>NW_026988491.1:2240000-7040000 GCF_030222135.1 Aotus nancymaae
CTGTGGAAATAGATGCAGAGGTTGTGGGAACAATCAGGAGGACACCAGGAGGGCTTCCTTGAGGAGGTGATATTTGAACTTGGCCTTGAAAAATGAGTACCAGAGAGTGTAGCCAAAGGTGTGCAGACAGGAAACAGGTAGCCTGAATGTCACCTCAAGACATCGTGGAGCATCAAATGAAAGGGCAAGATGTGAGTCTGGAGAATCGGCAGCTACATCCATGTCTGGTGTCATCGGAGTGGCTTGAGGCAGCTTTGCATCTCACTGTACAGGTGCTGAGGAATATCAGGAAGATGAGAACGTCCTCTTGTCAGATGAAGAGCTATCACACTGCAAATAGAGCAGGTGGTATTCAGAACAGGAATTTGGAATTTGGTGGCCAGGCTAGGATTGTGATTATATGACCAGAGCTACTTCAGGCCTTAGTTTACTCATCTGTAAAATGGAAGTGATAATGATCATGAACACTCACTGATGACCTGCTCTGCACCCAATACTGCAAGGTGGATTTTAAATCACTTGCCCTATTTAACAGATGAGGAAACAGAGGTCACCCAGCTGGTAAGGATCAGAGCCAAGATGCAAGCCCAAGCCATCTTGCTCCAAGTCTGACTCTCTAACCATTGCCTGAAGCTGTTTGATAGTGGGGCCGGCATCCTAGGGCTGCCATGAGGACTGACGGAGGCAATGCATGTAACAGCTGACCCAAGCTCAATGCTGGGGTCGGAACTCAGGTTCCCTAAGTGCCAGCTGCCATTAATAAGGAGCCCAGACCATCTAGAGGCTGTGAATGTCTCTTACCAAAGGCACTAGTCTCCAACAGAACATTCTGGTCTCCTCCAACTTACACAGCCCTGCCTCCAAATGCAGTTCACACACAATATCTAACTAGAGCCCATCCCTGAGCTCCCAGGGAGGATACCGCAGGAGATTTCACAGATGAGAAAGTGGAGGTTTTAAGCCATGTGCCCACACTCGCAGGGGAGTCAGAGGTGAGCTGGGGTTTGAAGCCCTGTTCATACGCATCTCAGTGGGGTGAACTCACTCATGCCCCATGGTCGCAGAGCCCCTGCCAGGCCTGGCATCAGAGTGAGGTGGCTCCTCAGGATGTTCATGCTCAAGCTCAGTGTAGATTGATGCAGATAGTAGCAAGAGGTCTCTAAGTGAAGATAACACATGGAAATCTTTTAAAACAGATAGTATTAGCTCCAGCTGCAGTAACAAAATATCACAGATTGGGTGGCTTGAACAACAGAAATTTCTGTTCTCACAGTTCCAGAGGCCAGAAGTCCAAGATCAAAGTGCCAGGAAATTCTGTTTCTGGTGAGGGCTCTCTTCCCCACTTGCAGACGGCCACCTTCTAGCTGGGCCCTCACATGGCCTTTCTTCTCCTTGTTCTCTGAAAGAGATCTCTGATGTCCCTTCTTCTTCTTATAAGAGCACCAGTCCTATTGGGTTAGAGCCTTGCCTTTATAACCTCATTTAACATTAATCATCTGCTTAAGGCCCTATATCCAAAAAGTCACATTGGGGGTTAGGGCTTCAACATATGAACCTGGGGAGATCACAATTCAGTCTATAATGTGAGAGAATAAAAGTAGGGAGGGAGGAAAGAGAGACTGAAGTAGCAAGCAAAGAAAACGAGAGAGATGAAGAGGAGAATAGAAAGAGGGTGATAAAAGAAAGGCGAGGTAAAGCAGGCTGGGATTATGACCTGTGTAACGCCTTGAACATGCTGTCACTTGCTGGCCACCAAAAATTGTTCATCTGGGACCTCTGGAACAACTGGAAGTTTTTCTACTGGCAAAAGATGAAGTTTGAAAACAATAAAGTTTATATTTGAGAGTCATAAATAATAACCCTTTGATATAATGAATTTACAAAGAACAAAAATCTGGTTGTCATGACTGGAATGCCATTCAGAAGTCAGCTATCCAAATATCTTTATTTTGCATTCAGAAAAATGGAAGCCCAGAGTGGGGAAGGTACCTGCCCCAGGTCACACAGCTCATGCAAATCCAAGTCTTGTGACTGGGCCTGCGGTGTTTCTTTCAGGAGGTCAGAGGCTGCAGGGAGAGGCAGTTCTGGGCTGGGCAACGAGCATCAGAAAACAAAGTATTCGAGTGTGTGAGACAGAACTAGATCCTAAAACAAGAGGTATCAATAGACCTGAGGGCTCCCAGGATGCAAAAGAGGCAGACAGCTGTGCAGGTTGCACACTGTGCAAGGACCCCTGTTTGAGTAAAAGATTAGTGACTGAAACCCAGTTCCCATTATGTAACAGTCGTGCACTCTGGAAGACAGCTGCATTTACCCAGAGGAACAGACAGGCTTCTAATTTTCAGAAAGGCAACACATCGGCCTGTAGAGGTTCTTTGAGGAGATTAAGATGTATGGGGCACCTACTATGTGCCAGAATTTTGCAGAGATCCTACTCAAATTATTTTGTTTAACCCCTCATGACTAACCCTGAAATAGGGATTGGTGTTTTCATCATACAGAAGGGGAAACTGAGGTCCAGAGTAGTGAAAAGACTTGTCACAAAGCTGCTGGCACATGGCTTGCTACTCAGCACTGGCAATCATGTTTGTCAGAGGCTCATTGGGGGCTGTCCCTCAACTAAGAGCTTTGCATGCAATAGTCCACCTAGTGTTCATGGTATTATCCCCATGTTGGAGAAGGGAAACAGAGGCTCAGAGGGGAAATAAATTTCTGAGGCCACCTGGATGTGTCCATTTCTCCCTTTGCCTATGTGCTTTCTAGGTGCTGGGGCTTTGCTGTGAGGCTGGACCTCAGGCGGGTGTGGGGCTCCTCAGGCTTGGGAAGCAATTACCATAGCATCTCTTCCACCCTCATTCTCCCTCTCTTCCTGGTGCTCCTCCACCCCCACCCCAGGCCAACCCACAAGAGGTGGGAGGGACATCCCACTCCCCAGACAGAAGGTTCCACGTGGCTCCCAAACCTGGGGTGTCAGTTCCCGCAGCTCAGGCTCAGCAGCCAAACCCACCCTCCTTCTGGGGGAGGCGAGATGTGGAGGGGCTGGGGGCCCAAGCACTCAGGCTTAGCAGCCGGACGGGCAGACTGAGGGGCTCTTTGCCAAGGGAGGTGTGATCTCCCCCGGCTCGGCGTCCTGGAGTGCGAACTTCAAACGCCCGATTCTCAACATTTGGCCATATATTTTTTTTTTTACCCCAAAGCAAATCCAGCTCCAATGTGGGCTCCCAGTGCCTGGCTGGGTTGCAGTTGGCTGCTTTGTGGAGTGAGAGTAGCTGCTCACACAAGGGGGATTTGAAAGGGAAAACCTGAGTGGGGAAGAGGGGAGCAGGAAAAGGTGACTTGCTCTGTGACTGACCTTGGGGAGGGTCATTGATGTGTGGTGGAGGGGTGGATGAACAGAATGGTGGGAGACATGAGCAGACGGGCACTGAGCAGGCAGTCTGGAGAGGATCAGCCCAGGACCCATACATTACCTCTCTCTCCCCTGGGCCCCTTGCAGCCTTTATTATTTCACTCACCTCCCTGGCTGGTGAAGGGCCCTCTCCCTGTCTGCCTCTGTAGGGTCTGAGCCTTGCCAAGCTCTTTATGGCTGGAGCTGAACACAGGGTTTGATATGGTCCACACCAGAGTTGAGGGAGAAAGGAAGGAAGGAGGTGGGAGAAAAGGAAGGAGGGGAAGGTGAATCGAGGGAAGTTTGATACATGTATATAAATAACATGGCATCCTACACACAGTAAAAAACAATCTACTGCTACAGCCATGTGCAAATCTCACAGGCATATGCATAAGCAAAAGAAGCCAGGCACAAAAGGAAAGAAACCAGACAATCCCATTGGTGTGAGTTTCCAAACGGACGCAACCAAGCTAGGCTAGGGATCAGAAGAATGGTTATCTCTGGGGGAATATTAATTTGGGGGACAAGAGGTTGTCTTTTGGGATATTGGAAATGTTCTAAATCTTGTTCTGGCTGACAGTTTCATGGGTGTCTATGTATGTGAAGGCCTATTAGGCTGTACCCTGAAGATTGGTGTAGCTTGGGCATATACTTTTCTAACATGCAAATTTTGTAGCTCAGTTATTTTTAAAATAGATACTACAACAAAAAATGGATGCATGATAAATAGGTAGGTTGATAGATGGATGCGTGGGTGGATGGATGGATGGATGGATAGATAGGTGTGTGGGTGGATGGATCAATGGATGGATAGGTAGGTGAATGGATGGATGGATGGATCGATGGATGGATGGATGGATGGATGAATGGGCAGGTGAAATGTTAGATGGATAGATGCATGGGTAAGTGGAAGAATGGATGGTAGGTGAATTGTTGGATAGATGGATGGATGAATGGATGGATGAATTGGATGGATGGATGAATGGATGGATGAATTGTTGGATGATAGGTGGATGAATTGGATGGATGAATGGATGGGTGGATGGATGAATGGATGGATGAATTGGATGGATGGATGAATGGATGGATGAGTGAATTGTTGTATGGATGGGTAGACAAAGGGCAGACACTCATTCAGTGGACATTTATGGAGACTTGGTGCACGTTGGTCCCTGTGCTTGTCTTGGGATGTAGAGACAAATGAGTTCTAGCCTCTGCCTCCAAGGAACTCAGGGTCAGTTGGGAGACCAGTGCATGCAGGCATTACAAAAAAAAAAAACAGGAGAAAAATAAAGGAGGAGAACAAAAATATTTGCCAACACCACCAGTTAGGTAGAATGGGACAAAGGCAGAGAACTAGATGGAAAGCAGGCTAGTACAAGAGAAAGACATGTGAAAAATGAAGGTAGAATTAATGAAGAATTTCTTTTACTCCTCAAAGGTAAAAATTGCCTTGCACTTTGTAAATGTTTAATTACATGTTGTGATAGGAAATATATTTGGTTGTCCCTAGCATAAGGCTCCTGTAACCCTTCAATCTCTGGAGTGATGAGTGTTTTTTGTACGCTAATGAGTTGACTGGTGGCTGGCAACCTCTAAATAGCTTCAGGGTGAGGGCAGGAAAGACCTAGACATAATTAGAGGGTTGAGACTTTCAGGCTTACCTCCTCCAACCTTCTAGGAGGAAAACAGGAGCGGGGGACAGGGTTTGGAGACTGGTCACCAATGGCCAATTATTTAATCAATTAAAACT
This sequence comes from Aotus nancymaae, assembly GCF_030222135.1. NCBI lineage: Eukaryota > Metazoa > Chordata > Mammalia > Primates > Aotidae > Aotus > Aotus nancymaae. Next base: position 2,245,145 of record NW_026988491.1, read on the forward strand.
TATGTAATGAAGCCTCCGTAAAAAACCCAAAGGACTGGGTTCTGGAAGCTTCCAGATAGCTGAACACAGGGAGGCTCCTGGAGGGTAGAACAGCCAGGCGAGGGCATGGAAGCTCTGTGCCCCTTTCCACGTGCCTTGCCCTACTCATCACTTTATCAGACTGTTCATCCGTGTCATTTGTTATATGCTTTATAATGAACTGGTAAACGTAAATCAAATGTTCCCCCGAGTTCTGTGAGCCTGCACTAGCAAATTAATTGAACCCAGAAAGGGATTCGTGGGAACCCCAGTTTATAGAGAGCTGGTCAGAAGCTCCAGAGGCCTGAACTTGTGACTAGCATCTGACATGGGGGATGAAGCCCCTGTGGGATCTGATACTATCTCAGATCTCAGGTAGACAGTATCAGAATTCAGTAAAAAGGATGCCTAGCTGGTGTCCATCAGAAAATCTGCTAGAGAAAAGAATTGGTTCTGGGAGTGCAGAAATCTCTGAACATTTTCGTGACCAGGGGTGCTGTGCTATATTAGTGATGAGACAGAGAAGGAAAAAAGTGTTAGGTTTTTTTTTCCTTTTTATCCTTACACGTGTTGAATGAATAAATTAGCTAATTGAAGATGTTCTAGTTCTAGTTTCTCTAGCACGTCTGATGGCAAAAATAATCAAGCAAGGGCCTTAAGCATTTGGAAATTCTTTGGTCTAATTGTCTTCCTGCTCAGATGCAGCCTATAGAAATAGTCAGGGACACAGGAAGGGCCCAGGACACAGGTGGTCACTGTGGTTTGACTTGTGATGGCAAAGGTTAGCAGACAACCCTCAAAAAGTACCAAAAGAGAACTTTGACGCAGCCACATGGGAACATTACGGCCAAATAAGTCAGGGAGAAGGTGTTTTAACAACAGGAGAAAACACTTAGGAAAGAAAGTGAAGATGAAATAAAATAATTAGAAATAATTAGTATATACTATAAAAGTAATGTGTATAATACGAACTCACTAACATTTGTTGTGTTTTAAGTGCATGAACAAAGGATTTAGAAAAACTTCTGTCAAAGCATTCTAGTGGCTTTCCCTAAGTGGCAGGATATTTTTGTTTTCTACTTTTTTACGTATTTCATGTTAACTGACCATTCCACAATTACAATGTAGGACTTTCATGACCAGGCAAAGAAAGGCCATTTCTGCTTTGTCAACTTCAAGAAAAACGAAAAAGGGAATTTGCTCTGAAAAATAATGATAATATCAGTGATGTAACCGTGGCAATCAATTCCAGACTGTTTTCATCTTGAAGCTGACACTTTTTAGTTCTCACAGACTCATTTGTGCCTCAGAGCAAAGCTGTATTGAGAGCCTTGCATGGGGCAGACCCACTAGTCTTTGTAGGCAGTCCCATCAGTCATCCAACACATGTTTCTTGAGCACTTACTATGACCCAGGTAGGCCAATGGGCTGTGAGAGAAGCCCATTGCTGGGAGTGAGTGTTTCATGAGATGCCAAGCCTGAGTTAGCTGGATTGTCACCTCTGCCCACTCAAGCAAGAGATGAGAAGAGTAGCTCACATCCATCAAGTCCTTACTTCATGCCAGGGACTTGGCATCCATCAAGACTAATCTTGATCCAGTCCTAGAAGATATGCACATCTATATTTCACAGATGAGGAAACTGAAGCTCAGAGAGGCCAGGTAACTTGCCCAAGGACACACAGAAAGAATATGCCAGAGGTACAGCCTGTGGTTCCGATCATAAAGCTACTTCCTCTCTCTCTCTGTGACCTACTTCAACTCTGATATAACCCAGGAGTCATGGCAATTGCAGCCAGTCACAGGGAGAGGACAAACAAGAAACAATAGAAAAATAAGATACTGTAAGAGGCAAATCAAGCAAGACAAAAGGCAGGAAGTGACAAATGTGTTCCAGTTTTTAGTCAACAGGAGTTCAGGGACACCCTCCATGAAGTGGGACATTTAAGCCAAGACCGGAATGAAGGAGCAAACCATGTGCAGAATTGAGAAGGTGTCCCAGCTGCAAGCACAGCAGGTGCAAAGGTCCTGAGGCAGGACACAGGTGCTTGACACAAACAGGGAACAGCAGGAGGCCGGTGAAGCTGGAGTAGGGTGGACCTGAAAGGAGAGGGAAGATGCTAGGAGGTGAAGGCAACGAGGTCTCCAGAGCATATGGTGCCCTGGAGGATGGAGAAATGCCTTGGGGTGTTCACCATCCAAGGGTTTTGTGCAGATGAGTGGAAAACAGACCGCAGTCAGGCAAGGACAGAAGAGGCGACTGCAGCAGTCCAAGCGAGAGATGAGCGCAGCTGAGCAGGAGAGACCCCTCCCTACTAATAAAACAGTGATTTAACTCAGTGGAACCTGTTTATTCTGTGATGAATTCAGACCAGCTGGCTTTGGAGGGACCATCTCCCTCGTGAAACTCACAGGCCCGGGGCAGGACAGGAGCAGATTGGCTGAGAGGGTGTGGGGTCTGGAACAATAGCAGGAGGAGAGTTTTACAGGGCTGCTCAGCTGGAAGTGAGGACGTGGGGGCCAGCTTCTTTGCTTGCCATCCCACTACAGGCCTGCTCCCTCAGTCAACTGTCAAAAGCTCCCAACAACAACCCCTTACAATAGTGTGTGGGATTTGCTTACGTCATGAGCAGAGACTGAGTCTCTCTTGACCCCCCAGTTACAGATGAGGGGACTGGGACTCAGAGAGGCCAGGGTAACCTGCCTAAGGCCTCCAGGTAGATTACTCTCTATCGCATAGCTGGTGAGTGGCAGGTCCCGAGTTTGAACTGCAACAGCCTGCTCCTGGGCTCGCTGTCACCACCACCATATGGTCCTCACATCCCAGATGATGGGCAAATACTTTATGAAATGACAAGTCTATTAATCACTGTCCTGGGGTTCCATCCTGTGGCCCCAGAGGGCAGAGAGAGGCACAATGTATAGAACATAGAAGGGGCCCCTGTAACCGATACTTTCCAGGGCCAGAACTCTTCAAAGTCAAATTGGCTGTGGGCATGTGGTAGAGAGCTCCCCATCCCTGGAGGCAAACAAGCAGAAAGTAGTCAATCACAGTATATATGTGGGCTTCAAATGTTCAGTAGGGGTATACCAGATGATCTGTATTACTTCGCTCAACCTTAACACCCTCTACATGGGTCAGTCATTCATCTATAGATTTATTTATGCAATTATTAAGCATCTACTAGGTGCCAGGCACTGGGTTAAATGTGGAGACATAAAACAGCAACAAAACTATATTGACATGGTCCTAGTCCTCATGAAGTTTGCAGGGAAAGTGACAGCATATGCATTTTGGTAACATTTGCTCTCTTATCAGGAGTGCTGCCTGTAGTCCAGAGATATTTACATCATATAACCTCATTAAACTTTTCCCAAGTAGAGGTTAGCATGCTCCCTTTCAGAGGAGGAACTGGGGCATGAGGAAGTGCAGGGAGCTGCCCAAATTTTGTGTTAAAGACAGAGACGGGGCACAAACCTTGATCTATGAAAATCTCTGTGAGAACTTTGTCTCCTACCCAAGGAATAGGTCTACAATCCCTACAGAATATTCAGGGCTTCTTGGAAGACAATCCCCCTGCCCATCCCACAGACACAAAAACCTTTATGCCAATTTCCCTGGCCACAGGTACTCTAGGAAACCCCCATCTTCTTCCTTCTTAAGCAGCAGGAGAAGACCTTCGGCAAAAGCCAGATCCCTTTCCTCTACACTTAATGCATTCTCTACCAAATTAAAGTCATACTTCATTTTAAATTAAGGGGATTTTTAAAAAATAAAATATCTACAACATTTAAATATCGTTAGTAATTACATTTTATTTTATTGCGAGCTGGTTGGGAGCATTTTATTTCTAATTAGGTACATTTGTTTTTAATATCCAGTTTACCAAACAGAAAGACCTCGCAGAAGTGAATGGGGAGTGGGAGGGAACTAGCTAGGTCTAGCACGTGATTTGAGGAAGCGGGCTCTGCAGAGATCAGAAAGATCCCGCAGACCACAGACGCTGTTTCTTCAACACTGGCAGCGGCTCTGGGACCAGCAGCTCTTCTTCCTCTGTTATTAGTCGTTGCAGAAGCAATGGAGAGGCCGGGCGCGGCGGCTCACGCCTGTAATCCCAGCACTTTGGGAGGCCGAGGCGGGCGGATCACGAGGTCAAGAGATCAAGACCATCTTGGCCAGCATGGTGAAACCTCGTCTCTACTAAAAAATACAAAAATTAGCTGGGCGTGGTGGTGCGCGCCTGTAGTCCCAGCTACTCGGAAGGCTGAGGCAGGAGAATTGCTTGAACCCAGGAGGCGGAGATTGCCGTGAGCCGAGATTGTGCCACTGCACTCCAGCCTGGCACCTGGCGACAGAGCGAGACCCTGTCTCAAAAAAAAAAGGAAGCAATGGAGAGCATGCAGAATTGGCCACTGGTGGAAACTTGTAATAATAATTACAGGTAACTTTTTTGAACCAGCATTTACTATATAGAAAGCATTTGTACTAAGCACTTTACTGCTTGAAGCACCGCTGTTAATGATGTAAATAACCAGCTAACATTTATTGAGTAGTTACCATATGCCCAGCACTTCGTATACAGAATTTTTTAAATCCTCACATGAAACTTCCTTAGGTAAATCCAATCCATCAGTCTTAATCCGAGAATCCAAAGAGCTCTGAAAACTTCAAGTACATTCGGAATGCATTTGGCGGCAAATCCTGACCTCAGCTGACCAGGGGCACTCTGGGGTCCGTGAACCCCATGGACTGGCAGCCAGCTCAATCTGTTACAGAAGTGCTGGCACTGCGCCAGCCGCTGGTGGCGAGACCTCTCTGAAATCTGAAAAAGACCTGGATGAGGGACTGTAGACCTGTGTACTGATTTACCAACTTTACAGGTGAGGAAATAGTGGGCTATTGAAATCGCTTACCTCGGGGTCATGCAGCTCTGGAGTGTGGTTGTGAACTTACATCATCCTGTTACACCATTCAAAAAACAGAGCATCAGCCCTGGTGGTCCCCGCATGTGCCCACGTCTTCCCCACTTGGTCCTGGGGCAAGGCTTGGTGTCCCAAGTGGGACTAGAACCCAGGACTCTGCCTTGTTGCCCCTTCCATTCCAGTTCAGCTAACTGGGCAGAGCATGTGCTGCCTGGCTTGTGACTGACATCACAGACTTCATCCTGAAGGAATGGGCTTGGGGTTGGCTAATTACTGAGCTAGGAGGGACTTCAGCTGTTATGGAAAAATCTACAGTTAACACTTTAGGGACATTTTCATATAAAATGTAGTTGTCTGAACTGAATGCCTGCCTGTGGAATAAGAATATTCAAGGGTATTGACCCAGTAACCTGAATTTTCAATATTGTCTCCCCATCATGACCTGATGATGAGTAGTTCAGAATCATCTCCTTCCTCCTCCACCAACACTTGTTGTATGAATCTTCTTTCCAGCTTCCCTGACAGAAAGATGCTTGATCTGTTTTGTTTGCATACCTCCAGGAATGGGGAGCTCACTCACTTTCACAGCTATTAAGTCCAAACCTTAATTAAGCTTATGAAACACCCCAATGCTGATCCTAGAGCTTTGCAGAAGAAACACCTACTTTTGCACAGGTTACCTTGATTGGGGGCAGATTCGACGTGGTGCGTGTGTGGACCGGGGCCAAAGAGGTGGCTGGAACTATATTCCAATACAGTCAGATGCCATCATTCAGAAAAAGGAACAGTAATGAAGTTTCAAACAAAATATGCCTTGCCACATTTGGATCTGAGAAAAACCAAGGTGGGGTCACTACCTGTGGCCGGCAGATTAGATGGTGTCAGACAAAGTTCGCTAAATAGGTGATCCAAAGACCTCAGCTCTTCCCATAACTTCTTTATGACCTCATGCAAGGTCATAAACTCTACCTAAGCTCTTTGAGTCTCCGTTTTGTCTTCTGTGAAAGGTAACAAGCAATAACTTCCTCTTAGGGATGTATAGAGAGAATTCCCGCAAGACAGAAATGACATATTTCAAATCGAGACCGTTCAATCCAGAGGCTGGTCATCAAAATGGACCGGGGGTATTGAGAAGCCATTAGGAGTGACACGGCACGGCACCGAAGGGTTAGTAACAGTGGGGAACTGTTTGCACCCCAGACCTGAAAGAGTGGAATAGGGTGGGATTACCTGGAAAGAGAGAGAGACAGAAGGAGAATGAGATTGAGGGGAGGGCTGCCTGGCAGGGAAAGCTGAGGCCTTCAGGCAAGTGAAGAAGCCAGCCCACAGCAACTCTGCAGGGAAGAATATGGGGAAATAAATGCCTTCATCTCTCTCTTGTGCCACCTGCAGAGCTCCTTCTGGGATTCTCTTGGCTGAACTCAGTGAGAAGCTGCTGGAGGCCAAGGGAGACCCCCACAGTTGGATGCAACCCACTGAAGTCAGCTTTCTGGGGTATGTAGCCAAAGGTAGCAGGGTGCAAAAAGAATCTGAAGGGCAAGTGAACAATGTGAAGCGTGTCTGTGCTGAAGACCTGTGGAGAGAGTGGAGGTCAGAAGCTGGCAGGGTCCCTGGTGCATGTGTCAGCCGCTAAAGGTAAGGCCCCTCCCGCTGCCACAGCCCGACTGTCCTTGGCATTGACTGACACCCCAAACAGAATACTCAGCTCAGGGACCCTGGGTCAGACCCCTTAGAGATTGTGAGACCCACCAAGTGGCCAGTCCTGGGCACTGCACAGACATGGGGCATGGCTTTGCCAGGAAGCCATGCAGGCTGGAGGCCAGGGGCCGCTGGAGCTGTTTGTGCAGTTCTGGCTGCTCGTAGCTGTAAGCTGCGTAGCCACAAGCTGTCGAAATCAAGAGGCTGACATTTAACATGCAGCAGCTTCCTGTGATGGATAAATATTAAACACAGCACGACCGACAGGACTAAGTAAATATCTATTAGTCTCCGAGATGGAGTCTGCAGGCACAAGGAGAGGATGTCCTAATTGTTCACCCTTCTTGTAATATTAAATAAGCATCTCGCTAGTCTCTCTCTCTCTCTCTCTCTCTTCATCTCTTTTGATTTCTCTCAATCTCTTTTTAATTTTCTTATATTAAGTCGAAAAGTCTTATATTTTTTGAGACCAGGCCAAAAAAACACAAAAAACAAAAACTAACATGAAAAAAGTAAGCATTTTCATGATCTTCCTCCAAAGACTGAACTAGAAAGCAAAACTGCAGGAGACCCTAGTAATGGTACAACTCAACCTATTGCTTTATAAGTGTTAAGAAAAAAAATAAAAGGTGAAGGACAAGGAGGAAGATGGTGGCAAAAATCCCTAGCCTATAAGGTCAGGCCCAGTGCTGGCCATCTTTCATCTCCATTGCAGAGTCTAATTCTCATGTGTATGTATGTGTGTGTGTGTGTGTGTGTGTGTGTGTGTGTGTGTGTTTACGTACATATATACACATTATATTATCTATAATATACTATCAACTTTATATATCTACCCTGTATATTAGTATATGTGAGATAGTATCTGTCACACTCACACACCCGCACACAATACATACATACACACACTTCGGCAACATGCTACAGTGCCATGTTAATGAGCACCATGCATTCAATCAGCTAACACATGTTCATTATGCATCTGCTACAAGAGACACTGTGCCAGCCTTGAGCCAGAAGAGCAAACAAGACGGAGTAGGTCACTAACTGTATTTGTCATTTACTGTTACATAACAAGTCACCACAAACATTGTGGCTGAAAACAACAAACACTTATTATCTCATGTTTTCTGTGGGTCAGGAATCCAGGCATGGCTTTGCAAGATCCTCTGCTCGGGATATCCCATGAGACTGCAATCACAGTGTTGTCTGGGGCTGCAGTCTCATCTGCAGGGTTGACTGGGGAAGGAGCCACTTCCAACTCATGTGCTTGTTGGCAGAACTCTGTTCCATTAACACTCAGTAATTAAGGCTTCTACTTTTCATTGGCTATTGACTGGAGGCTCTCTCCAGTTCTTTACCATGGGGGTCTCTCCATAGGATGGCTTACAACATGGTCACTGGCACCATCCAAGCTAGCAAAGGAGAAAAAGTGTTAGCATATTAGCAAGATGGGCATTGCAGTCTTATACAATATAATTCTTCCTTGGGATGCTTTGCTCTGCTCTTCTTGGTTTGTTGGGCTCCCTGCGATTTCCCTGGAAAACTTCTACTGTGCTGGGAATCCCCTTTTTATAAATTCTTCCTTAGGGAAAATCCTCAGATTTATCCACTCCAGTTAAATAGATGAGACTCAGAGGGATTATATGGGGAAGTTGGCTTTGGGGAAGCCTCACACTCTTCATTACTCAACAACAATAATAATAGTCACCACGATTTGAGCACTTACTTGGATTATCATCACAGCCCTATGAAGGAGAACCTGTCATGATCACTCCCATGTTACAGGTGAGAATTTGAGCCTTGGAGAGTTGAGTCATCTGCCGAAGGAGGTCTGTCTAAGCCTGAGAGCTTTTATTCACGACATATACCAACATAGCATAGATCTAGTTAGAAATGTGGTTGCCCTTGGAATAAGAACAAAATACCTCCCAAGCAAATCTCACCCAGAGCTCAAAGCTTGAGATTTGAGCACATCCTAGTGCTCTTTCTTCCAGGCTCATTTCTTTCCCCTCTAGAAGCCCTTGGCCTTGATATGGCTTCCATGGGCAGTTAGAATAGGCCAAGCTATGCTGCAATAACAAAATAATTTCTGAATTTCAGTGACCTGAGACAATTTTTATTTCTCACTTATGCTGCTTGCTCTGCATGAGGCAGGCAGCTGAGGTGTTGGAAAGCAGACCTCACTCAGAGGTAGGACCAGCTCTGTAATTTGCAGGGCTCAGTACACAATACAAATGCAGAACCCCATGTTCAAATATTGCTAAGAATTTGAAGATGGTGAGAACAGAGCAATGAACCAAGTGCAGGGTCCCTTTAAGTGTGGACCCCTGTGTGACTGCACAGTTTGCTCACCTGTGAAGCTGGCCCTGCTGAAGGGTCCAGGCTGATAGAGATGTCATGATTTGGGGCTTTGCTGTCATGAGAGCAGAGGGCTTGAGAGCCTAGCAAATCTCTGACTGGCTCTGAAAGTCCTCCTGAAAGGGGGATACTCATAATTTCTTCTTGCTTATGTTCATACTCTCCATTTCTGTTCTGAATGGAAAGAGGAGAGACAGAATATTTGTACACAGACCTCAATGGCCCAAGATTTCTAATACGTGTGTGCTACAGGTTGAATGTGTCCCTCAAAGTTGATGTGTTGGAAACTTGATCCCCAATGCAACAGTGCTGGGAGGTGGGGCCTAATGTGAGATGTTTAATGAGGGTTCCACCCTCACTAATGAATTCATGCTGATTATAAAAGGGCTGGCTTGAGGCTGCAAGTTTAAGCTCTTGCTCTCTCAGTTTCTCTTCCCCTTCCACCTTCCACTACAGAATGACACAGCATGAAGGTCCTTGCCAGATACAGCTACTCAATCTTAGACATCTCATTCTTCAGAACTGGAAAAAATAAACCTCTGTTCCTTATGAATGACCCAGTCTCAGGTATTCTGTTATAGAGTCACTTCATGGACAAAGACAATGTGTGAGCAGAGGGAAGGGAGTAACCAAATGGGACCAGAGACAGCCTAGGATGGAGGAGAAGAGAGAAGTTTTGCAAATCACTTGAGCTGGCTTTGCCTGGCCCTACCATTTACCCACTTTATGACCAAAGGCACATCACTTCACCTCTTGGAGCCTCAGTTTCCCCATGTATATGAGAATCATGCCCATTGCTAAGGTCATAAAGATTCAATGGTGCGCACAGTACATGGCACATTGGATGTACTCAACAGATGGTAGCTAGGTATTGTTGTTGCTGTTCCCTCTATCTCATTCCCTTTTCCTGACTTCATAGAACAAAAACATGATGCATTTCAACCAGGGCCCAAGGTTTTATTTAGCATGCAGCAGTCTTTGTTTTCCCTGAGCCCTCTTTTGAATTTCAGATTATAGGTTTGATTAAGAATTCAAGATATTAGAATAGGAGAATGCAAGTAACATTCTGTTTCCTGCTTGTATTGATTTTCTGCCCCCAACTTTCTATTCCATGCATTTTATTCCATGTGTCCTGGGACACATGTGGGCTGAAATAGGCTGCCTCACCCACCCACTGAGGCAGGCCCAAGACCCTAATTACAGGGCAAGTTTAGGGTGGTCAGGCAGTCACCACCTGGGTAAAGTCAGGCCTGAATTTTTTCATTCACTTGCTAAGAAATACATAAATTCATTCATTTGCTACTGAACTCAGTATTTACAATGTGCACACAGTGTGCTGATGGTGGAGAAGCAGTGGACAATGGCCAACCCCAGAGAACTCACTATCAGAAATACTATGATGATAATAATGATAGGTATTTACTAAACACTTGCTGCAGGCACTGTTCTTTTATTTTCTAATTTGACTATCCTAACAGTCAACCTCCTGCCACCTGCCTACACCTCCCCAGGTACCTGACTCTGATGAAAAACAGGCTGGAGTCTTCAGAAGAAAAGAGGTGTCTTCCCAAATAACAGAGATGACCAGGGACTGTCATGCTGGTCACCTCCCTATGCTGGACCATGCACTCAGAGAGGCATAAATAGAATGAGACACCAAAGAGGACCTTGCAGTGACTGCTGTCTGAAGAGGGGGCACTTCTCAGCTCCACACTCTCACCCTGGACCACAGCACACTCAGTCAGTCTCTGGGATTTGGACAGTAGCCTTTGGTCACTTGGAGTGGTTCTGTGCTGCATGACACATGATATCACTTTTTGCTTGGAGACAGTAAGGTGAACATGGAAAGCTCCCACCCTCTGCCAGGCCTCAGGAAGCAGAGGCAGGTTGAGGAGTACCTGACCCCAGCATGGCAGAAGGGAGGCCAGAGAAGTGATCTTTACAGTGTGGAATGATGGCGATGATAGTAAATATTTGGATGTCTATTCATGTGCCCATTTTATGGGAAAGCAAATTGAGGCTCCAAGAATTTAAGTCATTTGTTCTCATTCTCAAAGCAAGCCTAAAGTAAGATGGGGAGTCGAACTCAGATCTACTTGATATGAACAGTCAAGGTCTTATCCATTTTCTCCTACGTGTCAAGTGTGGTTGGAACTTAGACTAATAAGAGGAAATTTGTGTAGTTTTCACCCTCAGAGGCTGATAGTAGACTCAAATTGGCAAAGCAGGACTCTGATTATGTTTACTTCTAAAATTCTTATTTCATTGGTTTTAGCATATGTGTGCAACTATAAAAACATCATCACATTCAAGATCATAAATATATGATCAATTGTGCCCCAGAAATCACCTTGTCATCTCTTCCTCTCATCATTCCCCACTTCCACCATCACCCTGCAATCCAGGAAACCACTGTTCTGTTTTCTGTCAGTATAGATTCTTTGATTTTTCTAGAATTCTATATGAATGGAATCATACAGCATGTAATCTTTTGTGTCTGGCTTCTTTAACTCAGCATACCTTTGAGATTCGTCCAAGTTTTTGCATGTGTCAATAGCTCGTTCCTTTTTATTGCTAAGTAGTATTCCATTGCATGAATGCACTGCAGTCTGTTGATCCATTCACCTTTTCATAGGTATTATTTAGATTATTTTCAGTTTTGGGCTATTACAGATAAAGCTGCCATGAATATTGATGTACAGTCTTTGTATGAATATATGCCTTCAGTTAGATAAGTATCTAGGAGTGAAATGGCTAGATTATATGGTAGCAGCATGTTTCAATATTTTTAAAACCACAAACCATTTTTCAAAGAGGCTGTACAATTTACATGTCTAACAGAAGTAAATAAGAATTCTCTTTTCTCTCTGTCTTTGCTAACACCTGAGAGGCATAGCCTTTTACATTTTGGGCTTTCAAATCAGTGTACAGTGGTATATCATTGAGATTTTAATTTGAAGTATCTTAATGGTTAATGACCTCGAGCATCTCTTCATTGCTGATTTGCTATCTGTGTCTCTTCTTTGTTCAAGCATCTATTCAAACTTTTTTGCCTTTTCTCAAAACTAAGCATCTTATTTTGAGATAGTTGTAGCATCAATTTTGAGCACATGCCCATTCTTTAATCAAGCTGTTTGCTTGTTATCAAGGATTAATAATTCTTTATGTATTCTGGATGAAAGTATTGCATCAAATATGTGATGTGAAAATATTCTCTCTAACTGTGCATTTTTAGATTCCTTTAACAATGCCTTTCAAAGAGCAAAGGTCCTTAATTTTTATGAAGTCCAATTTATCAATATTTTCTTATATGGATAATGGTTTTGGTGTCATATCAAAGATCTTTTTGCCTAACTCAAGTTCACAACGATTTTCTGATATGCTTTCTTCACTAGATATCTTTTCCACTAGATTACCTATGCACCTAGGTCGAAAATCAATTGATTGTACACATATGGGTAAATTTCTAGATTCTATTCTGTTCCATTGATATATTGCTCTGTCTTTTCGCAAATACCATACTAGCAACAGGAAGAAACTTGGACTTAGCATTTGAAATCAGGTTCTGTAAATATATTTTCAATTTCATTTCTATTTTAAAGATATTTGGGTTTTGTAGGTTCTATACTTTTCCATATGAATTTTAGAATTATTGTCTTTTTTCTACCAAATAATAAATGTCTGCTGGGATTTTGGTTGAGATTATGTTGAATCCATAGATTAATTTAGGGAAAATAGGCATCTTGATGATAGTGACTCTTGTTCCATGAACATGGTATATCTTTTCCTTTATTTTGATGTTCTTTAATTTCTCTCAACAATATTTTCTACTTTTCAATATGAATGTTTTGCCCATCTTTCATCAGATGTATCCCTATTTCATATTTTAACATGCTATTGCAAGTAGTAGTAGTGGGTTTTCATTTCAGTTTTCAATTATTCATTATTAATATATAAAGACATAATTGAGTGCATATATCAATCTTGTATTATTCAGCCTTGCTAAATTTACTTGTTTATTCTACAAGCTCTAGTGTAGCTACAGTAGGATTTTCCACAAAGATAATTATATTATTTGCTAATAAATCTAGATGCCTCTTATTACTTTCTTTTTCTTCCTTTATTGTACTGGCTAGAACCTCCAGAAAAATGTTGAATAAAAGTGCTAATATTAGACATCATTGCCTTATTCTTAATATTAAAGGGAAAGCATTCAGTTGTTCACCATTTAGTATTATGTAGTATTACTATACTGCTTCATATATTGTATAGGAACCTTTCGACAATATGCTTCTATTTCTCCCACCTGGCATTTGTGCCTTTGCTGTAACAACTTACTTCTATGTATGTTATAAACCCCACAATACATTGTTACTGTTCTCCCTTTAAACCATGAATTATCTTTTAAAGAGATTTAGATGTTAGGAAAAAAGTATTTTATATTTTCCTATTCAGTGACCATGTCCAGTGCTCTTTATTTCTTTGTATACCCATATTCCACATTAGTATCATTTTCCTTTGACCTGAAGGACTTTTTTTACATGTCCTGCAGAGCAGTTCTTTAGCTTTCACATGTCTTTTTTTAAGTCTTTATTTCACTTCATGTTTTTGTAAAATATATTTCCTGGATATATAATTCTAAACAGTTTTTTTAAATATACTGCTTCACTATCTTCTGGTTTGCATTGTTCCTAATGAAAAGTCTGCTACAATTCTTATCTTTTTCCATCTGCATGTAATATGTTCTTTTCTCTGGATGCTTTTTAAGATATCCTCTTTTTCATTGTTTTAGGTATTTATCATTTATCTTGGAATCAATTTTGCTTGTTTGTTTGTTTCTTGCATTTGAAGTTTGTTAAGCTTCTTGAATTTGAGTTTTCATCAAACTTGGATAATTTTCACTAATAATTTCTTTAAATGTTTTCTCTATCCTCTCCTTCTTTCAGAATCTCCAATTACAGGTGTATTAGGCTGCCTGAAGTTGTCCCCCAGCTCACTAATTCTCTGTTCAGTTTTTTAATTTTTTGTTTTTCTTTGTGTTTGATTTGCTTTTATTTCTATGTCTTCAGGTTCATTAATGTTTTCTCTTGCAATGTCTAATCTTCTGTTAATGCCATTCAGTATATTTTTCATTTCAGATATTGTCATTTTTGCTTCTGAAAATGTTAATGCCTCCATGTCTCCACTTAATATGCTCAATCTTTTCTCTATGTTCTTGAACATAAGAAATGCAGTTTTAAAAGCTCTTTCAATATCCTTGCCATTTTGACTCAGGTTCAATAGATTGATTTTTCTCCTCATTATGAGTTTTATGTTCCTGATTCTTTGCATACCTGGTAATATTTTGATTGTGTGCCAGCTATTGTGAATTTCATCCTTTCAGGTGCTAATATTTTTGTATTTCTATAAATATTCTTGAGCTTTGTTTCTAGATGCAGTTACTTGGAAACAGTTTGATCCTTTCAGGTCTTGCTTTTAAGTTTTGTCAGATGGGACCAGAAAAGTGTTTGATCTAGGAGTAATTATTCATTCCCTACTACTAAGGTAAAATGCTTCTGAGAGCTCCACCTGATGGAATAGGAGTTATTTCTGGGTAATATTCTATCCAATCCTTTCAAGTGCTTCTTCCTCTTTGCCTCAGGTCATTTCCCCACAAGCATTTGTTGATAAGCACTCTGCCCAGGAGAACCCTCTGCAAATTCCCAGAGCTCTCTTTTCCAGCTTTCTGTCTCTGGTACTCCACTCTGCCAATTGTAGCAGACTTGGCCTTCCTGGACACCCAGGCTTATCTCCTCCATTTAAGAACACCCAGGTCTATCTGCATTCCCCTTCCCTATGTTGTGGCCTGGAGTCGCTCTCAAAATACAAATTGGGGCAATTGTAGGGCTCACCTTGTTTGCTTGCCATCTCTCTGGGATCACTGTTCTTTGATATCTGATGTTCAATGTCTTGAGAACCATTGTTTTATGTGTTTTCTTTTGTTCTGTTTTAGTTGTTTCATGGGGGAGGGTAAATCCAGGCCATGTTACCCATCTTGCTGAAAGCAAAAATCCTTGTATGATTAAGTTCTGATAAAAAATATATATATATAAATACACGAGGAGGAGCTCTAAAATTGGGAAATTGGTGTGATCTGGAGATTTATTTTGTGCTGAGCCCTCTAATTTTACCATCATGTAGATCACATCTCTCCAGCACTTGGGGATGGTAATGCTATACTCACCGTGTAGAAGTCCCTCGGTCCTCAGGTAACTGAGTTCCCAGGACTTTGAGGGAGCTGTCCCAGGTAACAGAACTGAGATTTGAATATAGGTCGGTCTGATTACCCTTGCCATCCCACCTCACCAGCTTACTTGTTCACTCAAGCACAGAATGAATGAATGAATGGAGTGGGAAGATGAAGTGAGTAAATACATGTCTGTGGCTCCTCTCATTTCTCACAAATAATAAAAATGTCAGCGCTGGAAGAGAACACCTGTAGGTCATCCTGACCCATTTGAGCAGCTCAAGGAAGGCAAGGAATTTACCTGAGGCTGCACAGCCAGGGAATTAGCCCTGAGGAAGATCTCCTCTCCCCCTCTTCTTTCTCCAATTGAGGTTAGTAAAGCAAGAACAGCATTCTCATAATATCTATGTGTGTGTATATACATTACTGGACTTTAAAGATGTATTTAAATATATCTCTTTCACCTGGGCTTGCAAACAGTCAGGTTTTATTTGAACAAATTAGTCCTGAGTGCATGGCAGAGTGCTGGGTGAGGGAGAGAGGTCAGAGCTAACAAGGAGAAATAAAGCAGGGATGTGCAGTTAGGCTGTGTCGAGGCTTATTTAGAAAACATTCTCAGTCCACTCTCCTCTGCAGCTGGTAACTTAATCTGGAAGGCTCTTCTCCCAGACCCACACTCCAGGCTGCTCTCACTCTGTCAAACCTGCTGGGACTGTCTTCTTAGAAAACCAGTTTGAAAGCAAAACCATTAAAAATGACTTGTATTAAGGGGCTTTTCAGTGAGAGGGACCTAGGGATGAACATGAGTTTGCAGTAATATAAAATCCAACCTAGTCTCCAACGGTGTATTAATTGGGACTCTTTCTGCTATAAATTATAAAACCCAACTCAAACTAGGTCAGTAAATATATAAAAATTATATCTATTAATAAATTATATACATATATATACAGGAATATGCTGCATAATGACATTTCTGTCAATGACAGGTCACAAACACAACACTGGTCCCATAAGAGTATTTTTTCTGTACCTTTTCTATGTTTAGACACACAAATACTTACCATTGTGTTACAGTTGACTACAGTATTCAGTACAGTAACATGCTGTACAGGTTTGTAGCCTGGGAGCAGTAGCTCCTAGGTTCCATAAAGCCTAGGTATGCAGTAGGCTATACCATCTACGTTTGCGTAAATGCGCTCCGTGATGTTCACACGATGAAATCATGTATGACGTTCCCACAATGAAATCACCTAACCATGCATTCCTCAGAACATACACCAATTGTTAAGTGATGCATAACTGTAAATATATATGTGTGTGTGAATATATATTCATGCACACACATCTGCTTATGTAACTGGGAAGTTTATTGGACCACTTTAAGGTACAGTTGAGTCCAGCTGTTTTTGTTCTCTTTTAAAATAACTTTACTATTGCCCTTACAAAATGAATCCATTGTTGTTTAAGAAAAAAAAAGGAATATAATAAAAAGTGGGGAGAAAATAAAAATCACCTAAAACCTGTCATCCAAAAGTAATCATACATTTTTCTTAAGCTTTTCCAAACATCCTTAAGATTGATAGGTATGTAAATATTGTAAATTCTAATGTTTGTCTTTTTTCCGATTCTAAGGTCAATAAACACTCATGGTCAAACATTTGGGAAAGAGAGAGAAGTGTAGAGTGAAAATAATCAATCAGCATTCAGCCAACAAAGAGGTCATCTCTGTTAACGTTACAGGATTTGTTTCTTAACTTTTCACCCTCTTTTTGTGTGTTTAACATATACTGTACATCATACGTCATGAATGTATATTCATTCAAAAGAAGGTAAAGTTAACATTGGATCATTTAGGAATCCCAGGCAGAAGACAACAGGTTGAGCCCTTCAGAGTCACCTAATATTTACCACTGGGCGATCAGTTTGTCTTTCTCAATTAAAAGAAAAAAGGTCCAGTGAAATCAGGTCATTCAATGTCAGTTTTAAATATTTAGAAAATATTTTCTTAGGTTTCTGATAGGAAAAATAACTCTCAAGCTGCTCTCTGAAGCTCTGCTTTTGTGGACACAGAACAGGCCATATGGCACATCCTTTTCTCCTTACGTTCCACCTAATGCCCCCAACAACCCACCAACCCTTGTGCAAATGGTTCCACCATTGCCAGCAAGTGCTGGGACAGAATGGTTGTGCTTAAATGCCATCAATGTGGTCCTGTACCAGTGAGTTAAGAATTAAGTAGGACTTTTGGCTGCTCCCTGCCAACCCTCAGCCTGTCTGCTCACTTCCAGAAACAGCCTGGAAAACCTCATTGAGCCTGGGCTTCAGTACTGATACCATTACAGAAATCATGAGTCTCCATTGTGTTTTCTTTGAAAGGTATACAAACACATTATGCTTTTGTGGGGTCTTGGAGACAATCTTCTTGTATTTGGACAAATTTGGCTTGGCAGTGAGGCCGGAGGTATGGCCAGGAAAACCTTGCACTACTCTCTTAAAGACTGTGTTAAGAGGAACTTGTTTAAGAATTTTACACACCACTGCTTCCCACTGGGCATGGAAGAGCTGCTTCTGAGGCATACGCAGACATGGCTTTAAATAGCCTTGACCCATGGTATGAAATAGACCTTTCACAAATCCCTTTCAATCTAATTATATGGGAAGATTTCACTTGTTATTACTCTGTTCATAACACTTCTCCAGCACTTGCTAATCTCCCTTTTTAAGCAGCAAATAGTCTTCAAACACAAAACTTTCAGTGAGAAGTGGTTATCTTGCCACCTACATGTAACAGAATATTATTATTGTTTTTCATCCACTCTAAGGTGCCATGATTGTGCAAATGCACCATTATTTTTCATATCTCTAAGAAAGAAAACTAATCTTCCAATTAGTTGTAAAAGATCATTTGTTGTAAGTTACAGTTTAATTTCCAAGTTGCTAAACTATGAAAAAAAAAGAAACAGACAAAATCCTGTATGTCCTGGTAATGACAAAATTCAGCATTCTCACTGCTTTTATTTTTATGATTGCCTTCTATTTATGGCTGATGATAAGGGTTTTGCATTTACAGGTGTTACATAAATTATCTTTTACAATGAATATGTTTTTAAAAATCAAGTAGATTGATTTCAAGAAAAACCTCAATTATAACACTGTTGATACAGATACTGCAAGCTGGTCTATGAACAACTAAAGATTGTGAAATCTCACTACAAGTGATTTGGCAAGGCTGGTACTATGTCATCTCCAGGACTTTCTTAATACTAAGTGAGAATCTCTTATGACTGGAGACATCTTGTTACCGGCAGAAGAGATCCAGGTTACCCCAAGTTACTGCCATGTATCCATATGGGTCTGCAGCAACTTCAGCCCTTGCCTCCTCAGAGAAAAGAATTTGATTGAGGGGCGTAAAGCAGAAAAAGAGAATGAGGCAAGTTCCAGAGCTGGAGTGGAAGTTATTAAAAAGGCTTTAGAACAGGAAAGAAAGGAAAGAGCCCTTGGAAGAGATCCAAGTGGGTGCCTGAAGGCCAAAGAGAGGGAAAAAAGGAGGTCATTTAATCTTGATCCTAGGACTTTATAGGCTCACCTATTTCCCATGATTCTTCTCTTTGAGTAGGCTTTCTGCCTGTTCAGTGTTTTCTTTACCCTTGGGAATTGAGCATATGCAGTGTATTTAGGGAGTTATATGCATGCCCATTGAGGCTTTCATCCTTTTTCTGGCAGAATGTACCCAGAAGATCACATTTTGCCATTTTTGTCTCTTAATGTGTATGCCCAGGAGTTGCTTCTCCCTGGGGTCTGGCTTTAATTAACACTTTAATGTTAACAGGTGTAGACCATCAGGAACTAGCCTCTCCCTGGTGCCAGCTGCCAATTTATTACTTTTAGAGAAGCAATGCAATAATTGCTGAGCCATCACCTGAAATTTATAGTGGGTGAAGGGAGATCCCTCTCCTGTCCTGCTTATTCCTATCTGTAACATAAAGAGAATTTTCCTCTTCTTCTCTTCCTTTTCCAGGATCAAACTCTAAACCACATTCTTTACTAAATTGGTCAGATTAAATCTCTTGCTGGATTCAAACCAACACATGGTTTATGTGCAAGTCCTTTCTTTTTTTTTTTTTTTGAGACAGAGTTTCACTCGTTACCCAGGT
This sequence comes from Aotus nancymaae, assembly GCF_030222135.1. Taxonomy (NCBI): domain Eukaryota; kingdom Metazoa; phylum Chordata; class Mammalia; order Primates; family Aotidae; genus Aotus; species Aotus nancymaae. Next base: position 2,264,527 of record NW_026988491.1, read on the forward strand.
TGGAGTGCAATGGCGCGATCTCGGATCACCGCAACCTCTGCCTCCTGGGTTCAGGCAACTCTGCTGTCTCAGCCTCCTGAGTAGCTGGGATTACAGGCTTGAGCCACCGCGCCTGGCCCTCAAGTCCTTTCTTACTATCATTTAGCCATTCTTGAGTTCCACATTTTGATTTATTTGTTGTCTGTAGTCCATCCTCAAGTAACTTTTTCTAGAAGGGTAAATATGAAGATATGTTTTTCAAAACTATAAATGTGTAAGACAGTTTTCTTCTGCCATTTCCATACCACAAAACAGTTTGGCTGGGTATAAAATTATTGAGTCTCAGCTTTTATTCTTTTAAGGTGCCCTTTTGGAGGCATTTATTATCACAGAGGAGAAATCTTTGTCTTTTGAAGGTAAAATTATCCTTTTAATGTTTAATTTTTTTCTGTCTAAATCCTTAGAAGATTTTTCATTTACCTTTGGAATTCAAAGCCAGAATTAATCTAGTCATGGTCATTTTTTTTTACTATTTTGTTCATAACATGGTGATGTTTTTCAAGACACATTATTAAAATTTACTTAACTCTGGAATTTTTTCCATTGTATCTTTGATTAATACTGGTACTATAATGCCTGACTCTCATGATGGTTATTATAATTAATTGATATTTCTCTCATAAAACAATTAGGGTGATAGCCGGCATCCACTGAGTGCTCAACAATTTTAATTATCTTTCTGTCTCCTTTGCAGTCATTTTCTGGGATATTTGGGCTTCTTATTTGGATAAAGCTCATATTTTTCATAAATTGGTGTTTCCTATCATTATTTTCATTAGGTCCCTAATAATAAATCCAAGACAGGATATTTTATGATCCCCTGAAACATAGGATACAACTCCACCTTGGTGAAAGAAACTGAGATCTTACCCTAATCTCTAAGAAGGCACCAGACTTTTAATCCCATACAAGCCAAGAACAAACTCTCATGAAACACTTTGAGTACACAGCTATGCATTCCAAACTTTCAGTGAGTAAAAAAGCATAAAAAATTACCAACTGATCAATTCTTTCTACAAGTGCAATTAGGCTGGCTAAGAAAATGTAAACAGGATAAAAGAGTATCTCTTAAAAGAGGAAGAACTTTTCTTAAGCAGTTATTAAAGACCTATCTACAAATTGCTTATATGTTAATTATAAATCAAGTACTCTAGAAACACCCATTGATAAATGATTTTCATGCAAATTATAAATTGCTTAAGAGAGCTCATTCACAAAATGATCTGTGCACTAATTACAAATCAAGAAACTTAAACATACACACATACAAACGGTATATGTGCTAATTACAAAAGGGATTTTAGAGACTAACATTTACAAATTAATGACATGTTTATTGCCCACTAAATACTTCAGAAAATTCTATGTATCAGTAATTTTCATGCTAATTACACAGCAAATAATTTGAAACATACACAGTGTTTGCAAATAATCCATGTGCTAATTACACAACAAACACTATAAAAACACCAATGTAAAAATGATTTGTGTGCTAATGACATAACAAACACCCAAGAAACTCCCAAATACAAATGATTTATGTCTAATTACACATCAGACACTTCAGGAACACCCATGTGCAAATGATTTATGTGCTAATTACACCAACACTTAATTTCAAAAATGTCTAACAACAAATTATTTGTATGCTAATCACAAATTCAAACACTTACAATTGATTTATATCCTAATGATTAGCTGTTCTTATTTTGTTTCCTTTAAGGACCCACCATCTCAATAGATTGACAGTTTTCTTCTGATTGGTACCTATTATGAATATAAATAAAATATCTGAGTAAGTCCATGATGCAAAGGTTTCAGGATCTTCTCTTTATTCTTCCTTCCCCAATCTTGCCCAATTGTTGCAGTCTGATTACATTTTGGGGTACAGTGAATAGGAGGATTCATCTCTTAGAGCAGGCTGAGAAATATTACCTAGGGTAAGAATGTTCTTTTCCTTTTGTCTGTTGCATTGGAACTATCAAATTAAATGAGTGAATGAAGTATACATGCTTATTAGCCACTCAGTTTATGTACTAATCTTTCACATTCAGAAAGCTATTACTGTCCTCAATTTATTTATGCAGAAATTTTGTCCATCATGGCGACTACTGCTTCTTATGCCCTCTCTAGCACGTGATAGCTTAAAAAAATCCATACTCATTATCTTATTGGAATTGCATCTTATAAAGGAGGGAGGACTCAAAACTAGGGGTTAAAACTTCCCATTTTGCAGATAGAAAAACTGATGCTCAGCATAGCAAAGCAGTATTTCTCCTGGCATATTTGACCCCAAAGTCAACCAAACTTCACAGCTAATGGTTTTTCTTCCACCTAGTCTCCAGTTGACATTCCTCCACGAAAAAACCTTCCATGGCCATCCTCCAAGAAGCCTCTAGAACCAAAACACCAACACTGCCCATAGGATGGATCCACTTGCTCCTGCTACTGCATCCCATCCTCTCTCCTCCTGGCTCTCTCAGATCACAGGCCTCTCCCCCTACACCAGGCTGGCATTTCAAACCAGACTGGGGGCCCCAGCATGCTTCTCACCTCTTTAAGAGTGAAAATGTATATCCCAGAGATTGCAGCTTAATTGGCTGATTAATAACAGAAAACCTAATTGAATGCTCCCAGCTCGTATGTACGATGTCTTAATGTTAGAGCCTTGGGAATAAACACACAGCAGGGAAGTCTGAACTGCAGCACAAGCACTAGCACTTTCAATTTAAAAGTCAATCTCATTATACAAGAAGCTGCTCCCTTTATCCCCCTGGAAAAGCTCACACTCTCAAACCAGATTCCCCTTGTACCAGCATCCTCTCCTCTGTCCTATCTCTGAGTGAGGCAAATATTAGGGTGGGTTCCCTTTCTCCTTCTATCCCCCTCCCCTCTCCCTCTCTCTTCCTCTTTGTCTCTCTCTCTCTTTCTATTTGTTCTCTCTGCTGCATATCTGAGCAGCTCAGTAAATATTCATGAAATGCCATTGTGAGGTCTGTGAAGAACGCAGACATGGCCTCTCAGAGGTGATGCGCAATTTGGCATCACCAGCACCCAAGGGTGAGGGAGGCAGTGAGGTGCCTCCAAGTCAGGCCTCATGCTACATCCTGATCCATTCAGCTTTCTCCTTCAGGGCAGCCTGATTAGAAGTCTTATGGTGCTCAGAAAGCTGAGCTAGATGTTCTGGGCTGGGCTTAGAGTGACCAGGGGGGAGTCTGTGTGGGCTCCTGGACCCTAGGCTTGTCCTGGTCAGTCACAGCATCTGAGGCAGGGCTGAAGCTCCTGAGCAATGTTATTAATCAGCAAGGGGCTGCCATTAACAAAGCAGCACAGACTGGGTGGCTATTTTCTAAACAAGAGAAATTTGTTTTCTCCCTGGTCTGCAGGCTGGAAGTCCCAGTTCAAGGTGCAGCAGGGCTTTATTCCTGCGTCCTCTCTCCATGGCTCAAAGATAGCGCCTTTACGCTGTGTCCTCACATGGTCTTCCATCTGTGCAGAGTGTCTTTCTCTGTATCCAAATTTCTTCTTAAAAGGACACCAATCGGATTGGAGTAGGACCCCACCCTAAGGACTTCATTTTAACTTGATCATCTCTTTATTTATTATTATTATTATTATTATTTAGAGACAGAGTGCCACTCTGTTATCCAGGCTGGAGTGCTGTAATGTGATCATGGCTTACTGCAGCTTCAACCTCCTGGGCTCAAGCTATCCTCCTGCCTTGGCCTTCTGAGTAGCTGGGACTAGAGGTGGACACCACCATGCCTGGCTAGTTTTTAAAATTTTTTTATAGATATGGGGGTCTCTCTATGTTGCCCAGGCTAGTCTTGAACTCCTGGGCTTAAGAGATCCTCCCACCTCAGCCTCTTGAAGTGCTAGGATTACAGGCGTGAGCCACTGCACCCTGCTTTAATCACCTCTTTTTTTAACTTTTATTTTAGGTTTAGGAGTATATATGAAGGCTTGTTATATAGGTAAGTTGCATGTCATGAGGGTTTGGTGTGCAGATTATTTCATCACACACGTAATAAGCATAATATTGAATAGGTAGTTTTTCCATCCTCTCCCTTCTCCCACCTGCTGCTCTAAAATACACATGTGGTCATGTTAATCACTTCTTTAAAGGACCTAGCTCCAAACACAGTTGGCTTCTGAGGTACTGAGAGTTAGAGCTTCAACATATAAATTTGGTGGGTAGTGGAGGGAGGACACAATTCAGCCCATAATGGCATTTCTTTCTGCTTGGATATCTCCCAAACTTCTCAGCTTCAATGTGTCCAAACGAATCCTTGTGATCTTGAACCTCCACCCAGAACCCCTGATGCTCTTGAGACAGTCCCATCTAGCAGAATGTCACCAACACAAACTAGAGACCTGGGATACCTTTTGACTTATCGTATTGACTCACCTCCCCGCCAGTCAATCTCCAACTGCCCCCATTGACCTGACTCCCCAAATGCCACATCCCCAAGCCCAAGTTCCCACGATCTCTTTCCTGGCCCTCCACTCCCACCCCCAGGTGTCTTCCTGCTTCCTACCCTGCACACCTGCAGCCTATTCTGCACAGTGGCAGAGGTATCTTCTTCAAGGTACATCTGGTTATGTGCCCTCACACCTGCTCAGCTTCCTGCATCTTTTCTGACCACCTCTTAAATGTTGATGCTCTTAGAATTCAGTCCCATCCATCTCTCTTCTCTCCACTCACCTCCCTGAACACTCTCATCCACTTCTACAGCTTCAATTACCTGGTACAGCCTTCCCTTAGACTGTTTTCATGCCGCTGATAAAGACATACCTGACACTGGGTAATTTATTTAAAAAAAAAAAAAAAAGAGGTTTAATAGACTCACCCTCTGCCACTATTGTGAGGCCTCCCTAGACCTAGACTAGATTTGGGTGGGGACACAGCCAAACCATATTAGGGAGACCTCACAATCATGGCAGAGAGTGAGTCCATTAAACTCCCTAGACCTCACAATCATGGGATGGTGAGTCCAATAAAAAGGATTTGGGTGGGGACACAGCCAAACCATATTAGAGAGACCTCACAATCATGGCAGAGGGTGAAAGGCACATCTTGCATGATAGCAGACAAGAGAGAATTAGAACAAAGAGAAAGGGGTTTCCCTTTATAAAACCATCAAATCTCGTGACATTTATTCACTTCAATGAATAAGAGTATGGGGGAAATGGCCATCATGATTCAATTGTTTCCCACTGGGTCCCTCCCACAACACATGAGAATTATGCGAGCTACAATTCAAAATAAGATTTGGGTGGGAGCCAGGTGTGGTGGCTCACACCTGTAATCCAAGCACTTTGGGAGGCCAAGGTGGGTAGATCACCTGAAGTCAAGAATTTGAGACCAGCCTGGCCAACATGGTGAAACCCCATCTCTATTACTAAAAATACAAAAATTACCCAGGCATGGTGGCGCACACCTGTAATCCCAGCTACTGGGGAGGCTGAGGCAAGAGAATTGCTTGAACCTGGAAGGCAGAGGTTGCAGTGAGCCAAGATTGTACCAAGGCACTCCAGCCTAGGTGACAGAGCAAGATTCCATCTCAAAAAAATAAAAATAAAAAAGATTTGGGTGGAGACACAGCCAAACCATATCAAACCTAGAGGCCATGTTGATGGCTTCTAGATCATTCCCCAAACCCAGGCCTCTCAACCAGCTTTCAAACCCAAGGATCCTAAATGCTTTAATTCATTATCGATAAGCAAGATAACAACCCTGAGATATTTGTAATGAGATACTTGGGGAAGAAGTACTTGTAATTATTATTTTGTTTTCATTAAAATATTATTTTAATAAATTAGTTTATTTTCACTGAAAGAACCTACCAGCCACTTCTCCAGGTAGACATAGTAAGTCACCCTGTGGCAAACTTTTCTATTGTAAAAAAGCCACATAAGTGGTGTCTCCAGTTCAGCTGAAAACCCATTCCTTCAAGGAAAAGTGTTATAGAAACATTGACACATGACTGCTGCTCTCCCCTCCAAGATTTCTCAATGGGAAAGGATACATTTATGTTATGGTTGGAAAAGGAGCCTCCTGGGAGGAAAAAGATTGAGACCTGAACTCACTTTGTTGCAAGACTCAACATTTGTAGAACTTCTTTGCAGGACTGTGGAGGTCCCGGATGAAGCAAATTGGTGGTGGGTGGCAGGGGTCGGGAGGAGCATCTAAAGCCCTACAGTGGAGCTCACTGTGAATGAAGGGGGTGTCTAGTCTAGAGATACAGACCCACAATAACATCTGGGTGCTTGGAGAAAAGGACCATGGCTGAAATGGGTAGACCCTCTAGTCTTGATTATTTCTAAAACAAGACCACCAATCTCTAGTGTTCAGTGACTGTATGGTTGGCTGTGACCTCGAAAAGACTACTTGAGACCCTAAGCATGGAGCAGTCCTGTAATCTGGACAGGAATCTGGAACAGCATCCTCAAAACTCAGGAAACAGGTACACCAGAGTGCACCAGACAAGTTCTCAACAGTGACACCCTGTGGAGGCCGAAGCCTAGATAGTGATAGTTTATGAACGAAACTCTAGTTTATTCTCTACCTGTCTTCGGAAGCAAGACTGACCTCCTTGGACCCGACTTTCTGGACAATTTTCTGGCAGAGATTGAGACCACAAGAGGGAAAAAGTGGACTTTTTGGTAATTTGGGGGTTTGATTAACAAATTTAAATATTTAAGAGACTTCGTTTTCACTAAAGAAGATATCTAAATGGTAAATAAGTGTATGGAAATAGTTCAACATTATTAGTCATCAAAGAAATTCAAGTTAAAACTACAATGATATATCAACACACATCATTCGAAATGGCTAAAATAAGGACTGATATTATCAAGTGTTGGGGAAGATGTGGAGCAACAGGAACTCTCACACTCTCTAGTGGGAGAGTAAATTGGTTCAGCCTCTTTGGAAAACTGTTCAGCAGTAGCTACAAACTGAAGGCATAGATTATCACCAAGTAATTTTATTTCTGGGTATTACCATATATATTTATATATATATACACACACACACACACATATATACAGAAATGTTTATATATTTCCACCAAAGTGCCTACACATGAATATTCATAGCAACATTGTTTTAATAGTTTAAACCAGAAACTACCAAAATGCCCATCAACAGATTTAAGAAAAAAAAAAAAAAAGACGAATTGTGGTATGTTTCTACAATGTGTTGTTACTTAGAAAGAAGAAGGAGGAGGAGGAGAATGTAAAAACATGGAATAATCTCTCTGTCCTAATATTGAGGACAAGAAACCAGACAGACATACAGAAAAGCATACATACTGATTGTTCTATTTATATGAAATTCAAGAACTGGCTAAACTAATCTATGATGACAGAAGTCAGAATGTGGTTACTTTTTGAAGGAGAAGTATTAACTAAGATGGGACAGAAGGGAAACGGTTGAGACACCTGAAATATTCCTGTCATAATCTGGGTGGTGTTGTGTGCATAATGATATGTATTAAATTGTGTCTCCCCACACCTTCAAATTCATATGTTGAAGCCCTATTCCCCAATATGGTTATGTTTGAAAATAGGGCCTTTAGAAGAGAATTAAGGTTAAATGAGACCATAGGTCCCTGATCCCATAAGATTAGCATCCTTATAAAAGAAACAGCGGAGTTTGTGCACTCACTCTGTCTTTCACACACTCTCTCTGTCTCTCTCCCTCTCCCTCTCTGCATGCAGAGCACAAAAAAGACCATGTGAACACATAGTAAGAACACGGTGCTCTGCAAGTGAGAAACAGAGCCCTCATCAGACACCAAATCAGCCAGACCTTGATCCAGGATTTCTAGCCTCCAACATGGTGAGAAAATAAATTTCTGTTGTTTACACCGCACAGCCTGTTGTATTTCATTATGGCAGCCTAAGCAGAATAAGACAGGTATATACAAAAGCAAATTCTATTGAGAAATTTGTATCTTTTCCTCTATTGAAGTAAGTTATACCTCAATTAAAGAATAAATAAAAGAGAAAGAAGGAGCAGCACAACCTTGTTTGGATTCCCAAGCCGGTAGGTGGGTGATGTGGGTTGCCTCTCACTATACCCACTTGGCAGATGAGAAAAGTGCAGCTTTGAGTGGTGAAGTGACGTGTGGCTTTGCAGCAGAGCTGGGCACATAATCCAGTTTCATCTGGTGAACAATGACAATGTGCGCCCTCCGCAAGCCCCAGGGTGGGGACAGGGGACAGGAGTGGCCTCACAGGAGGTACCCAGGCCTTCAAAGTAAATAAGCATTTACAGCACGGTGTGGTCCACACTGTGACGGCCTTCACAGAGGTCACAAGAGCGCCGAAGGACCACCTAGGTTCCCAGGATGTTGGGGTGGAAACTTCTGAGCTAAGACTTCAGGGGTGCCAGACAAATCCTGCACTTCCCCTTCTCCCAAAGTCAGTCCTGGAGCATCTCCAGGTCCTGCTCCTTAAAGTGTGGTCCACAGACCAGCAGCCTCCCTGTTACCTGGATTCTGGCTGGAAATGTAGAATTGTGGCTTCAGAGCACCAGGACATCCACTCAGTTCCCACTGACTCAGGTAAGTAGGTCCCAGGAGATTGTATGCCTATACTCACCTCCCAAACAGAGCAAACCTGGCCCTAGCAGGTGTGCAAGCCAGTCATCTGGCAATTAGAACTGCTGATTGGAAAATGGGCTGCTTACCTGAGACAAAGAAGGGCTTCTCTTCTCTGAGGCCTTAGACAAAGCAGGCTTCCAGGGTGCCTAATTACCTGATAGGTAGCAAAGCTATCACCTACTGGGCCTTTTAGCTCAGTTAATAAAGCAGTTTGCCAAGCCTTTTATCCTTCTTCTGTTGTGACTTCTTGGCCTACACTTGTTTTACAAAATGAGAAAGTGACACAAAGGCTGCTTAATCCAGAGTTCAGCATGTGGGGCCCAGCTTCTGGTCAGGCCAGCAGCAAAGCTACCACAGAAGCAGGCATCTAGGAAAAGATGTGGGTCCCTGCTCCTGGGTTTGCATGTATAATGGCACAGTTTGCAGGTTATCCTATAAAATAAATTAAATAAGATCGTCTATATCGGGATTAGAAAAATGTATGCTCTATTTAAGGATAGTGGTTATTTTCTTAGACCAGATCATTGAAATTTAATGTGAACACTTTTATATCAAAATGCATGCACTGTAACAACTAAGGTGTCCAATCATTCCAGTTTGCCATAAGCAAGATCATGGGCCCTTTCCTCGTGGAGCTGGGGGTCTAATGGGGAGGAAAGAAAAGAAATAAGTAATCAAATAATATAGTTACCCATGATAAGCGATATGTTGGAAACTAAAAAAGAAGGGCCGCAGGGTGGCCCACAAAATCTTCTCCAAGGCCTGACAAATGTCAAGTGTCCAGCCATTTGAAGAGCTGTGTATGAGGGACTGAGAGAGAGAAAAGTCGGGAGTTCTAAGAAGATGCAGCAGGAAGTGCAAAGGTCCTGAGACAGGGCGGAGCCTGGGGTGTGAGATGTCGGAAGAAGCCTGGCATGGTTATACTGTGTGTGTGTGTGTGTGTGTGTGTGTAAACAAATGCACACTCATATGCCTCTGCTGGGGGTAGTGAGAGGAGATGGGGTCAAGGTTGAAGAAGTGAGCTAAGTCCAGACCATGCAGAATTCATAGACCACAGTAAGCCTGGGTGACAGAGTGAGACCTTGTCTTCAAAATAATAATAATAATAATAATAACAACAACAATGATATATGTGGATTTTTTAAAAAAACTTTGCTCTTGTTTAATCTAAGTAAGTGTGTTTTCAGAATGACTTCTGATATATTTTAATACGTTTCTGATCCTCCCTCCTCACTTTCTCTTGTGTGATATTTTCCTTACATCCTCTCCCTTCTCTCTTTTATTTAACTCTACTGATTTAGAAGTTATTTGTTCTATTTTATTCTTCCAGTGCCAACCCATACATTTTTAACATGCAAACTTGTCTTAAATGCTGAGATTTATCCTTGTTATTATCTTCCTGTCAAGCCATATAAGAACTCTAGAACTCCTAACTCTCCCTGTTCTTTCATAACTGATATTTTAGTTTCATCTTTTTGAATTCTCTTAAACCACAGACATTATTATGTCTATATTCTCTGCGCTGGTTTGGATTTCTTTAACATATTTATCTATCTCTTTGCTCAATGTTGCTTCTTCCAGTCTATTTCTTCTCCCTACATTCCAATTTCTACTTAAATCCTTTGGTAATTCTTTTAGTGAGCGTCTCTAAGAAGTAAGCTCTCTTCATTTTGATTTCGAGTGTCTATATTTAACCTCCACCCTTTTATAATGATTTAGTTGTGTGAAAGAAAAGAAAGAAAAATTTAACCTGACAACCAGTTCCCACAACACTTTGAAAATACTGTATCTGGCCTCCCTGCATCTACTGGTGCTACGTAGAAGTCCACTGTCAGTCTGATTCTTGATATTTTGAGGGCCACTTGTCTTTGTTGTCTAATAGTTGTTCGGATTTTTCACTCTGTCTTTGGTGTTCTGCACGTTTACCAGGATGTGCTTTGGTCAAGATAGTTCCTTATTCATTTATTCATTCATTTCTCTGTTGAGAAGAAGGGCTCTGTGATCCATCAACCTAAAAACACACCTTTCCTCGATTTTGCCTTTATCTCTTTGACTCATGCTGTCTCCCATCACCATTTTTCTGTTCTTTTGGAAGCCCTATCACACTTACATTGGATCCCCTCATTCTGTCATCTATGTGTCTCAGTTACATTTTCTTATGTCCCATGTCTTTATTTCTCCCTGCTGTAACCAGGATAGTTTCTTCAAGCATATCTTCCTATTCGTAATTTCTCTCTTCCCATGTATAATTTGCTGTTGTTCCTATCCACTGAGTTTTTAATGTCTGTGAGTAGATAGATAAATACGTAAGTAGATAGACAGATAATTTAGAATAATAAATACTCAAATACTCCTTGGTTCTTTTTCAAATCTGCCTTATTTATTTATTTATTTATTTGTTTGTTTATTTGAGATGGTCTCTTGCTCTGTCACCCAGGCTGGAGTGCGGTGGTGTGACCTTGGCTCACTGCAACCTCCGCCTCCTGGGTTCCAGCGATTCTCCTGCCTCAGCCTCCCTACTAGCTAGGACTACAGGCGTGCACCACCATGCCTGGCTAATTTTTTTGTATTTTTAGTAGAGATAGGGTTTCACCATGTTGACCAGGCTGGCCTCAAACTCCTGATCTCAGGTGATCCATCTGCCTCGGCCTCCCAAAGTGCTGGGATTGCAGGCATGAGCCATCATGCCCAGCCTCAGATCTGCCTTTTATAGCATCCTCTTTTTTATTACATTTTCTTGTACTTATTAAATCTTTTTAATGCTCCTAAATATCACTTTTTTAAAATCTCCTTCAGACTACTCTATATGTTTGAGTTTTCCAGGTACCAATTTTTCATTAATCGCTCCTGCTGCTGACCCTCGCCTGGGTGATGGGTTTCCTATGCTTCTCTGTAATCCTCCTTGGGAGCTTGTCTTCAGCAGAGCTGACCGTTCTGGGGGATTCTAGTGTGCCCTGAGTTACAGTACAATCCACAGTGAGAGCTTTCTGGCTTCCTACTTTGCAGCTCAAGAGACTTCTATTGTCCTGGGCCCGTTCTTATGTTACCATCTTATATGTGGTTCTCACACTGCAGAGGGAAAGGGCATCTATACTCTACATCTGTGCATGGGGCATGATAAGGTTTTGAGTTCTTTGTGGGAGATTTCCTTTTCTTTGTATGATCCTTTGCCACTCTTAAAGCCCCATGTTGCTGAGTTTCTACCTGCTACTCTGGGCTGGAGGTAGGGGTGACATTTTTTAGTCTGTGTGATCCAGGAGCACTTCACAGAGTGAGGGGGAGGATGAGGGTTTGTTTCTGAGCCCTCTACTTTGTGGCATTTCTGGCTGACTGTGGTGCTAGGACCCCAGGCCCCAGACCCCAGCCTCAGGATTTGTGTCTGCTCTGGCCCTAAGGCTGGGATCTGACGTCTTCACGCCAGCCTGCTCTGATCTTTTTTTTTTTGAGGCTGAGTCTCACTTTGTCACCCAGGCTGGAGTGCACTGGCACAATATCGGCTCACTGCAACCTCCGCCTCCCAGGTTTAAGCAATTCTCCTGCCTCAGCCTCCCGAGTAGCTAGAATTACAGGCCCGTGACACCACACCCAGCTAATTTTTGTATTTTTAGTAGAGACGGGTTTCACCATGTTGGCCAGGATGGTCTCAATCTCTTGACCTTGTTATCCTCTCACCTCGGTGTCCCAAAGTGCTGGGATTACAGGTGTAAGCCACAGTGCCTGGCCAGCCTGCTGCTCTTAACGTAAGCTTCCCACAGGGTTCTGCCTTGGACCTCTGTCTTCTGTCTTTGTTTCTGAATCATGGGGATGTTCCTTCTTTTGTCATGCTAGGAAACTTTTCATAATTGTGTTTATTATTTGATTATTATATTGTATCCACAATTCTATGCAATTGTATTGGGAGAGGGGAGATATTGCACCAGGTCAGTCAACCATGCTCTGAAAGTCCTCCATGACCTACTACTTCTTTAGTGAAATATTTAAATTGAAACATCACATGCAACATCATTCAAGAGGCACATGTCATAAGATGTAGCATGATTAACAGTTCAAAGAATCCTCATTTAAGTCAACACACCTGTGTACCCAGCACCCAGACTAAGAAATAGAATGCTATCAGCACCCTAGAAGCCACCTTTGCCCCCCATTTCACTCAAACCCCCAAAATGATTGTTATCCTACCATTGACCCCACACATTAGCTTTGCCTATTCTTGATTTTTGTATAATGGAAACATACAATATGTTCTTTTTTGTGTCTCTCTTCATTTATTCAACATGGTTAATATGGCTTGGCTCTGTGTCGCCACCCAAACCTCATCTCAAATTGTAATACCCATGTGTCGGGGGAGGCGCCTGCTGGGAGGTGATTGAATCATGGGGTGGACTTCCCCTTTGCTGATCTCATGATAGTGAGTGAATTCTCATGAGATCTGGTGGCCCGAGAGTGTGTGGTACTTCCCCCTTGGCTCTCTCTCTCTGCTGCCACCATGTGAAGAAAGAACTTCCTTCCCCTTCACCTTCCGCCATGATTGTAAGTTTACTGAGGCCTCCCTGTCATGCTTCCTGTGAAGCCTGCAGAACTGTGAGTTAATGAAATCTCTTTTCTTCATAAATTGCCCAGTCTCAGGTAGTTCTTTATAGCAGTGTGAGAACGGACTAATACAATCGTGTGTTGAGATTCATCCAGACTCTCACATGTAATTGTAGTTATTCATTTTATTACTGTGTGGTATTACATCATGTGAATAGACTACAATTTATGTATCCATTCTACTATGATGGCTGCGGGTGGCTATTACAAATACTGCTGCTATAAATATTTGGTGACCATATGGGCTCATTGACGTTGGGTGTGTACCTTGAAGTGGAATTGTTGGCTCATAGGTAAGTGCATGTCCAGATATACTAGTTTAGATCCTTCTTGCCCTCTCGTAATTGTCTATCTCCCCAGCTATATACTTAAGGTCCTTGGATGTCAGGTCCCCACCAATATTCACTGCTATCTGCTCAATACCTTGTACACAGTAGGTGCTTAATAAATGTTTCCTGCATAAATAAAGGCATAAAGGAGCCCAGGTAGCAGATGCAGGCCTGTCTATCAATCTCAACCCACCCCTACCTGCTCCCCTACACCTGGGGAGTCAGATGCAAAAGGGGTGTGATGCCTGGAGAGTAGCCAGTCCTGCATGTGAGGAGGACAGGGTGGGGGGATTGGGGAGTGGTGCCAGGGGCAGGCAGTTGAGCAGCTGAGCAGACCCAGCCTGGCACTGGCTGCTGCTGTCTCCGGCCTTGGGCACATTCCCAACTCAGAGCCCCTCACATTCCCATCAGGCCACAGCATCCTTTGAAATAGCCAAAATGTGCGACCTTCAGCCACGCCACAGCAGAGTCTTGGCCTCCAGAAAATCCAACTGGACATATGCTTTTGCTTAACGCAGGATGTCAGGCAGCTTAGAGAGGAGGTTTTTGTTCCAAGTCTCCTATCGTTTTCAGAAATGTCCAAAACACTGACAGGTCTGGGAGAGGAAGCAATTTCCCTTCGAGCTAATCAATATAAGAGCCTCAAGGTGCTTCATGCCTGTGTCAAACACGGGGCTTTCAGCAGCAAAGTGCCTACAAGACTTGGGTGAGTTCTTTTTTTGTCTTTTTGGTTTGTCAGGTTGGTAAGGACACTGTACCTTCAATACATACCAAAGTCACAATGCGTCCGGTTCCTGATCTACTGCCATGTTCTCAAGAAAGTGTGCAGGTGTGTGTGTGTGTGTGTGTGTGTGTGTGTGTGTGTAAGCTAGAGAGAGAGAAGGAGAGAGGAAGGAGATGAGGAAGAGAGGAGAGGAGACAGGCAGGGTAAAGAGGAGACTAGAAGGAGAGAAAAAAGAAAGAAAGACATAGAAAGGAAATAGAGCAGGAGAGAGAAGTGGTAAGAGAAGGGGGAAGAAAAAGACTAGGAAGAAAAGAGTGAAGACATGAGAACAGAGAGACAGGGACCAAGGAATAAAAAAGTGAGCAAAATGGCCAGAGAAAAGAAAAAAAGAAAGATTGAGTGATAAAAGAGAAGGAAAGAGAAAGAGAGAGAGAAAGGAGAGAGCAAATAAAATAGGCAAGCGATTCTGAAGACAGAAAATGGGAGGCAGGACAAAAGACTGAGAATGAGAGAAAGATAAAATGAACAAAAAGACGAAACAAGGGAAATGCCTCGAGGGCCTGCCCAAGGGACTCAGCGACACCCATGTTTTCTCATAACCCTTGATGATGGCAGTTGTCAGGCAGACCCCAAGGAAACCCAGAGACCCAACTAGCAAGAGGATGTAGCCGGGCTCCAATGAATTTACTCTCCCTGCCCTTCAGCATGGAATTGGGATGACCTGAAATGTGGCTAAAACTTCATCCCAAGCTCCCCAGCGGCTGCAGAGAGGAGCTGAAGCAGCAGCTCAGCAGCAAACAGCCCTTGAGTCTTTTTCTTTCTGTGGAACTGAGAGTGTCTTCAGGTTGACTAGGTCCACACTCTCCTGGGTGCCAGGACTCCACTCTGTCCATATGAGACTCTCTGCTTTCATTCCCTGGGCCCAACTGAAGCCACAGTGTCCTCAGAGTGAAGGTGGCCTCTCAGCTCCCAGGAGAGCTAATGCTGTCTGTACTTTGCCTTGTGTGAACTTCAAATTATTTCAGGGACGTATTATGTTCCCATTTAAAAAACACTTTGGGCCGCTCATGCCTGTAATCCCAGCACTTTGGGAGGCCAAAGCAGGCAGATCACCTGAGGTTGGGAGTTCGAGACCAGCATGACCAACATGGAGAAACACCATCTCTACTAAAAATACAAAAAATTAGCTGGGTGTGGTGGCGCATGCTTGTAATCCCAGCTACTCAGGAGGCTGAAGTAGGAGAATTGCTTGAACCTGGGAGGTAGCTGTTGTGGTGAGCTGAGATTGTGCCATTGCACTCCAGCCTGGGCAACAAAAGCAAAACTCTGTCTCAAAAACAAAAAAGACACTTCAGTATACCACCCCATTACCTAAGTTGTTAGTGCATTGCATGAGGCGCAATGCACAATTATTATGCATAAACACCAACCAAACTGAGCACTGAAAAGCAGAGAAATCTGATTCATTATTTTCTACTTTTTAAAATCGTATTTGTACCCCATAACTTTTGGGAAAATAAGTTCACATCTTGTTTAGAAAAATAAGAATCATACCATAGACTAACACAATGGGAATTCAAAAGAAGGAAAAAAAATGATCAAAAAAATAGTTAAGAATCCTCTGGTATTAGAAATAAAATCTTGCTTGGAAATTTCTAGAGGCCTGGGCAAAACAAAATAAAAATAAAGTTCATTAATTAAAAAATAAGCTGCAAAATCCTTTTCAGAAAGTGTTCTTAATGTTGGCCAAATATGTTTCCACTCTCCATTCTGAAATGAATGTATCAAATGGGACTTTATTTAGAGACTAAAGATTGAATTTATGAACAATACCTTCAAAGGAGCAACATTCATAGTAATGTCTTAAAATGACATCACTTTAGTAAAGACACTTCTGCAAAAATATATCCTTATGCGGTCTAATTCTGTTTCTTCCAAGTATTTGCTAGAGTGCTTTTTCTTGTTGCTTTGTTTTTAGTTTCTAAACAATCTTGGTTTTGCAGTTTTGGGGGAGAGGCTGAAGATAAACTGTTAAGAAACAGTGAGAAAGACACATATTTGTACATAGGAATGAAATCATACATAAGGATTTAAAATATATTTCATAGACCAGGCACAGTGGCTTATGTGTGTAATCCCAGCACTTTGTGAGGCCGAGGTGGGAGGATTGCTTTAGCCCAGGAGTTTGAGGCCAGCCTGGATATCGTAGCAAGACTCGTTCTCTTAAAAAAAAAAAAAAAGTTAAAAATTTGCTGGAGGCTGAGGCAGAAGGATTGCTTAAACCTGGGAGGTTGGGGTTGCAGTGAGCAATAATCACGTCACTGCACCTCAGCCTGGCAACAGAGTGAGACCTTGTCTCAAAAATAAAATAAAATAAAACAAATCTCATTATATATAAAATAAATTATATGTAATAGGATATATGTGTGGACATGTATGTGTGTAGATGTGTATGCTTTGTTCTTGAATGTTGCAATTACTCATTCATTATGGAGCACTCGATTTTGAACAAGGAAAGGAACCTTTCGTGAAAACACATATTAATCCTTCAATTAACTCTGCATAATGATGCAGGCTTTTGGCCGGGGAGACCATACACCTTAGTCTGCTTCTCCCAGTGCCAGCCAAGCCGATTCCAGGCATACAAGTTCATGCTGAAGCCCAGGGGCGTCCAAGTGTCTAAGTGTCTTAGAGCAGGTGTTTTACCTTTCATAACTCGATGGTGCAATTATGAAGGAATTGTCCAAGCCTTTTTGGAAACTATTTATACATTCAGCATTTACTAAATCGGGGGCGGGAAGCGGGGGAGAAAAGAGAGAGAGATTTTAATCTCATGAGTTTTACTTTTTTTTGTTGTTGTTGTTCTAAAATGACTTAAAGAGAAACGGGGTGGGTTAGTGGCAAATTTTCCCGCACCGAGAGCATGCTGTGTGCCAGGCACCACGCTGGGGCTTCATAAACAGCCTCTCATTTAATCCTCATAACACCCTTACATGGTAGGGATCACCGTAACATTTCACGGATGAGGAACTGGGCTCAGAGAGGTCCTGGCAGTTGCCCAACGTCATTCAGCCTTCACGGATAGGGTTTGGAACCTGGCGTGTTTGCTCTCAAAACCTGTGGCTTTTTGCATGACACCAGCTGTTCCCTGGGCGCCAGGGGCAACAGCAGCACCGCCTCCTTGTAACAGCGTCGTGGGAGCTGAAGTCATGTGTGTCGCCTCAACTATCCTCTGCAAAAAGTGCCTTCCCATCTACATTCTCTCACTTGTCCTGCACACTCCTGAAACTCCCAGTTTTTCTGGAGTTTTCAAAGGCAGAGAAGTTTGAGAATACACAGCTCTATGTTGAAGGGATCTCCCAGCCCTGAGAGTTTGTGAAATACTCAAGAAACCACAAGGACTTTCATAAAAAGGCAATTTCTGCGGCACGCAGTGGGGGATAAAAGCCACGAAATTTCCCCATTCTTTTTCTTCAGAACTTGATGAAAACCTGAAACCATCCACAGGCAGGGAGCAGAAAATGATCATTTCACAGCAGGGGCCGCCGTGGCTGTATACAGGGCACTGTGGAGTGGGGGTGGGGGGCCGCCGCCGCTGTATACAGGGCACTGTGGAGTGGGAGGGAGTGTCTGCACTGGGGCCTCTGAGGGATGGTCTCTCCATAGCCCTGGAGGGCCCCTTCCCTCTGCCGGCCCTAACACCCCATCCCTGCTGTCTCTCGGACCTCCTTGCTCTGATGGTCTTGGATACCCTGAGTTTCCTGGGTAAAGTCTAGGCTCTAGGTGAGCCATGCACGCTGCTGTGGAGGCCTTAGGAGTTAAAGAGGCTGAGCAAACGCCTTCTGAGTTCTGGCAGGGGATGTTCAAGGATGTTAGCAGCCCCGAGTTCCCATCCCGCTCCACTTCTTACTCACCGTTTGAACTTGGGAAGTAGCGTGCCTCTGGGAAGGAGTATTGTCCCTCCCCCTGCAGCCACTGGGCAACAGGGGCAAGCCTCAGACTCCGGTTCCCACCTCAGGCAAACCGTCTGGGCTTCTGTCTTACAGGAGGATCTGGTTTCTGCAAAAGATTGTTTTTGCAAAAGAAGCAAGTCCAGTAGCCACTGGAGCCACAGAGGAGAGCAGGATTGGAATCCACAGGCTGTGTGACCGGGAGTGAGTCACTTTACCTCTCTGTTTCCTCCCCTGCACGACGGGAATAGAGACCTCTGCTGCATTTGGCTGTGGGAGAAACACAAGGAAATCACAGACAAGTGCCAGGTGTGGTGACACTCGTCCGTAGTCCCAGCACCTCGGAAGGCTGAGACAGGAGGATTCCTTGAGTGCAGGAGTTTGAGGCTGCAGTGAGCTATGATGGTCCCTGGGCACCATCCATACTCCAGCCTGGGCAACACAGCAACACCTCATCATCGTCGTCGTCGTCGTCGTCGTCATGAGCAAGCCCGACTCAGTGGCTGACCCCAACGTGTCATCCTATGGGTTAACTCCCTCCTATACGTGAGGGCTACACCAGCTCAGATGGCTTCATTGTACTGAAAATTCAGATAAAGATGGAGAAAAGGGAAGGCAGGTGGGTGGAGTGGGGCAGTCCAGAAGAAGAAGGGCAGCATGTGGTGGGAAAAACTGAGATGATCCCTAAGTCTCAGCAGGGCCAGGTCACTGGTTTGTGACCTCTTCAGTCTCTCAGAACCCCAAAGGCCTGGTGCTATTTCATGCTGTGTCACCTATGGTCATGAAGCTCTTATCATGGGATAAGATTCCTGTCACCTACAATCATGAAATTCTTATCCTGGGATAAGATCCCCTGTCCAAACAAGGGTCCCTGCATTGTCATTTTGCACTGGGCCCTGTGTAAGCTGAGACTCAGGATTAGCAAATAATAAAGGCTGAGACTCAGGATTAGCAAATAAAATTTGTTGAGACTAATCCTGAGTCTCAGCAAATAATAATTATTTGCTAATCCTAAGTCTCAGCCTACACAGTCCTTCCATGGCTACATTTCAGCTTCTTATCTGCAAAACAGATACATTAGATGGGGACAGAGCGAGGATAATGGTGATGGCTGCCCACCTCTGAGAGCCTTCCCTAGCTATTGGGAAGCACTTCCATATACCCAGCAAGATGCTAGACACTAAATACATGTTAAACACCCCAGTGAGTTTTAGATTCAATGACGCCCAAACGCCTAGCTATAGAATAGTGAGGGGCCAAATCATCACAGGGATTTGGAGCCAGGCAGACGTGGGTTCAAATCCTAACCCTTCCACTCACTGGTCATGGGACCGGGGCAAATTCCCATACTTTTCTGCTACATGTTGACTTCTTTGCTAACATGAGGGTGATAAATAGTCTCTCCTTCCTTGGTTGCTGGGTTATATAAAATTGTGTGTGTTAAGCACCATCCCAGGCATTTAAACAGCAACTGTTAAAATTCACTGATTTACTAACTGAACAGCTACTTTGTGCCAGGCACTGTGCAAAGCTCTGAGAATGCAGCAGTAAAGGAGACAGTCACAGCCCTGACATCAAGCCCTACATGGAGGTGGAATATAAACAAAGAGGCAGGCAAGGGTGGCTGGTACCTTCCGATGGTGGCACACACACTCTAAGCATCTTAGGAGAACAAGGGCAAGGCGTGGGGCTAGGCTGTCGGGCGTGTGACAGTCCCTTCCCATTCGGAAATTAAGCTCTGTGAGCTACAGTCAAGGATTTCAATGCCACTCTCCAATGTATCTCTGCTGTGGAAGGGAATTGTTTTCCAGAAATCTCCAGATGATTCCCCCAACTCTATGTCTAGAGATGGTGCTAGCTAGGTCTCTCCCACCTCCAGGAGGGCAAATGACCACCCAGAACCCCAAACAAATTCCTCCCACCAGGAGCCCTCAGACCTCACCCTGGAGCTTGTGAGCGCTAAGAACGAACAGAAAGGGAAATGAACAAATTATCTTGATAATTTGTTTAAGAAGGGGGAAAAAAGTCACCCAAGAAGAATGATATCCAATAAGACTGTGGGTTTCTAATGAATGTGCGGGTAATGAAATAAACCCGTTTAGGCCACGCTTGGCCCTGATCTTCCCAGGCCTAGATTAAAAAATGGAACATCTGTGATGATTTAATTTACATCTTAATAACAAACAGGCCTCGAGAAACCCGCGGATAAATGCCTTTTATTGCCGGCGTATCTTTTGCACTGCAGCTTGAATGAAAACTCTGGTAATTAATTGTTTTAAGCGATTCTATTAAAAAGTGTCTGTGAGTGCTGCGTGCCGAATGTTTATGTGGCCAGGCTGCCGACAGGAATACAGAGAAGCCCGGAGAACAGGCGCAGGATGAGGTACCATATTTTCCCCCCACATTCACTGCCTTAAACACACGCAGTCCTTTTATTTATTGTTTTCAAAAGAGTTAGATGCACGGCCTGCTAATTTCTCTTCTATTATTTTTCAAATCTTAATTGTCAGTCTGTGAATGGACAAAATGAGTCTCCCCGCTTTATTCCGATGTTGGCTTGACTCTCCTCCAGTCCACACCGGGAATAGTACCCAAGCTGCTTCTATTCCTAACACTGATTCCTTATCTGGAGAATGGGGACAGTACTGTGACCCATCTGTCTATTTTTTTTTTTTTTCCAGCCATTTGGAACTACTGGAAGGTTCTCAGACGTAGTGTAGATTCTGCAGTGGCCAAGTTGTGCAAGTCGGGGTTTTCTGTTGAAAATCATTCCCCAAATTTAAGCATCTCAGATGTGCCAGGCCAGGTGCCAGGGCTCTGAGGGTGGAACTATGGTTTCTGTCATTTGTGAAGCTGACACTGGGGAGGGGATGAGGACAAGTCAATAACTGAGCAATAAATGAGCATCTCAGACATCCATGGTGTCAGCCCTGGCTGCACATTACAATACCCCAGGGAGTTTTTCAAACATAACATAGGACCCCATGCACCTCTCAGAGGTCCTGATTTAATTAGTCTGGGGTGGGGCCCAGCTATCAGTATTTTTCAAAGCTCCCAGGAGGATCCTACAGGCAATCAGAGTGAAGAATCAGTGACAGGCAGGGGCTCCAAGGACATTTCTGAGGCAGCTCAGTGCCAGGAAGGAAAGAAACAGGGTCTCAAGAGGGAGAGTGTGAGCAGCAATCAGGGCAGCCTCCTTGAGGTGGTGACATTCAGCCCTGTGCAGATCTGGGGAAGAGCATTCCAAACAGGGAACAGCATGTGCCAAGTGCACTGAGTGTGTTCATGGAACAGAAAAGTGGGTGTTCCTGGAGAGATGTGAGAGGGGAGGTAGGGAAGGATATGAGCGTGGAGAACCCAGGAGGGCAGAGTGACGGAGGCTGGATTCCTTTAGGGTAGAAGGCGGGCTCTCGCTGTAAGGGAGTGACAGGATCAATCACAGTGCATGTGGCTGCTGTATTGAACTAACGAAGGTTGGACTCTAGAGATGCTAGATGGCCAAAGGAGGCTGGTAGGAAGGCTGTGGTCCCATCCCAACAAGTGATGGTGGTAGCCAGGAGCACCTGCTGAGGGGAAGCAGGGAGACGGTGCCTCCCCAGACAGCTCTGGGTCACAGACTATCTTGTACCCATCCCTCCCAGCCCCTGGGCGAGCCTCATCCCAGCCCAGAGCACACTGAAACATAATTTCTTGGCTCTATACTGGAATGGGGCGGGGGTCTGGATTCCGGATGACAGATGGATCTCATCCCTTGATGAGTTCACCCTCTCAGCCTCAACCCAAGGGCCATCTCTATGTGGGGACCCCTCCCCACGTTTGAGTCTCCCCAGCTCAACCTCGGACCTGGTACCCACCCACCACCCCACCCCCTGCCCACAGGACATCAGTGTCCAAAGAGGGGCGTGAGATCAGCCGATGAGTTTGATGGACAAGCTCAGGGGCCGTTGCCTGGTTTCTACTTTCTACCTTAATTTCTTCCTTCTGACTATTTTTTCAAATCTATTTTAACTTTAAGAATATTCCTCCCATAAACAGACTCTTTACCAAAGTAGAAATGTATCTGGTGAACAAACATATGGGGAACAGCTCAGCTTTGTGGGAATCAGAGAAAAAGACATTCAAGTGAGGAGATTACCATTTTCACCTAATTTTCTAAAAGCGCATTGCTGTTGCTCTTCAGGTTATGCGTCCATCATCTATCTGAACCAGCACGGGTGAGAAGGGCCCCTCGTGTGCTGCTGGTGGTGAGGGCAGCACATCTTTGAAGCAACGTGGTGCTATACCCCAAGCTCCTTGCAAACACATGTTCCCCGGACCTGTGCCCCAGCTTCTACGGAACATCCTCGATATGGAGGAAGATGACACGCAAGGCACGACGCTCCCTGTGGCATTAAATATGAGCCCCTAAATGGGCAGCGACCTAAATATTCACCCAAGGGAAAATGAAAAATGAATTATGACTTATCTATAGGAGAGGATATTACGCAGCCATTCCAGTGTTGACAAAAATGAATAACAACATGGAAACATAATTGTAACATAATAGTAATTGAAAAGACAAAAGAGAACAAGACACAAAATGACATAGCAAATAGGATGCCCAGTATTTAAAGGAGAAAAA
Source organism: Aotus nancymaae (assembly GCF_030222135.1). Classification (NCBI taxonomy): domain Eukaryota; kingdom Metazoa; phylum Chordata; class Mammalia; order Primates; family Aotidae; genus Aotus; species Aotus nancymaae. The sequence goes on from NW_026988491.1 coordinate 2,287,392, forward strand.
GAAAAAAAAGAGCATGGAAACGACTCTGAAAACAGCAAAACAATAGAATACCCTCTGGTTGCATTGACGGAATGGGAATAAAGACATCTCGTCTGTTTGGTTTTGTGATTTTTTCCCCTACATCCTTTTTATTCTTTCTAAGAAATTGTGACTTTTTTCCTACCACTTAGCCCCTTTCCACTCAGAGCATAGAGGTAAAAAGCTCAGTCTGGAGATGAAAACTGGTTCCTACATTCTCCAGCCCTGTAACTTTGGGCAAATTGCTTCCTTCTCTGAGCCTCAGTTTTCTCATCTGTAAGATGGGCCCAATAAAGCCTTGAAAGGCCATGGGGGGGAAATTAGGGCAAAATCAAGGCATCAGGTTCTTCTTCAGTTCTAGCCTGAGCACTGGTCAGTACATATCAAGTGACTGGCAAAGTTATGATCATTTTCGCTAAAATTAGACATTGCTGATCAAAGGCCATTCCATTTTTTGCATGGAAAAATACACATCTTTCTTAAATATTTCCAATGGCTCTGACTCTGGGCCACAGATTAATTAAAGTAAGCCATGCTCAAATCCATGTCTCTCCCTCACTTGCCCCGGCATCCCTGAACACTTCCTGGCAGAGAAGATGATTCCTCTTCTCCTGAAGTCCTTAGTCAATCAAGTTGTATCTTTGAGAAGACCCTTTTGAATGGGGACCTGGGACTGAGCAATGGGGCAGGTGTGGATGGCCAGGAAGTCAGTGATCTGGGTCAAGAGTTAGAGACCAATACCCTCAGTTTCCTGAGCTGTGAAATGGGCAGATTGGTCTAGACTGGTTTTTTCCCAGCCAGTATTTCCCCAGTTGTGGATCTGATGCACTAGCCCAAAATGACACCCTCCTGAAAAAAGTTAGTTTATTATTAAACATGTTTGAGCACAAACATCCCTTCCACAATTATATTGTTATTGTTGTTGCATAATTTTTTTTTTTTTGAGACAGGGTCTCACTCTGTCACCCAGGCTGTAGTGCAGTGGTGTGGTCTCAGCTCACTGCAGCCACCACCTACTGGGCTCAAGGGATCCTCCCACTGTAGCCTCCTGAGTCCCTGGGACTCCAGGCATGGACCACCACACCTGGCTAATATTTTTCACATTTATTTGTAGAGACGGGGTCTTCCTGAGTTGCCCAGGCTGGTCTTAAACTCCTGAGCTCATGTGATTCCCCTGCCTCGGCCTCCCAAAGTGCTGAGATTACAGGTGTGAGCCACCACACCCGACCATGTAATAATATTTATCAATCTGTCAACAACACTTTGGGAGGGTGAAGGTAAAGATGAAGCACTGATTACACACATGTGTATTGAGCACCTGGTTTGTGTCAGGCAGAGTGCTGGGTGCTGAGGACATAGCGGGGAGCAAGACCCATAAAAAACCCCTGCCCTTGAAGAGGCAGACAAAAATCAACAAAATAAACATCATAAATAAATTATAGATTCTATAGAAGGTGAAACATGAAAAAAATGGCAGATGGGAAAACGCAGGGGCAGGGCTGTGATTTTCAATGGGGTGGTCTGGAGGTCCGTCCCTGAGAAGGGGACATTTGAACAGTAACTGGAAGGAGAAGAGGGAGGTGATTATGCAGAGATTGACAGAAAGGGCGTTTCAGGCAGGGGGAACACCCAGGGCAAAGGCCCTGGGGTAGAAGACCAGGGGGCTTGTAGGAGACCAGGGGCACTGGAACAGAGGGAGGGACAAAGAATGAGGACACAGAGGTGTCAGGGCTACAGCAAGAATATTGTCTGACATCCTATGAGATTTGTACTGGAGATGTATAAATCATGCTCCTCTTCGTCCATCCTCTTCCCACCACCACGTGTATCGGTGAAGCTCAGCCATGCCGAAGCAGAGATGACCAGGAAGGCTTCCTTCTCTGCACACAAGCCCTCGATGGAGTCCCCCACAGGAACAGGACGTGTGTCCCTGTTCCCCATTTACAGATGAGCAAACCCAGACCTGGCCAAGCTGGAAGTCTCCTGCCACAGCCTCAAATACCGCACCCAGGGAGAAGGCACAGATTCCAGTCTAAACGGCTCCATTGCGAGGCCAGCCCATCATCACCGGCCGCCCCTCAGAGAGACAGACTCAGGTTCCGCGACAGGGAGCCAGATCCGGGGGAAGCCAAGTGACTTCTCTCCTCTCACCTACATCTCCTGGGGACGCTTAAAGCCATTTTAGGAAAAATTAAAGTGCTAGAGTGCTTTACTCAGTGGGAAGTCAGCGTATGAGCCTCATTATCCCAAGAGGTGGTGCAGGCTAAAAATATACGTTGGTTCACTGAGGGTTTTCATTAAAAACAGGGATGACGGATTCAGAGAGTGCTGTGAAGGAAAGCTGGGAGAGGGGGCTGGCCTAGAAGGAGCGGGCCACAAAGGGCAGGTGGGCCACCTGTAATTTACACCCCTCAAGGAGCACTCAAGAGGCAGTCCAGGGGAAGGGATGGCCTGACTTTGAAGCCACGCAAATGAGGGCTGGAGCCCCAGCCTCAATGTGCATACCCCTTGGCCAAGGGTTCCTGGCACTCTGACCTCAGGCTCTTCTTCTGTGAAATGAGGTGAGCAGTAAGCCTCGCCTCACAGTACTGACGTGATGATTAGATGAGGTAATGCATGGAACCAGCCAGCACGGTGTCTCTTAGCAGTGCATGCATTTGTTCTGGTTCGGTGTCTGTTTCCCATAGGGCTGGAACCCTTGAGGGTAGGGCTGGTATCTGTCCACCCATTGCCTGGCTCATGGAAGACACTCAGAGTGTATTTGTGGATTTACACATCCGCTTCCCGCCTGGCCACAGGTATCTACCTGGGTCCTGGACCAACTCCTTCATCTTCCTCAGGGTACTACAGTGGTCCTGGCAAAACCACACCAGCCTGGGAAAACCAAGAGGCAGGTCTTTTTCTCTAACTAGCACTTCACACAACCAGTTCTTTGAGGATGAAGCTCCAGCCAACAGCAAGAGTAAACAAGGAATAGAGTTGGAGGCGTGGAGCCTTGAAACCGACATTACACACTGGAGGTTTTATTAATCCTCCCATTCTAAAAGTTGTCCATTTCGGTTGGGTGGAACTTTTTATTCCTACAATAAGAGAACAATGAAGAGGGTGAAAACGGCTGCAAACAAGGTGGCTTCGTGTCTCAGTGCAGTAAGGCTGACTGACGACGTCCTTGCTGACAGGGACAGGAGGAACAGAATAGGAGCCACCTGTGCCATTTGTAATTTTGTAGAAACTGTATTTTTAAAAAGTAAAAAGTAACTGCAAAATCAATATCAATAATTGATTGAAGTTGTAGGCGGGACCTACCTACTCAGATAGGTCCTGCCAGCCAGATGTCATGTGCTCATTGGCTATATGTGACAAGGGGTTACCCAAGAGGACTCTAAGGGGCAGTGGAGCTCCCCAATCCCACCCCGGAATCCTGCTTTCCCTATCTTTTAGTGTCTCCTGCCCCAGGTCCCCAAAAGGCTGCAGTCCCGGGGAGGCTCACAGCACTGGACAGCCTCCGACAGGAGACGGTCAGCTTCTTACCCACCCAGGAAAGCCCTTTTCCAGGCCCTTCCACTGTGAGCCTGCACAGGCATGGGCACAAGCACACACACTCACATGCAACATGTGTGTGCATACACACACACACACACACACACATCTCTCCCTGGGCTCAGTATAGAAAAAGAAAATGCATGGGAAAGCAGGCCCACATGTGAAAGCCCAGGAGCATTTAGAGAATCTCTCTGTGGGGCTGGAGAATACAGCTGCTTCCCCCAGTGCAAGCCCCTCCTTCCGACCAGACAACCCCTTCACATGGCCTCCCCGCTTCCCCACTCTGAGTTCTGTCTCTTGACGTGGCTGTCCTGAGCACTCTCCCACACCCCTACCACCCCAGGAGGTGCAAATTAGTTTGTTGGCCAGGAGGTGGAGGGTCCAATAGGGAGGAGAAAGAGAAAGGGTGGAAGGAGACAGACACAGACAGAGAGGCAGAGAAACAGTAAAAGGCCAAGACACAGGTGACCAACTTGCCTGGTTTGCCTGGGACCAGAAGGGTCTCATGGGACATGGGACTTTCAGTACGAAAACTGGGGGAGTCCCCTGATCAGCTCACCAAGAACCACAGACAGCAAGAGGTGATGCCTGGAGGGGCAGGGAGGGGGTCAGAAAGGGACTGGTGGGTGCCTCCCTCCAGGGCACGCTTTTGGGGGGCATTGCCTCTGAGCCCAGGGGCTCCAATCCCATAGGCCTCAATGAAGCTCAAAGAACCACCCCCCCGAACACACACACACAAATTGCTCTTGCACATGACATTCCTCTTTGAACAGGGGCAGGAAGGGAATACCTGTCCCTCCCTAGTACCACCTCCCCTCACCCCACCAGGTGCCTTCAGCAAAGGAAATCACAGAGATTTCTCCCTGCCCCTTCAGGGACCACAGAGACCTGTTCTCCACTTCCACCCCGCCTCTGCCCTCTCTCATCTGGGCCTCTCTCTCACACCCCTTCCCAGGTAGTCTTGAGGCTCCTCCTTTGAGTTTGCAGAACCCCAGACCCCAGATGGAATCAGAGGGGTCAGTGGAATGATGCAATCAGATCATCTCCCTGCATGAACCTCTAGTCTTTGGCAGGTGACTTGGCCTCTCCGAGCCTTCATGTCCCATCACAGTTGGGGGATAGCAGAGCTCATGGCATCACACCCACGTCATCAATCTATTCAATCCTCATTAGTATCATCCCCATTGTAGAAATGAAGAAACGGCCACAGATAGAACTGGTGGCGTGTCCCAGTCACACACCTCAAACTTGGCTGAGGTAGGATTTAAACCCAGGTCCACCTGGGTCCCAAGCTGTAGTTTCCAGGCACGATTCCACAGGGTGGCCTCCGTGGAGGGCTGCTGTCACCTCCAACAAGAATTCTAAATTCCAGGATGCGTTCCGTGCAAGAGTCTCTGGCTAGAGGATTGTGGCTTCCTTCCAGCCTCCGCCAACCTTCAGACATCTATTCCTAACCAAAGCTCTTAACCACAGACCACACCATCCCCTAATGAGTCACTTGCTAGGTACCTGACCCCTCCGCAGTCCCAGGACTCCCCGACTCGGGCTGCGGTGCTGTTCATCTTCCACTGGTTGAGCTGTCACCAAATCTCCCAGCCGGAAATATCCCCAGGTCTAGGTGCTGGTGTTTTTTTTTCCCCTTTTTTTCCCTTTACTTTAAAATGTTAACCGCGAATGGATTTATTTCAAACCAAATCACCTTTCCCCGTTTTCTGGGGAAAGTGTGACAGTTTGCAAAGCCTGTAATTCTTCCCTCTGGAGTTAAGATTTGCTCGAGAGAAACGGTTTTCCCCCAAGTCGCACAAAGAATGCAGAGAAGAAAGGAGGGGGCATTAAAAGAAAAAAAAAGAAAAGAAAAGGAAAAGCATTTGTCAGATTTGGAGTGCAGGCATGTGTGTGTGTGTGTGTGTGTGTGTGTGTGTGTGTGTGTGTGTGTTTCCAGCAGTCGCTATTTCCCGTAACTTTATTTTCACTAGTTAGTACAATTAAAATCACAAGGAGAAGCCGAGTGTAAATCAAATTTCCTTTAAATTTCACCAGAAAGATGTGCATATGACTGTCTTTACTCAGCATGCACCAATAAAAGATATGTGGTCGCCTTTGGCAGGAGAGGCAGAAATAAGCAATTTAGGATCTTAAAAGATAAAAGATAATAAAAGTAATTAAGATAATTAACCACCCTGAAGAGAGAAGAATTTACTGCTGTAAATTTTGTATTTTGTTTCGCTTGGCAATATCACAGCTGCCACTCTGCTTAATATACAACGCATCAAGTATCTGAGAGTATTTGGCTGTCAAAAAACATATATAATAAAAATTTTTTAAGAGAAAGGAAAGGAGGGGAGGACGGGGGACTGCAATTACAACACTTTAAAAATCTGGTTAATTGAGCTTAGGACCAGGTGGGTCCCACAGGAAGGAGGTTTACACTGGCCCGTCTTGCAGACCTGGGAATTATGAATTGTTAGTTTCTTCACGTGTGATCTCTACAGCCATGCAGGAATCTCATCTGCCGCACCCAGGCAGGCCTATCCCTTCCCTCAATCCCCAATGTCACCAACTCAGATCAGCCTGCACTGTCCCCTCCAGGAACTGTTAGCTGGTCTCACTCCCATAATACTGTCTTCACGAGCAAGGAAGAGATTGCTCTGAAATCTCAACACGACTGTCTCCCTCCCTGCATACCTCTGTCTCAAGTCCCCCCGGGACCATCAGGAATAATCCTAATTTCTCGTCTTATATTCAGGGTTCTCCAAGATTAGGTCTCTGTCTCAGCCCTGAGCCCCTTATCCCCCTTGCTATGATGATACTGAGTACCATCAAGTCTCCCTAAGGATGTGATGTTTCTCTCAGCCAGACCCATTCCCACATGAGCCATCTGTCAAACTCCTGCTTCACCAATTAGTTCAAGGGTCTTAGCTCATGGGAAATGCCCATGGCTGATCATATCTCGCCCCCTGGACCCACCATGGGCACCCCGCCCTCCTGTGGCACTTGGGCCATACATATGCATAGCAATATTTATCTCACTTTAGCACATAGTCTATTCACTTGTCTCCACGTTTAGTTGAACAGCTATTTCACCCCTACTTTGTGCCAGCTACTGCACTAGCTATTGTAGCCTAAAAGGTAAACTCATGCATTCATTTTAAAAATCGCTTGTTGAGCACCTATTACATTCCAGTCACTGTTCCAGGTCCTGAAAATAAAGCGTTGAAATAAAGAGACAGCACATCTGCCCTCGTGGAACTGAAATTCTAGTAGAGGACAGAAGAGGCAGCAGGCAAGAATCCAGGAGCAAATAAACATGTACTAGGAGAGGCAGCGGTAAGGGCTGAGAAGAAAAATGAACTGAAGAAAGGACAGAGAGTTTGGCGTCAAGCAGAGGCATGACACAAGAGGGAATGAGACGGATGTTTAGCTGAGAGCATGGCGCTCTTGGCAGAAGCCTCAGTGAATTTAAAGGCCTGGAGACAAGGCTGAAGCCGGGGTGTGGGAGGGGCTGCAAGGAGACTTGAGTGGCTGGAGCAGGTCAGCAAGGGTGGGTCGTAGGAGGACAAGTCCTAGAGGACCTTGCAGAACATTCGAAGACTCTGGCTTCTCCCCAGGAAGGGGAGGGTCCATCTTACCTTCCAGCTCACCCTGTGCTGCTCTGGCGGGGAATAAATGCAAGGTGTGTAAGGGAGAAGGGAAGAGACCAGGGAGGAAGCTGTTGAAGATGTTCAGGCTACAGGGGATGGTGACCTGTATGGGACATTAAATGGCCTGAATACGTAGCACATGCATGGAGCATGGGAGACTTTCAGTTTGGGTGTTTGCAGAAGACCATGCATGCACACATACACATAAACACACACACAAACACACACACGCACACTCACAATCTAAACCTGTATAGCCTGGAATTTAAATGGCGAGCGGGGCAAGGTCTTATGGCACTGAGTGCTGAATTCTTACAACAAATATATATTGTGTGCTGTTCGTCGAACACCCAGTTTAATAAGAGAACCTCTCTCATCTCTTGCACCTTTATATCTAATACAGATGCATCACAGGTGTTCTTGATCTGAATCAATGAATGAATGAAACTCTTAGGAGAAACTTGTGAACAAATAGATATGATGAGATCGCTCTAAACCAGAGAAACAAAATGGAAGCAGGGAGTATGCCAGTGCTGCAGGAAGAGACGGCTTCCCGAGGAGGCGGTGCCACCCTGGCCCAGTACCCACGCCGGACACACCCCATTTCTAGGCGTCCCTTTAGCCATTAACCTCCAAATCCCTCCTCTCTGAGGCCCACCAGCTGCCTTCCTATCTGCATCCCCACGGAGACACCTACCAAAAGAGCCTGTCGCACACCATGTAAATCTCAACCCAAATGAGGCGGGTGCCTCAGATCTCTCAATAATTAGACTTCAAGTGGCCCCCATAACTCAGCAGCTAATTACCTTGCCAGCACTGTCAGCTTGGCCCTCCGAGGCAACCAGCCCATTTCCCTGGCAGACTGGTCCATAAAAATCCCTGAAACACATGGATTTACTGTATTTATTTATTGGGATTTGGAGAAATATACCTGGTACCCAGAGGCCTTGGGATGTGGGGACATAATTTTGAAATGCTGGTCGTTAAAATGAGGGAGAATTATAAGTAAGAGGCAGCAGGACCCAGCTCTCCCAGGTAGCAGGAAAGAGGCCACTGGTAATTAGTGACTGGATTTGAATGTGATGTGAAAGAAGCCGTGTAAAAGTACCCCCAGAGGAGGGCTGGCGCGGCTCCTGGCCCCCAGTTCCATTTGCCCAGCAGCCTCCTCCTGTCACAGGGCCTTTGCACTCGCCCTTCCCTCTGCCTGGCACTCTGTTCCCTATACACTTTGGCAGCGTGGCTCAAACTATCATTTGGTGAGTTCTCAGCTCAGACAGTGCCTCCTCGGGGAGGCCTTCCCGATCATGTTTCTAATTCTGTCCCTCATCCAGGCGCATTATCTCCTCACCTGTTTTAAGTTCTTCACTGAATTTAACCCATGCACCCTTGCAAAAGTGATTTGTTCATCTATTTGCAGACTTGGCTATTATTTAGCTTCCTCCAGGAGAATGTAGGCTCCTTGTCCATCACCATCACTTCTGTATTCCCCATGTGGAGTGCTGGGCCGGGTACACAGTAGTAGTTCAGTATGTATTTGTAGTGTGAGTACAGGAGCAGATGTTACAGACTGGGGACAGTGGCCTCTGGCTTTTGCGCATTCCCCTTCTTCTGACCACAGTGTCCTTTTCAGTCAGTTTATAGCATGATTTCATTGGATTTCATAGCAACTCAATGAGGTGAGCGTTCTTCCTATCCCCATTTTACAGGTTAGGACATTGAGGTTCCAAGAGGTTAAGGAATTTCACTGTGAACTGTGGTTGTTCAGGTGGAAAGGCACAGCAAGAGAGGCTGGACCCGGTGTGACATTCTCCGCAACCCCTCTTTTTGGCCATTGCTCAAGGAGGGGTGAGGGTACAGTGTCCAGCCTCAGACTGCCACAGCCCTCCAAGGTGCAGGGTCAGAGCCATCTCAGGCTCAACAGATATGTGCTGAGGGGGCGCCCTTCACACTTCCAGCAAACAGAGGCCCTGGGAATCATTTAGTCCACCCTCTCATGGTACATAAGGGGAAACTGAGGTTCGAGGACTTGCCTGAGGTCACACCATGTTTTTGTGGCAGAGAAGAGATCAGCACGAAAAGTAGAATTTGGAGTCCCATCAGCCTGGATTGGGCTCCTGGGTTCTGCCCATTTCCTTAACCTCTCAGAGACTCAGTCTTCTCATCTGTTGAATGAGGAGAGGCAGGTCAGCCTGGAGGGCAGAGCGATGAGGAAGCACACAGAAGCACCCCCAGGCACACAGTGTTCAGCAGGTAATAAGAGAGGGCACAGCTGGGCACAGTGGCTTAAGCCTGTAATCCCTCAGCACTTTGGGAGGCTGAGGCAGGTAGATCATGAGGTCAGGAGTTCAAGACCAGCCTGGCCAACATAGTGAAACCCCATCTCTACTAAAAATACAAAAATTAGCCAGGCGTGGTGGTGGGTGCCTATACTCCCAGCTACTTGGGAGGCTGAGGCAGGAGAATGGCTTGAACCTGAGAGGTGGAGGTTGCAGTGAGCCATTGCATTCCAGCCTGGGCAACACAGTGAGACTATGTCTCAAAAAAAAAAAAAAAAAAGAGAGAGAGAGAGAGAGAATGCATTGAGCACATGCTTCAGGCTGGACCCCATGCTAAGCACTTTACAGGTGGCATCTCATTTCGTCTTCACTGTAGGTAAGAGAGAGTTAGCATCCTTAGTTCAAGTTTGCAGAGAGTAAGTCAAGCTCAGAGGCATTAGTCACTTACCTGTGATCATACAGCCAGCCAGTGGGAGCACCAGAATTTGAACCTGGCTCCATCTGACCTCAGAATCGGCATTCTCTGTCATCCTACTGGAATGGTGGTTTCCTCAGATGTAAAATGAGAAGATCCAGGCCAGTGGTCATCTTGCAAACCACAGGTGTATGAAAGGCAGACAGTTGGAATAAGGGCATAGATGGGTAGATGGAAGGGAGGATTGAAGGGTGAGGGGTGGGTGGGAAGATGAGTGGATGGATGGATGGTGGGTGGGTCAATGGGTGGATAGGTGGGTGAGTGAAAGAGTGGATGGGTGGATGATAAATAGGTAGGTGGGCATCTGAGTGGGTGAATAGTAGGATATTTGTGGATGGGTGAATAACTGGATACTGGGTGGGTGGATGAATGGTTGAGTGAGTGGATGGATGGACGGACGGACGGACGGACGGAAGGACGGACGGATGGATGGATGAATGGATAGATGGTGAGCAAATTGATGGATGGGGATGAATAGATGCTGAGTGAATTGATGGATAGCTGGGTGGGTGTTTGAGTGGGTGAATGGATGGATAGATGGATATTTGTCGGTAAGTGAATGGATAGATAATGGATGGCCAGATGGATAGCTGAGTGAGTGAGTGGATGGATGAGGGCTGAGGAGATGGCTGGATGGATGATGTGTGGGTAGATGGATAGTTGGGTGACTGAGTGAGCGGATGGATGAATGGATAAATGAGGGAGTGGATACATGGGTAAATGGGTATGTGCACAGGTGAGAGAGTGAAAAGACAAATGGATAGATATTGGTGTGTAGGTAGATTAATGGCTGGGTGAGTGGGTGAGTGGTTGCATGGATGGATGAATGATGGGTGGGTGAATGAATGGATGTATGGGTGAGTGAGTGGATGAACGTATGGGTGGATAGATGAGTGAACAAGTAGGTGAGTGGGTGAGTGGGGTAGGTAGCTAGATGGATGGATGGGTGTGTGGGAAGATAGGCAGGTGGGTGAGTAGTTGGATGTGTAGATAAATGGATGGATGGATGGATGGATGGATGGATGGATGGATGGATGGATGGATGGATAGATGAATGGATGGATGGATGTGTGGATTGCTGAATGAGCAGGATAGTGGATAGGTAAGTAGATGAGTGGGTGGGTGGATGGGAAGAAGGAAGAAAGGTAGATAAACGTCAAAATACTCCTTGCATGCCACAAATGTTGCTTTTCCCTCTGAAAGATCATTCCTACCTCTGAGTGGCAACTGTTCCCCTCCCATCCCTTGGTAACCTGCAGGCATTTCATGTACTGTCAGGTTCCCAGGACTCCAGCTGGGGCCCCACCATGTGCATGTCTCTCTGCACACGTACAAATGCACACACACACAGAGAGAGAGAGAGAGAAAGAGAGGGAGAGAGAGAACAACACAAAGGCTTCTCCCTCCACAAATGCTCTGGAGGTAGTCTCCTGGGCTTCTCATATCCTCATATCAGTGCAGGCCCCAGAGGAAAAGGACATTAACATCTGGTTTTGCAAAACAAATTATTGATTTTATAGCATGTCTTTCCCAAAGCAACCTAAAGGGGGGAAATTATACTCTATTTTCCATGCTTTGTGTGGAAGAAAATTATCTACTCTGAGCTCTTCCTACTGTTACGTTCTTCCCCATTGGGAATAGAGTTTCAGTGGCCACCGAGGCCGAGGTGTCTGTACTTTCCCAAGCTGAGGGATCTCCCTGGAATTTTCTCTGGAGCATCAGACATACCTAAGACCAGTTGTGTGCCTCTGGATGTCACACTCACCTCACTGGGCCTTGGTTTTTGCTCTGGACTCCAGAGCTAAAGGGTTGATAGTTTTTTTTTTGTTTTTTGTGGTGGTTTTTTTTTTTTTTTTTGAGAGAGACAGTGTCTTGCTCTGTCACCTGGGCTGGAATGCAGTGGAGCAATCGTGGTTTACTACAGCCTCGAACTCTTGGCTTCAAGCGATTCTCCTGCCTCGGCCTCCCAAAATGTTAGGATTACAGGCATGAGCCACCGCGCCCAGCCACATAATAGTCTTTGTAGATATCATGTAGATAACATATGCCTCACCCATGTCATAGGAGTCTCAATGTGGACCAGCTCCCTGAAAACCCTGTGGTTTCTGGGGGACAAAATGAGAGCTGGTAGAAAGAGCTCCAGGGCAGCCCTAGGCCTCAGTTCCCACCTCTCCGCCTAACTTGCTGTATGACCTTGGGCAACTGAGGCACTCACCCTCTCTGGGCCAAAATTACCCTACCTACAAATACCCAGGTTGGTGTAAACCAGTACTTCCCCACCTTTTATGGACTAGACTTCATTTTCTCTTTTGTTTTTCTTTAAAGCAGAATAAGCCTGGACTAAGCATTTATATACACCATCACCTAGAAGCAGCACCACGCCAACCCTGAGAGGCAGCACTCTATACCCCCATTTTATGGGTCACGACACAAAGGAGGAAAAAGAGGTGAAGGCCAATGGCTCATGGGCAGAGTCCACACTCAGATTCTGGTGGAAATACAAGTTTGCTGCAATCATGTGATTGCCCCAGAATGCATTTTGAAAACTTGCTTCTCTATTCTCTAACACATCATCGGCGTCTCTCCACGTCCTTTCTCCACGTCTCTGCGCAGTCAATAGCAGGATTGTCTTTCAGTGATTGGGTGTCCCCCTGATAATTCCCTCTCCATGGGCATTTAGGTTGAGTCTGAATGAAAATCATTTTAAGGGCAAAATATTTTCCAGTCCTTCCCAGGCCTGGGACGGGGGTCTTTTCAGAGTCTGTGTTTGGAGATTGTGATTTATGACACAAACCATGGGGTATTTCCCAAGTGATGGCAGGAACTCAAGAACCATGCATCTCAGTTGCTTCCGTCATTGGCACAATGGGCAGCTATGCGGGTGAGTCCTGGGAGGAAGCTGGAAAGCAAACAGACATGGGTGTCCTGATTCTCGCCTTCTTTCTCCTCTTCTCACCACTCCGATTCTCAAAGCTCATGCCTGGCCCAGGACCCCACCACCACCCGCTAATCCACTGGCAGCCTTGCTTTCCGTTTCTAGCTTGCAGGAGCGTTTGGAATGAGCCAACCATCAGAGACAGATCCTTCTAATTCCTCTGGAATACCTACTTCTAAGTCCCACAGGAGAAGAGCAGCTGCAGAGAAACAGCCTGGTCATAAAAGTGGGATTTTAAGGCTTACACTGCTGTCATTTCACTCACTGGATAATCTTGAGCAAGGCAGTTTATCCACTGCAGGCCTCAGTTTCCTCATCTGTAAATCGGGAGTCACAATCATTTTTATCAATAACCACCCTCTCCACGGTCCTGGGGCCAGCCATGTGACTTAGCAACTCAAAGCCTCAGTTTATGTGCCCATAAAATGGGTTAATAATGGTAACAGGCCTCACTGTGTTACTCTGAAACTTTTTGTCTCTCTCTCTTTTTGAGACTCTGGAGTCTCGCTCTGTCACCCAGGCTGGAGTCCAATGGTACGATCTCGGCTCACTGCAACCTCCACCTCCCAAGTTCAAGTGATTCTCCTGCCTCAGCCTCCAAGTAGCTGGGATTACAGGCATGCACCACCACACCTGGCTAATTTTTGTATTTTAGTAGAGACGGGGTTTCACCATGTTGGCCAGGATGGTCTCGAACTCCTGACCTCAAGTGATCTGCCCACCTCGGCCTCCCAAAGTGCTGGGATTACAAGTGTGAGCCACCACACCCAGCCAGTCTGAAACTTCAGTGCAGTGGTAGATACCAGAAGTCAGCAAAATTTTTCAGTAAAGAGTCAGACAGTGAATACTTTTAAGCTTTGCAGGCCAGATGTCCTCTGTTGCAGCTCCTCAACTCTGCCACCATGGCATGACAAGAGCAGCCTTAGATGAAACGTTAAGGAATGAGTGTGACTATGTTCCAATCAAAATGTATTTATGGACACTGAAATTTGAATTTCATATATTTTCTTACATGTCACAGAATATTATTATTCTTTTGATTTTTTTTTTCAATGATTTAGAAATGTAAAATTACTTTTAGCTCACAGGTCCTGTTAAAAACAGACAGCTGATGTAGTTTGCAGACCTCTGATACATACATAAGTAACACTGTGCCCGGCATGTAGATTGCAGGAAATGTTCAGGTTTTTTTCCTCTCTATTTCCACTTACAGTTAAATTTTAGAAAGAACTTCAGAGGTCATTTGTCTAGGAGTATTTCCATGCCCAGAAACTCCTCCATCAGACCCCCCTGAGTTGGCTGTTGGCTTTCTGAGTATCAACTTTCTAGGATAAAGTATTTGCTTTCGGTCGTCAACTCACTCTCCATCTGTGACAAGTCTATCAGCCAGCGACTTTACAATGAAACAGATATTCATAGTGAACACATTTCAGTACTTCTTTGCAAGTTTTATCTCCCTAAATGCTCATATCATATCCTATGATATAGCTGCTGTTACCCGCCCATTTTGCAGATGAGAAAAATGAGGCCAAAGAGGGGGAGTTATTTGCCCAAGGTTGTACTGCTGGGACCCAGGCAGCCTAGACCCAAGGATAGGTCTCTGTGGTGGCTGAAGTCTTTCTCCCTGTGCCAGGATGGAAGTCACGGTGCCATCCAACTCCCGATACCCCCAAACCAACACCCCGGAGATCCCACCTCAGGAGTCCCACGCAATTGTACCCATTCCCCATGATTCAGTGAAGCTGAGCTCTTTTGCAGGCAAGAACATCATTTTCACAGGGAAGCGAGTTTCTCCTGGTGATGGTGTGGATGGCGGAGCCGGGGCGGGGGGGGTGGAGGGGGGCGTTGGCAGGCAAGAAATCATCACATAAACAATTAAAATAAGATATAAAAAATATATTGCTTCCTCTGCACACACGAGCTGCAGATCACGGCGGAAGAGCTCGCTGATGCTCAGTGTTGCTCTGTCCCTGGAGCGTGGAGCACATTCTGCTAATTGACGCCCCAGTGTAGTGCGGCTGGCGGGTGGGGGACCTCAGGAGCGATCCATCTCCCCTGGCAGGCTCGAGGCTTGCAAAGGAGGTCTTGCAGAGCTCGTACAAGACTAATATATCCGCATTACATGCAACGAGAAGCAGGAACACCCTCACTTGTTTTTCGGCATTTTTTTTCATAGGACTGACGTGGCAGTTTTTCCCGATTTTTCAAAGCTACACTGACTTACTGCTCTTTGTACCTCTTGAGAGAAACATGACCCCCAAATCTTTGTCTCCTTCACAGAGTGATGAGGGATGAAGACTGGAAGATAGAATTATGGCATTTAAAAAAATATCAAATTCTCTGTGTTTTATATTTACATACAATGAAAAGAAATTATAAATGTGCAGAAGGGGATAAAATTCAAAGGTCAAGTCTGTCTCCTGAGAAATAGTAATCCATCCATCTGCCAAGTATTTATTGAGCACCTACTACATACAGGGCAATAGTGAGCACCTACTGTGTGTTAGGCTCTGTGGATACAGAAGTGAACAAAACAGCAAAGTCTCTGCTCCAGTTCCCATCTTCAGAGGTAATTAATGTTAACCGTTCCTTGTTTTACCTTTCTAGAAATTATCTGTGAAAATCTCTCTCTCTCTTTCTCTCTCTCTCTCTCTCTCTCTCTCACACACACACACACACATGTTTATGTTTTGGAAATGAATTAGATCATGCCAGATACAATAATCTGTACCTTGGTGTGACTTTTTCTTTAATTTAACAATATATTTGCATCCTTTTTTTCTTCCATTTTAAGAAATAAGAAGTCGACCTCGTTTTTGTCTAAATAGCTGTGTGATACTTCACAGCATGCCTATAGCAACGTTCCTTCACCCCTCATTGATGAAAGGTTCGTTGCCTCTGGCTTTAGGCTGTTGCAACCAACATGACTGTGAACATCCCTGAGCAAAAGGTTTGTTCTCATAAATAAGGAAGGAGCTCAGAGAGGACCCACGTGGTTGTCATTCATGTGGCTCACCTCATACGTCCTCTTCCTCCCCAGGACTTATGGAAGAACTCCACTTCCTTGCCCGCTTACAGAGAGGTGTGGCCTTGGGACTGGCCTTGGTGCCATATGTCATACTGTGCATGGAAGCTTCAGGACGCTGGTCTTTTGCTCTCTTTTCCCTCTGGGACAGTGACCAGCCACACTCCAGAAGGTGGCGGCTCTTCCCTTCAAAGTTCTAAACTACGGATAATGGAAATGGGTAGCACATCCTCCAGCCACCCCACAATGGATGTGCAGTGAGGGCCGAGCCAAGCATGTCGTTTTCTACCAGTGGGATTTGGGGGCTGTTTGTTACTGTATCATAGTCCCGTTTATTCTGACATAACAAGCTACTACAATTCTTCTATTTCATAGACAGGACATGAAGGCTACATTTATTGCCTCCAGTCCCTCAACTATAAATCTCGATAGCTCCCCACTGCCCACATGTTAGAACTCGGGCTCCTTAGCATTCAGGGCACAAGTTATTTTATAACAACCTACTAACCATTTCAGTCTCGTTTCCACCAGGTTTATCCTGTGCCTCGGCCACACATAAGAAAGGCCCATGACTACACATTCCATAACTCAACTCATGCTGTTCCCTAGTCCCAGACTGTCCTTTTCCACCTTTGCTTCAGAAAGAACTCCTACTCATCCTTCAATACCCAGCTCAAAATGGTGCCCATCTGTCAAGGCTTGCCTGGCCCTGCCAGACAGCTGCTTCCTCCTCAGTGCTTCCCTAACACCTTAAAAAGCCTCCCCTATGGGAATGTATCACACTCCTTCCTGATTGTTTATACACCTGTTTCCCCCAGATTATGAGCTTCTTGAAGGCATAGACATTATCTCATTCATCTCTTCCCACTGCCCAGCATGGGGGCTGGCACACAGTGGGGTGCTTGGTAAATGTTATTCTACCAATGAATGAATGGATGGATGAATGCATGAATGGATGGACGGATGGATGGATAGATGGATGGATGGATGGATGGATGGATGGATGATGGATGGATGGATGGAGAGACAGATGGAGGAGAGGCAGATGGAGAAGTGGATGGAGAGGTGGATGGAGAGGCAGATGGATGAATGAGTCTTGATCTTCCAGCCCTGTCTACTACCATGCTAGTCTCTCCTTCCACATTCCCTCCAGTATTTCATTGCTGAATAGCTAGTGCATGATTCACAAATATAAATTCTTGCCCTCAGACACAAATGGACAAAACAGTGATGATGAACAGAAGGTTTGGGATGCCAAAGTGACCCCTTTAAACACATCATCAAAGTCTGCATGGTAAACAGTGAGTCCAACTGGCAGTTCTTCAAAAAGTTAAACATAGAACTACCCAATGACCCAGCCATTCCAGTCCTAGGTTACCCAAGAGAATTGAAAACAGGGACTCAAACAAATCCTTGTTCACAAATGTTCTTAGCGGCATTATCTATAATAACCATAAATTGAAAATAACCCAAATGTCCATCAACAAATGAATTGACAAACAAATGGTGGTCTATTTATACAATGGAATATTATTCGGCCATAAAAAAGAATGAAGTACTGATCCGTGTTACAACAAGGATGAGCCTTGAAGACATTATGCTAGGAGGAAAAAGCTAGTCACAAAAGGCTGCATATTGTATGATTCCATTTACATAAAATATGCAGAATAGGTAAATTCATAAGAAAACCGAATGCAAATACTAGTGATTGCTGAGGAGGGAGATGGGGAGTGAGTGCCTAATGGGTGCAGGGCTTTATTTTGCAGTGCTGGGAATGTTTTGGAACTAGACGACAATGGTGATATTTGGACAACATGGTGAATGTGCTAAAAGCCCACTTTAAAATGGTCAATACTATGTTATGTGAATTTTATCTTAATTGTGTAAAATTTAAGTAAGGTAAACCAGTAAGACAGCTGCTGCGTGTCATCCCAGCTTCCGCCTCGGACGCACCATGATGGCCCAGAAGTGAGGCAAGCGGGTGTCCTGAGCAAATGGATCCGGGCACTGAGCCAAGCAGCAGCATGGTTCCAAGGAAGACAATCCCCCCGGGGGCAGGAATGTCTCTCCTGGGGTCTCTGGGATCCAAATACAAGGGGGAGGCAGAGGGGGAGAGACAAGGACAGAGAGAGAGAGAGAGAGAGGGACAAACATATAGAGACCGGGAGGGAGGCAGAGAGAAACAAAAAGAGAGAAGAAAGTCACGGAGAAATAGGAGGGAGGGGAGAAGGATGAGGGGTCCTAAATAAACTAAGCAAGGCAGGAGGACCACGGAGACTCTCATTACTTCCTGCTGGGCAATGTATGGGTACGGAGCTAAGAAAAAGGCAGAACCTGAATGTAGTTAGAGTCTATCAGAAATGACAACTCCAAACCCCCAAGCTGCCTCCAGAGCAGACATTACCAATTCAACCCAGAGCGCTCTCACTCAGCCCAGACGTGACCTCAGTCTCTCTAATCGAGATTCCCCTGGATGGGCCAGCAATGGCCAGAGGGACACTTTCCTGGGCACAGCTCAGAGGAACCTGCCTAAGTCTGCCCTATTTGGGTCACCCTTTTCTTTCAGGGTGGGGGTTGCATTCTGAGGCTCTATCGGGGTCACTATGGTGCAAAGATTAACCCAGACAGCACCTATGGTTACCTCACTGGCACCACTGTTACATGGAGTCTGTTAAGATAAGTCAGGACTCTGCATAGAGAATCATCCTGGACCACGTGATCCCTGGGTAGGGTGGGGCCACAAAGGGGAAAATTACTGATAAATATTATCTTCAAAACAAACCCTCCTCCCCGGCACAGTGCTAAGCCATTGAAAGTTTATCAAACCCCAAGCCTTGGAGTCAAGGGATTCTCATGTCTCAGCCTCCCAGGTAGCTAGGATTACAGGTGCACACCAACACACCTAGCTAATTTTTGTATTTTTTTTAATTATATTTTAGAGATGGGGTTTTTGCCACATTGGCCAGGCTGGTCTTGAGCTCCTGAGTTCAAACAATCCTCCCGCCTCGGCCTCCCAAAATGCTGGGATTACGGGCGTGAGCCACCTCGCCCAGCCCTTCTCTGTTTCTTGATGGGGCCAGCCTCTTCCTACTGCAGGACCTTTGCACAGCCTGGCCCTTCCACCTCCACACTTCACAGGCTCCCAATCCTCCCCCAGGCCTCAGCTTTAATACTCCATCCTTCAGGCTGTCATTCCCTGATTAACCGCCTCCCTCCCTCTTCCCTCTCACTGTTCCCTCTGCATTTCCTTTCAATCTCTTGTAATGCTTCCTAAGATTGCATTCCGGGGTGTTTTCTTTGTTTACTGTATTTCTCCCCACTAAACAGTGAGTCCACGTGATCCATGACCAGCTCTGTTCCCTCCACCATTGGACCCCCAGGGCTGAGCACTGGGCTGAGCGCATACTACGTGCTCAATAAATACACAGTGAAATAATTTAATGGCAAAAACATGCATTCTCCTCTCTGAGTCTCGCTGAGTTGTGAGGATTAAATGACTTAATTGCTATAAAGTGCTTAGAAGGTTTGACCTGGTGTTAATTAAATGAGCTGGTGCTGACCACATGGCTGACCCACAGAACACTCTCATTACTGGTGAACAACTGCCATTATTATCATTGCTGTTGTTGGTATTGTTTATTCTCTATTCAGCAGAGTAGGCGCTTCATAGAACTGTGAACTACCAAGGCGAGGTAGCCTTGGACCAGCCACAGGGGTGGAGGATGTGGCTGCTGCAGGAAGACCCCAGGCCAGTCTGATGTGGTGAGGATAGCATGGCTCAGAGAGGGAAATGCATTGCCCCAACGTCACCCAGCAAGTCTGAGTGAGATCCAGCTCCAGAATTCTAGGCTTTCCTCCCTACTTATGGCCCTTGGACATATCTCTTCCCCTCTGGGCCCTGGTTACAGCTGTGTAACAGGCCTGGGGTTGCAGCAGGGGTCGGGAGGTTAGACGCAGGTCTGACGCCAGCCCCAGCCCCCAAGCTTGCCCCATGGTGACACGGGTGGCCACTTGGTGGCACTGTGTAGTCACCATCGACTGGCGGCCACCCAAGGAGCCCCAGTCCAGTGCAGCTTGGCCAGGAGACCTCAGAGGGTGCTCTGCGCTGACCTCCTTCCAAGCGGGGAAACTGAGGCCCAGAAAGGGGCAGGCATGCCTTTGCTAAAGTCATGCAGCTAGTCTGAGAAAGAAGACTGAAAAAGGTATTTTATTGAACACCTATTATGTGCCAAGTTTGCAACTGTATCATCCAGTTTCCATAAGAACCCAAAGGTAGGAGATAGTCTTGCCATATTCCAGATGAGGAAAATGAGGCAGCAAGAGCTTAAGTGGAAATATGGGAGCAATGACAATAATGACAGTAGTGGTTCATATTGATGAAGAGCACACATGTAAACAATGCCAACGAGTCAGGCCAGTCCCTCAACAAATCCCAGACTTGGACACCAGTACTGACCCATTTTACAGAGATAGAAACTGAGGCTCAGAAAGATGAAACCATTTGCAGCAATCACACAGCCAGGACATGTCCCTGCCCAGAGGGAACCAGGCCTAATTTCTATCTATTATCTCCCCAACATTCCAACCTCAGCCTCAGGCAAGTTTGGGCCAGCATCACCAGACCTAGGCCTCCAGGGATCAGGGAACGCCCAGCCTCTTCTCACATCCCACAAGCTCCTTCCTGCGGGCTGCCATCAGGGGTCTGGAATTTGGGGGCAACAAGGGGTCCATGCATCTCCTCACATGGCCCAATAGCCCCTGCTCCAGACGTGAGCCAGGGCAACTGCTGCGAGTTCTGGGATGATCTGTGGGGACTTTAAGGAAGAAGCAGCAGGGGAGAGGAGAGGAGGGAGATACAGGGTGGGGTGGCAGACACAGAGCAAAAGCGACTGAGAGACCATGAAATAGATGCAGACGCAGCGTAGAGACAACGACAGGAAGAGAACAACAGAAAAACAAATTCAATCAAAGCCGAACAAAACAGAGACAGAGCGACAGAGCCAGAAAGAAGGGGATGAAGAGAGGTGCATATTGAGATGCAGACAGACAGATGACGGGGATACAGAGAGAGACAGAGACTGGGAGCCGGGAAATCGCAGAGACAGACAGCGACAAAGCGGCAGGGTGCCACGGAGATGGGGGACACCCGAGGAGGGACAGAGGACGGAGACCCGGGGTGAGACAAGCACCGGGAGCCATGAGAGCAAAGTCTCAGGGAGCAGACCTGGAGGTCAGGCAGGGACGCAGCAGAGAAGGAAAGGCCAGAGGAGGCTGAGAAGAGAAAAAATGACCAGAGAGAGAGAAGCAGAGAGGAAGGTGACAACATAGAGAGGGCAGAGGAAGGGGAGCAGAGGAGGGAGGAAGACCAGACAGTCAGAGGATGGAGGCCAGGGCATGATGGGGGTAGTGGCGGGGTCAGGGGTCCTCCCACCCTGTGGACCCTGCCCCAGCCCCTGTCCACTGGGCAGCCAGGATCCTCCACCCACCACCTGCCTGCATACCCCAGAGCTTTGCCCTCCCAGCAGGGGCCTGCCCAAGGCTCTGGAGGGCAAAGGCCAGGAGGGTGGACTCGCCAGAGCCCCCAGAAAGGCATCTTTCATTTCCGCCCGCTCAGCAGGATCCAAGCACGTCGTTTGCATAAAACAATATTCCTGTGGGGGATGCTAATGCGCCCTGCTATTTTTGCCTCTCCTGGATTGTGGTTTGCATACATTTGCATACCCTGGGAGAATTAAGCAGGGATCATGTAAATGAGCCCACCAGCTTAGGGTCTAGGGGGGACCTGGGCTCCCTGTCTCCCTCCCGACAGGCTGTGCTGGCCACATCCTGCCCGGGGGTGGGACCCCCTGGCAGGACAGGTTAACATGGAAGGATCAGCTATGCGTCTCTCCCAACCTAAGCCTGCTGCCCACCCCAGGTTTGGGGGAGCCAGATGGAGTTTTCAAAAACTCAGATCTGAGCCTGTCACATCCTTCTTTAAACTTTCCATGGCTTCTGGACTCCTAGGATGAAGGCCAAACTCTCCCTCTCCCCACTAGCCACAAGAACCAACCCCTGCCAGCCCCTCTAACCCACACTCTCTTCCTCCCCAGCCTCCACCCGCAATGGAACTTCCTCCCCTCACCACACTTCTGCAAACCACAGGGCCTTTGCACATGCTGTCCCCAATGGCCACAATGCTTTTCCTTCTTTCTCTTCACTTTGTTACATATAACTCATCCTTCGGACTCCAGGCTAAGTACCATTTCTTCAGGGACACCCTTCCTGTCATCTCTGACCTTATCCTTCCGCTAAGCACCCTGTTAGGTAGCTGGAATTGTCATCGAGGCAATAACTTCCTTTGTGCCTGGCTCCTCCATGAGACTGTGACAGCCACGAGTGCTGGTACCTCGCTTCCTTCATCACTGCCCCTGACACAATACCTAGCAGTGCCGCCACGTGTTGCTGGTCTTAACATAGGTTTCCAGTTAATACTTGCTAAATGAAGGTGTCAGACCTGCACATTTAGCCTCGAACCTGGAGTCCTCAGGAGCCCAGTCCCTAAATTCCAGTGGTGCACAGGAAGTTTTTAAAAATATATTAATTGAGAACCTACAGCATGCCAGGCACTGGGTGAAGTATTTGACATGTACTGTCTTGGTCAAGCCCCTACCTCTCTGCATGGGAGGTGTGGAAATTGTGTGCATGTCACAGAAAGTAGGGGCTCTGAGAAGGAAGGCCACAAGCCTCAGGTCACACAGCGTGTGTGTGACAGAGCTGGCAGTCTACCCCAGCTCTGTGTGCCACAGAGGCCCTAGTCCCATCCCTGCACATATTCCCCTGACCCTCTGGGTAACACCCACCCAGCACACACCTAAGTGGCCTCATGAAAACGTTGCATAGACTTGAACAAGCAAGTGCAAATTCGTGCAAGAATTTGAGTTCACCAGAGCACACACAGCTGTGGCCGGCCTGTTCCTAACTACCTCAAACCCAGTGTGGGAGTCTTTGCTACATGGCTGTGTGCTCACATACTGGCCTGCACAGACCCGTGAGCATACACACACACACACACACATACACACACACACACACCCCTCCAGGCCTGCACAGACTTTCACTTAGCCATTCAGCAAACACTTCGTGCAGAACCACTGCATCCAGACTCTGTCAAGAGCTGCAGGTGTCAGGAAAACAGCATGGATTGACTGGGCCTCAATGGCCATCCTGGAGCTTCCTATCTGCTGACTTCCCCCGGGGGTGCGGATCTCATCCACACACACATCGGAGTATCCGTTCACACTGCATACACTCCATTGTCTCAGGGATGCACAGCTCACAGGGTGCAAAGGCGTGGAGATACATCGCCGCACGAGCAAACTCACAGCCCTCCACAAGCCCACAAGAAGCCATCACAAGGGAGCAGGGGCTGTCTGATCCATCACTGCCATTGCCAAGGGCAAACAACTCAGTCAGGTTAATTCAGGAAGTCATTGTCGGCTACAGACCTAGACAGAGCTCCAGCAGCCACAGAGTAGAAGGCCCGTGAATTTGACCCAGATGGGCCTAGGCGCTGATTGGCTCCTGAGCTGATAGGGTCACTTCCCTGCTGAACCTAATTTCCCCTTCTGCAAAATGGGAAGAGCAGACATTTTCTTCTTCAAAGGTTTGGGTGTGCTGGATGCTTCCACTGTACCAGGCATATGGTGAGCACTCAATACCAGATACATATGCTATAATAATTATTATATTCATTATTATATATAATTATGTTATAATATAATAAGTACATAATAATATAATTATTATGTATAATATAATTATTATATTTATATATTATTATATAATATATTATGTTTATAAATAATTATATATTATATAACAATTATATAACTATATATTATTATAATTAAGTTATCATAATTATTAGACAATTAAACTATAATTTTATTATATAATTATACAATAATTATTTTTATATAATAAATATAGTAATTTTTATTGTCTCCCTCCTTCAGGTCTCAAGATTCTCATGCTCCTGTGCTCTGAGCTTTGCGACTGCTCCATCCCAGAAGCCGGATACTCCCACGCTGCCCTCTCCTGAGGCCAGAGTCCTGTGGGCATACAGAGGGTAAGGTTGAGAACATGTTTAAGCCTCATAGCAGGCCAGGCACTGTGGCTCACGCCTGTAATCCCAGCACTTTGGGAGGCTGAGGTGGGTGGATCACCTGAAGTCAGAAGTTCAAGACCAGACTGGCCAGCATGGTGAAACCCCGTCTCTACTAAAAATATAAATATTAGCCAGGCATGGTGGTGCATTCCTGTAGTCCCAGCTACTCAGGAGGCTGAGGCAGAAGAATCACTTGAACCCAGGAGGTGGAGGTTGCAGTGAGCTGAGATCACACCATTGCATCCCAGCATCAGCAACAAAAGCAAAACTCCGTCTAAAAAAACAAAAAAAAACCTCATAGCAACTGAGCAACACTTACCCGGAAAATGAAGTGCTTTCCTTCCACAAAGCTCTGCTCCTGACATCAAAGCTTCTACCTGTCAACAAACCAGTACCAGTTAAATTACTGAAAACCATTCATCGGCCGGGGCGCCATTCGGCCGACCTGGGATTTGCAGAAAGGCCGGTGTGTACTTAGAGCAGGCATCTGGCGATGGAAGGAAAAGGTGTGGACCAAGGAGTTGGAGAGGGAACAATGGGCACTGAGGCAAGATCAGGTGATGCTCCGCCGGCCTGCTGTGTCCAGCACAGGTATGTTGGTTAAAGTACAAGGACATAGAACGTACTACATGCCTGTAAGCATGGCATGTGTAACAGCTACATAGGATAGGGCTTCACAGAGTTATTAGCACACTTTTTCCTTAACAAGAAAGGAAACCTTAAAAAGGAACTTTTCTACTTCCCACAGGGTTAAACAAAACAGTGCAAGGGGCATGCTTGGCACAGAATAAGCACTCAGTAAATGCATCTTCTTTATCATTGCAATCCTCATTAAGCCTGGGGTTTCCGCTGAGTTTGCCATTTCCCCATGTAACCTTGAGCAAGTTCTGATCCAGCTCTCAGCCTCAGTATCTTCATTTGAAAAGCAAAGGGGTGGGCCTACATGATCTTCTGGGATCTTTCTGCTTTACTGTTTCCAGCTGGAAATTCTGTCACTTGAACTTCGTGAATTTCTCTGCCTCCACAATTGGCTTTACCCATTTCCAGAAGATCAGCCACAAGGATTAAAAAGTTAACTTAAAAATGCAAATAACAGGCCCAACACGGTGGCTCACACTTGTAATTCCAGCACTTTGGAAAGCCAAGGCAGGTCACTTTAAGCTCACAAGTTCCAGACCAGTATGGGCAACATGGTAAACCCCATCTCTACTAAAAATACAAAATAATTAGCCAAGTGTGGTGGCACAGGCCTGTAATCCCAGCTACTTGGGAGGTGGAGGTGGGAGGATCACTTGAGCCTGGGAGGCAGAGATTGCAGTGAGCTGTGATAGCGCCACTGTATTGCAGCCTGGGCAACAGAGCCAGACCCTCTCTCTCAAAAATAAATAAATAGCAAAGAAGAATCCGCATTGATGCTCTATTAAGTCCCCTTCCTCACTGCACCCACAACTACCCAAAAAGTAATAGTAACAGCGGCAGTGATAGTGGCCACACAGACACAGAACTTACTACATGCCAAGCGCTGTTCTACATACAAAAACCCCATGAGATACGACTAGTACCCCCAATTTACATATGAGGCAACCAAGGCACAGAGAGGTTAAGCAGTTCCCTTAGGGTCACACAGCTCAAGGTCAGCACGTCTGGGATGTAAACCCAACCACCTGGGTCTCAACCCCAATGCTCCTCAACCCAAAGACTCAACAGAGGGTAGAGTGTCAGGCATGTGACACAGCCACGACAGGAGGCGTTTTGGGTGAGTGGAGCCTTTCAGTGGCGTAGGCAGACCGTCTCCTGCTCTCGGCAGACGCCCGGCCTGGCATCACGGAACCACATTAAGATGCCTGCCCAGTGCAGGGGAGCACAGACCGCCTGTTGGTTTAAAGAAGATATTCAATTATCTCAGCCGCGGTGTTCGCACGTGCTCTGATGAGCTGAAAAGGGAGAATAAGGAGCGCGCACCGTGTCCTGTCAGAGGTAATTAGAGGTAACATCACTTTTAAGAAAACAAGCCTGTGGCCAATTGTTCAAGATTGATGAAGCTGGTGGCCAGTACGGGGAACCTAGGAAGGGGGCATCACTGGTCTGCCCTGAATACAGTGTCTGCACTTTGCAGAGGTGACCTCGTCCAAGGGATATGGGCTGGGTTGGGTGGGCAGGGTGTGTAACTGCAATTCACCAGCCAACCTCGTTCCTGTCCCGGGGAGGCTGCTGGAAACTGCTGTGACGGAGACTTACCGGCGTATGCATGGAAGGAGCTGCTTGTTCCCTTTCCCTCAAGATCGGACAAAGGCAGATGTCAGGCCTTGCTAGAC
Organism: Aotus nancymaae; assembly: GCF_030222135.1. NCBI lineage: Eukaryota > Metazoa > Chordata > Mammalia > Primates > Aotidae > Aotus > Aotus nancymaae. The sequence continues at coordinate 2,313,769 of NW_026988491.1, forward strand.
TGTGAGCATGAGCTGGGCGGCCTCTCTGGGACATGCAAGGACCTTCATCTCACAACAGTTCAGGCACTGGTTATGAAGCTCCACCGTGCATTATGGGGATATGGCTGGAGAGTGGGTTCCAGGCTGGACAGGCAGCATGTGCAAAAGCCCTGGGGCAGCGGTAGGCTTGGCACATATGAGGCCACTCGGGAAGCTCTGTCTGGCTGGAGAGTGGGTACTCAGGAGGAACGCAGCTCTTCCAAGGCTCTTCCCAGAGCTCCATGAATGAGCCACTCGCATGGATCCAGTATTTCTTCTGTGCCTGCTCTTGTGTTCCATCTGCCCTGTGAGGAAGGTGCCAGAATGAATCTCTTACACATTCCAGATGAGAAATCCAAACGTCAGAGAGGTGACGTCATTGCCAAAGTCCTGTTGGGAAAACATGGCAGGCTGGGACCTGTTTCCAGAGCAGCTGAAATGTTCCTTCTCTTCCTTTTTGTTCCCCGTTCCCCGACATCCAATGGTTCCTCCTTTAACAGGACTGTCTTGAGCCCAAACCCACCCATCCCAAGCCCCAGGTTTCCAGTAGGTCAGCCTTGAAAGGCTGGGAGATTCACCTTGTTCATTGCTCATAATGGGAAAACTGAGCTAGGATTTGGCGGGGGTGGGGTGGGGGAAAGGGGATGAAGTATACACCCCTGTGCTGAGAATCAGGTGTACATGCACCCTTGCACTGGCCGTCATACGTGCCATTTTGAGGCACCCACAGTATACAGAAGCCACCACGAGGAGATGCTGTAACAGAACCCATAGGCGGGCATTCTCTGAGCTAATGGGCATTATCCTTTTGTTTGGCATTTGCCACTCCAGAGCCACACCAAAACAGCATTTCTTTGGAGTTGTTTTTAGGGGCTGCGTGCCCTCTGGGATGCCCTTTGGAAACCCATGAATCCTTTGAGAGTCCTCGTGGGTATCGATCATCTAAGGCTCTGTTAAGTCCTGCTGCAAAGGAACGTGCTTATATTTTCCTAACCCAGAGTGTCCAAAATTCATCTGAACATAAAATCCTTACAAACATGACCAGAATTGGGGTTTGTTTTTCAGAAGTGATCATGAGAAATACTGGTCTTGGTAACTAAGAGATGTTGAAACAGTCCTTCTGACCTTGGAGAAAAGAATTCTGAATACATTTTGGAGGGTGGGTGAGATGATGAAGTGATGGAGAAGGATTTAAAGAATCAGGGGACTATGCAGAAAAAAAAAAAAAACCCAGAACAGAAAATAGTGGTTGCCTTCTAATCCCTGAGAGGCTCCCACAATTGACTGTGGAGAGATTTCCTCTCTAGTTCCAGAGAACAGAGCTAGGGCGGGAAAGGGATTGGAGTTGCACCTGAGACTGGCTGTCTTGGTAGGAAATGAGTTCCCCATCACCAGAGGTAGGCAAGGAGAAACTGGAAGACCATCATTTTAAGGCTGCTAAAGAAAATTCCTTCTACCATTCTAAAATTTCCAGGGCAAAGGAATATGACCCAGACCCAGGCCATGCTAAATTCCTCTCTTCTCTCAATAGTGGGCAGAAAGAAACCAGGCATGTCACATCCATCTGATATTAGGAAAATTCTTATAAATAAAATAGTTCCTATAAAAGCTGTATGAGCTCTCTCTAGTCCATCTCATCTCGGCAGTAATAAAACCAAGCCCGTAACTCCAGAGTCGTCTTGCCATCTACAAGAGGAAACGCTTATTTTAAGAAGTATAAAAAGAAAAGTAATTTACAGTCTATTAACATTTTAAAAAGTGCGTTAGCAAGAAGGGGGAATACATTACTGGCTCGATGAGGGATCCAGAGACATGAAGAAAGTGGAATCATATAAATTTCCCTTGGTCTCCATTTTAACCTGGAGAACTTCAAATTCATTCCAAATCTCGTAGTAGCTGTTAGCGCCCGTTCTTCCCCTTCCTAAAGTAGAAGGTTTGCTTGAGGGATGGTGGCCAGAAAGGATGCAATGAAGTGGGTCCATGAGGTGAGGTGGGGCTGAGATTCAGGAGTCAGATCTGGGTTCCCATCCAGGCTTGTGTCCCAGGTGGTTCTATTTTGATGTAAGTTTCCCAACTTCCATGAGCTTCATGAGACTTGTCTAACCATGGTGAGAGCAAATCCCAGGGTCTTCCTTTTTTTTTTTTTTTTTTTTTGAGATGGAGTTTCACTCTTGTTGCCCAGGCTGGAGTGCAGTGGCACGATTTTGGCTCACCACAACCTCCGCCTCCTGGGTTCAAGCAATTCTTCTGCCTCAGCCTCTCAAGTAGCTGGGATTACAGGCATGAGCCACCACACCCGGCTAATTTTATATTTTTAGTAGAGACGGGGTTTCTCCATGTTGGTCAGGCTCGTCTCAAACTCCAGACCTCAGGTGATCCACCCGCCTTGGCCTCCCAAAGTGCTAGGATTACAAGCATGAGCCACTGCACCCGGCCAGGTCCTCTTTTTTAATACAAAAGTCTTAGCTTTCAAGAAAGACTTGCAAGGGCCGGGTAACTGGAGGAGTGTAACTGGCCCTGCCAGGTGCGTGGCACATAGTAGGTCTTCACCTAGCGTCTGCCCCTTGGCCAGCAGAAATGACACCATTTGCATTCCCAGTACTGAGCTGAGCCCTGGGTGGAGGACTGGAGCAGGGTGGGGATGGAATTTAAAGTACAAATCCAGGGAAATACATGGAAACAATTATAGAAGGATGGACTTCAAGGGAAAACAAACCATTCCCTCCTAGGAACGCAGCCATGCATGACTCGCCTGCAGGAGGAACTGGGGCCCTGGGGGAGATGCTAGGCTGTGGGGAGGGACCTCAGACAAGGGGCACCCCGGGAGGGGGCTGTTTTCCACGTGGTTGTCACTCAGAACTTGGACAAGGCTGGGCCCTGACTTGGGTCTTCATTTGCAATGCATCACAAACAAACCCTTCCCCTTCTCACATGCATACACACGCACACATGCACGCACGCACACACACACCCTTATATCCACACATGCACTGCACATACCATAGCTTATAGATACACACAGACACGACCAACAGTCACACACATGTGCACACACCTACCCATCCCTTACACAAACACGTGCATGCACATAATGTAACTTTTACACACACACACCAGCACAATCACACCTGCAGGCACACACATGTCCGTTCTTTATCATCGCACATGTGGACCCACACCACCTGTCATGAGTGCTTCAAACGTGTGTGGCAACACAATTGCCTATGTGTGCACACATATGCATATGCACAGACTTATCTGCTCCTGCACACCTGCACTCTCCCAGTGACTCACATTTACACACATGTACACACAGGTGATAGACCCACATCCTAATGCACGTCCCACACTCACAGCACATGCATATGCCGAACACACAGGCATGGCACATGCACATGCCGAACACACAGGCATGGCACATGCACACACGCAAACAGACACACAAACACAAACACATTCATGCGGCAACCTTCCCACCCTCCCGCCCCCTCCACGCGGCATCTCACATCCCAGCCCGCTCCGGCCCCCCTGGCCTGTGTTTGTGCAGCTGTTCCCTCTCCCTCAAGTGTGGGAGGGGGCAGGAAGAACAACATCAGGGGAGGGGGCAGGCCACAGTCAGCCCTAATCAAGAATTTCACACCCCCCCCCCCACAGCCATCAGGCCCCTCTGCAAAGCCCGCACTTCCAGCTGGAAGAAAGCTCAGAGCTGGCTTTGTGAACAGGCTCCCTAGGACAGCAGGGGGCTGCTCCAGGAGCGTACCCCCTCCCTGTTCAGAGGCCAGGGCTCACTGGCAGGGCAGGGCGGGGGACTGGGGGCTCTTACGTGCCTGAGTCCTGCTTCCCCCAGCTGGGTGCCCAGCCAAGGGCTGGCAGGCACCAAATGGTCCTTTCCCCTTATCACCCTTTCTCAGGCCTTATCAGGTTGGGGGAGTAAGGCAGGAGCTGTGGGTCCCATACGCATGGGGCTGGCATGCTGGGGTTCCCAGTGAGGCTGAGCACGTCCGATTTTCAGATCTCAACCTTGATAGGACCATTCTCAGAAACGCACGCCAGCACCTCCCTTCCATTCTTCAGCCAGCTCAACATCCTCCAAAATGCCTCGTGGCCTCACTTCCTGGCCTTTGCCCAAGCTCTTCCCCACTCCTGCCAACCACCACCCTCTCAAAGACCTTTCTCTCTCCCTAACATGCATGACTCTTACACATCACCTTTCAGGACCAGAGCAGGTGCCTCCTCCTCCAGGAAGCTCTCTCTGACTCCCGCCTGCCTACCCAGGAGTGAGTGAGCAGTTCCTCTGGTGCTTCCCCTGGCTGCCTGCTCTTCCTCCACCTTGCCCTTCTCACACTGCTGAGCTTCCATCACCATAGCAACCCCAAAACTGGCCCAAGGCCTGGCCCGAGGTAGATGTTTGCTGAAGGAAGGAGGGATGGGGTGGAACACTGTGTCGGTGCCTTATATCCTCGGGCCTCGTGAAATGAATTAGGTCCCTGATCTTAATTGAAGAGTTAAATAATACCACACATATATTACAAAAGTTAGGTACATTCCCCCTTCCCTCCTGTCATTACCTAGAAAGCTGCCAACTTCTAGATTGTAATTATGTACATGAATAATGAAATTAGCATATCTATCAGCTCACTCCCTGCTCATTATGTACAGGGAAGAGCCTGTGTGTTTCCATTCCAAATCACCCTCCTCTGGAGGCTCCACTGGGCCCTAGCTCTGCAAGGACTGCTGGGGAGGGGCTGCATGCCCACCCTCCACCCAGGGGCTCCTGGAAGCCCTGAGAGACCTTCCTGGTGAGGGTGTTCACCTCTGATCAGCCCTGAACTGCATCTGATGGGCGGGTGGGAAGCATTGGTTGAACTTGGCATGGTAAGGGCGGGGCTGTGGGATGATGGGCAGCTGTGCCAGTGCAGGGAGTTCTACCTGAGTTCCTGGTTCACTCCAATGGCTGTGGGCCAGTGGGCATGGCTGCTCCTTTCACCTGTAAACTGAGGATGACATGTGAGCAAATAGAATGTGCTCCTTAAAGCAGCTCTGGGACACAAGCAAGCTTGCATTGAAATTCTAGCCCTTCCATTCATCTGCTATGTGATGTGTTCTCTCTGGGTCTCAGTTTCCCCTTCTGCAGAATGGGCATCCCATGGATCCATGACACTCCTTGTGTGGTACAGAGCATTGTGCTTGGCACAGAGCGAGTGTTCCATAAACATGAGGGATGGAGGCTGTTGATGTCAAGACTGGCATTTACCTTAGGCCTGGGGTGGACCCTCTCTCCTAGCAGGAATTCTCACTCAGGAATGACATGGAAATCATCCAGGAAGTAAGCACTCAGCTTGCCATGTGTCTCTTCTCGGCGTCCCCAATTCCTCAGCTTCTCCTGGAATTCAGTGGGAATGCCAAGCTCTGGGCTCTCCCCACTCAACTCTGTCCAAAACACCTTCCACGTGGGAAGGAGGCCATGGACAGGTGGATAGAGAAGGACCCACCAAGTCCAAGGGTGCCTGCGTATGAGTGGTGTTTACTTACACTCACACACACTCATTTACATTTTCACTGCAGGATCCCTAAGAGGCAATAGGGAGCCAGTGAATGCTTGTGAGCAGGGGAGGGCTGAGTTCACAATCTGGCTTTGCAAACTTGCTGAATATATGAATGAATGAATGAATGCATGCATGCATGAACGAATGAATGCATGAATGAATGAATGTAGCAAATCTTTTTACTCCAACCCAGTGCTGGGATTCAGACAAGTTGCCTGGGGACCTTAGCCCAGACCCCCTTGATCCTACAGAGAAAGGCTCAGGGCCTCAGCTAGTAGCACCCTCACACCCTGACTCTACCTACCCCATGTTGCTGGGCTGGGTGACTCCTTCCCAAGCCCACTACCACCCCGCTTCATAGCTGGGCACCTTCACAAGCATCAGTGCTCCCCCTGGGGCCACCAAGAAAGTCAAGGCCTCCTCCCAGAGCTTACTATCTAGAGCTTTGCCAGCACACGCTGCTAAGCTTCTTGGCCCCGTCACTCTGATCGGGTACAAACTGTGGTCCATTCCACAGATTAGAAATGGTGGAATCAATTTCAGGGTCTATATGGAAGCTTCTAACTCAGATCTACGAGGCTGGGCATCTTCAAAAGAAGCAGCTACATGTGACTCGTATGTTACAGCTTCTTGCCCACCCCACCCCTACGCCTGGGCAGGACACACCCTGTTATAAATAGATCCATATTGGTAATAATAATAATAATATGAGCTAGGAAACCAAGCACTTCCTGCCTGCTCCATGCCCTTTACTGTATCCCTTCATTTAACCCTTGCAAACTTAACATAGTGGCTGGCACAGAAAAGCTTGATAAATGTTTGCTGAATATATGAATGAATGAATGAACGAACGAACAAGGAGAGTCTTTTCCTCTGGCTCAGTGCTGGGATTCAGAGAGACTTGGGCTCAAATTCTTGCACTGACAGTTACTAATCAGTTACCTTAGTCAAGTCACTTCACTTCTTCTTGGAGACTTTAGTCTTCCCATCTGTAAATTGGGCGTGATGATATCTCCCCTCAGGATGATGTGAGATTTCACTGAAGCTCTGCATACAAAATACTCGAGTGACACCCAGGGTGGACCCGAGTGGAGACAAAAGGTTTTTGTTATTGCTATATAGTGGATGATGTCATTGTCTCTATCTGTCCACTTAGCTGGCAGTCACGGCTCAGGAAGTCAGAGACCAGAGGTCACACATTCGTGATCTGGAGACCTTGTCCAGCCCCCAGATGTGTTTTGTTTGGCTAATACAGCACTTCATTGATTTTTTTTTTTTAATCAAATTGGTTGCCAATATTTAGAGATTGGGAGATTTCACGTAAAATACAGTTCGGGATGTCTCTTGAGATTTCAGAAGTTTGGGTCACATGAGAATCATATTCACCCAAAGCAACTGTACTCTGCTGGAGCCGACAAGCACCCACTCCTTTATTTATTTATTTATTTATTTATTTATTTATTTTTACGTTTTTTGAGACAGAGTCTTGCTGTCACTCAGACTGGAGTGCAGTGGCATGATCTCAGTTCCCTGCAACTTCCACCTCCTGGGTTCAAGCAATTCTCCTACCTCAGCCTCCCAAGAAGCTGGGATTACTGGCATGTGCCAGCACGCCTGGCTGATTTTTGTATTTTTAGTAGAGACGGGTTTAACCATGTTGCCCAGGCTAGTCTTGAACTCCTGGATTCAAGTGATCCTCCTGCCTCAACCTCCCAAAGTGCTGGGATTGCAGGCACCCACTCCTTTAGAGCACGAGCTCCCGTTCTGCCCCAGTCCCCGCCGCTCCCTGCTGCCTCCCTCTTGGCCAGCTCCATTCATTTAGGTAGTCTGCCTGCCACTGGAGGATTTTCCATCTGGAAGCCCTGCTCTAGGTTTTTCTCTTCTGTGAGATCCACCAAGAAATCTCTAAGTCACAGTTAACCAAATGGAGTTAAAGAAGAAGAAGAAAAACACACACCTCACGGTGCTAAAGTGGCCAGTTCTCCCGACTTCACAGCCTGGGCCTAGAATGGAGTCCGCACGTCCCCTTCAAAGCTCCACCATTCCGGGGACGCTGAATGCCACCTTCCCACCCGTGCCCACTGGGGAAGCCCACAGAAAGCCCCCTAAATGGCCCTGATCCCTGCAGGAAAGAGGAGAGCAGGCCAAAAAAATGGCTCCCATCCGACCAGCCTGGGCACAGTTTCTTGACTCTAACTGGGGCCATGGTAATTAGATGATGGCAGAGTACACCCCCGGCTCAGCTTTCAGCCCCAGGTCCCACCGACAGGCCATCCCACTTGGAAGGTTCTCCTGACATTCCTAAGCCGGGCCGCCTTGCCAAAGAAAACTCAAGCGAGGCTTGTCTTGGCTCCGACTCAACCCCTAGCCTCAGCAGGAAAACCAAAAACATTTACACAGCTGGGCCTGCGACGCCCGCTTCCCTCAAGAGTTTGTCAGGGTTTGGATGGCTCGGCGGACTCGGGGGGCACTTCTGAAGGGGACTGTGTTCCCGAGCACGGCCAGGCACGGCCGGCCAGACAGAAAACACACCGCGGCCACCCCCGGGAGGTGGGAGGGAAGGCTCAAGAAAACACGCTCTGGGGAGCTGGAGAGGGGCTTCCTGGGGGCTGGGGTTTCATCCACCCATTGATGGTTGCACCCACCCCCCACCCCCAGCTGCAACCACATCTGCACAGGTCATCCTGGCCAGCTCACCACCGACCTGTGCATGTTAGCCAAAAAAACAATAGAAGAAGCTGCTCAGGGCCCGTGGCCCGTGGAGTGCCTGGGGCCCCACGCTGACAGCTCTGAAGGACCGCCTCTTCGCTGCTCTGTCTTTGCACTCGATTCCCGCATCTCTTTTCCTGGCTGCTTTTCCACGGCATTCTCCGATGCTCTTCAAATCCTCTGTCCTGCGGAGACCCCACTGAGACCCATTTGCCCTCCTGGTTCTGAATGCCAGGGACTATGGACGGGAGGTCCTGGAGCCAGCGATTCAAAGCCAGGAGCCCAAGCACGTTGTCGAACACACTGAGAGTTGCTGACTGATCTGCTAAGTCCCGCATGAACCCCTCTGTCCCTCCTGCCCCATGGTCCCCCCGCAGTCCAGGCCACCATTGGTGCCTAGGCAACTGCAGTCGCCTTTTCTCAAACCCTACTCACTTCCGCTCCTGCCCCCAGAGCCCACACGCTGAGCCAAGCCCAGCACAACCCTTGTCATTCTCTCAATTGCAAAACATTTTAAAAGTAGCAAAATGGAGAAAATAGGACTTTGCACAATTTAGTGATTCACTATCAAGCAAACACCTATGTAATCACCAGCCAGCTCAAGAAACCGTCTAAAGCACTTTCTTTTTTCTTTTGTTTTCTTTTCTTTTCTTTTTTTTTTTGAGATGGAGTTTTGCTCTTGTTGCCTAGGCTGGAGTGCAATGGCACGATCTCAGCTCACTGCAGCCTCCGCCTCCTGGATTCAAGCGATTCTCCTGCCTCAGCCTCCCAAGTAGCTGTGATTACAGACATCTGCCACCACACCCAGCTAATTTTGTATTTTTAATAGAGACAGGGTTTCTCCATGTTGGTCAGGCTGGTCTCGAACTCCCGACCTTAGGTGATTTGCCTGCCCCGGCCTCCCAAAGCCCTGGGATTACAGGTGTGAGCCACCTCGTCTGGCCCTTTTTTCTTTTCTTTTCTTTTTTTCTTTTTGAGACAGAATCTCGCTCTGTCACCCAGACTGGAGTGCAGTGGCATGATCTCCACTTACTGTACCCTCCACCTCCCACGTTCAAGCAATTCTCCTGCCTCAACCTCCCAAGTAGCTGAGATTACAGGTGTGCACCACCATGCCTAGCTAATTTTTGTATTTTGAGTAGAGATGGGGTTTCACCATGTTGTCTAGGCTGGTCTCAAACTCCTGACCTCAAGTGATCCACCCACCTCAGCCTCCCAAAGTGCTGGGATTAAGGGGGTGAGCCACCGCGCCCAACCAGAAGCACTTTCTCCACTCTCTTCAATTCTACTCCCTCCCTTCTCTCAATATTTCATGACTATCCTGACTTTTGTGGTCATGATTTCCTTGCATTTTCTTCAAACCTAAAAATGACATCGTTTAGCCTTTTCTGTTTTTGGATTTCACGTCAATGGAATAATGATAGTAATTACATTAACCATATTATGATTACTTTGTGTCTGGCTTCTTCTTTCCAATATTATACAGTGAGATCTCTCCATGTTGTTGCACAGAGCTATACTTCATTCATTTTCACTGCTGTATAATAGTCCTTTGTGCGAACATACCAGAGCTTTTTTTTTTGTTTTTTTTTTTGAGACAGAGTTTCGCTCTTGTTACCCAGGCTGGAGTGCAATGGCGCGATCTCGGCTCACCGCAACCTCCGCCTCCTGGGTTCAGGCAATTCTCCTGCCTCAGCCTCCTGAGTAGCTGGGATTACAGGCACGTGCCACCGTGCCCAGCTAATTTTTTGTATTTTTAGTAGAGACGGGGTTTCACCATGTTGACCAGGATGGTCTCGATCTCTTGACCTCATGATCCACCCGCCTCGGCCTCCCAAATTGCTGGGATTACAGGCATGAGCCACCGCGCCTGGCCAGAGTTTTTAAATCTATTTTACTGTTGATGTAGTTTGGGTCATCTTCAGTTTGGAGATGCTGTAAAACTACAAATAGTCTTATATTCTGGTACCCAAGTACCTGGCACATAGGTTTTTTCTGTCACAAACAGGTTCTGGAGTCAAACACAAGTTCAAAGAACACTGTGTTACACAAAACTAAAATGGTTTGGTTTTGCAGGACTTGTCAGAGCCTTTAATGCTTTAAGGTGTCAGTGTACATTGTGACTCTCCACAAGCACCACCTCTGTGCTAGCTAGGCCCAGGTAAGGCAAGGGTAAATAAATCTCCCTTAGGGAGTAAGTAGGGTGGATGGAAAGTATTGGCCTTAAAATCTGGTCATGGTTTTTACTTCTTCCTGACTTGCTATGCAGGCTTGGTTAAGTTTCTTGCCATCTTTGGGCTTCTGTCTCCTCATCTGCAAAGTGTAAGTTTAGAAACTGTTACTCCCTAAGAGGCTTTCCCCGCTGTATTTCAATAGCCATGGACCAGTATTTTAATTGGCCAGAAAGATTCTGGAGGAGGGGACACCTGGATCTTGAGGATTTGGAGTAGTTGGGTATCAGGGGAAGAACAGCATGGCAAGATGAGTCTGGACGCCCAGAGCTCGTTTAGGGAGAAGTAAGGAGCGTAGTAAGGCCAACACGGAGCACTCATCCAGGGAACATAAGACAGAAATGATTCTAAAGATCAGATCACCTCATTGCCAACCCACTTCCCATCCCTACTGCATCATGAGAACCAGCAGAGACAGGCAGAGACTTTATAACCCAGAGCCTGTATTCTCCACGGGGGAGAAGTTTGCCTCTTGGAGGGCACAAAGTCTCACAGACAAACATACAGTGCATAAGCAGATATCCAATATATCTGTCCTATTAAAATTTCATTGGTGGGGTCAGGGAGTGAGTAGGGAAAAAAGTCTAAAAGAGCTCCTTAGGAGGCAATAAGAATTTTTTAAAAGGTGAAAAAATAAGATGAAGGTATCTCTAGGTTGCCTATTCAAATGCACACAGGGGCCAGGCAGGAAACTTTGGAAGCAGATGGTATAGGAGGCAATAGGAGAGGTGGGGACTGCGGCAAACTGGCATGCCCAGACTAAATACATTATAGCCATTTTTTTAAAGAGCCATTTGGTGTGGGCCAAACAAAACACATAAGCAAGTTGGATCAGGCCTCTCATCCACCATTTTAACTCTAGATTTAAATAAAGGATCCAGTTCAGTCCCAGCTTCCATGACCAATGCAAAGGCATCACTCACTCTGGCCCAATGCTCACAGGCTGCTGCCATGTGAGGTGCCCCCACTCACACATACACGCACATGTCTTCCCCACGCAGGACCAGCAGACTTGTTCCACAGCATGCCCACGTGCATATTATGGGGATTAATGCTGTGTGATGCATAATTAATGATGCTGAATAAACATGCAGATTGGCAATCACCGATTGACTGCCATGATCAGAGTCCTGAACAAGGGCTAATTGATTGGCTGCCTGTAATCATATTCAACACTATTTTCTTCAGCACATGTGTAAACAAATCCTTGTGAAGGGGGCCCATGGCCTTGTCTGTTTCAAGAGACACAGACCCTATGTTTGAAACTTTGATCATTGCTCCAAGCAAGGAGACTCTGGCGCCTGGGCTTTTTTTCACCAGCGATCACCAATGATGTACCACAGTGGACTGGGTATTTTACAGTCATCGAGGGAAGTGTGATTATCACCATTTTGCAAATGTACACAGAATCTGGGTGAAAGCTGTAAGGCTTCTTATGATCTAGCCTCAAAAGTTCTAGAACATTGCTTTTGCCATTTTTTGTTGGTCAAAGCAAGTTTAACCCAGATTCAAAAAGAGGCATATTGGTCCTACTCTTGATGGTGAATAGCAAATCATTGGCAGTCCTTTTTAATCACCACCGCCACCTACCCTCCTGAAGATTCTTATGAGAAGCAGATTTCAGATGTCTATGAAGGGCTTAGCTCCACACCTGCCATTTGAGATTCTGAAAATGTGACTCTGATCAGGTTGCCACCACACCCGGCTTTGATCATCTAATTCTCCAACATCTTCACCAAAATTTCCAACTGAGGTTGCATCTCTTCATCTCTCTGACTGCCCCACTCCCCACTCCATCCCTTCCCATCATTCAGTGTTCTAGTCTTTCTGGCCCCTTTCCCCTCCTAAACATGCCACCATTCCTCCTGCCCCAGGGCCTTTGCCTACACAATATTCTCTGCCTAAGATGTTCTTCTGCCTACCTCTTCTGACCAGATTAACTGCTCCTCATACTTTTGATCTCCTGTCCAAAGCACCACCTCTTCCAGGAAGTCTATCCTGATTGCCTAACAGGTTGGTTCCCTTGCTATGTATTCTCTCTCCTAAGCCCAGTGGCTCTCCCTGGGAGTGAGGATTACAACTTATAATCACACAATCATTTGGGTCATTCTCAATTACAATGCTGTCTCCCATGAGACTGGGGGTGTCTTATTTCCTGCCATTGCCCCTCCTGCCAAGCAAACAGCATGGCACCAGGACCCCATAAATGCTTGTTGATGGGACAACGGGAGGGAAAGAAAGTCCATGCAGGAGGCCTTACTCACAACATTGTGAGTTCAGGAACTCGGGAAGGGCTCAGTTGGGTAAAACTGCTTCCTTTCTGCAGGAATAGATGTACTGTGAGCACCTGTGAAATCAGAAAGAGACTCTGGTCTGCATGTGACCCCTCAGAGTTTCAGGGCCTCTCCACCTTCCCTGGCCCCGACCCCAAGAGCCAGGATGGTGTTTGAAGAAGGTCTGTTCAGGTAGCAAGCAGCCATGGGCTCTGTCCCGCTCGAGGAAATACACAGAACACAGAACCCGCGTCCTTACACAGAAAGCTCCTTTTGTTGCACTGAGGAATATGTTCATGGCTGCAGCTACCACTGAAAGGGCAGCTTCTGAAGTCCAGGCATGTCCTGATCACCCCATGAAGTGAGTGCTGTAGTTAAACCCGTGTTATCGATGAGGAAACCGAGGCCCAGAGAGGGGAAGTGACTTGCCCAAGGTCATGTGGTTTGTAGCTGGTGACAAGCAGAAGACGAGTTCAGTTCTGTTGGGCCGTGCTCTCCACCCCTATGATTATGGAATTAAGGGGTCCTGGGGAATCGAGGCAGACTGAGATAGAATCGCTATGAGCTGCAGGGAGGGAATAATGACGACAGAAAAAGTAGCGTCCCCAAAATGCATCCCTGCACATGTACATCCACACATACTCCTCCATACATGCACGCTCCACACAGACTTACACACACTTCATACTTGTGTTCACACACTCACACTCACCTTCACAGGCAAACTCACATGCACTCACATGCTCGGCCGCATGATCACACGTTCACACACGTTCACATACAGCCCCACAATCACAGCTGCATACACACCCACGTGTTCACACTCGAATGCTCACATGCACTCAAATGTTGAGACTCATGCATAACCTACGTGGCTTCCAGAAGCATCCCTGCCCAAGTCAGAAGCCTCGCGTTGCCTGGAAGTGCGGTGCCTGGCGCAGGAGGTGATGGCACAGGGCACAGCCCCTGGAGAGGGCCTCGGGTGCAACAGCCTGACCCATGCTCCAGGTAGCCAGCAGGATGCCCCCCGAGCCCTTCCACTACAGTATCTGGGCACCAGGAACATGTAGACTGAATTTCTGGGTCGGGTCCTCCAGGAGGCAGGATAGACTAGTGATCAGATCCTGGGCTTGAGAGTCGGTTGGCCCCAGGTCAGGTCTAGCTCCCCTACTTCTTTGGGCAAGTTCCTTATCCCTACCTGGCCTCAGTATCTCCACCTATAAAATGGGAATAACCAAAGCATCCACCCCAAGGGTCTGAGTCTAAATGAGATGAGTCCTACAAAGCATTTGACTAGAGCAAAGCCCTCAATAAATGTGAGCTCTTATGTGTTATTGTTCCTTGCGATTCTTTGTATGATTACTGTTATTTTGCAGTGTGTGATGCCAGCGCTGAGGCAGGAGTTGCTCCTCAAAGCAAGCTTTGGCACGGGTAGAAAGTAAAATGGAAAGAATCTGGTGTGACCAGAAAACACAGAGGTTGGGGCTATTTAGTGAAGGGGGCCAACAAGCAGCCTTAGGACACCCCGGGGCATCCCCTGAGAGCCACGCCACATCGCCGAGGAGAGGTCACATCCGCTCATTCGACTCCCTCAGCTGAGATGCAGGGTCGAGTCTAGATAGAAAAGACAGGGCCATCCTACACCAAGAAGCAGCGATTCTAGTTTCATTCTAACAGGTTGCAGTGTGGAAATAAACAGAAACGTCGCCAAGAGTCTCTGATGCCCCGGACAATTTCCTTGGGTTGTCCTTCAACTATGTTGAATAGGAAAAGGACGAAAGATGGAATTAAAGCAACGTATGATTCACCATAAATAATAAATCAATACCCATTGGTGATTCGCCCATCTCTCTTCAACGGGGTTTAAAACAAAAAATTAAATATAGAACAAAGGAAACTATAAAGGAAATACAAGAAGCAGTGGGAGAGAGATTTTCCTGCTGTTTCTTGCCTGTTAAAAAAAAATACCCTCCGAGGGAATCGGTCTTGGCGGAGGAGGAGGGCTGGGTGGCTCCGTGGGGGGTCGTCATGCCAGCAAGCCGCCTGACTAAACACTCTCCTGCTGAACCACGGATTTTGTGCTGTACAACAAAGAATGAAACCCACCCAGAGTGGGACTGGGGGCTGCGTGGGGAAGAGCTGAAGTCTCAGAATCTTGAACTGGACTCTGAGCTCTGCCCGTTCACTGGCGTGTGACCTTGGGCATTGCTGCACCTCCAAGCTTCATTTGCAAAATGAGGGACCAGCTCTTCATCCCCTGGGTGGGGGGCTGTTGGGCGGATGGAATGAGACAGACCAGAAGGCTCTGGAACCTTGGCGATAAAAAGGGAGCTTGTTCAGGTCAAATGCCACTCTGGAATGAAAATGTATCACCAGTTTTGTTCAACGCAGGGCTTGCGACATTAGCATGTCCGTGATTGAAATCCACAGAGCTTTCCTTGGAGGGGAGAGGCCCTGTGGGTTGTGCCAGCTCCTACAACCACACACAGTGCACACTTGGTGCCAGGATTTGCCTGCTGACCCATAAAGGGTTAACCTTCCAACCTGACTAGCTGTGTTCTTGCATCTTGTATTTCGCTGAGTACATACTACGTTCATGCCAGATGGGGCCTTGACTGGCACCCTGAGCTCCAAGGTTTTCTCTCGCACCAGAAGGCAGAGGAGGGTTGGGAGGTAAAGGGGAATGAAGAGGGTCCCCCAGGTATCCAACATCCTTTTTAGCCTCTGGCCTGGTGGTCAGTGGCCTTTTCTCCCATTGCTCCAGAGATCATCCCTCGTCAACAATTTGAAATCCATGAGTGTTACGCATTTCTCCACTTGCTGGCTTGTCAATCCCTCATGGGCCTCTATTCTTTCTCTTTTCCGTATGCCTGACCTTGACCATGTAACCACCCAGTTCCCTTCCTCTCCGACTCCAGAATCAGCCAAGTGACTTGCTTTGCTCAACAGGAGGTCTGCAAACACAATGAAAGTAGAAGCATCAAATCACTGCATGATTGGATTCATGCCCGCTTTTGTACCTCTGCCAAGGCCATGAGGACAGACTCGGGCTAACCTGCTGGAGGAGAGGACATATGAGGCTGAGCCCAGTCATCCCAGCCATGCCAGGTGAAGCCAGCCTAGATCAGCCAGCAGCCAGACAAGACCAGGACTTGTAAACCCAGCCAAGATCAGCCAAGCCCAGCCCAGAGCTGCCCAGCCCAGCAGGCCTGGCAGAGCAACTGAACTTCATGAATATGTGAGCTAAATATATGTCCAAGGTTGAAATCCACTGAGTTTTAGTGCTGTTTGTTATGCAGCAGTATTGCAGTCATAAATAACTGATACACTTGCCAGCTCCTCAGACTTGATATATGCCCAGTTTGACTCACTTTCTTTGCCCCCAAACTGCCCATTGAGACACCATCACTCTTCCCACAGGGCACCAGATGCTCTGCCATGAATTTCACCCCAATGCATCTCTGAATTTGGACTCATCTCATCTGACCATCAGTCAGGCTCTTGTGCCTGGATTACTGCCACAGCCACCACCTCTGAACTAGTCTCTCCCCATCTAGTACAGTCCCTGCCAACTTCTTACCAGCCCAGCCCCTAGAAAGAATTTTCTAAAAGTATATCTGCCTAGGACATCCACCACCAGCCAGAAATGCACTCCATCCTGGCTCACCTCCCCAAATGTCTACTCATATTTTACTTCTTTGGGTGTCCTTCACTCCAGCACATGGAACTACCACACCCTTTTCTGCAAACATCCTGTTTCATGACTCTGTGCCTTTGCATTTGCTGTTCCCACCACCAAAGATGCTCTTCCCTGCTTCTTCTATCTTGACAATTTCTTTCTCTCTTTTTTGTTTTTTGTTTTAAAGAGATAGAGTCTCTCTCTCTATCACCCAAACTGCAGTGCAGTGGCACCATCATAGCTCACTGTGGCCTCCAACTCCAGGGATCAAGCAATCCTCCCACTTCAGCCTCCTGAATAGCCAGTACTACAGGCATGCACCACCATATCTGGCTAATTTTAAAAATTTCTTTAGAGATAGGGGTCTCGTTCTATTGTCCAGGTTGGTCTTGAACTGCTGGCCTCAAGTGATCCTCCCACCTCGGCCTCCCAAAGCACGGGAATTCCAGATGTGAGCCACTTCGCTTGGCCCATCTGGGTCATTTCTATTAAAAAACTCCTTCATAAAAGACTGCAAGTGCCACCTTCTTCAGGAAATTGCAAGCTGCTCTAAGGACGAGTCGCAGCAGCCCAGGTAAGAACCTTTTGTCTGTGGGACATCATTCACCTCCTTCCTGCAACTGATGGAAAGCTTGGCATGAGGCTTTGACCTTTGACCTCCACCAGCCTGCTGTGGGATGCAGGCAGCCATTGGAGACAGCTCGGACTGGTTTTAAATCCCCACTTATCCTCTCCCTGGCTGGGACTTCAGCTCTCTGGGCCTCAGGGTTCTTAGCAGTCCCAAATTCCTGGTGGAGTATAAGAGCCGAGGACCCATAGACCCATGCAGGGTGCATGAGGTCTCACGGGGTCATCCCGATCCCACTGTGCAAAGGACAACTCTGAGGCTTCAAGAGGCCGAATGACATGCCCAAGGCCATGCAACTTTGGTGCTGGCAGGCCTGGAGTTGGAGGTGCAACCCCAGGGCTGAGTAGTCTCAGAGGTTCCCACCACCGTCTTCCCTTCCCCCACCCCACTCTCTTCCCTCCCAAGACCCGTTCGATCACTCTCCTGTTTCATTCCAGCAGTGGCCCTGACCCCTCTCCCAGGGACCAGCATTAGATTACAGATAAAGCTCAGACAGGCAGGCAGGAGAGCTCCTCCTCCACCCATGACCTCTGCCAACAGATGAATGGGGTGGGGGAGAGGCAGAGGTGAGGCTGCAGAGCAGAGGGAGGAGATAAGAACATTCGAGCAAGCTGGGGTGGTGGGACAAGAGTCAGGAGCCCAGGGCACCCCTGGGAGCTGGGAGGGACTCTGAGTCACAAATGGGAAACCTGAGGTTTTTCCCGCATCCCACTGACTCTCGGTGACCAGCGTGGGCACAGGACTCCTGATCCAGTGCTCTTCTAAGCGGCTAGAACAAACCCCACCTGACCTCAGATAGAGTTCTTCCTTGCCCAGAGCACTGGGCTGGCAATGTGTTTGTTTATCCTCTCTACGACCCAGAGGGGTGGGTAACATCACCACACCTGGACCTGTTTCACAGGTGGAGCAAGTGAGGCCCTGAGTGTTGCACTGCCACGCCCACGGTCTTGCAGAGAGACCATAGAGGGGTTGATAAATCCCTAGCCCAGTGTCTCCACTTCAGCATAGGCATGGATGCTCTTCAGTCCTCTAATGGGGAGGGTGGGGAGCGGCACGGATGGAAGGCACTTGTATTTGTTGGCACCTACCGTGTGCTGGTGTCTGGATTAGAAGGTAAGTGGAACAGGTGTGGCCCCCACCCTTTCAGAGCTTGAAGCCACAGTCCTTCTGTGGGACACAGAAGCACAGGCGGGACAGAGCAGTGATAAGGACGCAGTCCTTGCTATGCCTGCTTCATGGATGGGGAAAAGGAGCTCAGCGCTGAGATGGTGGAGGGTGGAGACTGGGGTCTCTACCCTGGACTTCCTTTTCCACCAACTTGCTGCCCTCCTCACACTCAGGAGCTTCCTAGACTGGATTCTCAAGTCCTGAAAGCTGAGTCTGCCTTTGCCTGTTCCTTTGGGAGATGCAGAGGCCCGGCAGGTCACAGCAAGCCATGAGCACCCACCAGTCACCTGTGACCTTAAGGGCTTTGAGAGGGGCTCCCCAGACAGGGTCCAAAATACAGCCTCCCTGGATACCGGGGAACTCTAGGTGCTGTGGAGTATTGGGATGGGGGTGTCACTTATAGCAGGGTGTGGATGCACAGGCACTCAACGCACACACCGGTGCACACACACATACACACACGCACACATGCACACACAAGCATGCACACGCACACACGCACACATGCGTGCACACACACACGCATGCACATGCACACACATGCATGCACACACGCACACACATGCATGCACACATGCACACACACGCATGCGCATGCACACATGCACGCACACATACACACATGCACATGCACACACGCACACACACATGCATGCACACATGCACACGCACGCACACACGCACACATGCACACACACATGCATGCACACACACACGCATGCATGCACACACACACATACACACGCACACATGCACACACACACACATACACACGCATGCACATGCACACATGCACACAATCATGTTGACCTTGGAAGCAGCCAGTCTCTAGCCACTAGACGTCAGGACCAGGACCAAAGTCAACAGAGAAATCAAATTTCTCTCAAAAGCATTTGCAACACGTTCCTGCAGGGTGGAGAAATCCTTCCATTTCATGGCTTGTGAAAGATGCCAACTCCAAGACAAAATAATGGGATTAATTTCGCAAGCCCAGCGCGCTCCTGCAGGGAGCCCCTTCACACTCATTCAAGTTTCTCACTCTCCTTGGCATCCCTGGAGAAGCCTCCGAGACCATCCAGTCCCCGGCGAGCTCATTTTACAGACAGGGAGACTGAGGCTGGGGTCAGTGGCGTGGGAGACGGAACTTGCCCAGGGTCACATGGGGCCAGGAAGTGAATCGAACTCAGGCCTGCCTGAGGCCAGCCCAGGGATTCTGGCCTCCTCCTGTTAGAATTCTGGGAAATCATCTCAGGATCCTCTTCGGTTTTTCTTATTTTCCTCACCCTTACTTGCTCTTCTCTGTTTGTCTCTCTCCATTTAAAAAAAGTCTCTCTTGGCTGAGCACTATGGCTCGTGCTTATGATCCCAGCATTTTGGGAGGCCAAGGCAGGTGGATCACAAGGTCAGGAGTTGTAGACCAGCCTGGCCAAGACGGCGAAATCCCATCTCTACTAAAAATACAAAAATTAGCAGGGCGTGGGGGTGGGCACCTGTAATCCCAGCTACTCAGAAGGCTGAGGCAGAGAATTGCTTGAATCCAGGAGGCGGAGGATGTAGTGAGCAGAGATCATGCCACTGCACTCCAGCTCTGTCTCAAAAAAAAAAAAAAATCTCTATTTAGTCCTTCCTCTCCTTGCCCCTCCTCCTAAGACTCTCTCTCTCTCTCAATGGCTCACTTTCTCTTTCTTTCTTCGTTTCTCTACTTCCTTTTCCCTCCCACGCCCTCCCCACCATTCTTTCTCCCTTACCTCATTTGTCTCATTGCCCTCCCTTTTGCTCCTAAAGCCCTTCCCCTCTCCCCTGCACCTTTCTTGCAGACCTACTCACCCCCTTCACACACTCACCTACTTTGGGGGATGCCCTCTGCCTCCCTGCCTCCACCAGCGTCACCCTTGCCAGACCCCTCACCCTTAGCTCCAAAGGACATGCCAACTCAGAGTGGCACACACCAGCCGGGAAGTCCCCACCCGGGACCGCCAGCCCCCAGCCCCAGCTGTATTTGCAGCCACAGAGGAGCACCCCCCTCCACCCCAACAACCCAGAGTGAGCGAGCAGGCAACTGATGGAAGCAGGGTTGGGGCCAGGCAGACGTGAGCCCTGATTAAAGTACACACTTCTTCCCAGCAGCCTGGTTTGCATTACACCCGGCCGGCCGGGCTCCAGGCTGACAGCTGGACGCACTTTTCCAGGGTGCAAGGAAGGCAGTCAGACCGTGTGTGTGCACACAGGCATGGGCTCCGTCCTGGACAGCCCTGTAATGGCTTTCACATGGAGAACACAGCAAACTGCTCCCACCTCAAGCACCGATTTTCCTGTCAAGAGATGTTGGATTCAAAAAAAAAAAAAAAAATTATAATCACAAAGAGAAGGGCTTTGGAGTTTGCACAAAAGGGTCAGACCCTGTGAAGTCAGAATCTGAAATGGAACCAGAATCTGGAGACAATGGAAGTAGGAAGAAAGAGGGAGGGAGAAAGACCCCCTCATCTGTCCCCAGTGACTGCGGCCAGGGCTGGGAGATACTCATGGCCCAAGAAGGACAGAAAAGAAACCTCTGTCAGGTCTGGTTCAGCCCTGCCATCCCTCCTCCCCACATAGGACAGACAGCCCAGGAATGTGAGCCCCGGTTCCAGCATTTAGCTCTGCATTTGAATCCAAGCTCCTTTGATGACTGCAGTGATAGAACTTATCAAGTCTCAGTCTCCACCTCTGTTAAATGGGCCTCCTGTTCCTGGGGCTGCAGAGAAATTTGCTGAGCTGAGACTCGCACACTGGTCAGCTCATGGCTTGAACCTCTCCCAGCTGGTGTGAGCGTGTCCTCCCTCGAGAAGAGCGCTGGAGCAGAAAGCAGCAAACGCCGATGCATTCTGGCTCTGCCTGTTGGATTATCTCAGGCTCAGTTTGCCCATCTGCAAAATGGGCAGGCAGGACCCTGAGCCCTCCTACGACCTCCTAGTTTCCTGTCTGCCCTAGAGCCTGACTCACAGACGGGATCATGGGACAGGGTGCCATTGCTCCTCTCTCCCTGTTTCATGGCCTCTGCCAGTACCCATCCCCTGCCTGGGACACTCTTCCTCTGACCCAAAGGCCCATGGGGAGAAGGGCCCTCCTAGAAAAGCCCTCTCTGACCCCTGAAGGTGGGATTTCATTCACGCACCCCTGGACATCCTTGTTATGGACACTTACTATTTCTAGGAAGCCTCTTTCAATATCTTCCTGAGGCTTTTTGGATCATAAACTCCATGTGGCAGGCCCGAACCTGCCACGGTCCCCTTTTCCCCTGCTGAAGCCCACAGCACCTGGCACTACCATTGCATGTCTAATCATGGGAAATCCACTTTGGGAGGCTGAGGTAGGAGGATCTCTTGAGACCAGGAGTTCAAGACCAGACTGAGCAACATAGTGAAACCCCCATCTCTGCAAAAATAAAAATAGCCAGGTGTGGTGGTGCATGCCTGTAGTCCTGGCTACTAGGGAGGCTGAGGTAGGAGGATCCCTTGAGCCCAGGAGGATGAGGCTTCAGTGAGTCATGATTGCACTCCAGCCTGGGTGACAGAGCCAGGTCCTATCTCTAATAATCATCATCATAATAAAAGATTAATTATTCTTATATAAAGATATAATAACTATTATTATAAGATTTAAACGTTTATAGAGCACCAGTCATGCGTCAGGCCCTGCAGTCACAGCAGTGAATGAATGAATGAATGAATGGTGATCAATGAAAGCACAAGCTTATAGGGCACATATTGGTGTATGTCTGAGCTGAGTCCGCTACATAAATCGTCTTATTTAATTCCCACCTCAACACCAGAAGGCAGGTGCTGTTATGATCCCCACTTCACAGATGAGGAAGCTGAGGCCCAGAGAGGTTAGGTACCTTGTGCAAGGCCAAACAGCCAGGGCACTGGAGACAAAATCCAGTCCCAGGTAGTCTGGTTCCAGAGCTTATGGGCCCAGCCACTGGCCTGGATCGGAGCCTGCAGGAGCAGATCATGAGGGTTGCTTTGAGACAAGTTTCCTTCTGCCCGCATGGGACAGCAGGTACCTGGGAGTAAGCTCCGGGGCTGGCTCATTGCTTCAAGCAGCCTGAGATGCAGAACAGAGAGGCAGGGGCTGGCCAGCCTGAGAAGTGGCTCTGCGTTCTCCATGGGGCAGTTTGCGCCCATTTGACCGCTGTGAGATGTGGAATCAGACACGACTCTGAACCTCCCCTTCCCTGCCCTTCACCTAGAAAGGAACTGCTGACATTCTGTGTGGCCTCTGGCAGAACACGTACCCCCGGAGGCTTGGTGTGCTCATCTGGGCAACGGGAATGGTAAAATCTGCCCTGCAAACACACACCACACACCTCCACCCAGCTAGGGGCTGGGCATGCCCAGGGGCTGAACCCTGGGGACCGTTTCAGGGGCAGCCAGGGCAGCAACTGGGAAAGGACTCAAGCCTCCCGGCCCAGCTGGCTTCTGGCTGGGGTCCAGCCTGGCCACAGCCACAGGCCCTTCAGGCTTCCTGTCCTTGGCGGTGAGGCTAGAATAAGCTGTCTTTCAAGAGCAGAACTTTATTTATGCGCCGATGCCAGTCGCGCTCCTGCTATTAGGAATTTCATCGGCTCCTTTGATTTAGGGCTTGCCACAAGCTGCCAATCGCAGCCGCCTCCCGGCCCAGCCCTGCAGCTCGGCCAGCCTTGTTCCGGCTCACAGCGGCAGAAATGAACATTATTTAATTTCCCGCCAGCGGGCAGTGAAAGCCGGAGCTCCCCCTCCTGCTGGACGTATTTATTTAATCCTTTTTGGAAATAGTGTCTGGGGATGGATCTGAAGGCCAGCCCTGGGGACTCTGTAATCCCCCAGGCCTGGGTGGGTGAGGCCTGGGGGCGCAGACTGAGTGGGGCGTCTTGGGAGGATTCTAGAGGAACCTCAAACTGGGAGCCCAGAGCGATCTGACACCCATTGACCCCAGAGGTGTCTGCTTGGGAGGTGTCAGCAGCAAGACTCCAAGATAAGCACTGCAGGGCTAGTTTATCTGGGAGGTAATCCCAGGATATATCAACAGAGGATGAGGGCAGGAGGCAAGGAGGGGAAGTGGTTAAGTCTGGCTGCCATAAAACAGCAGGTTTTGCTGTGGGTGACTGGGGCTCAGGTGTGCTGGGGACTTTTTGCAAGAACACTCACGTGAGAGTCATCCACTCAAGGAGCAAAGAAGCTGGGGTATTTATACTCCAGCTCCCATCTGTCATTGGTGGAGGTCTGCTGCCCTCCAGGAAGGGACATTTATTCCCTATACTCCTTTTCCTTCTACACTAGAGACAAGCAGCCATCTCCCCGACTTGAAGAGGAGTGGTGAGTGACAAAAGGATATGGACAGAGCACCAATCACACGAAGTTATACATCCTCCTTATCATCTGTCAACTCTTTCTCTTTCTTCAGGCCTCTCAAAAGGCACCTCCTCCAGGAAGCCCTCCCTGACCACCCCAGGAAAGACCTTATCCATTACCATCTTGTCATTCAGATATTTCTTTCCTGACGTATAGCATGTGCCAGGATTATCCATTTACTTATTTGTTTGTGGGTTTACTGCCTATCACTCCCACTAAACTGGAAGCCTCCTGAAGCAGGGAGTCATGTGTGTCTTAATCTGCATTGCGGCCCTTGCACACAATAGGCATTCAAAAATTATTTTTGGAATGGGGGTGGGGACACCTGATTTCTGTAGTTTGGACCCTGCATCGCTTACCACAGGAGACTTGGCAGTAGGCTGGGCTCCTTACATGTGGTGAGCATCCTTTAACACTCAGTCAAGCTTTCAAGGATGGGATCAGCACGCCCATTTGACAGATTGGAAAAGTGAATGTACGGAGAAGATGCTGCAGCAAATGCAGCTGTGGGTTTGCATCTTACCCCATTCTCCCTGCAGCCCCAGAGAGCAGATGGAAGTGTTTTCTGGGTTTCATTTCACAGCTGTGAGAATTGGGGCCCTCTGAGATGTGCCCCCACCAGGTGGGGAGACAACGGGAATCCTGGCCTCATAGAGTCAATGATGTCTTAAGTGCTGGAGATATCAGTAGAGGGAAGTATGAGAAAGGGCTGGAGCGCACTTTGGGAGACTGAGGCAGGCAGATCACCCGAGGTTGGGAGTTCGAGACCAGCCTGGCCAACGTGGAGAAACCCTGTCTCTACTGAGACTACAAAATTAGCCAGGCGTGGTGGCTCATGCCTATAATCCCAGCACTTTGGGAGGCTGAGGCAGGCAGATCACCCGAGGTCAGGAGTTGGAGACCAGCCTGGCCAACATGGAGAAACCCCGACTCTACTGAAAATACAAAATTAGCCAGGCATGGTGGCACATGCCTGTAATCCCAGCTACTTGGGAGACTGAGGCAGGAGAATTGATTGAAAACTGGAGGTGGAGGTTGCGGTGAGCCGAGATCGTGCCATTGCACTCCAGTCTGGGCAACAAGAGTGAAAGTCTGTCTCAAAAAAATAATAATAATAAAAGAAAGAAAAAAAAAACAGAAAGGGCAGGAGCAATTAGGGGATACTTCCTAGAAGAGGTGACTCTTCTTTTCCTACTATAAACATTAAAATGAGAAAGAAAATCAGTCCCTTTGGAAAATCAGGAAGTTAAAAATAGTTGATGACCCAGTAGCCCTGGCAGCCCAGAGCTTAGAGACTTTGCACTAAACACCCCTAA
Source organism: Aotus nancymaae (assembly GCF_030222135.1). Lineage (NCBI taxonomy): Eukaryota > Metazoa > Chordata > Mammalia > Primates > Aotidae > Aotus > Aotus nancymaae. The sequence goes on from NW_026988491.1 coordinate 2,338,708, forward strand.
AGCAGAAACATTTTATATGTAATATAATGTATAACACAATGTTTATATGTAATCATTTTAATATGTCAAGATGCTAAATTGTCCAAGCTAAAAGATGGAATTCAGAAAAGTTACAAATGAAAGAGGAAGACACTGAGGTCAAGGTGGCAAAATTAGACAAAGTGCAGGTGGGAGGAGGCATTTTCCCGGGCCATTGGTTCAGCACCGAGGCGCCTCTGGAGCCTTTGTCTACGGGACGTGGTGGTGGCAGCAACCTGCGAGTGTTAATTGTCCATGAGTTCTAATAGGTGTAATATTCTCCAGTGTTACATGTGCATTAATTAAGTAACACTGCATTTAGCCCCAAATCATGCAAAAGGTTTGTGTGCTGTTTGCAGAGGCATAAATATCCGCGCAGTTAGTGATAGAGTCACCTCTTCTAGGAAGTATCCCCTAATTGCTCCTGCCCTTTCTGTTTTTTTTTCTTTCTTTTATTATTATTATTTTTTTGAGACAGACTTTCACTCTTGTTACCCAGGCTGGAGTGCAATGGCACGATCTCGGCTCACCGCAACCTCCACCTCCAGTTTTCAATCAATTCTCCTGCCTCAGTGTTTGCTCTCTGCCCACTGCGGTCCCAAAAGGTAGGCTGGAAGAAATGGGAAGTGGGGGAAACAGCAGAGTGCGGAAGCCTCCGCTGCCCCCTAGACCGGGAGGAAAGAGGAACTGAAGATTAGGTACATATGTAGTGGAGCCAGTGTGCTTTGAAGCCGGGCAGATGCAAGCTTGAACCCCAGCACAGTCACTTACTGTGTGATCTTGGGCAAGTAGCTTGGCCTCTCTGAGCCTCAGAAAGCAAGAATCCTAATAGAACCCTCCCTTTAAAAAGTGGTTGTGAGCAGTCAATGGGTCAGGGCTTGGAAAGGGCTTAGTGCAAAGTGCTTTATAACATGTGGGATGATGGGGACCACGGTGGAGGGGGTCATTTAGGCATCCTTCTGTGATAGACCTGGATTTTGTTAAATCAGGGTGAGAGCCCAGATGGGGGCTGTGTACAGGATACTTTGGGATCGTGGGAAGCAAGAAACGCCTTCTTTTCTGTGCAGTACTGAGCTCCCCATATGGGAAGGAAGCAGGCGTCAACACCTAACCAGGAGAGGTAGCTTGCGGTGGGAGAAGGATAGAATTGTCCCTGGATGACAGTACAGATAGGGGCTCTACTCCTTGTTCTGCCTCCTACAGGGCATAGCTTTGGCTTAGTCCTGTGCTGCTGTGAGCTGCACTCTGTGAAATGGGTTCATGATCTCAACCAGCCTCCCTGGTTGAGACATGAGTTGATTACACCAAGACCCTATGGAAATAAAAGAATTGTGGCCATAGAAAAAGAGACGGGGTGATTTCCGGAGCAAGCTGAAGCCCCCGAGATCCTCCCTCTCCCCACAGACCCTTGCTGTGCCCATCTGGTCAGCCCTGACTTGAGCTCAGCTCCCCCGCTACACCACATCCACATTTCAAATGACACCAGTGTCGGGCTTTTGCTCTCTTCCCCTTCTGCAGATGGGAAACTGAGGCCACAAGAAGGGACGTGACTTGCCCAAAGACACCTTGCAACCTGGTGGCAGCCTGGAGCTCAGACCCCCTGACTCCTATGCAGGGCCCACCACGCCATCCTCCTCAAAACCCACAGAGATTCTGTTCTGTGTGTTCTCAGCCAGCGTGGTGGCCCACCCACCTTGGTGACCAGAGCCAAGAGGTTGTTTGTCTGTTTTAGATACTCACGTCCCCCTGTTTCTTGTCTTTCTTTTAAGGGCTCGAGATTCAGGAAAACCAACTCAACGTGCATAATTTGGCAATTATTTCTTGTGTTCATCCTCACGGCCGTGCCTGCATACAGATATTGGAATTTGCATAAAACAATCTTGCTACCAGTCCCCCGGCTTCCTGGGAAGAAGACGCCCGGGTGGGGGTGGGGAAGGTTTCAGGTTGGGTCCACCTGTTTCCCCTCTGTCCCCAGCCACAAAGGGAAATAGAGGTAGCACAGGGTGTGGAGAAGGGTGCTCAGCCCTCGGCACCCCCACCCAAGGGAGACAGAGGAGGGGTGGGAGCCGGGGGGGTCTCTGTGGCAGGATAAACACCCCGTGGCAGCCTGGAACCCTCCCGATTAGTATGCAGCAAGCATCTCACTCAGAAAGGATTAATGGAGTCTGATGTTTAATATCCTGGAGAACAATTAATTTGCCCACAGTTTTGTCATGGTTGAAAGTCAAATGCTGGAACAGATCGATGCTTGCATGGCGAGCCGGAGCCCAGAAACCCTGGGCAGGAGCAGAATTTTAATGTTCCCGTCCTGGCCCCCACTCTGCCCCCCCATTCCCAGCACACCCACTTTCTAATAGTTCTAAAAGCCACTTTATCCCCGTACGGTGCTTGCTGTCTTCACAAGAGTCCATTGGGAGCCTTCGAAGGCAAAATCCGGCCCCCACAAGACTTCCATTATGGGATTAAAGTCAGCTGGTCCTTCTTGGGGGTCTGACCTCTGTTTTATTCCAATTGTCCTCTCCAGCACCCCAGCCCTACCCTCTTACCCGGCAGGGCCCCTCATGTCTGGACATTGTCACCGGGACGCTTGTTTTTGAAAAGACACCGCCACGGCAAAGGGGGACGTGGTGGGTTGCAGTGATGATTTGTTTATTTATTTGCTTGCTGGAGTCTTCCTGTTTGTTTATTCGTCAGTGCTGGCTTGGCAAGGACACTGCAGCCTGGTGGTGGGCTTGGGAACCTGGAAATCAATAGGTTCAACCAGGAACGTGGGCTTTGTTCAAAAATCATTCCCAGCCGCACTGGATGGCGGAGGCGACTTTGGCAATTTGATCCTGGCTGGCGGTTTAGAGGCCACAGGTTGGGAGTTACATGGGGAGACAGGGTGCCAGAGGGGAGGTGGCTTAGAGGCCATCGCGGCTGACCCTCTCACCTTCCATTTGGGGAGACCGAGTCCCAGGGAAGCCAAGGTCATGGTCCAAGTTCACAAGGCTAGAACCTGAGTCTCCTGACACCAGCTGACCATTTAATGCTTTTCTGGCTGCCATTTAAACCCCAGCTCCTCAAAGCGTGGCCGGAACCAGCAGCATCAGTTTCACCTGGAACTTATTAAAATGCAGAGTCTTAGGTCGGCTTCACAGACACTCGACCTACAAAGTCACATGCACACACAGCCCTGAGCGAGAAGGGCCCCACGCTTGTCTTCACGCTCTGCTGTGATCATCTCGAAATTCCTTCCAACAATTTTTTAACAAGGGGCCTGCATTGTTATTTTGCACTGGGCGCTGCAAATTGGATGCCCAGAGCTGTTGAATCCAAATCTGTATTTTAACAGGAGCTCTGAGTGATTCCCAGGGCCCACAGACGTTTGGGAAGCAACTGATTTAAAATCCCACATACTAGCCCAGACGAAGAGGGCCAGCCAGGGTTATCATCACCCAGAAATCACAACGGAGCCAACAGAGGCCTCCCACCTTCCCTCCCCAAGGAGAGAGAGCCAGCCGGCTCTGAGATCCTCCCCAGTGTGGACCCTGGGTAGAACCCCCACTAAGATCGTCATGTTACCCGTGGAGTAGGCATTATAACGGCATTTTACAGATAAGGACACCGTGGAACCCAAAGGGAAAATCACTTGTAAAAGTCCTATCAGCGGGCAGGGTTGTCTTCTTGGGCTGGTATCTGGGTTCCTTGAGGCCAGAGAAACTATGGGAGATGATCTAGCTAGTTTCACTCCTTCCTACAGTTGAGGCGGATAAGGCCCAGAGAGGGTGAGTGACCTGCCCAGGTTGCACAGCCAGCCATCTGGAACCTCTTACTTGACCTACAGAAGCCAGCCCTAAGGTGATCCTAACATTTACGGGTGTTGGGGTGAGAGGCACTGAAAAGCAGGGTGAGTGGGACCTCAGCCCAGAAGGATGGATCCAGAAGGTTCCTGCAAGCCCTCACACCTGCAGAGGTGCTTCCCCAGCCCACACCCGACCTTAGGCTGAACCCTGCAACTAAGGCTGTCCCTCTCAGCCCCATGGGGTCAGCCAAGGAGGCCCTGGGTGTCCAGGGCCACAGCTGGAGCCTGCTCTTCGGACACTAAACATCTGGCTGCTGGCTTCCGGAGCTACAGACAGGCCATGGGGAGGGGGGCCTCTTGAGAACGCCTCCGTCTCAACTTCCCCAGGAGGCTCCCGGCCAGGATCTGCTCGTGCAGAAAGGAAGAAAATGTAAGTGAACACCGGAAAAATCATGCATGCGTTTTTCTGGTGGGGCCGACCCTGTCACTAGCGATGTGGCCTCGGTGTGGGGGCGAGGGGTCACCTCGCCTCAGGGAGCCTCAGTTCCCCCTTTTGTAATTTGGGGACCATAAGACCCTACCCATAGATTCAGACCATGCTGATAGCTGAATGGTAAATGGTCATTGCCAAAATTACCATTTTAACCTGGAGATACTCCCTGAATGCACCCTACCACACATGCTCCAAGCTCCACGTCTAGCACACAGCCCAAGGTTAAGGAAAAACACTTTACTGGAGATCAAACTGTGACACGAGAGGCAGCGTGGTTTGGGAAATGAGAGCACAAGGGCTTGAGCGCTGCTGGTCCTGGGTTCAGATCATGCTTCTGCCTGTCGAAATCTGGTATCCTCAGGCAAATTACATACAGGACTGAGACCTGACTTTCTCATCTATAAGATGCGGATGGCACCTCCATCATGAGAGTACCTGCTAGCCGGGCTCAGGGGCTCATGCCTGTCATCTCAGCACTTTGGGAGGCCGAGGCAGGATGGCATGGGCCTCGGAGGTCAGCCCCAGCCTGGGCAACATGGAGAAACCCCATGTCTACTAAAAATACAAAAATTATCCATGCCTCTAGCGGCAGGTGCTTGCAGTCCCAGCTACTCAGGAGGCCGAGACGGGAGGATTGCTGGAGCCCCAGAGACTGAGGTTGCAGGGAGCCAAAATCATGCCACTGCACTCCAGCCTGGGCAACAGAGTGTGACTATCTCTAAATAAATACATATAAGATCGCCTGATAAACAAGGCACGGACTGTTAGTGTTCAGGGCTCTGGGTAAACAGTGAAGGTCATAATCATTACTAGAATTTCTGTTATCACCGTTGTTTTCTGTAAGTGCCAGGCCCTGTGCTGATCCGACCACTGGGATATAAAGGCGTCGCTGAGATAGTTCTTACCTCTAGTCAGGCTGTTGCAATGTAGCCTGGACTCAGTTTCCTCCACGGTAAAATAGGGAGAATGCTTTGGCCAAGGTCAGTGTGCCTCAACACCTCCCTTCATGCCCTCTCCTGATGTGGAAGAGGAGCCAAAGGTGGCCTCCCAGCAAATGCCACATTCCCTGAGGAAGAAGGCAGGAGACAGAGGTGGGCGTGGTGGGGAGGTCAGAGACACTATCCATCTTCCAGGCCTGCTCCACGTGCCTGCACGGCTATTAGCACCGTGAAGAGACAATAATGGCCCTCATCCGTCTAGGAGCCGCACCACTTTCCAGCTGTCTCCCCCATGGCCCACCCAGATGCCACGGATGTAAGGGAGGAGTCAGGGACAAGGCAGGTGCTGTTGTTTACTGGCTGTGGGGAGCCTGGACCGTCCAGGCCAAGACGAGGCATCCTCCACTAAGCCTGTCCAGGACACACACCAGGCTCAGGAGAGAGCATTCAGATCCTGGCTATGCTTCTCCTCTCTGTGTTGCCATTCCTGTCCAAGCCTCAGTTTCCTCATCTGTAAAATGGAGGTCACGGTAAGGATGAGTGCAAGAGCTCCAGAAGGGCCAGGTAGGTGGTCACTGCTCAGGAAACAGGAGGTGGGTTTGAACTCTGCGGATTTTCTTCCGCCTCTGCCAGCCCTGAGACAGCAAGGCCAGCCCCTCCCCTTCATCCTCCCCGTCAGCCTACTCAACTTGAAGGTGACCAGATTGATGACCTTTACGATGATCCACTTCATTTAGTCAATACTGAATATATTTCCTCTTCCTTATGATTTTCTTAATAATATTCTCTTTTCCCTAGCTTTTTATTATAAGAATATGGTATATAATATATATATACACACACACCATAATACCATACATAAACTGTGGGATAACACATATTTTGGAATATATATATGTATATGTGCATATATATATTATATACCATATTCTTACAATAAAAAGCTAGGGAAATATATACGTGTATATATATTATACATCATATATTATGGTATAGAATATGGTATAGAATATATATACACATATATATAAAATATGTATTTATTGTAAGAATATGGTATATAACATATATATTGCATACAAATACATATATTTTATATATACATATATGAATGTATATACATATATGGTATATAATATATACACATATATATCATATACATATATGGTATATGTACACATATATACACATATATACACATATATTTTATATACCATATATGTATATGTATATTTACATATGTATATATGAATATATATTTTTATGTGTATATATTATATACCATATTCTTACAATAAATATATATTTTATATATATGTGTGTATATATATATACACACCATATTCCATACCATAAAATATGGTATATAATATATATACACAATTTTTTTCCTAGCTTTTTATGGTAAGAATATGGTACATAATATAGATATACATATATGCATATATATATTCCAAAATATGTGTTGTCCCACAGTTTATGTTCTCAGTAATGCTTCTGGTCAACATTAGGCTATTGGCTGTTAAGTTTTGGGGAGTAAAAAGTTATACGCAGATTTGTGTCTGTGCGCAGCAGGGGGTCAGCACCCTTAACCCCTGCGTTGTTTAAGGGTCAACTGTATTAATAATGCACCTCATCTGCAGACTGAGCAGGGTTTGAAGGAACGCTAAATGTGCCCTGTTAGCATGGGGCAGAAAGGAGCGATGGTCAGAGGAGGTCCTCAGATCAGGACAGGTTCAGGCTCATGTGCCAGCTCTGCCACCCGCCACAGTGCAGACTCCATTCACCTCTCTACATCTGCTGCCCCATCGGTGAAATGAAAAGATCATCCCTGCCTTGTAAAATTTGGGGAACATACAGAAGAACAAGTTAATATTAAATTGACATGAGGACCATCCTGGCATACAGTAGGAGCTGGGTGAATATTCATTTTCACCCCTTCATGCTAGGATCTGGCGTTTTATTCATTACTGAAGAGACGTATCTCCTTCTGTTGGATAGGGCGTGACGACTTTGTTCACAGATAGCCACTTCTGATTGTGCCCATTTCACAGATGTTTCTGATGGTAACAAAGCAGGGGAAGCAGGTTAAGAGCTCTGGGCTTGGGAATCCCAGCCCTGCCATGGATTTGTTGGGTGACCTTGAGCAAAGTGCATTCCCCTCTGATCCTCAGTTTCCATGTCTGTGAACTGAAGAGGTGGAGATTATCAGCTATGAACATTTCCATGCAAGAGATACTTGTACCAAGGCCAGGTTTCCCTTGACCTACTCCCAGCCAGGGAATGAGTCTGATGGGTATACTGAGGCAGGCCCAATTTTGCAAGACACAGACTCCTCTGTTGTGTGACTTTGGCTCAAGAAGTCCCCAGTGGTCTGGCTGAAACTTTTTCTTAGAACTGTGTGGCCACCTGAGACTCTTCCTTCACTTTCTCTCTTTCCTTCCCCCTCTCCTGGCACAGAAGTCAGACCAGCATCACTGCCTGGCAGCCATCTCCACCTCCTCCTTCAGCGCCCTCCTCTTGCTATTCCCATCTTACTTTCTGTTTTTGAGAGGATGTGTTTGACAGATTAGGGGGTCACCCAAAGATGTCTACACCCTAATCCCTGGAACCTGTGAATGTACTATCTTTCATGGCAGAAGGGACTTTGCAAATATGCAGTTAAGGATTTCAATATAGGGAGATTACCCTGGATGATGAAGGCAGATCTCATCACGAGAGTCCTGATAAAAGGGAGGCAGGAGGATCAAGACAAGAGAGAGAAGTTTTGATAATAGAAGCAGAAGTTGGAATGATGGCCTTTAAAGGTGATGGAAGGGACTGTGAACCAAAGAATGCAAGTGATCTCAAGGTGCAAGAAAAAAACAGAAACAGATTTTCTCTTAGGGAAGAAACAGAGGAATGCACCTCTGCTGACACCTCAATCTTAGCCTGTAAGATGCATTTGGACTTCTGACCTCCAGAACTAAAAACAATAAATTTGTATGGTTTTAAGTCACTAAGATGGTGGTAATTTGTTATAGCAGCAATAGAAAACTCATACAGATGACATGAACTAAATGCACATTTTAATGCTGTACAGAACCTCAGAGGGCAGTAACAGTTCTCCAGAGTTTATAGATGAGGATACTCAGCTTCAGGGGAAGAGTTCTCCTAATATGTTGGGCCTGGGATTTGGGGTCACCTGGTTTCAGAGTCTCATGTTCATCACTGTCTAGTTGCATGGTCCCTAATCTTGACTCAGGGCCTGGCCTGGACATCCCTGCCATTCTCATGTACTCTGTCATTTTTCTTCCTCTTCTCAGTCTAGTCATCTGCATTCATCTGTTCCTCAAACATTTGCAGCACACCTACGATGGGCCGGGTGAGGAAGGAATAAGACATAGACCCAGCTCCAAAAGTTGGTGGAAAATTGCAATCCAGAGAAAAGAGGAAGGGCGATTGGAGACAGCTCTCTCATAAGGTGCACCAGGCTGCAACTCAAGTGATAAGTGGGGGTGATCCAGATGACAAGGGTAAGGAAGAGTGTTCCAGGCAGAGGAACACCATCTGTGAAGGCTCCAAGGAAACTGAGACAGCGTGGTCCTCCTCTGGGCTCCCAGAGTCCTCTGTGCTGCTCTGATTACAGTGCTGATCCATCTGTATTATAATTGTCTGTATCATGAACATCTCCATTACTGGAGACTCTGTTAATGCACTGGCCCTATCACACCCTTATTGCTGTGCCCAGTGTATGGAACAAGTCCTAGCACAGACTAGATAGTAGACTAGTTAGGTTAGTGGGGGCAAGAGTGCTTGGGAGGGAGGGATGGATGGATGGATGGATGGATGGATGGATGGATGGATGGGTGGGTGGATGGATGGGTGGATGGGTAGATGGAGGAGTGAATAGATAGGTGGATGGATGGATGGATGGATGGATGGATGGGTGGGTGGATGGATGGGTGGATGGGTGGGTGGGTGGATGGGTGGGTGGATGGATGGATGGATGGATGGGTGGATGGATGGATGGATGGGTGGGCGGATGGATGGATGGATGGATGGGTGGATGGATGGATAGATGGGTGGGTGGGTGGATGGATGGATGGGTGGGTGGATGGATGGGTAGATGGATGGGTGGATGGGTGGGTGGGTGGATGGGTGGATGGATGGATGGATGGATGGGTAGGTGGATGGATGGGTGATGGATGGATGGATGGGTGGGTGGGTGGGTGGATGGATGGCTGGGTGGGTGGATGGGTGGATGGATGGGTGGGTGGATGGATGGCTGGATGGATGGGTGGGTGGATGGATGGATGGATGGATGAATGGGTTGGTGGGTGGATGGATGGATGGGTGGGTGGATGGGTGGATGGATGGGTGGGTGGATGGATGGATGGATGGATGGGTGGGTGGATGGATGGATGGGTGGATGGGTGGATGGGTGGGTGGATGGATGGATGGGTGGGTGGGTGGATCGATGGGTGGGTGGGTGGGGGGATGGATGGGTGGGTGGGTGGGGGGATGGATGGATGGGTGGGTGGGTGGGTGGGTAGATGGATGGATGGATGGATGGGTAGGTGGATGGATAGGTGGATGGGTAGATGGAAGAGTGAATAGATGGGTAGATGGGTGGATGGATAAGTAACTGGATGGGTAGATAAATAAGTGGATGGTTAGATGGATGGATGAATAGATAGATGGATGAGTGGATGGGTGGATGGATATATGGATGGATGGATAGATAGATGATAGATAGATGAGTAGATGGATGAGTAGATGGCTGGGTGGGTGGATGGATGAATGAGGAATGAATGCATGGGTGAATGGATGGATAGGTGGATAAATAGATGGGTGGATGAGTAGATGGGTGGATGGGTAGATGGCTAGATGGGTGGATGGATGGATGGATGGATAGATGGAGGAGTGAAAGGATAGATGTATGGGTGGATGGATAAATAAGTGGATGAATGCATAGATGGATGGAAAGATGGATGGTTGGATGGATGATGGATGGATGAGTGGGTATGTGAGTGAATAGATGGGTGGATTGATGGATAGGCTGGTGAATGAGCAGTGGATGGGTGAGTAGACAGATGGTTGAGGGGAGTTAGGAGAATGAGTGGGTGGAGAGTTGAATAAATAGTTGGCTAGATGATGGGTAAGTACAAACTAAATAGGTGAGTGGGTGAATGGTTAGAAGGGATGTCAAACAAGGAAAGAGCAAAGAAATAAAACCCCAAGATGTGCTGGTCGCAGACAGCTTCTGCGTCTTCTCTCCAGGTACCTCCAAACACCATCTTCAGAGCCTGGGCACTGCTCTGGGGGAATTCCACAGATGGCATCAGAGTGAATAAGGGCCAAACATGGTGGCTTACACCTACAATCCCAGCACTTTGGGAGGCCAATGCAGGAAGATCACTTGAATCCAGGAGTTTGAGACCAGCCTGGACAACAAAGTAAGACCACCCCTCCATCTCCATACATTAAAAAAAAAAATTAGCCAGGCATAATGCTACATGCCTATAATCCCAGGTACTCAGGAGGTTAAGGTGGGAGGATTGCTGGAGCCCAGGAATTTGAGGCTGCAGCTAGCGATGCTTGCATGAGTGTACTCCAGGCTGGGTGACAGAGTGAGATTGTCTCTAAAAAAGTTTTTCAGTGAATAAGCCTGGTTTATCACTTGTTTTTTACATCATCTCCACTACCTCACAGGACAGGACTTTCCTGTGACATCTCCTGTGCCTGAGGACACAGATCCTGAACATATATGTCACCGCCACTTAAAACCCGGTGGCCTGGAGTAGATGACCATCTGACTGGGATATTCCCAGGCAATTCAGAGGCAAAATGAGGTGTTCATCAGAATCTGGAGCTGAGGGTCCCTCTTGGGAAAGAGTCTTCAAACACAAACAGCCAGCCCTGAGTTCTAGGATGCAAACCACCAGCCCTAACAGGCTTCACGAAAGTCTGCTCAGTGATGCTCAGGTGCAGCTGCTTATCCAACCACTGGCTCCTTCACTCAGTCAACACCCATTCGTTCATCCGTCTGTCCATTCATCTGTTTATCCATCCAGCCATCCACTTTTTTGATGTTTACTTGGTGCCTGCTATATTCTAGATGTCATAAAAATTCCATTTGGCACCTCAAAATGCCAAGGCCTTAGGGACCCATAACTCAACTTGTCAATTATACAAATTGGAAAAGGGATTGCCAGAGAGAAGAAGGGAATGTGGTCTCTGGGTCTCCCATCCTCTCTGCCGTCCAGCCTAGCAGAAATTAGCAGGAAGGTGGCCCAGCTCTCGAGGCTGATCAGGACTCACTAACCTGGCCACTTGCCCTTAGCATTTAGCACATGCACAGTCTTTCAACCCAATTCAAGCCGAAGTGTGAGTGACTAAGTACTTCTAACCCCTGGGGTGTTTTCCATTGCAAGTAAAAGATGCTTAACCTCAGGGCTTCTCTGGCAAAGCCTGCCTTGGATTTCTGACTCAAAAGCCTAACCAAGAAAAATCTTGAGACAAGATCTCAGTGGGGGTGTCATGATGGGGGAGAGAGTCTGGAAAGTCTCCTTTGCAAACAGCCTGGCACAAGAGAGTCTGGAGTATACCACTTTTGGCACAGATGTCTTCAGCTCATTCTCCTGTGCAGAGGACTCAACAGTTTGCACAGTGTCCCTGGGCAGACACTTACATCTCATGCTGTAGAGAGGGGACTGTCCCGAGGTCAAGGCCAGGTAACCATCCTCTTTCTAATACCACCAGTAAATTAATCAATAATACATGCATGAAGCCCATTTCTTCACTTGGACTCAGCAGGACAGACCTCTGAAGTCAGAAGGCAGAAATAGAGGAGAAGGAAGGAAGAAATACAGGGTTTCCAAGTGCCTGCCATACATAAGTCTCTGTGCTAGCCACCACTGCCAAGGCAACCATCTTTATACCTCATAACAGCTCTGAGGGACGGGGGGTATGTTGACCATGAACCCAATTGGCTGTGAGGAAACTGAGTCTGGAAAGGGACGTTACTTGATCCAGGTGACATAGAGAGTTGATGGTGCCAGCCCAGCCTCATCTCCCACCCCATCTGGACAACCTCGGCAGCATAATCTCTGCTTTGTGCATCCTCATCCCACCCCACATGCACACCCATTCTCTACACAGAAGCCAGGATGAACTTTTCTTTTTCTCTTTCTTTTTTGTGAGATGGAGTCGCCAGGCCAGAGTGCAGTGGCACGATCTTGGCTCACTGCAACCTCCACCTCCCAGGTTCAAGCAATTCCCTGCCTGTCTCCCGAGTAACTGGGATTACAGGCATCCACCACCACACCCAGCTAATTTTTGTATTTTTAGTAGAAACAGGCTTTCACCACGTTGGCCAGGCTGGTCTTGAACTCCTGACCCCGTGATCCACCCACCCCGGCCTCCCAAAGTGCTGGGATTACAGGTGTGAGCCACCGCGCCAGGCCAGGATGAGCTTTTACATTTGCATATCTGATGTCCTTGTCCCAGGTTCTTTGATGCCTCCCTCTTCCCACCAAAGGCCTTGAGTCCCACATGGTCTGAGTTGAATTCAGCTCCCTCCTGTCCCCTGCGCTGTTTCTTTTCACTTCATTCTCTTTGCTCTTACCATAGGGTCCCTGTCAGTCCTCAAAAGCACCACACTCCTTCTGCCTCTGAGCCTTTTTTGCATATGCTATTCACCTTCCTAGAATGCGCTTTCCTCCATATCCTGCCCCATTTAACTTTTTCTCAGTTTCAACTTCCTCCAGAAAGCCCACCCTGATCACTCAGCTGACCCCGGCTCCCCACTGTAACAATGTGGGAGCTGTCCATGGTGCTACCAGCCACACCCTCTTGACCCACTGATTCCAGCCCATCAATGGTAAACATGACTTTGCCTGTGGCCAGCATCCCATAAGTGGCTGTCTCCCTGCTTTCCTGACTCAGGGTTTTCAAAGCTGTGGCCCATTCTACACTGTTCATCAGAATGCCTCTAGCAGTGTTGAGCCCCAGTTACCCACAGTGATAACCAGATCAATCACATGCCCTTCACTGGAATTTTCTTCTCTTCCCTGTCTCTCCCCCTGCTCCCCAGCCCTGCCACCTGGGATCACCACCAAATACACTCCCTGCCCTCAAGTCTGTTGCATATCTGAGGTCCTGGTCCCTGGTCTCCTGCTTTTGAGGAGGCAAAAACAAAGACATTCTGTGAGCCCACTGTTTTCCCCCTAATCATATATCCTGTCTCCTAGAGGGCAGAACCTGGACACACTGGGGTTGTTACAGTCTCCTGGTGCCTAGCAGTGGGCCAGAGATAAAGTTGGAAGTTAACAAATATTCATGGGAAGAAGGGAGGGAAGGAAGGAAAGGGAGTGAAGGATGCACGTCTCAAACCTGGGTCTGTTCTTCTCCACTGCCCAGACACGGTCACGTCCTCCAAGATACAGCCTGTGTAGACAAAATAAGCCACTTTGTGGACATCTTCCTTCAGCCTTGTCTTATCACCACTCAGTATCATTCTAGTTCCCCCACCCTCCACTGCCTTCCCTCCCCCCCACACATGCAATGAATTATATAGTCTGGAGGTCCTACTCGGGTATTTAAAAAAATAATAATAGAGCCCATGACAGAAGACTACCAGCCATTTTTTTTCCCTTTTTTCCTCATGAGCAGGTGCACGATGTAATGCCCCTGATTTTCAAGATCTGATTAAACTGTCATAGGTACAGCACAATTGCAATAACTCCTCCACCTCAGTGAGATCCAAATCATGATAGACCCGTGAATACCCAGAGATGCCGTAGATAAGGGTCTGTCAGTGTTTCCATTACTGGGTCCTGTTTGGGGGATTTGTTTTATTTAATTGGATGAATTGGGTGCACTGGGGAGCGATGGATGGGCTGGCTGCAAGGGTGGTGGCTGGGTGAAGAAAACGTCACCTTCACACTATCACTGGTTGACATCACGCATGTCTCAGGCTCAACGGGGTGTGCCCTGGTGCTTAAGGTGGATGGCACAGGGAGTTGAAGCTGGTGATGTCTGCCCCAACCACGTGGGCAGAGCAGCTGTAGGAAGCTGGGGTAAAAGGCATTTGTGAGAAAGATCGAGGGGCTGTACAGGATGGGGACAAAGGTCACCAAGCTGGTAGTGATTTTCGAAAGATGAAGGACACAACAAAGTGGAGAAAGGGGTCAGGTGTGGTGGCTCACACCTGTAATCCCAGCACATTGGGAGGCTGAGGTGGATGGATCACGAGGTCAGGAGATCGAGACCATCTTGGCCAACAGGGTGAAACCCCATCTTTACTAAAAATACACACACACAAAAAGTAGCTGGGTGTGGTGATATGTGCCTGTGGCCCCAGCTACTTGGGAGGCTGAGGCACAAGAATCACTATTTTTTAGGAGCAAGTCACTAGGTCCAGCTCACACTTAAGGGGAGGAAATATCATGGTGTGAATGCCAGAAAGTGGGACCATGGAGAGCCACATCAGAGCCCGCCTGCCACGTTCAGTACAAAGCATCCAAACCCAGGCAGTGCGGTCTTTCTCAATGCCACAGAGTTTCTCTGCAGTGACGGTGTGTGGATAGACCTCAAGAGCTGAGTGGGGTGCCCTAAGCTGAAAGAGAAAGAAAAAGCCATTTCCTCCTACCTGAGCTTTCCTCATTGCACAGAAATGATGTAAAGGAAAGAACAGAGGATTTTATATATATATATATATATATATATATAGAGAGAGAGAGAGAGAGAGAGAGAGAGAGAGAGAGAGAGGAAGCTACCAGCTTTCTCCAAGCAGCCTCAAAGGCTGAAAATGGAAAGCAAAAAAAGAAAGCAAGAAAATAGAGAACTCCCAACTCTTCCACGCAGCCCCAAAGACCAAGCAAACTGGCAGCATCTTGGAGTCACTTGGGCTGCCAAGAGGCTGCGACTTTTGGATCTGGAGAGCTCTAAATACCAATCAGCTGATCTGAGGAACATTTTCCTCATTTCTTCCAGCATCTGCAAGCTGCTTCGGGCCAGGAATCTTCCAGTTGGCCCTGCCAGTGGCTGGCCGCCCCCGCAACTCCAGGCCCATCCCCATCCCAGGCTTTGGGATGGCTGACTCGGTGCTCACAGCATAGGGAACAGGGACAGATTGAATAGAAGCAGGAGAATCAGAGTCCATTGTGTTCACATGAGAATGAAACAACCCATTAACCCTTTTGTTGCTGAGGTCTCGGGGCCAGGATCAGAGCGACCATTGACATAAACCTACAGGCCTGCCACGCTCTTCTTTGGGATTTGTAATTATGACTTTAGGTCCACTTCGCCTCTCTGGACTTCTACTTTCTCATCTATAAAATGGCATTGACTCATGTTGTACCATCAACTTTAGAAGAAAGGTCCTCTGTAAGCTTGGCAAACTCCTACTCATTCCTCAAAACCCCCACGAAAATATCCTTTCCCCCAAACCAAGGTACAAATTATAATAGTAGTTCACTCATCTATGATTCTCAAAGTTTTAATACAAGCTAATATTAGTGGCATGCCTACTATCTGCCAGGCATTGTTCTAAGTGCATTACATAATTTAAATAATTTGATCCTCATGTTGACCCACAAGGCAGGTGTTGCCATTACCTCTATTTTCAGATGAGGACATTGAGACTCAGAGCGGTTAAGTGACTTGCCCAGGGTCACCCAGTTAGTAAGTGGCACAAACAGTGTTTGAACCCTGCTCTGACTCAAGTCTGGCTTAAAACTGGTCTGCCCGAAGCAATCGGGTCCTGAGTGGTTGATATTTGGGGATGGGGGTACTATAGGACTGTAAGCTCCTGGAGAACGAGGCTGGGATGCCTACCATGTTTCAGGCATTGTTTAACTCTGAGTCTCTCCTCCAAGGCCTAGGACCCACGCTTACTCCCAGGGCTTCTGATCCTATTTGTCACACTTGCCCCTGCCTCCAGCAGAGTCCTTGGAGGGGGTGGGGGAGGCGTGCCATGATGTGAGCAGCTCTGAAACCCTAAGCCATCCCTCTGACCCATCAGGGCACAAGCCGGGACCCAGAAAATTCACACTGGTGTGTACAGGGCCCAGAGGCTGATGGCCGAGATGGTTTCTTCTAATTGAGTGGGGAGGTTGAGGCAGAGACGCAGGGGCAGAAGGTGGGGAAGAGACACATTGAAGGAGACACACACAGGAACCAACACAGGACAGAAATGCTGAGAAAGACAGAGGCGCAGAGGGAAGACACAAATGTCATGGGAGAGACAGGGACAGAGATAAGGAGAAAGAGGGAAAGAGAGAGACGCAGGTAAGAACCCACAGATGGAAGAGGGAGAGACAGAGCTGGAAAGGGGAAGGGTGGAAAGGGGACAGATGGAGAGGGCTGTGCACAGGGACAAAGGACAGAAACAGAAAGAGGGGGAGAGAGAGAGAGACAGGGAGACAGAGGCAAAGAAACCCAGGGGGACAGAGACACAGAAGCTCAGACTGTGAGAGAGATGAGCTGGGCTCAGAGGCAGAGAGGATGGAGGACAGTCTAGCCAGGGGGGCAGGGGACAGGGGACCAGGCTTGTGGACACCCCTCATCCCTGTTCCATCTCACCACCCTCGCTATTGATTCCTCAACAAACACCAGATTTGATGGCCAAACAAACCCAGGCTGAGTCTGGGCCGGGATCTCTTTTATGTGGCAACTGTTGCCATGTGGGGAGAAAACCCAATCTAATGACACCACATTTCTCCCTCCTCCACCTGGTTCCTGGTCTTGGCAGGCAGGAGCTGGGGAGAAGGTGAGATGGGCAACCCCTTGGCAGGAGGGAGAAGGGAGGTGGGGGTTCGGAACTCCAGCAATGGAAGAATAAAATGTTCCTCTTGCTTTTTTTTTTTTTAATCACAGCCAAACTCATCACACATCCCAGGTTTTTTTTTTTTTTTTTTTTTTTTTTTTTTAGGAAAACAAGTCTTTGGAGACAGAGGTGACCCCGGTGTGATAAGTGAGGAGGTTCACCTGCAAGAGTGTTATCAGCACTCCATGCCCGTCTGGACGGCAGATTTCTCATTTCGATGAGGAACCGGCGGAACTGGATGCACCCTAGTGGTGCTCCTCTGATGAGCCTCCGTGAGCAGGGACAGCAGGGCGACGCTGGGCCTCGTTTTCAGAGGTTGAAGGGTTTCCAGGGAGGCTGGGGGAGCTGCAAGAAGCCTTAGGGGCTGTGCCAACTCCTTGGGGAACCCAGAGCCCCCAGTTTCACCAGGCTCATGCAGCAGAGGCCGAGGCAGGGAGGGTGAAGGCCCACAGTGGGGAGGGATTTCCAGAGTGACTTTCTCTTGCACCCTTTTCTTTCTGTAGCTTCTTCCCCAGCCTGTCCTCCATCTCCCATGCTCAGTTTTAGCTGAGGAAGCTTCCTGGGTGAGGAGGAGGACACAGATGCCTACTGAGCCAGCTCCGCGGACCGTGCTGTGAACCCAGCCCTTTTTCTGTCTGGGCCAAGTGGCCTCGAATCCATCTTCTCGTTTCATTCTTTCAACGTGGCTTCAGGGGTTAGCAAACTCATGCTGTAAAGGGCCCGGTAGTAAATATGTTTGACTTTGCAGGCCACACAGCCTCTGTTGCAACCGCCCAACTCTCTCACCATAGCACGAAAAACGCTGTAGACAATATGTAAATAAACCTGTGGTCATGTTCCAATGGAACTTGATGTACAAAAGAAGATGGCAGGCCCCTGGGCCAAAGTTTCCCAACCCCTGATGTAGGCTAAGCCTCAACTACTCAAGATGCAGTCCCTGAACTTGGAGCATCGCTGTCCCCAGGAGCCTGTTAAAATGCAGAACCCCAGGCACTTCCCCATACCCATTGCATCAGAGCCAGCATTTAACGAATTCCCCAGCAACTGGCCTGTGTGATTGTCTGAGAAGTCTTGGTCTGTGTAAATTGAAAGCTTGCTGTCTTTTGCATATAAGGCACCATGTCCGTCTGGCAAATGAGGAAACTGAGGCTCATAGAGAGGTTAGTTGCCCAAGGTCATGGGCCAGGAGCAGCAGAGCCAGGATTTGTGCCCAAGATCAGAGTCCACACTCTTGATCACCATGTTCTACAGGAATTGAAGATTTGTAAAAAAGGGACACCAGTCTCTCTGAAACCCACAGAGAACCCGAGGAATACAGACAGGCCTTGCAAGAGACAGGATTTTCAGGGGCTGAGGTTGTTCTCAGCCTCTCTCCCATATAGCGAAGTGGTGTCCCATATAGACTGTGGTGTCTATCTGTCTCTGTGCAGGGAGAACACCCCGCCTTCCCTGTGTCCCCACTTCCTGCCAGGGTTGTGACTTCTCTTGCCTGGGGGACTGTGGAGGGTGCCAGGTGCTGAGCTGGAAACAGACGTAAACAGGAGCTTCTGGTCACCCCTAATGAGTGCAGACTCTGGTAGGGGAGGCAGATAGGTGCCAAAGTTGCCAGAGTTCAGGGCTGCTGTTACTGTCCTTATTATCATGACAGTGATCTTATTTCTACTGATAGTATTTTTCTGCCAGTCTAATCACTTCAAGAAATCTAGGCTTCCTCTGTGTGTCTGCCAACTCTAAGCAGCTTGAATTTCCTTCTTCTAGAAGGAAAGACCAGGTAGAGAAATACCTTCTCCCTGTTTTATCCATTAGGATGCAGATTAGCTTAGAGAAAAGCTAAATACCAGTGGCTTCAATAAGATAGAAGGTTATTTCTCACTCCTGTAACAGAATACCAGAGGCAGGCCATCCACCCTCTGGATGGAGCTTCTTTCCTCATGGTGCAACATGGCTGCTTGAACACCAGTCATCCCATTCACATCCCAGCCAGCAGGAAAGAGGCAAGGAAGCAGAGGCAAAGGGGTGTCCACCAACTGTGCTTCAAAGAGGTTTCCTTGAATCTGTTCTATATCACTCTTCCTGCACCTCATTGACCAAAATTATAAGTCACCTGGCCACGCTAAGCTGCAAGGAAGGTTGAGAACTCTAACACCAGGAAGAAGAAAACAGATTTGAGGTAGGCAACTCAGTCTCTGCTGCCCTTATCACTTGGAGGGTGGTCTTCCAAAGCAGACTAGGACTCACCCACTGGAGAATTCTTTTTGAAGGGACCCAGACCCAGTAAGGAGGAACCCACCACATTCAGGTGGCACTTTGCAGCATGCCAGGTGCACTCCCATCCCTTTATCCTCAGACTGTGCTGGAAGGCAGGAGATGATAATGAGAGGACCTAGGTGCAGAGAAGGAGACAGCCCCTCCAAGATCACCCCACTGCCAGGGACAGGGCGGCTCCTAGAAGGCCAAGCTCCAGCCACTTTTCAACATAGCTTGCCTTGAGCTATTGAGAATATGTTCACTTTCTTTCTGTTTCTCTGTCTCTTTTGTCTCTGTTCCTCTCTGTTTCTCTGTCTCTCTCTTTCTCTTGACAGATAGATGGATGGATATACATAGACAGACATATGTGTGTATGTATACATATGTGTGTGTATCTGTCTCTCTATCTTCATCTCTGTCTCCCTTCTTTCCCCCTCCCCCCACCCACCAAAAAAAAAATTTTGAAGTTCAATTTGCCAAGGCTCATCCTTTCTCAAATAAGGTGCTCCCAATACACCCAGGCACCCCTGCCTCCCCCTTCCCTGCTAGGGCTCCCACCCACGGTGTGTCTCCCTATCCCTGCCACTCTCATGTAAATGGGGAGATGGGTCTGGGGAACTTGGCATCACACAGGGGCCTCTGCTAGGAGGTCCTGGGAGCCAGATATCTCTGGGCTTTGAGGAGCATGTCTGAAACTGCCCTGAGCACCTGGTGTGTTCCCCACAGCTGGGGAGTTGGGGGCTTCCTCTATCAGGGCCCGTGGAAGCAAATATCTTTAAGACTCCAGTGTGGAGAGGGGCAGCGTGGCCCCTGCAGACGGACATCACTGCACCTCTGTAATCACCAGGCAGACGTGTGCTGAGATGGCCCCATTTCACCAGAGAGAAATTGAGGCTGAGGGGCCCCCACGCTCGAGCCTCAGCCTTCCTGGCAGAAAGTGGTGAAGCCAGGATTTGAACCAGGGCAACTTCGGAGATCAGTGTCCTCACGGTCCCATTCCGGTCCCATTCCAGTCCCATCCCGGGGAGCTGCTGGGTCCTAAATCCATAGTGACCTGAGATTCCAGCCAAAGTCCAAATGATGCAGACAGAAGTGGTAGGAGAGGACAGCTGTCACACAGACACAAACACACACATAGGCACCAAGGCCGTGCATGAACACGTGCAAGCACATACACACATACACACATGTACACGCAGGCATGTGCATGGACACACAGAGATACATGCAAACACACATGTACACGCAGGCATGTGCATGGGCATGACACACAGATACATGCAAACACACATGTACACACAGGCATGTGCATAAACATATGACACACACATACACACGTACACAGACGTGCATGGACATATGACACACACACATACATGTACACAGGCATGTACACAAACACATGACACACATATACACGCATACACACATATACACACAGCCACAATGAATGTGGCCAGTTTGTCCTGGTAACGCTTTGGCTGGCTTCAAGAGAGCAGGTAGGGAAGCGGTCAGGTTCAAGAATCAGTCAGACCTGGATTCGAATCTAAGCTTTGCCAATTATTAGATGTGAGCACATAGTGTCCCCTCCAAGATCTGGTCTCCTCATCTGGAAATGGGGACATCATACGCTAGTGTCTGACGCTAGGAGGCTTAAAAGCCATTGGGCATGTACAGCTCTTCCCCAGAAAGGCAGAACACAGAGAGTAATTCTTCTTCATTATGGCCTCCTCCAAAGCCATGGGTCCTTCCCTGTCTGGTGCATGGTGTTCCTGCCTCGGGGAGGGGAGAAGCAGGGGACAGATACAGCTACAGAGGCCTTTCTGCTTATAGAGAGAGCTCTGTAGCCTGGCATCCTGGAATGAGGCCTGGGGACAGTCTCCAGCTCTCACAAGGCCTGGCCGGCCTCCTGCAGGTGACTGGCCCCAGCCTCTGGCCCCTGGGGCCTTGATTTCTCATGGAGAGCTGAGGGGTCGGTGGCCAGTGGGTTTCACTGCACAGGATGGCTGCCAGCACACATGAGCAACAGCATGAAGAATGCAGTAGGGGACTACGCTCTGAACCAGAAACTCGAGCGGACCTCTCACGTTACCATCCACGCCTGTGTTATCTCCAGCAAGGCTCCATTCTACCCTGAGCCTCAGTTTCCCCGTCTCTCCAACGGATACAAGCAGGCCAATCTCAGTGGGCTGTTGTGAGACTCAAATCCACAAGCAGATGCCTGTCCCCAAGACAACACTGCATGATGATTAATTTCAATCGAAATTTCAGCTATAGACAGAATAGCTGAGGCCCAGAGAGGGCAGGTCATTGGCCTACGGCCACACAGCATTCAGGATCCAGCCCACGCCATCCTGTTCTTCACCCTTATTCAGAGAAAGGAAAGAATGTGTTCCATTGGCGTCGAGATCTTGAGCACTGGGACCCCATTCGGCCCCTCCAGCACATACGCAAGCCCACTGGGCTTCGGATTAACTCTTCCTTTTTTGCAACTGATCCCCGACAGAAAATCCTTCCAAAGACGAGGAAAAATATTTCCCCCAAACCTATTTACTTTTCGAATTTCAGTTGCCATAACAACTCGGCACAACTATTTATATGAAATTTTCGCCTTCCAAGTCTTGCTGAGTGCCGCGCTCTGTAAAGAGTTCAGCTTGGCCCTTTCAATAACAACACGTTTTTTCAATCAATTTGGGTCGGGGATGTTTTTTTCTATAAACACACATAAAATATGTTTGCAAAACTTTTTAAAGCTAACGGGGAAACGCCACATTTTATAGACTCACTCTCCTCTAATCGCCCCCAATAGTTACTTTCTGAAGCATGACAGTGACAGAAATGACTGGTCAGCTTGGTAGTTAAAAAAAAAAGAAAATCTTTTAAAAGTATTTCTGCTGCTCGTCATTTGGGGAGTCGGTAGACTCCTTGGTGGAGAGCTCTGAACACCGACTTGGGATCAGTCCCTGTCCCTAAAAGGCTATATACATCCTTAGAAAAGTCAGCAGAGGTCTCTGGCCCAGAGAGGGACATATTTTCATCCAAATAAGCCCCACCCAAAATTGAGAATGGAGAGGGGGTGGCAGGGGTTCTTCAAGGCAGAAGTCCGTGCCTGAGGCAGCCTCCAGATGCTCCGGGGGTCACAGCAGCCACGTGTTTGGGTTTTCGGAGACAATTCCTGTTTCAAATTTTCTGTTCCAGGCTCCTTGTAAGCCTTTGTACAAGCTGTTCCCCTTGCCTGGAATTTCCCCTTTTGTCAACCTGTCAAGCTGACATGAAGGGGCCCACACTTGGTTTAATGCTCGGCCACTGCCGTCTTGAAATTCTTAATTGTTTTTGAACAAGACACTCCGAGCGTTCATTTTGCAACTGGCCCCACCAATTCTGCAGTGATACTGACCAGTCTCTCGTGTGCTGTGTGCTTTAAGTCATTTAATCCTGGACATCCCTTTGAGGAAGGCATTGTTGTGATCTTCATTTTACAGATGAGGACCTGAGTCCCAAGAAGTCAAAGATCCTCACCATGCCCACGGTGGCAATACAAGCTGTTATGCACTTCGCTTTGTTTCAGGCACTTCTGTGTTACTTCATCTAATCCTCATGAGATGGGAAATACTGTGATCCTTGTTTTCCAAAGGCACAGAGAGGTTGGGTAATTTGCTCAAGGTCACTCAGCAACCAAGTGAAGGAGCTATGCTTTCCAGAGAGGCCCATTGGATCTCACCCTAGATGCCAGCAGTAGCTTTCTCAACAGATCTCAGCCTCCAGGCTTACTCCTTCCAGCCCATTCATGACACGGTGGCCAGAACCATCCATTTGCCTTTACCTGACCTCCTGTCATGCCATTTTCTGGCTGCAAATCCTCCCATGGATCCCAGTGCTCTCAAGGAGTATCTAACCTCCTTAGCCTGACCATTGAGACCCTCAGTGATATAACCTCAGCAAGCCTCTGCAGCCTCAGTGCCTGCTGAACCCCTGGCACTTGGTGCTCTTGCTCTCCAGACTGCCTGCAGTGAGATCTCAGCACAAACAAGGCTGCTTCTTGAATTGCCAGGTTAGGAACCACTGGTTCCCTAAACAGTGACTGGCACGTGGGTATTCTCAGAAAGAATTGGATAGGTTGCTGGACTTAAGTAACCTGTTCAGTTGGAGCCCCTCTACCCCCATAGCCAGGATGCTAACCCCTCCGTGTCCCTCCAAGATGGATCCTTTGCTATCCCCTGCCAGCCCTCTATCAAGAGCCACCACAACTGTTCACACAAATGCCTGTACTACCTTCTCTCAGCTTCTCCACCTCCACTCAAGCCCCTGCAGGTCAATTCTCCAAACCGTAGCTGGAGAAATATTTTTAAAACACAAATCATTTCTAAGCATTTCAGTCTCTGCTGAATACCCATCATTCTCAAAATGAATCTAAAAAGCCAGCACAGCCACCACATCCAAGCCCTGCTGACCTCATTGGCCATGTCCCCACACCCCTAGACACCCCACATGAGGGTTCCCATGAATCCTTCTTCCTGGCTTGCTGCTCTCCCTCTTCTGCTTCTGCTAAATAGCTCTTCTTCCAGCAGGCTCTCCCTGACCAGAGTTCCTTACCTCACCAAACTCAGACTTCTCCTGGGCTCCTATATTCCCCTGTCCTCCCCCATAAAAACATATCACACGATTGCAAGCACTGGTCTGCATGGCTGCTCCCTGTCCTCCACATGGAGGCTGAGCTTCCTGTGAGCAGGGGCCATAGTCTGTTCCTCAAGGTGCTTTCCATGCTTGGAACATAGAAAGTGCTCAATAAATGGATGCATGCTGGATGGTGGATGGATAGGTAACAGGTGAATGGGTGAGTGGATGGATGGGTGGGTGGATGAATGGATGGATGAATAAATTAATGAATGGGTGGATGGATAAATAATAGATGGATGAGTGGATGGATGAGTGGATAGATGAATGGATGGATGGGTGGATGGATGGGTGGATGGATAGGTGGATGGATAGATAATGGATGAATGAGTGGATGAATGAATGGATGGATGCATGGATGGATACATGGGTGGGTGGATAGATGAATAACGGGGATGATGGATGAATGGATGGGTAGGTGGATGGGTGGATGAATGGATGGATGAGATGGTGAATGGATGGGTGGATGGAGAGATGGATGGGTGGGTGAATGGATGGATGGATAGATGGATGGGTAGGTAGACAAGTAGATAGATGAATAGATGGATGGATGGATGGATAAATTGAGAAGACGATAGATGAATGGAAGATAGGTAGATGGGTAGATAAATGAATGCATGGGATGGTGGATGGATGGATAAATAGGTGGATGGATGGGTGGGTAGATAGGTGGATAGATCGATAGGTGTGTGAATGGATGGGTAGATGGATACATTAATAAATAGAGGGATCGATAGATAAATGGATGGATGAGTAGATGAATTAATAGCTAGAAGGATGGATGTGTAAATGGGTAGATGAATACATGATAAATGGGTGAATTGTTGGGTGGATGGATGGAGAGATTGATGGGTGGACGTGTAGATGGGTGGGTAGGTAGGTAGATGGGTGAGTGGATGAATGGATAAATTGAGTGGATGATGAATGAATGAATGGCTGGGTAGATGGATGGATGAATGGATGGATGGGTGGGTAGGTGACTGTATGGCTATATGGATGGGTAGACAGATGGGTGATGAATGATGAATGTACAGATAAATAAAAGAAAACCCCAGGAACCATCCTGCAATAGTTAATATTTGGATATTAAGGTACTCAAAGTTCCTAGCATGTAGTAGGCCAGCAATAAATGTTTATTGAGTCAATGGTTAAATGAATGTCAGAGAGCAGGACAGTCGGCAACCCTCCATGAGCACCTGCTTTCCCTCTTTTTGTTTCCATTCTCTCCACCTTCGTCTCCTAATCTCTCAGCCTCCCATTGCTTCCCACAGTTACCATGTGACTCACAGTGGCCAAGCTCCCCGGATTCATGTCTGCACATTAATTATTGAGGGATATAATCCAAATTTATCTAATGAATTAATAATAGACCATAGGGGTATTTTAATAATGAAATACTTGGAGTTGTGTTTTGATAATTACAGCAGGCTTTCATAATTACACCAAGGCTGTGAAAATAAAATCAAAATCAATTAGGTGGTGTGCAGTGACACCCCGGGAGCACCCCCTCAAAGCTGTGACAAATAGACCCACCAGGAACAGAAAGATCCATTTAGCTCTGAATCAGATGACGTCTGTGGGGTTGGGTGGTCAAGATCGTTGCAGGATTCTAGATCTGGGGAGAGATTCTGGGAAGGACAAGAAAAAGAACATCCCAGAAATGCATCAGATGTGTGAGTCAGAAAGCACTTCGATGAACAAGAGAACAAGGCTCTGCTTTTACAGATGAAAAGACCAAGACTCAGAGAGGAACCATGACTCATCAAGTCAACTTCAAAACAATGAAAGAGCCTGGACCTTGTCTCAGAACTCCTGGTCCAGTGCTCTCTTGGCCCTGGACCATTCATGTGCCCTTCCTCTACCATGACAAAGCTCTCAGTGGTCTGATTGAGCCCTGGTTATGTCTCGTGTCTCATCCTCTACAACTCCCCATATGCACAACCAAACCACAATCGTTTGTGAACTTACACTACTCCGTGCCTCTCTGCCTTTGCCTATGTCGTGCCCTCTGTCTAGGGTGCTTTCTCTTCCCTCTCTCTACCTCTGGACATCTGCCTGGAAAACTTCCCCAAGCAGGGATGACATCCTCTTCCTTCTCCTGCCCTTTACGGCCCCCACTACATGATAAGTGTTCATCTATAACCCCTAAAAGATGGGAAGCTTCAGCCAGATGCAGTGGCTCATGCTTGTAATGAGCCACTTTGGGAGGCTGAAGTGGGGGGATCACTTGAGCCCAGGAGTTCAAGACCAGCCAGGCAACACAGTGAGACCCCATTTCTACAAAAAAAATGAAGAAATTAGCTGGGCATGGTGATGCATGCCTGTAGTCCCAGCTACTTGGGAGGCTGAGGCAGGAGGATCATTTGAACCTGGGAGGTTGAAGCTGCAGTGAACTATGACCGTGCCACCTCACTGACAGAGGTGACAGAACAAGACCACGTCTTCAAAACAAGACAAAAACAAGCAGCTTCTTGAAGGCAAAGGTAAGTCCTATTCATTCGATTTCCCTGGGATGTTACCATGGGGCCTGACAAAAGTTAAATGTACAATACAGATTCGTTCAAGGCCAGATGGATGGAAGGAGAGGGAGAGACGGAAAAGAAACAACGAAGGCCACCAAAAGAATATTTTGATTTAAAAGTGTGAGTGCGGGGACATCCTACTGGATGTTTGAGCAACAGTGAAATTAGAAACATTAGAGAGAAATCTTTTCAGGAGAACAAAGAGGGATAACGATGGCAGATTGGTAGATTCTCAACCACCACCCCCACCGCACCCATACACAAGCCTCGCCAAGAAGCCTGCGCTGTTGACCCCAAGGTCCTCCTCTAAGAAGTGTCCTCAAGAAGACACTTGAAAGTGTCAATTATAAATAAAAATAATTAATTTTAAAAAGAAGGCACTTGAACTTGCCACAGACATTGCCCAAAATGGGTCCCCCGTGTGGAACTGACAAGAGGCAGCTGGGGCTGGAGCTGGTGCGATGCGGATGTTTCTGC
Source organism: Aotus nancymaae (assembly GCF_030222135.1). Classification (NCBI taxonomy): domain Eukaryota; kingdom Metazoa; phylum Chordata; class Mammalia; order Primates; family Aotidae; genus Aotus; species Aotus nancymaae. The sequence continues at coordinate 2,365,673 of NW_026988491.1, forward strand.
ACACTCTGTGGTGATGTCACCACCGGTAACTACAGACACAAGGTCAAACTGCAGGTGTCAGCCTGGCTTGGCTGTCTTTGTGTCTAAATCACCAGGTTGGGGAGGAGCTGTCTAAATCACATGTCAATTTACACGAATGTAAAACATTGCCTCCTCTTCCTCTCCCCTTCCTCCCTCATTTCAACTCCAAACACGGTCTATCGATTTCATCTTCAGGCATTATTCTAAGAGGCAGTGTAGCACTGCAGATAAAAACCACAGACTCAGAAGCCAGACTTTCAGGATTCAGCACTGTGGTTCACAAGCTGTGTGACTTTGGGTGAGTCTCTTAGCTTCTCTGTGCCTCAGGGTTGCTGGGCGGATTCGTGGGTTAATTCGCCTAAAATGCTGGATTAAGGGATATCTGCTATTCTTACCTCCTCTGCTAAGAGCACTTTGAATTGCACTGCCCTCCCTGGCTCTTAATGTGGATTGGTTGGCACGGGACCGCCCACCAGCTCAGGGACTTAGGTACAGCCCCTACAACTGGCCAATCAGCTCTGAGTCCATTCCTCTGGCTACAATGATTGGTCAGAATCAAGCCCTTGACATGAAACCCACCAATCACAGCTAAGGAGATTAATCATCGATGAATATTAGCTAGTGTTACTGCTCCATTATTGTGACAAATGTTAACTCCACCCCCCACCCACAGCCGGTCTTGGTAGGGAGAGGGTGAAACGATGGAACTAGGAGAGACTTGGGATCCTTGGAAAGATCGATCTTGCCTTCCGCGGCAAGGCTGGGTTACACGCCCTTTCTCAGCTCCTCAAATTCCCCTTTGCTTGCTCCTGTTCTGGGAAATGAGTGATTCTAAGCCTGGGCTTGAGTCTGGCAGACCCTGTTCAAATCCTGAACCCAATTCTTTCTTCCTATCTGTGGGCCCTCACCTCCCATTTCTCGGTTTATTCACCTGGAAACTGAAGATGACCAAGGAAACTGGGCCTTGGAAAGTTCCGGGAATTGAGTGGAGTCAGGAATGCTCAGGACCTGGCAGAAAGGTGGGGCTCCAGAGAGATGCCAGCTATGAATAACGTGCCAGTCACTGCCTTCTGTTGTAACTGGCTGCGAGACGTCTGTCTTCTGCCAGACTAGGCTTCTAAGGTAGGGATGGGTTTGGTCATCATTGTGTCCGCAGCATACTGTGCAAGGCTAGACATAGAGTGGGAAGGAATGAATGAAGGAACAGCGGGAGGGAGAACAGGCAGAGGAAAGGAGAGACAAAGAGAAAAACCACAAGTCTCTTTTTTTTGAGACAGATACTCACTCTGTCTCACCCAGGCTGGAGTGCACTGGTGTGATCTCTGCTCACTGCAGCCTCTGCCTCCCAGGTTCAAGCGATTCTCCTGTCTCAGCCTCCTGAGTAGCTGGGACTACAGATGTGTGCCACCACACCCAGCTAATTTTCTATTTTTAGTAGAGATGGGGTTTCACCATGTTGGCCAGGCTGGTCTCAAACTCCTGACCTCTGGTGATCCACCCACCTTGGCCTCCCAAAGTGCTGGGATTACAGGTGTGAGCCGCTGTGCCCGGCTGAAAAAACCACCAAGTCTCTTGACGCTGAAAAGCCTGGCTACACCAGCATCAAAGAGTATTCAAAATGGGAGAGAGAAGACCATCTTCAAGCACGTCACTCTGCAGAGATGAAGCCCAGAGAGGCCGTGTGAGTCTGCCAGGGTCACACAGCAGGGTTTGACGGGACAGGCCCCAGTGGAGAGTGTGCTTCCCTCAGCTCCCCTGAAGCCTGACTTTAATTTAACTCCCAGGCATCAGAGCCTGCTCCACCTGCCCAGCCCCCTCCCTGCTCCTCTTCACCTGGGGCCAGTCCCAACACAGGGTGCCTCTTCCTGTCTGCAGACAACACCCACCCCCCAAGCCAGGTGCTTCTTCAGGTGGCTCTTCCCTAAGTGGGCTGGGATCCTCCAGGTGGGGGGAAATAGCCTGGGGGCTTCAGGCTGGAAGGAATGAGATGACTCATGGCCAGGTGGAAGAAGCTCAGGGAGAAGGAGGCTGGGGGCACAGATGGAGGGAGTTCTTTGTAAATGAGTCAGAAAAACAAGCCTCTCTCCAAATAATACCAAGAATCAGCCTGAATACCAAGAATAATACCAAGAATCTCTTGGCCTGAACTCAAGTATGCAGGACAGGGATGTTAGTTTCCTGTAACTGAACTTGCAGCGCCTAGCCTCACTAGCCAAGTTCTGGTCCCACCTGCCGCTCACCTTGTGTCTTGGAGGGACTGTGGCATGCAGCCTCCTTCTGTGCCTTCCTCTGCCTGTCCCACCTGGGGAGTCTCTGTCTGGTTCGGAGGTGGGAGAGGGGTCACTCATCCCCGGTTCTCCCCCACCTGTTGTTTATATCAAGGGTTCTGGTTTTTGAAGTTTATCATTCCCTCCTTGAGGTGATAAATGCAAACTGCTTCCCTGCCCTAATGGGGGGAAGGAGGAGAGGGGTTATAGAAAGGCTATAGGAACAACTTTGTTCATGTTTCAAGGAGAATTCCCTTCCTGATTGGAGTGTGGGTTGCCCCAAAGTTCATCCTGCAGACAGAACTGCCGTGTGTGGGGTGGTGAGAGGGTGGGGGAGTGAAGCCAGGAGGGAAGCTTCATTAGCAATCAAGGTTCGGCTGTGGGCAGCTGGGGCTCTGTCCCACTGGGAGCCTCTGGGAGCCGACATGGAACATGCCTGGGATTTGTCTCACCCAAGGAGCGATGGAGCTAGGGTATTTATCCTCCAACCCCCATAGGCTCTGCCATGGGCTGAGGGGTACTGCCCCGGGCATTGGCTCCCTGCACTTCATTGTGTTGGAAGCCATGGAGCGGGCCCATGTGGGGATGGTGAGAGCCCACGAGGAACAGGTGGGCACCCACAGCCTCTGCTACATTCAAAATTGTAATATGGGGGTATGAATATTCTCATTGGCATATGGCAGTAGTGCATATGCTTCTACATGCTAGCAGCGGTACACGCAATCACCACTACCACCCCCGTTTACAAGTGAGGCAGCTGAGGCCTTGCCTGCAGAAGTGCCTCACCGATAAAAGAGAGGGTCAGAGATCCGGGTCTTTGGCATCTATTTCTAAAAGAACCTGCACTGCGTGAGCTCAGGCCCAGGGGCCAAATTTCGGCCTGCCTCCTCTCAGCTTTATTTTTCTGAGCTGTAGATTTCACTTCCTTTTAGCCTCAGTTTTTTTCCTCTGCAAAGTGGGGACAGGATCATCCCCCCCTCGCAAGGCTGATGTGAAGATACAAGATAATGCGTGCACACATTGTTGTGCGCACGTTTGTGGATCAGGCCTAGCACACTTTAGGTGCTTTATCGTCATTCCCCTCCCCTGCCTTCTCAGCCTCCTTCTGCCGTCAAGTCCCTCTGGGACTTTGGGCCAGTCCTCTGTTGAATTCAGTGAATATTTTCAGAGCCCCTGAATGTTCCAGGGTTGTGGCTGCATGTGAGTCAGGCCCGCCATGTCCAAGTAGGCAGTGAGTCACCTGAGATGGGAAGTGGGGTGAGGCCCCAGGGAGTTGTCCTGTGGGAAGGTCAGAGACAGTGGACAGGGGCGGGGGCAGCAGACACGGTGTGGAGGGCTGGAAGCTAGAGGTGGTGGGATCAGGTTTTGGAAATTTCCTCCACTGCCCGTGTGGATGCAAGGCTGAAGCTGGCCCAGGAGGGTCACTTAGAATGCCACCTCTTAAAACAGAGTGGTGGCTCACGCCTGTAATCCCAGCAGTTTGGGAGGCCAAGGCAGGTGGATCACTTGAGGCCAGGAGTTCAAGACCAGCCTAGCCAACATGGTGAAACCCTGTCTGTACTGAAAATACAAAAATTAGCTGGGCGTGGTGGCGGGCGCCTGTAATCTCAGTTACTCAGGAGGCTGATACAGGAGAATCGCTGGAACCCAGGAGGCAGAGGTTGCAGGGAGCTGAGATGGTGCCACTGCCCTATAACCTAGGTGATAGAGTGAGACTCCGTGTCAAAAAAAAAAAAGTAATGGAAAACAGAGATGAGCAGAGATAATGGCTGACCTGGGGCAGGGGAATCAGGACTGAGGGAAGGGGAGTGGACAGGCAGCCAGAGGACCCAAGGATGGCCTCAGAATGGGAGGCTGGGGCTGAGTCTTGCCATCCCAGGACCTCCAGTGTGTGACTTCTGGACCCACCAGTCTTTGCCATCTAGCCCAGGATGTCCCCAAATCCAAAGCTCCCCCTGTGGGCCCCACCCCTGCCGCCTCGCAGACCTATGACCATGGCCCTCAGGCCTGTCCACCACCCTCAGCTCCATCACTGCTAACTGCTAACCTGGGCTCCACTCATTCCTTCCATTAGCAGACAATACCCCTCTGGAGGAAGCTCTGAGACCCAGCACCCGCTGGGAAAAATTCAAAGGGCCGGGCTCTGAATCCACCAGGTAAAAATATAGCTAAAGAGTGCTGGGTATATACCCAAAGGATGATAAATCTTTCTATTATAAAGACACATGCACACATGTGCTCATTGTAGCACTATTTACAATAACAAAGACCTGGAACCAACCCAAATGCCCATCAATGATAGACTGGACAGGGAAAATGTGGCACATGTACACCATGGAATACTATGCAGCCATCAAAAACGATGAGTTCGTGTCCTTTGTAGGGACATGGATGAATTTGGAAACCATCATTCTCAGCAAACTGACACAAGAACAGAAAATCAAACACCGCATGTTCTCACTCATAGGTGGATGTTGAACAATGAGAACACATGGACACAGGGAGGGGAGCATCACACACTGGGGTCTGTTGAGGGGGGCTAGAGGAGAGACAGTGGGGGTGGGGAGGTTGGGGTGGGATAACATGGGGAGAAACACCAGATATAGGTGACGGGGGGATGGAGGCAGCAAACCACCTTGCCATGTATGTACTTATGCAACAATCCTGCATGGTCTGCGCATGTACCCCAGAACCTAAGGTACAATTTTAAAAAAAAGAGTCCTGGGAAGGAACTTTTTTATAAACGAAGCCACCCAGCCCCTGGGGTTGAACTGAATGCCAGGAGTCCCTTTCTCCTTAACCTGATCCTCAAAGTGCTTCCTCTGCCTCTCTGTGCCCTCTCTCGCCTGTGAGCAGGGACGAGTTTTAACCTCACAAGCAAGGTCGAAGCCTCCTCATTCAGATCAACAGGGGATGGATGGAGTGTCCCCAGTTGGAAAGTGGCCAGAGTCAGAAAGTAGCTGCAGCAGAGAAGAAGACAGAGCTTGAGAGGTGGCTTCAAAATGCACAACACGGCGGCAGCTTTCCAAGCAACAGTCACGGTGTTTTGTTTTTTTGTTTTTTTGGTGTTGGGTTATTTTGGTTTGGTTTGATTTGGATTGGTTTGGGATTTTTTTTTTTTTTTTTTTTTTGGCAGCTTTATCAGGGGGTCCAGAAAGAAAGGCAATGGGGATTCCTCTACTTGGGGAGCTCTGCCTAGAGGATGAGTGGATTTTCTGGGACGGGATGATCCCAGCCCCTGCCAGGTGCCACACTGAAGAGGCACTGCTCAGAGGCCAGGTGTCTCACTGACTGGGGAGGTCCTCCTGCCCTGAGTCCGGGACCTCATATTGCTACGTCCCAGCTCCTGTGACACACCTGCAGCAACATCCAGGAAGGCACAGTGGAGGGTGAGAACGTGCCATTGACTGCCGAGTGCACGGCATGATGGACCGGGGGAGGAGGAGGAGGATGGGGAGGGAGGAGGAGGAAGATAACGGCAGGGAGGCAAACGGAGGCCCAGGGCAGTAAGGTGGCAGTCAGGAATTCAGGGGCCGGAAATCTCAGCCTTTTATCCTCATTGCTCCTTTAGACTTTGGGTGGAACATAGGGGAAAAGATAATTGATGCTGCTGAAATTAAGTCAATGCAATTCTGTCTCTCTCCCTCTCCCTCCCCCATCATTTAATGAGCACTTACTACATGTCAGGTACACTGACACCCCCCATCTCTCTCAAGCCTCAGGATCATTGTGGTCACAAGCGGTCACAAGCCTCCCTTTCCAGGTGAGGGGCTTAGGCCGAGTGTGTTTTAGGGGCTTACCCAGAGGCCCACACCACGAAGGTGGCGGAGACGCCCTCGCAGAGTCCCCCTGACTCCCTCCTTGCAGGAAGGACTGAACTCCCCTGGCAGCAGCGGCACTGGGACCCCCTCTGCCCCCAGGAGACAGGCAGAGGGGCTGGGCCCACAGTGAAAAGGGCCTGACTCCCCAGCCCTCTCACCGTCCGACGGTTCTGTCCCCTCCCTCTCTTCCCAATCTCCTTTCTCCTTCCTCCTTCTGCTTCTACTCCTCTGGTCTCGGTTCTGCCAGGAGCCTCTTCCCAAGTTTTTATTTTTAAATTAACAGCTTTTTAAAAGCTTATTTGTTTTAAAAAATATATAGCTTCACTGAGATATAATTCACAGGCCATTTAATTTGCCCATTTCCAGCACACGATTCGAACGTTTTTAGTCTATTCACAACATGAGCAACCGTCACCACTCTGTTTTAGAACAGTTCCACCACCCCACAAAGAAACTCAGTTCCTCTGAGCTATCACCCCATCCTCCCACCACACCCCCCAGCCCCTGAAAACCACGAATCTACCTTCTGTCTCTATGGATTGCACGGATCTGAATGTTTCATATAAATGGAATCATAGAGTACATGATATTTTGTGTCTGGCTTCCTTCCCTTGGAATAGGCTTCAAGGTTCCTCTGTGTGGTGGCGTGCATCAGTGCGACATTCCTTTTTGAGGCTGAGTAATACCCCATCATCTGGGTGGACTGCACTTTGTCTATTCCTTTATACTGATGAACACATGGGTTACTTCCACACTTCAGCTCTTATGAATAACGCTGCTGTGAACGCTGCTATAATGTACAAATTTCTGTGTGGCCATGTGTTCTCGTTTCTCTTGGGTAGATACCTGGGAGTGGAATTGCTGGGTCACATGGCAACCGTGTGTTTATCGGTTTGGGGATCTGCCTTGCTGTCTTCCAAAGTGGCTGTACCGTTTTTATTCCCACCCTCCCCTACTTTTCAAAAGTACCATATACCGAGCCAGGCACTTATGGGCATCATCTCTTTGAATCCTTCTCTACCCATGGGATATCTGGGCACGACCATCACCCCATCTTCCTGATGAGGAAACTGAGGCTCAGAGACACGAGGCTGCTTGCCTGGGTCATTTGGCTGGTTGGTGTTCCAGGATCCCCGTCAGCTGCCCTGCCTCGAACCACACCACTGGGGCCATCCATCCATCCCCAGTGGGGCTGCCGTTTGGGAGGCTGGGATGACCCACTGGGCCTGTGGCAACTCCTGCACCAAGGAGACCCTCCCCCATGCCTGACAGGTGATCCTGGGAGGAATATTTACCCTGAGGCTCCATCTGCTGAGTGGGAAAGCCCTCGGGGGCTGTAACTGGAGAGGCTCGTCCTGAGGCTCTGCTGAGGCTGGAGGAAAAGCACAAAGGGTCCTTTGTCCTGTCCATTGTTTGCACTCACCACCAGCCTTGCTGTGCCCCTCAGACCAGCACCAGGCACGCTGGGGCTGCAGAGCAGCTGGGCTGTCTCGGGTTCTCGGTGGGTGGGGGGGGGGGACCCTGGGATGAACCAGAGGATTCGGTGGGGCAGAGGCAGAGGGGACGTGGAAATATTGGGAGCTTAGTAGGCACTCCGTGTATGGGAAATCATACCCTAGACTTCTTAAAGGAGTCTTTTTTCCTTGCTTGTAATGTCACTGGGCACATGCATAAAAAGGATGAAACAGCCCTAGAGATGTGTGTGTGTGCACTCATCTGCCCACCCCGAGCCCAGCAACTGTGTCCATGCCTCGTGTGTCTTTCCAGAAAGTTTTTATGCTTATATATAAAAATGGATGCATGTGCATGTGTGCTTCTTTTTCACATACAAATGGCGACTTTCTTTTTTCCTTACAATTTAAATAGATTTTATTGTGACAGGGGAGAGACTCCACCAAGCAGGGCCAATTATGTGGTCCCAGGAGGTCACCAAATGGTGACTTTCTGTACCCACTCCTGTCTTTCACGGCACAAAGCCCTGGGGAGATTATTCCATAGCAGTACAATGACAGCGTCCTCGTTCCAGGGACTGTGTTCCGTCTCTGGATGTGCCATCTTTTACTCAGCTAGTCTGCACCTTAGTGGTTCCCAACCAGCCAGGTGACCCAGGCATACAAGTCTTTGCACATGTGTGTGAGCGTGTGCTGTGGCACATTCTTCCCAGTGGTATCATTGGGTCATGGGAGGTGTGCTCTTGTTTTTGTATGTGACACAAGCAAATTGTCTTCCATGGGGACAATTCCACTGTACCTTGTACATATCACTTTTAATGTATGTTTAAATGAGAACAATTATAATAAATCCAATACATATTTTGCTCACAAAGTGTAGGTGCATAGTTGTAAGTGTTCAATAAAAATTTATTGAATAAAAAAGGTTTTATGTATCTCAATTACACGTCCCCAACATGGCTTGGGAGTGCCTGCCTGTGTGCCCATAATTTCACTAACAGGATAGAATCAGCTTTCATTTTTCTTTACTTTTTTTTTTTTTTTGAGACAGAGTCTTGCTCTGACACCCAGGCTGGAGTGCTGTGGCGTGATCTCAGCGCACCTGCAGCCTCCACTTCCTGGGTTCCAACGATTCTTTAGCCTCAGCCTCCCAAGTAGCTGGGACTAGAGGTATACACCACCACGCCCAGCTAATTTTTGTGTTTTTAGTACAGAAGGGCTTTCACCATGTTGGCCAGGCTTTTCTGGAACTCCTGACCTCCAGTGATCTGTCCGCCTCAACCTCCCAAAGTACTGGGATTGCAGGCATGAGCCACCACACCCGGCCTTCTACTTTCCACGGAAGTGAAATGTACATGCAATAAAGTGCACCTGTCATCAGAATCCAGCTCGCTGGATTTTCACAGCGTCCACGCCCCCATAAAACCAGCACTCGGATCAAGACGGAAAGGTCCCCAATCCCTGAAGCCTGCTTGCCACTAGTTCCCAAAATAACCTTGATCTTTTGTCAGTCTCTTTTGTACACTAAAATCCCCCTTCCAATTTCCCCTGTCTGCATTGGCCATGTCAGTGCCACCCAGAGCATACGCTAGGAAACTGACAAACTCAAATGTTTTGATTTTTTTGAAAAGAAAAATAAATCAGTAAAAACAAGGGTCCTCAAACCACTCCCCATGGCCCAAATCCATTTTGCAGTCCTTTTAAGTGTGGCCCACATGGTCGAAATTATAGTCATTTTTGAAATGATCGGGGGAAAAAAATCAAAAGAAGAATAAATCAGGACACATAAACATTTTATCAAATTCAAATTTCAGTGTCCATAAATAACGTTTGCTTGGAACACAGGCATGTTCTTCATTTGTGTATTATCTATGGCTGAGTTCTTGCTGCAATAGCAGAATCAAGAAGCTGCAAGAAAGACCCCATGGCCTGCAAAGCTGAAAATATTTACTTCCTGGCCATTCACAGAAAATGTTTGCCAACCCATGGCCTAAAGCCTCATCTCGCAGAGGGTACAGAAGGAACCTGGAAGCTGTCCCATTCAGGGGCGGGAGCTTCCATGGGACCCTCCAAGGCAGGCTGCGGCAGGAGCCCAGGAGGGAGATGCCCCAGGTAAGTCAGGAGGATGGAGAAGAGAGAACGGACTTGAGCTAGAGTCGGTCACATCAGCAGCTGTGAGTGGCTGATGAGTGCTCCAGTGCAAGGAGAGGAGGGTGCAAGAGCGAGGATTATGCACTGATGAGCCTCCATCACTGCAGGAATTATCTTGTCTGTTTGTGCATGCTGCAAGGGTCTGGAAGATACGTTTAACCGAGGCAAAGGCCAAAGTGAGAGGAGATAATATTGTTGCAGGAGATGATGGATGAGATGAGCGAAGATTCCACATGGTGAGAATCTGTTTGGCCCCAGAAGGGAAGTACCCAGGAAATTTGAGGATCACCCAGCCCAGCTGTCTGTGGAACTGAACTGTGAGTTGTCCATGAGGGATTCATAGCCACAGCAATGTTCCCAGAGTTTCTGTCATGTGGTCTCCTGGCTTGCAGATGGAGAGGGCATGCACAGGTTTCAGATTCAAGCCTGCAGGGCAATCCTGGCTGCACCACTCAGGAGTCCTAGGTGAGTCTCTTTACCCACCCACCCCCAGCCTCGGTTTTCCCTTCCTGGAAATGGGACCATAATCCCAGCCTTGTAGAACTGCAAAGATGAAAGGAGATGCTGGCGGTGAGATGCCATCCCCGTAGGAGCCACAGCCTTAATGGCAGCTCCTCATTGGGTCCCCAAAATGTCTCCACAAGTTGGTGGCCAAGAGATCTACCATGTCTTTATTTGGAAAGATCCCCTCCCCTCCAAAGGGTAACCCTGCAGGAAAGGAGGAGGGAGTCGTTCCAGAGTTTGGGAGATGCTGGCTTTGACTCTGATGCCGCCTCAAACACTTACTGTCCTTACTGACATACAGGAAGTTACTCAAACACGATCAATTAGACACCCATATTAGCATATTTTTCATTGTAACACAGCCTCAGAGAGGAGATGCTGGAGACTGTTTATTGCTGTTCTGAGCTAATATTTATTAAAGTGATTAATATGTTTTTCAAATATCTGTGACAGGCGTGGCAGGCGTTATTTATCTCCTCCCTCCAGAGCCTGGAAGGGTGAGGGTTAGGAGTCACTCAGAGAGGGGTGGCAGGTAGGGGCCTCGGGGCCGCAGGGGACTGTGTCTGCCTCTGGGGCCCCCTTCCCGCTCGGGCCTCCTGCCCTCCACCTTCCCCGTCTCCTCCACCTTCAACTTCCCCCTCTACTGCCGTTCCCATCCGCATTCTAAGACATCTCCCACCATGACAAATACAGACCTCCCGGGACGCCCCGTTTCTTGTCCCAGTTTCTGTGTGTCAGGAGCCTGGCACAGCTTAGCTGGAGCCTCTGTTTAGGATGTCACAATGCAACAATCAGGGTGTTGACGAGCTGGGGTCTCATCAGAGGCTTGACTAGGGAAGGATCCTCTTTCAATCTCCTCAGCTTGTTCGCAGAGTTCATTGCCTTGCAGATAAATGATTCATGGTAGTTTGTTTCTTTAAAACCAATAACAAGAAAATAAAGATCAAGAGGAAAAAACCACAGACTATAATAATGTAACATAATCAAGGGAGTGACACCCATTCCCTTTGCTACGTTTTATTGGATAGAAGCAGGTCACAGGTTCCACCTGCACTCAAGTGGAGAGGATCATACGAGGGCAGGAACACCAGGAGGCAGGAACCATGGCGGCCACTTCAAAGACTGCCTGCCGCAATGTGTGTGCTGATCACCATCTCCCAGCACTTTGTTTTTAGATGGTCCACCCCTTCCTCACCACATGGCAATGCATCCTCCACCGTGTGTGAAGTTTCCGTAGGCACAGAGGTCTGTTTCTGGGCTTTTTTGTTACTGCTGTTGTTCCAGTGGTCTTCCTGCCCCTACCACCCTCTAAATATGCTCCAGTTTGGGTCACCAATGCCCTCCATATTGCTGAATTCCCTTGAGCCTTTTCAGCCTCACCCTACTAGACCCTCAGGGGTATCCCGCACCATGGACATCTTCCCCCTTCAGTCATTCTCCCCGGACTTGAGGCTCCTCATCCAGGGTCTCCTATGCCAGGTGCCCCTCCTGCCTGATATGAAGCCCCAGGTTCACTGCCTGGGTGATCCCATCAGCTCCTGTGACCAAATCCCACCTTCGGGTTGAGGATGCTCAATGACCACCCCAGGCTGGAGCCTCCTGGAGCTCCAGTCATGTGCTGCTGATGGCCCGTCAGATCCACCTGGAAGACCTCTGCTCACGTCTGACTCAACATGCCCACGCTGGTTTCCCATCTCCACCCTCCCCTCTAAAGGGCCCCCTTCCCCGTCATCATCGCTGCCTCCATGGATGGATGGAATGGGTGTTGAAATCCATGGTGGGCTGGACTGCCTCCTTCTTTCTTTGCTGCCACCCTGCCCGAGCCACTGCCACCTCTCACTTGTGTGTCTCCAGTAGCTTTCCAACTTCCACTCCTGCCCCCTGCAGTCAGCTCTCCACACAGTGGTCAGGGTAATATTTGTAAAAACATAAATCATTTCACATCATCCCCCCACTTAAAATCCTTTCTGTGGCTTCCCACTGCTTTTGGAATAGGATCCAGATTCCTCAACGTGCTCTCCGTCATAGGCGGCCACCTCCATTGCAGCTCCATCTACCACCACCCTCCCCCAACGCACACCTCCCCCCTCGCTGGGCCCCGGAGATTATCTGATTGTTTCTCTAAGTGGGAGACTTTGGGGTGGTCCAAGTGGTCTGGGGGGAAAGGTGCCAAATTTCCCCTCTGAGTGGCAGGGCCCGGGCAGAGCCACGAGCCCCAAGGAGGTCAGGTTAAATGCCACTGTTTACTTTAGCCCTCTCTAAAGTGTGTTTTGGTGGTGAGAGAGTTATGAATAAGCTCTTAATTCCAGCAAGGGCGTGGGTCAGCTCTCCAACCGCGGCGTTTATTGACAAACGCGTCTGCTCCTTTGCCCAGCGCCCTGAGTCTGAGGGGCCCGTCTATGTGCGGGGGCTGGCGGCCCTGGCTCACCTGGGCGGGGGCCGGGTCTACCTGCAGCCTCTCTCTCCAAATGCACCATGGCATCAGTTTTTCCATTGGTGCTGGTGAGGGCCAGAGAGGGTAGGGGGGGGCGCATCTGGGAAAACTGTCATGAGCAGGGAGGGACCCAGACTCCACTCCTGCCTGGCGGTGGGTGGGGGGCGGTGCCCAGAAGCCAGATGCCACCCAAGGAACGAGGTGAGTGGGAGGTCCATGTGGCTGTTTGGAGCTCTGTCACCTGGTTAGGCTATTTGTTTGTGTTTTTGCTGGGCTGATGGCATCCTTGGGGATGGAGTTGGGAACAAGCTGAACTCATGAGCTCACTTGCTGTGTGGTTTGAGACCAGTTGGGTTCCCCTGCTGGGTGGGCCTCAGTTTCCCCACCTGCATCACAGCCATAGAGATGAAAGCACAGCAGACTGTGTCCTCACATAGGACTGTGGCTTTTTGAAGGAGGATGTTTGAGAACACATTCTCAAATGGAGATAGCAAGTTCAGAGAGGTCCACTTACATACATCTTCCCAGGAGCCGCCCTGACGGAAGCCAAGAGCCAGGACAAGGAGAGTCCGGATAAATACACAAGCCAAGAGCCACAGGGTGACGCTGCTGTGAGGCTGCCAGTGTGCCATTCTCAAAATAACAAGACTGCAGAGATGGAGGACAGATTCGTGGTTGCCTGGGGATAGGAACAGGATGGGAGATGGACGCAACTCTAAAGGGGCGGCAAGGGTGATCTTCTAGGGTGATGAAATCATTCTATGTCTTGGTGGTGGCGGTCACAGGAACCCATACATGGCCTCAAGTTGCACAGAACTACACACACACACACACACACACCCCCCAAATTCATGTAAAAACTGGTGAAAATACAATATAGTCCATGATCTAGTGGACAGTAATGTACCAATGTCAATTTCCTGATGTTGAGGTCATTCTACATTCATAATAGCTGTTGCCATTGGAGGAAGCCACAGGGAGAGTACGTAGGACTTTGTACTTTTTTCCCGTGGTCCTGTGAGTCGGTAATATAATTGCAAAGTTAAAAGTTTTTTTAAAAAAGCTCAGGAAGGGTACTCATGTGTCTAAGGTCACACAGCAAATTGAGAACTAAGCTAGACTCAGTACCCAGGGATACTGATAGCGGTGTTTTTTCCACTCTACCATAGAAAGACTGAGCAAGACAGGCGTTCTGTAAGATAATCCTAGATAAGTAATAGTGAAGGCAGGAGGGTGGGAATAGTGGAAGTAATAATAATTCTTTTTTCTTTTTTTTTGAGATGAGGTCTCATTCTGTCACCCAGGCTGGAGTGCAGTGGTGCAGTCATGGCTCACCGCAGCCTCGACCTCCCTAGCTAAAGCAATCCTGCAGCCTTGACCTCCCAAAGCGCTGGGACTACAGGCATGAATCATTGTGCTTGGCTGCTAGTAATCATCATTGCAGCAATTGTAGCAGTGATAATAGCAATAATCATGACAGCTTCTATTTAGTGAGGACTGACCTCAAGCCAGGCACCTTGTGTCTGCTTTGCATTCATTACTCCCGCTCCTCCCCACAGCCCCCAAGGTGATTGTATAGATGGAAAACTGAGGCACAGTTCCCAGATCACAAAGACAAGATAGTAAAGGTTGAATCTAAGCCTTTCACTCCATTTTTCGATCCAGGTGTCCACCATAAGCCCTTGTCCTTACCCGTGTCCCCACTGAAACCCTCCAGCAAAATCGTGCCAGCCAGGCTGAAACTCCAACCTAGTGTCCAGGATCTACCCCTTGGTCACGTCTACTCTCACAGAAGTCCTGGCTGACACAAAAGGGCCACCCACAAATGGGTCAGTGGGAGGATCAATGACCTTGCTTGGGAATCTGGGCAGGTGGCCAGAGATGGCTTTGGCACTGAATGGCCCCTCCCACTTTACATGCACTCTGAAGCCATCCTGATTGAGGTCATGGGCCAGGACAAGGAGGTGTCCAAAAAAATAAACAAGCGCATGGCCACGCAGTGCAGCTGCTAGGTGGCTACAAACAGGGAATGTAGAGCATGGGATGGAGAGCCCAGAGCCCCAGGTCCCTTAAATTTTGCGGGGGGGGACACGGTCTCCCTCTGTCTCTCAGGCTAAGGTACAGTGGCACGATCCTGGCTCACTGCAACCTCGAACTTCTGGCCTCAAGCGATCCTCCCACTTCAGCCTCCCGAAGTGCTGGGATTACAGGCATGAGCCTGCCTGCCCAGGTGCTATTTATTCACTGATCCACCCCCATGGGCTGGGTGCCTGGGTTGACACGCCCCCTCTGTGCCTCAGTTTTGGTCTCAGAAAGCTCTGGGGATGCTCCCACTTGAGTTGCACCCCTGCTCTGTGTGGGGCTGTTTCTGGCTCCTGGACAGCCTGGTCCATGCTGGTGTAGCCTGGATGGCCCTCTCCTGCTAGGTGGGACTGGGCAGCCATCTGGTAGGAGACTTGGCTACGGGCCAAATCCAGCCCACTTCTGAAAATAAAGGTTTGTTGTTGTTGTTGCTGCTGCTGCTGTTTTTTCTTGAGACAGAGTCTCGCTCTGTCGCCAGCTGGAGTGCAGTGGCACAGTCTCGGCTCACTGCAACCTCTATCTCCCAGGTTCAAGCAAATCTCCTGCCTCAGCCTCCCGAGTAGCTGGGATTACAGGCATACGCCACCATGCCCAGCTAATTTTTGTATTTTTAATAGAGACAGGGTTTCACCATGTGGACCAGATGGTCTCCATCTCTAGACCTCGACCTTGTGGTCCACCCGCCTCAGCCTCCCAAAGTGCTGGGATTACAGGCGTGAGCCACTGTGCCCAGCCCAATAAAGTTTTATCAGAACTCAGCCACACTCATTCAGTTCCATAGTGTCTGTGATACCTGTCGTGGAATGGTGACAGAGTTGAGTAGTTCCAACTGCAACAACTACATACCCAAAAATATATACTGTGTAAGGCCCTTGGATAACAGTTTTAGAGAAAAAGTCTACCAAGCCCTGATCTGGAACAAAGACAGTGGATCCTGGCTCTTCATTATGGAAATGAGGAGACTGCTGCCCGAGGGGGCACCCCGCAGCTGAGGCAGGGACAGTGAATAGAGGTGGCAGGGCAGGGACAAGAATAGAGGTCTCGAGACTCTGTCCCTCACTCATTCAGCTGATGGAGCCCTCAAGGAGAAATATACTGCCCAGCTGGGACTCCCTGAGACACGCTTTGATGGGAAGGCAAGG
Organism: Aotus nancymaae; assembly: GCF_030222135.1. Taxonomy (NCBI): domain Eukaryota; kingdom Metazoa; phylum Chordata; class Mammalia; order Primates; family Aotidae; genus Aotus; species Aotus nancymaae. The sequence goes on from NW_026988491.1 coordinate 2,381,546, forward strand.
CAGACTGAGGAAGGCTCTTCGCCCAACTCAGAGAAAGTTCTCATCCAGCAGAGATGAAGAGCCGGGGATGTGGTCGCTCTGACATTTTGCTGGACCGGCTTTCAGGCAACTCTCCTACCCTGCTCCTTTCTCTCCAGCTCAAGGGTTCCTTCCAGGGCTCTGGCATGTTCTAGAGAATGTGGCCCCTGCCTTTCTAAGCCATCAGGGACCTCCAGCCCTCAAGGGAGCCCCTCTTGCATAGACTGTCGGACTCAAATGAAAGGTCAGCGAGAAACCCAATCTGGGCTATCAGGTGGGGGCTTAGCCCAGCGCCTCTTTCTCCCCGAGATGGCCAGGATCTCTTCTCCTCTCACAGCTGACGACCATGCATTCCAAACACCAGTTGGATTCTCCCAGCCAAAAATAAAAGTCCTTCTTCGAACATTGCAGAGGTTCAGAAGACTTTTTTTTTAAAGGAACCCCCCAAACAGCAGCTTTGCGAGCCACCCACAGACAGAATAGCTCCATTTGTTTCCAGAAGGCCGAGGGGCAGGGGCTTCGAAAAAAGAACCTTCTCTGAAACTCACGGGGCGGCGAAGGCGGGGTCAGAGGGCACATTCCGATTGCTAAGATGCATTGACGAGAGCCCAGGCCCCCCTGGGCCCTGCCAGGAGACCTGGAGAAGAGGAGGGGGCTACAGCAGGGGGCACCGGGGCCTACGAGGCAGCCGGCCTCAAAAACGCTCCCCCCGGAGCTGGCCACAAAGAGTCGGAGAGCAAACCGCCCTCCCTCGCTGGGCCCCCACCTCCTGCAAATATACAGAAAAAGAATCCTCAGGTCTTCTGGGAGGAACAGAAAGCAGCGAGGTTTTGCTCAGAGGGTTATTATTTATTTATTTATTTTGTGATTGGTTTGGTTGGTTGCATTTTGCCCCTAAATCGGAAACTGCAGGGGGAAGTGAGGAGTGATGAGCAGAAGCTGGGCGACATTTTGCTTCTTTACTACGCGCAAGAGGGGAGCAGGCAGGCTGGACGGGATGCTCTGGAATGAGTCCGGGTTTGGCTGTCCAGGGCTGGGTGATCTTGGACAGACGTCCTCACTTCTCTGAGCCTCAGTTTCCTCCACCTTGACTGCACCACTAATTGCATCCCCCAAAAGATGCTAATGGTGACAAGGCACCAAGGGGCAGTGTAAAGGTGACACCCTGAAATCATCCTCACCTGCACACGCAAATGAGTGGCAAAGCCCACCCTCGCCTGGCGCGCAGCCCTTCAGAGTTTGCAATATGCTTCTTCTTCCCAACAGCACCCTGGCTCCTCTGAGCAGCCTCAAAAGGCATGGAGGACAGGGATTCTTATCCCCACTGCACAGATGAGGACCCTGAGGGCAGAGAAGACCAGGAGGACTAAGCTGGAAGGGTCACTGGACGGGAGACAGAAGCGACTGATGGAAGCCCTGACTCAAGGGCCAGGCTGTGGGGGAACAAATCATGGATCCTCCACAGATTAGCTGTGTGACTTAACCTGTCTATGCCTCAGTTCCTTCATCTGTCAAATGGGGATACCAATGAATTCCTACCTCCTGGGGCTATTGCAAGGACTAAATGAGCTGATGAACATAAAGCCTTACAACAGGCCCCAGTGCATGATGAACATGAGAACTGTTGGTTTTTATTCTTCATCATCATTATCATCATCGTCAGCGTCCTAGCCCCAAAGCCAACCAGCAATGGGACCTTGCGTGAGTTCCTTTTCCTCTCTGAGCCTCAGTTTCCCCATTGGCAGGATGATCTTGGTCTGAGGGTCTCTGACAGTTCAGTGTGTTCAGAATTCCTGCTTCCATACCCAATGTACAGAAGAGAAGCCGGGTAGAAACAGGGCTCACAGAGTCCCCGCAGGAGACCACCTTCTCTTTCCTAGGTCTCGGTTTCCCCATCTGCCAGGTGAAAAGGTTGAACAAGCGATGTCCTGAGAAGCACAGAGCATGGTGACCTCCCCAAAGCCCGAGGGGAGCCCTGGAGAAAACCGAGTCTCCTGCCTTCAACTGCCCTTCTGCAGTGTCCCAGACCTAAGGCCAGAGCAGGGTGCAAAGGGTTAGTCCCCACAGCAGGTGAAGGGAGCCCTGTGTGCTGTGGTCTGACCCTGGTTGCCATAGCCAGAGCCCTGAAGGGAAGAGCCCCGTGTTTGTGTTGGCAGCTGGGCCAGACGGTGGGAGGAACCGATGCTCAGCGGGGCCTGGAAAAGTCGGCTCATCCTGCAGCAGGGCTGGGCCAGCCTCACCGGGGTCTCCGCTCCGTCACCTGCTGCCCCATTACCTAAGCCCCACACAGGACGTGAGCACATGGCCTGGGCAGGCAGCTCAAACAGGACGGCCATTCACACGGCCACTCCCGGCCTGGCCCTAGCCCCAAGTGGGGTATGCACCCCGGCCTCCTCTTGCTCTGCCATTCACCTCAAGGCATCCTCCACGTGGGTGCCAGGCTTGGAGGGAGGACACCTGGGGTGGGAGGGGACAAGATAAACCAAATGCGGCTGGGCACCCCACCCCCCCACCCCCGCCCAGAGCTCATGGGCCAGGAGGAAATGTGCCTCAACGGGGGTGTGAGGCACCGGTGATTAAAGGAGGAACCAGGGCTCCGCGAAGGCTTCTTGGAGAGCACAAGGCCTGAGCCCATTTAGGAGTCTGTCCAGGAAAAGCCTCCCCAGCTTCAGGGAGGACCACGGAAGGCTGCAAAGCAAACCCAACACCTGAACTGACCCTCAAAGGATAAGGGGCCGTTTGACTCATTACACAAATAAGGGAGGACTCCGGGTGGAGAGAACCACGTGTGCAAAGCCTTGGCAGTGTGGGGCCTTAGGGGGCTGGCGCACACCCGGAGCATCACATGGTGTCTCTGATTGGGAGGGGAGGAGCTTCCCTGCAGTGACAGCCACAGCCTCTTTCTCAAGCAAAGCTGTAGGGTAGTGGTGTGAGCGGCAGCCTCAGGCCCAGATCTCCTGGGGGTAAACCCCTACTCTAGCACTTGCCCTCTGTGAGACCTTCGGCAAGGTCTCAGAGTGGCAATTTGTCTTGCCTCAGTGTCCTCATCTGTAAAATGGGTACAGTCAGTGGGTTACAGACGAGGTACACTGTGCCTGACTTAGGTAGCCTCCCTGAGTCGGTAGCCTGCCCTCCTTTAGCCCTGGGTCTCCCTCCCAGCTGCACTGAGTGGGGATAGGAGGCCCAGTTCTGGGCCTGCCCCACTGAGCAGCTCCTCGTGCCTCTCTGGCCCTTGGTTTGCTCATCTCTGAAATGGGCTATTCCCCACCCCTTACCATCACGACTGTGCTCATGACAGTCCCTAGGATGGGAAATCAAAAGGTGCTTTGCCAATAATGGAATTTGTTTTCTTACTGGGTCCCAGACTGGGGCTCTGGCCTGAGACCAGCCTGGGCTCCAGTCCTCAAGTGAGTCACTTTGCCTCCTTCTGCTCATTTTCTGCACCTATAAAATGAAGGCCGCAGCACTGTCTGCCTCACAGTGGGGAGGGTGAAATGAACTGGACAGGAACCACCTCCGGAGCTCCCCCAAACGCAGGCTGCCGGACCCCACCTTCAGAAGTATCATGCAGAGTCTGCGTTACTAAGAACTCCTAGGTAACATGAACGCTGCAGGTCCCGGGCCCGTACTTTGAGAACCGCTGTCTACTGCACGCAAAAGGCTTGACGTGGCCAGGCATGGCGGCTCATGCCTGTAATCCCAGCATTTAGAAGGCCAAGCAGGAAGGATCATTTGAGCCCAGGAGTTTGAGAGCAGCCTGGGCAATATAGTGAGGTTCTGTATCTACAAAAAAATAAAAATAAACAAATTAGCCAGGTATAGCGGTGTGTGCTTGCAGTCCCAGCTCCTTGGAAGGCTGAGAGGCAGGAGGATGGTTTGATCGCCTGAGCCCAGGCGCTCAAGGCTGCAGTCGGCTATAATGACCCCACCAATGCCCTCCAGCACAGGCTACAGAACAAGGCCCTATCTCAAAATAATAATAATAATAATAAATTAAATAAGAACTTGTTAAAGGCTTAACACACCTAGCATACAGTAAGCACTGAAAATTACAGCTCTGGTCACACTATTTAAAAATAATGGCAATCATATTCGTACTTTACTCAGAACTTCTGGCCATGCAGCTCCTGAACTGTAACCCAGCCCCTGTGCCTAGTTTTATGCCCCCCACAATCCCCCAGCCAGGTGGTCACAGCCCAGGGTCAGCAGCTGCAGCCCCTGAGTTCCTCAAGATTTCCTCCCCCCTACCCTGTAGTGTGCCCAGCCCTGACCTCTCAGACAGAAGGAGGCCAAACAATTAGCTTCTGGGGAGGTACAAGCCGGCCTCAGGCTCCATTCCCTCCCACCTGCCTCCCTACCCCCAACCTTCCCCTTCACTCCCCTGCTCCCCCCACAGCACAAAGACCTCTCTAAGGAAATCTGAGCTGCCCCTTTCTCTCCCTTCCCTTTATCCTGCCCAGGGTGGAGCTGTCATTGGAGCTGTGTCCCCAGGCAAGCCCAGACACCCTTCCCTGGAGCCGTCCCTCTTGGGGTCCCTTCTTTCCCTAGAGAATGTGCAAGCCAGTAAAGAGATTCAGAGGTTCAAACTCCCTTCCAAGGCAAAGCTCAGTTTGCTGGGATGGCAGGGGACATTCTGGGTCGCTGGTAGCAAACTGAGAAGGCTAAGGGCCAGACAAGGAAGATAAATATGTAAGTGAACAGAGTGCAAGGCAGTAGGGTGTGGTGGGGACTGTGGCAAACGCACAGGCCCTGCCTGCTCTACAGTTACTGCCAGGCAGGAATGTGGGCCCAGAATGCCCACTTCTTATTTCTTGGAGAGAAACTGCAAACTTCGTTTTTAAAAATGTTTAAATCAGAGTTGCCGCCTTTGAAACCCTACAAGGGCCTAGTGAAAAATATTTGAGGGCTGGATTTGACCTGTGAGACAGTACTTTGTGACCCTATTCCGAGTCAGTGTGTCCTGCAGACCAAGAATTCTACGAAAAAGTCCCTGATAAAAGCCTCCCTGGTCACAACCGCTGGGTGACTGCATTCTTAACCCCCTCTGGGAATCCCAGAGATCATTAGCATATTAAAGGCTCTGAAAAGGTCTATAAGAAAGAGATCTGATTACCTCTGTGAAGCCCAGAGGGCATTAGTGCTCCATAGAACCTGTCCTGTGATAGAGCCCTTCAGAAAGCTGTGATCTCTTCAGTGTGCTCACCATTTCAAAGGGTCATGGGCCCCTTGAGGCCCACCTAAGCCCTGAGTTAGGAACCTGCATCTTTCATCTGCTGATCCGACAATAGTTATGGAGCCCGTGTCTAGGCAAGGCATGGTGTGAGCACCAGGGACACAGTGATGACCCGACAGGTGTATGTCCCCTGCCCTGCCTTGCAGAGACCACACCTGATGGCCCCTTTGTCTAGGTTTGCTCTTACCTCCAACTCCAGCCTTCCAATCACACAGCATTAATGCACACATAAAGGCCTTGTCGGCCCAAAGCGGGCACTGGTGTATCCTCCCAGAAGAGCTGGGTTCTGTCCTGGCTCTGTCCTGAACACACATCGAGACATCCAGTTGACAGTTAGTCATCCTATATCTAGTGGGCAGCTACTATGTCCAGGCACTGAGGTCAGTGCTAGGGACAAAGGCCAGAAGGAGAGAGACTCCAAGAGCTGGCCCTGACCATCGTGGAACCTGCAGCAGAGAAGAAGAGAGAAGAAACAAAATAAGGAATGGCAAGAACAGAAACATAAAATAATTAAAATGCTCTTGTTTGTTTATTTGTTTGTTGAGACACAGTCTCACTCTTGTCACCCAGGCTAGAGTGCAATGGCACAATTTTGGCTCACTGCAACCTCCACCTCCCAGGTTCAAGCGATTCTCCTGCCTCAGTTTCCCAAGGAGCTGAGATTACACCACACCCAGCTAATTTTTTTGTATTTTTAGTAGGGATGGGGTTTCCCCATGTTGGCCAGGCTGGTTTTGAACTCCTCACCTCAGGTGATCTGCCTGTCTCGGCCTCCCAAGTGCTGAGATTAAAAGGCATGAGCCACCGTGCCCAGCCTGTTCTTGTTTACATTTTAACTTTCATGAAGCATATAAACAAGAGACTGAAACAGAGAATGTAATAGACTGGGAAACTTACTTTTGATAGGATGGTCAAAGAAAGTCTAAGGAGGTGACTTTATACTGAGATCTAAAAGGCATGAAGAAAACCATGGCAAAAGCTGTCCAGATGGAGAGCACTGTATGGGCAAAGGCCCTGAGAGGGCAGAGCAATAGTTACAGAGGAGAAGAACAGAAGACGATGCTGGAGAGGTCAGAAGGGCCCAAATCATGCAAGGGCTTATAGACAACATGTATCAGTTAGTTTTTGCTGCATAACAAATAAACCCAAAACTTGATGGTGTGTAAGAGCTACCATCTATTATTATAGCTCACACTTCTAGGGGTCAGTAGTTGGTTTGGGGAGTATTCTTCTCTATGTTGGGCTTAGCTGGAGAATTTTAGCTGGAGCAAATTTGCCCCCAGCTGTCTCACCCTCTCCTGGGACTGAAAGCTAGCCTGGGCACGTCCTTCCTTAGCGATGGCAGAATCGAAAAGAGTAGAAGCCACAAGGCCACTGGAGGTCTAGACTGGAACTGACACATTGACACTTCTGCTTCATTCTAGTGACAAAGTCACATGGCCACCTTCAGGAGCAGGCAATTCCATCCCATCCACAGTAGGAGAGCACAGCAAGAGAGAGGGACAGGTTGTGGCTTGGACGAGGATGGAGATCATGATAAGGCGAAAAGTCGCCTAATTATGGAGCCATTTAGGGGGCAGAAGCAACAGGAATGCTGACGATGGGTTGGAGGAAAGAAGCAGGGAAAAGGGCAGACTCAAGCCAGGCCTCTCAATGTCTTCCAGAGCCGGGGGATGGATGGTGAGGGTATCGGAGGCAGGAGAAAACAGGTGTGGGGCTGACCTCAGCCCACTCTGGCCCCGAGCTTCCTCATCTAAACCATGAGAAGATAGGGAAGCTCTCCCACCCCCGGACTAGCCCAGGCTCCTCTTTACCCCCATCCCCACCCAGAGCCCAAGCTGCCTGATGACTGTGGCCTCCACCATGTATAGTGAAGACCAGCCAGGCCTGCTGTGATATATGAGCCCCATAGCTCACAGCCAGGCTGCCACTGGGATGATGTGTTGGTGCCATCCATCACCAGCCAGATGGGCACCCGGTGCCAGAATTCGGCAGCTGCCCTTCACCGGGACACTTAATTATAAAGGCCTGAAATTTTTCCCCACCGGCCTGGGAAATAAAGGCCTTGTTTACCAACGACAAGTTGGGAAGCTCCCAGGAGAGGGCTGATATATCAGAGCAGCCTGGCAGATGAAGTGCAAATCCTGATGGGGTGGTGGAGGGGTGGGGGCTTCCGGGGAGCTGTCACCTCGACCCCCCTGGCCACCCCCCAGCCCTGTTCTCCAATGCTGCACAAGAATATTGATTCCTGAAACTCTGTGTCATCGTCTCACCTGTGCTGTTTTGGAGTTTGCTGAAAGCCAACTCCATTGCTGCAGAGCCTGCGGTTCCACTCTCTAGACCTCTCCTCTGAGTTTGCCAGAAAATTCTCAGGACATCATGTCTGTCGGGACCCATGTGAGCAGAGCCACTGGGGGAGTGAGTCACGGATCACAGGGGAAGCCAGCAGTACTTGGAAGAAACCGTTCAATGTCACCACTCAAAAGAATCTGAGGCCAGGCTCAATGGCTCACACCTGTAATCCCAGCACTTCAGGAGGCCAAGGCAGGAGGATCATCTGAGGTCAGGAGTTCGAGACCAGCCTAGCCAACATGGAGAAACCCCTGCCTTGTCTCTACTAAAAATACAAAAAAATTAGCTGGGCATGGTGTAATCTCAGCTACTTGGGAGACTGAGGCAAGATAATTGCTTAAATCCAGGAGTTGGAGGTTGCAGTGAGCTGAGATTGCACCATTGCACTCCAGCCTGGGCAACAGAGCAGGACTCTGTCTCAAAAAAAAAAAGAATCTGAGTTTAATCAGCCCACCAGTGGTTCTGAAAAGTGTGGTCTCCGGACCGTCAGTATCAGCATCTCCCTGGAACTTGTCAGAAACACACACTCTTGGGCCCCATGCCTGACCTAATGAATCAGTAATTCATTGCTGGGGGTGAGCCCAGTCATCTTCGTTGTAACGAGACCTCCAGGACATTCTGACGTACACCCAAGCTTGAGAACCACTAACCAGTTCACTCCCAGCCTCCTTTTGTGCATCTGGGTTACGGAGGCTCCAGAGAAGGGGGGGCGTTGCTTGCCCAGGTGACTCAGAAAGCAGAAACAGCCACGACATTGGACCCAGGTGTTATATGTAAATTTTCTGTGCTGCAAAAGAAGTAGCACTCAAATATAAATTTCCTCAGCAAGGCAATTTACTTCTACAGAAGGGTGCGGCTCACAGAGGGAACAATGGTGAGCATGCACCTGGATGAGGAGGGGAAGGGGCACTCATCCCTGATGGAGGCTGCTCCTACTGCTGTGTTGTTCCCTCATTGGCTAGGGTTAGACCACACAGTCTAGACTAATTCTGATTGGTTAAAGAGGGTAGGAATATGAGCCAGAGTGGCAGGATGGGTGGTTTGGCGGGAAGAACAGTTATGGGCAGGTTACAGCAGGTAGCCAGGGGTAACCGAGGTCAAAGCAGGTGACCAGACCAGATGACCCAGGCAGGTGACTGGAGCAGGTGCCTGGGATGAGTCAGGATGGGGCAGGGGACAGAGGGAACAGACGTGAACTATGATTAGAACTGGTGGAGAAGGTTGTTTACTGAAACTACAAGGAAGTTAAACTAAAACAGAGGAGAAAGAACTGAACATATTGACATACTGATTCTTTGAAGAGAAATTTAGAACTCATTGTATCCAATACATGTACCAACACTCTCTAGGTTTCTGTGTGCGATCCTAGGATGCAGTTGAGTCTCTCCTTGCCTCTGTAAAATGGGGTCCAGAGTGTTAACCATGTAACTTGGGATCAGGGTTGAGTGAGGAAAGCCCTGGTGCATAGAAGATGCTGGACACATGGGACTTCACCGGGTCTTCCTGCAGGGGGACGTGGCCACTTCCTCCCATCTACACAGAGGGGCCTCCCCACCATTCCCAGGACCTACCTGCTGCAGGCGGGGGATCAGTCCTTAACTGATGCTTAGCTCCAAACCAGGGCAAAATCCCATGCCAGCTAGCATCCGAAGGATCCCAAGCAAAGGTGTCTTCTTTCCACTCATTCTCCAGCCTTACTCCTGGGATACAGGAATTGGAAGGGTGAAGGAAGAGCAGGGGCAGGAAGGGGACTTCCATGGAGAGAAGAGGTCTCTCAGAAGCACAGAGGCCAGAAATGAGAAGGCAGCCCAGGCACATCTCAGCCATGTCCAGAGATGGTATCTGGAGCCCTCACATTTGTGGCTTATGGCAAGGCAGGGCTGTTGCAGGCTTATCCTCACATGCACCATCTCCAATTCCTCACTGAGATCTTAAGGTAAAGGGCAGAGTCCCACAGTCCATCAGTGCCAGAGTCAAGAGTCAAACCCAGATCTGTCTGGCTCCTCCACCTTCAGGGTTCTAACAAAGTGTTGGAGTAGAGAAGGGCAGATCTCCTCCTGGGAGAAGGAAAGTGCTCCCAGTGCGGGCAGATCCTGGAACAGGTGCTTCAGTGGGAGGGAGGCAGGTGAAGTGCAGGCAGCCTCTCATCAGAGTTTGATCTCTGCCAGGTGACCAGATCCAAGAAATATGTGCTTCCAGATCTAGTCTCCTTGGGATGTGGGGAGACTGTGGCCAGAGTGGGTCAGAGAGGGTTTTGCCAAGCATTGAGTGTGCTGCACAGGTTACTGTGGAAGGGCCATCCCCTGGACAGCCTTCAGGGTGTAAGTCTTCCTCTGGGACTTGGTTTCCCAACTTGTACAACCAGAGGATTGGACGAAGTGATCCTGCAGCCTCCTCCTCTGCATCCCTGAGTCCTTTTGTAGGATGACAACAAATTACATTTGTCTACAGGGTCCAGGCACACAGCAGTTGCCTACTAAGTGCAGAAGTGCTCAGGGAGTGACTGCCCCAAGCCACACAGTGGCGCAGGATCAAAACTCAGGCCTCCCAAGCCCCAACATCTACCTTCCTTCTCCTTCCCCCTGCCACCACCCACCCAAAATGACATCTGCAACTTGGCTTTTGTTCCCTTGTCACCAGGGAACCTGCTTTCTAGTGGAGATCGGTTTACTGAGCACAGAAAGGTCGGGTTCCTCATTGTCCAGCTAAGGAAGTGGCTGCAAAACACCAGCCTTTCATCGACTGCAGCATCTTAGTAATCTGCATTGTTAATGTGCCCCGGCTTCTGCTACCCAGGCTTGGGAAAGACCCAGCCAACTCTCCCAGGAGCTCTTCAGAGTGGGGCTGAGAGGGACAGACAGCATTTTGGCCAGCAGCCCCACTCCAGCAAACCGGGTTATTCTCTTGGCAACTTCTCCAAACCTAAATGGGGATACCCAATCTGATTACTGGAGAGAGGAGTGGAACTGAGGGCTGGAGCTAGCATAGTGTCTGGTAAACATTTAACTAATCTTTTCCAAAAGGGTCTGAGAAGGAAAGGAGGGAGGAGCTGATCTTGGGGACTTTTATTAGTGAGACACTTGGTATGCACCTTACAGAAAACCCAACTCAAACTGGACTAAGCCAAAATCGTTTTTTTAAAAAATAGGACAGGGAGGGGATACAAGAAAATTTGGTGGGGTGGGAGTGGTTGATGGAACTGTCTGATATTCCAATTTGTAGTAGTGGTTATATGACTATATGTGTTTGTCAAAATACATCAAACTATACACTGAAGAATGTGGATTTTACCATGAGTAGATTATACCTCAATAAACCCAACCTTCATTCAATAAAAAGGAAAAATGTATTAACTTATGTGTTGAAGTCTTGGTATGCTGCTTTCAGGTAAGGCTTGATCCAGCAACTCAAACAATGTCTCTGAGGTCCCCGTTTCTCTGCTTTTCCACTCTTCTGTGGTGTTTGTTTTTCTCTCACTTCCCTCTGAGGCATCCAGCAAGCTTCCGGTGCCTCCTATAAGGTACTCAGAAGCTCCAGAGTCTCTTGACCTGGTAGCAATTTGACCATATCTATCTCAGAGATTATATCTTTACTTCTCACTGTTAAGTAGAACCTTGTCTCTTTTCTAGAAATCTCAGCAGATGCCTTCTTGCATCTCCTTGGCTTGTGATGGGCTCTCATGGTCTAGCCTTGAACCAATCACTGTGACTTGACAGTGGAAAATGATGATTGGTATAAGCCAATCAGGGCATTCCCCGCAGTGAAGAGTGAGTTCCACACCACCCTAACCCCAGGACTAAAAATAAGAGAGAGGTGATGCACCCCAAAGCAACAAATTGGTCAGAGAGGAGGGAGAAAAAGACAAATGCCCATTACAGCCTCCCTTGGAAATTTCCCATCCTGTTACTCATGGAAGTTCCTACTCTTCTTTTTGGCTGCTTGAAATACTGTCATGCTATAGAGATCCTTCCCAGCGCCACTTTTTCTAAGCATTTTGAGTTCATTCAACCAGACTTCATCAATTGATGGCTAACTCCTCAGAGAAGCCAGCATCCAGGCTCCATCCAGCAGGGCTGGAGCTCTTTGCACAGCAGCACCTGCTGCTGGCACAAAGCTAACCCCCTCCCAACACATAAACCCTCCTGGCTGCCCCTACCTTGTTCCAGGGATCTGTGAGATGTGTCGGCTGCCCCAAGTGAAGAAGATAGCTTGTGGCTGAGGGACAAGGGAGGCACAAAACGGAAACATACCTTGCACCCTACGCTAGAGAATCACATACAGTAACCTGCAGAGAAACTGAGTCACAGAGCCCTGAAAGATATACAGCAAGACATGGTGGTATTGCAGACCTGGAATCACAGGCTCCTGGCTTCTAGTCTGCACCACACGACTGCTGGCTCTGTGTTCCTGAGCTAGTCACTTTACTCCTCTGAGCACTGGAGTCTTTACCTGCAAAATGAGAATTGATGATGTTCCCCAATGGGCTGGTCCAAGCCAAATTAGAATGGGAATGGCCAATGATGATGGATACCTAGCCTAATCATTGACAATAGATCCAATAGATCAATGATCACATTTCAGGAATGTGTCATGTTGGTGATCCATGCTTCTTTCACCATCTTGGTTTGGATTTTCCCAAAAGCTGGCCTCCAGATGAATAGCAGTTTTACACAGAATGTGAATAAAGCTTTTGCTGGAGGGTGAGAAAAGAAGATAAGGAAGAAGCCAGTCATAGAGGATGCATTATCAATGGCAGTTATCACCATGGGAGACTAGAGCTCAATCCCACTGGGGAACATTGGGAGATTCTGCAGAATACACACCTCAATGTTATTGCACCTGAGTGGGAGGGAGGTGGGGTATTGATACACCAACTCCCATCTGTTAGCAGTTGAGGGCTTCCTGGGAATGTTAATTCCCAGCATCTGTCTGCCTGCCACTCACAAGGACAAAGCAAACTCTGGTGATGAGAAAGACCCTCAGACAAAGAGCATTTGGTGTTGGCCATTAGAATGAGTCAGGTGCATGTAGAAATGTTTTGTGCTAAGAACAATGTGGGTGGAGCACGAAAATACATGCTGCATCCTCCTTCCTTCTCCACCTGGAAAAACACTTTATCTTCTTCAGGACTCAGCTCAGAGTATAATTTCCTCTGTGAAACCTTCTGCTAATCTCCCAAGGAGAATGGGAATTTGCTTTCTTGCAGCAACTTTATCTCGTCTCTCTCACAAATGTTGCTTCTATGCATTTGCTGGACATTCCCTCAAAGGCGGCCAGGCACCAGGTACTGGGCAGATCGCTGATCACACTGCACTAAGACTGTTTTTCACTTGCCTGTGAGCACTAGCCCATGAGTTCTCTGCAGGTTGGACTGTGTAAGATTCGTTTTTGCGTCTCCAGCTCCCAGCACATAGTAAGCACTCTGCATTGGCTGATTTACACTCCAAAGTAAAAGTAATCCAATAGTACATGAAAAACACTTGACTTGAAACAAGACCTGCCACAATCAAAGTCCTGAAAAAAAAGTTGTAGTTAACGTTGTGTGGATACAAACTGTGTGGGTCCCTCTTGAACATATCACAACCCTAATATGTCCTGGAAGGCACTCACTTCACCCCACGTGCTCCAAATGACAGAGCGTGAATTCCCCTGGGAGCCCCCAGCACAAGAGCCACCTAAAATTAGACCTGCCCCTGCTGGTGCTTAAAATTAGAAGGAGTTCGCATTCCAAGATGCCAACAGGTGCAAGCAATAGTTCAAGGACCAAAATAAATCAGTGACACACTAAGGCTTAAAATTAGATGAACCTTCTCGGTTCAAACTGTTGTCCATGTCGGGTGGTTGTCTTGGGTAAAGGACTGAGAGGAGGATCCTCAAAATCCTCAAAGCCTGAACTCAGGAGATGAAGCGGGTCCATGTGGACTGAAAATTTATCTGGTGCCTGGCCCTGTGCCAGCAGTGTGGACTGAATAATGCAGCTGGATGTGCACAGTGGTACTGGAAAACAGTGCTGTCCTTATTATCACCCTACCTTCCCCATGACAAAAGAGCTTCATGCCAGGGACTTGTCCAGAGGCACCCAGCTAGCAGGAGGCAGAGCAGGGTTTGAAATTCTGCCTCTCACTGGCTGCTCCAGGCTTGTTTCCAGGACCCAGACTACCCACCATCCCTACTTCCCTAAGTAGCCTTTGTCTGGGGGGATCATGTGTCCTAGCCCTGAACACACTGATGGGACAAAGCAATGGTTGTGTGCCCTAGTGCAAGGCACTCGTGGGCCAGGGACTCATGGGTGGAAAGGATGAACTGAACCAATCAGATGTCACCTGGAGGAATGTGCTTTAAGCAAGTGTCCTAAGAGGAAGGGATGGAGTAGGAAAGCGAGGGAGGTGGGGCAGTAGCCCAGAGCAACACGGTCACATAATGACTTCAGCAAATACTAAAGAGCAGGTGGGCATATGACATTGTGTCCTCAACTCATCCCTGGAAATGTTATCCCCTTTTACAGGTGAAAGCGACTGGGTATTGGCGAGGTCACCAAGCAACCCCAGAGAGAGATGAAGACAAGGTTTCAGTTTGCAAAGTCTTCCAGTCTCCTGTAGGAACTAGGGGGGTGGGGTGCACATATTCACATGTGTGCACAGGTATGGGAGAGTGCATGTGGCCACGTGTGTGCCCACATGGATGTGAGTGTCACATGGGAAGGAAGGGACAATGGGGAATTCAGAGCAGGTGTGGTCGTCAAGGTGGCTGCAATGGGTGCCCCACCCCTCAAGCCACCAGTAACTCTGGGATCCTCTCCACATTTCCCCTGTTTTCCAACAATGGGTCACATCAGCCCCACCAGGGCTCCACTGGAAGTTGCCATTGATACCTAAACAGAAAGGGCCTTTCACTGTCCAGACCCCCATGGGCTGGTTGCTCTCCCAGGATCAGCACAAGGACTTTCTGTGAGCTCTGGAAGAAAGTACTCTGTGCTTAAGAAAAAGAGTTCACAGCCAGGCGTGGTGGCTCACACCTGTAATCCCAGCACTTTGGGAGGCTGAGGCGGGCGGATCACAAGGTCAAGAGATGGAGACCATCCTGACATAGTGAAACCCCGTCTCTACTAAAATACAAAAATTGGCTGGGTGTGGTGGCACGCACCTGTAGTCCCAGCTACTCAGGAGGCTGAAGCAGGAGAATTGCTTGAACCCGGGAGGCGGAGGTTGCAGTGAGCTGAGATTGCACCACTGCACTCCAGCCTGGTACCTGGCAACAGAGCAAGACTCTGTCTCGAAAAAAAAAAAAGAAAAGAAAAGAAGACAGTTCACAAAAGAGTAGGTTTTAAGTCTGGCTCAGTTGGATGCCATTTATCTCTTTCTCTAAAAGACCCAAAACAGTGAGAGAGTCCTACTCAGAGGTTCTGATCCAGGCTGGGTAAAGCTCTGCCCCCACCAGCCCTCTGTGTGCTGCCAAACAAAGGCATCAAGCTTTGGAAGAAGCCACTTCAAGACAAATTCTAGGTCCTCTGCCTGGAGCCAGCTCTAACCTCCCTGAACCTGTCTCTCCATCAGTCACATCAGTCACATGGTAAATACTCCTCTTTCGTAGGTTGTTCCAAAGAAGTTAAAACTATAAAGTCGCTGATCAGTAACAGTCAGTTTCTTTGAGGATCTTGCACGATGACATAAAATGAAACTACTAAGTGTCAGGATCGCTGGGTTCCACTTTTTCACCTAGCGGTTGACATACTGCATGATTGCGGCAAGCCCCCTGTCCTCTCTGGACCATATTGCTCTCAGTTCTATAATTAATTAAAGTGTTAACCCCGATTCATTGATTGTTGCCTACTATGTGCTGAGTCTTAGACTCAACATGGAAGGTATAGATGTGAAGGTGACAAAGAAGGTCCCTGTGGCATCTGAGAAGGATTTACCTAGACAACTTAGGTAACTACTGGTGACGGACCTTTGGAAGAAGAGGCATCTAAGCTAACTCCTCTTTTTCTTTCTTGGGAGGTTATAAGAGTAAAGGGCATGTTCAAGGAAAAAGGGAGTCCCCCTCCAGGGTTCTCCTAGGTCTGTTTGTTGACTGGCTTATTGAGTATGTAACCTGCATGTGTACACACACACACACGTGTGGACATGTGTACACATGCGGCACGCACACCCACCGGAAGGCGGGGTTCCACAGGCCCAGCGACGGTGTCTTAGGAAAAAGGGTCGATTCAAGAGAAAACAGGAAGCAGCTCCAAGTGTTCAAGCCTCCCTCAGCAACCCCGTCCTTTTCCACAGATTATGAAAATGAGATTGGACGGCAGAGGGTGGAGAGGTGCGTAATGCTCCTGCTATTTCCTGACGTCCTTCCCAGTGCCCCAGAGGCCCAGATCGAGTGGAATTATCTCCTCCCTGGCTGGGAGGGAGCTAGCTTAGAGCCAAAAACACCAAGATACGGGGAAGAAGACTGAAGAACTGTACAAACAAGCTAGGTTCGTGGCTTTAGGCCAAGAGGAACTGAGCCAACAAGCCTCCCCTGCTCCAGTCCAAACCCAGATGCTGGCTGGCCCTCCAGCTACTGGCCACAGAGGTAATCGAGGTCCCACTTCGGGATCCGAGCCCTGCTTGAGTAAGACTGACAGGGGGCTGGTGTGTGAATCTAGAGAGAAGCAGGAGACTGGGTACGTTCCTTTCTCTTTTTCCTTCTCTCTCCCCCAGTCTCTGCCTCCTCACCTTGTTACCTGTGTGTGGGTCTCTATTTCTCTTTGCAGCATTGGCCCAATATTTTCCTCTCAAACAAGTAGTGTGAAGCTGGCAGGATGTCTGAAAAATATAAAAACTTGCTACAAAACCCAAATTAACATAAGACACCCTGTTCTGTCTATCACACTGACAAAATTGGAAACATCAATAATATTCCTCATTAACAAAGGTAGAGCAAACAGGCTCTCTCAAAAACTGTTAGCAGGAGTAAAAACCCACATTGAATGTGCACGCTCCTAACCAAGCAATGCCACTGGCACCAAGGCAATATGCACAAAGACTTATGAGGATGTGTAAGAACACAAAGGTATTGTTTATACACCATTGTTTGTTTCCATGAAATTTGGCAATAATGCAAGAATGATCTAAAGGGAACTGGTTAAATAAGTCAAGGTGTCACCGCAGTATGGAATATGATGCAAATATGTAAAAGAATGAGCTAGGTCTACATGTCAGGGCATAGAAAGACATCCATGAACAAAGTCACATAAAGGTTTAGCTGGGAGAGCTTAAACGAGTATGTCTGGGCCGGTCGCAATGGCTCACACCCGTAATCCCAGCACTTTGGGAGGCTGAGGCAGGCAGGCCATGAGGTCAGGAGTTTGAGACCAGCCTGATCAACATGTTGAAACCCCATTTCTACTAAAAATACAAAAGTTAGCCAGGAGTGGTAGTGGGCACCTGTAATCCCAGCTACTCAGGAGGCTGAGGTAGGAGAATTACTTGAACCCAGGAGGCGGAGGTTGCAGTGAGCCGAGATCGTGCCACTGCACTTAGCCTGGGTGACAGGGCAAGACTCCATCTCAAAAAACCAAAACAGAAGTATGTCTGAACACCTCAGTGGCTTAGTACACAAAGGTTCATTTCTTGCTCACACAAAGTGTGATGGAAGCCTGGTCACTCTCCAAGGTAGCTGTGCTCCATGTTGTGACTCAGCGATCCAATCGGAGTCCATCTGTGGCTCTACTGTCTCAATACTATATCAGCGTCCTGTTCACTACAGAGGGAAGAGAACGCAGAAGGAACTCACACCTGATCATGCATGCACCACCCTTTGCTGGGAAGTCACATGCCCTGCCTAATTACAAGAAGACAGGAAAATTGGAAGGAGCAAATTGATTTTAAGTGAGCCATAAAAAGGCAAATGTAAGAATGATCCCTACTTTACATATGGGAAAATGAAGTCTCAGGCAGACCATTACCTGCTGCAACGAATGTTTTTACCTCCCTAGCATCCATCCACCTCTTCTTCAGCCGAGGGTATCATTACATCCCTTCAGAAAGACCTGCCCTACTCTCACCCACGCAGAATGTGTGGGTCATGATTGGCTGAGGTTAGTTGCTTCTACAATTCTCTCAGTCATAGTGATTGGCTCTGGGAGATACTATAGTTCATTCAGAGCCAATGAAACCAATGGACACTCTCATAGGAGTTCTGTGTAAGCATCTGGATCAATCCATTCCTGAAACGAATACCAACCCCCCTGGCCAATATATTGTTACTCCCTTACTCCCCCATTCCCTTGTGTGTGTGGATTTTTGTTTTGGTTTGTTTTTTCTTAAGCCTCTTAGGGCCTAGGTTTGTTTTTTTTTTTTATCAGGATTTAATACCAGATCTTCCAGATTCCAATGCCCACTCTCTTAACCAGCATATATGGTACCCTGTCTTAGGTGATGGAGCAGAAGGGACCTTATATATTTTCTGGTCCAAACCCTTTTATTTCACAAATGAGAAGATTGAGACCCAGGGAAGTCAAGTGACTGCCCTGAGATCACAGAGCAAGCCCATCTCAGAGCCTGCATTGCCGTCCGTAGACCCTTGATCTTGCCACAAAATCTCCACCCACAGTGACCTGACCTAAGCCCCTTGTGTGACTCTGAGGTCCTGGGGATGTCAGCATCATTTTTGATTTAAACAGATGATGACCAAGGCCCACCCTGATACCCTTGGCTGTGAACTATGTTCCAAGCCATTGGTTGCCAATAACAGTTCAAGTGCTGACATTTGAGAATGACTTAGTTTCTTTTTCATTTCATTTAGTGTGGATTCTAATGACATCATCCTCACTCAATCACCTTCTGATGGGTTTTGTCCATTGCAGAGAAAGCCAGAGATTTCCAGGTGGCCTTCTGCAGGAATTGCATGTCCAACCACTTGAGGTCTCCAAGCTTCAGTTTCCTTCCCAATAAAATGGTGAAAATGATAGCACCTACCTCACAGAATGTTGTCAGAATTAAATGAAATCTCGCATGACGGAGCTAAGCACAGCACACAGTGCAAAAGGCATAGTGCAAACGCCAGTTCGCATCTTCCTCAACATCCCCCGATGGCTCCCAGCAATGTCATGAGTTCTCTGTGCCCTAACAAAGTTCTCCCCACTCTGAGCCTCAGTTTCCCCAAGGGCGAAGTGAGACCAAGGCACTCTAAGGGCCTTCCAGGTTTCACAGCTGGACAGCCAGCTGGAGAATAGCATTGAGCTGATTGCTTCAATTCCCTGGACACCTGCAGGGTGCCAGGTCTGCGTCAGGGCCCCTCCCTCCATTAGCTCACCAGCCCTCGTGGGAGTGGATACTTTTCCCCCAATTTGCAGAGGAGGAAAGTGAGGCCAGAGAGGTCCAGGGAGACTTGCACTGGCAGTCCAGATCCAACATTCCTGGACACTTCCCTAAGCAAGCAAGTTAGACTTGATTCCAAGTTTCAACACTCCACAGCATGTTTTCTATGTTTCCTTTGAATGAGAGGCCACAGCTGATGGATGGGGAAACCCAAGTCCAGAGGGTTTGATGGACTTGCCCAGAGCCACCCAGCCATAAGCAACAGGCACAAAATTGGAGCCCAGGGCACGTGATTCCCAATAAATCATTCTTTCTACAAGACCACATGATCCTTTCGGATTGAGCCCTTCTCTGCTCCTTCCAAACAGAAGACACCAAGTTGTTTTCAGAGGCAAGGAAAACTTTGCTCCATATTTTTGAGATCAGGAGGTGGGAAGAACTTGAGTCTGAACTCTCCTCTTATAGGTTCTTAAACTTAGGTAACTACTACTAGTGACTGACCTTTGGAATTGCTCCAGCTGGCCCCAGGATGACTCCTGAGGAAGAAACATGAGTGTGACAGTGCCAAAGAGGACAAGCTTTGGAAAAGAATAGATCTAATGTCGGTCTCTCAATTATAGCTGTGTGGCCTTGGGCAAGTTACCTTACCTCTCTGGGCCTCAGTCTGTCCTTGTGTACTATGGAGATAATAATAGCTGGCTGTGACATTACCAGGTGGCTAGAAAAAAGTAAAGTGGGTCTGCACAAACTGATAATGAATCAAATCTCTAATGTGTTATTAAGTGGAAAAATAATATTGTAGGACACTGTGGTGTGACTGTGTCTGTGGATGTACCTTCTTCTCCCTCATCCTCTGCCCTTGGCCACGTGACCTACAGTGTGCTAACACTCTGATCTTAGAGTGTCTTGTCACATGGTTCAGCCACATGACTTGCTTTGGCCAGTGAGATGTTAACAGGCATGATGCTTGTGTATTTCACTTGCACTTTCCTGCTCTTTCAGGATTGCCATGAGAACACTGCCCTGGGAAGCCTTTTGGAAGATGATTGACAAGGGGACTCAGATGAGTTGTCCCCAGCTGAGGCCATCCTAGATCAACCAACAGCCAGGCCAGCCCCTGGAAATGTAAGCCGGCCCAGCCAAGGGAGGAAGAACCATCCAGCCAAACCCAGTCTAAATCATCAACCTGCAGATTGTAAGTGAAATAAATGGTCATCTTCCTACAGATTCTTGGCCCTTTCAGTCAATCCAACGTTGCTCCAATTGGCAACTTTGCAGAAGCTTTGGGGGCACATGATCTTTTTGTGTCTCTAAGCGTGTGAAGTGGAAATCATCAAAGGTAAAATTGAAGATGCTCTACCATCAGTACTAAGTGGACACCAAGAAGTCAACAGCCAGCCAAGTACGGCAGTCCAAGGATCCCAGTGCCAGCTCAACACAGCGGCCATGAGGATTAAACAGGCACAAGCTCTACCCGCTAGGAGGAAGTGAAAACTAAATAAGGAGCTGGAAGGACTCTGAAATTGGAGTCCAGTCTCCTCATTTTAGATCCAGGGAAACTGAGGCAGAGGGAGACAAAGCAACCTGTCCAGCGTTGCACAGTGCCCAGGAGCCTGAAGGGGAAGGAAGAGTGCCAGCGTCATGAGGCAGTGTTCTCCTGGTTCTTGTCGCTGGTGTGTCCCAGCACCCACCACATGCTTTGGCTCATATTTGTTGATAAATGAACCAAGGGTCTAGATGCTTCCTAACTTTTGCCACATCCCTCTCCAAAACCCTTCCCACACACACTCGCCTCTCACCTGAACAAGGCTGAGGGTGGGAATGGTTCTCCCACAGCCAGCAGAAGCGAGGTCTGGAGTCACCCTTCTGTATGTTCACTTGATCAGTAAATCTTGGCTCCACACGTACCTCGAGCAGAGCTGCTAAGAAGCCCAGCAACACCAGGAAGAATCCATGATGGGGGCTGGGGGGTTGCCAGAGGAGCTACAAGCGATTCAGACCATCCCAGGCTTGCACCTTGGCTCAACCAAATGGCTGTGCCCTATTGTGCCTCTCTTTGTCCATCTGTGAAATGGGTATAACAGACTCTATCACACAAGAGGCGACTGGTAAATATTAGCCCTTCTTGTTGCACATTGGGGCCTTGGCCACCTTCTTTCATTTTGTTAATTTTTTTTTAATGTGGATATAAACAAAAAAAAAAATGGCCTTTGAGGGACCCCTCAAGGAAGGCATCTGAAAGGAACACTCTAAAAACCACCTTTCCTGGAGGGCGTCTACAAGAGGGGAACCCTTCCTCCTGCCCAACCTTAGCAGCCACTGTGAAATGTTTTTCCACTCAAATATTCACTGTGTAGGATGAACTCTGGTCAGATGTGGACAAAAGTGACTAGGGAGTGGTGGTGCAGCCCCAACAGAAGGAAAATGGAGCTAAGGGCCCGATGCCTCTGGGTGTTCAGCTGGTAGCCACGCTGTACCCAGGCCACACTGCAGAGTGGAGAAGGGGGTGGATCTGAAACCAGCCCCCATGCCCAGCCCACAGCAGGGATCCCAGGAGCCAAAGGGGCTGAGGTTTGAATTCCAGTTCAGCCACCTACAGTCCGACTACAGGCAAGTCCCTGTTCCTGTCTGAGCCTCAGTTTCTCTATCCTGTTGGGGGTATGGCAGCTGGCTGGGTCCTGGTGAAGGATAAGAGGAAATGACCTGAGCATAGGAGTCTGTTGAGGTGTGCATGTGTGTGTGCATGTGCGTGTGTGCACCCATGTGTATCTATGTGTGTGCATGCATGTCTGTGTGCACCCATGTGTATCTGTGTGTGTGCATGTGTGTGTGCACCCGTGTGTATCCATGTGTGTGCATGCATGTCTGTGTGCACCTGTGTGTGTCTGTGTGTGTGCATGCATGTGTGTACACCCGTGTGTATCTGTGTGCGTGCACCCGTATCTGTGTGTGTGCATGCATGTGTGTGCACCCATGTGTATCTGTGTGTGCATGCATGTGTGTGCACCCGTGTGTATCTGCATGTGTGTGCATGCATGTGCACTCGTGTGTATCTGTGTGTGCACATGCATGTGTGCACCCGTATCTGCGTGTGTGCACATGTGTGTGCACCCATGTATCTGTGTGTGCACGTGCGTGTGTCCACCTGTGTAGCTATGTGTGCATGCATGTGTGTGCACCCGTGTGTATCTGCGTGTGTGCACCCATGTGTATCTGTATGTGCACATGCATGTGTGTGCACCCGTGTATCTGTGTGTGCATGCATGTGTGTGTGCACCTGTATCTGTATGTGTGTGCATGCATGCATGTGTGTGCATACACACCCCTTGCAGAGTACCCAGTAGGTGTGACTATCTGAGCAAGTGTTTGAGCCAGGGCTGGAACCGAGGGGACGCCTGCAAGGTGCCTGGAACACATGCTTCCTGGAGGCCTCCAGCCCCAGTCCTGCTGGGGGTTCCCGTTTCCATCACTCCAACAACCCCTGGATGACCAGGTAGGAAAAATGAGCCGTAACCTCCCCAGTCTGGCCACCACCTCCCAGCTCTCAAGCGCCCCCCCAGCCAGGCTTCAGCAACCTTCCAGGCAAGAAGGAGTTAACTGGATGCCCTTCCAAAGCAAATAGGGCCCAGAGCACAGCCAGCCCAGAACTCAAAACACATGAAAAGAGGGAAGCCCCTTCCCCCGTCCCCCATCCCCTCCCCGACTCCAGGCTGCTTTTGTGCGGTTCCTCCCCACACACCCTGCCCTCTTTCCCTCCTGCCCCTGGCTGTCACTAGCAAGTCCCAGGGATTTTCCCACCCCCTCCCACCTTATCTCTGTCTCTTTGTGTCCCCAGTCTGCTCCTGCCTAGGGCAGAGGCAATGGGGCTACCAGCTGACTTGTCCTCCATTACCCCCTGGCCTTTCCCAGCCCTAGACCCCGACCTGTTCAGGGGAGCCCTGCCTGGAGACCCTCTTCTGTCACGCACCATTGTGGGAGCACGGGGCTCTGTCAACACCTCTGCTGCCTCCATTGACTCTGAAGGTGCACATGAAATACACACATTGAACCACCCACTTACTCCTGGGCACAGAAGTAATTTCCTCTCCCCGGGGAGATCTGTAGTAGAGGCAAGGCTGACAGCAGCCATCTCTGGGCCTGTGTCCTCTGCATGGGCCACATGTAGCCCCTGTCTGGGGCTGCAGCCCTCCTGGACGATGAAGCCGCAGCAGCCAGGCCTTCTCAGGGCAACTGTAAGGCTGGAAGGAGACCTAGGGTGGGAACACGTCACCTAGTGCATGGGCAGCCCATGGGTTCTGAGCATCATGATGCCTCTACCTACCAGCTTTCTCCCTCCAGTGAGAGGTACTAAGAAGTAGAGGGGCATACGGCTCTTAGAATTCCTGCCCCGGTGAAACAAGGGCAGACTGGCACTGATGGTTGCGTGTTTTTGATGTTTTGGTTTTTTGTTTTTTTTTTTTGAGACGAAGTCTCTCTCTGTCACCTAGGCTGGAGTTCAGTGGTGCGATCTCAGCTCACTGCAACCTCTGCCTCCCAGGTTCAATCGATTCTCCTGCCTCAGTCTCCCAAGTAGCTGAGACCACAGGTGCACAGCACCATGTCCAGCTAATTTTTGTATTTTTAGAAGAGATGGGGGTTTCACCATGTTGGCCAGACTGGTCTCGAACTCCTGACCTCAGGTGATCCGCCCACCTCAGCCTCCCAAATTGGGGGCACTAGAGACGTGAGCCACCGCGCCTGGCCTACAATTTTGGTAAGAATAAGACTATGAATATTTTATTGATCCCTGCACTTGTGCCTTATGCTATGCCCATTCTATTTAATCTACATGCCAATCCTGAAAGGAGGGTACTACTGTCTCCATTTTACAGATAAGGAAACTGAGGTGTCCAGTGGCATTTCTCTTCCAAGAAGGGAAAGAAATTTACATTCTCTCTACCAAACTTGGCATTCATCAGTTGCCCAAGAAGGAAAAAAAAAATCCTTTTTAGGAGTCAGAGAAGCTTCTACTCCATACTGGGGACCAGGGAAGGGGTGACCTGTGGGTGCCCAGAACAGCTCACCCAGGTAACCCAGGGGCCAGAGTCATTTATTTCCTTATTCAGAAAAGTATTTTTAAAATGATGTGTGTAGCCGGCCATGGTGGCTCATGCCTGTAATCCCAGCACTTTGGGAGGCCAAGGAAGGAGGACTGTTTGAGGCCAGGAGTTCAAGACCAGCCTGGGCAACATAGCAAGACCCAACAGAGCAAGACTCTATAAAAAGGAAAAAAAGACCGGGCGTGGTGGCTCATGCCTGTAATCCCAGCACTTTGAGGTCAGGAGTTCAAGACTAGCCTGGTCAACATGGTAAAACCCTGTCTCTATACTAAAAATACAAAAATTAGCTGGATGTGGTGGCGTGCACCTGTAGTCCCAGCTGCTTGGGAGGCTGAGGCAGGAGAATCACCGGAACTCAAGAAGCGGAGGTTGCAGTGAGCTAAGATCACTGCTCTCCAGCCTGGGCGATAGAGCAAGACTCTGTCTCCAAAAAATAAGAATTTTAAGACGGTAACAGTAGAGCATTCAACAAACATGGCACCCTTCTGAGCTCAGGGCCCTGTTCAAACACAAAGGTCCCAAGGCCATCAAGCCAGCCCTGCCCCCACGTCTCCTGGCTACACCCTATGCTGAGGCCACAGTTGATAGTCCGGAACCACAATGGGAGTCACAGGGGTGAATCCCAGCTCCCCATATAAAGCTGCCTTTCCGGGGAGCAGCATGACCCAAATGAGAAGACCAACGAGGCCACCTGCGCTGAATTTCAGTTTGTTTTCTTTAAGTAGAACGCCACCTCAGGAAGCCGATCTCAGCAAAAATACAACCCCTGAAGAATTTGACCTGCCCCGGCCCAGCTCTCACGGGCCCCTACCAAGCCCCTTCATCCTCCCTGTCTCACCCCAGCCTGTGTCCTCTTCTTTTTCTTTTTCTGGAGACTGAGTCTCACTCTGTCGCCTAGGCTAGAGTGAAGTGGTGCCATCTCAGCTCACTGCAACCTCTGCCTCCTGGGTCAAGCAATACTCCTGCCTCAGCCTCCTGAGTAGCTGGGATTACAGGCATCTGCCACCACGCCAGGCTAATTTTTGTATTTTTAGTAGAGACAGGGTTTCACCATGTTGGCCAGGCTAGTCTTGAATTCCTGACTTCAGGTGATCCACATGCCTCAGCCTCCCAAAGTGCTGGGATTACAGGCGTGAGTTACTGCGCCCTGGTATCCTATTCTTAAGCATTTTATGAAGGTTTATAAAGATCAAGCAGGAACCAGCTGGGCAAAAAAGGAAGGAAAACATGATTTTGTAAGTTGTAGACCAGGGAGGTATACCACTGAGGAGTCGCTGAAAACTGGGGCAAGTTTACGTGATGCTTATACAGCAAAACCTCGCCGTACACAGAGCAAGCCCCTGGAGAGTCAGGAAGGGAGGAAGGGCCTCCCAGGAGGGCAGGCCCTCCCCATTGCCTCCCTGGGACCCCACCTGATTCCCAGCTGCCACCAGATAACTCCTTCCACATGGAGACACCTTGGTGGCCAGACTCCAGT
Organism: Aotus nancymaae; assembly: GCF_030222135.1. Taxonomy (NCBI): domain Eukaryota; kingdom Metazoa; phylum Chordata; class Mammalia; order Primates; family Aotidae; genus Aotus; species Aotus nancymaae. Next base: position 2,407,019 of record NW_026988491.1, read on the forward strand.
GACAGAGAGAATCATGTGCCAGGCTGTGGAGCTGGAACGCTGAGCGAGACCACAGTGAGAAAGCTTTCTAGGGGAAGGTGAGTGGAGCTTCCACCTTGTCTCCAGTGACTTCAAAGGGAGAGGAAGAAAACCAACTGCCAGCAAGATGCCTCAGAGAACCCCATTTAGGTCACTGTGCAATGTGTGTGTGTGTGTGTGTGTGAACAGTCTGTTGACAATGGTTATCTGCAGAAGGAGGTGGGAGAGAGGCTGACCTTTGATTTTCGTTTTTGTTTTTGTTTTGTTAGAGACAGGGTCTCTCTGTGTTGCCCAGGTTAGAGTACAGTGGCATAATCATAGCTCAGCGCAGCCTCTGCCTCTCCAGCTCCCAGCGATCCTCCCACCTTAGCCTCCTAAGTAGCTGGGACTACAGGTACACGCTACCATGCCCAGCTTTTTTTTTTTTTTTTTTTTTTTTCATAGAGACAGGGTCTCACTACGTTGCCCAGGCTGATTTCAAACTCCTGGCCTCAAGTGATCCTCCTGCCTTAGCCTCTCAAAGCACTGGGATGACAAACATAAGCCATCATGTCCAACCAAAAACCTTCTTTAAACATGAAAGAAACGCATGGTGCACCACTCAGGAAGCCTGCTTTGGCAGTGCCTGCTGAAGCCAGACTGCCCCTGCCCTGGGAGCCAGCAACCCCGCTCCTAGGCAAACACCCCACATAAAGTGTGTGTGAGCACCAGAGACCCACAGGAGGTGGCCAGCAGGACTGCTCTTCCTCCTGGCCCTAAACTAGACACTACCCAGGCAAATGGATGCACAGACTATGGAAGAGTCACAGAAGGCAAAGCTCCTTGGCAAGGAAAAAGAACGAATTATTGATACCAACTATGTAGGTGAATCTTGTGGATATAGTGTGAGCAAAGGAAGCCAGACATGAAAGAACTCGCACTGCTTGACTCCTTCAGGTGAAGTTCAGGAACTGGCACTGTTAAAGTCCGGCTAGAGAGTCCATCTGGTGGGGGCAGGGGCAGGGGTGCCAAAAAGAAGACAAGGAGAACAGTTCTCATCGATGACGTGTTTTTGAGTGTCCCGGTGAGCCAGGGGATATTAAGCACTCACAGTGCAATGCACCCTCATCCATTTTTTACCCATTTCACAGATGAAGAAACAGAGGCTCAGAAAGGTGAAGTTCTCTTGTGGAGATCCAGCAAAGAGCTAAAGGACAAAGGTAGTGGTTTGGCCGCAGTTCTGCTTGGTTCCAGGGTCTGTGTTCCAAAGTACTATGTGGAGACTTATCAAAGACTTACGACAGCCTCAGAATGGGACTTGGACCCCGGACCCTTCTGAAACCAAAGTCCCCCATGCTCTTAATGCCTATCCCTCTGAGTTAAGGTGTGTAAAATACTTGGCACGCAGCAAGAGTTCAGCCATGTTGGTTATGATCATCAACATAATAGTAAAAGGCTTTGTCTAGGAAAAAGCGTAGGAAGAGGGACAGCACGGCCTCCCTAGGGGAGTGACTTGTGACCCCATGGAAAACCCAGCAGTGCAGGGGGGCAGGGCAGAGGCCCGTTGCTCTGGAGGCTGTGAGTCAAGGAGGATTTCCCTGCACCACAGCCCTGACTCCCAGGGTCTGCTGTCACAGAGTCCCTCGGCCCTAGTGCTCTGGAGATGTTCTTGATTGACTGGAGCAAACTGCCTGGTCCACTCCAGGCCTGGCCTGGATGGAAGGAGCCAGAGCATGTACTTAGACCGCCCTGGATGGAGCAGCTGGGGAACCAGGGCTGTGGGTTCTGAGCTAGACCTCTGTGAAATATACATTAAAAATACATCTGTATTGATCAGAGGCCTCAGGTCAGGCTCCAGGGACAATGTGTATTCCCTGCATGCCCGGATGTCCCTGGCAATCTTAGAAATGAAAATTGAGAATGGCTTAATTCCCTCTCTTGGGACAAACAGGAGCAAGCTGCCCCATGTCCCCTTCCAAGGCTGGTTTCTCACACTGGCAGAGGACATCCCAAGCTGGCAGAGCTAGAAATTGCCTTAATTTCATCTATTCCAATACCTCCATTCTGCAGATGGGGACACTGAGGCCCAGAAGGGGAAATGGGGTTACCCAAGGTCAAAGAGCAAGAGTTGGATACAGAACAAGAATTCAAACCCAGGTTTCTGGACTCCCAGGCAAAGTCCTCGTCCCATACCCCATCTCTTGGCTAAAGTACTCATTCTCTAAAGGAGGTCTTCGAATCACTCATTCATTTCACAAATATTTATTGAGTACCTCCTATACACTTCATGTTAGAAAGTAGAAATTAGGAAAACCACAGAAAGCCATCCCAGGCTTGGGGAGGTTACAGTCTAAGGTGGTGGAGCTCCCAGACCTCCTGGCCCCTCTTGTCAACTCATTCCCAGTCACCTTGGCGTTTAATAGAATGTACTGGGCTCTTCCTGATGCCAGGCAGTGTCAAGGCTGGGGAATGCAAAGAGGAAGAGGCACAGTTTGGGGTCCTAGAAAATCATTCGTTTGGGTAGTGCACATACACAATCACAAATTGAAGACAATTCATGATGGAAAGTAAAATCGACAGAGATGGTGCTTCACAACCCAGGAACATTAACAAGGGCCTCTTGGAAAATGTGGCCTTTATTGTGGATGTTGAAACCATGAAGATCTGGGGGCTGGGCACGGTGGCTCACGCTTGTAATCTCAGCACCTTGGGAGGCCGAGGTGAGTGGATTATTTAAGGTCAGTTGTTCAAGACCAGCCTGGCCAATATGGTGAAACCCCACTTCTACTAAAAGTACAAAAGAAATCACCCGGGTGTTTTAGCCCATTCGTGTAATCCCAGCTACTTGGGAGGCTGAGGCAGGAGAATCGCTTGAACCCAGGAGGCAGAGGTTGCAGTGAGCCAAGATTGCACCACTGCACTCCAGCCTGGGCAACGGAGTGAGACTGTCTCGAAAAAAAAAAAAGAAAGAAAGAAAGGGCCGGGCGCAGTGGCTCATACCTGTAATCCCAGCACTTTGGGAGGCCGAGGGGGGAGGATGATGACGTCAGGCGATCAAGACCATCCTGGCTAACACAGTGAAAACCCATCTCACTAAAGATACAAAAAATTAGCCGGGTGTGGTGGTGGATACCTGTAGTCACAGCTACTCAGGAGGCTGAGCCAGGAGAATCACTTGAACCTGGGAGGTGGAGGTTGCAGTGAGTGAGCCAAGATCGCGCCACTGCACTCCAGCCTGGGCAACAGAGCGAGACTCTGTCTCAAAAAAAAAAAAAACTGTCTCAAAAAAAAAAAAAAACGGTTTTGGAAGGGAGGTAATAGAGAGATAAGGCATTCCAAGTAGGAGAAATTGTTATGAATGAAGGTGCAGAGGTGAGACCATGAACATTCTGTTCGGGAAATAGCAAATGGCCACAACGGATAGAAACCAGAATAGCAGCTTAGGGTTGTATCACAGAAGGAGGTCAAAGTCAGACAAGGAGGGTATTCTTTATTCTGTAATGCAAGGGGAGAATGGTTGGAAATTTAGGTTCCTCCTCTCTCCCCCAGACCTCTTAACCCAATATGCCCGCCACAAGTCTGATCGTTCCTCAAAAGGTGCAAGATAGAGTTACCACACGACCCAACAATTTCACTTCAGGTATTTACCCAAGAGAAGTGAAAACGCTTGTCCACACAAAAACTTGCCCACGAGTGCTCACAGCTGCATTCTTCATTCCAGCCAAAGAGTGGAAACGCCCCAAATGTCCATCAACAGAGGAGTGAATAGACAAGATGTGGTCTATATGTGCAGTGGAATATTATTTAGCCATGTCAAGGAAAGAAGTTCTGATCTGTGCTACCACATGGATGTCTCAAGGATGAACCTTGAAAGCATTGTGCTAAGAGAAAGAAGTCCATCCCAGAAGGCCACATATTGCATGATGCATTTATAGGGAGTGTCTAAAACAGGTAAATCTATAGAGACAGAGACTAGATTAGTAGTAGCTGCGGCTGAACTGGGGTAGGGGTTGGTATGATGGCTCAGGGTTTAAATAGAGTGACCCAGGGAGGTCTCTAGGGGAAGGTAATATTGGAGCCAAGACATTCAGCAGGTGGGGGCTGTGGTCTTTTGCTTTCCAGAGAAATGACTCAGACTCATGGTCAGCAGGCAGAAGGCAATGAGTGGAAGCTACTGATTTATTGATCCTGTGGTGTCTGGGTTGTCCTCCATACTCTTCTCAGCAACAGTAGGAGAGGACAGAAATGCTCCCCTCTTATAAAGAGGAAACCGAGGCCCAAAGAGGGGTGCCTTGTCTACGGTCACACAGTAACTTACTAGGGCTGGGACGTAAGGGTCTTCCTGCTCCACTCCAGCTGGTGAGGTGGGCAGGGGCAACCTGCAACATCTCCCAAATCTCAGGGTACAGCAAAGGGAAAATGCCACCCCCACCGCCACTGCCACAGCCACCTGCCTCAGATGTGCCTTCAGAAGTGTCCAGGGAAAATACCCCAGGGGCTGCTCAGCAGTCCTCCAGCCCCCACCCTGCCCCGCACGCATGCACAGGACCAGCCCATGATCTCACAGAGGCTTCTGCCAACGCAACTGTAATTGTTCAGGACTTGGCAAGAGCCTGCTGGAGAGGCTGTGGGTGGGAGGAACTGGTGGGGGGCAGGTGGGTGGATGCTGGGGAAGGGGACGGGGAGCAACAAAGCCTTTCTCCTTAGAGACAGTTTGTTCTCTCAACAGCTGTTAGAAATTTGAGGTTTTTCATGCTCCAGGCTCAGAAGAGAAAGCAGGGAGACAGCTCTAGGGACACACTGCTTGCCACTGCCTGTGTCCTGGGAGGGAGGATGTGCACCTAGCCATCATCTATTTTGTGCACCTAGCCATCATCTATTTTGTGCACCCACCCTTGGCCATGCATCCACTCCACCTGCCCTGTGGGCAGGCAGCAGGCTCTAGCTGGGCCTCCATATGGGGGTCCCAATCATGTTGAATTCACAAGTCCACTGACTTCCTGCAAGCAACACTGCACTCTGAGCCTCAGCTTCCTCATCTATAAAATGGGCATGGTAATCACCCCCTCTTCTTCACAGGGTGACTGGGGTGGCTTTTGGCCATCAGCTAAACCCAATCACTCCATCACAGATGATCACTGTACACCTATGATGTGCCAAACCTGGGGATACCATGAATAACAACCACACATGCCACTCATTGCTTCAGGGGGAAACAGTAAATGATCCCAGATGATCACCTCTATGAGTCCAGGTTTGCAACATGCTACAGAGGAGAAGGCAGAGTGTTCTGGGATCAAAAGCATGAGACTTACAGCAGAGGTCAGGGGAGGCTTCCACATGGAAGTGGCACTTCAGGTAAACAACAGCCAAGTAGGGGAAGGAAGAGGGAAGTGCACACAGGACCCTGAGTCGGGGTGATCGCGGCTGCAGGAGGGATGTCTAGAACTGCTGGAGCAGAGAAAACCAGAGGGACCTAGCCAGAGGATGAGGCCGCAGAGGCCAGAGGAGCTGATTCCCATGGGGCCTTGCAAGCCGCCAGCAGGATTCTGCACTTATCTCAAGGGCACTAGGGAGCCATGGATGGTTCTCAACCTGAAAGGAGCCTGATCAGCTCATAGGAAGACCAGAGTCCTCTGCCCCGAGCAGCAATTCCCAAGGGGTCCTTAGTGGCCACATTTGACGAGGTGCTGGTGAAGGGTTCATTCATGAATTAGGTTTGGCCTGAGTGCCAGGAACAGGGGCCTCACAGGCAAGAGCTTTGTTCGGGGTCAGGTACCTAGAACATTCCCTGGCTACCACCAGAAGGCTCTGTCTTTACCAAAAAGTCATCCCAGGAGAGCTCACAGCCAGGTTTTAGCACTGCTGTCCACCCCAGAGCCCACCCCTTGAAGGCCAGCAGGTTCAGTATAAAACATCCCAGCATGGGGCCAGTGCACAGTAGGTGCTTCATGACAAAAGCCACCGTTATTTGAGTAGTCCCCACATTCTCATGGCTCTGAGGCCTTCTATTGATGAACATAGTTTACCATCATAGTAATCCTTGAGGTCGGAATCAGCATCCTCTTTGTAATGGAGATGCCTGTCAGACTGATACTTGGAGATGTTTCTTTTCAGGGCCAAGGCCTCAAAGAGCAGGAGTCAGGCCTCACAGCAGGTCTCCGTCACAAGCATCTATCTTTTTAACTCCTTCTCTGCCCCACTTCCTCTTTACACATACAGGGCATCCAACAGTCACTCCTCTGACTTCTTCCTAAGGCCATTTGCATGTATTTTCTTGTGGGTAGCAGAATGAGGGTCACAGCCAACAGCAGGGTTAAAGCCCCTGCATATGGGCTGTGATAAGGGTGACACGGCACTGGTAAAGCACTGGCTTAGTCGTTGGCATACCATACCCACTCGATAAATGATGGCAGGTCCATGATGATTGTACCTCACACCACCATTGGGCCTGGGAGGGCTCTGTGGTATTCATTCCACTGGACAGATAGGTCAAGGGAGGCCTGGAGAGCCAATAACAAGTCAACAGACTCACAGCAAGATCAGAGTTGGGACTGTCTCAACCCCACACACAGGATCCATGGATTGCTCCATAGAAGTCTCCAGAGCACAGAGCCACATCTATCTTGCTAACTCTCAATAGTACTAGTTGAGATGGGGCAGTGGTTCATACCTGTAATCTCAGCTTCTCCAGAGGCTGAAGCAGGAGGATCACTTGAGTCCAGGAGGTCGAGGCTCTAGCAAGCTATGATTACACCACTGCACTCCAGTTGGGCCACAGAGCAAGACTCTATGTCTACAAAAAACAAATGTAAAAATAAAAAAATAATACTAGTTGAATGAATAAATGAGCTATTGCAGCAGGCAGACTCTACTCCTAATGTCTATGCCCTTGGGTAGCCAGTTCCTTCTCCTGGCATGTGGGCAGAGCCTGTGACCTGCTTCAAATCCATAAAATACAGCAAATTGACAAGATGTGTGTGATTACATATTTAAGATTATAGCACCCATCTTCCTGGAACCTCTCACTTCCTGACAGCTTTGAAAGCAGCAAGCTGCCAAGGTGTAGGTTACCTATGTTGGGAGGCCCATGTGGCAAGGAAACGTGGGGGGATTCTAGGAGGTGAAGGTGGCCTTTAATCAATAGCCACGAAAAAGCTGAAGTCCTCAGTCCTACATCCACAAGGATCTAACTCCTGTCAATCATCTGCATGATCTCGGAAGTAGATCTCTCTCCAGTTGAGCCTAAGATGAGACCATGGCCCCAGCTGACACCTCAGACGCAGTCTTGTGAGACCCTAAGCAGAAGACCCATCCACACCGTGCCCAGACTCCTGATCCACAGAAAATGTGAGATCATAAATGTAAATTATTTTAAGCCAGGAAATTAGTAGTAGTATGTTACACAGCAGTAGAAAACTAACACAGCCATAGACAGCAGTAGCCAGAGTCCCAGCTCGACTCATTCACAACCCACTTACTGTTCCATAGTTTCAGTCAAGGAAGATTTTTACCAAGATAAAATGGCCAAGTATGGTGGCTTACACCTGTAATCTCAGCACTTTGGAGGCCAAAGAAGAAGGATCATTTGAGGCCAGGCTCAAGACCAGCCTAAGCAACATAGCAGGACCCCATTTTATTAAAAAAAAAAAAAAAGCTTTAAAAATTAGCCAGCCATGGTGGCACACACCTGCAGTCCCAACTACTTAGGAGGGCTTGGGTAGGAAGATCACTCGAGCTCACAGTTTGAAATTGCAGTGAGCTATGATGGCACCACCACACTCCAGCCTGGGTGATGGAGCACGACTTTGTCTCCAAAAAAAAAGAAAAAAGAAAAGTAAGAAAACCATTCAGAGCTGGAAGTGGAGGGAAAAGGGGGTTCTGGGAGCTCAGATGTGGTTGAACATAAAAATACATTCTTCTTACAATTGGCTTAGAAATGGCACCTCATGTAATTATTTTAAACAAATTCACAAGAGGAGAGCATTCCTGCTTGAGGTCATCTTAACTAACCAATGCAGCCTTGCTCTGCTGGAAACGGATTGTGGCAGCTCTGCACTCTGCAACCAGGACCTCGGGCTCACACGGGTGGCATTTGCTTCCAGCCTGCTGACACAGTGCTGAGCCTGGGAACCTGACTGTGGCTGAGAAAAAGATCTCTCTGGCTGTAACTTTTCCACATGGAGTCTCTGAATATCAGAATGTTCCAGGCATCCACTCCTTAAGTTAAGGAGTCGTGAAGTTCCAGACCTCTGCAGACTGTGGTAAGCAGCATGTTTGTCCTGATAACCAATTTGTTTCTAGATAAGCTAGCTAGGGTGGTAGAGACATAAATGAACACAATTAGGAGTGTGTTGATGAAAGTTGAGGCAAGTGACAGGTACCTGGGGTTTTGGTTTTTTGAGAGAGAGTCTTGTCTGTCTCTCAGGCTGGAGTGCAGTGGCGCGATCTCGACTCACTGCAACCTCCGTTGCAGCGATTCTCTTGCTCCAGCCTCCCGAGTAGCTGGGAACTACAGGTGCCCGCCACCACACCCAGCTAATTTTTGTATTTTTAGTTAAGACAGCATTTCACCATGTTGGCCAGGCTGGTCTCAAATTCCTGACCTTGTGATCCACCTGCCTCGGCCTTCCGAAGTGCTGGGATTACAGGCATAAGCCACTGCGCCCAGCCTACCTGGGAGTTCTTTATACTATTATTCGCTTTGCTTTTACACATATGAGGTTTTCCACAGTGAAAAATTAAATCAACAGAAAGGCAGTGCAGTCCAGTGGTTAGGAGCATGGACTCTGGGTCCCACAGATCTGGGGGTGTGTCTTGGCTCAACCAAGCTAAATCATCCCCCGCTGAGTATCCAAAGTAGCAACCTCAGTGAGACCTTAGCACCATTTTACAGATGAGGCCACTAGGGCTCAGGGAGGGTCTGTGACTTGCCCAGAGTCCCACAGGTGGGAAGGCCTGAGCCAGGATTTGAACCAAGTCCTTTTGCCTCTAAAAACTTCTAACTGTGACACTGTGTAATTTGTGGGACCCAGTAAAAAAATGAAATGCAGGGCCCCTTGTTAAAAAATAATGATGATTGTTTCTTGGAATAGGGGATTTGAAAAAATTATAATAATGATGAATTTCAAGTTGGCGGCAGCAGAGCATTAAACCAAGCACAGGGCCCTCCGTGAAGCCGGCCCTGGCTACACTGGAGTGATGTTCGCTGCCATTATGCTTATTACATTGTATACTCACAGTCCCCTGGAGTCTTCAAATCAAACAACGATGGAACAGAATTCTGGTGTCTCAAGGATCTTGACGATCCCAGGATTACAGAACAGTACCCACTCCCACAAATTCTTGCTGAATCAGAACCCAGAACATTAGGAAGAACAAAATATACATTGGCAGATACAGAGTGCTGGTACCAAAAGAGGTCATCAAATCAGCCCATTTTATAGATGTGGAAGTCAAGGCCCAGAAAATGTGAGCGGGCTCTCCTAGTATTCAGGACTCCAAGACCCCAGCATCCTTCATCACCCCTGAGAGCCAATCTCTGGATCTTCCCATTCAGCTCACAGGCCGCCCCCATTCCTTCAGTTTGCAGCTCCTGGAGTGGGATTCTCCATCCACTGTCATCCCTGTGGGCCAAGCTTCTCTCACACCAGAAGAGCCTTTCCAGCAGCTGCTTAACTCAAATTATAGCTTCTTTAGAAAGAAAGAAAACAGGGGATAAGAGATCGAGGCAAACATTGCCACTCTAAAGAGGCTCTCGTCAGCCTGTTATAAGCGAGGAGTTTGTTTTTTGTTAATATTTTTTCTGCATGGCGTGCTGCAAATAAGAACATTCAGAGAGCAAATTGGTGGCGTATTTATTGCTGTTGGTTCTTCAGCAGCACTAAGCCAGTAATAACGGAGAAGCCGCTTGAAGTGTGAGCTCAATTCCGCCTGGTTAAAGCGATCAGGGCTGCGCTCCGGGGCTGTGTTTTGTCAAGTGGACACAGAGCACAACCCAGAACACCCAAACTAATAGCATAATCGGATTGAGACTTCCGCATGCTCCCCACACCCCTTCGGCTCCCTGGGGCAGGGGGCTGGGCTCCAAGCCCACCCAGCACCCAGCCCAGTCCCAGAGAAGGCTGGTGCCTCCCCCTACCCAGCCAAGCTATGCTCTTAGCATTGTACCTTGCTCCCGGGTACCTGAGAGGGATGGCAGGGGGAGACCTAAGTCATGCACCCAGGAGGGTGGGGGTGTCCCCTCAAGTAGAGAGTTCCACAGAGAAGATACCAAGGGGATCACCTTAAGGACCAGCACTGGTAGTTCCTGGTTGAGTGACCTTGGGCAAGTTACTTAACCTCTTCATCCATGCCTCTATTTCTCCATAAGTAAAATGGGTATCATAATGAATACCTACATCTCAAGATCATTATGAGGATTAAACTGAGTTAATGCATGGGAAGGGAATCCTTTAAAACAGTGCCTGGCCCTTGGTAAGTATTACACAAGCACTGGGTTTTATTTATTTAAAATCTGATGCCCAGGCTGGAGTGCAGTGGTGCAAGCATAGCTCACTGCAGCCTCAAACTCCTGGGCTCAAGTGATCCTCCCTCCCCAGCTTCCACAGTAGCTGGGACTACAGGTATGCACCGCCATGCCCAGCTGATTTTTAATTTTTTGTATAGAGACAAAATTTAAATTTTGTGTAGAGGGGCATCTCACTATGTTTTCCAGGCTGGTCTCAAGGCAGAATTCTGGTGGCTCAATAATCTTGATGATCCCAGAATTACAGAGCTCTTGGGCTCAAGTGATACCCCCTTCTCGGTCCCCTAAACTCTGGGATTGCAGGTGTGAGCCACCATGCCTAGTGTTCAATGTTTACTGGAAAGATCTCAAGGTCTGGAGTGTGCAACCTGGATTTTGCACACTGTGTGAACTTGGGCGGGTCACTTCAGCTCTGGCTTCTTTATCTGAACAGACACGAGGTGATAACTCACGCCTATGTCACCGGAGGCTGTGACGGTTAACCTGTAAGGAGTGTTCATGGGTTTTGTAAGCAGCATTGCGTGAATGCTGGTTTTGTGGCCCGGTCAGGGCCTCTTGGGAAACACTATAGTACGCTGCTGGTAGACTGTGAATTATGACAACCACTTGGAAAATAATACGGCAATGTAGCATCATGTGGAAGATGTGCACACCCTCTGACTCAGCAATTTCATCCCTAAGAAGACACCCAAAAAGAATTCTGGCGATGTGCCCAAGATTCACACCTGGATGCTCACGGTGGAGTGTTCAAGGGGGCTCTGGACAAGAAAACACCTCAGTGCCATGGCTAGGAGATTGCATGAATCAACTGTGGGACAGCCAAGCGATGGACTTCCACACAGACTAAAAATAAATCAACCACACCACTACGGGACACGCTCCCACCCCACTCCCTGGGGATTGCCATACTCCCACACAGCCTAAAAATAAATTAACCACACCACTATGGAATAATACCAGGGAATTATGTCCTGGTGGAATAGCTCTGTATCTCCTGTCAGGACAGTTATTCAGACCTACACAAATTTTCAAGGACTGTACACCTGGGGGCAGGGGAAGAAATAAAAGATGCAGGTTAAAAAAAAAAGAAAAAAAAACTGAGGACATCTGAATAAGGCCCACCCCTGAGTTAATAGTACTGTAGCAATTGTACTATCGTGTTAACTTCCTGTGTTGATTATTTTTACCATGCCTTGAAAGGTATTATCATTGGGGGAAGCTGGGTGAAGGGTTCAGGGGGTCTCTCTGTATTATTCTTTCAACTTTGTGTGAGCCTTAAATGATCTCAAAAAAAAAAAAAAGTGAAACAAAACTGATTAATTAATTCCAGCACCTGCAACAACATAAAGGAATCTCAAAAACAGAATGAGGAAAGACAAAGAAGAAAATACACAGTCCAGATTGTGTTTGTGATTCCATCTACACTGAGTTCAAAAACAGGCAACCCCTACGCTATAGTATCCAGCAATCTTATGCATGTAATGAGTCCCTAGCAAAGAACCAACCCGGAACCCAGAGGCGGGGTTCGCCTTGGCAGTGGGGACAGGTAGCAGGTGGGATGGAGTCCATAGGGCTTGGCCGTATGGGCGGCATTGCACTTCTCAGGCTCAGTGGTGGAAAGGCTGTTTTCCTTGTCCCTTATGCCTACCTTATGTATTTCATTTTGTTTGAATAACATATCTCCATAAAAATAAGTTTTAAAAAGGATTTGGTCTTTGGGGTCAGAAAGTCCTGGGTCAAGTGCTGGCTTTGCCGCCTTGCAGCCAAGTGACCTTGGCCGCATCACCTCTGGGCCTCGGGGTCCTCTGTGCGGAACCTACTGGGCAGGCCTTCCTGGAAAAATGACCTCCCAGCACCTTTAGGTAGGTATCTGGACCTCCCTTTTTCTGCAGGGACTTGGAGTAAGGCCTGCAGGGACATCTTTGCCCAACTGTGCGGCCCTGTGGGGGCACTGCCCACCCATGCCCCTGACGTTTTCTGCTGGGAAAGGGAATATGAACTCTACTCTCTCTCTCTTTTATTATTATTAATATTTTTGACAGGGTCTAACTGTGTTGCCCAGGCTGGGGTTCAGTGGCACAATCATGGCTCACTGCAGCCTTAAATTCCTAGCCATCCTCCTGCCTCAGCATCCCAAGTAGCTGGGACTACAGGCACACACCACCATGCCCAGCTAATTTTAAAAAAAAATTTGTAGAGACAGGGCTTCGCCATGTAGCCCAAGCTAGTCTCAAACTCCTAAGCTCAAGTGATCCTCACGCCTGGGCCTCCCAAGGTGCTAGGGTTACAGATGCACGTCTAACACGGCTCCAGGCATGTGCTTACCCTCTCTCAATAACACCTTCCCAGCTATGTCTCCCACCGAGAAGAAGGAGTCATCCCAAGTTGCTTAGATTTGGGGCAGTGACTGCGCCAGGTTTGCCAACGGCAGGGTCTTCTCTTCCATGGAATGGCCAAGCTCCCCTGTTTCCCCTCTCTTCTCTGATTTGCCCACAGGGGTACAGATCTTGCAGCCTTTCTCACTCTTCTGCAACAGGCTAAAGCAAGGCAAGCCTCTGCATTTGACTTAGTTGGACAGTCAGTCCTTAGACGTCATACCCGGACCCAGCTGGGCCAACCCTCATGAACAGCCACACAAAGTTCACCTTCCTCTCCCACTCTTCCCATCCGTATACACTTGAAGACCTTGTTCCCTTTACTGCTTGGAACAATTTAATTCTACTCCTCAGAGGGACAGACTTGGTTCTGTGTTTAAAGCCCAAACACCAAGGCAATGTCCACCACCATTCGCCTCTCTTCGTTTGCTCTTACGAAACATCACTGCCATCCAGAATAAACCTTAGTCTTTTTTTCCCTCTGCTTCCAGCTCCCTAAATATGTGTGAATATAAAATATAAATATATGTAAATATAATTTTGTGGCCGTCTGTGGTCAAGATTTCGAATTTCTTCCTAGAGGGAAAAGGCAGGAAGGGATGGCTTGTAAGCCCAGGCTGTGCTTCATTAAGAAGCATGTTCAGGGTGGCGATCACTTTTCTCTAAGCTAGACAAGCCGGCTGGAAGCTGACCTCAGTACATCCTGAAATTTCATCAACTCTTTTTCTCCTCCAAAGAGCCTCTCCCAACCCCTCCTCCACCAAAACAGAGCCCCTTCCTTCCTGCCTCCCCAGGGACCTCCAGGGGTCACAGGGACTGCGTGAAATGCGCTCCTCCACTCCGATCCGAGGGGCTCTGGGCTTCCAGACGGTCTTAGAAGCCTGGCAGTCGGCCCACTGGCACGTGATGGGGCCCCAGGTCACGAACAGTGGGGCTGGAGGGGCTATAGCTGAGCGTCTGGAGGGGATCGCGACGCCTGAATTGACGGAAAGGAATCCTTGCCTTAAGTTTCGCCACAGACAGATGTTGTGGCGCTCTGCATCTTTAACAGAACCCTTTCATAATAACGATAAACAGCATTGTCAGTAATAACGCCGATCATCATAATTGCCCAGCTCACTATCTCCAGGAGGGCTGGAAATGGTGACAGCCACTGACTGGGTGACTTCTTAGGTGCGCACATTTTATAAACACTAGAGCATCCAGTCCTCACATCTATTCTGCAAAGAAGGACCGAGGATTCTCCCCATTTTACAGACAAGGAAATCGAGGCTGCAGGGAGTTTGGCTCCTGTCAGGGGCATTTACCTGGTAAGGTGGGGAGCCTGGAGATGTAGCTTAGACTACATCTTTCTCTTCTGTCCCAACATTCAGCTCAGTAAGGAGACATCAAAATGATGCTTCTTCCTGGATTCCGTTCAATGAGAAGGCTCGTCCTGAGCCAGGACCCTTGCTAGGTGACCCTGGGGCTCCCAAATGGCCTCAACTCTAAAATTCAAAGATTCCCAACCAAGGTCTATTTCGACGGAGCCTTATGAGAAGGCAGTCGCCCACCAACCCCCAGCACGTGGGCTATCCCAGCCTTTGTAAGAGCAGAAATATTGAAAATGGCTCATAGACACTCCCCGACCACCATCACTTTCAGAGCCAGCAGGTTACCCCCCAGTGCCTGACTTTGTGGGGACATCCAGGGCCACCATGCTGGTTTCAGTTCTGAGCAGGCCAGAGGGCAGTCCTGCAGGAGGTAGAAACTCCTGATGCTCGGGACTTAACCTCTCTCGCCCAGAGTCGGCCAGTCGTGAGGGAGCAGGGGTGGGGGTGGAGCCCATGCTGCGACGGCCCCTCAGCTGGCGGGACATCAAAACCCCGCACAAAACGCTTCCATGTGGTGCCAGTCCTCGGCCCGCGTCCTTCACGTCGGATTAATCCTCCGGCTGCTTGGACAGACGTGTCCTCACCACTCTGCTTTCATGTTTGCCCACAATTTGAATGTCATCACACAAAATCAAGGCTAATTGTGAACAGACCTCCCCCTCCCGCCGGCCTGCCTCCCCTCCCCATTCTGCCTTCCCTGTCCACATCTGGATCCCACAACCTCTCTCGGGGGCCTTGGAGACCTGCTTAGGCTGCGAACTCTGAGCCTCTAACCTGATTTCCTTTTCCCATCTCTCAGCCTCCTAAGTATATATCATGGAATGTTCTTTTCTTTCCTTTGCCATTGACTTTGCTGTAGCCCCTAGACGACCCTACGAATTCTCCACCTTGCTGGGCTCTCTCTAAGTAGAGGGAAAAGCTCTGACAAAGTTGGCTGGGTGCCTTGGTTCACACCTGTAATTCCAGCACTTTGGGAGGCCAAAGCAGGAAGATTGCTTGAGCCCAGGAGTTCAAGACCAGCCTGGGCAACAAAGTGGAACTGTGCCTCTACAAAAACATACAAAGATTAGCTGGGCGTGGTAGCACACACCTGTGGTCCCAGCTACTTGGGAGGCTGAGGTGGAAGGATTTCTTGAGTCTAGGAATTTGAGACCAGCCAGGGAAGCATAGTGAGACCCTCATCTCAAAAAAACAAGGCAAAATGAAATAAAATAGCTCTGGCAAAGCCAAGAGAAACCTACCCTCTACTCGGCCAGGTAAAACCTCTCCCCCTCGGCCTGCCAGCCACATCCCGCTGTCCCAGCACACACACCCATTTTACCTGTGCTGCCACCATCATCTGTATCATGTACTCACCTGCCCCTTGTGCCCAGACCTAGTTGCGACATGTCACCCACAGTACAGGGGTCATGGTCCAGCTTGACAAGGTTCCCTGAGCTGAGCAAAGGGATTTGGTACAGGAGAAACAGGAGCGTGTATCATCCTCGGAGAACTCCAAAAGGAGAATCTTTGGTGTTTCCTGGTGAACTTGTTTGAGGAAGCAAAAGAGAAGCTACAGGGAACCTCCAGGTGCTGAGAGTCCCTCGGGGGTGGGAGGGGTGTTTGCAGGGACCCAGGGCTCCAGAGAAGGAAGGTCCCTGGGGACAGGAATTCCGGGGGAAGGAGTTTCCAAGCATGGATGAATGTCACCTGTGTCCAGGCACCCCAAACAGCAATTCCTTGGATTGTGGTGACACCCATCCTCTCCACTTAAAAGGTTATGTCATTTCAGAGTCCAAAAGAGGCTGAGATGACCCATCACCCAGGTTGGCCTACCCTACTGTGTAGAGGAGAAAGCTGAGGCCAGGAGAGAAGAGAATGGCCAGCCCAAGGTGCAAGAGAAAGTTCTTTGGTTCCAGGCGGGCCTTTGCCTAATGTTGCTTTCTGGAAAAGATGGCAGTAGACACCTCTTGTGGCACATCCCCAGTGGCACTGGCCACTGGGGAATCCTAAAGGAGATGGCCTCATCCTGGAGATGTCCAGAAGGTGACATAAGAATCTGAGTTTGGGTCTGCGCTCTGCAAATGCCATGTGACCGTGGAGCCAACAGTGCAGGGCTGAGTCACCAGAGCCAGGAAGCACATGCGGAAGAGCAGGTCCAAAGCAAGGAACGAAGGCTCCAGAACCAGATCCCTGGGCTCCACCCACTCCGTCCACACACCACCCTGTGGCCACGAGCAGCGACCTAACCTCTGCAGGGTGGAGTTCATTTCCACGACTCCGGCCCCCACAGCACCAGTCCCATCCTGTGGGTGTTTGCCAAGTGCCAGGGAGTAACCAAGTGTTTAGCCTAGTGTAATCCTAAACTATCATCATTCCCATTTCCCAGGTGCAGAAACTGAGGCTCTGACCTAAGGACACACAAGAAGTCAAGATTCAAAGTCCAAACCCAAAGTGATTAGGGAAATGACTAAGACAACAAGAGCCATTTAATAAACCAGTGATTATAATCAGCAAGGGGAGAGATGGATGAATGGATGAATGAATGAATGAATGATAATCCACCCTTCTCCTGGGCTCTAGGGCACATTTGGCGATTTCCTCTGCACTGATGGAGAAACACCCCCACTTCATTTCCAAGGACTGCAGAAGGGAACTGAAACGGACACGCTCCCCTATAGTTGGCATCTGCCAAGAATGAGGCTGAAGCTTGCTCAGACAAATGCAATTCTGACAAAGCGTGTCACAGGCTTGAAGCATCTGTCACTGACTGGGAGAGACACACATCCGAACCTGAATATGAGAGAAGTGTCGCTCGCCTGCGAATGACAATTGCGCAGTCTGAGCCGAATTTCCCTCTGACCTTCTGGCCGGATCCACAGGGCTCTCTCCCGTAAACATCCTCCAAATAGTTTATCTTAATAAAAGCGCCTGTAATGGAGACGGAGTTAATTTGAAATGGGTCCCTCAGCCGTTTGTCTTGTTGGCCAATTGCTGGGAGATGGCTGAAGCCAACACTACCTGAGCAGTCGTGGGGTCCTGCAGGCCTCGGACTCATCCTGGGATCAGGCAACCGATGTGACAGCCGACACTGTCTCATGAAGCACGGAGGAGCCTCAGTGGGTGATGACTGCAGCCAGTGCTAGACTGGACCTCAGACACCTTCGCAGGCTAAGCTCCCCCATGCCACCCTCCTTGTCCTGGGTTCAAGAGCAAGAGATAGGCAACTTGATGAGCACTGTACAGATATAGAAACTGAGGCACAGAAAGAGGAAACGGCAAATTTGCAGTTCACTTAGCAAATTATTAAGAAGACTAGAAATCGCATTTCTTTTCCTGAACACGCACGCAATCACTGGCTAACTGCTCAGGGCTGCAGATGCAACGTTAAATAAGTCACAACAGGAACCCCCAGGGCTCCATACCTCCTGTTAGTAAAAAGAATAGGGGCTTTGGAGATGGAAAGACCCAAATACGCATTCTGTACCAGCTGCTTCCTGGCTACATCACGCAGAGGACATCGCTTAACCTTTCTGAGTCCCAAAAAGAAAAGTGATACTATTTTCGCAGGAAGGCTTTGAGGGTCGGATGGCTTTACACAGGGATAGAAGGGCCTCGCGCCGAGCCTGCCACGGAGGAGTCCTCTCACCAAGTGAGAATTCCTTCCTCCAGCAACTAATGCAGTGCCTTTTCGCCTGCTTCTCTCTGTCTTCCAGTTCTGCTGAGGCCCGAGCCTCCCTCTGCCCGACCCTGGACCTTGCAGATGTGGCAAACGCGGAAAACATTAGGCTCACCGGCGATGGCCTGCACAGCCGTGTTTATGTTTGCAATAAAAGCAAGCAGGTGCTGGCAATTTAGCTAATCAGGTACCATCCCAGCCCCAGACGCCTGCCTGCCCGCCGTCACTGCTCAATGTGGCTTTCTCCAAGCCTGCAATTAGCCTGGTCCCCCAGCCCCGCACACGGCTCAGATTACCCCCACAGGAAGCACAAATGGCCAAATGGACGGTGCCCGGGCAGTCCGTGACCAGCGGCGTGGGGCCAAAGCCTCTTCAGGCCCATGCCCTCTGCAACCTCAAAATGGGCCTCTCTTGCCTTCTCCAGAAACATTTTCTGGGGTCAAGGCTGCTAGAGGAATGGGCTCTGTCTGGAGTTTTCGCAGGGGAAGATGAGCAACTTATAGAAGTGTTACAGTCCTCAGAACCTCAGACTAGCCCCAGCCTGGGTCGGACTATGTCCCCAAAAGTCACTTGATCACGTTGACCTGCAGAAACTGACAGAATGATCTCTAACCCTGAGCATTCTGCAAAGTCAGGTACGTCACCCAGGGACGGAGGCTCATGAGCCCCGCTTGCCAGGCCCTGTGTGACCCCAGACACACCCCACTGCCCAGTCTGAACCTCAGTTTCCTTATCTGTCAAATAGGTAGATTAGACCAGCTCAAGCTCTCTCAATCTCAGCACTGCTAATGCTTGAACTTGGATGGTTCCTGCTGGGGACCCATCCTGTCCATCGCAAGATGTTAAGCTGCATCTCTGGCCTCTACCCTTGGCATCCCAGCAGCTGCCCCCTCCAGTGACGATGACCAAAGTCTCTAGACATTGTCAGACCTCCTCCGAGAACAGAGACTACATCACCTCCAGTGGAGACGCTGGAGTAGAGCCGTGGCCGGCAGCCCCAGCTGCACAGCAGCCTCCCTGGGAGAACTTTGAGGGGTGAATGGTGCTCTGCCCCGTAGCTCCAGATGCGACCACTCTGGGGCGCACCTCAGGTATCCATGCTGCCAGTTTCAAAAGTTCCCCAGGGATTCGAATGACCTGATAGGGTTGAGACTCACTGCGGGCTAAAAGATCTACGGAGGACCACCTGCCCCCACTTTTTCCGGACAGAGATATCCTCACTGGAGTTGAGCCCAGCCCTTGGCAGCCCAGGTCCAACACATTTCCCTGGCTGCACCACGGGCCTCCAGGGACCCCCACCTGGAGGGTCTCTTGTAGTACTTTTATTTTTCTTAGCAGACATGATTTAACCAATTCTGAGTTGAGCAGAATCCAGTAAAATGCAGGCCCTACAACACTTCCATGGCTAATTGGTTTGACTGGTACGTTGTAAATGTGTGAAGTGACTCTAGTGAGGGGCCTCATTAACCTTTCCGTGGGGCTTAGCTCATTAATGTTTCTCTTTTAGGCCTGTCCAGCCTGGGGAGCACCTCCTCTTCCCTACCAAGGGGACTCCAGCCCTCAGAGCTTCCAGCTCCTCTCCCAGGTACGGTGTCCCAGGACCAAGGCCTCCTGGCTGCCCTGAGCTCTGATCTCATCCTCCTAAGTACCTTGGGGAATCCTGGCCTGGTCCTCCCTCCTCCCTGTCTCCCTCTTCCCTATCTCCCTCCTCCTTCCTCCCCACCTCTCCTCCTTCCTCCCTTCCTCTCTTCTTCCCTGCCTCCTCCCCTCCCTGCTTTTTCTTCCCCCCTCCCTTTTTCCTCCCTGCTCGCTGCTCCCGTCCTCCCTGCCCCCATCCTCCCTGCTCCTGTCCTCCCATGCACCCAGACACACGGCCGTCAAGATGATCCCTTGGACAACCTCTTTCCCTTCTTATAGCCCTCACCCATGCTGTTCCCTTGACTTAGACATCCATTCCCAGCGCTTCTGCTGGCTCCATGCCCCTCCTTGCCCTCAAGGTCAACACAAACATCACTTCCTCCAGGAAGCCCTCCCTGTCACCAACTCTCAGCACAGGCAATCTCCTTCAGAGGACCCATTACTGTCTGTAATTAGGGAAGTTTATCTGGGCAATTCTCTGTCTCCTTGAATTCAGCCAGGGAGACAGAGGACAGGCTCTGGTCTGCCTGGTCAGTCCCGCTGTGGAGGAAGGTCACCGTGACGAGGCAGGAGCTGGGTACCAGGAGTAGAGAGCTGGCGGGGCCCAGCCTCTGCCCTCAGGGGCTCCCATCAAGTATAGGTCAGATGAGCCCAGAGTTCGCACCAGGGAGGCTAAGTCCCTGCTGGCTCTCAGCCTGACTGCTTCTTGCAAATGTGGAAACCACCACCATGTCTGTTATTGGGGGAGTCACTCTTTGGGCCAAGATGTGGCCAGGCTGGAGGGATGCCATGCAACCTTAAAAATTAGAAGACTGGGCTGGGCACAGTGGCTCACACCTGTAATCCCAGCACTTTGGGAGGCCAAGGCAGGTGGATCACCTGAGGTCAGGAGCTCGAGACCAGCCTGACCAACATGAATAAACCCCGTCTCTATTAAAACTACAAAAAATTAGCCAGACGTGGTGGCGCTTGCCTGTAATCCTAGCTACTCGGGGGGCTGAGGCAGAATTGCTTGAACGCAGGAGGCGGAGGTTGCGGTGAGCCAAAATCGTGCCACTGCACTGCAGCCTGGGCAACAAGAGTGAAACTCCTTCTCAAAAAGAAAAAAATAGAAGTCTGACCTCCATGGGCCAGGGTGGGACCAGAGCTGCTAGGAGCTTCCTTTCCACCTAAGGACACTGAAGACGGTTTAGATAGTTTATTATGGGAAGTTGTCACTTTTTGTAATTTATCTTTTATTTTCTGTAAAAGGAACACAGGCGGCCGGACTCATGCCTGTAATCCCAGCACTTTGGGAGGCCAAGGCAGGTAGATCATATGAGGTTAGGAGTTCAAGACCAGCCTGGTTAACATGGCAACATCCCATCTCTACTAAAAATACAAAAATTAGCTGGGTGTGGTGGCTCGTGCCTGTAATCCCAGCTACTTGGGAGGCTGAGGCAGGAGAATCGCTTCACCGGGAGGCAAAGGTTACAGTGAGCCAAGATCGCATCATTGCACTCCAGCCTAGGCAACAAGAGTGAAACTCCAGCTCCAGGGGGTAGGGGGTGGAGAGGTCGGGGGGAGGTGGTGTGGGGGAAGAATGCAGGCTCACAGTTTAAAATGAAATCTATTGGCACCGAAAGGCTTGTAAACTAAATGAGGGGTCCGCACCCTGCCCCCACTCCCCACCATGCCGCCTCCCCACCCCGCCCCCACTCCCCACCATGCCGCCTCCCCACTCCGCCCCCACTCCCCTCCCATGCCGCCTCCCCACCCCGCCGCCACTCCCCTCCCATGCCGCCTCCCCACCCCGCCCCCACTCCCCCCCATGCCGCCTCCCCACCCCGCCCCCACTCCCCTCCCATGCCGCCTCCCCACCCCGCCGCCACTCCCCTCCCATGCCGCCTCCCCACCCCGCCCCCACTCCCCACCATGCCGCCTCCCCACCCCGCCGCCACTCCCCTCCCATGCCGCCTCCCCACCCCGCCCCCACTCCCCACCATGCCGCCTCCCCACCCCGCCCCCACTCCCCACCATGCCGCCTCCCCACCCCGCCCCCACTCCCCCCCATGCCGCCTCCCCACCCCGCCCCCACTCCCCTCCCATGCTGCCTCCCCGAGGCAGCTACTTTTCACACTTTCACCCATTGCTTAACTCTACGTTTCTCCACAATATGTATCACTGCTTATTTGACTCTTTTCATTTTACTTACATTAAAAATTACATATACATGTTTCTCCTAAAAATACAGGCTCGAAAATCTGACAGACACCGGGCTTGAGGCCCCAGTCCACTGCTTCCTGGCCGTGTGGTCCTGAGCTGATTTCTTGGCCCCTCTGAGAATCCATTTCCTCGGCTGTAACATGGGAATAAGAACACCTGGTTGGTTCAGTCGTGCAGGTTAAAATGGAATGACTGTGCAAACCTGGGGCTCAGGGGATGTGCGATAAACCACAGTTGTAGTCTGGGGACCTGCTTACTAGAGTCGCCCCTTGTGGAAAATGAGTAGTTCAGTCCCCAGTGCTTAGAAGGCATGATAATGACAGCTCCATGTCACCGATGCTGTGCAATCTGAGAGAGGTGAGAGTCGTGGAAAGGCTGGCAGATACAAGCAGGGCAGGAGGAGCAGTCTGATGAACATTTCTGCTATGTGTTAGATTTCTGTGCAGCCCGTGTCAGCTTCTTCATAAGGGATTGATGCTGTGTGCAGCATTCAGGGGCCCCAGCCCCTGGCAGCCCCATCCTCCAGTCTCCTCTGTCCATATTGCCACCTAGTTTTGGCATCCTCCCCGGACCCCCA
Organism: Aotus nancymaae; assembly: GCF_030222135.1. NCBI lineage: Eukaryota > Metazoa > Chordata > Mammalia > Primates > Aotidae > Aotus > Aotus nancymaae. Next base: position 2,429,370 of record NW_026988491.1, read on the forward strand.
ATTCACTGGATAAATGGTTGCCTTTGACCTTGCTCCTGATCCTGAGCCAGCCCATCTCAGAGCTCCCTTCCTCCAGAAAGATGCTTGCGATCTTTCCAGCACTCAGCCCCCCATTCCCCATCTGTAGAACCTGCATGTCCAGTGAAGACACTGGCCACCCTTGTCAGGTACACGTTCTCCCACTCAGATCCTGTTTTCCCCCAGCACTATAAGCCCTAAATACAGAGGCCTCTGCTGTTCCCTCTCACCTAGAGAAGTTCAGCCCAGACTTTTCTTGGGAGACCAGCAGAGTGACCACATAGAAGGGAAATTGCCAAAATATGTCATATGAGAATAAAGGTCCCACGTGAGATCCACGCAGTGCCAAATGCCTATTCTGATCAAGCCGCTCAGAACTCTGGCCATGTATTTTCTCTGTACCTACATTCCCTCCTCCAGCCAAGTTTTATTGAGCACCTAGTATTTGCCATGCATTGTCCTGGAGGCTGAAGAAAAAGCAACTTTTATTCACTCAACTAAACACAAACATTTATTAAGCACCTACTACGTGCTGGGCAGTGTGGGTATACATTAGTCTGTTCTCACGCTGCTAATAAAGACATATCCGAGAGTGGGTGACTTATAAAGGAAAGAGGTTTAACTGACCCACAGTTCCGCATGGCTGGGGAGGCTTCAGGTAACTTACAATCCTGATGGAAGAGGAAACAAACACGTCCTCCTTCACTCGGTAGCAGCAAGGAGAAGTGCCGAGCAAAAGCAGAAATGCCCCTTCTAAAACCATCAGATCTCGTGAGAACTCACGCACTATCGCGAGAACAGGATGGGGGAAACCGCACCTGATTCATCTCCATCTGGTCTCTCCCACAGCATATGGGGATTATGGGAACTACAATTCAAGATGAGATTTGGGTGGGGACAGAGCGGACCCATATCAGGGTGTAACGGTTGCAATGCAGACAGGGTCACTGCCCTCCCGAGAGATGCTTTTCATCACATCTAAGAAAGAAGGCTGTATACCAGCAATGGGCACAGAGTTAGCACTCAAGATGCAACTGCGGGATTGAATACTAAGTCTTTATCTTCACCTTGTGCATATGAGACTCAAATGGCTGTAAGCCGGTCATAAGCTTTCACTGAGCACTGGTGCACACCACCGAGCTGGACTCTGGGCATGCTCAGATCACCAGCCTTCCCATTTTGCAGGGACAAAGCCGAGGCTCAGAGAAGCTGGTGTGTCCAAGGTGACCCAGGTGGAAATGAAACACTGGCCAGGTATAGTGGCTTATGCCTGTAATCCCAGTACTTTGGGAGGCCAAGGCGGCCAGATCACTTAAGGTCAGGAGTTCGAGAACAGCCTGGCCAACATGGTGAAAAAACCCTGTCTCTACTAAAAATACAAAAATTAGCCAGACGTGGTGGCGGGCACCTGTAGTCCCAGCTACGCAGGAGGCTGAGGCAGGAGAATCGCTTGAACCCAGGAGGCGGAAGTTGCAGTGAGCCGCGATCGCACCACTGAACTCCAGCCTGGGTGATAGAGTGAGACTCCATCTCAAAAAACAAAACAAAGAAAGAAACACAATGTCCCTCTGAGTGTAGGCACCTTGCTACAGCATTTGCAACTCTTCTTTCTTTAGACTTTTATTTTTATGTTGGGGAGTTGCTATCAGCTTTCTGGCTGCCCAGGGCAGAGAACTTCATGGACAGCTGGGTGGACTCTCAAATAAAGAGAAGTCTGAAGTGCTCTTGATTAAAAGGGCGTCAGAGCCTCCCACAAGGCAGCACCTAGGTCTGCCCAGAGTGATGTGGCCATCTGGAAAAGGGAGAAGTCGACGTGTGCAGGGTAATCCCGGAGGCCTCACAGAGGAGGTGGCCTCAACTGCAGCTATGCGGAAAGCAAGGGAGGGCTTTGTGAAGTCGCAGAAGACAGAGGTGCCAACAAATGGAAAACCCATGTGAAAGTGAGCACCCCATCGGGGGAGTACCCGAGCCGTTGGCAAAGATGCTAGAGTGATATCCAGCATTATGAATTGGACTAACAAACGGAAATAGCTACATTTATTAAAGATAGTAAATTATAAATAATAATGAGTGTTGTTATATAATAAATATGTGGTAACTTATGATTATACATCATTTATATATATACATAAATTATAAGAAGGTGGGTGCAGTGGCTCATGCCTGTAATCTCAGCACTTTGGGAGGCAGAGACAGGTGGATCACCAGAGGTCAGGAGATCGAGACCAGCCTGGCTAACATGGTGAAACCCCATCTCTACTAAAAATACAAAAAATTAGCCATGTGTGGTGGCTCATGCCTGTAATCCCAGCTACTTGGGAGGCTGAGGCTGGAGAATCGTTTGAACCCAGGAGGCGGAGGGTACAGTCAGCCGAGATAGTGCTAGTGCCCTCCAGCCTGAGCAACAAGACTGAAACTGCATTTCAAAAAAAAAGTTGTCATTTACAAATGGGGAAACTGAGGCTTGAAGAGGCTAAGTGATATAGCAGATAGCCAGCCCTGAGCCATCAATCTGTCTAACTCTAAAACCGTGCTGTGAACGTATCTGTGGTTTCTATCTGCTCTTAATGTGTGTGGTTATCTTCTCACCGTGGGGTGAGGAAAGGAGAACTCAAGTTCCAGGGGTGATGGAGGAAGCACACCGAAGAGGTCTCTCTGGCGGGACTGCAGGACCTTTAGGGAACCGTGGCAGAAACCAGAACTAATAGGTCCCAGGGAGACCACGAACCCCAGAAAGGACCAGGTTCAACCCAGGCTCTGAAGGTTTCCCCCGCTGCTAGGATCCTGAGGAGTTTCGGGGGCGGCTGTTCCCCACCCAGGAGAGGCCTCTGGGGGCCTTGGCCTCCCTGTTCAGCCCGCCTAACGTTTTCTATTTAAATGCAAATTTTGACTTTTCACTTGGCAGCTAGGAAAAGTTTTTTGTACTGGAATGAGGGTCACGATAATAATTTATCCATAGGCCTTTTTCTAACAATTATTATTTGTTCAAGGGAGAAGGTGGAGGCCCCAGAGGCTGGGAGAGGGGGTTCGGTCCTGGAACACCACACACACGGACTGGCCTGCAGGTGTCAGGGCAGAAGGAACGAGGTGTAAGTAGAAGCTGCCCATCCTAGGGCCCCCGGCCCTGGGAGCTTGCTGAAAGGGAGCTGATATTAACTCAGCCCTCAGCTCTGCACTGAGAAGACTCTCCAATAAGCAAGGTCTCCGGTCTCAAGTCTCGGGGAGTTGCCATTCCGATGACAAGGACAGAAAAAGAAATTGTCCACTACAATACAGAGTGCCACATTCATGGCGCTGGGATGGGGTCCCAGGCAAGGCTCCTGAGCCAACTTGGAGATCTTGGAAGGCTTCCTGGGGGAGGTGACCACTTTACCGTATTCAGAAACACTGAAGGATCAGTCAGGCCATGGCTGGGAAAAGTATCCATTGGTATCCTCTACGGGGGATAATTAGATACAATCTATCCACATAATAAATTGACAATTTCAGGTCTAGGAAGGAATGTTACATTTTCTCCCCCAGATGCAGGTATAGGTACAATGTTATTTAATGGTAAAACACCAGAAACAATCTAGATACCCATCAACAGTGGCCTCCTTCAATAAATGAGGCTGTGTCCACGCAGCAGAGTATCATGCAGCTCTGCAAAATGAATGAGGAGGCAGTTTATTCACTGATCTGGAAGAGCTCCAAATTATAGTGAGTGGGAAAAGACGCAGTGAGTATTGTACATTTTGTGTAGAAGGCAGCAGGTGGATAATCTTTTTAAGATTTGCTTATATTTGCATAAAATGTCTCTGAAAGCATTCATACAAGTTGAACACATGGTTTGCCTGTGAGGAGGGGCCTTGGGGGACTGAAGAACAGGAATGAGAGAAAAATTCAGCTTCAGTTTTCGGTGTATACATTTCTGTACCTTGTGAATTTCGATGCCTCTGAATGTGATGCTGATTCAAAACTGAGTTTTTAAAAATACACAAAATCCAAAGGGCTGACCAGGCTATCGGGAAGACAGCTTAGAGTCCCAGGCAGAAGGAACAGCACGTGCAAAGGTTGGATTCACTTTCTGGGGTGAGAAAGACTCTGCAAAGAGAATGACTGGGAGGGTAGAGGTGAGGCAGGAGAGGGTGGCCTGGCTCACTACGCTCAGTGCTGGCTAGCTGTGCTCGAGTCTGCTCTTGTCTCGAAGACCCTAGGGGCCACTGGAGGGCTTTACACACAGGAGAGGCAGCCAGACTTGCTGTTTGGAAAAATTACCCCAGGCAAAGCATTTGGGGAAGACCGGAGGAGGCAGGGAGGCCAGTGGGAGGCTGCTGTCAAGGGAACAGCATGGGTGAGGGCCAGCGGGAAGGACACACTCATTGCATTTAATCCCTCATGATAACACTTTCATTTTAGAGATGAGGACATTGAGGCACAGAGAGGGGAAGTCACTTGCTCAAGGTCACAGAGCTGGGATTAGAAACTGGTCTGTCTGATAGCTGGTTTATCAGGATCCCCCAAGAGAATACACTTTGCTGGGAGGTGGCGGTCTCGGTCCCGGGCAATTCGTGTCTCTGAGCAGGCTGCTCCCTCTGAGCCTCACTGGATTCATGTAATGATGAGGTCCTCTGTGCCTCTTGCCTGAGGTCACTGGGTTGTTGTGACAGCCCAGGACCAATGGCAGGAACAGGGTTTTATAAACTGTAAAGCTCCTTGCTCCCATTGCGTCTACTCACCTTCCCACAGGAGCCATGTTGGGGAGTGTCACTTTTGCCTGATCAGTGATTTCTCTGCATCCCCCATGGGACACCCCCTGCAGCTTCAGGATGACCTCCCTCTGGGTATCCCAGCCAAGTTTTCACCTGACCCAAAAGAGGGTGAAGCCCCTGCTTTTGCACAAGAAAGCAGTCCCTGAGACAAGGACTTGGGGACTTGGGGATGGGATTCCAGAAAAGAAGCAAAGGGAACAGAGAGAGACAGGGAGGGAGGGATAGCCAGGAAAGGGGTGATTTGAGGGATGAGTCTGTGGGCACTTGGGGCTCTGTTCCTCTGGGCACCTTCCCAGAAACCAAATACAACATGCTTCAGGACTGCCTCCTCCAAAGGACAGGAGGCTGGGACATTTATCCAGGATCCCAGTTCCCCATCCATGAGCAGCACCCTACAGAGCCAGGCTGCACCCTCACAGGCTGAGGGGCTCCTTCAAGACCCAAGACAGACAGCAGTGCTGTGCCAGAGCTCGGGGGTGCCAGCACCATGCCCCACAGCTGCCCCGAAATCAGAGTGGGGGCCAAGGGCCAGTGACACGGGACATAGGAAGCAGCTGCTTCACTCGGCAGGCCACCTCCTCTTCCAGCCTTCCTTTCATATCCATGCCACCTCCAACCTCTGTTCCCCAAGTTCCCCCGTCTCAACTGGAGGGTGGGGAACAACCATTGGGGGAGAAATTACCCCAATGAAGGAAAACTTCAAAACCGGATGAAAGAAAGATATGTGGCCAGAGTGGAGGGGCAGTGAGCTAAAAGCCCTCCAGGGTGGGCTAACCCGTCAAACTCACATGATGAGGCCCTAACCTCCAGTGCCTCCGAATGGGACTGTATTTGGAGATAATTCAGGGGAAATGGGGTCAACAGGGTGGGTTTTAATGCAATATAACAGCCCTTATAGGAGAAGATGAGGCCACAGAGACACCAGACCCGTATTCAAACAGAGCAAAGACCGCTTGGGGAGGCAGCGAGAATGCAGTCATCTCCAAGCCTGCCGACACTTTCTTCCTGGACTTCCAGCCTCCGAGTCTGCCAGAACACATTTCTGTTGTTTAAGCACTCCGACTGGGCTGTTTTGTCATGGTGGCCGGTGGCCCTGTGACACTGACACACCCACCTACCGCAGCGGGTGGGGCAAGTAAATGGGGCCGTGCTCACGCCATTCACCGTGGTCTCTGTGGTGCTCTTCACGGACCTCCTCATGCATCCCTGATTTGTTCAGTCTGTGTCTCCGCCCCCATCTCATGTGAAAAGGCAATCCCCAATGTTGGAGGTAGTGCCAGAGGAGGTGATTGGATCATGGGGGCAGATCCTTCATGAATGGGTTAGCACCATCCCTGTGGTGCTGTTCTCACGATAGTGAGTTCTCTTGTGAGATCTGGTTGTTTTGAAAGTGTGTGGCACCTCCCTCCCATCTCTCCCAGTCCCACCTCTGCCAGGTAAGACACCTGCTCCTGCTTTGCCTTCCACCACAAGGAAAGGCTGGGGTGCAGTGGTGCGATCTCTGCTCACTGCAGCATCCACCCCCCACCTAGTTCAAGCAATTCTCCTGCCTCAGCCTCCCAACTAGCTGAGAGTACAGCCACCCGCCACCACGCTCAGCTCATTTTTGTATTTTTAGTAGAGACAGGGGTTTCATCACGTTGGCCAGGATGGTCTCGAACTCCTGACCTCAAGTGATCCACCTGCCTCGGCCTCCCAAAGTGCTGAGATTACAGGCGAGAGCCACCGCACCCAGCCCCAATGTGCCATTATCTTGTTGATTTAGTAGTTAACTGGTTCCTGTGTGTGCATCCTGAGAACCCAGAGAGAGAGACAAGCACAATGCCGGGCACGCAGAAGTTTAGAGAACACTGCCCTGCCCCCACCTCCACACGTAGAAACACTTCTTCCTACCCCAAGAATAAGCCAGAATAAGCCAGATGCACGCAAGCTCAAGGTTGGGGTGGGAAGGGTGCTGTACCCATTGGAATATTTCCTCTGGAAAGCAGGGGTACAGGGCTCAGCCCAGTTAGGATCACTCTGTCCAGCCTCAGAGCCGCCATCCTTTAAGAGTGGAGCAAATCCTCCCCCCATTTCTGGGGCTCACTCTGAGGAAGCCGTTTCATGCCTCATAATTGTATCTGAATGCAAATAGCTCTGCCAGTGTGAATATATTAAAATCTGCATTGTCAGCAATCACAGCGGAGGGCGGGGATAGGAGGGGGACAAGCAGAACCCGGAACACAAATAAATGACTGTCTGGATGGTCGCTCCATCCCAAGGAAGGGGGCCGAGGGACGGGAACCTCATTGTGTGCCTGGTGGTTGGTCAGCGGGGGCGGGGGGGCGGTTTCTTGCTTTGCTCACTAAAAACGCTCACGGTTAAGGCTGAACTCATCCTAGCTGTGGAGCTGAGGCACCAAGAGGAGACTGAGGGGCCGAGATGGTGCAGGTGGTGTTTTCAAAAACGGACACCTGCCAGGTGGGGCTGATGTCTGGGGAAAGGAATAAAAGAGGGCGGGGCATTGAACTCCAGCCGGCCACAGTGTGGGTAGGATGCTCACTCACAATTCACTCATTCATTCATTCTTTCATTCACTCAGCACCCACTCAAACTTGTCACTGTGCTACCTCCTTTCCTCCACACCAAAGACCTGCAGCACCAAAGACCAAGCCTACAATCCTCCCTGGGGCTGTGAGGCCCTTTTCTAACTGACATCCGCTCCTTGCCTCACCAGTCCCCCCGCCAACCCGCCTCCCTCAGCAGCACTACATTCAGGACTGCTCTGGTTGCCTCCTTCAGAAAGTCCTCCCTGGCTGCCCCCTTGACAACGGTATCACTCCCATTCCCTTACCCCCTCCTATATTTCTTCATAAACACTGACACCATCATGTATATTTTTTACTTTTAACCTCAATCTCCCCACTTAAAATGTCAGCTCTGTGCCCATTTTATCCCAAAGCTGGGTCCCGAACACTCGCATCTTGCCTGGCATAGGACAATAAATGTTTGCTGAATGACTGAATGAGCGGTCAGGATGAGAGTTGGCTGTTACTCATCAATACTGCCCAGCTCATGTTTTTTAGATGGGGGGCAATAATGGGATCACCCCAAGGCTCTGAATCAGGAGGTCGGTGGACACAAGCCCCAGGATGAGATGCAGGGACGGCCCCATCACAGGCCTGGAGGTCAGGCATGAACCCATTTACGCACCTGGGGACACAATGCCCGATTTCGGGAGCTCACAGTCCAGGGTGACGGGCAGACAACGATCCATTGAACAAATACTTATGTAGTATAAAGCAGTGATTCGTGCAGAGAAGGAAGATAAGGCTGAAAAGGGGGTTAGGTAGTGACAGATGGGCAATCAGGGAAGACTTCTCAGAGGTGGCATTTAAAGCAGAAACCTGAGTGGAGAGGGGGGCAGCCCTGTGAGGACCCGGGGGAAGGGCATTCCTGACAGAGGGAACAGCCAGCACAAAGAGAACACAGTTGGCATATTTGAGGGACAGCAAAAGTTCCGGGAGGTGTGACTGGAGCAAGTAGGAGGGAAACGGGCAGCAGTTGCGGTAACAGGGGCCGGGTTATGAGGGCATCGAGATAAGGGTCAATGGAAGGTTCTGAGCAGACGGGGGAGATCCAACATGTGGATTCAGGGCTTCCCTCTGCTTTGTGAGGAGAAAGAACTGAAGGGCCCAGGGGAGAAGCAGGCAGCCAGAGAGGGGCCACTGCAGGTGCCAGGTAAAAGGCACAGGGAGAAGGTGAGAGCTGTGGCCTTGAAATGTGGTGTGTGTCGTGTGTTTTTTGTTTTGAGTTGGAGTCTCACTCTTGCCGTCCAGGCTGAGTCCAATGGCGTGACCTTGGTTCACTGCAATATCCACCTCCCGGGTTCAAGCGATTCTCCTGCCTCGGCCTCCCGAGTAGGTATGATTGCAGGTACCCACCACCAAGCCCAGCTGATTTCATATTTTTAGTAGAGATGGGCTTTCACCATGTTGCCAGCCTGATCTCAAACTCCTGACCTCAAGTGATCTGCCCACCCAGGCCTCCCAAAGTGCGGGGATTACAGGCGTGAGTCTCTGCACCGTCTGAGATGCTTAAAGACGAAGTGTGCTGGAGTCGAGTGTAGGGTGGAGGGCAGGAGAAGATTCAAGGATGCCTCCCAGGTATGGGGCCCGTGGGAGGGAAGCTAAATGAGGCCAGCGGCCCTAGGGAGTAAGGATGGAGTAGGTTGTGTAGGGACAACGCAGGACCGGAAGTGGGCTGGCTGCCTGGCTGGTAGGGGTTCCTCAGCCCACATGGCATGTCTGGAACATCCCCACCAGACTGGCATTGGCTTTGGCTTCTGCTTATAGCCCTCAGATGGCGGGGAGCTCATCACCCAGCCAGGGAGCCAGTTTCACCATCACAAACACATCCAGGCTGCTCTCCTCTCTGCTTCCCTGAGCTCTCCCGCCACCCGGCCCCAGCACTGCACCCTCATGGAGTTCTAGAATCCTTGAGAGAAAACAGAGAGAAGGTAAAAGAGGGAAGGAAAGAGAATGGGCCAGGGACCTCAGCTCCCTCTTTCCTTCCTGCTACGCTACCACAATGATGTCACCACCCTGCAGGACAGCCAAGGGGCTGTGGTTCAGAGAGGTGAACCAATTCACCCAAGGCTCCCAGGAGGGAAATGGCAGAGGTGAGATTCCAGCCTCAAGATCCCATACAGTCTCTGAACAGAACTGACTGGGGAGTTGATGTCGTCCAGCCCCCTGCCTCCCACCAGGCACAAAGAGAGGTGAGTACCAAACACAGGGCAGCCTCCTTCTTCGATGCTGAAATACAACCCATCTGTGCAAAGATGGCCCAGACCCTTTCTGGACCCCTCTGTCTCGGGACATGACTTGGGGTCCACAGTCTCCCACATCAGTGGGGCCCTTGATGACCTCTCCTGACACCTGGACCAACCTGGCTTGCTGATCTATCTGCCGGTTCAAAGTTTAATGCCCAACCCCAGCGCCCAGCAGAGACCCTTGGCACACAGTAGACACTTAATAAACGTTGTTGGGTACGTGTCTGAATTGTGGGATCAAGTCATGACCTATGTGTGTCCCTTCCTCCCTAGTAAGAAGAAAAGATCATCAAACCATATATATATATATATAAACAAAATCAATCCATCCATCCCAGAGTTTCTATTGCAGGGGCCGAGACGGAGCGGGTGCGTCAGGTTGAGCCAGGACAGAGAGACAGCGTCAGCCCCACTGTGAGCCACTGATAAGAGGGGGCTGGCTGGGGAATCCAGACGGCTTGTCTATCAGCCTATTAAACACTATTCTTACAAGTTTTTTTTCCCTCCCCCCTTTTCATTAATACGCAGGGTGAATAGAACGTTGAATAAAAATCAGCCCTTGCCACACAATTGCGGGATTGAAAGGTAACTGTCAACAGAAGGATTTGGGTGACAAAGGGAACGGTTTTGGCGCTTAGCAAATGATTTTCGGCTTGTCATTTCAATGGGCTGTGTTTTTCAGAGATTGTGGGGTGGGTTTTTCTCTATTTTTTTTTCTTTTTTTTTTTTTTGAATAGCATTTATTACCATGCTTTTAAAAATTGTGCGTGTGTGTGTGTGTGTGTGCGCGTCTTTTTCTAGACGCCCTTCCTTCACAGATGCTGTGTTGCCCCCCTCCTGGGTCTTACGAATTCGCCTTTCTCCAAAAATAAAATGAGATAAAATAAGACACACAACAGATCTAAGAGGCCAAGGAGGAGAGACGATGCTTTGTGAGGAACGGATAGTGGCAGCGTTGGGGACAGAGGGCAAGGGGCCCCGCAGAGGGAGAAGGGCACGGCTGTGGGGCTTAAACCCTGACCTGTGGCTCCCAGGCCAGCTATAGCCTCCAGCCTAGCTGGTGGCCATGTCCCTGTCAGGGCGGAGATTAGTGACTCCCCCTTAGCATCAAGAGGCAGCGCGCCTCTGTCCACTTGGCGGGGGTCAGTGTCAGGCAGGCCCCGTTCGCTGGCCGGGCTCCACCATCGTACTCACGGCGGCTCACAAGGGTCTAGATCTACAAAGAGAGGTGTCCACGTGGTACGGGCCGATGGTCACCCAGCAATGTTGTGTGGTGACAATACATCCCTCGGAGACAGCTTGAAGCCAGCTCTCCGAGTGGACAAGAATACAGAGTGATAGGACATCACAGAAAGCACACCCGCCTCCGTTAAAATATCAAAATGATGCTTTCCACACCTCCAAGTAAACGTACACATACTTTTAAAGAGCTTTTTAAAAATCTCTCTCTTCTCCAAATGGCCTGTGATCAGGGTGAAAACCAAGAGCCAGCTGCAGCTTGGCACGTTTATTGCAATCTCTGGGCCTCAGTTTCTCTCATCTGTGAAATGGGCCAGTGGGACCCAATCGTGATTTAAAACATTAAAAAAAAAACAAAGACCTGTTAGAGAAATGCACAATTAAACCACAATGAGCTATCACCACGCCCCCATCAGAATGACTGGAATAAAAAAATAGTGGCAACACCAAATGCCAGTGAGGATGCAGGGAAACCGGCTCCCTCTCACACTGTGCAGTAAGATCGGTTGGCAGTTTCTTTAAAAAGTAAATATTCCACCACGCAATCCAGCAATTGCACTCCTGGGCATTGATCCCAGAGAAATGAAGACTTATGTTCACATAAAAACCTGTACATGAACGTTTATAGCAGTTTTATTCATAATAGCCCCAAACTGGAAGCCACCCAGGTGTCCTTCAACAGGTGAGTGGGTTAGCAAACGGTGACACAGCTACATCGTGGGATATGACTCAGCGGTAATAAGGAACGACTATTGATACGCACGGCAAGCTGGATGGATCGAAGGGAAATTATGTCCAATCCAAAAAAGCAAAACCCAGAGAAGTTACATGCTGCGTGATTCCATTTACATTCCAATGTGAAAATGACAAAATTACGGACACGGAGAATGGATTAGCAGTTGCCAGGAGTTAAGGAGGTGGTGAGGGCGGGAGGTAAGTGGGCGTGGCTACTAGAAAAGGGCCACACGAGGGATGGAATTGTTTCCTGTCTGGACTGTATCAACGTCAATATCCAGGTTGAGACACGAGACTGTAATTTTTACAAGATGTTATCGCTAGGGAAAACTAAGTAAAGGATACATGGTATCGCTGTATTATTTCCTACAACAGCATGCAAATCTACGATTATCTCAAAACAAAAAGGTTTATTTAAAAATAAAAATAAAAACCACAGAGCCCATTTTACAAATAGAACGTCATGCGGCCCACATGTGTGCCCGGTGCACACGAACGCGCTCCTGTTGGACAGAATCCCTGGCCCGCAGCCCCACTCTGTCTTCCAGGGGCACCGGCAGTTTGGTGACCCACTGGATCCAGGGTTTCCAGGGTATTCCCCAGCTCCAAAATCTGCAGGTTCCAGGAAGTGTCACTGGTGGGCGTGCCGGCCTTGGGTTCTCTTAGCTTACAGGTTTGGGCTCCAGACAGCCAGAAACTCCTGGTACTTTCAGCTGGTGTGGCTACTCACCACCCGGGCCCCCTGGGGGTTCCAGGCTGCAGGGAGTGAACAAGGCGTGCCAGGCCAAGGCAGAGGGGACAGCATGGTCCCCGGAGTGCTGAGGTCTGTGTAGCCTTTTCATGTGGGTAGGCCACACCACGCCCATACTCACACCAAACCCCTCGGTGGCTATCTATCAAGCACCGCCCTCCTCCCACACCTCAGCCCACAGTCACATCCTCACCTCTCCAACCCAGCTGCCCCACCTCCCGGCGGGCTGCAATGAGACTGGTAGAGAGTTATGGGAAATCTCAGAACAGGGCACAGGAGAAGCGCCTGGCATGCGGGAAATCGGGCAGACCTGTCTCCTCCTCCAGACGCTACCGCCCACTCATTCGCCCAACGGAGTACAAGGCACAGCCCTTCTCCTCTTTTGAGATTCTGTATCCATGTCTGCAACTAAGCATGCACTCAGCAAAGAAACTGTTTCTTGAGCACTGCTTCTGGGTGGGACATTTTTACCCATGCCGAGGCGCCCCATGGATACAAGAGGCTCAGTTCACTCTCCACTAGGGGCGCTGGATGTTAAACCAGTCACCCCATAAACAAGGGAATTTCACAACACAAAGAATGTGATGAATCAGGAGTGGTGTCAGGGGCTTCTCTGGAGAGGGAGGTTTGAGGAGGAGGCAGACCTGTTCACTCTTCACTGATACACACGACAACCTGGATGGATCAATAGAAAATTAACTCCAGTCCAAAAAGCAAAACCCCAAGAAGTTACACATTGTGTGATTCCATTTGCACTCCATTGTGAAAATGACAAAATTACAGACACAGAGAATGGATGAGTGGTTGCCAGGAGTCACGGAGGTGGTAGCGACAGGAAGCAAGTAGGCGTGGCTACTATAAAAAAGCCACATGAGGGATGCAAACGTTTTGTATCTTGATTATATCAACGTCAAGGTCTGGGGGAAGGAGTTTCCCGGAAGAGGAGAGCATGTGCAAAGGCCCTGGGGTCCAGACAAGCTCAGTGTGCTTGTGGCACAGAAACGAGGCTGGTGTCTCTGGAAGGGAGGGGGAGAGGACAGAGTTGCAGGACCTTGGGTCCCACAGGAGGAAAGGGCCTGATCCTGAGGGGCCCGGGAGGCCAAGCATGGGGAGGAGTTTAGTTTTCCTTCTCCAGAGAGGGAGAAGGCATGGCAGGAGCTGATCTCCCGTGTGCTTTAAAAGGATTACTCACTGTCTGCAGCGGTAAGCAGGAAGACGTGACCAGAGCAGGGAAACCTTCCCTGGTTACCTGGGACCTTGCGGGTGAGGTTTTATGGATCCCAGAAACTGCAAAGTATTGTTAATTCACATGACCTCTTGTCAGCCTCTAACCAGCCCCAGCTCGCCAGCTTGTTAGTCCAACCCAGCTGCTGCCAGTGGCTTGAACCTCCTCAGTGTCCCAAGGACAGAGTCATGACAGCAGCTCCAGGGGTGTCAGCCCCAGTGGTCTCGGTCCAGATGTGCCAGCCGCTGGGTGGAATTAGGGCTCATCTTTCACACATTGCTTCTGAGTGTTGTCTGCGAGGCGTTTCTGCAAGAGACTGCCATTGAAATGGGTGGGCTGAGTAAAGAAGATGGTCCTGCCCCACGTGGACAGGGAGGGCTGGATAGAACAACAGGGTGGGGGAGGGTTGAATTCCCTTGGCCTGAAGGCTCGGGCTGGGACATTGGTCTTTTTCTCGCTCTCATGCTCCAAGTTCTCAGATCTTTGGACTCCGACAATCCATTCCATCGGCTCTCAGACCTTCGGTCTACACCACTGACCCTCCTCCGTCTTCAGCTTGCAGATGGCAGATGCCCCTGGGACTCCTCAGCCTCCACAATCACATGAGCCAAAACCTTACAACGAATCTCTTCAGATATGTTTATATATAAATCTCTTTCTATATATAAATCTTTTAAATATATTTTTTATATAAAAATCTCTCTCTATATTCATACACGATGCTTTTCTCTTCTATTGATTTGGTTTTTCTGGAGAACCCTGATGAATATAGCTGGCTTTCTGGCCCAGTTGGGTTTGCTCCACACAGCCCAAGGCAGAGAATTCTGCCCCCTAAATGATGCTTGGCTGCAAGCTCCGACTTCACCCTGGAGAATCCTGGGGGTTCAGGCTTTTAACTTAGAAAGAAAAGCAAAGCTCTGACCCTCCTCAGGCTCTGAAATATGCTTTGGCTTCCCCACCTGCAAAGGGAAGAAAGAGCAGATGATCTTCCAAGCCCCTTTAATGAAATCCCAAGAATCTCCAATTCACCTGTGGTAGGAAGGTCTGTCATTGAGTGAGTGCCTACTGTATTGCCCTCATGCTGCATGCCTTGCGTGACCTGATGTCTTCACAAGCTCCTCCCCAGGCAGGGGAGGCTCGTATCCTCATTGAACAGGTGAGAACACCAAGGCACAGCGAACCTGAGTCACTTGCTTCAGGTCACACAGCTGACACGTGGCACCATTGGCATTTGATCTAATGTCTACCTGACCCTGAGTCTGTCCCCGTAGCCACTCGCCTACATGGCTCCTTGATCATTAACCAAAACCCCCCAAATTATGATTGACACCCATTTGTTCATTCATAGAAGATGGATTGAGGTCCACTAGACGCCTCGTAGGTGCCAAGCCTCCTGGATGTTGAGCAGTGAACGCCGCAGAGAGAACTCTCTGCCTCCATGAAATTTATATTCTAGTTGAGGGGAGGAAGATAATAAATAAGCAGGTGATAGAGCAGAAGGTGAAGAGTGCCATCGAGCAGGGAATAAAGCAGGGAAGGGCTATGGGAAGTCCTGGGGCCAAGATAGCAACTTAAGACGGTGGCCAGGGGGACCATGTGGAGAAGCCGGCAGCGGAGCCACATTGGGGAGAGGAGGAAGACGGCCCTGCAGATGTCTGAACCTGGAACAAACATGGCAGGGGGAGGAGCAGATGCAAGGTCTGAGGCAGAGGGTGCTGGGGAGCCACCAGGAGGAAGTGGAGGTGTTGGGGTGGGACCCCGGAGGTGGGTGAAAGCAGAGAAGTGTGGGCGTCCCAACACATTGGCGCTGACTGTGGGTGAGAGGGAGCTCTGGGAAGGCATGCAGCAGATGACGTCACGTGTAGACTCATGCCTTGGTCCCTCTGGCTGCTGGAGCTGAAGTTGGGCTACTGGGAGGCAGGGATGGAGGTAGGAGTGCCTGCAGGGAGGCTGCTACAATAATCCAGATGAGTAACAATGGCAGCTCCAGCCTGGGTGGTCAGGGGCCTCTCCATGTGGCCTCTCCTGCCTCCGTCCCTCGCCCCTGGGAGTGGTTTTAAAGGGCTCTCCGCTGACACTCACTCACTCCTGGGGCTTCCCTACTCTCTGCCCTCTGCATGGCATCTGTGATCAAGGCCGCTGCTGGAGTCTCCTCTAGACCTTGCAGCTCCATGGCAGGCACAGAGCAGCCACTTGGCAAACGTCGGCGCTCGCTCATGATTATGGAAGGTCCACGCCTCAGCGAGAGACAGAGACACGCAGAGAGAGTCCTAGTCCCCAGAAGCAATGGAGTCAGACAGGTCTGGGTCCCATGCTGGTTCCGCCCCCCGCACCCTCGCTGTGGGAACCTGAACACATCGTTCTTCTCTCTGAGGCTCAGTTTCCCCATCTGTAAAATGAGGAGGGTCACTCGGGGTCACACCCTCCACCCAGAGCTCATCTCTGACTCCTCTTAGGCGATAACCTGACTCACTGGAGCCTACGCTTCAGTGTCTTCCCAGACAGGCCCTGCCACGTGTACAGTGAGGTAGGGACCTCACTCTGGCCAGAGTCTGTGGCTGCCTCGGGGCCCCGGGCTGCTGCAGCTGAGCACCCCATGAGGACAGGAGATGGGCCTCGCTCCCTCCTCTGTGCAATGGGCACCGCACCACCTGGCTCACGGCTGTCTTCAGTGATTCCTGGGGATGATGAACACAACGTGCATAATCCTGGACGCAGGATCAGTGAAGCTCCCCGTGAGAAAGCCACACGAAGACGGAGGCGGCACTAGAGTGATGTGGCCACAAGCCAAGGAATGCCTGGAGCCATCGAAGCTGGCACAGGCCAGAAAACATCCTCCCTGAGCCCTCTGGACAAAGCACAGCTCTTCCAGCATCTTGATTCTGGTCTTCAGGCCTCCAGAACTGGAAAAAAATTAATTTGTGTTCTTTTTAAGCCACTAGGTTTGTGGTCATTTTTTACAGCAGCAACTGTGAAAGCCGGTTCCTCTGTGAAGTCGGAGAGAATTTCTGATGTGACTCCCCTTGTAGGGTGAGAGGAGCCAAGCTGGGGCATGCACTCTGCTTCCCTCAAGGTCGTGGCTGACACCACCCCAAGCCGTGTCCTCTAGAGGACCCAGAGCATGCACTTCCTAGCTGGCCTCCCCACAGGTAAGACCTGTAATCAGGACCTGTTATTGGGAAACTAATAACAGTTTTTGGTTCACTTAATATTCCTGCATCACTATGGTTGTGGATCACAGCTGCTGACACATCACTTTCCCTCTAGACTGTGAATGCCTAGAATACAAGGACCATGTTTGGGAGCCTACAGACTGCCCTAACCACTCTGCATTAGAGAGAGTCAGCCCCTGCTGGGCCAGGCTGGAAGAGACTTCAGAAACCCTAGGAACAATCTCTTTAGGTCAGGACCAGAGGGTGGCAGCTCTTGAACCCAGAGCCCTGAACCCCACCCACAGCTCCTGCCAATCAGACCTGCAGCCCCCAAGGGCACAACATCCTTTCAGCCAGCATTTAAGGCCCTGCCTGAGGGAGGAGTCAGAGAGAGAGGGAGAGAAAGAGAGAGGAGACCTGAGGACCTCGATGGACTTGTTCATTCAGGCAAGTCTTTGAGAGCAACTGCATTTTATTAGTACCAAAGAATTGAGTGCTGTGATTCATGAGACTCAGAAAGAATTGGCTCCGTGCCCCGCGCCTACTGACAGGTGAGCTGGAATTATAGCTGGTAGAGAGAGTTTGCCTGTGGGTTTCTGGGAGGGAAGTGAACTACTTCTGCCAGCCACTCTCTCCACCCCCCACACACACCATCTTCCAAGTGCATCTTCTGACACCACACTCCAATCCCCATGCCAGGTAGGAGACGCCCTGCGGCTTGTCGCCTCCTCTTCTTCCTAGCAAAGCTTAGACTAAGGCCTCCAACATGGTCCAAGTGTCCTGTCATGATGGCTTCTGGTCAGCCCCAGAATCTGGTAGTTCTGGGGAAAGCCCTGGGGTCCCCTCGGATCCCCCAAGAAATCACCATAGTGATTAAGGAAGGTTATTGCCCAGCACGTGCTTGATTGACATTGGATGGATGAATGGATGAGTGGATGGTTGATTCGTGGATGGATGGATGGATAGATATATGATGGATGGATAAAAGGAAGGAAAAAATGAATGGATGGATAGATGAGGGGATGAATGGATGGATGGTTTGATGGATGGATGGAAGTAAGGAAAAATTGATGGAGGATGGATGGATAGATGAAGGGATGGGTGGAAGGAAAAATAAATGGATGGATGGATGGATGGAAGGGTGAATGGGTGGGTGTATGGATGAACAGAAGGAAGGAAGGGAGAAAGGAAGGGTGGAAAGATGAATGGGTAGGGGGGTAAGGGAATGCATGAATGAAAAAATGAGTGGATGAGTGAATGAATGAGTGATTTTAAAGTTAACCCCAGATTCAAATTATTTCCCACTAACATCTGTGTGATTTGTTCAAGTTACTTCCCACCTCTGAGCCTGAGTTTCCTCAGTTGGAAAATGGAGGTCATATTGCCCAGTTGATGATGCTTATCCATAAAATGGGAGTGATGATGCTGTGAGTTCTAACAACATGGTGCATATAAAGAGACTGGTCCAATTTTCACCACACCCTTCTCAGAGTCTCCTAGAAGTGGTAAATCTGGCACACAGTAAGTCTTCAGGAATAATGAGGTAGCCTTTAGTCAGCTTAAGAGGGTTGACTTTTACGCCTCAGACCACCTGATTCTCCTTGGGTCTGTGAAAGCTCTTTCCTCTATGAAATGGGAGATAATTTCTGATGTTGACTCCCCCTATAAGGTGAGAGGAGCCAAGCTGGGGTGTGCAGTCTGCTTCCCTCAAGGTCACAGCCGACACCACCCCATCTTGTCCTCTGGAGGACCCAGAGCATGCACTTCCCAGCTGACCTCTCCACAAGTAGCACCTGTAAAAGCAGCAGCCCTTTTCCTCCACCACCTCGAGAACTGGAGAAGGGGGCACAGGAAGAACAGAAAGAGGCCAGCTCTACTACTCTAGGGGACCAGAAAAGTTTCCCGCCATCCCAACCATCAGCAAAGGAAATATTTGGGGGCTTGGGGAATTTTCCGACTGCGCTTCAAATCCACAATTCTTGTGCACGATGTGGAAAGCGTACGGGCTCAGGAGTCAGGGAGAACTTGCGTTGGCTCACGGAGCGTATATGCCACTCCAAAAGACTGTGTGAGCTGTCGTGTGTCAAAGAGATGTGAGTTATGAAAAGCATTCTACTGCGTGAGAATAGAAATTCTCATCTCATCACCCAGGACACAGGCTGAGTGTCCCCAGTGTGAGCAACAGAGGCCACGTGAGTGAGCCTGGTGGATGAAAAAAAGGTGTGGAATCATTGTTCTCGGCTCTCTGCCTGTTCTATTACAGCAAGCCTCAGAGGTTCTGCTGGGAAGACCTGCCATATTCTGGGATAAAGCTGCCCCATTGCAAAGTCCCGAAGGGTTATCCCACGAATGGTCCCAGCTCTTCCTATCCAATCCTTCCTTCTAGAATAAAACAGCAGAGAACTTTCTTCTCTTTCCAGATGCACCCTCTAACAGGGGCCCCAGGAAAGGGCTCCCAGAATAATGGAATAATCCCCGATGAGTGTGAACAGCAGTCGAGGAGGTGTGTGGAGGAGGAACCCAAGGTGAAATTTATTTCTGTCAACTGGTGGTCTATTTCCCTGATACCATTTCCTTGTATACAGATAAGGAGTTATCTTAAATGACCATGTCTTTTTCAATTTGTACTTAACAGTCAATCCCATTTTCCTTATATGATACTATCGCAGCTGGATGAAAAATGCATTCAATAATCCCTAAGGATCTTCATATATCAATATCAAATGGTCTGAAATTGACCTGTTATAAAATCCAGTCCTTCAAGCTAGCAAGAGACTAAATCAAAAAGAAGCAAATTTTTGCACTCACCAGGTTTTGCGTAAGCTGAATGCTGCAGCACCAAAGCCCGTGTTTTCCAGGGTCTTAAATAGAATAAATGCTTATCCCTTAAAAAAATGCCTGAAAGATATATCTGGATTATTGATACATCTGCCTAATGAATGAAGCTTCTTAGAGGGTCACGCCTGGCAGAAATACTAATAAGCAGGGGGTGTTAACAAGATCCTTCCGGCAAAAGTTCATAGGAACCCCAGGTTTGTGGTCCAAGCTGAAGAATGTTGTGGAGCCCTTGGGGAGGGAAACACCTCGGGCTCAGGAGAGAAGGTGCAGATGTGCACTTCACAGAATTGTCTATTCGTGTGTCTTGATCCCTTCTCAGTAGTAAATATGTAATGGGTATTCTTCCAAAGCTTCTCTGATGGCTTGATGTGAGCAGTTAAAATAAGAGGAGTGAGTCACTGTTCGCAGCTCTTCAGCTGCTCTTAGCAAGTCATCAGGAGTTCTACTTGGGAGAGCAGTTTTCTTCCTGGCTATAAAGCTGGTGAGCTCTAAAGTGTCCCAGTTTCACTCCATTAACAGTTACAGTAAAAGAAACTTCTGGCCCCGGGCATGGTGGCTCACACCTGAAATTCCAGCTCTTTAGGAGGCAGAGGCGGGCAGATTACTTGAGGTCAGGAGTTCGAGACCAGCCTGGCCAACATGGTGAAACCCTGTCTCTACTAAAAATACAAAAATCAGCCTGGCGTGGTACTGCACACCTGTAGTCCCAATTACTAGGGAGGCTGAGGCAGGAGAATCTCTTGAACCCCTGAACCCAGGAGGCAAAGGTTGCAGTGAGCCAGAACACACCATGGCATTCCAGCCTGGGCGACAGATCGAGACTTTGTCTCAAAACAAGAGGGAAGGGAAGGGAAGAGGGGAAGGGAAGGGAAGGGAGAGAGAAAGAGGAAAGAAAGAAAGAAAGAGAGAGAGAAAGAAAAGAAAGAAAGAAAGAAAAGAAAAAGGAAGGAAGGAGAAAGTGAGAGAGAAAAAGGAAGGGAGGGAGGGAGGAAGGGAAGGAAGTTCTAAATTGTATCTTACTGAACTTTTCAGAATAACCTGCTGATATTAGAAATTAAGAAATGGAAGGTCAGGGCAGTAATGGGACTTTCCTTGGGCCACATCCTGAGTGGCAGAGCTTGAGTTCAAGCCCAGCCACTCTGCACAGTTCACCCTAGGAGGTGCTTAATTAATATTTGCCACTTAGAGGAGCAGGAGCAAATGGAAGGAGGAGGAGAATGGTGGCACTAATGATGCCTCAAAGTGTCCGGGCTTCTCAGGGTTAGAGACAGGAAAGTAAGGTCCCCACAGTTGGGGCAATCAGGGCAGGCTTCATGTAAGAGGTGGGTTAACCAGGGCCCAAAAGGGGATGGACGCTGGAATGGGTTCTGTCTGGTGCCCTGATGTCTCACCCTTGCTACCAGTTTGGCAACATGCTGAAGTCTGTGGGGAACCAGGATGGAGAAGACATGGATATCGTCCTCAGGCAGGAATCCGACCACTACACAGGTGGGACAGAACAGCAACCTCCAAGCTGAAGGTAAGCTCCCTTTCGCAGAAAGATGGGAGACGGGGGAGCCAGACAGGCTGGGTCCAAATTCCAGCATGACCATCCTCGAGCCTGTGACCCTGGGCAACTGACATCACCTCTCTGAGCCTCGTGGGTTGGTATCTGGAAAGCAGGGCAACAAAGCCAACCTTGAGTGGTGGCAAGCCCAAAAAATCACATCGGAGAAATGCCCAGCACTCATCAGGTGCTCACAAAACAGTGGCCCCTTCCCCATCTGTAGGGAACACCAATTCCATGATGCCAGAGATGGCATCTGCCTTGTTCTCTGCTGGGTCCTCAGTGCCAGACACAGGCAGTGCTCAGTGAATGATTGACTAACGGATGGACAGATGGACGGACAGATGGATATGGAGTGACCCAAGCTCCAGACATCCCCTCCAAGGGACAATGCCCTACAGCCCCCATCCCCTCCCAGGGGAAGCATCCTCCCTCCTGTAATTTAACCAGGGAATCAGCCCTGGGGTCGGGGGCCTGTGCTCCCCAGCCCCCGGCCCTCTCCCAGCTCCTTCTGGCTGTTTCACTATAAAGTGCCCAGGTGACCGCACATCCTCATACAGATCTCCAAAGCGTCTGAGGACCGTCAATCCCGCATGAAATCCAAGAAACTGGAAGTTGCACCAGATATCAAACCTGACACATCCCTATCCAATGTTCAAGGATTTGATGAGCCAAACTCCTGTCCATGGGAGGATGGGAGCAGGCAGGGGCAGGGTGGTGGGAGCAATGAGAGTAGTGGGGCTGCCCCAAAAACTATATTCAACAAGTATCTTCTGGGCACAGGATGACAAGCACAGCCAACAGCCATCATCACTCGCCATGCACCAAACGCCGTGGTGTGCAGTTTGTAAGCACATGCTGTCCTACTCATCACAACACACACCTTGACAAAGACTGCTATTTCTTCACACCCCATAAAGGGGAAACTGAGGCATGGGCATTAAGAAGCCTTCCAAGGATTCCCAGCCAGCCAATGGTAGACCAGGATTTGAACTCAGTCTGATTTCACCATTGCCCACTATGCTACACACGCACTTCTCTGCGCCAGGCCACACTTGGTGTTTGGATGACACAGATGAAAGATGAGGCTGAGCCCTCTTGAAGTCTGCCATTCAGCAAAATGGGCACTGGCTGCAATTCTGCATATATATTGGTATGTCGTGTGTATTCATGTATCCATCACGAATGCTTTGGTGGTGGTGAATATGAAGCTGTCAGAGCAGAATCAAGGAGGGCTTCCTGGAGGAGGTGGCATCTAAGGTCTAAGTCATAACAGTAGTAATGGCCACATTTACTGCAAGCTGCCCAGGAAATGGATAAAACACTAACATTTTACTTGCCAAAGGACAGGGATCTGGCCCAAAGAATGGTGTCCTGTTGGCCTTTTCATGTCTAAACTTGTAACACTCTCCAACAACTGCTCGTCTGATTCAGAATAAAACCCAGACACTGCTGCAGCCTGTGTGTGGTCTGTCCCACGCCCATCTCACGATGCTCTTCCCCTTACCTACTCCACTCCAGCCACACTGGCCTTCTTCTTCGGCCTCGAACACTTCTGGATCTTGTCTTCCCCTGGACCTTCACCCGTACTGTTCCTCCTGCCTGGAACAACATTCCCCACTTCTCAAGTAATCAGCCTCCTCTTATCTCTGGATCTCAACCCAAGTCCTATCCTCACAGAGCCCTTCTCTGTCCAGCCCTGTAGTGGAAAGTAGCTGCCTGTCAGGTTTCCATTGATGTTTATTCTCTTGGGAAACTTACGACTTATAGATATTTTATAGAGTTGTGTCTTGGCTTGTTTAAACTCTCTCCCCCATTAAACCTTGGACTTTGTGGGGGCAACGGTTACCAGACCTGTCTCAGTCACTGCTCTGCCCTCCACGCCTGGCATGCAGCAGGTGCTCAATACAGACTTGGCAAATGAAGAATGAATGAATGAATGAATGAATGAATGGACTAGTGGCTTCTACATTTGAAGAACTGACATCAGGCAGAGGACTCAGATCTCAGGCTCCCCTTGTGTAGTTCTGAGAAACTGAGCAAGAAGAAATGAGAGGAGTAGGCGCAGCAGGGTCATTACAAGTGTGACCTATTGTGTGAAAGAGGGGATCAGGGATGACCTCCTGGAGACACAGCCCATTCCCTGGGTCCTGACATGACCAGGAATGTGCTGGGCCAAGGGAACAGAGGCCACAGGGTCTTTCTTCCACATCCCATGTTTTTTTAAGAGTGTTTTTTTAAGAGAGTTTTTAAGAGTATTAAGGACCACCTGCATTAGTATCTCTGTGAAGGGGAAGATGGGTATTTTAAAAATGCGGGTGCCTAGGCCACCCTCCCTAGCCTTATGAATTAGAATCTCCAGGGTTGGGGCCTGGGCATCTGCATTCTCACCAGCTCTCCTAGGAGGCTCTAAGCACAGCAGAGTTTGAGGAACACTGCAGCTCTAAAAGTCAGCCAGAAAACCAGAGCCAAAACTGTGCCAAGAAGCAAGCTGATGACACCCGATCCGGAGGTCTAGTTCGCTTCACCCCCAGAGCTTGCTCCCTCTCTATCCCTGAGAGTGGCACATCTCAGCACAGCCCTTCCTCCCTTGGGTCACTGAAAAGACCCTGAAAACCCTTCCCTGCTTGGTTCAAAAGGACCTGGGCTGCCCCTGGGTCTCCACAGCTGCACCCCAGGAACCTGCTAAATCAGAGAATCATCTGCGAACACAAAGCAAACATCACTCATCCTCTTTGGTGGTGGGAGAGCTTTTCTTTTCTAAAGAGAAAAAAAAATCTCTGATGATTGACTTCGTTTTTGCATCTTCCAGCCATTTGTTGCCATGTAATATAGACATTTGCCTGTCAACAAAAATGCCGTCAGTTTTACAAACACGCTTCTTCTACTGGCTTCATCGGGGGGTAGTGTTTTGACTGGCTTCACTTGTTGAGTGTCTGTGCACTGCTCTGCCCCAACCAGCTGCAATACAGACTCTGGCTGCCCGAAGTTTCTCTTCCCAGCAAGCCTCCCTCCCTTTGGAGCAGCAGAATCCAGCCACCATACTTATTGGGTCCATGAAAAGCAGGGGCGGGAAAAAGAACTCAGATTTGGAATTCAATGCTTGGGCAAATAGCTTTCCTTCTCTGGGCTTTAATGGAAATCAGCCTTGAATCTTCCTTGGGAAGATTAAAGGAGATCATAAAAGTCATCACAGTTTCCATCCTGCTCTCTTGGATTGTGCATTCTGGGGAAAGCCAGCCACCATGTGTGAGGACGCTCAAGCAGCCCTGAGGACAGACCATGTGAAGACCCAGAAGAACTGAAGCCCCTAATCAAAAGCCAGCCATGAGTGAGCCACCTTGGAATTAGAGCTTTCAGCCCTGGTCAGGACTTCAAATAACTGTAGCCCCAGACACCTGACTACAGCAACAAGAGAAATTCTGAGCCAAATCCATCCACCCAGCCTGCTCCCAAATGCCCAATACCCAGAAACTATGAATGATAATAAATGCTTTTAAGCTACTAAGTCTTAGGATTGATTGGTTTCACAGCAATAGATAACTGACATACGCAGTAACTGACAGATATATACCCAAAGATAAATTATCACCAATATTGATTATTTCTTGTGTGACAGGTACTGTGCTCAATAATTTACATACATATCTCATTCCATCCTTACCCCACACTGAGGCAGATGCCAGTATGAGGCTTGTTTTACAGATAAGGAAACTGAGGCTCAGAGAGATGCAGCAACCTACCCAAGGTCACACAGCCTGAAATTGGCAGAGGCAGGATTTGAACCCAGGTCCCTCTGACCCTAGAACCACAATTTTGAATTACTACACTACACTGCATTCCAGATATCCATATAAATTATTACTATCACTAGTATTAACTTTTAAAGGTGTGCTTTTCCCAGTGGGAGGACTTAGAGAAAAAGCAAATTGCCTTTGAGCCCTTCAATCCTCCATGTTTAATCAGACAAACTCCAGACTTTCCCTGCTCTCAGGACCTGAAGTCAGGCAGCTGCAGGTGACTCTAAGGAGGAGGAAGGAGGCACAGAATCTCTGGGTGGGGATTCCCAGGGCAGCACCACAGGAACAGCCTGTCTGCTGCCTGCTGGGGCTGCGGGGGTTAAAGAGAACCGCCTGGCTGCAAGAAAATCTCTCCAACGGTGTTAGAGCAGGGAAAAAAGGCAAAATGATTGTAAATTCCGCCAGGGGAATTCTGCCATGAATCCGGCTCACCTTTCGAAGACCCCCCCTCTCCTGCTGCCGCCCCCCAGCCCCGCCTGAGAGGATAACTGACCTTTGGAGGGAAATAATGAAAAGAAGAAATTCCTTGGAGAAAATAATGTGTCCGGGCCCCAGTAATGAGATCGGCTCCTTTTATGTTGCCATGGAGACGGCAGTCATTTTATAATACAAAATACATGAATGGGTGCGGGCGGGCGCAGCTTCGCCAACGCGGGGGGGTCACAGGCAGTGTTGGGGGGGGCAGGTTAGCCTCTTGCAGGCTGTGGTCTGGGGGTCGGGCGAATAGTTGGGGTCAGGGGCCACCGTGCCTCACTTCTCCAGAGAAGCAGGCCTGGCTCCTGGGTTCTTCTCAGGCTGGGGCCTTGGGACTCAGAGACAGGCTGGGGGCCTGATGGGTGACAGCAGCCTCCATGACTCCTGGGAGCAGGGTGGAGAGTAGGCTCTGGCAAGTAGGCTCTGGCAATTCATAACTTTAACCACAGGCCCACCTCTCTCGGCTGTGCCTGCTGTGTAACCTAAGACACGGTTTTTCTGCAGCTGTCCTACGAGGGAGAGGATTATAGCCCTATTTTACAGATCAGGAAACTGAGGCAGGGAGAGGTAAATCAACTTGATCAGTGTCACACAATAGGGATTTCAGCCCAGATATGGCTAGAGCTGAAGTTTTGAGTTAAGATCGGGGACTCTGGATGTCAACTGGGAGGCTGGTACAAGGGAAATTTTCCGGGTGCTGAAAATATGCTATTTTGTAATGGGTGGTACACACATGTAAAAATGCATTGAGCTGCTCTCTTAAACTCTGTATACTTGACAGTTTGTAAGTTAACTTTTTTTTGAGATGGAGTCTCGCTCTATAGCCCAGGCTAGAGTGCAGTGGTGCAATCTGGGCTCACTGCAACCTCCGCCTCCCAGGTTCAAGCAATTCTCCTGCCTCAGCATCCCAGGTAGCTGAGATTAGAGGCACCTGCCACCACGCCTGGTGAATTTTTTTGTTTTTAGTAAAGATGAGGTTTCACCACCTTGGTCAGACTGGTCTCGAACTCCTGACCTTGTGATCCACCTGCCTCGGCCTCCCAAAGTGCTGGGATTTCAGGTGTGAGACACCACGCCTGGCCACTCTCATTTTTAAATTGTGAGTGTGCATGTATGTCTATTACAACATGAAGTCTCTGCTGTCAGCCAGATCTAAACTGAGACCCCAGCCCAAGCCCCAGATTCATGTGTGACCTTGGCAGGTGGCTTCCTCATCTGGGTTCCCCTGTCCTGTCCTTGCCTGTAAAATAGTGCAATACGGTACCCAACTCCTAGGGCTGCTGAAGGACGTTACACACAGGATAGACTGGGTACAGGGCTTGGGCAGGGAAGAACTCAGACATGCTGCTGAATCTCATCTCTCTCCTGATGTGTTTCCAATGTTAACATGATGATGACGGCAACAGGAAAAGCAGGGGGTGGTAAGAAGACTTCTGACTTCTGGAGAAAGACCTGGAAGAGAGGAGGGAAGGGAAACTGGAGCTGAGAGGAAGAAGGGGAAGAGGAAGGAGACAGGGAAGAGAAGGGAGGAAAGGAATATAGGACGGGGAAGAGGAGGAAGAGTTCAGTGAGGGGAGAAGAGGCAGCGGATGAAAAGAGGCAGCCAGGAAAAAGGTTCAGAGGCGGGAGTCCAGGAGAACCATGCACTTTCCTGCTGTGTGTCCTTGGAGAAAGCACTGTCTCTCTCTGAGCCATGGCTTCCCCATCTGCAAAAAGATTACCCAAGAGGTCCTTGGAGCACAGAGGAGGTACTCAGGCTGCCGAAAAAGAAGAGAGAAAGGAGGGAAGGGCTGGAGGTGGTGGGGCTGCCCTTCCTCAGAGCATGAATTTAGCCCCACCCCCAGGCAGTGGCCGCCACTCTGTCTATTCCTTGTCCTTGAAAGCCAGCTCTGAGATCTGCCACCAGCCATGGGAACAGCAGGCCAGTTCCAGCAGAGACCCTCGAAGGGAAATGCAGTGACAGCCCTTGAAATAACAGTCCCGGTCAGCTTTTTATAGGTCTGAGACTGAGCGGGTAGTGCAGGCACGAGTTATGGGATCTTTGTCTGCGAAGAGAAATTAGGAGAGACACGCATGGTGTCTGCAGAGAAGCTGAGGTCTTTTCCAGAGGGAAAGCATGGAAAAACGAAGTCACACATCACCCAAGGGGCTGGCCTACAGCCAGGGCCAAGCTGTGGGCTCCGCTGGCCCCGGGCTCTGCCCAGTGCTCACCTTCTAAAGGTGGCCTACCAGGGATTCATCCCTTTGTCTCTGGAAAACAGGCTTCACCACCAAGCAATTCCCTTGCCACCCCTGCTGAGCGCTGCACATCTGTTACCTTATTTAAGCCTCATGATGTATGTTCATCCCCATTTTACAGATGAGAAAACTGAGGCTCAGAGAGGTCAAGAAACATGCCTAAGGTCACCCAGCTGATGAGAGGCCTGGCTGGGATTTGAGCTCACATCTGCCTTGCTCAGAAGCCCACATTCCCGACACTGACATTCTCCCTCCTTGCCACCTCCCTGAGAAAAGAGGGACAGTCCACACCCAGCCTACAGCCACGTCAGTACAGGGCACTACCATGCCATGTCCTTGCTGTTGACTCTAAGCCTCTGAAATCCCAAAACTGGATCGGGGAGTCTGGGGTGAAACACAGCCTAGCCCGGGGTTTGGGGAGAAGTAAATGCTATATTTGAGGGCACTGGTATTTGGACCAATTGGAGTCGTCTCAGAAAAATTCCATTTTGTTCATCAGTAACCCCAGAGAAAAATGTCTTGGGGCAAAAAGGAAATGTCAGAACAGGCCTGCTAGCAAGACGACGGAGCAATCTTTCATTCCCGTGTTCTGCTACGTGTTGCCGATGAAGAAGCCGGTTAAGTTCAACATGAGACATTTCCAGCCAAGATCTGTAGAAGCCAGCTTCCAAGCCCAATTTTGCCACTGACTCTCAGCGCAATACGGGCCTCGGTTTCCCCATCAGCAAATTGAGAACTAAAGAGATCTTTAAGAGTTCTTTCCAGCCGGACATGGTAGATCACGCCTGTAATCCCAGCACTTTGGGAGGCCGAGGCGGGTGCATCACGAGGTCAAGAGATAGAGGCCAACATGGTGAAACCCCGTCTCTACTAAAAATACAAAAATTAGCCGGGTGTGGTGGCGTGCGCTTGTAATCCCAGCTACTCAGGAGGCTGAGGCAGGAGAATTGCTTGAACCCGGGAGACAGAGGTTGCAGTGAGCTGAGATCGTGTCACTGCACTCCAGCCTGGTGACAGAGCAAAACTCTGTCTTAAAAAAAAAATTCCTTTTCGTTTTAAATGTGTTCATTCCCCATGACACCCTCGAGAGGCCAACCTGTTCCTGTTGTCCCCATTACATGATGTGAAAAGTAAGGCTCTGGAAGGGCAGAGGGCTAGCCCCTGCTCTCATGGTGGCTTCAAGCTGGACTTAGCCTTAGAGTGCCTGCTTGGACCTCAAAATTCCACGCCTGTGGCTAACTGCCCCCTGCACCGTGAGAGCCCAGCAACCTTGCAGAGCAACGGGTCCCTTTCAAGAATCTGGCTCCTCTCAGCCTGGGGCCGGATGGTGTCACGGAGACATCTGGGGGCAGTCTGGCAACTCCCCTCAGGCTCTGGGTCTCTGAGACACCCTGGGCTGGGGAGCACTTCTGGCTAGTTGGCCGGGACCACAGCAAACAAGTGTGGGAAGGGAAGGAGGGGAGGAAGGAAGCTGGTGCTCCCAGGGTCTGAGGGACAGAGTCCTGGCCCTGCTCCAGAGAGCCAGGTAAGCACTTTGGTTGCAGGTTTGGAATGTGTCTGAGTCTGTGCATGCACGCACATGGTGTACGTGTGTGTACGTGTGTTTGCGTAAGCACTGTGTCCATCGTGGGTTGTATGTGCATGCCTGTTGTGTATGCATGTGTTCTTGTGCTGCATTCATATGTCTGTGTGTGTGTCTGTGTGTTTGTATGCACACATGTATCACGTCTGTGCTTGCTTGTGTGTACATACATGGCTAGGTGTGTGTGTGTACATGTATGTAACAGGGATGTGTAGCAGTGAAGACTGGGCTCGAGTTCCAGCCCCACCACTTCCTGGCTGTGTGACCCTGGACCGGTTGGTATACCTCTCTGGGTCACTGACAATAGCACCCACCCCATCCAGCTCATGAGGCTTTGTGGAGCTAACCCCTGAAGACCAATGAACACCGGCCCACAAAAGCAGCAAAAGCCGCATAACCGGCTGCGATTACTCCTCTTCTTTTCCTGCCAGCCACGTCTCTGGATGCTGCAAAGATCCAGCCATCAGGGCTGGCCGCTTGTTGATGGGCCTGCGTGTCGCTCCCCGTAAATTCAGGAATCGCCTGCCGCAGGAATGCCATATTTCTATCATCTCCCAGACAGCGTCAGCCTTCTCTGAGCTGTTTCCCTTTGGCTTGCAGCCAGGTTTAAGAGTCTTACGAAAATTCCCAAGACCTTTAGCCGTCTCGCCTTGAGAAGACAGGGCTGCTGGGCTGGGGAGAAAATGAGAGGCTACCGAAGGCAGGAAGCAGGCTGCATTCCTGGTCCCAAGGAGGTACGGCTGGCGGGAGGCTCAGAAAGTCCAGGACATTCTTCTCCAAGTTAAAAATATGCAGCACGTCAGCTGCAGCAAAGGCCTCTCTCTGCAACCTAAATCTATTCCAGAAAGCAGAAAGGTACAGCAGCATTGACGTTTCAAGCTAAGAAGAAAAGAAGGTCATTCGGTCCCAACACTGAAGGCTCCCAGCCGGCCCGTGTCCTCCGCAGCGGCGTTCCTTCCACCAAGTCCTCACGTTCTTAGCCACATTCTTCAATGCACAGCTCCCACATCGGGGGGTTCAAATCCCAGCTCCACCCCTGATTCACTGTGTGTCCTCTGAAGACTTGGTCTACCTCTCTGAACCTCAGTCCTTTCAACTTTAAAATGGGAACAAGAAGAGGTGCCTCTGAGGGTTAACAGAGATGGTGTCTGTGAAGCGGAGCCTGCTCTCCTCCCCCGGGTGAGCTCTGCCTCTCCTGAAATACACACTTGTTTGAGGGGCAGGGAATGCCCCAGGCTTGAGAGTCGGGAGGTCTCAGCTGGGTTTGCTGTGTGGCTTTAGGCAAATCACTGAACTTTTGTGTGTGACATTCCCACTTCCCCACCCATGAAATAAGATGGTTGAACTGGATCAGTAAGTCCCCAAAAGAGTTTTAAACACCCCAGTGGCTGGGAGATGGTAGGTGGTACACAGGCATAGAACATTTTAATTCTCAAATATTTATTTTAATGTGTATTAAAAATATCATCATCACTTCCAATTTGGGATGTCATGGATATTGTTGCTAAGGCTGAGGCTAAAATCTTTTTTAATTGAGTTTGTGTAAAGTGGATTTAAGGAATGGCGCTGGGTTAATAATGGGAGAAAAACTAACTAAGTGGTCATGAAAGACCGAGCCTGGGCGACATTCCACAGAGAAGGTGGTCTCAGACCCTGGCTTCTCTCCTTCTTGGTTTTGATATTATGAGTAAGGGCCTGGCACAGTGGCTCATGCACTTCGGGAGGCCAAGGCAGGAGGATCGCTTGAGGCTGGGAATTTGAGACCAGCCTGGGCAACATAGTGAGACAGCTTCCCTACAAAAAATGTTTAAAATAGCCCAGTGGGATGATGTGTGCCTGCAGTCCCAGCTACCCAGGAGGCTGAGGCAGGAGGATCACTAGAGCCCAGAGGTTGGACGTTGCAGTGAGCCAGGATTGCACCACTGCACTCCAGCCTGAACTACAGAGCTAGACTCTGTCTCCAGAAAAACGAAAAACAAAAAAATGAAATTATGGGTAAGTCATAGCACCTCTGAACCTTAGTTTCCTAGTCAGTGAAAAGGGGGTAAAGAAGTGCCCCCCAAGGCCATGAGGAAGACCTAACGGGAAGATGGCTTGCAAAGCACCTGACAAGATGCCTGGCAAATCACAGATGCCCAGAGAAGTGAGTGTTATTGCAGAATTTGTATCATAAGCCTAAATAATTAATCATTACATCCTGAATTACTATTAATTGCATTATTGTTTTCCAGACACTGTTCCAAGCACTTTACATGAATACAGCTGCGATCATTTATGAAGCACCGATTGTGTAACAGGCCCTTACCACATTTTATCTCATTTAATAGCTCTGTAGTTCACACAAACAGCTCAATAGTTCACGCTTCCAACAGATGTCTATTGAGCATTTACTTGATTCAAGACAGGGAGGGTTCCAGAGTAAACAAGCCAGGAGAATCCCTGCCTGGGGAGGCCTCAGTGATACAAGGGCTATTGTACCGCTGAGAGGGCTTGGGGATGAGATGAAACGCTAGGGCAAGGCAGAGGGCAGATGCTAGCCTGAGTCTGTCCGATTCAAGTATCCAGGCTCTTCCCACAGGAACTCCTCGGCCCTGGGTACGGTCAGAGCATCTTCACACCCAGGCAGCTGTGAAGGAGACTGGAGATGCATTCATGTAAAACACAAGCACGGGAGCTGACAGTTACTCTCAGCTTCGATGCTCCCTCCCTTGACCCCACTGGAGGACATGAGTGTCCAGGAGGCTGAGACAGCCCCAACCGCCATCATCTGCAAACAGAGAGATGGGATTACTGTCACCCCTTGCCCATGCAAGGGGGATCGCCAAGGGACAGAGCGACCCTGAGGGCACGTTAATGAACCACCGATGCTGAACTGACATACTGGAGGCTCCAACTCATTCCTAAGGGTCCTGGACCCTAATTTTGGCCCATAATGGGCTCCAGGTACTGTCCTTCCAAAGGAGTTCGTTTGTCACTTACAGAGCACTAAGGGTTGAATGAGATGGGGCTGGGTGTGAGGAAGGATGAGAGGGCAACTGCAGGAGGTATGGACACCGTGCGGCTCCTGCAAATCGGGCAGCAGGCTTGGCTTTCTTACCTAGACTCTAACTTCCCAGCTCTTTGACATGGGCCATAAAACCTGAACCTCAGCTTTGCCATCTGTAAAATGGGGATAACCCTATCAACCTTGCAGTATGCCAGGTGTGTGGAACTGCACACAGGGTGCGCATCACAAGCAGCAGCACAAAAGTGGCCCAGGGTCCTGCTGCTGCTTTCCCATGCAGCCTCCATGAACAGCAGCTCAGTTCTGGGTTCTGTTTCAGCAGCAATGGGCCAAGCAGTCTGGCACAAGTGCTCCTCCTCCAGGAAGGCTTCCTTGACTGCCTCTTGTCAGGCTGATTTCTCCTGCCTTAAATCTACTACAGGGCTTATAGCAAAAATCACAGGTCATTCCGCTGCCTCATCTTCAGGTCATGGCAGCATTTAGTGGCACACAATGGCCCTGCTCATCTTACAGATGAGGAAACTGAGGCCCAACAATGGAAAATGGGGCCAGTGTGGCTCTCTCCACCTCCCTGCTTCTCTGGGCTCTGCCTCCCCACCTCTCTAAAGAACAACATAAAGCAAGCAGCCACTCACTGAAATCAGCCTGAGCCAAGGTGCCCCCTGACTTCTCCAACCAGGAACCCCGAGTCTTGCTCTGGCCGCAGCCCTAGTGGCTCCAGATGGGGGCACTGAGGCAGGTCGGCAGGTTGCCACCTCCTGGCCACTTCTGCTAAGTCAAAACACCAGCAGGAAGGGGGCGACGCCATGTGTGTGCCAAGCGGGCACCACACAAGGGTGCCCCTCCGTGTGCACCGCACGTGTGCCTGAGAGCCCACTCACATGCATGTTACAACCTCAGCCACAAGTGCCTGTGCACAGGTGAGACCAGGTCACGCGTGTGTGCCTGAGGGCGTCCCGCATGCATGTGTGCAGGCGTCATATGGTGGATGTGGAGGTCTTAAAACAATCTCTAAGCTCACAGTCACACATGGAAGAATCCAAACTAACTCCGCACCAGGACCGTGGGACCCTGAATGCGCTGCCTTACCACTACCACCGTCACTGACCTCATCTCCACCCGCTCCATCCTGCCTTCCTGCCACTCCTCAAGGCCTCGTCCCTCTTCTGGAACATTCTACCCCCAGATCTTCCCATAACCGACTCCTTCTCATCCTTCGCTATTTCAATATGGCCTTCAATATGGGGTGGGGGAGGTGGGAAGACGTCTCTTGGATGCCCCCTCGTAACCCCGAAGATGCTTACCATCATATCCCAGGTTATTTCCAGCACAGCTCCTCCCCAGCCTAGATGATTTTGTTCTATGTGGTTTGTTTGGGGCTCACTGGGAGTTTGCCTCCCCCATTAGACAAGACATTCCATGAGGATGTGGACTTCCTCTGCCATTCTCAACATGAGCAAGCGTTGCCTAACAGGACTTGCTGGTGATACACTCATTTGGCTAAATCGTATTGAGTGTACACGCATGTGTGCGTGTGTGCACAGGTGTGTGTGTGCGTGTGCCGTGTGTGGGGCTTGCATGTGCACTCGTGTGCTGGTGTGTCTGCATGCGTCTGTGTCCATCTCTGAATGGATGTGTGCCTGTACCCTGTGTGTCTGAGGGCGCGGGCGTGTGTATTCGGGGAAGATGTCCCAGAATGGAAGGCACTGGCTCGAGTCCAGGAAGGGCCCTGCCCCTTGGGTAGGTTTCCCGGTTCCATCTCTGCAGAGCCTCCAGTGTGGAGAAGAAAAGGTGCCCACAGCTGCTGTGGCTTGAGTGTCTGGGTGCGTCATCTCATTTCATTTCCCCTACTCTAGAAGACGTGGGTCTTACTAGTCACTCACAGACGAGGACCTGGGGAAGGGAATTCTTACACGCAGCCCCGCAGTGAGCAGGTGGGAGTCAGAGTCCAAACCTGGACCCTTGGGCCTGAGCCCTCTGGGACCCACTGCCTCAGCCAGAGTCTTCCACCAGGACCAGAAGCAGCAGGGGGAGTGCAGGAGGGAGAGGATTCGGAAGGCCCCAGTCCCCGCCCTGCGCTTGGCAGCGCTTCCCCGCACGTGACAACAGTGTGAACACAGAGATGGAAGTAACAGCTGGTCTCTGCCCCAATCCAGATGTGGGAGAGACAGTTTCTCCCAAAATACTCTCACTGTGAAGTCAGAAACCCTCCCAGTATAAACAAAATGTGCTGCTCGGTGCTGGGAAGGAACTGCTCACATCTCCGCCAACCGTCCACCTGCTCCCGAGAGCTCACCCGGGCCCCCCGCCCTCCTGCCGTCCCCTCTTAGGGTCGTCTCCAGCTAAAAGTCTCTGGGAAGCCCCTGTTAAAACACAAACCCATTCACCCTGATAGAACCAATTACAAATGCTCCTTGACTTACGTTGGGACTGCGTCCTGATAAACCCATGGTAAATTGAAAATACTGTAAGTTGAAAATGCATTTAGTACACCTAACCTACCAAACAGCACAGCTTAGCCTAGCCTACCTCCAGCATGCTCAGAACACTTACATTAGCCTGCAGCTGGGCCACATC
The DNA here is from genome assembly GCF_030222135.1 of Aotus nancymaae. NCBI lineage: Eukaryota > Metazoa > Chordata > Mammalia > Primates > Aotidae > Aotus > Aotus nancymaae. The sequence goes on from NW_026988491.1 coordinate 2,464,113, forward strand.
ATCTAACACAAAGTCTATTTCATAGCAAAGTGTTGAGTATCTCATGTAACTTACTGAACACTGTACTGAAAGTGAAAACCAGAATGATTGTATGGGTACTCAAGGTACAGTTTCTATTGAAACGTATCACTTTCAAACCATCTTTATTCTATGTATGTACTTACTTATTGAGACAGGGTCTCACTCTGTTGCCCAGGCTGGGGTACAGTGGTGCAATCACAACTCAAACTTCTGGGCTCAAGTGATCCTCCCACCTCAGCTTCCGGAGTAGCTGGGACTACAGGTGCGGACCAGCATGACTGGCTTTTTGTTTTAATTTTTTTGTACAGACAGGGTCTCACTATGTTGCCCAGGCTGATTGTAAATTCCTGGGCTCAAGCAATCCTCCCACCTCAACCTCCCAAAGTTCTGGGATTACAGGTGTGAGCCATCACACCCAGCCTCAAACCATCTTAAAACCAAAAACGTATAGGTTCAGCCAGGGACTGTCTATACACAATTGGGTCTAAACAGAGGACAGGAACAGGTGAGAATGGGACGTGGGACAGACATGTTTTGACAGGGAAGGGGGTCCAGTAGGTGATTCTAAGTTTTATCTGTCCAGCCTTTTTTCTTGACTGTCCCTAATGCTGCCTTTGTCTCCAAGGGAGAAGTTTCTAGATCCCCACCTGTGTCTTGGTCTGCCCCCTTCTTGTTCATGCCATTTCACCTGAGATTTTATTCAAAGGAAAGATGTTGCTGCCAAAAAAAAAAAGTTGAGGAGGAAGATAATGTCTCTAAAATCACTGATCCGACTAACCCAAACGCTGGACAGGAAACCAAGACCCAGAAAGGAGATGTGACCTGCCGAAAGCTAAACAGTGCATGTTAACAAAGTAGGGTGGCATGCAGGTCCCCCATCTGCTGAGCCAATGGTGCCTGGCCCTCGGATGGGGGGTGGAAGGGGCTCTGGGTTCTACAAGGTCCAGGAGGGACAGGGACTTCAGAAGGACAAGGCGTGCTGGACACAAGCCCCCCTCCTGGCCTAGGGTCAGGTGAGAGATGGGAGAGAAATGACGGGGATGTCGAGGGAGTTTTGAGAGACAAGCAGGCCCATCGGTCATCGTGGGCCTTCTGCCTGGAGTCAAAGAGAAATCCACGAGGGTGGGAATATCTATCTGGGTGGGCGCTCTGGGATCTGTTTCCTCATCCCAAGAAGGCTTCCTCACCACTCAAGCCTGTCCAGGTTCCCCGGGAGATACTAAGCCTTGTCATCATTGAAATAGACAGAGCGAGGCTCTAGACACTCTAGCTAAGCATGTCCACAGGAGGATTAAGGCTTGGGGAAGATTTGAATTCATACAGCCCAGCCACAGAGCCTGAGTTTGAACTCCACCCTACATGACTGGGAGGAGGGTCTCACGGCTAAAGCCAGAAGGAAAAAACAGGAGCTCTTGTGAGCCCAGGGTGCTTGGAAACACCCTCATCAATGGGTTTTCAGCCAAGAGACCCGCTTAGACAGGAGACAGGAGCAGCTGCTGTGTTCAAAAAGCATGAAAAAGGCCAAAAGTCGGTGGGCTCCAAGTGGGGAGTGGATCCAGCGTCGCCCCAGCAACCCTGGACAACAGCCTCATAAACAGGAGGGGCCCAGGAGGAGGCAGCCGGGGAAGGGCCCCTCCCAGCCAGCCCCAGGATCCAGGGGTGCTCGGCAGAACCAGACAAGTTCGAGGAGCCAGAAATCAGTGTGATGTGAGGTGGGAGCGAGGAAGACCAAAGGCAAACGGGCTCACAGCCATCAGGCTTGGGGCAATTCCATAGCAGGGGAACCTGGAGAGAAGCCAGCCCATAGTCATGGACACCTGGAGCTGGGAGGGGCTTTGAAAGTCTCCCAGGCCAACCCCATCACTGATGCCAGGGGCCCTGTCAAGGAGTTGTCTAGGATCTGCTTGCACACTTCCAAGGACAGGGAGCTCATTCCAAATTTTAGGTACAGACAAATGCGCTGTCTTTCCATGGAGATTAATCAGCTTTCCACTCATTCCTCCACCCCTTGGACCCCACTGACCAAAGCCTGAAAAATTCCCAAGTCCCATTTGTACTGTTTTCTATTTGTCTACACCTTCATTGAAAAAATACAAATACCATGAGAACTGGATGAGTGTTTTCACTGGAACAGTCTTCCCTACTTCCTAGAACAGTGCCTGGCTCGTGGTAGAATAGATTCTCAATGCATATTTACTGAATGAATGAATAAATGAATGAATGAGGTTGGGGTGAACAGACAGGGAGCATTCCTCCTTAGGTATTTAGGTGTTTTAGCTAAAGTGCCCAGGCTACACTGGTTCAGGAAAGAGTAATTTACCCAAGGCAGACAAAGACACTCAGAGAAGGGATGCCTAGGTGTCAGTTCCAAGGTAAGACAAGGACCAGGTGAGAGGGAAGAACCATGGAAGCAGGCAGAGGCCAGGAGGGCTGAGTGTGTGGTCCAGGACCAAGGCTGCGAATAAAGTGAGAAATTAGGGTCTCTTGCTATGCCCTCAGGGGCCATCGTAGAGATGATCCTAAGAGCTTCATGAAGCCAGATGCATGGCCCTGCAAGGTGAGCGAGAAAGACCCTGCAGGATCACGGAAAATAATCTCCCTCCCAAAAATACAGCAACCTTGTGGTTCCTCACAGCATCCTTCAAGGGCAGATACAAACCCAGTTTGCAGATGAGGATGCTGAGGCCCAGGAAGCAGCAAAGGCAGAACTAGAACACGGGTCTCCTTCCTTCATGCCACGTTTCCCTCCCCTCCTCTCCACTATATTCCTCCAGAGGGCAGAGGAGGCAGGAAGAGGCTGGAAGCACCCTGGCCCTTTGGCAAAGATCACCTGGGGCTGCCAAGTCGGCAGGCTGAGGCCAGAATGTAAGGGGAAAGTTTGAGCTCCCTTCTGCATAGGGAGGATGCCACTGGGTGGCCTTACAGAAGCAACAAAGAGCAGGGAGTCACCTGCTCCTTTCTTGCTGTGTAACCTGATAAGTAAACAAGACTCTCTGAGCCCCGCTTTTCTCATCTGCAAAATGCCAATCATAAGAGTAGCTGCACATGGGGTTGGTGTGGACACAATGAGATATATGTAAGTCACAGCCCCTTGCATACAGTAAGTGCTCAAAAAATGTTACTTTTTCTTTTTTTCATTTTTTTTTTGTTTGTTTGTTTGTTTTGTTTTGTTTTGAGACAGAGTCTCACTCTGTCACCAGGCTGGAGTGCTGTGGTCTGATCTCACTCACTGCAACCTCCACCTCCCAGGTTCAAGCCATTCTCCTGCCTCAGCCTCTCAAGTAGTTGGGATTACAGGCACGCACCACCATGCCCTGCTAATTTTTGTATTTTTAGTAGAGACAGGGTTTCGCCATGTTGGCCAGGCTGGTCTCAAACTCCTGACCTCAGGTGATCCGCCCACCTCGGCCTCCCAAAGTGCTGGGATTACAGGCGTGAACCACCACACATGGCCAACGTTGGTTATTCTTATCAGATCTTGAGAAGTGGCATCTCTCCAGCCTCTCATCACAAATTGGGTCTTCTAAGGGGAGCCTTGTCTTCAACCTTCAGCAGCCCTCCCTCTACCACGGGGCACATTTGGGTAGGGGTGTGTCAGGGATGTGGCTGCCTGTTGCTGCACCCCAATAGTCTTAAGCCAGTGCCAGCAGGGCAGGGTAAACCAACTCACTCTAATCTTCATGACTACTCATTAATTCTCTCAGGGACATAGTTTTCCCGGCGTTCTGCCAACTACCTGTCCTGCGATAGTTCCTTAGTGTGAAAGGAGGAGCTGATAGTTTACTAATTTTGGATTTGTTCACACCCAGGACTGGAGAAAGATAGAAGTCCTCGGAAATCATGGCTCACTCTCAGAATTTATCCATTCCTCTAGTCTTCCACCTATCCATCCACCCACTCACCCATCTACCCACCCTTCCTCCCACCAACCTATCCCTCACCCATTCACCCACCCACACACCCATCTATCCATTTCTTTGTCCATTTCGCCGATATTCATTGAGCACCTTCTCTGCGACAGACCATGTGCCTGGTACTGGAGGATACAGGAGTGGACTAGATAGACACGACACTGCTCTTGTGGAATTCACAGCACAGATATCAATTGAATTGTCAGCTGAATAAATGCATCTCACCTTCTAACTCATTCCCCACTCTGAAGGCAGAGAGAGCCTTGGAAAACCCAAGTCTCTGGTTCCCATTAGCCTGGAAACAATGACCCCCCCCCAGACTGGGAAGAAAATACACTCTCCATCATCACTGCTGGAGTTGTAAAGTGTTATAGCCTTTTAGAAAAGCAATCTTGCTACACCTCTGAAAATGTAAAATCTACCTTACGCCCTAGCAATCCCCCTTTTGGGGATCTCTCCCACAGAAATAAATGCACAGCACTTAAAGCCATGTGCTGAAGAATGTTTCCTGAAGCATCATTCGTAGAAGCAAAACAAGAGGAAAGGCAAAGCCCAACAGATGCCCTCAGTCAGGGAATGGTGAAAGCATCAGGGCACACCCATGCCATGGAGCATTACACAGCCCAGGACAGGAGGGAATACAGTTGTATCACTCAGCTCAAGAGATTACCTGGAGATGTCCGGCACGGGCAGAGCACTATGGAGAAATCCTGTGCAATGTGATCCCGTTGTTGTGAAAGGAACATCAAGCACGATGCTTCACACATGTGATGACATGAGTATGGGGAGAATTATGACAATTACGGAAGAATTCAGACTAGGGAGTTAACTTGGCTGACCTGGCTTGGGGGGTGGTCTGCAATGGGAGGAAGATGTGGAGGAAGCCAAGGAGAAAGAAAAAAAGGAAGCAAAGCTGTCAGCACTGAAGAAACACATAAGTGACATGACATTTATGCAGGTATATAAAGTTACATACGTGATGTCTTAGCTCGTTTGCATTGCCATAACGGAATACCAGAGACTAGGTAATTTATTCAGAAAAGAAATGCATTTGGCTTACAGTTCTGGGGCCTGGGCAGTTCAAGATCAAGGAGCTACATCTGCAAGGACTTCTTGTTCCATCATCCCATGGTGAAAGGCAGGAGGCCAAAAAAAAAGTATGTGCAAGAGAGAGACAGCAGGAGCCAGACTTACTTTTATAACAAATCCACTCTCACCATAATGAAGCCATTCCCCATGATAGCGATATTAATCCATTTATGAGAAGGGAACCCTCATGACCTAATCACCTCTTAAAGGTCCCACCTCTTAATACTGTTACATTGAGAAGTAAGTTTTTAACACACAAACTTTGGTGGGCATATTCAACCCCATAGCACATGAGTAGTGTATAAAGGAATTAAACCCAAAAAAAAGTCAGAAAAAACCCCAATCTGATTGTACCTCCCCACATGCTACCCCACCCCCTCTCTTCAGTCACTCTGGACTCACTAACTGCAATACTGACCCTCCTTCTTGTTACCAAGAACATGTCATGATTTCCTAAATAAACCCAGATTCCATCCCACTTCCAGGCCTTGGCATGTGCTGTTCCCTCTGCCAGGGATGCCCTTTTTTGCTGCTATATACATCATGGCCTCTTTTTCAGGTTCCCTGAGAGATGTTCCTCAAGCCTGAATACTAAGCATGAACTGACACTGATGGGTGCCTACTGTGTGCCAGGCATGAGGTGGGCTTCAACCCCACACTGGCCTTGGGTTTCTCTTCTCTGCTCTGCTACCCAATATTTGTACCAACCACAACCACCTCCATCCAACTTTGGCTTTTCTTCAGGAATCTCAGCTGCATTGATTCATTCCAGTTTACAGAGGAAGATACTGAGGTTGAGTGGCAAAATATAGCACCCCAAATCACACAGCTAATGAGGCAGGATTTGAATCCAAGGCTGATCTGAGTCCCGGCCTTCTCCTCCCCATTCCAAGCTGCTCCCGGAGAGGTAAAACAAGCTGTGAATTGGATTCAGTAATGCAGTTTGAGGATTAGTATCTCCCTTTCAGGTGAGTTTGTTGCTCAGCTGCACACTCTGGAGTGAAGGGTAAGGATTGCAGCAGCTGTCACAGGGCCCCTGATATGGTCAAAACCTCTCAGACCTCCCAGCTAGGGAGATACCCTTGGCCCAGCTCCCAGTCTATGGCCATCACTACTGCTCACCTAATATTTACCCAACTCATTAAACACCTTCTTCCTGATACCTTCCTGGTCCCCCTGCCTCCTACGTCAAACAAGTGCAAACACCAGAGCTTCCAGGAAAGGTACATAAATCACCGGGTCTAGCAAAAGAACTATTATGTCCATCTCACCTCTGGGAAGCAGTGGCTGGGCCCTGCCAGGCTTTAACCAGATGTTCCCATTTTTGGGCTCTGGCCTGGTATTTATACCAGAAGTTTCCCCCAGGGTTTGAGGACAGAGGTTGCCTCAACATAGCCTTACCATTCAGAACCTAACCAAAACAGGCAGGCCTAGGAGTCACAGGAGAATAAAAGGAAATTGTAGCCCACTAACATCTCCAAGTGGGTGAGTGGTCCAAGCCCAGGAAGGGGGAAGACTTTGCCTGAGGTTGCACAATAATTTAATCAAAAGAACTGGCATTCCTCAATAACACAGGAGGTGTCCCCTCAACAACAAAAAGTCACAAGCATCATCATCATCACCATCAACATCACCATGATCACCATCATCATCATCACCATCATCAGCATCATCACCATCACCATCACCATCATCATCATCACCATCATCATCATCATCACCATCATCATAATCATCACCATCACTACCATCATCACCATCATCACCATCACCATCATCATCAGCAGCATCATCACCATCACCACCATCACCATCATCACCATCACCATCACCATCATCATCATCACCATCATCATCATCATCATCATCACTACCATCATCACCATCATCACCATCACCATCATCATCATCATCATCACCATCACCACCATCACCATCATCACCATCACCATCACCATCATCATCGTCACAATCATCATCACCATAACCACCATCATCACCATCACCACCATCACCATCACCACCATCATCACCATCACCACCATCACCATCACCACCATCATCATCACTATCATCACCATCATCACCATCACCATCACCACCATCACCATCATCATCATCACCATCACCACCATCACCATCATCATCACCATCACCACCATCACCACCACCATCACCATCATCATCACCATCACCACCATCACCATCATCATCATCACCATCACCACCATCACCATCACCACCATCATCATCACTATCATCACCATCATCACCATCACCATCACCACCATCACCATCATCATCATCACCATCATCATCATCATCATCACCATCACTACCATCATCACCATCATCACCATCACCATCATCATCATCATCATCACCATCACCATCATCACCATCACCATCATCATCATCATCACCACCATCACCATCATCACCATCACCATCACCACCATCACCATCACCACCATCACCATCATCACCATCACCATCATCATCATCACCACCACCATCACCATCACCATCATCACCATCACCACCGTCACCATCACCACCATCATCACTATCATCACCATCACCACCATCACCATCATCATCATCACCATCATCATCATCATCACCATCACTACCATCATCACCATCATCACCATCACCATCATCATCATCACCACCATCACCATCATCACCATCACCATCATCATCATCACCACCATCACCATCATCACCATCACCATCACCACCATCATCACCATCACCACCATCACCATCACCACCATCATCACCATCACCACCATCACCACCATCACCATCACCATCACCATCATCACCATCACCATCATCACCATCATCATCACCACCATCACCATCATCACCATCACCATCACCACCATCACCATCATCATCATCACCATCACCATCACCATCATCATCATCATCACCATCATCATCATCGTTTGTAGTTACCCACCCTGGAGGCCATGCTGAGCCCTTAGGACAATGCTAAGCACTTCACATGAGCTCCTGATACACTTTGGCCATTCATCCACTCTCACCATTTCTGCCCCTTCAAAAAAATCCTTCCCCACTATTCGTCCACCTTTTTTTAACTTTTGGGGACATTTTTTTAACCTCGATGTCATCTGAAGCAATAACATCCATGAAAGTACTGACAGGATGTGGCTCATTCTATTTGTGTCCAATATACACTAGAACAAATACATGAAAATAGAAAGTTTGCTCTCTTGCCCCTTCTGCTGATGAAATTCACACCACCCCTTGGTAAATGCTGCGTCCTCTGGTTTAATGTTCAGGATGACCTTTCACATTTAGTAAGCTGTACCCTTTCACCGACCAGGTGAACTGAGGCTTCGAGGGGTAAAGTTGCTTGGTCAACCAGCCCTAGAGCAGCAGAGCCAGAATTCAGACTAGGGCTTGTGTGATGCCGAGACTTGGTTCAAAACTCCTCCTTCTGCTGACTCTTTGAGTCAAATGTGCCAGGAAACTTTTAGCTCTACCCAGCAACTAAAGAATAACAGAGGTGAAAGGGACCACCCAAATAGGAGTGCACCCGTTGTACAGATCCAAAAACTGAAGCCCTGATGGCTGAAGTGTAAAATCTCAGGTGGGCCAAGATCCAGACCAGTGAGAGACAGACCGAGGTAACCCAGGAGGTAAACAAGGAGCCTCCCTCACCACCGGAAATTCTTGAATCACCATGGCACCCTTTTGGAGTCTTAGCCATCCCACTACAGACCTCGGCATGACCCATCTTCTAATGGGATGATCCTCACCCCAATCTGCCCACCTCTACTCAACTTAAATGTACCCTCCTCTGCAAGGCCCCCCTCTCCAGATAGGACTCTCTGCTTTTCCCTTGTATCCCAGACTTTTTATTTTTTCTCTTTATAGCCCTTCAACACAATTAATAATTATGACTTCATTGGTGAATTGATTTGATTAATGTCTCCCACTGAACTGTGAGCTCCAGGGGGGCAAGGGCCCTGTCTTCCCAGTGCCCTGCTGTTTACCAGAGCCAGACACAAAGTCAGGGCTGAGTAAATATTTGTTGAATGAATGAATGTGTGGATGAATGAAAATTTGCCTTGAAGGCTAGGACCCTTATAAGACTTACCTAACTCTTAGCACCCAGCATAGTGCATAACACCTAGGAGCTTTCAAGAAGGTCTCCAAGTAGAGGGGAGAGGAGGGAGGGAGGAGGAGAGGTAGAGAAAGGAAGAGGGAGGGAAGGATGGGAGAGAGAGAAGGAAGAAGAGAAGGAAAAAGAGAAATAATGAACTTCCACATTTTAAAACAAGAAAGACTTAGACCCAGAGAGGAAAAAAGAGGTTCCAAGGACACGCAGCAAGACAGCCTCCAGGTCCCCAAGTATCACAGCCTCTCGGTACAAGTCCATTTGTCTACCTGCTCTCTCACTTTTTGTGCAGACACCAGGCAGGTCTGCACCGGCCTTGAGATAGGGCGTCTGGAGCTGGGTAAGGCACAGGGCAGGCAGCCAGCCCCCTTGCTGGGTGTCCCCAGGGTCTGGACCTCTCAGAAGCTGGATGACTGTAAGCCACAGGACTTCTGGCTCTCCCTCCTGTGGGCCACAAGGTTCCAGGAGGAAAACAGGGTCTTCTCTTCATCTCCCTAAACCTCAGTTTCCCCATCTGGGAAATGGAGATTATAAGCATACCTGCCTCCTCCGGCTGTTGTCTGGATCCAGTAGATGATCCATGAAACACCCTCAGCGTAAGACCCGCCAAGGCACAGAGCTCAGGGGATGCCTGCTCGTTATCATTATTATTTGTGTCTGCGTCCGTCGTGAATGTAATTCCATTTGCTGTTCCTTTGAATTGCGTGCCAGTCTTCCTTATCCTCCTCTCCCATCTTATCTGCAGCCTGCAGCTTCCACGGCCCCACTGGTCAAGCTGGGGCTGGAGACGAACGGTGCAGAGGTTACCCGGAGGCATCGGTGACCGTCAGACTCTCAGATCCCAAGCTGCAGCCAGAGACGGGGACCCACAAAGCACAGGGCAGTGGGGAGGGCTCCTTCTGAGCCAACAAGACCACCACGCACCCCCACAGGAACTGTGACCCAGGGCTCTCAGGTCCTCAGGGGAAGAAAGAGGGCAAGCTCACAGGGGTGTCCGATATTTTGGCTTCCCTGAGCCACATTGGAAGAAGAAGAATTATCTTGGGCCACACATAAAATAGACTAACATGATAGCTGATGAGCTAAAAAAAAAAAAAAAAGGCTGGGGGGGACCTCAAAAAAACTCATAGTTTTGTAAGAAAGTTTACAAATTTGTGTTAGGCCGCATTCAAAGTCGTCCTGGGCTGCAGGCAGCCTGCGGCCGTGGGTTGGGCAAGCTTGCTCTAGAGGCCGACCCATGATCAGATTCCAACCTGTCCTCCCTGAGTCTCAGTTTCCTCATCTATAAAACGGGGCTGGTGGCAGTACATGGATCACAGAGCTCACTACAATTCACCGTGCTGTTTGTGCTCACGTGGGATAAGGGTGAGCAAATGCACCATTTGACACACAGTCCCCCCGACCTCCCAAGCCTGAAGGGCCTCAGATATTGACTGTGGACAGTGCTTCACATGGAGCTCATATGCTCAGTCGGAGAGACATGAGAACAGGCTGGGCACGGTGGCTCGTCCCTCTAATCCCAGCACTTTGGGAGGCTGAGGCGGGTGGATCACTTGAGGTCAGGATTTTGAGGCCAGCCTGGCCAACATGGCAAAACCCCATCTCTATAAAAAATACAAAAATTAGTCAGGCACGGTGGTGTGCACCTGTAGTCTAAGCTACTTAGGAGGCTGAGGCAGGAGAATCACTTGAACCCGGAGGCTGAGGTTGCAGTGAGCTGAGATGGTGCCACTGCACTCCAGCCTAGGCAACAGAGCGAGACTCTGTCTTAAAAAATAAACAATAAATACATTTTAAAAAGGAACAAGTGACACATGAACAGAGCTGAAAGGAGGCCATGACTGGCTCTGCCTGGTACCCAGACCACCCCTCATGGTGCCCTGCAAATTAATATTTTGTAAAATGGAATTATTTTCCCCTAAGAACCCAATTTCCCTGCCTTGCAGCCTTACTGCATTAAAAGCTGCACTTTGGTCAAGGTGAGCATGGAAAAGGCACCTGTGTATTGTTACTCTGGGCTCTCCCCACCGCCTTGGTCGAGAATATAGATCAGAAGGCACAGAAAGCCAAAGAGCCAGGGCCGGCCCCTCCCCTTCTCCCTGAGAACCCCTGAGAATCAGGCACCTTTTCTCTGACCTCAGACTGGGGTCCCAGGAGCCCCGGCTTGCTCCGTCCCCATCTCTTTCCCACTCACCTTCCTCCTAACACAGACTCCCTGTCTTTCCTTTTCAGCCTGCACCCTTTCCTTTTGCTTCTTACCTAAAGCCTCGTGGATATTTTACAAACAGTTCCGTCTCTTCCTCTAAGACTCTCTCAATCAAAAATGCCAAGATGTAACTCTCTCTCTCTCTTCCTCCTCCTAATCCTCTTCTCTAACCTCTCCGTCTCATCTCTCCCTCCTTACTCTTCTCCTTGGCCACACTTCTGGCCACGGATTCCAGCCAGGTCTTCCCAAATCCAAAGCCTGTTCCTTCCCAGACGGCCCTAGGTTCAAATCCTACCTCCTCCTCTTCACAGCCGTACTCCTTAGGCAGATCGCTGCGTTTCTCTGGACCCGCTCCCCTGTAAATTGAGAATAATAAAAGTCTCTACCTCGTAGGGTTGCAGAGGGAATTTAATGAGAAAACGCATGTAAGCATTCAGCACTCTGCCTGCGTATCGTGGGCATGCAATGCACGTTCACAGCCACAGTTGTTGCTGCCGGTTCTCTGGCTGTTATTGTTACTATTACCCTGGGGCATGGACAATCTGGGACGGGTGACCCAGGAAGATAGAATGACATGGGGAAGGGCCCCTGAAGTATAATGTACCATGGCCCATATGGTGGATTTGGGGAGAGGGGCCATGAAGGGAGAGGAAAACAGGGACCTCAGAACTTGTAGGAATTTTCATCGTATCTTTAGACTCAAAGTCCCCACTGTGGTGGGAAAAGATTGGTTCCCCCTGGGAACTACTGCAACATCCCCATAAATCACATCCAGCTAAATGGAGCCAGCAGAGTCAGGAATGCCTTCCCCATCCTCCTAATTTCCACCAAGTGGCCTCCCAGGCCCCCTGCTCAATGTAGTGCTCAGATTCCAGTGCTGAGAATGGTGAGGCCCAGCCAGCTCTGGAATGCAGGCTGTAGAGAGCTGGGATCCTTCCAGAGCTGAATGTCTGATCCTCCTCACCTCCCGCATCAGACAGAAGAACCAGAAGTCTCAAGCACAGCCACCCAGAGAGACTGATTTCCCTCCCGTAGTGTCTCCTATTCCCAGCAAATAGCTCTCCATCGGCCCTGCTCCTCTCTTGCTTGAGAATTTATCATGGCTGCCAGCTGTAATCCAATTCCTCACACTGACATTCAAGGCTCTTCACAGTGGGCCTCTTCTGCTTTTCCGTGTCCTTTCCTCAAGCCCCCACCCTCTCACCACCCACAGGCTGCCTACTTTAGCCACACCAGACTATCCAGTCTTCCCCAAATGCCTTCCTGTCTTTTCACCTTAAGGCCATCTGCACATGCTGCTCCCTCTGCCTGGAATCCCATTCGCTTTCTCTTTCTCTCTCTGGAAAACTCCTATTAATCCTTCAGGGTCCACTTCAAATGGTCCTTCTTAGTAAAATTGACCTGGAGTCAGCCCTCCCTGCTGTGTGTGTGCCAGCACCTAATTCATACAACTGTGGACAAACACACACACACACACCTGTCATTACCTAAATGTCACAGCAAAGCAAGCCCCTTGGAAATCATCTAATCCTGGTCCTACTTTTTAGTGACAGAATCCTGTGTTCAAACAAAATTCTGCAAGGAATTCCAAAGTATAAAATGGATAAATGTAGGTTGGCTGCATATGAAGGACAAGGAGACAACTGCAACAGACGAGATTCTTTGCCTCAAAAGTTACAGAAATTCAACTGCAAGTTGCTAAAGCCAAAAAAAATAAAAGGAATTTATAGGTTCATCTAACAGGAAAGCTCAAGACACCAAACAGAGCCGGACTCAGGAGTTAAGACAATGACATTAGGAATCTGCCTTGTATCTTGGCTCCCCTCGCCTTTGCATTGGCTTCACTCTCAGACATTGTCTTTCCAAATCATGACCAAGATGGCCCCCAAAGCTCTAGCCTCCCGTCCTCCCTGCTCAGACACCCCAAAGGAAAGAGTCCCATTCCAGACAGTTCCAGCAATGGTGCCAGGGAAAGGGTTCATCAGCTCTGATGGCTCAGACTTGAGTCATGTGATTGTTCCAAACCAATCACAGTTGCCAGGGCAATGTGCTGATCTCATTGGCCAATCCAGAGTCCTATGACACCCTCTGCCGTCAAGGATGAAATAATCCCTTCAGAACCACGTGGACTAATGACAAGGGAAGAGAGATTCCCCAAAGTAAAGTCAGGGTGATAGCACCCAAAAAGGGAATCTTGGTGGGTCCCCAAAACTGATGCCCACTCTGCTGAAACCTCACCCCACCTGCCTCTCTTTCAACCCTCATAACATTTTCTGAAGCCCTAGGGTTCTGCAGGTCATGGCTTGAAAACTACTCATCTAGTCCTGTTTCATAGAAGAAAAGTAAAGGCCCAGAGAGGGAAAGCACCTCCCCAAAAGTCACACAGCACGCTCCATCATCAAGCTCCCAATTCCTTGAAAGCACCTATGCCTCCTTGATGAGTCCCTTTCCCGCTGGGTCTGTAGCATCTCCATTACCAGGTTTGGTTGAAAGGATTTGTCAGTTGTCAGCCTGCTTGTCTAACTAAATTAATGTTTTACATTTCTCTTCCAGTTTGCAAACTTTTTAAAAATTAATCCCATCATTTCAACAAGTGTAACAACTAAATTATCATCTTTACATGATTAAGGAACCTGCCGCGTCTTCTCTTGGCAAACACTGCATGCACATAATTTTACTAAATGTAATAAACCAACCATAGAACTATTAATTTTGCCATGGTATTCATAACAATTAGAAACGCATGAACCTTAAAATGATAAAAACTGAATGGAATACTGAAATTGCAGGAAATCCCCAATCCTCTCACTGCAGGCTGAAGACGATGTCATGAGATGCAGATTAAGGTCGAGAAACAGAAATTGGATGTCATTTGCCTCTTAGCTCCACTGTAATACACCCAGAATGAGACAGATCAAGATGGGAGCACTTGGCTGACTCAATGAAGCGTTCCCCCAAATCTAGACATCTATGAGGAACAAAGCATCAGGAAAAATTCTCTGTGTTTTCAGAGCTTGAGGAGCCTCTAAAAGTGTCTAGTCCTGGAATAACAAATACATGGCAAAAGTACCACCATCCCACTTCCCACACCTGTGGCAGACATTACTAATTCATCACAGCACTCTTTTCTGCCGAGTTCAGACAGCTTGACAATCTCAACACAGACCTCCAAGACAGGCACTACCAATCAATCATGAGATGATCTTATTTGTCATTCCAGATTTAGCCCAATCCTGCAAGTTTACAGGAAGAGAAACTTGGCTGCGGAGAGGAAAATGACTTGCTCAAAGTCAAACAGAGATTCAGGGCAGAGTTGAAGGTAGAAGCTGGGATGCTGTGGCTTTATTACAACAGGCCAGGAGACTGCACAGTCACCAACAGACTGTTTCTCTCTCAACCTCCTAAAAAGAAAGCCAATTCCACAGACCCCTAGCAGGTCAAATACCCTCATGATACCCTCTTCTCTTCCTCCCCTCAGCATTTTTTATCAAATTTACCTAGGTCTTTTCTTTCCTGCATTAATGATGGAACAACACGTAGCTGCAACTTTCCCGCTTGCATCAAATGCCTTAAACATCAATTCTCTTCCTTGAAATATACACCATTTATCTCAAAAACATAAAGGACAAATGCCCAGAAAGAATGTTCGTCGTGGTATTGGAAGGAACAAAATCACAAACAGCCTAGTACTTTGTTCTAAACATTATGAAATAAGATTTGTATTAACACAAAAGATGACAGTATTTTTTAGCAAGAGTACAGTTTTTTAAACAGTATATGTAGTTTGGTGTCACTTTTGTAAAGAATAAATATTGACAGACATATGCATTGCCAGAGTTGCCATACACAATTGCCCAGGCTGTGAAACGGATTACTACAGCCATGCAGGATTTGATATGTATGATGGTTTCCGGAGTTGGGCAATGCGACAACCCTGCATATAGCTTAAAAGAATTGAAACGTTATTTACCAAAATAGTAATAGTGGCTATGGGGGAGTGGGAGGGTGAGTGTTTAATTCTTGCCCTAATTTTCTAGTATTTCTATAATGAACATGGCTCACTTGTGTAAACATATAAAATAATACCCCTTTCAAAGCACTTTCGTGATTATAATCTAATTTTTACATATCCTGGCTTATTCAATTACATATACTGGCTTACTCTGAGGTGCGTGTGTGCATGCGTGTGTGCATGCATGTGTTATGATATTAATCAAGAATTGATGGAGGACTTATGAGTCCCAGGCACTGTGCTAGGGATACAGTCCCAGCCTTCATGAGTTTCAAATCTAACAAGGCCCCACGAAGGCATCCTTTGGGATGTTGTGTAAGATATATTATGGGAAGCCTGGCCTTCCCAATAGACCAAGCACCTGGGGGAAGATACTGTGCTTTGTCAATATCCTTAGACCACAGAACTGAGATGCCCAGACACACTGCAATGGGGGCTGGGGCCAGCTACTTTCCAGCATGCCCCTGCAGTGAGAACACCGCGCCTTAGTCTCCAGAAGATCCATGACACTCAGAATTTAATCCTTGAGATCTTTGAAGACAGCACACCTGGGTTTGAATCCAGACCACTGAACCTCCACTTCCTCATCTGTGAAATGGAGAGAATCACAGATCTCTAACTCCTGAAGATTAAGTGAAGTAAGACGCACCATGCACAAGGCCTGGCTTAGAGGAAATGTTCAATTGACAGTAGAGATGATTATGTATTTTTATGATAATCGTGTCTGAGCCCCAACTGATGAAGGGTCTAGACAGAAGCCCCATTCATCCCTTCTGGACAGGCCTGGAAGAGGATCAGAAAGAAAGCAATTTTCCAAGCTGGAGATCTCCAGGCGCCCTGGCCATGGACAGCAGAGTGGCCCAGGGGACAGGGGTAGCCACTGGCAAGAGAAGTGACATAGAGCTTTGTAAGGTTCACTTCTCTTGCTCCCCCTCTCTCCACTTCAGGTCCCCAAGCATTCAGCTTCAGACCTTTTTCCCTGTAGACAGCAGCTTGTTTCCTCTGGGGAAACTGCGATCTGTGCGTCTACACCACCCACCACCCTTTAAGTAAAATAGAGATTATCTGAACAGGTCTGAGAATTGGCAACTCCCTTCCTTGGCCTCCACATGCTTTCTTCTAGGCCAAGAATCTCCCAGTTTCCCCTGAGAACGAATCACAAACCTATTCCTAAATAAAGAGAGCTGGACTCAGGGTTGGAAGTCCTGGCTTTCAACACCAGCTCTGCTACGTGACTAAGCAAGTTCCCCTATCAGGGGCCTCAGTTTTTCACCTGTAAATGGAAGATTAGATACAATATTTCTTTTTTTTTTTTTTTTAAACAGAGTGTCACGTCATCACCCAGGCTGGGATGCAGTGGCACAATCTTGGCTCACTGCAACCTCCAGCTCCCAGGTTCAAGCCATTCTCGTGCCTCAGCCTCCTGAGTAGCTGGAATTACAAGTGCGTGCCACCACGCCCAGATAATTTTTGTATTTTGAGTAGAAACGAGGTTTCACCATGTTAGTCAGGCTGGTCTCGAACTCCTGGCCTCAAGTGATCCATCCACCTCAGCCTCCCAAAGTGCTGGGATTACAGGTGTGAGCCACGGCACTTGGCCTGCTAGATATGATATTTCTACAGGTTCTTTCAGCTTTGACAGTCTGACTGACATTGCACCAGTTGTGACTTTAGACAAGCCTTGGTGTTTGTTGTCTCTCTCCCTGCATCCTGGAGCCATTTCCTTTTCCAGCCTCAGTGCCCTTGCACAAACCACTGCACCTTTCAAAGTGTGCCTTTCCCAGGTGGGGCTCCTTTTCCTGTCCCCCAAACAAGACTCAAACTGCCTTAGCCTGACAATCTTCCCTGAACAACATGGGCTCACAGCTCCCAGACGGCAAGCCCCGTTTTACCCCCAGCCCTGAAGACCACCTCCCCACAGCTGGACCCCATGATACCCCTGTGCTGAATGTCCAGGCCCCTGGAACCCACCAAGTGCCTTGTCAAGCCCCAGTGCTTGAGACTATGCCCCAATGCTTGAGACTATCTCTTCTGAGGACTTGATTGACCAAGAAGATGAAGACATTCACTCACTCCATGAGCATGCACACAGCCTCCAAGTTGTGATGGAGGCTGGAAAAGCAAAAGTGAGTGAAGACCAGAAGAAGTGAATACCAAGAAGTCACAGCCTGGGGCAAGAAAGCAACAGGAAAGCAGATCATTTCAATGTATTGTAGCTTTCCAGGCAGAAAGGGCAGCGGGTTGCAGGTTTGAGGTATAAGAGAGAAGGGAACATTCGAGAAGACCGAAGGTGGTTTGGTCTCGAGAGAGGTAGGCTATCCGGAGATGGGCGGGGCTCGAGGTGGGCGGGGACTGGAGGCCAAGTATGGGTTTGTGGGCGGGGTCTGGGAGGAGTGAGGCTGGCAGTGGGCGGGGCCCAGTCCCTGTAGATGTCAGGGGCTTTAGTGAGAAGCTGGGGCCCCAGAACCATAAGCAGGGTGTAATCTGCATTTTGAAGAAGTACCTCTGGCTGCTGGGTGGAAGATAGGTTGTGGGAGCAAGAAAAGACTCAGGAGTGCCATTGCAGTCGAGGGGAGAGAAGATGGTGGTCTTAATGGAGTGGAGACAGTGGGCGTGAGGAGGGGCAGGAAGAAATCAAAAGAGATTTGGGAGGAAGAATCTTAAGGCTTTGAGGTGGTCGTGACTGTGGGTAAGGGAGAGAAGAGTCGAGGGGGCCTCCAGGAAAGACTGAGGTGGCCCTGCTATTTGTGAGACAACCCCAGAGGAGAGCCAGGTGGGTGATGGTGAGCTGAGTTTGGGAAGTGGTGAGTTCCAGACATCAAGTCCCCACAGCTAAACACACAGCCAGTGTTCCAACAGAAAAACGAAAAAGTTGAAAATCGCATTGTTCAGATGACCCAGTAAATGAAAGACCGGAGAGTGGACATTTGCAGCAGAAAAGAGGTCAGGAGGTGTGAAACGAGGGTCCCAAAAGCAGCTGTTGAAGCCCAGGATGCCCTCATTTACCCAGAGACTGCTGGCATCCAGAAGGCACAGTGGCCCCAGAACCAGAAGACCTGGGTGGTGCCGGGCCAGCCACTGGATGATTGTGCCATCTTGGGCAAATCCCTTAGCCCTCTGAGCCTGGTGAGGTTGCTAGAAGGGTCAGAAATAAGACTGTGGGTGGGAGAGAGCAAGACAGACAGACAGACAAACTTTCTCAATGGGAAAATGGAAAATGCTGGGAAAATTGTGCCGGGTATGGTATGAGTTTTATAGCTTATCCCCACAGTGCCCAGACAGTGCCCCTGCCCAGCTGGTGTCCCAGGCCAGCAGCCCCCAGGTACCCAACTTGCTTGGCACCCCTCTATGAAGAGCCTGCTTGGCCTCCCTGATTTGACCTCTGAAGATGTCTTGAGTCTGCATTTACTGGGTATTTGGAGGAAAATCAATGTGAACGATGCAGTCAAAACAGTGTCAGCAGGCGTTGCGCTGGGCTGGGACTGAACGTTGCCGGGGACTCGATCGTGCCCCTTGTCTAGCAGTTTGTTCTCAAAAGTGAGCTGTACCCTCACTGCAAACCCATAAGTCTTCCCATTTGACTGGAAACTTCACATTTTTCCTCTTTAGAAAAATGTCACTGGCATTCCTCTGTTTCATTACTCTTGGTAGCGGCTGCTCTGGCCGTAGGGAAATTGCTCAGGGGGGCAGCTGCCTATACCAGCCACTGACGCCAGACTAGGCCCCAGCTGGCTGTGGTCCCAGGCTCCTGCTGGATGCGGACTTCACTTGCCTTGACTGTGACACCCCCTCCCAGGGCTGGCACCACCTCAGCTCATAGGTTGCAGACCCCAGAAGCTGCCCCACTCCTACCTCCCCATACCTGGCCCGGGAGGAGCCCCCCTCCCCACCCTCACCAGGCGTCCCTGCCATTAGACCAGGTACCCTCTGCCAAGCCCTGACCTTATCTCACCAAGTCTGTCTCTCTCTGTTTCCGCCTTTTATGTCTCTGTCTCTCTCCCTGTCTTTCGCATGTTTTTGTCTTTTTTATATCTCTGTCTGTTTTTTCATTCATCTCTTTAGGTTTTCAGCAAACATTTATTGAGCACCTATTTGACAGGCACTGTTCCAGAATCCAGGGATATAGTAGTAAGTAAGACAACGTCCCAGAACTAATGAGACAGACAGTAAACAAAGAAGCAAATAGATGCATGTAGACCATATTTTATAAAGCTGGCCACAGTATCTTCCGCCTCTTGTTCAAGAGGTGGACCCCTTATCCCCATGTTTTTGAAACTGGGCAAGCTTTTATGACTGCCTGACAAATTGAGTATTTTACTTCCAAGGCTGGATTATAACAATGTCGTGTACTTCCACTGTATGCTCTCAGGAGACTCACTCTTGGAAACCAGCCTCCATGCTATGAGGAAGCCCAAGCAGCTCATGGAGAGGCCCACATGAACGTGAAGAGGAGCTCCCAGCCAGCATTCAACCTGTCAATCACGGAAGTGAGCCATCTTGAAAGGGATCTTCCAGTCTCCAGTCAAGCCCCCAGACCACACTGCTTGGAGTAGAGGAGCCGTCCATGCTGAGCCCTATTCAAATTAAAGATTAATGAGCCAAATAAATGACTGTTGCTGTTTTAAGCCACTAAGTTATGGGGCAGTTTGTTACATGGCAACAGATAACTGAAACAGCATATGAAATAGGCATAGTAATGAGTGCTAGAAAGAAAAATGAAGCCAGCTGAGGAGGTAAGGGCAGTAAAGCAGGGAGGTACAGCCACTACTCCCGCCCTAGGCTGGAGATTATCGGATTAATCACCAACCCCCTGGACATGCTTCCAGGAGAGGTCTTAGAGACAGTCCCTCTTCCAGGGTGGGAATTCCAACCACAAGGCCCTCCCAGCCACTGTTTACCCACTTCCAGTGTTGGAGAGATCACTCCCTGCCCAGCCAGCCCTACTGAACACCTTTGGCTATGAGAACAGGCTTCCTTTCCCATGAGGGAACCTGTCTCCCTGCATGCCCTCTGGCGCCATGTGGACACATGGCAGGGACACATGTCTCCTAACCACCTCTAGTCTCTCCCGCATCCATGGTGGTCCTTAGAGACGGGGCCAGTTGGACAGCTGGGACACTATGAACGTATTCAGGAGCAGGATGGAGTCACAGCCAGGGAAAACATCTGTCATCATCTAAGGATGGGGATTCATGAGGACACTTAGAATCGGTGAGCCTAAACCAAAATTGTAGGCAAAATTGTGCTCCCATATGCATAAGCTTTGCTGAGGAAATAGTCCACCAAGGAGGCCCTGCCTTCACCCCACCCCACTTCAAAATGTTAACGACCCCTGGAATAAAGCATAGGTTTTGAAGTCACATAGCCTGAATTTCAGTCTTGCTGTGTGATCCTGAGAAAGTCGCCACCCTTGTCTGAGCCCCAAAGTCAAAGCAACACAGATGTACTGGTCACCTCCAGCAACTTGTCCAAACTTCCCTGGTTCCGATGCCCTCAGCCTGATGTCTGTCCTATTCATACTTCCCCTCTGTGATCATCTACTTAACTATTTTTGTCTAAACTGACCTCCTTCTTTTACCTAGAAAAATTTGTTTATTGAAGTAAATAGATAAGGACATTTATTTTTAAAACTTTTTATCATCACCTTCAATAGGAAACTAGCACTGCATGCCATCAATTCAACACCATAAAAATACAGACAAAACAACGTCGCCAGCTTAAAGACATCCTCTGCTGCCCACCCTCACCAGGTTTTACACAGGCAGACTAGCAAGCTTTGGAGAGGAGTGTCGAAGATACATTAGACTTTCTCCCATGTTGTAAGAAGGCTGATGAAGAGCTAGAAGAGAACCACCTTCTCGCTGCCTGATGTCCTCTGTGTTTAATGTCCTCTGTGTCCGCAGCAGGTGATCCAGCCCTTGGAAAGACCTGAGGTCCTGACCTACAGTGGCCAAGGCAGGGAGGGGGTGATCTAAGGGGTCCCTGTACTCAGACACCCAACAATGCCTTTTGACCCAAGCCCACTGAACAGTCAGCAAGAAACAGGGATACCAAGAATAAGAGGTGCTTGAGCTGGCTTCTGGGAGAGCAGGTGGGCTGGGAATGTCTCACCTTGTGGGCTACCATGGGCCTCACAGACAGGAGACATCAACCAGCATGGCTGCAGTCGGGCCCCAGAAGAACACTGAGGGAGCAGGGGTTTGGGGGCAGGTGCAAGCCCTGGGGCACGGCAGGGGTACCCCCATTTTGCTGGGGGACCTTGCAAGCCATATACACACACTACGGGCCTTGATTTTTTTTCCACTTCTTTGCTGACAGGTTGTGTGTCCCTGAGTGAGTGGCCTTACCACACTGAGTCTTGGATTCCTCATTGTGCCTCACTTTCCCCTCCATAGAGAGCCTATTTCTCCATCATGCACAGTACACAATGTCCTTAGGAACCAATGATACTTTTGGGAGCTTTGAAAATGTTTTAAAGGAAAGAAAGGTTTTGAAGGAAATGTTTTCATACACAAAATTAGTATTTTCACCTTTATGCCCACAGTCATGAAATAAAATTTTTAATATTTTTAATACAGAAAGGGGCCCAGGAAAGGCATCATGTGACCTCTATAAAGTGGGGAAGATAAAAATATTTGCATGGAAGTTGGGTGCGATGGCTCACAGCTGTAATCCCAGCATTTTGGCAGGCCAAGATGAGCGGATCGCTAGAGGTCAGGAGTTAGAGACCAGCCTGGCTAATATAGTGAAACGCCATCTCTACAAAAAAGACCAAATTAGCTAGGCATTGTGGTGCACGTGCCTATGGTCCCAGCTATTTGGGAGGCTGAGGTTGAAGAATCGCTTGAACCCAGGAGGCAGAGGTTGCAGTGAGCCAAAATAGTGCCACTGCACTCCAACCTGGGCGACAGAGCAATAGACCAAGACTCCAATTCAAAATATATGTGGCGGGGGGGAAGCCCAGACTGCACCCAGCGTGAGTTCAACAAATGCTCTTAGCATTTTGTTGGTGTTGACTCAGAGGAGGGAGGAAGGAGCACTCTTTTAGGAGTCAGGAAACAGAAAGTGTTCTGGGCTCTGTCCTGCTCTGTGTAACCTCTGGAAGCTGTCTCCTTTCTGGCCTCAGTTTCCCCAGTGGCACAGTAACAGCCTTGGAGTTGGGGGTCTCCTTCTGGCTCAGATCTCTGCCTTTCCGCCTGGAGAAGCAATGAAACCCTGCACCTCCCCAGGCAGGTGAGCTGGCAACGGGCTGGCCCACTCTGAAAAGTCATCTCGTCTCCCAGGCACGTAAGTATTACAGGTTCAGACAATAATGGTGGCTTCTCTCCTCTCTCTTTTTTTGTTGTTTTGTCTATTTTTATGATTCCCGGATGTTTGATTAGGCCCAGCCCCAGCTCACAATGTTTTCCCTGGGCTGTCTCTGATTCCCCTGCTCCCCGCACCAGGTTTCCCTATAGGGACTGGTAAAACATCTTCCAGGGGGTTCCTGGACACAGCCTGGGAGAGGGGAGGTACCTGAATTTGCAGGGTGTCATTGCAACTATCACTTCCAGAGCACCTACTCTGTGCCAGATGCTGTTCCAGGTCCTGGGACATGTGAGAGGCAGGTCTGGGAGCTTCCTCAGCGCACAGTGTGGAGGGTAAGGCAGATAGAGTGAGTGCATGGGGTTGTGGGGAGGGGAATGGGAAGGGGAGCAAGAAAATGCCCTAAGGAGGCAAGTTCAGATGGGTCAGAAAAGGTTTCTTCTGAACATGAAGTGATGTCGGCCTGGCGTGGTGCCTCACGCCTGTAATCCCAGCACTTTGGGAGGCCGAGGTGGGGGGATCAAAAAATATTTGCATAGAGGCCAGGTGCCATGGTCACAGCTGTCATCATAGCATTTTGGCAGGCCAAGATGAGTGGATCGCTTGAGGTCGGGAGTTCAAGACCAGGCTGGCCAACATGGTGAAACCCCGTCTCTACTAAAAATACAAAAATTAGCTGGGTGTGGTGGTGGGCGCCTGTAAACCCAGCTACTCGGGAGGCTGAGGCACCAGAATTGCTTGAACCTGGGAGGCAGATGTTGCAGTGAGCAAAGATCTCACTACTGCACTCCAGCCTGGGTGACAGAGTGAGGCTTTGTCTCAAAAAAAATTAAAATAAAGTGATGCCTAAGCTGGGCCCATACAAATGAGACGCAGCTAGGAGGGAGAGAGGAGGGAAGGGCCTCTTAGGCAGATGGGACAGAGTATGGGAGGACTGAGTTTGCATACTCAATGCAATGAAGGAGGTCATCCCCATTTTACAGGTGAGAAAACTGAGGCTCAGGGGAGGTCTCAGAGCTGGTGAGCAGTGGTGGCATAACTTACACCCAAGCCTGCCAGGTCCCAAAGTGCTTTCATAATGATTAGGCGATGCTCCTCCTCCCCAGCCCCAGCCCCTGCACCCTGCATTCCCCATCCTTCAGGAAGAACTCAGAACCCAGCAGGGAGCCTAGGAGTGGTTTTAGGGTCTCCATAGAGGCTGTCACCCCTGTGGAAAAGGGGTGACACCCCAAATTCCACCATCAGAGCGACAATGGCCCATCCCCCGTGCATGCGCCACCCCCAGTGGGAATGGAGGCCTGGGTGCCTGGGGCGGGCAATGCGTCTGTCAGACGGAACGCAGGTGTGGAAACTGAGGCTCAGACAGCTGAAGCGCTTTGCCCCAGGCCAGTGGCCAGGGAAAGGGGCGTGGAGTTCCCAAAGGCTAAGTTCCTAAGCTCCAGGCCTGTCTGTGGGCACGACACCCCTTCCTCGGCCCCTCAACCCGGGCCCCAGCCCCCTCCCGCCCCTTCCCCCAGGACAATGGGGCCTTTCACAACCAGACAAAGGGAAAAGTTTAAAAGGCGAGAATTATGTTTCCACCGCAAATGGGGAGGGGCGGGGAGTGGGGGTCGGGGCGGGGAGGGGCTGCTGCGGCTGCCGAAACCGGCCGGTGTGTATTTATTCATGTCTGACACAACACAATTTGATTTTCCACATAAAAGATCAAATAATATTTCAGTTACAGTTAATTACACACCCCAAAAGCACATCAAAGGATGGCCCGCGTCTGCCCAACCCACGCTTTGCAGCTCTGCGTGCGCCTAGATTTCATGCCCGGCTTCGCGGGGTCTGTGGCCCAGCGGCTCCGCATTCACTCCCACAGGGGCCTTTGAGGCTGGGACCCAGGGCCCAAAG
Source organism: Aotus nancymaae (assembly GCF_030222135.1). NCBI lineage: Eukaryota > Metazoa > Chordata > Mammalia > Primates > Aotidae > Aotus > Aotus nancymaae. The sequence goes on from NW_026988491.1 coordinate 2,488,709, forward strand.
TTCCTCCTGGGCCCTCGGGGCCCTCGTGGATCTTCCAGGACAGTCCCAGTCCCCACTTGATGCCTTGTCTCCCCACCAAAACAGTAGTCCTGGGGTCTTGTTCCAACTCACGTCTTCTCCTGAAGGGAACCTTTCCCCAGTCGGCAGCAAAGGGAGGAAGGAAGGCACCATTACCTCGTTTGTTACGTGGGGAAACTGAGGCCTAGAATGGAGCCATGACTTATCCAAGCTCATACAGCCTGAAAGCTGTCGAGGAGACCTCCCTACCTTGTTCAAAAAAGGTTCTGGGTCATTTTCAGGTGGTTTAAAGGGAAGCCCACAAATGACATAAGAAAGATGGTTTCTGCAGTGTGTTTGTTGAATTAATAAATAATCGGATAAAAGAGAGAAGGACTGAGAAAATAAATGTGAAAAAGGAAGGAAGAGGAGGAAACAGGAGGGAAGGAAGGGAAGGAGAGGGAAGGGGAGGGGGAGCAAGGGAGGGAGAAAGGCAGGAAAGGAGGAAAGCAGGAAGGCAGGAAGGAAGATTAGGAGAAAAGAATTTGGTTCTATCTCAAGCGTGTCAGCAGAGGCATATTTTTCTCATGGGAGCTCTGCTGCCTGGCAAACCACAGTGTAAACAACTTTCGGGGTGCAGGGGGACGTCTTAAGCAGCGGTGACACCTCTGAAGCGTGACCTTGGAGGGAATCACTGGACTTCTTACAGCCTTAACCCGTCCTGCACTACATCTCACCTGAGAACACTCAGGTGTGCACAGGGTTGAGAAAATTCCAGAAAGACTTTTGAATTCTGGAGTTGGAGATTCACAGCATCTTAAAACCAAAGTATTTGTGAAATAAACTTGCAGAACCTGAAAGTAATGGGATCTTAAAAACCATCAAGCCAGAAAATTCAAGAGCAAGAATCCCCACGGGTGTCTTCTCCAGTGAGTCGTGAGGCCCAGAGAAGGTGTGTGTGACCCCGAGGTCACCGAGCAGGCAGGACTGGGTTTCCGGGGGGCAGGCTGGGGTGGAGTCCAGTGTGTCCCCCAATCCCAGGCCCTGGCAGAGCTGCCGGTGTCCCGCTGTTCTCTGAAATGGCACTTTGCATGGTGCAAGAGGGTGAAACCATTGGGATGGGTTAGACCGCAAGTCTGTCAAAGCCTGAGAGGGCTCAGCTGACCTTGGGGTACAAGGAAGATCGTGATATGCACCCCCTGTTATGCCACCATGCCAGAAATCCCAATCAGAGCTGCCTGCCTTCAGGAAGAGCCTTTGAAGTGCCCTGGGAAGATTCTGTCACTGGGCACTCCCCAGGGTGGCAAAAGTTCCCTGAGAGCCCTGGAGAAATGGGGTGCAGTGACAAGGGCTGAGAGCCCCAAGAAAAGGGGGACTGAGGCCTGGAATGGAGTCATGACTTGCCCAAGCTCATACAGCCTGAAAGCCGCTGAGGAGACCTCCCTTCCTTGTTCCAAAAAGGTTCTGGTTCACTTTTATGTCGTTAAAGGGAAGCCCACAAATCACATAAGAGAGATGGTTAATGCATTGTGTTTGTTGAATGAATATACGATCCGATAAAAGAGTGAAGGATGGGCCCCCAAATGCAGCTTCTCTTTCTCCCCTCCCCAGACACTGAAAGAGCCTGAGTGTAGAGCTGGAAGTGAGTTTAAGTCAGGGGTCACCACGTACCCCCTGGGACAGGCAGGGTCAGCTGCCGCTCCTCTCTGAGTCTCCATTTCCCTTCTGTGGGCTCAGGACTGCGCGAGGCTCAGAGGAAGCAGCCTCCCTGGTGAGGGTTCCCTGCTTTGGGCACTGGAGGGAGTTGGGGACTGCAGAAAGGCTGGCAGGGGCCAGGCTAGGGGCAGGGGGCATGGGGAGGACAGCAGCTATTCTAGGTCCCTCTCCTTCCCCCAACCCGCCCCCCTCTGGCACAAGTGCACCCCGAGACCTAGGCGGCAAACGACCATCCTGTTTGCCAAGCAAAGATGTTTCCTGTGCAGGCCACAGCCAGGCTGAACCTGCCCAGTGCCCACCGCAAGCCCTGCCCCAGCAGCCCCCACTCCTCAGCCACCTTGGGCCAAAGCTCAGCACATCCCACCTGGCTCCGCCTGCACCCCACAACCACCCCATCCCCCCAGCCTCAGTTCCCTATTTCACAGCCAGAGTCAAAATACTCCAACTTCGAAAGACTGAGCTGACTGGTAAATTAGATCAACTGTGTCAGGCCGGCCACATGGTAGGCTTTCCCTGGGCTTTTGTGGGAGGACTGTAAGATACTTCTCAGTTTCTGGCACACAGAGGGGAGATTAGGAGCCATGGAGATGATGGCTCCCGCTAATGCCATGTTCAGGCTCTCGTCATCAGCACCCAGCACGCTGAGACACCCAAGGTGCCTTGGGGGTGTTTGCTAACCTTGTCCCTGGGTATCTTTTTCTTTCCTTGAGGACAGGGCTGTGCATTCTCTACCTCCACACCTTGTATGTAGTCTATGCTTCAAAATGTTCACTGAATGGATAGGTGAGCGGGTGGATGGATAAATGGACGGAGGGACAGGGGAGTGGATGAATGGACAGAATTTCAAAGGAGAAAAATCAACAGTGAAAAGTATTCTTTTGCCATAGGACGCAAGGGTCCTAGATTCAAGTTTACCACCTCAACTTAATCCGCTGTGCAGCCTTGGTTAGCTGGTTCACCCTCTCTGATCATTTCCTCATTTGTCAAGTGAGCATGGTAACAGCTCTGCCAGCTCCCTGGGAGATCTGGAAGATTCCTTCCAGGCTAGTGGGAATGACTTCCTAGGCTGTAAAGAACTCTGCCCTGGGCAGGTGGTTGCCAGTCCCAAGTCTCTTGGGGAGGCAGGCAGAGCAGATGAGCCCGGGGCGGAGGGGGTGCAGCCTGGCAGGTGACGGGGCTGCTGATGGCTGCCACCCTCACGGGTTCTAATCTGGTATGGCCTCCGCAGCAGGCAGCAGCTCTCGCTCTAGTAAAATTTTACAGCCTCTGAGAACCGGCAGAGAACTGCCAGCGTCAACTCACTGGAGATTTATGGCCGGCTTCCCCTCCCTGGCCCGGAGTTCTCTGCCCAATTCATGGCAAAGCTGAGTAAGGTCCCTGGGCCTGGCCAGAGAGACCTGAGCCCCTCTGCCCGGCGGGGGAAGAAAAGTCGAATCAGGAGGGATAGATGCTGGCCTTGTGGCTAAAGTCAGAGCGGAGGCTGGATGAAGGGCTTGGACCCGAGGAGCATTTCCTTGGCCAGGTTGTGCCAGAGACCAAATCACACCCTGCATTAGGTTTCAAAAGTGCCCATTACCTGGGGTCCTATTGGGGAAAGCCAGGGAATGTGGCCAAAGCAGCCATTGTCTCTTTCAGTCCCTGAGCACACTTGCTCCCTCCCACCACAGGGCCTTTGCACATCCTGTTTCCTCTGTCAGTTGCACCTTCTCCCCTAATTGATTTGCAGAGTTAACTGGCAGCCACGTGGGGATCTCACGCGTGTAGACACGTGGGTGCATATTGCATAAATGAATGTGTGTTCGTGGCATGTGTCCCTGGCACACACATGGGCATGGGAAGAGGCCTGGCAGGATCTCACCTACAAGAAAACCAGAGGACTCTCATGGAGGGGTGGGGGGGCGTGCAGGTGTTGAGCGCTGGGTGTGGCCACACATGGGCTGGGGTGGGGGTGGAGCTCTCATTGCTAGGACCAGGAGACAGAGACAGAAAAAAAGAGAGAAGAGACTGAGAGGCGGAAGATGGAGATAAGGAGGCAGGAGAAAGCCGGACCGCCGCCTCCCCGGGCCTGCTCTGGGGTCCTGGAGACCCCCTGACTTCCGAGGGCGGCGCTCTCAACGCGCGGCGGCCGGCATGGTCAGCACCCGTCAGGCTGATTTACTGGCGCTCACCGCCCGCCGCGCACCGGCAATCAGCCGCCGCCGCCAGATCTGTTATTGATGAACTTTCCGAGGCCGGCTAATTAACTGCGCGCACCCACGGCGGGCGCCGTGGCGGTGGCGGCTGAAATACGGGCCTGGACGTCCCAGCCAATGTCACGGGCGCCGCACCCACCCCGGGATGGGCCTGAGGGGAGGGGCGGGATCTCAGCCGCAGGCTCAGTCCCAGCCACACCCAACCCTGCCCCAGCAGGCTCTAGCCAGACCCCTAAGGCGCCCCCTGTGTGGCCTTGGGCAGGTGGCTGAATCTCTCTGGGCCTGAGGCACAGATGATCCCTGCAAACGCCTGCGCACCCTGCAGACCTTGGCAGGCAGCGGGTGGCATAAACCTCCAGTGACTGGCCCATCCATGGAGCTGGGTTCTAGTCTCAGTCTTGCGACTTCCTGGCTGTGTCGGAATTTGACCTCTAAGGGCTCCAGTTTCCTCATCTAGAAAACTGGAACAACACAATCTGGTGTGGAGACTTGAGGTGAGAATTCAGTCTGTTCCCTGGCTGGGACGCTGGAGGGATGAGGTCACCCCTGAACGGTGACCTTCTGGGCCCCCTGCCTGGTATCGTCCAGAGATGTGTGGGGAGCTCACTGTCCTCCTTCTGAGGTGGACCCTGGCTCATGGGCACTGGAGGGGCATATAGTCTGTCAAGCTCTTTACTGAGTGCCTCAAAACCCAGATAGAGGCTGGGGAAGAAAAGCAAGCATGAGAGAGTCAGGGAGGCCGGGCGGATGTCGGATTTCAATTTAGCTTGCTGTCCAGGAAGGCTTTCTGGAGGCAGCTGAAGCACCAGGCAAGGAGTGGTGGGTGAGTGTTCCAGGCCCAGGGAGCAGCTGGAGGTAGCAAGGAGGTGGGCAGATGTTCCAGAAGAACCTTGCAATGCGCAAGAAAAAGAGGCCTTTCTTCCCTTCAATGGGAAGTGACATCTTCAGCCTCTCAGAACCATCTGGGATCTCCTCACCGTGCGGTGGGCAGGGGCTCAGAAACGTGTGTTCCCTGAGTTCCTGGATGCTGAGGAATTCATTACCACCCCTACCCCCACTCAGTAGGTCCTGCTGAGGCCAGGGATGCAGGCCTCTGTGGGTCTGGGTGAGATCCTCTGGGACGGTACTGAGGAGCAAGGGGACGATGACAAAAACAGCTTCTGCAGCATCGTGGGGTCCAGAAATGCTGTGTGACCCTGGACAAGTCACCTGTCTCTCTGAGCTTCCTCTGTGTCCCCAAAGTCCTCTGTGACCCCAAAGTCCTCTGTGAGCCAGGGAAAATTCTCCATATGGAAAGGATATTATTATCCCTGTTAGTACCATTGTTTGAAAGAAGGCTTAAAAGACTCACTCAAGTCTCCACATCCGATTTTTTTACTTCCGTTTTCTAGATGAGGAAATTGAGGCTCCCAGAGGTCAAATTCCTGCACAGCCAGGAAGTAACAGAATCGAGACTGGGACCCAGCTCCATAGATGGGTCAGTCGTCACTGGAGATCAAGATCATAACTTTGGAGCCACAAAGACCTGGCTCTGCCGCTTCCCAGCTGAGTGGTCTTAAGCAAATGTCTTTTCTCCCCCAGTCTCAGTTTCTCCATCCTTAAAATGGGTGGCAGCGACAGTTGATTCACGGGTTGCTGGAAGGAGTTCATAAGTTAGGCTGTGCATGGCAGCTGGTACACAAACAGTACACAGTAGGTGCTTCTTATACAGCATTTTCCTTTCACTCTGTCCTTCTGAAAAGCAGACACATCTGGCCTCCTGCCAATAACAGCTGCCTCAGGGCTCCCAGCTCCCCCCACCCCGACAAGAAAACACCTGTGCAGACGCCCCCCCGCCTTTCCGGCCTTATGGAATGAAAATAATGCAGAGGCCCACGCTTCCCCCTTGTAGACAAAAACCAAGAAACAAAAATTCCAAACTGTCCCAGGAGGTGTCTGGAGGCTCAGGAATGACTGCAGCCAAGATGCTTCCCCAAGGCATGAGGGATTCACTCAGTTCATCCTCACAGCTGCCTGAGAGACAGGCAATCCTGTCCAGATGGGCATTCCCATTTGCCAGATGAGAAAACTGAGGTCCCCAAAATAGAAGCCAATGGCCCCTCACTGGACCCCCTGGACCCAGAGTTGCCTCCTGGAATGTGGTACAGGGATGCCAGGGGCTGTGGAAGGGCAACAAGGAGAGACTGGAAAGCTGCTTAGCTCATTCCCTGGGACTGGAAAGTTCTAGGCAGGAAAACATGCTACAGAGTGTGCTGGGGCAGATCACAGACAGGGAGACAAATGCACTGAACGTTAGAGCACGACAAGCCTGGTCATTCTTTCAGCTCTCACGATTGCAGCAAGGAGAAAGCCTCAGCTGGGTGCTGCTGGCTCTTAGACTTCTAACAGAGAGGCCACCAAGCCCGGCCCAGGAGGCTCCGAGTGGGCCACTCCACCACGCTACATTTGCATCTCTTTCCCTTTTTTTTTTTTTTTTTTTTAGAAACAGTGTCTTGCTCTGTCTCCCAGGCTAGAGTGCAGTGACATGATCATAGCTCACTGCAGCCTCCAACTCCTGGGCTCAAGCAATCCTCCCGTCCTGGCCTCCTGAGTAGCTGGGATACAGGCGTACGCCATCACACCCGGCGCATTTTACTTTTAGTAGAGACGTCTTATTACATTGCCCGGGCTGGTCTCTAACTCCTGGCCTTAAGCAATCTTCCCATCTTGGCCTCCCAAAGTGCTACAGGCATGAGCCAAGGTGCCTGGCTGACACTTTCATTTTAATACAATAGTTACATTTCATTTATGGGCAGTTTTCACTTCAAAATAGTGATACAAAGTTGCCTGTTGGAATAAAGCAAGTCCCTCTTAATGCACATTAAGTGAAAAACAGTATCAGAGGAGGTGTGTATAAGGAAAGCATTGGGAAGGAAGGCAGGCAGTTTGAGAAATGTGGTTTGTTTCCATCTCAACAGATTGGTGGTTTGCTGGTCTTACCTGCCCCCTGGAGGGTGCCCCATACACACCCATTGACCGGCCATCTGCTAACATTTAGTAGGTGCCCGCCATGTGCCCAGTGCTGGGCTGGCTACTTATAATACTCTATGCAATCAAACAAGTAACCCTGTCCTCTGAAACTTAGGAACTAGCAGAGAAATAGACACATGAGATCCTCACAGGCTATAATAAAAGTGCTGAGGTCCCAAAGTTGTGTTAGAGAAGATTGAAGGACATAGGTAAGATGAGGGGTGGGGAGATTAGAGAGTGTAGACAGGGAAGGCTTCCTGGAGGAGGTGTCATATCTAAACTGAACCCAAGGGTAGAGGAAGTACCAGCTGCGTTGAGAGCAGATGGGACAGCAGATGCAAAGGCAGGCCCCGAGGCAGGAAAGGGCCACCCTTTGGAAGAACTGAAGGGGGAAATGGGAGTGAGGCCATGGAAGACGAAGCAGAACCTTGGACATCCTGGGAAAGAGTTTGGATTTTGTTCTGGGTGCCATAGGGAGTCACTGGGTTGTTTTTATTTTGCTTTATTTTGTTTTGTTTTGTTTTTTATCATGAGACTGAACTGCTTTTTGTTTTTAGTTTTAGGAAGACCCTTCTGGCCACTGCTTGAACCCAGGACTAAAGCGGTTACAGTGGGGGAGGGGAAGGAAAAAGGAGAAAGAGGGAGGACAGTGGCTTTGTCTGGAGTAGTGAAAGCTGGGTACAGAGAAGTGGTCAGATCTGAGTAGGATCTGAGGTTACGCTGGAGGAAGGGCTGGGGCATTTGTTGATACATTTAACAGATAATTACAAAGCACCTACTGTATGCCAGATCCCAGGCTGTGCACCAGGGAAACAGGGACAAATGCCACACAGAAGCCCTGTCCTCATGGGACTGACTGCCCAAGGGGTGCACACACCATCCATCAGGTTTCAATGGATGAGTGGCACATGCGTGCACACGCACACAAACATGCATATCTGCACAAGCCCACTCTCACCCCTCCCAGGTCCACACGCACACACACACCTAGACACGTGTAAGCGCCATGTGCACATACTCAGCCCTACTCGCCCATATACACGTACACACTCACCAGCTTCGCTTATAAATATAACTTCAGTGGCTGGGCACGGTGACTCACACCTGTAATCCCAACACTTTGGGAGGCCAAGGTGGGCAGATCGCTTGAGCCCAGGAGTTTGAGGCCAGCCTGGGCAACACAGGGAGACTCCACCTCTATAAAAATTTGTCGGGCATGGTGGTGCGTACCTGTAGTCCCAGCTACTGGGGGCCTGGGGCAGGAGGATCACTTGAGCCTATGATTGCGCCACTGCACTCTAGCCAGGGCGACAGAGCAAGACCATGTCTCAATAATAATAATAATAAAACCTTAGTGATTGCACTTAATCAGGGCTGACGTTGCCAGGGAATAATTGAGATTCCCTCACTCCCCCTTTACCGGTGATTCATTGAGAATGTGCTGCACCCTCGTCTCAGCCCCACGAATGCTGCGAGCACCAAGTTACTTTCCTTTATTGCAGCGAATGACATGTGAATTCATTTTTCCACCTATTATGCACAGAGACAGAAGAGGTTGAGTGGTTATTACCTGTCTGCCATTATGTAACATGACAGAAATATACCACAGCTGGCTGCTGTTGGATGCCTTTGGGGCCTCCCAGAACCTGCTGGTCTGCAGGACACGAGGCAAGAGCCCTATTCGGTAAGCCAGGTGCCAGCGTGGCCATGGTATCACCTTGCAACTTTGGGCAGGTTACCTTGTTGCTTAGGGCCTCAGTTTCATCATCTGCAAAATGAGGCTGAGAGGCATGAGCCGGATGATCTTTTAGGGACTTCTCCAACCCTCCTGTAGATGATTTTAGGGGTCAGGCTAGGCCCTTCCTAGGCCTCCTCTCTCCAGGGCATCAGGGTTGTGTTTGTCAAGGTATGAGAGAGTGAGTCCTCCCCTCTGGGTCCTCCAGTTCATTCATTCATTGAGCAAGGGTGGTTGAGGGTCTGCATCTGCCAGCCCTGTTCCAGGAACTGGGCAGGGGGCAGTGAGCAGAACAGACAACGTTCCTGCTTAATGCAGCTTACATTACAGTGACAATACTTCAGCAACAAATATCTGTGGGTGCAAGAGTAAGCGAACGAATGAATGAATCTGGGCTGGAAATGGAGATTGGCGAAGTGTTAGTAGATGCTAGATACCAAGCCCTGAGAGTGGGTGAAATGTCCTAGAGAGGGAGAAGATAGACAGCCTGAACTGAGCCGCAGGACCTCCAGCCTACAAGACAAAAAGAGGAGCTCACAAAGTTACCTGAAAAAAAGTGACAGGGAGACAGGGCAAAGAGGAGGTCCCTGACAGGGGCTGGAGGAATGCAGTGGGGAGCCACAGAGACAGCAGAGAGGAAGGGACCCAGGTTAGCAGTGGGGCCAGAGCCTTGTCTTGCCCGTGTTCCCACCAGATGCAGGGTCTGATCTTCATGGGTCCCCACAAATGTTGATGGGATGAATCCATCAATGGGACCCACACCCCAGCCTCTGCATCTTAACCTCAGAGCCACCACCTGCGTGGACAAAGCATTGAGCAAAGACAGTGCCTTAAGACCATCGTCCTCATGTTACTGTGCAGCGGATACTTCTTGGGCACCTACTGTGTACACAGCCCTGAGGGCACTTTGCCTGCAATCCTATCATGCCCCTTTCCCAGTATAATACTCAGTGGGAGGAACTGACAAACCTGTTTTACAGAGTACCCTCAGAGGAAATGAGGACTTTTCCATGGTCAGCTAGTTTTCAAGAAGTGGGAGGATCTCAATCCCACAGGGCGTCAGAACCCAGAACCGCCACCACCACGTTACGCTGGAGGACCCACAGGCACTGTGCAAAGCAAAAATCCCTGTGCACAGAAGGGGCCCCTCATCACTAAGGTTCCTGGGCAGCGTCCCTGGGCCAGGTTTCTGCTCCTTTGGAGCTGCTCCACCCTCCCATTCTAGACCTCCGCACGGCACGCCCACAGCTGCACCTTGCTCCTGCCGGCTCACCCACCCCAACAATAATCGGGAAATCCCGTTGCCAGCCAACTCCCCGAGCCGGATCCCTGGTTCCCGGCAACGTTCGGTGGAGCCTGCAGGTCCCTTTCACAGCTGCTACTGATTACAGCTACTTAACTGGCACATTAACCAGGGAGTCAGGAACTAGGAGCCGCACTCAGCCCTCCACTTCACATCACCCATCACTTGACCTGCTGTTTCTTCAGCCTCCCCTCGGCCTCTGCTACATCCGGCCATGGGGACTGGTGGAATGCCCCACTCAGTCACGCCTGGTGTCACGGGCCCTTGCTCCAGCCTCAACATTCCCAAACAACAGCCCTCTGGGACTCATCAATACCAACAAGTTTGCCATTCACTGGCAGTTGTCCTCTGGGTTTAAGGTATGATCCAGTGCTTCCAGTGCAAATGTCTGGGAAACGGCACACTCCTTGCCATGACCCACGGGGGTGTGTTTCACTGGTTCGCCAAGGATGCCCTGGGCTTTCCTCTCACCACCGCCCCCAGGCACGGCCACCCAGCCTTACTGAACTTCCTTCTGCGTTTGATCAAGCAGTGACCTGCTTCCCTGCCAGGCCTTTGCCTGCGCCGTTCCCTCTGCCTGGAGCACCCTTCCTTCCCTCCTGCATTTCCACCTGCCCACCCCTCCCTGTTTTCATCAGTGGGTTTAGCACTCGTGTCTCTAACTGCTGGTCCTGTCCTCCTCTCTCTCCCCAATTCCTCGTCAACTTCTTGGGAGGCAGGGAGTGTGCCCTGTTCAACCACACTTCATGATCATAACAGTAAGTGAAATCATTGGAGCTGTGATGTACACAGCACCTACCATGGGCTGGCACAGCGCCAAGCACATGTGATGACTCGTGGGGATACCAGGTTCTGAGAGGGAAAAACACTCACCACTCCCCCGGGGGGCTCCCAGTACTTCATTGGCGCCAGTAAAACGAAGCTGCTCCTGGTTCCAGCCCCAGTGCGGGGGAAGGCGCCAGGTCACTCGGATCCTGGCAGGGAGGGGGTGGGGTGTCATCTCAAGGCCCCCAGCCCCTTACCCAGGCCTTGCCTGAGCCACAGACACAGGGTAGGGCCCAGTGGCCGGTCCGCCTTCCCCTGAGAGCCCGGTGTTTACACCATTACACCCTGGAGAAGGAATTTACTGTCTTCATCCCGAAATAGCAGGAAAGGCATTCCGGCCAGACAAGTCACCAGCAGGGCCCTGGAGAGCTGCTTCCCACTTTTATAGAAATAAAATAAATACCCAAAGAGGGCTGCTCCTTCCAGCTGGGAAAAAAAGCCACCCTGTGGCTTCAAGGGAGCGGGGCTGGTGTGCACACTAACGACTGGCCTGCTGGCGTCCTGCAGGGTGAGGACGCTGCAGAAGGCACCCTCCTGGGACGGACAGGGATCTCCCATCGATGTGAGGAGCGGCCCTGACCTCCCCGTCGGGGATGTTTGCTGCCCAGGGATGAGGCCATGTCCTGGGCTAAGCAGAGGACTCCTTTCTAGGCTTCCTGTTTTCCTCGCTGTTGAATGAGAAACGGGTTTTTCATCTTGGCCCCTCTGAACTCTGCAATTCTGTAGTAAGTGAAGAAACTGAGGCCCAGAGAGGAAAGAAACAGGCCCACATGGCAAAGCCAGGGCAGGGTGGACCCTCGGACCAGGCTGAGTCCCAGAAGGGGAGTCGGAGTGCCCACCAGTGGTTTTCAAACTGTCTGCCGGGGAACCCTGGGGGTTCCGTGAAGCCTCCTCAAGCATCCCCATGGAGTATGAATGGGAGGGAGCTGAGAAGGAGGGTTCCCGTCCCCCATCCCCCCAAGCCAGGTCAACCCTTCTTGTCTGTCTTATCACTGGAATGCTCCAAGCTTTGCCTTGACCAACATTGTCACAGATAACAAAGTAAGAATAACATTGGAATCCACATGACTGAACCAGCAGGATGGAAGGAGAGAGAATAACGATACCTTCCGGGAAACAGCGTGGAGCTGCATCTTCTCTGAGATGAGTTTTTTCATGTGTTGAGGATGGATTTCCCGGTTCCTAAAGAGAAGCCAGGAGTCTTTTCCTCCATCATATGGTGGGTGTCAGGCCAAGGATGACACAGGTTCCCCAGCTGTGTAGAACAAGCAAGTTTTAGTGCTGCCTCCCACCCCTAACCCCAGTGGGGAGGAAGGGTCAAAGGCTCCCACTGAAACTCTGGTGGGGAAGGGCGGGTGTCATCCCAAGAACATCTATTGAGCCAGGAAGCAGGTGCAGGATTTCAGGGGCTAGTAACCTGCTGTCCCACCAGGGGCTCCCCACCGCCAGCAGCCCCATGTCTCCAGGGCTAGCCGGGCACATCCATGGTTCTTGCTGAGTGCATCCAGACATTCTTGGGCTCAGCCACATGCACAGAGATGGCCTTCTGACTCCCTCAAATTTATCACTCGAACCCTGAGTCAGTCACGCTCTTAACATTCTAACAGGGCACTGGGACCTACATTCAAATGGCTGCACTCTTGTAAGTTATGTGGCCCTCTATGGCCAAGGACCCACAAGCTCATATGGAGGGTCAGCCCAGAGACTTGTCACAAGGTCATGATGCGGGCGTGGAGAGGCCAGGGAAGTTTGCCCCCATCCTTTAAGGGGAGCTTGGCTTCTAAAGTCAGGGTGTGTCACCCCAATGGCCCTTGCCAATTTCCTAGGAGGGCCCTGTGGTGGGACCCGCATGCAGTCGAGTCGAATGTGAGTGCAATGAGACACCGCTGTTTCCTACCTTAGTGCATTCAAATCCCAAGATGTGAGACAAATGACAGAAAAATAATATAATTAAAGGACAATGACAAGGAGTTTTCCCATTTCTTTGCAATTTCTTTCTTTCTTTTTTTTTTTTTTTTTGAGAGGAAGTTTCACTCTTGTTGCCCTCGAGGCTGGAGCACGATCTCAGCTCACCGCAACCTCCACCTCCCAGGTTCAAGCGATTCTCCTGCCTCAGCCTCCCAAGTAGCTGGGACTACAGGTATGTGCCATCATACCCGGCTAATTTTGTATTTTTAGTAGAGATGGGATTTCTCCATGTTAGTCAGGCTGGTCTCAAACTCCTGACCTCAGGTGACTCACCCGCCTCAGCCTCCCGAAGTGCTGGGATTACAGGCGTAAGCCACCCCACCCAGGCTTTCTTTGCAATTTCTAGAGTGTCTGGTGTGGCTGATTTTACCCACAAATGAAGAAAGTCTTCTTCACGTGGGGTCAGATCAGGGGGTGCACATCTCTCTCCCTCAACCCCCACAAGCCCACACCTCCCTACCTCCTTTCCGCTTTATGCCCTGATGAATTCCTTTAACCAACACTGGATATCGTTTCTGTTTGTTTGTTTGTTTACAAATCATTTTCAGCCATTATCGGGCTTAGCCCCACCCCCAGCCCACCCCCAGCCCTCCCCCTGGGCATCCTCTTCTGTGGATCCTAGAGGACCCTCCAGGACGTCAGGGGTCTTAACCTCAACCCCAGCCTTTGGAGGATTAGAGGTGGGCAACAGACCAGGACAAGCCGACACACTTGGACCCTCAACATCCCATCCAGAATGGATGGCTGGGGGAGGGCAGGCCCCTGGGTGCACAGAGTCCAGGATTTCCACAGTGAAATACGAGAAAATGTCCTGCTTTGTCATGGATTAAAATTCCAGATTTGACATCTTGGTCATGGAGCTTTGAACTGGCTGTCAGAGCATAGACCAGAGCCAGACAGCAAAGATCTGTGTGTGGCCCCTGGAACTCTGAACCACATGTTCTCAGGAACTGGGATCTCAGAGTTTTGCAAATTTTGAATCTATGCAGTATCAAAAGGGCTCAGAGGGCTGCATCATCACAATCCCACAAGCAATTTCACAATCTCAAAAAGAAATCATTTGCATTGTTTTCTTATTTCAATGTATTGAATTCAGGTTTTGAATACATTTTTGGAAAGGCCAATAAATGAAACATCATGAAGGAAAATCGTGTAAAATCGGCAAGGCTGGAAATCGCAAGCTTATCATTTTATTACCTTTAAATTTTTTCTGTAGACATACATTATGCATTTTTACATAAAATAGGATAACACAGGTAATTTGACTATAGCAAAATGATCTTTCCCTGTTGTTAAGCATTCATTTATTCACTTATCTGCCAACAATTTTTTATTGAGCACCTACTCTATGCCGGGCACTGTTCTAGATTCTGGGGATATAGCAGTAAAAAGCAAATGGAGGAACAAAACCCTTGCCCCTGATAAGCTGACATTCTTTTACTACATTCTGCTACTGGATGGACTATGTAATATTCCCTTGTGGGATGTAGCGTTCCCCATTTAACCAATCTCCTGTGATCGGGCATCTAGGTGACATCTAGATGTTTGCTGTGATGAATATACTTTTACCACTGAATCCTTATGTGACGTGCTCATTTATCCCTTAAAAATGGAACTCTAGAAGCCGAATGGCTGTGCAGAGAGGTAAATATATGCTTATAACTAATGCTTTGGATGTCTGCTTCTCAATTGCCCTCCAGAAGTAATTGCGCCAGTGTGGACTTTCACTAGCAGGGAAGGTGAGTGTGCATGGAACTGGGTTTATTTAGACTAAAGAGAAAAAATCAAGAAGTTTCTTAGTCTTAGGAAATAAAATGTGATATGGTTTCCAAGACATTGGAGGCATGGTTAAAGGCCGTTTTCGATGCAGCAGGAGATGAGTGGCAAGGAGACCTCACTGCTGTAAATTAGGGACACTTTTCCTTTTTGTAGGCTCCTTTGGAGAAACCAAGTCACTCCTCTGGTGTTTCCAGAACACAACGATGAGCTCTTGAGAATGTGGTCAGCTCATAAATCACCCATGTCACATACACAGGAACACAAAATCCCAGAGAGACAGAAATTATACAAAAAAGATATAGATATATATATATTTTTTGAGACAGAGTCTCACTCTGTCACCCAAGCTGGAGTACAGTGGTGTGATCTCGGCTCACCGCAACCTCCGCCTCCTGGGTTCATGCGATTCTCCTGCCTCAGCCTCCCAAGTAGCTGGGACTACAGGGGCATGCCACCATGCCCGGCTAATTTTTTGTGTTTTTAGTAGAGACGAGTTTTCACCGTGTTGGCCAGGATGGTCTCAATCTCCTGACCTTATGATCAGCCCACCTCAGCCTGCCAAAGTGCCAGGATTACAGGCGTGAGCCACCGTGCCCAGCCCAAAAAAGATTTTTTATTCCAATTTTGTAAGTGTGTTTGGCAATTCCCTTTCCAACATTCTATTTTTTTTTTTTTTTTTGGATACAGGGTCTTGCTTTGTTGCCCAGGCTGGAGTGCAGTGACATCACGATCATAGCTCACTGTAGCCTCCAACTCCTGGGCTTGAGTGATCCTTCAGCTTCAGCCTCCCAAAAGCTAAGACTACCGGTGTGCACCACCTCACCCAACTAATTTTTTCATTGTTATTTGTGTAGAGAAGGAGTCTTGCTATGTTGCCCAGGCAGGTCTGGAACTCCTGTGCTCAAGTGAACCTCCTGCCTCAGCCTCCCAAAGGGCTGGGATTACAGGCATGAGTCAGCATGCCCAGAGTCCCTCTCCAATCTCTGACTCATATCACATGGTGATACAAGACTGAGAAGACCACCCATGGTGGCACAGGGACATTCAGGCCATGGGCATGTGTCCTTCCTCCACAGCATGGCCTTGGTCCTCAAGTCAATTTGTTTTGAAAGAACATTTAGTATCAGCAGCATATGTGGGAAAGCAATGTCAGTTGTGACAAAATATAAGTAAACACCAAAGAAATGAGCTCAGTGAAGATGTGTTAGGAGGTCCTAGCCGTCTTTGCCTGCCACATCTCCAGCCTGCAGCTTGGCCCCTCTTGGTTAAAGAGGTAGATGACTGGGAGGCCAAGGCAGGTAGATCACAAGGTCAAGAGATCAAGATCCTGGCCAAAGCGGTGAAACCCCGTCTCTACTAAGAATACAAACATTATCTGGGGGTGGTAGCGTACACCTGTAATCCCAGCTACTTGGGAGGCTGAGGCAGAAGAATCACTTGAACCCAGGAGGAGGAGTTTGCAGTGAGTCGAGATCACGCCACTGCACTCCAACCTGGTGACAGAGCCAGACTATCTCAAAAAAAACTGAGCAAGTGTGAGAGCCAAGATAGCACCCAACTGAGAATTTCCCCTAGACAGTGACTCAAAGGACTGATCGGGAATATAAAACAGGAATATGCTTCTCACTGGGGTTTGATGTAACTTACTGCCATGTCCAGTGTGCCAATCAACAGTCACCCTGGCCTTGCCACTAGTGCGTGTCTCTTGCCCGGAAGTCAATATAAGGAAATCAGTGCTCAAAGGGGAGTTGCTTAGCTCTCAGGCCCCATTCCAAGTGCTTCCCATCTATTAGTAAGATCATGTAATTCCCCTGACAGTCCTCAAAGTAGGTCCAATTGTTATCACCAACTCCATTTTGTAGATAAGGTAACAGAGACTCAGAGAGGTTAGGTGACTTGCCTGAGGTCACGCAGCTAGTGCAAAACAAGGATGAGGTTTGAACTGGGCAGGGTGGCATCTGAGGCCTTGTTTGCAATCACCTGACTATACCTCCTTCCTGGTAGGGGAGATTAGACATGGGGCCTTCCCAGAAGTCCTGGGTATCATTCTTTCCCCAACACCTTTTAGCTGAGTGGCCCTGGGAAAGTCTCTTCACCACTCCTAGTCAGTTTCCCCATCTGTGAGCCAGGATATGGGGGTGAGGGGAAGACCTATGAGATCTGTATCCCAGAGAGGGAGGGAGGGCTGGAATCCAGCATGGAAGGGAGGGAGAGGCTGAGCCCCAGAGGAGACTCTAGTCCAGGCAGGAATGTAGCAGGCTGTGTGGTTTTCTGGCTCTAATATCACTTCCCAAGAGGGCACGGGGCACATTAGGAGCCCAGCTGCTCCTCATGAGAATGAGAACTCACCTCCTGAGCCTCACGACAGGGTCCACAGTCACTGGGGTACCCACAGACTGACCACCTGCTAAATCCAGAATCAGAGGCACATCTCAGAGCTGTGCCCTTCAACCTAATTTAGGAGGTACTCTTTCTTTTTGCTTTTGACAAACTTGTCTCCCAGAGGTTTAAAAGACCCCTCAGGGCCCCCCTAACCAACACAAAAGGGGAGAGGCAGGTCCTATAAGAACAGACAGGGCTGTGTCAGGAAGTGCAGCGTCCAATCCAGGGCCTGCCATCCACAGCCGCACACTGTGTGATGCTCAGCGAGTCCCGCCCAGCACTGGTTTCCTCATCTGTGAATTGGGAGCGCATTGACGTGCTCACTGATTGCTTGCAGGTGTCTGCCACAGATGGGCCTGGGATCACACTGGATCTCTTCCTCAAAAGGGCCTTGAGAGGTGGAGGCACCCTGAGCCCCATTGAGGAAACTGAGACAGAAATGTCACTCTTATCCAAGACCTCACAGCTGAGAAGTGGCAGAGCTAGGAGGTCTGTCAAGATGCTGGTCCCAAGCTGGTCTCTGAGGAGCAGCTTTTGGAGATGCTCTGAGCCCTCTGGTTTCTGGAATCAGGGTTCAGCCCATCCCCTAGAAAGAGAAGTCTGCTGCCAGGTATGGTGGCTCACGCCTGTAATCCCAGCACTTTGGGAGGCCAAGGCAGGCCGATCATGATGTCAGGAGATCGAGACCATCTTAACACAATGAAACCCCATCTCTACTAAAAATGCAAAAAATTAACCGGGTGTGGTGGCAGGTGGCTGTAGTCCCAGCTACTCAAGAGGCTGAGGCAGGAGAATCGCTTGAACCCGGGAGCCAGAGGTTGCAGAGGGCCAAGATCACGCCACTGCACTCCAGCCTGGGTGACAGAGCAAGACTCTGTCTCAAAAAAAAAAAAAAAAAAAAAAAAGACAGAAAGAAAGAAAGGGAAGTCTGTTCCTTGGCTCCCTCCAGAGATCTGAAGCTAAGCAAGGAAGGAGGCTGCAGCTGTGCCTCAGGACGCCAGCAAGGTTTTACACCCACCACAGGCGAGGGGAATAACTGACTTCTCTGCTCTGGAGAAACCTCACATCCAGCCCATGCAGAAGAAAGGACCATCCCATTTTACAGATGAGAAACCAGAGGCCCAGAGCTTGAGCGACTCACCCAAGTCCACTGTATGAGTTTCTTATTGCTGCTGTAACAAATCACAAATGTGGCGTGAAACACCACAAAGTACCTTATAGTTCAGGAGATCAGAATTCCAAAGCGAGCTCTGTGGGGCTCCTATGGTTTGGTTCTGTGTTAAATCTCACGGTGAATTGTAATCCCCAGTGCTGGAGGTGAGGCTGGTGGGAGATGCCTGGCTCATGCAGGCAGTTCCTAATGGTTTAGCACCATCCCCCTAGCGCTGTTCTGGTGAGAGCGAGTTCTCACGAGATCTGGTTGTTTAAAAGTGTATGGCACCTCTCTCCTCTCTCTCTTCCTCTTGCTCCAGCCTTGTGAGACATGCCTGCTTCCCTTTCGCCTTCTGCCATGATTGTAAGTTTCCTGAGATCTCCCAGGAAGCAGAAGCTGCCATGCTGTCTATACAGCCTGCAGAACCCTGAGCCAATTAAACCTCTTTTCTTTATAAATTACCCAACCTCAGGCATTTCTTTACCTTTCTTTCTTTTTCTTTTTCTTTTTTTTTTTTTTTTTTTTGAGATGGCATCTCACTCTGCCGCCCAGGCTGGAGTGCAGTGGCGCAATCTTGGCTCACCGCAACCTCCACCTCCCAGGTTCAAGCAATTCTCTTGCCTCAGCCTCCTGAGTAGCTGGGACTACAGGCACCTGCCACCACACCTGGCTAATTTTTGTATTTTTAGTAGAGACGGGGTTTCACCACATTGGTCAGGATGGTCTTGAACTCCTGACCTCGTGATCTGCCCACCTCGACTTCCCAAAGTGCTGGGATTACAGGCGTGAGCCACTGTGCCTGGCCTTCAGGCATTTCTTTACAGCAGTGCAAGAACAGACTAACACGGGGGCTAAACTCCTGGCAGGACTGCATTCCTTCTGGAGGCTGTCAGAGAGGATCAGTTTCCCCACCTTTTCCAGCTTCTAGGAAAGCAGCTTCCACCAGCATTCCTTGGCTCATGGCTCCCTCTTCCATCTTCAAAGCACATCTCTCCCTCCTCCTTCCATCTCTCTTTCTGACCCTGACCCTCCTGCCTTCCTCTTATGAGGACCCTTGTGATGACATTGGCCCACCCAGATAACCCAGGATAATTTCTCTATTTCCAGATCCTTAACTTGAAAGTCTCTTTGGTCACATAAGATAACATATTCCAGGTTCTAGGGACTGGGATGTGGATATCTTGCAGGTGGGAGATGGGACATTATTCCGTCTACTGAACCACTTGGGAGGAAAGTGGCAAAACCAGACTGAGCCAAGCCTGACTGGCTCCAAAGTTCGTTTCCTCTATCCTCAGATTCACCCAGGGCCCTAAAGAATGAAGGCTAGTGCTGCCAGGTAATACACAGAACAAATCATTGTTTCTTAGTATGAGGATATCACAAATATTTCATGAGTCAAACATACTAATTGTGTATGTTGTTTATCCAAAATTCAAATTTAACTGGGAATCCTATGTTTTTATTTGGTAAATCGGGCAATCCAAAAAAAAAAAAAAAAAATCTCAGGAAGAAAAAGGAGAAAATCTGGGTTCAAGTCCTGGATCCAGCCAGGAATGAACTGGGAGGCTTCATTTTCCCTCTCTGGGCCTCAATTTGCCCATCTGTAAAATGGAGCAGTAATAGTGACAGCCCCCACCCCCTCAAAAAAATATGCCATCAATAGCACACAGGAGAAAGTGTTTGCACACTACAGAGAGCTATGCCCACCAGAGCAGCTGGCTCCCCCCCTCCCCCAACCCACAGGGCAAGGACTGAAGAGGCTATTCCCAGGGCCCAGCCCAGATGGGGCTTAAACTCCAGTCAGACAGGAGCCAATTTCCCTGGCTCATTATTCCAAACCAAATTAGGGGCAGTCCAGGCTGTGCCACTCGTGGCTTAATTGGGACTCACAGACACCCCACCCCATGCCTTCTTTCTTTCCCACACCCCTGTCCCCAGCCAGACCATGCCTTAGGGGAGGCAGAGACTGCCTGGGCCTTACCACCTGGGCCTTCGCAGACGCCCCAGTGTAATCAATTAGACCCAGGCCAGGCCGGCTCGGGATGGGGGCGCCGCTGGGCAGCTGGGCCCGGCATCGATCCCGGCCCCTCTCGACCCCTAGGGAGGGGAGGCAGCCAAGACAGCCATGCAGATGGCAGTCTCCATGGCCCTCTGCCCCCGCTCCCCGCCCAAGAGCTGCCCGGGGTGTAGTCAGTCCGGACAGGGGACAGTGCCCCTCGTGGGCTCTGCATGAGCCTAGAGGCTGGCCATTGTTGCTTGGTCCCCAGAAGGGGCAGAAAATATTTAGGAAATACTGTCCTGCTGGGGTCCATGAGTCCCCCCCAACTGGAGCATCCTTCATCCCTCTAAGCCACCTGGAGGCCTCCTCAGGCTCTATTCTAACCAGCCCAGGCCCCGCAGGGGGCGTCACTCCAGAGGCTCTGAACACAGCAGGGCGGAGTGCAGCCTTTGGAGTGACTCCACGTGGGGAGCCTGGGCTGGTTAGGGACTTGCTTTGAAGAATCTTCTCCTGGGGCCTCCCCCTGCTCCCTTTCCCCATCACAAAGATTGGTCAGGCAAGCGGGGCAGGGTGGAGGGTGAAGGGGGGTGGGGGGGTGGAGGGAATACAGGAGACAGGGCTGCTGACAGCCGAAGGATTCCCATTTGGGGATCATGAGGAGGCCTGGGGGCCCTGGGGGCACTGCCGCCATCAATGTTATCTGAACCCTCACCCACCTCCCACCACCCCAGGCAGCAGGCATAAAAGCTTCGGGACCCAAGAGGGTGGTGTGGAGGGGAAAGGGACCTCCTGCCGATGTTTTTTCGGGGGGCTGTGAGGGGTAAGACTCTGTTTGCAATGATGTGGGTTTCAGGGGGTACATGTGCCTGAGGCAGGGAATTCTCTGCATCTGGATGACTCCGTATTCCCCATGCCAGGCACACAGTAGGTGTTAAGAATCATTTGCAAAATGGGAGGAGTGTGGGATCTATGTTTCTGAGTTCTTGTAAGTTGGCCTGGAAGGGAGTGTGCATGTGAGGTGCATGTATACGTGAATATATGTGTACATGTGAGCGTGTGTGAATATGTATGTGTATGAGTGTGCATGTGTGTGTAAATGAATGTGTATATGTTAGTGTGTATTTCAGTGTGTGTGTGTATATGTGAGTATGCATGTCTGTGTGTGTGTGTGTGTGTGAGTCCATGTGGCATTTTTCTCCCTCTGGGCCAACATATGTATTTAACAAAGGACTTGGGTGCTTTGTCTCCCGCCTTGGAGTCCTCAGGCCCAGGAGTGCCACTCTGTGTAGACCTCAAGCCTCAGCCTTCCTACTTAGGGAGCATCCCTACTCCAGCCCTGGTGTCACACCTGGTCAAAGACAAATTTAGAAGGACGAAATGATGTAAAAATAGTAAGATAAAAATCACCTATGGTGACACCACCTAGAAATACGCTTGAACCTGAGCCCTTACCATGGGTGCCCCCAGTAAAGGAAGCATTGGAAGTAGGGAAGGGCAGCTTGAAGAGCAACAGGCATGGAGGCTGCGAGTCAATACACGCAAAGCACTTAGGAGAAACAGTGCTGGCAGCACGCAAGCGCCATCAGAGTGCTCATTAACCGTCAGTCATCACTATCACTCACTGATGCTTCCTTACCTGAAGATGTGCCCTCTTAGCCAGGCGCGGTGGCTCATGCTGTAATCCCAGCACTTTGGGAGCCCAAGGCGGGAGGATTACGAGGTCAGGAGTTCAAGACCATCCTGACCAATATGATGAAACCCCATCTCTACTAAAAGTACAAAAAATAGCCAGGTGTGGTGGCATGCATCTGTAGTCCCAGCTACTGGGGAGGCTGAAGCAGGAGAATCACTTGAACCTGGGAGGTGGAGGTTGCAGTGAGCTAAGATCACACCACTGCACTCTAGCCTGGGTGACAGAGCGAGACATGGTCAAAAAAAAAAAAAAGACGTATCCTCTCCTTGTCATTTCACTCATTAGCCCTCAAGCAGTCATTATTGCACCCACTTTGCAGATGAGAAAACTGAGGCACAGTGACAGATGGTCACTTGCCAAGGCCACCCAAAGCCTCATGAGCAGCCCCAGGACTACCCCTGTGCCATGTCAGTCCCTTCCTATCTGTCTGAGGCTGAGCTGGAGAAGGCTGGGAGGACAGAGAGGAGGGGTGGAGGCCAAAGCCGCCCTCAGGCCCCACCAGGGCAGTGCTGCTGGACTAGAGGGCTGCAGTCCAGCCACCGGGCGCAGGCTGGCTAATTGCTGACATGCAGCGCTGCCCTGGACCACGACACAGGCCCCTGACAGACATGATTTATGAGGGCCCTCGGCAAAGCGGAACCCACTCAATTGCCTATTACCTCACTTAGCAGACACCTTGTCACCGCCCGAGAGCCGGGTGTTAAAAATACAAACCAGGCGGCCAGTCAGCCCCGAGTGCGGCCCCTCCACCTGCTCCACCCCAGATAACCAGCCTTCCAGCCAGCCAGCTGATCTCGGCTCAGCGGAATTTGGGAGGAGATGCTGAGAGTGAGAGTGGACTCATGAAGTAGATGTCATCAGGCCTCAGTCTCCGGGTTGAGGAGCAGGACAGCCGGAGCAGGGATGGGACCCCAATATCCAGACCGGTCTATCCACTGGTAGTGCCTGCTGCAGAGATAGGGACAGTTGAGGCACAGCAAGGCACAGTCACTCATCGAGGGCGCTGGCAAGGCCAGGACTGGATCCCAGGGGTCCCACATCCTCGCCCTCTTTGCTGATGAACTCACCTTTTTGCAGCTCTGAATCTACAAGTGCTGCTACAAACCGATGTGCAATGTCTAGGCTGCCAGGATTTCCCAGCCCCAGCCTCCAAGCCTGGCATCCTGCACCCTTCCAGGCTGGCCTCGTCGCCTTTCAAACAACCCCACAGAAGTCAAGGTTCACATGGACTCTCCCTCAGAGTTTCCAGGCTGCCAGTTAAACAAGGAACACACACGACCCCAACTACTAACTCGCAGGACTCATGCACAGTGAAAATGCGGGACCTCTTGTTCAAATATTAAGGACCTCAAGATGGTGACAGGAGAGGATGAAACCAAGCATGGGCCCTTCTGGGCTTGAGGTCCTGCATGACTGCAGGGCTCCCATGCCCATGACACCGGCCATGAGCACCTACTGGGTGGCTGCATGAAGCTGAGCTTTCACCTCCTTTGCTCATTTAATCCTCACAACAACTTTGGGGAAGACATGGTAGCCCTCCTGCTTCAGAGCTCACGTGTATTTGTGTGTGTGTATCTGTGTGTGCCCATGTGTGTCTCTGTGGTCATGTCTGTGTTTCCATCTATATACACCCATATGTGTCTGAATGCATCATGTGTGTGTCTCTGGGTGTGTGTCATGTGTATTTGCCTGAATATGTGTCTGTGTGTGCACATGTCTGAGTGTGAGTGTGTGTATGTGTGCGTATGTCCGTGTCTGTGGGTGTACCTGTGCATGTGTCCATGTGTGTGGGTGTGTATACCTGTGTGTGTGTCCATGTGTGAGAATGTGTGTACCTGCGCATGTGTCCATAACTGTGGGCATATGTACCTGTGCGTGTGTCCATGTCTGGGTGTTTCTTTGCAGGAACATATGTGTGTATCCTGGCAGAAGTTTTAAACAGCTAAGAGAAGATCAGATTAAAAGCAGTTGGCACACTGGATGAAGCCTGGCTCTGAGAGATGGGATCCATCCCCCTGCCAGGTCCTATGTGGGTCCACATGGGATCCTCAGCTGGGTCTGAGGGAGCTCCCCGGGTGGGGCTCTGTGGATCTTTTGGGCAGGCACCAGGCTCTGCAGGCCTCACCATCAGCACAGCCGAGTGGGGAGCAGCTTCACCCACTCCCTCGCTTACTCAGCTACTCACTGGGCACCCCCTTTGCACTGACAGGAGCCAGACCCGCCCATGCCCTCTGGGAGCTCACAGTCTAGTAAGCAATTCAGGTGGCACAGTGAGTTGTAGGGATCTAGAGGAGACCACCAACCCTGCCAAGGGACAATCAGGCAGGCTTCCTGGAGGAGGCAATGTCTCAGCTGAGACTTGGAAAGGAAGTGGGAGTGAGACCAAGAAGAGGGAAGAGTGTCACAGACAGAGGAACAGACCAAGCAAAGGCCTGGGGGTAGGACGAACCCAATCATCCGGCCCATGGGAGCTCCTCCTGTCCTGCCGCTGCACCTGTGCCAGCTCCCTCTCTCTCCCATCCCTCCTTCAGGTCCCGATTTCAACTTCCCTTCCTCCAGGAAGCTTTCCCTGATTGTGCATGAGTACACACACACACACACACACACACACACGGTGAGTGCATTTACCTGATCTTTGTCTTCAGGCATGTACCAGAGTATAACTAAGCTCAAAAGTCATCATCATCTTCTCTGCATGGGGCACTTTTGTCCATATCCCAATGCCAAGAACAGTACCTACTGGCTCATAGTAGATACTCAACACATTTGTTGATTGAATAAATGTGAGAGAAGACATGAAGGCGTGCGTGCACCTGTTGGAATGAAAGAGCTGCAGGGGCTTGAGATTTTAGCAAGGGAGTGCCAGGCACCCTCAATGCAGAGACTGTGACCAACCCAGACACCACCATGGTCAGAGGCCCAGAGGCCCAGAGCCCTGAGGCCCTGAGGCAAATCCTGCCTCTGTCTGTTCCCAGCTCTGTGATCTTGAGATACTCTTAGCCTCTCTAGGCCTCAGTTGCCTCATCTGTAAACTGGGTTCTCAAGAGGTTTAAATGAGGTTATATAGGAAGTGCAATTACAAGAGTGCCCACCACGTTCAAGTTGTTCAATCAGCATGATTGGCATGTTATTCTTTTTCTCCACCTCCCCTGCATTCAGCCCTAGGCCAGGCACTCATGGGCTGTCAATCGGTGGAGATCATGATCATCATCATCATCATCGTCACTCAGAAAGATGGGTCAGGCCATGAGAATCAGTCACCTGATGATAATCATAACCCCTGACAGTCACATAGGCCTGAGAAGTTATCAAGAGCTTTTCCTGGGTGCTGCTCCTCCAGGTTTCAAGGGCAAGTGGGGACCCGGCCTGGAACCCTCTGTCTTCAGCCTCCCTTTGGAGCTTCACACAGTAGGCCCATCCTCTGCTTCTCTGCCCCTCACTACCTTACTTCCAGCCAGTTCAGTTCCGCTCTGAACTCTGGGAGAGACACACAGCTGGGCACTGGGAGTGTCAGTGCAGCCTCAGGCCAGAGAGTGGGAAAGCGGAAAAGTGGTCTCCGGTCCCGGGCAGTGGGCCAGCATTTCCAGGCCTGGCAGGAACTGTCAGAGGCCCTGCTCTGGCCACACACCTGTACCCTCCATGCCTCACCCACCTCCAGAATCCTCACCCTGGGTCCGCCAGCCACACTGAGATTTAGAATCAACATTTCTAAAAAGCACAGCTGAAGCTTTTTAACAAGGTCACCCATTCATTCGACAAACACTCCCAGCTCAGGTGCTGGAGAAGCAGAAATGCGGTTGATACGGCCTCTGCCTCAAGCAGCTCCCACTTCAAGCAGGAAGAAAAGTGGTGGCTTAGGCGAGAACATGGGGCTTTGGGAAAGCAGTCAGGGCAAGCACAGCCCTGAAGCAAAGATGTAGAGAAGGAGGAATGAGTGAGGGCAGGGGGAGTTTCAGGTAGAAGGAACAGCACGTGCAAAGCCTTGGGGCTGGAGAAAATGGAGACAACTTGAAGAAATGTGACAGGACTGGATGAAAGACAAAGGTGGGGGAGGCAGCATGCGGCAAGAGAGGGGTATCTGCTTCCGAGACTTCCCTTCACTGGAAGGCAAAGCCAGGGAGCGATTTAGTCTTATGGGTACTTCATTCATTCATCTGCTTGGTCATTCAACAGTTACTGATAACATCCTGAGTCAGGCATTAGATGGGTCCTGGGGAGAGGAGACAAACAAGGGAAGGGCATGAGATGGGTGAGGAAGTAGGGGATGTGGGGCACAGCAGATGGTGAAGGCATCAGGGAAGACTGCCTGGAGGAGCGGGCTCCAAGCAACCTGAAAAATGCCTCCTCCTGCCTCTAAACTGATCTCAGGTATCCAGGGGGAATATCAGCCCCAAAGTTCTCACCCCTATCAGTGGTAAGGAAGGTCCAAAATTCTCCAAGGAGCTGGTTATCCACTCATTCATTCATTTGTCCATTCATTCATTCATCATTTCACCAAGCATTTCCTCAGACAGAAGATCCAGCCCTGCCCTCAGAGGCTCCCAGTGCCACTGGAAGGGAGGCAGAGGTGTGAACACACAAGCATAAGTCAATATCAAGGGCAGTGGAACACAGACATCCAACACCAGCTGTCAGCACAACCCCCTGGGAGCTTTGTAAAAAAACAGATTCCCTGGGCCCCACAGCGAGCCACTGACTCTACCTCATGGAGTCAGGCCAGGGAATCTTCATCTTTTTTTTTTTTTTTTTTTGAGACGGAGTTTCGCTCTTGTTTCCCAGGCTGGAGCGCAATGGCGCGATCTCGGCTCACCGCAATCTCCGCCTCCTGGGTTCAGGCAATTCTCCTGCCTCAGCCTCCTGAGTAGCTGGGATTACAGGCACGCGCCACCGTGCCCAGCTAATTTTTTGTATTAGTAGAGACGGGGTTTCACCATGTTGACCAGGATGGTCTCGATCTCTTGACCTCGTGATCCACCCGCCTCGGCCTCCCAAAGTGCTGGGATTACAGGGAATCTTCATCTTAAAACTCCTCGGGCACTAGAGATGGCTCAGCCTGGCACTTGCCTGCTGACGGTCATTTCAGAATCCATCTGTGCCAGGAGCACCAAGTCCCCGAGGGACTGGGAGAATCAGGTGGCAGCTGGGGACAGGGCCCCTGCTGACCTCAGGTCTTATTTTAGCCTCTGGCAGGTCCCCAGGAGGCCCCATGGGAAGGAGCTGAGGATTTTACAAGAGGGATTTGCAGGGTATTTTCAGTCTAGATAGAGGATCAGCCTGGCCGTAGCCAGCCCCGCAGGTGGAAAAACCAGGCACTGAAGTCTAATAGTAGCCACCACCCACCCTGGACAAGCTGGCCTCCCTGGGTCCTAGGGTAAAGACTCACTGTCAGAGATCAGCAGAGAGACCTGTGTGGACCTCTGAGCAGACCTGGCGTCTGGCAGCTTAAAACCGCTCAAGACTGTGTTTGCAAAAGATGAGTGAGGGAGGCTAGAAGTATCATCTCCATTTCACAGATGCAGAAACTGAGGCTTGGAGAGGCCAAGGCCATTGCCATACCCTGACTCAACCCAAGTCCTTGTGGCAGTGAACTAGATCTTTGCTCAAAAGGCAACCCCAGTGCCTAACAGAAGCCATTCCAAGCCAATGATTAATAAATAATGTGAGCACTTGATGTTGGCAACAAGCCAACGCTTACAGGAGGTGGGCTGTGCCAGGCACCATTCTAAGCACTGGGCACATTTTGCCACAAACTCCTTTTCATCCTCCGAACACCTACAGAGCAGGCGCTAATAGTATGCCCATTTGACAGATGAAATGAAGCTGTCACCCAACTTGGGAGTTGGGCGGATAGATCCTTGGAGCCCCGAGTGCCAGTGAGCCTTTCCCTCTTCAGGCCACCTCCCCGAACCCTCCCAGCCCTCGTGCTTATTCTGATAACCCCCACAAAGCCAGGGTCAGTAAGGGGATCAACAAGGTGGATGGCAGCCCCAGGGCTCGGTTTGCACCTGCCAGTTAGAGGCAGAAGGCAGTCCGGGGTCAATGGGCAAAGCCAGGCATGACGTCCAAAGCACGGGTTTGAATCCCAGCCCCGCTCTGGCTTTTCTGAGCCTCAGTTTCCTCTGCTGAGAAATGGAAGCACCTATTCCCACCCCAGCTACCACCCAGCATGGCGGGTAGGACCAAGAGAGCAGAAATACTCTTCTCTACCTGCAGATGAGGAGGCTGAGGCCAGAGGGGCTGGCAGATGCCCAAGGCCCCCTGGCTGGGCCAGGAGCAAATGAATGCTTGTAAATCACATGCCCCTGTCAGAATAACAATGAAGGGGGAGCCAAGAAACAATGAGGGCCCAGTTGGCTCTGCCCAAGGGGGCAGTAGGCCCAGGTCTGTCTGACTCCTGGGCTGACCTGACCATTCTCAGCAATGGAAGTGGAGGAAGGCACAGGCACTGGGGTTTCATACAGACTCCTGCTAACCAGCTGGGCGACCTTGGACTAATTACTAAACCTCTCTGAACCTCTGTTTTCTCAGCCTCAAAATGGGGATGATCTAGTAAGGCGGCTGCGAGAATCCAGGAAGGCAGGAGGTGTGGAGGTGCCTTTTTCCAGATGGGGAACTCAGGGTCCAGGGAGGTGAAGGGACTTGCCCAAGTTCACAGGGTGCCCCCGCAGCTGAGCAGAAGTGCATCTGGGGCTTCTCCTCAACCCACAAGCCTGAGGAGGAGGCGCGGTAGGGAGGTGGGATCAGGAAAGGGTTGCCTGCAGCATGGGCATTGCAAACCGCAGGACTGGCATTTGCAGGGATGGCGTTCCAGGTGGAGGAGCCAGCCTAGGCAAAGGCCAAGGGGCTGGATGGCACTGAGAGTGTGCAGAGGGAGCGTGGCGCTTGGATGGCTGGAGAGAAGGGGGCGTGAACGTCTGCAAGTAGTTGTGTGAAAGGTGGCTTTTCCATCAGCGTGTGTGCGTGTGTGCTTACACAAGTGCATGAGTGTGAGTGGGATTTCTCGGCTGCAGATTCCCCCATTAACGCCCCCGTGTTTGTTTGTTCAGTTCTGCTCCCCCGTCGGCCCTGCTGCCTCTCCGCACCCCGTTTGCCAGTCGGCTCCCCCTCCCTCTCCCGAGGGCTCCATGGGTCATTAAAACCGAAACAAGCCCCTGCTCTGATGGCTAAACCAGATGCCCAGGCCCCATCCTGCCTGGGCCCCATCTCAGGGTCAGAATGAGCCATGGAGCTGCTGGGGAGGCCCCGCCCGGCTGCATCGGCCCGTGGGGGGCCTGGGGTCCCAAGAGGGACAGGGCCAGACTAGGGGAAACCCAATCCCTGACACATGGAGATCATTTGCAGAAGGAACAAAATCCGTGACCAACTCCAAACGGATGCAGAGGGGAGGGGAGCAGGGCTGGGCAAGGGGTTCTCAGGGCCAGGGGGAGATGGGAGCTGAGGCAAAACCTG
Organism: Aotus nancymaae; assembly: GCF_030222135.1. NCBI lineage: Eukaryota > Metazoa > Chordata > Mammalia > Primates > Aotidae > Aotus > Aotus nancymaae. The sequence goes on from NW_026988491.1 coordinate 2,517,909, forward strand.
GGCTAGCCCCAGACCACGCTCTGAGGCTGTCTCAGCCACTCTCTCTGGGAGCTGCTTGCAAGGTTCCCACCCTCCCTGGGCCCCTGTGTTCTCCTTTTGAATATGGTGAGGACTGAAAGAGAAGATTCAGAGCAAACATCTGAGTGTGTGCCCAGCAAACAGCCTGAAGCAAACAGATTGATAAATAGATGAGAAACTGAGGCTCAGAGAGGTTGTGCAACTCACCAAAGGCACACAGCAAGTCAGCCTATGAGTGGGTGTCGAATCTCCCAAGAGGGAAAATGTCCACAGGGAAGGGACTTGGGCAGCCAGTCATGATTTGCAAAATCAGACACACCGTGGCCTTCATCCGTGGCCTTCATCTCCACTCAGGTGACTTTCCCTTCTAACCATTTTACTGAGGGCCTCAGGACCCCAACCCATGAACTCCACTCATTTGGGGTTTTTTTTCTTTTGAGACAAGGTCTAGCTATATCATCCAGGCTGGAGTGCAGTGGCTCTATCTCAGCTCACTGCAACCTCCACCTCCCATGCTCAAGTGAGCTTTCTGCCTCAGCCTCCCAAGTAGCTGGGACTATAGGTGTGTGCCACCACACCTGGCTAATTTTTGTAATTTTTTGTACAGATGGGATTTCGCCATGTTGCCCATGCTCGTCTCGAACTCATGAGCTCAAGCGATATTCCCACCTCAGCTTCCCAAGTAGCTGGGACTACAGGCACACACCACCATACCCAGCTAATTTTTGCATTTTTTTTTTTTTTTTTTTTTTTAAGAAACAGGGTTTTGCCATGTTGTCCAGGCTGGTCTCAAACTCCTGGGCTCATGTGATCCACCTGCTCGGCCTCCCAAAGTACTGGGATTACAGGTATGAGCCACCATGCCCAGCCACAACTATCTATTTCTAAAACTTTTTTATCCCCCCCAAAAAGAAACTCTGTACCTATTAAGCAGTAACTCTCCTATTTCTCCCTGCCCTCCGCCCCTATTAACCACTTTCTGTCTCTATGAATTTGCCTATTGTAGATATTTCACGAGTGGAATCGTGCATATTTGTCCTTCTGTGTCTGGCTTATTTCACTTAGCATAATGTTTTCAAGGCGCAATTCGTGTGGTAGCATGTATCAGAACTTCATTCCTTTATATGGCTGAACAAGATTCCATTGCATGGATATGCCACATTTTGTTTATCTATTTATCCGCAGGTAGACACCTGGGCTGTTTCCACAGCTTGCCTACTATGAAGAATGCTGCTGCGAGCATGGGTGTACAAGTATCTGTACAAGTGTCTGTTTACGATTCCTTTGGGCATATTCCCGGGTGTGGTACTGCTGGGTCATATGGCAAATCTATGTTTAGCTTTTAAAGGAACCGCCAAAAAGCAGCTACGCCAAGAGTCCAAGGCCCGCTGGCTCAAAGCCCAGCCTGTGTGAAGGTTCAGGGGCTACCGCCTGACCTAGCCCTGATCGCCTCTCACCTGGACCTTTGCAGTAGACTCCTGGCTAGCCCCTGCCTCTGCCTCAGTCCCCTCTGATGGCTCCTCACAGGCAGGAGATGATCTGCAGCTCTTCAAAGCCATGCACGGCTCCCCATTGCTCCCGGGATAAAATCCTCAGGCCCTGTGCCCTCTGTGACGCCCCTCCTGTCCCCTCCAAGGCCCCACAGCCATCTCTGCCCAAGCACCCCAGCACTTACCACATGGACCAAGCCATGTACAGACTCCCTGTATTTGTGGGCTCCTTGAGGCTAGAGACCATGTCTAATTTATGTCTCCTCATGGTCTGGAATAGAAAAGGTCCTTGGTAAATAAGTGTGTTGCGTAGATGAAGGAACCAGGGCTCAGGGAGGAAATTGACCTGGCTGAGTACCCGGAGCTGGGAAGTGGAGGACCTGATTCAATAGATGGCAGGTGTCAAGTAGGTGTCGAAAATTATTAAGCACTGATTCTGTTCCCACTTCTTATTCTGGAGAGTTGAAACGCCCCTGTATCCAGCCCAAGCCCTACTTCTAACTCACTGTGTGACCTCAAGCAAGGTGGTTGCCCTCTCTGGGCCTCAGTTTCCAATCTGTGATCAGGAGGAGCATGTCCCCATCGTCTCTGCAGGCTAGAATTTGAGGCCTCTCTGGCCACGCCACCACCACCACTACCAGCAGATTCCTCAGGGCTCAGCTGGACCCCTCAGCCAGCCCCTCCTGCCCACAGGTAATTAGAGGAACACAGCAGGGGTCGAGGGCAGGGGGAAGCCCCAGCAGGCGGCTCCTTCCTCTGAAAGGGGCCCCTCAACCCTGCCTGCCCAGCTCCTGCTGCGGGAACAAAAGGCCTGTGGACGTTCAAAGCAAGGCGCCAGGCGGGAGGCCAGCGTGGGCGGCCGCAGAGATGGCCACGGGGCTCGTGGCAGGGATGACCGACGACTGGAAGCTGTCCCCATCCATCAGTCAGCGGTGACAGCTCCCGGGGACCTGCGGCCCCCCTCGGCCCTGCCAGCTGACCGTCCCGGCTGCAGCAGGCCTCCCTCACCCGCCCGGTGGTTCCAGCCTGATGACCTGAATAATGGATCCGCCTTGAGCGTCGGGTCACAGTGACAGACACATCTCTGATCCACGCTTCTCACTTTCCCCCACAATGCATTACCCCCTCAGCCACATCCCTGGCCACCGGCCCCAATGTGGAGAGAGAGATGTGGCACATGTCACCCTCATTCTGATGGAGCCATGGATACCAAGCCAGCATGGCCAGAGTCACGGTGGCCTGGGGAGTCCAGGAGATCACAAGAGCTTGACCTGATCTGCTACCAACTCACTGGGTGATCCTGGGCAAGTCCTGGTGCCTCTCTGGGCCTCAGTTTCCCCTAGTGAAATGAAGGTGTCAGCGCCAAACTCTGATGTGTGAGCTCTGTGATGCTCAGGTCCCCAGGAAGACATGGAGAGGCAGTGGCGAGATGGAGCCGGGCAGACCTGGTTCCAAATCTGGCCTCTGCTCTCCCCTGTTGTGTACCCTGGGCAACTGCTTAGTGCCTCTGAGAGCAACCCCCCTTCCTCCTCTTCCTCCTTGGTGTATAATGAAAACCATCCCCCGACTTCAAGGGATCATTGTGAGGTGAAATGAGCTTATATCTGAAAAGCGCGCAGTCCAGAGCCTTGCATGGTGTAAGCACTCTGTCGAAGCATCACTTACTGACCTTCCACAATAGGCTGTGCAGCGCTAGGCACTATAGTTATAGACATAAATGAGATCAAGAAACTGACCTGAGGTGGGGCACGGTGGCTCACACCTGTAATCCCATACTGTGGGAGGCTGAGAGGGGTGGACCACTTGAGCCTAGGAGCTGAAGACCAGTCTGGGCAACAGGGTGAAACCCAGTCTCCACGAAAAATCAGAAAATCAGCTGGGCGTAGTGGTGCATGCCTGCAGTTCCAGCTACTCAGGAGGCTGAGATGGGAGGATCGTTTGAGCCCAGGGAGGTTGAGGCTGCAATGAGCTGTGATCATACCATTGCACTGGGAGACAGAGCAAGACCCTATCTCAAAAAAGAAAAGAAGAAATTGCCTCAATAGAATCCACAGACATTAAACCGTCAGCTAAATGACTAAGTAGTTATACATCATGAATGCTGGGAAGGAAAAAGAGGAAAGGATCCAGGAAGTGTCTGAGAGGCAGCATTGGAGATGAGACTGGAAAAGCATTCTGGACAGAAGGAACAGCCGGTGTGAATGCTTAGAGGCAGGACCATGCTGAGGGTGTTGAAGGGACATAATGAGGCCACTCTGATGGAGCAGAGCTATGGAGAGAGAGGGACCAGGCAGTGCAGTGGCTACACCCAGAGGGTCCAGCTTTGCATTCCGGCTGTCCCTTTCAGCCGAGTGGCCTTAGGGAACCTGCTTAACCTCCCCGTTCTCCGGGCCTGTGTCTGCTATGTGAGAACAATCCTGGAGTCTGCCTTTTCGCATGTGAGGATGGAAAGGAGGTGGCGGGCTACTGTGACTGGAGTGATCCTACGTGAAGGAAGCCCTCAGTCCCCAGGAGCTATTTTTTTTTCATGGTCATCATCGTCATTGTACACCACGTTGGGCAATTTGACAGATATTGTTGGCTGGCTGTCGCCAGGTGCTTTTCTTTTAGCAAACACTGGAGTCCAGGGGTGTTGACTGGTACAATAAAGTTCCTACAGCTTGGGTGGTAAGAGAAAAAAAAATTGGAAACAAGCTAAGTGTCCGTCACCAGAAAGATGACTCAATGAGCAGTGACATATTCACACTGCGGAATCGTCTAGCGCGGTGACAGCGTGTCAACTGGAGCGTCACGTATCAACAAGGATCAGTCTCAAAATAGGACGTCGAGCCAAAAAAGCAATCACAGAATATACATATGGGATGCTCGCATTTATAGAAAGTCTCAAAACATGCCAAGCCACACTGCATACCTTTTATGGTTACACGCGTGGGTGGTGTATCCGTCAAGCACAGGCCAGGCGTGGAAAGGATATAAAGTCGTTCAGGATCTTAGTTCAGTGGGGAACTGACTACCCAATGCTCTCTTTTGCTGTCTCTGTCTTATTTTGTGTGTGCGTGTATGAACATAAATTTATTTTTTTCCAGTAAAGTGTGTTTTGTATTTATTATAATTATTATTCTTTAGTAGACTTTAAGTTCTGGGATTCATGTGCAGAATGTGCAGGTTTGTTACATAGGTATACAGGTGCCATGGTGGCTTCCTGCACCCACCAACCCGTCATCTACATTATGTATTTCTCCTAATGCTCTCCCTCCCCTAGCCCCCCACCCCCCGACAGGCCCTGGTGTGTGATGTTCCCTGCCCCATGTCCATGTGTTCTCACTGTTCAACTCCCACTTATGAGTGAGAACATTCGGTGTTTGGTTTTCTGTTCCTGTGTCAGTTTGCTGAGAATGGTGGTTTCCAGCTTCATCCATGTCCCTGCAAAGGACATGAACTCATCCTTTGTTATGGCTGCATAGTATCCCACAGTGTATATGTGCCACATTTTCTTTATCTAGTCTATCATTGATGGGCATTTGGGTTGGTTCCAAGTCTTTGCTATTGTGAACAGTGCACAGTAAACATACGTGTGCATGTGTCTTTATGGTAGAGTGATTTATAATCCCTTGGCTATATACCCAGTAATGGGATTGCTGGGTCAAATGGTATTTCTGGTTCTAGATTCTTGAGGAATCACCACACTGTCTTCCACAATGGTTGAACTAATTTACACTCCCACCAACAGTGTAAAAGTGTTCCTATTTCTCCACATCCTCTCCAGCATCTGTTGTTTCCTGACTTTTTAATGATTGCCATTCTAACTGTTTGCCTTATTTTTATTGTCATTCTGGCATACTATATATTTTAGCCTACTCGGTTTATCCTTCGTCCATCTTCTGCTCAAGTGTAAGCTCCATGAGGTCAGGGCTGAGATTTTGCCTGATTCATCCTGTGCTGTATCCCTAGTGCCTAAAACTGTGCCTGGAACGCAGTTCCATAAATGAGGACTGAGTGGATGGATGGAAGGAGGGCAGGAAGGAGGGAGTGCGCACTGCAGAGAGAAACTCAAGCCCTTCCTTATACAAAAGAACACACAGAGGGCCCCAGATCAAACCAGAGGGCTGGGCTGAGGGACAGGAGAAAGGTCACCCTCCCTCACCTCTGCCCTCAAGGGCCCCACTGCCCCACCCCAGGTCGTGGACTCCCACGCCCCCAATCCCCTGCCTGGAGTGGGAGGGGGAGTGTCTGCTGCAAGGACAACCCTTGCTCCCATCTCACTGGGAAAGAAGACAGGAGCTGAGGTCCACCCCAGGGCATGCCAAGGCCGCCTATCTGATATACAAGAGATTTTTCACCTCCAAGTCGGGATGGCCAAAGACAAACAAATGCAGCAAGAGCATGCCCAGCACGACTGCTCTTTCTAGCCTCAAACTCCTGGGCTTAAGCAATCCTCCCAGAGTAGCTGGGACTACAGACGTGCACCCATTGTCCTAATTTTTTTTTTTTTTTCTTTTTTTTGAGATGGAGTCTTGCTCTGTCGCCAGGCTGGAGTGCAGTGGTGCAATCTCGCCTCACTGCAACCTCTGCCTCCTGCGTTCAGGCAATTCTCCTGCCTCAGCCTCCTGAGTAGCTGGGACTGCAGGCGCACGCCACCATGCCCAGCTAATTTTTGTATTTTTAGTAGAGACCGGGTTTCACCATGTTGGCCAGGATGGTCTCTATCTCTTGACATCGTGTTCCACCCGCATCAGCCTCCCAAAGTACTGGGATTACAGGCATGAGCCACTGCGCCCAACCTATCCTCATTTTTTTTGAGATGGAGTCTTACTCTGTCACCCAGGTTGGAGTGCAGTGGCACAATCTCAGCTCACTAAAACCTCTGCCTCCTGGGTTTAAGCACCCGCTACCACACCCGGCTAATTTTCGTATTTTTAGTAGAGACCGGGTTTCACCATGTCACCAGGCTGGTCTCTAACTTGAACTCCTGACCTCAGGTGATCCGCCCGCCTTAGCCTCCCAAAGTGCTGGGATTACAGGCGTGAGCCACCACGCCCAGCTCATTGTGCTCATTTTTGAAGACAGTTTCCGCTGGCGGACACTGATATTGATTTCTCATAATTTTCGGCAATATATAGCTTCCTTTTAAAACCATATTTGTGTGTTTCAAAGTGAGTCTACCTAAAGAAAAACAGGAAATAAAGAATGCAGGCAGTACTTAGTTATGCCAAAAAAATCTGTGGCACTCACCTCCCACCCGTCCCATCAGTTCATTACATTTCGGTCCCAGGCCCTGCCTCCTCCCCGGGGCAAAGTCCAGAGGGCAGGAATTTTTGCCTGCTTAGTTCATGGGTTTATACCAAGTAGCCTAAAGCAGTGCCTGGCACAGAGCAGGTGCTTTACAACAGTAAAGAGTGGTTAAATGAAGGGGGCGGTGATCTAGGAATGGGGTATTGAAAACGTGCAGAGCCAGCTCCAAGTCTGTGATTCTGCACTCTAGCTCTCCAGACGGCCTACTGTTTTCTAAGATTCAATAAGACTTAATTTTAAAGTTCTAGAGAACTTAGATCTCAGAATTCCTGACACTGCGGTCCTCTGATTCCATTCTTGTCTGTTCCAGAGGCCCTCTGCAGCTCAGACACCATATAGGGACACTCTAAGGTTCTAAGAATGTGGTATAATGATGCTGTTTTCTGGGAAGCCAGGACCAGCCAAGACTGCAGAAGCAGGTCCTCCATCTAGAGCTGAGCAAAGAAGGAGGAGAGGGAGGAAGAGGGGGAAGAGCAAGAAGAGGAGGGACAGGAGAAGGAGCAAAGGAAGAAGAGGAGCAGGAGGCAGTGAGATAAATAGGAGAAAAGAGAGAGAGAAAAGACAGAGTGAGAGTTGGGGAGAGAAAGAGAAGTGAATTGAAGAGAAGGGAATGAAAGGGAAAGGGAGAGATCACGGGAATGAGGGGGAAGAGAAGAAAAGAAAGAGAGGTGGGGAGATCTCCAGAGAAAAGAGAGAAGTGCCCACATTTACATGTGCATTCTGGTCCCTCATGAGTTTCTCCCCTGTCCTTCACACGGCAAGGGGACAGGCTGTCCAATGCCCACTTCCTCCCTTGGTTTGTGGGTCACCTGGGCAGCAGCTCCTCTCCTCCTTCCACAGAGTGGTGTCATGTGTCTGAGTCCTCTAGGGAGCAACTTGCTGGAGGAAGAGGAGGTGGAAGCTGAAAGAATACAAAGGCTAAAAGAGCTCAATAAAAGATGGATGGATGGATGGATGGATGGACGGATAGGTGGATAAATAGATGGATAGATGGATGGATAGTTGTATGGGTGAGTGTGTGGATGAGTGGATAGACGGATGGGTGAATAAGTGGGTGGATGGATAGATGGATGGACAAATGAATGAAAGGAAGGATGGATGGGTGGGTGAGTAGGTGAAAGGATGGATGCATGGGTTAATGAATGGATGGATGGATGATGGATAAGTGCATAGATTGTTGAATGGAGAGATGAATGGATGAATAGATGAATGGATATATGGATGGATGGATGGTGGAAGGAAAGAGGGAGTATAGTTTAGTGGATGACTACATGTCAAACAGCCCATCCTAGTGAAGTATCCCTCTCCACTCCTCCCAAATCATTCCAACCATCCTCTACCTTCTTCATCGCAATCCTGTCCCAGACATGTCCCTATAACTTAATATCAAGAATAATGACTGCAAGAAAAAAAATAATAGGCAGGTAAGAACAAAGCTTCAAATATGAGTAGACTAACAGACAAGAAACAAGCAGCCCTAAGAACATGAAGATGGGCCAGAAGTGGGAACCTAGCCATGCTTGGCACGGTTAAGGAGCACAAATGCGAGCAGTGGTTGAGGCCTCATCAGTGAGGAGAAGAGGGAGGCACCCAGCGCAGAATGTGAATTTTATCTCAAAAGCCACAGCTTTTAAACAGAGGACTGACAGGGCCATTCACACTTTGCCAAGATCATCTGGTGGAGAAGGAGGTGGTGGGAGAGAGAGAAGAAACGAGGGTCATGTAGAGGCGGCCGCAGGCATCCACGTGAGACGTGGTGGCGAGGGTGGATTTGGGCTACATTTTGGAGGGAGAATTTTCAGGTCTTGGAAATGGGTGGGTTGTGGGGATGAACCGATGTGGGAAAGCAAACATGGCTCCCAGGTTTCTGAATTGAGGTTTTGAGATCATGGGAGGAACATATATATTGAGTTATGGAAGGCTGGTTGAGGTTTCAGGCACTGAGATCAAGAATTTTTTGGTTATTTATTCATACAAAAATATTGATGAAACACCTACTATGTGCCACGTCCTACTATCCTGCAGTGCTGGACTCACAAAGAATGTACCAACTTCCCCACCTCCCAGCCACCCAGCACAGCATGTACCCAACCAAGTTACCCACCAGCTCACCAAATCCCCCAGGAGTGACAGGACCAAGTGTTGGGGGTGTCAGGTTCTCGCCCCTCCCTAGAGAAGCTGGCCAATGGCTGCAACATCCAGCCTCCCGGGGGGGGAGCAGGCAGCCTCCTTGAGTGGCCATGTGCCCCCCCGAATGCTAATCCCCCACCCCCTGCCTCCTGGACATGCACACACAGGGCTTGCACAATGGCAGCCCATGTCACCCGCCAGGGTCCGTGCCCTCACAGCGGAGAGAATAGCTACCAGCTGGTCCTTGCCGGCTGTGTGACCTTGGGTGGGCTACATTCCAAAAATAATCACCCCAGGAAGGTGTCATCCATTCAACCACCGACTGCTTGGCACCTTCAATGTGCCTGCCAGGCTCCGAGGGAACAAAAGTTACGCCCCCTTTAGAGCTCCCAGACCATCTTATTCCCCTTCCCACCGACAAATTAATCCACAAAGATTTCCAGAGCCAGGGCTTCTAGGGAAAGTCAAGAGAAGACGTAAGTGAATCACAGATCACAAGCACCCTCCCATCTGTTGAATCCGCATGGTGCCCTCAAGGACAACCAAGGGGGCAGGAACTGAAGCCTCCATGGATAAGTGGGGAAACTGAGGCTCATGGAGCTGAAGCGTCTTGCCCCAGGTCATGTAGAGACCCCGAGGTTAGTCAGGTCTCAAACCTGCCTCTTATGACTTCCAGTTAAGTATCCTGGCACCAGCTTCATGTGACCAAAAAAAGAGGGAAGTGGCCAGGTGGCATGGAGGCTCTCGAAAAGAAAGGAATGATTAAGACATGGGATATGTCTCACGGGGAGACTAAGGGGGACTTTTAGGGGTCTCTTGGCCCCTCTCTTTCATCTCCTGATCATTTGGATTCTCTTCCTTTCAAAAAAAAAAAAAGCTAGAGAGAGCCCCAGATGCCACGCAGGAGCCAGAGTTGGAAAGATGAATCGTTCAGGGTTACGCAAGGCTTTGCATGTGGCTAAATTTAAAACTGCAATGTGAACCTCAGGACAGAATAAAAACACTCGGAGGGAAGGACTGGGGCCAACACCTCCCCTGGCCTTCTTAGTACACCAGAGAGAGGTGGCTCCCCGGTGGACCCAGGGAGAGGCTCCTGAAGCCAGCCTTGAAGATAGCAGGGGAGTTACCAGCCCACCCAGGGCACCTGAGTAGTCCCTACTTTCTGCCTAGGGGGCAGTGTCCCTGATTCCAAGCTGGAAGGAGAGAGAGAAGTCCCTCTTCTTAGTGGGTCTTCGGGCAGATACTAATACTTCCTGCAGAAAGAGCAAGTTATCTTTTCCTACAAACTCGTCTACACAAAGAGTAGAGTTGTTAATCAAGTGAATGAACACTGATATGAAATGTTCAAGCAAGCACAGATCCACTCCTTACAAGGGTCTCTTGTCTCTGGTCTGACCTACTCATCACACATGTACAGTTCACATGGCATTCACACCGGTGTATCAAACACAAGCTTAATATATGAGCCTGCTCATGTAAGATTCCGGACCCAACCTGCCACATCCACTCAGACGTACACATACTTATAGGTACACACACCCACACCCCCACACCATTCTTGCTAGGTCTATCTCTTATAAAGAATTTACCACGGGCCAAATGCTGTCCTCGACAGTTTGTATGTGTTATTCATTCAATTCTTACAACAATGCTAAGCGCTGTTATCATCCTCATTTTACAGATGACGCTCAGAGATGTCTGAGCTGAAGCTCAGAGAGGTTACATGGTTTGCCTGAAGTCACACATCTGGTAATTAGCAGAGCTGGGATTTGAACCCATGGCAGGCTGGTAGCAGCATTCATGTTCTCAACCACCATGAAGACACAAGGGCCCTTGCACATATATGAACACAAACAGGCACTGAAGCATGTTTTTCCTGCTTGCAGGACACACACACACTCACACACACACACAGCAACCAATGTGTGAGAAAAGAAAGAAGGACCCCAGGCTGTGTGGACCACAGGACCTTTGCACCACTCACTTATCCAGGAACCTGGAGGATGTGAGAAATGTAGGAGCATAGTGAGAAGGGGGAGTACACAGACCCGAGGTGAAGTCAGGACCAGGGACTGAAGGGTCACAGGGTCAGGGACAAGGTGCAGAATCACATTTATGTCCTTCCCCCACCTCTAAAGCACCTAGACTTCTTGCCCACCAAGCCCAGGCCTACCCTTCCTGAACCAAGGCTCTGCTAGGCAAGGCACATCTCTGCTGAGATACTGCAGGGCCTAGCGCTCTGGCCCTTCGCCCTGTCAGAGAGCTGTCCCCTCCCACTAATGCACTGCTTTAAGGGATCTGGGGGCTGCACCATAGGTATGGGTGGGGCTTGAGTCCTCCCTGGTGGGAAGGCAAATAGGCAGGGACTGTGGTAAAGTTCTCTAGGACATGAGAGCTTTGCCTCTCCAAAGCCTGCAGAAAGCAGACGTGAAGGCCTGAGTTTGAGCCTCTCTGTCCCTGATTGTAAAGTGGAGATCACAGTAAAACATGAGCCACAGGGTGGTTGTATGAACAAAATGAGAAAGGAGGGATCCAGGGCTTAAAAAGGTGCAAGGTTCTCCCTTGTGTACTCTGTGGATATTCATATTATTATCCAAAAGAATGGAAATCAGCCTATCGAAGAGCTATCTGCACTATCTTGTTTACTGCAGCTCTGTTCTCAGTAGCCAAGATCTGGCAGCAACCTGAGTGTCCATCAATAGGTGAATGGATAGAGAAAAGGTGGAACATATGCACGATGAAGTACTATTCAGCCATAAAAAAGAACGAGACCCAGGCATTTGCATTAACACGGATGGAACTGGAGGTCATTACGTTAAGTGAAATAAGCCAGGCCCAGAAAAGTAAACTTCGCATGTCTCACTTATTTGTGTGAGTCAAAAATTAAAACAATTGAACCCATGGAGACAGAGAGTAGAAGGATGGTTGCCAGAGGCCAGGAAGGGCAGTTGAGGGGTGTGGGGGAGGTGCGAACTGTTAATGGGTACAGAAATGTAGTTAGAAAGAATAAGTAACACCTAGTATTTGCTAGCACAACTCAGTGACTATAGTCAGTAACAGTTTAATTGTACATTTAAAAATAACTAAAGGGGTATAATTGGGCTGTTTGTAACATAAAGAATAAATGCTTGAGGGGATGGATATCCCATTTACCCCGATGTGATTATTAGGTATTGCATGTCTGTATCAAAAGAGCTCACGTACTCCGTAAGTATATATACCTACTATGTTCCCACAAAAATCTAAAAACATATTCATATCATTATCATCATCATCATCATCATCATCATCACTATACCTTGGCTTTTGTTGAAATTTGCTAAACACAGGAGTAAGAGGGGAGAACTGAAGGGCACCAGCCTTTGGAGCTGGAGTTCCACCACCTTGGGGAAACTGAGGCCCAGGGAGGGAAAGGGACAGGGCAGAGCCAGGGTGGACACAGCTGGTCCCACAGAAGAGAGTGTGTCAAGCAGTGCCACCAGCTCAGACATAGCAGTCCCTTTGCCAACCAAGGTCTGCAGCAGGAATGATCAGGGCAGCAGGCACTGAGGGACCACTGCATGCCAGGCAATGTCCACACAGCCTCCTGGGGGTTCTCCGAGCAACCGTAGGCCATTGGTGTAAGAGTGCCATGTCCCAGATGGGGAAACAGAGGCATGAGCCTCCCAGTCACCTGCCTGAGATCCCAAAGCCAAGTAAATGACAAGGCTGGGACTTGAGCCAGTTCTGACAATTCCAAGATCCTCTGCTCCAGTCAGTCCTGAGGCCCCGTTCCTCTGTCGCCTGCTTCCCCAGGGTCCAAACTACAGGCAGTGGCATTTTCTTCCCTTCCTGTTGCCCAGATGGTGCCTGTGTCTTTGTCTTGAGGGTTTTTTCCCCTTTCCTTTTCTTTTTCTCACTTGCTTTCTTTCTTTTCTTTTCCTTTTTCTCCCCCATATTTGAAGGGTGACGGAGCAACTCCCTGGATGGCATGGGAAAACAAAAGGGACTGCTGTCCACCAGCCCAGTGGCAGCTGTGCCACCCAGAGCTGGGGGATATGGAAATGAGCTGGTGTGGATGCAAATGAGGCTTCTGGGTGATTTGCACAGAGCTGGCCTGGGTGGGGCCGAGGTGGAGCAGGTGGGGAAGACTGTTGGGAATTTTCCCAACCTTCCCCCAGGTACCTGGCTTCACCAGGCCAGACCTCCTTTGAGAAGGCCTCCCTAAAAGCTCCGGCCTCTGCAGCATGAAATATTTGGGCAGCCGTTGGGGTTTCATCATTTCTATCTGTGCACACAAAATTAATTTTTGGTGTGTTACCTCCTTGTGCAAACAGATGGCTGGTTGGAATTCTTTTAAACCAAATTTGGAGGGTTGGTTTGGGATAGTGTAACTTAACAAGGTTTTCCTGTGTGACAATTGAGTAAGAGACACCACTTCCATCAGGTACCATGGTGGAAAACTCACAGAGGAATCCCACTGATCCCCATGCTGAATCCCAAGAGCAGGCTTTGGTGTGCTTTGGGTAATGCTTTAACACAGAGCGCAGTGTGAGGGTGAGGGCCGCAGTGATTCTCCCCAGAGTGCATGGGTAGAATGGAGGGTGGTGGGTAGGATGAAGGGTGTAGTAGAAGAACAGCTGGATGAGGGGAGGGAGGGAGGATTAACCAGTGGGTGGATAGATGGATGCAAGGACTGAAGCACAGAAGGATGGAATGGAGGAAGAGAGGGAGAGAGGGAGGGAGGCAAGAAGGGCAGAATGATGATGGATAGATATGGATGGGTGGATGGATAGATGAAAGGAAGAAAGGATTGGTAGGAGAAAGAAAGGAAGAGAGGAAGGAAGGGGAAGGGAGGAGGAAAAAGAGGGAGGGAGAAAGAGGAAGAGTTGAAGGATGGATGGATGGGAGGAAGGAAGGGTAGGAAGAAGGGTATACTAGAGGGACAGATGAATGAGTAGAGGGAGGGACGGAGGATTAACTAATGGATGGAGAGATGAATGAAATGATTGAAGGATGAAGGATGGAATGGAGGAAGGGAGGGAGAAGGGGAGGGAGGAAAGAAGGGCTGAATGATGATGGATGGATATGGATGGGTGGATGGATAGATGGGTAGGAGGAAGGGTATTCTAGAGGGACAGGGAGATGAGGGGAGGGAGGGGGAATTAACTAATGGATGGATAGATGGATGAAAGGATTGAAGGATGAAAGGATGGAATGGAGGAAGGGAGGGAGAGAAGAAAGAAGGACTGAATGATTATGGGTGGATGCGGATGGATGGATGGATGAAAGGATGGATAGGAGGAAGAAAGCAAGGAAGGAAGACAAAAAGGAAGGAAAGTAAGAAGGGAGGGAGAATCCGTTGAATGATAGATGAATGTGGATGGATGGGAGGATGGATGGATGGATGGATGGATGGATGAGCGGATGGGCGGATGGGCGGATGGGCAGATGGAAGGGAGAAGGGAATAGAAGGTGTAGTAACTTAGGCTGTATTATGCACTATATGTTTGTGCATCCTGCAAAATTCCTATGTTGAAACCCCTCTCCCCAGCGGGAAGGTTTTAGAAGGTAGGGAGTTGGGGAAGTTCTTAAGTCATGAGGATAGAGCCCGCATGATGGGATGAGTGCCCGTATGAGGAGACAGGAGAGTACTTGCTTGCTCTCTCTCTGATCTCTCCCATGCAAGGATCTGGCAAGAAAACAGTCATCTTCAAACCAGGAAGAGGGACCCCATCAGAACCCAACCATGCTGGCACCTTGATTTCAGACTATGAGAACTAGATTTCTTCTGTTTAAGCCACCCAGTGTATGATCATTTTTATGCAACCCAACTGTCTAAGACAGGCTGCCATAACAAACTACCTAAGACTGAGTAGTTTAAACAACAGGAAGTTATTTTCTCACAGTTATCGAGGCTAGAAGTTCAAGATCAAGATTCCAGCTGATTGGTTTCTGGTGAGGGCTCTCCTCTGGGCTTGCAGACAACCACCTTCTCACTGTGTGCTCACACGGCCTTTTCTCGTTGTGTGCACAGAGACACATAGAGAGAGGGAGAGCTCTGGTGTCTCTTCTTATAAGGATGCTAATACTATCAGATCAGAGCCCCACCTTTATGGCCTAATTTGATTTTAATTACTTCCTTAGAGATCCCATCTTCAACATATCTATATGAAGGGTTAGGGTTTCAACATATGAATTTAGGGGGACATGTACCTTCTGTCCACAAGTTGGCGAGCGAATGGGAAAACCTAACATCCTTCCCTTATTCTTCCATTTATTCAATAAGCCTTTCTGAAGCCAGGCTATAACAGGGAAGGAGACAGACATGTTCCCGGTGTTCACAAAGCTCACAGAATACTTTGACTTTCCCCCCAGACGGGGTCTAGCAGAGAAGCATCTGGCTTCAGGGTCAAACAGTCCCGCCTGGAGATCCAGGCTGTGTGGATGATAATGTGACCTAAAGCAATGACACCTTCTCTTAATCTGTCATCTCCTCATGTGTAAAATTGTAGTCATGACAGTCCCTGCCTCCTACAGTCGCTGTGAGCTTTCGACGCATTAGGATATAAAACTCCCCGTTAACTTGTGAAGAGTAAGTAGCTGCTGTGGCCATGCACGCCGCCTTTGCCACTGGTTCACTGCATGGTCTTAGGCAAGGCTGTGTCCTCTCTGAGTTGAACTCAATCTCATCATCTGCAAAATGGACATTGTGTGCCAGCTCCAAGGCACTGCTTGTTGGCTGTTCAAATGAGACAAAGGAAACAGGCAGGCTGTGTAAGCTATAGCACGCGTGCTACGCGTGAGAGTCCGGGCACTGTGGGTCGTAAGTCCACAGCCACATTAGTATATGAATCTGGGCTCCCCAATAGATTGTGCACTCCCAGAGTGCAGGGTTTCTGGTAAACTTATCTCGGCTGCTCGGTATCCAACATGCAGCAGATGAGTAGGTGTCCTTAAGGGAAGTGATTACCTTGCCAGGCCCAGAATTCAGAGGAAATGATAAATACGGTCCCTGGTATATTTCAGAGCTATCACCTCTTTCTCACCACATCTGGCTGCCATTTCAGACCTGTTATGTGACCTCGGACACAGTCCTTTCTGAGCTTCCTCCTCTGGAGAGACCCTGGAGGCTTATCACCCACAAATTCTGAGGGTGATAGGAAGGGGTCAGTAGGAGAAAAAATTTAAGAATATCATTTTTGTTAATACAGTTATGGCTGGGGTGTAGTACGGCTGGCTCACTTTGGATTCAGACAGTTCATTTATTTGCGACCTTGGAGGTTGCTTTTCTTCTACAATCCTCAGTTTTCTCATCTGTGACATGGGCACAGATGGACACTAATTCACTGGATATTGATTCACTAGTAATCCCCAATGGTAAGCTGTATTTTGAGCAATTCCTATGGGCCCAGCAACAGCAAAAACGGACCTGTTTGCCTCGCAGAATGACCCCAGCAGGTTGGTTTTGATTCCATTATTCCCACTTCAAGATGAGAGGCCCAGGTGACAGGGTAAGGAATGGCATTCCCAGGATCACACAGGGCCAAGGTGGCAGTCAAACTCGGAGCAATCTAACTCTGAGTCTTAGCTAGCTGCCGCCATATTCCAGCCTCTCCACTCAGCACTCCCATGAGTCCCAAGCAAGAGATCACAGCACAGGCCTTGGAGACAGAGATTCCAGGAGACCCAGGCTCGGCTGGGTGCTTCCAGGCAAGTGCCTTGACGTCTCTGGGCCTCCCCAGGCTCGCCTGTAAAACGAAGCAACATGATGATGTCTCGCAGCTTGGATGTGAGTGTTAGACCATCCAGTTCTCCATGGACATGCCCAGCTTACGCCTGGTGAAGAGCAGGCTCTCCTTCCAGCTCCACACCTCCGCCTGCAGGCCCACCTCCGCCCACGGACCACCCTGAGGGCCAACCAATCAGCTCACAGCCAAAGCCACTGTCAAGACAACAGAACCACATATATCAGCCACAGGTACCACTTACCCTCCCGAGTGCTCAGGATGTGTGAAGCCCCGTCCCTGCTTTAAGTCTGAATGGCCTGGAGACAACCCTATCCCTGCTTTGCAGATCAGGAGGTGGATCCCCAGTGTGGTCGAAAGGACTGGATACACAGCCAGTGAGCTACAGTCCTCAGATGTGACCCAGGTCCGCCAGTCACACACATAGCATGGCCTCTGTGACAATCGGCTGCTGGCATTTAGGTGACGCTCCCATGTGCATGTGTACTTCCTCCCTCCAGACAGAGGAAGCTGGGCACTGGCCCTTTAGGATTATTCCACGGAGAGTCCATTTTATGGCTTTGGGAACTGAGGCCCCCAAGATGCTCAGAGACGTTCGGTTCTGTCACTCCATATTGACTGAGCTCCTTTTCTGTGTCAAGACTGGGGGATCAGTGAGGCTGAGACACAAGAGGATCCTTATTTTCAAGGTCATTCAGGAAGAGTGTCAGGGTAGTCCAGGCTGCTTTATCCTCCAGCCAGGATGAACGTGAGTTTAGGGGTGAACAGAATCCAGCTGCTCCACCCCCCGCCCCACCTCCCACCCCAGGTGTGGACAGGAATCATCACGTTTCCACATTTCTCCCTTTGTCTCTGCCTCTGCCAACCTCCCCTGCATCAGTACCAAGCCAGCCAAGGGACAGGCGGGCCACCTCCTCCCCCCAGACATGCCCCATGGTTACACTTCTGGGTGTAGTCACTGCCCAGCCGCACCCCTGGGCCCTTCAGATGGGTTTCCTGGTGATTTAAGGTGTATTCATGTATCAACACATGAAGTTCCCAGGCCCGCATTTCAGTGAAGGACAGTCCTGAGCATCTGGAAGGGAAATATACATATATACATACACATATCTCATGGCTAAACCGCAATGTCTTGTCATATTGGATTCTGTGACTTACAGTCCTCTCCTCTTCACTGCACTTGAATATTAAATGTTGTATTAATAGCTCACTCTTAATTATCCATGAGTAATGTACTACGACCTGGAAATTAATGAAGGGAAGGGCCCAATCGAGAATATTTCCCACTCCTCTGGGTGCTGCCGGGCTGATGGGAGGGGAGAGATTTGCATATGATTTGCATGAGAAGCCGTGGGCAGAAAGATGTATGAACTCCAGTGTAGGGGCTTGCTGGGGACCCAGGCACTTTCCAAAACCCTTCCGTTTCCCACTCCTAACTCCCAGCATTTGCTCATACTGATCCTTCTGCCAGGAATGCCCTTCCCAGCTAGCTGTGTGTGTGGGAGAAGCATGATCATGGCAAATACTACTCATGAAGGACAGCTTTGTGTGTGTGTTTTGGTTTTTTTGTTTGTTTTTTGAGACAGGGCTGGCTCAGTTGCCCAGTCTGGGGTACAGCAGTGCAATGTCAGCTCACTGCAATCTCCGCCTCCTGGGCTCCCGTGATCCTCCTGTCTCAGCCTCCCCAGTAGCTGGAACTACCAGCACATGCCCACATGCCCAGCTAATATTTGTATTTTTTGTAGAGATGGGGTTCCACCGTGTTGCCCAGGCTGGTCTTGAACTCCTGAGCTCAAGTGATCCACCTGCCTCAGCCTCCCAAAGTGCTGGGATTACAGACGTAAGCCACCATGCCCGGCCTCAGTGGTTTTTAGTATAATCAAGAATTGTACAACTATCACCACTGTCAAATTCCAAAACATTCTCATCACCCCCAAAAGAAACCCTGTAACGTTAGTTATCACCCTCTGCCCCCTGGCTACCATTAATCCATTAATACTTTCTGTCTCTATAGATTTTCCTAATCTGGATATTTCATATAAATGGAATCACACAACATGAGACCATTTGTGTCTGGCTTCTTTTTTTTTTTTTTTTTTTTTTTTGAGAAAGAGTATTACTCTGTCACCCAGGCTGGAGTGCAGTGGTATGATCACGGCTCACTGTAGCCTCAACTTCCCTGGCTCAGGTCATTCTCCCACCTCAGTCTCCCAGTTAGCTGGGACTACAGGTGTGTGCCACCACATCTGGCTCATATTTTGTATTCTTTGTAGAGATGAGGTTTTGCCATGTTGCTCTCAAAACAGGAAAAAGAAACCATTGAATTGTACACTTCAAATGGGTGAATTGTATGGTATGTAAATTGTATCTCAATAAAGCAGTATGAAAGTATATACTCTGTCCATCCAGGATTATGCTGTTCCCTCTGGCTGGAACACCCTTCCCTATCTGTCTTCCTCTGGCCTAGTAAAGGGCATCCCCCAGGGGCTGAGAAGTAGAGCCTAGGGCAGGGCAGGAGGGACCTGCAAAGAAGCGCCCTACACTCCTGCTACACCCATGACGGGCCATGTGACCCTCAGCAAGTGACTTTGTGTCCCTGACCGTTGGTTGAGTCTGAGCCTGTGGGTCCCGTGTGATGTGCCCAGGCTGATAAGAGGTGCTTGGTTCAGGCTCTGGCCTGACCTGGATGTCCAATGAGTTGTGGTCATCGGGCTCCTCACATGGCATGACACTGATGTCGCAGGGAGGCCGAGCAAAGCAGCGCATGGCCAGCTTGGCTTTGGCAGATGCCCTGGAACAGGACTGGCACATCACTGGGGCCGTGCAGGGCAGGCAGGCCCCAGCCAGGCCAGGGAAGGGATTTGCTGTTCCCATCTCCCTGCAGTGAGGGCGGGCGCTCCCTGACCCCCACCCACTATCTCCCTGATACAAGGAGGCCTTGGCCTGTGACCCAGCCAGTGGACCCGCCCACTGCATGCTCCCCAGGAGAGAGGCCAGAGAGCTGGAAGGAGGGCAGGGTCCCATCAGAACCATGTGCCAGGGGGCTGGACTTGCAGAGGCTCGGCAGAACTCCAGCCTCAGCCCCACGCCAGCCAGCGGCCTTTCAGGACGTGAATCCAGTCACGTCTCCCGCTCGCTTAAAACTCTGCTCACCTTTTACCATGGCCTCCAGGACCCTGTGTGTCCTGCTCCTGTCCAGCAATCTGACCCCATCTCCTCTCACTCTGCCTTGCTCACACCAAGCCAGCCTCCAGGCCTTTGCCCTGGCCATTTCCTCCAGCCTTCCCGCCGCTCCTCATCCCTCAGCCCCCAGCTCAGAGGTCACCTCTCAGAGAAACATCTCTCTCCACCCAACGGAACCTGCTTTGCTCTTTTTCCTTTTTCCATTTAGAGATGGGGTCTTGCTCTGCTGCACAACCAAGCTGGAGTGCAGTGGTGCAATTATAGCTCACTGCAGCCTCCACCTCCTGGGCTCAAGCAATTCTCCCTCCTCAACCTCCTGAGTACCTGAGACTACAGGCGTGTGCCACCAAGACTGGATTTTTTTTATTTTTTATTTTTTTATTTATTCATTTATTTATTTATTTTTTGAGACGGAGTTTCGCTCTTGTTACCCAGGCTGGAGTGCAATGGCGCGATCTTGGCTCACCGCAACCTCCGCCTCCTGGGTTCAGGCAATTCTTCTGCCTCAGCCTCCTGAGTAGCTGGGAATATAGGTGCACGTCACCACACCTGGCTAATTTTTTGTATTTTTAGTAGAGACGAGGTTCCACCATGTTGATCAGGCTGGTCTCGAACTCCTGATCTCAGCTGATCCCCCTGCCTCGGCGTACCACAGTGCTGGGATTACAGGCGTGAGCCACTGCACCCAGCCCTATATTAATTTTTTGTAGTGGTAAGGTCTCACCGTGTTGCCCAGGCTAGTCTCAAACTCCTAGCCTCAATCGGTCCTCCCCTGTCAGCCTTTTAAAGTGCTGGGATTACCACTCTGCTCCCCTCTGCCTCAATTCTATCTTCATGTACAGATAGCACCTACCCATGATTATCCAGATGCCCAAGGCAGGCAGCATAGGTCCCAGCCCCAGGTCTGCCCCTGATTCACTGGGAGACCCTGAACAGATCACACCTCCTCTCCACATGACGGGCCAGACCTTTATGAAGCAGAGGAATCTCCTGTTTGATTCAAATTGTAGGTGGCCCCCAACACCTGAAGCAGTGAGAGCTGCCACACGTCAACCCTGATGGTTCTGCTGGTGGAAAGCTGAAAGGTGGGGCAGGGGCAGGCTTCTGCTCCATCATATTTTTATCATTCTTCAAATTTTCCCCAGTGACTAATTCTTTGTTCATCAGAGCGAAGAGTATTTGAAAAAAAAAATTGCTAAATCTCAACTGAGAAGGTAGGGTGAGACCATTTCTCAGGGTTCCTCCAGTTCTGGAAAATGCAACAGGGAACTTTAGCAGAAGAGGGCAGAGGGGCTCTTGTTCTCAGACGGGTTTCACCATGTTGGCCAGGGTGGTCTCGAGCTCCTGACCTCAAGTGATCTGCCCGCCTCAGCCTCCCAAAGTGCTGGGATTCCAGGCGCGAGCCACCATGCCCGGCCTGTACTCCGTATTGTTTCTCATTTCTCCAGATCCCTCCTTATCTCAGCCAGCAGCTTCTGATTTCATTCATTCATTCACTCACTTAACTCATGTTCCTTGAGCTCCCGCTGGATGCTTGGAGCTTTGCGGGGTGCTGGAGATCCAGCCAAGCACACAGCAGACAGATCCTGGTCCTTGTGGAGCTGGGGGTCTGTGGTCAGTGCCCCCAGGGGTCAAGGTCCCTCTGAGTGTGATGGATGACTGGCCCCAAGTGGACACTACAGTCACTGTCCTTGGCTCCCACTCTGCACCGCTATTAACGCAGCCTCCTATGATGGTCATCGTCCCGTAAAGACTCAAGCCCAGTAAAATCCTCCAGTCTCCCCAGGAGCTCCTGTCCGGCCAGGGCCCCATATTGATGACACCATTAAATCTTGAGGGTGGTCGCCCATCTTGCAGCTTTCTTTCACTAAAAATTAATATGAGTTTTTTTCTGATTTTATCAAAATAATACATGCTTATTGTAGCCAATTTGGCAATGTAGGTATTTGCCTACAACACTAGCTGTGGAACTTCAGGCAAGGTGTTTCTCAAAGCCTTAATGTTGTCATCTGTGAAATGGGGACAGTCTTAGTGCTCACATCACAGATTCATTGTAAGGAGTGAAAGAGACTTCAGAGGCATGCATCTAAATGCACTACTATGAAGACCAAAAAGAGCTTACAATAGGTTAGTCCCTTCCAGATTTGTTTTTCCTGCGCAGATGCAAAAAAAAGAAAGAGATAGACGTAAAACAACAACTTTTCATGAAAATAGAGATCACATTGTAATTCTATTTTGTAATCTGGTTCTATTCTCATTTAACAGACTAAGAAGTGGACCCATAAAATGATCATGTCACCTTGAGCCTATAAAGACCTTTCCATCTTTTCGTGTCTTCAATGGAAATGCAAAGTTTTAGCAAACTGCCCTTCTACTAGTTATATGTAAGAAAGTGTATTTCCTGGGCCAGGCATGGTGGCTCACACCTGTAATCCCAGAACTTTGGGAAGCTGAGGTAGGTATATCACAAGGTCAGGAGTTTGAGACCAGCCTGACCAATATGGTGAAACCTCATCTCTACTAGCTACTCGGGAGGCTGAGGCAGGAGAATTGCTTGAACCCAGGAAGCAGAGGTTGCAGTGAGCCGAGATCATGCCACTGCACTCCAGACTGGGTGACAGAGCTAGATTCCAACTCAAAAAAAAAAAAAAAGTTATTTTCCTATGTCAGTAAGTTCCAAGACCTGATCTTGTGGCTGAACTGAATTTCAGCCTGTAGCTAGACCTTCACTGATTCAAGCTATGTAAGTAAAAATAAGTGGTAATAAGCAAAAACAAACAGCACAGTAAGGAACAATGGTTAGCACTAGAGTGTTGTAACAGCCTTGGTTACGTTGCTTGCTTCTGCTTGTTTGCTGTAAGCAACGTTATCATGGACAACCTTGTCGATAAAATATTTGTCCATAAGAAACAAATTCTTTAGGATTTCTAAAGGAATTCATCCCCAAAACAGAGAATGCGAATAATCTTTCCCGAATGTTGTTGCCCTTTGTGATCTGCCCATAGAGAAAGGACCAAGACGTGTTGGGCATTTTTTAAGCGCCAAGTGTTATGCTAGGCACTCAGCCCAGGCACTGAATCTCCAGGCAGTGGCTCACACCTGGAATCCCAGCACTTTGGGAGGCCAAGGTGGGAGGACTGCTTGAGGCCAAGAGTTTGAGATTAGCCTGGGTCACACAGTGAGATAAGAACCCATCTCTACAAAAAATTACAGAAAAAATTAGTCAGGCTTGGTGGCACACATCTGTAACACCAGCTACTCAGGAAGCTGAGGTGGGATGATCACTTGAGCTCAAGAGGTTGGGGCTGCAGTGAGCTATGACTGCACCATTGCACTCTTGCCTGAGTGACAGAATGAGACCCAATCTCAAAAGAAAAGAAAAAGAAAGAAAGAAAAAGAAAGGAAGGAAGGAAGGAAAGAAAGGAAAGAAAGGAGGAAGGAAGGAAGGACAGAAAGAATCTCCATAATAACCCTTTTATTATTTGTTTTGTTACTTCGATGGCAATGCAAAATTTTAGCAAACTGTTCTGCTATTTATGTGTGAGAAAGCCTGTCTCCGCACACCATCACCCACACTGGGCATTATGATTTGTATCAGTCAGCTATTGCTGTGTAACAAACCACCACAAAACTCAATGGTTTAAAACAGTAAGCATGTATTATTGCTCATGCATCTACAGGTCAGCTAGCTGGTTATTCTGATCTTAATCAGCCTTACTTGTGCATCCCTGGCTGGTTTTGCCGATCCTAACAGGGCTCTCTCAAATGTCCAGAGCTTGGCTCTACTCCACATGGTCTCTCATTCTCCAGCAAACTAGCTAGCCTGCTCCACAGCAGCAGCAGGATTTCAAGACAGCAAATGGAAGCTGCGAGTCCCTTATGGCTGAGGTTCAGAACAGGTACAGAATCACATCATCACATCCACCACATTCTATTGGCCAAACCATGTCACATGACCGAGGCTTGATTCAAGGAGTGGGAAACAGAATCTATCTCTTGATGGGAGGAACTGCAAAGCCACATTGCAAAGGATACAGATACAGAGAAGAGAATTTTTGCAACCAATCTATCACAAAATTTTTTTTATTTTTAATTTTTAATTCAATTCTTGAAGTTTTTGCCAAGTATCTAACTTCAGAAAATGTTTGAATGTGTATCCTTGGATTACACCCTGCTTTCCTTCCCTCTGTTACTGGCCACTCATCAATTGAGTCTTTGCACCCAAACACTAATCTCTATATTCACCCTGGCCCACACTCCGCCTGGAAGTCCAGCCCATGCTCCTTCTGGAAGCCAGCCGTCACCCCCACGCTTCGGCTCCTCCTTCCCGTAATGAATAGCCCAGGAGCCTGCAGGAGAGAGAGCCATGGCCGACCACCAGCACTTCCCCCGGGCAAGCCCCATGATGACACCATCCATCACTGCCACCCTCAGTGGCTGGGCGCCCCAGGCCCGGCCAAGGAGGAGAGGAAACACTGCCCACAGCTCAGTGAAGCCTTTAATGATTACGTCAAGTGGCAAGCCATTTATTAGTCTCCTTAGCGGCCAAAAAAAATAAGGCCTGAGACGCCAGCAAGCACATCAGGGGCCTGTGGTTTTATTTTTTATGACCGCTTCAAGCCTCAGACACTGAGGGGAATGTGGGTCAGGAAGGGAGGCAAGGTTTGGGGGCTGGGGGAGCAGGAGTTCTGAGCTCTAAGCCAGTCTCTGCAGAGGGACGGTGGGCACAGAGAGTTTGCGCGGCCCATGCAAGGTCACACAGCTCCCAGGCCAGCGACCTCCCTCAGGGTCGCGATGTGCCTCCCTTTGCACCTGCGTTAATAGCGCCTGCAGTTCACCATCAATTCCTTCAAACCTTTCTTTGGAGACTGGTGAATAAAAATTACACCTGAGCAGACATTAAAAGGGAGTACGGAATATAGGACACTCTGGAATTGGAGTGAGAATACCAGGACATTTCACTTCTCTGAGCTTCCATTTTCTCTTCTGTGGAATGGGCATGATCAGAGCCAGCTTTATGGCCAAGAAATCCCTGCAGTTGCACAGAGCGTGGCGCTCAGAAAGGCTCCGAGCCAGGTATACCTTCTGAGGTTGCCTTCTTGAATTTTTTTTTTTTTTTTTTTTTTTTTTGAGACAGAGTCTTGCTCTGTTGCCCAATCTAGAGTGCAGTGGCAGGATCTCAGCTCCTCACTGCAACCTCTGCCTCACAGGTTCTAGCAATTATCCTGCCTCAGCCTCCAAGGAGCTGGGATTACAGGTGTGCACCACGACACCCAGCTAAGTTTTGTATATTTGGCGGAGGAGACGGGGTTTCACCATGTTGGCCAGGCTGGTCTCGAACTCCTGGCCCACCTCAGCCTCCCAAAGTGCTGGAATTACAGGCGAGAGCCACCATGCCCAGCCACTACCTTGAAATTCTTAATGTTTGCACCTCTCTATGTTTTGTGAGTGAAGCCCAGTGGGGCAGTGGAGCATGCAGGTGAGCAGAAGAGATGCACAGAAGAACAGCAAACGTTTACTATTTTGGTACCTTTACTGCACATTTTTCCTCCCCTTTAACAAGGAGGACTGCAGCTTTGCTCTTTGGTTTTTGTTTTTTGCTGCCTTCATACTCTCATTGCTATTTATTTATTATACTTTAAGTTCTGGGCACGTGTGCAGATCGTGCAGGTTTGTTACATAGATGTACACGGGCCATGGTGGCGGCACCCTGCAAACGTGTTGCCACCCTAAGCATGTTGATATCTCCTGGGCCAGGCTGGGCACCTCAGAGACTCTCAGAAAGTGACTCAACCCACCCAGTCAAGGGCTCCATCTCTCCCTTTGCAGGTTCCTCTCCTCCATCGGAACCCGGGTCTGTTCTCCTGGATGACACCTGTCCTCTTCCTGCCATATCCAGGCAGGTTCCAAGCCCCTCCTGTCCACCTCCCGTTCATCCATTTCCACTCTAGTTTCATGGCCCCGGGACTCCTCATCTGGAATGCCTGCCTTCTGCGGGAACCTCCCAGCCTCTACCCTGCCCTGCCCCCACCCACTCTCTTTACAGGGCCAAGCCCTGGTTCCCCAAGCTTCCACATGGGGCCACAACACCCCACTCTGGGCTCTAGACATTCCCTACCAACCACTGGCTGGTGGCTCCCATGTTCTACATGTCCTTCATCCCCCATGCCTTCCTAACAGCTCATGTTTATTGAGCACCTACTGTGCGCCAGGACCCATGCTAAGCATCTTGCATGAATGAACTCATTTCATCCTTATAAGACCCCTATGGCATAAACAGTGTGAATATCTTCAACTTGCAGGTGAGGAAACTGAGGCACAGAGTAGATGATGCACTTGCTCTAAGTCACACAGCAAAGGCCAGAGTGAGGTTGGACCCCAGCAGACTGGCACCCATACCCTCAGCCATCACAGAACTTCTCCTCTGTAACTTTGTCCAAGTCAGGGCTTTCTCTAGGAATGTTCTTCCCTGATGGACTTAATCCACCCTTCAGACTCCAGAAATATTTGTCAGTAAGTGAGAGGATGACTTTGTCCCTCGCTTGCTGCGCGGCTTTGGGTGAGTCACTTCCCCTCTCTGGGCTTCCATTTCCTCTTGCATCCAAAGAAAATGAACTGAGACCCACTCGGTGGGCAAAGTGAAGCCTCAGACCCGCTGGGATTGGCTGCAGCTGCTGTGAGACAGCGAGACAGAGGGAGCCGCCCCAGGGGCCCAGGTTATATCTGGGCCATGACTGAGCGTGCCCAGCCCTGGACCATCTGTCTGTCCACATCCGTCACTGTGGGGAGGGGCCAGGGGGCTGTGTCCCTTAGCTCCAGACCCACATGACACCTCCTCCCAAAAGGGCAGAGCCCGGCCTGGAACAGGCAGCACGCGATGCCTATTCCTCCTGCACTTGACCGGATCACCCCTGCACTGCAGGACTCACACCCTTCCTTCCTGGGCAGAAACAGCCCAGAAGAGCCTGGGCTGATCCCAGCGCACCCTCAGCCATGACCTTGGGAAAATCCTTTGTGCAGCCAGCAAGCAGATAGCCCTTGTCCCACTAATCCTAATAACCCATGCCAGCAGGCTCCATGCACACTGTCTCCTTAGACTTGCCCAACAACACTGTGAGGAGGGTCCTCATCTTACATCCATTTTACAGAGGGGGAAACTGAGACACGGAGATGCTTGGGACCAGCCCAAGATCACACAGGCCCAGGTGGTGGCCGCCTGGCCCCAGAGGCTGTGGGTTTGAATCATTGAGCGTTACTGCCTACCTGTGCCAGGCACCCAGGGGCATGGGGACAGTAGTGACCAAGGGCAAACCCAACGCTCACCCCGGTGAGGCTTCCATGACCAAGTACATGCATTCAACAGACCACCTGTCATTCCTGCTGGCCAAGTCAAAGGGCCCACCCTGGAATCCCAGCCCTGTTCTGCCCCACGCCCTCAACGCTTGGCAAACACCCGACTGCATCGCTCCTTCCAAGGTCAAGCTGTGTGGACCTTGGGCAAGTCACTTCACCTTTTTGGGCTGACTTTTTCTGACGCATCAATATGCCTTGCAAGCACAATCGGTCACGTGAGTTACTTGGCTGGAACCTCCAAACTATCCATAGAGGTTGACAGATGATCCCCATCATCCAAATGAGGAAACTGAGGCTCAGAGAAGAGGGAGCTGCTTGCCCAAAGTCAGGAAGTGCCTTAGGGGGATGGCAGAGGATGTGGGTGTCCACGAGGGCATAGGTGCTTCCTGCCCAGAGCCAGGGGACTGGGATCAGCCAGGAGGGAGGAATGGTAACCCCTCCCCTTCCCCAGCCTATTTCTCCCTGCACCCTCCCCCACCCTCCCCCTTCCCCCTTCCCCCTCCTGAGGTCTCCAAACAAAGCTGCCTTTATCTGGACTGTAGCTGCATTCCTCAGTGACACATGAGGACAAAGGCGGGGGCCACCGGCAGCGACAGGAAAGCCCTACCCCCCAAGCCAGTTTACAGCCTTCCCACGCCCCACCCCCACCCGCAGGGCCTCCCCGGGCCTCCCGGCCTGGCCCAGGGGAGCTCTGGGAGGAAGCTTCCCCCAGGACCTGCCTGCTTGTCCTGGGGAGGAGGCTGAGCTTCTGCAGCCTGGATCCAACCCCAGCCCCACCCGGGGCCCCACATACACTGAAGGGCCTGGGTGAGTGTCCGCATCTCCAGGCCTCCGTTTCCTGGTCTGTAAAATGGGAGTGGACTCCGGAGGGGCTTAGTGAGATCATGCAGGAGGCAGCTGGGCACATGGAGAGGGCCGCCATGACTGCTGGTGGTGGTACCAGTATTGGTTTTCATTTCCAGCCATCTCTGAGCCTCCTTCGGTTTCTGAGTGCTGCTGTCACCCCAGAGGATTGTACATGTTGCTCCCTCTGCCAGGAACATGTCCCATCCCTTGGTTCCTCCCCTGGCTAACTCCTGCAGGTGTCTTCCTAAACATTCCCTCCTCCCCTCCTCCAGGCAGCCTGCCCAGATAGCTGCTGCTTCAGGCTGATTTAGGGACCTTCTATGGGTTCCTCCATGGCCTGTGCAACCCTATCACTGAGCCTAGTGTCTTGAGTGAACACTGCCTGCTGATGGCGGTCACCCCTCCAGGCTCAGAGTCCCTCAAGGGCAGAACCAGGGTGGTTTTGTTCCCTGCTGTGTCCCCATTGCCTGGCACTGGGACTGGCCTCGCTCAGCCATTGCTGGTGGGATGGGTTGGCAGGTGATGTAGCAAGTGAGTATACAGGGCCCTGTTTTTGAAAGAAGGAATGCAGGAGGGAGGGAAGGAGGGAAGGAAGGAAGGAAGGAAGGAAGGAAGGAGGGAAGGAGAGAGGGAGGGAGGGAGAAAAAAGGGAGGAAGAAGGGAGGAAGGAAAAGAGGAAGGGAGGGAGGGAAGGAGGGAGGGAGGAAGGAAGGAAGGAGGAAGAGAGAGGGAAGAAGGAAAAGACAGACAAGAAAGGAAGGAGGGAAAGAAGGGTGGAAAGGGAGGGGGGAGGGGAGCGGAGGGGAGGAGGGTGGGATGAAGTCCCTGGAAGACGGAAGGGACAGGGCCAGGTATGTTTCCAATCCACAGGGTTGGTTAGGGGAGAGAAGAAGAAAGAGGGGGGTCTCTGAAGCCAGAGCTGGCACCCTAATCCCACGTCATCCCTCACTAGGAGTGGAGGCTGGGGCTGCAGGAACAGGATAAGGCCTCAGAGGTTCAACGAAATAAGAAATGTGGCTGGGCACAGTGGCTCACGCCTGTAATCCCAGCACTTTGGGAGGCCGAGGCGGGCAGATCATGAGGTCAAGAGATGGAGACCATCCTGGCCAACATGGTGAAACCCCGTTTCTACTAAAAATAGAAAAATTGCTGAGTGTGGTGGCATGTGCCTGTAGTCCCAGCTACCTGGGAGGCTGAGGGAGGAGAATTGTTTGAACCGGGGAGGTGGAGGTTGCAGTGAACAGAGATCGCGCCACTGCACTCCAGCCCGGCGACAGAGAGAGACTCTGTTTCAAAAAGAAATAAGAAGAAATGCAACAGCCTCTCCCCTCCCCCGTGCCCCCCAGCCCAGCTCTCCTGGAAGAATGATCCACGTTCAGACTGCCAGGGCCCTCCAACCAGACCCACACCATTTGGTGTCCAGACATTGCTAATGACTCACCCACCCCATTTCCATGCTTGTCCCTGGAGCACCTGCTGTGAACCAGGCAGGATGGAAAGCACACAGAAAGGGGAAACTGAGTCTAGTTCCCCCAAAAGCTCACAACCTGGACCCACGACACGAGAAAGCGTTCTTGAGACGATCTGGCCAGACCAGAGAAGGCCAGATATTTGCCCAACATCACACACCAGGGCCCAGAAAAGTGAGAATTGGGACCCAGGGTTCTAGACTCCTGGCCCAGTGCTCCCCTTTCTATAGCACCTGTCCAGGGGGTGGTGAAAAGCCAGGTGACAGTGACCAGGAGAGATGAGGAGAAGGAGAAAGAAAGGAAGTGGGGCTGCACATTCCTGCACTAAGCACGTCTCTCTCATCCAGGGTGTTGGGAACTCTCCCAAACACCCTCCGAAGCCAGCTTGATCATTCCATTTAAAACATAAGGAAGCTGAGGCATGCGCCTGAGACTCAAGTCCAGGTCTGTTAAATCCCAGAGGCTGGCCTTTTGACGATCAAAAGTTGTGCTACGGATCTGTTCATATAGGCCCAGACCAAGACTGCTAGGCTCTAGTTCCTGGGAGGCGCAAAATTAATGTAAAGGAAACAGTTTCGGGCCAGACGCAGCGGCTCACGCCTATAATCTCAGTGCTTTCGGAGGCCGAGGTGGGAGAATCGCTTGCGTTCAGGAGTTTGAGACCAGCCTGAGCAACATGGCGAACCTTTATCTCTACAAAAAAAATTGTAAAAGTAGACAGGCCTGGTGGCACTTGCCTATAGTCTCAGCTATTCGGGAAACTGAGGCAGGAGGATCGCTTGAACCCAGGAGCTGGAGGCTGCATGAGGTCGGATCGCACCACTGCACACTCTGGTCTCACTGTCACTCCAGCCAGGTAACAGAGCGAGATCCCATCTAAAAAATATTTTGTTAAAAATAGGAAGAGAAGGGAGAAAGGAAAGATTCCTTCCCGGAAGCTGTTGACAGTATCAAGGTGGGTGAAATGTCTTCACACGGGACAAACACCGAAACAATTCTAGTGCCACCTCGATGCAGGAAGCCTGAGTGTCCCCCTGGGATTCATAGAGTGACCCCAGTGTCCATTCTCAAGTGTGAGAGCCCGCCCTGGGCCACCACGCCCAGCCTTGGCACCCAGGTCCCTCTGTCCCTGCAGTACCCCCAGCCCAGGAACTGTCCCCGGCCTGGCTCCAGCTTGGAGGGGTGGCTCCGGGGAGGCTGGTGTCCTTTCAGCTGGACATAAAGGCTGTGTCTAAAAACAAACAAACGACTTCTGGGGCAGAGGGCAGGGAAGTGGTTCCAGCAGGGTGTTCGGGCAACACGCCGGCCATTCAATCAGACCCGCGGGGCTGTGAGGGGAGCGGCGGAGAATCAATCATGGGCCGTGTGTGTTTGCAAAAGGACGTGTGTGGCCGTGACAGCAGCGGGAGCCCTGGGGGAGGCCCCCTGGGGACACGTGTCCACCACCTGGGCTTCCGTGCCTGCTGAGTTCTGGGAGGCGGTGGCTGTGAAAATACAGATTCCTAGGCCCCAGCCACCATCCCGCGGCCAAATCGCCAGAGTCGGGTCCAGGACTCTCTCCCAGACACTGCTGGTGAGCGGCCAGGCTTGGGAACTGCTGCGCAGCCCACCCAGCCCCAGGTAAGGTCCCGAGGGTGGAATGTGAGCAGTGGGGAGTGGCGGGGGCCGAGGCAGGATCCATGGTGGGAGGAGACGGAGCTTTGCAGTCAGATCTGGCTCAGTGTTTCTATGACAGTCTGTACTGCCCAGCTGCAAACTCCAGCCACCCCTTCCTCCCTCTCTCTCTCCCTTTTCCCCTTCCTTTTCCTCTTCCTCCCTTTCCCTCCGTCTCTCTTTCTCTCTCCTTTCTCCCTTTCTCTCTCACTTCCTTTCCCTCTTCCTCACTCTCTCCCTCTGTCTCTTTCTCTCTCCCCAGTTTCTCTCTCCCCCCCATTTCTCTGTCTCTCCCTTTCCCCATCTTCCTCCCTTCCTCTCTTTCTCTTTCCCTCTCTCACCCCTCTCTCTTCCTGTCTCCCTTTTTCTCTTCCTTTCTCCTTCCCTCCCTTTCTCTCCCCCCACCCTTCTCTCTTCCTCTCTCTCTTTCTCTGTCTGACTCCTTTTGTCTCTCTCTCTCTTCCTTTCTCCTCTCCCTTTCTCTCTCCCTCTTTCTTTGCCCCAGCACAGCATCTGGCACCTAGTAAGCACTCAATAAATATTCACCAAGTGGACAGCCCTCTGCTTTCTCTCCTGCCCCCGGTGTCTGCCTGTCCCTTGCGCCCCTTCCTTTTCATTCTTGCTCTCTGTGTCTCTAGCACCTCTGAATCCATCTGCAGTGCCTGGAAGCCCGTTCTCCAACTGCTCACCCCAGCATTCCGAGGCCAGGACTGCGCCGCTTCACCCTTCAGAAAGGCATGTTGGGGCTGGGAGAAAGCAGACCTGCCGTCGGGAAAAGCTGCCCCAGGCCTGTCCCCACCTGAAACCACAGCACGCTGCCTGCACCTCACCTTGCATCTTGCAGCATGGCTGCGATCTTCATTCCCAGCGACCCTCCTTCCTGCGCCTGGTGATCACCGTCCTCTTCTGTAGCACCAGGGACCCTAGCTGAGCCCCTGTGTCCCGCCTCTGTCCAACACCTGCAAAAAGAGAACCACAGGACAAAATCCCCATTGCGCAGATGAGGAGGCCAGCCAGAGAAGGGAGCAGTGATCTCCCAGAGGGCAGCTTACAATCCCAGACTCTCCAAGCGACAGAGGGCCCATCTGTGCAAGTCCGCATGCCCCTCAGTTACAGATGAGAATGTTGAGGTCTGGCAAGATGACTTTCCAGAGGGCTCAAAGAGCAGCAGTGGAGTCACCGGGGAGGTAAGGCCTTACTACACCGGTCCCACATCATACATGAATTTAACTTAACTGAGTTAAGGTCCACTTACCTAAACACATTTGCCCCTCACAGCCCAAAAGGGAAATTATATGACAGGGGAATCCCCACACCACTCACTTTGAAGGTGTCTGTTCCAAGCCAAGCCCTCTGATTGGGTCTCACATGTCTCTGAGTAGGAGTACCTGGCGCCTCCCTCTCCCTGTGAGTGTCCCGCCCCTAAACACAAGCCTTTACTGCATCTGGACCTTGACAGGAAAGACAGTGATCTGTCCCAATGCAGGAGGAAAAATGGACCATGCTGGATTTATTGAGAAATGGTGGTTGGCCACCTTGAGATACCATCTCATGCCAGTTAGAATGGCGATCATTAAAAAGTCAGGAAACAGCAAGATGCAGGGGCTCATGCCCGTGATCCCACCACTTTGAGAAGCTGAGGCAGGCAGATCACTTGAGGTCGGGAGTTTCAGACCCTGACCAACATGGCGAAACCGTGTCTCTACTAAAAATATAAAATTAGCTGGGCGTGGTAGCACATGCCTGTAATCCCAGCTACTTGGGAGGCTGAGGCAGGAGAATCATTTGAATCCAGGAGGCAGAGGTTGCAGTGAGCTGAGGTTGCGCCATTGCACACCAGCCTGGTCAACAAGAATGAAACTCTGTTTCAAAAAAAAAAAAAAAAATAGGAGACAACAGATGCTGCAGAGGATGTGAAGAAATAGAAATGCTTTTACACTGTTGGTGGTGGTGTAAATTACTTCAACCATTGTAGAAAACAGTGTGACGATTCCTCAAGGATCTAGAAATAGAAATACCGTTTGACCCAGCAATTCCATTACCGGGTATATACCCAAAGGAGTATAAATCATTCTACTGTAAAGACTCATGCACACATGTTTATTGTGACACTGTTCACAATAGCAAAGACTTGGGACCAACCCAAATGCCCATCAATGATACACTGGATAAAGAAAATGTGGCACATATACACCATGGAATACTATGCAGCCATAACAAAGGATGAGTTCATGTCCTTTGCAGGGACATGGATGAAGCTGGAAACCATCATTCTCAGCAAACTAACACAAGAACAGAAAACCAAAAACTGCATGTTCTCACTCATAAGTGGGAGTTGAACAATGAGAACACATGGACACAGGGAGGGGAACATCACACACCAGGGCCTGTCGGGGGGAGGGAGACTAGGGGAGGGATAGCATTAGGAGAAATACATAATGTAGATGACGGGTGCAGCAAACCACCAAGGCACGTGTATACCTATGTAACAAACCTGCACATTCTACACATGTACCCCAGAACTTAAAGTATAATTACAAAAAAGAAGAAGATTTAGGTTAAACACTCCCAATTGAAGGATTTTTTCTTATGGTAACAAATATTATGTTGTAATATCTGTATTCTAAATGAAAAGTAAAATTTGATGCCTTTGATAAATGAAAAAAAAATGATGGTTGGCTCCAACAGAATGGCTTCCTAAGGAATTTTCAAGGGCATTTTGACTATACGTGATTTTCCCCTTAAGCACTTCTCCTCTGCATAAGATGCAATCCCACTGGCTCTCCAGCAACTAGAAGAGAAACAAGAGACCTGACATTTTTAAGTCTTTTTACCAACGTATAAACTACATGCACAAAAATGCACATACTTTAAGTGTACAGCCCAACAAATGCTCACCAAGTGAACACACCCCAATAACTAGCCCCCAGGGGTCCCCCTTGTTACCCCTCCTATTTAGTAAGCCCTCAAAGGTAACCACTATCCCAACTTACCTCTCCATAGATCACTCTCACCTATTCTTGTACTTTTTGTATAAATGGCATCTTGTAGGATGCACTCTGCTGTGTGGAGCTTCCTTCACACAGTATAGTATCTGTAAGGCTCATCCATGTTGTCTTGTGTAGCAGCAGTTTATTTATTCCCCTTAATGTTTGTCAGTCCATGTGTGGCTCTATCACAATTTATTTATCCATTTTACTGTTGATGATGTATCAATTAGTTATCGCTAGGGAACAACGCCTCCCATAGCTCAGTGGCTTCAAACAGCAACCATTTATTTAGCATATGCTTCCAGACATAGATGTGGACTGAGATCCGCTGGGTGGTTCTTCTGCTCTGGGCTGGGCTTGGCTGATCTTGGCTGGGCTTGCTCAAGTGTCTGCCTTTCACAGCTGGGGCTGGGTGGTCTGAGATAAAGTCAACTCTGAAAGCTCATCTCTGCTCACTTCTCATCCTCCAGCAGGCTAGCCTGGACTTTTCACATAGCCACTGCGAGTTCCAAGACAGCAAAAGACCTCTTAAAACCTAGGCTTGGTTCTGGCACACATTGCTTCCACCGCATTCTATTGGCCACAGCAAATCACCTGACCAACACAGATTCAAGGGAGAAATAGACTCTGCCTCCTAATGGGATGGGCTACATAGAATCATGACTATTTTTGCAGTCTGCCAAATAGCCATTTCCAGTTTTCAGCCAAGAGAAATAATTCTACTGAGAACATTCTAGCATATGTCTTCCAATGACCATAAGGACATATTTCCAATGGGGATATTCCTAGGAGTAGAATTTCTGGGTTAGAGGAAAAGCCTTCATCCTTATATGGGCCCCATGCATGCCTATTTGTTGTAAAGAACAGAAGCCTCTGTGAGATTTGCAATCTTAAGGAAGTACCCCAAAGGGGCATGCACAGGTTTTGAAGCCCCTCTCACCTCCAGACAAGCTCCTCCTTTATGCAAAAACTTCCCTTTCCCCTTCTGTGCCAGGTGGAATATTATCCTACTGAAATGTGTCAACCTGGGTCCTCAGAATGTGACTCTGTTTGGAAATAGGGCCTTTGCAGCTATAATCAAGATGAGGTCATGCTGATTAGAATGGGTCCTTACCGGGAGGCCGAGGTGGGTGGATCACGAGGTCAAGAGATCGAGACCATCCTGGTCAACATGGTGAAACCCCGTCTCTACTAATACAAAAAATTAGCTGGGCATGGTGGCGCGTGCCTGTAATCCCAGCTACTCAGGAGGCTGAGGCAGGAGAATTGCCTGAACCCAGGAGGCGGAGGTTGCGGTGAGCCGAGATCGCGCCATTGCACTCCAGCCTGGGTAAAAAGAGCGAAACTCCGTCTCAAAAAAAAAAAAAAAAAAAAAAAAAGAATGGGTCCTTACCTAGTGATTTGTGACTTTATAAGAGAAAAGGGAGAGAGATTTGGATACAGACACTCAAGAAGACCATGTGATCACAGAGGCAGAGACTAGAGTGATGCATCTAAAATCAAGGACCCCCAAGGATTGCAGACACCAGCAGAAGCTGAAGGAGACAGGCAAGGGTCCTCCCCTAGAACCTTCAGAGAGAGCACAGCTCTGTGGACATCTTGATCTCGGACTTCCGGCCTGCAGAACCATGAGCGAATCCATTTCTGTTGTTTTACACCTTTCCATGTGTGGCGCTTTATTAGGAAACCAATACACCCCTCCTACCGTCCTGCTGTTCTGTCCTCTAGTCCAGAGCGGGAGCAAAGGGAAAGCTGCCCTGTGCCCCTTGTAATTGACCTTTTCATGCCGTTTCATCCCCAGGGTCACATGCGTAAGCACGTTACTGAGAAGATTTATCCCAAAGCACGTACGGGGCTCCGGCCCGCGCAAACACTTGCCTGCTGGTTTACAGTGATTTACTCGCAGATTACCCTCTGATGGAGGGGGCCCCAGCCTACGCGCCTCTCTCGTATATCAAAAAGGAAATCCTGAAGACATCCCTATAAACGCAGCAGGGAGGAGAACCTGCCGACGCCATAAACTTACACGATGTGGTGAAGTCAGATGGGCCATCTGCTTCACTCCCCAATCCAGATGCGCACAGGGGCTCGCTAGCACGATCCTCCATCACTCCAGACACGCCCCTTCTCTCATGTCTTCCCTGCTGCATGGGCAGCAGGGCAGCCCTTGAGAGGGGCATTGGGGCAGGGGGCATCAGCTCCCCCTCCTCCCAAGGCACGCAGTGAATCAAAATTATAAAGCAGAGCCATGTTCAAATTTTGGCTATTCCTGGCCTCCTTCTATGCTTTTTCTGAATTTCAGTCACCTCGTCTGTTGTGCAGGACTCCAATAAGAAAGCATGCCACCTAACCCAATCGATGAGTCCCCACGTTCACTCCCTTCTGCGAGGTGTATTATCAGGACTCCTGGCTGCAGGTGACAGAAACCCAATTCACAGTGGCTTAAGACACAAACAAGAATAATAATCTGTCTTCTTGAATACCTGAAAACTCTTGAAGCTACAGCTTCAGGTGTGGCTGCATCCAGAGTCTCCACAATGCCAACAGGAAGCTGTCTGTCTCTTTCAACTTAATTTTTCTCTTATTCAACTTTGTTGACAGGCAGGCTTTTCCTTCAGGGTGGCAAGATGTCCCCTCAAGCTTACACCCTGTGGTTTAGCAAACCCAGCAGAAGGGAGGGTCTCTCCAGTAGGCCCTGGACTGAATGAGGAAATGCTGATCGATTAGCAGCAAAGATAGAGGGAGGTGGGAACGCATGCCCAGATTCATGAACTAGGATATTTGTGAGATATTAGCCACTGCTTCCACCCTAGCTAATCTTTGCATCCTCTCAAAGAAAATTTGCTCCTCTATGGGTCTACCTCTCTGCATATAAGATGAGGGTCCCCCTGCTCTCTATGGGGACAGTCTTATCTCCAGACCCTCCCTCTGCCCCCCACTCAGGAGCTGCCATCCCCGCTGAGAGATGCCAATACCCATCTCTGACTGATCACCGTCTTCCATGTTGTCTGTTACTTTCTAAGTGCTGTACCCTGGATCCTTCAAAACTCATACTTTTAAGGCTCAAAACCCAGATTCTAGTGACTTAAAATAAGCTTTTGAAATACAAAAACCACAAACTCGACTCTCTCATCCTCCTCTGGTAACATCCATCCCTGCAGAAAATACAGAACACCCTGTGGTCGCCTGAGTGGAGGAAGGATGGGGGCAGGGAGACACTGGTCCACGTATCAAAGCGTCTCTCTGCCTGAAAGACCTCTCCTAAAAGACACGAGCTATTAGGAGCTCTGGCAACAGCTTTATCTTATTCTCCTTGGTTTCCCTGATGACTGGGCAAAACAGTAGCTGCCCTGATTCCATAAGACAGAAAGGGGTGACTTAATCCCAGAGCCACAGAGTGGAAGTCCCCAGGAGGCAATTTAAGGAAGGACTTTGAGCCATCGGAACCATGCAGAGATAAATGGGCTGCTTTGCTAGGTGGTGAGCTCCCTGTCCCTGAAGGCAGACAAGCAAAGACAGCTTGGCAGAGACACTGGCGAGAGGATTCAGATATCAGACGGGCAGTCAGTCACCTGGAGCGCTAAGAGAATTGGGCAGCGTCTATTTTTGCTAATTATTTGGTCTTCTTCGATGTTTAGGTCATAAAACACTGAAAATACTCTTGGTGAACATCCAAATCCCTTTGCATAATCTCCATCGCCCCGCAAGTCTGATTCCCACCTCCCACGCCAAACCCATTTCCACTTGCTTCCCCATTCCCTCCAACCACCCTGTTCCCTCCTCAGGACCTTTGCTGATGCTGTTCCCATACCCGGAACCCTCTTTCTGCAGATCTAGGCACAGACAGCTTCTTTTCAGTCTTCAAATCTCAGGGCACATAATATATTCCCTTCTCAAGGAAAGCTTCTCTGATGACTTGCTTTAAAAGCTCCTTTCCCACCCCATCCCCTTCTCTGCCATTACCCCGCGTTCTTTTTCTTGGCTGCACTTACCACCATATGAAATGATCCTAATTTGTTTATTCTGTCTCTCCAACTAGAATGGAAGCTCCCCAAAGGGTAGGAACCTTGTCTACCTGTTCACTACTGTATCTCAGAGCTTAGCCCACTGCTTGGCACATAGTAGATGCTCAGTAAGTACTTGCTCAATGAGCTGTATTAGCTGGGGTAACACTTGATGCTCTAACAGGTAAGCCCCCAGTTCTCAGTGGCTTAACACAATCATTTCATTCTCTGCCTCTGAAGGCCATGGGGTGTTTCCCATCAGTAGGCCACCATTCTAGGGCCCAGCCTCCTTCCATTTCATAGCTCTTCCATCCTCTAAAATGTCAGAGTCTCCTCCTTTCAACTGCAGGTGGAGAAAGAGAGAAAGTGGGAGATTTTGTGAGCCGGTGCATGGTTTATGAGCAGGCCTAAATGTGGCTTATGTCACATCTGCCTCCATGGGCCAGAACTCAATCACACGGCCACAGATAAGTGCAAAGAAGACAGGAAATGCGATCTCCTTGTGTGCCACGAGGAAAGTGGCTGTAGTGAAGAATCTGTCTCTGCCACAGAGGGAACGGATGAATGAACAAATGGGATGATCTCCAGCATACCTTCCAACTCAAGATCTCATAAAATTCCAAGTCCCGCTGGTCCAGGAACTCCTATGTCAATTGCTGCCTGCCCTGTTTCATCTCCACTGTTGGAATGACTGAAGGTAAGTGCTCAGGGACAGACAGAAAGTGCTGCCAGGGTCTGCTGGCCCCAGATAAAAGCAGCCCCAGAAATCTGGGCCTTCCTGAGAGACACCTGCATGGAACAGCTCTCACTCCTGCAGAGCAAGGGAGAACTGAATCCATTCGCTCAGATGACTTCACACTGGGTTCCAGCTGGGATCCAGCAGGCTTGGGGGAACTAGGGGCAGCCCTGGGGTCCCTGAAGGGCCTCCAGTGGAATTTAGCTCCATAGACATCCGGAAGCTTGTATTCAGTCCCTTCCTCGTGCTACTTACTTTCTCCAGTGGTGGTTCATACGTGGAAGTGCTAAGAGCAGTGCCTGGCACGCAGTAAGCACTCAATAAGTGTTTGCTAGCCTGAGCTCTTTCACCT
This sequence comes from Aotus nancymaae, assembly GCF_030222135.1. Classification (NCBI taxonomy): domain Eukaryota; kingdom Metazoa; phylum Chordata; class Mammalia; order Primates; family Aotidae; genus Aotus; species Aotus nancymaae. The sequence continues at coordinate 2,557,152 of NW_026988491.1, forward strand.
TCACAGTGACTCCATGCATTCATCCATCCACCTAACATGTATTGCCCATCCCTGCCCTTCACTGGGTCCTGGGAATGCAGCAATGAACAAGAAAGACAGAGAGTGGAGCGTGAAAGACATCGACCTTGCCCTCACAGAGCCCCCGGTCTGGAGGAAGACCAGCATTACCTAGGAATGGCTGCAACAGGAGAAAAACTGCACGTGGTATGCACTGCTTTAGAAGAAGGTTCTGGAGCTCTAGGGAGAGCACCTGGGGGCTTGACCCAGCCTGCAGAGGGGAAAGTCAGAAAGACACTCTTTGCCTTGCCCTTTCTGATCCTTCACACACGCATACCTTGGGTCTAATCTGGGGTGCCTCTCCTGCTGGTACGTTCTCCTGGACAAACTTTTCTTCCTGGTATGTGCCCAGAACCAGCCTGAAGCTGGGGGTCTCCACCCATGCCAGTATCCATGGTCTGGTCCTTTCCTGCTGTGTGGCTGTAGTCAGGCTGGAATGGGGGAGGACTCAACCCTGCGGGGGCTGCATATTGTGGGGTAGAAACTGAGGGCGGCGCTCTATGCTTCCTGAATCTTGATCCCAAGATGAAGATACCCAGTCCAGGGCCTGGGTGAGGACATGTCCAGTGGTCTCTGATTAAAGCTAAGTGTCTTCCTTGGTGCCCTTCTGTGCATGTCCCATGTGGTTGCCTCGGCCAGTGGGGACCTTGGCACCACCCAGGGGGCCCATATTCCTAAACCAGGCTCCCTCAAGCCTCTCTCTACGTTTGCTGATGCTCTGTAGAGCTTTGTGTCCGATTGTTTAAAATTATATTGCCCTTGCTTTCATAAAAGTGTTATCGAAATGAGTGAAGATGAGACACTCAGAAGCGTTTATCCCCAGAGGAAGAAGGGCTGTTCTCATCGACCTGGTATGTTGCAGACCAAGAAGGAGGCTGCACGGAACAGGCCAGAAGTGGCACATCTTTCGCCTGAATTGGCTACTTACTAGATGAAAAGTCACCCAGATGAACGCTCAACCGGGAAGCAGAAGAGCTAACGAAATGGACACATACAAAATACTGGAAACAGACTACCAACGACCATGCCCAAATGGTGTACTTGGAGACTAGTTTAGCTCTCCAGGGATTAAATGCTCACCTCTTTATAACACGGGGGACCAATGCTCGATTTCCACGCATTTGAATTTCATACCATGCATGCAAATCTGTAACGCATGAAACTGGACAAGGCAGGGGAGTTTCAGTGTGCTCTGCAGAGCGCCTCCTCGGGGCTCACACTGCCTGGAACCGGGGGACCCCACAGGGTAATGAGCGGGATCAGGACCCGGCCACCAACCCCTGGAAAACCTCCCCCAGGGTTAAGGCCACCAGATCGCAAGGCCCTGAGTCCACCCCCAGGAACGAAAGTCAGCCTGCCTCTCCCTCCAGTCTGCATCCAGCCCCAGGAGCAGATGACGGGGGCATCTGACCCTCCACAAGCCCCCTAGAAATGGGGGGAGGGGACATCAGATGGAGCACGGCGCAACCCCATGTGTCCTCCTTGGGAGGCCAAGGGCACCCAGGATGTGGAAATTAAAAAGGAGGAGGGGAGGCCCAGCATATTAACCTCCTTAATCTTTCATTTCTGACACAGATTGTGGTCCCTCATTTCAAAGAATTTCAAGCTAATGTCTGGAGGGCAGAAAAATCTATTTCCCAATACGCGCTGCAACTTTTTCACCAATCGACTGCCCTTCCTGGTACAATCAGCCGAGCATTGATTTTTTTTCTTTCTCTCTCTCTTTTTTTAATGCTAAAGCATCATCCAAAAATCTATCAATACGAACAACATCTTTGAAGAAAATACCAGGAGGCCCAGGCCGCTTCTTCATTAACCCCAAAGCTGCCAGCCCGAGATGGGGCCGGGGAAGGGGCTGTTACTGGGAGACCCAACCTGAGGAACACAGTCGCCACACTTCCTGGAACGCTGGGCTCTCTCGGGATGTGTGGGTGTCAGGCATCTTTTGTCCTTAGGTTAGAATCCCTTAGAACTGGGGCCAGTGAGGTTATTTCATTGTAAATTAATTCACATTCAATAAGATTTAAAATTCAGTTCCTTGGCCAGGCAGGGTGGCTCATGCTGGTAATCCCAGCACTCTGGGAAGCCGAGGTGGGGGTAGGGCTGGGGCTCAGGAGTTTGAGACCAGCCTGGGCAACACAGTGAGACCCCATCTCTACAAAAAAAATTTTTTTAATTAAAAAGTTTTGTTTTTGTTTAATGTTTTTTATGTTTCTTTTTTATTATTATTATTTTTTATTACACTTTAGGTTCTGGGGTACATGTGCAGATCATGCAATATTGTTGCACAGGTACACACATGGCAATGTGGTTTGCTGCCTCCATCCCCACCGTCACCTACATCTGGCATTTCTCCCCATGTTATCCCTCCCCAACCTCCCCACCCCACTCTACTGCTGTCCCTCCCTTACTAGCCCCAACAGACCCCAGTGTGTGATGCTCCCCAATTAGTCAGGCATGCTGATTTGTGCCTGTAGTCCCAGCTCCTCAGGAGGCTGAGGTGGGAGGATCACCTGAGCCCAGGAGATTGAGGCTGCAAGGAGCCATGATCACACCACTGCACTCCAGCCTGGATGACAGAGCAAGACCCTGTCTCAAACACAAAAAGAATGAAAATAATAAAATAGGCCAGGCACAGTGGCTCACACCTATAATCCCAGCACTTTGGGAGGCCGAGGCAGGTGGATCACCTGAGGTCAGGAGTTCGAGACCAGCTTGACCAACATGGTGAAACCCATCTCTACTAAAAATACAAAATTAGCTGGGCATGATGTGTGTGCCTGTAATCCCAGCTACTCCAAAGGCTGAGGCAGGAGAATTGCTTAGAATCCGGGAGGCAGAGGTTGCAGTGAGCTGAGATTGTACCACTGCACTCCAGCCTGAGCAACAGAGCAAGACTGTCTCAAAAAATAATAATAATAAATAAAATTCCTCAGTCAAATGAGCCAAGCTTCAAATCCTCCATGGCCGTGTGTGGCTCATGGCTCCCTTGTGGGACACCACAGGCCTAGAACATTTCCATTGTCATAGAAAGTTCTAGAGAACAGGGCTGCCTCAGAACAGGACTCAGCACACTTTTTCTGCAGAGCCAGTATTCTGAAAATGCTTCATATCTTGATTACAATGATGATTTCATGGGTGTAACATGCAATATTTGTGCATGTTACTGTATATAAATTTTGTCTCCATGAAAAGAAAAACATCTTTAGAAATGTTAGACTATCCTAGGGAGACAAAATGCCTGGAAAGTTCCAATCCTGGGGGATCCTTGAGCTTATCCTTACCCCAGGGGACCCTGGTGGGGCTTCAGAGACCCCCAAAGAGGGAGGATGCTGGGGAGAGGGCTCTCACTCATAACCCCCTTCCCCAAATCTGTATCCTTTTTAAGGGTTCTAAGGGCTGAGAAAGAGTTTAATGACAACAGCAATGGAAACATCAACTCTGTCTATTTCCAGCTTTTAGAAATGTGGAAATTCTTGAAAAAAGCAGGAAGTGGAACTCGTGGGGAGAGGGTTCATGGTAGGGGTGGGGTATATAGGAATGAGTGAGCATGGCAGTCTCAGGACCCTCATTCCTACTTCAGCCAGGGTGGCTCCCATGGTCTGTATTTTGCACATTGTGTCTGTGAGCAATAAGAATTCGCTTGTGGAAAGCTTCAGCTCCATTTCAAAAGTGTGCACACCACTGCTTTTTAGTCTTGGCTTTTACCCCAAAACAAGCAGTAGAGTAGATGGTTAAAGGCACACGCTGTGGTGCCAGAAGGCTAGGTTCAAATCCCAGCCCCAGCTGTGTGACCTTGGGAAAAGCTCATTTCTCTGTGCCTCAGTTTCCTCCTCTGTAAAAGTGGGGATAATGATAGGACCCTACTCATGGATTGTTATGAGAACAAGAAGCATTATTCTTTGGAGCAGCTGAGATTACAGGCATGCACCATCATGCCCAGCTAATTTTGTATTTTTAGTAGAGACGGGGTTTCACCATGTTGGCCAAGCTGGTCTTGAACTCCTGACCTCAGGTGATCCACCCGCCTCTGCCTCTCAAAGTGCTGGGATTACAGGCGTGAGCCACAGTGCCCAGCCTATTTTATTATTTTTATTCTTTTTGTGTTTGAGACAGGGTCTTGCTCTGTCATTCAGGCTGGAGTGCAGTGGTGTGATCATGGCTCCCTGCAGCCTCAATCTCCTGGGCTCAGGTGATCCTCCCACCTCAGCCTCCTGGCACATATCAGCATGCCTGGCTAATTATTTTTTTAATGTGCTTGGAAAGCATGTTGAACCGAGCTAAGCATCTCCTGTTTGTTTTGGGTCTGTCTAGGATGATGCCCTCATTTATTCCTTCAACACATTCACCTGATGAAGACGGCAGGCCTTGGGAAAGAAGGCAGCCAGGCCAAGTCATGGCAAACATATCTCTTTCCCTACTCCAGGTGGCACCTGCCTCTCACCTTCCAGGGGCCCCACCAGGTCCTTTCCACCCCACCAGTCAGGTCCCTGGGGCTCGGTCTGACAAAGGCTGATGACTTATCAGGACACCTGGGCCATAATCTGGGAACTGACTCTGATTCAGCTGATCCAGGAGCCACCAGTGTCTGATGTCCCCATGTCAAAAAGAGAGGCCACGCTGTCCCAGACCTGGACTGGCCGGGATTTGAACCCGGCCTTCTGTTGCACAGAACCCAGACTCCCTCTCCAAGAGGCGGGAGCCTACTCCCTGACCACCTATACCTGGAAGAGACCCCACTCTGGGACACATAGGAAACCTGAGGCTCTGTCCCCATAGACATTCACCTGTTCATCCAACCTGGTGGCTTCTGGACCCGGGAAGCCCTCACCTTCAGTTAGTCACTCATTTCACAACTATTTATAGGATGACTACTGTGTGCTAAACTGAGTCCCCGAGGCTAGAGACATAGGGAACCAGAGACACAGTCTGCCCTCAGGGAGTTCACATCTAGTTAAAGAAACAAGCAATAAACAACCCTTTCATTTCATCTGAAGATCAGTTCAAAGAAGAAAATAACTCAAGAGACTGGAAGCAGGTGTGGTCAAGGAAGGCTTCCTGGAAGAAGTGACAATTACACAGAAACCCAATAGACAAGAATGAGCTAGACCACAGGAAGATATGGGTGAAGGGCATTTCAGGCAGAGGGAAAGCCATGTGCAAAGGCCAGGAGGTAGGAACAAATTAGAGAAAGAGGAACAAGGAGCAGAATAAACGAGGAAGCCAGAGGTCAGAGGTGAGAATGGCCATGCCCACCAAGGTCTCAGCACACCTCTCTGCTGCCTGCTCAGTTGAACCCTGGTTTGATCTGGAAACATGCAGCTACCACCAATCACTGACAGAGCCTGGTGGTTATCAGAGCTACAGGGGTCTAGGTTCAAATCCAGCCTCAACCTCCTCCCAGCTGAGTAACCTCAGGCCAGGGCATGACCCTCCTGGGCCCCAGTTTCCTCCTTGGAAAATGGGGGCCTTGTGGGGTTGCTGTGGGGGTCAGAGCATGCGTGTAAAGGGTTTAACTCAGTGCCTGGCACACAGCGAACGATAGCCCGACGTTGGCTGAGACAGAGAATCTGTCTGCCCTGACGTCAGGCAGGGCCTAATTATAGACACCCAGAGGTCACTTTCAGCCCCTTGTGACTCAGAAGCAGTGCCAGGCAGCAGATAGTGCAAGGGACAGAGTCAGGCCAGCCCAACTAACACAGAGCCACGGGGAGTGCCTCAGTTTCCCTGTCTATTAATCGGAGATATCAGCAGGACCTGCCTCCCAGGGCTAGGAGAAGACTCCAGGATGGGCCTAGGACCTCACAGGAGCTCTGTCAACCTCCCAAGTCCACAACTACAAACAGAAAAATCGTTGTAATTTAGATAAACGTTCCCTTGAGGCTTTCTTTCTTTCATTCAACAAATATATACTGAGCCCCGTGGTGCATCTGGCTCTGTGTTAAATACAATGTGAACAAAAAAATGCCTGTGACAGCCACCAAGGGTTTACAGAGCCAATGAAGAGAGTCAGCAAGGTTACAGGGCATGTTTAATGTGCTCAAAGAACAAACTAGAGGTTCCAGAAAGAACCATTCTTCTTCTGTGTTCTTCCATAGCCTCACAGCAGCCAGGCCTTATCCAGCAGGCCTTGGTGTCTGAAAACTTGCTGGGGCAGGCGGAGAGTCCCCTACCTTGTCCCTGCATGTGAGACCCTCTGGTGTGACCCTGGCCTCCAATAGGACCATGTTCACCTCGAGATCTCAGTTCAAGGCCTGGGTCCGCTCCTGCCTTGCTGTGAGAACTTGGGCAAGGCATGGAGCCATGCCGTGCCTGTTTCCTCACCTGTGCATGGCATGAGTGATGGAAAGAAAGAAAATGCCTGTTGGGGCTGTCTGAGGGGTTAGATGTGATCACAGGGGCAGAGTGCTTTGTGTTCAGAGCTCCAACTGGAATCATTGCTGTTGTTACCCTCTGTCTAGGACAAGGGTGCCTAATCTTTTGGCTCCCTGGACCACATTAAAAGAAAAAAAAAGTCTTGAGCCACACATAAAATACGCTAACACTAATGATAGCTGATGAGCTAAACAAAAATTGCAAAAAAAAAAAAAAAAAAACCGTAATATTTTAAGAAAGTTTACAAATTTATGTTGGGCCTCATTCAGAGCCGTCCTGGGCTGCAGGTGGCCTGCAGGCAGCAGGTTGGACAAACTTGGTCTAGGGAATGATCCAGCACCAACATCACCCCCAGCTCAAGGAAAGGAGACATACCCTCTATACACTCTCAGCTCCAGCCCACTCTTGGGTCACTACCCCACTTTTGGGTCATTTCCAGGTCACCCCCTGGAAATGAGGGTGCTGAGCTAAGTAGGGGTGACCACCACGGATTTTTGCTTTCCTTTCTATCACAGAGTTTTTCATAGGCAGCAGCTGATCATGCATGGACTACATTTCCCAGGTTCCTTTGCACCTAAGTAGGCCCATGTGACTAACTCTGACCAATAGACTGTGAGAGAAAGTGATGGACATGACTTCAGGGCTAAGGTGACTAACAAGCAGGTGTGTCTCCTCAGTCTCTCTTTCCCCACCTGCCTGCTGAAAGGAACAGAGTTCAAAGTAAGTGTTAAAGATGGTAAAGCCACAAAATAGAAGGAGTCTGAGTGCCTGAGTCACCACATGGAGGCAGATTGCCCAACCAGAAATGCCAACAGTGGGTTGTAATATTACTGATAAATAAACTTATACTGTGTTAAACCATTGACATGACAATTGCATTTGTTAGAGCAGCTGGCATTGCCTTCCTTAACTATTACATATGCATTATACCTTTTTTTTTCAGTTGTATATGCATTGTCTCATTTAGCACTCAGCAAATTTCTAACACCAATAATGCGAGATACTGATCTTTTGAGCATTTACTTTGGGCCAAGCACTGGGCTAAGTCCTTTATATACGTTTTCTTGTCTTAACCACAATTCTATAAGGTGGGCTCATAGGATTATTATCATAGCCACTTTACACACTAGAAAACTAAGTCTCAAAAACCTTCAGAATCCTGCCCAGGGTCATTAGCTAATGAGTGGAAGTGGCCGGGCCAGAACCCAGAGTTTACTTTTTTTTTTTTAAAGACAGAGTCTTGCTCTGTCACCTAGGCTGGAGTGCAGTGGTGTGATCTTGGCTCACTGCAACTTCTGCCTCCCAAGTTCCAGTGATTCTCCTGCCTCGGCCTCGTGAGTATCTGGGACTACAGGTGCGTGCCACCACGCCTGGCTAATTTTTGTATTTTTGGTAGAGACAGGGTTTCACTATGTTGGCCAGGCTGGTCTCGAACTCCTAGCCTCAAGTGATCCACCTGCCTTGGCCTCTCAAACAGAGTTCACATTCTTAATGGCTGCACCCATGGCCTCCCAATACCCAATAAGTTAGATATTTCAAGCCCTGATCTGTAAGTGAAAAAACTGAAGCTCAGAGAAGGTCCATAACTTGGCCATGCTCCTGGATATAGTTTGGCAGTGATTGGCTTAGAACCCAGAGTTGTCTGGGTCCCAACTAGTGCTCTTGACCTACTCACATTGCTGCCTTGGTTGCCCTTTTCCAGTGGGCACTAAATCTCTGACCCTGTTTCCATTCCCCAATGTTACAGTGCCACGGCTGAAGGCAAACTTGGCATTCATAGAGCCTGTTATAATGCTAAATAAATTTTTCTCTTGGCAGCCTTGACACTTATTAAGCACCTGGAAGGCTATTAGTGCCTTGTGCTGTCCAAAACACTCTTAATTACTGTCTAATCAAGGTATCTTTCATTCTAGGGGGAAAAAAAAAAGACAGAGAACAGGGGGAGATGTTCGTGAACACCACTTTTGAGTCCTTTGCTGTGCATTTCCCTTCAGCTGTCACATCCCCTGGGTCTCATTCAGGAAAGGGACTAAAGAGATGAAGATGGAGGAGAATGGTGTCTAAACAAGGCTTCGCTTTCATCCAGCAATCTCACTCTGTGGACTTAATCTGAAGACAAAATGGAATGAATGAATGGTGAAGATGGATATAACAGGATGCTGATCACAGTGTTGTTGATAACAGGGAAAAATCAGAAACATCAGAAATGCCTGCCAACAGGACACTGGTTAAATGAACTGTGGTGCATTCATACAAAGAAGTACTATGCAGCCATTCAAAAGAACATGAAACCATTTGGACTGATGCAAACCAATCTACAGAAAAAAGGGGGGTGCAGAATAGTAAGCCTCCTGTGCACCCATTTGTGTAAAAACATAAGGATATGATTTTATTACAATTATCAATATTTATTGAGGCATTAAAACATACTATTTTCTTGTAAGACTCCTATGATGTAGAAAATATTCTCATTTCCAATTTATAGATGAGGAAATTGAGGCTCAGAAAAATTCATTAATGAGTACCCAGGGTCACCTCTTTAGTGAGTGGCAAAGCTGGGATTCAGACTCAGGAAGTCTGAAAGCCACGACTAACCATTAAATGACAATGCTTCCCCTCAACACAAGGAGAATGATTGACAGGTAAGTCCCATTTCTTTAAAATTGAGGAGAGTTGGAGGTACAAGTTATATAAGAGACTACTGGGAATTGAGGGGATAAAGTTTTAACAGCCACATGGGAACAGGAGGCAAAGCCTGGAGCCCTCCAAAGGTGGAGTGTTGGAACTGAGATCACTACCTAAAATCAGGGTCCCCAGAAGGTAATATTCTCAAATAAATAATAAAGTAGGAGGAACAACTGTGTACAGGCAAAAGACAGCAACAAGAAATTTTGTCTGTCTTGGCTTGGGCTCAGGGAAAAAACAAAAAAAAACTCCCCTAAGACTGTGTAACTATAGGTGTGTGATCACACCAATTTGGTGTTTAAATTTGAACTATCTGCATAGATGGGAACCCCCAAACTGAGAAAAACATAAACCTCAGACCAGGAGTGATGATATCATGGCAAGCAAGGCAGAAACAAATGTGCAACCAGACACCCTCAACCGTGCCATTCAAGATTCCCACAGGTACTGCCATACCTAAGATGAGCTTGCAACCCAAAATTATAAAACACATGAGAAACCAAATCACCATGAAAATACCTGGAAGGTCACATGAGGTACTGTTAGCAGTGGTTGTCTTTGGAAAGTGGTAATGCAGGAATGAAATGGAGCAAGACTGGCTTTGTACTGAATATACATCTAAGGCAGTTTGAAATTTCTTAGAGTAATAAGTTTGTAATGCTTTCTTCTTTCAGTTTTAAAATAAGAGAATCACTTCTCGGCCTTTTGGCTAAGATCAAGTGTAAAATAAAAAATATTTGAACTGAAAAGAAAAAAATGGAAGGAAAGAGGGAGTGAGAAAAGCAGAAAAATTGGCTACAAGCCTCAGTCCCCACCTCTAAGATCACCTTCCTACCTCATACACAAACTATGTGCTGTGGCCACTGAGTCTGATGATGTGTCACAGGAAAGAGTAGGGGTCCTTCCTGTTTGTCAAGCATGCTTTCACATATAGTAATAAGCCACTTTGTCTAAAATCCATGATTGGGGTTGATGCCACTAAATTGCCTCCAATCGAAGGAAGCCCCAATTTTAATTCCTCTGTGGGCACCAATCTACCAATAATCTCATTGTCTCTACCTCTTCGGTATTCTTCAAGTCTCACTACATTTGTCCATCCCCAGTCCCCTCCTCTGTCCCAAACACATCTCATGCCAGGCTCAGGACATAGTCCTCCTGCCTCTCATGCTCACTCCACTAACCCATCCTCCAGGCAGCAGCCAGAGTGAGAGTCCCAAAATGCAAATCAGATTACTGTCCTGCTCAGAAGCTGTGACAGGTTCCCTTTCACTCAGAATAAACTCTGAGACTGGCCAGGTATGGTGGCTCATGCTTGTAATCCCAACACTTTGAGAGGCCGAGGTCAGTGGATCACTTGAAGTCAGGAGTTCAAGGCAAGCCTGGCCAACACAGTGAACCCCGTCTCTACTGAAAATACATAAATTAGCTGGGCATGGTCTGCTGACCCCAGAAGGCAGAGAGGTTGCAGTGAGCCAAGATCATATCACTGCACTCCAGTCTGGGCAGCAGAGCGAGACTCCATCTCAAAAAAATAAAAACTCTGAGATTGGTCCACAGCCTACGAATGTTGGGGGATGCAGTCTCACTGACAGGTCTCAGGTCATCGCTCATGGCATCCCCGCCCTCTGTGCCTACCCCTTCACTCTGCTATATTTACACTAGCCTCTCATCAGGCCTCAAACACACCAGCTCAGGCTATCAAGTCTGCATAGAGAAGACACATTCTCTGGCCACTTTTCTTGCACAGAGAAACTCTGTTTCATCTTTCACATTCAATTGCAATGTCCTTGCCCTTGGAAAGCCACTCTGCACCCACCTAAAGCAGATGCTGAAGATCTCTGTGGTAGAATAATGGCCTCCTAGAGACGTCCATATCCACAACCCCAGAACCTGTGAATATATTACCTTACCTGACAATAGGAACTTTGCAAATGTGAATAAATTTGAATAAATGTGAGATGGGGGCAGGGGCAGCAGTTACCCTGGATTATCTTGGTAGGCTGATGTCATCACAAAGGGCCTTATAAAAGGAAGGCAGGAGGATGAGAGTCAGAGGAAGTGATGTGATGACAGAAACAGAGAGACTGGAAGACACTACAATGCTAGTTTTTAAGATGGAGGAAAATGTCACAAGCTAGGACTGTGAGTGGCCTGTCAAAGCTGGAAAATGCAAGGAAATGGGTTTTCCTCCTTCTGGAGCCTCTAGAAGAAACACAGCCCTGCTGACACCTTGACGTTTGTACTTCTGACCTCAGGACTGTAAGACGGTAAATGTGTGTTGTTGTCAGACACTAAATGGGTAAACATGTGTTGCAGCAGCCACAGGAAACTAATACAGTCCTCTGCCTGTGTTCCTCAGACCCGACCATCTCTGTATTTTCCAGGAAGTCCAAAAGCCAGCTTCAGAATTGCACTTCTGTTTTTTGTTTTGTTTTGTTTATTTTTTGTTTTGGGGACAGAGTCTTGCTCTGTCACACAGGCTGGAGTGCAGTGGCACAATCTCAGCTCACTGTGACCTCTGCCTCCTGGGTTTAAGTGATTCTCCTGCCTCAGCCTCCCAAGTAGCTGAGACTATAGGCTCCAGTCACCACGCCCAGCTAACAGTCCTGGGAACAAATGGCTCTGGGAAGCTGGTGTATCAATATCTCAGCTCCCTCGCCTCACAGGGCACACACCTCTACATGCTCTCTCTGAGGTCTTACAGGCTTGAACTCCAGTTGTACAACCTGGCAAATGGCTCCACCCACACTCCCTGGATTAGCTGCCTCCCTCTCCCTGTCTCACTGCCCTACTCCCCTTCAAGCACTTCCTGGAATCATTTATCAGACAAACCACTTGCCGTTGAGTCCTTGCCTCTGAGCAACCTGAAGCAAGACCCTTAAGAAAGGGTTTTTTTCTACACTGCACCCAGCACAGCTGTACCTCTGCATCTCCACAATGGGAACGGCAGTCCCTCGAGGGCAGGATGGTGCATCCAGGCCCTGGCACAGGGTCTGGCATGCTGAAAACACTGGGTAAATATATGTTGAGTTGCCGACTGAATAATTTGGCCCTTTAAAGAAAACAGAACATCTTCTGGAAGATGCACAGGCACTCTTATTGCCAGCAGGGCTTCCAAATTAGTGGTGGAATGGGTGCTGCTTTAACAGAGTCCAAATTTCTACTGCATTTAGTGGCCTCCGTTTGCATGTGGAGAATGGAGACTCCAGAACACTGGGGAAGAGTTCATTTCCCTAAGTGGGTTAAATGTGCCCTCCAGCAACCAGCACCCGAAGGTAGAGACCAGGCTTCTTGATCTGCAGAGTCTTCCTGAAGGCCTCTAGAAAGAGCCTGACCGGCTGGGCACAATGATTCATGCCTGTAATCCCACCACTATGGGAGGCAGAGGTGGGTGGTCACTTGAGCTCAGGAATTTGAGACCAGCCTGGCCAACGTAGTGAAACCCCTTCTCTACAAAAATACAAAAATTAGCCAGGCATGGTGGTGCCCACCTGTAATGCCAGCTACTAGAGAGGCTGAGGCAGGAGAATCGCTTGAACTCAGAAGGCACAGGTTGCAGTGAGCCGAGATCATGCCATTGCACTCCAGCCTGGGTGACAAGAGCAAAATTCCATTTCAAAAATAAATTAAATTAAAAAAGAAAACAAAAAGAAATAGACTGACCCTGCCGCTGGGTCACCGGACACTCTCAGGGAAGTCTCTTAGAGGGACCAGGTCATTTTCCACCTTCATGCCTTTGTCCAGGCCGTGGGTTCTGCCTGGAATTCCTTTTATCTATCTGCAAAACAATGGTTTATCTTTCAAAATTTGCCCCAAGCAGCACCTCTCTGGGGTCTTTCTTCTCTTCCCTTTCTAGGACTTCCCAACCTGAGCCCCGCTTTTCATCTCCATGGACACTTCGGGTATCTTTGGATGTCTCTGACATTTCAGGGTATTGCATCTGGGGCAGGAATCCTGTCTGTTTCTCTCCATGCTCTGATGCCTGGCATACAGTAGGTATCCAATGCTTGCTGACATGTACAGCTTCTTCCTCCTTGGCTCTAAGCCTGAGAAGCTCGAGGCTCACCCCATGCCTTCACCATACCTGGTCACGGCTGGGATCTCCGAGGCCCCAGGTGAAGTGCCAGGAGGATTCCTGAACTTCTGGAGAAGGAGAAAAGAGATGTGGAGGGAAAGCAAAGGACCTGGGGTGGCTGGACAAGGGACAACCCCCCAACCCACTCCTAGATCCTAGGGTGCCACGTCAGCACCGAGCACCCTCATCCTATCACCCATCAATACTGCAAAAAACCTGGAAAGAACTCTTTCCATCCTGGCCACAAGGTCCTCCTGGGAGGCAGATTTCTGAATAAAGAGATGGAGACAGAGACTCAAGGTTCTGGATTTGGGGCAGAAGGTCCAAAGCTTAGTCCATCATGTAGCCTCAGACAAGTCCTGTGAGCCAAGGCGGAAGAGACCAACAGACAGGTTCCAAACGCCCCTCCTGGCTGTCCCTCCTTGGTAGGACCTGGCCTGTCACAGCCTTCCCACAGGGCAGCCATCATGATTCAATAAGATGTGTTCAATGAGATGTGTTTCAATCTGCACCCAGCTAATGAGCACCTACTGTGTGCCAGGCACCGCGCTAGGCCCCCAGGGTTGAGCAAAAAACAAAATAGTTGGGGACCCTTCGTTCATGAGGAAGAGGAAGACAAGGCATAGCAGAGTGGACAGCAGTGGGAGGGGAACAGGAAGAGGAGGAAAAGGTGGGCAGGACAGTCCCTCACCAGTCTGGCAGATCGCTGAGACGGTTGGGTTTGATTCTAAAGACAACAGGTCTCGAGAGGCTGAGGCAGGTGGATCACTTGAGCCCAGGAGAAGTTCGAGATCAGTCTGGGGAAGGAAGGAAGGAAGAGAGGGAGGGAGGGAGGGAGGGAGGAAGGGAAGGAGGGAGGGAGGCAGGCAGGGAGGGAAAGAACAAAGAACAAAATAATGAATGAATGAAAGAGAAGACAGGGAGGGATGGAGGAAGGAAGGAGAGAGAGAGAAAGAAAGAAAAAAGGGAATGAAAGAAAGAGAAAGGGAGAGAGGGATGGAGAGAGGGAAGGGAGGAAGGAAGGAGGGAAGGAAGGAAGGATGGAAGGAAGGGAGGGAGGGAGGGAGGGAGGGAAGGAAGAAAAACAAAAGAGAGAGAGAGAGAGACAGAAAACAGGATACCCAGAAAAAATTTCTAGCACAATATAGCCTCCCCCAACTTGCACCCCTCCAAGGTGCCCAAAACAGGTGTATTTGGGTCGGGCACAGTGGCTCATGCCTGTAATCTCAGCACTTTGGGAGGCCAAAGCAGGTGGATTGCCTGAGCTCAGGAGTTCGAGATCAGCCTGGGCAACACGATAAAACCCTGTCTCTACTAAAAATACAAATACATATATATAGCTGGGAATGGCAGCATGCGCCTGTAGCCCTAGCTACTCGGGAGGCTGAGGCAAGAGAAGTGCTTGAACCCAGGAGGCAGAGGTTGCAGTGAGCCAAGATCGCACCACTGCACTCCAGCCTGGGAGACAGAGTGAGACTCTGTCTCAAAAACAAACAAACAACAAAAAAAATAGGTGTATCCTTGTCTGTCATCATGGGCATCTGGCCTTTTCCCCCAATAACCATGCCTCCCCTTTCTACAGGCAGCTGCTTGCAACTTTTGAATGTTCCTGGCTCAGTCTCAAGAACTAGAATCCTTGGCCGCCCTCTCAAAGGGATTAAATCACTCAAAAACAAAGTTAAGCAAGTTAGAGATAGCAGCAAGAACCACACCAAGGTGTAACAGAGACTCCGCGGCCATCACACTGAGCCCTTGTCGCTGTCTGGGCAGAAGGCACCCTGTTCTGCCCTGCCCTTGTTCTTTTATATACTCCCAAGGGGAGCTCGTGCATCCGGTAAATGTGTCGTCTCTCTTTGGGTCAGCTCGGCTTTGCGCTTTCCCTTCTTCCCACATTCTTTCATGAGGTGATCCTTGCTGTTAACAAAACCTACTCAGTACATGCCATGCTGGTATGAAGCTCAGGTGGCTACAAGGAGTGGGTGATAAAATTTAGAGGCTGAGGCAAGGAAGATTGCTTCAAGCCAGGAATTCAAGACCAGCCTGGGCAACAGAGAAAGACCCTATCTCTACAAAAATTAAAAAAAAAAATAGCCAGGTGTGGTGGTGCATGACTAGTAGTCCTAGCTACTCGGTAGGCTGAGATGGGAGGATCTCTTGAGTTCAGGAGTTCGAGGCTGCACTGAACTATGATTGTGCCGCTGTACTCCAGCCTGGGTGACAGCACAAGACTCTGTTTAAAAAAAAAAAAAAAAAGCAGCCTCCCAGGGAAGGGTTTCTAGCCATCTGTTGATGATCACTGACCTGGGAATCATGGGGATTCCTGTTCTTCCTCCATCCACACCCCTAGACTCAGGCATGTGAGTTGCTACCAGGCCACCTTCTCACCAAGAGTTAGAAGATCTGCCCACAGAGCTGGGGAAGAGTTGAAGCTGTCACAAATAGTGAAGACTGGTGCATTCATTCTTGAAGCATCTTATTGACAAATGAATCAGTGGTGTAAATATAGCAGGCAGCCTTTCCATCAGATTTCTCCTCTCAGCCAAACTCCTCGGCTTGCCCTCCAGGGCTTTTCATGTCTGATCACATCCCTCCATATCTCAACTTCCCCTCTTTATTCCAGTCCCATCAGACCAGCCAGCAGTCCCTTTTCAGCCTCTGCACCTGTGCACATGCTGGTTCCTCTTTCTGTGCTGGATAAATTTGTGTACAATACCCAGCTAAAATGTCCCTTCCTCCAGGAAGCTCCTCTGGTCCTGAGTCTGTCTCTCACCTTAGTCTGACATTCTAGTCCATCTCCCCCATTGGGCTAGAAGGTTCTTAAGGGTGGGAACTTTGTGTTTTCTACCTTTACAGATGGCCAGCACCCGGTACTAGATGGTCCTATGGAGTCATGTACCTTAAGCTTCGGAGCCTCGGTTTCCTCAACTAGATAATGGAATTCTCGTGTCAACCTCCTAGCATTGTGGGGAGGAGGAAATGAGCAAGGCCTGTGAAGCTCCACATAGAAGCTGCCCCTCACAGCAGCCCCAGAGGTGGGCAGAAAAGAGCCAGCCCCCACCTGGGGGGAGTGAGGACGATGACTTATATGCATCAGTCTTCAGCTGCAGAGGTGCAGACCATGGTTCATTTACTCCTGCGGCTCAAAGCCACCTTCATCTCCTGTCCTCCCCATGACCCTGCAGACAGAGGAATCCCTGCCAGGTTAACACTCACTGACCTCATACCACGCCGGTCAAGAGACCAAAAGGAGAACTCATTTCCCAGCCAGGGGCCAGCTGTCCTCACAGAAGTCACAAGGCTCAGCACAGGTGAAAGCTGAGCCTGAGTCATGGAGCGCCCGCCTCCTCCCCTCAGCCTGAGCAGGACTCAGACAGAACAGGGTGAGGCTCTCCCAGTTCCCAAGGACCTCCTGGTGCCAGGAGCTTCCCAGACATCATCTCAAATCCCCGCACCACCCTGGTGAGGGGTGCACCCTTAGCGTACCCACTGTACAGATGGGAAAAATGAGGCTGAGTGTTGAGTGACGTGCCCAAGGTCTCACAGCTGCTAAGTGGTGGAGCCAGGATTTGAACCCATGTCCCTAGGACATTTCCGTCTTCTCCACTTCCTGACCTTGGTCTGTTTCTGCTGTGGGTGTTTTCAGCCTGGGAACACCATCCCCACCCCAACATGCACACTCTTTATTCCACGTGTGCAACTGAGTGGGCCTTTGAGAAACAGCAGATAAAGTTACAAGTTCTCGTCCAAAGCTCCGGGATGTTGTCTCCACTGAGGGTCAGAGGGTCGGGAGCCTAGCTCAGCGAGCCCCATTGCTCACAGCCTGGATGGAGGGGGCTTGTGCCAGAAGATTGATCCCCCTGCTGTATGGAGAGGGTCAGGAAGAGGCCCAGATCCACCCTCCCACGTGGCGACTGCATTTATTGAGTGCTTGCTCTAGTCGCCACCCAATGAGTGGCTTTCCTTCACTTCCTTACATGTGTCCCACATGGTCCCACATGGTCCCGCATGGTCCCGCCTCCCGGTCTTGATGCCCCCAGGCCCTCCCTCATCTACTCAGCAGACATGCATTGAGCCCCTACTGTGATAGGCACTGGGAAGAGAGCAGGGGACAGGATGAACACGGAGTCTCTGTTCTGTTATCACGTGGAGGAAACAGACAATACACAGCAAAGTGAACCAGTCGCTAAGTAAGTCAAGACTGCATGGGGCAGCAGAGGAAATGAACTGAACACTGTGCATCACGTGGGGGCAGTCAGGAGGGCTCCCTGGAGGAAGAGGCACCTGAGCTGAATGCTCAGAGATAAGAAGGCAAGGGTCTGGAGGAGAAGCGTGGATTAGGGTTAATGAAGCAAAAGAAGCATTTGCACAGTTCCTACCATACAGTGGGGCTCCCTCAATGTCATCCTTGGTGTCTCCCTAATACAACACCATATAGCCACATCATCCTTCAGCCACCGAGCACTTTACAGTTTATGTAGTGCAGAACACTTCACAGTTTCTATCGCATGTCCCCACGCAAGACCTTCTTAGCTCTTCACATGGGCCCTGAGGCACAGAGATGAGGACACTGAGGTTGAGAGGAAAATGTCACCCAAGGACACACAGCCAGATGTCTCCTCCTAGCCCAGGCCACCCGCCTCTCTCTACCTGCCTCTCTACCTTTCCCTGGAAGGCAGCGGCTGGAGGACCCCTGCCTTGGCCGTCTCCCAGGCCCACCAGCCTCCTGGGAGGGAGGGCGGCTCTGCACCAGCCCATATATAACCCACTCCACGCACCTTCTCCACATGAATAAATGGGGAACAGTGGGGTCATAAATCCTGGGACTGCCAATGTCCCCGGGACCAGCTCTTTCTCTGGCCACGCACTAGTACTTTTTACAACCCATTAATTAGTCCCTCTAATAAAGTTTGACAAAATGATAACTTGCCCATGAAAAGTGTTGTAATAAATACATTTTCCCTAACTTTTGACCATTCGAGCATAGCCGCCTCATAAACCCTCTGCCACGGTTCACTGCCTTATTGTCTCTCTATATTTCTCCATCACCATGGAAGTTCGGGGCCTGGGGCCTCATGGACTCAGGACAGGTCTGGGCCTGATTCTGGGACCCCAGCATCATCAGGGAGACAGCTACGGGTGGTCCCTCCCCTGCTCACAGACCTGCAATGGCTCCCACCCCCCAGGATGGCAGTTGCCAAGCTCCAGTCTCTCCTCCCCGAGCCCTGTTCTAGCCAGGTGGCCGCTGAACAAACCATTTCTGGACGTGATGTTTTCTTCAATCTGATTCTCTTAAATAAGCTTATTTTGCAAGAAAGCTTTAGAGCATTGTTATGGAAAACTGGAAACGCTGTATAACCATCACTGAAAAGGAAATACAAATAAACACAATGAAAACAAAAAGATGTCACCAGGCCAAGCACGGTGGCTCACACCTGCAATCCCAACACAATGGGAGGCCGAGGCAGGTGGATCGCTTGAGCTCAGGAGTTCAAGGCCAGCCTGCTCAACATGGCGAAACCCCACCCCGTCTCTAAAAAAATACAAAACTTAGCCAGTCCTGGTGTCGTGTGCCTGTAGTTCCAGCTATTGAATGGCTGAAACAGAAGGATCACTTGAGCTCAGGAGGTCGAGGCTGCAGCGAGCTGTGTTTGTGTTACTGCACTCCAGCCCTGGGTGACAAAATAAAACCCTGTCTCAAAAATAAAATAAAAAATAAAGGCACCAAATCCCAGACACCCAGTACTGCTTTTTCTCTGGCACTTTGAGCCCCAGGCCCGCCTTCCCTCTTTTTGTTGTACAGGAAGATCAGTGAGGCTAGAGAGGCATTAAAGACGCATCAGCACCAAGCTGAGACTTCCTCCTCAGTGTAGACAGAGGGTCCGAAAAGGGATTTCAAGAGGCAATGATCTCCCTTGTAGAGGCTCTGAGTTGAATGCCACATCCCTGCACACCACCCAGGAGGGTCCTGTGCAGCAGTCAGGATGGTACCCAGCTGGGTCTCGGGGTGGGAATCTGGTCAGAGAAGGGGCTCAGGCCCCATGTGTAAGCCCCAGGTACCTCGCCAGCCCACTGTGATCCACAGAGGGGCACGAGACAGGGTATTTCCCGCTGCACCACAAGTCAAGAGAATGGCTATTGTTCACAAGAAAGAATCAAAACTCAAGGGCGGTGTGTGGGGAGCAGCCTGGAAAAGTATCAGTGTTCACGCCCAGCCATCCAAAATCGTTTGTCCCTTCCCCTTCCCATCTAGGGGAATTTATAACCAGTCCTTGGCTTGACATCTGATCAGCACTGACCTCCTGATCTGCCTGGGGTTCCCCGATTTCAGACCCAGGGTCTCTTAGACTTCTCCACCCTCCTGGACTATCCCAGCTGCAAGACCAAGTCACCTCCCCAGGATCATCTGCCTTGGGGCTCCCGACATCCTTTTTTTTTTTTTTTTTTGAGACAGGGTCTCGCTCTCGTGCCCAGGCTGGAGTGCAGTGACAAAAACTCAGTTCACTGCAACCTCTGCCTCCCTGGTTCAAGCAATTCTCCTGCCTCCATCTCCCAAGTACCTGGGATTACAGGCATCTGCCACCACACTCATCTATTTGTGTGTGTGTGTGTATTTTTAGTAGACATGGGGTTTCACCATGTTGGCCAGGCTAGTTTTGAACACCTGACGTCAAGTCATCCACCCTCCTCAGCTTCCCAAAGTGCTGGGATGACAGGCATGAGCCGCCACACCCGGCCCAAGCTCCCAACACTCGTGTCACCTAATGTAATGAGTTTGTTGGAGCGTTATCATTCTCCATCTGCGTTCCAGCACCAGGCTCTGCACAGAGGAGGGGCTAAGCAGTGAGGTCTGAACGAGTGAGTGGTGAGAATTGGAATGTCTGATGACGTAGCACCCCACTTCACAGATGAACAAAGCAAGGCCCAGGAGAAGAAATGATGAGGCCAAGTGCCAGCAAGTCTGGAGCAGAACTAAAACCCTGGAATGCTACCTTTAAACCCTGCTCAGTGCTCATTCTTCTGCAGCCACAAAAACCCAGAGAGACACTTTTGGCTGTAATCACTGCCCACCAGGACAGATATGGGTTTCCTATTCCTGTGCCAACCTCAAAAATGTGAAAATTCCCAAAACCAACTGCTTGTCGTGATAGCTGACATGGGGCGCCCAGTCCCAAGCTCTGGCCCCTGCCCACCAGAGTTGGCCTTGAGCTCTGTGGTCCTTGTTGATGGCGGGTGTGCCCAGGCCTGACCCAAGTGCCCCAGGTAGGTGCTGCCTGTCCATCGCTGCCAAGACTCCCAATAATGCTTCAAGGATGGTTGTTTGTGCCCATCTGACAGGTAAAAGGACTAAAGTTCCAAGAGCAGAAGGCATAAAGCCCAGCCTTAAAACTGCTTGTCCTCAGCCGGGCGTGGTGGCACATGTCTGTATTTCCAGCTACTCAGAAGGCTGAGGCAGGAGAATGGCTTGAACCCAGGAGACAGAGGGTGCAGTGAGCTGAGATCACAGAGTGAGACTCTGTCTCCAAACATAAATAAATAAATACACCTCTGAAGGGTGATCACTGGGGCTGGTCCTGTTCTGAGACTGCAGCTCATGAAGAGTGATGTGTCTGCCATGCAGTGCCTAAAATCCCACCACTAGTCTCTCTCACATGGACAAAGAAATGTATTACTGAAGGCATCTTTAAAATAGCAGCAAGGGAGTCTAGTACAATGGAAAGGGCAATGGGTTAGGAATGAAAAGATCTGAACTCTAGTTGTGGTTGTGCCATCAGCTCATGTTATGGCCTTGGATGAGTCTATCTAACACCCAGTCCAGACCAGTTTTCCCGGAGTATGGATGGGGTAGGAATGGGGGAAGAGTGTGGGGCCAGAACATTGTTTCCCATAGCGTGGGGTGTGTGCCCTGAGAGATTCATTTAGGAGGATACATGGACTCAGCATTAACAATTACATAATGAATGCCCAGGTGTGGTGGATTATGCCTGAACCCCCCACGCTTTGGGAGGTTGAGGCAGCTGGGTTGCTTGAGCCCAGGAGCTCAAGACCACCCTGGGCATCATAGCGAGACCCTATCTCTACAAAAAGTTTAAAAATTAGTCACGTATGGTGGTGTGTGCCTGTAGTTCCAGCTCCTTGGGAGGCTGAGGCAGGAGGATGGCTTGAAGCCAGGAGTTTGTGGCTGCAGTGAGCCATAATCACACCACTGCAGTCCAGCCTGAGTGACAGAGCGAGACCCTGTCTCAAAACAAAAAAAGAACTGTGTAAATGAAATCCCTGTTTCCCTTCTGATCACCTTCCTGATTACTAACAGGAAGAAAGCCTCGGTTTGGTGCTGATGCGTCTTTAATGCCTCCCCTTTTGCTACCTCCCTTTTTAACAAAAACCAAGCAGACCTCAGGCTGACAGCCCTGGGCAGACGGTAGCGCCTGGCTGGACTTTCACAGAGTCGCTCTGCTTTGGTTTCACGGTACTTTTGTTTAAGGTCATCATCTTTTCAGGGCAAGTGGAACGTGCTTCCCATTTACTCTAGCGGTATAAAGTGTCCTTTTTAAATACGCTCATTTAAGCTGAAAGAATGAGTTGATTTCATGAAAAGTACCGAATCAATATGAGCATCGGTGGAAGTGAAATTAGGAAAAATGGCAAAGTGGAAAGTGGATGATGGGCTGGAGGGGCTCTTTCAGGGCGGATGGGGGCTGCCAGGTTCACGGACTGCCCACCGTAAACAGCAGCCCCTCACTTCACAGTGTGCAAAAGCCTTTTCCAAGCACGGTCTCAGTCAGTGTATGCGACGCCTGGTGACCCTGTTTTCCAAGGCCTCCCTCACTGCCACGTCTGAGAACCATCCCAGCTGCCAATGACAGGCTATCACGGGAACTTTACAGACCTCGCCGAACCCGCGCCCTTTACCTGGCTTGAGTGGAAGGCACAACTCGAACCCCACATGCCAGAAGAGGAAACTGAGGCTCCGAGAGTCACATAGCAGTTTTTTGCCTACAGCAGTTGTAACCAATTCGCACAAACTCGGTGGCTGACAACAGAAACGCATCGTCTCTCGGTTCCGGAAAGCGGAAGTCTGAAATCCAGGAATCCGCAGGGCTGTGCTCCCTCCAAAGCCTCTCGGGGGGAATCCTTCCTTGTCTCTTCCAGCTTCCGGCGGCCCCGGCGTTCCTTGGCTGGTAGTGCATCCCTCCAGTCTCCGCCTCCAGCCTCCATCCCCACATGGCCTTCTCTTCTGCAGCCTCCTCCCTCCTTCTCCGTCTCCAAGGACACCTGTCATCGGACTTTGGACCCTCCCTAATCCCGGCTGATACCATCTCAAGATCCTTTACTCCCTTCCATCTGCAAAGACATTTATCCAAACAGTGACATTCACAGTTTCCGGGGAACATCTTCTGGAGGTGGGGGTGGGGTCACCACTTAACCCACTACAAGCAGTATCAGGATTCACGCTTAGGATGGAGCCGGGTTTTCTTCAGTGGACACACAGGCACAGCCCGGAGCCCACCTCCCCTGCCCATACCACCGTGGGTTGTCCACCCTGCCCCCTCCGACCCAGAAACCCAGGAACAGCAGGCACCTGGTGTGGCAGGGACCAGGCCTCGCACAGTCTCACGCTCGGATTTAATTAGGACAGAAGACTGAACTCTGCTCAATGATACGGGCATCAGCCCACCCACTTGCCTGGGGACCCATCTCTTCGAGGAAATTTATAGCCACAATTTAGTAGGTGAATTATGGCTGCTGGCACCTGAGCCATGAGAATTGCCCTGGCACATTAAATGCACCCGCTAACACCCCTTGATGCTGGAACCACCCTCACAGAGCCTGTAAAATAGGAAATGGCAGAGAATGGGGACCCTCATGGGAGCCACAGGAACCCCAGGACTGCAGCAGCCTCCTGAGCTGGGGGCAGAGAACTGGGTTTTCCTCCCAGTACTGCCTCGCTGGGTGAGCTGTGATAGGTCCCTGGCCCTTTGTTGGTGCCAGTGGCCTGGCGAAGCCAAGTGTGGTGTGCAGGCCAGCAGCATCAGGGAGATGATTAGGAATGCAGAAACTCAGCACCCCACACTCAATCCAGACCTGCACGTTAACAGGCCCCCACGCCAGGGGTGTGCAGCCAGTCACGCTTGAGAAGCTGTGGCGGAAGCATAGGACGGAGTATGCCTTGGTCTATGGGAGATGCTGTAACAAAACGCCGTAGAGTGAGTGGCTTATGAGCCACAGGAATTCACTGCACACAGTTCCAGAGGCTGGAAGTCCAAGATCAAGGACCCCGGGCAGGTTCAGAGTCAGGTGAAGGCTCACTTCCTGGTTCCTACACTGACTTCTCTCTGTGTCCTCACGTAGGGGAACAGGCAAGGAAGCCCTCGGGCCTCTTTTATAAGGGCACTAGTCCCATTCACAAGGAATCATCCCTCATGATCTAATCACCTCCCAAAGGACCCACCTCCTGACACCAACACCTTGGGTGTTAGGTTTCAATGTACAAACTTTAGGGTGACACAAACATTCCCACCGTAGCAGAGCACAGCCATGCAAGCCTGGGACACCATGAAGGCAGTCCCCAACATGGCCCGTGCACATGCTCATAGTCCCCACCACCCCTCAGAGACACCACACACTGCTCCCCCCACAGGTGCACACACACATCACACATTCGTGGAAATGCATGCTCCAATACACAACACATACTCATATATACACCTATGCACGATCTGTGCCCATGCCCATGTATGTCGCTGCTGGTAGGACTGTGGGCAGATGAGAAAGACAGCTTTGGGTTCTTTGTTTGTCCATTCAGCATATTTACTAGCCAATGACTGAAACCAGGCATGCACCAGGTGTCCCTGTGTGAAGCTGAAGAAGGAGGAATCCCCGGTCCTCAGCTCAAGGTCACGATGTGGTCTGATTGATGCAATAACAGGGGGCTCTGCACAGTAATGGGAGAGGGAAGGGGCAGGAGATAGCTCAGCCCATGGGGAGAAGGTGGGCCAGAGAGGCTTTCCAGACAAAAAGACCTGGCTGGATCCCAGCAAATAAGTATGAATGTTCTTGGCAGGCAAAGTAAGTGTATTTATCTGTTTTCACACTGCTGTAAAGAACTTCCTGAGACTGGGTAATTTATAAAGGAAAGAGGTTTAATTGACTCACAGTTCCGCATGGCTGGGGAGGCCTCAGGAAACTTACAATCATGGCAGAAGGTGAAGGGGAAGCAAGGCACCTTCTTCACAAGGCAGCAGGAAGGACAAGTGTTGAGCGAAGAGGGAAGAGCCCTTTATAAAACCATCAGATCTCGTGAGAACTCACTCACCACCATGAGAACAGCATGTGGGAAACCGCCCGCATGATGCAATCACCCCCACCTGGTCTCTCCTTTGACATGTAGGGAGAATGGGGATTACAATTCCAGATGAGATTTGGGTGGGTACACAGAGCCTAACCGTATCAGTAGGAAAGGACATTTTCAGTAGAGAGAACAGAAGCAGCAGAGTCCTGGACGCATAAATAGGTGGCTCTGGGCAGGCAAAGGCACAGAATGTAGGCCACGCCTGATAGCAAGCCTCCTAAAATTGGACTCAAGCCTTTTTGTCCTCTCCACTCCCCCCCCCGGCACTTCAGTCAGGCCACCCTCACCTCCTCCTTGCACCAAAACAGCATCCTTGCAGAGCGCCTTGCTGGGCTTCAGTCTTACCCCTTCCAGACCCACTCACCTCCCTCTACAGCCACAGGGATCTTCCTACCATCCAAACCTGATCATATTGCCCTCTTGATAAGCTCTGCCTTGGCTCCCTAGTGCCCTCAGACTAAGGACTAGAGTTTTCAGTTCCCTCAGGTTCTGTCCAACTCTCACATCAAGGTGCATCTGCAATGCTGTTGGAATCTCACCCAACTCCCTCACACTGCCTTACTTTTATATGCACCATTTCTTCTGCCTGAAGGTCCCTTTCCCAATGCCTTTCTCTACCTGTCAAACTCCTACTCATACTGCAAAACCCATGCTTCGAAAGGTCTTTTCCTCCAAAATGCCTTCCACGAGATTCTTGGAAAAGGAAGACATAATTACGCGTTTTTGTCAGGTCTTCGGTGGTTTCTCAGAAATTCGGGCTTTGGGATGAGACAGGAGCAGGAATGTGCAGGGGTTTTAAGGTCCAAACACATCCACAAAGCAACCTCGAAACATGTTGCAGAGCTTTTTTCACTTTCTTTTTTAAATTAGATTTTCATATTTCAGAGATCAAGAAGCTCAAAACGTTTTCCGTGATAACCTTTCTTAGTGCCACAAGATAGCCAAACTGGTTTTATTTGTATTCTCTCAGATCTGAGCTTTTTGAACACTTAGGACAAATGAAGCCCCCTAGTTCACAAAGAAAGAAAACACACAAAACCCACCCCCTCGGGGCCGGGGCTAGATTGAGGATGTGGGTAAACAGCAACAAGAATGATAACGATGGCTGTCAGGACTCTGGGAAGGCGTATTACAGACAAAGAGGCTGCACGAATCCACATAAAACAACATCAAACCAGCGAGGCAGTAGGTCGTGAGCTGAACTGGGATGTGAGGAGATTCCAGAGGCGGTCGGAGGCATGTGTGGCAATCCAGGAGGGCTTCTTGGAGGAGGGAAGTTTCTCCTCCCACTGCCTCAGTGACCTAAATTCCCCCCAACGAAGACAGGCCACTGGGGCCTGGCCTGGGTGTGCTGGTCCCCTGCAGCTATTTCAGGCACCTGTCCTCCACCGAGGCAAAGATACACTCCAAAGTGGCTTTTCAAATAATTAGATTGTTTGGAATTCCTAGTCAGTGCAATTAATGGACCCCAAACACTGTTAATTATGTTTTCTGTGGCTGGTGTACACAGAGGCTGATCGATCCACCGTGAACTGCCAATTACAGAGGCACTGCGGATGAAGCCACCTGGAGAGGTGGGGAGGCCCAGCTGGGAAGCAGCGGGGGGTTTAGAGACTTTTCACCAAGCAAGGCTCCATGCAGACCCACCTGCCTGCCTTTTGGGGTGTGGCACCTGCAGACTCAAGCCAGATGGAGTTGGATGCTCACACCCAGACAGCAGCAGGCCCTGAGACTTTTTCAGCTGGGAGGGAGCAAAGGGGCCTGATTTGTGAGTGTGCTGCTGTGTGTGCATGTGAGGTGTGTTTGTGCCAGCTGTGTGTGTGTGTGTGTGTGTGTGTGTGTGCAGGGGCACGACCGGAAGCGTGTATGATTGAAGAGGTGAGTACGCACGTTTGTGTCTGAAAGCTAGCTGTTACTGCAAGTGAGGGCATGTCTGAGGGCAGTCAACCTGCTGTAACAAACACTGTAGACTGGGTGGCTCGCAAACAACAGAAACCTACTTCTCACGGTTCTAGAGGCTGGGGATCTGAGACCAAAGCTCCGGTAGATTCCATGTTTGGTGAGGGGTGGCTTCCTGATTCAGAGACGGCCCCTCCTTCTCAGTCTTCACACGGCGGCAGGGGCGAGGGAGCTCTCCAGGGCCTTTGTGTTTGTTTGTTTGTTTTAAATTATTTTTATTTATTTATTTATTTATTTATTGCAACGAAGTCTCCCTCTGTTGCCCAGGCTAGAGTGCAGTGGCATCACCTCAGCTTACTGCAACGTCTGCCTCCCGTGTTCAAGCAACTCTCACGCACCTTCCCCCACCTCGCACCTTCTCTGTATCTGGGGCCCCAGGCAGGGGTTGCACAGCGTCCCCCCACTGCCCACGCTGGATACCACGGCGCCTGCACTCCTTCCTCTTTACCACCGAAACTTCTCTCAGACCTCGCAGCTTCTCCTCCTCATCCTGCCACCTGCTAACCTAACCTAATCTCCTACTGCTGGCCCCTGTCCTGTCCATCTGGAGGTCACAACTGGCCCCTCCAACTACACCTGCACTCCCAAGCCTTCTCTGCATAGAAATCAGAAGGCTCTTTCTAAACCCAAGTCTGACTCTGCCTCTCCCTTCTTTAAAACTCTCCATGGCTCCCGTGGCCCCATCGCCCTCCTCCCCATATCCGAGTCCTGACTTCACCTGTCTCTCTCAGGCTCCTGCCACATTGACCTCCACTCAACCTATCAAAGAGCCCATGCTTCCTCTCCCTGAAGGCCCTTCACACACACTGTTCCCTCTCCACCCAGAATGCTTGTCCCTTCCGCTTTTTACCTAGTTCATATCTCAGATGCCACTTCTGGGAAGCCCACCCTGGTATACACTCTCATCACTATATGTCTGTGTCTCGAAGCACTGTGTGCTTTCTCTGTGAGTTCCCTGTTGGGGAGTGGGGACTGGGTAGGGCCAGGACCTGCTCTTGTTCACCACTGTGTTCCTAATACTGGTACTGTGCCTGGCACACAGTAGGTACACAATAAATGCTTGAGAATAAGCAAATGAGTGAGTGTGCATGTGTGCATGTGTGTTTGTGGGTGTGATGTGTACATGGGTGTGTGTCCCTGTGATGGCAGCTGCTGGAACCCAGCCTGGCCCATCCTCTTTCTTCCCTGCCTCTCCCTCCCCCAGCAAGGCTGCCCCAGGGGATGCGGCAGCCTCCCTATCTTGCCTGCATATCTCAGGGGCAAGCAGCGGTGACCTAATGAGAGAGAGGGGCTGCAGGACTCAGGCAAGGAAAAAAAGGTCTGGCTGCAACCAGCAGGGCAGGCTTGGAGGGGATGGCATGCCCTAACCAGACCTAGAGAGACAGGGAGGATTGGAACACAGGCCCATGGGCACTGAGACTGGTGGGGTGGACAGGGTGGTCCAGGTGAAGGGCGGAGCAATCAGCAAGGGAGGCAAGAAATGAACTTGTTTAAATTTAAGTTCCATCAATGCAGGGGCCACAACTGTAATCTCCAAAGCACAGTACCTGGCACATAATTAGTGCTCAATAAATACAGGGCAGAGAAAAGAGGGCTTTTGGGGCTTTTTTTAAGAGATGGAGTCTCACTATGTTGCCCAGGCTGGTCTCAAACTCCTGGCTTCAAGCGACTCTCCCTCTTCGGCCCTCCACAGTGCTGGGATTATAGGCAGGAGCCACCACGCCTGGCCACCCTAGGGCTTTTATAAGTCCCCCTGGAGTCCTGAGCTCCAGCCGAGGTTCTGCCACGTATCAGCCTTGTGAGGCTGGGCAGTCACTTGCCTTTTTGTAACTCCGTTTCCTCACTAGTAACATGAAAGTGAGATTCGCAGGCTCCTGTGAGGGACAATTGTCTCTGCCTGTCCACCCCGCTCCTCCCTCAGGGATCATCCATGACTCTCCCACCTCCCTTGGACGGTGATGTTAGTTTTTTTTGGATTTTTTTGTTTGTGTGTATTTGTTTGTTTGTTGAGACAGAGTCTTGCTCTGTCGTCCAGGCTGGAGGGCAATGGCATGATCTCAGCTCACTGCAACCTCTGCCTCCTGAGTTCAAGCAATTCTCCTGCCTCAGCCTCCCAAGTACCTGGGATTACAAACATGTGCCACCACACCCAGCTAATTTTTGTATTTTTAGTAGAGATGAGGTTTCACCATGTTGGCCAGGCTGTTCTAGAACTCCTGACCTCAAGTGATCCTCCTGCCTTGGCCACCCTCTGTGATATTTAAGAGACTTATCCTGGTCTGCAGCTCTTGGAAGGGCACATGACCTGCACTTGGCCAATCAAAGTTCTCCATTCCTGGTCCTGTGATTGGCTCAGAAATATGCACATGATCCAAGTACAACCAGTGAGAATGAATCCTAGAACTTGTGCTGAAACTATTAATAAAAAACTTTTTACTTTTTTTTCCTGCCATAGTTCTGACAAGAGAATACAGTTCTGGAGTTACTCTGGATTCTGTAAAAAGAGCTTGCCTGTAAGAAGAAAATGGGACCAAGTCCTGCCCTGCAGACATTGTTGGAGCACCTGGATCCAGCCATGCCTGAAGCCATCCTGAGCCTTTTTTTTTTTTTTTTTTTTTTTTGGTGGCTGGCACATAAGTAGAGGTGATACAAATGGTAGCTGTAATTAGCAGAATAGGCTATGGCACACAGTTGGCACTTGGTAATGTTCGTGCCTGCCTTCTTTCATTCCCCTGCCCTTGGATACATTGTAGCCTTACTGCCATCCCTCTTTCTGTCCATTATAGATGCTTCCAGAAGGATTGTGGGGCCACGTTCAGGGCATGAGAAAAATGTGTTAATGGTAGAATGTCTGTCAGAGCATTTTCCCATCAAGCTGTTCTTCTTCCCCACTGAAGATGCTTAAGGGATAAGACAGATGCCAAAAATAATGAGGTTGGGAACGGCTGTGATCCTCGCCTGGCAAATTCACAGCTGCAAGCCATTCAGGCCCTGGGGCAGCCACAGAGAGGGAAGGAGCGAGCCCATGGGGGTCTGTAGGGGCTGGATACCTCTGCATCAGGCCAACAGTGGGGTCTGGGCTTTGAGAGCTGAGGGCAAGTTCCCATCAGCAAGGCTGTGAGAGCGTTTAGTGAATGCCTGCTGGATGCTAGTCCTGTGTAGTAGTGAATAATAATAAATGAGGAAAGTAGGGCAGAGAGAGAAGACCTGCACTTAGTAGGTGATTTTCAACTGCTTATGGCTGACTGAGTAGAACTTCAGAGATCCAATCCGTGGATAGCCTTCATGCCCCAAATAGTCAGGGTCAGCATTCGCAGGGGAGGCACTAACCTGGCTGAACGTGGGGAGGGAGCAGAGAAGGCTTCCTTGGGGTTGCTTGTGGACTGAGTTGAGCCTTAAAGAATGTGGTCTTGGCTGGGCGCGGTGGCTCACGCCTGTAATCCCAGCCCTTTGGGAGGCTGAGCCGGATGGATCACAAAGTCAGGAGTTTAAGACCAGCCTGACCAACATGGAGAAACCCTGTCTCTACTAAAAATACAAAAATTAGAGCTGGGCGTGGTGGTGTGCATGCATAATCTCAGCTACTCAGGAGGCTGAGTCAGGAGAATCACTTGAATCCAGGAGGTGGAGGTTGCAGTGAGCTGAGATTGTGCCACTGCACTCCAGACTGGGCGACAGAGTGAGACTCCATCTAAAAAAAAAAAAAAAAAATGAGGTATTGGCAACGAAAAGTCCTGTGAGATGGGGTGGAGAGAAATTCCTGGGAGGAGCAAAGGAGCAACATCTCCCCAGAATACACAGGGAAGTGGGGGCCCCCAAGTACAGCAGGGCTTACAGATCAGGCTAAGGAGCTCGGGCTTTGGGCTGGAGTACTGGGGAGCTATGGGAGGGCTTTGAGCAAAGGAGTGGCCTGACTTAGGTTGGGCTTAAGAAAAACCTTTCCAGCCACTATCAGCTTAGGAGAAATCCTGGCGGACGTTAGCATCAATCAGGTGAGCAATTCTGGGGGCTGAGACTGATGCCAAAGATTTCAGGAGCAAAATCAAAAAGTTTGGTGGCTTTTGGAGTCAGATGGAAGGTGGCGTGGAGAAGGAAGCCCAGGGGCAAAAATAGGATGCTCAAGTTCAAGGTCTGGGCTTCTGGGGCTGGGTTGCAGGTCCTTCTTCTGAAAATGGGAGCTCATAATATCTGCCCTGCTAAACTCAGAGAGTTGGCATGAAGAGCAAGTGATGGGATGACTGGGAAAATGCCTTGAATTGTCTACAGCAGTGTCGGCAAAGGCTCTCTGTAAAGAGCCAGATAGTAAATACTTTAGGTTTTGTGGGCCATAAGTTCTCTGTCCCTCCTGGCACTCAACTCTGCACCACAGACGATACATATGCACATGGGTGTGGCCGTATTCCCATCAAACTTCGTTTGCCTGGGGGTTGTGGTTTGCCAACCCGATTTAAGGTGATGGCAAATACCAACACCTTCTTCTTAGCACTCCTGATATCGCTTCTCTCTTGGCCCTGCTTTCTTCCTATCTTCTCTGTCTCCAAAGATCACAGCCCAGAGAAAAAGCAAGTACACTTGGCCCTCCATATATGTGGGTTCCAGATCCAAGGATTCAACAAACCACAGACTGAAAATATTTGGAAAAAATAAAATGGATGGTTGTGTCTGTACCGATGACTTTTTTCCTTGTCATTACTCCCTAAACAACACAGTGTAACAACTCTTCACGTAGCATTTATATTGTATTAGTATTATAACTAGTCTAGAAATGATTTAAAGTATATGGAGGATGTGTGTAGGTTATATGCAGATAGTACTCCCTTTGTATATAAAGAACTTGAGCATGGATTTTCACACAACATGTGGTATCCTGGCACAAATTCCCCCTGGATATTGAGGGATGATTGTACTTCTCCCTAGGTACTCATTGTATAAATGAGGAAACTAGATCAGAGCGAGAAGCCCCACACTTAGTAGGTGGTTTTTAACTACTTATTGGTTGAATGAATGAACCTCTGGAGATCCAATCCATGGATAGCATTCATGCCCCAAATGGCCAATCCTGTACTCGTGGCAGACATCACAAATCAATCCCAGCACACTTCTCTATGGAGCATTGATTCGGCTTCTAAATTCTCAAGTCAAGGTTCCAAGCAGCCACCTTCGATTGAGAGCGGCACATAAGAAGAAATGGAAACTAGTCCAGCCCTTCTATTTTGTAGACGAGGAAATGGAGGCAAAATAAGCTTTCATGGGGAGTCTGTGCAGACCAGCTGGTGCCCTCTGGCTGCCTGTTTCATCCAACCTGTCCAGAAGCTCCAGAGAAACCCTTGTCCAGCTGGGCAGGCAGGGGGTGCCAGAGAGGAGCACAGCTGGGCAGCTGGCATGAGCTCATCCCAGTGCCTCTCTGCTCAGCCACTGCTCAGCCACATCCCTTCTGTCCCCCACCCGCCTGCTCCCCACAGCTGCTCTTTTGAAAGCCCTGCATGGGAAGCTGTTGATGAGTCTCTCTGTTCTCTTTTCAGAGCATTGTCCCCTTACTGGCACCAGCCGTGTTCTTCTCTTGGCTGCTTAATTAACAGTATTATTAGAGCCTAGAGGAAAGTCACCCAGAACCTCCCTGAAAGACACTCACGCTTGGGAAGAGTAGCTGCAAGCAGACAGGAAGCAGGGGCTGGTGCCAGGAGATGCCCTCTCCCCGCCTCCAGGGCCCTTCACTTGCCAATGCCCAGTGGGACCATTTTTCCCCACCTTCCTGGGGAAGCCATTGAGGGCCCGTGAGGGAAGAGGTAGGGAGGAGGTAGCTTGCAGCAAGCTTGTCTGGAAGCACCCAGACCTGGTTGATAAACCCTGCTCTCAGCAATGGGTGCAAGTCTTTGGGAAGAGGGACTAGGCCCCCAGCCCTGGGATCAGCTCAGAACTCAACAGTCACATCCTCACTACCTCCACGCAGAGCAGCAGAAGTAGTAGCTGGAAAACATGTCCGGTAGCTGTGTGACCTTGGGCCAAACCATCACTGCCTCTGTGCTCAATTTCCCCTGTGTAAAATGTGCTTCTAGTGCACCTGGTCTGCTGCTAAGCACTTCGTGTGCATTATCTTACCTATCCTTGTTCCAGGACTCTATGGCTACATTACAGATCACCCCAAAACACGGTGCCTTAAAGCAACAACAATCACAGTCTGTAATTTACACAGGGCGTGGCGGGATAGCTCATCTCAGCTCCACACGGCATCAGCTGAGACAACTCAACTGTAGGGTGGAGGACCCACTCCCAAAATAGCTCGCTCACATGACGGGCAAATTGGTTCTGGCTGTTAGCTGGGAATTCAGCTGGAGCTATGCACTGGGGGCATAGAGGTGGGTTCTCCATTCTTCTCCATGCATTTCTTGAGCTTCCTCACAATATGGTGGCCAGGTTCTGGGAGAGAGTAACTTAGGAGAACCAGGCACAAGTACATGGCCTTGTTATGACCTAACCTCAGAAATCATAGCATCACCTCCATGGTACTCTGCCGCTTGAGGAAATTCAAATGCCCACCCAAGTTCAAGGAGACGGGACTTACACTCAACCTCTTGATGAGGAAATGACGAGATTATACAAGGGCATAAGGAGTGAGAGATGTGTTTGCGATCATCTTTGAAAAATGCAATCTGCCAATCTGCCACATTCTTCAAAACAACTGGAAGGTCGCTACAATTATTATTTCCATTTTACAGACCAGGAAAATGAGAATTTAAGTCATTCAGAGAAGTTAAGTAATTTACCCAAAGCCATACAGCTTTGTGGCTGAGCAGGGTCATGAACATAAACAGCCTGACTTCAAAACATAGGGTTTTCAAACTTCCTTTTTTGTTTTAGCTGTAAGGCATATCCTCCTAATAAAATCTTCTGGGAGAGATTTGTGAAAGGAGGTCAAAACAGAGGGACCGGGAACTTGGACCCTGCCATGGCCTCCAGGATCCTCTTAGGAACTCAAGTTTCTGAAAAAGATTGACAACCCCAAGGTAAGCTGCTCTCCAAGTCCCCACTTGTCAACAAGGAAAAACCCCCTCCATCATCCAGATGGTCTAACCTGGTCTAGACTCTGCTCCTATTATCTTATTTTACGGGCTTCCTGGATTGCTGCCTGTATTAGCCCATTTTCACACTGCTATAAAGAACTACCTGAAACTGGCTGGTTTATGAAGAAAATAGATTTATTGACTCACAGTTCCAC
The DNA here is from genome assembly GCF_030222135.1 of Aotus nancymaae. NCBI lineage: Eukaryota > Metazoa > Chordata > Mammalia > Primates > Aotidae > Aotus > Aotus nancymaae. The sequence continues at coordinate 2,590,869 of NW_026988491.1, forward strand.
AGGCTGTATAGGAAGCATGGCTGGAAGACCTCAGGAAACTTACACTCATGGCAGAAGATGAGGGGGAAACAAGCACCTCTTTACCATGGGGAGCAGGAGAGCGAGGGAGCGAAGGAGAAAGTGATACACCTTTTTAACAACCAGATCCCACGAGAACTCCCTCACTATCACGAGAACAGTAAGGGGAAAATCCTCCCCAAGGATCCAATCACCTCCCGCCAGGTCCCTCCCCAAACGCTGGGGATTACAATTCAACGTGAGACGTGGGTGAGGACACAGAACCAGACCGTATCGCCGCCCCTCCTCTGAGTGGGTCCCAGCAACCCAGGGGGTTTCTCCATACCTGCCACCCTCATCCCAACTCCCAGTTCTTGCTGGGGGTGCTGTTTTAAACAAACAGCGCTCTGCCAGGTAAATAAAGTTGGAGAAAGGGTGGTCTAACAGGGGGCCCACCACACGCCAAACCATGGAATACAGGGCAGCCAGGGGAGGGAGTGGGCAGCGAGTGCCATGAGCAGGGCTGGCAGGAAGGCAGGATTAGAGAATGCGGGGTGGAGAAGTTTGTTCTGAAGGCAATGGGGGTGGAACCATGGAAGGGTTTTGAGCAGGGGAGAGCCATGATTGGATTTGGGTTTTGGTCTGGCCAAGGTGTGGACAATGGCTTGTGGGAAGGAGGCTGCACCGCCAGGGCTCTATCATCCTAAGGCTGGGGGAGGGAGGGCAGCACCATCAGCTCTTGGTGCCCAGTGGAGGTAGAGAGAGGGCACCTGGGACTCAGGTTGGAAGACTGAGTGAATAGTCAGTTCTGACTGGACTTACTGTCCCTGTCTCTAGGAAACTCCCAGTAAGACAGCTCCCAGTGACAGAGGAGCAGAGAGGAAGAGCGGAGTGACTCATCAGAGCCCCACCCGGGCTGCCTGCTTGTCTGCTCCGACATCAGTCCCAGGCTCCCACCCAGCTCTGTCTGCCTGAACGCCACTTCCCAGGATGCCTGACGTATTCCTTACGTGGTGACTTTGACATGAACACTATAAAAATAGGGGTTTAAAAATAGTCACCTTGTCACAAGGAATAGGGAGGAGAGATACCCCCTCCCCCCGCAAAGGAATGAGGTGGAGAGTCACCCAACATTTCTCGGAGCTGTGCCCATCAACGCCACTCCCTCCTCCACACCTTGCACCTGATCAGGACAACTTCATGGAGATTTACTGACTCCCCATGCTCAGGAGTCTTTCTGCTACTTTAATCAAATCAACTGTGCATCAGGTGATGTCTGCCTGCTTCATTCTCTCTCTTCCCAGGACTCAGCAAAGCTGAGAACAGCAGCTTACGGGGCTACCTGGTGACCCAGGAGACCCTGCCAGGGCATTGCTTCCAGCCTGACTCTGTACACATGTGCACCTGGCTTCAAATCTTCTCCCTCTCCCTTCCTTGCTGGGTGATCTTAAGCTATCGATTTGACCTCTCTGGGCCTCAACTCCCACATCTGTAAAATGGAGCCCAAAACAGGAAGAAGGGAGAGGCATGGGGTCGGGGGAATGGGGGCGGCACCTGGAAAGCTGGAGCTGGAATCTCCCACGTCCACTAGACAGGTCCATCGAGTACCTACTTCCCATCTAGACACTCGGCAGAGCACACAGCCTGTGGGGACAGCCTGAGTGCCTTCAAGCAGTTTGATTAATGTTCCATTTAGTGCAATAAACAATACAATTACTCAATCCCTGCAAACTCTGCTCTGAGTGGGGTGGGCAGGTGGGGTGTGCAAGCTAAGATGGGGCTTTGGGGTCATCCCTGCTATTAATTACAGGTACTTAAGCACAGCCCTAGAAAACCAGTGTCACACCTTCTCCGTGGCTGAAAGGGTGGATGCGGGGAGTGCACCAGAGGGGTCACAGGGTCCTCCATTGTGGCATCCCGCAAAGGACACACAGAGATGGCTTAAGGAATATGTTTTCTCCCCCTTTCTCTCCCACTGTCCCTGCCTATTCTCTTTGTCACAATAAATCTGCATGGCAAAATAATGACATGTCCTCAGTGGTACCCACACTGAGCATCTAGGATGCTTGGCCAGGTGGTTCTGCAAGCCTTGGCTGCCTTTCCTCTCAGGTCCGGGGCTCGGCTGGCTGTCGGCTGGTCTAGGCTGGCCTCAGCTGGAACCACTTGGGTAACTACATCTGTCCCACATGTCTCTCACCCTCCCGCACACTGGCCCAGGCATGTCCTTCTCTTGGCAAGGGCAGGAGGCAAGAGTAAGCGAGCTCGGTCACAACAGACTTCCGAGTCCTATTGCTAACATCCCATTGGCCAAAGCAAGTCACGTGGCTGAGCCCAAAGTCAGAAGAGGAGGGCACTGCAAGGTCACGTGGCAAAGGGTGTGGACACAGGGAGGGGTGGGAGATGGGACCATTTTGAAATCAGTCTGCCAAGCTGCCTAACCTCTTCCTGGTCCCAAACACAGAGCTGAGAAAGGGAGACTAGGCACCAGAGAGAGAAGCCTTCCCAGAGAAAAGCCGTTTTAAAGGGGGATAGAATGTTTTATGTGTGGTTTTTGTTTGGTTTGGTTTTTTATTCTTTATTTTTTGAAACAGGGTCTTGTTCTACCACCCAGGCTGTCACCCAGTGCTATGTTGTCATCACAGCTCACTGCAGCCTCAACCTCCCAGACGCAAGCCATCTTCCCATGCCGAGTAGCTGGGACCACAGATGTGTACCACCACACCCAGCTAATCCTGTTTTCTATTTTTTTAGTAGAGGCAGGGGTCTCCCTATGTTTCCCAGGTTGGTCTCGAACTCCTAGCCTCAACCTATCCTCCCACCTTAGCCTCCTAAGTAGCTGGGATCACAGCTGCACACCACCATGGCTGGCTAATTTTTTTAAAAAAAATTTAAGGCCAGGCACAGTGGCTCACACAATCCCAGCACTTTAGGAGACTGAAGCAGGTGGATCACAAGGTCAAGAGTTCAAGACCAGCTGGGCCAAGATAGTGAAACCCTGTCTCTACTAAAAAAAAAAAAAAAAAAAAATACAAAAATTAGCCGGGCATGGTGACAGGTGCCTGTAATCCCAGCTACTCAGGAGGCTGAGGCAGAGAACTGCCTGAACCTGGGAGGCAGAAGTTGCAGTGGGCTGAGATCAAACCACTGAACTCCAGCCTAATTGACAGAGTGAGAGTCTGTCCCAAAAAAAAAATAATTGGTTTTAGTAGAGGTCTCATTATGTTGCCCAGGCTAGTCTCAAACTCCTGGCTTGAAGTGATCCTCCTGCCTTGGCCTCCCAAAATGCTGGGATTACAGGTGTTAGCCACCATGCCCAGCCTAGAATATTAACTGACAGAAATACATTAGGACTATGCGAAGGACGTGAAATCCAGCATCTAAAGGGCAGAACTGACGGTTGGTTTTGTTTGTTCTGCAGCAGCTTAAGGAGAACACATTTTTTTCATCACGTTTGAAAAGCAAAAATCTAGGAATGTTTGCTTTGCCTTTATTCAACCAATACTGAGATTTTAATCGGGGAAACTCTGGCAATCTAAAGCAAATGGCCCATTAGGAAGTTGTTACCTGGGGAGTCCTTACGGAGCCTCTGGCTTGCCTCTGTGAGGATCTCATGCAGAACACTGCCGTGGGCCCAACCCATGGAGGAATCTGCACCTCTCCTGAAATGTGAATTATCCTAAGAGCTGGCATGGGTGACCCCCATTCCAGGGAGGTTAATTACAAGATCTTGGACCCAGAGCTAGAACTCCAGCTACCCACACACACACACACACAGAAAGCCAACACTGACCAAGAATCTCCTTGAATTCTCCCCGCTTTGGGAAGTAGATACTATCTTTGTCCACGTTTTACTGGTGGTGAAACTGAGGCTGAGAAAGGAAGATTGGCAGCTGGCAATAAAGTGGGAGCCAGGACGCAAGCTTAGGGGGTCTGATACCAGAGCCTTTGCTGCTGTGTCCCAATGCCTCCCTGCAGTGGGAATGCACAGGAGATGCCAGGCCTAAGCTGGCTATTTAAGCATCCAGCCCAGTCCACAGTGGGTCACAGGAGACCCACAGAGGAACCCACCTGCAAAGACCTAGTGTCCATGGACTACAAGCCCAATCCATCTGCTTCACTGCTCAGAGCTCATCAACACAGACTCACACTGTCTGGATTTCTATCTTTTCCTAGGTGTCTTTTCCCAGCTTGATACATTAAAACTATATTCTCCAGCTTTTCGACCCAAGCCCCTACCATTTCTCAATTCTCCTTGGCTTAACTCCATGCCCCCAAATTTCATATATATACATATATATGTGTGTGTGTATATATATACGTATAAATATATATGTGTGTGTATATATATGTATATATATACATATGTATACACACATATATATACACACACATATATATATATTTGTTATGGCAGCCTGGGCTTATTAAGACATCCACGTTCAAGATCTAGGGAATAGACCCCATCTTTTGATGGAAGGAGCTGCAAAGTCACATCATAAAGGGACATAGGAAAGGGAAGGAGTGGGTAAAGAGAAATTGAGGCCTTTCCCAATCAGTTTAACACCACAGAGCCCACAGTGTAGAATTTCTGTGTGCCAGCTTTGAAATAACACAGGCATTGTGGCTCTGCCATTTTCTAGACAGTTGGTATTTGGTAAGCCACACAACCTCCCTAAGCCTCTATTTATTCATCTGCCAAATGGGAATAAAAATAGTGTCTACCTCCTAGGGCCATCATGAGAACTAAAAGAGACAACATGTTTGAATGATTGCCACCCTGTGGGTGCTCAATAAACCTTTGCTCTGCATCATCAATACCACTTTCACAGACCACTAACATGGGGGTTGAAAACTGGACCTGACTTTAAATTCTGGCTCTGTCGTTTGTCAGCTGAGTGACCTGGAGTGTGCCAAGTGAGCCATGTGACCTTGACCCTCTGCACCTCTATTTCCTTATCTGCAAAATGGAGAAAATAATGAACACTACCTCCAGGGGCACTGTAGGATTCAGTATAATAATTTCTATGAAAAGTTCAGCTTAGTGGCTGGCACAGCATTGAGTGCCTGGGAAATTGACATGGATTATGATTATTGGCATCTGTAAATAGGAATGCCCATCTCAAGGGTGGCTCTGAGGAACAGCACGGGTAATGAACCACACAAGTGCCTTGGAAGCCAGGAAAGGCTTGCATTTATCAATATGGTTTTAGTCACATGAGACAGATACACAAATCCAGTTAGTTTAAGCAAAACAGTTGTTCGTAGCTCTTGTTACCAAAAATTCTGTGAGAAGGACAGGTGTGAGACAGGCTTCCAGCATGCCAACCTCATCTAGACATTGCCTTTGACTTCATCTGCCTCTCTTTTTACTGGTCACTTTCTTTCTTCCTTATCTTCACAGTCGGGGGCACAGCCACAGACAGCTCAGGACTCACCTTCATGGAGGAAAAGGGACTGCCTTCCTCCAGGCCAAGGGCAAAAATCCCAGAGAAGGGCTCGATTGGCCCAGTAAGAGTCACATGACCATCTTTAGCCTAATCACAACAGTCAGAGAGTAGGATAGTATGATTGGCAGCCCCCACCAGAAGCACATATTGAAAAGAGGAAGAACAGATGCCTGGAAGGAAAGGAAGTTTGTGGGATTGGTGGGGGTGTGCTCTGTGTAGATAAAACCAAGAGGCCTGCTTTTGATGCAGGACAGGTGAGCCCCAAAATTGGGGCTTAGCCTGGGAGGGTTCTTTGCTTTGCCTAGGAAAGAACTCAAGCCCGAGCTGATGGTGTTAAACAGCAACTTTTATGGAAGCGGCAGTGTACAGCAGCAGCAGAGGTACCGCTCCTTGCAAAGCAGGGCTACCCCGTAGGCAGTGTGCCCAGAGTAGCAGCTCAGAGGCAGCCCTGCAGTCATATTTATACCCACTTCTCATTACATGCAAATTAGGGAGCAGTTTATGCAGACATTTCTAGGAAAAGGATGGTAACTTCTGAGTCGTTGGGTTGTTGTCATGGAAAGGGGCATAACTTCTAGGTGTTGCCATGGCAATGGTAAATTGACATGGCACACTGGTGGGTGAGTCTTGTGGAAAGCTGCTTCCGTCCCAACCCTGTTTTAGCTAGTCCTCAGTTTGGTCCAGTGTCTGAGCCCCACCTCTGGAGTTGAGTCCTGCCTCTCACTTCACTTTGGCTCTGCTCAATATCCTCCAAATCTGCTTGCCCCATTTGACAGATAGAAACCTTTAAGACTCAGCAAGGTCGGGAGACTCAGGTCACAAAATAGGAAAATGTGAAAATATATTTTTAAACTTCGCTTTCGACACTATGTGATGCTGTGCTATCTGGAAGGGTCCCTTGTGCCTGTGAAGCCCTGCTCTGCACGTCACCCAGCCTGGCCCAAGTTCCCTGCATCTTGGTCCCTGTCCATGCGTCCTTGGCACACGTATGGAATGAGCTATGGCATTCAGTTGCTCACTCCTGGACCGGTTGCCACAGCCCAGTACTGCAGGCCCATTCAGCTGACTCTTGGAGTTGTCAAACATCTCGGAAGCAATCGCCTACATATTTCAGGTCTGGCCAATGCAGCCTGCCTTTGTCCAGCACCATTTGCTGCATAGTCCAAGAGAAATTGGATCCATATGACCAAATTCCTCCACATTCATCTACTCAGGCCAGGGTTTGGCATAAAAGGGCTGTGGGCTGTGGAAAGGTTTTCCTCCCTCCTGCCTGGGACCAGAGCACAGCTACTGATGCCAAGGGGATGACAAGCCCCCAGCTGAAAGTGCATTCGGCATCTTCAAAGGCTTAGCCTACAGGGTCAGAGCAGGACAAAGGCCTAGGAAGAGAGAAACCTGACATCTCAGCGCCCTGGGCCCAGGGGAATGCTGGGGCACAGCCTCCCCCGGCTGCTAGCTGGAAACAGGATGCATGCAGTCCAGAGCTCAGTGCTCAGAAGTCAGGCCAACCTGGCACCCTATCCCCACTTTGCCACTCTGTAGCCAGGTGGCCACAGGCAAGTCTCAGTTTCCTCATGTGAACAATGGGGATTACAGTGGTGTCAATCCCTAAGAAAGCAGTCTCGTAATGACATTGAGATGAAGAATACAAAAGTAAATGTTAGTTGGTACTGTTATTATATTGTTACCAACATCATCATCACCACCTTTATCAGCATCACCACTATCAACATCATTGAAATCATCACTATCATCATCACCACCATTATCATCTTCACCATCACCACCACCACCATCAACACAATCGCCACCACCATCATCATCATCACCACCACCATTATCACTATGACAGCCACCATCAACATCACCACCATCAACACCATCACCACCATCATCATCATCACCGTTATCACTATCACAACCACCATCAATATCACCACCACCATCATCATCATTATCATCATCATCATCGTCATCACCACCATTATCACTATCACAACCACCATCAACACCATCACAACCACCATCAGCACCATCACCACCATCACCATCATTATCACCACCATTATCACCATCACAACCACCATCACCAACACCATCACCACCATCATCATCATCACCACCACCATTATCACTATCACAACCACCATCACCACCATCACCGTCATTATCACCACCATTATCACTATCACAACCACCATCAACACCATCACCACCATCATCATCATCACCGTTATCACTATCACAACCACCATCAATATCACCACCACCATCATCATCATTATCATCATCATCATCGTCATCACCACCATTATCACTATGACAACCACCATCAACATCACCACCATCAACACCATCACCACCATCACCATCATTATCACCACCATTATCACTATCACAACCACCATCAACACCATCACCACCATCATCATCATCACCACCACCATTATCACTATGACAGCCACCATCAACATCACCTACCATCACCACCATCATTATCATCACCATCACTACCACCATCATCACCATCATCACCGTTATCACCATCACAACCACCATCAATATTACCACCACCATCACCATCATTATCATCACCACCACCACCATTATCATCACCATCATCATCATCATTATCTTTACCATGTCATTACCATCATCATCACCATTACCATTATGCAAAACTTGGTGGTTGGGCCAGCTCTGATGGCTTCATCCTCAAAGCCACTGTCCTCCTGCAGGTCACCATCATCTTTAGGCTGGAGCACTGATAGAATCCTGTAACTAACTGCCTAGCTGTCTCTAGTGTGACTCCCTCCAAAACCCTTGCTCCTGCTCAAAGCCCTTCCATCATCCATAGAGTAAAGCCCAAGCCCTTTCCCGTGGCCTCTGGGGCCTTTCCCCTTGTGCCCCTTTCTGCCTTATCACTCACACCTACAATCGCATCAAGTGGTTCCCCTTTCTACAAAATATGCCACGCTTCCCTGTATCCCCGGGACTAAATACCAGCTGTTCACATGCCACACAGAATATTCTTCCCAGTTGCCTGTCAAGCTCCCAGTGACCTTTCAGGGTTCAGCTCAAATGGCTCCTCAGCGGCACTCCACTCCATCCTAGCCGGACAACATTGCCCGTAGAAGCTTCTGGCCTTCTTTGTCAAAAAGGGAGACCAGCAGGAGTTGGAGACAGGTGTTAAAGAGGTATTCACACCAACTGGAGTCTTTCCCTGATGCCATGAGAGAAACTGGGAGGAAACAGCTGTCTCAGTGGGAAATTCAAAATGATTTATCTCATGTCCCACTGAGGGGAATGCACCCGGCCCTTCAGGACACACTGGCACACGTGACGTACCAGGGAGGGGCTCCCCACAGAAGTCTACCTCCCCCACGATCCTCTCTGAGCAGAGCCAGCCCCACATTTGCAGGGGACGTGCCTGTTTTACGGCTGAAGTTATGTAACGTATCCTTCTCTGAAGCAGGCATTCTTAAGTTCAAACCCTGACCCCACCCCTTCCCGTCGATTTGAAGGACTTAGTTTCCTCGGCTATACAATGGTTGGTTGTGCCGAAGGACCTCTGGAAACCCTTCCTGTCCTAAGCAGGGAGACAATAGCCTGTGACTCTGGCAGACCTGTATTCCATCTGACAGATCTGTCCACCCAACGTGAGAATGGGAGTCACCCTACAAGTGCTGGAAATCCCAGCCCTCTGCTTGCTGTGAGCGGGCTCTGTGCCTCAGTGTCCCTAGCAGGGCAGATAATGGGCTCTCCTCCCTCACAGGGCTCTTGGGAAGTCTGAATGGCACTTCTGAACATGGAGCCAGGCACAAGGGACGTCCTGCAGCCTTAGTTGTGCATGACTCACAACTCTTATCCACTCTGCCACAAGGGCCCACCCCCCCACCCCATGGCCTCTGGCTGGGAGGGGTTGGAGAGTGAGCTCAGGGAAGCTAGAAGCCAGGAAGAGCCACACCCAGTGCCTATCGCTCTCCCCCAACCCCGCCGCACCCCCACACACACTCTTTTAAATCTGCAGCCTGCGTGACAGTGCATTTGGCTGGATCCTTAAAAAAAATAATTTCAGAGAAAATGCAAATGACACAGGAAAACGAGCTGCAGATGGTGCCTGAATCCCACAAGAGCACCGTCCTGGCCCCTCCCGGGTCCTGCAGCAGCACCCCTCATGCCCATCCCCCACCAAGCTGGCTTATAGGGCCCCTTAGGAGGTCCCACGCGAGCCAGCCAAGTGGGAAGGGTCCAGCCTCCTTCCCAAACAGAAGAAAGGAGGGAGGGGGCGGAGCTGTCTATCACCTGCTGGCTGACCCTGCTTCAAGCCGTCTCAGCTGCACACCTTCTGGGTGTCAGGATGTCCCTGGCGACACCACTAGGATTTGATCTGACCCCTCTGCCCCAGGAAGGAGGCAGAGACCTTAAAACTTCAGTGCCTTAGGGAACTACGCTAAGGGAGGCTTGCCTGCTTCATTGATCACCTTCTACCACTCTTTCCCTTCTCTTTCTGCTCCAGCCTCACTGGCCAACTTGCTGTTTCTTGGCACACATCAAACTCTCCCTACCTCCAGGCCTTTGCACTTGCCAGCTCCCTCTGCCTGGAAGAAGTTCTCAAATCCCTCCTCTTCCAAAGGCCTTCTCTGGTCACCCAGTACGTAGTAGTCCCACCCCATCATTCTTTGTGAAAGCACACGGTTCATGTCCTTCATGACTGTTTTACAACTAATAACAATGCATTGGATCGTGTTTCCTTGTCAACTGGTGGCACCAAGTCAGTGTATTCAGCAGTGTTTCCCCAGGGCCTACCTCGATGCCTGGAACAGGAAGGAGCTCAAATATTTGTAGGAGGGAGAAATGAAATGTCCCTTGCTTGGGTGCTTCAAAAAACAAAGAGCTATTTGAGCAGGGTTCTGAAGGATAGTTAGGAGTTCGTGGGCAGGGGGAAGGTAATGCAGGCAGAAAAAGCAGAGAAATGAGCTTGCAGCTTGCACATGAGGTCCAGGGCTCACAGGTGCACTTCAGATGGCATGGGCTAAAGCCCAGCTCCCCATTCACAATGATCCTAGGGTTGTGACTTCAGCTCCCTGAGTTCTGTTTCCTCATCTCTAAAACAATAGGGTTGGGTGAGGATTTGTAGAAAAGATACACAGTCTTGGCACAGTACTGGACACGTAGTCAGCTGGATAAACAAAGCAGCTGCTATTTTCATGCAGGGATTCGGCTGAGGGGCTTCTAGGCCCCACACTGGGAGAGAGAGAAGGGAGGGAGGGAGGAAGGGAGAAAGAAGGAGACAGAGAGAGGAAGGGAAGAGAAGGGAAGGGAGGGGAGGGGAGGGAGGAGAGGGGAGGGGAAGGGAGGGGAGGGAAGGTGATGGAAGGGAAGGGAAGGGAAGAGAGGAGGGAGGGAGAGAGGAAGGGAGGAAGGAGGAAGGCAGGAAGGCAGAAAGAAAAAGAAAGAAAGAGAAAGAAGGAAGGAAGGGGAAAGAAAGGAAGGGAAGGAAGAAAGAAAAGAAAGCTGACACATCTAGGCCATGAGGCAGGGCTGTCAGGAATTCCTTCGGCTTCATGCAGGGAGCCAAGTTCCAAGTTGAAAGCTTGGCTGGGGGCCTGGGCCAAATAACTGGGGGGATAGAATTTGGAGTCACATGACCCTTGAGCAACGCTTCGGGAGGCTCTGGCTTAAACCTCCGTCTTTGCCTTTACCTATCCTCAAGGTTCCTGGCCTTGGTAGTTTCCACTGAAACTCTTTCCGCTGCCCTTTGCCCAGACTGCACCCTCTTCCAGGAATGCCCTTTCTCCAGCTGTTGAAACTCCCAGCAGATGTGCAGCCCTCTCCAGTGGCACTGCAGTCAGGCGCTAGCCCTAATGCCCAACCCTCTGGCCACTTACAGCACAACCGTAGTCCTGACCTTTGGTCTCAGGGTCTGAAAGTTTCCAATCAGTGCACTTAGCAAGGAATAAAGGATCCTTTCCATCAAACTAGAAGTTCCTCAAGGAGTGGGATCAGGTTTGCTTTGCCCAGCATGCAGGTGGTGGTAGTCAGCTAACGTTTGTTGAATGAATAAATAAGCAAATGCTTGAACTGCAGAAGCCAGGGGAATGAGCTTAAAACCCCACTTCTGCCCCTAACACCCCATCTCCATGTCACAAATCTTTTTTTTTTTTTTTGAGATGGAGTCTCCCTCTGTTGCCCAGGCCGGAGGGCAGTGACTCGATCTTGGCTCACTGCAACTTCCACCTCCCAGGTTCAAGAAATTCTGTGCCTCAGCCTCCCGAGTAGCTGGGACTACAGGTGCGCGCCACCGCACCCAGCTAATTTTTTGTATTTTTAGTTTCACCATCTTGGCCAGGCTGGTCTTGAACTCCTGACCTCGTGATCCACTCGCCTTGGCCTCTCAGAGTGCTGGGATTACAGGCATGAGCCATCGCGCCTGGCCTGCAAATCTTATTTCCAATCAAATCAGGAGGAAACTGAGGTTAGGGAAGGTCCCAGTTTGGCCATCTCTGATCTCATCTGAGTCTTTGTCCCTTTCTGAGCCTCAGTTTCCCCATCTGTATGGGAAGTAGCACCCCTGGAGCAGGGCCAGCTTCATGAGGGTGTGATTGGAGCAGTCATAAGCAGGCTGTGTCTAAGACTGGGTGGTAGTGGTGCTGTCCACAGAAAGTCCCATTTTCCATACACTTTTCTTTACTTCGAAGGCAGAAAGAGGCAATGACTTCCTAAGACACGCAAAGGAGCAGTGTTTAAAGGACTTATGTTAATTCTGCAGGAAAAGAATGCAGGAAAGAAGAAGACAGAGAAACCCATAGTTCCTTTTTCTTTCAGCCTTTCCTCACCCTTCAGTACACCAAAGGCGGAGGGTGTTAGTACAGTGTGCATGCAGCAAGAAGTGAAAGAAAAACAGTTGAGTTGGTCACGTGCGGTGGCTTACGCCTGTAATCCCAGCACTTTGGGAGGTCAAGGCAGGAGGATCACTTGAGGCCAGGAGTTTGAGACTGGTCTGGGCAACATAGCAAGACTCCCATGTCAACAAAAATTTAAACATTTAGCTCAGGTATGGTAGCATGTGCCTGTAGTCCTAGCTACTCAGGAGGCTGAGGCAGGAGGATCTCTTGAGCCCAGGAGTTCAAGGCAGCAGTTCGCTAGGATCGTACCACTGCCCTCCAGCTGGGGCAACAGAGCCAGGCCATGTCTCAAAATCACAGTAACAATTCTAATAACAGTTGAGTGAGTTTTGAGCAGCATTTCTGCCATTCTGGTAATAATGAAATACCTACGTGTGTGCAAGCTATAAATATGAATTGTGTCATTTCAGTGATTCTGCTTATAAGTTAAATGCTCTAATATTTGCACTTAACACAGGCATTGTACCATATAAAGATGAGTGGTAAAATTCACGCTACTAACTTATAAACATTTAATTTTTCTTTACTTAGAAGGATATTAAATAGCAAATAAAAATATCACGGCAAGGGAAGAGAGACGACAGAAGAAAGGAAAAAGTCTTTCTATTTTAATGCCTTTCTTAATGCCATTGTTTTTCTGTTTTTTGAACAGGGGGCCTGGAATTTTTTATTTTTTTTTCTTAGAGACAAGGTTTCACTTTGTCGCCCAGGCTGGAGTAATGTGGCACAATCATAGCTCACTGCAGCCTCCGCTCCTGGCACCAAGCCAACCTCCTGCCTCAACCTCCCGAGTAGCTGGGACTACAGGTGCATGCCACCACGTCCAGCTAATTTTTCTATTATTTGTAGGGATGCAATGTTGCTGTGTTGCCCCGGCTAGTCTTGAACTCCTGCCCTCAAGTGATCCTCCTGCCTCGGCCTCCAAAAGTGACCCATGACACCTGTAATCCAAAAGCCTGCGTTTTTTATTTTGCACCAGGCCCGGGAAATGGTGTGGCCAATGTGCCTTGAAATGCCAAGAAGTCCAGCCCAACCAAATCTGAGCTCACAGCTCACAGCCCTTGATCCCCCACCCCCATGTGACACTGGCCTGGCCACCTCTCCACCTCCCCGGCACAAGAGGTCAGCAGGCTCCAGAGCAGGACAGTTGGGTGGTCAGGGGAATCTTTCCACCTGGGATATGCCACCTGCTCAGAAGTCCAACTTCCAGAGCCTACATCCAGTGGGGCAAGTCAGAGGGTCTGAACAAGGGCCTGGGCCTCTGGGGTCTTTTAAGTGGCCCCATGTCCCCAGCCCAGAGTTATACAGCTGCTTTCTGAAGGGGAAAATCCCTGCTCCAAGCTCCAGGGAGAAAAGCCAGTTCACTTTGGAGCCTGAGAAACTCTAGGTCCCTTCCACGCCCATCAGCGAATTCAGTCCTTCCAGAAGGCCTTGAGCGGGAGCCACTCACTGTACAGCTGGTGAAACTGAGGCCTCCAAAGCCCCCTGGCTTGCCTAAGGCCACACGGTGAGCAGAAATCTGGTGAAATTCCATCCAGCCTCATCCAATACTCCAGAGTCACACACAGCATTTTTCTCACCCGGGGGAGCCAGGCTCTGGGGCTCACAGACAACTCAGGCTGTGGGCACCCGCCGCAGGTCCCTTCATGGCCCTGGCCTGTTCCCTCATCTTTAAGCCGGCCATGTCATCATCCCATCCCATGCCCACATTTAACTCAACACGGGGAAAAGATCTGAAGAAAACACAGGGGTTCTGGATGGGTAGCACTGGTTCAGATCCTGGCTACTGACCCCAGGTGGATGCCCCCTCTCCACACTGGATTCCTCCTGTGTAAGCATGGCTTGATGTCACCACAAACCCCCAGGTCCATGTAGACACAGGTGTAGACATCACCCCACACACCCCATCGTGAGCCCCATGGGACAGGGTGTTGTTCTGTCTCCCAGTGAATCCCCCAAGCCTGAAACAGAATCTGGTACATAGCAGATGCTCAATAAATATTTGCTGAATGAATGAATGATGGCAGTAAAGGATCACACTCTATTAAGTGCAAACCTAAAATCTACAATGACTCTCAAAACGGAAACATCTGAAACTCACAGGCCTGAAGGTCTGTATGTGTCCCAACATAACGTGAATATTCCAATGAGTTCTAATAGTTGATTTCAGCCTCCCGGGGGTGTTACAGATCACATGGTCTACAGCCCTGGCTCGCTCACCTTTCTGAGTTCTCCAAAATTCTGAATTTTAAGATACAGCTGGCCCCAGGGTGTTCCAGTACACCATGATGGTCTCTGTATCTGTATCAACAGTATTCAACCCCCTGCATTATGACTAGAACAGTTACAGGTAATAACCAGCCACTGTGAACACAGTGCACATTATCTCACCATCCTCCAATCATCCCCATCTCACAGATGGGTAAATCGAGGCCCCCAGAGTCTGTATCCTAGGGTTCATGCCAGGTTTGCATGGTAGAGGCAGGATTTGAACCCGGTCCCTGTGGGCTCCTGCCGTATCCGCTCCTGTCTGTTGCTCAGCCCACCTCTTCCCTCCTGACCCCTGTCTGGCCTTTGTGCCTCAAAGAGCCCTTTGTTCTCCAAAAAGCTCAGAGCTCCTATGGGTCCCTCCCTGGGACAAAGTCATAGAGGGGTGGGGGCTGCTTGGGGTGCCCGACGGGGGCTCCAGAAGCATTTAATCCCCATTTTGCGGGTGAGGAAACTGATGCTTCCAGAATGGGCATTCAGCTAGTGAGCAGGATACAGAGCTGATGAGCCGTCTACCACCCAGACCCTACTTTGGTATAATAAGGTTAATGCCCACTGGCAGATGCAGGCTCCAGTCTCTTCTGGGTCCTCCCTCCCTATAAGAAAAAAACAAGGTTGGCCGGGTGCGGTAGCTCATTCCTGTAATCCCAGCACATTGGAAGGCTGAGGTGGGTGGGTGATTGCCTGAGGTCCGGAGTTCGAGACCAGCCTGGCTAACATGATGAAACCCCATCTCTACTAAAAATACAAAAAATTACCTGGACGTGGTGGCAGGCACCTGTAATCCCAGCTACTAGGGAGGCAGGAGAATCAAATGAACCCAGGAGGCAGAGGTTGCAGTGAGTCACTGCACTCCAGCCTGAGCGACAGCACAAAAAAAAAACAAGGTGACCACAGGGCAGCCCTTGCTGGGGAGGCGCAGGGGCAGGGTTTTATCCCTGTTTGCTCAAATCCCTACAAAGGTGCCAACAGGAGATGCCCCCTTGCCAGGCCACAGGCTTGGAGCTCAGAGTTTCTCAAACATGCTTCCAGCCAGCCATTCACCTCCTGGGCAAACTTGGCCAACAGATGGCACATCCCAGAGCTTCAGTTTCCCATCTGCAAACGCGGAAGGATTCTGAGGCCTTCGCCATGCATGGCTGCCTGAGCAGTGATGGTGCCGGGTGAGCGGCTCACCAGCCCTTGGCGCGTGGTAGGTAATCGACAGCCCCTGGCTGCACAGGTTCCAACACCAACCAGAGCGACCAAGAGTGTCCTCCCACGCCCAGCTGCGGTTTACCATTTTCAACTTCCCCCTTTTTATCTTTTTTTTTTTTTTTGCTCACGTTGCCCAGGCTGGAGTGCAATGGCGCAATCTCAGCTCACCGCAACCTCCACCTCCCAGGTTCAAGCAATTCTCCTGTTTCTGCCTCCTGAGTAGCTGGGATTACAGGCATACGCCACCACGCCCAGCTAATTTTTTGTATTTTTATTAGAGATGGGGTTTTTCCATGTTGGCCAGGTTGGTTTCAAACTCCCAACCTCAGGTGATCCACCCATCTTGGCCTCCCAAAGTGCTGAGATGACAGGCATGAGCCACTGCACCCAGCCCCCAGTTTTTATCTTTATCTCAAGTAAGTCTTGCCTTGAGAGGTACCTGGGACAGGTGCCAGTTTAAGGCCATCTGTGAGATCATCTGTCCAAACCCCACCACGTACCCTGCCTTGCCAGGCCAGGGCCTCCTGGTGGCCGCAGAGCAACAGGCAGAGAGGTTTGGAGGGGGAGGTGGATGGACCTGGGTTCGAATCAGTTTTGCGCGTGACCCCAAGGCAAATCACTCCCTGTCTCTAAGCCTCTGTTTCCTTCCCTGGAAAATGGGGTTGTTGCATGAGAAGTCCCTGGACAAGTGCTCCATGAGTGGCAGCTGGTGTCAGAGGCAGCACTTGCAATCCCCTCCCCATCCCAGCAAGCCAGGAATGGTAGTGGAAACCCCAGATGCTCCATAAAGTGGAGCTCCCAGCTCAAGTCAGGGAAGCAGCACAGTCATTCCCTCGTGGGTCTGAGGGTCCCTTTCCGCATCCCTGACCCCAGCACTGTCCCCTCGGGCCCATCCACTTCTGCGCACACAGATCCTTGTGTCATCTTCCTTGGCAAAATGAAGTGAGGTGAGTGGTTGACACCTAATGAGCTTTGATGAATGAAGACAGAGGACCTGGGAAATAGATGTGGTCCAGGTAATGAGGTAGCAGGTAAGGTCAAGACCAAGACGGACAACTTCAAGGGGACAGTCTGGGGTCCCAGGAGAGGCTGATGAGGCAATGATGGAGCTGGGAGAGCATATTCAGCTTGGGTTTTCTTTTCTTTTTTAAGATGGTGTCTTGTTCAGTTGCCAGGTTGGAATGCAGTGGAGCAATCTCAGCTCACTTCGACCTCCGCCTCCTGGGTTCAAGCGATTCTCCTGCCTCAGTCTCCCAAGTAGCTGAGACTATAGGCAAGAGCCACCACGCCCGGCTAATTTTTGTATTTTTAGTAGAGTTGGGGTTTTACCATGTTGGCCAGGATGGTTCCGATCTCCTGACCTCATGATCCACCCACCTCGGCCTCCCAAAGTGCTGGGATTACAGGCGTGAGCCACCGCGCCCGGCCCCGAGCTTGGGTTTTCAAATGCACCAAAGTAAGATATTCAAGAGATGGAGACTGGATTGTGGAAGCCCCTTCCTGTCCTGCCCCTTTGCAAACTCTGGGCCTGGTGGAATCATTATCATCAAGGCCACTTCAGTGGTCCTCCAATTTGCCAAAGACACTCCCACCACGGGAACTTTGAACTTTGGTGCTCCTGCAATTTTGATATCTGCTTAGCTCACTCTCCAGCTTCCTCAGTCTCTTCCCCTGGCCGTCTTCAGGGAAGTATCTCTGAGAAATCCCCTATCTCCCTCTATTGCCTTCCCCAGCTGTATTAGTCTTCGCAGCAAGGTTCACTCTGGACCTGTTGTGCGGTTTTGTGAGCACAGCCATGAATGGCCCCAGGAGTATGCACAAGCAGAGTCAGCCTAAACCATCAGCTCTGGTCCCCCAGCCCCAAGCCTCAGGTCTCCATTCATTAACCTCATCAACAGCCAAAGGTGGGGAGGGCAGCGGGCATCCAGGAAGCAAGGGGAAACCACCCAGTGGCCCCTTTCATTCCACCCATATCTAGTGAGGATCTAGTGGGTGTCAGGCCCTATGCCACCTGCTGTGGACCCTGACGTGAACAAAGCAAAGTTCTGCCACATGGAGTGACTCTCCTCTCCACTTGCCCTGGAGCCAAGTCACAGGATAAGGAACAGTGCAAAGGAGGAGGCAAGGAGGCAAGGTATTGCATTCTGGCCATTGCTTGGTTGCTGATGTTGAGCAAGACACGTGATTCTCTGAGCTTCTGTTTCTTTGCATGTGAAATGAAGAAATTCAGCGACGTTTCTCGGGAGTCTGGAGCGTGCGTGGTGCCCAAATGCAGTCTTAAGCAATTCCCAGCCTCCCAGCGATTAAGTCACTCCTTTTCCAAGTCTTTCCAAGACTCCCTCTTGCTATGTGAGAAAGGTCTCAGTGCTGCTAGGTCTTCACTCTCTCGAATGTGTTGATCATGTAGAGAGTAGATCTCAGGCCAGAGACCTTCAGCAGGCAATGGCGACGTTGCCGCGTTTCCAAGGTGGTCATTTGGGGATCGTAGTAGGACACATTGGTGTCTTTTTTCTAGATTCCCTCTCTCACCCATTCTCCAGAGGGAACACACTCAAATTCCAGTGTAACCCCAGCTTAAAATCTGTTCTGCGGCAAAAGGATGGGACAAGCAGATGAGTAGAACAGAGAGGCCAAAACAGACGCCCACGTGCACGTTCACATGATTTTCCGCAAGGACAACAAAGCTCTCCAACTGGAGAACGGAAAATCTCCTCAACAAGTGGTGCTGGGACAACTGGATATCACGGAAATATTTTAAAAATCACCTTTGCCTCACGCCCTATGAAAACCTAAGTCAAAATGTGTCATAGAGTTAAACACAGAAGCTAAACTTAAAAGCATAAAGTTAAAGAAAGGCACGAAAGAAACTTGATAAGACAAACACTGGGAAATTTTGAAACTTTTTCTTTTCAAAAGACACCATGAAGAAAAGACACAGACTGGGAGAAACTAATCGTAACACAGAGAAAGTGCTTGTATCCAGAATAGACAAACTTTTACAACTCAATCATAAAAAGGCAAACAATGTAATAAAAAAATTGGGCCAAAGATTTGAACAGAAAGTTTCACCAAAGAAAATATATGGATAGCAGATAAGCACATGAAAAGATACTCAATATCATTAGAGAAATACAAATTATAACCTCAATGAGACAGCACTTCACACACACCAGAATGGCTAAAGTTTAAAAAGCAGACAAAACCGAATGTTGGCAAAGATGTGAGAAGTAACTAGAACTCTCATACGTTGCTGCAAACGGCAAAACCACTTTGAAAAACAGTTTGGCATTGTCTTAAGAAGTGAAATGTACACCTCTTATATAACTCAGCCATTTCAGAAAGATGTTTAACTCTACAACAAATTTTGATATCGATTTTCATATGCTGTAAGTCCACAAGGGTTTTTTCCACACAAAGACTTCTACACAAGTGTTCATAGTAGTTTTGTTCCTAGTAACCAAAAACTGAAAGCAGCTCAAATGTGCATCAACAGACAAATGGATAAACAGACAGTGGTATGTCCATACAGTGAAATACTACTCAGCAATAAAAAGGAACAAACTATGATTGATACACACAAACTCTAAAGCATTATACGGAGTGAAAGAAACCAGACCCAAAAGAGTACACATCCATTTATATGACGTTCAAGACCCAAGAACAGGCAAAATGATCAATAGTGACAGAAATCAGATCACTGGTTGGTTTGGGAGTTGAGGGGTTGAGTGGGAAGGAGCAATGGAGAAGTTTCCAAGGAGCTTGTCATGTTATATCATCTCAATAGTGGTTTAGGTTACACAGGTGTATACATTCGTGAAAACATATCAAATTATACATAAGATCTGCACATTTCATTGTATATAAATGAAACCTTCATTTATAAAATGTGAAAAAAGGGGAGCAGTTCTGGGTTAAATCAACAGAGGAAAAATTCCTTGCAACGTGTAAAATGGCGCAGCGCTGTAGAAAAGAGTGTGGCAGTTCCTCAAAAACTTAAACATCGATTTATAATGCAACCTAGTAATTGTACTCCAAGAGAATTGAAAACACATGTTCACACAAAAACTTCTATACCTTCATAAAAGCATTATTTGTAATAGCCAAAAGGTAGAAACAATCTTAATGTCCATTCACTAATGAACAAATAAACAAAGGTGGTCTATCTATGTAGTGGAATAGTATTCAGCCATGAAAAGGGAGGAAGTAATGATACACACTACAACTTAAATGAGCCTTGAAAACATTATGCTAAGTGAAAGAAGTCAAACATTAAATATCACACATATATGATTCCTTTTCTATGAAATGTCCAGAATAAGCAAAATCATAAAGACAGAAAGTAGAAGGCCAGATGCAGTGGCTCATGTCTGTCATTCCAGCACTTTGAGAGGCCAAGCTGGGTGGATCGCCTGAGGTCAGGAGTTCGAGACCAGCCTGGCCAACATAGAGAAACCCCATCTCTACTAAAAAAAACAACCAGATGTCATGGCACATGCCTGTAATTTCAGCTACTCAGGAGGCTGAGGCAGGAGAATCGCTTGAACCTGGGAGGTGGAGGTTGCAGTGAGCTGAGATTGTGCCATTGCACTCCAGCCTGGGGAGCAGAGCAAGACTGTGTCATAAAAGAAAAAAATGCAGATTTCTGGTTGCCATGGGGCTGGGAGAAGGGCAGGAGAATGGGGAGTGACTACTAATTGATACGGGGTTTCTTTTTGGGGTGATGAGAATGTTCTGGAATTGGATGGTAATGATGGCTGCACAACATTGTGACTATGCTAAAAAGCCACCACCTTGTATTTGAAATTATTAAAGTGATGAATTTTATGTTATATACATTTTTATGTACGTGTCATATACATTTTTTTCTCCATACATTTTTGGAAGAAAAAAAGATTCTTCCAAGGTTCCTGGAGCACCTCATCAGGCTGTTTTCATTGCAGAATTAGGATCTTATCCAATTAAGCTGTGTAATAATTGAAGAATTTAATACTTATCCCCAATAACCTCCAGGTCAGGAGAGGTCAGAATGGAGGCAAAGGCTTCGCATCTCCACACCTTCTGTCTCTATAGCTCAATTGTAGCAGCCCCAGCGTGGAGTTCTCTCAGCCAGAACTCTTGTCAGTTAAGAAAATCAGTGATTCACTCTGATCTTGCGATCCTTTTCTAATCTTTGTGAAAATAAACTGGGATAAGCATCCTTCCTTGAACCTCTTCCAACTCACTAAGGACAGAGCATCCACCTGATTCCTCTCCTGTCCCCTCCCATGAGGCACTGGGGTACGCTGGGGATATCACCTGGTTAGGTGACCTCTTTGCATTTTCCCACTCCCTTTTGTGGGTGAGCATTCTCTAGCAGCTTGTGGCCACAGCCCCGCTGGACTCCCTACCCACCTTCACCCTGCCCAAAGCACCCGAATGCATCTAATGGCAGTGATTTCAGGACATGGTTTGACTTCTTCATTTCACAGACGAGGAAACTGAAACCCTGAGATATGAAGTCCTTCAGCCTCACAGCAACAAGCAGCAGAGCCAGGTTTCAGAATGGGGATTTATTGAGCACCTACTATGTGCTAGGCATTAGGCTAAGAAAAACTTTACAAACATTACCTCTTTGGATCTTTCAAGGGGTAGGTGCCATCATCCCTTATAGCTTATCTTATAGCTGAGGTTCAGAGAGGTACAGTAACTTGCCCAAGGATGTCCAGTAGTTATCCAAAGCCCACTCTACTTTTTTAATTTTTTACAGATATGGGGTCTTGCTCTGTAGCCCAGAATGAGGTGCAGTGGCACAGTCCTAGTTCCCTGCAGCCTCCAACTCGTGGTCTTAAGTGATCTTTCTGCCTCAGCCTCCCAAGCACCTGAAACTACAGGTGCATACCACCATACTCAGCTGGGTTTTTTTTTGGTGGATATTTTGGAGACGGTATCTCACTATGTTGCCCAGGCTGGTCTTGAACTCCTGGCCTGAAGAAATCTTTCTGCCTCAGACTCCCAAGTAGCTGGGATTACAGATGTGAGCCTAGCAGTTTACTCTCTTATCCACTCTGCTCTCCCTCCCCAGTCAAAGGCTGAGTAACCCTCAAGACACAATCTAGTAGAGCCTCTGGACTAGCACTGTCCAATAAAAATAAAATAAAAGTCACAAGCATAATACTCCAATTCGAATTTTTGAGTAGTCTCATGTGTAGGTGTACGTACCCTAAGATGACCCCCTGTGAGTCATGTCCTAGTATAATCCTCTCACCTTAAGTGTGGGTGGAACCAGTGACTTGTTTCTCACTGACAGAATATGGCAAAGGTGATGGGATGTCACTCCTCTGATTAGGTTGCCTTATATGTCAAAAGGTGATGGGATGTCACTCCCATGATAACATTATGTTATATAAGACTCTGTCTTAGCAGGCTAGAGTGAGAGACTCTCCAGCTTCCCTTGAAGAAGCAAGCAGCCATGCTGTGAACAGCCGATAGCCCACATAATAGGGAACTTTGAGGATGTCTTAAAGCTGAAAGTGACCCCAGACATCAACCAGTAAGAAACCAAGGCCCCCAGTTACATGGCCCCCCAAGTAATCCTGCCAACAATTTGGATGAACCTGAAAATGGACTTTTCCCCAGTTGAGTCTCCAGATGAGAACACAGCCCACCAACATCCTTGTTGCCATCTTGTAAGTCCCAGAGCAGGGACATGAATATGTCAGGCCTGGATTCCTGATGCACAGAAACAAGGAGATAATAAATGGAGGTTGCTCAAGTCGCTAGGTTTGCAGGAATTTGTGATGTAGTAATAGAAAACTGTGCTGAGCACAGTGACTCCCACCTATAATCTCAGCACTTTGGGAGGCCAAGGTAGGCAGATCACTTGAGGTCAGGGGTTCGAGACCAGCTTGGCCAACATGGTGAAACCCTGTCTCTACTGAAAATACAAAAATTAACCAGGCACAGTGGAGTACACTTGTAGTCCCAGCTACTCAGAAGGCTGAGACAGGAGAATCACTTGAACCTGGGAAACAGAGGTTGCAGTGAGCCAAGATCATGCCACTGCAATCCAGCATAGGTGACAGAGCTAGACTACATCTCAAAAAAAAAAAAAAAAAAAAAAAACTAATACAGCACATTTTTAAAGTAAGGAAAAGAAGTGAGATTATTTTATCAGCATTTTAAAAGTTTATTCAAAGTATTATTTCAACATTCAATCAATAGGCAAAATTTTCACTTCAATTAATGAGATACTTTACATTCTTTTGTGTGTTTCATACTAAATTTTTGAAAGATGGCATGTGTTTTACACTTACAAAACATCTCAGTTTGGGCCAACCACATTTCACGTGCTCAGGAGCAACATGTGGCTAGTGGTGACCACGTAGGGCAGTGCAGGTCTAGAAGTTTACTGGGATGTTACCATATGCCCGCATCACCTCCTCTTCAGTACCCAGCATATGGTGGGTGCTCAGAGGAATCCCTGATTCCTAAAGCCACAAAGGGTTGATAGTCACTGAGCACTAACGGTGAGCAAGACCTGTGCAAAACCCTCATTTGAGACTCACAATCTCCCTATGAAGTGGTCATTCCTGTGAACATTCTCCCCACTCTACAGATGAGTAAGCTGAGGTGTAAAGAGGCAAGGCTCTGGGGTCCAGACCCTGGGCTATGACCTGCTCATTCATCCACCCTGGGAATCTGAGGCCCACCCGACCAGATCCCACCACAGCTAAAAGGCCTCTCTTCTCTTCACACACACAACCCAGGTGACCCCAACCCAGAGTGACTTTAAAAAGCCCTACACAAACTCTCATGAAAATGTCTCTTAGGCCTCGAAAGGCGGTGATGTCATTGCTTCCCTGCCTGCCCTTTTCTCCTTTCCCTCCTAAGTGCTGACCCATCTCTAACCAGGGTCCCCTCTTCTTCTACATCCCTTAAAAACAAGATGATCTCAGAATGAAGCTTCTGATAACTTGCAATTGAGGGCATAGGGCCACAGGTGTCCAAATTTAATGGAGCCTTGGGCCGCCAGATCCCTCTCACCTCAGGGACCATCATGGTGCAACCCTACTGCAGAGAAAGAAAAATAGAGGCCCAAAGAGTCTCTCTCCAAGATACGCTTTAAATTTCCTGTGGTATTTCGTTCAGAGTCTTCCTTCAGATAACGTGGCCCCTTCTGAGGCTTCAAAAATGGAATTCACTTAACTTCCATCCGCCAGAGATGGACAGCGCACCTCCCACATACTCTGCACTATGCATGGGGCCTGTCCAGGTAGGGTTTTGAAGGATGAATAGGAGAGCCACCACCCTCGTAATTCAAGCTGGGCCAGCATCGTCGTCTGCCTTCTGCCCCTTCTGCCTTCGTCCTCC
Organism: Aotus nancymaae; assembly: GCF_030222135.1. Classification (NCBI taxonomy): domain Eukaryota; kingdom Metazoa; phylum Chordata; class Mammalia; order Primates; family Aotidae; genus Aotus; species Aotus nancymaae. The sequence continues at coordinate 2,615,035 of NW_026988491.1, forward strand.
AAGTCTGTCAACTCAGGACAAAGAAGGCAGTCTTTCTGAGGTGTGTGATGGGTGTTTCTGTCAGTATGGAAAGGCCCCACTGGCAAGGTGGCCAGCCTGCTGCTAGACCTTTAGCTACCCCGCCGGGCCAACACAGACCCCAATGTCATTATGTGTGACTCCACAATGTGCCAGTCCGTGCCGTGGTCCTTTGGTTCTTCGGCTCTCTGAGCGTTCATCCATTCACTCATTTGTTCTTTTCTCACCAACCTGCAGTCTCCCAAATGCCCACACCCAATACTCATCATTCTTTCCCATTTCTTCCTCCTTTCATGAGTTCTGATCATGATCATACACCACTGTCACTCTGAGCAGGAGACCTTTAAAGGTTAAAGAGATTTTTTAAACTTCTCCAAATTTAGGTGGCTATAGAGGCTTCATCTGTAAAACCTTATATTCTGATAAATACGTCATTATCTATATGAAGAAAACTTTAAAAGTTGAAAGAAAAAATTACAACAAAACTTCTGCAAAATTAGCCTCAATTTATGTTCTGGGATGAACAGGATGAACTCCTATTCATCCTTTAAAACCCTCTCTGGACATGCCCTGCTGGAGAAAGCCTTTTCCAAGCCTCCCACATGGGGTTCATGAATCTCTTAGTGGTATCCATGTCTTGTACCACCATGGATTATTGGGCTTATTCCTCTCACTTTTAACTATCAACGTACTTGTCCATCCACTCCTATCCCCCCATTCTAGACTGTATTTTAAGAGCAGGATGGGCTGAGTGTGTTAGCTCATGCCTGTAATCGCAGCACTTTGGGAGGCCAAGGCCGGCGGATCACGAGGTCAGGGAATCGAGAGCAGCCTGGGCAACATGGTGAAACCCTGTGTCTACTAAAAATACAAAAATTAGCCAGTCGTAGTGGCGTGCACCTGTAGTCCCAAGTACTCAGGAGGCTGAGGCAGGAGAATCACTTGAACCCAGGAGGCAGAGGCTTCAGTGAGCTAAGATCACGCCACTGCACTCCAGCCTGGGCGACAGAGCGAGATTCCATCTCAAAAAAAAGCAAAAAAAAGCAGGATCATTCATGATATCCATCACAACTGAACTCAAAGCTGCTTTCTGACTGCACATCCGTGTACACCTCATCTCCCCGAGCCCACTGCCTCCTCTGTGACGTGGGATGAATCTGCCCTGGCATGAGGTTGTGGTGAGAATTAAATGAGATAATATTAGTCTATGAAGTGCCTAGTACTGAGTATGGCTCTCGATTCATGGCAGTTTTATTACCTGGATCCTCCATTCGTGCTGCATAGTAGGAGCTGAATAAATGTGTTGAGTTGGAATGAAATGGTTTTAATTGTCTGCACCTGTATGTGTCCTTCAGTTATCGGTGAGGGGTGGGAACCCAGGTCTCTGAGTCAGTCCTGGGAAAGTGAATTTCCTCCATGGTCACTCTTCCCTGTAGGTGGATCACCGGAAGTAGAAGCACCATGTCTAACTCTGAATGGTCTGGAAGGCTCGCCCTACCAGATGCCAATGGAATGGTGTCACCATGTGTCAGAAGGGGGCTGGCACTGCCTGTTCCCCTCTGTGCCTGGCACTGTGCTCAGGGGGCTTCCCATAGACAGCTCTGTGGGGTCATGACACTCTTTTCTGTCCACTCTACAGCCAAGGAAGCTGAGGCTCAGAGAGAGTACACTGCCTACCTCCCGGAGACCCAGTGACTGCGAAGGTGTTCCCACTCAGGATTCCAGCCCCGGCGACAAAGCAACCATGGCGATAGTCTTCCTAAATGTGTTCTTTGCTCCTGAGACGGGGAGTTTCCTGGATGTAATTAAAGTTTTTGCCAGCTTCATGCCAGTCTGGGGAGCTTCTGCTAACACACTGCCTGAGTGTGATGTTTTCCAGGGTAGAGTGATCAGAGACACGTGTAAGCTGTCTGCCTCCACGCTGAATGGCCGCACTGCAGCTCTCAATCTGCCGCTATCATTTCTGACTCATCTTCCCGCTCCAACGTGGCATCGGGCCCACCTACATTAGCCCTCTGATCCACTGCAGGCTACGAAAGAAGGTAACTGCACCTGTTATAATTATGTGCAAAGTAAGAGTTCAGAGGTTCTGATTCAGTCGTCTAGCGCAAGGCCAGAAATGTGGCGTTACCAAGAGCCCCACAGTGTCTCTGCAGCCAGGGTTCTGCGGACCACGCTTTGAGAAACACTGAGAGGTAAAGGCGCAAAAGGGAAGGACAGGGTGGGTTCTGCAGCAGCCTCGGGTCTGAGGCTGCAGATGCCGGAGTGAAGCTGGGTGGCCCACGGGCAAACCAATCCTTCCACAGGACTGATGCTCACAGTGACCCTCCAGCTAGAGGTTGCTCCTTCTACTTTAAAAACCAAAAAACGGGGGCTGTAGTTAAACTGCTTGCCCAAGGTCCATGGCTCTAAGCAGAGGAAGCAGCATGCACCCCAGGCCAGTGTGACTCCAGACTGCCATCAGCTCCCCTGTGCTCAGTTGGTGGCGCTGATGCTGATGCTTCATGCCTATAAAGCCCTTCCTACGTGTTGTGTCCAGTATATTGTCTCCTATCACAACCCCATGAGCTAGACCCCCTTCAAAGATGAGGAAAAGGTGGAGCTGAGAAGCTGCGTAACTTGCAGGAGGTCCCAGGCTCACTGGGATCTGAAACTGACACCAGAACCCGGAAGCATAAGCATCACCCTACACAGCCACCTGGGGGGCGCTTCCCTTGCCCCCTCCTACATGAGTCAGATGCAGGGTTCTTGGCCCCCGATGGATCTTTACCCCAAGGAGACACTGGGCAATGTTCAGAGAGATTTAATATTTTTTTTTTTGGTTGCCACAAGGGTAGGAGGTGCTCCTGGAATCTAGTGGGTGGAGACTAGTTGCCACCCTTACACCCCAGCAAAGAATTATCAGGCCAAAAATATCAACAGTGCCAAGGTTGAGAAATACTGAAATGACCCAACTTAGAACAGCATCCGCATACACAGACACACTCACACACACACACACTCGCATACTCATACACACTGATGTGCACACACACACTATGCACGTGCACACACACACACTCACACACACATCCCACTACAGCATCCAAGCCTACACCCCCATATCCCATAGAGACCGATGGAAAAAGAGGATGGAGTTGAGGAGAAGCAAAGAAAGCCAGCCCCACCCACAAATACACCACGTTCACCATTAACGTCATATTTATTGTTATTTAACTGCTCAGGAAAACATATACAGGTATATACAATATGCAGGAATACAGAAGACTGCACTTTACATATTTTTTTAAAAAAGAAAGAAAAAAATAACACTCAATTTCATGAGCTATTGTCACAGTCTTCCAACCAAGCATTTCAGAAATGAATTTCTTTTAAGAGTCAAAAAAGATTACAGGATTGCCTAACACACAGCAGAGTTAAGTTTTCATATTTTACATGTGCAATAACGTTTTCGTTTTCTTTCCCAAAGAGTTTGCTATGCAGTACTGATTACCAGTGTTCGGAGTCTCGTGTGTTGGGTGTGTTTTTCATTTACTTTTAATTCTTTCCATTAAACCCAATTTAATGAAATAACATCCTTTTGCTTAAGGCTATTTTTAAAGCTGTTTCATTCTGGGGTCGTGGGGAGCGAGAGAGTTTTTAAAACTTCGGGGGTTTCTGAGGTTGCCAGAACCATGAGCTAATTGGAAGAGTGTTGATGAATCAACGCTGGGAAAGTCAAAGACAAAAAGTTAAGACACTTTGCTCCCCGGCCTTAAGCAATTAAGGAGAAATCATTCCTGTTTCAAAAGTAAAATGACGAAGCTCTCAAACGGCTGTACACTGCAGAATCAGAGGGGACGTGGAGTTTTGCCCAGAATACGGTCAATTCTCCCACAGCCCGTGGTGGGGGAAAATTCCCTTCCCTTTCCATTCCTTTTGTGGCAGAATGCAGGAACGCAGGAACTGCCTCGGCTCACACCTTTCTCGCTGATCAATTCACGCCACCTGCTTTATCTGCCCTCTGCAGCCGGGGTTTGCCCCTGGTCAAGACTGCCCAGGCGGAGAACCACAGCCTCAGACCCCAGCCCAAAGGGCTGGCAGAAGGAAAGAGGGGAGAAGGGAGGGGAAAGAGTGAGGTTTTTCTGAAAGCTCCTCTCCCTCTGCTGAAAAGTTCTTTGAAATAAACAATGTGGGTGTTGTATGGGGAGCCCAGAGCCTTCCGGTCACTTGCTAAAAAAAGCTCGGATCTGCAAACTCTGAGGACCTGGAGGGGCGGGGGATGCTCCAAGTGGGGCGTTTTTAGTAACACATGCTCATTAACAAAAGCTGAAATTAAAAGTAAGTGTCACCGATTTGGGTGAAGTGATATCAGTCGTTTCTTGTCCGACCCACCCGGGAATCTATGCGTCCCCCCACCACAAGCCATAAATGGCTCTTGCGGGCATGGACGGGCACCCAGAGGTGCCCGTCCCTGCCAGTCACCACTCATCTCTGCTCACAGCAGTTCTTCCTTTGTGAGATGCTTGAGACATGGCTTTCATTTTGCAACAGGGTTGAGATTGCATCAAAAGTTGGGGAGGGGGCAGAGGAATTCCAGGGTTCCAAACTAAAAGGCCCAGGAATCAAAGTCATTTTGTTATATTCTCTTTCCCTGCTGTCCTCTAGCCCTCAGGAGTCTGCAGATCCCTGCAAAGAAAGGCACCCAGGCTCAGAGAAGGCTGGGCAGGCTGAGCAAGAGGGTGCCTCATCCCTCCCGGTGGGGGGTGGGGTGGGGGGGTGGCTGCCCAGGTTGGACTGGGGATGGGATGAGAGAGGTGGCAGAGATACGCACAGTCCCCTCCTTCTTCCCTGGGACGCCTGGCCAGGAACAGCTTTCGGAAAAGGGAACGGGCTAAGAACTCAGCCTCCTCCAACTCCAACGCCCCAGGCACAGCAAAAGCAGGAGCCTTGCCCCAAAGAAAGCAGGCTGGGAGCGTCCCATCCCCCATGCAGACCGAAGGCTGCTTAGCACAGCGTGAAAATGCAGGACTTGGATGTTTGTGAGGAGGCCCAGAAAAGGAGAGAAAACACCACTCTCAAACATTCTGACTCCTTCCCACAGAGCAGAGCCGGACACGTCCGCACGTCCATCGCATAGACAGACGGCTTCCCGCAGGAGAAAACAGAACCCGCGTGGAAGGGAACTGAAGGCTGAGCCCTGTGTTTGCAGGAACGAAAATATATCTATTTTCTTAGGGAACAGACAAAACAAAATCCCAGGCGGAATACCTAAGGGGGGCATTGTTTGGCTCCTGCCTGACTGATGACACTGGGTGTCAATATATAATACTGTGATGACAATCTGACTTTCACCCGGCAATATTCCAGAACTACTATTCTCCAGGATTTCCATTTTCATAAGCAGTGAACAAAGCAAAAAGAAAATAAAAGGGGAGGAGGGGAAAGAAAAGGAAAAAGAATTAAAAAAAGGAAAGCAACTCTTGTCTTATGAAATAACAATACTTGGACATACAGCAGCATGAAAATAAAACAAGGAAAGAGGTCATCTAAAAAATGTATGCCAAGATTACCGAAACATGGGGCGTAGCTAGAGGAAAGGCTTAAGCAAAAGTTTGCTGACTGTAGAAGGGTTAACACTGGTAACATACTGTGGCAGACAAGTTTCTTTTTTTAAAAAACTTTTGAGGTTTTCCTCCCCCCTTTAAATTAACCCTTTCCGGTCCATATGCCACTAAGCAGGTACCAACCTAGAGAAAAAAAAAAAATTCATTCACTCAGCAATAGTGGCCCTTTCAAATTAACAGAGGGGTGGGGTCAGGTTGAGGGGGAGGAGATAGAGACGGGGAGGGGAAGGGCCTTGCAGGGGAGGGGGTCTTTCTTGTCATTCAAGTTAGGGCGGCCACGAATGTCCCAAATCTGTTGGAGATGTCAGAATGCAGGGACCGCCAGGTGGGCACAGAGGCCCGAGCCTTGGCGTCACCCACGTCGTCTGTGCAGTGGACAGACAGGCACTGCAAGTGGCTGCCGGGCTGGGTAGCTGAGGCCTTGTTTGCAGGGAGGTCGTGGGCTGTGGAGAGAGAAGGGAGAAGGATATTAGTGGAACGTTCATCTATGACGGGCGCCATAATGGGGGCCACAGTGGCAGAGGCATAAAGAGAGGCATCGTCCACGCCCTCTTTCCACAGCCAAAGCTGGTCCCGGAGGATCTAAAAATGTTGTTTCAAATCCTCTTGCTGTTACGTCTGATTCATCTGTGAGATCTCAGCCAAGGGAAGACCCCCCGACACTCCCCATTGGGCCTCAGTTTTCCCATTGGGAAACATGAAAATGAGGCAGGATAAACCCAAGAGTTTGCCCATCTCTGATGCACCAGAGTTCCCAAAAGATTAACTGGACATGAGGTAAGTCAGGAATGCTTCCTGGAGGAGGAGCATCTAAACTGGGCGTCGAAGGATGTGTAGGAGTTAGCCGTATGCAGTGAAAGGGTGGAGGGGAGAACTGCCTGAGTCCAGAACACAGCCTATTTGTGTGTCATCCTCTGGACAGACATTTGCTCAGGGCCTACCATGAGCTGGGAGCTTTCTTAAAACATGCCAGACTGCCTACCAACCCCAGGGGATAAGGATGATCACCTCTACTTTATAGCTAAAACAACTGAGACCCAGAGAGGGACAATGACTTGCCCTGGGTCACACAGGAGAAAGTGTGGAGTCCCAGCACCTTCCCAGAGGAGCAGGAAGGATGGAGAAGGTGCCTGTGAATACCCAGCCCGCCACAGCTGAGCCACAGAGATTAGAGGCCCACAGCATCCCACGTCCCAAGCACCCCCCATGTGCTTTCCAAAAGCTCCCCTTTCAGCCCCCCTCCCACCTCTGAAGGTTCTGCCCCTCATTGGTGTGCAGGGCTGAGGCTCCATGGAAGCGGCTTTGAGAGTGGGGGCGTCGTGGGGCAGGAGCAGCCCTCCCTCCGGGGCACCTGCCTATGTCTTTCATTCCCTCCTACCCTCTGGCCTGAGCCTTCTCGTACTCCATGTGACACATGAGAAGTCTGAGCCCCAGAAAGGCACGGAAACTTTCCTGGGGTCAAACAGCTCCAACCTAACAGCTGAGAGACCCCAGGTCTAGCTCCACGAAGGGACCCGAGTCCAGTCCCCTCCCCTGAAACTGGCAGTGTCCACCCGGCTCATGCACCTCCATATGATGGCTAGTCAACCAGGCTGCTGATCTGTACAAGGTGTCTGTATAAACTGTAAAGTGCTGTCCTCACAAGGACAGAGGGTGAAGTGTTCAGAGCAGTAAAGACAGAGGATCTGGGCTCCCCAACCAGACCAGCACAAAAGCACCATTCTCAGCTGCTACATGAATGGACTCTGGGTGCCTGGGGTAGGGGAGTCTATTCCTCTCCTGTACCCTTAATGAAAATCCCATGAATCCCCTTCTCATTGAGTCACATGATGCCAGAAAACACCACAGATCACAGGGGTGCCTGTGTTAGGCATGTTTGAGGAGAAAGGAGTCTGCCAACCACTCACACCTTAGTATAAATTAGACCAGCGCAGGCAATTTGCAGGACTTCTCATTTACAGCTGTCATGTGACATTGGCTCTGTCCTGAGACTTGCCATATGTCAGTGAAGAGTCTCATTATTCCCATTTCCTAGAATCTGACTTTAGTGTGCCCAAGGTCCCACAGCTAGGAAGGGGAAGAAAGCTGGGTTTGAATACAGCCTGATGTCGGATTTCTGCCTCTGTAGAAGTGAGAAAAGCTGAAATTGGGGGTGGGGGGCTCTGCTCCATCTGAGGGAGCACACCCAGATACTGAACTCCACAACCAGCCTGACCTCAATCCTCTGTGCAAGCCCAGCCAAGGGCCCTGTGCCAGGCAGGAGTCACCCGCCCGCCCTGCCCTCTGGGATTAAGCAGGAAGCCTCCCCCAGGAACTGAGCTACAGCCTGCAGAGAAAATCCTCCCAGAGGGATGGGCCCAGGCAGCTGAGGACAGGCCATGACTAACTGGGCTTGGGGCCCCCACCCTGGAGCCCCAGAGACACCCAGCTTTGGAACCTGCACGCTGGGAGGAACCGGAGCTGGGGAGGAAGGAGCCTTCCTTGGCCCCTACCCTCATTCATGCAATTAACATGCAATTAACAGCTCCTCCTGGAGCTGACAGTGAGGCCAGGAAACAGTGTCTCTTTGTGACCAAAGCATGGTCACTTTGGAGTCACAGTCCCACTACCGTGTGGCCAAGGCTCTACCATGTTCCCTCTCTGGACCTCAGTTTCCCCACTGGTAACATGGGGATGATGTCGTCTCCCTTGATGACACAGAGAGACCCCCAAACAGTGCTGCCAGGACTAGAATTCATATCTGGGAGGGTCGGGAGGGTAGGAGGGCTTTGCAGCCACTTAGAAGCCCCTAAAGCCCCACTATTTCCAGGGGCCCAGCAAGGAGGGAATGATCCTGCCCATGAAACAGGAGCCTCTACCCCATTTCACAGAAGGAGAAACTGAGGCTGTGAATCCCAGGTTTCAAAGCTGGTTAGCAGTGGTGAAACCTGGGTGCTGTTAATACCCCACCCAGGACTTTCTGGGGAGCAGGTACCCCAGAAAGCTGAAGGCATCAGATGCAGGGTCTCTAGGAAGATAGCAGGCCCCGGATTCTGGCAGTACTGAGGCACAGTGCCCCAGCGTTTGCTCTTGAACCCATGCTGGCCTTGTTCCCAGTGATCCCCGCCCCCATCCTACCCCACTTAGTATCTCCAAAAGGAATTTTATTCCAAGCACTGCAAGATCCGGATTGGGATGGGGTGGAGGAAGTAGTATCTGCCACAGAGAGAGAGAGAACATCTGAAAGGGGGTCACTTCCCCCACTTTGCACACATTATCTCAAGGAATGAGCATAGCAATGCCTGTGCCCACTTTACAGATGAGGAAACAGACTCCGAGGGATGAAGCTCCTTGCCAAAGGAGAGACGAAATCTTTGCTCCGGGGCTGCAAGCACTCAGAAGGTGAAAGGAAGCCTCACCTGGAAGGTGAAAGAAAATTCCTGAGCAACACGCAGGGACAGAGGAAGTGGAGTCTGCCAGGTGATGGGTAGGACAGACCCAAATGGCCAGATTTTCTAAAGATGTTTTCATCCCCAAGTTACAGACACAAGCCTGCAGTGCACTAACGCCAGAAACCATTGCTATTCTTATTAGGAGTGGATTTAATGAGGCCGTGCCAGGCACACTACCGAATGCTTCCATGTATTATCTAATTCCACCCCCCAGCAAGCCCATCAGTGGCGGTGCCCCTTCTCCCCACCCTGGCAGGGCCACCCTGGGCTCAGAGAGGGTGAGGGGCTTGCCAGAGGTCACAGAGCAAGGGTGCCAGACTCCCCAGCCTCCGCCCAGGACGAGCAAGAGAGCCAACCAGTCTGGTATCCACAGGGAGCATTTTTAAGAGAGAATATTATTCTTCAGTTCTTGACAACCCAAGCATGACCAAACTCATCCTCCCGCCGGATTCATTCGAGCTAGGGGGACCTAACACACCCTCAGACCACGGCTCCCAGGGCGGCCGAGTCGCTGCCGATAAATCAGTCCCACGGAAGCCGCCTCAAGTCACGGCCTGCCCCAGCTCGAGAGAGGCCCTCCACCTCCGCTCCCTGGGGCAGCAAGCATGTCAGCCCCCACGCCAGGACCCAGATATAAAACCACCCCCTCGCTGAGCTCCCAGGGTTGGGGGAGAGACCCTGGAGTCACTCAGCACCCGGCACTGGCAGGCACCACAGAACCTGGTGAGTGCTGCTCTGTTTTTCATTTGATCGTCAGCCTCCCCCATCAGACTGTGGCCACGTGGAGTGGGGCAGGTTTGGCCCGTTCACCTCCGGACCCTGCACACACCAGGCCCTCAGCTGGGTCCAGTGCACTGATTGTGAAGCGCCCTTCATTCCCATTTGACAGATGAGAAGACTGAGGCTCCAAGGGGCAGGAGCTGGCCAGGGGTCACCCGGGGCCAGGCCACCAGCTCTAGGAGTAGCACTCCCTTCTCAGTCCGGGATTCCCAGCTGGTCAGGCCAGGGTCAAATCCCAAATGCCCCGTACCTGGGCAGCTCCTGTCTGCAAAGCCACAGTTCTTCTCATCTGCAACTCGGGGGTGGTGATTCCTGCTGAGCGCGGCTAAGAACAGCGTGGGGGGACCTCACCAGAGAGACCGGCGACACCATGGGCATGCTGGGGGGTCAGTCCCAGAGGCGGGGCATTGTCCTCTCAAAACAGATAACCCTGTGTGTGCCTCACCCAATTCAGGCAGCACAGGGGGGCCTGGGGGAGGCGTCTCAGGTTCTTGGGGACCGATGGACATGCCTACCCAGCAAGGAGAGACTGCAGGACACTTTGTAAGGACAGCTATGGCCAGAAAGAACCACCTCATGCCCCACGCCCAGGGTCAAGGCAAAGCCCCCTCTCAGCTTTTCTCCACAGCACAAGTCATCGCCGATCCTCCAGCCTCTTCCCACTACCCGTCACCCGGCCCTGAACACCGCGGCACTTCATTTGGTCATCATGCCACAGAGGTTTGGGCTGCCCCTAGCTCACCCCGCTGCGATCACGAGACCCAAGTCAGATTCTGTCTTCCAAACTTCTCCATCCACAATGGAGACAGTCAGTTCCATTAAGGGAAGGAGAGAACCAGGAGCAGGTGCCAAAAAGGCAATCGTGTGAATAACTCAAGTCACTCCGTTTCTCTCACAGGGTTCAACCAGGATAGCAGCCACTGTCCGTGGAGCAGGGAACCTTTGCGCATATCACTTCAGTTCTCAGAACCTTGATTCTAGGAAATGCGGGAAATAATAGGACCCGCTGTCATGGAGGTAGTTGGAGAATGAAGTGAAATGATCCATGCAAAATGCTTAGCACGTGGGGCGCTCCTGCCAGTGCTGGCTATGAGTAAGTACGGCCTGTCACCGTTGTTGGCCAGCCTGCAGGTGACAGTGGGGACCCACAGGGCCGGGCCTGGAGAGGGCTGAGGGACCCTTCTGCAGGCTGTGTCTGGGGTGAAGGGAGAACGGAAAAGAGGGGACGTTTACCTGGGGATGTTTTTAAATTTTGCTTCTGGAGATGCCGCCCACCCATAGAGGGGGCCGAGTTTTCTTTTCTTCTTTAAAGTCAGCAAAACAGGCCTCGTCATGCTCTGTACTAAAATCCCCAGACTGGGTTCCGATGTGGGTGAGCCAAGTGCTCCGGCGTCGTGAGCCGGGCGGAGGTGGCTGCCACCTCCCACCGCAGGCAAAGGGCTACCTCGGGGGTTTTCCCAGCCACGGTGCCACCACTGAGCCCCAGGGAAAAGGAGACTTCTGACCCTGCCACCTCCCGCCCTGCTGCCTACCCAAGGGAAGACCAGGAGTATTCAGGGGGAAGGACAGAGCCCAACGACCGCCCATATCAAGGGCTCTCTGGGATGCTAACCTCAGCTGTAATATGGGAACAGTAAGAGAACCTACTTCGCAGGCTGCTGGGAGGATTACGTGAGATGACAGCTGGAAAGCCTTCAGCATACAGTGAGCCCTCAAGAGAGGGTAGCTGCTTGGACACTTACGATTCTTTTCTCATTGTTGTTTTTCTTTTAGAGACAGTCTCCCTCTGTCACCCAGGGTGGAGGGCAGTGGCATAGCTCACTACAACCTCAGCCTCCTGGGCTCAAGTGATCCTCTCACCTCATCCTCCCAAGTAGCTGGGACTATATGTGTGCACTACCAAACCCAGCTAATTTTTTTAAAATTTATTTTGTAGAGATGGGGATCTCACTATGTTGCCGAGGCTAGGCTTGCATTCCTGGGTTCAAGCAATCCTCCCATCTCAGTCTCCCAACGTGGCTGGCAACATTTTTCCTTCTAATCCTCTAACCTGGTCCTACTGTTGCTCTTTACAGATGAACTGAAAGACGGTCCAGAGAGTCAGAGCCTGATCAAGGTCACATGGACTCAGAGGCAGAGGCAGGCCTACCATCCAGCCCCAGATTTTTGTTCTGTTTTTTGTAGAGAGGGGGTCTCACTGTGTTGCCCAGGCTGGTCTCAAACTCTTGGGCTCAAGTGATCCACCCACCTCGGCCTCCCAAAGTGCTGGGATTATAGGCGTGGGCCACCGCGCCCAGCCCACTCTTACTGTTCTAGGCACAGGAGGCAGCCAGAGCTAGAAGTGCTGTGTGCTAGCTTCGTGCCATGGGGCAGTTTCTTCCTCCCTGTCGGTGCTGGGAGCCGCCAAAGCTGGGGTCAGGGTGCAATCCCAGGCAGAGCCGGAGAATGAGAATTCCAGGCGTATTTTTAACTCGGAGCTTATGTAAGAAGCAGTGTGGGCCCCAGCACACAATAGCGGATGACTCTCGCCCAACTCACCCTCGCCGGATTCCGACAAAGGGAAATGTATTTTTGTTTTTCCTTTATTTGGACCTGGTGCGGGGAGACACTGGCTTCTGTGACAGCTGCCACTCAACTGGGGGCCTGGGCCACTGGGCCTGGAAGCTGAGGCAGGTCTGGTGGCCACAGGGCTGAGCCACCCCCTCTTGGGGCCTTTGTGCTACAGCCAGGGAGTCCCTTAAGCCCCCCACACTTATCTGTGACCCCCAGACCTTGGGAGCTTTTCTGTTTCCCATCTCCTTAGAAGGGCAGGTCCACTGCCTCCAAGACAGCCCCAGGCACTCCAGGCCACTCTTCTGCCTTCCCTGCCCCCACAGTCAGCCCAGGCACCAGGGAGGGAAGAGGATCTTCCAAATCTGCCCACTTCGCTCCTGCCCACATACCCACCCTGGCCCACACGCCCACCGTCTCCTGCCTGCAGCTGCCACCTTTCCTGGCTCTCTGCTTCCACACTGCCCTCCAAACCTGTGAGCTGGGGGAGTTTCCTGAAGCATCAACCAGAGCAGACCTGTCTCCTGCTTGAACCTTCCATGGCTCTCCAGTGCCCACCCCCCCAGCTTTGCATGCCCCTAGCCTGATTCCCTCTCGGGCCTCCGACCTCATCTCTCAGCGCTCCCTGCTCCACTGCAAGCCCCAGTTAGACATTCCCTCAACAGAGCCCCAATTCTTTCACCTCCACACCTGGCTGCTGAGGTTTCTTCTGCCTAGAGCACCGCCCCTCCTCACCCCTGCTGACTCCTACCATCTTACCTGGCTATCAACTCCCTGGCGATGCCTCTCTAACGCCCCTACTCTGAGATGTGTACCCTTCTCTCCCTGCTGGCAGATGGCGCTCCTGGCCCCGGCCACCATGACGGTAATGACACCACTAGCTGCGGCCTGGCTTGGATGCCGGGATGTCCTCACACATCTCGCTGTGGCAGAGGGGTGTTCTGAGGTCAGAGACCCTCACCAACAGGCCACTGAACACAGAAAACACCATGGGGGACCTTGGAGTCAGATGACCAAGGTCTGTAACCAGGTCCCTGGCATTTTTCCCAGCAGCTGAACCTTGGGTAAGTCACCTTCCCTCTCTAAGCTTTCACCTTTCTTCTCTGTGAATGGGAAGAGGATGGAAATTGTTACCAGTTCTCAGGGCAGACAGAAGTCACAGGAGTAGAGTCTTGCTCCGTAGAAAGTACAGTCACAAGCTATTTTTTTTTTAGACAAGGTCTAGCTCTATTGCCCAGGCTAGAGTGCAGTGGCGTGATCACAGCTTACTACAGTCTCCAACTCCTGGGCCCAGGCAACCCTCCCACCTTAGCCTCCCAAGTAGCTGGGACTACAGGCGTGCACCACCACACCCAGCTAACTCTTGTATTTTTTTGCAGAGATGGGATTTCACCATGTTGCCCAAGCTGGTCTGGAACTCGTGAACTCAGTCTTCCCCAAAGTGTCTCGGCCTCCCAAAGTGCTGGGATTACAGGCGTGCACCACCACACCTGGCTAATTCTTGTATTTTTTTTGTAGAGATGGGATTTCACCATGTTTCCCAAGCTGGTCTCGAACTCATGGGCTCAAGCAAGCCATCTGCCTCCTAAAACGTTGTATTACAGGCATGATCCACCATGCTCGGCAGTCACGGGATTTTTACTGAAGTGCTAAGACCTGTCTCCAAGAACCCACCACTGAGAAATGTGGGAGACTTGATCCCTGTGGAGATGACCCCCACGGCCCAACTAGAACCCATCTGCGTGGACCCACAACCCCAAGAATGACCCCGCCTTGGCTGTCTGTCCACACTTGATCCCTGGGCCACGTCCCCTTCTCCAGAAAGATAGATGAGGCCTGGGAAACTCAAGGAAACAATGCACTCAGGGGCAGGAACTGCAAATCTCAGCCAACATCAAGGATCAGAAAGAGGGTCTACATGGCCACCAACCGAGCAGGGAAACAGCAAACCTGAAACTTCACAGCTGGTTCCCATCCCAGCCCTCCCCGACACCTGGCAGCTTAGAGGCTGTCCCAACTCTGAGCTTGAAGGCCTGAGTTCAAAACCCACCACGGTCTCAATCTCAACTCTGCCCCTCACCAGTTCTGTGATCTTGGGCAGGTCAACTTGCTGAGCCTCAGTTTCCCTATCTGTAGAAGGGGATAACAATCCCTCCATGGAAGATGGCCTGGAGATTCTGAGGGCAAACATGCCCATGTGCTCCCCCTTCTTGACACACAGTAGGCACCTACTAAGTATTTGCTAAATGTTTTAATGAATGACTCACATTTTCATGTCAGCTTTGTCACCTCGCTTGCTGTGTGGCCTTGGGCAAGTCACTCCCCCTCTCTGGGCCTATCTGGGCCTCTCTAAAATGACTGATGGTTTGGATAAATGTACAACCCTCCCCCCAAATCCCTTCTATCCCTCTGGAGCAATCAGATTTCACATTTGGGCTGGGCCAGGTAGCTCACATGTGTAATCCCAGTGATTTAGGAGGTGGAGGTGGGTGGATTCCTTAAGGCCAGGAGTTCAAGACCAGCCTGACCCCATCTCTACAAAACAATTTTTAAAAGTTAACCAGACAACAGCCGGCCATGGTGGCTCACACCTGTAATCCCAGCACTTTGGGAGACCAAGGTGGGCTGATCACTTGAGGTGAAGAGTTCATGACCAGCCTGACCAACATGGTGAAACCCCATCTCTACTAAAAATACAAAAACTAGCCAGGAGTGGTGGCACATGCCTGTAATCTCAACTACTTGGGAGGCTGAGGCAGCGGAATCACTTGAACCCAGAAGGTGGAAGTTGCAGAGAGCTGAGATTGCACCACTGCACTCCAGCCTAGGCGACAGAGCAAGTCTCTGACTCAAAAAAAAAAAAAAAAAAATTAACCAGACATGATGGTGCATGCTGGTAGTCCCAGCTGATTGGGATGCTGGGGCAGGACGATCTCTTGAGCCTAAGAGATTGGGGCTGCAGTAAGCTGGGATCATGCCACTGAACTCCAGCCTGAGTGACAGAGCAAGACCTTATCTCTAAAAATAAATAAATAAATCAATAAGTTTACACCGACACACTAGCCCATTTCACAGCAGAGGACACTGGGTCTCAGGGAGGGGATGCCACAGGCCCAGGGTCACTCAGCCGGCCAGCCACAGAGCCAGGGTCACGCCCAGGGATGTCTGATGTCAAAGCGTGTGGTTTTTATCAAAGTCGCGTGAAAAGCGAAACACCTTTGGCCAAAGTGACTGGCGTGACCTCTCCCACCCTACCCCAACCTCCAATTTCTCTCTTGCAAGCATTCTCCTCCTTTCTCAATCTGTCTCGTTCTTTCTCTCTCTCTCTGTCTTTCTCCCTCAAGTCTTGCTCTTGTCACTCTCTCTCTGTCCATCATCCATCATCCTCCCTCTCCCTCTCTCTTTCGCTTTCTCCTCCTCCATCCATCTCTCTCTCCCTCCCTGTCTCCTTCTTCCCTCTCCCTCTCATTCTCTATTTCTTATTTCCATCTTTCTGTCACACACACACTTTTTGGGGGAAAAAAAAACCAGAGGGTCACAGACGGGATGAGAACTTCCCAGGGTGACACAGAAGCTAAGGACAAACCTGACACCCCCCGCCCCTTCAACGCTTCTTCCCTCACCACTGATGGTACCCAAGTTTCAGCTACAACCCTCCCCTATCTGACAGGAGGCAGCACGTGGTGGGGAAGGGGTCTCCCGGGGGCAGGGAGGGCCTGCATTCCCCTTCTGCCCTGGGCACAGGGCCAGGTACAAAGACAGCCCCCCAACTAATGATGGGGTGGAGGGCCCTGCAAGGCCCCCCCTTTTCAGGCCCCACGAGGGTGGAGCAGGGGCCTCGAGCTGGCCGCTGCAGCAGTGCAGTCTGGTGAGAGGCTGGGTCAGGCCCCTGGAAGCCTTCGGAAATTAATTTGAGTTGACTTGGCTGAGGGCAGCTGTCATTTAGATTGAGAACTGGCCGAAGGCTCCACGGAGGAGAGGCTGCAAGGGCATCATCGGAACCAGGCTGCCAGGAGCTGGGGGCAGGACCGGGGAATGCGGGGGCTGCTGAGTCCTGGGGACTGTCCCTGGCCCTGAAGGAGGGGATGGGGTGGCGCGCGACAGCCGCGGACAGCAGAGTGGACAGAGCTGGCTCCTCAAACTGGGCCCGGGCATCTCTGATCGGGCTCCTTGTCCTGCCTGGCACCTCCGGACATGCAGCCAGTGACCTGTGACAGATGCAGCCCTGCACACCCCCAGGCCACTCCTGACCTGCATGCTGCGAGATATGACAGGCCCGGGGGCCGGAGAGCCAGTCGCTCAGCCTGCACCTTCCGACTGACCGTGGCATCGCCAGGGATCTTAGGCAAGAACACAGCCTGTCGGTTCTGGGGAAATTCACTCCTCTGAGCCTCAGATTCCTCATCTGTGAAATGGGGATGGAGACAGTTTCATTCTTACAGGAGGGAGGAAAGTGCTCAGCACAGTGCCAGGGACCAACTACAGCCCATAAATAGTAGCTGCCACTCTGGAGAGACTCTCAGATAGTATCCTAGCACTTGCTGGTAGCACTGGAAATGCTGGTAACAGTATTACCAGGAAGTACTATGATTCTATCTGAGATTCTCTCCACCCCTGTCCCAGCACAGCCTCTCTGTTTTCTTGCTTTCTTGCCCAAGATTCACCCACATAGTGTCAGACCGCATGCTGGGTGGCCCTGGGCGGTACGCTGCCCCTCTCTGAGCCCCAGCATGTTCACGTAGAAACTGGAGCAACTTAACACTCGCTGAGCCCCTAGCATTCTGCCTGGCAAGTGGAAAGCCATTCAACAAATAATGATTTTTATTTATATAAAGAAACACGCCAGGCGGGGTGGCTCACGCCTGTAATCCCAGCACTTTGGGAGGCCGAGGCGGGCAGGTCACGAGGTTGGGAGTTGGAGAGCAGTCTAGCCAACATAGTGAAACCCTGTCTCTACTAAAAATATAAAAATTAGCTGGGTGTGGTGGTGGGTGCCTGTAATCCCAGCCACTCGGGACGCTGAGGCAGGAGAATCACGTGAACCCAGGAGGTGGAGGTTGCACTGAGTCGAGATTGCGCCAGTGCAGTCCAGCCCAGGCGACAGTGAGAGACACCATCTCAACAACAACAACAACAAAGAATGAGTAGCAAGCTTTTCAGGAAGAGAAGGCGAAAGGAGCACTCCAAACCCAGGCGTGACTCCTTCCAAAGAACAAGAGACTGGCCCAGGGACCCTGATTTGGGGATGGGTGTGAAACAAGAGAAGAGGAGGCTGCAAAATTCAAGTGAGGTCAGTCACGGAGACCCTGGAAGAAGTTAAGCCTTGTTCCTGCCAACCATGGGGAGCCTAGGAAGGCTTCTGAGCAGAGGAGGAGCATCTAGATTCCATCAAAATTAATAAAGAGGCTTGCACCTCATCCATCTAGCCTTGCCACAGAACACCTGACTTAGAAACACACTCCCTTACTGAGAACCGAGTCCCTGTGTTCTCCAACTCTGAGCAAGGTGAGGGAAAAGAGTCCTACTCCCACCGGAACTGTACCTTCAGCTGTTGACCCATGCTCTCACTGGACTGGCCAGGTGCCCAAGGCGCTTCCAAGTCAGATCCTCTCACTTGAGGCCCCAAGAAATTCAGCTTAGTTCCTAATTCCAGCCCTGCCACACCCCAAGTGGTGATCTCTATGAGAGACTCCACCTGCCTGTGCTCCTGCTTCCCCTCTGCCCAATGGATGTGATCATCATGCTCCGTGCATGGCATCACCAAGTCCTCTCTGAGGCTACAGGTAGGGAGTCAGAAGCCTGAGAGGAATGGGGACCCGTGCCAGGTCACCCAACAGCGAGCAGAAGGGCTAAGGGCAAGTCACTTAATCTCTCTGTGCCTTGGTTTCCCCATCTGTGAAACGAGATCTTAGACTTACCGGGTAGGGCTGCTGAGACAATGACATATGATAATGTTAACAATAACATAACTACAGTACCTATCACATGATCATTCTTTCAAACTCACTAATTCCTCACTGTCACCCTGGAGGAAGCACCTATTCTCCTAGCCCCATTTATCAGATAAAGACCCTGCCAGAGTCGGCCCACTACAGCCCCCAAGTCAAAACTGGCCCATTCCTTGTTTTTGTAAATAAAGTTTTATTGGAACACAGCCCTGCTCATTTGTTTACATTTTGTTTATGGCTGTTTTCCTGGAGGTGCATCAGATTGTACGCATTGGGCAGAGTTCTCCAGAGAAATGGTGAACCAAGTATCTGGGCATGTCATGACCCAGTCAAGGTAATGCATAAAATTAACCATCACAGTGTATAAGCCACAAACCTAAAATATTTGCTATAGATAGGTCGCTTTGCAGACAAAGTGTGCTGACCCTTGAACCTGAGGCTCAGAGAGGTGATGTCACTTGTCCAAGTTCATGTAAGAGGAGGCTGCAAGCCAGGCACCCAGTAGGTGCTCAGTCCATGTGTCTGATCTATGAAGATTCGTGCTGTCACTTTTAGGGAGTCAGAAATGTCCTTGTCATTTGCTATGTCCCTCATCTTCCTTTGTGAGCTACAGCAGAAACCTCTCTGTCTTTCTACTTAAAAATCAATAGTACGTTATTAGGAGCAGAGGGTTGCTGTTAAAAAAAAAAAATCATTCCAGAACACATCCACAAAAAAGGAGAAAGGTGGGTTTTCTGAGGCCGAGTGAGTCACTCACGCCAGGCAGGAGGGGGACTCGGGCGGGGCTCCCAGCACTTACCCCTGCAAGGCCTCTGAGGACCCCTGTGCAGGCTACATGGCCTGCCCAGCAAACAGCAGCTCGGCCTCAACTCTGACAGCGTGATGGGCAAAGTGGACAATGACCAGCTAGGCAAGTGCGAACTGAGTGGACAGTGCTGGGCAGAGCAGTAACCCGGGGCTGGCCCGGATTCTCTCGACGACAGCCCTATGAGAACCAAGGCCACCCAGCAATAATGGCTGAGCCTGGATTCGAACCGTGGTCTATGTGAGTTCAGAGACTGTGTCTTCTTGCCCACCCCTTGGTGGGTGCCTGGTGCAGGAGGTAGAGACAGGGGGAGCCGCAGCAGGTGGTCTGGGCTTAGAAGGAGCTGGCTAATTACTTCCATTAAAACAACAGGGAACAAAGTCCCTGGGGTACCTGTGCCTGGCACAGCCATCCTCAGAGGCAGCCACCCTAGGGTTCATGCAGATCCAGCCTTTGGCTTTCCAGGAAGAAGCGCGCCTGCCACAAACAACCCCCAGCTTGCTTTCCCTCTGGAATGGGCTCCTCTCCCCAGCTCAGGAAGGTGAAGCCAGGCTCTGCCAGAAGCTGGGCTCTGCTGGAAGCTGGCTATGTGGTTTCAGGAGCATCACTTGCCTTCTCTGAACTGACATCCCCTTTGAAAGTGGCAGGAGTGTCAGCTGCCATGACTGTGACTCCGTGACCTAAAGATGCCACCCAAATGGGTGTTCCCCACCCCAAATTATCCTGTGGACTGCTGGAAGATATTTGCCGGTCTCCAGCTTGGGGGTGGGAGAGAGAACTGGGCGATGCTGACTGGCTTGGCTTTCCATGCTCCGGCTGGGCCTGCAACACCCAGCGTCCTGTGAAGGTGGGGTGTGGTCTCTAAGGGGAAGGAGGGGCCGCCACACTCCTTGCAGCAGGAAGTGTGGGAAGAGGCGGGTGCAGGGCAGCGAGGTAAGTGACTAAGTCAACCCTGGCCTCACCTTCTGTCAAATTTTCTCCAGACAAGACAAATTTTGCAACACCTATACCCCACCTCTCAGAAGGATTTTCTGGATTTGGCCTGTCTCTGGTATAGAGAAGCAGGATTAAGACCCAGTACCTCTTCTTCCAAGGGCAGAAGTGACAGCCCCTTGTCCCTGTGGTCTTCTGAGGATGGCAGACCCAGACCTAGGAAGACTGGGCTGGCAGGTACCATTTATTAGGGAAACCAAAGCCACAGAGGGATAGGTCAAGGGCAGAAATGTGACTGGATCAGAGGATTACAGCCCTACTGCCGAAGCCAGCACTAGACCCGCGCCCGCCGCCCCGTCCCAAAGGCTTGACCATGGAGTTTGTAGTACGCTGTCACCAAGGAGTGGCTGCACTATACCTGTCATTTCTCCCCTCTTCCTGGACCACCACTTTCCCTTCCCTCTTCACCTGGCTAACTCTTCTCCATCTTCCTTCACCAAGGAGGTCTCTTTGAGTCCCTTAGTGGGCTGCAGTGCCCCCCATCCTGTGACATCTCACACCAATCGTAATTGTGCTAAACTTTTCCTGTTTGTCCTGCTCTCTGCCGTGGCCCCAAGAGTATGAGTTCCATGAAACCGGGAACCTTGTCTCATCTATTTACTTCCTACTCCGACACTGGCACCTGGCATAGGGTAGGCCCTCATGTACTGACTACATCAATTCCTGGGAGCAGAAACAAGCCCTAAAGAGTCCCTAATATGAGAAAGACTCAAACCACATCACCTGGGCCTCCAGACAGACCCAAAAAGGAGCTTTTCAAGGCTTCCTGGGTGCCCATAATACAAGACTTCGTTGGAATGCTTGTCAAATCTACTGAGAGGGGCCACACCCTCTCACAAACCACCTAGAGATTGAGGAGTTACAGCCACTTGCTTCCCAGCCAACAGACTTCCTTCAAAGTTTGAAGGTCGGGCTTCTTGTTTATTTTAGACCCTGCCAGTGTGCGCAACCCCAAAATGGAGGTGCCTGTAATAAAGACAAAAACACGGGAGTCCCCTAGCATGAGCTGACCAGTGCCAGCAATTTCCTCCTGTCGGGGTGATCACCCGGAAAGGCCACTCTCCCAACCAACACGCCACCCAGCCTGGAGACTGGACCTGCAGGGATAATCTCTGAGATGAGTTTTAGGTCAATTTCAAGCATGGAAATCGGTGAAATTACCCTCCACTGCTCCGACATCATCTCTGGGCAGGAAGGGTGGGGTGGGTGGAGGTTCTGTTGGTTGAGGGTTTTGTGGGGGGTTGGCAAGAAGGAAAAGAAAAAAGAGAAGGAGAGAGATGGTATCAGCACATTGGAGGGTAACGTAACTGATTTTTCCCAGGGAAGAGAACCAACCGCATGCCAGGCACTATTCTAAGCATTTCATATATATTACTTCATCGGGTCCTCCCTTCAAAGGCAGAGGCTGTTGTTCCTTTTTAAAGGATGCAGAAACAGGTTCAGAGACGTGGGGCGACTTGCCCAACACCACACAGCGAGGGAGCGGCCGACTCAGGATGAAGCCGTATCAGTTCCCAAAGCCTCTTCTACTTTTGCCCCACGCCAGAAAGAGAGAGACAAGGAGAGGAGGAAGGAAGAAGGGAGAGGAGGGAAGGAAAAAATAAAACATGTCTCCCACTCTCCCAAATGCCCATCATCATGCCTTCCCCCTTGGCCCACTGACTCTGCATCTGGAAACACCTTCCTGTTTCTTGGATTGCCACAGGCGGTAAGAGATGGGCACATTCATCCAGGAGTTAGGGAGGGGGGTCTGATCCAAGCCACCCCTCACCCACTCACAGGGTCTCAGCCTGGAGAACCAGCCCCAGGAAGGGATGCAATGCAAACGAGAAAAGCATTTACCCTCCTAGGCAGAGCTCACCCACCTGAGCAAAACTCCTGCAGACGTGGTTTCCAGCTGCCTGTGGGTGGAGCTACAGAGAGTGTTGCCTGGTGTCGGTTGCCAAGCAACAGGCCTTCACCCAAGGACCCACCCAGAGTTCATACACTGGGGTATGACAAGCAGAAGGCTTGGGAGCTCCTACAAGCTCTATGAGTCTAGAGAGTTGGGCTGTTCACCATAGTAGCCACTAGCCACATAGGACTTTCACATTTTTTAATAAAATTTGAAAACTGGCCGGGCATGGTGGTGCACGCCTATAATCCCAGCACTTTGGGAGGCCAAAGCAGGAGGATCACTTGAGCCCAGGAGTTTGAGGCTGTAGTGAGCTATGATCATGCCACAGCACTGCAGCCTGGCCCACCTGGTACGATCCTGTCTCTAAAAAAAATTTAATTAATTAATTAATTAAAAATAAATTTCTCACTCATGACTAGCAATATTTCAGGTGTTTGACAGCTGTGTGTGGCCAGTGGATACTGCATAGGACAGGGCCTGTGGAGGACATTCCCATCATCGCAAAAAGTTCTATGGGACAGTAGTGATCTAGAAAAATAATCTACAAAGTCTCTCCCAATGTGCAGGACAACTGGTTCTCTTATAAAAGCCAAGCCCCATCAGTTTCAAATAGGCAGGTTCCATAGATGGATGTAAATTCGGGGCTGAAAGGAACTGGTCATCTTTTCTAGGATTATCAACCACCAAAACATATTTCACCTTGAGTCCACAGCAGACATTGCTAATCAACTACAGCACTCCCTCCTAAGGAACCTGGTCACAGCTTTAGAGTCTTTCTCGCTGCAATGCTCCAGGTAGCCAAAACTAATCGATCAAGATTAGCACTTGATATTAAATCTGTAATCTGACCTATTGCAATCACAAAGAGAGAGAAACTGAGGCCCAGTGAAATAAGTGAATTGCCTGAGGTCAGATGATGAGTCAAGGTAGGACAGGATTAAAACTCACACCCCCAGCCTCCTATTCTCCCCATCATGCCTCCCTCATTAAAGCACTGGATGGCGGAAATCCACAATCCTCAGAAATGAGGCTTGGAAATGCAGTGACTGGGGATGAAGTAGAATGATGATAATAACAGCAGCAATAATATGAAGGATGCCCATTTTTTAAATCAGCTGCTATGTGGCCAGCCTCAAGTCTCAGTTTTCACCGGCACCTTCCTTTATTCTCATGCCAGTCTAAATGTATGCATTAGACTATCCCCCAGATGATGAGGAAAAGGAGAGTCGAGGGTCCAGAGAGACTCGCCCAAGGCCACACAGTCACTAATTGGCAATCATAATCCAATACTGACAACGAGCATCCAGGTTGTTCAGCACTGACCACACACAATTTCACAGTCCTCATCCTAACCTAGAGAACGCAGTCTAAGCTTCATCTTACAACCTTCCCTCCCAAATCCTTTCTGGCCAGCACAGCAGATAGTTCCCATAATCCTTAGCCATGAGGCAGTGCAAATGCTGGCTGGGTGTAACCCGGATTTTAGAACCACTGAAAGGATGATGGAGAGAGAGAGATTCTCATTACTCCAGATTCACAGTCCATAAACAGACGGGGGTTTGAAAGGCAGCTATTTCCAGGTCAAAGAACTGAGGCTCAGGGAAGAGAGGACTGAGGTGGCTCCCAGTCCAGTGCATTTTTCAACACATAAATTTCTGGAGACGACTCTGGGGCCCTCCCAGGCAGAGAATCACATGAGTTCAGGATCCATCTCTGCCTCGTCCCAGCTGTGTGACTTTGGACAAAGCACTTTCCCTCTCTGGGCCTCAGTCTCCCTGCAATGGAAGTAACAGTCCTGCCTCGATCAAAGAACACACAAAAAATTTAAAGATACAAGCAGAAACTGAAAAAGGAATGATTATCACCTGAAATTCACACTACAAACCTGTATTTTATTTTATTTTATTTTATTTTATTTTATTTTATTTTTAGAGACAGGGTCTCACCTTGTCACCCTGACCAGAGGGCAGTGATACGATCACAACTTACTGCAGTCTCAACCTCCCAGACCCAAGCACGCCCCCACCTCAGCCTTCCCAGCAGCTGAGACTACAGGCATGAGCCACCATGCCTGGCTATTTTTTTGGGGGGGGTCTGGCTATGTTACCTACGCTGGTCTTGAACTTCTGGCCTCAAGCAATTCTTCCCACCTCAGCCTCCCAAAGTGCTGAGATTACAGGCATGAGCCACTGCGCCCAGCCAATTAGAGACAGGGTCTCACTCTGTCATCCAGGCTGGAAGGCGGTGGCATGATCATAGCTCACTGCAACCTCTGTCCCCAGGGATCAAGCAATCCTCCCACCTCAGTCTTCCAACTAGCTGGGACTACAGGCACATGCCACCATGCTTGGCAATTTTTTTAATTTTTTATAAAGGTTGGTAGGGGGTCTCACTACGTTGCCTAGGCTGGTCTCAAACTCCTGTCCTCAGGCAATCCTCCTACCTCAGCCTCCCAAAGTGCAAGGATTATAAGCACGAGCCACCACACCTGGCCTTTTTTCATTTTTTAATGGTTGAAAAAAATCAAAAGAAGATACTTCATAGCAAATGAAAATTATATGAAATCCAAATTTCAGTGTCCATAAAGTGTGATCAGAACATAGCCACGCCCATCCATTGGGACACTGTGACTGCCTTTGCATGACAAGGACAGGACTAGGTAGTTAAGTAGAGACTTTATGGCAGGTAGAGTCCAAAATATTTACTATCTGACCCTTTACAGAAAGTGTGCCAACTCCTGTGTTAACTCATTCAATGCTCAAAGTTACCCCCTTTTTAAAGATGGGGAAAACTGAGGCTCAGAGAAGGGAGGTAATTTGCCCAAGGTCCCACAGCTGGGGGAAAGTGTTATTGCTGGGGCTTGAACTCCTGGGGAGGAAATCCTACATGCTGGATTTCATTGCCCGATATTGATTATTGGAATCTTCCAGAGATTGGAAGAGACAGGTGTCAGGCCACTCACCTACTGGAAAAATCAATCCCAGTATTATTTGCCAAGGTTTCTCAGATACAAAATAAGGACAGAGGAAAGGGGCTGTGGTGTGTGTCCTCCTGCCTGGCCCTCCCTAGTGCTCTCTGCCTTGGGAAGAAATCTCTGCTGTGGATTTAAGTCCTGGCGACAGGGCTTTCTCAGGCAGAGCACACACAACTGCCAACAGACTCAGCACCCAGCCCAGCAGAGGCTGGGCCGACTCAGCCCCTTTTCACCCCACTGCCTTGCTGTGTCTCCACATTGAAATCACCCAAGACTAATTGCAAGTAATATTTATCAGGGATGATTACATGAAATTAATCCGGCTTCTACCTGGAAGCACTTAGTTACCATTTGCCTTTCGAGGGATTTGGGGTGGAGATGGAGCAGCTAGGGTGTGGGGAGAAGGGAGACGGTCATGAAATTTGGACTGAACAGGCAACAGGTGTGACAGAGTACAGTCAAGTCATGACAGAGGCTAGCATATAAGTACTGCCGACTGTATGCCTGTGGGCAGTGCTCCACGGCTTGGCATCACGTTACCAACCCCACAACAACCCTGCAGTGCAGACGTCTGTGGGGCACCAGGACAGTGGTGTGGTGGCGAGAGCCCGGGTGAAGCCCTACTTGGCTACTTCCTAGCTCCACGATCTCTCACGCAGCTGCTCCCCTTTGGGCCTCAGTTTCCTCACCTGTCAAATGGGAATAAGGATAGTAAACCGCTCCCAGTGGTTTCCAGCAGCCAATAAGCTAGCAAGACAACACTCACACAGGGTCTGGTACTTAGCAATTGCTCCATGCATGCTGCTGTCACTACCACCATCGCCATTGCCATCATCATCATCGCTCAGTGAGGCTGGCAGGCGGCGGCTTCCTGCCTCCACCAGGCCTAGTTTGAGGCTGGGGTTGGGGAGGATTAGGGGAAGAGTTTGAGGAAGGCCTAGCTTTCTCAGCCTCCCCAAGGAGGCCCCACACACAGAACCTCTGAGCCAAGAAGCACAAACAAGGCCCCAAACAGGCCGGGAAGCCCAGGCAGCCCCTCCCCGACTCCTGTCCCCTACCCAACCCCCAAGGAGCCCCATTTGCAGGTCAGAGGCTCCCCCAAGACACCAAGAAGAAAAGGGGGCCCCTCTCCCACAGCTGCTGCCGTTGCCAGCCTCCCCGAGGCCCAAGGGGGGTCTGGAGCCACTCTGAAAGGCCACCGGGCGCCAGGGGGTTCATTCAGCTGTTTTCGGGTGGCTCCAATGAGTTCATTTTACCACGGCAGAATATTAAACAGCTCCTGGGGAAACAGATGCTGAGCTTTGGTTTCCAAGCGAGGGAGAGAGGGAGGCCGCAGGCCAGCGAGGGGAGAATTCAAGCTCTGCTTCAGGCGACTCCAAACCTTTCAAGGCTCAGCTGGGCCTGAGTTGTGGGGGTGCAACATTCAGGGCCCAGGCGGGGGCCTCGCTGTACTCTGTCCTCACTGCCTCACTACACCCATTTCATAGCCGAGGAAACTGACACATAGCTTAGCACTGACTCGCTCAAGGACATACAACAAGAGAGGATGCTAGGATCCAAAACCTTGCCTCCAGACATCATCTTGGTCCTTTTCCTTATTTATCTATTTGAGGTATAGGCTCGTTCTGTCACCCAGGCTGGAGTGCAGTGGCATGATATGTGCTCACTGCAACCTCCACCTCCCGGTTTCACGTCATTCTCCTGCTTCAGCCTCCCGAGTAGCTGGGATTACAGGCACGTGCCACCATGCCAACCTAATTTTTGTATTTTTACTAGAGACAGGGTTTCATCATGTTGGCCAGGCTGGTCTCGAACTCCTGACCTCAGGTGTTCCACCTGCCTTGCCTCCCAAAGTGCTGGGATTACACGCATGAGCCACCGCGCCCGGCCTTGATCCTTTGATTTACATGAGTATGTCTCGCCACCCCCACAGTGCCCTCTCAGTGGTAGGGGCTCAGGGGCAGACACAGAGCAAACGAACCCCTGGTCAGACCTGCAGCTGCCAAATTCTTCACCTCCCATGTGCCCAGATTCCCCCCAACTCTGCAGAGAAATGATCCCACTTTCTATTATTCTAAATATAATCCCTGACGCCTGAAGCACTCTCTCGGAGGCTGCAAAACACGTCTGGGTGGATTGCTTCCTCTACGCTTCACCACCGTGAATGGGGACATTCCAGACAGGGCAACAGAGGCCTGGCCAGCAAGATGGGTTCTGAGGTCACTGCCCAGTAAAGGGCAGAGCCATGAAGCAGATCACCCTCCCCTCGCCCTGAAGACTTGAGGTCCAGGCTCATCCCACCACCAACCGAGGAAGCTGGCATTTTCTCCCACCAGTGGGGGCACAGAGAGTTGAAGCAACTCGCCCAGGGCCACACAGTCCCAGGTCGGAGGCCCACCCCACGCTCCAACTTATTAGCAGCTGGGGGACTGAACACATCACCACCCCCCTGGGCCTCGTTGTCCCCATCTGTAAATGGGGCTATCTCCTGGGATGCTGGTGGGCACAGCAGTGCCTGTGGCTGTGGCCCAGCCCGCCCCGTGCAACCACGTCCATGCGGGCGGCATCTTACCCCGGTCCCGAACACACCACAGGTGTCCAGGACATGCTGATGGAACGAAAACTCCCACTTGGCGCTCTCCTAGGTGATACCGCTATGACTTCCCTATCCCACCCCAGAGGTGATTTTTAGCTTAAAATCCTAAAAAAGGAGTCCAGGTGCCAGAGCCCCCTCCAACTCTAGTGAAGAGAGGGGAGGGAAGTGCCCAGTATCCTTGAACCCACAGGCAGGGCCTGGGCCCCAAAGGGTTAAGCTCAGCTCCGCTCTCTCCCGGAGTGGCACGGACAGCAGCTGAGGCTGCCCTGCTGCTCCCTGCCGCCTGAAGCCTGACCCCTGACATTTCTACTCCCAGCCGCACTTTTGCATTTAAAAAAGGGAAGGAAAAAAATTTAACCATCCACACAGACAAACAAGTTGGGCAGAAGAGAGGGGAGCCACGAGGAAGGAGTGGGGGCTGCAGATTTCCTTTAGCAGAGTTCAGTTCACCAAAAAAAAATTTGTTTTTAAGACCTAGAAGGGAGGCAGAAGGGGAGACGGAGAATTCAAAGGTGGCAGACAAGTTCTCCGGAATCACCGGGCACCACTAAATTTTCTGATTAATTAACCCTGAAAGGGGCCTCTCTCCCTGCCCTTCCTGGGGGAGCCTCCGGCTGGAAGAGTCTGCAGTGGGGCGGCCTCTCTAGGGGGATTCACTTAGAGGTCCCAGGGGAGCTCAATCCCGTCTCGCGGACGCGCTGTAGTTAAAGCCAAGGCTGATAAGGAATTTATCAAATGAGATTTACACAGGGAAACCCTAATTAAGAGGTTAGTCTCCGGTTTAATTGCCTTCAAACCTAGGCAGGCAGGCCCAGGCAGATGGATTTTCAGTCTGACCTCATTAAAAAATAATAATAATCAAATAGAATACAGAGTACAATCCAAAGTCTCCCACGGGCTAAGAAGGGTGGAGGTTTGGGGGGGTGGCTCTGAAAGTTGGGGGGCCTGGCCTGACCTACAATCTGCTGGTCACCTCGGCTTGGCCGTCTTCCCCCATCCTCTCCCTCTTTTTCCTCTCTTGAAATTCAGTGGTTCTGGCCTCCCCACTTTTTGAGGTTTTTTCTTTTCTCCCCCAGCCCCATCTCGCCTTGAAGCTGGCATGCTGGAATATAAATTGGAAGCATGCATGCCCCCCCCACCCGCCCCAACTCGGGCGGACGCCACATACCAGACAAAACGACTGCAGGCCTGGTCATCTGGGGTTAAGAATGGTTTTTGTTTTTGGCAAAGAATGTGGAAGAGCCCAAAGGAACTGGCCAGGACGATTGTTCCAGGAATGAAAGGAAGAGAAGAAAAAGAGAGGAGGGGGAGCCGGTGGGGGAGAGGGAGACAGAGCAAACACCTGGGGAACCACAGCCTGGGAGGTTTTTCTGTCCCCCAGAAACTGGCGTGCAAAAAGTTTTTGCCCTGGTCTTTAAATCGCAAGGGAGGGCCTGGGTATTCCCCACTCTCTTCAAATAGGATTTTGCTCCCTACAATCCCTTCACCACCCCACCTTTGTTTGATTAAACTGTAAATGAACGCTTGAGGCAGACAATCACAAGAGATTTCTTCCAAAAGCAAAATGGAGAAGAAATCTCCGGTCAAATGGGCTTGCTCGCCGTAGCGTGGATTTGGAGAGAAACACAAGCAAGGAGAAAAGTTCTGGCCGGGCGCAGCGGCTCACGCCTGTAATCCCAGCACTTTGGGAGGCTGAGGCGGGAGGATCCTTTGAGCCCAGGAGGTCAAGAGCAGCCTGGGCAACATGGCGAGACCCCGTCTCTATGAAAACATAAAACATTAGCCAGGCGTGGCGGCGCACACCTGTAGTCCCAGATACTCCGGAGGCTGAGGTGGGAGGATCGCTTGAGCCCATGAGTTGGCGGCTGCAGTGAGCTATGATGGCACCACCGTACTCCAGCCTGACTGACAGAGCTAGACCTTGTCTCAAAAAAAAAAGAGAGAGAGAGAGCGAGATAGAGAAAGAAAATAAGTCCGTCCTGGTGCTGTGGCTCATGCCTGTAATCCCAGCAATTTGGGAAGCCAAGGCGGGTGGATCACTTGAGGTTAGAAGTTCGAGACCAGCCAGGCCAACATGGTGAAACCCCATCTCTACTAAAAATACAAAAAAAATAAAATAAAATTAGCCAGGCATGGTGGCTCGTGCCTGTAATCCCAGCTACCAGGGAGGCTGAGGCAGGAGAACTGCTTGAACCCAGGAGGCAGAGGATACAATGAGCCGAGATCACACCATTGCACTCCAGCCTGCGCGAAACAAGCAAGAATCCATCTTCAAAAAAAAAAAAGAAAAGTCCTACAGGGTACATCTTTTTTATCCTGAGTCGGTGACCCAGGCTGATGACAAAGCAGCGGGAACAGCTACCCAGGATTCCTACCCGCCAGGCGCAGCTTTTAAGGGCTGCACACGGTTTGTCTGGTAACTGCCCATGGAGAACCCATCACCATATATATGCAGAGTAGAAGGTGTGATTAATGTGCTCTTAAATATTACTATCATTGTTGCCATGATTTTGAGGAGTTTCCCAACACTAAAGAGGGACTGAGTTTTCAAGTTCTACACAAACGGGGAATCTGAGACGTGGGTATATGGGGCCGGGGTATTTAAAACTCTAAGGAGTTCCGGAAAATGCACAATTTTTGTCTCAGATTCATTTTATCACAGGTTGGCGGTATAACACATCTAGCCGTTGGGGAGTTTCTGCCAGCTGCCGCGGCCACTTTCTCTTCCCTGAACAGCACCCAAGACCACCCTCCTAAACTCTGCAGGCAAATCTCTCACTGCCCACTGGAGAACGAGCCATCCCACAGGGGGACACTCACTCCTCTCCACTTCATGCAATGTCACCCCTCCCCTCGCAGGTTCCCGACGCCGCCTGTGCAGGAGGAGAAGCATCTGTATTTATGCCAAGGCTTAGTGACGTCTGTGATGTGCCAGACGCTGGGCGGAGTCCTTCTCATGATCTGTCTTAATCCTCACCATGACCCCATTTGACCCAAAAGACAGATGAGGAAACTGAGGCCCAGGGCAGTGAGGAGATGATCAGTCCAGTGGAAGGCTGCAGGCCTGGCTTCTGCACTGTCCTCCTCCTCGAGCTCTGGGACGTGAGGTCTGACTCCAATGCCTAGCCATCCAGTGACTGATGGAGGACATGTGTGCATCCTCATGGGGCCCATCACAGTCAGGTGGGTCCTGGCATCTGTCACAAGCCTCCCTCAGGTGGGACGGTGGCTGTGGCCCAGACCACAGTGGCCCAGGCAAATGCAACCCACAAAAGGAGAAGCTGGCTGGGACCAGTGTTCTCCAGTGGGGGCGATGAAGAAAGGAGGTGGGCGGGGCTGGGACAGGAATTCCCATACAGAGGTCCCTTCCTTCCCTCCCCACCCATGCAGAGGTGGGGGTGAAGATCCCTGACCCTGAACCAGCCCCATCCTGGTCCCTCTGCAGGAAATCCCCGTCACCCCTCCTACACCTCAGGGGCCGAATGCAGCAAGGTGCCGGGGTGACCCTGATTAATGCTGTCTCTGGATGGGGCCCTCACCCCCCAGGCCTGGAACCAGGACAGGATGCGCTCCCGCAACAAAGCCTGTGCTCCCTGGCACTCAGCAGGTACCAGCTACACCAACAGGTGTTTCCTCCTCACTCAGGTTCCAGGAGAGGCCAGAATTGACCCACTGGATAGACCAGAAGACGGAGGGTCAGCGAGGCGGCACAGCCTTGCCCCCATCGTGTCACCGTCACCTCCAGGCTCCCAGGCTAGCGGTTCTAACCACTGTCCCTTCACCTGTGGGGAACAAACGGGGAAGACCTGAACAGCCAATGACATGACCTGGAGGTGGCCGTGAAAAAGCAAGAGCCAGAGCTGGTTTTTAGCTCCAGCATCTGTCGGTAGGAAATACAGCTCCTCATCTCCGTGCCCGGATGCGGTTCTGAGTGTGGGCTCGGAAAGGCCTGGATATGAATCCACACTGCAGCCCTGGGTGGGTCACTTGGCCTCTCTGGGCCTCAGTCTTCTCATCTGTAAAATGGGGTTTGGCATGATGGGTGTTTAATAACTGTAGCCTGCTAAGATTCCTTTGCCACTCAGGGAGCGAATGCAAAAAAAAAGCTTCCAGAAAGTGAACGCTTGGCCTGGGTCACCCAGGGTCCCAGGCCTCCATGCCTCCTCGGGCTGGCCCCAGCTGGGCCTGTGCCTTCCTGTCGGGGTGACCTCTGCAAGGCCTGGAGAACAATGACTGAGGGAAGGAGGCAACAGGGTCTCCCTGGACCAAGACATAAATCGTGGCCTGCGTAGCCAGGGAGGCACTGACAACCCCTGTGGCCTCCCACATGTGGCAGGCTCAACCCTTGCCTTAGGACCCCAGCACCCTGTCCTAGGGGACAGCCTAACTTGCCTAACCTATGGCCCCAGGGGCTCCAAACCACAAGAAAAGTCACTGCTGTTTCAGAAAGGGCCAGGACGTAGGGAAGGGAAACAGACATTTTCTCAGACACCCTGGGCTCAGATGAAGCACCGTCAGTTGCACATCTACTGCGTGCCGTCTGATCCCAGCCGGTCTGTGCTCCCGGCCACACTTTAGAATGGAACCCAAACTGCTGATCTGAGCATGCCTACAAGCCCTGGGCAGCCCGGTCCCTGCCTGCCTGAACTATCTCTCCCCTCTCACCAGCAATGTCTGGTTCCTAAAATAGGCCCGCTCTGTCCTGCCTTGGGACCTGCCCTTGCTGTCCCCTTGCCCAACCCACTTCCTGCAGAGCTTGACACAGCTGGCTCCAGGGTGCCGGAGTCCATTGTTAAATGTTCAGGAATTTTGCAATCCAGCTGACGGCTGACATCACTTTGGTGGTTTGAAATTGAGAGTATTTACACCACGGGAATCAGCAGATGCTGCACATCAGAGCTTTTAGTTTTCTCTCCCCCCACCCCAGAGAGCCAGGTGTTTAAAAGTGAAGTCACCAGAACACTACCGGCTGGCTCCTCGTCATCACTCAGGCAGCTCTGCTTCACTGTCACCATCTCACAGAGACCTTCCTGGTGGCCCAGACGAGGAACTCACATGTCCCCTCTTCTAATTAATTCTCTGCGTTCTTCTGTTGTTGTCTGTCATTCTGGCCCCTCTCCTAGAATGTAAACTCCATGAGGGCAGGGCAGTTGTCTATGCTTTCTCCCCACTGCATCCCAGCACCTGGAACAGCACCGCCATGTGGTTAAGTGCTTGGGAGTGTTTGTTGAATGAATAAATATGCCAGCACTCCTGAATACAGACTATACTGCCTAGTAAGTTTTGAGTATTATTTTTTTTTCTTTGAGACAAAGTCTTACTTTGTCACCCAGGCAGGAATGCAGTGACACAATCACGGCTCACTGCAGCCTCAATCTCCTGGGCTCAGATGATCCTCCCACCTCAGCCTCCCAGGTAGCTGAGACTACAGGTGTGCGCCACCACACCCAGCTAATTTTTTGCATTTTTTGTAGAGATGGGGTTCTCACTCTGTTGCCCAGGCTGGTCTCGAACTCCTGGGCTGAAGTGATCCACCAGCCTTGGCCTCCCAAAATGCTGGGATTACAAGCATGAGCCACCATGCCCAGCCCTGAGTATTATTTTGAACCTAACCTCAATCACTCACTGTAGTTCAGGGCTTCTGAGTCTTGGCGATATTGACATTTGGGGCTGGAAAGGAGAGGGGTGAGGCCCATCCAGTGCACTGTAGGATATTGAGCAGCATCCCTGGCCTCACCCATCAGGGACCATAGCATCCTCCTCCCTGCAACCAGGGCAACCAGAGATATCTCTACACATTGCCACCCAGGCAATGCTGCTCCTGGGTAAAAAGCATTGCCATTGCCCTGTGGGAAGGGTGTTACTCTTCCCAGTTTGTAGCCGGGGACACTGAGGCCCAGAGAGGAACCAGACGTGGCCAAGAGTCCCACGTGAGAACAGACAATAGCTACCTTACGGCTGACTCCAGAGCCTATGCTCTCACCAACCTGTCCACATGCTCAGGCCCCACAGCCAGCCTCTGAGAGGCTCCCAAGAATTATATCTGAGTTACAGGTGAGGAAACCGAGGCTCAGAGGGGTGAATCACCTGCCCAGAGTCACACAGTACACAAGTGGCAGAGCCAGGATTTGAACCTAGGCTCGTCTGCCTCCTAAACCCTCCCACTGTCTCCTGGGGCAGGGACGCTCGCTCACTCTCAAGCTCTCTTTCTCTCTCTCTTGCTCTTGCTGTCTCTGTTCAGCCCGAGCCTGCCAGGTTCCTGAGGCCCACCCCCCACCTGAGGTGCCAGATGCAGGGGTTTAATTTTTCTATTGCTGGCTCCCAGACCATTTATGGTTGACTCGGGCTCCTGGTAAAATGATCAGGGGCCGGGGACCAGCTCAGCTCATGAATTCCTACCTCAAGAAGGCTGACCATTACTTATGCATATTAGGGAGCTGTTCCTTAGGGGCACTGGGAGAGCTGTCGGGTGACAAAAAAATACCTTGGCGTTACCATCCCACTGCTAGGAACCCGTGTCTGATGGTGGCAGGCTGCGACCAGACCACAGGGTCTGACTGCCCCGAACAAGGTGAAAGTCTCACATAATCCTCCCTTCTCTTCCCCGGCCACACACCACCCCAGTGGTGAGGACTGAAATTGCTGATGCCGGGGTGGCAGGTTCCAGCCGGGCCCGCCCTATGGCACTGTGACATTTACTGAGCAAGTCCCCAGTGCCCGGCCCGGGGCTAAGAGGCTGAAGTACAGCCTGGCATTGTTCCCCCCAGGCTGCACCACCTGCTAGCCAATCTGTGCCTTTCACTTCCTTATCCCTAACACGGGACAAACAATAGCACTGATGCCACCATCCACTGCCTAGGTTCACTGACGCCCTACATACGAACCACCTGGCTTAGAGTCGGTGCTCAGTTAAAACTGGGGCTGCCATAGTACTTTATCTGTGTTAAGCAGGCTTCTGAGTAGCAACTCACATATAACTCGCTGAATCCTTCTAGCTCCATAACACAGGAACTATTACTATTCTCTTTCATCGATGAGGAAATGAAGGAACAGAAAGACTAAGTAACCTGGCCAAGGACACACAGCTAGGAAGTGGAATTGCTGGGGTTTGAACCCAAGTAGTCTGGCTCTGAAGCCACATCATTATAATGCCAGCTAAAACATCCCACTTGGTCCTCGCAATATTTCTGTGAGGTACACACTATTTTTTTTTTTCCTTTTTTCAATTTTATCTATGAGGAAAGAAAGCTTGGAGCAGTGGCTTGTCTGAGGTTACCCAGCTCAGAAGAATCAAAATGCCAGGCCTGAAACCCACAGCAACCATCCGACAGGTTCCGGTGCTACTGCGGCTAACCCCGAGGTCAAGAATTCTCTCCTGCACGATGTCCACCTCCACAGGATGAAGGGGACAGGTGCTGCCGTCTCCAACACAGGATGTGCATTGCAGGTCTTTGCTTTTTTTTTGAGACAGAGTCTTGCTCTGTCACCCGGGCTGGAGTGCAGCGGTGCGATCTTGGCTCATTGCAACCTCCACCTTTTGGGTTCAAGCAATCCTCCTGCCTCAGCCTCCCAAGTAGCTGAGATTACAGATGCCCACTACACCCCGCTCATTTTTGTATTTTTAGGAGAGATGGGGTTTCACCATGTTGGCCAGGCTGGTCTCGAACTCCTGACCTCGGGTAATCTGCTTGCCTCAGCCTCCCAAAGTGCTAGGATTACAGGCGTGAGCCGCCATGTCTGGTCCTGTCGTGGTGCTTTTCAAAAAGGTTTGGAAAACTCTGGTTTAAGAAGACCCAGCTCTGGTCTGCACAAGGCTTAGCCAGATAAAATCAAATCCTAGCTCTCAGGTGAAGGGGTTGAGGGGCAGGAAGGGAAAGCCAAGGCCAAGCGTCAACTATAGTCCTGTCCTTGCTCTGCGCCTATGCTGTGTGACCTTGGCCAAGTTGCCTGCCCTCTCTGGGCCTTTGTTATCTCAACTGGAAAATGTTGTAGGGGAGGGCCACAAAAACAGGAGAAGGTCTTTCCCATTCTAGAATTGTACCTAAACTTTCACGTTAGTACCATATTGATACTGAAAAAACACAAGTATGTGTTTTAGACGTTCATCTACTACAATGTCACAGGGTCCACCACCGTCAAGTCTGGATGCCTCAGCTGCCAAGGCAAGTCGGAATATCTCCATGTACACACACCCAGGCAGAGAAAACTGGGTCAGCAGACACTGGCCCATGGCAGCCGGTACAACCAGCTCTCAAAGACTTTCCACAATGATGCTGCCGCAGGCTTCTGCTGGTCTGCATGAAGTCAGCCTTCTAAGAAGTTCTGAATTTCCATTCCTCCCAAAATGGCCACAGAGGCCCTGGCAGAGAGCCGGCCCCTGAGAATGGCCCCTCAGAGGGTACTCAGGAGCTGGAAGCTGCCCCTTTCCCAGATGTCACAAAAGAGGGAGCAGGACTGGGGCACCTGGGCCTCCCCTGCAGTCATACAGAAGCCAGGAGCAGGGGATATATATACCCAGGGGATCACAGGCATTCCTGGGGAGCAGGGAGTTGAGCCTCCTCCAAGCCAGGCCAGGGCTGAGCGCACACAGCTCAGATTTCAGGACCAGTTTCTCTGTTTGTTGAAAGCACCAAACACCCCCAAATTCACCCAAAATGTGGGCAAACCCAGTCTTTCTATCTCGGCCTTAATGTGAATGGACTGTCAAAAAACAGAACTACCATTACCGTCCGCTGCACGATCTAATGTCAAAAATCTTGGATGCAGAGAAGGGAAGCTAGGGGCCTGCTGAGCACGGGGACACCAGTTTTTGCAGGCTTAAAAACAGATCAATTTTACTGTAAAGTTTCAAATGAAACATGCTCCTGTTTGGAAAAAGAATTTCATTAGGGGGAAAATATGATATGAAAATACCCATTTAGAAAGAATGTGCTATTAATTCTTAGCACTCTATGCAGAGGGGAAAATTGCATTTTTATCTAAATGGTGTTTCTGCATAAGCCATTTACAATATTCTTTGCCTCTCTGTAATAGGCCCTGCTACCATTAGCACTGGGACAACGAGGCTGAGGGCTGAAATCACCCTCAAACACATTTAATACATAACCTCTGAAAATCTATTCCAACAGGGACCTTAGCAAACAGGCCGGCATTCCTTTTTTAAGGAAGAAATAAATATTGCTGAGTTGGGGGTAGGGGGAAATTTGGGGAGTGGTGTGCTGATGCGGGAGGAAGGGACAAGATGGTTTCAGTTAAAAACAAATGGTCTGAGTCTCTTTAGCCAGATGTAAAATTGCAATCGGTTTTGGGTTGGACAATTGCAACCATTTGACCGCCTACATGTATATAGATGTGTGTGCTGGCATCCGTCACACACACACACACACACACACACACACACACACACGGGTTTCCATCAAACAAGCAAACAAGGAAAGGATGAAATTCGGGATATGAAAACAAACTATTTTTAAACGCTAAAGCAAACACACCAAGATAGTAATACTGCTATTTTCCCATTAAACCAAGTTTCTCTCAATTTGAAAAGCGAGAATAATCTAAACAATACTTCCAAACAAACTGCTCGGAGTCTGGGTGTTGCGGCCTCTGCCGTTCCTACCAACGGAAAAACCCCTCTGTCGAGAAGCAAAAACACAGGCGGGGATGGGGCCGGCCGCTTCGCCACGTCCGGCCACGTCGCACCGAAAGAGGAGTCCTCCCCCACCTCTTACGCCTGGACGCCAAGACGTCTCAAACTTCAAAATGCAATACTTTTTCTTTCTTCCAAAAAGTTTTCTTTTAAGTCGTCCAGCTCTTTCTCTCTTGGATTCCCAAAATAACTACTTACTTAATACCAAATGTTGGGGAACTAAATTAGTTCATTAAGGAAATGCAGGGGCCGTGATGGGCACCGAGCGTGGGGGCTCTTGCAATTTCACTGCCATGAGCCAGAAGGCCTCTGGCGGCTCTATTCCGGCGCTACCTAGCCCATAAATTCTTCCTTGAAACCAGGAGTATAGAAATGTCAGAATTATAGCGGATACAGGTAACAGGTGTGCCCCCCCCCCCCACGGCCCCTCCCAGCCCCACCACGGCCATCCACACAAGCTTCAGGAAGATTTAGTGGTCTTGCCTAGGGTGCCGTAATTACCAGAAACGACTCTGGTTTTAAGGGTTAGATAAAGACCCTCTCCAAATTTAAGGCCAGACACCAATGTCCATTAGACTTTAACGGGCCCACATAAAAAAACAAATTGTATCCTCATCTCTCCAAGTGCCTGTTTCCTCAGCGCCTTTGGTTCACTGCAGGCTGGCTCAGTGCCGAGGAGACTCCGTCCAGCCCTCACTCTGCAAAGGCAAGGCCTTGGTGGGAACCGACGAGATGAGCGAGGAATTTAAGCAAATGGTGGATGTGCCGAGGACACCGTTTCTCAGACCCTGTTATGATCAGACCCTGGTGTTTGGATGGTTGTTTACTGAGTGGAATTTCAGCCCATCATCTAGAAGCAGAGAGACAGGAAGGCTGTGGGGAGCCCAGAGAGGAAGAGGGGGCCCCCCAAAGAAGCTGGGCTGAAGTGCTCGCACCATCAAAATGACGCATGCTCCCCTTTAGAGACTCGGTGTTAGGAAAGGCCAAAGCTGCGGGCTGTTTTGCTTTGTTTTTCCTTTTCTCTGCTTTCAAGACTTATGCATACTTTTTCTTCCTTCTTTGGAAGTCAAATGATGCATTTCTTAAAAGTTAAACACACACACACACATCCTCCTACCACTACCACCATTTATCAAGGAAGCAGCATAAAAGGTGCTGCAAAGAGGTGGAAGATTCCCAACTGTCCACCCATGTGCACAGACCTCTGGCCCACACGAGCGCTCAACTCCCAGTCAATTAAGAATTAATGCTCGGAAACTCTCAAGGTCCGAGGACCAAGGCACCAGAAGGAAGCCCGTGTTCTCCAGCCATCTTCCAGGCTCTGGGAGGCTGGGTTTGCTCAATGACTTGGCTTTTTCTCCCTCCTCCTCCTCCTCCTGGACGAGTGAAGGTGAAAGGCGCCACTCGCCTTCTCTTCCTGTCCTAGGGAGGTGGTGGGAACCCAGACTACTGGTGGCCATTATTCTATGCCAGGCAATCGGGGCCCTATTAATGCATGCCTGTACACACGCACACAGACACACACGCACACACACACACACACACATTCTAATCCCAGCAAAATGCTTCACAGGCACTGAGCACAAAATAAATGCTTATTAACTAAACTGACCTAAAATAGTGAAATGTACAAGTAAATTAATCATGCCTTTCCCGGAGGCCTAACAGGATTACAAATTCGGCAAAAATTGACTGCACGGAGATCAATATGCGTCTACTCCAAACTGAACGATGCCAAAACTTTGTATGAGATTCTTCTTGGGGGAAAAAATGATTTTTTCATCTCTTATTAAGACTTCTCAGGCCTGTGTGGTATGTGTGCACATGCACGTGTGTGTGCACAAGCAAGCAAAACCCGGCAAAAGGCATTCCAAGCTTTCTGCCCAGAGCATTTAGAAACAGTCATGGCGTTA
Organism: Aotus nancymaae; assembly: GCF_030222135.1. Lineage (NCBI taxonomy): Eukaryota > Metazoa > Chordata > Mammalia > Primates > Aotidae > Aotus > Aotus nancymaae. Next base: position 2,654,195 of record NW_026988491.1, read on the forward strand.
AGGATCGGGAAATTGCTCCTGTTCTGAAAAGCCACATTTTGATCTGCAGCCTCCCTTCCCTCAAATACTAAAAAAATCGCCAAAAGTTACATTGCAGGGGATGAAAATGGCCAATTTGGTTTTAGTCAGTTAGGTCTCGTTGCAAAAGCATTAAGGGCTTTTGAAGGCTGGACCTGGGGTCTCCTGGAAGGGAGGAAAGAGGAGACTCTTAATTTCTCCAGCTCCTTTCGACACTTGGCTTATCTCAATTCGGGGAAATCTTCCTCTTGCTAGATTTGTCACTTACTTTGGTTCCCTTTTTGTCTACCATTCAGAAAAAGGAAAAAATAAATATATTGTGTGGGAGGGTGTCTCGGGGCATGCTTGTATTTCAGGCATTGGGACCTACCTACAAGGTCTGTGAAAGCCAAGAGCATCCCTGAAGAGTCTTGCGAGGAGGGAAGCCTTAGTGGCCACCTTACAGGATCACCAGGGGAAAGGTCACTCCCTTTTCCCACTCCCATCATCCCTCTTTTATGGAAAGAGCTGGGCCTCAAGGGACCAGCTCCTCTGCAGGGATTGGCCAGAGGCACAGCTGGAGCTCAACCTACCCGGGGCTTGTCTGGGTCTTCATGCTCCCTGAGCTTGCTTGGGCCACTAACTCAACAGAAACAGGTCCTGACTGCTAACAGACCCACAGTGGGGTCATCCAGTCTCCGGCTGTGGCCTCCAGACCTATCTCCCCCATACACGTGCAGTGATGTGGGAGCTCCGGGCCCCAAAGGGAAAGCTTGGGCAAGAACTCTGTGACGGCCAACACCAGACACCAAGTAATTCAACACCCTCGGCCTAGCCCAGGTGATGTTGTTATAAATGACATCCACATGTATAAATTACTTTCCACTCGCAAACCCCTAGAGTCAGTAAATGACACTTCAACTCATGTCGACCCATTTCTTTCGGCCCAGTCCTTTCCTTTGCGATGCCCCGACCCTGAGAAAATACACTGCACCCCAATTTCCATCTAGTCTTCCTAACTGGGGGTGCTTCTCTCTCTGCCTTCTGGTTCATTCGGAACTGAGGACCCAGAGTGTCCACATCAGGATCGGGGCCCTAAAATTTGCAAGGACTCTTTCAAACAGCCCACAAGGACCAGGAAGGACCCACTAACTTCTCAGCAAATTCTCAACCAACCCTTGCTTTCTCTGCAAGACAGAGCTTTGGGGATTTCAAAGCAGGCTAGGTTTTCTGCCGACTTCCCTACCCATTCTCTGATCATAAGATGGTCTCTCAGAAGTATTTTACTCCTGGTGGTCGCTGCCAATCACTCAACAATGCTTGTGTTCCAAGATCCAAGGCCGTCTGAAAACACTGCTTCACAGTCACTGAAAAGGGTCATACCTTTTTTTTTTGACACCTCACTCTGCCCTGAATGATTGGATGAGCAAGAAGCTGTGTGTGTGTGTGTGTGTGTGTGTGTGTGTATGCACGTGCATATGCGTGGAGGGGTTCACTTATTAACTGTCATCTCACATTCCAGGAGTTCCCAAATACAACCAAGAAAACCAGACCAGGCACACTGGGGCCCCCAGTTTTGATGCAGAGAGATTTCTCCCAGTCATACCACGTAAAGCCAGTGGCATCAGAAAGACTCCCCCAGACGGTGTCACTCCAGGGAAATTCTTGTCCCAAGTATTGAGATCAAACAGAACCATCATGCTCAAAACTCTTTGAATTCTTCTCAGCACTGAGAAGAAAAAACTACTTTTAAATCCTCACAATTGAACGCGTCGGCAGGCCACGTAGTCATGAGGCAGGCTGCTCGAGGAGAGGGCAGGACAAACAAAGCTGAAAGAGTGCCTCAGCACCAAAGTTAGTCCACATTTCCTCCAAAGACATGACCCAGACCATATACTTCTGAGTAACTACGGAGATCATTTTCCAGGCATGCGGCATAAAAACAAGAGCCAGTTCTCTTGTGGGTGTCTTTGAAGTCTCCAACTTTCCAAAGATCTTCCATAGCAATGGGTCCCAAATATGCCTTCAGCAAGGGGCTTCCCTGTTTCCCTACACTATTTCCCAGCACACCTTGTGTCTCCCAAACCAAAAACACAGCACAGGTAAGTCAGACTGTAACACAGGAAACCAGAGACAGACAGAAGGAGCAGAATCCTAGGACAAATATTTTGGGGGTAGCCCAAGATTTTCCACAGATCAATCAAAGACGGGAATAAGATGGAAGCTTCTGGTCACATAGTTGATCCTACAAACTCCAGGGGAAGTAGGGCAAGGTGAGTTCGCTGGGCTCAGAGCTTTCAAGATGAGAACACGGAAATGTGATTTCCCTCAACGATGTGAGTTTATATGGGAATGTTTATCGAAGAATTTTTTCTCCCTTTTTGGACAAGTCCATTCCATGGAAGATGTTCCTTCTGGGACATTCACAGAAGGCCAGCGTGTTATTACAAATGCTCAAAGACCTCCAAACTGCTAGATTCAATTACCTTATGTTTAAAGGGCATTTGGGTCCTCATGATGATGCATAAATCGTGAAAAGATACGCACGCGGTCGCTGTAAATTTCTCTCTGCTCCAGCTTCACAAGGAAGCGATGATTATGAAATCTCACCAGCTTTCCCAGCTGAGAGAGAAAGACAACGTGGGGTGCTATGTCTGTGACAAGTCCTGACTCAGGAGGTACCCACGGTGCCAATACAGTGCGGTCTTGTCAGGCCCAAGCTGGAAGCTATGGGGAGCCCCGCTTCAGTCCCTTGGATTTCAAGTCTGGGAGAAACCTGTGCCCTTTTGGGCAACACCATGTTGGGAGCAGAAACTCCACTGGCTGTTCAAACCTCGGAGGCTGCTGATTAAAATGCAGGCCAGCACACAAAGCGGGTCTCAGCATCCTATAATAATTACATCCCGAGAAAATGATGCCTTTCAAGAGTCCTCCCTATGCGAGTAAATGAAACTTAACTCTGCTTCTCTATCTTGGTCACAAAGTAAGTTTGGGGGTTTTGCCCCCTGTAGCACACACTCACAGGGTATCATCTCGCCCACGCTCTGCAAAGCAGCTGATCACCCAGGTGAGGCTGCATGCTGTTCTGTCATCAGAAGATGGCAGGAAATGACCAGGGCCAGCTTCATGCAGGGTGACCCATTGAGCGCAATGTGCCAGGATCCTAGAACTATATTTCCCTTGGGGTCCTGTTCACAGTTTCTCGGGGCCCTGGGTGGCTCTGAGCTGGGGACTCCGGCTGAGCTGTTCTGCATCAGGACACAGAGGGTCCCTGCAGGCAGGACCGTGACTAATTCGAAAGCCCAGCGTCGTCTCCGCCACATCGTTGGTACAAAAAGATTACAATAAAGGCGAGGAATTTCCATAAATGAGAAGCAGCGTCCGCTTCCCACAACTGGTAGGGGTAGGTGGTGTAGGGGGAGTAAAGAAGGGGAGGGGGCACTGATTCAAAGATTCCTCTCCTGGCAGGAAACTGGTGTTAGCTGAATTCAGCCGGAGAGACACCTCCACGCACACTCACGCACGAAACCCAGCGAGGGGCGACGTGCGTCTGCTACTGAAATACTCCAGATCAAAGTCACCCACAGCCCAGGAGGCCTGGGAGGCTGAGATTTCGTAATTAGGATCTTCAAAATCCTCCCTCTATTTTTAGGACTCACGCTCATTCAGTCCTTTACAGAATCAGAACCTGTCAGCTAAGGCCATTGAGACTGAAGGGTGAGCTCCTTTCCCTGCTCGCCTTTAGAAAGCAGATTAAGGGTAAACTGGAGGAGTGACTCCAGATTGGATGGAAATACACTCGGCCATGCATATGTATATATGCGGATGCTGGGATGGGGTGAGGGGGAGAGGGGGGGCTCCTTCACACACTGAGCTGCAAGGGGCCCTGCTTTGCACCCCTGAGATACAGACCCAGAGCTTCCACCCACCTCGGCCGTGCTCTCTCGAGCTGGCCCCAAGACCACTTCATTTGGCTTCAGTGTGTGTGAGAAGGCGAGAAGCCTTGAAAATTTTCCTCCAAATGTCCCTCTTCTCAATCACGCACTCATGTATACATCAACATCTCCACCAAGAGCGATCAAATCCCACACTCAAATCTGTCCACCCAAGATGCGCCTAAATATAGACACTGTCCTAAAACAAACGCATCCTCGGCAAGTCAGAATCCTGACTTGAGTCAAAATGAGGAGGTTGGGCGATCCTGGCCCCTCCAGACCAAAGGCCTGGGTGGAACAAGCCGTGGGTGGTGAGAAAAGGATAGAAGGTGAACCCACTGGTTGCAGCTCCCCCACACCTCCTCCAACAAACAGAGAACCCCTCTGGCATCAGAGGATTTGGTGTTTTTATGTTGCGGTGCTCTTGGGAGGCCTGCTTGCTCCCACACACTCCCCAGACATTTGATCCTATTATATAAAGCTACAGCCTTTTAATCTCTAAAAATAACCAAACAGAGGTAAATACGGTATTCCTTACCAAGAGTATTTATCTCCTAAATGCTTTCGGCAAAGCTGATCACTCCCTGGGCAAAGAACACAATCCGACGTCATTGTCATTCAAGTGGAGAGAAACGGGTCACAAGTGATTCTGCTTCATTTTCCAGCATAGAGTGAGTCTAGGAGATCCTGTGAAATCCCAGGGACTCACTCAACTTGGCCTTTCCACAGCGGGAAGAATTTTCCTCCTCTAATTTCAGCTGGTCCTGCTGGACTGTTTATTAAAAATGTATATTTTATATCAGCACAGGGTATCAAGTAACTTCTTGGCAAGAGTGGCCGCATTTTCAAAACCTATTAAGATTCTTTGTGGAAATTTAAATACCTCTGTCAGGCAAACAAAATCACATCAGGAATCATAGAATTTCATTGCTAGAAAGAGAAATTAGATTAACCAACTTTCACGCCTTTCCTAGAAACCTCAATAAACTAGAGGTACATTTCAACAGTTCCTTATTTCCGGTCAGAAGGGGCCTCACAAGAAATCTAAATGAATTTATATCAAAGAAAGCTATACTTGAGGAAAGCCCTTCAATATACAAAAATTGCATATATATATATGAATATATAAATATAGTTTGCATATTAGAAAGCAATGGCTATTTAAAATCAAAACAGCCAGGAAAACCCAGTGGTAGAAAACCATGACAAGTTCAACACTGCCAGGCTTCAGCCCCCTTAAAACATCCTTGTCCTTTATTAATATTTAGTGGAAATGTATGATTGCAGATGTGTGTTAGGTTGGGGTTTTATATTGGGAGGCGGGCAAAGTAGACAGGTTTATTACAGCCATGAAATATTAAACAAGCACCAAGGAACAGTAGTTTGATGTCCTGGGATATCCAGGGAGCAGCCAGACCCGAACGTCAGCTGCACAAAGGGGACCCTATCTGTTTACATTATCCCTTATTAACACCTGCGAAGTTTTGGGTTACATCTTCCGGAGGCGCCAAAGTCACATGAAGGCATGCAACTTGTGCTGGGTAATTTCACAGGGAAACAGGATTGCAAAGCTCTCTGCCTTCCCCCAGACAAGTTCAAAGGAGCCTGAAAAATTCTCTCAGGAAAACAGTGCTTTGCTCTGAGGCTAGGACCTACCTGCCCCCAACCTGCCCCAAGACCGCCCCAGGTCTACAGAAATCTTGCCTGCCTAGGATTGCACAGTTCTGACTACAACATTGAGAGAAGCATGAAATTCCAAAAATTTCTCTGGCATCACTGTAAAAAGATCATACTTCCAAAAAGGGCAGGATTGCATGCAGGGCGTGTACCGAGACCACTCCCATTGCAATGCATGTGAAAGAGTACTTCAAGGCTGCCCTGGGTTTCAAGATAGAGCTACCAGGGGAAAGGAGTTCTGGCAAGGCTAAATGTATTACAGAATACAGTTAATTCAACTTTTGAAAACTGTAAAGGGCAGAAGGGGAGAAAACGTCCTTTTTCCAACCGAATATGCATTATCTATCATCTCTCATTATCACTCCTTCTCTGTGTTGAAATTCTTCCATGGCCACACACCTATTTCAAAGATAGGTGGATGATTTTGCAAACTCTTTTCAAATTCATGTAATTCTCACCGATTTTATTGACGTTTGAATAGGCCCAAACTCAGGCTGGGTTTGGTTTTGTATTGTTTTGTTTTTTCCTTTCCATGACCTCACCCTTCCCCCACCGCAACTTTGTACACATAGAGCCTCAAGATCAGAGGTTAAGTTGCATTATATAAAAGTTGTTGGGTGGGTTGATTAAGAAGTCAAGAGAAGCATGATTTGGAGAGACTAGCTAGATTTCCTGGTTAAAAAGTCACCCTCCCATGTGAGGCTGGCCTAGACTTTAGGAGAAAGACAACTTCCCAGTCAAGTTCCCTCCCCTCCAAAGGACACCTCAAGCCCATAAGACAATCTAGGCACGTCCCAGTAGCTGCACGCCTCATGCTGTTCTGAAGACTTATTCGTTCCCTCCAATCCGAGCACGGATCATTTTGTTAAATACCGACTAGTATTTTGTCATTGGAGCGAAGAATTTCAGAAACGGTGTTAATATTTAATCACATTAGTACTGGCATGTTTTACGGCGTGACAAAATAAAATATCATTACAAAAATGGGCTTTGCCTGCAAGGGGGGTGTAGGAAAAAAAATGCTTGCTGGGGCTAGTACCTAGAGAAGGTCTATCCAAAGCCATTGGACACCACTGCTCAAGGCTAATGGGACCAGGAGCATGTTTTTTAAGGAAATGCAGAATGTTTTGCTTTAATTTTTTTTTCTGACTCTATTTCGAAGTGGCACACTTCACTCTGATTTTCAGCCAGGGGACTCAGGGGCCTGTAGAAAGCTCTGTGTACCTATTTATACAACGTGTGCAGATGGAACTGCAGGGTGTTATCATAATGAAAAGTTTAATCATCCTTATTTACTACCAGTGAGGGAGCAGGATTCAGATGCGGATACCTTATAAAGCCTTAACTAGCAACCCCAAGGCTATAGAAGCTTCGAGTGACCTCAATTCGCTGCTTTATCGAGGAAACTGTCCTTCCCACACCACACAGTAGAAAACAAAGGAGGTCAAGTGGGTGTCCCTGCTGGTGATTATAAGACAGCCAGCCCTGCTGGTCCCTGATGGAAGTCCCTATCGTCCCGAGTGCAGGGGAGGGCTTCCGCTTACAGGGGAAATCAACCCAAAAGTGATGAGCATCTGTTTCCAAAAAATATTTTCATTCATCTGACTGTGATGATGACACAAACAAAACATTTCTTTGGTGACAGTTCTTCATTCACAGCCTGCATCTTCATCTCTAAAGGAAGGACTGGAAAGTGGATGGAGAGAGACATCTAAAAATCTCAGTAAAACAGCTCTGTCCACCTAGTCTACTAAGGCCCTTTAAAAGACTTGAAGGTGAAGTGCTACTGTTTTTCTCTCAATGAATTCTTTATATTAGAGTGTTTTTTAAAAAAACTTTTCTCACCTCATTTTGGCCAATATGTTCTTAATTACTTGGGGAGGGGGGAGGATCAGGAGGGGAAGGGGGAGGGGCGGCCAGGCCAGGCCAGGCCAGGCCAGGCCAGGTAGAAGTGACAGGGGCTGAGATTTGTGCTAACCAGCTATCGATCCAGCCAGATCGAGATGTTGCCTACAAGAAAATAAAGGGGTGGGGGGAGCCAGCAGGCTGCTGTGTCCAACTCGATTTTAAAAAGGGAGCGGGGAGGGGAGAAGAAGCTGAGGGTCCCAAACTAACCAATTTATGGCCTTGCCTGGGAGAAGCCTGGAGAATGCTGATGCTGGCCGCAGTGTCTGCTGTGCATGCTAAACACCCGGCTTCAAATGAGAGAGTGCGTCCCGGGCGTCCCAGGCTGGGCAGTAACCGTGGAACAAAGAGAAAAAGCAGAGAGGCCGCATTCATGAATTAGAAAACCTAAGCGGGAAAGCTACCCGGGATGGGCGCCTAGAAAGCCCCAAGTTCTGAACCACCCAACTCCCAGCCTACTCCCCTTTCCTCTCCTCTTGCCTCTCCCAGCCCCCACGCCATTCTCCTAAAACCTACCCTCACCTTTAATCCGGAGTCAAGACAGGGCAGGAAGTGGGGAGGATGAGGGAAACGAAGGCGGAGGAGGAAGGGACTGTAAAAGAGGGCAGGAATCACACTGAGGGGGACACATTTTTAAAGACAAGGTTAAATTGCCAGCCACTGGTTCCATGGTGCTTGTCTAGGGAAACCAAGGGAATTCAACTACAGTTACCTGATTTTAAGAAGTCATTAGAGACATATAGATACATATATATACACACATGTCTATATATACACCTATATATATACACACACACACACTTTATATATATATATGTACATTTTAAAGCTCCATTCAAATAAAATAAATATCTATGGCAGCCCAGTCATCCTTAGGTTAGGAAGAACTGTTATTACTTTAACTGGAAAGGCAGCCCATTTACTAACCCCACCCCTCCCACCTTAAAGGCCTCCAGGCCTGTTAGGGAGGGGGTGTTTAGAATGCAAACGAAAGCTGGGACCAGACATCTGTCACCAAAGCCAAGCGAGATATTGACAAACGCGGATCCTTTGTGTCTTAAGAATATATATCCATATCCCCATACACAAATGATGTCCTGACTGAGTGGTCTGGTCTCTGCCAAGCCAACCCCACCCCAGCACACCCCCTCCCCAGCCCCGCCAAATGTCAAGGAGATGCGCCCTGAAAAGGTTCCCTGCCTCCTGCCACCCCCACAGGTCTCCGGTTTTTCAATGAAACTCTAATAGTTAAGAAGAGACAAAATAACTATTCATTAGGAACAAATGTCAAATTAGGCGATGCCTCTGAGTGATGCCGCCGACACCAGGGCTGGTAACTTTTTTTTCTAAAGATGCTGGCACCTAAAAGAACTAGAGCTAGAGGCTGGCTAACTAGGAAAAGGTGGGAGGCATTCACACAACTTCCCAGGTGTCCTGCCAGGGAGGCCTGCACATAGCTGCTAAAAGTGGAAGCAGCCTGAATGTTGGAGGTGGGAGGGGTCTTGGTGTGAAAGGGAAAGGGCAACTCAGCTAAAACTGGGGGTGTTGGGGAGGCTGGGCGGGGTACTCTACAAGATTCCCAAAGGGCTGCCATCTACGTTTTTACCACCCTGTGGCACTAGAATCTACCTGGCAGCATGTCGGGAGCTTGAGGGCAGTGGGGAGGGGGGGGTCGGTCCTCATAGCCCTTGGTGTAAGCAAAGGTGTGATAACCAGCTGTGATTGGGGATTAGGAGGGCCCGAGCCCTCCAAACCTCAAGGGACCCCAAGGCGCGGAGGCTAAGGCCTGTACTGGGGATGGGGCGGGTCACCCGGGAAGTGAGAGGAAAACGGGTGCGCATATACCTTCTTTGCTGTTGGGGTTCTGGGGTTTGGCCTTCTCCCAGGGCGCCAACGCCTTGTCGTCGTCTGCGCTGTCCACCAGGGCCTTGTCAGCGGGCATGTACCAGGCAGCACTGTGCTCTGCCATCAGCGAGTCCAGGTCGATGGTGCTCATGGCGCTCTTGACCGCCTCGGAGCAGCAGTTGCCCAGCTCGCTGTCGCCATTCTGCGCCCCTGAGGCCCCGACGGCGCACTCACCCTTCTTGCCACCCTTCAGCCCCAAAGGCTGGTCCTCGGAGATGCTGAACTGCTGCCTCTGTAGCTGGATCTGCGCCTGAAGGATCTCCAGGGGGTGGATCTCGTCGGGTGGCGGGGCGCCGCTGCTGCTCGTCGGGGTGCGGACCTGCTCGAGGCTCGGCGTGCCCGGATGGCCCGGGCCCCCACCGCCGCCGTAGCTGTCAGGGGTCGAGGTAGAGTTAGACATGATGCCCAGGCCGAGCGCGGGCGGGGGCGCCTTCGGTCCGTGCTCCCCGGCGCCTACCCCGCGGGGAGGGAGTTTGGGCGAGCCCGTCACCAAGGGACTCCTGCTCGCCTTAACGAGTGCCTGGGGGTTGTCAGAGCTGGACGACACCTCGTCCTCATTGGCGTAGCTGGTGCTCACCTCGTCCGAGGCGAACTCACCCACGTGCGGCGAACTACCGTCCGACTTGGCCCCGCCGTCCAGGGACGCCATGAGGTCCGGTTGATCCCCCAGGAGCAACTCAGCCCCTTTCCCCCACGACGGCGACGTGAGCGCCTTTTCGTGGGGCGTCGGTGCCCCGCGCGTCTCGCCCGCGGAACTGCCCCCGACGGCTGCCCCTGACGCTTGCTGCTGCCCTGGGCTCACCCCAGGTGCGCCCCCGCTGTCCGGAGCCGCCGAGTACTTGTCAAAAAAGGTGCCGGGGCTCACGTGACCACTGTCCCTTTTTCTGCGACCCCGTCCCCGGCCGCCGCCCCCGGGGACCGACTTGCCGTCATTCCCCGACGTGGATTCCAGGGTGTAGTTGGGGGAGAGGCTGGTGCCGTCCCCCTGGGCGGGCGGGTTGGGCGGCCCCGAGGCTTTGGAACCGCTGCTACCCGTCCCGGACGGGCCTCCGGGTCCTGGGGCCCCAGGAGCAGTCCCTCCTGGGAAGTAATCCGAGCCCGGGTTGCCGGCCACTGCCGCGCCGTCGGTCTCGTTCTGGCTCAGTTTCCTCTTGCCCTCGGGCGGGTTCTTCTTGTTGAAGGTCACGTTGAGGTTGGGGGCCCCGAGGCTGGCGATCATGTTCTGGCAAGCGGTGGAGAGCGCAGCCAGGCAGCTCTGGCCAAACAGGTTGTCCTTGGAGCTGGGCTTGTTGAAGGAGCCCAGCGAGAGCGCACCCAGTTTACTGGCCGAGGTGCGCTGGCTGGGCTGGAAATCAGGCTGCGGCGGGTAGGCACCCCCGCCACTGCCGCCACCGGAGCTGCCACCGCCCCCTCCCGCGCTGGGGGGCGAGTTCACGCCTGGACCGCTGTGCGGCGTGGCCTGCCGGCTCGCTGCTCCAAACGGAAAGCCCGGCTGGCCCCCGAGCGCAGACGTAGCGAAGTCCGGCGGTGGGGGCCGGCGCTCGGAAGCAGCGCTGGGGAGCCCCACGCCGGCCCCGGGGGACTGCAGCTGACCAAGGCCGCCCAGGCTCCCCCCGAACTGCAGGCCCGGTGAGGGCAGCGCGGGCACGTGGCCCTCTCCGGGCATCCTCATCGGCTCCTGCAGAGGGCCCCGGAATAGCACCCCTGAGCCAGGCGGAGGAGGGGGCGCCAGGCTGGGGTCGTGAGGGCCACAGTCAGCGGGCAGGCCCGAGCCGCCCATCCTACGGGGCAGCAGGTCTCCGGGCGGCGGGTGCGGACCTGAGAACCACGCGCTCTCTTGTGCCAAGTGCGGCGCCTGCTGCTCAAAGGTGCCCAGACGCCCGGCGCCCGTGCTGCCGCCTTCGCGCTCGAAGTTCGGCTGAGCCAAGCCGCCCACCGGGCCGCCGTGCACCAGGCCGCCCTGGCCCACGTCCCCGGGGTGGCCTAGCTGAGCCAGGTTGGGCTGGCGCAGCCGCTGCTGCTGGTTCCGCGACGCCATCTGCTTAATCATGAGGGCCGCGTTTTGGCGCTGCTGCTGCTGTTGCTGCTGCTGTTGCTGCTGCTGCTGTTGCTGTTGCTGCTGCTGCTGCTGCTGCTGCTGCTGCTGCTGCAGGGACTGGTGGTCCGGGGCCGGATGCTGCAGGGGCGGCCCCGAAGGGAAGCTGTCGGGCACAGGCGGTGTGAACTCGCCGGGTAGGCCTGGGTAGGCGGAGGGGGAGAGGTGGTTGTCCAGAGCGCCGTTGTGCATGCTGCCGTTCCACGAAGCGCAGCGGTCCACTCCCGCGCTGCCCGGGAAGTCGAAGCGCGGCCTCTTGGCCACGTTCATGTAGGGGGGCGCGTCGAAATGCTGCAGCCGCTGGTTGGGTGCCTGCTGCGGAGGAGGATGCTGCATGTTGAAAACGGGCTCGGAATAATGGTGCATGCTCCGGTTCTCCAGCCGGTGGATGGGGTATTCGAACTGCGCGTGCTGGCTGGGCAGCATGGGGCCTCCGTCCTGCAGGCCGCCGCTGGGCGTGCCCGCCTCGCCCTGCTGGGGCCGCGGGAGCGCAGGCGGGCAAGAATTTTGTCGGACTAGAAGCCCGGGTGGCGGCGGCGGCTGCTGCTGTGGCGGCTGCTGCGGGGGCTGCTGCTGAGGGGGTGGCGGGGCCTGCTGGGGAGGCTGCATTAACGCGTGCCTGGAGCCCACTGAGGGCTCCAGACCCACAGGCATCTTTCTGGCCCCACCGAACCTCTCAAAGAACACACCATGCTGCTGTTGCTGCTGCTGCTGCTGCTGGGGCGGCTGCTGCTGCGGCTGCGGCTGCGGCGGCTGCTGTGGTGGCTGGGCGTGCATTTTGGACAAGCCCACCATGCCCGCAGCTCTGGGCATGGCCGAGGCGCCCGGGAAAGCGCCCCCGGGAACCTGGCGACCCGCTGCATAATGAGGCAGCTGCCCTTCGGAGTCAGAGGGCGAAAACATGTCAAAATGTCCCGAGGGCGCCTCGCCCGGGTAATTGTATTCCAGCGAGTCGACGGCTCCTTGGTTCGCCACCCTCCGGGGCTCCAGACTGTGGGAATCGGAGCCGCTGGAGGAGGGCAGGCCGTGGAAGGAGGCGGCTCGGTTAGGGCTCTGGTCCAGCGGCAGGCATGGGGCCGGCACGGCGTGGCCAGAGGCACCCGAACTGTGGAAGTCCGGGAGGTTCCCCGGTCGCTGGGGGCCGAAGCTCTCAGGCCCCTGGCTCTCGGCCATGTGCTCATAACCCTCAGCGAAGGGCGGCTGGCTGCCCAGGCCGCCGGCTGCGCCGCCGTAGCCCAGCAGGCGACCTCCGTGCAGACACGAGGCCCCCGGGTCTGGGCCGCCGAAGTTGCCCCCAAAGTGGGGGTGATGCTGGTGGGGATGGTGACTTCCCGGGTGGCCGTGGTGAGGCTGCTGGCCGCCAAAGAAGCCGTGCACAGGCTGCGCCTGCAGCCCCCCTGCGTGCAACTCCGAGTGGCCGCGCGCGTGGAAGCCGTAGGGCTCCATGTTCATGCCCAAGATCGGGGGCTCGCCCAGCGCGCTCAAGGCAGGATCCACAGGGCCAGGGGGCCCCCCCGTGTGGAAGGCCGGGGCCTTAAAGTGGGTGTTCATGGTCAGTCCGGTCTCGTTAAAGTTCCTCTCGCCCTGGCCAGCGTTCCTGCTGTTGATTTGGGGCTCGAATTGGTCCAGCCCAAACATACTTGGCGGGGGGCAGAGGGGATCAATAGGGCATGACAGCCTGCTCTCCGCGGCGCGCCTCCGGCCAGCTACTCGTTCCAGCCCAGGATTGGGCGCTCCGGGACGCTCAGCACCGCAGGGGCTCAACGTGCACCTCCACCCCGCCTGATGTGAGGGACTTGGGGGTTGGGGAGTGGATCAGCTCCTCTCCCGAAGCTCGGGATCTGCCCGGGGAGGGCCTCTCACATCTTGCGAGGCCGCGCGGCCTCTAGGAGCCGTGTTGGGGGTCCCATGCCCCGGGCGGTTGTCACAGCCGCGGGTGGGTCTGCGGGGAGGGGACGAAGCCGCGGATGAACGGAGACAAAAAGTTAAGTGGGGGAAAAGAGGAGGGAAGGGGGATGGGAGAGCAGAGCGATCACCTTCTCAAGTCCGACTGGGTCTGTTGGGGAGCCCCAGGACGCTGCCCGCAGCCTCCCGGAGTCCGTGGCAGAGCTGCTAAGGGCAGGGGAGGGAGACCCTTCAAAGCCGCGGCTAGCGCCGGGCACCGACAGAGCGGTCCCTCCCCCCGCCCCCCGGAGTCCCCGCGCCCCGCAGCCGGAGCCTCCACCGAGCACGATCCGCTCGCACAGTCCCCGTAGGCTCCGGGCGAGCGGCTGCTGCTTCTTCAGCGGGTCGGAGGACTGGAGGCTCCGCTCGGCATCGCTGGTGCTGGCCCCCGAGCCGAGGTCGCAGAGGGGCTGGGAGGCGGCGGGCGACGGGGGTCGGAGCAGAGGGTCGGGGGAAGGCGCGGCTCCTCTGCTCGACAGCGGGTGCGTTGCGCCCGGCGCGCAGCTTCGCGGCCACGTCCGCCGCCTGCCGCTTCTGTCCTCCGCCGTTGGGTGTCTGAGTTCGCTGGAGTCTCCGCGCACCGTCGCAGGTGCGGGAGGGCAGCGAGGCGAAGGGTCGGGTCGCTCCGAGGCTCCGGTTCCCTGCCTCCGCGCCGAGGTGCTTCGCGAGTCCCTCTCGGACCCGAGGGAGGGGCGGATGCGGGTCGGGGGGCCACGCCGGGCGAGCGAGCCGAGGCGTTCCGGCTGCGCTCTCCGAGTCTGGAATCGGGGGGGCGGGGACAGCTCTGGGGGGGTCTGCGCACCCCTCTCCCGACTAGCGGGGGTGCTCTGCGTGGGGCGTTCCGAGGGTCTCGGCTCCCCTCTCTGTGTCTGCCTCTCGCCCAGCGCCGGGAGAAGCAGCAACAAGTTTTGCATTTCAGCAATCAATTTCAGCCATTACATTTGCGCCAATCAGCGCCGCCCAAGCTCCGGGCCCGGGGCGGGGCTCGCTCTTAAGGTGGTCCGGGGTCCTGGCTGCAGAGGCCCCAGCCACGAACCCGCACTACCCCGGCTCTGGGGTCCCCCGCGCCCGCCTCGCCTCGGGGTCCGGCGTCAGTGCGCTGGGGGCGCGCCCTGGCCTCCGGGCGCAGCGGACTGGAGAGGGTGCAGGCGGAGGAGAATGGCGGGAGCTTGGCTTTGTTCACCCCCTTCCCATTCACACTGTTCCCAACTCCCCACCCCCAACTGGAGCGAGACCCGCCGGGTGGGCAGGGGGCGGGGAGGTGGGCGGTGAGCGGTACGGGGCGCTCAGACAATGAGGTCGCCAGGCAAAGCCGCTGGACTCGCCACGGAAAGTCGCTAAGTGTCTGCTGCGCTCCGGCTCCGGGGTGAACGCTCCTCGGTTCTCCACTAGCGGCGCCCAAGTTAGCCGGCCCTGGGATTTTCTTGGAGGGTAAAGCAGACGGGGAACCCTGAAGTTAGGGTTCTCCTCGACAGACCCGGGCGCCTGCTCACTCCTCCGTCACTAGGGCGCTCACGAGTGTTCCCCATCCCCACTGCCTGGGGTTCCCGGTTCTCACCCGCCGGCGTAGGGGCTCCAAGGAGCCCTGGTCACTCAGACACTTTATGGGGCAGCACATCGGTTGAGCTCAGTAAGCGGAGCGACTAGCGAGGCGGCTGGGAACCCCCGAGAAGACACGCGGGAAGAGGGCGCACCCGCCGGCCCGCACACCTTGCCCCCTGGGCCACCTGGTCCAAGGCCCAGACCCTCTGCGGGTGCGAGGTCGGCCTCCTTAAGAGATCAATTAAACTGGAGAGGCCGAGGAACGGAATTGGGCTGTGATACTAAAATCAATAGGAGTAATTTAATATCTGCCCTGCTCTTTATGAAATATTTATCCCAATAATCTTAGTTAAAATGTTTAGATCTTCCTGATCCCCACCGAGGCTGAAATCTATCTTGTAATTAGAAGTTGGAAGTTAGAGGTGATGGAGGATAGAGGAGGTGTTTATTCTGTGCGCCTGTGTGCGTGTGCGCGCGCGTGCGTGTGTGTGTGTCAGTGTGTGTGTTCCTCCCTAAAGAGAGTGTAGGGAACGAGGGGGGAGAAGGCCTTTAATTTTCCTTGCCATAAAATAGCACGAGGCGATTTTGCTAGCAGATTCGCCTTCTTAGGAGAAGGGCGAAAAAAGAACTTTCTTTGAAGTGCCCCTGATATCGCTATTAAATCTAAATAAAATTAAGCATGGTGTATAAAAATGCCTTTTCCCCCCACAAAAGAAAGTGTTTATCGCCCGAGTCCGTCTAGCGTTTGCTAAATTGCGCATGAAATCTGAAATGAAATAAACGTTATAATAAAACCAACCCCTGAGCCCTTTTTATTTAAAACCTTAGATTAAGCACTCCACCGTTGCGGGCAGGAGTTAAAAAGTTACCATGCCGTACGCTCAGATTCACTGCTCCCCGGAGTTGTGGCTAGGAAGGCAGCGCTAAGTATGCCAGAACCGACAAAGGGGGTGGATGGGCTCAACTTTGGGCTAGCGGCGGAATTCCTAAGAAATTGCCCCCCACCAAAAAAATTTTTTTAATTAAAAATAAACAAACGATAAAAACCAACAACTTTAAAACTCAGCCAGAGCAAGCTCAGACCCAAGACCCTTCCCGGGGCCTTCTTGTTGTGGAAGTCTAACAGAAATATATATATATATATATATTTTTTGAAATTAAAAATGAAAATTACCCCACCAAAAATGGGGTCCATAAATAAGCATGGGGAAGAAGTATTTGTACAGGGCGGTGGAGTTTTTAAAGGATTTTTCTGCAGGATCAGGTTGTTGGTCTGTGATTAAATATTGATTTTGTGTAATTAGTTTTCATGTGAACTATCCTCTTGCTGATAGCTTAGAGGTTTCAGAACTAGAAAAGAAATGGAATTGGACATGGAAATTATTACTTAGCAAAGTGACAGGGAAGTGAGAGCCAGAGAAAAGACTGAGACTTTGCTGATTTAGGCACAAAGAAATAAAGGCTTGGGCAGGCCTCCAGTGACACCCTCCACCCAGCGGCCTGGGACCCTGGGGGCTCAGGCTCCCGGGACAGAGCAGGGGGGATCTTGAACCTCCTGGACAAAACGGGGGAGGCAATAGGGAAAAAATGGTTGTAAGGAAGAGGGCCCCACACGGCCAAAGGCCTGGGCATCGTCCACAACACTGGGTCCCACACTCAGTCTGCTCTCCACTATTGGTGTCTCCCGAGGCACCTATGAGCGTCTGTGTCTCTGCATCTGGAGGAAATAGGGAAAAGTGGGGACCTGTCTGGAGCTTGGGGTGGGCCGGGGGGTGGTAAGAATGGCTCACAGGCCTGAAGTCTGGGGAGACCTGGACCGGGTGTGTGCAGAGCCGAGGCATGACTTCACACAGGGCTGGGGTGGGGGGGTCTCCAGCACACCTGGGCAGGTTTCCTGTGGAATAATTCCGTGTGCTCCAGGGAGGGGGTGTGTGTGGGAGTATTTTTCTGGGGCTGTTTCCAAGAGTTAGCTCTACAAGGTGTGTGAGTGGCTGAAAGAAGGGAGTGTTCGGACCTGGTGGAGTTTCTGTTCAGGATGTATGTCTGGGTCACCTTTCTTAACACTGCAAATGCTGTGCGGGTGTGTGGCACACGTCTGCATTTTGTGCTTTTGCTTGTGTGCGGGTGGCGGGGCATCAGCCTGTGCTTCTGCCCATGCCTGTGTGGGTGTGCGTGCGTGGATCTTTGGGTGTCTTGGTGCATGTGCGCTGCCTGTCCCCCAACCCCGCGTTTCTGTGTGTGTGAGCCACTGCGTTTGTGCCTGTGTGTGCAGCTGCCTCACCCCTTCTAAGCCTGTATCTCTGCCCGAGTGTATCTGTTTTTCCTGCGAGTGTGAGGGCGTGTGCCTCACAGCCCGTGCCCATCTGTGCCCGGGTATGCGCCGGCGTGTGCGCCTCCACAGTGTGGGCGCCCCTCCGTGTGCCTGTGTGTGCTTTCTCCCTCAAGGTCCCGCCGTGTTGCTTTGGAACAGACACATTGCCCCCTAGCGCTCAGACGAATTCAAAGTCCCCGCAGGCGCAGAGCCGGGAGCAGCAGGAGCCTCAGGGCCCTCTGCCCACCAGGCCTTTCGCCAGCCTCCTCCCTTCCCAGGTGCCCCCTCCAGGGGCGCTGAGTGTGCGGGAAAAGGCCAAAGGAGGCCCCCTGGGCAAGGGAAAGAGGAGACACACCTGCATGGGGCACCAGAGCTGGACAGGGAGGTTTTAAGCTGGTGACAAGTGGGGAACTGCCTGGGATGGCTCCCAGAGAGCTGCCCAGAACACTCGCCACTGATGTGGAGAGCCTGGCACAGCTCATCTAGCCCAGGAGCCCCAGCCCAGCCTGCAGCCCCGCCAACGAACTTCCCACTCTACAGAAACACAAAGCAACCCGCACCCAGTATCCTTCACCCAGGAGACTCACTGACACAGGGACTGAAGACAATGCTTGCAGAGTGGCACAGAGTACTGCTCAGGACAGACATCTGCCCAGTAGGTCCCCAACACCAGCACAGACACACGTACACACTCACCTCCATAGTGTGTGGCTGTGTCAGGAAACACACGCACTCACACACACAGAGTCAGCATGTACTCACACACATGCCTCCATGGTGTGTGGATGTCAGCACACACACACATACACACACACACATACACCTCCATAGTTTGTGAATGTCAGCACACACACACATACACACACACATACACCTCCATAGATGTGTGGATGTCAGCACACACACACACACAGAGCAGTATCAGCACAGATGTACACACACACACATACACCTCCATAGTTTGTGAATGTCAGCACACACACACATACACACACACATACACCTCCATAGATGTGTGGATGTCAGCACACACACACACACATACACCTCCGTAGATGTGTGGATGTCAGCACACACACACACAGAGCGGTATCAGCACACATGTACACACACACACCTCCATAGGTGTGTGGATGTCAGCACACACACAAACACACATATACACCTCCATAGTGTGTCGCTGTGTCAGCAAACACACACATACACACAGCTATATCAGCATACATGTACTCACACACACACCTCCATGGTGTGTGGATGTCAACACAGTCACACATATACACTTCCATGGTGTGTGGATGTCAGCACGCACACACACACATTACACCTCCATAGTGTGTGGCTATGTCAGCATACATGTGCTCACACACACATACACCTCCATAGTTTGTGAATGTCAGCACACACACATACACACACACGCATACACCGCCATAGTTTGTGAACGTCAGCACACACACACACACACACACATCCCTCTCCACAGTGGACGAGTCTGCCCACTGACTTCAGGACGCTGAAGGCTCCTTCCGTGTCAGACTTGTACAGCAACCCCATGAGGTGGGGACTCCGAACCCACTCTACAGATGAGGAGACAGAGGCTCACACCAGTCGAGGGACTTTCCCAAAGTCCAACAATGGCAGAGCTGAGATTTTAATCTCCCTGACACTGAGGCCTGGCTCTTCACCTCTGCCTGCTCTATCTGAATATGATCATTCAGATAAAACACTTAGCACAGTGCAGGGGACGTGGTAAGTGCCAAGAAGTGTTAGCATCCTTTATTATCACTGCCATTATTACCAAATATTATCATAATTATGATTCCTATTATTCTGTGTCTGCTTCATCCACACAAACACGAGAAACTAGTAGAAACACACATACACAGAGCAATATCCTTAGCCTTCTTCCTCTAACCCCCATTTCCTTTGGCGCTTGGAAACTCACCGCGATCACAGCAGTTCCAGTCTTTCAAGCGGTGTTCCTAGAAGGACGGGAGGTGGGGCTACTTCTCCTGATGCCTACAATCACTGGAACAAACCCTCCAGTGGGCCGATGGCAGAAAGGGCAAGGACTTGGGCATTACAGATCCAGGTTCCAATCTTGTCTTCACCACTTATGAGCTGCGTGACCTTAAGCAAAATACTTTTTACTTGGAACCTCAGTTTCCCCTGTTGGAAAGAGACATCATGACCATTTGATATAGAGCACAGGGACTGGAGACAATGCTTGCAGAGTAGCACAGAGTATGGCTCAGGACAGACATTCATTAAATGGCAGCCCCTCCATAACCATTATTATTTCTTCTGTGTTTGGATGGGGGGAGGTGCAGAACAGAGCCACGATCGCAGGAAGCCCCAGCTGCGGCCAGGACAGAGAAGAGGGCAGGTGACTGGAGTCAGAAGACGTGAGGCCTTCCTAGAGCTATAGTCTGCTGTTGGCTAACCAATGGCACCTCGTCCGTCTCGCTATGCACAATGCCTATCTTTTGGGGTCTCTCCTCGATCTGTTCATTACGTACATACCAAATGCTTATGGTATGCCAGGGCCTGGCCAAGGAGCTCAAAAAGAAAATATAGAAGACACAGTCCCAGCCTTCAAGCCAGATCGAAGGAAACCTTGTATTTGATATGAAAGGACTACATTATACACATGTAAGGGATAAAATAACTGTGACAGGAAAGAGGGAAAATAGAGAAGGATTCCCAATGTTGGGTATTGAAGGTAAAATAGGAGTTTGACAACCAAATAGGATCACAGGACCTTCCAAGAGGAGTAATCATGCTAGATGGGATGCAGGAAGGTCCAAGCAGAAGTGAGTTTAGAGTGGGATGAGGAAAGGTCAGGACCAGGAGGACCTCAAGGCCAGGTAGGAAAGTTTGGACATGGTTCTGGGGAGCTATGGGAAGGTTTAAAGCAAGACCAAGAGATATATTCCAGGGGGAGTTTTAAAAGATCCCTGGAGAGCTGAGGGTCTCCCTTTTCTTTGCCTTTAATGTGGCCCCAGGAGCCATCTTTACCTGGTTTCCCTGGAAACGGGGTTTGGGAGAGGAGAAGTCTCAGATTTGCACCCCAGCAGCCAGCACAGAGCAGGACCATGCCTGCTGGCGCTCCCATCTCAGTCGCGTGCACAGACAAGAGTCCCCTCTTGGCTCAGTGACTGTAGACGCTTTTCTCTGCAGAATGGGACCTCCTGCCCATTTCTCAGTTGGGGTAGATTTAGGGGCATTTCTATGTGAGAGCCCAGTCTCCTAGGTTCAAAGCCCAGTACTATCACCCCCTGACCTGTCTCCAAGCAGGTGAGGGAGGCAAAAATGTGAGAAAGCACCCAGTCCCCACGTGTGTGTGTGTGTGTATGTGTGTGTGTGTACATGATTCATGTAAATTATATATGTACGACATTATATTTTATAGTATTAGTATATTACATAGCTACCCTATGAGGTAGGTTCTGTTCTTTTTCCCATTTTATAAAAGTGAAAACTGAGGCACAGAGAGGTGAAGGAGCTCTCCCTAGGTCACACAGTAGGTAAGAGTCAGAGCCCGGACTCAAACCAGGCCTGGCACAACTTCATCATTAGCCCACATGCCCGTGACAAAGCCTCGTCCTCTCTCAAACCCAGTGCTACCATCTGGAAAGAGGAAGCCTTATCCGCCATTCTGCTGCTTGGCCCTGGGTCATTCTCAGCCCTTAGAGATTCCCAGCCCTAAAGAGGGGTCCCTGCCTTCTCTATTGTTTTCTTTACTTCATCGCTTCTCTGGGATCTCTGAGGTCTGATCACAGGATTTCAGTATAGGGAGCCACTGAATTTCCCTTTAAAAGATGCCTGGAACGCTAGGCGCGGTGGCTCGTGCCTGCAATCCCAGCACTTTGGTAGGCCAAGGCAGGCAGATTACGAGGTCAGGAGTTCAAGACCATCCTGGCCAACACAGTGAAACCCCATCTCAACTAAAAATACAAAAAATTAGCCAAAAAATTAGGGAGGCTGAGGCAGGAGAATCACTTGAACCCGGGAGGCAGAGGTTGCAGTGAGCTGAGATTGTGCCACTGCACTCAAGCCTGGGCGACAGAATGAGCCTCCATCTCAAAAAAAAAAAAAAAAAAACACGTCTGGAACAAGAAGTGTTCCTCGAACTTGGCCTGGCAGGGCCACTTGCAGAGGAGAAAAGCTGTGACCGCCATAGGGCATTTCAACTCCCCAGGTACCAGACCCGTGGGGCTGAGGCTCCACAGCTCGCCTCTAGCCTCCCGATCTCCTGGACAACCCAGGCTTCCCGGGGGAACGCTCCTTTTTCATGAGTTTAGCTCAGAGCCAGAGCCAGTATCTCAACTGCACAGCAACATGCTTAGCTGTGACGTGGAGGATCAGAAATGAGACCCTCGCTTGGAAGCACAAATTGCCACGGTGCTATGAACCTCCCCTTTTCTGTGCACAGAAACTCTCTTAGACCTGGCTGAATCCGGAAAGCAACCCTAGGAAGTAAGCATCTCCATGATCCTCTGGAATGGAGACTGATTAGTACAACCAGTGACTCCTTCAAAGCCATACCACGCTGCAGGGCAGGGCCTGCTTTCACGCTCGGATCGTAGGGTCCTAAAGCCATCCTGCCCATGTCTCCATCTACATGGGTTTCTCTCCTGCAGCCGGCATCCAGCTATGAGCTTCTATTTTCCATTCTCTAAGCGAAGCATGCTGAACCCAGGGCCTGCTCCCAAAATAACTCAAACCAGCCCCACAGGCTGGAACAGAGGCCCCAGCGAACCCAGGGCCCAGTTACCCTTCCCTTGAAAAAGTCCGTATTCAGCAAAAAAAGGGAGGCGGGGTAAAAAAACCAGGCATCACACATAAAGCATCACATACCACACAATTAGTCAGAAAATGCAGAAGTTTAGCAGGGTTTATAATTATTCAACAAACCTATTTAGCATGCTCACAAGCCCCTCCCTCCCCACCTCTTCGTTTTCCCTCTCTGCAGCCATCAGCAATGCCGGCTCCTTACCACTGAGAACTCACTGGAAAGCCAGCCTCATAAACAGAACCAGGCAAGTATCTGTGATTGGGAAACTTTGGATGAACCAGTCCTTAGCCGACGCCTTTCAAATCACACTGTCAGTTGTCACCCTCATCCCTCGTCCCCTACCCTCTCCGACACCCACGTCTGCAAGCGCTGTCTCCACCGAGGTTAGGAGCAAGTGCTGGAAGGAACCACCCCCAAGGCCAAGACCCGGGCTGAGCTTATCTTCCAGGAAGGAGCTCTGGGTGCAGCTGGAGTCTGAAACCAAGTTCCTCCCAGTGTCAGCAGCGACAGCAGCCGGCATGTGGCAGGTACGTCCCTGTTTGCTCCACAGTCCCCCATTCCTCTTCTCTTTCCTTACAGAGGGGTGTGCTGGGGTGGCTTCAAGCATCACATAGATCTGAGATCTGTGACCTTGATCGGGTCATTCCCTTCTCTGTGCCTCAGTTTCCTCATCTGTAAAATCAGTTTCCAGCAGTACCTACAGCACAGGACATGTGTGAGGACGGAATGGAATGGTGTAGGTTAAGCTCTGCAGCCACATGCCATCACTGGGAGGTGAGAAGAGGAGACTCCTCTCTAGGGCTCCTAGAGACATGGGGGGTGCCTTGCGAGCATCCTCCAGATATCAGGATAGGAGGAGAGCAGCCTCCCGTCTCTGAGCACTCACCATGACATGGGCTCCTCTCCATAGAGTATTTCTAATTCTCGAGCCAGTTGTACTGCAGGGATAGATGTGCACCCATTTTATGGAAGGGAACCTAGAGGCGGCACACTGCTTTGAGAAGGGGCTTGGGGAGAGTTCCTCCAAAAGAAGAGCCCGCACTTATTACCCAAAGGGAGGAAACAAAGGGAACCCCCAGGGAACCCTGGGGCACCCCACCACCCACCCCCACCATCAGTCACGCTGTCTAAGGGATTATAAAGTGATGATGACGGGGCTGACGGGCTTTGAAGGGCCCTTCCCACCCAATGAGGAAGCGGAGCCCAGAGGGAGTGAGTAATGTGCTTATTCGATCAGATCCTTGGAAAAGTTCACAAATCATCGCCGCTTGCCCTGTGACAGTGTTACCAGCTCTTCCTCTAATTGTTGTTTTGTGCATAGCAGGAAGGCAATGTGGTCCAGAGGTGAACAGGGTCAGTCTCAGGCTCGGCTGCACATAGTGAGCCTCCTTGAGCCTCAGTTTCCTCAGTTGTCAAGTGAGGAGGATACTCTTCTCTGGAGTTGTCAGGGGGGTGAACAAGCGCAGAGCACTTAGCACGTAGTTAACACTCAATAAACAGCAGCTACTACATGGAGCCAGGCCCCTGCCGGGCGGGTGGCTCCCTGCGGGGCAGCCCTGAATTGATGAGGTGCCTGCTCTCTTTCCTCCTCTCCCCTTAGACCCTGACTGCGAGGTCCTGAGACTCATGGCTCCGGTCCGGAGGCCCTGCCATGCCAAGGCACTGACAGCAAAGAGGAGGAGTGCTGAGTGGAGGACTCACCCCTGGGTTCTCTGGGCCTGGCCCCAGCTGTGCAGGGCCCACCCTCTCTTGGCCACCTCCACCCCAGCTGAGGCTCAGCTGCCAGCCTCTGACATTTGCCACCAGGCCACCTGGTGAGCTCTGGGCAGGCTGCAGGCGCCAGCTGCCCCAACCTCTGGCTCCGATGAGCTCATCTGCGTTTCCAAACTTCCAAAGCGGCCAGGAATGTTTGCTCAAATGTTCCGAGCCCAGAGAGCATTAAGAGCAAACGGGTGCCCTCCACCCCCCTTCCCCGCGCAGAAAGCAATCTGCTATAACTCAGACAGGCCGGCCTCACCAAGCCCAGGAGATGGATGCTGCATTTTGGAATCTATATCACGCAAAAGGAAAATGCCTCTTAAATCACAGAGAGCCGGGAGAGGGCAGGAGCAGGAGGCACAGGGACCCAATGACACTCCAAAGGGCAGGCCTGGAGGAGGGGGGTGCCACCAGGCACGGGGTCACCCTGGCCCTCTTTGGGATCACTGCACCTTCTTGGCTCAGGTGGAGAGAGGGAGGCCTGGGGGCATTCCCCTGACTTGAATGCTCACTGGGTGTGCACACACACGCATACACACGCATACGTGTCCACATGCACACACACGTGCACAGTGCCCACATTGATTCAGCCCACTCCCAGCTCCTGTTGAAATCTCTCCCCCAGCTGGGTGTGGTGGCTCATGCCTGTAATCCCAGCACTTTGGGAGGCCGAGGTGGGTGGATTGCCTGAGCTCAGGAGTTCAAAACCAGCCTGGGCAACACGGTAAAAACCCATCTCTACTAAAAATACAAAACATTGGCCAGGCATGGTGGCGGGCACCTATGGTCCCAGCTACTCAGGAGGCTGAGGCAAGAGAATCGCTTGAACCCGGGAGGCGGAGGTTGCAGTGAGCTGAGATCACGCCACTGCACTCCAGCCTGGTGACAGAGCAGGATTCTGCCTCAAAAAAAAAAAAAAGCAAACAAGAAAGAAATCTCTCCCCATGTTATCCCTCCTTCCCTGGCCCTGGCCCCCACTCTTCCGACCTGGGCAGCAGCCGGGCTCTAAATCTAATAAAATCAGGTCACAGACAGCCCCTCACCCATATCCTTAGAATATTCAGTGGATCTGTCCTTTGAGAATAAAGATCAAAGGCCCTGCGTGCCCCGCCCTGGTGACCTTGCCATGCCTGCCCCAGTCCCTGCAGCAGGGCTGCTCTGTCCCCTCCTGCGCCCTTCTCTCCTTCTCCCATCACAGGCCATGGCAGGGTTGTGCCCAGGGCTGGAGGGCTTCTTGCTCAGTGAAGGCACACGCATACCTCAGCTCAGCCGCCACAGCCTCAGGGAAATGCCCCGCCCCCCGCCCCCAGCCACTCCCACCAGATCACCCCGCACTGGAATGCTCTTCCACCCCCCAGGTCTGGAGAGCAAAACATCCAGCAGTGTTATCTCATGGGATCCTTAATGAATGTCCATCCACCCCACTCTATCAGGAGCATCCTGCCAGGAGGGGTACTTCCTGGTTTGGGCCACTTCTGTTTGCATTTCATTCATTTGCTGAATGAAGGAGTGAAGGGCCCTTGCAGTCCAGTCTTACAAACTCCTATTCATCCTGCAAGGCCCTACTTGGTGCTTTTCAAACGGCAGATGGTGACCAGTTTATAGATTAAAAAGCCATTTAGGGAGTGTGGTATATACACACAATGGAATATTCATCAGCCATAAAAAGAAATGAAATTCTGGACAGGCACGGTTGGCTTATGCCTGTAATCCCAGCACTTTGGTAGGCTGAGGCAAGAGGATGGCTTAAGCCCAGAGGTTCGAGGCCAGCCTGGGCAACATAGGGAGACCCTGTCTCTACAAAAATTGAAAAAAAAAAAAAAATATATATATATATATATATAGAGAGAGAGAGAGAGAGAGAGCCAGACATGGTAGCACACACCTGTGGTCCCAGCTACTCAAGAGGCTGAGGTGGGAGGATGTCTCAAGCCCAGGGAGTCCAGGCTGCAGTAGCTATGATCATATCACTGAACTCCAGCCTTGGTAACAGAGCGATACCCTGTCTCAGAAAGAAAAAGAAAAAAGAAAGAAATGAAATTCTGACACACACTACAACATGGATGAGCATCGAAGACATTGTGCCAAATGAAATAATGCAGACACAAAAAGACAAACAACGTATGATTCCACTTACGTGAGGTAACTAGAATAAGCAGACTCATGGAAAGTGGAGTTAAAGGTGACCAGGGGCCGGGGTAGTGGGGCATGGGGAGTTGGTGTTTCGTGGGCGCAGAGTTTCTGTTTGGGAATAGTGGTCATGGCTACACAACATCGCGGGTGTACTTAATGCTACGAGGCCTTAAAGACGGGGAAAGTGATACCTTTTATGTTATGTATATTTTATCACAATAAAAACAAAACTTAAGCTATTCAAGTCAGTACACCTTATATTACAGGTAAGAATTATCTAGTGAAACTTTTGTTTCATCGTGTGTGACTTATTGCATTTGTGAAAAGTATATTTCCAACTTTGAATCAAGGCCCACTATTTTTTTTTTTTTTTTTTTTTTTTTTTTTTTTTTTTTGAGATGGAGTCTCACTCTTGTTGCTCAGGCTGGAGTGCCCTGGTGTGATCTTGGCTCACCGAAACCTCTGCCACCTGTGCTCAAGTGATTCTCCTGCCTCAGCCTCCCGAGTAGCTGGGATTATAGGGGTCCACCATGCCCGGCTAATTTTTGTATTTTTAGTAGAGATGGGGTTTCGCCATGTTGGCCAGGCTGGTCTTGAATGGAACTGACAAGGCCCCACCCCTCCGGAGATGGTCCTCTCAAGAGCGGATTTCGATATTTCATACATCATGTTTTCCTCTCTCCTCCTTTCGTTCTTTCTCTTTCTCTCTTTCTTTCTCCTTTCCTTCCTTCCTCCTTCCTTCCTTTCTTCCTTTTTCTCTTTTCCTTCCCTTCTCCCCCTTCCTTCTTTCCCTCCCTCCTCCCTCTTTCCATCCTTTTTCTTTCCTTTCCTTCTTCCTTCCTCCCTCCCTCCTTCCCTACCTTCCTCCCTCCTTTTTTCCCTTCTTTCTTTCTTCCTTTTCTCTTTTTCCCTCTTTTCTTCCCTTCCTTCCCTCCCTTCCTTTCCTCTCTTTCTTCATTCTTCCTTTCTGCTCCTCCTTCTCTTCCTCCCTGCCTCCCTCCTTCCTTCTTTCTTTCCCCTAAGCTATCCTCTCTCCATCAGTCTTGACGCTATGTCACATAGAAAAAAATCATCTTTGAGCAGTTGAACCAGGATGAGTAGTGACCCCTCCTAGGGCTGCCCCAGGAACGAACAAAGTACCACCTGCTTGCTGGCTGAAAACAACAAAAAAGTATTTTCTCACAGTCCTGGAGGCCAGACTTCCGCAATGGAGGTGGGAGCAGAGCCTGGTTCTCCGCGGGGCTCTAGGGCAGAGATTTTCCTCACCTCTTCCAGCTTCTGGAGGCTCCCAGCAACCTCGGACTTTCCTGGGCTTGCAGAGGCATCCTTCCAATCCTTGCCTTTGTTTTCATGTGGCTTCCTCTTGTGTGTCCTTGAATCCAAATCTTCTATCTAGTTCCAAACATTTTAATCACTCCAAAGGAAACCCCACACCTATTAAGCAGTCACTCCCCATTCGCCCCTCCCCCAGCCCCTGGCAACCACCAATCCACCTTCTGTCGCTGTGGAGTTGCCTATTCTAGACACTTCTTATAAAAGGAATCACATAACTATGTGGCCTTTTGTGGCTGGCTGCTTTCACTTAGCAGAATGTTTCCCAGGTCCATCCATGTTCAGCATGTCTCAGTACTTCATTCCTTTTTATAGCTGAATAATATTCCATTATATGGATATACCACATCCTGTTTTTCCACATCAGTGGACATTTGGGTAGTTTCTACCTTTTGCCTATTGTGAAGAATGCTGTTGTGGACCTGCATTTAATTTTTTTTTTCTTTTGAGACAGAGTCTCACTCTGTCACCCAGGCTGGAGTGCAGTGGCGCTATCTAGGTTCGCTGCAAACTCCACCTCCAAGATTCAAGTAGTTCTCTGCCTCAGCCTCCTGAATAGCTGGGATTACAGGTGCCTGCCACTACAGCTGGCTAATTTTTGTATTTTTAGTAGAGACGGGGTTTCACCATCTTGGACAGGCTGGTCTTGAACTCCTGACTTCATGATCCACCAATTCAACCTCCCAAAGAGCTGGGATTACGGGCGTGAGCCACCACGTCCAGCGTATCTTTTTTTTTTTTCTTTTTTGAGCACCTGCTATGTGCTAGTCATGGCCCTGGGCATTGAGAAAACAACAGGGAAAAAGCTAGAAACCTGGTCATCCTTCTGAGCCCTGGGTCTGTGTGACAAGGCATGAGTGAGCCAGGTGGATTGCACAGTGTGCGACCTGCTGAACAGCCCTTCTATCAGTTCTCATCAAACTCGCCTCAACCAGTATTGGATGAATGAATGAGTGAATGAATGAATGAACCAATGTCTTCACTTTACTCATTACTGGATCCCCAGTGCCTGCAGAGGGGTGACACCTGATAGATACTTAGCATACGTCTGTAGAACAATTGGACCTAAAACCCAGTGCCTGGTCCCACAGAGGAGTTCAGGGCCTACATTTAGATCCAAGTGCAAATCCCAGCGGTGCCACTCATGTGACTCAGTCCGTCCCCTGCTCCCTGCTCCGCGTGGGGAAATTGAGGACGGTGCTAGTGCCTCCTCCACAGCCTACTGTGATGAGATCACCAACGCTGGGAAATATCAGGGAAGGGGGGTTGCCGGCCTCAGGGCCTGCAGAGTTAAGCCTCCCCTACCACCTCACCACCACCCCATGTCACGTGGCTGGTGGCCCTTCCCGCCAGGACAAAGGGCCCGATTTAATCCAGCCCGCCATCACCACCGTTGCCACTGGGACACAATGCGGCAGGTTTGTGGCCAACGTCTGCCGATCAGGTTTCAGGTAACATCCCTGCCAGGCTGCCCCGGCCCGGCAGACAAAGACCTCTTTGTTGCAAATATGTTTTTTAAATCCCTGAAGATATTAGCAGTTCAGGGGAACTCACACTGTGAAACAGTTCAGAAATTGTTGAAGGAACATGTTTCAAACTGGGGGGTGATCATTTAAATGGAATCTGCCCTCCTGCTTTCTTATCGAGAGCAAGATTCCTCAGGGCCAGCTTGGGCCCCCGGAACCTGGGAGGGGGAGTTTCCAAGGCCACATAATCCTAACACTTGTCATAACAATGCCAGCAGCCATTCGTGGAGTTCTCAGGTCGGGCACCGACCTGCTTGTGCATTTGTGCATGTGACCGCCAAACCTCGGCACTTAGAGAGATTCAGATGGGCAGTCCCATTCTGCAGATGGAAAATCTGAGGTTTAGGGAGGTGTTGGCGCACGTCGCAGCTGGCCTTGAAGCAGATTTGTTGGATCCTCCACGCTGCCCCCGTGTGCCCTCTTCATGCTGGTGAGGGCCATAGGCATGGAACACATGCTCACCTCTGAACTCCATCCCATCAGGCACCCAGGAAGGCATCCGACGGCCACCTGGTCCCATCACACCCTGTTCCTTCAAGATCGCACAAGAGCACCTCCTCCAACACATCTCTCCACCTACTTCTCTGTCACCTGGGCTGAGCACAGGGGCCACAATTATGGCTCACTGCAGCCTCAACTTTCCCAGGCTCAAATGATCCTCCCACCTCAGCCTCTCGAGTAGCTGGGACTACAGGCACACACCAACACACCCAGCTAATTTCTGTATTTTTTGTAGCGTTTCACCATCTTCAACACGGTTTCACCATGTTACCCAGGCTCGTCCACTGACTATTCTCACCTCCTCTGAGCAACTCCGTTATTTCCAGACTGTGCTGTAAACTTGAGGTTTTAATACAGTGTCATTTAATAAATGACGTCTCTTCAGTGTGTGGGGGCCTAGCCTAGGCAGGTATTTCTGTCCCCCTGAGAACCAGGAAACCACCATGTCAATGAACTCAGGTGCAAGTCAGAAATGCCAGCTCTATCTTAATTTTCACAAACTGTGATTGAGGGCAAGTTAAAAGTTAATTCGGGTTTATCAATAAATTAAACTTAAAATTACCCATAGGCCCCAGCAATTCCATTCCTAGATATAAACCCAAGAGAATTAAAAACAGGTCTTCAAACAAAATTTGAGCACACGTGTTTATAGCAGCATTATTCATAATACCCAAAAGGTGGACATGATCTAAATGTCCATCAGCTGATGAATGAATGAATGAAATATGATTCGTGTATCTATGCAACAGAATATTATTCAGCCATAAAAAGGAATGAAGTCCTGGGCTGGGCACGGTGGCTCACACCTGTAATCCCAGCACTTCGGGAGGTTGAGGCAGGTAGATCGCGAGGTCAGAAGTATGAGACCAACCTCGCCAACATAGTGAAACCCCATCTCTACTAAAAATACCAAAAATTAGCCAGGCATGGTGGCGGGCACCTGTAATCCCAGCTACCTGGGAGGCTGAGGCAGGAGGATTGCTTGAACCCAAGAGGCAGAAGTTGCAGTGAGCTGAGATCACGCCACTGCACTCCAGCCTGGTGACAGAGTGAGACTTTGTCTCAAAAACAAACAAACAAAAATAAATAAAAAACAAAAAAACAAAAATCAGCCGGCCGTGGTGGCACACATGCCTGTAGTCCCAGCTACTCTGGAGGCTGAGGCAGGAGGATGGCTTGAACCTGGGAGACGGAGGTTACAGTGAGCTGAGATCGTGCTACTGCACACCAGCCTAGGTGACAAAACAAGACTGTCTAAAATAAAATAAAATAAAATGGTTAAAATGATAATTTTATGTTATGTACAATTTTTAAAAACTGCATGTCACTCCCCTTTCAGGCAAGAGGTGGTGTGGGATAGGAAAGGCCATCAGAAGACACAGGTCCCCTAGCTGAGCTCTGCCTACTGTGCTGGGCACCCTCGGGCAGGTCAGCGCACCTCTCTGAACACTATCGTCCTCTGTGCCCTGGGACTATGGCCCTTGGCCCTGCAGACCTCACAGGCTCAGGGGAGGCTCATGCAGGGGAGGCCACAGGGCACACCATAGAATGCTACAAAGCTAGAATCATATAAAGGAATAGCACCATGATAATGAGAGTATACAGGAATACAGCATGATGTCATTTTGGGTATTTGTCCCCACTCGAATCTCATGTTGAACTGTAATCCTCAGTGTCGGAGGTGGGGCCTGGTGGGAGGTGTTGGTTCATAGGGGAGGATCCCTCATGGCTTGGTGCTGTTCTCGCGATACCGAGTGAGTTCTCTTGAGATCTGGCCGTTGTAAAGCTCAGCACCTCCCCCAACCCCACTCTCTTGCTCCTGTTCTCATCCAGCGATGGAGGGGCAAGCTCCCACTTGGACTTCTGCCATGATTGGAAGCTTCCAGAGACTCCCCCGAAGCAGATGCTGGAGCTATCTGTGTTTCCTATGTAACCTGTATAACTGTGAGCCAATTAAACTATTTTCTTGTAAATTACTTGGTCTCAGGTATTTCCTTTTTTCTTTTCTTTTTTTCTTTTTTTTTTTTTAGATGAGGTCTCAATCTTTCAACCAGGCTGGAATTCAGTGGCACCATCTCAGCTCACTGCAACCTCCTTCTCCCAGGCTCAGGTGATCCTCCCACCTCAGCCTCCCGAGCAGCTGGGACTACAGGTGTGCACCACCACACCAGCTAACTTTTGTTTGTTTTCGTACGGACAGGATTTCGCCATGTTTCCCAGGCTGGTCTCAAACTCCTGACCTCAAGCAATCTGCCCACCTTGGCCTCTCAAAGTGCTGGGATTACAGGTGTGAGCCACCACACCCAGCCAGGTATTTCTTTCTAGCAATGCAAGAATGGTTTAACTCAGAACCCCTGGGCTCCATCCTGACAGCTAAACATCCCTTACATTGGCCAAGGGTTCCTCCCTTTTCCAGAGGGCGCTATCCCACGTTGTCTCATAAAGTCCCTGAAAAGAATGCAGGCCAGAGACGAGCAGGGGTTCTCCTCCCAGGGTGACCTGCCAATGTGTCTTCCCTCGCTGGCTTTCCAGAGGACGCCCCCTGGGTGTGCACATGGAGGGGCACAGGGAGATTTCAGATGTCTACGGGTGCTGGGGAACCTGGACCCATCTCATTGCCAGTGTGTCTTGGTAAGAGAGGTCAGGAAGCCGCAGTAGGCACACCAGCCTTGGCGCCCCCTGCTGGCAGTCTGCTGCACAGGCCATGTTCTTACCTCCAGGCCTTTGCACATGCTGTTCCCTCTCCCTGGAACTGTCTTCCACTGTATTAGTTTCCTATTACTGCTGTAACAAATTTCCACAAACTTATAAGGCTTAAAACAACACCAATTTATTTACTTATTTGCTTTTATTTATTTATTTATTTATTTATTTATTTATTTATTTGTGTTGAAACAGAGTCTCCCTCTGCCACCCAGGCTGGAGTACAGCGGCGTGATCTCGACTCACTGCAGCCTCCGCCTCCCGGGTTCAAGCAATTCTCCTGCCTCAGTCTCCTGAGTAACTGGGACTACAGGCACCTGCCACCATTCCCGGCTATTTTTAGCAGAGACAGGGTTTCACCGTGTCAGTCAAGATGCTCTTGATCTCCTGACCTCATGCTCTGCCCAAACAACACCAATTTAAACTTGACGGTTCTGGAGGTCAGAAGTCAGTCATAGGTCTTACTGGGCTAAAATCGAGGTGCCGGGGCTGCACTGCTTTCCGGAGACTCTGGAGGGGCATCTGTCCTCCGGCCTCTGCCAGATCCTGGAGGTTACTGCATTCCTTGGCTCCTGGCCTTCTCCTTCCATCTTCAAAGCCACAGCGTCGCCTCTCTCCAGTCATTTTCCAGTCACACCTCCCTCTGAAAACGGTCAGGAAGAGCTCACTGCTTTTACGGTGGTTCGATTGGACCCACCCAGATAATCTAGGATAGTCTCCCCATCTCAAGACTCCTTACCCCTAATCTCATCTGCAAAGTCCCTTTTGCCCTGTAAGGTAACATCGTCACAGGTCCTGGGGACAAGGAGGTGACTATCTGTGGGGGCTATTATTCTGTCTACCACAACCACTTCCTCTTACCTTGACTAACTGCCTACTTGTTCAGTGATTCAATGCATACGTTTTGGGTGCCTACAACATCTCAATGCTGTGCAGCCACGGCGACCGGGATAAATGCAGCCTCTGCCATCGTGAACCTCATAGGCTGGTAGCTCTTGGTGTAGATCATCGCCACCTCCAAGAAGCCTTCCCTGACTGCTCCCTCAGACCCCCTAGCTGCTCCATTGCAGCACTGTCATTTTGCGAGTTCTCTGGCCTATCTCCCCAGCCAGACAGCTCAAGGACCGGGAGTGCGTCTCGTTCACCTCCACGTTGCCAGAGGCCTCACCTAGCAGAGTGAGTACTTGGGACACATCGACTGAATGGGCGAATGTGGGTTCCATCTCCGCTCCACCGAGCTGTGCGACCTCGGGCAATCCCATTCCCTCTCAGAGCCATTTCACCGGCTCTACGGTGGGTATGCATGCTAGCACCTAGCTTCAGAGGTTATTGTAAGAATTAAATCCAACAAGGTCCATCATGCACATAGTAGGTGTTCAGCCAAATGGCAGCTCCTTTCTCTCTTTGAACTGCTTCATGGACTCAGGCTCGGAGTTAAGTGTTTGCAATTCTTGACCTGGGCCCAACACTGAAATTATGCCAGGTCTCAGATTTCTCCATCAGAGAACCAGGTTACAGGAGCGTTCATCACAGGCGCATCTCTACACAGTGTGGCTGCAGGTGCCAGCCTCTTGAACAGAACTCTCCCCGCCCCCAAAACACCAAACGCCACCTTTTGGAGGACTGGCTAGAAGTATGGAAGCTGGGCCAGGCGTGGTGGCGCACGCCTGTAATCCCAGCACTTTGGGAGGCCGAGGCA
Source organism: Aotus nancymaae (assembly GCF_030222135.1). Classification (NCBI taxonomy): domain Eukaryota; kingdom Metazoa; phylum Chordata; class Mammalia; order Primates; family Aotidae; genus Aotus; species Aotus nancymaae. Next base: position 2,687,959 of record NW_026988491.1, read on the forward strand.
GGCAGATCACAAGGTCAAGAGATCGAGATCAGCCTAGCCAATATGGTGAAACCCCGTCTCTACTAAAAATACAAAAATTAGCTGGGCGTGGTGGTGGCTGCCTTTAGTGCCAGCTACTCGGGAGGCTGAGGCAGGAGAATTGCTTGAACCCGGGAGGTGGAGGTTGCAGTGAGCCGAGATTGTGCTACTGCACTCCAGCCTGGGCGACAGAGCAAGAATCCGTCTGGAAAAAAAAAAAAAAAAAAAAAGGCAACTTATGGAAGCTGGCCAAGTGCCGTGGTTCGTGCCTGTAATCCCACTTTGGAAGGTGGACAGATGGCTTGAGCCCAGGAGTTCAAGACCAGCCTTAACAACATGGTGAAAGTCCATCTCTACCAAAAAAAATATTAGCCAGGCATGGTGGCACGTGCCTGTAGTCCCAATTACGAGGAAGCTGAGGTGGGGAGATTGCTTGAACCCAGGAGGTGGAGACTACACTAAGCCATGATTTCACCACTGCATTCCAGCCTAGGTGACTGAGAGAGACTGAATCTCAAAAAATAAAAAATATAAAAGAAGTATGGAAGCTGAGTCTTGGCTAGATATTCAGCAAGAAAGCCCCATGAAAGCTGAACACGCGTCTATCTGCACACAGTACGTGCTTCCATCTGGCATCATTCAGTGTTGAAAGTCTGGATTCTGGAGTCTGGCTGACCTGGATTCAAATCACTACTCTCCTGTAATCGGTGCACTGACCTTGAACAAGGGTCTTCCATTTCTGTGAACTTGATTTTCCTCTTCTGCAAAATGGGGATAATAAGAGGACCCATTTGTGAGGAAGTGTCTCACCTGGCACCTGGCACGTAGTAAGGTCAAGATCACAGTGAGCTGTGATGATCAGAGGAAAAAGCCCACCACCACTCAGGAAGCGGCAGGAAGACGGGGCCCCTGGAAGTTACCCCAGATCAGCCTCCAATTCCCGTAACTCAGCGACTCCTACACGCCTGGTAACTTTGGAAAATATTATCTTAGTGTTTGCAATTCTTGATCTGGGCCCAACACTGAAATTACTGCAGACTTTCTTCTTCTTCTTCTTCTCCTTTTTGACAGCTTGAGCAAAAGGAGTTGTTTTTGAACTTCAGGAGGGGAAAAACACACGCGCACTCGCACACGCCCCAAACAGCATCATTTTGCAGGACAAAATGTCCCCTGTGCTCCAGAGCAGGCGGCCCCGGCCCCGCTCCGGCAGGCCTCACAAACACTTAGTGTCACTGCGGGTTATGTAAGCGTGGTTTGGGCCTGTGAGGCTGGACGTGGCCTTGGGTTTTGAAAGGAGGCAGAGGAGTTTGGGTGAGGAGCTGTTTGGCTCAAAATAAATCCAGGAACTCAGTGCAGAAAAAAAAACCTCCTAGACTCTACTGAAAGGAATATTTAGATGTATAGTCTGGAATGTCCAGAACTCAGAAAACACAAGCCAGATTGTGGCCAACATGGTTTTCGTGGCCCCATCACGCAAACGGGTGGGGTGAGAGGTTGTGGAGTGTCACCACGTGACCCCTGCCGTGGGACAAAGGTCAGCACACAGACCATGTCCCTCCTGGAAGGAAAACGCCAGTTCTTAGTGTTTTCCAAAATGGTTTGTCCTTTTGTTCCTGGAGTTCCCTGCCCTTCTGCCGTGGCGCCAGATTTCGTGATTCCTGCTGGACAGTGGGGTCAGGGCAGGCAAGCAAGATATTTGCTCCAGCGAAAAGAAGGCAGGAGATACAGGGTAACTAACTCATCCTGATTTGCCTGAGGCCTTTCCCAGTTTCAAAACTGAAAGTCTCACTTTCAAGGAAACCCCTCTGTCCTGGGCAGATGGGGACAATGAGTCGTTCTGAAGGACAGCATAATCCTGACGACCACCATCATCTTTCTGGAGCCCCAAGTAAGTGACCCTAGACAGGCTTATTTATATACACTGTTGCATGTCATTCCCCCAGCTGCCTTTCCAGGTAGGTTTCCCATACCCATTTTACAGACAAACGAGGCTCGGAGGAGGAAAATACATGAGAATACATGGGGGAGTGAGGGAGACAGGAAGATGCTCAGGTATTAAAATCAGAGATTTGGCCTGGTGTGGTGGCTCACGCCTGTAATTCCAGCACTTTGAGAGGCCAAGGCAGGAGGATAACCTGAGGTCAGGAGTTCAAGACCAGCCTGGCCAACATGGTGAAATCCTGTCTCTGATAAAACTACAAAACTTAGCCGGATGTGGTGATGGGCACCTGTAATCCCAGCTACCCAAGAGGCTGAGGTGGGAGAATCACTTGAACCCAGGAGGTGGAGGTTGCAGTGAGCCAAGATCACACCACTGTACTCCAGCCTGGGAAACAGAGTGAGACTCTGTCAAAAAAAAAAAAAAAAAAATTCAGAGATTCCTGGGCCCCAACCCAGAGAATCCAACCCAGTAGTTGTGGGAACTACATTTATAACACACTCTCCTGGTAGTTCTATGAGCAAATAATTTCAGTGTGCAATACCCAGCTCAGCTCCACTGGGAATTAGCTTGGAACTGAGCATGGAAGGTGAAGTTCAGTGGGGACAGGCATTTGAGCTGAGGGAACAGCATGAGGAAGGGCACGAAGGTGTAGTGACAGGAGAGTGTGTAGCTGAATATAATGTCCTTCATGGACAGAGTGGGAAAGGAGGCTGCTGTGGACAGATCTAGGGCTTGAACACCAGGCTAAGGAGTTTAGACTTTATCCTGAGGGCACTGGGGAGCCACGGACGGCTTTAAACAGTGGCGACAAGGTCAAATTTGTGTTTTGGAAAGATGACTCCAGGTCTTATGCAGCAGTTATGTTGCAAAGGAGTACGAGTGGAGGCAATGGAACAGTTAGGAGGAAAGTGACAGAAACCCAGCGCAAACTGGCTGACACCAAAATGGAAATTCATTGACTCATGTAACTGACTCCAACTTCAGGTATGGCTGGATCCAGGTTCTCAATTTAGAAACCAGCCTCTCTCATGTCTTGGCTCTATTCTGGCTTCTTTCCAGACAGGCCCTCCCTCTATGATGACAAGATAGTCTCCAGAAGCTCAATACTTGCCTCATATGGCTTAGCAACCCCACCAGAGAGAAAAATCCCTCTTGCATAGAACTTTCAGCCAAATTCCCAGAGCTGGCACTTGCTGGCTCTGATGGGCTCATCCCACAGCCAATAACAGTGGTCCTGTTGGCCAGGTCTGCAACAAGACCCACCCCTAGATTTAGGGAGTGGGATCAGCCCCATCCCAAATCCACAGTCTGGGATGGGAGAGGGGGCGTTGATCCCCAAAGGAAAATCTGGATTCTGTCTCCAGGAACCTTGATCATGGACCACGTAGGGGAGAGAGCCCCAGCTTGGGCTGGAACCCAAGGATTACAGATTACCATCCCCACCTGCCTGAAGTGGAAAGAGAGAGATGAAGAGAGTGGCAGAAGGCCACACAGCGACCCGAGGGTATCAGGTCTCGAACTTCCTTCAGACAAACACTAAGGCCAGCAGTTCGTGATGGGTGCCCTGCAAGGTGGGATTTCTGCACACTCCCTGGAAACAGACCACAGAAGCTGCTCCTTGATTCTCAGGAACTTAAGAAGTCACTTCCATAGCTGCTATCTCACAGTGCCATTGCAATCTTTAATAACTGCCAAGTAATTTTTTTTTTTTTTTGAGACAAAGTCTTGCTCTGTCACCCAGGCTGGAGTGCAGTGGTGCAATCTTGGCTTATTGCAACCTCTGCCTCCCAGATTCAAGCGATTCTCCTGCCTAGCCTCCCAAGTAGCTGAGACTACAGGTGCGCACCACCACACCAGGCTACTTTTTGTATTTTTAGTAGAGATGGGGTTTCACCATGTTAGCCAGGCTGGTTTCAAACTCCTGACCTCATGATCCCCCCACCTCAGCCTCCCAAAGTGCTGGGATTACAGGCGTGAGCCATCTCGTCCAACAAGTAAATATTTTTAAATGAATTAATTTATTTTGATGGACTGATTGATTGAATGATTGAGATAGGGTCTCACTCTGTCACCCAGGCTGGAGCACACTGGTGCAATCACGGCTCACGGCAGCCTCAAGCTCCCCAGCTCAAGCGATCTTCCCACCTCAGCCTCCAGAGTAGCTGGCACCACAGGTGCCACCATACCCAGCTAATTTTTTATTTTTTGCTATGTTGCCCAGGCTGGTCTTGAACTCCTGGGCTTAAGTGATCCTCCAACCTCAGCCTCCTGAAGTGATGGGATAGCAGGTGTGAGCCACCACTCCAGGCCTTTATTTTTAATTGACAAAAATTATAGGCATGTGTATACCCACACAAGGGAATAGTACTCAGCATTATAAAAGACAGAGACCCTATCCTTTGCGACAACGTGGATGAACCTGGAGGACATTATGCTAAGTGATAAGCCAGACACAGAAAGCTAAGTGCGGCGCGATCTCACTTCTGTGTGGAATCTAAAAAAGTCAAACTCATAGAAGCAGAGAGTAGGAGACTGGTTACCAGGGGCTGGGGGCGGGGCCTGGGGGAACGAGGAAATGTTGGTCAAAGAGTCCACAGCAATTAGGCAGGAGGAATAAATTCTACAGGTAAATGTTAAAAGGGGAGAACCCTCAAGTAATCTCTGGTCTAAAGTCAGGATTAAAGGGAATAATCACATCTCACACACTGGCCTCTCTGAATTGCAAGGTCATCAGGGCAGACAGAGCCACAGGCTGATGGAGCTGAGGTTCCCTGAAGCACAGGAGACCACAGTGAGTCTCTGCCCAGGCACAATTCATCCGGACGTGCAGAGCCGTGGCTGCCTGGAGTGCGGTCCTCACAGCAGGCGCCGGGGAGCCACCAGCCCTGAGCTTCCCCAGCCCCTAACTCTGCCCAGTGCATTATGAGACCCAACAAATAGTTGTCAGATCAATGGATGGCTGCCCCAATTGTCTTGCATACCTCCGGGCATGGGAGGCTCACTGCCACCCAAGGCATCCTGTCCCTTTGTTCAGCAGCCCTGCCGGAAATGTGGCTCTTGACCCCAAATGGCAAAATTATGGAGCAACATCCAGGGAACGGCAGCTTTGGAATGTATCCTCAGGAGAGAATTCAAAAGCAGCGAAAGTAAGTAATCAATAGGAAGGTGTTCATTCTAGTGTTGTCTACCAGGGTGGAAATCTAGCAGTGATCTGAACGCCTCACAGATGGCAAAGATTCTGTGTGTGTGTGCGCTCACGTGCGCGTGAGTGAGTGTAAAACAGAGAGAAACAGTGTCACTTCTGAGACACCACCACAATCGACAACCTGGCAACCATTAAAAACGTGAACTATGAGAAGCATGTAGAAACATGAGGAATTGCAATCTAACAGAAGGTTAGGGAAAGCAGAATGCACATTGTGCCTGCAGCCACGTAAGCTAAATATGCACAGACAGGAGCGGGTGGAAATAAGCAGAGAAGGAAATAGCTGTGTGGTCGGAGTGGCTGCACCTTAGGCTGCCTTTTTTTCTTTTTTTGACAGCGTCTCGCTCTGTGGCCAGACTGGCGTCTGGAGTGCAGTGGTGCGATCTCGGCTCACTGCAACCTCTGGCTCCCAGTTCAAGGGACTCTCCTGCCTCAGCCTCCTGAGTAGCTGGGATTACAAGCGCGCACCACATACCCAGCTAATTTTTGCATTTTTAGTAGAGATGGGGTTTCACCATGTTGGCCAGGATGGTCTCGATCTCTTGACCTCATGATCCTCCCACCTTGGCCTCCCAAAGTGCTGGGATTACAGGAGTGGGCCACTGCTCCCCGCCTAGGCTGTTTTAAAAAGCTTCCTTACAATTGCATCTCCCCATCCTCTAAGTACCATTATTCCCATTTTAGAGATGAGGAAATCGACGCCCAGGGAACTAGCCATTTGCACATAGTGGCTGCTGGGACAAACCGGGCGGCTGACTCTGAGCCCCTTTCTGATCCTGTGTGTCACCCCCAGCTGGGCCCACAAGCTCTGCAGCCCTTCTGAGAGCTGAAGGCAGAATCCTTGCCCCGAGCGCCTGGTCTTCTTCTCGGTGGCCGTTCCTGTGCCCTCATTGTCCCCCCTAAGACTTGGTGTCAATTGTCCCCATCATAGACCAAGAAGGAGCCATGGCCAGAGATGGCGCCCTGATCGACGAGCATTGCCTGGAAACATTCCTGCTGCCACAGCCTGACCTTTGCGTGAATCTCAGGAACAGAGACCCCTTGTGCCCACTGGGGCGGCCCTGCCAGGTGAGCCGAAGGAGGGATGTGTGGAACCGACCAGCCTGGCCATCTGCTCTTCAGTGTGCTATTAAATCTGACCCGGCAATTATAACTTTCTAGTAGACGACGGCCTCATAACCACAGTGCATCCCTGGGCTTCAGGCTCTGGGCTCTGTGGAAAATTCTAGAGCATCACAGGCCAGCTTAAGAGTCCCTTCTTTGAAGAAAAGTAGAAGACATAAGCTATCTGCAGATAGAGCTGGCTTTGCTGAGTCATTTATTACTGTCAGTGGCAAAAACCGCGATTACTTTTGCACCAATCTAATACTTACCTCCTCTTCCCGACAACTCGCTAAGGTGCATGTTATTCTCCCCGTTTTACAGATGAGGAGCCTGAGGCTCCACAGGTGGGCAGCATCACTGAACTTGCAAAAGAGCCACAGCTGGGCTCTGAACACAGCCTCATCAGGCACCGCAAACACGCCCCTTTCCTCCAGCCAGGAATAAGCGACTGAAGCAAATGCAATTCTCTTCCCTCACCCACCCCAGTCCTGAATTCTTTGCATTTGAGTCATATATTCAGGAGTTTCCCAGAGACACAAGCCCCCTATTCAGACATTCACTCAACAAACATTCATTGGGCACTGATTGTATGCTAGAATCTGCATGCAGAGAGGTAGGGAAGCTTTCACGGACCAGAAAGCCGTGGCCCCTGGCCTCTTGGGGCTCAGGCTAAAGGGAGCGGCAGCCTCCAACCATCACATGAAGCTGTACAGTTGGAACAATGGCAAGGAACGTATGAGATGCCACTAGAACGTCAGGGCCGTGGAGGGCTTCCAGGCAGCAGAAATAGCACATGCAAAGGCCCTGTGGTGGGAACAAAATAGGCCAGTTGTGGCAGGAGGAGAGCAAGTGTCGGGGATAAAATGCATTTTGATTAACACCTCCTACCAGTGGTTCCAACATTTGCCATGTGGCCACTGCATGCTGCCTCTGAGCTTCTCGGACATAATTCAGATGGCAGTGCAAGATAGTCCCTCCCCTAAAGGGACTTAAAATTCAGTACTCCCCCTCCCCCAGGCCTTGCAACAAGGTAAGGCAGGGTCAGCAATAAAGGAACAGGGATCTCCAAAGGGAAGGTCTATTCAGAGAAGAACTTTCTTTCTTTTCTTTTTTCTCTTTCTTCTTTTTCTCTTTCTTTCCCTCCCTCCCTCCTTCCCTCCCTCCCCACCCCTTTCTTTCTCTCTCTCTTTCTTGCTTTTTTTTGAGATAGGGTCTCACTCCATCATTCAGAATGAGTGCAGTGGTGCAGTCACAGCTCACTGTAGCCTCAACCTCATGGGCTCAAGCAATCCTCCTGAGACATCGAAAGTTCCCGGACCTGGCAAGTGACCCTGATCCCGCACACCCAGCCTCCATGGTAAAGGTTTGCCATGTGCCCGGCTCTGTGTGAAGCGCTTTACACATCTTACTGCAACGAGTCCTTTCCGCAACCTGAGATGCAGTGACTTGCACAGACAAGAAAAGCGAGGCTCAGGAGATGCGACCCACAGAGCCCGGAAGCTGCAGGGCTGGAATCTGAACCCAGAGGGCCTTGACTCCAAGCAAGTCCAGGGTTGTTTCCCCAGCACCACAGTTGCAGCAACCTCGGGGAGAAGCCAGCCCCACTCCGTGTGCAGATGTGAGTGATGAATTCACCCTCAGTTCCTCGTCTAGCCACTGACCTGCAGCCTCGGCAGACCCCCGGGCTTACCAACCTCCAGCCACAGAACTGAGAACTCTCCCGGTGACTGGGGGCATCTTTCTGTGAGCCATCTGAGGGCCTGGCCTCCTCTTCATCCTGTTGGTCCCCTTTATCATCAGCCGATCCTTTCACACCTGCCACTACGTTGGCTGGCGCCGTCAGGTCGAGGCCCACTTCACCACTGCCTCAGTCTGGATTCCCCCTAAAGAAGGCCCTCGGGTGAGGATCTCAGGGCGAGCCCTTTGTCTGTCAGGTGATTCCAGGAGTAGGATCGGACGTGGGGAAGCGACAGAGGAGGAAACCAATGAAGGATGTATTAGGGAGTGGCTGACCACTGTAGGAATCGGCAGAGTCCTGCTGGGGACCTCCGCGGCGCTCACTACACTGCGGCTGCCCCCACAGAGGGACGAGGGAGCTAGGGTATTTACCCACCAGTGCCCATCCCTCTCTGGCTGAGGGCTGCTCCTGGGGTGGGTCCAGGGGTGTTAGCACTTCTAACCAGCCTGCCCAGCCACCCGGCCGAGAGCACAGGGGCTATCTCTCTGCAGATGACCTGCAGGGAGCCAAGACATGTGAGCGGGGCATCATTTAGGGGAAGTTCATCCATCCTTCCAGTCTGTCGGGCAGCAAACATTTCTAGAGCCTCCGTCCCTGTGCCTGGCAGTGCTATGGTCTGAAAAGAGGCAGCCTGGAAGGGCACGACCATCGAACGCCTACTATGCGTGAGGCACCACACCGAATACTTAAATATGCAAACTTTTCAAACTACACGTACCTGTATAAGTGTCAACACCACGTCACGAGGCCATGTGTGGTGGCTCATGCCTGGAATGTCAACACTTTGGGAGGCTGAGGTGGGAGGATCACTTGAGCCCAGGAATTTGAGACCAGCCTTGGCAGCACAGTGAGACCCCATCTCTACAAACAATAAAAAAAACTAGTCAAGCATGGTGGTTCGTGCCTGTGGTCCCAGCTACTCGGGAGGCTGAGGTGGGAGGCCCACATGACCCCAGGAGGCTGAGGCTACGGTGAGCTGTGATCACACCACTACACTCCAGCCTGGGTGATGGAGCGAGACCGTGTCTCAAAAAATCGAAAACAAACACTTCAGCATATTTTGCATTCCCTACATACTGACTGTGACCAGTATGGGCATGTGAATCACCCTTGGAAGCTTGGCTTTTCCATCCATAAAATGAAACCCCGTCTCCTAAGGTTGATGAGAGGATTACATTGTAAAGTTCCCAGACACAGGGCCTGACACAGAGTAAGCACTCCATAAATGGTAGCGATTCTGCTATTTTTCTCTTCTTATCATCATAGTTCACCAAATCCAAGACACCGTCAGTTGTAAACCACATCACAATCTTAGAGATATTATAATGAGGGAAGAAAAGTACTTCTTAGAATTGATGGGATATGGCCTTGTTCCCATTTTCCAGATTAAGGTTGTGTGAGGCTTGGGATAGGAACAGAATTGGCCTGTTTTCCCCCTACGATCCCTGCTTCCCACCCCTAAGACAGGACCCTCACTCGATCACCCTGGTGTCAGGTTCAGGGAGATTTTGCTGTTGATGCTATGCTACAGCAGGAGAATCAACACTTTTCAAGCCTTGGATTAATTTATTTCAGTGCTGTGTCAAAGAGAACCAGAAGTCTTCAGTAATTATGTGGATGGGGCCCACACCCACCCAACACTCTCCCCCGGGCTCCACCAAGATGACTCAGCCCAAATTATCCCCCTAATTGTCTCAACCTGTGTGGACTCCAGCCGGGGCCCTCCTTCTTCCCCCAAACCCGCATGACTGGATCCTTGAGGGCTGCAGACAGCAGCACGCTCCCCTCTCTCTGAAATGGAATGTGGCTTTCCAGGCCCTTCCACTGTTGCTCATCAGCTCCGTTTCCACTTCCCTCCCCGTGGTTGTTGACGGTCTTTATGAAAACTTCTGGGCCAGCGTGGTGGCTCATTCCTATAATCCCAGCACTTTGGTAGGCCAAGGCGAGAGACTGCTTGAGTCTAGGAGTTTGAGACCAGCCTGGGCAACATAGTGAGGCCTCCGTCTCTTTAAAAAATAAAAATTGGGCCGGGCGCGGTGGCTCACGCCTGTAATCCCAGCACTTTGGGAGGCCGAGGCGGGTGGATCACGAGGTCAAGAGATCGAGACCATCCTGGTCAACATGGTGAAACCCCGTCTCTACTAAAAATACAAAAAATTAGCTGGGCATAGTGGCGTGTGCCTGTAATCCCAGCTACTCAGGAGGCTGAGGCAGGAGAATTGCCTGAACCCAGGAGGGGGAGGTTGCGGTGAGCTGAGATCACGCCATTGCACTCCAGCCTGGGTAACAAGAGCGAAACTCCATCTCAAAAAAATAAATAAATAAATAAATAAATAAAAATTAAAAATTAATTTTAAATTTTAAATTATTTTTTTTTAAACTTAAAAAAAATTAGCTGGACGTGGTTGCATATGCCTGTGGTCCCAGGCACTTGGGAGGCTGAAGTAGGAGGATTGCTTGAGCCCATGAGGTTGAGGCTACAGTGAGCTGTGACTGCACCACTGCACTCATTCTGAATGATGGAGTGAGGCCCTGTCTCAAAAAAAACAAGAAAGAGAGCGAGAAAGAAAGGGGTGGGAGGGAGGGAAGGAGGAAGGGAGGGAAAGAAAGAGAAAAAGAAGAAAGAGAAAAAAGAAAAGAAAGAAAGTTCTTCTCTGAATAGACCTTCCCTTTGGAGATCCCTGTTCCTTTATTGCTGACCCTGCCTTACCTTGTTGCAAGGCCTGGGGGAGGGGGAGTACTGAATTTTAAGTGCTTTTAGGGGAGGGACTATCTTGTACTGCCATCTGAATCCCACCAGGAGAAGTCATGGCACAGAGAAGATGTTGGAGCTAAGTGGGGTTGGATGGAGAAAAGAAAAAAAAAAAAAGAACCAAAGAAGTTTGATCATGGAAGAACAAAGGAGGCCTCTGAGGAAGGAGGGGGTATGCCAAAGCTGAATCAGACTCCCTTAGTGAGAACAAGAAGACATAACAGCAAAAACAAGCAGACACAGTGATGTTCCCCATAAACCAAAGAACACTCAGGATCTCCAGGCAGACGGGATGATGCACTCGGGGGTAGACTTTTATATTCAGGATTCAGAAGAGAATTTTTTGTTGGCTAAGAAAGCTCTCCTAGTATATTGATTTTATGAATGCAGAAGTTCCAAGAATTGAACAGGTATTTTTTGAAGACCCATGGGGGAGGCAGATTGGGAGTCATAGGCCCCTGACCCAGGCTGTGGTCACTGCAGGCTGGGAGACCCTGGGAAACGTACTCACTTATTTTGATTGGCAGGCACACATGAATGAAGTGATTCCCTCAAGGACACTTGTCCTTGAGAGACTCAATATCATCACTGGTCTAGAGAGCCCCTCAAACCCAGTCAGTTCCCCGCTCCACAGCCACAGACACAGGCAGTATTTAACAGAGTTGCATTCTTCCAGGCTATCTGCCACTCTTATGTACACACACATATATATCCAAGAACAACAGAGCGCTGCCTTGAGTAAATGGTTTTTTAAATGGATATAAATGATGTTACCAACTGTGGCTCCTTTGCAACTTTCTTTTCTTCAATATTAATTTTCAAGACTCATCCTTGCTGGTAAGTATGGTGATAACTCCTTTTCATTGCTGTATAATAATCCATTTACAAATATCCCTTTACAAAAAATTTAAGAGACAGGTTTTTGTTTTGTTGCCCAGGCTGGAGTGTAGTGGCATGATCATAGCTCACTATAACCTCGAACTCCTGGGCTCAAGTGATCCTCCCACTTCAGCCTCCCAAGTAGATAGGACTATAGATCCACAGTTACACCCGGCAAATTTTGCTTTTTAGTTTTTATACAGACGGGGGTCTCACTCTGTTGAGACTGTTCTCAAACTCCTGGTCTCAAGTGATCCTCCTGCCTTGGCCTCCCAAAGTGCCGGGATTATAGACGTGAGCCACAGTGCCCACCCAGTTTCCCTTATTCTATCTATCCATTTCCCCACAGACGAACATCTAAGTTGTTTCCAAGCCTGACCCACGAGACACTTCACTTCCTCCTTCAATGATCTCATCTATAAAAATGAGATGCCACAAATGACTTCCAAGTTGCCACAGGCTGCCTGCTCCAAATGCAGACTTCAACCCCAGGAAGTTCACCATTCCGTCAGGGAGCCGTGATTTGTACGTAAGTGAACGAAATCTCACTCCATGACTGAATTGGGTGGTAACTGGTGTCTTCATCCTCATCTCTGACCTCTAAACCTTGACACCCTGAGAATGCTTTGCACAGTGCCTGGCACTCCTGGGAGAGTGAGTGAGGCCAATGAGTGGCATGGGATGGGTGGGAGAGGGAGGAGTGGGGTGCAGTTCTGCGATTACATCGATTGCATCGGCGGGAGAGTGGGGTGCCTGCCTGGTGCATCCGTAGCAGCCCAGCCTGGGCAGCTTCCTGCCCCAGCCCGGCAGGACACACTTCACATCACACAGCGGGAATCCTCTTGCTGTTACTTACATTGCCTGCAAAATCCAGGAAGCCATCCCTGAATATGTGGCCCCATGTCTTGAGATTAAATCCTTTCAGCAGGATTGTCTTTCCCCAGTATTCTCCTGTGATCCAGACCACAGAGACTGCCTGACGTGGATCCGGATTTGCTGTTCCTAGGAACGAGAAAGAAAGCGTGTTTCGAAAGCTCAGAATCAGATCTCCGGCCCAGTGGAAACACTGCCATATGCTTAATTGTGCTCCAATTACACAGGATGCTCCAGAATCGCTGCTCTGGGGTGGAGAGACGCTAATGGCCATCATTACATTTGGACAGCCCTGTTCGGCTTTCTGTGATATTTGCAACTACTGTGTAGTTGGTTCACTGAGAGTTGCTGGCCTGTTTTAACACGGGAGAGATGGTGGAGTTCCTCATTTGCAAACGCTGACTGAGAACCTAGGACGGACCAAGCCTGGTTTCAGGCACTGAGGACAGTGCAAAGTAGGTTCTCACGGAACTTCTAGTCCAGTGGGGAGACAAGCAACACACACACACACACACACACACACACACACACACAATGCCCATAGAGATAAGTGCCATGAACAATTAAGAGCTATGAGAAATGGGCCAGGTGTGGTGGCTCATGTCTGTAATCTCAGCACTTTGGGAGGCTGAGGTGGGTGGATCATGAGGTCCAGAGTTCAAGACCAGCCTGGCCAAGATGGTGAAACGCCATCTCTACTAAAAATATAAAAATTAGCCGGGCATGGTGGCACATGCCTGTAGTCCCAGCTACTCAGGAGGCTGAGGCAGGAGAATCGCTTGGATATGGCCAGGAGGCGGAGGTTGCAGTGAGCCGAGATCACACAACTGCACTCTAGTCTGGATGATAGAGCAAGACTCCGTCTCAAAAAAAAAAAAATAGCTATGAGAAATGGGAGTAGGGCCTAAACAGTGGTCCAGGAAGGCTCCCTGCAGAGAAGACATTTGGGCACCTAGGTGAGGTAGGGAGCTGTGAGGAGGAGGTCTGCTGGAAGAGTGTTCCAGGCAGCAGGAGCAGCCAGTGCAATGGCCAAGGGGCCCTGCTTGGCGTGTTGAACAGCCTCTGTGGCTGGAGTGCAGAGACGGACTAGAAGATGGGGGAGAGGATGACACTGTAAGGGTCACCATAAGGAATCTGCACTTCACTGTGGGTGGCATGGGACTGCTTTGAGCAGAGGAAGGATGTGACCTGTTTGATACCTAGAAGAATCTCCTTCACTTTTATCTGAGACATGATCTTGCTCTGTTGCCCAGGCTGGAGTGCATTGGTGTAATCATAGTTCACTGCAGCCTCAGAGGGGGCAGCTAAAGCTCCCTGGAGTGAAAGTGCTGGTGAGGTCTGAGACCCCAGATCTTCTCAGCTAGATCTGCTTCAGAGCACTCTCAGCACAGCAGGCCAGTGCAAGGGAGAAGTAACAGTTTAAAAGGATTTGATTAGCCCAACGCGGGGGAGAGGTCCGAGCTTGCCCGTATTGCCGACCCAAATTTCCCTGCAGCCCCCAGCTGGGCACAGCTGAGCTATGGCTTCCGTGAGCTGCAGGATATTTGGAATAAAGGAGGCTCAACCTTGGAAAAGTATTAATGAAAATGTCACAGGCACTAAAGTCAAAGCAGATGTGAAGCCAGCTACGCGGGCAGACATAACTGATAAGAAACAGCCCAGGAGAGAAGAAAACCTCTTGAGATTAGGTCAAGGGCAAACCAAAAAAAAAAAAAAAAATGACATCCGGGGGTCCCCCATGGCAACTCGGAGGAACACTGTCGCTCCTGTGGAACAAGCTGACATTTTTGTGCTGTGTTATATATTGACATCCCGACAGGGCCGCGTGCGGAGGCCTCCACATCAGCAAATAAATATTACGTCTCCATCTTCAGCTAAGCAGAGCTGTGGTGCATTCCTATTACTTCATGTGGATTAACCATCTGGAAGTTGAATCAAGCCACAGAGTAAAGAATGAGATCCAATTTTGCATTCACCAAAATAAGGCGTACTAGTCTCAATTTATGGCAGATGGTTATGCAGTCTCAGCGGGCCAAAAAATCTCTCTGCAAAAGAATAAAGTTTATGCCAATTACTGTAATAGGAACCAGCACAACAACTGTGTGGGGTTGACTAAGATCGCAGATATTGCTGTACAGCTCATAAACTGCAGGGGGCCGGGGCAACGATGGGGACCCAGTTAATTCATTAAGATAACGCAAGAGAAATGAGGAGCAGAGTTCATCATAAAACAGAAATACTTCCCCGAAAAGGATGAGGGGGGAGTCGAGGTGGAGTGGCTCCTGTCGGGATGGGACCTGGGTCGTGCTGCAGGCAGGTCCAGGGAAATGGCTAATGGTCACGGGGAGGCTGCCTGGTGCTCAGTGGGAAGGGCACAGGAGGAGAGCCGTTAAATTCTGGGCTTTTCTCCACTCCATTCATTCAAAACAGATCTGCTGAGCATGAGCTGGTCTGTGGCAGGCAGTGGGCAGGCCTCGAGCCTACTGTGCCCAGTGCCCTGCACTCCTGGGATCTGCCCTTATGGAGCTCCCAGCCTGGCGGTGCCCAGGAGGGGTGCTGGTCGAGTCGGGAGGTGCAGAGAGGCTTCTTGGATATGGCCCTGGGGCTGAGGTTGAAGGATGCAGAGGAGGGAAGAGCGCTCCGGGCCTACAGTACACACTGTGGGCTTTGGTCCTGGAGAACCTGGAAGCAGGCTACTGTGGCTGCAGCCTGGTGGTGAGAGGCAATAGCTAGGCAAAGATGGGGAGGGTGGCTGGGCCTCTTGGGCCCAGAGAGTTTTGTCTGTGTCCTGAAATCAAAGATGGAATGATATGCTGTCTTCCTTTTGGATAGGGGTCTTTGGCTACAGGAAGCTCTGACTCTTCAGCCGAGAGCAGCTTCTTTTTTTTTTTTTATTTTTGAGACGGTCTCACCGTCACCCAGGCTGCAGTATAGGGGTACAATCTTGGCTCATTGCAGCCTCAACCTCCCAGGCTTAAGCTATCTTCCCACCTCAGCCTCCTGGGTAGCTGGACTACAGGTGTGCACCACCACACCCGGCTAATGTTTTATTCATTTATTTATTTATTTTGTAGAGACAGGGTCTTGCTATGTTGCCCAGGCTAGTCTCAAACTCCTGGGTTCAAGTGATCCTCCCATCTCAGTCTCTCATATAGTTGTAATATCAACTATACTGTTGATATTACAGGCATGAGCCACTGTGCCTGCCCTGAGAGCAGCTTCTTGACCCGTGTGCTCAAGGAGATGGAGGGCAGTAACTCCTCACTCCCCAGGATGCTGTCGTGATGGAATGACGCGCTATAGCATAGAGGAGGGGTTCGCCCTTTCTCCATCATCCTGCCCGAGGAAAGCACTGCCAGGGACCTCCTGGCCAGTACCTCCTCAGACAGCAGCTTCCATATAACATGCTCCCCACCCCTGCCCTGGGAACTTTGTGCCCTGCTAGGACTGAAGTGGCAGGGATTAGGCAGTTGGTCTGGGACGATCAGGTTTCAAAACAAGGTTGCCTGTTTCCTATACATGTTGGTTCAGCTCTTGTAAATTTGTTTTTAAGTGAATGTTGACATTTGGGGCTCACAATAGGGTGACCAACTGTCCCAGTTGCCCCAGGAATGTACCGGTTTTAGCACCAACAGTTCAGCCTTCCAGGAAACCCTCTATCCTGGGCAAACCAGAATGGTTGGTCACCCTCGCCAAATAACAGACCAGCGAAGAAGCAAACCCAGTGTTGCAGAGATTTCCATGCAGCCCCGTGGCCATTCCTTGTCTCACGGCCACATCCTGTGTTGGTGTAATGACCTCGAGTTCCACCAGCAGGACACTGAGGCTCGGCGGGGCTGAGACCACTTGGGGGCCCATTGCTCGGTAAGTAGAGGCAGGGGGCTTGGAATGCAGGCGTTGGATGCTAAAGGCTCAGTGGCATTAGTTAAAGCTCAGGGTACCAGTCACGACCACCGAGCTGCACATTCTTGAGATAGGTTGACGAGTAATGGAACAAAGCAATCCCACTGTTCCTTGCTTGGCCAGACGTCTCTTCCCTGCTCCCATGAAGGCCGGGGCAGACAGAGGCCATCTCCTCTTGGTGGCCCAGAGCCAGGCTGGGCCAGACTGCCTAGTCACCCAGAGTCCCCATCCTTGCCCACCACCCCCTGCCCGAGGATACCGTGTGCCCTGCGGCACATAAACAACCTGCAGGGAGAGAGGACCAAGGTGGAAAGTGAATCTCAGGGCAAGCGGGAGAAGCCCACCAGCTGGAATGCAGGCGCTGACCTCAATCGCACAATGGAGAATCTGAGCCTGCTGGGTTGGAAGGGGCCGGGAGGAATCCTGAAATACACTCCCCACCCCCACATGGGCTTCCTGGCATGCACCAGGCCGAGGAAGGGGAGTGAGCTCATGGGCCACGAGATGCCAAACTGAAAAAATCTGATCCCCAGTGACAGAAGGCACCGCTGGGCAGTCACATATGGAAAGGGTTCTTGAGGCCTTGGGCCTTACAAAAAGTTTTAGTAAGATTCTCTTGTCAAGTAAAACACCGAAGACAGTTCTGGGGGTGAGGGGGGCCGCTACCCACAATCCCCCCCACGCTAACAAAACCACCACAGAGGCTCCCCTCTGGATGCTGGCAGACTGAAAGACTTCCTGCCCCGACGTGGCAGGAGAGGGATGGCAGGTATTCTGATTTCTATCCCGATGCAGCACAGTTCATGTCTCCGCATTTCAGTATCATTAAACCTTTCCCTCTAAGTACTCCTAGGCGGCCTACAATAGGAGGCATGGATACAGGAGAACCTGAGACCCTCAAGCCTCCCAGCACCATCGAGAAAACCAGGGCTGAGGGGTGGGAAGGGGGAACGAGGAGTTTTGGCAGGAAGCCCTGCCTGAGGGGCGTGCCTCACTTGGATGTAAAATGCAGCATGGGAGTTTCTGACATCAGCGTGTTCAACGCGATGTGGGACAATGTTCAACAGTGTCTAGGAAGAAACGTTTTCTTGGCTCTGGGAAGAATCTGTCATGGAAGTTTACTCCTAAGGGGTGTTTAGGAACCTAGGGTGTCCTCAGTAGAATTTTTGTCATTATGGTCGCCCCTTGTACCAACGCTTACTAAACGCCACAAGCATGGAGTTTGCAATTCTCAAAGACCCCTAGGGCAGCAGGATGCGCCCCTCGGGAGTGGCCTCTGGATTACAACCCTGGCTCCACCACTTTTAGTGATAAAACCTGGGGCAAATTATATTAACCTGGGCCTCAGCCTCCTCAAGCATAAAATGATAGTAGTGGCCGGGCGCGGTGGCTCACACCTGAATCCCAGCACTTTGGGAGGCCGAGGCAGGTGGATCATGAGGTCAAGAGATTGAAACTATCCTGTCCAACGTGGTGAAACCCCATCTCTACTAAAAATACAAAAAATTAGCTGGGCATGGTGGCGCGTGCCTGTAATCCCAGCTACTCAGGAGGCTGAGGCAGGAAAATTGCTTGAACCTGGGAGGCGGAGGTTGCAGTGAGCCAAGATGGCACCACTGCACTCCAGCCCGGCCACAGAGCAAGACTCCGTCTCAGTAAAAAAAAAAAAGGATAGTGGTAACAGCACCCACTTCGTAGGGTGGTTGTGAAGATTAGAAGCCAATTCTGTGCTGTACCTGACTTACAGCAGGTGCCATTAAGTGCTGGTTGGTACCGTTATTGTTTGCAATCTGGTATGTTAAGAGGAAAAACCATGAAAAGAATCTTAAAGCAGGGGTTTGGCGAACTGTGGCCCTTGGGCCAAATCTGACCTGCTGCCTGTTCGTGGGAAGTTCCGTTGAAACGGCCATGCCCATTTATGTAATGTCTATGGTTATTTTCCGACTATAAAGGCAGTGTTGAGTTGTTAGTTGCAATAGAGACTGTATGGCCTATGAAGCCAAAAGTATTTACCATATAGCCCTTTACAAAAAGTTTGCCGACCCGATGTAAGGGAATGAATGGATTGTGTGATGTCTATGCATGGTTATTCTGGGCCTGATTCCGAGCCTCCCTCCAGCCTCACTTGGGAGAAGTCTCTCGTCCTACACAGCACCACCTTGGAATGACACTGTGGGAGATGGCTATAGGGCACGTCGGGTGGGGAGCACTCGCAGCACCTCTTGGTGGGCGGAAAAGCTGTTTCAGGGACTCCCTGGGCCATGGGAAAGTGGAGGCGGCGCTGCGAAAGCGGCATCAGTATTCCGGGCTGCAGAGAGCCAGCATGCAATGGGATGCCCAGAGGCAAAGCTTTTGTTTAGTACATACATTAATAAACACAGGAGGCCCCTCCTTCGTTCCACTTCATGAACCTCCCTCAGTCTGGAGTGCAAGGCAATGCCGCTGTCGACTGATTAGCAGGTGGTGTCAGAATATATAAGGGATCAACAAGGCGGAAGCATGTCATGGCGCTTTACTGCTTCTCAGAAATCCAAGAAGTAAACAGATTCAACCCAAGGTGGAGTGTCACTGACTCACGGAAACTCTGGGCTGGTTTTCTAGGCAGAGACCTGGCCTTAGCATATCCCATGAGAAGACAAGACCCCAGGCCCAGGTTAAGGCGTTAGTAATGGCACCTAGGGAGTCCTATTTCAATCGTGGAAAAGCTATAGGATATCTATGAGCCTTTTTACGAGTGTAGGATTTAGTTTAACAGCCACAGATAGTATTTTTTCTGGACAATAGAGAGAGAGAAATTAACTGTGCCAGTTCAGAAGAGTTTAAGCAGAATTCTTTTTTTTTTTTTTGAGGCGGAGTCTCGCTCTGTCGCCCAGGTTGGAGAGCAATGGTGTGATCTTTGAAACCTCCATCTCCCGGGTTCAAGCAATTCTCCTGCCTCAGCCTCCTGAGTAGCTGGCATTACAGGTGTGTGCCACCATGCCTGGCTAATTTTTGTATTTTTAGTAGAGACGGGGTTTCACCATGTTGGTCAGGCTGGTCTAGAAACTCCTGACCTCGTGATCCACCCACCTGGGCCTCCCAAAATGCTGGGATTACAGGCGTGAGCCACCGTGCCCAGCCTATCTTCATTCTATTCATCAACTGCTTTTGTCAACCCATCATAGCTCTGCCCCTCAGCTCTCTGTGTATATTGGTGGGGGATCAGGTGCTTAGAGCTATTTCTGTGGTCAATGTGCATGTTTAGGGCAGCAGAGAAATCAGCTTGATTCCCTCCATGACTGACCCTGTACCGGCAGTGACACTGATGAGCCTCATTGGCTTCACTTTAAGAATAGCAGGACACTGGCTTTGGCTGCACTGGTCTTTTGGCCCTCGGAAGTCTGATTCTCCACACAATGCCCTACACCAGGGCTTGGCAAACGAGGCATGGCCTGTCCAGTCAAATCCAGCCTGCCATTTCTTTCTGTAAATAAAGTTTTATTATAACAGGCACAGTGTTTATTTATGTGTCATCTACGGACGTTCTTGCATTATGAGGGCAGAGCTGAATAACTTGTAATAGACCATATGGCCCACAAAGCCTAAAATCTTTCACAGCAAGTTTGCAGACCCCACCCTAGATGAGCGGACGGCCCATCAGAGCATGGTTTGCACTGGACCAGGAGAGACAAAAAGGCAGGATTTCAGTCATTTCGGAGTAGTTTTGAGACTTAGGGGCCAATTAGGATTTCTGGCTTGGGCAGCACAGCCAGTGATCCAGTTAACTGATAGTAAGTGAAGACAGTACGTTTTAGGGAAGAAGGACTAAAAAGAGTTTTGTTTTAGATTGGTTTAGTTTACAGTCTCTGAAACCTCTGGTTTAGGTGCCTGGAAAGCAAGGAAGGAAATGCGGACTTGGAGCTCCCTCCTCTGTTCTCATCATATTTTGTACAATCAGCTCCCAAAACTACTGCTTCCCACTGCAAGGTGGTAGGCTTCAATTGGGAGGGCGGAAGTTACAAATCTTACTGGCTTTTTGGTTATTCTTCCCTCTGCTAGAAGCCCAGGACTCAAAAGAAGCCTTGGCACAGGCAGGTATCTACAGGTAAAAAAGGAGCAATTTTCAGAGACAGTTTCCATCAGGTTGTTACCTAGGGGCACGACTGTGGCGCCTACCTCCAAGGAGCTCCCAAACTCCTTGGGACACAGAACATACAGAGCTCTAAAGATGACATCTATTAACCGAGGCATAGAGTCGATAAGAGCCAAATGAGGGGTGCTGCAGAGGGAGTCATTCCATGTTAAGGCCTCGCAGAGGAAATGCCGCTTGACGCCTGAGCCTTGAAGAATAGGGGCAGAGAAGGCAGTCATCTCAGTGGTCTTCCAGGAGAGAGAATGGGAATTTGCTTAGCAATTGACCCCAGCCCTTCAACAGAGAGCACACCAAACCCAAGTCACAGAAAGCCAACTGGTGGATAAGTGATATTTTCAAAGGCTCCCCACATGGGTTCCCCACAGGGTGGAGGGCACTGGTTTACATGAGCTGAAGTTTTTCAAACCAGTCTCTCTAGCATAACAGAACTAACAAGAGATGAGAGTCCTGAAGACACAGTCTGGGTACAATGAGAAGAGCTCAGAATGGAGGAAACATTCTTTTTTCATCCAGGGACAAATTTTAGTTCATGATTTAACTCAGTGCAAGAGAAAAATGTAAATGCATGAGGAAGTCATGAAGCCGTAATTCCTCAAAAGAGATTGTAACCCCCACTGGGGAGTGTAAGTGATCTTGAGGGAGTGGAGGAAGTAAAAATCAGTTCTAAATTACTTTTGAAACAATAAAGATGCCTTCCAGTGGGGGCCTTTTGGATGGAAGAAAGGGATGGCTATCAAAGCATCAGGTGTCCCAGCTGCTGAGTACTGCATTCAATATTTAGCTTGGCCTTGGAGCTTCTGTGAGAGGCAGTTTTAGAAGAGCTGCAATCTCTACTTTCCCAGGGCAATCCGGCTGAAGAACCAGTTTCTGGAGAGATCTGCGGCTGCTTAACATTTTCAAATCAGAAAACGGAACCCCAAGTGACACTGGCAGGGTTCCTGGGGAGCACTCCGGGTTGGCAGATGCTCCAAGCTCAGCGGGACAACTTTTAACCTGTTCTCCAGCACTCCCTCTCCCTCCCAATCATGCAAAGTCCTAAATCCTAACATTGGCAGTAAGTCTAACTTGAAATAAATCCCTTCTGAATCCACGGAACGCCATCTCGCAACATTCTGTGGCTCTCGTGTGAGATCTGAGGGTCTAAAAGAACATTCTCCTTCCAAATGAGCAAGAACAGGAAATCCCACACTGTGCCCTTGTCAGCTAAGCTGCTGAGAGGAGACATACAAAACAAATGTTAACAAATGTCTCTTATTTCCTGAGACAAGATTTGTGGAGGTTGGGCTGCAAAACTTGTCAATTTAGCAAGCTGAAGAGGGGACAGAAAGGTAAACTTTAAAAGCCAGGTGGTAGGTCCATAAGGACAAGTGATTTTAGATCAGTTAGGAGGCCGTTTGGTAAATGAATGAAACAGGAAGAAATCACCCCCACTGTGCTAGAGGATACAGTGTCGCAAGTGACCCTGACCACCTTACAGCTGGGCATCATGACCTCCACTGAGAGACAAGGAGTCCCAAGACTCAGTCAGACCAGGAGGGCCTTGGGTGTGCCTGACCCCGCATTGCCCAAGAGCTGGCACTCTAGGCTTCTTGGGTCTCAGCTGCCAGGCTGCCATGGCGACTTATGCTTTCTCATCTATAAATGAGGATGGTGTCTAAGATCTCTCTCAACCAACTTTCTACTCTTAAACACACTGCCTTGTAATTTACCTGTCCACGTCTGTCTCCCACACTGGAATGTATACCGCTTTCATTCATCTTGGCAGAGAGACCAGAGTGCCCACCGTATTCACGCTCAGATGGCCGAACGCATGAATGACAGCGTCACCATAAACACAAACCACGATGTCTGAAACACAACGCTGAGAAACTTACCTTAGAAAACAAACCAGAAGATATCCCAACATATAACATTATATATTAAACCCAACCATCCAGCTGGCTACTTACCTCTCCTTACGTTCAGCAGTTCTACAATGTGAGCCAGAACCACAAGAATATGGTTGTTACACACACACACAAAGAACAGACTAGAGGCCGGGCGCAGTGGCTCACGCCTGTAATCCCAGCACTTTGGGAGGCCAAGGCGGGTGGATCACGATGTCAGTAGTTCAAGACCAGCCTGTCCATAGTGAAACCCTGCCTCTACTGAAATTACAAAACTTAGCCAGGAGCAGTGGCAGGCACCTGTAATCCCAGCTACTCGGGAGGTTGAGGCAGGAGAACTGCTTGAACCTGGGCGGCAGAAGTTGCAGTGAGCCGAGATCATGCACTGCACTCCAGCCTGGGCGACAGAGCAAGACTCTTTTAAAAAAAAAAACAAAAACAAAAACAGTAGACTAGAAAGGACTAAGTCCTAAGAGGAAAGGTAAAAGGTGGCCCCATGCCAAAAAGCCCCAATCTTCAAACAACCAGAATCAAATGGCAAAATCCTTCCTAAATGCTTTAAAAATACGATGGGTTTTACCGATTTTCCTCTTTAAAAATAATTTCTAAAAACTACCAAGACTGACAATATATAATCTTCCTTTAGTTTACTGCTTAGCTTTTAAAGACAGAAAATTACTTGAGAAACCAAACATAACCCCTTAGTGTGGCAGAGGTACATTTCAAGAATTAAAAAAAAAAAAACACTTAAAAAAAATTTCCCAAAGTAGTAGTGCTGCAAATTACAGAATTCTTGAAAAACGAACAGAGCAGTGGTCCGAGGTGTTCTGAACCAGACATGGCATCAGGGAAACAACCACTCAAGCACACAAGTGGCATTTTGTGATCAAATTTATTTTTTGTTTAAATTTCATTTACTTTGTTTTACTGTAATTTACACAAGAGACTGCCAAGTAAACTAGGTATTTTACATTCACCACACATTCCCTCAAATCTCCACAGTTGTTAGAAAAACATTAAAATCCATGCACCGGGCTCTCATTTCCATGTGCGCCTAAGCTCCCAATGATACTACAGATGCCAGCGAGAGTTAAGTTCATTAAAAGGAGAGGGCTAGACTCTTTATTTCACAAAATTAGCAATAATCTTCCTTGCACCAAACTCTTTGCAGACAGTGATTATGCTCTGACAAAACCTATCTTACAACAGTGCCCAGAGAGTAAACATCAGTCTTTATCCTGAGTACACAAAGGCTGTATGAAACATGGTTTGTTGCTGAGGATAACAGGGAATTGCAATGCAGTAGTGATCCTAAACATCCTTCCTCGTCTCATTCACTCAACTCACTCCGGTGGGGGAGGGAAGCGGTACACGTGGGAAAACGAGAAGCAGGGAGGACAGGACTGTCAGCAAATCAGATTACTAATGTGATTTGACTGCAGGGGTTAGCCTGTTTTAGGAGGGATGGGAGGTTAAAAAAGACAGTTTGTGACCTGAAGGCTTCAACAATATAATTCTATTCAAGCTTCCAGGACTGACAGGGGAAAAACTGGATTCAGAGAGAGAAAGCTGATAAAAATCTTACCTAGCTATTGTTCCTTCCTTTAAAACAACAACAACAAAAAACAAAAACAAAAAAGTGGCAGCAGCTTCTGACCAGCATTCTCATGATGCCTGTTCAGGATCTGTTCTGATGATGCCCTACTTGAGAGCACATCCCACAGTCGGAGGTCCACCAGCCTCTTGGCAGGGCCTCCTGACCGCGCACAGGCCACACTCGCACTGCATCCTAAACTGTTCCTATCTCAAAGTCACCTTCTCCCGCTTGAAGTGTGTTTCCACAGTAAGAGCAAAATGTTATCACTATCTATATTCTATCATGTGAGCGCTGAGGAATCTAGACCATTTGCATAGTTTTAAGCTGTAGTTACAGAAAACTGTCATCTTCTAAACAAGACTCCACGAAGTGCTATACTTCCGGCTTTTCTACACAGCCTACAATACCATTAAGACTAATTTCTTCATCAATGTGTTTGCCTAACAGGAGCCTGAAAATTGCCTAGTGTTTATTATAAATCACAAACCGTCATCTCCATTTTTGCTAGGTTTGATGTAGAAAAATATCTGAAATTTAAAATACAAAAATCCAATAAAAACCAGCAATCTTTTAAAAAGGATTTTTCCCTCAGGACAAACAAGTAAAAACTGGCCTGTAACTTTGCTCCTTACTTTATAGATATTGTCAAATTTGGCTACAAGATAATGACCATCCAGAAATAAATAGTTATAAATACATTCAGAGTTTACATTCCAAATTCATTGGAATACCAAAAAATTTTGAAGAAATTTTCTGTGGGAGTCTACTGCTTATGAGACTAAAATAAAAATTTGTAAGAAACTGACTTAAAAGAAGAGAAAAACAACACAAAAGGCTATATATGTTGGTCCAGAACTTGACATTTATGAAACATACCAGCTAGTATTACATTGCAGTCAATTTGTCCATTAATGGTATTACTCTGATAATTATTAAAATCTGTTCCAGGTATATATATTGAAAATATTTTCTTTTGCATTCTTGCTGAAGATAGGTACAGTACTCTGGAGAAATTGTACTAATCCCTTCAGTATGTCTGTATGTACATATATACACAGGTGTGTGTATCTGGATCTGTAGCTCTACATGCGGTTTATATACAGCTACAGACATATGCACACATACATATATACACACGTGGTTGAGAACCTGTGTGTGCGTGTGTAACATCACAAGCACACATCTGGGAAACGTCAACACTGCAAGATACTGGTCAGATTCTTCTTCACTCATCACTGGCTGCGCTTGTTCCCCTCACTTGACCTTGATTACGTAACTGTAAGAAAAGTGAAAGACAGTGCAAAATGGGTTAAAATACAGGGACACAGAAAATGTTAGACAGCAGCCTGTCACACACACTCTCCAAAAAAAAAATTTCTCAATGTAGCAAAACTTTTGGCAGAAAATGTACCCCAACTACTGCATCTTACAATTTTCGTCTGTTTAAAAAGATTTTGGTCTTACTACTAATGGCACAATATACTGTCCCATCAGAGGGGAAAATAAAGTCAAAGCAGAAATAAATCACAAAAACTTAGGAGAGCTTAACAAAAGTAACAGTAACTTAAAAACAATTTTTTAATGAACATGGAATTTAAACAAAGTGTTTTGGGGAAATCTTGGAAAAGTTATTTCACTCTTATTTGGCACTAGTTTTTCTCACAAGTGAACACTTCACTCATCCCAATGTTCAAAAATTAAAGAGCAGGTAGTTCATGTGGGGCAGAAAAGAACCACAGTGGAGGAGGGGGAGTGTTACATCTTGTTCTTCTTCTCAATAAACATCATAGTTCAAAATAAACAAATGCTGACAGCACACTGTCGACTTTTGTTTACTCACACTGGTTTCAATTTGTGAGGTAGATTTTGATGCTGTTTTTTTTGGGGGGGCCTCTGGGAAAATCTGTTTATATGGGCATATAATGTGTTAGAGATATAAGAGCACAGAAATGTTTTATAGCATAAATTAAAACTCAGGTGCGTTTACGCAGAGTACAGCTAACTGTAATGACTGAAGATGAAATATCAAGGAAGACTTTCTGGTGCACAGAAAATACTTCAGCTAAAATGAATTCTTGAGGTTGGCTTGTATTATGGGACAGAGGACCTTTGTTTGATCTTAAGTGCTTTTACATATTTCCTTACTAACCACAAATGGTTCTACAAAGAACCAGGTCAACTGACTGAGTACTGAAAACTCAGCTAGCTTCTAGGACAATGATCCATGATGAGTGAGTGCACCTGGCAGCTGGGTGCTAACCCACTGAGAACTAACCCGGGATTACTAAATTCAACCTGGTCCACAGGTGAAATTTTTAAAGACTGCAATAGTGTTCACTATGATTTTCTAAAGTATTTATCTTTTAAATTCTAAAATAAAACCACATTTAACACTCAGAGCTTCTGCTCAGCAAGTTAACTGCCCATCACCAAAAAGGTATAGGTTTGTAAACATCTTTTTACCCAGGTCTTCACTTACACAGTTTGATATTGTCTCTGACCCTACAGGGGACTCATCTAGACATCAGCAGCCGACGTGCCTCGAACGGAACCCCTCTTACGCATCTAAACGTAAAATAAAATTGTGAGCTGCTGAAATCAGACTCTAAATAGGGGTTAGTAAGCAAAGGGGGAAAAAAGATCCAGAAGAGATTATGAAGTGATGGCTGACTGTTTATAACCATATCCACAACAGAAGTTCTGAGGCCCCTCAAATAACCTTGGTTTAAAGACATTCTTGCAAAAGGCTTTTCTTAGCACACAAAAAAAGTGTATTTATCCTAAAATGTAAAAAACAAAAGCCTGCAGACTGATATGAAATTATCAAAAACAGCCAGTGGGTAAAGAAATTGTTTTCCAATATAATGTGAGAAAATGCCCCAAGGGTCTGGACCATATCTTTAGAGTCCCTAGGCCAGGCAGGAAGCCATGAGGGTGTGGGCCACACTTCTGCTGCTTCTGAGAACAGGGCTTCTCAGTGGAGTCCTTTAAAGGAAGTTTACTGAAAGGAGGGAGAATGAAAGGGATAAAAAGCGAGCACAATGTATGGCACAAAAACAAGTTATGGCAAACCATGAAGGGCACACAGATGTATTAGAAAGGACAGGCATTCACAACAATAGCCTCCAGACAAGGGAAACAACTCAATGAGAAAACAAAAAACCAAATGAACAGAAAATGAACAAATGCAATAAATACATTAAAACTCAACACATCCTCACCCTCCCCCACCCCAAGAAGTGCCAGCTGAGAACAGGTAAAATGTTAACCAAAAGCCCTCCTTCAGCTGCTGAGCCTCAACCCCGGGCAGTCCGTGGATCACAGGCAGAGGCATTCCTCGTGTGCCTAACCTCTTAAGATGCTAGTTCTCTCCAGGGCCAAAACCCCTTTGAAATAAATCCAATTCTTAAATATTTGCAAATTAAGAGCATTACAACGTTATCAAATTCTATCATCAAGTGTCAGGGGATCAGGACCTCAAGAAAAACATTCCTGCGTGGTGAAGAGGACTCTAAAATGGGACGCCTCTTCAGAAGGCAGGTGCTTTCTGGGTAGGTGTTCTTGGCCTGCAGGCTTGATGCTGCCCAGATTCTGAGAATGCCTTCACAAAGCCACCGTTAGGACTCAAAGAAGCAGCATCTTGATTCTGTGATGTGGAATCAAGCTCTCCCCAACGACCTACAGCGAAATAACTTAAATGGGATTGAATGTTAAGATGCAGCACTTAATGCTGACATTTGTCTTAAAATGTTTTTGAGATATCTGACAAAGCAACTGCTACGTACCTTCACTCTGAACCAATGATAGATTTTCTACCAGCTTTATGAGGGAATTAATCAGTTTCAGCAATGTGGGTACAAGAATGGTGACAACTGTCTAAGGAATTGGGCTCTCACCTATCTATCTTACACCTTCTTCTCGAGTGCAATTCCCAACTCACCAATAACTGATCTGCATGGAGCAGCAGCTGCAACTGCAGAGCCACTGCCATTGGTGAGAGAAAGAGTCACCAGCTCCACAGCAGAAGGCCACATTGTATTGACACTGGGACTATTCTGTGTTCAGGTATCATGCGGCTGAGAACTTGCCAGAGAAGCAAGGGCACTTCCGTGGGGGCAAAAATCTCAGTCAAGTTCTGTCCCAGGGGTCCAGAGACAGACAGGGTTCAGAGCCCAAACCAGGTAGGGCTATATTTATCACCTGGTCAATGGTAACTGCTCTTCCTCATATGACACACAGTTCTTCAGCATAACAATTAAAAACTGACAGAAGGGCTCTCTCCCAAGAGTTTGAGCTGTTGGTAAATCCTTGTTGGAAATGCCAGTGCTGCATCATGAGCTTAGCATGGATGGGTATCTTGCTGTTTCTATTTCATGTTCAGTGGACACCCACCAGCTGCTCAGAAAGGCTGAAGAAAGAGCTGGCAGGTATCCCTGGAGCCTGGAGCACTTGGAGGGAGTAAAACCAGGCAAGGCAAATGGGACTAAAACAGAATAGGGTATCAAGGGTGAGGGGTGCCTTGTTAGAGTCAGGGAAAGGCACCTGACTCTTGAAAAAGGGAACACAGGAAAGGGAGAGAGGCCTGGAAAGAAAGGTAGGAAGTGCCCCTGACCTGCTCTTGCCTATTTAAATATTTTGCCTGTGGCTAGACTAAAAATAAGGGAGTGTGGAGGGGGTTTCTTCCACTCTTGCCATTTCATCACCCTACTCCCTGTATCCAGAACTCAGAGCCCTAACATTAGTACGAGAAACTGGGGTCAAAGAGGCTTCTGCTGGCTAGTCTAGAAACCAAACTCTAATTTATAACGTTGTCTGTATGGGAAAATACGTTCCAAATTTCAAACAATCAACTAAAATTTTTTGGAACAAAATGCATTCAAGAGTTGGAGTCTGCCTATAGTTTACTTTATGTGTAAGATAAGGTTAAAATATTTTATTGCCTTATAAAGAAAATATGTCCTAGTCCTCTCCGAAGGTTTACATAAAGCTAATTAGAAGCAGATCTGCTGTAATCACCAAAAGTAAGCAATTTTAAACAGATTCTTTACGATGCTATGTGCCAGAAAAATAGATTTCCTTTTGTGCCAAAGAATCTGATTTGCTGCCATTCTCCTGTGATTAAATGGAGTTTCTGCCTCTTGCGCAGGCGTTTGTCAAACGCTCACACCTGCAGGGCTTCCAAAACTGGGCCTGCTGGCAGGACTCGAGATGACCGCATGGAAACCACTAGCAGGCCCTGGACATTCCTTGGGTTCGTTTCACCAAGGGGCCTATTGCCAACCGAAGACAAGCATGGCCCAGGGCAAAAAAAAAACCAGACACACGCAAGGAGAAGCCAGAGAAGAATCCATCCCGAGGAGAGAGAGAAGACGCCCACTGGCTGCAGGCCCTGCCCACTAGTGGTGGGGAGCAGCTAGGATGGGCTGTAGCACTCAACTGCAGCATCCTGATCACTTGCCCAAGGATCACCTGAATCTGCCTAAAGCTTAGGAAGAAATAAGGATTCACTGCTAGTTGGGGGAAGCAGAGGAGGCATTCCAGTAACACCACCATTAGCCTTACCTTTTCTACAAAAAAAAAAGCCAGCTAGGACTGAATTGCTAACATTTGTAAACTTGCTGTGATACAAACTGAGCCAGAAGCAACTTAGTCTGACAAAAGTGTCTAAAAGGACTGTGAACCAGGAACCAGCGTAGTGAACCACAGCCAGTGTGTAATAAAGAATACAGAACCATTAGATATTTAACAGGTAACAAATTCTACACTGACAAAACTCTAGTCTACCTTCATTCAAGATGCTCAACAACAGAGAAATCAGAATACGTGAAGGAACAGCAGTGTCTAAGAAACTCAATTTTGATGAGAGTAAGTAGAACAGGGAATGGCTTTTAATAACACTCTTCCTAATTCTAGCTCTATATTTACCAAGCATGTATACGGTTTTAGAAAAGGGAAAATTAGAGAATTGCCACAGAGCAGCCAGTCTTACTGTTTCTAGTTCTTTCTGAGTCTCGTCTTCCATTCTCCTAATGTCTTCCATTGTGAGATCAATCCACTTGTCAATCCAACAAAAAAGCTGGCGATGAAAGTTTGTAAATATCCGTTTTTCTTGCTTTTAAAACAAAGAAGAAAAGTAGAATAAGATGGCAAAAACCTAAGATTAATGACACATTAACTTGACATGTTCCAACTAACCCATGAAATTTACATATTATTTTGTTCAAAAAGACTACTTTCTAGATTTGTGGAAATCAAAATTCCATTGTATTATCAATGTGTACAGCAAAATTAAAAAAGAAAACTTTCCCTGTGAAATGGAAAATAATCTCCCTTACAAAGGTGTCATGATCTAGTAGAAACTAAAAAAATGTGGTGTGTATGACCTAATCCAACATATTCCTACTGGGCCCGATTTATTTTTACCTTTTTCTAAATGTCAATGAGCAAAGGTCAACTAGACTTCTTCTGCTATAAAACTATATATTGTCATTCTTAACATCCCTCCAATTCAATGGAACACTGTGAGGTGGAATACAATAATGCACTGAAAGAAGAGTCCTGGGTTTTTTATTAATCATTACAAACTCTCCCTTAATTTTTCTACATAATATGTTGCTGCCACTATTATATTAAAAAAAACTCATGTATATAATTAGTGGTTGGTTTCAATTGCTGGATTATATAAGTTTTATTCAACTTTCCCAAGAAGAGAGAAAAGTGCATGGAACAGTAATTACTTCTGGGCAATCTTCAACTTAAAAATTTTTTTCCATGAATAGAAAGGACTTCATCAATTACATGTGTGACTTCTATTTATCAGAACTAGACTGTTAATGTATGATGATGATCCAAGAGGAAGGAAGAACGCCAATATTTACAGAATGCCTACTGTAGGCCAACTGTAAGCAGGCCCATGAATAATCAAAGTTTCCAGTACGTTGAGATCCTTCTCTTATAAATATTACAGCAGCTACAGCTTAAAAATAGAAAAGTTATGATGAAACAGACACAACTAATTGTGGAGATGTGAGATATAATGAGGTCTTCTTTATAATAATAACAGATGAACATTCACCCTACAGGAAAAGTAAATACCAAGGAAACGTTTCAACATTCCTAGGTAGTAACAACCGTATGCATTTATAAAATTCCAATTCTCCCTCCTAGATCTAACTGCCCATGTTACTTTCACTTTAATACAGACATAAAAAAAGAAACAAGTGCACCTTAGTTCAGAGTGAGACTTAGTTCACTAAGGGCCTCTAAAGATATCCCCTGTGAGAGCACAAGGCACACATATATATTTGGAGTGATATGGAGGGCTGGGGGAGGGGTCCAGCTGAGCTGGGGCAGAGGAGCCCTTCAGCAGGCTGGGCCTGCTCTCTCCCTCCAGCCAGGATCAGAACACCAGGTCCTCTTGGGGATGTGCTGTACGGGGAAGGGGCTCTCTATAGAAGTGCTGGACAAACCATAAGGTAAGCACTTTGAACCAAAAGCTGCTGTGTTCATCCCCAAATAAAGTCCCTTAAAACCTCTGCTGCCATCTGTCTTTGCTACTTCGAAGGATACAAAGAAGGGCAGAAATGAATTATGTAGGGACAATAATTTTCATAATTATAGAGGAAAAAAAGTAATCTCAGAGAAGATATCCCATTAATAGCTAGCTCCGATCTTACCCTAAATCGAAGTCCCCAGGGTTTGAACAGATTTTACCTTCTGAATGAAGTTTTCTACTTTGCTTTGCAGTCCCCACCACTTGAATTTGATGGTCACCAACTTATAGGCACACATCTGAGGACAGTCAGGGCTGTTTGCCAGTTCCTTCTAGATGAGAAAAATTGAAAAGAAGTCATGACTTAAATATTTATGTTTTCATTAAAATTGTTGTGTAATGACATCACAGATATATATGAAGAAAATTACAATCTCATGTGTTTAATTCAGAGATTTGAAAATTTGAAATCATTTTAGCAAAAGCTGCAGTATTCCCCTGCTGTAAACCCTCCTTCCACAGACCAAGTTACTTCCTAGCTCTAAAGTTTAATAGGTGTGTTGCTCTGCCTCAAATTGCCCTATTCAGATTTCCTATTAAACACCAAATTCCATTCACATCAAATCAGTAGTGAGCCTTTAATATATAAGGGTTCTCACAATGCCATTACCACACTCCCACCGCGGATGCAGTGAAGCACAATAAAAAATGACAAAAAAGTTCAGCCTTCTTTTGTGTCTTCAGATATTGGCAAGTAGAATTGCACTGTTTATTAACTGAGGTACTTTCAATAGAACGGGGATAGGAAAAGTGATACAACAGCAAAAATGATCAGTAATTACCAAACATTTGGAGGTAAATCCTATACATACAGACTTCAATTTCCAAAAATGACTACACCTCACAGTTTAAATGGTGTAGTCAGGAATCAAATCAAGACTTGTTCTGGTAAACAAGGGAAAAGAAACTTTTTTTTTTTTTAAAGAGCCGAGAGAGGCTGGGCATAGTGGCTCATGCCTGTCATCCTAGAGCTTTGGGAGGCTGAGCTGGGAGGATCACCTGAGGCCAGGAGTTGAAAAACAGCCTGGGTAAGATAGCAAGACCCTATTTCTAAAAAAAATACATAAATAGGCCAGGTACAGTGGCTCACGCCTATAATCCCAGCACTTTGGGAAGTCAAGGCAGGCAGATCACTTGAGGTCAGGAGTTTGAGACTAGCCTGGCCAACATGGTGAAATCCCGTCTCTACAAAAAATATAAAAATTTGCCAGGAGTGCTGGTGGGAGCCTGTAATCCCAGCTACTAGGGAGGCTGAGACAGGAGGATCACTTGAACCCGGGAGTCACAGGTTGCAGTGAGCTGAGATCATATCATTGCCCTCTATCCTGGGCTACAGAGCAAGACTCCATCTCAAAAAATAATAATAAAAATAAATTAACTGGGGTGAAAGGTAGGGCACTGCAACCTATGTTATTACTGATGATTTCTATGAGTCTTAGTGAGGCTTTGCCTTATTTAGTGAGTTTGATATACTAGCATGTTTATTTTCAGGAAGGAGTCAGTAGGGGTGAACCAGGAGCTTGCAGCATACTTCAGTAACTTAAATATATAGGTCCGCTTCCAAGGTGATGTGTACAGGAGACCAAAATACTCCTGAGCTGACCCAGAAAAGCCTAGAACAGGTTCACAGCAGTGAGCAAACACAGGCATGGCCCTGCCCTCAGGGGCTCAGTCTACTGCAGAAGGCACATATCAAAGTACCATGGATAGCAGAGGCAGACCACAAGCACCGTCTGGGGAAAAGAGCCATTCTGTAAACTTGAAGCCCTAATGTTGGTGTGATTACAAGATTATGGTATTTTTGTTTTTAAAGCTACATCTTAGAACTGTTGTGAGGTTGTGAGGACTGAGTAAAACAGCGTATGTTCCAGGCTTAGTAGGTGAGACTCAAGGGCTTAATACATTGGTTCTCTCTCTTTAGCTTGCTCTTTAATAAGTGTTGTATTGACCACCTTTGAATCTGCAAGACAGTTTTAAACAAATTGCCTCATAAGAGTAGAAAGTCAGTGCAACACTATGGAGACCTCTTTTATAAAAACTAAATCACTGAGTCAAAGTCCAAAGCAGCCTCTCCCAAGGACTCTTCCCTTGTCACTGCTGTCCTCGGCTTCACATGGTGGTACCCGGACATGACTGGATCAGTCCCACTGGGTGCCGCCACCATTACTTGTCAGTTTCAACTTACCAGCTTCAACGCATCCCATTTTCAAAAGCTTTGTGTGAGCAAAGACTCTTTCTCCAATCAGCCACATAAATTCAAAATTTTTTGATTAATTTCTAGGTCTTATTCTAAACCTCAAGAAATTATTTTTCTCTTATGTTATTAAAAAGCACCAGACCACATTATTTCCCCCCAAATTATCTATGATGGCTCCGTTTTAAGTTAATTCTAAGGATATACTATATGAAAAAATTCTATCTTGGATTTATGAATGGGACTAAACATTCTGTAGTCTTACATGATTGATCAGCTTTTCTCAAGACATCTGTTCTGCAATAACATTTCATCTTCTGAAGAATAACCTGATCCATGGGCTAAATCAATGAGGTAACACCAGTAAGCCGTTAAATAAAAATATTACAGTGAAGTGTCCTCTTGCAGTGAACTCTGTTAACAAAATAACTTGGGTAGCTTAGCTCTATTTTTCCAAGACTTGCCCCCCATAAAACAGAGTAGCAATGTAAAAATCAGGATATATGTGTATGTGTACACACACACACACCCCATACTTTAGTAATATAATTTCGCAAGTATTAACTGGGCACCATTTACCCTTTACTCTGTGCTAGATGCTGTCAGGGGACATAAATGTAGCTGGTAGAGAGGAGGATAATTAAGTAAATAATGCTGCCCGTGGTGTCAATATTCTCTTCCAGGAAACACCCTCCTGTTAGGGATGCTGGCCCTGTGCTAAAATCAAATAATTACACACTACTCCCCTTGCTCTGCAGGCCCTTGGCACTTAAGCTGGGCTCCTGGGTGCAGAAGCAGTCAACAATCCTTCCATAAGACATAACTAGCTTCTAAGTGCCCAGCTTTATTGAAATGACAAAGAAGTTGGTCTTTCACAGATCATTTGATCAATAAACAACGAGCCAATGCTGAAGTACTTTCTAATCCAATGAATGTGACTGAAAATCCTCATATGCAATACAATTTAGGTATACATAGAATATGGCACTTAATTTTGAGATACACCTGCCAAACAGTAGCATTAGACTAGGAGTAAGGGGACTTGGGTTGCAGTTCCTATTATGCAAGGTAACCCTATTTATCATAGGGTAGGATCCTTAACTTCTCTCTGGGCCTCGTTTCTCCATCTAACAGGAAAAACTAGACTCTATCAGAACTCTTCATTCTCCACTGAGAGAAAACTAAAAGCAGGGGTGAGTGAACTAAGGTTCTTGAGGGCCAGGATTGGTCTAGGGGTGTAGGTGGTAAATATCACACATTCTTGACATCCAATGGCTTGTGGTAAAACTTCCTATAATATGCCTGGGCTTCAGAAAATATTCCCCTGCCTGCCACCCATCCACAGTGAATTTCCTCTATGGCTGAGTACTCCACACCAAAGCGCTGATGAACTCTAAGATACTTTCCAGATTGAACATTAGAAGGTCCTATTAATTATGAGCTGCTGAAAGCTTTCTTATGCAACTTCAAATCACTGGACACCTTGTACCAAATGAAAATCTTGGATGTACCTAGTAGAACACTGAAGCTTCAGAATTCTCCAGCAATTGTATAAAAACAATGGGATGAAGCATGGTTCTAATTAAAGGAGTAAGCTAAATGTAATACAAAAATGCCTATACTAAACTTGAGCTCCCAGAACAGAGTATACATATGTGACTTCAACAATTAACCAAGTTTACTTCTCACATTCTTTGTAGTGACTCTGGCAAGCTGCTCAAATCAATTAATACTGGTAATTTGTAAAGTTAACATTGGTCTATAAAATTCATTTTAGAAACTATAAGCCATGGGACAAAAAGGAATCAGTTCCCTAAGCTATCTTTTCAGATTGAAAATGTATATTCAGTCCCAATCTGTTTTTTGTTTTCCATCCAATTTACAAGTAATTATTTTTTTAAAGAACCCTTCAGAGAAGAACGTGTACTCAACTTAAAATCAAACAACAGCCTGCTGCCTAAAAACATAAATATTACCAGAAGAAAGCTGAGAACACAAAAGCTATATACTTTTTTCAATTATTATTAACGTATACATTGTATTTAAAAGTTCTCGGCTGGGCGCGGTGGCTCACGCCTGTAATCCCAGCACTTTGGGAGGCCGAGGCAGGTGGATCACAAGGTCAAGAGATCGAGACCATCCTGGTCAACATGGTGAAACCCCGTCTCTACTAAAAATACAAAAAATTAGCTGGGCATGGTGGCGCGTGCCTGTAATCCCAGCTACTCAGGAGGCTGAGGCAGGAGAATTGCCTGAACCCAGGAGGCGGAGGTTGCGGTGAGCCGAGATCGCGCCATTGCACTCCAGCCTGGGTAACAAGAGCGAAACTCCGTCTCAAAAAAAAAAAAAAAAAAAAGTTCTCACACAATTCCCAAAATGATTTGTGAGAGTCATCTCTTAAATGTGAGCTACAGTTTTTTAAAGTATTGGTTAAATTAAGAATATGGCTTTGAAAGCCTCCATACTTATGATGACACAGAAAACAGTGAAAATGTCCAAATGTTGTACATTAAACCTAAAAGAATCCTTTTGGTATCATCTCTCTAGAGTGAAATGTGACACTAGGTAATAAAAAGTCGTAAAAGCTGTTCATACCCTACCCCGTACCATTTAGGCTGGTGATTCCACTTTCAGAAACATATCCTATTAATCAAGTAAAGAAATAATACCACAGATTTATTTATTAACAGCAAAACTCTGGACTTATTATTAAC
This sequence comes from Aotus nancymaae, assembly GCF_030222135.1. Classification (NCBI taxonomy): domain Eukaryota; kingdom Metazoa; phylum Chordata; class Mammalia; order Primates; family Aotidae; genus Aotus; species Aotus nancymaae. The sequence goes on from NW_026988491.1 coordinate 2,724,448, forward strand.
TTCAATACCCACTATAGGAGAGGGGTGAAATACTTCAGAGGCCTTCCAAAAAATGGGCTACTATGCATACAGCCATTAAAAAACACTTTTTTCAGCAGTAATCCTTATAATCCCAGCATTTCCAGAGTCCGAGGCAGGTGGATCACCTGAGGTCAGGAATTTGAAATCAGCCTGGCCAACATGGTTAAACCCCGTCTCTACAAAAAATACAAAAATTAGCTGGGCATGGTGGCAGGTGCCTGTAATCCCAGCTACTCAGGAGGCTGAGACTGGAGAATCGTTTGCACCCGGGAGGCAGAGGTTGCAGTGACCAGAGTTCATGCCATTGCACTCCAGCCTGGGTGACAAGAGCAAAACCTCTACCTCAAAATAAAAAAAAATTAAAAAAAACAGTCAACAATGTGGGAGGAAAACAAGGATAATTAATATAAATAGGTATCTATATATGGTATAAACATTCCTAACAAAATAAACTACAGGAATAAAAAAAATACCAAATAATAGTAATTGAGACTACAATTTTTATTTTCTTTTGTGTCAAATTATTTTCAAAATTATCATTTTACAATTTAAAAAAAACTAATATGGTTAAAAACAAATTGACTCTACAAAAGCTTTTTTGCCCTCAGCAAGAGTATTTTAGGACAAAGACTGACTTTACCCTAAATTATCTGGCTACTATTTCAAGTCTTCATTCTTCTTTGACTGTAAACAATCTGTTTATTTTCTTTTTTCTGTTGTTTAATAAACTAAACAAAATCAAGTTAAAAGCTGAATTAAGATCTTTAATACATAACTTTAGTCCAGCCCATATTTAATTTTTCTTTAAAGCAATCACAAGGTATACATGCAAAATAAAATGATTAACTCTTCAAGGGTATCAGAAACATTCTAGTGAAGAAATGTGTAACCTTCAAAATGTGAAAAATCTCAATGGGGCAAATATTTGGAACACCACACTCAGAGCAATGTTCCAGAATGCACAGGACCCAAAGAAGTTCCAGTGTCTCTGCCTAGCTCTTAAGAGGTTCACCGCCTGGGGCAAGGCAAAGCTTCCTCTTTGGCCTTAAAAAATACAAATGTTAGTGGGAGGGTGAAAGCAGGGAGAGGAACAGAAAAGATAACTATTGGGTGGTGGGGAGGGGGTGATGAAATACCATGTACAGCAAATCCCCATGACATGTGTTTACCTACGTAACAAACCTACACATGTACCCCCAAACCTAAAATAAGTTTAAAACAAAATGTTTTGATTCTTTCTTCTTCATTGGCTAAAAAATAACCCCAAAGCAAATAAAACCAAAATCTGAGTTAAGATCTTTAACACCTAACTCCAATCCAGTCCAAACCCAACATTTCCTCATCTAAGGCAAAACAGTTAACTCTTTCCTAATCTGAGAGTAAAGAAAATGATTTTGCTGATAAATTGAATTTCATATACATTAAAGAATGAAAATTTAAAAGGACAACTTAAAAAGGTAAAGAATGGTTGATTACAAAGAGAACAATCAAAAGTTGTATAAGATGAAAGTCACGGGCTAACAGAAGAACCTCAAATTGGTCACGTAGTGACTCATCGCTGCGTAATTTAAATTTCATCTGTAATATAGTAAGCACTAGTTGTGAAATGTTTCCAAAATTGTATTTACATAGTTTGTATATTCACTGAATTCCTTACATTTCATGTTTCTAACTGTAAATGAAACTCCCAAGCCCAAATCATGTTTTTAATTTAACAACACATATTAGGTTACTCTAAGGTATGCGGATGAGGTCTTAGGGGGAGTAATGTATACTGGAGCTACACAACGTAACTAAACAAAACACAGTGTGTTTAACTGGAAGAGTGAGCAATCAGTTCATGTTATCCACAATAACTAGCTTCTCGAATCTGTGACAAACACATATAAACAAATGTAGAAGAGATTTAAAATTTTTTTGAAAGAATCCAAAGGCATTCTGGAAATGTATTTTCTAAAAATATAGTCCCCTCAATCTCATGAGACTTGTCAACTTTACATATACTTTTTCCTATTTAAAACTGTGTTCAGATAAAGATGGAATAGGTATATGCTACACTGAACCAGAGTCAACACTTTGCAAAGACGCAGCAGTTTCTATAAGGCTCATAACTGTCTTCAAATTTTCATTTTTCAGTTTTAGGCAATGTGAATGCTTAATTTCAGCTGCTGATTTTGTGATGTAAGCTTCCAACCCAGATTTCACCAAGAAAGTTAAAAATAAATGCATTGCTGGGAGTGCTGCCAGTGTCTGTGCATCAGTAAATATCAACACAAGATCACGAAATATGTGTGACGTGTGTGTACCGGTATTTCAAGCAGAACCCCATTCCCCAACTCAGCTAATCCCTCTCTTTATTTAAGTAACTTAAACTTTATTTAGGTAACCATTTATTTTAGTAGCCATTTAGACAGACCTACCTTGGACATTATATTTCTGTAAATACATGGGAAGTCCAACTTTTTTTTTTTTTTGGTTTAAGATAGTTAACTTGAATCTAGCAAATACTTACCAAGCTCCTAGTATGAGCAAACCTCCCTGCTTGGCACTGAACCATATCATGGTTAAGTCAGACACAAAGCCTATGGTTTAAAATTCAGTGCGAGCAACAGGAGATAGAGGAGGTAGGGGGAAGGCAGACAGGGGGACACATAAACCACCACCCTGACCCAAGACACACCCGGAGCTATGAAAAGGTCATTGCCAAGACTCTAGTGGCATTCAAAGGTGGGGGATTCCCATCTGGTGGGGCAAATGGAAAATGTTAAATGAAAGAAATAAATGTGAGATTAAATGTGAGTTTAAAAGACTGAACTAACTGTAGGTTACTCTAATTTCACAAAAATAGGCAAAATAAGAACCAGACAGGAAAGCTTACTGCCTGTGAGAAGATAATCAGTCACATTTTCCATGTTCCTCCAAACTTAATTTTTTGTGTGGCTCACACCCATTTTACTAAACAGGACTATGATATATGCTGCATGCTTGTGTCTGATTACTCCAGGAGTGACGCGATTTACAAGCAAAATCCCAAGTTCACCTTCAAATGAAACTCATGAAGAAAACTTTGTTAGTGGAAGTGTCTGGAAGAATCTCTGCAAGAAGTTTACACCGCCAAATCACTTCTTGAACCTGAATAAGACATTCATTCCTGTGCCTGAATCCTTCAGCTCTGTGAGAACAGAGGCATTTCATAGCCAAGATAAGGTTAGAATTAATCAGGTTTCATTCAGGGGGCACTTTGCTTCTTAAAGACATGGAACAGCTTTTTTTTTTTTGGTATCCTCTGTAGGAGTTAATATAATTAGTACATACTATGTGCTATATATTTATTTTAAAACTCAAATTAAAAACTTAGTCATCAAACTAGATATTAAAAAAAAAAATCAGCCATGCTTGAAGGTCTGCTTTATTATACATAATCCAAAATGTGATCTGACCAGAAATTAATTACTAAGCCTCTTTATGCCACCCACTATGGGGTTGCAAATGTGAGATTACAGGGAGGGAACATATTTTTAAATGCTTTGTATCCTCCCTGGACCCCACAGACATTCCAGGCTAAGAAACAAGAGAGAACCGGGCAAACCCAGTGGCTCACACCTGTAATCCCAGCACTTCGGGAAGCCAAGGCAGGTGGATCACTAGGTCAGGAGTTCGAGACCAGCCTGGCCAATATAGTGAAACCCCATTTCTACTAAAAATACAAAAAAATTAGCTGGGCATGGTGTCGCGCACCTGTAGTCCCAGCTACTCGGGAGGCTGAGGCAGGAGAATCGCTTGAACCCAGGAAGTGGAGGTTGTGGTCAGCCGAGATCATGCCCACTGCACTCCAGCCTGTGCAACAGAGTAAGACTCTGTCTCCAAAAAAAAAAAAAAGAACACTTTCCAGTCTTTCCACTAGGGTGGCTACCAAGTAAAGGACACTGCTCATAAGCCACTTGAGTCTCACCACTTGAGTCTCTGGGTGACTTTCCTGCCACTCTCTATCTCAAAAGAGATTTCCACATCAGAATTTCAACTTCTTCCTCATCAATCACTTCTACTCTCCTATCTCTGGCCAAAAGAGTTTTGCAGTTTCCTTATCTTAAGTCACTGACACCAAGGGTACCGCCATCTTTCCACAGACATGGGCTAGAAAGACAAAGAAATCTTGGTAGCATAGTGGTAAACAAATTAGCATCTCTATAATGCACAAAAATGGTTTCCCTCTACTGGCATGAAGGATCCAGAATGGTCTCTATGGCTGTTGTAGAATAACTCTAAAGCTGACTGAGCAGCTAAACAGTTTATACAACTGAAAGGCCAAGCTCTGATTACTGGAGCATTTGCTCATGATAGAGTTAACACAAAAGACAAATGAGGCATGCCTTTATGATGAGAAACAATATATACATAAAGATAATTTACAAACCACCATAATTTCTGGATCAACTTATTTATTTGACCTGATCCGCTTATATACTCCAAAGTTCAGAACTCTGGCTGAGGTTTCCGAGATGCATCAAGCCCTATAAGGGAGAGATGCTTTGACAAAGCCTCCTACAAAGACCTTTAGAGGCCTAATTATTAACTATCATGTATTTGTAGATACAGAAGCTTAAATCTTCAAGAGATGTCTGGCTTAAATGAAGAAATGAGGTCTTGCCATGAGATAAAAATGAAACCATAATCTTCAAAGGTAGTGTTTTCAATCTGTTAAAATGACAATTCCTCACCCAAATCAGAGGAGAAGGCAAACTGAAAAGCTAAAAACCAATGGAAACATGTACATACACACACACACGCACGCGCACACACACACGCACACGTGCACACAGTGCTATAGAGAAGCAAGACATTTACATCCATCAGAAACGCACAATTCTGCCTTGAAGCAAAAATCTTAATCAGGTTATAAATCGCTTTCCTATTACTATGCACGTAGTCACTTCATCAAGTGCTGAACCCTAAGTAACAAATATATTTCATGCACTCAGATTTTAAAAATTCTTTCTTCAGAGGGAAAATAAATATACAACTGAGGCCTGCATCTCTGGGTCTGTAGTTTTTTAAAAAATAAAAGATATGTATCACATCATAGGCTTAAAAAAATAGTCGGTACTCTTAACAAATGTGGAAAATATGAAAATATATTCCTTAGCAACCTCATCATCCCCTGCTAGTGAATCTTCTTAAACCGTGTGGCTCTCTGCTTTACGGCTGACCAAATAAAAGCACTAATTAAGCACATAGAACCATGTGAGGTAAAGACAGGTGAGCCTAGATGTGTTTAACAAACCCTAGACACTAAAATGAGAGGAACTCTCTGGATACTAGACAGGTAAGAATTACACATCATAAGTACAGGGGCACATTTATAGATCTCAGCAACCCCAAGAGATGAAAGACAAAAGCATGATGACAATGATAATGGTTAACACTGACTGTGCACTTCTGTGCTGGGAATTTAACATTATTTCACTCAGTCTTTACGGTTACTTTCTGAGGTAGTTACTAAAATCATTCCCATTTTGGAGATGTAGAAATCAAGGCTCAGAGTAAGGGTTACTTAAGTTACAACTTGTGTAGATTCCCAAAGGCTTTTTAATGGATCTCCCTTAGTGCCTCAGTCACTTACAGATTCCCTGACCACTGAAAACATACCACTAGTGTAACAGAAATTACCAAATTCTGGCAAATATCATGAATAGAGAGTCACACAATTGCCAATGGTGCAACAGGACATAAAAGTTAGAGAACAGTATCTGGGAGTCACTGGATTAAGAGTTAAAATCCGCCGCATCTCCACACCTTACACACTGCTGTAACTAGCACTGAATCAGGTGTTCCAGAAATGGCAGGCATTGTGCTGTTTCTTCTACAACTATGACTTGTGTTTCTCTGGCCAAGTTACTCAACTATATAAAATAAAGCAGCTGAATTTACACCACAGGAGGGTTGTAAAGATTCAATGTAACCTTGTATACTACCTGGTACCAAGGAAAAGTTTCACTTCCCCTAGTCAGTCTGGTACAGATAGGAAGGAAATACTGCAATAATGCAGAGGGAAAATACCACCATCAGATGAGGAAGGAAAAGTTTCAAAGAGATCATGGGATTTGCATTTAGCTTTGAACAAACTTTGGAATCTGTACGGTAAGGCAGGTTTCTGCTGAAGGGTATGTGTGGGATGGCTCACGGAAGGCCTTTTGAGAGACTGTGGAACGACCAGGCAGCTCCTCTACAAGAACATTCTTTCACACAACCCTGGGTAAGTGGGTCCACAGTAAGATTTCTTCTTCCTTTAAGTCATAATGATCATAAGTTTGTCCCCTATTAGTTCCTCGCATTTCAGAAGTATAAAAATTTCCAACTATCATCCTTCCCTAGTGCTACTTAAGTGCCTCCATCAGGACACTAGTTAACAGAGGGCCTGCTGAACATGTTTACAGAAGATACTGGTAATTTCAAGTCCACAGGTCCCTATTTTCCTGTATGCTGTATTATCAGCTACCTTCTTACTCTTTATTTCCCTCCACAGAAGCAAGTGGAGTGCTTAATTATTATTAGTTATTCTTGACCGCACTAGTTATTTCTGAGATCATGATAAATCACAGAAATTCAGTCAGGCAGTAACTTAATGTAAGAGTAGCGACATTCACCATCATCTGGATAAAACAACCAACCAAGAGGCAAATGGTAGAAACGACCAGCACACTACCAGCCTAATAAGTTACTGTTTAAGACAGGGAAAATGGAAAGAACTGCAGTTCTGCAACCTGCAGAAATGTAAAATTCACATTATTTCTAAGAACTAAACCTATTCTAGAATTTTAATCATTCGTCAATAATAAAAGGCAAATCAGTATCAGTTAAAAATCAGGCCAGACACGGTATATATTCCAAGTTTCTAAAAAGTTAGAAATTAGTACAAGACATAGCATCAAACTACTTTTGCTGCCTGTTACAAAATCAGTTAGAAGTTCCTACAGGAAGGATTTGAGCCCAAACATAAAGCCTACCATGTAATGTAGGTAGCACTGCTTTTTAATGTTTATACTTGAAAAGCTGATAATCTCAAGAAAATACAATATTTAATTCACCTCTGGATCTCAACTTCATGCCCCTTTCTTTACTCCCTGTAAAAGTATTGCCAGCTAGAGCTACCACTCCTTGGAACAAGATGTCCTTTTTCAGAAGTTATGGCATCGGTGGAGGGAGCCACCTTCTGCACTGCTCTCTGGCATGGTGTCCTTGTTTGGAAGACCAGTGTGAAATCTCAGAGGGCTTCTCTTCCAACTAAGACTGAGTTTAAAGTCTCAAGCTAGACATCTGGAAAAGGATGGGGACATTTTCTAAATCCATTAAAGCAAATTTAGATGGAAGCAAACTGAATCTGTTAATTTATAAGTGGTATATATCACTTTCTGGGTGATACAGACTGGAAATTTGTCCTGCTCAAATATTAGGCTGAAATATAATCCCCAATGTTGAAATGCAGTCCCTAATTTGTTAGAGGTAAAGCCTGCTGGGAGTTGTTTATATCATGGGTGCAGATCCTTCATGAATGGCTTGGGCCATCTCCTTGGTGATAAGTGAGCTCTTGCTCTGAGTTCACACAAGATCTGGTTGTATAAGTGTGTGGCACACTTCCCTGCCCCACTTCTGCCTGTGAGATGCCTGCCCCCTTCACCTACCATGACTGTAAGCTTTCTAAAGCTTCCTCAAAAGCAGATACCAGCACTATGCTTCCTGTACAGTCTGCAGAACCATGAGCCAATTAAACCCTTTTCTTTTTTTTTTTTTTTTTTTTTTTTGAGACGGAGTTTCGCTCTCGTTACCCAGGCTGGAGTGCAATGGCGTGATCTCGGCTCACCGCAACCTCCGCCTCCTGGGTTCAGGCAATTCTCCTGCCTCAGCCTCCTGAGTAGCTGGGATTACAGGCACGCGCCACCATGCCCAGCTAATTTTTTTTTTTTGTATTAGTAGAGACGGGGTTTCACAATGTTGACCAGGATGGTCCCGATCTCTTGACCTCGTGATCCACCCGCCTCGGCCTCCCAAAGTGCTGGGATTACAGGCGTGAGCCACCGCGCCCGGCCTAAACCCTTTTCTTTATAAATTACCCAGTCTCAAGTTCTTTATGGTAATGCAAGATCAGCTTCACATGCTAGGTATTAAAAGTGGGAGAATTTTCAACTAAACTTTACCCAGAAAACAAATGTGAAAATAAGGTAGTACAAGTATTTCTTATAAAACAGTTGAACTCATTTTTCCTTTTAGTGGATGCAAAAGACAGTCCACAAAAGAGTCTAACACCCATGGAGAACCATTCGATGAGTTCTCTGTGAGGCTGTAACAGTAACCCTCTATCTGCATGCAACAACTAGCACCTAGACACCATTTATCGATGACCTGCGACTGGCTTCATACAGACTGGTTACCAAACCCTGTGAGTGGAAAATCTGCTCTGGGCAAGTTTAAGTTTTTATGCTCTTCTGCTGTCAAATGAGCTGTTAATAACTTGCCAACAACACACTCAAACTTCTTTAAGGATCTGTCATTTAGTTTAGTAGATGTCTTTAAAATGCATTACATTTCTATAGCAATTTAAATTATTACCTTGACATTATCTTTCTTAATTCCATAAATAAAGGTGTGCTCTTTATTTAAAAACAACTACTTGCCACAAAAATTGCTCTCTCGTGTCCTGCTTTCCAAAAATATAACTATTAAAAGGTCAGGAACATGAGCTTGGGTGAAGGGAACTTGTTCAGTTTTTACTAAGACTAAACTTAAACTATAAACCTTCATTTAACACGGATTTTTATATGGCTTCAGGTCTCAAAAAAGAGAACATTACAATCCCCAAAGACTAAATAATTTGTCTCTCTTAAGAGTTACTGGAGCAACATTATGCTAAAAGTGACAGTCTGGCTCACAGATTTGCTGGCCAACTGCAACTGGCTCTAAGTCCTTATCGCAAATAAAACTATTTTTGTGCCATTTCTATTTTTCACTTAAACGTCACCAGCTCTTCAGGACTCAGGACCTGTCAAGTGTTCTGTTGCCAAGACTCTGCCTGTCAGAAAGGTCAGCATCCAGTACCTTCCAGTTGGGTCCCAAAGGGCCTCTCTTGGTCTTGACTGACTGGAATAATGCTGGGTCTTCATCAGCTTTGTAGTCCTGCAAAGCAAAACAAAGTCAGAGGCAGAGAAGAAAACCAGAGAATATTCTTTAACCTTGCCAGAACAGCTCTTTGCAGCTACCAAAACACATGACAGAAACCAATTAGACTCACTGTGCTTTTGCGTAAAAGTAGAAAAACGCTTCTTTCAAACATTGTTTTCAGTTTGGTTTCCTTTGCCTTAAACTTTTATCTTAGGCAAAATAACTACATAATAAGAAATAATAAAAGTCTTGGACTAGCAATCCACTCTGACTGGTTACTGGAGAGCTGTCTCCAAGAACAAATCTTCCAACAGTTTCTAATAATTTAAGCATTTTGATACATGGATAATCACATTCAAGGAATAAAACATACCCATCCCAGTTTTGACACTACAGTGATGATGTCATTGGACTGTTAATGCTGATCAGAGCATCTACTGTGGCTGGGAACAAAACCACAACTACCGATTCTACGGCATCCCCCAAACTCTTCCTACAGTTGGGTATGTGGTGGACATCTCAATTTCTTGACTGGCCTCTCCAAACCCTTGTTCAGAGAGCCCTGGGGTACACATGGCTTGGCTTCCTCACAGAAGGAGTGCACTCACATCAGCCCCTCACTGTTAAAGGAGGCGAGGGAGGGGTGTCATGGGACTGCCTCGGTTATATCATACCATAGGAGAACGGCTCTCAAATGTAGGTTTTATTTAGGGTTCTAGTGTGTGTACATTCTGTTTCCCTTAGTATATCCTTTTCCTGACAGAATGGAGGAAATGAAAAAAGAAAATCTTTTAAAATCTATCTGCTAAAAGTTCTCTTGTCATTACATACAAACACACTCTCTTTCTCTCTCTCTCCAGAAAAAAAAGATTAAAATTATTTTTGAAGAGCTAGATCCCAGATTAAAAATAATAATTATAAGAGAGTTTGCAAGAGTAACTGGACCGTGGTCGGTTGGTCAGTTTAAAATACTGCAAAGAAGGGGCAGGAGAGGGAAGTCCCTTCCTTCTTGAGCAGACTTGTGAAGAGACCCCTTACTTAGTGAAAACTACTCAGACAAGTCAAGATATGGAACCTTAACTAAAAATCACTGTTCTAGAGATAAGGGCAGTGCAAGCAAAGGCAAGAACTGAACATGCACTACAGTATAATATGAACTTTCCACAAATCAAAAAACATACACTGAGAAGCAGCCACTCAAAACAACAGTTACTCAGTAAGTGCATATGCCATGTTAATAATTCCTACAAACAAAGTATGTGACACAAAGAAAAATGTTGAGTTCAGAGAGAAAACAAAACTTTAAAGAAAGATAATTGTGTAAATACTCAACCCAGAACTTAAAGCCTCTCTAAAGACTGTCTACAAAAAGGACCAACAATAAGCTAAAATTATTAAACAAGCAAATTGAGCTGGCTATACTGGGTCTTAATGCTTTAAAACATGCAATGTGGCATAGCCACAGGCATCAGCATCACCAGGAACGACAAACTGGGATGGACAGTCTGCCAGGAGCTGGACAAGTGGACTTACTTCCCATGTCTGGGCACAGCAGCAGAAAGGTCAGTTACTATCAGGAAGTATGAATTCTTAAACTTCAATTTTGAACTGCATCCTAAAAATGAACAACTCCACTTCTGATTGACAAAAGAATCTACTGTGTGTACACGTGGTTTTAAGACCTGGATTCACAATGAGAAATAAGCTACTCTATTAACATAAATAAACCGGTAACACCATAAAACATTTTCTTCTAGGTCAGAGGCTTGGAATTAAAACCTAAAAGCAAGTTCATTTTTTTCAAAAATTGAAAGTATTTAACATCATATCAAATAATCACTTTCAGTATCATTTCCCTCAATCAAAATCTAGTTATTGAACAGCCACCATATAGAAGATAGCCACAAAATGTTATTAATAAGAGGTAATTCAAGGAAACAGATGAAGTAAAGGAGAAACAACACAGTTCTGGCTCCTAAAGAGTCAGTCTAGTTGGGATAAAGAAAGAGAGGCAAACAAAGAACAGGTAACGCAAACCCCAGGAAGCACCTGTTAACTGCTACCAGAGAATGGACACAATTACCATCAGAATCAAAACCAAACAAAACCAGTGAAGGAAATGCACTTTTAAAATGTATTTTAAAATCATGTTTAATGGTAGGAAAATCTGAACTATGGATTCACAGAATCATAGAGGTGAAGTGAACCTGAAAGATCACCCAAGCTCCTTCACATGACAGATGCTAAAACCACAGTCTGATGAGGAAGTCGCAGGGCTCACCTACTCCACACTTCAACTCAAGCCTCCTTAGCCTCGGTCCTGGGCATATTCTGGTACACCACATAGGACGATGGCAAAAGGTGTCAACAAATGCCAGATAATCAAACCACATTTCAAAATACCAAGAAGCTGCAGCCCCAGAGAAGCAAAGTGAATTTTTCTATGAAGCACAACTATGTGTATATAAAATATCATACACATATACATAGATGTATATATGAAATAAGAGTCTTCCCCCTCTGCTTTTTCTCTTCTTGAATACAAAGTAGAAAATAGTAAAGATATTACACTGAAAACGTAACAAAACCCAATTATTAACAATAGCACTTAAACCTTGACAGATGAGAATAATGAATCTTGTCAAAACCCAGGAATTTTTGTTTTACGTTAGTCTGAATATGAAGAATACGTAAATGTTTAATCAGCTGAATTAAGTGGCAAGATATTAAAAAGCAGGAAGTAGCTTTTTAACAACCTCAGTTTTCTATTTCCACAACAAACATCTAATTTTTTGAACAGTATATTCTTTGCTACATTTTCACTGTTCGGTATCTAGTTTGGTCTTGCTGTATTTGAAAACTGGCCGATTTATATCCGTATCACAATGAACAAATATATTCCTTCATGTATGACAGTTTCAGCATACAGAATGCAACCTCAGCTACCAATTATAGCTGCAAATGAGCAATAGCGTGGAATGAGACAGCCTGCTGGCTTTGTTAGTATTCTGTCTCCTTTGGGATCCCATGGGGAAAGGGGAGGCTCTGATGAAGAGAAGCCCTTGGCTCATGGTTTATTGTGCTTGCCACCAGCTGCAGACTTCTCATCTCATTAGTTCTTTTAGAATACTGTGGGTGAAGACAGCTGTAGCCTACTTGAGTCTTCAGCTCCTGGGTATTCTGAAGGCTGAATTTGCTATGCACTTTCTGTAATCCTTGGGAAAAAAAAGAAAGCAAATTCACCAGGCCAAGGAAATGCATTTTAAAATGGGTTTGAAAATCATGTTTAAAAGTAGAAAAATCTTATTGCTAAGGTGCATTGTGTTTAAAATTTTTTATGATTCAATTTTAATTATCTATATAATGCCCAGAGGCCTGGCCAGGATGAGGGCTTAGTAAAACCATCATTATCAAGTTAGGTGTAATATCCCTAGACACTACTTGCTCCACCAATAATAGTGCCTGAACAACAGAAACAGACAATGGTATCAGCATAAGGTATATCTGGATTAGTGTTAATACAACTCTATTTAATTGAAAACTCTAAAAGTAAAAAAGGCAGGATACCCATTGGAGAACAAAATAAAATATGGTAAATAAATGGATTACGACTTGAGTCTCCATACTGGAGCTGCAGAATACATTCATTAAATTCTTATAAATAACTGTTTTCTGTCACTGGAATACAAAAGTTGCGCTACCTCTTGGGTGTACATCTGTTACTCACTACAGATCTTAACAGAGAAACTCTCAATAGAAACCAGATTCATTTCAAATACAAAGAATATTAGTTTCATGAATCTTAGAGCATAGTGGCTGCCCCCCAAAATGCAAGTACAAAATCTGTCTGTGCTGAGCCAAACTAAATGTCCTTGAGCCCAGATTTAACTCCTAATTATGAATGGGGAAGTGAGTAGGAGGTAGGGGGCAGGCTGGGAGAAGTTTCTTGACAGCTTGTGGAAAAATTGAGATGAGCTCCAGACACCAGAAACTGCTTAAATAACCATGCATGGGTTACCAGAGGTGAGGCTAAGTGTAAACTAAGAAAAAGAGTACCCAAACCACAAGCATTAGCAACTCCTTGGCACCTGCTTAGAAAAGATCAACCCTATTTTCTACCCTGCAGAGAGGGGGTGTTTTACTGGGTAAACATAAAAACTTGAGAGAGATATTAGGATCCTGCGGCCTGCTATATAAAATGCTTTCCTTTAGCATACAATGATGAATTAGGTGTCTATTAAAATAGCTCAAAGATAATCATTAAGTTTAGGTACTGCAGTTCAACTTAGCAAGGCTTATTTCCTCTAAGCACATCCTAAAAATAAAGCCAAGGAGAGGGGATAAAGCTGAATCAAATATGAAGATAAATAACAGATATCATTTATTAGCAATGCCCTGAATTTTCCAGTATTGTGGCACCTAAATGAGTTCCTGGATCCTATCACTGCTGACCCTAATGCCAAACAAATAACCGGAGCTTAATTCAAGCAAGACTCCAAAGAGTAAGTAAGCCCATTAAAAAAAAATGTTTGCATTAAATTTTGCAATAGCAAATAACAGAGGTGTAAAGAGAAATAACATTTACTAACCTGTTTAAGAAACTGATTTCAACAGTTATTTTCAAATAAGCAGCTTTCTTTTCTATTTTTAATTACATCTCCCCAGTGACTCCTCAACCTTTCAGGTTCCCACAGAGTACCATTAATATAGTATAAGTAAATCTCATTAATTCAGGTCCTACTACCTTGGAATACATAATCATTCGGACAGGGGCTGGGCTGAAGTTTATCTTTGCATGATCTATGAAAAAAAAGATTTGCTACACAAATTAATAGAGTAACAAGATCTCGGGAGAGCTGTTTAAACAGTTCAGAAGTGTTTTAGAGCAATTCAGAAGCATTCATTTGCATATAATTATTATGCTAATTACAAATCATTCTTATCTATTCATTAAAGCAGATTCCCAAAGGACCACTAATTGTCAATAACTTGTTGGCCTAGTTTCTGTTACCGAATGTACCTCAGAGGGACAAACTGCATTAAAAAATATTCTATAATTCAGCCCTCTCATTAATCCTTACTGGCTTTTCACCAATGAATCCTAAAAGCTGAATTGTTAAACAACTGTATTGAGAACTGAGAAATGCAGTTTTGGGTAATCTTTCTGATCTCACAGAAACCCTCCATAGAGTCCTGAGATGGTGGGGGTGAGCCTGGCATGTGGGTGGTGGGGAGGGTAGCAGAGCCGTCAACAGCTCTATGCTAAGTGTTGCCACTGTGATCCATGTGAGGTGGCTCTGTCTAGAGCACTGCTAGGCTAGAGCACAACCTAACTAATCGCTCATTCCATTCTTTCTGATCTTATCCTTTTCACCAACGCTGTCATGTTTATGAAGGCAGACCCCCAAAGCCTCTGGAAGGATACAAATTAAGACAGAAAGAAATCCGAATTTCAGCCCCGAAAAAGGGTTACAACCAGATGGCTGATGTGACACACTCCGTATCCTACAACACAGCAAGGAAACCAAATAGTTGTTTGTGCTCCAGGATTAGATGGGGAAAGGAGGTCCAAAGGAGCAAGCACTTGAGATTCCTGTATAGCCCAGAGCTACTGCAGCTAGTGAGCTGCCTTAAGCAGCTGCCCATGGGCTACATCCTAGCCCTCTCCCGCAGGGTAGGTGAGGTTACTGGTTTGGGCAGTTCATGCACAAATATACAATGTATTTATTATAATAATATTGTATTTATTATTAGCATATGTCTATATATCATAACACTTAAGTATGAAGATATTAGCCAGGCGCAGTAGCTCACGCCTGTAATTCCAGTACTTTGGGATGCCAAGGCGGGCAGATCACGAGGTCAGGAGATCGAGACCATCCCAGCTAACAGGGTGAAAACCCGTCTCTACTAAAAATACAAAAAATTAGCCAGGCATGGTGGCACATGCTGTAATCCCAGCTACTTGGGAGGCTGAGGCAGGAGAATCACTTGAACCTGAGAGATGTAGGTTGCAGTGAGCCGAGATCATGCCACTGCACTCCAGCCTGGGCAACAGAGCAAGACCCTGTCTCAAAAAAAAAAAAAAAATTTCAAAGTCTATTCACCAATGAAATGAGTTTTAACAAACAAGTCGATTCCATAAAGGTGTTTGTTAAACATTGCATATTTTAAGATTATACTGCACACACCTGAAATGTAAGTGATATGTTTAGAAAAGTTTTATTTACGGGAGGCCGAGGCAGGTGGATCACAAAGTCAAGAGATCGAGACCATCCTGGTCAACATGGTGAAACCTCGTCTCTACTAAAAATACAAAAAATTAGCTGGGCACGGTGGTGCGTGCCTGTAATCCCAGCTACTCAGGAGGCTGAGGCAGGAGAATTGCCTGAACCCAGGAGGCGGAGGTTGCAGTGAGCCGAGATCGCGCCATTGCACTCCAGCCTGGATAACAAGAGCGAAACTCCGTCTCAAAAAAAAAAAAAAGAAAAGTTTTATTTACAAAGATGCATGTTTCCTTAAATGATAGTAAATCATTGAACATATTATATCAATTTCCTTAAACTGAAATGGGGGAAAGCAGCCTATTAGAAGTTCAGACTGAGCCCTCTCTCACTCTGAATGTTAGTTCACGATTTGGCCTTTAGCTTCTAAGTCTCAAGATCCCATTTACTCCATTAGCACTAAGTTAACAAATATTAAATATAAAAAAGTTAAAATATGAAAAAAATTAAACGTTTTTTTAAAGCGAGAACAAAATCCAATAAGCAACATCATTCCTGCCACCATTTTGGGGCACACGCTTATGTGTCAGGCCCCACATCCTCCTAGTTAATGCTCACAAACTTGAAATAAAGGTAACTATCACAACCACTAGAGGCAGGGAAGTGAAATTCTTTGCCAGAGTCCACCATCCTTGAGCAGAGGAGCTGGGACTCAGCTGCTGCCCTGTCTGACACCAAAGCCAACTATATCCTTTATGGCAAAAATGTGATTTACACTCCACCATTTAAGTACTTGAAGGGATGCTTGCTCCCTCTCAGCCTAGAGAGCCTTCCCCAAAGGAGAGTTTATACTGCTGAAAGGGGACTTTTGTAAAAAATGCACTTTAAAAACTTGACTTGGAGCTGTTTATACTTATTTCTTTAAAAATATCTGCCATGAGCTGCTCAAAAACATTTTCTGGCTCTGAGAGAATTTTATCCCCTACCCAAGGAACTGGAGCAAATCCTATTCACAACCCCAACACCTCCATTACCAATCCTGCCTTTTTACTTTTAAAACATGGAAAAAATTAGGAATAAACCTTAAAAATGGATTCTAGTGAAAAAGTGTTTTGTACAAAACATGCTTGTGCATGCCTATTTTTAATACAAATTTTAAAATCTTTGATAACATTTAAGCAAGCATGAAATAAGCAATATGTTGTTTTCCCACAAGAGGGCACTGCTGCCCAACCATGCCTTCAAATGTAGTGGACACTCTCTACATCTACTGCTGGCAGTGATCCGAAAGTACATGACCATGTAAGGCAGTGGAATAATGTAAAACATTTTCACATTTCTTTTTAATAGGAACCATGCCTATATTTATTTATATCTTCTTTGAGGGTGGGGGAAAAAAAATCTCTAACTTACTACAAAAGACCCTAACAACAGTCTGCTTCACAGTTTAGTAAAGGCGAGATGAGACAAGCATTTGACAAATTTCTTAAGCATAAGGAAGATCACTGCTACCTCAAAACATGTATTTGAGATGCTTTCCACCTAAGTTCAGGAAAGCTACTATCACATGCATTCATCTTGAGTTAGGAGCTGGGTCACAATTCTCATGTCTTTAGTATGCACACGCTTTAATAATGAGTTTCTGGAACTCTCTCACATGTCCTAGTGATAAGTTACACATTTGTAAGACAGAAGTGAACGTGTACGTTCATTTTAACAGCAAAAGGACATGGTACTCCACTGAGATCAAGTGTCTCTGCTCATGCCGAAGAAAAGAACCAAAGTAGCATTTGGCAACCATAGGCCTGGCTAGGACTGGCTGGATCTCAGCCACAGACTTCTAATAAACAAAAGCTCTTTTCAGGTCTAAAGAGCCGGGTAGCCACTGCACAGCTCCAAGAAGCAGAAAGCCCTTCTTAGGAAATGAGCAGCAGCAGCTGGAACAAATGTAACATCTAAAACACAGGAGGTTCTTGAAAGCTGCGAGAGAGAACCAAAAGGACTGCTGACCATTTAGGGTGTCATCTACCAAAAATTAACTTGGAGGATATATTAGGTTGATCCATAAAGAAAATGTCATTTTTGTAGCTCAAAAGCTTACAAATATTAACAACTTCACATGGCTTCAACCAATATTTAACTTTTTCTGGTTGTGTTCCATCATTGTTTTTAATTTTGAAGAGAAAAAGGTTGCAATATTATAAAGATTATTTAGAGAGTGCAATTACGAAGTTTTTTCTAAAGGCAGTGCAGTAAAGCATGTGTTACCAAGACTATATGTACTCAAATATGTAACATCTGGGCACTCAGAGAAGGTATGATCAAAAGATAGGCCAAATCCTTCTGAGAGCACAAGAAACAAACACTGCTTAAGGTGTGACTAAAACCTATATGTCCGTAAGATTCAATCTCAATAAATTAAACCAAATTTCATCAGTCTGCCAACATTTAGAAAACAGTATGTTTAAAAAGAACAAAATACCTTTTTTTAAACAATATACACCTGTGGTTTAAAATAATAAGTGTCAGATCGCTCACTAAAAAACTCAAACAATGGAATGGTATGCTCAAAGTGAAAACAACTAAAGGTATGGAAAAGCAAATCATTTGTATTCATTCACAAAGGCAACTGAAATTTCGAAAAAACCAGGTACTGGCTTAGTATATTCCTACCCTCAACTAAAACAGGACACGGTTCTTCCTAGCAAGACATACTCACCAAATAAAGAACAAGCAAAAAAGTACAAACTTTAAAAACCAATTCATTTTCTTTGACATCACAATCCTTAAAAAGATTAACCTGAGACTTCTACCAGCTGCTCAGAAAGTTTAGATGAGACCAACAATCCCATTACAGTCATTTGACAAGCAATTAAAAGGGCTGTTCACTTAGTAAACTCTGATTAGTCTTTGAACTTTGACTATGGCTGCAGCCTGACGCCCAGCACTGTTCTGTACCAGCTGTGAGGAAAATAACGCTCTGGCAAAGGAGCACTCACATACTACACAATCAACAGTCAGAAGCTTGAAGTTACTCAGAGACACTTTAGCATGTTCCCTGATTAAGAATCTCACACTCTCTTTAGACAGATGCAATTATTCCTCTAACTGGAAAAAGATTTACCATAGCAACACAGAACAAATAGTAAATTCCAATAACTGTGTATTAAATGAACAAATGAGAAAATGTAGGAGTGGTGTTCCCTGTAAGTATCCACACCAAAACACATCTTTGGGTCTCTAATCCTTTTATTCTATTGCATATATGCAAACTTCAAAATACATCAGAGTTCAGCAGTTGTGGAAGGAGGTGACCAAGACTACTAATAAAAACTAGGGTTTCAGGGGACTAGAGAAGAGAGATGGAAGAACAGGTGCTGCCTGTTTCCTTCAAATAAATTAAGAATGCTCGTAATCAACATATTGCAAAGGAAGAAACATCATATAGCAAAAAGATGTTCTAGAATGACAAAAATAAATTAAGCAGCTCTGCATTCAAGTCCTGGCTCCCCTTCCACTGCTTACATGGCTGGGGAGTTACAGCAGTTCCCTGGGCAACAAATTCCTTAACAGTAAAAATAAAGCTTAAGGTGAATATTGTCAGACCATGGCCTCCTTCTGCTTCCAAAATCCTACAAGGGGGCCTACACTACATTCTTCACCATTAATAATGTACACTAGAACGCAGTTTCTCAAAGATGAGCACGCACAGGAACTGCCTACAGGAAGAGCCCTGAGCCCTACTCCAAAGATTCTGAAAGGGGAGAGGGCAACCAATTTGCATTTCTAATAAGCTGCCTGTGGGTAGACCATACTTGAGTGCAAAGGGACTCAGGGTTTTGGCTTGAGTCCTAACTAAAGGCTTTGACAGGCAAGCTCTGAAGTTAGCCAAAAATGCTCCCCAGTGACCTTCAAGGGCTCTAAAAAGAACGACCTCTTAACTTCCATGCAATGTTCAGAGAACTGGTCTGGTGGGCAGATCTAGCCCACAAGTGGGACTCAGGCACATACAGACCTTTCTAAGGACCGTGGTCTCCAAAGGAGACCAAACTGGGGACAGGACGGGGGGATGTGAGTGAGCTGGACTCAGCAGAGGTGATGCAGGTCTTGCAGAGGAGGCTGAGCTTCATCAGCAGCCCATCCACTCACTTGGGAGTGCCTGTGTCCTCTGGGTATTAAGGAAAAAACTGTGACTAGTGAGCGGACCCACAGCTTTGCCACAGGAGCTGGTGCACGAAGTGTTTCTGCTGGAAAGAGATGTTGCAAACTGGTCCAGAGTCTCAACAGCAGCAACGACCCAAGGCCCAGAAGGCTGGCTGCCTGGGGCAGGCAGGAAGGCTCTAGAAGGGACTGTAGCACTCGGGGCCCAGAATTGTGTCCCCATTACCCCCTAGGGGGGACATCTGCAAATGAAGAAAGGTACCAGAAAAAAGGATGGAGATTTTGGGTAAATATGACAATGGAAATTATACTCAAGGGCAGGTAAGGAAGAGGCACATGGGAGTAACAACTAGGGTGAAGTTAAAAAGGACCAAAGATGGAAGTGGTATGAATAAAATCTGAGCTTTATGTTAGGCGCCCAACAAACTTACTGGGTAGCACACAAAACAGGGGTTCCTCCTAGCTCTGCAGGGAAGTCCCCTATCAATCAGAGCATGCCCTGCACATTCTGTGACCCAGAAATATATGGCACACGAGTTTCTAGCTTGTGTCTCTTCCTTTCAGAAGCATCATCCTCAGTGATGCTGAAATGCTATGGTCATGGCACTGTGGACACACAATGCTAACACTTGGTCTTGAACCGTCTCATTTAGAAAAAATTCCACTATGAATTGAAGTATTACACTCAAACATGCTGAAAGATAAGGGAAAAAATTTCATTCTCTCTTTAAATTTGCTTCATTTTAATATTAAATAGATACAGATTTTTAAACTACATATCTCAAACAATTTAATGCTTTTATATCATTAATATTTCCTTACTATTAACATGTAAAAAAACAGACGTTAAGGTGCATCACTTTTAGGTATGTAAGCCTTAATATTTTGAATTACATTATTTCTACTTAAAAAGTACCTTGGAAATTATTTTAAAAAGTCACATACTATGTACTATAGAGGAAGGCTGATACAATCCTTTCTTGTTACACATAAATATCTAAAAATGTGGTTCCAATTTCTTTTTTTCCTAAACCATGCTCATTTTCTTTCAAATTGCTTCCAAAAACGAAGGTCTTTCTGATGTTAATCGTGTGTATACTTCGGCTTACACTTTAAAGAGTCTTCCTCTCCTGGGAAGTGACTTTTGTATACAAATCATGGAAAACTACTTAGACAAAGTGCTGGAGATGATTAAAAAGAGCCAGATTCAAATTTATACCTTAAAAAAAAGCAGAAGCAGATGTCAACTGACTCATTTGTGTATATTTTGGAAATGAGCTGAAGATATGCATGTGCATTTCATCAGGACATTTAAGGGATCCTAAACTTTTTACTGTGGTTGTGTATCAGTGACAACTTTAGAAATTAAAAAACTTTAAAACCTACACTGTGGCATTTTATGCTGGATACTCCTGGCTCTTACTACAATTTGATCTAACCAAACACTTTTTAATCTAACCAAAAAGGTATTTGCTCATTTAGAAACAACACTCAGAATTTTTATTTTCTTGAGACAGTCTCTGTCACCTAGGCTGGAGTACAGTGGCATGATCACAGCTCACTGCAGCCTCGAATTCCTGGACTCAAGCAATCCTTCCTCCTCGGCCTCCCAAAATGCTGGGATTGCAGGCTGAGCCTCCATGACCGGCCAAAACTTTTAGAATTGAAGGCACATAATATGTAACTTATTATCTAGAATTAGTAAAGAAGGAATTAAAGTAGCATTTTATTTGTTCATTTACTATTTGAACAATAAAAACTTTAACTCCTCCAAAAATATACTAGAGAGAAAAAACATTCGCAAATTCTCTCTGATTTACCAAACCTTTATGGAAGCGCTTACTCCACACCATGCATCCAGCATCTTACTAGGTCCTAGAAACAGAAATGATGAGTGCAGTACAGTCCTGACTGCCAACAGGCACCTAGCTTACTGAGGAAGACTTTTGAGGAGTGATGCCTGGGTTCAAAACAAGGGTCTGAGGCTGGAGAGGGTGTGAGGGTAAACAAATGTGTCCTGCTGGAGCATGGTGTACTACTCTGTGACTGCTGGGATGCCAGGCAGAAGGACCCTTCCCTCTTAAAGGATATAACACCTTAGCAACACTTTGCTACAATGCCACTTTCTCTTGAAACAGGAAATCCGTTTCATATGGTAGATACATTCTAAAGGGACAAAATAAATTAAGTGGGACATTTATGCAGAAATCCCAGACTACTTGGCTTGTTTCATCAGGAAGTGATGCAGCTTCTAGAATATTAGCGTGAACAGTGGCTAAAGCAATAGTTATTACAGACTTTCCACAAGTTATCAACAAAAAGCCCTAATGACCCATATATTTCAATACATATGATTTCTGTAGCAAATTACTATGTGACCCTGGGTCACACTGACAGATTTTTAAAACAAATCCTTGTTCCTAGAGTTACTGTGACAATGTCACCCTCCAATTACGCAAACATGTCAAAGCATCCACCCAAAGCATCAGTTATGCCATGAGTCAAATTGCATCTCTTCTCTGTGTGATGAAGTACAGTTCATAAGCTCTACCAAAAACCGCAAATCTACAAGAGTGGTATACAAGCCATCTGACAACCTAGGTGAGAGAGTTAAATCTTAAGAGTAATCAACAATCTCTCTGAATTAAAATGTTTTAGGGCTGTGTTCGCATTAAATCCACTTGCAGTGACAGAAAGCCCCCACCAGGTGGAGTTTCGAATTCTTGGTTTCTTGTACTCCCAACTATGTTTGTCCTGACTGATTATGAGGACTTGCCTATAAAATCACGCAAATTTAACAATGCAGCTGTTTTCTTTCTTTTCAAAAGCATGTAATATGAAGAAAAGAAATACAACCATTTAACTTGTTTTTTTTTTTAAATTAGTTCACTTAAGAAAAACCAGAGAAGGTCATGAAAAATCACTGATTAAGTAAGACTGAGACAAAAACCTCCAGGAGCCCAGATGCCACAGTGTGAACGCTGAGGATCACTATACCTTCAGAAGGTCTTCCTAATTTTCTTTTTCCAAATCACCATCAACACATTCATTTGAGGGAGAAAGGGTCAAATCATGAACTTTTAAACTGGGTAAGACTATACAGCGTGAACTACCTGCCTTCAGATATTCACAACTGCATAGGTAACCACATTCTGCAGGTGAGGTGTGCTACCTTAGAGGAACATGCATTCCGAGTAATCATATGATCTCCCATTCAGAAGGTGCTTCTCTTGGGTCATAAAAATAGGGTTGAGAAAAGTGCAGGTTCTAGCTACAGCCTCCTAGCACAGGCCCAGACATGATGGTGATCTCATGAAAGGGGATCATTCCCTGTTTACAAAGCAAGAGTGAAGCTCCCAGCTGAGCTGCAGGATAAGAGCTGGGGCTGCCTGAAGGGGTAGAATCTGGATCTGGCCATTAGCCATTCCCTACCCAACATCAGCCTCCACAAGTTGTCCTCTGGTCCCTGGCACAAGGCAGACTCAGCAAATCTAGGAAGGGAATTCTGCCCCAATATTCACACCCACCCCACCTCCCCAGGTCTAACACGTGACCCAATCCATGGGGTGCAGACCTGCCCCCACCCAATCGTACACCACTTGCTGGCCTATTCATAGTTAGTAGCTCTCAATTCTAGTGTCACTCCAATCCTTCAAGAGTAAGTTTTAGGCACTAAACATTGACTGCTGGTATGGCAGATGCATTCTGAAGTGAACCCCTCCCCGCCATGATTCATGCTCATATAATTCCCTCCCATTAAGTGCAAGTAGAACCTCTAACTTGCTTCTAAGCCACAGACTGTGGCAAAGGTAATGGGAGGCTATTCCCTTAACTAATCAAACTAATCAGATCACATTTCCAGGCCACTAAATACATAGTGATCTGTTATGCAGCAACAGAAAACATACAGCTGGTGAAAGGAGTTTATTCCCTGATCCACTGCACACACCTCTGTCAGACCTCAACTCTTCCATCCCATTCCTGCCTGAGGAAAATCACAATTAACAGCATCTTATGCATTCTTTTTGATAATCCACACATAACTAAGCAAACATATTCACATATAAAGATATATTTTTTGGCCAGGCGCGGTGGCTCATGCTGTAAAATCTCAGCACTTTGGGAGGCTGAGGTGGGTGGATTGCGAGGTCTAGAGATTGAGAACACCTTAGCCAACATAGTGAAACCCCGTCTCTACTAAAAATACAAAAATTAGCTGGGCGTGGTAGTGCAAGTCTGTAGTCCCAGCTACTCAGGAGGCTGAGGCAGGAGAATCGCTTGAACCCAGGATGTGAAGGTTGCAGTGAGTGGAGATCACACCACTGAACTCTGGCCTGGTGACAGAGTGAGACTCCCTCCCTCTCTCTCTCTCTATATATATATATTTGTATTTGTATATATATTTTTTACTCCCTTTTATGATAACAGATGGAAGCATATTACACATACTTCTTTTCCTCCCTCCAGATTATCTTGACAAGGATTCACCATCAGTACAAACAGGCTCACTCCCTTTTAATGACTGCACTGAACTTCATCCTATGAGTGCGCTGTAATGTTTTTACTCAGTTCCCGATTGATAAAGAAACACTTAGACTTCTAATCTTAGGTTTATACACCTGCCACTTCACAGTGGGTAGAGTCAATTGCTAGAAGCAGACTTTTGCTGGGTCAGCAGGCTATGTACACTTGTAACTCTGTAATGTACACAGTTCTACCAACTGATACTCCCACAGGCAACATATGGGAGTGCCTGTTTCCTCATCCCTTGCCAACCCAGGTGTTATCAAAAGGACATCAAATTGATTTTGTATTCCAGTACAAACTCTTGGCTCACAGTGTCTAGTTTCATCATTATCCTCAAGCTCATCAGGTTCATCTGACCAATATTTATGAAGGGCCCACTCTGTGAAAAGGGAACAGGTTGCTAAACAAAGAGAACAAAACACACCAATGAAATGAGCAAAAGCTTCTGAAATTCAGCAGAGAAGAAGACTGCTTCCAACCTGAGCGAAATCTCCCTGGAGGAGGTGAGCTCTGACCTATCTAGATCCTGAAGGACATGTCGACTTTGGACAGAGAGAAAGGAGTCCCATGAGAACAAGCAGCGCATCGGGATGGGAAAGCACAGGACACGGTCCACGGCAGAGCAGTGCGGGGAGACAAAGAGAATGCTCAGGTGACAGCTCGAAGAGTGACTTCCCCGGCAAGGCCTGAGCTAGAATAATCAGTCAGCAAATAGAACGCTGATCTGAGAGTTGGGATTTCCACTTTTGACATGAGCTAGATCATGAGAAATACTAGCTTACCTGGGCTTCAGAAGGTTAGCCCTGAAACCAAACTTTCTGTAGCTGCAGAACTGTGTGTTCAAAGTAAATCTTACAGACAAGAGTAATGACAGGCAAGCACAACTGCACTGGTAGAGGGGAACAGGAGGAACTCAGTCCCTTATTCTAGTCACTCCATTCTGACAACCTGAGGGAGGAGGGGGGCAAGAAGCTCTCAGGGTTATGTGAAGCACAGTCTGAATGCAAGGAGGCCTAGGTAGCTAAGGTTCCCTTCAGCTCAAAAAACTACTCCAATTCAATGTCAGATGGTGCACCTGTACCTTCATTTCTATTCTGCTTGCCTATGATTCATTTATTAACAGGAATTCACTGAGTACCTACTATATTTCAGACAGTGTTATCGGATCTGGGGAGACAGGGGCTAAGGGTACAAAGACTCCTCCCTCTGAGGTTTAATTTCTACTTGGAAGGGAGAGAGAAAAATGAAGAAATAAACGTATAACGTATCGGAGCAACAAGTGTAAGCAATGAGGAAAAAGTGTAATGATTGTTCCGCTCATCAAAACTCTACACATCCTCATGTCAGGAGGCTTTCCCCCTTTAGCCTTTCAGCTTTGCATTCTGACAGATCATCTGTTCTCTTCTCTGAAATCCTACAGCATTTTGAGTCACGCTCTAAGCCTTTGCCACCTGTTAACTACTTCACTGTACTGGGCTTGTCTTGCTAAGACTGTAAGTCTCTTGTGGGTGCTATACACATCCTCAGCAGCTACCACAGTGCTGCATGCACAGCACTGCTACACACTGCACAGGCACTCAGTACTATTGATTGCTATGACAAATTACCATTCTAGAACGTAAATGTGTTCTTCCCTTTCTCAACACTGTAGACTAGAATATTCAAGTGACAAAATTACCTAAAGGGCAGAATGAAATGAACAAACGAACTTAACAGAAAACCAAATTGGATCTGGTAAGAAGCAGTGACCACCAGGTGGTCCAGGTGTTTGGGATGGAAGCTAATCCTAAAACAACAGTCAGGCCAAAACAATGGGGTGGAACTTAAAGGGATAAAGTGTAGGGGCAGCTGTGAATGCCCAGAAAGTAGACAGACAAGGATGTGCAGAAGAAAAGAGCAGACCCAGGGTCCCTGAGCCACCAGATCTCATAATCACCTCCTCTCTGAAATGGGAGTCTGGTCCTCCCCGCACCAATCTTAGCAGCTCAATGCTCTGCTCTAGGCTTAAAAAATGTCAAGGGCACCTTTGCCACCAAAAAGCTCCTTTCCCTTTCTTTTTCTAACAGAGAAATGTGCATAATGGAATTATTCTTTTTCATGTCAAAGCGTCTGATAATCCTTACATATCAGTTCTTTATCCCCAACTGAGAGAGCACATTAGACAAAAAGCTACTGACACAAAGGTTCACAGCAGCACTAGTCACAATAGCCAAGAGGTAGAAAAAAACCGAATGTCCATCAACAGATGAATGCATGAACAAAATGCGGTCTATCCATACACTGGAATACTATTCAGCCACGGATAGGAATGAAGTACTGACACACACTATGAAGGTGAATCTTGTAATCAAATGCAAAGCATAAGAAAGAAGCCAGCCACAGGAGACCATGCATTGCATGATTCTATTTCTATGAAATATGCAGAACAGGCAAATCTCAAAAGAGAGAAAAGAGGTTAGCAGTTGCCAAAGGTTAAAGGGAAGGAGAATCAGGGAATGACTGTTCTTGAGTACCGGGTGTCCTTTTGGGGTGATGGAAATGTTTTGTAGCTAGACAGTGGTGATGGTTGCAGGACACTGTTTATGTACTAAATGCCACTGAATTGTACATTTAAAAATGGCTAAAAGAGTACACTTTAGGTTATATGTATTTTATCCCAGTAAAAAATAGTTCCTGCAAATCCAATAAACTTCAAAAGAAAAGTCTATCTTACTAATTTCTAAAACGTAACTTGGGAAATGGGAGCTAAGAACATCAAAAAAACCACACGTACACAGGTTGTGGTCAGTTCCCAAACAATGTGTGGTGTAAACAGACTCTCAGGACTCTTGTACAACTGGAGCTGATAATAATGACAATTACTGCTAGCATTTACTGAACTACGCACTGGCTCTATGATATGATTTGGCTCTGTGTTACTACCCAAATCTCATCTCAAACTGTAATCCCCACATGTTGAGGGAGGGAGGTGATTGGATCATGGGGACAGTTTCCCCCATGCTGTCCTTGTGACAGTGAGTGAGTTCTCCCAAGATCTGTTTAAAAGTTCCTCCTCCCTCCTCCTCTCTCTCCTGCCGCCATGTAGACGTGCCTGCTTCCCCTTCCACCATGATTGTAAGTGTCCCCAGGCCTCCCCAGCCATGCAGAACTGTGAGTGAATTAAACCTCTTTCCATTATAAATTACCCAGTCTTGGGTAGTATCTTTACAGCAGTGTGAAAACAGACTAATACACTCTAAGTACTCACATTTAATCCTGTAAGATAATTACTCTCATTTTACACAAGATAGTACAGGCAAAGAGAAGCTAACCGACCTGTCCAGGATTAAATAGCCAGCAGGTGGCAGAGCCTCAGCATGGAAATCTGAAGCCTACCTAGTTTCAGAATTATGTTCTTAGTCACAGATCCATGCCTCACAACACAGACCCTCCTGACCTGGGCCCAATCCAGTCTTTCACTAGCTATCCACCCCACACATCACCACTCCACACAGAGAACTATCTCCTCAGCCTTTGCATGTGCAGTGCCTTCTACCTGGAGCACCTATCTCAAGTGCTGCTGCCATGCATCCATTGCCTCCTCTCCTCTCTGAAGTCTGTGCTGAGGTGGAGGGGATGGGAACCAGGGCCTCCAGGGTTCTTGTGCAATCTGCCCTTACACTGTTCTTTCCACCAGCATTCATGCCTGTAAACACTGCCCATTTTCGCCTGAGGACAGGAACAAAGAATTTTTATGCCTCCAGCAAAACCAAAGGTGTCTTGTACTCTGCTGGTGAACAACGTAGAATGCAAACCTATGAACCATAAGACTGAGTCAGTCGAGCCATTTTGTTTGGTCATCACCGCATTTTCAAACACCAACAACATAATGGGAACACCTTCCCCAGGGCACCCAGTCCTGGTGTGACATACTGCTGCTTGGTATTTTTGTGACGGGCAGCTCCAGGCTTGTAAGCTGTCCTGATCTAGCCATTAACTGACTCACTCATTACTCCCAATTACTTCTCTTTCCATCATTCTTTCACATATGGTAAATCTCAGTTATAAATGTTAACAAGAGAAATAAAAGAGCATAACATATATAATTTCATTTCGATAGATTAAAAAAAAACTCCCTATATAATGTCAAAGGTGGAAATATCCCTAAAATTGAAACAACTTCAAATCATGGCAAAACTAAAATTTAAGACCTTCTAGAACAAAAGTCCCTTATCAGTGCTCACACCTCTAAGCAGGAAGGGGGCCCTAGCAGAGTTGGCCCAGCCTGGTACAGGGTCACTGCTGGCACTCTCAACCCCAGCAACTTCTGAGAAAAGGTCAGGGACTTTTGTTTAGGCAAGTTTACCTTTAAATTTCAACACCAAAACCAGACATTTTGTGTTTGACTTATTTCTGTTCAGCTTACAACACTGCCCAAGTTCAGGGAATAAGCACCAAAAATAGAAAGAGAAGGGGATGCCTACTGAACACACTGTGCTTGACCATGACAAAACAAAGGGTGCCACTCTTAATCCAAAGCTTCAGCTCTCTAGATTAGAGGAAGAGGACCAGTGGCTGTATTTCCATGTGCCCTGTAAAACCAAAGCAGCACTTACCACACTTAAAGTAAGAACCACATTAATATTCACAAATTTAGGCAAGATAAGACGGGGGTCTTGTTTTTGTTTTTTTTGAGATAGGGTCTTGCTCTGTCACCCTGGATGGTGTGCAGTGCTGTGATCGTGGCTCACTGCAGCCTCAAACTCCTGGACTCAAGCAATCCTCCCATCTCAGCCTCCCCACGTAGAAATTACAGACATGTGCCACCACACCCAACTAATTTGTTGTTTTTTTTTTTTTTAAGAGACAAAGTCTCACTATGTTGCCCAGGTTGGTCTCAAGCAATCCTCCCTCCTCGGCCTTCCTAAGTGTTGGGATTACAAGTGAAAGCCACTGCACCCAGCCTAAGACAAAAGTATTAATTTGGCATGAGGAATAAGTGTCTTTACTTATGGAAGAAAATTTTTTTTATTAAGTCAAAAGCCAGGATTAGAAATATTTACATCGAATAGCATTCAAAATAGAAAGCTAAACGACTATAAAATTAAAATACCCTACACCTACTTCTGGAATCTAAAAGAAAATTTTTAAAAAGATACTCTACACCAACTATTTTCCACAAATAACAACTGTAACTGAGTTACTAAATACTTGTATGCAAATTAAATTTTTGCTTTCTTAATCACACTTGAAAAGTAAAAGGAATCTGTATCATTTAAAGAAGCTCAAGGGAGAATTCTTTTGTAAACCATGTGTTTTGTTTTGTTTTTCAATGGAAACAACCTACATTTCCCAGGTATGTTGTGACTTCTTAAAGGGATCACTTGTACAAAGGCAAAATCCACACAGAAAACAAACTGCCTTCTCTCTTACTCTGGTCTCTTTGCTGCACACACCTACTAGACTACACTCCAGACTCATTTTGGCATAGAAATATAGGCCGTACAATAAAGAAAGGAAATAATTTCTTTAACTTAATCCCAAATGTGATAGTAGAAAATAATTTTTAACTGTAAAAGAAAACAGGTTAAATGTCACTGAGTAATACTTACTGCTGGTTCAACTTGACTTCTATCTGCAATATCTATATGGACAATTTCAACAGTTTTCCATGTGTTTGGATCTAAACCATGTACCTACCAATGACAAGGAGAAAAAGAAATAAAACAAACTGTAGATTATTCCATTACGCTTAGATATATAGTCTTTATCTTGAGTCTCTCAGGGTACATTATAAGGAATTAAAAGACCCAAATTATTATTTCATTATATTAGCTGTCTCATATTTTGCAGGATCTAGAAATCTTTTGTTATCACTGTAACAATAATAAGGGAGAAGAGAATGAGGATGATGGCAAATAAATAGAAACCTGTCAATATTATCTTCTGAGAGTCCTCACAAATGATTTATGAAACAAAATATACCAGCCCTATGTTCAAACCAAATGATACACAACAAAGTCCTTGTAACCAACCAAGTCCTATACAAATAGAAGGTGACATTACAAGTTAAATTCAAATGATGTACTATATGGTCTAAAATCTCTCCAAAACTTGATTATCCTAAAGCTACTCAGTTTCAGTATGATGCCAACTCCTCTATAAGGCATACTGATCAATCATTTATTTCTGAAATACCATCTATGAACCAATTAGGAATTGTTTGAAAAAACTGCCAATGAACTGCATTTTTCAAAAGCTGAAAATACCAGATTAAGTCATATATATTAAAGCACACCAAATAATCTTATCTAGATTCTAAATTTTAGAGGGTTACTATGAAAAACAACATAAAGGCTGGGTGCAGTGGCTCACACCTGTAATCCCAGCACTTTGGGAGGCTGAGGCAGGCAGATCACCTGAGGTCAGGAGTTCAAGACCAGCCTGGCCGACATGGTGAAACTCTGTCTTTAATGAAAATACAAAAGTTAGCCAGGCATGGTGGTGCACGCCTGCAGTCCCAGCTACTTGGAGGCTGAGGCAGGAGAATCACTTGAACTCAGGAGGCAGAGGCTGCAGTGAGCAGAGAGTGCGCGACTGCAACCCAGCCTGGGCAATAAAGTGAGATTCTATCTGAAAATAAAACAAGAAGAAAAGGAAAACAACATAAAATTTGACACTTTCAAGTGTCAAATGGTCACTTGAAAGAACAGTCAAATACTACAGATCAAAATTCAAAGTTCTATTAATTGGTATCAATAACATAAGAGCGCAGTGATAGAACAGTAAAAACAGAATTTGCCACAATTATTAACTTAGTCTCCTATAATAACGTATCATCAGGTTGGAACAGATCTCTACTGGAATGAATGCACACCAGAAAACAGAAACTGCTGAGTCCCATTCCTAGAGATTCTGGTCTGGTAGTTCTTAGGTGAGTCAGGTTATCTGCATTTCAAGCCAGTCCCCAGACACTGTGCTGCTGCTGGCCATCCAAAGACCACACTTTTGAGAACTGCTGGACCAAGGGCATCAACCTATACAAGAGGCCTTCCCAAGTTCCATGACAAACCTTACCAAAAGTTAATGATTACGTTTCTTTGAGTCCTGACTCAAAGATGTTCTTGAATCTTAGAGATAAATGTGCACCAACTGACGTAAGTCAAGAGCTTTTCAACATTTGTTTAATTATTCACATTACTTTATCCCTCCTGCCTTTCGGTCATTTCTCTGACATCAGCCCATACTCCAGCAAAGCAGACAGGAGGTAAAAATTAAAGCAATCAATCCTGCTATGCACAACAGCTCTGGCAAACACTCAGAGATGAAAGCAATCTAATTAGCAAAACTAATGGCTAAAACTGGGCTGAGGTTTATCTGTGAATTTTACCCATGCTCTCTTTGTCTCAGATAAAGAGAGCTGCTGATCAAAACAGCAACTTCACCAAAGTGTTGAGGCAAGGGGACTGATAGGGAAAGCTCATTTGGTTTCTGGCTGCTTGTCTGCCTCACCTCAATTTGACACAGCTTGGTGTGGTCAGATACTAGTCTAACACAGGAGACATTACTTTGGTGATGACAAAGTGAACAACATATAGGATTCTCTTTTCCAGGGACTTCTGTACTAAAAGTGCAGAGTTGAAACTTACATTTTCTAATGTTCCCAAGTCTGGTTTGTGCCATGTTTCGATTTTAATGAAGAAATCATCTTTCATATATTCATTCTGCAGAAAAACACAACAGGAAATTGATAGTGATTGTCAACCTGTTCCTTGGTGCCACATCTGAGGAAGCTTTTCCCACTATGGGCATCCAGGCTTTGACTCTACAAGGAGACTGATCCTCAAGTGACAAAGAATCATTAGCTACCGATTTTTGTAGACTTGTCAGGCAAACCAAATGCTGCATGCTTTTAAATAATTCAAACAATCCTACTTGCCACGCAGCATACTGGGCTAATAAAGAAGCTGTGAGGTCCGGTAAGCAAACATGGCATTTGAAAGGAGTAAGAAAAGCAAAATAACATCAATAGGGAGATTTTGAGACAAGGGGAGAAAGAGCCCATGAACACTGGGAACACGTGTTAGAGTGTGGGGGCTGGTGGAGGGGACACAGGAGGGAACCATGCAGGGATGGGCAGTTAGCAAAGAATGGTTGAAAATAATTACTGTGTAAAACAAAGTTTAAAGATGAAAGTAAGAGACACAAAAATAGTTCTACTCACCGTTACAACTGAGGCACAATGGAGAGGCAGGTAATAAAAGGAGAAAATTTTCAGAATATTAATTGGAGTCAAACAATCTGTTCCAATACTTAATGTCAAAAAGACTAAACTATCTGAAAACACAATATTTATTTAGTAGCTATGTTTGCAAAACATAGTTTCTACACAAGTGATGCTATATGGTACATTAATTTAGATTATGGAGTACAAATAAAATATGAATAATCTAATTTTAAAAATAATGCTAAAAACAATGTCATACAAACAAAACATTATTTATAAGATCAATTTAGCAAATTATAGGATGCTGTTTCAGAAGTCTGTCCTATTCCTCCTCTTTTATGTAGCAATGTAAGTAAAAATACTGTTGAAATGCACAAAAAGACACTTCTGAGTATGAATGACCTTTCTTTTGGCTTACCCCTGGAGCCAGCATAGTCAGCAAGGACCCCAATGTGGCTGCCATGTGGGAATGAACTTATGCCTGCCACAAAGTTCTGCGGGGAGGAACCCAATGCAGTCCTTCGTCTGCCATCATTTTGGCAGTGACTGTCCAAAAACCCAAGGAAGACCTTGCTCAGTGTAACCCTTCTCAAAGACACTGGTACTGAGAGTCCCTTCTCCTCATCCTCAGGGTGGAGGGGTGAAATGGCTGCTGGGGGCCAGGCTTACTTGTTCTACAGTAGGGGTATGCATTCCAGGCTTTCTCATGAAACACCAAGGAGCCCTCAGGAGCAATCATCCTCACGAATGCAGGAACTTTGCTGGGAGAAGAGAGATACAGGATATATTTAACAGCACCATCAATTCTTTCTTGGTATCTATCAAACTGCTTGAAAGAGTACAGCAATCAAAGGTGACCACGTTCTAAGTTTGATAAACTAGTTTATTTCAATCCCAAAGTAATCCAGTAGAAATGAATATATAATCTTTTATATTTTAAATAAAAATGATTAAGAATATTTAGCTGGGTATGGTGGCTTATGCCTGTAATCCTAGCATTTTGAGAGGCTGAGGCAGGAGGATAGCTTGAGCCCAGGAGTTTGAGACTAGCCTGGGCAACATGGTGAAACCCTGTCTTTACAAAAAATACAAAATTAGCCAGGCGTGATGGCACATGCCTACATCCCCAGCTACTCAGGAGGCTGAGGTGGGGAGGATTGCTCAAGCCTGAGAAAGGGAGGTTGCAGTGAGCTGAGATCACACCACTGCACTCCAGCTTGGGTGACAGAGCAAGACCTTGTCTCAAAAGGGGAAAAAAAGTAACCATATAGAAGGTTTTTATTTTATTTTTTTATAGAAGCAATTCTTTCTTAAGGACTTCTGATCTACTACCCCAATGTGAAACCTAAGAGTTAACAATTACTCATCCTGCACATTAATACAACATAGTTCTCTTATAGTTAGATGACATTATACTGTTTCTTAAAGCAAAAAGCCCCAGAATAAGGAGATACCTCTGAATAAGTCTCTTAATACATTTTACAGAACAGAACTGAACAAAAATGACAATGTGAAGGACCCATGTAGAACGTGAGAAATTAAAGCATATCCAAGTACAAAATTTTGTAGGTATGAGGAAGAGAAAGGTTAAATACATGATTAATACATGAGAAACTTGTGCAAGCATATGATAATCAGAAACAATCCCAACATATAAAGGGGCAAAAGTCTTCCCCAGGCCCATTACAAATAGAAAATGTTACTCATTAACAAACAAATGGAAAAATCAGTCTTACCAGTCTTCAAATAAATGCAAATGAAGTGACTAACTTACTGACTGGAGCCCACTGTAAAGAATAGTTTTGCTTGCACAGACTTTTCACAGATCAGATTCAAATCCCAACACCACCACTTAGAAGCTGTGTGACCTCAGACACATGACTTGGCTTCTCTGAAATTCCTCATGTGTTGAATGGAATTCATATTACCTGCTCTGCAGGTTCTTTAGAGAATTAAATCAAATATTGTAATGTATTTAGCACATTGCATAGTACAATGAGCTCAAAAAATGGTAGTTACTGCTTTTTAATTATAAGCTGACACAGAGCGGGGTACAACTTTCTTCACTTAAATCTTCCAGTGATACTATGAGGTAAGCATTATTTCATCATTTCATGTAACCAGCATTTTAGTGTCTAAATAACCGTATGTCAAAACCATGTCCTCAAATTTCAAGCCCTATATATAATATTTCTCAAATCACAGATGTTTTTGAGAACTTCAAGCACAGCTTAATTTGCTCAACTACGAGAAAGAATAAACTAAGGAAATGTGGGCTCCAGAGAGGACTTCTGACATTGTAATATGATTGCGCATTTGGCCAGAGCTATTCTTATGAATTTCGCAGCCTAAGCAAGATAGATAGTAAGGAACCCATGCCACGCAGAGCTAAGCAGCAAGAGAAGAGGTAGTGTGGACAACGCTGTCACTCATCCTCTCAGTCATCAGGCCAACAGTGCTTAAGAATGGGTACACAGCTTGGAGGTTCCACTTTTCTGGCAAATTAAATCACTGGAAAAGAAAAGTAGATATATGGTAGTACTAGTGAGACTCCAAGAACATAGAGTGATTTACAAGTGCCTTCACATCCTTAAAAACGAAAGGGGCTAATTCTCTGATCACTTATTTCCTTTCAAATGGTGGAATGATTCATTCAAACTTCAGAAACATGAAGCCAGGATAACTGAAAATATCATCTTAAAAGTCAAAGAGTATCTAATGGTCCAAAACATTTATCACATTGCTAAAGAACTAGAACCAAAATCCCTTTAAGTGTGGGTGAGGTCTAATCAGGGTACAATGGAACACATGAGGATAATTTTTTAAGCCAAGCTATAAGATTACCTATTCATCTGAAAGTATGGCAAACAGATCCATCAATGGTTCAGTTGGTCAACTTACAAAAAGCAGGAGAGGCGAGGTGTGGGGGCTCACGCCTGTAGTCCCACCACTTTGGGAGGCTGAGGTGGGTGGATCACCTGAGGTCAGGAGTTTGAGATCAGCCTAGCCAACATGGTGAAACCCCATCTCTACTAAAAATACAAAAAATTAGCCAGGCGTGGTGGTGTGTGTCTGTAACCCCAGCTACTTGGGATGCTGAAGCAGGAGAATTGCTTGAACCTGGGAGATGGAAGTTGCAGTGAGCTGAGATTGTGCCACTGCACTATAGCCTGGGCAACAAAGCAAGACTCTGTCTCAAAAAAAAAGAAAAGGCAAGACAAACAGTTCTATACTAACTCAGACACATACTTTAACTATCCTATTTATTCCTATAGTGCCAGATATGTGAAGAACTTTAATATTCATAAATGTCCTAAAATTTGCTGACTCAAAATAGAAGGAAATTAGAATATCATTAAAGGCCAACATGAGCCAAATCCACATGAAAATTTTAATATTTCTTTATCTCACTCTGAATGCCTACCTTATTTCTAAGATACTTTTCCCACCATGTGAATTCCAACAATTCATTTTATGTTTTGACTGAGTTAAGTTCAAACTTATAAGCTAGCTTTATTTCAAATTTATTGATTTTTTGTTTGAGAACATTATCAAATATATTTCTCCTCAATGAATCTAAGTAAATGTATATATGGAGTAAATAAAATTAAATTTCAATTCCACTTCAAAGGTAAGAAATTTTCATTAATGGCAAAATTAATATATTCCTAACATGGTCGTTTAGGTGTGCCATTTATATAGAATTGAAAGCATATACATCATTTTCCCACCACATTACCACTTAGTTAAGACCCTTTAGTAAAATGCAGTGGATTCCTGTTCTGGAAGCTTAGAAAACTTGAGGAAAGGAACAATTATTAACTGAATTAACAAAACGGAGCTAGGCCTTCAAAAACAAACATGCAAAAAGAACAATCTACCTCTTGTCCTCCCAAACTATTCACAAATGGTACTCCCTCATGATAAACCAATATTCCTAACAGTGCTTACTTACCTTCAGGTAAACATGGCTAGATTTCAGCTGCTTAAGAGTGAAGAGTTAAGAGTTACCCATAGCACAACGCCCAGGACCATGAAGACTCTTTAAGAATACATATCCTTTCTCCCACTCGGAACAGTACTTTAAGAATATTTAACTTCCGGGTAAAATATGACCATAATGTACACTGAACACCTGATCGAGGTGCATTCCTTTTTTAATCCTGTTCCTGAGACGGCAAATCATTTCTAACTGTACTTTTCCCTGCAAATTCTTATGTCTATCTGTAAGCCACACAAGCAAGATAACTTTCCCCCCTTCTCCTTCCCACTGCAGACGAACATAAAGCACAGAAAAATACAGGGAAGAATTTGAAGATCTAATTAATTTACCACAAATAAACCAATTAATCTTTCATTTTATGATCAACTGAAATATCCCTTAAATACACTGAGAGGCCTTCTCTTCACCCATCAGGAAAAGCTCAGTTGAGAAGACAAAAAAAGAAAGGGCCAGGTGCAGTGGCTCATGCCTGTAATCCCAGCACTTTGGATGGCCAAGGTGGCCAGATCACCTGAAGCTGGGCATTCAAGACCAGCCTGGCCAACATGGTGAAACCCTGTCTCTAATGAAAATACAAAAATTAGCTGGGCATGGTGGCAGGTGCCTGTAATCTCAAGCTACTTGGGAGGCTGAGGCAGGAGAATCACTTGACCCAGGGAGGCAGATGTTGCATTGAGATTGAGCCGAGATCACGCCACTGAACTTCAGTCTGAGAACAATGAGACTGTCTCAAAAAGAAAAAAATATACAGACACAGACACAGACACACACACACACACACACGTTACCTCATTCATTCATTCATCCACTCAAACATTTACTGTGTCCACTGTGCCAAGTCAGGGACTGTGTAAATAATGGTGAGCACGCAGGGACAATTCCTACTGAGTTTATTTTTAGGAATAGAGGCAGAAAATAGATGAGTAAATAACAAACACAAAGAGAATTATTTATCAAGCAGTGCAGTGAAATTAAAGAACAGGACACTGGGCAATGAACAAGTGCAGCAAGGGTAGTCAGGAAGGCCTCTCTGAGAAAATAAATTACAACAGTGATCCAAGGGTACGGAGGCAGGGAACAGAAGAGCAAACAGAGGGAACAGCATGACTACAGGTCCTAAGACAGCAAAAGACTTAACCTGCTTGAGCCACTCTTAGGCCTCCAGGATGGGTAGACTGCAGTGACCAAACATGGAGAGAGGGCAGAAAAACCACATAGGCCCCACCTTATAGGTCACAGAGTTTAGATTTTATTCTTGGTGTGACGGGAAGCCAACAAAAGCTTTAAAAAAGTAATGGTACAACCTGATGAGTTGTATGATCATTCTGGCTTTGTGTGAAAAATTAATTGAAGTGGGCAAGACTGGATGGTTGTAAAAATTAACTCAAAATGGATAAAGACCTAAATAAAAACTGAAACTATAAAATTCTTATAAGAAAATAAATATGTAAATCTTTATGAGCTTGGATTGGGCAATGATTTCTTTGATGACAACAAAAGTAAAAACTACAAAAAGAAAAAATAAATTGGACTTCAT
Organism: Aotus nancymaae; assembly: GCF_030222135.1. Lineage (NCBI taxonomy): Eukaryota > Metazoa > Chordata > Mammalia > Primates > Aotidae > Aotus > Aotus nancymaae. The sequence goes on from NW_026988491.1 coordinate 2,762,280, forward strand.
CAAAATAATAAACTTTTTTTTTTTTTTTTAAGAGACAGGGTCTTGCTCTGTCACTAGGCTGGAGAACAGTGGTGTCATAATAAATCACTGCCACCTCCAACTTCTGGGCTCAAGCAAACCTCCCACCTCAGTCTCCTGAGTAGTTACAACAGACAGGCAGTATCGTGACGGGCTAATTTTTAATTTTTGGAGACGGGGTCTCAGTATGCTTTGCTCTATTGCCCAGGCTGGTCTTGAAATCCTGGCTTTAAGCAATCCTTCCACCTCAGCCTCTTAGGTAGCTGGGACTACAGGCATACACCAAAATTAAAAATTTTTTAAGCTTCGAAAGACACTATCAAGAAAGTGAAAAGAAAACTCACAGAATGGGGAGAAAATCTGCAAATCACCTATATTACAAGGAACTAGTACCCAGAATATATAAATAACACAACTTAACAAAGAAAACTCAATTTAAGAATGGGGTTCGGTGACAGCACATGGGTCTCTGAGACCCAAAAATTGAGAGTGTTTTCACACCCCAGGCGCTCCTCCTGGAGCTCTGCAGCCATCACCAAGTCACAGAACTAATATATTGAATTACACTGTAAATGCTATGGATACCGTTTGGATTACCATGAGAAAAAGAGAAAGAAGGAAAGTCAAGAAGCTCGAGAACATTCAAAGAAGGCAAAGAAAATGATTGGTCTGAAGGCTAAGCTTTCCCATAAACAGGCCATGCTAAGAAATACAAATGAAAAAGACTATCAAGATGCATGAAAAGAGAAACACCAAACAAAAGAATGATGAAAAGACTCCACAGGGAGCACTACCTGTCTATCTGGCAGACAGAGAGGGACAATCTCAGGCTAAAGTACTTCTCAATATGATTAGACAGAAACAGAAAGAGAAGGTGGGAAAATCGGAAGTCTCTCTGCCTAAAGTACATGCCCAGAAAGAAACAGAAGTCTTAAAAGTTACTCCAACAGGAAAGAGAAAGAAGAAGGCATGGAAGAGGATGGTTACTAAAGTCTGCTTTGTTAGAGATGGCTTGACAAGAAAACCACCTAAATATGAAACATTCATCATGCTAAGGGGCTTGCATTTCAAGAAAGCCCATGTAACACATCCTGCACTGAAAGCCACCTTTTGCATACCAATACTTCGTGTAAAGAAGAATCCCTCAATCCTGCTGTATACAACTTTGGGTGTTACTACCAAAGGTACTATCATTGAGGTAAATGTGAGCAAATTGGGCCTTGTGACTCAAGGAGGCAAAGTTATTTGCAGAAAATATGCTCCGGTTACCAACAATGCTGAAAATGATGGATGCATAAATGCAGTCTTACTGGTTTGACAGCAATTTCATATATAATTATTGAGGACTACACACCAATTGAAAAAAACTGCCATTATTATAACATTTCTGAATACTACCAAACAGTCATATATGTTTGCAATCATCAAGAGATTTATTAAATTGTAAACATTAAAATGGAAAGAAAAAAAAAGAATGGGCAGCCAGGGCCAAGGACAGTGGGTCACACCTATAATCCCAGCACTATGGGAGGCTGAGACAGGAGGAGAGCTTAAGCACCAGGAGTTGGAGACCGGCCTGGGCAACACAGGGAGACCCCCATCTCTACCAAAAAAAAAAAAAAAAATTAAGAGTACACAATGAGTGCACACCTGTGGTCCCAGGTACTCAAGACGCTGAGGTGGGGGGACTGCTTGAGCCCAGGAGTTCAAGGCTACAATGAGATAAGCAACTACAGTTCAGCCTAGATGACAAAGTGAGACCCTGTCTCCAAAAAAAAAATATTTTTAAAAAGTGAGGGTATGAGATTTGAACAGATATTTCTTCACAGAAGATATACAAATAACCAAAAAGCACTTGAAAAAATGTTAACATCATTAATCACCAGGAAAATGCAAATCTAAACCACAATGAGATACCATTTCACACACACTAGAATGGTTATAATAAAAAAGGTAATAACGATGTGGAGGAACTGGAACCTTCATACACTGCTGGTAACATTGTAAAGTGTGCAGTTGTTTTGGGAAGCAGACTCACCGTTCCTCAAAGGTTAAATATAGAGTGGTCATATGATCCAGTCAATTTCACTCAGGGCAATATATATCTCCAAGAGAACTGAAAAGACATTCATACGTTCTACTGCTACACACAAAACATTATACACAAATGTTCACAGCAGCATTACTCGTAACAGCCAAAAGTGAAAACAACCTAAATGTTCAACAACTGATGAATGGATAAACAAAATGTGGCAGGTCCATACAATGGAACAGTACTCAGCAATCAAAATAGTACTGATACATGCTTTAAGACAGACAAGCCTTGAAAACACGCTAAGTGAAAAGTCAATCACGAAAGGCCACCTATTACATGATTCCGCAAAATGTCCACAGTACATCTACAGAGATAGAAAGTAGATCAGTGGTTGCCAGGCACTGGGAAGAGGGGGTAATAGTGATCACTAATGAACACGAGATTTCTTTTTGGATTGTTGCAAATGTTCTGAAATTAAGTAATAATGGCAGTTGCCCAACTCTGTAAATATATTAAAAACTACTAAAGTGTATATTTTAAAGGAATGAATTTTATGGCATATAAATTATATCTCAATTAATTTTAAAGCCAGAAAACAAATGGATGGCAAAATATCAGCCTGGAGGCAAGTCTGAAAGAGAGAATGGTAACTTCGATTAACAGAAAAGAAAGAAAGGAAAAGAAAGATATAAAAGGGGGGAAATTACAGAAATGATTTAAAACCCCAGTTTGTTGTGGGGAGAGAATAAAATAACCAGACACAAACTGGCTAACTTCTGGGAGACAGGAGACTCTAAAGTCCTGGAGAATTATAAAAAACAAAGAGAGAAGTATTTTTCACCCAATAAAAGGGGAATAATAAATGAAAAATAAGATACACCATCAAGAGGAAACAATATATTTCAGAAAATACTTCTGAATATTTTTCTGAAATAGGATTACTCTTGATTTGGAAAACTTTGAATTGTGCAAAACTGACCAAACTATATACAATGAAAAATAACATGTTGTATCTATGATGGCTAATTTTTGACTCAAGAATAAATAATATTTGGCTGATACTATTTTTCTTTTTTTTTTTGTTTGAGACCGAGTCTCACTCTTGTCACCCAGGCTGGAGTGTAATGGCGCGATCTCGGCTCACTGCAACCTCCACCTCCTGGGTTCAAGTGATTCTAACTCAGTCTCCCAAGCAGCTGGGATTATAGGCGCCTGCCACCACGCCCAGCTAAATTTTTTGTATTTTCAGTAGAGACGGGGTTTCACCATGTTGGCCAAGCTGATTTCGAACTCCTGACCTGAAGTGATCCACCCACCTCAGCCTCCCAAAATGAGAGAAGTATATACAATCAATCCTTTCATTTTTCAGGTGATTTAAATTTCTCACTTTTAAACATAATCTAAGTTCCTGGCAAATGACTCCTTTTGCTTATGAAAATGAACTCTTACCATGGAACCACATGAAATTTTAAAATAATGATTTTTCAGTAAAAACCTCTGCTGTTTCAACCTTTGGGAAACAAGGCAGTTCTGGAGTTGGCAAAGCTTTAGAAATTCCCCATCAATCAGGACTTTCTGAAGATGGCGAAAGTGCAACACACAAAATAAGAAAGAATAAAGCTGACTTCCCCCAAGAAGGGAGAGCAAATAAACTAGCAAAAAAGACTGGTCAGTGTGTTCATACAGTGAGGTCTCAGGAGAGCTACAAGTTTTTCTCCGAAATACCATTTGAGAGTTACAACACATTTCTTTGTTTTGCTCCAAAATTCTCTGCCCAGTAAATTCCCTCTTCTTTCACTACAATCTACTACTAAGTGAATATTAAAGAAACAAACTTGAGTGGAAAATGGGATACAATGAGACAAACATGCACCTATGGAAATATATGACTAGGTGTCAAAATGAGTAGAACTGACAAAAAATGATGGGTTTAGGGAAAAGGGATCAAAATGAATAAAATTGGCCATGGAATGCCTCTGCACAGGATAGTTCTGTAGTGTACTCAGAAAATCAAGCAGGTTATAAGAGGTCCAACATAAGGGGCTGAAAAAAAGGCTCAGGGTGGGCTGAATAGTTTATGTTAGGACGACAACAAAGAGACTGGCTTTCTTAGAGCCAAGGGTTTTTGTTCTGAACGGACTTAGACTTTTGGAATCTTAAATACCTTCTTAAGTTTAGCTCTGTTTTGGAAGAAGACTTTAGATGTTAAAGACTTCAGAGAAAATAAGATATGGTGACATCTGTGGTTTTGGAAGTATTTTTCTGTAAACTCCCATGGAGTTAACTTCAGGAAATTGAAAATACTCTGACCCTCCCACAGGACTCAGACATAGAACAAAGTGGTTAAGAGAGGAGGTTCTGGAGTTGGTCTGTGTTCAAGTTCTATCTCTGCTACCAAATAGCAGTGAGACATGGGGCAAGTTACTTAAACCTTTCTGGACCTCAGTTTCCTCACTATAAAAAGTTGCTGTAATCAGAAGAAAAAAAAGTTGCTGTGAAGAATGAATAAACTCCTACTTAGAGCACTTCCAGTGACCCAGTGACCAGCACACAGTAAGAATACATAAGTACTAGATCTTCCATTCAGAATTACCATGGACAACGACTCACTCTAAGTTATTAAACATAATATGGACAAAATCTCATTACCCCATGAGATGATTTATTACTGGAAATTCAAGGAAACCAGACATTTCAAGTGTCCCGTGCAATGAGTCACCAACTTTTGGATTTTGTCAATATTCTCAGACTGTTTTTCACCCTTCTGGTTGAAATTAAGTGTAGACACGTTACCAAGAAATGTTTTGCTGAAATGTGAAATCATACAGGTCAGGAAATCCAGAGACTTGAGTTATCCTGGGTAAAGTGGACGTCAGAATTTCAAGTATCTCAAACGTAAAATAAAGCCTTCATGGCCTTAGTCAGGTTTGTAGTTCTACTGATGTTACATAGTGACAGTGCACAGCTTAGGATAATTTATGGAGCAAATGCTGAAAAAGGAAACATATTACTAGACACAAATTTTACTTCCTCAGGGGGAACTTTAAAACTAGCTACGGACTGTGGGTATATGTCTTCAGCATGCTGAGCTGATGCCCTAAAGAAAACGTAAGTCTGATGGGCTTGCACCTTTAGGCTTACCCTGGGATGGAGGTCTTTCCTGAAGCACAGTGAAGGCCTCAGCACTTACTATTAAATGATTCTTTGCCCTTTCATAATATAGTTATCCTGTGGGTAACATGCTTTCAATGTTGACACGGACACATTTGTCAGTGTGGCCATCTGACCGCCCTTGCCCCATAGCCATTCCCTCCTCCAGAGGAGAGCAACTGGGCCCTGTTTTGCTCAGTTTATTTATTATTGGATAGGTTTTTGTTTCTCACTACTGTCAGAACAACCATTAATTGCCATGCTGTCTAAGACCCATTATTGCCACCCTCTTTCCTTTTTCCTTTTCCTGTCTCATTCCTCTCTGTGCTTCTCCCCACAGCTGCCATCTTTGTGTGATAAGGCCGACCTTCTATGGGCATCAAATAAACCCCGTCATCCCATCAGATCCCCTCTCTCCCTTCTCATGGGAGTGCCTCGTACTGATCAGGCACCTGGAACAAAAGGGTGTGGGATTTGAAATCAGAATCTAGGTCTCTGTCACCATTCTGCCACTTATTAGCTGTGACCTTGGGTAAAAATGTGCCTTAGTGTCTTAGGGACAGTATGTATATTGTCTATTTCTCAGGACCGCAACGAGAAGTAAATGAGTGCATGAAAGGGTAAAACCACAGGGTACCCTAGAATGATTTCCACTCCTCCTAGGAATGGAGAAGCTGTTCTAGAAGCCCAAGTATGCTGGAAGATTGGCCGCCAGAGAGTCAAAATTTTCTTGTATTTAATCCATTAAAAGCCTGAGAGAAATTCTGAAACTCATGCCCAAATAACCTCTCCGGAACAAGGATATCTCTTGCACTAACCATATTTATATAGCCCTCTTCAACTTATGAGATTCCTTATTCATGGCTGGAATGTTATCTAAATCAACTGTTTAAAAAATAATATTTAACATTCCTTTTCCTTCTCATAAAAATGAAAATCCAGAAGAGAAAATTTTTTTTTTAATCACCCATATCCCGCTACCAGGTGATAAATATTTTTAACATCTCGATGTACCTCGTTAAGGCTTTTTTTTCCTGATTCTTTTCATAAAACATGTAACATATTATATATTACATATAATTTCACAACTGTTCTTTTCCATGCAAGAATGTATCAAATACGTCCTCAACACTCCAACTCTTAGATTTCAACCAGAGGACATTTTGAATCTATTTCAAATTTATTTACTTATAGGATAGTGATCTAAAGAGGACGTCAGAGGCCAACACAAAATTTTATACATCAAACTTTTTGGCTTATTTTAGAACCCCCAGGAAGAGTCCAGTATTTATAAGAGGAACTTTTATATGTGGTGGTATAATTCAATTAACAGGCAAATGCAAAAATGTTAAAAACGAAAGCTGAATACTTACAAGCAAATTCAAAACTTTAAATATTATACAGACTATATCATTTGGAATGCCAAAATCTTCTCTCAATTGAGACATATTTTCAGATATACTTAGAGTTCTAGCAAATTAATAGAAACCGTGAAATGAAAAAGACCTTTTCTATGGATAATTGATCAGTTATTGCTTATTTCTCAAGTCAAACCTGCAACAGAAGCAAAGAAATGTTGTATTCTAAGAGAAAATAATAATAAAATATAAGGTACTATAAAGTGATAAGGTTATTCGTCACTATAAACCAAGGATGAGTACGTTATGTGTCACTATAAACCAAGCAGCAGAGTTAAACTGAGGAAATATAAAAGAATACCGATCATGACAGCTACAACTTTAAAGAGTTCCACAAAACTTGAGTATGATTCATTTCAATATGAAGAGAACAGACACAAGAGAAAAGATCCCCTACCTTTAATTAACTAGGGAGACTAATGACAAAATGGACTCTTAAAAGCCATTACTGGTCTTTTGCTCTTAGATAAATACTAGTAGCCCCCATTTTTTTTTCTTTGCTTGGTTTTTCTTTTTGTAAAGATGGGGTCTCACTACATTGCCCAGACTGGTCTCAAACTCCTGAGCTCAAACAATCCTCCCACCTTGGCCTCCCAAAGTTCTGGGATTACAGGGATTACAGGCAAGAGCCACTGCATTCAGTCAGCATTTTTTGTTTTAAAATATTTATGCCAAAGATGCAGATTAGACTGCCAAACTTAGGGGAATGTGCAAAAAAACTTCAACAAACCAAAGAGAAAAAAAAAAGAAAGGATATGAAGAGTCAAAAGTCATGTAAGAAATTCAAAGGATCAATTAACATAAAGACATTCAACCTCACTGATAAATACAAATTTTAACAAAGAGACTATTTTTTGTCTACAAAATCGTAAAAATTAAAAAGAAAAATATGGAAAAATGAATACTATCAAACTCTTGAAGAGCAATTTTGGCAGTAATATCAAAATTTAAAATGTGTATGTCCTCCAGCAATCCTTTTATGAATTTCTCCTTTCATAATTTCTCTTAGGAACAAGTAACCTAAGGCATACAGAGACACAAGTATAACCGTGTTCACAGAAAGTTTATTTATTTTTTGAGACAGTCTTGTTCTTTTGTGCAGGCTGAAGTGCAATGATGTGATCATAGCTCATTGCAGCCTCTAACTCCTGAGTTCAAGCGATCCTTCCACCTCAGCCTCCAAAGTAGCTGGGATCATGGGTGCACATCATCATGCCTGGCTAATTTTTTTTCTTTTTTCTTTTTTGTAGAGATGGGGTCTCCCTGTGTTGCCCAGGCTGGTCTCGAACTCTAAAGCTTAAGTGATCTTCCTGCCTCAGCCTCACAAAGTGTTGAGATTAATGTGAGCCACCACATTTGGCCAGAAACATTTATAACAGACAAAAACTAGAAAATATCTAAACTACTAAATGGACTTACAACGTAGGTTAAGTAAACTATACTATGTCCATAAGAAATTTTACTCAGTTTCAAAATAAATCACAGATATTAAATAATAATAATATGGAAGATATTCATGAGAAATAAAGCAAACTGCAAAACCATACATATGGTCCATTTGCTGTAGAAAACTAAAGTTGATACAAGTAATACGTGGCTATTTATGTTTGTTTTAAAAATTCCTTTGAATATATAAAGAAAATAATCTAGAAGGATAAACTCTAAACTGCTAGTGTTTCTCACTGTGTTACAAATATTTGATAACAAGGAGCGGGGACTAAGTTGTCATTTGAATTTTTGTTATAAGCAGATATAATACTTTTCTAATTTACAAATAACAAATAAAGGAGGAGGTTCTCTCAAAAAATTAAAGTGCAACATATCACACTGAAATTAAAAATGTACTTCACATCTACTAGTTAAGTTAGCTATTTACATGCTTCATAAGTAAGCCAGGTAGTTAAAATCCATCAAACGTGAACACCACCTACCTCTTTAGGTGATAAATTTTGTGTGTATACTGTCCCTTTTCTCCATCCTTCTCATAAGGTTCATTCTTTAAGACTTCTATTCCTTCTCCACCACCAGTCTCATTCTTACTGGCTTCTGCAACAGAGTAAAGCTGCCCAACTTGATACTGAAATTTCAAAGAACATAGAAACTCAGTAAGACAGTAGTAACTGCAGAATTTTGTATGCTAAAATCTTAATATAGAAGATACAGAAAAGCATATCCAAACCATTCAGCACAACTGTGTTCAACATGAAAACACAACTCAAATTACAAATTTATATGTTTAGGAAGACAAACAGCATATTATCATATAGTTTTAAAAAACTGTATTTTATAGAACTTTCATTATTCAAAAAAATTTCCAGTTATAAATACTTTGGTGCCTTTACACTATCCATGTATCATGAAAATGTCTCGACACTTGGTTCAACTTTTGAACAATATATATTTGTACTTTTCAAAGCATTTTCACCTCTATTATATCTCATTTAACTTCACAAAATTCTAAGAAAGGTATGGCAGAAATACAACTGGCACTTTGTCAGCTAAAGCTGAGTAACCAGCATATTGTTCTTAATGATAAAGGGGAGGGATATAAACTGTAATAACAAAAGCTTGGAGATCCAAAGAAACATAACACACAGTCCAAATCTTAGTAGACTTCTGGGGTCATTTTTTCCTTATGACTTATTTGTGATACACCCAATTTGGTCCTTCTTCAGCTAACCAGAAACAGTATTGGGGGCCCAGGATCAAAAATGTTCATTGTGAGTCCTCAAGTAAACAGAATAAACGGAAACTGTTTTTAAAGTAATATAAATATACACATATTACTCTAAAAGGCAGGAAATTGCTGAGAGTAGTTTCTATTTCATTTAAAGTGAATCAGAAACCTCAGAGGCCTGCATCAATACCTCTAAGTCAGCTGTATTTTCTACACCAACCTGGAGTCATTAGTTCCAACAAATGTTGGAAAAAGTTCTTGTGTTCTGATTTGTTCTGGTGACCCAACCAAGGCACTATCTCCCATCTCTTCAAATTTGGCTAAAATTGTTTCTTCTAATGAAAACAGCTTGAAGAAGTGTATTTCTTCTGGATAAGCATATTTCTGGAGAAAAGCTACAAAAATCTACCTCTAAGAACTTGTAATTTCAAAACTAACATTTTAGGTGAGGGACCAAAACAGCAGGTAGTTGTAAGCTTAGTAAACATTCATATCTATAAATCACATGGAGATATGATGCTATTTTGCCCATTAATTAAATTTAAAAACACACCCACACGCATACTCTTACTCAATTTAGAAGTGTTTGGGAAGTTGAAACCAAACATATGTCTTAAATGCTCCAATTTCTGTAGGGCCTGCAGAGAGGACTGTATTTCTCCTTTCAGCCTTCCATGACACAACACTAGGGTTAGTCTAACAATGCCACAATCCTTAAATACCTAAAATATGTACTTTTAAACACTATCATATTCTAAAACAGGACTAAAATGAGTCTAAGTTAAAAGATAAATTTCATTTTGGTCAGGAACACACAGTAACAAAAATTGAAAAGAACTCTATCCAAAAAAATGTTAATGAACTGACGTTTTGTGGCATGCTACTTAGGCTTTCTTTCATTCTCGTATTTTAAGAATAAGAAACAAAAAGAGTAAGAAATAGACACAGAAGGCATGTTTTAAAAATGTGAGCACAGGCCTGGCACAGTGGCTCATGTGTGTAATCCCAGGGCTTTGGGAGGCCGAGGCGGGCGGATCACTTGAGGTCAGGAGTTCAAGACCAGCCTGACCAATATGGTGAAACCCCATCTCTACTAAATACACAAAAATCAACCAGGTATGGTGGTGGGTGCCTGTAACCCAGCTACTCAGGAAGCTGAGGTAGGAAGAACTGCTTGAACCCAGGAGGCAGAGGTTGCAGCAAGCTGAGATCGCGCCACTGCACTCCAGCCTGGGCAACAAAGCAAGACTCCATCTAAAAAAAAAAAAAGAAAGAAAAAAAGTGAGTATAACAGAAAGCCAAGAAGAGTATTTTCAGTGACAATACCAAGACTCAAAAAGATTCTGACAAGCTAATTCAACCAGCTGAAACCAAAAGAAAAAAATCTAACAGAAACAAATGTCAATTTCCACATTCAAGTTCAAACAATCAATTGTACAAATAGAGAACAGGGGTGCCTGGCTTCTCTGGAGTGTTTTAATACAGTGAATCCTTCTGAGATATATACAGCTATGTTCAAGTCTACATTAACCAGTGCCAGATAGCTACTCTCTTTCACTTCCTGCATTTCTTTCTGTCTTCTGTCAGCTGTCACTTCTTAGGTTATCAGTTTGTTTTGTCCCACTTCCAAGTCACTGCTTCTAATCTACTGTCAGCTCTAGGAAAACCAGAAAACTGAGCAAATGGGAACTGTGTGCAAGTTACAAAAGAGCCTAGAGGGTTTTATGGGTTTTGCTATACATATCTTGATTTCTCAGAAGCTATTTCTGCTCTTATCCTCATTCTTGGCTATACTACACATGGCTATAACTCCAGGACATGCACATTCTGTATCATGTGTAGACTGAGGAAGACAATAAGCTCTTACAGTTATGTGCTGGTCATACCATGTCTGGAATACTGTTTGCAGTTCAGATCAACAATTACAACACATATAGTTATGGGACCAGCTGGTGAGGAAGTCTACAGATCATGCTGTATTAGGCCAAATGAACGTGCCAGGAATGTTTAACCTTGGGACTGTCTTAAGATGAAATAAAAGGGCTTGTGAGGGAGGTGGTTGGCTGGAGGGGAGAGTTGCCATCAGAAAACCTGAAGGATTACCACTGCAAGACAGAACAGGTTTATTTCCCATTGCTCAAATGGGATGAACTGTCAACAAGAGCCAAGCACTATAGGAAAAGCAGATTTTGGGTCAAAGACAAATGTCTAAAATGTCCAACAGTAAAGTAGGCTGCTTCTCTAAGTAGCAAGTTACTTAACCTTAAACTACATAAGCTGAGGCTGGAGCCTCATTTCTCTGGGATGTTGTAGAAGGATTCCTGCACTAGACAGGAGGTTAAACTACATTCTTTAGACTCTTCCAGAACAAGGCAGTGTAACAAGAAATTTATTTGCAATTCATTATCATAATTCATTTTGTCACATCAGGTGGAATGAAAAGGTAAATCAATACTATGAAAATATGAACTTAAAATAAATATCAAAGTACAGTACATATATCAATAAAATGATGCAGAAGCAAGAAAAACTTACCTCCTGAACAGAACATGGCAAAACCACACGGCTAAAAAGACAAAAGAAAAAATATATACATTACGTATGAAATAGCTTTAAACACAGATCTGTAAAGAGGTTTTACCTTAAATCCAATGATAACAGAAACAAGTCTCTTAAATTAAAAAATCAAAGGGTGTCATGGAAGAGGGTCTCTGAATGCCTACACCCTAACTGGGGAACTAAAACTATCATTTCTGGATCCCAATGTTCATTTGCATTTAGTGTTCTCAGGACCCCAAAGAGCAGCCGCAGAGATTCTTGAGAGTAAAGAAAAAAGAGAAAACTCAACACTGAAAACTGCAGGGTACAGAATGTAATATTTGTAGACTGTCAGGTCAGGTTGCCCTGACAAAATTTTTCGCATGGTTTCACTCTCCACCTATATACTGTGCATTTTGTTTTTATGATGGTTCTCACAGAATACTTCTTCAATCTCATGAATAAATGCTTCCAGAAACTGTTCTCTCACTATTAAATTACTCCTCAAGTTTACTAAGATAAAAATAAGGAGCCATGTAGAAATAACAAGAAAAAAATTTTACTATGGAAACTACCTTGAACCTTATAATAATTCCTTCTAGCATACAGATGATATGGGTTTGATCCTGTTTAAAAGTTTGTCATTGTATATACCAAAAAGATGTCATTATAGCTCAATTGCAAGCAGTCTTAAAGGCCAAAAACAATATCGTGGTATATTATTTTATCAAAAGGTTGCATTTTATCTCTAGATTTGATAAGGAGATTCCTTAGTTTATTTCCACCATAAATTCTGAAAACCAAGACCATCCCTGTATATCAACTGTCTCACAATTATAGTTGGTTCCAAGATAGCAACTTCTTTTTTGGAGTGGGGTGTATGATCCTTCTCATATTTTCCTAATCTTACCTGTCATTTTATAGAAAATTTTCAATAGTTTTCCTCATTCTAATTTCTTTTCAGCTGTAGTTTCTTTTTATTTTTTCTTACAGTAAGAGTCATTTAGCTTATTGTATTAGTGACAATCTTTTTGGTCTAGACATTCTTTGTTAATAGTCTTTCTTACACCTAAGCATGAAGAGAGTAATGCAACCCAGATTACATCCAGTTTGCATTCCAGCTACACTTTCCACCTACTCCTTTCTCCCTACTCTCCTCACACATCTCTGCCTGAACGTTCACATCACCTCAATCTCCAACGTGTACAAAACGTGTCTGTTACTCCTTCCCTTTGACTACCAAATTACCACCACTCTTGGTCTTTCTGATAATGGTGATCCAAAAACAATGAACTTTCTCAAAGCCACAGTGGTCACTAATTTCTACTCTCCATCAAGAATAAACTTCTTGCTGGCAGGGTGGCTCACGCTTATAATCCCAGCACTTTGGGAGGCTGAGGCGGGCAGATCACGAGGTCAGGGGTGGGATCAAGACCAGCCTGGCCAACACAGTGAATCCCTATCTCTACTAAAAATACAAAAATTAGCTGGGCGTGGTGGCACACACCTGTAATCCCAGCTACTCTGGAGGCTGAGGCAGGAGAATGCTTGAGGCTGGGAGGTGGAGCACCACTGGGCTCCAGCCTGGGCGATAGAGTAAGACTCTGTCTCAAAAAAAAAAAAAAGAATAAACTTCTTGTAAGTCCTTCCATACCTAAAAATTCCAAATCATTTTAGTTCTCTTCTCAGTACACACTAACTTGCTCACTGTCCCAGGGCATAAAATGGGGGAGAGGAGACTAGAATGATATAGGTTGGGAGCATATATTATCAGGACCAGGACCTATAATACTATAGTAAGAAATCCATTAAATTCATTAGGCAATAAGGAATCTCAGGATATTGTTCTAAGAGGTAAGTGACAACTACAGCTGACTTGAAGAAGTCATCTGCAGGTGGTTAAAAACACTGACAAGCAGGAGAAGCTATCTTTTGGGAGGCTAGGCAAGAAAGATGATGGAATGCAGAGGGAATGGAAGGAAGGGATAGAAAGGAAAGAGTTAGTCTTCCCTGAAGTTTCACAAAACCAAAGAATCACTGCTGAGTAATTTTATGCTAACAGGAAGATCCCTATTTTTATTTAATAACACTTTCAAGGAAATTTCTTTCACAAAATGAAAGTGACTGATTAAGACATTCTGAACAATGAGTCAAGTAACTTCAAGATTTGCTTAACAAGTAAAAGTAAAAAGGAACATACAGGCTTTGATTTTCTGTTGTTATTCTAAAAGCAGTATTCAATTTACAGTGCCAATCGAAAATGTTCAAATGTCTAAAAATTCTCATAAAAATAATCTTTCAAATGGAATCGGTAACAAATTCTTTAAAACCAGAACTCTACATTAGTGGTAACTCTGTCTACTGCTTAAATAATAACTTGAAGGAAAACAGCCCACCTCGAAAGTCATTTCTAACATTTTAATTCTTATTTTAAAAAATGGAGGGCCAGGCGTGGTGGCTCATGCCTGTAATCCTAGCACTTTGGGAGGCTGAGGCAGGTGGATCACCTGAGGTAAGCAGTTCGAGACCAGCCTGACCAACATGGTGAAACCCTGTCTCTACTAAAAGTACAAAACATTTAGCAAGGCATGGTGGCATGTGCCTGTAGTCCCAGCTACTCGGGAGGCTGAGGCAGGAGAATCGCTTGAACCCGGGAGGTGGAGGTTGCAGTGAGCCGAGATGGTGCCACTGCACTCCAGCCAGGGCAACAGAGCAAGACTGTCTCAAAAACAAATAAAAAATAAATAATAAATAAATAGAATTTTGTAAGACAACAAACATTCACCAAAATATTTCAGTTACCAATACCTTCACATAGGAATGAGCTATCGCTTCTAATAAACAAGAGTTTAAGAAAGTTGACTTAAGAGTAAGAAGTATCAATTTTTCATTGAACTGTAACACTGAATACAGCATGCTAGGATTTGATTCTGTGCTAGATACCGACATTACTTATGAAACAGCGCCTATGTTCAAAAAGTCTAAGAGGGAAAAAAAAAACCTAGGGGAGATACACATAAAGAGTGAACATCAAGAAATTTAAGGCTAGGCATGGTGGCTCACACCTGTAACCCCAGCACTGTGGGAGGCCAAGGCAGGTGGATCACCTGAGGTCAAGAGTTCAAGACCAGCCTGAGCAACATGATGAAACTCTGTCTGTACAAAAAATAAAAAAATAAAAAATTAGTGGGGCGTGGTGGCATATGCCTGTAATCCCAGCTACTTGGGAGGCTGAGGCAGGAGAATCGATTGAACCCAGGAGGTGGTAGTTGCAGTGAGCCGAGATGGTGCCACTACACTCCAGCCTGGGCAACAGAGCAAGACTCAGTCTCAAAAAAATAAATAAATTTAATTTATGACTCTTTGGGAAACATAATTAGACTTTGGCCACATGTTGTCAACATTCATTATCTGGGCACATTTAAATTTTTATAATGAAAGCAAATGTTTGCAAAAAGCATAGTGTGCAAATTCCCAATGGGAACTGCTTTCCAAGAGTTAGCTTCATACTACTCACATAACTGTCAAACTACTGAACACTTTTTTTATGTGTCTGTAACATTTTTGGAGAGAGGAAATACTCCAATGAAAGAAAAATGACTAGATCTGTTTAAAATCAGTTCTGCAACTCACTTGCTCTGTAACGTGGGCCAAGTCAAGTTCCTTCTTTCTTATTTTCTCCATTTGTTTTAGTGTCTGCCACCCATCTACCTACATCATATAGAAGTCAGAGTAATTAACACTTGTTTGATACACTGTATAAACGACTTGAAAGAAAAATTTTATATAAACCCAATTCGAATTTTCACTCTACCAACAAAAGGCAAAATATGTCTCTTCTCAACATCTCTGTCACTGACCAAAGTTATCATTTTTCATCAATTCGTTAACAAATATTTACTGAGCGCCTATTACATGCGAAGGACTATTCTAAAAACTGGGAATATGAGAGTGAGCAAAACGAATTCATGGCCCTTACATGTAGAAAGAGAATACAATTAGTAAGAGAAAAACAAATTAATAAAAAATTGCGTGGCACGTTGGATGGTGATATGGAGACCGATAAAGCAGGGAAGGCAAATACCAAATAGTGGGAACGGCAATTAGGTCTTCAGAAACGAATTCCCTGAGAAGGCGACATCTGAGCAAAGACCTGGAAGGAGGTGAGTTAGAGCGCTTCGAGCAAAGGGAACAAAAGCAGGTGGAAAGGCCTTGAACTGAACTTATTGTAGAGTAGTGGAGGAACAGCAAGGAAGCTTGTGAAGCTGGAATGGGCAGGGGAAAGGTGGTAAATGAAATCAGGGCGGGAAAAAGTGAAAAGCCTTGTAGGCTGTTGCAGAGGTATTGACTTTTTATTGCGGGTGAGAGAGTAAGTCTTTGGGAGGTATTGAGCAGAGAAATGACATCAGTGACTTTTTAAAAGTTTAAGAACACTAAAAATAATGTGTCTGAAGAAAGCTAAAGTAAGGCAAAAGTACTTCTAAGAATCTAAAATGAAAAATGTGAAAAACAACGAATGGGCCGTATTCGACATCCCTAGTTGCTCAAAGGATGCTGACGACACGAACCAGCTGTGACAGATGAACACATTCAAAGCCAAGCAAATTTCCGTAATGTTCACAGTCCTTGCCAGTGGGAAAAGCAGTGACTTTTCAACAAAATCACTCTGATGGTCGGATGCACCTCGAAATCCCTCCATTTGACAGACCACGTGTTAACTTCTAAGAAAGTAGGTGGGGCCCGGGGTGTCACCTCATCTTAAAACATGCCGAAACCAAGAAAAGTACAGGCTCTCCCGTCAAGTCCACGGAGCTGCCCAGCTGAGCGCAGGCTTTCCAGATTCCCGGCTCCAGCATGAACTTCAGGGCGCCAACGTCCCACCCCGAGTCCTGACACCAGGGCTACCTTCAATCGGCAAGCCCATCTCCCGCTGGTTACCAGCGGACTCCACCCCAGACGACAAATCACAGTCAAACTCAACGTGTCTCCCCACCCTTAGACTGCGGCTCCTTCCCACCGGCGGACCTGGGGGTGGGCCCAGACCCAGGCTGGGGGTGGGGGGTTGGGGAGAAGGCGGGTCCCAGCGGAAACTCCCGGCCGCGCCTTCCCGAGCCACGCGCTCGGGCCGGGACCCAGCCGCCTTCGCCGCGGGGAAGTGGGAGGCCGCGTTACCACGGCAATGCCTGGAGGGCCGAGGGGCGCGATCAGGGAGGGGCTTCAAAGGGGCCAGGGGCGCGTGTCGGAGGGAGGGGGCGCCAGCAGGGAGGAGCTGACACAGGGCTGACTCCGATTTAGGGAGAGCCTGCCACTTCTCCATCAACAAATCTCCCGTCACTGCAGTCCCACGGCCTAGCTCGCGCCCACGGACCCACTCACAATTCCTTGATCAGCACCATCTTCCCGGAACCCCCTCGCAGCTGCCGCCGCCACCGCCGCCGCCGCCGCTGCCGCTACCGCCTCTCACAGCGCCTGCGCGGCCCCGCCTCTCTGCCACCGTACCACCTCTGCGCCTGCGCACCTACACGCTTCCGCCGCGACCAGTCGCGTCAGCGCGCGAGGGGGCCTAGCTCCGCCCAGTTCCGTGCCCCACCTCGGGCACACGAGGCCTCCACTGCGGTTGCGCGGCCGGTTTAAGAGCGTGCGGCTTCTACTGCGGTTGCGCAAACTCGCCGCGCGCACTCCTGTCTGCTTACGAGGGCATCTCCCTCCAGCTTTGGTCCCTTGGGGCGTCTGGGCAGCCTACGCTTTCCGGTGAGTTTTCCAGTTGGTGACTAGTTTTCAGCTCTCTCTCACTGCTCTGTGGGAGGGCCCACTTCCTTGACCGACACCTAAAAGACTCTTGACAGGTTCTGGAGGCCGCCGACGCCGGCTTCTGTTCCCCTCCCCAGCCCTTGACAGCTTAGGTTCCGCAGGAGGATGTTCACCTGCTTTGCGGTCTCGTGGAGGTCCACCGCGGCGGAGAACCCTGAACCTCACCTGTGACTCGGCAGGATGAGCGGCCAACACTCCCGACGAAGGCCCTCTGGGGGAAATGAGGCGCTTGGCCTCCAGACCCAGGAAAGGAAGCTGATGCTGAGAGTACGTTCTCACGGTTGCAGCGAATCCGCCTTGGGCCTCAAAGCCGCAGCCCAGCGGTGGTCTCTGGCTTGCTCTTGTGCCTGACACGGTTCTAGGCAGTGGGGATGCATCTAGAAGCAAATACGGTCCCTGTTTTCAAGAAATTCACAGTCTAGAGATAACTCAGTTGGAAAGAAGGCGGGGAGAATTTGGGCTGGTGGGGAAGTTCTATGCTATGAATACAGTGGAGTACTGGGGGAGGCAGAGGACTCAGGGCCAGGGCTGCCTTAAGAGGCTTTGTTTGAGCCTGGCCTGTTAGGATGTGAGAGGACCCGAGGATGGGATAAACTTAGGGTATTGAAGGATCAGTCAGACGCCAGATGTGGCCAGAACATTCTAAGTGAGGGGGGGAAATCAGCTGGGACCAACTAGATCACTAGGCCATTGTAAGGAATTTGTATTCTAAGAACCATGAGTATCTGTTGAAAGGTTATTAAGAAGATCAAAATATCATCAAAACATTTCTGTGTAAACATCAAGTGTATCTGATAATGGAATACATCTGTGGAGTTAGGGCTGCCTCAAAAAAAGTAATGGAAATGAAGTGACTCATGACTCAGTGACTCCCGGGAACTGCCTTAGGAGAAAGTTTCTGGAATCTCAAAACTCCCAGAAACTTTCTTCTAAGCCAGTCCCTGGAAGTCACCGAGTTTTTGTTATGTGTCAATCGTGCTAGGTTTTGTGAGGGCAGGGATTTAAGGAAATGCATGCTCTTTCTTGCAACAGTTGAGAAGCTGAGGATCTGCTTTGTTGATTGGACATTGGATTTTATGCCAAGTACTGTGCTAAGTAATGGAGATACTTTATCTGATTTCACCCTTAGAACAACATTATGAGATGTATTTTAGCATGCTTTACAAGGGGCAATAAAATGAGATTCAGGGAGCCATGTTAAGTGACTTGTACTAGCTTGTTGGCAGAACCAGGTTTTCAAATCCAGATTTTAAAATCCATTCATTACACTAATATCCTAGAAGAAAGTTAAGTTGGGGCGTGCAGACCATCTTTGTGACAAATAATTGTTCTCAATTATGGAAAGAAGACTAAATCTGGAAGATATTTAGAGAAATTAAGGAGTTGAATACTGTAAATCTGTGTGCTTAGAGTTAGATGGTGTTCTTTAACGTCTGAGGAGACAGTATTAATTGCCAATTTTGGCCAGGCGAGGTGGCTCACACCTGTAATCCCAGCACTTTGGGAGGCTGAGGCAAGCGGATCACCTGAGGTCAGGAGTTCTAGACCAACCTGACCAACATGGTGAAACCTCGTCTCTACTAAAAATACAAAAATTAGCTGGGCGTAGTGGCACGTGCCTGTAATCCCAGCTACTCGGGAGGCTGAGGCAGGAGAATCGCTTGAACTTGGGAGGCGGAGGTTGCAGTAAGCCAAGATCATGCCACTGCACTTCAGTCTAGGCAACAAGAGCGATACTCCATCTCAAAAAAAAAAAAAAGCCAAATTTATATGGTAAGGAGTTATTTTATGTTCTAATCTCTCCCCACATGTTATGCTTGTTGAAAATACAACTTTTTAAACATTCTACATAAATTTATGGTTGACATGCTTTATCACTAAGAAAAATGAGGACATTTTACATCATTTCTCTAATTTTTGAAGCCTCCTGCAAGTGTTCACTAGTTCTTTTGTCTGCATAACACAATTCCTGCTCATAAATAGTAGCCAGATGTTTGTGAAATAAATGAGGCAGTATGCTGGATGGAGCATGCCTCCAAACCAAGTATACAGTATAGACAGTGCCTCCCTTTTATTGTTAAAAAAAAATTATGATACTCTTCAAGTTTAGTAAGTCAGACTTTATTCAGGATCTTCGAGATAAGTATAGGGACCACGGTAATGGGATTTTGTAGTTGGGGAAAGAGATTGAGCTCAACTCTGAACACAGCATGGGCAAGTGAGAATTTATAGCGAAAGAGCTATAAGGGGGTAGGGCAATCAGTGGGTGGAAAATTATTAAGAGGATACATCAGGGATGGAGGGAGATTCTGGCTAAAGCAACTTAACATAATTCTTGCTGAAGACGTGATCAAACTGGTGGAGGATGAAGAACAAGGATTGGGGAGGTTCTTGTTAAAACTAGATTTTACAACTGTTGCACAGATAAGCCTAGGCTTGAGTAAAGTTTGCTCAGGCAGTGTATCTGTCACAATCAGAAGATTCATATTAAAAGACTCAATTGAGAAACAAGGATAGATTGAGAAAGTAACCAGTTTAGATGTATTTGTTGACGGAAAGTTTAGCTAGGTCACTGGAAAACATGAAATCTGTATATCAAAATAATCCTACATTACATCTACTTAAAGGATAAAAATGGCAGAATGAAAGAATTATGAGTGGGACTAGAGAATAGGAAAAACATGAACCAACACCTCAAATGAGAAAGAAGGATATATAAAGAAAAAGACAAATACACGTGAAAGAAAGACAAATACACATTAATCTATTGGATTAGCGTCTCTGTTGTGTGACATTATCTGTGACAGCTGAAGATGTTGAACCCTGTGATGCATTTTTGGAAATGTGTATAAAGTAGAATATAACTTTAGCCAATAATTGTCTATATATACAAAAAGGAGCCAACCTTTTTTTTTTTGTAGTGTGATGTTCCTTGTTGTAACTCTCAAAGGGAACCTTTACACAGATGTTCAGTTAAACTAATTCTACCAGTGTCATATGTCTACCAATCTCATTACTTCCCTTCTAGAGCAAAGAGCTCATTACAGTAAGAATGACGGTAAATTCTACCAAGGCAAACAAAGATTTCTGAACATGGGCAGTGTGTATGAAATGCTTATGCACTAGTTGATAGCTCAACTCTGGTCAAAGAAATTTGAATGGTCACTTAAATATTAAAATTTAATTTAGCCCCTAAAGTAGCCGTTCTCAACCTGTAATCTGAAGAAAAGCTTGTAGATGAGACTCCCAGGGAATTTGTGAACTACCAAAATTACATACATAATTTCATGTCTGTGTACAGTTATCTTTTTTTTTTTTTTTTTTTTTTTTTTTTTGAGACGGAGTTTCTCTCTTATTGCCCAGCAGGAGTACAGTGGTGCCATCTCGGCTCACCGCAACCTCCGCCTCCCGGGTTCAATTGATTCTCCTGCTTCAGCCTCCTGAGTAGCTGAGATTATAGGCACCCACCACCACACCCAGTTAATATTATTTTGTATAGTAGAGACAGGATTTTACCATGTTGGTCAAGCTGGTCTCCAATGCCTGGCCTCAGGTGATACACCCACCTCAGCCTCCCAAAGTGTTGGGATTACAGACATGAGCCACCTAGCCCAGCCAATGTGTACGTTTATCTAGGGGAGAGGTTTGTAGCTTTCATTTGCCTTGCTTTCTCTGCATTTGCCATTCCATTTCTTTTTATCTTCTGCCCATTCCAGAATGATCTTGATTGAGGATATTTGTATGAAAACTAGAAATATTCCCAAGAATGCTTTAATTTTGTTAAATATCAGGGCATAGGTCATAATATTGTATCACTCTGGGATAGACGGGGTTAGGCATTGGAGTAGAAAGACCTTCTTAGCCTGAATCCTGGCTCTGCCACTTACTGTTCTGAACCTTGAGAAAATGACTTAATCTCAGAGATTCAGTTTACACTGAAACTCAATTTTACACATCTGAAAAAAGAGAACTATTAATATCTGCAACAGATTTAAGAACTAAAAAATATGAAGTATATGAAGCACCTATGTTGTGTACTTTACTGGATACATAAGTGTTCAGTGAATGGGAGCCATTTAACAGCTTCCAAAAAGCAGTAACAGTAATTTAAGGTATCCCTGGAGTAACCACTATGTTTAATCATTATTTGTTATTCTGATATATGCATAAGAATGTATATGTGCATTCATGCACGTATACATATTGGCCATAATTACCTTTTCTCTGTTGTATATAATACGGATTCTTGTTCTTCTGTGCCATCACCAACATTTAATATTGTCAGAATTTTTATTTTTTGTCAGTTTATTGGTTTTAAAACTCTGTCTTGTGTTCACTTTGCATTCCTTGCAGGATAAGGATGTTTTTATGTTTTTTTGGTCATAGTCTTATTCTGCCTTCTTTTTCCTATTAGTCATGTTTTTTTCTTTTTGATTTGTAGGATATATTAGGTTGGTGCAAAAGTAATTGCGGTTTTTGCATCATTGAAATTTTTCATTTGATACTGGAATACCTTCTTAAATAAATATGTTTATGTTATACATCATTTTAATGTGCATTTCTCACTTTTGTTTTTTTTTTGCTAATGACTTATTACTTGCTGTTTATATTTATTTTAGACTATGGAAATGATATTAGACAAAAAACAACTTCAAGCGATTTTCTTATTTGTGTTCAAAATGGATCATAAAGCAGCAGACGCAACTTGAAACAGCAGCGCATTTGACCCAGGAACTGCTAATGAACATACAGGGCAGTGGTGATTCAAGAAGTTTTGCAAAGGAGACGAGAGCCTTGCATATGACGAACACAGTGGTGAGCCTTTGGAAGTTGACAATGACTAATTGAAAGCAGTCCTCGACACTGATCCTCTTAGAACTACACAGGTCGTTGCCTAAGAAATCAAAGTCGACCATTCTATGCTTGGCATTTGAAGAAAATTGGAAAGGTGAGAAACAGCAACAAACCATTTCTCAATCAGATTGTGACGTACAACGAAAAGTGGATTTTATATGACAGCCAGTGATGACCAGCTCAGTGATTGGACTGAGAAGCTCCAAAGCACTTCCCAAAGCCAAACTTGCACCCCAAAGAAAGGTTATGATCACTCATTGGTGGTATGCTGCTGGTCTGATCCACTACAGCTTTCTGAATCCCAGTTAAACCATTACATAAGAGAAGTGCACTCAGCAAATCCGTGAGGTTTGCCGAAAACTGCAACACCTGCAGCTGGCAATTGGTCCACAAAAAGGGCCTAATTCTTTGAGAGACGTCACCCAGGCTGGAGTGCAGTGACTCAGTTTCAGCTCACTGCAACCTCCACCTCCCAGGTTCAAGCAATTCTCCTACCTCACCCTCCCGAGTAGATCGGATTGTAAGCACCTGCCACCACCCCAGGCTAATTTTTGTATTTTTAGTAAAGACAGGGTTTGACCATATTGGCCAGGCTGGTCTCAAACTCCTGACCTCAAGTGATCCACCCACCTGGGCCTCCCAAATTCCTGGGATTACAGGCATGAGCCACTGCACCTGGCAGGTTCCAATTCTCCATGACAATGCCCAACTGCAGGTTGCACAACCAGTGCTTCAGGAGTTGAAGGAATTGGTCTATGAGGTTTTGCCTCCTCTACCAGATTCACCTGACTTCTTGCCAACCAACTGCCTTCAAGCATCTTGATGGTTTTTTGTGGGTGAAACGCTTCCGCACCAGCAGGGTGCAGAAAATGCTTTCCAAGAGTTTACTGAATCCTGAAGCACGGATTTTTATGCTACAGGAATAAACAAATTTATTTCTCGGCAAAAATGTGTTGATTGTAATGGTTCCTATTTTGATTAATAAAGATGTGTTTGCGCCTAGTTATAATGATTTTAAATTAACGGTCTTTGAACGCAATTACTTTTGCACCACCACCAGCAGACACACCCCCACACATTCTGGATTTGAATTCCGTGTCGTGTTGATTACGTGCACTTGGAATATTTCCTTTACATCTGTGGATTGTTCTGTCGCTTTTATTTTTTTTTAATAAATGGGTTTCTGAACCTCTGCTGTATTGACATTTTGGGTCATATTATTCTTTGTGTAGAGGCTGTTCTGTGCCTTGTAGAATGTTTAGCATCATCTCTGGCCTCTGACTAGGTACAGTAGTACCCGTCCAATCATGACAATTAGGAATGTTTTCAGACATTGCCCAGTTTCCCCTGGTTTGGGGGATGGTGCACAATTGCCCCTAGTTGAGAACCACTCATTATAGTGACTTTATTGTGCAGTTATCCTATATGTATTTGTTTTATTGTATACCAGGCAAGCCTTAAGTGTTTCATATGAACTAATCCTAACTCATTTACTCATCACATGATGTAGATATTACTGTCCCTATTTTAAAGAGGAGAAATCTTATGTATTCTAATATGCAGAAGATGTTAACTTTACCAGGCTATAACTGATGTATAAAATGCACCTATTTTAAGTGTCCAGTTGTAGAGTTTTCTCAAAGGTATACTCGGACTTCTCTAGAGTTTCATATTATTTATCACTTAGTACTTTTTACCTTCTTTTAGCATAATGGTTCTGAGATTGATGAAGGCGTATCATTCAGTCCTTTTCATTGCTCAGTGGCATTCCTTTATGTGGACATAACCAGAAATTGTTTATCCATTTACCTATTGATGAATTTTTCTTCTATATAGTTTTTGATCATGATAAATTTGCTATGACTAGATGTACATAAGTCTTTGTGGATATGTTTTCGTTTCTCTTGGATTATAATTAAATGTATGTTTAACTCTGGGAGAAATGGCCAAACAATATACGTGGTACCATTTTACGTTCCCAGCAGCAATATAAGAGAATCCAGTTACTCCACATCCTCATCAACATATTTTAGCCACTCTATTTAGTAGAAATATGGTATTGCATTGTAGTAAACTTGCAGTTCTCTGAAAACTGATGATGTTGAGCACTTTTTCATGTGTTTATTGGTCATTTGTACATCTTTTGTCAAGTGACTATTCAACTCTTGCGCATTTTCAAATTGTTCTTTTTCTGTTTTTGAGTTGGAAGAGTTACTAGAATATCCTACATATAAGTCCTTTTCTCAGATGTTTGTGTTAGGAGTACTTTCTCCCAGTCAGCTGCTTGCCTTTTCATTTTAGTGGTATATTTCAAATAGCAGAAATTTTAAGTTCTGATGAAGTCTAGTTTTTCATTTATGGTTCATGTTTTTTGTGTTCTCCCTGAGAAATCTTTGCCTAACCCAGAGGCACAAAGATTTTTATTTTACTATGTTTTCTTCCAGAAGGTTTAAAGTTTTGGCTCTCATATTTACGTCTGTGAGTCACTGCAGATAAGTTTTGGTGTATATGTGAGACAAAAATTCGATTTTTTTTTTTTTTTTTTTTTGCCTATGTATATCCAGTTGTATCCCTGGTTCTTAAAAAGACATTTCCTTTACTCATTTGAAAATCAGTTGACTGTATGTATGCGGGTCTGTTTCATTCATCAATATGTTATGTAATACTACACTGCTTTGATTACCATAGCTATATAGTAAGTCTTGAAATCAAGTGGTTTATTTCCTCTAGTTTCTACATTTTCTTTTTTTTGGTTTCCTAGTTTATAAAAATGTTATGGTTTTCTTTTTTTTTTTAATCGCATTTTAGGTTTTTTACATTTTCAAAATTGTTTTGGCTCTCCTAAGATTTCATTAATTTGTTTAAAAAAGAAGCCTGGTAAAATTTCTATGGGACTTTCAGTCAATCTATAGAACAATTAGGAAGAACTGACATCTTAACAATATTGAATCTTTATAAATGATGTATCTCTTCATTTATTTAGATCTTCAGTGTTTCTTGGCTCTCGGCAGCATTTTGTAGCTTACAGATTTTGCAAATATTTTGCTTTATTCTTAAGTATTTTGTGTGTGTGTGTTTTAAAACAATTGTATTTTTAATTTTTCAAGTATTGGTAATAAGATAGACTTGATTCTTGTTTATTCTCCTTGCTGGACTCATTAGTTATAGGAGTGTTTTTGTGTATTTTATGAGATTTTCTATGTAACAGTCTCTGAATAAAGACAGTTTCATGTTTTTTTCCAATCTTTATAATTTAAATTTTTTTTCTTTGACAATGGTTAAGAACTCTAATACGGTTGATATAAGTGGTGAAATCAGTTTATTGATCTCTTTTTTCCCTCCAGCCCATGTGTAGAAAGTTTATCAATTGTATAGCTCTTTTTACAACATTCTTTGATTTTTCTGTTTTCTATTTAATTTTTACCTTTTATTACTTACCTTTGCCTAGTTTTAATTTTTTCTATTCTTAGCTTTAAGATGGAAGCCCATATCATTGCTTTTAGACTTTCTTTTCAAATATAAGCATTTTTTTTTTTTTTTTGTATTTTTTTTTATTATTTATTTATTTATTTATTTATTTTTTTTTTATTGCATTTTAGGTTTTGGGGTACATGTGAATAGCATGCAAGGTTGTTGCACAGGTTCTCACCTGGCAGTATGATTTGCTGCCTCCCTCCCCTTCACCTATATCTGGCATTTCTCCCCATGCTATCCCTCCCCAACTCCCCACCTCCCCACTATCCTCCCTCCCCCCCAACAGAACCCCGTGTATAGTGCTCCCCTCCCTGTGTCCATGTGTTCTCCTTGTTCAACACCCGCCTATGAGTGAGAACATGTGGTGTTTGATTTTGTGTTCTTGTGTCAGTTTGCTGAGAATGATGTTTTCCAGGTTCATCCATGTCCCTACGAAGGATGTGAACTCCTCCTTTTTAATGGCTGCATAATATTCCATGGTGTATATGTGCCACATTTTTCCTGTCCAGTCTATCATCGATGGGCATTTGGGCTGGTTCCAGGTCTTTGCTATTGTAAACTGTGCTGCAATGAACATTCGTGTGCATGTGTCCTTATAGTAGAACGATTTATAATCCTTTGGATATATGCCCAGTAATGGGATTGCTGGGTCAAATGGAATTTCTATTTCTAGGTCCTTGAGGAATCGCCACACTGTTTTCCACAGTGGTTGAACTAATTTACACTCCCACCAACAGTGTAAAAGTGTTCCTATTTCTCCACATCCTCTCCAGCATCTGTTGTCTCCAGATTTTTTAATGATCGCCATTCTAACTGGCGTGAGATGGTATCTCAATGTAGTTTTGATTTGCATTTCTCTAATGACCAGTGATGATGAGCATTTTTTCATATGTTTGTTGGCCTCATGTATGTCTTCTTTTGTAAAGTATCTGTTCATATCCTTCGCCCATTTTTGAATGGGCTTGTTTGTTTTTTTCTTGTAAATCTTTTTTAGTTCATTGTAAATTCTGGATATCAGCCCTTTGTCAGACGGGTAGGCTGCAAAAATTTTTTCCCATTCTGTTGGTTGCCGATTCACTCTATTGACTGTTTCTTTTGCCGTGCAAAAGCTGTGGAGTTTGATTAGGTCCCATTTGTCTATTTTGGCTTTTGTTGCCAATGCTTTTGGTGTTTTGGTCATAAAGTCCTTGCCTACGCCTATGTCCTGAATGGTTTTGCCTAGGTTTCCTTCTAGTGTTTTTATGGTGTTACGTCTTATGTTTAAGTCTTTAATCCATCTGGAGTCAATTTTAGTGTAAGGTGTCAGGAAGGGGTCCAGTTTCTGCTTTCTGCATATGGCTAGCCAGTTTTCCCAACACCACTTATTGAACATGGAATCCTTTCCCCATTGATTGTTTTTTTCAGGTTTGTCAAAGATCAGGTGGTTGTAGATATGTTGTGTCGCCTCCGACGTCTCTGTTCTGTTCCATTGGTCTATATCTCTGTTTTGGTACCAGTACCATGCTGTTTTGATTACTGTAGCCTTGTAGTATAGTTTGAAGTCCGGTAGTGTGATGCCTCCTGCTTTGTTCTTTTTGCTTAGAATTGACTTGGCTATGCGGGCTCTCTTTTGGTTCCATATGAAGTTTAAGGTGGTTTTTTCCAGTTCTGTGAAGAAGGTCATTGGTAGCTTGATGGGGATAGCGTTGAATCTGTAAATTACTTTGGGCAGTATGGCCATTTTCGCGATATTAATTCTTCCTAACCATGAACATGGAATGTTTCTCCATCTGTTTGTGTCCTCTCTTATTTCGTTGAGCAGTGATTTGTAGTTCTCCTTGAAGAGGTCCTTTACGTTCCTTGTTAGTTGTATTCCTAGGTATTTTATTCTCTTTGTAGCAATTGTGAATGGCAGTTCGTTCTTGATTTGGCTCTCTTTAAGTCTATTATTGGTGTATAGGAATGCTTGTGATTTTTGCACATTGATTTTGTATCCTGAGACTTTGCTGAAGTTGCTTATCAGTTTCAGGAGATTTTGGGCTGAGGTGATAGGGTCTTCTAGATATACAATCATGTCGTCTGCAAATAGAGACAATTTGACTTCCTCCTTTCCTAATTGAATACCCTTTATTTCTTTTTCTTGCCTGATTGCTCTGGCTAGAACTTCCAGTACTATATTGAATAGGAGTGGTGAGAGAGGGCATCCTTGTCTAGTGCCAGATTTCAAAGGGAATGCTTCCAGTTTTTGCCCATTCAGTATGATATTGGCTGTCGGTTTGTCATAAATAGCTTTTATTATTTTGAGATACGTTCCATCGATACCTAGTTTATTGAGGGTTTTTAGCATAAAGGGCTGTTGAATTTTGTCAAAGGCCTTCTCTGCATCAATTGAGATAATCATGTGGTTTTTGTCTTTGGTTCTGTTTATGTGGTGAATTACATTTATAGACTTGCGTATATTGAACCAGCCTTGCATCCCCGGGATGAATCCTACTTGATCATGGTGGATAAGCTTTTTGATGTGCTGTTGTAATCGGCTTGCCAGTATTTTATTGAAGATTTTTGCATCTATGTTCATCATGGATATTGGCCTGTAGTTTTCTTTTCTTGTTGAGTCTCTGCCGGGTTTTGGTATTAGGATGATGTTGGTCTCATAAAATGATTTGGGAAGGATTCCCTCTTTTTGGATTATTTGGAATAGTTTCAGTAGGAATGGTACCAGTTCCTCTTTGTATGTCTGGTAGAATTCGGCTGTGAGACCATCTGGGCCTGGGCTTTTTTTGGGTGGTAGGCTCTTAATTGCTGCCTCGACTTCAGACCTTGTTATTGGTCTATTCAGGGTTTCGACTTCTTCCTGGTTTAGGCATGGGAGGAGACTACTGTCCAGGAATTTATCCATTTCTTCCAGGTTTTCTAATTTATGCGCATAGAGTTGTTTGTAATAATCTCTGATGATGGTTTGAATTTCTGTGGAATCTGTGGTGATATCCCCTTTATCAGTTTTTATTGCATCTATTTGGTTATTCTCTCTTTTCTTTTTTATTAGTTTGGCTAGTGGTCTGTCTATTTTGTTGATCTTTTCAAAAAACCAGCTCCTGGATTTATTGATTTTTTGTAGGGTTTTTCGTGTCTCTATCTCCTTCATTTCTGCTTTGATCTTAGTTATTTCTTGTCTTCTGCTAGGTTTTGAGTTTTTTTGATCTTGCTCCTCTAGCTCTTTCAATTTTGATGATAGGGTGTCAATTTTAGTTCTCTCCTTTCTTCTCATGTGGGCACTTATTGCTATATATTTTCCTCTAGAGACTGCTTTAAATGTGTCCCAGAGATTCTGGTATGTGGTGTCTTCATTCTCGTTGGTTTCGAAGAACATCTTTATTTCTGCCTTCATTTCAGTGTTTATCCAGTCAACATTCAGGAGAAAGTTGTTCAATTTCCATGAGGATGTGCGGTTCTGGGTTGGCTTCTGAATTCTGAGTTCTAACTTGATTGCACTGTGGTCTGAGAGACTGTTTGTTATGGTTTCTGTTCTTTTGCATTTGCTGAGGAGTGATTTACTTCCAATTATGTGGTCAATTTTAGAGTAGGTGTGATGTGGTGCTGAGAAGAATGTATATTCTGTGGATTTGGGCTGGAGAGTTCTGTAAATATCTATTAGGTTTGCTTGTTCCAGGTCTGAGTTCAAGTCCTGGATATCCTTATTAATTTTCTGTCTCGTTGATCTGTCTAATATTGACAACGGTGTGTTGAAGTCTCCCAGTATTAATGTGTGGGAGTCTATGTCTCTTTGTAAGTCTTTAAGAACTTGCCTTATGTATCTGGGTGCTCCTGTATTAGGTGCATATATATTTAGGATCGTTAGCTCTTCTTGTTGTATTGATCCTTTTACCATTATGTAATGTCCTTCTTTGTCTCTTTTGATCTTTGTTGCTTTAAAGTCTATTTTATCAGAGATGAGAATTGCAACTCCTGCTTTTTTTTGCTCTCCATTTGCTTGGTAAATCTTCCTCCATCCCTTTATTTTGAGCCTTTGTGTATCCTTGCATGTGAGGTGGGTTTCCTGGATACAGCACACTGATGGGTTTTGGCTTTTTATCCAATTTGCCAGTCTGTGTCTTTTGATTGGGGCATTTAGTCCATTTACATTTAGGGTTAATATTGTTATGTGTGAGTTTGGTCCTGTCATTTTGATGCTAGCTGGCTGTTTTGCCCATTGGTTGATGGAGATTCTTCATTGTGTTGCTGCTCTTTACCATTTAGTGCGTTTTTGGAGTGGCTGGTGCTGGTTGTTTTTTTCTATGTGTAGTGTCTCCTTCAGGAGCTCTTGTAAAGCTGGTCTGGTGGTGATGAAATCTGTGAGTACTTGCTTGTTCACAAAGGATTTTATTTTTCCTTCACTTATGAAGCTTAGTTTTGCTGGATATGAAATTCTGGGTTGAAAGTTCTTTTCTTTAAGGATGTTGAATATCGGCCCCCACTCTCTTCTGGCCTGTAGGGTTTCTGCTGAGAGATCTGCTGTGAGTCTGATGGGTTTCCCTTTGTGGGTAACCCGACCTTTCTCTCTGGCTGCCCTTAGTATTTTCTCCTTCATTTCAACCCTGGTGAATCTGATGATTATGTGCCTTGGGGTTGCTCTTCTAGAGGAATATCTTTGTGGTGTTCTCTGTATTTCCTGGACTTGAATATTGGCCTGCCTTGCTAGGTTGGGGAAGTTTTCCTGGATAATATCCTGAAGAGTATTTTCCAGCTTGGATGCATTCTCTTCGTCACATTCAGGTATACCTATCAAACGTAGATTAGGTCTTTTCACGTAGTCCCATATTTCTTGTTGACTCTGTTCATTCCTTTTTACCTTGTTTTCTCTAATCTTCCCTTCTCGTTTTATTTCATTGAGTTGATCTTCAACTTCTGATATCCTTTCTTCTGCTTGGTCAATTCTGCTGTTGAAACTTGTACATGCTTCGCGAAGTTCTCGTGTTGTGTTTTTCAGCTCCATCAGTTCATTCATATTCCTCTCTAAGTTGTCCATTCTCGTTAGCATTTCATCAAGTCTTTTTTCAAGGTTCTTAGTTTCTTTGCATTGGGTTAGAACATGTTCTTTTAGCTCACAGAAGTTTCTTATTATCCATTTTCTGAAAGCTGATTCTGTCATTTCATCACACTCATTCTCCGTCCAGTCTTGTTCCCGTGCTGGTGAGGAGTTATGCTGCCTTGTAGGGGGAGAGGTGTTCTGGTTTTGGGTGTTTTCATCCTTTTTGCGCTGGTTTCTTCCCATCTTTGTGGATTTATCCGCCTATTGACTTTGTAGTTGCTGTCTTTCTGATTTTGGTAATTTTAAGTCTGCAGCAGCTGAACTCATAAACCCCCTTTTCTTCTCCCCAGGTGTTCTGGCCCAGGGGCTTAGCACTTTATGTTTTTCAGCTGTGTTGCTACCGTTTTCCCTGCCCACAAGGTGGCAGTCTAGTCACACTCAGCCTGCAGAGGCTTCGCTGAGCTGCTGTGGGCTCCGCCCAGCTTCCGTGTGAGCTTCCCTGCAGTCCTGTGGGTGTATTTAGAACTGCTTCCGCTATGCTGGCCCGCCCCTGTAGTGACGGAGTCTCTGTAGTGGCGGGTTGTCTTGGTTACGGAAAATTGCCCCGGGAACTGCAGGGTGTTTCCCAATGGAGGACGCCCCTCCCCCACAGAGCTGGACTGTCCCGGGTTCAGCCGTGTTTCCAGAGGGGCCCTCTTTGTCCTGTAATCTCTTGGCTTGCCTCCTTGCCACAGTTCCCCTTGCTGGCCCAGAGGGGACACAGTCTCGTTCACTTTGTTCAAGGAGCCGCTGCTCCCCGTCCCCCGTGCAGGCCGAGCGGCTGCTCCGGTCCAACCAGCGGCACTGGGAATGCGGGGAGCTTCTCCGCGCAATTAAAATCCGCTGCCCTGTGTGCCGCTGCGTCAGCCGAAGCAGCGGCTCTGAGATTCGTGGCACTCCCTTGCCCGGGGGTCTCCTGGCTTGGCTCCCTGCTTCAGTTCCCCTTTCTGGCTCAGAGGGAACTCTGTCTCTCTCGCTCTGCGCAAGAAGCCACTGCCCCCCGCTCCAGGGCGTAGGCTGAGCGGCCACTCCGCTCAAACCAGCGGCGCTGGAGACCCGTGGGGCTTTTCCCCCTGTGAATCTCCTGGTCTATGGGCAGTAAAAGTCTGTCTGGAAATGCGGCGTCCACTCACCCTCTGCGCCTACTCTCGGAGCTGCAATTCCGACTTCCTCTTAAGTGGCCATCTTGGATTGATCTCTCAAATATAAGCATTTAAAGCTGTATCTCTAAGTTCTGGTTTAGCTGCATTCGTATTTTAATGTTTTCATTGTCATTCAAAGTATTTTCTAATTTTCTTATTTCTTTTTAACTTTGGACTATTTAGAAGTATATTACCAAGTATTTAAATACTCTCCACATTTTTGTTTTAATTTTCAGTTTAATTTGGTTACAGTCCAAGAATATACCCTATATGAGTTTAATCATTTCAAATTTATTGAAACTTATAGCCTAGATTTTTGTTTTTACTTTGCGTATTTTGAGGTTTTGTTAGTAGATGCCTACACCTTTAGGACTTTTATGTCTTCTTGATGACTTATCCTCATTATAATTGTGACATGCCTCCCTTTATCCTTGATAATATTCCTTGTTCTGAAGCCTATTTAGCCTGATAGTAATGTAGGCTTTCATCTTTCTTACGATTTGTGTTTACATAGTCGGTATCTTGTTACTCCTTTTAACCTTTTTGTCATTGTAGTAATTTGTACACAGCATACAGTTGGGTCTTGCTTTTTTTTTTTTTTTAATACGGAGTCTCACGCTGTTCCCCCGGCTGGAGTGCAATGGTGGGATCTCTGCTCACTGCAACCTCTGCTTCCCCGGTTCAAGCGATTTTCCTGCCTCAGCCTCCCAAGTAACTGGGATTACAGGAGCCCACCCCAACACCCGGCTAATTTTTTGTATTTTTAGTAGAGACGGAGGTTTCACTATTTTGTCCAGGCTGTTCTTGAACTCCTGACCTTCTGGTCCACCTGCCTCGGCCTCCCAGAGTGCTGGGATTACAGGCGTGAGCCACCGCACCTGGCCTGTGTCTTGCTTTTTAATCCAGTCTGATACTCTCTACCTTTTAAGTGGAATGTTAGGTCATTTATATTTAATACAGTTATAAAATGGTTGAGTTAAACACCAGTTTTGTTTTTTTTTTTTACTGTAGAATTTATAAGCTGTATCTGTAACATATCACAGTCTGCCATTAACCCTTTTTTTAAGGGAAAAGAAAAGGTATGGCCAGGTGTGGTGGCTCATGCCTGTAATCCAGCACTTTGGGGGACAGAGGCAGGCAGACCACAAGGTCAGCAGTTTGAGACTAGCCTGGCCAATATGGTGAAACCCCCATCTCTACTAAAAATACAAAAATTAGCCAGGCGTGATGGTGGGCGCCTGTAGTCCCAGCTACTCGGGAGGCTGAGGCAGGAGAATTGCTTGAACCCAGGAGGCAGGAGGTTCCAGTGAGTCCATATCATACCACTGCACTCCAGGCTGGGCAACAGAGCAAAACTCCATCTTGGTAGGGGGGGAAAAAAAAAGTGCAGCTCTCTGCCAGGACTCATTTAATTTTACATAAACATGCTCTTTGAGGCTGAAGTAAATCTGACTGATTTCCAATGTGAAAATAAAATATAAAAACTGTTATTGGAGTTATTTCTAAATAGAACTAACATCAGAATTGTCTGAAGTATCAGAATCATCTATTTCAGAAAAATTGGATTCATCAAATTTTCAGCCAATTTTCAATTGTTCAAGAACAATGTTAACATCATTCATAAGACTGCTAAGTATTCTAGGATTTGACATTTTCAGTGATTGAGAATTAGTATATTTTGTAAATGGAAATACCACTGTTAAAAACAGAATGCTATAAATAGAATGATGTCTTTGGTTTCCAGAATCAATACACTAGAGCAATGCAACACTAACTATAAAGGTGAGATATTTCGTGGCAAAGGTATCTCAGGGTAAACTCTGTAGCTGCAAGTGCTGCCAGCAAGTATTCTTGGGGCAAATGGAAAAAGGGTTAAATGGAATTAAATGGTTTCACATAAAACGTAAGAAACAAGAGTATACTTTCATCTCTCCTCTTATCTTTACAATCACAATACAGCATTATTTTGCTTTAAAAAGTCAATTGTCTTCCGGGTGCGGTGGCTCACGCCTGTAATCCCAGCACTTTGGGAGGCTGAGGTGGGTGGATCACTTGAGGTCAGGAGTTCGAGACCACCCTGGCCAACAAGGTGAAACCCCGTCTCTACTAAAAATACAAAAATTAGCGAGACTCCATCTCAAAAAAAAAAACAAAAAACAGCCATTTATCAACCAGGCACGATTTCTCATGCCTATAATCCCAGCAATTTGTGAGGCTGAGGTGGGAGGATCACTTGAGCTCAGGAGTTTGAGACTAGCCTGGGCAATATAGCAAGACCCTGTCTCTCAAAAAAAAAAATTTTTTTTAATGAGTTAAAACTGAGAAAATATTTTCTATTATCTTGCTAACATTTGTTCCGTATTTACTTTCTGCTGGGTATTCTAAGTGCTTTGCATGATTTAATACATTTAGTTTTGTAAGCAAACACATGTTGTGGGTACTACTATATAGTTTAAGCAGTGAGAGACAAGTAATTAACCTACGTTTAGTAAACTAACCAGAATATGAACCCAGCCAGTCTGGTACCAAAGCCTGAGGTTTTAACCACTTTGTTATACTGCCTTCCTAAATTGGCTGTGGCCTCTAGTATAATTTCAAGTAGAAGGTATAAAAGTATGCTGTTTTTTTTTTTTTTTTTAAGAGACAGTCTCCCCATTTCACCTAGGCTAGAAGGCAGTGGCATGATGGTAGCTCACTGCAGCCTCAAATTTTGGGGCTCAAGGGATCCTCCCATTTCATCCTGCTGAGTAGCAGGAACTACAGGCATATACCACCACACCTGGCTAATTTTAAAACATATGTACATATATATATATATATATGTATGTATGTATGTATGTATGTATGTATGTATGTAGTCTTACTGTGTTACCCAGGTTGGTCTCAAACTCCTGACCTCAAATGATCCTCCCTCCTTGGCCTCCCAGAGGGATTATAGGTGTAAGCTCCTATGCTGGACTGAACTGGCATACTTGACCTTGATTTTAAGATGCTTTCAAAATATAAGTGTGTTTGCTACAGGTTTTTGCTAGCTGCCCTTGATTAAGACTGTTTTCTTCCTAGTTTGAGTTTTGTCATTGTTTAGTATTGAATTTTGTGAAGTCCTTTTACTGTGTTGAAGTAATCATAGTCCCCTTTGTTGTGTTAGTGTGATCTGTTCCATGACTAGATTTTCTGATGTTGAGCCATCCTTGCATTTTCAGAATAAACCTTAGCCAGTTGTCATTTATATTATTTTTTATTTTCCATTTGTCAGCTGTGATGTTAAGATAGGTTCACCCAGTAGTTCAGGAAATTAAAATTATGAAGATGAGAGAGATTTATGAATAGTACTGATTTTAATTTCAAATAATAAATGAATGGCTTATTAGCTGGCTTAAAATGAAGATGGCCTATGTGAGATACATCATTATTTTTACTTGAGAGGTCTTAAAGCACCTAATTATTTTTAAATAGATAACACAATCATATTTCATGATTCAATTGTACAAAAGAGTGTATACAGTGATACCCCTCTTCCATTCCTGTCTTGACACCTCCAGAAACCAATGTTATCAGTTTTTTTGTTCTGGAGATTTTGCATATTAAGCAAATATATTTATTTTCTTCGCCCCTCTTTTAGGAAAAAAAAACAAACGTAAATTGCAGTATGCATGCCATTCTGCATCCTGCAATTTTTCTTAATCTTGAAGAATGTTTGAGACAAGGTTCAGTCAGAGAAGTGGAGCCAGTACGTGTGTTGTGACATAAATGGCATTCATCAATGAATTGGCCTTTACTCAATTGTAGGAGTTGCTGAAGAAATGAAGGTTCAGAAGGGAGCGATGGAGATTGAGAGGAGTCACTAACCAGGCTTTCTGAAAGATTGGCGTGGTGGACAAGAGCTTGTGACGGAAACCTGGAAAACAGGCACATCCAGCTGCTGAGGTGAGATTGCAGAAAGGATTCTAAAGTGGGATCGTGCAGCACTTTTCTTTTTGTGACTCGAGTATTTCACTTGTCCTCAAGGGTCATCCATTTTGTAGTGTTTTGCAGAATATCTTTCTAAGGTTGAGTACGATTCCGTTGTATGAATATACCACATTTTGCTTATCCACTCACGTGTGGATGGACACTTAGCCTGCTTCCACATATTACCTATTAATAACGCTACTATAGACATGGGTGGTCAATTATCTCTCTCAGACCCTGATTTCAATTTTGGGGTCTATATCTGGAAGGAGAATTGCTGAATCATAAGGTAATTCTGTTTTTTAAATTTAAGGAATTGCCATACTGTTTTCCCCAGTGGCTGTTACAATTTTACATTCCCATCAGCATGGTGGTGGGGGTATGGATTACTCCGCATCCTTGCCAACACTTATTTCTGTTTTTTTGATAGTAGCCATCCTAATGGTTGTGAGGTAGCATCTCCCATAGTTTTAATTTGCATTTCTGAAATGATTAGTGATGTTGAGCATCTTTTCATGTCCTTTTTGACTATTTGCATATCTTTGGAGAAATGTGCATTTAAGATCTTTGCCCATTTTTAGTCAAGTTTTTTTTTTGTAATTGTTGAGTTCTTTATTTTGGATATTCTCTTATCAGATATGTTATTTGTAAATATTTTCTTCCATTCTATTGCATTTTTACTCTATTGTGATTTTTAAAGTTTATGAAATCCAGCGTGTTTCTTTTTGTTTTGTTGCTGGTGCCTTTGGTGTCATAGCCAAGAAATTATTGCCAAGTCCAGTGTCATCATACATGTAGGCATTTATCCATTTCAGGTTTTGTTTTGTGACATTTCCAATCATTTCTTAATTTATTGGCTGGAATATTTCCACAAAGAGAAGCTGGTCGTTTACTTGTGCAATTTATGTAAGAAAGGCAGAATAAACTCTTGATTTTTGTCTCATTGTTTATCAGTTTTCAAAATGAAAATGTCTCCTGTTATACTCAAAAGATGATCAGTTACGATTTCTTAATGTGGACTTAAACAAATTTGAAGTACTGATGTCTATTTCACTTCTTGCTCAGAATGTTCCATCTTTGGCCAGTTGAATCCCTTCATTGTCTCTTGAATCCTGTTGATGTGTTCCCAGTAAGTGGTCTTTGACAGCTTCATTGACATAACAAGATTTAGCACAAAAGCTTATCTCATATATTTTCTGCTGTTCCAGACTGGAATCAGCCATTTTACCAAGAAACTTGGGTTTCTTTTACTGGCAAATAATACTTCAAGAGTACAGTCTTATGTAAGGGATGTCATGACCTCTGGGTTTGTTACAGTTCTCATCCACAAAATTCTAGGAATGTCCAGCTTCATTATTTTCCATAATTTAAAGGAGCAGAACTTCTGTTGCTAAATTATTTATTTGTTGCTTTGAGATACACTAACTTAAAATCATAGAATTTTTAAAGCTGTAAAGGGTATAGGAAATATCCGCCTCAGGTTTCCCTAACTTGGAAGAGCAGTGCCACTTAGAATAGCCTGAGGAATCTTAGCAAGCTAGAGTGAAGGCAGGGAGATCAGTTATGTTTTACATGTATGCATTTATGATTTCATTCTTTCATTCAGGCAACATTTTTTAGGCTATTTTAGTAGCTAGGGTGAAAAAAATTTGTACACTTAAATATATAGATATGGAGCACTTAATGTATTATTATGTGAATACAGTTGACCCTTGAGCAACATGGATTTGAACTGTGCAGATCCACTTATACATGGATTTTTTTCAAGAAATATATTGGGAAAATTTTTGGAGATTCACAATGATTTTTAAAAATTTGCAGACAAACTGCATAAACTAGAAATATTGAAAAAATTAAGAAAAAGTTTAATATGTTATAAATGCATAAAATGTGGATGTTAGTCCATTGTATCATTACTGCTATAAGATATACACAAATCAATCATGAAAAGCTAATGTTTATTAAAACTTATATACACAAACACAGATCATACATGATGCCATTTGCAGTTGAGAGAAATGTAAACAAAGAGGCAGTATTAAATCATAACTGCCTAAAATTAGCTTGTAGCACACACTGTGCTACTGTAACAATTTTGTAGCTACCTCTTATCACTATTGGGGTGAGCTCAAGTGTGAGTATCTGTTTAAAAATGTAATGCTTGGCCGGGCGCGGTGGCTCAAGCCTGTAATCCCAGCACTTTGGGAGGCCGAGGCGGGTGGATCACGAGGTCAAGAGATCAAGACCATCCTGGTCAACATGGTGAAACCCCGTCTCTACTAATACAAAAAATTAGCTGGGCATGGTGGCGCGTGCCTGTAATCCCAGCTACTCAGGAGGCTGAGGCAGGAGAATTGCCTGAACCCAGGAGGCGGAGGTTACAGTGAGCCGAGATCGCGCCATTGCACTCCAGCCTGGGTAACAAGAGCGAAACTCCGTCTCAAAAAAAAAATAAATAAAAATAAAAAATAAGAAAATAAAAATGTAATGCTTATCATCTCTCTGTGAACAGTTTGTCTTCCAGTAAATTGCATATCAGTAAAAAGTTATCTCTCGTGATTCTCAAGTATATTTTTTTAATCGTGTTTACTGTGATACTATAAACAAGGAGTAACACAATGGAACCCATGCAGAGTACCACTAGTGGTCTGGAAGGGCTCCCAAGAAGCAGGAAAAAGTCATGACATTATGAGAAGGTGAATTGCTTGATGTGTACCCTAGATTGAGATCTGCAACTGTAGTTGCCCACCGTTTCAGACATGCACTTCATTTTGTGAACAGGTGACATAGACATATGGGATCAAGAAATACATTATTAATATTTTCTGTACCTAACTTTATTGTAAAAATACAGTACGTAATACATGTGTAAAATATATGTAAATTATTATCAGTAAGGGTTCTAGTCAACAGTAGGCTGTTAAGTTTGCAGAGAGTCAAAAGTAATATTAACAAATGGATTTTCAACTGCATAGGGGCTGGCACTCCTATTCCCAGAGTTGTCTAAGAGTCAACTACAAAATTTATATATCATCTAAATATGTGACAACATATTTTGTTATAAATAGGCATTATGTATAAATAGGCTAAGCATACAAATTATAAAGTATATAAAATAGCCTTTTTAAAGATAAAGTACGTTATGACTTTATACTGATTTCTAACTCAAATCTAACACCACATAATGTTTACTCAACCTCTTTTATATCTTCACCTTCTTTTCCCCAGCATGGAGAGTACTAGTCCCTTCTAAAGAACCACAATCTTGGATTTCTCCATTCCCCATCCTCCTTATAGTTCTCTTCCACAAAATTCTATTAATGTTCAGCTTCATTATTTTCCATAATTTAAAGGACCAGAATTTTTGTTGCTAAATTATTTCTTTGTGTGCTATGAGACATTCTGACTTAAAATCATAGAATTGTTAAAGCTGTAAAGGGTGTAGGAAATATCCACTTCGGATTTTCCCAACTTGGAAGAGCAGTGCCACTTAGAATAGCCTGAGGAATCTTAGCAAGCTAGAGTGAAGGCAGGGAGATCAGCTGTAGTGCTTTACATCCATGCATTTATGTTTTCATTTTTTCATTCAGGGAACATTTATTGAGGCCCTCGTGTATTCTAGGCGTCGATGACACTTCCATCCACAAAGGATGCAGATCACTCAATATGTGTTGAAGGAAATTTTTAATTATTTTTGAAATGGAAGTTGAATTTTTTACATTACATGTTTCGTGGTAGAATGTGGCTTAAGAAGACAACCAGAAGTATTCTGAGATTCAGGTAGCACTTTACAAAGAGGGACAAGTGATGATTTGAGAACAGAAGCTTGAGATGGTTTTTTAGTTTTATTTTTCCTGGAGGACTATGCTGGGTGGGATGAATAACCTCCATAATCCTGTATCTGTATGGTTGATGCTGGTTCTGTGGCTAGATCTAGGTGAGGCTCAACTGGACTGGACTCAAAGACCATGTCATTTTTGTTGTATGTACACATCTTTTAAAGACTGGTGATCATCCCCATCTATGCATCTGTACCAGCTCCCCCTCTGGACTCTGTCTGTTAATACCCACATGTTACACAGTACTGGGGAGAATATTGGCTTCGGAGCCAGGAAAGCTGGCTGCACCATTTATAGTATTTAAGACCTATCTTTGATATAGTAATATATACTTTAAAGTGTTATATGAGATTAAATTATTTAAAGCACATTCCCAGCACTTTGGGAGGCCAAGGCGGGCAGATCACTTGAGACCAGGAGTTTGAGACCAGCCTAGTTAACTTGGTGAAACCCCATCTCTACCAAAAAAATGCAAAAAAAATTAGCCAGGCGTGATACACGCCTGTAGTCCCAGCTACTCAGGAGCCAGAGGCATGAGAAATTGCTTGAACCTGGGAGGCAGAGGTTGCAATGAGCTGAGTTCGCACCACTGCACTCCAGCCTGTGTGACAGTGTGAGACTTTGCCTCTAAAAAAAAAAAAAGCATGTAACATATATAAGCACTATACAAAAGCTAGTTTTCTTCTTAATGTCTCATGTGTTCCATATCTTTTTTTTTTCTTTTTGAGTCAGGGTCACTGCAACCTCCCAGGTTCAAGTGATTCTCCTACCTCAGCCTCCCAAGTAGATGAGACTATAGGCATGCACCACTACACATGGCTAATTTTTGTATTTTTAGTAGAGATGGGGTTTCACCATGTTGGCCAGGCCAGTCTTGAACTCCTGGCCTCAGGTGATCGGCCCACCTCGGCCTCCCAAAGTGCTGGGATTACAGGTGTGAGCCACTGTGCCCAGTTTATGTTCCGTATCTGAAGAGGTGTTCTTGATTACTCCCACTTCCTCTTCCCTCTAACTAGGATTTTCTTTGTCAAGTTTGTCATGTGCCTTTCTTTTCTGTTTGCATGGGTACCATCTAATCCATTTCACCCTAATCCTTAATCTCATGAACTGTTGTCATAGTATATAATGCAGTAGTAAAGATGAGTGTTGTTCTCTTTTTTTTTCCCACATTTAAGAATTCTGGCCCGACACAGTGGCTCATGCCTGTAATTCTAACACTTTGGGAGGCCAAGATGGAAGAGTCGCTTGAGGCCAGGATTTCAAGGCCAGCCTGGCCAACATAGTGAGACCCTGTCTCTACAATAAATAAAAAGAAAAGAATTAGCTGGGCATGATGGCACACATCTGTAATCTAGCTACTTGGGAGGCTGAGGCAAGAGGACTGAATTTGCCCAGTAGGAGACTGCAGTGAGCAATGATCCAATGATCGCACCACTGCACTCCAGGCCGAGTGATAGATCAAGACCCTGTTCCTGGGGGCTGGGCAGGTTTGGGGAGGTAGGGAAGGGGGAAGTACTTCTGACATAAGAGGTAAAAGACTAATATAATGAACATCTGTGTGCATA
The DNA here is from genome assembly GCF_030222135.1 of Aotus nancymaae. Classification (NCBI taxonomy): domain Eukaryota; kingdom Metazoa; phylum Chordata; class Mammalia; order Primates; family Aotidae; genus Aotus; species Aotus nancymaae. The sequence goes on from NW_026988491.1 coordinate 2,803,799, forward strand.
ATAGCTAAGAAATAAAACTTTTCCAGTAAAAGTGAAGCCCCCATGCATAGCTACATGATTGCATATCTCTCTCTCTCTCTCTCTCTCTCCCCACCCCCCGCATTTTCTTCCCCTTCCTGCAAGGTTCACAATTCTGAATTACTTTAGATTAAGCTATCATTTCAAAATTAATACATGTCTCTGGCTGAACATGGTGACTCACACCTGAAATCCCAGCACTTTGGGAGGCCAAGGCAGGCAGATTGCTTGAGGTCAGGAGTTCGAGACCAGCCTGGCCAACATGGTGAAACCTCGTCTCTACTAAAAATATAGAAACTAGCCAGCTATCAGGGTGTGTGCATGTAATCCCATCTACTCAGGAGGCTGAGGCACAAGAATCACTTGAACCTGGGAGGCAGAGGGTACAGTGAGCTGAGATCGCACCACTGCACTCTATCCTGGGTAACAGAGCAAGACTCTGTCTCAAACACACAAAAAAAGTGATACATGTCTCTGTGTTGAGATTATAGAGATATTCCATATTCTAAAAGTTTTAAGTTTCACATTTTATTTTCGGTCTTTATCTGGATTTACCTTTTTGTGTTTTTCCCCGACATGTATAACATAGTCTTAGCACTACTTACTGAACAGTCTGTTCTCCGACACAGTATACTAACTTGACATATATCAATTTTTTCCACATTCTCTGTGATTTTTAATAAATATTCCTATTTTTGAAAACTGTTTTCTCTCATTTTTGAATGCTGTGACTGTTATGACTTTTGTATTCGAGTCCTCTACCTTCTTAGTGATTGTGTGTGTGTGTGTGTGTGTACTTGTTACAACAATAACTGAAAGAGATTTGTTAAAATTTCTCAGTACAGTGATTGATGTGGTTTTTATTCTTGTTCTATTTTTTTGCCATATATTTCCGACACTGCTATTAGTGTGTAAAAAGTAGAACTTTCATATGTTTCAGGTTAATTGATCCTCTTAGATGTCATGCCTCTTGAGATATGTTTTTATCTTATGTCTGATATTCAGGGAGCTGTATCAAGTTATTTTGGGTCAGAATTCTCTTGGAATATCTTTTTCTTTGCATTTTTAAACTTGTTTATTATAAAAACAATGTTGCCATATGCAAAATTAGAAGAATGTAATTAATTCCCATGTGCCCATCACTTATCTTTAACACGTGTAAATTTGGCATTCTCATTTATTCTCCCTCCCGATTTGTCTTCTGGGGGATATTTTAAAGCAAATTCAAAACATGATGATATTTCTTCTATAGGTATTATTAACTTTCAACTTTACCTCATGTTGTAAGTGTGGCTCCTGTTAACATGATAGGCAGATTGTATGGCTAACATTGACTTTCTAGGCTTTTATTTATACGTTCTGATATTCTTTCAATTGATGTTTGTCGATTTTATTTCTTGTGGGTTTATTTCTATAAGCTTATATTCATCCCACGTATTTTCCCCTTTGTTATCTTTTTGGTTTAAGAGTTCTTCCCTCACCCCACTTAATCAGTTTTGCTTATCTATTTTGTTAGAATTCATATGCTTTTGTCTATTCTTTCAATTATACTAGCTTTACCTACCTACCTTCCTTCCTTCCTCCCTCCCTCCATCCCTCCATCCCTCCCTCTTTTCTTTCCTCTCCTCTCCTCTTCTTTTCCCTCTTTCTTTTTCTCTTTCCTTTCTCTTTTTCTTTTCTTTTTTTGAGACAGGGTCTCAGTCCTGTCACCCAGGCTAGTGTGCAATGGCACAATCACGGCTCACTGCAGCCTCGACCTCCTGGACTTAGGTGATCCTCCCACTGCAGCTTTCCTCATAGCTGGGACTACAGTTGGGCACCACCATGCCAAGCTAATTTTTCATATTTTTTTTCTATGAAGACAGGGTTTGCCATGTTTCCCAGGCTGGTCTCAAACTCCTGGGCTTAAGCAATTTGTCTGCCTCAGCCTCCCAAAGTGCTGGGACTACATGCATGAGCCCCCACACCCGTTCTAAAAATTTTTGTTTATACGGGGTCTCACCGTGTTACCTAGGCTGATCTCAAACTCCTGACCTCAAGCAATACTTCCATTTTCGCCTCCCAAAACACTGGGATTACAGACTAAAGCCACAACACATGGCCTTCTTTTTTTTAATTTTTAGGAACAGAGTATTTCTCTGTTACCCAGGTTGAAGTGCAGTGGCACCATCGTAGCTCACTGCAGACTCAAACTGCTAGGCTCAAGCCATCCTCCTGCCTCAGTCTCCTGAGTAGCTGGGACTATAGGCAAGCACCACCATGCCTGGCTTATTTTTTTTTTTTTTTTTTTTTTTAAGAGATGGAGTCTCACTGGGCACGGTGGCGTGTGCCTGTAGTCCCAGTGGCGCGTGCCTGTAGTCCCAGCCACTCAGGAGGCTAAGGCTGGAGGATCGCTTAAGTTCAGGAATTCTGGGCTGTAGTATGCTATGCCAATTGGGTGTCCGCACTAAGTTCGGCATCAATATGGTGACCTCCAGGGAGCCAGGTTGCCTAAGGAGGGGTGAACTGGCCCAGGTCGGAAACAGAGTAGGTCAAAACTCCTGTGCTGATCAGTAGTGGCACCTGTGAATAGCCACTGCACTCCAGCCTGGGCAACATAGTGAGACCCCATCTCTAAAAAATAAATAATTAATCAATTGATTAAATTAAAAAGAGATGGGGATCTCTCTGTGTTTCCCAGTATGGTCTTGAACTCCTGGCTTCAAGCAGTCCTCCCTCCTTGGCTTCCCAAAGCAGTAGGATTACAGGTGTGAGCCACCATACCTGACCACATGCATGCTTAGTCTAAATAACATTATTTTTGCCTTCCTCATGAACAATGCAAAGACCTTAGAATGCTCTAACCTTGAACAACAGTTTGAACAATGTACTGGATTATATATTGGCCCATCCTGTTTTTCTCTTAGAAATCAGACATCTCTGTGTCAGAGATGTTGCATCATACAACAAATCAGACATTTATTGTATGTTTTATACAATAAATACTTAGATTTGCTCACCATTTCCTTTTGCATCTCAGCCCTTACCTCTTGGGTACTTTGTTTGAAATTCGTATTCAAAAGTTTAATGGGTTTAAACTTTTGGGTTTGCACAAAGGGCTTCTAGTGGTAAGTTATGGGATCTTTTTGTCTGAAAGTGTCTCTATTTTGTCCTCATTCTTAAAAAAGTGGTTTCATACAGAATTTTAGATTGAGATTTATTTTCTCCTGGCCTGTTTAAGACACCATTGTCTTCTGGCTCTCATTGAAATCATCTCATACCTGGTCCTTTATAGGCAATTCAATCTTTTCTCTCTCATTTTTAAAGAAAAGATTTTACTGAAACATAACAAACATACAGAAAAGTACAAAAATTATATGGTTGGTACATTTCCAATAGTGAAAGCATTCATGTAGTTATACCTAGATAAGTAAATAAAGCATTATCAGAACCCCAGATCTCCTCCTCGTAGGCCCTCCCAGTATTTACCACATGAAGTTAATCAGTATTTTATCTTAGGCCATGGTAGATTAGTTTTTCCTTATTTTACACTCTTACATAAATGGAGTGATAAGATAAACATTTAATGACTGGCTTTTTTCTGCTCAGCACTACATGAGATTCATCTGCAACAGTTTATTCTCATTGCTATCGAGTATCCCATTATTGGAATATACTATTATTCCCTGTGGTCCTATCACCATGAGGCATGGTGGCCCAACCTCAAATGACTTTTTTTTTTTTTGAGATGGAGTCTCGCTCTGTTTCCAGGCTGGAGTGCAGTGGCTCAATCTTGGCTCACCACAACCTCCACCTCCCGGGTTCAAGCAATTCTCCTGCCTCAGCCTCCCGAGTAGCTGGGACTACAGGTGCCAGCCACCATGCCCAGATAGTTTTTTGTGTTTTTAGTAGAGATGGGGTTTCACTATGTTGGCCAGGCTGGTCTCGAACTCCTGACCTCAGGTGATCCACCTGCCTCAGCCTCCCAAAGTGCTGAGATTACAATCATGAGCCACCATGCCCTGCCTCAGATGACTTTGAACAGTAAAGCGTATTCCATCACTTTCAGAGGCTGAGGCCAGCACATTGCTTGAGCCCACGAGTTTGAGACCAGCTTGAGCAACATGGTGAGACCTCATCTCTATAAAAGATTTAAAAATTAGCCAGGTAGCCGGACGCAGTGGCTCACGCCTATAATCCCAGCACTTTGGGAGGCCGAGGTGGGTGGATCACAAGGTCAAGAGATCGAGACCATGCTGGTCAACAGGGTGAAACCCCGTCTCTACTAAAAATACAAAAATTAGCTGGGCATAGTGGCGCACGCCTGTAGTCCCAGCTGCTTGGGAGGCTGAGGCAGGAGAATTGCTTGAACCCAGGAGGTGGAGGTTGCGGTGAGCCGAGATCGTGCCATTGCACTCCAGCCTGGGTAACGAGTGAAACTCTGTCTCAAAAATAAATAAATAAAAATAAAAATAAAAATTAGCCAGGTGTGGTGGCATGTGTCTGTAATCCCAGCTGCTCAGGAGGCTGAGGCAGGAAGATTGCTTGAGCCTAGGAGGTCAAGTCTGCAGTGAGCTGTGTTTGTACCACTACACTTCAGCCTGGGCAACAGAGCAAGACCCTGTCTCAAAAAAATAAAAATAAAAACTCATTTGAGGTGTTTCCAGTTTTTGACTATTACAAATAGTGCTATTTGTCTTTTAGTGGCATTTGTGCTCATTTGTCTTGTATATACCTAGATATGAAATTGCTGGTAATAAGAAACTGTCAAATACTTTTCAAAAGTAGTCGTATCATTTTATGCTTCTACTAGAAATAAGTTCTGGTCACTCCATAAACTCATCAGCTATGCTGTTCTTAATCTTGTCAGTTTTAACCATTCTGCTTAATGGATAATGGTATCTCATTGTGGTTTTAATTTAAATTTCTCTGATGACTAATGTGCTTGTTGGCCATTCATATATCTTCATTTGTGTAAATCTCTCATTTTTAAAAATTGGGTTGTCTTCTTGAATTGAGGGATATGAGTTGTTAGATATATGTTTAATTTACTTAATGGTGTTTTTTAAAGAAAAAAATTTTAATTTTGATTAATTCCAATTTATCAATTTTTTAGATCTTATTATGTCTAGCTATAGTTCATGTCTTTTATCTTTTTTTTTCTTTTATCTTCTAAGAAATCTTTTCCTACCTGAGAGTTGCAAAGGTTTTTCTCATGTTTTCTTCTAGAAGTTTTGTAGTTTACTTGTTTTATTTAGATCTTCAGTCCCTTGCCAGTTAATTTTTATCTGTGGTCTGAGACAAAGGATGTAGTCATTTTGTTTTGTATAGGCATATTCAGTTGTTTCAGTCTAATATGTGTATCTATTTTTAAACCAAGAAGACGGCTTTGCTTACTGTAAGTTTATGGTAAGTCTTGGCCAGGTGCATTCACTCATGCCTATAATCTCAGTACTTTGGGAGCCCGCGGTGGGATGATTGCTTGAGCCTAGGAGTTCAAGACCAGCCTGGGCAACATAGGGAGACCCTATATCTGTAAAAAATAAAATGATTAGCTGGGTGTGGTAGCTCACGCCTGTGATCCCAGGTACTCTGGAGTCTGAAATGGGAGGATCGCTTGAGTCTGGGAGGTCAAGGCTGCAGTGAACCATGACCCCGTCACTGCCTCCAGCCTGAGTGACAGAGCGAGACCCTTTGGATTTGGTGGGAGGTGGCAGGGGCAAGTTTAAGGTAAGTCTTGGAATCAGTCCTCTCTCTCGGTTATTTTTCAAAATTATTTGGCTATTTTTATATAAATTTTAGAGCTTTAATTTCTACAAAACAATCCTGCTGGACTTTTGAGAGGGATTACATTGAATCTATTAATCAGTTTGGGGAGAATTGACCTCTTCACAATATCGAGATTTCCAATGCACTAACATAGTATATCTCCAAGTCGTCTTTGATATCTCTTGGTGATGTTTTATACTTTTTATTATAAAGATCTGAAACATATTATATTTGTTCCTAGCATTTTATGGTTCAGGATGCTATCATAGTGATATTTTATTTCAATTTCCAGTTGTTATTACATACATACACATTTATGATTTCTACATCTTCCTGATGCATTGAACCTGTTATTATGAAATAGTTTTATCTCTGGTTTTTTTGTCTTGAGATCTTCATTATCTGATATTAATATAGCTACTTCACTCATCTTATTTGTACTTTTGTTGTTTTGAATAGTAACTTTTGTTCATTTACATCCTGTTCTTATTTAAAGAGCATCTCTCACAGACATCATCTTGATGAATAGGGCCTTTTTTTTTTTTTTTTGAGTTGGAGTTTCCCTGTGTCATCCAGGTTGGAATGCAGTGGCACAGTGATATAGCTCACTATAAGCCTCCCACTCCTGGTCTCAAGCAATCTTCCACCTCAGCCTCTTAAACAGCTGGGACTACAGGCATAAGCCACCACATGTGGCTAATATTTTTACTTTTTGTTTTTATAAATGGGTTCTCACTGTGTTGCCCAGGCTGGTCTCAAACTTCTCGCCTCAAGCAGTCCTCCCACCTAGGTCTCCCAAAGTGTTGGGATTAGGGGTGTGAGCCACCATGCCCAGCCTTTTTTAAAATAAAATTTGATTCTGACAATATCTGCCTTTTGGAGTGTTTAGAGACTAACAGTTTATGGAATTATTGGTATAGTTTTATTTAGCCGTTTTTTTTGGTCATCATTGTTTATCTCCTTTGTTTTTTGTTCTTCTGCTTTTCTGTTTCTGCTTTGTTATTCTGTGTTTTTTAAAGTGGTTGCTCTAGGAATTAAGATGTATAAACTTATTCATAATCTACTTAGACTTAAGATTTATGTACCACAACACATGAAATATAAGAAACTTTTAGCCATACAGGATCGTTTAATTCCATTCCCCTGTCCTTCATGGGATAATACATCTAGAAATGTGGTCAACCCCCATTATACAATGTTGTAATTTTTGCTTTTATAGTCATATGTATGCTAACTAAATTAGTAGGAAGTAATAATGTTTTATATTTATTCTTGCAGTTACCATTTATTGTCCTCTTCATTTCTTTGTAAAGTTCTGTTTCTGTCTAGTATCCTTTGCTTTCTGCTTAAAGATCTTCCTTTAGCACTTCTTGTAATGCAAGTCTACTGACAATAAATTTTCTTAGTTTTTTTATTTGAAAATATCTTTATTTTACCTTAACTCTTGGAGGATATTTTTGCTGGATGTAAAATTCTGGATTAATATTTTAATTCCTGTAGAACTTTAAAGATGTTCTATTGTCTTCCGGCTTTTATTGTTTCTGATAAAAAATCAGATGACATTTTGAATCATTCATTCTTCCCTGTATGTTAGAGAGAGCGTGTGTGTGTGTGTGTGTGTGTGTGTGTGTGTGTGTGTGTTTCCTCCAGCTGCTTTAAGGATTGTTCTCTTTAATTGGCTCAGGCATATGATGTGCCCAGACAAGGTCTTTATATTTATCTTTCTTGGGGTTCGCTGAGCTCACAAGTTTATGTTGTTCACTGTTCCGAATCATTTCTTGGCCATTATTCATACTACCCTTTCTCTTATCTTTCTGAAACTCCAGATTTGTGATACCTTTGTTTTTGTTTTGTTTTATTTTATTTATAGTTGCATCAGATCCCTGAGGCTCTGTTCATCTTTTGATTTTTTTTTTCTAAAGTTGGCTGATTTCTATTGCTCTCTCTTCTTGTTCACATACTGTGTATCTTCAAACTGCACTAAACCAACCCAGTGGTTTTCTATTCAGATACAATTTTCTAATCTGAAAATTAGTCATTTTATATAGTGCATGTTTCTCTGCTGAGATTTTTAAATCTTTTCCTTCCTTATAAGTATGTTCTCCTTTATGTTCTTGAACATAGTTGAATTAGCTGCTTAAATTCCTTGTATGTGGGGTCCTCTCAGGGTAAGTATCCACTGAAAGTCTCTTGAGCATGGCTCACACTTCCCTGTTTCTATTTGTGTGGCATACTTTTGGATTGTATCCTAGATACTCTGAATGATGCAATGTAAAGACTTTGGATTGTATCTTCTTTCTAAGAGTACTGATACTTTTCCTTTTTTAAAAAGTGAAGACGACTGGGCATGGTGGCTCATGCCTGTAATTCCAGCACTTTGGGAGGCCAAGGTGGGTGGATCACCTGAGATTGGGAGTTTGAGACCAGCCTGGCCAACATAGAGAAGCCCCGTCTCTATTAAAAATACAAAATTAGCCAGGAGTGGTGATGCATGCCTATAATCCCAGCTACTCTGGAGGCTGAGGCAGGAGAATTGCTTAAATCCAGGAGGTAGAAGTTGCAGTGAGCCAACATTGCGCCATTGTACTCCAGCCTGGGCAACAAGAGTGAACTCCATCTAAAAAAAAATAATAATAATAAGTCATTAGGTTGGAGGAACTAGAACCTCTTATTCCCTCTATGGTGGGCAGCAGCTGAAATTTTAGTTCAGTTCTTTTAGCCTTACCTAGGCTACTTGGAGACAGCCCTTCATATGTGTGCTTCAGAGGTTAGCCAGAGGTTTGGGCAGTGTTTATAAATACAATTTAGGAATACTCCACTCTGGCTCTCACCTTAATAGCATTTTCCTCCTCACTAGCTACTGTATTTGCCCTGAAATCTGTCCTCTGGAACAAGAAAGTCAAACTACGGATTTTGTAGTCTGAATTTTAACATCTGTGCATGGCATGGATTGGAGTCTGCCCAAAGAAGAAAACGGAATTAATTCCAGTGCTCAACTCCACCCCATGCCCTGCAAAATCTTCCTCCTTTGGTTGCTCTCCAGTGCCTTTAGGTGGTTTTTGTTTTTTTTGTTTTGTTTTGTTTTTCATTTTCCTATTTTGTTCAGGGTCTATAGCTGTTATTTGTGGAATTAATATTCTGATAGTGGCTACTCAGCCATGATTAGAAGCAAAGTCACTTGGTTCTTTTTAATGCATGCAGTTTTATAGATACTCATATGAGGACAGTGTTCCTCATGAGACCCTATTTTAACACGTGAATTACATGACAGGCAGCGGTAACATTAGCCATGACAACCCCAGGCTTTGGCTATTAGATTTTGGCTAAACAGTAACTGGACCAGGAACCTTTTATTAGAGTTAGTTAGATCAAGTCAAGGTATTCCTCTAGACTTTGTGATGTGAAGACCGCAAGCATATAGTGCCTGTATGTTTCAACAAGTCTTAGGTTTCATATCTGTGTAGAGCTGAATGACAGAAAAGCCTGTTTCATGTGGTCAGTAAATGTTAAATCATTATGATAAACAACTTTAGTCCTTGTAAATGATTTTAAAATAATATATAATTTAGAGTAGTGATGGATTTGGGTGTGCCCAAGGAAAAGAAAATTGCCTACAATATTAGGAAGTTCAAAATACATAACCATCTGTGACTTGATGGAGGGGGGTGTAACATAAAGATGTATGATGCCATTTGTAAAACTAATTTCTCTTTCCATTTAATCTCTTGTTGCCTAAGAAAATGCAGCTAGTAATTAAGATACCATTTTGGTCTTGCTTGTAAATGCTGTTGCCTTCATTAAATTTCACACTTGTGAAAAGGAGCTATTAAGAAACAGCCTAAGGTAACACTTTTGAATAGCTAACTTTGTTAAAAATACGTTTTCCAAATTTCTTGCAATAAAATGTAATTGCATTTTCTGTTTTAAGTTGTGTAGAATCTTCTCACATATTATCTATTAGAGATAAGACTTGGTGCTAGAGGGAATATTTTGGTAAACTGGAGTAGTACAGTGACTTAAATTCTTTCCTTGCCGTTCATGATAAATAAAGTTTTCTGGTTTTGCTGCTAGTTTTTCTTAACATTCACTTCTCATAAGGTTAAGGAGTAGCACTGAGAGGTTCCAGAATATATGCTATTTTGAAACAGTGTCAAAAATGTCAAAGCTTTGTCATTAAATTATACAAAGTGGTTAGGAGGCAGTCAGTAAATAATCATTAAGCCTGTATTGTATTGCAACACCAGAGTACCTTGATAACACAGCTGTGAGCTAAACAAAAAACTAGGTGGAAGAGGAAAAAAAACTATGTAATATTTTGTCATTGGTAACACAAAATCATAGCCAATGAAAATACATTCTATTTTTTAAAACTTGATACATAGTAAAGGTGTTGCTCTTGAACACATGAACAGTGAACTAGGTATTCTTTATTGTTTCATGTGTTTTAATATTTTCCATTGGATTTCCAAGTCTTTATTTCTGTGACTGGTATATAGCAAGACTAATATTAATAGAGGAAAATGTTTTGAGGTTAATTGTATAAACTTTAAGCTTCCTCTATCAGTTTACCTGAAGACAGATCTTAATTCACATATTCTTATTAGTAGCTTGGTCATTTATAGGAAACATTGAGCACTCCTTTCCACTAATTTTAAGTCCCTTTCATGTTTTTTAAAAGTGACAATATTAACATGCTCGCTTCTAAAGTTCTTTTTCCAGATACTGATGTAAGCATTCTCCTATCCTGCATTAATTGTAACCTCAAAAGATAACCTTGAAGAAAAAATGTCTGGTTTTATCATTTAGGTTTATTTTGGCCTTTGTCTCTTCCTAAGATTGTTAATAGAATGTGAGTTAGTGTGAATAAATTTTGTGATATGAATACTTTCTACAGAGAATGAGACTAAATCTCTAAATTTGCCTTGAACTGAAATGTAAAATGCTTTTGAATCCAACAAATTTTAAAGTAGTTTGATATCAAACTGCTATAGATTGTGCAATTGAAAGTGTGTTTTCTTCAAATGAACACACAAAAATGTATAACCCACATGTATATACAGTCAGTGAGTACCTAGAAGATACAATTTCAGTTAGAATAAACTCAAGATATCTATTGTACAACATGGTGGCTGTAGTTAAAAACAATGTTATACTTGAACATTGCTAAAAGAATTGATTTTAGTCACCAAAAATAACTGGTAAGTATATAAGATAATAAATACTAAATAAATAATTTTCAGTAGTCATAGAAGGAAATACCTAGGAATGGAGTTAATGCACATGCTTTAACCTTGTACCATTCCTGAAAAATACACAAATACAGACTTGAACAAATGGAAAGATAGTGAATGTTCTTGAAAAGGATGTTTCAGTACCACAAAAAATGTAATTTTCTACCCATGTTAAAAAATAAACATAGTCCCAGTAAAAATACCAAGTTTCTTTTTTTCCAGGAGATAGAAAGCTTAATTATAAAGGCATGTATAAATAAGCAAGAATAACCAGTAAATCCCTGAAAAACAACAATAACGGGTCAAGTGTGGCTAGCCCTGCCAGACGTTTAAAATATACTGTAAAAGCCTCCACAACTAGAAGAGAGTGATGTGGTCACATTATAGACAAATCAACAAAACAGAATAGAAATTCCAAAAATGAACCCACATGCTAATGGAAATTTGGCATATAGATATGACCATCTCAAATCACTGGAGGAAAATTGACCTTTAATAAGTAGTATCGAGATGACTGGATAGCAATTCGAAAAAAATTGAATGTAAACCTCATATTGTATGCCAGAATAAATTCAAGCAGGTCAGAGAGATAATATAAAAAATGAAACCATGTAAGAACTAGAAGGAAAAAATGGGAGAATTCCTTTATAACCAGGGAGTGTCAAAAACATTTTTAAAAACCTCACATATGTATCATTTATTTGTGGTGAGAACACTTAAAATCTCTTTTAGCAATATCCAAGTATACGTTGGTTATTAACTAGTCACCATGTTGTACAATAGATCTCTTGAATTTATTCTTTCTAACTGAAGTTTTGTATCTCTTGACCAGCATCTCCCCAGTCCATATCCCCAGCCCCTGATAATCTTTCTCTCTGCTTTTATGAGTTTAACTTTTTAGATTCCACATATTAGTGATATCATGCAGTATTTGTCTTTTTCTGCCTGGTTTATTCCACTGACGTTGTCACATAGGTGGCCGAATGGTATTTTAGGCTGAATAGTATTTCATTGTGTATATATACCACATTTTCTCTATCCATTTGTCTATTGATAGACACTTAGGTTGATTCCATAGCTTGGCTATTGTGAATAGTGATTCAGTGAGCATGGAAGTGCAGACTCCTTTTTGACATACTGATTTCATTTCCTTGGTTTGTATACCCAGTAATAGGATTGCTGGATCATATGGTAGATCCGATTTAAATTTTTTGTGGATCCTCCATACTGTTTTCCATAATGACTGTACTCCTTTACATTCCCGCCAGCAGTGTGCAATGGTTCCTGTTTCTCCACGTCCTCTCCAGCACTTGTTTTTGATCATTTAAACGATAGCCATTCTAACAGGTGTGAGGTAATGGCTCATTGTAGTTTTATTTTGTATTTCCTTGATGATTAATAATGCTGAGCATTTTTTAATATACCTATTGGCCATTTGTATGTCTTCTTTTGAGAAATGTTTTTTATTCAGGTCCTTTGCCCATTGTTTTTGTTTTGTTTTGTTTTTGAGACAGAGTCTTGCTCTGTCGCCCAGGCTTAGAGTGCAGTGATATGATCTTGGCTCTCTGCAACCTCAGCCTCCCAGGTTCAAGCGATTCTTCTACTTCAGCCTCCTGAGTAGCTGGGACTACAGGTGTATGTCACCATGCCCGGCTCATTTCTGTATTTTTAGTAAAGACAGGCTTTCACCATATTGGCCAGGGTGGTCTCAAACTCCTGACCACGTGATCCACTCACCTCGGCCTCCCAAAGTGCTGGGGTTACAGGCGTGAGCCACTCGTGCCTGACCTCTTTGCCTATTTTTTTAAGAGATAGGATCTTTCTCTGTCACCTAGGCTGGGATGCAGTGATGTGATCACAGCTGACTGCAACTTCGACACCCCAGGCTCAGGGCTCAAGTAATCCTCCTGCCTCAGCCTCCCAAGTAGCTGGGACCACAGGTATGCATTAGGCCTGGCTTTAAAAAAATTTTTTTGTAGACTTGCTATGTTGCCCAGGCTGATGTTGAACTCCTGGGTTCAAACAGTCCTCTCATCCCAGCCTCCCAAAGTGCTGGGATTAGAGGCATGAGCATGAGTCACGGTGCCTGGCAGAATCATCGTATGTATTACGTTGTTTTCCTGCTATTGAGTTGTTTGAGTTGTTTATATACTTTTTGATATTAACTCCTTGTCAGATGTATGGTTTGCACACGTTTTCTCCTATAGCTTGTCTCTTCACTCTGCTGATTGTTTCCTTTGCTGTGCAGAAGTTATTTAGTTTGATGTGACCCCTCTTACCTGTTCTTGCTTTTGTTGCCTGTGCTTTTGGGATCCTATCCAAAAACCCATTGCCCAGATCAAAAGCCTTTCTGCCTCTGACTCAATCTAATACATTAAAGAAAAGATTAATAAATGTGACTACATGAATATTAAAGAACATTTGTATCCAAATACTTTAAGGAGTAAAGTTACAGCATCTGCCATTGGTCTTTCTGTGCCTGACTTATTTATGTCACAAGGGGATAATCTCAGTAACATACATTAACATACAAGGAGCTCTTCAAAATGTGAGAAGGAAGATCAAAACCTCACAAACTTGAGCATTCAGTTGACAGAACAAATGGCATTCGAGCATATGAAAAAATGCTCAATCTCACTCATAAGGGAAATTCAAATTAAAGCTACACTATGATATCATACGGTGAAATACTCCTCAGCAATTGTTGATGCCAATATAATGTCATGTGAAAGATGCTTGATACGACATTCTGAAAAAGGCAATAGGCCAGAAATCAGTGGTTACCGGGGACCAGAAATAATGGGACAAGACATGAGGAAACTGGGATGAGGAACATGTTCTGTGTCTTGGTTGTGGTGTTGGTTACATGAATGTGTTTATGGAAACTCATTGGACTATACACCCCAAAAAGGTGAATGTTTTTTATGTAGATTATACCTCAGTAAACCCGAGTTTTTTCTTTCAATCACTGTTTCATTGGAAATAAGCCTAAATTTTAAAACAGTCAAATAAGAGCCACACTATGATTGTTTCATACATACAACTTAACAAAAATGGAAAAGTTCACAGCACTGTTGGAGATAGAGGGGAGAAACGGGCTCTGTCACGTGTCACTGGTGGAGATATATCTGTTAGGGAGATCTGTCTTTTCTGATAGGGGTGGCAAATATTTTTCCCACTTTGTCAGTTGTGTTTTGAGTTTGCCTATGTGCAAAATGTCACTATCATTATCTAGAGGAATTTGACAATATTAAAAAATTACATATGCGTTTATTCATTGGCCTATCTGTTCTATTTCTAGTCTATTCTACTTTTATTGCTGCCTAGGTACCTCATCTCACAAAATGAGAGACTGCTGTTGTTGTTGAGTATGCTATGAAGATTGTGTTTATTGCATATACATACAAGTAGAAGTGAACATTCTTCCACTTCCTTCCCCCTTTTACGCAGATGCCTGCTCTACACGCCATCCCATGATTTGTTTCCTTCACTTAAGATAACTCAGAGCTTTTTACTTATTAGTACATGAAAATCAGCCTCTCTGTGAGTTTTCTTTCAGGGAAGTAGAGAGTTAAGATTTTCTTTTAATTAACAGTCTAGAGTATATTCCACTGAGTGTGTAATTTTTTATGTAACTAGCCTTATAGTGGACATAAGATTGTTTACTCTTTCTCTATTTCAAAAGATGCTGCAAGGCAGAATCATTATGTATATTATCTTGTGCATGTATACTACATCTGTAGCTTCGTTCTTAGCATTGCCTAGTAAAATGAAAGGTACATGTGTAATTTTGAAGGGTATTGACGGATTGCCATCAGTAGGGTTTCTGGCCATTAACACTCTTACCAGTGATGTCTGAGAATGCCTATTTCCCCTCAGCGTTGCCAACATGTTATCAAGATTTTAGATTTTGACCAAAATGATCTTGTTTTAGTTTTAACCTTTGGTCAGTTTTATATATTAGGAAGATTTGTCCTTTGCTATACGAGTTGCAAATATTTTTTCCCAGTTTGTTAATTATGTTTTGAATTTGCTTATGGTTGGGTGTTTTATTTTTCTGTATTTTTTCTTTTATTTTTTGAGTTAGGGTCTCACTCTGTTGTGTAGGCTGGAGTGCAGTAAGGCGATCATAGCTCATTGGGCCCAAGCCATCCTGGGCTTAAGCCATCCTCCCACCTCAGCCTCCCAAGTAGCTGTGACTACAGGTATACGCCACCAGACCCAGCTAGTTTTTAAATTTTTCTGTAGAGATGAGGTCTCACTATATTGCCCAGGCTGTTCGCAAACTCCTGGGCTCAAGAGATCCTCTTGCATCAGCCTCCCAAAGTACTGAGATTACAGGCATGTACCACTGCACCTAGCCTATTTTTATTTTTCTTATGTTAAATATCTTTTCTTGTATGGTGTGTGGATTTTGAGAGCAGTTAAAAAGGCCATTCCTAGCCTAAATTAAAGCCTGAGTAAAGAGCTTTGCTCCATTTCCTTCCAGCGTCTTTATGATTTTATTTTTACATTGAACTCTTGGTTCATATGGAATAGATTCTGAGGTATAGTGTAAGATGTAGATCCAGCTTTATTACTGTTTTGAAGTAATGAGTTGTCCAAATCCTGGAATAGTGATTTGATATACCATCTTTACCCTGTATTAACTTTCTGTTTATTAGAATCTGTTTCTATTCTTTCATTTCATTGGTCTGCCTATTACATGCTAGTATCAGCTTTCCTAATTGAGGCTTTTACTGTTGGGTATAACAAATCCCCTTGTTATAGTTATTTTTCCCCTTGAGAGTTTTTCTAGTCATTTCTACCTTTTGTGTTTCCAAATGAACTTTAGAGTCACCCTATCTAGTTCAGCAACAATAAAACCCTCCAGAACAAAACTCAATACTAACCAGAAGCTTATTTATTGATTTATTTTTTTGACAGAGTCCCGATCTGTCACCAAGGCTGGAGTGCAGTGGCGCAATCTTGACTCACTGCAACCTCTGCCTCCAGGGTTCAAGGGATTCTCCTGTCTCAGCTGCCCGAGTAGGTGGGATTACAGGGGCACACCACTGTGCCTGGCTAATTTTTTTGTATTTTTAGTAGAGATGGGGTTTCACCATATTGGCCAGGCTGGTCTCGAACTCCTGACCTCAGGTATTCACCCACCTCAGCCTCCCAAAGTGCTGGGATTATAGGCATGAGCCACTTTGCCCTACCCAGAAGCTTATTTTTTAAATTGAAATTACCTCAGATTTAGGTAAATTAGCATCAAGAGAATTTATATTTTCTTCCCAAACAAGGACACAACATACTATAAACTTTCAATGCTAGAATTTTGGCTTTGCATTTGAAAATTAAAGTACTCAAAACAACATTAAATAATGCAGCATTAGTTTATAGTGGCACAGTATCTATAAAAGCATTCGTAATTATATTCACTAAATTGCTTTCAGCAATATGCTCCTCTTTGACCACAGTTACTTCTCTGAGTCTCTCATGCATTCTCATGAAGCAAAGCTTCTTTTCATAAACACTCTTAAGTGTTGGCCTGATATTAGGATACAGCTTTTAACGTCCTACTCGGCATATTGTCTCCGTCTGTGCTTTATCTCACCACTTGCTTAGGTCATATTGCAACAGATTGAACACAAATATTTTATGACTATTTTGAAAATCCAAAAGGTTGCAAAAAGCAGGAATGTGGCCAAATATAAACAAGTATTTTAATTAGTTTTTCTGTATACTAGAAATAACAGTTTAGAAAATACAATGGGGAAAATGTCCCTTTTAAATCACAACAAAACTAAAATACCTAGGAATACATTTAATAAGAAATATACAAGGATCTATTTGAAGAACATTATAAAATTTTAATAAGGGAAATGAGAACCATTTGAATAAATGGAGAGACATACTTGAATAAGAAGAGAATATCATCAAAGTTTTCTTAAATAACATTCATACTTAATGCAATTCCAACAGAAATAAAAACAGTACTATTTGGAAGTTTAAGAGTTTATTTCAGCTGGGTGTGGTGGCTCATGCCTGTAATCCCAGCACTTTGGGAGGCTGAGGCAGGTGGATCACCAGAGGTCAGGAGTTCGAGACCAGCCTGACCAGCATGGACAAACCCCGCCTCTATTAAAAATACAAAATTAACAGGGACACTGTGGCACATGCCTGTAATCCTGGCTACTCAGAAAGCTGACACAGGAGAATCGCTTGCACCCGGGAGGCAGAGATTGCAATTAGCCGAGATAACGCCATTACACTGACAGTCTGGGCAACAAGAGCGAAACTCTGTCTCAAAAAAAAAAAAAAAGAGTTTATTTTGAGGCCAGAGTGGGATGACTGCTGAAACCCAGGAATTTGAGACCAGCCTGGGAAACATAGTGAGACCCTATCTCTACATAACAAATAAAAAAATTAGTTGGATGTGGTAGTGCACACCTGTAGTCACAGCTGCACAGGAGGCTGAGGTGGGAAGATTGCTTGTACCTGTTGGGGTTGAGGCTGCAGTGAGCCACGATTGCACTACTGCACTTCAGCTTGGGTGACAGAACGAGACTGTGTCTCAAAAAAAAGAAAAAAAGAATTGAATTTTTTTTTGATTAAATAGAATTTTTAACTTAACACATTTATTTTGAAGTTCATCAAGAGGGGAAGAACCTTCAAAATCTTGAAGCAATAGCATGAGGACTATCTAATGTCCTGTAAGATATTAGAATGTACTATAAACCTGCAATACTTAAAACAGTGTGGCTGTGTGGCAGGAACAGATTTAATTTTTAAAAAGCAGAAGAAACCACTGAACTACCAGAAGGAAATGTGTTTTGCTCCACTATTATGAAAATTTGCAGAAATACAAAACATAGAAATGAAACCTAAATGAATGGAAAGACATTCTACATTCATGGATCAGAAAATTTAATATTCTGATGACAGTACTCTGTAAATTGATCTAAGATTCCATATCAGAATTTCAGCTGGCCTCTTTTTACAAATTGACAAGCCATTCTCAAAATTCATGTAGAAATTCAAAGGACCCAGAATAGCCAAAACAATTTTGAAAAAGAACCTTGGGGGTCTCACACATCCTGATTTCAAAACTTACTACAAAGCTATAGTAAGGAAGACAGGGTGGTACTGGCATAAATATAGACATACAGACCAATGGAATTCAATTGAGAATCCAGAAATAAGCCCATACATCAATAGTCACTTGATTTTCAAGATGGGTGCCAAAACACAGATGCCGAAGAATGAATTTGGCACCCTACCTTACACCATATTCAAAAATTAACTCAAAATGGATTTACAAACCATGTTGGCCAAAACTATAAAACTCTTTAAAACATGGGCATAAATCACTGTGACCTTGGGGTCACAATGGTGGTTTCTGAGATACGATACCAGAAGCACAAAAAAGAAAAATCAGATTGGATTTTACCTAATTAAAAACTCCTGTGCTTCAAAATCATCAAGAAAATGAAAAGAATCTACAGAGTGGGAGGGAAGATTGAGAAATCATATATTTGATCAGGGATTTGTATTTTTAATAATAACCCAACCCAAATAAAATGTGGGCAAAGGATCAGATACGGTTTGGCTGTGTCCCCACTCAAATCTCACCTGGAATTGTAATAATCCTGGCCGGGCGCAGTGGCTCACACCTGTAATTCTAGCACTTGGGAGGCTGAGCTGGGTGGATCACTTGAGGCCAGGAGTTCAAGACCAGCTTGGCCAACATGGTGAAACCCCATCTCTACTAGAAATACAAAAAATTAGCTTGGCGTGGTGGTGCATGCCTGTAATCCCAGATACGAGGCTAAGGCAGGAGAGTCGCTTAAACCCATAAGGCAGAGGTTGTAGTGAGCCAAGATCGTGCCACTGTACTCCAGCCTGGGTGACAGAGAGAAAGAGACTCGGTCACCAGAAAAAAAAAAAAAAAAAAAACTACATACATACATATATATAATTTCAATAGAGCTATTATTAACAAATCAACTTGTGTGAGTTGCTGTATTAATAAAATCATTTGACAAAATCTCTTTTTTTCTTTTTGAGACAGAGTCTCTCTCTGTTGCCTAGGCTGAAGTGCAGTGGTGCAGTCTCAGCTCACTGTAACCTCCACCTCCTGGGTTCAAGTGATTCTTCTGCCTCAGCCTCCCGAGTGGCTGTGATTACGGGCGCCCGTTACCACACCTGGCTGATTTTTTGTATTTTTAGTAGAGACAGGGTTTCACCATGTTAGCCAGGCTGGTCCCGAACCCCTGACCTTGTGATCCGCCCGCCTTGGCCTCCCAAAGTGCTGGGATTACAGGCATGAGCCACCGTGCCAGCCTCATTTGACAAAATCTAGCTTTCATGTTTGATGATAGAAATTTTCAACAAACTAGAAATAGAAGGGAATTGCCTTAACATAATAGAGGTATCTTCAAAAACCCTGAAGCCAACATGATACTTAATAGTGAGAGACTGAACGCTTTGCCCCTAAGATTGGGAACAAGGCAGGGTGATTCTCTCCTAATCACAGGTCATAATTTCATGTTTCTTTGCTTGTCTGATAGCTTTTTGTTGGGTGTTAAAAATAGTGAATTTTACCTTTGTGGGTGCTGGGTGTTTTTGTATTCCTAACATACTCTTGAGCTTGTTCTGGGACACAGGTAAAATACTTGGAAACAGTTTCATCTTTCTGGATCTTGTTTTTGAGACCTATTAGGCAGGACTGAGCTGTTGTCAGCCTTGGGCTAAATATTGCCCGCTGTTGAGGCAAGAATCTGTTGTATGCTTCACCCAGTGCCTGATGGAACACGAGTCTGGCTGCTGGGGCACTTTTCTTGCCCCTGTGTGAGTGCTGTGGTATCTAATCCTTTCGGATGGTTCTTCCTCAGGCCTCAGGTAGCTGCCTCATGGACATATACAGATCACAAGGACTCTGCCATCCTCCCAAGGTCTCTCTCTGGGCCGCTCTCTCCTCTCTGGCATTCTGCCCTCCGTACGATTCACTTAGTTTCCCCCACACTCTCAGCTCTGTCTCCTCAGCTCCGTGAATCCTTGGACTCCACCAGGTTTCCCTCCTGTGCTGTGTGTTGGAAACTATCCAGGCAGTAGGACAGGGCAGTTGGAGAGCTCACTTCATTTGTTTCCCATCTCTCAGGGTTAAGGATCCTTGTTGCCTCATACCTCATGTCTTGAAAACTGTCACAGTTCCATGTATTTTGTCTGTTCCCTGATTTCAGGCAAGACAGTAAACACAGTCACTGTTACTCCATGTTGGCCGGCAGCACGTGATTTTTCTCTTTACAAAGCTGACAAGGTAATTCAGAGGGGAAAAGTTAGTCTTTCCGACAGATGGTGGTAGAACAATTTGATATCCATATGCAAAGGAAGGAAAGAAGGAAGGAAAAGGAAAGAAAAGAGAACTTAGACCCTTACTTGGCACTATGCACTAAAATGAATTGCAAAAGTATTATTCATAGGCCTAAATGTAAGAGCTAAAACTATGCAACTTCTAGAAGAAAACATAGGAGAAAGTTTTTCAACTTTTAGTAAGGCGGTGATTCCTGAGAGAGGAACCCCAAAACACAATTAATAAAAGAAAAGTAGTAGCAAATTAAACTTTACTATCTAGCAGTTCTACTCTTTGGTATATACCCAAATGGGAATAAATATTTCTTATATACCCAAAATGACCGAAAGAAGAAACTCACATACTTTTTTTCTTTTTTTTTTTTTGAGACAGAGTCTCACTCTGTCGCCCAGGCTGGAGTACAGTGGCATGATCTCCGCTCACTGCAATCTCTGCCTCCCAGGTTCAAGCAATTCTTCTGCCTCAGCCTCCCGAGTAGCTGGGATTACAGGTAGGCACCACCATGCCCGGTGAATTTTTGTATTTTTAGTAGAGACAGGGTTTCAGGCCAGGCTGGTCTCGAACTCCTGACCTCGTGATCCATCTGCCTTGGCTTCCCAAAGTGCTGGAATTATAGGTGTGAGCCACCATGCCCAGGTGAGACTCAGATACTTTTACACAAATGTTCATGGTGGCGTTATTCATAATAGCCAAAGGTGGAGTAGCCCAGATATCCCTAACAAATGAATGGGTAAATAAAATGTGATCTATACATTATACAGTAGAATATTAAAATTTCTCATTCATAAAAAGAAATAAAATTGTGATAAATGCTGCAACTCGAATGAACCTTGAGAACATTATCCTAGTGGAATAAGCCCCAGTGGAGAAATGCTGTGTAATTATGCTTCTTTGAGGACCTGGAATAGGCAAATTCATAGAGACAGAAAGGAGACTACAAGTTATCAGAGGCCATTGAGGGAGTAACTGTTTCATGGTGTATTCATTTCTTGGGCCTGCTGTAATAAAGCACCACAAACAGGTGATTTAAAAGTTAGAGATTTATGTCTCACAGTTCTGGAGAGTAGAGATCCAAAATCAAGGTGACAAAAGGGCCATGGTCCTCTGAAACCTGTAGGAGAATTCTCCTTGCCTCTTCCTCACTTCTGGTATCTGGCGGGAAATCTTGGGTGCAAATGCCAAAAATCTGACTTGCAGATGCATCATTGCAGTCCTCCGTCTTCCTGCAGCGTTCTCCCCGTCTCCCCTCTGTGTACATCTGCGTCCACATTTCCCTTTTACAACGACAGGAATCAGATCTGATTAGGGCCTACCTGCTGATCTCCATGTGACTACATCTGCAAAGACACTGTTTTCAAATACCGAGGTACTGGGGTTAGGACTTCAACATACCTTTTTGTGTGTGGGAGGCACTTTAACCCCTAACAAATAGGCACAGAGATTCTCTTTGGGACGATAAAAAAAATTCTTGAAATTTGTGGCGGTCATGGTTGCATTACACTATGTGTGCTTAATGCCACCAAATTGTACACTTAACAATTATTTAAAAATTGACCACAGTAAAAAGCAATGCCTGGAAGGATATCAGCAAATGTTAAAAGTAGTTTTCTCTGGGTGGGGTGGGATTGGGAGTGATTTTCTTTCTTCTCTGTAAGTTTATGTACTGGGTATAAATAGAAATTTTTTAAATAGAGTTAATCCTAAAGAAGAACATATATAGGAACCTGTTTCTCTCTATTCAAAGTTCACCCTTTAATGGAAAATTAAACTCAGTTACATGACCTCTAGTTTGATAAGATAGCGGCTCAGTGAGAGTTTTCCTACCCTAAAATGTTTGTTTCTGTTTCTCTATTTCAAGGAGTCCGGATATTTGTAATTCAAAACCTTGGTATGTTTAGAAACAATCTTTTTCAAAATGAGAAAGTATTTTCTGTGAGGTGTTAGTAGGGGTTGCCAATTCAATGGCCAGTGCATCATGTTAGAAAACAAACATAGAGATTGTTGTAAGATTCAGTTCTCAATCTTTACCTTTAGGAAAACCTGAGGGATACGCCACGTTTCTCTCATTCAGTTATGATAAATCCAACCTCTACGTATTTAGATATGCTAAATCCTACCACTGCTTTGTGCTTGATTATTCTAGAGAAGTCTTATTTAAAAATTGTCAGTTTTCATTTTCCACTGTCTATTTTCAGGCAGAATTCCTGTATTAGAATTAGAGAGTTGATCAAAATAAGACTTAAGGTAATGTCGTTTTGATTTGGTTAGTTTTGTTTGTCTACATAAGTGTTTACGAATATAATTTGATTCACAAAAGGAGTAGATTATTGTTTTGAAGGACAATGGTATCTCCTTTTCAGGATCAATTGAGGAAAATTTATCAAGTCAGGTATAAAATGTCTCCTTTATGTGAACAGTGGAAACTATGCCAGCAAATCTCAAGTTAGTGAACTGAGAATAGCCTGGATGTTTCTGTAAGTCATGCTGAATGTTCTTGACTGCAAACTATTCTGTGATAGTCTCTGAAAGGGATTCTAAGCTTATCTGGAAAACAGAAATAGGGAAATATTTATCTGATAACCATATTCAAATTCTGATGAATTAAAAAATTTACCTTTCTATCTCACTAGATATAACTTTATAGTTCAGCTTAATTTTCAGAAAATGGAAAGTGCAGATACAATTTGTTGGCATTTTGCCCTTTAAAAAAACTTTTTAATACAAGATTAGCAAGATATTAGAGCCGTGGTAATTGGATGTCTTTCAGGGTAATAAACCATTAAAGTTTATGAGTCATGTTAACAGAAAGCCTTCTCAGTTCCACCATTCCCTTGATCAGTTCATTCTACAATAAACATAAAATCCTCCTCCTGGAGTTCAGAGCACAGCAAGGGAGAAGAGAAAAAGCTAAAACAGAAAATCCAGAAAGCAGTAAGTGGGAAATGTTCAGTAAATGTTCAGTAACCTCCCTATCCTCGGGCTCGTGACAAGTGTCAGGACTCAGGGCACCGCTGGCACCAGCAGGATTTGGGTGTGGGAAGTCTTCTTCTCAAGAACCTAGTCCCTAGTCTGTGGTGTCAAGATCTGCAGGGACAACCCAGATGTGTTTTCTTGAAGTCATCCTAAAGCCACCTTAGGAGTTAAAGAAATAGTAATGATTAAAATAATAGTAACAGAGCAACATTAAGGGCTCTGGTCCTTTGTGTGGGAGGAGTCACTTGACAGTTCCTTGATGTCTGGGACAGCAGCTGAAAGCCTCTAGAGTCTAGACAGAGCAGGGTGTGGACCCCAGGCCAAGTCTCTGAGCGCAGAGAATGGATGCTACTTGGGGCTGGTGTGGACTCAGAGCTTGCCAGCAAGAGTGCCGCGCTCTGCCACTGACACCATCCCTACTCAGGGGTGCCTTGGATGCACGCTGAGGGAGAGGCTGTGTGGTTGATCACAGATCCCAATCTGATTAAAAAAAAAAAAAAAACCCTAATGTAATCACTCAGTTATTGTCTTCCCTTGCCCTTTCAATACTTGGCTCATTTTATTTTTGTTTTTATGGGTTTCATGCTATGCTTTTATTTTGATCTCCTTAAAACCTTTATGGAAGTTAAAGAACATATATGTATATCTATTTCTGCATGTATTGTAACAAGAATATCTGAATTTACAAATAAAAATAGGTTTTTCATGAACTTATGAAAAGCATTATGTAAGTCCTATTGCATGTGAATTTTTTTTAAAGTAATTCTTTGAAGCTGGGCGCAGTGGCTCACACCTGTAATCTCAGCACTTTGGGAGGCCGAGGTGGGCAGATCACCTGAGGTCGAGAATTTGAGACCAGCCTGGCCAACATGGTAAAACCCTGTCTCTACTAAAAATAAAAACATTAGCCAGGTGTGGCGGCCGGTGCCTGTAATCTGAGCTACCAGGGAGGCTGAGGCGGTCTCCTGCTGAGAATGCGATGAGGCATTCTCATCGCCTGAGCCTGGGAGGCAGAGGTTGCAGTGACCTGAGATCACGCCACTGCACTCCAACCTAGGCAACAGAGCGAGACTACATCTCAAAAAGAAATTATTATTATTATTTGATTACAAGCTTTCAAAGAAAATAAAGCCATTGTTTGCATTTACTCTTCAAAAATATGCCAAATGCCAGAGGTTCTTTTGTGGTCAGGAAGATGGATCAAAAACAGATCCTTCTCTAGGAACTGCAGCATTCTTCTGTGAATTCTAAAAGTTTGAAAAGTCACATTTGCACCTGTGTAAGTGTTGGGATTCAGAGGGCTGGGCATGGGCATGAGCTCAGGAAAGCCTGTGTCTACTTGATCAGTCAAGGCATTTTAGAGCCCTGTGCACTGACTACTTTTACTGAGTTTTTAAGATTAAAGTCAAAGTAACTGTTCTTTAGCCTCAGTAGTCAGCCTAAAGGAAGTTTTCACTTCTCAAGGTTAAAAATACAATAAAATTGGTGAGCTAATTTTCTTTGATGCAGTTGGCTGTGTATAGCTGTCTACAGCTCCATGGCAAATGGCCTGTGTACTTATTACCAGACAAGGCTGGTTGATAAGGTTATACCACCCAGTCTTTCAGGATGATGAAAGCATCATCAGGCCAGGTGTAGTAGCTCATGCCTGTAATTCAAGTACTTTGGGAGGCCAAGGCCAGGAGTTCAAGACCAGCCTGGCCAAAATGGCAAAACCTCATCTCTACTAAAAATAAATTAGCCAGGCATGGCGGCACACACCTGTAATCTCAGCTACCTGTGAGGCTAAGGCATGAGAATCACTGGGAGGCAGAGGTTGCAGTGAGCTGAGATTGCACCACTGCACTCCAGAGCAAGACTCTATCTCAAGGGGAAAAAAAAAAAAAAGCTTCATCAGTTACTCAAACTGGACTAATCAACAGCTTGGTCAGGTTCCAGACAAATTTTTATTTTCTTGAGACAAGGTATCTCACTCTGTTGCCCAGGCTGGAATGCAGTGATAGGATTATGGCTCACTGCAGCCTCAGCGACCTCCCAGGTTCAATTGTCCTCCCACCTCAGCCTCCTGGGTAGCTAATCCTATAGGTACACACCACCATGCCTTGCAAATTCTTGGAATATTTGTAGAGATGGGGTTTCACCATGTCTCCAAGTCTGGTCTCCAACTCCTGGGCTCAAGCCACCCACCTGCCTCGGCCTCCCAAAGTGCTGGGATTACTAAGTCACTGAGCCTGGCTGTAGACAAATTGATAGCCTTGTTACACTGTCAGAACTAGCCAAATGTTGTGGAAATATGCAATGAAAGTTTACCTAACATTACCTTCATAGGATTTCCTTATGGGTACCGTCCTCAGAAAACCAATGATGTGCTAAAGCAAAACGATTTTAGCAAATTTTTTGTTTTAACCATTTTGGATGGAAAATTTTCAGCACAGACCGAGTAGCATTTTTCAATCCAAGTATTTCAGACATAAAGGTACAGAGAATAACAATGAAAACCCATGTGTCTACCATCTACTCTAGGAAATAAAACATTAAAAATGCAATAGAAACTGTTGGTATAGTCCTCCCAGATCGCATTCTGTCCCCCAGACCCACCCTGTATGTAAATGTGCTGTTGCACTTCTCATGCATATCTGTAATAGAGTCTTTTTACTGGTCATTGTTGAGCAGATTTATCCATGTTGGGATGTGTGGCTCTAGTTCATGTGTTTTCACCACTGTACATTTCGTCATTCTCTTCTAGGTATTTAACTTGATTTTAACATTTTGCCAGAGTAAACAATGCCATCATGGACTTTCCAATAGGTCTCTCATGCACATGCATGCTTTTCTCTAGACTGTGTACCTAGGAGTTGAACTGATGAGTCATAGGGTATAAACATCTTCCACAGTTATCCAAAGTGTCTCCCCAGTTCACAGGTAAGTCATGTTTCAGGATGTCATTCAATTTGAGTTTGTCTTCAGGTTGTTCATCTTTAGCAGAAATACCACAGCAGTAAAGCTGCAATCTTCCCAGTGCATCCAGGAAGGACCTTTATTATAAAATTGGCACATGATTCCAGTTTGTCCCATTTCTGATGATGTTTATGTTAGTCACTTCATTAAAATGCCATCTGCCAGGCTCCTATGTAAAGGTCCTCTTTTTCTCTGTGTAATTGGTAAGTATTTTGTGGACAGACACGCTGAAATAATGTAAAATCCCATTTTTCACATCCACTTCCAGCCACAAGGGAATTACTGGGACCAGACTTACCGTACTGTTTTAAATAGTAACAAAAAAATCTCCTGAGGTATAGGACACAGCAGTTTCCAGACACTGGAGGCTGGGTACCACCAGCTGTGGTGCCCTGAGCAGGGGAAGCAAATGAAGTGAGGGAGCCCCAGGAGGGCTCCAGCTTACACCCCTGGAGCGTTCAGGCCTCAGCACTGGGAGGGAGACTGAGGCTGAGATTGTGGTTGAGCTGAGGTAGGATTTGGGGAGGTCAAGGTGGCAAGAATTAACAGGACAAAGACAGAGAGGAGAAGGCCATGCAGAGGACTCTCCTGGGGCTTCAGCAGGCTTGTAAGGAGACCACCTGAGGCACCGGGCAAAGAGCTGCCGTAAAGGTGCAGGCAGGATAATCTGTGGAACATGCAGGGATGGGAATAGTTCATGTTCCCAACAGCCAGAGTTGAGAAATCTCACAATACGTGACTTTAGACAGAGTTACCAGAACGGGCTCATACCTGCACCCTACAGTTTAAAAGTCACCATGCCCAGCATCTAGTCAATAATTGCTAGAGATGCAAAGAAGTAGGAACGCATGAGCCTTAAGGAGGAGAAAAATGCATTTGCAGCTGATGGAATTGGCACAGGTGATGGAGACCTTGGCATTAGAAAGGCAGTTATAAATACACGTCATGTATTCCAGGAGGCGGAGGAGCAGGACAGGAACCATGGAAATAGGGTTCAAAGACCCAAATATAATTTCCGCAGATGGACACTGGCCTGTTCCTCACCCAACCTTCAATTCACTCGTCAGTATGGACCCCGTTTCCTATTTTATTTAATGGGTTATAATTTGTTACTAACATTATTTATTTTGATACTCAAATTGTACCTGATTTGGCCAGCGGGAACCCCTTCAAATTGTCACCTGTGCCCTTTTGACATGGCCCAGTCATTCTTTGAGCACTTCTTTACTTTCTGATATGCAGGATGTTCCAGCCCTGC
Organism: Aotus nancymaae; assembly: GCF_030222135.1. NCBI lineage: Eukaryota > Metazoa > Chordata > Mammalia > Primates > Aotidae > Aotus > Aotus nancymaae. Next base: position 2,831,343 of record NW_026988491.1, read on the forward strand.
CTGAACCAGTCATTTTCCAAGGAGCCCTGGTTCCCTTTGGTGGAAAACAGTTTTTAGAAGCCACGTTCTGGGTGTTGGGTTCTTTCCTTTCTATCGGGGTGTTGCTGCTGCCAGGCCCTCCCTGTCAGAGCTAGGAAACAAATGCATATGTCTAGATTGGTTGATTGTTATAAACCACAAGCTTAAATCAATATCTCCAATTCCAGTCCAACACCAAGTAAGGTTCATTCTTGTTCTCTGCATTTGTAATGCCTCCAGTAGGGAGAAGCCTCACTCCGATAATGCTTCATAAGCTTGTGTACTCGAGCAGCACCCCCACCACCCCGTGTGTAACGCATCCCCATTGCCACCACCACTGCCGTGCATGGACCCTCCCTCACCCCGCTCAGGCTCCACACTGCACATGGTGTGGGCCACTGTCACTCCTCCACATGGGCGTTCTTCTCACCCTGCCTGTGCTCTGACATCCTGCACTGCCTTCCCCACCCGCAAAGGATGCCCTCCACACCCTGGCTGGCCTCCATCATCCCTCCCAGGCCACCACGGCTCCCGCAACTCAGCTGCCTGCCTTGCTCACAGCCACCTAAGGGCTTTGTTCTGAATGTTTTGGGAAGGAGTAGAGGAAGTGCCGTTTTTTTTTTTTTTTTTTTTTTTTTTAACGGAGTCTGGCTCTGTCACCCAGGCTGGAGTGCAGTGGTGCAGTCTTGCTCACTGCAGCCTCTACCTCCCGAGTTCAAGTGATTCTCCTGCCTCAGCCACCTGAATAGCTGGGATTACAGGCGCCCACCACCATGCCCGACTAATTTTGATATTTTTAGTAGAGACGGAGTTTCACCATGTTGGCCAGGCTGGTCTCAAACTCCTGACCTCAAGCGATCCACCCGCCTCGGCCTCCCAAAGTGCTGGGATTACAGGCATGAGCCACCGTGCCAAGCCAGGAAGTGCCTTTTGATGAACAGAAGTTCATCTTTATGGTTTTGAGTATGTATATAAGAAATCTTACTTTGAAATTATAAGGATATTCTATAAAGCTCATAAAAGTTTTATTTTTCATATTTAAGGCTTTATTTCAACTTTTTATATATGGTAAAAAGTAGAGATCAGGTTTTCTTCTTTTGAAATGGATATTTCTTATTAAGTGGGTTTCTACATTATTAATTGAATAGTCATATTTTTCCCATGATCTGCAAATACCAACTTTACATGTACGTGTGGGTCTAATTCTGAGCTATTACCCTGATTTCCTGTTCCTGGGCTAATCATTACCACATTATCTTATTTACCGTAACTTTGGAATCAGCCAGGGACTAGTCAGGAAAGCAAACCTAAGTATGTTGGGCAAGACTGGACTCGGTGTGGCGACACCGTGGGCAGGAAGGAAGACACAGGAAGGTCACGGCTACTTCTCAGGTTTGCCTTTGACTTTCTGAGAGTTGGGAAGATGAAGACACCACAGAAGAATTTCCAAAAAACGTAGCTGTCCCTAATACCTAGGCCAGCGATTGACAAGAGAACACCTGAAGGATGGGGTAAAATCCCACATCTGCTGAATAAAGTCCATCATGCACCTGCCTGTCCTTGACAAAGGAGCAAAAATACACTTCTGCTTGTCTTCTGCCCTCAACATGTTAGGACTCTTTAAGAATCCACCCAGAGAGGCCAGGTATGGTGGCTCATGCTTGTAACCCCAGTACTTTGGGAGGCCGAGGAGGGTGGATCACCAGGTCAGGAGATCGAGACCAACCTGGCTAACAAGGTGAAACCTCGTTTCTACTAAAAATACAAAAAAATTAGCTGGGCGTCGTGACATGCACCTGTAATCCCAGCTACTTGGGAAGCTGAGGCAGGAGAATTGATTGAACTTGGAAGGCAGAGGTTGCAGTGAGCTGGAAAAAAAAAAAAAATCCACCCCGAAACCTGCTGGCAGGGAGCTGCGTAAAGGTAGTCTCTGGATGTCCAGCCCTGTGAGCTGGAGGAACAGAGAGAAGGGGATGGTGTGACTGGCCCCAGGCATCCCGTGTGGGTTTGCATTCACTGGACACCTTATACAGGGCACCGTCTCGCCAACCTCCACTGCAAACACTTTACTCATCATCATTGTGGCAGTTGTGAGTCCTTCGCATTGCCATGTGAACTTGAAGATGACCTTGTTAAATTTTATGAAACACTCTGGGTTTTCACTGGATTTACACCTAATTTTTAGAGTGATCTGGGGATAATGGACACCTTTATGATATTTAGGCTTCCGATTCATGAATGTGATTCATTTTTTAAATGTCTTTCAATAAGGCCTGATGACTTTACAAGCAGGCCCTGTGCCCCTTTCATTATGTGTGGTAATTGAACAACGCTCATTGAAAAAAAAAAAAAATGTATGCTAGGCAGTCTTCTAGGTGTTGAGGATATAGTTGTGAATAAAACAAAAAATATCTACCTTAATGGACCTTGTAGATCACATACTACTTATTATTTAGCATATTTCCACGTGATCATTAGTGCTATGAAGAAAAGTAAAGCTAGGACACAGAGGATAAAACATGGTTCAAGGGTGCTTAGAAAATACAGTTGTCTAGCTGGGCACAGTGGGACACTCCTATGATCCCAGCAGTTTGGCAGGCCAAGGTGAGAAGATCACTTGAGCCCAGGAGTTTGAAACCAACCTGGGCAACATGTTGAGACCTTGTCTTTATAAAAAGTTAGCCTGGCATGGTGGCACACACCTATGGTCCCAGCTACTCAAGAGGCTGAGGTGAGAAAATCACTTGAGCTCAGGAGGTAGAGCTGCAGTGAACTGTGATTGCATCACTGCACTCCAGCCTGGGTAACAGAGCCAGATCCTGTCTCAAAAATAAATAAATAATAACATTGTCAGAGAAGGCCTCTGAGAGGTACAGGGGAGCAGAAGGCACACGCAGAGGCTGGGGCCCGAAGCATGCCTGGCACATCCCAGAAGTGGCAAAGAGGTCCCTGTGGCTGCCGTAGAGAGAGCAGAGGGGCCCACACGGGTGAGGTGATCTGGGGTATGTTTTAAAACAGCTACTGCAGGTGCCTCATGGAGAACAATCTGAAGGGCAGGGGCATGGGAGCAAGGTGACCACCGAGGACGCCTTCACAGTCAGCCAGGCCTTCGGGTAGCAGCAGAGGTGATGGAGCCCGCAGGCCCGCACGTGGGCCACATGCAGGCCTGAGAGAAAGGAAGTCACAGGTTGCTCTGGTTTTTTCCCGAACAGCTAAAAGGATAGAATTGGAGTTCCCATTTACTGAAATGTAGAAAACTTCAGAGGAAAAAAGACTGGGAAGAAAAGCCAGTGTTGGCTTTTTAAAAGTAAATTTTACACATATTGATGTGTGACAATGGCATACGGAGAGGTCCACAAATCATTACTGTACAACGTGATGAATCTTTACCAGTGAACCTCTCCAGGCGCACAAGTACTGGGTCTCCCTACAAGCGTAAGCATCTTTGCTTTTCACACCATACACTTCTTTTGCTAGTTTTTGAACTTTATATAGATAGAATCCTGTGGTAAGTGTTCCATCTGGCTTCCTCGGCTCAACATTTTGTTGCTGTTGTTGTTTGAGGTAGGGTCCCACTCAGGCTGGAGCGCAGTGGCACAATTATAGCTCACTTCAGCCCTGACTTCCCCGGCTCAAGCAGTCTTCCTGCCTCAGCCTCCTGAGTAGCTGGGACTGCAGGCACGCACCACCACACCAGGCTAATTTTTGCATTTTTTGTAGAGATGGGGTCTTGCCATGTTGCCCAGGCTGGTCTTGAACTCCTGGTCCCAAGCAAACCACCCTGAAATGTAGAAGACTTCAGAGGAAGAAAGACTGGGGAGAAAAATAAGTGTTGACTATCTTTTTAAATTTATTATACTTTAAGTTCTGTGGTACATGTGCAGATTATGCAGGTTTGTTACATAGGTATACATGTGCCATGGTGGTGGCTTGCTGCATCCATCACCCCATCATCTGCATTAGGTACTTCTCCTAATGCTATCCCTCCCCAATCTCCCTACCGCCTGCTATTCTTCCCCTTGCCCCCCGCCCCTTAGGCCCCAATGTGTGATATTCCCCTCCCTGTGTCCACGTGTTCTCACTGTTCAACACCCACTTATAAGTGAGAACATGCGGTGTTTGATTTTCTGTTCTTGTGTCAGTTTGCTGAGGATGATGGTTTCCAGTTTCATCCATGTCCCTGCAAAGGACATGAATGTTTATTGCGGCACTGTTCACAATGGCAAAGACTTGGAACCAACCCAAATGCCCATCAATGATAGACTGGATAAAGAAAATGTGACGCATATACACCACGGAATACTATGCAGCCATAAAAAAAAGTGTTGGCCTTTTAAAAGTAAACTACACATATTGATGTAAGACAATGGTATACAGAGAGGTACACAAATCATTACTGTACAACGTGGTGAATTTTTACCAGCCTCCCAAAGTGTTAGGATTACAGGCATGAGCCACCACACCCAGCTAACATTTTATTTGCGGTATTCACCCAGGTTGTTACACATTGCTGTAAAGTATTCCGTTGTCATTAACTTACACAATAGTTGATAGTCCAGTTTCTCAAGTATTTTCTTTATAGTGACTACTTTTTATGTCCATTTAAGAAATGTTTGCTGCCTTAAGGTTATGATGGTAATCTCTTGTGTTTTTTTCTAAACAGTTTTCCTAGATTTTTCTGCCCTACCTTTTACATTTAGATATACAATACACCAAGAATTGACTTTTTTTATGTATGGTATGATACGGAGGTCAATATGAATTTTAAAAAATACATATATTTAGTTAACCAAGCTTCATTTATTGCAAAGGGTATTCTTTCCCCACTGGCAGCAGTGTTATCTTTGTCATTGGTCAGGTGACCCCGTATGTGTGGGTCTGCTTCTGAACTTCCTGTTCTGTGTCATTCATCTGTGTTTCTATCCTTGCACCAGTTCCACTCTCTTAATTATCATAGCTTTATACTAGAGCTTAGTTTCTGGCAATGTAACTTCTCCAGCTTTGTTGTTCCTCTAGACTGACTGCCTTGGGTATACCTGGTCCTTCTGTATTTCCATATACATTTAGAATCAGCTTGTTAATTTCCACCAAAACCAAAACACTGCTGGGGCTTTTAATATCATTAATGCATAATAAAATGCAAAAATATTAAGGGTACAATTTAATGAGTTTTAACAAATGTCTGCATCCATGTAATCAATACCCCAGTTAAGATCTAGAACAGAGTCATCACCCTAGAATGTCCCCTCTTGCTCTTTTTCCGTCAATCCCCATTTTCCACCAGAGGCAACTACTCTTTTGAAAGATTTCTGTATGGTCCTAAGTAGGTTTTGACCATTCTAGGACTCTGTTTAAATAGAAACGTATGAACTCTTGTTTTTTACTTACTTTGCTCAACATACGGTGTTTTATATTCACCCATGTTGGTGTGCATATCAGTTCATCCTTTTTGCTGTTGAGTATTCCATTGTACGACTATACCAAAATTTGTTTATCCATTTGTCTGCCAATAGGCGTTTTGCTTTTTCCCAGCTTGGGGCTGCTATTGATAAGGCAACTGTGAACATTCTTGGATGAGTCTCCTGTGGACATCTTTTTTTCATTTCTCTTGAGTGAATACTTAGGTATAGAATTGGGTTGGGTGATAGAGTGGGTGTATGTTCAATTTTATAAGAAAATATCCATCAGTTTTCCAAAGTGGTTGCATTATTTAACACTCCCACTAACAATGTATGTGAATTCTGGCAGCTCTGTGTAATCATCAACATTCGATATGGTCAGTCTTTTTAATTTGGCCATTCGCAAGGTGTGAACTGTTTTGTTCATTGTGGCTTAATTTGCATTCCCTGATAACTAATGAGTCTGAGCACGTTTTCAGTGCTGGTGGGTCATTTGTATATCTTCCTTTGTGAAGTGTCTGTTCATATCTTTTACCTTTATTTTATTGTTTGATGTTTTAATGTTGCAGAAGTTTTTTTTTTGTTTTTTTTTTTGAGACAGAGTTTCACTCTTGTTACCCAGGCTGGAGTGCAATGGCACGATCTCGGCTTGCTGCAACCTCCGCCTCCTGGGTTCAAGCAATTCTCCTGCCTCAGCCTCCCAAGCAGCTGGGATTACAGGCACGCGCCACCATGCCCAGCTAATTTTTTGTATTTTTAGTAGAGACGAGGTTTCACCATGTTGACCAGGATGGTCTCGATCTCTTGACCTCGTGATCCACCCGCCTCGGCCTCCCAAAGTGCTGGGATTATAGGTGTGAGCCACCGCGCCCGGCCTCAGAAGTTTTATATATATTCCAGATACAGGTCTTTTGTCAGGTAAAGTTATCACAAAAAGGTAGCACAAATTTTGTCTTCTAAGCTGTGCTTGCCTTTTCATTTTCTTAATGATATCTTTTGAAGAGAAGACAGTTTTAATTTTGATAAATTCCCATTTATTAACTTCTTTTATGGTTAGTGCTTTTCATGTCTTGAGAAATCTTTGCCTGATTCAGGATCAAAGACATATTTCCCTATGTCTGAAGCTTTATAGTTTCAGCTTTATTTAATTTAATTTTATTTTATTTTATTTTATTTTATTTTTGAGATAAAGTCTCGCTCTTGTCCCCCAGGGTAGAATGCAGTGGCGCGATCTCGGCTCACTGCAGCCTCCGCCTCCTGAGTTCAAGCCATTCTCCTCCCTCAGCCTTCCGAGGAACTGGGATTACAGGCGCCTGCCACCATGCCTGGCTAATTGTTGCATTTTTAGTAGAGACAGGGTTTTACCATGTTGGCCAGGCTGGTCTCGAACTGCTGACCTCAGGTGATCTGCCCGCCTTGGCCTCCCAAAGTGCTGGGATCACAGGCGTGAGCTACTGTACTTGGCCTATAATTTCAGCTTTTACATCTAGGTTTATGATCCACCTTGAATAAATTTTTGAGTATTATTTGAAGTAATTGTTAAGGTTTGTCTTTTTCTAAATGATATGTTGTTATTTTAGTGCTGTTTGTTGTAAATATTCCTTCCCCCAGTGAATTGCCTTGGAACCCTATATTGAAAATCATTTGACTGTATGTTTTGACTCTGTTCTCTTCATATATTCTGGACTCTATTCTGTCCTTTAAAATATTTGATTATATTCCAGAACCACATAGCTTTTATATACCATAGTTTTAGGTAAGTCTTGGAGTCATCCTCTTTTGCAAGGCTTTTCTAGATTCTTTGCATTTCTGAATAAATTTTAGATTTAACTTGTCAGTTAAGATTTTTCCTGCTGATATTTTGATTGCAATCGTGTTGAATCTGTAGATCAGTTTGGGAAGAACTAACAACTTAACAATATTAAGTGTTCTATCCATGAACATAGTACATATCTCTATTTAGGTATGCCTTTAATTTTTCTCAGCATCATTTTATAGTTTTCAAAGTAGAAATCTTGCATGTCTTTTATTAAATTTATATTATATATGTTTTTATTAACTTTGAGGTATAATTTACATATTTACAAATGCACCCATTTTAAGTATACAGTTTGTGTTCTGAATCTATTATTTTATGTTTATTGATGCAATGGTAAACAGAATTGGTTTGCATTTTATTTTCCAGTGTTTATTGTTAGTATATAAAAAAAATTGCATTTAGTATTGGATGTGATGTCTCTTCATATTTTTACTCTTGAACAGTAAATATCCTCTATGACATTGATGTGTTGAAGCAGTCAGGTCAGTGGTATTATTGTGTTGTTCATTACAGTGGCCATTAGGCACATATGGCCATATCCATATAAATAAAATTTAAAATTGTCCTTGATCACACTAACCTCATTTTAGGTGCTCAGCAGTCACATGTACCTAGTGGCTACTGTATTGCACAATGCAAATTTTCATTATTGCAGATAGCTCTGTTGAAAAGCACTGTGTGGAGCGGTGGGGTGGTCCTACCTTCTGGATTTGCCTCACTGTTCTCTTTTTTTTAATTTTTTTTTGAGACAAGGTCTCACTCTGTCACCCAGGCTGGAGTGCAGTGGCATGATCTCAGCTCACTGCAACCTCCGCTTTCCGGGTTAAAGTGATTCTCCTGCCTCAGCCTCTTGAGTAGCTGGGACAACAGTGTGTGCCACCACACCCAGCTAATTTTTGTATTTTTTAGTAGAAACAGGGTTTCGCCATATTGGACAGGCTGGTCTCAAACTCCTGACCTCATGATCTGCCCACCTCAGCCTCCCAAAGTGCTGAGATTACAGGTGTGAGCCACCATACCCAGCCCACCTCACTATTCTCTTATGGTGTTGTGTAACTCATTCAAATAATCTCCGTATTTATAGAGAATTGAAAGTTATGCTAGGCATGGTGGCTCATGCCTGTAATCCAAGCACTTTGGGAAGCCGAGGCAGGCAAATCACGTGGTCAGGAGTTCGAGACCATCCTGGCCAACATGGTGAAACTCCGTCTCTACTAAAAATACAAAAATTAGCCAGGCGTGGTAGCATTCACCTGTAGTCCCAGCTACTCAGGAGGCTGAGACAGGAGAATCGCTTGAACCCAGGAGGCGGAGGAGTTGCAGTGAGCTGAGATGGTGCCACTGCATTCCCGCCTGGGCAATACAGCAAGACTCTGTCACAAAAAAAAGAAAATTGAAAGTTATATGCCTGTATCTATAAGCTTAATTAGATACAGTTTAAACTTTTATTTCACAGCTACCTTATAGGTGATGCTGCACCCTTTGTGTTACATTACAAAGAACCAAGAATTAACCACTCGATGTTGCACCATGGATGTAGCTATTGATCTTATGTGGGGCCAGAAACCTGATTTGAGGGAGTAGTTCAAGAAAGAAGGGGAAGATATTCTCTCTGAACAGGAAGTAAAAAAAAATAAATAAATAAGTGGGGGAAGAGTGGCATTGGAGAGCTCAAATATAGACCCATTGGGGGCTTTGTGTTGAAAGGAGAACAGAGAACTGGAGTGCTGCTAACTGGATGGGATCTAGTACTGAGTTGGGGAGCTATAGCGTATTTATGTGCTGGTAAGAATGATTCATCTGAGAGGGAAAGCCTGACATGCAGTGGGGGGCGGTTATTAAGGCACTGTTCTTCAGTAGGCAAGGGAAAGTGCATAGGTCTGGGCCAGTGGACGTGTTGGCTGTGGAGAGGGGCCCAGAGGATCTGCCCACAATAATAGGAGGGGAGGCAGAGCATAAGCTGGTAAGAAGGGACATGGGACTTCTCTGTTTATTTCACATCATCCTGTCCAAGACTGTACAGCACTGTCGTTGCCTTCACTATACGGCCCCAGGCCTTCATGTTTTGTGTGTGCTTTTACGACCTATGTATAGCTCTTCTTCCTTTGCTGTCATTTCTGCCTCAGTTTGCCTGACTTCACAGCCTTCCTCCCTGCCCCATTTCTAACTTGTTTCTATTTATGCCATGGATTCAAACATCCATGACTAAGGCCATTAAATTACAAAAGAAAGAAAGACTGCCATTTAAGTTACCCCAACTTGGAAGTAGCGAATCCTGAAACTAGCATGGCCTGCAACTTGGCTCCTTTGGGGACTTTCTTGGTCTCCCTCCTACTGTCTTTGCATCTGTTCTGTCTTCTTCACTTCTCCTCTCTCTGCTCATGCGTGGCTTTTGCGCCTTTGTCACTCGGGGCTGCACGTGGTCATGATGGCTCCCTGACCTCAGTTGACATCACCAGCTTTTGGGTCTTGCTTCAGCTGCAAAGACCAGATCTTATCAAGATGTTCTGGATTGAATACATGAGAAGAGGAATCTGGTTGGCCAGTTCACAGGGCCCTTTTCTGACCTGTCACAGGGTTGGCTGGGCCGTGCAGCCTGTTTTCTGCTCGTGCCTAGTCAGCTACAGCTGGGAGAGTAGAGTCCTTCAGCCAGAAACACAACTGCCTGGGTTCACAGCTCCCTAAGCTGGGCCGAGGCAGTTCTGGGGAGGCATGGTGAATAGGTGGTTAGGGGCACAGTGGCTGTGTTTTCATCCATTAAGCTGCTTAAATTTTATCCTGAAGACAATGGCATGTAAGTGAAGTCTGTAAGTTGTATTTTGTGGACTTTCTTTTTTCTTTTTTTTCTTGCTCCTTTGCCAGGCTGGAGTGCAGTGGCACGATCTCGGCTCACTGCAACCTCTGTCGCCCAGGTTCAAATGATTCTCCTGCCTCAGCCTCCTGAATAGCTGGGACTACAGGTGCCCACCACTACACCCAGCTAATTTTTGTATTTTTAGTAGAGACGGGGTTTCACCATGTTGGCCAGGATGGTCTTGATCTCTTGACCCCATGATCCGCCCGCCTCGGCCTCCCAAAGTGCTGGGATTATAGACCTAAGTCACCATGCCCGACCTGGACTTACTTTTCTTTTCTTTTTTTTTTTTGAAACAGGGTCTCGCTCTGTCACCCGGGCTGGAGTGTGGTGGCATGATCATGGCTCACAGCAGCGTTAACCTCCCAGGCTCTAGTGATCCTCTCACCTCGGCCTCCCGAGTAGCTGAGACTATAGGAGCAGGCTACCATGCCTGGATAATTTTTGTATGTTTTGTAGATACAAGCTTTCACCATGTTGCCCAGGCTGGTTTTGAACTCCTGAGCTCAAGCAATTTGCCTGTTTTGGCCTCCCAAAGTGCTGGGATTAAGGTGTGAGCCACTGTGCTGGGCCTGTTTTATGGACTTTCTAACACCTGTTTTAACTTTCTGCATTCTACTTATAAATGCTCAGCAAATATTTGTGGAATGGATGACTTTTGAAATGATAGATAAGAACTGCCTTTTTCATTTTACCACGTATTTTATTTTACTTCTGCATTTTTTGGTTTAGAATGAAAATGACTATACTTCAAGAAGATCTGTGTAGGAAGAAAACAGTTAGACTGTTGGCAAAAGCTGCCAGGCAGATCCCTTTACCTGTCTTAATTAACTTAAAGCATAGACCTTGAGTTCTGCTCCTGGGATTTAAAGTTTAAAAACTTTTTATTTTAAGTAAATATGTTGACACTATATACTTAAGAATATTATCATTCCCTGAAGCCCAAATCCATAATTGCTACAAATTTAATAAATATCTTGAGACTGGATGAAATTCATTTGAAAAGCAAGATGTTTCCTTAATGCCAACGTGTCCCTTTAATGTGTTTGGCTCCAGATGTTTGGCCTCATTTGCTGGAGTGGATGCAGCATTAGCCTGTCAGTTCCCTGCTGTTTGCCATTATTTAGGAGTATTAGAGGCTGTAAGCATGCATGCTCATTGGGAAAGTTAAAGAAAGGCTTTAAATCGAGGAAGGTACCAAGCTGTGGCCCCTGTCCACAACATCTGAGGTTAAAAGCAACACAACAAAGTGACTATAAATCAAGCATTCGAATCCTAAAAGTAGCTGTAATAGCTAAGAGCAGTCCCACTTGTAACCATCTTTTGTATTAGCTGTTAACTGAGATTCCAAAGCACATAGTCAAACCTTCATTAAGGGCCATTCTCTCCTTCAAAGGAAGCGTCCAACAAAATGTGTATTCTCCAACAGAATATGCAAATTCCTTAGCAGTAACAGGGAACATAAATTGGATTTCCCAAGGTATGGGGGCCCACACTATTGTGCTCATAAATCCTTGCATTATGCTTCATTAACCTTTCATACTTAGATGTAGTCTGTAGATTATTGTACTATACTAAAGTAGAAGTCAACTTTAACAGCAATAGCAGGGTATAGTTCTTATGCCAGTTTTATAGTTTCCTAACAAATGGTAGAACCACTGGGAATTCCCTTTACATTAACATTCATATTTTATTTTCTTATAATGGGAAGATAATAGATTTTGCTCCTTGTATAATTACAGTGTAAACCATAGAACTCATCCACCCCAGTTCTCAGAGTCATAATGTTCTCCATAATTTAATGCTTATTGGTCTTCCACATATGAATGTGTTTATAGGTATCCCTTTAGGGCCAGAGCTCTGGTCCCTTAGGAATACCAGTTGTGTGTACATTAGCAAAGACTAACACTCCCAAGTAACTAACACATAGATAGATCTACTTTTCGGCCTGTGTTTTCTTTGCTTTATTTTTTATTTTTTGAGACAGAGTCTCACTCTGTAGCCCAGCCTGGAGCGCAGTGGCGTGATCTCAGCTCACTGCAACCTCCGCCTCCCAGGTCCCAGTTCAAACAATTCTCCTGCCTCAGCCTCCTGAGTAGCTGGGATTACAGGCTCATGCCACCGTGCCCAGCTATTTTTTTGTATTTTTAGTAGAGACGGGTTTCCCCATGTTGGCCAGGCTGGTCTTGAACTCCTGACCTTGTGATCCGCCCACCTCTGCCTCCCAAAGTTCTGAGATTACAGGTGTGAGCCACCGCGCCCGGTCCAGTTTGTTGTTTTCTTAGTTTTCAAAATACAGAGATTTGCTGGGGTGGTGGTGCACACCTGTAGTCTCAACTGATCTAGGAGGCTGAGGCAAGAGGATTGCTTGAGCCCAGGAGTTTGAGGTCAGCCTCAGCAACATAGTGAGACCCCCATCTCAATTAAGTAGATAAATAATAAAATAAGATGCAGAGATTTAATGGCCAATATTTTCTTTAGGATCTTTATGTCTGGGTTCATACCTGGAATGGTCCTATTGTTTTCCTATACTCTTTATTGGTTTCAGAATTAAGGATAGCATCATGAACTGATTTGGACATCATTTTATACTTTCTAAACAGTTTATTTTGAAGAGAGAGATTAGCTGAAAAAAAAAAAAAAGTTTGGTGAAATACATGTAAACCACCTGGCCTGTTACTTTTTGGAGAGTTGGGTAAGGGCAGAGAGTTGTGATTACCATTTCAGTGTCAGTTTCTTTTCCTTCTTAGATCCATTTTGGCACTTTATCTTTTTTCAAAACTTTTAATGTCTTTGTCTAAAAGTTTGTGTAATCTAATTTATTACTGTATAATTGCTAATGATACTTTTCACTGGTTCTTAAATTTATGATGAAGTAGTTCAGATGTATAAACAGGTAGAGTTGTGTGTCACAGTGCATTGCCGTTGAAGCCGCCCACATACCTACCGCTCCTGACACTAATTCCACAGCCTTCCCTGCCGCACGATGGTACTGCTCCCTGGCCTTTGAGAGCCCTCATTCCCAGCATTCCTAGATCCCCCCACTGCGTGTATGTGCCTGGACCATGGAAGGTGTTGTTTGTACTTTCACATATATTGGCATAAAACTGTTCTTAGTGTTTTCTTATTCTTTGATCTCTGCTGCATCTTTAGTTATAGCCCATTTTCCTTCTCTTTCCCTCTGTCTCTCTCTCTGGACTCACACACACACATGCACACACACGATTACCATTCCCAGAAATCAGTGTATCTGTCTTTTTGGCAAACTTTGCCCTTCTTAACCTTCAGTATTGTCTTCTTTTATTTCTGACCTTTCTTATTCCCTCTTTTCTTTTCTCTCTGGGTATTTTATTCTTTTTCTAACTTCTTGAGTTGGTCACCTAGCTCAGTAAGTAGTCGTGCTCTTTCCTAACACACCTCAGCACTCCAGTGTCACTGCGCTGGCTGCCTGGCACCAGTGTCCTCCTTCCTCCCTGGGGGTTCTTGCAGTTACGTCATTTAAATATCACCCTGGAATAAAACTTCTAAGGCTAAACATTTTTCTTTAATATGTTGTATTCCACTAGTTTTATGGAATTATAAGTTCATTGTATTCTTTATACATATAATGTATACATTTCCTGAAAATAGCATGTAAGCAGAAATAAAACTAATTGTAATTTTATTTTACTGGGTGAAAGTGATCATGTTTTTAGTGCACTGTGCAAATTCTAGGCTTGTATAGAAAAAATAAGAAACACCACTGTCCTTAAGAAAACCTCAGAAACTCCCAAGGTAGGTCTGGAGGCATCCACTGTTTTGATAGGTGTATTTTCTCATTCTGAGTTATTCCATGGTTCATATGCTATGTGGTCCATTTAAAAACCTCTAAGTGATTGGCTGCTTTTTAGTTATCTTCTTGTTATTGATGCCTGACTTTTAATTGTACTGTGCTCTGTCTGATTATGTGGTAGGAATTCTTTGTATTTGCCGAGACTGGCTATGTGGACTTTGCAAGTTCTGTTTTCATGAAATATTCCATGTGTGCAAGTGAAGACCGTGGTTTCACTATCAGAGACCAGGGTCTCCTTAATGGCATTTTAGAAGCCTGTTCACAGAATTGTATAAACCTACCATATGCTTTCTAACTGTTCATCTGCTTGGTCTATCAATTACTGAGAGTAGTGGCTTAAAACCTCCCATTATGATAATGTTTTTTCAAACTTGTAGTTCTACCAATTTTCTTCATGAATTTTGAGACTATATAGTTAGCTGCATACAAATTTAGAATTTTGCTTTCTGCTAAGTTTATCATTAGGAAGTGGATCTTTGTTTTTACTAGTGCCTCTTATTTTAATAGCTAGTTTGCCAATCCTTTTACTATCAGCTATTTGGGGCCCTTATGCTTTGGTAGTTTTCTTTTCAAAGAGCATATATAGCTTCTTTTTTTTTTTTTTTTTTTTTGAGTTGGAGTCTCGCTCTGTCACACAGGCTGGAGTTCAGTGGCGCAATCTGGGCTCACTGCAACCTCCGCCTCCCAAGTTGAAGCAATTCTCCTACCTCAGCCTCCCGAGTAGCTGGGACTACAGGTGCCTGCCACCACGCCCAGCTAATTTTTGTATTTTTAGTAGAGACAGGGTTTCACCATATTGGCCAGGCTGGTCTCGAACTCCTGACCTCATGACCCACCTGCCTTGGCCCTCCCAAAGTGCTGGGATTACAGGCTGAGCCACTGCGCCCAGCTGCATATAGGTTTTTAAAGAGCATGTGGCTTATTGCCATCATCTGTCAGTCTGCTGCTTAATTGTTTAGTTCACTAACATTTATAATGATTACTGATATTTTTCTTTTGTCTTATTTTTTAATTTTTGTAGGAACATAGATGTATATATTTATGGGGTATGTGAGATGTTTTGATACAGGCATGCAATGCATAATAATGACATCATTATTAGAATGGGGTATCATCCCCTCGTGCATTTATCCTTTGTGTTACAAACAATCCAATTATACTTTTAGTTATTTGAAAATGTACAATTAAATTATTTCATCATATATTTGTCCTTTTAGATGGTTTTTGTTGTTCCTTCCTTTTTCTATTCCATCAACCAGGGTTTTCCAGAGTTAATCTGTTTCTCGTCTACTAACTAGTTTGGAAATATAACGCTCTACTTCCATTTCTGTGTGTGTGACTGCACATATGTAACTTACTCTAAAAATAATCTCCAATTTTTTCACAAACTTATAGCACTTTAACTCCTTTGTTTTACATTTGGCTAGTATTTTTTACTGTTATGCAAATGAGACATTACTGTTTTTACAAAGGCAAGATTTGTGTTGATGTATTCGCATTTACCCAGTTCTTCACTATTCCTTCATGCTTCTCACACTTTTGCCATTTTTGCATATAGAAGTGTCTTCCTTCTTTCTGAACTACTTCCTTGGAAGTTTCTTTAGATGATGTAGGGAGCTGGTGGTGATCAACTCTGTTTTTGTCTGTCTAAATATGTATTCAACTGCAGAACTTTCTGGCCCTCCAGTCATGAGTAGCGTCTAAATCACCCCCCACCAACAGTGCCCCCAGACCAGACACATGTGGGACAGCTCTGCCGTGCCCAGTTGTGTTCTCTGCCTGGTGGATGTGAGGCTACGGAGTAGAGATGGGGATAAACTACAGAGATACGTGCTCAGTAATGACACACGGCCACTCCGTGTACTGCAAAGAAACCCAGACAGCGTGGAAAGTATATAAAAAGTGATCCAGATACAGCAGTTAAAACCGAGGGAACTCATGCTTTAATAGACACTGAAATCACAAAGGAGGAAGGCCAAGTGCCTTAGCAATCTCAATAAAAATATGAAGTTCTTTTTACATGGTAAATTTCATAATATAAAAAGTTTAATGTCGTCTGGAAACTGTAAATTACAAAAAAAGTCCACGTAGGCCAAAGATGGCTAACACTGCATATAAGGAACGTGAATGCCAGTGGGGAAGGTGTCTGAGGAGGGGAGGGGCCATGGGTGTCCTGATAGGGAACAACTTTGAAGGATCTGGCACAAACAAGGACCCAGTTCACAAACCACAGGTACACTCATTTTAGATAGAACAGCAGAACAGGTGAGGACAATTAGACAGTTTCCACTTGTTGCCTGCTTGCTGAAAGCAAACCAGATTATTGCATGGCGTTTTTCCAGCCTGAACTGAAACGATCAAGGCTACAGTTCTTCTTGTGGGTCTGCAAGTGTGTGTGGCTGGGAGGTGGCGGGATCAACAGGGGCCAGGGACTTGCTGCAATGACTACGTACTGGAGAGTCACTGGGATGGAGACGGCAGGATCAGGACAGTGTGGGTGGCACGTTCATCTCCAGCTAAAACCCAGCAAGTCTCAGTGTGGACCGTGAATTTTTAAACAATGGGATGGAGGTGAAAACTATTTTTCATTTTGTGCTGCACATCAGTGTGGATCAAAATGTGAGTTTTAGTAGCAAATTTTCTCTTGGTATTTTGACTTAATTAAGAAATCATCAGATTAGCTGAGTCATTTACTGGAGAGAATTAAGAAAGCTTTGACTCCCTTGCTCTGTGGTCCTGCTGAGTTTTCTAAGAGAGGGGAGTTGTACTGCTTATTGTCGTATTTACATCTGATGGAGTAGCAGAGGGTGGGACATGCCAGTTTCCTGAGCTAAAAGGAAATATATGCAATGTTTTCTACAAATGGCAAGCAAAACATTGTTATAAATATTACCCACATCCATGGACTCCTCCCAAATGGGACAAAGAGCCAAGGGCTATGCAGGAGGCATTAGCTTCCATCCACGTGGCCCTCACATACCCCGGGCTCCCCGGATGCCAGTCAGTCTATCCACTACCTGACTTGCTCCTCCTAGACCGGAGAAAAAAAAATGCTAATCCATTTTCTGTCATCTATACCAGGAGTCAGCAGACTTCTTAAAAGGTCAGGTATTGGCTGGGTGCAATGGCTCATGCCTGTAATCTCAGCACTTTGGGAGGCTGAGACGGGCAGATCATCTGAGGTCAGGAGATCGAGACCAGTCTGGCCAATATGGTGAAACCCCATCTCTACTAAAAATACAAAAATTAGCTGGGCATGTTAGTGGGTGCCTGTAATCACAGCTACTGGGGAAGCTGAGGCAGGAGAATCGCTTGAACCCAGGAGGCAGAGGTTGCAGTGAGCCAAGATCACACCATTGCACTCCAGCCTGGGTGACAGAGTGAGACTCCATCTCAGAAAAAAAAAGGCCAGGTATTAAATGTTTTATGCTGTGTGGGCCAAAGGCAAAATCAAGAATATTATCTAAGTACTTATTAACCCTTTAAAAAGGTAACTTAGCTCATGGCTATGAAAAACCAGACCACTGACTTGAGTTAGCCTGTGGGTCATAGTTGCTGATCTATATGAAGAAATCTTGGTGAATTATACAGTTTCCCTTCATTCTAAGTGCATACTTTTTTCAGTGTAGCCTGAAACATTCACTTTGAGTTTATGATTTTTACATCCATTTTACTCATAAAGGAACACCAAGACTGACAGTGACATAAAGTGATGGTGACTCTAGTCATCTCTAGACTGGTCTATCATTTTATCACGTTTGTTTTCTCCTCCTTGAAACTTACATCTAAGACAGAATGAAATCACATAAACCATTTGGCTCTTCGATATGAAACCTAAAATAACAATGTACATGGGACTAAAACCAGGTTAGGGTCCATGAGTCCTCCTAGCTGGCTCGATAACCACAGGCAGCGGTAGGGTGGTGGGGGTGTTTGCTAGAGGGGGGCAAATAGGGCTGTACCCTTCCCCTCACGGAAGGAGAGCACAGACCCCAGAGCTTTACTCCAGGGATCCTTGGCACTTGGGAAAGAAAGAGGCTGTGAGAGATTTGCTAAGAGAGGGACAGCCTAACCATCTGCATATGGATTTAGAAACTTGAGGTTTACTTTTCATTGTTAGGAACCTGATTTTGCTACCTAATGCACAGTGCTATAAATTTGGTCTTCACTTGCTACACTGGTACTTTTATTACCATTCTTTCCCCTACTAATGTAAAGAAACCTGCATAATCGCTGGCTTCTTTATAAAGTACTTTGCTTTCAGCATTGGAATCAGGGCTAGAATGTGACATGATTTTTGTTGGCTTTTGTCAACATGGCTGTTGGTTAAATTAAAAACCCCTTGGATGGAGCTCAGGAGAAGAACACAGATTAGATAAATATTATCCTTTCTTCTTTTCAGAGAAGTACACCGAGGAACAGGTGAAATTGTCAGTGTAGCTCAGAAGCTGAGATCCCACCCAAGGGTAAAACCCCCACCTGGGGATCCTGAGGTCAGCACCCCTGCCAGGCCCGGTGGCCGACAACCTTAGAGATGAACCCCACAGTGAGGCGGGTAGGATTTGAGTTTTAGAATTACCTCAAAGATCCTTATCTCAGTTCTCGAGCTAAACTCAGTACTAATAGGACTTTCAGCATCTCCTTTATTAAAATAAATTAATGGTTACCCCTAACTAGATGATTCCCTTGTCTTGCCTCAAGCTGACAACAATCTAAGTTACTGTCAGAGCTGTAGGAAAAGTCCACCTTCACTTTCTAAGGTACATCTCTCTCTCAGTTGGCTGTAATCCAGGCATACATCCCAGCAAAAGGCCCTGCTACTTAGGATATGGACCAGCAGCTTCAGCTGTGGGGGAGGGGCCGGTCCCTCAGACAGCAAGAGCGCAGGAGGCTGGCCAGGGCCAAGGTGAGGGGCTGGGGGCAGCTCACAGAGGCGGGTGCTGGGGTTGTGGGGACCTGGCAATGGATTTAGACAGAAGACATCTGAGGGACCTGGAGTTGGGAAAGAGAGTAAAATTCAGCAGCTAATAAAAGGGAACAGGAGCTGGAAGGCAGGATTCTGGTTAAATCTTAGTTAACTATGGATTTTTTTTTTATTATTTTGCTTATAAGGAAACTGAGTCATTTCAACCTTTCCTTCCAAACTTGATAATTACTTATTGATGACTATTCAAAATTTGACATTTTAAAAAACTTTTGAGCTTTGAAAAATAATAGCTATAAATGCAAAGTACTATTGATAATAAAACCAAGTTGTTTATCCATGTACAAAAAAGGTCAATAATGTTTTAAAAGCACAAAGTTGCATTTTAAATCACAATTGCATAGTTCTAAAATGCCTGGATAAGAGTTACATAAATTTTTTTAAGAAAATTCACGTTTGGTTGACAGCGGGACCCAACGGACATTTATAGAGCAGAGTTCAGAATGGAAGCGCTGTTTCAATGTGAATTATTGCATTGTTGCTGAGATATTACACTATCATGAGACCAAAATTGCTACAATTTAATTACAAATCATTGGCATTTTAAAAACCATTATTCTGTTTTTGGCTAATATAACACTTTCCTGTAGAATTCAACTTAGAGAAATTTAAAACTTCCCACCCCCAACCAGCACCTGAAAGCCTTAGAAAAAGCTCTTATTTCTGTGTATAAAAGGTACTGCATATATACCTCTTAGCAAAATATGTGCTCCCTTTCCTCTCCCCACCCAAGAACCATGACCATTTTTGTACAAAATCCTGGTGAAGAATCATATCACAGATGAGAAGCAGGGAGTTCGAAGGTAAACAAACATTTGGTGAAGTGTGTAGGAAATTCCACCAGCCTCCTGGACCAGCCCCACAGAAGTCCTGGCTTTTGGTGAATGTGGTCCAGAGGCCCAGAAAAGTCACCAGTGCATGTCGCAGCCTTTGGACGTGGTAGTGCCCCTTGCCCAGAGAGCACAACTTCGTGAAGGTGCTGGTGGCTGGCGGCGGGGGGCGCTGCACTCAGACAGGGAACGGCTGCAGCAAACGCCAGGCCCCCGTCTGCGGGCTGCTCAGAGTCAGTGGGTATAAAAGATGCTTTAGCATTTGGAAGAAGGGAAAAATCTTCCTGGGGACAGGAACTTGTAGCCATTTCCAGAAGGAAGTCTCAAAGGGCGCGTGGGGGCCATGGCGGGAGGGCCGGCAGGCAATGGCAGCTCGCCCAGTGCGGTGGTCTCAGTGCGCCAGTGTCCATTGGGAGGGACTTTCAGTGGAGCTCCATCACGCTGCTGCAGGGACAGCTCCTTCAGTTCAAGTTTATCCACTCCCTCCTCCTTGTTGTGCCGTGGTGACAAATTCAACAGACTGAGGACATCTCTTTTGGAAGTCATGGTGCCAGGGGCCCCCCGGAGGGTCTTCACTGGCCCTGTGGAGTGCTGGGGTGTGCTCTGCCAGAACATCTTCAGGTTATGGACAGCCTGCACCTTTTCATCAATGGCTGCCATTTTTAGCTTGTCTATGTCGGGAGCGTCTGCTGGACTGGAGCGAGCGGATCCAGCTGAGGAGTAGGAGAGAGCTGGGGAGGGTGCACTGCCGGCAGGAGACTGGTGGCCGGAGCTTGGCGACATGTTCCTTGGCGATTTGGAAATATGAGCGCTGTAAGGAGAGCTGGGGTACTTCAGTTTAAAGAGAGGCTGGTCCAGCTGGGACGTCTGAGAGTCGGAGCCCGGCGATGGCCGGCCACTGTGCTGGCTCGGGCTGTCTTTGATGGACGTCTCCGAGGTGGTGGGACTGCTATATCCGGAACTCACCTTGGGCAGGGAGGAGCTCCTGGCTGGGGGCTTTGGTTTAACCATGACAGGTGATGGCTGACTCTTCTGATGGGAGAGGACGGGCCTGCTGAACGCGCTGGTTTCTGACGCTCTGAAGACAGCGGCGCTGCTGGGCGCCTGAACTCCGTCTTCCGGGTTATTACTCTTGCTCACCTGGCCGCCGCTCCTCTGAAGACGCTCCACTGCAATGAGATGACTCTGTGTCTCCTCTAGAATTTTCTGGGCTAACTCTTGTGGATCAAGTTTTGGGTTGCTTTCTTCTTGGGATTTCACGGTACTGTCCGTTTCTGTGCTAGACTGGTCTGATTCTCCTGTATCTGAACTTGCTAGTTTTCCCACCTTTTGGAAGGGTGAGTTGGGGCTGGGAATCAGAGTCATTTTCACTGGAGAATTTGGAGTGCTGATACTCCCTTTGGAGCTCATGGAGACTCTCACACCTCCGGCTGCCCCAGCTCGGGGTTGTTTGTGGTCTGGTGAAAAGCGTGTCTTTTGGTTTTCTTGGTAGGTTGCCAAGGGCTCATTACTGATGATGGAAAATCCTTCATATTCTTCATCATCTTTGTTGCCTGCAGGGTGGGTCTGGGGAGGCAGCTGGCTCCGAGGCAGGGTGGATCTCTGCAGGTAAGCGTTCTTGGACCGGTCATGGTCCTGCCTTCCCAGGCCTCCACCCTCTGATCCACCCTCGGGTTTGGAGACAAAGCTCATTGAGGAGGCAATGGAGCTCAGACTGTACACAGAGATGGCGTCTGAGGCAATGTTGTCTGCACCAGTGGGAGAGAACGGGGGCTGCTGGTAGCCCAAGGGTAGGGCATTGGAAACAGACTGAGCAGAAGCCAGAGACTCCAGGGAGGAGGAGCTGTCGAGGCTGAGGCGCTTGGGTAGCTCAGTGGAATCTAAGCACAAAACACAAGGGCCCAAAGGGCAGTTAGAATTCTGTATCATTTTGATTTTTCTCTCAAAATTACAACATCCTTATAGGCATAGAAGCTAGCAAAGAATTATACAAGAACAACTCATATACACTACTTGAATTAATCTTACAATCCTCAAAAATATGGTCCTGTTAGAAAAAGTAAATCTAACATAGGTACAAAAATCACTCTAGGAGAGCTCCCAGCCACACCCACCCTGGACCGCCACCACCACGGCCCATGTCATGTCCACTCTGCTCCCTGTCGCATGCAGGGTCAGGGTGAGCAGTGGGACCCTGTATCCGCCTTCCTCTGAGCAGGGCTCCTTCCTCCGTGCTCCTGGGACCTGTGAGCAGTCTGTGGCATCTCCTGCCCTCCTTTCCAGCTCCCTCCCACGAGTCCCTTTGGCATCATCTACACTCGCTCTCCACACTACCTCTCCCCTACCCTCTCAACCTACTCCACTCAGGTTTTTGTCCCTATCATTCTTAGAAAGGTCACCAATGAGATCCACACTGCCAAATCCAGAGTCCACTGCTCAGTTCTGCAGTAGGACACACCCTGCCCTCACCGCCCCCTCCTCCACAGCGCCCTTCTCATCACTCTGAAGCCTGGAATGCCCGAAGGACACCATCCTCTCCCCTCCACCCCGCATACACCCCGGGTGATGCCGTGCACGTTTCTGTCTTCATGCTGACCTCTCCCTGAACTCCAGACTCACATAGCAGCAGCCTGCATGGGTGTCTAATGGATACCCCAAACCGAAGGTCTCCCTGATGGAACTCAAGCCCATTCCTCCTGCCATTGCCCTGACCTCAGCAGAGCGTGACCATTTTGGCAGTTCTTCCAAAAAACAGGATACCACTCTGACCCGTTCTTTCATGACCTTCAGCAGCCCCTGTCGGTTCTGCCTGCAAACCATAACCGCCTTCCAAGCCAGCATTTCGCTCTTCCCACTGTAGCCAGCTCAGCCCTTAAGAACATCAGTCGGGCCGGGTGTGTCCTCAGGGCCTGAAAATCTCCTCCCAGGCCCACATGACCTGGGTGTCTGCTCCCATCAGGCCTTGCGGCCCCAGAGGACAGGCACACCTGTGAGCGCGTTCCCATCTGCTCCGCCACCACCCTCTCACTTTCCAGTCCCGTGCTCTGCTTGAGCATTTGCCAGCACCATGTACACTCTAGGTTCCATGAGAGCAGGGAGTTTTGTTTACCGCTCCTGAACAGTCCCTAACTGTTCCCTAACATACACACAAAAATGCTGATTCACTTTTCTTCCGCTTCCCAAAATGTATGTGCTGGTGTCGGCCCCCAGGGAGAACATGGCGGGCTCTTACCAAACAGAGACAGCAGGGACTGTAGCGCAAAGTGCACGGTCCGTCGATTGGCTTGCTTTCCGGTTTTCAGGATTACTTCCTCCTGACCAACTTCACAGAGATCAAAACCTAGAGGAACAAAGCATATAAGCATCTACTTCCTTCGGGAAGAAGATTCCAGATCTTGAACATGAGTGCTATAGGGCTCCTTGTACAACTTCACGGAATGCCTGCAAGGCCCTCAGGAAGCATCTGGGCCTGGGGCTTCCCCTGTCTGCATAGAGGTCAGTTCTGTGGTAGACAGACAGTGGGGGTCGGGCTGCCCCACCCAGAACATCCACTCCACGCAGCCCCCGATTGGCATGGGTATGGCTGTCACTGCCTGGCTCTCTTCTGTCCCTTCACTGAGCACTATGGACCAAACTGAGTGAGGGTCACTCACATGATTTTTCCATGTTTTCACAGAAGTACAGTCTATGTAAAGGCTGTCCAGGACAAAAACTGGCCACTCCATTCAGCATTGAGAGCAATATTTAAAGCTGGTACATGGTAACATGAAGTTTCTCAAGGGCAAAGACAATGCCTTCATGCATGTTCAGTGTCTGCCCCCGTGGGCTTTGAAATGAGCACTCTCTGACAATGGAGAATCTGCAGGGACTTCTCTGCCTCTGCTGAAGCCCAGAGGTGCTGCTCCCTGATTGTAAGTAGAAAACTCTAGTGAGACTCAGAGCAGTACAACACAGGGTCTGGAGCTTCTTGAGCAAGAGGCTGGCTAACAAGCTGTAGGCATAGCACTTTAACACATTAGGAGACACAGGGACACCAGCAAGTACGTCACTCTAGGGAGAAGCCAAGTGCAGATGCTATGGCCGCAGATGGGGTATGGCTGGGCTCTGTGTCCCCACCCAAATCTTCTCTCAAACTGTAATCCCTGGGTATGAGGGAGGGACCTGGTGGGAGGTGACTGGATCGTTCTCGTGATAGTGAGGGTGTTCTCATGAGACCTGGTTGTTTGATAAGTGTCTGGCATTTTCCCTGTGCTCGCTCTCCTGCCACCTTGTGAAGAAGATGCCTGCTTCTCCTTCGCCTTCTGCCATGATTGTAAGTTTCCTGAGGCCTCCCAGCAATGTAGAACTGTGAATCAATTGAATTTTATTTCTTTATAAATTACCCAGTCTCGTGTGGTATCTTTATAGCACTGTGAGAACAGACTAATACTGACGGGGACCATAAAGCAAGAATTTAGGGCCTGGAGAGTCTTCAGCATGGAAAATCTTCACTCAGCATCCCTCATCCCTGAGCTCCCTTTGAAACACTGCAAAGTGCTGGGTGCCTACGATAGCATACCCTTTCCTCTGACCTCACAGTGTTAAAGTAACCCGGCCATAGTACACAATGCTGTTGTCAGCATGCTGTGCATGTCATGACTCAGCAACAGTGCACCAAAGGAGAAACCCTTCCCCACTTGTATTTGGGGATTCGGAGACTATCATTCCCTTAGGAATTTAGGTTCAGTAGAGGAACATTCTGGTTGTTATGGGACATTTTCCTCTCTGAATTTGAAAGTAAATAGTCTCTGAAAGCAACAGGAAGACTTGCTCAGGCTCAGAGAACTCCACATTAAAAACAAATAATTAATAGTATCAATGTAAAGTTTCCGTTAGAAACCTCTACTTTTACCACAATGACTGAAATCTCTAGCAGCCCATGCTGGGTTGTGAAGGTGTATGCTTACTGCTGAGGACTGGAAAGGGGCAACTCTTGGAGCCTTAGAGCCCTAGGAGTGAGCCAGCCACCTCTCTCCACATGACAGGCCTGCCAGACACCGTTCTCCTCTCCCAGCTTTACGCATGCACACCAACTCACCCCTTGAGTATCAACAGCACTTGGAAAATACAGAGAATAACTGAAACATCAACTACAGTCCCCCATAATCCTAACACCAAAGACAGCCCGTGTTAAGAAAGATTTTTTGGTTTTCCTTCTGTACTATCGTTGATATATCTGGCAAAGGACCTCAAAAGCAGGGAGTGTGCAGAGGAGGAAGGCTGGCTCCACCACCCTCACACCCAAGGGAGGCTCAGGCCCCATGAAGAAGAGAGCTTTTCCTTTATAAAATAAGGTCTTGGCTAGTCACAGTGGCTCACACTTGTAATCCCAGCACTTTGGCAGGCCTAGGCAAGCAGATTACTTGAGCTCAGGAGATGGAGACTAGCCTGGGTAACATGGCAAACCCCTGTGTCTACAAAAAGAACAAATATTAGTTGGGCGTGGGTGGTGTATGTCTGAAGTCCCAGCTATTTGGGAGGCTGAGGTGGGAGGATCACTTGAGTCCAGGAAGCAGAGATTGCAGTGAGCTGAGATTGCGCCATGCCACTGTACTCCAGCACCCCAGCCTGGATAATAGAGCAAGACTCTGTCTCCAAAAAAAAAAAAAAAAAAGGCAAGGTTGTAGCTGCGTCTTGCTGACTCACTGTGGCAATGCCCCCAAGACTTGCCCTTCAGCTTCTCACAGAAGTGATAAGAGAAGCATCCCGGGTGGGAAGCTGGCCCTTCTCAGTCTAGCCTCCATCTGCTGCTGACTACATAGAAATTTACTATGTTTACATCAGGAAAATTATGCTTTAAACCCACAGAAGAAAAGCATGTAGGCCAGGAGTGGTGGCTCACGCCTGAATCCCAGCACTTTGGGAGGATGCATGAGAGGGTTGCTTGGAGTTCAAGATCAGCCTGGGCAACATGGTGAAACCCCATCTCTACAAAAAAGGTTAGAAAAAAATAAAAAATAAAGTAATGCAACCTGTAAAGGATGCCAAGCTTCTAATCCAGAGGGATTCAGAACCCAGTGAGGCCCTGTAGCTCCCTGCTTTACCTTCACAATAAATGATGTGTTTGAAAACATGGAGCTGACCTTGAGTTGAGGTGTACAAAACAGGTCAGACAGACAGTGGGGCCCTGAGCGGGAAGAAGCATTTTTAAGGATTCTCTGTCCGGCCATGTCTTGACAGTTTGTCCATGTAACAGTAAGGTCAGACAGTGTCATCTTCTCAAGGCTGTCCACTTCTCTCAGTTTAAAATCCAAAGGCCTTCCCTGGCCTCCGAGCCCACAGATCTGCCTTGCCCTCTGCCCCCGACCCCCGGCCCCCTTCGTGACTGTTCGCTCCGCCTGGCACTTTATCCCGCAAACACCCCAGTCTCTGTGGGCCTGCCCTGGCCCCTGCCCCCACCCATTGGCTTCTGCCTGCCAAGGTTCTCACTCGCTTCCTAAGGCATCCCTTAGACACTGTATTGGTTTGATTGTGTTCTCCCACTAAGTGCAAACTCTAGGACGGTAGGAATTTAGTCTTTTGCTCGCTGCTGCATCTCCAGTGCCTGGAACATCGCCTGGCACATAACAGGTATTCCAAAGAAAGCTGTGGAGTGAATGGTTCCCGAGCCAGTCACTGGGCCCCTGAATGGGGCAGGAGAGGAGCAGCTCACAGCCTCTTGTGTTCTATCATCAACAGATGCACTATTAGAGGTACATAACAGTATGTCAGGAGCCACGTCTGCATGTTATAAATGGTAAAGGAAAGGGAAATCAAGTGTCCTGCACTGACTGAGGCCCCTGCTGTGTGCAGTCCTAGGTGCCCACGGTCAATCAGAGGTGGTTTTAATAGTACTGTTTTCCTGCCAGTTTTG
This sequence comes from Aotus nancymaae, assembly GCF_030222135.1. Classification (NCBI taxonomy): domain Eukaryota; kingdom Metazoa; phylum Chordata; class Mammalia; order Primates; family Aotidae; genus Aotus; species Aotus nancymaae. The sequence continues at coordinate 2,857,971 of NW_026988491.1, forward strand.
AGCACCCACTGACAGAGGACAATACTGAACCTATTATCATCTTACGACTCTACTTTGGTTTTCTTTAGCTCCTAATCACACTTGACCTCCCATAATATTAGAGTCTAGCAGATTCATATTAAGGTAATAGGCACAAATGAGAGAAATGAAATCACAGTGCAGGGGAAATGGCACAAAGCCATTTGTCCCATTTGGGAATCCTGCTAACCCACTAGAATCTGAGTTAACTTTTTTTTTTTAGAAGGAAAAAAAAGTCTCATTCTGTCACCTAGGCTAGACAGTGGAGCTCACTGCAGTTTCAAACTCCCAGGCTCAAGAGATCCTCCTGCCTGAGTCCTCCTGAGGAGCTGGGACTACAGGCATGTACCACCATGCCCAGCTAATTTTTTTTAATTGTTGTAGAGATGGGGTCTCCCTATGTTGCCCAGGCTGGACTCAAATTCCTGGCTTCAAGTGATCCTCCCCACTCAGCCTCCCAAAGCGCTAGGATTACAGGCCTGAGCCACTGTACCCAGCCTGCGTTAACTATTTTAAAATAATATTTCAGAAGACACTGAGATACTTTGCCTGGAAGAAATCAGCAGGAAAAACAGATTTAAAAAGCTGAAATAAAGAACGCATGAAGTCAAGGATGCTCGGCCTACCTAGAGCTGCCAGGAACTCGTGGCATCCCGGGAGCCGCCACAGCTGGACGCTGATGGAGACCTGAATGGCAGCTGATGCCAAGTCCTGCTCCTTCTCGCCAGCCTGGAGCTGAACCAGCACCTGGTGGAGCTGAGGAAGGGAGGACAACGTGAGCACCCTGTGTCTCCTTCCCCGCCACCCCGCCTCAGGACTCGACCCATTATTCTCATGTCACCTGTCACTGGCATTGCTAATGACCCTCTCACATGTGTGTAGCATTTGAAATTCCTTTTTAGGTGCCGTCATACCTACTGTCCTCTCTGTGGGAAGCTCATGGGGCAGTGGAGCAAGAGGCTGTGTGGCCTGCTGGGGCCGGGGCCCAGGCCTGGTTCTACCTCCAGCCTCATGTCTTCCCCCAGGTGTGGGAGAGCCTCAGAGAAGAGGCCGTGGAGATTCGAAGGGATGAGTTAGGGGACCAGCCACCTCCCTCTTAAGTCATCTTTAGAACCTTGAGGTGGATGGCGAAGAGGAACCTGGATACATCTTAGAGCCTCGGAGCTCAAGGACTAACCCACGTGGCCCACTCAAGTGTCCATTTCCTTTCAGATCTCGGGGTCTGTGACTTCTCCTCAGGGGTCTGTGTCTGGGTTCACAGAGTGTCACTCACTTAGAGCTGGTTGGTTCTGCCCCTGCTGTTCTGGTGGACCTTAAGGGGTCAAATCAAAGACACAAGAAGGGTGGAGCAGGAAGAGGGGAGCCAGAGCAAAGGAGGGAACAGGCCGCCGGAGCCAGTGGCAGTGGGCGCCAGCCTGGAGCGCCACAGCCTGCGTGGCTCCGTTAGACAGCACGTGCACCCCGAGCTCAGAGACTGCCCAGGGAGACTCGGGGGTGGGCGGGTGGAGGGGCTCACCTGACGACAGTTGCTACTTAAAGTAGTACTCACCATTCCAACCATATTTTTAACAGCCTTCGGCCAGCAGATTATAAGAAAAAGAAAGAAAAAGAGAGAGAAAGAAGAGAGTTTAGACTCAAGCACAGGCTGTTATGCAACACGAGCTGATCACTGTTTAGGAAGCGCCACACCAGGCCTGCGGCTCTGACTGGGAAGGGGAGAGGAGCAAGAGTCAGCAGGGGACACACAGGAGAACGGACAGCCACACCCAGGCCAGCCGCGTGCGGGTCCAGGGGCTCAGGGGCAGCGTCAGCCAGGCCTCCCTCCCCAGCCAGTAGAGGCTCAGGAGGGAAAGAGCGCAGCGGGCATTTGTAGCCGGCTCAAGAAACCAAAGTCCCTGGTTCCCGAGTGACCCAGGAAAGGTCCACCAGCCGCCACCACTGGGGCCAGCTGCGGGACACGTCCCTAGGGCCCGACAGCATATCAGGCAGAAAGCCCCTGTGCTCCCATCAAAAGCAAGAAATTAAGCAACTGGCTCTTTTGGCCTCTCAGCATAGCCCTGCAAATGGAATACAATTCTGGCTTTCAGATTCTGTAGAACACAGGCCTCTAGAGCGCCTGGGTTCAGGATGCTTTAATATGCAATGTTCTGGAAGTATCTTCCTGATGCTGTTCAACAAGCAGGCATAACATACTTAATACAAAATGAGCAGGGACTCAGCCAAAGGGACAGGTCACTGTTTGTTGGTTCTAAGTTCCAAATCCAGGTGGAAACAGCCCCAGGGGAAAGGAAGCTCCAGGCAGCACTCAGAGTTTCAGAGGCTAATACTGGATGGAGTGGCTTTATTTCTTTATAGAAATATTTCTGCTTAAGTGAAATTTGCTGGCAAATATCTCTAATAACAATGTATATTACTTTTTCAAATTGTGACACTCCAATATGGCCAGAAAAGCAGCTCTGTGCTCTTCAAGGGCTGCTCCAACCTCCAGAAGTGCTCCCACAGTTGTCCCCCTGGAGCTTGGCCCAGACTCTCACTGGCCAGAGTGGAGTGGTACAGCATAGGTACTGAGAAGCTCTGAGGCCAAGCTGCAGAGTACCCACATGATGCTAAGAATCGGAACCCCCCAAACTCCTGAACTAGATCTCTATTTTCCTGAAAGGAAGCACATCTGCTAAGCAGTATCTTGCATTAGAGTTCCCTGCTTCGCCTCGGTGACTGTCTTGTTTCAGGCATGGTAAGACCTTTGATTAAAGTATGGGAGCACCTGCACCCGTCTTGGCGGGCTGGCCCACACCTGGTAGCTGGGGGAGAGTGGCTGTAACACTTGTCAATCTGCCGAAAAGGTGGTGAGGAGGACAAGGTTCAGGAGACCACTGAATGGAGATTTCAGGAAATGCCCTGAGACCACAGGTGACAGGGGCCCCAGAAGCATCCTCTGAAGGCTCTTGATGCTCTGGGCTCAGCACCCAGTGAGAACACTATGCAAGCCTGCCCCTCTGTGTCAGGCACCCAGCTTACCATGGGGTTGGCTGCCCAACTTCATCAGGGCCACAGATGCCCATGACAATGCCAATAGCGGCCAGTGTCTGCCAGCACAACCTGCCGTCATCCCAGTAAGGGGCAGTGCTGCTGGCATGGATGCTTTGCCATCATAGATGAAAACAGCAGGTAAACAGCACTTGTCAGGGAGGGCTGTTCTCTTTCGAATCACAAAGGCAGACTACATTAACTTACAAGTTCCTATTTAAGCCAAGTTGCTCTGCCTTTCCAAACCAGCATGGGGCTCAGGCCCTGCCTCAGCCCTCCAGGCTTGACTTACCCGGCTGATGAGCTGCTCGCCCGTCTCTGAGGCAGTGATGAGTTTGCAAAGGGCCTGGAGGGCAGGATTGGGCAGACCTAAACCAAGAAAAAAGGGAAGAAGTTAGAAGGGCCTCTGCACCCACAGACTGCCACCTTCCCAGGGGAAAGAACCCTAAATCTTCTGCATTGGTGGCATTTTTCAGAAGCTCAGCACAGCTGGACATGTGTGTCTGTGTATGACTTGGACAGCGTGGTCTCCCAGGAAGGTGGGTGGAAGTGGGGTGAGTCCTAGGCATGGCCACACTCCCAGGACCCAGGCAGCACCACACCAAGTCAAGCACCTAGCTTCACCCGGGGGTTGGCCACACAGCTTCATCACCACAGCTGCAGATGACAATGGCAAAAGTGGCTAGTGTCTGCCAGCACGACCTCCCATCATCCCGGGAAGAGGCAGCACCAGCTGGGCACAAATGCCTGCCATCACAGATGGAAACAGCAGGTAAATGGCCCTTGTTTCCTCCAGGTGTGGAGAAGCTTGTGTCTGGGGCACCCTGCCATTTCTCAGGACACCCTCCTGCTCCTAGCTGAGATCCAGCATCCTCATGAATGCAGGGCCCAGGGTCACCAACTGTTCCACCTGCTGTTAGGCCTGCCGCCCCAGCCCTGCGCCCGTAGCTCACCCAGCAGGGACTGGATGGTGCTGCTGCACTGCTGGAGCCGGTCGCCTGGGTCAGAGGTTGGGAAGAAGACAGCCGCTGGCAGGCCGCTGGCCGGGGGGTCCAGCCGGAAACCCACAGCAGTGAGGAGGGCCTGCCAGCCAGGGATGCCGCCCACTTTGTTCTCCACGCTCTGCTGGGACGTGTACATGGCGTTGCGCTGCCCATTCTGGATGCGCTGCAGGGACTTCTCCACCTAGCGGGTAGTTGGGGGTGAGTCAGAGACCTGGGCCAGTCCTGGTTTCTGCCCATGTGGCTTTGAGGGTACACAGAGCCCCAGGAGTGAAGCAAGGCTGACTGCTGCAACCCCACTTAGCCCACGTGGCCAGGCCTGAGGATATGACACTGGGGCACTGGCCAGGTATCTTGCAAGGGAGGGCACGGAAGGGAAGGACTTTACAATCAGAGCCCTCGAGGGCTGGTACAACAGAAGGATTCTGTCCCTCCCCTAAACCACCCCTTCCACACACACTCCACAGACAGTAAAGCAGTGTCTCAACACACAGGCCAGGGGCCTGCCTCAAACCATGTAATGGCTCCTGCCCACTAGGATAAACCCTCAGGCCCTTCAGAACCCTCCCTCACTGCCACAGCCCAGCCCCATCATGGGGTCTTGGCTGGCAATGCTCTTCTTCCCTGTTCCTCCCACTCAGCCTTGGTCCCGCCACACTGGCCTCTGGAGCCTGTACCTCCCTCCACTGGGAAGTGCCCTCCTGTCATCCAGGGCCTGAACAGGTGCCTAGCACTTCTACGCTGAAGTCACCCAAGTCACTGCTGCATGAATTACATGAGTGTTTCAACAGCAGTGCAGGGCCTCAAGGTTACGTGGGGGCAGCTGAGAGGTGCAGAGGCTCATGCCTGTAATCCCGGCACTTTGGGAACCCAAGACTGGCAGATCACTTGAGCCCAGGAGTTCAAGACCAGCCTGAGCAACATAGCGAGACCCCAACTCTGCCCCCCAAAAGAACCACACCAAAATACAGTGCAAACAGCTTTCGTCAGGCCTCCCTGGGCAGGCCTCTCTCTGGTGGAAACCCCTGTCCACTCTAGGATGTTGAATGCCCTGTGAGGCACATGTGCTCTCACTGGAGGGGCATGAGTGGTCCAAGACGTCACTTGAGACTTTTTTTTTTAAGTGGGTAAACTGGGATGCTGGGGCTCAGCGTCCCAGCCAGGAAAAACGAGCCTGCCTGGGAGGACAGACAATCCACCCTGGCTGTCCCTCGAGCAGGGGGGCCTCCAAGACACACTGCACAGTGGGTCAGGAGTATCCAGGAGGAGTTAGAAGGTAGGGACTGGGGAACTTGAGACAGTGCCAAGGAAGCGAAAACCCTTCAATGTGCCTGAGGTGCCTCAAGGCCATGTGGGGGCAACTGAGAGGCCTGGCCTGGGAGGTGGCTGCCTAATGGGTAGAGAGGGCAGTTCCATTACCCCAAAAAAGCAGTGTGCAGTGGTGGCAAGAATGCAGGGACTTTGGAGGTGACAGGGACCTGAGAACTGAAAGGCTTCATGCAGTTTCCAGATACAGGAAACAGTGGAGAGGGCTTCCCAACACGCTGGGTGTGGGCCGCCTTGAACCTGGCCTGAGCGCTGGGGCTTGCTGGGCACAGTGTTCACATATTGATGGCTTTCAGGCCTGAGGAGACCCAAACTTAAGAAATGTGTTTGACGCTATCCTCAGGAGTGCATGCAGAGCTACCATGCCCAGGCCCAGGTGCCAGGGGTCTAAGGGCCCTCCTGTTCAGGCCCAACCCATGGGCAAGAAGTCTGCACAGCCCAGAAGACATGCTCGCTCCCAGGCCTGCATGGATGCTGCCCCGGGTCCTCCATCTTAACCATGGACAGAGCCAGGCTGTGCAGTAACCAGGCTGCAAGGAGGCCCTGGGGTCTGTGGCATAGTTGTCCACCCACGCTGTGTGGGCCCAAGGCTGGCACTGGGCCAGGAAGAGATGGGGTGGGCCAAGGCTGGTCTTTCTGGCACAGCACTCTAAATGATTTGAAATGACTGTCCAGGATGTTACTGAGGTAGGAGGATGAAACAAGTTTTACGTCACTGTTTGACTCACCTGATGACTTTTACACATGTAGACGGGGGCCCTCCATTTGTGCCCTTGCCTGGGCTCCACAGATGTTGGGGCAGGCTGGTCAAGGGCATGATCAGACTTGGGACTCATTAGGGGCAGACTAGCGTCATCTGATGGTAAAATAGTATCTCTCCACTTCAGACTCTACTGTGCACCAAGTGCTCACATTTTCTTAAATCCTCACAATAACCTTGAAATGTTAAATTTTTATCCTTCTTCCAGATGAGAACACTGAGGCTCAGAGAGACAAAGTGACTTGCCCAAAGCCACATGGCCTAGAAGCAACTTAGGGTGTGGGTCACTGTCGTTGGCTGTCCTTCCCCCAGGGTCCCGGCGAGTACTGCTAAGCCAACCCGTATGGCACTACACACTGTGCCCACTACTCAGGCCAGTGGGCTCATCCAGGGGACGTCCACAGAAGCACCCTGGGGATGCTGCCCACTTTATGCTTTGCTGGGACGAGGGTCTCCCAAGCAGGCTCAACCCAGGGACATCCTGGACATGGCCCCAGTCACGATGTCCTCTCCATCTGCTCACATCCCAATGTAAGGAAACCCTGCCTTCCCCTTCTTGTGCAGCCCGGCCCTCTTACCAGGTGCAGCAGCACTCGTAGGGCATCCCGCGCATGCTCCGGGTGCTGCAGGATCTCTGTGAGGGCCTGGCCAATGAGTGATGAGGGGCTGTTCAGCTTAACGTCACTCCCGATGAGCATGAACCCTGTGGAGAGCACGGGAGGGCACTTCAGCAGGGTGGCTGGAGACCCCCAGCCCCACCCCGGCTTCAAGGGCTCACTTATGCCTCACGGTTAACCCAGCAGAAAGAGCAGGGCCTGGCAGGCAGGGAAGCGGCTCACAGGCTGGGCTACAGCATCTGACTCCTGGGCGGTGATGTGGCACCCTTTTGTCCACTTCCTTTTTTTTGAGACAGTCTTACCCTGTCACCAGCCTGGAGTGCAGTGGCATGATCTTGGCTCACTGCAACCTCCGCCTCCTGCATTCAAGTAATTCTCCTGCCTCAGCCTACTAAGTAGCTGGGACTACAGGCGCGCACCACCACACCCAGATAATTTTTGTATTTTAGTCGAGATGGGGTTTCACCATGTTGGCCAGGATGGTCTCGATCTCTTGACCTCGTGATCAGCCCGCCTCGGCCTCCCGAAGTGCTGGGATTACAGGTGTGAGCCACCACACCCAGCCTGTCCCCTTCCTTTTAAGAATCAATATTGTTTAGCTGTTCAGGTAAGTGGGGCCTGCTGTTTTGCAGAAAGGAGTCGAATGGGAAGTGCAGTGGGGAAACCTGCCTTATTTTCTCTGAAATTCATCTATGTCTATCTCTGGGCCTTTAGGAGGGAACATGCCTCTCCTTTAGGAGGAGAGGGTGCGTTCCTCTCCTCCCTGGGGCCATGGGGAGGCAGAAGAGACTACTCCAGTTCTAAACCAGCAAACTCAGTTCGGCTGGGAAAGACCAGCTGGGCCAAGGAGCACTGCATCCCATCTGTTCCTTTCCACACACTCCTCCAAAAGAGCTTGGGGGAGCAGGTTCCTCAAGCTCATGGGCAACTTCAGGACCAACCTGAACTAAATCATGTAGGAAAAGCGTTTTCTAAGAGAATGAGCTGATTTGTTGTTTTTTGTTTTTGAGACGAGAGTTTCGCTCTTGTTGCCCAGGTGGGAGTGCAGTGGCGTTATCTGGGCTCTCACTGCAACCTCCGCCTCCGGGGTTCAAGCGATTCTCAGCCTCCCGAGTAGCTGGGATTACAGACGCCCGCCACCACACCCAGCTAATTTTTGTATTTTTAGTAGAGATGGGGTTTTACCATGTTGGTCAGGCTGGTCTCAAACACCTGACCTCAGGCTATCCACCCACCTCAACCTCCCAAAGTGCTGGGAGTACAGGCGTGAGCCACCACACCCAGCCTGAGAATGACCTATTTTTAAAGGTAACAGGAGAGCATCACTAAAAATGGTTTCATCCAGAACAAAGTTGTGACTTATATTACCTATCAACAAAACTAAACAAAGACCTTTTTCAAAATTCCATGCCTGTAAGCACACTGGGAAGACCTGCACAGACAGGAAAGGGGCCGGGTTCCCACAAGCCCTGTGGTAGGTTCTGTGGGGCCCAAAGCCCCTTCTGACTGCCAGAAGCATGTAGCACAGGACTTGTATGGCGAGGGCACTAATGGAAACCACAGGGCTCACCTCTACTTTCTGTGTAAGGGAATAGGCCCAGAGTGTGGTTTCCACTCTACAAGTCTTGGCCTGGCAGGGTCTCCTGCACAGCAGAGCCCTCTGAGTGACTGCTGTGGGCAGCTTCCCACAGGGACCCCAGGGGAAGCAGGTTGTTACCTGGAGCTGAGAGGCAGCTCTGTACAACGGGGGGGTGCCTCCCTTCCCATGCCCCTGTGACCAGAAGTCACAGGAACATTCTCTCTTCACTCTCTAGACCCTAGACCCTCCGGCACCCTCTGTAGGCAGGCTCACTAAGAGCATGTATTCCAGAACACGCAGGGCCTGAAGCTTCACAAGATACTCAGTACCCTTCTTACAGATCCTCCCAAATGTGCACAGGCTGGTGTCATCAGCACCACCATCATCCCCTTGTTACCCTGAGGACACAGCTGCAGAGAGAGTAAATAACCTATCTCAGGCCACACTGCCAGGACGGGGAGCTACATTCATCTTGAGTCTCTTTACCGCACACTCCTTTCTACAGTCATAGTTTAAATGAGGTGCTATGGAAAGGGTCATCCAGTGTACCCTGACATCTGGAGGGGTTTTATATTCATACTTTCATGGCAAATGGTTTTGTTGTTTCCTGGTCCAAAGATGATCTTAATAGTAGGAAAAACTCATTTGGCAGAAGCAAGACTCGGCACACAGGCTGTCTCCCTCACTCTTCCACAGCTGTCCCTGCCCTGTCCTGCCCTCCCCAACCCCACTTTCAGAATAAAATCAGAGGACTATGGGGACTGAGCCCCAGGCCTTGACAGGCCCCCGCAGCCGGCTGAGCTCCCACCTGCCCAGTTGGAGGGGTGCGAGAAGGCCTTGCTGCTCTGCACCACCTTCATGGCCTCCCCGAGGGCAGCGCTGGCTTTTAGGCCGTTCAGCAGGGATGAGTAGAAGGCATGGATGAACATCTTGGAAGCAGCCACTGGCACAGGCCACAGAGACACAAGGACACACTGAGCGCCAGCAGCCAAGAAGGCTCTTGTCAGCGCAATGACCCCATCAGCTGTGACTTTGCTGTTCGACTCCTGGGAGGAGCCAAGCACCACCAGCTTCACAGGCAGCTGCAGGTCCAGGACGTCGGCGGCCGTGAGCAGCAGCTCCTGCAAGGGCGGGCAGTCCGAGATGCTCTCCCCATCACTGGCATCGTCCTGCACCCGCAGGGACTCGGGGATCGTGTAGGGGTGGCCAAAGGAGCTCTTGCTGCTGGCAGGGTTGCCATCCATGCTGGGCGTGAGGACCAAGGCCGATAGCTTCCAGGAGATGTGGGTGGCAAAGTGGACACACTCAGCCTGGGTCAGGGCGCTCATGACTCTCTCCTTGGTGGCCACACTGCCCACTAGGGGCTGGCAGCCCAGTAGCTCGGACACCATGTAGGCCTCTTCCTCGGCTGATGGCATGGGCCCCCACAGCCACCTGTCCATCACGGCCGATGGGAGCTTGGGGTTGCCGATGACAGCCGCCATGGATGTGGAGCTGGAGTATGTGGGCGGGTTCTTCCGTAAGTGAGACTAGGAGGGGAAGGGACAAAGCAGACCACACATCAGAATGGCCAGGCTGCCCAGCAGTGGTCAGCCAAGTACAGGGGTGACCAGCTCTTTGCTGGTCAAGCTTGGATCCACCTGTTTCTCCAGTCACCTCATTCATTCTTATTTTTCAACTTCTTTTTGACACAGGTGCCTAACTTACTGAGAATCACGCCTGCCATGATGAGCTCTTGAAAATCATCAGGACTGGATGGTAGGGGTCCTGAGAGGACTGCAGGAGGAGGCCCCGACATGACAGAGTGGACAGAGGCCGTGGAACCTGGGACAGCCAGCCTGCTCCACAGTCCTCATTCCCACAGACCTCTCTGTGTGGCTCCTAAGAGGAAGCCCAGTCCTGGTGAGTCAGGGACCTTCAGAAGTGATTCTGTTTAAATGGTGCAAACAAGCCAGTCACTCCTGGGGAGAGAGGGCTAAACGAAGTCCTCTAAGAAGCTCTATATACTGACAAAATTCTAGTTCCCTTCCGCCTTATATGCTGCAAAGTAAAAAGTATCACTGAATGAGAAAATCAGCATGAAGAAGCCCAGTCATGTCTGTCTGAATTTCCGCTATGATGACTTTTGATACTTTTTGGGAAACATTAAGTATGAAGTATGAACATTAAGTATGAAGTATTTCAGAATAACTTTTTAGTGCCTCTGCTTGGTGATTCCTTTAACTCTGGGTAAGAGAAACACCAGGTGCCTGGAGGAGATGGCCTCTTCCAGGTCTCTGGTTAAGCTACAAACAGCTAGCTGGCTGTTGTCATCAAAATAAAAGCTTTCTGAAGGTGGCATCTGATACCCAGAGTGCTATCAGCTGGCGCCGTGGGCTGCTGGGTGGTGGCAGCGTCGAGAATCCGAGAAGGAAGCTCACTTCCTATCCAGGATTCACAGAGTCAGCCATGGAAACTTGAGAAATCTAGAGAAAATAATTTCTTTCACTTTGAACTGATTGTCTGCTTCACGAGAAAAGTGTTATCCAGCTACAAAAATTGTCAAAATTTAGATCTACAAATACCTTGAGGCAGAAACTGACGCCACTTAGGCCATGCCAATTAGCGAGTCATCAAAGCCGCCAAGACAGGCCCTGTGGGGACCACCCATGCACAGCGCCCAGCCTCGGTTCCTAACCCCGCCTGCACTTTCCACCACTGTGAAGAGGCCCATCTGACTACACCCACCTGGCCTGCCATGGGGTACTGCTCTAAGAGCAACTGGCAGCTTGAGGGTATCTGGAAGTTGGAGGACGGAGCAATGCAGACTCTTGTGGTAAGGACAGTCCTGCAGCCGGGCAGGCAGGGATGCTGCAAGTGGAGTGCCGGGCAGGTGCAGGGCCCTGTGGGACTGGAGGGCTCAGAGGGAAGCCAGGATTTTGGGGTCTGAGAGTTTGGAGAAGGGGAAGACGATTAAAGGTTGGCCCAAAAGTTTCTAATCAGGTGGGCAGGGCCAAGGGTGGCTGTGGGGTGAGACCCATAACTCAGGGTGGCCCACTGTTACTCTCTTGATTTTGGGGTGTTTCTGTGTCCCTACCCGTCCCCTGAAAGCCACCTGACTTGTTTTCAGTTCCATCGGCCTGTCGGGCTATTTTCCACTCAACTCCACTCTTGCTTGTCTGCCCTCCCTGCCTGGGTCCCAGCCAGCAGTCAGCTCGAGGGCCAGGTGAACTGGGTGGCTCTGCTGTGCCCACTGGGCACTGTGTGGATGGGAGGTGACCAGTCCCGTCAGGTGCTCAGTCAGGCCTCAAGCCTGGCTGTGTGCCTTAGAGCAGCTCAGGACCCTGATGTCACAGCAAAGAAACTTAGAAATGACACAAATTGTGGCTTCTCGAGGTAGCAAAGAATGGCCAGGGGTCATGAGGGCCATGCCCCACATTTGGACAGACCTACTGTAAAGTCACGCTACCTGCGTGCAAATCATAACATCAACACTTTTGAGGAGATCACAGCTATGCCTTAGTAACACAGCCCAGTCCAACCGGATAGACAGTGCCTCGTGACCCAAGAGCAAGCCCCCCACCCCCAACTATGTGCATGAGCCTTACCTTGGACTGCATGCTAAGGGAGCGGATGGAAGGGACGGCGAGGAGGCCGAAGCGCTCGTAGAGGTACTCGTTGGAGGAGCTTCCCTTCAGGAGGGCAAAAGGAATGAGGTAGAGCTCCCCCTCCAGAACCAGGATGAGCTGCCGGTGCCGACCCACGGGGCCGCTGGAGTGCATCAGGCCCTGCGGAGCAAGCATGGAGAGGCTGACATGGGCGGTCCAGCAGGCACCAAGACAACCTGAGCCACAGCCTGGATGATGCAAGATCGAGCAGGCGAGGCCTGTGGGCGTGTGGGGGGCCATGGGACAGGGGCCGGGTCACAGCCCTGCAGGAGCGTCACCAAGAGGCATGCTTGCTCATGGACTGGTGAGGGCTGACCTGGCAGTGTCCATCAGCCTCACAGTCCTGAGACAGAGGACAGTTTCTGGAAGTTCACAGGAACCTGGAGTGGGTGGGAGACCAAGGTCACAGGCCGTGAGGGGGATAGCCTACAAAGACAAAGGCAGACCCAGGTAGATCCAGATGTTCCTACAGGAGGCAGGAAATGAATGCAGAGGGCATTGTCCCACAAGGGCTCTGGGAGTCGCAGTGCACCCCAAAGGGCCAGTGCAGGGGCCTGTACTGCACACCTGAGAATGGGTGGGAATAGCTCCTCTCAAAACAGGATGTTTTCCATTTCAGTGGACAAGAGGCTAGAAAGTCAGAGTGAGTACGGGAGGTCTGGGGGCTGGCATGACAGCCCCTGGAGAAGGGGAGGGTCTGGGCTCTAGGACCTTTTGTGACCTCCTCTGAGGAAAGAGTGGCCCCTTGGCTCTGGGCTTGGGAGGTGCTGTCCGTACTCGTTCCCTCTGGGGATGTGAGGGGACCCAATGCACAGATGACTCCCATCCCTTTGAAAGGCTGGCATGAAGACCCAAGGCAGGGTGCACACAGGACCACAGCAGACACGGGCTCATTCCTGTTCACTGTAGAGCAAGGCTAGGGCTGTGGGCATCTTAGTGAGAGCAGCAGGCAATGATCCTGGAGCTGGGTCCGCACAGGCTGAGGTGAACAGAGGTGGCGTGGAAGCTGCTGCTGCAGCCCAGAGCCTGCCGAGGTCCCAGGTTTCGCAGAGCCTGTGCAGCACTGGGTGCCATGGGTGGGGCTGGCCTGCCCCCAACCCCATCTGCTGAGGAGTGGCCGACAAGTGGACACCCACCAGGGTGCCGCTGTGCCCAGGGAAGCAAATGTGCTCGCTTGACCTGTCTGATGTGCAGCCGTGGGCAGCTGGCTGAGGGTGGCAGGGCACTCGGCTAACCCAAAGTGACACATGCCTGGCGGGATGTTCAGTCTTTGTTTTGTTTTGTTTTTTCTTTCCTCCTTTAAAAAAAAAAACAAAACACTATGGTTTTTTTTTTCTTTCCTTCTTTAAAAATAAAATTCTAGCTCCATCTAGCAAAAGCAGAAATAAAAATTATTAGGCCAATTTGTTGTTTGTTTGTTTGCTGTAAGAGCTACAGTATGGGCCGAGCACAGTGGCTCACACCTGTAATCCTAGCACTTTGGGAGCCCAAGGTGGGCACGTCCCCTGAGGTCAGGTGGTCAACATGGTGAAACCCCATCTCTACTAAAAATACAAAATTAGCCAGGTGTGGTGGCAAACACCTGTAGTCCCAGCTACTCAGAAGGCTGAAGCAGGAGAATTGCTTGAACCCAGGGGGTGAAGGTTGTAGTGAGCCAAGATTGCACCACTGCACTCCAGCCTTGGTGACAGAGCGAGATTCAAAAAAGAGCTACAGTATTTCCCAAGAGGAGGTAAACGAATCACTGTGCAATTGTGCAACCCAGGCAGGAAGAAGTGGGGGTATGTCACAGTAACCACTCCATAGGTGGAGGTGGCTCTGGGGAGCTGCTCTGGAGGGCAGTGCCACCATGCTATCGAAGTGTGCCAGTGAACCTTGAATGAGCTGCAGTGGCACAGCGGATGGTGCCCTGACCCTGGTGATCCCCTGCTGCTCAGTGAGAGCCGTGCTGCCTGAGAATCGGCAGTGTGAGGCTTGAGCCACCTGCCATGCGCAAAGCTGGACCCACCCTCCACTGTTCCAGAGTCACAGGGCTTTGTTGTGACAAGATGCCAGCCCCAACCCTGTAGGTCCTCGCTGGGCTCCTGCCACCCAGGCCCAAACCACAGTAAGTTTCTGTCAGATGTCATCCCACAGGCTACTGCCTTCACCAGGAGACATGCCACTCTGACAAGTCCCTGGTCGTGACATCACCTAACTGCGTGAACCAGAGGGAAGCTGGGTAAGCTGAACAAAGGGGGAGAGAGGCTGGAATCCACACAGAGCAAACATTCACTGGCAGCATGTCTTTGCAGAACTCTGCCAACTCTACCCACAAAACCTCACCTGCAGCACAAGCCTAATAATTCAGTGAATGCATGTCCTTGGAGGCAGCTTGTCTGTCTTCTCTAACACTCCACCAGGGGTGGGGGCACCTCCTGTGGCCCTATTGTCGGAAGTCTCCCAAGCTGGCCCTCGGCTTTCCCATCAGTCACTGAGTGGTGTCCCTCATGTGCCTACTGGGGACTGTAGGGAAGTCATTTAAATTTAGCACATGGTCCCTGCTTGGAAACTTATGATGATGTGCTTAGAAAAATACAATGCATACAAGAGGCCATTGCTGAGTGAGACTCAGTATCATCTAATGTAACAGCCTCACAGCAGCATAAGATGTCACCCCAGAATGGGAAGCGCCTACCTAGGCTGATGCTGGGCCCACCCAGGAGGCTGCTCTGGTCTGTGAGGACTGGGGAAGGCCCAGCCTGGGCAGATGCTGTTGCCAGGTGAGCTGGGCACAAGGCTAGAGAGGGGCATGGGAGCCAGACTGGGGGCGCTGAAGATCAGGCAAGAAAGCGTGGTTCTTGTTGGCTGTCAGGACCCGCCACGCCTTCTCAAGCCGAGCCCTGCAAAGCATTGAGAGGCAGCCTGCCTGCGGGAGAGGGGGCTTACGCCCTGGAGCAATTCAGACCAGGGCAATGCCCACTGAGAGAGGAGACAAGGAGACTTGGGGGGACTTGGTGAGAGTGATCTTAGCGGGTGAGAAGTCTGAAGTCCAGGCTGTGAGATGGACCTCATATCCCAGTTTAGAGGTCTGAGTCCTCCCTGCATAGTGCCTGGGAGCTGGTAATGAGTTTGGCACATGCATACAAACCTGGGTGAAGGCCCCCATATGGGACCCCTGTCCAAACTGTGTGAAAGGAGGCAGGTGACAGCCGCAGCTGTTCTCTGAAATGTGTGGGCTTGTGGGGAGATGGGTAGAATGGCAGGCTGACAGCTCCTGTTAAAAGGCACAGGGAAACGGATTGAACATGCTAGAGACAATGCCCAGGAAACTTCTGAGTTCTGCCTCTGGTATATGCGTGCTGTCCTTGCACTGAAAGATTAGCTATAATCCAATGTGAACTTGAAAAGGGGAAAGAAAGCAATATCTCTATTCAGCTTACATATCATCAATTATACTGCAAAAGAGAGACGTTCAAGGAAACACTACTGGGCACCTGGGCCTGTCAGCCTCAGAAAGGGCATCTGCTGGTTTCTTAAGGTTTAGGGTTGAACAGTAAAGTGGCTCACACAGCAGCAACTACCAGCGTCTCCAACAGATTCCATCAAAGACTCAGATGTTCTGACCTTTGCAGTTTCTAGTCATGGGACTTCTGAAAGCAGAAGATGATGGGGCAGGTGCACTAGAATCTGTCCCTTCCCAGGTGGTGCTCTTCGCTCTCACCAAGGGGCTGTGGCCCTGACTGTGGCAATGTGAGTCCAGGCAGCAAATGCTGCTTGAGAACTTTCTGTGTGCCAGGCCTGGTGAGAGAAAAGGGGAAAGACACAGTGCCAGGCAGGCAGGCCAGCATGCGCAGCACTGTGGGGCTGCCCTGGGGCGCAGTGATGGCAGGTACCGTAAAGGTGCAGTCTCTGTACAAGGAGAGGGTTGTTCCTCTGACAGGGCGGGCGGCGAGTGCACTGGAGGTGGCTTTGCGCAGCTGTTGTCACTGCCGCTCAGGTCCTGAAGCCCCTGTCACTACCCACTCTGAGACAGGCTGCGTCCTTCAGCTGTTTCTCCCATGACATGCAGGGTGCTGAGCTGTGTCAGTGGAGTGTGCTGAGGGTCGCTGAGGAGGTAGCAGCTCTCCTGCCAGTCTGGGTCACTGGTGCGGGAGGACATCCGGAGGGGCCTGCCCAGCCATGGGCCCAGAACTCTGTCCCGCTGCCACCTTGCAGTCTCGGCCTGGTGATAATCTTCCCACATCCCCTCTCTACATGGAAACCAGAGTCCCCACACTCCCAAGGCCTCCTGCCTCTGCAGGTGCCTGGACCCCCTGGCATCCATCACTGCTGGAAGCTGATGGCTGCTCTCCTGCCCACACTTGGGGCTACTGCGTGCCAGCAACTCCAGACAGGCTCCAGCCCAGCCAAACGGTGGACATATCTCTGTGTCCCGTTGACTGAACCATACTTCCTCCCATGTTCATTCTTTACTGGGCACATTCCCTCAGCCCTAGAGAAAAACAACACAGCTTCCCTTTGTCTTAGAGTTACTCACTTCTCATAGGTAATAGTTCTCTATATGAAAGTCCCTGGTTAGCTTATGGCGTGGTTTCTGTCTCCAGATGGACCCAGAGGATGAAAAGCCGTGTCCACTGGCCTGGGAAGGGAAGCTGCATGCTGGGGAAAGAACAAGGGGCCTGAGGGGAGGCCCTACCACGGAGTCTGGGTCAGCCTGCCAAATCAGGGTGCTCCAGCCCTGGAATTGCTAGATGGAGAGGTAAGGGGTGAGAAGCCAGTAGGGGTGGAAGTAGGGGCTCTGAGCACTCCAACAAGACGTTAAGCTCTCTGCATCTTGGTTTCCAAACCCACAGGACAGTGCTAGCATCCATTCCTCACAGGCCTATGAGGCCAAGGTAGCTGCACAGCGGGCTGCTGAAGCATCTAGCCCCAGGCCTGGCACTGGCACACACTCCAGATGTATTGGGTAAATGTGAATGTACAACTGTCTACAGTGCAGGGTACAAGGTGACACCACCCCTATTATTTATACTACTATTTTCTCCTGGGCCACAATCATTTTTCCAGTATTACTCACTCCCTTTCCCTCTGGTGTTTATACACATTCATGTGGTTAAAATACACAAATGGCTTCTCTGGAGCATCCAGCTCCGAATTTTAACCCAGAGACTAAGAGAGAGAGATGCCGCCACATCCCCTACCTCATCTTCACGTCACCATCACTATCATCCGTACCTACTTACTGAGCCACCACCAACCAGTTACCCCGAAGTCCAGTTCCCAAGCCTACAGTTCTCCCAGGCAACCCCCACGGATCCCAAATGTGTGTTTGGGTGAATTCTGATTTGATTGCCATTTTGGTCAGTGGGGACCTTCCGTATACGCCCTGGTGAGCATAGGGCTTGAGCTCTTCAGAAAGCACTCATGTCAAATGGTACACTGATTGTGTCCTAATTTGGGGTTTAAGAAAGTCGTGATCTCAGGACGGGGTATAGCTCAAAGGTAGAGCACTGAACTGCAGACCAACAAGAAAGATGTGATCTCTCTGACCGCCAAGGTCAGAGGATCAGCAGGCGACCTCCATGCTGCACCAGGGAGTTTCCTTTTCACTGGCGGACACAGCAGACCTCTCAGGGGTTCACAGTATCTATCACAAGCGAGAGGAATGAAAGTCTCTGATCACTGTGGGAGAGGGAAAGAAAATGCCTGAGCCCATGAGCTTTCAGAATGATTAGGCTCGGGATGAACCAGACGGTACTGTCTGCCATAAGGGTTCCAGAGACAAGGGCTGCAGGGTATCCGGGTACCCCAGAACTCTGTATAGGGCTTCACATTTTTTCCTGACTCATTTTTGATGGAATAAATTTATCAAACAGAACCGTTTAAGGTAGAGGAACCCTTTCTATGATGCTTCTGGGAAATTCTGTCATCATGGGTGGATACATACAGTTTGGGCAAAGATCACATATCTGGAAATCACCCTCAACCATGACTGAAGCCTACCAAGACTGCAGATACTGTATTCCAGCCAGAAATGGAAAAGTGAACACTCAACCCATTCAACTGCATCCTTTGGCCAAACAACAGCCCCTTGGTTTGCCTGAAGAACAGAAGAAAGTATTGGAGAAACATGACCTATGGCCAGCAAGAGCCAGAGGGGCCTGCCTGAAACCCAGGGTCCAAGTTCAGCCAAATCAGCTTGAAGGGACTGTTCAAATCCTCTGTGCAGTGGGGGTGGGTGGGGTGGTGGGGCTCTCTCTCTCTATCTTGGCTGACCTGATCCCTCCACCCTCCGTGGCAGAAGACCTTGGCCTGCCTGGAACCTGCCAGGGTAAGGCTAAGATGGCTGCTTGTTGAACACCAGCTAGAATAGAGCCAGCACCTAGATGACACTCACCATTTACCACGTGAGAACTTGCCGGTTATCCTGGGTGCTGTCACCATTGGTTTTAGTCAGACAGACAGCTTGCCAGTAATTACCTCCATTTTTCCTCCTCCTAATCAGTTGTGAAAATGCTTGTTGTCCTTGGGTGACGTCTGTCCTCATTTGAATATCACTACAGATGTCTCAATCAGAAATCAATTAGACAGCCTGGTGGTGGGGCTGCCAGTCTCAAGGGCCTCATCCTCTACCCCAAACTGGAATCTAGGTCTGACTGTTTCTAAGGACAAAATTTCCCTGGCTATACCCAAGTCCCCCAATCTATTTAGAAAACAGGCAGCCACATTCCGTGGCATCTGTTCTAGGATAAGCCGACTTACTCTGCTACCTGATTTTACAAAACACAAGGGAGTCCTTTCCCCCAGGGCAGTGATTACAGTCATGACCCAATCCAGGCCAAGCCATCCTCCTGGCGGAGCCCTCGGCAGAGCTAGACTCCTGCTTTCACTCCTAGATGAGACTTCTCAGTGAATTCCCTGAGCTCCAGTGCTTGGAAAGCAGTTCACCAGCCTAACAGACATAAACAAGTTTTGAATAAGTTTCCAGGGTCTCAAACGGGTAACTCCACAGCTTCATGAATCACAAGCCGAGGTGAATAAGATGTACTTTTCTTTCTGACCAAAGTCGCTCGCTCTTGCTACCTGTCCCTAGAACCTTGGGTTTTGAATTTAAATATAGGAAACAGGAAATTTAAATAAAGGGAAATAAAAATAAGGATGATAGAGAAATATCCCCAAATCTGGGCCTCTGAAGAATAACTTGACCAGATGTAAGGTAGTCCTTAAACCTGGTTCCTTGATTATAGCAGCTGCTGGCTCTGGAAAATGGGCTCATCTGAAAACTGAGGGGTGATTTGGGATCTGAGCAGAAGAGTGGCTTTGCCTATAGCAGCCCTGCAGGGCCTTGCCACGAGTCTGCTGCTGAGCAGGGGACACTGGAGAGAACCCTGAGGCAGCCTTGTGCATTCGGGTGGTGGGGACGGGACTGGTCCAGGACCAGTCCAGGGCAAGAAGCAGCGAAGTCCAGGTCAGACACATGGGTTACCGTCCTTCACTCTAATTTGATTAAAAACTAACGCCACAGACACAAACACGTCCCGGTAGTCCCTTTCATGCTACACACTTGCAACTTTTCTTTAACGACATTTCCTCCTTTGGGGACCACGCAGGATCTGACTTAATGTTTGATGATGGCTCATGTGCTCATGCAGCCAGGCCCTCCTCAGAGATAAGTGGACATGCTCGCCCCATCCTGACAGCAAAGGACAGCATGGTTCCAGGAAAGAGCCACGGCAGTGTTTCCCTTAAGCCAAATTAAATCACATACTGGTGTAAGGCCTATGGTAACATATTATTCTGTTCCACTTTTCATTCTGTCTGACCTAGTCCCTGAGCAATAGGACTGCGGCTAAACAAAGGCAGTTGTTCAAATAATTATAGGCCCTATGTGAAGAGGCTAATCCTTTTAGTCTTGAAGTGTCAGTGACTCACCATCTTGGACTTTTGGCTTTGATGTGTATTCTCGCTGAAAATGTGGAGAAGGGTCTGGCTCTGCCTGGCAGCTGACAGCGGCAGCTCCAGAGCCGGCTGGTGGTGTCATGTCGCCCTCTCGTGGTCTCCAGAGCAGCGCGGCATGCTTGCAGCCAGAGCGGGAGAACAATCCAGGCCTCCTCTCCCTCCACCTGGGCAGCCCTGGTGAGGAGTGCTGGACCCTCCCGAGATGACAGGGTCACTGAGGCTGACCTGCCACAATTCGGCATGGCCCACCAGCCTTGAGTGCTGGCCTCCATCCCCACCCTTAGTCTGTGAGTGACCAGACATGAGAACACAGGACCCTGGCCCAGATTTTCAGCTGTCTCCCCCAGGTTCAGGACAGTGTGTGCCTGGCACAAGTCAGTAAATATCTGTTGAATGAATGGATAAAACTGGGGATGGAGAGGACTCCTAATTAGACTCCAACTTCTCAGTTAAGTGTTTTAACTGATACACAATGGATCATTTTAGTTAACCAAGGAACAGTGCTTGCTTTGATGACTTACTTTAATACCTTTAAAAAGGTTCTACTCTGTCTCATTTAAAGCAGCCAAACTCCTTCCCTGTGTTCATATACCTGACTCAAAAGAGACTGTCTTTGTAGATATCAGGAACTAAGGATGTGCTTTCCAACTGCATGTGTCACCTCAAGATAAGACTGCAGCCCCACGGGTGGGTTCAGGGGCGCCATCATATTGTCCACACAACCAGCTCTGAAGGGCAGCAGAAGCAGAGGGTGCTGCTGGCAGTGTTTCACTTTTTGAAATGCTGGTGACAGGGCTTTTTCCTTTTCCTAGAGTATAAAGGCATCATTCTGATCATTGTTCTAACTTGTTTGAGGCTTAAGTCCATTCTCTTCTCCCTTGCTAGCACCCTACAGGAAAATTATGTTGTTCCGAACCCAGCTACCACTAATCCCGACAGCATCTTTTTATTCTTTAAGTCACGGGGAAAGTCCATAGGGAGAAAAACTATAAAACACATGGCACAGCTTTTATACACTCAGAGGACCCCCTCCAGGATGACCTGTGGCGCTGGGGAAGCACTGGGATGGACCAAGGCAGGGCCGCCTCCCGCCCTCCATCTCTTCGTGGCCTTCACCGAGCAGATTTCCACCTCAAATATGAAGCCCCGACAACAGTCACCACCTTCACCTGGCTCAGCGTGGACACCTTGGCCAGTGAAACCATGCTCAGGGGAGGGGCCTGCAGGCATGTCGACTGGCCCACACTCCCACCCTGAAATCACTGGGCCAGCTGGCAGAGGCAGGGTGCTCACTAGATTCAAAGCTCCTTGAGAACAGGCCCAGCCCCTTCCTTCTGCTTCATCCTCTTGGGAAAGCCCCCTGGTTCAACTCAAGAGAGGCCATGAAAAGCCTATTGGCTGATTTCTAAGTTGGTTCTTCTGCTTTCTATGCCAAACTTGACTCAAAACGCAATGCCACTTTGGACCCCATACCATTCCAGAAACTTTACTGACCACCAACGTGTACCAGGCCGGTGACAACTGCTGGGACAGAGAGGAGGGGCAGTCCTTGCTTTCAGGGACTGCAGGGTGGGCAGCAAGCACAGAGCTAAGCCCTGAGTCCAACCAGGCATAGTCACCTCTCAGTATCCCTGGGGGATTATTCCAGGACACCCCTCAGATACCAAAGTCCTCAGATGCTTAAGTCCTTGGTATAAGATGGCATGATGTTTGCATTAACCTTCACACATCCTCCTGTACACTTTAAACCATCTGTAGATTATTTATAATCTAGATTACTAACAGAATGCCTACATATCACTTCATTCACATGGACTCAGTGTAGTGGTCGGCATGTAGCAAATTCAAGTTTTGCTTTTTGTAACTTTGGAGAATTAAAAAATATGTATTTTCTCTGGGCATGGTGGCTCATGCCTGTAATCCCAACACCTTGGGAGGCCAAGACAGATGCATCGCTTGAGCCCAGGAGTTTGAGACCAGCCCTGGCAACATGGTGAAACCCTGTTCCTATACAAAATACAAAAATTAGCTGGGCATGGTGGTGCACACCCAGGTACTCAGGAGGCTGAGATAGGGGTACTGCTTGAGCCTGGGAGGTCGAGGCTGCAATGAGCTATGATCTCTGCCACTGCATTCAAGTCTAGGGAACAGAGCAAGACTGTCTCAAAAATATATATGTATTTTTCAATCCACGGTTGAATCCATAGATGAGGAACCCATGGATGTGGACGCCTGATTATCTCCGGTGCCATGAAAACATCCAGGTATGCAAGGAGCCCAGTGGTGGGGAAGGGGATGAAGGGCTCCAGGAAGGCAATGAGAAGAGGCAAGGAACGTTTCAAAGAAGAGGTGGGACTGGAGAGATGAGAGGGGCCTGCCAGCCCCAGATGACCTGAGCCTCACGGGGGCAAAGGTGGCAGTCACAGCCAGTCTCCATCTTCACCCTCTGCTCCCCTCCTGGTCCCCAAGCACCAATGCAACATTAATGGAACAAGTAATCTGGGGACCTGAATGCAAAAGGAGAAACACAAAGAGAGACAGGCAAAGGCCTCAGAAGGTCAAGTGGGTAAAGAATGGAGAGTCCAAATACCCTTCAGAGGAGCGGGGATCCTGGGAAACGCAGACCTCAGGGCGAGCAGGAGGGAAGGCTAGTAGTAAGTCACTGAAATGGTTTGCATGACAGTCAATAGCAGTAAAGAAAACTTGAAAAAGCAAGAGTGCTAGGTTTATATTTCTTCCTCTGAGCTATGGCACATAAATCAGGGTAAGTGATTATGGTACCGGAGAAGCTTTAAGCTGGAGAATTCTCTGCAGTTTTGGTCATCTCATTAAAAGGAAGGTGCAGGAGAGGGTCATAATCCTAAGAAGGGAAGGACAACTGAGCACATGCAAGGACTGCAAGAATGTGCATGCAAGGACGTGATCGGATCCGGGAGGCCCACGAGTGCAGGGAAGGCTTGTAGGGACAGTGGCAGTGGCCTGGCACTCGGAAGAGGTATCTGGGCACAGAAGCTCCTGCTCGCCAGGCACACATTCACTGCTGCTGCAGCCTCAGGTGCTTTATGCCTTTTGTTTTTTGTTTTGAGACACAGTCCATTCTGTCACCAGGCTAGAGTGCAGTGGTACGATCATAGCTCATTGCAACCTCAATCTCTCAGGCTCAAGCGATCCTCCTGCCTCAGCCTCCCAAGTATCTGGAACTACAGTTGTGCACCACCATGCCTAGCTAATTTTGTATTTTTTGTAGAGACGAGGTCTCACTATGTTGCCCAGGCTACTCTTGGGCTAAAGTGCTGGAATTACAGGCAAGAGCCACTGTGCTTGTCAGGTACTTCACACACTTGTCTAACCTGCTCTAACCTGTTGCATTAGGTGTTATCATCCTCATTTTCTAATGAGTAAACAGATACTCCACAAGGAGAAGCAGCTTTGCCAACATCACCCAGACAGAAAAGGCAGTGCCAGACGTAAATCCAGCCCTGCTGGCTCGCAAAGGCTCTGTGCTTTCTGCCACACCCTGCCTCCCCAAGGCAGAGAACATCCAGAGGGCGGCAGTGCAGCCTCCTGACAAATATTAGGCAAGACACATTCTTGGAAGGCCAGGTAGGGAAAGGTATAGGCATTTTCCGGAGATAAAGAAATCATTGTGCAGATGTGGTTTCCTGGGGATACACTTTACCTCCATCATTTGGCTGGAGCAGAAGAGAGAGCTGCTGAGGGCCACTCCAACAGCTGTGGGACAGATCTCCCACCTGGCTGCAGATCGCTGGGACAAAGGGGCCATGCAGCCTGGCTAACAGCAGCCTGCTCACCCGCTGCAGCCTCCCTGGGCTTCCCTGACAGTCTACACGAAGGCATCTGATGGGCTCACCATTGGGATTGCAAAGATCCTGAGCCCTCCGGCACTCTCCGCTCAGTCAGAGGGCTGTGTCTGAATTAAAAGTAATGTGCAAAGACCCAGGCAGGCAAACACACACCACAGAAAACCTGTCTGTGGCAGCTTATGCAAGGGTGTCTTTAACATTGGACTCTATGGTAGAATCAGTGATTCTCAACAATATCCGAGGCTGAGGGAAGGAGGGAGGTGGGAATTGATTCTCTGAAACTCCACCTCACCAGAAAGCACAGCCCTGGCTTGAAGTTCCTCAGACAAGATTCTAGAATGACAGGTAGGGAGGTGGGGAAGCATCATTCCCAGTAGGGTGTGGGCACAAGGTGAAAAAAGCCCTCTGGGAAGGGCACAGCCAGGGCCACATCCCTGAGGCATCTGCTAAGCGAGAAAGGGCAGCCTCTGCCTCACATTGATGCACGGGCCCTACTGACAAGTGCTTAGATGTGCACAGCCCTGCACCTCCCTAAGCCACACGTCACTCTGTTAGGCTGGGAAGGGAGCATCATTTCGTTTTGTATGTGAGGTCACTGAGGCTGAATGCACCAGCTTGTAGGGAGCAGAACTAGGGCTTGAACCCAGATATGCAACTTGAAGCTCAAGGCCTCATCCACTACCAATCAACCAACCCAGACCATGCTCCACCTTAGCTTTCAAACGCTCACTGAAAAGCTGGACAGAGAGGACTTGTGTTCTGGAAGGCCTCTGGTTGTCTCGGGAGCCCATTTTGGTGTCTAAGAGGGATACATGTGGGTGCTGACTGATAACTGATGTGTTCTGACGCAGAGGAGCCTCGTGCCCCCAGGAAGTGCTTACCCCTTCCATGGGCGCGATGAGCAGGTCATACAGGGCACGGAGCGGGGGCTTGGTGAATGAGCTCTGCCTCCTGGGAAGAGAGGAGGTCCCGTCCTGGGTCGGTGACACAGTGTTACTGAACAGGCTCGTCATGCTCTGGCAGCTCCTGGGGAAGGAAGGGCCGAGGGATCAATCAGGGCCACGCAGGCAGGTGAGGATCGCCCCAGCCTTCCCAGCCATGCCCCTGTATGGAAGGCGGGCCGAGGCTTCACAGCAGCACCCCCACCAGCCTCTCTCCCAGCTCCGTCCCCTTCTCTTCCCTTTCAGGTAATTTTCACACTACAGTGAGCACTGTCAGAAACCGCAGGGTAAACCAGCTGCACACAACAGCTTACATTTCTATGGAGTTTTTTCTACATAGTCAAATGTCCCTAAGTGCTGTTCAAAGGATTTAATTACATCCTGTGTGGAGCAATTGTGTGCAGGCAAACGTGAGGACCATTAGAAATCAGGGACAGCCACCAAGCTGATGAGGACAGTGCCCTAATGCCAATTAATTTACCACGTGGGGGCTGTAGACAGGACAAAGAGCACATCAGCCCCCACCCTGGGCTCAGAGCAGCTGCTGGGCACCCACCTGAGCACCAGCACGGGCTCTGTGGCAAGGCAGTAGAAACCCCTGGTCCCACGGCCTCACTGGGAAGATGCTAGGAGCGGCTGACCAGGCAGCAGCTGCAGAGTGGGTCGGTTTGAGTATGGCTGTGTAGTTTTGTTTCACTTTTTAATTTCTGTTCCAATGTTTCCAGGCATAGATTAATACAGAAGCATTTTCAACCCCAAGGACGCCAAGTTTCATACTACCAACATGGGATGAGAGCATTCACTGATTCATTCATTCATTCATTCATTTGGAAAATTTTTGCCAAGTGCTGGCTGTCTGCCAGGCACTGGCATAGTCTCTGGGAACCTACAGAGGACAAAATGCACAAGTGAGCAGAAGAGGAACAGGGAGGGGAAACAAATCCATTTCCAATGCAGCAGCAAGGCTGCCCACGCTCATCCTCTCAGAACCTGCCCTGTGGCCTGGCCAGGGTGGCCACACCACAGCCATCAGTGACATTCTCTGCCTATTGGACAATGATTAATTTTTTTTTTTTTTTTTGAGACAGACAAGGTGTCATCCTCCCTGTAGAAGATAGCTTAAAAAGAGAAAGAGAGAGAGAGAGAGAGAGAGAGAGAGAAGGAGGGAGGGAGGGAGGGAGGGAGAGAGAGAAGGTGGTGTTCCATGGCCCAGGCTGGAGTGCAGTGGGGCAAACACAGCTCACTGCAGCCTCAACCTTCTGGGCACAAGTGCTCCTCCCACCTCAGCCTCCTGAGTAGGTGGGTCCACAGGTGTATACCATGACACCCAGCTAATTTGTACATTTTTCTTAGAAGAGATGGGGTCTCACTGTGTTACCCAGGCTTGTCTTCAACTGCTGGGCTCAAGCAATCCTCTCAAAGTGTTGGGATACAGGCGTGAGACACCACACCCTATCACTAGTGATCTCTTCACTTTGATTTAGACACTGTGCGTAGTGTTGGAGTTTCTGCTACATATTCTAGGATCCTTATGGGGAAACACCCTGCCTTAAACCAGATACAGTTGCTGTCTAGTTGACAGCAACTAGATTGTTGCCTAAGAAAAATACAGAAGGCTGTTCCTCTCTGCTGGTCCAGGCCAGGAACTGGGACATCAAAATAAATTATTTGAAAGATTCAGTGATGTGTTTTCCAGGTAAGGCTTCCACCCCCACTCTCTCCCACTCTTCCTGGCAATGCACCACTTGACCTAAATTCTAGGGTTGTGCCAAGCCAAGCTCTCAGCATCCTCAGCCTCCAGCCTGGTGCCTGCGAGAGGAGGACAGAGCAGCAGGACTTAGAGGGCTGGAGAGCCCACCCTTGTCTGCTCCCTGGCCTCACTCACTCTGGAAATGTGTAATTACAAGTGACGAGGGCCGAAGCATGTCTTTGCCATCAGAGCCAGTGAAGCACAGATAACCCTGGAGTGACACTCGGAGGCTCACTTAATTCCACAGAATACACTGCAAAGAGCAATTCTCCCCTCAAGGAGAGATTTCCAAATTGCTCTCCTGAGGAGGCGCTTTGGCGTGACACGCGGTGTCTGTCACGGCATTGTCTGTTACCATACATACGCATTCTCAGCAGACAGGGAGCATGGCCCGGAAGAGCCCAGGCCGCCATCCAGACAGCAGATGGGTGGCAGCAGGAGCACTAGGTGCCCTCTTCCTGTGTACCTCATGTTTCACAATCTAGATGATGGCCTGGACTGTGGGCGCATGTACCCCCAGCTTGAGGCGCCTGAGTCTGATCAGTCCAGCTGGGGGTGACCAGGAGGAATGCTGTGCCCCCAGACAATGCTGTGACCTGAGGTTCTCAAGATGACTGATGGGGACACTCAACAAACCTTCAAGGCCCTTCATCTTTGAACTGAAAAGGCTCCTACTAGAGAAAGAGACGTCAGCTCTAGGGAGTTCTCAGGACAGCCCCAGCTGTCCAGGGAGACCCAGGAGTTCCTTCAGCTGCTCCAAAGCGTGGCTACTTACTCCAACATATCAGAACCAAACACCGGGCCCAGCTGACCCTCCCTGAGAAGCACAAGGTGTCAGGTTGGGCAGTCCCTGGAGGTCTGGGCAGGGCACCCCTACTGCCAATGCTGAACTGCACAAGGAGTGCCAGGGAAGGGTTGGAGTCTGATGCCAGCCAGCAATTCGAAAGAGGAAAATGTCTGGAGGGAAGTGGTGGACAGACCTGCTGAGCTCGAATCAGTCTTGGGCAAGTTATTTACCCCTGGGCACTGCTTCATGCCCTGCAATCAGGGGCAGCGTCACCAAGGGGCAAGGAGTGTGGGCCTGGAGAGGATGGCTACGGCGCAAGCAGAGCCAGGCAAGGCTTGGGCGTGTGAGCTAGAGACAGGCCTGGGGCAGGAAAGTAGAGATCAGGCTGCGGATTCCAGGGCCTAAGTGCTGATGGCGGTGGCATCTTCTTAATGAAAATGCCATGACTGCCAGAGGCATTTAAGGGGCCCGGTGGTGCCAATCCATCCCACATATGTCACTGCCTATGATGTGCCAGACACTGTGGATGCCACCCAGGCCACAGGTCTTTGCCCTGGGTTTCAACGGTGGTGGGGCAATGCCGGGGACAAGTCCCTGACTCTCACTTCCAGTCAGGCTGAGCTGAGGGAAGCCTCTTTGGGACAGCACCATTTGATCTGGGCTACGAGAGTCGTTTGGAGGTAGCCTGCCTGGACAAAGAGGAGGTCATTCTGAACAGAGGAACAACATAGGGAAACAGAGACTGGGGTGGTTGGGGCAGTGAGTGTGAGGAGTCACGCGGTCAGATGGCTGGGGACACAGGCTGAAGAAGAAAGTGGGCCAGATTGGCCTGGGCAGAGGCTCGGGAGTTATCTACAGGGAGGAGCAGTACCTCTTACCTCTTTAAACAACCAGGATTGCCTGATCAGGAAGTTCCTCTCCCTAGGCTACCAATTCTTTCCTAGGGGATGAGCGTAAGAAGGCCAGCTGTGTCTATACCCCTCCCCTGAGAACAATCCCCCCTGCCCCCAGGGCTGGGTTTTGCAGAGTAGCCATGATCAGACCATATGCCACCCTCACCCTAGGCTAACTTCAGTTGGGAAGCCAGTCAGATGCTTTGACCAGGGCTAGGAAACACGTAGCCATTTAAGGCACCTGTCTGACCTGGGGATATTTCCTGGAAGACCCTCTCTGGGCATCTGGGTACGTTTCGAGGCAGTGCAGATTCTTTAAGAACCAGATCCTATGCAACAAGATCATCTTGATGCCAAGAGCTGAAAAAAAAGAGAAGAACCAGATCCTAATGGGGTGGGCAGGGCACCTGAACTACAGCAAAGGCTCTGCCTCTGAGCCTCAGCTGAGCACTCCCTGTCAGGAACTTGACCTGATCTTGCTCTCTCCAGGCCACCAAGCTCACCTGTGCCCCAACAACACTTGCTGACCTCTGCCCCCTGGATGCCACATCAAGTGCTAGCTCTCAGCCTCCCACCTTGGCCCTTTCTGCAACCTGGCAGCTCACAGACCAACTATCTCTGGAGCAACAGTTCCTGGGCACTGACCCTGGCCAGCCCAGTCTGGGTGGGCTCAGCAGGATATGGCCAAGGGGCCCCTTGCACTCAGGCAGGCAGTCCTCTGAGAATACCCCTCTGATCTGTGGTGCTACTCAGTGGGGGGCACCTATCCCTAGAGATATCCTTTTCAAAATAAAAACAAAAGCCTAGAAATAGTCAGCTGGTAATTATAAAACAAACAAACAAAAAAACCAACCAGCCTGAAACCATGGTTTGAGGTTGAAGTAAATCCATGAAGACTTTCTGCCTGAGCAGGAGGCATCTGTGGCTAGCTGTCTGGCCCCGTGGCAGCAGCCTTTGCAGGCCGGCATCTGCTGGGCCCAGTGCTGCCTTCCTGCCCATGCCTATTCCTTAGCAGCTCTTAAGGCAGCAGCGACCTCTGGTTTCTCCAGGCTAGTGGCCCTGGTCTACCTTGACATCAGCCTCATGTAGCTGGTCCCCACTGGGGAACGGCCCTGGGAGTGATAGTCTCAGGGGCAGAGAAGGGGAGTGTTGGGGGAGGGAGCGGCAGGAAACCAAGGCCAAGAGCCACTGATGGTCCCTTGAACCCTGGGAGCCCTCTGCCGGAGGTGCGCATGCGGGGAGGGTGTCAGGTTGGGACTCCGAGGACAGGATGTGGCAGGACACAGCCCCTCTCAGGTTGCATGGGCAGACCTGAGGTTTCCTTGCCTCCACCATCATTAGTGCTGCTGCTGCCTTGTGCAGACTGTTGGGAGCTGGTAAGGGTGAGCTCCTTTCACATGCAGCTTCTGTTCTCACTGCAACGGTTCAAGCAACCCACTGCAGCTATCTTACTGGGGTATCTCTGCCTAGAAATCTGCATAAAGATATATTCCCAACAGCACGAAAAAGCAAAGCAGCCAGCTCCTCAGCCCTGAGCCTTACTGTTCATAGATGGGAGTGGACCACCAGTTTGCCTAGACAGGTCACCAAAGAGCTGTGACTCTAGCAAGGCATGTCACTTTGTACTTCCCTCTTTTCCTTGCTGGTAAAATAAAGGGTTGAGCTAAAGTTCTTATAGGCCTCTTCTAGGTTGTGTGTGTGTGTGTGTGTGTGTGTGTGTGTGTGTGTGTGTGTTTTTAACTGATGATCAATCTAACTGGGACTTCTAGTTTTAGAAAATGAAAAATCTCCTCTATCTAGGCAAGCCCTCAACCCCTCTACTGAGCCTCAGCCCTTCCTGTGTCCCCTGTGTGGGAACCAGGCATGGACAGTTAGGATGCAGGCACAGCTTTCTGATGTTGCAATCTGCCCAGGAGAGTTGGCACTGCTGATACATGTCTTTGTGGTGAAGTGTGGTTTTGGGCCTCAGAGTCACGGTGGCTGGCAGTGGGTGCCCTGGGCTATGAGCCCCAGGCGGCAGAAGGCTCACAGTGGCTGACAGGTGTGGACTGGAGTGTGAGGGACGACCTGCTCTCTGCCACCGTCCTTCCTGCAGTGTCATGACAACCTAGCGCTTCACGGCTTCATAGAACAGCCACCGAGGGCACGAGGGCTCCTCAAGGCAGCGCCCTAGAGCACATATAGTATCACTCCGACCTCTACAGGCCTTTCACCATAGCTGACTTCTGCCTCAGCTCTCTGGACTCCGGAGGACAGTGTTTTTTGCTTGCTAGAATGGGAGCACGGAAAGGGGTGGAAACATGCTTCCCACGTGGCAGGAGTGTGAGCTGCAGCAGGGGCTGTGCTGCCCATGTAGAAATGAAGGCAGCCCAGAGAGGGAGGGCACATATGTACCCCTCTGCCGGCACAGCCAGGCCTGCCACGGCAGCCTCATCCACTCAGAGCCTGTGAGGTTACTCCTCCTTTTCAGATGAGGAACCAAGGACCAGAGAGAGAAAGAGACCTGCACAAAGCCACCAGGCTGGCGGGGGTCAGGACTCTCACCTGGCAGGGTAGGGGCTTTTGCTGTGCCATCTCAGCCGCTGAGTCCCTAAAGGTGGTATAACAATGGACGGCCCCTCCTGGGGGCTGCGGCTCCGGGTTTCACAGCTGCACCACCCCAGGGCTCCAGCAGGTGGCAATGGCTCACTTTTCTCACCGCCCGGCCTGTGGCTGCCGGGACCCAGTTTGGCTAATTGACAGCCTAGCTCTCAGCAGAGAATCTTCTCACCCCACACTGTCTTTATTAGTTCATTCTTTAGATGATGTTTATTAACCTACTTCGGGAACATTTTCATTTTCTCCACAGCACACAGTCTGAGTGGTGGCAGGAAAAAGACAGGGCCCAGCATGCATGCAGAGAGAGGTGAGGCCACAGAGGGACTGTGAAGAGCAGTCGAGGGGCAGAGGCATTAGAGGTGTGGCTCTTGCCTCTGGAATGGTGACACATGCCAGCTGGGCTGGGCTGCCCTCGCTGCTCATGAATCTCTCCTTCAGGGAGGATGAAGGGATCTATTCCTGAGGCAGGAGGAAGCCAATGCACTGCTCGCACTCCTTTGGGCACTTCGAGCGAGTGTGAGCCTGCCCAGGTCTGCAGCTGCTCCCTGGCTTCCCACCCATGCTCGGCTTAAAGAGGGGAGTTAATTCATGGTGCAGAGAGCAGCCTGGGCAAACACACACACACACACACACACACACACACACACACACACACTCTCTCCCCCCTCCCCCAATACACACTCCCCTCCCCCAACACACACACACTCCCCTCCCCCAACACACATACACACACACTCCCTTCCGCCAACATGCACTGCCCTCCTCCAACATACACTCCCCAACCCCAACACACGCACACATGCACACAGCTTTCTCTGCTTGGGCCAAACAAGTTCTTTCAGGCAGCTGGGACCCGGCGGACCTCCCTGTGGAGTCTGCCCGTCCTGCCTTCTGTGGGGTAGGCTGCCACCTCAACCTGCTCTGCTTGGTCGCCTGGCTTCCAAAGCAGTGTTTCTGCAGCAGTCTGGACTTGAGAAATCAGGTCTCCCACGTGCAGAACAGCACTGCCTCCTCGGGAGGAAAGCATCTACAGGGGGTCAGCAGATGAAGAAACAGGGGCTTGACTCTCCCTCAGCCGAGCCTAAGAAAACAACCAGGATGGTAGGGCCCACCTAGCCCTGACATTCCGGCCCTCCTGTCTCTGTAGTAGGGCTAACCAGGTGGCCAGGAGGAAGGAACAAGCATGCTAGAGCTTGGTGCAATCTTGAAGAACCTCACTGGCTGGCTGGGGCTGTCTGCTCCGCACACATCGACCCAGAGGCAGACACTACCGTGGGGGCAGCGCTGTTAGACTGCCTGGCAGGGAGGGGCAGCTAGGAAGGGTGCCACCTGAGGAACGCATGAAGAGGTGACCTGAGGGAAGGCTCTGCTCCTCACAGCACCAAAGAGAAAGGTGGTGCCCATTCACCCATCAACACGGGCTAGGCACCCTCTTGGTGGCCTGGGAAAGCTGCAGGGGGACTTCAGTGAATGGGGAGATTCGGTCCTTGCCCTCCCTCTAAGGCAGCAACATCAGGGCAGGGCCCTGCTATCCCACACAGGCAGGCAGCAGAAAGCCTGTGGCCTGAGGGGCCTCTGCTCTCCGGGGAGCCCAAGGCCTAGTGCTGTGGCATCAGCCCTGAACCCTCATCTGGTTTGTGCCCTCTATCCCAGAAAGAAAGACACTGCACAGAGCACCAGTCCAGGGGCCATCTGAGCAGGACTCTCCCCAGGTCAAAGGTCTGCAGGAGTCAGGGAGGGGCCTTGGTGGTGGTGGCTTGTTCAAGGTGTGGCTGCCATTTCTCAGCCCTGTCATTTCTCCTCTGATCAGACACACGGTCCTCACCTTCTCAGGATGTCTTTATTATGCATGTTCCCCTGCCATGCCCTCTGTGCTGCTCCATGGTCAGGCTGCCCTGGGAGGATCCTGACTGTGCCCCTCACTCGCTCACCTGCTCACACTCACTCAGGTGAGCCCCTCAACCCCTCTGGGCTGGAGCTTCCTGCCTTACCGGCAAGGACTGCACCTGGCAGACTGTGAGTGCAGCTCTTGCTCTGCTGGGATTGAGCTACCTGGAAAATCCTTTGGCTCCTTCCTCCCTCAACTGAGCCCTAACCAGGATGCTCCCAAGTCCCCTCTGGGGCTCTCAACTGAGCTGCATCTTCTGAGGAAGCTGGCCTGAGATTTGAACCTGAATTTTAAGACATTAATGGAAAAATGAACTGGCAAATCCATTATATTCAAGTAACCAGAGATGTCACAATTCAATTAAAAACCAGGATTCTGAAAGCATTCAGTGACTTCCCTCCATGAACATTCTCACGCGAAAGGTTCTCTCCTCTGGGAGATGAACCTGGCGAACACTGCATTTTAAGTACTTATGTAATAAGCTGCGGGCACTTCTGCCCGTTCCCCTCCTTAATTGCCATTTGCCTGGCTGCTCCTCCAGAGAAGAGCCACAAAGATGGGCAGGTGTACCCAGGGACCCTGGCTCTTCTGGCAGTGCCTGGCTCCTCTCAAGCCCAGGAATGAGTCTGGAGCTATGTGTGGCTTCTTTCCCCTTGCTCTTGGACTCTCCTGGGCATGATGGGTCTGTGGTAGGTTCCCTGCCTGCACTAAGGGTTGTGGTACACGCCTCCACCAAGAGGGCCCGCACCCACCCTCCTGCAGGAGCCACGCAGCAGTTGGTGGTGGCTGGCCTCTGCCCACTCTGGGCACTGTGCTGTGGCCATCTGCTCTTTGCTGTAATGGGTATGAGGCTCTGGGGCCAGGCCTGGAGATGCTTACCTTAAAAGAACTTGATGCCCAGGCCAGCCTTGCATAGGCTTTTCCTGCTGACCCCATTCAGAGGTCAGAACAAAGGCCTGAGCCAGGCAGTCGTTGGGGCAGGCTTCTAAAGTGCTCAGGGATGGAGAGAAGAAAAGACAACTCTGTGTGGCAGCTTGCCCAGCTGATGCACATCCAGCAATACAGCAAAACCCCCTTCCAAAGGGCTTTGCACTTTCAAGCAATTTGTGGGTCCAAGCCTGTCCCTCAAAACAAACCTGTAGGGTCTAATTCACTCGTTTACAGAGAACCTCCAGAGCTGGATTAGTCAGAGTTGTCTGAAGACAGAATTCACTGCCTCAGAAGGTAATAAGCTCCCTGTCACGAGAGGAATTTAGGCAAAAGATGGGTGATCACTTGGCAAGGGAGTTAGATGGATCGGGGCCTGTGGGGCTGCAGCACTGTCTCTGGAGTCTGGCAGACCCAGATCCTAATGCTGGCTCTGTGATTTTCCAGCTGTGAGACCCTGGGCAACTAATTTACCTTGTGTAAACCTTGCTGTCATCATAGTACCCCTCATGGTTGCTGCAGGGATTGACTAAGATAACACATGTAAAGCACTTAGCACAGTGCTCAGTGCTGGGAAGTCATCAACAGACGCTCACTGCTGTCATTATCATTTTTGTCCCTCCCTCCGTTCCTCCTTTCCTCCCTTCCTTCCTTTCTTTCTCCTTTCCTTCCTTCCTCCCTCTCTCCCTTCCTCCCTTCCTTGAGCAACTGCCTGTACCTACTTAACACAAGGCACCCTGCTAGGCTCCTTGTGGGATACAGAGATAAATCAGAAGTTACTGAGCCTGGGGTGAGTGCACAGCCTGGGAGGGGAGAGGGCACGGACACAGGTAACAAATGCAAGGTGCAAGGTGTTGGCTCCCTACCCACAGATAAAGCAGAGGAAGTTTTAGAGAAGGGAGAAGTGATTTCCAGTTGGGGCAATCCAAGGTGGATTTGTGAAAGATGCTATGTTTGAGACAGTGCCTCAAAGGAAAGCCCTCTTTAGCCATGTCCCCATGCCCAAGTGAAGACCCTGAGATGTGAATGGGCAGGTCTGGGGTTGCTCTGGGTTAGGACAGAGGGTGGGGGAAAGTGGAACAGGAAATGGGAAGCATGTCAGGGTGAGACTGTGGAGTACTCAGATGTCAAGCTCCACACTTCCACCCAACTCCACTAGAGCTCCTGTGACTCCTGGCGAGAGAGGGACACAATCAAAACTGTGCCCCAGCCAGAGGGAGGACAGTGAAGACCGTCAGCCTGCCCCAGGTGGGTGGCAATGGGATCAATGTGAGGGAGAAAGTCCCATCCAGTGAGGGGCAGATCTCATCTTTACCACTGACAAGAGGGTAGACTTGGGGCAAGTCACCCTGCTGAGCACCAGCAACCATTTGAGGCTGTTGATAGGTATCAGAATAGGCAGGGAAGATCCTTGCCCAGAACAGTCACAGGGAGGCAAATATGGATGGAGGCCAGCCACGGCATGCTCTGCATGCCCACATTTAATGTGGCACAGGTGACCTGGAGGTCAGGGGTGGAGAGAACACTTAGCTCCTTACTGGGGCCAGAAGCCTCAGAGTCACCAACAAGGAGCAGGGGATAGGGATCAGGACCCCAGCCAGAAAGGTGGGTATACAACCTTGGGGGTTCAAAGCCAGGGCTATACCTATAGCTGGTGGCAGACTGGGTCCCCACTCTGCATTTATTCAAAGTGTTTCCGGTGGCACTGAGAGAAGCTGTACCAGGAAGAAGCATCAATCTATCAGGTTTCTTGGTGGAGATTTGATCTTTTAGATCTTTTGAGTGGTTGGTTCACCCCTCGAAAAAGAGCCTTTGGTGCCATAGAAACCTCAGACTCACGGTAGGGAGAGAAAGAAACTACTAGCTACACAGCAGGATACATCTGGTCATCGTCACACTTACTGCGTCCTAGGAACAACTCTGTCAGTAGGCATGGTCACCTTCATTTTCCAGATAAAAAAGTAAAAAGCTGAAGGCACCTTAAAGAGCAGAGCCAGGTTTCAAATCAAGGTCTGGCTGGCCCCAGCGCCCGAGATTTCTCTTCTGCACCATGTGCTTCACCACAGACAAAGCCTAGTCCTGGGAAGACAGTGACGAGCAGATCGCTGGCCGACACTGGGCTTTTGCAGCATTGCTGTGGTGCGCCTCTGTAAGGCCCTAAAGCAGGATGGCCCACATGTATGTTCACAAAGAACCACAGCCTGGCCAGGCACAGAGGCTCACATCTGTGATCTCAACACTTTGGAAGGCCAAGACATGAGGATCATTTGAACCAGCCTGGGCCACATAGCAAGACCTTGTCTCTACAAAAAATAATTTCAAAAAATTAGCTGGGTGAAGTGGTGCGCACCTGTGGTCCCTGCTACTCAGGAGGCGAGGCAGGAGGATTGCTTGAGCCCAGGAGTTTGAGTCTGCAGTTAGCTATGATGGCACCACTTATAATCCAGCCTGAGTGACAGAGTGAGACTCTGTCTCTGGGGGAAAAAAAAAAAAGAAGAATTACAATTACACATCCATGTAGATGCACATACAGCAGGACACATGTGTGCCAGGTCCCAGCTTACTGGCCAGGCTGGCCTTGCGGAGATGGCTCTTCTCTCCACTGTCCTGCTGACGCTTTCTTCCCCAAGTTTTCAGGAAATCCTCCTGTGTATTACAGTCACTGCATTCTCTCCCACCTGCACTGCAGGCCAGGCTTTCATGCACGGATTTGGAGGGCAGGGCAGACTCTGGGAGCACTAATGCTCTCCACTTTCAGGGCCTGACCCTCAGGTGTTGAGGGCAGCAGGGAAAGGGGCAGGGAAAAGCTCTGCAGGGCCTTCCTCTGCACCCCTCAACACGGCAGCCAGCTGCAGCTCCCCTAGAACCCCTCCACCCTGCCACTGGCTGCACACTTCATAACATGTGGCTGAGGTCCCTGTCTAGCAGACAACCTCCTGGGCGGGAAACCAGTAAGGTGTGGGTCCATGTGATCCACCCACCGGGACACACACACACCTGTGCCATGTTAAGTGTGGGCACGCTGAGCACTGTGGCTGGCCCACTCCCACCTGGAACCTTCCTTTCTTTCTTTTCTCCCTACCCTGTAGTCATGGAGGCTGGGCCCATGGGATGAAGATGCCTCTTTCCCCATCTAGCAGGACCCCAGTTTTTGCTGGGGATTCTCTGGAAGGACCTCCAACCAAGCTGAGGTTCTCTCTTGTGATTCCTTATCTGGTCTCCTGTGAGAGACCCGGAGTGTGTCACAGGGCACTGGAGGGAAGTTGTAGAGACCTGAGGGTGGGCTCTGGCCCTGCTGCACACTTCTCTTTAGAATAAGAAGACTCCTTTGTCCTCTGTTTTGGCTCTAGTCACTGCTCTCTGGACAACAACAAAGTCCCTCTCCACATTGTGTTCCACACAGATACAACATGGAAAATTAAAGATCCAGGATGCTTGTTGCACCAGTGGTGGCTACAGAAGTCAGGAAAATACTGGTTCTAAATGACTCTGGATGGGTGTACCTTAATATCAAGGCACTCCCTGTAGACCAGGATCCAAGATGCAGTCAAAAGCCTATCCTGTTCTTCCTTCTCTTTTCTACAGCAAATGAGATCTGCTGACTGCCCCAGGTCCAGTCACATACACACATACCACATATACATACTACACACAAACACACACACACACACAAGCCTGCACATACAAATATATACATCCATTCCCATAGTACCCCTCCACACACACACACACACACACACACACACACACTCTTACATGCATGTGCTGGCCTACTAGTCCTCAGCATCACTCTCAAAGGTTAGGGCTGCTGCTCTGCCCCTGGGGCTCACACCAAGGTCAGGGTGCTAGCCAAGAGAAGAGCCTTTGTTTTTCATTCAATAGCCTTACCTACCCTGAGTTCAAAATGCAAATGTGTTTTCTGCCAATAGGCAAGAAGAAAAATAATGATTGCAGAGACCTCAAAAATGACAGCAGAACAAAGACCAACTCCTGGAGTGGCAAGGGAGGAAAACCTAAAGCCAAGTCTCACTTGACTTGCATTAGCTATGGTGGCCTCATTGCCAAATCAGTCCAGCAAACCACCCAGGAACAAAGGGGCCAAGGAATCCATAAAATCACTGAGCTAGAGAGCCCCTGGAGAGGAGAGCCCCTACTGCTCCAGCACACAGGCCCTACACACATGGCTGCTTCCACATCACCTCTGTTGGCTCTAGGGTACGAGCACTCCACAAATGTTAACCACTATCAGCAATCTGCAGAAAAGCCGCTTCTAGCCGTTCTGTTCAGTCACAAGTCAGTGCACCTCTTAGCCCAGATCCCTGGCCATACATGGGGCAGAGAGGGAGGCCTGGGACCCCACAGCAGGGCCGGGACAGGCTGGCAGGGAAGCTGCGAGGCGTGTTTTGGCACCTGCTCGTGGGCAGGTCTCGCTCCTCTCTGGCCTATGTGTGCTCAGCTATAAGATGTGAGGCTGCACTGAAAGTCTGCAAGGGAAGTTTGCACTGTTCTAACAAGGATACCTTTGCCTCTGTGGTTCCCTCTGTGGTAGCTCCACTCTCTTGTGGGATGAAGGCCAGAGCCCCCCTTCCTGGGCTTTCGAGAGAGGCACCAGAGAACATGCAGTGTTGCAAACTTTCCTGGGCCTTAAGGGCTCACTGCATTGAAGTGGGAAGAATGCTGGGTATTTCCCTCATCCAATCTGCCCTTGGTGTCCTCTAAAGGGTCAGAACTGGAAGAGTCTGCTGAGACTCTTTAAACTGCTTTGCTTTTTGGAAGGTGGGACTGGGTTGGGTCAGACCTTGCCAAGGGAGCTGGGTGCAGGCTCCGGGGCTGTGGGCCTTGCTGCCCCCCACTCAGTCACCAGGGCTGGGCACAGTACTCAGCCTGGCTGGGGGCACAGATTGTGTTATGTAAGTGAATCAACAAATTCATCTACAGTACTTTGCTCACTGAAGCTACTGCAGGGCTGCTCAGAAGAACAAAAACCATCTTTCCAGGCCAGGCGTGGTAGCTCACGCCCGTAATCCCAGCACTTTGGGAGGCCGAGGCAGATGGATCACAAGGTCAAGAGATAGAGACCATCCTGGCCAAGATGGTGAAACCCTGTTTCTACTAAAAATACATAAAATTAGCTGGGCATGGTGGTGCGTGCCTATAGTCCCAGCTACTCGGGAGGCTGAGGCAGGATAATTGCTTCAAACTGGAAAATGGAAGTTGCAGTGAGCTGAGATCATACCACTGCACTCCAGCATGATGACAGAGTGAGACTCCGTCTCAAAAACAAAAACAAAAGCAAAAAAACCCTCTCTTTTCAAAATGAGCACTCCACCACTCAAAATGCACACCACCCCAGGCCCAGGGTTGACAAGCTAGGGCCCCAGGTATACCTGGCTTGACTCTTTTCTTCCATAGTGCTGAGGTCCTGGGGGACTGGTTCTGACTGCTAGAGTGCCTGCAAACAGGTCACCATGGATGCCTGATGGTCTTTTGGCAGCTCTCTCATGTGAAGGACTTGAGGTAGGAAGGGAAGAAGTATGGAAGAGGCTACAACCCAAGGTGGCCGACAGCTGCTGCACAGGCACACAGACGTCTCATTCCTTCCAAAGTTTCTCCCCAACATTATCTTTTTTTTTTGAGATGGAGTCTCACTCTGCCACCAGTCTGAAGTACAGTGGCGCAATCAGCTCACTGCCACCTCCGCCTCCCAGGTTCAAGCAATTCTCCTGCCTTAGCCTCCCAAGTAGCTGGGACTACAGGTGTGTGCCACCACGCCCAGCTAATTTTTTGTATTTTAGTAGAGATGGGGTTTCACTGTATTGGCCAGGATGGTTTCAATCTTCTGACCTCCTGATCCGCCCACCTTGGCCTCCCAAAGTGCTGGGATTACAGGCGTGAGCCAACGCACCTCCCCACCACGTTATCTTAAGAATTTAAGTTCAGCACTATTCTTCCAACTTTACTCAAAACAGCAGAAACCCACCAAATGTACAGTGCCTTCCATGCATTAAGTCGGTCAGTGTGTGATTTATACGTTGGCTCCTTTATTCCCACATTACAGGAAGCCTGCAGGGTAAGAAGCCATCGCCATTTCACAGATGATGAGACTGAGGCTGACAGAGGTGAAACTGCCTCCCCAGTGTCCTACAGCTCGTGAGTGGCAAGGCCAGAGGCTGAGGCTGTGCTCTGAGCTCCTCACACTCTAGTTTATCTCCTCAGCTGGCATCACACGGCGGAGTAAGTGTCGCCTGCCTCACTGGCTGAGAAATTGGCAGGGCAAGATGATGAGTCCAGGACAAGTCCCAGGCCTCCTCACACCTGGTTGTGTCCCTGCATGAAACCAAAAGCAGTGAGAGACAACTGCGAAGGTGGCTGGGGAGAAGGGACTAGGGGCGAACTAGCTGGAAGTTCTGGCCTCCTTACAACCAGGCTGCCAGCTCCTACATCCCCTGCCCTTGGCTCCCTTCCCACTCAACTCAGCCCTGGGAAAGTCAACACACATTTGTCACCCTGACAGCACAATAATGAGAGGAAACTAGGGCCTGGAGTAGGAACGGACAGGGCACACAATGCCTCGCACAGCAGGGCTGCCAAGCGGAGGCTGCCTCCCACCCAGCACACAGTCACTTCCCGCCTGTGTTCCAGGGTTAACCAGCTGCCCTTTAAAGGCAGGCCCTCAGGTTATGGCAGGGACCTAGGGAGTCTGTGATGTCTTTCCAAAGAGGTCTATCAAAATGTACTCCCAGGTTGTTGCCTGGCAACCAAATGACAGTGGGACAGGTGTCCCTAAACCCCAACCGCCTGCCCTGTTTATCTGGACCCAGCTTGGGTATCACTCCTGAGAAAAAAAAGGGGCATGCTGGCTTGGAAATTTTAAACCCGATTCATCTTAAAGCCATTAAGGCCTCTTTGGTCAGGTAACAGGGAAGTGAGGGCTTGGCACAGACGGGTGAGCCTCGGTTTGGATGAGTGCATTCCTAGGCCCAGTTTCTCCCTCCAACAGCGCTGGCATTCTCACTCTCCCTGACTCCCTGAATGTCAGGCCAGAAGTCAATGCAGATACCTGGCCCGTGAGTTACTTGCAGAAGTTAGCAAAGAAGTATGTGAAGTTACTCTGGCTTCTGCCTGATGTTGGGGAAGTCAGCTCTGAGGCT
This sequence comes from Aotus nancymaae, assembly GCF_030222135.1. Classification (NCBI taxonomy): domain Eukaryota; kingdom Metazoa; phylum Chordata; class Mammalia; order Primates; family Aotidae; genus Aotus; species Aotus nancymaae. The sequence continues at coordinate 2,898,646 of NW_026988491.1, forward strand.
ATGTGAAGAAGCAGCCAATTGTCTCCTGGGACTCCCATCCCAGTCAAATGAGAATTGTCACGTCAAGCCTGTCACTGTTTTCTCGCTTGAGCAGGAGATGCTGCTGTGAAGCAGAGGCCCTGATGGGCATGGGGCTGTGGAGGCATCACGCTTGCTGCTGCAAATGCATGACACGAGCCAGGAGCCTAACCAGCCAGAAGGAGCATCCACTGAAAGCACATTATCTGTGCTCAGCGCACCCTGCCCTGTGCTGGGCTTGCAGAAAGAGTCCCACACGCACCTGTTAAAGAGGTTATTTCGGCGAACCATCCGCAGGAAGCCAGTGGGGTCGGTGACCGAGTTGAGTTTGTTGTTCATCTCTTCAAATTGCTGGTCCATGATGTCTCCTGCTTCACTCTCCGTCTCACTGCTGGCACAGGCCCTGCAGGAAAAATCGCAGAAAAAGCCAATCAGAGAAAGGAAGCGCTGAGCTACAGAAGTCGGCTCTGAGGTCCTGTGCCATTCTGTCACCAAATAAACCTCCAGTGCCGATGGCTCCAGATGCCAGCACCCCCCTACTCCCTCCTCAGTGTCCCTGAGGCCCTCTTCCGGAGCTGCTTTTGTCCACTGCTTCTCAAGACAAACTCTGGTTCGTTGTTTATGGCCTGTCACCCCCAACTCTGCCATGAACTCTCTACAGGCAGGAGCTGTGTCTGAATAAGAATTGCATTCCCAGTGTCCAGGACATGCATGACAGACTAGGTGAGGTGCCAGCTGTGATGGGCTGGCCAGGCACTCTTCCCAGCGTAGAGCTGAGGCAAGTGCAGCTGTGAGGCAATCCTCCCTCCACAAGCTGCAGTCCAGTTCATTCCAGAAACAGTAACTAAGCACCTACATTGTGCTGGTTACTGTCTAGGCAAGGGGGATGTGCAGCCTAAAATAGCATTTTCCAGATGAGGAGACAAACATGCTGGCAAGTATCTGCGATGCTAGCAGGGCAGGCACTGCTGGAGACGCAAACCTGAGAACTGCCACCGATTTGGCCCATTTTCCAAGCTCAGCATGAGGAGGTGACCATTTTTGAATTAATAGATTCATATTTCCCCTATGACAGACTTTAATAGAATATCTCACAACGAGTTTTAAGTAAACAGAAATGCCCAGGAGTACCTTGATTCATAAGCATGATTAAAATAGCAAAGGGCTTATTAAATGTGAAAGCCATGCACCGTCCTCTGATGAGACACAGACAGCCAGACTGGAGCAAATGTGTCTGTGGGAGCGCCGCCCGCCTGCAGCCATCCTCCCCCATACCACACCACACCACACCTCCCAACCAACTGAGGCTCACAAAGGCACAGCTCTATGTTGAGCCCTCACCTATCCTAGACATCAGGGCCACATTCAGACTTTGCTGAGATGCTTACTGATATCTCACCCACAGATAATTCTAAGCCCACAGGAAAACTACTTTCAGACCTTCCTGCTAACCAAGGACTGGCGTGAAGAAGTGGAGGGCACCAGGGCACTGCAGGCAGCAGACAGACTCAAAAGCCTCTCACGTGCTAGGCAGGTGGGTCTCTGGAAAGGGGCAGGCCTTCCGTCACCGAGAGGAATAAGGCTTGGTGCATAGAGATTTGGGTTTAAGGCAAACATCACCCACTTCAAATGGCCACCCTGGTGATACCTGTGACAGAGAAGGGAACTAAGTTCCTCACTGGCTCATTCTGGAGGCCAAATGAGACACAGCATGTAAAGCTGCTATGCAAACTTGAATGCTCTATGTGAACACCAACCCTGGTGTGATGGTTAAATTTATGTCAATGTGACTGGGCTGCAGGGTGCCCAGATATTTGGTTAAACATTACTTGGGATGTGTTTGTGAGGTTATTTCTAAATGAGATTACTATTTGAGCTGGTAGGCTGAGTAAAGTAGACTGCCCTCCCCAGTGTGAGTGGGCCTCATCTGCTGATCCACTGAAGGCCTGGATACAGCAAAAAAGTGGAGAAAGAAAATTTGCTCTCTCTGCCCTGTCTCCAAGCGGGGGCATCAATCTTTGCCTTCAGGCTTGGACTTGAACTGAAACTTACACCACTGGCTTTCCTGGGTCTCCAGCTTGCTGTGGCAGATCCTGGGGCTTCTCAGGCTCTGTAACCACATCAACCAATTCCTTATAATAAGTTTATTTTATCTCTTTAGAAAAACAGATAAAAATACAAGTACATCCTATTTATCTCTAATTAGTGTGTGTGTATACACACACACACACTATATATATATAGTGTATGTGCGTTTGTATATATATATAGCGTATGTGTGTGTATGTATATATATAGAGAGAGAGAGTGTATGTGTGTATATATATATATAGTATATGTGTGTGTATATATATAGCATATGTGTGTGTGTATATATATAGCGTGTGTGTATATATATAGCGTATGTGTGTATATATATAGTGTATGTGTGTGTATATATATAGTGTATGTGTGTATATATAGTGTGTGTGTATATATATATAGTGTATGTGTGTGTGTATATAGTGTATGTGTGTGTGTGTATATGTGTGTGTGTGTGTGTGTATATATATATATAGTGTATGTGTGTATCTTTTTTTGGTTCTGTTTCTCTGGAGAACCCAGCTAAAAACATCTAGTAATTATCTCAGAACCGCACTGATGGCGGGTAAAGTCTTGGTTGTTAGCCTGCTTTTCTTCCCAGCCTTCATAGTCTGGAACTGGCTCTTTAAACACAGCACAGTACCTGGCATGCAACAGGTATGCAGTGGGGAACTGCTGAATGAATGGATGACCTATGCTGGAGAGAATTTTACAACGTGCAAAGTATTTTTACACAGATTTAATTTTATCTCTATGATAACTCTGTGAGGTAGTTCTTATTATCTCTATCTTACATCTAAGGTGACAGAGGTTGCGAGAAGCCAAGGAACCTGGCTAAAGAGTATTAGGTGGTAGTATTATCCATTGAAGGCCTGGACAGAGCAAAAGAGTGGAGAAAGAGAAAATGTGCTCTATAAGATACAAGCTCAGATCTGTGGCACTCACTGACCTCCCTCCCACGCCTGCTAAAAGGCTCTAAGCTTCTCACAGACGCCATGTTTCTCTCTCCTGGGGTTTGACTTTGACAGGGAGGGGCTGAATATAAGAATTAGGAGAAACCAGGAAACCTCTAGCAACAAAACAAATCACCAGGCTTCCATCACGCTGGAGAGCTTTCATCCCTCTCACTGCCTCATGGACTTCAGCTGAACAGGCAAGCAGGTGAGGGCTTGAAAGTCTCCTTTGGGAGCTGAGGGCTCTTCACAGAGACCCTGTTAAATATTACTCAACAAGCTCCTCTATCCAGGGACACATTTATCATCCGAATGCAACTGCCTGCTTGGAGCTGAGAAATAGGCTTGTCATTCAGCGCTTTGCAAAGGGGAGAAGAATTGCCTGGGACCGGTATCAGCCTCCATTATCTTGTGGTTCTGTTCTTACTGTCAGCCACAGACTGAGCCCTCAGAATCTCCTGCTTAATGGGGTTGTTTCCTATTTCCTGACCCTTCAAAGTATTAACACTGAAGGGAAAAACAAACAGGCGACGTCACAGATAAGGGGATCTCCCACTTACAAAACAAGCCTCATATCTCTATAGAAGGAGTCACTAGTGCCCTGCCACCAGTCCTCACAGTACACTCACTCTCCTGCACCCATTTTTCTACAATGACTTTCTAGAGATGGCACATCTGGTCACCATAGGCCCTGATTCAATTCACACTGCTTCAACAATGATTACTGGGTGGGGCCCATGTGTAAGAACATAGGGGCTAAACAGATAAGAGTCACCTTAGAGCTGCCTTCAAGGCGCTTACTATCTAGTATGACTAGTATTCTTTAGAGTTCTTCCTTCTTATTAGCCAATCCCTTTTACTCCAATCTCTATTAGAGTTAACAATTCTTTAACTATTTCTGCTCAAATTACTGTGCAGTTTCTTATTCTTGCTTTGATACTGACTGATACATACTGCATGTTAATTTAAAAATAAGGTTGGGCACGGTGGCCCACGACTGTAATCCCAGCACTTTGGGAGGCTGAGGTGGGCGGATCACGAGGTCAGGAGTTTGATACCAGTCTGGGCAACATGGTGAAGCCTTGTCTCTACTAAAATACAGAAAATTAGCTGGGACGTGGTGGCAGATGCCTGTAATCCCCAGCTACTCGGGAGGCTGAGGTGGAAGAATTGCTTGAACCCAGGAGGCAGAGGTTGCAGTGAGCTGAGATTGTGCCACTGCACTGCAGCCTGGGTGACAGAGCAAGACTCCATCTCCAATAAATAAATAAATAAATAAGTAAATAAAATAAATCCTGCTATGACCAAATCCTGGGAGGAAGTCAGAAAACTAAGATAAGCTTTGGTGCCACACACTCACTCATCTGGTCATCAGGCTGACCAACCCTCAAAAACTCATTGTGTAACTAGTACATGCTGGACACTCAGTTGGGGCTAGGATTACTTCAAATAAAGAATGCTTGTGCCCTTGAGAAGCCCAGAGGAGCTGCCAGATAGGCAGGCTAATATCTGCAGCACGAAAAATAAATTATTACATAGTAGTACATGTATGTATAGAGAGAGACTGAATGAACAATCAGTACAGGATGAGTCGAGGAGAGGGTAAGAAAAGAGAGGAGGAGAGAATAAATATGAGAATGTGAATAAATAAACAGTGGCTGTACAGAAAGAGCCCCTGAAGCATTTAATCTCACGGCCCCGATATTAGCCCCTATTCTGATGGCCATGATCTGAAACACAGAAGAAACAATAGAGACACATTAGCTTTGCAGACAAAACTGGCGGGCATAGCTCAGCAGAGGATAACTTGAGGGAGAGAGGGCTGTGAGCTGGCTGGCAAGGCAGGAGGAGTAGAAAAGGAGGGCACTCCTGACCCACCAGCTGCCCAGCCCTGGCAAGCTAGGGAGGCACCAAAAGCTAAGGCTCTGCCTGTCTTTTCTTCCCAGTCTGCTTACATTCCACTCCTGTGTACCCAGCTCTGGACCCTTGGCCCTGCCTACCTGTCTTACCCTCCAGACTTGGCCACACAATCTATTTCTCCTTCCCTCATGGGTCTCTAGGCCTAAGGATTCTGGCTCAGATGTCCTTCATGGGCCCTTTCTACCCCTGGACTCTGGAGGGTAAAAGAGAACTCTGTTCCTGTTCTAAGGCCCTGACTTGGCCCTTGTCCATCAGCCAGAGTCCTGGCTGGACTTCGCCCTAGTCCTTTGCCTGGAGTTGGGTAGAAGGTTGAGGTCTGGAGGTTATGGAGAACAGCAAAGGCAAAAGGTCAAAGTCAGTACAAGCTGGTCTAGGTGCAGGGCAACAAGGTATACCTCCTGGTGAGGGCTGAGAGGGGAGCAAGAGGGAGGGAGCAGTCCAGGGGCAGGCAATAGCTGCTTATGGTACCCACCTGCCCTGCCAGCATCTGTTCCAGAGACCCTGCGGGAAGCCCAGATCCTGCCTGCTCTGGGGAATATAAATCATGCCGTCACCAGAGGCAGGCTCCAAAATGCTGTTCACATGCAGCTTTCCCCAGAGAGATGGAAATGGCCCATGAATCAAGCACCTCAGAGCTGTGCCAGAGCTCATCCTGTTCTTGGGGACAGGGCTTGGCAAGAGGCTCCAGATAGGATTTTCATTTGCAAGCATGGCCACCTGATCTCTCCAAGAACATGCTCTCTGTCATTCCCCTGACAGTTGCAACTGAAGCTCCACAAGGCACACTTTTATTTATGTCTCAACATCTTTTTACTAACTCATTCTGTCTCCATTCCCCACCCGCCTCCAAGCTTCTTGTGCACTGATAACCAGTTATTTGCCAAAGACCAACCACTTGCAACCCTGAAGCTGGAAATGATGGGCGAGACACTCCATTTTGAGTTTCCTGTGCACAGGGCAGTGAGGCAGCTCCTACACCGCTGGCCCCACGCCCTACGGGAGCAGATCAAAGACAGCAAAATGCTCCTTCTTTCAAAGTGAGGATCTCGTTGCAATTGGTGAAACTTCAGAAAGCAAGAGTTAGTACATTTGCTGGCATTGCCTATAATCATTTTTTGCCTTCTGATTCTGAAAGGCCAGGTCTAACTGTGCCAGCACCCTATGTTGGGGATTCTACAATCAGGAAGCAGAGGATATCCTGGAGATCTGCAAAGGTGCACAGATGACAATATCATGGGCACTTTACTAGGTTCTGCATGGGCTAGTCTGCCAACAGCTGAAAAGGCCCACCCATTTTTCCCAGTAGTCACTTAGCAAGAGTGCCAGAAAATAAAGACATTAAGACTTTGGGAACTCAAGATTTCTGAAACCTCTGAGGTTTTCCCATGTGACTACTTACCAGTCCGTGTCTGTTTTTTCTTACTGACAATTAGTAAACTTTTAAGATGAAAAGAGTCTGGGCTTACTTTTAGGGATAGCAAAGAAAGGCTGGGAGACATCCTACGCTATGGGCTGTCTCACATAGAGGAAGAACCCAAGAAACAGAGAAGCGGATGTCAGTCTTTAAAGCAGGAATACAAGCTACACGTTGGGGATGAGGAGAAGGGGGCAGTGTAGTAGACAGCTTTGGAGCAACTGCTCTGATCATAAAGATTCTACCTCTAGAAATTGCCTCCCTGATTCAGAGGGTCACATATGGTGACCATCCTCCCCCCAACTGGTGACTGTACCAGAGGTGGATTCCTGCCCTAAGCTTGGCCTATCAGATTCCTTTCCCCAAAATCTGTGCACTGGAATTCAGGGAAGCTGAATGTAACTTCCTGGGGCTAGTTCTATAGGCTGTGGGTGAGCACAGGACCAACCAAGGTGGCTATTTTCCCACTATGGGATTAGGAGCAGAGAGCAGTTTGCACTTCCAGCTGCAAACTGGAGGCCTGCAGCGGGACATGCCAAATGAAGCAGCTGAGCAGTGATGAGAACCAGACTGCCTCCCACAGCCCAGGGGTTCCCACAGCTTTCCTCTTCTGTTCCAAGTTTGCCCTTGGATTTCATGGGACTCCTCATCCATATAACCTTATTAGAAATCCCCCTCTTTGGATTAAGCAAGGTTTGTGGAGGATTGTTGTGGGGGGAGAGGAAGGGCAGGGCAGAGAAGTGTCCTCAGGGACCTAAGTGTCTTTACTGCCCAAAGTCACAGCTGTCTAGTTGCTCTGGCATCATTTAAACTTATGGGCCATGTTGGAGAGTCAGCGGGTAGAAAGAGTATGAGCTGCACACCAGAGCAAGATATGCTAGAACCATCCAAGAGGGCAGGGACAAGTGAAGGCCATTCTCCTCAGAAAATTCCTCCCAGTGGGCCCAATATCACATTCCAGACTTCACGTCCAGAGAAAATGTACAGCCAGCGCAGTCTCCGAAGTCAAATCCACTGGTTCAAACCCACTGCAGGGGCCAGTAGTGGGGGCCCTTCTAGCATTTGCTGTTGACACTGCCTGGGGGTATGAACAGTTTCTCATCAGAAGGTCAGTCACTATCACACATTCACTGGTCTCTCTGGAAATGCTTATATTTGGATGAAGCTAGATTTAATTCCTTTCTCTTCCTGTACATCACTCTAGAAATTGCTTTTCTCTGTACCCTCTCAAGGCTGTAATTTATACTATTATTTAACAGTTGTTACTTATAGAACAAACCTTCTGTTGGTCGGAAGGCAAACGATTACATTAACCTGCTGAGAATCTATACACACATGAACACAAAACACATCTATGAACAATCAATGAATTCTATGTGCTTTGGTTGTTAAACTGATAAAACAATAAAAGTCCTTTTCCAAAATGCTTTCTTAAGAGCATTTGAATTAAACAAACAAACAAAGTCTTCTGGCCTCTGGGATCCAGAACAATTGTGCATTTTTAACTCAGAAGCATTTTTGTACACATCCTTCTTATCTCATGGCCTGGAATTATCTAGTCTATACTTAAGTGTTAAAGAAGAAATACAGGTTTTCCCCTAGCTTTTTTTTTTTTTCAGTAAACACAGTGATCAAATAAATAAGAAGGTTTCACTTCCATTAGCTCAACAGCTTGCGTGCATGAATACAGAAAGACTGTAATAGATTGGAAGGCCCCATTACTTGGTGTCTTATTTTTGAAATCTTTGCCAAGAAAGTGTTGGCAATGGAGTTTTCCCCTGACAATGTGGCTCTCAAACCCTCTCTTTCACAAATTAGGTTTAATCACATCAATAAGGCTCCAGTCAACCAATATGAATGCTGTCTAGTACAGGTTGAGTATCCTTATCTGAAATGCTTGGGACCTGAAGAATTTTGAATTTTGGATCTTTTTGGATTTTGGAATATTTACCAGCTGACCACCACAAATCCAAAAACCTGACATCTGACATGCTCCAGTAAGCGTTTCCTCTGAGCATCATGTTGATGCTCAGAAAGTTTTGAATTCTGGAGCATTTTGGATTTTTGAATTTGGGATGTTCAACCTGCAGTAGAAAGACTGGACTCCTGGTCTCTGAGAAGTGAAGGTGAGGAACCTGAAGTGTCCAGAATGGAATGTACTCATTCACCCACATATCCTAGAGACCCTGTAAAGAGCAAGATGCTATGAAAGATTCTACCAAGTGTCAGAGTCTGTGACCCCAGAAGTTCTCAGCCCTGGAAGGAAGCTGAATGTGGACAGATACGCCTCTACCACAAGCCAGGAGGTAGCAAGTGTCCAATGCAGAGAAACAAGAGCTTTAGGGCGGGAGAGGTGCCACCTAGTTAAGGGAGGCCCTTTATGTCCTCTCAGAGGCATCAGCAATTGAGACGAATTGAAGAATGAGCCAGGACTGGAGCAAGTTAGGACAGCAGTGTAGGATATCTGGGGGGCAGGGGTTGGGCAGGGCTAAGAGACAGCTAAAGCAAAATCACAGACATGGCATTAAGATAAAAGACATAAATCCTTTCAAATTAATCTTCCAAGAACCAGCACCTGGATTAGGCCTTAGCTGCCTGAGTCCACATATGCTGTCCACCACCTAGATAGTGCAGAACCTGGTGTCAAGACTGCTGTCATCTAGCAGCAGTCTAGCTTTCAAATCCTACCTCCCATCACTGCCTGAGACAAGCCTGCTCCATCCAAACCAAGCACTCTCCATTCCACAAACACATCTTGCAGTGGGCCACCTCCCTGCCTTGCTTAGGCCATTCCCTCAACCTAGACTCTCCCTCTCCATCAACCCTGACCTGCCATGCCTGTGAAAACTAAGCCTCTCCCTCCAAGACAAGCTCAAATGCCTTCCCTTCTAGAACACTTCCCGTGAACACCTCTGGCCAAAAGGGAGCTCTCCATTCTCTGTGTACCTCCAGAAGCACCTACTAGGTGAATAACTCCTTAAGATCCAGACCATAAGGAGCATTCAGTCTGCCTATCTTTGCCCCTGATTGCATGGACAGGTGTGGAGGCATGGACCCTGTCTTATATGTCTCTGATGCTCATAAGGCCTAGCATCAGGCCTTGGCTACAGCAGAGCTCAGCACAGGCTATATAAGGTGGCTATATAAGGACTCCCAAAGGCCTCCTTGACCTTGTCACCTGCACCTGGGAGACGTGCCACATGAGCAGCACACCACCTTCAGAACAGCTGCAAAATGGTTTTAAATCCCACCACACAGGTTAGCTTCTGTCCCCTCTCGAGGACAACCAAGTCAGTCAATGGAAAAACAAAACCGGCACCCTTAAGTAAACAGTGGCTTTGCAGCAACTGTAAAATGCTTTTCTTCCATTTCCTGTCTAGAATCTTAAAGTTCTTCCTGTGAGACGATCAGAGAGAAGAGGAACTGTTACAGAAAGGAATTTAAAATTTTTAAAATTTTATTTTAGCAGGGGTGGTTTGGGGCCAGGTTTCTGGAGCAGCAGAGGACTAGTGCTCTTGGAGGCTGGTCTCAAATCCATGGCACCTGGCTATTCCTTCCCCTCCCCCAGCCAGTTGAGGACTGTATAAGGGGTCACAATGGCCCCATTTAATCATGGGGTTTGTGAGCATATACTCATAATGTGAGGTGGTAAGCATATGCAGCTGTGAAGGTGGGGTGTCTACAGTGTGTGGTAGTAAGGGCACAAGGTAAGTGTGTGTGAGGGGTGTGTGCAAGCACACTGGTGTGTGACGGGGGTGCAGTGGGCTTGGCACATGAGAGCTGTGTATGAGTGCATGTTCTGTGAAGTGTGTGTGTGGAAGTGAGGGCCTGTGGGGAAAAGCATTCTATCAGGTGAGTAGCTCTGGGCCCTTCCACTGGGCCTCTGAAATAAAGTACCCATTCTCATCTGTAGGGCTCCCCAGTTCCAAACCTAAAGGGCAACAGAGTTGAGACACGTTATTAATGACAGCTGAAGTCAATTACTGAGTGTCAGGTTCCTACTTGCATATTACCATGATATAGCACAGTTGGGAGGTAGATCTTCTTATCTTCGTTAAAGACGCCTAACGGGGCCGGGCGCGGTGGCTCATGCCTGTAATCCCAGCACTTTGGGAGGCCGAGGCGGGTAGATCACGAGGTCAAGAGATCGAGACCACCCTGGTCAACATGGTGAAACCCCGTCTCTACTAAAAATACAAAAAATTAGCTGGGCACGGTGGTGCGTGCTTGTAGTCTCAGCTACTCAGGAGGCTGAGGCAGAATTGCCTGAACCCAGGAGGCAGAGGTTGCGGTGAGCAGAGATCGCGCCATTGCACTCCAGCCTGGGTAACAAGAGTGAAACTCCGTCTCCAAAAAAAAAAAAAAAGTCGCCTAAAGGGAGACTCAGAGGAGCTCGGGCCTTGTCCAGGGTCCCACAGGTAATAACAGCAAAAGTAGGCCATGGAGCCAGGTGAGCTTGAATCCAGCCTGTTCGTTCCCATGTCACCATCCCAGCCTCTAAGGGCTCAGAAGCCACCTAATCCAGGAACACATTTTCTAAAGGCAATTGGGGCTGAGAAGCTCAAAGTTCACAAAGGCATTTCCATTAGCACAGCCCTCCTTAGCGGCATCAGTTCCCATACACTATGAATGCTTTTAAATTTCATTTGATTCCGTGTTCTTGTAGAAAACACAGGCTACTATAACTGAAAATGGTCTTCAAAGATCACCATGAGGTCCATTTCCCTTGTTCACTAAAGAGTCAAGGAAGTCCCTGGGAAGAACATTTGCATACATTATGTTCATGCTACATATTACTTAGGAACATTTATACATCAAACAGTTTGAGACGCATGATGGTAGAGTGTGGGGAGTATGGGCATGCATTTTACCAGCTGTTAAAAGAGACCTGCCTGAGTCAGTGTTTAAAGATTTTTGTTTCCTACGCATGCATGAATACATGTTATATTAAAAAGCCAAATGACCCCTTTAACAAATGAAAAAGAGATGAGGGTTTAGGATAATGAGAATATTATAGCAAAACTCAAACTGTGCCTGCTTCTAATGGGAGTCCTACAGCAAGACCTCCACGTAATGCTGTAAGAATGCCCCCCTCAGAGTTGTTATAAATACAATAAACCCTAATATGTCATAATGAAAATGCATATTCTAATACAACATGATCTCCTTAATGAGGCAAACTGGAGGGGGTGTGTGGTAGCTTTATTTATAATCCTCTAAATTTAGGTAAATTGCAAGCATTTTAAGTTTCTATACAAATAGTGTCACCAAGAGCTGTCAAACCAAGTCTATTTGGTCTGGATAAGAGACCACTTAACAGAGAAGGTCAGGGTGTAACCAAATGCCAGGGAACAACCAGGGGGAGGAGAGTTATTTTTTATATGGGACATGGTCCTTAAAAGCTAGAATTGACTTTTAAAATTACGCTATATTCCCTAGATCTTTTGTAAAACCACCTAAAACTGAACAACAAGTCAGAGGGAGAGTGCAACTCCCATGCTCCTGGGAGGAATCATGGAAAGCCTTTGCAATTCCCCCATCTCTGATGTTTTTTGAACAGTCATATTTGTTATTATCTAAATTGAATTTGGGTGAAAACAGTTTCCTGTTTGCCTGCAGTATTTGTGTTCTGAGAGGATATCCAGAGACATCGGTTTTCTGAAACAAGTCAAAGTAACATAGGATTTCCTTTGTTAATATTGAAGTCTTTTTACCTCTGGGAGAGAACCTGTTTTCTTTTTCTCTCTCTCTCAGTAAAGCATATTTCCTTCCCTCTCTAATTGGATTTCTACAAGGATCTGTTTCCCCTTCTCTCTTCCAGATGCTCGAGATACAGCACTGTACAAAAAGCTGCTGGCTGATGTCGTTTCTGTCTTTTTCTGCCACATTAACCCGGTAGGGGGTTTAACAGCCTGAGATTGTGAAAAGCTGTTGTCAAGTCATGAAAGCTCCCAAACACAACTTAAATGGTTATTAGCTAGTGGGAAACGTCCCCTGCATTCTAATCCTTCCATTTAAATAACAATAATAAAGAAAATAATAACAATAAGAGTAAACTCCATGCCTTCGAAGCCATGATTATACCCTACCACCCATCGTCCACACAGTCTACAGCGAATTTATATGGGGCCTAAGGGTGAGGTGTATGGCTTTTGGCTTGGTGGGCGCTTCTGATTTTGCAGCCAGCCAGCAGGGGTCGCCCAAGTCATCTAGCAGTTAAATCGGAGCTTCCATGACATCCTCGATAATTCCTTTAAAAAAAATCCAAGGCACAGACAAAGAGCCAAGGGGGTTCCTTGCTGTATTAAAAGCCCTGAAACACATGTATTTGCCAAATAGAAAGGTGCAGAACTAATTGGAAAAGAGATGGAATTTGTATTTCCAACTCCCTTGGGGGTTTTATAATTAATAAATATTTGTTAAGTCTTTAATAAGTATAAAGTACTATATATGTGCAGAACAAAATAAGCTTTTGCTGGCATCAGAATGTACTTATAATGCATTCTGTACTTGAACAAAAGACATAAAAGTTAAGAATAAGCAATGATAGCAATGCCATACAGTGGCCCTTTAGCAAGTGCCAGGCATTTCCTAAATTATTGCTTTCCTCACAATGACCCATCAAGGTAGATACTATTATTATGCCCATTTCGTAGATTTTTGTTAAAAGCCACCCCCACCCCAACAAAGCTCTGTAAGATTCAGTCACTTGCCCCAGGAACCCCAGTCAGTGAATGGAAGAGACCAGATTTAAAGTAGGCTTTATATCTAATCTATCTTCTCAACTCCCAAACTGGTGTTCTTTCTACCGCCCTATTGTATAGCATAACAAAATTTATGTATTCCTTATGCCAAGTATACTAAAGGAAATGCTACCACAGAAAAAAAGACCAGCTATTTGAATAATAATTAATGAAGTATAAATTGTATAGGTAATACAAAAAAATTGTGTTGGCTATGGGGCTTCTGAAATAATATCTCGAGTGTTTTTATTTCCTTATGTATATTCAATACTTTATAAAATGTCTACAGATATGAAAATTATAGTAAATATGTTCTGCAGTTTTAATTGCTAAATGATTACAAAGTAACTAAACAAGAGGTGGCAGGTTGCCCTGTGGCTTTATTCATCTCTTTCTGGAGAGCAGCAAAATCATAAAGTCTTCTCCTACACAACAGGTTTCTATGGTTACACGAGACGTAAATATATTATATGTCCTGTGCGACGTGAAAGGACCAGCCAGGCGATGTGTGTGCAGCAGACCCCCAGAGGGATAGCACTCATGTGGATGGCACTCCACAGCTAGCTAAATATTTGTTTCTAGGTTTACAACAGGGTAGAAGCAGGAATAAAAGCTGTTGGTGCTAGAGAAATTGTCTACATTGCTCAGCAAATGTATCGGCATGTTGGCCGTAAAGAAATGCAAAGAACGAAATGGCTTCTGCTTTGTCAGCCTTGAAAACCAGTCCTTAGTGAGCTGTGTGAGGCAGAGGCTTTGTCCATCATCCCTTCTGGATGCAGGACGGCCTGTCATCTCCCACTGGGCATCTGCACAGAATCTACAAGTATCCAAATTATTCTGCTGGTGGTTTATATGGTTTTTTTTTTTAACCTTAAAGAAGCATAATCAGATAGTGGCTACTGAGAAGTCAAATAAGAAAAGTAGTTTCCATTCAAGACAGGATAGGGTCAGAGACCTCTGTCTGAATCCAGGATTTACTATATGCATCATAAGAAGTGACAAATTGCAATAATCTGCATCATTAAGACTCAGGATGGACTACTGGAAAATCAAAATTCAAAGAGCGAGTGTAATAACAGCTTAGATTCTTCCAGAGTTATTTTCATTGCATAAATTGTGAAGCAATGTTAAATGAAGAAAAGCTGTTGTTCATTAAATAGAATCTCTAAAACCATGAACTGTTCCCTCTCCTTAATTCTGAAGTCTTTCACAGATCACCTGCCTTTGACTGCATAAATTCCAGGAGCCCTGGAATCCAGAAAAGTAGTTACTGAGACAGCTACATTCCTCTTTTCTTTTTCTTTTTTTTTTTTGAGACGGAGTTTCGCTCTTGTTACCCAGGCTGGAGTGCAATGGCGCGATCTCGGCTCACCGCAACCTCCGCCTCCTGGGTTCAGGCAATTCTCCTGCCTTAGCCTCCTGAGTAGCTGGGATTACAGGCACATGCCACCATGCCCAGCTAATTTTCGTATTTTTAGTAGAGACGGGGTTTCACCATGTTGACCAGGGTGGTCTCAATCTCTTGACCTCGTGATCTACCCGCCTCGGCCTCCCAAAGTGCTGGGATTACAGGCGTGAGCCACCGCCTCTTTTCTTTTTTAATAATTACAGAAAGGAAAAAAAAAAAGGCTAAAAATCCCTAGGAAAGAAAGAAGCAATCTCTTCTGGAAAGACAGCGTTTACCTGGAGAAATTGCTCACTGGTATCCTTTAGAGCAAAAAATAATGACTGCTCCTGGCCAGTTTTGCTTTTAAAATTTTTAAGAACACATTACACATTCTTCTTTTAAATATAAATGCATCCTGATGCTTGTTAGCCAAAGGAAAACTTAAGTAAATCCCTGATACACTTAGTGAGTCAGAGCGGGTGATCTGGGTTAGGAAAATAGAATAACAACCCCATACGGGGAAGAAAGGGCACAAATGCTGGGTGTATCTGGCCCTCCTAGAGAGAAAGTGAGGAGCCTGTTTCCTGCAGCTATCCTTCATGATCCAGAAATGTGGTGAAGGCAAGGATGGAGAGGGAATGATGAGATGGACCAAAGGAAGACTGTGCTGATCCCAGGATCGTCCCGCATGCAGCAGATTGCTTGATGAAATTGAGGCTGCCTAATGAGTAGCTTGGAGTGATTTGAAGACATGGAAATATCAGGCTGAGGCTGTGCCAGTGGTCCCTCCCGGGGTTTGGGCCATGTCAGCTGGCTGCTATGTGTGCCAAACACAATGCAAAACCAACATTTCCAGGCTGAAATGTAGGGTTCCAAATGTGTCATTTGGGCTTCATTTTAAAATCAGGGGTTGAGCCATGTCTTTGGCCCAGATAAAAGGATAAGGAGGTCAGGACAACATCAAGGATAAGAGAGGAGTGCTGCAAAGGACAGAGCAGAGAGGGAGTGGTGATGGCTTCCAACTCATCCACCCGCCATCTTGTCCCCTTTATGTAATGTGATAATCCTGATATACAGCCAACACCCTCCCTGTGGGCTCTCCTCCACACATATCTGCTGCCATCTCCAATCCCCAGCTCATGTCACTCTACACCCTTGGAATGTTCCATCCTCTCTTTAGACAACCCACATCTTTCCCCATCAATAAACTCTGCTTAATATTACCTCCTCCATGAGGGCGATCTCTCTGACTAATCCCAACTGGCTTTGAACATACAAATCCTTTTCATCTAACTTTTAGCATTCAAAGGTTTGGTTACACAAAATCTAAGATCATTTCCAGCTCTGAAGTGTTATCCATAGTTTCACATAATAGCTGAAAGAGCACCTACAGTAAAGGGAAGTTCCCTAACTTTGAGTCCAGTGTGTTTCTGGAGCCACATCCTGCAGCAGATCAGGGTTGGACTCACACAATTCCATCTGTTGGGATAAGTTCAGCAAGTCTGGCATTATATGAAGGATGGGTAAAAGCAATGATAAATCAATTTGTTTATTAGACATTACTGAATTAAAAAGCAGTGAAAACAGGTAATGTCTATTCTTTCATTCACCCATCAAATATTGCATGGAACATGCGGAGCAAAGATAGGGAGTAACAGACTCAGTGCCCGCTCACCCGGAGCTACCAGTCAAGAAAACACCGAGTAACAACTGAGCACAGAGACACTCAAAGCTACACTCTGAGTCCTCCATAACCTGTAGAATGGTTAGTGGAAGACCAAGATTGGTATATACAAATCAATACTTCTAAAGGAACTCTATCTACATATGAGACAAAATGGGATAGTATGGAACGACTAAAAGTGCTAAAAGTCTTTGAAACAGAGGAAAAAGATATGTTGTTCTGGAGTTAAAGAAGGCAAGCCCCTTGAAGGACATCAAAGATTTAGATGAATAGAAGAAAAGAAGAAAAATAGATCTTTGCTTAATGTCCACCAAAGATTAAGGGCTGTGCTAGGGATCTCCCAGACACTATTTAGTTTTAAGGCTCACAACAACTCTATGAGGCAACAATCATAACTCCCATTTTACAGAAGAGAAAAGTAAGTCTAGAGAATGTTAAACAACTTGTCCCAAATGACATAAGTAAAGTGTAAGGCCAAGATTTGCCTCTAAGTTTAATGCTTTTCCATGCACTCACCTACCCTCTCCCTTCTCCTCATGACCATCATTAATCTATGCAAGGCCATCTATATCAACACCCATCTGTCACTCATCCTGTCACCCTGAGGACCTATTCACATTTCCTTCCCCCACTGACCACCATTCTAATGTGTTTATTGTATATCATTTTGCCTGAATTTCTCTTCCCAAATCTGTATACAGGTATTTTAATCATGTGTATGATATCACCTTACATAGCTCATTCTTTTTTTCCACTATATCCTATATTTTTAAGATCAATATATACATGCTGCTTTATATATTTTCCCAAAATTTCCCTGTGAAAAGTTAAGCATACAAAAAAATTCAAATAATTTTATAGTGAATACTTATATTTTATGGCCTTGATTCTATCTTTAGCTTCTTTTCAAACATGGGGTCTTGCTATGTTGCCATGGCCGGAGTGCAGTGGTTATTCACTATTCACAGGCACGATCCTACTGCTGATCCGTACCAGAGTTCTGACCTGCTCCATTTCTGACCTGGGTCAGTTCACCCCATCTCAGGCATCCCGTTGGCCCTCCATTCTTGGGAGGTCACCATATTGATGCTGAACTTAGGACAGACACCTGATCAGCATGGTACCCTACAGCCCAGAACTCCTGGGCTCAAGTGATCCTCCCACCTCAGTCTCCTGAGTGGCTGAGACTACAGGCCCATTATCATTAACATTTCAATAAAATTGCTTTATCACATACCTATCCAACTAGTTTTCCCTCTTTCCATTCATCAATTCCTTTTGTGTTTGGATGTAATTCAGTGTAAATTACAGACTTCAATTAAGGTTCCCTTAAATACTTCAGAAGGCATTTATTAGCCAGAATGCAGTATCTGTTTATGGTTTTTAATGTAAAATTTCTATATATATAATAAAAAATAAAAACTACATAAAATGAACTGCACAAATCTTAATGTATGTTAATTAAGTTTTAACAAAGACATGCACTTGTGTTCATAAACTCTATCAGGATTTCGAGCATTATATTAATCCCAGAAAGTTCCTTCATGATCCTTCCCAGTCAATTTTTGCCCCAGCCCTGGAGGGAACTCTTCTGATTTTCTTCCACCTGAGATTAATTAAGCTTGTTCTAGAACTTCCCATAAATGGAATCATACAGTATATGCTCTCATGGATAATGTTCCTTTCAGTTAGCAAAGTATTTTTCAGATTCATCCATGTTGCTGTTTGCATTTATGGCTTGTTACTTTTTGCTTGTGGGTACCGTGCCATTGTATGACCATAGCACAGATGAATCATTCTCCTGCTGATAGACATCTGTGCTCTTTTCTAATTTGGAGGTATTACGAATAAAGCTGCTAATAACATTCATGTAGAATTCTTTTGTGAACGTATATTTTCATTTATCTTGGGTAAATACCTCAGAGTGAAACTGATGACCCATAGGGTAGGCATGTACTTTGTTTCATAAAACTGAACTTTTTACAGAATTATATATTCATAGTCACTCCAATAATACACAAGCATTTTAGTAACTCTACATCCTCACTAACATTTGTGTTTTCAGCTTTAAAAATTTCATCCTTTCTAGTGGGAATGTAGTGGTATCTTCTTGTGGCTTAAACTGGACTTCCTGATGACTAAATCATGCTAGATATTTTTTGATATGCACACTACCATTCACAAAACTTTTTAAATGAAGTGTATGTTTAAATCTTTCCAGGTTTTAAACTGGATTATTATTATATTATTAAATTTTAGAAGTTCTTTATAAAATGCTGTGTACCAGTCCTTTGTCAGATATATGATTTATGGCCCACCTATCCATTTTCTTCATGATATATTTTGCTGAGCATAAGTTTTAAATTGTGGTATCTAATTTATATTTTTTATCTTTTCTGGCTATTGTTTTTTATGATCTGCCTACCTCTAAGTCAGAAATACTCTCTTCCATGTTTTTGTTTAACAGTTTTATAGTTTTATTTATTATGTATACATCTATAATCCATCTTGAATTGATTTTTGGGCTTGGTATGAAGTAAGGTTCTTTTTTTTTTTTGAGATGGAGTCTCGCTCTGTTGCCCAGGCTGGAATGCAGTGGCACAATCTCGGCTCACTGCAACCTCCGCCTCCTAGGTTCAAGCGATTCTCCTGCCTCAGCCTCCCAAGAAGCTGGGACTACAGGTGCATGCCACCACACCTGGCCAGTTTTTTCTTTTTTTTGTATTTTTAGTAAAGACAGGGTTTCATTGTGTTCACCAGGACAGTCTCGATCTCCTGACCTAGTGGTCCGCCCACCTTGGCCTCCCAAAGTTCTGGGATTACAAGCATGAGCCACCACATCCAGCATCTTTTTTTTTTTTTTTTTTTTTTCTCTAAAGGGAGAGCTAATGAATATTGTAGGCTTATGGTAATATGGTGCCTGTCCTAACAACTCAATAGTGCTGTTGTGGAATGAAAGTAACCATAAACAATATGTAAACAAATGTCACTGGCTGTGTTCCAATAAAAGTTTATTTATGAAACAGTAGCTGGTCTGTAGGCCACAATCTCTGAAACTCTCTAGGTCTTTGGCATTTCCATGCATACTTTAAAGTCACCTTATCGATTTGGAGATTATGACTGATATAGTGTTGAGCCCAGAAGTCAATTTGGGGAGAGTTGACATCTTAACAATGTTGAGTCTTCCAATATATTAATATGGCAAAGTATATTGACTGATTATTTTCCAGCCTTATATTTCTGGGACAAACCTACATGGTCATGCTATATTTGATTTGCTAATGTTTTGCTAAATATTTTTACACCTACGTGCATAAGGAATTTGGTCTGAAATTTTCTTTTTATCTAATATCATTGTTAGATTTTGGTATTAGGGTTATTTAAAGCTTATAATACAAGTTTAATACAAGTAGAAGTGGTTTCTCCTCTATTTTCAGCAGTTTGTGTAAAATTGTAGGGTTTTTCTTAAATATTGGATAGAATTCATTAGTGAAATCATCTAAACTTTGAGTTTGTGGTTAAAAGGCTTCTGATAATGAATTTAATAGACATAGGGCTATTTATATTTTGCTTAATCTAGTATCAGTTTTGGTAACATGAATTTTTCAAGGAATTTTTTCATTTAATCTTAGTTGTCAAATTTATTGGTAGAAAGTTGTTCATAATATTCTCTTATCCTTGTAATGTCCATAAGATCTGAAGCAATAAGGTTTCTTTCAGCTCTTATAGTTATAATTCATGTTCCATCTCTTTTTTCAGCCAGTATCACTGAGGGTTTGGTTTATCAATTTTTTGCTCTTTCGAAAGATGCAGTTTTAACATTTTTAATTTTTCAATATTGTTTCTCTGTTTTCTTTTTCATGGATTTCTGTTCTTACCTTTATCATTTTCTTCTTTCTACTTAATTTTGGGTATACATGCTCTTTGCTTTCTAGCTTCTTTAGGTATAACCTTATGTTACTGACTTTCCAGTTTTTTTCTACTATAAACATTTGAAACTATAAATTTCCTTCTATGCTTTAACTTTGTAATTTTTATATGTCAATTTTCATTATTATTTATTAGAAATATTTTTAAATTTCCCTTTTGTTTTCTTCTTTGACATGGATATTTTAGTAGTGTGTTTAATTTCCAAATATCTGTGGTCAGAACATGTACTCTATAGTATTTTAATCATTTTAACTTTTATCAAAATTTGTTTCATAGTCTATTTGTTGACTGTACCATGAACACTTGAAGAGAATATGTATTCTTCAGTTTGGGGATGTAATGTTCTATAAATATAATTAGGTCAAGGTGATTGGTGTTTTTGTATCATCTATGTTTTACTGTCTTGTATTTTTTCTAATTATTCTATAAATTCCTAATTGTAGTTACTAATTATTTATCAATAAAGAGTGGTGTTAAAATCGCCAAATACAACTGCAGTATTTATTTCTCTTTTTAATTGTATCAAATTTTGCTTCCTGTAATTTGCAGCTTGGTCACTAGGTAAATATACATCTATCTTTTAATGTCTTCTTGGTAAATTGATTCTTTTATCATTAATAAAGTCTCTCTTTATCTCTGGTAATACTCTTGGTGCTGAGCTCTATTTATTCTGACCGAAGGCATACTAGTCACCTCTATAATTACTGTTTACATGGTATATCTTTTTCTACCCATTTATTTTTAATCTATAGGCAAATATCAGATATTGTCATTCTGGTTTTTAAAAAATTCATTTGACAATGTCTGTCCTTTAATTGTACTATTTAGTTCCTTAATATTTAATGAAAGTACTCAACTATAAGTCTACTATCTTTTTTTGTTTGTTTTTTTGAGATGGAGTCTCGCTCTATCACCCAAGCTGGAGTACAAGGTGCCATCTCAGCTCACTGCAACCTTTGCCTCCTGGGTTCAAGCAATTCTCCTGCCGTAGCCTCCTGAGTAACTGAGATTACAGGTGTGTGCCACCATGCCTGGCTAATTTTTTTGTATTTTTAGTAGAGACAGGGGTTTCACCATGTTGGTCAGGTTGGTCTTGAACTCCTGACATCAAATGATCTGCCCTCCTCGGCCTCCCAAAGTGCTGGGATTACAGGCATGAGCCACCACATCTGGTCTACTATCTTATTATTTTCTGTTGTGCCCTGTGGATTTTTAAAAAAATTCTTCCTATTTATTTATTTATTTATTTTTGTTGTTGTTGTTGTTTGTTTGTTTGTTCTCGATTTAAAAAAATATTTTCTAGAATTCTATTTTATTTTTGCTTTTTATTTTATTTATTTTTAGTTTTTAGAGACAGGGTCTCTCTCTGTCACCTAGGCCAGAGTGCAGTAATGTCATCATAGCTCACTGTAGCCTTGAACTCCTGGGCTCTAGCCTCCTAAGTAGCTGAGAATACAGACACAAGCCACTGTACTTGGCCCAGGATTAGATACTTTCTATTGATCTACAAGTTCATTCTTTTCTTTGTCATTTCCTTTATGTTGTTAAGCCTATTCAGTAAATTTTTAATTTTAGATATTGTAATTCTCAGTTTTAGAATTTCCATTGTGTTCTTTTTTACAGTTTCTAGTTCTACTCTGACAAAATGCCTTATATTTTTATTCATTGTGAGCACAGTTCATTGATCATATTTATAATTGCTTTAATATCTTTGTCTGCTAACTTCAACATGAGTCATTCATAAATGGTATCAGTCTTTTCTCTTAAAAATGAATCACATTTTCCTGGTTCTTTATACACGAAATAAATTTGCAGTGTAACCTGGATATTGCAAAGTTATGATGTAGATTTGTTATACTCTTCTAAAAAGTATTGTTTGTTTTTTTTTTTTCCGAACAAGTAATTAACTTGATGGGATTCAAATGGAAAAGTCTCAAATCTCAGTTTAATTCTTATGTCTTTAGCTATAATCTGTCCCATGCATTTGTGGTTCAGGGGTCAGCCAGAGATATGGGCAAGAGTTTATACACAATATTTGAGGTTTCCACTCGGTAGGTCTTTCGTTCCAAGGTATATATGTCCCCATTTTCCAGAGGCTGTGGTTGTCCTGAATGCTGTCACCTGGTTCTTAAGAACAGAAAGGCTGTAGTTTTCTATTGGAGATTTAAATGCCAAATGTGGCCATTGGCCATGTTCAGACCTTAGGTTAAAAGCTATAAAAATGGGAAATACACTCTGCCATTCCTTTCTTCCATGTTTTCACACCCCTCCAGAATCTGTGTGCTTTAGGACCTTATGTTCATGATCTAGGACCTTCAGGTGGTTGGTATTCCCCACCCCCATCCTCTCTCTTCCCTGCAGAGAGTTTTTGTTATTTATAGGAGGGTTATGCTGGAAGGAGCTTATTTCATTATACTGAAAGTAAAACCATTGTAGTATGTATTGCTGCATAATATGCCATGGCATGTATCCACCACATTTTACCTGTCCATTCTATCAGTGATGGATGCACAGCTCAGCTTGACTCCAACTTCCCATCCACACACACAACACAGTCCAGGGCCTTTTCTACCACATGTCTCTGTAGTGGGAAGGCATCTGGATGAAGCTACCATCCCAAGCAAAAGCCAAGAGGTAGGCATGTGAACCTAGTATGTGAGGGAATGGAAAGAAGAGTAGCACAGCTGAAGGGAGGCCAAGCAACAGCTGAAGTGAGGACCCATGAAGAAATTAGTCAACAAAGATTTAATCGGGGGGAGTAACAGGAGAGCTGTGTTTTAGGAAGGTTCTTGTGTCTACAGAGCAGTTGTTGAAATGAACTGTAAAGAGACTGGGGTCCAGGAATCTAGTTTAGTGTCCTTTTTTTAAGACCATATTTGGTGGAATATGAAATAGGATAAACACAGCAGACAGGGTAGAGGATGGATGTGGAAGAAGTGACACGTGCTTATTAACTTTCCTATGGATGAGGGAAAGTGAAATATTGATGGTCACATTAAATTAAGTTTGCAAGGCTGCTCCTCAGGAAACTGGATATGAAGGAATAGAAAGAATGTACTAGAACTCCATGTCTGTGGGTTTGTTGTCTTGAGGCTGGTGGTATCACTGACACACAAATCAGAGGGGAAAGGATGACTTCAGGTTTGGATGAAGTCTCTAAATAGACTCCTGGGCCTCCCTACTTCAAACCTCTCTGATTCTGTGTTTCCGGGTGTGGCTTTATGATTCTCTTCTAGAGAGTGGAAAACTCAAATTTTGTGTATAAATTCTGTCCATATCTCTGGCTGACCCCTGAACCACTAGACAGAAAAGAGTGGAAAACTCAAATGGGGATAATCATACCTGCTTTTATTTTCTACATTATAATAAAGGTAAAATAAAATATGGAATAAAACATATTTTACTACCACAAAATATCATGTATAATATATTATTGTTAGATAGACCAAATTATACCCCTCCCCCAAATAACATCATACTTTCAGCATCAGCTCTACATTCAGAACTAAGATAGCAAACCAGTTTTACCATATTTACCATATTTTACCATATGTATTGCCAAACACTCTTGCTGCCCTCAAGAAGCAAGGAGACAGACATATTAGGAGTAAATGGGTGAGACTATCTCAGAAAAGGTATCCAGGAAACTAACACTGGCAACTCCAGGGAGAAAAATTAGGTGGTGAGAAAAAGAGACGGGAGGGAGACTGTTCAGCATTTTTTTTCTTTTAAACCTTTGAATTTTGTGCCATGTGCAACTATCACTTAATCAAAAACTAAAAAATGTAAATAGTTAATGCACATTAGAGAGCTATGCATCATTTTGATACATTACACATAGGAATGCGTGGCTTTCCCTATTGCATCCAGAAACCAACAATGCCTCTGATATTCCAGCCAGGCCATGCCCCTTGCATAGCGGCTTGGCAGCAACTGCAAAACCTCATTGGGTCAGCCAGGACAGCCTCTTACCATGCTAGGGTATTTCCTTTCATGATTATGGACACACGTTCTCTTCCCACAGTGGTATATGCAAGGATAATTATACTTCCCACCAACATGAGATTTTTCCAAAGAAGGAAGTGAAAATCCATGGATGCTAAAGAAAGTACGGGTTACTCTGCCACAGTTCACAGTCTACATACTTAGCCCTCAATTCTTCTTTCTCCACTAGCGTATGCTTCGAGGTCACTGATAATCTTTAACCTAAGTGTGCTGACATTCTTTCCAGACTGCTCTGCCATAATAACATTATTATTCTTCATAAAATGGTCAGGTCAACAAAAATTAGGCATGCTAACTGTGATCATTTTTCATTTAAGAAAACACCCTATAAGGCCAAAATAATTTAAGAAAACATGTTTTCTATGGTTAAACTGAGGGCCAGCAAGCTCCTTTGATAGTTCTGCTGCTGTAGTACTTAAGACAGCTAAAGTGTCACAGCCTCGTGTGCCCCTCAGAATAAAGAGATAATTTCTTTATTTTCTTTTTTACTTATTTTGAATGACAGCATGACAAAATTATTCAACTTTAATTCTTTTTTTTTTTCTTTTGAGATGGAGTCTTGTTGCACTGTTGCCCAGGCTAGAGTGCAATGGCACGATCTCTGCTCACTGCAACCTCGGCCTTCTGAGTTCAAGCAATTCTTCTGCCTCAGCCCCTCAAGTAGCCGGGATTACAGGTGTCCACCACCATGTCTGGCTAAATTTTTGTGTTTTTAGTAGAGACAGGGTTTCACCATGTTGGCCAGGCTGGTGTCGAAATCCTAACCTTATGATCCACCTGCCTTGGCCTCCCAAAGTGCTGGGATTACAGGCATGAGTCACCATGCTTGGCCCTCAACTTTAATGCTAATAGAAAATGGAGTGAAAAAAGAAAGTTCTATACCATTTCAGACTGTAGGCTTCCAATAAGTTAGGCCCTGTCCATGTCAGGAAGGTTTAAAGAAGGGATTTTGGTGTGCACTGTGCACAGCTAAAACCTTGTCTCCCTGAGCATTTATCCAGTTAGGTAATTTTCTGCCAACACATTCAAAGACTTTACAAGGAAATGTACATACTTCACACTTGATTTATTCTTATAGCACTTGCTGGACCAAACCAAAATATTAATTTTCTAGTTTTTCCTACAATGAGAAAGTAAGTCTTCACCATTGTATGCACAATACCTTTTGCTTAAAGGCAGATACTCAACATGACTTTTAACTGCTGGCCAGGGTTTTGTTTTGTTTTTAAACAGAGATGCCTCTATTTTTTCAGCCTTACTGAGGCAAAATTAACAAATAAAAATGGTATATATTCAAAGTGTATGTAATATTTTGATATATGTATATACGGCAAAATGATTATGATTACCACACTGAAGTTAATTAACACATTCATTACCTTACCTCGTTACCATTTAGTCTGTGTGTGTGTGTGTGTGTGTGTGTGTGTGTGTGTGTGTGTGTTGAGGACACTTAAGATCTACTGCACTGGCAAATTTAAAGTATATGATACAGTGTTAACTATAGTCACTTTGCTGTATATTATATCTCTAGACTCACTCAACCTACATAACTGAAAATCTGTATCCTTTGACTACTACTCATTTCCCCCACCCTCAAACCTCTGGTAACCACCATTCTACTCTATTCTTCCATGAGTTAGATTTTTATAGTCCACATATGAGCTCATACCATATTAGTCTGTCCAGCAGGTTTTAAAAATGGTTCTTTATTTTCCTCTTAAAATAACAGACCATGTGGATATTTAACCAAAAAGACCCAGAAGAACAGGTAAAATGATCTTGAGGTATCTCACTGGACAACTTGGGACCATGGGGTCTTTCTCAAATGCAAACGTGCCTATTCCATACTTCTGGCCATGGCTGCAGGGTGGTCCCCTTACCCTCTTTGTGGCCTCTGGGGGTCTGTCCCCAGGCACCTCTCCAGCCTGCTTCCAGTGGTGTGCTTGATATTGCTCCCTGCTTCTCTCTAAGTGTGGCATTGTGCACCCCCTGCCTTGCTTGTACTGCTCCTCCACCTGTGTTTGGTAGGGCAAAAACCCACTGCACTTCCTGAGTAGATCAAGCAGCCGTTTCTCCAGGAAGCCTCTCCTGACTGAGCCCTCCCCAAAGCACCAGTAGCCCCTTCCACCTCTGTGTGCCTGTGGGAACTCAAACCTTCCATACACTTTTCTCATAATAACCAACAGTGGCAGCAGCTACATTAGACTTCTTAAATGCCCACCTCTATCCTCCTGCTTTTCAGGTACTATGTGTATTGTTACAAAAGTTCCGTGAGATTAAATTGCTTGCTAAAGGTCATGCAGCTGGTAAGTGGCGGAGTCAGGATTGGGGATATTTGTTTATTTTTTTCTCTTTTATTTTATTCCCTGTCTGTCGTGGGAAATCAAAAGTGAGAGCTTATAGCAGAAAACAAATTGGCTGTAGCCCCAATACTTGCAGAGGCCCAGTCATGTAGTATGCATTTGACAAATGTTTTCTGAATGAATGAATGAATATTTCAATAATTAGGTTTCTTGCAAGTTAGACTGATTGCAGTATCTCTTATAAAATACCAAAAATTCCAATTACAAGAAAACAAAGGATTTGGAAAATTGGGGGGGCAAGCAAACTTGGTGTCCATCATAAGATGAATGCTAGATGTTCGTGAAGCTTATGCTTGTGTTTCTGAGTGTCTCTACTCATGACACCTACAAACCTACGAGTTCCTCAAGGAAAGGAACTGTGTTTTTGCTCTGAATCCTTAGGGCTCATCACAGCCACAGGCACAACAGAGGCATTCAGCAAATAGTTGCTAAGTGACTAAATGGGTTAAAAATGAATCAATACTAGATTTCAAATTCTATTTGGGTACAGGGCTAACTTACTTGGAAAAATGCTTTTAAAATTGTCCATTCTATTTTTATTATAAACACTTCATGGCTGTTCCTTTAAGCAGAGTTATATCACACTAAGTGACATTTTATTTAACTCCTCTTTGCTATCTGCTTCTTATCCCATTTTGATTTAAACAGCTTTATCCTGGTCTGTATGCCTAAGCTATGTAAAAGTTGAGTAGACCAATTTATTCATATACTATTGACTTAAACTTAGGTCATCTCTAATTTAGTGTAACAGCAGCAAATAATTCAGAACTTCATTGTTGCAGGTCAAATTCCATTTCTATAAATACTGTTATAAACTCCAGGTAACACCCACATGTCTCAAACACAGGAAAAACTCCGTTACAATTAAAGACTTTGCATGAGCCTTGACAGAGCTTTCTAACCAGAGCTTATCCACAGTAAATGCTTGCCCCTTAAGAGAGACAAATGGCTTGGTGGAAAAAGCGGTAGACTGGAGCCTGGAGACCTGGGTTCAAGTTCTGACTGTGTCATCTTTAGCTGCATGACTTAGGATAAGTCAGTCAGTCCTTTGAGACTCAATTTTCTTGTTTCGAAAAGAGGGGTCATAGTTGTCCTGTGTATCTCAAAGGACCACTGTAAGGATTAAATGAGGAATTATGTGCAAAAACCCCTGGTAGGTGGTATTTAAATCACCACATGCGTAACAGGTGATATTATTATTGTTAGAGTTGATACTCCATTCCATTCTGAGCTCCCACGACTTAATCTCTTTTTTTCCTGTTTTTTTAGTCTCAGTGGGCAAGGAGTTTATATTCCAAGGTCTCCGTTTCTTTAAAATTGCATTTCTCTTTCAAACGAAGTCAAATATGCAAAAGATCCAAGTCTTTTTCAAGGTTGAGCTAAAATCACCAAAGCAATTACTTAGGGGGAGTTCAGGGAATTGTATGTAAGATTAAACGATCACTTCAATGTTTGAATAGAAAAATAGGTAAATTCTCAAGGACTGCTTAATTATTTCTTTCATGATGTGGCTTGATATGAACTATTTTTATTTCAAGAACTGTCTAGGGTAATGAAGGATTTATTTTTTGAAAATATTCTCCAAGCCAAAGGACTTTTATTTCTCAATGAGAAATCATTTTCCTTGCTGTCAAATTCACTACAGTAAGATTGTTTAAACGATATGTCAGATTATGCTGTGACAAAAGATTTCTCTATTTTTTCATCTTATGTATATTTCTACATTTTCCTCTTCTCTATTGTACCGCTGATGTCAGTGGGACTGGGGAATAACCAGTAGAGACCAACAGGAAGTTTGCAGAAGAGAGTGAAAAAGTCTACCAAAATCTCCAAAAAGACAGCCAAAGTCTGGAAAGGCAGTGAGTGAGTCATTTTCTCTTGACCTTTTTCTCTTCCTCAAACAAAATCATTTGAAAGCAATTTCAGAGCTGCAGGAGGCATGCTGGCACTCTGTTTTTGAGAAGTCTTTTTTAAGGCCCACATTTATATTCCAGTTCCATCATTTAATTAAATGTGAATCCTTGGACAATTCACTGAAGAGTTCTGAGTTTTGACTTTGTGATACGTAAAACAGAGACCACAATCGGCACCTCAGAGGGTGCTGCCAACATCTTGTGAATTCACACACCTGTGTCTGACACATGTAAAGTGCCCCAAGAGGTCATTTCTCTCTTCCTTGTCCAAAAAGAAGCAATCTGAGAGGTTCTAATAGGAAGTAAGAGCTAAAATATGAGCACTAACTTGGCATAACCAAGCGCTCAGCAAAGCATCTTATATATCTTGGCTTCTTAATAGTATTTATCAGCATAAGATGAAATAAAAATTGTATCTATCTACTGAGAAATTCTGTCTGCCACAGGAAACCAAAATGACAAGTATTATATAGAATCTGGGTTCTCCTGCCTGTGTGACTCATTTTCAAAGGCAAGTTAAACAAGGCTTTTTTTTTCCTTGAAACTTGCATCCAACTATAATTCTCTATCCCTTTTCAACCTAGCCACTTCTAACATTCAAAAACATCACATTCCAGAGTCCTCACTATAAGCTCTACTGAGTTTCTATCTCTAGGACTTAAAGCACAACACTGAACCAAAGTACAAAGAAGCAGACAAGAAGAAACATACAATGAAACATTAGCAAACACTAAATTGAAAGAATGGTTGTACGCACACACACACACACCCCTTTTGTTCTTTCCCATTTCACTCTGGTATTAACCCAGGTTGCTCATTCTGTATTCTCCTTCAGAAATAAGTTTTTGCTTGTATATTAGTCAGACCCATTCTAACAATGATCAGAAACCTTCCAAGCTTCAACTTTTAACATAATTATAAATAAACAGTGATTATATGGGGAAAAAAGGTAGAACTATTTCATGTAGTCATTCAGTGAATATCCCCTGAGGCCTAGCTACATTCCAGGTACTGTACTGATGTCAGTTGAATAGATCAGTCTCTGCCCTCAAGGGGCCTCCAGTCCAATGGGAGAGCTAGAAATAACAAAGTCAACCTCCACATAATAAATAACTACTGTGATTAGGAACAGCCAAAAAAGGAAAGACACAAGGTGCTGAGATAGACAAAAATAGTAGAAACCCACAAGAGTAAGACTACCGAAGCCCAACAAATAGCTTTTTTGAAAACAACCCCAAAGAAATTTCTGCAGAGAACAGGGATGTGGTATCTAAAACATCATTAAAAGGCAAGTCTAGGTTGGGTGCAGTGGCCCACTCCTGTAATCCCAGCACTTTGGGAGGCCAAGGTGGGTGGACTACCTGAGCTCAGGAGGTTGAGACCAGCCTGGACAACATAGTGAAACCCCATCTCTACAAGAAATACAAAAATTAGTTGGGCATGGTGCTAAAAAGAGGCAAGACTAAAAGAAAGAAGAGATAGTTTAAAGTGGACAGTACCTAAAGGAAAGAAAATCAATGTTGTGTATCCTTCAGTCTTTCCATTTCATTTAATCTTCATCAAGAAAAGCTGTGTCCAACCTTGAGGTGTGATAATCAATATATGTGACACAGTTTCAACCTATTAAGTCTAAAGTCATAAATATACATATTAACTTACACTGTAATTTTCAAGCTATCGCATATGTCAACCCAACTTTGGGCTCTAGGTGCAAGCATCCACTGCTACTTAATCCAACTGTGAGACAGGAGGTGAGGGCGCAGCAAAAGAACTAAAGCCTACAGGAGTAACATGCCTGAGGCGGCCCTGGTGTCAGGGCATGGGAGGAGAATGAGTGTTGGACAGCTGGGGGCCAACTCCAAAGGTGGGAAAGGTAGCCAGTCCTTTCTAAAAGCAGGAATCTCTTATTAAGTCCGCCAGAAAATGATGTGTTATCTCCTGACATCTCTAGTTGGCAAGAGGCACACACAAAAATTAAGAAAAAGACAAGTTTATGATGACAACTTTGTCTCCACCAGCCAGCGTATTTTTGGAAGTGACAGATCCTTAAATCAATTCTGTCTCTCCCTGCTTATTAGCAGCAACTCCTCACTATATTAGCATAAGTCTATCAAAAGCTAGGCAAGAACATCTCATAATTTTTGAAGTCTTAATGAGTCTTAATGTGTTACTGGGAATCAGAAGAGTTTCATAATCTGGTCTTGGGGTTAAGTTTTGAGATGTAGATGGTAACTCAAGGTCTGTCATTAACCACCTGATCTGGATAAGTCCACCTCTTTGATTGTCCAGGATAATATTACATGTTCATGGTACTTCACAGCAGTGGAAGTAGGTAGGAAAAAGGCTAGAGGAAGTAACTATGAAATGCATGTTATCACTGAGTCATGCTTTGTCATGTAGATGGTGACAGGCTAACCACACATTGGTGATGCTGAGTTGACTGTGTGTGCAAGAGAAGGTGTGGTTTATTCTCCCAGCCCCCAGTAGTTTGTTCTCTCACATCCGTACTCATCCACTCATTCAGTAAAAATTCATGGAGCCCTCTTTGTGTACTAGGCACGGTCAGGAGCTTGAAATGCAGACATTAGGCATGATGGCTGCTAAGTAGTCATCTGGCCTGCAGGGACATTCATCAATGGGACTGAGTTCATTTGTCCATCTGTATTATTGAGCTATTTAACCAATAAGTATCCATTAGGGTGCTATGTATTATGTACCCAGACTCTTCTAAATCCTGGTTGGGAGGTGCAGAAAGTGGGCAACATGTGGGTGGGTCAGAAAATAGGCAAAACATGGATGGGTCAGCTCCACAGCAGGTATCCTCCTCTTCAACCGGTTTGGTCCCCATTTTTGGCTCTTACTCATCTGTGTCAGCAATTCCTGCCTTCAATGCATATTGAAGACATCAAGGAAAAACAATGCCCCAGGGAACAGAACTCCAGGGGATCCCATGCTATCTAAAGAAGAAACTAATTGCAAGCTTACTATAATGTGCATGATGCAGAGGTGGCTGGGGGAAGCCAGCTCCTGTTGGAACAGAGGGTTAACACCAGGAGATAGAATGGAATACACAATGGGGGGGGCCTCATAGCCAACTTCATCTCCAGGTACTCCTCTGCCACTATCCTTCTTTGGGGCTGATGTGTGCAGGAGTGCTTGGATGCCAGTGAGCTCTTAGAAAATACCTCAGCGGGGCATGATGGGTCACGCCTGTAATCCCAGCACTTTGGGAGGCCGAGACAGGCAGATCACGAGGTCTGAAGATCGAGGTCATCCTGGCTAACATGGTGAAACCTTGTCTCTACTAAAAATACAAAAAAACAAACAAACAAGTTAGCCGGGCATGGTGGTGTGTGCCTGTAGTCCCAGCTACTTGGGAGGCTGAGGCAGGAGAATTGCTTGAACCAAGGAGGCAAGGGTTGCAGTGAGCTGAGATCATGCCACTGCACTCCAGCCTAGCCAATAGAGTAAGACTCTGTCTCAAAAAAAAAAAAAAGAAAGAAAAAAAGAAAATGTCTCAAGTAGCAGAGAGCCAGAAGCATTGATGGAGGAGAAGACAGGAGGCAGACAGTCAGGCTAGTCCTGTGGGCATGCTACCGTAAGAGCCCAGCCTGGTGTGGGAGAAAAGAAGGGGTAATTCTAGAAGCAAATGAGTAAGATCAAACAGAGGTTAGTGACTGATTAGCAATAAATGAAAGAAAGATTTAAGAACAAATAATTCAAAAGCCTCAAAACTAAGGAAATCGAGAGGGAAGGATGGAGGCTTTCAAATGAATGGGAATAAATATGCACCTGATTGAGGACCTGCATGAAAAAAGGTCTGATTTTGAATAGGCTGAGTTTGAGGTGAATTCCAGGGGAAAGTCAAGCTTAGAAAGCAAGGGAGACACTGAGCCAGGCACATATATCTGTGTCCTTGGGATAGATCAAGTTTCTAAAGGAATGCCCATTAATTAAGAGTGCCCATAGTTTTGGAGCAAAAGGAAGATGAGTAGCCATGGCAGAAGATGGAGGACTGCCTGCAGATGCTGACCCACACAGAGGTGTGTGTTGTGTTAAGGAAATAAAGATATAAGCAAAAAAAATGGTCAGCCATCACACGCTGTAGGGAACAAGGAGCGTGAAGCCTGAGAGAAGATCATCCTTGTCTTTCTCCAGGTCTCTGCAGACACGGGGTGTGAGTGGGAAACTGGATTACTGTTCAGCATACATCCACCGCTGTGGGAAGAATATATTCTCTGCCCTACTGATGTTGGGCTGGATGTGTGATTTGCTTTAGCCAGTGAAATGTGAATGGACAAGAGGTAAGTAGAGGCTTGAAATGTCTCTCTTTATTTTGCTTTGTCTCTTGGAATCTAAACTTTTACCATCTTGACTTGTGGATACAGAAGGAGCTGACTTAAACTCAACAGGCAGTATAAAAAATAGAACCACTCTAGTTTACCCACAGACCCTGAATAAGAAATACATGCTTGTGGTTAAATGTCTCTGAAACTCTGGGTTGCTAAATGGCATTACTGGAGGAAAACCTGACCAGTACTGTGTGAGTTGTGGGTCTGACACAATTAAATATGCTCCTTCAGGGATGGCACCCTCTGGGTCTCCTTATTACTGAGCTCAAATCATAAAAGGACAAGCAAGATGAAAAACAAAGCCTGTTTCAACCAGTTCAAAGAAGAACTTGGTGACTATATACTGGGGTTATTTTCTTAAAGCCAGAGAAGTCAAAAGTTACACATTAAATATCTTAAATATTGATTGTTACATAAAGTTTTATAAAATCAACCAGAAAAAAAAAGACTGGGGAATTTTTTTATCTTGCCCTGGGGTAAAGTGCAAGATGTACAAAGTCAGGGATATTGAGATTTGGTAAGTTCACATAATTTTTACAGAATTGGTTGTGGCAACAGCCAGCTGGCAGTTGACATGGAACCAAGAGGGAAAGACTGAATGTCTTTATTAATCAACAGATTCAGAGTCCCACACTGCCCCTTATCCCTGCAGCTCCTGTTCTAACAGGAATGCCATCCCAAGCTTTGGGACCATGAATAAAGGATTTGGGACAAGAGATAAAGGAAGAAATGTCTGGTGCTCAACAGTGCCTCTGCCAGGTCTTCAGGGCATCTAACAGATTGGTCCCTGCCCTATGGCACAGGTGCAGAAGTGTCAGGCCCTGGTGCAAGAAAGACTAGGTCATTCTGAATTCCAAGCTCTCATGCTTGTCAGTGACAGGCTCATGACACTTTTCCCTGCATCAGTGTGTTCTGTTTTTTGTCTTTGGGCTGACACTACCATTTACCAGATTATCCCTCCCAGGTACAATGGGGATAACTCACACTTAGCAATTTCAAGAGTTCTGCTTTTAAAAAAGCTCATGAGGCCGGGTGCAGTGGCTCACACCTGTAATCCCAGCACTTTGGGAGGCCAAGGCAGGCAGATTACCTGAGGTTGGGAGTTCAAGACCAGCCTGGTCAACATGGGGGAAACCCCCTCTCTACTAAAAATATAAAAATTAGCTGAGTATGGTGGTGCATATTTATAATCCCAGTTACTTGGGAGGCTGAGGCATGAGAATTGCTTGAACCCAGGAGGTGGAGGTTTCAGTGAGCCAAGATCACGCCACTGCATTCCAGCCTTGGTGACAGAGAGAGATTCCTTCTCAAATAAATAACATAAAAATTAAAAGGGTCATTTGAAACATAAAAGATGATTTCATTTAGGCTATTTCAGAGGCCATTCAAGACGACCAACTATAATTAACCTTTTTTTTTTTTTTTTTTGAGATGGAGTTTCGCTCTTGTTATCCAGGCTAGAGTGCAATGGCGTGATCTCAGCTCACCATAACCTCCGCCTCCTGGGTTCAGGCAATTCTCCTGAGTAACCTCAGCCTCCTGAGTAGCTGGGATTACAGGCACGCACCACCGTGCCCACCTAATTTTTTGTATTTTTAGTAGAGATGGGGTTTCACCATGTTGACCAGGATGGTCTCGATCTCTTGACCTCGTGATCCACCCGCCTCGGCCTCCCAAAGTGCTGGAATTACAGGCGTGAGCCACCGCGCCCGGCTATAATTAACCTCTTGCTAAGCTGCTGACTTACACGAAGAAGCTTACAAAAGCCTTCTGAACTCATTTTGTTCTTAGCCTTTCAGAAGGAGTAGAAATTCAAGAGTCAGGAGCATAAGACGAGTCCACAGTGTGTCCCACTCATTCCTGCAATTGCCTCTATGCTCTAGTCCTTAATGTGGTATCAACTTTTTTTCCCTCAAGCAGATATAGCTGAGCCTAAGTGAGTCACTTCACAGATAAGGCTGCCTTTTGGAAGCCAGCCATGGTCAGAGAGAAGGTCACAGCAAGACCTTCTCTCTCAGCCAGGAAACCCACCCTATTTGAGAAGGAGCCCAACTTTGGATCTTAAAAGAAAGGAGTGAGCATCAGGAAGCAGAAGCTGGGGAACCGTGATGTTGCAAGCTATAATCCCTGCAGCAAAGGACAGACTATCTTCCTCCTGCAAACAACATTCAACATCTGGAAGGTCTGGGCCCTTTCCTTCCTCCGTGCCCTTGCCTGATGAGAAACTCCTCTGCCTGGAATGGCTTTTCTCCCCTCACCCTTTAGGACCCAGCTAAAATGTCACCTCCTTGGAAGCCTCTTGTTTCACTGCCTCACCACCCAAGTAGGCAGAGTGAGGCACAGCCCTCTTTGTTCAGACCTTTATCAGAGCACTTCTCGTGGTAGATTAATAATTTACATGTTTGTTGCATGCTCCACACTGTGAGCTACTGTAAGGCCAAGAATTCCAGCTATTACTCATGCATATATCCCCAGGCTCAGCATCAGCCCTGGCACAGACTACATGCTCATAAAATATTTTCAAAATGGCAGTACCCGAGTTTAGAATGAAATTGGAAACTCTTTGTTTTAAGGAACAAAATAAATGCCAAAATATATTCTATCTATTTTTTCTTCACAGAGTTCTGGGAACGACTGAGGGTAAGAAAAAAACATTTGTCTTGTGAAGTAAAACCTTACCAGTTTGGATTGGGAGTCAGTCTCAATTAGCAAAAAATCATAATTAGAAATACCTATAATGATAATTTTAAATGTTCAAAGACCGACTCTACATTGAACAAGGCTAATGATGTAGCAATGGCATAGTCACCAGTGCATGGGACTGCTTTAAAGAACAGATAGGAATAATTTGACTCAGTCTATCAACTGTTCATTTACATCAATATGTTAAAGAAGTCCTTGTTGCGATCCTGCTTTTGTAATTCATTTGCTTAAAAACCCCTACTTTTTGCCCTCTTTTGGGGGAGCTGAGGTAGGAGGGTAAAAGGGACTATCTCTGGAATTGTATTAATCATATATAATCTTTGGATTGTGACACTCTTCCATCATGCACAGCCTATATTCATGTATTCATGTATTCATTCATTCAGAGATGGGGTCTCATTCTGTTGCCCAGGCTGGAGTGCAGTGGTGCAACCATAGCTCACTGCAGCCTCAAGCTCTTGGGCTCAAGTGACCCTCCTGCCTCAGCCTTGAGAGTAGCTGGGATTACAGGTGTGTGCCACCATGTAGCTGCTTTCATTTATTTATTTTGTAATTTTAAATAATGTACTTAACACGCACAAAACCACTACCCAAAACAAAAGCCAAGATCTTGAGAATAACATACCTCTAATCATTTGCTACCTCCCAGTGAGTCCATCCACAGCCTGAGTTAGGTCCCAACCCTAATCTCTCAGCAATCACTCCCTGGCTCTCCTTTCTATACAGGTTTTATTGCATCTGTCTGTATTCTGAAAAGTATATTTTTATTTTTATCTTTAACTCTATTAAAAAGATGTCATCCTGTCGGTAATGTTTTAGGATTTACTTTTTTTTTTAGTCATTTTTCTTTAGGATTTACTTTTTCACTTATTATTATAGTTCTATAAGTTAGCCATATCTTAGGGTTCACTGTGGCTCATTTGTTGTTGAAACCTAATAGTCCATTTTAGGACTGCACCCTCATTTACTCATCTAATCCCTCACTAATGTCAAGTGGGTTGTTTCCAGAATTTTGCTATTGTTTACAGTGCAGCTTTGAAGATTCTTGTTCATGCACAAGACTCTCTCTTGGATAATACACCTCAAGTATAACAGGTATGTACATATGCGACATTCTTCATTTATGCATTCATTCGTTCATTTACTGAGACAGGGTCTCATTCTGTCACCCAGGTTGAAATGCAGTGGTGTGATCAAAGCTCACTGCAGCCTCAAAATCCCAGGCTCAAGTAATCCTCCCACCTCAACCTCCTAAAGTGCTGGGATTATAGGTATGAGCCACTTCACCTAGCTAATATTCAACTTCAGATGGTAATGACAAACTTCTTCTGATATGGTTATGCCGATTTACTCTCCCACAAGTCATTTAAAAGATAGCTTGTGGGCTGGGCGTGGTGGCTCATGCCTGTAATCCCAGCACTTTGGGAGGCCGAGGCAGGGGGATCACAAGGTCATGAAATTGAGACCATCCTGGCCAACATGGTGAAACCCCATCTCTACTAAAAATAGAAAAAATTAGCTAGGTGTGGTGGCACATGCCAGTAGTCCCAGCTACTCGGGAGGCTAAGGCAGGAGAATTGCTTGAACCCAGGAGGTGGAGATTGCAGTGAGCTGAGATCGTGCCACTGCACTACAGCCTGGGCGACAGTACGAGACTCCATCTCAAAAATGAACTGACATCTCCTCCAACAGTTGATATTGTCAGACTTGTTAATATTTGCCGCTTGTTATCAGTGTAGAATCAATGGAGCTATCAGCATTATAAACAAGTGTAATCTAAATTAATCAGTATTTTGAAATAAGAAAATGTATTTGATTATAAAAGTAACTTTCACTGTAGAAAATTTGTAAATATAAAAAAACACCAAAATGGAAAAAAACATAAGAGCTATAGTTTATCAAGGTTTAATATTCCTTTACAATGAAGGAACATTACCCCATTAAGAGGGCAGTCTACAATTGCAATTTATTTAAAACCCCCTATGAGTGCTCCTTCCAGACCTGACCTACTACTGAACAAAGCCCTACCCAGTCTTAGATTCCCTAAAGTGCCACTGCACTGTTCTGGGAGCCCAGGGAACAATCTACATACTGCAAGATGCTGGCTAAATATCAGAGTTAAAAACTGAAGATGTGTTTTGAAATTCATAACATCTCCCTTATGGGAGGTTCATGTTCTATACAGTGGTTTCAATCTACGCCTCTTTTGATCTGGGAGGAAGGGATTGGAAGTTCTTATTAAACACTTAATAAAAGCACTTCTTTATTTTTAAATACATTTTCAGAAACTCCTTTGTAGCATTTTACTTCCTTTCAGCAGCAAGATGCATTAAGGAGAGCAAAAACAGTCTGCAGAATAACAAGGACACTATGGCTACGCTGTGGGTAATTGAATAAAGGTGTCCCCCAAGGCATAGAGACTCAGTTTCTAGGGGCATAGTGCATTTTACAAACACTAGCCCAGCATAAACAGAGTTTGCTTACAACACATTTTCTGGAGACTAAATTTCAAACTTACTGATATCTAACCATGAGTCAGGCACTGTGTTAGTACAAATTCAGAAAGAAGGACACAGCACCTACCCTCTAGGACATCACCATCTGCTTAGAAAAACATACAAACTACACAATTACAAAACCGGAAAGAATAAAACAAGTGCTATTATTAGGTACAGAGAGGGTAGCAAAGACATGATTTGGACCAACAAGGATGGGGATAATTCTGATGAAAGTAGCGTGAAATATAAACAGAGTTCCAAAGGGTGACTGGACTATCTACAGGAAAAGATAGTCTACACAACACGTTCAGGCAGAAGGGAGAAGCACTTCATTTCGAGAACCAGTCAGTTGCTCATGCAAACATTTCTTAAGCATCTACTATGTTCCAGGGCTGCCCTAGAGACTGGGAATACAAAGAGGTGAATGAAATTAACAATGGAGCTTCTGAAAGGCTTTTCTGAGAAGGTAGGAATTTGAAGGATGAAAAGAACCAGCGACCCCAAGAGCAGTGGGCAGAACTTCACTGAGAGAAGGAAGAGCATGTGGAGAACTCTAAGGTGGGAAAGCCCTTGGTGTAAACTAGGAGGTGAAAGGAGGCCAGGGGGCCACATGGAGATGCCAAGATGAAGAAGGATTATAGGTGTTGTTGAAGGGTGGGCAGAGGCCAGATCACACAGGCATACAGGTCAGCAAAAGGAAAGTGAGCTGGAGTCTAAAGACCATCAGAAACACTGAAGGAATTTCAGTGTGTTTGGGGAGCTTTGTGATGGGTAGGAGGGCAAAGAAACAGAATCCCAAATATATCTTTGAAAGAGCACTCTGGCTAATGGGTTTGGAAAGCCATGAAGCGGGGAGGGAGAAGAGAGATCAGATAGGAAGTGGTAGCAGTGGTTTAGGTTAGAGAGGATGGTGACCTGCACTGTGCATGTAGCCCTGGAAACAGAAGTGGATTGATTAAATACGTACTTTTAAAATACTTTTTAAAATTTTGGTAAAAAACATAACAAAGTTTACTCTCATAACCATTTCGAGTATATGGTAGTGTTAACTATATCTCCTTGTGAAACAGAACTCGAGAAATTTTTCATCTTGTAAAACTGAAACTCTATATCCATTAAACAACCAGCCTTTACTCCTCCTATCCATCCCTGATGACCACCATTCTACTTCCTGTTTCTAAGAGCTTGGCTACTTTAGACACCTCATTGTGAAATAAGCCAATCAGATACAAAAACAAATATTACTAAATGAAATCATGTAGTATTTGTCTTTTTTGTGTGTTTATTTCACTTAGCATAATGACCTCAAAGTTCATCCACGTCGTAGCATGTGACAGGATTTCTTCCTCCTTTTCTTCCCCCAGTACAGAGTCTTGCTCTGTCACCTAGGCTGGAGTACAGTGGCATAAGCACAGCTCACTACAGCCTCGACCTCCCAAACTCATGTGATTCCCCCACCTCAGCCTCCTGAGTAGCTGAGACTATAGGTGCACAATTGCATCCGGCTAGTTTTAAAAAGTTTTTTGTGGAGACAGAGTCTCACTGTGTTGCCCAGGAAAGTCAGGAATTCATGAGCCTGATCCTCCTGCCTCGGCCTCTCAAAGTTCTGAGATTACAGGAGTGAGCCACCATGCCCGGTCGATTTTCTTCTTTTTTAAGGCTGAGTAATAGTCCATCATATATATCCCACTGTATACACCACATTTTAAAAATCTGTTTATTCACAGATGGATTTTTAGGTTGTTCCTACCCCCTGGTATTATGAGTAGTACTGCAATGAATACAGGTGTGCCAACACCTCTGAGATCATGTTTTCAATTCTTTCATATATACCCAGAAATGAGATTTCTGCATTGTTTACTAATTCTATTTTTAATTTTTTGAGGAATGACCACACTGTTTTCTGTAGCAGCTGCACTATTTTACATTCCCACCAACAATGCACAAGGATTCCAATTTCTCTACATCCTGGCCAACACTGGTAATTTTCTATTTTTTTGAAAGTGACCACCCTGATGGGGAAAAAGTTTCTCATTATGGTTTTGATTTGCATTTCGCTGATGATTAGTGATGTTGAACATCTTTACAGATGCTTGTCGGTCATTTGCATACCTCTGAAGAAATGTCTATTTAGGTCCTTTGCCCATTTTTAAATTGAACTTTCTGTTGTTAATTGTAGGAGTTCTTTATATATTCTGGATATTATCAGATATATGGTTTGCAGATAATTTCTCCCATTCATAGGCTGCCTTTTCGCAATGTTAATTATTTCCTTTGCTGCACTGAAGTTTTTAAGAAGTCTGAAGTAGTCCTCTTTATCTATTTTTCTTTTGCTGCCTATGCTTTTTTGTATCATAACCAAGAAATTATTGCCAAATCCGATGTCAAGCAGCTTTTCCTCTATATTTTCTTCTAGGAGATTTATACTTTCAGGTCTTATGTTCAGGTCTTTAATCCATTTTGAGTTAATTTTTGTATGTTGTATAAGTAAGGGTCCAACGTTTTTCCTTTTGCATGTGGATATCCAGTTTTCCTAACACCATTTATTGAAGAAATTATTCTCTCCCCATTGTGTTGCCTTTGTACCCTTATCAAAGATCATTTGACATACACATAAGGGTTTATTTCTGGGCTATTTATTCTATTCCATTGGTTTATATGTCTGTCTTTATGTCAGTAACATATTGTTTTGATAACTGTAGTTTTGTAATTATGTATTACACATATGTTATATGTAATATATAATTACAACATGTACATATACTTATAATTATATATAATATAGACATACATAAACACATACATATAATATATATGTGTATATATATGTACTTTTTTTTTTTTTGAGATGGAGACTCGCTCTGTCGCCAGGCTGGAGTGCAGTGGCACCATCTTGGCTCACTGCAACCTCTGCCTCCTGGGTTCAAGCGATTTTCATGCCTCAGCCACCCAAGTAGCTGGGACTACAGGTGCACACCACCACACCCAGCTAATTGTAACAATATTTTGAAATCAGAAAGTATGGTGCCTTTAGGTTTATTTTTTTCCTTAAGATTGCCTTAGCTATATGGGGTCCTCTGAGATTCCAAATGAATTTTAGAATTTTCTTCTATTTCCATAAAATATGTCACTAGGATTTTTTTTTTTTTGAGATGGAGTCACCTAAGTAGGAATGCAGTGATGCGATCTTGGCTCACTGCAACCTTTGCCTCGTGGGCTCAAGCGATTCTCCCACCTCAGCCTCCTGAGTAGCTGGGATTACAGGCATGTGCCACTACACCCAGCTAATTTTGTATATTTAGTGAAGACAAGCACGTTGGCCAGGCTGGTCTCAAACTCCTGACTACAGATGACCCATCCAGCTCGGTCTTCCAAAGTGCTGGGATTACAGGTGTGAGCCACTGAGCCTGTCCGTCACTAGGATTTTGATAGGGATTACACTGAATCTGCAAATCACTTTGGATAGTATGGATGTTTTTGACAATATTAACTCTTGTAGTCCATGAGCACAGGATGTCTTCCATTTATTTGTGTCTTCTTTAATTTCTTTCAGAATTTTTTGTAGTTTTCAGTATATGGGTCTTTCCCTTCCTTGGTTAAGTTTATTCCTGAGTATTTTGTTATTTTTGATGCTTTGGTAAACGGGATTGTTTTCTGAATTTTTTTGTTCGTTGTTAGTGTAAAGAAACACATTTAATTTTTGTTCATTGCTTTCGTATCCTGGAGATTTACTGAATTTGTTTATTAGCTCTAATAGTTTTCAGGTAGAATCTTTTGAGTTTTCTATGTATAAGATCATGTCATCTGTGAATAGAGACAATTTTACTCTTTCCTTTTCAATTTGGATATTTATTTCTTTTCCTTATCTAATTGCTCTGGCTAGCACTTCCAGTACTATATCAAACAGATATAACAAAAGAAGGCATCCTTGCCTTGTTCCTGGTCTTACTTAAAATATTTTCAAATTTTTGCCCATTAGTATGCTGTTAGCTGTGGATTTTTCATATATGGCCTTCATTATGTTGAGGTAATTTCCTTCTATTACTAGCTTGCAGTGTAGTTTTTATCACGAAAGGGTGTTAAATTTTGTTAAATGCTTTTCTGCATCAACTCAAATAATCATACGGTTTTTATCCTTCATTCTGTTAATGTGGTGAATTATACTGATTGATATTCATAGGTGAACCATCCTTACATTCCAACAATAAATCCCACATCGTCATGGTGTGGAATCCTTTTAATGTAATATTGAATTCAGTTTGCTAGTATCTTTTGAAGATTTTTCCATCAATTTTTTATGATAAATATTGGTCTTTAGTTGTTTTATTTGTGGTATCTTTGTCTGATTTTGGCATCAGGGTAACTATGGCCTCATAAAATGAGTTTGTAACGTTCCTTACTGTTTAATGTTTAAAAAGATTGAAGAGGATAGGTGTTAATTCTTCCTTAAATATTTGGTAGAATTCCCCAAGTGAAGACATCTGGTCCCAAACTTTTCTTTATTGGGAGGTTTTTGGTTACTGATTTAATCTCCTCACTAGTTATAGATCTGTTTAGATATTTTATTTCTTCATGA
This sequence comes from Aotus nancymaae, assembly GCF_030222135.1. Taxonomy (NCBI): domain Eukaryota; kingdom Metazoa; phylum Chordata; class Mammalia; order Primates; family Aotidae; genus Aotus; species Aotus nancymaae. The sequence continues at coordinate 2,941,190 of NW_026988491.1, forward strand.
TTCAGTCTTAATAGGTTGTTCAAAATTTATTTTAAAGAAATATATTTCTATAAATCTGCAAGATTAACTAATGGATTAGAATGAGGGAAAGAGAAAATAATGGGTGATGATTCACTTCTTTGTCTTAAACAACTAGTTATATGATGGCACAGGAATCAGAAAAAAGATTAAAGTAGAAATGGGGACATTAAAGAGTTAGGCTTGGCTGGGCATGGTGGCTCACGCCTGTAATCCTAGCACTCTGGGAGGCTGAGGTGGGTAGATTGCCTGAGCTCAGGAGTTCGAGACCAGCCTGGGCAACATGGTGAAACCCAGTCTCTACTAAAATACAAAAATTTAGCCAGATGTGGTAGCGTGCACCCGTAGTCTCAGCTACTCAGGAGGCTGAGGCAGGAGAATTGCTAGAACCCAGGAGGGGTAGGTTGCAGTGAGCCGAGATTGTGCCACCGCACTCCAGCCTGGGCAGCAGAGAGAGACTCCATCTCTTTAAAAAAAATTAAAAAAAAAAAAAAGAGTTAGGATTTAGGTGTTTTAGACTAGAGATGCCTCGAAGATATCCAGGAACAGATGTTTACTGACAGCTACACATACAGATCCAGAGCTTAGAGACCCCTGAGCTAGAGTAGAGAGAGAGAAATTACAGGGTACATTTAGAGAGCAGAGAAGAAGGCATAGTGGTTGGTTGAAATACAGTATTCACCAAGAGACAAGAACGGAAAATAAATCCAGAATACCCTCCTAGAACTAGATCATGGTGACAGGCTCTGATACTGGGGTTTTATTCTCTGCAAAGTAAAATTACAAAAAGGCTTTTTCCCCCTTTTGAATGACAGAATTGTTTATTCATGGCTATTTATTCCTCATTTAAAAGTAATATATGCCTAATTATAAAAAAATTTAAAAATAAGGAAAAGTAAAAAGAATAAAATAACAAGCAACCATAATTCCACCATCCATTTATAATCACCACTAAAATATGACCAATAATATTCTCCTTCCAAGAATTTTTCTTTTCATATCCATTTTTGTATATATTATAAAATTTAAATTATGCTATATATAGTAATTCTATATCCTATTTTTTTCAATTAATATTTCATCTATGTGACTAAATATTTGGCTATTAGATTAAATATTCTTTGTAAACATAATTTTAATTGCAACATAATATACTGAATAGATATAAAATAATTTATAATTCAATTATTATTTTATATTTACATTGTTTTCAATATCTTCTATGATATATAAACCTAGGATAGGTACTAGTAAGTACAGATCTTTGCTCCATTTCTGAAATAAAAAATTTTGAGATCAAAGGTTACAAACATCTAAAAAGAATTTTGATACTATTGGCAAATTGTTTTTAGAATTGCTATATCAAGGTATATCCCTAGGACATGAGCCTGCTCATTCACTGCATCTTTATTCTCACTGAGCATTATGGCTTTAAAAAATATTTACTAACTTTATAGATAAAAAATAATACATCAATGGAAATTTCTTACTGTTTTCATGAAACTATGAGACAGGAACCACTCTCACAAACACTCCATTCCAGTAAATTCAAACCATGCCAATAAAGTGTTTAATTTTAATATTATCATCAATTATGAGTTTAGGCTCACAAAATACAAACAAATCTCTAATAAGACTACTCCAAAGCAACAGGAAAAACCTTATTTCTAGCAGTCTAAGGGGAAGATCTAGGCTACTGAAGGGAGCTCAACAAAGTGATGCTGAGTGTCAAGCCACATAACCTGCTAGAGAGCCTAAGGACTCATTAGAACTTGTTAGCTTTCTGTATAGAGCAGAGGGGAAATGGTTAACATGGGAAACACAAGCAAGTTGCAGTCTCTCTTCTCTCTCTATCGTTGCTGAAGAGATGAACAAAAGACATTTTTCAATTCAAAAGGCACCTGGAAACAGAAGTACTCAAACTCCAGTATCACAGAAAAGAACTGCTTAGACATAAGTGTTTAAAGTTCAACCATGGCATTCAATGAGGAGTAGGCGATAGAAGAGTGAGACCAAGGGTAATCCTCTTTCTTCTGGTGAATTTTAATCTAGGTGTTTGGAAATTTGTATTAAGAGAAATCTACATTTTCATGCAGGCTGAGCCTTATGAAAGTTTGGTTTAGACTGAAATGACTTGGATGTGGCCCCCATATTGCCATAAGGGAGAGGCCACCTTCATGTATGCAGAGGTTTCAAGTGGCAGGTGTCGTACACCCAAGTACCTTTATAATTTTGGTGGCCAACAACAGAAACACACACATACACACAAAAGCTAGAAGGGCAGACTCTGGCAGTACCCATTTCTAACACTATCAAAAGGAGGGAGAATCTTGGCTTTGGGACACAAAGCCCCATCGGCATGGTGATCCCACGGTGGACATGCAGTCACTGTGCTCACTTAGATCCCTGCCATCCCTCCTCCCACAAGTATTTGAGTGCTCACTCTATAAAGTACTATGCTAGAGATTAGAGTTCCTGATGAATAAGGCAGACATAGCCCCTGCTCTCACAGAACTTAAAAAGAGTAAACAGAGTATATAAAATATTTTAATTAAAATTTCATTAAGTGCTTAAATGAAAATGTCAGGTATAATGAGAATGTATAAATGGGCATAAGAGGTAAGGAAACCTATGTTGGGAGTTGTAGAGGCTTCCTTAAGGAGGGGATATTTGAACTGACCCCAGAGGATGAGGGGAATTAAGCTGCCAAAGGCTACCCCAGGCAGTATGCACAAAGTCCTTCAGCAGCCCTTGGTGGAGAATATCTCTCAGATGGTCTTCCTGTCCTCCCTTGTTCAGTTCTCATGCTTCTTGTCAGCCTTTCTAATCATCATTTGGTTTCTCATGTAAATATACTTGCAGATAGAGAATGTATATAATACCTGGCATTCTAGTTTGTACAACTTTCTTAGAGCTTGGTTAATGGAAGTTTGCTCCCAAGCGGCAAACCTTCTTTGGGCACGTTAGCAACATTAATCAGGTTTTTAAACTTTAGAAGGCCACACTTCAGAGCTTGCCCTCAGTTCTGGGACAGCAGGGGTTATGTCGGCCTTGTTCATCAGGATCTCTAATCTCTAGCATAGTACCTTATACAGAGTGAGCACTCAAATACTTGTGGAAAGAGGGACAGTGGGGGGACTAAGAGAGCATGGCAACTGCATGTCCACCATGGGGTCAGCCTTTTCTATGGGACTTTGTGTCCCTAAACCAAGATTCTCTCTCCCTCTGATAGTGTTAGAGATGGACACTGCCAAAGTCTGCCCTGCTTGCTCTCCTATTTTTGGGTTTCTAGTGCTGGCCAACCATGCCCCTCTAACTTTCACTTTGGATATGCAATACCTTTGGTCAGGTTATAGTCTAATCACACTGGCCTAAGTTTCTGTCTGCTGAAATAGCTTTGTATACCTCTGGTCTAATGTCTAACCTAGTTTATTAGAGTCATTTATAATTTCAATCTCAGAGGGCAGCCTTATTTCCAAGTTCTTGGGAGTTACCACATTGTCAACCCCTGTAATTGCCAAACTATTGCCTGGGTCATTAAGGACGGAGATACTCCAGGATGCATAGCAGTCACAGGAGAAATAAGATAAGCGTGTGTGCATGTGGCTGAAGCCTGTTCCTTCTTCCTAAGAACAGAAGCTAGAAATGAAATTCTTATATTTGGCTATTTTCTCAAAATATGATATTAATTTTGAAAATTAAAAACAGAACAAGCTCTGGCCTGAAAGTCTGGGTGAGATCTAGACTGTTTTGATCCTGGCTCTGACACTAACTTGGCTGTCAGCAGGTCCTATTTCAATGTTAACTTCTGTTAAATAAAGGGGCTGGACTAGATGACTACTATAGCCCTTTCTGATACTGATATTACATTATTCAATAATTATTTTTCACCTAAGAACTCTTTCTTCCCCAACTTCATAAGCACCCCAAAGATCAGTCCAGCTGCTGGCAGCAACTACCACATACTTGGGAATCTGGGTGAATCATCTCTAAATAAATCACAGAATTACCTAAGGATTTTTCATGATTACAAATGAAAATCATTCAGGAGACAAGCAGAGATTCTTGGGACCTGATACAAGCAAACATAGCAGATTCTCTGACACACAGATTTTCTGGACCCTTGGTAATCACTGGATGGAGAATGGAGATGCCTGGGAAATCTAGTTACAACCCAGCTCTAAGGTACTCTCTTCCTTTGATTTTCCCTAGAAACAGGGTGCTTATGGAAATTGTTTTTCATAGGTAAAATAGTCAATCATTATAAAATGTTTTCATAAGCTTATACCTTTTACAACCTTTGCAAAAAGCAGTTCCCTTATCTATTCTTCATATTTGAGAGTTCAACACCTCTCACCTCACCCCTCTGCGCACAGATCTGTGCACATATCCTGTCACTGGTGCTAATTACTATCTCAAATAGGTGTTCAGCTATGGTAAAAACAAACTCATTATAATCTGCTTAAAACCAAAAATAATCTGTTTTAATTGGCTGGTATGCTAACTTCAAAGCCACGTTTATGTTGAAACAGTTTACAAATCCTGTTTAGAGAATGGGCATGTCTGATGAGGCCCTTCCCCACCTGATGCAAAATCACCAAAAAGAATAAAGACAGACCATTAAGGGGCTTACACTCTAGAGACACACATTTGTTTCTGCTGCAGCAGCTGTGAACAGACTGAGCAAAGCCATGTGAATTCCAAACGATGTATTCTATTAGCTCAAATAGGATGTTTACAAAAAATAATGCCCTGAGATTTATCTGAAAATGGGCTTGGGAATGTTTTACTACCTACCTTGAGTAGTGAGACTCCACCCCCAGGGCCTCCCGGACGCTGGCAATGTGCTGCTCCAGGGCTGAGCCGGTTGCTGTTGGAAGGGTTGTGCTGCTGCTGGCCTGGAAGTCACTTGAGTTTTCCACTGTGTTCTCACCCAGGTAGTGTTCATGAAATTTCAGAATTCCTGAAGCAAAAGAGGCACAGCTGACATTATACACAATAGGGCCAGTGAAAGGAGAAGCTGAGGGCAGGGGACAGGAATGCCAATGGTATGTGACTTCATCCTGCAAACCCTGTGAAAAAAATCCTGGAATCGAAGGTCTCAAGAGGGCTTTCTCTATTTTGGTCAGTACCCTTTTTACAGCTTTTACCATTAGGTATGGTGCTTGAAACCAAGGAATTCAAGATACGGCTTTTGCTTTTGATGATATTTTCAGAAGCTCCTGGAATTATGACTACTTCATATGTGTTTCAAAACAGATGCTTCCTAGAAGCACCAGCTAGGGAAAGTCTCCTTTCAGAGATAGTGCATGAGTATGCCAAGACATACCCTTTATAGAAACTAAAATCCCGAAGAAAAATATAATTGGCCAAGTGGAAATTGTGTTCCAACAGAGCTTTCATTTCACAAAAGCAAATTATAATAAACATACAATATAAAAGCCAGATAAAAACATTTTAAACCATTTTTAAATAAGACTAACTGGTCAATGGTCATTAATGAATTAAAGGAGCAAAAAATGATGGCTGCATAAAATTGAGGCAGTCCACAGTGGTTTTCTGGCAATAAATAGGATATATTCTCAAATGGTAATGAAGTATGTCAGCTCTGGAAAATGCCGATCCTCTCTGATTGGATTAGAGCCCCCCAGCGAAAGCTTCAGAGCCTCATTAAGAGCAAAAAGGAATGGAAAAGAAACAATAGGAGCCTCATTATACATGGCTCATTATTACAGGGATTCGGATATACCACCTGTCAAATCATGTCCCCAAGATGTAACAACCACAGAGAGAAGGAGCTTGATACCGCCCAGTCATCAACTGTGTCCTCACGACTATCAGTGCCACTCTGGGAGCTGGGATCCACAAAGATTCCACTGTGACCAACATTTACTAACCAAGTCACTGTAAAAATCCCAATTTAAAACCTTCAGCATTAAAAAGGTCAGCTGTAAGAACAGTCTTTGTGGAAAGCCCATAAAGGACATGGAACTAAAGGGAAAAGACTATTAAAAACAATGCTGAGGCATAGAATGTATAGGCACAAATGCTCATTGCCTAAAGGCATCTGGGAGCTGTCATCCAGACATCTTTTTTTTTTTTTTTTTTTTTTTAATCAAAGGGATAGAAACATAATCAAGAAAATCTTGTCAATTCTCACTGGCAGTTAAAGTTTTTGAAACTGGCTTATAGATATTCAAGAAGCCCATTCTTTAAGATTCCCAATTATAAGATCCACTTCCCCAGTCAATAAACTCTAATTGGATCTGGTGTGCCTCCAACATGGTAAAGCCATCAGCATTTTATTATGCAAAAAATATGGCCCTAACAGCTAATTAGTGTTTCTGTCTTTAGTGAAACTGTTACAGCCTGAACATTTAATGCTGATTTAATCAAAGGAGATTTTTACTTCTGAAATAGATTTACAGCAGAACTGGTTAAAAATGGGTTCTGTTAAACTCAGAAATTTCAAGCATAAGACTTATTTATAACCTGTGATAGAGTTGCCATCATCATTTTAGTCTCTTTAACTTTGCCATGACAAAGGGTCACAATTATTAAACCATGTCTAGAAAGAATTTGTTAGGACTTGCAGTCATCACTTTATTCGCTAATGAACAACAGCTGCCTACACATAGGGCTGCTAGTGAAATTAATTCTTCTGCTCTTAGTCTTCCTTGATAAATGCTTCCACATTCAACAGCGAGGAGCAGCGATTTCTTGGGGGAATGGGAAAGCTGAGCTGTCTTATTAATTGAATGCCCCACCATGGCATATCCACCACGGCTGAGGTTTTGCTAAAATCTGACATCAGTTCCTTAGTAAGATCTATGATAATTCACCTCTTCCACCTCTATTCATTAGATTTTCACAGGTCTAGTCTTCTAATTGCCCTGTTCCCACAGAAAGAGATCTTACCTGCCCCAGGAGCAAGCAGCCAGCTATACAGATAGCCTGCAGCCAGGGAATAGTAAAGCACTAGTCCCCTCTGGCCATTAACCATCTCTAAGATCTGATCAATAGTGACTGGGGAGTAGGGGTCGGAGTCCTGTTGTCCTGTTTGTCGTTCCACCAGAAGATCAGCAAATGCCCTTGTCCGTCCCCTTTCTGCCACGGCCAGGGCTTCATCATGATGGCCTAGGAGACAAAGAGATATGCTGAGGAGTCCATAGCGAGTGTGCTTACTTAACAGAGGCCTATCAGGGACGGCCATCAAATCCTGGGAAGAAACCTCACTGCCTCTGCTCTCCAATATGTGATAGAATCTCAATCACACTGCTTCAAATTCAATTCCCTGCCTCAGATGGTGGGTGCAGTGTCCTACATGACTGATTCCACACTACCCTAAACCATCGAGTCTTCACCTGTCTTGCAGTCAGTGCCACAAAAGAGCTAATCTAATTCAGTCCACTTGTCTTTAGTCCTGCCCTTCTCTGTTCTACCTCCTGAGTTGTTCCCTAACCTAGCTTTTTTTTTTTCACTTCCTGCCTGGCTTCTGACACCAGGTTTATTGGTGTCACTTGGCTCTTTACATTTTTTTTTTTTTTTTGAGACAGGGTCTCACGCTGTCGCCCAGGTTAGAGTATAGTGGCACAATCTCAGCTCACTGCAACCTCCACCCCTGCCCCGGGTTCAAGCAATTCTCCTGCCTCAGCCTCCCAAGTAGCTGGGACTACAGGCATGTGCCACAATGCCTGGCTAATTTTTGTATTTTTAGTAGAGACGGGGTTTTGCCATGTTGGCCAGGCTGGTCTCAAACTCTTGACCTCAGGTGATCTGCTCACCTCAGCATCCCAAAATGTCTATGCATCCTCTGACTCTCTCTCTCTCTCCTCCCTCCATGCAGCCCCTCTATGTGTAACATTGTCCAGCCTTATCCATTTCTTCCCAAATTATATCTCCGTCCCTTTACGCATGCCAGCTCCTCTCCTGGGTATGCCCTTCTCCATTTCACTGGTCTTGTCTCAACAAGAGGGATGCTAATAGTTGTCCTGCCTAACTCAAAGGGCTATTTTAAAGATTAAATGAAGCACTACATGTAAAGATGGCTGGTAGACCTACTTAAAGCACTACATGTGTAACAGGTAGTAGTAGTGTTGTTGGGGCTGATATCTCATTCCTTTCTGGGATCCAACACACTTTTTCCTTTATCCCCATGGGCAAAGAGTTTAAACCTCTTTGCCGTTTAAAGAAAGGTGTCCGTTTCTTTAAAATTGCTTCTCTATTTCAAGCTTTTCCTGTCTTTTACTTGAATTTCAAATCCCACTTTCCTTAAGAAACTGGCCTATAATCTAGTTTAAAAGCTAATGTGCCAATATGAAAGCACAAAAAATATAAAGGAATTGTTTATAAGTGCTGAAGGAACAAATGCAGAGGATTTACTTTTGTCATACATGTAAATATGGAAGAGTTACTATAACTAGAGTCCAGAGAAAGCAGACAGAAGCAGACCAGATGCTGCAGCTGTGACAGCACTTCAAGGATGCCTTGCTTCCTGCAGTTTGGGTATCGGATGCAAGTGGAGATTTATATGTGTGTGTGTAAATGTCTCCTTTTCCTCTATTAAGTTATTAACTGGAACAGCAGGGACAATTTCTGTGCACATTGGAAAACTGGCCCCAAAGTGCCAGACAGACTTAACACTGTGATTATAATAGATAATAAACTGTAATCCCAGGCAATGAACACATATAATAGATACATTTTTCAAAAGGAAATATGAGATTTCTTATACATACAGCAAAGGACAGGTTATCAAAAAAGCCTAAACATCCAAATTCAAAGCCTTTGATAGTTCCAATAAATATCTCCTGGGAAGAGGCAGATGACAGACAGGGGAGCTGGAAGGGACTGGCTGACTAGTTAAGGCCCAGGTGAAAAAAGATGCATGCTGCCCCAGTGTGATAGGGCACACAGGCTTGGGAGAATCATCACTGACTGTGCCACAGCCTAGGAGGCAGACACAGGCGGTAAAAAACATTTATTAAACAGCAACCTTGAAAGATGTGTGGCTGAGGAAATAGAGAAAAGGCAGGTGTCTTCTCAGGTACTTCCCCTTAGTCAGATTCTTGAACCATGTGCTAGTGGTGAGAGGGAACCTGGGGAAGACACACCTGGTTCAAGCATCCCTGTCTCAAGGACACTTTCTCTGCCTCCTGGACCCAGAGATAAGAAACTTTGTTGAATTAGACAAGCGACTTTGTTTCAGGCTGAGTGTGATGGTTCATACCTGTAATGCCAGCAAGTTGTGGAGGCCAAAGCGGGAGAATTGACTGAGCCCAGGAGTTTGAGATCAGCCTGGGCAACATAGTGAGACCTCATCACTATTTAATTTTTTTTTTTTTTTAAAGAGACTTTGTTTCCACAGCATCAGAGTTTATCTTAATGCCAATCAGCACTGTACTGGACTCACTGACTTATGTCTCTCCACAGGCTAAGAGCTTCTTATGGTCAGGAACCAGGCCTTCTTGACTATAATCCCCAGGGCAGGCACTCAGCACATGGTCAGAGCTCTACTAATCTTCGTTGAATAAATGAATGAATGTTCAATGACTGGTTGTAGTTGTGGCTCCACAGTCTGTTGTCACAAAAAAATCACATTTCATCACAGCTGTCACTAAACAACTTGGACACACACCTGTGCGCACCAGTGCACACGTAAGCAAGGAGTAAGCTGGGGTTCCAGCTGTTCTCACCTAGGCTGACGAGCACCCGCTGCAAGGCCTGGTAGGATGATGTCTGTAGGTCAAAGAGGGAGAGTTTGTAGTCTGTGCTCAGCTGTGCCTCATGTCGGATCGTTTCAAACAAGGCTGATGCCCTATAAAGCTTCAAGGAGGGAGGAAGAACATCACTCATTCCCCAGAAACCAATGTCCAGCTGTTTACAGACTAGAGACAACTGTTGCTCATATCTCTGTGCACAACCTAAGTATTTTTTTAAAGATTTGAAAGGAAGAATCTTATGTCCATGTGTAAGGAAAATGGATGTGCTGTGGTCAAGAATAGGCCGAGGCAGACATCCAGTCCAGCGTGACTCTGCGAGTTTGGAGCACAGGTGCACAACTTCACTCATTATGTAACTATGCCACGTGAGGCTCACCCATGTGAGCTCCTGCTTAGCTCTGAACCACTATTGTCTGTAAAAGGTATAATTACCCTGCTAACGTTGTATATATGGCTTGCACCCAAAGCTCGCACCTGGGCTCACTCACGCCCAGAGAGATAGTAGAGCCATGTTGAAACTGTCTATGACTCCTCAAGTGTTTTTCCAGCTACCTGCCACTTGCCCACTGACTTTCCTCATCAGAACCTGACACCAGGTAGGTCTTTGTGGACCTGAAAAGGCATCAGATCATACCCAGTAAATTACAGTTTATAAAATTCATTTTTGATACATAATGGGATCTAAAAGACATTATAGACTATGGTCTTAAAGATATTAAAACAGCTATTAATCCAACCAAGTGCTGATTTTTATTAAAACAAAAAGCCTCTTCTCTTGTCATCAAGCAACCACAATTCACCACTGTCATGCCTCATGGTGAGGAAGGATGGGAGTGGGAACAGGTGTGATGGAGGCATGCTGGAAATGGATGAGGCTGAGAGGAAGAGAGCGCCACATTCTCTGGAGGGCAATAGCTCTTTGCAGTTGGTTCAGTGCCTCAGGGTCAGATCATCACTGGGTAAGCTCCTCAAGGAGTCATGCCCACTCACATGGACACTCTGAGGACCAGTTGCCATTCCTGATGGAGACACTGTCCTGCTGCTCTAACAGGCTTCTCCATCAGTGAGGCCACAGACTTTTCCGACTCTGATATTTTCTTTTATTTTTCCCCCTTATGCCACACTGTCTAAAATGACTCTGATATTTGTATGCTGGAAACTCAGTATCAAATTTTAAATTTATCCAAACTTAAAAATCATCAGAATTCTAAGACTACTTCTTTCTTGGCCTTTTGGCTAAGATCAAGTACAGAATTTTAAGACTAAGAACACAGACCCAGAGAGTGCTAAGAGAATGTGTTCCTAACTCTGCCACTAACTGGCTGTGTGACCTTTGGCAAGACTCAGAGACTCAATTTCTTCCTCTCTATAAAGAGGGAAGTTTCTACCTCACAGGGTTATTTTAAGGATCAAATTCATTGAGGTATAATAAATACTTTCAAAATTTCAAATCAGAATATCAATATAGGTTTTACTTTTTATAATCAGGAAATTAGAGAATCAATCTTTTACATTGCCTTTAATCATTTTACAAGTACAGTAAAACACCCTAACATTCTAGAATGCTATGGTGCAAATTCAGTCACATGTCTTCAACTCTTGTGAGCACCTATGGATAGAAGACTAGATGTCCTTATCCTTGGTCCCCCTCTGCCTAGCACAATGTCCTCTGCAGTCACCACTCACATGCTCGCTATTTGGATGAGTGTGTGATTTTAGATGCAGCCATCTCACTACTCCTCCAACCTAACAAAGGAGCCCATAACTCTAGGGATCTTTCTACTCTCCAGGGCCAGCATGACAAGGGATTTTCCTTCAACTACTTGCACATATGCAGAAACATGGCCTTCTTTTAGAAGAGGGAGAGAGAGAGAAGTTATATCTATTAACATATCTAGGGACATTAAATCTAATAATTATGAATTCTTTTACTTCTGTCATGAAATGAATATAATTTTATTATTATATTAATGTTTAATGGGGAGCAATAGCACTTAATACAAGAATTCCTAAGAAATTATTGATAAATCTATCACATTAGTGAGCAAAAATCTTTACTGATTGTTCAATACTTCTGGGCTGGTACAGGCTGGAAATCATACACATTAGCCCAAGGGTAGAAGTCAGTGCCTCTGGTAAATACCATCACTACTAGGAAAGTAATCCTAAGGTCTTCCATGCTTCCAGAAACAAAAAATCCACTTCAGTCAGGGGTTCTGCTTACCTGGTGTTGGGCCTCCTCCAAGTTTCCACTAGCCCAAAGGGAGAGGCCAAGGCCATGGCGAATTTTTGCCTCATCTTCTCTTCGGCCCAGTTGCTCAGCTAACCTTAAACCTGAAACCAGACAGAGAAAACAGATAATTTCACTATCTTAAGGAGTCCTGGAGGGTCATTTTACTTTTCTGTTTTTGTTTGTTTTGAGACAGGGTCTTACTCTGTTGCCCAGGCTGGAGTGCAGTGGCAACTCATTGCAGCTTTGACCTCCCCAAGCTCAGATGATCCACCTCAGTCAGCCTCCAGAGTAGCTGGGACTATGGGCACAGGTCACCACACCTGGCTGGCTTTTGTATTTTTTGGTAGAAACAGGGTTTCACTATGTTGCCCACGCTGGTCTCCAGCTCCTGGGCTGCAGTGATCCACCCACTCTGGCCTCCTAAAGTGCTGGGATTACAGGACTGAACCACTGTTCCCACCCAATTTTGCTTCAAGTGTCAATAAAAAAATGTTAACCAGAGTTACTCAGGAAGCTGAGGCAGGAGGACTGTTTAAGCCCAGGAGTAAGAATCTAGCCTGGGCAACTTAGTGAGACCTATCTCTTTAAAAAAAAAAAAATACTAACAACACAGCTAGATAAAATGAGGACACAGCCAAGATAGAATAAGCATTCTCTTCAAATTCTGTGCTGGTAGCAACATTTCCAGGATGTTCCAGGATGCCTCAGCAAGAGCTCAGGTGATGGCTATCAGCAGGAGACAGGTTTGCAGGGCAGACAGAAACACTAAAACAAGTGAAACCTAACCTTGTCACCCTCCTAGATTTGAAATCCATAGCTTTGCAAATGAAAACTCCTGGTTGATAAATTTATCTAACCTGATTCTTCGGCTGGCAAAGCGCTTCCTGACAGTTAAGTACAGAAGGAAAGAGAATACTTTTACTTTCTCATGTGCACAGCATCCAATGAGTGTTAAGAAACACACGATGTTCTCCTGAAAGCAGGATATGAACACAGCCTGACCCTGCCTTCTGCTACTGATGCTACTGACACATTTCATGTTTAATCTGTTTTCCCTTTCAGTCTAAGACTTTGATGTGCCTCAGCAGGGTTGCAAAACAAGTGCTATTATGAGGCAAAAGCCTTAAATGAGACCATCCTCATTTTAATAGCCTTCAGATAGGCACCTGCAGTTTGGGTCACTTATCCACAGCAAGCTTCTGGGTTTCAGGACACCAGCAACCTCCAGGGCTTTGTGAGAGTCAAATCTGAAGGCAACCATTTATTGTATTGGTCACTAGGCAGTTCTCAGCATCGCTTTGCCCTCATTATCCTGCTCTCTGTACCTAGAAGCTAGCTTGTGCAGAGACAGCATGAAGGCTCCCACCGTACAACTGCACATACAAAGGAAAGACTTCCTTCTTCTAATCTAATTCAGGGTAGATGGAAGCCTGCCTCTAATCATGCTGGGCCTGTGCAATTTCAGACTTTTGAAAAGGAATTGAGGTTGTTGAGAGGGTAAGAAAAGTAGTACTCAGGTTCAAGGTCATAAATATACATTTCAAAATGCTCACAAATCAGAAAACTCAGAAACAACATTTTAAGTTTAAATCATGTTTTGGATAACAAAAATATTTGTAAATAATTCACATTTTTAAACATCTCACAGAATAGAAAAACATATTAAAGAAGATGGTTCTTGGGGAAAAAACCAGAAGGATACTGATTGCTTAAAACTTCAATAAGCTAACCACATTAATTCTTCAATACAGATGTCCCTGCTAGGTCGAGATCTGAGCCAAAAGTAAAATTCATTGAGACAACTCCTGCTTAGAAGGCATGTTCTCTGAGAACAGGGACTTTGCTTTGTTCCTGCTGTATCCCCAGCATGTAGGACTCTGAGGTTCAACAATGAAGAGTTAAAAGCCCACTGGATAGACAAGATATCTGTCCTGCCGCCGCTTCTATCTGCTTCTGGCTCTCAGGAACCTGACTCACCATCCAGCTCTCCTAGAACCTATAGTTTGTCAGGGACTGGTCCCAGGTAAGTCACCAAGTTGATTCATGCTCCCTTTCTTCATTTGCAAGAAGAGGAAAGGCTGGGTGAGACCACTGGTTTTAACCAGAGGTGTTCCCCTCTGCAGCACCTGGAGAACTTGTTCAAAAGACTCAGACCAGGCTCCATCTGTGAGAGTCTTATTGCACTGAAGCAGGGTGATGGTGATCCACAGGCCCCACAGCCTCCTCCCCTCAGATAGCCAGGAGAGAGGGAGCAGTAGGGTGGTTTCCAGATAAGCTAGTCCTTCATTGCCAGAGGCTGCAGACCTAACTCAGAGCATTCGAAAAGCACTGTCCAGGTGTCCTGCACTCATGAAAAGAGGCATCTGGTTTGGCCCATGAGGCAAACCATCAGCTACAGGCTCCCTAGTGGACACATTCACAAAATAGACACTGTAGAGGTGCTACAAATTAAGAGTTTTTAGATGTCTGCAAGACTTAAAAATTACAAGAAACAATAAAAATGAACTTGAGAATTTTCCATAAATATAGAATTGTGTTGCAATGTCTCAGGCAAACCAGCTGTTTCATGGAAGTGGTATTTCAGTAAGTACAAAAGAACACAGCTGAAAAGTTGTCATATGACTGAATTTAATAGTTTTCACAAATTCAACTGAAAATTGCTCCTCATCTTCTGGAATTTTAGTTTCAGGAAATTAGAAGCCAACATTCTCATTTAATGCATTGAGGCAGAGCCCCATGTGGGCAGAATGGGAGCCAGATAAGGTCTGGCAAGTAGCTTCAGACTCTCTGTAACCTCTCAGACTGCAAGCCAGCACAGTCCCTGGTCCGTTGCAAAGGAGACCAGCGAATCAGCCCTTCACCCATTCTCCTCTTTGTTTCCTGCTTCTCTCTCTCCTGGCTTCCCAGTGGGAGCTCAGGAGTAAAAGATGATAGGGTGTCCGACCCTGCTCTGCAATTGTAAAGTTAGAAACAACTTCAGAGAGGGTCTTGTGTGGTTCCTGGTTCAGAAAACCCAGGCTGGGTCCTATTCCTTGACTAACTGACCACATGATCAGGATAAAATCACTGTACTCCTCTGAACCTCAGGTGATTAAACTGCAAAAACGGGAATCAAAAGATATACCTCATAAGACTATTGTGAGAACAGAATCAGATTAAATATACTTTATGTGCAAAGCCCCTTGGAAGTGAGAGTTTTTGCTTGAAATCAGTAACCATTCCTTTTACCAGTGAGCTACCTGCCCCTTTTCCCTTCTCGAGTGAGAGGATCCAATGTGCCTGTGTGAGGGGAAGGACTTTCAAGAGCAGAAAGACCCACCTCAACGTACAGAGGTGGAGGGCAAAGGCATTGCTGTGGGACTTCAGCTTTCGGAGGAATGAAGCATCCAAGGTCCAACTGTGCAGCCTTCAGTTTCTAGGCCTGCCTGGAACAAGACCCTACCGTGGCACCAGCCCAAGCACTGTCAGTGACAAATGCTGGGAAGGAAGCCTGGTTTACTGCTCAAGTGACCCTCAGACTGAGGCTTCTAGATTAGACTTCAATTGCAATGTCAGAACTGACTCAAGTTTTCATAGAGTTAGTTTAGATACTCGTTAGAGGGATGACAGAGCTTGGAGCAGATGGGCATTTTCTTCTGATTCAAACCCTTATAATTTTTTAGGATTACATCTTACTTGATTCGTCTGCGTGAGAACAAGTTGCTCATTCCACAGAGGGTTCTGAAAACCAAGGAGGGTATCAGCACCTTGGGCATCTGGCAAGCAGTAGATGCTGTCACTAAAAGAGTAAGACAATCTGGGTCCAGAGAGAGCAGGGCAAGGTGCTACAGACAATGAAACACCTTAGTACTGTCAAGGGACACCTGGTGGGGACACTGTGATTCTGGAGTTGAGCTGACAATGTGGCCTCTGAGACCCTTACTCCACACAGAAGTGGCCACTCAAACTATGCATACTTTCCTCTGAGTCTTGAGTTCTGACTCTGAACTTGATTTCAAGCAGGGCAAGACAACAAAATGGGCCTTTTCACCTACCTTCCTGTAAGTACATGACGGCTTGGGAATAGTTCTGCAAGGCATGATGGGTCCTTCCAAGGCTACTATATGACACCGTCTTGGCCACCAAGTCATTCATCTGTGCAGCAATGCTCAAGTGCTGTTCTTGATAGACCACAGCCCTCTCAAAGGTGCCCAGGGATTCATAAGTCAGGCCCAGGTTCCCATAGGCTCGGCCCTGGCATGTGGGGTTGTTGGTTTCCTCTGCTATCTGTAGATCAAGTTGGTGGTACTGCAGGGCTGTGTCATACTCCCCCATCTGCTGGTAAACGCCCCCCAGGCCACAGGCTGCATCACTCTCCAGGGCTCGGTCTTTCATATCTCTAGCAATGTGCAGCTGGCGTTCAAGGCAGGAAATGGCTTGTTCGTAATTCCCTAATTGGCTGTGCAGACTTCCCAGCTCTCCATAGGCCTGGGCTTTATTGAAGGCCTCCCCGAGCTCATGGGCAACCACGAGCCTCTTTTCAAAGCACACAAGGGCTTGCTGTAAGTTTCCCATTGCCCTGTGGGGATGTAGACAGAAAAGCAATGATATTATTTTGTGCAGGTGCAGACAGGCTAAAGCCCCTGAGAAAATGAAAAGCATTTGTCACTGTCACTTACTATAGAAGCTCTTAACTCCTCTTCTAGCTAAAATCTATCATGTGCCCTTAGAGTGAGATGCAGAGGAATTTCATAATCTGAAAAGCAATTCAAAAGTCATCCCTTAGTGACCTTCCCAAGAGCTTGAGATTCAATGGAATATACACCCCAGAGGAAACATAAAATATATTAATAGGCACAATGATAGCAAGTGAACTGTCTGGTTCTTCAGGCCTCCCTATTTCCACTACTGCTTAGACTATGTTTTTGAAATCACTTTACAGTGGCTATAAATCTTTCACCCTGAGCTTCTCAGAGCATTCTGTGGGTGAAGATTTAGTTTGACCCTTGCCCTTCCTCCACTCCAGGAGCCCTAATCCCCTCTCTGGTGGGGCCATATATTCTGCAGACACAGACACCTTCTTGGGTTCCCCACATTTAGGAGAAAGTATCACCTTGACCAACACTGTGTCCTTTTGTGCTGCTAAGAGAAGACATAAGAGTGGGAAGAGCATGACCAAACCAGTTGTGTGGGGCACATGAATTCATTCCCCTGAGCCTCCAATTCTGGTGATAATAAATCCCACATCCCACAGCAGATGATAATAGATGTAGAGTAATATGGAAATGCTATAACTACTAAGATATCTGTGCAAGGGACCTAGCATGATGCATGCTACATAGTACATTTATTCATTCCCCTATTATCAGGTGGCTTTTCTGAAGAGCAACACAATGGGATATAAGTAATTGTTAGGTGCAGATGTTGTATTAATAAACACATTCATATAATGTGGGAGGTATTCAGAAAAGATCAGTGAAAGTGACTCATTCACCTTCTCCATCCCTATTATCCTTCTCATTATAACGTAGTCAAGAGGTACTGCATTTGGAATCACAGAGCCCTGGATTTAACTCTCAGCTGTCCCTTTTAAGCTGAATAATCTTAGGCATTAACTCAATTTCTCTGGACTTTATTTTCTTTGTCCATACCATAAGGGTAACAACATCAACTATTTAATTCAAACAACTGTTGGAGAAATCAGATGAGATATGTATGAAAATGTTTTATAGTTAACAAACTGCTATGCAGACATGAAGTTGCCATTACTGTCTCAAATGCTCTTTGTGCAGAACTATAAATCACATTTATCCTTGGTCATTTTTACCTGTGTCCATTTCCCAGGCCGCGATAAGCCTTGGCTTGGTCTTGCATGCGATTCAGACTCTGGGCAACAGATAAATATTGTTCATAGTATTTGATAGCTTCCTCATAGTCACCCAGGGCTTCATAGCAATCCCCCAGGTTGCCATAGGCCCGGCCCCTGTCGAGCACAGACTCATTTCCACTTAGCTGCTGCAGCATGGCCAATTGCTGCTCAAAGTAGCCAATGGCTTCTTCCATCACATTCATGTTCATCTTTGTGATGCCCATGTTGCCATAGACCTGGGCTTCCAGACTCGGATCCTTCAGCTTTTGCCCTAGATCCAGTTGCTCTTCATAACACTTGAATGCCATTGTGTATTTCCCAAGGGCCATGTAGACGGCAGCCAGGTGCCCATGAGCTCTGCACTCCCCTGGCAAGTCACTCAGCTCCTGATATACCTCCAGTTCCTGTGTGTGATAACCCAGGGCCTTGTCATACTTCTGGATCATTCGGTATGCAGTGCCCAGGGCTGCATATGCACTGGCCTCTAGTCTTCTATCCTTCACCTGGTGAGCTAAGCCCAGCTGCTGCTCATAGAATTTTATTGCACCATTTGTATCTTTTTTACAGATGAATATATCACCCAGGTTCCCTAGGGCTCGAAATTTAGCCTGGGAATTATTCAGAGACTGGGCTAGGGACAGTAGGTACTTCTGACACTCTTCAGCTTTACTGAAATTCAGCAGAGCCTTGAATGCTAGGCCCAAGTTGCAGTAGGCTTTTGCTTGGCTCAACTTGTCATGAAGGTCTTTGGCCAGTGCCAGATCCTGCTCGTAGTACTTCACTGCCTCCTGGTAATTTCCAAGGCAGTAATGGGCATAGCCAAGATTGTGGCAGACCTTCCCTTCTCCTTCCATGTCTTGAAGGTCAGGAGCAAGCCGGAGATACTGTTCATAATAGGGGGCAGCCTGGACATACTCTCCCCGAGAGCAGTGGAAATTGCCCAGGTTGCTGAGGGCCCGGGCCTCGCTTTGGATGTCTCGTAGCTCCCGGGCGATGTTCAAGTGGTTCTGATAGTGTTGCAGGGCTCGGTCATGGGCACCCAGCGCCTGGTAGGCCACGGCAAGGTTCCCATGCGTGGAGGCCTGCGAGGCGCGGTCATTCACTTCCATGGAGATCTGCAGCTCCTGCCGATGGTATTTGACCGCCTGGTCATACATGCCAAGAGCGTTGTAGGCATTGCCCATATTCCCATAGGCACGGCCCTGGGCAGCATAATCACTTAGCTCCTGAGCGATGCACAGGTGGGCCTTGTGGAGTTTCAGTGCAGTGTCATAATCACCTTTCATCTGGTGTATGATTCCTGAGAAAGAGAAAAAAAGAACAGGCTAAGACTGAAATAACTAATTTGCAATGTAGAAAGAAATGTAATTTGCATCTCAATTTATAGTAAAATGCGATCTAGATGAATTAAAGAATTTAAAATAACAGAAGGTAGAATTAAATATTTATCAGCTCTCCAGAGGGAGGATAGCTTAAGTTCCAAAGCAACAGAAAGAAACATTTACAGATTTTATTACAAAAATAAGAATGTTTGGACTACAAATACATATCTAAAATTAGAAGGCAAAACAATACTGGAAAATATATTAAATATAAATGAAAAAGTTCAACAGCAATTGTGTGTAAAGAGTTTACTCAGTTTGATTTATTAAAAATGAAGATCCAATTTACTAAAATAGGCAATGATCTGTAAATGTCAGCAGACAACTCATATCCAAAGAAATACAAAGAGTAGCCACAGGGGAAAATGCTAATTTCCTTTAATAATCAATGAAATGCAAAATAAAGCAACCCTGAAATACCATTTTACTTCAGCTAAATTAGCAAACAAAAAAATTAACCACAACTCCTACACTGATGAAACTGTCCTGAAATTGGTAAACATACCAACTGCTGGGGACATAAACTGGAACAACTTTTTTGCACAAGCAGCATGGCAAGAACCACAAATGCTCCTACTCTCACCTAGCAATCTTACTCAAGGGAAAGTATCCCAAGAAAATCATCTGACAAACACAAAAGCTTGCATAACAATACACATAACAACCTTCAATGTGGCACTATAGACTACTGGAAAATCAGAAACATCTTAAATGTGAAACACTGGGAGATTGTATAAGTACATTTTGGTATATCAACACAACAGAGGATTATGCAGTCATTAAAAAGATAATTATGAAGTCTATACTGAAAAATGGGGAAACAATGTTCTTGTAATCATATTACCTGGAAAAATCAGGAAAAAATGCTGCATACTTCCTGTGACAACAACTAGGAAAATAAGTATGTCCACACACATGAACAAGCTCTTGATGAGGTTATGCAAAAACAAGAATAGTTGCCTTGTTAGGTGGTGGAATTTCAATAATTTTTGTTCTAAAATCTCTTGTAATTCTGCTATACTGCTTTTACAATCAATGATAACAGTGTTTCAAACAAATATCATAAACCATATTATAGCTGCTAAGCTATTATTTTAATAAGAAGTTAAAATGAGATATATCATAAATGTCCTAACTATAAATTGGTTTCAAATGAGGGATAGCATAACGGTAACTTGGGAGCTGGCTTTAAGGAGAGCTTGGTCCATCCCAGTTGGGGCGAGAGTGAGGGCCACCATTGGAAAGGGTGGAGAGAAGCCAGTATGCAAACAGTTTTCTCCTTGCCTTTGGTTTTGAACATGCTTTTCCATGCATCGGTGTGTGAGCTTTCCAATGGTGACTAAAATTTACAGAAGCCCCAAAAGTTGAAAATGCCAAGATGTGTTACTGTTAAAACGTCTGAATTAAAAACAGAGGCACTGAGAAAGAAATCTGTGAAAACCTAGCCTCCACAAGTTGTGCATCTCTCTGACACTCTTTATTCATTCATTCACTTATCCAGCAGACGTTAGCTTGGTATTTATTGTATATCAGAACTTGTGGTGGGCAGCAGGGATAGAGAGAAGAGTGAGGACAGAAATCTCTGCCCTCAGAGAGCACACTGGGTCAAAAGGCAGACAGTATGCATGATCAAGGCTGAAGTCAGGGCAGGGCAGGAGCTGGGGGTGCAGTGCAGGGTGAGTCTCAGGGGACCACTCTGCTGGTCCTGACTCCTCCCTTGCATGCTGTGGAGATCTGCCCTGCCACAAGAGTCATGTGCAGTCCTAGGATCCAGCCATCTCTTTGACTTAACTGGACTTAAGGTATTGATTGAGTAAATCATTTAGTCTTTTTGAGTTTTAACTAGTTCATCTATAAAATGAGAAAAATAATAAACATAACACCAACCTTAGGAGGTGATGGTATCAAATGAAATAATGTACGTGCAAGAGCACTGTAAACTACAGAGTGAAATTGCAATATTAGTTATTGAAATTATTTCCTTCCAGGAAAGGAAATTCTTAAGGTGGTGGAAATTAAATAAACCATGATAATTCTTCTGTGTATTTTTTTATGAGTAAGATATTTCATAATTTAAAAATAACTAAATAAATCATGGTACATTTATACAATGGAATAAACATGGTGATGTTAAAAATGGTGAAGGGCTGGGTGTGGTGGCTCACACCTATAACCAAGCACATTGGAAGCCTGAGGCAAGAGGATTGCTTGAGCTTAGGAGTTCAAGACAAGCCTGGGCAACATAGCGGGACCTAGTCTCTACAAAAAATTTAAAAATTAGCTGGGCATGGTGGTGTAAGCCCGTAGTTCCAGCTGCTTGGGAGAATGAGGTAGGAGGATTACTTGGGCTTAGGAGTTCAAGGCTGCAGTAGGCCATGACTGCATCACTGCACTCCAGCCTGGGTGACAGAATCAGACCCTGTCTTAAAAAAAAAAGGTAAAATCAGGATCCAAGATGGCCGAATAGGAACAGCTCTGGAGAACAACGCAGAGGGTGAGTGAACACCACATTTCCAAATGAGCTTCTACTGCTCACAGACCAGTAGACTCCCAGGCTGAAAAGCACCACAAGTTTCCAACATGGCTGTTTCAGCTGGCACAGCAGATCTCCGCACAAAAACACACAAATCAGGGCAGCTGTTTCAACTGGCGCCTGGAACACCTGGGAGACACAGCCACCCATTGAACTGAAAAAAAGGGGGCTGAAACAGGCAGCCAGGTGATTTGGCTCAGCAGGTCCCACCCCACAAAAAACCAGCAATCTAAAACGCTCTGGATTGAAGTTTTGCAGCAAGCACAAATGGACCCGGGACGGTCCAGCTCTGTGGGAGGAAGGGCGTCCACCATTATTGAGGCAGTCCACCTCTACCGAGGCAGTTGGCCACTACTGAGGCGGTCCACCATTACCGAGGCAGTCCACCATTACCAAGGCAGTCCACCATTATGGAGACAGTCCACCATTACGGAGGTAGACTGCCATTTCCGAGGCAGTTCTAACTATACCTCTGTAAACAAAACCACAAGGAAGTTCACACAGCAGCTGGGCAGAGCCCACAGCAGCTCAGCAATGCCTCTGCTGGCAGATTGTGACTAGGCTACCTCCTCACTGGGCAGGGCATCTCTAAAAAAAGGCACCAGCACATCAGGAACTTATAAATAAAGCCCCACCTTCCCAGGAAAGAGCACCTGGGAAAAAAAGGCAGTTATGAGTTCTGCTGCAGCAGACTTAAACATACCTGCTCAGCAGCTCTAAGGGAACAATGGAGCTCACAGTTCAGCACTTGAGCTCCTATAAGGGACAGACTGTCTCCTCAAGCAGCTCCCTGACCCCCGTGTACCAAAGAGACACCTCGTAAAGGAGAGCTCAGGCTCACATCTGGCAGGTATGCTTCTGGGAAAAAGATAACAGAAGAAGAAACTGGCAGGAACCCTTATTGCTCTGCAGCTGCTGCAGGTCCCCAGGCAAGCAGGGTCTGGAGTGGACCTCCAGCAGTCCTACAGCAGAGGGACCTGACTGTTAGAAGGAAAACAAAAAAACAGAAAGAAATAACTTCATCATCAACAAAAAGGATGTCCACTCAGAAACCCCATCCAAAAGTCACCAACTACAAAGATCACCTGTAGATAAATACACAAAGATGGGAAGAAACCAGCACAAAAAGGATGAAAACACCCACAACCAGAATGCCTCTCCTCCTCCAAGGGATCACAACTCCTCACCAGCAAGGGAACAAGGCTGGATGGAGAATGAGTCTGATCAATTGACAGAAACAGGCTTCAGAAAGTGAGTAATAACAAACTTCTCTGTGCTAAAAGAACATGTTCTAACCCAATGCAAAGAAACTAAGAACCTTGAAAAAAGGTTTGACAAAATGCTAATGAGAATAAACAGCTTAGAGAAGAATACAAATGAATTAATGGAGCCAAAAAACACAACACAAGAACTTCAAGAAGCGTACACAAGTTTCAATAGCCGAATTGACCAAGCAGAAGAAAGGATATCAGAAATTGAAGATCAACTCAATGAAATAAAAGAACAAGGCAAGATTAGAGAAAAAAGAGTAAAAAGAAATGAACAAAGCCTCCAAGAAATATGGGATTATGTGAAAAGACCTAATCTACGTTTGATAGGCGTACCTGAATGTGATGGAGAGAATGAATCCAACCTGGACAACCCTCTTCAGGATATTATCCAGGAGAACTTCCCCAGCGTAGCAAGGCAGACCAACATTCAGGTCCAGGAAATACAGAGAACACAACGATACTCCTCTAGAAGAGCAACCCCAAGGCACATAATCGTCAGATTCAACAGGGCTGAAATGAAGGAAAAAATGCTAAAGGCAGCCAGACAGAAAGGTCGGGTTACCCACAAAGGGAAGCCCATCTGACTCACAGCGGATTTCTCCACAGAAACCCTACAGCCAGAAGAGAGTGGGGGCCAATATTAAACATCCTTAAAGAAAATAACTTTCAACCTAGAATTTCATATCCAGCCAAGATAAGCATCATAAGCAAAGGAGAAATAAAATCCTTTACGAACAAGCAATTGCTCAGAGATTTCATCACCACCAGGCCTGCCTTACAAGAGCTCCTGAAAGAAGCACTAAACATAGAAAGGAACAACCAATACAAGCCACTCCAAAAACATACCAAATGATAAAAAGCATTGACACAATGAAGAAATTAATGGGCAAAACAACCAGCCAGCATCAAAATGGCAGGATCGAATTCATGCACAATATTAACCTTAAATATAAATGGGCTAAATCCCCCAATCAAAAGACACAGACTAACAAATTGGATAAGAAGTCAAAATCCATCAGTGTGCCGTATCCAGGAAACCCATCTCACGTGCAAGGATACATATAGGCTCAAAATAAAGGGATGGAGGCAGATTTACCAAGCAAATAGAGAGCAAAAGAAAGCAGGAGGTGCAATCCTAGTCTCAGATAAAATAGACTTTAAACCAACAAAGACCAAAAAGACAAAGAAGGGCATTACATAATGGTAAAAGGATCAATGCAACAAGAAGAGCTAACGATCCTAAATATATACACACCCAACACAGGAGCACCCAGATACATAAAGCAAGTTCTTAATGACCTACAAAGAGACTTAGACTCCCACACAATAATAGTGGGAGACTTTAACACTCCACTGTCAATATTAGAGAGATCAACGTGACAGAAAATTAACAAGGATATCCAGGACTTGAACTCAGACCTGGACCAAGCAAACCTAATAGATGTTTACAAAACTCTCCACCCCAAATCCACAGAATATACATTCTTCTCAGCACCACATCACACTTACTCTAAAATTGACCACATAATTGGAAGTAAATCACTCCTCAGCAAAAGCAAAAGAACGGAAATCATAACAAACAGTATCTCAGACCACAGTGCAATCAAATTAGAACTCAGGATTAAAAAACTAACTCAGAACCACACAACTTAATGGAAACTGAACAACTGGCTCTTGAATGCTGACTATAAACAATGAAATGAAGGCAGAAATAAAGATGTTCTTCAAAAACAACGAGAATAAATACACAATGTACCAGAATCTCTAGGACACATTTAAAGCAATGTCTAGAGGAAAATTTATAGCAATAAATGCCCACATGAGAAGCAAGGCAAGATCTAAAATCGACACTTCATCATCAAAATTGAAAGAGCTAGAGAAGTAAGATCAAAAAATCTCAAAACCTAGCAGAAGACAAGAAATAACTAAGATCAGAGCAGAACTGAAGGAGACAGAGACACACAAAAAAACCTTCAAAAAAATAAAGAAATCCAGGAGCTGGTTTTTTCAAAAGATCAACAAAATAGACAGACTACTAGCCAGATTAATAAAAAAGAAAAGAGAGAAGAATCAAATAGATGCAATAAAAAATAATAAAGGACATCACCACCGATTCCACAGAAATAGAAACTGCCATCAGAGATTACTACAAACAATTCTATGCACATAAACTAGTAAACCTGGAAGAAACTGATAAATTCCTGGACACTTGCACCCTCCCAAGCCTAAACCAGGAAGAAGCTGCAACCCTGAATAGACCTATAACAAGGGCTGAAGTTGAGGCAGCAATTAATAGCCTACCAACCAAAAAAAGCCCAGGTCCAGATGGGTTCACAGCTGAATTCTACCAGACATACAAAGAGGAGCTGGTACCATTCCTTCTGAAACTATTCCAAACAATCCAAAAAGAGGGAATCTTTCCCAAATCATTTTATGAGACCAACATCATCCTGATACCAAAACCTGGCAGAGATTCAGCAAAAAAAGAAAACTTCAGGCCAATATCCATGATGAACATAGATGCAAAAATCTTCAATAAAATACTGGCAAACTGATTACAACAGCACATCAAAAAGCTTATCTATCATGATCAAGTAGGCTTCATCCCGGGGATGCAAGGCTGGTTCAACATAATGCAAATCGGTAAACGTAATCCACCACATAAACAGAACCAAAGACAAAAACCACATGATTATCTCAATTGATGCAGAGAAGGCCTTTGACAAAATTCAACAGCCCTTTATGCTAAAATCTCTCTATAAACTAGGTATCAACGGAACGTATCTCAAAATAATAAAAGCTATTTATGACAAACCCACAACCAATATCATACTGAATGGGCAAAAACTGGAAGCATTCCCTTTGAAATCAGGCACTAGACAAGGATGCCCTCTCTCACCACTCCTATTCAATACAGTATTGGAAGTTCTAGCCAGAGCAATCAGGCAAGAAAAAGAAATAAGGGATCTTCAATTAGGAAAGGAGGAAGTCAAATTGTCTCTATTTGCAGATGACATGATTGTATATTTAGAAGACCCCATCATCTCAGCCCAAAGTCTCCTGAAACTGATAAGCAGCTTCAGCAAAGTCTCAGGATACAAAATCAACATGCAGAAATTACAAGCATTCCTATGCACCAATAACAGACTTAAAGCCAAATGAAGAACGAACTGCCATTCACAATTGCTACAAAGAGAATAAAACACCTAGGAATACAACTAACAAAGGATGTAAAGGACTTCTTCAAGGAGAACTACAAACCACTGGTTGAGGAAATAAGAGAGGACACAAACTGATGGAAAAATATTCCATGCTCATGGATAGGAAGAATCAATATTGTGAAAATGGCCATACTGCCCGAAGTAGTTTATAGATTCAATGCTATCCCCAACAAGCTACCTGTGACCCTCTTCACAGAACTGGAAAAAATCACCTTAAACTTCATATGGAACCAAAAGAGAGCCCGCATAGACAAGACAATTCTAAACAAAAAGAACAAAGCTGGAAGCATCATGCTACCTGACTTCAAACTATCCTACAAGGCCACAGTAATCAAAACAGCATGGTACTGGTACCAAAACAGAGATGTAGACCAATGGAACAGAACAGAGGCCTCGGAGGCAATGCCACATATCTACAACCATCTGATCTTTGACAAACCTGACAAAAACAAGCAATAGGAAAAGGATTCCCTGTTTAATAAACGGTGTTGGGAAAACCGGCTAGCCATGTGCAGAAAGCAGAAACTGGACCCCTTCCTGACACCTTACACTAAAATTAACTCCAGATGGATTAAAGATTTAAACATAAGACCTAACACCATAAAAACCCTAGAAGAAAATCTAGGCAAAACCATCCAGGACATAGTCAAGGACTTCATGGCTAAAACACCAAAAGCATTGGCAACAAAAGCCAAAATAGACAAATGGGATCTAATTAAACTCCACAGCTTCTGTACAGCAAAAGAAACAATGAGAGTGAACCAGCAACCAATAGAATGGGAAAAAATTTTTGCAATCTACCCATCTTACTAAGGGTTAATATCCAGAATCTACAAATAACTAAAACAGATTTACAAGAAAAAAACAAACAAACCCATTCAAAAGTGGGCAAAGGACATGAATAGACACTTTTCAAAAGAAGACATTTATGAGGCCAACAAACATATGAAAAAATGCTCATCATCACTGGTCATTAGAGTAATGCAAATCAAAACCACATTGAGATACCATCTCACACCAGTTAGAATGACAATCATTAAAAAATCTGGAGACAGCAGATGCTGGAGAGGATGTGGAGAAATAGGAACATCTTTACACTGTTAGTGGGAGTGTAAATTAGTTCAACCATTGTGGAAGACAGTGTGGTGATTCCTCAAGGACCTAGAAATAGGAATTCCATTTGACCCAGCAATCCCATTACTGGGTATATATCCAAAGAATTATAAATCGTTCTATTATAAAGACACATGCATATGTATGTTCATTGCGGCACTGTTTACAATAGCAAAGACTTGGAATCAACCCAAATGCCCAATGATGTTAGACTGGACAAGGAAAATGTGGCACATATACACCATGGAATACTATGTAGCCATAAAATACGATGAGTTCGTGTCCTATGTAGGGACATGGATGAATCTGGAAAGCATCATTCTCAGCAAAGTGACACAAGAACAGAAAATCACAGATCGCATGCTCTCTCTCATAGGTGGGTGTTGAACAATGAGAACACATGGACACAGGGAGGGGAGCATCACACACTGGGGTTGGTTGGGGAGCACTAGGGAGGGTAGTAGGAGTGCCCGAATCTCCCCTGGAGCACTTTCTTCCATAATGATGCCTTTGCAGTGATTTTTTTCCCCCCTCACAGCTTTTGGATTTTATTGCAATGATTTTCTTAAGCCAATATAATCACTTGTTGGTTGCTAAGATGATGGTAAGAGGAAGCAAGTGGCGAGAGACCTAGCAGGCAATTGGAGGAAGCTTGGTTTTCACGTATGGCCCATCACCACCAAAGACAGGTCTCTTTGGAAGCCCCCAGGTGGGACTTCCCTTGTCCTACAGGAAACTGGGTAAGCATCAGAAAGGCACAATATAAGAGAAAAGACACAGGACTCTAAGCGGGAAGTCCTGTTTTACAAGTTGGGCTCCTAATTCATTCAGCTGAGTGTCTTTGAGACAGTTAATAACGCTGAGCCTTTGTTAACATTTTTTTAATTGAAAATATTTTGGCATTTTTTTGTTTCCTTACTAATAAGATCAGATTATAATCATTTCAAAGACATAGCATGAGAAACATAATAGTATGTATCAATTATTAGTTTACATGGTATCTAAACAAAGTATGACCAGTATTTAGAGAGTGAGGGAAAAGGAAAGGAATTCTATTTCTCTGATTCTCATGACCTTAAGAATCTGGGCTACTTAATAGGGAGCAGTTGGGATAATGGCTACCCAGAGTTCAATGATTTGTGAAAGAAACTACCTGCTGGTTATGGCAAAATGATCTGATCTCCAGCCAGCTTCCCTATGCACTCTCCTGATCTCCTCCTGTCCTCCTTATCTTTCATTTCCAAGGGCCTATAATGAATCCTAAGAAGACTCTTAAAAGACTTTCTCACACAGACAAGAGTAAGAAGAGATGGATGGGGCAGAGCTGGGAATTTTTCATCCTCCCTGTGTCTCTACTGGCCCAGCCACTGCCAGCCTGGGGAATTCTGAATGGAACATGACACACTCTTGGCAGCCTTTCTCTTTGTTGAGGCAACATAAAAGCGGCCTGAGAGCTGCCAGCAGAGTGACTGCACATGCTGAGGAGATAATCTGCAGATCCTCCTTCCCTTTTGAGACCACAGCTTGATTTTCCAGGGCCATCATTCAGATGAAGACTTACAGAGGGCCTGTCAGCAGGGGCGTGCTAGGTGACAACATGCTGCAGGGAGGGGAATTAAATGAAGATTAGTGGGGCAGAAGATCCTCACAAAGCCGAGTTCTCAGGAGGGTGTGTGGAGAAAGGACACATCGTTATGAATTTATACATCATCACAGCAGGCCTCCACCTATAGGTCAAGAATGGTCACTGCCATGGGAATAATAATACCTACTTCAAAGGGCTGTTGTGAGGGCCAATGTGATCACACTCAGCAGAGGCTGGCCTAAGTGCCTCAGACATAGTAAGTGCTCAATACGTTTTGCTTTTATTATTAGCCATTACCAGCAAAGACCAAGGGAGGTGTGAACTGCACAAGCCAAGCAGAAAAACTACTAAACATAGAATGCAGTTCTGGCTGCCTTTTCTCTTGTGAATGTTGTAGAGGTAGGGGCCTCGGTGTACCGCCACAAACTATGGAAGTGGTCTTCTCATGTATGAAAGTATTACAGTCATGATTGTTAATAGTGCAGAACCCGAATGGGGCTTTAAAAGCTGAGCTCTTGTTTTCCTCTACTTTCAAACAAATCGTTTTTTGTTTCATCCTACCCACATCACCATCTATTCTCAGAGGAAACATAAGATTTAGGAACTAGAAAAGGCCCTCCCATGGGTTCACTTTCTCAATGATGTGACCAGGGCCTAGTGACAGGAAGTGTTAGTGGCAGAACTGAGGCAAAGACTCTCAGACCCACTGCCCTCAGCAGTACCAGCCCATCTGCTTTCACGACAAGCTGGAGACATGAAGTAACGTTTATTAGTCTTGCTAGGTGTGACATAGGAAAGTGGCTATGCCTTACAAAGTTCTTTTCCATTAGAAATATTTACAGAAGCATTTACAGATGAAACAACATGGTGTCTACGATTTGCTTTAAAAATTGTGTGTGTTCATGAAAATAGATGAAACCAGATTAGCAAAATGTTGATAACTGGGTTATGAGTATGTGGGAGTTCATTGTACCATTTTCTCTACCTGTGTGTTCATGAAAATTTCAATAACGGAAAATTAAATAATAAAGATATACAGAAAAGTTTGCACTGCATATATTCTCTTCTATAACCTTTTTGGATCAGGAAACTGTTTCTTGCAGCTAAGTCCTGACATGGATGTTTAAGTCCATTTTTCTGTCTCTGGGACCACAGTAGAAAGAAATTGGGTTGGTCACCAGCCTCTATAGCTGTATCAGCCTCCACGTCATTTTCCAGGCTGGCAGAAGAACATGTAGAGACTAAAAACTACACAGCACTTTGTCCTATTGCCTAGATTTCATTTCAAGTGCTCTTAAAGGATAGGTTGATATTTTGTCTATCAGAGGGCCAAATGGCTGAGAAATGGCTAAAATGACTGAGAAAACCTGCTTCACAGAATAAGTGCTGTGTACTCTCAACTGTTCCTCCTGATCCTCTTCCTCACTGGGAGAAGCGGTCCCAGGTTTTCCACAGGATCCATAATTCTAACCCTAGATATCTTTAGGTTCCCTGAGCCCTCTCTCTCTCAAGTTTTCACATATATGTTCTTCTACATTGTACTTAAAATATTGCAAAGCTGAGGGTGGGAAGGATGCAAGAGACCATGTTAGTAAACAGATGGCTGCAATCAAAGGCATGAGAACAAAGTGCTCTGTGTTAGAAGTGCAACCAATTGGATGTCTTATCTAACACACTTGCAGGTAACTATTTATTAATAAGTACCTAGAGACAAAGCTCCACTACTTTTGCCAGTGATGGGCAACAAGGGTAGATTTTTTTTTTTTTTTTTGAGACAAGGTCTCGCTCTGTCACCTAGGCTGGAGTGCAGTGGCATGATCATGGCTTACTGCAGCCACAACCGCCCAGGCTCAAGAGATCTTCATGC
Organism: Aotus nancymaae; assembly: GCF_030222135.1. Classification (NCBI taxonomy): domain Eukaryota; kingdom Metazoa; phylum Chordata; class Mammalia; order Primates; family Aotidae; genus Aotus; species Aotus nancymaae. Next base: position 2,971,983 of record NW_026988491.1, read on the forward strand.
CTCAGCATCCCGTGTAGCTGGGACTACAGGTGTGTGCCACTGTGACTGGGTAATTTTTAATTATTTATTTTTGTAGATGTGGGATCTCACTATGTTGCCCAGGCTAGTCTCAAACTCTTGGGCTCAAGTTATCCTTCTTCCTTGGCCTTCTAAAGTACTGGAGTTGCAGGGGTGAGCAAATGTGCCTGGACAATACAGGTATTTTTAAATGCAGGTAATTCCAAAAATATGTATCATTTGACTTCAGCTACAAGCAACTTCCTGATAGGTAACTTTTCTTGAGAGCCTCTCTGTACCTGGCTCTCTACTCCATGATCTCATTCATGGCTCAAAACAAGGTTGATACTGTGGTCTCAGAGCCCCAAAAGGTTCAAGAGCTTACTCAGGCCCACACAGCTCTAAGTGGCAGGATTGGTATTAAAACCCAGGTTTTTCTGACTCAGGAGTCCATGCTTTTTTTTTTTTTTTTTTTTAAGAGACAGAGTCTTACACTCCAGCCTGTGGCCCAGGCTGAAGTACAGTGGCACAATCACAGCTCACTATAGCCTTGACCTCCAGGCTCAGGGGATCCTCCCACCTCAGCCTCCCAAGTGGCTGGGACTACATGTGCACACCACCATACCCAGCTTAGTACACACTTTTTTACCTTCTCCCCTCATCTGGAAATGTCTTTCAGCAAAGATAGGCATGATTCTGTGCCCACTTCTCTTCCCTCACCACACACACAAATCTTTGCATCATGTGCCCATTTCTTCTTTATTAACATTAGTATAGTGCTGTGGCAAACCTAGGTTTTGGCAGCTGCATATGAACAGATGGATGGCCTGGCTAAATCTGCACCTAGAGAGCAGAGAAGTATACATTAGAGACCAGAAAATCCTAAGAGACTCAGAAATGTAGTAGGAGGAAGCAGATGTAATCTGTGTGGGCGTCACCTCTGGAGAACTCTTGGGCCATCACACATCTATTCTGCCATCCTTTAACTTAATTACATCTGTCTCCTTTTTCTACTAAACCCACCAGGCTCTGCCTGTTCCTTGAAGGATAAGTGAAGTTACAAGCCTGTTATCTTCTTTTGCTTCAACAGCAGTTTGGGATGTCTTCAGTGACATTGAGAGTTCAGTGGCACTTCTGTCCCAGATCCCAATTGCTCTTTCCTTCTGTTTCAGCTCTGAGAAGCCTGCTATAATAAGGTTGAGGAAATCTCTGTGTCACCCCTCCCTCCTATGAGCACACTCCTCTGGAAGCTATCTATCTTTTAAACCAACTTTGGAGGAAATAAAATGTAGTAGTTTTGTAGAGACTGTATTTTAGAGTCTAAACATATTTATTTGCAATACATTTATTTCTCTGAATGTAGAGAAATAGGTTCTATTGCTCATTCCCACCCCTGAAGTCTCCCCTTGATGCTGACTGGGAGCAGAGTCAGTTCCTCTGCAGTCCCCTCCCACCACCATCCCAAAGGCTTGGGCTGAATGAGCAGTGACAAGAAGCCAGCTGGAGCCCACTGGAACCCACAAATATTCCACGGCCTTCATGCATAGCCCTCCTTCCCAATTCCCTCGGATAGTTAAAGACCAAGACTGCAGGTGAATAGCTCAGAAATTCCCCTGGCCTGTGCAGCTGTAAATCCTGAGGCAGTGGGGAAGATTAATTGTGCCATGAAGAAAGGGAAGTAATAATTAAACCTATTAAAAAGGAGGTGGTTGGAGAGGGGTGCTGGTGATAGATGATGAGGTAGGAAGTGCTAGGCACAATCATCTCTAATGACTATGGCCGGGCCACTGGGAGAGACTTGGTGGGAAGCCTGGAGCAGAGTGAAAAATATGCTGGGCCTGCCTGGCCAAGCCCCACCATTACTCACTGTTTGGAAAAGGCAGAGTGTGCCTGGTTTTCATTCTGGATCACAATAAGAGGTGGGAGGCAGCCTCATAAGTTAGCAATGCAGGGAATGTTACAAGGAGTTAGTTTCAATATGAAAAAAACATTTGAACGTTTGTTTAGAGGCATGTGGTAGAATCACTGCAATGCTGAGAGGGCTGCTTCTGTTCCTCCCTTGAGCTGAGCCTGAAAGCTGAACCAGTCCCAAATCTCCTGCAGCACCTCCTGAGGGTCCCTCTAGCCTAAAAAGTGTAGTCAAGTGGCATTTATGGGCTTTCCTGATCTAGTCCCATCCCAGTCATCCTATGCCAGCCACAGAGCAGCCCCATACACCCTTTCTGGTCAATCCCACCCTGCCTCTTCTGCCTGTGAGTATCCCATTCACTTGGCTTGGATTACCTTTCTTGCCCAGCTGTGGCAGACTTTACCAATGCTCCCTGCTATCTGGTTCTTTTCCACATTCAGGTATGTATTTCCCTACTCATGAGAACTTAGGCATGCCAAGTGACTTGCTTTATCCAGTGAAATGTAAGGAGCAAGTGAGGTGTTACTTCCAGGCAGAAGTGTTAAAGAGCTGAAGTGCAACACTCCATGCTCTCTTCCTCCCTCTCATCAACTGCAGAAGCTAGGTATTATTGTATTCCAGATGGCACAGCTATAGGAAGATAGAGCCATGGCAGACCTGGATTAGTGTGTGGCCTCCTCAGGGTTGCATGGACCTGTGGTAGGCTTTGTATGCATATAATACTTTATTGTATTAAGCCACTAAAATTTACGGGCTGTTACTGTACTAGCACCTAGCACATCCTGATAGACAGCCCTTGTCACAGCCTATAATTACAAACCATATTCTAATAAAGTCTGTATGAGACAGACATCTATTAACAGAAGTTTCCTGAGGAGATTTTGAGCCATTCGTGCCTCTGGATGCTCTAAATTCTAGCCCTGGTCTAGTGAGACCACAAAAACCTGTAAACTTGAACCAAATTACCTTGGACCCACACAGAATAGGCTTCAGTGAATTGAGGGTTATCATTGTGCCCTCAGGTTAGTTAAAATCTGCTTTTGATTAAAGATTGCTGTTAGAAAAAGCACACTAAAGTCTATTACAATCTTTACTATAAAATTTTATTGATACCATACATTTTATCACCAGAATCCTCTATTTAAATACCCTCCTGAGAAATTGCTTTTAGAATTCAGTTACCCTTTTTCTGAGGAATGCTAGGCTCCCATCTTTTGAATAGTAAGAATTATGGAAAAAATAGAAAGAATGAATAAAATCTAGTAGTTGATAGTACAACAGGGTGACTATAGCCAATAATAATTTAATATTTTATTTTATTTCTTTGAGATGGAGTCTTACGGTCTGTCGCCAGGCTGGAGTACAGTGGTATAATCTCAGCTCACTGCAACCTTCACTTTCTGGGTTCAAGCAATTCTCCTGCCTCAGCCTCTCAAGCAGCTGGAACTACAGGCATGCACCACCATGCCTAGCTAATTTTTTCTTTTCTTTTTTTTTTTTTTTGTATTTTAGTAGAGATGGGGTTTCATCATGTTGGCCAGGATGGTCTGGAGCTCCTGACCTCATGATCCGCCTGCCTCAGCCTCCCAAAGTGCTGGGATTACAGGTGTCAGCCACCATGCCTGGCCTAATCATACATTTTAAAATAACTAAAAGTATAATTGGATTATTTGTAACATAAAGGATAAATACTTGAGGGGACAGGTACCCCATTTATTCTGATGTGATTGTTATGCATTGTATGCCTGTATCAAAATATATCCTGTACCCTATAATTACATACACCTACTATGTATCCATAAAAATATAAAACGAAAAAAGTTAAATTAAAAAAAAATTATGGGCTGGGAGTGGTGGCTCACACCTGTAATCCCAGCACTTTGGGAGGCCAAGGTGGGCAGATCACCTAAGATCAGGAGTTTGAGACCAGCCTGGCCAACATGGCGAAACCCTGTCTCTATTAAAAATATAAAAATCAGCCAGGTGTGGTGGCACACACCTGTAATCTCAGCTACTCAGGAGGCTGAGGCAGGAGTATCACCTGAATCTAGGAGGCAGAGGCTGCAATAAGCCAAGATTGCGCCACTGCACTCCAGCCTGGGTGAAAGAGCAAGACTTTGTCTCAAACAAACAAACAAAAAATAATTATGTATAGTCAATGACAGATAGTCAATGACAGACTACAGATACAACAGTGGTCCCATAAGATTATAATGCAATATTTTTAGTGTACCTTCTCCATGTTCAGATACACAAATATTTATCATTGTGTTAAACAGTTGCTGGTAGTATTCAGTACAGTACCCTGCTATACAAGTTTGTAGCCTAGGAACAGTCAGCTACATACCATGTAGCCTAGGTGTGTAGTAAGCTATCCCATCCAGATTTGTGTAAGTGTACTCTGATGTTCACACAATGAAGAAATTGTCTAATGATGCATCTCAGAATGTATCCTCATTGTTAAATGACACATGACTATATTTCTTTCTTTGCTTCTGCCACCAAGAAGCTCTGACTTAAATATGAAACTTTACTATAAAAACTATATTAGCCCTTACATGCTGCATATTTGGGCTCTTTGATCTTCATTTTCTATTTCTATTATATCATCATTTGATATTATAAGTTAAATAAATCCTTTATGGAATGAAACAAGTTATAAACAAGCAAGCCATCAAAAAAATTTATATCTGTTTCATGCTGTGCTGACTTTGCCTTGGTAAACTGGTGTATCCCCCCGAGCCTGCTATTTCTCAACTTTGCTGTCTAAGCTCTGCAATTTGTTTCATGGGTCTTTTTCTACCAGATTTAATAATCCAGTTATGTGGCACAGTGCTTTATGGTAGAAAGGCACTGTGAGCAGAATCAGAAGATCCCTATTCCCGGCTCTACTACTTCATGTCATATGCTCTTAAGAAAGTTACTATTAATACTTTTCCTGGCCTCAGGTTTTCATCTATCTCAGAAGGCTATTATGAAGATCAAATGAAACAGTTTATAGGGTATTGGTATTATTCCAGACAGCTTCAATTACCATAGTCCTCAATATTACAAATAACAAAATAAAAAATCTGCCACTCCATCATTATTTTGCTAGAGTACAATTTACTGTAAGTCTTAGATGCCATCATATTTCCTAAGTATCAAAGGGAACTTGACACCAGATCATCTCACCTAAGGACAGTGGAAAATTATGGGCTCTGAAAATATTATAGCGAAGCTCTGCTTCTGTGGGGATGGAACCCATTGCCTTGTGTACCAGGGTGTGCAGGTAGGGGAGGAAGTGTCCTTAACAAGGCCTCTGCAAATGTGGTGGGGCATTTTTGGTTGTCAAAATATCTGGGAGACCACACTGACAAGTTGTGGGTGGAGCCAGGGATACTAAGCAACCTTCAACATGTGGGAAAATCCTACACAATGGAAGGACATCACATCCAAAATGACAATAGCACCACGTTGAGCAACACTGGATGCTTTGAGTTAATTTTATACTCTGCCACTACTAATTAATAATCTAAAGAAACAACTTCATTTCTGTACTGTCACCCAGCTGAAGCTGTTAAAATAAATCATCAAAGCTAATTAACTGGGAAGTCTTTTGGCTGGTATCCAATAATTTAAGAAAAAGACTGAGAAACTGGAAACATTACTTTTAAAATCTGGTTTACTGACTGATCCTCCTCACCAGTTTATCTGTGAAATGTAATACATTAAGAAGACAGATTAAAAGACACCCATGTATGGGCTTCCTCCTATTTCATAATGATTATTAATAAGGGAAAGGGGAACCCTTTCTAAAAATAAAAAACAGTAGTAGAAATAATAATAATCATGATGATGATAATAATATGCAAAATTCTCTATTGGTGATCTCATAACATGACACCAAGTACCAAGTATGTGACTCCTAAATAGGCAATTCTACCTCTGAGTTCTCACCTGAGCATTAGTCTCATAAATCTAACCGCCTTCTGAATATGTCTACCTGAATATACCTCAGATACCCTAAAATTCAAAAATGTTTGTTGTATTGTTGAGCTTAATTAAATTTAACATTTTAGGGCTCTCATCTGTTTTCAAAGCCCTTGGACTTCATTATCTGATAGGAGTCTAGGACAAAGGCAGGGAAGCTGGGTCTGCCTTTGAAGACAGTCACAGAGGGCATGTGGTCACTAAGATTCAGACCTAGGACCTGAACTCAGGCCCACTACCTCTTAGCACAGCACATTTTTTCCCTGGGTTACTTTGCCTCTCTGAGAGTCTGAGACGGTAACTGCTAGGACATTCGGCTGTGCAACCCAGGGTGAAGACAAAGCTCATCCCCCAGAGCAGCATCATGCCTGCAGCCCAGGGAGGATAAGAGGACAGCATGATCTGCCCAGACAAACAGAAAGCCCTGAAAATGAACAGGAAAAGGGAGAAACAGCAGAAGAGCTGGTCAAAAGAACAGCTCTTTTAAATGATTTTACCTTGTAAATTCAATTGCAAAGACAGATGGATTTTTTAGCAAGGCTGGAGAGCAAATTATAAAATCCGTGTTCCCAAGGCAATCGGGTCTGAAACGCTTCCTTTTAAAAATTCACACTGGATTGAAAATTCAAACTCTATGATTGTGTGAAGTGTTCTAGCTAGATTAAGCAAAATGCTATCAAAACAAGTGATTCACATGTTCTGCTCATTTTTCTATTAGTACATGGGCTTTTGGTTAGGGCAATTTCAAAAACACTGAAAAGAGCAAAATGGGATTAAATTTGTGAATCTATTTACTGCTTTCAGTTTTTCTTCGTTTCTGTTTAATTGAGAGGAACTTACATAGGAAATTGGAGGCTCCTGAGGCTGGCTCACTTATGCACATCACAGAGATGCTATTTAAACACGTTTTCCTAGAAAGCTCTTGTAATCCACTTTAAATCTGAAACCCCATTTACCTCCTTATTCGAGTTACAGATTCACAGGATTACAGAAACCTGTGAAAATCACTTGAACTTGGAGTTCCCAAAACATTTGTTGGTTCACAGCAAACCTCAACCCTGCTACATACATCAGGAAGGGTGAGTTCCTTTGCCTGACTATTCTGCCAGACCTGCCTGTCTACGTGCTTATCTCCAGTCAACCACTTCTTCCATGTATATATAAATAAAGGAATCACCCAGTTTTTCTCCCTTTAATCACTTACAGCAACCAGTGGGGACACTAAGGCAGAATATCACTAGTCTCAAGATCTAGAGCAGACAACTTTACTACTTCTGTGGCTTTCTTTTAGTTCTTTTTTGTTGTGCGTGTTTTTGCATTATTGAGATTGTATAGCAAATTCAAAATTGAATTAAAATTGAAATTTAAAAATTTCTATTATGAAAATACTAAATTAAAATACAATGCTTGTAGCAGACAGCGAAAGCTGGTGCACCCAACATTCATTTTCAATTTCCTCCTCCTCTCCTGCATGCCTCTGCCTATGGGGCTAGAAAGCTAAGTATTTACCTTCCCAGCCTTTCTTGCAGCCAGGGTTAGTCAAGTGACACTACTTGATCAATTAGACAAAATCGGAACTTTTCTAGGATTTTAGGGAAAGCTTTTGTTTTTGTTTGTTTTTTGAGACACAGTCTTGCTCTGTCGCCCAGGCTGGAGTGCAGTGGCATGGTCTTGGCTCACTATAGTCTCCACCTCCTGGGTTCACGCGGTTCTCCTGCCTCAGCTTCCTGAGTAGCTGGGATTACAGGAGCATGCCACCATGCCCAGCTAATTTTTGTATTTTTAGTAGAGACAAGGTTTCACCATGTTGGCCAGGCTGGTCTTGAACTCCTCAAGTGATCCGCCCTCCTTGGCCTCCCAAAGTGCCGGAATTGCAGGTGTGAACCACTGCATCCAGCCCGCTTTTTTGATAAAGGGATACAGAAGCAGCTCCCTTTTACTTATTTGAATGAGTCATGAGGTCTGGAGCTTCAGTAGCAATGTAGTGACCATGAGGCATAAGAGGTGAAAATGTAAGGAAGGCCAAGAGGACTGCAGAGAAATTGGCCTTATTATGCTTAAACCTCTGAACCAATGTCAGGTGCCTCACAATTATTGTTTCGTAAGAAAAATAAGACCTTATTTATTTGAACCATTGTAAGTCAGATTTTGTTTCTTATAGTTAAAAGATTCCTATTGCCATATTCAATGTAGAAAATATTAAAAAGTACAGAAAAAAGCCCTATCTATCTATCTTACCTAGTGACTGAAGATAAACATTGTTAATATTTTAGAGTAGTTCCTGACAATCTTTTTGTTGTTGTTTTTGGCTTCATTTTGTTTTGGTATGGGTTGTTTTGTTTACATTATTGAGATTGTATTATATGTACTGATTTCAAAACATAATTACAATAAGACCAGGTTCTTAAAGGAAGATAATAATAAAAAAGGCTTTGATGACAACTATTTGCCATTAGGTCTTTGCTCAGACTTAAGTCATTCGTTATAGATTTAAGGGATGTATACAATCATTTCTCAAAGTTTCTAGGTAAGAAAAAAGATCACTATATTGTTGTCTACAGCTCTTCTTAGTAGAATAAAAATTGTTTTAGTTTAGTAACTCTTCTGATAATACTCTCACCATGTAAAAATTCTTAAGCCATTCCTAGGAAGTGCTGGGACAGAAGCACAACAGTTATGGCTTTTGGTTAACACTAGACAAGCGATGTTTTTGAAGTGGAGTATGAAGGATGTGGACAAAGAAACATATTTTCTGGTACTGACAAAGGAGCCAAAGAAGGGCAGCCAACGGGGAGGGCAGGCCCAAACTTCTCTTGGCAGCAAAAGCCACCTTACCACACATCACCTCATTGAAATATGGGAGCAAGATGAGAAAAGGAAGACCTTCAAGTCCTATATCAATGTTTCCCATTCTTTCCTTCTCGTTGTTCTTTTCTTCTGTATTCTAATGGAACTTCCACTTTACTGATTTTCAGTTTCCCACTGTATCAGTTCTATTTTTTTTTTTTTTTTTGAGACAGAATCTCGCTTCGGCACCCAGGTGGGAGTGCAATGGCATGGTCTTGGCTCACTGCAACCTCTGCCTCCCAGGTTCAAGTGATTCTCCTGCCTCAGCCTCCCGAGTAGCTGGGACTACAGGCACCCGCCACCACGCCCAGCCAATTTTTTTATTTTTAAGTAGAGACGGGTTTCGCCATGTTGGCCAAACTGGTCTCAAACTCCTGAGCTCAGGTGATCTGCCTACCTTGGCCTCCCAAAGTGTTGGGATTATAGGCATAAGCCACCAGGCCCAGCCTCCCACCGTATCAAGTTATTCTCAATTCTACCTTTATTGCAGATTTTACATTTTAGTTTCCTTACAATCTTCCATCATTCATCTTTTTTAACCAATCTCTTTTCCCATATCAACCTGCTTTCTCCTCAAGATTTTCTACTTCTGGCCAGGCACGGTGGCTCACACCTGTAATCCTAGCACTTTCGGAGGCCAAGGCAGGCAAATTATCTGAGCTCAGGAGTTTGAGACCAGCCTGGGCAACATGGTGAAACCCCGTCTCTACTAAAATAAAAAAATTAGCCAGGCATGGCAGCGTGTGCCTGTGATCCCAGCTACTCAGGAGGCTGAGGCAGGAGAATTGCTTAAAACTGGGAGGTGGAGGTTGCAGTAAGCTGAGATCACGCCACTGCACTCTAGCCTGGGGGACAAAGCGAGACTCTGTCTCCAAAAAAAAAGATTTTCTACTTCGTGTCTTTTTGTATCCTACTAAAAATGCCAAATTTTTATAATTTTTTCTCTTCATTCTTACAGTAAATAATTTTTAAAGGTCTGCTTATCTTGTGAGAATCACTGTTGCCTCTCCCTTATTCTGTAGCAATTTTTCCTTTATCTCTGTTTTTTTTTTTCCTGTTTGACTTCAAAGAAAGCAAGCCGTATCTAGGCCCAATATTTACCCAAAATAAGGTATGTGGCTTGTGCTCCAGTGGGGTTTAGCCCCATTCTCCAAGTGCCTGGGTGTTAGCCAAATCCCTGTCTCAGCTCTATAGTTAGATAATAGAATGATAATACATATAGTGCCCAGCTCAATTCCAGTATATAATACTATGCATTCTAATAACTAAAATTATTGAAGCCTATGTTCCAGGCACTATTCTAGGCATTTTACATGTGTTAATTTAATCTCACAAGTGGGTACGAGTTAAATGCTATAATTATCCTAATATTACAGATGAGTCAGAGACGCTATAGAACTGGCCCTAGGTCACACACATCTAGAAAGGGTAAGCCCAGGAAGTCTAATTCTAGAGTTCAAGCTCTTAACCAGTACACTCACATAGCATTTAATGACATCTGGGCAATAAACCAAGGCTTCCATGAGCAAGATACAGGTAGAGAAGGTGGGATTTAGGGAGACACTATCTATGTTCAGTGACTTACAAATCATCTCTAGATAGCTCACCTGAGACCTAGTCATGGGACTTCAGTTCTCAGGCTGTCACTTCATGCTCTTAGAACTTGGAGGTAATGTTGTAGGATAAAGCCCTATAGCTTCCCCAATTGAGAAAACGTGGATTCTAAAATGGGCTAACTACCTAACCAGTCTCATTTTCCATGTCTCACCAACATGAACACTCTACTCCAGCTAGCTTTCTTCTGTGTTCTTCAATGAATAAACTGAACGCATTGCATATCCTAGAAAAACACTAGTGGTGAAAACGATGACTGAGTGTTACAGAGATCTTTCCTCCAAAGAGCTCATCATGCTCTCATGCCTCCCCTTTATCATTACAGTATTACTTGGAGGGATGTAAAGTTGTTAATCATTCATTTTCCAAGATGAAGAATTGAAGTACAAAGAAGAGGCACAATCTACCCAACATTAGACAGCTGGCTACTCTTGGTATGAACCTGTTTCTTAGCTCAGCTCCTTAGGATCAGGTTCTAAAAGCCCTCCAGAGTGAAAAATATTTCGATATATTAATCTCTGTTGCCTTGGACTTAATTTTCTAAAAATGCTTTTATCGTTCTTTCAACAAACATTTACTGTAGTACCACAAGAGGCATCAGGGATAAAAGATGATGAACAGGTTGGGTGTGGAGGCTGAGGTGGGCAGATCACAATGTCAGGAGTTTGAGATCAGCCTGGTCAACATGGTGAAACCCCATCTCTACTAAAAATACAAAAAATTAGCCAGGCGAGGTGGTGCGTGCCTGTAATACCAGCTACTCAGGAGGCTGAGGCAGGAGAATCGCTTGAACCCAGGAGGCGGAGGTTGCAGTGAGCCAAGATCATGCTACTGCACTCTAGCCTGGGCGACAGAGTGAGACCCCATCTCAAAAAAAAAAAAAAAAAGATGATAAACACAGGTTCCTGCTCACAACCTCAAGGCAGGCCCAATCATAACTCAGAGTAACAAGTGTAGAAATGGAGGTCCAAACACAATATGCAACACCCCTAGCCATTAGCTCACTCAAATTACCACCAATGCTGCCAAAGCCTCTTGTAAGTGGGGGAAAAAAAAGAACAAAGAATGCTCTTACACCTTGAACTTTGGAAACACAAAACAGTACAGATCAACACTGTGTAGGCTAACAGCAAAAGCATTCTTATTTCCTTTATGACGTGCTTCTTATATGCAGTAGTTTGTAAAGATCTGTTTGAAAAAAAGAATTATCACCAATCATTAATAAGACAAGCCAACTGGCTCAACAGTGGTTTTTAAAAATCATTAATAAAATTTATTCAGCATAGAAATATGTTCAAAAGTAATTCAGTAACACTTCATGTGTTAAATAAAAAAATGTTACATAGCTTATTATAAAAAACTGGATAAGAGACAAAAGAATGAGTTTTCTCCTATGAGGCATCTGCATAAAGTAGGTGAAAAAAATACCACACTGGGGGCTTAGAAACTGCACATACCCATCTACAATTCTTAGAGGATCTGGAAAAATGGAAATTAGAAAGTAGCAAAATCACTATATTCTCTATTACTGAAAGACATTGTATACCCTTGAGGCAAAAAACAACATATGAAATAAGAGAGGATGTTTTGGTCCTAGAGAGGATTGAAGAGGAGTGAAGAGAGACAATGCATCTGGCTCTGTGCTCCAAGTAGGTATGAAATGATTTACTGCAGCATTCAGCATTGCATGGTTTCTCCATTGATAAGAGTCCCTCTCCTTAATATAATGAAATAACCTAATTACGGGATTGTTTAATTACCAGGCTGGACCCTGGATATGTCATTCAGATTGATCAAAATCATCACAAACGTAACTATGGCTGGGCTTGGTCACAGACAGCCATGAGTTTCCAGTGTTTTATAATCCAGTATTGGGCAGCAATTTAACCACCTCACGATATTTGAGGCTAATCCATGCTCTTCATTCCTCCAATCCTGCTCTCTACAGTGGTTCACTTAAATACAGAGTGACTCTAGTCTACGTAGTTGTAAAGACTGTACTTCCATAGAAATGTCAATTCTCAAGGTCTGTTGGACTGAATAGCCACTCTCTAATCCCCACTATGTTAATTTAGATGGATGATAAAAGGAGTCCTATGCCTTATTCTTCTAGTGGGAAAGGCAGTCATTATATAAATACAGGGTCAGCAAAGTAACAGAAATTATCTCCTAGTTCTGTGTTTTCCAATCCTTTCTCCACAGAGCAGCTGTGTCTCATAAGATGTTAATACTGCAGATGTCTTGAGAAGTATGTGTCTTCCGTGGTCAAGTAAGTATGAAACACTGGATTAAACAAAGAAGGGACTTCTCAGAGCCCTTCATAACCTAATATGCAGAATGAACTTCCTGGAGGGGATTCTAGCATTCCAAATCATTTGATTGCAGGGATATGAGAGCCTTATCCACATGTTCTGGAAGAAGAGTTCTATAGAACACAATTTATGATCTAGCTTGCTCATGTTGGCCTCAAACTCCCCGAATCAAGCAATCCTCCTACCTCAGCCTCCTGAGTTGCTGGGACTCCAGGCGTGTGTCACTGTGCTAGACTCCAATTTTTTTAAATATCTTTTTTTTTTTTTTTTTTTTTTTTTGAGACGGAGTTTCGCTCTTGATACCCAGGCTGGAGCGCAATGGCGCGATCTCGGCTCACCGCAATCTCCGCCTCCTGGGTTCAGGCAATTCTCCTGCCTCAGCCTCCTGAGTAGCTGGGATTACAGGCACGCGCCACCGTGCCCAGCTAGTTTTTTGTATTAGTAGAGACGGGGTTTCACCATGTTGACCAGGATGGTCTCGATCTCTTGACCTCGTGATCCACCCGCCTCGGCCTCCCAAAGTGCTGGGATTACAGGCTTGAGCCACCGCGCCCGGCCTTTTTTAAATATCTTAATAAATTAAAGCAAAACACTTATTGTTTAGATTCTTAAAAGGTTTGATATGAGTATAACCATTACAAAGTCAGGTTCTATTAAAAATATCTGGTACAGACAGGAAGAATCAGGCCCTATTAAAAATACCTGGTACAGACAATACTGGGCCTTGGATATTCAAGTAGCTTTTCTGTATGCTGGGCTAGAAAAAGCCTGTCATGAATTGGAATCTTAGTCATTTTGCTAACTTTGATATACAAGAACATTTATAACTAAGGAAGGGTCTCTAAGAAGTGTAAGGCATAATTTCACTGGGTGCAGGGATAAAGCCTGGGGAACACAGTATTACACTTACTCCAATGTAGGATTTTTAGGTAACTTTTAAAGGAGAAAATGGTAGCAACAACCAACCAACCTCCCCTATTCCTTAAACCCCTCAACAATAAGGAAGTTGTTCTTTCCTCAGTGCTTCTCTAGATAGTACTGTCCAAAATGGCAGCTGAGCACTTAAAATGTGACTAGTCCAAACTGAGATGTGCAGTAATGTAAAACAGACACAGGATTTCCAAGACTTACTATGAGAAAAGGAATGTAACATGTCATTAATTTTTATACTGATTACATGTTGAAATAATATTTCTTATATACTGGGTTAATAAAATATATTATTAAAATTAATTTCACCCTTTTTAACTTTTAAAATGCAGCCACTAGAAAAATGTAAATCGTATATGTGACTCTTTACATGTTTGCTTTGTATAGGCTGTCACCTAGGCTGGAGTGCAGTGGGGTGATCATGGCTCACTGAAGCCTCAATCTCCAAGACTCAAGTGATCCTCCTGCCTCAGCCCCTCCCCAAGTAGCTGGAACTACAGATTCACACCACCATGCCTGGCAGATTTTTTTTTTTTTTTTTTTTTTTTTTTTTAGGGACAGACTTTCATTGTGTTGCCCAAGCTGAAACTTCTGGGCTGAAGTGATCCTCCTGCCTCAGCCTTCCAAAGTGTTGGAATTAGAGGTGTGAGCCACTGCACCTGGCCACCTTCTTCATTTCTAGATCCATGGAATTTAGCTCAGATTGTGGCTCACATCGGAGTCTCTGTATGTCTGTATTAAACTAACTTGAATTTCCAGGGTTGGCTGTTTAGTGTTAGGCCCTCTTTCCTGTTAGAAAGTACAGTAAAGAGAAAAGAATATGGGCTGTTTTGAATTATTCTGAGTTGAGCCACAGTTCTAGCAAATTGCTTAATTTCTGTGAACCTCAGTTTTCTTACCTGAGAAACAGAGTAAGGTAAGGATTAAATGAGTAAGTAAGGCATACAGTCAACTCCTGTCACCAAATTATGGAGCAGGAGGATGGCACTTTGTGGTGGTGGTGTTGTTTTGTTTGTTTTTGAGACACGGTATCATTCTACCACACAGGCAGGGTGACAAGTACATTGGCTCATTCTCAACTCACTGCAACCTCCACCTCCTGGGCTCACGTGATCCTCCTACCTCAGACTCCCCAGTAGCTGGGTTCACAGTCACATACCACCAAGCGTGACTAATTTGTGGTTTTTTTTTTTTTTGAGACGGAGTTTCTCTCTTGTTACCCAGGCTGGAGTGCAATGGCGCGATCTTGGCTCACCGCAACCTCTGCCTCCTGGGTTCAGGCAATTCTCCTGCCTCAGCCTCCTGAGTAGCTGGGATTACAGGCACGCGCCACCATGCCCAGCTAATTTTTTTTGTATTAGTAGAGACGGGGTTTCACCGTGTTGACCAGGATGGTCTCGATCTCTTGACCTCGTGATCCACCCGCCTCGGCCTCCCAAAGTGCTGGGATTACAGGCTTGAGCCATCGCGCCTGGCTAATTTGTGTATTTTTTGGTAAGATGGGGTTTCACCATGTTGCCCAGGCTGGTCTCAAATTCCTGGGCTCAAGTGATCTGCCCACCTCAGCCTCCCAAAGTGCTAAGATTACAGGTGTGAGCCATCACACCTGGCCTGGAATTTATTTTCAACGATTTATCTAACATTGAGACCCACTTACACACCTTAACACAAGATTTTAAGTAAGTTGTGCCTGACAATGAGAGCCAGACTGTGAAAGAAGACAACTGAGGAAATCATCATGTTCAGAGAACTGTGCTCATAAAGATTGCAAAGGATGCCTAACTGCCTCGAGACATTTAGCCAGATCTGCGCAGCCATATTCAGTCTCTCTCTCCCTGAACACAATGTTATTGTTCCATGTAACAATGCACCAAATGCTTTAGGTACTTATGCTACTACTCCCAATGACAGCAATCTCAAAGTTTACCAGTACAATAAGTGAACTGAGGCAGATGAACTGCTCCCAATGGAAATCCTATTAACAGGGGCAAACTAAAGTTCAGCCAGTCCATAAACCAGAAGTTCTCAACCTTGGGGGTAGACATTGCAATTGCTGAGAAAGATTTTTAAAATCCCAATGTCAGATCTAGATCCCAGATCAATTAAATGAGAATCTCTGAGAGTGGGCATCAGTGTTTTGTAATGCTCCCCAGGTAATTCCAAAATGCAGCCACAGCTGAAATCTACCTCTATAATCCCTTTCTCATTCTAAGATGTTCTCAAACACTTGCAAAGAGCAGGAGCTTGGAGGTCAGGGATCTAACCTGGCTCTGGCATTTCCTGGCTATGTGATCTTAAGCAAGTTACTTACCCTCTTTAGCTCCATTCTGCTCAACTGTAAAGTGGAGATAGTATTACGTTCCTCGTGAGGCACTGTGGTAAGGATGAGGTGAATACTTAAGTAGAGAGCCTGGCACACAGAGTGGACTTAAAGAGCAGAGTTGCTACCATTATCATTATTCTCTTCACCTCAGGGGAAATGATTCCTGCATGTGGTAAGGTTGATGTCACTCTCTCCTATGTTCACACTACACTGGTGGGGGAGATGATGCACGTCAAAGTATTTTGTAGAGAGAGGCTCCTCTGAACTTAATGTTAGTAAGAGTCACAGGGGACCTTGTTAACATACAGTGGCTGATTTCTTAGGTCTAAGGTGGGGCCAAGGGAGATTCTGAATTTCTAACCAACACCCAGGAGATGAGACGCTGCTGATCCATGGGCCACACTTTGAGTACCAAGCCTGTAGGTGGTCAAGCTCTTTACAGAAGCAAAGCACTACTAGTGTTTCCTTAACACGCTTTTGGGAAATACCATCATTTACCTATTTTGTTTAATCTTCTGTTTATGAAATTTTATCGCAAGCCTACAAAAAAAAAAATACCCCAGTCTAAATCAGATATCCTATATGGAAAATTCAAAGTTTAAGCTGATTCCTTTTACATAATAGTCTTTCATTTTCCTTTCTTTTTTTTTTTTTTTTTGCCATTAGTCAACATTTGACTCAATTTAATGAATACATACCTAAATCACAAGTGTCGAGAACATACTTGCCTTCCCCCACTTCCCAAATTAGAGAAATTTCTCCCTTTGCTCCCCAGGAAAAGCAGAAGATTCATTATAGCCTCTCAGGAGCTTGGGGGCTTCTTCCACCACTTTAGGAAAATAACAATAAACTGCCTCTTTCATGCTTCAGAAACTTCTTAGTTCTATCTTCATAATGATGATGGAGTCTTCAATAATGTAAGTAATTTTGTTTTACCATAATAATCCTGTGAGCACCCTATCAGAATGATAGTGACATTTTGTTTTATACACATGTAGCTAGCTTGACATATAAATATGTCTTCAAGAAATTGGGCATAAAATACTTCTGGGTGACTGCAGATGCAGAAACAATGTGGATGCAGAAAGATAGCTGGCTATTTAAGGTTTTCTATGAAAGATAATTTTGAAAACCAGCCTTGAAAGTCTTTTGGAAAATCTGGTTATTCCTTTTGCTACATGAGTGGACTGGATCACCTCGATTGTTGATCACCTCTTATATAAGGTTCCTTTCAGTCCTATAGGTTCTGTTTCCTGGGTTGTTTTTTACTTTTACTTTACTTTTTACTCTGGTGACAACTTTATCTGTGACCAGAGAAGAGCAGACAGGATAAAAATTAGTTTAGATACTTTTTTCTCAAACTACAATATATAATTCTAAAACATATATAGCTTCTGCCTGAGGAGCCAAATGTCATTTCTGTCAATTACTCAGAATAAGCTCAATTATCCCTATTATCAAGCCCCTTTGTCATGCGGTGATTTTGACTAACAATGGTAATAGCCAGGGTAGCCAGCAAATACTGGTGATGCTTCCTACGGAAGTATATATCTCAGTGCTAGGTGCTGGAGATGTTAAGGCAAGGACGGTGAATTTAGAAACCCAATAAGGCCTTTTCTATTTCAAAGTTTTATCTATTAATTTGGTATTATGTTGAAAGGCTTGATTCTGTTTTTAAATTAAAGACACATTCTTTTTTTCTCTAAGGTACATATTCCTGGATGAAGATCAGTTCCCTAATTAATTTTGTGAGATATAAAGATGCTGCTTCACTTGAGATGGGATGTCCCGATGAATCCATCATAAATTGAAAACATTTTAAGTCAAAATGGTCATTTTGTAACAGTGATGGGCTATGAAAAACAAAATACAATATCCAAAAATCACTGGCCACACAGTTCTGTACACTGTAGCTTATCAGTTGTTTACCATCATGATCTCACAGCTGACTGGGGGCTGTGGCTCACTTCTGCTACCCAGCATCTCAAGAGCATATCATACCACTTGTCACTAGCCTGGGAAAAGATTAAAATTTGAAGAATGGTTTCTACTGAATGTGTATCACTTTTGTACCACTGTAAAGTTGAAAAAATCTAAGTTAAGTCATCCTAAGTCGGGGATTGTCTGTATAGGTACTAACTCTGTGACCTTAGGTATATTATTTACCCTGTCATAGTGTCAGTTTCTTCATCTGTAAAATGGTGCTAATACCTATTAAAAATGGTTGTTTTATGAATTAACTGATATGCAGATTCAGGGTTTAGCACAGCTCCTGGAATGGAATCAGGCTCAACAAATGGCTGCCGTTATAATTTTTATTATTAATATATAGCCCGAATATTAATTTTTTAAAATTATTATTTTCTTCTGCCCTTGAACTAATCCCTAAAACAGCACTGGAGAAGACATCATTCATTACTCAAAAAACTCAAAAAATTAAGTTTCAGAAATTTAAGGCCATTATGCCAAGTAAGCCACAGGCAGACCATTATTAGTATTGTGATACCTTGTTGACCACAATCTCCAGTAGTTATACTCTAGGAAAAAAGAAAAATCCTAGCTATCTGCAGTAAAAAGAGACACAAGGAAGGAATGAGAATATATATGACAATCAACTGCAAAAGTTGAGATCTTGGAGTCCAATGCGTGAATTGCTACACTTACATATCCTTGAAGATGGCCTGTTGGAGGCCACCATGCATTATCAGATCTGTAGCTTCATAAAGTTACACATTTTAATGAGACAAATCCTTTGATATGGAAAGACAGAACAGAGAGACATATTTATTACTAGTCATCCAATAGTCTCAATATACTTCAATTAGCACAACTCTCAGCCTGGTGACTTCAACAGGACCTTGATTATTGTACAACAATATACTAACAGCCAGGAGAAATGTGTGCTCTCCTTGGCTTAGCCATAAATCTGTTGTGTGATCTCATGTTAGTCAAAAAGTCTCCCAAAACATAACTTTTTTCCTCAGTAAGGGTTAGACTGAGTATTTTTCAAAAAAGCCATTCCAGTTCCAACATTCCATGGTTCTAAGATTATTTTAGCTCTAGCATATACTAATGTTCTGGTTTTCTAACACGACTCTGGCAATATCGGGAAGTATCCCACTGAGAGCTTTATTCAGATCACTGGCTAACTGTACTAAACGGCAGAAGCCACCTTAAACCTTTCAGCAAATACAGCTGTACCATAATAAGCAGTGAAACCACTTACACAGCAGGTGCTAAAATCACATCACTTCCTTCAAGGCCATTTTGTTGATGACAAAAAAAAAAACGGTTGCTCCATACATTGTTTCTCTAAAACTCACAGTTTCCAAGAACCCTATAGACAATGTTAAATAAAGACTTGCTATATATATGATAATATAAATATATGAGATCTATATAATGGCCAGGCGTGGTGGCTCATGCCTGCAATCCCAACACTTTGGAAGGCCAAGGTGGGCAGATCACTTGAGGTCAGGAGTTTGAGAACAGACTGGCCAATATAATGAAACCCCGTCTCTACAAAAAATACCAAAATTAGCCAGGTGTGGTGGTACATGCCTGTAATTCAAGCTACTCAGGAGACTGAGGCAGGAGAATCATGCCACTGCACTTCAGCCTGGGTGACAGAATGAATGTGACTCCGTCTCAATATATATATACATGAGACATTTGTAATGTCTCTGCCTGACTTTGGTATCAGGGTGCTACTTGCTTCACATAATGGGTTGGAAAGTATCCCCTCCTCTTCAATTTCCTAGAAGAGATTGCAGAACTGGTGTTAATTCCTCTTTAAATGTTTGACAGAATTCTCCAGTGAAACTGTCTAGGCCTGAAGATTTAGTTTTTGGAGGATTTTAATTATGAATTCCATTTTCTATCTTTTATTTTTTTATTGCATTTTAGGTTTTGGGGTACATGTGAAGAACATGCAAGATTGTTGCATAGGTGCACATGTGGCAGTGTGATTTGCTGCCTTCCTCCCCTTCACCTATATGTGGCATTTCTCCCCATGCTATATCTCCCCAACCTCCCACCCCCCACTGTCCCTCCCCTATTTCCCCCCAACAGACCCCAGTGTGTAGTGCTCTTCTCCCTGTGTCCATGTGTTCCCATTGTTCAACACCCGCCTATGAGTGAGAACATGCGGTGTTTGATTTTGTGTTCCTGTGTCAGTTTGCTGAGAATGATTGCTTCCAGGTTCATCCATGTCCCTACAAAGGATGCAAACTTATCGTTCTTGACGGCTGCATAATATTCTATGGTGTATATGTGCCACATTTTCCCTGTCCAGTCTATCACTGATGGGCATTTGGGTTGGTTCCAGGTCTTTGCTATTGTAAACTGTGCTGATACGAACATTCGTGTGCATGTGTCCTTATAGTAGAATGATTTATACTCCTTTGCATATATACCCAGTAATGGGATTGCTGGGTCAAATGAAATTTCTATTTCTAGGTCCTTGAGGAATCGCCACACTGTCTTCCACAATGGTTGAACTAATTTATACTCCCACCAACAGTGTAAGAGTGTTCCTATTTCTCCACATCCTCTCCAGCATCTGTTGTCTCCAGATTTTTTAATGATCGCCATTCTAACTGGCATGAGATGGTATCTCAATGTAGTTTTGATTTGCATTTCTCTAATGACCAGTGATGATGAGCATTTTTTTCATACGTTTGTTGGCCTCATGTATGTCTTCTTTTGTAAAGCGTCTGTTCATATCCTTCGCCCACTTTTGAATGGGCTTGTTTTTTTCTTCTAAATCTGTTTTAGTTCTTTGTAAATTCTGGATATCAGCCCTTTGTCAGATGGGTACACTGCAAAAATGTTTTCCCATTCTGTTGGTTGCCGATTCACTCTAATGACTGTTTCTTTTGCTGTGCAGAAGCTGTGGAGTTTGATTAGGTCCCATTTGTCTATTTTGGCTTTTGTTGCCAATGCTTTTGGTGTTTTGGTCATGAAGTCCTTGCCTACACCTATGTCCTGAATGGTTTTGCCTAGATTTTCTTCTAGGGTTTTTATGGTGTTAGGTCTTATGTTTAAGTCTTTAATCCATCTGGAGTTAATTTTAGTGTAAGGTGTCAGGAAGGGATCCAGTTTCTGCTTTCTGCATATGGCTAGCCAGTTTTCCCAACACCACTTTTTAAACAGGGAATCATTTCCCCAGTGCTTGTTTTTGTCAGGTTTGTCAAAGATCGCATGATTGTAGATATGTTGTGTTGCCTCCAAGGCCTCTGTTCTGTTCCATTGGTCTATATCTCTGTTTTGGTACCAGTACCATACTGTTTTGATTACTGTAGCCTTGTAGTATAATTTGAAGTTCAGTAGTGTGATGCCTCCCACTTTGTTCTTTTTGCTTAGAATTGACTTGGCTATGCGGGCTCTCTTTTGGTTCCATATGAAGTTTAAGGTGGTTTTTTCCAGTTCTGTGAAGAAGGTCATTCGTAGCTTGATGGGGATAGCATTGAATCTGTAAATTACTTTGGGCAGTATGGCCATTTTCACAATATTGATTCTTCCTAACCGTGAACGTGCATGTTTCTCCATCTGTTTGTGTCCTCTCTTATTTCGTTGAGCAGTGGTTTGTAGTTCTCCTTGAAGAGGTCCTTTACATTCCTTGTTAGTTGTATTCCTAGGTATTTTATTTTCTTTGTAGCAATTGTGAATGGCAGTTCATTCTTGATTTGGCTCTCTTTAAGTCTGATATTGGTGTATAGGAATGCTTGTGATTTTCGCACATTGATTTTGCATCCTGAGACTTTGCTGAAGTTGTTTATCAGTTTCAGGAGATTTTGGGCTAGATATACAATCATGTCATCTGCAAATAGAGACAATTTGACTTCCTCCTTTCCTATTTGAATACCCTTTATTTCTTTTGTTTGCCTGATTGCTCTGGCTAGAACTTCCAGTACTATATTGAATATGAGTGGTAAGAGAGGGCATCCTTGTCTAGTGCCAGATTTCAAAGGGAATGCTTCCAGTTTTTGCCCATTCAGTATGATATTGGCTGTTGGTTTGTCGTAAATAGCTTTTATTGTTTTGAGATACGTTCTGTCAATACCTAGTTTATTGAAGGTTTTTAGCATAAAGGACTGTTGAATTTTGTCGAAGGCCTTCTCTGCATCAATTGAGATAATTGTGTGGTTGTTGTCTTTGGTTCTGTTTATGTGGTGAATTACGTTTACAGACTTGCGTATATTGAACCAGCCTTGCATCCCCGGGATGAATCCTACTTGATCATGGTGGATAAGCTTTTTGATGTGCTATTGCCATCGGCTTGCCAGTATTTTATTGAAGATTTTTGCATCTATGTTCATCATGGATATTGGCCTGTAGTTTTCATTTCTTGTTGAGTCTCTGCCGGGTTTTGGTATCAGGATGATGTTGGTCTCATAAAATGATTTGGGAAGGATTCCCTCTTTTTGGATTATTTGGAATAGTTTCAGAAGAAATGGTACCAGCTCCTCTTTGTATGTCTGGTAGAATTTGGCTGTGAACCCATTTGGACCTGGACTTTTTTTGGGTGGTACGCTCTTTATTGCTGCCTCAACTTCAGACCTTGTTATTGGTCTAGTCAGGGTTTTGACTTCTTCCTGGTTTAGGCTTGGGAGGAGGCAAGTTTCCAGGAATTTATCCATTTCTTCCAGGTTTTCTAGTTTATGTGCATAGAGTTGTTTGTAATAATCTCTGATGGTGGTTTGAATTTCTGTGGAATCTGTGGTGATATCCCCTTTCTCGTTTTTTATTGCATCTATTTGGTTATTCTCTCTTTTCTTTTTTATGAAACTGGCTAGTGATCTATTTTGTTGATCTTTTCAAAAAACCAGTTGCTGGATTTATTGATTTTTTGAAGGGTTTTTTGTGTCTCTATCTCCTTCAGTTCTGCTCTGATCTTAGTTATTTCTTGTCTTCTGCTAGGTTTTGAGTTTTTTTGATCTTGCTCCTCTAGCTCTTTCAATTTTGACGGTAAGGTGTTAATTTTAGATCTCTCCTTGCTCTCATGTGGGCACTTATTGCTATATATTTTCCTCTAGAGACTGCTTTAAATGTGTCCCAGAGATTCTGGTATGTAGTGTCTTCGTTCTCGTTTGTTTCAAAGAACATCTTTATTTCTGCCTTCATTTCATTGTTTATCCAGTCAACATTCAAGAGAAAGTTTTTCAGTTTCCATGAAGCTGTGTGGTTCTGGGTTAGTATCTGAAATCTGAGTTCTAACTTGATTGCACTGTGGTCTGAGAGACTGTTGGTTATGATGTCTGTTCTTTTGCATTTGCTGAGGAGTGATTTACTTCCAATTATGTGGTCAATTTTAGAGCAGGTGTGATGTGGTGCTGAGAAGAATGTATATTCTGTGGATTTGGGGTGGAGAGTTCTGTAAATGTCTATTAGGTTTGCTTGGTCCAGGTCTGAGTTCAAGTCCTGGATATTCTTGTTAATTTTCTGTCTCGTTGATCTGTCTAATATTGACAATGGGGTGATAAAGTCTCCCGCTATTATTGTGTGGGAGTCTAAGTGTCTTTGTAAGTCATTAAGAACTTGCCTTATGTCTCTGGGTGCTCCTATATTAGGTGCATATATATTTAGGATCGTTAGCTCTTCTTGTTGCATTGATCCTTTTACCATTATGTAATGTCCTTCTTTGTCTCTTTTGATCTTTGTTGCTTTAAAGTCTATTTTATCAGAGATGAGAATTGCAACTCCTGCTTTTTTTTGCTCTCCATTTGCTTGGTAAATCTTCCTCCATCCCTTTATTTTGAGCCTTTGTGTATCCTTGCATGTGAGATGGGTTTCCTGGATACAGCACACTGATGGGTTTTGGCTTTTTATCCAATTTGCCAGTCTGTGTCTTTTGATTGGGGCATTTAGTCCATTTACGTTTAGGGTTAATATTGTTAGTGTGAATTTGATACTGCCATTTTGATGCTAGCCGGCTGTTTTGCCCGTTAGTTGATGCATATTCTTCATTGTGTTGATGCTCTTTACCATTTGGTATATTTTTGGAGTGGCTGGCACTGGTTGTTCCTTTCTATGTGTAGTGCCTCTTTCAGGAGCTCTTGTAAAGCAGGCCTGGTGGTGATGAAATCTCTGAGTACTTGCTTGTTCACAAAGGATTTTATTTTTCCTTCACTTATGAAGCTTAGTTTGGCTGGATATGAAATTCTGGGTTGAAAGTTCTTTTCTTTAAGGATGTTGAATATCGGCCCCCACTCTCTTCTGGCTTGTAGGGTTTCTGCTGAGAGATCTGCTGTGAGTCTGATGGGCTTCCCTTTGTGGGTAACCCGACCTTTCTCTCTGGCTGCCCTTAGCATTTTCTCCTTCATTTCAACCCTGGTGAATCTGATGATTATGTGCCTTGGGGTTGCTCTTCTAGAGGAATATCTTTGTGGTGTTCTCTGTATTTCCTTGACTTGAATATTGGCCTGCCTTGCTAGGTTGGGGAAGTTTTCCTGGATAATATCCTGAAGAGTATTTTCCAGCTTGGATGCAGTCTCTTCATCACATTTGGGTACACCTATCAAATGTAGATTAGGTCTTTTCACATAGTCTCATATTTCTTGTTGACTTTGTTCATTCCTTTTTACCCTGTTTTCTCTAATCTTGCCTTCTCGTTTTATTTCATTGAGTTGATCTTCGACCTCTGATATCCTTTCTTCTGCTTGGTCAATTCGGCTGTTGAAACTTGTGCATGCTTCGCGAAGTTCTCGTGTTGTTTTTTTCAGCTCCATCAATTCACTCATATTCCTCTCTAAGTTGTTCATTCTTGTTAGCATTTCGTAAAGTCTTTTTTCAAGGTTCTTAGTTTCTTTTGCATTGGGTTAGAACATGTTCTTTTAGCTCTCGGAAGTTTCTTATTACCCACCTTCTGAAGCTTGATTCTGTCATTTCATCACACTCATTCTCCATCCAGTCTTGTTCCCTTGCTGGTGAGGAGTTGTGCTCCCTTGGAGGAGGAGAGATGTTCTGGTTTCGGGTGTTTTCATCCTTTTTGCGCTGGTTTCTTCCCATCTTTGTGGATTTATCCACCTGTCGTCTTTGTAGTTGCTGACTTTCTGATTGGGTCTCTGAGTGGACGTCGTGTTTGTTGATGATGAAGTTATTTCTGTTTCTTAGTTTTCCTTCTAACAGTCTGGCCCCTCTGCTGTAGGACTGCTGAGGTCCACTCCAGGCCCTGCTTGCCTGGGGATCACCTGCTGGAGCCTTTGTGCTTTCACTGGGAGCTGCAATCCTGAGCTGCTCCTAACCAGCCATCTTGGATCTCCCTCCATGAATTCCATTTTCTTAGTAGTTATAGCACTATTCAAATCAGTACTCTGTTTTTTTTTTTTTTTTTGAGATGTCGCCCAGGCTATAGTGCAGTGGTGCAATCTTGGCTCACTGCAGTATCCACCTCTTGGGTTCAAGCAACTCTCCTTTCTCAGCCTCCCGAGTAGCTGGGATACAGGTATGTGCCACCACACCCAGCTAATTTTTCTGTATTTTTAGTTGAGATGGAGTTTCCCCATGTTGGCCAGGATGGTCTCCATCTCCTGACCTCATGATCCGCCCGCCTCGGCCTCCCAAAGTGCTGGGATTACAGGCATGAGCCACCGTGCCCGGCTCAAATCATTACTCTTAAAGGAATTAGTCAGTGTTATTTCACTTGTCAAATTTATATCTGTAGAGCTGTTTACACTATTTCCTTATTTCCTTTTAAATATTTGCAGGTTCTTCCATGATAATTTCTGTTTTATTCCCAATATTAGTAATTTGTGTTTTTCTCTATTTTTCTGTTGGTTTTGCCATGAGTCTGTTAATGTTATCAATCTTTTCCAAAAATCAGCTCTTAGTTTTATTGATTTTTCTCTATTGTTTTACTGTTTTCAGTTTCATTGATTTCTGCTCTTTTATTATGTGCTGTCTTCTGGTTGCTCTGTATTATTTTGCTCTTGTATTTGTAGTTTCTTCAGGTGGAAGCTTAGATCACTGATTTCTGATTTTCCCTGCCTTCTAATGTAAGAATTTAGTGCTACAAATTTGCCTTTCAGCACTGCTTTAGTCGAGTCCCACAAATTTTGATATGTTGTATATTTTTTTATTTCCCTTGAGAATCTCTTTTACTCATGGATTATTTAAAAGTGTGTTGTTTAATTTCGAAGCACCTGGAGATTTTCCAGCCACTTTCTGTTAATTCATTTCTAGTTTGGTTGCAATACAGTCAGAGAACATCCTTATTATGACTTCAATTTTTAAAATTTGTTGAGGTTGTTTTACGGCCCAGGATACATTCTATCTTGATAAATGTTCTGTGAGTGCCATGCAAAGACATACATAGGCTCAAAATAAAGGGATGGAGGAAGATTTACCAAGCAAATGGAAAGAAAAAAAAAAAAGCAGGGGTTGCAATTCTGGTCTCTGATAAAATAGACTTTAAACCAACAAAGATCAAGAGAGACAAAAAAGGACATTACATAATGGTACAGGGATCAATGCAACAAGAAGAGTAAACTATCCTAAATATATATGCACCCAATACAGGAGGGCTCAGATACATAAAGCCAGTTCTTAAAGACCTGCAAAGAGGGCTGGGCGTGGTGGCTCATGCCTGTAATCCCAGCACTTTGGGAGGCCGAGGCAGGTGGATCACGAGGTCAAGAGATTGAGACCATCCTGGTCAACATGGTGAAACCCCGTCTCTACTAAAAATACAAAAAATTAGCTGGGCATGGTGGTGCGTGCCTGTAATCCCAGCTACTCAGGAGGCTGAGGCAGGAGAATTGCCTGAACCCAGGAGGCGGATGTTGCGGTGAGCCGAGATCACGCTATTGCACTCCAGTCTGGGTAACAAGAGCGAAATTCCGTCTCAAAAAAAAAAAAAAAAAACCTACAAAGAAACTTAGACTCCCACACAATAATAGCGGGAGACTTTAATACCCCAGTGTCAACATTAGACAGATCAACAAGACATAAAATTAACAAGGATATCTAGGATTTGAACTCAGATCTGGACCAAGTGGACCTAATAGACATATAATTCTCCACCCCAAATCCACAGAATATACATTCTTCTCAGCACTACATCGCACTTATTCTAAAATTGACCATATAACTGGAAGTAAAACACTCCTCAGCAAATGCAAAAGAATGGAAGGGATAGCATTAGGAGAAATACCTAATGTAGATGATGGGGTAATGGATGTAGCAAACCACCAAGACACATGTATACCTATGTAACAACCCTGCACATTCTGCACATGTACCCCAGAACTTAAAGTATAATAAAAATAAAAATAAAAATAAAATAAAATGTTCTGTGAGTGCTTGAAAGGAATGTGTACTCTGCTATTGTTGAACGGACTGTTCAATAAATGTCAATTAAATCCTTTTAATTGTGTAGTTGAGCTCTTTTACATATTAGAGTTAGGAAAGTCTACTGTATTTACCCATATTTTGCTCTTACCATGTTCTTCCTCCCTTCTTGATGCTCCAAAATTCCTTCTATCATTTCCTTTCTGTTAAGAGCATTTCTCTTAGCTATTGTTTTAGAGCAGGTATTCTGTTGACATATTATTTAATTTTTCCTTAACTCAGAATGTCTTGATTTCAATTTTTGCTGAATATTGAATTCTGGGTTGACACAGTTCTCTTTTCTGACACCTGAAAAACATTCTGCCACTTCCTCTGGACTCTGTGATTTCTGATAAGAATTTTTCTGCCATTCAAACTGTTTTTCCTCTATGGGTTTGTCTCTGGTTATCTGCCATCAGTTTTCTGAATTTTGACTCCAATGTATCTTAGTGTCGACTTCTTTGGGCTTATCCTATTGGAGTTCATACAGCTTCTTGAATCTCTACGTTTCTTTTTGCCATTTTGGAAAATTTGAAGCTACTATTTCTCCAAATACCTTTTTAGTCTCATCTCCTTTCTCCTCTTTCTGGGACTCAAATAACATAAATGTTGGATCGTTTATAATTCCACATGTCTTCAAGGCTCTGTTCATTTTTTTTTAGTCTGTTTTCATTCTGCTCCTCAGATTGTATTATAATATCTATTGTTCTGTCTTCAAGTTCACTGATTCATTCCTTTGTCCTCCTTATTCTGCTATTGATTGATGCCATCTGTTAATCATTTTATTTCAGTTATTGTATTTTTTTAGTTCTAAACTTTCAATCTGGTTCTTCTTTATACCTTCTACATCTTTGTTGAGACTATATTTCTGTGTTGAAGTTGTCTATTGTTTCTATTTGTTTCAAGCTTATTCATAATTGCTCCCTGAAGCATTTTTATAATGTTTATTTTAAAGTCTTTATTTTGAGCATCAATGTCATCTCAGTGTCAGTATCCATTGGTTGTCTTTTCTCATTAAATCTAAGATCTTCCTGATACTTGGTATGATGAGTGATTTTCTATTGAAACCTAGGTATTTTTCATATTATGCTATAGATTTTGGATCTTATTCGAATGTTGTGTCTTATCAGGTCTCCTCTGACACTACTCTGGTGGGTGAATTCAGGTGGGGGTGGGGGATTGTCATCTTGTTACCACCTTGAGGTAGAAGTCAGGTTCTCTACTTGGCCTCTGTTGAGGGAACTCACCACCAGCGAGATCACCACTATGTAATTCTTTCGGTTCTCTTTTATGGGTAAGAAAATGCTTATTTATAATAGGATTCTTTATAAAATATGCACAGTAACTTATTAAATCCATTAATGAATTAAATTTCAAAAATTTTACCCTCTAAATGACTTACACACAGCTTTTTAAAATTATTATTATTATACTTTAAGTTCTGGGATACATATGCAGAATGTGCAGGTTTATAGGCAGAGTTGTTGAGGAGTAAAACCCCAGGGCTAAGAGGAGTTTTAGAAGGCAAGGAGAAATCCCAAGAAGGGTGTGTGGCAGACAGTAGAGGGAGTTCAAATAAGGAAAGTAAGAGGAGAGGTCAATTGATTTGACATTTAGATCACCGGTGACTTCAGCAAAATAAATTTAAGAGTAGTGGTTGGGGGAAAGCCAGATTTCAGGTGGTTGAGAAGTAAATAGAAGTTGAGGAAGTAGAACTTTGTAAAAGAGTTCGTAAGAGAAGCAGGATGAAGATGTGATGCCAAGTTGGAAAGTGAAGGGGAGAAAATACAGGGAATTTGCATCTGATGTTTTCTCTTACCACTGTTATTATATTAGGATCATTTCAAAAAATGATCAAGAAACCTTAGAAACAGAATAGATATAATACAAAAACAAAAAATTCCAAAATTAATTACTCTTATAACTATATCTTCCTAAGACTAATTTGAATGTATATATTATAAAGCAGTGCTTCTCAAACTACATCATTGAAGGGTCAGTTCTGGGTGTTTTGCTTTCCACAATCTATTGCAGAATAATACTATTGTAAAATACAATAAAATATCACAGCAATGACCAGTTGCTATAAAAGTTTCAAAATGCTTACTTTCTGTTTTTTGATAAAATAAAATTTCAAAGCAATGACTAGTTCCTATTAAAGTTTCAAAATGCTTACTTTTTGTTTTTTGATATGGGGCTCCCTCTGTTACCCAGGCTATAATTCAGGGGTATGATCATAGCTCACTGTAGCCTGGAACTCCCAGACTCAAGTGATCCTCTCACCTCAGCCTCTTGAGTAGTTGAAACTACTGGTATGCACCACCTCACCTAGCTAATTAAAAAATTTTTTTTTGTAGAGATGAGGTCTCACTATGTTGCCTAGGCTGGTCTCAAACTCTTGGCCTCAAGAGATCCTCCTGCCTCAGCCTCTCAAAGTGCTAGGATTATAGGTGTGAGACATAGCACCCAGCCCAAAATGCTTATTTTAGATTCTGCACTTACCCCCTCATGGACAGGTAATAGATAGTTCATGAATTGGCAGTGGCCTACACTTTGAGCAGTACTTTTCTCTAAAGCTAAACTCAGGCTGCTCAGACCTTAAATTCAAAACTTGACTTCTTAACTGAGCTCTAGATGTCCAGGGAAATGTCTAACATGACAGCATTCCACTTCTGTGTCCCTGCTTGAATTATTCAGGTTAGGAGAGGTTATGCTGTCACAAAGAATGCTCCAGTCTCAAAGGTTTACACATGTTTAATTCTTGTTCACTTTGCATGCCCAAGGTGATTCAATACAAGGCTCTGTTCTATATACCCATTACTTTAGTGGCCATGGCAGGTACACAGAGACTGGAGAACTGCACATATGCTTTCCATGGCCTCGTGTTTTATTGGCCAGAAGTAGTAATATGTCCTTGCCGAGGAAGCTAGAAAACTTGGGCATACTTCTTAAATGATAAGCAACACAGAGGATGGACTACTGAGGTTCTACTGGAAAACAAGTATAGAACTACTTTTCTCCTTACTCCTCCAGGTTGTTGAATTAAGGGGCATGGAAAGATACAAGTGACTCTTACTTAACCAGTATTCTCTTAGCTGTTGCTGGCTTTTAGCCTCAAACTGGCCACTAACATCCAAATGCTAGCTGCATTTGCTGGAGTCTTGTATAAGTTCTTTGGGGCCCCTATGGAGAGACCTACCTATGGCACAATTCCCTGATGTGATAACTCTCAGATCCCATCTGCAGAGTTACATTCCACAGTCTCATGCTACTGAGGCTTCCTCGTCCTGAGGCAGCTCTCTTGAGAAGTGTTCTAGGGAGTTGTCTCAAGCTAACTTCTATGCTGATTCACAGGAAATTCATGCATCCATGACCGGCGAAATAAAAGAGTGTCAGTTCTCTTTACTGACCTCCCTCTCTCTACCTTTCCTCTCTCCCTTCTCAGAAGGGTACAGGTAGCAGACCAGCAAGTTCATATATAATCACATCTCTCTGTAGAATATGACTACCATTCCTGCAAGAACCTTAAACACTATGAGTAGTTCTCTTAGAGGACCCTCTTGGTTTGGAGGGAGAAGACCCCATTCTGTTCTCCACAGGGAGCCTGAGCATCCTCACAACATGGTGGATGAATTGTGCCTGCATGAATAATCCAAGAGGAAGCATGCCAAGCAGAGGCTGTGTTCTTGTTATGATCTTGCCTCAGAAGTCATATAGTATCACTTCTGTCATATTCTGTTAGAAGATAGTCACTATGGGCTAGGCACGGTGGCTCACACCTGTAATCCCAGCACTTTGGGAGGCCGAGACAGACAGATCACCTGAGCTCAGGAGTTTGAGATCAGCCTGTCCAAAATGAAGAAACCCTGTCTCTACTAAAAATATAAAAATCAGCCGGGCGTGGTGGTGGATACCTGTAATCCCAGCTACTCGGGAGGCTGAGGCAGAAGAACTGGTTGAACCCAGGAGGCAGAGGTTGCTGTGAGCAGGCATCACACCACTGCAATTCAGTCTAGGTGACAAGAGCAAAAGTCCATCTCAAAAAAAAAAAAGACAGTCACTATGTCTGGCCCACATTTAAAAGAGGGAGAAGTAGGCCCTACTTTTTGAAAAGAGAAGTGTCAAGGAATTTGTGGACATATTTTTAAACCACCATGCTCCTTAAACAGTTTCTAACAAGTTTAATTCATTCTGTGGAATGAACTACAGTACCAATAAGCCAGAGTCTGAAGCAAACAAATATCTGACACAGAAATCATTATAATTTTGAGATATTGTCAAAAGCTGTTAGAACTCTTTGTTTTCATGAATGCTTAATAATGGGTAAAGGGATGTACTGCTAGACTCTTGGGAAATGAGATCCAAAAATTTTCAAATACTCCAATAAATCTCTTTCTGTCACATATTTTAAAAAACACTGAGCAAATGTTTACAAGTATTTGCACAAGGGAAGCTTTAATGACTAATAAAATAAGAGTTAAAAGTGTAATATTCCATATCTTTTCTTCTACCCACTATCACCATCAAGGTGCCTGTTCTGGCTGAAGCCATTCTTCCATCGGCAGGAATATGCTGCCGTTTAAAATTCTAAGTATACTGCTTTGGTCAGTACAGCCCTGGCTTTAATAGTTTGGAAAAATCCTGAGGCTTATCAAGGCCAAACAACTTGTCCATAGAAAACCCCACAGGCAGTACGTGAGAGCCCCTGTGCCCCTCTGGCTCCATAGCCTGAGTTCTTTATCAATAGGCAGCGTTCCCTCTCCAAAACACCAAACATTAACTCAATATGTAGGAAAGATCTGAGGTAGCTTCTATTCCCTTAAAAGGAAATCAATATTGTTGAACTGAACTCAGATAGCAACAAAGAATAGAGGACAGTTCAAGTGAACAGAGAATAACAATGACCACAAGTGCTCAAAATACAGGTACTTACAAAGACAAATATAAGAATGAATCATGAGGCTCCAAAGTTTCCTGTCTGTTAACTATTAGGATTGTGTCTTAATTTCTGAGGTGGGGGGATTTTTATCCTCATTTTTGGGGTTGTGGGGAGACGGGGTTGAGTTGAAGGGATTGAAGGAGATGGAGTATAAACATGCTACCAAAACAAATACATTTACTGAACGCCTTCTGTGGATCATACACTGTGCTGGAGGACAGTCCACAGTCTTGAAAGGCCTGGTGCCAGGAAACTCACAGCCTAGATGGGAGGAGAGGCATGGAAGGAAATAAAAACAATGCACTGTAATAGATGAAACAACAGAAAACAAAACACAGTTTGTAAGAAAGTAACAACTGCCTCCAGGACCCGGTGAGCTCCATTTCAGTGGTACATCCACGAATTAAGATGACAATGCTAAGGAGGATAAACCCACAGTAACAAGGATAGAACGGCCTCAATCACTGTTCTTATTTTGATTAAGGGCATTTTAATTAGGACTGCTTTTAGAAATGATGAGCACTAGGATGAACTATTTAAAAATATGAAATTGTCAAAATGTAAAGGGCTTTCCATTGCCATAAGGAAAATAAGGAGAGTAAACCTGATACAAGGAAGGAAAGTACTGCAAGGAAGGAAACACTTTTGCCCTAGCGTTAGAAACGTCAGGTTTCTATAGTACTTGGTCACAAACCAGCTGTGATTTAAATTCTTTAGTTTCTTTGAGCTTAAGTTTCATTTTGTTTCGTGGTTTTTTTTTTTCCTAAACATTAGGAGGATTGGATTATACAATCCCCACAGTCCCTCTCTAGCTCTAAAATGCGTAATCCTAATGATGTTCCAAGCAAAATCTCTTTCCCCTCTGAAGTGTCATCTCTCTCTGCACAGCTCCCTTTGGCTTCAGGCCCTGAATTCATACACATGACTGGGTTCACGACGACAACTATAGTCACCCACATAATTTCTGTAGAAAGATCTGCCATGTGTCAGCAGCTCCCATGATAAGGAGGGTAGTCTTTCCCATCAAGGTGGCCAAGGTGAAACACTTGCTTATGGACTCACGTCTGGGTGTAGTCCTGGCTGCCTGGGTGATCTTGGATGTATAATTTCCTTGCCCATAAGGTTGAGAAGGTCTGCTCTGACTCTCTGCAGGGTTGCTACGAGGACAAACTGAAGTGATTCATAAAGCACTGTACAAATTCAGAGTATCACAGTGATGACTGAATACTCTGGATTCAAGAAATCCTTCAGCCAGAAGTCTTGCTAGGACAGACATACATGCTGTATTGCTCCCTGAGAAGAAACCTGATGTAAAACAGACTCAGCCTCAAGGTTGATGTGCCTCTGAATCTCCCCGCAAAAGCAGCTAACAGCTCTAGAACTAATAAGGTCCCAGTGGACTTTTTCTTTAAAGAAGCTTTTAATGTTACCAGGAACTGCCAGTAATGCTGTCCACATCAATCCCACTGAGATCACAGCCTCTGGAACACAACACCTTAGAAACTCTGACTGCAGAACTTTTCTGTCACTTTCCACTTAGGTCAACATTCATGCCACCCACTGTCCCATGTCCAGTTCTAAGAAGTTAAGATCTGTACCTGTTAAAATTGACTTCCAGACTTCCAAAAAGAGTGTCATGGGATTGTGAGCATTTAACATAGTTAAGCTATCCATGGGTATGGACTTTCCAGAAATGGTCAACTTCATGTAATCTTCTTATCCATAAAGGCAAAAATTAAATGTATAACTAATTATAATTAATTTTTATAACTCTCTTATATATTTATTTAAATAAACCTATAACTCGGAAATGAGGGTTTTTTCCCCCGATCAGATTCCTGAGACTTGATTTTTTTTTACTTGGAAAATATGGTTACCGTAAATATTATAAACTCTGGTTACCCAGCATGCTCAGAGAATATAAAGCTGTAGTAAACTTTTAAATGCAAAAGAAGAGGAAGAGTGATAACAATAAATATCAAATACATTCATGCAAGCAGGTTTTAACTGTACTTTTAACAGATGATGAAACAGATCCAGAGAGACCCAACAGGAAGTAAGTAACGATGCCAGAATTAGAAGCCAAATTTGGCTCACTATGAAGCTCAATCTCTGCTTCATTCAGATCTCTACTCAAATATTACCTCCTTACAGAGGTCTTCCCTGACCATATGACTTAAAATGTCCCAGCTGTCAGCCTGGCTAACCTCCTTCCCTGCCATCAACTTGCTGTCCTTTTCAGTCCCCTTACTTGACTTTAGTTTTCTTCATAGTACTTAGCTGTATGTTTGTTTAAAAACATGTCTCCTGTACTAGAATGCAAGATAGGCAGGGATTTTAAATTATTCACTATTTATCTCTAATGCCTAGAATAGTGCCTGAAACATAATTGGTACTAAATAAACAAATGAATAAAAGACCAAATGAATAAAAGAACAAATGAATATTCACTGAAAGGGAATAGTAAGAAAGCAGATACATTTATATATTGCATTATGCCATCATCCTTTTGTGATCTTCATGGTATGATCATAGAGTAAAAGTTCAAATTGATCATGGAGGTCACTCATTAATATTTTTACTAAGGGAAAAGAGTAACTATCTCCTAGAAACTGAAGAAAACCTTTACAACTGTAGCAGTGTGTTCTTTTTCATACTAACAATCTCTCCTTCCAATCAACTCTGTTATAAGAATACACAGGACTCTTCAAGATGAGTCCAAGAATTTAGTTAGATTATTTTTGCCATATAAAGGACAATTTAATACCAAAACAAACCTCCCAGATCAAACAGTTAATACCACAATCACGAAACCTCTCTGACTCATCAAGAAAAGCCACATCAACACAAGGGTAAGGGACTCATTTATTACACCAAAAGAGTTTCTTTCGTACTTCTGAAGTAACTATAATTTTTGGTCATTTAAATAATTTTGCATTTAATGTTGGCTCTACTTCCAGATTTTTCTGAAATCGTTGGAAGACATACCTAATACAAACTGCATTTTAAGAAAAAGGAATTAAACAGATTATGAGCATCTTGTTTCATCTGGGTTTGTGTGAGACAACATTCACTATTCTCACCATTCTCCTTGGGTAGGTAAAACTTTTTTAAAAAGTAATGACTCCAAGGTATATGGTGACGGCAGACATCTGCTTTATTTAGGTAAAATAAATTGGCTTACCAGATTATGTGTATCTTTCACATAGCAAATATTCTGAGTTCTATGTAATAAATCTAATACTCAACAATTCCGCCTAGAATAGAGGAGTAAACCATGTCTGTGGGAGGGGAAGGGTAGGGAAGAGATCTGTTCCTCTTCCTGAAACCCATGAGCAGAATATTGTCACACAGACCTATTATGTGCTTTTATAATTACCCAAATTCTCTTCTTTTGTCAGAATTCGTTCTCAGTAACAGCTTGAGCAATGTAGCAATCGTGCTCTGAAATGACTTATAAACCACAGACACAAATATTTGGGCCAAGAATGTAGAATCCATTGCTGTCACATTCCATTATTTCTGGTGGAGCAATTCACTAACATTTTGGAATCTAGATCATAAATTATGCAGAGCCTCAGCAAAAGAGCTGAGGACACAAACTGCTATAATAAAACTCCTGTTACTGCAGCCATAAAAACAGAACAAAGAAAAGGCAAAGAAGGAAAATCATGGTTGGACTTTTCTGACATGCCTCGTCCACCACTGTTCATGGTTTCAAAAAATGATAATGTAACATTCGGAAAACCATCAGGCAAGCCAAAAATGATACAATAGGCATACTGTCATTCATAAACATCATCACCACCACGAGAGTCCCCAGAATAAAATTAGCTTTTTGAAGAAAGCCTGAATGTTGACATAAATTGAAGTGCCTAAATGTATATACAACCAAGCCATCTGTATATTTTTCATGACTCTCAAGGGGTGTGAAATGTCCTTCAACATCAGCACTTGGATAGTGGTCGCATTTTCTGTTGGGATGTATCATAAATGTCAGAGGGAGGAAGAGATCTGTGTCACATGTGAACTGAAGCAAGTCACTTTCCCTCTCTGTAGAAACTGACTTAATGGCAGAGCTGGGATAAAACCCACATCTCTTGACTCCCAAGATAAAACTGAGTTTTATCTTGCAGTATAATGCCTCCAGCATGGTAGGGGTTCGAAAATTACTTTGTGAACAGATGAATGGCAGAATGAATGGACAGGTGAGTAAGTGAACAAATGGACAAATAAAGAAAGAAATAATAACCATTCCCTGTGCTTTGACGATCATAGTCAGAAAAGGTCAAAAAGGGACATATCATTGAAATACTTTAGAAATAAAACAGAGAACTGAAAAGCCAGATGGTCCATGCTTAGCAACCATTCCAAAAAGCCACTGCTAACTCCAACTCTTTCTTTTCAATTATAACATTGTGTTGGAGAGCACTGGTATATCTATCTCAAGAGAAATAATGAGTCTGAGAACAAAAATGGGTGAACATGTTTCTTAAATAAGACTGCTATAATTTGACACCCATTTAGTATTGCTCCCTTTTTCAAGATTTACTGTAAATGAGGGAGAACAGAGAAGATGAGGGAGGGGCTGAGGACAAAGATGGACTGAAAGTCAGGCATGTATTTTATGAGCACATCACTGCTTCTGCAATTATTACAAACATATTTAGAAGAAAACAAAATGCTTTTCAAGATCACACAGAAGGTCTAAAATGTTGAAACAGGGAAAAAGGGCTCAGCAAAAGTAAAAACCATATAAGGGAAGAAAGTTATTTTTTCACCAGCAAAGGAAGAAAATTTTCTTCTAGAGAATCTTACAGCACAAAAGACACTGGCCTCAATCATCTGTTTAAGTCAGGAATCTTCTACTTTTTTATGAAGAGAACTAGTTAAAATTTTCCCAGAGCCTTGACATTACCCAGAGAAGGAAGGAAAGAGCGTAGAGAAAAATAAGGAAAAGAGCCTACTGGTGCCAGTGGTGCCCCCAAGGCAGGAGAAATTTTCCGTCCAATACCAGCCACTATTTCCTGAGCCTACTGCGTCAGGTACCACGCAAAATGCTTCACAGACATCAACTCATTTAATCCTCACAAGAGCCACACCCTTCATTGCTATCCTGGAGATTCTATTCTTAACCCTATTTTACATCTTACATAACTTTCCCCAGGCCACACAGCTCATAAATGGCAGAGCTACAATTCAAACCAGGGCCAGTCTAATACCAACGCTCAGTTTTTTCTGTTTTCTGGCTGCCACAGACTCCTTCTGAGAGAATCTCAAGAAGCCAACCGTGGCTTTACCAGGCTTAATAGTGAAAGATGGTTTGGAAATCTATCAGGTATACCTTCAAGTTCTTTCAAAACATAATCGGAGATCCAAGTTTCAGAAATCTGGGTTTACTGTTACAAAACAACTGGCAGTTTTCTTTCTTTGGTAAAAATGTTCCAGAAAGCCAAAACTGCTGTGCTATGGTCATTCCTTACCCAAGTCTGTCTTTTTTTTTTTTTTTGAGACTGGAGTCTCGCCCTGTCGCTCAGGCTGGAATGCAATGGTGCGATCTTGGCTCACTGCAACCTCTGCCTCCTGGGTTCAAACGATTCTTCTGCCTCAGCCCCCCAAGTAGCTGGGATTACAAGTGCCCACCACCATGCCCAGCTAATTTTTGTATTTTTAGTAGAGATGGGGTCTCACCATGTTGGCCATGCTGGTCTCAAGCTCCTGACCTTGTGATCCACCCACCTAGACTTCCCAAAGTGCTGGGATTACAGGCATGAGCCACTGCACCTGGCCCCAAGTCTGCATCTTAACATGCAACTAATTGAGATGAGTGGAGACATCTGTAAGCTTATTTTTAAAAAGACAAATCTCTCTATGTGTAATAACAGCAGTACCATTTTCTGAGTGCTTGCTATGTGCTAAGCACTACTCATCAATTTATGTGGCATCAAAGATTAACAAGCTGAGAGCTAAGCACTAGAAATACAAATAGAACAAATGGAGACCCCGTAGCATAGCCTCTCTGGAGGCTTACAAACTTAATGGGGTGACAGACAAGCAAGCTGACCGCGGCAGGGGAATATAGGAAGGGTGTGCCTCAGCATCTGGGCACAGAGCACTGCAAGGTGCAGAAAAGCACTGATTTGAATTTAAAAAGCTTCTTAGAGGAAGGGGTGCTTCCTCACAACAATCCTATGAAGTTGGGATGGAACCTGATGGCCAGAAAGGTTAAGTAATGCAAAAGTGCACAGCTATGAAGTAAGTTGGGCCCAAGGTCACCTCACTTTGAAGCTACACTTTCCATCACTTCCTGTAGCATCACAGAAAAATAATCTCCTTGGCCAGGCGCGGTGGCTCATGCCTATAATCCCAGCACTTTGGGAGGCCGAGGCGGGTGGCTCACGAGGTCAAGAGATCGAGACCATCCTGGTCAACAAGATGAAACGCCGTCTCTACTAAAAATACAAAAACTAGCTGGGCATGGTGGCGCACGCCTGTAGTCCCAGCTACTCGGGAGGCTGAGGCAGCAGAATTGCTTGAACTCAGGAGGCGGAGGTTGCGGTGAGCCGAGATTGCGCCATTGCACTCCAGCCAGCGTAACAAGAGCGAAACTCCATCTCAAAAAAAAAAAAAAAAAAAAAAATCTCCTTAAAGCTCTTGCCACAT
This sequence comes from Aotus nancymaae, assembly GCF_030222135.1. Lineage (NCBI taxonomy): Eukaryota > Metazoa > Chordata > Mammalia > Primates > Aotidae > Aotus > Aotus nancymaae. Next base: position 3,010,817 of record NW_026988491.1, read on the forward strand.
AATTACCTTTACCTTACAGGGGAAAAAACAAAACAAAAAAATACACTATCTTCTAGGTACTCTAGCAGAGTCATATTAACGTGGCTCTAGTCATCAAAGTATTTTCACATTCACACTTTCATTTGAGTCTAATAATCTTGTGAGAGGCAAATGTATTAGCATGGTCCCCCTTTTTTACCTATCACAAAACTGAGGCCCAAGAAAGTAATATAACTTGTTCAAGGTCATGCAAAAGTTAAGAGCTGCTCACTTTAGACCCCTTGAATGTCTAATTCCTACTTCAGCCATCTTGGCAACACTAAACATTAGATATACCACCTACTTGAGTCTCTCCTTGTTGGTACCTACAACTGATTGCCTTACTCCGAGATCAATGAACAGTAGGAGCAGAATTAGATATGGGGTGGGTTTCTCCTGGTCGTTGTTTTGATCTGGATTTTTTAAATGGATGTCTTTCATTTGAAATGTTTCGTCAGAAAAAATGTCAGCCAGACATAATGGAGAGTTTGTCAGCAAGAGATGAAGAGATCAAATAACAACATGTACTGCTAGCCCCTGATAACCACCTGTAACTTTCAAGGGATCAGACTATTGTGAAGGATGAGAAATGTTACATATTTCAGCAGCATTTTCACCTTTCTTTTTGGACTTGATTTTGTGTTAACAAATGATATTCTCTTTCCACATATGATACAAACTATGATGATGATGATAATGATTATAACAGTTACGGGTGTTTATTACATGCAGACATTGTTCTAAGGGCTTTATACATATTAACTCATTCAATCCTCACAGCCACCTCATGAGATGGGTGCTATAATTGTCCCTATTTTGAGGGGATGAAGAAACTGAGGGAGAGATCAGCTAAGCATCTTCTCCAGGATCAGGAAGCCAGTAAGCGGCATAGTTGGGATCTAAAGCCAGGCCATCTCACTCAGAGCTCAGGTTCTTCACAGAATGCTACATGAAGGGGGATTCTATATCCCAGTGATGTGTGGGACTGGCCCAGTGATAAATGAAATGGTCAACCTAGACATAACAACACTGTAGAAGGCTCCCAACATTGGCTTGAAAGCAAAACATTTGTATACAGGACTTCTTAGTAATCAAAATGGAGAGAAATCAGCACTGAACGCCAGTAGTTTCTCTGCTACAAGAAGGAAAAAGAGCAGTCCAATAGGTTGCTTATGCAGAATACCATAGCCACAAGGGAGAACGATCATGAAATCATTTAGTAAAGGACTTAGCACGTAGGTGCTTTCTATTCCCTCTGTCACATGAACAGTTGTGTGAGTTCTTCACTGATGACAAAGACGATGTCCTTCTCCATCAGGCATTTAAGAAGTACCAGGAGTTGTCAAGGCAGGCATGCCAGCTCGCCTGATGGTGCCATGAATTGGAGAATGCCATCTGTTTTGTCAAGGCTGACAGCCTGAAATTTCTGGTTAAACTCCAGTTCTCCTTGTTGTGAAGGGCTTGATAACTTTTAGTCCATTACCTTCTGTTTACTGAGTCACAGAGCATATTATATCTCCCTCTAGAGCTCTCCAACAGCTGGGCCATGTTATAAGCTGTCTTTGTCTTATTCGGGATTAGATAATGGATTGGTGGAACCTTCCATTTGAATCAGGGAAACACAATTACAGAATAACTGTTGTTTCAAATAAGTGGCCAACTCTGACAATGTGGCTCAAGAACACAAATCTATTACTTTTTTTTTTTTTGCCACTGGGGCTGTTCTGATGAGGGCTTGCTTTACAAGCATGTTGGGCACATAACAACAAAGCATTTACTTCACTTTTTAATTGCTCTTGGAAACATTTTAAATGGCACCAATGCAATTTTTACTATAAAATGAAAGCATTCACTTCCCAGAGTAACCTAACTCTTCAGTAGGAAGGCATAAAGGACCACGTTCGAAAATCTGTTGAATTCTGAAAGCCTATATTCGGGCGCTAACAAAGCTATTTGAAAGTCAAATTGAGAACAGGCTTAGTCAGCAATATGAACCAAAAGTTGCATTGCAGCTTTCATCCAATTCAACAAATGTATTTTCTGCTGTGTCAGAGACAGTCTTAAGAAGAATTTCTGAAACAACATGCAGAAACTGGTTATCAGTACAAAAGCTACTTTTTGAAGTTACCATGAAATTACTAATTATGCTGAAGAGTCTTAAACACATGAGTCTCTTGCGGATTTCATGCTGGAAAAGAGGGGAGTCTTCAAGTGGCAGTGTATGAGCAGTCACGTGTCTACTCTGCATTAGGTTTGTAGCATGCTTATGCACAGCCATTATAAAATAGGGATGAGTGAATGACGATGAAAAGAAGTTGTGGGTAAAGAGAAATGCTCAATTTCACAGAATCACATCCAGTTACAATGTCACATTGTCCTACTCACTTAGAAATGCTAGAGCTTTATCTCTTTCATAAATAATTTCAGCTGTTTTCTTTAGAGAGGTGGTGTAACTAACATAAAGAGCACTGACTTTTGATTTAGACAGCTCTGAGCTCACACCCCAGCTCTGCCACACACTTGCTATGAGATCTTTGACAAGTTAACCTTTCTGTTCTTTGGGTTTTTGATTTCTAAATAGGAATAATAAGCCCTATCTTTCTGAATTTTTAAATTAAATAATCAATCACTGCATAAGAAGCTACACCAAGTATGGTGTTCGCACACTGGAGGCATTCAGTAAGTATTATTCCTTTATTATTATTGTGACTTTTTTTTTTTTGATACGGACTTTCACTCTTATTGCGCAGGCTGGAGTGCAATGGCATGATCTCAGCTCACTGCAATCTTCACCTCCCAGGTTCAAGCGATTCTCCTGCCTCAGCCTCCCGAATAGCTGGAATTATAGGCATGCACCACATCAGCTGGCTAATTTTGTATTTTTAGTAGAGACACGGTGTCTCCATGTTGATCAGGCTGGTCTTGAAATTCCAACCTTAGGTGATCCACCTGCCTTTGGCCTCCCAAAGTGCTGGGATTACAGGCATGAGTCACTGCGCCAGGCCTTTTTTTGTTTGTTTTTTTTGAGACAGAGTCTGGCTCTGTCACCCAGGCTAGAGTGCAGTGGCACGATCTCAGCTTACTGCAACCTCTGCCTCCTGGGTCCAGGTGATTCTCCTGCCTCAACCTCCTGAGTAGCTGGGGCTACAGGCATGTGCCAGCATGTCCAGCTAATTTTTTGTATTTGTAGTAGCGATGGGGTTTCACTGTGTTAGCCAGGATAGTCTCAATCTCCTGACCTCATGATCTACCCATCTCGGCCTCCCAAAGTGCTGGGATTACACGTGTGAGCCACTGTGCCTGGCTTGTTATTGTGACTTTTAAGCCACTTCATAGGTGTGTTGGAGAGATCACAAAGGTCTTTTCATAGATTCTCAATGGAACCTGTTATTTGAATCTCTAGAAAAGTGGAACTGCATCAGTTTCCTAAGACTAGATAGATGTTAAATACAGAGGAGAAGAGACTATTAAGTTCATGTACTTAAAGGAAGAAACAATGTGATATCCTAGTGATTTTCTTGTCCAAAAGTCAAAAATATTAGGGTTCTTCAAACCTGCACAAAGGACCTCATTTTAGTCATCCTTTGTAAACTTCTTGGATGAAGATCCAAAAAGGTTAATATATTATTTAGTTAGCCTGCTAATCAGACTGTCTCATTTAGCTATAGGGCAAAGGACCATGTAAAAAGGGAGGGAGAAAAATCTGCTCAATTCAGTATTCCTACTAACTGTAAGGAGTAAAATTAAAATGGTATCATAAAACATAATCACTGCCTGCTAGTTTAACTATTTCTCAAGTTCATTATATTTCTGGTTCAATTAAAAAGGCTTTAAGAATCAAGTTCTAGCTTCTATATACATTCTCTTTCCATGGAAAAATCATAGAATTTTGGCTTTTTAGAGTATTACAGAATTTTAGATATTGTTTACACCAATGAGAATGACAGGGTACAATATAAAATGTACAGAAATTGCCATTGCTTCCCAGAACTAGTCTCCCTGGTCTCTGGGACCAGAAGCAGCAGAAATGATATCTAGACTTAATGACAGTGGTAAGGCACAAATAGATGAACACAGTAAATATGAAAGACGTGGGTAATTATTTCAACTTTAGAGTCCAGCTATTAAGTCCTAGCATTTCCCATAGTTCTTGGCTCTCATCATCCTTCATCCATTCAAGACATACACAGTAATTAATGAGTCACTTAATAATGAGGGATATATCCTGAGATACGTGTTGCTAGGTAATTTTGTCATTGTATGAACATCATCGAGTGTACTGACACAAACCTAGATGATATCTATTACACACTGAGGCTATATGGTGTAGCCTACTGTTCCTAGGCTACAAACCTGATGTTGCTGTATGGAATACTGTAGGAAACTATAACACAATAGTAGGTATCTGTGTATCTAAACATAGAAAAGGTACAGTAAAAATATGGCATAAAAGATTAAAATGGTATACCTCTATAGGCCATTTACCATGAATGGAGCTTGCAGGACTGGAAGTTGCCCTGGGTGATTCAGTGAGAGAGTGGTGAGTGAATGTGAAGGTCTAGGACATTACTGTACACTACTATAGACTTTTAAAAATACTGCACACGTTGGCTACACTAGATGTATTAAAAAATATGTTTAATTCTTCAATGATAAATTAACCTTAGCTTACTGTAACATTTTTATTTTACATACTATTTAATTTTTAAACTTTCGACTCTTTTGTAATAACAGCTTTAAAAACAAATTGTAGAGTTATACAAAAATAATTTCTTTCTTTATATCCTTATCTTATAAGCTTTTTGCTATTAATTTCTTCTTCTTTTTTTACTTTCTAAGCTTTTTGTTAAAAACTAAGACATGAACACACACATTAGCCTAGGCCAACACAGGGTCAGAATCATCAATATCATTGGCTTCCACCTCCACATTTTGTCCCACCAGATGGTCTTCAGGGGCAATAACATACATGGACCTGTCATCTCCTATGATAACAATGCCTTCTTCTGTTATATCTCCTGAAGGATCTGCCTGAGCTTGTTTTACCATTAACCACTTTTTTTAACAAGTAGGAGTACACTCTAAAATAATAAAAGTATAGCACGGTAAATACATAAACCAGTAATATAGTCATTTATTATCATTAGCAAGTATTATGTACTATACATAATACAACTGTATTTACTATACTTTTTTTTTTGAGACAGAGTCTCACTCTGTTACCCAGGCTAGAGTGCAGTGGCACAATCTCAGCTCATCGCAACCTCCAGCTCTCGGGTTCAAGCAATTCTCGTGCCTGAACCTCCCAAGTAGCTGGGATTGCAGACATGTGCCACTATGCCCAGCTAATTTTTGTATTTTTAGTAGAGATGGGGTTTCCATGTTGGTCAGGCTGGTCTTGAACTCCTGGTCTTAAGCAGTTCACCTGCCTCGGCCTCCCAAAGTGCTGGGATTATAAGCATGAGCCACCATGCCCAGCCTGTATGTGCTATACTGTTATATTACTGGCAGCACAGGTTTGTTTACACTAGCATCACCATAAACACGTGAGTAACACATTAAGCTATGACATTAGGACAGCTATGATGTTACTAGGCAATAGGAATTTTATGGGACCACCATCGTATATGTGGTCTACCACTGACCCAAAATGTCATTTCATGATGCATGAATGCATATGGCATACTCACTGTGGACCAAGCTTTAGCCACTAGGTAATAAGCACACAAAAAAGCTAAGATGCACATCTTGTCTATTCTTGGAATTTGTAATCCAGTTGGTAATAACTATAATACTTAACAAGTGGATGTACAAACATTAAGGAAACAGATGAGCACTAAATCTTTTGGAGGAGTCTGAAAGCCTTCAGGGTAATATGAATCTAATCAAAGTATAAAACAATCAGTAAACCTTACAGATTGACAGAAGGAGGAAAATATTTAGGTCAAAAGAAATGGCATGAAGAAAGCCACGGAAGGGTAAAACAGCCCAGACATTTGGGGGAACAGTAAGTATGAGAGGTAGGAGTGACAGAAAGTGACATTAGTAAGATAAATTGAGGCCAGTGTCTCAGATTAGAGTTCTCTGACACCCATCCCCTCTTTAAGTGATATCCCACGTAATACTTTCTTAAATCACTAAGTACTTTTCCTTGAAGCACTTAAAATGCCTGTCTTGTCCATCACACAGCCACTGGCATAGTTCCTGGCACACAGCAGATGTTCAATAAATACTTTTTGGATGTTGAATATTGTTGAGAACATATATACCAGGCCAAGGACTTTGAACTTTATCCTGAAGGCAGTGGGGAACCACTCAGGATTTTACACACAGAAATTGTATGATGATACTGAGCAGTGGGAATTTCGAGAGGTTTACCATGGACATAATGTGGAAAATGAACTGAAGGAGAAGCTGAGAAGACGATAGTAGAAGCTGTTGCAGTGACCCAGGCAAGAGATGACAGGGGCTGAGAAAACAGCCCTGTAGATTCATGAGAACTTGCTTTGGGAAGCAAAATTCTCAGGTCTTTTGACTCACTAAATCTGGGCTGTGAGGGAAGAAGGTAGGGATTCCAGGACAACTTTGAGATTTCTAGCTTGTACACTGAGGAGACTGTTACCATTCTCAGAAATGGGGAAAACACAATATGAATTTGCAAACTTGGAAATAGGCTTATTTGGGGGCAGATGGAGGTATCTAGGAAGCAGGAGTAGATAGATGTTTTAGCTGAAAGTCAGATCTGGTTTGGAAAGTTGGTGCATCATGGTGAAAATCACAGGCATAAATGGGGTCAGTATGTGGAAGAGATATCTGTACTCCCATGTTCACTGAAGCAATAACCAAGATACAGAATCAACCTAAGTTTCCATAATGGATGAGTGGATGAAGAAAATGTGGTATATATATATACAATGAAATACTAAACAGCCTTCAAAACAGCAAAGTCTGTCATTTAAGACAACATGGATAAAACTAGGGAATGCTATGCTAAGTGAAATTAGCCAGGCACAGAAAGACAAATACTGTGTGATTTATGTGAAATCTAAAAGCTTGTTAAACTTGTTAAAAACTAAGACACAAACACACACATTAGCTTAGGCCAACACAGGGTCAGAATCATCAATACCATTGGCTTCTACCCCCATATTTTGTTCCACCAGATGGTCTTCAGGGGCAGTAACATACATGGAGCTATCATCTCCTATGATAACAACAGAAGCAGACAATAAAATAGTGATTACTGGAGGCTGGTGGTGGGAGTCAGGGGATGCAAAGAAGGGAGATGATGTTCATCAAAGGTGAAAATTTCCAGTGAGACAAGAGAAATAAATTTTAGTGATCTGTTGTACAGCATGGTGACCACAGTTAATAATGTATATTTCAAAATTGCTAAAAGGGTAGATTTTAAACGTTCTCACCAGTTAAAAAAAAAAAAAGGTAAATAGGTGAGCTGATGGATATATTAGCTTGATTTAATCTTTCTACAATGTATACATATATCAAATATCACACTGTATCCCGTAAGTATATATATTTTGTCAATTAAAAGTTAAAAAGGAAAAATAAAAAAATAAAGGCATACGATTACAATCCTACTCTGCCCCAGAGTGCAATGTGTTTTTAAAAATAAGCCTTTAAATAGAATATAAAATATCATCAGGACAGTGTAAAATCATAAGCATAGAGCTTAACAAATTTTCACAAAGTTGAGGAGAGCTGTGTAACCCTACCACTCAGATCAAGAAGCAGATCATTACCAGAGCCTCTGAAACATAATTTTTATCATCAAAGACATTTGCTGCCACAATCATGTTAGTGGCTTAGACACTTGGAATATTCACCTCTAAATATTATCTTCACATAGAATTCTCCATGAAGGAGAACCACAGAGGTGATCTGAATAATTATTTGCTAAATCACCTCCAAATGCCTACCTAAAAGATCTGATTCTGATACTCTACATATTCTGCTATTTTGAAGTTTCTCAAAAAAAAATTCAGAAGCAAATTCCTCTAAAGTCACCCCAAAACAGATGGATTCCTTAAGGAATGAACATAAGACTAAAGGCCTAGCCAAATGATTCCAGAAGAAAGACCCTAAAGCTCAGTGCAGTCGCATGGCATAGGCCCAGTATGCAGTGTCCAGCACAGATGGCAGAACCCAGGGTCACATCTGTACTCACCATTGCTGGCAAAGCAAAGGGCTACACAGGAGCTGTTGCAGATGGAAAGACTTAAGGACAGGCAGGTGCGGGAGGTGCTGGTGCCAGTGCCAGGTGTGAGTGCAGGAGCCAATGACTAACACCATTGCAAGGCTCCCAGGTTCACTGAATGGTGCCAGGCAGCACCGCTCACAGAACATGGCCAAAGAACAGCTGAAGGTAAAGTGAGCACCAAAGTGGCAGCACCCCCAGCAAGTAGTGCCCACCTAAGCCTAGGAAAACAAAATCGTGTTCAGAAAAATACTTTCCAAAGTGATCACTCAAATATTACTTTCTGAAGTCCTAACAGAAGTGTTATCAATGCTCAGAACTGGGCTGCCTAATGGGAAAAGTCCCCATGGGGGTTTTTGACTCATAAACCTATTCAGCGTCATATGTTCATAATCATTTGTGTAAAGAAGAAAAAACCTCCAAGCACTAATTAGAAAGATAGAGCTGTTGTGTTTTCCTCCTGATCACCTTATCTTCTTTATTCAGTTCTTGAAGACTCAGCTATTAAAAGAAATTAAGTAATTCATCAAGCCCATTTCAATTACCTGCTGCTGATAACATCAGATTACAATTAGCATCTACAAATGAACCAAGTGCCAACTGCCAAGCTGAAACATAAGCTAATTTACTGCTAGACTCTGCCTGCTGGAGACACAACTCTGGGACCTGGCAGCAAGCATCCACTTCATTATTCCAGCAACAGTTTTGCAGCCTCTCTTGCCACAGTCCAAAGTGCAGCTCTGACCAAGATTTACTGCCCCGTCTGCCTCTGCTCACATGTTTACAGATGCACTGTATCTGTAAGCAAATCACAACTCCTTTTAAATAGCAATGTCTAGACAAGCTGGGTGACAAATCTTGACCTAAAAGAAAGAATAAATATTATTAATATGTATTAGGCACTGATAGGTGTGGGGCACAGCACAGGATGTGCATGTCATAACCTTAATGAGGGTGTGAATCATTTTCTGCTAGGCCTCTCGTGCTTGATCAGAAAAATCTCCTGCTTTGGTTGATGCTCTCCGTTTCTCATTTCTCCTTTTACATGGGGAAAGGACATTCATGTTCCTTTGTTTCGGATGTCTAGAAAAATTTGTTTCAGGGCCTGGGACATCTTAATTTTTTACATTTGTATTTCCCCTTTTAATGACCTTTAATAGGAACTGCTTTAGATGAAAAGCTGAGGTGTGTGGTCTGACTTCCTAACACCTGGTTAGTGTATTGACTACCTATGTTAGAATCATTTTACCTATAAATCTAGGCATTTTTCCATAGAAAGATTTCATAAAATATTGTCAGGTTTCCGTAGATTTCCATAGAAAGAAAACCCAATGTATAACAATTGAAATGTAAAAAACATTAAATTGCTATATTGCTATCTATCTGACCAAGGTCCTATGAAAACTCTGGATACTAAAGCTTGAATAACCTTCTCTGGTTGGCAATACTCTGTGCACACTGCCACACATTGTTGCTTAGAAAAGCTAGAGCTGTTCACAACTCCACTGGGAGAAGACAAGTGGAAGCTTTGTACTTGGAACTTTTCTGGGCTCTGCCCTATGTGCCTCTTCCCATGGCTGATTTTAATCATATCCTTTTATTGTAGTAAATTTTCACCATGAGTATAACAGCTTTCAATGAGTACTATGAGTCCTCTGAGTGAATTATCAAACCTGAGGTCTGGGGGACCCCTGAACATGCAATGATGTCAGAAGTGAGCGTGATCTTGGAAAAATCCCAAATTCTGCATCACTGGATGGGTTTAACAGCAGATTGGAGATGACAGAAAAGTAATAAAAATAGATTAACAGAAAATTTCAAACTGAAGAATACAGAGAAAAAAATATTTAAAAAATTAAGAGAACATCAGTATCATACAGGACAATAGCAAATGATAAAAATGCATGTGGAGACTCACAGAGGACAGAGAAATTTGGACCAGAAAAAAATATTTAAAAAAAATAAGTAAAAATTCCCTACGTTTAGTAAAAGATATATATATAGATAGATAGATTCAAAAGCTGAAAGAATCAGCAGAAGAAGAAAATACAAAGAAAGCCACATTGAGGCATACTATAGTCAAACTACTGAAAAATCAAAGTTAGAGAAAAACCTTGAAAGCAATCAAGAAAAACTGGTGCCTAACATACAGAATATTAATACCCATTGAGTCTATCAGAATGGAGGCCAAAAAACACAGGAATGACACCTTTAAAGTGCTGAAAGAAAGAAAAGCCCTACCAACCTAGAATTCTACATCCAGCAAACATATCTTTCAAGAATAAAGGTGAAACAAAGACATCTTAAGCAAAACTTTAAAGAATCAATCACTGGCAGATGAGCACCACAAGGAATGCTACATGAAGCTCCTTAGGTTAAAGAGAAATGATACCAGCTGGAAACTCAGATCTTTAGGAATGAAATGGATAGATATAAAACATTATTTTTCCTCTCAATTCTCTAAAATGAGTATCTAAAACAAAACATAAATGTATGGTGGAGTTTAAAGGAATGTAGGTGTAGTAAAATACATGATGTAGCATAAAGTACAGAGTATGGGGAGTAAATGGACTTACAAGGTCTATGGGAAGTACTATGATTACCTTAGCCTACAAAAAATTAAGAATATATGATTATTTTCACTATCTAATTAGAGAAAAGGGGGTTAAAAATGGTACAAAGAGGTAGAGTTAAAAAGTAAATAGAGAAAATAAAATCTAAAAGATTAATTATAGAATGCAGGAAAGGAAGGGCAAAAGAACAAATATAAATGAAACACACAGAAAACCAACAGTAAAGTGATGGACCTGGCCAGGCACAGGGGCTCACACCTGTAATCCCAGCACATTGGGAAGCCGAGGCAGGCAAATCATGAGGCCAGGAGTTCAAGACCAGCCTGGCCAACACGGTGAAACCCTGTCTCTACTAAAAATACAAAAAATTAGCTGGGCATAGTGGCAGGTGCCTATAATCCCAGGGAGGCTGAGGCAGGAAAATTGTTTGAACCTTGAAGACAGAAGTAGCAGTGAGCCGAGATTGCACCACTATACTCCAGCCCTGGCAACAGAGTAAGACTCTGTCTCAAAAAAAAAAAAAAAAAAAGATGGATCTAATCCAGAAATAATTACATTAAATATTAAATGGGAGAAATTATCCAATTAAAAGGCTATAATTATGAAAATCAATAAAAAGTAAGGCCTCACTATATGTTATCTGCAGTTGGATAAAAAGAACTTTAAATAAAAATATAGAGAATAAAAAGTAAACAAATAGAAAAAGATAACCACAGAAAAAGAAAGCATAAAAAGGTGGAAATGGGTATAACTGTATGAGATAAGGTAGACTTCAAGACAAAAGGATATTACTAAAGATAAAGAGATAAATTTCATAATGATAAAAGGGCCAATTTGTCAGAAAGACAAAATAATCACAAATGAATATGCATCCAATGAGAAAGCTTTAAAATACATGAAGCAAAATTTCACAGAATTAAAGGGGAAGTAGACAAATCCACAATAAAATGTAGAGTTAAGCAATCCCTTTTTTAGCAACTGATGGAACACATAGACCAAAACAAAACAAAAAAATCAATAAAGACAAAGATGATCTGAACAACACCATCAACTATCTTGACCTCGCTGACATCTATAGAGAACCATATCTACTGAAATTCCACAGAGTATATTCTCTGATCGCAATAAAATTTAATCGCTATCAAGTATCTTTAAAAAACTCCAAATATTTTTATATTAAACACTTCATGGGACAAAGAGAAATCACAAATGAACTCAGAAGATTTTAAAAACTCAACAAAAGTGAACATAATACTTAAAAAATTATGGAATGCAGGTCAAGCAGTGTTTAGAGAAAATTTTATATCTGTAAATGCTTGTATTATAAAAAACAAAGAATCACTGAGTGCAGTGGCTCATGCCTGTCATCCCAACACTTTGGGAGGCCAAGGTGGAAGGATCGTTTGAGGCCAGGAACTCGAGACTAGCCTGAGGAACATAGCAAGGCCTCACTGGAACAAGAAAAACAACACATGAAAATCAGCTGGGCATGGTGGCTGATGCCCACCATGCGCAGGTCATTTGAGCCCAAAAGTTTCAGACCAGCTTGGGCAGCATAGTGAGACCCTGTCTCTACAAACAAAGAAGGAAATTAGCTGGTCAAGGTGGCATGCGCTATGGCTATGGTTATAGCTACTTGGGAGGCTCAGGTGGGAGGATCACTTTTGCCCAGGAGTTTGAGGCTGCAGTGAGCCATGCTTGTGCCACTGCGCTCCAGCCAAGGTAGTAGATGGATACCCTGTCTCAAGAAGAAAGAAAAGAAAGAGAAAGGGAGAGAGGGGAAGGAAATAGGAAGGAAGGGAGGGAGGGAGGGAGGGAGGGAGGGAGGCAGGGAGAGAGACAGGGAGGGAGGGAGGCAGGCTAAGTTTTACATTCTGCTGCTGCTCATATATGATAAGCATAGCAATAAGGTCACCTTCTCCTTGTCCTCCTCCCATCCTGAATCCCTATGGGCAAAGAACCAACCATGTGGCTCCAGGCACAGGGGTAAGTTTAGTCCATACTTCCAAACACATCTGTACCTTCCATTCATTATGTACCCACATCTGTTTGAATACAGGGATAAAATAATATCTTCTAAAACATTGGCAGTTACCAATTACTTGTTGTCTCTTACCACTACATATAAATTACCTCAAATTATAAATGTTTCAATTGTAACCAAGTACTATCAAAAGTGACTGTAAATCTATCATCTTGAGATCTTTCACAAAAATAATCATGCATTATATTAAAGCTATCAATATTATTTTTTGAATACACACAATTTTGAGGAAAAATGCATTTCCTATGGGGTTAATTCACCAAGTAAAGAAATCCCTGTAAGCAAAAATCCTTTCACATTCTCATCCACTGATGACTGCTTAGCAGCTTCTCTTTCATTTAAACCAAACATGGCCTACATCATCATTTCATGCCTTTTCTCTCTAATTAGATAAATCTGATTGTTCTTCTTTCTCTACAGATTAAAAGGTTGGGATGTTTTGTTTTTCCAGAATTTCAGAATTCTAATCCTCAGAGCACTATGATGACAGGAAGAACTGTGTGATTTAGAGAAAGCAGACTCCAAGGAAATATAGCTAAAGAAAGAGGCCAGGCACCACGGTGGCTCATGCCTGTAACTGTAGCACTTTGGAAGGCCAAGGTGGGAGGATCATTTGAGCCCAGGAGATTGAGACCAGCCTGGGCAACATAAGAAGACCCCTGTCTCTACAAGAAATCAAAAAAATAGCCAGGTGTAGTGGCATGTGCCTGTCATCCCAGATACTTGGGAGGCTGAGGTGGGAAGATCACTGCAGTAAGCTGTGGTTGTGCCACACCATCCTCAGTGTGTGTAATCCATCCTTAGTGACAGATGAAGACCCTGTCTCAAGAAGACAAGACAAGAACACACACAATAAGGATATTCTTTTAAATATAAACACATAGATTCCTATAAAATATAGTGGTCTACTCCAGTTATTTCCAGCTCATGACATTGACCTGGGCTCTTTTAAGCAACCCTGTTCTTACCTAGATTGGAGGATGCTCGCCCTTCTGCAGCCCGGTCCTTGAGATCCTCAGCAATGCCCAGCTGCTGCTCATGGTACTGTTTAGCCCTCTCCAAATCCTGCATGCACCTGGCAGCATGACCTAGTCCAGCATAGGCTCGCATCTCAATGGCCTTCTCCATCAACTCCTGTGCCAGCTCCAGGACATAGTTGTGGTAAGACATGGCCTTGTCAAAGTTCCTCCGGTAGTGATAGGCACTGCCCAGGTTGCTGTAAGCCCGGGCCTCTTCTCGCTTGTTCCCCAGGTCCTTGGCTATCTTCAGATGCTGCTCATGGCACTGCACAGCATTCTCAAAATCACCCATGGCAATATACACAGCTCCCATGTTGCCAAGTTCTCGAGCTTCAGAAAGTTCATCTTTGGATTGCTTGGCAAGAAGAACACACTGTTTGTGACTGGCCAGTGCATTGGGGTAGTCTCCAATGGCTGTGTACACATGGCCCAGACTGCTCAAAGCTGATGAAGCTGCCTGGAAAGAAAAGGATAATGTGGAGAAATGAAAACACATCAGAATGGTTTTGGTATGTTTTGGCAAATAAAATTTTACAGGTTGCTTGTAACTATCCGATCCAATTCCTAATGGTATTTCTGTCAGTTTTCCACACCTATGCAGAATTGATAAAGAACACATCCAAACAGCAAGTTCTTAATAAAAGACAATGGTACTTTAATCAGTAACTTTCTATACCTAATCTCATAGAAACAAGTTGTATTACATATAATCTTCATTTTAAACACTTGACATTTATAACATTAATTATGATATTACATCTCTGTTAATACTTATTAACCTCTGTGGTATGAGAAAATGTTTAAGAAAATAGAAATTAATTACCACATATAACAGACTATAGGAAATTCATAGGAGAAATCCATGCTTGGCTTTTTACACTCCTGAGTACTTCTCTATTCTTGTCTTCTTCCACAGTAAACGGATATATTAATGGTAAGAGAGATGTTTACCATGATGGCTAATGATTGTGTGACCCAAAGTTCACTGGAGAATGTCCTGCTCTCTTTTCTTTGTCCTTCAAGGTAACTTCATCACTGTTGGTTACTGTGGAGGGCTTACATTTGGATGAGTCTCAGAGGAAATAAAACAGGTGAGTTACAACATACTGTACCTCTGAGTGGGGTGGTCTCCATTAAGCCTCACCACCCCTTCTCAGGCTCACACTGGCTCTTCAAGCATTTCTTTTCTTGCCTAGAAGTGCTTCTAACTCCAGCCTCTGTGCAGAGAGATGCCGTCTTCCCAGTTCTCCTCTCACATTGCTTGCCACTCATTCATTTTCAGGTTTTTTTTTTTTTTTTTTTTGGTCCAAGAAAAAGTACACAAACCCTTTCTGTCTTAAAGGTTTTAATGAAACTAACTCTATGCTGGTATAGTGAACCACAAAGGGACAACAAAAGCACAGGAGATGTTATATGGTTTCTAAAATCTTAAAAAATACTTGCAGTCTTAGATTCTAGTCTTCAGTTTCTAATTTCTTTGTAGATATAAAAGGGAAGTTATGCTGGGATTTTTCTGTCCTTCTTTTTATCCTAAAAGTTGGAAGCTTGCCTATCCTTTCTTTCCTTCATCACCTGCCTATGGCTAGAGCCATGTGGCTGCCTTTCTTCATGATGCTCCCTCTTAGTAACGTGAGCACGTGATCCTGCCAGAACAAAGGGTGTACTCTGTTACACATAGGCAAGTAATTTTCCTAAGGGTCTCCCAGCTAGGGAATGATAATGAGGGGACGCTGCCCCTCCTGGAGAAAGGGCATTTCTTTATGAGACGTGTTCTATGTCTGTGCACTTCAGAACACTTTTATTAATATTTTATAGATATGAGTGATTTTCTACCCTATTTTCTTTGTCTGTAAAATAGCAGTTCTTGATCAAAATGACTAAGGAAACTTTTTTTATGGTGCTTGCAAATAGCATATTTGCAAAAAAAAAAAAAAGTCCCATATTGTTTTAAGTTGCTTTTATCATTTCACAGATGTTTTAACAAAAAGATTTAGAAAATAGAGAGGAAATAAATAATTAGAAATTTGCTTTTCTGTTTTTTTTTCTGAGTGATGGAGAGCAGAAACAATTCCATGCAAGTCACAATGCTGCAGCAATGTGCTTCTGGCAGAAGCAGCAATGAAGTCACCAAAAGCATGTCACTTGGACGTGTAAAGGCCTCAGATTCCTACTTTGTGAGCCTCTTTGGGACTGAGGTTAGGACTTCATGTCAACACATTGTACATGGGACTTTCTACTGCTCCCACCTCCACCCACCTCCCATCCCCCAAAGCTCCTTTTCTCCTTTGCTGCGAGCCCAGAGACTCGGCCTCTTTCCTCCACTTGAGTAGTTGGCCCTCCCCACCTTATTCTTTGTGGGTTCTTCTCCACCCAGGCCTGGCTAAGGAGGACACAACCCACTCCCATCCAGAACTCTTTGTTACCCTCAAAGCAAAACATACAGGTTCTTTGACTATGGAGCCAGTGTAGTTTAGAATCAGATACACCTTGTTCAGAATTGCACTGCCCTTTACTAGCTCTGAGAGCTTTAGCAACTTAACTTCTCTGATTCTTGCTTTTCCAAACATTTTTAGGCCCAAGCAGCAAGCCAGAAACAGAGTATTTTCAAACCTAGCCACGAGCCCCTGTCAAATATGTAAACCATAAATAATTCACTAGATAATTCCAAATAGTAGATCTGGTTGAGGCAATGAGCCTTTGAACACTGCATGGGATGGATTTATAAGTCTCGGGGCAGGCACAACACCCCAGGCGTCGCTGTTCTCAGGAACTTCTGGTTTATGGCAACTCCAAATGATAGCCCTGGGATCTTCTGCTTCTGGTTCTTCATTTCTCTAAATGCCAGGGAGACATAGGAGCTGCTTACTAAAGCTCTCTGAACATAAGGAAGGGAATATTTAGGGATTTCCCCTCTGGGGTGTGGGAGGAAAAAGGGAAAGAATATTACATTGGCTCTTTCCTGGCAGCCTCCAGTTACCAGGCAGTGCTGTGAGACTAGGACTCTTCATGATGGGTGTCCTGGAAGTCAGTATCTCTAGAAAGAATGTAATGTATGAAGCACATATTATAGCCTCTGAAATTAGAGAGCCAGCTTGGTATAATATAAGAATGGAATAGGATTTAGCATCAGAGGCTCTGGCTATGTAACACTAATAGGTCATTCACTTCTTCACTCCTGTTTTCTTTATATGTAAAATGTTGCTAAGACAATACTGTACATACTTCACAGGGCTGGGATGGCATCAGATGAAGCAGTGCATGTGAGTGCCTTCAATAAACTATAAAGTGCTCTGTGAATGCATCACTAAGGTGTGGATGGATGTTTTATGACTGCAAGCTGCCTGGGCTGAGTTCTGTTACCAAGCAAAAGCTAGTAATGGCAACTGAAAATATCAATCATTATGACCAAACATCTATATTCCTATCAGTTGCTACAGGAAATAAAGTCCAGTGTTTTACAGCCACTAGGCAAATAACATGTGATGATATTTATCAGCTAAGTGAATTACAAATTAATCACTTGTCTTTGTTCCCGTTCCTGTAGAATAAGCTTAGATCTGAAACATGGTTTCTGGCTGTTAATGAGAATCTGAAGACCCACTATCTATGGGGAATCATAGGCCCCACCTCAAGCAGATGCTGCATTTGCCACTAAGGTTCATGCTGCCTTTGTATATTAATCTCTTTGAGATTTCTGTGCTAGAGTAGCAGCAGCTGCTTCCCACAGTGGAAACATTCTGGAACATCTGTATTTGAATACTAAAATGCATACAAACAGTTATGCTAACAAACTATCTGGTTGGAATAAGACAACACTTTTCTCATTCTACAAAATATAAATTACTCATGTTCTTGCCAAAGTATAATTTCCAGCTACAGATTTAGGCACAAAGGAGTCAGTCACCTCTTGCTCTGTGACCTGAATATTTGGAGAAGAATTGCATCTGACAAGTTAGTTACATGGGACATAAAGCTAGAGTAAGAAATTTGTTCCCATTTCTTCAGACCACCTTTAAAGTTTTTCAGTTTGAGAAATAAAGTTCAAACTACCCAAACTATAACCACATCGATGACACTACCATTAAATATTATGCTGAAGATTTAAACATGTTTTCCTTCCATCTAGCAAGTTTTTCCCTTACCATATGTATTTTTCATAAAGGTTATATCTTGTGGGAGGATTACATGCCCATAGTGTTATACAGAGAATATTCAATATAATTGCTGATTGATTCACTGCAAGTCACTGGAAAAATGGGAAACGTACCTGCAGCTAGTACCAGAAATATTATATTTCTTTTTTACTGCCCAAGTCCAAGCACTCCATGTACTATCTGCCAGTTCAGTGCCCATAAACCCAAAGTCCTAGATTAACTACTTACAACCCAATAGGCAGAGATACATAGAAGAATAAGGATAGACTCTGGAATTAGGCATGCACAAATTCTGATAACACACATTTGTAACATACTTGAGACTTAGCTTACTCATCTGTAAATTGGAAATATTGATATCTCACAGAGCCTTCACAAGTACTAAATAATACAGTATTTATAATGACCTTAATTCAGAACTCAGCAATAAGATGCTAAAAAATTTTAATTTTAGTTTCTCCTCCTATCCCAACCAAGATAATACTCACTTAGCTTTTATTCATTTCAAAGACGTGATAGAAGATGACCAGAAAATAAACCGTAAAGTTTTGTCCCCACAACTAAAAAGACAACACAAGAAGCTTGCCCCATTGATGGTCAAAAATGTCATCAATTTCATATACTGAAGACCAGCATATTATTCATACTGCTCTTCTACAAATATGTGCATAAGAAAATTCACCCTTGTAGCACAGTACTACTGGTGGGGACCTGTAATCCCAGTTACTTAGGTGGCTGAGGCAGGAAAACTGTTTGGGCCAGGAGATTGAGGCTACAGGGAGCTATGATCATGCCACTGTACTCCCAGTCTGGATGACAGAGCAAAACCCCATCTCTTGAGGGAAAAAAAAGAAAGAAATCCACTCTTTACTTAGGGACATTTTAGAATCCAACACATATCCAATACATAATTCAACACATACACAATTAGGTGTATATCCAACACATAATCTTGGTAAATGCACTATACTTCCAGCAGTGAAAGTTTAGGCAGGCATTGGAGTGTTTGGGGTCTGTTGGTTGGTTCTTTGTTCATTCATTCTTGCATTCAAGAAAATTATCTAGGCCTAGAAATAAATTGATGTACCTATAGCCAACTGATTTTTGACAAAGTTGCCAAGAACATACATTGGAGAAAAAGGTAGTCTCTTTAAAAAAAAAGTGCTGGGAAGATTGAATATTTACATGCGGAAAGATGAGACTAGACTCCTTCTCTCACCATATACAAAAATAAAATAGATTTAATACATTCAAAAATAGATTAAAGGAGTTGCTGGCAAGATGGTTGAATAGGAACAGCTCCGGGTCTGCAGCTCCTAGTGAGATCAATGCAGAAGGCGAGTGATTTCTGCATTTCCAACTGAGGTACCCAGCTCATCTCATTGGGAGTGATTAGACAGTGGGTGCAGCCCATGGAGGGTGACCAGAAGCAGGGTGGGGCATTGCCTCACCCAGGAAGTGCAAGGGGTCAGGGAACTGCCTCCCCTAGCCAAGGGAAGTCATGAGGGACTATGCTATGAGGAACGGTGCACTCTGGCCCAGACACTACACTTTTCCCATGGTCTTTGCAACCCACAGACTAGGAGATTCCCCTGAGTGCCTACATCACCAGGGTCCTGAGTTTCAAGCACAAAACTAAGTGGTTGTTTGGGCAGACACTGAGCTAGCTGCAGGAGTATTTTTTTAATACCCCAATGGCACCTGGAGAACCAATGAGACAGAACTGTTCACTCCCCGGAAAGGGGGCTAAAGCCAGGAAGCCAAGTGGTCTAGTTCAGCAGATTCCACACCCACAGAGCCCAGCAAGCTAAGATCCACTGGCTTGAAATTGTCGCTGCCAGCACAGCAGTCTGAAGTCAACCTGGGACAGTTGAGCTTGGTAGGGGGAGGGGCATCCATATCCACCATTACTGAGGCTTGAGTAGGCTAGGCGGTTTTCCCCTCACAGTGTAAACAAAGCTGCTGGGGAGTTTGAACTGTGAGGAGCCCACCACAGTTCCACAAAGTCGCTGTAGCCAGACTCCCTGTCTACATTCCTCCTCTCTGGGCAGGGCATCTCTGAAAGAAAGGCAGCAGCCCCAGTAAGGAGCTTATAGATCAAACTCCCATTCCCTGAAACAGAGCACCTGGGGGAAGGAGCAGCTGTGGGTGCAGCTTCAGCAGACTTAAATATTTCTGCCTGCCAGCTCTGAAGAGAGCAGCGGATCTCTCAAGTGGGTTTCTGACACCAGTGCCTCCTGACTGGGACTCACCTCCCAGTGGGAGTTGACAGATACCTCATACAGGAGAGCTCTGGCTGGCATGTGGCAGGTGCCCCTCTGGGACAAAGATTCCAGAGGAAGAAACAGGCAGCAATCTTTGCTGTTCTGCAGCCTCTGCTGGTGATACAGGCAAACAAGGTCTGGACTGGATCTTCAGCAAACTCCAGCAGACCTGAAGCAGAGGGGCCTGACTGTTAGAAGAAAAACAAACAAACAGAAAGGAAAAATATCAACATCAACAAAAAGGACGTCCACACAGAAACTTCATCCAAAGTTCACCAATATCAAAGACCAAAGGTAGATAAATCCACAAAGATGAGGAAAAACCAGCACAAAAAGGCTGAAATTCCAAAACCCAGAATCCCTCTTCTCCTCCAAAGGAACACAACTCCTCGCCAGCAAGGGAACAAAACTGGACAAAGAATGAGTCTAATGAACTGGCAGAAGTAGTCTTCAGAAGGTGGGTAATAACAAACTCCTCTGAGCTAAAGGAGCATGTTCTAACCCAATGCAAGGAAGCTAAAAACCTTGAAAAAAGGTTACAGGAATTATTAACTAGAATAACCGGTTTAGAGAAGAACATAAATGACCTGATGGAGCTGAAAAACACAGCACGAGAACTTCATGAAGCATACACAAGTATCAATAGCTGGACTGACCAAGCAGAAGAAAAAATAGCAGAGACTGAAGATCAACTTAATGAAATAAAGCATGAAGACAAGATTGAAGAAGAAGAAGAAGAAAAAAGAAACGAACAAAACCTCCAAGAAATACTGGACTGTATGAAAAGACCAAACCTACATTTGACTGGTATACCTGAAAGTGACAAAGAAAATGGAACCAAGTTGGAAAACACACTTCAGGATATTATCCAGGAGAGTTTCTCCAATCTGGCAAGACAGGCCAACATTCTAATTCAGGAAATACAAGAGAACACCACTAAGATACACCTCAAGAAGAGCAACCCCAAGACACATAATTGTCAGATTCACCAAGTTGAAATGAAAGAAAAAATGTAAAGGATAGCCAGAGAGAAAGATCGGATTATCTACAAAGGGAAGCCCATCGGACTAACAACAGATCTCTCTGCAGAAATCCTACAAGCCAGAAGAGAGTGGGGCCCAACATTCAACATTCTTAAAGAATTTTCAACCCTGAATTTTACATCCAGCCAAACTAAGCTTCATGAGCAAAGGAAAAACAAAATCCTTTACAGTCAAGCAAATGCTGAGAGATTCTGTCACAACCAGGCTTGCCTGACAAGAACTCCTGAAGGAAGCACTAAACATAGAAAGGAAAAACCAGTACCAGCCACTGCAAAAACATACCAAATTGTAAAGACCATCAATACTATGAAGAAACTGCATCAACTAATGGGCAAAATAACCAGCTGGCATCATGATGACAGGATCAAATTCACACATAACAATATTAACCTTAAATGTAAATGGGCTAAATGTCCCAATTAAAAGACACAGACTGGCAAATTGGATAAAGGGTCAAGACCCATTGAGATGGAAGGGCTGTGTGAAAGCCTTATTGAGGAAAATTTCCTGAATACCTAATTTCCTGAGTGCCTAAATTAACTGCCTCAACTGCCTTATTTGTTCTTTTGTGCTTCTGCTCACCTGCTTCCTGTTTACTAGCCAAAAAGCCCCCTGTAAAACTGCCATGTTGTCTAAAACCTTGAGTTAACTTCCTTTGCCCCTAACCTATAAAAGCTGTGTACTGACTCAGGCCAGGGTCCAGACTTTTGGGTAGGAACCCATCTGGGCCTGCCGGTGTAATAAACTGCAACCCTCTGAGTGCTGTTTGGGTTTCTTGTCAGGTGAAATTCCCCATAACATATGGTTCCCTGACCAGGAAACCCAACCGCGCTGGCCCTTTGAGCCACTGGTTTGGGGTCGGAAAGGATAGACAGCGCATATGTTGGCAGGGGACCCCCCCTGTGCACTTCAACAGGGCCACCTTCCCTGGGAGGGGAACTGCTGCTGCTCTGGTGTTGTCACTCACCAGACTCGCAGAGGGGGACGGACTGAACAAGGGAAGACCTCAGACAAGGTAAGGTCCCAGGACCTGACCCTAGGCAGGCCTGTCTATGAATGGAAGGAGAGCTTGATCCCCTCCCTTGGTACCTGTTTGGAGACCACAGGTAGATTTCCTGGGTTAGGGCGGGAATGTTGTAACCTCTGTGTGTGTGAGTGAGTGAATGCAGAGCTCAAGGGCTTGCCCTTGAAACTCCAGTCTGTGGCTCCACAGTGCAAACTACAGGGTCCAAGCGGGCCTAACCAGTGGTTCCATGATGACCTCAAAAGGCTTAGGGCAGTATTGGGCTGAGCTCGATCCCAGTCAGGAGATTGTACCCACCTGCTAATGCTGAGGCGCCTTAAAGTTCCTGCGAGGGACATGGCCAGGTGGGCACCTGAGTGGTCCTTAACAGGGTACCCCCTCCCTTTGTCTGTCTCATGCCATCAGCCAGAAGGGGGCACACATCATGGGAAGGAGTCAGTGCAAACCCATGGGCCTAGACTGTATGGTCAAGAACTTTAGGAAGGGCTTCTCCGGAGATTATGGGGTCAAAATTACCCTGGTAACACTAAAAACTCTCTGTGAGGTGGAGTGGCCAACATTTAGTGCTGGCTGGCCATCTCAAGGAATCTTAGATATCCCCACCATTCAGGCTGTTTGGCAAGCCATGACTGGCAGTCCTGGACATCCTAGTCTCTGACAAAACAGAGTTTAAACCAACAAAGACACAAAATAAAAGGGGGGGGAGGGGGAGGGGCATTAAATAATGGTAAAGTGATCAATGCAACAAGAAGAGTTAACTATCTTAAATATATATGCGCCCAAAACAGGAGCATCCAGATTCTTAAAGCCAGTTCTTAGAGACCTAAAAGGAGACTTAGACTCCCACACAGTAATCATGGGTGACTTTAACACCGCACTGTCAATGTTAGATCAACAAGATAGAAAATCAACAAGAATATTCAGCTGAGAATGGAATCAAGTTGGAACTCAGATCTGGACCAAGCAGACCTAACAGACATCTACAGAGCTCTCTACCCCAAATCAACAGAATATACATTCTTCTCAGTACCACGTCACACTTATTCTAAAATCGACCAGATAATTGAAAGTAAAACACTCCTCAGCAAATGCAAAAGAATGGAAATCATAGCCAACAGTCTCTCAGACTACAATGCAACCAAATTAGAACTCAGGATTAAGAAACTCACTCAAAACTGTACAACTACATGAAAACTGAACAATCTGCTCCTGAATAACAAAATTAAGGCAGAAATAAATAAGTTCTTTGAAACCAATGAGAACAAAGACACAAGGTATCAGAATCTCTGAGACACAGCCAAAGCAGTGTTTAGACGAAAATTTTATAGCATTAAATGCCCACAGGAGAAAGCAGGAAAGATCTAAAATCACCACCCTAACATCACAATTAAAAGAACTAGAGAAGCAAGACCAAGTAAATTCAAAAGCTAGCAGAAGACAAGAAATAACTAAGATCATAGCAGAACTGAAGGAGACAGAGACACGAAAGACCCTTCAAAAAAATCCATGAATCCAGGAGCTGGTTTTTTGAAAAGATCAACAAAATAGACCATTAGCCAGACTAATTAAGAAGAAAAGAAAGAAGAAACAAATAGACACAATAAAAAATGATAAAGGGTATATTACAACAGATCCTGAGAAATACAAACTACCATCAGAGAATACTATAAACATCTCTACACAAATAGACTAAAAAATCTAGAAGAAATGAATAAATTCCTAGATACATATACCCTCCCAAGACTAAATCAGGAAGAAGTCAAATCCCTGAATAGACCAATAAAAAGTTCTGAAATTGAGGCAATAATTAATAGCCTACCAATCAAAAAAACCCCAGGACCAGATGGATTTACAGCCAAATTCTACCAGAGGTACAAAGAGGAGCTTGTACCATTCCTTTGGAAACTATTCCAAACAATAAAAAGAGAGGGAACCTTCCCTAACTCATTTTACGAGGCCAGCATCATCCTGATACCAAAGCCTGGCAGAGACACAACAAAAAAAGAAAATTTCAGGCCAATATCCCTGATAAACGTAATGTGAAAATCCTCAATAAAATACTGGCAAACCAAATTCAGCAGCACATCAAAAAGCTTATCCACCACAATCAAGTTGGCTTCATCTCTGAGATTCAAGGCTGGTTCAACATATGCAAATCAATAAACATAATCTATCACATAAACAGAACCAATGACAAAAACCACATGATTATCTCAATAAATTCAGAAAAGGCCTTCAATAAGTTTGTAGCACGCCTTCATGCTACAAACTCTAAACAAACTAGGTATTGATGGAACGTATCTCAAAATACTAAGAGCTATTTATGACAAACCTACAGCCAATATCATACTGAATGGGCAAAAACTGGAAGGATTCCCTTTGAAAACTGGCAGAAGATAAGGATGCCCTCTCTCACCATGCCTATTCAACACAGTATTGGAAGTTCTGGCCAGGGCCACCGGAGAACAGAAAGAAATAAAGCATATTCAAATAGCAAGAGAGGAAGTCAAATTGTCTCTGTTTGCAGATGACATGATTGTATATTTAGAAAACCCCATCGTCTCAGCGCCAAATCTCCTTAAGCTGATAAGCAACTTCAGCAAAGTCTCAGGATAAAAATCAATGTGCAAAAATCACAAGCATTCCCATACACCAATAATAGACAAACAGAGAGTCAAATCATGAGTGAACTCCCATTCACAATTGCTACAAAGAGAATAAAATACCTAGAAGGAGAACTTAAAAGGGATGTGAAGGACCTCTTCAAGGAGAACTACAAACCACTGCTCAAGAAAATAAGAGAACACATTTCAATCTGAGGAAGCTGGGAAAAAAAAAAAAAAAAAGAGAGGACACAAACAAATGGAAAAATATTCCATGCTCATGGATAGGAAGAATCAATATCATGAAAATGGCCATACTGCCCAAAGTAAATTATAGATTCAATGCTATCTCCATCAAGCTACCTTTGACTTTCTTGACAGAATTAGAAAAAACTACTTTAAATGTCATATAGAACAAAAAAAGAGCCCACATAGCCAAGACAATCCTAAGCAAGAAAAACAAAGCTGGAAGCATCATGCTACCTGACTTCAAACTATACTACAAAGCTGCAGTAACCAAAACAGCATGGTACCAGTACCAAAACAGATATATAGACCAATGGAACAAAACGGAGGTCTCAGAAATAATATCACACATCTACAACCATCTGATCTTTCACAAACCTGACAAAACAAGCAATGGGAAAAAGATTCCCATTCCTTATTCAATAAATGGTGTTGGGACAACTGGCTAGCCATATTCAGAAAACTGAAACTGGACCCCTTCCTTACACCTTACACAAAAATTAACTCAAGATGGATTAAAGACTTAAATGTACAACCTAAAACCATAAAAAACCTAGAAGAAAACCTAGGCAATACCATTCAGGACAAAGGCATGGGCAAAGACTTCATGACTAAAACACCAAAAGCAATGACAACAAAAGCCAAAATTGACAAATGGGACCTAATTAAACGAAAGAGTTCTGCACAGCAAAAGAAACTATCATCAGTGTGAACAGGCAACCTATAGAATGGGAGACAATTTTTGCAATCTATCCATCTAACAAAGGGCTAATATCTAGAATCTACAAAGAACTTAAAGAAATTCACAAGAAAAAAAAATCATCAAAAAGTGGGTGAAGGATATGAACAGATGCTTCTCAAAAGAGCACATTAATGCAGCCAACAAACATATGAAAAAAAGCTCATCATCACTGGTCATTAGAGAAATGCAAATCAAAACCACAATGAGATACCATCTCATGCCAGTTAGAATGGCGATCATTAAAAAGTCAGGAAACAACAGATGCTGAAGAGGAGGTACAGAAATAGGAAGGCTTTTACACTGTTGGTGAAAATGTAAATTAGTTCAAGCATTGTGGAAGACAGTGTGGCAATTCCTTAAGGATCTAGAACCAGAAATACCATTTGATCCAGTATCTCATTACTGGGTATATACCCAAAGAATTATAAATCATTCTGCTATAAAGACACATGCACATGTATGTTTACCGTGGCACTGTTCACAATAGCAAAGACTTGGAACCAACCCAAATGCTCATCAATGATAGACTGGGTAAGGAAAATGTGGCACATATACACCATGGGATACTACGCAGCTGCAAAAAAAGGATAAGTTCATGTCCTTTGCAGAAACATGGATGAAGCTGGAAACTATCATTCTCAGCAAACTAACACAGGAACAGAAAACCAAACACTGCATGTTCTCACTCATAAGTGGGAGTTGAACAATGAGAACACATGGACACAGGGAGGGGAACATCACACACCAGGGCCCTTCAGGGGGTTGGGGTATAGGGGAGGGATAGCATTAGGAGAAATACCTAATGTAGATGATAGGTTGATAGGTGCAGCAAACCACCATGGCACATATATACCTATTAACAAACCTGTATGTTCTGTACATATAATCTCAGAATGTATAATAATAATAAATAATTTAAAAATTAGATTAAAAAGTTAGCCATAAAACCTGAAACTATGAACCTGCTAGAAGAAAACATAGTGAAAAAGCTTCACAATATTGGACTGGGAAAGGATTTTTAAAACATGAGCTCAGGCTGGGCATGGTAGCTCATGCCTGTAATCCCAGCACTTTGGGAGGCGAAGGCAGGCGGATCACAAGGTCAGGAGATTGATACCATCTTGGCTAACATGGTGTAACCCCATCTCTATTCAAAATACAAAAAATCAGCCAGGTGTGGTGGCTCGTGCCTGTAATCCCAGCTTCTCGGGAGACTGAGGCAGAAGAATTGCTTGAACCTGGGAGGCGGAGGTTGCAGTGAGCCAAGATCACACCACTGCACTCCAGCCTAAGTGAGATAACAAGACTCTGTCTCAAAAAACAAAAACAAAAACAAAAAACAAAAAACATGATCTCAAAAGCATAGCAGCAAAAGCAAAAGTAGACAAATGAGATTATATCAAACTAGAAACTCTTCGCAGCAATAGAAACTATTGAGAGAAAAGAGACAACCTATACAATGTGAAAAAATATTTGCAAACTATACACCTGATGAGGGGTTAATATCCAGAATATATAAGGAACTTAAACAACTCAATAGGACAAAAACCAAATAACCCAATTAAAAAATGGGCAAAAGACCTTAATAGACATTTCTGAAAAGAAAACATATGAATGCCAACAGGTATAAGAAAAAAAAGTTCAACATCACTAATCATCAGAGAAATGCAAATCAAAACCACAATGAGATACCAGTTACAATGGCTATTATTAAAAAGATAAATGAAAACAAATGTTGGTGAGGTTTTGGAGAAAAGGGAATGCTTATACATACTGGTAGAATTGTAAAGCAGTCCAACCATTATAAAAATCAACGTGGAAGTTCCTTAAGAAACTAAAAATAGAACTACCATATAATTCAGCAATCCCACCACTGGGTATATATCCAAAGGAAATGAAATTAGTATATCAAGGAGTTTATCTGCATTCCTATGTTCACTGTAGCACTATTTACAATGGCCAAGATAGAGAATCAACCTGTGTCCAACAAGGAATGAATAGATTTTAAAAAGTTGAATACATATACAATGTAACATGTTTGAGTCATAAGAAGATTAAAATCCTGTCATTTATGACAACATGGACGACCCTGGAGAACACTGTGTTAAGTGAAATAAGCCAGACAAAGAATGACAAATTATTCATGATCTCATTCATATGTGGAATCTGAAAAAAAAAAAAAAAAGAAGTTGATATTATGGAAGCAGGGAGTAGAACATTCCTTACCAGAGACTGGAGCAGAAGGAAAAAAGGGAGAATTCTGAGGGGTTGATTAACAGATACAAACTAACAATTAGATGGCAGAAATAAATTCTGGTGTTCTACTGCACAGTAAAGTGACTATGGCTAACAATAAAATACTGTATATTACAAAACAGCTAGAAGAGAGGCTTTTGAATGTTCTCACCACAAACAAATGATAAACACATGAGGTAATGGATACACTACCATGATTGGATTATTATACAACATAGATATGTATCAAAACACAAAATTGTACACCATAAATATGTACAATTACAATGCATCCATTAAAAAGAGAAATAAAATTTTTTTAAATGAAAATTCTCCAGACTCACATAAATAAAAAAACTGATCTTTGACCAAGGTACAAAGGTAGTTGCATGGAGAAAGGATAGTAATGACGTTTTCAACAAACGGTTCTAGAACAACTGGATATCACATGAAAAAAAAAAATGAATGTAGACACAGACCTTATACATATAACAAAAATTAACTTGAAATGGATCAGACCTAAATGTAAACTGCAAAGCTATAAAACTCCAAGACAACATCAGAGAAAATCTACATGACCTTTAGATATAAGACCAAAAATATGTTCAATGAAAGAAAAAATTGTTAAGTTGAACTTCATTAATATTTAAAACTGTGCTACGCAAAAGATACTGTTAAGAGAATGAAAAGTCAAACCACAGACAGAGAGAAAATATTTGCAAAACACATATATGATAAAAGACTTGTATCTAAAATATAAAAGCTCAACAAGAAAGCAAACAACTCAATTAAAAAATAAACAAAATATCTGAAGAGATATCTCATTAAAGAAGATACGCAGATGGCAAGGAAGCATACGGAAAGATGTTCAACATCACGTCATTAAGGAATTGCAAACTAAAACAATAATGAGATACCACTACATACATATTAGAATAGCTAAAATCCAAAAGAACTGATAATACCAAATGCTGACAAGAACATAGAGCAATAGAAACTCTCATTCATGGTAGAAGGAATGAAAAATGATACAGCTACTTTGGAAGACAGCTGGGCAATTTCTTAGAAAATGAAACATAGTCTTACCATGTGTTCCAGCAACTGTGCTCCCAGATATTAACCCAAATGAGTTGAACACATGTCCACACAAAAAAATGTGCATGACTGTTTATAACAGCTTTATTCATAATTGCTACAACACTGAAAGCAAATAAGATGTCTTGCAAAAGGTGAATGGATAAATAAACTGTGTTATAGCCATACTACTATTCAGGGCTAAAAACAATGGTCTATCACGTTGTGAAAAGACACGAAAGAAATTTAAAATTTATACTGCTTAGTCAAAGCAGCTGGTCTAAAAAGCCTACATATTGTATGATTCCAACTATTACATTCTGAAAAAGTCATATTTATAGGGAGAATAAAAAGATCAGCAGTTGCAGGGGAGTTGGTGGAATAAAGCACAGATGGAGCACAGGAGATTTTTAGGGCAATAAAACTGTTCTGCATAATACTGGACACATGACATTATAAATTTGTCAAAACTCACAGAACTATACAATACAAAGAGTAAACCCTAATGTAAAAGATAAACTTTAGTTAATAATTATGTATCAATTTTGGTTCATCAGCTATAATAACATACCATTCTAATGCAGGATAACAATAACAGGAGAAAATGATTGGAGGAGAAAGGGTATATGGAAACTGTATAGTATCTGCTTAACTTTCTGTAAACCTAAAACTGTTCTAAGAAATAAAGTATAAGGCTGGGCACGGTGGCTCACACCTGTAATCCCAGCACTTTGGGGGACCGAGGTGGGTAGATTATGAGGTCAGGAGATCGCCAACATGGTGAAACCCCATCTCTACTAAAAATACAAAAATTAGCTGGGTGTGGTGGTGTGCACCTGTAATCCCAGCTACTTGGGAGCCTGAGGCAGGAGAATCGCTTGAACACAGGAGGTCGGCATTGCAGTGAGCTGAGATCACGCCACTGCACTCCAGCCTGGCAACAGAGCAAGACTCCATCTCAAAAAAAAAAAAAAAAAGTATATTGGGCCAGGCTGTAATCCCAGCACTTTGGGAGGTCAAGGCAGGTAGATCACCTGAGGTCAGGAGTTCAAGACAAGCCTAACATGGTGAAACCCTGTTTCTACTAAATACAAAAAAAGAATAAATTAGCCAAGCATGGTGGTGCATGCCTATAATCCCAGCTACTCAGGAGACTGAGGCAGAAGAATCACTTGAATCCAGGAGACAGAGGTTGCAGTGAGCTGAGACGGCACCATTGCACTCCAGCCTGGGTAACAAGAGTGAAACTCTGTCTCAAAAAAAAAAAAAAAAGAAAAAGAAAGAAAGAAAAAGAAATAAAGTATATTAATCTAAAAATACATAAATTGGCCGGGCGCGGTGGCTCACGCCTGTAATCTCAACACTTTGGGAGGCCAAGGCGGGCAGATCACGAAGTCATGAGATCGAGACCATCCTGGCCAACATGGTGAAACCCTGTCTCCACGAAAAATACAAAAAATTTAGCCAGGCATGGTGGTGCATACCTGTAGTCCCAGCTACTCACTCAGGAGGCTGAGGCAGGAGAATCGCTTGAAACTGGAAAACGGAAGTTGTAGTTAGCCGGGATAGCGCCACTGTACTCCAGCCTGGTGATAGAGCGAGACTCTGTCTCAAAAAAATTAAATTAAAAATAAAAATATATAAATTGGAGCTTTCCTCCTTGAGGGAATGGGTAATTCTAGGAAATGGAAACAGCATGAGCAAAGGCACAGAGTATGCTATGATTGGAGAACAAAAAGCCATTTACACCTGGGAGCATGGGTAGTGGTTGGAGAAGAATTTGTAAAGGTAAGTGTGGATTAACTCTGTCTGTCCAGTTTGTCAAATCTCAAGCATTTTTCATACATATGTTGTTTCATTGATCATTATAACAAACCTCTTAAGTGTACATTATTATTTAGTAAGA
This sequence comes from Aotus nancymaae, assembly GCF_030222135.1. Taxonomy (NCBI): domain Eukaryota; kingdom Metazoa; phylum Chordata; class Mammalia; order Primates; family Aotidae; genus Aotus; species Aotus nancymaae. The sequence goes on from NW_026988491.1 coordinate 3,041,977, forward strand.
AAAGGCTAGACTCAGAGGCAAAGACTTAAAGAGATAAAGTGGCATGCCTAAAAGTACACAATAACAATAGCAGGGTTCAGATCCACATATGTCAGACTCTAGCCCTTGTGCTGATTGGACTACATAGTTTAGCCTCTATTGATGAATTTGGAATCCCCACAGATGGGGAATGAGAGCTACAAAAGGTTTAAGTGGGGAAGTGACATGACCATTTGTACTTTCATGTATTTCCATGGAGTAGACGAAAACTAGGAAGATCTGTAATAACAAAATACTGTATAAAATAATGACTAATTAGAACACAATTGGGTCTATTTTAAGAACTAATGATACTTAGAGTAGTTTACAGAGTCTTGCTCTGTGGCCCAGGTCTGGAGTGCAGTAGCGCAATCTCAGCTCACTGCAACCTCTGCTGCCCAGGTTCACACGACTCTTCTGCCTCAGCCTCCCAAGTAGCTGGGATTACAGGTGTGTGCCACTACGTCCACCTAATTTTTTTCTTTTTTTATTTTAAATAGAGACAGGGTTTCACCATGTTGGCCAGGCTGGTCTTGAACTCCTGACCTCAGGTAATCCACTGTCCTCAGCCTCCAAAAGTGTTGAGATTACTGGCATGAGGCACTGCGCTTGGCCTAGGGTAGTTTTTGAGACCATTCACAAATGCTGACTTCTTTCTGTCCAGGCAGGTAAGATTACACATTGCTGCCTGCATGAGGTCAGGTGTTGGTGGCTATATGACCTGATATGGCTAATAAACAGGATCATTTCCAGGTAAAGCTTTAGAAATCAATGTAAGTATCACCACATGCTCTTTACTATAGACTTTTGCAACAGAGTTGATCTTCAAGGGAGAATCATGGCAATGTGGAATAGATCTCTGGATGATCTGTAATGAATATACAGTGGGCACAAGAAATAAACCTCTGTTGTTTTAAGCCACTGAAATGTTGAGATTATTATTGTATATCCTGCCCAATATAATACTGAGCATAAATTAATAATTTCATGTTCCAGTTATCATAGTTATAGTTAACATTATCTAGTGATTCAATCATATGCCAATTAACAGGTTTCTGGATAAAATTTTAGGCATTTTTATAGAAAAAAAACTTAAGAAGAATTGGGTTCTAAAATCAGAGATTTAGCTAATCTTTGAAAACCTGCAGTAATTTAGATACAAAGTTCTGCCTGGTAGTAATTTATCCAGATTTCAGGCCTTTCAGGGGAAATCAATAGCTACCCAAAAATAAACCTGTAGAAACAGAAAACTGAATCATGTTCTTAGAGTTTAGTCTTAAATGACATATACTCTCTATTTAATGAGTGTATTACTGCCTGAAAAATCTATCCTTAATCAGCAACTGAGCTGATGAAATAATTGTATATAAAAGGTTAAATGTTGTTCACAAACTTTGAGTCGCTTACTCAACAGTCACACAAAATCAACTGCACAAGAATAATCAAAGAAATTTTATAATCTATATTGTTGAAGACATTGGCCATGACATCACCCAATACCATCCTTACAAGGATAGAAAAAAAATTTTTCATATCTCAGAGCTTTCACTGAGCAGCTACTATGGTTTTATCTTAAGAAAAATGTGAATCTTTGAAGTGATCACACTTACTTCTTTGGCGGGGCCTCTAGTAAGCTTGTGATCAGATGCAGAGCCTCCCTTTAACAACGAGATAGAATCCCAAAACATGTACAAAGTCTGCCCTAGTTTCAGCCTATCATTTGACCCTAATCCCTTCATTATTCTGATCTCTTCCATTTTAGGATTTTCTCCCACAGATGCTTCTTGGAATAAAGTGGACAAATCAATGAAATACACACAAAAAGCACACACAAAAAATTAACAATCTTGGTAGGGAAAAAATTTCCTGGATGGGATCTCTAAGAATTGTGAACTCACATCCATTGCCTATAGACAAAGTAGAGGCTTAAATACCACATAAACAGGGAAATTTTTAATTACATAGTCTTTAATGGTCTCAAATTATTTCCATACTGTATGTGCTCAATAGCTGGTGTCAGGTTTACTACTGAAAAGAAAATCATGATTTGTACATATCTGAATTCTTTTCTACTGTAATAGTTGGAATAGTTGGCTTCATTCTATTACTCTGAGCTTAGAGAGCTGTTAGTGATAGTTACAACTTCTCCATGGCAACCTGTCAGCCTTTTCTAGTGCTGTGGGACCAGAGGAGCTTTCATAATAATTATTTTTATCAAAATTATATTAGGGTTGGAAGAATAATATGTCAGCAAGATCTATTACCTAGACCTAAGAGTTACTATCACAGGTGATAAATTATTTACAATGCCCAGCATTAATACAGCAATGTTTTCAAATCAAGAATTTGTAAATGTCCTTTGCAGATGCAAATTAACAGATTAATAAGAAAACAAGCTTTCTGGTATGAGAAGCTGGGATGACAGATTAGCTATTAAGAGCAATTTATAGGTCATAAGATATGAAAGTTGGCAAGAAACACTACCTCTGCTGGCTCTATAAATAGTAAAACTGCATTTAGTTTCCCAGAGGTATCCTGTCAGACATTTTAATTATACCATAAAAACTGCCAGAATTTATAATGATTTCATTTTTTTTTTAAACTTGATGCTCAATGTAAACTTGATGCAATACAACAGGCATCTGTGCTATGTGCTGTAAATGCCAAGTTGCAGGCAATGAAGAATGCATGCTACTTCCTCCTGAAGGACTATAAATGGTGAGGCTGATGATAAACATCAGAGGAAAGAAATGTTACTCCTTAACACCTCCTCCAGGATACTTAAGCATTCTCCTCTCTCACATGCTAACACCTTCCATTGTGGCCATGCTCTCTATCTAGGAAGACTTTTACAAAAAGACTCCCTTCTAGCTGGGCATTGGAAAGCCAAGACTGGAGGGATTGCTTGAGCCCAAGGAGACCCTGTTTCTCAAAAAAAAAAAAAAAATACAGAAAACAAAAAATGAACTCCATTCTGTGTAGCTCTTTGGCCACAAAATGATGACCAAGTAAACCTTCTAGAGTCTTGTAAGTTCTATTAGGGAGTCAAGTTTGTTTGGGGTTAAATTCTCTCACTTGAAATAATTAGTTAAGATTATTTTCTGAAATTTATTTTCAGTCTCACCTATATCTTCAGTTTTACTTGGGGAAGTGGAAGGTGGGTAACCTAGCTTCATAAGCATTTTCAGTGACACTCTCATTCTCACCTACATCTTCAGTTTTACTTGGGGAAGTGGAAGGTGGGTAATCTAGCTTCATAAGCATTTTCAATGACACAATTCACTAAAGTTTCTTATGTAATAATTTGACCTGGATTAGGAAACATATTCTATCACAATGCTGTCTAGTCAAAACTGTTCCAGTTCACACTTGCCAGCCAACTTGAATTTCAGTGGACTGTAAAACATTATTCTGTAGGGGGCTGGAACGTAGTCAGCCACCCTTCAAAGACAGTATTTACACCAAATCATAAAATTTGGCTTTGGCAGAGCAGGGTATAATGGAGAAACTCACAGAGAGAGATGAAAAACACATATGTGTACAAGTGCACATATGGGGGCAGAGAAAACGTTTATGGAAGGAAGAAAGCTCAAAAACAAGCACAGCTTATCTACAGAGGCCAGCAGGTAACAATTTAAACAAGAAACCTTTAAATTGGTGGAAAGGGATCCTCAAGGATCCTGGAGAGATTTTAGAGAATTAAGCAACAACTGAGAACTTCTGGCTTCCTTCCATGAAAGAATATCATTACAGTTCTCCTGCTAAAAAGGGCAGTTCCTAATACAGGCTGAGACCTCCTGAAATGCATGGCTTCTGAATGTTCAGGAACAAATGACCCCCAGTCTCAGCTCTCTGTACTTTCACTAATTCTAGCAGATTTAATCTCTATCCCCTGTTGAATGATTCCAAACCCAGATTTCACAACAAACAAGAGACAGAATTTTACAGCTGGAAGAGGCCTTACAGATCACATAATCCTCATACTTTCAAACTTTGTTTAAACCAAATGACAAATACATGTGATTTGTATGATTAAAAGTATAGCTATTTAGGTTAACTTGGACTAGGATCTACTTTTCTCCCCAAGCAGCCCTTAAAGGAATCTGTGGCACTCTGTAGGACTCTTCAGAGCAGAGTTTGAAAACCACTTACCAACAAACCCCGTCGATGTCTTTTTCTTTTTTTCTTAAATGTTGTAGAGACTGGGTCTTGCTCTGTCACCCAGGCTGGAGTACAGGGGTATAATCATAACTCACTGCAGTCTCCAACTCCTGGGTTCAAGTGATCTCCCCACCTCAGTCTTCTGAGTAGCTGGGACTATAGGCACATCCCACTATGCCCAGCTAATATTTTTGTTTTTGTTACAGATGGGGTCTTACTACATTCCCCAAGCTGGTCTTGAACCTGGTCTCAAGCAGTCCTCCCACCTTAGCCTCCTGAGTAGCTGGGATTTCAAGTGTGAGGTATCATGCCTGGCCCCTCAATGTCTTTAGAGGTAGAAACTAAGGCTAAGAAAGTTCAACTATCTTGGCTCAAGGTCAGCCCACTAATGACCATTGAAGGCAGGACAAAAGTTAGGTCTTCAGGACCCCAGCTGGTACCCTCCTTATTCTGCTTTGCTGACATTCTATCAGGTCATTTTCCTGTCACCTCAAATCAAGTCCTCATTGTCTTGGCCAAATCTCTTCTACTTTTGTAGCTTCCAAAATTAATATAAGAAGCAAGTGCTATCACTATTTCCTCCAGTCAAAAGTTCAGCATTATCATTGCCTTTTCCTATTCTTTGACCCTTTCATTCAGCAGCCATCCAAGACCAGCTTTATGACTCCTGAAGTTATAATGATACTAGTTTTTATTTAATTATATTTATTTTAATGCCAATGATCTATATGCTAAATCTATTTAGAATTTCTGAGTTTTATTTTAAATGATAAATATAATTATTTTAAAAATTAATTTAACAATATTAATAGATGACATTTTAATGCATTTTAAAACATAGTGTTAATACTCTCTAAAATCCCAGCCAGCTATTGGTGGCAAATTCAATGGCAAACTTAGATAACTTGAATTAAACTTTAGTAACTTTTCTAACAACTACTGATTCTGTTCCCTGAATAATAATGAACTTAGCAATCATAAGGTAATACAGTGATTAGAACTGCGTAGGTTTGAATCCTGTGTCTGCTGCCTACTTTCCCCTAATTAAGGAAGTTTACTCTCTCTTTGTTTCCTTATCTATAAAATGGGGTAATGATATCTACCTTATGGACTTGTTACCACCACACAATTAAAGAGCTTAGAATTGTGCCTGACACATAGCAAGTATTTCATTTGTAGCTATTATTACAGAAGTTAAATACCAATAAAACTAAGTACATTAAGCCATTTTAAAGTTAATCTGTTTTGTATATTTATTTAAAATTTAAATGTATCAAATTACTGCCCTCCTTCTTCCTCATTATATTAATTTTAAAAACCTAGAAATTTCATTTCCCTTGTGTGGGATTTGTCAGTGTTCCTTTGGCACAGAAATTATTTGGGCATGCAAGTGCATAAATATTCCTTTTAGAAAGCCCCAAAGAAAGAAGCCATTATGCCAACCTCTTAAAACAGAACATAATATGTTCACTGAAGAAAAATTAAATTTTTAACTAAGACCCTAAGTTACATTTAAAAAAATTTTTTTTACCAATTTCCTCAGGTAATTCTGATACTAAATTATTTTTTGATTAACTTAAAATATACATGCTAAAATATACCATAAAAATATACATGCTAACCTTAAATATAGGTTATACTGACAGATACAATTTATAATTATAAATATAAAATTATTCATATCAATTTTAAATTTTTCAGTGGTATGCTTGTTTAAAATGAATACTAAAAATATGTGCTAAGTTTCAAAGGAAATATATTCTATAACAAAAAGAAATGATTCATGTATATTCTATTTAACAAAATAAGAAAAGATATGGGTGCAGGTGAAGAGAAGAGAGGCATAGCATGAGACAGATGAGATGGGAGCTTCTTGATGCCAAGCGTTGTCTTATTCATCTCTGTAACCTCAGGGTCTAGCATAATGCCTGGCACCTAGCAGGTGCTCAGTAAACACTTGAGGAATCAAATTGATAGCCATGGGACTTTAGGTCTGTATAAGGATATAAAAAAAGAAAACTCCATCCCTCCAAGGTAAGAATGTCAGAATGAATATGTCGTACCAATATCTTTCAATTCCTAGTCCTCCTTCAGAAAAATTCAGCTACACAAAAATTCACTCATTTATTTTTTCCTATGGCTGCAAGAATATGAAACCCATAAATACTGGCTGTTTCTGAGTTGCCATCTTGTCTGTCCACACAGAACTCACGGACCCTCATAACTGCTCTTGTTCACTTCTACCTGCTGCTCCCCACACTCTTGATAAATCTTAAGAAATCTATTCCTTTTTACTTTGTACTGTGCACATGAGGCAGGAAATGATTAAACAGCAGCTGCTATTATGTTTGTTATAATACTCTTTTTCCTGATAATTGTAATGGTATCCAAAATCATAGTCTAAGAAAATTAATAGAACACAAATTCTTACTGGTTATAAATAAAATCTTTCTTAGAAAAAAATATCTAATAGTAAGTATGACTACTACTCAGTGAGCACCAGGCATACTCTATTTAATAAAATCAAAGTTGCCATCAACTATAAGAACTTTACAATGTGTACCACAAATAAAGGAAAAAATTGTTGTAATTTAACAATTACAGTATGTTTACTTATGGATTATAAGACCATCCTGATATTAGAGATATTAAAATGTAAAAAAAAAAGTATATCTTAGAGTCGATGAATTATGATATATCAGATGTTTTATTTACATTATCTTAAATACCCATAGGATCCTTGGAGGTAAGAATTTTACCCTCATTTTGCAGATGAGGAAACAAACATTTAGTGACTGGTCCAAAGTCAAATAACTAATAAACAGCAAGTTTGGGATTTAAATCCAGGCCTACCTGACTGCAAATCTGTACATTCCATCATATTGCACTCCCTCCTCCAGAAATCCCACCAAAAAAAAAAAAAAAGAGAGAGAGAGAAAGAAGGCAAGGGCATTTTCTCTAAAAAGGACTCTCTTATTTCTGTTTACAATTAAGTGCTTAGAATAGCTTAGCCCGCAAATGTTTCTAATTTGTAATTTTTTTAAAAAATTGGTATTGTCAAATCCTATCATAAAATGGGTATAGACTTAGAATTTTATTAAAACTAAGGCAGAAAAAATGTGCAACAATTCTATTACACTGATGTTTTTAAGCGACTTACAATTTTTTACTCCCTTCCCTCATACATAAAAATCACGTGTGGAAGTCTTCAAGTTTGCCAACCTGCCCATAAATGTAGAAAGAGATGCATGATATTTGATTAATATTATCCTCAGGATTATATATAAATGCAGAGATACGGAATGAAAAGTTTTGAGAATGTTCCTAGCCTAGGTCTGGTTAATGTGTCTGGCTTGCCTAAAAAAATCCCTCAAAGCTACACCCAAATGCCTGTAACTACAGACAATAAGAAGATAGGCTATGCTTCAGGTATAAGTTTATTCCATTCAGGGATACAGATGGTTTTCAACAGTGACACTGGGCTGTGAGTTCAGAGAGGGCCATTTAAAATGTGCCTTAGTAATGCATGTGTGATGGGAGCTCCACAGGAAGAAAGAATTAGATCAACTCCTAGAATGGCAGGGCGTATTTCCAGAAGTTTCCATTCAAAGTATTATGGTATTAAACAGAGATTGCTGGAAATCATGTCATTTTATGGAAACCTCAGAAGCCTCTTTCTGAAAAACTCTGGCATTAGGAATGATTTACTTTGCTCCTAGTATATGGTGAAAGGAGAGGTGATGGCTGGGTCAGTATTAAAGAGAGAAAGCAACAGAAGGCAGAGGTGAAGTGCTGAGTGATGGTACTTCTGATGGTGCCCCACTCCAGATGGAAGTAGGATACAGCCCTTTCCTGTTCTGGCTTCTTCCCAAGAAAGTAGCAGCACATTTTCCCACAAAGCACACATTGTATCATTTCTGATTTCACCTAATCAGTTTATTAGCTTATTTTACCTAATTTTATAATTCAAAAGAGTAGGAAAGGGGGAATAAACAAAGAACAGGAGGGTAAATAAATCAGTTTTGTTTCCCAAGTTCTAAGATTACTCTACTGGTAGTGACTTCATTCTGTATTTGTTTATGTGGCTGTAATGTAAGAAAAATAGGTAGAAACGCTGAACAGAGGAACTATCATTGAGCAAGAGTGAGAGGAACTATCATTGAGAGAGGGTAAGAGGCTAAGGTTAACTTCTCTATGGAGGGATGGCAAAATAAAGGCTGGGAAGAAGTGAGAAACATCAGTCCTAAAACACTCAACCTGTCAAAATAATTTGTCATAAATGTTGAAGTATGATAATTTGAATTTCATTTTTAAAACACAGAATCTTTACTTGCGTTTGATGAGCTATCAGAAAGACAGAACTTTGTTTTTAACATAATTTTTAGTGTAACAAAATTAAACTTCTTGAACCAATGGTAAAAGGCAGAGGCCACTACACCCAACCTGCACTGTAGGCTTCCCTCAGAATTTGTCACTGTTTCTCAGCACATCCAGATGTGTCCAGGTGGGTTACATTTCCCCCAGGATGCTTCTTCCAATATCATCTCTCTAACAAGATAAATAGTAGTCCTCATACTTCTCATGGGTGCCATCAAAGGCAAACCAGAGTACAGCATTAAACGCGTGCTAGGTACTTGAGAGCAATATGGTGATTAAGTCAGCTGGGGGCATCAAGGATGTGCTTCAGGGGTTTGGTAATAAGATTCCGGGAGATATATTCATCATTGGATACTTAATAAAATCCTCTGCATAACAGTGCCCACTGGGAACACTAAGTAACTTGCACATACTGTGAAGACCAGCTGCGTTCAAAGGCGATCAGCCAGCCTTGCCACAATGGCAGAATCTAGACTTATATTGTAAGCACTCTTTTTTAAGAAACATCAAGAAAACAAATGTTTGCAAAACAAAGTTTATTCAATTTATTTATTCATCACTCAACAAGATTTGAGTGTCTACCATGTGCTAGGTCCTGGAAATACAAAAATAAATGAGACAAGATATCTGCTCCAAACTTGCTCACAGGTTAGGCAGAGGCAGACTGGAAAAAAGTTAAGTCCAATAGACTTCCGGGTAAATAGGGCAAATGGAACCCCCTAGTTCGCAACTTCTGCTAGAAACCCCAGTAAAACAATAGTGAAAAATATGTTTTAAGGCTATAAGCCCATAAAAACAAAAAGAATGAAAAAGATGACAGTAGATGAAAGATATCCACAAAATTTTGAAAGATGGAAAACAGATGGATGAATGGTAGCTAATTTAGTAGGACAGGGAAAACGGAAACCAAACTGCCTGCAAGGAAAGGTGCCAATAAAAAGCAAGCCAAGCCCAGCTGCAGGACCCTGGAAAAGGCACTAAGGGCTTCTGAAGTTCAGGGGAAGGAGTACAGGTCTGAAAACAGAGGATAGGATATGAACTTATATAAAAAGCTATTGGACCCTAGATCTGCTCCCCTAATCTGGCAAAAGATGGGGGCCTACTGTCTTAGAGATGAAGACGGAAATGAAATTCTACACTAAAAACAGGAAGTGGGGTCAGTGAAAGTCTGCACTCTGAATGGTGAGATTCTTCTCACCCAGTATCCTTCTTCTCACATTTACAAGTCCCTTTGTTCTGCTCTGTTTCCAGAATGCTGGCAGCCATGCTGGAAGCCCCTGCAGAAATTGGCCCAAAGAAAAGATACGCACAGACTAACATGAGGGGATTCCCCAAATAAGAAAAAGCTCACTATCTTTTCAACCTACATTGAAACCCATCTGTGAACAAGACCCACCCAATCACACATAGGCGTTAATCCGTTTTTAGTGCCTCACTCCTCATATGAGCAAAGATTACTAGACATTTGAGGAAAACTCTAATTTGAAAGACTGATCAAAATGAACGAACAAAAAAAAAGGAACTTGGGGGAAAATGAAAGAGCTGGGGAAAAAAAAAAGACCTTCAAAAAAATAAATAAAGTCTTGCCGGGTACAGTAAGCACATGCCTGTAATCCCAGCACTTTGGGAGACTGAGGTGGGAGGACCACTTGAGGCCAGAAGTTCAAGACCAGTCTGGGCAACACAGCAAGGTCTCATCTTAAAAATATATATATATGTAAAGTCTTCAGAGATATAACACTGTAGCCATGCACCTTCTGAGTGCCATACAAAAGAAACATTCAGAAAACAAGAGAGAAATCTTCAGAATTTTAAATGACAGCATAAAATAATACATAAAGTAGAACAAATCCACGAAGAATATTACTTAATGGGAAATAGGTTTTTTTTTTTTAAATCTAAGGAAATAGTAAGGAAGAGGCAAGAAAGATAAAATTAGAGGATCGACCCAAGAAGCCTTACATCTGACTAATATGAGTTCCAAATATGGAAAACAAAGAAAATGATGAGGAAGAAATTATCAAAAGCTTAAGAAATTTTTTTCCCAAAAATTAAACACATGAGATTCTACGCAATGAAAAAAACAAAAAAACAAACAAAACAAAACAAAGACGCTCTGTGAAATTTCAGGTCACCAGAAACAAAGGAAAGATCTCCAAATATTCCAATAGAATTTGGCTTCTCAACAGTAACTGAAAAGTAAAAGGCAACGGATAAAATTCTGGGAAAATGGCATTCCAATCTAGAATTCTATTCCTAGCCAAACTACCAATCAAGCGAGAATTAAAGAATTTTAATACATTTAAAGTCCCAAAAACTTTACCTATCTTTTGCTAAGGCAAAAGGAGAATAATTAAAGCAAAAAAAAGAGTGCCATCATAATCAATTAACTGGTGTAGCACTCAGCTTTGCTTTTCTTATTAGGAAGCTTAAGTAGTTTCAAAAAGATTCAACAAATCTAGTTATTACTAGAACAGTGTGCAGGACACTTTATAAGCAACAGAATTAAGAAGGTATTGTTGTTCCCCATTTTACAGATTAGGCATAAAGAGGTGAAGTAACGTGCCCATGGTCACACAGCTGAAAGCTGTCAGAGATTCAAAGCTAAGATGGCTGTGCCCACAACCTGTTCCCTTACCTGCAGTATGCATTCTAGTAACTTCTTAAAATAACAGTTACCATCTGCTGAGGAAGTATTTTGTGTTAAGCACTGGCCTAAATATTGTACATGTATTAATGCATTAAATTTTCACCATAATTCTACAAGACAGATACTATTTTCATCCCCACTTTTTAGCAGAGAGGTTAAGTGACTTGCCCAAGGCCATCCAATTAGTAAGATGCAGTGCTAGGATTTGAGCCCAGTCATTCCAGCTCAAGATCTTGTGCTCTGTCACCACTAGGCCATTTCACCTTCTCTGAAGTTATTTGGATTCCTCTAAATCTCTTTGTTTCCCTATATCTAATGATGAGTATGTACTTCTGAATCTACCTCTGAGGTATGTTAGTGTAGCAAATGGTGGCCAACAAACATGTTTTATTTGGTTCACATAGTATGTTGTTTAATTGGGAAACTCACATGAATATCCAGTTTTCCAACTTCCATGAAAACAATAAGATAACAACAGATCTGACAACACTGACCTATATTCCCACATAGGAAAAGCCACCTAACTGAATAGTGGCTGTCTCTATCAGAGAGTATGTATGCATTTTCAAGTTCCCCACAGACCCTACCACTCCTCATATCTAAATACATTTCACTCATCTGCAGTACTGCCTGGTTCTTTTGGGAGCTCATGTTTTGAAGTCCCATTCTTATTTTGGATCTGTCCCACTCTGGGCCTCTTTTTCTCTCACCTGCATTGCCTTTACAGCCTCTACCCTCTCCATTCTTCTATTCTACTAATTTTCCAAGCTATAGCTCTGATTGTGCCATCTCCTTGCTCCAGAACCTTTGACGACTTCCCAGTGCATATGAATCTAACCCCTAGGCCTGGCAAGTAACGACTTTCACAATGTGATTCCAACCTCCTCTTTAGTATATCTCCCTCCTTACAACTTAGACCTCTTGGAATATTTGTTGTTTCTCTGAACATCCACCTCATTTTCTGCTTCTAGGTCATGGTTCACATTTACTTTAAAACTGTAATTATAAGAAACATGTTTGAACACATGTTTACTTGTTTCAAATTATGCTAAAGGTGCCTTCAAAACTCCTGGTTATAAAATACATACGGAAATAAAGAATTACCAACTAAATAGAGATGAAACAATTAGTTTAGAAATTACACAGTTCTTCAAAATAAATACCAGATGAACAAAAAAGTAAAAACTAGAAGCAAATATAAGTGATTACTTAATCTCTAAATGGGGAAGGACTTTCAAAGCTAAAAATGATAAAAATCACAAAGAATAAAATAAAATTATATGAGCAATAAAACTTTTAAATTTATGTCAAAAACATGAAAATACTGTTAAAAAATTAAATAGAAAAAAGTTTCCTAAGAAAAGTATCTTCCACAAATAAGGACTGGGAGCAAGAACATAAAATTAACTAACAGAGTGGGTGTGGCGGCTCATGCCTGTAATCCTAGCACTTTGGGAGATTGAGGTGGGAGGATCTGTTGAGGAAAGGAGTTTGAGACCAGTTTGTGCAACACAGCAAGACCCCATTTTATTTTTAAAAATTCACTAACAGAATATTTTTAAAAACCATCAAACATAAGGAAAAATTCATCTTCATTAGTGATTAAGAGAACATAAAAGAAAGTAAGATTTCACTTCACCTTTCAAATAGCAAAATGTGAAAAAAAAACAATTAAAAAATACCTCACCATGCTGCTGAAAATGGAGTGATGGAGATAGTCTTATGTACTGCTGGTAGAAATATAAACTGATGAAGCTTTTCTGACAAACAACTTGTCAGAGAAAATCAAAAGTCTGAAAATTGTCCTTTGATGAAGTAATTTTCTAAATTCAAAACCAGAAATTTTCAACTTTTAGCATTGCTGAAAGTTAGGGCTAGATAATTGTGGGTTGTAGGAGGCTGTTCTATGCCTTCTAGGTTGTTTAGCAGCATCCCTGCCTGACCTCTAACCAATAGATGCCAGTAACACACCCCTCTAAGTTGTGACAATCAAAATGTCTCCAGACATTGCCAAATGTGCCCTTGGGGGAAAAACATTTCCCAACTGAAAGCAATTGCTTTATATAAACAAAACAATGAGAAAGATGGATGAGAATTTTTACAGAAAAGTCACATTACAGAAAAAAATTATAAAAATGTTAAATGCACATTAATAGTAGAATGATTAAATAAATTATGACACAACCATATTATGAGATATGAAACATTTATTTAAAATAATGTTTTTATAACACTTAATGACATTTTTAAAATGCTCATCAGTTAAGGTAGTGCTAGCTGCTATAACAAGCACCAAAATTTCACTTGACTTAACACACAAAGAAAGTTTGGCTCTCGTTCATGAAACAGTGCAAGGTGGTGCCAGATTTAACAGGGAAGAAGAGGCTGGAGATAGGGCCCTGTTCCACACAGGTATTGAGAGACTCAAGCTGCTAGGAGCTCTGCCATGTTTACTTCGTAACTTGCAAAGTTACCCTTAGAATTGGTATCCACCTAGCAGTTGGAAAGAGCATGAATGATTACAACAGGGAGGTTTCTTATGTGCCAGGTCTAGATGTAGCAAAAATCACTTCTACTCATATTCTATTGTATAGAACTGAGTGACAGGCCATAGTTACCTGCAAAGTGGGCTGGGAAACAGTCTATATTACTCCAGAAAAAAGAGAGAACAGGTTTGGTAAACCAATAGTTCAGCCCCCATCAGTGTCACAACATAATGTTTAACAAAAAGAGTAGTTTAATACAACTATATGCACAATGTAATCCAAATCTTTCTTTAAAAGCATATTTATAGAAGTAGTATCTTACCACCTAGTATTTCTATTTCTAAATACACTCTCTAGAGAAATACAGAGGAACATATACAAAGATATTTAAAAATCTAAGAAATGGCCTAAATGACCATAGAGGGAACTGACTAAAATAATGAAAATTCATATTCTGGAATACTATGCACAGAAGAAATAAGACAGAACTACATAAACTGAGTTGGAAATATCCCTAGGGCATATGGGTAAGAGGGAAAAGCAAGAAGCAAAACAATACTTAAAGTATAATGCCAATTACAGTAAAAAATTATATATATGTAACAATTCCAGGAGTTCAAGGTTTCAGTGACCATGATTGTGCCACTGTACTCCAGCCTGTACAACATAGCAAGATCCTTTTTAAAAAAAGAAATAGGCAGAAGATCCAAGATGGCTGATTAGGAGCAGCTCAGGACTGCAGCTCCCAGTGAAAGTGCAGAGGCTACTGCAGGTGATCCCCAGGCAAGCAGGGCCTGGAGTGGACCTCAGCAGTCCTACAGCAGAGAGGCCAGACTGTTAGAAGGAAAACTAAGAAACAGAAATAACTTCATCATGAACAAACCAGACGTCCACTCAGAGACCCAATCTGAAAGTCAGCAACTACAAAGACGACAGGTGGACAAATCCACAAAGATGGGAAGAAACCAGCGCAAAAAGGATGAAAACACCCGAAACCAGAACGCCTCTTCTCCTACAAGGGATGACAACTTCTCACCAGCAAGGAAACAAGGCTGGATGGAGAATGAATGTGATGAAATGACAGAATGAGGCTTCAGAAGGTGGGTAATAAAAAACTTCCATGAGCTAAAAGACCATGTTCCAACCCAATGCAAAGAAACTAAGAACCTTGAAAAAAGATCTGATGAAATGCTAACGAGAATGGACAACTTAGAGAGGAATATAAGTGAAATGATGGAGCTGAAAAACACAATACGAGAACTTCGCGAAGCATGCACAAGTTTCAACAGCCGAATTGACCAAGCAGAAGAAAGGATATCAGAGGTTGAAGATAAACTCAATGAAATAAAACAAGAAGGCAAGATTAGAGAAAAAAGGGTAAAAAGGAATGAAGAACGTCTCCAAGAAATATGGGATTATGTGAAAAGATCTAATCTACATTTGATAGGTGTACCTGAATGTGACGAAGAGAACGAATCCAAGCTGGAAAATACTCTTCAGGATATTATCCAGGAAAACTTCCCCAGCCTAGCAAGGCAGGCCAATATTCAAGTCCAGGAAATACAGAGACCACCACAAAGATATTCCCCAAGAAGAGCAACCCCAAGGCACATAATCATCAGATTCACCAGAGTCAAAATGAAGGAGAAAATGCTAAGGGCAGCTAGAGAGAAAGGTCAGGTTACCCACAAAGAGAAGCCCATCAGACTCACAGCAGATCTCTCAGGAGAAACTCTACAAGACAGAAGAGAGTGAGGGCCAATAGTCAACATCCTTAAAGAAAAGAACCTTCAACCCAGAATTTCATATCCAGCCAAACTAAGCTTCATAAGTAAAGGAAAAATAAAATCCTTTGCGAACAAGCAAGTACTCAGAGGCCTGCTTTACAAGACCTCCTGAAAGAGGCACTACACATAGAAAAGAACAACCAGTACCAGCCACTCCAAAAACATACAAAAGGGTAAAGAGCATCAACACAATGAAGAATATGCATCAACTAATGGGCAAAACAGTCAGCTAGCATCAAAATGGCTGTATCAAATTCACACATAACAATATTAACCCTAAATGTAAATGGACTAAATGCCCCAATCAAAAGACACAGACTGGCAAATTGGATAAAAAGCCAAAACCCATCAGTGTGCTGTATCCAGGAAACCCATCTCACATGCAAGGATACACAAAGGCTCAAAATAAAGGGATGGAGGAAGATTTACCAAGCAAATGGAGAGCAAAAAAAAGCAGGAGTTGCAATTCTCATCTCTGATAAAATAGACTTTAAAGCAACAAAGATCAAAAGAGACAAAGAAGGACATTACATAATGGTAAAAGGATCAATGCAACAAGAAGAGCTAACGATCCTAAATATATATGCACCTAATATAGGAGCACCCAGAGACATAAGGCAAGTTCTTAATGACTTACAAAGACACTTAGACTCCCACACAATAATAGCGGGAGACTTTATCACCCCATTGTCAATATTAGACAGATCAACGAGACAGAAAATTAACAAGAATATCCAGGACTTGAACTCAGACCTGGACCAAGCAAACCTAATAGACATGTACAGAACTCTCCACCCTAAATCCACAGAATATACATTCTTCTCAGCACCACATCACACCTACTCTAAAATTGACCACAAATGGAAGTAAATCACTCCTCAGCAAATGCAAAAGAATGGAAATCATAACAAACAATCTCTCAGACCACAGTGCAATCAAGTTAGAACTCAGAATTCAGAAACTAACTCAGAACCGCACAGCTTCCTGGAAACTGAACAACTGGCTCTTGAATGTTGACTGGATAAACAATGAACTGAAGGCAGAAATAAAGATGTTCTTTGAAACCAACAAGAACGAAGACACAACATACCAGAATCTCTGGGACACATTTAAAGCAGTTTCTAGAGGAAAATTTATAGCAATAAGTGCCCACATGAGAAGAAAGGAGAGATATAAAATTGACAACCTATCATCAAATTGAAAGAGCTAGAGGAGCAAGATCAAAAAAACTCAAAACCTAGCAGAAGACAAGAAATAACTAAGATCAGAGCAGAACTGAAGGAGAGAGAGACACAAAAAATCCTTCAAAAAATCAATAAATTCAGGAGCTGGTTTTTCGAAAAGATCAATAAAATAGACAGACCACTAGCCAGATTAATAAAAAAGAAAAGAGAGAATAACCAAATAGATGCAATAAAAAACGATAAAGGGGATATTACCACAGATTCCACAGAAATTCAAACCATCATCAGAGGTTTTTACAAACAACTCTATGCACATAAACTAGGAAACGTGGAAGAAATGGATAAATTCCTGGATACTTGCCTCCTCCCAAGGCTAAACCAGGAAGATGCCTCCTCCCAAGCCCAAACCAGGAAGAAGTCAAAACCCTGAATAGACCAATAACAAGGTCTGAAGTCGAGGCAGCAATTAAGAGCCTACCACCCAAAAAAAGCCCATGTCCAGATGGGTTCACAGTTGAATTCTACCAGACATACAAAGAGGAGCTGGTATCATTCCTTCTGAAACTATTCCAAATAATCCAAAAAGAGGGAATCCTTCCCAAATCATTTTATGAGACCAACATCATCCTGATATTAAAACCCGGCAGAGACTCAATAAGAAAACTTCAGGCCAATCTCCATGATGAACATAGATGCAAACATCTTCAATAAAATACTGGCAAGCCAATTGCAACAGCACATCAAAAAGCTTATCCATCATGATCAAGTAGGATTCATCCCGGGGATGCAAGGCTGGTTGAACATACGCAAGTCTGTAAACGTAATCCACCACGTAAACAGAACCAAAGACAAAAACCACATGATTATCTCAATTGATGCAGAGAAGGCCTTCGACAAAATTCAACAGCCTTTATGCTAAAAACCCTCAATAAACTAGGTATTGATGGAACGTATCTCAATATAATAAAATCTATTTACGACAAACCAACAGCCAATATCATACTGAATGGGCAAAAACTAGAAGCATTCCCTTTGAAATCTGGCACTAGACAAGGATGCCCTCTCTCACCACTCCTATTCAATATAGTTTGGAAGTTCTAGCCAGAGCAATCAGGCAAGAAAAAGAAATAAGGGGTCTTCAATTAGGAAAGGAGGAAGTCAAATTGTCTCTGTTTGCAGACAACATGATTGTATATTTAGAAGACCCCATCATCTCAGTCCAAAGTCTCCTGAAACTGATAAGCAACTTCAGCAAAGTCTCAGGATACAAAATCAATGTGCAAAAATCACAAGCATTCCTATACACCACTAACAGACTTAAAGAGAGCCAAATCAAGAACGAACTGCCATTCACAATTGCTGCAAAGAGAATAAAATACCTAGGAATACAACTAACAAGGAATGTAAAGGACCTCTTCAAGGAGAACTACAAACCACTGCTCAACGAAATAAGAGAGGACACAAACAGATGGAGAAACATTCCATGTTCACGGTTAGGAAGTATCAATATTGTGAAAATGGCCATACTGCCCAAAGTAATTTACAGATTCAACGCTATCCCCATCAAGCTACCAATGACCTTCTTCACAGAACTGGAAAAAAACACCTTAAACTTCACATGGAACCAAAAGAGAGCCCACATAGCCAAGTCAATTCTAAGAAAAAAGAACAAAGTGGGAGGCATCACACTACCTGACTTCAAACTATCCTACAAGGCTACAGTAATCAAAACAGCATGGTATTGGTACCAAAACAGAGATTTAGACCAATGGAACAGAGCAGAGGCCTTGGAGACAACACAACATATCTACAACCATTTGATCTTTGACAAACCTGAGAAAAACAAGCAATGGGGAAAGGATTCCCTGTTTAATAAATGGTGTTGGGAAAACTGGCTAGCCATGTGCAGAAAGCAGAAACTGGACCTCTTCCTGACACCTTACACTAAAATTAACTCCAGATGGATTAAAGATGTAAACATAAGACCTAACACCATAAAAACCCTAGAAGAAAATCTAGGCAAAACCATTCAGGACATAGGTGTAGGCAAGGACTTCATGACCAAAACACCAAAAGCATTGGCAACAAAAGCCAAAATAGACAAATGGGACCTAATCAAACTCCACAGCTTCTGCACAGCAAAAGAAACAGTCATTAGAGTGAATCGGCAACCAACAGAATGGGAAAACATTTTTGCAGTGTACCCATCTGACAAAGGGCTGATATCCAGAATTTACAAAGAACTAAAACAGATTTAGAAGAAAAAAACAAGCCCATTCAAAAGTGGGCGAAGGATATGAACAGACACTTTACAAAAGAAGACATACATGAGGCCAACAAACATATGAAAAAATGCTCATCATCACTGGTCATTAAAGAAATGCAAATCAAAACTACATTGAGATACCATCTCACGCCAGTTAGAATGGCGATCATTAAAAACTCTGGAGACAACAGATGCTGGAGAGGATGTGGAGAAATAGGAACACTTTTACACTGTTGGTTGGGAGTGTAAATTAGTTCAACCATTGTGGAAGACAGTGTGGCAATTCCTCAAGGACCTAGAAACAGAAATTCCATTTGACCTAGCAATCCCATTACTGGGTATATATCCAAAGGATTATAAATCATTCTACTATAAGGACATATGTACACGAATGTTCATTGCAGCAGTTTACAATAGCAAAGACCTGGAACCAACTCAAATGCCCATCAATGATAGACTGGACAGGGAAAATGTGGCACATATACACCATGGAATATTATGCAGCCATCAAAAACGATGAGTTTGTGTCCTTTGTAGGGACAGGGATGAACCTGGAAACCATCATTCTTAGCAAACTGACACAAGAACAGAAAATCAAACACCGCATGTTCTCACTCATAGGCGGGTGTTGAACAGTGAGAACACACGGACACAGGGAGGGGAGCACTACACACTGGGGTCTGTTGGGGGGAAATAGGGGAGGGACAGCGGCAGGTGGGGAGGTAGGGAGAGATAGCATGGAGAGAAATGCCAGATATAGGTGAAGGGGAGGAAGGCAGCAAATCACACTGCCATGTGCGTACCTATGCAACAACTTTGCATGTTCTCCACATGTACCCCAAAACCTAAAATACAATAAATAAATAATAAAATAAAAAATAAAAAAATATATATATATAAACACTAAATTATTTGTGTGCATGTGTATGTGCATGCATTATGTATGTGTATGTTCATAAAACAAGCTTTGGAGGAGGGTTTGTGAACAGTGACACTGTTAACATTTTGGTCTAGACAGTTATTTATAGCAGGGGGTGTGTGGAGAGTTCTATGCCTTATAGAATGTTTAGCAGCATCCCTGGCCTCTACCCACTAAATGTCACTAACAAGTCTTACTCTCTTCGGAAGGATATATACTAAATGAACAAAAGTGTTACTCTGGAGGAAAAATGAGAGAGAAGCAAAGGGTACATTCATTTTACCTGCAAAGTTCAAAAAATTTACCAGAAGAATCTATCCTTGTATTTGCTATGTAACTGGATAAAGAAAATATGGCACATACACACCATGGAATATTATGCGACCATAAAAAATGATGAGTTCATGTCCTTTGCAGGGACATGGATTGATCTGAAAACTCTCATTCTCAGCAAACTGACACAAGAACAGAAAACCAAACACCACGTGTTCTCACTCATAAGTGGGTGTTGAGAACACACGGACACAGAGAGGGGAATATCACACACCAGGGCCTGGGGGGTTGGAGGCTAAGGGAGGAATAGCAGGGGGTCGGGCAGGTAGAGTGGGATAGACAGCATTAGGAAAAATACCTAATGTAGATGACGGGGCGATGGATGCAGCAAACCATCACAATGGCACGTGTATACCTATGTAACAAACCTGCACAATCTGCACATGTACCCTAGAACTTAAAGTATAATAAATACATTTTTGAGCCATGACACTATGGGTGACATTTGTTGTTCTCTAAATATTTTCCATAAATATGTTTTGTTTCAGAAAATTAAAAAGAAAACAAACTTTATTTTTATAAAGTAAAAGAGAGGTGGAGTCTCGCTATATTGCCCAGGCTGGAATACAGTGGCTATTCACAGGCGTGATCAGAGCATACTACAGACTTTAACTCCTGGGCTTAAGCAATCCTCCTTGCCTCAGCCTCCTAAGTAGCTGGGGCTATAGGTTCATGCCACTATGCCTGGCAGTAAACTTTTATCTTTGAAGAAAGGACAAAGATTGAAAAAAATACAAATTGTCAACAGTGCTTACAAATGGGAAATAAAATGACATGTCATTTTTTATTGCCTTTGGATCTTTGCTTTCCAAATTTCCTATAACAGCATGTACTAATTACAATTCAAAAAGTTTTATTTGCTTTAAAAAATTCTAGTCTTATTACCTCTGAATTAAAAAGAATGTCCCCAAAAGAATAAATTAGGACTAAATGGAGTCAGAGATGTGTTGGTACCTGGCTCCCCTCCAAAAGACATGTGGAAATCCTAGCTACAGAGAGCAACCACCATAGTTGGGAAAGAAGAGTTTAGAACTGGGTTTTAAAATTGGAGGGCTAGGAAGATAGCTCCTCTGAGAACATAAAAGCCACAGGAGAATGTTCATTACATGGGTAACAAACAGGTGTAACACAGTCTTGAACACCTTCTCCAACTAGCAATTAAGGAGCAGTATAGACAAGCTGTCAAGCTGGGAGACTAGAAATGGCCTAGGAACACTGCTAAGGTAGGAGCAGGATTATAAACCTCTTCTGAGATAAGCCCCTGATAATAGGTTCTCAAAGACTTGCTATACTTGGATTTATAAGCAGAAAGCTATGTTGTGTGTTATTATCTAATTTTTTTTTTCTTGAGACAGAGTCTAGCTCTGTCACCCAGGCTGGAGTGTAGTGGCACCATCTCGGCTCGCTGCAATCTTCGCCTCCTGGGCTTGATTCTCCTGCCTCAGCCTCCAAAGTAGCTGGGAATACAGGCGCATGCCCACCACGCCTGGTTAATTTTTTGTATGTGTTTTCAGTAGAGATGGGATTTCACCGTATTAGCCAGGATGGTCTCGATCTCCTGGCTTCGTGATCCGCTGGCCTTGGCCTCCCAAAGTGGTGGGATTACAGGCGTGAGCCACTGAGCCTGGCCATATTTTTATTTTTATATTTAAAAAGCACATTTGTATTTCTTGAAAAATCTCTGTTGTTCTCGTTTTCCCATTTATGAAGGAAACATAGTATTCATTCAGCCTCCACTATGTGCCAGGCAGTTTATGTCCACTGGCTCACTTGTAACTCACAACCCATTAGAGTTGGATAGTGTTATCTCACTTCAGAGGTTGGAAAACTGAGGGTCAATCAGGTCAATAACCAAGAACATACATTGAGAAAAGTATAGGAGCAGGACTTAATCAATCTCAAAATTCATTCATTCATTCATTCATTCACTTAAACAACCAAACCAACATGTATTGAGCATCTATTACCTGCCAGTTAGGCTGCCGATGTAAGTGACCACGATGCACTCTGCTTACATTAAATGTGCAGGGCTAGAGTAGAGCACAGACTTCAAACATAAAATTATAATATAATGTTTGATGAAGACTGGAGAAGGGCAGGTGAGGTGAAAACACAGCAAGAAGACTTAACCTTATTAGGGTGTCAAGGAAGGCTTATCAGAGAAACTGAGATTTAAAATGAAGCCTGGAGAATCAGTAAGAATTAGAAAGATTACTTACAGCAAGGTGAAAGAGAAGGAGGACAAGAAGCAAAAGATAACAGAGGATATGGAACTTTCAAGTTACTAAGGAAACTCAGTATAGGTGAGGCATGAAATGCAACCTCTGTTACACTGACAGTGGAAATAAAATGAGAGAGGATGGCAGCAACAGCCAGGGTAGTTCTCAAAAGGGAACATTACAGCCCAGACTAAGCAAGGAAAAAAGAGTGTGGTCTAATTTGGGTTTCTGAAAATAATTGGGATCCAACTACAGGAAAAAAAAAAAAAAAGGAGAGCCAGTGTGAACACAAGGAGAGATCAGTTAAGAGGCCATTTAATAGGACTAGGTGAAAGAAGAATACAGCCTGAAGAGGGGTGATGGCCCTGGGAATAGAGAGCTGTGAATACACATGAGGAATATTTAGGACACAGAATTGAATGAAATTAATATTTGTACGGAGCTTCAGAAGCCAAATGAAATAACCTGCTGTGAGTACCTATCATATGCCTCACTCTTTACAGGTCATCTTTAACTGCCATAACAATTCTAGGAAGTAGTCGTATCTTCATTTCGTAGAAACAGCAGAGGCTCAGAGATTTAGTAACTTGTCCTCAGTCTCAGGGTATCAACTGGCAGGGCTGAGATTCAAATCTCAGTTGGTCTAACTTCAGAGCCCAGGTTCTTTTCAAAATATCATACTGCGTCTGAATAGATTCACAATGTCAAAATCATGCTTTTATTCAAAAGCTTAAAGACAAGAGAAACAAGCCCGGGTGCAGTGACTCATGCCTGTAATCCCAGCACTTTGGGAGGCCGAGGCGGGCGGATCACTTGAGGTCAGGAGTTTGAGACCAGCCTGGGCAACATGGCGAAACCCCGTCTCAACTAAAAATACAAAAATTAACAAGGCATGGTGGCAGGCGCCTGTAACCCCAGCTACTCAGGAGGCTGAGGCAGGAGAATAGCCTGAACCCGGGAGGTGGAGGGTCAGTGAGCCAAGATCACACCACTGAACTCTAGCCTAGGCAAAAGAGTGAGACTCTCTTAAAAAAAAAAAAGAGAGAGAAAGAAAAACAATAGGTAGAAGAATTTTCTTTGAATCGTCATTCTGTATCTGAGATTTATAAAGCTATAAAAATGTCAAACTAGCAGGGACCTTGATCATCAGAAAACCGCAGAATTTTACAGCTGGCCTAGAGGGACCTTAGAGGTGCACGCACTGTCTAGCTCTTCTCGCCTTCCAATGCAAGTGCCACCAAAGCTTTCTATCTGGTAATTTAGGCCTGATTTTGTTTTTCATCTTTTGAATGTTTCAAACAGAGAAAGTATGAAAAATAACATATAATACCCATAACCCAGCTTTAACAAATTTGAACATTTTCCCATATTCATCTCGAATTTTCTCTTCCCCTTTTTTTTTTTAAGAAAATAAACACTACAGATACAATTTATTCCTTCCTTCCCTTTACAGAGTGACTATAATGCCAACTTGGATGTTTACCATTCTTATGCACATTTGACATAATTATTGTATAATGTGAATACACAAAAATGGATAGTTGTTTGTTTTCCAATTTTATATAAATGATAACATACTGCATACATCCTTCTGCAGATTTGGTTTTCTACACTTATTTGCATATATATATATTTTTAGTAGAAAAAAACACGGTAAAGTGAGGCAAACATGGACTTTAGAGTCAGTCACAAATTGTGGCTTTTTCATGTAGGCCTCAAGCAAGTTACTGAATCTTCTGGAGTTTGTTTCTTGATTTGTAAAATGGGAGTAAAGCCCTACCTTGCAAGGCTATTGGGAAGTAAAAGATAGTACCTATCTTTAGGCCTAGCACAAATATTCAATAAATGTTAACTATTATTTGCACATGAAATAGTACACACTCAATAAATGGTAGCTATTTTTATTGTAACCTGTAAATGTTCTTCATATTTCTTCAGGAAAACTAAGTCTTAGAATAGCCCGAAGGTCCCCAGTACCTGACTGTGCTCATATAAAAGGAAGTGTGATAATTTCCAGGTCAAGTCTTTGTGAATTTTTACGAACTCCTCTACCCAGTTGGGCTTCGCTTATTAATTTCAATAGTGCAATTAAACTACCAATTCTTTGATTTCTACTGAATGCCATTCTATATCCCTGTGATCAGGAGTCTAATGTGCAGATGATTTTTTAAAGCTTAACTGTATCCTCCAGCCCCAACCACCCCCACCCACCTGCCTCTGTGGATTAACACCATCTCAGTACAATTCTGTTATCCGTAAATTTATGAAGTGTTTATCTTCATTTTCAATAAAGATGCTAAACTTGGGCTCAGGACTGACACCAGCAGAAGCACCATTGTTTATGTTATTTCTGCCTCACATGTTGTGCCTTCCAAAGCTCTTTTGATTATGTTATTGTTATGTTAAAAACAGAAAAAACAAAAAAGCAAAAGAAAACATGTTTATTCATTGCCTTATTTATAATACCTTGATCCCACTCTTCATACCTACCTCTGCCTCTCAAAACTTGACCCATTCTTCATGATTCCTCTCAAGTGTAAACTTTTTCATAAACTCCATCCTGACCTCCCCCTGCCACAGGAGCACTCTCTCTCTCTCTTCTGAACACCAAAGCATGTGCCTGTTGCACAGACTCAGCAAATACTTTACCCCTATGTATCCTAGATTAAACCACAAGCTTCTCCAGAGAAAGACATCCTACTCCCTTCTCTCATAGGCATTTAGAATGAATTGAACTCAACAACTATTAGGAATTAGTACACTGTGAGAGGATAGCAGCCAATATGCAAACCATTACTGCCACAGAGAGTAGTGCAACCTGCTTATTTTAGTGGTTACATGGATTCAATATCTCTGTCAAAAGAGTAATAGTAATAGCTACCTTTATCAGGAGACTGTCCCGTCTGGTCCTTTACATGCAGTAGCTAGTCTCATATTAATCCTGCAAGGAAAGTGAAATTGTCCTCATTTTCCATATTGTAGTAGAACCATAATTCAAATCCAGCTCCATCTAACTCTGAGGCCTACCTATGCTATTTCCACACTATGTGTCTAACATAATAAACACTAGCCTGACTCTTACCACTCTGTGAAAGACTACCCTGCCACACCAGGAACATAATGAATAAGTAAATCAGAATGCCCTCACACACGCCAAACAGTAATTCATTCAAAAAAAAAAAACTAATCTTTGCCACAGATTCCTAAGCTTTCAATTCTACCATCCCCCAGAGAAAATCCCAATCCATTTGGGATATTAATTATGATAAAAATTTATTAAATACTCATAAATGTTAGACACTACAGGGAACACTAGAAAAACATAGCCATGTACCTATGCTTTCATTCAAAGAAAATTAAGTGTCTAAATGATGAGGACTCCTGGCAGCAGTAAATACTACTTTATTACTTGCATTTTCCCTATTCTTCTTTTAAAGCTGCTTATTATTTATTTAGTCCCTTGGTTTTTGGACCAAATGCCAAAATCTAATATATGTTTCAGATAAAATACAATCTTAGCAGAGGAACATACAACCAACTCACTATCAGCCTTATCTCCATCATAATAGTCCTCATGAAATACTACCTATAGTGCTTTCATGTCTCTTTACTCCCTCTTAGACTGAAACAGGGAATAAAAATAGCCTAAACCTTTTAGATGAATACAGCGAAGATAAAGAGATGCTCTTTTGTTTCAATGCAAAACACATACACACACACAGAGAGGAAGAGAGAAAAAGAGAGAGAGAAATGACTCCATTCAACCTCATTTACTTCTCCATAGTAAAGTTAGACATTTTTCCCTTATAAATATCCTCAAATTTCTACAACCTATTTTCTCAGAGGCTCTGTTAAAGGTAATACAGCACAGTTATTAATACACAAGACCAAACCAAAAAAGATCATGGGCACCTGAAGCCCAGACTACAATTTACACCTGATGATAATTCTGCCAACTGCCCATACTCCAGGGTCAAGTTGATATTAAATTTTAATAAAATGACACTTTCATTTAGTGGTTTCCAAAGGACTGAGTGAAATGAGATTATCATAGAAAAATGTCAGACTGGTGAATTATTGACCTATTTGGCTAGTATGAATTAAATGAGAATTTTCAATGATAAAGATGTCAAATGAACAACAGAATTAAACATTTGATGGGATAAATATATACAAATTAAACTTCTGAGAGCAGGGCCAACTCTGAAATGAAGGTATGATTTCTCAGATAGGGGAAGAAGCTCACATAAACTCAAACCTTTTTCCTTTCCCCGTCCATGAATTCCTTTTACTGGCCACAAAATCATTTATTTCACCATTAGAGATCAGACTTAAATAGAAATAATACCCTGGAAGAAGTAGCACATTGATTTTCATGAAATAACATTGATTTCCACCACCCCTCCACAACTGATTCACACTAGGATTTAAGTATCTGATGAAGAGAAGAGGGTTATTGCAGACCCAGGCTGCACAAACCCCTAAGTAGCCATAGGTGTCAAAAAAAAGGGGGGACATTATTGAAAATTGGAAAAGGCAGAAGGTAGAGTCCCAGCATCTAAAGCAAAGCATTAAAATTCTGCCTAAGTCCCCGGGAAGCCAGCTTACAAAGTCTACTCCCGTGATTATTCTAATTATGCATTGGGTCAGCTGTGAAATACTCTGCAGTAATTGCTAATTAAAATACAACAGCCAATGATCACAGACTGGTAAGTGATGATAAATGTATGTGCATTTAAAGAAAGAAGGGAGAAACTTAAGAAGGTTGTGGTTAACAAATGCTCTAGCCCCCTCAAATTTCTTGATATAAAATATGCATTCACTATGGGCTCTGACACAAGTTATAGTCCCACACACCTCCAGATCTTCTGTTTAATTCTGTGGAGAAGTGACAACATATGCCCACTTTCTAATCATCTTTCAAGTATAATAACATTAGATGATAATTACAGTATTTGTGCTAGCCCAAGCAGCAGTTAAGCATCCAGAGCCAGTGCAAGAGAACCTAGTTTATCACATTGCTCAGACATTAGGCTATAAAGAAAAGTTTAGCCTACTCTGTTGATATACAAATCTGATTAATATGTCCCTTGTAGTAGATGAGCTCTGATTAGTATTTTCTCTGTTAAATCATTTAAGACTTAGGAGCTACACTTTGCCCTGAATAGGACTAGGGTTTCATAAACAAGAAATGAGTCCTCTCATTAGGGGTTTGAAAAGTCATGGAAATTTGCCTGTGGGAGCCAGGAAAAGAAAACTGATGCATTTCTACTCTGCGAGCCACACTACATTCTAGTAGCCATCCTTGTTAGTTCCTTATTCAGCACTATGGAAAGAAAGCTACTGAAAAGTAATTTCAGTGCAACTGACTCACGTTGCTACAGATAATGGGGAGAAGTCTGTACCTACTCTGGACGGAAGGGGAGGTGGTAGAAGGTGGCAAAGGCAATAAAACTTGAAGGACAAAGAGAAAGACTAGTCAGGACAAGTAATTCCTTCCAACATTTCAACACTGGAGAATATAAAGTGTTATTAGGAAGGTAAATTTGGGATAATCCCTCAAATGTAAATGACATTCAGATTGTCCCAGTTGAGGATTAGCTATCACCAAGGTTATCTACAAATTGAATATAGTACCTTTAAGGGGAAAATTCTGAGTGCAAATACTAACAAAAAAGAATGCCACTTGATTTCAAGGGGGCTAAGTAGCTGGAAAAAAAAAGCACAAAAAAAATAGGCCTTCAATAAATAGTTCTTTACAGCTGTGACATCACTATGGGTTAATTTATCCAAAAAATCACTGCAAGCATTCCACTAGAGAAACATAAAAACATTTGAAAAACACTGACCCCAAAACACGATGCTTCGCTACATGGCAGAATAAAAAGGGCAAGGGCCACCTTTGGAATCAGAAAGATGTAGAAATGAATCATGGCTCTGCTACTTAATATGAAAGACCTCAGACTATCCTTCCAGCCCTCAGTTTATTTGGACTATGAAATGAGGCCAAAAATATCTGACTCTTATAGTTTCTTAACTATGTAAACCCATACTGGAGTGCCCAGAACATAGTAAGTATACAGAAGAAAAAGATTTTTCTAAACTCAGTATTAGAACCATCAAAATTAGCATCAAATGATGGGCTTTAGAGACACTGGAGAGCTAAGGCAGAGACATGATTCAGGGATATGTGGGAATGTTCTCCATTTCCTCTCCCTCAGGGAGGAGTTGGCCTTGTTCACACTGATCCTGGTGGAGCACCCAGGAGAGCCCCGTATTTGTAAATATGTACTTAA
Organism: Aotus nancymaae; assembly: GCF_030222135.1. Lineage (NCBI taxonomy): Eukaryota > Metazoa > Chordata > Mammalia > Primates > Aotidae > Aotus > Aotus nancymaae. The sequence goes on from NW_026988491.1 coordinate 3,070,673, forward strand.
ATGAATCACACAGACTGTAAATGTAAGCTCTTCAGAAACGGTGATAAAAATCCCTAAAAATAAAAGGATGTGGAGTATGAGGTACTCAACATGGCAGAACTTGACACGCATAAGGGTTGTCTCAAGAAGCTATGTACCCTATAAGCAAGGGGCAAGAAAAACTATATGTTGCATCTATGACTACTCTGTACAGCTACTTTGCTTCTACAAGTCCTATACCCATGGTCACTAAACCCAGAACCTATAGTAGGTATGTGCTTTTAAGTGTGTGTGTAATCTCTTCCCACCATTCTATAACCTACCTAAAATACTGCAAGGTGCTTAAATACTTGCTAAATGAATAAAGGACACATGGGTTTCCCAAGAAGTACACACTAAATACACAAATCCTAATTTTGTAATGACTAAAGCAAAGTAGCTTCGTATTAGTTAGGCCTAATGGTGCCATGCTGTAGTTCAGTTCTCATTATCATACTTCACCAGCCATGGTAGCTAAAGTCCTATAGTATGCGACTAAAAAAATAGAAATGGCAGAGACTCCTAGAATAGCTAGAAACTTATAGGGTGGGTTGGTGAAAACAGCACCACTCCAGAGAAACCAAGAGATCCAGGTTCAAGCCCTAGCTCTAAGTCTCAACAGTTTCTATCCTTTTTGTGACATGAGCCACAAAACAAGGAAGTTCAAAGATCTGGGAATCTAGTAATAAAAATAGCCTCACATTCGCATACCACCTTATCTACCCTATGGCTTACCAGTCATAGCTATTCACTCATACAATGATAACTTGCCTTTTGCTCTATATAAATTACTAAGCTATGAATTAAAGCTATCACAATCCATGGCCTCCCAAAATATAGTATTTTAACTGTATATGTATTTCCCCCCAAACCTTCAAAGATGAAGAAAAGCTGTGTCCAACACCTGGAACTGACTCTGAGACCTGATAGATCTAAAACCAATTTCAGCCTCTAGGAATAAGTCTGTCAGAAAATTGTATACTCAGATTTTAGGCTGAAGGTGCTTATTCTCTACATATTAGAGGGTCAATCTCCAATCATTCAGAAGAGCAATTGCTCATTGGAATCATCTAGGATCTGCCAGAGAAAATTACTTGAAAGCCACTGACTAAAAACAGGTCAGCTGAATTAAAAGGTTCTCAAATTCAAACATATAGCCCTGCAAACAGACTTAGCATACACCAAAAGGTCGTTGTCTTCTAGTTCCAAATGTTCATGCTCTAGAGATCACCCACCACTAAACTAGCTGAGAGACTTTAGATAAGTTGCTTGACTTCTCTGCACTTCAGTCTCCTTAGCTATACAAGAGAAGACTGGATCAGATGGTCTGCATGGTGCCTACCAAAACTGAGGTTCCATGCTCATTCACAACTGCAACCTCTGTGCTACCATCCCACACACTATGAAAGGAAGGTATAGGTTCCAATGATGGGTCATATTAATTGGGTTTTGTTGCGAAAAATAATGCCTCCTCTGCCCTCTCTGTTCCTTGCCTCCTTATTTGGTGATCAATTTTCTTCCATATAAAAATGACTTCATATGGAATTTATCTCTATGAAAATAAAAGAAAGCTTATTGTGTGTGTGGCGGGGGAGGATATGTGTGTGTGGGGGGGGATGTTGTGAATGTAGGTATGTCAATGTTGAATCAGAAGACTAGGATCTGAGAGATGTTCCATCACTCATATGCAATGAGGACAAAACCATCTTCCTTACTTATCTTATGGTTACTGTAATAAATGAAATAAGTATGGGAAAAGAGCTTTAAATCAATAGGAATGGGCTGGGCACAGTGGCTCACACCCGTAATCCCAGCACTTTGGAAGGCCAAGGCGGGTACATCATGAGGTCAGAAGTTCAAGACCAGCCTGGCCAAGATGGTAAAACCCCGTCTCTACTTTAAAAAATACAAAAAATTACCGGGCACAGTGGTAGGCACCTGTAATCCCAGCTACTCAGGAGGCTGAGGCAAGAGAATTGCTTGAACCTGGGCGGCAGAGGTTGCAGTGAGCTGAGATTGCGTCACTGCACTCCGGCCTGGGAGATAGAGTGAGACTCCATCTCAAAAAAAAAAAAAAAATCATTAGGAATGGTGCAAATATAAGGCATATTTTTATTAACTTTTCTTAGTCTTAGATACAATGGTTTTCTTGAAATCAGAGAGAAAAAGCCATATTTGCACAAAGTACAGGCTCATTCCATTTTGACTTGCTTAAAAATTAAATACTAAAAAGTACTGTGAATGAAAATCATCCTACCATTTAATGGTCATTTGTTGTTGTTGTCGTTAAGCCCTTACTATACAGCAGACCATATAGGGTTAGGCATTAGAGACACATAAGCTTAAATTCTGAGAGGAGATGCACTTTGGATCACTAACTGCTCCATCCTCAGCACCCAGCACAGCAATGAGACAGAGAGGCACTCAACATTTGCAGAATGAATGAATGAGACACGGTCTCTGTCTTCAAAAGGCTTAGAGTACACTATGAAGACCTGGCATACAACAAGTATAGTAGCTATCATAGCTGATTTGAAAGAAGTCCACATCATCAGGGCATGAAGGAAGGAGTGGTCCATTTAATTTGGGCTGGGTTCAATGAGTGGGGGTGCAAAGAAAGTAAGAAGAGACTTCAAAGAGGAGGGGAGCTTGGACTGAACCTTTGGTGCACAAATTCATTAACAAGTCTAACTCTCCTTTAGTCATAAGGTATTTGGAGTGAGAGATATGTTAACACATGACTTACGTATTGTAAAGTAGGGAGTAGTAAGGAATAGATTGTGTCTGTCATCTTCCTACATGTAATTCTACTGAGCTTAATTTACATGACAGCCTCATTTACATACAAAGGAAAGGTTATAAAAAAACAAAGCAAGAGGCAGTCAATAAGGAAGAAAGGATATTGACAACATTTACAAAGGTGCAGCAATATCATAGTCATTATTGATCTTGAGGTCCTCTAATGATGTTGATGACAATAAATTTTTGAAAAAAATTTGTTTAGAGACACAGTCTTACTCTGTCACCCAGACTGGAGTACAGTGGCACAATCACATCATACGGCAGCCTATCTCCCAGGCACAAGTTATCTTCCCACCTCAGCCTTCCAAGTACCTGGGATCACAGGCACATCCCACCATGCTTGGCAATTTTTTATTTTTTGTAGAGACAGGGTCTTCCTGTGTTGCCCAGGATAGTTTTCTCCTCAGCTCAAGTAATCCTCCTGCTTCAGCTTCCTAAAGTGCTGGGATTACGGGCATGAGCTACTGTACCCAACCTTATTTTCAATAATAAACATTTCATGTGATGAAAACATTTAACTTCAGTGTGGAGAAAATATCAAATACCCTCAGATATAGGCAAGAGATTTGCTGTAGCAAGTTACAGCATATTCATTAGGTGGTATTAAATGGTCCAAGTCAGAGAACCCATCACTCCTAACAGCTGAGTGTTAATGACTACACAAGATACACATTGCATACCTGTATCAAAACATCTCATGTACCCCATAAATATATACACCTACTATATACATACAAAAAATAAAAATTTTTAAAAATTGAGTGCCAGAAACATCTAAATTGCCAGAAAAAAACTACAAATGACCTAACAATAAATCCAGACATGAATATCCAGTGAGTTTTGCCATATGCCTATTATATCAGTTCAGCCAAGTCACATCTAACGTGTGGACTCCATTTAGTAAAAGGGAATTGTGGTGACAGAGGACAGTGATAACTGTATATAATCTCCTAATATCATCAGGAAATTTATTTTCCAAGAGCAAAATAAAGGCTAATCGGATAAAGGCAAAGCAGGTTTATTGTCATTAGTGAAATGATATGCATCTTTAAAGTACCTTATCAAGTTAGTTTGCTTATATCATTTTATTTTAGTTACAGCATAGGCATGTAAGAACAAGAAGCAACACAGTATAATTCATCAGTTGTAAAAAACACTTTTTGCTCTTGGGACCTCTTTATATACTTAATAAGTACAATTCAAATGAACTTTTGTTTATGTGGGTTATGCAATATATAAGAATATTTAATGTATAAGAAATTAGAATTTTTGAATATTTGTTAACCCATTAGAATAATAAATCCTTTACATGCTAATATAAATAACACATCTTTATGAAAAGTAACTATATACTCTAAAACAACACCAAAATAATGAAAGAAATGGTATCACTTTACATTTTTAAAAATCCTTAATGATTTTGCTTAATAGAAGACAACTGGATTTTCTTTTCTGTTTCTATATTTAATCTGCTGAAACATGTTGTTTTGGTTGAAATACATATCTTTAAAACACAGCCTCATATAGATATGTAATTGGAAAACAGATGATATGAATATCATTCTTTACCATTATACCAAAACTTGGCACGCTTTTTTATTAAGGTTAGCTGCAATGTGGAATTAAGTCTATGCCAATGAACTCTGTGTACTTTGTTACCTTAAAATGCATTTGTTTATCTTGCACTTTCAATAGCTCTTTTCCCCATTCATAATTTTATAATATCATACATTGGCTATTGGAAAATATTGTTCACTAAAGCTACAGATCTTCCATATGTTAAAAATTTCATTATACAGTATCAAAAACACACCACCACTTCATCAAGAAAGTAAGTGTTAGGAAGTTGTCAAGCTCTCACAGTCACAGTGGTAAACACAAGTTTCCCCAAATTCAATCTTTCCCTTAAAAGCATGAATTGGCAGCAAATACTGTTTTCCTTGAAGTGACAGGCCCACTCATTTTTTTTCATTCATTCGGTTTTGATAAAATTTCCCCAAATATTAAGTCTGGAAAACCACAGTTTTCTTCAGTCATTTTTTTCACATAAAAAAATATGTTCTACAAAAAATACCCACTCAGCTCACAACTCAAACAAGTGCTCGAGTGCCTTTCTTTTAGACAATCACAGGTATATGCAACAAAGGTGCTTTACGTGTACCACCCATTTAGTCACTACAAACATTACGAAGATTTACTCAAGGGTTGACATTTATTAAAACTAATGTTTTTAATAGCTTCATTGAGGACATTCTTAAGTGAAACTGGCTCTCCCACCCTACCCCACTCCAGCCCTTTTAACTTCAACTTTATGGCAGTCAAAAACACAATGACTTCCAGTACAGCTTGGTGCCACTGTCCAGATTCATATTAAGGCTCCAGCAGTTTTTCCCACCACTGCTTTGATACCATTGGTGCAAACACCAACATGGTAAAAAAAAAAAAAAAAAAAGACAAGTAATATCTTAGTAGTATTATGAAAATAGTTGTGACCTCATGGATTCCCTGAAAGGATCTCAGGAACCCCAAGGAACCCATGAACCATACTTTGAGAACTACTGATGTCAAGGAAAGACATTTTTTTAAAAAAAAATCATAGATCTATGGTGGAGAAGCTCACAAGAGATGCAAACAAGTAGCAAAGTACTCAGTAGGTGTTCACAAAATGTCATTTTAAATTCTCCCCTACATAAAATAAGAGATTATCCCATTTTGACACCTAACCAAAGACCAAGAGAAGTTAAATGACTGATGATCAAAAGAAAATGGGAAAATTAATATGAGAATGATACAAAAATAACAGATCGACCTAATACTGTTATGAAACTGAGAGATTTTAAAATGCTTTAGAAAATGTTTATACTTTCTGCCAGCAAACATTTATAAACTGTCTCATTTCAAAAGAGATGATAAACACTCATCCTGAACCATTTATCACTATACTTCAGTCACCACTGACACCTTTCGAATACTCTCAAGAAAATCTTTAAGAATTCTTTTATTTTTTTCTTTGTTCTCTACTACACACAAAGTTACACTCAACAGAGTCTCTGTGATTTCTGAGTATTCCTACTCCAGTTGCTGGATCCCACCTGGTGTCCTTTATCTAGGACACCTGTTTCAGGAATGAGACAATTAAGGTGATGAACCAATTCCTTGTAGAAAATAGAAATTTCCCATTTCCTTAGGAATGTAAGTAGGAGACAGAAAAAAATGTTTGATAAAGCATAATTACACATCTAATTACTAGATGCTAAGCAGTTAGCCAGAACAGATATTCTACTTGCTATATGTTGTTTTGCTCCACTGAGACATTGTATTAGTTGTCCATAGCTGAGTAACAATATTTCCACAATTTCAGTCATTTAAAATAATACTTATTTATTATCTCACAGTTCTGTGAGCAAGGAGTCCAGGCATAGCTTCACTGGGTCCTCTGCAAGGCTTCAATCATGGTGTCAGCTATGCGTGGTTCTCATTTGGAGGCTCAACTTGGGGAGGATCTGCTTCCCTGATTGTGTGGCTTTTGACAGCACTCAGTTCCTTGCAACTGTAGAACTGAGAGCTTCAGTTTTTTGCTGGCTGTCAGGGTAGACTGCCCTCAGCTCCTCAAAGCCACCTGAAGTTCTCTGCCAAATGGGTTCCTCAATACAGCTACTTGCTACCTCATAGCCAGCAAGGGAGAGAGAGACTCCAGCAAGATGAGGGCTACAATCTTATATAACAGAATCATATACACATAATAATGTGTATCTTGTCACTTTTGCCATGTTCTGTTGGTTAGAAGCAAGTCACAGGTCCTGTCCATACTCAAAGGGAAGGGATCATACAAGAGCATTAAGGAAGGCAGAAATCACGGGGCCCACCTTAAGAGTGTGTTTACCATAGACATGCTGGAGCATGCAGCGTGACTAGCAGGGAATAGGAAAAAACTGAAACAAGCCAAGATTAGGGTAAGGAGAATGTGAATAAGCTAGACAGTATGGAGAGAAGAATATGGGCCTAGTATCATCTAAATCTATATCCACAGGATGGCAACAAATCTGGATACAGCTGAGATAGTACAGATACATAAAGAAATCTGATTTGGTAAGTTGGATACAACTGTAAGAGTTAATAGGGACTCACAATGAGCAGGTGACAATGGTGTGGCTCCAGGAAAGCTGCTGGTTGGAGCAGGATCCCAGCATGCAGCTGGAATATGGAAAGAAGAATACAGGCCCAAGGAGGAGTAAGAGGACTGATAAGAGATAAGACTCAGTGTCTGGACTCTAGCTCTAGTACTGGGAATTGGAAGGGTAATCAGAAAAGCAAGCAAAAGCCCAGTCACATAAACCAGGTGAACAAGGATAGAGTGAGGGTCCAGTTACTGAGCTCAGGGAGCTTATGAGTGTCTGGACATAGCACAGTTTAGGGCAGCAAGACTAATTCTAAATTTCAATATCCAATAATCCAGGGCTACCTTTGCTCCAGAGGCTGACCTGGTCAGGGACTCACTAGGTGAGGCTGAAATTTAAGGTACTGGTTTTGGGAGCTAAGCAAGAGAAGAAAGGAACCGGCTTTGATAGTTACTCATTGCTTAGGACACTGGGTAGAGTCTAAATCCACAGTATGGTATGAACCCGATGATAACACAGCCTCAATCTGCCCATCTAGTCTTGGCCCCCTGCATGTCTGACACTCCTTAGATTGAAACCACTGGAACACCCTGCTGTGTCCTAAACATGGCATGGACTTGCATGCCTCTGAGACTTAACCTCTGTTTACTTTTCCTAAAGTGCCCTATCACCTCTGCCTCTAACTAGAGAATTCCTAGTTAATTTCTCAGGACCTTGTCCAAATGTTACTTTCTCTGTGAAATGTGTCCACTGTCCAGACCTTTATAGTGGCACTTATCATCAAGTTATGATTGTTTATTCTGTGTATCTTCAACCTAACAGACTGTGAATATGAGAGGGAAAGGACCATACCTATCTGTTCAACTTTGTATCCTCTGCACCTGGAATAGTGGCTGGCATTTAGTGGTTACTCGATAAAAAATTATTGAAACAAATGCAGGAAGCAGTTAAATAATGCTTTTTTGATCTTGCCTTAGGAGCCTAATTTTGTCCCCCAACTCTCACCTCCATTTCTGCCTGCTATACACCCATTTCTTGCAATATTGATGGGGGCTCTGTGTATCTGCCTGGGTTCACATAGCTGCTGCTCTTTAATGAGCACTGATGCAGTTGAAGCCTGACATAGAGGACTGAAAAAACAGCACTAAATCTTTTATGGACAAACTGCAAATCTGCATGTACAGTCAGACGTTTCCCCTGCTGACCCAGAGCTCTGATCACCAGATGTGAGAGGTAAAGCAGAACACAACACCCACATGTTTTCAAAAGAGGGGAAATCCCAAGTTTAGTTCATGGCTGCCACTGTGGTAACCCAGAAAACCTACATGACCCAAAGGTGATTTTAAGTCCCTCTCCTTTTGCTGACAAGAAAAACATGTCTTGGCACTTGGTATCTTTAGTGTCTAAAGCTACGGTAAAAGTTGTTCCTCTTCAAAATTCATTCTGCAGTGAGAATGGCTTCCTTCTGCTCTTGCATGTGACACTTTAATGACTAAACCTAATGAACACACAAAGTTGGATCACAGACCCAGCAATTACTACTTCTGAGGCTGGCTATTGAGTTATGCATTAAGAAATGTTCAGAAGCTATTCACCTTCTATTGGGCAAGACAGAAAAGGGCTATTCATCATCCTCAGACATGCACAATAGTATCAGTCAATTCTCTTCTATGGAGAAAGATTTTAAGGTGAAATGAATCTTTCAAATCTGATTGTTCATACTCAAGGTGACCCCAACAGGGAGTGGCTAGAAACAAGGCCTCAGCTAATCTGTACAAGCCCTTTTCAGCCTTTGAATATGGATATTAAACCCTAGAAATGGGAACAAATTATGCATACATCTTTTCATTTTAGTTTAAAAATATGCACAGATCCATGTTTTCAAATGGCCCTTTGGCCTAACACAATGAAGGAATTCCATTCATGCTGGCTATTGTGCAGCATCCTGGCTTGTCTGCTTGCTCTTTGGTCCTTCCTTCTTTACGTCCCACAAATACTCATTGAGAACAATATCAATGTGCTTACTGCAATAGGCTCCTTCCTTTCAGAAAGGAATTTACGCAGTAGCATTAGTAAGAAGTGAAGGATGTGAAAAAGAAACTTTTAATCCACATTAGGGGAAGCCAGCAACATCCCTCTGGAAAGGATACTTTGGTTTCTTCTCCAAAAGAATAATTTAAAATGGAGAAAATATTTACTTTTACTATTCATTGTTAAAAGTTTACAGGAAGCTACTATCATGATTCCAGCTTTTATAATCTATTTTGATGAACTTCAAACATCTGTGCATTAGAACTTAATTATCTGAACTGGATTTGATCTGTTTTTACATCCCCACAGTTGGCCACAGCATTGGAACTTCCTGCATGATTACAGCCTGAACTTCCCAAAGAGATTTCTCTGAAAAGGTCTCACGTTCAATAACAAAAGGTATTTTATAGAAAAAAAGTACAATTATACAAGTGACTAGGTTCAAGATTTAATGTGTACATGATATCTATGTGAATAAACATTTTCCCACTATATCTCAAAGATGGAAAATGAAAAGAAATGGCTTTCTAAATTAATAAAGTAAAGTTAACAAGAAAGTGATAAAACCTAACATTATAAAGAAATAAAAAACAAAAGCCTGATATTAAACCTACCCTTGTACATGCGCTTTGGATTTTAGAGGGCAAATCTCATGTGACTGACTATTTGTATAGATTAACAGTTTATAAAATACATTGTATGTTATTTCTTTTAATCCTCTATAGCAATGATTCTCAACTGGGGCAATTTCCTCCCTCCAGGGATATCTGGCAATGTCTGGAGACATGTTTAGTTGTCACAGTGTACCTGTCTTATGCAGCCACTCTGTTCTCAAACCCCTAGTGAGTGGGTTATATGCTCACCCTTCCCTTCGTGGCTCTTAATACCTTGATGGACCTCAGAACCCAAGTAAGCCAGTCAAATGACCTCCCAAGAATTTGTTATCAGGTCTCAGGAACTCTAGAAACTTTCTGCTGAAAACTAGAAGCTGGCAATCAATTCTGGGAACTAGAAACTGATATAGGACCAGGTCCAGAATGGATATGTATTTGGTCCATATGCACAGAGAAACAGAAGTTTCTGAGCTGAATGGGCTGGTGGTGGGAATGATGGGGGCAGGGAAATGACTGATGAGAAGCAAATATAAGTAAGTAGGCAGGGCACGGTGGCTCAAGCCTGTAATCCCAGAACTTTGGGAGGCCGAGGCGGGCGGATCACGAGGTCAAGAGATCGAGACCATCCTGGCCAATGTAATGAAACCCCGTCTCTACTAAAAAATACAAAAAAAAAAAAAAATTAGCTGGGCATGGTGGCGTGCGCCTGTAGTCCCAGCTACCCGAGAGACTGAGGCAGGAGAACTGCTTGAACCTAGGAGGCAGAGGTTGCAGTGAGCCAAGATTGCGCCACTGCACTCCAGCCTGGCGCCTGGCGACAGAGCAAGACTCTGTCTCAAGAAAAAAAAAAAAAAAAAAAAGAAAAGAAAAGAAAGTGATCTTACCTTCATTCTACAGTTTCTCCTAAGGCCCCAGCTCAACTTTCTATCCCAGGATACATTAGATACCTCCATGCAGTGTGATTACATTCCTTTTTTACTTAAACTAGCTTAAGAAGATTTATTCACTTAAAACAACTGATTCTTGACCAAAATATGTTCACAATGATTGTCCTCAACCCTGAGATACATAATCATTACTGAAAAATTAAGCAACTTTCCCAATGTTAGTAAGAACCAGTAAATGGCAAAGCACAATTTTTTATGCCTCCAGATCCCATGCTCTTTAAACAGGCTGTCCATTAATAATCAAATAATAAACCTTACAGACAACGGCCACATCTGATAGAAAAACAATAGCGCTGTCTGGGTGTGGTGGCTCACATCTGTAATCTCAGAAGTTTGGGAGGCCAAGGAAGGAGAATCACCTAAGGTCGGGAGTTTGAGACCAGCCTGGCCAACATGGTGAAACCCCACCTCTACTAAAAATACAAAAATTGGCCAGGCGTAATGGTGCAACCCTGAAATCTCAGCTACTCGGGAAGCTGAGGCACAAGAAATGCTTGAACCCAGAAGGCGGAGGTTGAAGTGAGCCGAGATTGCACCACAGCACTCTAGCCTGGGTGACAGAGTCAGAGACTCTGTCTCAGACAAGAAGAAAAAAAGAAAAAAAAATATGGTGCTTCACATTTTCATTTTATTACCCATTCTTGCTTCCACCTAAGAAAATGTCTCCAACTCTTTAAATTGAGATCAACTTTTCTGCCATGAACAAACAATAACACAATTATGAAAAAACATAATAATGACCTAAAGAAGGGTAGAATTGTACAGATAATTCTGAAATTGAGGCAGTAATTAATAGCCTACCAACCAAAAAAAGTACAGGACCAGGCAGATTCACAGCCGAATGCCACCAGAGGTATAAAGAGGAACTGGTACAGTTCATTCTGAAACTATTTTAAACAATAGAAGAAAAGGGACTCCTCCCTAACTCATTTTATGAGGCCAGCATCATCCTGATACCAAAACCTGGCAGAGACACACACAAAAAAAGAAAATTTCAGGCCAATATTCCTGATAAACATCAATGCGAAAATCCTCAATAAAATACTGGCAAACTGAATCCAGCAGCACATCAAAAAGCTTATCCAACACGATCAAGCTGACTTCATCCCTAGGATGAAAGGCTGGTTCAACATACGCAAATCAATAAACGTAATCTATCACATAAACAGAAGCAATGACAAAAACCACATGATTATCTCAACAGACACAGAAAGGGCCTTTGATAAAATTCAACACCCCTTCATGCTACAAATTCTCAATAAACTAGGTATTGATGGAACGTATCTCAAAATAACAAGAGCTATTTATGACAAACCCACAGCCAATATGATACTGAATGGGCAAAAGCTGGAAGGATTCCCTTTGAAAACCAGAACAGGACAAGGATGCCCTCTCTCACCACTCCTATTCAACATAATATTGGAAGTTCTGGCCAGGGCAATTAGAGAACAGAAAGAAATAAGGGATATTCAAATACGAAGAGAGGAAGTCAAATTGTCTCTGTTTGCAGGTGATGTGATTGTATATTTAGAAAACCCCATCGTCTCGGCCCCAAATCTCCTTAAGCCGATAAGCAACTTCAGCAAAGTCTCAGGATACAAAATCAATGTGCAAAAATCACAAGCATTCCTATACACCAATAACAGACAAACAGAGAGTCAAATCATGAGTGAACTCCCATTCACAATTGCTACAAAGAGAATAAAATACTTACAAATAGAACTTACAAGGGATGTGAAAGACCTCTTCAAGAACTACAAATCACTGTTCAAGGAAATAAGAGAAGACAAAAATGAAAAAACATTCTATGCTCATAGATAGGAAGAATGAATATTGTGAAAATGGCCATACTGCCCAAAGTAAATTATAGATTCAATGCTATCCCCATCAAGCTACCATTGATTTGCTTCACAGAATTAGAAAAAACCACTCTAAATTTCATAGGGAACCAAAAAAGAGCCCATATAGCCAAGACAACACTAAGCAAAAAGAACAAAGCTGGAGGCATCACGTTACCTGACTTCAAACTACACTACAAGGCTATAGTAACCAAAGCAGCATGGTACTATATACCAAAACAGATACATAGACCAATGACATAGAACAGAGGCCTCAGAAATAACACTACACATCTACAACCATCTGATCTTTGACAAACCAGACAAAACAAGCAATGGGAAAAGGATTCCCATTCCTTATTCAATAAATGGTGTTGGGACAACTGGCTAGCCATATTCAGAAAACTGAAAGTGGACTCCTTCCTTACACCTTATACAAAAATTAACTCAAGATGGATTAAAGACTTAAATGTAAGACTAAAACCCCTATAAAAAAACCTGGGCAATACCATTCAGGACATAGGCATGGGCAAAGACTTCATGACTAAAACACCAAAAGCAATGGCAACAAAAGCCAAGATAGACAAATGGGATCTAATTAAACTAAAGAATTTCTGCACAGCAAAAGCAACTATCATCAGAGTGAACAGACAACCTACAGAATGGGAGAAAATTTTTGCAATCTATCCATCTGACAAACGGTTAATATCCAGAATCTACAAAGAACTTAAACAAATTTACAAGGAAAAAAAAAAAAACAACCTCATCAAAAAGTGGGCAAAGGATATGAACAGACACTTCTCAAAAGAAGACATTTATGCAGCCAACAAAAAAAAAGCTCATCATCACTGGTCATTAGAGAAATGCAAATCAAAACCACAATGAGATACCACCTCACGTCAGTTAGTATGGTGATCATTAAAAAATCAGGAAACAACAGATGCTGGAGAGGATGTGGAGAAATAGGAATGCTTTTACACTGTTGGTGAAAGCGTAAATTAGTTCAAGCATTGTGGAAGACAGTGTGGTGATTCCTCAAGGATTCAGAAGCAGAAATAGCATTTGACCCAGCAATCTCATTACTGGGTATATACCCAAAAGATTATAAATCATTCTACTAAAAAGACACATGCACACGTATGTTTATTGCAGCACTGTTCACAACAGCACAGACTTGGAACCAATCCAAATGTCCATCAATGAAAGGCTGGATAAAGTAAATGTGGCACATATACACCATGGAATACTATGCAGCCACAAAAAAGGATGAGTTCATGGCCTTTGCAGGGACACAGATGAAGCTGGAAACCATCATTCTCAGCAAACTAACACAGGAACAGAAAACCAAACACCAGATGTTCTCACTCCTAAGTAGGAGGTGAACAATGAGAACACATGGACACAAGGAGGGGAACATCACACACCGGGGCCTGTTGAGGGGTGAGGGGTTAGGGGAGGGATAGCATTAAGAGAAACACCTAATGTAGATGATGGGTTGATGGGTGCAGCAAGCCACCATGGCATGTGCATACCTATGTAACAAACCTGTATGTTCTGCATATGTATTCCAGAACTTAAAGTATTTAAAAAAAAAAAAAAAAGCTTGGGAGGCTGAGGCAGGAGGCTTACGAGGTCAAGAGATCGAGACCATCCTGGCCAACATGGTGAAACCTTCTCTCTACATGAATAAACTTTGAAGACATTGTAAGTGAAATAAGGCAGACACAAAAGAACACATACTGTATGATTCCACTTATACGAGATACCTAGAGTAAACAAATTCACACAGACAGAAAGGAGAATGATGGTCGCTAGAGACTAAGGAGGAGAGGGGAATGAGGAGTTGAGTATTTAACAGGCAGAAAATTTAAGTTGGGAAAATGAAATCATTCTGGAGATGGATGGTGGTAGTAGTTGCAAAACAATGTTAATACATTAATGTCATTGAACTGTATTAAAATGGTGTTATGTATGTTTTACCACAATAAAAATAAATTTTTAAAATACACATGTTTAGACTTCACTCAAGATCTGAGGAAGGTCATTCTAAGACAGTGAAGACCCCTTTCTCAGTAGGAACTTTAAAAATTTTTTCTTTAAATCAATAAATATTTTCTAGATTGTTTAAAAACCTATACCCCCTTCAATAAGAAAATGAAGTCAATTTCAAGGGAAAAGGTAAGATAATTTTGTAGTTCTGGGTAGAGTATCTACTGCTTTTAAAAATTACACACAGAACAAATAAGTTCTCCATTTGGCTTTAACAACACAAACCAGGCCGGGCGCGGTGGCTCAAGCCTGTAATCCCAGCACTTTGGGAGGCCGAGGCGGGTGGATCACGAGGTCAAGAGATCGAGACCATCCTGGTCAACATGGTGAAACCCCGTCTCTACTAATACAAAAAAAAAAATTAGCTGGGCACGGTGGTGCGTGCCTGTAATCCCAGCTACTCAGGAGGCTGAGGCAGGAGAATTGCCTGAACCCAGGAGGCGGAGGTTGCGGTGAGCCGAGATCGCGCCATTGCACTCCAGCCTGGGTATCAAGAGCGAAACTCCGTCTCCAAAAAAAAAAAAAAACAAAACACAAACCAAAAAATTAAGTGAAGCCAGCTAAAATAAAGGGGGACCAAGTGGATCAAGAAGATCCTTAACTTTTAACAGCTATCATAATGAACTGCTATCAACTGTTGCCAGCAAAGGATAACTCCAAAACCTTTCAATTCAACCTTTTAGACCTATTCCAATGTAGATAAATACAATATGGGAAGGAATGAGCTTGTTGAAGTACTCCAGATTCAACTAATTTCACTATTTTGTTATCCTTATATTTTAACAATATATTTGAGGCTATATAATATCAAGGGAGGTCCTCAAAACAATGCTATAGATAGTAATATGAAGGCGAAAAACAGCTTCCTAAGAGCTGCTGGTCTTAAAAGCTTATTCCCCACCACCTCTTTCAATTCTACAAGCATATGAATCAGGAGTTAACAACAGTCATCTGGCATTCAGAGTAATAACTCTGAAGCCTCATTCTGAGTTCTCTGGGTTAGACACAGCATAACTGCTCAGAAATGTCCACTGCTACCAGACAGAAATAATGATGTGTTCCCTTTTCTACAAAAGGATTTTGAGAATTAGTTCTTTAAAACATCTTGAGATGCTTACATTTAAAACAAAAATCTAAAAAGGGCAAAATCCAATTTCTAATGACCACTTCATGATGAGCTAATAAATAGGATGCATATATGCAATGTGTCTGGACTACAAACAGAATATTAGAATAGTGGGAACCTGCTATCCAGCTTGGTCCCCAGCTGACAGATACCAGTTGGAAATGAAAGAATGGAAAAAGCCATTGTGGCAGTAGTCTGCATCCTGCAATAGCAGATTCTGACTGGCGTCACTTCCATAGTGAAAAGTAACAGAACCTGACAAAGAAAAATTCAGGCTCCTTTTCTACTTGTAATGGTCATATCAGCCCTAGTGGAAGTATGTTACACAAGACAGACAGAAAAGAATGCAAGCAAATATCACTGGCCACAGAAAGGCCCCTCCCAGTCAAACCAAGGCAGCATTTCTCAAGGATGAGCAGTATTCCACAGAAAGATCTGTTGGCTATAAAAAGCTTATTGATCCTGCTGAAGCTCTCTGCAGATTATTAAAATTCAAGAGATCCAGACGAGACTTATTACAATCTATTCATAGGTGACTACAACATAAGACTGAGTCTTCACACAGAGGGGAAAGGTCTTTGATTTCTCATTGCCCAGAAAAGAAAACAACCCTTATTATTCTCCTGGACATCACAGGAGATTCTTCAAAACAGGTTCCTCCACATTTCCTTTACATGCCATGTCAGATTCATCCAGGTGCTTTCCCTGAATTGCACTGATGTTCTGGAATACAGAGAGACTGGGAGAGGTTCGACAGAAATAGGCTATTTTCCCTTAGACATATACACTATAGTAGCAGCTGGGAAGGAAGGGTCTAAACATTAAGTCAAGTGTGAGTTGAACCCAGATTTTTCTGTATGGGCAGAACATTTTTCTATAATTGTAAACTATTGAGTTCTCATTCATTCCAGTTCCAGGATTTCAATACTCCTCAGCCAAGAGAAATGACTTAATAGGAAGTCTAACCTCATTACTCAATTCTGTATGTCAGATTTTGGCAAAATGTTTAAGTAAGAGAGATATGTGTGCACCTATGTGGGAAGCCTGTACTGATGAAAAATGTACCAAGTATTTTATGGGTGTGAATTATAATAAATATTAGTGTATAACTTGGGTGATCTCCAACTTATCCCCAAGTACTTATTTAGGTATGTTCTAAAGTTAGTTAGCATCTTTCAACAATCTATTCATGCCACAAATACTGACTATGTATCTAGCACGTATAGGTACTGTGCTAGAAAGAGAAGCTGGAAGATGAGAACACATAGATAAATTAAACACAGTCTCTGCACTTGAAGAGACAACAGTCTACAGCAGGATACAGGTATGTAAACAAATGCTGTAATGCATGGGATAAATGCTTTAATACATGGAAACTCAAAGACAAAATCAGAACATCTGAGACCAAGGTTTTTTGTTTTTTTCTGAAACACAAGGCAGGGGATTGAGCCTAGAGTACTACTTTTAAATCTAAGTCCAAATCCCTGAAGAGGGCAAAATATACAGCTTGTATCTATAACTCTTCTAACTCCTCCTAGAGTCACAAGATAAACCTAATACAAGAGTGGTTGGTGTCTGTAGATCACAGCAGAGAACTGCTCTTGGTTCTGTTTGGTTTACAAGTCCTATGGGGGTTGTGGAATGTTAGCAGTTTACACACGGTTCAGGAGGAGAAGCTATGCAAGAGTCGTCAGGAACTCAGCTGTAACAGACCAGGCATGGCCATTAGGAAAGCCCATGAAAATAAATGTCTGGAAGGAAGACAGTGGTTGTTCCAAAGAATCAAAGTCAAACATGAGATCATTTGCCCATCTAAACATACATTTATCCAGCTTTCATAATAGCAAGGAAAAAATTGAAAATGGTTTGATTTATCAATATGAAACAAATAATCAATGGTTTGCAAATTTAAGGGACATTTTCTTTCTTATTTGATACAGGCCTTAAATACCCACTCTAGACTTACACACCTAGGGGCCACAGTAGTTCACAATGTTTGAGAAAGTATTCAGCAGAGAATTGGGAATTATGGATAATTTTTAGAGGGATTAGCCTAACACCATGTAAGTCATGTATTAGCTTTCTTTTATCAGACATGCAGTGATGGGGAAATGCTGAAATGCTGGCCCACAGTCCTTTTTAAGGAAAACTGCTTCTTCATCCCACCCCTGCTGAGAGCCATAGCTGCCCATAAAGTACCACAGGATTTCAACCACTCCGGCACAGCTGTTTGAGTCAGGTGTGGGAATCTGACTGAAAGCCAATCAATGGAATGATCAATAACCTATTTTGTGACCTGGAATGAAGAAAAGAGCTCCAACTAATCAGATTAATCTACTTTCAGGAATTTGAACTTATAAATATTAAAAGAATGCAGCTGTTAAGAACGAATACAAAGCCTAAAGAATGCATAAAAAGAGAAGCCTCACGGGGCATCCTTTGAGGCATAGGAGCTCATGTCAAGGCCTAGTGGTAAGGGAACCATCCTCAGCAAGCAGCAGCTATTTTGACAGAGAGACCCCAGGTGGTCAATCACATAGAGAAAGCTGCTGGTCCTTGCTGGAGTTTCCATTCCAGGGTAGATGTATCCTCATAATCTGCTCCCTTTTTCTTAACATTTGTTTTGCAAATGTCTGTTTGAAACCAACAGAACCCAAGTATAATGTAATGTATATAATGTATATCTTACAAATGGAAAAAAAAAAACACAACCCAATGTAATTAAATAATCAGTTGACTGGTACAGCTAGCTACAATCCTGTATGTGGCTCAAGATAAAACAGATCGGTGAACAAATAAAATAACTTAACTAGTGTCTCTTGCAGGTTTATGAAAAAATGGTTTTTCTTTCTCTTACTTAGGTTTCCTTTGATGATATCACATTGTCTCAGTAATTTCCATTTTTTTTCCATTTTAATTTTCAATTGCTTTTCCCTTGTTGCTTTATAAATTATTCATTCTTCAATATTATTTGACATTAAAACTGAATTTTTTCAATGATAATTTTAAAGAAACTCAAGTACACTGGTAGAAAGAGTACTCTACAGTTCTCCCAATTAAGTTATATTAGAATTTTGAATAATTTTTCTCACAATTTACTGTTTTAAATTGAACCCTATACTTCACATAATTTTGCTCATATTTTAATTATTTCATTACCCTTCATTATAGGGAGATATCTCTATACCTCACAAAATGTACACTTTTTTTTGTTTTCCTCAACACTTTATTATGTAATTTATATATATATAAATATATA
Organism: Aotus nancymaae; assembly: GCF_030222135.1. Taxonomy (NCBI): domain Eukaryota; kingdom Metazoa; phylum Chordata; class Mammalia; order Primates; family Aotidae; genus Aotus; species Aotus nancymaae. The sequence goes on from NW_026988491.1 coordinate 3,089,475, forward strand.
TATAGAGAGAGAGAGGGAGAGAGAGAGAGAGAGAGATAGTTGCATTTTAGGTTCTGGGGTACATGTAAAAGAACATGCAGGATTGTTGCACATGGCAATGTGGTTTGCTGTGTCCATCCCCATCACCTGTATCTGGAATTTCTCTCCATGTTATCCGTTCCCAACTCCCTACCCCGCACTGTCCCTCCCCTAGTCCCCCGCAGTGTGTGATGCTCCCCTCCCTGTGCCCATGTGTTCTCACTGTTCAACACCTGCCTATGAGTGAGAACATGTGGTGTTTGATTTTTTGAGAACCTGTGTCAGTTTGCTGAGAATGATGATTTCCAGGTTCATCCATGTCCCTACAAAAGACACGAATTCATTTTTTTTTATGGCTGCATAGCATTCTATGGTGTATATGTGCCACATTTTCCCTGTCCAGTCTATCATCGATGGGCATTTGGGTTGGTTCCAAGTCTTTGCTATTGTAAACAGTGCTGCAATGAACACAGTGTGCACGTGTCCTTATAATAGAACGACTTAAAAATCCTTTGGATATATACCCAGTAATGGGATTGCTGGGTCAAATGGAATTCCTATTTCTAGGTCCTTAAGGAATCGCCACACTGTCTTCCACAACGCTTGAACTAATTTACACTCCTACCAACAGTATAAAAGTGTTCCTATTTCTCCATATCCTCCCAGCATCTGATGTCTCCAGATTTTTTAATGATCGCCATTCTAACTGGCATGAGATGGTATCTCAATGTGGTTTTGATTTGCATTTCTCTAATAATCAGTGATGACGAGCATTTTTTCATATGTTTGTTAGCCTCATATATGTCTTCTTTTGAAAAGTGTCTGTTCATATCCTTTGCCCACTTTTGAATGGGTTTGTTTGTTTTTTTCTTGTAAATCTGTTTTACTTCTTTGTAGATTTTGGATATCAGCCCTTTGTCAGATAGGTAGATTGCAAAAATTTTTTCCCATTCTGTTGGTTGCCGGTTCACTCTAATGATTGTTTCTTTTGCTGTGCAGAAGCTCTGGAGTTTAATTAGATCCCATTTGTCTATTTTGGCTTTTGTTCCTAATGCTTTTGGTGTTTTAATCATGAAGTCTTTGCCTATGCCTGTGTCCTGAATAGTTTTGCCTAGGTTTTCTTCTAAGGTTTTTAGAGTGATAGGTCTTATCTTTAAGTCCTTAATCCATCTGGAATTAATTTTAGTGTAAGGTGTCAGGAAGGGGTCCAGTTTCTTCTTTCTGCACATGGCTAGCCAGTTTTCCCAACATCATTTATTAAACAGGCAATTCTTTCCCCAGTGCTTGTTTTTGTCAGGTTTATCAAAGGTCAGATGGTTGTAGATGTGAGGTGTTGCTTCTGAGGCCTCTGTTCTGTTCAACTGGTCTATATCTCTGTTTTGGTACAAGTACCATGCTGTTTTGATTACTGTAGCCTTGTAGTATAGTTTGATGTCCGGTAGTGTGATGCCTCCCGCTTTGATCTTTTTCCTTAGAATTGACTTGGCTATGCGGGCTCTCTTTTGGTTCCACATGAAGTTTAAGGTGGTTTTTTCCAGTTCTGTGAAAAAGGTCATTGGTAGCTTGATGGGGATGGTGCTGAATCTATAAATTACTTTGGGTAGTATGGCCATTTTCACGATACTGATTCTTCCTAACCATGAGCATGGAATGTTTCTCCATCTGTTTGTGTCCTCTCTTACTTCGTTGAGCAGTGGTTTGTAGTTCTCCTTGAAGAGGTCCTTTACATCCTTTATTAGTTGTATTCGTAGGTATTTATTCTCTTTGTAGCAATTGTGATTGGCAGTTCATTCTTGATTTGGCCCACTTTAAGTATATTATTGGTGTATAGAAATGCTTGTGATTTCTGCACATTGATTTTGTATCCTGAGACTTTGCTGAAGTTGCTTATTAGTTCGAGGAGATTTTGGGCTGACAAAATAGGTTCTTCTAAATATACAATCATGTCGTCTGCAAACAGAGACAATGTGACTTCCACCTTTCCTAACGGAAGACCCTTCATTTCTTTTTCTTGTCTGACTGCTCTGGCTAGAACTTCCAATACTATATTGAATATGAGTGGTGAGAGAGGGCATCCTTGTCTAGTGCCACATTTCAAAGGGAATGCTTCCAGTTTTTGCCCATTCAGTATGATATTGGCTGTGGGTTTGCTGTAAATAGCTTTTATTGTTTTGAGTTACGTTCCATTGATACCTAGTTTATTGAGAGTTTTTAGCACAAAGGGCTGTTGAATTTTGTCGAAGGCCTTCTCTGCATCAATTGAGATAATCATGTGGTTTTTGTCTTTGGTTCTGTTTGCATGGTGAATTACATTTAAAGACTTGCGTATGTTGAACCAGCCTTGCATCCCCGGATGAAGCCTATTTGATTGTAATGGATCAACTTTTAAATGTGCTGTTGCAATTGGTTTGCCAGTATTTTATTGAAGATTTTTGCATCTATGTTCATCATGGAGATTGGCCTGAAGTTTTCTTTTTTTGTTCAGTCTCTGCTGGGTTTTGGTATCAGGATGATGTTGGTCTCATAAAATGATTTGGGAAGGATTCCCTCTTTTGGGATTGTTTGAAATAGTTTGAGAAGGAGTGGTACCCACTCCTCTTTGTATATCTGGTAGAATTAGGCTATGAACCCATCTGGACCTGTGCTTTTTTTGGTTGGTAAGCTATTACTTGCTGTCTCAACTTCAGCCCTTGTTATTGGTCTATTCAGGGTTTCGACTTCTTCCTGGTTTAGGTTTGGGAGGGTGTAAGTGTCCAGGAATGTATCCATTCTTCCAGGTTTACTGGTTTATATGCACAGAGTTGTTTGTAAAAATCTCTGATGTTGGTTTGTATTTCTGTGGAATCTGTGGTGATATCCCCTTTATCGTTTTTTATTGCATCTATTTGATTATTCTTTCTTTTCTTTTTTATTAATCTGGCTAGTAGTCTGTCTATTTTGTTGATCTTTTCAAAAAACCAGCTCCCAGATTTACTGATTTATTGAAGGGTTTTTTGTGTCTCTATCTCCTTCAGTTCTGCTCTGATCTTAGTTATTTCTTGTCTTCTGCTAGGTTTTGAGTTTTTTTGATCTTGCTCCTCTAGCTCTTCCAATTTTGATGATAGGGTGTTGATTTTGGCTTTCTTTGCTTCTCATGCCGGCATTTATTGCTATAAATTTTCCTCTAGACACGGCTTTAAATGTGTCCCAGAGATTCTGGTACATTGTGTCTTCATTCTCGTTGGTTTCAAAGAACATCTTTATTTCTGCCTTCATTTCATTGTTTATCCAGTCAACATTCAAGAGCCAGTTGTTCAGTTTCCATGAAGTTGTGTGGTTCTGAGTTAGTTTCTGAATTTTGAGTTCTAATTTGATTGCACTGTGGTCTGAGAGACTGTTTGTTATGATTTCTGTTCTTTTGCATTTGCTAAGGAGTGTTTTACTTCCAATTATGTGGTCAATTTTAGAGTAGATGTGATGTGGTGCTGAGAAGAATGTATATTCTGTGGATTTAGGGTAAAGAGTTCTGTACATGTTTATTAGGTTTACTTGTTCCAGGTCTGAATTCAAGTCCTGGATATCCTTGTTAATTTTGTGTCTCATTATCTGTCTAATATTGACAGTGGAGTGTTAAAGTCTCCCAGTATTATTGTGTGGGAGCCTAAGTCTCTTTGTAGGTCATTAAGAACTTGCTTTATGTATCTGGGTGCTCCTGCATTGGGTGTGTATATATATTTAGGATCGTTAGCTCTTCTTGTTGCATTGATCCTTTTACCATTATGTAATGCCCTTCTTTGTCTCTTTTGATCTTTGTCGGTTTAAAGTCTATTTTATCAGAGACTAGGATTGCAACTCTTGCTTTATTTTTTGCTCTCCATTTGCTTGGTAGATCTTCCTCCATCCCTTTATTTTGAGCCTATGTGTGTATCCTTGCATGTGAGATGGGTTTCCTGAATACAGCACACCGATGGATTTTGACTTTTTATCCAATTTGCCAGTCTGTGTCTTTTGATTGGAGCATTTAGCCTATTTACATTTAGGGTTAATATTGTTAGGTCTGAATTTGATCCTGCCACTTTGATGCCTGCTGGTTGTTTTTCCCCTTAGTTGATGCAGTTTATTCATTGTGTAGATGCTCTTTACCATTTGGTATGTTTTTGGAATGCCTGGTACTGGTTGTTCCTTTCTATGTTTAGTGCTTCTTTCAGGAACTCTTGTAAGGCAGGCCTGGTGGTGATGAAATCTCTAAGTAATTGCTTGTTCATAAAGGATTTTATTTCTCCTTTGCTTATGAAGCTTAGTTTGGCTGGATATGGAATTCTAGGTTGAAAGTTCTTTTCTTTAAGGATGTTGAATATTGGCCCCCACTCTCTTCTGTCTTGTAGGGTTTCTCCTGAGAGATCTGCTGTGAGTCTGATGGGCTTCCCTTTGTGGGTAACCCGACCTTTCTCTCTGGCTGTCCTTAGCATTTTTTCCTTCATTTCAACCCTGGTGAATCTGAAAATTATGTGCCTTGGGGTTGCTCTTCTTGAAGAATATCTTTGTGGTGTTCTCTGTATTTCCTGGACTTGATGTTGGTCTGCCTTGCTAGGTTGGGGAAGTTCACCTGGATATCCTGAAGAGTGTTTTCCAGCTTGGATTCATTTTCTCCATCACATTCAGGTACACCTATCAAATGTAGATTAGGTCTTTTCATACAATCTCATATTTCTTGGAGGCTTTGTTCATTTTTTTTTACTCTTTTTTCTCTAATCTTGCCTTCTCATTTTACTTCATTGAGCTGATCTTCAATCTCTGATATCCTTTCTTCTGCTTGGTCGATTCGGCTATTGAAGGTCGTGTATGCTTCGTGAAATTCTCATGTTTTTCAGCTCCATCAGTTCATTTATATTCATCTCTAAGCTGTTTATTCTTGTTAGCATTATGTCAAACCTTTTTTCAAGGTTTTTAGTTTCTTTGCATTGGGTTAGGACATGATCTTTCAGCTCAGAGAAGTTTATTACTCACCTTCGGAAGCCTGTTTCTGTCAACTCATCAGACTCATTCTCCATCCAGCCTTGTTCCCTGCTGTGAGGAGTTGTGATCCCTTAGAGGAGCAGTGTTCTGGTTTTGGGTATTTTCATCCTTTTTGCACTTGTTTCTTCTCATCTTTGTGGATTTATCTACCTGTGGTCTTTGTGGTTGGTGACTTTCAGATGAGGTCTCTGAGTGGACACCCTTTTTGTTGCTGATGAAGTTATTTCTTTCTATTTCTTAGTTTTCCTTCTAACAGTCAGACCCCACTGCTGTAGGCCTGCTGGAGGTCCACTCCAGACTCTGCTTGCCTGGGGATCACCTGCAGTGGCTGCAGTACAGTAAGGGTTGCTGCCAGCTTCTTCTTCTGTTACCTTTGTCCCAGAAGGATACCTGCCAGATGTCAGCCTAAGCTCTCCTTTATGAGGTGTCTCCTAGGTTATACAGGGGTCAGGGAGCTGCTCGAGGAGACAGTCTGTCCCTTATAGGAGCTCAAGTGCTGAGCTGTGAGCTCCGTTGTTCTGTTCAGAGCTGCTGGGCAGGTACGTTTACATCTGCTGCAGCAGAACTCATAACTGCCTTTTTTTCCCCAGGTGCTCTGTCCTGGGAAGGTTGGGCTTTATTTATAAGTTCCTGTCATTCTGCTGCCTTTTTTCAGAGATGCCCTGCCCAGCGAGGAGGTAGCCTAATCACAGTCTGCCAGCAGAGGAGTTGCTGAGCTGCCATGGGCTCTGCCCAGCTGCTGTGTGAACTTCCTTGCAGTTTTGTTTATAGAGGTATAGTTAGAACTGCCTCAGTAATGGTGGTCTCCCTCAGTAATGGCGGACTGCCTCAGTAATTTTGGAATGCCTTGATAACGGTGGACTGCCTCAGTAATGGCAGACTGCCTGGGTAGTGGTGGACTGCCTTGGTAATGGCGGATGTCCCACAGTCCCAGGTCCCACTGTGCTTGCTGTGAAACTCTCAATTCAGGGCGTTTCAGATTGCTGGCCTTTGTAGGAGTGGGACCAGCCGAGCCAGATCACCTGGCTCCCTGTTTCAGCCCCCTTTTTTTCAGTTGAATGGGTGACTCTGTCTCCCAGGCGTTCCAGTCGCCAGCTGAAAAGGCACCCAGATTTGTGTGAGTTTTTGTGCGGAGACCCGCTGCACCAGCTGAAACAGCTGTGCTGGAGACTCGTGGTGATTTTCCACCTGGAAATCTCCTGGTCTGTGGGCAGTAAAAATTCATTTGGAAGTGCAGTGATCACTCACCCTCTGCGTTTTCACTGGGAACTGCAATCCAGAGCTGTTCCTATTCAGCCATCTTGGATCCTCCTCAAAATGTACACATTTTAATTAATGCATTATTTATATACTCTTCTAGAAAGCTGCCATATTGTTTAATATGTGAATATCTGTCCATTATACAACTAGTGGACAAAAGAAAATAAAATGATAAAAAATAACCCAGAAATTGATTTCCCAGTTAGACATAGGTATTCCAAGTATTGTTCAGGTATTACAAATTCACCACCAATACATCACACCACACAAAGACACGTGTTGTATGTGTTACAAGGGCACAAGGAGCCATAACTAATGTGACTACTACAGTCTAATAGATTACTAGTTAAATAACAATGGAAGAATTTACTAAAATTATAAGAGAAAAGGGATTTTTTTTTTTTGGAGACTGCCCAGGTGGAGTGCAGTGGCATCATCTCGACTCACTGCAACTTCCACCTCCTGGGATCATGTGATTCTCCTGCCTCAGCCTCCCAAGTAGCTGGGACTACAGGCGCCCACTACCACACCCAGCTAATTTTTTATATTCTAGTAGAGACAGGGTTTTACCATGTTTCCCAGGCTAGTCTTGAACTCCTGAGCCAAGGCAATCCACCTGCCTCAGCTGCCCAAAGTTCTAGGATTACAGGCATGAGCCATCAATTACCAGGACCTAAAATTCTACTTTCCATTACACTAGCCTCATCTTCTAATTTGTTGTTGTTGTTGTTGTTGTTTTTCTTTGAGACAGGGTCTCCCTCTGTCACCCAGGCATGATCTCAGCTTACTGCAACCTCCACCTCCTGGGTTCATGTGGTTCTACTGCCTCAGCCTCTGAGTAGCTGGGATTACAGGTGTGCGCCACCACACTCAGCTAATTTATGTATTTTTGTTAGACACAGGCTTTCACCATGTTGGCCAGGCTGGTCTTGAACTTCTAACATTAAGTGATGCACCTGCCCCCCAGCTCTCAAAGTGCTGGGATTACAGGCATGAGCTACCACACCCAGCCTCATCTTCTAATTTAAATGCTATACAGAATTAGGGAGATGCTGAGATCCCTTGTGTTTATCTATACACAGTGAAATAAGGGGGTAAAATTACTGAACCCTCAGAGGCATACTAGGTAAGCGGCCCCCATTATGCCCCATAAATGAAATTTACTTCTAAACTAGAATTGTGAAGCTGAATTGTTCCAGTGGGAATATGAATTTATACACAATAAGCTCCTAAAATATACTCACTGATAGACAACCAGCCAATGATTACCTCCAACTTGAGTTGTGATCTTTTATGTTATTGCCAAGGAAGGGGACTTTCTGATACACAGAATTATGAGGTTTAGTCATATAGTATTAGAAAAGGAAAGACTAAGATGTTTAATCTAGCCCTCTCATATAGCAGGTGGGAAGTTAAAGCCCAAAGAGATAAAACAGCTCTCCCAGAGTCACAAAAAATGTCAGGGGCCAAACTGCTACCAGTTCTCACATAACTTTCTTTTTAGTAATTTGATACAATCCTTAAATACTTACTGCTCTGCATTATTCTCATAATGTCCTTATTGTTTTATTTTTTTATTCTAAAATAGGCAAGACCAAGAGACCAGAGAAGGAAGTATTATTTATACTAGCATTTGATGCCTGGTCTGTTGCCTTCACTCAACTCCAGCTAGGAAAGAATAATTACCTTCACCTTTACTAAAACTCCATAGTAATCCATGGGAAATTTAATTGGCCTCTAAATCTCAGATTTATCCTTTCCATTAATAATTCCTAATATACAAGGTAAAACACTGCTGTAAGTGAGGTTCTAGCTAAATTGAGACAAGAGTGGGGTTTAAATATAGGCTTTCAAACTATAAAGGAAGACTAACCCTATCAGATGAGAAAACATGTTATAAAGTTTCTATAATAAAACAACATGGTAGTCATATCTAAATAGATACAAAGATCACTGGAATAGAACATGAAGTCCAGAATAGACACAAATACGTAAGGAAATTTAGAACATGGTAATGGTAGCATCTCAAAGCACTGAGGCAGATTTTAATAAATGTTGATGAGGAAAACTGGATAGCCTTTGGAAAAAGATAAAATTAGATCTATACCTCCTACTATACAAAGGATAAACTCCAAATGGATCAAGATTAAAAGGTAAAAACTGAAATCATGTAACTGTTCTCCTGTTAACTTCATTAAGGTGGAACTAAAATTCCCAGAATCCTCTTCTTTGTATGGGTTCAGGTTAGAATAGGCCAAAAGAGGAACTTGAGAGAAACTTGGGAGGTGTTAGTGAAATCACAGCTATTGCTTTCTAAGCATCTTTGTTCACCAATATGATGGTGCCTGGTTAGTTCCAGTTTGTCATCTTTCTCCAGGTGACTGCTGGTCTTGCTGATCAACAGCAGTCCCAGGTCCATCACCAAATGCCTGGTAATGATTACATGGAGGCAACATCTTCCCCACAAATCCCCTCCACACACTCCACCTTCGCAATCCTAGTTCCACAGCTAGACATGCTTGGCTTCTCAATTTTTCTGCCAGCTCCAGTTTGTCCACCTGAACCAGTGCTGCAGGAAGAGAGACTGGTGACTTCTGCATTGATCCTCCAACTCTCTCTTTTGGACTTTCATTTCTTTAGCTATTCCCACATTTGCATAAAGTCTATCCTGTATTAAAGTCCTTATCCCGTAACATGCATAGTGAATTTGCTTGCATGAACGATGTAATTATTGGTCTTAGGAGTAGAGTTCCAAGGTGAAGAATGAAAAGGATGGGAATCTGGAATTGGTTCTTTGATCTGCTTAGATTTAAGTCTTTAAAGGTAAAGGCATTAGTGACCCTATTGATAGTGAGTAATAGGAAACTGGTAATAGGTGGCATACAATGGCAAACAGATAATACAAGTACTATCTGTAGATGTCTGAAGTCAAGTGCCAATAAACTGCAAAGCTTCGGGTGACCAAGAAACTACCGCCATTGTGCAACAGTACATGTTAGTGGAAACAGAGTTTAAGGACTATGGGATTGGTCGATTGCTTCCTAAGCATGCCAAAGAACTTGAGGAAAATAAAATTACAAGCTCAGCACTTTAAATTCCAGCTTATGTTCAGAGAAAGGAACCAGAAAGCTTCTCTCCAATTATCCTGAAAGATGCCCTTATTTTCTGAAGCCACAGGTTCAAGATTTCAGAAAACTAGGAAATGGAAGGAATGGAACTCTGAAAAATAGGATGAAGACATACAAGCAAATTCTAATGAAGCTGAGGACCTCAAACCCCTAAAGGTTAATCTTTCCTTGCCTGAGAATCTACAATGCCCTCTCGCAGAGTAATTACCTGATTAAAATAATGGCTGACTGATACCTGAAACTCCATTTCTCCTTTGTTCCTTTTCTCCTCTTTATCCTGCCTTCTTCTGGACCAAATGAGCATTTTTTACGATCTATTTTTATCTCCTCTATTGACTTAGTGTTCATGTGCTCTTGCTCACTCGTGCATTCGCGCGCGCGCTCTCTCTCTCTCCCCACCCCCACCCTTTTCTCTCCCTTTCTCTCGCTCAATGGTTGGTCTCACAGCCCTGTTCAACTAAGATTCTATGATAGAATTGAACACTAATGTCCTAAGGTGTCCACTGTATGTAATGATCTAACCCCTCTCCTATGCATCCTAGAATAGTACTAGTTACATTCCATTCTTAGGAGAACTGAGACAGCAGTCAATTAAATCATTTTCTGTGTTTCATGGTTGAAATGAGAAAGGCTGCTAGGGTTTACAGTACACATCTTTAACTTAATACAGTCTATCTTTAAATAATATTATACTGCTTCATGTATAATGTAAGAACCTTAAAACGGTATGTACTTTCACTTCCCCCTCTTATTCTTTGAGCTGTTATTGTAATATATTTTATTTCAACATGTTATAGGCCCCACAATACATCATTTCTGTGTTACCTAGTCAGTCATCTTTTAAATAAAATCTTCTAAATACAGGAAAAAATGAGGGCTATCATTTATATTTATCTACATATTTACATTTTGGCCTCTCTTTCCTTTGTATAGATCCAGGTTTCTCTCTGGTATCATTTTCCTTCCACCTGATACACTTCCTTTAATAGTTCTTTAGTGCAAATCTGCTGGCAGCAATTTTTCTCAGTCTTTGTTGTCTGAAAATGTTGATTTCACCTTTATTTCTGAAGTATATTTTTGCTACATATTGAATTCTAGGAGGAGAGTTTTTCTTTTAACATTACCAAGATGTCATCCCATTGTTCTCTCGCTTGTATTGCTTCTAATGAGAAGTCAGTAATCATTCTTATCTTTGTTCCTCTGTATGTAATATAGTTTCTCTGGCTGCTCTTCAGATACTCTCTTTTATCATTTGTTTTCAGTAGTTTGATTATGGTACGTCTAGCTGTGACTTACTTTATGCTTTTACTGCACATATAGGGTTTATAGCTCTTTGTGTATGTAATTTTCATAATATTAGGAAATTCCTTCATCATTATTTCTTCAAATATTTATATGCTCCCTCTCTGGGAATTCAATTACATATATGTTAGTATACTTAATAGTATCAAATGGATCACTGAGGTTTTATTAATATTCCTCAGTCTTTTTTCCTTTGCTTCAGTTTGGATGTTGTCTGTTGATGCATCTTTAGGTTATTTGATCTTTTCTTCAGTTGTGTCTAATCTCTTATTAAGCCCATCCAGTCATTTTTCATTTCTCAAGTTGTATTTTTCCAATCCAGAAGTTTCATCTGGTTCTTTCATAGAGCTTCCAGTTCTTTTATATTGTATCAAATGTTTTCTTCTAAATCTTTGAAAATATTTATAATAGCTGTTTTAAAGTACTTGTCTGTTAATTCCATCATCTGTGTCATTTACTTGCAAATCAGCCTTTTGAAGACTTGTTTTAAAGTTTTTTTAGGATGAATCCAGTACAGCCTCTACCAGGGCTGTTTAGTTCTACTCCTGAGATATGGCCTTTATAGGGGCTCTACTAAATGTCTTGGGTGTTCAACAAGGTCTTTTCCATCTGGCCATGTGGGAGTTCTGGTAGTTGTTCAACTCCCAGGTAGTTGTTCTTTCCCTCAATAATTATTCTTTGCCTGGCTTCATGGATACTAACCTTACACAAGTATAGCACAGTATTTACCCAAACACCAAAGGGGACTCATATATAGATTTCTGGAGGTCTTTCTCTTTGTTGCCCCTTCCTGTCTCTGTTCCGCAAATTCCAGATGGTTCAGACTCCCCAAACTATTATCTATTTTTCCTCAACTCAGTGAAACCATTGTGCTCTATGAGGTTCCTCTCCTTACAACATGACCTGCAAAGTACTCTGGATAGAAGAGAGTAACTGTAAGGTTCAATGCTCTATTTCCTTTCTGTCAGGGATCACAGTTCTGCATGACTTGTTCAGGTCTGAAAATAGTATTTTCATATATACTGGCCAATGTTGTAGTTGTTTACAATGGAAGGACTAGTTATTCCAACAAGATCAAAGCACAATTTCAATGTTATTCTTTTTCTTTCCTTTTGCTCCAATTTCCCTTCTCTCTAACAGTTCTGTTCAACTGAACTTTCTACAATAATGGACATATTCTATAATCTTCTCTGTCCAATATGGTAGACAATAGCCACAGGCTATTAAGAACTTAAAATATAACCAGTGACTTTTTATTTCAGCTTGGAAATGTAAAACTGGAAAGAGCACCACTCTACCGCCCAAGAAGAAAAAAAGCTGGACAAAGTAAAAATCAAAGACTTTTCTTAAGTCAATCAGACAAGTGAAGTCACAGGGTAGACAATTAACCTAAAATATATAGAGAGGCAAGCAACTACAGAGAGAATAAGCATTTGCTTACTTGAGATAGATGCTGCTAAATATCATATAAACCAGTAGGAAGATTAAAGTAAACATTTTTACCAAATGCTAAAGGCTTAATATAGTCTAGCATGAGAGCATGAAGCCTATGGAGAACACAGACACAGAGAGGTTATCGCTCTCATGTAGGTTATCTCCCCACCCCCACTCCCCAGGAACTCTACCAGGGTCTCACAGGAAAGGTTGATTAGAAAGGAATGGGGTTTGAAAAAAGAAATGAAGATATATGGGCATATTCTGATGAAGATGAGGACCTTGACCCCTCAAGGGTTGATCTCTACTTGCCTAAGAATCTGTAACAGCCTTTCCTGAAGTAACCGCTCTGAAGGAGATCTAATCTTCCTTACACTTACCTCTCATTCCCTCATCATCTCTCACTACTTCTAGACCAGGGTTTCGAAACATTGGCACTACTGAAATTTGGGAATAAATAATTGTTTGTTGTGGAAGCCGTCCTGTGCATTGTAGGATGTTTAGCAGCATCCCTGACCTCTATACACTAGATGACAGAAATGAATGAATCTGATTCTGTTTCAAATCAGTAATATAACATATTAAAGAATTGAAACTAACCCAAGAAACTTTTCAACCCAGTATTTTGACTCTGTGCCCTCAGACAAAGACAAAAACAATCCTTGGGAAATACTGAATTTGTTAGGGAGTTTGTTTTACAGTGGTATGAATTAGTACTTCTGAAACCATATTCTGCATATTAGAGGACTGAGATAATATACAGAGAGTAACAGAAAGTTATGTTTCTCACTGTTGGAGAAGGGAATGACATATATGGAAAGAGGAAGACTAGAAATAATTCTGCTGTGGTATTAAATTGGAATTGGAGGTATCTATAGGGATGCATAATCTTTAATACTTTTTAAAAATATAATTAAATACAGAAATAACTACAGATGTATGTATATACAGCATACATATACATGTATATAAAAACATGTATCTGTATGTATATAGATGTATATATCTGTATACATCTATATACACACAGATACGTGTATACATGTATAAATATGTATTTCTCCCTAGCTTAGTCTCCAGAGAGGACCCCAGAACACTGATACCTCATTAGCAATAAGCACACCCAGCACAGAGATCTTGATTTCTAAACCATTCTCCCCTAAAGGGAACCAGGGCTAACTAAAGAAATCGTTGCTTGTGGGACCTGGGCAGGGAAGGCAGACCATAAGAAGCTGGAACATCTTGTTGTACCAGAAAGTAAATAAATGCTCAAAGAATAATGAAGACAAGTCAAAAGAATGTAGTAATCAGCTTAAAAAGACTCCCAGTCTGGGATAATTTGAGTAGCAAATCAAATTACATAACAATAGAAATAGTCCTTTAACCCATTTAGTGAAATAAGAAAATGAAATAATTCGTGAGATCACATTGATATAAACAAATAAATGGTGGGAAAGGGAAAGCTATTCTTTCTGGTAAAACATCAATTAACATAGAAGGAATGAACAGAAAATGTACAAAGTCTAGTCTCAAAATGTCTCTCCACAAATAACTTAGAAACTACAAAAGAAAAAAACAGTAACTTCACAGTAGAGAAACCTGGTAGACCCCACCTGAACCACATGATCAAAGTTCATTTCCCTAGGTATAAGGCATCCTGATACCATGTGTCTCTTGATAAGATGTACTGAGAAGAATCAGTGTCACTTCTGTAGTATTCTTGCCCTCAAAATGTACAACAAGGATTTAATCATGAAGAAACTTAAGACAATTAAATTGAGGAACATTCTATAAAATAAATGGCCTGTCATTCTTCAAAAGTGTCAAGGTCAAGAAAGACAAAGGCTGAGGTTCTAAGCAGACACGAAAACTAAATGCAAAGTCTAATCCTGGATTGGAACCTGGACAAGGAAAAATAGCCAGATCAAACATTATTAGGATAATTTATTTAATAGTAACATAAAATTTGAGTATCAGCTATGGATTTGATAATTGAACTATGATTATGTAAGAGAATGCCCTTATTCTCAACAAATACAAATTTAAGTATTTAGGGGCAAAATGCAACTGTATGTAATTTACCCTGAAATGGCTCAAGATTAAAAACAGGTAGAGAGAGAAAATATGGTAAAACAAATGGGGCAAAATAATGATTGAACCTGAGTAAAGGGTACACAAGAGTTATTTATAACAATCTTACAACTTTTTTGTAAGTTTCAAATTATATAAAAATAAAAAATTACAAAAATAGGCTTCTTACTCCCTCATACTTCAGGTATGGGACTTAAAGTAGTTTGGTTATGGCAATGTAACAAAGTGATCATGAAACCAGAGGAAGTATAGAGAAAGGGAAATAAAATAAAGAATTAGGGTGTGTTTTGTGGTTATACACTAAAAAAAAAATCAGGCTTTTTTTGTAAATAAAAATGCTAAGTGAGGATATAAATGAAGTATTTCTAATCATAAAGAGGATGGCTAAAAAAAGACTCATTCAACAGAATTCTAGGAGGAGTACTATGAGAAGCTTATAAGTGATACTTTGAAGATAAGAAAAGAAGCATTTGGTAAGTAAAATAATATAGTAGAAACTATTTTGGGGATCTTCACAACAACTCACAAATTAGCCTCTGCTTTTTGTTCCCTCAGTGGAGTACACTGTCTGGCGCCACAGTACACCAATCACCTGTGACTACTGCCTACTCTCCAGCATCCCCCGACCCTTTACTCCTTCTAATGGAATGAGTGATACACTTTACCAAGAGTCTGTTATGACTGCTCCCAAATAAGTTTATATCACATTTACTTGTTACAGTATTACACCATGTGACAGAAACTGATGAACTACAAGAGCAGGAAAAAAAATTCTTGTTTCTCTAAAAACTACAGTGAATACTTTCAAAAGACAATGAATCTGAGGCAAATTTGGTATAGGTAAAATAATTATAAAATATTACAAAAAGCTATAAAAATCTAGAGAGGTTCTGCACTTAGATTTCTTTGTAAGTGATGCACTTAATTTTTACAACTCTTTGAAGAAAATGAAATTGTAAAGGGATGTGGTTTATGCAAGAACTATTCTACAGAACTCTAAGTCTTGAATTAAAGAAAAGGCATTTGTTTTATATCTTAAGGTTGTTGGTTCAGTGTTTTTTATGTTTAATTGAAATAATATGTTTGAATATGTATATATCCTTGTTATAATTTCTATTTTAAATGATTTTTTTCCATTAGCCAACTAATTACTGGTGCTGACTGGATTAGATAAGCTTCAATTTTACTTAATGTCTGTGACCAACAATATGTAAGAGGCTGGAAGTAATAATAAGCATATTCATTTTAGAAGACATGTTAAAATCAAACTGACCTCAAATTGGGCAGGCATGACCTGATACACTGCCTCTCAAACTATGTAGAATGGTTCTGATCTGCAAACTGTTACTGGTCTGTGACAAGATAGGTAGAGAAAATGAGAGTAAGTATTTTAAAACCTTAAAAAATCAATTTGACAGAGTCATTTTAATCTATTTGACCTAATAATTTTTTAAAAACTGAGCCAGGCGCAGTGGCTTATACCTCGAATCCCAACACTTTGGGAGGTCAAAGCAAGTAAACTGCTTGAGCCTAAGAGTTTGAGACCAGCCTGGGCAACCTGGCAAAACCTCGTCTCTACAAAAAAAATATAAAAACTAGCCAGGCACAGTCACACACGTGTAGTCTCAGCTACTTGGGAGGTGGGAGGATTGCTTGAGCCCAGGAGGCAGAAGTTGCCGTGAGTCGTGACTGTGCCACTGCACTCCTGCTTGGGCGACAGAGGGAGACCCTGTCCCAAAACAAAACAAAAACCTGGAGTTTTCATGTTTGGCTTTGTTTTTTTCCATTTTATTTCATTTTTCTGTGTGTTTTTCTTTTGTATTTTACAATAATGCTAATCTGTGATGGATTAGAAATTTAAGACTGATATTTAACTACAGGAGTTTGAAAGTACTCCCCTTATACTATGTGAGTTTTGATGCTCCTATCATGTACTACAGACTACAGAGCCAGATAAAGTAAGATCTGATCCAGCAAGGAAATTCTTAAGAGTTTAAGAGAACTTGGATCACAGAGCTAATGTAAGCCCCACCTCACTGCTTTAGTGGCACCACAAGCTATATAGGGTGGCATGTGGTCCAGGTATAATGGAGTATGCTCTGACACAGAAAAAAACAAGCAGGCAAAATGTAAAAGGACTGGAAGGTGGGGAGAGGACATAAAGATAGAGGGGTAAATGTACAGTATCTTTCCCCCAACTCACTTGAACATAGACAGTTCATTAGATTCATTCAACAAATATGTATTGAGCACCTACTATGTGGCAAGCATTGTTATAGGCACTAGAGATACATAATGTACAATATGAAGAGAAATCTTTGTCCTTATGGAGCTTAGATTTTAAAGGTGAGAAAAAGGCAATAAGGAAAATAAATTATACATATCTATTTTGCGGGATCTAAGATGTCACTGATCATTAGATACATCGATTTCAGAAATGCTAAAATGTAAAAAATATGTATGTCAAAAATCAATAAACATGGCAGTAAGTTAGACCAGTGGTAAGATCTGAGCAGGAGATAAAGTAGTGAGGAAGGAGGACAGGCAGAGTTGGGTGGGTTTGAGTAAAAGCCTGAGTGGAGTGAGAGAACGAATTAAGTAGATATCTAGGAGAACACAGGGAAAAGGCAAAGACTAGATGGAGAGCAGCCACTGCTTTAAAACACAGAATGCTTTCACAAGGACAACATGGATTCCACTCAGAGAAACCCCCTTCAGCCACTACATTTATAGCTACCCTTCGCCTCCTTTCAAATATGAGGAAAATAATTTACTGAGAAATAATTTATCTTGATTTTCTAATCAGAAGGTAGGCCAAGGATGATTCAACTATAGAGAAGGAAAAAAACTCAAGAAAACACACTGCTATACCTAAATCAGTGAACCGATAGATAAGTGCTCCTGAATGGTTTAGCTGACGTCAGAAATTGTTCTCTTGCTAGCAGGGTATAAAGAAAGCACATGAAAATTAGGAAAAACTTCAAAAGAAAAACCTAAAGCTCTATATTTTCTCTTAGCTGAGTACTAAAAATGCCTGAATTCTCAGCACCTCAGCACCAAATGCTTCCAGGGGCTTTTGATCCATTATTCAATGTTTTTAATTCATGACAAATTACATCTAAATTTTCTTGCTCATATTCATTTATGGGACATTTTTATCTTGTCATCTTTTTTCATGTACCATGCAAGCAAGAAGAAAATATCTAGCACAACATACCCTTCAGTAACAAGCTAATGGCACGATTTGGTGTCAATTTCACAGCTCAGTGAAGTGAAAGTGATCTAGCTGGCCATCCACATACACCTAGAAGGAGGTCTACTGCAAGTGCCCAGCCTTGATGTTGCTTGTGTCATGCCTACAAGCAAGATAAGTTCAAGTAGAAACATTATGTATTCAGAAAGAAAGCAGTTATCATTCAAATGCCCTTAGAGCTAGCTAGAACAGAACGTGGAGAGAGAAAGCAGAGCCAGACTTTATTTTTATATTGTAGAGTTGTTTTTCAGAAGTCATGCTTATATTCACAAATGGCAGGGAACAGTAGCTTCCCTTTGGGGTTTTGATAATGTTTAGAAGCAGAAATTTTATTTAACAGATGCCTGAAAATTGAATATCTTAACAGTTTCTCATGCTTTATATGAAAGCAAAATCATAGACTTCCAACTAATATAAAACCAAAATGCTGCAGGAAGAGTATGCAGCTCCTATTATTAACAATTACAGTAATACCAATACCATTATTTACTAGCACACGGTAATGACTCTAGTTCATCCTTAGGCCAATTCTGTAAAGTAAGGAGGTACATATTAATGATTCTCCCAGTTTTACAGTTGAGGAGGCTGAATCTGAGGTCATACTGTTAATAAATGGTATAGCCAGAACTTAAATCTTATTTTTTAGGGGGGGACTCTAAAACATCACAAAAGAAATGAACACCTCACAATACTGCAAACTTACAAGCTATAATTAGAATGTTCTCAGCCGAAGTACCCCTTGTGTGCTAAATGCTTTCACATAATTCACTAAAATAAAGCCAATTCACAAATAAATGTTAATTAAACACAGTAGTCCTTCTCACTGGCACTTTTGTCTTTGGTATTAGATCAAGCTAATAAGACTGCTTTCAGTGACTTACCACACTATAGACAAATTAACATTTACCACTGCCTCTAGAACAAAGGTCAAGCTCTTCAACCTGGCCAGTAAGAACTTTCACAGTCAGGCTCCTTTCAAATCTTAGCTCCCTATACAAACTTTCCACTGCAATCAAAGGATGACAGTAAATATTCATGAATATGTCTTGAATTTTCCTGTTTCCTAACTTATGCTATTACTTCATCTAAAATGCTTCCTACATTCTTCTATCAAACTCTCACCCATCCTTCAAAGAGCAGCTTAAGTACACATCTGCCATGAAGCTAAAAGTAAATAGTGAGTTCTGTTCTTATTATTCACTGTTAGCTTTAATGGTAGAACTTCATCTCTAAGAGCCCAACATTGCGCCTTACACAAACTACACATTCATATATTTGCTAAATAGAAGGAATATGATATATTAATAATAGAAAGAACACAGCATTTATACACAAGAGACCTGAGTTTAAATCCTCCTTTGCCATTAACTGAGCAGATCCTTTGGCCTCATCTCTAAAATAGGGAATAAAAATATCTACATGAGTGCTATTTTGAGGACTGAATGAGTTATGATAACTGAATGAGTTATCACTCCAAGGTCTGGCATAAAATACGTATTCAACAAATGTTGGCTGAATCTGTAAAATAAAAAGGCTATAGTAGATGTTCTCTAAAGCTTTTTTCTGGTCTATAACATTCTATGATTCTTTGAGAAGCTAATCTTAATACTTTTCATGTAATATCTTATATTGCTACTTATTTCATGTGTCAGTATTTTATGCAACTATGCTAGGGTCTATGTGGTAATGATCACAGTGACCAAGTGTTTGGCACCTTACATATATACATTATCTCACTGAATATTCATACCAACCTAATGACATAGGAACTATCTTCATCTTCGAATGAGAAAACTGAGGATCAATGGGATTAAGTAACAGACTGAAGACCACAATCTAGTAAGTGGTATGATTCAGCTTTCACCCCAGGTCTCAGACTTCAAAGCTCCTATTATTCTTAGTGTGCTATGGGGCCTCTTGAAGAACTGTCAAGGAGAAGGAAGACCCAGTATCATAAATTAGTAAAAATAAGACAGAATAAGAGATGGGGATGTGCTATACTTCAATGAAAATGGCTGTTTAAAGGAAGAAGATCTATACACCCCTGCACCTGGTTAGGAAAAAAAAATGCATTTCTTGAAAGTAAACAGCATGCAAGCACACACCGAAGCAACGGGAAACTTTTACTAGAGCCCTAGCTGAGGGCAAGATCTGTCTGACCCTGGGCAGTTATGCCAAATAAAAAAGAAAAATAATGAAGATTAAGATACTTGGCATTCTTTCTAAGACACTACTTTTTTCATAAGTATAAGCAATAGATGATGTGGCTGCTGGATGCATGCTAGGACTGCCAGGGACAACACTCAATAGTGTCTCTAGTGACAACACTCAGGAAGGAAAACAGAGTGTACAGTTTGTATATCTGGGCTCTTCAATCATATAAAATTGAGGGAGTCACATTGCCAGCCAGCTCTTCAGTATGAACTTTCTCATGGTGTGAGTGTGTTAAGTCACCAGGATAAGGAATATAATGAGAATCATATGTGACTGCCTGAGTGAAGCTGAGAGTTGCTTACAAAACAGTTCAACTCAGCTCAAGAATCACTATTGGCTGCCCCTACGCTGCTTGAGACACTGGGCTGGGCACCCGAGAGTGGGTGAGAAAAGAGATGCAGTCCAGTCTTCAGGCTGCTAAACCATGAGACAAAGGTGGAAACAGATTGCTTCACTACAGTGGGATCAGAGCCACCTATAACAGATGACATCTCACTGTTCTCTGAGCACACAGAGGATACCAAGCCCAAACCAGGGGGAGGAAAAACAGGAAAGCTTTGCTGGGGGAAAGGGAGGTGATGTCTGACCTAAGTCATACAGAATGAGAATACTTTGACAAAGAAGGCAGAGAAAGGCCTTGTCAACAAAACAAACAGAGGTCAAGAAAAGGCTAAAATGTGTATGATATATGTGGAACACTAAAAGCAGTTCAGTGTTCTAGAGATAATAGAAGGGGATGAGACTGCAGAGAAGGGAGAATCCCATCTTGAGTGATTCTGACTACCTACCATGAGTCACTGAAGGGTTTAAGTAAGGTAGGCACATGGTCAATTTGCATTTTAAATACAAATAAATGCCATGTAGAAGCAGATAGTAAACCCCTTCTTTGCAAATGAACCGTGAATTGTTAAGAAACAATATCATTGTATGATAAACATTCTAAAAGAACTAAGTCACAGTGTTTGCTGCTTACTTGTAGCAGGGCCTGAAGCCCAGTCGGTATTAGTAAGTGGTCTATGATAAATGACCCATTCAACTCTGCAGTAAGGCTGGGGACAGAGAGGGGTCTGAAGTGTCCCTAATGGAAACAGCATGTGTTCTTGTATTTGTATTCACTGAACACACCACATGTGGTGCCCACACATGGTTGAAAACTCCAGGAAACCTTAGAGCCCCCATCTATCTCCTTGACAGTTCTCAACTGTAGCTAGCCTGGAAACCAGAGGCCAGGCTGGGGGCTGAATTTACTTTATTCTCCACTACTTTTTCAGGCTCTTCTTCATCATGGAAAAATAAGAGTTAATTCCAAAGATGCTCTTAAATTAAGGAGGACATTAGAATTTAAAATGGAATACAATTCTTAACACTGACAACTAAAAAAAAATCGTGAAGATAACCAACATACACCCAAATAAGTGGTTAATTTTTCTTCAGTTCAATAGTTAGGAAAGAAGAGGAAAAACTTGGAATATGATCCCACTTTACTGATTGCAGCTCTGTCCTTCATAATACACACCTACTGAAGCCACAATGGAGTTGCTTACTTAAGGAGATAGAAAGGATCCTGCCCAAAATATCTTGTAAAACTATAGGGCTAATAAAGTATCCTGTAAAACTATAGGGCCAAGAATAAAGGTCCACACTCTTATTTCAAGTCATCATTCTTTTGCAAGTTTGTTTCCTATCTCTTTCCATGAGGGCTTGGTAATTCACTGGTCTAGTTTCTTCCCTTTTCCATACAATAAGAACAAACTAAAACTTAAAGCAGTATTGGGGCATTTAGCTTGGGGGCGGCGGGGCGGGCAGGTGTAGAATGCAGAGCCATACAAACTTCTTCCTTGTATAGCAGCTTTATTATGTGAGCAAATACTTAGTGCACATGTTAATTAATAATATGTAGGACTCAGAGGAATAGCATTAATTCCTTAATCCTCCAAATCCCTCGATTTCTACTGTATTATATAATTCTTAATATACCCTAATAATGTATCCCCTGAAGAGAACCACAATAAGAAGACAAAGCAAGTACCATAACTGGGAGAGGCAGAATAACCCAGAGTTCTAGAGCACAGCTTTTAGAGGAAGACAAACCAGCGTTTCAAATCCCCAGTCTGTCACTTGGGAGCTCTGACCCTGACTTTTCTTATGGGTAAAATGAGGACAAGAACAGTATCTGCCCCACGGGATAGCTCTGAGGATTAAATAAGTGAATGCACAGAAAGTCTTTATTTCAGTTACCTGGCACATAGGAAAAAAAATGCTCAACATATGTAAGCTCTAATTATCTTTATCATCACTTCTCACAGGGTAGCAAGGCAACTCACTATCCCTACAGATCTTAGGAATAGGTAGAACAAAATCTCCCACAGGTAATTTTTAAAAATCTTTAAAATTAATTTTTAATTATACTAGTAGTACATGAGGACATTCTCCTTTGCCAGAGATAATTTAAGTGAATTCCTACTTGGAGTCAGAGGGCTGAATGAGATAATGTCTTGCAATCTCTAATAGCTCTAGGAACTGATGAATTTCCCAAGGACAAGGGCAAAAGGTCAGCACCTCCACCAGGACCTGTAATGCAACTGGGATTCAGCCAAGCTTCACTTCCCCCTGAGACAGGGTTGCATGCCCTCCATATTGCCTTGAGCTCTCCCTGAGACGGGCAGGCGCTTAATGGTAAACACATTGTCCAGCAAAATGAGAGGATGGATGTGTTTCCAGCTTAGGAAACTTAATAAAAATTCTTTATCTATTTTATTGAAAACTCAGTTCTGAGACATTACCTCACAGGTCAGGCCTGAAGACCAGCCATTCACTGTTTCATGTTGAGACCAAGCCACTGTTCCTCAGAGCAGCTTCTTTGAGGATTTTACTCCTCTTGTTGTGATTTAAATGAGGACTCTCAGCTACTTACATACAAAATTTCAATTAACACCCAACTAAGAAATTAATTCTACACATTAGAGAGGTGTCTAATATAAGCAAGTGGCAAATCTCAGTCCTAGGACAGTCATGGAGATTCATAAACGATTTTCAATATTTCAAAAGGAAATAAGTTTCTCTAGGAAAAATTATGCAGTCTGACAAAAAGTCACATTTCTTTGCTGTTCCTAGAATTTTATCAGCATAGTACAGCCATTCTGATTACACACACTGATCATGTCAGTGTGAGGTTTTTCTTTTTAACATCCTGGAGGACATAAATTGAAAAGACTATTTAGGCATCCTTTTGTTTATCTATCCATTGGTTATATTTGAAAATTCAAAACTCTGTATCTCTCCTAAGATTTTTAGTCTTACTACTCTTAAAAGAGATTATTATAATTTAAATACTTTAATCTACATTCACAAATATAATATATTCCATTTTCTTTTTATGTACAGTCATCCTTCGGTATCCATGAGAGGTTGTTTCCAGGACTTCCCAGCAGATAACAAATTCAAGGATGCTCACGTCCCTTGTATAAAATGGCACAGTATTTCCATATAACCTATGCATATCCTCCCTCCCTTTTACTTTAAATCATCTCTAGATTACTTATAATACCTAATTTAATGTAAACTCCATATAAATAGTTTTTATGCTGTATTGTCTAGAAAATATTGGCACAGGAAAAAGGTCTGTACATATTTAGTACAGATATAACCATTTATTTTTCCCCCAAACATTTTTAAACAGCAGTTGGTTGAATCCACAGATGTAGAACCCATGAATAAAGTGGGCCAATTGTATTCTAGTTATCTGACTAACCCTTAAGTAACTGGAAACAGTAGCTGAGATACAAGTCTAGAGACACAGACATCAGGGAATTCATCTCACAAACTGATGGCAAGGAGGGCCCCTTGTAACACTTTAACACACTACATGTAACACACTACAGAAGCTAAAGAAAGAAGTGGTCAAGTAGTCCAGGGTCCAGGATCCAGGGCTTGAGTTATATCATTATCTAATTTTCAAGTCATCAGCTAGGTGGCTATGCCCTTGATAAGAAATTGGACTCTGGGTATCACAAAGCAACATCTGACTCAATGATCACATCTTTTAAAAAAGATGGCTCTGACTGGTTTTTGTTATCATTTATTTATGCCACTAATTAATTAAGCATGGGAGTATGCCCTCATTATCACTGAATATTGAGTTTGTCTCAAAGTCCAATTTTCAAAACATGGGAGACTGAAAGAAGTCACAGATGAGAATGATAAAAGGCCTTTTGTAAGAAGTTTGGAAGCTAGTTAAAGTAGGAGTCAGCCAAATCACACTCACCCCCTATTTTTGTAAATAAAGTTTTGTTGAAATACAGCTATATCTATTTATTTCTTATCTATGGCTGCTTTCATACTACAATGGCAGAGTTGACCAGTTGTGTCCACCGGGCCTGAAAAACCTAAAGTATTTATCATCTGGCCCTTTACAGAAACAGTTTGCCAACACAGTTCAGAGGAACAGCTACAAAACTGGAAATGTGAGAACTGAACTCTGTACCTGGCTCTATCACTATTGGGAGAAACAAAAATAGGTTATATATGAATTACTAATAACTAAAGTGTACAGTGATTCACAAATATAGGGCAGGATATGATTAGTAATTAATTTGTGATCTTGAGCAATTTATTTAACCTTTTTGAGCCATTTATCACAATCTAATGTATGGAATGTTAATATTTAACCTAAGCAATCATATGAAAACATGAGAAAATGTATGTTTTGAAACATTAAGAGGGCTATGAGATAGAGAAGTTTCATTTCACTCTCCATTAAAAAGGATCCTGAATCAGAAACTATATTTCTCTCTTTCAGTATTCCATATTCCATGTAATTTAAAAACAAAATATACAGGACCACAAACATTTATCCTAGATCCCTAAATCAACTGGTTATTAGCCATGTCCACTAGCTACAAGATATTCTCCATTCAGCTAATAATTATTTAGAAGAGGAAATTAAGTTGTATTATATATAGTGGGGACATAACTCAGGAATAGCCACAAAATTATTTGGTATCATAATTTGTGCACGTGAGATGGCTACGTGGTAACATGCTGTAACTGCCTTTCCAGAACAGCCCTGGGCCAATATGGAGTAATCTCACTTCTATCTTATGCTCCAGCTCATTTGATAGGGCAATTCCAACAAATTTTCAGCAGCTCCTTTCCCATTATCCAGGAGTAGCTACAGCCAGTGGGAAATATCAGCTATAACTCCCTAACAAAAACAGAGCTTTAACATTTCACTGTGAGAAAAAAAGATGAAGTCTCCAATCATCATTTTAACCTGACACACCTGTTATTCTCTAGTCCAACTACTGAAATGTGCTCAGCTGAGAATGGCTGCGAGACCAAGCAAGAAGGGGAAGAGGTGGGTGATGGTATATATTTCTAAAAAACTGAAGCCAGACAGTGAGGCAGTAACTGCCATGATTAAACCCATAAATGCAAATGGTGTTGTCTAATCTTCCAAGAAGCATTTATCTAAATGAAACAACTGAACGCAGAGTGAAGCTGTTTACTTGCAATAAGTTAGATGCTGGAATCCTTTTGTCTTCTCATTTCAGACTGCCAAGTTCATCTCCATTAGCACTACCAGAGTCTTTTAAAGATGTGGACATTAGGGGAAAGACTCGGGTTTGTGTTCTAAGGTCACCAAAGACCTGACACCATCCTCTGGCAGAACTTGACTACGGGAACAGGTGTGATGGTGGTTAGCTCACCCAGCAAGCCCAGATCAATGTTCTGCCGCTCCCCCAATGAGAGTTATTAATTACATGGTTCAGCTACTGGTTTCAGAAACATGTTGATGATTCATTACTAAATGTAGCAAGCCAAAAAAGAACAGCATAAAATGGGTATAAAGATACCCAAATATACATCCTTCCTGTTAAATACTGAGATGGGATTTGAGTACTCCAGTATTCACTCGATTCAGTAGCTATAGTTTGTTTTTTTCCTGAAAAACTCAAATCATTTTAAAGACACCTACAGAAAGGTTACACAGATATTTCAGAGAATGGACTGAAAACAAAATAGTATATGAAATGAAAATTATAAATACTCTTGAGGAGGAATATATATTGGCTATATAGTTCCACTTCAGGGACATTCTCTAAACATAGCTTAAATAAAAAGCAATCATATAAAACATATCTATGCAATCAAATTCTTAAAGGAATACATTTCAACAATGTAATGGAAACAATTATTCAGCCTTCCAAATCAACTGAAGTAAGTTTATTTTTTTCATATATATAACTCAGATAAATAGTTATAGTTCTGGCATTTAACTTTAATTATAGATGGAATCTTCAAGAGAGACTTTATTCACATTCCAATAAAGAAAGACTGCAAATTGCCTAAATCATCACTAGGTAACAATGACATGTTACTGCAATGCACTGGCTTACTTTCTAACATCATATTATACATTACATATTTATTTGTTTGCTCTCTTCTACATGCAAATTAAAGCTCCATGGGGTCAGGACATGGAGCTGTCTTAGTCACTCACAACTGTAACCTCAACACCTACTATATGGTACCTGGCACACAGTATCCAATGTATACTTTTTGAATGAATAATGATGACTTAACTATGTATTGTGGTAGGAAGAGAAAGAAGATTATTCCTCACAGGGAGGAGCGAGGTGAGATATTTAAAACATCAAGGAGGTAAGCACCAAGTCCTGGTATCTGAGTACATGAGGGAGTACAGAAGAGGAGTCTAGGATGAAAGGGCAGATTTCCTATCTGAGTGACCAGGTAAATGATAGTAATCATTAAGCAATATAAAAAATGTATGGGGCAGGGTACAGTGGCTCACGCCTGTAATCCCAGCACTTTGGGAGGCTAAGGTGGGTAGATCACTTGAGGTCAGGAGTTTGAGACCAGTCTGGCCAACATGGTGAAACCATGTCTCTATTAAAAATACAGAAATCATCCAGGCATGGTGGTGCATGCTTGTAATCCCAGCTACCTGGGAAGCTGAGGCAGAAGGATTGCTTGAACTCAGGAGGTGGAGGTTGCAGATCACACCACTGCACTCCAGCCTGGGCGACAGAGCAAGACTCTGTTTCAAAAAAAAAAAAAAAAGAAAAGAAAAGAAAAAGAATTTGAGTTTTGATAAGAAAGTAATGAGTTCATAATTAGATAAGCTTAGTTTGGGGTACCTAAATGCATGTATCTAGCAGGCCACTGACTATATGAAGAAAGGAAAGGGTGAGGCTGGAAATATATTTTTGGTAGTAATTATCATCATGAAAATATATGGGATCATACAAACAGAGAATTCCACCACAATGGAAAAGAACATAAACTTGAAGAACATCAGCATTTGGAGAGTGGATATATTTGGGAAAGCCCAGGAATTAAAGTGAAGAAGCATTTACAAGGTAATAAAAGAATCAGAAAAGTCAGGGAAGAAGAACACTTCAAAAGGAGGGTTTATTCAGGAATACTTAATGGTGAAAAAAAAGGTCTGGTTAGATAAGAGGCTGAAAAGTGTTCCTGGGATTTGATAAAATGAAAGTCAATTAAAAACCATCGGAAAAAATGGTTCACTATGGTAGGGGAATAAATGATTCGAATGACTAAAGCCTGAATGTGGACTCTCTCCCACTAAAACACATATTAATGTCAGATATAATAGCATGTTAATATCCCTAGGTACTAGAAACAAAGAGGGAACTCAATACCAAAGGATCAGGTATGAGACCCAATAGAGTAGTGGCTGAGGAACCACATATGAATTGGGGAGGAGGAAACCTGGTTCACAGAAGGCAGAAAACCAGAACTGATACTCCCATATAAGGCAAGGACCCTGGAAAGGCCTTCCTCCTCCATGAAATGAGGACCAGGAAAACTATCCCTGGAAGACACAGGAAACCTTGCCATAAACTCCCAGGCCTATGTGATGCACAGATGTGGAGTCTGAATTTATACCTCCTAAATTATACAGGATCTCAAACCACAAAACAAACATTAAGAACAAGTCTTCATTGGTGAAACCCCCTGAGTTTCTTCAGCAGAAGCAAATGCAAAGCCATTCTGTAGGAACGCTTCCACAATCACACCCAATAAAAATAATCTTGCAATTTTTTTTTAAAAAAGCAAAAACCACACAAGAAAGTCATTCGTCAAGAGGGAGTAGCACCTAAGATTACATCTCTTGGCCCACTTGAGGGAGGAGCTAGGTGAGCAACATGTCCATGACTTGTATTAAAAAGACAGGCAGGCTGGGTGAGGTGGCTCACATCTGTAATCCCAGCACTTTGGGAGGCAAGGTGGGTGGATCACCTGAGGTCAGGAGTTCGAGACCAGCCTGACCAACATGGTGAAACCTCATCTCTACCAAAAATACAAAACTAGCCAGGCATGGTGGTGCATGCCTATAATCCCAGCTACTGGGAGGCTGAGGCAGGAGAATCGTTTGAACTTAGGAGGCAGAGGTTGAAGTGAGCCGAGATCATGCCATTGCACTCCTGCCTGGGCAACAAGAGCGAAACTCTGTCTCCAAAAAAAAAAAAAAAAAAAAAAACAACCAGACAGGCAATAACAGATGCAGATTCCAATATGAGATGCTCTTTTTCCCTCTGGTATGGCAACCGGTCATGCTCAAGATCGTGGCTGACTTTGCAGTCTGGTTCCCTGAGTGACTATAGCGAGCAGAGGCTTTGATGACCTACAAAAAGCATGTATTAATAGCATACATAAACTATGCACCTTTGCTCTTCTAAATGACTGAAATTTTGGATTGTTATAGTAGGACAAGCTAGCCTGTCCTGTCTGATATTAGAATATTTAGGACCACTTATAAAATGTTATATATGTTTAACATGACTAAATATATTTTTTTAAAAAGGAAAAGTGACTAGTGAGGAAGTGTCATTTATAAGTGTAGGCTATGTTTTCAAAAAATGTGGCTCACATTGGTGGTAGAGAAATAATACAGTGGCTAAAAGGGGACACAAGGTTGAGGCCTTTAAAAAAAAATAGGAGAGACTGGGCACGGTGGCTCATGCCTGTAATCCCAGCACTTTGGGAGGCCAAGGCAGGCAGATCACCTGAGGTCAGGAGTTCAAGACTAGCATGGACAACATAGTGAAATACTGGCTCTACTAAAAATACAAAAATCATCCAGGCGTGGTGGCAGATTCCTGTAAGCCCAGCTACTCAGGAGGTTGAGACAGGAGAATTGCTCGAACCCGGGAGGTGGAGGTTGCAGTGAGCAGAAACCATGCCATTGCACTCCAGCCTGGGCAACAAGAACAAAACACCATCTCAAAGAAAAATAGGAAAGACTTGAACATATTCACAGGCTGATGGTAAAGAGAAAGAGGTTAATGTAAGAGTTAAAGAAAGTAAAGATTCAATGCAATCTCTATCAAAATACCAATGACATTATTCACAGAAATAGAAAAAAAAAAATCCTAAAATTTAGATGGAACCAGAAAAGAACCTGAATAGCCAAAGCAATTCAGGGTAAAAAGAACAAACCTGGAAATATCACATTACCTGACTTTAAAATTTAGTATAAAGCTATAGTAATCAAAACAGCATGGTACTGGTAAAAAATAATGACAAAAGCAACAAAAAACATAAACACAGACACTTAAGACTGATCATGATGGCTCATGCTGTAATCTCAGCACTTTGGGAAGCTGAGGTAGGAGGACTGCTTGAGGCCAGGAGTTCAAAAGCAGACTGGACAACATAGCAAGATGCCATCTCTACCAAAGGAACAAACAAAAAATTAGCCATGCATAGTGGCGCACACCTACAGTCCCAGCTACCCAGGAGGCTAAGGCGGAAGAACTGTCTGAGCTCAGGAGTTTGAGGTTACAGTGAACTATGATCACACCACTGCACTCTAGCCTGGGTGATGGAGTGAGAGACCCTGTCTTTAAAAATAATATAAGACATAAAGTACAACAAAATGACTTGCATTAAAAAGACAGGCAATAATGGATGCTGGTGAGAATGTAGAGAAAGAAGAACCTTTGTGCACTGTTGGTGGGAATGTAAATACAGCAACTTTGGGGAACAGTATGGAAGCTCTTCAAAAAACTAAAAATAGAAATACCAGTGATCCAGTAATCTCACTATTCATTATATATACAAAAGAAAGGAAATGGATACATCAAAGAGATATCTGTAATCCCATGTTTACTGCAGCACTATTCACAACAGCCAAAATATGGAATCAGCCTAAGCATCCATCAATGAATGATGAATGGGAAAGAAAATGTGACATATATCCACAATGGAATATTATTCAGCCATAAAAAGAATGGAAATCTGTCATTTGCAGCAACATGGATAGAACTAGAAGACATTAAGTGAATTTAGCAGAGAGATAGATACTGCATGTTCTCATTCATATGTGGGAGCTATTAATAAAAAAGTAAATCCCATGAAAGTAAAGAATAGGTTAGTGGTTATCTGATGCTGGGAAAGAAACAGTGAAAAGGAGAAGAGGAGGATAAAGGCAAAAAAAGAATATAAATATATTTATTACAACTGAATTAATCGTATACTTAACAATGGTAAAGATGATAAATTATATATATATATATGTTCTACTTCAAGAAAAAATTAAAAAAGAAAAAAAAACAGCTTTGTCACATAAAAAAGACAGAAAAAAAAAAAAAACTATATACAGTTTATTAACCTTACCTAAGTCCTTCAAGCAAATCTTATAAAAAGCATCAGTTGATTTTTAACACCACTGTCCTCACAGAAATCATACTCCCCTTCTGTATACTAATGAAAAACCTATGGAGTAAAAGGCCCTTACAAATCCCCTAAAGAATAAAATATTTTCCCTCCATATTTTTTCAGTCCTCCTGTCTTCTACCTTCATTAGCAGAAAGCAACTGTAATTTTATAAATAGCAATGTCCAAGTATTGGTCCTTCAAAGAGCTGTGCCTGACTTTTGATGCATAATTTGTTCTTGAAAATGTGAACAGGTTGAACATGCACAGGTCAAACAATGGAATTTCATGTTATATAAGGAATCCTGTTAGACAGGATCTTAACGAGATACATTTTCAGAATTTATATGTTCTTCAGTCTTGTTATTTTCCTTCATTTACCAGCAGGAGTCAAAGAAACGTTAAAACTGACAGTAATGATGTAGTATTTGGGGCACACCAATAATTTTCTATCCTTATCTCAACTGTATTAGATTATGAGACCTATACATCTTTTTGCTACTATTGGTACTTTTATATTTAAATTTCCCAGTTATTTTTATAAATAAGGGCAAAATGCAATAAAATACACACATAGTTGCACAAACACACAACAAAGATGGCAATAAGAAAGACATATGACCGGAGCATATCAGAAATGCCTGCAAATAAACAGGACAGCAACCCCAACTACAGAAGAGGGAACTCAAAGGCTAAGAAGCATATGAATAGATGTTCAAATTCACTAGTAATGAAATAAATGCAATTTAGAACAACAATGAAGACGTATATTATACTTCTTAGACCAACAAAAATTAGAATTCTGAAGAATGCCAAGAACTGATGAAGAAGAGGCACATAAAAACAATTTGTTGAGGTGCCGACTGATATATCCACTCTAAAGGAATCTGGCACTGTTTGGGGTGTGTGTGTCCTACAACCTCACACTTCCAACCCTGCGTATATATTCCAAAGAAAGTCTCACACAGGTATTTCAGGGACAAAGGTCATCTTTGAAGCACTGCTGTGGTAGTGGGAAGCTACAGGCAATCTGGTGAGTCATTGGTAAAATGTTGTACATGAGCATGTATTACGAATATGCATGCAATAGTTCTTTCAAAGCAACTTGTTATTGTTGTAGTTCTAATTTCTCCATTCTCTCATCCACCTTTTTCTCTGGACTATGAGCTCTTCAAGGACAGAGACTGAACCTTGTTGATCTTTGTTTCCAAGTCACCACAGACTGTTCCTAGCCATAGTAGGTATTTATTAAATATTTAATAAATGAATAAAAAGGGACTTAATAAAACTTTTAAGATGAAAAATCAAATAGTGTACACAAAATCTGAGAACACAATGTTCATTTCTATGTAAAACAACAATTTGACAATAACCACAATAATGGTGGCAGTTTAACATTTTTCTTCAGTTTGGACTCAACGCACTAGAGATAACAGAGTAACTGACATTAGTTCAGAAATACTCAGGTATGTTACAAAACTCTGAGAAATGGCTTTATCTCTAAAATATAATATAAATGCTAGAAAAATCTAGTATAGACTATTGTAGATAACCTCAGATCAATATACATTTCTATGAAAAAAAATGTGTTGCATGTTAAATGGATGAGGCATCAAATATGAAAAGACAGCTCAATGGTTTGCATTATTTTTTTAAAAGAATTGGCTAGTCACATTTATGTATGATGTTTAGAATCCACTAAGAGCAGCTATAATGGAAATGTCAGTTGAAACTACTTCACTATTTGCCTTTAAAAGTGTTGTGCTGCATTTTAAAGACACTTAGATATTTGGCATTAAAATCTATGGTGACATGGTCACATGATTTCTCTCAGAGGAAATTGCAAGGAGAGGGGAAAAGGACAAAAGGAGAAACTGGCATTAGAGGCAGAAAGTCAGTTTTCAGCTCCAAACCTCTGCTCCTGAGGTTTTCCTCTAATCACAAGTCAACTGTCTATGCATTTATCAGGAAAATGTCTTCCCACAATTCTGGTATTTTCAGTTGATGCTGTGCTCTCCTGGATGAACACTTTAGAGAAAAGACAGGAACAGATGTGAAAGATGTAATAATTTATTAGGAACTAGTGGAGCTTGTGCTTTGTTCAGGGCAATCACATGTCCTAAAGCATAATATCACAGGACATAAACATGCCTCTAAAAAATTCACTTTTTATGAAGCAGAAGTGGAAGAAGTAGAAAACCACTAGTAGTTGTAATTTTGTACTACAACATTTTGCATTAAAGGGGACACATTTTGAACTAACTCCAAGATACTACTATATCCATTCTATTTAGCTAATGGAACAGGAGTCTATTTTAACCATCTGAAGGAGAATGAAATTAAAAGTCTTCTATTACATATTTTTATAAATGCATGACAGCAGAGAGGAACCTTAACAGGCCAGACATCTAGGGGGAAAAGAATTCTATTTTTTTGTGGTGAGAACTACAATTATCATTATAGTATGAAGTCTTCAAGCTAGCCTTCTGTTGTTCTTTTGAAAGACAGAAATAGAACTCTTTCTAACATAATAGATTTGGAAAATAAAAGGTGAAATGATCAAAACCTCTAGCCAATTGCACAAGCTTTGCAAAACAAAACAAACCACAGCAACAAAACCTTTTACAAGAAAAAGAGCATCACCAAAATTAATCGGTTCCTGTGTAACTTGTTTGGCATCATTTGGCATCAAGTAAATCTATACCTAAAGAATGATAGGACAGTCATTGGACTCAGTACCAATTCAGCTCTAGACTAATGGGTCACTGCCAGGCCAAGCCAGAGGGCTGCCCTTGTCCTTTCATGTAACACTGGTTGTAATTCCAGAATAATGTAGCGCAGTAAGATATGCACCATCACCTACTCCGACTTCCTCTTCTCACCCTCAATCCTTAAAAGGGGACTGTCACTACATTTATTATACAAAATCATAATAAGACTCCAATTTTTTCATATTTCCTCTAGGAAGTCCTCCTACTCTGCTTGTGCCTCTGTCCCACTGCCTGGCCCACTCAGGATGAAGGAGGTAAAAACCTGTACCTTTCTTCCTAGCCGTAGATATGTTACCCTAATTTAGGCTTTCTTGATTTCTCCCAAGGGCAGTTAGCTCATTCAACAGTTACTGAGTACCTACTATGTATAAAACAGTATTCTAGGTGCTGGGTATACAACAGAGAATGAAAGACACAAAAAATTCCATCATGATAGAACAACATTCTAGTAGAAGAAAAGACAATGAAAAAACTGAATAAGATAATGATATAGGCCGGGCGCGGTGGCTCAAGCCTGTAATCCCAGCACTTTGGGAGGCCGAGGCGGGTGGATCACGAGGTCAAGAGATCGAGACCATCCTGGTCAACATGGTGAAACCCCGTCTCTACTAACACAAAAAATTAGCTGGGCATGGTGGCGCATGCCTGTAATCCCAGCTACTCAGGAGGCTGAGGCAGGAGAATTGCCTGAACCCAGGAGGCGGAGGTTGCGGTGAGCCGAGATCGCGCCATTGCACTCCAGCCTGGGTAACAAGAGCGAAACTCCGTCTCAAAAAAAAAAAAAAAAAAAAAAAAAAAAGATAATGATATAGTTAGTACAGTAGAAGGTTGAAACCTGCACAGGAAATGGGGAGAATTTTAGCAACAGGATGATCCCTGCAGGCCTCAATGAGAAGGCCCAGGCATGGTGGAAGTCGCAGGAAAGGAGGTTAGAAACAGAAAAGGAGCTCAAGCTCTGAAAGGTCCTGTAAGGCCACTCAAAAGATCTTGGCTTTTATTCTATGTGAGATGAGAAGCTATTCTGACAGTTTGGAGCAGGAAAAAGGCATACACTGTCTGACTTACTATTTTAACTGATCCTTCTGATAGAGGTTAATAGGTGTTCCACACAAAAGAATTCAAATACATTTGAGTAACCTTCTCTACCGAATGCCTCCCTTTATGATTAACTAAGTCCCTTAGCACATTTAAACCTCTCAGAGCTCCTGCAGAAAGAAGCCAACGCTTATTTATTTATTTTTGTGACTGGGT
This sequence comes from Aotus nancymaae, assembly GCF_030222135.1. NCBI lineage: Eukaryota > Metazoa > Chordata > Mammalia > Primates > Aotidae > Aotus > Aotus nancymaae. The sequence continues at coordinate 3,123,896 of NW_026988491.1, forward strand.
CTCGCTATATTGTTGAGGTTGGTCTTGAACTCCTGGGCTCAAGCAATCTTCCCACATCAGCCTCTCAAGTAGCTAGGATATCATACATCTACTAGTCCCATAGAATCATCTCACTATGAGAACACCTTTTAACATCTCACAGAATACAGTTCAGATGTGAAACCAGGAAACACTGGGCTAGATGGTTTGAGATCTAATATTCTAAGACTCTGTATCAGAAACATTTTAATAGTAGACTCCTAACTAAACTGACATTATACAGGGCCAAGAAAGCTTGTTATGAAAAATAGATAAATTCAGGCTTTAGATGTCTATCTCTTCTCCTTCTCACTCTCCCTCTCTCTGTCTCTCCAGTGAAATAATAACAAAGAGAAGGGAATCAGGAATACCTGGAAGCAAAGTCAGGCTAAAATAGCCCTCAACAGACTATGATACTAGGCAAAATCAAAGTTAAGGTGATTAGTTCAAGCAGAGACCCCTTAGTGTCTCTTGCTTGTCACGTAAGAGTAGTTCAACAGCTTGAACTGTTACAACTAACACAACTCTGCAGCCATTTATATCTGACACAATGTTTATTCATCTCAGCTACTGACTCTGTAAATCAGACTTTATGCAAGCAATAGTTTGGAGCTGCTAATCTAGAAAAATAGTTTTCCCCACAGCAGTATGGCTTGATTAAAGTTACATCTTTTAAAGCAATATATTCATCAGTCAATTTGTTTCTTTGATCTTTTCTTATTTACCTCAAAGTATCTCAAACAAGTTTCCTATGTCCATAATATTTCTTAGTCACTGAAGCTTAATATAAATTAACAGCCAATTTCTATAGCTTCACCTGTGATACAATCAACTATGAGATTTCCTTCTTAAAATGAAAAAATATGAATAAAGTAAAATCAGTGCTAATGAAGAGACCTAGACTGACAGATCTATGAGTAGGATTGCTATTTGTTGAGTTTCCCAAGGAGCAGTGACTGACTCGCTCACGTATTGTATACATAAAGAGGGCAAATGTGTCATCCCACAAGGCCCAAGTAGAAATGGAGAACCAGGGCTTTCCTTATGGGGAGGGGATGGTTCCTACGATAAGAACGACTACCAGAAGTCAGACCTTTATGAGACTACCAGAGGTCCAATGTGGTTAACAGAGAAGCACACCGAGAATAGAGTAGAAGCCAACCTAGAGAGCCCAGAAAAAGCGTGACAGGCATGGGTGGGTCATGAATTAAAACTAGCAAAGACCAACAAGAGGAGACCAAGCAAGCCGAGAAGGCAGTCTGGAAGAATTCTAGAATCAGAGTTGAAAAGTCCAAAGTGGTTTTTAAGGAGGCCCTAAAATAGATTTCATGGTGAAGCTTTATGTTAGATTGAGATGAATAAGAGACAAATGACAGGTTTTGCCATCAAAAATCAATAATAATAATGACTAGCATCTATTACATCCTTACTATGTACTATGCATGATGTTAATGTGTTACATTCATCTAATCTCTTTAATAGCCCTCTGAAATATGTTTGAATCCTCATTTTACAGAGGAGTAAACAAAGATTCAGAGAGATTGAGCAACTCAACTTTTTAAATACAATAAAACTCTATTGCATTTGTGACAGTAGCCCAAAATAAACATCTCATGCCAGTGACACAAAAATGAATGGCAGGCAAAAAAAAATTCAGCAATAAGTACATTACTGATTAATCACAAACATTCAATTCTGAATAAGACAATTTACTACATACTAATGCAGTTTTCATTTCACATAATCATCCTATTCTCCTATGCCTACACTATTCAGTAGGTTCCTGTGTTAATTCTTATACATGTGTGGAGTAAAATAATAATAATAATAACATAGTACTTTGTATTTTTAATGTTGTAATGTTGATAGCTCAGTCCTTAAGAGTCTGTATGTCAAGGGATCATGTTGATGCAGCATTTAGGGAAGGCTGACCAGAGAGGATAAACTTGATCTAAGTTTTGATCTCAGAGCAAAAGGAGTAGGGGGTTAGTCAGGATAGAGGATAGGATCTACAAACAGAAGTAAATGATAGTGGAAAGGCAATTAGGAGCTGGATCACAAAGGGCCACGGCTAATAAGTTTAGACTGATTTGTGGGTTATGGTGACTTGGTAGATTTGATACAGGAGAATGCTGTGTTTAGATCTTGACACTGAAATTCTGCTCTAAGATCTTGGGAGAATGGGTTAAAAGGAGGGAGTGGGAAGGCAAAATGACCAATTCAGGGGTTATTGTTATGGCCATGTGATAATGGTTTGGCTGTGTCCCCACCCAAATCTCATCTTGAATTATGGCTCCCATAATCCCCACATGTCATGGGAGAAAACTGGTAGGAGGTAACTGAATCATGAGGGCAGGTTTTTACCATGCTGCTCTGATGATAGGGAATACATCTCATGAGATCTGATTGTTTTACAAACAGGAGTTCCCCTGCACATGCTCTCTTGCCTGCTGCCATGTTAAGACACACCTTTGCTCCTCCTTCACCTTCCACCATGATTGTGAGGCCTCCCCAGCCATGACGAACTGTGAATCCATTAAACCTCTTTTTCTCTATAAATTACCCAGTCTCAGGTATCCCTTCATAGCAGTATGAAAATAGACTAATACACAATGCCCCTTCCCCTTTCATCATTTGGGAAGCAACACAGAACATAAATTAAAATGTTTAAATGAGTTCAGGAAAAGATGTTTAGGGTATCCACTACAGGCTCTGGGAAGGAGAATAAAGGATATTTGGAAGAGATAGACAGATACGTATATATTTCATATAAATGATATATATAAATAAATATATGCATGGGTGCGTGTGGGTACATGCACACACGCATGCAAGTGCAGGCATGTGTGCTTAAATGAGGCCTGAAGACTGCCTTGGCTGTGGAGAATGGTAAAAATTGCCAAGTTTCTGCATGAGGCATCAAGGGAGCCAGAGGAGTCAGAATGACCACATGGGAGAGAAAAGAGATGAAAAACATGGGTTTAGACCTGCTGAATTCAAAGTACCTGTGATATACACTGAAGAAAGACTGCAATATGAGTGTAAAGTTTAAAAGCAAGATCCAGGGTGAAGATATATTTCTAGAGACTTCTGAATGATTCCTTATTTTCCCTCAGAGATAACAGTATTGAATATTAGGTTGAACTATATGGAACTACCAATATTCTATTTTTTGACCTCTAAAAATGACAATTTCAACATGAGAACCTACTTTATCCATGAGTTCCTTGAAAATAAGACAATATGTCAATATACAAGTATTTCTAAAACAGAATCCACAACAGATACTTCAGAAATATCCTGGAATAATAAAGAATAAATAACATACATTTATGAATCATGTGCTCATTGTTTTTATGTGGTTTTGCAAAATTTTTACTAAAATTTGCATAATTTACACACTAGCACTATAAGACTGATACACTATTCAATTGTAATTTCAAGCAAATATGTTTTGTGGGGTCATGCAAACCATGTATCCATCCCACAATTTTCTGCCTATGTGAGGAACTAGTAACTATAGTTTTTCCAAATGGTTTATCAGTGCTCATTAATTGACTTACTCCCAAACAGTCTTTGTAGAGGGAGAAATGAGAACAGGTGGGTACCACATCACCAAATTAAATGTTTCCTGTAAGGCACCTCAGTTTCCACATCTGCAAAGTAGAGGCAATATGAACTTATATCTGTGGCTGACTATAAGGATTAGAGGAGATACTGCACATAACACATGGGACACAAGAAAAGCTTAGTAAATGGTTGCTTTTGTTATTATGTCAGTGTTGCCAAATGACCAGCAGCAACTATTCAAAAATCATCTCCTATGTCAGGTTGCTGATGATTGACTATATCAGCTTATTTATATGCTTCAAATTCTTGTGACAAGAATAACATAGTAAATGAGACATATATTCAGAAGAACTATGTAGTAATCATTGAATCATAAAGATCTTAGAATAAAAAATGGCCTTTAGAAATTATCAATATTCCTTCAACAACACCTAGATAGTAGTTGAGGAAGCCTAAATATTTCAGGGATGGCAATAAATATTACAATTATTTTAAAAGTTCCTGTTTTTTGCCAGGTGCGGTAGCTCATCCCTGTAATCCCAGTACTTTGGGAGACCGAGGTAGGCAGATCACTTGAGGCCAGAAGTTCAAGACCTGCCTGGACAACATGGCAAAAACCCATCTCTACTAAAAATACAAAAATTAGCCAAGCATGGTGGCATGCGCTGTTAGTCACTGTTAGTCCCGTTTTCCCTTCTGACAACATGCCCAGCAAGTTTATTACTTCCTCAAAGGGAATCATATGAATATAATTCAGGTTAAGGTATATCTGCAATCTGAGTGTACCATTTTCAGTCATGCTCATTTATCAGATAATTAAGCCTTATTGCTGGATTCCTATTTCTATTTCTGGCAAGGTTTTTCCAGTAGGTTTCTCAAGAGTCTAATCTTGGCATATCAATGTGGATATGACATTTTCATACATATTTTTAAATTTAAGCCCCACAAAAACATAACTTTTTTTTTTTTTTTGAGACAGAGTCTTGCTCTATCACCCAGGCTACAGTGTAGTGGCGTGATCTTGGCTCACTGCAACCTCTGCTTTCCAGGTTCAAGCGATTCTCCTGCCTCAGCCTCCTGAGTAGCTGGGACTACTGGTATGTGCCACCATGCCTAGCTAATTTTTTGTATTTTTAGTAGAGACAGCGTTTCACCATATCAGCCAGGAGTATGCTTTTATGCTACCCATGTTTTGTGGCAATTTCATCACAGAGCATTACTGTAGCAATATAAAACTGATATAATGACCGTTAAGCATCCAAAAATTGTCTACTTACAAACCCTATAAAAACCTAGATTGCACCAGAATGGCTACATGATGGCATCTCAATGATGATGTGAATTATAAGTACAAAAACTACTGTTCTCCAGTTGTTTATAAACAGTTTGATTTTAATACAGGGTTGTATCAAATATGGAACCTTTCCTATTATACTACTTTTAAACTCAAAATTAGAAGGCATCAAAAACATTGAATTGCTAGGATTATATCCATTTGAGAATACTGAGTAACAGTTGGTCTCTAGGTACTTGTGAGGGACTAGTGGTATACTATACTACACACTGGGCTAAGTGACCTACAATATGTTTCCTATGACCAATTTCTGTGATTTCTTATTTTATATCTTGAAAGAAGCTAGTTACCTAACTACAGAGAAACACTGGTTTCTAGTGAGAAGAAAGAACAGTTGGATTTCTATTCCTATTTCCTGGCAAGGTTTTACCAGTAGGTTTCTCAAGAGTCTAATCTTGGCATATCAATGTGGAAGAAAGTTTATAAGCTGGGAAATCTATTCCTTTTAATAGTCACTCGGGACACTAAATCAGCCAGGTGCCAGGGCAAATCACTCTGTAGAAAATGGGAACAAGACAAGCCTAATATCTGTTTCTGGAATTTGGTAGGAGGAGGACCGAAGTCATTGCCTCTTTTGGTCCTTTACTTATATCAATTCCTTTGTAAACAAGAGAAATAAAATGAAACAAAAAGTAAATATGGATGTCTGAGAGTCATAATACTGAATATGCTAATATGCATAAAACATTTTGAGTTCTTCAGAGATAGATCATCATGTAAATTAAACCTAGTACTATTAATCCTACTATTCAATCAAAACACATGAATTAAACCTGCAGTACCTAATCAGAAGTAGGTACTCCCTAGACATATTACAGCCAATAATATCAAGTAAAACATTTCCAAATCCAAATGTCTTTGCTCAAGGTTTCAGTAATTATTTTTGTAGTCTTTCTGAAATGATTTATGTCTCACATTCCAATGTAATAGGACAGGACAGAGATCAATTCCTTTGGGACTAGGACCAGTCAGCTGCAGTGAAATCCTTTTACTAACATTTTCAAGGTTTAATATCAGGTATTTTACCTTATTTAAACCTAAAGGGTATTTCAACGCCTAGCGTGCCATCAAGAACAGGCTCTTTATTGTCCTATTAGGGCGGAGATGTATACTCTGTAAACTCAAGAGATTAAAAGCAAATGGAGGATATGAATCAGATTAATGGTCTGGTCCCTGAGCCTTACTAGAGAGTTTACTTAAAGTGAAAGCTCTGGATACTGATCCAACTTCTTCAATTTAACCAAGATTCTCACTTGAATGGCTCTCGTAACAGCATTAGTACTGAAATCCTCTACTTCATTCTTTCCAAGGCTCCTAGAAATAAGAAAATTGCAGAGAAATGTGATCCAAAGTACTGCCTGCAGTGGGCGCAGGATTCAAGGAATGCTACGAGTTCAATAGAAGAGAGAGTGTGAGATGTGTGCCAACAAAAGTCCTTTTCAAAGACTGATTCATGAGGTTAGGTAAAAATCTTTTCATCTAGGTCACTGAAAAACATCCTTGAAGGCAGACTGACTTCGAGACTCATCTATGTTAATGATATATGTAGGAACAAAAGCCAATTGCCATGGTAATGCATACTTAGTAGCAAGAACCACTGAACCAGAGCGGGCTCTATGACATACTAGTTTGAAAATATCTGATTCTAAAAGAGAATCAGTTTTCCTTTCAAGTGGTAATGAGAATTCCAGATCGTCTATAAGTATGCATTTAATGGGAAATGCAATGATCCTTGCCATACCTTCACGTCTAATTCCTACTTTTTTCCCCTTTGCAGATTACCAGAGAATTAGTTTTTCTGTTGTCATTCCTCATCTAGTTTCTTAGATGTTAGCTTGTAGACACCTTTCACCTCATCATGGTCTTTTTGAGAAAGCAGAAATATTTCCTCTTCAGTCCAAGTTATTTAATTTCTACTTCTATTTTGGTGAGAAAGAGTAACATATTTATTTATTATGACAATCTATATTTTCTGATACATTTTCTATTACTTAAAAAACCTTTCTTGTACTCACGATCATAAAGAAAGTATGCTGTATCTTTAATAATATGCCTAATACAGGTCTCAATGTGCTGGCCAGTGAATGTTTGAATACTGCCAACACCCAGCGGCCTTCTGGCAGCACTGGGCCTTCTAAAAGCTGTTCTCTGGCAATAGCCTTTCATGCAAGTACTAATTTTATTATAGCTAGTTTATGATTTTCCCTCATTTCCCTGCTATTTTTAAATGTGGGGCTGTAATAGGAGGTGTCTAGAGGCCCAGGAGATGAAGGAACCATTACACACTATTGGGTCTCTGTGGTATCAGTGGCCTTTGGAAGCTAAGGATTCAAATGCAATGTCAAAGAGTATTTGAATACAAGGTCCCTCGGGAACTGTGCCCAATGAGAAACACACTGCTTTGCTCTCTTTATTTTACTTTTAATTTCTGCTTTTAAGTCGTGGTCTCTCAACACTCTTCCCAGTTTTGTTCTTGAGAGTTATTTTTGTACACTGCCCACTCTAGCCAGACCTATTTAGCAACATTTCACAACATTGTCTTGGGAGATGAGTTTTTGACATCCAGCATAATGTACCAGAACTGATTTCTATAACACAATGTTAAAACAGCTCATAATGTAAACAAACACCCTGCATGAAAAAATGTCAATTTTATTTGATGTTATTCCACATGTAACTCTGGGCTGCAAGTTTTCAGAAAGACTGGCTAATCAGAAAAAACATTTCGGAAAATTAGAGTGGTTTTCAAGAATAGTTTATTGGGATGAAGAAAGACATTATGAAATAGGAAAGGAGGGAAGCCATGTGCTTTTCTTAAATTAGGCTTATTTATGATAACTGGGATAAACAAGTCTCACAGAAGAAGGTGACAACTAGTATCCTGGATCTAAATCCAAACTGTACCATCCCAATCAACCTCTACAGTCAGAAGAGTGAAGGGAAGAAAGAAGCACAAGATAGAATACGAGCTGCATACTGATAAAGATGAAAACACCCTCACTTTAAGTTGCAAGAAAACACATGCAAAACAGTGGGGACCACTGGTAAGAACTATTGAAGAAAAACCCAAGCTCTGTAAAATATTTAAAGAGACTTACCCTGAGTCAAATGTGAGGACCATGACCCATAACACAGCCCCAGGAGGTCCTGACAACATGTGCCCAAGGTGGCTGGTTACAGCTTGGTTTTATATGTTTTAAGGAGACATAAAACATCAATCAGTGCATGTAAGGTATGTATTGGTTCAATCCGGAAAAGCAAGACAATTCAAAGCGGGGAAAAACAAAAGGACAAATACAAAAAGAAACACATTGGAAAAGCATTTGAATCCTAAAATTGTATTTTTAAAAAGAGCAAATATTGCAAATGTGACTATTCAGGGTTATGTTCATGCTAAAAACAAAATAGAGACAGGAAAAGTCACACTCACATAAAATGATGGCTCTGGAAATACTATTAAATAGTAGCAATCCCTGGATCAGATCACCTAACAAATGTGCTTTATCTGAAGAGGACTGTGAACCCAAAGCAACCCTAGACTTCTTTTTCAGATTGTCATAAACGCAGATTACACTCTGACATTTAAAAAAAAAAAAACACAAGCTTTAAAGTAGCTTTAATATGTACAGAGGTCACTCAGCAATATTTATTCCCCATTAATATTCTTTTCTATTTATCTATTTCTATATGTGTTTCACTTTTCCTAACATAAAAACTAAAGGGCAAATAGATATGCAACCCAGTTATATATCCTTGTACAATATGAGACACCAGGTAATCAAGCTGTGTTACCATAAAAGCCACTGTCAGCTAGATCCAGTGGCACATGCCTATAGTCCCAGCTACTCAGGAGGCTAAGGCTGGAGGAATGCTTGGGCCCAGGAGTTTGAGACCAGCCTGGGCAACACAGCGAGACATGTCTCTCAAAAAAAAAAAAAAAAAAAGGCCACTGTCAAGTGGCTCCTCTATGGGATCCATAAACCAGATCAAACTCTTTAGCCAGAGTCAGCTCCATTCATTCAACAGTGTATCCTCTGAATTTACAAGTACGTTTATATATATTTATTTTTAATAAAAAGAAGCTATCACTTTGACTGATAAAAGAAATAAGATTACAATTATCCAAGCATTCTTAAAGTAAACTGCAAAAATCCAAGACAATATTCTTTGTGGGTTTTCTCAGTCTTTTTCTTTTTTTTTCTTTTTAATAAAAGACGGGGTCTCACAATATTGCCCAAGCTGGTCTCAAGCAACTCTCAACACCTCAGACTCCCAAGTAGCTGGACTATAGGCAAGCACCACTGCACCCAGCAAGACAATAATCTCTGGTTTAGGCTGTATACTCTTCAACTGTGTTATTCCACAATTTTAGATACGGTACCTTATTCTTCTCTGGCATGATCATTACATTGAACTACTGTAGTTAATAAATACTTCATTAGAGCACTATAGATGAACATAATCTGGTAGTATTCTTTACGAAGTATCCTCTCTAGAGTGGGAAAAAAAAAACACTTCACATGTAGTGATACGGTTTGGCTGTGTCCACACCCAAATCTTAACTTGAATTACAGTTCCCATAATTCCCATGTGCTGTGGGAGGGACCCAGTGGGAGATAACTGAATCATGGGCACAGTTCCTCCAAACTGTTCTTGTGACAGTAAATAAGCCTCGTGAGATCTGTTTTTTGTTTTTGTTTTTTTGAGACAGAGTCTCACCCTGTTGCCCAGGCTGGAGTGCAATGGCACAATGTCAGCTCACTGCAACCTCTGCCTCCCGGGTTCAAACAATTCTCCTGCCTCAGCCTCCTGAGTAGCTGGCATTACAGGCACCATGCCCAGCTAATTTTTGTATTTTTGTTGGAGATGGGGTTTCACCATGTTGGCCAGGCTGGTTTCAAACTCCTGACCTCATGATCCCCCTATCTCGGCCTCACAAAGCGCTGGGATTGCAGGCATGAGCCACTGCACGTCAATCTGGTGTTTTTTACAAGGGTTTCCCCTTTTGTTTGGTTTTCATCCTTTCTTCTTCTTCTTTTTTTTTTTTTTACTAGGCAAAGAACTTTATTAACCTGCTTTCAAACTTGATTCCCAGGCTTCTTCGGCTTAATTAGCTGCAAAGAATGAATTGTGTATAAGCAAAAAACTAAAAAGAGCTGCAGTGTCCAAGGGGCTTGGGCTTAAAAATATTAAAGAGATCTAGATTTTATCAGATCCATAAACAAAAATTTCTTAAAAAGCAGTCATAATATAAAATAGCAGCTCCCAGTAACTTCTTCAAGTTTTATCTTCAGAAGTTGACTCAATTCAGTTTGCCTCATTCTTGGAAGCCTCATCAAAATTCTCCACAAGCTCTGGAACGTCATCATCCTCCTCCTCTCCAGTAGCAAGTGGTGCTTTTCCATCCACAGATTGTTTGGGCAGAGCTTCAGCTAGTCTCCTTAAACTAGTCAGACTGTCTGCCCCAAGCTGGTTTAAGATGCTGGGTAGCATTTCTGTCAGCTGCTTTGTCTCAGCATGGCCTGTAATGGTGAAAGTGTTCGCTGCCAGAGATGCCTGAACTTTAGGGTTGTTAAAGTGGATCACTGTTCCTTGGTTTGTAAACATATTCACCTCTTCAATACCAGAGATATTGTTTACCCCTAACTTCTTTAAGGAGAACTGAAGTTTTTTATCATCTGCTGTGGCTGTTCTATGAACCACCTTCTTCTTTCTGCAAGCAGTTCCTTTCCCACCAATGCGCACTTGTGCCTGCAGTTTGGCGAGTTTTTCCTGGTTCATGATTGTTTCTTTTATCTTGTCGGAGCGGATAAGGGGTCACGCGGGGGACTAGGGTTGGTGCTCAGGGGGTCTCGGGTGGACCAGCTGAGATTAGGCGCACACACGCGGGGATGCAAGATGGCAGCTAAAGGGCAGTTTTCATCCTTTCTTGACTGCTGCTATGTAAGACATGTCTTTCACCTTCCACCACGATTGTGAGGCCTCCCCAGCCACACGGAACTGTGGGTCCATTAAACCTCTTTTTCTTTATAAATTACCCAGTCTCGGGTATGTCTTCATCAGCAGCATGAAAAAGGACTAATACATATAGAGTCTAACAAAAGGGATTAAAAAACAAACCTTAGAGTCTTGAACATACATGTATTGTCTAGCAGATAGGGCTTCACAGATGTTCCCAAAATTTGACAATGTTAGCACAAGTTCAAAATTTAAGCACTTTTCTCATAAGATGAAGTCCATCAGAGCACTATTATCACTCAACCAGATCAAGGTTGAATTGATTTTACAGAATGCTGGTTAGACATGGTTTATGACCTCAGTAAGTGAGTAGAAGACACAAATACAACATTATCAGTGATGCAGTGTAAAAGCCAATGGACTACAAGTTAGAAGCCCCTGATATGAGAATAGCCATTAACTGGCTGTAAGTCCTCAGATAGGTATCTCTATCAGAGCCCTAGCTGTTTCAGCTATAAAATGAGGGCAAGTTGCTCTCTAAGATCCTTATCTGATCTGAAAGTTGTAATTCTAAGCAAATAAATATCAGGAATCAAAATATTAATAAAAATCACATAATAAGCTACTTCCAGTTATGACAGACTAGTCTGTAGCAAAAGAATTCATCTGCCAAAAACAACTTATAAAATAGTATCATTTTAAAAATCCATTTAAAGGCATTGGAGTGGTATTGAGATATTTGAGATGGAAGGGACCAAATCCTGGACAAAAGAACTCACAGAAACTTAGCAGAGCTTTCAGCAATCCCCAGGATTAGGGAGATAAAACCTTAAGTTCAGAGCTACCAAGGAAGCCAGGGTTTGACGTGCCATTACAGAACGTGAACCCAAGTGTCTCAGCCACCACTATCCTCAAGACACTTGCTATTTTATAAGTAGCATACACCTAGAGGAGGAGAAGACAAATAGAAAGCACCTGCAATAAATCAAGTTATTGGCATTTTCATGGTACTAGAAAGATAAAAGCTAAAGTTCAGAGTCCACCAAGGTGGTGGGGCCTGGTAAGTACCTCAGATTTAAAGTTGGCACTATTCAAAAACTAAAGCCTAAGAGTAAAGTTGAACCAGAAATCAGTTTAACTGAAACCCAACTTTGAAATATCTCATTCCTGACTGCATTAAGACGATCTACTCAATGGAGTAGATCGTCTTAATGAGATACTATCTGGCAGTAATATCTACATGCCTGCCAGATATTAAAGGAAATGTTGTCTAAAGGAAGGTAATACCATTGAGATTCTCTTAACATATTTTATATACAATGGCCAACGTTCAATAAAAACTGAACCATGCACAACAATAGGTCCAAGAGAAGAAACAGAAAATATAAATGAACCCACAAATTATTAGACATAGAACTTAAAATAACTTATTAATATATTCAAGGAAAAATAAGCTAGATAATGTCATCAGAGAACTGGATTCTATAAAAAAAAAGAAATTGAAATTCTGAAAATATAACTAAAATTGACAATGTGATATATAGGCTTCATAGTAAGTTGAACATAGCTAAAGAGAGATCTGTGATCTAGAAGACAGAATATTTAAAAAAAGCTAAGCTGAAAGACAGATAAAAAGGATAAAAAATACAGTACAAAGCATAATGGACATATGGAACATGGTACAAAGGTATAATATATGCAGTAGAAGACCTAGAATAGATGGACAGGAAGAAATGAAGCAGAAGCGGTATTTAAAGAGATAATAGCCAAGAATGTTCCAATACTAACGAAAAGCATCAAGCCATGAATTCAAGAAGCTCGGTGAATCCCACACAGAATATAGAGTAAACCACACCTACACAATTTTACAGTAGAAGTGCTGAAAACCAGGCAAAAGAAAAAGCAAGAAGAAGGGGGAAAAAGATACTATCTTCAATAACAACAACAACATTGAGACAGTTTTCAATAGAAAAAAGTGGAAACAACCCAAATGAATACATAAATAGTATATATATTCATATAACAGAATGCTATGTAGAAATGAGCATACATGAATTACTGGTATAGGCATCAACAAAAATAAGTCTAACAAACATAACAATGAGCAAAAGAAACCAGGTACAGAAGATACATGAATCCATTTGTATAAAGTTCAAAAATAGGAAATACTAGCCCAAGTCAGAATAATGGTTATTCTGTGGTTGTGATTAACATTGGAAGCAAACAAGAAACTCTAATGAGCTACTGGTAACTCCAGTTTCTGAAATGCATAGAGGGTAAAAGGATATATTTACTTTGTGAAAATTCATCTAAAAATTATTTGTTTACTTTTCCATATATAACAGTTCAATAAAAGTTTATTTAGATACATATATACATCAATGTATAACAGCAGTCTTTAAATTGCAAATTCATTTTACAAATGATTCATATACACAACTTCTTTCCTTCTTTCTATTCACTGCTTAATGTACCTTCCAACTACTCCTTATTTGGGTTCAAAAGACACTAAGGATTGAGATGGTCTTAGAAATAGGAGCAAAATTTATAGTACATTTATAGATTATTAAGTGAATAAGATACTAAGGACCAGGCTGGGAACTTGGTCTCATTTAAGACATTTCTGTGGCGAACCAATTTAAAGACAAGCAAAACAAAAAGAATCTAAGACAAGAGGGAAAGACTGTTTCTTAAGAGTGACCAAAAAAGAAGTATGGATTGCTGGATTGCAGAAACGATGCTATTAAGAATGCATTAGGCTGGGCCTGGTGGCTCATGCCTGTAATCCCAGCACTTTGGGAGGCCAAGGCAGGCAGATCACCTGAGGTCAGGAGTTTGTGACCAGCCTGGCCAACATGGTGAAACCTCATCTCTACTGAAAATAACAAAATTAGCCAGGTGTGGTAGTGCATGCCTGTAATACCAGCTACTCGAGAGGCTGAGGCATGAGAATCATTTGAACCCAGGAGGCAGAGGTTGAAGTGAGCTGAGACAGCACCACTGCACTCCAGCTTGGGCAATAGAGTAAGACTACCTTTAAAAACAAAAAAAGAGAGAATGCATTAGGAATTTGATAGAGTAGATCAAGAAAATAAATGTAAATATAATATCTTGAACCCCACAGTAAGGAGCCTGTTTGTGATAGATTAAACATTTAGCAATCACTGGAAGATCCAGAAGAACTTTAAAATAGGATAGATTATTCAGTCCGCATTATGTAAGTTCTAGAAGAAATTCTATACTTCTAAAGCAACTTAAGAAAATCCATCAGTCTGATAAAAGCTTTGGCAAAGATTTTTCCAACTTTATGCATGTTTCACCTGAAATAAGGAGAGAAGGACCTTAAATTAAATTCCCATCACTACCATGAGTTTGCCTCAAACAGTAAGACCATTACATAGTTTGTGATACAGCCTGTTAGTAAAATGATGTTAATAATTTGGTAGTTGTTCTTCTTACAGGATCTCATATGCAGTGAAGGTGGCTTTAAAACAAATTGGACAATGTTAGAAACCAGGAAGGTAGTCCAGGTTTTACAGTGTTGTGCATTTTTTTCCATTCCAATAATTCTGCAGACTCTGCTGCACCTTGGGAAAGACAGTTGTTGATACAAATATGCATGTTTGAACTTATAATTGTTTTACAAGAAAGTGCCTTCTTCCTTACCTCTTTCATGAAAGAAGACACTCCAGCTGCTTTTTTGGAGAGAGTAAAGGTATTCTGCAATACAGTAAAGCAATCTTTGTTTTTTAACTCAGAGTGGGAGGGAAGAAAGGGGAGAAAGCTTAAAAAAACAAACAAACAGTTTTTCTAACTATGCTGCCTACCCCTCCACTCCATTCTGATGCTGAAATGGTGAGAAGATTGTCAATCAATGGGAGTATGGGGTGGGAGCTGGTAAGTTTGATTTACAAAGGGTGGCTAGGTGATCCTGACCTCCCAGTTGAAACAACACTGTACTAAAACTGATCTACAGAAAGTACTGTCACTAGTAATTTTTTTTTTAAGACAGGACCTTACTTTGGCGCCCAGGCTGGGGTACAGTAGCTTGATCTTGGCTCTATAGCCTCAGACTCCAGGGCTCAAGCAATCCTCCCACCTCAGCCTAACGAGTAGCTGGGATCACAGGCATGCACCACACGACGCTTGGCTAATTTTGTGCATTTTTTGTAGACACAGGGCCATGTTGCCCAGGCTGGTCTCGAACCCCTGAGCTGAAGTGATCTGCCTGCCTCAGCCTCTCAAAGTGCTGGGATTACAGGTGGAAGCCACAGTGCCTAGCCCACTATTTTTATTATAGGAACCCTTCTAATGTATCAACACCCAAATCTTGGTTAGCATAATCCACTGGGATCATGAGCTCAGGGCTAAAGTAATAGGATACAATTGTATATCAAAGGAAAAATAAGTACCTGGCTGATTTGGATTCAGGAGAAAGATGGATCTGAATTAGAAATAAGATTTGATTAGACAGACAGGTAGAGTTATGCTACTGCCAAGTATATACAGTAATTATTAATAGAACTTCTCTAATGGTTTTCTTGGCTAGCGGAGAGATTAGGGATGATAATCATGGCAGCAACTGCTGTGGCAGCTAAAACTTACTGTCTACATGCTTTATGCTAACCATTGTGCTAAGTCATTTATTGCATATTATCCCTATTTAATGGATTAGGAGACTCAGGCTTAAAGAAGTTTAATAACTTACCTAAGATCACAAAAATAGTTAAGTGTCAGACTGAGGACTTAACCAAAGTCTATTTGATCTTAACCATGATCTTAACCACATTCTGCTTATAAATCTGATCGACATAGTTAATTCCTTATATGTCTAATATTTCTAGATAATTTATGAATACTTGTTAAAATACTTAAATTATGTAAGTATTTTATTCATCCTGTAATCATTTTTAGCTTCTTGATTTGACTAGGCAAACCTCCTAAGAAATACTTAAAAGATAAAACTTAGACTCAGTCAATTACCACAAATTCTAAATAAAATCAGTAAAATTAATTAGTGAAGTGTTAGCAGAGCCTAAAATAATAATTTTTAAAAATATTAGAAAGTTCTTGCCACTCTCTATCTTCCAGGAAAGGCTGAAAGATATGTTCTAACACACCTTCAAAAAGCAATGGACACCTGGCTAGCAAATCTGCAGAAGAATATGAATTACAAAATAAACCCAACAAGGAATTCAATGGTGATTTCTTTGCAATGTGATTTCTCTGTGGAAAAGGACAATTTTGGGATTCATATATGTTGTATGGTAATTAGAGAAAAGTACCTTTATTCAGGGAGAATAAAAGATTCTGATTACTGCTTCAAAAACAGATTGTTTTTAGTGAGCTAAAACTGAAATAAGAAAGGATTCCTAATTTGGATCACTTGCATCAGTGAATGGGAAGGGCATTGTTCTACAATCTATGTTAATCAGATTTTAATTATTCTAAGCCACAATGACAAAAATTAAACAAACCTCAGTGATGCTTTCACAAAATTAAAAAGGACTGTAGGAAATTATAATTTCTATTGTTTTTGTTTTAGAAATTATCTTTTTAAAAATCGGACACAAGGTAGATTTTGTTTCAGCAAAGATAACTGCTTTGTATCAATTATATTCCAAGTAGCCAGCAACACAAATTTCATGTTATTTTAGAAAACTATAACCCTTATTATTAGCTATGTAGCATTATGAAAAATCATCCATCCCCCTTAAACTTTAGTTTTCTCATCTACAAAACAGAAAAATTACTATTTAATTTGCTTCAGTTTCTCCAATCTGGCCCCCAGGATCCCAAAGTTAAAAATCAAGTAAGTGCAAGCTTACCCGGCAGCTATTCTGTTGGGGCAGCCTGACACCCATTATACCAGAATGACAGCATCTTAGCCGCAAAAATCACATTCTTAGCCTTAGAGATTGTCATTAGTATCTTTAGGAACAATATCTCTCAGTCCCTGAATGATGCTGCAGTCTCTGATATGTCAGGTTATATCTGTTTCTGAGTCTTTTAATTTTGATTCTTTATGCTTAACTCTCTTATTTATTGGTTCAATCTGCAGTCCCTAATATGGGTGTAGCACATGCATTATCAAGCAGAAGGTTTTTGGTATATCTCAGGAAGCCTGTCTCTCTGGGAAACCACTGAATCATATCAAACTACATAAAAACCCATTTCTGAAATCCAAATACCTGCTCTGGGTTTTCGTAGGAATAACATGAAATAATGTATAAAAAATAAGAAATCTATTTGTAAATATTAATCACATGCAAATAACAATCCATTATCAATGGTAATCATTATTTTAAATGACTACGATCCAGTTAACATTCGATAAATTGTATCATTATGGGTAAAATAATTAATTTAGAATCTTAGAAGTCCTATAATTATAACGAAAGAAAACTAGTTTTAGATATAACAAATTGAAGCAAGTCACTTGATGATCAAATCATATCATTCCCATAAGGCTTCCTATTTCTCAGGATAAAATGAGAGGGTTAGCCCTGGTGATTTCTATTAAATTGCATAAAGTACTTTCTCCATGGGACCTATATCTCATTCTCTGCCTCAGCTTGGCACTTTCTTTATAGAGAGGTGGCTCCCCACAGCAGATGCTATAAAACAAAAGGCCCTGGCCATGCAAATCAAAAAGCATTCCCACCACTGCTAAAGCAAAGACAAGTCTGCCACTCCCTCCATCTATTCATACCACCCAAACTGCACCTTTAGGATAATGTGCACTTCATCGATTTTGGACATCTAGTTGAACCTGGTTTCAGCCATATATGAACATTTTGCTGTGATATCATTCTAGGATATGCAGGGTATGTATAGCCAGGAAAGAGATAGGAATTGTGAAGTGGTTTTGCATTCTTGGCATAGGGAGGTAGAGTCAGGGCTACCCAGTGAAATTTGTTCCACATGGGTCAGCTCTCACCGGGAATTCGAATCATTAGAATTACTTGCTCATCCTTCTTTCACTATCAAGACTTCTATTTTTTATTTTTTCTAAAATTTTACTGTGAAAATTTACAAAGACACAGTCAAAAGAACTGTACAGTAAATACCATAAAGTATAGTAAGATTCTACATTCCTAACATTTTGCTAAATGTGCTTTATCGCATATCTATCCATCTTCTCATCAATCTGTTTTTTTGATACAATTTAAAACAAGTTTCAGAGATTAGTATACTTTACCCCTCAATACTTCAGCATGTATAACACTAACTAATGTACTTATATTTTCAGGTAAAATTTATATATAGTAAAATGCACAAATTTTAAATATACCATTTGAGTTTTGACACACACACGCACACCTAGGTAACCCAAACACATTATTAAGAGATGAAACATTCCCACTGCCATATAAAGTACCTTTACAGCCGTTCCTAATCAATCCTGTCCTCACCTCTGCTCCCAAAGACAACCACTGATATGATTGTTGCCAATACAGATTAGTTTTGCCTATTCTAGAACTTCTTATTAATGGAATTATAAAATATGTTATCTCTTGGTGTCTGATTTCTTTCACACAGTCTAATGTTTCTGAGATTAATTCCTGTTGCTACATATATTTTATAAATATACAGTTTTTATATCCATTCTTCCATTGAGAAACACGAGCTATTTTCAGATTTTGCTATTATGAGTAAAACTGCCATAAACATTCTTATACAAGTCATTTTATGGACCTATGTTTTCAATTCTCTGGAGTAAATATCTAGCAGCAGACTTGCTGGCCACAGGGTTAGTGTATGTTTAGATTTTAAAGAAACTGCAAAACTTTTTCCAATGTGATGGTACCATTTCATGCTCCCAATAACACATGAGAATTAAATATAATACATCAATGTATGCTGTAAATCCTATAATTGAATGGTATATTTTTTGCTTTAGTCATATGCATTTTAAAGAAATTAAAAAGAAAAAGGTAAAATAAATTGTTTTTCTTTTCTTTTTTTTTTTGAGACAGAGTTTTGCTCTTGTCACCCAGGCCGGAATGCAATGGTGTGATCTTGGCTCACTGCAACCTCCCAATCTCAGGTTCAAGCGATTCTCATGCTTCAGCCTCCCAAGTATCTGGGGTTACAGGTGTGTACCCCCATGCCCAGCTAACTTTGTATTTTTAATAGAGATGGTGTTTCACCATGTTAGTCAGGCTGGTCTCGAACTCCTAACCTCACATGATCCACCTGCTTCGTTCTCCCAGAGTGCTAGGATTACAGGTGTGAGCCACTGCACCTAGCCAAGAAATCTTCTATATTTACCAACATATTTATTATTATCTCTGGAGTTTTTCCCTTTTTTTGGCTACAGATCTGGGTTTCCATTTGATGCCATTTTCCTTCAGAATAAAAAAATCTTCCTTTAGAATGTCTTATATTACATGTCTGTTGATAATTTCCTTGGTTTTCCCTTACTTTTAAATATTTTTATTTTGCCTTCACTCTTGAAAATTATTTCTGCAGATTACTGAATTCTGGGGTTGATAGATTTTTTTTTTTAGCAATTTTCCACTGATCTATCTTCAAGTTCGTGTCTCTTTCTTACAAAAACAAACAAACAAACAAAAAATAGAGATTTTTTTTCTTTCAACAATTTGAAGATTTTCTCCCACTGTCTCCTGGTCTCCATTATTTCTAATAAGAAATCAGCGATCATTTGTATTGTTGCTCCCCCTCTATCTAATGCATAATTTTTCTCTGGTTGCTTTCAAGATTTTCTCTTTATAATTGGTTTGTAGTAGAATATAAAGCATATAGATGCTGTTCTCTGTATTTATGCTGCTTGAGATTAGCTGAGCTGTTAGAATCTATAAGTTTATTTATTTTTTACTAAAATTGGGGAAAATTTTAGCCACTATTTCTACTAATATTCTCTTTGCATCATTTTCTCTGTCTTGTCTTTTTGTAACACATATATAATTATACATATGTAAGACCATGTGATATTGTTCCACAAGGCACTGAGGCTCTGTTTATTCTTTTTAATCTATTTTCTCTCTGATTTTCAGATTGAATATTTTCCATTGATCTATCTTCAAGTTCATGTCTTTTCCTCTGTCATCTCTAATGCTTTTTAAACCCATCAGTGACTATTTTAGATATTATATTTTTCCATTTTGTTTTCTTATAGTTTCTATTTCTCCATTGATACTCCCTGTCCACTCACTATGAGCATATTTTACTTTACATATTTAGACATAGCTACAGTAACTTTTAAAACTCTTTTCTATTAATTTCACCATCTGGGTTATCTTGGGGTTGGTCTCATGGAATGCCTTTTTTCTTTAGTATGAGGTATATTTTCCTGTTTCTTCATATGTCTGATAACTTTGGACTATATCCTAGACATTGTGAATGATATATTGTACACACCTGAAATTTTGTTATATTATTCTATACAATATAAACTTTTTCATTTTAGCAGTTAACGCTGATGAATTCAAACAACAAACTTTCTCCTGAGGTGGGCAGCAGGTGAAATCTCTATTCAGTTCCTCCAGGCTTAGTTGAGTTGGTTGGAATCTGTCCTCTCATGCTTAGGGGCTACCTAGAGATCTGATCAGAATTTATACATAGAATTTGGGGCTCCCCTACATGGCTCTCCCCTTTACAGGATTTCCCACCTCACTTTCTGGTTGTTTTTGTGGCCCATACTATGCCCTCTAATTCCTCAATCAAAAAGGCTACAAGTTTCTATATAATTTTAGTAGCACTGTGAGGATTGTGGCTACACTCTTACAAAAACAAAAAATATAAAACCAGGGAATTCACCCAGTGTTATGCTCTTTTTCCAAGTGTTAATTCCCTCCCAGTTTCTGCCTGTTTGGTTATTCCTAGTACCCTCATATAGTTGTTTGTTTTATATTTTGCCCACAGTTATGTGGCTGTGCTGATATGAGTGACTTTTCCAGAAGCAGAATCTTCTCTCTTTCCTTTGTGTAGCTACAGGGGATAAAAATGATCCCAATATAAACAGCATATACTATGTAAAAATGAAAGAAGTCTATAACTCACACTGCTGCACTTTTTGTCTCCTGATTAAAGAGTCAACGTACAAGACACTCTAGTAGCACTATCCAACAGAAGGTTCTAAGATGATAAACCATTTTTTCTGTGCTGTCCAATATGGCAGCTAAGCTACTAGCCACATTAGTCTATTTTTGCACTTAAAATTGTGGTTATTGTGATTGGAAAATGAAATTTTTTACATTATTTAATTAATTTAATATAACCACATGTGGCTAATAGCTACTACGCTGGGCAATCCAGCTCTAAAAATTGTGTCATCTGGTCTTCCTTTTTTTACAGATAATGAACTGCAGCCCAAAGAACTTCCGCAAGAGCTGGCCATAATATAAGGCCTCTAGTGGCAAAACCAGGATTTGAATTTAGATCACCTAATTCCTCATCTCAAGTTGCTTCTACTCTACATATGAAGGGACTACAAAATGTTATGACGGAAAGAGGAGAATGAAAAATATAAGAGATGAAGTGGTGATAAAGTAGAACTTCAAAAATTATAGTTGGAAAAGATGAAACAGCGGAGGGGAGAATGATTTGCAAACACATCATACATTACGCATATATACACATATATTCCCTGGGTGTACAATTTCTTTTGAGGTGGTAATTATTTTCTCAGCAGAAGGAAAAGAGCTTTTTCTAACTCATTACAGGCCCAAAAAGTCAGACTCAGCTGATTTATAACACAAAGTACGAAGAACACAATCAAGAAATTGATGTCCTGTCTCTATTCTTCGCAAGCATCTACTTTCCAAGTCCTACAGTCTTCAGTGATTTGAGAGTTACTGTTTAGCAATTGTATTTGTTTCTCAAAAGCCTGTAAGATACACATCCCAGAAAAGGTTGCCAAGCCTTCCCCTCATGAACTTAATACTCCCTATGAGGATATGTTTCTCTGCTAAAATGGAATGCTTTTTACCTTTTAACCCACTCTCCTGTACTATTAGAAGTAAAATAATTACCTCAACTACATTCTTTCTCTCTTACACACACACACACACACACACACACACACACACACACCCCACAACACTTTGTATGGATTTCATATTAGCATTATTGCAAATTATATAATAAAGAACATAGCGTAGAAAATGTCTGTAAAAAGGTCCAAAAAAAATAGCATTGTTTTCAGGGAAAGTGCTGTGGTCAGGATGATGTCATCAAACATCATCTAATTAATTTCCTGTCGCTACATCCTAAAGGAAATCCAGAAGGCTCAATTTTCTCACAAAGTCAAGTAGTCTTTTCTTTGGGTCAGTAACCGTTCATGCAAACCCAGAGGTGTCAAATTGATAATGCTTATGATTTACTTTTATTTTTCACAATCACAAAAAAAGAAATTTCATTTTAAAAGATGTTTCATGTGAAAGGCATCATAGGAATATAAAATGTATCCTTTATTTTAGAGATAAGGTCTCACCATGTTGCTGAGATGGCCTTGAACTCCTGGGCTCAAGCAATCCTCTCACCTTAGCTTCCCAGGTAGTTGAGACTATAGGTGCATGCCACTACATCTTGTTAGAAGTATCCTTATTCAAAGTGAATTTTAGATTTCAGTTACTGAGAGCAAGGTAACTGCAGAAATGACAAGATGATTAAACTGAGTTGGTATTTACTACTTGGCTTTATATGACAACTTCTCCAGCTCTGAGTAAAACAAAGATTACCACTCATAAGAACCAAGGAGAGGAGAGCACTTTTTACCTACTACCACCCTCAATGTTATTCCTCCAGGCCAATAGGCATTTATCATGACTGGCCTGGAATACCATAAGAGGTTTGCCAGGAGATGTGAGCTCCTCAAGGGCAAGAATGATGGCATATTCATCTTTACATCCAAAGGCATTACAGCACCTGGTACATAGCAAGCACAAACATGTTGAATGGACAAATGGATGAGATTATTAAAACAAATAAACTGTGCCCCTTTCCCACCAGAAGCTCCCAATTCTACAGTGGGGAGCAGAACACCATTACAAGCATGGGAAGTGCTATACTAAGGGATGATGACAAACAAACAAATTGTCAACCAATTTGAAAAAAACAAACTAACAGATTGATATCAAATGCTAAGGTGTTTAAAGCAGCCTTTCTGGTAAGCAGTTTGGGTAAATTTTTTTTTTTTTTTTTTTTTTTTTTTGGTGGGGGAGATGGAGTTTCACTCTTGTTGCCCAGGTTGGAGTGTAATAGCATGATCTCAGCTCACTGCAACCTTCACCTCCTGGTTTCAAGCAATTCTCCTGCCTCAGCCTCCCAGGTAGCTGGGTTATAGGCATCCACCACCACACCCAGCTAATTTTTTACATTTTAAGTAGATACAGGGTTTCACCAGGGTAAATCTTTTAATATAAAATATGTATTGGATATGACACCAAAAACATAGATAACGAAAAAAAAAATAAGCAAATGGGACAACGTCAAATGAAAAGCTTCTGCACAGCAAAAGAAAACAATCAACAAAATGAAAAGGCAACCTATGGAATGGCAGAAAATTCATAAAACATATATTACATAAGGGAATTCATACAACTCAATTGCAAAAAAAAATAATAAAAATAACCCAATTAAAAAACAAACGAAGAACCTGAATAACATTTTTACAAAGAAGACATATTAATGACCAACAGGATTATGAAAAGGTGTTAAACATCACCAGTCAATGAAATGCAAAACAAAACCACAATAAGATATCACTTCACAGCTGTTATGATGCTATTGCCAAAAAGAAAAGAGATAACAATTGTTTGCAAGAGTGTGCAGAAAAGAAAATCCTTGAGCACTGTTGGTGGGAATATAAATTGATATAGCCATTAAGAAAAATAGTATAGACATTCCTAAAAAACTTAAAACAGAGCTACATTATGACCCAGCAATCCCACTTCTGAGTATATATCCAAAGTAAATGAAATCAATTGTCGAAGATGTGTGCACTCTGTTCACTGCAGCATTATTCACTATAGCCAAGATATAAACAACCTAAGTGTCTGTAAGGTGGATGGATTCAGAAAATGTTGTGTGTGTGTGTGTAGACACACATAATACAACAAATATATATATGTGTAATGAAATATTACTCAGCCATAAAAAAAAGAAAACCCTGACATTTGTGAGACAGCAGAGATGACTCTGAAGAACATTATGCTAAGTGACATAAGCCAGAAACAGAAAGACAAATACTGTATGATTTTACTTACATGGAATTCCACTTATATGTGAAACTTTAAAAAAGTCAAACTCATAGAAGCAGAGTAGAACTGTGGTTGTCAGGGGTTGGGGTGAAGGAAATGGGGAGATGTTGGTCACATGGTACAAACCTTCAGTTATAAGATGAATAAGTTCTAGGGACTCTAACACACAGTATGGTGACTACAGTTAATATTACTCTATTGTTTACTTAAAATTTATTAAAGAATAGATCTTAAGTGTCCTCACCACTCCTAACACATACAAACAACAACATACGATATTTAATTGTTAATCAATTTGATTGTGGTAATTTCACAATGTATACCTATATCAAACAATCATATTGTACGCCTTAAATACACACAATTTCTATTCAGCAATTACACTTCAATAAGGCTGGATAAAATTTTTTAAATAATATAATGTATAAGGTACCTGTTGAACCAGCAATCCCACTTCTCAGATGCTATTCTAGTTCTAAACGTATACAAAGAGACTTGTATATGGTCTTTTTTACTGCAACCATGTTTGTAATGGCAAGAAAATAACAACAACAAAACCCAAACAACTCCCTGAATTTCAACAGTGGACAAATGGTACACCCATAATACATACTAGTACCCAGAAGTTCAAAACAATGTAGTTGATCCATGTGTGCTGACATTAAAAGAGTTTCAAGAATTTCAGTAAAAAATCATTTGAAGAACAATATCACATTCCCATTTATGAAAAATAAAACAATACATTTTTATATGTGTATATTTAAATGTATAGCAAATGGGCTAGAAACCCACTAATAGAAAAATGACATAAGCCACAAATACAAACTTTCTAGTAATCACATAAAAATATAAAAAGAAAAATAAAATTTTAATAACATTTTATTTAATCCAATGTATTCAAAATAGTATCATTATATTATAAACAATATAAAAACTTAGTAATGAGATACTTTACATTCTTTTTGTTCATTCTAAGCCTTGAAGTCCAGAGTGCATTTTACATTTACAGCACATTTCAATTCAAACTACCCACATTTTAAATGCTCATGCGGAAGTA
This sequence comes from Aotus nancymaae, assembly GCF_030222135.1. NCBI lineage: Eukaryota > Metazoa > Chordata > Mammalia > Primates > Aotidae > Aotus > Aotus nancymaae. The sequence goes on from NW_026988491.1 coordinate 3,149,079, forward strand.
GCTACCACAATGAGCAGTATAAATCTAGGAGAATACACTTCAAACTGGTAATAATGGTTACTTCTGGAGAAGACAGTTTTTAAATCTTTTACATCAATAACTCATACATTACCTATGTAATGATAAAACTATAACAACAAAAAAAAAACAAATAGTATGGGAATGCAGATGGCTGAGCAAATAACCCTGTTCCCAGGGTTGCTGAATATCTGGATCAAGGAGAGGAACCAGGGAAAAATAAAATTTTAAAATACCATTTACAACAGTGGGCATGCGCGCACGCGCGCACACACACACACACATACACACACACACACACACAACACCTAAGGATAAAATTAAGAAATGATATGCAATACTTCTATACTGAAAAGAATAAAGCATTGCTGGAAGAAAATTTACAAGGCCTAACTAAATGGAAAAATATACCATGTTTATGGAATATAAGATTAAAATATATTTATAGATTCAATCCTATCCCAGTCAAAATTCCAGCATGATGTTTAAGCAGAGGAAAGGAGAACTAACAAGCTAATTCTAAGACATACATATATGTAAAGAACCTGGAATACCTACAGCAATCTGTAGTAGAACAAAGCTACAAGAATTACATTATCAAGTATCCAGACGCATTAAAAAGTTACAATAACTAGGCAATTTACTGTTGTCATAAAGACAGACAAAATTATTAACATAACAGAGTCCTTATATGTACACCTTAAATCTTACTTATAACAAAAGTAACAGGCAGTACAGTCTCATGAATATAGAGTACTGGGTCAATTGGATATCCATGTGGGGAAAAAACACGAACTTTGATTTCTACCTCAATGCAAACAAGTTAATTCCAAGTGGCAGTAGATCTAAATGCAAATGGTAAAACAATAAACCCCACAGGAGAATATTTCCATGACCTTGTGATATACAAACATTTTCTTAAACAAAAGACAAAAGACTCTAACTAATAAATGAAAGTATTGATAAATTGGACTTCACTAACATTTGGTATGATATTAGGTAGAGAAGATGGGAATCGAGAAAAAGAGCTTCAATGTGGCAGAAATGACAACTAAACCTGAAAAAGGAAAATGTTGCTAAGGAGTCAAAGGTGAAGCCTTCTATACAAAGAGACCAGAAAGAGTAAAGGTACAGAAGGGTAAAAGCAGAAGGCCAGCAGACTTGCATAAACAGATTACAAAGTGTACAATATACAGAGTAGTTGAAGGTAAGTTATAAGAAAAGGTTATGAAGGGATTTGGACTTTATCCCGAAGGGAAAAAGGCTGTCAGTGGCTTTAAGCGGGCTTTTTCTGATGATGTAATTCATGATCAGAACTAAATTTTAGAAGAATAACTCAAAGAGCTTATAGAAGATGAACTACATCAAAAAGAAACTAGAATCAGGACAGAGTTAAAACAGGGCTTCACAAATTACAATATTTACATACCCCGGTGTGACAAGAGGTATGCAAAGCTACCTAATAAAATCAACAGTACTTTTTCCAGGAGTATCCTGTTTATTTGAGTATTTAGGAAAAAACAACTTCACACTAAAACAAACACTGATATAACGTAGTCATATGCAAAACTCATGAGTTATTTACATGACAATAGCATCAATAATAATAATAGCATCCCTTTTGTATCCTTATTATGTCTAAGGCACTATGCTCATCAAGTACTTTATATGAATTCATTTATTTCTCACAACAACAAGCAAAATAGATACTATTAGAATTACTTCCTCCATTAAACTACACATACGGAGTTATTTGCTCAGATGTGTGTTTCCATATACCTTTTCCTTTTTACTTTTTAAATTCTATAATTAAGGTTGAACAATTCTTTACAATGCTGATGATATAACTTGGTATAACCACTTTGGAAAACTGGCAAAAACTTCCTAAATGTAATCATATGTATGGCCAAATACCTAATAGAAGTAAGTGCTGATGCTCATCAAAATATACTCATAAAAATATTTATAGCAGCATTTTTCTAAAAGCTCCAAACTGGAAACAACTCATTAGTCCATCAGTACACTTAAAAGAGTTATATAATTTTTAGGTCACATGGTAATAAGTGGCAGAGCCAAACTTCAAGGCCAAATTTGTTGAATATCTAATTTCACATTCTCAACCACCATCCTATATTGGAAAGACATTACCTACTAATGACAGCAGCTTCAGACTTTGCTCATAGATCCAAGTAGTATACATCCTTTCTCCTCCACTTGTATAAGAATATCTATTAAAAAGTATGAAAAGTTCTGAAAGGAGGCTACTGCAACAGTCTAGGTAAAAGAGATGGGAGGAAACAGGAAAGAGATTTCTAATACAGAAAGAAGAGAATCGAGTAACCAACTAAATATGAGAATGAGAGGAGTAACCAACTAAATATGAGAGTGAGGGGAGGAGGTGGTTTGGGCAACAGAACAGTGGTGAATACAGAAGTAGGCAGAGACTGAGGGCTCAGTCAACATGAGTTGAAGGTACCTATCCAGGAGGCAGTTGGAATGAGAGTATAAAGCTCAAGAGACAAATGAGACTGATAAAAAACACTTTGCAGACCGGGCTTGGTGGGTCACACCTGTAATCCCAGCACTTTGGGAGGCCGAGGCGGGTGGATCACGAAGTCAGGAGTTCAAGACCAGCCTGGCCAACATGATGAAACCCGTCAGTACTAAAAATACAAAAATCAGCTGAGCATGGTGGTGTATTCCTATAATCCCAGCTACTCAGGAGGCTGAGACAGGAGAACTGCTTGAACTGGGACCTGGGAGGCAGAGGTTGCAGTGAGTCAAGATCATGTCATTGCACTCCAGCCTGGGCTACAGAGCAACACTCTGTCTTTAAAAAAAAAAAAAAAAAAAAATGGAGTTATCAGCATATTTGTGTATCAGATATCCTGAAGAAAGAACACTGTCTCTAATACTATGTAATTTATGTACTCTTCTAACAATTAATATTAACTCACAGGAAGGCCTCTGTGAGCAATTAAAATTAATTTTGAAACCATTAAAGTAGACAGAAGGTTAGTCAGAATTTAAAAATCCTGTGGAGAATATACCCTCTCCCCTATTAAGCATCTGAGAGCAACAGTAGAAAAGAAAACCGGTTAAGCTATCATTGGCATGTCTGTAGTCCCAGCCACTCAGGAGGCTGAGGCAGGAGGACTGCTTCAGGCCAGAAGTTCAAGGTCACAGTGCACTATGACCATGCTTGTGAATAGCCACTGCACTACAGCCCGGACAATGTAGCAAGAGCTCTGTCTTTAAAAAACAATAAAAATTTTTAAACATATATTTTTTGACCAGGCATGGTGGCTCACGCCTGTAATACCAGCACTTTGGGAGGTCGAGGTGGGTGGATCACCTGAGGTCAAGAGTTCAAGACCAGCCTGGCCAACATGGTGAAACCCCATCTCTACTAAAAATAAAAATTAGCTGGGTGTGGTGGCACGAGCCTGTAATTCCAGCTACTTGGGAGGCTGAGGCAGGAGAATCACTTGAACCTGGGAGATGGAGTTTCCAGTGAGCCAAGATCGCACCATTGCACTCCAGCCTGGGTGACAGAGCAGGATGCTATGTCAAAAAAAAAAAATGTTTTTTTAAAGAAAACCTATTGCTTTTTAAAGGTAAGTAGACAAACTATGCTGGTATCTAGCTACTTCAGAAAATCCTAAAAGTTATTATAGCCAAAGATGCAAGAGGCAGAAAGATGCATCTTTGTATCCTTTCCTCTCACAGCATTTACAGTATTAATTTTTGCTTGCAGTTTACTGTATTTTATTTCAATATCAAAATAATGCAAAAGTGCAAACAAAATATAATTTAAGGTCATACAAAGAATAGGATGATCATAAAATCTGTACTACCTGAACTTTTTATATTAAAGATGATAAGACTGCTGTTTGGGAGTGTTCTCAAAGTTCTAATCAGTGCAATAATTAGGAAAAAAGTAGGAATGTAACATAAGAACAGAAACGTACAAAATTATCATTATCTTCAAATAATTTACACTGTAAGAAAATCCAAGAGATTCAAAAAAAATTATGCACTAATATAATTTCATATGGCCAGTGACAAAACATGCAAGATAAATACCTTTCCTACATACCATCAGTAACTAGCTTTTTAAAAAAAATCATAATGAGGGTCCAGCATGGTCGATCATGCCTATAATACCAGCACTTTGAGAGGCCAAGGTGAGAGGACTGCTTGAGCCAGGAGTTCAAGACCAACCTAGGCAACATAGTGAGACATTGTCTCTACCAAAAAATGTTTCAAATTAGCCAGGCATGGTGGCATGCACCTGTAGTCCCAGCTACTTGAGCCCAGGAAGTCAAGGCTGCAGTGAGCCATGATTGCACCACTGCACTCCAGCCTGAGTGACAGAGTGAGACCTTGTCTCAAACACACACACACACACACACACACACACACACACACACAGAAAAAATATCTCATTTCCAATGAGATACATGAAGTGTATAGCTAAAGAAAAACTCCCTAAAAGTGTTGATCAGTAAGGGGACATGTAAGAGCAAACAGAGACACAGACCAGGCAACTAAAAGAAAAACTATTAAAAATACATCAATTTATTCATAAATAATATGTAAATTCAATACAATTCCAATAGACACCCCAACAAATAATTATCTAGAATCTAACAAAATGATTTTAAAGTTCATTTATGGGGGAAGATTATAAGAATATCCTACACATTAAAAAAAGGATAATAATATAGGACTTCTGTAGGAAATATCATGTATTATAGGACAATGATAATTAAAACTGTGTCATTAGAACACAAAGTGCCCAACAGCTCAGTGGGATGATACAGCAATGCCCAGAATCAGACCAATACCACTATAGAAGAAAATAGATTGAGTATTAAAGTTCTTTATTTTAATTTAATTTTTTTTTTTTTTTTTTTCCGAAACAGAGTCTTGCTCTGTCACCAGGCGCCAGGCTGGAGTACCGTGATGCGATCTCATCTCACTGCAACCTCCGCCTCCCGGGTTCAAGCAATTCTCCTGCCTCAGCCACCCAAGTAGCTGGGACTACAGGCACGCGCCACTACGACCAGCTAATTTTTGTATTTTTTTAGTAGAGATGGGGTTTCAGCATGTTGGCCAGGATGGTCTCAATCTCTTGACCTCGTGATCCACCCGCCTCGGCCTCCCAAAGTGCTAGGATTATAGGCGTGAGCCACCTCACCCAGCAGTTCTTTATTTTAAAAACAAAGCATAAATTTCTTTAAAAAAGAAATTTAAACAAACAGTCAACCCAAGTAGTGATCAAAGAAATATAAATTAAAACAATAAGATATTACTTTTCTCTTAACCTATTCAATTGATTTTTGGTTTTAATATTAATGCCCAGTGTTGGCCAGTGCAGGGAAATGAAACCTCTGATACATTGCTGGTAGGCCTAAAACAGATGCACCGTTCCTGGGAGCAATTAGTAATAAGTATAAGAAGCCTTACTATGTTTATTCCAAACCAACCCACTTCTAATAATTTAAGTAAAGGAAATGATAAGAGATGTGTTTAAAGATTTACCTACAAAGATATTTTTCCAGATTTTATAATACCAAAATTTTGAAACAACCTAAATATATAACAGTAGGGAAATAGATGAAATAAATGATGAGAAAGCCATAAGAATTTCAGTGGAACACTCAATAAAATGAAGACGTGTTATATAAGTGGAAAAAATTATAAAACAGCAATACAAGAGGATTTCCATTATGGTTTGAAAATATAAACAATTATAATTACATGTATGACTAAAAGAGTATACCAAAAATATTAACAGTATGGTAGGCTTATAATTAGTTATTTTCATGTAATTGTTATGTAATTGGATAAAACTAATAAATATTAACTTTTTTTTTTTTTTTTTGGAGACAGGGCTGCTCTCTGTTGCCCAGACTAGAGTACAGTGGTGTGAACTTAGCCCACTGCAACCTTGGCTTGCCGAGTTCAAGCAATCCTCTCATCTCAACCTCCTGAGTAGCTGGGACTACAGGCATGTACCACCACACCCAGCTAATTTTTTTTCTTTTTGCAAAGATGAGGTTTCACTATACTGCCCAGGCTAGTCTCAAATTCCTAGGCTCAAGTAATCTGCCCACCTTGGACTCCAACTCCTGGGCTTAAGTAATCTGCCCACCTTGGCCTCCCAAAGTGCTGAGATTACAGGCATGAGCCACTGTACCAAACCCTATATTAACTTTTATAAAAAACAAGATTCTGTGACTATACTGAATAGAATTGTGGTGAATATTTGATCGTTCCTAAAGCCATGAACTCTCTTATCACTTAGCAAAACATGACTGATATGCTAACCAGAGTTTAGGATCACATTCCAAGTTTCACCTGTTCACAAAGCTTCCTCAAGTTTATACCAGTCTCTGCCCCTCTAGAATTCCAGAATTTCAGCAGTGATTAAGAGAACATTCATCATTTATTGCTGAAACAATGTCCTAACATTTTCATGTATTAAAGCTTGCCTCAAAGAGAAGGTAAGTCTCTTAAAGCGAGTAACCCTATACCATACTACCCAGACCTTGAACTTTAAGTGCAGTATTAGGTGCTTTATGAGAAGACTTCACACTTAACTGAATTAAATCTAGAATGGCCAACTAAAACTCTGAACCTGGATAAAATACATATTACTGAAATAGTTCCCTTTAGATATTTTGTACATTCCTTTAAGTTCTAAACCAATATTCACTACAGTCTTAACAATTGGTGGCTGGTTTCAGGGATACAGGAAGAAAGATTTCCAGTAAAACATAGGAAAGTAATTAGCAGCACTCAAAAACAACCTTAAAAATTAGAGAAATGCCCTTGTTCACCAAAGCATTATTCACAATAACCAAGATATGGTAACAACCTAAGTAGCTATCAATAAATCAAAGTGTAAAGAAATTATGGCTCACACACACAGACACATACAATGGAATGTTATTTAGCCTTAAAAAAGAAGGAAATCCTGTCATTTGCAATAAGATAGATGAACTTGGAGAATATCATGTTAAGTGAAATGGGCCAGACACAGAAAGAAAACTACTACATGATCTCACTTACATATGGAGTCTAAAAAGGCCGAATTCATAGAAGCAGAGCATAGACAGAATGGTGGTTACCGGTGGGGGCTGAGGGAGAGCAATGGGGAGATGTTGGTTAAAGGGTATACAGTTTTACCTATGCAGGATAAATAAGATCTAGAGATCTAATGTATACCAGGAAGCTATAGTTAACAATATGATATTATATACTTAAAATTTGCTGAAAGACTAAATCTGAAATGTTCTCCCCCTCCAACGCAAAGTTAAAAAGAAGAATTACTGAATGCTTACTATGTATCGATACAGGAAATAAATTTATGAACAAAAAACTAAGAAAAATCCATTAATTTCTCATGAAGATGAATGGTGCTCTGTAATTCCAGAGGCAAACACAACAGAAGAAACACAGTGAGAAAAAAAGGGAAATTCCTTAGGTCAGTCAAAGAATCAGATAAATATGCTTGAGCAACATCAACCAGGAGCATGGGCTAAACAGGAGGAACAACTCAGGAGACCTCTGCAATAGTTGAGCTATGGCTGACAACCCAAGTGGGCTACTGTGAAAAGGGAATGGCCAGAAGAGGGTGTTAAGATTATCAATAATCGGAAACTTTGAAGAGAATATTATTAAGCTTAGAAAAGGAATGTGGGAGCTGGACATTCTATCCTCACATAAGGGAAAAAATAAATTTCCCTCAGTGGGAATTTTAAATGAGCCCTGGAGTCTCTTACTTACACATAAGGATAATATCCCAGTAGGCAGTCTTGTGAACTACTGCAGTAGCGGCTATGTGAAGATCAATTTTGGAAGGGCTGAGAAGTAACTGTGATAGGTGGCAAATCTAAGATAGGTAGGTTTGGGGAAAGAATTGGTGCCATATTACCTCAGGGTCCCTTCCATCCTCATAATTTAATGATTTTTTTTTTTTTTTTTAGATGGAGTCTCGCTCTGTAGCCCAGGCTGGAGTGCAGTGGCAAGATCCCGGCTCATTGCAACCTCCACCTCCCGGGTCCCAGTTCAAGCAATTCTCCTACCTCAGCCTCCCAAGTAGCTGGGATTACAGGCACAAGCCACCATGCTCAGATAATTTTTGTACTTTTTTCGTGGAGAAGGGGTTTTACCATGTTGGCCAGTCTGGTCTTGAACTCCTGACCTCATGATCTGCCCGCCTCGGCCTCCCAAAGTGCTGGGATTACAGGCGTGAGCCAGCGCGCCTGGCCATAGTTCAATGATTTCTTAACAACAAATTGTACAGCAGAGGTTATAAAACAAAGAGAATGCAGATGATATAAATTATACTATTGAGAAGAGGGGAGGCAGAAAAAATTCATTCCTTCTCTTTAACATCTATGATATTACCCATTTAAAAGTCTTTCCACCCTATCTAGTAATTGGACTAACACATACAGCTTGAAGGTTAGGAAAAAAGAGTATAAATGTAGTTCTTGACTTATTTGTTTTCCGAGACGGAGTCTTGCTCTGTTGCCCAGGCTGGAATGCAGTGGTACGATCTCGGCTCACTGCAACTTCCGCTTCCCCAGGTGAAGCAATTCTCCTGCCTCAGCCTCCCTAGTAGCTGAGATTACAGGCGACCACCACCACACCTGGCGAAGTTTTGTATTTTAAGTAGAGACAGGGTTTCACCATGCTGGCCAGGCTGGTCTTGAACTCCTGATCTTGTGATCTACCTGCCTCGGCCTCCCAAAGTGCTGGGATTACAGGCATGAGCCACCACACCCAGTCAACTCTTGACATATTTATAGCAATTTGTCCCTTCACTAAATGGGCCTATCTGGATAACTATGCTGTTTTATTTCTTAAACCTGGTTCTCATTTCGTAATGCCATTAGTATATATCTGTCTCTAGAAGTCTGATCTCCCATTTCACTCCCTGAACATCAAAGAATCAGATCATCTGGCTTATAAGAATTGTTTGTAATGTTGGAGTTAACTGGGCAATAAGAAAAGTGTTCAGTTAACTCTCTAGAGAATAAAATTGCCAAAAGTCCTCGGCCCTTCAATAGTCTGTTTTGGTGGCTTTCAAAGGCTTTTCTTTTCTTCTTCAGTTCCCTCCTAGTGCCTGGCCATGTTCCTGAAACATGAAGTTGCTGGATCATTTAAACAACATAATTAATCTTTATAATGTCCCATAGAATTCTTAAATGTAAACATGACTAAACATATTTCTCAACACATAGAATGATTTATAAACTTATTGTTGCCTCTGCTATTAACCTTCTCTTCCCTATTAATATTATAATAAAAGCTATCATGGCCGGGCGCGGTGGCTCACGCCTGTAATCCCAGCACTTTGGGAGGCCGAGGCGGGCGGATCACGAGGTCAAGAGATCGAGACCATCCTGGTCAACATGGTGAAACCTCGTCTCTACTAAAAATACGAAAAATTAGCTGGGCACGGTGGCGCGTGCCTGTAATCCCAGCTACTCAGGAAGCTGAGGCAGAAGAATTGCCTGAACCCAGGAGGCGGAGGTTGCGGTGAGCCGAGATCGCGCCATTGCACTCCAGCCTGGGTAAAAAGAGCGAAACTCCGTCTCAAAAAATAAAGAAATAAATAAAAAATAAAAGCTATCATTTATGGAATTCCTTTGTGGAATGCCATTATGGAAATCCTGGCACCATGCTGGGCACTTTACATATATTATTTATAATCCCACCACAACTGTGTTTGGAATAAATAGAATAATAATCATTTCCTGAATAAGAAAAAAGAGGAGAAAAAGAAAAGTTAACTTATAACTACTCCCAACATTCCACAACCATAAAGTACTACAGCTGGGATTTAAATCTTGGTGTATCTGATGCCAAACCTCACCTTCTTTTCACTTTACAGACACTCTCTAATCATGTTACATCTACTGAATATTAACTCTTTGAGCATATTATAGTTCATCTCTTTAATAAAGACTAAGATGATACTTCTTTACCATTATAATTCAGCTATCAAACTTAGTATGCTTCTGAGTTAAAAATCCACCAAAGCATCAATGTAAACAGGTTGCGGTAATAATATTTGATCTTAAAAAAAACCCACAATGTTTGCTTTTTACAATTAATGAGAATGCTATAATAATATAGCTTTTTTCTCCTTTTACATAAACTTATGCACATTTGAAGATAATAAGAACGATGCATCTGACAAAGCTGTTAGATCCTGAGGTCGAGAACAAGGTCTGATCTATTTCTATATATCCAAGGACTATGCTTGGTTGATACCCAACACTCAATTGCTGATGAAAGACAGAATCAATAATTCTCAAGTAATATTTTCTTCTCAAAGTAATGTTTTAAGATACCTGAAAGAGGAGTTTTAAAAAAAAAAAAAAACAGAAAATAGAGCTCCATGTTTCCAAAAAAAAAGAGAAAAAACATTTTTGGTCTGCAGATGAACTTCCTACCTCTCGATCTTTGAGTTTCATGGCGAGTACCAACTGATGCCTGTGGTTAGTGAGAGCCTCCCGATAATTTCCTTTGGAGAAGAATGCAGAGCCCAGATTCCCATGAGCTCGGCATTCCCCTGTCTGGTCACCTGGATTGAATTGAGAAAAAAAAAAAAAGATAAAAATTTTCTAAGTTACAATGTTATTTATAATATATAATGGTCATCTTAATTTAAGAGCCACAGATTTATTAGCTAAGATTTCACTTATCTTCTTTTAGAAAAGTATTTGTTTCTTCCAAGAACAAGACACTATGTAGGGAGTTATTGTCCTAGAATTTAAATCTCTGGATAAAAACTGCTATTATTGTCATAATATACAACTGCAGACAGGGACTTAGGTATCTTGAAACAAAAGACCTTAACACAAACTAGCTGCTATTTTAGTCTCCTGATTGCTCTGCTAATGACCTTTGATTCTAAACCACCATCAGCTTGTTGGTTCAGTCATTTGACTCCAAACCTACAAGGAAATATCTTTACAAGTATGCTGGTGGTAGATTCACCATATCCTTTCCTTTACTGCAATCCTATAAGTCCTTGAATAATCACCATAATGACCATAATCATAAGCCATACTTATTTTACAAATGAGAAAACTGGGTCACAGAGAGATTAAGAAACTTGCCCCAAGTCACAAAGCTAGTAAGCAGCAGAGCAAGGCTTCTAAACCCAGTATTCAGACTCCATAGCACACACTCTATATTATACTATCTCCTTCAACAAAATGATGATGCATCCTAATGGAGGAAAAAATTAAAATTAAGATGAAAAACTCACCCACCAATGCTATCATTTGACATATTTTGTAAGCTCAAATCTCTGAAGAGGGCAATGAGTATATTAATCCACATCTCTTGGTCTTTTAGGAGTCTTGGCACCTTGTTATATGAGAAAGCTGTAAAGACCTGAATACTCTAAAATAGAGAATGTTCTAGAGGCATTCACTTTTTTTTTTTATTTTTTAGTTTTAAGAGACAGGGTGCCTTGCTTTGTTGCCCAGACTGGAGTGCAGTAGTGTGATCATAGCTAAGTGTAACCTTGCATGAGTGGGCTCAAGCAATCTTCCCACCTCAGCTTCCAGAGTAGCTAAGACACAGGTACATGCAACCACACCCAGCTTTTTTTTTTTTTTAAATAAACATGGTCTCACTATGTTGCCCAGGCTGGTCTCAAATTTAAGACACAGGTACATGCCACCACACCCAGCTTTTTTTTTTTTTTTAAATAAACATGGTCTCACTATGTTGCCCAGGCTGGTCTCAAATTCCTGGCCTTAGGCAATCCTACCAAAGCACCAGGATTACAGGTGTGAGCAACCATGCCTGGCCATCACTTTTTATTGCATATGTTATTTTCATTCATGTCAGGTTACTCAGCTTTCTTTCTTCCCTTTTTGCACTCAAATAGAAAAAAGAAGCATCACTCTACCTAAGGTCTTGGCTACATCCAAGTCCTGCTGCATATATCCAGTGCTCTTCTCTGTATTTCCAAGAGACCAGTAAGCACTGCTCAGGGCAGAGAAAACAGAACCTCTCAGTTTGAGGCTGCAGGTGCCAATCTTCAGTGCGGCTTCTAAGACAACCACAGAGGCCCCATGATGGCCAGCTGTCAGGAGTTCCTGCCCAACCACAGACACGACCACAAAGGGACTCTTGTCCAGTTTCATTTTCTGAAGCTGCTGATAAGTGGGCTCGAGGGAGTCTGAAAATAAACAATAACAACAGCAACATAACAGGAGAATGTAGGATCATACAAAAACAATCTTTTCTAATGTGCTCCAGAAACAAATGTTTATCATACCTTTTGTGGCTTATTTCAAGTATAAACTCTTCAACCTTTATTCTAGCACCAGCCTAACTGTCCACTTAACTCATATGACTAGTATCACAAACCCCAGTCTAGCATTTTCCTTCTCCTCACTCTTGCATTATATGTCTTATCCTTTCTTTTGGGCTTTGTGATCATGATGCGCCACCTTCCCTGAATGGTTCCCCCCTCAAAATATTACAGGCACATCCCTCAAGTCCCACTTGTACCAGGAATATCCCCAGGTCCTCTGGCATGCATTAATCTGTGTATCCAAACTTCTGCTTCATTTTAATAGTACTGCACAGTTTGGTCATTAACTATTTTAAAATTGTTCTCCATGTATTAATTTTTAAAATATTTTTCCAGCTAAATCTAAAGACTGCTATAGGACTGTCTATTGTTACTCCATAGCAAGTGGCACAATGTGGGTACTCAGAAAACTCATCATGGACACAAGGGAAAGTCCCTAACATGTCTGGCATTTGATAGAGGTTTTGTTTGTGACAGGTCTTGCTCTGTCACCCAGGCTGGAGTACAGTGGCATAATCTTGGCTCACTGCAGGCTCAACCTTCTAGACTCAAGTAAATCCTTCCACCTCCACTTCCCAAGTAGCTGAGACCACAGGCACACACCATCGTGCATGGCTAATTTTCAAAAATTTTTTGTAGAGATGAGGTCTCATTATGTTGCTCAGGCTGGTGTCAAATTCCTCGGCTCAAGCGATCCTCCCGCCTAGGGCTCCCAAAGTGCTAAGATTACAGGTGTGAATTACCATGTCCAGCCTGGTAAATTTGAATCTGAATTACAGATTAATAAACCCGGTTCATATTTTTTCCTAGAAGATGCAATAAAAGAAGCTCTCCCAACAAAACCCTTGTCATTCTCACTGGTAACCCAGTACCCACTGCTGCTTCTGAGACCTGTAGCCCCCAACTAAAAAAAATAGTATCGATTTTTGTTGTGATCATAAAGGAAACCATAAAGAAATCATCTGAATTTATTAAGGTAAGATGGAAGATAAAATTAATGTTGGTTTCATTTTATTTTCATATGGTATTAAAAGGACATAGATAGGTGTCAGTAAGCCATAGGAGATTTTTTTCCCATTTGAAGCTAAGTTTGAACGTAGATAACCTCCAAGCTCCTTCTCCCAATTCTCCTTTTTTCCTTTAAAGACAACTGCAGAGGTATTAACTATAGCCCTACAATGAGATGGCACTTATAAAGCATTTATTATTAGCTTTCCTGAAAAACTATTACACATTAGTTTTTCCACTGTGCACATGTAAAAAAAAAAAAAAAAAAACTATAAAAGGGTTGATCTCTTTAAATCTTTAATCTCCTAGCCAACAGTACTGCATTAAAATGTAATTCTTACAATTTATGACTTTGAATCTAAACTCTCCACTAAAAAGCTCTCATCTGAATCAACATTGCCACAGAAATCTTGAAACCTGGAAACCTGCTGGTGCCTAAAGCATTTTTTTCCTTCAATCAGATCACTAACAGAGAACAAAGAACATTTTTACACCTGTCAAGATTCAAGCCCTACAGAGTACTGGTAAACACTAGCTAATCAATGGGGTTAAGCACAGGCACAAGAACCCCGGAAATGCTAGAATACAAAAGAACAATACCATAATGAAATACTGTGAGCAGAATTTTGGTGGTGTCCGCTGATGAGTTTGGCAGTTGATGTTGATCACATCAGCATCCCAGTGGCCAATTAGTAGAAACAAAAATAATAGAATTTTAGAGTTGAAAAGACTTTAAAAATATGCTCTCTTAAAAATGAAGAATCTGAGTATTTAGGTGATTTACCCAAAGTCAGAAAGCTTGGGACAGAGTCAAGATTAGAACACACTGTAGGGCTCTAAGCCCAGGTTCTATGATATTGCACCAGGCAAGATTATTAGTTTCTAGTGACAGAAACCAATCTTGGCTGCTTGTAAGCAGAAAAGAAACACACTGAGTGACAACTGGGAAAGGTGGAAAACCAGGTCTCCAAACCCACAGTCAAAATCATACCACAAAAGCTGCCTGTTGAAGGCAACTTAACCACTGCAACCAAACACAGGACACCACAGCTTACAATGTTCTTCCCCACCCCACCCCACTGAATGCCACCCTTAGAAAATGGGTATCACCATTGCCACCTCCACCACCAGAACAAATTCTGTACTATCCTTTCTTCTTTGAACCTTTAGCCCCTGATTCAAGGATGGAGTCCCAGCTGCTAGGGAGAATGGGAAAATTAGGATATGATGTTTTCAGCTTTTATTATAGACAGCAGAAGCAGAAGTGTATGATGGAGAATTCTAAACACAGGGAAGAGTGTTCAGAAACTGTCAGCCCAAATTGACTGATGGCTAGCAAAGACACTATGCTTTACTTGGTGATGTTTCTTCCCATAGCACCCCCAGCTAAGTTAGAGAAATAGTTATCCAATTGAGCCTCTGAAATTATACAGCAGTGGTAGAAAGAGGAGTGAACATTGCCACAGTAAGAAACATCTAGAGGATTCCCTAAAGAGAAAGAAATCTTTAATTTTACAAATTTTCACTAGATGAAAATGAAAGTGATGAAAGAGAAGAAGATGAAATTTCCTTTTTCAGTATATAGGAAATACACTTCAAAAGATAAATTATAATGCAAAGATCAGTATAAGGCTAATATACAAAACACACTATAAGAGTTTGGAAAAGGGAGGGATTATCAAGAGCAACTGGAAAGCTTCATGGAAGCAGAACTTGATCTCTTGAAGAAAAAGTAGGGCTTAGCCAAGTCTTTGTTATTTTCTGAGAGTAGAAGGCATTTTATGCAGAAGATCTGTCCTAACAAAAGTGTCAAGAGAAGATAGATGCATGAAATGACAAGGCCTGCTGAACAGGCCAGCTTGAACTGATCAAAGAATATTTGTCAGGAAGGAAATTGATGTGAAATAATGAGGAAAACACTGAGCAAAATACATACAGACACCTGTATTTCAAAGTCATATAGCCTCAGTCTCTCACTTGGTCAATGTATAGGTTGTAACTGTGGTGACTGTTAGACAAATCTATTCATGTATATATATGTACGTCTACCTGTACAGATATATACACACAAAAGTCCATTTCACTGTATATAAATTTAAAAAAAAAAATTTTTTTTTTTTTTTGAGACAGAGTCTCGCTCTGCCACCCAGGCTGGAGTGCAGTGGCACAATTTCAGCTCACTGCAACCTCCACCTCCCAGGTTCAAGTGATTCTCCCGCCTCAGCCTCCCAAGTAGCTGGGACTACAGGTACATGCCACCTCACCCAGCTAATTTTTTTGCATTTTTAGTAGAGACGGGGTTTCACCATATTGGCCAGGCTGTCCTTGAACTCCTGACCTTGTGATCTGCCCACCTTGGCCTCCCAAAGTGCTAGGATTACAGGCATGAGCCACCGTGCCCAGCCAAATTTTTAAATTTTTTAATATCAAATTTCTCGGCTTGGGCTCTAATTATGTCTCATTGGTCCACACCCACAATCAAAAGCTCGAGATGGCAGCTGTATATGCTTTTGATGAATACAAGTGGTAAGGTAAGTTTTCTAAACGTATAGGTGATCACTACAATTATTTCCAACTCTATTATTCTAATTCCTATTTTAGAGTAAACTTGGGCTATTGGCAAAGGGACTAATTTTGAGATTGTATCAGGCTAGGTGAAACAGAGTTTTGGCAGTCTATAGCTATTAAGATGTTTTTATTTCTAGAGTTTATGGATAATACATGAAATAGGCAATGTCAAACCAATTCCATAAGAGTATAAAGCCCTTTGCAACATTAGTTCAACAACCATCAAGTGTTTTTGAAATGCAAAGGCTTTAAAATTTTAAGATGAACAAAACAGTATTTCCTAACACTTGATGAGCTTATAGGAATGTAGCAGAGGCTAATAATAAACAAACTCACACTCAACTAAGAGATATTCAGTGCTATGCAATGGTGTGTCACTTTTATAGCGAAATAGGCCTAAAAGAGCTCTTTCAGTATATACATAAAATAAAAAGTCACATACTAAGAGAGAATTGTGTCATAATAGTCGGTAGTTTTTTTCTTTCTTAGTAATATATAAAAAAATGAGGCCAGGCATGGTGCTCATACCTGTAATCCCAGCACTTTGGAAGTCAAGGCCAATGGCCCAGGAGCTCAAGGCCAGCCTGGGCAACATGGTGAAACCCTATCTCTATAATAAAATACAAAAATTAGCCAGGTGTAGTGGCGCAGATGTACAGTCCCAGCTAGCTACTCAGGAGGCTAAGGTGGAAGGATCACCTCAGCCTGGGAAGGTTGAGGCTGCAGTGAGCCATGACAATGCCACTGCACTCCGGTCTAGGTGGCAGAGTGAGGGCCTGTCTCAATAATAATAATAATAATAATAATAATAATACAACTTTAAATCCAGAGTTCTTAGAAGTGGTAAAATGTGCCATGGGACCCCAAAAGAGAAAGGTGTTATTAACTCTATTAGGGTAGGTCTGGGAAGGCTTCCCAGAGGAAATGGCACCTGAATAGAAATTGGGAGATATGAGAAACCACAGTGTTTTCTAGGAACTGCAGGACGTTTAAGTTGAGAATATCTGGAGATAAGAAGGAAAGAGAGGCAAGGTCTTCTATACTAAGGCCTGAGAGAAACTTTTCCAGTGAGTGCTCATAAAAAGGAACTTATATACTATGTAGTGTTCATTCCACATCCACACCACTACGCTTGCCCTAAACATAAGAGCAATTAGTACTGCTGTTGCTTTCACTCCTCAGTGAGAAGAATGGCATCACACTGCAGAGGCCTGCCATTAGATGCCAGTTCCTGACTTTCAAAACAACATTAGGAGATGGATATTATAATTTCCCTCTACAGAAACAGACTGAAGTATAGAGAAAAGAAGCAACCTTGCTCAGCCAATGGACTAGCAAATGGCAGTGCTGGAATTAGATTCCAATCTTTTGAGGGGAAAAGCCTGTGTTTTTAACATAACACTTCAGAAGGAAGCCTCCTATGAAAAGAGACTCCCACCTAAAAAAGAATCAGAGGGAATGAGTCCACTAAGGTAGACAATTAGACAAATAAAAGGTGAGCCCCAACTTGACCCTGCAAGAAAGGCTTATACATTTAACAGGCATTTTCCATCAGCACTTCAAAAAATCAGCTTCCCTGGGTCCCCAGGAGGTGGCAGAAACACCAGAACAGGTGATAGCCCACAAATGTAATGGTCTTTAGATTGCAGAATTAACAGGAAGAGAGACAATATACACAAAAGGTCCTCAGCAAGAAGCACCCCTAGCATCTTTAGAGGAACAAATAAAGGTAAACTCAATCTCATTTAGTAATTACATTATTAAATCCATTGTTGGCAGTAATAGCTTGCTACAACATCCAAATTTGCTTAAATGTTTTTAAGACACAATAAACTGAAACTGCTGAAAGATTATCAAAAAAAGAAATAGAATATGGTAAAATGATTGCTTGAGAAGTCATGTAAAAGAAAGTATCAATTTATATTTATTTTATATTTTCATTAATGATTTAAGAGAAATACGGCATATAAAATAATATAAGTAATATCCACAGGAGAAAAGGTTTAGCTGATATCTGATTTGTGTGCATGAGTGAAACTAAAACAGATTCAATTCAGTTAGAAATGTTGGCAACAATAATAAAAAATCAAATGAGTTTCAATGTGGAAAAACAGAAAGTATTTATATGGGCGAAAGGGTATATTAATATAGGTTGGCCCTGCCTTAAAAAAAAAAAAAAAAAAAAAAAAATCTTAAAACTTCCACAAAGACCAAACCACAGGAACACTGTGCAGGTCATGAGAGGTTTGTCTGCTTATAGAAGCATCTGGACCGGAGAGCTTTCTCTTGCATTTAAGGATTACAAAACAAGCTTGTCTGAGTGCAATAGCAGTTACAACTAACTGATCAAAACCAGTTACAGACTTATCCTTCTCCACTCGCACTGCTTCACTTGACTAGCCTTTAAAATACAAAAAAAAAAAAAAAAAATTAAGAAACAAAAATTAACATCAGACGTATATGTAAAGTGACTCAAACTGCACAGCTATGCAACAATGGCAAAATTTAGGAAGTTGCAGGTGGCTAAAATAAACAATGGCTAAAAAAGTAGGCAGGAAATGATGAGAAATTTTGTCAATTACAACCATATGACAAAAAGAGAGGTCATTAAGATGTGGGATGATGCACAGAACAACACTGTGCAAAGCCACAGACTCCATAAATTGTTGATAAGAAAAGTCCACCTGGAATAGATACAGTGGTAAAGGCAATGCTAAAAATAGATGAGATAAATTAAATTGCCTTAAGGGAAGAGAAGAAGATATTGAAGCACTCCAGGCACCAGTAAGAAGCTGCTTTCTCCAGGTTCAGCCTTAGGTCACTCACATAAGATGGGAAAGAACCTGGTACAGGAAACCCTAAGAGTGACAGCAGCTCTGAGCTATTTCTAGCAGTGCAGGGAAGATCTCCTTACATTTATCTAAATAGATTGTTTCAAAGGCGAAATGGTAAGTATGATTCCGCTGATCTTAACACATTCACTCTAATATTCTAAGGCAGCAGCAGAAGCACCTCAGAATAAAGAGGTAATATCTTCATTAACTAAATAAAAATGTTCCATATAAATTCCTTGTGGAGGGGTATAGGGAGGGAACAAGAAAAAACTAGAAAATGGAGAAATAAGATGATTTTTTTTCTTGTTGTCCATTCTGCCCGTACTGCCTGAGCCCAGGCACTCCAAAATGCATTTGCTCTAAGTCATAGTTTATTAACAGCAGGTCCCTGAGGGTGTTCAGCCTGTAGCAAAACCTCAGCTTTGTACAGTCTATAAAATCACATGAAGAGAGGTTTTCTTAACACTTTTTTCCTAAAACATGAAATCTCTAAATTTCAGGAAAATATTTTTTATACATATGAATTACCCAGAGACCAAATGAGTACCATTTGGTTCATCAAACTTTTATGTGGCACATATTGAGCCAAATATAAGACTAGCCAGTATATTTAAAATATCTAATGATGCAAACATTTTCAAAACTAGATAAAATATTGAATGATGCTGCCATAAAAAATTTTAGGTTCATTTTTCCACATGAAAAATTAAAAAACATACCATTTCAGACTAAAAAACAGAGTTCTGCCTGGCATACCCTGTTTAAAATGAATCATTATTAGCTGTCTACTGTTTACCATAAATCTGCCTCATGATGTCCATCACTCCCCAAAGAGAGCAACTGCTATATACATTTAGTCAAATCTTCCCAAGAACTCATTCCCAAAAAATCAATGTTCCTCAAAATGATGCCAATCTGTTTTGGGCCTCAGAACTCCTCCAACCTCCACAGTAGCATTTTCAATCCATTCTTTTGTTTTCCAGAATACCAATCAGTGTAAAGTAGAAGTAAGAACAGGGAGAAAATATGTAAACTGATGTCGGTCTTGTTTCTTTCTTCTTTTAATTCAACACAATCTGTTAATGCTCCTCTGAAAAATCTGAGACACAGCCTACAATTAGATATACATTTCCTTTATGAAATATAAGAATGTTAAATGTCTTCTCTTATTTGAGTATTTCTAGAAGGCATATTGGTCCAACTGAAGAATCAGTTTCCTACTAGAAGTGTTGTGGTTAAGAATTACAGAATTTCAGACCTACAGAAAAACTATAAGGGCTTTTAAATAATCCTAAAATCCAGAGAAGTTGATCCATTTACTCATGGTCATACAGTTAGTTAATAAAAAATTTAAGAATATAATATAGGTCCACAAAATTCTAGGTGAGTGGCCCTTCTACCATACTATTCTGCCTCATTAACATCAGTTGTTGGCAGTGATTCTTGATCTTTCTTGGTCTAAAATATCAAATCTTAGCAAATTTGATAGCCTATCAATTCTCTGTGCCTGAGCCTAAAGGCTTGGAAGGCTAGAATGTTCTACTTCAAATTAATGTTATACCAAGTACTTTTATCATATTTACCTCTCATGGGAGATTTCATGGCGGCTTCCACCATCCCCACCAGAAGCTGGAGACTCTTGGGGTCTTGAGCCAGTCCAGATGCAAAGGCTGCCAGGGCATCGGCATGACGTCCAAGGTACTGGAGGGCAACACCCTGTCGGAAGTATGCCTAGAAATAAAGCATATATGATGCATGTTTTGCCAGTTCTCCAACAAGGCTGATGGTGATTCTTTACTAAAACAACAGGTCGGCAGAACTAAGATTGAGATGTATGTACTTGATTTAAAAACATAGTGAAAGTTCATGATAAAATGAACTAACTTATAATATCATAAGCATACTTTTATCAGGCAACTTCTATTTAAAATTTTCATCTTTTCCCTTCTAAGACATCAATTTTATCATATTCTTTGGTATTTATTCACACATTGCTTTTATTGTTTTTGAACTATTTTAAAAATATTTCTTATCCCACCTTTAATGCCATAAGCTCTTCTGAATAGGGAATCGAAGATTTCTTTATATTTCACCTAAGTATCTGGTATAGTGCAAAAATAAATGAGATAAATTCCACTTATTTTCTGTTTCCCCCCTTAAATAAAAAGGAACAAATCAGTGTGTGATTACTATCAAGATAATTTTAATAATGAGTAACACAACATGGCTACGTACTTTTAATGTATTGTTTCAAACATAATATTTAAAAGCAATTACCTATATATGTGTGCTTTGCTTAGAAACCAAAAAAGATTATTATCCTTTATATTCTTTAATTGGATTATTTTAAAAACTAGTATTATCTGTGATTCCTCTTTCCAACTAACTGCAGAAACAGCCAGAGAATTAATAATATATTTTAAAATTTAAATTTTAGAATAGTTTTAAGAAACTGACATTTGTTTTCTTCTCCTTTTTTCTTTCTTTAATAGACAGAGGGTCTCATTCTTTAACCCAGGCTTGAATGTAGTGGAGCAATCCTAGCTCAATGCAGCCTTGAACTCCAGGGTTCAAGCAATCCTCCCACTTCAGCCTCCCAAAGTGCTGAAATTACAGGTGTGAGCCACTGCACCCAGCCTGCAGTTTGTTTTCAAGTATACAGAATAAACCAAGCAGGTGGAGAAAAGTGTTATACTTGTATGCAACCAGAAAAATTAGGTGTATACCTAATTAAATATACATAAAAGTAACATAATTAACATATTCATTGTTTATATGACAACATCTGCTTCTAAAATACTTGGCCTCCTATTCAACTGAAATACTTTTACAATACTGTTTCTAATACGAACTTAATTTTTTATCAGTCCAATATACTTAGAAATTGTCACAAATTATATTCATGGGATCTAAATGAAATTTAAAACTCTTAAAACTACCACTCAATAAAACATACATAATTTAAAACTTTTATATTACACATGACTATATATAGTGAGAAAGCACCTTTCATGTTTATAAAATAATTTTATTTATTTTTATAATGACTCTTTGAGGTAATTTAAGATAGGCCACACCATTCAGTGTTTCTATTAAAAAACAATCCATAAACAGAATGAATACTCAAATTATTATGGACTATGCAGGCTTCTATTAGTTTAAAGTATCAGCAGCTGTTAAAACTCAGACCCCAGTAAGATAATAAGCTTGTAAATGCACTTTCATTACTAATTCATAGGATCACTTCCTTTCACTGGACTCAGCCACTGTTTAAATCTTTAATGTGTTTACAAACATTTTCATTACCTTTTTCATTTCACATTTTAGGTGGTTTCTATATTCCAAGAGGCAACAGTATATTCCAACTAAAAATAACTATAGTTTACATAAGTATAGAAATGCTATGTTAAAACTAAGCTAAAAATATACATATTTATTTATGTTTTTATATATAAATACGCCAAATAACTGTAAACTTATTAAGAGACACAAAAAATGTCTTAGTTACTGATTTCACATGTTATAAGAAACAAAAATCTTAAGTTAGTATCATCAAATTTTGATAGCTTCTTACATATTTAAAGCAAACATTTATCATTCATTACTTAAGAAGGCAACTGATTTTCCTGTGTGCCAAGTAAAACCACTGAAATATAGGATTTACCTCCCACTAGGGAGGTAGGTAAAGTTCAGTGTTAAATGCAAACTTTGGTCTCATATTCACACAGGAGCTCAAGGAGAATGTGCATGTTTTGTTTTCTTAGAACACTTACAAATTAGATAAGAAAAATTAAGACTGGACCATGCCTCCCACAATCTTGGTTTCTTTTCTTCAGGAAAAGATTTTAAAAAGAGAGATCAAAGGTCATCTTGGTCTTCCCTTATGCCCTTCTAGAGTCCCTAATCCAACTTTGTAAGATTTTACCTGTTAGAAGCTTAGGGTTGTATCCCTGTAAAGGTAGCATAATGAGTATAGCTCTGAAAACCCCCTGCTCAAACTCACAGAGTAGGGCTTTCCCAACATTTATCCAAGCAATATTCACTGCATGTACAAATGGCTGTTGAAGATGCTGGAGAGGATGTGGAGAAATAGAAACGCTTTTACACTGTTGGTGGGAGTATAAATTAGTTCAGTCATTGCGGAAGACAGTGTGGCGATTCCTCAAGGATCTAGAACCAGAAATACCATTTGACCCAGCAATCCCATTACTGGGTATATACCCAAAGAATTATAAATCATTCTACTATAAAGAAACATGCACGCGTATGTTTATTGTGACACTGTTCACAACAGCAAAGACTTGGGACCAACCCAAATGGTAGACTGGATAAAGAAAATGTGGCACATATACACCATGGAATACTATGCAGCCATAAAAAAGGATGAGTTCAGGACCTTTGCAGGGACATGGATGAAGCTGGAAACCATCATTCTCAGCAAACTGACACAGGAACGAATACCAAATACTGCACGTTCTCACTCATAAGTAGGAGTTGAACAATGAGAACACATGGACACAGGGAGGGGAACATCACACACTGGGGCCTGTTAGGGGGTTTGGGACTAGGGGAGGGATAGCATTAGGAGAAATACTTAATGTAGATGACAGGTTGATGGGTGCAGGAAACCACCATGACACATGTATGCCTATGTAACAAACCCGCACGTTCTGCACACGTATCCCAAAACTTAAAGTATAATAAAAAACAAAAAACACAAATGGCTGTTGAATAAAAATGAGTTGTTTATCCTTTTGTGAAAGATATGTCACTATGGAGTTCAAGTTGATGATAAAACCTAGATTGTGAGTTATTGTAATAGAATAAAGAGAATCCAGTACAGTACTTGGCAGAGAGTTAAGTACTCAATAAAATTAGCTATGTTCATTATTAGTTAATGGGGAAACAATCTTAATAAGAACACATAATTACAGACTAACAGAATACAAGGGAGTCCAATAAATATTTTATCATTCAATATGATATTACTCAATTTCTATCACTGTCTCATTCATTCTTTCCCTTGTTCCAGAAAAGACTATGAGCAATCAATAAACTATATAATTGAGAATTCTCATTGCTGTAAGGCTCCCAGACAAAATCTAAGCCACCTGACTAAAAGAAATTGGTATTGCCAAGTTCTGAGACAGATAACAGCTACCCACAGGATCCTCTGCCAGCCTCGCCAAAGCAAAGGTCAGGATGTGTCGAGATTCACAGCTGTTTATCACAGCTTCAAGAAAACTGATGTGACCTGCCATAGCCTATCTGCTTCTCCTTTTATGGGTTCCAGCTACTAACATTTATTGCCACAGGTTTCACAGAAAGCCACTTCATCTGGGAAAGGTACAAATTTTATCACTTAGGACTGAGTAGAGGCAGTACATGTGCAGCATACCAAAGTTGGGATCTCTAGGGCAACGTTGAATACTTGGTGCCCAATCAACATCAGATCATATACACATTTACTTCATGAACCCACCACACATACACCACATGCCGGTCATTGGTCTGGCAGCAGATGGAGAAGAAAAGGCAACATGGACTAACCCTTGAGAACACTATACCCTGAGTACAATGGTTTTAAGCTGAAGCTTTAGCCAAGAGAAACATATAGGAAGCTAGTTAATACACTGGACTAAAGTGGGATGCCTAGATTTTCAAATGTTCCATTCATTTACTTTCTTGCTGTTCACCACAAATACACCACAGTAATTATTCCATGCATACTACTAGGTGATTTCACAAATCGTATAAAGATAACTGGATTACAAGAGTGAATTTCCATTACTTCTTTCCCTCAATTGACATTCCCTGAAAATCGACAGTGCCAGGCATTGTGACACAGAATACAATTAAAAACAAAACAAGAGCATCCTCAAGGTGCTCACAGTTGAGAGGGAAAGAATATAAAAGCTTTAAGTGTCTTAACTGCTAGCTGCAGTAAGTGCTAACTAAAAGTAACTAATGCTGCAATATTTCAAAGGTAACAAAATTGTAATTAATGATCAAAGTATTTATGCCCTATTGTTAAAATTTAGTATTACTAGCATTTGATTTTTGTTAAGTGGCATTTCTCTCACCCCAAAGGGTTAAAGTAAAAACACTGAAAGGCTAAATAAGTGAAACAGTAAACAATTCACTCTGGAAGCAAGGAAGATCCTTTAAGTCTTTACTTTCAACACATCATTCCTGGTTCAGAATTCCAAAATGTCACTGAACCCAACAATAACCTAATACCTTATTCTCCATTGGCCTAAATGAGTAACAAAGTAAACTACTATGCTCACAGGTACATGTGTATAATTATAACAATATATATAACAAATACATGTAACACGTAATGATATATACAATAGTGTATACTCATATGTACAATGCATAACCTAGTACTTATTTCAAGCATTTGCAGATAATTTGCCTTTGATTTTACCGGTATTTTGAAATATTATACTTTCAAATTCTTTTTTTTTTTTTTGAGACAGAGTCTTGCTCTGTCATGCAGGCTGGAGTGCAGTGGCATGATCTCAACTCACTGCAACCTCCACCTCCTGGGTTCAAGTGATTCTCCTGCCTCAGCCTCCTGAGTAGCTTTACCACTCCCAGCTATTTTTATATTTTTAGTGGAAATAGGGTTTCACCATGTTGGCCAAGCTGGTCTCATACTCCTGACCTCAAATTATCCACTCACCTCAGCCTCCCAAAGTGCTGGATTACAGGTGGGAGCTACTACGCCTGGCCTACTTTAATACTCTTAGTCTGTATTTCACATTTGGAATTTGAACTTTTAAAATCCGAAGAATAATTATTTCTAACTATAACATAGTGTTATATCTTCTAGTAAATATATGTTTTCCACATAATCACCATCTTTGTTCAACTATACTTGTAAATCATATGATTTTCTACTAAAATTTCCCTTATTTTAAAGATGAGTAGAAAGGGGAAAATAGAAATGCTGATGCTAGTTTTTAAAAAGCAGCACCACTGATTTATAATTTAACACAACTGGGTTAAAAGCAAAACTGATATCAAAACTAATGTATACAAAACAACTTTGTTCAACTGTGATGGAAAAAGATAAAGTTAGAGAATATGTAAAACTTGGTTTTGAAAGAAAAGATGATTTTTGAAAACTTTATATTTTTAATTTTTGTGGGTACACAATAGATGTATATATTTATGGGATACATACATTTAATACAGGCAAACAATGCACAATAATCACATCAGAGTAAATGGGGTGTCCATCACCTCAAGCATTTATCCTTTCTCTGTGTTGCAAACAAACCAATTATACTTTTATTTTTAAATGTACAACAAATTATTGTAGACTATAGTTATCCTTCTGTGCTATCAATGCTAGATCTTATTCATTCTATGTAACTATATTTTTGTACTCATTAACCATCCCACCTTATTTGCCCCCTGCACATACTACCCTTTCCCAGGCTCTGGTAACCATCATTCTACTCTATCTCCAAAAGTACAATTGTTTTAATATTTTTAGCTCCCACAAGAGAAGATGCAAAGTTTATCTTTCTATGCCTATCTTATTTCACTTAACATAATAACCTCCAGTTCCATCCATGTCATTGCAAATAACAGAATCTCATTCTTTTTATTATTGAAAAGGTGTATATGTACCACCTTTTCTTTATCCATTCCTCTGTTCATGGAAACAGGTTGCTTCCAAATCTTGGCTATTGTGAATAGTGCCGCAATAAACATGGGAGTGTAGATATCTCTTTGACATACTGATTTTCCTTATATACCTAGCAGAAGAATTGCTGGAACATACAGGAACTCTATTTTTAGTTTTTTGAGGAACCCACAAACTGTATTCCATAATGGTTATACTAATTTCATTTCCACCAACAGTGTATAAGGATTCCCTTTTCTCCACATCCTCACCAGCATTTGTTACTGCTTGTCTTTTGGATAAAAGCCATTTTAACTGTGGTGAGATGATATCTCATTGGAATTTTGAGTTGCATTTCTCTGATGATCAATGATGCTGAGCACCTTTTCATATACTTGTTTCTCATGTGTATGTCTTTTTTTTTTTTTGAAATGGAGTCTCACACTGTCACCCAGGCTGGAGTACAGTGGCTCAATCTTGGGTCACCACAACTTCCATCTCCCAGGTTCAAGCGATTCTCCTGCCTCAGCCTTCCAAGTAGCTTGAGAAATGCCTATTCATATCATTTGCCCATTTAAAAAATCAGATTATCAATTTTCTTTCCCATAGAGTTGTTTGAGCTCCTTACATATTCTGGTTATTAATCCCTTGTCAGAAACAGAGTTTGCAAATATCTTCTTTCATTCTGTGAGTTGTTTCTTCACTTTGTGAATTGTTCCTTTGCTGTGCAGAAGCATTATAATTTCATGTGATATCATTTGTCTATTTTTGCTTTGGTTGCCTGTGCTTGCAGGCACAAGAAATTTTGTCCAGGCAAATGTTCTGAAGAGCTTCCCCAATGTTTTATTTTAATAGTATGAGGTCTTATATTTAAGTCTTTAATCAATTTTGATTTGATTTTTTATATGGCGAAAGGAAACTAGTTTCATTCTTCTGTATATCCAGTTTTCCCAGCACCATTTATTGAATAAACTGTCATTTCCCCAATGTATGTTCTTCGCACTTTTGTTGAAAATGAGTTCACTAGAGACAAAGAATTTGTTTTTCTGAGTTCTCTACTCTGTTCTATTGGTCTATGTGTCTGTTTTTATGCCAGTTTCATGCTGTTGTCGTTAGAATAACTCTGTAGTGTAATTAAAAGTCAGGTAATGTGATTCCTCCAGTTTTGTTCTTTTTGTTCAGGATAGCTGTGGCTATTCTGGGTCTTTTGTGAAGAATGTCACTGGAATTTTGATGTGGACTGCACTGAATTTCTAGATTGCTTCAGGTGGTATGGACATTTTAATAACATTTTTCTAATCCGTGCACATGGACTATCTTTCCATTTTTTGTATCCTCTTCAGTTTCTTGCATCAATGCTTTATAGTTTTCATTGTAGAGATTTTTCACTTATTTGCTTAATTCCTAGGTATTTTATTTATAGCTATTATAAATGAGATTACATTTTTTATTTTTTTTTCAAATTGCTGTTGGCAAATAGAAAAGTTACTGATTTTAGTATGTTGGCTTTGTATCCTTCTACTTTACTGAATTTGTTTATAAGTTCTAATAGTTTTTGGAAGAGTCTTTAGGTTTTTCCAAACATCAGATCGTATCTGCAAACAAGGCCAATTTGCTTTCTTCCTTTCCAGTTTGGATGCCCTTTCTCTCTCTTCTCCTATTGTTCTAGTGAGGGCTTTGAGTACTACCATGAATAACAGTGGTGCAGTGGGCATCTTGTCATGTTCCAGGTGTCATAGAAAAGGCTTTCAGTTTTCCCCAATTCAGTATGATACTTGATGTGGGTCTGTTGTATACTTTTATTGTGTTGAGGTATATTCCTTCTATATCCAATTTTTGAGGGTTTTTTATCATGAAGCGATGGTGAACTTTATCAAATGCTTTTTCAGCATCAACTAAAAATGTTCATATGGTTTTTCACCTTCACTCTGTTGATTCAATGTATCACATTGATTAATTTGTCTGTTAAACCATCCTTGCATCTCTGAGATAAATTCCACTCAGTCATAATGAATGATCTTTTTAACCTGTTGTTGAATTCAGTTTGTTAGTATTCTGTCGAGGATTTTTGCATCAATGTTTATCAGGGATACTGTCCTGTACTTTTCTTTTTTTGATATGTCTTTTTATAACTTTTAAGTTCTGGGGTACATATACAGATTTGCTACATAGGTAAATGTGTGTCATGGGGTTTGTTGTGCAGATTATTTCATCACCCAGGTATTAAGCCTAGTACCCATTAGTTATTTTTCCTGATCATCTCCCTCCTCCCACTCTCCACCCTCCAATAGGTCCCAGTGTGTGTTGTTCCCCTCTATGTGTCCCTGTGTTCTCATCATTTAGCTCCCACTTATAAGTGAGAACATGCAGCATTTGGTTTCCTGTTCCTGTGTTAGTGTGCTAACAATAATGGCCTCCAGTTCCATTCATGTGCCTGCAAGGACATTATCTCTTCCTTTTTATGGCTGCATAGTGTTCCACAATATAAATACACTACATTTTCTTTATCCAATCGATCACTGATGGACATTTAGGCTGATTCCATGTGTTTGCTATTGTGAATAGTGCTGCAGTGAACATATGGGTGCATGTGTCTTTATAACACAATGATTTATATTCCTTCAGGTATATACCCAGTAGTGGGATTGCTGGGTCAAATGGTATTTATGTCTTTAGGTCTTTGAGGAATCACCACTCTTTCTTCCACAATGATTAAACTAATTTAACTCCCAATAGTGTATAAGCACTCCTTTTTCTCCACAACCTTGCAAGCATCTGTTATTTTTTTATTTTTAATAATAGCCATTCTGACTGGTGTGAAATGGTATTTCACTGTGGTTTTGATTTGCATTTCTCTAATGATTTGCCTTTGTCTGGTTTTGGTATTAGTGTAATACTAGCCTTATAGAATGAGTCTGGAAGTATTTCCTCATCCTCTATTTTTCGTAACAGTTTGAGTAGGATTGGTATTCATTGTTTGTTTGGTCAAGTTCGGCAGTGAAGCCACCAGGTCCCAGGTTTCTTTTCTGGGAGAATTTTTAATTAGGGCTTGAATTGTGTTGTTACTTGTGCTGTTCAGGTTTTGAAGTTCTTCACAATTCAATCATGGTAGGCTGTATGTGTCTAGGAATTTATCCATTTCTTCTAGGTTTTCCAATTAACTGACATATAGTTGCTCATATATTCTCTAATAATCCTTTGAGTTTCTGTGGTACTGGTTGTAATGTCTCCATTTTCATCTCTGATTTTGTTTATTTGGGTCTTCTCTATTTTTTTAAGTCTGGCTAAAGGTTTTTTTATCTTTTTTTTAAAAAGTCAACTTTTCATTTCATTGATCTTTTGTATTGCTTTCTCCACTTAAATTTCATTTATTTCTGCTCCAAGCTTTATTATTTATCTTCTTCTACTAATTTTAGATTTGTTTTGCTATTGCTTGTTTAAGTTAAGATGCATTGTTAGATCTTTTTTTGGTGTAGTTGCTTATGGCTATAAACTTTCCTTTTAGTATGGGTTTAATGTATCCCATAGGTTCTGATATGTTGTGTATCCATTATCATTTGTTTCAAAAAATTTTTCAATTTTATTCTCAATTACTTTATTAACCCACCAGTCAGTCATAAACACATTGTTTAATCTCCAAGTGTTTGTATAGTTTCCAAAATTCCTCTCGCTTTTGATTTCTAGTTTTATTCAAGTGTGGTCAGGGAAGATATCTGATATTATTTCAGTTTTTTTTTGAATTTTTAAAGACGTTTTTGTGGCCTAATATGTGGTCTATCCCTGAGAATGATTTATGTGCTGAGGGGAAGAATGTGTATTCTGTAGCCTTTGGATAAAATGTTCTGTAAATATCTATTAGGTCCACCTCTATAGTGCAGATTAGGTCTGACGTTCCTTTGTTGATTTTCCAACTGGATGATCTGTCCAATGCTGAAAGTCGGATACTGAAGTCTCTAGCTACCACTGTACTGGAGTTTATCTCTCTGTTTAGTTCTAATAATATTTGCTTCATATATTTGGGTGCTCAAGTGTTAGGTGCACATATATTTACAAGTGTTATAGCCTCTTGCTGAATTGACCCCTTTATCATTAGATAATGACCTTTGTCTCTTCTTACAGTTTTTTTCTTGAAATCTATTTTGTCTGATATAAGTGTAGCTACTTCTGCTCTTTTTTGGCTTTCATTTGCATGGATTATATTCTTCCATCTCATTATTTTCAGTCATGTCTACCTTTACAGGTGGAGTGTGTTTCTTGTAGGTAACAGACCATTGGGCTTTGTGTGACCATTCAGCCATTCTGTGTCTTTTGATTGGAGACTTCTGTCCATTTATATTCAATATTGTTATTGATAAGTAAAGACTTACTCCTGCCATTTTATTATTTGTTTTCTGGTTACTTTTGGTATTCTCTCCCTTCTTTCCTATCTTCCTTTCAGTGAAGGTAATTTTCTCTGACAATATGTGTTAATTTCTTGCTTTTTACTTTTTGTTTCTATATTTTTTGATTTGAGGTTAACCATGAGGCTTCCAAATACTATGCTATAAGCCATTATTTTAAACAGCTGACAACATTGATTGCAAAAATACACAAAGAAACAAGCAATGAGAAAACTAATAAAAACTTTACACTTCACCTTCATCCGCCCGCTTTTTAACATTTACTTGTGTCTGTTTATATTTTATTTTACTGTCTCTGTCTTGAAAAGTTGTTATAGTTACTATATTAGATCAGCTTATCTTTTTTTTAATTATTATTTATTTATTTATTTGACACTCAGGGTCAACCAGGCTGGAGTGCAGTGGTGTGATCTCAGCACACTGCAGTCTCAATCTTCCAGGCTCTCACAATCCTCCCACTTCAACTTCCTGAATACCTGGGATTACAGGCACGTGCCACAACTCCTAGCTAATTTTTGTAGAGAGAGTGTTTCACCATGTTGCCTAGGCTGATATTGAACTCCTGGGCTTAAGTGATCTGCCTGCCTCGGCCTCTCAAAGGGCTGGGACTACAGGCTTGAGCCACCCCACTCAGCCCAGATGATTTTTTATTGCTCATTAATGTCCTTTTCTTTCAGAGTGAAAAACTCCCTTAGCATTTCTTTAGAATAGGACTGGTGTTGATGAAATCTCTCAGCTTTTATTTGTCTGCGAAGGTCATTATATCTCCTTCATGTTTGAAGGATATTTTTGTCAGATATACTATTCTAGCATACAAGTTTTCTTCCTTCAGCTCTTTAAATATGTCATGCCACTTTCTCCTGGCCTGTAAGGTTTTCACTGAAGTCTGCTGCCAGCTGTATTGGAGCTCCATTGCATGTTATTTATTTTCTCTTGCTGCTTTTAGAATTCTTTCTTATCCTTAATCTTCAGAACTTTGATTATTAAATGCCTTGAGGTAGTCCTCTTTGGGTTAAATCTGCTTGGTATTCTATAACCCGATCATTCTTGAATATTGATATTTTTCTCTAGGTTTGCAAAGTTGTTATTTTCCCTTTGAATAAATTTTCCACCCTGCTCTCACTCTCTACGTCCTCTTTAAAGTCAGTAACTCTTAGATTTTCCCTTTTGGGACTATTTCCTAGATCTTGTAAGCCCACTTCATCATTTTCTGTTCTTTGTTCTTTTGTCTCTCTGTGTATGTTTGAATAGCCTGTCTTCAAGCTTAATAATTCCTTCTTCTGCTTGATCAATTCTTCTGTTAGGAGACTGTATTGCCTTCTTTCATCTATCAACTGTATTTTTCAACTCCAGAATTTCTGTTTGATTCTAATTATTTCTATCACTTTATTAAATTTATCTGATAGAATTCTGAATTTTCTGTATTATCTTGAATTTGAGTTTCTTCAAAACAGCTATTAATATTTTGAATTCTCTTTCTGAAAGGTCACATATCTCTGTCTCTCCAGGATTGGTCTCTTAGTGCCTTGTTTAGTTCATTTGGTGAGGTCATACTTTTCTGGATGGTCTTGATGCTTGTGGATCTTCATAAGTGTCTGGGCACTGAAGAGTTAAGTATTTATTGGAGGCTTGCAAAAGTTAAGTGACTAGCCTGAGGCTGCCCAGCGTAGTAGGCTCAATAATGACACCCACAAAATGCCCATGCCCTAATCCCTGAAACCTGTAAGAAATGTTCCCTTACATGTTAAAGGACTTTGTCAATGTGACTAGGAATCTCAAGTTGGGGGACTATATGAGTGGGCCCAATGTAATCAGATAGGTCCTTATAAGACAGGGCAGTAGGAAATGTTGAAGACTGAAGCATGAGTTTGAATTGATGGGAAGAAAGTGGTCATGAGCCAAGGAATGCAGCCAGCTTCTAAAGCTGTAACAAGCAAGGAACAGATAAGGATTCAGAAGGAAACAGCCCTATGGATACCTTGATGTTAGAGCACTGGTAAGACTCATTTTGGGCATTTGAACAGCTCCAGAACTGTCAGAGAATAAATATGTGTTGTTTTAAGCTACTAAATTTGTGACCTGTTGAGAAACATTAAGTTTAACCTGCTCCCATGGTTTCCTTGTGGAAGATACTTTTAGTTTGTAATTAGGGTTATGCGAGTAACAGCTGCCTACCTGGTATATTCCTGAGTTATGTGTATATGTAGAATATTTATGTATTAATAAGAATCACCTGTCAAAGAGCAAATAAATGTGTGCATGAATCTCTGCTGGAGACCTTCAGTCCTGGAGAGCTGTCAGCCCCGCAGGCTCTCAGGCTGTTGGTCCCCAGATAGATCCACTCTGTTGTGCTATCTGGGTGTCTGCCTCTCAATACCTTCAGCCCACCTGGGTGGGAGTCTCCCGATCGAGCATGTTCTCAGTAGTGATCATTTGTTATATTAGCAAAAGGATAACTAATGTGCCTAGGAAATGCCCCGTTCAGTATTTTCAGTGCTAGAATAGGGTTGATGGGCTAGGAACTTTTTAATATTGAACAGAAGTGATTCACTGTTACGCTCTATTTGGCATTGCTATTTATTCAGGTGGCTCATCTGCTTCACCAGCTCACATATTATAAGTCACCTTTTGTAAAGTGGGTAAAGGGGTGACAAAAATTAGGCAAAAAATAAACATTAATGATCATAATGATCACTCTGAGTCATTAAGGAAGTAGTTAATTTATATTTGTTATCTTCTGTTTCAAAAGCCTACATAATAGATAATACATGTCAGGGAAACTTCAATCAAAAAAATTTTTTAATGTTTACACTTTGGCAGTTGACTGGGCAGGCTGCAGT
This sequence comes from Aotus nancymaae, assembly GCF_030222135.1. NCBI lineage: Eukaryota > Metazoa > Chordata > Mammalia > Primates > Aotidae > Aotus > Aotus nancymaae. The sequence goes on from NW_026988491.1 coordinate 3,182,750, forward strand.
TATCCAGTAAGTTAATTGTTTGGAAAAGACATTAAATGCAGGTTAAATAAGGTCCTTAGGCTTGAGTGGAAAAGAAAAAACAGGTGTTAGAAAACAAAAGACCAAAAATCTGTCTAAAGGCACATATAACTCCTTCCTTTCAGAGACTTATCCTGATTCATTGATTATTAGAATTATTTCAGGGTTTTCCAAGGCCCAAGCCCAATACCCATTTTAGAATGAAAGAGTCCTGTATTGTCATATCAGTCCTGCCACTATAAATTATCCTAAGTTTTGCTACATATATGTAGGTTATTTTATTTTTCAAAACTTTTTCTAAGTTGTCATTTATGAAACAGCTACTCTGTACTAGACACTGAGCTTTCCACAGTTTATCACTAACCCTCACAATACCCTGCAAGAAGTTCTTATGATGACTGTTGCACAAAAGAGGTGGTTACAAAACTTATCCCAAATCATACAGCTACAAAGTAAGATAAACCTACTGTCATAGTCTCTCTCCACTTTCCACACGGCCTCCTTGATACAAGAATTAATGGTGTGCAATTAACTTCTAAATCAGCTTTTTGTCTGGAAATTCTTAAACTTGTAAAATTCAATGTATGGAAGCAGAAATGAAGGAAAATCAGAAATGACACAGAAAATGTATGAACATGAATATTTAATATCTATTCCATAGCAACCGTTGATTGTAGAACAATTTTTAATGAATTGGATGGAGGGAAAATTCATTTCATTAACCTTTCATATAAATGTATTATTATTGAACCAAACAGGCCACTATACTTGCAACTTAGTCCAATGTTAATTAGATTACAGGCATGAGCCTTTAAATCAAAGAGAAACAAAAGGAGCCATCAGCAAGCTTCTCAGCCAATGCCTGTTTCGTAGCTAAAATGGATTTTTTTTTTTACCAGAAGTATAATTTGTTATATTTCTTTTATTTTCTGATATATTCAAGTGAATTTTATCTTGCTATTTGTTGACACTTTATATTAAAAATAAAATAAAACCTTGAGAATCAGCAAAGAACACGTTCTTCATGTCACAATGTGTTTTACATGATCAGCTGGGAGTAAACATTCCTACCTCTCCAGAAAACTACACTTCTGTTTTTCACTAGTCTGTCATATTGTATGCTGAAAGCCCATGCAAAAGGATTGAGAGCTATTTTAGAAAACACCATTATTTAGTTTGGAACCCAGAATGAGAGGCCCAAATGCCCTAAACATAAATGTTCTAACCAAATCTGCAGCTGTGAATTGTTTCTCTTTCTAACACTGACTTTTGGTACATTTAGAATAAATTTCTAGAGGAAATCTGCTCTCAATTCTGATTGTTTCATGTATCAGCTACTTCTTTTCCCAAAATTAATGTTAAACAAATTGTATCAAAAGTGTTATTAAGGTGACAGGTTTATGAGAAAATCATATTTTAAAAAAGAATTACAAATTTGAAAAGAAGTCAAAGAAAAGACAAAATGCCAACCAGGAATTAAATAACTAAGTAGGTGTTATTTTCTAGCAATGGAGGGGCCCCGAAGTACAGTTTATGACAGATTATAAAATGTGTATACCATCACTGGAGTTTCTCTCTTCTAAACTTTAAAAATAAACAATGAAAGAAGTATGCAGTCCCCTAGAGCAATGGTTCTGAACTTTCCATATCTTGTGCCTTCATTCTATGGGTGCAGCGTAGGAAATGCGTAAAGTCATGCCTCCCCCCTCACCCAAAAAAAAATCCCTAGAGATTTATCTGAACATTCTCCAAGAAATCATCTGGCTTCAGCATAACTTGTATGTCCCTGCCCTACCAATCTTCTCCCAACCCTAAAACACAGAGAACGTGTGCTTTTATACACATAGCCTGGTCCTGGTCCTGGTCCTGAGGAATACGGTAAGACCAGAAGCAAAATGGAAAAAAATAATAGTAGCAGAGAGAATGGTGAATTAGGAAAAGCAGTGAAGCCAAAAACATGGGAATTAAACAGCCTAAATTCTCACCAACTGTTGAAAAAAACACATGGCATCTTGGCTACCGTAATGTAACCATGCCCAAACCATGTCAGATTAATGAGAATCCGCTCCCTCCAGAAAGTAGTCTATGAAAAATTATTACTATAAGTAGGTATACACTGAGATATGGGCACTCTGCATAAGGCTTCTTCAGGCAGATGAAATTCTACCGTTAAAAACTTATTCTTTTGATCTTTCTAGCCATCAACTCTTTATTTTCCCTTCAAATTATTCAAATGGAATTCTCTAGCATTATACCAGAAAGAAGACTACAGCAATACACTAACATGACACATCTCCTGAAATGTCAAAGTTACTTGAAGTTTTGTGAAGAGAATTTTTTAAAATTAATACACTTTATTTTTAGAGCAGTTTTAGGTACACAGTAAAACTGAGCAGACAATACAGAGAGTTCCCATATACTCATCCCACACATGTATAACCTCCCCCATTATTGACATCCCACGCTGCAGTGTTATATTATTTGTTATAATCTACAGAGGATTATTTTAATATAGAAATTATTGAATAAAATGAAGAATTCACACAATTTTTTAAAAGAGGAAACACAAAGAAATGCCCATCTCTACTCCTTCTATAGCCCCAATTCTTGGAATAGTCCCTCTCTTCTTTCCCACTTTAGATGTTTAGGAAAGCAAAGTTCAAGAAATATTGCTAGGCTTACTGACAATTAATACCTCTGTCAATTGCCAGTGAGTAGTAAGAGTCCCCAGAAAAGAACATGCATCTGAGGGAAAGACCTGAACAGGGTGACATAAGGAAGTGATAAGAACAGGGCAGAAAGACAAATATATATGCCTAAAAAACACTTGCATAAATATTTCACACATTTTTCTACAGAATAAACTTACAAGCCATGAGTGGTGGCTCACATCTGTAATTGTGAGCTTGAGTCCAGGAGTTCAAAACCAGCCTGGAAAACATAGCAAGATCCTGTCTCTACAAAATAAAATTTTTTTAATTAAAAAAAAGCCAAGCATGGTGGCACGCACTTGTAGTCCTAACCACTTGGGAGGCTAAGGCAGGAAGATCACTTTAGCCCAGGAGGCCAAGGCTTCAGTAAGCCATGATCACACCACTGCACTCCAGCCTGGGTAAGGGAGCAACACTCTGTCAAAGAAAAAAAAAAAAAAAAAAAGAATAAACTTCCCAGCCTCTGTTTTTCTCTTTCCCATTTTATATGAACTTTCTACATTGACATATGTGTGTAGGGTACCATGTATCAAAACGAAAAAACAAGAAAAGAAAAACTACTGCCTCTCAATACTTACTAATATAAAATACAATATGATATCTTGTATCTTGACAAAAAGAGGTTCCAGTTCTAAGCAAGATGGAGCAAGTACACTCCATCTAATCTTTTCTACTGAATACAACTATACCCTGAAAAGACTTCACAGAATAGCTATCTGAAGACTCTGAAGAGTAAATGGTAGCAGGAGACTCAATGGAGGAGACCAGAATTCAAAGCAGTATCAAGCTAGCAATGGGTTTCCTGATTTGTTTTGGTTTTCCTTTCCCGTCTGGTGTTAGCAGCTTGGATTCAAAGGCAGCTCCAAATCAGGATGCACTTATTGGATGCAAACAGAAAGTGTGCCAAGAAAAGCCTTCTCTTTGGTCAGAGAAGCAAAAAAGGGAACTCTTAATGTCGGAAAGAATGGAGAAAATCTGTTTTTCTTAACATTCTCTCCCAGTCCACATTCCAGGCAAGCCAACAGTAACAGGGAGATCAAAGCAGTGGAGTGGACCAGGGGCAGTGGCTCATGCCTATAATCCCAGTACTGTGGGAGGCCAAGGCAGGAGGATCCCTTGAGTCCAGTAGTTTGAGACCAGCCTAGACAACATAGTAAGATTCTCATCTCTTAAAAGCTATATATTTCTTTTAATTAGCTGGGTGTGGTGGCACACACCTGTATCCCCAGATAATTGGGAGGTTGAGGTGGGAGGATCACTTGAGCCTAGGAGGTCGAGGCTGCAGTGAGCCATGATCACACCACTGTACTCCCGCCTGGGTGATGGAGCAAGACCCCATTTCTAAAAAAATCAAATTGACAAGCAAAAGCAGTATATAATGGGCAGGCATCTAAATTCTGAAGGAGACCGTTCTCTCTGACTATAGGAGCTGTGGTCTTGAGGGTACAGATTGAGCTACAATACTTTTTTTCTCTCTGCATTATCATTGCTTGATACTTTATATAAACATAATTACAAGATATGTATGGCAACACAGGGAAACTTAAGTCCTACCTTTTGGCTGGAGACAGAGAGACAGCCAGAGAGGGGAAAGTGTCAAAGATATCAGATATAGGCGTAAGCTCATGAGAGCAGAGATTACAGGCATGAGCCACTGTCCCTGGCCCACTCCACTGTACCCATTATGTGGTGTATGATTTTTACCCTAAATAGCATACCAAAGGCTGTGAAAAGTATAGGATAGGCCACTATCCAGTTTGCAGAACACTCAGTGGTGCATATGAAACACAGGTTCTAGTGGAACAACAAAAGCTGTGAAAAACTGACTGACATTGGGAATAAAGACTATAAAATGTATATTGAAACTTATAGCCTGAATCTAACCAGGTAAACTGTTTGTTAAAACAAACAAAACAATAACTACATTCTTCTTAAAATATAAACAGGATATAAAGATTCGTAAGATAATAATAAAATATCCAGAATATAAACCAAAATTACTTCACCTATGAAAGACCAGGGAATTCTCAACTCATAAGGAAATAAATCAGTCAATAGACAACAACTATAAGTTGACATAAAAGTTAAAATTATCACACAAAGATTTTATAGTAGTTATTACAATCATTCTCTAATAAATAAAGGCAACCCTTCTCATAACAAATGGAAAGACAGAAAAACTCAGAAAAGAAATAAAAGATATTGTACTTTTAAAACATAAAAGTACAATAACAAGCAGGGCACAGTGGCTCATGCCTATAATCCCAGCACTTTAGGAGGCCACAGCAGGAGGATCACTTGAGCCCAGGAGTTCAAGACCAGGCTGGACAACATAAGGAGATCCTCTCTCAAAAAAAAAGTTTTTTTAAGTTAGCCAGGCATGGTAGTGCATACCTGTAGCCCCAGCTAAGCTGGAGGCTGAAGTGGGAGGATCACTTGTGCTCAGGAATTAGAGGCTGCAGTGAGCCATGATCATATCACTGCACTCCAGCCTGAGTAAGAGAGTGAAAATTTGTCTCAAAAAATTAATAATAATAATAATAATAGCACATAAAATTCAATCATATTTCATACTGGCAAGGAACAACTGACAACTGAACTTCTAAAAACAATAGCTCAAAAAAATGAATTACTTAGATATAAATCTAACAAAATATGTCTAGGATATACACAATGAAAACTAGAAAATGCTCAGGAAATAAATCAAAATGAGACATACATAAATGAGGAAACATGGCCTGTTTATGAACTAAAAGAGTAAATATAGTTATGATGCCAGTTCTCCCAAAATTGAACCAATAAAAATAGACTTAATGCCAATGAAAATCAAGCAAGATTTTTTGTACATATAGAAATCTGAGTCTAAAAAGATTTATATGGAAAAGCAAAAAACCTAAAATAGCCAAAACCATTTTGAAAAGAAAAAGTTGGATGCATCATAGAACTCAATTTTAAATCTTCCTAAAAAAATTACAGTAATCAACACAGTGTAATGAGAGAGGAGAAAAGAAGAAACAGGTCAGGCAGTTAGGGTAAGTCCTCCACTGAATTCTTTCAAACAAAGGAACATCCTGCAGGCACAGATAGGAGAACTTGCACAGTGGGGGTTGCCTAAGACATGCCCACAGCCACACAGGTAAGAAAGGCGGCACAGGTGACTTTCCCAAACACACCTGCAATGGAAAATTCCATCCCCTGACACATATGCAATAAGTGGAATAAAGCAATATGGAATAACTCAAGCTTAGAGCCCACATGCACATTTTAAGGATGGGGCGGAAGTACCAGAAGTTTGAGCCTTATGCAAATGAGACACCAGCCCTCATCAGTTTCTTATAAAGTCCTTGTGTGGCCAAGCGCAGTGGCTCACATCTGTAATCCTAGCACTTTGGGAGGCCGAGGCAGGTGGATCACGAGATCAGGAGATCAAGACCATCCTGGCTAACACAGTGAAACCCCGTCTCTACTAAAAATAGAAAAAATTAGCCGGGCATGGTGGCAAGTGCCTGTAGTCCCAGCTACTTGGGAGGCTGAGGCAAGAGAATTGCTTGAACCCGGGAGGCAGAGGTTGCAGTGAGCCTAGATCGCAACATTGCACTCCAGCCTGGGTGGCAAGAGCAAGACTCCATCTCAAAAAACGCAAAACAAAACAAGTCTTTGCATTCAACTGTAAAAACAGCAACCTTCTTCTGGATCCCCTCACTACAGCCGAGAGCTTTCTTCTTTCTCTTATTAAAATTTCACTCCAACCTCCCCTTGTGTGTCCATGCTCCTTAATTCTCTTGGTCAGGAGATAAAGAACTCTGGGTAATACCTCACAAGAAACTGCTACATTGTAGTGCACTGGCGAGACTGTAACAGTAATGTTATGAAGGGGTAGACACATATTAATAGAACAGAATAGAGAGCCCAGGAATAGACCCACACACCTATGAGCAACTGATTTTTTTACAAAGATAGAAAAGGAACTAAAAAAGAAAGTAAATTACTCTTTTCAATAAATGGCATTGTAACAATTGGACATTCATATAAATAAAAATGAACCTAAAACTCTGTTTTGCACCTTACATAAGAATTAACTCAAACTGGACTACAAATCTAAATGTGAAAAAGTAAAACTATAAGAATTTTAGAAGAAAATGTTTGTAACCAAGGGTTAGACAAAAAGTTCTGAAACATTACAGCAAGGAAGAATTCAAGCAAAAATGGAGAAGTAGGTATTATAGCTCCAAGGGCCTGTCCCTCCAAAGCAAAATCAAAAACTCAAGAAAAATTGTCAATACCAACTTTGTCAGAACTCTGGAACACAGTCACAGGTTTATACCAGTTAAAAAAAAAAAAAAGTCCAAATCCAGAAGAAAGCAACTTCAAAATAGCATAAAAGACTTTGACATTTTAACTTCACTTTGGCCCATCATCCTCCCTGGCTTGTTGACAGTTTTAAACTTGACAATCCACATTCCCATAGTGAGTAGGTATCTGGTTCTGCAGGGAGCAGAGCAGATCTTATCTTCAAATAATTGTGTTTGTCTAATCTAACCTGTCTGGGGACTACCTATATTACTAATGCAAGGTATTTGCCTTTGTTTCACCTAACTCACAACTCCTACAGGGAAGAAAAGCAGCAAACTTTCCTGGAAAACACTGTAATGCAAACAAACAATCCCCAGCGACCTATGCAAAAGACTACAGATAGTCCCCAGTACACAGCCAATCTGTACAAACTTGGGAGAATTTTTTTTTTTCTTTTTTTTTTTTTTTTTGAGACGGAGTTTCGCTCTTGATACCCAGGCTGGAGCGCAATGGCGCGATCTCGGCTCACCGCAATCTCCGCCTCCTGGGTTCAGGCAATTCTCCTGCCTCAGCCTCCTGAGTAGCTGGGATTACAGGCACGCGCCACCGTGCCCAGCTAATTTTTTGTATTAGTAGAGACGGGGTTTCACCATGTTGACCAGGATGGTCTCGATCTCTTGACCTCGTGATCCACCCGCCTCGGCCTCCCAAGGGAGAATTTTTTTTTAAGAGACAAGGTCTCACTCTGTTACCCAGGCTGGAATGCAGTAGAGCCATCATAACTCACTGCAGCTTTGAACCCTTGGGTTCAAGCAATTCTCCCACCTTAGCCTCCCAAGTAGCTAGGGCTACAGACACATACCACTACATCTGGCTAATATTTTAAATTTTGGGAGAGATGCAGACTTGCTACGTTGCCCAGGCTGGTCTTGAAACTCCTGGCCTCAAGCAGTCCTCCTGTCTCAGCCTCCTGAGTTGCTGAGATTATAGTCAGGGCCCACTGCACCCAGCTCTGGCTCTGAGTCTTCTTTTTTTCCCCTCTCTCATTCTCTCTCTCTCTCTCTCTCTGTCTTATTTTTTCCTGCTATTCAAGAAAATTTTTATCAAACCAACAAACAGCTAAAGCCCACAGCAAGTAAAAGAAAAAACAAAAAAACAAAGCAAGCAAACAAACAAAAATCCCTGAAGGGGAAGAATCTCATTTTCAGAGTTTCCACATAATATTTTAAATGTTTAGTTTATAACAAAAGTATTACAAAGCATGCAAGAAGCAAGAAAGTATGGCCCATTCACACACAAAAAAATTAATAGAAACTCTCCTATAGAAAGTACATATACTGAATTTACTAGAAAAGACTTTAATTTAGTTATGATAAATATGCTCAAAGAACTAAAATAAATCATGAACAAAGAGCTAAAGAGAACCAAGAGAACAATGTATAAAGAAATAGGAAATATCACTTTGGAGACAGAAATTGTAAAAAGGAACCAAAGAGAAATTGTGGAGCTAGAAAGTATAACTGAAATTAAAAACTCACTAGAGGGTTTCTATGGCAAATTCGAGCAGGTATAACAAAGCATAAGTGAAATTAAAGACAGGTCAGTTGAAATACAGTTTGAATAGAAGAAACAAAGAATGAAGAAAACTGAACAGTGCTTACGAGACCTAGGGGACACCATCATAAATACCAACATATGCATAATAAGAATTCAAGAAAGCAGAGAAAGAAACTGATCAAAAGAATATTTGAAGAAATATGGCCAAAAACCTCCCAAATTTGATAAAAGATCTGAATCTATACATTCAAGAAGCTCAGAAAACTCCAAGAAGAATAACTAAAAAGTGATCCACACTGAGACACACTGTACTCAAATTGTCAAAAGTCACATAAAAAGAGAACCTTGAAAGCAGCAAAACAGAAGCAACTTGTCATGTATAACGTATCCACAATAAGAGTAAGGGCAGATTTCTCATCAGAAAAAATGGAGGCCAGAAAAGAGTGGGATGATATTTTTAAATTGCACAAGGGTAAATCTTTATGACCTTGGATTTGGCCATGGGTTCATAGATAAAACACCAAAAGAATGGGCAACAAAAGAAAACATACATAAATCAGACTTCATCAAAGTTCAAAACTTTTATATATCAAAGGACACTATTAAGAATGTATAAAGTGAATCTACCGAATGGGAGAGAATATTTACAAATCATATATCTGATAAGAGTCTAGTATCCAGAATATATAAAGAACTCTCACAACTCAGTAAGAAAAAGACAACTCAATTAAAATATGGGTAAAGGATAATTGATCTGAATAGATATTTCTCCAAAGAAGACACAAACGGCCAAGAAACACATGAGAAGATAGTAAACATCATTAGTCATAAAGGAAATACAAACCAAAACCACAATGGGATACCACTTCATACCCACTAGAATGGCTGTAAGAAAAATGCTAAATAATTAATTTTTTTAAATAACAGATAAAAATGTTGGCAAAGGTGTAGTGAAATTGGAACTCTTGTGCATTGCTTGTAGAAACACAAAATGGCTTGGCCACTGTACAAAAGAGTGTGGCATTTCCTTGAAAAGTTAAATATAGAATCACCATATGATCCAGCAATTCCACTCCCACATATATCTCCAAAAGAACTGAAAAGAAAAACTCAAATACTTTTACATGCATGTTTATAGCAGCACTATTTACAACAGTCAAATGGTGGAAAAAATCCAAATGTCCACTAGTGAATGAAAAGATAAACAAAATGTGATATATACATACAATTAAATACAGTCATGTGCTACATAATGATGTTTCAGTCAACAATAATCTGGATATATGAGAGTGGTCCCATGAGACCATTGCACTGTATTTTTACTATACCTTTTGTATATTTAGAAATGTTTACATACACAGATACTTAACACTGTGTTACAAGTGCATATAGTATTCAGTACACTAACACACTGTACAGGTTTGTAGCCCAGGAGCAATATTTTATGCCATATAGCCTAGGTATGTAGTAGGCTATACAACACCTAGATTGATTTGTATAAATATACTCTAGGATGTTCACACAATAATGAAATCAACTACAATGCATTTCTCAGAACATATCCCTATCATTAAGTCATGTATGTCTGTATTATTGAGCCATAAAAAAAGAATGAAGTACCAATATATACCACAATATAGATGAATCTCAAAAAACACATTATGCTAAGTGAAAGAAGCCAGACACAAAAGGTCAAATATTATATTACTTTGATTATATGAAATATCAAGAATATGTACACCCAGAGACACACGAAGCAGATTGGTGGTTGCCAGGGAGTAGATGAATATGGAAAATTGGCAGTAACTGTTCAATGGGTGTGGCATTTTCTTTTGAGGTGATGAAAATGTTTTGAACTACATAGAGGTAATGGTTGCACAACATTGAGGATGTATGAAATGCCACTGAATTGTTCACTTTAAAATAATTCATTTTATATTACATGAATTTCATCACACTAAATGAAAACTTTTTTTTTTTTTTGAGACAGAGTCTTGCTCTGTAACCAGGCACCAGGCTGGAGTGTGGTGGCACAATCTCCGCTCACTGCAACCTCCGCCTCCCGGGTTCAAGCAATTCTCCTGACTCAGCCTCCCGAGTAGCTGGGACTACAGGCCGCACCACCATGTCCAGCTAATTTTTGTATTTTTTTTCGGTAGAGATGGGGTTTCACCATGTTGGCCAGGATAATCTCAATCTCTTGACCTTGTGATCCGCCCGCCTTGGCCTCCCAAACTGCTGGGATTACAGGCGTGAGCCACCGCGCCCGGCCACTAAATGAAAACTTTTAAAAACTAACACTAAAAACACAATCCATAAAGTAAGTCTGATAAGTGGGGCTTCCTCAAAATTACAAGCTTCTGCTCTGTGAAAGGCATTGTTAAGAGAAAAGCCAAGCTACTTTTCTAGAAGAAAATACTTGCAAAATACAAACTCAAAAGAGGATGTATATCCTTTACATACAAAGAATTGTGAAAACTTACTGGCTAGAAAACACAGAACCTAATTTTTTTTTTGAGACAGAGTCTCACTTTGTCGCCAGGCTCGAGTGCAGTGGCACAATCTCAGCTCACTGCAACCTCTGCCTCGCAGGTTCAAGCAATCCTCCTGCTTCAGCCTCCTAAGTAGCTGGGAGTACAGGTGCATGGCACCAACCCCGGCTAATTTTTGTACTTTTAGTAGAGATGGGGTTTCACTGTGTTAGCCAGGATGGTCTCAATCTATTAACCTCGTGACCTGCCTGCCTTAGCCTCCCAAAGTGCTGGGATTACAGGTGTGAGCCACCACTCCTGGTCAGAACCCAAAATGAGCAAATAGATTGGAATATACACTTCAACACAGAGGATATTGAGGAGCAAATAAGCATATGAAAAGATTTTCAAATCATTAGCCATTAAGAAAATGCAAATTAAACCACAATAGAACACCACTATATACCTATTAGAATAGCAAATACAGCTACTCAAGAGGCTGAGGCAGGAGAATTGCCTGAACCCAGGAGGCGGAGGTTGCGGTGAGCCGAGATTGCACCATTGCACTCCAGCCTGGGTAACAAGAGCGAAACTCTGTCTCAAAAAAAAAAAGAATAGAAAACAAACAAAAAAGAAAAAATAACAATACCAAGTGCTAGTGAGGATACAGAGAAACTGAAACTCTTATATATTATTGGTAGAATACAAATTCTAGAAAACGGTTTGGAAGTTTCTTGTAAAGTGAAATTTAGACTTATCATATGACCCAGCAATCCCACTCCTAGGTACTTATCCTAGAAATAACAACCTATGTTCAGAAAACCAGTACATGAATGTTTATAACAGCTCTATTCATAATTTCCCCAAACTGGAAACAATCCAAATGTCCTTCAATGGGTAAATGAATAGACACGCTGTGATAATCCATACAAGGAAAGAGAACTAAGCAATAACAACAACAACAAAAACCCAAAACTATTGATGCATGTAATACAGGTGAAACTCAAAGGGATTATGCTGAGTAAAAGAAGTCAATCTCAAAAGGCTACATACCATATAATTCCATTTACATGACATTTGAAAAAGACAAAAGTATAGCAATTAGTTGTTGCTGGGGCTTTAAAAGTAGAAAATTTAGTGGTGATAGAACTGTTCTGTATCTTAATTCTAGTGGTAGTTAAATGAATGCATACATGTGTTAAAATTCATAGAACTACACACACATACAAGTCAATATGACTGGAAAAGTTTGAGTAAATAGAGGTAACAATTATACGGCTCTGTGAATATAATTCATGCCACCAAATTGTACACATAATACAATTAAAATGGTAAATAGATAAAATAAATATGTATTTTATCACAGAACTGGCATGTGAACTTGTTTTCACTAAATGAGTCAGTTAAGATGAGAATGCTTGTTTTATAATTAAAGAGTGATACAAAAGACAGATACCTTTTACTTGCACATATTATCAGAAGAAAGCATTGACAGTTTTATGACAGCAAGGTCAAGGTATCTGCTAAAAACTTTAAAAACCGATTTCTTAACAGAGTCTGCTTTCACTTTTTGTTTTCCAAGTCTGATTTTTATTACTAATATTTAGCCCATTTGCCAATTTCTCCAAACTGAGTCAAACTATAACCCAAATAAAATCAAGCAATAAGTATATAAAGATCAATCCAGAGTTGTGAGACCTGTGGAAGATTTTTTAAAATATATTATACTGAAATTTAAAAGTAAAATGGTACTTTGGACATCTCAATGAAAAGTACACACAAACACACACACGTGCACACAAGCACACACACACAGAGCAAGTCCTATTGTGAAATAAAAATAATTCATAAAAACAAAATGTGCTTTGTATTTTAAAAATGCCAAAAACCACTGTGGAAGAAGAGTTACTCATATGCATATTATATTTATGTAAATGTGTATTATTTAAAGCACCAAAATGAAATTAATGAGATTATTAGACATAACTAATGAATAGAAATATGTGCAGCTGATCTTATTATTCACAGATTCTGTGTCTGTAAATTCACCTAATTATTAAAATGCATTTGTAACCCCAATTCTCATATGGTAAAGTATCCTTTTTGTTGATTGCATTGTTTAAAATGACCCCCAAGTATACCATATATATATAAAGTGTTGTCTAGTGTTTCTAACTCAAAAAAGGTGTGATGTGCTTTACAGAGAAAATACTTGTTTGGTAAGCTTTATTCAGGCGTGAGTTATAGTGCTGTTAGTCAAGAATTCGATGTTAATAAATCAACAATATATATTTGTCAGATATCTTTAAACAGAAGCACATATAAAAGAAGGTGATATACTGATCAGCTGACAAAAATGTTGTGACCAGAGGCTCACAGGAACCTAACCCTGAATTTCCCTGAAACAGTTCAGTATTTGCTAACTCAGTATTTGCAGCAACTTCATAGAAAATAACTATCATAAATAATAAGAATTAATTGTATGTTTTGATTAGAGGAAGAAGAAACCACGTTCCCCTTGCCTTTGATTCCCAGTGAAGTGGCAAATGTATAGGTGCGTACTTTTCACTGCTCTCTCCTACAGCTCTAAGGCAGGAAACAAAGAGTGGATAACTGCATCTCTAAGTAGAGATATAATATCTAACAGTAACCGTAACAGCTACTAGACATTAAATGTCTCCAAATTTACCAACACTCTTCCAGGTGTTTTATATTTGTTCACTCATTCTTTAAACAACTATGTGCATGACAGCTCAGTAGTCGGCATTGTTCCAGTGAAAATTAAAGAGAGAAAAGATAAACATGGTCCCTGTCCACCTTAAAGCTCATTATCTAGTGCAACAGACAGGGAGTAAACATACAGTTAATACAACAAAATAAATTGTAAACGTGCAATAAAGAAACAAAACATGTAATAAAGAATAAGGAGAAATACCTTACTTAAAAACACGCTCTGGGCCAGGTGAGGTGGCTCATGTCTATAATCCCAGCATTAGGGGAAGCCAAGACAGGAGGATGGCTTGAATCCAGGAGTTCAAGACCAGCCCGGGCAACAAAGCAAGACCCCATCTCTAAAAAAATATAATAATTTAAAAAAATAGCTGGTCATGGTGGTGTGCACCTGTAGTACTGTCTACTCTGGAGGATGAGACAGGAGAATCACTGAGACCAGAAGTTCGAGATTATAGTGAGCTATGATCACACCACCACTTCAGCCTGAGCAACAAAGAAAGACCCTGTTTCTTTAAAAAAAAAATTAAAATAATAAATAAATAAATATATGCTCTGAAGAGGTACCTTTTAAGCTGAGAACTAAGAATGATAAGCTAACAGTGAAAAGAGCACTACAAAAAGGAGTACAAAGGCCTGAGATCGGGAAAGGTATGACTAGGTTCATGGAATTCAAAGAAGGCCACTACATTAAGAAAGGATGGCATGAGATGAGTCATTTAGTTCCCATTTTCAAAAAGACAAACCTGAATTCAGAGAGGTAAAGAAACTTACCCAAGTTGCACAGATAGTGGGCAAGAATTCAAACTCAGGGTAAATTGGTTCGAAACTCCATGTTCTTTTACCTACATTATGCTGTCTCCTACTTTCTTCCTGCTGTCCTGTAACTTATCCCCAATAACTCTCCTGCAATTGTATATACGTACATATACAAGGTATGTATGTGTACATATGTGTGTATATAGTAGTATAGACACATGCAGACATAAAGCGAAAAATAAGCACAGAAACCTAATAAATAGGACCTGTTGATGTCAACAAGCACAGTTGATATATGCTGTTTCTCTGTCAGTATACATCCCAGGATCTTACGTACTTCTAAATAGTCACATCATACTGCTGACAAATGTTCAGTAATTACATCATCATCTTTTTTTTTTTTTGAGGCGGAGTTTCGCTCTTGTTACCCAGGCTGGAGTGCAATGGCGCGATCTCGGCTCACTGCAACCTCCGCCTCCTGGGTTCAGGCAATTCTCCTGCCTCAGCCTCCTGAGTAGCTGGGATTACAGGCACGCGCCACCATGCCCAGCTAATTTTTTGTATTAGTAGAGACGGGGTTTCACCATGTTGACCAGAATGGTCTCGATCTCTTGACCTTGTGATCCACCCGCCTCGGCCTCCCAAAGTGCTGGGATTACAGGCTTGAGCCACTGTGCCCGGCCACATCATCATCTTTATTACATCTCTATAACCACTTGATGCCAGGGCTTTCTCTAAATCACAAGCTAATATAGCTTTCCCCTATGAGATATGAAAAGGAAATGGCTTTTATTTTATAAAAATAAGGTAAAGAAAGGTTAAATTTTACAATGTCTTCCTCTTAGCACTTTACAGTTATCCTAACAGGCAGTCTTGTTTTGCACTTTACAGACACTTTAATGCTGAAATGTTCTGTGCCAGGGACTCAGGTTTCTCATTTTCTTTCTTTGTTTTTGTTTTTTTAGGTAGTTATTTATGTTACTGTCCTCCTAACTAAATGGACCAATCTGGGCATAAACCATTTTCTCATTTTCTCTGCTTATAGAAAGGAATGGTTTATTTCAGCAGTGCAGATAACATCTTGAGGTCTCAGGAGGATGACAAATTGAAACAGTCTCTTTCTTGCCTAACATTTCTTACCCAAGAGTCAAGTGATGATGGTGGGGAACAAATCTCTCTTCTCCTGACAATTTGCACTTATTTTCTTAATAGCTCTGCTAAAATTCAGTGAATTTCATTTTGCTTAGAGCCTACTTAGTGCCTGCCAACAGGCGCAGGAAGCTTTCATTCATCAGCACAATAGTCCTACTGGTGATGCATTCCTATGAAATTATAACAGCAATTCCAAAAACGAAACAGCAGAGATGGAGCAAACAAATTCTTTTTCAAAAAGAGCCATCAGAATAGCATAGTAGTTTCTATATAACTAGAAACTTAATAAATTACTTTGATTGAGAATTGTTTAGGAATTTTATTCAGGTATAGAATCAATGTAGTTAAAAATTACCTATTCCCTAGTATTATCAGTATTTAAAAAAATCATTTGAAAATAAGCACAACCACAAAATACAACTGCATAACTCTATTCATAAATTTGGGTCTTGATAACACGACACAAAGACAGTAACATTCACAGACAACTGGTGCCTCGATTGGCTGAACAGCTCCAGATTTATGCTCTTCTTTAACCTGTTATGGTCCCTTGTACCACACAATTATGGTGTGCTATCTGACAGACACCTTTTGTGCGTCAATGATGTGATTCCGCACCTTTTTCAAAGACTGCAAATTACTAACATTGTTCCCTCTGTCATTTAAGTTCTCCTTCTATAAAACATAAATTGAAACTATTTTCTAGTATTATTTGTTGATAAGTTTTAAATGGCAGAATCAAAACCATTTCCTATTTCTAATAAAAGGTATCTTTGGCATTTTATCTGTAACAACTTCACCTTACATCAAGATTGTATTTTCTACCTACTATGAACAAAGATTTTCAGTGCAAAGTGGGTATAAAAGAAAGTTAATATCAGCCAAAAAGCATATAATCAACTTGGGGAAATACATAAACGCTGCACATTAAATAATTAAAGAGTTGTTTCAAAGCAACATAAGAACAAGTGCATGTAAAAATTTAATATAGGTCTTCCCCAACTTACAAAGAAATTGTGTTCCAAAACTCTATTTTTAGGTCAGTTATCTGGAATTTTTTTTTTTTTTTTTTGAGATGGAATCTCGTTCTTGTTACCCAGGCTGGAGTGCAATGGCATGATCTCGGCTCACCGCAACCTCCGCCTCCTGGGTTCAGGCAATTCTCCTGCCTCAGCCTCCTGAGTAGCTGGGATTACAGGCACACGCCACCATGCCCAGCTAATATTTTGTATTTTTAGTAGAGACGGGGTTTCACCATGTTGACCAGGATGGTCTCGATCTCTTGACCTCGTGATCCACCTGCCTCAGCCTCTGGAATGTTTTAAGCATTTTTTCCATTAAAAAATTATGCTGTAAAGAGTAGTTATATTCACTAGCCAATTCTAATGGCCTAGTTCATGCAAAATGTCACTGAATTATAGGACTACCAATATTACAGAAAGGAGAAAAAGTGGAAGTGAAATTCATTAGTATATTACAACCACTTTAACATGAGTAATCTTATTTAGTTTTAATAATTCTGCAAAGTAAATTATTATGTCTCCCTTCAAAGGTAAGGATACTGAAGCTGATAAAGATTAAGGATTTGTCTAAGCTAAGAGCTTATAAGTGACAGAACAGAGATTCAAACTCAGAACTGTCTGCCTCTGAAGCCAGGACTCCACTCCTAGAATATGCAGTTTCCTTTTAAAAAGGCATATATAAGGAAAACTTTTTTCCATATTCCAAGTGAAAATGTTAGGAATATGCTTTACAACCCCAAAGATTCTGGAGTACAGAAACAATGCCTTTTCATCTTTCTATCTCCAGTACAGGGTTTGACACAGAATAAGCAGACAATGATTACTGAATAAATGAAAATATTAACAGAAAATGAGTTCCTCAAAAGTTAGGATCATCTTTTATCCATATGTGTATATATATATATATAGCCTAATACAGGTACATAATCTATCCATCAATAACTATTTATTAACTAAAGAATTCCATCTTACTTGTACATCTCTCATTCTGCTTCTTTTAAATAAACACTCCTGACCACTTCCAATATATTACTTAATGTCTTTCAAATTCTCAGTTCTTTCCTCCCTCCTTGCCTTCAATACTGAAATCCAGAGAGAATAAATTCATATTTACATCGTTCATGTGGCTAAACATGCTCCCCAGCTAGGACAGATATGAATTTAACCTAGGAAGCTTTACCCATAATACTCTTGGATCTCTGAGCTTGAAAAAGATGCACTGCCCCTTGGGGAGAAATTATTCAAACTAATATCAATGAAGTGGATTTATCCTGTCCAGAGGAAATGCAAATGAAACTTGGTTGCATCAACTTTCTGAAACTACACTTCTAAAGCAAATTAAGAAACCCATTTTAAGCTGTTTGAAAGGAATGTTGGCTGACACTTGCAAATGAGTCTTCTACAGAGAAGTAGCTCTGATTCTGCAATGGCTTTAGAAATGAATATTCAGATTTCACATCAATTTTAAATGTAATAGAATCCCAAATGCTTAAAAACTAGGTTCTACTTCATAATCTGACACCCTTTCTACCTTCTTTCAGGATACATTAATTTTTTAACAAGCTCTTTTAACTTAGCTCCTAAGATACATTTTTAACTACTACAAGTACAAAAACAATGCACAAAGTCCCTAATTTAATTAATATCTTATGTAAAAAATCCTTGTTAATTATAAAATTGTGACCATAATGAAACTAAAATATAGACTAGAAATACAAGTTCTGAATTTCTCTCATTAAAAGTCCATGAAAAAAAATTCAAATCATTTTCTTAAGCTCACAGATATTTAATATCCTATACCAACCATGTTGATTATTTTCAAAATTATTCTGAATATTAATGCCAAATGTTAAACTACCAAATATTCTGCAGTATTGGTAAGTACTCTTCTGAAGACATGGCTCAGTAATTTCAGTGTGAACACATGGTGAAACAAGAGAACCAGTAGTACTGTACTTTCAAGAAAGAACAACAAAATCTTCATTCACTTCAGTACAATGAAATAGAAATATAATTTTAAAGCATATTTTTTATCCCTATTTAAATGCCTAATTAATCCTAATAATTAAATGCAGCCACTAACCACTTCCTTTGCAAGATCTCTTTTTTATTTCCATAAACTTCAAATCTAATGGAAATCATTGTGTCATTATGGCTAGGGCAATAAATGCCTATTGGTCAATAAGCTCTGAACCTTAACAGGCAGTTAACTAATTCAGCTGGAAATAAGACCAATAGTTCTAATGGCTTCTAATTTCACTGGAAGAGTATACCCTTATGAACTATAGATGGTTTTCATGAGCTCTTCCTACAGCAGAGAACAGCAATTTAAATGTAAAAAACATGCATTTGAAATTCAAGTGCTTACACTGATTTCATTTGCCAGGGAGACCATAGATCAAAAGAGGTCCTTCTTGAAGAAATGTTTAAGTGAAATAGGCAAGACCAATGCAAACAAAAATAAAACAATTTTAAATTACAAGAGCCAATTTAGTCTATTTCAAAATCATTCAGATTTTCTTTTGCTTATTTCAAACAATCTGAATCAATTTTTTAAAAACTGGACAAATGTAATAACTGTAAATACACCTTGTAATAAAAACAAAAAGGGAGGTTTAGAAACTTGATCTCTTCCTGTTGTTTCACTCCTCCTCCCGAGAAGTCCTCTTGATTTCAACATAAATAGATATAACTTAGTATACAGATATCAGTACACTTAAAATCAAAATAGTCTGGAGACATCAGTATCCACTCAAAACCTGATCCTTTCAGCTATATATCTCACACTGCAACAGCAGAGAAGGCATTTTCAAGCAATGAGGTTTGCTCTATGATGCCAGGGAGTGACTTCTATATGAAAATGAACTAGGTTATATTTACTGTTCTGCCAATATTCAATTCTGACCTGATCATTTGGTGTCTCTAACAATACTTCTATAGCAGCTACACCTGTTTCCAGAAATGTCTTATACATTTCAGCTCCTCATTCCAAATGATATTTAATTTAAAAACCATTTTGCATACCAAATTTTAAAACCCTTACACTTATTAATCATTTACTTTGTTAATTATGATGAAAACAGTTAAATCAAAGTTCTGTGGCATAATTTTGTACCAGACTTTTGGCACACCTAAGGAAAATCACTGTATTTTCTAACCTCCAGTTCAATCATAATCACACTTCCTGCAAAACATTTAGATTGTTTTCCCTGATAACATTAGACAGGGAATAAGGAACAAACCCTGGGCTGGTCCTATCCTTATTATTGATCAGTTACGTGAACCTCAATTACTTTCCTTCTATGAGGCTTGGTTCCCCATCATTTCTAAAGTGAGGGGTTGGGGTAAGTGACCTCTTAAGGTTCTTTACAACTGTAAAATTCTAAAGTTCTATTCTATGAAATGTGATCTTCTTTGCCTTTAATTATTTAGAGTGGCTAATTACTAAGGCATCCTAAACTTCTCCTTAATGCCTCCAAATTCACTATAATTTGGGACCTTGTAATTACCACACTTAGTTTTATTTCAATGTCAACTTCTTTCCTTTCCAAACATTTTTCCTTAAAAAAAAAAAAAAGAAAAGAAAAAGAACACCTAATATAAAAATCTTGGATAAGTAATCTGTCGCCACCATCCTCCCAAATGCAGGGCAACCTTCTCCTTTTAACAAAAACACATGTGATTGGCAGGAAGGGTTTGAGCCAAGCTATTTCTTTCCATGTGTTAATGAACTACCTATTGCCAAATGGAACTCTCTCCTTAACTCCAGATCTGCAAACACCATTTTCTGATGATGTAAAATGATAAAGTACTAATTAGAAGGAATCTACTCTGTCACAATCCTTTTTAATTGGAAGTTACTGCAGTAATTATTAACAAGTCACATTATCATTAGACCTAAAAAAAGTCAAAATTGATTTACACATACAGGAACCTCTAATAAACAGGGTCGACAATGAAGGTCCTTTATAAAATGACCAAAGCAGAGAAAATAACATTTTATATTTTAATATATGCTCCAAAAATCTCACACTGGTTATTGCTCAGGTGCCTTTTTCCATTAAAGATACGCTGAAATACTAAATTAAACTAGATGACTAGGAAGAAAAAAAATTTTTAAGTCTGTAAAGGGTACATGTAGCATCTTTTGAGAAGCCTAAAACAATGCCAAGATGACTAATGCTCTAAGGATCCTAAGATGCATCTATCTCTAAGGTCAAAGGGTCCTGCCTTTGTTCCAAGTTCAACTTGCTAATTAAGATGAATTGAAGACAAATGCAAATAGGAATTGTGGGCAATTGGAGACCAATATATCAAAACAGAGGAAGAAAAAAAATGCTCCATTAATTGCAAGGCCATAATAAAACATGCGTAAATTTCTTGTTTCTTTCGGAATTTATTCAACTTCCTGATTTTTTCTTACAAGCTTTTACAATTTTGAATGAGCTCAGCTTATATCATCATACTGACATTTCTGGCTGTGAGTAGTGGCTCATGCCTGTAATACCAACACCTTGGAAGGTGGAGGTGGGTGAATCGCTTGAGGTCAAGAATTTGAGACCAGCCTGGGCAACACAGTGAGATCCCATCTTTACAAAAAATAGAAATAAAACTTAGGCTGGCTGGGGTGGTGCATGGCTGTAATCCCAGCACTTCGGGAGGCTGAGGCAGGTGGATCACTTGAGGTCAGAAGTTCGAACCAGCCTGGCCAACATGGTGAAACCCCATCTCCACTAAAAATACAAAAATTAGCTGGGTATGGTGGCACATGCCTACAATCCCGACTACTCAGGAGGCTGAGGCAGGAGAACTACTTGAACCCAGGAGGCAGAGGTTGCTGTGAGCCGAGATCATGCCACTGCACTCCAGCATGGGCAACAGAGAAAAACTCCATCTCAAAATATAAAATTAAAATAAAAATTAGCCAGACATGGTGGTGTGCATCTGTAGTCCCAGCTACTTGAAAGGCTGAGGTGGGAAGATGGCTCAGGCCCAGGAGTTCAAGGTTACAGTGAGCTATGATCATGCCACGGCACTCCAGCCTGGGCAAAAAAGCAAGATCCTGTGTCCAAAAATAAATAAAATTTAAAAATAGAGATATTTTAATGTTAGTAAATTTTGTTATATATTTGTACTCTCAATACGTTTTAAACTCTGTAATAAAAAGTGATCTATCTTTGGGCTTCTAAGAGCTAAAATTGTTTTTTGAGTTAAATTTCCTAATTGCTACATGTGGTCTGGGTTAGAAAACTATGTTCTCAGTGCATGACTAACATGTTACTGTAATGGTAAAATAAAAAGCTAATATTACTTGAAATTATATTACAGTTAAGTTTGAGATTCATACTCAAATACTTTATGCTAATATATTTGTCACCTTCATTAATCAAAAACATATCTTTCAACCAAAAGAGAGTAAGTTAGATTTCAACTGCATTTATTTTATTTTAAAGATTCTTATTTTTCTTATTAAAGAATATATGTTCATTCTAGAAAATTCAGGAAAAATATAAAAGCACAACCATTGTTCAGAGACCAACACTTTCATTTTCACTTATATGTTGCCAATATTTTCTATTCTGACATATGTTATTTTATAAGACTTGGAATTTGTCTAAACTTTTATTTTGGGCTTAAATTGCTTTAAAATAGTTATTTAATTACATAATTCTCATAGATAAAAATGAACAAAGAAGTTAATTTACAAGTCACTTATGATTTTGTATATATGTACATATGCATAATACACAAAAAAGGATGTATAAAATGCATACATATGCACATATGAAAAATCATGTGTTAAGAGCTCATCTTTCATACAGATCCAATCAAATTTACATTTTAGAACTGAAATATCATAATTCTACCAAATAAGTATATCTACACAGTATGTCTAAGTCGTAAGCTGTTGATCATGTTATAACCACACAATGGAGACTAAGCAGAAAAGAGAAACTATAATAGCCTGAAGTACAAAACATTTTCCAATTAAGGGTGGGAAATTAACATAAGCATGCACAGACCTAGACTAAAATTGTTATTAGATCCACAAGAGGAAATTACAGACCTTTCAATTCATATCAGTCTTTGCTACTAGAGAACCAACTACTCTTACAAAATAAAGTGAAAAGAAATATTTTCACTATGAAAACATCTAGTTGGTGGCAGAAGAGAACATACACCCATAATGAAAAAGTACAACACCTTATGAACAATGCATACAAAATGTATTGATTTACCCAATAGTAAGAAGTATCTCCAAAATGTATAATCCACAAAATTGTTTAAAAATAGAACAAAATAAAATACAATGGCGATTCAACAGAAAAAACTGGATGGGAAAATCAGATGTAACTTTAAAAGCTTCTGATACCAAGGGGTAACAATGACTTCCGCCTAATTCAAAAATTTCAAAGGATTACTTTTATGGAGCACGGGTAAGTCCTTTAAGTGAGATTTATAGAATGTGATTCTGGAGTGAATATACTTTAATTTATAACATGTGAAAACATCTGTAAACATCTACTGGAGCCTGTTCTGTCTGCATCAACATTTTCATTGAGTATGTATTCTGCCTACCAGATACAGCTGCTCTACGACTTTTAAGGGCTAGTATAAAACTTTTACCTGTTTTTAAAAATTACGTGAATAGCAAAAACTTGGATTAACTCAGTATCCTGGTATTTTCAATTTCCTTGGGAGCTTAGAGAAAGGACAAAGAAAAGGATACTTTATTTCAACATAAAATATATGCTATTGTTTACATAGGAAGATAACCACATATATGTATAAATTCACTGTTACTTTTTAGCAATACTATAAAATTCAACAAAAAAACCAACATTTACTATTTTTTAAAAGTCTCATTCTTATAGTTTTTTGACATCTGGCCTATGCCCATGAAACAATGTGTTAGCCACACATATACCAATCCTAAAATCACTGGTCCGGCAACCTAGTATGGTATCTGGAAACACAACTCAGAAATTAAGCTATATGCAGAACAAGTACTGTCAAGTTGTGTCTTGAAGCAGTACTACTGACCAAAGAAGAAGAATGGAACATATATTCCCTGAAGCAACATTACCACAAAAATCACAGCAAATTCAACCAGACTTCCGTTAAAATATTCTCAACTCAATAAGCTTTCTTCAAGTTTCTTTCCTGATGCAAAGGATCCGATATAAAGATCGTTTTGAAATATGCTTAAGAACTAAGACGTGACAAATACCTCATTGTTAGTATTGAACCATGACACTACTAGCCAAGACATGTACTGGCCATGATATGAAAGCATTAAAGAAACTGTAGGAGGGCCGGGCGCGGTGGCTCACGCCTGTAATCCCAGCACTTTGGGAGGCCGAGGCGGGCGGATCACGAGGTCAAGAGATCGAGACCATCCTGGTCAACATGGTGAAACCCCGTCTGTACTAAAAATACAAAAAATTAGCTGGGCACGGTGGTGCGTGACTGTAATCCCAGCTACTCAGGAGGCTGAGGCAGGAGAATTGCCTGAACCCGGGAGGCGGAGGTTGCGGTGAGCCAAGATTGCGCCACTGCACTCCAGCCTGGGTAACAAGAGTGAAACTCCGTCTCAAAAAAAAATACAAAAAGAAACTGTAGGAATGGATCTCTAACATGCTGAAAGAGCTAGAAATGTAATTGAAAATAATAGATCTATTATTTTGATTATCATTAAAGAATTATAACAGGCACTCCATTTATGCTCCAACCCAAAAATTATTTTATATCCATCCTAATTCTATAATCTGTATGTGATAAGACAGAGTCTACTATCAGGATAGTAAAATTTCCTGAAGGTATCAGAAAACAAGTCTCCCTAACCTTAATGAGGAAAAAGAAGGAAGAGTTTTTCTCTCCTTTCATCTCCAAAGGAGCTCCTAAGGCTCTGTCGCCATGTGAAACCAGAGGTTAAATCATTCTTTGAATGAGAGAAAGAGGAAGGAGAAGAAAGGAGGGGACTAATATGAGCAGACCTTTACATATCAGACATTTTACATAAATTAATGTTCTCAGTCATCCCAAAATATAAGAATTACAATTTATTTTTTCAGTGAAGGAGATGAGCTTCAGATAGGGTAAGCAGCTTGCCTCATGTCACATCATACACATTTCTTAAGCAACTGAGTTAGGATTCAAACTCAGATCTGACTTCAAAGCCCCCACTCTTTCCACCGTAGTATGCCGCCTCTCTGACTGAAGTTTTATGCAGCACGGTTTAGTCATAATACCATACTGTATCAAAATAAATAACTTTAACCAGCTGGTCTTAATATCATAGGAACTGAAATTAGAAAGAAAATCCCACAATAGCCACAAATATTTGGAACCACAAAGGAATATATCATACTACAGCCAATAAATTTCTAGTTAATAGAACATCCAAAGCTAGACCCCCTAAATAAAAAGTCACAGGAAGGAGAAAAAAATAACTGCTGCCAAAATGCTAATAATCACTTCCTAAAAATCCTTATACAGTGCATGGGACTATTGAATCCTCAAGTCCAGAACCATCTCCTTTCCAAGCCCTCCTTTTTTCCCATTCCCTTGGCCCTGCTTTTGCAAGAGAACTAAGAAGGCTGGGTAGCTGAGGTGCCTGCAATGACCTTTTATGGATCTGCCTGAGCTTGTTCACAGAGCCCAAGGCAAAGCAACTTTGAGGGTTTGGCAAAGAAACTCAGTTTTAGTTGTTTTTATTTTTAAAAGAAAACATCATCATCACAAAAACACTGATGCTCTGGTTACAAAAACAAGAAATATTTCTAATGAGGCTCAGTCTCTTTTTCAAAGACTTTTATTGAACAGAAATCAGAATTTTAAACCCAGGGAGGCATATTATATTGGTTTTACAAAAACAACAAAGAATCATGAAATTACAGAGCTTGAGGAGATCTTGATCAGTTACGTAGTACAATCTCTTCATTTCAAACAAACTGATATTAAAGTATTTAAATTAAATGGGAATACATTCAATATTAAAACATCTCAGAAAAATGTCACAGGTAAGAAATTATTTTTCATAACTAACCTGAATCACTCAGTCTGCCTTACAAATCTGTAAGTTTTATTCAATCTTCAGAGTAGACGTTGGTGGAGATGGTGGTTTGTGTGAAAGAAAGGAAAACAAATATTATGAAACGCCAAAGCACTATCCTGGATGCTTTTTTAGATATGATATCACTTAATCTTTATAACAACCTGTGAAACAAGTACTACTAGCCCATTTTATTAAGCAGAAATTGAGGTTCAAGCGGGTAAATAAATTGCCCAAAGCCATAAGGTAGTTAAGATTTGGGACATGAACTCAGGTCTGTTAAACTTGCCACTTATCAGTTCATAGTTTATCATTCTTTATACCAGTTATCATCAAACTTGTCAAAATGAGGTACCGAAGTGTTGCATTACTTTCATTCTAATGTATCAGATGGGATTAGGGATCACAGCTTGCATATCTGGGGACAAAGATATGTACTGGCCAACAGCTCTTCTTTGAAGCACTGGGGCTACTATATGTTCACCGGAAACTTCTAAAAATTAAGATGGATAACACCAGCTCCAAACTCTCACCAAAATTTGGCAGCAGGAGATCCAAGCTGGCTGACAATGAGACACAGAATACCAGGGAAATATCCAAAAGCTGTCACCACCTGTTAGGGCAAGTGACTGACAATAGCTCTTGCAAGTGACAAGGAGTGGGACTTGTGAACATAACTTTCTTGTATATCCATGAAAACTGCCTAACAGCTAAGTTTGCTGTACATTTAAATAGATCTCCAATCTCTGTAATGCAAGACTCTTTAGACAGGCAGACAATGTGGATGATTTAGAGGAAGGGGAGCAAGGAAAGAACAGGATGAAATAAAGATGCCTGAACCACTGTTCTGAGAGATAGGGTAGGAAGTAGAAGAGGGCTGTGGTTAAGCACAATGCATAGCACAGTAACAAAGGAAGCAACTTAAATCAAAGGGGAAAAAAATTGTCAAGGAACAAACAAGCTAGAAACAAAAAAACAAAAAATATTCAGTGAGGGGATCAGGGTAGAAACAAACTAAAGCTTTTAAAGGAAAGGCTATGGCTGGGTACAATGGCTCATGCCTGTAATCTCAACTCTTTGGGAGGCCAAGGAGGGCAGATCACTTGAGGTCAGGAGTTTGAGACCAGCCTAGCCAAAATGGTGAAATCCTATCTCTACTAAAAAATACAAAAATTAGCCAGGTGTGGTGGCGTGCACCTGTAGTCCTAGCTACTTGGAAGGCTGAGGCGAGAGAACTGCTTGAACCCAGGAGGTGGAGGGTGCAGTGAGTCAACATCACACCACTGCACTCCAGCCTGAGCAACAAAGTGAGACCTTGTCTCAAAAAATAAAGGGGAAAAAAAAAAAGGAAGGGCTCTTGGAAGTCATTGCCCTTTTCTCCTCAGTATATGCTCCTTCAGTTACTTCTACTCCTCTCCATTTACAGTGTACTTCATTCAATTTCATATTTCATCCCTAGAGTTTTGTTGATAAATTTTCATCACAGTTTGAGAATGATCTATATATTACTCAGTCACAATATAGTCATGTAGGTACATAAAGCACCTAAAGCCCTGAGATTATCACGTTTACTCCGAACCCATTAGGGGCAGGTAAGCTGCACTGAAAAGGGTGGTAGAAAGCATAGCACTTGGGTGGGCATGGTGGCTCATGCCTGTAATCCCAGCACTTTGGGAGGCCGAGGTGGGTGGATCACTTGAGATCAGGAGTTCGAGATCAGCCTGGCCAACAAGGTGAAACCCCATCTCTACCAAAAATACAAAAATGAGCCAGGTATGGTAGCACACCACCTGTAATCCCAGCTACAAGGGAGGTTGAGGCAGGAGAACTGTTGGAACCCAGGAGGCAGAGGTTGCAGTGACAGTGAGCCAAGATCGTGCCACTGCACTCCAGCCTGGGTGAGAGAGTGAGTGTCTCAAAAAATAAAAAAAAGAAAAAGAAAGAATAGCACCTATGCACCTATACTGCCTTACATATTTTGAGGAAGGAACTTAAAGTATTGGGGTTTTGGCATCTCCCTTCAGACCTACCAGACTGATATCAACCACTCAAAACCAAAAGCAGACTGGCTACTCAAGTAAGAAACAAGCAGGAAAGAGCCTAGCACATGCCCTTCCTTTTACGGTTACAAGTCAGTCTAGAATCTGCACCTTGGTTTCAGATAGTCTACCCAGTGCTTAGGACTGTTATAGAAGAGGATTCTCCCTAGGGTAAAATGAGTAGAAGAAAATTCCATTACTGTCTTAGACACTAGGAGCAATGGCAGAACTCACAGATGTGGTCTAAAAGTAGAAGATACAGCTCCAGGCATTGCCCCCATGCATGGAGGCCCTCAAGTCTTTTCATATGCCTCTCATTCTTAAAAGGTAGAATGAAGCTGAGAGACTAAGCAGAAGAGCTGCTATTCAGGACTCCCTGGGGCTCTCAGAGGGTACTATGTGCAAAATTACCTAGGAAGCCTCTAAAGGCTAATTCTAAGGATCCCGGAAAGATCCTGGGGTGTTCCAAGATAAGCCCAATGTGCTGAGGAACTGAGCTTAAAATAGAGCATACATATTTTCTAACATCCTTGGAATTAGCATTCACCTTAGAGGAAGTGACGCTTCTCTGCAGTCCATTTAGCCAGACCTACCTCTCCATCCCTAAACCAGAACAGGATAGACCCACAAAGGCTACAGAAATACCCAGCTGTTTGAGGGCTGACTTCCAAACAGGCAGACCTTTCATTCATGACCAAATGCTACTTAAGAGTTACAGACTACTGCTAACCAATCGATGGCTTCTGATCCCATACTCCCTGCTCAAGTGAACACAGAGAAATGAAATGTCAGGCTCTTTAAACATGCCAACTGGAAATCAAAGTGAAATGCTCAAGGAGAAGTGACAAGTCAGTGTTTCTCTCTAGTATAAATTCCCTGATGCTCGCTCTTAAAAGAATCATCCCAATCCTTTCCTGTTTGACATTTCCTTCCTAGCTCAAGCTAAAGTGGGTTCTGTGCATAATTACTGATGAACTAAATGCCCACAAGACCACCTCAAATGACATACACAGTGCCCTGACAAAAAACGAAATCAATAACCTGCTGCTCTATGTCACATGGAAATCCTGACTGCTGTCAGCAGACAGGAGGAAGAGGCTTGGGGGTTGCAGTAGAGACAATTAGAATCTTTGGAAAAGCAGAGAAGAAAGTAATGAAACCTCCCCAAGTTCATCAGTTACACACACATGCACGTGCACGCACACACACACACAGACATGTACATACTTATGAAATGAAAAGGCCATGTAGCCAGAGGTCATATTTTTCCAGCCTGCTAAATTGAAATGATTCAAAACCTCTGTAATTACATAGAAACAGATGAAATTGTTATCTTAACTAAATTGTAAACGCACTTTAAATGTCATAAGTTTTGATGCAATTTAATATTTTAAACGGACATTGCTCAGTATAGTCACTGATTTTCTACCAAACAGATGGGAACATAATCCATGTCCATTACCAAGAATGAACAAACGCCCATCCATCTGCCTGAACAGTACTGAAGAATACTGCAAAGAAAGCAAAGAGCAAACCCTGTCAGACTGAAGTGACAGAAAAGAGCCCTGGAAAGGAGCCAAGAGGCTTGAGTTCCCATCTTAGTTTCTAAACCTTACTGTGACTTTAGGCAAGACAAAACCTCTCTGGACCTCAGTCTCCTCTTACACAAAACAGAAATAATCCCTGCCATATATGTGAAATACATATGTGAAAATAAAATTAGATTGAATAAGTTAAAATGTATTAGAAACATTACATACGAATGTAAGCAAGTATCATAATTTTGTGATTACGTGTTTGGGACAAAATATAAAACTCATCATTTCTAAAAAACATTTGAATTAACTTTATACTAACAAGTTGGCAAAAAAGCAAATGAATGACATGATCCCAGTGCATTACTTGTAACCCCCCGAGTGTCCAACACTTCTAAAAGAAATTAACTCAACATTACGTTACAGTGAAGATGAGATAATGTTATCCTCATGTACAAAACTGGCACAACTGTCCAGTGTGTATCTAGAAGGCTGAAAGAGTAAATGTACCTCTTTTCATATCTAACTCATTAGTAGAGAACACTATAAGCACTGGAGAGAAACAGGTCCATTATCTCTCACCTTTCTTTGTCCCTTCCTATATGTATTTGATATAAAATAGCAACCAAGGAAGGCTATAAGAGCAGTACTGAAGTGGGAAATTTAAATGTTAACCACATTCCAGATAAAGCATATTTTTCTCATAGCTATATTGACTTATTTTCCTGTGCATCTAGCAGATTTACCAGCAATTTTAGGAAGAGAATGTATTATATATACGAAATAATGTTGTAAGAAAATTTGGATCTTTATTTTTACTATTTAGATTTTTTTCAAGGACTAACGATCATGGTTTAATGTGTTTTGTTTAAACCCTAATAATCTGGTTTGGGGTCAATCACAGGAATGAAAAGCTGTAGCTTTGATGGAATATTTTTTGAGGTCTAGATTAGTTTACACTAGAAGACATTCCATACTTTGAGCTGTATGGAACTCCCATGGACGGAACTGTATTTCTGTAATCAGTTTCTCTTGTAACCATAGGCTGTAACAAACTGCTAAAGGGATCCACGGTATGCACACACACACACACACATGCACACACACACACACACACACACACACACACACACACACACAAGCTTGAGGAGGGTGGATCACGAGGTCAGGAGATAAAGACTATCCTGGCCAACATGGTGAAACCCCATCTCTACTGAAATATAAAAAAATTCACCGGGCGTGGCAGTGCGCGCCTGTAGTATCAGCTACTTAGGAGGCTGAGTGAGGCTAGAGAATCGCTTGAACCCGGGAGGCGAAGGCTGCAGTGAGCTGAGATCGCGCCACTGCACTCTAGCCTGGGCGACAGTGGGAGACTCAATCTCAAAAATAAAAAATAAAAAAAATCCAGCCGGGCGCAGTGGCTCACGCCTGTAATCCCAGCACTTTGGAAGGCCGAAGCGAGCGGATCACGAGGTCAGGAGATGGAGACCATCCTGGCTAACATAGTGAAAACTCGCCTCTACTAAAAATACAAAACATTACCCGGGCACGGTGGCGGGCGCCTGTAATACCAGCTACTCAAAAGGCTGAGGCAGGAGAATCGCTTGAACCAGGGAGGCAGAGGTTGCAGCGAGCTGAGATGGCACCACTGCACTCCAGCCTAGGCGACAGAGAGAAACTCTGTCGCAAAAATAAATAAATAAATAAATAAATAAAATCCCTGAATTAGTGGAAAGCCATCACGACGATGCAATCAGAAACAAAGAGGGCAGGAGTTAAAACATAAAAGTAGAAAAACAGAAAATGACTGAAGAGGTATTTAGGAGACTCCCCCCTCTTGTCGACTTTAGATCTTAAAGTGCCAATCTATGCACACATAGAAAACCCAATTAATCTTTTACAGTAAATAAAGTGTGAGAATCACTGTTACGATCCTTAAGAAATACTTCTCCGGAGCTATCAGGAACGGACTGGCAACAGTGCACACAGAGAGCATCGCCTGACAACATGCATTCTACAAACAAAAGAGCTCACTCTCATAACAAACAGATCTCAGTTTTATATGTGTAAAGAAATGGTATTTTAGTCCACTCAAAAAGAAAAATACTACCAAAACAAAAAGAAGATCATATCTTAATATAGTCTTCTATTGTTTCAGCCATGGGCTCACTTGATCTCAAGAATCTCATATATGCTTTGAGAGGTGAAAAGCCTTTGTTAATAATTGAAGACAAAATAATGAAACCCTAGAATGTCAGAGACATATTAGAGTTTTGTAGAATTCATCACGGAGCCTTTAAATTCCCAAATACTACATGCTGAATAATTTATTCCTGTGTCAATGTGGGGCCAGCAGATGTTCATTCAGAGCCAATGTTAACCCTTCTGAAGCTGAGAAGCAGGAAAATGGCCTCTCTCTGAGATAGAAGAATACACCTAGTCTAAGTGAGATTGCCTGGGTGTTTATGAGAAAATTAAAGAAGCTTTGAAAGTAAAGAAAAAGCATACTACTTAGTCAGCAATCTTATATCAAAGTCTGCTTTAAAGATAAGGAGGAGAATTTCATGAAGAGACACAAATGGTTGATACATAGAGAGCTGATAACACTGCTCTCTCCTTTCAGAAGAGTCCCTGGGGATTTTTCACTGATTCTGTCTAAGAATATCTTTTAGTGGCTTATTGATATTTACCTCCCTCTTTGGATCACTAATTCATGGTACAATTTTGAATACTATGCTGTGTGTTCTAGATATTCTCCCCTCTACAACCCACCCTATAATTCAGTTCACTTTAATTAACAGGCTATATAGAATTCATTTAAGAAGAAAAGTAAGGCAGAAGAAAATTACGAAATTAAGCAATAATAAAGTTTAAAGTTTCAACAATGATCTATAAATTTTCAGAACTGGAGACCAATGCCTTAGATCTCATTCACTTATCCCTCATTTAATAGCTAGTTATTGAGTACCAACTATGTACAAAGTAATATCCTAGGGCTGAAAAAAAGGACCTGATTAATCAAATATTCTAAAAACTTATTAGACAGAGATATATACATATATATGTCCCAGTAAGTGCAGAGGCTTGCAGTCAATACGGCAAAAATGGTATATTGGGCTATTGTGGAAAGGTACAGCTCCAGATCTAAAAACAAAGAATGGGTAGAATATATTAAAATAATCTTAGGCTACATGTTGGAGCTCGTATCCAAGAAAGGGAAATCCCCAAGTGCCAGAAACAATGAGGAAATAAAAGTCAGAGAGTTACACAGGAGCTGGAGCCAATAAAGCTCCCAGGAAGCGGGAGGACTAGTCAGTTATAAGCCTCAACCACTTGGGGGTAGCCCACTGATACTCCCTTAGCAAAAGGTACCCAGGCTGCAGGCTTCATGCAAGCTGCTTGGTAGAAATGAGCTACCTGAATAAAACCAAGAGTTGCCAAGGTCTGCCCACGAAATATGAACTGGAAAAATTCTACCTACCAACCAAGGTACTGACGTAGATGGGGCCAATTTGCACCACAAAAGTTAGATATAATTTAACAGACTAAAAAACAGTTTAAAGCGACTATGTTTAAAACGATGAAGGAGATAAAGAAGGAAAGAGAGGTAATAAGGAGAAAAAAGGACAGCATGAAAAATAACCAGGCAGATTTGAAAAAGAATCAAATGGAAACTCTAGAAATAAAAAAGAGGGGACTTCATTGGAATGGAGAACCTCAATAGTCAGTCCGAACAATACATAGCTGATAACTAGTGGCTGGGAAGATTAACCTAAGAAAATCATAATGGAAATCCCAAAACACAGGACAGACAATGAGATAAATATATAAAAAATACGTTGAGACAAGAAAGTTAGAATAAGATGGTTTAGAAAGCATCAAACAAGAGTTCCAGAAGAAGTCAATAGAGAGAGAAACGTATTGCCTTATATGCTGGCAGCCCATGAGGCCTTAAGGATTGTATTTTTTGGACTACTCACAAATTTTTTCAAGCTGTTATTTTTAAAATTTAAATGAATGTATGTATTAAAAGCAGACAGAACAAAAAGCCATCCTAAAACTCATATGGAATCTCAAGGGACCCTGAATAGCCAAAACAATCTTGAAAAAGAAGCACAACGTTGGAGTACTCATACTTTCTGCTTTCAAAACTTACTATAAAGCAATGCTATCAAAACAGTTGTTATGATGGCATAAAGGCAGACATTGACCAATGGACTAGAACAGAGAGCCCAGAAATAAAGCCACACATACAGTGAATTGATTGGTAAATTTTCAAAAAGGATGCAAAAGATCATTCAATGAAGAAAGGATAGTCTTTTCAACAAATGGTGCTAAAAAACTGGCTATCCACATGCTAAAGAATGAAGTTGAACCCTTACCTTATACTATATATAAAAACTCCTTTTTGTGCATCAAAGGACACTATATAGAGTAAAAAGACAACACACAAAATGGGACAAAATATTTGCAAATCATACACCTGATAAGAGATCAATATCCAGAATATATAAAGAACTCCTGGGCTGGGCGCGGTGGCTCACGCCTGTAATCCCAGCACTTTGGGAGGCCGAGGCGGGTGGATCACAAGGTCAAGAGATCAAGACCATCCTGGTCAACATGGTGAAACCCCGTCTCTACTAAAAATACATAAAATTAGCTGGGCACGGTGGTGTGTGCCTGTAATTCCAGCTACTCAGGAGGCTGAGGCAGGAGAATTGCCTGAACCCAGGAAGCGGAGGTTGCGGTGAGCCGAGATCGCGCCACTGGGTTCAGGCAATTCTCCTGCCTCAGCCTCCTGAGTAGCTGGGATTACAGGCACGTGCCACCGTGCCCAGCTGATTTTTTGTATTTGTAGTAGAGACGGGGTTTCACCATGTTGACCAGGATGGTCTCGATCTCTTGATCTCGTGATCCACCCGCCTCGGCCTCCAAAGTGCTGGGATTACAGGCGTGAGCCACCGCGCCAGGCCGAAACCCAATTGTTTAAATAGCCAAAGGACTTGAATAGACATTTCTCCAAGGAAGATACACAAATGACCAACAAGCAAATGAAAAGATGCTCAACACCATTAGTTATTAGAAAAATGCAAATCAAAACCATAATAAAATATAGTCACTTCACACCCATTAGGATGGTTAATATTTTTGAAATGGGGGGAAAAAAGAGCTGCTAATAATGTAGAGAAACTGAAACTGTGGTGCACTGCAGGTAGGAATGTAAAATGGTGCAGCTGTTATGGAAAACAGTTTGGTGTTCCTCAAAAAGTTAAACATAGAAATACAATATAATCCAGCAATTCCATTTCTAGGTATATAACCCCCAAAATTGAAACAGGGACTCACATAGTTGTGCAACAGTGTTCATAGTAGCATTATTCACAATAGCCAGCAGGTAGAAACAACCCAAGTATCTATCATCAGATAAATGGATAAATACAATGTGTTATGCACATACAATGAAATATTATTCAGCTAAACGAAATGAAATTCTGATACCTGCTACGTCATGGCTGAACCTTGAAAATACTATGCTAAGTAAAATAAACCAGACACAAAAGGACAAATATTTTATGGTTTCACTTATATGGGGTACCTGGAATAGACAAATTTATATCAACAGAAAGTAAAAAGGAGGTTATCAGGGCTGAGAGAGGAGGAATGGGGAGTCAATATTTAACAACTACAGAGTTTCTGTCTGGGGTGATGTAACACTTCCAGAACTGCAGAGTGGAGGGTATTTATAGTTATAAATGTACCTACTACTACTAAATTATACACATAAATGATTAAAATGGTAAATTTTATGTTATGTACATTTTACCACAATAAATAAACAAACAAGAAAGCAAGCAGACAACACTGGCATGTGACTCAGTGTTCTCTTCCTAATGTTGATATATAGTAACTTATCTTAACCATCTTCAAAAATAAAGAATACTCTACTACCACAAATATGTGTATAAGTATTTAAAAACACAGGATCTCTAAATAATCTCAAAATAATATACAGTTGAAGAAAATAATTACTGCTAATATTTATTGAGCACTTAACTGTGCTAGCTACCATTCTCACATAAACTTCATAAAAACACTATGGTATGTATTATTATCCCAACTTTACAGATAAGAAAAGGATGATCCAAAGAGGTTAAAATCTACTTGCCCTTATTTAAATGAACACCATGGAGGAAAATATTTCTTAAAAAATGAGGATATTTTCTTTGCAAATGTATTTTTCCCCCTTTGGAAAAGGAATTATCATGGAAAGCTTTCTTTTGGTGTCACTCCCACCTAGCATATTTTAAAAGTTTAAACTGA
Source organism: Aotus nancymaae (assembly GCF_030222135.1). Classification (NCBI taxonomy): domain Eukaryota; kingdom Metazoa; phylum Chordata; class Mammalia; order Primates; family Aotidae; genus Aotus; species Aotus nancymaae. The sequence continues at coordinate 3,218,413 of NW_026988491.1, forward strand.
TTTGTGACCATCTCTGATGCATCAAGGAAGGTATATATATACACAATACTCACCTTTTTAAAAAAAGGAATCAAGATGGAAACTAATGTGTCAAACATCTAATCATCTGCCAGACATTGCACTCAGCATTTTACATTTCTTATCTAATTTAATCCTCTAAACAAACTTGTGAGGTAGAGATTATTATTCATTTCACTGATAAATAAAAACACAGTAATTCTAAATACTTCCATTCACTACTTTCAAGTTCTAATAAATATTCTATTAAAGTGGGAGCCACTTAATTCCAATTCCTCAAGGAGTCAAAGAATAGTAGTCATGGCCAAAAGCTGTCCCAGATCCCAGAAGGAGCCAATATGACAGCTGCCCCCAGCATGTTGCATGGCTGAGTATTCAAAAGCCCAACAGATCTCACACTCAAATAGCACTCAAGGGCAGAAGATCACCCTGCTTTAATATAGAGTCAGAAACAATGAATTGTGTCTTTCTGCTCCAGCACCAGCCCACTACAGGGGGGAAAGGACAGCCAAATATGGCTGGCCTTGAGCCACATTAAAGGGGCTGACACTGCCCTCCCCCATTTGAGTATAAAGAATAGAATCTAAGGCACCTTCTGTTGCTTTAGAAAATGAAAACTTTTGAACCTCATTTCAAGAGTGAATAACAAAAATGATATAAATTTTCAGTAAATATTCTGGAAGTGACTACATTTAACTTTTCCTTCTCAACTAACTTCATCATATTAATATTCAAACATGCTCAGTTCTTTCTAAAAAAGGAAAGGCAAACAATGAACCTCTCTTTCTATCTTCCACTCCAGCTATTACTCTCTTCCCTTCTCTTCAAGGTCAATCTTTTTAACAAGGTTTGTGTCCCTTGCTATCTACACTTTCTACTTCCTCACTTTTCACTCACTCCTCCATCCAATGGATTCTCCTCTATCCCTAGCAAAGCTCTAGTCAAGGTCATTATTGCATAGTCCATGGGGGCCCTGAGAAATCCCTAGGGCTCTTAAGAGCAGAACCAGTTACTTATTTCATAGGGCAGTCACATAATTTGGCTAGTGCAAAATAAAAATGAGGGGCTTCTTGTTTAAAAAACAGGAAAAAGCTTTTCCTTTTTTTCCCCCATGGTCACTCTCTCACAAGTTATGTGTTTTTTGTTTTTTGTTTTTTTAATTTGATACTTAATTGTGCTCCCTCAAGCATGAGGACACTTGAAGTGCACTGAAGACTTTCACAGGCACCCAGGATACCACCCATGATTTTGTGTGCAAGGTATACACCCAATCCTACTTATTTTGTGTCCAAACCCAAGCTCTGTCAGGGGTGGAGGGTGGCAGTAGTCACTGAGGTACGCACAGGGGAGTGGGCAGCTGAGAACCTGTTGCAAGTGAGTAGGGAGTGACAGACAAAAGGCATGCTCATAGTGGGCTCATGTCCCAGCACATGCTCCATTATCTTATCTGACTTCACTTAAAAAATATAAATTCAAAAAAATAATCATTCAGAATGTCAAGACAGTAACCATATTAATTTCCCAGCACAGAACCTCCTTCTGAGCATGAGACCCCATGCAACTACAGTGGTGGCATGCCCAGGAATCTCGCCCTGGTCATGCTATGCAATAATAATAATGTCTGCATAAAACATCATAGTCCACAGAATAACTCCAATTTCATTTTAGTCTCAAAATAAATCTATAAATACACATAAACAGGTATCCTCATTTTACAGATTAAAAAACTGACTCAGAAAAATGAAATGCATTGCTAAAGGCATGAAAGAGCAGGTGCTAAATTCACGCCTTCTGGCTCCAAGTCCAAGATTCTCCACTACACTGTACCTCCCCCCAAGTAAAAGGTAGATATGAGAGGACCAGTAGAGTGACCATTTCTCTATATCATCCACCAATTTAATCATTAGGTGGAAATTACTTTTAGCAAATTTCTTATTTTTGTTTGTTTTTTTGAGACAGAGCCTTGCTCTGTCATCAAAGATGGAATACAATGGTGCAATCACAGCTCACTGCAGCTGTAACCTCCCAGGATCAAACAATCCTTCTGCCTCAGCCACCCTAAGTAGCCAGGACTATAGGTATGCTCCATCATGCCTGGCTAATTTTTTAACTTTTCGTAGAGACAAGGTCTCACTATGTTGCCCAAGCTGGTCTTGAACTCCTGAGCTGAAGCGATCCTCCCACCTTGGCCTCCCAAAGTGCTAGGATTATAGGCATAAGCTACCAAGCCCAGCCACTTTTTATCAAATTTCCGTCAATTCCAGTCAGACTGTGCTAAGTCAATTGAGTTCTTTACATTCTAAAATTCAAAAGCTTTATATAAACATACAGTCTAAGAGAACAGAAAGAAAGAGTAACAGGTGAAAAGTTAGTTTTTTTCCCCAATGTTCCCCAACCAATATACACCTTGACCCACCAATATGGACCCCTAATCACCAGCGGTGAGTCACAAAGGACTCCAGACCAGCAGGCAACACTACACTACACGGGATACAACATAAGAGCTGATTCGTTGATTTGGTTGAGGAAAGTTCATCAAAATGCCAGGTAGATAGTAAAAACAGGTAAGGTGGCAAAGTACTTAGCTAGGACATACCAAAATCAAAGAGGAAGCTATTTTCTTCAAGCTCTTTTTTACCCTCATTCCACATACTTTATATAATTCAGTCTTTCCAGATAGTGTAATTGTTGCTAAACTGCTTCGTGTTAACATAAAGTACCTAATTTTGGGAATTAAACTCTCAATTTATTCCAGTTTCCTAACTTGGTAATTAAACAATCTCCCGGAACCTAAGAATAGAGCATTTTTTTTGTTGAACAAATATGCATTTGTCACAACCATCCACAGCATCGACCCTTCACACTGGCTGATCACCCAGAAAATATCCAAGGAAAAGGAAGTGCAAAAATGAATGTTAGATCCAAATAGCACAATCTCTCAGCTCACTAGAGCAGAATCTCTCTCTAATACACTGGTCACAGGCTCTATTACTAGCTCTTTTTATCCATCTCGAGGTAGAAAAGCTGTAATTTAAACTGACAGCATTACTTGTCATGAAGTCTGTGGGTTTACAATTTCTAAATGTCAGTTTGAACTTCTGACTGGTTCCTTAGAGCACTACTGTTTGTTTCTAAATGAGGCAACATGTCAGCTCTGCATACATAAAAGCAGTTAATCAGCAATTTGCAGTGCAACACAAGAGGAATCAGCTGGTAAGCTAATAGTTCCGCAAAGCACCTCCAATTAGGAAACAAAGCCTTGTCCTAAGCCAATAATACCCTCATATATCACAAAATTCATTCTTCTACCTAGTAGATGAAACATTTCATGCCAAGGAACTTCTTATTTTGAAGCAATTGTCTGCATTTAGCCTGCGCTACCCATGTGTCCATTGGCCTATAATGGAAGAGCTACAAGCAGTGGGTGAATGAAGACCATTATGATTCCTGATCCTCCTCAATAGCAGCTTTCACTCAGTTTCCAGTGGGTTCTTATTCTTTGCTCTGTCCTTCTTTACTATCCTACTCCTCCCTTTTCTATATTGCCTTCACATCTTCTGTCTTCAGCTAAGTAAAATAGGGATGGGCTCATACCTGTGAAGTACTTTGGTTCCTTTACTCTCTAAAAAATTACTGAACTATATAACAAAATTCCTAAGATACCACTATGACTCTAAAAATGAGATTATGTCATTAATAAGAACACTCCACTATAAGAGTAAAAACAGTTTGGCATAATTTTTAACTACCAATATGCTTAAGTTTATGAACTGAATTCTAGAATATGGATTGGAATAACTAAAATTAAATAACAAATAAAGAAAACAAATACAAAAAACGTTTTAATAAAACCGCTTTCATTACCCCTAGTGGCTATCTATCTTGGGTGTCATATAAGAATCCTATCAGAAGAAAAAATGGTTTGTTTTACTGTAGTCTTGTACCTCTCCCATTTACACAACTTTTGTCTGTGATAGTCTCTCAAATAAAATTTTAAATTGATCAAGCAAATTAGTTTAGTGATTGGGTCAAGGAAAAGAGCTACCCAACTTAATCTAATAATCCACTTAGCCCAAATCCAATAATGTATTTTCTTCATATGAGACATATTTTATTGAAGTTAGAAAATAAATGCTTCTGTATATTGCTTCAGAGTTTTTCTTAGTCCCTAAGATATTTGGGGGAAAAGAAAAATCCTTTCTGGATTCAGTGGCACTCACCTGTCAAGTAACAAGTGGTAAGTATATGGACACATATCAAGAAACAGAACCTGCCTCATGGTAAGTCCAAGCACCATCTGCCAACTGCCAGACAGATGCATGATGGCAACCAGAGAAACTGTGTTTATAGATCACAATAGGCTACCCTACTGGGCATTGATCAATACATGGAAATTCTGAGACATAGGAAAGACTTCTTATCAACTTCAGGATTAGTTATCTCTTCACAATACCATTTGGCCTGGGAGTGTGAGAGTGGCAGGGTCAGGGCACAGAGCTCAGAGAGCCCCATTCCAAGCAATATACATGACATTATAGAAATACGCTACACCTTGAGATAATCTCTATACCTTCCCTATTCTGCCCCACCTCCGCAAGACCTCCAATTAAAAGAAGAGAAAATCAAGGTCCAGAAGTCATTTTTTTTTATTGCATTTCAGGTTTTGGGGTACATGTGAAGAACATGCAAGATTGCTGCATAACTGCACACGTGGCAGTGTGATTTGCTGCCTTCCTCCCCTTCACCTCTATGTAGCATTTCTCCCCATGCTACATCTCCCCAACCTCCAACCCCTCGCTGTCCCTCCCGTATTCCCCCTCAACAGACCCCAGTGTGTAGTGCTCCCGTCTCTGTGTCCATGTGTTCCCATTGTTCAACACCTGCCTATGAGTGAGAACATGTGGTGTTTGATTTTGTGTTCCTGTGTCAGTTTGCTGAGAATGATGGCTTCCAGGTTCATCCATGTCCCTACAAAGGACGCGAACTAATCGTTCTTGATGGCTGCATAATATTCTATGGTGTATATGTGCCACATTTTCCCTGTCCAGTCTATCATTGATGGGCATTTGCTGTTGTAAACTGTGCTGCTATGAACATTTGTGTGCATGTGTCTTTATAGTAGAACGATTTATAATCCTTTGGATATATACCTAGTAATCGGATTGCTGGGTCAAATGGAATTTCTATTTCTAGGTCCTTGAGGAAAGGCCACACGGTCTTCCACAATGGTTGAACTAATTTACACTCCCATCAACAGTGTAACAGTGTTCCTATTTCTCCGCATCCTCTCCAGCATCTGTTGTCTCTAGAGTTTTTAATGATCGCCACTCTAATTGGCGTGAGATGGTATCTCAATGTAGTTTTGATTTACATTTCTCTAATGACCAGTGATGATGAGCGTTTTTTCATATGCTTGGTGGCCTCATGTGTGTCTTCTGTTGTAAAGTATCTGTTCATATCCTTTGCCCATTTTTGAATGGGCTTGTTTGTTTTTTTCTTGTAAATCTGTTTTAGTTCATTGAAAATTCTGGATATCAGCCCTCAGTCAGATGCGTAAGCTGCAAAAATTTTTTCCCATTCTGTTGGTTGCCGATTCACTCTAATGACTGTTTCTTCTGCTGTGCAGAAGCTGTGGAGTTACATTAGGTTCCATTAGTCTATTTTGGCTTTTGTTGCCAATGCTTTTGGTGTTTTGGTCACGAAGTCCTTGCCTACGCCTATGTCCTGAATGGTTTTGCCTAGGTTTTCTTCTATGGTTTTTATGGTGTTAGTTCTTATGTTTAAGTCCTTAAACGATCTGGAGTTAATTTTAGTGTAAGGTGTCAGGAAGGGGTCCAGTTTCTGCTTTCTGCATATGGCTAGCCAGTTTTCCCAACACCACTTATTAAACAGGGAATCCTTTCCCCATTGCTTCTTTTTGTCAGGTTTGTCAAAGATCAGATGGTTGTAGATATGTTGTGTTGCCTCCGACGCCTCTGTTCTGTTCCATTGGTTTATATATCTGTTTTGGTATCAGTACCATGCTGTTTTGATTACTGTAGCCTTGTAGTATAGTTTGAAGTCAGATAGTGTGATGCCTCCCACTTTGTTCTTTTTGCTTAGAATTGACTTGGCTTTGCGGGCTCTCTTTTGGTTCCATATGAAGTTTAAGGTGTTTTTTTCCAGTTCTGTGAAGAAGGTCATTGGTAGCTTGATGGGGATAGCGTTGAATCTGTAAATTAGTTTGGGCATATGGCAATTTTCACGATATTGATTCTTCCTAACTGTGAACATGGAATGTTTCTCCATCTGTTTGTGTCCTCTCTTATTTCGTTGAGCAGTGGTTTGTAGTTCTCCTTGAAGAGGTCCTTTACGTTCCTTGTTAGTTGTATTCTTAGGTATTTTATTCTCTTTGTAGCAATTGTGAATGGCAGTTCTTTCTTGATTTGGCTCTCTTTAAGTCTGTTATTGGTGTGTAGGAATGCTTGTGATTTTTGCACATTGATTTTGTATCCTGAGACTTTGCTGAAGAAGTTGCTTATCGGTTTCAGGAGATTTTGGGCTGAGACGATGGGGTCTTCTAGATATACAATCATGTCATCTGCAAATAGAGACAATTTGACTTCCTCCTTTCCTAATTGAATACCCTTTATTTCTTTTTCTTGCCTGATTGCTCTGGCTAGAACTTCCAGTACTATATTGAACAGGAGTGGTGAGAGAGGGCATCCTTGTCTAGTGCCAGATTTCAAAGAGAATGCTTCCAGTTTTTGCCCATTCAGTATGATATTGGCTGTTGGTTTGTTGTAAACAGCTTTTAATGTTTTGAGATATGTTCCGTCAATACCTAGTTTATTGAGAGTTTTTAGCATAAAGGACTGTTGAATTTTGTCGAAGGCCTTCTCTGCATTAATAGAGATAATCATGTGGTTTTTGTCTTTGGTTCTGTTTATGTGGAGAATTACATTTACAGACTTGCGTATATTGAACCAGCCTTGCATCCCCAGGATGAATCCTACTTGATCATGGTCGATAAGCTTTTTGATGTGCTGTTGCAATCGGCTTGCCAGTATTTTATAGAATATTTTTGCATCTATGTTCATCATGGATATTGGCCTGTAGTTTTCTTTTCTTGTTGAGTCTCTGCCGGATTTTGGTATCAGGATGATGTTGGTCTCATAAAATGATCTGGGAAGGATTCCCTCTTTTTGGATTATTTGGAATAGTTTCAGAAGGAAACTATTTGTATGTCTGGTAGAATTCGGCTGTGAACCCATCTGGACCTGGGCTTTTTTTGGGTGGTACGCTCTTTATTGCTGCCTCAACTTCAGACCTTGTTATTGGTCTATTCAGCGTTTTGACTTATTCCTAGTTTAGGCTTGGGAGGAGGCAAGTTTCCTGGAATTTATCCATTTTTTCCATGTTTTCTAGTTTATGTGCATAAAGTTGTTTGTAATAATCTCTGATGGTGGTTTGAATTTCTGTGGAATCTGTGGTGATATCCCTTTTCTCGTTTTTTATTGCATCTATTTGGTTATTCTCTCTCTTCTTTTTTATTAATCTGGCTAGTGGTCTATTTTGTTGATCTTTTCAAAAAACCAGCTGCTGGATTTATTGATTTTTTGAAGGGTTTTTTTGTGTCTCTATCTCCTTCAGTTCTGCTCTAATCTTAGTTATTTCTTGTCTTCTGCTAGGTTTTGAGATTTTTTGATCTTGATCCTCTAGCTCTTTCAATTTTGACGATAGGGTGTCAATTTTATATCTCTCCTTGCTTCTCATGTGGGCACTTATTGCTATATATTTTCCTCTAGAGACTGCTTTAAATGTGTCCCAGAGATTCTGGTATGTGGTGTCTTCGTTCTCGTTGGTTTCGAAGAACATCTTTATTTCTGCCTTCAGTTCATTGTTTATCCAGTCAACATTCAAGAGAAAGTTGTTCAGTTTCCATGAAGCTGTGTGGTTCTGGGTTGGTTTCTGAATTCTGAGTTCTTCTAACTTGATTGCACTGTGATCTGAGAGACTGTTGGTTATGATTTACATTCTTTTGCATTTGCTGAGGAGTGATTTACTTCCAATTATGTGGTCAATTTTAGAGTAGGTGTGATGTGGTGCTGAGAAGAATGTATATTCTATGGATTTGGGGTGGAGAGTTCTGTAAATGTCTATTAGGTTTCCTTGGTCCAGGTCTGAGTTCAAGTCCTGGATATCCTTGTTAATTTTCTGACTCGTTAATCTTGTCTAATATTGACAATGGTGTGTTGAAGTCTCACACTATTATTGTGTTGGAGTCTAAGTCTCTTTTTAAGTCATTAAGAACTTGCCTTATGTATCTGGGTGCTCCTGTATTAGGTGCATATATATTTAGGATCGTTAGCTCTTCTTGTTGCATTGATCCTTTTACCATTATGTAATGTCCTTCTTTGTCTCTTTTGATCATTGTTGCTTTAAAGTCTATTTTATCAGAGATGAGAATTGCAACTCCTGCTTTTTTTTGCTCTCCATTTGCTTGGTAAATCTTCTTCTATTCCTTTATTTTGAGCCTTTGGGTATCCTTGCATGTGAGATGGATTTCCTGGATACAGCACACTGATGGGTTTTGGCTTTTTATCCAATTTGCCAGTCTGTGTCTTTTGATTGGGGCATTTAGTCCATTTATGTTTAGGGTTAATATTGTTATGTGTGAATTTGATACTGCCATGATGATGCCAGCTGGCCGTTTTGCCCGTTAGTTGATGCAGATTCTTCACTGTGTTGATGCTCTTTACCATTTGGTATGTTTTTGGAGTGGCTGGTATTGGTTGTTCTTTTCTATGTGTAGTGTCTCTTTCAGGAGCTCTTGTAAAGCAGGCCTCTGAGTACTTGCTTGTTCGCAAAGGATTTTATTTTTCCTTCACTTATGAAGCTTAGTTTGGCTGGATATGAAATTCTGGGTTGAAAGTTCTTTTCTTTAAGGATGTTGAATATTGGCCCCCACTCTCTTCTGGCTTGTAGGGTTTCTGCTGAGAGATCTGCTGTGAGTCTGATGGGCTTCCCTTTGTGGGTAACCCAACCTTTCTCTCTGGCTGCCCTTAGCATTTTCTCCTTCATTTCAACTCTGGTGAATCTGATGATTATGTGCCTTGGGGTTGCTCTTCTAGAGGAATATCTTTGTGGTGTTCTCTTTATTTCCTGGACTTGAATATTGGCCTGCCTTGCTAGGTTGGGGAAGTTTTCCTGGATAATATCCTGAAGAGTATTTTCCAGCTTGGATGCATTCTCTTCGTCACATCCGGGTACACCTATCAAACGTAGATTAGGTCTTTTCACATAGTCCTATATTTCTTGTTGACTTTGCTCATTCCTTTTTACCCTGTTTTCTCTAATCTTGCCTTCTCGTTTTATTTCATTGAGTTGATCTTCGACCTCTGATATCCTTTCTTCTGCTTGGTCAATTCGGCTGTTGAAACTTGTGCATGCTTCGCGAAGTTCTTGTGTTGTGTTTTTCAGCTCCATCAATTCACTCATATTCCTCTCTAAGTTGTCCATTCTTGTTAGCATTTCGTCAAGTCTTTTTTCAAGGTTTAGTTTCTTTGCATTGGGTTAGTACATGTTCTTTTAGCTCTCGGAAGTTTCTTAATACCCACCTTCTGAGGCCGGATTCTGTCATTTCATCACACTCATTCTCTATCCAGTCTTGTTCCCTTGCTGGTGAGGAGTTGTGATCCCTTGTAGGAGGAGAGGGGTTCTGGTTTCGGGTGTTTTCATCCTTTTTGTGCTGGTTTCTTCCCATCTTTGTGGATTTATCCACCTGTCGTCTTTGTAGTTGCTGACTTTCTGACTGGGTCTCTGAGTGGACGTCCTGTTTGTTGATTATGAAGTTATTTCTGTTTCTTAGTTTTCCTTCTAACAGTCTGGCCCCTCTGTTGTAGGACTGCTGAGGTCCACTCCAGGCCCTGCTTGCCTGGGGATCACCTGTAGCAGCTGCAGAACAGTAAAGGTTGCCACCAGTTTCTTCTTCTACTTTGTCCCAGAAGGATACCTGCCAAATGTCAGTCTGAGCTCTACTTTATGAGGTGACTGTTTGGATATACAGGGGTCAGGGAGCTGCTTGAGGAGACAGTCTGTCCTTTATAGTTGCTCAAGTGCTGAGCTGTGAGCTCTGTTGTTCATTCAGAGCTGCTGGGCAGGTACGTTTAAGTCTGCTGCAGCAGAACTCATAAACCCCTTTTTTTCCCCAAGTGTTCTGTCCTGGGGAGTTAGGGCTTTATTTATGAGTTTCCGCTGTGCTGCTGCCTTTTTTTTTTTTTTTTTTCTTTTCAGGGCTGCCCTGCCCAGCAAGGAGGCAGCCTAGTCACTGTCTGCCTGCAGGGGCTTCGCTGAGCCTCTGTGGGCTCCGCCCAGCTGCTGTATGAACTTCCCTGCAGTCCTGTTTATATGGGTGTAGTTAGGACTGCCTCGGCAATGGTGGCCCGCCTCTGTAATGATGGACTCTCTCTGTAGTGGCGGGCTGCCTCAGCAATGGCGGGTTGCCTTGGCAACGGCAGACTGCCTCCGTAGTGGTGGATTGCCTCGGTAATGGTGGACACCCCTCCCCCACAGAGCTGGACCATCCCGGGTTCAGCTGTGCTTGCTGTGAAACCCTCAACCCAGAGCATTTCCAATTGCTGTTTTTTTGTTTTTGTTTTTGTGGGGCTGGGACCAGCCGGGCCTGATCACCTGGCTCCCTGTCTCAGAGCCTTTTGTTTTTTAGTTGAACAGTCGGCTCTCTCCCAGGTGTTCTGGTCACCTGTTGGAAAGGCTCCAGGATCTGTGTGACTTCCCATGCGGAGATCTGAGCCGGCTTAAACAGGGGCTCTGAGATTTGTGGCGCTTTTTTGTCCGGGAATCTCCTGGACTGGCTCCCTGTTTCAGTCCCCCATTTTTTTTTTTTAATCAGGGGAATGAGCAACTCTGCCTTCCTGGAGGTTCCCGGAGCTCCCCTTGCTGGCTAAGAAGGGACCCAGTTCCGTTCACTCTGCACTGGGAACCGCCGCGCCGGAACGCCGGCAAAACAGCTGCTCCGGCCAAAACAGCCACACTGGAGACCCATGGGGCTCCTCTGCCTGGGAATCTCCTGGTCTGTGGGCAATAAAAATCTGTCTGGAAATGCGGCGTCCACTCACCCTATGCGCTTTCACTGACAGCTGTAATCCTGAGCTACTCCTAACAGGCCATCTTGGATCTCCCTCGTCCAGAAGTCATTTATTCAAGATGACATGGAGCTTCCAGAGTCAGGACTCATTCTAAAATATCTGAGTACCAAGCCAAAACATTTCCCTCTGTTCTTTCCCTCTCTCCCCTCTTCTTCTGTTTCTCTCTCGTTCTCCCTCCTTTTGTCTTTATCAACATCTTGAAGCAGCCAACATCTTCCTTCAAACAAAATCTCAACCAGAATTCCAATATTAAAAACAGATAGGCTGGGTGCAGTGGCTCACACCTGTAATCCCAGCACTTTGGGAGGCCAAGGCGGGCAGATCACAAGGTCAGAAGTTCAAGACCAGCCTGACCAACATGGTGAAACTGTATCTCTACTAAAAATACAAAAATTAGCCGGGTGTGGTGGAGCCTGTAATACCAGCTACTCGGGAGGCTGAGGCAGGAGAATCGCTTGAACCTGGGAGGCGGAGGTTGCAGTCAGCCAAGATCGCACTATTGCACTCCAGCCTGGGCAAGAAGAGTGAAACTCCGTATCAAGAAAAAAAAAAAACAGATATAAAAGGGCCTCCTTAGATGCAAACAGAGAAGAGAAGCAGGGCACAGTGCTAAAATCCTGCTCACTTAACTGAGCCTGCAGCTTCCTCTGGAATCCTGGGAAGAACACTGTGAACAAGGCACTTCAAATCAGGAGACCTACTTCCTTGATAGCTTGCAATAAAGCTATCCTAAAACAGTAATTAGAATATTATTTTATATAAACATTATTTTATAAAACTTTAATAAAAGATATGGTAGAATGGCAGTTGCTTTTTTTTTTAAAGCTATTTTCTTCAGTTGATTTAAAACAAAGTACATTCTCAAAGCTGAATACAAGGGTATCCTTTTCACTAAGACAACAATAGTAAATCTGAAACACAGAAAAATTAATTTTCTTTTACCATCAGTACACATGAACAACTCTGGAGTGACAGATTTATTTAGCTGATATTCAAAATTAGAAAAAAGGCCATGAAATGACTGATTGTACAGGCATACTTTGTTTTATTGCACTTCACTTCATTTTGCTTTGCAGATACTACATTTTTTACACATTGAGCTTTTGTGACAACCATGCATTGAACAAGTCTATTGGCACCATTTTTCCAACAGTGCTCACCTAGTGTCTCTGTGTCACATTTTGGTAATTCTCAAAATTTCAAACTTTTTCATATTATTACATCTGTTATGGTGAGCTACAATCAGTGATCTTTCATGTTATTATTGTAATTGTTTTGGGACACCACAATACCTACAGAAGATGGTAAACTTAATCAACACATATTTTCTGTTTGACTACTCCTCCAATCGGCAATTCCCGTCTCTCTCCTTCTTCTCAGGCCTCCCTACTGCCTGAGATATATAATATTTAAATTAAGGCAAGTAATAACCCTACAATAGTCACTAAGTGTTCAAGTGAAAGAAAGAGTTACACATCTCTCACTTTAAATCAAAAGCTAGAAGTAATTATGCTTAGTGAGGAAAGCATGTTAAAAGCCAAAATAGGCCAAAAGCCAAGACAGGCTAAAATCTAGGCCTCTTGCACTAAACAGTCATGTTATGAATGCAAAGGAAAAGTTCTTGAAGGAAATCAAAAGTGCTACTCTGGTGAACACAGGAATGATAAGAAAGCAAAACAGCCTTATTGCTGATATGCAGAGTTTTAGTGATCTGGATAGAGATCAAACTCAGCCACAACACTCCCTTAAGCCGAGGTCTTATTTAGAGCAAAGACCTAACTCTCTTCAGTTCTATGAAGTCTGAGAGAGGTGAAGAAGCTGCAGAATAAAAGTTAAAAGAAAGCAGAGGTTGGTTTATCAGGTTTAAGCAAAAAACTTATCTCTAAAACAAAAGGGTGAGAAGAAGCATTAAGTGCTGATGTAGAAGCTGCAGCAAATTATCCAGAAGATCTAGGTAAGATCATTGATGAAGGTGGCTACACCAAGCAATAGATTTTCAATGTAAGTGCAAGAGCCTTCTATTGGAAAAGAAGTCTTCTAGGACTTTCATAGCTACAGAGGAGAAGTCAATGCCTGGGTTCAAGGCTTCAAAGAACGGGCTCTCTTGTTACAGGCTAATGCTGCTGGTAACTTTAAGTTGAAGCCAATGTTCACTTACCATTCTGAAAATCCTAGGGCCTTTAAGAATTATGCTGAATCAATCTACTAATCTATGCCCTATAAATGAAACAACAATACCTGAATGATGGCACATCTGTTTACAGCACAGTTTACTGAATATTTTAAGCACACTATTGAAACCTACTACTCAAAAGAAGACTGATTTCTTTCAAAATATTACTGCTCACCAACAATGCATCTGGCTACATAACAGCTCTGATGGAGATGTAAAAGGAGACTGATTAATGTTGTTTTAAGGCCTGATAACACAATATACATTCTGAAGCGCACAGATCATGGAGTGATTTTGGTGCTTCAATATGGTGTGGCTATGTCCCCACTGAAATCTCATCTTGAATTTCCACATGTTGTGGGAGGGACCCAGTGGGAGGTAACTGAATCATGGGGGCAAGTCCTGTGCTCTTCTCGCAATAGTGAATGAGTCTCATGAGATCTGAAGGTTTTATAAAGAGGAGTTCCCCTGCACCAGTTCTTTCTCGTTGCCTGCTGCCATCCATGTAGGATGCAACTTGCTCCTCCTTGCTTTCCACCATGATTGTGAAGCCTCCCCAGCCATGTGGAACTGTAAGTCCATTAAATCTCTTTCTTTTGTAAACTGCCCAGTCTCAGGTATGTCTTTATCAGCAGCATGAAAACAAACTACTACAGTAAATTGGTAACAGTAGAGAGGGGTGCTGCCGAAAAGATAACCGAAAATGTGGCAGCGACTTTGGAACTGGGTAACAGGCAGAGGTTGGAACAGTCTGGAGGGCTCTGGAAAATGTGGGAAGGTTTGGAACTCCCTAGAGACTTGCTGAATGACTTTGACCAAAATGTTGATAATGATATGGACAATGAAATCCAGGCTGAGGTGGTATCAGATGGAGATGAGGAACTTCATAGGAACTGGAGCAAAGGTGACTGTTGTTATGTTTTGGCAAAAATACTAGAAGCATTTTGCCCCTGCCCTAGAGATTTGTAGAACTCTGAACTTGATAGAGATGATTTAGGGTATCTGGTGGAAGAAATTTCTAAACAGCAAAGCATTCAAGAGGTGACTTGGGTGCTAAAAAAGGCATTCAGCTTTATAAGGGAAGCAGAACATAAAAGTTTGAAAAATTTCCAGCCTGACAATACGATGGCCCAGGGTCCTTCTGCTGTGTGTAGTCTAGTGTCTGGGTGCCCTGTGTCCCATTCATTCCAGCTGTGACTGAAAGGGGTCAGGGTACAGCTCAGGCTATTGTTTCAGAGGGTGGAAGCCCCAAGCCTTGGCAGCTTCCACATGATGTTGAGCCTGTAGGTGCACAGAAGTCAAGAACTGAGGTTTGGGAACCTCTGCCTAGATTTTAGAGGATATATGGAAACACGTGGATGCCCAGGCAGAAGTTTGCTGCAGGGGCAGGGCCCTCATGGAGAACCTCTGCTAGGGAAGTAGGGAAGGAAGAGAAATGTGGGGTCAAAGCCCCCATATAGAGTCCCTACTGGAGCACCACCTAGTGGAGCTATGACAACAGGGCCACAGTCCTCAAGACTCCAGAATGGTAGATCCACTGACAGTTTGCACCATGCATCTGGAAAAGCCGCAGACACTCAACACCAGCCTGTGAAAGCAGCCAGGAGGAAGGCTATATCCTGCAAAGCCACAGGTGCAGAGCTTCCCAAGATTATGGGAACTCTTACATCAGTGTGACCTGGATGTGACATAGAGTCAAAGGAGATCATTTTGGAGCTTTAATATTTGACTATCCCGCTGGATTTTGTACTTGTATGGCCTATAGCGCCTCCATTTTGGCCAATTTCTTACATTTGGAACAGCTGAATTTACCCAATTCCTGTACCCCCACTGTAGCTAGGAAGTAACCAACTTGCTTTTGAATTTACAGGCTCATCAGTGGAAGGGATTTGCCTTGTCTTGAATGAGACTTTGGACTGTGGACTTTTGAGTTAATGTTAAAATGAGTAAGACTTTGGTGGACTATTGAAAAGTCATGACTGTGTTTTGAATGTAAGGACATGAGATCTAAGAGGAACCAGGGGCAGAATTATATGGTTTGGCTGCATCTCCACCGAAATCTCATCTTGAATTCCCATGTTTTGTGGGAGGGACCCGGTGGGAGGTAATTGAATCATGGGGGCAAGTCTTTCCTGTGCTGTTCTCATGATAGGGAATAAGTCTCATGAGATCTGACGGTTTTATAAAGAGGAGTTCCCCTGCACAAATTCTCTCTCTTTGTCTGCTGCCATCCATGTAAGATGTGATTTGCTCTTCCTTGCCTTCCGCCATGATTGTGAGGCCTCCCTAGCCATGTGGAACTGTAAGTCCATTGAACCTGTCTTTTGTAAATTGCCCAGTCTCAGGTAGGTCTTTATCAGCAGTGTGAAAATGGATTAATACAATATTAAAGTCTTGTTATTTAAAAAATACATTTTGTAAGGCTATAGTTGCCATAGACAGTCTGATGGCTACGGACAAAGTCAATTTAAAACCTTTTGGAAAGGATTAATCATTCTAGATGTTATTAAAAACATTCATTAGTCCTAGGAGGAGGTCAAAATATCAGCATTAACAGAATTTTGGAAGAAGTTGATTCCAACCCTCCTGGATGACTTTGAGGGGCTCAAGACTTCAACAGAGGAAATATTAACTGCAGGTGTGGTAGAAATAGCAAGAGAACTGCAATTAGAAGTGAAGCACAGTGAAGATATGACTGAACTGCTGCAATCTCATGATAAAACTTGAACAAATGAGGAGTTACTTCTTATGGATGAGAAAAGTAAATGGTTCTTGAGACAGAAACTACTCCAGGTAAAGATGCTGTGAACACTGTTGGAATTACAATAAAGGATTTAGAATATTGTACCAACTTAGTTGATAATGAAGCAGCAGGGTTTGAGAACACTGACTCCAATTTTCAAAGAATTTCTACTGTGGTTCGTGAAGCGTTCCATATTTTTCAAATGTTGTTTTGCAAAAAAAAAAAAAAAAAAAAGCAGTGCATGCTATGGAGAAATCTTTTGTGAAAGAAACAGTCAAGCAGCAAATTTCATTGTTGTCTTATTTTAATAAATTTCCATAGCCACCCCAACCTTCAGCAACCACTGCCCTAATTAGTTAGCAGCCATCAACACTGAGGTAAGACCCCCCCAACAGCAAAGGGATGAAGGCTTGAAGATCATTAGAATTTTTTAGTAATATTTTAAAATTAAGGTATGTACTTTTTTTAGACATAATATTTTTTGCATACTTAATAGACTACATTATAGTGTAAACATAACTTTTATATGTACTGGGAAACACAAAAATTCATGACTTGCTTTATGGCAATATTTGCTTTATTGCAACACTCTGGAACTGAACCCACAATATCTGTAAGGTATGCTGTAATGAAACATAAGCATCATTACTAACAGCTTAGCTACCAGGAAAAAAGGAACATGAACCTGAAAACACAGACGCAAGCTTTGGGAAATTATTTATAGTAAAAAACATACATGAGATTACCACATGCAAACATAAGCTATCCATCTTACTCCCTTGGGTGACTCTTTTCATTAGTGCTAATGGGCTCAGGGCCTCAGTTTAGAGGCTGTTTCTGCAAATGCTGGAAGAACACAAATCTTGTTCTCTTTGGTAAAGCCCATTCTTGGAAATAACAAAAGAATGAAATCTGTATGCTGATATTAACACATGGACACATGTATATTTGTCTGTGTATTATTTCTAATCACTTCTCCTTTTAATTTGAATTTATTAGCCTATTAGAAATATTGCCAAACATTACTAGTAAATGATACAATGTAGAAATAGTACCAAAACTGGATCCCATGCACATTTCTAATGAAATCCTTCTCACTGAGATTAAGAATAAAAATAAAAATAAAAAATGATGTGCAAAAAGGCAGTAGCATTAAATGACACTCACCACAAGTTGCTTAAAAGCAGTAACACAAAATATGGTACATATCAAATATTTATTACATACATATTTACACATGGCTACATGCTATATACTATGTAAAACTGAACACAAAAGGAAAGAATGTGTAACAATTTGGCAGCAGTTAGATCAACAACTTCTTTCTTCTTCCTTTACATGTATGCATGTTGAAAATACCATTCTATTTTTCTCTTTCATTTATTAACTACATTTAACTGTGTAAAGAAATAAGGCAAAATTTCAAATAAGAATCCTGTAAAGTTGATAAACCCATGAACAAACATGCAATCCTATCTAAGATTTCCTATAGCCCATATGACATTCTGCCCACAAAGGCAAACCAAATCTAATACAATATATTTTCTTTTCAACAAGTTTTTCTCTTAAAATATTCATTCTGTAGAAGATCTGACAAGATGGCGGGATAGGAACAGCTCCAGTCTGCAGCTCCCAGCATCAATGCAGAAGGCAGTGATTTCTATATTTCCAACTGAGGTACCCAGTTCATCACATTGGAACTGGTTAGAGAGTGGGTACAGCCCACGGAGGGCGAGCAGAAGCAGGGTGGGGCATTGCCTCACTTGGGAAGTGCAAGGGGTGGAGAACTGCCTTCCCTAGCCAAGGGAAGCAAAAAGGGACTGTGCCATGAGGAATGGTGTACCTGGCCCAGATACTATGCTTTACCCATGGTCTTCGCAACCCGAAGATCACAAGATTCCCTCAGGTGGCTATGCAACCAGAAACCTGGGTTTCAAGCAAAAAACTGGGCGGTGCTTTGGGCAGACACTGAGCTTGCTGCATTAGTTTCTTTTTTCATACTCCAGTGGTGCATGGAATGCCAGTGAGACAGAACTGTTCACTCCCCTAGAAAGGGGGCTTAAGCCAGGAAGCCCAGTGGTCTAGCTCAGCGGATCCCACTTCCATGGAGCCCAGCAAGCTAAGATCCACAGGCTTGAAATTGTCGCTGCCAGCACAGCAGTCTGAAATCAACCTGGGACCCTGGGACTCTCGAGCTTTGGTGAGGGGAGGGACATCCACCATTACTGAGGCTTGAGTAAGTGGTTTTCACCTCACAGTGTAAACAAAGCCGCGGAGAAGTGCCAAGTGAGCAGAGCCCTCCACAGCTCAGCAAAGCTGCTGTAGCCAGCTCAGCAAAGCCACTGTAGCCAAACTGCCTTTCCAGATTCCTCCTCTCTGGGCACGGCATCTCCTAAAAAAAGGCAGCAGCCCCAGTCAGGGGTTTATACATAAAACTCCCATTTCCCTGGAACAGAGCACCTGGGGGAAGCGGTGGCTGTGGGGCAGTTTAGCAAACTTAAACATCCCTGGTGGCTCTGTGCAGCAGATCTCCCAACACAGTGTTGGAGTTCTGCTAAGGGTCAGACTGCCTCCTCAAGTGGGTCCCTGACCCCCACGTCTCCTGACTGGGAGACACCTTCCAGCAGGGGTCAACAGAAACCTCATACGGGAGAGCTCTGGCTGGCATCTAGTGGGTGCCCCTCTGAGACAAAGCTTCCAGAGGAAGGAAGAGGCAAAAATTTTTGCTGTTCTGCAGCCTCCACTGGTAATATCCAGGAAAACAGCATCTGGAGTGAATCTCCAGCAAACTCCAGCAGACATGCAGCAGAGGAGCCTGACTCTGAGAAGGAAAACTAACAAACAGAAAGGGACAGCATCAATATCAACAAAAAGAAGTCCACTCGGAAATCCCATCCAAAAGTCACGAACATGAAAGACCAACGGTAGATAAATCCACGAAATAGGAAGAAACTAGCACAAAAAGGCTGAACATTCCATAAATCAGAACGCCTCTTCTCCTCCAAAGTATCACAACACCTCACCAGCAAGAAAATAAAACCGGACAGAGAATGAGTTTGATTACTTCACAGAAGTAGGCTTCAGAAGATGGGTAATAACAAACTCGTCCAAGGTAAAGAACATGCTCTAACCCAGTGGAGGGAAGCTAGGAACCTTAAAAAAAGGTTTGAGGAATTACTAACTAGAGTAACCAGTTTAGAGAAGAACATAAATGACCTGATAGTGCTGAAAAACACAGCATGAGAACTTCGTGAAGCATACACAAATATCAACAGCTGAACTGACCAAGCAAAAAAAGGGATATCAAAGATGAAAGACCAATGAAATGAAATAAAGTGTGAAGAAAAGATTAAAGAAAAAAAGAATGAAAGGGAACGAATAAAGCTTCCAAGAAATATGGGACTATGTGAAAAGACCAAACCTACGTTTGATTGGTGTACCTAAAAGTGATGGGTAGAATGGAACCAAGATGGAAAACACTCTTCAGGATATTATCCAGGAGAACTTTCCCAACCTAGAAAGACAAGCCAACATTCAAATTCAGGAAATACAGACAACATCATAAAGATACTCCCCAAGAAGAGCAACCCCAAAGCACATAATCGTCAGATTCACTAAGATTGAAATAAAAGAAAAAATGTTAAGGGCAGCCAGAGAGAAAGGTTGGGATACTTACAAAGGGAAGCCCATCAGACTAACAGCAAATTTCTCTGCATAAACCCTACATGCCAGAAGGGAGTGGGGGACAATATTCAACATTCTTTAAAGAAAGAATTTTCAACCCAGAATTTCATATCCAGCCAAACTAAGCTTCATAGGTGAAGGAGAAATAAAATCATTTACAGACAAGCAAATGCTGAGAGATTTTGCCACCACCAGGCCTGCCTTACAAGAACTCCTAAAGAAAGCACTAAAAATGGAAAGGAAAAACCAATACCAGCCACCTCAAAAACATTCCAAACTGTAAAGACCATTGAAACTATGAAGAAACTGCATCCACTAACAGACAAAATAACCAGCTAGCATCATAATGTCATGATCAAATTCACACATAACAATATTAATCTGAAATGTAAATGGGCCAAATGCCCCAATTAAAAGACACAGACTGACAAATTGGACAAAGTCAAGACTCAGCAGAAAACAATAAATAACTAAGATTATAGCAGAACTGAAGGAGATAGAGACACAAAAGACCTTTCAAAAAAATCAATTAATCCAGGAGCCGGTTTTCTCTAAAGATCAACAAAATAGCTAGACTGCTAGCCAGACTAATAAAGAAGAGAGAAGAATCAAATAGATGCAATAAAGAATGATAAAGGGGATATCACCACCAATCCCACAGAAATACAAACTACCGTCAAAGAATACTATAAATACCTCCATGCAAATAAACTAGAAAATACAGAAGACATGAATAAATTCCTGGACACATACTCCCTCCCAAGTCTAAACCAGGAAGAAGTCAAATCCCTGGATAAACCAATAACAAGTACTGAAATTGAGGCAGTAATTAATAGCCTACCAACCAAAAACAGTCCAGAATCAGATGGATTCACAGCCAAATTCTACCAGAGGTATAAAGAAGGGCTAGTATCATTCCTTCTGAAACTATTCCAAACAATAGAAAAAGAGGGACAACTCCCTAACTCATTTTATGAAGACAGCATCATCCTGATAGCAAAACCTGGCAGAGATAGAACAAAAAAATGAGGCCAATATCCCTGATGAACATCGATGCGATGCAAAAATCCTCAATAAAAGACTGGCAAACCGAATCCAGCAGCACATCAAAAACCTTATCCACAACGTTCAATTTGGCTCCACCCCTGGGATGCAAGGCTGGTTCAACATAGACAAATCAATAAATGTAATCCATCAGACAAACAAAACCTAGGACAAAAACCATATGACTATCTCAATAGATGCAGAGAGGCCTTTGATAAAATTCAATACCCCTTCATGCTAAAAACTCTCAATAAACTAGATATTGATGGAATATATCCCAAAATAATAAGAGCTATTTATGACAAACCCATAGCCAATATCTTTCTGAATGGGCAAAGGCTGGAAGCACTCCCTTTGAATACCAGCACAAGACAAGGATGCCCTCTCTCAGCACTCCTATTCAACATAGTACTGGAAGTTCTGGCAGGGAAATCAGGCAACAGAAAGAAATAAAGAGTACTCAAATAGGAAGAGAGGGAGTCAAATTGTCTCTGTTTGCACATGACATGACAGTATATTTAGAAAACCCATCATCTCAGTCCAGAATCTCCTTAAGCTGATAAGCAACTTCAGCAAAGTCTCAGGATACAAAATCAATGTGCAAAATTCACTACCATTCTTAAACACCAATAACAGGCAAACAAAGAGTCAAATTATGAGTGAACTCCCATTCACAATTGCTACAAAGTGAATAAAATACCTAGGAATACGACTTACAAGGGATATGAAGGACCTCTGCAAGGAGAACTACAAACCACTGCACAAAGAAATAAGAGAGGACACAAACAAATGAAAAAACATTCCATGCACATGGATAGGAAGAATCAATATCGTGAAAATGGCCAAAATACCCAAAGTAATTGATAGATTCAATGCTATCTCTATCAAGCTAACACTGACTTTCTTCACAGAATTAGAAAAAACTACTTTAAACTTCATATGGAACCAAAAAAGAGCCCTCGTAGCCAAGACAATCCTAAGCAAAAAGAACAAAGCTGGAGGCATCATGCTACCTGAATTCAAACTATACTACAAGTTTACAGAAATCAAAACAGCATGGTACTGGTACCAAAACAGAGATACAGACCAATGGAACGGAACAGAGACCTCAGAAATAACACCACACATCTACGACCATCTGATCTTTGACAAATCTGACAAAAACAAACAATGGGGAAAGGATTCCCTATTTAATAAATGGTGTTGGGAAAACTGTCTAGCCATATGCAGAAAACGGAAACTGGACCCCTTCCTTATACCTTATACGAAAATTAACTCAAGTAAAGACTTAAATGTAACAACTAAAACCATAAAAACCCTAGGAAAAAACCTAGGCAATACCATTCAGGACACAGGCATGGGTAAAGACTTCATGGCTAAAACACCAAAAGCAATGGTAATGAAAGCCACAATTGACAAACAGGATATAATTAAACGAAGAGCTTCTGACAGCAAAACAAACTATCATCAGAGTAAACAGGCAACCTATAGGATGGGAGACAATTTTTGCAATCTATCCACCTGACAAAGGGCTAATATCCAGAATCTACAAATAAACAAATTTACAACAAAAAAACCAAACAACCCCATCAAAAAGTGGGCAAAGGATATGAACAGACATTTCTCAAAAGAAGACATTTATGCAGCCTACAAAAATATGAAAAAAGCTCATGATCACTGGTCATTTGAAAAATGCAAATCAAAACCACAATGAGATACCATCTCACACCAGTTAGAATGGCAATCATTAAAATGTCAGGAAACAACACATGCTGGACAGGAAGTGGAGAAATAGGAATGCTTTTACACTGTTGGCAGGAGTGCAAATTAGTGCAACCATTGTGGAAAACAGTGCGGTGATTCCTCAAGGATCTAGAACCAGAAATACCATTTGACCCAGCAATCTCATTACTGAGTATATACCCAAAGGATTATAAATCTTTCTATTATAAAGACACATGCACACTATATTTATTGTGGCACTGTTCACAATAGCAAAGACTTGGAACCAACCTAACTGATAGACTGGATAAAGAAAATGTGGCACATATACACCATGGAATACTATGTAGTCATAAAAAAGGATGAGTTCATGTCCTTTGAAGGGACCTGGTTAAAGCTGGAAACCATCATTCTTAACAATCTAACACAACAAGAAAATAAACAAACATCACTTGTTCTCGCTCATAAGTGGGAGTTGAACAATGAGAACACATGCACACAGGGAAGGAAACATCACACACTGGGGCCTGTCGGGGGATGGGGGGTTGGAGAGGGATAGCATTAGGAGAAATACCTAATGTAGATGACAGGTTGATGGGTGCAGCAAACCACCATGGCACGTATATGCCTATGTAACAAACCTGCATGTTCTGCACATGTACCCCAGAACTTAAAGTATAATAAACAAAATGAAATAAAATGTAATAAAAATATTCACTTCTTCTGATTTCCTCTTTCTTCTCTCAATCACCCATTCTTTTCACATTTTCTTACTTAGTGAGTTCTAGTTACTAGGATACAAAGATGAATTAGTCATAATCCTTGTCCCTTCTTTCTTAGATCATAGCTATTAGGAAGAACAGATATGCAGATAATCACGAGAAAAAGTAAGAAGTACTTAATAGAGGTCTGTCTATAGTGCTACAGTAGTGACCCAGAAAACAAATGATAAAATAGCAGGAGTAAATCCCTACTTATCAATAGTAACACTGAATGTAAATGAACTAAATTCTCGAAACAAAAGACATAGAGAAGCTGAACACATAAAAAAAAAAAAAAAAAAAAGACACGATCTGTTGCCTACAAGAAACACAGTTCACCTACAAAAATACACAAACTGAAAATAAAGAGATGGAAAAAGACATTCCATGCCAACATAAAATAGAGCAAGGTTAGCTATGCTTATATCAGACAAAGTAGGTTTCAATAGAAAAACTGTAAGAAGAGATAAAGAAGGTCATTATCTAATGACAAAGGGGTCATTTCAGCAAGAAGATATAGCACATGTAAGTATATATGCACCCAATACAAGAGCACCGAGACACAAAAAGCAAATACTATTAGAGCTAACGAGGAGAAACAGACCCTAATACAATAACAGCTGGAGACTTCAACACCCCACTTTCAGCAGTGGACAGATCTCCTAGACAAAAAATCAACAAGGAAACATTGGACTTTATCTGCATTATAGAACAAATGAACACAATATTTACACACATGTCCTTCAACAGCTGCAAAGTACCAATTCTTCTCCTCAGTCCATAGATCATTCTCAGGGATGGACCATATGTCAGGTCACAAAAGAAGTCTTAAAAAAAATTCAACAAATTGAAATAATATCAAATATCTTCCCTGGCCACAGTGAAATAAAACTGGAAATCAACAACAAGAGGAATTTTGGAAACTATACAAACACATGAAAATTAAACAATATGCTCCTGGATGACCAATGGGTTAATGAAGAAATTAAGAAATAAAATGAAAATTTTCTCGAAGCAAATGATAATGCAAACACATGTCAAAACTTACGAGATACAGAAAATGCAGTACTAAAGGAAATTTATGACTATTAAAAAAAATACAATCAATGAAACAAAAAGTTGGTTTTTTGAAAAGATAAACAAAACTGACAAACCGTTAACCAGACTAAGAAAAAAGAGAGAAGATTCAACTAAATAAAATCGGAAACGAAAAAGGAGATTCTACAAACAAAACCACATAAATTCAAAGGATCATTAGAGGGTACTATGAACAACTATATGCCAATCAATAGGAAAATCTAGAAGAAATGGAAATTCCTAGACCCGTATAGTCTACCAAAATTGAACCACTGAAGCAAATCAAAACCTGAATAGACCAATAACAAGTAATAACATTAATGCTGTAATAAAAAGTATCCCATTTAAGAAAGGCCTGGGACACAATGGCTTCACTGCTTAATTCTAACATATATCTAAAATGGAACTAATGCCAAACTTACTCAAACTGTTCCTAAACATAGAGGAGGAAAGAATATGTCCAAACTCATTTTATGAGACCAGTATTACCCTGATTCCGAAACCAAAGACAAATCAAAAAAAGAAAACTACAGGCCAATATCTCTGATGAATATTGATGCAAAAATACTCAACAAAATACTAGCATATTAGATGCAACAATACATTACATACTGGATTCAACAACACATTAAAAAGATCACCATGCCCAAGTGGGATTTATCCCAGAAGTCAAGCAATGTGATAGATATGTCATATCAACAGAATGAAGACAAAAACACATACAATCATTTCAACTAATGCTGAAAAAGCATCTGATAAAGTTCAACATCCTTTCATGATAAAAAGCCTCAAAAAACCTGGGTATAAAAGAAACATACCTCAACATAATAAAAGTCATATATGACAGATCTACAACTAGTATCATACTGAATGGAGAAAAACTGAAAGCTTTTCCTCTAAGGTGTAGAACAAGACAACATTGCCCACTTTTACCACTGTTATTCAACATAGTACTAGAAGTACCAGCCAGAGTGGTCAAACAACAAAAAGAAATAAAGGGCATCCGAACTAAAATAGAAGAAGGCAAATTAGCCTTGTTCACAGATGATATGATCTTATATTTGGAAAAACCTAAAGACTCCACCACAAAACTATTAGAACTGATAAACAGATTCAGTAAAGTACAGGATACAAAGTAAACATACAAAAATCAGTAGATTTCTTTATGGCAACAGCAAGCAATCTGAAAAAGAAATCAAACACGTAATCTTATTTATAATAGCCACAAATAAAATTAAATACCTAGGAATTACCCAAAGAAGTGAAAGTTCTCTACAACAGAAACTATAAAACACTGATGAAAGAAATTGAAGAGGACACGAAAACATGAAACAATATTCCATGTTCATTGATTATAACAATCAATATTGTTAAAATTTCCGTACTGCCCAAAGGAATCTACAGATTCAGTGTAATCTCTATCAAAATATCAATGGCATTCTTCACAGAAGTAAAAAAAAAAAAATCCAAAATTTATATGAAATCAGAAAAAAAAACAGAATAGCTGAAGCTATCCGAAGCAAAAAGAACAAAACTGAAGGAATCACATTATCAGACTTCAAATTATACTACAGAGGTATAGTAACCAAAACAGCATGGTATTAGCATACAGACACATAGACCAATGGAATAGAATAGACAACCCAGAAACAAATCCATGCATCTACAGTGAACTCATTTTTAACAAAGGTGTGAAGAACATACATTGGGGGAAAGGAAAGACTCATCAATAAATGATGTTGATAAATTTTTAAATTATTAACTATGGTCTCCCTGTTGTATCATTAAAGTGTGTCAACTACAGAAATCTTTGAAAAAGATTATACACTTGAAAGATTATAACCTTGAAAAAGGTTATACACTGCATGAGCAGTCATAACAACTATTATAATTAGATTAATAACAGATCATTCAAAAAAAAAGGCTGGTGCTAAAATAGAAAGAATCCTTTCTTCATGCATTCCAAGTACTTCAGAGCATTGGTCATGTTTTAAAAATGAACTGGCAGGTTCTTCAAAGATTCATGCTTTGTTTAAAATATCTTTCATCAGCTTAAAAAGAAATGTCAACACAACTAACTACTTCATCTTCTTTCCTTAAATATAATAAAGGTTTACAGAAGTCAACAAAATCTAGAGAACAAGCTGAATTTGATGTTAGCATTTATATAGAACTCCCTCTTTTTAAGGGATTCAAATAGCATGGTGAAAATTACTATCTATAAAAGCTTACAGAATGAATGTGTAAAATATATACATAAGAATAATAGGAATCTATAGTAGACATGAGATGAAATCATAGATATGCTTCATTTTACATTAAGGATGAATCTATCTGTAAATCAAAATGTATCCCTTCTTTTCTGAATATGCTGTTTGCATAAACTCCACACTCTATATCCAAACCTTGCCTTACCACCTCCCTTTGTGCACCAGGAGGCCAACCTCTACAGACAACTACACTCTTTCGCTCTGTGGCTTTGGGTTGGGCTCAGCCAGTGGGAGGCACCGGCAAGAGTTAAGAATGCAAGAGGATAAAGAACTATCAAAGTATTTATTCCTCATCCCTTTCCCAGGACCCCTTCCTCCCTCCCTGTCTTACTGCAATTCTTTCAATGGCTTCATGCCTCTGAAGCTATGGCTTCTATCACACAGCCCTACTTCAACGAGCTCTCATTTGGCTTCAATAAAACCATTTCCTCCTTTCTCATTCTGACTTAGAGAAGGTGGTAACAGCTTCCTGCTGGGTGAGCTAGTACGAGATATCTTACCATCCTACTACTAACCTGCTCAAACCTCTGTAAAGAGCACTTTCATTATATTCCTCTCAGTTAAACCCCGAATTCCTACATACTGAATTACTTTAAAGAGAGATATACCCATTTTGAGAGGCAAATGAACATTTTACATAAAGATTATTCCATATCATGTCCAATTTCATATTCTCCATCTATCTGAACTCTCAGATATGCTAGACTGCTTTGCTTATACAGTAACACTTACCATCCTAGAGGCTATTAGCAGAATTCATCTATTGGAGAAGAAAGAGTGAAGAAGATCAGAATCTACAGATTGCAACCACATCTTCAAAACTACCACTGTTGAACACCTCCACTCATTAGATATTTTAATTACGAGCAAGTACCATTGAAGGTAGATTTATCATCTAGGGTGATAGGTTTTGTAAACAAATTTGTTTAATAGGTAATTATGAAGAATATAATCATTAGCTAAGAAAGTACATAAGAATACTACAAGAGAGAGATGCAAGACAGCTGGTTAGGAGGAGCTCGGGATGGCAGGTCCGACTGAAAGCGCAGAGGGTGAGTGGACGCCGCATTTCCAGATGGATTTTTACTGCCCACAGACCAGGAGATTCACAGGTGGAGGAGCCCCACGGGTCACCAGCACAGCTGTTTTGGCCGGCGCAGCTGTTTGGCCTGCACCCTGGTGCAGCGGTTCCCAGTGCAGAGTGAGCGAGACTGTGTCCCCTCTTAGCCAGCAAGAGGAGCTGAAACTGGGAGCCAGGCCAGGAGATTCCAGGGCAAAAAACCGCCACAAATCTCAGAGCCGCGGTTTCAGCCGGCGCAGTGATTCCCAGTGCAGAGGAAACGAGACAGTGTCCCCTCTTAGCCAACAAGGGGAGCTGAAACAGGGGGCCAGGCCAGGAGATTCCCGGGCAAAAAAGGGCAATGAATCTCAGAGCCACAGTTTCAGACAGCGCAGCGACTCCCGGGGCAGAGTAAACAAGACTGTGTCCCCTCTTAGCCAGCAAGGGGAGCTGAAGCAGGGAGACAGGCCAGGAGATTCCCAGGCAAAAAAGCACCACGAATCTCAGAGCCGCGGTTTCAGCCGGCACAGTGGGTCGCCGCACGGGAGATCACACAGATCCCAGCGCCTATTGAACAGGCGACCAGGTCACCTGGTAGAGAGCTGAACGTTCCACTAAAAAACAAAAGGCTCTGAGGCAGGGAGCCAGGTGAACAGGCCCGGCTGGTCCCATCCCCACAAAAACAAAAACAAAAACAAAAAAACAGCAATTGGAAATGCTCTGGGTTGAGACATTTAACGGCAAGCACAACTGAACCCCGGATGGTCCACCTCTGTGGAGGAGGGGCGTCCGCCATCACGGAGGCATCCTGCAGTTCCCGAGGCAATCTGCTGTCGCCAAGGCAACGTGCCATTACAAAGAGAGTCCGTCACTACAGAAGGGGACCAACATAGCGGAAGCAGTTCTAACTACACCCATATAAACAGGACTGCAGGGAAGTTCACACGGAAGCTGGGCGGAGCCCACAGCAGCTGAGCCAGGCCTCTGCAGGCTGAGTGTGACTAGGCTGCCACCTTGTGGGCAGGGAAAACGGCAGCGGCACAGCAGAAACTCATAAAGCCCTAACTCCCTGGGACACAACACCTGGGGAAAAAAGGGAGGTTTATGAGTTCTGCTGCTGCAGATTTAAATTTATCAAAATCAGAAAGTCAGCAACTACAAAGTCGACGGGTGGATAAATCCACAAAGATGGGAAGAAACCAGTGCAAAAAGGATGAAACCACCCGAAACCAGAACACCTCTCCTCCTACAAGGGATCGCAACTCCTCACCAGCAAGGGAACAAGACTGGATGGAGAATGAGTGTGATGAAATGACAGAATCAGCATTCAGAAAGTGGATAATAAGAAACTTCCATGAGCTAAAACAACATGTTCTAACCGAATGCAAAGAAACTAAGAACCTTGAAAAAAGACTTGAGAAAATGCTAACGAGAATGGACAACTTAGAGAGGAATATGAGTGAATTGATGGAGCTGAAAAACACAACACGAGAACTTCGCGAAGCATGCACAAGTTTCAACAGCCGAATTGACCAAGCAGAAGAAAGGATATCAGAGGTCGAAGATCAACTCAATGAAATAAAACGAGAAGGCAAGATTAGAGAAAACAGGGTAAAAAGGAATGAACAAAGTCAACAAGAATTATGGGACTATGTGAAAAGACCTAATCTACGTTTGATAGGTGTACCCGAATGTGACGAAGAGAATGCATCCAAGCTGGAAAATACTCTTCAGGATCTTATCCAGGAAAACTTCCCCAACCTAGCAAGGCAGGCCAATATTCAAGTCCAGGAAATATAGAGAACACCACAAAGATATTCCTCTAGAAGAGCAACCCCAAGGCACATAATCGTCAGATTAATCAGGGTTGAAATGAAGGAGAAAATACTAAGGGCAGCCAGAGAGAAAGGTCGGGTTACCAACAAAGGGAAGCCCATCAGACTCACAGCAGATCTCTCAGCAGAAACCCTACAAACCAGAAGAGAGTGGAGGCCGATATTCAACATCCTTAAAGAAAAGAACTTTCAACCCAGAATTTCATATCCAGCCAAACTAAGCTTCATAAGTGAAGGAAAAATAAAATCCTTTGTGAACAAGCAAGTACTCAGAGATTTCATCACCACCAGACCGGCTTTACAAGAGCTCCGGAAGGAGGCAATACACATAGAAAAGAACAACCAGTACCAGTCACTCCAGAAACACACGAAATGGTAAAGAGCATCAACACAATGAAGAATCTGCATCAACCAACAGGCAAAACAGCCGGCTAGCATCAAAATGGCAGTATCAAATTCACACATAACAATATTAACCCTAAACGTAAATGGACTAAATGCCCCAATCAAAAGACACAGACTGGCAAATTGGATAAAAAGCCAAAACCCATCAGTGTGCTGTATCCAGGAAATCCATCTCACATGCAAGGATACCCAAAGGCTCAAAAATAAAGGAATAGAAGAAGATTTACCAAGCAAATGGGGAGAAAAAAAAAGCAGGAGTTGCAATTCTCATCTCTGATAAAATAGACTTTAAAGCAACAAAGATCAAAAGAGACAAAGAAGGACATTACATAATAGTAAAAGGATCAATGCAACAAGAAGAGCTAACGATCCTAAATATATATGGACCTAATACAGGAGCACCCAGATACATAAGGCAAGTTCTTAAAGACTTACAAAGACACTTAGACTCCCACACAATAATAGTGGGAGACTTCAACACACCATTGTCAATATTAGACAGATCAATGAGACAGAAAATTAACAAGGATATCCAGGACTTGACCTCAACCTGGACCAAGCAAACCTAATAGACATTTACAGAACTCTCCACCCCAAATCCATAGAATATACATTCTTCTCAGCACCACATCGCACCTACTCTAAAATTGACCACATAATTGGAAGAAAATCACTCCTCAGCAAATGCAAAAGAACGGCAACCATAACAAACAGTCTCTCAGACCACAGGGCAATGAAGTTAGAACTAAGAAATCAGAAACCAACCCAGAACTGCACAGCTTCATGGAAAATGAACAACTTTCTCCTGCATGCTGACTGGATAAACAATGAACTGAAGGCAGAAATAAAGATGTTCTTTGAAACCAACGAGAATGAAGACACCACATACCAGAATCTCTGGGACACATTTAAAGCAGTCTCTAGAGGAAAATATATAGCAATAAGTGCCCACATGAGAAGAAACGAGAGATCTAAAATTGACACCCTATCATCAAAATTGAAAGAGCTAGAGGAGCAAGATCAAAAAAATTCAAAACCTAGCAGAAGACAAGAAATAACTAAGATCAAAGCAGAATTGAAGGAGATAGAGACACGAAAAACCCTACAAAAAATCAATAAATCCAGGAGCTGGTTTTTTGAAAAGATCAACAAAATAGACCACTACCAAGATTAATAAAAAAGAAAAGAGAGAATAACCAAATAGATGCAATAAAAAATGATAAAGGGGATATCACCACAGATTCCACAGAAGTTCAAACCATCATCAGAGATTATTACAAACAACTCTATGCACATAAACTAGAAAACTGGAAGAAATGCATAAATTCATGGACAGTTGCCTCCTCCGAAGCCTAAATCAGGAAGAAGTCGAAACCCTGAATAGACCAATAACAGGGTCTGATGTCGAGGCAGCAATTAAGAGCCTACCACCCAAAAAAAGCCCAGGTCCAGATGGGTTCACAGCCGAATTCTACCAGACATACAAAGAGGAACTGGTACCATTCCTTCTGAAACTATTCCAAATAATCCAAAAAGAGGGAATCCTTCCCAGATCATTTTATGAGACCAACATCATCGTGATACCAAAACCCGGCAGAGACTCAACAAAAAAAGAAAACTACAGGCCAATATCCATGATGAACATAGATGCAAAAATCTTCAATAAAATACTGGCAAGCCAATTACAACACCACATCAAAAAGCTTATCCACCATGATCAAGTAGGATTCATCCCGGGGATGCAAGGCTGGTTCAATATACGCAAGTCTATAAATGTAATTCACCACATAAACAGAACCAAAGACAAAAACCACATGATTATCTCAACTGATGGAGAGAAGGCCTTCGACAAAATTCAACAGCCCTTTATGCTAAAAACTCTCAATAAACTAGGTATCGATGAAACGTATCTCAAAATAATAAAAGCTATTTATGACAAACCAACAGCCAATATCATACTGAATGGGCAAAAACTGGAAGCATTCTCTTTGAAATCTGGCACTAGACAAGGATGCCCTCTCTCACCACTCCTATTCAATATAGTACTGGAAGTTCTAGCCAGAGCAATCAGGCAAGAAAAAGAAATAAAGGGTATTCAATTAGGAAAGGAGGAAGTCAAATTGTCTCTATGTGCAGACGACATGATTGTATATCCAGAAGACCCCATCATCTCAGCCCAAAATCTCCTGAAACTGATAAGCAACTTCAGCAAAGTCTCAGGATACAAAATCAATGTGCAAAAATCACAAGCATTCCTATACACCAATAACAGACTTAAAGAGAGCCAAATCAAGAAAGAACTGCCATTCACAATTGCTACAAAGAGAATAAAATACCTAGGAATACAACTAACAACGAACGTAAAGGACCTCTTCAAGGAGAACTACAAACCACTGCTCAACGAAATAAGAGAGGACACAAACAGATGGAGAAACATTCCATGTTCACAGTTAGGAAGAATCAATATAGTGAAAATTGCCATATGCCCAAACTAATTTACAGATTCAATGCTATCCCCATCAAGCTACCAATGACCTTCTTCACAGAACTGGAAAAAAACACCTTAAACTTCATACGGAACCAAAAGTGAGCCTGCATAGCCACGTCAATTCTAAGCAAAAAGAACAAAGCGGGAGGCATCACACTACCGGACATCAAACTATACTACAAGGCTACAGTAATCAAAACAGCATGGTACTGGTACCAAAATAGAGATATAGACCACTGGAACAGAACAGAGGCGTCGGAGGCAACACAACATATCTACAACCATCTGATCTTTGACAAACGTGAAAAAAACAAGCAATGGGGAAAGGATTCCCTGTTTAATAAGTGGTGTTGGGAAAACTGGCTAGCCATATGCAGAAAGCAGAAACTGGACCCCTTCCTGACACCTTACACTAAAATTAACTCCAGATGGATTAAAGACTTAAACATAAGGCCTAACACCATAAAAACACTAGAAGAAAACCTAGGCAAAACCATTCAGGACATAGGCGTAGCCAAGGACTTTATGACCAAAACACCAAAAGCATTGGCAACAAAAGCCAAAATAGACAAATGGGACCTAATCAAACTCCACAGCTTCTGCACGGTGAAAGAAACAGTCAATAGAGTGAATCGGCAACCAACAGAATGGGAAAAAAGTTTTGCAGCCTACCCATCTGACAAAGGGCTGATATCCAGAATTTACAACGAACTAAAAGAGATTTACAAGAAAAAAACAAACAAGCCCATTCAAAAATGGGCGAAGGATATGAACAGACACTTTACAAAAGAAGACATACATGAGGCCAACAAGCATATGAAAAAATGCTTATCATCACTGGTCATTAGAGAAATGTAAATCAAAACTACATTGAGATACCATCTTACGGCAGTTAGAATGGCGATCATTAAAAAATCTGAAGACAACAGATACTGGAGAGGATGTGGAGAAATAGGAACACTTTTACACTGTTGATGGGAGTGTAAATTAGTTCAACCATTGTGGAAGACAGTGTGGCGATTCCTCAAGGACCTAGAAATAGAAATTCCATTTGACCCAGCAATCCTATTACTGGGTATATATCCAAAGGATTATAATTCGTTCTACTATAAGGACACATGCACACGAATGTTCATTGCAGCACAGTTTACAATAGCAAAGACCTGGAACCAACCCAAATGCCCATCGATGATAGACTGGACAGGAAAAATGTGGCACATATACACCATGGAATATTATGCAGCCATCAAAAACGATGAGTTCGCGTCCTTTGTAGGGACATGGATGAACCTGGAAACCATCATTCTCAGCAAACTGACAGAAGAACACAAATCAAACATCACATGTTCTCACTCATAGACGGGTGTTGAACAATGGGAACACATGGACACAGGGAGGGGAGCACTATACACTGGGGTCTGTCGGGGGGCAGTGGGGGTAGACAGCGGGGGGTGGGAAGTTGGGGAGAGATAGCATGGGGAGAAATTCCAGATATAGGTGAAGGGGAGGAACGCAGCAAATCACACTGCCACGTATGCACCTATGCAACAATCTTGCATGTTTTTCACATGTACCCCAAAACCTAAAATGCTATAAAAATAAATAAATAAATAATACTACAAAATAACTATACTAAGTTTACAGACTAATTCGACCAAAACTAGCTTCTGAAAATACAGCAATCCTCTGTCAGTAATCACTGCCCAAAGAAAATTCTCTTCCTGTAAGGATACTATAATATCAGCAGAAACTATAAAATAGCAGTTAAGGTATTTTGTTTTGTTTCTGAAAGCAAATATGGAAGAACAAATCCATTTTCAAAATAAGGACTATTTTTCCAAAAAAATGGAAAATGTCTGTCATTTGAAACATCCTGCCTCCCTTCTTTGCTTTCAATTCCATATAAGTTATTTTGAGCTTATTGCTTTGATCAGATTTAGTTGTAAGTAATTATATTTAGTCATAGACATCTGATCTATAAATGGAATCTACTAAAGGAATTACTATAACTTCCTTGAAATTGGCAAGTAGCAGTTCCATTTGATGTGATTCTAGCAAAGCTTTATACCAAAAAGAAAATACAATAAATTCACTTACAGAGAAGACATTTAGTTTCAAAATTACAATCTCTCAAGAGTATATTTACACATCTCTGTTTTGAAGAATTTCCATTTAACAGTATCTTAAACAAACATGTATTAATTACTCAATAATCACTCTCAATTTGGGGAAGTAAACAGTAACAGAAAAATGTTTTTCCTTTCATAGATTTCATGTAAATAATATCTATACATTGAATGCTGGCCAGTAAGTGAAATACAAAGATAAGGTTCCTCATTATCCTTGCCTTGAAAAAATATAAAGTCCACTGCTGGTGAACAGTATGTAAATGTAGACACAAATAAAATATTTCACCAGGAAGCAATATGGGTAAAGAACACTTAAACAGGAGTTCCCCAATCACTGATCTAGTTGTGGCTCTGTCACTTACTAGGTATATAGCCTTAAGTTCATTGCTTCTCTTCTCTGACTCTGTTTCCTCACTGGAAAATACAAAGATTCAGACATCAAATTCTATAAAGTAACATACAAATATTATTAAGTAAGTTGCATACTAAAAAGAAAAGATGCCAGGAATGACGGCTCATGCCTGTAATCTCAGCAACTCAACAGTCTGAGGAGGCAAGATCGATTGAGCCCAGGACTTTGAGGCCATAGTCAGCTATGATCCTGGCACAGCACTCCAGCCTGGATGACAGAGCAAGACTCAAGACTCCAACTCCTTAAATAAAAAATAATGAGGAGGAGGATGAGGAGGAGGAGGAGGAAAGGGCCACAGAAAAGAAAGGAAAGCATAGCCTAGTAAGTTGGAGTTAGGGTCATTTCAGTTGTACATCTCTGAAATGAACTGTATAATATGTTAATAATTACTACCATTTATTATCCCCAAACTATGTGACAGGCACTGTGCTAAAGGGTTTCATATGCACTAACTTATTTAATTCTCTCAACAACTCTATAAAGTATGTGGTGGCATCTCATATAAAACTGAGGATTAGGAAGACGGAATAACTTTACTGCAGATTAATAGAAGGGAAAGCAAGAACTTCAATCCAGACTGTGCTCCTAATTACCATATTATTCTGACTTACAACAACAACTAAACAGTTTTAGAGAAAATTACTGCCTCATTTACAGTATTAAGATTCATGTTTTAGCCCTGGTAACAGTAAATTAGGAGAGGAGAGGAAACAGTTAAAAACATTTCCATTAATAGCTCTTGTTTTTTAATACTGCTGTGTTGGCTAATTTTAGATGTTAATTTGATTAAGGAGTACCTAGAAAACTGTAAAGCATTACTTCTGGGTGTGTCTCTGAGGGTGTTTCCAGAGATTATTGGCATGTAAGTCAGTGGACTGATTGGGGAAGATCTGTCCTCAATGTGGGTGAACCATCCAATTGGCTGCAGGCCTGGATAAAACAAAAAAGAGAAAGAAAAGGATTGCCTGGGACATCCCCTTCCTCCTGTCCTAGGACATCAGAACTCCAGGTTCTACTTACAGCCTTGGGACTCCAGGACTTACATCAGTACCCCTTAGGTTCTCAGGTCTTTAGCCTTGGACTGAGTATTATTACACCATTGGCAGCCCTGGTTCTAACGCTGGTTCAGACTTAAACTTAACTACACTACCAGAATCCCAGGGTCTCCAGCTTGCAGACAGCCTGTCGTGAGACTTCTCTGCCCCATAGTAAATCCCTTCTCATCTATCTACTATCTATCTATCTATCTACCTACCTACCTACCTACCTACATGTCTACCTGTCTACCTGTCTACCTGTCTATCTTTCTATCTACTCTTGGTTCTGTCTCCCTGGAGAAGCCTAATATAAATCAAAGAAAGTGAGTCAGAATGAAATAAATTGGCTCCTGATCCTAAGTTGCTCAGACTGGTGAAAGCTATGCTCTCCTCTTTTTTTGCCAGTAAGACTAATATTAACTGAGCATTTAGTATGTACCAGGAATTATACTAAGTGCTTTGTGTGTATTATCTTATTCAGTCTTCACAAACTCAGAATATTATCTTTATTTTGTAGATGAGTAAACTTGAACATAAGGAGGTTAAATAACTTGTTTAAATTCTGCTTCTGGCCAAGATGGAGTAACAGGAACAAGATTAACCTACCTGATAACTTAAACAACTATAAAATTCAGGAAAAATATATATTAAAAAATAAGTCTTTAGACAATGGACAAGGGGCAACAAAGGACAATAATCCCTGACAGAGTGGGGAAAAAAGGGTAGGTTCTACCTCTAAGTACACTGCCTAGAGAGTTTTTAGGGTCCAGCTCTGGGAAGGGAAAGCAAAGAAGAGCCCACTGGTCTCTCTCAGTTGGGAAGACAGAGTTGAGAGCTCAGTGAAGCCAAAATGCCTAGAGTTCACAAGGCAAAATACTAGAATGGAGAGAGCTGCACTGAGAGAAAACTGTAGAGATCCTGGGAGAGTCCCCCCATCCGATGTCTTCAACTGAAAACCAGTTAGCACACCCAGGTGAGAAAACACCCCAAGGCTGAGGAAAGAAGCACCAGAAAGAAGCAGGCAGAACACTCTCTAGAGTTTACAGAAACAGGAATGGTCTTCCCATAAGCCAGAGTGAAAAAAAAACCTTGTCATACATAGGACATAATAAATTCTAAAGTACAAACAAAAACCCATGTAATATATAGGACGTAACAGATTCTAAAGTTAAAAACAAAACATGTAATACCTAAGACATAATAGATTCTAAAGTAAAAAAAAAAAAAAAAAACCCATGTAATACATAGGACTAGGATATAATATATTCTAAAGTAAAACAAACAAACAAACAAACAAAACCTTGTAATACAAAGGACATAATATATCCTAAATATATTTTAAAGTTAAAAAGAAAATCCTCGTAATACATAGGACATAATACCTAGGAATTCCAGGATTTAAGAGATCCTCCTGCCTCAGCCTCCCCAGTTGTTGAGATTATAGGCATGAGCCACCACTTCTAGTGACTTTTTTTTTTTAATACTAAACTTACTTTATAATATTTGTATATTACATTATAGAATTTGGTATCTGAATCTTTGTCTCTACTTTCCAATGAGGAAACAGAGTCAGAGAATAGAAGCAATGGACTGAATGCTAAACAGCTAGTAAATGACAGAGCCACAACTAGATCATGATTAGGGAACTCCTGTTTAAGTGTTCTTTATACTACTCATATTGCTTCCCAGTGAAAATCCTTCCTGGTATTCCCTCAATAGTGGAGCAAAATTAGTAGAGACTAAAGGCTACTCTGGTCCTATCTAACAAACATTAAAAGCAAGTCTCAAAAGGATCAAACTATTTCCAAG
This sequence comes from Aotus nancymaae, assembly GCF_030222135.1. Taxonomy (NCBI): domain Eukaryota; kingdom Metazoa; phylum Chordata; class Mammalia; order Primates; family Aotidae; genus Aotus; species Aotus nancymaae. The sequence goes on from NW_026988491.1 coordinate 3,256,227, forward strand.
TAACTTAACAGCAACAAAGCTCCACAACAAAACTCAAAAATATTTCATATATATAAGAATATCCAGCATCCAACAAGGTAAAATTCACAATGTCTGGCAGGCATGCAAATAAGGAAAATAAAACTCATGATAAGGAGAATAATAAACCAACAAAAATGAAACTAGAAATGACATAGGTTAGTAGACAAGGATATTGTCTCCTAAAAGAGTTATTGTAATGATATTCTATATATTCAAGAAGCTAGAAAAAAAAACATGAGAATACTAAGGAAAGATTGGAAGAATTTTTCAAAAAGATACAAAGGTCTAGAGATACAAATGCAACGTCTCACATTTAAAAATGCAGAGGGGCCAGGCAAGGTGGCTCATGCCTATAATCCCAGCACCTTAGGAAGGCAAAGGCGAGCAGATTACTCAAGGCCAGGAGTTCAATACCAGCCTAGACAACATGGCAAAATCCTGCCTGTACTAAAAAATACAAGAAAATTAGACAGGCACAGTGGTACACGCCTGTAATCTCAGCAACTTGGGAAGCTGAGGTATAAGAATAGCTTGAACCTGGGAGGTGGAGGTTGCAATGAGCCAAGATCACGCCACTGCACTCCAACCTAGGTGACAGAATGAGACTCTGTCTCAAAAAAATAAAAAGCTAAAGAGCAGAGGGGCTGGGCACAGTGGTTCATGCCTATAATCTCACCACTATGGGAGGCCAAGGTGGGAGGATCTTTGAGCCCAGGAGTTCGAGACCAGCCTGAGCAACATGGGGAGACCCCATCTCTACAAAAATAAAGACAATTAGCCAGGCATGGTGGTGTGAGCCTCCCAGCTACTATGGAGGCTGAAGTATGGGGATCACTGAGTCCAGAAGGTTGAGACTGCAATGAGCTATGACTGTGCCACAGCACTCCAGCATGGGCAATAAAGCAAGACTGTGGGGGCAGGGGGAGTGGGGGAAGCAGAGAGGATAGAATTAATAGCAAATTAGAAACCAAAATAGTTTAGTAGATTTGAAGATATACCAATTGAAACAATTTAAAATAAAACAGGACAGTGTTTCAATAGAGAAGCAGTGAGCTGTAAGCAAGTAATTGAAGTCTCCAAAGGAGAAGACAGGCAGGAGAGGACAAAAAATATATTTGAGAAAATAAGACCTGAAAATTTTCTAGGTTTATTAAAAACTGTTACTGTTTAAATAAAAATGAATAAAAACTACACCAAGACACACCATAATCAATTTTCTTAAATACATTAATGAAGAAAAAAATCTTAAAAACAACCAGAAAAAAATACAGATTTTAACAAAGAAAAACAAAGCTAAAAGTGACAGCTAATCTCTCACTAGAAACAATACAAGAGAGGTAGTGGAGCAACATCTCTAAATTTCTGAACGAAATCTCTAGACTTAGTGAAAGTATCTTTCAAACATCTGAGCAATATATATATATATGATTTCAGACATATAAAAGCTGATTTGGAAACAGTGTCATGGTTCCTTGAAAATTAAAAATAGTGTTATCATATGACCCAGCAATTCTACTTACGGGTATATACCCAAATAACTGAAAGCAGAGACTCAGACATATATTTGAACACCCATGTTCAAAGCAGCCTTATACACAATAACCAAAAAGTAGAAGCAACCCAAGTTTCTACTGAAGAATGAATGCATAAACAAAATGTGATATATGCATATAATGGAATATTATTCAGTTTTCAAAAGAAAGCAAAATATGCCACACACTACAACATACATAAACCTTGAGGATATTATGCTAAATGAAATGAACCAGTCATAAAAAAAGACAAATATTGTATAATTTCACTTATATGAGGTAGCTAGAATAGTCAAATTCATAAAAACAGAAAGTAGAATCGAGGGGAGAGGGAAATGGAGAGTTGTTTAATGAGTATCAAGTTTCAGTTTTGCAAGATGAAGAGATGTGGAAATTAGTTGCACAACAATGTGAATACACTTAACACTACTAAACTACAAACTTAAAAATGATTACAATGGTAAGTTTTATGTTATGTGTATTTTATCACAATTGGAAACAAGTAAAATAAAAAGGTTTTTTAATGTAAAAGACTTCAGCAACAGCAGACCATCACTATAAGAAACGTTACAGAAAAGACTGACAAAGTCATGTAACAGAAGTGACTAAAGGAGATACGACAATTAATGCAATGTGGGGTCCTGGATTGCATCTTAGAACAGAACAAGGACATCCGTGGGCAAACTAGAGAAATCTGTATGGGCTACGATTTAGTTAATAATATTGTATCTGTGTTAATTACACTATGCTTCTTCAAAATGTTAACATTAAAGAAAGTTAGGTGAAGTGTATAAAGGAAATCTCTGTTCTAGTTTTGCAACATTTCTGTAAATCTAATATTATTTCAAAATAAAAAGTTCAAAAAAGAAGAAAACCTGAATAACATAGTACTTCCAACAAGAGCTGAAAGCCCCACTGTTAATATAGGTGAATAAATTCCAAGATGAGCACATTGTAGGTCTAACTCATAGGAGAGAGAAGCAACTGTGTTTTGTCTATTTGTTTTAATTAAACAAGAATATGCAGGATAATAAGGACAACAGACTGCTGGAAATGATTAAAACTCACAACATACATACAACAAAATCAAAAATATCTCTTTCTCAAAGCTGTGACACATGTGACAGTGAAAAAAATCCCAAAATAATCCAACAGATGTAGGAATTTAAGTATATAAAACATGTCAAAGGAATTCAGAATAAGGAGCATGCTAATAAAGGATTGGTTTGTATAATTCTTATGTTGGTTACAAAATCCAGTCTCTTATAATCAATCCTTTATGCTGATGAATAATAATTTTCTGGATCAATTTTCATAAGAATAAAAGCATGGTTTTTCTTGTACTGTTCCTGTCCATGATATGCAAGTATTTCAATCTGAAGAGGCAGCTTTATGGAACAGAAAAAGCATGAAACTGAAACTAATATTTACTGATCAGCTACTCTGTTCGTTCCAGGTACTATTCTAAATGCTTTTTACACGGATTATATGATAATCTATTTAATCCTCACAACAAACTTAAGAAGGATGTGCTATTATCAGTATTTTTACAGATGAGTGCTTGTCTTGCATCTTCCACTATATCACTGGAAAAGTTTACATAAATCATAACCTCTCTAGGACTTAGGAAGTTAACACCTACAACATTTTTCTTCTAGCATTTATTTTATGCCTGCTTTTTTGCCTAACCTACTATGAATTCCTACAGGATGGGGCAGTATTTATCTTGGTATTGGACACATACATGTACTAGAGATTTACAGTTGTTAAAAGAGAAAATGTGGGTGGAGAGGCTGAACTAGAAAAACAAGCCACTGAGGTTTCTTATATTTCTATCACATTCTCAAATAATAATAAAAAAAAAAGTGTCAGGAGACTCAGTAGAAGGAATAGACAGGAAATGAGGAATCTGAGGTCTGCCCCCAACTCCACTGATTTGCAATTTGGCCTTAGGCAACTCACAGATTTCTCTCTAAGATTCCCAATTAGTCCAAGAAATTATAATATCTGCCCTTGATTCAGCAGATTATTGAGAGGGATGAATGAGTCTACCTTAGAGGCTTCTTGCAAACCTAAAAGAGATAAAATATGTGAAGTTCCTGGTATAAGATTAATGCCCAATGATAGCAGTTCCCTCCCTTCCAACAAGTTTTCAAGGATGAAGCTGCCCTATTAGTACATGGTGCCTTCCTGTCTGCTGCATTTTAGTAACCTGGCATTTTTACTCTGATGATATTTTTTGTGGTATCCTACAAATGTTAGTATAGAGAATGATTCATCATGTAAACTAAAATCACTGCTTGCAAGTAAATGCAAACTGCAAATTACAGGGAGAACAGAGGTTTAAAAATGTACTTAAAAATAATAAAAACTCAAGTGAAGTCACTTAATCCAGTATTTTATTGGAAACTGGACCAAATCCAGTTCTCTTAAGGGTACCACAGTTTGGTAACCAGATGTTAATACTGCTCTTCTGCCAAAGAAATCTGTAAGATTTAAAGGCTATTTTTTCCTTTAAAAATTATGTGCTATTTTTATTTCCAAAACATGTATTTCTCTGATAATCCAATAAATTAGAGTAAAACCTAATTAAAGTATCTCTTCAATCTCCACGCTACTCTAAGATATATTTGAGGTGCACCAGATGCTGGAAGAGAAAGTGCCAGTTCCTCGTGAATTGCCTAAAGGGTAAAATAGACAACAGTAGATAGCTAGCCCAACATTTAGATTTACAACTAAAAGACAAGCACTGTGGAAGCAGCCCAAACCCAATAGTAGAACTTAATTATTCCATTGTAACTAGCAACATGAGCCTCATTAAGGGATGGGAACAGTAGTCATGAAGAAACATATGATCCAAGCTGTCAAAAGAAATAAACCCTCATCCAAACCAACCAAATTTCAAAGTAAATTCTCTGCATTTTTTCCCTCAACATACAAATTTAAGTATAGTAATCTATAGTATCACAGTAGAAATTATGACAACTATACTAAGAGCATTTTACTATTCTCTATTAGACTTGGCAAGAGCTCTGAGCTGCTTTCTCCACATCATCACTTGAGTATTCCCTAGGCCTCAAAGCTGTTTCTGATATAAATGAGGAGCAGCAAATATGATCTTCACCTTGTATCATATTCACAGTGTAGATAACAGAGATCTGATTCTTTGGAAGAATTATCCATGGACTTGACCTTTGGTAACTGGTCAAGAGTTAATCAGCTATCCAATACAAGTAAATGATCAAATGAACAGAAAAGCTAGAATGCAACATTAGATCAAATCCACATCTTCTGTGCAAACACCTTCAACATACTATCTTAATTATCAAAAGAAATAAGAGCTAGAAAGCACAACACTAGACCAAACTGACATCCAAGTGGCTATAGCAAGTAGCTACAGCAGTATAAAAAAAAAGTAGACCACAACAAACAGTAGAATCAGAGATAAAGAGGGACGTTTATAATTACAAAGGGGCAAATTCATGAGAAAGACATATCATCATAAATATGTATGTATGCACCAAATAACAGAACTTCAAAATGTATGAAACTATTTGCACCATCACTATTTGGACTCCCATTTTCATGAACCACCTTCACCTAAATTCCTCTAAAGAAGATCACAAATGGCCTCTAGTATTGTTAAAAACAATGATCAATTCTCAATCTCATCTTATTCGACCTATCACTTACTCACCTTCAAAAGATTTTCCTCTTTTGGCCTCAATGGCTTCATTCTTTCTCCATTCTTCCAAAGTCTATCATCTTTCAGATAAGAAGTGCTGTCCACAAGAAATTGGATGCAGACAGAACAATTCTATTCATTTATTCATTCACTGGCCGTTATTTCTCAGTTTCTTTTCCTAATTCTTAACCCAATCTTTCTTTCTCAATATTGGAGTGCCCAAGATGTGGTTTTCAGTCCTCTCCTGTACTTATTACATCTATTGCTTTATCTATATACTTTCTTTGATCAAAATGGCATTGTTGAGTTTGAGACGCTTTCCTTTGTCCACAGCAGTGATATGTTGATCCCAGACTGCCCCCTCACCTCTCCTTGAGTGTCTGTGAGTGGCCACAGACATCCCAGCCCACTCGTTTACTGTATTCTGTGTTTAAGTGAATTCATTCATCCATTGTTAAGTCAGGGTCTGCAAGACAGACCTCCCTCGCTACAAGTAGTAACTCCAACACTCATCCATTTCTAATTATTTGTGATTTCAGGGTAACTAGCTATAGTTACAATACACATCTCACAAATTTACAACTCAATTGAATTACAAATGTATACACAAATCTCCACTTGGATATCTAATAAACATCAAAAACTGAACTCTTACTTCCAACTCCCTTCCCCAAAACCTTTTTCCACATTATTTTTCTATTCAATAAATGGCAACTCCAATCTACCACTTGCTCAGGTTACATAACTCTGCTGTGTTCTCTCATATCCCACATCCAATACTTTAGAAAATCCAATTAATCCTACTTTCAAAAAGATATCTAGAACCCACCTTTTCACCACTCTTCTGCTACCACCTTTGTCCAAATCATCATTTCTCTTGCTTAGATTACAACAAGGGCCTCCCAAATGGCCTCACGTATCTGATGTACTCACAGCCTATTCTTCACGTAGCAGCCAGGATGATCCTTTTGAGCATTAGTCTGATCATGTCACTACTTTGCTCAAAACCTCTGATGTCCTCCATTAGAGTAAAATCTGAAGTCCTTACCATGGCCTTCAAACCCTATATGATCTGCCTTCCCCTCAACAACTTCTTTGATTTCATCTTCTACCACCATGACTTTCATTCACCCCAGTCGAAACAAACTGTTCTCTTTGTTATTCTGTGAGCACAGTAAGCACATCCCCTCCGGTGGGCTTTTACTCTTGATAGTCCTTCTGCCCAGACTACTCTCCCCAGAAGCCACATGGATTTTTCCCTTATTTCCTTCAGGTCTCTACTTATACATCATTTCTTAAGAAACACCTTTCTGTTCTATTCAAGATAAAATTGCACCCCATCCTCCTCATCACTCTTTTTTTTTTTTTTCTTTTTTTTTTGTAGAGACAAGGTCTCACTATGTTGCCCAGGCTGATCTCAAACTCCTGGCCTTGAGTGATCCTCTTGCCTTGGCCTCTCAAAAGACTGGGATTAAAGCATGAGCCATGGCACCTAACCCCTTCATCACTTTTTACCTCTCCTCTTTATTTTTCTTCTGAGCATTTATCATCATCTTCCATACAATATGCTTACCATCACTCTGTCCCATACTAGAATATAAACTCCACGAAAGCAGAAACTTTATTTTATTCAGCACTAAGCCCCTATTGCCTAAATCGGTATCCGTTACATAGTAAGTATGCATTAAATATGTAGTAATCAATCCCAGTTAAGCGGGTATCTTCAATCCTTCCTCTGCCTTGTGACCCACATCCCATTAGTCCTAAAGTTCTTTCAAGTCTGTAACTAAAACACTTCTTTACATCTCTGCATTTCCACTACCACTATTAGGTCAGCCCTTCTGCAACAAACTTATCACTGCACTTTTTGCATCCAATATTTGTATACTGAATTTCCTAAGTAGAAAAATGACAGGCTTTAAAAATTAGACAGGTAGCCAGGCACGATGGCTCACACCTATAATCCCAGAACTTTGGGAGGCTGAGGCAGGTGGATCATATGAGGTCAGGAATTCGAGACTGACCAGACCAACATGGTGAAACCGCATCTTACTAAAAATAAAAAATTAGTCAGGCATGGTGGCACACGCCTGTAATCCCAGCTACTCGGGATGCTGAGGCAGGAGAATTGCTTGAACCCAGGAGGCAGGGTTACAGTGAGCCAAGATCTCGCCATTGCACTCCAGCCTAGGCAACAAAAGTGAAACTCCGTTTCAAAAAAACATACAAAAAATTAGACAGATACAGACTTTACGTGAGCTGTCATTTGCCAGCTATGTGACCCTGAACAAATTATTTGAAATTTTCCTTTTTTTTTTTTTCTTTGAGACAGAGTCTCGCTCTGTCATCCAGGCTGGAGTGCAATGGGGCAATCTTGGCTCACTGCAACCTCTGCCTCCTGGGTTCAGGAAATTCTCCTGCCTCAGCCTCCCAAGTAGTGGGGTTTACAAGGCTTCAGTTTGCTAACTTGCAAATGTAGATAATAATATCTATTTTTAATAAATGTTAATTTTTTTAATTACCAGACTTTTTTACAGTTTTAGGTTCACAGCAAGATTGAGTAGAAGGTACAGAGAGTTCCTACACACTCTCTCCACACATATAATATCTACTTTTCAGGATTATCATGAGGAGTAAATAAAATAAAATATATAATTTTATTAATAGAAGTGTACATATTAGGCACTCATTTATTGTGAGTTTTTTGCTTTCCTAACTCCTCTGATCAGGTTATTGCATGCCTCAATATTTTAACTGGCTTATCTCTATATAGGGAATGATTCAAATTCTTTAGTCTGATATTTAAAATACTCCTACAATTTGGCTCCATCCTAGCTTTCCAACTTTATCTTTCACTAAATATCCCCATCCACTAGCCCATATGCAATCTTTACCCACAACTCTACTCACTGTGTCTCATCACATTCAGCATTTTCCTACTTCTGTTCTTTGCTCCACCTCTGCCAAAAACACTTTTTCCCTCCAGTAAGTCTGTCAAAATCTTCCAAACTTTCTAAGCCCAACTTGAGTCCCATTTTCTTTAAGAACTTCACTAGTTTTAGCCGTTGGCATTCATCTCTTCTCCTATACTTTCATATTACTTTGCTTATGCCTTTTTTTCCTGTTCTCTCCTGATGGGCAGGGACCACATCTTATTCAGCAATTAGTACAGTGTGGTACAATCCTTGGCATTCAGAAAGTCTGTTGAATTAAATTCAGTTTGCTGACTATACAATCACAAGTTACTCAACAACATATGAGAAAGCTAAAGATTCATCCCTAAAATATTTATCTTTTAATGAGTATAGAGTCGAACATAGGTATTCTTTCTATACTATTTAAGTATTACTCTAAGAGCTTTAAAAAATGCCTTGGGGTAAAAGGGAGGAAGTATGAGGGAGAGAAGACACTAAATATTTAATAGCTATAGAATCTTGATAATCATATACTACTACATTTTGTCACTTCTTACAGTATTTCCTTGAGACATTTTTTAAACCTTTCATCATTTAACTTTATTTCTTATATTTTCTTTTTCTTTTTTTTTTTTGAGACAGGGTCTTTCTCTGTCACCCAGGCTAGAGTATAGTGGCATCATAAATGGTTCACTGCAACCTTGACCTCCTAGGCTTAAGCAATCCTCCCCACTCAGCCTTCTGAGTAGCTGGGACCATAGGTATAAACCACTATATCCAGTTAATTGTTTTATATTTATTTTTTGTAGAGATGAGGTCTCATTACGCTGTTCAGCTGGTCTGAAACTCCTGGGCTTAAGCAATCCTCCCACCTTGGCCTCCCAAAATGCTGGGAATACAGCTGTGAACCACCATGCCTGTCCTTTATTTCTCATATTTTCAAACTACATGACCCCAGTTCTGTGTAAGCAGAGTTCACATCGAGCCATATCTAGCACTTTTACAGTCTATTCTTTTACAACATGTTTTCTATAGTAGCTCATGTCAATAGTACATAGATGTTATATTGGTTCATGTGTGTGGTTTTTTTCCCCCTAGGCAAGAGGAGCTGGAATAGAACAGAATTCAGAAAGAAAAGCAAAACAGGACTATATGCAGTAGCTCATACCTGTAATCCCAGCACTTTGAAAGGCTAAAGCAGGAGGACTGCTTGAGCCCAGGAGTTCAAGACCAACCCCAGTAATATAGTGAGACCTCGTCTCCAAAAAAAAAATAAAAATCTAGCGAAGTGTAGTGGTGCATACCTGTAGCCCCAGCTGCTAAGGAGGCTAAGACAGGAGGATCGCTGGAGCCCAGGAGGTCAAAGCTGCAATGGGCCGAAATCACACCACTATACTCCAGCCTGGGCGACAGAGGAAGATCCTGTCTTAAAAAAACAAAATTAGAAAAAGCAAAACAGTTTCAGCTTTGCTGTTGCGCATACAGGCCCTTCTCTCTATTTAAGAAAAATTCAAAGTGAACGTTTGTATACAAGTCTAAAAGAGGTGTTACTTCTTGGTTCTCATCTTGGAGCAAACCTTATTTCCCTCTGCGCCCACCTTAATGGCAACTCCACTGGCTCAGAGCTCCACTTATCTCTGTTTATGTTTTTGAGATGAGGTCTTACTATGTTGCTCAGACTGGTCTCAAACTCCTTGGTTCAAGCGATCCTCTTGCCTTAGCCTCCCAAGTAGCTGGGACTACAGGTCCCACCAAGCCAGCCAGCTCAGGGCTTCACTTCCAGATGGCTCCACATTTATACAAGCCAGCATTTTTTACTCTTTTTTGTGTTTTAATTTAATATAATCTATGGCAACCTCCACCTATGCTGAGCTGACTGCCTGGGCTGTCGAAGCCCTTGTTTTCTGGGTTCCATTGGTCAATGTTGCATAGATTTTGAGTAGTCTGCACCCAACCCTGTATTTTAATAACCCATTATTTTTTAGTATACAATTTTGTAGAATGGACAAGTATCCTGTTTTATTAAATATTTATCTAAAGTCACTAGCATAGTACCTTGAATATAACACTTAAAAGTTTACTGAAATCAATTTGAAAACAACCAAAATCATTTTATTTTGCCACTGTTCCCCTGATCTTAAATCTAAAATCAATTTGACATCTCCAAACTCTGGATCCCTAAAAACCCTCAGCCCCACATAAGGAGTACCTCCCTGCTAAGGTTTCCATTCATCATACTAAAATCACTACTTAAACAGCTTCTGTTAATACAAGATTCAATTTACTGTTACAAAAAGATCTAATCTGCAACAACATCCGTATGACTCTCAAACCCCAATAAGCAATGTGACCTCTCTGCATGGTGATTTAAACTTGGGCCAAAATGAATTGAAAAGCTGAGACAAACAGGGACAGTTTTCTATTCAGTTTCACAGCTGCTTGGGCTACTGCCCAGTCTCCATAATGAGGGTGGTCTCTTGCTTTGTTTTCACGAAACCTATAGCATGTAGAACACACAGCATTTCAATAATGTATGAATTTCAGCCTTCAGGATATCATATTGTCCCCAGTTGCTTGATGTTTTGTCTCTTTCCTCCTCAGAATAGTCAGAAACACATTGGAGCAGTAATACTATGACTCCTATTTGAACCAGCTTAAGTGATCTGCTTATTGTCTACACAATGAATAACCAATATACCATTTTAAGTGAAAGCCTCCACACTTTTATCTTTAATTTCAAATCCCCAGGCAGAAATATGAGTTTCAATTTAAAAACACGGAGATCAGAAGTACATTGTACCGTATGTCTAACCAGGCCTGAACAATGCCCCTTTAACACAGTTTAGAGATATGCATTCATATGTATGTATTTTCATGGATACAGCAACAGGATTTGTTTTCAGCACATATAAATATCTGCCATATAATTTTTACAAAGAGAGAGCAAATTAATCTTCCTCCTTTCCTTTCTTCTTTCTTTTTCTTCCCTGCCTCCCTACTTCCTTCCCTCCTTCCTTCTATTCCTTCCAGGGAGGCAAGTGTGGTACTAGAAAACATTTTCCTTATAAAACACAACAACTCCAATATTCATTATTACTGTATATTTATATAAACTTTGTGTAAACAGCCCACATATCCTCGTAGGATTGTTTTATCCCGACATATGCTGCTCAATCCAATTATTGACATTACAAAATACAAATAACAGCAATAATATTTTTAAATACCACACATCCAAGGCCTAATAACAATCTGGATATGAACTATGGCTTATCTTTCATCAAAGCAAGCAAAATCAGGAAAGGCATTTATAAACTTCATATCGAAGCCTAAGAATGTGAAAAATATTCACAACTATGACTAATGCAGACAAATAATAAACTCAGAGAGGTTAGGTGGTTTGTCCAAGATCACATAGCCATTTGGTAGCAAAGCTTATTTATCAGTTACGATCCAGTGTACTTCCTATTATTCCACATTGTTCCCCTCTGCTAATAGGTTAGGAAATATACTATTTAAAGTAGCAATGCTAGGCATCAGATAAACAGTCTAAAAGAAAAACCTAACTTTGGTGAAATCGAATTTCTAAAGAGTGACACATCAAAGAATAAAGTATGTGTGTAATTTGGTGATTACATGTTCCACAAACTGGCAGAAGAGATTTCACTAGTTCAAAGAAAGCCAAAGCCAAACGTTACATTCTCCTTTAGAAAATAAGAGATATTTCACTAGTATTGAAAGGCCCAATCTGACAACTGGCAGTAAATGTGTTCTGTCCACTGGCTGTCTGCTCATACTGGGCCACAAAGCTCAACTTGTAAAGGTTGTAATTCAGAGTTATCAGTTTGTGGATGTAAGCCTTAAGCAAAGCCCACAGCAGCAGCCCAGATAGTTTCCTCTGTCCCCCCACCCTTTTTTAATGAAGCCACGAATTCAGTGGAGTCTGGAGATTTAAATTCTAATCACTTTCCCTTTGCCCTTTAACATTGGTGCTCCCAAGGGAACCTTTACTTCCAAGCATTACTATTCTAGGACCCTGAATCAATAACCCGCAGCTCTAAAAGGCAAGAATGCCAAGTAAATGCTGTTTTCTCCCTCCCTCCCCATTCCAATGAAAGAAAATGAAATTTATAAGGCTGTGGAAGAGTCTCCAACAGAGGCACTATAATAATAAAAAACCACTCAGAATATCTCAAACTAGACTAAACAAAATGCTGCATTCAACTTGCACATAGCAACCATGTGATAATCCACTTGACTACATTTAGGAAGAATGCTTCCCAAAAGAGGGCACTTACAACTAAGATTGTCTTTCTGTCCTTGCTCCCCATCCAAAACTACCAGGCACCAATACTCATCTTATTCCTCTGTACACAATGAAATCTACCAGACCACAGCATGACTGCTTTCTACAGAAAAGGCTGGCTGTATGGCAAACCATTCCAATATTAAGAATAAAAATAACAATTTTAATTTTCAATTTAATGAATATGTATTGAACATCTTTTATATAGCGAACAGTGAGCTACATGCTGGGGACAAAGTTAAAAGGAAATCCAGTCTCTGAGCTCAATAACCTCATGAACTAGTAGGATAAAGAGACAAGAGAACAAACAAAAATCCCTTACACTTCTATAGCTCTTCATAACTTTCATAAAACCTTTATATCCTTTAGAGCTCATTGATCCTCACAAGAGTCCTGATGTAGGTAAGGTAATTCTTACTGTCCTCACTTAACAGGTGAAAAAAAATTCACTGTATGGAATTGTCATGAATAAGAGGCAAGAGGAGTAACACACCACAAAGCTAGTGCTCACAAAAAACGAGACTATATTTAATGAAACCACAAATACTGTGCATCCTAGTTACATGGGACAGCACAGGCAGAGAGTGAACAGCTCTTACAGCAGAACAGTGCTGAAAGGATGACCAAGTAAATAGCATACAAACCAAGGATGCTTTTGATAGACATCAAGACTCTGTGATACTCTGTAACTCAACTGCACCATTACTGATTTGTTAGTGCTATTTTGAGTCTTTTATTTCCTTCAATAGTGTCACCAAAATTCTATTATTAGAAAATGTGCTGCAAACATGAAAAGCTAAGAAACATTGACTTAAGAACATAGAGCTAATAAGTGGTAGTATAAAATCAAGTTTTTGATCCCTCAATCTATGTTCTGTCTCCTATAAAACATAGCCCCAGACTGTACAAAGGAAATCCAGGTCATATGAATTTCACTTTGGAAAGGAATCCTTCAACACTCAAGAGGGCTTTGAATCCAGGATCCCTGAGTATATCCTAAGTCTCAAGTAGCCTCATAATAAACCCTAGAATCCCACATATGCTCAGAATTAATTAGGTCTGAACATTTTAAAGGCACCTAGACCAGATTGGATGCCCCAAGAGCCCAGTTCAGATCTAATCTTCAAGGTGACATATGTTGCCCCCAGGCTAACTGGCTCCAGAAACATGGGTACTGTAAGTTGCAGTATAAACCTAGTCACACTAGAACACTGGTCCCTGCCCCATTCCAAATCAAAGAGGATCTGGTTAAGTGCCTGAAACTGTCATCCTGAGAACTATGGAGCCCAAGAGGTCATAGTAGCCCCACTTCTGTGGTCAGGAGAGATGGAGAGGGGGCAAGGGCTTGTGCTCAGGAGAGACAAAGAGGGGGCCAGAGAGGGCCACTGTGGATTAAATACAGTAGCCCCACTTCTGTGTCCAGGAAAGATGGAGAGGCAGCCAGGGCCCGTGCTCAGAAGAGACAAAGATGGGGTCAGAGGGAGCCACTGTGGATTAAATACAGTGGCCCCACTTCTGTGCTCAGGAGAGATGGAGAGGGAGCCAGAAGAGTGGAAAGAGAAAGAGACAAAATAAATACCAACGGGAGGAGGGGCAAGAAAACATGGGAACAAAAATTTGAAGCATGGGCATAAAGAAGGGATGGAAGATGTGAATCTGCTCTTCCTTCAGTCAGCCTCCATTTCTGTGAGCCCCTCACAGTGTGAACACTTTGACCTGCTGAGGGTGATTTCAGCATGTAAGGCGTTGTTCCTCTGTAAACATCATGGCCCCTAAATGCAAGCCAAGTATATCAAGGGCTCAACCAAAGAAATGGTGCTTTGGTATAATGCTGCAGGAAAAACCTGCTATGTTAAATTTACTGACCTCTAATATGGAATTTCTAAATGGATTTTTCAAGGTAATTTTGACTATTCTATTTTTCAGTGTATATGCTGACTTTGGAACGTACCCCCCAAATAAGGTACAGCTTCATAATATTTTTCTCAAGGTAAACATGACCTCTCTATCACATGAGTATTGCCAATCTTTTATCATTAATCCTCTTTTTAACTTCCAGTTTATCACTTTTATATCCTTCTTCTTACTTCAATTTAAAATAACAGGACTACAATAACTGATTCTGATAGATATGATTTTTTTTTTTTTTTTTTTTTTGAGACAGAGTTTCGCTCTTGTTACCCAGGCAGGAGTGCAATGGCGCGATCTCGGCTCACCGCAACCTCCGCCTCCTGGGTTCAGGCAATTCTCCTGCCTCAGCCTCCTGAGTAGCTGGGATTACAGGCACGCACCACTGTGCCCAGCTAATTTTTTGTATTAGTAGAGACGGGGTTTCACCATGTTGACCAGGATGGTCTCGGTCTCTTGACCTCGTGATCCACCCGCCTCGGCCTCCCAAAGTGCTGGGATTACAGGCTTGAGCCACCGCGCCCGGCCGATAGATATGATTTTTAAACTTAAATATGGACTACAGAAATCAAAACAGTTGTTTGTGGGTTTTTTTTGCTTTTTTTTTTTTAACATTTCTAACTGTAGTGATTTGGCAATGAACATTCATTGCACTGGTGATGATCCTAATATATGATGTACTTCAACTCTACCAGACTTTTTCATTCTTCAGCCAACTGTTTCCTGTCAGCCTCTGGTTGCAATTTCTGAACTCCTGGGGATTGTTGCCAAACTCTTAATACCATGAACCCTGCATTATCTCTGTAAAGTTTAAATCCCAGCCTGTCTACTCCAGCTACCCAGCTCATTTCTGAGCTCTTTCCAGTACAATCTTTGTATAAGCTGAGACTAGAAACTTTTTATTTTTTTGAGACAGGGACTTTCTTGCTCTGTCACATAGGCTAGAGTGCAGTGGCACAGTCATAGCTCATTTCAGTCTTGACCTCCGGGGTTCAAGTAATCCTCCTATCTCAGCTTCCCAAGTAGGTGGGACTACAAGCATGCACCATCATACCTGGCTAATTTTTTTTTTAAGTAGAAACTAGGTTTCACTATGTTGCCTGGGCTGTTCTCAAACACCTGGGCTCAAGTAGTACTTCGCCTTGGCCTCTCAAAGTGCTGGGATTACAGGTGTGAGCCACTGTGCCCAGCCTAGAAACTTGTACTATCAGCCTAAAACATAATTAGAGAAGTAAATTTCTTGTTTTTTTTTTTTTTTTTTTGAGACAGAGTTTTGCTCTTGTTACCCAGACTGGAGTGCAATGGCGCGATCTCGGCTCACCGCAACCTCTGCCTGCTGGGTTCAAGCAATTCTCCTGCCTCAGCCTCCCGAGTAGCTGGGACTACAAGTGTGCACCACCATGCCCAGATAATTTTTGTATTTTTAGTAGAGACAGAATCACACAGGTTGATAAATTTATCTTAAATACTATCAGTTCAAAGATAAGAAGTTTTTAATTCTTGTTGTTTTTGTATTAGCAAAATCACTGTATTATTGATGGATATATTATCCTTCAAAGCACTCCATTCCTTGCCTTGCCTCACCTAGCCCCACAACAATCTGATAAGCCATCCTCATCTACAACCAAGAGGAGAATTCACAAGATATTCAGCAGCCAATTTTTAAAACAGTCTTCCATATTAATACAAATATGGACCTTGTAGAAAATTAGAGAATACAGATGAGCAAAAAAATCTTAAAACAAACACTTCATATTCCCATCATCCACAAAGATCACCACTGTGTGTATATTCTAGTAGTCTTTTCTCCTGCCCCATATACACATCTTTATATATGCATTTTCACCAAAATATTTCACTCTGCATACTTCTGCAATCTGATTTCCAAAGCCAACAATCTTCACCTTTCCATTTCAGTAAGTTCTCACCTTGTCTAACTCCTAGACCAAATTTGGTTATTCAAGATGGACTCTAGCTGGTGTGTTCAAATTTGTACTAAACCTATAACCATCATCAACCAATTTTCACTTAAAGCTCTATCTGCTGTGCCAGGTATGACCTGTCTTCTTCCTTTTGCCAGTGTGCACAGTTCTAGTCCTGCTCAGCATCTCAAAGAGTGCCAGGACTCCTCCTTTTTAAAAAGATACAAATACATATTCATCAAGCATTGAAAAAGCACACATTCTATTATTTTAAATTAATGCTTTAGCTTATTTAATTCCTGTTTATATTTGAATTGAGAAAGAAGATGGGGTACTCTGTGCAGGAAAGACCCAGTACACATACAGTTCTATATAGCAGTGGTATTGTAGCAGCAGTTGCAACAGTAGCAGCAATAAGACCATCACCCTGCACTTGGAAATGTCTCCTTATCACACACACACACACACACACACACACACACACACACAAAACTTAGAGCAAAACAAAATCCTTTAAGTTTGTAAGCAGCCTTCCCCAATCTGGAAAAAAACAGAACCTTCAAGTTAGAGGCCATATTGTTGAAACTGATTGAGATATAAATGAATTTTGTGACTTAATATGTAAATATTGGCTAAAATATTTAGGATAGCCCAGATGGTAACAGCAATAGTGCCAATTCTCCAGGCCACTTTTTAATGCATTTCTAGTATTATTATTTTAGTCTTTTATATTCTAAACAAGTATACATAAGAAATCCAAGGAGTCCAATCTAATTTCTTCAACTCTTAGATTCAAACATTTTTTAAAACATACAAATACATATTCATTGAACACTAAAAAGGCGCAAATTCTATTCTTATTTTAAATTGATGTTTTAGCTTCTGTAATTCTCATTCATATTTGAGTTGAGAAAGAAGATACGAGTAGTAAGGGCCAGAAAAATGGAAATCAGGGAAGTATGAGGAGAAAGATGGCACAGAGTTGTATATAGTCTACAAAGGGAGCAGAAAGTTAGGCAAGAAAACAAAGGGAAATTCAAAGGCATATTATAGCCAGTCAAGGAACTAACAAGAGAGAAGCAAATATATGATGGCTGAATTGCCACTTCTACTAAAGGTACCTCCTTAGATTAGCATCAACAAGGTCACTGCTCACTAAGTGATCATTCAAGTCACACGGCCAAAATAATAAAAACCAAAATGTTTAGGTGTGCTTAAAAGAAATTCAGAAAAAGAAACTCATACATGTATTTGTCTTTCATTCATTCACCAAGTATTTGCTGAAACACACAATATGCAAAGCACTATGTTGAGCAATAACTATGCATATGTCTCATATCCTTAATATCAAGATGTTATCCAATTAATGTTGGACAATAAGGCTTTTAAATAATAAAATGTCCTTACAAGAAGAAGCAGCGCAACTAACTTCTTCCAGCTCAACTATTTTCAATAGGCTAAAGTCTCCTAATAAATACCAGAATTATTCATTAAAAAGCTAAACCAGGGCCAGGCACGGTGGCTCACGCCTGTAATCCCGGCACTTTCAGAGATCGAGATGGGTGGATCACCTGAGGTCAGGAGTTTGAGACCAGCCTGGCCAACATGGTGAAACCCTGTGTCTACTAAAAATACAAAAATTAGCCAGGACTGGTGGTGCGTGCCTGTAATCCTGGCTACTCAGGAGGCTGAAGCAGGAGAATCACCTGAACCCAGGAGGTGGAGGTTGCAGTGAGCCGAGATTGCACCACGCATTCCAGCCTGGGCAACAGAGCAAGACTCTGTCTCAAAAAATAAAATAAAGTAAATAAAAATTAAAAACTAAACCAAGTCAGGCACAGTGGCTTACATCTGTAATCCAAGTACTTTGGGAGACTGAGGCGAGATGATTGCTTCAAACCAGGGGATTGCTTCAAGCCAGACCAACCTATGCAACAAAAGTGAGACTCCATCTCTACAAAAAAAATTTTTTTAATTAAAAAAAACTTTGGAATGGTAGGCCTAGGAGAACACATTTCCAGTAGCAGTGGCAAATGGATGACACAGAAAAACAAGTTCCCGGTGCCCACACTGAATAATGCCTAATGTGGTAACAGGGGACATAGGGCTTACAAACACTGTTATTTATAAAGCATAGAATGCCAGTTCACTAAAAGTCCTGTGGTGGCACATGCATAAATAAGCCCTATTAACACTTTTCTTTACCTAAAATCACTCCAGAGTTAGTTAAGTAACTCCTTAATTCATGTTAATCATCACATGCCATTGGTTTGTGATCTTTGATAACAAGTGTTGAAAGCTTTGCTTTCTGGACTTCTATACCTTAAAAATTTAGGCATTACTTCTTTTTAGGTCTCTGTAATTCTTTCCCATTTTACAGTATACAAGTATAGAACTGAGCAGCACACCTATTTCAGACAGATCCAGGTTCAAACCTCAGATCACTATGTAGTAATTCTGTGATTGTTGGCAAGTTACTGACCCATTCTTAGACTCAGTTTCTTCCCCTGTAAAACAGTCATTCTAAAACTCTCTCATAGTACTGTTAAAATGTAAAGCAGCATAGGCTTTGCACACAGGACACACTCAGTAAATGGTAACTATTACTATCATTAGTGTTGACAACTTTTCTCCAGTTTGTCTATGCCTCTGTTTAATTCCATCTGTAAAACTAGAAAAGAATTTCAAAAGTTTCATTTCCAGTCATGCTCTTACCAGCAAGATTTAAGATTTTTTTTTATTATAGGTCTAATTACTCTTGAGTCAGAAATCAGTGAGAGGCCTATCTAACTGCTATACAATCTCCCTGTCCCCAGAAGGTAACTTAACCAACAGAAGTAGCCGATCTCAAAAGCTAAAGATGTTGTGCTTTTATATCTCCTTACTGTACTTAATCTGTTCATTAAGCAAACCAGGAGAAGTAAACAAAATTTTACCTCAACCAACTCTTGCCAAACTTATAGAGGGAATGTGGAACATGACTGCCAGTCTTTGCTACTGGCTAATATAGTCTATTGTAACTAGCACTAGAGACCCAACACAACAATCTACAAGGCTGACATATGTAATAACTGTTGGTCCAAAACATTTTGTCTTAATCACAGATGATTCTGTTACGAATAATGCTGTTTCCTCCTTAGAATATTAATAATACTAATGTCCAGAAGAAGATGTGACTTAGAGAATGGGAAGGTGAATTCTATAGTGACAGTTGAATTCATAAAATGAACAATTGCCCTGCACCCTTGTTTAAACATGACACCAGAATCTAAAATCAAAACCTTGCTAACATTTATTCATGTTGCCTGTTTTAGGTCCTCTGTACAGATACCACCCTGAGCCTGGTGTCTCCATGAAGGCTCATTTTGCCCTTCCTCCAGCTCCCTTACCCAAGTGCTTCAGGAGAAACATTAAATCGATCTCTTCAACTTCCAACATACCTGGCGGCTTATCAAAGCTGCCTCTTTAACTGTAAACGGTATTCTGTCTCACAAATGCCCATTTTATCTGCTTCACATGTAACAAGAGTGTGAGAGGCTACAGGTGAGTACTAGACGGGTTTTACTCAGTTTCTCGCCATCAGAGGTAATCAGTTTTGTATTGTTCAAAGCATTCATGGGTCTCATTTGCTCATAAAAACAATCTCTACAGCTATTTATACCATAGGGATAAGGAGGTCAGTCAATGCTGGAAATGCAATAGGGAAGACAGACTTTTTTCAAGTAAAGAAACATCTGCCCAAAAAGCTTAAGTAACAAGCCTCCATCATCATGTGACTGTGGCTTAACTATTGATCTCTTTTCTCAGATGACAGGCTCCAGAGGCAAATGACACATAGCCACTAACAAAAAGACATACTAAATATTAATTTAAAAAATTGTGACTAGAATATATGCATTGTTTTTAAAGATATGCATACAAAAAGAAAATGGTGTTGTTGGTAGGTATGGACCATGTTATACACACACTTATTTTCCTCTCCAAGCGTCAGGCCATCCGATTCCCTCCTCTCCTGCTTCTCACTCATGGCCTGCATCCCAGGACTTAACCTCCAGTTTCCTCCCTCTCTCTCTATCACTCTTTCTATCACCTCTTTTCTACTCACCCCTGATTTTCTCACTATCTTCTCAGGTATACCTGTATGACAACTTCTTACTAGAAGCATTAACAATGGCTTCACTATTAGGTGTCAAAGTCCCAAGTGTTCGTTTTATATATCTAAGAAGGGCAGAGTTTTAAGGGAGATGAAGTTTGGAGAAGTGAGGATGATAATGGTCACCACCAAAGGTCAGAAAAGGTAGGAGACAGCAGCAGCAGCAATTTGTTTTGAGTCATATGGGGCTGGGAATGACCAATAACTGATGGAAGCAGGGCTTGATTATTTTACTTTCTAATACTTCCTGAAATGCATGGTGTTTTTCTTGTTTGCCCATTGGTTCACTATTTAATAGCATGTGTTGCTGAGACAAGAGATTTTATTGACAGCTCTGAGCAATTAATAAAGAACCCTATCTTCATACAGGGTTTTCTTGAAGAAGGCTCAATTCACTTGGTATTCAGTCTGTAAGATCATGTTGATTCTGCTAAAAGGATCATGTATCAGTTTTTACTCACACACAATTCATGCAGAGCATTTTTTTAAATGATTTTTGACAATGTTTTTGAGATTTAAAAATTAAAACATCCTATACACCTAAAAACAATTCCTAAGTTTCTTCTTAAGACTTTGATTATGATTGCATTAAAAAATTTAAAATCTATGGCAATATGTTATTTCTTTCTATTTGTCATTTCACTCAACAAATATTCCTGAGCAAACCACAATATGCAAATGATTGCACTAGGCTCCACTGGAGACAAAAAAGTGGTCAGTCATAGAATCTTCCTTCAAGGAGAAGCATTTATAAATGTGTGTATACAAATAGCTACAGCAGAAGGTAGAAAACATGAAGTACCACAAGAAGGATACAGTAAAGCACTCTTGAAGTACAGAGGAAGAAGAGATCAATTTCAACTGAGGGACTCATGAAAAGATAGTGATGGTGGGTAGTTCAGACAAGAGACTATTTTGCTGTGTAGGAGAATTTCAATTTTTGTGAATTTCTCTGGGAAGCTAAATTTCCAGTGGAATTTACAGGTACTATGTCTCTCTGAGGTAAGGGGCAGGATTCAACTCTAGACCAAACTGAAGACTGGCTGAAACAGGAAGAGGCATTGAAAGCACCTCTCCATTAGATAAGCCCACCAGCACTATGACAATTTACCATTTCCATGGTAATACCCAGAAGTTTCCACCCGCTTTCTAGAAATTTCTAAATACACCACTCAAATTTACATGTAATTAAAAGTAGGTATAAATATGACTACAGAAGTGTTCCTCAGCTACTGCTCTAGGCACACTGCGTATGGCCTAGCCCTGTTCCACAAAGAACAGTATCTCTGCTGCTGCTATACACTCTCACTTCAATACAAGTTGCTGTCTAACACCACCGATTTCTCCTTGAATTCTTTTCTGGGTGAAGCCAAGAACCCCCTTGGACTAAGCCCCAATTTTGGTGCTCACCTGCCCTGCATTTTGTTCTTAGTATTCCTATTTATTACACCTCTCCAGTCACTTCTTCCATTCGCTGAAATGAAAACATAAGGAAAAAACACAAGAATTTAACTCTTAAATTACAATGAAATTAGTGAAGGGAATAAAATACAAACATAATTCACTCAGCTAAGCCTTATGCCCTTTGTATTTGATAGCAATAATCCCATAGCAACTGGAACACACACTTATCTTATTAACAAGACTAGAATTATTTTAATTAGGTATCTCCACATGCACCAACTGTTAGAAATCAGACTGTTTTGAAACAGTTGTTAATGACTTAACACGGCAAATGTTTTCCTGAATTTCGGGCTGAAATCTATGTTTGAGACAGATGGGGAAGAGCCTGGCCCTGCTGTGTAGCAGAGGAACAGCCTGATGGGCCTAGAGATGCATTTTCTACCAAGATCCAACAAAACAATCCCAGAGACACCAAAAAAGATAATCATAAACTTTGATAACATCTGTTACCTTAAAGTTTGAAACCTGGCACTAGTAAACACCTAAAAATTGGAGAAAACGCTTTATTTCAGAAACAAGTCTCTAAATTCCAAAATTTCAAAACACCTAGTGAGAACATCAGAAGTCCAAGGTCTAACCCTAGTCTTCTGGTTAACCTGGGTGAGTCTGTGCTCTCCTTTTAATAAGTCCTTCTCTTAGACAAGAATCAAGACTGATAAGGAGTTCTACTCTATGCTTTACTTCCTCTGGGAAATGATTTTGTTTTCAGTTTATTGTTGAGTCATGGAAACGCTTTAAACCTTTGGAAAGGCTATTAACAAAATATACAAAAAAAATTTTACTGGACCAACCTTGGCCCTCTGAGGCAACACAAGTCCTAGAAATTCTAACCTGTGTTAAAAAAGTATGTGGCCTGCCTGAAGCAAGATCAAGACGTGTTGAAAAGCAGTAATTATAAAAGGAATAAATTTTATGTTTTGACAACTGGATAAACGCTATTCTCTTGGTACTTCTTAGAAGGTAAGTATCCACCTGTCTATGGCGAGCAAACACATTTTTAAAAAGGGGGTACAATAAATACTGGGCATTCATTTATTCTGACTTATTTTAACCTAATTAGGGAGAAAAGAAATAGAGTTCCCTTCCAACCTGTCTAGTCTTTTCCTAGACCTGAAACAAAGATAATTCTAGAGAAAGCAGGAGGAAGAAAAGCAAACACAAGCAAAGCAATACTAACTTGCAAGGCTTATGGTATTTCGTGTCTGACATTTCTCCAAGGCTCTGCTGAACAAAGGCCTTTCCCCAACATGCTTGTCCAGTATGCCCAGGACCCCAGGTTTGGGAATATGGAAGAACTGTTACACACACACACACACACACACACACACACACACACACAAAAACACAAACACACACACACAGAGACACACACACAAGTAATGCCTTATAAAAGGTTTTAGTGTTTGGATAACACAGATTGTCTTGATTTTCCATAAGGCTGAGAGTCAAGGTAGGTGTGGTTTAGTAATCCACTTAATTGCTTCACTGCCTGATTAAATTTGTCAGAGCACTAATCTTATTTTACAAGAAAGAAAAAAATCACAGTTGTTACAAGTGACAATAACATTTAGTTCAGATATTTTTGCAATATTATGTGCTTTGTGACTTGCACATTTAATGAATACAAGGATGAAATCACCCTGCTGACAAATTCTTATCTCCTCTATTTTTCTAGTTCTTATATGAACAACCACTTCTTTTGGAATATAATGATCAAAGGGCTATTCTATTGGATCTGGCATTATGCCAAGTATACAACCCAAGGAATCAAATTGAATGTCACAGTCAACCTCCTTTCTAAGGCCACAGAGCATCAATTAACTCTTAGAAAATCAAGCAGAGGTATATTTGGTTCTGTTCAATAACAGAATTCTGGAAAAAATTGTTTATAACTTCTTCCTAATGTCCTTTATATTTTATTTTAGTAATTTCTCTTATATTTGTGTTACAGTATGGGACTAACAACTGTACACTCAACTTTCTGTTTTCCCCTTTTTTGTAAACACACTTTTATAGAGTAGACTCAATAAGATGCTAGGAAGCAGACTTCCTGAAAGTTGCAGAGGATTAAAAAATAATAATAAATAATGTTTCCAAAACATCACTCTTTTATGTGACAAATACACAACTGTCCAATCCCATTCCTCAATGAGTCGTTTTAGTTCCTCAGGAAGAACAGAAGGTTGAACGATGTGTCTTCTAAAGTCTGTTCCACCCGGAATATTTCATATAATCTCAAAGTAATGTTTCACTTCATAATAAACACAATTAGCAAGCACTTTGATGAAAAAGTCCCAACTTTCATTTTAAAACTCAATCTTAAGCCAGTGCTTAAAACTCAATCTTAAGCCAGATGCCCTACAATGACTACAGGCCACCAACATGTTTTGGAAAGTAACCTGCAATTAAAATGAGCTACTCAAATGAGTCTTGAACTACCACATCTGAAAAAGAAGGTGAACAAAGTGAGCTACTCTTCACGTAGGACAGATGATATAGTTACTCAAAGTCACTTAAGAACTAGGCAACAGTATATCTTGCATAGAATTTCTTCAGATCATGTTTCCTTACTCATTAAACTTAGGGTTGAATCTTTCTGAGCTACTGCAGCATAGAGGAATCAGTTCCAAGCTTCCAGCTGCAATTTATGACTCTTATCCTTGCTTCCTTGTCCTCCTTGCAATGTTATACAATATCCACCTTCAAAATGTGGGAGTTTTACTCTGTCCTTCTGCTGTGAAAAATTGATGATAATCATGAGAAGAAAAATAACAACTGTTAAATACTACAGTTCTAAACTTAAAACTAAAAAAGAGATCACTCTTATAAAAATGTCTATTGTTTACTGATTCATATTATTAAAGAGGTGAGAGAAGCACATCTTTCAGTGACAAAGAAATTTAACTTAGCAGTCATCTAATTCAATCTCTTATCTGATGCCAAAATCCCATCAACAGCAGCCCTACAATTCAGAGCTGACCACCTCTATTAACAGAAAATCACTACTTCCATCAACAAAGCATCATATCTTGAGACCAACAAAGCATCATATCTTGAGACCATTCTATTTATTTGAAAGTTCTTCCTTAAATAAAACAAATAAGCCAAAACATGTTCCTGTCATTTCCACCACCTGCTCCTTGTACCACTTTAAAAACATACACACGTATATGTTAAAATGTATTATATATGTGTGTATATAATATATATGTGTATATGTAACACATATGCCATAAAATTAACCTTTGTGCTTTTTGTTTGTTTTCTTTATTTGAAACAGAGTCTTGCTCTATTGCCCAGGCTGGAGTGCAGTGGCACGATCTCGGCTCACTGCAATCTCCACCTCCTGGGTTCAAGTGATTCTCCTGCCTCAGCCTCCCAAGTAGCTGGGACTACAGGCATTTACCACCATGCTCAGCAAATTTTTGTATTTTTTGTAGAGATGAAGTTTCACCATGTTGGCCAGGCGGTCTCAAACTCCTGACCTCAAGTGATCTGCCTGCTTCAGGTTCCCAAAGTGCTGGGATTACAGGCATGAGCCACCAGGTCCAGCCTGTGCTATCTTTTAAGACAATGCAGAACAAAGCTAATTCCTCTTCCATATGATAATCTTTCAAATACTTGAGGAAGTTATTATATGTCTCTTCCTCCTACTGAACATAGGCATTTCTCTCTGTCATTCCTCATTTGAAATAATTTAAAATCACCTCTCTCATCCACTCTGTTGGCCTTCTTGACTATTGTGAACATATTCTAGTTTACCTATATTCATCTTAAAATTACTTAGGCTTTATCACAAGCATGCTAAATAATGAATAAAAATAATTTATGGAACTCTAGTATATTTCACTGTAAAAAGGAGCACAGATTCTATTAGTGTGAGAGAGAAGAGGAAACAGTGAATCCTAAGCACAGACTTTAGTAATCAACAGAAGATGTGTGGGATTCAGAAAGAATTAGGTCATTCAAAAAGGGGGAGTAGAGAAGTAGGTTGGAAGGACCCCAAGAGAGACTAAAGCAATATGAGGCAACAAAACTGGTATACAGCAAGATTACAATGAGAAAGACATTTAAATGATGAATTTAGAATACATTTGTGAGGATGAAAAGATAAAATGCCTATAAATAGAAAAAAAATAGTAATTTAGTAAACTAGCAAATAACATGAATTTATAAGGTAGAACTCTTTATTTTTCAACTTTTTCAAAAGAAAAGAATTCCATCTTTAATGATGTAAAGTTCAATATACAATTTTTTCATTAATAATTCTTACCTTGGATAAAATTAAAACAAACACAAAGATAAACTAAACAACTATTTCTAAAATGGTAATTTGAGTATGCTATAAATAAGACTTCATTTTTATTCAATTCCCTTATTTTCAAGTTTGTTTAAGAAATAGATAGACTAAGTTCTCTTGCTAAACAGGTTTTTTATATTCTAATGAAAACCTGTTCAGTAGGTATTATTTCTTTAAAAAAAATTGATACCCCAGAACAAATTCTTCTAACAGATTTTAGATTAAAGCAGTGCATCTTTGTAATGTTCTGTCGCCTTCAAAATTGCTCTCAAATCCAGCTTTCAGAGGCAATAACAGAAACACTTGGAGATCCTAGCTATCTGGTGCGAGGAAAAGCAACTGCAGAGTTGTTCAACTCTTACGAACAGGCATTCCTACTCACAGAATAGCCACGTTTATCACATCTAATGATCTAAAAGAAAGCTTATTCCAAGAGTCCACTCACAATATGTAGTCTTGGGGAAGAATTGTGATTCAGAAGAACATTCTTATCTACCCTCAGAATCTCAGAAAGAGGTTCTGCAAACAAGACCTGAAAAAACTGATTAGAAAGCAATGCTTATAGGCCAGGCATGGTGGCTCACGCTTGTAATCCCAGCACTTTATAAGGCTGAGGTGGGTGGATCACAAAGTCAGGAGTTCAAGACCAGCCTGGTCAACATGGTGAAACCCCATCTCTACTAAAAATACAAAAAATTAGTCAGGTGTGGTAGCAGGTGCCTGTAAGCCTAGCTACTCGGGAGGCTGAGGCAGGAGAATCACTTGAACCCAGGAGGCGGAAGGTGTGGTAAGCCAAGACTGCACCACTGCACTCTAGCCTGGGCAACAAAGCAAGACTCCCTCTCAAAAAAATAAAGAAAGAAAGAAAAAGAAAGCAATGCTTATAAGATAGCACCATGTTCCCTGACAACTAAATGAGAACTACATCCTTTCCAAAAAGGCATAGGATTAAATAATGCCTGCAAGAAAGTACTGGTTTCACAACAACAGTTATAATGTCAGTTTAATAGCTTTTACTATTGATGATCTCTATGGTTGCAAAGGCAGTGAAAATATTGCCTTAAAAAGAATAGCTCCGATCACTATATACCTAGCAGTATATAAGCTGAAACAAATTTACTACCTGAATTATTTAAGTTTTCCTCACAAGAGATATGAGAAACAACCACCAAAATTCCTTGTTGTCACTCTGAGATCTGGCCAACAGAATCATAACATAAAGGTTTGAGGATCCTGCTCTCTAGAAGTTCTGCACCCTGCTGGTTCCCTAAAATAAAAACCCTACATCAGTGTTATTTCAAAAATCAAATATTTTAAAGTATTATAATTTCAAAGTAATCAAAATACTATGGTCACTAGAAGTAATGAACAAAGAATAGTAAGGCAAGTTCTATAAGTGGGTTGACAAGTCACTGATGCTTATCCCCTGTTCTAGTTGGTGAAGGAAGCTGGGATTACACAAGTTCCCCAAATACATGCCTTGCTAAAGGACACAAAACTGCCTTCAGATATCTGAAGATCTGTTCTATAGAAGATGAATGGAGGCTGTGCCAGATGGCCACAGCCTTTGTCACTTCTTGGTTACAACTATTACAAACTTGGTCAGGTTGCTTAGCAGACCCTCCAGCTACCCTTCTCCACAACAGATCCTTTCCAGTTCATCCTCCACCATGGGGAGGGGGCAGAGGGCAGAACAGGGAGGAGGGAAGAGTTCATGGTTCTCTGCCAAGTTTGGAAAACAGCTATTAAATGTTTGCTAGCTCCTAAAAACCAAAAACCCTTAGTTTGGCATACCAGTCCTTCACAATATGACCCTATCTAGCTTTAAACCCTTACCTCCTTATAACTTCCAATGAAATGCATGAAGATCCCACTACAGTGCTCTTCTCTCCCTAACAGATATGCCAGGTGTTTTCACAATTCTGTGCTGGATATAGGCTTTCTATACCCTTCCTCTATTTGACAAAATTTTACTCCTCCTTTAGTGCCAGCTCTGCTCTCAAAGTTAAAGTAGTTTACTGCTCTTCTGTTCATTTCACAGTTTTAGCATGGACTGTGTTTTTATGTAATTTGTTCTTTGTGTATTTAAGCATGGTGATGCTTAGTGATGGGAGGAAATAGGGCAGGTGGGCTGCAGAGACAGGAATTTAAAACTGAGTGGTAGGCAAATTTTCTCCATTTAAAATATTTTATCTAAACCCTTGGCTATCAGCTTTGTGAAAAACCATCACACTCGCTGTGTTATTTATATATCTAATGCCTAGGAGCACATTCAGGTGGGTTTCTATGAAGAATCCAGGCATCGAAATGCTTAATCACTCCTTTAAGATTAGAAGTTTCTAGTCATCTCATGTACTCTCAAAAAACAATGTAAACTGGATTTCTTTGTCATGAAATACTAAGCAATAAAATTGGATTTTATTGCTTAAATGTTGCAATGAACTCTGGTACTTAATATCAGAGGCAGCTTGGAAGGCAGCCACAGGGGTTAAGGAGAATTAATTTTGCTATAGGAAAATGTAACTTATTTTAAATTTATAATGCAGGAGAAATGCCTTACACTTAAAAACACTCTGTCAAAAATTATTTAGAATGCTAAAGAAACAAATCTATGTTTTCAGTAAATTTTAATTAAGGCTAAGAGTTAAAAAAAAAAAAAAAAAAAGGCGGGGGGTAACTTTCCACCACCAATGACATGGGCTGTGGCCTATAACATTGATGATAAAACAGCAAAATAAATGAAGGAGGAATTTACTTGCTTTTGGCTGTGAAGAAGCAAAGTATAATGACAGCCAAATGACATTAAACCCAAAAGAGAGGTGGAAAGCTATGTTATCTTCAAGGTTTGTGGAGAATATTATAAACATAAAGAGAAGAATGAACTACCAATTCAAACTCAGACAGAAATCTCTATTTAATCCACTATGAAACCTAGACACATGTCAAAGTTTAGATGAGCTTAAATATTATTCTTATTTTCACCTATTACTGTCTGTCAATCATTAATATGTCACATCATCATCTAATTTTGTGTGCTGTGCAGCACATCTGAAGTAAGTCTTCATTTCTCTTCCAAGTAAAATGAGTAAGTACATAACAGAAAGAAGGCTGTACTCTGGCTTGATCTCCTTTGGTTGGAATTCACACCAGGAAATGACCTTTCAGAAACTAACACCCTGCACAGATGCAGCACAGTTCTCTTGAGAGTAACAATAAATCCGAAGTTGATCAGACTACAACTAGGGAGTGCCTGCAGGAAGGAATATTTGAAACATTTGGGATGCTAACTGCAACCCCCTAAAATAATGTAAGGTGATGGAGAATATAAGGAGAGCCCAATGTGTAATGTTCTAGGGAGATGGTTCTTGTCAGACTGAGATGCCTCAGGATTCTATCAACTGAGAAGTCAGTTCTGAGTTGAAAATTGCAGCAGAGTTTGCCAATAGTGGGAAAAGCATTCTGACTGGAGACAAGCAACCCAGAGACAAGTGCTTCAGGAATGAAGTGGCAATGTAGATAATCAGAAAAAAAGCAGCAGGAACAAGGATCTCAAAACCATAATTTTCTATCCAAGCATTTATGTTAGTGAGTGGGTATAGGGAAGGACAGGACAGGGATGTAAGACAGTCCCTGAGAGAGGAAAAGTGAATATGCAATGATCTAAGAACCAAAAACGGAACAATATTCTGCTCATTGTCTAATAAATTCACAGTCTGTATAATTCATTTCCAATTTTGCATGGAAACTTCAAGAACTATCTTCCTTTAAAATAAATAGAGTAATAAGCAATAATTAGTACAGTATTTACAACTCTTAAAAAATTTGTCATGAGGTTAGGCAGACTTGATCGATCTATTTTTAACATTTTAATTGCATAATTTTTTGAAATATGGCAAAAATCAATGATTTAAAACTGTATTCTAGTAAAATATCTGAGACAGGTTCTTACCATCTAGCTCACAAGTTTAATTAAAATTGGCCCAACATAAGCACTGCCAGATGGATTGGAAAGTGGCTCTGAGATCACATAGGAAAATGATCAAGGAAAATATGTCAAATGAGAGGAGGGACTGCTGCATGTGCCAAGATTGGTATTGGGTCAGAGTTTAAAAAAATCCTTAAATGACAAAAAAACAAGGAGATATTATCAGATAAATGGAATTCCCTTGAGATAAATAAAAGAAATTTTAAATGAAAAAAACAGTTATAGAAAAGTGGAGACTATCCCTTAGAGGCATGCAGGTAAGCAATTACAATTTTTAATTGACAAAAAAAAATATGAGTACAGATTTAAAAGAAAACTCATGTTATTAAATCAGAATGAAACATATTTTTAATGTGACTAGAATTATGGTAAGATCATATTTGGAAATTAATAAAAAGAAATTTAAATACAGATTCACTTAAAATAGACCATAGTAATCAAAAGGTAAATATGATTTGAAACTTCCTTTTACAGAAAGAATAATGTACTGCTTTACAGTTTCCCAAATGCTTTCACATATATTATCCCTTGAGATGCACACAACAGTCCTTTAAGACAGGCAAAGTTCTATCTAATTTTACAGATAAGAAGCCAGAGGCTCTGAATGGGTACATAACGGATAAACAGCAAGAACACAGAAAGACAGCCAACAAACCTAAATTTGCTAACTTCTATTCCAATGAGAAGAAAGGGATTACATCACTGGATAAAAAGCTTATGCTACTACAGTTGTACATCTTCCTTCAGTGCTTTATCAGGCATTTCAATCTCTCAAACTGGGCAAAATCCAAATAATGATACAACTTTTTAAAAAGGCCAAACTAGGCCAGGCGTAGTGGCTCATGCCTGTAATCCCAGCACTTTGGGAGGCCAAGGCAGGTAGATCACAAGGTCAATAGTTCAAGACCAGCTTGGCCAACATGGTGAAACCCCATCTCTACTAAAAGTACAAAACTTAGCTGCGCATGGTGGTGCATGCCTGTAATCCCAGCTACTCTGGAGACTGAGGCAGAAGAATTGCTTGAACCGGGACCCAGGAGGCGGAGGTTGCAGTGAGCTGATATCATGCCACTGCACTCGAGCCTGGGCTACAGAGGAAGACTCTGTCCAAAAAAAAAAAAAGCCAAACTAATTTCATAAAATTTTAAAAATACTAAATTCATATATTTTCCCCATTTTGCAACCTTCAATAAAAAGTTTCAGAATGTGTTTATCTACAAAAGGCACTGAATTTTCAGAAAAGCCCTAGAGTAAGGAGGGCTTAAAACCTTTCTTTTAAAAAGGCTCCAACATTTCAATATTAAAATTTGAACTTTCCTAAAACATTCCCTATCTATTCTCTAAAAATTGCTGATTTTTCTTTACACTGAACTCTAAAAAACACATTGGAGAAGCCAATCTCACGGTTACAAGTAGTACATTCAAGAGTCTTATTCTCCCACCTCTGGTTCCAGTAACTTCCATGTACTCTATCACAATATTCTATGGATTGATTTGGAGTTTTTTTCCTTTGCCCTTTGAAAGATTTCCTCTCACCAAAACTATGTATTAATTAAGAGGATATTGGAAGAAAATATCATGCCCACTACACAATTCTGTACAGTCTCAGAAGATACTGCTTTTCCATGTGTCAATCTGAAGGGATGGAAATTACTTGAATATCATGTGGTTACTACATACTGAATACAATCTCCCCACCTCCATCCCTAAAGAACTTTTTACTTTGTTAGAGACAAATCAGAGGAAGATGTACCAGGTTATAAAATGAAACTTGTTATTGTTGTTATACGTCTAGAAATACTCTTTTCTTACGTCTATCAATCTTACTTCTTCAATAAAACATGACCCATTAGGATGAGCTCCACCAACATGACTTGGCTCAGTTTTCATCACTCCAAGAGTTTAGATTACCCTTACCAATCTTCACGAGCCAATTGGGAAAGCATAGCACAACAATGAAACAAAAGGCTCAATGACATAGTAACATACTCTGCAAAGAGCACTGGGAACATTTAAACAAAACAGCAAGACAAGTGAAAACAAAGACTCCGAACTCCTATAATAAAACTTTATTACATTCATTTAATCAACAAATATTCACTGAGTACTTCCTCCCTATATAAAGAACATATTCATAGAAAATGAATCCATAGTGTATCCATAATATCAATAACTTTCCATAAAGCAATTTTTCAAAGGAGTTTCTTTTAGCACATTTTTTCCCAATTTAGAGTTCAGAAACAGAGGTTTGCTTCAACAACTCAAATGAGAAGTATCTCATTCTGATATAGACCTTAGGAAAAATAATAAAATCACTGGAGGCTAAGATTGGAGGATAGCTTGAGCCTAGGGATTTGAGACCGGCCTAGGCAACAAAGTGAGACCCCCATCTTTACAAAAATAAAAAACTAGCTCAGTATAGTGGCTCACACCTGTATTCCCAGCACTTTGGGAGGCCAAACTGGGAGGAACACTTCAGCCCAGGAGTTGTAGCCAGCCTGGGAAACATAGCAGGACCCTGTCTCTACCCAAAAAAAAAAAAAAAAAAGCAACCCAGGTGTGGTGGCGCACACTTGGAGTCCCAGCTATTTGGGAGGCTGAAGTGGGAGGATTCCTTCAGCCCAGGAGTTCAAGACTGCAGTGAGCTATGAACATACTACTGCACTCCAGCCTGGGCAACACAGTGAGACCCCATCTCAAAACAAGAAAAAAATAAAGAAATCTGAAATCACCATATTCTATGTTGGACAGACATTTTAAAAAGGTAGATAACATATGGCTGACTTAGACCACTCAGGAATTTACAAGATTTAGATCCTATCTACCTACCAAACTCTGTGGTAGACATGTTCACATAGTTTTATTACCAAGGCATATGCACATGCATTTTCATTACATTAGTAAGTTACAATACCCCAAGTCAAGCAGTCAAGCTTCCTGACAGAAAAATGGCACATCTGATTACTAATCTACATATCAGGCAACGCTTAGGAAACCCTAACAGCTCTCAGCCTAAATCTTCAAGTCCTCTCGGTACATAGATGAGGGCCACTGTATGAGTCTTTACCCAGAAATCAAAAGCCAGCAATTACTGTGGCTTTGAAAATATTAGCCATCTCTTGCTCTGAACAGTACACTACTCTTTGGTTTCTCAAAAATACAGTCAACTTCTTATAGTACTCCCAATGCACTAAAATACAGATCTTTTGCCTTTTTGTCTGACTGTAACTAAGAAAATCCAGTTTTAAATAGCATACAAGTATAACCTACAATGGAGGCAATCTCTCAAGATTTGAGCAAAGAAGAATTAAGAGGGAAAACCTTGAAAAGACAGTAATTGGGCCATTGGAGTTTCTTCTCACTAATTATCCCAGAGTGGCCATTAGCTATGTAACCAAGGAGGAAAGTGTGTCAGACTTCAGCAAAGCTATGTCTTCAGCATCTTATGGAATGCACCCTAAAGCCACTGTGTAATTAACTGCCAGGAAAATGCTGAGCAAGCAGAATAAAGAAGCTATAACAAATCAAATATACTGCACAGTTCAACCCCCAATGACGGCAGTTGAACTGCTTAGAACTTCAAAATACTCAATCAGCATGCATCCCCTTTTCAGATTCTCTAGAAAATAGATTTTTTGAAGAAGCAAAAATATATGCTACAAAAAAATGCTTAAACTTACAGAAATTCTCAGCAATATGACTTGTTTTATCTAACTGTCCTTCAAAATGGTATAGGAACTTAGCAATCAGTGATGTTCAAAGTGTGGTCACAAAGAACCTGCAGCGTTTTTCTAAAAGAGCTTTATATACTGGAGTCAAACGTAGAATAGACAAAAAAAAGAGGCACACAGAGACAAAGAGTCTCTTAAAGGAATTTACTGAGTGGTACTCTCTAATATAAACTGGAGTTCTTTTTGTATCATTTTATTTATTTAACAAATATTTATTAAATATTGAGCCCCTGTGTGCTTATCAATAGCTAAAAATAAATCTCAATTCCACCTGAACATTTGAAATTTCATGGATCAAATAACTAAACAGAGACTGAAACACATCCACTTGCTTTGAATTTGGAAGCTGGAGAATCAGAAGAGGAAAGATATTTTTGTGTAAGTAATGAAAGCTTATGCAGAAGGTTATCTTCCAAACCTGGCTGGACAAAATCAGAGAGAGCTTAAAATCAGAATCTGGAGCCCTACTCAAGATTTACTGAGACAGACTGTAGGAGCAGAGTCCAAAAATATGTATTTTTTAAAGATCCCTAGGCCGAGATGATTATAACCAGACAGGTTTAAGAATTAACATTTTGTTCAATCTACTGTCACTCTTAAGAATCTAAGAGCCAAAGAACCCCTATTACATGAGGAATCATAAATAAGAATCCTGTATAACTATATGAAACTGCAATTTCTCACTCTGTCAATATTTCCCCCATATCTACTTGTTAAAGTTCTATCCATTTTTCATGACAAATTAAAATACTATTTGTTCTAAGAAGTCTTCTCTGATTCCTCAAGCAGGGATTGTTCCCTCCTGTGTTCTATAGTACATTATAATATAATATGCTTCTCATATTCTGCCCTATATTACACTAAGTTGTTTATATTGATCACCTGATAAGAAGTTAACCTCTTTAATAAAGAAAACTTCTTGTATTTAAATATCTGTATCAATTCCAGCACCTAATTCCTTGCTCAAAGTAGATGGTTCACACATACTTGTTTAATTGAACTAAATTTACATACCAAAAGAGAACTTTAGGATTTTCTTACTGAAGGAATTATTAAGAAACTACTGATTTAGAGCTCTTGCTGAAAGCATATGATGCCAAACAGCCTATCAACAATCTAAATAAGAAAAAAACACCTTTGAGGCGCAGTATGCCATTCTAGTTAAACTAGAGTGCTCAATTATGAGCAAACTGGTCATGACAAAAGAGACTATTTCACTTTAAATAAAATCTCAGAATGATATTCTAAGTACAAGACTATACAGTTTGTTTTACTTCTTTCAAGTAATATAAATAGCTAGATACCTGAGAATGCTATTTTCCCAACAGTGGCTCTAAAATGAGACTAAGACTCACTGCTTCTCAAGAAAAAGGGCCTCAGATGATTGTAAATAAAAGGAAAATGTCTTGAAATCCATATTACAGGATATTAATTCATAGATTTACTGAAAGTTAAACAACTGAGATACTAATCTTATGAAAGGCTGATTTTTTTCCTATGCAGCAAGTTTAATTTTGAAAAGTTACATTTTTGATTCTTTGGCAGCTGCTACCAATGTTTGTACAGCCCTTGTCATCACCCAGATGACTGCTGATTGACAGAACTAATAGACTTTGTTTTAATTATAAAAGAAGACAGATGAAAGCTTTTGGCTGGTTGACTAAATGTTCATCTTGAGTAATAAACACGCCTATTTCTCTACCTCTGTATAAAAAATCTACTTTTAATTCACTATTAACTAATAATTAGGGCTGCAGTAAAAAAGGATTAGAATAATACAGAAATTCAAGCATATCTCTTTGAAAAATAGTTTCATTTTTCTGACTTCAATATCAATAAAAAATTACTAAACACAAATGCCTCATGACTCTTCAGTACTTTTCTGGTAGTTTCTCTTCTCTGTAACTGCAATAATTCTCAAAATCATACTTAAAGAGAGAGAGCATGTGAGCCTTAACTCTTTGACCTTTTGGCAGTTTTTCTCCTCAAGCAGTTCAAAGAAAGCAGTACTAATTCTGCCTTCATAGCCATAAAACTAAGAAATGCAAAAAAAAAAATGTGGGTTTTTTTTTTTTTTTGAGACAGAGTCTTGTTCTGCCATCCAGGCTGGACTTCCAGTTCAAGTGACTCTTGTGCCTCTGCCTCACAAGTAGCTGAGATTACAGGTATGCACCACCATGCTCAGCTAATTTTTGTATTTTTTAGTAGAGATGGGGTTTCGCCATGTTGGCCTGGCTAGTCTCGAACTTCTGACATCAGGTGATCCTCCTGCCTTGGCCTCCCAAAGTGCTGGGATTATAGCCGTGAGTCACTGTACCTAGCCAGAAATGCAAAATTTTAAACACTATTTTAGCTGAGACATATTTGGAAAATAGATGTCTTCTGTCTTTTTGCAATATTTTATATTAACCAGTCATATTCATCCAAAAAGTATCATAATTACGAGTGGTCTAATAAATGATCTTTCTCTCAAAATGACAGAAGCAGAGGACCTCATACTGCTATAGAGTTGCAACCTGCAGAGACTGATACTAACATGTACCCAAATTGTGCTTCCATGTTTAAGTAGTTGTTTCTACCTCTTTCTTTTTGCTGTGTTTCAGCTAACTACAGAAAAGGAAGCTAATGTACAGTACCCAATTCTGTTCCATCCATATATGTGTACATCCAGAGGCATGCTTAACGGGTACCTTGTCTTTCAATATTAAAAAAATAAAACCACAACCCTGAAAAATCGCTTTGTCTCAATCTTGGAAAAATCAGTAACAAACTGAAACCTTTACAAAAAATTGTTCTGATTCCATTTACATGGTAATTAATTGACTTTTGGAAAAAATTACAAATGATTGTATCATCCAAAGAAACCAGAGTCCCCAAAAAGGTATATCCCATATCTCTGATGACTAATGAGGGTGGAATGTTGTCTTTCCATATAAGTACTAGCAATAATTATCAATTAATGGATA
Source organism: Aotus nancymaae (assembly GCF_030222135.1). Classification (NCBI taxonomy): domain Eukaryota; kingdom Metazoa; phylum Chordata; class Mammalia; order Primates; family Aotidae; genus Aotus; species Aotus nancymaae. The sequence goes on from NW_026988491.1 coordinate 3,293,115, forward strand.
GTTATCTATTTAAAGACGAAGTTACCATTTATAGAAGAATTGATGAAATTTTATGACAGACATTTAAGAAAATGTCAACAGTTGCTACTTCAGATCAAGAAGAGTTATGATAACTACTTAGTCAAGGAAATAACTTAAGCTTTGAACAGAGTTGATGGAGATGTTATGGTCTTCGGTTTTATTTCTCTTTCCAAAAATTCCAATGATAATTTTTAAAAAGAAAGGAGAGGAGTAAATGAACATAGGTATCTCTGCTAAATCAACAGAGCACAAATGTTATACTCACAATAAAAGCAACAGCGTAATGTACAAAAACATGGAAAGAAGGCTGTCTTCCTCCCATTTCATACCTGAATGGTTTCCTGCTAAATTGCCTTGACGAGCAGTAAGGGATTCTATACATAAATGAGATTATGTATAAATGGCTTTTTTGAACCTACATAACTCAATACCACAAACATTCCGATCTTCACATCGTGTCATTTGTGATTTATAACTTCAAGTACCTCTAAATTCTACACAATCTTCACATTTTGCTATTTAACAACATTAAATGAGTTAATGTTTATTCATACCTATACAAGAAGTTTAAAAGCATTTTAAAAATCAGATTCCTTATTTTATAAACACCAAAAGCCTAATTATTATTTTAAAAATCAATGATATATTTTAAAATATGTATTGTTCACATTATTAATGATTCTTAACAATCGATGGATGGCATAAATTGCCATTTTCTTATTTCTAGTCACCTACTTCTTAACTCACAATAGTGAAAGCAGAGTTTGGTTTTTCAGTGAAGAAATACAGATATTACATACCATGTATCTGTCATGTAAAAATTTTTAGATTAACAGTCAAAAATACTGTTTTAAAAATTGGTAAAAACTACTGTAGATTTTTGACATTCCTAAAGATCTCTGACAATTCTAAATCCCCAGGCACAGTGACTCATGCCTGTAATCCCATCACTTTGGGAGGCCGACGCAGGTGAATCACAAGGTCAGGAGTTTGAGACCAGCCTGACCAACATGGTGAAACTCCATCTCTACTGAAAACACAAAAATTACAGGTGGCGCACACCTGTAATCCCAGCTACTCAGGAGGCTGAGGCAGGAGAGTCACCTGAACTTGAGAGGCGGAGGTTGCAGTGAACCCAGACAGTGCCACTGCACTACAGCCTGGGCAACAGAGCAAGCCTCTGTCTCAAAAAAAAAAAAGGAAAAATAAAATCCCCAAATTTGCAAATGATACTACAGCACGTACCTTTGCCCACAAAATTCAGTAAAGTATGATAAAATTTTAGGTAATCAGTTTCAGCCCTCTATAGTTCTATAAATACTACTGGACTAAAGCAATTTATAATGCCACTAAAATAAATCTGGCCATGCAAATAAACTCTAAAGTCCATTAAGTTGCATCATTATAGTGATTACATTAACCTTGCCTACCTGTGCAAAATCAGAGCAATGCTTCCAAGTGCTGATGACAGTCACTGTATAGCACTTAGGCCATTATGATAATGAAGAGGATGGTGGGTAGTGCACAGCAGGCAGAAGTTGGATTACCCTAGCAGTAATCCAAATATGGGTATATTTATAAAATGGTTTGATATGAGATTGTTGGGGAGCCAGCTATGTTCACTGATTAAACAACTTACACTGTATGCTTCAGCAAAATCACAAATTTTGGGACCACTAGAACAATTTAAATCTTGAATGGCACATCTGGAAAAGCCAAGATTTTTTAAACCACTCAACTCTATAAATTAACCTGATGAAATAACTTGGAAAAATATCTGCATATAAAAAGGTACTATAAAGACCCAGGAAATACATTTTCCTGATTTATCATTTTTGGTACTATTTACTCAAGGAACACAGGAAATTAGGCTCTATGTTTTCTAACCAATTTCAGTATAATAGGCAAATAGAAATTGCATATATTTAGGGTATACAACTTGATGTTTTGATATACCAATTAGGCTCTTAATAATTACTTGCCCATAACACTTTACACTCCTGGAATAAACAAACAAATAAGTAAATAAATAAATGTGTTCTACTGATTCATAAATAAATGTGTTCTACTGATTCAGACCTTCATGCCTTTGTCTATGGTAACGCCTTGCCTGAAACAAAATCCTCTACTCCTCTCCATGGGGCAAACTCCCACTCCTCTCTCAAGCATGGGAAACCTTCTCTACTTCCTTCATGTTCCTTTCTCAGTGTTCTCATGATTTTTACTACATACTTCTATTAGAATACTTGGAACATTGTATTATAATTAAATATTAATATGTTTCCCAACTATATTCTGACAGAGGTCATGCCTTTTTAGGTCCTTTTGAAGTATTATCTCTTTATTCAAGTCATGGTATAAGTACAGTAATAGCTTTCTTTTAATACAGTACCAGGTAAAAGCATCTCATACCTAATTCTGTGTTAGCGTCATAGTTGTTTCCAGTAAAGTTCTTACTCTTTGGTTTCTATATGAGGTCATTTCTCACCTCTGGGCTTTATCATACCAAACTATAACCACATTTAGTCAAACATTTAGATCTTTGCTAATTTCCAGTTATCCCCTATCCATATGTTCCCGTTTCACAAACCTCCTGGATTAGATCAGTCAGGAATGGCTGCTGCCAGCTGTTTGCCATTCAATTTTGCTACCACTAAAGCATGTGAATATTTCATTGTTTAGGCATTGTAGAGACTCTCAGCAAACATTTACTCTGGGTTTTTGGATTAGAAGAACATTTGTGGTAGGCAAAAGGTAAATAATACCACAATCCTACTCAACCAGTGACCTAAAAGCCTTTTGACATTTGACTCTATTGCTTACTAAATCGCTGTACATATAAACAAAGATCCAGTCCTTTTTTTCTACTAGAAATTTACATTTCTAAGACACAGTTCTTCAGTTATTTGATTTATTTAATATAAGCTAAAGTAAGGCATAAGAGTTCAGTGGCTTGCAAACTAACATAAAAAGTATCAGAATATGAATTAATCTGTTGCTGACATACTAAATACAGCTAGATGTGTCATTTGATATAACCTGTCAGAACTCTGTTTTCTTCCAATACAAGACTATTATACAAATGTCAAATAATGGACCAATATCCAAGAAGCTTCAGTTCCATGTGTGTCAGAAACAAAAACAAATATATTCAAAGATACTGGCTGAATGCCTTTTACAAGTCAGGCACTATGCTAGGCATGTGAGAGATGAACAGTGCCCATTACTGTGTCCTTTAGGGGTTTAAGATCAAGTAGGAGAAACCAATATAAACAACCAAAAGGAATGCACGAATAGCTCCTTGAAGACAGGGATAGAGTCTTACTCATTAGTACCCTCTCTAATATAGTGAATGGCTGATACATGGTGTGTAATGAAAACATGCTGAATCAATAAACCAATCAATTCATTGATCAACTGATCAAACTGCAATAATTGCTCTAATGAAGAGTGCAGTTAAAGAAGGGATTAATTCCAACTTCGTGAATCTGGGAGAGCCTCACAGTGAGAAGGCTTAGGCAAGGCCTTGCAGAATGAGTTCAGCTTGGGCAAGCTGTGATAGAATGAGGGACTTCAGGAACAGAGCAAGGGCAACTCTTTCGCACTACAATAGGTTCCAACTATATCTCTTCAGTCTTACTCTCCCCTGAGGTCCATTTACTTTGATAGTGGCTGTTATCATCTCACTAGCAGCTAACTTCCCTCATCAAAATTCTGGCTGAGCACAGTGGCTCATGCCTGTAACCCCAGCACTCTGGGAGGCTGAGGTGGATGGATCACTTGAGGTCAGGAATTCAAGACCAGCCTGGCCAACATGGTGAAACCTCATCTCTAGTGAAAATATAAAACTCAGCCAGGCATGGTGGCATGTGCCTGTAGTCCCAGCTACTCGGGAGGCTGAGGCAGGGGAATCACTTGAATCCAAGAGGCAGAAGTTGCAGTGAGCTGAGATCACACCACTGTACTCCACCCTGGGTAACACAGTGAGACTCTGTGTAGGGGGCAAAAAAAAAAAGAAAAAGAAAATTAAACAGGTACTTGGTAAATATTTGTTAAATGAATGACTCAACCTAGTGGGAGTAGAAAACAACAACAAAACCTTCCTTTACTTATCTTCAGTACAGTTGGTAACATTTTCAAAAAGACTTAAAATGCCAAGGTTAACAAAACTAAGCAGGGAATATTTAAAGACACACAAAGTCAGGTGCACACAGCCCATTTTCTGAATCTATATAGTTTAGCTGGTTTGCTCCAGGAGTTGGATCAGAACATTCTAAATTGCTAAAATAGCTACATTCTAACTCTTACTTCCTAGGTCCTAAAGCTGCACTGACTTAACAGAACCCCTCGGTGATCCACCACCTAAGAGCTAACTAGACAGTTTTGACAAGACTTAGATCATGCTCATGCTCTTTCCCCTCCATATTCTTTTTTTTTTTGAGACGGAGTTTCGCTCTTGTTACCCAGGCTGGAATGCAATGGCGCGATCTCGGCTCACCGCAACCTCCGCCTCCTGGGTTCAGGCAATTCTCCTGCCTCAGCCTCCTGAGTAGCTGGGATTACAGGCACGCGCCACCATGCCCAGCTAATTTTTTGTATTTTTAGTAGAGACGGGGTTTCACCATGTTGACCAGGATGGTCTCGATCTCTTGACCTCGTGATCCACCCGCCTCAGCCTCCCAAAGTGCTGGGATTACAGGCTTGAGCCACCGTGCCCGGCCCCCATATTCTTCTTATCTTCAGCTCCTTGGCAAGACAAGGGCTAAGAGACTCAATGACCTTCCTTGACCTCCCCTCTAATCAAGTTCAGAAATGGCCTTTTTTTCCCATTATAAGTCCAAAAGAATAGTAATACTCCATTTAAAAATGTAACCAAACAAAAATCCATACTTTCATTCAATACCTAGAGTTGTTCTACTACAGTTCACACTATCACAGGCAGCATCTCACTTAGAGAGTCTTTTCACACCACCTCAAACTTATCTGCCCTTCAACAGTCAGGAAGGGAAAATGCTTTCCCAGTTGTGAAATTCACCAAGAGAACTATGCCCTCTTATCTGACTTGACATTGTTAAAAACTTTAGTCCTTTAATAATAAAGTGAAACCTACAGATAATATTTTTCAGGAAAAACAGTAATGTTCTAAGCACTGTAAAAAATTAAATGTGAGAAAAATACTTTGGCACTTAACAATATTTTCATGTCTCTGGGGAAATATTACATTCAGAAACCTGGTAAGTAGGTTTTACTATGTCACATTTTGATAACATTTTATAATTTTACAGGATACATTTTCTTTTTACCTTTCTGCTGCTATCAATATTTTTCTCTTACATCTTTCTATTCCTGTAGTCTTCTCATTTTATTTCCTTCTCTTGCCTCCTTTCTTTCTTTCCAACTAATTTTAACTATAAGAGGAAAAGAATATTTCCATATTGATTATGTGTATAAATTCTTATATCTAATCCAAGAGCAAAGATATGTTAAGAAAGCAATTCCCTAAATACAAATTTTTGTGTTATCAAAAAAAAGAAGTCATATTAGAAAAATATTTAGTCAAATAAAGGTAAAGATATCTCTCTTCTCCTCTACTCTTACCTTACTTTTTTAATTGTAGGACTTCTCAGAACCCTCACAATATGCCAAATGAATCTCCAAGAGGGAGATAATATTTACATCTTTTCTAAACTTTTTTAACCATGGAATTTTTTCTTCCTCAGTAAATCGGCCTCAGTAAATCGTGTGGATTATACTTTAAGAACTGCCTTCCTCAATTTAAAAAATCAAGAAAAAACAAATTAATATAAGTGTCATACTCAAAAGGTTTAAATACTAAAAGTATTGCAAGACAAAGAACAACATCATACTGTAAGATAAAAAAAAATTAGAAGTAGCACTCATTTTATTAACAATCCAACCGTGAAAACTGATCGGAGGTGAATATGTAGGAAATGCCCATTTATCTTGCAGAAGTATTTCAGAGAAAATCAAGCTATGGAAAACAATATGACACTATGAAAATATCAATTTGGAATGGCAAATACCTTTACTTTTGAAATCACTCTAATAAAAATGAAGGGACAAATAAATCTATACTATGAAAATACAAAGTGGTCATTAACCTAGACAACTTCTACACATAGTTCAATGCTTAGCTCTTATCACTTCCTCTTCCTTTCTCCTGCTTTTCGGTGTTCCCATAGCACCCTGTCTGTGGTACCAATGTTATTGTACTGTATTGCACAATAATTCATTTTCTATTCTGACTTCCTGTCTAGTCTGTAAGCTCATTAAGACTAGGGATCATATTATATCTGAATCTGCATCCCCCAAGTTCTAACACCTCATGAATTATTAAAGAGCTTTTAGTTACTAAATTAAATTCAGTAAACATTCATAAGGGTAAACTGAGGTATCTCAAATTCAGAAATAGTAGTCATTATTAGTGTTACTCAATTTGCCTCCTCATTATGAAATAAATAGCCAGCACCTGGCATATAGTAAGCCCCCAGTAAACACATATAGAAATAATTATCCAATCAATTAATCTAAGTTTGACTACGAGTTTAGATCTTAGTAGAAGGGGGATGAACACTTCTAAATCAAACAACAGTTCTTGAGTCGCTAGTAGCTTTTGAATCTCACTACCTCTGCCTGATCCTACCTAAAAGCTGCTGTACTCAAGCATAACTTCTGATCACTAAAAAATGGTGGCCAAAGCTAGCTTTCTCCCTCCTGGAACTCAAACACAGAAGGGTCTTCACAAAGCAGAGCACTGCACCTGGCATCGAGGGACACAGAAATTCTAGCACTAAGGCATTTGCCTCAATTCACTGTAGCCAAAAGAAATTCTTACAAAATGTGAAGAAATAGGTGCTACTAAAAAAACCTCAGAAATTTTAAAACTCCAGCAGCTGTGAAAATCTGAAATCATTTATTTCTGCAGATAATCACAGCCTAAGTTAACTCCCTATACTTAGAACCTTTGTCTCCCATTTAGACATATGCCTGCCATTTCAATATTCTTTCCAATTAATTATATTATACTGTAAACCCATTCTTCCCACTTCAATTTCTCTGTATCTTAAAGCTATAGATGAGTTACCTTTCCATCATGGTATCATTAAATACTTAAAAATTTAAGAGTAAACAGAATTCTGTCTTCACAAAAATGCCCAGAGACAAAGCATTCCTTTTAAGCCATACCAATTACCAATCAGCCTAAAGGCCATCTAAATTTTAAAGTCTTCAAGGAATAGCATGACAGGAGAATGCTCCAAGTATGAGTTAAAGACTCTTTTCACCATCCAGACTATGACTTCTTTGTGGGTTTATTCTCCCACAAGCGAATGTGGGATATATTATTCTTTTACAATTTGCTTAGGATGGATGTGTAAGTTCTCTCCAACAAGGGCTCTGGAATATGATTTTTTTAAGTGAAGACTGCATTTAACAGAAATTCAAACAGAAGCATGAATTAAGGGGTAATTTCAGATGTAGTGAAAAGTGGTAATGTCCATTCAAAGTAATGAAGGCACACGGCATTAATCTCCTAAAAAGATTCAAATGCTATGAGTAGAGCAATTCTATTTCTTAGTGGGAACAAATTAAGATGATTTCCCTTACAGAAATTGCCATAATTACAAGTAATTATCTTGTACTCTCTAAATTTACTACTATAGCACATTCTGCAAATATCATTCTCTTCAAAGACTTTATTTGGAAATACAGGAGAGATTGTTGCTCTGTGAATTGTGCTACACATCTCAAACTGATTGTTTAACAGTAGTACATAATACATGGCATTCTGAAGTTGGAAGAGCTTGGAATTCCAAATACATGAGAGTCCCTTCATCAGGTAACTAATATTGCCCAAAGGAGTGCAAACAAAATGAGAATGGCAAACATTCAAAGATAAACTTGAGTCAAATGTAGGCTTATGCATGAAACAATGAGCAGAATCATTCTGATATGCATGGGGCAATCATGAAAAACATGTAAACAGCTGCTGTAGTATTTATAAAAATCCTTGCAGAGCCAGATAAAATCCCATCATTTGCAGCCTACTCAGTTTTTCATTTTCCTTTAATAAGAAAATAGGAGAAAAACCAGTTACTCGTTGGGCATTAAGAGGAGAATAAGCATGTAAAAACCTAATTTCACCATCTTTTTTTTTTTTTTTTTTTTTTTTTTTGAGACGGAGTTTCGCTCTTGTTACCCAGGCTGGAGTGCAATGGCGCAATCTCGGCTCACCACAACCTCCGCCTCCTGGGTTCAGGCAATTCTCCTGCCTCAGCCTCCTGAGTAGCTGGGATTACAGGCACGCACCACCGTGCCCAGCTAATTTTTTGTATTTTTAGTAGAGACGGGGTTTCACCACGTTGACCAGGATGGTCTCGATCTCTTGACCTCATGATCCACCCGCCTCGGCCTCCCAAAGTGCTGGGATAATTTCACCATCTTTGGGGCCAATTATCGTCTGGATTTCAGCTGGCATTTGAAGTCTATTCTCCAGCCAAACTGAGATTCCTTACCATTGTAAAAGAAAAGAAAAGGAAAAAAAACCATGCCCAGAGCTTGCCTTTCCTCTTCTTGTTACCTAAAATGGCCTCCTTGTCTCTACCTGGTAAAAATCAGTCTACCCTTCAAGTCAAGTTAAAATACTATTCCATCATGAAGACTCTATTGGTCTCCGCATTCCTACCCCCAACTCCAAACGCTTCTTCATCTCCTATCCAATCTAGCTGTGACCTCTCCTTTAATTCACTCTCCAGAGAACTCTTTGTGCCTCTCTGGTGATACTTAACATATGCCACCTCCTATTTCAGGTATTTAGGCACTTACCTTATCCCTCTTCTACATTGTAGCCTGAGAAATGCACTTTATTCATGTTTGCATCTCCTGCAGCTATAGTAAATGTTTAATAATATCACTTAAGATAAATTTAATTTTTAAAATTATTCTCATTTAGAAGCATGTCATTGAAACAGTCTCGAAAACAGCTACACAGTCTGTTAAGGAATGATACATATTTTAAGCTCTAAACAAATATCTGGTTTTATTTAACAAAAACTGTACAATTTCATATTAATGTTTAAAACTCATCCATGGTAAGATTATACCTCTGTGCCTATTAATCTTATCTAGTTTATCTGGTCAGTATAAATAGTAACTCTACTTGTATATGTAATTACACATAGTCAATAATCTGTTAACTTAAGATCCTTCCTTTAACTGGTATCTCTTTTTTTTTTTTTTTTTTTCCATACGGAGTCTTGCTCTATCGCCAGGCTGGAATGCAATGGTGCAATCTCGGCTCACCGCAACCTCTGACTCCTGGATTCAAGCGATTCTTCCGCCTCAGCCTCCCGAGTAGCTGGGACCACAGGCACATGCCACTATGCCCGGCTATATTTTTTTTGGATTTTTAGTAGAGACGGGGTTTCACCATGTTGGCCAGGATGGTCTCGATCTCTTGACTTCGTGATCCACCCGCCTCGGTCTCCCAAAGTGCTGGGATTACAGGGGTGAGCCACCACGCCCAGCCTAACTGATATCTCTTACGGTTAGAATTTTTATGCTTACATTTTAAACAAAAAGATAAAGAAATGTACTAAGTTTCTCCATATTTTCATCTTGTTTCAATCAAGGTTTAAATATCAGTAATACAGGCTGGGCGCAGTGGCTTACGCCTATAATCTCAGCACTTTGGGAGGCCAGGGTAGGCAGATTACTTGAGTCAGGAGTTCGAGACCTGCCTGGCCAACATAGTGAAACCCTGTCTCTACTAAAAATACAAAAATTAGCTGGGTATGGTGGCATACACCTGTAAGCCCAGCTACTCAGGAGGCTGAGGCAGGAGAATCACTTGAACCCAGGAGGCAGAGATTGTAGTAAGCCAAGATAATGCCACTGCACTCTAACCTGGGCAACAGAGTGAGACTCTATCTCAAAATAAAATAAAAAGAGGTTTTCAATACCCATTTCTAGACTGCATTCTGGCCTGGGCAATAAAGCAATACTCCCATTCTCTCTCCCTCTTTCTCTTCCTTTTTCTTCCTCTCCTTCATTCTTTTTTTCTTTTCTTTCTCTCTTTCTTAAAAAAAAAAGGTTTTTGCTTATATAAATACTGTTCATGTGTTTCAGTTAGCCTTACTAACACTAGTTATATTCATCTTTAACTTTTTTTTTTTACCTATTTGCTAAGTGAAAAATGGCTCATTGTCAAAATAAAATAAAATAAAATAAATATCAGAAGCAAAATGTATTGATTTGTTAATACTTTAAAAATTAGCTTTAGGAATTTTACATTCTCACTCATTCTTAATTCAATATGAGACAATGCAAAGATATATTACAGATTCACCTTAAAAAATAAAGTCACCGAGTTCTGCTCAAATTAGCATAGATAATATGCCCACCTTAACAGTTATTTACTAGAAATATTGGTTCTATAATAGCCTAGTTCTTCTAAATTGCTTGTTTCATGAATACTATGAATGGGATAGAATTTATATAGTTCATTAAAATTTCTTGAGAACCATAGCTAGCATCAGAAACAATTAGAATAACAAGCATATGCAGTTATGATTTACTTATCAACAAGATCTATTTTGTATTTGTGTAAACTGACAAACTGTTTACTTTTCACCTAAGTTATTCTATCTTTATTGATAGTAATCATTCACTTTTCTTCCCTTCTCTTGGTCCTTTGCATCATCTACAGTAACCTAGAGCTAGTCCTCTCTAGAAATTATAAAGTATGTGAAGTTTGTGGTCAACATCCTCTATCTCCATTCTCAACTATCTTCTTCTCCTGTCCCCCAAAAATACAGACCCCTTAATGTTGTTTCTTGACTATCCAGGGTCCCCACCAAAGTGGGCCTGTCAAAACAGGTCACTCAGTCACTATGGTCCTGATGTTTCACGAATCCTCCCTACCAGCTACATCAAGTGGTTATATGGATCCCATTTCTCAACATCTTGCTGGATGATGGGTCAGCAAAGACAACAAAGATACAGAAATGCTACTATCAAATTTGCAATTTACGATGAATTTCTAAACCCCCAGCACAAAGGAATTTTAGAAAAATAAGTTACAGAAAATGTATCTGAGAGCAAATTTTACATTTTAAACAAAAAGAAATGTACTACGTTTCTTCATATTTTCACCTTGTTTCAATCAATGTTTAAATATCATTAGTAAAAAAAAAATAAATATGATTGACATTTTCAAAAGGCTGTCAGTTAAAGAATTAAATTTGAGTTACAAGTTCATAATTAAAACCCAAACACATTTTAGTCTTATTCTCAATATATATGCCCACCATTCCTACTCTCGTCCCAAATATTAGTTGAATCACAGTAAATTTCTATTTTTGTAGGTCAAAGATTGTTGGGCATAAGCAATTCACGTGGTCCAACCCAATATATTTATGAAAAAGATAAACAATAAAATTAAGTGGTTTACATTTTTTCTTTCTCCATTCCACCCTGAATAAAACTAATTATTAAGCAGTAAAGGCTCAAACTCTACCAAAATGATCATGTATCCACCATCATTCACTGTGACATTCTCTTTTCAAAAAAAAAAACAACAATCTTACTTAACCTGAAAATCTCAACTCCACCAACACAGCTCCCAAAATATCTAATACATCTGGATTTCTTCCTTCCTTACTCCGCTCTACTATCTTTATAGGTTCAAGCCTATATACATGGAGTGTTTGGAAGAGTATGTGTCCAAACAATCAGTTCCCACAAAGACCTCCTGGCTCCCAACTCCACCAGACCCCATTCCAATTGTCAACTGCTCCCTAACTCAGACTTGCCACAACATCTGTGCTTCTCCAAGTCTCAGCCCCTCAATATGATGTAAATCGAAAATATTATCTCTCACAAAGTAGATGATGCTGGAAATGCAGGTGCATTCATGAATGACCACTGGCTTACTAATCAGATATAAGATCGATAAATTTCATTCTTTAATAGTTGAAACTGAGAGATATCTACCACCAAAAAAAAGCTTATATGCAGCTTTGACAACTGCCATCAAGCTTATTTCACATACTTTCTCTAAAAATGCTGTGTATTACACAGAAGGTGGAAGTCAAAGAACATAATTTTATGTCTTTTCTTTAAATGCATGCAAAAAGGACAGAATACTCAAAATAACAGTGACAGAACACCCTAACAGAATACTCTAAATGGCAAAGCGTGCTGGAAAGGGAATACAGTTAAAGGATTCAGTCACGTAAGAATGTGAGAACTCCTCTTAGCTAGAAAAACCTAAAAATGGTGGACTAACAAGAAAGTTCAGGACAAAGGTTTCCTATAAATCTGGAAATGTCAGTTAAATGATATAATTCATATAGCTTTCAATAAAATGACATGGTTTTAGCACATCAATAAAAGCAAAGTCTTAAAGCTGAGACATACATTTTTATTAATGATATAATGAATTTACTGTAGAAGCTAAAGCTGATAGGGCCGGTCGGGATTTCAGGTTTTCCACAGCATATCATCACTGTGACTGACTAGCAAAATGAAGGTGGCTGTTGGCGCCCTTTCTTGAAGTTGGGCCAATTAAACTCTGTAGCCTCTCACACTGACAATGTTTACTGGGTAGCTCTTGAACAGTAAGGTGCCAACTCAGATTTCTTCATCACTGACTTCCTTCACTTCTTGTCAAGTCTATCAACTATTCCCAACTTCTCAAATGTTCCTGGAAGTCGTTTTCTATGTGACCATTCCCTACCAATTTTACCGAATAAAAAATATTTAGGACTAAAGGGAATAAAGATTTATATAATCATGGCACTCCTGCATTAATATCATGTGATCAATTGTGAGCTGTGTCACAAATAACTGTAACTTTCCCATCCCCTCCCCATTTTTAATTGAGGGGAAGGTCACATAACACAGAATTAACCGCTTAAAGTATTCAATTCAGTGGCATTTAGTGCATGCACAATGTTATACAACCACCACCTCATAACTGTGACTTTAATTTTAATAGGTACATAGCTAAGATTATCCCTTTAATAAGTCACCCTCATTACTAATGAATAAGTCACCCTCACTTATATTCAGTATGGCATTTCTGAGAGAGTGATAAATGGATAGAGATAATTTTGCAAGCTTAGCATTTCTAATAACTGGCAAGTCAGAGGATCACTGTGCATCTCATCCCATAAATACATTCATTCATTCAGCTCCTCCTCTGTGCCTATGCCCTCAAAACTTCAAACTGATAGAGACAGACAAACTGACAGCTTCAGTATGACTGTGGCCTCTACAAATGTAGTCAAAGGAGGGTATGGCCATCTATGCCTGGCAATAGAAGAACTGCTTATAGAAGATTGACTAAGGAGGAGAAGGCTAAGTTAGTTCTTAAAGTATAACCAGTAACAAAAGGAAGGCAAGTTAAGAAAAACATGAGGAGAAGGCATTCTAGAAACGGGAAGGAAATGCCAGGTGTGGTGGCTCACGCCTGCAATCTCAGCACTTTGGGAGGCCAAGTCAGGAGGATCACAAGGTCAGGGGTTCAAGACCAACCTGACCAATATGGTGAACCCCTGTCTCTACTAAAAATACAAAAATTAGCTGGGTGTGGTGGTGTGTGCCTGTAATCCCAGCTACTCAAGAGGCTGAGACAGGAGAATCGCTTGAACCCAGCAGGCGGAGGTTGTGGTGAGCCGGGATTGCGCCACTGCACTCCAGCCTAGGTAACAGAACAAGACCCCATCTCAATAAAAGAGAAGAAAAGAAAAACAGGAAAGAAATTTAGAGCACCATGTCCAGCTAGACTATAGAGTATTATCATACTATGAGGAAAAATATATTAAGCACTTTTTTTTTATGCAAGGAACTCTTGTAAGCATTTTATATTATAAACGCAGAGTCACACTAAGAGCTATGTGCCATTCACATTAAATAGCTGAGATCTCTGAAGTACAGAGAGGTTAAGTAACTTGTCTACACAGCTACTGAGAGGTTGACCTGGAATTCAAGCCCAGGCAGTCTAGCTTCAGAGTCCATCCTCTCCATCATGCTACAACCTATACTACAGTCTTCTTTTTCATCTTCTTTTGAATAAAATCGTTTAAGGTAGATATTTTATGATGTAAACTACAATATGCCACAACACACTGAAAGTTAACAAATGACTTCAACAATGAGTGGACACCACTAAGAATCCCTTTGAGCTTTTAGCAAATGAAAGCTCAAGTGGCAAACTGTATCACAAGATTGGCAAAGCTTATTTTATTTCATATTATTTTTATTTTTATTTTTTTTGAGACAGAGTGTCACTCTGTCACCCAGGATGGAGCAGAGTGGTATGGTCTCAGCTCACTGCAACCTCTGCCTCCTGGGTTCAAGCAATTCTCATGCCTCAGTCAGCTGAGAAGCTGGGATAACAAGCGTGCATCACTATTCCTGGCTATTTTTGGATTTTTAGTAGAGACAGGGTTTCAACATGTTGGCCAGGCTGGTCTTGAACTCCTAGCCTCAAGTGATCCGCCCACCTTGGCCTCCCAAAGTGCTGAGATTATAAGCATGAGCCACCACACCCAGCTCTTACTCTTTTAGATTAGAAAAATACATAAAAACATAAGTTCTCAGATGTTCCCATACCATTTTCCTGCAACCATCCCCTGTCACCACAGCCCAGTGTGTGCTTATCCGACTTTACAGAACATTTACTAGACAAGGAAGAAACATAAGCCTTTAAGAAGGTGCTCAGGAGGCTGAGGCAGGAGAATTGCTTGAACCCAGGAGGTGGAGGTTGCGGTGAGCCGAGATTGTGCCATTGCACTCCAGCCTGGGTAACAAGAGCGAAACTACGTCTCCAAAAAAAAAAAAAAAAAAAAGAAGGTGAGTAATATGAACAGATGTGCATTTTTTTTTGTTTGGAGTTTTTTTTGTTTTGTTTTTCTGAGACAGGGTGTTGCTCTGTCACCCAGGTTGGAGTGTAATAGCACTATCACAACTCACTGCAGCCTCAACCTACTGGGTTCAATCATTTCTACCACCTCAGCCTCCCATGTAGTTGGGACTATAGATGTATGCCAGTGTGCCTGGCTAATTTTTGTATTTTTGGTAGAGATGCAGTTTTGCCATTTTAGCCTGTTGCCCAGGCTAGATGTGTGTGTTTTTAAACAATTACTTGGAAGGATAAAAAGGGAAAACAAGGGGAAAAAGAGATCAGAAAAAGAAAATTCATTAGGATGACATTTGTAATAAATCCAGCAAGTGATAATGAGGCACTAACTACAACAGTGAGGAGTCAAATGTGAAAGATTAAGTGACTCCCCAAGGCCAAGAGTCAAGAGATCTGCCAGAACCAAAACCTGGGTCTCTTGGTGCACTGATCTGGGAATGGTGTATAGAATGGATTTCCAGAAAGACTACCATCATGAAATTTCTAAGACCTCTCTATATAACTACTTTTGTCCACAATACTTATTTTTAAAGTCTGATTTTATACTATTAAATAAACTGTGGCCCAAAATGAATAATATAATAATACCAACTAGCACAGCATTCTGGTAAGTAACTAAGTAATTCAGTATAGGCATATTAAAATTTAAGACTTAGCACTATAATACAGAAACAAACTACTCCATCATAGAGAAAGTATAGGGACTTGAAATACTTTCTTTTGTAAAAGTAATAGGCTATTCTAAGACACAAATCTACAGGACATAATTCTCACAAATGAGCTTCCAAACAAGGCTTTTAAATGACACTCCACCAGAGAAATCATTTGGGAAGCCAGATTCACATTTTATTAATGTGACAAGTATAACAAGAAAAGTATATCATATGACTCTCAAATGACATAATTAATGTAGCTTATGTGACATATTCCCATTAATGATCTTTTATTATGTGTGAATAGTAAAATAACATTAGATAAGCAATGAAAAAATCCAATCAGCAGCAGCTTTCCTGAAGGTTTTGACTGCAGTCTTATGTACACAGTGTTATCTGATTCTAATCCTTGGATTTTAAAGAGCAGAAATAGCTTCAAAATTATAAACAAACATGTTTTTATGAGATGAGCATTTTCATTACTATTATTTCTGCAAAACAAAATAAAAATAATGTGATGGACGACACAGTCTTTTGACTAAATGTGAAAACAGGGGAAAGTATATTTTCCCAGGCCAATAAGGTTATATGAATAAAAGAATCATGACACTGGATGGGGTACCTGGTTTACAGAGCCTGATAGTATGTCTTAACCATGACTTCCACTGAGATTTTGCCAAGAGTGTGATTTCCCCCTCCCTAATAATATCTGCAAAAGATTAGAAATGAGTGACAAAATATTCTGGTTTTAACAGTCCACTACAATCTGCATCTATGAATCAACTGAAAGTGTAATGAGGAGGCAAAATATATACACAAATAGAGATACGTACACAAAGAGACAAAAAAATTACTACCAATAAAAGACAATCCATTTACAAAGGCACAGACTAAATGATCCATGAATTCAGAGGTAGGTAACACGTTTTCTTCAAAAGAAAAGGGGAGTGGGAAGAAGAGCACCTTGGTGGTAGTATCTAGAAGTGAAGGAGCAAAGCTGTGGCTACCTTTCATTTATTGAGATCATCTCAGCTTTACCTTTCTTTTATTTTTGAGACAGAGTCTCGCTCTGTCGCCCAGGCTGGAGTGCAGTGGTACGATCTCGCCTCACTGTAACCCCTGCCTCCCCAGTTCAAGCAACTCTCCTGCCTCAGCCACCCAAGTAGCTGGGACTACAGGCATGTACCAACATGCCCAGCTAATTTGTGTATTTTTAGTAGACAGGGTTTCACCATGTTGGTCAGGCTGGTCTCGAACTCCTGACCTTGTGATCCGCACGCCTTGGCCTCCCAAAGTGTTGAGATTACAGGCGTGAGTCACCGCGCCTGGCCTCAGCTTTATCTTTCTTTGATAAAAATCTCTGGTCAGAAAAGTTCCCAAATACATTGGTAAGTAACACATGTTATAAAGTAAATAAGGTCTGGTCCAATCCTAGCTGTGACCCTACCATGCTATGTGACTCTAAGTAAGTCACTTGGCCCCTCTAAATCTAGTTTGCTGATCCATAAAATGCAAAATGTAACACCTACCACTTCAGTGGATAAGAATTAAATGAGGGCCGGGTGTGGTGGCTCACGCCTGTAATCCCAGCACTTTGGGAGGCCGAGGCGGGTGGATCACGAAGTCAAGAGATCGAGACCATCCTGGTCAACATGGTGAAACCCCGTCTCTACTAAAAATACAAAAACTTAGCTGGGCACGCTGGTGAGTGCCTGTAATCCCAGCTACTCAGGAGGCTGAGGCAGGAGAATTGCCTGAACCCAGGAGGTGGAGGTTGCAGTGAGCCAAGATCGCGCCATTGCACTCCCGCCTGAGTAACAAGAGCGAAACTCCGTCTCAAAAAAAAAAAAATTAAATGAATGCATATGGACCAATTAAAGATGACTTAGCATAGAACAAGTGCTTTTAAAATTACAGCTGTTTATTTGTAAGATATTAAATGCCATCCTTACCAAGATTGGGACAACTGCTCAGAATCTTGCTTTTTTATTTTAAATCACTTTATTGAGGTATGATAGGCATAGAAAAAGCTGTAGACATTTATTTTTTAATATTTATTATTATTATTTTTTGAGACAGAGTTTTGCTCTTGTTGCCCAGGCTGGAGTGCAATGGCACAACCTCAGCTCACTGCAAGCTCTACCTCCTCAATTCAAGTGATTCTCCTGTCTCAGCCTCCTGAGTAGCTGGGATTACAGGCACCCGCCACTATGCCCAGCTAATTTTTGGTACTTTTAGTAGAGATGGGGTTTCACCATATTGGCCTGGCTGGTCTGGAACTCCTGACCTCAAGTGATCCGCCTGCCTGGGCCTCTGAAAGTGCTGGGATTACAGGCGTGAGCTACCATGCCCAACCAGCTATACACATTTAATTTATACAATTGAATGAATTTGGATATATAAGCATATACTTGTGAATCTTGCTTTTTAGGACAATTACATGGCTCTTGGTGGGAGACATACTGTGCTCTAGAAAACCAGAGGTCCTCACTAGTCCTGGGGAGCAGAAGATGATTAATTTTGTTCTAACGATTTCTTTGTGAAAAGGTTGCAAACCCTAACTGAATATTACAGGCTCACAACTTTAAAAACCTTGTTTTAGTATTTAGATTAATCCAGCAAGTAAGCAGAGAAAACAGAGGAGAGAGCTCCCCTTCAATCATACACCCCAGCTGCATGCTCGGTTAGAAACAAAGAAATCTAGAACCTATAATCACTCTCTTACAGTGAGCCTAGAATTTAGAAAAGCCAAAACTAGTAGTGACTGACAGGACACCATGATAGTGAGCTACCACAAATGCTGCTTGGGGCAGCACTCTTTAGATGATCTTCCTAGCTTTGTTAAAATCACATCAATGCAGTATCACTTTTCATCTGTAGTGTAAATGGTTTTTATGAAACGGTTTGGTAAAACGCATGGCACGTGACTGTACCACTACAAATGTGTTAGCAGACCCAGTCAGAAACCATGGCAATGATCTGATCATGTGAGTATTCTAGCAAGAGTAAGAAAATAAACCTAATCTTTATAAAGACTTACTGGTGCCCTACCAGAGTTGGATATCTAATCTCTTCCAAGGGAGCTCCCATTTCCAACGTAGAAGAAGCAAAAATTGCTCTCAAGCTACCACCAAATAATCATATGGTATTTGACGGCTCGGCTTATTTTTTAATCTTCTATGAACTCTGCAGAATTGTATCTGGATCTTTACAACATGATGATATGAGATTATGAATACAGTGAATAAATACAACCTTCTGGTATAACAATTTAAGCATCACAGAGTGAGTAAATACTGCAGAGTGAATCCTAACACTTGAAACAGAATCTTCCAGAGTCCAGAAATCCACCTGACTGCCAAGAATAATACTTCCGTGGTTCAAGCAATACCAGTACCCAGAGGGGTTTCCACAGACATAACCACATGAGTTACTGCATACTGGGTAAAATAGAAAAAGCAGACATTTATGAATGTACAGTTTGCAGACATCTTAAAACTACTCATAAACATGCAATTTACAAATATAGAAGAAATGGGGGACTTTAGGAATATGCAGCATCTGTTTAAATTGCTTAATTATATGGTTTCTTCTATGAGTTTTCCTCATTCTAACGGTCTGTATTGGGGGTGGGGGTGGGGGTGGGGAATACATGGGTCTCCCAACCAAAGTGAATGAAACCAGTCTCACTGAAAGAAGCTCTGTGATGAGAACTATTATAATACATGAGAGATTCTTGACTTCAGGATGAGGAAGAAAAGACACAGGGTCAGAGGACAAAATCCCACCAATTAGATATCAAAGAAAACCTTTCAATTCACCAGGCTATGCTGAGGCAGGGTTTGTTAGATTCTCTAGCAATAAAAAAATGCACAGTATCTTCTCATGCACCTCACACAAGATTTCTATTTCAGTTCTGATAAAAAACACAGTATCACACATCGTGTCACAAAGAAAAGAGTCAGTTTAGCTAGTTCAAGTAAAAACCAGGCAGCTGCTAACAGAGACAGGTTAAAGCTGGGGAGGGTCACAGCACATTCAATTTGCTATGTTTTTCCTTCAGAAGAATGTCAATAAAAACCACGGCCAAATGAGGTATCTGAAGTTAAAAAGAAAAAAAAAAAAAAAAGTCCTGTTATGCAGTGAACCGCTGGGTTCACCTAACAGTTAGGGGCAGTCAGACAAGTTAGCAAAAGAGAGCCCTGGCCAAACGTACAGCGGCCAACAACTTGAAGAAAGCTGTCTTTCTCCCTCGACGTCCTAGGGTAGGGACCAGTCCCACATTTAGAAACATTATTTCTGGGACCAATAGCAATTTATTTTGATAGAACCACTGGATTTTTTTTTCTTGAGTTCTCAACAAAGGAGCCATATTAGGAAATAATCTCGCAAAAAGCAAAGTGCCCCCTCCCCCTTTTCCCCATGATCGATTCACACACGCTGGTGCACGCTGACACGCACAGACACACGCCCGTGCACAATGGCCAGTACAGGAACTCGCACAGGCCCACGAGGCCTCAGGAGCCCGGCAGGCTGAAGGCTCGGGTATGGCCAGCCCCAGGCGCTCAGGCAGGAGGCCCCTCGGCCCGCCGCCCCGGAACCAGCTGCTGGGCTGGTGTGCTGGGGCTGCTCGCCCCCCAGCGGGGCCCTGGGGAAACGGCTGCCAGCGGCTCAGAGTCTTTTAACCCCTTGGGGAAATAGGTGTTATAACACCCACCTGCGGGGCCTGGTCAGGGGTGCAGCCTCGAATGCTCCCCCTTCCCCGCCACGGGGCAACACTTAACAGCTCTTGGCTGGCTCCCGCAAAGCTAATCGTGTCGCTGTCTCCACAGGACTTCTAAAGCAAATGGGTGTTTCTGAGCTGTCACCCCTGGGGGTCCAAGCATACCAAGAAGGAAAAACTTAGAGGGCAGTAGATGCAGACTGGACTTGGTAACTCGTCCCTAAGGGACTGAGGCAAGTCCCAAAGGGACCAGGGCTGCTTGGACCAGCTGGCCCAGCGAATTACGGAAGGGGTGGAGGGACCTGAGGGCAAACGCCCCATGTCCCCTTCCCCAGGTCGGGGACTGGGGCCCGTCCCCTTTCCAGGACACTTACCTTCTTCCGGGGCTGCCATTTCATCATATTTGTACAGCCGATACGTGGAACATCAAGATGTTGGCTGGGGGCTGGGGGCAGATGCAGGGCAGCGACGACTGCAAGTCATGCTGCCTCCCTCCCACCCCCTAATTCTTTCCCATATTCACTGCGAAGGGAAAAGCCCCAGGAGAGTCCAGTCTTTTCGCCTTCAGTTCAATGAAAAGTATCCCCAAACCACGAACACACTTCCCACCAGGCTAGGAAGTCCCAGCAGCCACCGGCGTACTCCTGCCAGAGCGGGGCATTTTCCCGGCCAGCGCCTGCAAAAGAAGCCTGCGGCAGGGGGTCTCCAAGCTGGCTGCAGAGACCCTCCCTCAGAGAAGAGACTGAGAACGCGAGCTGCTACAGAATCCCAACCGGGCTTCTGCCATCCAAACCCCTTTTGGCGATTTCTCCTCTTCTCAAAAAAGATCAGACAAGCAATCAAACCCTCACGCGCAGCCTGGAGCAATTCCCACAATTCTGGGTGTATTTCTCGTTTGTAAAATTTAGCAAAGAAAATTCCAAAGATCTGTAATCAGAGCTTCTTTACGCTGTTTTCGCTTCCTTCTTGGATAACTTGGGAAAAGGATCTGCCCTTCTCGAAATGCCTACCTTCCCTGAACACTGTAAATAGGAAAACTTGGTTTGTGTGTTTAGATTTTTTTTTTAAATTCCCAAGAACCTTGGGAATTTAAATTTAAATTAGTGGGGAAAGGCTGGAAGGAAATCCTGCAAGAACCCAACTCCACAGCTCAGTCTGCACTAATGACTTCCTTCCCTTCAGTGTGAGCACAGCCAGCCCAGCTCCAGCCACACAGAGCAAACGGTTTCTGGGTCTTAGTGCCACGACTTCTGCTCCAACATAGAAAGTAAAGCATGCAGTTTTAGAGGCACCCAAGAGCTCCTAAGGAATCAAAGCCAAAAACACCTACGTGGTCAGGAAATCATTTTAAGACATACTTAGACTTGTAAGGCAGTTATATCTAGAAAAAAAAAGGAAAAGGAAGTACTCTAGGCTACAATCTAAATTTCTGATTTGAAGAAAAAAGATTTTAAGTATCTTACAGAATAAAATATTTTAATCAAGAATTTTACCCCCAATGAACGTTAATAGATTCCATTTCCTTCTCTAAATTTAGAACTTATTTCATTACTATAAAAACTATTTCTATGGGGATTGAGTTTCATTCATTTTCTGTGAAATTATTTCATCCTATTTAAGGAGATACATCTATAAATATAAAAATATTATGTAATTCTACTATTATTTATCATCCAACATGTCTATCAACTCCTAATCCACCATAAAGCTGTTTTGATAGCTGGAATATAACAGGTAAACTACTAGAATACCAACTGATATGCATAATAATAATAACTGATGTACCAATGTTCCAACCATGTTTAACTTATTACCCTCCGACTTCTGTACGAATTCCCAGGATTGACTAATGCGGGAGATTATATGCAAATTGATCATTAACTATATCAGTATAAATAAGTCATTAAAACAGTATAAATAAGAAAACAGTTAATTCAAAGGGACTGCTTTTGAGTTGTTTTCCAAGCCCGAGAATCTGAAATTCAATAGAGTGCATTATCTTTATAATAATCATATTAACAATTTTAGCTGAATGAACAAGTATTATTTATTGAGCCACTAGTCTATGCTAGAACCTATGCCTACATTCATTATCTCACAGCCCTGCAAGGAAGGTCTTATTGTTCCATTTCCCAGATGAGAACACTTGAGATTCATAGTGCTCATTTACTCAACCAAAACCACACATGTAGAGCATAATGGGGCTAGAATTCAGACCCACAATGACCCTACCAGAGCTTACGCCTTTTCTAAGACATGCATCATAGCTACATACCAACTTCTCATCTCAGTAAACTTACTAAGTATCAATGACTTAAGCACCCATTATTTCACTGCCAGTCCCTGTTCTAAGTACTGGAAATATGAGTAATATGTTGTCCCTGCCCTTGAGAAGATTACATAACTGTAGGCAGCAGTCACAAATAACTCCAATACTCTGTATATATCTGACATATTAAAATCATTCTGGGCAACTTTATTTGGATATGCTACTGGCATAGAAAGGTCAATAAATTCCAAACCAAATTCATCAATTTACTCTAAAATCAGCTTCTCTTCCCAACTTTCCTTTCTCTGTCTACAACACCATTTATTCTTCCAGGATCACAAACTAAAACCGAAACATCATTCCTTATGTGTAATCTATCACCAAGTCCTCTCTCTTCTTAGACATTGCAAATTCCTACTGCTGACATCTGAAGCCAGAACCTCACAAAACAAAGATACATCAAGTACCAACTAGGTGCAAAACATCATATAGGATAGAAAGGTTTAAAACTAAGTCCTTATGCTAGAGAAAGTTACCAAGAAGTTAGGATGGAACCAAAAACCTATAAGAAGACAACCAGGCACATACTGCTTAGTCAGTTAAGCAATATATGAGTTATGTGGTCAATAACTTCAGGTTCTCCAGGAGTTACCAAGGATAAATCAACAAAAACAGGGATGGTCAAGGAAGACTTCACAAAGGAACTTGAAGTAAAAATTCAGAGGAGGTACAACTTACTCTGGAGCCAAAAGCCAAGGTGCTTACCACAGCCTATGATGCCCTTCAGGGTCTGGACCCCTCCACTGTTCTGAACTCACCTTTTACCCTTTTCTTGTTCCCTTACTCAGCACCTGCCATACTGCCCTCTCACTGTCCCCTGAACATGCCAGTCATATACTTGTGCTCTCTGCCTGGATCACTCTTCCTCCAAAGGCCCTCTTGGCTGCCTCCCTAAGTCCTTCCAGGACTCTGTTCAGATATCATACAGAAAAGCTGTCTCTCACAATCTCACCTAATACACACTATGACCCTCACGCTGTTCCTTTCTACCCTACTTACCCTGTTACATTTTCCTTCTTAGCCCTTATGACATATACATCTACACATACACACACACACACACACACACACACACAAACACACACACACGTATTTCTAAAATGTTCATTCACCTCACAAGAACATAAATTCCAAGGGAGCAGGGACTTGACTCTTATAATACCAACACCCAGTGAACAGTGTCTGACACACAGCAGGCAGGCAATCAATCAATACTTATTGAATAAAACAATAAAATAAATAGAAAAAAGATAATGAAGAGAACAGTGTAAGCAAAGGAGGCAGACATGTAAGATGTATTCAAAATACAAAATACTGACTCACTATCTAAAATATAAGTATGGGAATGTTAGAGGCAGGGATTTTGTCTTGTTCAGCTTTGTAATCCCTAGTGTCTAGAACAGTACCTGGAACAGAAGAGGTACTCAATATTTATATGGCAAAAGAATGAATGGGGTAGGAGGTGGGAGGATGGAGAATCAATACTGAATACATTCCATTCCATATAAAGTAAAGATACTTTGGCAAGAACCAAAGATACTTTGTTGGAACCAAATGGCTGGGAACACTGACTATAAGGCAATATAGTTTGAACGTTTATCCCCTCCAAATCTCATGTTGAAATATAATCCCCAATGTTGTAGGTGGGGCCTGGTGGGAGGTTTGGGTCATGGGGCTGGATCCCTCATGAATGGCTTGGTGCTGTCCTCACTCAAGAGTTCACTTGAGATCTGGTTGTTTAAAACAGTGTAGCACGTAGCTGTTCCAGCTCTTGTCACGTGATGAACCAGCTCCCTCTTTGCCTTGGGCCATGATTATAAACTTCCTGAGGCCCTCACCAGAAGCAGATGCTGGTGCCATGCTACCTATATAGCCTGCAGAACCAAAAACCAATTAAACCTCTTTTCTTTGTAAATTACCCAGTCTCAGGTAATTTATAGCAATGCAAAAACAGAATAACAGAGAAGGCAAAGAAATTTGGACTTTACCCTGTAGGATGCAGAGCATTGACGATATGAACAGTAGGAAAAGGGCACAGTTGAAACTGCATTGTTAAGCAATCTAATATATAACAAAATATTAACTATGATTTTATGGAGCTGTTTTTCTGAAAGCTCTGTGCATGATTTAAATGCTTATTATGACCATTTGACAGAAAACAACACTGAAATTCAGTGGACCTAAGTAACCCATGCAGTGCCACAGAGCCAGTCAATGGCAACAAAAGAGCTATAATCCAGGGCTCCTGCTTATAAACCACTGCCTGAGTGATGGGGCTAGGAACCTACAATTGCTTTAGGACTTAAAGAGAGACGTTTTTACATTTTGTATAGCTTCTGACTTGCCATATAGCAAAAATTTTCAGAAAGGGAAGGCAAGTAACATAAATAAGTGAAACAGAGACAGACTTAAAACAAAAGGGAATTGTGAAGATTGTAAACCTAAAGAGATATGAATCATGTTAAAAGGGGCAACTGCTAAGCAACTCAATTGATGTGATTTAGAAATATCAGTTCAGCAGTATCAGATCCTCTAAATTTTCATGAGAAGCTAAAAATTTCCTGATTTTTAACTGTTTGCTCAAAAACTCTAAAGCATCCTAACAGGCCAAACAAAACATGCCTATAGGGCTAAATTCCATCTGCAAGTCCTAATTTGTGACTCCTGATTTAAACCACTCAAGGCTTCAGCTTCTCATAGGCAAATTAAGAGACCCAGTAGTACCTAATATGTTGGAGTGGTTTTTCTGAAGGCATCTGTGAATCCATATGCATACCACACATGGTCTGTAAACTGAAGAGCAATCTCAGGCTCAGATGTTCTTGGACTTTAAATATAAAGTTATTTAAACTGGGGGTGGGAATAGGGAATCTGAGAACAGTAAACTGTATCAAGAAAGGAGAAAACATATTTATGTTTCTGTAGAAAGAATCAATCTAAAACTTCAAAGTGATGCAAAGCTTTAAACTGGTTTTCAATTTTTTAGGTATATTTCCTTTGGGTCACTTATTTGTAACCTATACAGCACTTCTTTCCCTGCTGTCTGGTGAGTGTTTTGGCTTTCGTTTAATGGGTACCACTTGACAGAGGACTATTACCTAAAAGACTTTAAACACCCACACCATCTTAAACCATGTTATTTTTTCTTATTTCTTTTGCTTAATCCAAATTGAATCTGTATTTACTCCTAAAATATTTACAGAATTACTATTGTATCAATATATTTTTTCTATTTGGAATATTTATATAGAGCTACTAAGCCAGCATAGTTCAGAATGTTAAAATTTAACATTATTGTTTCAAAGATCCAACATCAAACAGTAATCACACATTTTGCCACGTCTGTAGGTATTTTTACATCTCCTTCATTTTTTAACATAGCACTTTACAGGTCACTTCTCTAAATGCAAATACTGTAAAACAGTCTATTAAAATAGTATTTTACTCAATAACTACTTGCCTATTCAAATCTGAACAAAAGCAAGAAAGAAAAAATGAAGAAAATGCATCTTTTTCCATTGTAAATTTCTTCAAGATTTCCTAAGGAGTGATGTATCTGACACTGATCAAAGGGTAAATGCCTGAAAAGGCTAGACTCATACTTATTTATATTTATTGTGTTTTAGGAGAATATTTAACTCCATGTGAAAAGTATTTGAAAAATACATTACTTTTCCTACAGACCTCTAAATTATGTTCAAGTATCTAAGGAGGTATTAAGAAAATAAAGAGACAATGGGTAGAAGTGTAGTTAACACCAAAAAAATGTTGCCTCATTAGTGATATTTCACACAGTTGGGTAATCTGAGACTATCAAGGCCTCACTTTGCTAGAAAAGAAATTAAAATAACTTGTTGCAGGAAGAATTCTACCACACAGCTCAGGTGATACAGGACCATGCTCCCATTCCCCTAGCAGAAAACTGCTACAGATCACTCCACAACATTCAAAGCAGATCACCACAGACCTTTCCCATCTCACTTCCTTCCACTATCAGGCGACTCCAGACAGGCTGAAGTTCCATCCTATAAATTCAACACATTTACTGAGTACTCATTATGTACAAAGGACTGTTGTAGACACTGTGAGAAAAAACAAAAATGAATCAGATGATTTTGCCCTTGAGGAGGCAGTAGTCACATAGAGGTCAAAAGAGAAGACAGGTACACAACTAATAAAAATAATAACAACAATAGCAGCTAACACTGACTGATCTCGCCATTTGTCTGACTCTTAAGAGACCAACTGTTAGCCAAGCTAAGTGCTAGAAGAACGGGAATAACTAGTGGCATAGTCTCTCATTAAGACTAAGTAAGCTCAAAAGAGTAATTAGGTCTAACTGTGGTAACTGAGAAAGGTTTCACAGGAGAGGTGGCACAGTACTCTTTCAACAAGCAGGGAACACAACATGAACCAAAACATGGAGGTATGAAAGTATGAACTACATTAGCAAGCATCTAATAGATCTGTAATCTATAATGCAAAGCAAGCTATAATGACCTTTGGAAGGCTGTGAACTCTATTCTCTTAACAATACAATAACAGCTTTCATTTATTGAGTATGTACATGCCGAGCATTGAAATATTTTAACATTTTTTTATTTCATTAAAATAACATCTTCTTAACACTTTTATGAAGAGGAACTATTATTATGCCTATTTTATAGAAGAGGAAGCTAAGGCTAAAGAATTAAGTAAATTCCCAACGTATCATGGCTAGAAAGTAGAAGAAAGGAAATTGAAGTCAGTCAGATCCAAAGCCTTGCTTTTAACTTCTGACTTAGAATACAATGATGAGCCACTACAAAATTTTAATTAAGGTATTGGCAAATCTGAGTTTTATGCTGATAATTCTGCAAGTACTGTGAAGGATAGAAAGAACAGGAAAACAATAAAGACAAGAAGGCCAAATAAGTTTCTGTTGCAACAGAGCAGTAAGGAACGAGGAGGTCCTGAATTAGGGCAGCAGAAACAGAAAAAGGACTTTTTGAGAGACATTTCGCAAGTAAAACAGGTTCTAAGAGCCTGTTTCATGAAAGGAACCAAGAAGGATTTAAAGGTGATCCCCAAATGTTTCACTGTTAGTTAGAAAAAGAGAAACTCCACTAACTGAAGTGTAGGTCACAGAAAAAAAGTTGGATATTGAATTCTGTTTAAGACTTGTAGGATCTAAGGTACTGAGAGGCACAGAGATGTGAAGTAAGTAGGCAGAGGTATGACCTACAGTTAAGGATATATATTGATGTAGATATAGATACAGAGTATCGGTAAATAGGTAGAGCTATAAGGAGATGGGGGTCATTCACATGATAATGATGATGTATATAAAGTCCTAGGTTTAAAAAAATTCTTCCAGTGATGAAGTTTGGAGCAAGAAGAATTTGAAAAGGAGAAAAAAAGAGAGATCATATAATTGAGTTTTGAGCAATATCATACTTCTAAATACAACCTACTTCACTGCTCAGATGGAATGCGAGACCTACCCAGTTTCCTTAGGCAGCAATTTTCATTTGGCTAACACTACCTGGTTCAAACCCTAGATCCACCATTTACTAGCTGTGTGCTCTTGTGTTACTTCATTTTTCTGTACCTCAATTTATAACTCTGTATATGGAGATAATAATAGCACCTACCTATGATTTTTTAGATTAAATTATGTATGTAATTATCCACACCTAAGAACACACATAATATATCCTATACATATGATAATCCTATATATTTAGTATTGTTACTCTACTTGTTATTTTACTATGCTAACACTGAATTTTTTTTCCTATTTCATCATTCCATAGACTTTTTACAAATTATAAGGGCTGCAAAGTACCAGAACTAATGCTCATGCATTTCAGTGGTATAATCATTTTTCTAATGGGACTTCAGTTTCTGTCCATGACAGAGCAACTGGGACTAGGCTTACTCTCCTAACATAACTAAAAAACTGGATAAAATAAAGGAAAAATACTGTTTTCCAAGTGTTTCAGACAACAGGCAGCACAGTACTATGAACCTTGAGGCGAGCAAAATGAATGTCATGAGCCCTATGATCACTCTTGGCTTTCTGCCTGGAGGTACTTTCCAGACTTCAGGGCAGGAAAGGGATCCCAAACAGAGCAAAAGGATCTTGCTGAGTTGAGAAAACAGAGATCAGAGTTTAAGGAGGACAAAGTAGCTGGAACATTCAGAGTACAGAACTGAAGGGGATACACAGACCCGGCGCTCCAGAAATCAGCACAGGAATCCTCTTAGGTTTTGGCTGAACTCTAAATTGGCCAACATATGGTAAAACTCCACAAGGCAAAGTGGAAGCCATAAGCTGACCAACTGCCAGAGCTCATCAGAATTGCAAGACTTCCAAGTTCAACCAGCCAGAGTGACGGGATATATTAAATGTCTAGGACATTCAGTAGAGACCTCAGAAAGGTTATGTCTGCACAGAAGGAGTAAACTAGCCCAGACTAAAGTGTACTCTTAACTCACTCTAACAAAGCTTACAAACCAACCTTGAAAAGTTCAACACTCTTTGAGGGAAGACAACAAAATTCAGCACTCAATGAAAATGTCCAGCAATCATTTTCCAATGATGCTTATGAAAGAACATAGGTGTTAGCCTGAAAATACAGTAAGTCTTCACTTAATGTTATCAATAGGTTCTTGGAACTGCAACTTTAAAGAGAACAACATACAGCAGGTCCTCAAATAATGTCTTTTATTCAACATTATTTTTATAATGTTAATGAGAAAAAAAATTGGTTTTATTATACATTAGTTCACTTAAAGTCAGTTTCCAAGAACCTATCAACAATGTTAAGTGAGGATTTACCGTACATACTTGTTATCTCTTCGGCAAGCAGTTAGTCTTCACCATAACCATACTATGACTATATCATAAATTTTCTTATATAAATTAGATTAATGAATTGTAATGCCTTTGGCTACAATCTTTTCTCTATCAGGTAGTCATATACTATGACTATATCATAAATTTTCTTATATAAATTAGATTAATGGATTGTAATACCTTTGGCTACAATCTTTTCTCTATCAGGTAGCCACAGCTACAGTGCAAGTGCAATTTTGCTATTATATAATTATTCTGGGGAAATTTCAGTATGTCATACTTAATTAAAACTTATCTGGAATGGATTCAGTAGTCACATATTTGGGCCAGAATATACAGCTTTAGATTTATTAACTTTCCCAAAGAAACCCTGAGTATGCAGTGGTAGTGACTGTGTGTATGTGTGTGTGCGTGTTTTTTTTTTAGCATGTAGGTTTAATTAAAGAAAGACGCTTGAACTGGAGGATTATTGACTTGTGTGTTTTTAACCAAAAGAGGCTGTATTTCTCTGGCTATGGTGAAAGAGACATATGGAAAATGGGTCTCTTCTCAATCTTAGAGGAAGAAACAGATCATGGGAAAAGAAAGTAGGAATAAAATATTATTTTTTGTTTTTTTGAGATGGAGGCTCACTCTGTCACTCAGGTTGGAGTACAGTGACACAATCTCGATCACTGCAACCTCTGCCTCCCTGGTTCAAGCAATTCTCCTGCCTCAGCCTCCCGAGTAGCTAAGATTACAGGCACCTGCCACCACACCCGGCTAATTTTTGTATTTTTAGTGGAGAAGGGGTTCCACCATGTTGGCCAGGCTGGTCTCAAACTCCTGACCTCAGGTGATCCACCCTCCTCGGCCTCCCAAAGTGCTGAGATTACAGGCATGAGGCACTGCACCCAGTGGGATAAAATACTCTTGAAGTGCATCTGGAGGCCCTCTAATGAATTGTTGCTTAACTCTACAATTATGAATTCATAAGCAATCAAGTGCATTATATTCACAAAAGTGAAACAAGGACATGGCATTACAGAATAACCATAGTTCTTTTGTGGGGGAATCAGGTGGGGGGTTAGGGAGGTACATTTTTACAGTTGTTAAAATGCCTAGCATCAGAATTGCCATCCTCTGTTTTGGGGAACTTCCCCATTATCTGAATCTTGGTGGAATATAAAGAATATCTCATGAAAGCAACAAAAAAGTTCAGATAATTACTTTTCCCTACCATCTGAGTCAGGATGAAGACACAACACCTAGGCTCAGCTCTTTACCAGAACACTGAATGTAAAGCAAGTGACACACGGAATAGTGGCAGAGAGAAACTGCTCTGGAAGTAGCCACAGCAACGTCCAGTTTCTAGGGTCATCAGTGCCAGAGGATCTCATAGGGTATCCTGTATCCAGCTCCAACAGTGATGGCTCACGTTCTGGTAGCCAGGATACAACAGTTGCTGTATACAGTTATGGATGAGATCCAGGTACCTGTTTTCCCTTGGATTCTGCCCATTATCTAACCTGATTTGCCAGTCACCTTAATGATTCTATGAGCCACCCAATATCTTTTCAATAAAGTCTTCTTTTGGCAAAAACAGTCAGAGTTGCTTTCTGTTACTTGTACCTCAGAACTCTGACTGACTAGCAAGAGACATTTGATTTTGCTTATATTAAAACACAAATTTTTCTTGCATGAACATAGTCACAGGTCTTCCATCCTCTTTTCTGTCTATAATTACTCCTCAAAGATTCAGCCAGTCTCAAGCCTCTAACTACCATCTCTTAATTCATGACTCCCATATTTATGCCTCAAAAACCCACATCTCTACTAAGCTCCAGACTTGTAACTGCCTACCCAACATTTCCGCAAAGATGTCTAACACACATCTCAGACTTACACAGCCAATGAATCTTGTCCTTCTTCAGTTTTATTTTATCTCAAGTAATAGCATTTCTATTCATCCTGCAATTCAGGCCAAAACTTTATAGTCCCCTTTGATTCTTCTCCTTTCCTGGCCTCAACATCCAGTACACTAACAAGTCCTCAGCTCTCTCCCTACAAAACCTAATCCAAATCCTGCCACTTTATCATCACCTCTACCCCTTTCTCTTTAGCAACAGATGCCATCAACATCATCTGGACTACTACAATATCTTCCACTCTGCCTCTTGTGATGCAGGCTCTTGGTGGAGCCAGGATGATCTTTCTGTAAATTAAGTTGTACATTTGCCCCTGTTTAAGACACGCTTAAGGTTTCCCTTTGCACAAAAAATAAAATCCAAAGGCTTTAACATAGCTTACAAGGTTATACATGATCTAACCTCTACTTTTCACCCTCTTTTTTTTTTTTTTTTTTTTTTTACCATACCTTCCCTTAATTGTGCTGCAGGTGTACCTGCCTTCTTATGCTTCCTTTATGACCTTGTTAATTGCAGTTATGTCTGCCTGGAATACTCTTTCTGCAGGATAGGTATTTCCTTTTCCACATTCAAGTTTCTTTTCAAATAGCAAGTTCCCAGAGAGGGTATCCCTGACCAAAATTAACCTACCCCCCAACTAAATAATTACATACCCTATTAGTTTAGTTTGTCTTCTTCAAACCACTTATTACAATTTGAAATTACATTATTTACTCATTTAACCTCTGTGCACCCAGCAGCTTATAAGCTCTATGTAGTGCTATCTGTATTGTTTTCCGCTGTAAATTCAATCTCAAGCCTATAATCCCAGCATTTTGGGAGGCTGAGGCAAGCAGATCACCTGAGGTCGGGAGTTCAAGACCAGCCTGGCCAACATGGTAAAACCCCATCTCTACTAAAAATGCAAAAAAATTATCTGGGTATAGTGGCAGGTGCCTGTAATCCCAGCTACTGGGAGGCTGACGCAGGAGAATTGCTTGAACCTGGGTAGCGGAGTTTGCAGTGAGCCAAGATTGCACCATTGCACTCCAACATGGGCAACAAGTACAAAACTACGTCTCAAAAAAAAAAAAAAAAAATTCCGAGTATATTAGGTACTCATTAAATATTTATTGAAGAATTGAATACATATAATGTTGGTTATATAAGAAGAAATACTTAGAATTTCCTTTTGCAATAAAATGTTCAGCATGGCGTTTATTCACTTATCAAGGGATGCCTGTAAATATCTTCATTCTTGAAAGATATACTCTCTCAAGTAATACAAAAAGAGGGGTCACTCCGCTTTAGACAGCATTGCACACAGGAGTAAGTCAAAAGATACTGAAATGAAAGAAATATAAGCTGATGAAAAGTAAACATTAATTATTCTGAAAATAATTATTGTCCAATAATGTCTTTTACTGCAAGAAGTCCAATAGTATCACTTTCTATCTTCATTTACATTGATGAGAATCTTGTATTATCCAAAGATGGGTAGATAAAATGATCTTTAGATAATTTAACAAATAAATTTAAAACACTTTGAAATTCTTAGATGAAGTATAAATCACTTGTCAAAAGTACAATCTTATTTGTCAAAACATGAAAATGAGAAAAGAGAAGACACAGAAATAACAAGCTCAGAGCTGCCAAACTGACAGGCAGTCTTAAGTGAGACAGTCAAAACATACATATGCTAATTTTTAAAGTGCTGTCTATCTGGCTGCTCATATGAAAACAAGAGAGGGCTTTTTCTTCATATTTCAAAAGTATATAAATGGGTCAAAAAGTGAACACTCTGATTACCAAATTAAGCAAGAGAAACTAAGAGCATAAAGAATTTTCCATTTAAGTTCTGAGTGCACATATAAGAAAACTACGAACTACATTCCATGAATTTCATGGAAGGTAATTAAGAAGATCCAACCCCTACAAAAATATTCCTACCACCTATAACATCTAACATAATCACCGGGAGTGTTCTGGGTATAGAACACAGCGAAAGAGATAACTTAACATGTTAGCAGGTGAGTTTAGGTTTATATTATAAATGGCAAAAATCACACTTCTAAAACAATACTGAAATTGGGTTAAAGATTTAAATAAAATTCACAGATATGATTTCTAATTATTTTTCTTCTTCATTTAATATAATAAAGGGTTTTCTTATTAACATTTCTCCTAAGCAGTCTTTCCTCTTGCAGCACTACTGATTTTAAACAAAAGAGCATCGTGGCCGGGCATGGTGACTCACACCTGTAATCCCAGCACTTTGGGAGCCTGAGGCAGGTGGATCATCTGAGGTCAGGAGTTGAAGACCAGCCTGGCCAACACACTGAAACCTCATCTCCCTAAAAATACAAAAATTGGCCAGGCATGGCCTGTGCATGCCTGTAAGCCCAGCTACTTGGGAGGCTGAGGCAGAAGAATCGCTTGAACCTGGGAGGTGGAGGTTGCAGTAAGCCGAGATCACACCACTGCACTCCACCCTGGGCAAAAGAGCAAGACTTCATCTCAAAAACAAAAAAGAATGCTGGTATTTCTAGACTTGGATTCAGACATTCTGCCACTAAAAAAGAATGTGGCCATATATAAGTTGATACCATTTATGTGACATGTCGAGAATAGGCAAATCCATAGACACAGAAAGTAGATTAGTGGTTACTGGGGGTTGAGGGGAATGAGGAGTGACTGTTAATGGATAAAGGGCCTCTTTTCAGGGGAGGTGAAGATGTTCTAGAATTAGATGATGATGATGGTTGCATAATTTTGTAAATATACAAAAAGAAACAGTGAATTGTAACTAAAATAAACAAAGTTTACTCTTTATTATCCTTCTTCATTCAAAACGGTGAGTTTTACGGTATGTGATTTAGATCTCAATTAAGCTGTTATTAAAAAGTATGTGGTCAGCTTTCCTCAATTCCCCCACCTCAAAAGAAAAGGTTAATATATAATTATCTCTACTTAAAACTTTTTCTCGGCTGGGCGCAGTGGCTCATGCCTGTAATCCCAGCACTTTGGGAGGCCAAGGCGGGTGGATCACGAGGTCAAGAGATTGGGACCATCCTGGTCAACATGGTGAAACCCCGTCTCTACTAAAAATACAAAAAATTAGCTGGGCATGGTGGCGCGTGTCTGTAATCCCAGCTACTCAGGAGGCTGAGGCAGGAGAATTGCCTGAACCCAGGAGGCGGAGGTTGCGGTGAGCCGAGATCGCGCCATTGCACTCCAGCCTGGGTATCAAGAGCGAAACTCCGCCTCAAAAAAAAAAAAAAAAAAAAAAAAAAAAACTTTTTCTCTCACAAATTTTTAAAATCTGAGCTATGAGCTACCACTTGTCCTCCATATCAGATAACAAAAATAAACAACCAGCAAACTAATGTCAGCATAAAAGGTTGAGAAAACATTCTTAGTTGAATGGTTTATTTTATTTATGAGCATGTACTGATGCTATGAATTTATTATAAGTATGACCAGAGAATACATTTCTATAATTATGATTTTAGCTCATTTGTAAGACAAAATGAACTATGTCAGTATTTCACAGCACTCCACTCAGAACACCATGGCTCTCACAGTGTCTTCTTTAAGATACATTTGAGCTAATGAAACCGAACAAAGCTAATTAGGCCAAGTAAGATAAAACTAATCTTTTTCTTAACAGTATATATTACACTAACCTAATATATCTCAGCTATGACCATGACTGGTTAAAAAACATCAACAACCTGTGCACAACCTTTTTCTCAACACCCCCAACCCAGGCCAAAAAAGTAGGTGCGAAGGTTGATTTATATAATCCTCAACAATTTCAGCAACACCACTTGAAACATAAAATTTTTAAAGTCTAATCCTAAAATATGATGACTATCCTGTGTTAAAACCAGGTCCAACTTATAAGAAAAACCTAAAAAGAAAACTTCTGCTTTCTGAAGCACAGTCATATCTCATAGAAAAGTAACAGTGCAATTTTAATACTGTATCTGAAAATCCCAAACTCATGTTTTTTATAGCAATTTCTAGCTTCTATCATAGTTATTTTTATGTATATGAGATTTAAGTCTCCCATAATGATCAAATCAAAAACTATCATATTGTTTTAATTATTGCTCTTTTAAAATTGTGCTTTATTCTGTGGTAGGATTAATTCCCTCTATCATTAGTTTTATTTCTTCAAAATAATCTTTTGTAATTTTTTTTTATTGCATTTTAGGTTTTGGGGTACATGTGAAAAACATGAAAGACTGTTGCATAGGTGCATACGTGGCATTGTGATTTTCAGCCTTCCTCCCCTTCACCTATATCTGACATTTCTCCCCATGCTATCTCTCCCCAACTCCCCACCCCCCACTGTCCCCCCCGCTGTCCCCCACAGACCACAGTGTATAGTGCTCCCCTCCCTGTGCCCATGCGTTCCCATTGTTCAACACCTGTCTATGAGTGAGAACATGCGATGTTTCATTTTGTGTTCTTATGTCAGTTTGCTGAGAATGATGGTTTCCAGGTTCATCCATGTCTCTACAAAGGACATGAACTCATCATTTTTGATGGCTGCATAATATTCCATGGTGTATATGTGCCACATTTTTCCTGTCCAGTCTATCATCGATGGGCATTTGGGTTGGTTCCAGGTCTTCGCCATTGTAAACTGTCCTGCAATGAACATTCGTGTGCATGTGTCCTTATAGTAGAACGATTTATAATCCTTTGGATATATACCTAGTAATGGGATTGCTGGGTCAAATGGAATTTCTATTTCTAGGTCCTTGAGGAATCGCCACACTGTCTTCCACAATGGTTGAACTAATTTACACTCCCACCAACAGTGTAAAAGTGTTCCTATTTCTCCACATCCTCTCCAGTATCTGTTGTCTCCAGATTTTTTAATGATCGCCATTCTAACTGGCGTGAGATGGTATCTCAATGTAGTTTTGATTTGCATTTCTCTAATGACCAGTGATGATGAGCATTTCTTCATATGCTTGTTGGCCTCATGTATGTCTTCTTTTGTAAAGTATCTGTTCATATCCTTCGCCCATTTTTGAATGGGCTTGTTTGTTTTTCTCTTGTAAATCTGTTTTAGTTCGTTGTAAATTCTGGATATCAGCCCTTTGTCAGATAGGTACGCTGCAAAACTTTTTTCCCATTCTGTTGGTTGCCGATTCACTCTATTGACTGTTTCTTTCGCTGTGCAGAAGCTGTGGAGTTTGATTAGGTCCCATTTGTCTATTTTGGCTTTTGTTGCCAATGCTTTTGGTGTTTTGGTCATAAAGTCCTTGGCTACGCCTATGTCCTGAATGGTTTTGCCTAGGTTTTCTTCTAGGGTTTTTATGGTGTTAGGTCTTATGTTTAAGTCTTTAATCCATCTGGAGTTAATTTTAGTGTAAGGTGTCAGGAAGGGGTCCACTTTCTGCATTCTGCATATGGCTAGCCAGTTTTCTCAACACCACTTATTAAACAGGGAATCCTTTCCCCATTGCTTGTTTTTATCAGGTTTGTCAAAGATCGGATGGTTGTAGATATGTTGTGTTGCCTCCGACACCTCTGATCTGTTCCATTGGTCTATATCTCTGTTTTGGTACCAGTACCATGCTGTTTTGATTACTGTGGCCTTGTAGGATAGTTTGATGTCTGGTAGTGTGATGCCTCTCGCTTTGTTCTTTTTGCTTAGAATTGACTTGGCTATGCAGGCTCTCTTTTGGTTCCATATGAAGTTTAAGGTGGTTTTTTCCAGTTCTGTGAAGAAGGTCATTGGTAGCTTGATGGGGACAGCGTTGAATCTGTAAATTACTTTTGGCAGTATGGCCATTTTCACGATATTGATTCTTCCTAACCATGAACATGGAATGTTTCTCCATCTGTTTGTGTCCTCTCTTATTTCATTGAGCAGTGGTTTGTAGTTCTCCTTGAAGAGGTCCTTTACGTTCCTTGTTAGTTGTATTCCTAGGTATTTTATTCTCTTTGAAGCAATTGTGAATAGCAGTTCGTTCTTGATTTGGCTCTCTTTAAGTCTGTTATTGGTGTATAGGAATGCTTGTGATTTTTGCACATTGATTTTGTATCCTGAGACTTTGCTGAAGTTGCTTATCAGTTTCAGGAGATTTTGGGCTGAGATGATGGGGTCTTCTAGATATACAATCATGTCATCTGCAAATAGAGACAATTTGACTTCCACCTTTCCTAATTGAATACCCTTTATTTCTTTTTCTTGCCTGATTGCTCTGGCTAGAACTTCCAGTACTATATTGAATAGGAGTGGTGAGAGAGGGCATCCTTGTCTAGTGCCAGATTTCAAAGGGAATGCTTCCAGTTTTTGCCCATTCAGTATGATATTGGCTGTTGGTTTGTCGTAAATAGCTTTTATTATTTTGAGATACGTTCCGTCAATACCTAGTTTATTGAGAGTTTTTAGCATAAAGGGCTGTTGAATTTTGTCGAAGGCCTTCTCTGCATCAATTGAGATAATCATGTGGTTTTTGTCTTTGGTTCTGTTTATGTGGTGAATTACATTTATAGACTTGCGTATATTGAACCAGCCTTGCATCCCCAGGATGAATCCTACTTGATCATGGTGGATAAGCTTTTTGATGTGCTGTTGTAATTGGCTTGCCAGTATTTTATTGAAGATTTTTGCATCTATGTTCATCATGGATATTGGCCTGTAGTTTTCTTTTCTTGTTGAGTCTCTGCCGGATTTTGGTATCACGATGATGTTGGTCTCATAAAATGATTTGGGAAGGATTCCCTCTTTTTGGATTATTTGGAATAGTTTCAGAAGGAATGGTACCAGCTCCTCTTTCTATGTCTGGTAGAATTTGTCTGTGAACCCATCTGGACCTGGGCTTTTTTCGGGTGGTAGGCTCTTAATTGCTGCCTCGACTTCAGAACCTGTTATTGGTCTATTCAGGGTTTCGACTTCTTCCTGGTTTAGGCTTGGGAGGAGGCAAGTTTCCAGGAATTTATCCATTTCTTCCAGGTTTTC
Organism: Aotus nancymaae; assembly: GCF_030222135.1. NCBI lineage: Eukaryota > Metazoa > Chordata > Mammalia > Primates > Aotidae > Aotus > Aotus nancymaae. Next base: position 3,331,500 of record NW_026988491.1, read on the forward strand.
TAGTTTATGTGCATAGAGTTGTTTGTAATAATCTCTGATGGTGGTTTGAATTTCTGTGGAATCTGTGGTGATATCCCCATTTGTCTTCTTGCATCTATTGCGTTATTCTCTCTTTTCTTTTTTATTAATCTTGGTAGTGGTCTGTCTATTTTGTTGATCTTTTCAAAAAACCAGCTCCTGGATTTATTGTTTTTTTGTAGGGTTTTTCGTGTCTCTATCTCCTTCAATTCTGCTTTGATCTTAGTTATTTCTTGTCTTCTGCTAGGTTTTGAGTTTTTCTGTTCTTGCTCCTCTAGCTCTTTCGATTTTGACGATAGGGTGTCAATTTTAGATCTCTCCTTTCTTCTCATGTGGGAACTTATTGCTATATATTTTCCTCTAGAGACTGCTTTAAATGTGTCCCAGAGATTCTGGTATGTGGTGTCTTCGTTCTCGTTGGATTCGAAGACCAAACATCTTTATTTCTGCCTTCATTTCATTGTTTATCCAGTCAACATTCAAGAGAAAGTTGTTCAGTTTCCATGAAGCTGTGCGGTTCTCGGTTGGTTTCTGAATTCTGAGTTCTAACTTGATTGCACTGTGGTCTGAGAGACTTTGTTATGGGTTCCGTTCTTTTGCATTTGCTGAGGAGTGATTTACTTCCAATTATGTGGTCAATTTTAGAGTAGGTGTGATGTGGTGCTGAGAAGAATGTATATTCTGTGGATTTGGGCTGGAGAGTTCTGTAAATGTCTATTAGGTTTGCTTGGTCCAGGTCTGAGTTCAAGTCCTGGATATCCTTGTTAATTTTCTGTCTCGTTGATCTGTCTAATATTGACAATGGGGTGTTGAAGTCTCCCACTATTATTGTGTGGGAGTCTAAGTCTCTTTGTAAGTCATTATGAACTTGCCTCATGTATCTGGGTGCTCCTGTATTAGGTGCATATATATTTAGGATCGTTAGCTCTTCTTGTTGCATTGATCCTTTTACCATTATGTAATGTCCTTCTTTGTCTCTTTTGATCTTTGTTGCTTTAAAGTCTATTTTATCAGAGATGAGAATTGCAACTCCTGCTTTTTTTTGCTCCCCATTTGCTTGGTAAATCTTCCTCCATCCCTTTATTTTGAGCCTTTGTGTATCCTTGCATGTGAGATGGGTTTCCTGGATACAGCACACTGATGGGTTTTGGCTTTTTATCCAATTTGCCAGTCTGTGTCTTTTGATTGGGGCATTTAGTCCATTTACGTTTAGGGTTAATATTGTTATATGTGAATTTGATCCTGCCATTTTGATGCTAGACGGCTGTTTTTCCCATTGGTTGATGCAGATTCTTCATTGTGTTGATGCTCTTTACCATTTCGTGTGTTTCTGGAGTGGCTGGTACTGGTTGTTCTTTTCTATGTGTAGTGCCTCCTTCAGGAGCTCTTGTAAAGCCGGTCTGGTGGTGATGAAATCTCTGAGTACTTGCTTGTTCACAAAGGATTTTATTTTTCCTTCACTTATGAAGCTTAGTTTGGCTGGATATGAAATTCTGGGTTGAAAGTTCTTTTCTTTAAGGATGTTGAATATCGGCCCCCACTCTCTTCTGGCTTGTAGGGTTTCTGCTGAGAGATCTGCTGTGAGTCTGATGGGCATCCCTTTGTGGGTAACCCAACCTTTCTCTCTGGCTGCCCTTAGCATTTTCTCCTTCATTTCAACTCTGGTGAATCTGATGATTATGTGCCTTGGGGTTGCTCTTCTAGAGGAATATCTTTGTGGTGTTCTCTGTATTTCCTTGACTTGAATATTAGCCTGCCTTGCTAGGTTGGGGAAGTTTTCCTGGATAATATCCTGAAGAGTATTTTCCAGCTTGGATGCATTCTCTTCGTCACATTCAGGTACACCTATCAAACGTAGGTTACATCTTTTCACACAGTCCCATATTTCTTGTTGACTTTGTTCATTCCTTTTTACCCTGTTTTCTCTAATCTTGCCTTCTCGTTTTGTTTCATTGAGTTGATCTTCGACCTCTGATATCCTTTCTTCTGCCTGGACAATTCGGCTGTTGAAACTTGTGCATGCTTCGCGAAGTTCTCGTGTTGTGTTTTTCAGCTCCATCAATTCACTTATATTCCTCTCTAAGTTGTCCATTCTCGTTAGCATTTCATCAAATCTTTTTTCAAGGTTCCTGGTTTCTTTGCATTGGGTTAGAACATGTTCTTTTAGCTCACGGAAGTATCTTATTACCCACTTTCTGAAGGCTGATACTGTCATTTCATCACACTCATTCTCCATCCAGTCTTGTTCCCTTGCTGGTGAGGAGTTGTGATCCCTTGTAGGAGGAGAGGTGTTCTGGTTTCGGGTGTTTTCATCCTTTTTGCGCTGGTTTCTTCCCATCTTTGTGGATTTATCCACCTGTCAGCTTTGTAGTTGTTGATTTTCTGATTGGGTCTCTGAATGGATGTTCTGTTTGTTGTTGATGAAGTTATTTGTTTCTTAGTTTTCCTTTTAACTGTCTGGCCTCTCTGTTGTAGGACTGCTGAGGTCCACTCCAGGCTCTGCTTGCCTGGAGATCACTTGCAACAGCTGCCGAACAGTAAAGGTTGCTACCAGCTTCTTCTTCTGCTTTGTCCCAGAAGGATACCTGCCAAATACCAGTCTGAGCTCTCCTTTATGAGATGACTCTTTGGATATATGGGGGTCAGGAGCTGCTTGAGGAAACAGTCCTTTATATTAGCTCAGGTGCTGAGCTGTGAGCCCTGTTGTTCATTCAGAGCTGCTGGGCTGGTAAATTTAACTCTGCAGCAGCAGAACTCATAAACCCCCTCTTTTTTTTTCCAGGTGTTCTGTCCCAGGGAGTTAGGGCTTATGAGTTTCTGCTGTACTGCTGCCTTTTTTTTCTTCAGGGCTGCCCTGCCCAAAAGGAGGCAGCCTAGTCACTCTCAGCCTGCAGAGGCTTCGCTGATCTGCTGTGGGCTCCGCCCAGCTGCCATGTGAACTTCCCTGCAGTCTTGTTTATATGGGTGTAGTTAGAGCTGCTTCCGCAATGTTGGCCTGCCTCTGTAATCACGGACTTTCTCTGTAATGGCATGTTGCCGCAGCAACGGCAGGCTGCCTCAGTAATGGCGGACACCCCTCCCCCACAGGGCTGGACCGTCCCGGGTTCAGCTGTGCTTGCTGTGGAACTCTCAACCTAAAGTGTTTCCAATTGTTGTTTTTTTGTTTTTGTTTTTGTTTTTGTGGGGGTGGGACCAGCCGGGCCTGATCTCCTGGCTCCCTGCCTCAGAGCCATTTATTTTTTTGTTGAACGGTCGGCTCTCTACCAGGTGACCTGGTCGCCTGTTGAATAGGCGCCGGGATCTGTGTGATTTCCCGTGCGGCAACCCACTGTGCCGCTGAAACCGTGGCTCTGAGATTTGTGGTGCTTTTGTTGTCCGGGAATCTCCTGACCTGGCTCCCTGTTTCAGCTCCCCTTGCTGGCTAAGTGGGAACACAGTCCCATTTACTCTGCACCGGGAGCGGCTGCGCCAGGGCGTAGGCAAAACAGCCGCACCGCCCAAAACAGCTGCACTGGTGACCTGTGGGGCTCCTCCGCCTGCGAATCTCCTGGTCTGTGGGCAATAAAAATCCATCTGGAAATGCGGCGTCCACTCACCCTCTGCACTTTCACTTGGAGCTTCAATCCTGAGCTGGATCTAACTGGCCACCTTGCTGTATTTTTATCTATTCATTCTGACACATAAATTTCAAATTAATCATGTCAAATTCCAAAACAAAGTGTGATCTGATATTCTTATTAACATGGTATTATCCAAAAATACTTTTGGGTAGAATATATGTCCATATATTCAAGTCCCTTTTATAACTCTAAATGAAGTTTCACGGTTTTGATTATCTAAAATTATACATCGTTGTTATTTATGTTACTTTTAAGTAATTTTTGCATATTATAAATGTGTATCTTTTTTCCATTATATTTTCTTTTTTTTTTTTTTTTGAGACAGAGTCTCACTGTGTCGCCCAGGATGGAGTGCAATGGCAAGATCTCAGCTCATTGCAACCTCCACCTGCTGGGTTCAAGCAATTTTCTTGCCTCAGCCTCCTGAGGAGCTGGGATTACAGGTGTCCACCACCACACCCAGCTAATTTTTGTAATTTTTTAGTAAAGACAGGGTTTCACCATGCTGGCCAGGCTGGTCTCAAACTCTTGACCTTGTGATCTGCCTGCCTTGGCCTCCCAAAGTCCTGGGATTACAGGCATGAGCCACCGCATCTGGCCCCATTATATTTTCTAACTTAGGTAGAATGCTAAATTAGAATGCTAAGTAAAAAATGCAGCTTATTTTATTGAAGTTTTATTTTTTCTAAAACCTTAGTCAACTTATTTGGATTTACTATGTATAAAATATGTTTGCTGTGTTTTTGCCTTAATTTTATCTGAAAATCTGTTTAAAAGTTTGACTTCAAAAAGCTTAGCATACAATCGAAAATAAAAACAGAATACATTTAAAAGAATATGAGTGCAACATCTGAGGATTTCTAGAGATAATAAAAACAAAAAACAAAAACAGTAATAAATTCATCCTAACAGAAGTTCAAAACCTAAGAAAGTAGATTTTAGTTTGAAGGTAGTGTGTACTTCATATCAAATTTATATCTACAAAGCACTCTGAAATGGGTCAATTCGAAAAATCCCAAATGCATCTAACCCTGTTTTTCAATAACTTCCTAGATAATAGCTCCTGAAATAGAAGTTCTTACACAAATCAAGATGTGGTAAAGACAAAAACATCTATGATATGTTCCTGAATATGATGCCTAATCTTTTTTAAAATCAGTTTCTGAAAAGTAATATAAAAATATTCACTAAAATAATAATACCAATGCCAATGTGCTGTATGCTTTATCAGATCATAATGCATCATGTATCCCAATAAAAGATTATTGAAAACAACAGTCAAAGCCGATGTGTGTGCACGCGCACGTGTGTATATATGTATGTATGCTGACAGAGGGGTAGTGGTAGTATTAAGTGTTTGGGTTTGGGAGTTTTTCATTCCTATTCCAAATATCCTAACCACTTTATTTTCTAAAAGAAAGCCTGGGCCAAGCACAGTGGCTCATGCCTGTAATCCCAGTACTTTGGGAGGCCGAGGCAGGTGGATCGCTTGAGCTGAGGACTTCAAGACCAGCCTGAGAAACATAGCGTAACCCAGTCTCTACCCAAGAAAATACAAAAATTACCCAGGCATGGTGGTGCGCACCTGTGGTTCCAGATACTCAGGCAGCTGAGTTGGGAGGATCACTTGAGCCTGGGAGGCGGAGGTGACTGTGAGCCAAGATGGCACTACTGCACTCCAGCCTGGGTGACAGAGTGAGGCCTTGTCAGAAAAGCAGAGCAGAGCAGAACAGAGAAGAAGAGAGAAAAAGAAGGTCTGAGGATGAATTAAACCAGGCAGAAACTGCTTTTCTCTTCAACCTTTCAAAACAGGATCAAAGAGCCATGTACCTCCCTCCTCCAGGTCAGGACCTTTCACACCACAAGAACAGTTCTTAATTTTTGAAGAAAGCAAATATTAGCAGTCTGCTTTCTTTCTTGTTACTACCATTGCTCCACATTAACAATGCAGTTATCTTCCCTTTGTCTCAGTCTTCTGGGCTGAGTCCTTACCCAAGTTTTTTATTCCCTGTCTCTGACTATCCAGAAATCAGAGTCGATGCCTGCTCTTGCCTTCAAGAACACCTTGACAGCTGACCTAATGTCTGGTTCTGATCTTTGGTGAGTGTCTTGTCTCCTATTCTGGACTGTCCTCTGGTCTCAAACACTGCAGGGTTGGCTATAACTATCATTTTCAAGGTTGTGCTTTTAGAAAATGTTGGTTGTCCTGAGGAGAGAGAATGGGGAGGTGGGGAAACATATTCACTCAGAAAATGTTAAATAAAAACAAATACATATACACTTAAAAACGGTTAAGAGGATAAATTTTATTTTATGCGTATTTTATCATAATAAAAAAATTTTTGAAAAAAAAATAATAGAAGTGAAACTCAGAGTAGACAGAATAGCTTTCTGATGAAACTCTAAAAGGGGATACAGCTAAGATTATCAGAAGAAGGGTTGCGGTTTCGGTTTCTATTCGATCAAGTCCGTGGAGGCCGGGCTCTTGGGGTACCTGTAGGGAGGGTTCTGGATCCCGCCGGCAAGGACTGTTAAAATGAGTCTTCGGAAGCAAACCCTTAGTGACTTCTTAAAGCAAATCACTGGACGACCAGTTGTGGTAAAATTAAATTCTGGAGTGGATTATAGAGGGGTCCTGGCTTGCCTGGATGGCTACACGAATATAGCCCTGGAGCAGACAGAGGAATATGTAAATGGACAATTGAAGAATAAGTATGGGGACGCATTTATCCAAGGAAACAACGACCATACAGCCTAAGAGTTCAGTGTTGTACATCAGTACACCGAAGAGAAGGATGTGAAGACACCAAGAGAGCAACACTTTTCATAGTTGGATATATTTTTTTATGAATTCTTTTCTAATTTGTGCTTCTTTTGAGATGTAATTTGTCCTGTTTTTATAATAATTGGTGATATTTCACTGACATGTAAGATAAATGTTTACAATTGTGGATTTAATTGTGCAGTGTTCTTTCACATTTAAGTTTCAGTCATTTTCTTTTACCTCTTGTCAGTGTACAGAATGCTAAAAGAATTAAAAAACAAATTATAAAAAAAAAAAAGATTATCAGAACAAAAGCTGAATAAACAAAAGAAGCCAGGTCAGAGTCAAAACATATTAACATGAAGATTTTAATATCAGGATGTTTGAGTCCAGAGATACAGTCATGGGTAAAGGTTGATTGTAGGGGATTTAACTAGTTTTGTAATTACAAAGTTAAAATATATTGTGGTAAAAATGCAAAGAGATAAAAAGATATAAAAATTAAAAGTTGTTCTTCCCATCACCACCAGTCCTACTCCTCATCGACACACACTCCCTAAACTTTTCTATGCATATACATTTTTTTCCAACTCATATGAGATAATATTTTATGTACAGAACTGCAACTTACTTTTCTACTAAAAAGAATATCTAGGACATCTCAGGAGCTATATCATATGTATGAATGTTATGTATGTACATACATATAATATATAGATAGATGATTGATGATAGACAGATAGACAGATTGAGACGGGATCTCACTTTGTCGCCCAGGCTAGAGTGCAGTAGTGCAAACAGGCCTCATTACACCCTTGACCACCCGGGCTGAAGCAATCCTCCTGCTTCAGCCTAATGAGTGGCTGGGACCACAGGTGTACACCATCACACCTGACTAATTTTTAAGTTTTTTTGTAGAGACAGGTCTTGCCATGTTGCCCAGACTGGTCTCAAACTCCTGGGCTCATACTATTCTCCCACCTTGGCCTCCCAACGTACTGGGATTACAGGTATAAGCCACCACACCTGGCCTATGATTTTAAATAGCTTTATCATCTACAAAATACAATAACTTAATTGATCCATTAGTAGGATCTGTTTACCTATGGTTTGCATCTGAAAAAATATCTGGCATATGCCTATGTTTGTTCCTCATTGTGGCTTTCCTGCTTATGATCATTATTTCATTTTCTAAACAGTTATCTTCCATTTGCCTAAAACTTTGTTAAAGGCAGGATCTCTGTCATTTCAACTTTATATTCTCAGTATGTGCAATGATGCCTAGTACACAGTAATGCTAAATACTTGTTGAATGAATGACTATTGACTTAACCAAAGATAAATAGCTAATCAGTGACAGAAATGCCACTATACTTCTTAACTTAGCTCTCTCTTTCCATTAGACTGTATGGTCTTGTAGGCTCTATCCTTAAAAACTGATCAACATACCTATCACATACAATATCAAATCCACAATTTTTCATCAGGTTTTTGTTTTTTTTTTTTTGGGACAAAGTCTCACTCTGCCGCCCCGGCTGGTGTGCAGTGGCATGATCTTGGCTCAAGCATCTGCCTCCTGGGTTTATGCGATTTTCCTGCCTCAGCCTCCTGAGTAGCTGGAACTACGGACACCTACCATAATGCCTGGCTAATTTATGTGTTTTTAGTAGAGGCGGAGTTTCACCATGTTGGCAAGACTGGTCTTGAACTCCTGACCTCAAGTGATCCACCCACCTTGGCCTCCCACAGTGTTGGGATTACAGGCATGAGCCACTGTGCCAGGCCTTCCTAAGTCTTTTTGTTCCTCCATGATCTGGACCTATCCTCTCTCACCAATCCTGTCCTCCTTGAATTCAAAATAAGGCCACCTAACTCCATACATTGTGCTCTTTTCTCTGTCCTTCCCACCAGTTATGCTAACCCCCAGCCAGGTCATGACTTAATCTGTTGCTCCATTCTGGAATTCCTTCCCTTCTCAGGTCCTGCCACCCCAATTGTAGCCATCATTCACCATGCAGCTTGTCTCAGAATCTTCTCTTGTCTATGACCCATGTCATAATTTTAGTATATATAGTCTGGCACTAGTTATTCTCTGATTGTTTCATATTTGCAAGAATTTCCTCTCCTGTTATCTTTTTAAGGTAGGAACTATATTTTAACAATAGCTACAATTCATCATGTAACTGTGATCACTCATATTATTTGTTCAAAATATTCACTTCTCCTCTATATCTAGTCCATTTGAATAGAATCCCTCCCTTTGAGATGAATATACTTCCTGCTCCAGTGATGTCAGGCTTCATGTGACTAGCTTTAGCCAATAGAATGTGAGTACAAGTGTTATATGCCACAGCTGAACAGAATTTTAAGAGCCATGATGTGATTCCATCATGCTTCTTTCCTCTCTGCCATGAGGCTGGCATCTTGCAGATAAGGGTGAGCAGCCCACTCTAGGTTCTAAAAAAAAGAAGTTATGGAATGAGCCTACAATTGACCTACAGTCAATGTGAATAAGTAATGTGAGTGAGAACTAAATCTTTGTCCATTGATATTTGGGGATTGTTACCCCATAATAATATAGCATAAGCAAATAACCCAAATAACTTTCATCCTGTTGCTGCTTTCCCCATCCCCACCTTTCAAATCTATACAATAATAATAACAACAACCAACACCTAAGTAATTTCAAGAAGTTACTTAGGAAGGTCTATGGTTTTCCTTACCTCAAGTCAAAGTGGGACTAGGGGCTTCCAAGAAAATTAGTAATATAAATTGAGAATACCTGTAGTAAGAGAAGACAGGCATCTCATCCCCTGTTTGGATATCAGACCAGCTGTACTCAAATTTTAGCAGGCAACAGAATCACCTAGATGGTGTATTAAAACATGGATCATTAGGCCCCAATGGGCCCAAAAATTTTACATGTCTAACAAATTTCCAGGTGATACTAATGCTCCAGTCTAGGGACCAAGTCTTGAGAACTACTGGGTTAGGCAATGAATATTTGATCTGCCATGATAAACTGAGAAAACTGGCAGAAAGGGGGACAACCGTACAATAGCTTAAATGCCCATAATTTGACACAACAAAGATGCACAAATTTCCAAAATTTAGACACCATAGAAGATGGCTTGGAACATCTCCTGGTATCCTACCCAAAAAGGCTGCCAGAAAGCAAGGGGATTTCAGAGAAGGAGGCTTTACGCCACAACACTGGAAGTGGATGCTGAAAACAGTTGAAAGAAACAGAACTGGAACTTACTACCTCACATTAAGAAACTGCAGTGGGAAGCCACCTTAAAGGGTCCTCCAAAAAATTAATATGCATGATCTCATGAGAGAACTATCATTTGGATACCTGCCAATGTCAACCCCAAAAAACTGCAACAACCAACAGTGAGTAAACTACAACAGCACCAGGAAGGTGAGAGACTTTTAACCCTTTCCATCATCTTCCTTCACATGATTAACACATTGGAAGAGTTAGAGACCCAGGAGAGAAAGGGAAAAGACGTTTAAAAAAAAGATTCCTCCTAATGAAGCCTGGGCCACTGTCTCTGGAGAAAAGGGAAAGAAGGACTTTGAAGTGGACGTAATGTTGGAATTTTAAATTTAACCAGAATTGATTTTTTAATACCAAAAGCATGCAGAAAGTTATGGAATCTGGAATCTTCCCAGAAAGAGGGACTTGGCAAAGCATGGTTGAAGGAAGTGTTTGTAGGAAAATCAAGTCATGTATTTATATCCCCATAAGACTGATGAGGAAACATATGCATATTTCCCATATCAGTAGCTTCATTTTCCTGATTACATGCGTATCTTTTATGATCTCTTGATTTCTACTTTTCAATTTTCTTTAGGAAAGCTTTGCTCTATCTATGAAAAAGACTAAGTGGTGATAAAATTCTATCTGTCTTCATTTCCTCACTTTGGAAGGAAAAAAATCTTAAGAGTTGAATCTTCTTTAGAACAGAACTTAAAATGAAATATCCTCTTTCAGTATCAGGACTTGTATTTTATCTTTACTTTTTCTACTATCTCAAGTTTTCCCTCTGTTATCACTTCATTTTCAATACTGGAAAAGATGATACTTACCCCAGTGTTAATGCTCCCACAATTTTTACATCTATCTAACTGAACTACAGCATTCTTCACTGCTTTAATATCCTCTTTCAGAACAGAAGGAAGCAATACCACTTGGAAGCCATTTATATTCAGCCAGATTTCAACTCACAAAAGAACTTGAAATGACCTGATATTGCAGTCTTTTACAGACTTTACAGCAGATGCTTTCCATTTTATAGACTCCTCCAAAACTTCACTTTCTTACTGTACCTCTGTACCTCTGTGTGTCCAATGATCATATATAATAAGCAGAACTATAAAACATCACAGATTTACATTTTCTGGTTACTAACTTAGGTTTATAAACTGGTTTGTCTCATTTGATAGAAAAATATTTTCTTCAGCTATCTTTCTAATATAAAAGCAGGATAAATTCTGTATATAGGAAAATAGCCAGAGTACAGTAAGTTAGACCTAGACCAGGAGTTCAATTTTAATTTTAAAAAAATCTGAATTCCAGAAATGGACAATTCCCCAACTTTATAGGAGGCACAAAATTATGCCTTATCCTGATTATGTTAATCAGGGTTAGATTTAGATCCTAAATAAATCAAAGTAGTAGTGGCTTAACATAGGGAGAAGTTTAATTTTCTCTGATATTAACAAAGATGAGACATCAGGAATCCAAGGTTGATATACTATCTCAACTATCATCAGAGACCTGCTCCCCTATTATCCTGCCCCATCCTTGACATATAACTTTTAATTACAGTTCAAGATAGGTGCTTAAGTACGAGCCATCATATCCATATTCCAACCAGGAAGAAAGAGAAAGGAAGAAAGGAACATTCTTCCCTATAAAGATATGACTAAGAAATTGTACTTGACACTTCTGCTTATATCCCACTGGCCAGAATTTTATTTTATGCCTCTACACTAGCTGTAATGTTGGAAAATGCAGCCTTTATTCTGTGTGACTAAAGGTCCAATTAATAATTGCAGAGTTTATTGCTAAGGAAGAAATGGAAGTGAATACTGGGGGAACAACTAGCAATTTCTGCCACGGTGATTATCACATTTTACTATTTCTGAGCCCCAGAACTTAACTTGTTACCTCAGGCAAGTCAATTTACATTTTTCTCACAAGTCTCCCAATACTTAGCATGAAGAGCATCCACTAGAAAAATGCCAGGAAATATAGGATAGGATTATCCTGGGAATGCCAAAAAATGCTCAACATGGAGGTGGCAGTAAATTTACTAAGGATTTTAGGTAGCAGTTGAGCAATAAGTGAAAATAAAACAATACTGAGTTGATGCTGTTTCCTCTTTCCCCTTGAGATCGTTCCTCTATATTGCAGGTACAGACAGAAAAAAATTCTATTACCTAGCATTAATACTATATAAGATATGGTATGCCAAACAAAAGTAATAAATCTAAAGAAATCACACAGAGTACCAAGAATGTGAAATGTGATTTGACGCTAAGACTAACAAAGAACAGCACAGTGTGTGATTAATCCTGAATGGCCGCATTTACATCTCTAATACACTCATATAAATGCATTAAGCCAGATAGTTTTGGACACTAGTACTCACACATACTCATGGGTCAGCACCCACATCTTACGTACTTTATGGGTGCCCAGGCTTGGGCAATACCCACCCTTCACCCTTCACTACTTTCCTAGCATAAGCCCCCTTATTTTTCCCCACTTCCCATAATCAGTATTTTCACATTACATATATATATATACACACACACACACACACACACACACACCCCTATGCCAATATCTGTTGTAACCTTGCTAAGTAGGATATGAAGAGGTAACTATTACTTTAATTTAGAACACATTAGGAAGATAATTTTTAAATGGGCATTTTATTCTATTTGTGAAGAATTAGCCCATCCAAAAAAGGGAGTCGTATACTTTGCTAGTATAAATCCTGTTCCAACTACTAAAGAATAATCCAGACTCATAACTGGAATTCTTAAAAATGCAATAAAATTTTAAATAAATGCTTTTATTTGTTAAATTTTAAAACTTGCCAGGCATGGTGACTCACATCTCTAATCCTAACACTTTGGGAGACCTAGGCAGGAGTATCACTTGAGCCCAGGAATTTGAGACCAGCCTGGGCAACATAGTGAGACCCTGTCTCTACAAAAAAAAAATTAAGAATTAGGAGAGATCCAAGATGGCTGACCACTAGCAGCTCGGGACTGTAGCTCCCAGAGAAAGCGCACAGAATGAGACGACGCCACACTTTCAGATGGATTTTTGTTACCCACGGACTGGAAGATTCCCAGCAGAAGAGCCCCAAGGGTCTCCAGGGCGACTCTTGTGGCTGGCATCACGGTTTTGCTGGCGCCCCAGCGCAGTGGTTCTTGGTGCAGTGTAAACGGGACTGGGTCCCCTTTTTGTCAACGTTTGGAGCTCTGGGAAGGCAGAGTCGCCCATTTACCTGATTGAAGAAGGGACTCAAGAGGGAAGCCAGATCAGAGATTCCCGGGCAGAAAAGCACCACGAATCTTAATACCACTGTTTTGGCCAGAGCAGTGGGTTGCTCAGATTTTGGCGCTGGGAATCAACAAGTTGGACGTCCACTCAGAGACCTAATTTCAAAGTAGGCAATTACAAAGATGACAGGTGGATGAACTTACAATGATGAAAAGAAACCAGCGTAAAAAGGCTGAGAATACCCAAGATCAGAATGCCTCTCCTACAGGTGATCACAGTTCCTCATCAACAAGAGAACAAGGCCTGATGGAGAATGAGTGAGTTCCAATAACAGATTTAGGCTTCAGAAAGTGGATAATAAGGAACTTTAGTGAGCTAAAAGAACATGTTCTAGCTCAATTAAAAGAAATTAAGAACTTTGAAAAAAGGTTTGAAGAAATCCCAACAAGAATTGACAACTTAGAGAAGAATATAAGTGAATTAATGGAACTGAAGAACACAATACGAGAACTTCGAGAAGTATGCACAGGTTTTAACTGTCAAATTGATCAAGCAGAAGAAAGGATATCAGAGGTCGAAGACCAACTTAATGAAATGAAACGAGAAGACAAGATTAGAGAAGAAAGAGTAAAAAGGAATGAGCAAAGTCTTCAAGAAATATGGGACTATGTGAAAAGACCTAATTTACGATTGATAGGTATACCTGAATGTCATGAAGAGAATGAATCCAAGTTGGAAAATATTCTTCAGGATTATTCAGGAAAACTTACCTAATCTAGTAAGGCAGGACAATACTCAACTCCAGCTAATCCAGAGAATACCACAAAGATATTCCTCAAGTAGAGCAACTCCAAGACACATAATCACTAGATTCACTAGGGTTGAAATAAAGGAGAAAATTCTAAGGGCAGCTAGAGAGAAAGGTCATGTTACCCATGAAAGGAAGCCTATCAGACTCACAGGAGACCTCTCACCAGAAACTCTACAAACTAGAAGAGAGTGGGGGTCAATATTCAATATCCTCAAAGAAAAGAATTTTCAAGCCAGAATCTCATATCCTGCCAAACTAAGCTTCATAAGCGAAGGAAAAAGAAAATTTTTTGCGAACAAGCAAGCACTCAGAGATTTCATCACCACCAGGCCTGCTTTACAAGAGCTTCTGAAAGAAGCACTACAAACAGAAAGGAACAACCAGTATCAGTCATCCCAAAAATTTACCAAAATGTAAAGAATATCTCTATAATGAAGAATCTACATCAACTAATGGGCAAAATAGCCAGCTAGCATTAAATGACAATATTGAACTCACAAACATTAATTCTAATTTAAATGGATTAAATGCCCCAATCGAAGACACAGACAGGTAAATTTGAATAAAAAGTAAAAACCCATCGGTATGCTGTATCCAAATCTATTTCACAATCAACGACATACAAAGGACTCAAAACAAAGGGATGGAGGAAGATTCACCAATTAAATGGAGAGCAAAAAACAAAAAACAAAAAAAAAAAAACAGGAGTTGTAACTTCCGTTCTCTCACAAAATGGACTTTAATAGTAACAAAGACTAAAAGAAACAAAGAAGGACATTACATAATGGTAAAAGGATCAATGCAACAACAGGAGTTAATGATTATAAATATATATGCACCCAATACAGGAGCACCCAGATACATAAGACAAGTTCTTAATGACTTATAAAGAGACCTGGACTCCCGCACAATAACAGTGGGAGATTTTGATACCACGTTGTTAATATTCAACAGATCAATGACATAGAAAATTAATAGGGACATCTATGATTTGAACTTAGACCTGGAATAAGTAAACTTAGTGAATATTTATAGAATTCTCCACCCCAGGTCCACAGAACATACATTTTTCTCAGTATCATATTACACCTATTTTGAAAGTGACTACATAATTGGAAGTAAATCACTCCAGCATTTACATAGCATTTCACAGACTTAAATGAAATATTGGTTGGCTGTTTGTTATTTTCTTCCCTTATTCCTTCCTGTCTCTGTTGTTGAGCACAATTATCAGCATAAAAGAGGTTTTTAACACCTATTTTTAGATTGCATTCCATCCCAGGCAATAGAGCAAGAATCCTGTTCTCTCTCCCCCTTTTTCTTTCTCTTTCTTTCTCTCATTAAAAAAAATAATAATAATAATTAGCCAGGGTTGGTGGTGTACATGTGTGGTCCCAGCTATTCAGGAGGCTGAGATGGGAGGATCACTTGGGCCCAGGAGGTCAGGGTTGCAGTAAGCTGTGATTGCACTGCTGCACTCCAGCCTGGGTGACAGAATGATACCCAGTCTCAAAAAAAAAAAAAAACTGAGTTGAAATTGAAATTATTACAATTCTGCATTGATTTGTTAGCATCTACCTCCAACCAGACACATCATGTAAGCCTGTTCAGTGAGGCAGCTGTAGTAGTAATTTGTTTCTAGACTAACAATATGTTGTTAAATATGGTTATTTTCTTCTATCTCAAGTGTCATCAATTAATAGATCCCCAATTAGTCTTCACCAAGGAATTGAATATTAGGAATTGTACATGACAACCAAATATAAAATTAAGACATGCCTCAAGCATTAGCAAACTTAGAATTTTTGTTATATCAGAAATGTAAAACAAATCTGCAACATCTGAGATTTTTTTTTCCCTTGAAATAGGGTCTCACTCTGTTGCCCAAGCTGGAGTGCAGTGGCACAAACATGGCTCACTGCAGCCTTGACCCCTGCCCCCCGGGCTCAAAAGATCCTCCCACCTCAGCCTCCTGAGTAGTTGGGACCACAGGCACATGCCACCATGCCCAGATAATTTTATTTATTTATTTTTTCTTTGCAAAACAGGTTCTCACTTTGTTGCCCGGGCTGGTCTCAAACTCCTGGGCTCAAGTGATCCGCCCACCTCAGTCTCCCAAAGTACAAGGATATTACAGGCGTGAGCCACTGTGCCTGGCCCATAAGAGATTTTTTACTTCAGAGAAATAGAATGCTAGGAAAATATGATCACAAGTTCAAACAGAAAACATCCTCAAAGAATGTGAGAATGGTTTGGGGGCAATGAACAACATCCTCTCAGAGAAAAAGTTGAATAGATCCCTGAAGCACATCTGCAGCTAGTCTACAAATGGTGGGAGCAGTTATAGGAGGGGATCTTCAGGTTCACAATGCAACTAGAAGAGGCCCAGGTTTGCAACCCCAAGACTCACAGAATCTACTTACTTGAGTGATGACAAAAGCTATTTAAATCAACAATCTGAGGAGAAACAAACAATAAAGATACACAAAAATCTTACTTTCTATGTGTCCTCTCCCCCATCTAAACTCAGATTATTTATTTTGTCCTCCATTTCATTCAGACTTATAAGAGTTCATCTCTCATAATGTTATCTTGAGGGTTACAATTACAAGACTGGCTCTCATTTGGTTTTAAGACCAAAGGGATGATAATCCAATATTTCTTGTTAGATTCACCCTGCCTGGTGCAACCAAAACACTCCAATTATTATTTTCAAGAACATGCATTTATTCTGCCTCAGTTACAGCTAAATTAACAACTTTACTCATCCTTTCTTCTCTAGGAACTGCACCTCCTCAACAAGACTGTGAAGTGTGAAGTCATGTTTGCTCTGCATGAGCTTTCCCCCTTGCCTAGGAAACTGAACTAGCGTTGGAAACCTGACCAAGTAAGACCTTAAACTACCTCTTGTGGGAATCTGGAATTGATACTAAATCCTCCTGTTAGTCTGAAGTATTCTGTTGTGAACCCACGACCCAAAACCATCATTGTAGGTTATGTATGCTTGTCACCTGTATGCCAAAACAGAGAAAGTTAGTCTTCAGAAAAAGAGAGAACCATGAACTGCAGAAAGAAAAGTAGCAATAAAAGACTATGTTAAACTAAACAATGGTCCCCAAAGATATCCAAGTCCTAATCTCTGGAATTGTAAAGTTGCTTTATATGGCAAGAGGTACTCTGCACATGTTATCAAGTTAAGGGTCAAAAACTGGGAAGATTATTATGGATTAGCCAGGTGAGCCCTAAATATAATCTTAAGTGCCCTTATAAGAGGGAGGCAGAAGGAGACTTGACTACAGAAGAAGAAGGGAATGTGATAACTGAAACAAGATGTCATACTGCTTTGAAGATGAAGGAAAAGAGTATGAATCAAGGAAGGCAAGAAATATAGCTCTAGATAATGGAAAAGGCAAGGAAACACATTCTCTCCTAGAGCCTCCAGAGGGAACACAGCCCTGGCAAGACACCTTGACTTGAGCCCAGTGAAATTAATTTCGGACTTCTGAGCTTCCAGAACTTTTAATTTATTATTTATTTTATTTTATTCAGAGATAGGATCTCACTCTGCTACCTAGGCTGGAGTGCAATGGTATGATCACAGTTCACTATACACCTTGAACTCCTGAGCTCAAATGATCCTCTTGCCTCAACTTCCACAGTAGCTGAGACTACATGCATGCACCACCACATCCAGTTAACTTCTTTTTTATTTTCCTCTTTTTCTTACAGATGGGGGTCTTTCTGTGTTGCCCAAGCTTGTCTCAAACTCCTGGCCTCAAGTGAACCTCCTGCCTCGGCCTCTCAAAGCACTGGGATTACAGGCATAAGCCACCACAATCTGCATATAATTTTAGAAGAATAAATCTAAGTTGTTTAAGCCATTAACTATGTAGTAGTTTATTACAGTGGCAACAGGAAACTAATATAGAGACAATGTGGCCTTAAACGCAGAGACTAAGAGGTGGCTGTCTGGGTTCCTAACTGCTTTCTATTTCATTCTTTCATACAGCTTAGTTTGTACATCTTGCCATTGGGCTCCATGAGATACTAGTGTTTCATGACAATAAATTCAATTTTTGCTTAAGCCAACCAGAGTCTTAGCTAAGACATAAGCCCAAGAAGAAGCTATGCAATGTAATTTGAAAAGAATCGTAACTCAGAGTCTCCAAAAGAAAAATATATCTACCCCCAGGGTCTAAAACAGTGCCCCAAATTTCTATCTCAGAAGCCACCCTTATAGCTTTAGGTACTGTATGTAGAATGCCCTGTCTTAAAGTGTAACTTTATTTTTACCCAATAATAGAATTATCTAATACAATTGCATAAATTGAATCAGCATGCATTTTTTAGCAAAATAATATAAGAAAAACTTATATTTTACCCTAAAGAAATAGAGCCCTCAAAAAAGTGTATTTGTAAGAAGGAAGTTAAAAGAGACTGGAATGTACAACAGCCATCACAGAAAGCAAAAATCAGTAAAGCGATCTTGTAAAAAGAGGAGGTTTTAGCAGGTGAAGAACAACACAAGAGAAGTGGGTACTAAGAGAAGGTCAGACTCAAAATGTGGAGATGACAGGCACAGATTTTCCCCACATTTCGGTCTAAGGCCTACAGATTTAGAGGATCAACGGAGAAGCCAAAATATGCTTCACAAATCAAACCTATCTTAGAAGCTCAGTACAAAAACTATACTCTACCAACATGAATCCCAGATCTCAACATGAATCCCAGATATCAACAGAATGAGAAAAGTAGTCTTCCACTTTCAACAATGAGAAATGAGCAGGTTCACCAATACTTTCATCTTTCAAACCTTGGAAAACTGTACTTTTGTGAATAATTATTAAAAGTCGATCAGTCACTCATTTTTTAACAGTATACAGAACAACTCTTTTCCAAAAAGCATTATCCTTCCATGTAGTACCTTTATGGGATAGGTCATTATGTGCTGGAACGCTTTGTACCTCAATCTTCAATTCACATCAAAAGGCAAAATATCATTAAAAACTTTGATTAGTGATGCAGAAAAGCAAAATCCCAGTATAACAAAAACTTAATCCAGGTTGAAATGTTACAGCTAAAATCATCAGAAATAGACATATAATTTCTTAGGACAGTCTCTGTGACAAAAGACCTAGGAGGGAAAATTGCATATTTAACATAAACTAGGATGAGCTTGTATCATTTGGTGAAGAAAATGCAGAGTAACAGTAAATAACTAAAGTATCATTTATCACTTGGAAACAACAGGGAGCATGGAAGGGCAAAACAAGGGAGCCATCACCCAAACAGGATTACTCATGAACTCCAAATGCTAGTCACTAATTACAAATTATCCCATAATACTCTGAAATGATCAAATAGGTTAATATAGGATTTGAATTAATCTTTCTAGGTTTACGATTTTCCTCTAATCCATTGAACCTTAGAATCAGTGGAGTGTGGTTTTTAGAATATGAGAAAGAACACTAGGAACATTAACATAATATTCCAATCTTTTGCCAGGCCAGACTCAGATACAGCTCTTTTGCAAGGGTAAAAACTTAATGCTTCATGTTCTGACCTTTATTAGGATATATCTCCTAACAAAAGGTCTATTCGAAGCCGGAGAAAATCTTTGAGTCTCTGGAGGGCACTAACTGTGCTCAAAGCCTCTTTGAATCTTCAGCATTTAATAAATGATGTACGACTGATTGATAAATGAATGATAATATATCACAAACCTTTCTTCAAATATTCTGGCTTTCCTGAATAGCTAATAAAAGCCCCTCAACATAATTCCATACACTAATCAAACTAAGAAACATAAAAGAACATCTATTTGTATCTATCATTCTATTACTTTACATCAAACATTATGTCTCTCTATCACGTTCCAATTCTCCACCCTGTATGAGTTGCTTCTTGATTTCCCTCTCACTCTTCTTTTTAAAAATACATTGACATTTCTTTAGTTAAATGGTTGCTGTTATCTTTATAAAGCATAATGGTAAAGACTGACTTGTTTAACCACTCTTTAACAGTGGGAGTTATGAACCTTAAGCAGTGAATAAATCATTCTTGGGGAGATAGGAGGCAGAAAGGAGAGGATAGGAAAACTTGATGACTTGTCCTTGGTGGTGGTAATGGTTTCATAGACATTTGCTTACTAATAGATCACTGAATTACACATTTTGTTTTGTATGCCTTCATGTTTCTAGATTACTTTTTGACAAAATGAAAATACGTGTGTGCATGTATCCTCAAATATATAAAGAATGAAACTGAACTGTAAAATAAGAACAGGTTACTTTAAAAAAAATTTTTTTTAAACTTCGGACTCAAAAAGAGCTCTTGAAAGTTTAAAATATAATAAAAATGAGGATCCATTAGAAAGACAGTAAGATAAAACTAAAGAACCCTCTCAGAAAGCAGAGTGAAAAGGAGAAGAATTTGAAACAAAGAACAGATAGGGAAAAAAATTCGAAGACCAGTGCAGAAAAGTTATATCTGCAAAACAAACATTCCTTAAAAAGAGAACAAAGAAAGCAGGGGGGAAACGATAAAAGAAATAATTCAAAAAATTCCCAAAGGACATTGATTTCCAGATAGAAAAGGCCCACCAAGTGCCCCATACCATGAATGAACACACACTCATATCAAGCTATAGTAACAAGAAGTTTCAGAACACTGAAAATCTTACAAGCTTCCAACAAAATATATTAAAGGATTTGATATCAGAAAGGAGAAAGGATGTGGAATTAGAATGGTTTTAGATTTCTCAATAGGAACATTCTATTTAAGCTAGTTTAGGCTTCTTATTGCTTCCTAAGGCAAGCAAAAGAGCCTTAGCTAAAACATTAATAATCTCATTGTATTTGGAAAATACATAATCCAAAAAAATTAAAAAAGAAGCTAAGTCCCACTCTGGGGGCTCACCTGCCCTGCATCAATATGGATGGGCCCTAATCTAATATAACTGTTGTCTCTACAAGAAGAAGAGATTAGGGCATAGACATACCTGGCGGAAAGACAATGTGAAAGAAGCAGGCCATCTAAAAGCCAAAGAGAGAAGCCTCAAAAGAAATCAACCCTGCTGACACCATAATCTTGGTCTCCTATCTTCCAAAAGTATGCTAAAATAAAATTTTTTGTTGTTTAAGCTAACCAGCCTCTGGTACTTTCTTACAGGAGTTCTAGCAAACTAATAAAATTCTATTAATATCCTGCTAAAATAATTACTGCTGGTTAAACATGATGGATTAAACATGTATTTAGATCTTCTCTCTTCCAATACTAAAATGACATTTAAAATTTTTATAAATGGTATAAACTCATGAGGAAAAAAAATCAGGAGAAGAGGCAAAGACAGCAAAGTTTTATAAGCTGGAAAGCAGATGAACAAGTGGTAACTGACTTAGCAGAACCAAATAACTGACTTGGCAGAAGCAAAACAAGCCAGTGAGGAAAGCTGAGAAGCAAACCAATATATTTATATGTAAATCAGAATCCCTATAAGGATCCAAAAGTAGAAGTATCATGTACCTCTGGAACGTGAGATGAAGACAAGGCTAAAAACTGGAAGAGAGGCTCAAAGTCTGTTTATGAAGCAGTTACACTCCCAGAAGACTGCTTCTCCCTCTTATTGCAAAGCCTGAAGAGAGGAAAACAAAGTCCCATAATGAAAACATGTGGATGAATTAAAGGCTTACCTGTTTAGTTCTCAAAACAATGACATCAAGCCAAACATTTACCATCAGACAGAAAAGTGGAAGAGCTGGTGCTGGAGACTGACTATATTCAAGGTGGGACAAAAGATCCAAAGGGGTTCTATCAGCCATTCTCTAAGGATAGTACAGCCAGATCACGATGTGATAAACAGTATAGTCAATCAGCCCTGCCTTTGCTCAAAGAGCTTGCATCAAGTTTTATTTTACCTCACTCTTAAATAGAAGCAGAAAAGTAAGAATGACAGACATTTTCTGGAAAATATGTAATATGAAAGGTAGGCACCAAAGCAAACAGAAAAAAGTAATCTGGGGAAAACAGAATATGCACATATATAAGAATTTTAAAAAGCTAATCACTAATATCCTCAAGGAAAAGAGAATAAAGTTTGAATGAAAAAGGAAAACGCTTTACTAAAAAAGAACATTCAGAAAACAAAAGGAGATACATACCACAACGTGGATTAATCTTAAAAACATTATGGTAAGTGAAAGAAGCCAGAAATAAAAGGATTATATGATTCCAGGAATATGAAATGTCCAGAATTGGCAAATTCATAGAGGCAGAAATTAGGTCAGCAGTTGTCAGAAGGTCAAGGGTAAGGGGAATAAAGAATGACTGATGAGTAGGAATTTCTTTTGGGGAAGATGAATTTTTTCTGGAACTTGATAGTGGTGATGGTTGCACAATTTAGTGACTATACTAAAAAAGCACTAAGTTGTACAGTTTAAAAAATAGTGAATTTTGGCAGGGCACAGTGGCTGATGCCTGTAATCCCAGTACTTTCCGAAGCCGAGGCAGGCGGATCACGAGGGCAGGAGTTTGAGATGGGCCTGATCAACATAGTGGAACCCTATCTCTACTAAAAATACAAAAATGAGCTGGGAATGGTGGCATGTACTGATAATCCCAGCTACTCAGGAGGCTGAGGCAGGAGAATGGCTTGAACTCAGGAGGCAGAGGTTTTAGTGAGCCAAGATCGTGCCATTGCACTCCAGCCTGGGCAACGGAGAGAGACTGCCAAGATCGTGCCATTGCACTCCAACCTGGGCAACGGAGAGAGACTGCGTCGCAAAAAAAAAAAAAAAAAAGTGAATTTTATGGTGTGTAAAATATATCTGAATATATAAAATATTGAAATTAAAAATATAATAGAAGAAATTTAAAACTCAATAGAAGATTTGAAAAATAATGTTGAGGCAATGCTCCAGAAAGTACAGTAAAACAATAAAAAGATAAAATTAGGAGAAAAAATATAAGAAAATTAAAGGACGAGTCCAGGAGATCCAAAATCCCAGTAACAGCGATTCAAGAAAGACAGACTAGGGAAAAGTTTTTTTGTTTTTTTTTTTGAGACTGAGTCTCACTCTGTCACCCAGGCTGGAGTGCAATGGTGTGATCTCGGCTCACTGCAATCTCTGCCTCCTGGGTTCATGCAATTTTCCTGCCTCAGCCTCCTGAGTAGCTGGGATTACAGGTGCATGTCACCGCGCCCCGCTAATTTTTGTATTTTTCGTAGAGACAGAGTTTTGCCATCCTGCCCAGGCTGGTCTCGAACTCCTGACCTCGTGATCCACTCACCTCAGCCTCCCAAAGTGCTGTGATTACAGGCGTGAGCCACCACATCTGGCTAGGAAAACTATTAATAGAAAGAGGTAAACTGTCAAAGTTCACCTGTAAATGCTATAAAAAATATACCTGAATACAAGAGAATCAAAACAGATCCTATTAAGGCATATTGTTGTGAAACTGAAAAATGCTGGGGATAAAGAAAAGATTTTATATGCTTCTAAAGAAAAAAGGGTTTAAAAAAACAACTTTCATACAAAGGATCAGAAATCAAAATAGCACTGGTCTTCTCAATTGCAACAGTGAAAACTAGGAAACAACAAATGAAAGAATGAAATATGCAAATGAATTGAACAATTCATTCAGTGACTCCATCTATGTCTTAAAATTCTTAGGGAAAATAACTTCTAAACCAGAATGTAAATTAATTGTGAAGATAAAATATACCACTTATGTTCCCTATCTTAGATACTGGAGAGTGTGCTCTACCAAAATGAGAGAGTACACCAAAACAAATGAAGACATGGGATTCACAAAAAGAAGATATAAAAAGGTGAGAAGCAAACTGATCCCAGATGATGATAAAGGGAAATCCTGGGACAACAACTATGCAGCAGAGGTAAAACTAGTAAAAGGGAGGGAAAAAGCCTTAAATTACAAAATGAAATACAATAAATCCTCACTTAACATCATCAATAGGTTCTTGGAAACTGTGGTTGCAAACAAATTGACTTATAAGCATAGGTTAACTGATATAAACGAGTCAAGTTTCTATAGCATATTTCTGGTCACAAAAACATCACCAAACTTCTAAATAAAGACCAAAACATTTCTAATGCTAAACATTAAGATAAATGTGAGCTATACTTACATTTAAGAAAGATTAATAAAAACAAGTAAGATAACTATTTACTGTAAGGCTGCTTGCATCGCCGAGAGCTTGGACACACCCCCTCCGATCGTGGGGACCTTGGACACACACCCCTCCTTCGTGGGGACCTCAGACACGCCCCCCTCCCTCGCGGAGACCTTGGACACGCCCCCTCCCTCACGGGGACCTTGGACACGCCCCCTACCCTCCCCAGGAGCTCGGACACGCCTCCTTCCCTTGCCTGGAGCTCAGACACCTCCCCACCCCCACCCCCAGGAGCCCAGGAAAAAAAGCCCCGTCAGGACCTACCTGATAGCATTTTGTCCTATCCAGGCCCCACTCCGTGCCTGCCATTTTGTCTTCCTGCTTACCATTTTGTCCCATCCAGGCCCCACTCCCTACCTACCATTTTGTCCTATCTGGGCCCCACTCCCTGCCATTTTGTTCCATCCGGGCCCCATTCCCCACCATTTTGTCTCACTCACCGTGGGCACAGCCAATCAAATGCCTCCACTCCCTATAAAACCCCGTGCCTTAGGGGAATCCGCACGACTTCTCTGGCCCCTCCTGTTGGACCGCAGAACCTCTCCCAGGAGCCTGAATAAATTCCCTTGCATTGGATTATTTTCGTGCTGGCCTCAGTTTCTTCATCTTACACTCGGCGAGAACAGACCTTACACTTACCTGTTTATTCCAGCTTAGGGCTGGCCAGAGGTTATTGTAGCAGCTAAGGTTACAAGGCAGGAAACCACCCCGGAGAGGATGCCCTCCCATGGCAGGGCACACTCACACCCACACTCAAGTCTGGGACCATTTGGACACACCAATTAAACTAATGTGCACATCTTTGGAAGTGGGAGGAAATCTGGGTACCTGGAGAAAACCCACACCAATATGAGGAAAACATGCAAACTCCACGCAGTAGCCCCTGCCAGGAATCCATTTTTTTCCCTCATCAGCTTTGTAACCAAATGACATTGGAGGAAATGATGTTACTCAAGGACGTACTTTGCTGCTCTTCCTGGTTGACTCTTGCTTATGTGAAGGGTCAGGCTTAGTTAATCAATCCATCAGTAAAGATTTATTCTTATTTATATTCCAAGTAATAACATAAATCCTGTAATTAAGGCAATGCCAATCAGATAATGAATGAATGAATAAATGACAAATTAAATGCTATAAATGTACTTTAAGTAAATTATTTCCAAGTTTATAAATGCCACAGTAGTCATTAATGGGAATTTGGACCTACACACTTAAGTATGAATGGGAAATCACTAACCCAAAAACCATAGTGTACAAGATGGGTTGCCAAGCCCATTGAGTCTTATAAAAATACAGCATTCCTTTCTAAGGAAAAGGCTTACACTAGTTTTTTTCCTACAATTATTACAATAAATTTCTGCTTTAAATGAAATCAGTCCCTCTTTTGCCTCATTTTTGTCTCCACCAGAGTAGTTTAAATTGTATAATCTTTTAAAATATAATACTTGACATAACAAGAGACATATTGAAAGTTATATTAAGTTATAAAGCAAGCCAAGACCAGGACATTACCAATAACTTGTATCTACCTCCATGCCATCCACCTGCCTCCTGCCTGAGGAAATATTATTCTTAATGTTGTGTGTATCATATCCTTGCCTTTTTTGACATAGTTTTATTACATTATACCTGAATAAAATATTATTTAGCTTTGCTTGTTTATTAACTTTATCAATGATGCATGTAATTATAGTTCATTCATTTCCCCTTATGTATAACATTGTATCATATATAATATGAACTGTTTATCTTGTCAGTATAAAGTATTGTTCTCAAAATTCTAAAAACATAGCTCTAGTGCACTTGTATAAGAATTTGCCTACCTGGGAGTCAAACTGCTGGGTTATAAAGTTAAAAGTTCAACTTTTAAAATATTGCCAAACAATTTTTAAAATCAGTTATGCCAATGTATATTGCCACTAGCAAGATTTAACGGTTCCTAGTCATCCTCCACAAAATTGTGTTAAATGGCATTGCTATAAATCTACTAGGTGGATATAGTATCTCACTGTGGTCTTAATTTGCATTTCCTTGACTAGTAATGAAGTAGTACAATTTTGAAACAGAGTTTGACAGTTTCTTATAAAATTGAAATACACTAAGCCATTTGACCCTGCAATTACACTCTTAAGTATTAGCTCAAGAAAAATGAATATATGTTTAAAAACAGACTTGTATATGAATGTTCATAATAACTTTATTCATAATAGTAAAAAAATGGAAACAACCCAACTGACCATCAACAGGTGAATAGTAGGAAAGCCAAACAATTACATACAATGGAGCAATAAAAAAAAAAAAATGAATTGCTAGTGCCTGAAATAAGATGGTGAATTGTAACAAACATTATGGTGAATAAAAGGAACCAGAAACAAAAGAATATTTTCATAAAATTCTAAAGTTCTGGAACAGGCATAACTAATTTATAGTTGTAGCTATACAACAACCCTCAAAATCACATCAGTGGGGAGGAGTGGCTGACTACAAAGGGACATGAAGGCACTTTATAAGGTGATGAAATGTTCAGCATCTTGACTGGAGTAGTGGTTACATAAGTATACACATTTCTCAAAACTCATCTGTGCATTTTACTACATGTAAACTTACTTCAGATTTACCAAAAAAAAAAAAAAAAACCACAAATCAGACCATACATTCCCCAGCTCCAAACCCAGCATGACTTCCCAACTGCTCTTAGAATAAAACCTAAACTCCTTCCCATGATCCACAAGACACTGAATGAATTAGCCTATACCTTGCAAATTTCACCTGTCACTCTATCCTTCATTACCACATTCCAGCCACATTGGTCTTCTCAATGTTTATTAGAAATGTCAAATTATCTTTAAAAAAATTATATACAAAGAAAAAAGACACGAGGGTGGAATCTAGAAAAAGCAAATAATCACAATGTGTAGAGTTTATTTGGATTCTGATTCAAAACAAAATGCAAAGGAAAATCATTTACATCATTTGTGGTAGATCGACTGCATTAATAGATCCAATGAGTGGCCTTTCTGAATTCACCCAGCTTTCCAGCGTCTTTGTAGTCACCTCCCACTCTGACTTACTTTGACCAATGGGATATCAGCAAAGGTGAGGCAAGCAGAGGCTTGAAAATCACTCATTCTTTCCCACCTGCCCTCTCGTACAATTGGACTTTGTTCTCTCTTCTGCCTTCACCATGAAAACATGCCCAACACTGTCTGCTTAAAGAAAAGACATGTGGGACAAAATCAAGTCAGTCCAGTTGAAGCCTGAGATGTAGGAGAGAGACTAACCAAGATCATAAAATCATCTACTCCAGCTGCAGGTAACCAGATACATGAGTGAGTCACTGCAAGCTCTGCTTACAAAAACTGGATCACCCAGCTGACCCCCAGACTTCATGATTATTCTTGTATGCCTCTGAAGTTTTGTGGATGTTTGCTATACTGTGTAATTGCAACAACAGATAACATAAAACACTTAAGAAACAAGTGGAAGTTTAAACACAGACTAGACATTTGGTGATATTAAAGAACCATTGTTAATTTTTTATAGTTGTAGCAATGCTATTTGTATTTTCTTTAAAGTCCTGGTTCGGTGCAGTGATTCAAGCCTGTAATTCTAGCACTTTGGGAGGCTGAGGCAGGAGGATCACCTGAGGTCAGGAGTTCAAGACTAGCCAGGCCAACATGGTGAAATCCCATCTGTACAAAAAAATACAAAAATTAGCCAGGTGTGGTGGCATGTGCCTGTAATCCCAGCTACTTGGGAGGCTGAGACACGAGAATCACTTGAAACTGGGAGGCGGAAGTTGCAGTGAGCTGAGACTGTGCCACTGCACTCCAGCCTGGGCAACAGAGTGAGACTCTGTCTCAAATAAAATAAAATAATTAAAAATTAAAGTCCTTATCTTTTAGGCATGCATGTTGAAATATTTTTAGATAAAATTCTATGTCTAGAAAATAACATGATGTTAAAATAATATGTGGGTGGGATAGGGTGGGAAGGTTCGTCAATAAAACAAAATAGGCTACAAGTTGCTAATTGTTAAAACTGGTGATGAGTGTATATATTTGAAAATTTTCATAATACAAAGTTTCCCAAAAATCCAATCCATCCAACTTCAGAGCCTTTGCACTTGCTACTACTCCCTCTGTCTTAGCTCACTGAGGTCTCAAAGTGTAACTTTAGAACTTTAACCACCTTATCTAAAACAGACTCTCTTCCCAAGTCACTCTTGTATTACATCACCCTCATTTATTGTTTTCTCCGGACCTAACACCATTTGAAATCACCTTGTTCATTTGTTTATGTTCTGTCTCACCACCACTATAATGCCAAATTATAAATTCCATTTGAGCAGGGTCCTTGCTCACTTCTGACTTCCCAGTATGTAGCACACATCTGGCTTGCTGTACGTGTTCAAAGAATTAAAAAAAAAAAAAAAATCAAGCTATAGCTGACTGGACCAAGTTTCAAGTGCACAAGTAAAAGCAATGTAGGTGGGTTAAATATAAGAGGAAAAAATCACCTCTGAGATGTTTTCACAGAATTAGCATTAAAAGAGGTACTCGGCCAGGCGCAGTGGCTCACAGCTGTAATCCCAGCACTTTGGGAGGCCTAGGTGGGTGGATCACGAGGTCAAGAGATCGAGACCATCCTGGTCAACATGGTGAAACCCCATCTCTTAAAAATACAAAAAGTTAGCTGGGCATGGTGGCGCGTGCCTGTAATCCCAGTTACTCAGGAGGCTGAGGCAGGAGAATTGCCTGAACCCAGGAGGCGGAGGTTGCGGTGAGCCAAGATCATGCCATTGCATTCCAGCCTGGGTAACAAGAGCGAAACTCCGTCTCAAAAAAAAAAAAAAAAAAAAAAGAGGTACTCAATGCAGAGTAGCAAGCTGACCCAATAAAATTGTCTTTCTTGAAAATATACACACAGTAGGTGGAATAAGGAGAGCCATGTAGGACTGCTAACTTTAAGGAAGTTGGTGTATCTATAACAACAACCATCTTTCCAATGTTTGCCTCAGAAATGACTACAAACCTGTTATGGTGACTTCCAGTACTCTGTACATATATCCTCATAACAAACTCTCAAACCAAAAATAGTAAATATTTCTTTTCCTTGGGATTATAAAAATCCATCTAATCACAGAGGATGACAAATCTGAACCTTAATACAATTTTACACTAGTGACTGCTGTTGCATGTAACAGAATTTCCATTCTTGTAGATGCTCTGATTTCTCTATTTGGAATGAAACCTCTAGTTATTAGAACTGATTAATCATAATTAATTAATAAACATTTTCACAGGGCAGTAGATAACAGGTGACAATCACAATTTCAAAGCTTAAATGAGCAGAAGTATGTACTCACTGATACTAACCTCAAAATAATCTTCCTTGTTCTCTCTTCCCATTTTCCCCTACCCTTAACTTCATACCCCAGTCTCTTCATCTTTGCCATTCTACCATGAATTCTCAATTTATCTCTCCTTTCCCTTGCTCTCTTTTCCTCCACACTTATTCCAGTCCTTGTCATATCTGCTCACTCTTCCCTTCTCCTGCAAGCCTCCATTAAAATGAAACTCATTCATATTTTTAAAACATTTATTGAATAATATAAGAAATGAAAAATAAAACTATAAAGAGATATCATTTTTACTCATCAGACTGAGCATCTCCTTGCTGAGGGAGAGAAAAAGGCAAGCAGCAAGCTTCTATCACAGAAGATGAGGCAAAGCCAAATGGGGGTTATCAACATGCAGATTTTACAAGTCTCCAGATGTGAACTGTCAGTCACAATGATCACTACAGCAATCCCACAACGGCTATATAAGAGAAACAAGAGTGCTGCTACAAGCATTCATTCTAAAAGCATTTGTTTAATGAGAGTTGGGGAAATTTTTGCAAACATATCCAACATTTCTCTTTCTCTTGTTTTTCAGACACTTGTTTCTCATGTAACTAAGCTATACATAGATCCTAAAGTTTCATGCCAACTATCTTACCATAACACTAAAATTTTACACTTGTGACCTCATCATCAACTTCTTGGCACTAATCTCAGGTCACAAACTCTACGGAAAGACTCAGGAATATAAACTCAGTAGGAATCTTGAAATGTTCAGAAAATTAATTAGTATTTGGCATGCTGTTTTTTTCTTTTTCTTTTTTTTTAAAAAAAGCCTTTCGTTCTAGTTCTGTCAAAAGCAGTCTGGCACATTTCTCTAGCACACTAACAATCTGATGATTGAAATCAATGTTTTATTTACATCCCTTCTACAGCTTTTCAGTGTTTCATTTGCATACATATGTAAGAACCAAGTCAAAAGCTGAGGTTCCAGAAGCTCAAGGAGGAAAGGGCATTTCATTAGCAGGCTAATTCTTTCTAAGACTGTTTCCTATCAAATGAAACAACAGTGAGAATAGCTAGAGAGAAAAGCAAACCAAGAAGGAAAAAAATACAGCCAAGTGTTCACAGCTGAAAAAATATAAGGTAATTTGCATATTTTCTATTCTCAAACTTCAAAGAATAGTCACCTCTGACTATATTAGAGGCCCTATTTTTAAAGGTGTTTATCATACCAGATAGGTTGATCATCCTCATTTTATAAATGAATACATTGAGGATTATCAAGGTTAAATGACTCCTTGAAGGTCACACAGCCAGCAAATAACAGAGATGGGACGCAAGTTCAAGTCTGATTCCATAACCCTGTGCCTTAACCACTATGCCATTCTGTTATTCTATTCTTTGTGATATATTGCATTACATATATAAATTTGACTCAACATAAAATCAAGCTATTTCAAGACAGATACTTTTAAAAGAATGAAATGTTTCTTTCTGAACTTTTATTTCTGTCATTTATATGACAGATGACGTATCACAGAAATTTTGGTTGTTCATTATTAATTTACACAAAAAAGCAGTTAACCATCTACATTTCAGAGTAACACTGGGCTTACTGTTAGATATTTCCCCATTTTCAGAAATGCCTATAATACAGAAACCATTGCTAATAGTTAACCATATGGGGATATAAACTGAAAAGAGAGTATGAGTGAAACACAAAAGTTGTTTTTTTAAAAACAATGACTGTGGACTTTGTAGAACATACATAAAAGGATATAATTTAGTATGGAAAACACCGAGTCTGGATAGTTGGTTATAATTTACAATAGTCCAAATTTTTCTAGTATCTGATTAACAAAATGTAGAAAGTCTTCATATGACAATCATTGTGGAGCCCAACAAACCTGCAGAATGAGATTAGGTGAATAGATGAGAATTGGAAATCTGTTCTATTTTGAAGAAGTGCAAGCTTTTCTGGTTGATGGGGTAAATGAATAAACTCAAATGTTGAGATAGAATTTGGATTAATTTCTTGGTATTGTTCTCCTCCTTCATTCCTCTAGAAAGATCATGGCACTAAACAGTGATACTTCCAGCCAATTTTGTGCTACAATGCTTCCACACCACCCCCAAGCTGGAAGGATTTCAGCTGTGATGTAGGATTCACAATAAGGGTAAAGTAAGGAAGAGTAGGTAAAATGAGCTCTGTCATACACACAGTAAGCCCCCTGGGAAAGAAACAGCCAAAGAATTAGAATTTCCAAACTTGACAAGTGAACGGCACATGCACACAGACTCCACATGCATCAGCTGTCTTATTTTGCTCTGTCCTTCATATTACATCAGGTTTAAGGAACTGTTTCTAAGTATGTTCCATGTCAATCAAATATTTTTCTTTTCCCATATGAATCAAATAGTGCATCAGATATTCTAGTCTAATCATTGTTGTTCGCACTCCTCCATTTTGCTTAGCTAGCAGAGATAGCAATTGGCAGTCTTATGTACAGCGACCTACACACAGCAGGGATTCAAAACAAACTGATTACATTCCTTAATTCATCAAGCATTTAAAAAAATAATTTGAGGTAAAATTCATGTAACATAACATCAACCATTTTAAAGTGAACAATTAAATGGCAGTTAGTACATTATGCAATGCTGTGCAACTACCATCTCTATCTAGTTTCAAAACATTTCCAACCACTCATTAAGTAGTTTCTTCCTATTCTCCCCTCTCCCTCTATTCCTGGAAACCACCAATTCACATTATATCTCTATGGATTTATCTATTCGGAACATTTCGTATCAATGAAAGCATACAATATATGACCTTTTGAGCCTGGCTTCTTTCACTTAGCAAGATGTTTTTGAGCCTCATTCATGTTGTAGCATGTATCAGAACTTCATTCCTTTTTACAGCTGAACAATATTTCATTGTAGGTATATACCACAATTTGTTTATCTATTCATCCACTGATGGATATTTGGGCTGCTTCTACCTATTGCCTGTTGTGAATAGTGTTACTATGCTATATATTTGTTTGAATGCTGTTTCCAATTCTTCTGTATATCTAAGAGTGAAACTGTAAGGTCAAATGGTAATTCTATGTTTAACTTTTTCAGGAATGTCCAAGCTGTTTTCCACAGTCAAACAAGCATTTCTGAGCACCAGACATGTACCAGAGAAAGTCTCTGCTCTCATGGAGTTTACATTCTAATGAGAAAAAATAAACAAGTAAATCATTAATTGCATTACATATTTAAGCATACAGACATGTAAGTGTCATGTCAGATGGCAGTAAGTGCTATGGGAATAAAAAAGCAGAGTAGGATACAGGGAGCAATGAGAAGATACTATTTTATATGGCGTGGTCAGGAAAGGCCTCTCTGAAACTTAAGCAGTATGAAATGAGATAAATATTGACTCAACAGTCAGTGAAACTTTTTTTTAATGAAACATTATTTCTTTCATGACATTTCCAAAGCACTCTCATCTTTCTGGTTTGAATAATGTTCCCTTTGTGATTTTTTTCTGAATGTTAATTCAGACCAGTAACTTTACATAAAGATGCTTGCTATTTATTTTGTACAACATAAAATAAAACCCACCTGGTGAATTTTCTTGATCACCACTATACTCTGTGGCAATGGACCTACATTTCTAATATGATTACAGTTAGAGGTAATAATCAAATAAATTCTTGTGGAATGTCAGGACTCTATAATCTCAAACCATCAATTATCCAAAAGAATGTAACCAGCAAATCATAAATGGCTCAGATAAAGTATTAAACCCCACATGTGTAGCAAATACACTTGGCTAAGGGTTAAGAATATCAGTTCTAATTCCTGCTTTATCACCTTGGGCAAGTCAGTTATCTCTTCTGAATCTAAATTTTTAATGTTTGGCTTTGGATACAAAAGTAATCTGAGTATATACTACTTTAAAACAGAACTGATAAGTAGATAAGAAGGTTGTATTTTTCATAATTTATAATTCAGCTTCATAAAGATGGAAAAACAGCCGTTCATCTTACTCTCTGAAAGCTCTGCTATAGTCATCTCCCATCACCTCCAAAGTTTTGTTTTGACTTTTTCATTTTGGGGGTTTGTTTCTTTTGTTCTATTTTAGGAAGGGCCTGGTTCTGTCACCTAGGCTGAATACAGTGGTGCAGCCGTGATCCCCCAGGCTCAAGTGATCTTCTCACATCAGCCTCCCCAATAGCTGGGACTACAGGCACATGCTGCCATGCCAGGTTAATTTTTAAGAATTGTTTTTTGTAGAGATGGGGTCTCACCATGTTTGCCCAGGCTGGTCTCAAACTCCCGTACTCAAAGCATCCTCCCACCCTGGCCTCCCAAAGTGCTGGGATTATAGACATGAGCTACCACACCCAGGCCCCAAAGTTGTATTAAAAGCTTTATAACTCTATCACTTCAGAATGCCATATTTATTTGTATAAATGGGCAAACCCCATAGTTTGTCATTTTTAATATTTAGAGCTCCTCTAATCCCTCCCTGGAAGCCTCCAGGGTAGAAGACAACCTCAACAAAACATCCTCTATACTCATGCCCTAAGTACAGCTCTATAATTAGTCTCTTCCCCTGCTCCTCAGATCCTCTACCAAAGATCTCTCGCATGGACACTAAACTCAAACCAGGGCCAACAAGGAAAACACTGCGTAATGCCAACCCTAAAAGAACCTAGAATGACAAAACTACAGAGACTTACAATGAAATAATTCAAAGTGTAAAATAAGAGGAATAAGTAAGCAGAATTTGAAAAGAATAGCTAATCAATCTTGTAACTATTCTCTGAAGTGTGAAGACTCTTCTGGATTATCTCTAGAATCCTCAAACATGATTGATATGCCTCATCTGTCTCCTCAGCTTGACATGAACTATACCAAATAGCATAGCATCTGTAAATCTCCCTATTAAAAGTATCTGTAAACTGCTCCCCCTAGAATGGTCCTCAAAGTCCAGTATATTTTTACTATCTTTTCAATTTTCTGCCATGATATTATGACAGGGTTATTTGATTTTAAAGATTACTACCCCTTCAACTGCCAGATAGCAGCTATCACAGGGACAAATAATGAAATAATATTTCTGTAATCTACACAGAGTCAATACTTTTTTTTTTGAGATGGAGTCTTGCTCTTTTGCCAGACTGGAGTGCAGTGGCACAATCTAGGCTCACTGCAACCTCCATCTCCCAGATTCAAGCGATTACCCTGCCTCAGCCTCCTGAGTAGCTGGGACTACAGGCGCGTGCCACCACACCTGGCTAATTTTTTTGTATTTTAGTAGAGATGGGGTTTCACCATGGCCAAGATGGTTTCGATCTCCTGACCTCATGATACACCCGCCTTGGCCTCTCAAAGTGCTGGGATTACAGGCATGAGCCACAGCCCCGGCCGAGTCAATACTTTTTTTTTTTTTTTTTTTTTTTTGAGACGGAGTTTCACTCATTACCCAGGCGGGAGTGCAATGGCGCGATCTCGGCTCACCGCAACCTCCGCCTCCTGGGTTCAGGCAATTCTCCTGCCTCAGCCTCCTGAGTAGCTGGGATTACAGGCACGCACCACCATGCCCAGCTAATTTTTTGTATTTTTAGTAGAGACGGGGTTTCACCATGTTGACCAGGATGGTCTCGATCTCTTGACCTCGTGATCCACCCGCCTCGGCCTCCCAAAGTGCTGGGATTACAGGTGTGAGCCACCGAGTCAATACTTTTTTAAAGGTTGTAACCAGAGTAATCTATGGCAGTGATTTTATGTTGCCTTTCTTTAATCTTAATATAAATATATAAATTGCTATCTTAACATAGGTATTTGCCTAATTCCTACTTCACTTCTATCCTTTATTTTTCATATCATTTGTCATTCAGTTGGCTTTAAATATATTCATGTCAATTCTCCATGTTCTCACCAGCATGATTTTAAAAAATTTATGCAGAACTGGTATGGGAGATAATTGATAACAATCTTATTCTTTTTAAAGTCATTCCTTGCTGGGTCTGTGGGGTAGGGAAAAAATGTTAAAAGTGATTTAAAAGCCAGATTTTCTAAAATCCTACTTTTTCAGATGAATACCAAAAGGAAAGAAAATGAGTATGTAGTCATTCTACCTTTAAAATGAGAAGTCCACACTGTGAAAATGGAGAAAAACATATTCACAAAGATTAAGTAACAAACTGCTCAAGCCACTTCCTGAAAAGAAATTGCATTTCTGGTTGTAATTGTTAAAATTATAGAAAAGAATTCCCTGTTCTTCAAAAATCACTCAAATATGGCTCCAAAATCATAGGTATTATTATTTTTAAAAATATAAAGGTATTAAGAGCAACATTATGGTGTTGATAAATTTAAGTAAGGAGCTATTATGCTACAAGAAAATCTTGGTAAGAAATAAACAGTACTAACCCATATTGCCAAAAAGAAGACAAAGAGTAATAAAGACAATTATAAGGGAAAATTGATTATATCATTTTAAAAAGGGCACTGGTGCCTGTGAAATTCCTAGGAATTTTCTTCCTGTGGGATATTGTGCAAGTGACTTTGTCTTGTCTAAAGTATACTAAAATTATAAATATATTCTCACACTGAAGAAAATTGCTTTTACTTATCAGGTTGAAAGAAATAAGGAAGGCTTGAAAAACAGGTATTTCCAGAGAAGAAGAGTAAAGCAGAAAAGTGAAGGTATAATAAAAGGACTATAATCAGAGATATGGAAGGAAGACAAACTGCATTAATTAATTTTCTTTAAGAAATGAGACTAGCTGCACACTGAGATGAATTGTCTCATTTTCCAAATGTCTCAAGTGGCAAAGTCAAACAAATAACTCTGTAATTCTTCATTAGTATTTCATCAAATTTAACCATTTTCAGACTGCCAAAAGTGTGTTTGGGGCGGGGGGGAGGACGGTGTCCTTAAAATCTTAAGAGAATTATAACTAATCAACTTTCATGTGTATTTTTCAATACCTTTCTTTGTTGAAATAATCAAGTACCAAATAAAAATGGTATAAATACAGAGAAAAGTCAAATAAAATGAACAGCAGGACGGGTCTACTCTTCATGGCAGGCCACATTGTAACATGGACAGAGCAAAGCCTTTCAAATTATTCAGAGCTAGGTTTAAATTATGACTTTTCTACTTCCTTTTTAAATATCTCTGCCCCATTTACTTAATCTCTTGCAACTCCATTTTCACATATGTACAAAATAAGATATACCAGGGTCATTGTGAGATTAAAGATCATTATGACACTAAATACCAGGCATATAAAGTACCTGGCTCTCTCCTTAATAAATACTAATCTCTCTAATAAAGTACATAACTCAAGCAAATATTTAAATGTTTGAGATTTACTGTTAAATGATCAAAAAATCTGAGTATAGTATGAGACCTTCTGATGCCAAATGATCCTCACTCAACAATTAGTTAAACAACTGAGTGGATGCAGTCCTCAATTTTTATGTACTTCCACCACACAGGTAAGATGTATAAAAAGATGGATGGTGAACTTTTTTTTCCTTTGGACATAAGCATTTTTCCCCTTCAGCCCTATAAAAAGATAAATTTTTAAATCAAAATCTAGTTTTTATAGCACATGGGACTTTTTTTCCAAAATGAAAATAGCTTTATCATTTTTTAATAATCATAAGATTAATAAATTATCTTTGTTTATAAAACTGGATATTATGAAAATATCATAATACATTTTTTTAAATCCCTTGAAATCTTATCACCCAGAGATAATTGTGGTTGAGAGTTCAATATATATATACATAAACATATATATCTTAGACTTCTTTCTCTGTATAAATATATTAACAGATTTAATAAAAACTATAAAATTAATAAATTTTTAATAAAAATAGGTATTAATGCTCATTTAATAGATTTTGTGTATATTTCATTAACTGTACAAAATCATAAGAATAACACTAGGATAAAATGAGTAAGACTTCCACAATCCCTAACTCTAAACTATTTTTATTTTTGCCATGTCCATTTCTAATGCTTAACATACAGATATACGACATAATTATAAAAGATATAATTTTATATTCTTTTTTCATCCACTGTAAGCATATTCTATGTTTCTGCATGAAAATATTTAAGTCAAACACAACAAATGAGATACTAATAAGTACTAATATCAAAATATCCTCCAATTATGACTTATAAAGCCAAGTCCTCATTTTTGGAAATGACAAATTTAATGGCAAACATACTACCTTTTGAAAAAGGTTGTATATTTTATCGCTATGGAGATTAGGTGAGATAATGTAACCAAAACTTACATTCAAAATGCATTTGGAAACGTATTTTTTCCTTTCTTGCTTTTAACCTTGAAACATACTTTAAAACTTTGTTTTCCCTCCTTTCCCACCAGACACTCCTGTGCACAGTGCTCGCTTATATAATTATGTGCTTGCTTAGAAATTCCAGGGGCTAATTTTGAAACAAGCCAGGCATAGAGAACCAGCTGCAAATCCTCCAGCTTAGGGGGAGTTATGAACAATTAGTCCACCACTACCAAGAAGTAGTCAAGATGATACCAACTGAACCTCCAGACAGGAGGTTACTCAAGATAGTCTACGTGTCTCTGAACAATAAATGTAGACCTGCCCCCTTCAGCACCACTCCTGCATACTTCCCACACTAAGTTTTCCTTATTAAAACCTGTCACTCAGCCCAAAAAGCTGAAATGGACTTTTAAGGGAATGTGCCTTGCCATTCCCCAGCTGCTAGTATTTGAATAAAGTTGCTTTCCTTTCACCACACCTCACTTCTCATATTCTGGCCTTTAAGCACTGAGTAGCCAAGCTTGAGGCAGTTACAATAAGACATGCTAAAACATTGGTAAACCTGCGTTCTATGAATACTGCAAGTATATACGATGTTTCTTAATATTCTCAGAAATTTGTTTTCTAGAACTTTTGCTTACAGCAGAAAAAACAAAGACTTTTGCTCTATTATACAACTAGATCCAGGATATGCTATTAAAAAGCATTTTAATTTTAATATATTTCTGGGCTTGTAGGTAACAGAAAATTCTAAGGGTGTAAAAAAAAACAGTGAGCTGTAAGAGTGGGGGGCACAGAGAAAATAAACCTGGGAGATCAGAATGATAAACAACGGAACTCCACACATATTAAGGCAAGACTTTTAAATGGTAGTAAAGTGGACTCAGCTGTATAGATCCCGGGCTTCTGACAGAAATCAGTGCAAATTCTCCATGAAATAAATAATCTTCAATTTAGGCCATTAGGATTCTCACAAATTAAGTTCAGCTAAATACATATTTGGTATTTTTTTAAATCACTAAACCATGTAAGGAAACAAGCCACTATGAACAAGAAACAGAACAAAAAAACAAACCACAACAGATTTAAACTTCCAGGTGTACTGCTTTTCCCATGACAGCAATATATTATCTCTCAATATTAAAAAATCATTACTTGGCCAGGCATGGTAGCTCATGCCTCTAACCCCAGCACTTTGAGAGGCTGTGGGGAGAGGACTGCTTGAAGCCAGAAGCTTAAGACTAGCCTGGGCAGTAAAGCAAGACCCTGTCTTTTTTTTTTTTTTTTGAGACGGAGTTTCGCTCTTGTTACCCAGGCTGGAGTGCAATGGCGCGATCTCGGCTCATCACAACCTCCACCTCGTGGGTTCAGGAAATTCTCCTGCCTCAGCCTCCTGAGTAGCTGGGATTACAGGCACGCGCCACCATGCCTAGCTAATTTTTTGTATTTTTAGTAGAGATGGGGTTTCACCATGTTGACCAGGATGGTCTCGATCTCTTGACCTCGTGATCCACCCGCCTCGGCCTCCCAAAGTGCTGGGATTACAGGCGTGAGCCACCACGCCTGGCCCAGCAAGACCTTGTCTTTACAAAATATTTAAAAGTTAGCTGGGCACAGTAGGATATCCTGTAGTCCTAGCTACTCAGGAGGCTGAGGAAGGAGGTTGGCTTGAGCCCAGGAATTCGAGGCTGCTGTTAGCTATAATCATGCCATTGCACTCCAGTCTGGGTGACAAAGCAAGTTCCTATCTCTAAAAAACAAATTAAAAATTAAAAAAAAATTACTCTTCCTCCATAAGTCAGAATTCAAAAGCTTTATTTCTGTCTCCTATGATAAGATCATAATTATCAAAGACGTGAAGACATATTTCTCAAAAATCTCACCCTGAAAGCATTTTAGAATTGCATCTTTTATAAATCAAAGCTTGACTTTTAAAATAGCCATAAAGATTTTTTTAAAAATTAATCATCCATGTCTTTTTGTTCTTAACTACCTAGGTGCTAACATAGGAATCAAAGAAAACAATAGGATATTTTTCTGAGAAACTAAGTAGTAAGACTTACATTCACTGAGTATTAGTCAAGGCAGGCTAAGTTAGTTAGGTATGGTGGTGCATGCCTGTAGTTCCAGCTACTTGGGAGGCTGAGAGGGAAGGACTGCTTGAGCCCAGGAGTTTAAAAGCAGCCTGGGCAATACAGTGAGATCTCATCTCCTAAAAGGCGAAATAACTAAATAAGACATATACATTAATTTAAAAAAAAATAAAAAGACAGGCTGGGTGTATTATGGTTCTCTGGAGGAAAAGAACTAATAGCCTAGACATATAAAGGGGAGTTTATTAAGTATTAGTCCCACAATAGGCCATCTGCAAGCTGAGGAGCAAGGAGAGCCAGTCCAAGTCCCAAAACTGAAGGACTTGGAGTGTGATGTTCAAGGACAGGAAGCATCCAGCACGCGAGAAAGATGTAGGCTGGAAGGCTAGGCCAGTATAGTCTTTTCACGTTTTTCTGCCTGCTTTATATTCTAGCTGCTCTGGCAGCTAATTAGATGGTGCCCACCCAGATTAAGGGTGTGTCTGCCTTTCCCAGCCCACTGACTCAAATGTTAATCTCCTTCGGCAACACCCTCACAGATACAACCAGGATCAATACTTTGCATCCTTCAATCCAATCAAGTTGACACTCAGCATTAACCATCACACTAGGTTACACCAAAGTGACACAATCCCAAAATCTCATAGCTTTAAGTAACAACATTTTTTTTTCTTGATCTCACTGCACCCCCATTGCTCTGCTCTACATAGTCATCATTCAGGGATGCAAGTTTCAAGAGTTTGTATCACCTGGAACAACTAAGGCAATAGAATAGAACATGGTAAATTGTGTACTGGTTCTTTCACATTCCTTTGATCAGAACAAGTCATATGACCACTCCTAACTTCAAGAGAGTAGAGAAGTACAAGCCTACGATGTGCCCAGAATGAGAAGAACCAGAAATACTGAGGG
Source organism: Aotus nancymaae (assembly GCF_030222135.1). NCBI lineage: Eukaryota > Metazoa > Chordata > Mammalia > Primates > Aotidae > Aotus > Aotus nancymaae. The sequence continues at coordinate 3,372,111 of NW_026988491.1, forward strand.
ATAGAACTAAAGGCCACCACACACAGTTATTTGGACTATTCAAATAGTAAGATAAACAATGCTGAACTGAATACAGTTGAAAGTTTATATAACAATTCCACTGCTAGGCTTTAACAGAGAACCACAGGATGGTCTCAAAGTTAAGTGTAGGCTTGATGACAGCCTCAGGCATTCACTGTTTCTAGATCCCAGGCTCCCTTATTAATTGAGTAAATGGTGCAGTTGTCTTCTAAGCAATTTACCCCACTAACTTAATATTTCTCTTGTCAGAGAAAAAATGGCTGATATACCACAATAGATAGAAGTCAAATAAAAATCACCATTATATACTACGCACTTAAAAAATTCTTCTAACTCTAGAAATGCTCTTTGTCTAAAGCCTAAGTCAATCATATAGTATTTTAAGCTGTTTATTAAAGAAGTGTTGGGATAGTCAAGAAGTTGGTCTATTTGAGAAGTTTTTTTTGGGGAAAATAAAACTATCAAATCTTTAAGCTTAGGAATGATCAATGAAATCTTCAATTTTGTCATTCCTTATTGCCCATTTGCTTCTCTCCATCCCATCTCTTTCCCTCTCCTCCTATTCTTACCAAAGTTAGATGACAAAAGATATTTTTGGAGAGTTTTTCTTAAAGAGAGCACTGCTTTGGTTTAAGAAAAAATAGTTTAATAGATTCTCTGAAGAAAGCGAAATCAAGATAGCCTAACTGCTGCTCATAAGAAGTTAATGAATAGATGGCTTCTAGTTAAATATAACAATGAAAGCTAACAAGTTAAACATAAGTATTTAGCACAAACTCTAAAACTAAAATGAGACATTTTATTTAATGTCATACACCCACAAGGACCAAAAAACAGGAATGGAAAAAGGGGCAATTTTGGAAGCTGTAAAGTCAATGAACGAGTGATAATATACTAAGCAGATTCAAGAAAGTTAAATCAACAAAGGAGAAAGCTAAGAAAAAACCAATCCACATTTAAGAATCTCCTAAAATTTCGGGAAGTGACAATACCAAGTACCTCTAAAAAAAGATGAGGAGATAGGGCTAAAAATAGGGTTGGTTTAAAGTCTATTTAAGAATCAATTACCCCTTAGCATATAGACTGAGGTCTCTAAGTTTCCTTTCTCCAAAAATGAACAAAATTCCTCTAAGGAACAGTTGATTCCAGGTCTGAAGCAGAAAATATATGAAATGTTCCCAAAACATCTTGTCATTCCAAAAAGTAAGACAGTTCGAAAGACTTAAATGACTCAGAAGTCAACTTAAAGAGGCTTAATGGCCCAGAGATTGAACACTGAAAAGGACAATAGATTGACACACCAAATCCATTTAAGTCCAAGGGTTCATGACACTAAAAAAATAAGTTTTAGCTGGGTGCAGTGGCCCACGCCTGTAACCTCAGTACTCTGGAGGCCAAGGCAGGTAGATCATTTGAGGTCAGGAGTTCAAAACCAGCTTGGCCAACATGGTGAGATCCTGTCTCTACAAAAAATTCAAAAATTAGCCAGGCATGGTGGTGGGCACCTATAATCCCAGCTACTCAGGAGGCTGAGGTAGGAGAATCACTTGAACTTGGGAGACGGAGGTTGCAGTGAGCCAAGATTGCACCACTGAACTCGAGCCTGAGTGACAGAGCGAGACTGCATCTCAAAAATTAATAATTTAATTTTAAAAAGCACTGCTCCCCTTTGAAGGATGTAAAGAAACGAATTCATTTCCATAAAAACAGGAAAATAAGGGAAAAAAACAACCTGTCTTTCTATAGGAATCACATCACAAGTAACCAAACAGTTGGTGACACTGTTTTGTAGATGTTTTCCATCTAATAAATGTGGATGGGATGAAGTAATAAGAATATCTTCATTTTGCAAACTCAAATTAATTTTAGGATCTAGGCAATGGTCATCAATGGCAACTAACATCACAAAAAGTAAAAACAAGATATTAGTGCCTCATGATAGAAGTACAATACTTCTGAGACAGTGTTGCTCTCCCTCTGCCCCCCCACCCAAAATACTGCAATCATAATTCTGACAAATCATCTAATCTCACTATCAGTTTTTAGGAAATAGAAGAGACACATTAAACATATTAAATGGCACCATAAGGATGCAGTCAGCAAAGTCCAAACAGTGAAAAATCTCATAATTGATCCTGTTTCTTCAACAAGTAATTTTCGAAGGGAAAGAGAAAGAGAGAGAAAGATATAAAATTTAAGAGACAAAGCAACCAAAACAAGGATCTTAATTTAGATTCTGCATCAAACAAACACACTGTGGGGTGAGAATGAAGAAGCATTAATGAGACAATCAGGGAAATCTGAACACTGATTAAACTATCTGATAATACTAAGAAATTACTATTAATTATATTTAGGTGTGACAATGATGCAGTCGTATGGCCTTTGTTCTATAAAAATGCCTTTTTCCTTTAGAGATACATATTTATGAATTAAATAGTGATGTCTGGTATTGCTTCAAAATAATAGATAAAACAAAACTGGCCTTGAGTCAGTAATTGTACATGGGAACTGTTGTCTCTATACCTGTCTCTCTGTACTTCAAAACATGCTTGAGATTTTCATGACGAAAAGTTTAAAAAGTAGCTAGTATTTTCAAACTATATAGTATCTGCTCTCCCTATTGCAGCAGAAGATGCCAAAGATTTATCCTATGGAGAAGTTAAAAGAGAGGGTCTCTGATATAAAGAACCCAAGAGCAGTTAAGTGTAAGATAATCATGAAAATGGGAATTAATTGAAAGTTTACTTAATAAATGTTGAAAGTCTTTTACAACTTCCTTTTCCAACTCGACTTCACGAGCATTAGTAGTGAGAAGACTACCCTTTGGGCCAGAAATTGAAATAATCCTCGCTGAATAATCTGATGAACACAAGAGGAAAGATCTAAAGAGACTGACACCAGGAGTTCCTACTAACAGCCCAGCCATTCACTCTATGGTGAAGACACCAAGAAACAGTACCAGCATGTACTCCACTCTTAAATATTAGACAAAAATCAAGAATCATCTGACATTTGAGCTGTTACAATAATTAATTGGGAGGCCATCAATCTAAGATGGTTCCAGCATCCTGGGTTCCTATTTACACAAGCCAAAACTCAACTCAGTGTAAACTGTCATAGTCTAGGCCAATTAGAAACTGTCAACTAGTCCCTAACTAGGAACTTTTCCCTACTAAAGCTTAATCAATCTGAAACTGCCAACTACCCCTCACTAGGGACTTTCCACCACTTAAGCTTAACCAATCAGAAACTGCCAACTAATCCTTCACTTGAGACTTCCCACGAATCAATTATTTGCCTTGCTTCCTTGTTCACCCTAAAAAAGCCTTCCTCTCATGATCTTTTTGTGAAGGCCTTAACTGATTGCATTCTGGTTCTGCACAATTCACAAATCGTCAAACTCATGCTCAAACTCTAAAATTCTAATAAATCTCAGCTTATCTTTTAACAAAGCAATGCATCTGTTTATAAAAAACACAGGCTTAAAGGGAGGAAAGAAAAGGAGGAGGAAAGGGAAGGGAGAAGAGGAAAGGAAAAGAAACAAAAACAAACTGACTCAAGAAGAATAAAATTTCAAAACAATTACAATACCCTCAGAAAGATGAGAAAATATTGCATTGATGAAACAAGAACAGGATACTAGCAAAAAAAAGGAATAATCAGACAGCAAAAATTTTAGAAATAAAAAGATAGGAATAAAAAAACTAACCAGGAGCTGTTACACCGGAAAGATGGCGGAGCAAGAGCAAAGAAAAATCCCTTTGGTTCCAGAAAATCTCCTGAAAAAGAGGAAGGCTTATCAAGCCCTCAAAGCCACTCAGGCAAAGCAGGCACTTTTAGCAAAGAAGGAGCAGAGGAAAGGAAAAGGGCCCAGGTTTAAGCGATTGGAATCATTCCTACATGATTCCTGGCAGCAGACGCATGACAAGGTGCGTGTCAGACGACTAGAAGTGAAGCCTCGTGCCCTGGAATTGCCAGATAAACATTCTTTGGCCTTTGTCGTATGCAGAGAAAGGATTGATGGTGTGAGTTTACTGGTGTAGAGAACCATTGCAAGACTTCGCCTGAAGAAAATTTTTAGTGGTGTCTTTGTAAAAGTCACTCCCCAGAACCTAAAAATGCTGCGCATAGTGGAACCTTATGTGACCTGGGGATTTCCAAATCTGAAGTCTGTCCGGGAACTCATTTTGAAACATGGACAAGCCAGGGTCAAGAATAAGACCATCCCTCTGACAGACAACACTGTGCTGGAGGAGCACCTGGGGAAGTCTGGTGTCATTTGTTTGGAAGACCTCATTCATGAAATTGCCTTCCTGGGGAAGCATTTCCAGGAGATCTCATGGTTCTTGAGCCCTTTCCACCTCTCAGTGGCCCGTCATGCTACCAAAAATAGAGTGGGCTTCCTCAAGGAGATGGGCATACCTGGCTATCGGGGTGAACGCATCAATCAGCTCATCCGCCAGCTGAACTAGAACCAGGTGCCAAACTGCAATAAATTTTTATCAACAAAGTGGAAGCATGTGTTTTTGGGTTTGGAGAATTTGTATCAAGTATCTTCAGAGAAGATTATTTCCTGCTTTATCTTTCAAAACTGGAAAGGAGGGGTCAAAGAAAAGACAGTAGCTGGCCAGACGTGGTGGCTCATGCCTGTAATCCCAGTACTTTGGGAGGCTGAAGAGGGCGGATCACCTAAGGTCGGGAGTTTGAGACCAGCCTGACCAACATGGTGAAACCCTGACTCTACTGAAAATACAAAAATTAGCGGGGCATGGTGGCCCATACTTGTAATCCCAGCTACTCGGGAGGCTGAGGCAGAAGAATCGCTTGAACCTGGGAGGCAGAGGTTGCGGTGAGCCGAGATCACGCCATTGCACTCTAGCCTAGACAATGAGCAAAATTGTCTCAAAAGAAAAAAGAAAAGAAAAAAACAGTAGCTTATGTTCATGGCAAGCACCTCTCATCACAATCCAGTTCCAAGGAAAAATTCCAGCGTTTTCTACATTGGCTGCTGCCTCGTCTGAAATCAGCACATTCCGTGGAGGAAGGAGTCCTGCTTTGCTGCATCTCTTATCCTAGGGTTTAATGTTGGTAATTGAGTAACTCTAGCATTTGTACAAGGCTCCCTAAGACTCCTGCAGCAGTGGACAAGCCGAGGGACATAATTGAATCTGGTGATTCCTGGGGCCTTGTGAGAAAGACTTGAAATACACATAGGAGGAAAGGTATAAAAATAAATGTTTACTTGTCTCTGAAAAAAAAAAAAAAAAAAAAAACTAACCAGAAGATTTCTGGTTGGATATTAAAATTGAAGAAATGTTGCAGAAAACAGATTAAGTAACAAGAGAGGTGGAAAATGAGGGAAATACAGGAAAATTAGCTCCTGAGATTCAATATCTGAATAAAAATAGTTCAAAGAAATCAGAAAACAGATAAAACTGTGAAAATGAAATCATTAAAGAACTCATTCAAAGAAATTTTCCTAAATAAAACAACATGAGTTTTTAGATTGGAAATTGTCCATTAAGTAACCTGCACAAATGATGATAACAGAGCCTCCCTAGAGCATACTGTTACATTTCAGAATATTGGAGACAAAGAAGATTCTATAAGCTTACAGAACTAAGAAGGTTTTCATATAAAGGATCAAGATTTTAAATTGCATCAGAAACCTCAACAGCAAAAAGAGAACAGGACAATGGCTAAATAAGTTCCTCCAAAATTGAGAGGGGAAAATTATTCCCAACCTCGAGTACTACAACCATTCAAACTATTCATCTCTTGTTAGAGTAAAATAAAGACATTCTCAGACATACAAGGTTTTAAAGTTTTTCTTCTCATGCTCCCTTTCTCACAAAACTGCTGAAGAATATGTAACTCAAAAACAATAAAGAAAATATGGGATACAAAAAATACTGAATTAAATATAAGGGCATAAAAGGTATTCCTTGCCTGATGGAAAATGAAGATCTCAGGACAATAGTTGTGGAAATAATTCATTCAAATTGGAGCATATCAGAAGGCTCCAGCCCAGAGAGATTTCTTCAAGACAAAATTGTTCAAATGCCTCTTGTGTTTGAACATATTAATATAAGTTTAACACAACTGGGGAGATTTGGAAAATTTGATTCATAATATACTCCTCATCTCCAATTTTCTCTTCCTGTCATCTTTTAAATGCATACCAAACAGACTTTCACCCCACCACTCCACCAAATCTGATCCCGTCAAGGCCATTCATAAACTCCATACTGCTAAATCCAATAGTCGATCCTCAGTTCTCAAATTAACTTAATCCATTAGCAGCATCTTATAGGCTGATCATTCCCTCCTCAAAACATAGTTTCACTTGACTTCCAGGACACCAAGCTTTCCTGGTTTTCCTCCTACATCACTGATTGGTCTTTCTCAGTTTCTTCTGCTGAATCCTCATTTCCCCAGTCTCTTTCCATGTGAGTATTTCAGGTTTCAGTCCTTGGGCCCCTTTACCATTTATACTCCATTCATTTGCATCTATTCACTTTATATGACTCTATAAATGCCTATCTCTAGCCTTGTTATCTCCCTGAACTCCAGATTGCTATATCCAACCTCTTCCCTTAGGTGTCTAATAAATATCTTAAGCTTAACATGTCCAAAATGAAGCTCCAGATCTCTCTATCCTACAAAAAACATCTGCTCCCCTGGCAGTCTTTGCCATTTTAGTTAGCTAAAAGTCCATTCCTCCAATTGTTCATGCCAAAAACCTTGGAGTTGCCACTGACCCCTCTTTTGCTCTCACACACCATATCCAATCCATCAGAAAATCCTGTTGGTTCTACATTTAAAAATTTTTCCAATTAGTTAATATGGTAGCTAAAAATAAATTTGCCAGAACGTGACCACTTTTCGCCACTGCCACTGCTTATTACCACCCTTGTCCAAGTCATCATCATATCTTGTATAAGTTCTGTCTTAGCCTACCAACAGGCTCCTTATTCTGCCAGTGCCTTTTCCCATCTATTCTCCAAGCAGAAGCCAGAGAAATCCTTTTAAACCCTAAGTCAGATAAAGTCACTCCTCTGCTTAGAAGACTATAAAGACTTCTCATCTAGCTGCAAATGAAAGCCAACATAGTGACAATAGCCTTCTAAGGTCTTACCCATTCTAACCCTTGGTCCTCCTCCTCACTTGCTCCAGACACACTGCCTCTGTCTACTCAAGAACACAAGGCAGGATCCCACCTCAAGCCATTGCACTTATGAATCCCACTGATGAGAACACCCTTATCCCCAGATTATCTGCATGAATCTTTCACAGGCTTCAAGCCTTTACTTAAATATCATCTTCTTGATGAAGTCCTCCCTAATGACCCTATTTGAAATTATAACCTCATCCTACTTCCAATATTCCTTTTTCTTATTTCTTGCTTTATTACTCTCCACAGAACTTAACGACACCTAATATGTACTTTATTTATTTAGTTTACTGTACATCTCTCCCCCTTAGACTTTAGGAGAACAAGGAGAATTTTAATCTGCTTGTTCACAGCTATATCCCTAACACTGAAGTTCAACATACTTTTAATGAATGTATAAAAAGGTACATAGAAAACTAAATAAAAAATAAATTATTTCTTAACACCAGGGGGAAAATATGAGCAAGAAAGGAAAAGTAATGACTTACTACATAGCTGAGCTATGGAAAGCATTTACACAGTCATAATAAATACTGATTTATTTATTATTTGCTCAGTGGTTCTCAAACAGGGCTGCACATTAGAAGCAAATGAAAACTTTTTTAAAAAACATAGATACCCAGGGTCCTCCCCAAAACACACAAAGCAGAATCTGTGAGGTTGAGTCTTAGGTACCTAGATTTGTTCGCTCAAGTTTCCTAGTGATTCTAACGTACAGCCAGAACTGAGAAGCACTCATCTAACCAAAATTACAATAAAACTACAGTGCGAGGCTAGGGGATCAGAACTACGTAGGTAGGTGTTATAGACAAGAGGTATTACTTAAATTTTAAACTTCAGTAACTAAAAATCAATAGATAATTGCTAAAACTGAAAAATCAGTAACATTATAATTCAAATAGAACAAGCTACAAGAGTTGAAAAATGTTTGCTCCTGGGAGGAAGTAAGGATTAGGGCTGAGGATGGTAGCTTTTTAAAAGTCAAGTTGAATATTTTACTTTAGACTCCAAATTCATATAATTTTCAATTAATAAACTATAATTTTGATGGTAATGTTGAAGTTGGAACAATTAGCAAAAGAAGAGAAGAAAGAGTGGGTGCTGAGTAACATGTGGGAGGGCTACAGTCTACAAAGACACAAATTTCCAATAACAGAGTAGCCAAGATTTTCACAGAAGAATGATTAATGTTCCATCTTAAACTGGCTGTTGTCAACAAAATAGTATACAGACCTGAGCCTTTGGTTTAAAAAAAAAAAGAAAGGCAAAATAGGTGGGAAGTGGTGGTGGTAGCAAGAAATTTGTGGTAATTCTCCCCACACCAGGAGCCTATCTCCCTTTAATAAAACAAAGAACAAATCAACCACAATAAGGTTCAACCCTATGGAGGTAACAGTCTTAGAATCCTAGCTAGGAACCTTTTAGCAGCCATGAATATAACAAATGCAGTTCACTTTGTTTTCTTTGTCCTTACACAAGTGACAAAGTAGAAAAATTTAAATTATGAAATCTCAAATACAGCCTAAAATGTGTTCAAATATAAGTTGAGATAAACTATTTTAGAGTACTCCCTAAACAAGACATAAATAGGAACAAGGAGAGAATCTTCAAGGAAAAACCCATATGTTAATCCTTTGTTTCTACCATATTTTGATATAACCTAAATCCAGGTTTCACTTGAAATGATACTTAATGTTTACCCAAAGAGGCTTCCTTGGTTTCACAGTAAAATGATTAGATTATAAAAGTCCTATTTGTTCACAACTATTTTTTTATCTGAGAGAACATGAGCATATTAGAGCATCTAATCATGATTCTGGGGCCCAAAGAGCCCCCTGGGAAAGTCCCTACAATATTCCCGAGTAAGCATACACTTTGTAGGAGTTCACTCTTATTTATTTACCATACGGGCAGTTCCAGTTGTGAACTTCTATAAGAAATGTAGTTACTTTCTTTACTGGGCCAATATATTGACAATTTATTCATAACTAAATTTATTTACTGAGTACAGTAGCATTTCCAGAGGCTGAAGTGAGAGGATTGGTTGAGCCCAGGAATTTGAGACCAGTCTGGGCAAAACAGTAAGACCCCATTGCTACAAAAATCTTTTTAAAAAATTATCCAAGTGTAGTGCCACATGCCTGTGGTCCCAGCTACTAGGGAGGCTGAGGCTGGGGGATTGTTTGAGCCTGGGAAGTTGAAGCTGCAGTAAGCCGTGACTGCACCACTACACTCAGCCTGGGTAACAGAGATTGATCCCATCTCTAGAAAAATAAAATAAAATAATAAATGTATTCAATAAATGTTTTCTCTCTCACTTGCAAGATTACTGGTCAGGAATATGTGACTGTGAAAATAAACAAGAAATTTCAGAATGTTTCAATGGTTTCAAATATCTAAAAGAAAAAGCAAACTTTGGTACTTTAAGCATGAAAAAGTAAGAAGTATCAGAAAACTATGTAATTTTCACATCCTTCATTTAACAAGTCTATTGACTAAAGTTTGCTACCTTTCTCAGGGCATGTAGACAAGCTGACAGCCTGTTAGTCCCACCATACAATTACTATTTCTATTACAACAAGAAAATACCTTTTTCCCCCTAGGGAAAAAAATCCAGATTTTCACAATACAGTGAACTAATAGTCATTGTCATTAAATGAACATTTACTGAAGTATATCATATAGAGAGATTACTAGGGCCTAAAAATAAAATGAAACACAAATTTACTGCTTCTGTCTTGAAAAAATAGGGTGTGAATTAAAACAATGTGTGAAGATAGCATATATGAATTAAGACAGCATAGACTGCAGGTCTAAATTAGCTTATTGGGTAAACTATAAGCTAATACAACACTATAATTTTTTACCTTTTAGTATTTATTTGTAGAGTTGTTAAGACTGATACATAAAAAACTGTTCATATTTGTGGGGTACGCAGTGATGTTGCAATACATATAATGTAGTAATCAAACTGGGGTAATCAGCATACTCATCATCTCAAACATCTTTCATTTCTTTGTGAACAGTCACTATACTACTTCCAGCTATTTGAAATTATATAGATGACTATGTTAACTATAGTCATCTTACAGTGCTATAGAACACTAGAATTTGAATAACTTCATTGAAATATAATTCACACACCATAAATTCACCCTTTTATACAATTCAGAGATTTTAGTATATTCACAGAATTGTACATCTATCACCACAATCAATATTAGAATTTATCACCCCCAAAAGAAGCTCCACATCCATCAGCAGTCATTCACCATTTCCTCCTACCCCAAGCTCCTGAAAGCCACTAATCTATGTTCCATCTCTATAAATTTTCCAGTTGTGAACATCTCATATAAACTGAATTACACAATATGTGGTCTTTTGTGTCTAGCTTCTTTCACCTAGAATGCTGTGTTCAAGGTTCACCTATCTTATAGCAGGTATTAATCAAATACATTAATGTATTAAGATCATTTGTTTTAACCCTTATGCCCAGATGGCTTTATCCACTTTACTAACAAAACAGGAAGTGAAAAATTCAAAGATGATGTTGAGTATATAATATTTCAAAAATATTTTTCTTATACAAGGATCCATAATTACAATGAGAAAATTATTACAAAATAGAAACAGTAAAACCAGTCTAATCTAGGTGTACTTTATCCTTAATATTCAGATTAGTTTAATCCTTTGAATAATATTCAATCTTGCTAGGACATAGCTAATTACATTAAAGGTCACAATATGCAGAAACTTTAACATTTATAATAGACAATCCACTATCACAGCAATCCCATAATTTTCATTAGCAGTAATGATTTCTATTTATTAGCAGTAACAATCTTCTGCATGATTCCTGATAATCTGAGTTTCATAAAGCTGTACAAAAAATAAAGATTTGGTCAGTAATTTCACAAAATGAGGCAAGAGGAAGTGAAACCAGAAATGTATTAATCACTTGAGACACTGCATTCTTCAGTTATAATAAAAAAGATACTGACTTCTCTATTATATTCACCCTTAATTTGCTTGCAAACTTGCAAAACATTGTGTGAAGATCATTGAAACAGGACATCTAATTTGATAAAACATCAGAGTCCAGAAGGATATTTCTTAATAGCATGAAGCTTGAACATCCTGAACAATATTCTTCAGTTTTTCTTTCTAGAGCTTGAGCAAAAACTGATATAGAGCACCTACTATATGCCAAGCACTGCATTATGTGCTAGGTGTACAAAAAAAAGCAACAAAATGATTACTGTTCTCAAAGAATTCACAATCTAGTGGATGCAGTAAATATAGTCATCAGGAAAACTAACATTTACTGAGCACCTATCATGAGACTGGCACTATATTAAAAGCTTTAGATTAATTCAACCCAGGCTCTCTGATTCTGGAGTCTGTTATTAATCATATAAAGATGTGATGTGTAAGGTGTTACAGGCAAAGGAAAGCAAATGAGTGTAAAAGTAGAAAATGGTATGGTGTGAAGGGAACTGTGATGAGTTTGGTATAGTGAAAAAAGAATTTAGAGGTAAAAAGAAGCAAGAACTGGGACTAAAAGTTTAGCAGAGGTCAAATCATAAAGGTTCTGGAATGTCATTCCAATGAAAAATTAAAGAAGATCTAACTAAAGAGAACTTGAAATGTTCCCAACACATAGAAATGATAAATACTCAAGGTGATACATATCCCAAATACCCTGACTTATTCATTACACATTCTAGGTATGTAACAAAAAATCATATGTACCCAATAAGTATGTAAAATATTATCTATCAATAAAATTTTTTAAAAAATAAACACCTGAGTAGTTCTTTTTCAAGTAAAATTAAAACGTTCATATTTTCATGATAATGCAAGTCAACAGGACAAGAGTCTTTTTTCATTATGCCATTGTTTGCTTTTTTAACATCATTATCCAATGTTTGAAAATATATTTTTAAAAACTCATGACTGCCTATTCATTTTTTATACCTAATTCTCTTTTGATGCAAAGAATTTTTTTAAATACCATTAAGTTTGAGGCTTTAAAGTGTGTTCAGCTGTTTTAAGCTGAAAAGTTGATACTAAAAGTGTTCTCTCCTTTCCATAAAAGCATATGTTTTTTCCATCCTATCTTTATAAGACTTACATGGTTAATACATGACTTTCATACATATTGCCCAAATGAAACAGAATAAAATTACTATTTTTGGTGATGGTCTATAAAGCCTTGGAAATCCTTCTGATATCTGTTAAGAGATAACAGCTATTTCTACAATAAAGCACCAATATCTGCTTCGTATATCTTAATCCCCATTATACCTGCACCTGAGAGGCTTGAAGCTTGGAAAATGTTCATCAACTGATTTAAATATCACTAGATATCACTGGCTGGGTAGCAACACAGTAGGAATCATGCAGGATCCTTTATGAAGAAATTATAAAAGAAAATGTAGAAGCAGCATCCTAAAGTCCTTCTAAAGAGCTTTCCACAAGATTCTGACAATAAGGCTGTCACCGCAGAAATCCTGGGTAGAGATTCCCCAATTTTCACAAAAGTGAGAGGAAAGGCCTTAAATCCTTAAACCAAAGATTAAAAAGAAGCATATCCTAGTTTAGGCTACGTATCTTATTAATAAAAATTCATCTTCAAATGCCATACTACCCACAAGAGTCCACAACAAGCTTTGGCCTTTTTTGGACACTACCTGACAGATTTTTTCTAATTTAGGTTGAAGGTTTATATTCTTTCATACTGCATCACATAATAATGCCTCACAGATAGTAGCCACTAAACAATTTATTGATTTTTTCCTACTAAAAAGAATGAAATTTGGCCCCTGACTACCTCACCAGATATCCTTATTACTCATTCTTTGTGTTCCAAACACACCTGCCTAATTTCAGTTTCTAAACCTAACAATGGTCCTTTCTCCTCAAGCTGCATACACTACTCCCTCCACCTGGAACACTTCCCGCGCCTCCTCTACTTTCTTCAGAACTTAGATGAAATATTTCCTCAGAGAACCTCCACACTAGGGCATGTCCTCCTGTCACATGCTCTCATATCCAATTGTACTCCTTTGCACCACTTACCATACTGTAATTAAATAATTATGTGATTGATTAGTTTAATATCTGGCTCTCTCTCAGGATGTACATACCACGAGTTTTCATATCCTTATCCCCAGTGCCTTTCACAAACAGACTAAAGATGAATATTTGTTGAATAAATGAACAAGTTTGAAAACTAGCTTTACAACTTACTAGGTAAATTTGAAAAAGTCACTTAATATCATTAGGCTTCAGTTCCTGTAGCTATGAAAAGAGAATAATAAAAATGCTACCTCACAGCGTTGTTGGGATTTATGGTGAATGCTAAACTTTAAAATACTACATAAAAATATTGATATATTATTATTCTCAGCAAGGATATTTCACATTTAATATTGTCTTTAGCCAATCTTAATAGTATTAGCTAAGAACTTTAAAGCTTATTACAGATTATCAAGATGCTGATAAATAATGGAAGTATCTGACAAAAATTAATAAGTAGTCATTAGTTCCAGTCAGTAGCAGCCTATCACAGATTCCAAGCACTGATCTAGGAATTGTCAGTTTAATAATAATTGTCCATCTCACAAGAAAGCCTGTCAGGTCTACTGCAATTCATGCTTCAGAAAGAAGTATGTCCTATGGAGTTGGCCTCATGAACAAATACACCAGTTAAAGAATGGATCGATAGTGAAAGATGACCTTCTCCAATTCACTCACAATTATGCATGAGTCAATAGACTAATGTAAATCAATAATTTGTTATATTTGCTACATTTACAGACTTTGATCTTTAATATAAACCTGGAAATAAAACAACACACATATCTTTTCCTTTGTTCTACAGTAATCTGATCATAAATATGGTAAAGAAAAAAAACCATTTTCTCTCTCATCTGTGTAATAAACATAAATCAAATTGTTCAGTAACCTCTTTCAGGTATATCTTTCTAGTAACTGTCTTCATAAGGATATTTAAAAACAAGTAAAAGCAAGATATATAACAGGTAATTATTAATGACAAGTAATTTTATTCCCTGAGTTATAGTTTTCCTAGGTATTCCTATACCAGCCTATATATATGTATGTACATGTGTGTAGGCATATATACACATATATACACATTCATCTCATATACACACATATACACATACATGTGTATCCATACACACATATACACATACATGTGTATCCATACACACACACCTAGATATATATAAAATTCCACACTTCCTCTATTGTATAATTATGTAGTGTTTACCTGTAAACTCTCCTAGAAAGACAGCTCTTCGGAGCACAGTCAATGTGTTCTAAATCTGTAACCTTAGCACCTAGTCCAGCATTTCAACATAATGGCATTTAGTGAGTGCTTGCTAAATAAACTGCACAGTCCTTTGCCAATGTAACGTTTTTCTGATGCCCAACTCATACTACACAACAGTCAACTTTTGAGATTGTCCAGTCCCAGCTCTGAAGAAGATATGGTCTCAATAAAAAACACTTTCTTGATATAATGTCAGTTATTTGCTTCAAAAAAAATCCAGTGGGAGTGGGTACAGAGATTTAGAGGTGAAATAAGACTATGAGCTATAATTTAAACCATTTTTGATATAGGTTCATTATACAATTCTCTCTACTTTTATATGTTTGAAAGTTTTTATAAGTATTTTTTAACTGGGAAAAAGTTTTAAAAGTTTAAAACTTTAGAAAGTTCTCTTGCAAGATGGCCGATTAGAAGCAGCTGCAGTCTGCAGGCATGACAAAAGGTATGAAAGCAGCAAGTGAATTCAGCACCTTCACTGTGAATTCAGTTTTCACTGTGGGCTTGTCTAGGCAACAACTCGACCCAAAGAGAATGACAAAAAGCAGAGTAGGGTGACAGCCCACCCAGAAGTGGCACAGAGCCAAAGGAACCCCCACCCCCAGCCAAAGGAAGCAGTGAGGCAATCACACTTCTCCCATGGATCTTTGCAACCCGCAGATCAGGAGATCCCCTCATGAGCCCAGGACACCAGGGCCTTGGGTCTGATACACAGAGCTATGTGAAGTATCAGCAGAACAGCTGCTCAGGCACACATGGAGACCCAAGAGTTTTACATACTCCAGCCCCAGAATCCCTGGCAAGGCAGAAGATCCATCCTTACATACCCCTAGGAATGGGGCTAAATCTAGGGAGCCAAGCAGTGTCACCCTATAGGCCCCACTTCCACAGTACCTCACAAGTTAAGACTCACTGGCTTGGAATTCCAGTCACCCAATGGCAACAGGTTGGAGTCGGCCTGAGTTGGAACTGAGTTCCCGGGGAAAAGAGGTGGCCACCATCTCTGTGGTTCAGTAGATTCAGCTGTTCCAGCCGGCTGGCTTTGGAGAATACAAACAGTCCAGACAAGGAAGGGTCTCCCACAGTGCAGCACAGCTGCCTTGCCAGATTGTGGCCACACTGCTTCCTTAAGCAGGACCTCAATCCATTCTTCCTCACTGGGTGGGACCTCCCTGAGAGGGCTTCAGCCATTCCAGCCACGGTTCTAAAGACAGAGCTCTCTAATCACTCCCCGGGACAGAACTCCTGTGGGGAGACCATCTCTGCAGTTCAGTAGACTCAGCTGTTCGAGCCTGCCAGCTTTGGAGAACACAAATGGTCTGGATGAGTAAGAGTCCCCCACAATGCAGCACAGCTGCCTTGTCAGTTCATTGCCAGACTGCTTCCTTAATTGGGACCCTGATCCATTCCTCCTCAGGAGCAGGACCTCCCTGCAGGGGTTTTAGTCAGTCCAGCAAGGGTTCTACAGACAGTGCAGTGATCTCTCCCTGGAAGAGAGATGTCAGGGGGAGGGGTGGCTGCCATTCAGTGGTTCAGTAGACTCAGCTGTTCCAGCCTGCCAGCTTTGGAGAACACAAACGTCTGGATGAGTAAGAGTCCCCCACAATGCAGCACAGCTGCCTTGTCAGTTCGTTGCCAGACTGTTTCTTTAATTGGGACCCTGATCGATTCCTCCTCAGGAGCAGGACCTCCCTGGAGGGGTTTTAGTCACTCCAGCAAGGGTTCTACAGACAGTGCAGTGATCTCTCCCTGGGAGAAAGATGCCAGGGGAAGGGGTGGCTGCCATCTCAGTGGTTCAGTAGACTCAGCTGTTCCAGCCTACTAGCTTTGGAGAACACAGTCTGGACAAGAAAAGGTTCCCCCCAATGCTGCATACCTGCTCTACCCACCCCCCCCAAAAAAAAAGTAGCCAAACTACTTCTTTAAGCAGTTCCCTGATCCCATTCCTCCTGGCTAGGTGAGACCTCTCAACAGGGATCTCCAGCCACCTACTATAGGCATGTTCAGGCCAGCAACAGATCAGTAATCCCCTGGGACAGAGCATCCAGAAGGAGGAGCAGACTGCTATCTTTGCTGTTTTGCGGCCTTCACTGGTGATACCACCAGTCATGGGAAAAGCCCAGGCAACTAGGGTCTAGAGCAGACCCCCAGCAAACTGCAGCAGCCCTACAGAAGAGTGATCTGTTAAAAGAAAACAACAACAACATCAACAAAACAGACCCCACAAAAAACCCATTCAAAGGTCAGTAACCTCAAAGATTGAAAGTAGATAAACCCACAAAGACGAGAAAGAATCAACACAAAAATACTGAAAACTCAAAAAGCCAGAGTGCCTCTTCTCCTCAAATGACCCCAACACCTCTCCAGCAAGGGCACAGAACTGGGGTGAGGCTCAGATGGCTGAACTGACAGAAGTAGGCTTCAGAAGGTGGGTAATAACAAACTTTGCTGAGCTAAGGAGCACATTGTAACCCAATGCAAAGAAGCTAAGAATCATCATAAAATACATGAGCTGATAGCCAGAATAGCCAGTTTAGAGAGGAACATAACTGACCTGATGGAACAGAAAAACATAACATGAGAACTTCACAATGCCATCACAAGTAACAACAGTAGAATAGACCAAGCCAAGGAAAGAATCTCAGAGCTTGAAGACTATCTTTCTGAAATAAGACAGGCAGAAAACACTAGAAAAAAAAGAATGAAAAGGAATGAACAAAACCTTCAAGAAATATGGTATTATGTAAAGAGATCGAACCTATGACTGACTGGGGTACCCAAAAGAGACAGGGAGAATGGAATAAAGTTGGAAAACATACTTCAAAATATCATCCAGGAGAATTTCCCTAACCTAACAAGACAGGCCAACATTCAAATTCAGGAAATGCAAGAACCCAGTAAGATACTCCACAAGAAGACCAACCCGATGACAAATAATCAACAGATTCTCCCTGGTCAAAATGAAAGAAAAAATATTAAGGGCAGCCAAAGAGAAAAGCCAGGTCATCTACAAAGGGCAGCCTATCAGACTAATAGCGAACCTCTTAGCATAAACCCTACAAGCCAGTAGAGAGTGGGGGCCAATATTCAACATTCTTAAAGAAAAGAATTTCCAACTCAAAATGTCATACCTGGCCAAACTAAGTTTCACAAGTGAAGGAGAAATAAGATCCTTTACAGACAAGCAAATGCTGAGGGAATTCATCATCACCAGGGACTTGCAAGAGCTCCTAAAGGAAGCACTAAATATGGAAAGGAAAAACCATTACCAGCCACTACAAAAACAAACTGAAGTACACAGACCAGTGACACTATGAAGCAACCACATAAACAAGTCTGCAAAATAACCAGCTAGCATCATGATGCCAGGATCAAACTCACAAATAACAATACTAAACTTAAATATAAATGGCCTAAATGCACCAATTAAAAGACACAGATAGCAAGCTAGACAAAGAGCCAACACCCATCAGTACGTTGTCTTCAAGAGACACATCTCACATGCAAAGACACACATAAGCTCAAAATAAAGGGATGGAGGAAAATTTACCAAGCAAAAGGAAAACAGAAAAAAGCAGGGGTCTCAATCCTAGCTTCTGACAAAACACACTTATGTATTTTCTTTCTTTCTTTTTTTCTTTCTTTTCTTTTCATTTCATTTCATTTTATTTTATTGAGATGGAATTTCTTGTTGCCCATGATGGAGTGCAATGGCGCATTTCAGCTCACTGCAACTTCTGCCTCCCGGGTTCAAGAAATCCCCCTGCCTCAGCCTCCCTAGTAGCTAGGTTTACAGGCACCTGGCACCATGCCTGGCTGATTTTTTATATTTTTAGTAGAGATGAGGTTTCACCATGTTGACCAGGATGGTCTTGAACACCTGACCTCAGGTGATCCACCCATCTCAGCCTCCGAAAGTGCTAGGATTACAGGCATGAGCATCGCACTTAACCCACAAAACACACTTTAAACCAACAAAGATCAAAAAAGACAAAGAAGGGCATTACATAATGGTCAAGGGTTCAATTCAACAAGAAGAGCTAACTATCCTAAATATATGCATACACTAATACAGGAGTAGCCAGATTCATAAAGCAAGTTCTTAGAGACTTACAAAGACACTTAGACTTTAGACTCCCACACAAAAATAGTGGGAGACTTTAACACCCCACTGACAACATTAGACAGATCATCAAGACAGAAAATTAACAAAAATATTCAGGACCTGAACTCAGTTCTGGATCAAGTGGACCTGAGAGACAGCTATAGAACTCTCTACCTAGGCAAGGTGCAGTGACTCATGCCTATAATCCCAGCACTTTGGGAGGCCAGGTTTGTGGATCACTTAAAGCCAGGAGTTCAAGACCCACCTGGTCAACATGGCGAAACCCTATCACTACTAAAAATACAAAAATTAGCTGAACACAGTGGCATGTGCCTATAATCCCAGCTACTAGGGAAGCTGAAGCAGAAGAATCACTTGAACCCAGGAGACAGAGGTTGCAGTGAGCTGAGATTGCATCACTGCACTCTAGCCTGGGTAATGGATGAGATTCTGTCTCAAAAAATTAAAAAATAAAAACCTCTCTACCCCAAAACAACAATTTACATTCTTCTCATTGCCACATGGCACTTACTCTAAAATTAATCACATAATTAGATTTAAAACACTCTTCAGCAAATGCAAAAGCAGAGAAATCATAACAGTATCTCAGACCACAGTGCAATCAAATCAGAACTCAAGACTAAGAAATTCACTCAAAACCATACAATTACACAGAAATTGAACAATCTGCTCCTGAATGACTCTTGGATAATTAACGAAATCAAGGAAGAAATCAAGAAGTTCTTTCAAACTACTGAGAACAAAGAGACAATATACTAGAATCTCTGGGATGCAGCTAAAGCAGTGCTAAGAGGGAAATGTATAGCATTGAATGACCAAATCAAAAAGCTGAAAGATCTCAAGTTAACAACTTAATATCTCAACTAAAACAACTAGAGAACCAAGAGGAAACAAACCTCAAAGCTAGCAGAGGACAAGAAATAACTAAGATCAGAGTGGAATTGAAGGAGACAGAGACACGAAAAGTCCTTCAAAAAACAATGAATTCAGAAGCTGGTTTTTTTAAATAATAGAATAGATGACTGAAAGCAGATTAATAAGAAAAGAGAGAATAATCAAACACATTCAAAAATGATAACAGGGATATCACCACTGACCCCTCAGAAATACAAACAACCATCACAGAATGCCATAAACATTTCTATCCACATAAACTAGAAAATCTATTGGAAGAAATGGATAAATTCATGGACACATACACTCTCTCAAGACTGAACCAGTAAGAAATTGGATCCCTGAATAGACAAATAACAAGTTCTGAAATTGAGGCAGTAATAAATAGCCTACCAACCAAAAAAAAAAAAAAAAAAAAGCCCATGACCAGATGGATCCACAGCTGAATTCTACCAGAGGTAAAAGAAGACCTGGTGCCATTTCCACTGAAACTATTCAAAAAAATTAAAAAGGAGGGACTCTTCCCTAACTCATTCTATGAGGCCAGCATCATCCTGATACCAAAACCTGGCAGAGATACAACAAAAAAAGAAAACTTCAAGCCAATATCCTTAATGAACATCAAGGATATTGATCCTCAATAAAATATTGGCAAACCGAATCCAGTAGCACATCAAAAAGCTTATCCACCACTATTGAGTTGGCTTCATCCCTGGGATGCAAGGTTGGTTCAAATATGCAAATCAGTAAATGTGATTCATCACAAAAACACAACTGAAGACAAAACCCATGTGATTATCTCAATAGATGTAGAAAAAGCCTTTGATAAAATTCAACATTCCTTCATGTTAAAAACTCTCACCCTTCATGTTAAAAACTCTCAATAAACTAGGTACTGAAGGAACATACCTGAAAATAATAACAGCCATCTATGACAAATTTATACCCACAGCCAATATTATACTGAATGGGCAAAGGCTGGAAGCATTCCCCTAGAAAACCAGCACAAGACAAGAATGCCCTCTCTCACCATTCCTATTCAACATAGTATTGGAAGTTCTGGCCAGGGCAATCAGACAAGAGAAAGAAATAAAGCATATTCAAATAAGAAGAGAAGAGGTTAAGTTATCTTTGTTTGCAGATGACATGATCCTAAATCTAAAAAACCCCATCACCTCAGCCCAAAAGCTTCTTACACTGATAAGCAACTTCAGCAAAGTCTCATGGTACAAAATCAATGTGCAAAAATCGCTAGCGTTCCTATACACCAACAACAGGCAAGCAGAGAGCCAAATCATGAATTAACTACCATTCAAAATTGCTAAAAAAAAAAAAAAAAAAAAAATATATATATATATATATATATATGAATACAGCTAAGAAGAGAGGCAAAGGACCTCTTCAGAAAGAACTACAAACCACTGCTCAAAGAAATCATAGAGGACACAAACAAATGGAAAAATATTTCATGCTCATGCACAGGAAGACTCAATACTCATGAAAATGGCCATGCTACCCAAAGTAATTTATAGATTCAATGTTACTTCTATCAAACTACCACTGACATTCTTCACAGAATTAGGAAAAACTATTTTAAAATTCATATGGAACCAAAGAAAGAGCCCAAAGAGCCCAAAGAGCCAAAACGATCCTAAAAAAAAAGCAAAGCTGCAGGTATCATGCTACCCAACTTCAAATACACTATAAGGCTACAGTAACCAAAACAGCATGGTACTGGTACAAAAACGGACACATAGACCGATGGAACAAAATACAAAACTCATAAATAAGCCTGCACATCAAAAACCATCTGATCTTCGACAAACCTGACAAAAACAAGCAATGAGGAAAGGACTCCCTATTTAATAAATGGTGCTGGGAGAACTGGCTAGCCATATGCAGAAAATTAAAACTGGACCCCTTCCTTACGCATATACAAAAATCATCTCAACACAGATTAAAGACTTAAATGTAAAACACAAAACTATATTTGCCAGGCGCAGTCGCTCACGCCTGTAATTCCAGCACTTTGGGAGGCTGAAGTGAGTGGATCACTTAAAGTGAGGAGTTCAAGACCAGCCTGGCCAACATGGTGAAACCCCATCTCTACTAAAAATACAAAAATTAGCTGGGTGTGGGTGGTGCACACCTGTAACCCTAGCTACTTGGGAGACTGAGGCATGAGAATTGCTTGAACCCGGGAGACAGAAGCTGCAGCGAACTGAGATCACACCACTGCACTCCAGCCTGGGTGACAGAGCAAGACTCTGTCTCTGGAAAAAAAGAAAAAACAATCCAAAACTACAAAAACCCTAGAAGAAAATCTAGGCAATACCATAATTCAATACATAGGTACCGGCAAAGATTTTATGACAAAAACACCAAAAGCAATTGCAAGTTTAATTAATTAGCTAAGTAATTAAACTAAAGAGCTTCTGCACAGCAAAAGGAACTATCATCAGAGTGAACAGAAAACCTACAGAATGGAAGAAAATTTTTGCAATCTATCCACCTGACAAAGTTTCCAGAGTCTACAAGGAACTTAAATTGTAAGAAAAAAACAACCCCATTAAAAAGTGGCAAAGGACATGAACAGGCACTTCTGAAAAGAAGACAGAAATGAAGCCGACAAACATATGAAAAAAAAGTTGAACAGCACTGATCATTAGAGACATGCAAAGCATAACCACAATGAGATACCATCTCACACCAGTCAGAATAGCTAGTATTAAAAAGTCAAAAAACAGCAGAGAAAACAGAACACTTTTACACTGTTGGTAGAGTGTAAATTAGTCCAACCATTGTGGAAGACAGTGTGGCAATTCCTCAAAGGCCTAGAGGTAGAAATACCATTTGACTCATCAATTTCATTACTGGGTATATACCCAAAGGAATATAAATCATTCTATTATAAAGATACATACATGCATATGTTCACTGCAGCACTATTCACAATAGCAAAGAAAAGGAATCAACCTATATGCCCATCAATGATAGACTGGATAAAGAAAATGTGGTACATGTACACCATGGAATACTATGCAGCCAGAAAAAGGAACAAAATCATGTCCTTTGCAGGACACAGATGGAGTTGGAAACCATTATCCTCAGCAAACTAACACAGGGACAGAAAACCAAATACTGCATGTCTTACTTGTAAGTGGAAGCTGAACTATGAGAATATATAGACATATCGTGGGGAACAACACACACTGGGGCCTGTCAAGGTTCGGGGAGAGCATCAGGAAGAAAAGCTAATGAATGCTGGACTTAATCACCTAGGCTTAATACCTAGGTGATGGGGTGATCTGTGCAGCAAACCACCATGGTACATGTACACCTATGTAACAAACCTGCACATCGTGCATATGTACCCCTGAACTTAAAAGTTGAAGGAAGAAAAAAAAGTTCTCTTTTGAATATTTTAACCTTTTTTTTTTTTTTTTTTTTTTTGAGACAATCTTGCTCTGTTGCTCAAGCTGGAGTACACTGGTGCAGCCATAGCTCACTGTAAACTCAAAAATTCCTAGATCACGTGATCCTCTCACCTCAGGCTTCCAATGCGCTTGGATTACAGAAGCATGAGCCACCACACCCAGTCTGGACATTTTTTCTTTAATACTCGTGCTGTAAGAAGTGCTTATTAACCAGCTCATACTTTGAATTTTAAAGCACAGTCCGGAAGTTATTGGTTCTTGCTTTATACCTATAGGAGTCATGCCCAAATACAGAATGAAAACAGCCAATGATAAAGTTAATGTGTCATAGTGATAGCTTCAGCTACCTCACTATTTAGTTCTAACCCACTGCATCCTTGGTTAAAATTTTAGGAGCTGAAATGTAAGGTGTATATTGACTTTTTCTAATCTAAAAAGCAGCATTTCCTTTATATTCCTTAGGGCCAGGCTCAATGGCTCACGCCAGCAGTAATACCAGCACTTGGGAGGCTGAGGCAGAAGAATCACTTGAGCCCAGGAATTCGAGGCTCCATAAGCTATGATGGCACCACTGTACTCCAGCCTGGGGAACAGAATGAGACCCTGTCTCTAAATTTTAAAAAATTTAGTTTAAAACTTCATTCCCCATTAAAAAGGAGATTTCTAAAAACATTTTTTTTATATATTATATTTAGAGTGGGGCCTCTAAAAACATTTTAATAACAGGAATTCCTAAGTAAAACCAGTTGAGAAAGTGTTACAGAGTGTTTCCAAATTTTGTAAAAATAAAAATATACATATATCTATACAGACATATATATTTCTTATATGTATATATGTGTATATGGATATTAGAAATCTAAAATGAAAGATGTCAAAATATTAACAGAATTGCTATAACAATGTATTTTATTATTTATATTTATATTGTCCCATTATAAAGGGCAAATACTGCTTTTATTTTTTTAAATATTACTTTAAAATCATACTGTTAGGCAGTCTTTGTACAAAATACAAGATTAAGATTTAAGATAGCATATATTCAAGCTTAAGAAAATGACATTTGACTTTTACTAAGGACACTGATTTACTAATAAAAATTTAAGGGTAAAATAACTGGCTACTTCACATTTTTATATCTCCATGTATTCTTCTACTCTATCTTATAGGTCATAAATTTCTAATAGGAATCAACTGCTTTATTTATTTGACATATCCATTAGTGTAGCATTAGAGCATAATGTCTTTAATAGTAATGAGAATAATTAAAACACAACAATTATACTCTTTCTGATATATTAGTAAAAGTTACAATGATTAGCAGTACGAATCTCTGATAAAACCCAACTCTACTGGGAAAAAGAACAATTTGGCAAGTTAGCTAAATCAATTAATCATTTCCATCTGCTGCAAACCATGCACACTAAAATATTCTCCCAGCTTTACTTTAATGGAGAAAATGGAACTTTCATTTGGTGTTCATATCATATCAAGAAAGAATATGCTGAATAAGGCCTTCTGAATAGAGTACTTTTGAGAGCCAACAAAAGGCCGGAAGCTGGAGAATTGAGAAGAGAAAACCTTACACGGAGTGTTCATTCTTGGCAGCTACTGGTGATCTGATCAGGCTCAGGACAGAATATTCTTGTTTTACTTCTCTCTATTTTCATAAAAATGATTTTTCCATTCCAACACTTACATATGCCTGTGCACAGCAGTGAGAACAGCATTCATTGACTCTCAATACATATGGTACGCATTCAATGACATCACTTACCACTACATTTGCCAAGCTGAACCTCTCCTATAGACCACCAAAATACTGTTTCACAGTCTCTGTGGGGCTAAGAGAGTAGTTCCAAAGTAATAGGTCAGTCTTGAAGAACAGAGAGGCAATTAATGTTTCATCCCATATATACCATACCCTCCCTATCCCCTAATAAATAAAAATCTTTGCAATCCTGTAATGTATTCGGCTTTTATTAACCCTTTCACTGTTGTTTTGAATAGTGAATTGAATACACACTTGATGGCTCTTGTTGCTACAGTACTCTGGCAGGTGCTGTTTACTTCTTTTTATAGAAGAGATTACAGAGTGAATTTTTATTATGAAGATGTATGAAAATTACTATGCAAGTTGTAAATAATAATTCATGTAACTAATATTTTAAATTAATGATTATGAAATTAAAAAGCAATTTTTCTCTTAAGGAAAAGCTTTCAGTCATGTTCTGTTTTTTCTAATTTAAGGTTAAACATTCAATTTAAAATATTTGAAGATTACTATATAGTGGATTCTATGATCTTTCCAAATAGATAAAAACCTTCATAATTATTTTCAAAGAGGTTTAAAAGCTCTCCTTAGTTATTTATTAAACCAGTGAAAAATCGGAAGAAAAAGCAAGATTACTCACATCAAATTATTTTTTTTCCATTGGTCTATAATACAAAACCACATGTGGGCATATAGGAAAACCAAAATTAAAAGATATTGCAGAATGGGCTCTGGTGGGGTCTTGCTTCACAGCATGCTGTTTACTAAAGTAGTTTAGCAAATAGCAGAGCTCTCAAGCACAAACTATTCAGAGTTTTAAGGTAAATGTCAAGAAATCTAATCTTTGGGCAATGCAACAGAGTAGAGCACTCACTTTGAAGAGCCTCAGCATCACTTCATTTAGCCTTTCTTACATGAGGGTGTGATATCAGCTAGCCACTATACATGGTATATGCAGTGGGGTCTGAAATTTTTTAATTACAAAATAAGTCAGGTATCACATAACAAACTTAATACATCTTTTTATAAAAATGGATAGTAACAATTGCCATTTACAAAACATTATGTTAAGTACCATAAATATATAAAATTTTCAAAAAATTTCAGTGAATTTGGCCAGGTGTGGTAGCTCACGCCTGTAATACCAGTACTTTGGGAGGCTGAGGTAGGCAGATCACCTGAGGTCAGGAGTTTGAGACCAGCCTGGGCAACATGGTGAAACCTTGTCTTACTAAAAAATACAAAAATTAGCCGGGTGTCGTGGTGTGTGCCTGTAATCCCAACTACTCAGGAGGCTGAGGCAGGAAAATCACTTGAACCTAGGAGGTGGAAGTTGCAGTGAACCGAGATCACGCCATTGCACTCCAGCCTGGGTGACAAGAGTAAAACTCGTCTCAAAAAAAAAAAAAAATTCAGTGAATTCATGTGATTTGGAAAAGGAATGATTTTGTTATCCATGTTTTAACATAAATAGTAAAATAATATAATGCCATGAATTTTCTGAGGCATGAGATTATCTACTAGACGTTATGATGCTTCTTAAGAATAATTTAAGTATTTCAAAAACAAAATCGATCTAAAAATGTAAAATGCAAGAATAATTCTGAAAAATCAATTCGATTGTAAAATAGGTGCCATGCTCCAGGATAATATAATGGTTTTCAGGTGTTATTAATAATACTCATCACCACAAGAAATAAGAAGCATGTGAAGTAACAGATAGGTTAATCAGGTTGATTTAGCTACTTGACAATGTATTAATATACATATGTCAAAACATTATGTTGTATACCATAAATACATAATATTTTCATTTGCCAGTTAAAAGTAATAAATAAATAAATGATACCACAACTTACTATTCTGTAGTGAGTAAATAATACTTACTATAACTCCTGTTACACTAGAGGAACTTAGACTCAGAGTCAATAATCTCTTATCCACGGGGCTAGGTTTTCAAACCAAGTGTTTCTGACTCTAAAACCCCACCAGCTTTCCTCTATATCAAACTGATCAAATTGAAAAAGACTCACAATAAAGGTATAAAGCTCAAGTTAGAGCTAAAGTTAGAGCTATAGATAAAACTGTTAGAGCTAGAGATAAAACTGTCTTTTCAAAGGTAAAAATTAACAATTTTTAATTTTCAGCGAATTAAAAATTTTATCCTAAATACTAAAATAATCAAGTTGCTGAAGAGTATCTTCCGATCAGCTTTTGCCCAACTATAGGCTACATAGAGCATCATTAAAGACTTGGCATACCCAGCTAAATTAGGAATCTAAAGAGAAAAAGAAAAATCTTTGCAAAAGATAATCAAGTACTCCCCTTCGCCCCGCCAAAAAAGGAATGCAGACAGAAAACTCTAGGCAGATCCTAGGAAGACAGAATTATGGCCAATGAACTTTTGATTAGTTCAGTACACAAGCCAATGACAAGCCCCTTTTCGTGGTAAGAAAACTTTTAAGCTACAGAATGTCTCAGCCATCAGACTTCAAGAATTTCTGTTCCCAATAGAGTTCTATAATTCGGCTCGGCACAGTGGCTCATGTCCGTAATCCCAGCACTTTGGGAGGCTGAGGAGGGTGGATCACGAGGTCAAGAGATCGAGACCATCCTGGTCAACATGGTGAAACGCTGTCTCTACTAAAAATACAAAATTTAGCCAGGCGTGGTGGCACACGCCTGTAGTCCCAGCTACTCGGGAGGCTGAGGCAGGAGAACTGTTTAACCCCGGAGGCAGAGGTTGCAGTGAGCTGAGATTGTGCCACTGTACTAGAGTGAGACTCCGTTTCAAAAAAAAAAAAAAAGTCCTACAATTCATCCCATCTGAAAAAATTTCATAAAGTCATTTAATTTCTTCAATATATTTACTAAATACTTATTATGGCAACATTCTGACTATTCTAATTAAGGCTGTAGGGTGAAAATACTTTCAACTCTTTCCTTCAGTGCTTCATAATATATTAAATGCAAATATATTCAAAGTGATTGTTAAGTGATTATTAAGCAATTTTTCTCTTTTCTGAAGTCTTCATTTTTAAACATTTAAAAATTTTTTATTTTATTTATTGTATTTTTTTTTTTTTTAAGATTCAAGGTCCCACTATTTGCCCAAGCTAGACTCAAACGATTCTCCTACCTTAACCCAAGTAGCTAGGATTACAGGTATGCATCTTTTTTCTGCAGTTTTTAGAGAGGGATTTTCAAATGTTTATTTAGCACTAATGGCATATCTACTATAAATACTCAATATGTTATGCTTAGCAATTCTTAGCAGAAATCTTAAAATGTTCCTATCATTGGCTTTCCCTGCATGGAAATTTCAGATTCATGAAGACTGCTTTAGTGTTTAGCTGCATGGGGTTTGGTGAACTGTGATGTTATCTGGTTTGTTTATATTAACAAATATCCATTCTCAAATTACAGATGATGGACTTAAATTTTTGAAAATGAGTATACAAAGGCCAAGCATGGTGGCTCACATCTATAATCCCACAGTTCTGGGAGGCTCAGACACGAGGACTGCTTGAGGACAGAAGTTCAAGACCAGCCTGGGCAACAAGGCAGGGCCCTATCTCTATAAAAAATAGAAAAATTAGCCAGGCATGGTGTCATGCACCTGTAGTCCCAGGTACTGAGGAAGCTGAGGCAGGAGAATCGCTCAAGCAGCGAGGTTACAATGAACTATGATTCACCACTACACTACAGCCTATGTGACAGATTAAGATCCTGTCTCTATTTTTTTAAAAAAGAATTTGTATATAAGGCTAAATAAGTATAAACACACACACAAAAAAAGTATATAAGATTAAATAAGTGTAAACACACAAACAAACTTATGTGGAAGTAACATGTTTGGCAGAATTCATCTGTCAATCAGGAAAGTAGCAAAAAGATGATAGAATTCATCTATCAATTAGGAAGATAGTAAAAAGGTCTTCATGACTAACATGCTTTACTCATTAGAGTCTCCTAGGCTGTCATTCAGGGACTAACACTTTTAAATGATGAAAAAAATTAAAGACTATAGTACAGAAGAGAAGATTCCGTTTTTCTTGTCATCTGCGTTGACAGACTGTATGTGCATTGGGCAAGTCACTTAATTTCTCTGGACCTCAACTTCTAGCTACTTTCTAAAATCCTAAGATGGATCCTTATTTTTAAGGCAATTTTGACAACCTTAGTTATCTAGTTTTCTAAGCAATAGCAGATCAGAAATAGTCAACGAGAGAGAGCAGAGAGAAGTGCAGCAGGAAGCAAGCGATTGATAATGGACTAAGTGGAAGGTAACAAAGATGACTGAAAATCTTTAACGATCGGATCCAGGAACCCTGACAGTAACCTGGGTCCATTAGCAATAGAAGATCATACCCATTCTATCTATGGATAATTCAAAGGTCTTATTTCTCTTCTGGCATTTCAATTTTGCTTTGGTAATTTTACTGAACTAGAGGATGAAGAAAAACAAACAAGACATGAAACTATGCCCCCAAAGAGTTAAGGACACTAATGACTAACAAATTCTTAGGTTTGTAGGATGGCAGATAAAAAAAGAAACAACTTGCTGAAATGTTGAAACTCTTTCTACTTATAAGATAAAACTGGCTGAAATCAGTTGAAACGAATATAGCCAACTGGAGTTTGCACAGAAAGAGCTTGGTGACATCACAGCATTCATTTCTACCAGATGTTTCATACTAACTCTCCCCCAATTTGCACATGGGACCGATGAGGAGGCATGAAGAGATAACTATGCATGCCTGAGGACTTTACCAGACTTCTCTTTTCCTTTCACCAATCACCCGCTAATCTCAGCATCTACCTCTCAACCCTTTCTTATAAAATTACTGCCTTAAAGTCAGCATAAGGAAACACATTTGAGCTGGACTCCTATCTCCTTGTTAGTCAACTTGCAATATAAAGCTTTTCTTTTCTCAAAAATTGCTGTCATAGCATTGGTTTCTAGTGCATTGGGCAGCAAGCCCCCTTCTCTTTTGCTGAATAATAGAAGTAAAATTTAACACATTCAAGTGTTGACGGTTAAAGCAAAACACAAAATAATTTGTGAGCTTTACATTCTACCTAGAACAAAGACAGAAAGAGAGTCCTCTGAGTATATCTGTAAATAATACACTATTTTACAGTTCTAGTACTTCATAGTGCTCTGTTATGCAGTAAGACAAATTGACTTATACAAGAACCAGTTTCTATAGTCCCAAATGGATGCAGATGGGAAAAAATACTAGATTTGGTCTCATACATTCTAGGTTTGAGTCCTGACTTTACCCAAAAGCAGCAAATAAAAGACAGAAGGCAATAGTCTTTCCAAACTCAACTCTTAATTGAAGATAATAATGCTTACCCTTACAAAATTGAAAGGACCAAATGAATTAACATCTGTGAAAGCGTTTTGTAATTCTATAAAAGCCTTTCATAAGCTAGTATCTCATATACACATCTTATTAATCTCCAAAACTGTCCCCTTTTACAGTGAATAACTGGAGATCAACTGCACATGTATGAATAAGCTATAAAATCTAGTGAGTTCCTCTGACCAACACTCAACTCGCTCAAAGGCAAAAGCAGCAAGATCATCAGTTAGGTCAAACTACTGATTTCAGGTAGAACAGAATCATTTGTGGCAGACCAACTCTCCTATCAAAACTGTCCTCCACAGCCTGGGTACCACTGTGAGACCTTGTCTCTACAAAAAATAAATGAGCAAATAAAGAAAAAATTAGCCGGGCGTAGTGACATGTGCCTGTGGTCCCTGCTACTCAGGAAGCTAAAGTGAGAGGACTGCTTAAGCCCAGGAGTTCAAGATTGAAGTGAGATATGATTGCACCACTGCACTCCAGCTTGGGCAATATAACAAGACCTTATCTGAAAAACAAAACAGGGCCTGGCATGGGAGCACATGCTTATAATTCCAGAACTTTGGGAGGTCAAGGTAGCAAATCACTTGAGGAGGGGAGCTGGAGACCACCCTGGCCAACATGTTGAAACCCCATCTCTACTAAAAATACAAAAATTAGCCAGGTGTGGTGGCACACACCTGTAGTCCCAACTACTTGGGAGGTTGGGGCAGGAAAATCACATGGACCTGGGAGGCGGAGGTTGCAGTGAGCCGAGACATGCCACTGCACTCCATCCTGCGTGACACAGCAGGACCCTATCTCAAACAAAACAAATTCCTCCAAAAATCCATATAATATAAATTTTAAAACTCTGTTGAAAGCCAGGAGCAGTAGCTCATGTCTATAATCCAGGGATTTGGGAGGCCGAGGCGAGAGGATGCTTTGAGGCCAGGAGTTCAGGACCAACCTGTACAACATAGCAATATCCTATTTCTACCAAAAATATGTAAGTATTTTTTTAATTAGCTGGACATTGTAGCATGCACCTGTAGTCCCAGCTACTAGGAGGCCAGAGCGAGACAATCACTTAAGCCCAGGAGTTTGTGGTTATGGTGAGCTGTGACCAAGCCTCTGCACTTCAGTCTGGGTGACAGAGGGAGACCCTATCTCTCTCTCTATGTAAAGGTGTTAGAGAGCTGATTAAGAAGCTAGGATTAGCAAGGGAAAGATTCCAGAGAGGAGAAAACAAAAGAGCTGAGCAGATATTCTGCTGCCCGTCTTTCTCTTGGGGCATTGCTAATTCTGGGAAAAGGTCAAGAGGCTGAGAATCCATCTAGACTTTCCCTCAGTCATAAGATTGCTTCTGGAAAACATAAAACAAGCAGAGCTTTAGTTGTCTCTTGGGGATAATAAGACAAAATCAGAAACTTGAGGGGCCAAGATCCTAGAGAGGAGAGAGAGGTAAAGAACAAAACCTGGAGATCGATCCAAGATGGCTGATTAGGAGGAAGTTGGGATTGCAGCTCTGAGAGAAGGCGCAGAGGGTGAGTGGACGCCGCATTTCCAGACGTATTTTTACTGCCCACAGACCAGGAGATTCACAGGAGGAGGAGCCCCACGGGTTGCCAGCGCCGCTGGTCTGACCGGCGTGGCCGCTCGGCCTACGCCCTGGAGCGGGAAGCAGCGGCTCGTTGAGCAGAGTGAGAAAGACTGAGTCCCCTCTGAGCCAGCAAGGGGAGCTGAAGGAGGAAGTCAAGCCAGGAGATTCCTGGGCAAGGGCGCACCACGAATCTCAGAACCGCTGCTTCGGCTGATGCAGTGGCTCACAGGGCAGCAGATTTTTACTACCCACGGACCAGGAGATTCACAGACGGAGGAGCTCCACGGGTTGCCAGCGCCGCTGGTTGGAACGGAGCGGCCGCTCGGCCAACACCTGGGGCAGGGGACAGCGGCTCCTTGTGCAGAGTGAACAAGACTGGGTCCCCTCTGGGCCAGCAAGGGGAGCTGAGACAGGGAGTCAAGCCAAGAGATTCCCGGGCAAAGAGGGCGCCACAGGAAGCACGGCTGAACCCGGGACGGTCCAGTTCAGTGGGGGAGGGGCATCCCCCACCGGGAAACACCCTGCAGTTCCCAGGGCAATTTGCCATTAAACCAAGGTAACCCGCCACTACAGAGACTCTGTCACTACAGGGGCGGGCCAACATAGAAGAAGCAGTACTAACTACACCCATATAAACAGGACTGCAGGGAAGTTCACATGGAAGCTGGGCAGATCCCACAGCAGCTCAGCGAAGCCTCTGCAGGCTGAGTGTGACTAGGCTGCCACCTAGTGGGCAGGGAAAACAATAGCAAGACAGCAGGAAATCATAAAGCCCTAACTCCCTGGGACAGAACACCTGGGGGGAAGAAAAGGGGGTTTATGAGTTCAGCTGCTGCAGACTTAAAATTACGAAAACCAGAAAGACAGCAACTACAAAGTCGATAGGTGGATAAATCCACAAAGATGGGAAGAAACCAGCGCAAAAAGGATGAAAACACCCAAAACCAGAACACCTCTCCTCCTACAAGGGAGCGCAACTCCTCACCAGCAAGGGAACAAGACTGGATGGAGAATGAGTGTGATGAAATGACAGAATCTGCTTTCAGAAAATGGATAACAAGAAACTTCCGTGAGCTAAAAGAACATGTTCTAACCCAATGCAAAGAAACCAAGAACCTTGAAAAAAGACTTCACGAAATGCTAACGACAATGGACAACTTAGAGAGGAATATGAGTGAATTGATGGAGCTGAAAAACATAACACAAGAACTTCGCAAAGCATGCACAAGTTTCAACAGCCGAATTGACCAAGCAGAAGAAAGGATATCAGAGGTCGAAGATCAACTCAATGAAACAAAACGAGAAGGCAAGATTAGAGAAAACAGGGTAAAAAGGAATGAACAAAGTCAACAAGAATTATGGGACTATGTGAAAAGACCTAATCTACGTTTGATAGGTGTACCCGGATGTGACGAAGAGAATGCATCCAAGCTGGAAAATACTCTTCAGGATATTATCCAGGAAAACTTCCCCAACCTAGCAAGGCAGGCCAATATTCAAGTCAAGGAAATACAGAGAACACCACAAAGATATTCCTCTAGAAGAGCAACCCCAAGGCACATAATCATCAGATTCACCAGGGTCGAAATGAAGGAGAAAATGCTAAGGGCAGCCAGAGAGAAAGGTCGGGTTACCCACAAAGGGAAGCCCATCAGACACAGCAGATCTCTCAGCAGAAACCCTACAGGCCAGAAGAGAGTGGGGGCCAATATTCAACATCCTTAAAGAAAAGAACTTTCAACCCAGAATTTCATATCCAGCCAAACTAAGCTACATAAGTGAAGGAAAAATAAAATCCTTTGTGAACAATCAAGTACTCAGAGATTTCATCACCACCAGACCGGCTTTACAAGAGCTCCTGAAGGAGGCACTACACATAGAAAAGAACAACCAGTACCAGCCACTCCAAAAACACACGAATTGGTAAAGAGCATCAACACAATGAAGAATCTGCAGCAACCAATGGGCAAAACAGCGAGCTAGCATCAAAATGACAGGATCAAATTCACACTTAACAATATTAACCCTAAATGTAAATGGAATAAATGCCCCAATCAAAAGCAAAAACCCATCAGTGTGCTGTATCCAGGAAACCCACCTCACATGCAAGGATACACAAAGGCTCAAAATAAAGGAATGGAGGAAGATTTACCAAGCAAATGGAGAGCAAAAAAAAGCAGGAGTGGCAATTCTCATCTCTGATAAAACAGACTTTAAAGCAACAAAGATCAAAAGAGACAAAGAAGGACATTACATAATGGTAAAAGGATCAATGCAACAAGAAGAGCTAACGATCCTAAATATATATGCACCTAATACAGGAGCACCCAGATACATAAGGCAAGTTCTTAAAGACTTACAAAGAGACCTAGACTCCCATACAATAATAGTGGGAGACTTCAACACACCATTGTCAATATTAGACAGATCAACGAGACAGAAAATTTACAAGGATATCCAGGATTTGAACTCAGACCTGGAACAAGAAAGCCTAATAGACATATACAGAACTCTCCAGCCCAAATCCACAGAATATACATTCTTCTCAGCACCACATCACACCTACTCTAAAATTGACCACATAACTGGAAGAAAATCACTCCTCAGCAAATGCAAAAGAACGGAAACCATAACAAACAGTCTCTCAGACCACAGTGCAATCAAGTTAGAACTCAGAATTCAGAAGCCAACCCAGAACCGCACAGCCTCATGGAAAACGAACAACTTTCTCTTGAATGTTGACTGGATAAACAATGAAATGAAGGCAGAAATAAAGATGTTCTTCGAAACCAACGAGGACGAAGACACCACATACCAGAATCTCTGGGACACATTTAAAGCAGTCTCTAGAGGAAAATATATAGCAATAAATGCATACATGAGAAGAAAGGAGAGATCTAAAATTGACACCCCATCGTCAAAATTGAAAGAGCTAGAGGAGCAAGATCAAAAAAACTCAAAACCTAGCAGAAGACAAGAAATAACTAAGATCAAAGCAGAATTGAAGGAGAGAGAGACACAAAAAACCCTACAAAAAAATCAATAAATCCAGGAGCTGGTTTTTTGAAAAGATCAACAAAATAGACAGACCACTAGCCAGATTAATAAAAAAGAAAAGAGAGAATAACCAAATAGATGCAATAAAAAATGATAAAGGGGATATCACCACAGATTCCACAGAAGTTCAAACCATCATCAGAGATTATTACAAACAACTCTATGCACATAAACTAGAAAACCTGGAAGAAATGGATAAATTCCTGGAAACTTGCCTCCTCCCAAGCCTAAACCAGGAAGAAGTCGAAACCCTGAATAGACCAATAACAGGTTCTGAAGTCGAGGCAGCAATTAAGAGCCTACCACCCGAAAAAAGCCCAGGTCCAGATGGGTTCACAGACAAATTCTACCAGACATACAAAGAGGAGCTGGTACCATTCCTTCTGAAACTATTCCAAATAATCCAAAAAGAGGGAATCCTTCCCAAATCATTTTATGAGACCAACATCATCGTGATACCAAAATCCGGCAGAGACTCAACAAGAAAAGAAAACTACAGGCCAATATCCATGATGAACATAGATGCAAAAATCTTCAATAAAATACTGGCAAGCCAATTACAACAGCACATCAAAAAGCTTATCCACCATGATCAAGTAGGATTCATCCCGGGGATGCAAGGCTAGTTCAATATACGCAAGTCTATAAATGTAATTCACCACATAAACAGAACCAAAGACAAAAACCACATGATTATCTCAACTGATGGAGAGAAGGCCTTCGACAAAATTCAACAGCCCTTTATGCTAAAAACTCTCTATAAATTAGGTATTGAC
This sequence comes from Aotus nancymaae, assembly GCF_030222135.1. Classification (NCBI taxonomy): domain Eukaryota; kingdom Metazoa; phylum Chordata; class Mammalia; order Primates; family Aotidae; genus Aotus; species Aotus nancymaae. The sequence continues at coordinate 3,407,690 of NW_026988491.1, forward strand.
GAAACGTATCTCAAAATAATAAAAGCTATTTACGACAAACCAACAGCCAATATCATACTGAATGGGCAAAAACTGGAAGCATTCTCTTTGAAATCTGGCACTAGACAAGGATGCCCTCTCTCACCACTCCTATTCAATATAGTACTGGAAGTTCTAGCCAGAGCAATCAGGCAAGAAAAAGAAATAAAGGGTATTCAACTGGGAAAGGAGGAAGTCAAATTGTCTCTATTTGCAGATGACATGATTGTATATCTAGAAGACCCCATCATCTAAGCCCAAAATCTCTTGAAACTAATAAGCAACTTCAGCAAAGTCTCAGGATACAAAATCAATGTGCAAAAATCACAAGCATTCCTATACACCAATAACAGACTTAAAGAGAGCCAAATCAAGAACGAACTGCCATTCACAATTGCTACAAAGAGAATAAAATACCTAGGAATACAACTAACAAGGAACGTAAAGGACCTCTTCAAGGAGAACTACAAATCACTGCTCAACAAAATAAGAGAGGACACAAACAGATGGAGAAACATTCCATGTTCATGGTTAGGAAGAATCAATATCGTGAAAATGGCCATACTGCCCAAAGTAATTTACAGATTCAACGCTATCCTCATCAAGCTACCAATGACCTTCTTCACAGAACTGGAAAAAAACACCTTAAACTTCATATGGAACCAAAAGAGAGCCCGCATAGCCAAGACAACCCTAAGCAAAAAGAACAAAGCGGGAGGCATCACACTACCGGACATCAAACTATACTACAAGGCTACAGTAATCAAAACAGCATGGTACTGGTACCAAAACAGAGATATAGACCAGTGGAACAGAACAGAGGCGTCGGAGGCAACACAACATATCTACAACCATCTGATCTTTGACAAACCTGACAAAAAGAAGCAATGGGGAAATGATTCCCTGTTTAATAAGTGGTGTTGGGAAAACTGGCTAGCCATGTGCAGAAAGCAGAAACTCGACCCCTTCCTGACACCTTACACTAAAATTAACTCCAGATGGATTAAAGACTTAAACATAAGACCTAACACCATAAAAACCATAGAAGGAAACCTAGGCAAAACCATTCAGGACATAGGCGTAGCCAAGGACTTTATGACCAAAACACCAAAAGCATTGGCAACAAAAGCCAAAATAGACAAATGGGACCTAATCAAACTCCACAGCTTCTGCACAGCGAAAGAAACAGTCAATAGAGTGAATCGGCAACCAACAGAATGGGAAAAAAGTTTTGCAGCCTACCCATCTGACAAAGGGCTGATATCCAGAATTTACAACGAGCTAAAAAAGATTTACAAGAAAAAAACAAACAAGCCCATTCAAAAATGGGCAAAGGATATGAACAGATACTTTACAAAAGAAGACATACATGAGGCCAACAAGCATATGAAGAAATGCTCATCATCACCGGTCATTAGAGAAATGCAAATCAAAACTACATTGAGATACCATCTCACGCCAGTTAGAATGGAGATCATTAAAAAATCTCGAGACAACAGACGCTGGAGAGGATGTGGAGAAACAGGAACACTTTTACACTGTTGGTGGGAGTGTAAATTAGTTCAACCATTGTGGAAGACAGTGTGGCGATTCCTCAAGGACCTAGAAATAGAAATTCCATTTGACCCAGCAATCCCATTACTGGGTATATATCCAAAGGATTATAAATCGTTCTACTATAAGGACACATGCACACGAATGTTCATTGCAGCACAGTTTACAATAGCAAAGACCTGGAACCAACCCAAATGCCCATCGATGATAGACTGGACAGGAAAAATGTGGCACATATACACCATGGAATATTATGCAGCCATCAAAAACGATGAGTTTGTGTCCTTTGTAGGGACATGGATGAACCTGGAAACCATCATTCTCAGCAAACTGACACAAGAACACAAAATCAAACATCACATGTTCTCACTCATAGACGGGTATTGAACAATGGGAACACATGGACACAGGGAGGGGAGCACTATACGCTGGGGTCTGTTGGGGGGGGAGTGGGGGGGACAGCGGGGGGTGGGGAGTTGGGGAGAGATAGCATGGGGAGAAATTCCAGATATAGGTGAAGGGGAGGAAGGCAGCAAATCACACTGCCACGTATGCACCTATGCAACAACCTTGCATGTTTTTCACATGTACCCCAAAACCTAAAATTCAATAAAAAAAAAGAAAAAATAAATAAAGAAAGAATTTAATATCCAAATATTCAGTGTGCTTCTCCCTGCAGAAAGTTGTTTCTAAATGAGGTCCTATGTAAACTCACAGATATCATAACAGCATTTTACCATCTATTTGCATAAAACAGAGTGCATAATATTTATGAATAAATGCCCTTTGTATTGTAAAATCTAATACTGTTTTTATCCTTGATTTATTATTTAAGCAGATCAAATTAGGAGCAAATTATACCAGAGCCAGGGCCCATTTTCCATTTTAAACAATGCTTAACTAGCTTCAGAGCTTAGCATTCAACCTTTAGTATCATTTATAGGTATAATACAGAATCACAGTATTTTCACCTGAGTAAGACTTCGTATCTTAGGTCAGTCTAATATGCTTCCTTCATTTTACAGAGGAAAAAATATCTGAATAGTTTGATTATGTCTAAAACCACATATAAGTCAACGGACAGGTGAAACTGAATCTTTCCAGATCTAGTCTTCACCCTATATATCATATGGAATCATCCCACTCCTGGTTCTACTACCATTAAACAAGAGAGACTAGTTAAAAGTCAACAAGAAAACATCAAGCTATCTTACAGACTTTTACTCAAAACAAATCTGTATTAAAAATTATACTTGATATACTTGTTATTTACCACACCCTCAAACTACATGAAAAATGAAAACAGTGGTGGCTTCCACTTTTGGCCATGATGGAGCAACAGATACCACATTTATGCTCTGCCACAACAACTAGAATAATGAATAAAATATATAAAACAACTGTTTTTAGAAACTGAAAAATAGGCAGCACAGAAGTGTGATGCCTAAGAGAAGGGATACAAATGAATTTAGCCCCATGATTGCCCTGGCTTCTGCTTTTTAGAACCTACTGCCCTCTAGAAATATTCTGGGCCATAATGCACAAAGGGAAATCCAAAACCAAGCACAGAGCTCTTGCTGGGTTGGAGGGCCAGAGGTGAGAGTTAGGAAGACTGAAGTAGTTCAATATATCAGGGCAGACCCCCCAAAAGAGGAGCTCCACAAGTATGCAAATAATTGGCTGCCAGAACAAAGCCAAACACTTTCTAAATGAAAACAATATAAAACAAATGCACAACAGGAACACATCAACAATGTCCATAATTTTTCATTCCTGAAATGTGAAAAGGTAGAAGAATGTAAAACACAACCAGAAGAAAAATTAACCAATAAAGATTGTTAAAATGACTGAGATGATAAATTAGCAGACAAGAAAATTAAAAGTTATTGTAACTATGTTCCAGTGTTTTTAAATATATATATTTAAAATATATTTCTTCTATATATATGTAGAAGAAAGAAGACATAAGAAAGAGTCAAAAGGAACTTCTAGAGATGAAAATTACAATATCTGAAATATGAAATTTACTAGATGGGCCAGGCACATTGGCTCACACCTGTAATCCAAACACTTTGGGAGGTCAAGGCAAGATGATCACTTCAGTTTGAGACTAGCCTGGGCAACATAGTAAGATCCCCATCTCTAAAAGAAAAAAAAAAAAAGGTATTTCAAAAATTAGCTGGGCACAGTGATGCACACCTGTGGTCCTAACTACTTGAGAGGCTAAAGCAAGAGGATCACTTGAGCCCAAGAGTTACAGGCTGCAGTGAGCTATGATCCTGCCATTGCACTCCAGCCTGGGTAACAGAACAAGATCCCATCTCTAAAAAATAAAAATCCCAAAGTATTGGGATTACAGGCATAAACCACTATACCCAGTCATAAAAATATTTTTAAAAATAAAAATAAAATTGAATAAATGAATTAACCACAGAATAGATATGCAGAAGATCAACAAATCTGAAGATACAGCAGTACAATCTATAGAAACTGAAGCACAAAAACGGAATAAAAACAAACAGAGCATCATTGGCTGATGGGACAATATCAAGCAGTCTACATACATATAATTGGAGCCACAGATGGTAAGGAAGGAGGGAGGAACAAAAAAAAATCTGAATAAGTAATGGAAGAAAATTTCTAAATTTGATACACCTGTGAGTCCATATATCCAAAAAGCTCTATGAACCTAAACCAGGATAATCACGAATAAACTTACAAAAAGGAATGTCATAATCAAATTACTTCAAACCAGCAAAAACAGAAAACAAAAAATCTTAAAAGCAGCCCAAAGGAAAAAAAAGAAATTTTATGGAGAAAAAGAGATAAGAAGGTCAGTAAACTCCTCCTCAGAAACTCTGCAAGCCAGAAAACAATGGAATAAAATCTTTAACCTACTTATGCCTAGCATTCCATTATTGGAACGCTAAGCATGTGGGAGTTATTTATATCCGACAGCTCAAGGTCATCACCAAGGTCTGATTTTTCACTCATGCAAAAATTCAAAAAATTACAACCTCAGCATAAATGGGTTAAAGTGCTGGGGGAAAAAATTTCTCAATCTAGTACTTTAAATCCAGCAAAAAGATAAAGATATTAGACAAACAATATCTGAGATAATTTATCACCAGTAAATCTGTACTATACAATAAATTTTAAAGAAAAAAGTTCTTTAGGCATACGGATAATGTCAACCATATAAAAACTTGGATATACAAAAAAAAATGAATAGTGCTAAATATGTGAAACATCAATAAATATAAGACATTTTTCTTATTTTTAAATTTCTTTATAGATGATTTGTCTAAATAAAAATAACAATGTAGTTTACAGTTTATAATACACGTAGATGTAAACTTAGTGACAACAGAATCAAATTTGGGAGCTGGAACAAAATAATTAAATTGGGAAATATGCAGTTGTAAAGTTACAATATACATGAGCTGGAATTTCTGAAATAACCTAAGAGGTAAACTGTAAACCCTAAAGCAAATCCTAAAAACAATAAAACAAAGAAATATAGTTACTTAGCCAACAGTAGAGATACAAAGAAATCATTAAAAACTCTCAATTCAAAAGAAGAAAAAAAACAGAATGGCACAAACAGAAATTAACATCAAGGTGATAGATTAAAACCAACTATATTGAAATTTACATTAAATGAGAATAGTCTAATGTTCCATACAATAAAACAGCAGAGATAATCAGACTAAAGAAAAAAGCAACTAGTAACTACATGCTATCTATAAGACCACCTTAAACGTGGCACACGAAACAAAATTAAAACAAAAAAAAATAAAAAAATAAAAATGACACAGTTAAGTTAGAAGTAAAAAGTTTTTTTAAAAAAAGTGTGTTATACAAAAGCTAATTATAATAAATCTGGAGACAGTACATAATATATTAATTAGATCATTAAAAATAAAAATTATCAATTATATAATAATTAATGTCATACAAAGTAGACTTAAAAACAAGTAATATCACCGAGCATGGTGGCTTACTCCTGTAATCCCAGCACTTTGGGAGGCTAAGGTGGGTGTATCACACGGTCAGGAGACAGAGACCAGCCCGACCAACATAGTGAAACCCCATGTCTACCAAAAACACAAAAATTAGCTGGGCGTGGTGGCACGAGCCTATAATCCCACTACTCAGGGGGCTGAGGCAGGAGAATCACTTGAACCCGGGAGCCAGAAGTTTTGGTGAGCTGAGATCACGCCTCTGCACTCTAGCCTGGGCAACAGAGTGAGACTCCATCTAAAAAAAAACAAGTAATATCATCTGAGAAAAATTATAAATATATATAGTAAAGGGCACAATTCACAAGCAAGACTTAACAATCCTAAATTAGTATACCCACCTAAAAACAGAGCTTCAAAATTTATAAGGGAAAAACGGGCAAGTGAAAGAAAAATAATGAATAAATCTACAATGTTAGTATTTGAATCCTTATCTCATAGTAAATTACAAAACAAGTACCCAGAAAATCAGCAAGATATAGAAGACTTGACCATCACTATCAACCAATTTGATCTAATTGACATTTACAGAATACTCAAATCCATAACAACAGAAGACATACTCTGGAATGAGGAGTTACTATTAATTAGGTATAGACTTCCAGTTTTCCAAGAAGAAAAATGTTCTGGAGATGAATGGGGGTGGTTGTTGTCTAACAATGTGAATGGACTTAACACTACTGAACTGTAAACTTTAAAATGGTTAAAATGTTCAATCTATGTTACGTATATTTTAACATAATTTAAAATAAATAATTTGGCCAGGCACAGTGGCTCACACCTGTAATCCCAGCACTTTGGGAGGCCCAGGTAGGTGATCATGAGGTCAGGAGTTTAAGACCAGCCTGGCAAGATAGTGAAACCCCATCTCTACTAAAAATACAAAACTTAATCGGGCATGGTGGCAGGCACCTATAATCCCAGCTACTTGGGAGGCTGAAGCAGAGAATTGCTTTACCCTGGGAGGCAGAGGTTGCAGTGAGCCAAGATCATACCACTGCACTCCAGCCTGGGTGACAGGGCAAGACTCCATCTCAAAAAATAAATAAATAATAAAAATAAATAAATGATTTAGTAGAATTTACATCTGAGGCCAGGTGCAGTGGCTCACACCTGTAATCCCAACACTTTGGGAGGCCAAGGCAGGCGGATCACCTGAGGTCAGGAATGCTAGTCCAGCCTGGCCAACATGATGAAACTCCATCCCTGCTGAAAATAAAAATAAAAAAATTAGCTGGGCATGGTGGCATACGCCTGTAGTCCCAGCTACTCAGGAGGCTGAGGCAGGAGAATTGCTTGAACCTGGGAGATGGAGGTTGCAGTGAGACAAGATCATGCCACTAAACTCCAGCCTGGCAACAGAGCAAGACTCCATCTCAAAAAAAAAAAAAAAATTATATTAGACATCAATAATAAAGAGCGTTCAGGTTAATCCTGAAGTATCTGAATTAAAACACCCATGAGTAATCTATGAGTCAAAGAATAAACATACGAGAGAACAGAAAATATTTTGAAGTAGCTGAAAATGAAAACACAATATATCAAAATTTGTAGAATGCAGTTAAAACCAGTGCTTGGAGGGAATCACATAGTTTCAGATGCTTACAGGAAAAAAAGTCAGGTCCAAATTCAATGATAGAAGATAAAAACAAAGTAAGCAGAAGGAAAACATAATAAAAATAAGAACAAATATCAATCAAAAGTAAATGAAATCAAAATGAATTCGACAATATTCATTCATGCTAGTAATTAAGAAATGCAAATTAAAGCAATGTTAAGAAATGTTGTGCACATTACCCTAGCCAAAATGTTTAATAAAAAAAAAAACGAATTAAAGGACAAATAGAGGCCAGGTGCAGTGGCTCATTCCTGTAATCCCAGCACTTTGGGAGGCCAAGTTGTGAGGACTGGTTGAGGCCACGTTTTTGAGGCCAGCCTGGGCAACATAGCATGATCCCATCTCTACAAAATAAAAAATAAAAAAAATAGCCAGGCATGATGGTCTGCACCTTATAGTTGCAAATACTTGGAAGACTGACACAGGATTACTTGAGTACAGGAGGTCAAGGCTGCAGTGAGCCATGATTACGCCACTGTACTCCAGGCTGGACAACAGAGCAAGACTCTGTCTCAAAAAAGAAAGAAGGAGAAGAAGAAAGGAGAAGAGAAAGAACAGGAAGAAGAAAAGAAGAGGAAAGGAAGAGGGAGGAGGAGGAGAACAATAACAACAACAAGAGGGGGAGGAGGGGAAGAGGGGAGGAGAGGGAGGAGGAGTAAGAGGAAGATAAAGAAAGAGAGAGGGAGGGGAGGGGAGGGGAGGGGAGGGGAGGGGAGGGGAGGGGAGGGGAGGGGAGAGGAGAGGAGAGGAGAGGAGGAGAGAAAGAGAAAATCTGAAGAACCTTGTATCTATTAAAACAACTGAATTCATAATCAATTTTCCCATGAAGAAAACTCCAGGCCCAGACAGCGTCACTGGGTAATTCTATCAAATATTTAAGGAAGAAATAGCAATCCTACACAGAAATTTTTTAAAAAGATACTAGGAGGAGATATTTTCAAACTTCTTTGATAATGTAGTATTATACTGACAATGAAAGTAGACAGACATAAGAAAACTACAAACCAGTATCTTTAATGACACAGATGAAAAAATTCTGAATAAAACTGCAGGAAATCAAATCCAACAATATCTAAAAAACAATACACCATGACCAAGTGGGATTGATTTTCAAATGTTCAACAAACCTTGCATTCCCAGAATATTTCTTCCCACAGAGTTGGCTTAACATTTGAAAATGAATCAATGAAAAACAATCAATCAGAATAACAAATAAAACCATGTAATCAATTAAACAGATATAAAAGAAAGCATTTGACAGTATTCAACATCCATTCATAATATACTTTTTAACAACCCTCATCAAACTAAGACTAGAATGAAACTTTCTCAACATGATTACTTAAATGTAAAAGTAAAAAGTATACCTCTGGAAGAAAACAGGAGAAAATCTTCACGAGTCTGGGATAAACAAATTTTTTTTAGATAGTACTCAAGAAAACATTTAGATCCATACTACATCCATTAAAATGGCTAAAATTATACTATCAGCTGGGTGCAGTGGCTCATGTCTGTAATCCCAGTACTTTGGAAGGCCGAGGCGGGCAGATCACCTGAGGTCAGGAGTTTGATACCAGCCTGGCCAACATGGTGAAACCCCATCTTTACTAAAAATACAAAAAATTAACCAGGCATGGTGGCACGTACCTGTAGTCCCAGCTACTTGTGAGGTTAAGCCAGGAGAATCGCTTGAACCTGAGAGGCAGGAGTTGCAGTGAGCTGAGACAGCACCACTGTACTCCAGCCTGGGCGACAGAGCAAAATTCCAGACAGACAAAATTGAAGACTGTCAACACCATGTGTTGGAGAAGATATCAACAACTGAAACTCTCTATTGTTGGTGAGCGTGTAAAGTGGTACAAACACTATGGCAAACAATATTGTAATTTCCTTGAAGTTATACACTTACCATGTGACCCAGTAATTCTACATCTAGGTCTTTACCCAAGAGAAGTAAAAACTTATATACACAGAGACTCGCACTTGAATGTTTATAGCAGCGTTATTCATAATACTAAAAATAAAACTAACCCAAAGGTTCATCAACAACTGCATAGATAAACTAAAATATATCTAGAATACCACAACAACAAAATACCAGTCAACATTAAAAAGGAGTAAATTACTGATGTAAGAGCAATATGAATGAATCTCAAAAACGTTACAATGAACAAAAGAAGTCAAACACAAAACATTCCATGCTGTGTGACTCCAAATGTATGAGACTTTAGAAAAGATGAATCTGACCTATAGTGACAGAAAGCAGGTCAATGGTTGCCTCAGGTAGGGGCACAGGGATGGACTGACTGGAAAACGGTGCAAGGAACTTTCTGGGGTCATGGAAGTGTTCTATATCTTGACTGCAGAGTCAAAATATAATTATATAAATCTGACTGCATGGATTCGTTTGTTAGGTTCATTGAGCATTGAACTATATATTTTAAATGGATGTTTTATCATATTTGCATGTAAATTATACTTCAATAAAGTGATTTTTAAGGGGGGGGGGTGTGTGTGTCTCCTACACACATACACATGGAAGATAGGCAGTAATGCTACAGTGTTCCATGGCTGTGCAGTCCAGTGATTAGGACTGCCAGTTTTCCCCTGCACAACTGCAGGAAAAGATTCATTTAAGCACCAATCATCCTCCTATACTTCAGCTGAAAGCATGAATCTAAAGTGGTACAAGACTCTACACTTAATTCATTTCAACAAAGTGGTTCTATCATTAATAAATAATGTAAAACTACACAAAAGATTTTAGTCTCTCCCTTGTAAAGTATGCAAAACATTTTCTGCCTCTCATACAAAGTGTCCTAAAGTGTCCTCTTTCTACCCACAGTCAATGAATCTAGTATTCTGAGTCACAATTTTATACTGCAATCAAATCCAAGAAGCTGATATTTTTTATTTAACATCCATGGGCTGTAATCATGAAAAATTTCCTCACTGTAAAATGGTTGCATTCCTTCCCTAGTCAGACTCTTAATGATATAATGCAATATTCTTAAGAACATTTTAATGCTGAGGCATGTTAAAGAAAAATAGCATAAAATAACTCTATAGACATGTATCATTTAACTCTCCCTTGTTAAAAAAATAAATTAAACAATGCAAAACCATAGCCAACAGTTAAATACCGGCTGAAGATTACATAATTTTAAGTAAAGACATATTTAATCAGAGTTTCTTAGCACTACAATCACTCCATTTAGAATACTAGATACAAAAATTGTGGGTCATTAATCTGTATTTCTAACCACCTAATACTGCTGCTCTCTTTTGGAACTCTTTTACGCCATATAATTCAAATGCACTAGTTTTTTATTATTGTCTAAATATTGTCTAATAAAAAAAAAAAGTTCTGTCAAGTGACATTTAATTTTCTTGCCGTTTCTAAGCACTCCATGTTTTTGACAGTGACTTACAAAGTGAGGGGAGTACAATTTGTATTCACCCTGAGGGATACAGCCTAGCCCCATATCATCTTAGAACAAGGCCCCAAAGCAAATATGGGGCTTGAATTCTGCTCTGGGGCAGGGCAGAGACTAACTCCAGCATACGGAATTAATAATTTGGCCACATACCCTCACTCTCAAGTCTCCAACCAAAATATCTTCCTAGGGCTCCCATCAAAGACATCTAAAGCTAGATGGAGCATCTTAGACCTATTCTACCACGTACCAACATGCTTGATGCTCCACCAAATCAAGAGGAGAACTCAATTCTTCCCATTACCAATCCACAGTGTACAATTCTAGCCAATCGCTAAATTCAATCCTGACAAATACACTACAAGCACCCACAATAACATTAGCCAATCTGTAATTATCTCCAGTCAAAGCTCTGAGCAAAACTGTAATATAAATAAAATGTGTCACTGGTTCTTCAAAGTCTCTTTTCTTCCCTTTGTTCTTTATCCTGTGATGTTCCTTTACTGATTTTCCTATTTCACCAGGCATTCACTGAGCTTGTGCTCTTTGTAACCACCTCTCTATTAAACCCTAGTCTTAAAGAAAGATTGAGAAATGCATTTATAGCTAGCTGAGCATGAACCCTTCTCTAAAAATATATGTTTTAACCATGAGCAAAGAAATCATTGATTCATTCTGGTATCTTAGGGTGTTGAGGCAGTATGGGGTAGGGTCAGCAGAGAGAACTTCCAGCCCAGTATCAAACTACCATGGCAATCTCTGAACAATAAGGCAAGCCCAGTCTATCCCACACCATTTAAAGCTACATTTTTTTAATTTAACATCACCACAAATCATCAGTTGTAAAGCTCAAAGTCACATTGGTTTGCTAGCTTTCACAAAGGGCAGCTTTAGTGACATTAACAGCACCATTTCTTACCACCTATGCATCTGTCGAACCATCTGAGCAAAGAGCTGAGAGGCAGTGTGCCAGGCAGGCTCCTGGCAGATGGATATGGCTGGAAGCATTCATCAGATCAGTTTGATGGTGAATGGTAAAACTGCCATTTGGAAATTTAAATTATCTGCCTAAACACCAATCACTCCAGCATTATCCTAGTTTAAAGTTTTCCAAGAAGGCCATTTTTCTCATTGGCTCATAAATATGTTTCCTTACCCCATGTCAGTCACGACATTCTCCTAACTTACAATGCCTCTTATATTCACATACAAATCCTAACAATCCTTTAGGGCTTATTCAAGTCCCACATTCTTTAAGAGAACTTCACCTGACTTTACAACCATAATTTTGTAATGGTACTCCAAACACCATGTTTGAAACCTATTTTAATGTTTCCTCCAAATTCTAACACCTCTTTTCTTCTTTTGTTGAGACAGAGTCTTGCTCTGTCACCCAGGCTGGAGTGCAGTGGCGCGATCTCAGCTCACTGCAGCCTCTGCCTCTCAGGTTCAAGCAATTCTCCTGCCCCAGTCTCTCAAGTACCTGGAATTACAGGTGCCCGCCACCAAGCCCGACTACTTTTTTGTATTTTTAGTAGAGATAGGGTTTTGCCTTCTTGGCCAGGCTGGTCTCAAACTTCTGACTTCAGGGGATCTACCCACCTTGGCCTCACAAAGTGCTGGGATTATACGCATGAGCCACCACACCTGGTCTCCAAATTCTAATCATTGAGCACATTATTATTGTCTATTGATCAGTCTGGTTCTCTGCATATTCATCTTACTATATTTAAGAGCTCTAAGTTTCTTGAGGGCAATCAGGTCCTTATTAATCATTTATTCATTCAGCTAACCTTTAGTAAATGTCTACTGCTGCCAGGCCCTGTGTTAGACATCAGGAATGTAAAAAATAAAAACAAACAGTCCTATTCTCAAAGAATTTAGATTCTCTCCTTTTTAAGTCTATATTTATTCTTTTGTACTGATTACAATGCCTAGTATAAAGTTAATACATTATAATTAATCAACTGTTTGCAATTAATTGAACATAAACGTCTATAAATTTTAAAATATGTAACAACTATATTCTGTAGTTTAGATCCCTTTTCAAAAGAAGAGCTACGTGGTTATACATTTTTTACAGTTAAGACATTTGCAAAACTCCCATTCGCAATTGCTACAAAGAAAATAAAATACCTAGAAATACAACTTATAAGAAATGTGAAGGACCTCTTTAAGGAAAACCACAAACCACTGCTTAAGGAAATAACAGAGGACACAAACAAATGAAAAAACAGGGGGAGGATCCAAGATGACCGAATAGGAACAGCTCCAGAGTGCAGTTCCCAGAAAGAACATGCAGAAGGTGAGTGCCCACCTCATTTCCAAACAAATGTTCACTGCCCACAGACCAGGAGATTCCTGGGCCGAAAAGTGCCATGAGTTTTCAGCACGGCAGCTTCAGCCGGTGCTGGGTTGGAGCACAGAAATTCACACAAATCTGGGTGGCCATTTAAACTGTCTCCTGGAACGCCTGGGAGACAGAGCCTCTCATTCAACCAAAAGGGAGGGGGCAGAGAGAGAGAGCCAGGCGATCTGGCTCAGCGTGTCCCACCCCCACAAAACAAGCAATCTGAAATGCTGTTTTGCAGCAAGCGCAGCTGGACCCAGGACAGTCCAGCTCAGTGGGAGGGAAGGGCGACCACCACTACCGAGGCAGTCCGCCACTACCGAGGCAGTTCACACAGCAGCTGGACAGAGCCTGCAGCAGCTCAGCAACAACTCTACTGGCAGACTGTGACTAGACTTCTCCATGCGGGGAACGGCATCTATGAAAAAAGGCAGCGGCACAACCGGAACTTATCAATAAAGCAAACCTTCCTGGGACAAAGCACCTGGAAAAAGAGACAGTTATGAGTTCTGCTGCAGCAGACATAAAAGTACCTGCCCAGCAGCTCTGCACAGAACAACGGAGCTCCCAGCACAGCACTTGAGCTCCTATAACGGACAGACCGTCTCCTCAAGCAGCTCCGAGACCCCCATATTCCCAGAGACACTTCATAAAGAAGAGCTCAGGCTGACATCTGGCAGGTACCCTTTTGGGACGAAGATAACAGAAGAAGAAACCAGCAGCAACCCTTACTGTTCTGCAGCCCCCACGGGTGATCCCCAGGCAAGCAGGGTCTGAAGTAGACCTCCAGCAGTCCTGCAGCAGAGGGGCCTGACTGTTAGAAGGAAAATGAAGAAACAGAAAGAAATAACTTTATCATCAACAAAAAGGAGGTCCACTCAGAAACCCCATCTGAAAGTCACCAACTACAAAGACCACAGGTAGATAAAGCTACTAAGATGGGAAAAAACCAATGCAAAAAGGATGAAAACACCAAAAACCAGAACGCCTCTCCTCCTCCAAGGGATCACAACTCCTCACCAGCTACGGAACTAGGCTGGATGGAGAACGAGTCTGATGAACTGACAGAAACAGGCTTTAGAAGGTGGGTAATAACAAACTTCTCTGAGCTAAAAGAACTGTTCTGACCCAATACAAAGAAACTAAAAACCTTGAAAAAATGTTTGACGAAATGCTCATGACAATAAATAGCTTAGAGAAGAATATAAATCACTTGATGGAGCTGAAAAACACAACATGAGAACTTCGCAAAGCATACACAAGTTTCAATAGCCGAATCAACCAAGCAGAAAAAAGGATATCAGAGATTGAAGATCAACTCAATGAAATAAAACAGTAGGCAAGATTAGAGAAAAAAAATGAAAAGAAATGAACAAAGCCTCCAAGAAATATGGGATTATGTGAAAAGACCTAATCTACATTTGATAGGTATACCTGAATGTGACAGAGAGAATGAATCCAAGCTGGAAAACACTCTTCAGGATATTATCCAGAATAACTTCCCCAACCTAGCAAGCTGGGACACCATTCAAGTCCAGGAAATACACAGAACACCACAAAGATGTTCCTCAAGAAGAGCAACCCTAAGGCACATAATCTTCAGATTCACTAGGGTTGAAATGAAGGAAAAAATGCTAAGGGCAGCCAGAGAAAAAGGTCGGGTTACCCACAAAGGGAAGTCCATCAGACTCATAGTGGATCTCTCCGTAGAAACACTAGAAGCCAGAAGAGAGTAGGGGTGAATATTCAACATCCTTAAAGAAAAGAACTTTCAACCTAGAATTTCATATCCAGCCAAAGTAAACTTCGTAAGTGAAGGAGAAAGAAAATCCGTTCTGGACAAACAATTGCTAAGAGATTTCATCATTACCAGCCCTGCCTTACAAGAGCTCATGAAAGAAGCACTAAACAAGGAAAGGAATAACCAGTACCAGCCACTCCAAAAATGTAACAAATGGCAAAGACTATCAACACAATGAAAACAACGCATCAACTAACAGGCAAAACATCCAGCTATCATCAAAATGGCAGGATCAAATTCACACGTAACAATATTAACCTTAAATGTAAATGGGCTAAAGGACCCAATCAAAAGACAGACTGGCAAACTGGATAAAAAGTCAAGACCCATCAGTGTGCTGTATTCAGGAAACCCATCTCACATGCAAGGACATACATAGGCTCAAAATAAAGGGATGGAGGAAGATTTATCAAGCAAATGGAGAGCAACAAAAAGCAGGAGTTGCAATCCTAGTCTCTGATAAAATGGACTTTAAACCAACAAACATCAAAAGAGACAAAAAAGGGCATTACATAATGGTAAAAGGATCAATGCATCAAGAAGAGCTAATGATCCCAAATATATATACACCCAATACAGGAGCACTCAGGTACATAAAGCAAGTTCTTAACAACCTACAAAGAGACTTAGACTCCGATACACTAATAGTGGGAGACGTTAACACTCCACTGTCAATATCAGACAGATCAACGAGACAGAAAATTAACAAGGATATCCAGGACTTGAACTCAGATCTGGAACAAGTGGACCTAATAGAAATCTACAGAAATTTCCACCCCAAATCCACAGAATATACATTCTTCTCAGTACCACACTGCACCTACTCTAAAATTGACTACAAATTGGAAATAAATCACTCCTCAGCAAATGCAAAAGAACGGAAATCATAACAGTCTCTCAGACCACAGGGCAATCAAATTAGAACTCAGAAATAAGAAAATAACTCAGAACCACACAGCTTCATGGAAACTGAACAACTGGCTCCTGAATGTCGACTGGATAAACAATGAAATGAAGGCAGAAAAAAAAGATGTTATTTGAAACCAACGAGAACGAATACACAATGTACCAGAATCTTTGGGACATATTTAAAGCAGTGTCTAGAGGGAAATTTATAGCAATAAATGCACACATGAGAAGCAAGGAAAGATCTAAAATTGACACTCTATCATGAAAATTGAAAGAGCTAGAGAAGCAAGATCAAAATAACTAAGATCAGAAGACAAGAAATAACTAAGATCAGAGCAGAACTGAAGGAGATAGAGACACAAAAACCTTTAAAAAAAAAATCAATCCAGGAGCTGGTTTTTTGAAAAGATCAACAAAATAGACCACTAGCTAGATTAATAAAAAAGAAAAGGGAGAAGAATCAAATTGATGCAATAGAAAACAATAAAGGGGATATCACCACCGATTCCACAGAAATACAAACTACAATCAGAAATTACTACAAACAACTCTATGCACATAAACCAGTAAACTTGAAAGAAATTGATAAATTCCTGGAAACTTGCACCCTCCCAAGCCTAAACCAGGAAGAAGTTGAAACCTTGAATAGACCAATAACAAGGGCTGAAGTTGAGGCAGCAATTAATAGCCTACCAACCAAAAAAAGTCCAGGTCCAGATGGGTTCACAGACAAATTCTATCAGACAAGCTGCTACCATTCCTTCTGAAACTATTCCAAACAATCCAAAAAGAGGGAATCCTTCCCAATCATTTTATGAGACCAACATCATCCTGATACTAAAACCCAGCAGAGACACAACAAGAAAAGAAAACTTCAGGCCAATTTCCATGATGAACATAGATGCAAAAATCTTCAATAAAATACTGGCAAACCGATTGCAACAGCATATCAAAAAGCTTATCCATCATGATCAAGTAGGCTTCATTCCGGGGATGAAAGGTTGGTTCAACATATGCAAGTCTATAAACCTAATCCACCACATAAACAAAACCAAAGACAAAAACCACATGATTATCTCAATAGATGCAGAGAAGGTCTTCAACAAAATTCAACAGCACTTTATGCTAAAAACTCAACTAGGTATCTAAGGAACATATCTCAAAACAATAAAAGCTATTTACCACAAACCGACAGCCAATATCATACTGAATGGGCAAAAACTGGAAGCATTCCCTTTGAAATCTGGCACTAGACAAGGATGCCCTCTCTCACCACTCCTATTCAATATAGTATTGGAAGTTCTAGCCAGAGCAATTAGCAAGAAAAAAACATAAAGGGTATTCAATTAGGAAAAGAGGAAGTCAAATTGTCTCTATTTACAGATGACATGATGGTATATTTAGAAGACCCTATCCTCTCAGCCCAAAATCTCCTGAAACTGATAAGCAACTTCAGCAAAGTCTCAGAATAAAAAAATCAATGTGCAGAAATCACTAGCATTTCTATACACCAATAACAGACTAACAGAGAGCCAAATCATGAGCAAACTCCCATTCACAATTGCTACAAAGAGAATAAAATATCTAGGAACACAACTAACAAACGATGTAAAGAACTTCTTCAAGGAGAACTACAAACCACTGATCAAGGAAATAAAAGAGGACACAAACAGATGGAGAAACATTCCATGCTCATGGTTAGGAAGAATCAATATCACGAAAATGGCCACACTGCCCAAAGTAATTTGTAGATTCGATGCCATCCCCATCAGGCTACCAATGACCTTCTTCACAGAACTGGAAAAAACCTTAAATTTCATATGGAACCAAAAGAGAGCCTACAAAGCCAAGACAATCCTAAGCAAAAAAACAAAGCTGGAAGTATCATGTTACCTGATTTCTAACTATACTACAAGGCTATAGTAATCAAAACAGCATGGTACTGGTACCAAAACAGAGATATAGACCAGTGGAACAGAACAGAAGCCCTGGAGGCAATGCCACACATCTACGACTATCTGATCTTTGACAAACCTGACAAAAACAAGCAATGGGGAAAGGATTTCCTGTTTAATAAATGGTGTTGGGAAAACTGGCTAGTCATGTGCAGAAAGCAGAAACTGGACCCCTTCCTGACACCTTATACTAAAATTAACTCCAGATAGATTAAAGACTTAAACATAAGACCTAACACCATAAAAACCCTACAAGAAAACCTAAGCAAAACCATTCAGGACATAGGCATAGGCAAGCACTTCATGACTAAAACACCAAAAGCATTAGCAACAAAAGCCAAAATAGACAAATGGGGTATAATTAAACTCCAGAGCTTCTGTACAGCAAATGAAACAATTATTAGAGTGAATCGGCAGCCAATAGAATGGGAAAAATTTTTTGCAATCTACCATCTGACAAAGGGCTAATATCCAGAATCTACAAAGAACTAAAATAGATTTACAAGAAAAAAACAAACAAACCCATACAAAAGTGGGCGAAGGATATGAACAGACACTTTTCAAAAGAAGATATATATGAGGCCAACAAACATATGAAAAAATGCTCATCATCACTGATTATTACATAAATGCCAATCAAAACCATGTTGAGATACCACCTCATACCAGTTAGAATGACAATCATTAAAAAATCTGGAGACAGGCCAGGCATGGTGGCTCACATCTGTAATCCCAGCACTTTGGGAGGCCGAGGTGGGTGGATCACGAGGTCAAGAGATCAAGAATATCCTGGCCAACATGGTGAAACTCCATCTCCACTAAAAATACAAAAATTAGCCGGGCATGGTGGCACACACCTGTGGTCCCAGCTACTCGGGAGGATGAGGCGGAAGAATCGCTTGAAACTAGGAGGCAGAGGTTGCAGTGAGCCGGGATTGCGCCACTGCACTCCAGCCTGGCGACAGAGCAAGACTCCCGTTTCAAAAAAAAAAAAAAAGAAAAAAAAAATCAGGAGACAACAGATGCTGGAGAGGATGCGGAGAAATAGGAACACTTTTACACTGTTGGTGGGAGTGTAAACTAGTTCAACCATTGTGGAAGCCAGCGTGGCGATTCTTCAAAAGATCTAGAACCAGAAATACCCTTTTACCCAGCAATCTCATTACTGGGTATATACCCAAAGGATTATAAACCATTCTACTATAAAGATACATGCACACATATGTTTATTGTGGCACTGTTCACAATAGCAAAGACTTGGAACCAATCCAAATGCCCATCAATAACAGACTGGTTAAAGAAAATGTGGCACATATATACCATGGAATACCATGCAGCCATAAAAAGAATGAGTTCATGTCCTTTGAAGGGACATGGATAAAGCTGGAAACCATCATTCTCAGCAAATTAACACAGGAACAGACAACCAAACACCGCATGTTCTCACTCATCAGTGGGAGTTCAACAATGAGAACACATGGATACAGGGAGGGGAACATCACACACGAGGGCCTGTTGGGGGATGAGGGACTAGGGAAGGGATAGCATTAGGAGAAATATCTAATGTAGATAACAGGTTGACGGGTACAGCAAACCACCATGGCATGTGTATACCTATGTAACAAACCTGCACGTTCTGCACATGTACCCCAGAACTTAAAGTATAATTAAAAAAAAAATTTTGCAAAACAAAAAATGTGCTTGATTTGCTAACTGGAAGAGATAAATCACTGTAAAATTCATAGTCTTCAATGTTTTTCTTCAATCTAAAGATTGGAGATCACTGATTTCACAAAATAGAGTTGTAATTATATCATAACTTAACCTCCACACTTTTTTTTTTTTTTTTTTGAGACAGAGTGTCGCCCTGTGGCCCAGCCTGGAGTGAAGTGGCACAATCTCGGCTCACTGCAACCTCCGCCTCCCAAATTCAATCAATTCTCCTGCCTCAGCCTCCCAAGCAGTTGGGATTACAGGTGCATGGGCACCATGCCTGGCTAGTTTTTGTATTTTTTTAGTACAGACGGGTTTTCACCATGTTGGCCAGGCTGGATCGACCCACCTCAGCCTCTCAACGTGCTGGGATTACAGGTGTGAACCACCACACCTGGCTCGAAGCTCCATACTTCTATATTGAAAAGTCAAAGCTTTTAAGTTTCTTCTGCTCACAATTAAATAAGATCTGTACTTTAGCCGGGCACGGTGGCTCACGCCTGTAATCCCAGCACTTTGGGAGGCAAAGGCGGGTGGATCACGAGGTCAAGAGATCGAGACCATCCTGGTCAACATGGTGAAACCCCGTCTCTACTAAAAATACAAAAAATTAGCTGGGCATGGTGGTGCGTGCCTGTAATCCCAGCTACTCAGGAGGCTGAGGCAGGAGAATTGCCTGAACCCAGGAGGCGGAGGTTGCGGTGAGCCGAGATTGCGCCATTGCACTCCAGCCTGGGTAACAAGAGCAAAACTCCGTCTCCAAAAAAATAGATAAATAAAATAAAAAGATATGTACTTTAATTTCCAAAATTTTTAGTCCAGTGAGAGTTCTGATCAATCCATCTTAAAATCAATGATAACCAATTTCTCTGTGGCTGTTCAGTGAAAAAATATCTTCTAGTGATGAAATGCAAAAGTCTGACAGATAATATTTGCCATTTTCAAAGAGTAACTACTCACTACCTCCCTGAAAAAAAGAGATAAATTATATTATTGACATTTTGCAAAAGTAAATAGTAAATTATTTAAAAGAATTTCTCAGGGACAGAGACCCATAATTTCAGAATTGTGACTGCAATTCATTATGAAATTTTAGCCAAAGCAATTTAAGATCCCATTTCCCTTTGAAAGCATAAAATGTTAGTGAGGTTCATCTACATTACTACGATTTCATTATTCTCATTCAAGCTACAAATCTTTCAAGACAAGACTATTCTAGTTTATTTCATCAATCACAAGAATCCTACATACCTATTTAAATAACTCAGCATTCACGGATTAACTGTAACTGCAATATACTATCCCTATAACCATCACTGTTAAAGACTAATCAAGTGTTCATGCCCTACTTCTATCAGGAGTGTGCTTCTATCATTTGCATCAGTAGCAAAGCTAATATGAAAAATGATCTCGAATGTTATTTTGCTCTACAGAAAACTATAAAAAGAGAAAAATGAAACATTAAAAAGTACCATAAATTCTATTTTATGGTATAAAGACATAAATGCAAAGGTTTAATAGACTAGCACTGCAGCAAAACATTTTATAAATCCTGACAGAATTCTATCTACTGCTCCAGCATTAAAAAGTAAAAATTAAAAACTAGAAAAAAATTAGAATGGAGTTATTTTAAGTGATTTCCAAGGACTCACATAAAATTAAGGCAAAGGGATAGAAAAAAATATTCCATGCAAATGGACACCAAAAGCAAGCAGGAGTAGCTACTCTTGTATCAGACAAAACAAACTTTAAAGCAATACCAGTTTTAAAAGACAAAGAGGGACATTATATAATGATAAAAGGACTGGTCCAACAGGAAAATATCACAATTCTAAATATATATGCACCTAACATTGGAGCTCCCAAATTTATAAAACAATTACTACTAGGCCTAAGAATTGAGATAGACAGCAACACAATAATAGTGAGGAACTTTACTAATCCAGGAGATGAATAAATTCCTGAAAATATACAACCCTCCCAGATTAAACCAGGAAAATACAGAATCTCTGAACAGACCAACAAGCAGCAGCAAGATTGAAATGGTAATTTTAAAACTTTCAACAGAAAAATGTCCAGGACCAGGCAGATTCACAGCTGAATTCTATCAGACACTCAATGAAGAATTGGTACCAATCCTATTGACAGTATTCCAAAAGATGGAGAAAGATGGAATCCTTCCTAAATCATTTTATGAAGCCAGTATCACCTAATACCAAAACTGGGGAAGGACATAGCAAAAAAAAAAACTAGAAAACTACAGACCAATATCCCTGATGAAAACGGATGCAAAAATCCTCAATAAAATACTAACAAACTGAATCCAACAGTATATCAAAAAGATAATCCACCATGACCAAGTGGGTTTCATACCAAGGATGAGGATGCTTAACATATGTAAGTCAGTAAATGTGATACACCACATAAACAGAATTAAAAGCAAACACATGATAATCTCAATAGATGCAGAAAAAGCATCTGACAAAATCCAGCATCTCTTTACGATTAAAAACCTCAGCAAAATCAGCATAGAAGTGACACACCTTAACGTAATAAAAGCCATCTTCAACAAACCCAGAGCCAACATTATACTTAACAGGGAAAAGTTGAAAGCATTCCCCTTGTGAACTGGAATAAGACAAGGATACCCACTTTAACCAAATCTATTCAGCATAGTACTGGAAGTCCTAGTGACAGCAATCAGACAAGAGAAAAAAATAAATCACATCCAAATCAGTAAGGAGGAAGTCAAACTGTCACTGTTTGTTGATGATATGATTGTATACCTAGAGAACCCTAAAGATTCATCATCCAAAAAGCTCCTAGAAGTGGTAAATGAATTCAGCAAAGTTTTAGGATACAAAATTAATGTGCATAGATCAGTAGTTCTGCTATAAACCAACAGTGACTAAGCTGAGAATCAAATCAAGAACTCAACCCCCTTCACAATAGCTACAGAAAAAAATAAAAATACTGGTGTTCACAGCCACTACCACACCGCCGTCGCTCTCCAACACCAGCGCCGCCTCTCGCTCGCCGAGCTCTAGCCGAAGAGGCGGGTAAGTAAGGCGGTCTCTATACCATGGCTGGTACAAAGCAGACTGCCCGCAAATCTACCAGTGGTAAAGCACCCATGAAGCAACTGGCTACAAAAGTCGCTCACAAGAGTGCGCCTCTACTGGAGGGGTGAAGAAACCTCATCATTACAGGCCTGGTACTGCAGCACTCGGTGAAATTAGATGTTATCAGAAGTCCACTGAACTTCTGATTCGCAAACTTCCCTTCCAGCGTCTGGTGCAAGAAATTGCTCAGGACTTTAAAACAGATCTGCGCTTCCAGAGCGCAGCTATCGGTGCTTTGCAGGAGGCAAGTGAGGCCTATCTGGTTGGACTTTTTGAAGACGCCAACCTTTCAGCTATCCAAGCCAAATGTGTAACAATTATGCCAAAAGACATCCAGCTAGCATGCCGCACACGTGGAAAATGTGCTTAAGAATCCACTATGATGGGAAACATTTCATCTGTCATTCTGAACGTTAATTTTTTTTCCATGGGGTCAAAAGGTACCTAAGTATATGATTGCGAGTGGTAAAATAGGGGACAGAAATCAGGTATTGGCACTTTTTCCATTTTCATTTGGTGTGAATTTTTAATATAAATGAGGAGACATAAAGCATTAATGCAAATTAAAATGTTTTTCCGTGAATAAGTTTCAGTGGTTCAACTTTATAATAATTATAAACAAATCTGTTAAATTTTTCTGGAAAAAATAAAATACTTAGGAATATACCTAACCAAGTAGGTGAAAAACCTCTGCAAGGAAAACTACAAAACACTGCTGAAAGAAATCACAGATGACATAAACAAATGGAGACACATCCCATATTCATGGATGGATAGAATCAATATTGTGAAATGACTATATTGCCTACAAATTCAATGTAATTCCCATCAAAATATCACCATAATTCTTCACAGAACTAGGAAAAAAAATCCTAAAATTCGTATGACACCAAAAAAGAGCCCACACAGCCACAGTAAGACTAAGGAGAAAGAACAAATCTGGAGGTGTCATATTACTGACTTCAAACTATACTCTAATGTCATAGTTACAAAACAGCATGGGTATTGGTATAAAAATAGGCACATAGACTGACAGAACAAAATGGAGAACCCAAAAATAAACCCAAATACTTACAGCTAACTGTTCTTTGGCAAAGCAAACAAAAACAAAGTGGGGAAAGGACAATCTATTCAACAAATGGTGCTGGGATCATTGCCAAGCCACATATAGAATGAAACTGGATTCTCATCTCTCATCTTATATAAAAATCAACTTAAGATGGATCAAAGACTTAAATCTAAGATCTGAAACCATAAAGATTCTAGAAGATAACATCAGAAAAACCCTTCTAGATATTGGCTTAGGCAAAGACTTCATGACCAAGAACCCAAACACAAATGCAACAACAAAATAAGATACACACATGGGACTTAATTAAACTTAAAAGCTTCTGCACAGCAAGAGAAATAATCAGCAGAGGTCAGGCACAGTGGCTTGCACCTGAAATCCCAGCACTGTGGGAGGCTGAGACAAGTGGATCACCTGAGGTCAGGAGTTCAAAACCAGCCTGGCCAACATGGTGAAACCCCGTCTCTACTAAAAATACAAAAATTAGCTGGGGGTGGTGGCACACACTTGTAATCCCAGCTACTAGGGAGGCTGAGGCAGGAGAACCTCTTGAACCTGGGAGGCAGAAGTTACTGTGAGCCGAGATTGCACCACTGCACTTCAGCCTGAGTGACAGAATGAGACTCTTGTCTTTTAAAAGAAAAAGAAAATAAATAATCAGCAAAGTTAACAGCCAATCCACAGAGTGGGAAAAAATCTTCACAATCTATACATCTGACAAAAGACTAATATTCAGAATCTACAAAGAGCACAAACAAATCAGCAAGAAAAAGGCAAACAATCCCATCAAAAAATGGGCTAAAGACATGAATAGGCAATTCTCAAAAGAAAATATACAAATGGCAAACAAGCATATGGAAAAATGCTCAACATCACTAATTATCGGGGAAATGCAAATCAAAACCACAATGCAATACCACCTCACTCCTGCAAGAATGGCCATGATAAAAAAATAATAGATGTTGGCAAAATAATAGTGAAAAGGGAACATTTTCACACTGTTGGTGGGAATGTAAACCAGTACAACCACTGGGAAAACAGTGTGGAGATTCCTTAAAGAACTAAAAGTAGATCTACCATTAGATCACTACAATATACTTAGGTGTGGGTTTAATTACTCTGCTTTGTAAATGTTGAGCTTTCCTATAAGTTTAAGTCTTTCAATAATTTTAGAAAATTCTCAACCATTATCTCTTCCAATATTGTCTCGCCTGCATTTTCTTGACTTGCTTTCTGGGATTCTGACTAAAGACCTATATTAAACCTTCATATTCCATTTATCTTAACCTCTCTGTCATATATTCCATTTCTCTGCCTCTGTGCTACATTCTATGTGATTTCTCCAAACCATCTTCTAGTTCATTAATTCTCTCTGAAGCTAGTTTTAATCTGCTATTTAACCAATCTGTTGAGGTTTTTATTCCAACAACTACATTTTTCATGTACAGACATTCTATTTGGTTCATTTTCAAATCTTCTTGGTCATATCTGATATTTGCTTGCTGCTTGCTCATTTTTGTGAGTTCACCTCTTATTTCTTTAAATATTTTATACATAGTCATTTAATATTCTATACCTGATCCCTTCAATATCTTAACTTCTTGGGATCTGTTGTATTTTTCAGCCAACTCTTAATAATGATTTTTTTCCTTCTATATTTGATGATCTTGTATTGTGACTTCAAATCTAGTTGATCTTAAATAGGTAATCCTAGGTGGTAAATTAGGAATGTTTTCCTTCAGAGAGAGAATTTATATTTGCTTCTTCCAGGAACTATGGGCTCTATCAACTTTCTCTGGCTCCCTTCAACTGTCCCTGGCTTAAGGCTGGAATTTCATATTCAGCTTTCTTATCTTGTTACCTACCTAAGGCTTAGACTCCCAACTGCCATGCTGATACATGTACCTCCATGGCTACCTTTCATGTGTGATCATCTTTTACTATTCCAGTCTTAGTTCATAATGTTTAGTTGTAATTTTGTCATTGTTGTTATTTTGATTTTCTTTACTTTTGATAAATGTTGTATGAGTTCAGTTAATTTCTGCAAGTCCAGCAATGCATTCATCAGTAGTTTATTGTGAAAGGTTCCTATAACTTAACTTTTCTGTTATTCTTCTAAAGGTGAAATATCCAAATCCTTTCCTTATCCATGCTCATCTTTAGTTGATAAATAATTCCAGAGGAACTGTCATGGACTAATTTTAACATTTATCATAGGTAATTTGTTATTCAGAGTTCATTTACATGGTAAGATGTAAACTGTCACCAAGAAACCAAAAATGTTGGGTATTTTTGTCAAGTAGTACCTCATTAATGTGGATAAGGTGAGGATTCAGCATGTCAGAAATACTGGCTGGGTGCAGTGGCTCACGCCTGTAATCCCAGCACTTTGGGAGGCCAAGGCAGTGGATCACCTGAGGTCAGAAGTTCAAGGCAAGCCTGGCCAACATAGCAAAACCCCGTCTCTAGTAAAAATTAGCCAGGTGTGGTGGTGGGTGCCTGTAATCCCAGCTACTCAGGAGACTGAGACAAGACAACAGCTTGAACCCGGGAAGCAGAGGTTGCAGTGAACCAAGATTGCACCACTGCACTCCAGTCTAGGCAACGAGAACGAGACTCTATCTCAAAAAAAAAAAAAAAAAGAAAGAAAGAAAGAAAGAAAAGAAAAGAAGGAATTTCAGTTTATTTCCAAGTGAATGCTGACCCAAAAAGAGTTGATATGTAGGGGGCCTGCTCAAAATGACTGCTTGAAAATGGTTCACATACACGTGGACTCAGGGAGAGGAGCATCACACACTGGGGGCAGTTGGGGGTGGGGGGTAGGGGAGAGATAGTATGGGGTGGGGAGGGAAGCAGGGGTGGGGAGGAATAACATGGGGAGAAATGCCAGATATATAAAGTTAAATAAATAAATAATAAAAAAAAAGAAAATGGCTCACATAAATTCATTAATCATGCATGCCCCTAGGTATCTTTATCTTATCTATATGTTTAGAAACAGTTTTTCTACAAAGATCAACTGATAGGCCCTAATCTAAAATGTTGGTTAAAATATCATTAAATAGTTTTACTTAGCCAAACTTGTATAACCAGGATCAGTTCAAATAATACTAAAAACCTCAGTCTCCAAAGAATCTAAAAGTATTCCAGCCACAGTAATTTGTTTTTTGTTTGCTTGTTCAAATACTATAGTCTTTAAAGTTCAATATTTTAAAAAGTTAAACTTAAGACCCATAACATTCAGCCAAAACTAAATTACCAAGTCTACTAATTCTGCCTGCTAAATTTATCTACCACATTGTATTCCAACTGCCACCACCCCAGCGTAAGACAATATTTATCATTTCTTCCCTGAGTAGAGCAACACCATCTATTTCCCCACCTATAGTCTTGCCCCTCTGTAGTCCATGAACCATACTATAACCAAAGTGGTCTTTCTTCAGGACATAATCTTAGTATTTGACTCAATGGGTCATTCCCTCCTTCACTTAGCTTCTAGTATATTATGTTCTCCAGTTTTTTCTCTTACCACATTGGCTGCTCCTCCTCAGGCTCCTTTGCTGATCTTCCCACCTTTTCCTAAATTCTGAATGTTGAAGTGCCACAAGACTCAGTCCTCAGCCTTCTCTCTTCTATTCAGACACTTTCTAAGTATCTCAACAAGTTTTATTTTGGCTTTAACTACCACCTATGTGCTGGCAAATCTCACATTTATACCTTGAGCTCTGATCTTTCCCATGGGCCCAAATACCTACTTGTCATCTCCAATTGGATGTCTAAGAGGAATCTCAAATTTAATATCTGAAACAGAACTCTTGGTTTTGTATTACTACCTAACAAAAAAAGAATTTCTCCTTCAGTCCTTCCTGTCTCAGAACTGGCATCAGCATTCACCCAGTAGCACAGGTTAAGGACCCCTGAGTCATCCTTGATTCCTCTCTTTCTCTCACAACCCAAATTCCAATACCTCCAAATCCTACTTGATGCTATCTAGAAAACATATCCTAAATCCAACTGTTTTTACCACCTCAACAGTTATCACCCTAGTCTAAGTTATCATTTCTTTCCTGGATTGCAGCAACAGCGCTGTAATTGATCTTCCTGCTTCTAGCCTTACCGGTTTTTACTTTATTCTCTGCTAGCCACCAGAATGACCTCTCCAAAACATGTCACATTGGTTTCCTGCTCAGAATTTCCCAATGGCTTCCAATCATATTTAAAATAAAACCCAACTTCTTATCATGGCTTACAAGGTCCTGTAACTTATGACTTCGGCCCTCTGACCTCATGTCTTATCTATCTTCTCCCTCACAGACTTTCTGCAGTTCTTCCAATACATGATCGTTCCCACCCAGGGAACCGTCTGTTTTCTCTTCCTGGGACATGCTTTCCCCAGATCTTCATATGACTCATTTCCTTACTTCATTCAGGTCTCTGCTCAAATGTTACCTGATCAAAGAGACCTTCTCAAATGACCTCCTCAGGGTGAACCTCCCTGACATTTCTACCTAAAACTGCTACCTTTTCTTCATTTTCTTTTTTTTCTTTCTTTCTTTTTTTTTTTTTTTTTTTTTGAGACAGATTCTCGCTCTGTTGCCCAGACTGGAGTACAGTGACATGTCTTGGCTCACTGAAACCTCCTCCTCCTGGGTTCAAGTGATTCTCCTGCCTCAGCCTCTGAAGTAGCTGGGACAACAGGCACCCACCACCACATCCAACTAATTTTGTATTTTTAGTAGAGATGGGGTTTCACCATGTTGGCCAGGCTGGTCTCAAACTCCTGACCTCAAGTAATATTCTCGCCTCGGCCTCCCAAAGTGCTGGGATTACAGGCATGAGCCACTGCGCCCAGCCCCTCTCCTTCATTTTCTATGTCCTTACCTTACTTTGTTTCTTCTATAGCACTTAAGAGTACTGAAAATATACTGTATATTTGTTTGTTTCCTGCGACAGAATGAAAACTACAGAAGGCAGGGACTCTCATGATCACTTCTAGATCCCCAGTGTCTAAAACAGCACTTGACATGCAGTAGGTATTTAACAGATATGTCATCCCCCTGTGAAAAACCACTCAATGGTTCCCCATTACCTCTTAGGTAAATTCCAATCTACTTAACATGAGTTATAAAACTTGTTGTGATGTGGTTCCTTCCTCAACTGGAACCACTGGCTTCACACTCTCAATGCTAGGCCTGAAATGTTCTTCCATATCCTTTCCTTCTCATACCTAGCTAACTCTTACTTTCAGCTCTCACCTTAAATATTACTTCAGAGAGGCTTTTTTTAAATCACTCAACTAGGTTTACTACGATTAATCTCCTTGCTCTATTTTCTCATAGTAGTTTGTCTTTTCTCTAACATGAAGTATTACTTTTGTAATTACTCAGTATGTTGGCCCTGACAAAATACATATTCCTTGAAAGCAATGACTATGTCTGATTTGTATACCATTATATCTCTAGTATCTAACACAATATTTGACACATATGGCATACTAAAATACTTATGGAATTCCCAAATGAATCATGAAAATTTGCACTCACACAAAAAGGTGAATTAGACAATTAGATCACCTTTAAAATACTAAAGCATTGTGATTAAGTACTTTGAATATAAATAATGAGGAAAAAAACTGCATGGAAAACAAAATTATATAGTACATTGAAAAGAGAATAGGAAATATAACCACCTTCTTTCAGGCTAATGAAAAATGGCTTCCTAGAGGACTATCCATGACCACAATTACACTGTACCAATGCTTTTAACTTCTCCATCATAGATGCATTGTAAAAGTATAGGTGTTTGAGCAAAACAAAAGTTATTTTTCTGTTTCTGATGTGTAAAGGTGAGTTTGAGAGACACTGTCATATTACTTGGTGCTGGTATTTCTGAGAGGGCAAGATAAAATCACAATAAGGACAGTGAAAATACAGTCCCAAACCAATTGCCACAGCCAGGGTGAAGTACCACTGCTGAGGTGAAACTGACACACAGAAAATAAACAAGAATGAGCATGCACTTGTCCTACTTCTTGACTTCCATTCTCTAAGCACTTTGTACTGGTAGAAGGGAGTAGCTGAAAAAAAGAAATGTAGTTTGTCCAGTCCCACACCAGTAGCACAAAAAGAATAGAAGAGTAGGTTTGGAGCTAACAAACAATAGCTAAACAGCCAGCTCACAAACCTTACTGTTAAAAATTGCCAAAAGCACAAAAGCGGTCTTGCCTTCTGACATGAAAGTCAATTACTTCATCAGAGGAAGGCTTTTCAAATGTTTTAAGACAGACAGAAACGGGCCAGCACAGTGGCTCACTCATGCCTGTACTTTGGGAGGCTGAGGCGGATGGATTGCTTAAGTTCAGGCATTTGAGATCAGCCTGGGCAACATGGTAAAACCCTGTCTCCACAAAAAACACAAAAATTTGGCAGGTGTGGTGGTGTGTACCTGTAGGCCCAGCTGCTTACAAGGCTGAGGCAGGAGGATCACTTGAGCCCAGGAGGCAGAGGTTGCAGTGACCTGAGACACAGCCACTGTACTCCAGCCTGGGTGACAGAGCCAGACTCTGGCTCAAAATAAGAAGAAGAATAAGATAGACAAAAATCTGCACAAATAGAACCTACAGAAATATTTTAAAATAAAATATTTTTTGAAAGTTTTTTGCTCAAAGACCTTACATTGAAAATATATATTTGTCATCCCTTTCTTACTATCACGGACAATGTCAATGATGCTATGAACTTGCCACAGATAACCTGATTGACTTAAGAGAAATTAATATAACATAAATTTAAATCAAAACTCTTCTAAATTTCTGGGGTTCCTTGATACAAGGTAAGTAATTCTTGGCAAAGCAAATAAGAAATCCAGTGATTTGCTTTGCAACCATAAACCAATTGTGTGAATCAACTGTAAGAACTGCTTAATAATTGTTATCATCATAACCAAAGATTAAAACAAAGAAGATATACAAATAGCAACAAGCACATAAAATGATGTTCAACATTATTAGTTGATTTGCATCAACTAATGCAAATCAAAATCACAGTAAATATACCTTACACCTACTACACTGTCTATAATTTTTAAAATGGAAAATAAAAAGTGTTGGTGAGGTTATGGAGAAAATGGAACTTTGTAGATTGCTGCTGGGAATGTGAAATGATGCCAACTGCTGTAGAAAAAAATCTGACAGTTCCTAAAAGAGTCAAACAGAGAACTGCTATGTAAGTCAGTGATTCCACGCCTAGATATATACCCAAAAGAAGTAAAACTCAAACAAATACAGGTACATACATGTTCATGACAGCATTATTCACAAGAGCCAAAAGGTGAAAACAGCCCAAATGTCCATCAATGAATGAATGAATAAATGAATTGTAGCATACACACACAAAGAAATATTACTCAGCAACAAAAATTAATGTAGTACACTATAATGTAAATAAACCTCCAAAACAGTATGCTAAGCACAAGATACCAGATTAAATCATCACATATTGCATGTCTCTGTTTATATTAAATAGCCAGAATAAGTAAATCTACAGAATGCAGACTGGTGGTTGCCAGGGGTGATGGAAGAGGAAATAGGGAGCAAATGTTTAATGCATATGGGATTTCCTTTTGGGGCAATGAAAATGTTTTGGAATTATAGGTGGCTGTTGTATAGTATTATGAATACATTAAATCCCATGAATTGTTCACTTTAAAGTGGTTAATTTTGAGTAATGTCAATTTTACCTCAACTTTTAAGTGCTAAACTTTTTTTATTAAATAATATTTTTCACTTAAGGTTGAAATCGGATAAATGTCGAAGATCTTACAAGATACCACATCAAGTTTCAGAAAATACTCTTTAATTTTAGTGACTTTTCGGTCACTAAATTCAGACTTTTGTTTTATTTGTCCAATTTGATTTCATTTCAATTTTTAAAGAAAGTAACCATTAATTTATTAATTTTTATATTATAATGACATTAACATATTGCCTTATAGATAGTTGTTATATTTTTGCCTGTGGTAGTCGTATTCCATGGTTTTCCACCCCAAACACTCTGAACATCTGAACAATACTACACAGTGCATTGAGAATAGTGGCTCACTCCAACAATAATTATCAAAAAGCTAGGTATATCTATCTAACGAGATATATTAGAATACCTCAAGGAATCCCAGATAATTCTGATCCCTCTCCTCTCCCTACGTAACACACCCTCCATCATCTCACCTGGCCCTACATCTGCTATCAATCTTGAGAACCAATGGTCTATAAATCATATATTCCAATGCAAAAAACTAAAGTAAAAACAAATGTGTTTATGTACTATTTGGGGGCAGGGGAGGGAGGCACAAGAAGGGAAGTGATCAATAGCCATCATCAGATTCTCAAAGAGGAATAGGACTCCCTGCCAAAAGTGAAGATTCCTACTATACTCGATGAGGCTCATTCACATACAGTACAGTTCTCTAGGTTCACAACTTAATAATCTACAGCAGAAACCAACTATTACTCTCATAAGCTGAAAAGACAATAGAAACAATTTACCTAGGTAAGACATGGATATGCTCCCTATGTCCCAAGAAAAAAAAAAGAAAAATTTTAATCTACCAAAGTTTCCGTATGAAATTAAATTGCACCAAAATGTACTAAAGAGGATACTTTATGATAACTGAAAGGGATATTAAAGAAATAGTAACATATTGTGCTTGGAGTATTTAGTCCTAAAGTGCTAGAATACTATCAAAAGGGATTCCTTGATTATACATTTCCATATACTCTTTACACACACATATTCACATAATCCATCTTTCAAAGAACTAGATCAAATCTAAGAGTTCCCAAATGAAAAACAGCTAAAATGAAATCTGCACTTCCTAGCCAAGCTCTGGAAATGTCATAAGACTATAAAATGAGCTCTTTACTGCTTACTAATTTCAAATTTTGAGATTACATTTGACAAATCATAACTGAGAATGGCTGATTCAAGTTTGGAAAAGTATATTTACTATTAAAAATGGGAAAAATCAGAAGTGCTGAAATCATTTTTAAAAGAGATGATAAAATTCTCCTGCTATATAATGAAATGATTAATTAATATAACAAGAACAATATTTTTACATTTTCCATTAATGAAAAATCTCTTTCCTTATACTGCATCTGCCATTATGTCTCCAGTTAAGGGGCTAGGACAAACGCTAATTTGGAAAAGAAAGGGCTATGAAATAAAGGATCTTCCAAACATAGGGGGAAACGGTAAAGCTTACTCCATTTACCCCTAGTAGGTAAACAAGGGAAAAATCAAAAGTTGGGGAGACTTTTGCCTAGCTCTACATGTGAAACACTAAGTCTAGACCATTATGTAGGCTGGTCCTGGGACAGTACAGTTTGCGGGGAAGAATAACAGCCTTAGAAGAGGAAGCAAATGGGCTTTGGTCAATACTTCTGGCTCTGTATGGTCTCCATACATAGAGAGAATCCATCAGTTCTACAAGCTCCTAAGGGACAGAGAAACTAGTTCCATTTAGGCAGTAAAAACAGTTCAGGACAAGACTAGGGAATCTTCGTAGAGCACATACCCCTTAATGACTGGTACATGATTCCAAGACACACTCTATCGTCATCACAAAATCACATAGCACTTAAACAGCATCCTGAGGCACAGCAAAAGGAAAAGGAAAGAGAGGATATCTGAAAGACTAAGCATATACCTGAAAAAGGCTGAATTCCCTAATGTGACAAATGTTAACTGGAAAATTCAAGTTGTCTAATACCCTGAGCTTCTCCTTGCCTACCACTACTCTACTGAGTAAGATGCTTGTGAAAGATTAGAGCCACTACAAAAATAAGGAAGCTATATTTTATTTGAAATTTGAATTCTGGAAGAGAAATTTTCACCTGTGCTACATGAACATTAAGTTCATTGATTTCTCTTTCATTCCTTTTAAACACCAATCAAGATTTTAAAATACTATCATTAATATCCTCAGATAAGACTCTGCATCAGTAAAATAAAAGAGTAATTTTTAAAATAAAAAAGAACAAAGAGAAAAAATGTTCTTGAAAATAAGAAGTAAGATAGGAAAAATAAGAAACTCAAAAAAAGGAATGGAAGATAAAACAGAAAATATCAGCCAGGCGCGGTGGCTCATGCCTGTAATCCCAGCACTTTCGGAGGCCGAGGTGGGCAGATCACAAGGTCAGGAGTTCAAGACTAGCCTGGACAACATGGCAAAACCCCATCTCTATTAAAAACACAAAACTTAGCCGGGCATAGTGGCGGGCGCCTGTAATCCCAGCTACTTAGGAGGCTGGGGCAGGAAAATTGCTTGAACCCAGGAGGCAGAGGTTGCAGTGAGCCAAGATTGTGCCATTACATTCCAGCCTGGGCAATAAGAGCAAGACTCTGTCTCAAGAAACAAACAAAAAAAGGCCGGGCACGGTGGCTCACACCTATAATCCCAGCCCTTTTGGAGGCTGAGGCAGGGAGATCACGAGGTCAGGAGATCGAGACTATCCTGGCCAACATGGGGAAACCTTGCTGTACTGAAAATACAAAAATTAGCTGGGTGTGGTGATGTGTGCCTGTAATCCCAGCTACTCGGGAGGCTGAGGCAGGAGAATCGCTTGAACACAGGAGGCAGAAATTGCAGTGAGCCGAGGTCGCACCACTGCACTCCATCCTGGCAACAGAGTGAGACTAACAAAAAAGGTAAAAAAAATTAGTCAGGCATGGCAACACATGCCTATAGTCCCAGCTAGTCAGCCAGCTGAGGTGGGAGGATCAATTGAGCCCAGGAGGTCAAGGCTGCAGTGAGTCATGATTGTGCCACTGCATTCTAGCCTGAGTGACAGAGCAAGACCCTGTCTCAAAACTATAAACACACACACACACACACACACACACACACACACACACACACGTATAATTTTACCTATTAGTGATTAGGATTCAGGAAGTCTTACAATTGAGGAAAAAGGGCAACCAAGGCAGAAACCAAGCAAAATTTTGAAGGAAAATTATTTCTAACCTCGCATTCCATAACAAGTCAAACCATCAAGAATTAGGCAGAAGAAAAAGGTATTTTTCAGAGTGTGGTGTTCCCATTCACCCTTTCTCAGGAAGCTGCTTGAGAAAGTATGCCTCCGAAATAAGGGAATGAGTGAAGAATGAAGAAGATATGGAATCAGAAACCAGAGCTCAATGCAAAACATAGGCAAAGGGAATTTTCAGACTGAGGAAGAAGAGATATTTTAAGATGAAAAACTGTGCATAAGGGAAATGAGCACTCAATCCTAATTAAACCCAATCAGAAAAGATGTCCTCAAGAAGATGACATTTACAAAATACTCAACATGTTTCAAATGTAATGAGAGGGAAATTTAGAGAATTGGGGAACAGTTTAAGAATGAATTTGTGATAAATACATAGAAAACCAAAAAAGGGGTGAGAATGATAATTAACTCAAAGGAAAACAAAGTTTTACAAGAAAGGAAAAGTTATCATGGTATACCAAATGATTAAGCTGTTAATTGCATTTTCAGAGTAATACTAATATAAACAATTCTAATAAGAATTATGATATGATTATATTGGGAGAATGGGGGTACAGAAAGTATACGTATGTCCCAGAAAAGAGGAAAAGAGTTAAATCCTCATCTTTCATTGCAGGAAGACATTGGATAATACTTTAAGAAGTAACAGCAAAGGTGGTGATTGTTGCACAATAATGTTAACATCGTTAATGCCCCATAAACTTAAAAATAGTTAAAAGGAAGTCCTAGCCAGAGCAATCAGACAAGAGAAAGAAATAAAAGGCATACAAATAGGAAGAGAAGTCAAACTATCTCTCCTCATAGATGATATGATGCTATACCCACAAAACCCTATCGTCTCTATCTAAAGGCTCTTAGATCTGATAAATAACTTCCGCAAAATTTCAGGATACAAAGGCAATGTTCAAAAATCAGTAGCATTTTTTTTTTGAGACGTAGTCTCACTCTGTCACCCAGGCTGGAGTGCAATAGCGCAGTCTCAGCTCAATGCAACCTCTGCCTCCCAGATTCAAGCAATTCTCCTGCCTTAGCCTACCAAGTAGCTGGGATTACAGGCACCCGCCACCACACCCACCTAATTTTTGTACTTTTAGTAGAGATGGGGTTTCACCATGTTGGCCAGGCTGGGCTCGAACTCCTGACCTTGTGATCCGCCCACCTAGGACTCCCAAAGTGCTGGGATTACAGGCATGAGCCACCACAGCATTTCTATACACTAATAATGTCCAAGCTAAGAGCTAAATCAAGAATGCAGTCCCATTCACAATATGGGATAAAATACAAAGGAATACAGCTAACCAGGGAGACAAAAGAACTCTACAATGAGAATTACAAAACATTACTGAACGAAATTAGAGATGATACAAATAAATTGGAAAACATTCCATGCTCATGAATAAGAAGAATCAATACTGTTAAAATGGCCATACTGCCCAAAGCAATTTAAACATTTAATGCTATTCCTATCAAACTACCAATACATTTTTCACAGAACTAGAAAAAACCTATGCTAAAATTCACATGGGCCGGGAACAGTGGCTCATGCCTGTAATCCAACACTCTGGGAGGCCGCGGTGAGATCACCTGAGGTCAAGAGTTCAAGACCAGCCTAGCCAACAGGTTTCAATGGTGAAACCCTGTCTCTATTAAAAATACAAAAATTAGCTGGGCCTGGCGGTGTGCACCAGTAATCCCAGCTACTCGGGAGGCTAAGGGAGGAGAATCCCTTGAACCCAGGAGGTGGAACTTGCAGTGAGCCAAAATCGCACCATTGCACTCCAGTCTGGGAGACAGAGCAAGACTCTATCTCAAAAAAGTAAATAAATAAATTCACATGGAACCAAAAAAGAGCCCAAATAACCAAAGCAATCCTAAATAAAAAGAACAAAGCCAGGGGAATCATATTAACCAACTTCAAACTAAACTACAAGGCTACAGTAACCAAAACAACATGATGCTAAGCAACATGATACTGGTACAAAAACAGACACACAGACCAACGGAGCAGGTTAGAGAACCCAGAAATAAAGCCGCACACCTACAACCATCTGATCTTTGACAAAGATGACAATAATAAGTACTGGAAAAAGGACTCCCGATTCAATAAATGGTGCTACAGTAACTGGCTAGCCATATACAGAAGATTGAAAGTAGACCCCTTGCTTATATCAAATACAGAAATCAACTCAAGATGGGTTAAAGACATAAATGTAAAACGTAAAACTTTAAAAACCCTATAAGAAAACCTAGGAAATACCATTCTGGACATAGGCCCTAGCAAATATTTCATGATGACTCCAAAAGCAATTGCAACAAAAGCAAAAATTGGCAAGTGGGACCTAATTAAACGAAGGAGCTTCTGCACAGCAAAAGAAACTATCAAGAGAGTAAACAGACATCCTATAGAATGGAAGAAAATTTTTGCAAACTATGCATCTGACAAAGGTTTAATATCTAAGATCTACAAGGAACTTAAATCAACAAGCAAAAAACAACCTCATTTAAAAATGGGCAGAGGAGATGAACAGACACTTCTCAAAATAAAACATATACGCAACCAACAAACAGATTAAAAAATACTCAACATCACTGATTATTAGAGAAATGCAAATCAAAACCAGAGTGAGATATCATCTCACACCAGTCAGAATGGCTATTACTAAAAGTCAAAAAATAACAGTTGTTGATGAGGTTGCAGAGAAAAGGGAACAATTACATGGTTGGTGGGAATGTAAATTATTAATAGTTCAGGCACTAGGCAAAGCAGTTTGAATATTTCTCAAAGAACTTAAAACAGAACTACCATTCAACACAGCAATACCATGACTGGGTATATGCCCAAAGGAATATAAAGTTCTAACATAAAGACACATGCACATCTATGTTCACTGCAGCACTATTCACAAAAGCAAAGATACAGAATCAACCTAGATGCCCATCAATGGTGGACAAGATAAATACAAATTACATACACCATGGAATACCATGAAGCCATAGAAAAGAATGAAATCATGTCCTTGAAATCAGCAGCAACGTGGATGGAGCTGGAGGCCATCGTTCTAAGCAAACTAATGCAGGAACAGAAAAACAAATACCACATGTTCTCATGTATAAGTGGAAGCTAAACACTGAATACATACGAACACAAAGAAGGAAACAATAGACACTGGGGCCTACCTGAGGTTTGAGGGTGGGAGAAGGGTGAGGATCAGAAAACTACCCAATTGGGTACCATGTTCACTATCTGAGTGATGAAATAATCTGTACACCAAACCAATGTGACACGTCATTTACCCATGTAGCATGCACCCCGAATCCTAAAATAAAAGTTGGAAAGAAAAAAAAACTTTTAATGGTTAAAATGATATATTTTATGTTATATATATTTTACCACAATAAAATTTGAAAGTAACAGCAAAAGCATATGAAAGATAAGTTCCAAAACAAAATGCTAAAAGAGTTAAGCCTTGTTGCCTCTAAAGATCAAGAAAGCTAGATGGTTAGGGGAGGTCAAGGAGATACAAGGCACTAGAGAGGAGTGTGGGAATTCCTTGAGCCTTTCTACATGCTTCACTTTGACAAAAACAAAAACTAAATATAAACATCAAATAAGGAAATTTTAAAGTTAGCATTTTTTTTCCTGACTGTATAGTAGGATTTTAATGATAGTATGTTTAACATACGTGGAAAGCATGTGTCCTGAATAGGTCGATGCTCATAAAAATACATTTATGCCTATTCCTCAATGCCAAGTATATGAGGCTACGTAGAATTTTGAACAGTTGCCAAATTAAGCAAAGGAAATCTTTGCTGAGTAAATCTTTGGCACCACTTCTACCTGACTAAAAGTTCTACATGATAACTGAAGCTGTGTATATCTATTCCCATGGAGAGAAACAATCTAAATAATTACACATGAAATTACACAAACTATTGTATCTCCATTAGCAATTTAGATGCCATCAATTCAGAATTTATAATAATTCAGAAAAGACAAATTATTAATTTTAAGAATATGTTTAAAAATTAAGGATTAATTTACTTTGCTCTCAAATCAAGACTCCACCCTAAATATTAGAGGTTTAAGTAGTTAAAAGTACACTGCAACTCATCTGATTGGCAAATAATTTAAATTGTGATAACCAAGTGCTGACAAGAATGTACAGCAGTAAGAACTCTCTAATTATCCTGAAGGGTAGCAAGATAACCTGAAACAAATCTTTGAAACATAATTTCATATTATGTAGTAAGGTTAAGATAATGTATACTCAGGCTGGGCGCAGTGGCTCATGCCTGTAATCCCAGCACTTTGGGAGGCCGAGGCAGGTCAATCACCTGAGGTCAGGAGTTCTATACAAGCCTGGCCAACATGGTGAAACCCCATCTCCACTAAAAATCAAAATTAGCCAGGCATGGTGGTGCATGCCTGTAGTCCTAGCTACTTGGGAGGCTGAGGCAGGAGAATTGCTTGAACCCGGGAGGCAGAGAGTTGCAGTGAACTGAGATCACACCTTGCACTCCAGCCTGGGCAACAAGAGTGAAACTCTGCCTTAAAAAAAAAAAAAAAAAAGATAATATATACTCTGCCATCCTGCAACTTAACTTCAAGAGAAACTCTTTGTTTAAAGAATTGTTCGGTCCAGACTGGTGGCTCATGCCTGTAATCTCAGCACTTTGGGAGGCCGAGGCAGGCAAATCACTTGAGGTCAGGAGTTGGAGACCAGCCTGGCCAACATGATAAAACCTCATCTCTACTGAAAATACAAAAAAAAAAAAAAAATTAGCCAGGCATGGTGGTGTGCAACTAAAGTCCTAGTTACTGGGGAGGCTGAGGCACGAGAATCCCTTGAACCTAGGAGGCAGAAATTGCAGTGAGCTGAGATCGCACAAACAGAGTAACACTGTCTAAAAAAGAAAACATAATTGCTCATAGCAACATTGAGAATATTCATGGCATCATTGTTCATAATAGCAAAAACTACGTAAATAATATAAATGTTACAATTACATAAATTACAGTATATCTATGTCAGTGGAATTCTATAAAGGACTGAAAATGAACAAATTATGACTACATCATCAAACTAGATGAATATTAAATATGGCACTAACCTAAAGATGGAAGTCTCAGAAGAATAGAGGATCATTCCATTTATTAAAACATTTTGAAAACAAGCAAAAATAGGTAGTATTAATACATTGTTTAGGGAATCTACATATAGTTAGGTGGGAAAACTATAAAGAAAATGATTTATTATGAACATAAGAACTATCTTATTAGGGGAGTGAGATGTGTTGGGAAGAATGGAGCATCTAAGAAATTGGTAATTCTCTATTTTGTTTTGAGGGTGGTTAAAACTGTCCACTTTGGCCGGGCACAGTGGCTGACGCCTGTAATCCCAGCACTTTGGGAGACTCAGGCGGGTGGAGCACAAGGTCAGGAGTTCGAGACCAGCCTGACCAACATGGTCCCTGTCTCTACTAAAAATGCAAAAAACAATTAGCTGGGCATGGTGGCACATGCGTGTAATCCCAGCTACTCAGGAGGCAGAGGCAGGAGAATCACTTGAATCCGGGAGGCGGAGGTTGCAGTGAGCTGAGATCGCACCACTACACTCAAACCTAGGAGACAGAGCGAGACTCTATCGCAAAAAAAAAAAAAAAAATTGCCCACTTTGTGATTAACCATTAAAGAAGTTAAAGGTTATATTAACCTATAACTTTAATGTACAGTTATGTAATACTTTACAAAAAATAAGGGAGGACAGGCGCAGTGGCTTACACCTGTAATCCCAATACTTTAGGAGGCCAAGGTGGGAGGATTGCTTGAGGCCATGAGTCTGAGACCAGCCTGGGCAACATAGGGAGACCCTATGTCTACAAAAAGTTAAAAAAATTAGCCCAGCCACTTGGGGGACTGAGGTGGAAGGATTGCTTGAGCCTTGGAGGTCAAGGTTGCAGTGAGTAGCGATCACATCACTGCACTCCAGCCTGGGTGACAGAGTGAGACAATGTCTGGGAAAAAAAAAATACGGGGAAACTAATCTTATAAAAAAGAGAAGCAATAAAAAAATACAACAATGCATTGAAATTAATGTCAAACTTGCGAAGAGTAATTTTTGTCCATTTTTATGGGTATATAGTAGGTGTATATATTTACGGGTACATGAGATATTTTGATACAAGCATATATATAATGCATAACAATCATACCAGGGTAAGTGGGGTATCTATATCACCTCAAGCATTTACCCTTTCTTTCTGTTACAAACAATCCAATTATACTCTTTTAGTTACTTTTAAATGTACAGTAAATTATTGTTGACTGTAGTTGCCCTGTCATGCTATCAAATACTAAATCTTATTCATTTTATTTAATTATATTTTTGTACCCTTTAACCATTCCCACTAACCCCACCCCTACTACCTTTCCC
Organism: Aotus nancymaae; assembly: GCF_030222135.1. Lineage (NCBI taxonomy): Eukaryota > Metazoa > Chordata > Mammalia > Primates > Aotidae > Aotus > Aotus nancymaae. The sequence goes on from NW_026988491.1 coordinate 3,448,742, forward strand.
AACCTCTGGTAACCATCATTCTACTCTATCTCTGTGAGTTCAACTGCTTTAATGTTTTTAGCTTCCATAAAGATGCAAAATGTGTCTATGTCTGGCTTATTTCACTTAACATAACCTCCAGTCCTATTCACGTTGTTGAAAATGACAAAATCTCATTCTTTCTTTTCTTCTTTTAACAGAGTCCCACTCTGTCACCCAGGCTGGAGTGCCGTGGCACAATCATAGCTCACTGCAGCCTCAACCTCCCCAGGTTCAGGTGATCCTCCCATCTCAGCCTCCCAAATAGCTGAGACCACAGACATGTACCACCACACCTAGCTAACTTCTGCATTTTTTGTGAGACAAGGTTTCACTATGTTGCTCATGCTGATCTCAATCTCCTGGGCTCAAGTGATCCACCTACCTCAGCGTCCCAAAGTGCTGGGATTAAAAGGATGAGCCACCATGCCCAGTCAGGATCTCATTCTTTTTTTGTGGCTGAATAGTACTCCACTGTGTATGTGTGTGTGTGTGTGTGTGTGTGTGTTTATGTATGTATGTATGTATGTATGTGTGTGTGTGTGTGTATTTCACATTTTCTTTATCCATTCGTCTGTTGATGAACATTTAGGTTGCTTCCAAATCTTGGCTAATGTAAATAGTGCTGCAATAAACATGGGAGTGCAGCTATCTTTTTTGATATACTGATTTCCTCTCTTTTGAGTGTACACCTAGCAATGGCATTGCTAGATCATATGGCAATTCTATTTTTAGCTTTTTGAGGATGTTCCAAACTATTCTCCAAAGCAGTTTTACTAGTTTACATTCCCACAAATAGTGTATGAGAATTCCCTTTTCTCCATATATTCACCAGCGTTTGTTACTGTCTTTTGGATAAAAGCCATCTTTACTGGGGCAAAATGTCTCATTGTAATTTTTATTTGCATTTCTCTGATGATCAATGATGTTGAACACCTTTTTGTATGCCTGTTTGCCGTCTGTATGCCTTCTTTTGAGAAATGTCTATTCAGATTGTTTGCCTATTTTTAATTCAGATTACTAGACTTTTTTTTTCCCATAGAGTTCTCTGAGCTCCTTATATATTCTGGTTATTAATTCTTTGTCAGATGGATAGTTTGCAAATCTCTTCTCTCACTAGGTGGGCTGTCTCTTCCCTTCGTAGATTGCTTCATTTGCTGTGCAGAAGCTTTTAACTTGATGTGATCCCATTTGTCTATTTTTACTTTGGGCTTGTGGAGTATTACTGAAGAAATATTTGCCCACTCCAATGTCCTGGAGAGTTTCCCCAATGTTTTCTTTTAGTAGTTTCATAGTTTGAGGTCTTATCTAAGTTTACAATCCATTTTGATTTGGTTTTTGTGGCAAGAAATAATGGTCTAGTTTCATCCTTCTCCATATGGATATCCAATTAACTGAGAACTATTTATTGAAGAGTATCTTTTCCCCAATGTACGTTCTTGGCACCTTGTCAAAAATGAGTTCAACGTAGATGTATGGATTTGTTTCTACGTTCCTTATTCTGTTCCATTGATCTATGTGTTTGTTTTTATGCCAGTACCATGCTGTTTTGGTTACTATGTCTCTATAGTATAATTTGAGGTCCTCCAGTTTTGTTCTTTTTGCTTAGGACAGTTTTGGCTATTCTGGGTCTTTTGTGTTTTCATATAAATTTTAGGATTATTTTTTCTATTTCTTTGAAGAATGTGATTGTTATTTCTATGGAGATTGTGCTGAATATGTAGATTGCTTTATGTACTATGGATGTTTTAACAATATTGATTATTCCAATTCATGTACATGGAATATCACTCCAATTTTTTGTGCCCTCTTCAATTTATTTCACCAGTGTTTTACAGTTTTGTTGTACAGATCTTTCACTTCTTTGGGTAAGTTTATTTCTAGGTATCTTATTTTATTTTAGCTATTGTAAATGGGATTACTTTCTTGATTGCTTTTTCAGATTGTTTGCTGTTGGCATATAGAAATGTTACTGATTTTTGTATGTTGATTTGTATTCTGCAACTTTACTGAATTTGTTTACCAGTTCTAATAGTTTTTGATGGCATCTTTAGGTTTCTCCAAATATAAAATCATATTATCTGTAAAAAGGGATAATTTGACTTATTTTTAATTTGGATGCTCTTTACTCCTTTCTCTTGTCTGATAGCTAGGACTTCCAGTACTATGATGAATAACAGTGGTCAAAGTGGGCATCCTTATCTTGTTCTAGATCTAAGAGGAAAGTCTTTTAATTTCTCCCCATTCAGTATGATACTAGCTGTGGGTCTGTTGTGCACCACTTTTATTGTGTTATATTCCTTCTATACCATTTTTTAGTATTTTTATCATGAAAGGATGTTGAATTTCATCAAATGCTTTTTTAGCAACAATTAAATAATCACAAGTTTTGGCCTTCATTCTGTTCATATACCACATTCACTGATTTACTTATGTTAAACCATTCTTGCAACACTTGGATAAATTCCAATTGGTCATAATGAATGATCTTTTTAATGTGTTGTAAATTCGGTTTGCTAGTATTTTGGTAAGGATTTTTGCATCAATGTTCATCAGGGATGTGACTCTGTAGGCTTTTTTTGTTTTTATATACATTTATCTGGTTTTCATATTGGTAATACTGGTCTCGTAGAATGAGTTTGGAAGTACTCCTTCCTCCTCTATTTTTCAAAATAGTTTGATTGGGATTGGTATTAGTTCTTTTTTAAATGCTTGCTAAAATTCAGCAGTTAAGCCATCAGATCCTGGGGTTTCCTTTGCAGGGAGACTTTTTATTACAGCTTCAATTTTATTACTTGTTAATGGTCTGTTCAGGTTTTTTATTTCTCCATAGCTCAATCTTGGTAGGTTATATGTGTCTAGGAATTTATCCATTTCTTCTAGGTTTTCCAATGTATTGGCATATAGTTGCTCATAGTAGCCTCTAATTCTTTGTTCTGCAGTATCAGAGGTAATGTCTCCTTTTTCATCTATGATTTTATTATTTCGGTCTTCTCTCTTTTTTTCCTAGTTTGGCTAAAGGTTTATCGATTTTATCTTTAAAAAAAAAAAATAACTTCAGCTACTCAGGAGGCTGAGGCAGGAGAATTGCCTGAACTCAGGAAGCGGAGGTTGCGGTGAGCCGAGATCGCGCCATTGCACTCCAGCCTGGGTAACAAGAGCGAAACTCCGTCTCAAAAAAAAAAAAAAAAATTTTTTTTCATTTCATTTCATTTATTTATTTATTTATTTAGAGACAGAGTCTTGCTCTATCACCAGGCTAAAGTGCAGTGGTGAGATCTCAGCTCATTGCAACCTCCACCTCCTGGTTCAAGTGATTCCCCTGCCTCAGCCTCCCAAGTAGCTGGGACTACAGGTGCACGCCACCAAGCCCAGCTAATTACATAGTGAAACCCTGTCTCTACTAAAAATACAAAAAGTTAGCCCTAACTTTTTGTATTTTTAGTAGAGACAGGGTTTCACTATGTTGGCCAGGATGGTCTCAATCTCCTGATCTCATGATCCACCCACCTCGGCCTCCCAAAGTGCTGGGATTACAGGCGTGAGCCACCACGCCTGGCCCACTATTGATCTTTTGTATTATTTCTTTCACTTCCTTTTTTTCTTTTTAGCTGGAGTCTGGCTCTGTCGCCCAGGCTGACAATGGCCCAATCCCGGCTCACTGCAACCTCCACCTCCCGGGTTCAAGCAATTCTCCTGCCTCAGTCTCCCGAGTACCTGGGACTACAGGCACACGTCACTGGCTAATTTTTTTTTATTTTTAGTAGAGATAGAGTTTCACCGTGTTGCCCAGGCTGGTGTGGAACTCCTGAGCTCAGGCGATCCGCCCACCTTGGCCTCCCAAAGGGCTGGGATTACAGGTGTGAGCCACCACGCCCAGCTCACTTCACTTTCATTTATTTCTGCTCTGATCTTTATTATTTCTTTTCTTCTACTAATTTTGGGTTTGGTTTGCTCTTGCTTTTCTAGTTCTTTAAGATGCACTATTAGATTGTTTATTTGAAGTTTTTTTTTTGTTTTTTGTTTTTTTTTGAGACTGAGTTTCGCTCTTGTTACCCAGGCTGGAGTGCAATGGCGCAATCTCGGCTCACCGCAACCTCCGCCTCCTGGGTTCAGGCAATTCTCCTGCCTCAGCCTCCTGAGTAGCTGGGATTACAGGCACACACCACCGTGCCCAGCTAATTTTTTGTATTTTTAGTAGAGATGGGGTTTCACCATGTTGACCAGGATGGTCTCGATCTCTTGACCTCGTGATCCACCCGCCTTGGCCTCCCAAAGTGCTGGGATTATAGGCGTGAGCCACCGCGCCCGGCCCTATTTGAAGTTTTTCTACATTTTTGATGTAGACATTTATTGCTATAAACTTTTCTCTTAGTACTGCTTTTGCTGTATTCCAGAGACAGTGGTATGCTGTGTTTCCATTTTCATTTGTTTTGAGAATTTTTTTAATTTCCTTCCTAATTTTTTATTGACCCATTGATCATCCAGGAACACAGTCTTTAATTTACATGTATTTGTATAGTTTCCAAAATTCCTTATTATTGATTTCTAGTTTTATTCCATTGTGGTCAGAGAAGATACTTGGTATAATTTCAATTTTTTTGAATATTGTAAGACTTGTTTTATAGCCTAACATATAGTCTATCCATGAGAATGATCCATGTGCTGCGAAAAATGTGTATTCTGTAGACACTGGGTGAAATGTTCTGTAAATACCTATTAGGTCCATTTGGTCTAGAGTGCAGATTAAGTCCAATGTTTATTTCTGGATTTTCTGTCTGGATGATCTGTCCAATGCTGAAAGTGGGGTGGTAAAGTCTCTAGTCATGAATGTATTGCAATCTCTCTCTCTCTTTAGTTATAGATAGTATTTTCTTTATATATCTGTGTGCTCCAGTGTTGGGTGTATATATATTCATAACTGCTATATCCTCTTGCTGAGTTGACCCTTTTGTCATTAAATAATGACCTCCTTTGTCTCTTTTTATAGTTTTTGTCTTGAAATCTATTTTGTCTGATATAAATACAGGTATTCCTGCTCTTTTTTGGTTTCCATTTGCATAGAATATCTTTTTCCATCCCTTTATTTTCAGTGTATATGTGTCTTTATAGGTGAAGTGTGTTTCTTATAAGTAACAGATGATTGGGTCTTTTTTTTTAATCCATTCATCCACTCTATGTCTTTTGATTAGAATGCTTAGTCAATTGATGTTCAATGTTACTGATAACTAAGGACTTACTCCTGCTATTTTATGAGTTTTCTGGTTGTTTTGTGGTATTCTCTTCCTTCTTTCCTTCCTTCCTGTTTTCCTTTAAGTGAAGGTGATTTCCTTAGGTAGTACTTTTTATTTCTTGTGATCTACTGGATGTTTTTTGATTTGAGGTTACCATAAGGCTTGCAAATAATATCTTATAACCCATTATTTCAAACTCATGACACACTGATTGCAACAACATACAAATAAATAAGCAAAGAGAACACTCTATACTTCAGCCCCTCAATTTTTAACTTTTGTTGTTTATCTTTACATCTTCTTATACTATGTCTTGAAAAGTTGTTGTAGTTATTTTTGATAGGTTCATCGTTTAGTCTTTCTACTCAAGATATGAGTAGTTTACACTACTGGCACACAATATGTTCTCAGTAGTTGTTGAACAAACAAATTATTTAACTAAAATTAAAAAGAAACAAGAACTAAAGGAGGGAGCAAGATGGCTGAATAGAAACCTCCAGTGATTCACCCCCGCAACACCCACCACTACAGGAACACCAGACTGAACAACTATTCAAACAAAAGAGCACTTTTATAAGAACCAAAAATCAGATGAGCAGTCACAGTATCTTGTTTTAACTTCATATTAAAGAAAGGGGTATTGAAGAGGATAGGAAAGACAGTCTTGAATTGCCTACACCACCCCTCCCTTATCCCCAGGCAGTGGCCATAAGGCATGGAGAGGAAATGCTTTTTGAGGGGAGGGAGAATGCAGTGATTGTGAAACTTTGCATTGCAACTCAGTGCTGCCCTATTACATTGAAAAGTAACATGGAGCAGAACTCAGCCAGTGCCCATGGAAGGAACATTTAGACCAGCCCTAGCCAGAGGCAAATTGTCCATTACAGTTGTTGGAGCCAGAGTTCCAGCAAATCTCACCACCATGGGCTAAAGGGCTCTGGAATCCTAAATAAACATGAAAGGCAGTCTAGGCCACAAGGGCTGCAATTCCTGGGTAAGCATATATATATACTATATAGCTATATATGTAGTTATATGTACAGTTATATATGTATATTATTATATATGTGTAGTTATATGTATACTTATGTATATTATATATGTATACATTATAGTTATATATATTATAGTTAGTATAATGTATATATACATATATATGTATATAACTATAATGTATATATAATGTATATAAGTATACATATAACTATATACATAACTATGTATACATATAACTATATATAGCTATATATATAACTATAGTTATATTCATAGTTATACATAACTATACATTCATTTATATATATAACAATATAGTCATATATACAAATGTGTGTGTGTATATACACACACACAAAAAAAAAAAACTAAGGGCAGAGCATGGTGGCTCACGCCTATAATCCCAGCACCTTGGGAGGCCAAGGTGGTGTGCAGATAACTTCAGGTCAGGAGTTTAAGACCAGCCTGGCCAACATGGTGAAACTCTCTCTACCAAAAATACAAAAATTAGCCAGGCATGGTGGCACGCACCTGTAGTCTCAGCTACTCAGGAGGCTGAGGTGGGAAAATCACTTTAACCCAGGAGGGAGAGGTTGCCATGAGCCAAGATTGCACCACTGCACTCCAGCCTGGGTGACAAAATGAGATCTTATCTCAAAAAAAAAATAAATAAATATACACACACACACACACACACACATATATATATATATATATAACTAGGTAAATGGATAATTTCAATGTACTGTATTGATAAAAGTCAGCAATAAGGACACATACAGGGAAATAAGCAAACATAGAGAAGGGGCACTCTATCCAACAGGGAGGTCATTTTTGACTTATCATTCCTTCTCTGCCAAATAACAGGTGACTATACAGGCTGAACAGATAACTGTATCTCCTGAATTTTCTCATTATAGGGTTGTGTCTTATAATGTGATTCTTTGAATCTTATTAAGGTACCATGCCATCTTTTACTACCTCTTTATCTCTCTACAAAGATGCCCTTTATGCTATTTCAATTTACTTTTTCATGAGTCCCATGAATATATCTATCTGCTTAGAACTAATTTTTAGGGTTTTTTTTAACTTTAATTAAAATAGAGGCAGGGTCTCACTATGTTGCTCATGCTGGTCTTGAACTCCTGGGCTCAAGCTATCCACCTGCCTCAGTCTCCCAAAGTGCAGAGATTACAGGAGTGAGCCACACCTGGCCAACTAATTTTTAGTTTTTTTACACAAATTTCAAACATAGCTATATTTAAAGTAAGCATTTACTAGAGAAATTATAAAAATATTTACCAAATACCAGAAAGATACCGAACACTATGCAAAATCTAGAATTAAATATTCTTCCTACTGCATGTAGAATTATAATTATTTTTATCTGAATCTATTTGCTTTTGTTTGACAAATCTGGTATTAATTCCTAAAGCAATTCATAAAATCTGATATATTGGGAGAAAAACCACGGACTTCAGGTTTCAGCAGTACTCATTTTGAAAGTAATACAAAGGCTGTCTCAGAAAGTTAAAATCCCAGAGGCTTCAAACTATATCCTTTGAGACTAATTGAAAATCAATATTTATTTATATCAAATACTCTCATTCTATTATTATTTGACTTTGCAAAGACTCTCTTCCTTAAATAGTTAAGAAAAATATATTTATAAAAAATAAAGTTAAATTAATTTTATTTTAATAATTTTACACATCTGATATGGTTTGGATTTGTATCTCCACCCAAATCTCATGTTGAATTGTAATCCCTAAATGTTAGAAGAAGGTCCTGGTGGGAGGTAACTGGATCACAGGGGCTGATTTCCCTTTTTCTGTTCTTGTGATAGTGACTGAGTTCTCAAGAGATCTGGTTTAAAAATGTATAGCACTTCCCCCTTCACTCTCTCTTCCTCCTGTTCCAGCCATGTAAGATGTGTCTGCTTCCCCTTCACCTTGCTCCATGATTGTAAGTTTCCTGAGGCCTCCCTAGTCATGCTACCTGTAAAGCCTGAAGAACTGCGAGCTAATGAAACCTCTTTTCTTTATAAATTACCCAGTCTTGGGTATTTTATAGCAGTGAGAAAATTGACTAACACGACGTCCTCTGAGATAACTAACACACCCTAGGATGTCACAAAATAGGGAGGTGGTAGTGAACTAATATTGGGAAATTCCAAAGGATAAATAATACATTGTAACACAGTGAAGAAAACTCTAAAGTAATGGAAGTATTTAAGGAAACTAATTGTCATGAGTAAATATCAAACACATACATACAGCTTGAAATTTCATCAGATTAGGAGCATGATACCACTAACAAATAGAATTCAATGATTTTTATCTATAGATAATATTGCAAGAATATTTCTTCCCTCTTTGGGCAGTCAAGGTGGGAGGATTGCTTGAGCCCAGGAGTTCAAGACCAGCCTAGGCTGGTGACACCCCATCTCTACAAACAAACAAAAGAACATTTCTTCCTTTAGTAATATGGCTTTTCATATGTATCTATGTTACTTGGCATAATGTTACAAATAAATCATATATCTGTAAGCTTGTAAACAATAAATGGATATATGTGGTATCTCAAATATCTAATACAAGGCCCTAAATAGAGTTAAGGACATTATAGACTTTTGAAAGAGTGGATTATTTGAAACAAGTTGGCAAGCGTAATGTTTTATCTCAAAATATTATTAAGTGGTTTCCTTTTTTGAGGAAAAACAACATGGCTGTAATAAATTTGTGGCATATAGAACAAAAATTTCATACCTATAATTATCACCCATTCTTCTCAGATAATAACAGATGAATACTATACATGTTTTCAAGTTTATCTTATCTGAATATATTGGGATGATTAACCAACCAAGCTCTGTCTAGTGTTGGAACTTAGAATGCCTTAAATATTGCTACAGCATTAAGGGGTGTTAGAACAAGATCCCAAAAAAACAGAAAAAAAAAGTAGTTATTTGTTAGTCCCACCAAGAAGACACAGTGAGCTTAAAAATAGAGCTTAAACAGAACAGCTTTAAAATTACACATAGATTATGTCTCACAGAGGATAAGCAAAATGAACTAAATAATCCAAGATGTTGAAAATTCTTTCATATTTCTTTCAAGGAAGACATAGCTGGTAACAACCCTGTATAAAAACAGTCTAACAGCTGCACTGTGTATTACTTAAGGAGGACTAAAAACATCATCTAATTATTTTTTAATATCAAAATAGTAAATACAAACATGAAAATGAGAAAAGGAGATTGAAATTCATGAAATGATATATGCTAAATTTCAGGGCAACCTAACATGACTAGAAAACTAACGAATCCCAAAAAATCCATTAAACAGTTTTATGTCTGAAAAATTGGAATGCATCTTTTTTGTAAATTAAAGACAGATTGTAAAGAAGGGTTAGAGTTGGAAAGTTCCCTGCTCATCAAATTAAAAACAAGAACTCTATTCATAAAAAACAAAAGTACTTATGTGGTCAAGTCACATTCTTTGTTTTCAAGTTTTTATATGCAACTTGGGGTAAACATTTTACTTGTGATTCATAAAGAGTAATGATCAGTATAACGGGGGTTCCTAGAGCACATGAGTACATTCCAGGTGACATGTAAGTAGCCATTTAAGATACTGTAGGAAAGGAAGAAACATACCCTTAATACCCAGAGGAAAGAGTGTGTTCACATGATCAACAGCTGGACTTGATTAAAAAGAAATATCAGGTTAGGTTAGATGGTGGTTCTTTCACAGTTACATGACGACACAAATGAGAAATGCTACATTTCTCACAGCCTGTTGCCTAGGGATCTCAATGCGTGCCCCGCTACCCACTCCCGCAATGCAACCACTTCTTCTCCCTTTCTTCCTTTAAGGCATTTCAGTATTTTTCTCATTTTATAAAATCATTTTTTTAAAAGGACATCATTAAAAAAGATCAGTTTCACTTATAATTTGTGATTCATTTTCATTGTCATAAGCAAGATAAATAGAAACTGAAATTTTTTCTTCAACAATTAAGTAAAAGTTACAAATGTGTAGAATATTGCTTTGAATAGAGTAAATTGCACTGGGACAGTGGAATTCCTGCTTTCCAAGGATTGGAAGTTAAAATGCAGGATAAAAAGCAGATGACTAACAATTCATTCTTCCTTAAAATGAGCTGTGCAATACAATGAAGGTTAAGACAGAATATAGTACTATGGAAACAACACAGTTTTATGGAACTGTGAACTAAAGAGTTACATTCAATACCCATAATTCCTTGTGAAACTCTCTTTGTTTTCCTGCTTGTCAGCATCTGCATTTTACAGCTGCCTCTTTCAATATGGACCATCTTGCAGAAGTTCAAGAACTTAAAACATTAACATTCAGGAGCTTTAAAAAAATCACAGCATTAACAACTTACACAGATAGGAGTATAACAGTTACAACATTCTTGACTATAAGCTGAGCAGAAAACAAATCTAAAGACTGGAGATGACTATTTACAGAATACAAGAATAAAAATATCTCTCCCAACTTGGCAAAAGCATTTATACATGCAAAATTCTTTTAAACCCAAAAAAGCAGATGGGTCAACACCAGGTATGAGGTATTATTTACCACAAGGTTAAAATCCCAAAAACTAGTTATTCTTATAAATATATCTTCTGTGTGTGTGTGTGTGTGTGTGTGTGTGTGTGTGTGTGTGTGTGTGTGTTTGGTTTGTTTTGTTTTGAGACAGATTTGTTCTGTTACCCAGCCTGGAGTGCAGTGGCACGATCATAGATAGCTGACTGCAGCCTCAAACTCCTGGGCTCAAGCAATTCTCCTACCTCAGCCTCCCAAGTAGCTGGAACTACAGGCACATGCTTTTCTCAAATGTTTTTTTCTTCTGAAATAGACTGATGCAAAAAGCAAAATTCCAGCAGTATTCCATTTTTTTATTTCAACATGATTCCTTTTCTTCCTCATAATTATTCCAAGATAAGGACAAAAGTAGCTCTCACCTCTCCTTATACCACCATTGCTCCTACTGCTCATTCAAAATATTCCTCATTTCAAGGCAGGGTTCTCCCCAGGAACCCTGGACTCTACAGGTTAACAATACAATTTCTGTAGCATCACCACCTTTACTTCCTTTGTCTAACCTAGCTAAATCTGGTGCAATTCTAACCTGTGTCTCTCATTTTTTAATATCTTGGATCCAGATCAGCAATGTCCAATAGAACTTTATGTGATAATGGGAAGATTCTATGTCTAAGTTGACTAACATAGTAGCTAGCCATTAGTCACATGTGGCTATTGAATATTTGAAATGTAGCTAGTTTAACTAAGAGACTGTTTTTTAATATTGTATTTAGTTATAATTAACTAGTTTAAATTTAAATAGCCACATATACCTAACACCTACCATACCAGACAACACAGATTTAGATTAAGAGTCCTTTTATTCCTACCAGAAATGATTTATTTTATTTTGCAGGTGATGGAGACTTATTAAAAAGTTGGATTTATATTTTAGAAAGCTGTTTACATTTAGAAAGCTTTCTCTGTCTGCTATGCAAGAGAATTATTTTAAGGGTTGGAAAGAAAAATAAATGATGAAGTTCTGAAAAGTGCTCATCAGATCTGACAATTAGGAGATCAATGGTAAACTTGGACTAAGAAGTTATAGAATAGTGGATGTGGCAACCTAGACTTCAAGTAGTGACTACAAATATAGACTATTAAGAAGTCTGGCTCCGAAGAGAGAAAGAGAGAGAGAGAAGGAAGGGAGGAAGGGAGGAAGGGAGGAAGGGAGGAAAGGAGGAAAGGAGGAAAGGAGGAAAGGAGGAAAGGAGGAAAGGAGGGAGGAAAGGAGGGAGGAAGGGAGGAAGGAAGGGAGGGAGGGAGGGAGGGAGGAAGGGAGGAAGGAAGGAAGGGAGGGAGGGAGGGAGGGAGGGAGGAAGGAAGATCATGAAGAAACTATCATATAAGAGAATTTGAAATAAGGGCCAGGACCTTTACATTAATTACTCTATTTAAGTTTTTATTAGTAGTCCCCAACCTTTTCAGCCCCAAAGACTAATTCTGTGAAAGACAATTTTTCAATGGACCAGTGGGATGGGGAGATGGTTTCAGGATGATTCAAGCATATTAACATTTATTGTGCACTTTACTTCTATTATTATTATATTGTAATATATAATAAAATAATCCTACAATTCGCCATAATGTAGAATCAGTGGGAGCCCTTGTTTTCCTGCAACTAGACAGTCTAATCTGGGGGTAATGGGAGATAATGACAGATCATCAGGCACTAAATTCGCATAACCTAGATCCTGTGCATGCGCAGTTCATGATAGGGTTCAGGGTCCTGTGCAAATCTAATGCCGATGCTAATCTAACAGGAGGTGGAGCTCAGGCAGTAATGCAAGTGATGGAGAGTGACTGTAAATATAGATGAAAGCTTCACCCACTGCTCACCTCCTGCTGTGTGGCCTAGTTCCTAACAGGCCATGAACCAGTACCAGTCCATGGCCCAGGGGTTGGGGACTCCTGGTTTACATGATCCCCAAAACAAACCTTTAGTAAGCCTTGTAAGGCCGGTTGCCTCGCCGGGAGCATGGACGCACACCCCCCACCTTTTTATCAAAAGCTCGGACAAGCCCGGACGAGCTCAGGCAAGCTCAGACATGCTCAGGCTTTTTCCCTTCTCCCATGCTCACACAGCCTGACCTTCCCTTAAAGAGCCCAGTATGCAAACAAGGTGCGGTAACCCTAGCCTCTTGCTAACCAATAGCAGCCAAGTCTTAACAACCAATAGCAGCCAAGTAATTCCAACCAATAACAAGCCAAGTCCTAGGTAAAGGCTTGTAACTTACCCAATAGCAGTCCTGCTCTCCCACAACCAATCCAGCTCCCTCACTCCATATAAAACCCCACGTCTGAGGGGAGTCCGTGCTACTTCTCCGGCCCCTCCTGTTGGACCGTAGAACCTCACCCGGGAACGTGAATAAATTCCTTCACATTGGATTATTTTCGTGCTGGCCTCAGTTTCTTCGTATTATCCTCGGCGAGAACAGACCTTACAAGCCTTATCTCCATTTTATAGAAATTAAGCCTCAGAGAGACCAACTGATTTGTCCAGGGACACCCTGGTGGAGCTGGGATTATAAAATTGGGTCTTTTTCATGCCAAAATTCATTGTCTTAAAGGTCAATAAAGAACTGAAGAGAGAAATACAGTATTGAAACAGTAAAGAATCTCTAGAAAGATAGGTAAGCGGAGAGATAGCATTAGGACAAATACCTAATGTAGATGATGGGTTGATGGGTGCAGCAAACCACCATGGCACATGTATACTTACATAACAAACCTGCATGTTCTGCACGTGTATCCCAGAATTTCAACTATTATACTTTTAAAAAAGAAAGTAATAAGATCAATTTTAACTGTGTTTTAGTTATATCTGTATTAGACACAGTTTTACAAAAAGAAGTAATAGAAATCAATAATATATAAATTTTAAAAAGAATCTGTAGAAAGATTAAAGATATAAGAGAGTGAGAGAACAATTGATGGGGAAAGACTCCATAGATTTCTATATCTGGAAAGGTAGACATCAAGTGAATACAAATGTACACATATTTATAATATAAGGGGATTACAGGAAATAGATGAAATTAAAACCTGATGATCTTTATTTTCCCTGTAAAGCAGAAAGCAAGACCCTGTGTAAGGAGATAAAAAGGAAAAGGAAAGTGTAAAGATGGATGTTTTGACACAGTCACTATGGAAAACAAGAGAGGAATGAACCTCATACCTGAAAAATAATTGCCTGTTTATCACTAGACCTTGGGTCTTGATGTTTAGCTAATAATGATGGGTACCTGAAACATTTAAAGCATATATAGAAAGTGCTTCAACCAATGTTTTTATATGAGATAAAAATCTTTTGATATATATACAATTTTCAGCTATTTTGTGGTAAATAATACAAAGGTATGAAGTGTCACCTTTCATTTGACTTATTACAAATCAGAGAAAGCTAAATGTGATTAATAATTTTATAACTGGCAGGGCGGAGTTCACACCTGTAATCTCAACACTTTGGGAGGTCAAGGTGAGCAGATCACTTGAGGCCAGGAATTTGAGACCAGCCTGGCCAACATGGTGAAACCCTGTCCCTACTAAAAATACAAAAATTAGCTGGGTGTGGCGACAGGTGCCTATAAGCCCAGCATTTTGGGAGTCCGAGGCGGGCAGATCATCTGAATCCAGGAGTTCGAGACCAGCCTGGGCAACATGGTGAAACCCCATCTCTACTAAAAATTAAAGAAATAGCTAGGCGCAGTGACACGGATCTTTAATCTCACTCACTCCACTCAGGAGGCTGAGGAAAGAGAAAACTGTTTGAACATCACTTAAACCCAGGAGATGGAGGTTGCAGTGAGCTGAAATCATGCCACTACACTCCAGCCTGGATGAGAAAGTGAGAGTCTGTCTCAAAAAATAATAATCATCATCATTTTATAATTAAAAATGCTAAGACCATGCATTTGTACCACAATTTATATTTTTTATACAGGCCTTTCAGATCAATTATCTTGAATTCTGAACTCTAAATGAATCCTTCTAATTTTTATTTATTTATTTATTTATTGAGACAGAGTCTTGTTCTGTCACTCAGGCTGGAGTGCACAATCTCAGCTCACTACAAGCTGGGTACTATAGTCTACACTCCCATGCCTGGCCAATTTTTCTATTTTTAGTAAAGATGAGGTTTTGCCATGTTGGCCATGCTGGTCTCAAACTCCTGGCCTCAAGTGATCCCCCCACCTCAGCCTCCCAAAGTGCTGGGATTACAGGCAACAACTACCACACCTGGCCTGAATCCTCCTAATTAAAATATTCAAAGTCAAATAGTTTTTTAACCTCTAAAGTGTCGGTAATTTTTCTGAAACTTAAAAAAAATACACTTATAGAAACATGCTGTTATTAAGAGTAAAATGTAGTATTATATGTATAAAGCTGTAAACTTCAGTAGTGAAACATACTTTCTGTCATCAGTAACTATAATTTACCTTTAAATGTCATTTAAGTTTGGCTTTGATAAGAACAAAGTTTAGTATTTTAAAACACCACAACACTCTGGATATGGAATACTGGAAGTAGGGTTACTCCCACCCTTACAACAAGAAAAATGTAAATAATCTAAACAAATGTAATCTTCTAGAAACATTAGAGAGCTGAGGCTGCAGGACAATCAATTACTCTGGAATTTAAAAAAAGGCAGGTGTCTTCAAGGAGAAATGGGAGGCAAGCACTTGATTACTGGAAGCAGACACCACTTTCTATGCATCTCACAGAAAAAATTCAGCTAAATTTATACCAAATCACTACATCCAAGTGTGGGCTAGTATGAAAACAGCAACTTCTTTCTTTAAAAGGATTTCCGGTTCAGTGACATACAATACCAATTCATAGCCAACTTCTGGTTTTGGAAGGGATTTTCCTTTGCTCTGGAAATGAGTTTGTCTAGCCTCCATGTCCACAGACAGTCAAATTCAGTCAAACCAAACCATCAGAACCTCGAGTACTACTTTGCTGGTTATCCACAGGACACTTGACCCTGATAGCGAATTTTATTATAATATTTCAGTCTAAGCCTCAACAGGAAACACCCATTCTGCCATATCATATCATCTCATCTAATACTGTTTTTGTTGTTAGGGTTTTCTGCTTTTTGTTTTTTTTGAGACGCAGTCTGACTCTGTCGCCCAGGCAGAGGCGCAATCTCAGCTCACTGCAACCTCCACCACCCAGGTTCAAGCAATTCTCTGCCTCAGCCTTCCAAGTAGCTGGGATTACAGGCACTTGCCACCACACCCAGCTAATTTTTTGTATTTTTAGTAGAGACAGGGTTTCACCATCTTGGCCAGGCTGGTATTGAACTCCTGACCTCATGATCCACCCGCCTTGGCCTCCCAAAGTGCTGGAATTACAGGCATGAGCCACCGCGCCTGCCCTAGTTTTTAACATATAGAAACTCCAGGCCACCAAGATCAGATCCTAGAGGAAAAATTACCATTTTTTATTGAGTATCATACTTCATTTCTGCATATTCTATGCTTAAGCCTTCTTAGCCCTCATTTCTCTTTCTGATCTCACTCAAGGAAAAGAAAGTAGCATTGAAATACTCTGAAATGAGACCCTCCAATTCTCACCTCAAGCATTCCTAAATTCTAAAGATGGAACAGTCCCTTATCTTCCAACCTTTAGTTTATCCAAATAATCTTGTTGTACAATCTTAGTGACTATTCTCCATGTTAAATAAAAGTTAGAGGAGGCCCTTGATTTGAGTTGAGCTCCTATACTAGACCCTAATGGACAAAACAGAAATGGAGTCACTCATGTTTAAGTTCCACATCACCAAAGTGAACTACACTAAGCTGTTTATCTGGCTTTTCACAAAATCAGGAGAGAAATAATGGCCAAATTCCCAAACAAGCCAGCATTAGCCAGCATGGTAAGGAAGTCCACTCTGCTTCAACCCTTACAAGGAAAGTAACTGTAAAAGGACCAATCTGCTCTTTGTTCCTTATTTCTGCTGTCTTCAGCCTTTTCCTGTCTATATTCACTGCCCACATTGCAGATGGGAGCTCTCTCAATCTGTTCTGGTTTTGAGGGTTGCCTGGTTTGTGAATCGTTCTTTGCACAAACTCTGTTGAATTTATTTTGTCTGAAGTTTTTCTTTTATCACCCAAGATTGTTATATGTAGATCCACGGTTATGGAGTCTAATGAGATTTTTGGTAACCCTGCAGTTACTTCTAGTTGAATTATAAAAATAACAGAAAACCTGAAACTATAACTTCCTATTTGATCTCATGGACTTCTTCCAATTTCTAAATCTTACAGGAGGCTTCAGTAGTGTTCTCCAGCTGGGTGCAGTAGCTCATGCTTGTAATGCCATCACTTTGGGAAACCAAGACAGGAGGACTGCTTGAGGCCAGGAGTACGAGACCAGCCTGGGCAACATAGCAAGACACTCATCTCTACAAAAAAAAAAAAAAAAAGTAATATTCTCCATGAAAAAATTTAGAACAAACCTGCAAGAAGTCCTAATCTTTACAGCAGTGATCCAAGATAGTCACTTATATCACAAATTAGCATGATCGATGAACTTCCGTAAAACAATTACAGATGGTGGCTCAAGCCTGTAATCCTAGCACTTTGGGAGGCTTAGGCAGGCAGATCACTTGAGGACAGCAGTTCAAGACCAGCCTGGCCAATGTTGTGAAACCCTGTCTCTACCAAAAATATAAAAATTAAGCAGACATGGTAGTGGGCGCCTATAGTCCCAGCTACTCGGGAAGCTGAGGGAGCAGACTTGCTTGAACCCAGGAGGCAGAGGTTTCAGTAAGCAGAAATTGCACCACTGCAGCCTGGGCGAAAAGAGCAAAACTGTCTCAAAAAATATATAAAACAAAGATAGAATTGTGACTTTTGTGGGGGGGAATTTTTTATATGGAGACAGGGTCTCACTCTGTCACCTAGGCTAGAGTACAGTAGAGTGATCACGGTTCACTGCATCCTTAACCTACCAGGATCAAGTGATCTTGCCATCTCAGCCTCCCAAGTAGCTGGGACCACAGACATGTGCCAACACGCTCAGCTAATTTATTTTTATTTTTAGTTTTAGTTGAGATGGGGTTTCACCATGTTACTCAGGCTGGTCTCAAACTCCTGAGCTCAAGCGATCCTCTTGCCTTAGCCTCCCAAAGTGCTGGGATTACAGGTATGAGCCACCACACTTGATCCAGAATTTGTGATTTTTAAAATCTTTTATAGGCCAATATGGTAACCAAAGCTAATAGAAGTTAAATAACTTTCCTAAATGACTCAACTGGTAAAGAGAGATTCCTAGACTCAATTCCAGGTCCATGTGCTTTTTAAAAATTTTTTGAAATAATTATAGATTCACAAGAAGTTACAAAAATAGTACAAAGGACCCATGTACTCTTCACCCAATTCCCTCCAATGGTTTCATCTTACATAGGTGCAGCAAAACCTCAAAACCATGAATTCACATTGGTCTATGCACCTTTTCTTATAGAGTTTGGGAATGAAAATTGACTACAAACAATACGACTCAAAGATTTGTTTAAATTCAGGTGAAGATAATTTACATATATGAGCTAGGAAGTAATTTCTAAGGATACAATATTTTGCTCTAAGAATTATGGGAGTATTACATTCCACTTGGATATTTATATTTAATAATGTAAACAACACAGCTGAAAAGTATTTGGAAATATGAGTAAAAGATGGTAGAGGGTGGGGCTGGGGGGAAGGTGGGCCTGAATGAAAGAGATTGTCATGTGGCCGACCAAGGGGACACCAAGTAGAAAGGCAGGGTGGGTAGACTACCTGATGGAAAAGAGGCAAGACCAAGTTGGGCCTGGAAGCGCAAGGCCTGCATGAAGTTGGATGTGGTAGGACATGAACTAGATAATGAAGAGAAGCTCTGAGTAGGGAACCTGGAGGGGCAGGGTTTACGGGGCCTGCCATCCAATGAGTGGGATTTGCTAGGTGTGGTGGTATGCACCTGTGGTCCCATCTACTGGGGAGGCTGAGGAGGGAGGATTGCTTGAGCCCAGAAGTATGAGGCTACAGTGAACTATGATTTCACCACAGCACTCCAGCCTGGGTGACAGAATAAGACTTTGTTTCTAAAAAATTGAAAATTAAGCCAGGCATAGTGGCTCATGCCTGTAATCCTAGCACATTGGGAGGCCAAGATGGGAGGATTGCTTGAGGCCAATAGTTTGAGACAGCCTGGTCAACATAGGTTTAAATTAAATCTGTAATTTAAAAAAACAAAATTACCTTACCAAAAAGAAGGAAAAAAAAGGTAAAGTGGGCCAAAGTTGATTTGATAAACTTCTCTTCATTTATGTCACAAGGTATCTCTGCTCTGGCTAGTTCATAAAAACTACTCTTAAATCTCATGAATGATGATCTTTCAGTTCCAAACCCAGATTTTTTTTTTTCCTTCTCCCTTCTGGATTAATGACAGTATTGTTACAATTGACTGCTTCATTCTTGTGGAAACTTTTTCCTTCACTGGCTTTTAGAACACTGACTCTCTTGATTCTCCTTTATTCTGTCTTTTTTGTTTTTATTATCTATTACCTTTTATCAAAAACCTACCCTTTTCAAGGCAGATCCAAGATGGCCAAATAGGAACAGCTCTGGAGTGCAGTTCCCAGTGAGAACAACACAGAGGGTGAGTGATCACCACATTCCCAAACAAGTTTTTACTGCCCACAGACCAGGAGATTCCCAGGCTGAAAAGCACCACAAGTTTCCAGCACGACTGTTTCAGATGGTGCAGCAGGTCTGCACACAAAAACTCACACAAATCTGGGAGGCCATTTCAACTGGCACCTGGAACACCTGGGAGACAGAGCCACCCATTTAACTGAAAAAAAAAGGGGCTGAAACAGGGAGCCAGGTGATCTGGCTCGGCGGGTCCCACTCCCACAAAGACCAGCAATCTGAAACGCTCTGGATTGAGAGTTTTGCAGCAAGCGCAGTTGGACCCGGGACAGTCCAGCTCTGTGGGGGGGAGGGCATCTGCAATTACCAAGGCAGTCCTCCATTACCAAGGCAGTCCGCCATTACCAAGGCAGTCTGCCATTACTGAGGCAATCCATCATTACTGAGGCAGACCGCCATTATCATACCTCTGAAAACAAAACCGCAAGGAAGTACACACAGCAACTGGGCAGAGCCCATGGCAGCCCAGCAACACCTCTGCTAGCAGACTGTGATTAGGCTACCTCCTTGCTAGGCAGGGCAGCTCTTAAAAAAGGCAGCAGTATGTCAGGAACTTATAAATAAAGCCCTACCTTCCCAGGACAGAGCACGTGGGAAAAAGGCAGTTAACAGTTCCGCTGCAGCAGACTTAAACATTCCTGCCCAGCAGATCTGAATGGAACAATGGAGCTCCTAGCACAGCACTTGAGCTCCTATAAGGGACAGACTATCTCCTCAAGCAGCTCCCTGACCCCCATATATCAAAAGAGACACCTCATAAAGGAGAGTTCAGGCTGACATCTGGTGGGTTTCCTTCTGGCACGAAGATAACAAAAGAAGAGACTGGCAGCAACCCTTATTGTTCTGCAGCTGCCACAGGTGATCCCCAGGCAAGCAGGGCCTCGAGTGGACCTCCAGCAGTCCTACAGCAGAAGGGCCTAAGTGTTAGAAGGAAAACTAAAAAACAGAAAGAAGTAACTTCAACATCAACAAAAAGGACATCCACTAAGAGACCCCATTCGTAAGTCACCAACTACAAAGACCACAGGTAGATAAATCCACAAAGATGGGAAGAAACCAGCAAAAAAAGGATAAAAACACCCAAAACCAGAACACCCCTCCTCCTCCAAGGGATTACAACTCCTCATCAGCAAGGGAACAAAGCTGGATGGAGAAAGAGTCTGATGAACTGACAGAAACTGGCTTCAGAAGGTGAGTAATAACAAACTTCTCTAAGATAAAAGAACATGTTCTAACCCAATACAAACAAACTAAAAACGCTGAAAAAAGGTTTGACGAAATGCTAACGAGAATAAACAGCTTAGAGAAGAATATAAATCACTGAATGGAGCTGAAAAACGCAACACGAGAACTTCACAAAGCACACACAAGTTTCAATAGCCAAATCAATCATGCAGAAGAAAGGATATCAGAGGTTGATGATCAACTCAATGAAATAAAACGAGAAGGCAAGATTAGAGAAAAAAGAGTGAAAAGAAATGAACAAAGCATCCAAGAAATATGAGATTATGTGAAATGACCTGATCTACATTTGATAGGTGTACCTGAATGTGACAAAGAGAATGAATCCAAGCTGGAAACCCTCTTCAGGATATTATCCAGGAGAACTTCCCCAACATAACAAGGCAGGCCAACCTTCAAGTCCAGGAAATACAGAGAACACCACAAAGATATTCCTCAGGAAGAGCAACCCCAAGGCACATAATCATCAGATTCACCAGGGTTGAAATGAAGAAAAAAATTCTAAATGCAGCCAGAGAGAAAGGTCGGGTTACTCACAAATGGAAGCCCATCAGACTCACAGTGGATCTCTCCACAGGAACCCTACAAGCCAGAAGAGAGTGGGGGCCAATATTCAACATCCTTAAAGAAAAGAACTTTCAACCTAGAATTTCATATCCAGCCAAACTAAGCTTCATAAGCAAAGGAGAAATAAAATCATTTACGAACAAGCAACTGCTGAGAGATTTCATCACCACCAGTCCTGCCTTACAAGAGCTCCTGAAAGACGCACTAAACATAGAAAGGAACAACCAGTACCAGCCACTCCAAAAACACACCGAATGGTAAAGAACATCGACACAATGAAGAAACTGTGTCAACTAATGGGCAAAACAACCAGCTAGCATCAAAATGGCAGGTTCAAATCCACATATAACGATATTAACCTCAAATGTAAATGAACTAAATGCTCCAATCAAAAGACACAGACTGGCAAATTGGATAAAAAGTCAAAACCCATTGGTGTGCTGTATTCAGGAAACCCATCTCATGTGCAAAGACACACATAACCTAAAAATAAAGGAATTAAGGAAGATTTACCAAACAAATAGAGAGCAAAAAAAAGCAAGAGTTGCAATCCTAGTCTCTGATAAAGTAGACTTCAAAGCAATAAAGATCAAAAGAGACAAGGGAATTACATAATGATAAAAGGATCAATGCAACAAGAAGAGCTAATGATCCTAAATATATACGCACCCAATACAGGAGCACCCAGATACATAACACAAGTTCTTAACTACCTACAAAGAGACTCAGACTCCCACACAATAATAGTGGGAGACTTTAACACTCCACTGTCAATATTAGACAGATCAACAAGACAGAAAATTAACAAAGATATCCAGGACTTGAACTCAGATCTGGACCAAGCAAACCTAATAGACATCTACAGAACTTTCCACCCCAAATCCATAGAATATACATTCTTCTCAGCACCACATGGTACCTACTCTAAATTGACCACATAATTGGAAGTAAATCACTCCTCAGCAAATGCAAAAGAATGGAAATCATAATAAACAGTCTCTCAGACCACAGGGCAATCAAATTAGAACTCAGGATTCAGAAACTAACTCAGAACTGAGTTAGTTTCATGGAAACTGAACAACTGGCTCTTGAATGTTGACTGGATAAACAATGAAATGAAGGCAGAAAAAAGATGTTCTTCAAAACCAATGAGAATAAATACACAATGTACCAGAATCTCTGGGACACATTTAAAGCAGTGTCTAGAGGGAAATTTATAGCAATAAATGCACACATGAGAAGTGAGGAAAGATCTAAAATCGATACTCTATCATCAAAATTGAAAGAGCTAGAGGAGAAAAATCAAAAAATCTCAAAAGCTAGCAGAAGACAAGAAATAACTAAGATCAGAGCAGAACTAAAGGAGACAGAGACACAAAAAAAGCTTCAAAAAAAATCAATAAATCCAGGACCTGCTTTTTTGAAAAGATCAACAAAATAGACCACTAGCCAGATTAATAAGAAAAGGGAAAAGAATCAAATAGATGCAATAAAAAACAAAAAAGGAGATATCACCACTGATTCCACAGAAATACAAACTACCATAGGAGATTACTACAAACAACTCTATGCACATAAACCGGTAAATCTGGAAGAAATTGATAAATTCCTGGACACTTGTACCCTCCCAGGCCTAAACCAGGAAGAAGCTGCAGACCAATAACAAGGGCTGAAGTTGAGGCAGCAATTAATAGCCTACCAACCAAAAAAAGTCCAGGTCTAGATGGGTTCACAGCCGAATTCTACCAGACATACAAAGAGGAGCTGGTACCACTCCTTCTAAAACTATTCCAAACAACTCAAAAAGAGGGAATCCTTCCCAAATCATTTTATGAGACCAACATTATCCTGATACCAAAACCTGGCAGAGATTCAACAAAAAAAGAAAAATTCAAGCCAATCTCCATGATGAACATAGATGCAAAAATCTTCAATAAAATACTGGCAAACCGATTGCAACGGCACATCCAAAAGCTTATCCATCACGATCAAGTAGGCTTCATCCCAGGATGCAAAGCTGGTTCAACATATGCAAATCTATAAATCTAATCCACCACATAAACAAAACCAAAGACAAAAACAACATGATTATCTCAATAGATTTGACAAAATTCAATAGCTCTTTATGCTAAAAACTCTCAATTAACTAGGTATCGATGGAACGTATCTCAAAATAATAAAAGCTATTTACCACAAACTCACAGCCAGTATCATACTGAATGGGCAAAAACTGGAAGCATTCCCTTTGAAATCTGGCACTAGACAAGGATGCCCTCTCTCACCACTCCTATTCAATACGGTATTGGAAGTTCTAGCCAGAGCAATCAGGCAAGAAAAAGAAATAAAGGGTATTCAATTAGGAAAGCAGGAAGTCACATTGTCTGTTTGCAGACAACATGATTGTATATTTAGAAGATCCCATTGTCTCAGCCCAAAATCTCCTTAAACTAATAAGCAACTTCAGCAAAGTCTCAGGATACAAAATCAACGTGCAGAAATCACAAGGATTCCAATACACCAATAACGGACTTAAAGAGAGCCAAATCAAGAAAGAACTGCCATTCACAATTGCTACAAAGAGAATAAAATACCTAGGAATACAACTAACAAAGGATGTAAAGGACCTCTTCGAGGAGAACTACAAACCACTGATCAAGGAAATAAGAGAGGACACAAACAGATGGGAAAATATTCCATGCTAATGGTTAGGAATAATCAATATTGTGAAAATGGCCATACTGCCCAAAATAATTTATAGACTCAATGCTATCCCCATCAAGCTACCTATGACCCTCTTCACAGAACTGGAAAAAACCACCTTAAACTTCATAATGGAACCAAAAGGGAGCCCGCATAGCCAAGACAACCCTAAGTAAAAAGAACAAAGCTGGAGGCATCACACTACCTGACTTCAAACTATACTACAAGGCTACAGTAATCAAAACAGCATGGTACTGGTACCAAAACAGAGATATAGACCAATGGAACAGAACAGAGGCCTCAGAGGCAACGTCACACATCTACAACTATCTGATCTTTGACAAACCTCACAAAATTTGTTTTGTGAGGGGACTGGATTCCCTGTTTAATAAATAGTGTTGGGAAAACTGGCTAGCCATGTGCAGAAAGCAGAAACTGGACCCCTTCCTGACACCTTACACTAAAATTAACTCCAGATGGATTAAAGACTTAAATATGAGACCTAACACCATAAAAACCCTAGAAGAAAGCCTAGGCAAAACCATTCAGGACATAGGCATAGGCAA
Organism: Aotus nancymaae; assembly: GCF_030222135.1. Classification (NCBI taxonomy): domain Eukaryota; kingdom Metazoa; phylum Chordata; class Mammalia; order Primates; family Aotidae; genus Aotus; species Aotus nancymaae. Next base: position 3,473,377 of record NW_026988491.1, read on the forward strand.
GGACTTCATGACTAAAACACCAAAAGCATTGGCAACAAAAGCCAAAATAGAAAAATGGGGTCTAATTAAACTCCAGAGCTTCTGTACAGCAAAAGAAACAATCATTAGAGTGAACCAGCAACCAACAGAATGGGAAAAAAATTTGCAGTCTCCCCATCTGACAAAGGGCTGATACCCAGAATCTACAAAGAACTAAAACAGATTTACAAGAAAAAAACAAACGAACCCATTCAAAAGTGGGCAAAGGACATGACCAGACACTTTTCAAAGAAGACACATATGAGGCCAACAAACATATGAAAAAATGCTCATCATCACAGGTCACTAGAGAAATGCAAATCAAAACCACATTGAGGTACCATCTCATGCCAGTTAGAATGGCAATCATTAAAAATCTAGAGACAGATGCTGGAGAGGATGTGGAGAAACAAGAACACTTTTACACTGTTGGTGGGAGTGTAAATTAGTTCAACCATTGTGGAAGACAGTGTGGTGATTCCTCAAGGACCTAGACACAGAAATTTCATCTGACCCAGCAATCCCATTACTGGGTATATATCCAAAGGATTATAAATCATTCTATTATAAGGACAGACACACATGTATGTTCATTGCAGCACTGTTTACAATAGCAAAGATCTGGAACCAACCCAAATGCTCGTCAATGATAGACTAGACAAGGAAAATGTGGCACATACACACCATGGAATACTAAGCAGCCATAAAAAACGATAAGTTTGTGTCCTTTGTAGGGACAAGGATGAATCTGGAAACAATCATTCTCAGCAAACTGACACAAGAACAGAAAATCAAACACTGCATGTTCTCCCTCATAGGCAGGTTGAATAATGAGAACTTACGGACACAGGGAGGGGAGCATCATACACCGGGGTTTGTTGGTAAGGGGAATAAGGGAGGGGTAGCAGGGGGTAGGAAGGTTGGGGAGGGATAACATGGGGAGAAATGCCAGATATAGGTTATGGGGGGATGGAGGCAGCAAACCACATTGCCATGTGTGGACCTAAGCAACAATCCTGCATGTTCTGCACATGTACCCCAGAACCTAAAGTACAATAAAATATATATAAAATAAAATAAATTATTCTTCAGAAAAAAAAAAAACTACCCTTTTCTTAGAGCACAAGTAAGAATCATAGTTACATTTAGGATACAGCAAGTTTTTCCAGGTCAAAAATATTGTTGGCCATCATTTGGGCAACTTAGCACAACCATCCACTCATCTAAGGTCTCCTCTATATTTCCCAGAATCCCTTGAATCCCTCTCATTGTATAGGTTTGGGTTAGATTTTGCTAATGAAAGAAACTCATATAAGATTTGGAAAGAGCAGAAGCCATTATTCTCTGAAGGTGGCTGGTACAGAGAAGCAGATGTTAAATTCATAGTAGCTTTTGGGTAAGTGCTTGAGAATCACCTGTTTATTGCTATAGCCCTAAACATATGGCAGAAGCTTTCCCAGAGATGCTTCCTAATAGCAGCAGTTTTCCAGTAAGCTTTTGAGAACACTGAAAGTCTTCAGTGTTCGTGTTCAGTGGTCTCCAATGTACCTTTCAGTTGTAGCTTCTCTAATTTTCCAAAATGACTTCTATGACATTCACTCCCCTACTCTTCCAATATTCATGTAAGCCTTAATTCCCAGACTAAAACTCTTATTCCCAAAATATTTTAAATGCCTTTTTGTTGTCAGTCTCAGACTCTTAGCAATCAGATAAATAAACAGATAGATAGATAGATAGATAGATAGATAGATAGATAGATCAATAGATAGATAGATAGATTAGATTGATAAGATGTTCATCAAATACTAGATAGACAGATAGACAGATAGTTGATTGATTGATTGGTTTATATATTCATCAAATACCCCAGAAAGGATATAAAATAATCTAGTAATGACAATTGCCTTTGGAGAAGAAAACTGAATGGCTAGAAGACAAGAACAGAAGGAAAAGTTTTTACTGTACACTCTTTCTGTACCTTCTTGAATTTTATTGTATAAGTATGTATCAACTACTCAAAAAGGAAGTATTTAAAAGTATATGCTCATATAATTTTTGTTTTATTCCTTTAAGGGCCACACAGACCCAGAGTTTTTCTATCCACGGTCATTTACTAATTTTACTACATCTTAATCCCTTTGCTATAGGTAGTGGTGGAGTAAGAAGGGAAAGAATGACTTTTTTAAATGAGGTATTTTGCACTCTTATGAAAAAGATCATTTATAGAGCTACTGTCAAACTTCTTGAGTTTGGAAGAAGACATTATTTTATCAATTCACTGGTATATTAAACAATTACTCATGAAAAATACAAAGACAAAAATATAAAAATCCCAGCACTATAATTAAGGTACAGATAAAGTACTAGAAGATGTGATGAGAGACACTGATGTTGGACTTAGAACTTTGGACACAAAGTGAATTTTAGAGATTTAGCCTCCGGCATTATTTTTAAACTAATAATAAACTAATCTTGTCTCTCATTCCCTAAGAGAACTACAATAAATAATTAATAATTGTTTATTAATGTAATTATATTATATATTAATATAAGAATTATACTCTTTATATTTATTAATAATAAATAATATTATTTTTATGGCCACTAACTCTAATTCTGTAAAGATGCCTAACCCTAATTATCCGAAGTAGTACTCTTTAATTAGATAATGTAACATGAAGCCTTCTGAGGTCTGGGGGAAAACTGACATAAATTGAGAATCACTGAAGCAGCAAGCTCCTGTTAGGATTTTAAGTTTACTTTATCCTTTGGTACCTTAGGGCAGAAAAAAAGTTGAGACTCATTGCCATAACACATTTTAAAGTAATATTCGATTTATAAAAATTTTAACCTCTCCATAGTTTTTAGGAAAAATCTAGAGCACAGTATAATATAATATAGAGTGAAGTGTTCCTATGTGTTTAACAATTCCAAGATATCACTGCCTTCCAAGTACTTAAATAGATAGGATCCTATCTTTGAGGAAGGAAAACTCTTAAACACAAGATAATACAATTCTGTAAGAAAAGGAAAGTCAAAATAATTCTTGAAATCTTCACCAAGTGATCAATAAGAAGGAAAGTCTCTGCATGTTAAATTGTCACTAATCACTAACAGACTTGCAGTGCTGTTTAGCATGCCTAAGCACACAATCTTCTTGGTATACTACTGCCTCCTGGGGGTTATAATACATTACTACTCCTCTGAGAACATAATATCAGAGTAAATAGATAGTATAGACATTCTTTTCTACTAACAATACAATGCAAAAGGTCCATGTAGGCCTTTTAATAACAAGTAGGCCTTTCCTAAATAATCTCTTTTAAAAAACAGCATCATATTTATTTCTATCTGAATAATCGGGAACTAAGTACACAATAAAACTTAATTATAGAAAGTGGTTGTTAATATGATTGAGGACATCAGGACTTATACAGCATTTTGCGTTTTCAAAGCACTTGCCAACATTAAATGATTAATCTTTACAACATTCTTGAGGGCAATATTACCATCATCTTTTTGTAGAAAAGTAAATAGCAAGGTTAAGTAAAGTAATAGAAAGTCAAGAATTGGTCAGTAACTAATCAGCAAAGTGCCTCAGGAGAATGGTTTAATGTAAAATACGAAGCACTAATATATTAACTCATCTCTAATACTCCTTGACCTACTTCTAGGAAAAATTAATTCTTTCTTACTTGTGACCCCATAGCATTTCTATATTCCTTTATTATAAAGCCTAACATTTTTGTATTATAGTTATTGGATTGTCAGTCTCCCTGACTAAACAGTGCCTCCACAAGACTTTGCACAGTGTCCAGCACACAGAAAGACACAACAATGAATCAATCATTTGTTCAACAAATGATTACACATCTATAATAAGTAATAACATGTGGCCGGGCACAGTGGCTCACACCTGTAATCCCAACACTTTGGGAGGCCAAGGTGGGCGGCTCATGAGATCAGGAGATCAAGACCATCCTAGCCAATATGGTGAAACCCTGTCTCTACTAAAAACACAAAAAAATTAGCTGGGCATGGTAGCGCATGCCTGTAGTCCCAGCTACTCGGGAGGCTGAGGCAGGAGAATTGCTTGAACTCAGGAGGCGGAGATTGCGGTGAGCCGAGATCACACCACTCCACTATAGCCTGGGTAACAGTGCAAGACTCCGTCTCAAAAACAAAAAATAAATAAAAATAAAATAAAAATTAGCCGGACAAGGTGGTGTGCACCTATAGTCCCAGCTACTGGAGAGGCTGGGACAGGAGAACTGCTTGAATTCAGGAGCCAGAGGCTGCAGTGAGCCAAGATGGTGCTACTGCACTCCAGCCTGAGCGACAGAGTAAGACTGTCTCTATTAAAAAATAATAATAAAAACAACATGTAAGTCACTTTCTACACACGGGGGATATGGTGGTGAATAAGAAAACCAAGCTCCCTACTCCCATGGAGTCTACATTCTACAAAGGAAAGGCAGATGACCAAAAAACAAAAACAATCAGATAGTAAAAAGAGCTTGCAGGCACAGTGGCTCACGCCTTTAATCCCAGCACTTTGGGAGGCTGAGGTGGACAGATCACAAGACCAAGAGATCAAGACCATCCTGGCCAACATGGTGAAACACTGGCTCTACTAAAAATACAAAAATTAGCTGGGTGTGGTGGGGTGTGCCTGTAGTCCTAGCTACTCAGGGGGCTGAGGCAAGAGAATCACTTGAACCCGGGAGGCAGAGGTTGCAGTGAGCCAAGATGGTAACACTGCACTCCAGCCTGGCTGTAGAGTGACACTCAGTCTCAAAAAAAAAAAAAGAGCTTAAGAAGAAATTCAAATATAATGATGTTACTAACACACTAAGCAGTTATATTCGATTAGGCAGTTATATTCAAGCTGATATCAGAATGTAAGAAACAACCAGTCATAATCAGATGGAGAAAAGACAATTCCATGTTGCAAGGACAAAAGAACCAAAGTGGGGAAGAAATAAAGGAACGGGGGGGAGAAAAGGCTGCTTAGAGTATAGTGGGCAAAGGAGTGAGTGGTAAAAGACAGTATCAGAGAGGTGGGCAGAGACCAGATCAGGGTTTTCTTGGGCCATGATAATAATTTTATTCTAAGTGAGAAGGGAAATTATTTAAGGCTCTATAATACTTATAGCTGGTTTGAATTGCTGTATTTGCCTCGTAGGTGGCACTAAAAGGAAAATTAATACTTAGAAAGGAAAATTACTATGCTATTGGTTAGGGAGCTTTTCTGTTTAATAAATTACTTTTTAGTGAAAAGTTATTTTATAATTAAATGTTCAGACTAAAAGATAAAGCAGTAGTGTCTACTAACATTTTAATAGAAGTCAGAATAATGAGATTTTGACAGTCATTATTGGAAGAAATTGAAGAGCTCCTGCATAAACTACTGTACATTATAGATGACTGTACCAGGATCTCATGCTAATCATTTATTAATTTTGCAAAGCCTAAGATATCTCCAAATAGCTCATGATGAGTGCCAGACAGACATCTGGAGAGGAGGCCCCTAAGTGAAAGTATAGAAGTGTCATTAAACATAATAAATCTCTTCCTCTTACCAAAGAAACCAGAATAAAAAAGTAACATATATTTAGAAGCGAGAACACTTCTCACCATATTAACTGAACAAAATACAGCAACAGCCTAGAAATTAAGGTCAGGTTTATATTTCACCTGGGATGATATAGGTACTAAAGAAGGCTCGAGGGTAATACCAAGCCATAACATCAAGATTCAGTTAAGTTTAAGCTCACAAATAATTGCTGCAGAGAAAATATTATCATTTGCTCATTCTAGGTGGCAGGTTCTTAAACATTTGTTGTACTAAAGTTTGTGTATTTTTTACCTTTTTAATGTGTTTTGTAGTCGTTATAAAAAACACATAATACAAAATTTACTATCTTAGTCATTTTTAAAGGTTCAGTGGTATCATGTATATTCACATTGTTTTGCAACAGATTTCCAGAACATTTCATCCTGCAAAACTGCAACTCTACACTCAGTGAACAACTATCCATTTCCCCCTTCTCCCAGCCTCTGGCAACCACCATTCTGCTTTCTGTATAACTCTATGTTTTTTAAATCATAATATTACATTGTAACAATACCCAGGCCCCTACAAAAGACACTATGCACATAAGCATCTGAGTTGGTGTTTTAGTTTGTTTTTGATTAAACACAGTTTCCCAAACCAAAACGTGTATATTGGAAAGGGCTAAGAATTGCCTCTAATATAGACAGGAATACAGAAGTGACTTAGAAATACACTGCAGGGACAGGCGCAGTGGCTCAGGCCTGTCAGCACTTTGGGAGGCCAAGGTGGGCAGATCACCTGAGGTTGGGAGTTCAAGACCAGCCTGACCAACATGGAGAAACCCCATCTCTACTAAAAATACAAAATTAGCTGGGCGTGGTGGCTCATGCCTGTAATCCCAGCTACTCGGGAGGCTGAGGCAGGAGAATAGCTTGAACCCAGGAGGCGGAGGTTGCAGCAAGCCAAGATTGCGCCACTGCGCTCCAGCCTGGGCAACAAGAGCAAAACTCCATCTCAAAACAAAAAAAAAAAAGAAATACACTGTAATATGCACTGCACTATTTCCAGTTCATCAAGAATATAACCATTATAGAGAAGCAGGGTTCCTGGCAACTAGCAGCACAGCAACTAGCCAATATGATATGATCTATTTATGTGGAAAAAAAGTACATAGGGAGAATGAATATTGGAAGTTTTTAAAAACCTAAATTTGAGAATAGCATAATAGAGAATAGTAAAATTCTCTTACATTTTTAGCCTTTTCTGGAAGGAGGAGGACAGGGTTTTGCTGTGTTACCCAGGCTGTAGTGCAATGGTGCGATCACGGCTCACTATGGTGTTGACTCCCAAGCTCAAGCAATCCTCCTACCTCAGCCTCCCCAGTAGCTGAGATGATAGGCACATGCCACCACACCTCCTGAGCTCAAGCAATCCCCCTGCCTCAGCCTCCCAAAGTGCTGGAATTACAGACATGAACCACTGTGGCTGGCCCATTTTTAGCCTTTATGTTTTACAAGTAACTTCCACATACACCAATTCATTTAGTCAAGTCACAATCCCTCCAGGTCTCAATTTTCTTAAATAGTTTTCTATAAAACAGGGATAAAATTATTTGCCATGCTGACCTCATAGGATTAAACCATGGAAAAACTGAAATAATAAATATAATGCAATTTAAAAGTGATAAACATGGCCAGGTGCAGTGGCTCACACCTGTAATCCCAGCACTTTGAGAGGCCAAGGCAGGTAGATCACAAAGTCCAGTGTTCAAGATCAGCCTGACCAACATGGTGAAATCCCATCTCTATTAAAAATACAAAAATTAGCCAGGCATCATGGTGCGCACCTGTAAGCCCACCTACTGAGGATGCTGAGGCAGGAGAATCGCTTGAATCCAGGAGGCGGAGGTTGCAGTGACCAAAGATCTCACCACTGCACTCCAGCCTGGGCAACAGAGCAAGACTCCATATCAAAAAAAAAAAAAAAAAAAAAAAAGATAAACACTACTATATGGATGTAAATTACCTGAAGATAAATTTTTAAAATGCATTACTTCTAACCAAGGAATAGTTACACATTTAGTAAATAGCAACTACATACATGGCAACAATTTATGCCAAATGATTTATATATTATCCTGGATATAAGGAGGCAGTAAAATGTCCTCTATCCATTTGGGGTATAGAAAACAAACTCTCTTAAATCTGCTAATGGTGAAGTCAAAGTTAAAAGAAGTCAAAATATAAATCTACATACTACATATAACAAGAATGAAAGGAGAGTACATTTTATTCCCATCACATTAAGGAGTCAAGACTATAAGTATAGTTATTCATGATATAGAGCAGCAAATCTTTAGAGAATTAGTGATGTGGTATATTACGAAACTGTGAGTGAAATGCTTGTTCAATGAAATTTACAATAGCACAAGCACAGGCAAGATTCTTACAAGACAAACACACACCAGAATCAAGAACAAAACTACTTCTCTGAGCACTATATAGCTATAAAATTATGTGGATTTACATGAAGAATACTACATCTCACCCCTTAGAGGTAGGTTTTATTAAATTTGAGAATATAATCAAAAGGCCATATGAAATCCTTTCAACTAGTAAGGATTAAAGAAAAAGAATAGCCATAAATGGCAAGTTCTTTATCCCTACTTCTAAATTATATAATTTAGCCTATATTTTGCCTACACAAATCAAATGCAGGAAGGAGGGTTTTGTTATTATCTAGTGAGCAGCTAAGGCATTATCAAATTCTGAACCTTTGGTAACTTATTTTTTAGAATCACCTTTTTAATCCCTCCCCCATGTGAAAGAAATGCTCTGCCACGACACCATTTGCTGAATGTCTATAATCAGCTTGGTACAATGGCTCATGAACCTTCAGCAAAGCTGATCTGATTATGATGGAGTCCACAAAATCAGAACAATTTAGTCCATAAGCAAGCTGGGCATGGCGCCTCATGCCTGTAATCCCAGCACTTTGGAAGGCCAAGGCAGGAAGATCTCTTGAGGCCAGGAGCTCACGACCAGCCTGGGCAAAACAGCGAGACCCCCATCTCTAGGAAAAATAATTTTTCCAACAAAAGTAACTTAGCCCATGAAGAGTCCAAATAAGGGTAGCCCTAGTACCCTGTCAATTAGAAGAAGGCTGTAGATTGAAACTTTAAAGTAGTTATAAGTACAATGAGGTACAAAGGTCCTATTTCAATAATATACTGACCCAAAGGTTAAAAGTCATTCGTTCCCCAGATTCTTTGCAACCAGAGTAACCAACTCTGGCTGTTACTGGGTAACAAATTTCTCCCTCAGAATCCAGAAATTTGACAACCATCCAACTAATTTAATTTCTTTCAGTCAACAAAAAAATAGGAGTCATCAGCCATAATCCTTCCATTCTTCCTTTCAACAAATATTTATTGAAGATTTACAACATGCTAGGCACTTACCAGTTTGATCAGCCAACATAGCTTACAACTGCCATAGAACCTTCAAATAAAATAATTGCATAATTAAACCATGTTGCTTAGTCTTTTAAAAAATAATTTATGGGAGAAGCGTGGTGGTTCACATCTGTAATCCCAGCCATTTTGGGAGGCTGAGGCAGGAGGGTTGCTTGAATCCAGGAGTTCAAGACCAGCCTGGGGAACAGAGTGAAACCCTGTATCTACAAAAAATTTAAAAACAAAAAACCAGCTGGGCATGGTGACACATGCTTGTAGTCCCAGCTACCTGGGAGGCTAAGGTCAGGGGGCTGCTTGAGCCCAGGAGGTTGACGCTGCAGTGAGCCGTAATCATGTCACTGCACTCCAGCCTGGGCAACAAAGCAAGACCTTGCTTCAAAAAATAAAACTAAAAATAGTAATAATTTATGTTCAAGGACATATATCTCAATGAATGCATGCATTAAATACGATAAAAATTTATACGGAGCATGCAAAAGTAAACGTAAAAACAGAACCAGCTGAACACTTAACGTTCTTTCCAATTGTGCAGTTCTACAAAGAAGCTGTAAGATTGTTAAAATAAAGAGATTGGATAATATGTATTGAATATTTATCATTATACTGAAAAAATTATAATATCTTCAGAGACTACACATATAACAACCAACCCATCAACCTACACAAGACTCCCAAAAGCCACATAATCGAGAAAAGTCTTAACTATAAATTAAACACAAGAGGGCGCACAAGTCTGGAAAATTCTTCATGAAACCAAAGGAAAATTGCACTTTACCATATAATTTGCAGCTCTTAAAACATGGTCACAAGGATTTATAAAAGATTCTTCCTGCATGTACGTAAGGCCGATTGTACTAAAAATATTTCCCTTTTTCAATATGCTTTCTAGAAATCAAATCACTGCTTCTCTAATATCTAAATTCCATGTCTAAATTGACTTGAAACCTAAATTAGTATTTTATCATTGAGAAAAATTATAAGGCCGGGCGCGGTGGCTCACGCCTGTAATCCCAGCACTTTGGGAGGCCAAGGCGGGTGGATCATGAGGTCAAAAGATCGAGACCATCCTGGTCAACATGGTGAAAACCCGTCTCTACTAATACAAAAAATTAGCTGGGCATGGTGGCGCGTGCCTGTAATCCCAGCTACTCAGGAGGTTGAGGCAGGAGAATTGCCTGAACCCAGGAGGCGGAGGTTGCGGTGAGCCGAGATTGCGCCATTGCACTCCAGCCTGGGTAACGAGCGAAACTCCATCTCAAAAAAAAAAAAAAAAGAAAAGAAAAAGAAAAATTATAATCCAGGAACATTGGCTCAGGTCTGTAATCCCAGCACTTTGGGAGGCCGAGGCGGGTGGATCATGAGGCCAAGAGATCAAGACTATCCTGGTCAACATGGTGAAACCCTGTCTCTACTAAAAATACAAAAATTAGCTGGGTGTGGTAACACATGCCTGTAGTTCCAACTACTAAGGAAGCTGAAGCAGGAGAGCAGCTTGAACCCAGGAGGCAGAGGCTGCAGTGAGCCGAGATCAAGCCACTGCGCCACTGCACTCCAGCCTGGCGACAGAGTGAGACTTTGTCTCAAAAAAAAAAAAGAAAAAGAAAAAGAAAAAATAGATTCTTACTCAGTTTATACCACTTTTAGGTTAACTTCTCCTTGGAAGATCTTCTATTTGGAAAGAAGACCAACTCTTAAAATATTTATTTTCAAAAATCACTATAGCTTACCCATTGAATAATTATAATAAACTTGTTTATTATAATCCTGATGATCATAATAAACTTACAGGAAATAGATCTACAATGTTTAGAAATTTATGCAAATCTATATCATACTATAGCAGCTGTTTAATTCTTGAGCAGTGAATATTCTATCAATAATGTTCTATTCCAAGAGTTGCCAACTGATTACAAATGGTAGGCCATGATTTCATTAGTTCATTCCCTCATGAAATAACAAGCGATCACCTGAGAAGAGTATCAACAGTAGCCCTCCATATCCATGGGTTCTGCATCTGTGGATTTAACCAGCCGTGGACTAAAAACATTTTTTTTTAATTGTGATTGTACTGAACATATAGACCTCTTTTCTTGTCATTATTCCCTACATGATACAGTATAACAACTATTTACACAGCATTTACATTGTATTAAATATTATAAGTAATCTAAAGATGATTCAAAGTTTGTAGGACAGATGTAGTTTGTAGGACAGATGTAGTTTATATGCAAATACGACCTCATTTTCCATAGGGAACTTGAGCATCCACAGATTTTGGTATCCATAGGAGGTCCTGGAACCAATCTCCTAAGATACTGAGGGATGACTATAGTAAGATTATAGAGCCTATAGCAACAGGCATAATCCAAAATAATTTAGAAGCACATTCTGCCTAACCCAAGATTCACAGCAGAATATACCCTAGACACAGACACACACACACACACACACACACACACAGAGGAGAGGGAGAAAGAGGGAGAGAGAGTGAGAGAGAGAGAGAGAGAGAGAGTGTGTGTGTGTGTGTGTGTGTGTGTGTGTGTGTAAGTGAGTCCCGGGTATGTAGCTCTCTTTAGTTTTATATAGCACTAATGCTGACTGTTACGTGTGAAATTACTCTGAATGCCAACTCTTATTCTGATATATTCTGCCTTTTTCCTGTAAAAAGAGATATCTGGCACGAGGATCTCTGGTAGACACAAGCACAAAAATATTAGTTATCCCTTACATATTAACAACCTAAGGAAACAAAAGCAAGAGATGGACTGGATGCTAGGATCAAGAGAGTCAGGCAAGCAGTCCAGACTAGCAGCAATGAACTACAGGTTAGGTACTATGGGAAAAGGCTGACAATCCAAAAGAAAGGACATGGAATATATCATTACAGTGATCAAAGGTCAAGGCACCAATCAAGAAAATAATAATCAGGAACCCAAGAGTGGTCAAAATCCAGTCACCCAAATAAGTTGCCTGTAATGTGGTCACCTGGTACAGGTCTGATACTACAGCTTAACTATCTGAACTAAAGACTCCTAATATACTTCTTGCCAGATAAAAATTGATCCTGGACCAGAAAGGAAAGGGTGTCTATAAAGGACATTACTGGAGCAATCATTCAAATTTCAAAGGGGTCTGTGGTTTGGAAAGCAGTATTGTATCAATGATAATGTCCTAACTTTAATGGTGGCACTGTGGTTTTTATATCAGTGTTCCCAATACATACTGAAGGATTTAGGAGTGATCGAACATCATGTCTGCAACTTACTCTCAAATAATTCAGAAAATAACAGTAATAATAATAATAGAGAAAAAAATTATAGGCCAAACATGAAAAAATGTTAACAACTGGGGAATCTAGATAAAAGATACACAGAAGTCCTTTGTACTAATCTTGCAACTTTTCTCTAAATTTTACATTTCAAAAGTGAAAATTAAAAAATATACAAATAAGATGTTAAATGCTTTGACAATAAAGTATATATATATATATATATATATATATATATATTTTTTTTTTTTTTTTTTTTGAGACGGAGTTTCGCTCTTGTTACCCAGGCTGGAGTGCAATGGCGCCATCTTGGCTCACCGCAACCTCCGCCTCCTGGGTTCAGGCATTTCTCCTGCCTCAGCCTCCTGAGTAGCTGGGATTACAGGCACGCGCCACCATGCCCAGCTAATTTTTTTTATTTTTAGTAGAGACAGGGTTTCACCATGTTGACCAGGATGGTCTCAATCTCTTGACCTCGTGATCCACCCACCTCGGCCTCCCAAAGTGCTGGGATTACAGGCATGAGCCACTACGCCCGGCCCGACAATAAAGTATATTTTAAAAGAAGCATCTAAACTGATCAACACAAGAAATTATTTCAAAATAAGAAGAAAAAAAATGACGTGCTTTAGCAATAGAATACATCTCAAAACTTAACTAAACAAATAAATACACAGAGCGATTCTAACTTTAGTTCTTAAAAGCCTCACTGGACTTCTAAAAGCAACAAATAATATTTCATCATTTGGAAAGAAATGTGAGAAAAAAGAAAAAAATGATATTTCCACTAAATTAAATTAAAAGGCACTCTTTCCAGAGAATTCAAATGAAGGTAATAACATAAACATTCTAGAAAGTTATATACAGGTAATTTTTTTTTTTTTTTTTGAGACAGGGTCTCACTCTGTAGCCCATGCCAGAGTGCAGTGACACAATCATGCACTGCATTTGAGCCTCCTGCCTCAGCCTCCCAAGTAGCTGGGACTACAGGTATACACCACCATATCAGCTCATTTCTTTTTTTAGTCATTTATTGTAGAGATGGAGGTCTGGCTTTGTTGCCTAGACTTGTCTTGAACTCCTGGCCTCAAGCAATTCTCCACCTCAGCTTCCCAAAACACTAAGATTACAAGTGTGAGCACCATGCCTAGCCCACAGGTAGCTTTTTAAATACGATAATGTAAAAACAATCCTTATTTATTGTATATAGTCTTATTATATATAGTCCTCTTGAAAACTGAAAACAGTATAATGCTTCTGAAATATTGGCAAATCCCTGTAAGAAAAAAATCACTAAATGTAACCAATGACCACATTTATTCAATGACTTCAAGTGTTCCTATAACAAAATATAAGAAGAATGTTTCCATTTTAGTATTAGTAATAGTTCAATTTCCAAAAGAGACTAATTTTACTTAAGTATATTGGTCATCTATCTTATCACTTTAAAAACGTTTTTGAAAAAACTATTTATTGGCCAGATGCGGCAGCTCACACCTGTAATCCCAGCACTTTGGGAGACCAAGGCAGGCGGATCACTTGAGGTCAGGAGTTTGAGACCAGTCTGGCCAACATGGCAAAACCCCAACTCTACTAAAAATATAAAAATTAGCTGGGTGTGGTGGTGTGCACCTAAAATCCCAGCTACTCAGGAGGCTGAGGCAGGAGAATTGCTTGAACCCAGGAGGCGGGGGTTGCAGTGAGCCAAGATCAGGCCACTGCACTTCAGCCTGGGTGACAGAGCAAGACTCCATCTCAAAAAAAAAAAAAGAAAAAAAAACTATTTCCTTTTTTTTCCCCCATCCCAAAAAAGCCTATTTCTTTACCAGTATTTCTGGAGTAGCTTTCATAACTTTTTATCTGAAATATTTTTCTGAGAATAATTAAAAATGTTTCTATAAAAAGACTTTGGAAACTCCTGGGATAGTTTCTCTTTTCATTAAGATAGAAAATGCTGGCAGGATGAGGTGGCTTATGCCTGTAATCCCAGCAGTTTGGGGGTGCCGGGGCAGGCAGATCACCTGAGGTCAGGAGTTTGACACCAGTCTGGCCAACATGATAAAACCTTTTCTCTACTAAAAATACAAAAATTAGCCAGGTGTGGTGGCAGGTACCTGTAATCCCAGCTACTTGAGAGGCTGAGGCAAGAGACTCACTTGAACCTGGGAGGCCGAGGTTGCAATGAGCTGAGATTGTGCCAGCCTGGGTGACAGAGTAAGACTCCGGCTCAAAAACAAACAAACAAAAAAAACGCTACCAGATTTTTATTACAGGAGACAAGACTAATAGACTCCTTTAAAAATTGTGCCCTAATACATTTTATGTATCACACACAAAGCATGTATCTACATTTAATCAATGTCACTGTCAAGTATACATGACAACGAACTCTCACTTCACTTTAAAAAAATGCATCTACACTCCTTAGTGATACACATACTATCTGAGAGTTGGAAATAAAATTTATTGCTTAACATATGTTTATAACTTAGTAATTGGAATGAAACATTCTTAAAACAAATTATGACAAACCTGAGAACATAAATAATTGAGCTCCTTTCTGAATTTCCTTCATAGCATGACTTCTCTTCTTGCCAGACTTCCTGAATCACTTCCTAAGGACACAGCATCCATTTTAAAGTAGTTGTTTCTATACCATGAAAGCCTGGTTTCCAAGGAGACGCTGTGGATTCTAACATCACTTTAGGCTAACATTTATGAGAAAAATTCCTTTTGGCAAAAACTGTAATTCTCCTCTTAGATCAACAATAGTAAAATAAAAACTAAATGTATAAATAAATAAATAAACAATGACCAGTGGCCTTAAGAGAGTCATTTCAATACCAAATAGAAAAGTTACCAATCAAATGGTGGCAGCTAGAAAATATACTTCTGTTTGTAGTTTTTCTTGAAGAACAAAGAAACAAACACTTCTTTGTGTCTTCTAACATGTACCCAAGAAGAGACTGAAACTTTTCAATCACTTTTTTACCTCATCTCTTATAACAGCACACTCAGTAAAAGAGGATGATTTTCCCCCACAGAGGAAGACAGTCCTTTGATGAAAGGTATAGGAGTAGCTGCACTCCCCCACTAGAACCGCCAAACGAGGGCTAATCTCATGTTACAGATTTTTATTTTCTTTTTAAGTAAAAACTAAAAAACATTAAATTGGTATATTCCTAATATGAAATATTATGAAGCTGTTAAAACTAAATTATGTGTAAACTGCCAGAGAAAAATAAGCACATTGTAAATCTAACATTTAAAAAGTATCTCAGGGGAAATAGGGTAGGGATAGCGTGGGGTGGGGAGTTAGGAAGGGATAGCATGGGGAGAAATGCCAGATATGGCTGAGGGGGAGGAAGGCAGCAAATCACACTGCCATGTGTGCACCTATGCAACAATCTTGCATGTTCTTCACATGTACCCCAAAACCTAAAATGCAATAAAAAATAAAAATAAAAATAAATAAAAAATAAAAAGTATTTCATTTTAGGAAGATGTTGATAAGGATATAAAGTTTCAGTTAGATTGGAGGAATAAATGTTAGTGGTCTATTAAACTGCATGGTGGTCACAGTTAATAAAAATGCATAACTCAAAACTGCTAAAATAGATTTTTAATGTTATCACCACAAAAATAAATAAATAAATTTGGTAAGGCAATGTATGTGTTAATTAGCTTGACTGAATCCTTCTATAATGTATACACAGATCAAAACATCACATTGTACTCCATAAATATAGATAATTGTCAATTTTTAAATTGTTCTAAGTATCCTTTTTCTTTAAGAAGTATGTAGGGGTATGTCCGTGAGTACATGTGTTTATGTGTATAAAGTTACAGATATATTGTAAAATGTCTCAAAAAATATTTAAACTGAATAAAAATAGTTAACTCTAGGGACTGGAATGGGGAATACAGTGAGCAATAAGACAAGAGGGGAATATAATTTTTATTGTTTGAAATTTTTCCAAAAGTAATTTTGAGTTACTTTTGTAATTTAAAAAATTTATATGTGTATATATATACATGCAATGTACAGACTGACCAAAAAGACCTGAACATAGATTCAAATGCAAATTATAAGCCTGTCATAAAATCATGTCTTTAAGGCATATAAAATAATAAACTATGTAATAACAATGAACCATTTATTGCCAAAGATAATAGGTAATAACAATTGTTCTGGGAATGAACGTAACATGAAAAGAAATGCCAATTGCCTTTGATAGATTTAGCATATGGTAGTGACAGATAGCTACTCCAAAATGTGGTGCCTAGGTGTATAAAATATTTTAAGCTGAAGTAATTTGAGAAATGGTAAGTGCTGGAAGAACTCTCTGACCTTCCTCTGAAGCAGGTACTAACACTGTCCTTAAACCTGATGGAAAAGAATATCCTTCTCTCTGAAAACAGAGGGATACTGAGAAGAATCCAAACGGGCCTTAATAAGTTTCTCCCCAGTTTATTACCTCTAGCTTATACCCACATTGTCTCGTCACATTTTTTCACGATTTTCCACTCCTTATCAAACCTAGCATAAAAATGCTCAGGCTTAACTATTTATTTGGGTCTTCCTTTCCTTATAAAGTCTCTCATGTCATGTAAAACTTATATTAAATTCACTTAAATGCTTTTATCTTGCTAATCTCATTTGTTACAGGGGCCTCACCTGAGAACTTAGAAGGGTAGAAGTAAATATATTTTTTTATCTCCCATTGTTAGAATATAAAGTTTTGCTTAAATTTAAAGAAAGCATCACTTTCCTACATATGAAAAAAATCCCCTTTCCTGATTATCATTCCAACTGTCTACACAAAGCTGAAAAACTAAATTTTCATCTCCTTAAAAACAAGACTAAAATTATGCAAAATAATTATATAAAAAAGATAATTTTATTGAAAATATTTATTCTGAATACAGTGTTTGACTCATAACTGATTTTAATGTCATGAGACAGAATGTAAAGATGTTAAGACAATTTGGAGTTAGATTAAATAGAGGTTCTAATTCTAATTTTTTTCTTACTCTGTAACTGTGGGCAAACTACTTAAATTTCCCTGAATCTTACTTTACCTTTAAAATACAGATAGCACCACCTATAACAGATGATTGTTATGAGGATCTGCCTTTCACTCATCAAGTTCACTGAGCGCTTTACCAAGCATATCCCAAATCCCTCAGCTTCTCTTCATTTCCACCACCAGTACTCTAGTCCAAGTTAACTTCATCATTAGCCTCCCTGCTTTTGCTTTCACTCTCCTACTTTCCATTTCCTTCACAGTGGTTGTTTGTACTTTCCCATAAATTCAACTGTGGAAAAGCACTTCCAAAATGGCAGAGTAAAGTCTTCCAAAAATCTGTTCTTCCACAAAAGCAATGAGAACACTAGCAGAACTTGTCAAAATCAACTTTTTCAGGATTTTGGAAATTAACCAACAAATTGTACCAACAGCTGAGTGTCAGTTAAAGTAGCAAGCTTTGTGGGGTTTTTAACTTGTACTATTTCTATCCCTTTTTCCCCACCTATGTGATCAACTTAAAAACCCACAGCCTTCTCACCACAATAGATATGGAAATAAGAAGCTTAGAAGCAAAGAGGGGTCAGAATTGTTTGGATCTCTTCAAAAATACCCTACCCCCAGAAAATTACCATTACTTGACCTGTCTGGCAGCTCCCTAGAGAAGTTCCATTCACAAAACTATATTTGACGTAACTCAGAGGTAGCTCAGTGTGAGCAACCCTCTTCACAAGGCATCTCTCAAATAAAATCAGTGGCAACTGCTTAACATCAAACTGCCTGATGCAGCAATATATACTGGGTAAATAAAAATTTAACGAAAAACCTTAAAAGAAAATTCTAGAGAATGAGATGTCTATAGGGGGCTTTTAAAACTCCAAAATATCCCTGAGAATCTAAAAATGTGCAGTACTGTGTGCATACCCAAGAAGGACCCAACAAGCTCCTAATCTCTCATCTGGCTGTCCTTGAGGTTCTTTTTTTTTTTTTTGTCCTTGAGGTTCTATACAAATGGGAAGTGAAGGCTAAGAGTTGTAAACTACCAGAGTGCTGAAGGTGTGCCCAAACATACACAGGGAACTCTTCAGCAAAGGCTGGGAAATGTAGTAGTTCAAGGCATTTAAGGAATCCCTGTCGAATCTTTAGCTGAGGACTATGCTAACTGAGCAGACTTCCGTAGCTACACATGACAAAGAATGGAGATTTTAAAGAGTTTAGGAAAGTCACTAACACAAAAAAGGCAATAACAACAACAAACTCTAGGAGAGAGGGAGATCTGATTTCTAAAGTTGCCACATTATATTACCTAAAATGTCCAGTTTTCAACAAAAAATGATGAGACACAAATAAAAACAGGAAAGTACTGTCCATACACTGGGGGAAAAAAGCAGTAACAGAAACTGACCATGAGGAAATCAAGATATTGGACTTACTAGACAAAGATACTAAATCAGCCATTAAAAACATGTTAAGGCCAGGTGCGGTGGTTCACGCCTATAATCCCAGCACTTTGGGAAGCCAAGGCAGGCAGATCACCTGAGGTCAGGAGTTGGAGACCAGCCTGACCAATATGATCAAACCCTGTCTCTACTAAAAATACAAAAATTAGTCAGGCATGGTGGCATGTGCCTATAATCCCAGCTACTCAGAAGGCTGAGACGTGAGAATCACTTGAAGCGGGGATGCAGGGGTTGCAGTGAGCCGAGATCACGCCATTGCACTGGAGCCTAGGCAACAAGAGCAAAACTCCATCTCAAAAAAAAAAAAAAAAAAAGTGTTCAATGGAAACTATGGAATTAAGGGAAAACATGAGCAATGTCTTACCAAATGGAGCATATCAATTAAAAAAATAATAATAATTCCAGAATGTAAAAATACTTAATAAGAAAATCACTAGAGGGGCTCAAAACCAGACTGGAATAGACAGAGAAAAAAGTCAGTAAATTGCAATCTCACATTCTGGCTTATATAATAGGAAACTAAAATTGAATAGTCTCTGCAACATCATTTGGACTTATTGGTGTTAGAACTTGAAAGAGAATTCTGGATTCTTGAGTCCTTAAATCATGGACTCCTTTGTCCAGGGAAGTAGTGTAATACCATAGTTAAGGACAAGGTCTTTAGAATCACATCAACCTGGGTTTAAGTCCAAATCTTCAGTTACTAACTAGATGTCCTAGACAAGTATATAATCTCCCACTAAGTATAAATGTTCTATTTTATAAAGTAGTGATAAAAATAGTATCTACCTCATAAGATTATTGTTAAGTATAAAATTGACATCACAAATAAAAGGATTTGAACAAGCCTGACATAATAAGCATTCGATAAGAGGTATTGTATTTTATTGCTATTATAATACTAGGTAAGCCAAAGGAAAACATGAGGTCAAGATATGTTAAAATGTTTTTTCTTAGTGTGAGTCTGTCATCAGGTATAATACGTGACAGATAAGGTATAGTACTCTGTATTCAGGTATTATACCTGATGATAGAATTCTGTCATCACAGACAGACACAGTGGTTCACGCCTGTAATCCTAGCACTTTGGGAGGCCAAGGTCAGCGGATTGCTTAAGTTCAAGAGTATGAGACCAGCTTGGGCAACACAGTGAAACCCCATCTCTACAAAAATTACAAAAATTAGCCACGGTGACACATGCCTGTAGTCCCAGCTACTTGAGAGACTGAGGCAGAAGGATTGCTTAAGCCTGGGATGTAGAGGCTGCAGTGAGCTGTGATCATGCCACTGCACTCCAGCATGGGTGACAGAGAAAGACCCTGTCTTAAGAAAATTAAAAAAAAAAAAAAAAATGAGAATTCTGTCATCAGGTGTAATCAATGAACAAGAATACGGGAAGAGCTTTAAATCCATGCAGAAAGAGAATGTGCTTTAAAATTAACAGGAGAGTCCCACTTTGATCATGTGCTTTAAAATTAACAGGAGAATCCCACTTTGAAATCTTCCTCTATGTAGTGTTATACCATATGAAAATCCATCATTCCTTTGGGGTCTTTTCCAATGATATTCTTGAAGATATCCTTGAAGAACATAACCATTTCTGTAACTCATTATTCACACTAAAATAATAACTACTTCACAACTGACTTATCTGAAAAGATGTGATTCAAGGAAATTCCAAAGTAAATTAAAGTAGATATAAATAAAAAGGGATATGAGACAGGGCTTGGTGGCTCACACCTGTTAATCCCAGCACTTTGAGGGGGCAAGGCAGGAAGATTACAGGATTACTTGGGCCCCAGAGTTCAAGACCAGCCTAGGTAACTAACACAGGGAGACCGTTTTTATAAAAAAAAAAAAAAAAAATTAACAGTTAGCCAGGTGTGGCCCTGTGTGCTAACAATTAGTACACACTGTAGTGCCAGTTACTCTGGAGACTAAGGTGGGAAAATGCTTTGGGTCTGGGAGTTTCAGGCTGCAGTGAGCCATGATTACGCCACTGCACTCCAGTCTGGCTGACAAAGTGCGACCCTATCTCAAGAAAAGAAATAAAGGAGGGGATATGATATGTTCTACAAATGAAGGTACATGAATAGGTACCATAATATGCATATAATATGACAAAGAACAATGAGGTGAATTATAACAATAGTCACAAATTCTTCCTCTTCTGCTTTGGGCTTGGCCATATGAATTACTTTGCCCAATGGGAGAATAACAAAAGTAGTTCAAACAGACTTTAATAGTGCTATGCAATTGTGTTTGCATTCTCTTACAGTTCTTGGAATTCAACAACTGCCATGCAAAGAAGCCCAGCAAAATCTGCTGGATGATGAGAGACACATAGCCCAATGGTCACTGTTTTCCTGGCCAAAAGCACACCAACTGCCAGAAATGTGAGACTGTCCTAGATATTCCAATCACCAGCCAAACTTCTAGTTTACCTCAAACATGTGAGAAAGACCAACAGAGATCAGTTGAGTCAGCCAAGTCCAGAAGAGCCACTTCAGCTAACCTACAAAAACTTGAGCTTAATAAATGGTTGTTGTTTTAAGCCACTAAGTTTTGGAGTGATCTGTTATAGAGCAAAAGTTAGTGGACACAAGTGCAAACCAAAAATACATCTAAAAAAAAATTAGGCCGGCACGACAGCTCACGCCTGTAATACCAACACTTTGGGAGGCTGAGGCAGGTGTATCACCTGAGGTCAGAAGTTTCAGACCAGCCTGGCCAACATGGTGAAACGCTGTCGTTACTAAAAACACAAAAATTAGCCAGGTGTGGTAGCGCATGCCTGTAATCCCACCTACTCAGGAGGCTGTGGCAGGAGAATCGTTTGAACCTGGAAGCAAAGGTTGCAGTGAGCCAAGATCGTGCCACTGCATTCCAGCCTGGGTGACAGAGCAAGACTGTCTCAAAAATATATATGTATATCATAGCAAAGAGGTAGGATATCGAAACAATGAAAAAAGGTCAAAATGCCAAATTAACAAGAAGAAAAAAAAATCAGCTGAATATCATTAACAGAGAAGACAGTAACAAAATTGTTCTTGCTTATAGTAAGTGCCTAATCTATGTTTTTTGAAGAGAAATAAAGAAAATATATCACACATATTAAAAAGCGAGCTATATTTATAGGATCCTATATTAATAGGATCTGATAAGCCATTCACAAGCATATATAGTCTAGATATGTGGTGAAAAATAATTCTTCCTTTTCCTGCTGCAACAGAAATATCTCAACAGAACATTTTATCCATTTTGGAATCGACACATTTAAAAACTTGAAAAGCTAATCAATAGGAATTTTGAGGATTCAGAAGATTACTGAGATTATAAGGGAAAGAAAAATGCTCA
Organism: Aotus nancymaae; assembly: GCF_030222135.1. NCBI lineage: Eukaryota > Metazoa > Chordata > Mammalia > Primates > Aotidae > Aotus > Aotus nancymaae. Next base: position 3,495,539 of record NW_026988491.1, read on the forward strand.
AAAGAGAACTGAGTAGTTTTACTAAAAAACATGTATATATAAATATAGGGTGATTATTAACATCATCATGATGACCATCACATTAATAACTATGATGTATTAAATAACTTATATATAAAAAACTCTTGCTAAGTGCCTAACATTTTATTTAATCCTGACTACTATACTTCAAGGTATGTTATGTTATCCCAGATACAAATGGAAAAACTGCAGCTTAGGGAGGTATAGTAACCTGTCAAAGACTTCATCTAATAAGGAGGAAAAAACCTAGATCGAACTCCAAAGTACTAGCAGACCTCACTTCACATGTATATTATGCCAATATACATGAATTTCAGTTATCACAGTTAAATAACACCAGTGCCCTAACAACACAATTTAAATTTCAGTTACCACTGTACATCAACTGACAAGAACAAGGAGGAAGAAAAAAAAAAAAGGAAAAGAAGAGCATGTTTGTCAGCAGAATAGTAAGAAATACAAAGGGTCTTCAAAAAGCTCATGGAAAGTGTGTATTCTGAAAAAACTATGCATGGATTTCAAAAAATTTCTGCATCAAAATAAACTCAAACTAACTTGTTATTAACATGTCTGAACAGGATCTAGTTTGAGGCACTTTGAAGGATAAAACATTAGTTTGGAAACAGTCCCTATCAGAGCAATATAAATTCTGCTAAACTCAAAGCAAAGCAAATCAAAGCAAAATAAACATCAAATTTATGGTAAAGCGAGGGGTGGAAAAATGGTAAAATAATAGATGCTTTACAAAAAATTTATGGAGACCATGCCCAAAGAAATCAACAGTTTAAAACAGATAACTTATTTTAAGAAGGATCAAGACCACCTTGAAGATAAGGTCCACAGCAGCAGATCATCTGCATCAATTTACAATGAAAAAAAAAATCTTATTCCTGCTCTAATTGAAGAGGATCAACAACTAGCAGGAGAAACAATAGCCAACATCACAGACAGTTCAATTGGTTCAGCTTACATAATTCTAACCGAAAAATTAAAGTTGAGCAAACTTTGCACTCAGCAAGTTCCAAAACTGTTGCACCAGATCAGCTACAGGCAAAAGCAGAGATTTCAACAGAAATTTTAAACAAGTAGGATAGAGATCCTAAAGCAGTTCTTTGAAGAAGTATAACCAGAGATGAAACATGGCTTTACCAGTGTGATCCTGAAGACAGCACGATCAAAGCAATGGCTACCAAAAAGTAGAAGTGGTCCAGTCAAAGCAAAAGCAGAGCAGTGAAGAGCAAAGGTCATGACAACAGTTCTTAAGGATGCTCAGGACGTTGTGCCTGCTGACTTTCTACAGGGCCAAAGATCAATAACATTTGCTTATTATGAGTGTTTTGAGAAAGTTAGCCAAAGCTTTAGCAGAAAAATGCCTGAAAAAGCTTCACAGAGTCCTCCACCATGACAATGCTCCTGCTCATTCCTCTCATCAAAACAGAGAAATTTCTCAAGAGTTACAGTTGGAAATTATTAGGCATTTACCTTAAAGTACTGATTTGACTCCTTCTGACTTCTTTCTGTTTCTTAACCTTAAAAAAATATTTAAAGGGGGCCGGGCGTGGTGGCTCATGCCTGTAATCCAAGCACTTTGGAGGCCAAGGCGGGCGGATCACCTGAGGTTGGGAGTTCAAGACCAGCCTGATCAACATGGTGCAACCCCGTCTTTTAAAAAATAAATAATAATAATAATAATAAATATTTAAAAGGAACCCATTTTTCTTTAGTTGACAACGCAGAAAAGACTGCTTTGACATAGTTACATTCCAGGATGCTTAGTTCTTTAAGGATAGACTAAATGTCTGGTATCACTGCTTACAAAAGTGTCTTCAACATTATTAAACTTATGGTGAGAAATAAAGTTTGTATTTTTTGTTTATTTTTTAATTCCCATTTTCCACAAACTTCTTGAAGTCCCCCATAAAAGAAGAAATGTGACCACTTGAGCAGAATCTTGACTATCAATCCAACTGACAATATTGAGCAACAAAAGATTTTGAACAAGAACAATGTTACAATAAAAGGTTATCACAACAAAGTAAGAATGAAACTATAAAAACCTGAACTATAATATTGGCTCTATTATCAGGTTGGTGCTAACAGAAATAAACTGTATAAGATACATATGAAATACATTTAAGAAAAAGGCTGGGCCCCTTGGGGAGACCAAGGCAGGAGGATCATTTGACCCCAGGAGTTTGAGATTAGACTGGGCAACATAGCAAGACCCTATCTCTATTAAAAAAAAAAAAAAAAAAGTTTTTTAAAAAATAGCTAGGTATGGTGGCACACACCTGTAGTCCCAGCTACTCAGGAGGCTAAGGTGGGAGGATCACCTGAACCCAGGAGTTCAAGGCTGCTGTGAGCTATGATGGCACCACTGCACTCCAGCCTGGGTAACAGAGCGAGATTTTCTCTTAAAAAACAGAAAGAAAAGAAAAAGAAAGAGTATGAAGGAATTATTTACCAATTTGATGCAAAGAATGAAAATGAAGTAAGATAAATATTGAAATGTATGAGACTAGCTAACTGGAAGCAATGACCCTAGTGAGATAACTCAAAACATCAGGAGAATCATTAAATCACTGAAAATGTATCACTTTTACTTCCAGTAGTGACTGGGCAAGATTCTGCTGGACTCACCCCAACCCAGAAAACAACTGTAACGTCTAGATATAATATCTTTAAAAGCTACCTGAAAGTACTAAAGAGTGAAGAGAAGCAGGCAGATTTTGGAGGGAGAGAGCTGTAAAGTGAGTTCCCATTTTCAAGGTGTAAGGGTCAGGTACTGTAAGAATGCTAAGCAATAGTACAGAAATATTGGTAGAAAAATAGTCTTCTAGATTGGGGAAACTAGAACACTGAAGGTCAGAAAACCACAGCCTCTGGACAAGGGGGGAAGAAGGTTCCAGAAAGAAAAGAATCAGAAAAAAAAAATACTCATATTCTGTCTACCCACATCTTTGGCTAACCCCCGAGTCGCACGTATGGAACAAATTTCAAAGTAATTCAACAAAAGACAAAATATCTGAACTGAGACCACAACTGCCACTTAAAAAGTGGAGTTTGCAGTTCTAGTCTAACCAAGATAATTACCTGTCTAACATCAAGAATCGAAAACTGTCTCAAGAGAAAAAAAATCAACTTTAGAAAGTATTCAAATAAACCAATAAACAGCATGAAAAGAGTAACAGAGGGACAAAAACAGAAAGGACAATTTAAAAAGAAATAATAAAATGGTAGATGTAAAGTTAACAGCATTAATAATTGCATTAAAAATAAATGAACAAAAAATCCAATTTTGGCAGAAATTGACAAACTTAATTTAAAAAGCAAGACACAACTATATGTCATACAAAAAAGATGAATTTTAAATGTAAAGGCACAGAAAGGATAAAAATATATAAACAGAAGATATATAATGCAAAGAGTAAGTAGAAAAGGCTGGACAACCTATATTAATATCAGACAAAATACATTTTTTTTTGAGACGAAGTTTTGCTCTTGCTGCCCAGGCTGGAGTGCAATGGTGCCAATTGGCTCACCGCAACCCCCCACTCCCGAGTTCAAGCAATTCTCCTGCCTCAGCCTCCCGAGAAGCTAGGATTACAGGCGCCCTCCACCACGCCCAGCTAATTTTTGTATTTTTAGTAGAGACAAGGTTTCACCATGTTGGCCAGGCTAACCTCGAACACGTAACTTCATGATGCACCCGCCTCGATCTCCCAAAGTGCGGGGATTACAGGCATGAGCTACCATGCCCAGCCCAAAATAGATATTTTTTTAAAAGACATAATCTCACTATGTTATCCAGGCTACACTCCTCAGCTCAAAGAATCCTCCTGCCTCAGCCTTCCAAGGAGCTGTGACTACAGGCATGCACCACCTCACCCAGCTCAGACAAAATAGTTTATAACACAAAATTTACTACCACAGATAAAGAGATACGTTGCAGAACGATAAAAGGATCAGTTTATAAAGAAGATATAATATGTGTATATAATAATAGAGTTTTGGCCAGATGCAGTGGCTCACACCTGTAATCCCAGCACTTTGGGAGGCTGAGGTGGGCAGATCACCTGAGGTCAGGAGTTTGAGACCAGCCTGGCCAACATGGTGAAACCCCATCTCTACTAAAAATACAAAAATTAGCCAGGTATGGTGGCACACGCCTGTGTACCAGCTACTTGGGAGGCTAAGGCAGGAGAATTGCTTGAACCAGGGAGGCGGAGATTGCGGTGAGCCGAGATCATGCCATTGCACTCCAGCCCGGACAACGAGAGCAAAACTCTATCTCAAAAAAAAAGAGTTTTAATATATATGAAGCAAAACTTGACGATATTAAAGGGATAGTCAATTCTAAAATCTCAATTCAAGATTTTAATTTCTTCATTCCAGCAACTCACAGAATAACAAGACAAAAAAGTCAGCAAAGACAGAGAAGATATAAGCAACAAGATTAAGCATCTGGACTTCACTGATATCTACAGAACTACACCTCAAAACTAGAGAATACATGTTCTTTCCAAGTGTTCATTGTATATTCCCCAGGATAAACCACATGCTAAAACAAACCTCAGAAAATTTAAAAGCATTAATATCATAAAGATTATGTTTTTGACTATAATCAAATTAAATTAGAAATCAACAATAATTAGGTAACTAAAAAAACACAAATATTTGGATATTAAACAACAAACTTCTAAATAATCCATGGATCAACTATGTACTGACAAGGAAAACTGGAAAATACGGAACTGAATAATAATGGAAATACATGTTAGAATTTATAAGATGCAGCAAAAACAGTACTTGAAGAGAAATATTCAGCTTTAAATGCTTATATTTTAAAAAGAAAAAGATCTAAAGTCAATGGCCTATGTTCTCTTCTTACAAAATGAAAAGAAAGAGCAAAATAAATGCAAAATAAGTAGAAAGAAGGAAATAATAAACAGCAGAAATCAGTGAAAAATAAAATGTACTACAATATAGAAAATCAATGACACTAATAACTCATTATTTAGAAGGATGAATGGAATTGGTAAATCTCTAGGTAGAATAACCAGAAAATAGCAGATTAACAATATTAAGAATTGAAAAAAAGAACATCACTATGGATTCTTCAGATATTAAAAAGGATAAGGGAATATTAACAACTTTATGCCAATAAAGTTGACAATCTAGATTAAATAAAAAATTATTTGAAAGAAACAATTACCAAAACTGATCCAAAATGAATTAGAAAATTTGAATAGCCCTACATCAATCAAAGAAATTGAATTCATAATTAAAACATTCCAACAAAGAAAAGTACAGATAAAGATGGCTGGACTGGTGAATTCAATCCAATACTTAAGGAAGAAATAATGCCAATCCTACACAAATTTTTTCAGAAAATACAGAGAGAACACTTTACAACTCATTACTTAAGAATAGAATCACTCTGATACCAAAACCAAAGACATCATGAGAAAAACAAAAGGCTACAGATCACTATCTCTCATAAACTTGGATGTAAAAATTCTTAACAAAATTCTAGCAAAGCATTTCCAACAATATATAAAAAGAATAATACATAATGATGACCTGGTATTTACCCCCATTAATCCCAAAGTTGATTTAGTTGATTTAATATCCCAAAATAAATCAATTTACTTTACCTTATTAACAGACTAGCTGAGGAAAAAAATCATAATTTCAATAGATGAAGAAAAAACAGACAAAATTTGACACCTACTCATAACAGAAATTAAAGGGAATATCCTCCACCTGATTAAGGGCATCATGCTCAACAATGTGAAGCTCAATGCTTTCCCACAAAGATCAGGAATGAGTAAAGGAAGTTCACTCCCATGACTTCTACTCAACATTGTACTGGATATGCTAACCAGTGCAATAGAGCAAAAAATGAAGAAAAAGAAAGAAAAGGCATACACAAAAGAAAGGAAAAAGCAGAACTGTGATTACCTGCAGACATCATCAATCTGCAAAAATCCTACTAGAAATTAAAAGCAAATTTAACAGAGTCACATGACACAAAGTACAAAAAATTGTGTTTTATAGATTCTCAATGGAAAGTTAGAAAATAAAGTTAATCCATTTATAATAGTATCAAAAACCAAAATACTTAGGAACAAATTTGGCAAAAAACATGCAAGATATGAACACTGAAAACTACAAAAAGTTGCAAAGGGAATAAAAGAAGGCCTAAGTAAATGGAGGAATATACCATGTTCATGGGTTGAAAGACTCAATAACACTGAGAAGGCAATTCTCTCCAAATTGTTCTAATTCAGTACAAACCCATTAATTTCCAGAAGGTTTTTTTTTTTTTTTTTTGAAGAAATTGATAAGCTGATTCTACAACTTACAGAGAAATGCAAAAGCATAGAATAGCCAAAACAACTTAGAAAAAAAAAGTCAGCCTTTCTATACATCTATAGTAATTAAGGCATTATGGTTAAGGCATTGAGATATATATACAGATCAGGGCAATAAAATAAAGAATCTACCTGATCATAGTTTTGCTGTAAAAAAATAAAAATAAAATAGATAATCTAGCAATAACTCCATACTTAATGATCAAATGGTTTGTGACAGAGGTGCCAAGATAATTCAATGCGGAAAGGATAATCTTTAAAACAGATATTGGTGAATTATGGTCATCATTATATGGGAAAAAATTAACTTTGACTCTTGTCTCACACAATACCAAAAATTAACTCAAAATAAATCATAGACCTAAAGGCAAAAAATATAAAAATTCTAGAAGAAAATCTTTGTAACCTTGGGTAAGACAAAGATTTCTTAAATAGGACATAAAAAGAAGAAACATAAAGATATTACCAACCAAAGAGAAAACATCTAGCACACTGCTGGAGATAAGGTATCACAGACTGAACTCACTGCTTGTATGGGTTCCCATAGTACTCTGTTCACACCTCTTTTACAGAACATATCACATCAAAATCATTTTTTCATTCAGATAAAACAGAAATGTATAAAAGATTCTCTATCTAGTCTCTAGAGCCTTTAGATCTTTACATAAAAAATTAATACGGAAAAAGATAGAAATTGGAAGGTAGCTTTTCACACATCAGACTAGACAAAAATAATATTTCAGAGAAAGCCTTTAGAAAAGCAAAGTATTATTAAAAAGTCAGAGTAGAAAAGCAAAAATTAAAAAGGAATTAACAAAATTTCACCAGAGATATATTTATGACAAGAAAGTGTAAGTGAAGGCCATACAGTGGCTCACGCCAGTACTTTGGGAGGCTGAGACGGGCGGATCACAAGGTCAGGAGTTCAAGACCAGCCTGACCAATATGGTGAAACCCCGTCTCTACTAAAAATGCAAAAATTATCCAGGTGTGATGGCACATGCCTGTAATCAAAGCTACTCAGGAGGCTGAGGCAGGAGAATCATGCCACTACACTCTAGCCTGGGCAACAGAGTGAGACTCTATCTCAAAAAAAAAAAAGAAAAGAAAAAAAAGAAAGTGTAAGTGAATCTTCTTTTACCTAAAAAGTATATATTCCTAGAAAAATAAATATAGAATCTAGTTTTTATAAAAGGAAACATTCTTGTGCAGTAGTAAACATTTCTTTATGAATTAATTTCATTATCATACTACATCAAAATAACCTTTTGTCATTTCAATTATGATTCTATATTTTATATAATTCTAAATGTTCCTAAATTAGGTTTGCTTAAAGCCAAATATAGAACTAAAATATTAATGCAAATTGAACTATACAATAACTTCACTTACTGTGAGGAAAAAAAAATCAGAAACCAATAATATAAATTATCCTAAAAGGCTGATTTTTTTGTCTAAAATCATAAAAGTACACTTTTAAAAAGCCATTTTTTGGGTCACAAGCAGTGCCAGGAAGAAGTAGAAATGATACAGAAAAACGAAAAAGATAAAAGTTTAAAGGTGTTCACAAATATAGGAAAAACACAAGATAAGTGAATCCAAAAAGGACAAGAATTGATACTTAATTTGAAAATTAAGCTGTCTATATTTATAAGGATCACTGCATCAATCATAGGTTTAAAGAGACAGAGAGACAGAGGCAGATATATATGCAAAACCTTGCAAGAATGACCTAATTCAAATCTTCAGTAAAAATGTCACAATCATAACTATTACTTACCAAACATCTTCTATGTACAAGTAAATTATCTCTAATCTTTAAGCAACAATCTTCCAAGACAGGTATTATTATTCCCATTTATCTTAACTTCAGAGAGGTTAAGAGAATGCTCAAAAGCATATTGTCATTAGTGGAGGAACAGGAATGTGAACCTACGTTTATTCTTTGAAAACAGCATTCTAGTTCACAAATGGTATCATATAAAATTTTTCTATTTCTTTTATTTATTTATTTATTTATTTTTTTTTTTTGAGACTCTTCACTCTTGTTGCCCAGGCTGAAGTTAAGTGGCACGATCTCAGCTAACTGCAACCTTCACCTCCTGGGTTCAAGCAATTTTCTAGCCTCAACCTCCCAAGTAGCTGAGATTACAGGCGACCGCCACCACACCCAGCTAATTTTTGTATTTTTAGTAGAAATGGGGTTTCACCATGTTGACCAGGCTGGTCTCAAACTCCTGACCTCAGATGATCTGCCTGCCTCAGCTTCCCAAAGTGCTGGGATTACAGGCATGAGCCACCTCGCCTGGCCCATATACAGTTTTTCTCAACAATTTTTGTCTCATTTAGAGTGATTATGGCTACAAAAGTAATCCTTTATCTGGCTGCATGTCTTCTTTTTTTTTTTTTAAGTAATCCTTTAGGGAAGTACAGAATAGTAAACCATTCACAAGGCAGCAGCAATAATAGAAATTCCATTAAATGAGGCCAAAAAGACCTACCAGAGTCAAAGGATAAAGTACTATGACTTTTATTATTATTATTTGAGACAAGGTCTCATTCTGTTGCCCAGACCAGAGTGTGGTGATGCAATCATAGTTCACTACAGCCTCTACCTCCCAGGCTCAAGTGATCTTCTCACCTTAGCCTCCCACGTAGCTGGAGATACAGGTACAATGCCACCATACCTGGCTAATTTTTGTATTTTCTGTAGAGACGAGGTCTCACTGTGTTGTCTAGTCTGGCCTCAAATTTGTGGGCTCAAGGGATCCTCACACCTCAGCCTCTCAAAGTGCTGGGATTATAGGCATGATCCACTATGCCCAGCCCTACAGTATATTATTAATAAGACATTAGGAAACTATTTTAAATCTCTAGGAAATATCCATTAACCTTTGTTAACCCAACAGAAAGTCAAGAATGGGATCAAATGGTTTTGCAGTTCTATGGAAAATATCACAAATACTTCAGTTACATCTTTTTTCATTGTATATATTTAAGGTATACAACGTGATGTTTTTGTTTACTTATACACAGTGAAATAATTATTACAGTCAATCAAATTAATATATTGATCATCTCACATAGTATCCCTTTTGTGTGTGTGTTTGTGTTATAAGAGAACCTAAAATCTACTATCTTAGCAATTATCCCTAATACAATACAGTATCATTAACTATAGTGCTCATGTGGTACATTTGATCTCTCTAGAATTATTCATCCTGTATATCTGCAACTTTATATCCTTGAATCTACACTCCCCCATTTCATCCCTCTCCTATACCCCACCCTCTATGCTTCAGGTGCCTCTTAAGAAATTGTTTCTGCGGGGCAAGGTGACACATCTGTAATCCCACCACTTTGGGAGGCCAAGGTGGTAGAGCCGCTTGAGCGGAGGAGTTCGAGAACAGCCTGGGCAATATGGTGAAATCCCACTTCTACAAAAAATACAAAAATTAGCTAGGCATGGTGGCATATATCTGTAGTCCCAGCTACTCAGGAGACAGAGATTGCAGTGAGTCAAGATTGTACCACTATACTCCAGCCTGGGTGACAGAGTAAGACACTGTCTAAAAAAAAAAACAAAAAGAAAAGAAATTGTTTCTAAAAGAAACTAGGGGTTAGGCTAGGAGTAGGCACACTGAAAATAAATAATATATAATAAAAAACAAAGATAATATCTTAAGCCTTGCACCATTCAAGAGACTACAGATAATTACAGTGCTTTATTAGAAAAAACAGAAATTTCCCTGATTAAATACCATTCCGAAAATAAACAGTCATTGACAGAGAATACAATTATTTTAAATTGAAGGGAAGAAACATCATCATATTTCATCTAAAATATTCATTCAAAAAGAGATGTTCCAAAGTCTATATAAAGAACTAAAATGTAACTTACTTATCAAGAAGCACAGAGAAAAAAAATTTAAATCTCACACATGCAGGAAAAGAATTAAATTTGCAGATGGAAAGCACACTACCAAAAAAAAAAAAAGGAAGCCTTATCAGCTCAAGGAAGTAATTTTATATTTTGCTGAAGTACAGATTATTAAAATATTAATAAGTGCACTAAATCAATAAAATGTTATATTAAAGTAATAAGTCATCACAAAATATTCTGTGAAAATAAATAAAATCTCTACCTTTGGCCATTTGGGATTGAGAAGTCGAGCTTTGATTGCATCATCCAGTGCCTTGTCATACTGCTGGATTTTCATGTAGGCTGCAGATCTATTGCTGTATAAGATGCAGTTCTGAGGGTCAGCAGCCAGGGCTTCATTATACAGAACAATAGCTGTGTGGAAATCTCCATCATGACAGGCCTGATTACTCTGACGAACTTTCTCAACAAATTCAGCTTTGCTCAGTACCGGTCCATCAGGACTTCTCTGACCAATAGTGTTAGCATCAAAGAGAGGAATCTACAAACAAAGAAACTTTATCAGACAAAGTTCAGATAGTCCAGAAGGGTTCCCCATCTGCTAAGATTTGGATGTCTGTCCCCTCCAAATTGCATATTAAAATCTGATCCCCAACATTGGAGGTGGAGCCTAATGGGAGGTATTTAGGTCATAGGAGTAAATCACTCATGAACAGATTAATGCCCTCCCTTGAGGGTGAGTGAATTCTTACTCTATTAGTTCTCAAGAAAGCCAGTTCTTAAGAGGCCTGCCATTGGTCTCTCTCTCTCTTACTTCCTCTCACTATGTGATCTCTGCAAGCACAAGCCAGCTCCCCTTTGCCTTTTGCCATGAGTAAAAGCAGCTTAATGCCCTTACCAGATACAGATGCCTAACCTTGAACTTTCCATTCATCAAAATCATGAGCCAAATAATCATTTTTCTTTATAGATGACTCAGCTTCAGGTATTTCTTTACTTTTTACTCTTATTTTTTTCAGATGAGGTCTCACTCTGTTGCCCAGGCTAAAGTGTGGTGGCACAAGCCTGGTTCACTGCAGCCTCAACCTCTGGGCACAAGCAATCTTCTTGCCTCAGCCATTTGAGTAGCTGGAAGTACAGGTATATGCCATGGCATGCAGCTAACTTTTTTATTTTTTTTTTGTAGAGGATGGATTTCACTGTATTGCCCAGTCTGGTTTTGAACTCCTAGCCTCAAGCGATCCTTCAACTTCAGCCTCCCAAAATGCTGGCATTACAAGCATGAGTCACTGTGCCTGGCCAAGTATTCCCTTATAGCCACACAAAACAGACTCTAAGACATCACGTGAACCTAAATAAAACAAATATTTTTCATGATCTCCTGAACATTATAGTTAACTTTTGTGAACTGGAAAACAGTAATATTCTCTTAAAGCAGCCAACAAAGTGCCTTGCATGCATATGTATATGTGTATGTTTGATAGTTACATATATGTATATTCGTTTTTGTTGAATGAATAAATGCAAAATGATAGTTACATATATGTATATTTGTATTTGTTGAATGAATGAATAAATGCCATTTTCCTTGGCAATTTAAAGTTAAATACTATGGAAAAAATAAAATACAAACATATATGGACACTATAATCTCAACTATGTTAAGATGACTGCACTTAAAATAATGATGAAAAGCCAGGCACAGTGGCATGCACCTGTCGTCCCAGCTACCAAAGATGGTGAAGCAGGAGGATCACTTTAGCCCAGAAATTTAATACTATAGTGTGCTATAACTGCACCTGTCAATAGCCATTGCACTCCAGTCTGGACAACATAGTGAGACCCATCTCTAAAAATAAATCAAAATACTAATCATACTAAATTATATCTGGAAATAAGGTTGTGAAGTGTTTTAATTTTCTTAAACATATACAAGTTTTAAAATTAAAAAATAAGCTTAAAAAATGTTTTTCAGCCTGGCCAATATGGTGATACCCCATCTTCACCAAAAATATAAAAATTAGCCAGGCGTGGTAGCACACACCTATAGTCCCAGCTACTCAGGAGGCTAAGGCAGAAGAATTGCTTGAACCCAGGAGGCAGAGGTTACAGTGAGCCAACATCGCACCACTGCACTCCAGCCTGGGCAACAGAGCAAGACTCGTTCTCAAAAAAAAAAAAAAAAAAAAAAGTTTTCATGTACCATTGAATCTTTTTGGACTGGCAAATTCAGTGACTATAATTTGGCTACTACCATGAAATTTCAAAGACAAACAACAGTTTTTAAAGACCAGCAAAAAAAAAAAAAAAAATTCAGCTGCAAACTATGTTCTGGCAATTTAAAATCTGTTTTTGATGTTGATTTTTCAAAATCACTAAGTTTTCTGTAACTTTATATGACAGCAGTGACCTTAAAACCAAAGGGAGCAAACGTGTCAAGTGTTTTTGTTTGGTTGGCTGGTTTGGTTTTTTTTGTGCTTTTTTTGAGACAGGGTCTTGCTCTGTCACCCAGGTTGGAGTACAGTGGTATGATCATGGCTCACTGCAGCCTCAACCTCCTAGGCTCAAGCTATCTTCCCACCTCAGCCTCCCAAGTTGCTGGAACCTCAGACATCCACCACCCCACCTGGCTAACTTTATTATTTTGTAGAAACAAGGTCTCCTCACGTTGCTGAGGCTGATCTCAAACTCCTGGGCTCAAGCAATCCTCCTACCTTTACCTCCTAAGCTGCTGGAACTACAGGTGTGAACCACAGCATCCAGCTTGTTATTCATTTTTAAAACATAAAAATTATGAACTGTATTCGAGTACAGAGGGGAGAAATTTAACATCCTGATAACAGTAGTTATCAGGAGAGACATTTTATACTTTTAAGCAAGCTTGCCCTAAGTGAAATTAAAACAAAAAGTATTTTTTCCCTATGTCTTCCTTTAAGATCAAGTCCAGTACCTCCATTCATAAGAGGATGCATCTGATTTGATGCAATAGGCCAACATATACAAAGAAATAGACTCCTTAAAGAAGTATTTGCATGAAAAAAAGAAAAAATTCCCCAAAGAAGGGAAGAAAGGCAGATCTAACTGCACACATGAGCAACCACTATTCTTCCTCTGCTCACAAGGATATTATATCCTGACTTCCAGGACAATTCAAAACATTCAAGGATTCTGTAAGTTTCAAATATCAGTGTCCAAGTTATATTCAACTTTCTTTCTTTTTTTCTTTTTTTTTCAGGAGTTTCACTCTTGTTGCCCAGGCTGGAGTACAATAGCACAATCTAAACTCACTGCAACCTCAGCCTCCCAGGTTCAAGCAATTCTCCTGCCTCAAACTCCCGAGTAGCTGGGATTACAGGCATGCACCAATATTCAACTTTCTCATACTGTAAGTGGCCAACCAATAATGTACTTAAAGGTTTTCTTTTTAATTATGATCATGAAACATATTGCTTGAAAGTAAATGGACTATATAACATTTGCCAAACAACCAGAATTTTCAGTCTTTATTCTTTTTATCCCATCATCAAATCAATGTATAAAACACTGACAATATGTAAGACTGATTTCATTTTGGAAAATAAGATCATAATGGCTCTGCTTAAGGTCAATACTCATAAGGTATAGAAACAAATTCTGTATCTGAAAATTCAGGGGCATGACATAAAAAAAGCAACTAAAGACTTTTACAGTAAAATAAATTATTAGGTTCATAAGTAGCCTCTAAGTTATAAAAAAAAAAAAAAGAAGAAAGAAAGAAAGAATAATCCTACTATTATAGTATTCCCTACTTCTCATAAAGAATTGCAGAATAGGCTGAACTCAGTGGTTCACACCTGTAATCCCAGCACACTGGAAGACTAAGGAGGGAAGACTGCTTGAGCCCAGAAGTTTGAGACCAGCCTGGCAACACAGCAAGACCCTATCTCTATTTTAAAAAGAAAAAAAATTATTTAAAAAATTTGCAAGTGGGGCATAGTGGCTCACACCTGTAATCCCAGCACTTTGGAGGCCAAAGCAGATGGATCACCTGAGGTGAGGAGTTCAAGACCATCCTGGTCAACATGGTGAAACCCCATCTCTACTAAAAATACAAAAATTAGCCAGGCATGGTGACAGGCGTCTATAATCACAGCTACTTGGGAGGCTGAGGCAGGAGAATCGCTTGAACCCAGGAGGCAGAGGTTGCAGTGAGCCAAGATCATACCATTGCAACCCAGCCTGGGTGACAAGAGTGGGACTCCATCTCAAAAAAAAAAAAAATGTTTAAAAAGAATTGCAGATTAGGCCAGGTGCAGTAGCTCATGCCTGTAATCCCATACTTTGGGAGGCTAAGATGGGAGGATTGCTTGATACCAGGAGTTCAAGACCAGTCTGGGCAACAAAGCAAGACCCTGTCTCTACAAAAAAGACAAAAAATAGCTGGGTGTGGTGACACGCACCTGTAGTCCCAGCTACTAGGGAGGCTGAAGTGGGAGGACCGCTTGAGCCTAGGGGGTCAGGGCTGAAGTGAGCTATGATCATGCCACCTGCACTTCAGCCCGAGCAACAAGCAAGACCCTGTCTCAAAAAAAAAAGAATGGAAGGGTAGTAATTTTGGTTCAATGCCAACACAGATAAGAATCAAATTAAGAAGAAAAGTGATCTTCATTCTATTACCTCCATGTACAGTAATATAAAGTAACATTTCCCAAAATATATTCTAAGGAAACCGTAGGTCCTCAGGAGACTAGGATAAACAACATTAAATAAATCTCTTCTTTAGTGAAATCTCTCTCAGAGATCTTATTTTGCACACTGTGGATCTGAGAGGGGGGAATACCATACATCATAAGATCAAATGACCTTTATAGTGAAGCAGCTAGTAAGTCCAGAAATTGCTTGAAACACTGATGTAAACCATTACTAAGGCCTCTAAGAGCAAAGAAAATACCATGAATCAGTTAGTACTAGCATAAAGATTCTAAATACTAGAGGAGAACTCCACCACCATCAAATGTTCACAAATTTAAAAGAAAAATGCACTGTAGTAAGCGCTCCACAGAAGCTTCTAACTTGTCAAAATATATCTGCGTTTACTCAGCTGGAGACTGTGTGGTTGTTAGAAGGCCAAGAAACAGAAACTTCTGGCCAGGCGCAGTGGCTCACGCTTGTAATCCCAGCACTTTGGGAGGCCGACTAAAAATACAAAAATTAGCTGGACATGGTGGCACGCGCCTGTAGTCCCAGCTACTCAGGAGGCTGAGGCAGGAGAATCACTTGAACCCAGGAGGCAGAGATTACAGTGAGCTGAGATGGTACCATTGCATTCCAGCCTGGTAACAGAGCAAGACTCGGTCTCAAAAAAAAAAAAAAGAAACAGAAATTTCTGTGTATGGCTAAGAAGAATAAACATAACTTCCCAAGTCCTTTTCTTTCTTTCTTTTTTTTTTTTTTGGAGATGGAGTCTCTCTCTGTTGCCCAGGCTGGAGGGCAGTGGCATGATCTGGGCTCACTGCAACCTCCACCTCCAGATTCTATCAATTCTCCTGCCTCAGCCTCCCAAGTAGCTGGGATTACAGGTGTGTACCATCACACCTGGCTAATTTTTGCATTTTTAGTAGAAACGGGATTTCGCCATGTTGGCCAGGCTGGTCTCAAACTCCTGACCTCAAGTGATCCCCCTGCCTTGGCCTCCCAAAGTGCTGGGATTATAGGCGTGAGCCACCACGCCCAGCTCCAAGTCCTTTTCTATCTTATCTGTAATTGATAAACTTGACATAGAAAAAAGACCTTTGCATGTATTTCTCAGATTATATATATATGTTACACGTAAAATAACCAGCCATATTAAATTCAGGAACTAATTTAACAAGTTTACTTAGATTAACTATTATGATATTATTTCTTCCTTCATGAGTTCCAAAATAGAGAAAAATATTGTGACTGTATTTCATATACATATAGCATATGGATGTCAACATATATTAACATCGCTGATATTTTCATCTGATCCTCTGACAAATTCATCTTAAAAGGGTAGGAGTGTCAGTAACATGTGAGCCAAATGGGCTCAGTATATGCAGCCACATATAATTACTACATACATGGTATAATTTCAGTCCTGTTATGAATTTTTCCAGCTTCATTGAGGTATAAATTGACAAATAAAAACATGTATGTAGAAGGTGTGTAATGTGATGCTTTGATATGTGTATGTATCGTGAAATGATTACCACAATCAAGCTAATTAACATATCCATCACCTCAAAGAGCTATCTTTTGTGTATACGGTAAAAATACTTAAGACCTACTCTCTCAGCAAATTTCAAGTGTATAATACATTAACTACAGTCACCATGCTGCACACTAGGTCTCCAGAACTTATTTACCTTATAGCTGAAGGTATGTACCCCTTGACCAACGTCTCCCCATTTCTCCCACCCTTGTCCCCTGATAACCACTCTTCTACTCTGTTTTTATGAATTCAACATTTTTAGATCCTACATATAAGTTAGATTATACAGTATTTGTCTTTCTGTGTATGGCTCATTTCACTTAGCATAACATCCTCTAGGTTCATCCATATTGTTGCAAATGTCAGGGTTTCCTTCTTAAGGTTGAATAATATTGGAATTTTGTGTATGCACATTTTTTTAATTCATTCATCCATCAATGGACACAGGTAGTTTCTATAACTTGGTCATTGTGAATAACACTGCAACATACATCAAAGTGCAGATATCTCTTCAAGATAGTAATTTTATTTCCTTCAGAGACACATCCAGAAGTGGGACTGCTGGCTCCTATGGTAGTTATGTTGAGCAGCTTTTCATATCCCTGTTAGAAGTTTGTAGGTCTTCTTTCTACAAATTATATTCAGGTATTTTGCTCATTTTAAAAATGAGGTTACTTATTTGCTAACGAGTAGTATGAGTTCCTTATTTATTGTGTATATTAACTCTCATCAGGCATATGATTTACAAATATTTTATCCCACCCCATAGGTTACTTTTTCATTTTGTTGACTTTTTTTTTTTGTAGAGATTTTTAGTTTGATGTAGTCCCATTAGCTTCTTTTGCCTAGGTTTTTGGTGTCGCATCCAAAAAAATCATTGCCAAAAGCAGTATTATGGAACTTTTCCTTCTGTGTTTTCTTCTAGGAGTTTTAGAGTTTCAGGTCCTATGTTTAAGTATTTAATCTAGTTTGAGTTGATTTTTGTGTGTGGTGTAAGTTAAGGATCCAATTTCACTTTATGGCATGTGATAGCCAGTTTTCCCAGGACCATATATGTTGGAAACTATCTTTCCCCATTGTGTATCTGCTTAAAATAGACTGCTATAACTATGTTTTATGTAAGCATCAAGGTAACCACAAAGCAAAAACCTATAATAGATACACAAAAGATAAAAGAACCAAAGCATACTATAGAAAATCATCAAATCAGCAAGGAAGACAAGAAAAAAACAAAGGAATAAAAGATTTATAAAACAGCCTGAAAACAATTGACAAAATGGCAATAGTAGGTACTTACCTATCAATAAGTACTTTAAGTGTAAATGTAGTAAGTTCTCCAATCAAAGAACAGAAAGATTGAACGGATAAAAATTCAGGACTCAATAAAATTTTTAAATTAAAAAAAAACAGGACAGAGATACTGCTTACAAAAACTATATGCTGCTTACAAAAGACTCATTTCAGCTTTAAGAATACATACAGACTGAAAGTGAAGGGACAGGAAAGACATTCCATGCAAATAGAAACCAAAAGAGAGCAGGGATAACTATACTTATATCAGACAAAATAGACTTTAAGTCAAAAACTATTAATAAGAGACAAATAAAATAACTGTATAATTATAAAAAGGTGAATTCATTAAGATGGTATAATTATAAATACATACGCATCTAACATCACAGTACCTAAATATATAAAGCAAATATTAACAAATCTGAAGGGAGAAATAGTAATACAGAAATAGTGGAAACTTCAATATGCAACAGACAGAAATCAATACGGAATATACTGGACTTGAACCATACTTCAGACCAAATGGACCCAACAGACATGTACAGAACATGCCATCCAACAGTAGCGGAATATAAATTCTGTTATAAATTTTGATTATTCAAATGATATATTAAAAAAACTTATTGCCTCTATATTAAGAATTACAGGTAATTCAAAGAATTAAATATATGAAATAAAATTATAAACTATTGAAAGGAAAGAATCTTTTTTTAATTTTTTTGAGACAGAGTCTTGCTCAGTCACCAGGCGCCAGGCTGGAGTACAGTGGAATGATCTCGGCTCACTGCAACCTCTGCCTCCCGGGTTCAAGCAATTCTCCTGCCTCAGCCTCCCAAGTAGCTGGGACTACAGGCACGCGCCACCACACCCAGCTAATTTTTTTTGTATTTTAGTAGAGATGGGGTTTCACCATGTTGGCCAGGATGGTCTCAATCTCTTGACCTCGTGATCCGCCCACCTTGGCCTCCCAAAGTGCTGGGATTACAGGCGTGAGCCACCGCAACCAGCCAAGAATCTTTTATTATGTAGAACTGAGTCCTTTCTAAGTATAACACATAAACCACAAAACATAATATAAAAGACTGATTAATATGACAGCATAAAAAATTTTAATATCTGCATGGAAAAAATGGATTAGACCAAAAAAGATGAATAACAAATTGGTTTTAAAAAATGCAACACATGATAAATGGCTAGTGTTCTTAGTATAGATAGAGCTCCTACAAATCAGTAAGAAAATGGACAAACAATTAAGTGGAAAAAGTGGACAAAAGACACATACAGACAGATCACAAAAAAAGGAACTCCATATGGTGTTTAAATACACTTTTTTTAAAATGTGTAACCTCAGTTATTTTAAAAGAAAATTAAAACTAAAAACACTATTTTTTTTAACCTCTCCTACTAACAGAATCCCTACTAACAGAAATAAAAATTAGCAGTACACTTTGTTGGTTAAGGGGGTAGGAAAAAGTTACACACATACACTCATACATTGTTGGTAGAAGAGGGGTCTCACTATATTGCCCAGGCAGGTCTCAATCTCCTGGGCTCAAGCTATCTTCCCACCTCTGGTTCCCTAAGAGCTGGGATTACAGGCATGAGCCACCATGCCTGGCCTGATACAATGAACAATTTAGGAATATCTATAAAAATGTCACAGTTGCATAACCTTTCAATTCTAGAAATGTTCTCTCTACTTTGGGTAATTCATCCTATAAATTACGCACTTACATGTGTTGACAAAATCACATATATTAATACGAGGATATTCATTATAGCATCATTTGTATTACCATGACATTAGAAATAATTTAAATGTTAGGCAACAGGAAAATGGATAAGCACAGGGTTTTGCAAGGCATAAGTAAGTTTTAATAGATCCATGTAATTATTATAAATCCAGCCAAAAGAATGAGAAATATTTTATACACTGATATAGAAAGAAAGAAAAAAATCACAATGCAGAAGAAATTGTATCAGTTTACACTTCTACCAACAACGTATGAGTATAACTTTTTCCTTACCCTCTCTCCATTCACCAAGCTACTCTTATGCCTAGAGAGTAGGATCTTTTTCAAATTCACACAAAGATGCCACATGGATGAGCAAAGGCATATGTTAGTTGTGTAATTATATGGTTTGGCTTTGTCCCCACCCAAGTCTCATCTTGAATTTACATGTGTTACGCGAGGGATCCAATGGGAGGTAATTAAATCATGGGGCAAGTCTTTCCCATGCTGTTCTTGTGAGTAAGTCTCACGATTTCTGATGGTTTTAAAAATGGGAGTTTTCCTGCACAAGCTCTCTCTTTGCCTGCCGTCATCCATGTAAGATGTGACTTGCTCCTCCTTGCTTTCCACCATGATTGTGAGGCCTCCTCAGTCACATAGAACTGTGAGTTCAATTAAACCTCTTTCTTTTGTAAATTGCCCAGTTTTGGGTATGTCTTCATGAGCTGCAAGAAAAAGGACTAATATATGTATTTTCAAAACAAACAAAATAGATAAGAGAAAATTTCACCAGAGAATTGACCATGTAACAAAGAATTGAATGCATATTACAAGACTAAAATATATAATACCCTAAATTAAGAACTGTGTGGATGAGTTTAGAAAGATTTGATGTAGCTAACAACAAGATTAATAAACTGGAAGATAAGTAATAGAAAATCTTCAAAATGGTAGCCAGGCACAGTGGCTCATGTCTGTAATCCCAGCAGTTTTGGAGGCTGAGGTGGGCAGATTTCTTGAGCCCAGGAGTTCAAGACCAGTCTGGGGAACACAGCAAAACCCTATCTCTACCAAAAATACAAAAACTGAGGTGGGAGGATCACCTAAGCCTGAGGAGGTTTAGGCTGTGGTGAACCATGATCACATCACTGCACTCCAGCCTGGGTGACAGACTTGAGACCCCATCTCAAAAAAAAAGAAAAAAAAAAATCCCCAAAATGAACTATAGAGGGGAAAAAAGTAAAAGTGGGGGGGAGAAGATGGGCACATAAGAGACTTAAGTAATATATCCAAAAAAAAAAAAAAAAGCAATATATCCAAGAGATCCAAGAGATCTGACACACGTATAATATAGAATTTAAGGAGAAGAGAGAGAAGGGAGTTAGAAACAATATTTGAATACAATGACCAAGAATTTTCTAAAACTGATAAGAAACATGGACTCACAGAATACTGAACCCATAGCTTTCAGACTTTCATTCAACGTCAAGATACCACAAAGAAAATCACACCTAAACGTATCATAGTCAAACTGTTTTTTAAAAAAACAAACAAAAAAAAAAACCAGAGAAAATGTTAAAGCAGACAGAGGGAAATAAGACACATTACCTTGCAAGGAGCTACAAGCTGCATACTCAACAGAAATGATGGAAGCTGAAATAGCACCTAACATACTCAGAGAAAACATTCTTCAAAACTGAGAGTGAAATAGGAATATGCATACATTACTCATGGGAATATAAAATGGTACAACCACTGTGGAAATAGTATGGCAGGTCCCTGAAAAAAGAAAAATATAATTACTATATGACCCAGGAATTCTACTCTTAGGTATCTACCCAAATGAACTGAAAACCTGTCCATGGAAAAACTAGTACACAAATTTTCATAGCAGATTTATAATAGCCAAAAAGTGGAAACAACGGAAATATCTATTTATTAATTAATTAATAAAGTATGGGATAACCATACAATGAAATATTACTCAACCATAAAAACGTAATGAATAGACCTGGAGCAGTGGCTCACTCCTGTAATCCCAGCACTTTGGGAGCCCAAGGTAGACGGATCACTAGGTCAGGAGATGGAGAGCATCCTGACCAACATACTGAAACCCCATCTCTACAAAAATGCAAAAAATAAATTAGGTGTGCGTGTTGGTGCATGCCTGTAGTCCCAGCTACTCTGGAGGCTGAGGCAGGGGAATTGCTTGAACCCGATAGGCAGAATGATGTTGCAGTGAGTGGAGATCGCACCACTGCACTCTAGCCTGGTGACAGAGCAAGACTCTGTCTCAAAGGAAAGAAACGGAATAAAACACATTACAACATGGATACACCTGGAAAATACTATTAAGTGAAAGAAGCCAGACACAAAAGGCCATATACTGTATGATTCAATTTATTGAATCTCCATAGTAGACAAATCCTTCGAGATGGAAAGCAGACCGGTGGAGAAAATAAGGAGTGACTCTTTTTTTTTTTTTTTTAATTGCATTTTAGGTTTTGGGGTACATGTGAAAAACATGCAAAGTTGTTGCATAGGTGCATTCATGGCAGTGTGATTTGCTGCCTCCCTCCCCCTCACCCATATCTGGCATTTCTCCCCATGCTATCCCTCCCCAACTCCCCCCCCGCTGTCCCCCCCACTCCCCCGCAACAGACCCCCGTGTATAGTGCTCCCCTCCCTGTGTCCATGTGTTCTCCTTGTTCAACACCCTTCTATGAGTGAGAACATGTGGTGTTTGGTTTTGTGTTCTTGTGTCAGTTTGCTGAGAATGATGGTTTCCAGGTTCATCCATGTCCCTACAAAGGACGCGAACTCCTCATTTTTAATGGCTGCATAATATTCCATGGTGTATATGTGCCACATTTTTCCTGTCCAGTCTATCATCGATGGGCATTTGGGTTGGTTCCAGGTCTTTGCTATTGTAAACTGTGCTGCAACGAACATTCGTGTGCATGTGTCCTTATAGTAGAACGATTTATAATCCTTTGGATATATGCCCAGTAATGGGATTGCTGGGTCAAATGGAATTTCTATTTCTAGGTCCTTGAGGAATCGCCACACTGTTTTCCACAGTGGTTGAACTAATTTACACTCCCATCAACAGTGTAAAAGTGTTCCTATTTCTCCACATCCTGTCCAGCATCTATTTTCTCCAGATTTTTTAATGATCGCCATTCTAACTGGCGTGAGATGGTATCTCAATGTAGTTTTGATTTGCATTTCTCTAATGACCAGTGATGATGAGCATTTTTTCATATGTTTGTTGGCCTCTTGTATGTCTTCTTTTGTAAAGTATCTGTTCATATCCTTCGCACATTTTTGAATGGACTTGTTTGTTTTTTTCTTGTAAATCTTTTTTAGCTCGTTGTAAATTCTGGATATCAGCCCTTTGTCAGATGGGTAGGCTGCAAAAATTTTTTCCCATTCTGTTGGTTGCCGATTCACTCTATTGACTGTTTCTTTTGCCGTGCAGAAGCTGTGGAGTTTGATTAGGTCCCATTTGTCTATTTTGGCTTTTGTTGCCAATGCTTTTGGTGTTTTGGTCATAAAGTCCTTGCCTACGCCTATGTCCTGAATGGTTTTGCCTAGATTTCCTTCTAGTGTTTTTATGGTGTTAGGCCTTATGTTTAAGTCTTTAATCCATCTGGAGTTAATTTTAGTGTAAGGTGTCAGGAAGGGGTCCAGTTTCTGCTTTCTGCATATGGTTAGCCAGTTTTCCCAACACCACTTATTGAACAGGGAATCCTTTCCCCATTGCTTGTTTTTATCAGGTTTGTCAAAGATCGGGTGGTTGTAGATATGTTGTGTCGCCTCCGACGCCTCTGTTCTGTTCCATTGGTCTATATCTCTGTTTTGGTACCAGTACCATGCTGTTTTGATTACCGTGGCCTTGTAGTAGAGTTTGAAGTCCGGTAGTGTGATGCCTCCTGCTTTGTTCTTTTTGCTTAGAATTGACTTGGCTATGCGGGCTCTCTTTTGGTTCCATATGAAGTTTAAGGTGGTTTTTTCCAGTTCTGTGAAGAAGGTCATTGGTAGCTTGATGGGGATAGCGTTGAATCTGTAAATTACTTTGGGCAGTATGGCCATTTTCACGATATTAATTCTTCCTAACCATGAACATGGAATGTTTCTCCATCTGTTTGTGTCCTCTCTTATTTCATTGAGCAGTGGTTTGTAGTTCTCCTTGAAGAGGTCCTTTACGTTCCTTGTTAGTTGTATTCCTAGGTATTTTATTCTCTTTGTAGCAATTGTGAATGGCAGTTCGTTCTTGATTTGGCTCTCTTTAAGTCTATTATTGGTGTATAGGAATGCTTGTGATTTTTGCACATTGATTTTGTATCCTGAGACTTTGCTGAAGTTGCTTATCAGTTTCAGGAGATTTTGGGCTGAGATGATAGGGTCTTCTAGATATACAATCATGTCGTCTGCAAATAGAGACAATTTGACTTCCTCCTTTCCTAATTGAATACCCTTTATTTCTTTTTCTTGTCTGATTGCTCTGGCTAGAACTTCCAGTACTATATTGAACAGGAGTGGTGAGAGAGGGCATCCTTGTCTAGTGCCAGATTTCAAAGGGAATGCTTCCAGTTTTTGCCCATTCAGTATGATATTGGCTGTTGGTTTGTCATAAATAGCTTTTATTATTTTGAGGTACGTTCCGTCGATACCTAGTTTATTGAGAGTTTTTAGCATAAAGGACTGTTGAATTTTGTCGAAGGCCTTCTCTGCATCAATTGAGATAATCATGTGGTTTTTGTCTTTGGTTCTGTTTATGTGGTGAATTACATTTATAGACTTGCGTATATTGAACCAGCCTTGCATCCCCGGGATGAATCCTACTTGATCATGGTGGATAAGCTTTTTGATGTGCTGTTGCAATCGGCTTGCCAGTATTTTATTGAAGATTTTTGCATCTATGTTCATCATGGATATTGGCCTGTAATTTTCTTTTCTTGTTGAGTCTCTGCCGGGTTTCGGTATTAGGATGATGTTGGTCTCATAAAATGATTTGGGAAGGATTCCTTCTTTTTGGATTATTTGAAATAGTTTCAGTAGGAATGGTACCAGTTCCTCTTTGTATGTCTGGTAGAATTCGGCTGTGAACCCATCTGGACCTGGGCTTTTTTTGGGTGGTAGGCTCTTAATTGCTGCCTCGACTTCAGACCTTGTTATTGGTCTATTCAGGGTTTCGACTTCTTCCTGGTTTAGGCTTGGGAGGAGGCAACTGTCCAGGAATTTATCCATTTCTTCCAGGTTTTCTAGTTTATGTGCATAGAGTTGTTTGTAATAATTTCTGATGATGGTTTGAATTTCTCTGGCATCTGTGATGATATCCCCTTTATCATTTTTTACTGCATCTATTTGGTTATTCTCTCTTTTCTTTTTTATTAGTCTGGCTAGTGGTCTGTCTATTTTGTTGATCTTTTCAAAAAACCAGCTCCTGGATTTATTGATTTTTTGAAGGGTTTTTCGTGTCTCTATCTCCTTCAATTCTGCTTTGATCTTAGTTATTTCTTGTCTTCTGCTAGGTTTTGAGTTTTTTTGATCTTGCTCCTCTAGCTCTTTCAATTTTGACGATAGAGTGTCAATTTTAGATCTCTCCTTTCTTCTCATGTGGGCACCTATTGCTATATATTTTCCTCTAGAGACTGCTTTAAATGTGTCCCAGAGATTCTGGTATGTGGTGTCTTCGTTCTCATTGGTTTCGAAGAACATCTTTATTTCTGCCTTCATTTCAGTGTTTATCCAGTCAACATTCAGGAGAAAGTTGTTCAATTTCCATGAGGCTGTGCGGTTCTGGGTTGGCTTCTGAATTCTGAGTTCTAACTTGATTGCACTGTGGTCTGAGAGACTGTTTGTTATGGTTTCCGTTCTTTTGCATTTGCTGAGGAGTGATTTACTTCCAATTATGTGGTCAATTTTAGAGTAGGTGTGATGTGGTGCTGAGAAGAATGTATATTCTGTGGATTTGGGCTGGAGAGTTCTGCAAATGTCTATTAGGTTTGCTTGGTCCAGGTCT
Organism: Aotus nancymaae; assembly: GCF_030222135.1. Classification (NCBI taxonomy): domain Eukaryota; kingdom Metazoa; phylum Chordata; class Mammalia; order Primates; family Aotidae; genus Aotus; species Aotus nancymaae. Next base: position 3,521,088 of record NW_026988491.1, read on the forward strand.
GAGTTCAAGTCCTGGATATCCTTGTTAATTTTCTGTCTCGTTGATCTGTCTAATATTGACAATGGGGTGTTGAAGTCTCCCACTATTATTGTGTGGGAGTCTAGGTCTCTTTGTAAGTCTTTAAGAACTTGCCTTATGTATCTAGGTGCTCCTGTATTTGGTGCATATATATTTAGGATCGTTAGCTCTTCTTGTTGCATTGATCCTTTTACCATTATGTAATGTCCTTCTTTGTCTCTTTTGATCTTTGTTGCTTTAAAGTCTATTTTATCAGAGATGAGAATTGCAACTCCTGCTTTTTTTTGTTCTCCATTTGCTTGGTAAATCTTCCTCCATCCCTTTATTTTGAGCCTTTGTGTATCCTTGCTTGTGAGGTGGGTTTCCTGGATACAGCACACTGATGGGTTTTGGCTTTTTATCCAATTTGCCAATCTGTGTCTTTTGATTGGGGCATTTAGTCCATTTACATTTAGGGTTAATATTGTTATGTGTGAATTTGATCCTGTCATTTTGATGCTAGCTGGCTGTTTTTCCCATTGGTTGATGCAGATTCTTCATTGTGTTGATGCTCTTTACCATTTCGTGCATTTTTGGAGTGGCTGGTACTGGTTGTTTTTTTCTATGTGTAGTGCCTCCTTCGGGAGCTCTTGTAAAGCTGGTCTGGTGGTGATGAAATCTCTGAGTGCTTGCTTGTTCTCAAAGGATTTTATTTTTCCTTCACTTATGAAGCTTAGTTTGGCTGGATATGAAATTCTGGGTTGAAAGTTCTTTTCTTTAAGGATGTTGAATATCAGCCCCCACTCCCTTCTGGCCTGTAGGGTTTCTGCTGAGAGATCTGCTGTAAGTCTGATGGGCTTCCCTTTGTGGGTAACCCGACCTTTCTCTCTGGCTGCCCTTAGTATTTTCTCCTTCATTTCAACCCTGGCGAATCTGATGATTATGTGCCTTGGGGTTGCTCTTCTAGAGGAATATCTTTGTGGTGTTCTCTGTATTTCCTGGACTTGAATATTGGCCTGCCTTGCTAGGTTGGGGAAGTTTTCCTGGATAATATCCTGAAGAGTATTTTCCAGCTTGGATGCATTCTCTTCGTCACATTCAGGTACACCTATCAAACGTAGATTAGGTCTTTTCACATAGTCCCATATTTCTTGTTGACTCTGTTCATTCCTTTTTATCCTGTTTTCTCTAATCTTGCCTTCTCGTTTTATTTCATTGAGTTGATCTTCGACCTCTGATATCCTTTCTTCTGCCTGGTCAATTCGGCTGTTGAAACTTGTGCATGCTTCGCGAAGTTCTCGTGTTGTGTTTTTCAGCTCCATCAATTCGCTCATATTCCTAAGTTGTCCATTCTCGTTAACATTTCGTCAAGTCTTTTTTCAAGGTTCTTAGTTTCTTTGCATTGGGTTAGAACATGTTGTTTTAGCTCACGGAAGTTTCTTATTATCCACTTTCTGAAAGCTGATTCTGTCATTTCATCACGCTCATTCTCCATCCAGTCTTGTTCCCTTGCTGGTGAGGAGTTGTGCTCCCTTGTAGGAGGAGAGGTGTTCTGGTTTTGGGTGTTTTCATCCTTTTTGCGCTGGTTTCTTCCCATCTTTGTGGATTTATCCACCTATCGACTTTGTAGTTGCTGTCTTTCTGATTTTGGTAATTTTAAGTCTGTAGTAGCTGAACTCATAAAACCCCCTTTTCTTCCCCCTAGGTGGTCTGTCCCAGGGAATTAGGGCGTTATGATTTTCCGCTGTTGCAATGGTTTTCCCTGCCCACAAGGTGGCAGCCTAGTCACACTCAGCCTGCAGAGGCTTCGTTGAGCTGCTGTGGGCAAATTGTCCTGGGAACTGCAGGGTGTTTCCTGGTGGGTGACGCCCCTCCTCCACAGAGTTGGACCGTCCCGTGTTCAGCCGTGTTTCCGGAGGCATCCTCTTTGCCCAGGAAACTCTTGGGTTGAGTCCCTGCCTCAGCTCCCCTTGCTGGCCCAGAGGGGATCCGGTCTCGCTCACTCTGCACAAGGGGCCGCTGCTCCCTGCCTCGGGTGCAGGCAGAGCAGCCGCGCCAGTCCAACCAGCGGCGCTGGCAACCCGTAGAGCTTCTCCACCTGTGAATCTCCTGGTCTGTGGGCAGTAAAAATCCGCTGCCCTGTGAGCCGCTGCATCAGCCAAAGCAGCGGCTCTGAGATTTGTGGCGTGCCCTTGCCCGGGAGTGTCCTGGCTTGAAGCCCTGCTTCAGCTCCCCTTGCTGGCTCAGAGGTGATTCAGTCTCTCTCGCTCTGTACGTGGATCTGCCGCCCCCCACCTCAGGGTGTAGGCCGAGCGGCGCGCCGCTCCGCTCAAACCAGCGGCGCTGGTGACCCGTGTGGCTCCTCCTCCTGTTAATCCCCTGGTCTGTGGTCAGTAAAAATCTGTCTGGAAATGCGGCGTCCACTCACCCTCTGCGCCTTCTTTCGGAGCTGCGATCCCGACTTCCTCCTAATCGGCCATCTTGAAAACCTCTCCCAATGGGTGGATCTTAAAGGCAGTGGTCTACTTCCTAGTTGTAACCCAGTTCTTTACTCTTTCCCAGTAGTACTCCAAAATAAATGCCAAATAAAATCCTCAATATGGAATTCCAGTTAGAATACTTACAAATTAAGCAGTGTTTTATTTAAAATAGTCACTTTTTCCATTTTCAGTTGTTCCAAATGTTGTGTCTTCTAATTTTCATTAGGTCTCGTGTGTCTACCAGATGTGTCTCTTGCTGCTGCTTATTAGAATATGCAAATTACCTCAGTATATACTGGATTCTGTAGATCTCAAGGCTCCAATTTAAAAGTTGACATTTAGAATCTGGCAAAATAGTCCTACAGCCTTCTGTATATGACACTGAGTAAAATCTGATAAAATGTTCCAATCTTTAGTATTTCCTATGTTACTTTTTGGTTAGTGATCTTGTTTTACAGTAGCTTGAAGAGCAATCCAGGTGCCAACAATTCGCCATACTCCCATCCGCGGGAACGCTCCCTCCTCCAGTCGAAGAAGCAGGAGTGACTCTTAATGCACCAGATTTCTTTTTTTTTTTTTTTTTGAGACAGAGTGTCGCTCTGTCACCCAGGCTGGAGTGCAGTGTCGTGATCTTGGCTCGCTGAAACCTCAACCTCCCGGGTTCAAGAGATTCTCCTGCCTCAGCCTCCCAAACAGCCAGGACTACAGGTGCCCGCCACCACGCCCAGCTAACTTTTGTATTTTTAGTAGAAACGGGGTTTCACCATATTGGCCAGGCTGGTCTGGAACTCCTGACCTTGTGATCCACCCACCTGAGCCTCCCAAAGTGCTGGGATTACAGACATGAGCCACCATGCCTGGCTGGCACCAGATTTATTTTGAGAGTGAGGAAAATGTTCTAGAATTAGATAATGGTATGGTTGCACAACCTTGTGAATATACTAAAAACCAGTGAATTGTCTACTTTAAAATGAATTTTATGGTGTGAATTGTATCTCAATTAAACAAATGAAAACTGAGAGAATTAATCAATAGCAGGCCTGCACTAAAAGAAATATTAAAGAAAATATTGAAAGAAAACTATACCAGACAGAAGCAGAGGAATGCAGGATGTAATAAATAATACTGGAAAGAGTAAATATATAAGTAAATATAAATGAACATCGGCTATACAAAATAATAATTGTAACTTTAAAAAATAATTATAACTTTAAAAAATTTATAACACAGGCCAGCCGGTGTGGCTCATGCCTGTAATCCCAGCACTTTGGGAGGCTGAGGAGGACAGACCACCCGAGGTCAGGAGTTCAAGACCAGCCTGACCAACATGGAGAAACCCCGTCTCTACTAAAAATACAAAATTAGCCAGGCCAAGTGGTTCATGCCTGTAATCCCACCTACTTGGGAGGCTGAGGTAGGAAAATTGCCTGAACCCGGGAGGCAATGGCTTAGATCATGCCATTGCACTTCAGCCTGGGCAACAAGAGTGAAACTCCATCACAAAAAAAAAAAAAGAAAGAAAAATTATAACACAAAATGCAGGAGGTAATAAATGGAGCTAAAGTTTTCTAAGAAAGCATTTCCAAAACCTTAATGTACATACAAATTACCCATTCTGATATAATAGGTTTAGGATAGGGCTTGAGATTCTGCATTTTAACAAGCTCCTGATGGCTTAGATGCTGCTCATCTATGTATCACATACTGTAAAGGTTCTAAGGTTCCAGTAGAATCTGTTAAGTAGTAAAACTACTACTTTTATTAGACAATATTAAGACAAGGATGCATGTTGTAATCACTAAGGAAATAACAGGAGTAAAAAAACTATATAGCTAACAAGTTAATTTAGAAAAATAAAATAATTTTTAAATTTGATTAATCCAAAAGAAAACCATTAAGTAGGGAGAGGAAATGGAACAGTAAAACAAGTGAGTAATGTAAAAGCAAAAACTCCCAAAAGAAAACAGGAGAAGTTTTGTGAACTTAGGTTAGGCAAAGATTTCTTAGCCAGAATACAATAAGATTATCTGTATGCCAGGTACTCTCCTAGGCACTAGAGATAAAACCTGTACATAGATAATAACAGTATAAGCTGTTTGACATTTAAAAAAAAAAAAAAAAAAGCACTGCCTCCACTTGTGAAAGGCCCAGGCAGTTTTTTTATATCTTGCAAAGCCCTGTGCTTGGGAGGTCAATCCTCCTCACCAGGCTGCAACTATTCAAACCAACGATCCCAACTGGGATCCTCCAGATCAAAGAAAGATGGTTAATCAAAAGAAAGTAAAGAAGTTGGCCATGCAGATAGATATGGAATTAGGTCTCTAGAGAAAACAAAATTAAGGCAATAAGGACCAGGCGTGTTTCAGAAACAGCAAAGAGGTCAGTGTGAAAGAGGTGACACTACAAAGCAAAAGGTCAGAGAGGTAACTGGGGCCTAGTGTGTTTAGATCTGCACTACCCAATACAGACACCATCAGCAGTATGTGGTCACTTAATTCTTTATTTTACTTAAATAAAATTAAAGATGCATTTCCTCAGATGTATCAGCCACACTGCAAGTGTTCAATAGCCACATGGTAGTTATTGGCTACCAGATTGGAGAGTGCAAATATAGAAACTTTTTTTTTTTTTTTTAATTTTTTTTCCCACAGAGACAGGGTCTTAGCCCAGGCTGGAGTGCGGTGGCTCTCCAGAGTGTGAACTATTCTCTGTTCACAGGCACAATCTCACTATTGATCAGCAGAGGAGTTTTGACCTGTTCTGGTTTTGAACTGGGCTGGTTCACCCTCCTTAGGCAACCTAGTGGTCCCTGCTCCCAGGAGGACACCATATTGATGCTGAACTTAATGTGGACACCATCATAGCAGCCTGCAACTCCTGGGTTCAAGCAACCCTCCTGCCTCAGCCTCTCAAGCAGCTGGGACTACAGACACATGCCACCGTACCCAGCATAGATACAGAACATTTCTATTGTCACAGAAAGTACTATTGGACAGAGCTGGTTTAGAGCTTTTGTAAAGATACTTAGAGAAGCTAATATAAGAGTGTAAGAGAGAACTAGACACACAACAAGAGGTTAGCAACTCTCAGAGTGGCCAAACCCTAAAGCAGAATTGTCATTTATCCTTAAATAAATTCCCAGCCCTTAGGGCAACTAAGTGAATACTTCTCAAACTTTTCCTTAAAATTATCTTAGTAGGCATCTTTGAAAATGTATTCCATGTTCAAACAATTTGGGGAAAATTAATGTAAATTATTTGGGAAAAATTCCTCACCCACATCTTTGAAAAATTTATTTCTTCAAGCATTCCTATACACCAATAACAGACTTAAAGAGAGCCAAATCAAGAACGAACTGCCATTCACAATTGCTACAAAGAGAATAAAATACCTAGGAATACAACTAACAAGGAACGTAAAGGACCTCTTCAAGGAAAACTACAAGCCATTGATCAACGAAATAAGAGAGGACACAAACAGATGGAGAAACATTCCATGTTCATGGTTAGGAAGAATCAATATCGTGAAAATGGCCATACTGCCCAAAGTAATTTACAGATTCAACGCTATCCCCATCAAGCTACCAATGACCTTCTTCACAGAACTGGAAAAAAACACCTTAAACTCCCACACAATAATAGTGGGAGTTTAATGCATATTAAAAACATCCATTCCTTCATATGGAACCAAAAGAGAGCCCGCAAAGCCAAGTCAATTCTAAGCAAAAAGAACAAAGCGGGAGGCATCACACTACCGGACTTCAAACTCTACTACAAGGCTACAGTAATCAAAACAGCATGGTACTGGTACCAAAACAGAGATATAGACCAATGGAACAGAACAGAGGCGTCGGAGGCAACACAACATATCTACAACCATCCGATCTTTAACAAACCTGAAAAAAAAAGCAATGGGGAAAGGATTCCCTGTTTAATAAATGGTGTTGGGAAAACTGGCTAGCCATGTGCAGAAAGCAGAAACTGGACCCCTTCCTGACACCTTACACTAAAATTAACTCTATATGGATTAAAGACTTAAACATAAGACCTAACACCATAAAAACACTAGAAGAAAATCTAGGCAAAACCATTCAGGACATAGGCGTAGCCAAGGACTTCATGACCAAAACACCAAAAGCATTGGCAACAAAAGCCAAAATAGACGAATGGGACCTAATCAAACTCCACAGCTTCTGCACGGCAAAAGAAACAGTCATTAGAGTGAATCGGCAACCAACAGAATGGGAAAACATTTTTGCAGTGTACCCATCTGACAAAGGGCTGATATCCAGAATTTACAACGAACTAAAACAGATTTACAAGAAAAAAACAAACAAGCCCATTCAAAAGTGGACGAAGGATATGAACAGACACTTTACAAAAGAAGACATACATGAGGCCAACAAACATATGAAAAAATGCTCATCACTGGTCATTAGAGAAATGCAAATCAAAACTACATTGAGATACCATCTCACGCCAGTTAGAATGGCGATCATTAAAAAATCTGGAGACAACAGATGCTGGAGAGGATGTGGAGAAATAGGAACACTTTTACACTGATGGTGAGAGTGTAAATTAGTTCAACCATTGTGGAAGACAGTGTGGCGATTCCTCAAGGACCTAGAAATAGAAATTCCATTTGACCCAGCAGTCCCATTACTGGGTATATATCCAAAGGATTATAAATCGTTCTACTTTAAGGACACCTGCACACGAATGTTCACTGCAGCACTGTTCACAATAGCAAAGACCTGGAACCAACCCAAATGCCCATCGATGATAGACTGGACGGGGAAAATGTGGCACATATACACCATGGAATATTATGCAGCCATCAAAAACGATGAGTTTGTGTCCTTTGTAGGGACATGGATGAACCTGGAAACCATCATTCTCAGCAAACTGACACAAGAACAGAAAATCAAACACCGCATGTTCTCACTCATAGGTGGGTGTTGAACAATGAGAACACAGGGACACAGGGAGGGGAGCATCACACACTGGGGTCTGTTGGGGAGAAATAGGGGAGGGACAGCGGGGGGTGGGGAGTTGGGGAGAGAGAGCATGGGGAGAAATGCCAGATATAGGTGAAGGGGAGGAAGGCAGCAAATCACGCTGCCATGTGTGTACCTATGCAACAATCTTGCATGTTCTTCACATGTACCCCAAAACCTAAAATGCAATAAAAAAAAAGAAAAGAAAAGAAAATTTATTTCTTAAGATCTGAAACTTCTTTTAGCTGATTCTAGGTCAACAGTTGCCAGTACTTTCAAATACTTAGTAAGAAAACAGATTTTGTTACTGTAGGTCTTCTTTAAAGGTTTTAATATGCTAATGTATATTGTGAGTCTCCAAGAATATACAGTGCATCCAAATAAGAATAAGAACTATTATTATTGAGTGTGCACAGTTCTAAGTACTTTACATATGTTAGCTCATTTACCCTATAAGACAGATACTATTATCATTCCTAGTAGAGGAAGAAACAAGGCACAAAAAAAATAACTTGACTATCAAAAGAGGAGGGTGTGAAAGTGTGACAGGCTAGTAAGCAGCGGAGATGATTCAAACCCTTGCGCAGGCTGGCTCTGAAGCCCATGCTTTTAACCATTTTATACTTCGTCTCAGAATTATCTGAATATCTATTATGATCATATAGAACTGTGTTCCTACAGTTTAGGAAATGCTAAATGATTATGTGGGCCTGTCTTTCTTGCAATCTGAATGAGCCATGCTAAAACCATATCCAATGTTACTTTTGCCTATTTAAAAATGTTCCAGGCTGGGTGCAGTGGCTCACATCTATAATCCCCAGTACTTTAGGAGGCCAAGACAGGCAGATCACTTGAGCTCAGGAGTTCAAGACCAGCCTGGGCAACATGGTGAAACCCCATCTCTACTAAAATTACAAAAAATTAGCCAGGCTTGGCGACACAAGCTTGTAGTCCCAGCTACTTGCAAGGCTGAGGTGGGAGGATCACCTAAGCCCAGGAGGTCAAGGCTGCAGTGAGCCAAGCCTGGGCAACACAGTGAGACCCTGTCTCAAAAATTAAATTAAATTAAATTATTTTTAAAATGCTCCAATTCAAGGGCATAACCAAAAAAGAAAACTACAAACCAATATCCCTGATGAATATAGATGCAAAAATCCTCAACGAAATACTAACAAACCGAATCCAACAGTACATTAGAAAGATAATTCACCATGATCAAGTGGGTTTCATCCCAGGGATGCTGGGATAGTTCAACATATGTAAGTCAATAAATGTGACTCACCACACAAAGAAAATTAAAAACAAAAACCATATCATCATTTCAATAGACACAGAAAGAACAGGCAATAAAATGCAGCATCCCTTGGGATGTGATCTCGGCTCACTGCAATCTCCGCCTCCTGGTTCAAGTGATTCTTGTGCCTCAGCCTCCCAAGTAGCTGGGATTGCAGGCACGAAGAAACATACCTCAAAATAATAAAAGCCATGTATGATAAACCTACAAACAACATACTGAATGGGGAAAAGTTGAAGGTATTCCCCCTGGGAACTGGAACAAGATAATGATGTCCATTTTTACCACTTCTATTCAATACAGTACTGAGGATTCTAGACATAACAGTCAGGCCAGAGAAAGAAGTGAAGGGCATCCAAGTTGGAGGGGTGGAGGTCAAGCTGTCTCTGCCGATGGTATGACAGTATACCTGAAGACCCTGAAAACTCTTCCAAGGGATGCATAGATTTGTTAGGGTCTCAGGTTGCAAAATCAATGTACATAGATCAGTGACACTGCTATGCACTGGCAACAATCAAGCTGAGAATCAAATCAGGAACTCAGTCTTTTTTACAGTGACTGCAGAGAAGATAAAATACATGGGAATATACTTGACCTGGGAGGTGAAAGATCTGTATAAGGAGAAGTACAAAACACTGCTGAAAGAAATCACAGATGACACAAACAAATAGAAATATATCCTATGCTCACAGATTAGAAGCATCAATATTGTGAAAATGACCATACTGCCCAGGGCAATCTGCAGATTCAATGCAATTCCTATCAGGATACCAATGTCATTTTTCACAGAATTAGAGACAGCAATCCTAATATTCATATGAAATCAAAAGAGGGCCAGGTGCAGTGGCTCACGCCTGTAATCCCAACACTCTGGGAGGCTAAGACTGGGGGATCACTTGAGGTCAGGTGTTCAAGACCAGCCTGACCAGCATGGCAAAACTCCATCTCTACTAAAAATACAAAAAGTAGCCCAGCATGGTGGCACACGCCTGTAATCCCAGCTACTTCAGAGGCTGAAGCATGCGAATCACTTGAACCAGAAGATGGAGATTGCAGTAAGCCGAGATCACACCACTGTAGTCCAGCCTGGGTGACAAAATGAAACTCTGTCTCAAAATTTAAAAAAAAAAAAAAAAAAGAGAGAGAAAGAAGGAAGGAAGCAATGGAGAGAGGGAGAGAGGGAAGGAGGAGAAGAAAATCAAAAGAGAACCCAAATAGCCAAAGCAATCGTAAGCAAAAAGGACATATCTGGAGGCATTACATCATCTAACTTCAAGTTATACTACAGGGCTGTACTAACTGAAATGGCATGGTACTGGTATAAAAGTAGATACACAGAACAGTGGAACACAATAGAGAACCTAGAAATAAAGCCAAATATTTACAACCAACTGATCTTTGATAAAGCATACAAAAACAAAAATTGGGGAAGGGGATACCCTGTTTGGTATATGATGCTGGAAGGACTGAATAGCCACATGTAGAGGAGTGAAGCTGGATCCCCTGTCTTTCATCATATACAGAAATCAACTTGGGATGGATTAAATACTTAAACCTAGGTCCTGAAATCATAGAAATTCTAGAAGAAAACCTAGGAAAAACTCTTCTGGACATTGGCCTAGGCAAAGAATTTGTTACTAAGACCCCAGAAGCAAAGCCACAAAGACAAAAATAAATAAATGGGACCTAATTAAACTAGAGAGCTTCTGCAGAGCAAAAGAATTATTAGAGTGACCAGACAGCCCACAAACAGGGAGAAGGTATTTGCAACATATGCATCCAACAAAGTACTAATGTCAAGAATCCACAAAGAACTCAAAGAAATCAGCAAGAAAAAGACAAATAATCCTATCAAAAAGTGGGTAAATGACACAAATAGACATTTCTCAAAAGAAGATATACAAATGGCCAACAAATACATGAAGAAATCCTCAACATAAGTAATCATCAGGGAAATGCACATTAAAACCACAATGAGATACCATTGTACCCCAGCTAGAATGGCCATTATTAAAAAAACAAAAAACAATAGATGTTGACATGGATATAGTGAAAGGGAACGCTTATACATTGCTAGTGGGAATGTAAATTAGCACAACCTCTGTGTAAAACAGTATGGCAATTTCTCAAAGAACTAAAAGCATATCTACCATTCAATCCAATAATCCCACTACTGGGTATCCATCCAAAGGTAAAGAACTTATTATATCAAAGAGACACATGCATGCTTATGTTTATTGACACACAATTCACAATAGCAAAGACATAAAATGAACCTAAGTGACCATCAACTGATGAGGGAAAAAAGAAAATGTGGGCCAGGCACAGTGGCCCACACCTGTAAAGTCAGCACTTTGGGAGGCTGAGGCAAGTGGGTCACGTGAGCTCCAGAATTCAAGACCAGCCTGAGCAACAGGGTGAAACCCCGTCTCTACTAAAAATACAAAAATTAGTCAGGCGAGGTGGCCTGTGCCTGTAGTCCTGGCTACTTAGGAGGCTGAGACAGGAGAATTGCTTGAGCCTGTGAGGAGGAGGTTGCAGTGAGCCAATATAACGCCACTGCACTCCAGCCTGGGTGACAGAGCAAAACCTTGTCTCAAAAAAAAAAAAAAAACAAGAAAGAAAAAGGAAATGTGGTACGAATACACCATGGAATACTACTCAGCCATAAAAGAATGAAATAATGTCTGCTGCAGCAACTTGGAGGAAGCTGCAGACCATTATTCTAAGTGAAGTAATTCAGAAATGGAAAACCTAATCCCATATGTTCTCACTTATAAATGGGAGCTAAGCTACAGGTATGCAAAGACATATAGAGTGGTATAATAGACACTGGAGATGACTGCACTAAAATCTCAAACTTCATCACTACACAATTCATCCATGTAACCAAAAATGACTTGTACCCCAAAAGTTACTGAAATAGAAAAAATATATGTAAAATGTTTTAATAAATTAAAAATGTAAAATGTTTCAGTTGCCAGTTTATAGTTTTTATAACTTGCTGAGGTTTTGTTTGTTTTAAGAAAGGCTGGATCATATCACCTGCAAACTGCATTGACTTGTTAATTCCCATAGTTTCATGCCCATGAATAATAGAATCTTAACTACAAACTATTCAATATAAAGTCTAATATGGAGATTTACCAAAACACAATTCTGATATTCTAAACTTTGTATCTCTACAGTGTTCTCTTGAGATGGTTACAAAAAAGTCACTACCATTTTACTTGGTAAATAGCCAACTTCTTTTAAGACTAACAGAGAAAATCATTTGGCTTGTTTAGTTATAATGACAAATATTCAAATATACAAGGTCAATATTAATTATTAAAATTTCAAATTCAACCAAGTTACAAATGCATGCAATTTGAACACTTAACAAATAAGCATGAATAATTTATATTATATGCCATTAAATTTTAAAAGCATTGTTTTTCAGCTCTTAAGATAAATAATAAAAATCCCTGAGGCTATTACTGATCTTTGAACTTACTGGTACTTTCACACTTTTTTTCATACGCTTTATGAGAGGGGAACCAGTGAAATAAAAACCAGTAAAGGACCCTGTTTCTATTAAAACATTAATTTTTGTAAAGGTAATCATGACTATCACACAAACATAAAATGAACACACATCAAAGACTTTAACTCATTAATTAATTAACGAGTGACCCAGTAAGATATTACAACTAATTCAGAGAATTCCAAGTACCACACATGTAAAGGCAATCAGAAATGCTGAAATGAATTTCTAAATACTAAATGCACAACTGGCCTTTGCAGGGGAGAAGGAAAGGAAAATTGATCACCCTTCCATTTGGAAAGAATAATTTGCATGCCTATGGATGAGAATCACTTACACTGATCAGTTATCTGCAATGTACACAGATAGAAAATAGCTCAAAGACAATGAAAGGTGCAAACCTCTTAGAACTGGATGAAACAGAAGGGTAAACTGCATTCCAGACAACCTAGTTTTCCACTGAAGATACTCAGTAATCTTTACAAGTCTTTCACAATTTTTTCTGACAGCCTCAAAGTACAGTATACTAGAATCAGGGAAATAAGCTATCTTTTATGAAATACATATGATCAAAAGAAGCCTGACATGAGATAATTAGAAGGAAGTGGTGCTAGAAATGAACACAAACACAAAACACAGCAGGAACCTAGGAATGCATAATTAATGCAAATACAATTGTTTTCAGCATCATCCAAGGGAGACAGAAACCTAGGTCTAAGTATACAAGTATAGGATTCTAAACTTCACAGACACCAGTGCTCTTACAAGACTTACATTTTAACACCAATGTAAGAGTCAATGTTGGCAGAAATGATCTATGATCTCCTGCCAGTGTTCTATGAGGTATAAAACAAGGTAGTAGTCTAACCCCACCTCTCATTCCATTTTTAAAAACTTAAGTCTTAGAATTTGAAACAACTTTTAGAAGATCAAAACAGGGGTCAGCAAATGTTAGATTTGAGTCAAATCTAGCCTGCTGCCTATTTTTGGAAATACAGTTTTATTGGAACGCAGCCATATTCATTCAGTTACCTATTATCTATGGCTGTTTTGTGCTACAGTGGTGGGACTGAATAGCTGCAATATAAACCAGATAGCCCACAAAGCCTAAAGTATTTATCATCTAGCTCTTTATAGAAAGTATGCCAACCTCTGATCTAGCTCAACAGTTGCCAGTATGTACTTTCAAGTCTCTTGATCTCTTTTGTTTGTTTTTAATTAGAAACAAGGTGTCACTATGTTGCTCAGGTGGGTGTCGAACTCCTGTCCTCAAGTGAGCCTCCCACCTCAGCCTCCCAAAGTGCTGGGATTACAGGCATAAGCCACTGCACCCAGTCACCCAGTCACTCTTGTTTGTTGTTGTTGAAACAGGGTCTTGCTCTGTTGCCCAAGTTGCAGTGTAGTGGCATGATCTCAGCTCATTGTGACCTCAACCTCCCAGGATCAGGTGATCTTCCCACCTCAGCCTCCCAGGTAGCTAGGACCACAGGTGCTCTGTTGCCTAGGCTGGAGTGCACATAGCTGACTGCAGTCTCAACCTCCCAAGTTCAGGCAATCCTCCTGCCTCAGCCTCCCATATAGCTGGGACCACAGGTATATGCCACCATGCCCAGCTAATTATTTCATTTTTTTTTTGTAGATACAGTCACTTTGTTGTCCAGGCTGGTCTCAAACTCCTGGGCTCAAGCAGTCCTCCCACCTCAGCCTCCCAAAGTGCTGAGATTACAGGCGTGAGCCACTGTGCTTGGCCCTCGCCACCCTCCTGACTTCTCAAACACAAAAAACCTCTTCTGATCCCTTAATTATACATTTTAAGACAGCTAACTGAGAAAATACAAATAAATAGCAAAGGCTATCCTGAATTTAGTTTTTGTTTGTTTTTTGGTTTTTGGGGTTTTTTTGAGACAGAGTTTCACTCTTGTTGTCCAGGCTGGAGTACAATGGTGTGGTCTTGGCTTACTGCAACCTCCGCCTCCCAAGTTCAGGAGATTCTCCTGCCTCAGCCACCCAAGTAGCTGGGATTACAGGAGTCCACCACCACTCCCAGCTAATTTTTGTATTTTTAGTAGAGACAGGGTTTCACCATGTTGGTCAGGCTGGTCTCAAACTCCTGACCTCAGGTGATCCACTCACCTCGCCCTCCCAAAGTGCTGGGATTACAGGCATGAGCCACCGCGCCCAGCCTGAATTTAGTATTGCCTTTAAATACATTATATTCCATGCACCAAAACTGTACCTATACATATTTTTTAAAAAAAGACACATATATGTGAACAAGTTATTTTATTTACCCAGTCCACAGATAATGCTTGTTATACATGTGAACTGAACCATGGGCTCTGTTTGGAGTCCACAAAACCTAGGAAGCAGTGATTTGATTCAAGTTTCCTTGCTACAGAAAATAAAAGCTTATGCTGGTTAATCAATTCTGCTACCTAATTCTAATTGCTATCAGATATAATGGCTTGACAGTAACTATTCTATTGTTTTTGCCAGACATCTTAAAAAATTTCAATAATCTTACTCTACTTAGTTATTTAAAGGAACATTCAATGATAATCTGATCTGACAAATTCAAAGAGAAGTTATATTGCTCAGAACTAAATGTCTATGGAAACATTTTGAGATTTTGTTCCACAGTTAATATAGATGTCTGGTAACATCTGTCAAGAAATTTTTCAGACCAAAATCTTCTTAGCTGTGTGTGTATTGCAGAACTTTTTGTTCCAGGCTGAAACAGACAAATATTTCTTCAAAAAATTCTAATTTCGCCTGCAGGTACTCCCTGAACCTATTCTGTTAGCCAGAAGGATGGTCCTTCAATCAGATGAGACACCAGGTTAAGCATCTCAATATTACAAAAGGAAACTGACAGCATCTTTATCATTTGCCCACTTGAACCCCACTATATAAATATGCACTCAGTATACACCACAGAATACCTACACTCCAAGCCCTTACCAGAAAATACAACTTTATATTATTTACTGTTCTGATAGGTTTTCCTTTCATTAACCTAAATCTGCCTCCCTAAAACTCCCATTGATCTGAGTTTTGTGCCTGTGTGTGGACCATTAGGAACCCCAAAGTTGGTAGGACAATTATTTTAAGCTGAAGGCATCTGAAATTCAACAGATAGAAGAAGATTTCTCAGAGCTTTCTTTTTTTTTTTTTTTGAGACAGAGTCTCACTCCATCACCAGGCGCCAGGCTGGAGTGCAGTGGCACGACCTCGGCTCACTGCAAACTCCGCCTCCTGGGTTCAAACAATTCTCCTGCCTCAGCCTCCCAAGTAGCTGGGACTACAGGCATGCGCCACCACGCCCAGCTAATTTTTTTGTATTTTTAGTAGAGACAGGGTTTCACCATGTCTCAGAGCTTTCTTGACTAAAAGCAGTGACTTCTGGGAAATGAGGCTGCCATAAATTCCCTCTTTGGAGCAGGTCTACTCCCAAGAGGAAGAATAATAAACTTACCACAGGCTGGGCACAGTGGCTCCCAGCACTCTGGGAGGCCAAGGCAGGTGGATTGCTTGAGCCCAGGAGTTCTAGATCAGGTTGGGTAACATGGCGAAACCCCATCTCTACTAATAATACAAAAAATTAGCCAGGCATGGTGGCATGAGTCCTTAGTCCCAGCTACTCAGGAAGCTGAGGTGGGAGAATCACCTGAGCCTGGGAAGTCAAGACTGCAGTGAGCCGAGATGGTGCCACTGCACTCCAGCCTGGGTGATGGGGGTGAGACCTTGTCTCAAAAAAAAAAAAAGTCCATAAATCCCCTCTTCCAGGAGTTACATGGCCCTAGAGAAGATGAAAAGACCGCTGATACCTGCACAGACTAACATTATCACAAACTTTATCTCTCGTTTGTTCTAGAAACCCATTTATTTTTCAGACAGAAACCTATTCGCTCTTCCCATAGAAGCTGTTTCTCCCCATGTCCCTTCCCATACTAGGTATATAAGCCTTTAACTCTACCCATCTAATAAGCCAGCTACTACTTTTGTCTGTTGCCATACACATACCACAAACCTTTCTCTCCAGTTAATGTTGTGTCAGTTTAATTTGCAGGGCCCCAGACCGTAAACATAATAGAAGAATTTTTTCCTCCCTTACATGCCCAAAAATGATATAGGAAAACATTTAAGTCTTCTGCCTTCAGATATTGTGCACAACTCTCACATGTCTTGTATGCTTCTGTAGCATCTGTGGTTTAGGACTGCTGTGTACTCAACTTCTGTTCATGCAACCTTTCTTTTTCACTTGGGAGAAAAAATTAGAGAGAAGAGAGAAGAACGAATGAGAACATTATAAAGGGATTGGATAAACTAGTCAGAGTACCTGTTCATTTGTATTTGATAAGCTGTAGCTCTCCCACCATTTCTCCATTTAAAAGTCTAAGTGCCCTCAGTAACTTGTGAAGGCTAAAAAGCAGCAATCTATTAAGTCTTTAATTAAGGACTATGTATACCCAACCCAGCTTAAGCCTTCTCAGAACTGAGATTCTTCTAAATGCCTGGTCAGGAACTGCTCAGGGGTGATACAAGGGCTTAAAATAAATTAATAAATGCTCACTCCTTTCTTTCCCTTCCCTTACTGTGAATTGTCATCTTACATCCTTTAGGATGTTACCACAAATTTGTCACTTCAGCCATGTGGACCAGCAAATCCTTAGGTAGGAAGTGGGAAATGTTTCCTTTCTAAGCTAAATGCCCTAACTTCCCTCAAATGTTTATCATATGACCTAGTCACTTTTTAGGATGCTCTCTAGTTAAGTAACATGTTCCTCTAAAAATATGATTTTTTTTTTTTTTTTTTTTGAGACGGAGTTTCGCTCTCGTTACCCAGGCTGGAGTGCAATGGCGCAATCTCGGCTCACTGCAACCTCCGCCTCCTGGGTTCAGGCAATTCTCCTGCCTCAGCCTCCCGAGTAGCTGGGACTACAGGCACGCGCCACCATGCCCAGCTAATTTTTTGTATTTTTAGTAGAGATGGGGTTTCACCATGTTGACCAGGATGGTCTCAATCTCTTGACCTTGTGATCCGCCCGCCTCAGCCTCTCACAGTGCTGGGATTACAGGCGTGAGCCACCGCGCGTGGTCAACATGGTGAAACCCCGTCTCTACTAAAAATACAAAAAATTAGCTGGGCATAGTGGCGCGTGCCTGTAGTCCCAGCTACTCGGGAGGCTGAGGCAGAAGAATTGCCTGAACCCAGGAGGCGGAGGTTGCGGTGAGCCGAGATTGCGCCATTGCACTATAGCCCGGCACCTGGCGACGGAGTGAGACTCTGTCTCAAAAAAAAAAAAAAAAAAAACTGGACTGAAACTCAAAATAGAGCAGAACCAATAGCTTTTTAGACCATAACTCTGTATTCATTAATGAATACTAGGACTATATTCCTTAGCTCTTTAGAGAGTAAATATGGTTAGTTCATAGTATGGTTACCTAATAAACTCAATCTTTTTTCCTATAAATTACTGATAAATAAGGTTTATTCACATGTATTTGAACCTAAATGCAGAACCTCACTTATAACTGATGAATGTTGCCTTGATTTATCAATGTCTTCAACTGTCGAGCACATGTACTCTGTGCCAGGCATTTACTAAAAATTGAATATAAAAAAAGAAAATAAACATGGTCCCTAACCTACTGATTAAAGACTACCTTGGTGATTTCATCATATCATCTAGTATTATCAATATATCTTAGAATCCTAAATTTTTCCATGTATTATCTATCTATTTCATATTTGTGAAAACCTAAGTCCAATAAACATGACTTTTATGCCTTCATATAGGAAACTGTACTATTAAATAACACAAGGTTTTTAAAAATAGTCCTGTGCCTTGGTACAGACTTCTGCAAGTTTCTATGAACTTTATGGTAGTCTAATTCAAAAACTTTATTAACATTAAATCTATAAAATTCATGTTATCCCTAAGATGATAATACTTTATCAAATTATTTTTTTAAAAAATCAAAATATACTATTTCATCTTAGAACTCCCCCAAACCCTCAAAATAGGTAATGACAAGTTCTTAAGTGAACCCAAGTTGATACCTATTCCTTATCACCTCTTATCAGTCAGGATTCAGTTAGAAGACAGAAACTACATCAGTTATTTGAACAGATAAAATGTAATACAAGAATTTGTTAACTGAGTTTAAAGTTTTTAAGTAAAAACCTGAGGAAGCAAAGAGAGCACAGAGAGAGCGCAACTGCAGGAAGCAGCTACCACCCCTAAGGCTGAGTTAAGAAACACGCAGAGGAGGGGCCCAGGGAACGTAAACTCAGACTTTGGAGAAGGCACTTCTCAGCTGTGCTGGTTTTTCTAATTTCCCAGGAGAGGCCCAATAAGCCTGGGATTCTAGTGGTTTCTAAAGGAAGCTTGATAAAACTGGTCCTCAAATGTTGGGAAAACTGCTAACTGGATCCAGAAACTGATGCAGGAAGGTACTGCTGCTGCAGAGATGAAGAAATGTCGTTAAGGCAGCACCCACAGGAACAGCAGAGAGGTAGGCCATGAAGGGGATGCTAGCAAATCCCTCTGCCTCTTCTAGATCTTTATCACCCACTACTTGCAACAGGGAGCAGCCGGCAAAGCAGAAACGTTGCTTGCACAATCTCAGCCCCAGGATCACAAAGCAGAATACATAACATATCTTTTCAGCTAAGAATAAACAAGACGGATTTGGAACAATAATTTAACGGCAAAATATCTTCTGTTCCAAGGACACACAAACTATCTGTTCAATAATCTACAATTTTGTGCAAGGGATCAAAATCAGTGACTCCAATCTGTATCCAACACTTAATCATCTCATACTACTCTGAAGGGTAATAATAACAAAGACAATATCTAACATGTATTTAACACTTCATGCCTGGAACTGTTTAAATAGTATACATGTATTGCCTGATACTCAATTATGCTACACACACAAACAAAAGAAAAAATACAGATATTTAATGCTCACAACAAATCTGTGAAGTAGACAAGGTAGTATTCCCACTTTATACATGGGACAATAAGGTGCAGAAAAGTTAAATACATTGCCCAAAGTCACACAGTTGTGGAGAGGCTTAGTTAAACCCAAGGAGTCAGACTCCAAAGTCCATGATTTTGACCACTACATACACCTCAATGCCACAATACACAACCTTCTGTAAATCTAATGTAGCCTTTGAAATGTAATTCTTGTTGAACACAACTTGTTTACATGGTTTTTAAAGTTTATATATGGATTTGTAGCTTTACAGAAAATCAAATTCTCACAGATGCATTTTTTTTTTTTAATTCTCTACTGAAAACATCCAACCTGAAAACACACTTCTGGTGCCCCAACCAATACAGAATAAAGTGGGCAGAATAAAGGCAATAATCTTCCACATTGCAAAATAAAGCTACTACCTTCACTACTGTCCCACTCAGAAATCAGAAGTAAATTAATTCATAGTAGATGTGTACAATTTATCTTCTAAATTATTATTTCTGGGCCAAGCTTGGTGGCTCATGACTAATCCCAACACTTTGGGAAGCCAAGGCAGGAGGATCACTTGAGGTCAGGATTTCAAGACGAACCTGGCCAACATGGTGAAACCCTGTCTCTACTAAAAATACAAAAATAAGCCAGGCAAGGTGGCACACACCTGTAGTCCCAGCTACTTGGGAGGCTGAGACATAAGAATTGCTTGAACCCAGGAGGCAGAAGTTGCAGTGAGCTGAAATTGTGCCACTGCACTCCAGCCTGGGCGGGCAACAGAGCAAGACTCTGTCTAAAAAAACAAAATTATTTCTATTGATTGAAGTTCAAAAATATGCTAGGGTTGAAAATATAAAATTAAAAATGGTCCATGATCCTCAATATTAGATACTTGCCTTACATTAAAACTTTGTATAAATGGAAATTTAATAGAAGTATTTTTTAGTTTCTTGCAATCTTTTTTCTTTTTTTTTTTTTTTTTTTTTTTAGCCAGAGTCTTGCTCTGTCACCCAGGCTAGGGTGCAATGGTGCAATCTCAGCTCACTGCAACCTCCGCCTCCCAGGTTTAAGTAATTCTCCTGCCTCAGCCTCCCAAGTAGCTGGGATTACAGGCACCCACCACTGCACCCAGCTTATTTTTTATTTTTAGTAGAGACAGGGTTTCACCATGTTGGTCAAGCTGGTTTCGAACTCCTGACCTCAGGTGATCCACCCACCTCAGCCTCCCAAAGTGCTAGGATTACAGGCGTGAGCCACCAAGCCCAGCCTCTTACAATATTGTTAAACATAATGATACGCGTTTCTAGTGTCATGATTAAGGATTCAGGATTACAAAAGGCCAATGTTAAAATGTTGATGAATCTGAAGTTACTGTTACAAAAAGGAATAAAATATTACAAAAGAAAAAATTTTCAAAAAAAGTTTTGAGCCAAATTGATATGAGTTCTCTTTCACAACTCCCTCTAAAATTAATCAAAATGTTAGTTATGACAATTGTGGAAAACCAAGTACATCTGCAATAATTCTAACTCTTCCAACTTCGATTAGAAATATGTACTCTAAAATAGAAGAGTAATCATATTTCATCTTAGCTGCTAACATGTTTGCAACCCATCTTTCAAGGATTAAAAAATCTTAATTAAAATTTTTTCTCTAAATTGCTTTGGGTTCACAAACAGACATGATTTGAAACAAGGCATAGTAGTCAAAATCATAGAGATGGAAAATAGGATGGTGGCTGCCAGAGGTGGGAGAGAGGGGAGAAGGGAATTTATTGTTTAGTGGATAAGAGTTTCACTTTTACAAGATGAAAAGAGTTATAGAGATGGATAGCGGTAATAGTTTCACAACAACATGAATGTATTTAATTCCACTTACCTGTATACATGAAAATGATTAAGATGGTAATTTGACATACATTTTACAATTAAAAAATTAAGTGCTGGGCATGGTGGCTCATGCCTGTAATCCCAGCACTTTGGGAGGCCGAGGCGGGTGGATTACCTGAGGTCAGGAGTTCAAGATCAACCAGGCCAACATGGTAAAACCCCATCTCTACTAAAAATACAAAAATTAGCCAGACGTGGTGGTGCATATCTGTAACCCCAGCTTCTCATGAGGCTGAGGGAGGAGAATCGCTTGGGCCTCGGAAGTGGAGGTTAAAGTGAGCCAAGATCATGCCCCAGCACTCCAGCCTGGGTAACAGAGTGAGACTCTGCCTCAAAAAAAAAAAATTTTTTTTTTAAGGAAAAAAAGAGATGATCTTCCTGTCATGTGAGAAAACAGCAAGAAGGTGTTCATCCGCAAGGCAGCAGGAAGTGGGCCCTCACCAGAAACAAATTGACTAGCACCTTGACGAACTTCCTAGCCTCCAGAACCATGAGAAATAAATGTTCATTGCTAAAAACAGGAACAGACAAAAAATAACTCCATCACGGTATAAATGTATCTCTAAACATTCGACTGTTTCAACTCTTTCTTTCAAGGGTAAGAAATGGGCTCAAAATTAATTTTTTTTTTTGAGACAGAGTCTTGCTGTGTCACCCAGGCTGTGGTGCAGAGGCACGATCTCGGCTCACTGCAACCTTTGCCTCCTGGGTTCAAGTGATTCTCATGCCTCTGCCTCCCATGTAGCTGGGACTACAGGCGCATGCCACCACGTCCAGCTTATTTTTGTATTTTTTGTGGAGATGGGGTTTCACCAGTTGCCAAGGCTGATCTCAAACTCCTGACCTCAGATGATCCCCCTGCCTCGGTCTCCCAAAGTGCCGGATTACAGGTCAAAATTAATATTTATTAATAACTATATTTCTAGCTTCACCAGAAGTTCCTACTCAAATAAAGAATATGCCTGGTGTAGTAGCTCTTGCCTGCAATGTCAACTACTGAGGAGGCTGAGGCAAGAGAATCCCTTGAGCCCAGGAGTCCGAGGCTTTGGTGAGCTATAATAGCACCAATGAACTCCAGCCTGGATGACAAGGCCAGACCCCATCTCTAAATTTTTTTTTAATTTTAATTTAAAAAGAAAAAAAAATTGTTTTTTTTTTTTGAGACAAGGTTGGAGTCACCCAGGCTGGAGTGCAGTGGCATGATCATGGCTCACTGCAACTTCAACCTCCTGGGCTCAAGTGATCCTCCCACCTCAGCCTCCCAAGTATCTGGGACTATGGGCATGCACTACTATGCCCCACTAATTTTTGTATTTTGGAGACGGAGTTTCATCATGGTGCCCAGGCTGATCCTGAACTCCTGGGCTTAAGCGATCCTCTCATCTTGGCCTCCCAAAGTGCTAGGATTATATGTGTGTACGACCAAACCCAGCCTGAAATTGATTTTTTTAACAGCAAAAAAAGTATTTTCAGGAAACTATAATTATACCTTTATTTCACAAACCTGGTCTAAAACTAAAATTTTGAACCAAAACAGCTTATAGTATTAATACACTTTTTCTTTAAAAACATTTATTTGCACTGTAACAACTGATTCTTCCTCATCAATAATGAAGGTAGATACAAGCAGAAATTTTATCATTTCCTTCATCAGCACAGTAAGAAAGATAATTTTTTTTTTTTTTTTGAGATGGAGTCTCAGTCTGTTACCCAGGCTGGAGTGCAGTGGCACGATCTCAGCTAACTACAACCTTTGCCTCCCGGGTTCAAGCGATTCTTCTGCCTCAGCCTCCCGAGTAGCTGGGACTACAGGTGCATGCCACGATGACCAGCTAATTTTTTTTTTTTTTTTTTTTTCCTGAGACGGAGTCTCACTCTGTCGCCCAGGCTGGAGTGCAGTGGTGTGATCCCAGCTCACTGCAACCTTCCCCTCCCAGGTTCAAGCAATTCTTCTCCCTCAGCCTCTTGAGTAGCTGGTACTACAGGCAAGTGCCACTACACCCAGCTAATTTTTGTATTTTTAGTAGAGACAGAATTTTGTCATGTTGTCCAGGCTGGTCTCAAACTCCTGACTTCAGGTGATCTACCCGCCTCAGCCTCCAAAAGTACTGGGATTACAGGTGTGAGTCATCATGCCAGGCCAATTTTTGTATTTTTAGTAGAGATGGAGTTTCACCAAATTGGCCATGCTAGTGTGGAACTCGGCCTGGTGATCTGAGAAAGGGAAAAATTTTTTTTAAATATATGATTCCCTTTATTTTAGAGTTGCATAGGAAATTATGATCATTTGTTTGCTATCTTAAAGACTATTGTTTTTGTATGGCCTCATTTCACTTAATCCTTTCTTCATTATCTAATTTCCATCATTCATTTAAGAAACATTTATATCAAGTACTGCATTAAGTATTAGTTTAATAACAGTTTTGTAACATATATTTATTCATTTATTTTTAGAGACCAGGTCTCATTCTGTGGCCCAGGCTACAATACAGTGATGCCAACATAGCTAACTGTAGCTTGGAACTACTGGGTTCAAGGGGTCTTCCTGCCCCAGCCTCATGAGTAGCTGGGACTACAGGTACATGCCACCATACCCGGCTTTTATTTATATATATATATACACACACAGATTGATTTTTGTTTTTTGTGTTTGTGTTTTTGTTTTTGTTTTTTTTTTTTTGAGACAGTCTCACTGTCACCCAGGCTGGACTACAGCAGCATGATAACAGCTCAATGAAACCTCTGCCTCCCAGGTTCAAGCAGTTTTCCTAACTCAGCCTCAGCTGGGATTACAGGTGTGCATCAACACACCCAGCTAATTTTTGTATTTTTAGTAGAGATGGGGTCTCACCATGTTGGCCAAGCTGGTCTCGAACTCCTGACTTCAAATGATCCACCCTCTCTGCTTCCCAAAGTGCTGGGATTACATGCATGAGCCACCACACCTGGCCTAAAAAATATATTTTAGAGACTGGGTCTCACACTATGTTACCCAGGCTGGTCTTAAACTCCTGACCTCAAGCAATCTTCCCACTTTAGCCTCCCAAATGGCTGAAATACAGAAACGAACAACCGTGCCTTGCTCAGATTTGTAACTTTCAATACATAAAGAAATTATACTGCTTACGTTGTAATTAATTTCATCTTTTGATTAAAGTAATAGATAATAAAATTCAATAATAAACTTAGTGTCCAATACTCATCCCTTTGCTTGATCGATATTGTAGAGACAAATTCCAGAATAGTGTGCCAACATAACCTTAAACCTCACAACAAAATACAGGCTTTAACAATATCTGCAGGGAAATTATGTTATTTTCCAGCGACAAGTCTAGAGTTTAGTAGCAAGAGGTAGTTGTAATTGATTACTATTTGCTTAGTGATCATACAAATCAAAGACAGTCTAATGCAAATGGTTAAGAACACAGACTCCAGAGCCAGGCTTCTAAATTAGAATCCAGGGCAACTCAGCTTCCTAGCTGGATGATCTTGATCAAGTTACTCAACCTTTCTGTACTGCGTTTTTCTCCCATATAAGATGGGGATAATAGTACCTGCTTCATAAAGTTGTGAGAATTAAGTTAGTTAATATATGTTTACGTATTTAAACAGTACCAAAATTGAGTAAGCACAATATAAATGCTAGTCTAGCTATAATAATCTGAAACACCTATACTTACGGAAGAGTGCTTTCACACAAATACTCTATAATTTTTATGATTCTTCCAAATATGTCTAATGAAAATTTTATTTTTATAAAATATATTTGAAATTTGTGGCCAATTTCTTCAACAATTATAAATGGTTTTCATAAATCTTTGTGAATATTAGGAAGCAATGAATTTAACAAGAGCATTATTTTACAGTAGAACAATATTCAAAAATGCTGTTGCTACATAAGCTAAAACTGACATGGATCTGAGACGACTCAAAACAAAAATATTATACACAGAACAGAAGTGTATACGCACAGAACAGAAGTGCCTGCGCATATCAGGAAACTGCAGCCTGCTGCAATGTACTTCTAGTGATAAGAAACCTCACATGAGGCCAAATGTCTAATATAGGTGCATGAATCTCAAAATTATATTGGTAACATGGAAATTCCTGAGAGAGGAAGAATATACCCAGACGTGTGACCGGTTAGGGCCAAAATAAAAGGTACAATTTACCCAATTATTCTACCTAAGTACTTGGCCTTATTAAAAATATGTTCTTCAATATCAAATTGTACTAACAAAAAACCAGGAAATTAAGCTCCTAGTAGAGAACTGATCAAGGGGAAGATCTGAGGAGTTGGCAGTTTCCCCTTTCCTACAATTTGGCAAAATAATCTCATAAGCACAAGAAGAATAATAAGCTTGCATTAAAAATAGTTACTTATAATCCAATTTAAAAGTAAGTTTAGATACCTTAACATGTTCACATGACTTTTTTTTAATTCACAAAAACCTTCTTATCTATATTTAAGGTGTTTTCTACATACATGCTTAGTAGTTTTCTACATACATGCTTTATTTTCTTTTAAGAGCTATAAGAGTCTATAAATCTTTATTCTACTATTTCCCAAAATATACTCAATTACTGGCAAAAATGTTAATAATTATTAAATTGAACTGATAAGAAAACATAAAGGTTTATTAAATAAATTTTTTCATATGCTTGAATTTTTTATACACACAGTATACACTCTATGTGCACACAGAAAACAACTCTATCAGTATTGAATTTAGTTTGTCACTCCATAAAATAGCCATAGATGACCAGAAAGTAATCCTAATCATTTTACCCTGCATTAGTGAAAATAAAAATTAGAGGGGGGAGGCAAAAAAAAAAGACTTAAAGAGAATATCTTTAATGATGTTTTTAAGGGTTAAACTTTATTTTCTGACATTTTTCTATACCTCTACTGAAATATATTTCACGTATCATAAAACTTACCCATTTAAAGAATACAGTTCAGTGGTTTCTAGTGGTTTATTCAGAGGTGTGCAACCATTACCACAATCTAATTTTAGCATAGTCCCATCACCCCATACCCATTAGCAGTCATTCCCTACTCTTCCCCACCCCAACATTCCTGACAAACACTAATCTACTTTCTCTCTATATGCATTTCTCTATGCTGAATTATTCCACATAAATAGAATCACTTATGTGATCTCTTGTGACTGGTTTCTTCAACTTAGAATGTTTTCAAGTTTCATCCATGCTGTATCACACATCAGTACCTCTTCCTTTTATGGAAGAATATTCTATTAGAAAAAATACATTTTGTTTATCCAGTCAACAGTTAGTTTTACTTGTGAGTTGTTTTTACTTTTTGGCTCTTATAAATAATAACAATCAACATTCATGTACAAGTTTTTGTGTGAACAAATGTTTTGATGTCTTTAGGGTATATATATACCTGGGAGTAGAATTACTGGGCCATATGGCAAGTCTATGTTTAACACTTTGAGGAGCTGCCAAAGTGTTTTTTCTTTTTTTGAGACGGAGTCTTGCTCTGTCACCCAGGCTGGCGTGCAGTGGCGCGATCTTGGCTCACTGCAACCTCTGCCTTCCAGGTTCAAGCAATTTTCTATCTCAGCCGCCCAAGTAGATGGGATTACAGGCATGTGCCACCATGTCCGGCTAATTTTTGCATTTTTTAGTAGAGATGGGGTTTCATCATCTTGGCCAGGCTGGTCTTGAACTTCTGACCTCGTGATCCACCCGCCTCAGCCTCCCAAAGTGTGCATTTTAGGTTTTTTTTTGTTTTGTTTTTTTTTGAGACGGAGTTTCGCTCTTGTTACCCAGGCTGGAGTGCAATGGCGCGATCTCGGCTCACCGCAACCTCCGCCTCCTGGGTTCAGGCAATTCTCCTGCCTCAGCCTCCTGAGTAGCTGGGATTACAGGCACGCGCCACCATGCCCAGCTAATTTTTTGTATCTTTAGTAGAGAAGGGGTTTCACCATGTTGACCAGGACGGTCTTGATCTCTTGACCTTGTGATCCATCCGCCTCGGCCTCCCAAAGTGCTGGGATTACAGGCGTGAGCCACCGCGTCCGGCCAAAGTGAGCATTTTCTAAGAGAGCTGTACCACTTTACATTCCGGCAATGTTTGAGAGCTCCACTATCTCCACAACCTCACCAGTACTTATTATTGTCTATCTTTTTTTACTTTAGCCACTCCAGTTTATGTAAAGTGGACCTCACTGTTTTGATTGTATGACTGATGATGTTGGATACCTTTTTTTCTTTCTTTCTTTTTTTTTTTTTTTTTTGAGACAGAGTCTCCTCTGTCACCAGGCTGGAGTGCAGTAGTGTGATCTCAGCTCACTTAAAACTCAGACTCCCTGATTCAAGCGATTCTCCTGCCTCAGCCTCCCGAGTAGCTAGCTGGGATTATAGGCACGCACCACCATGCCCAGAATTTTGTTGTTGTTGTTGTTGTTGTTGTTGTTGTATTTTTAGTAGAGACGGGATTTCTCCGTGTTGGCCAGGATGGTTTCTCTCTCCTGACCTCGCGATGCGCCGGCATCTGCCTTCCAAAGTGCTGGAATTACAGGTGCAAAACCACGCCCTGGATATGGATACCTTTTCCTGTTCTTATTGGCCATTTGTGTATCTTTAGGAAATGTCTACTTTTTTTTTTTTGAGACAAGGTTTCATTCTGTCGCCCAGGCTGGAGTGCAGCAGCGTAATCACTGCTAACTGCAGCTGCGACTTCCCAGGCTCAAATTATCGCAGGCTAATTTTTTTTCTATTTTTTGTAGAGAAAGGGTCTATGTTGCCCAGGCTGATCTGGAACTCCTGGGATCAAGTGATCCTCCCACCTTGGCTTCCCAAAGTGCTAGGATTACGGGCATGAGCCACCTCAACCGGCCTGTTTATTTTTAAATTGGGTTGTCCTTTTACAATTGCATAGTAAGAGTTATTTATATATCCTGAATAACAAGTTCTTTAACAAATATTTATTTGCAAATATTTTCTTCCATATGTGGGTTTTGTTTTCACTTTTTTTGAGATAGTCTTGCTCTGTTGCCCATGCTGGAGTGCAGTGGCCCAATCTCAGCTCACTGTAAACTCTACCTCCCGGGTTCAAGCGATTCTCCTGCCTCAGCCACACGAGTAACTGGGATTACAGGTGCCCACCACCATGCCCGGCTAATTTTTATATTTTTAGTAGAGACAGGGTTTCACCATGTTGCCCTGGCTGGTCTCGAACTCCCAACCTCAAGTAATCCACCTGCCTTGGCCTCCCAAAGTGCCAGGATTACAGGTGTGAGCCACAGCACCTGGCCAAAATAAGGCTTTTATCAGAAAATGAAAATAGAAATAAACCCTTTAAAACTAAAATGCTTGTTATTACTAAAAATCAACAATATTTTCTTGCTATTGAGAAAGAGAAAACAACAGTAATGTCCTTCTACCCTTAGACTAAATACCAGGAATTAGTTATTTTGCTAGACTCCAAAAGTAGTATTTGGAGAAGTGAAGAGGTAGTAATAGTAACTGGAGAGTAGAACAGAAAAAGAAGGCAAGTAGGTGTTATACTATGGCTGTAATTGGCCTCACTGTGACCACTACAGAAAAAAAACCCATTTTGATCATAGCTATACTGCCCCAGGTGAGGATGTGAAGAACATACCTTATTTTACATGATTAATGGTGTAAAACTAACATATAGTACTCTAGAATGTGATTTTTTGAGATCCCACTTGATAAATAACTGATTATAATGAGGATGTGGTTTTATTTTGTGGATAAAGAGTAGAATTGCTAAGAAATAGCAAGTGGTCTAAGTACAACAAACCTGACTTTGTGTTGTGGTTTTGCAGGAGTTAAAAAAAGAAGTTAACTGTGAATGTTAAATAAGGGAAGGTATTATTATTGTATGTGGTTTCCCCCTTCCCTGGTATGTACTTGGCATTGCCATGCCATAGTGGAAGTCAAAAATTGCCATGATATTGTTTCAACATATGATGGACTTAGTTCAGAAAACATTAGGACAAATTTGATATCAACATTTTTTGCACTCACAGAATTGCATTAAGAGCATCACTTTGGTAAAGATGAAAATTACTAAGATTATTGTCCTCTAATGTCAATCATCATAAAATGAAAATCAAGTTAGCACTGATACTTATATTTTGCCAAAACATGCCTACAGAAAACTGGTGTTTGCTTTTAGAAGACTATAGATAATATAGTGTGAATATACAAGGAACATGATACTTTCCAAGCATCATATTTGTATCATGCTATGTCTCTAGTTTATCTTCTTACAAAATAACAATCCACCCAGCTGCTGAAGAGAAACCAAAATAAAAATTCTACCAAGTTTCAGTTCAAACATCAGGCTTCCCTCTAACAGTTTTTAAAAATAGAAATAATTCAAAGGAAGAAAGGTCGTAATGATGAAATTTAATGAAAAAAATATTGCTTCTGCTTTCAGGAAAAAAAGTAGTGAAAAAACAGCACACAAAACAAGAATCATAGAGTAAAAATAAAGAGCTTTCAATTATACTTTTATTATTTTTAATAATACTTAAAATTCATTGTCAAATATTCTGTATAGCAGCCTTGATCTCACATACATTTACAATACAATTATGTGGTATGAGAGACTTTGTCTTCTTTCATGGTTCCTCAGCACTCACAGGGATTTCTTGGGTCATAGATAGGTGATG
Source organism: Aotus nancymaae (assembly GCF_030222135.1). Lineage (NCBI taxonomy): Eukaryota > Metazoa > Chordata > Mammalia > Primates > Aotidae > Aotus > Aotus nancymaae. The sequence continues at coordinate 3,550,932 of NW_026988491.1, forward strand.
GAGACAGGAAGAGGCTTGGGGTTTCTGTTTGCGGTTTTTTGCTTTGTGGCTTTTTTCTTTTTTTTTTTTTTTGGTCTGTGGTTTTGGAGTTTTTGTTTTTCTTGGTTTTGTATTAGGGTTGTCTGCTTTTTGTTTTGTGGTTTACTGGAATTAACTAGCAGAAGAAGATAAACAACAAATATCAAATCCCACCGCAAGCAAGGCATTGTTCTAAGTATATACCTACATCCTCTTTTATTTAACATTTCTTTGGAATGGATATTACTGTCCAATTATACATATGAGAATCATAGATGCATAAGACCTGTTGGCTGGGCGCAGTGGCTCATGCCTGTAATCCCAGCACTTTGGGAGGCAGAGGCAGGTGGATCACTTGAGGTCAGGAGTTCGAAACCAGCCTGGCCAACATGGTAAAATACTATCTCTACTAAAAATACAAAATTAGCCAGGTGTGGTGGTACATGCTTGCAATCCCAGCTACTTGGGAGAGTGAGGCAGAAGATCACTTGAACCCAGGAGGCAGAGGCAAAACACAGACATGTGAACCTAGATCTGCATCGAAGTCTATACTTATTCTTTGAAAGACCATTCTTCCTCATTAATTTTGGGGGTAAGATTTAAAACACAATTGAAATAGACAACCACTCAATGACAAAGTTAAAATACACATCAAAAAATCACTTGTATTTATAGCAATGAATAGGAAATGAAATTTTTAAAATAGTCCTATGTACAATAATATATAATAGAATAAAATACTTAGAAAACAAATGTTAGAAGAACTGCAAGACTTGTACACTGAAAACTACAAAACATCACTGAAAGAATAGATAAGGCAGGGCACAGTGGCTCTCGCCTGTAATCCCAACACTTTGGTAGGCCAAGACAGGTGGATCACATGAGACCAGGAGTTCGAGATCAGCCTGGCCAACATGGTGAAATACAAAAATTAGCCGGGCATGGTGGTACATATCTGTAATCCCAACTACTCCGGAGGCTGAGGTACGAGAATCACTTGAACTGGGGAGGCAGAGGTTGCAGTGAGCCAAAATTGTGCCACTGCATTCCAGCCTGGGTGACGGAGCATGACTCTGTCTCAAAAAAAAAAAAAAAGAATAGATAAAACATGCCATTTGGAAATATAAGGGACGCAGAATAGCCAGTCTTGAAAAGAACAAAGTTAAGGGGCTTACACTTAATTTCGAAGCCTATTACCAAGCTACAGTAATGAAAGTATAGTATTGGCACAAAGACAGAAAGAAATACAGATCAACAGAACAGAACTGAGAGTCCAGAAACAAAACCTTATAGATGTTCAACTGATTCTCAAAATAAATGTGAAGACCATCAATAAGGGAAAGGACAGTCTTTTCAATATATAGTGCTGGGAGAACTTTTTGTATCCATAAAAAAAAGAATGAATTTGGACCAGTACCTCACACTATACACAAAAATTAAATCAAAATGGATCAACAACCTAAATATAAGGGCTAAAAGCATACAACTCTTAGAAGAAAACATAGGGGTAAATCTCCATTACCTTAGATTTGGCAATGGCTTCTTAGACATGAAACCAAAATCATGAGCAACCAAAGAAAAAAATAGATAAGCTAGACTTCCTCAAAATTAAAAACTTTTTTGGTATCAAAGAACATTATCAAAAGAGTAGACCAGGTGTGGTGGCTCACACCTATAATCCTAGCACTTTGGGAGGCTGAAGCTGGTGGATTACTTGGACCCAGGAGTTCCAGACCAGCCTGGGCAACATAGGGAAACCCCTTATCTACAAAAATACAAAAATTAGCTGTGCCTGTAGTCCTATCTGCTCAGGAGGCTGAGGTGGGAGGATCAACTGAGCCCAGAGAGGTCCAGGCTGCAGTGAGCTGTGATCCCCTCACTGCACTCCAGCCTGGGTGACAGAGTGAAACCCTGTCTCAAGAAAAAAAAAAAAAAGTAAAAAGAGGCTCACACCTCTTTTACAGGTGCAGTGGCTCACATCTATAACCCCAACATTTTCTGGGAGGCTGAGGTGAGAGGATCTCTTGAGACCAGGCGTTCAAGACCAGCCTGGGCAACATAGCAAGACCCCGTACCTACAAAAAATTTTTAAATATTAGCCAGGTGTGGTGGCACGTACCTGTAGTCTTAAACAATTATTGTATGATCCAGATAGTCTTTAGGGATATAACCAAGGGAAATGAAAACATACATCCACACTAAAATTTGGACACAAATGTTCATAGCAGCATTATTCATAATAGCCAAAAATTGGGAAAAACTCACATGCCTATCAACAGAGGAACTGATAAACAAAATATAGTATATCCATTCAAAAAATTACTCAGCATTAAAAAAGAATGAAGTGCTGATCTATGCTAAAGCATGGATAAACCTTGAAAACACTGTGCCAAGTGAAATAAGTTAATCATAAAAGACCACATGTAGTTAAGATTTCACTCTGTGAAACATCCAAAAGAGCTCCACACAGAGACAGAAAGTAGGCTAGTTATTGCCAGGGACTAGGGGAAAAGGGACTAAGGCATGACTGTTAATGAGTATGGGATTTCTTGTGGACTGATGAAAATGGTCTGAAAGCAGATACCTGTGATGTTTGTGCGATTCTGTGAACATATTATGAACCACAAAATTCTGCACTCAAGGGGTTGATTTCATGGTAGGTGAATTTATCTCATTTATCTTTATCTCAATAAAGCTTTTTAAAGACATTTTAAAAAGACATATCTGTATAACCTACAAAAATAGCACACTGAGAGACTAAACTGCCTAATTTTTCCATTTTTCTTCTTCAGCGCAATCTCAAGTCCAAAAGTCTTGCCTTCCTATATATGCATATTTTGTCCAGTGAAACAACGAACTCTATTAATTTTTTTATTAGAAAAAAATAATAAAAGCCAGATGTGGTGGCTCACAGTTGTGCTTCCAGCTACTCAGAAGGCTGAGGTAGAAGGATCTCTTGAGGCCAAGACTGGGAGTTCAAGACCAGCTGGAGCAATACAGCAAGATCCTGCCTTTAAAAATATTTTTGGTCAGGTGTGGTGGCTCCCAGAACTTTGGGAGGCCGAGGTGGGCAGATCATTTGAGGTCAGGAGTTCAAAACCAGCCTGGCCAACATGGTGAAACCCCATCTCTACTAAAAATACAAAAATTAGCCAGGCATGGTGATGGGGACTTGTAATCCCAGCTACTTGGGAGGCTGAGGCAGGAAAATTGCTTGAGCCCAGGAGGCAGAGGTTGCAGTGAACCGAAACTGCGCCATTGCACTCTGGCCTGGATGACAGAGCAAGACTCCGTCTCAGAAAAAAAAAAAATTATATATATATATATATCTTTATTTATTTATTTAAAATAGTTAAAACCTACTGAAATGAAACCAACAAAATAAAATTCGATTTAATGTAAAAAATAGCCCCTGAAATATTAATTTCAAACAATTCTATTTTAGCATCGACTCTGAACAAAATATAAACCTCAATTTCCAAATATCACAAAAATTGGCTAGGCACAGTAGCTCACACCTGTAATTCTAGCACTTTGGGAAGACGAGGCAGGTGGATCACTCGAGGCCAGGAGTTCCAGAGCAGCCTGGCCAACACAGGGAAACCCTGTCTCTACTTAAAAAATACAAAAAATTAGCTGGGTGTAGTAGTAGCACACGCCTGTAATCCCAGCTATTCAGGAGGCTGAGGCCTGAGAATCGCTGGAACCTGGGAAGCGAAGGTTGCAGTGAGCCGAGATCACACCACTGCCCTCCAACCTGGGCAACAGAGTGAGACTCTGTCTCAAACAAATTAAAAAAAAAATAAGGCTGGGTACAGTAATTCACACCTGTAATCCCAGCACTTTGGGAGGTCGAGGTGGGCAGATCATTTGAGGTCCAGGAGTTTGGGACCAGCCTGGGCAACATAGCGAAAGCTCCTCTCTACTAAAAATACTTAAATTAGCTGGGTGTGGTGGCACACACTTGTAATGCCAGCTACACTGAAGGCTGAGGCAGGAGAATCTCTTGAATTCAGGAGGTGGAGGTTGCAGTAAGCAGAGATTGTGCTACTTGCACTCCAGCCTGGACAACAGAATCCATCTCAAAAAAAAATTAAAATTAAAAATTAAAAACACAAAATATCACAAAGACTACAAATACTCAGGTTTAAGTAAATTGCCAAGTTTCTTGAATAAACAGTAATTCATATTTGCTTTGTCAAATATGTAGATATTTACCTGTCCCAACAGAATGAAATCCTAAAAGCCTGGTGTTACCAAATGATGAAGAGAAAGAAACATGCATATTTTAATTCAGAATTTTGTTTCAGAATTAATTTTAACCTAGAGGGAGTATACACAGTTAATCATTTATTTATTTATTTATTTAAGAGACTGGTTCTCGCTCTGTTGTCCAGGCTGGAATGCAGTGGCACAACCTTGGCTCACTGCAACCTGGACTTCAAGCGATCCTCCCACCTCAGCCTCCAGAGCAGCTAGGACTGCAAGTGCAAGCTACCACACCCAGCTAATTTTTGTATTTTGTGTGGGGACGTGTCTCACTACGTTTCCCACACTGGTCTCTAACTCCTTGGCTCACTACAGCCTCAAGCCCGTGGGCTCAAGCAATCCTATTTCCAAAGTGCTGGGATTACAGGAGTGAGCCACTGCACCCAGCCTAGTGGATCGTGTATATAAGCAACATATACCCTGCTTTTGCTTAGAACATACTGAAAACATGGCATTAAAAACAGTAACAAAAGTTAAGTTAGGAGCTGAGAAAAACCATATACTGTAACATAAATCTGACAGAGATATTAATCTCACGAAGCTCCTGAAAATGTCTCAAGAACTCCTATTTTGCACTCTCCCTAGTAATTTACTCTACAGATATTTTCTGATCATCTACCGTGTGCCAGGCACCATGCCGGGTACCAGGATGCCACGGTGAGGTATACACAGAACAGGCTCCTGCTCGCAGGAAGCCTACTCTCTAAAACAGTGCTTGCCAAACTCGCCTGATCACAACTTCGGAGCTTAAGTTCAAAATCTGCTTCCACGCTTTGGTGAGCCACAGTCCGTGGGCCTGGCGTTCGGTGTGAAGCCTGCATTTTTATCAGGTGCTCCCCATGATTCCTACGCTCTAACGGGTTTGGGAGGCAGGGGTGAGAGGAAGCTCGAGAGCCTAGAGCCATCCCATCCCATCCTTTAGACAAGGACTCCCCACCTCTAAAGTCCTTGTCGCTCAGCATCCTTCCCCCTAACTGGTGGCCCAAACACCAAACACGGTAATGAGCCACGGACAGACTTGCTCGCCTCCGGGGACGGAGAGCTCACTCCTAACAAACCCCACGCGGGAAAGAGCCATCCGGGCTGCGTCGACACCTGTCTCCCCGCGGGTGCCGCCTACCGCTCCGATGGACTCCGGTCCCCAGGTTCCGCCCCAGGGGTCTGGGGTGAGGGAGAGGCGACGTGCGCATTAGGCACCGACTGTATACCGCCCCCTCACCCCCGGAGCGCGCAGGCCAACACCCTCATACACCTACACACACCCTCACACACCCACACACACCCTCACACACCCCGGCGGAAACTGAGGCAGGCAGTCGCAGGACCAGGTCCCGCCGCCAGACGGCTCGCGGCTGGGATCGAACCCGGACCGCGAGACGCCTTCCGCCTTGCAGGCGGTCCTAAGTCGCTAAGGCCCGGCCCGTCTCCCACCGCCGGAGTTTCACAAAGAAAGTCTCCCGGCCCGAGCCCCTCACGCACTCACCGGCGCCGACGCCGGCGGCGACTCCGGCTCCCGCCTCCTTCGGCTCCTTGCGGGGGTCGGCCCTGGGGTCGACTCGGGCGCCGGCGACTGTTCCATCCCCACCGGGCCCGGGCCGCGTCCGCCTCGAGCTAACGGTCCCGCCAGCTAGGCGCGCGCGCCGATTCCGCGCGCCATGTTCCCGCCGTGCTGCGCGCCGCCGCGGCGACCTCATTGCCGCCCCCACCGCCCCCCCCACCTCGCGCGCACCCCCGCTGGCCCACAGACGCAACGCGCACGCGCGCGTTCGCCGCGTCCCCCCTCCCCGCGCGCCCTCTGGAGCGGGCCGCTGTTCCCACTGTCGCGCCCACCCCCGCCGGGCCAGTCCTACTCGGCGGGTGAGCGTGCAGTTCCCAGCTGCGCGCCGCCGCCTGCTTCTCTGCAGACCACCTCCGCCCCCGCCCCTCCGCCCTTTCCCCATACTACCCCTTTCGCTTCGCCCGCGACGCAGGGCCTGGGACCAGGGTCCAGGCCAGGAGGGACTTCCCTGCAAGAAGTGCAGAGCAAAAGACTCCACTGAGGGGGCGGGATCGCCATCGTGGAGGTGTGCCCGGCCGGGAGATAGCCAAACTCGACGGAGAAGCTGATTTCAAGTCCCACATCTCCACTAACCCTTGCGTGTTAGGGTCAGGACTTCCGGACCTGTTTCTCGTAAATCTAAAGACTCAGTGTAGTAATCCAGAGAAAGCCTCAAGCACCGGGCCTAGCACTTAGTAGGCAGTGATCAAGAGGCAAGACCTCTTAAGTAGTTTTACTGGTTAAGGACCACAGTTCTCCAGAAAGAGACCTCTCAATTCAAGTCCCGCCTCCATCTCTTGAAAACAGAAACCTTGAACAAGTCACTCAGCGGAGCCAAAGATCCTTGATTTCTGCACGTGCAAAAGGGGAGTGTGGCAGTTAGCACTGCACAGGGTTGACTGAGCTTTCAGGAAGATGATGCCTGTACGGTCATGCCTCCCTTAAGCACGGCATGGTTCTGAGAAGTGCCTCTAGGTGATTGTCTCATTATGTGAACAGCAAAGTGCACTTACACAAACCTTGTATAGCCTACTACACACCTAGATTGTATGGCGTAGCCTATTGCTCCTAGGCTACACACCTGTACAGCCTGATACTTTACTGAATGCTATAGGCAGTTGTAACACAATGGTAAGTACTTGTGTACCTGAACATAGAGAAGGTACGGTAAGAATCGAGCATAAGAGAGTTTAAAATGCCCTATACTGTATAGGGCACTTACCATGAAAGGAGCTTGCAGGACTGGAAGATGCTGTGAATGAGTCATTGAGTGTGAAGGTATAGGACCTCACTGTATACTACTGTAGGCTTTATAAACACTATATGCTTAAGCTACACCAAATTTTTTTAAAGCTTTTCTTCAATAATAAATTAACTTTAGCTTGCTGTAATTATTTAGAAAAAATTTGCTGGGCGTGGTGGTTCACACCTGTAAGGGAGGCCGAGGTGGACAGATCACCTGAGGTCAGGAGTTCGAGACCAGCCTGGCCAACGTGGTGAAACCCTGTCTCTACTAAAATAAAAAAATTAACTTGGTGTGGTGGTGTGCGCCTATAATCCCAGCTACTCAAGAGGCTGAGGCAGGAGAATTGCTTGAACCCAGGAGGCTGAGGTTGCAATTAGCTCAGATTGTTCCCATTCTGTTGGTTGCTTGTTCACTCTATTGTTTATTTTGCTGTGCAGAAACTCTTAAGTTTAATTAGATCCCATTTGTCTATTTTGGCTTTTGTTGCCATTGCTTTTGGTGTTTTAGTCATGAAGTCCTTGCCCATGCCTATGTCCTGAATGGTATTGCCTAGGCTTTCTTCTAGGGTTTTTATGGTTGTTAGGCCTCATGTTTAAATCTTTAATCCATCTAGAGCTAATTTTTTATAAGGTATATGGAAGGGATCCAGTTTCAGCTTTCTGCATATGGCTACCCAGTTTTCCCAACACCATTTATTAAATAGGGAATCCTTTCTCCATTGCTTTTGTTAGTTTGTCAAAGATCAGATGGTTGTAGTTGTGTGGCATTCTATCTGAGGCCTCTGTTCTGTTCCATTTGTCTTTATCTCTGTTTTGGTACCAGCATCACGCTGTTTTGATTACAGTAGCCTTGTAATATAGTTTGAAATGAGGTAGCATGATGCCTCCAGCTTTGCTTTTTTTGCTTAGGATTGTCTTGGCTATGCGGGCTCTTTTTTGGTTCCAAATGAAGTTTAAGGTAGTTTTTTCCAATTTTGTGAAGAAAGTCATTGGTAGCTTGATGGGGATAGCACTGAATCTATAAATTAGTTTGGGCAGTATGGCCATTTTCACAATATTGATTCTTCCTAACCATGGGCATGGAATGTTTTTCCATCTGTTTGTGTCTTCTCTTATTTCCTTGAGCAGTGGTTTGTAGTTCTCCTTGAAGAAGTCCTTCACATCCCTTGTTAGTTGTATTCCTTGGTATTTTATTCTTTTGTAGCAGTTGTGAATGGGAGTTCACTCATGATTTGGCTCTCTGTTAGTCTGTTGTTGGTGTATAGGAATGCTTGTGAATTCTGCACATTGATTTTGTATCCTGAGACTTTGCTGAAGTTGCCTATCAGCTTAAGGAGATTTTGGGCTGAGACAATGGGATCTTCTAAATATACAATCATGTCATCTGCAAACAGGGACACTTTGACGTCCTCTCTTCCTATTCAAACACCCTCTATTTCTTTCTCTTGCCTGATGACTCTAGCCAGTACTTCCAATACTATGTTGAATAGGAGTGGTGAGAGAGGCCATCCTTGTCTCTGGCTCAAGAACTTTCTATGATTCCCTATGGCTACTTATGTGGTTCTCCCACCTTTAATAATAGAAGCCAACATTGATGAATCCTTTACCACATGCCAGGTACATTATGGACCTGCCTCCTCCAAACAGCATACAAGAGGTTGGTACTCTTACTGCACCCATGTTATAAATATGGAAACAAAGACTCAGCAATTTGAGGTAACTTACCCAGAGCCAAAATTAGGAAGTAGAGTTTAGATTAGCACATATTGCTCTCACCATTGCCATTCCAGCTCCATTTGTTCATGTTTCAAAGTCCTATACCCACCTCTGGCTGGGTGGCCAGTGGGAACAGCTCCATAGCAGAAGCAGCCTCTAGGAATCCCTTCAGCTTCTGCAGTGTGGGGGAGGAGGTGCAAAATATACTTAGCTTTACCATCCTCTCCCATAACTTTTTTTTTTTTTTTTGAGGCTGAGTCTTGCTCTGTCACCTCAGCTGGAATGCAATGGCATGCTCTCAGCTCACTGCAGCCTCCACCTCCTAGGTTCAAGTGATTCTCCTGCCTCAGCCTCCTGAGTAGCTGGGATCACAAGCACATGTCACCAAGCCCAGCTAATTTTTATATTTTTAGTAGAGACGGGGTTTCACCATGTTGGTCAGGCTGGTCTCTAGCTCCTGACCTTGTGATCTGCCTGCCTTGGCCTCCCAGAGTGCTGGGATTACAGGCGAGAGCCACCGTGCCTGGCCTTTTTTTTTTTTTCTTTTTTTTGAGATAGAGTGTCAGTCTGTCGCCCAGGCTGGAGTGCAGTGGTGCAATCTCAGCTCACTGCAACCTCTGACTCCTGGGTTCAAACAATTCTTGTGCTGCAGCCTCCGGAGTAGCTGAGATTACAGGTGCCCACCACCACGCCTGGCTAATTTTTGTATTTTTAGTAGAGACAAGGTTTCACTATGTTTGTCAAGTTAGTCTCAAAACTCCTGACTTTAAGTGATCTGTCTGCCTTAGCCTCCCAAAGTGCTGGGATTGCTGAGCCACCATGCCTGGCCCCATCTCCCATAATTTAATAGAAGAGGGAAAAGAATTCCTCCAAGAGAAAATTAGAGTGAGGTTAGAAGAGGAAGTAGATGCTAGGTAGCCTTAAATCAACAGCTGATTTCTCCCATTGGTGACTCAATTGTTTTTCTATGGCTGCTGTAACAAATTACCACAAACTGATTGGCTTACAACACCACAAACTTAATCTCATATAGTTCTATAGGTCACAAGCCTCAAATCAGTTTTACTTGGCTGAAGTCAAGATGTAAAGAACTGATTCCTTCAGAAGGTTCGAAAGGGAAAATCTATTTTCTTGCTTTTTTCTGCTTTTAGTGGTTACCTATATACCTTGGATTGTGGCCCCTCCCTCCATTTTTAAAGCACACCACTCCAGTCTCTGCACAGTGCTATAGTTTGAATGTGTCCCCCAAAGTTCATGTGTTGGAAATTTAATCTCCAATGCAACAGTGTTGAGAGGTGGGACCTTTTCTTTTTCTCTTTTTTTTTTTTTTTTTTTTGAGATGGAGTTTCGCTCTTGTTACCCAGGCTGGAGTGCAATGGCACGATCTCGGCTCACCGCAACCTCCGCCTCCTGGGTTCAGGCAATTCTCTTGCCTCAGCCTCCTGAGTAGCTGGGATTACAGGCACACACCACCATGCCCAGCTAATTTTTTGTATTTTTAGTAGAGACGGGGTTTCACCATGTTGACCGGGATGGTCTCGATCTCTTGACCTCGTGATCCACCCGCCTTGGCCTCCCAAAGTGCTGGGATTACAGGCTTGAGCCACCGCGCCCGGCCGAGAGGTGGGACCTTTAAGAGGTGATTAGGTCATGAAGGATCTGCCCTCATTAATAGAGTAAGGGTGTTATCTCAGCAGAGGGTTAATTCTCATGGGAGCGGATTCCTACTAAAAGGATGAGTTCAGCCCCTTTTCTCTCTTCATGTGATGCCTTCTACCATGGGATGACACAGCAAGAAGACCCTCACTAGAAGCAGGCCCCTCAACCTTTCCAGCCTCCAGAATTGTGAGAAATAAATCTGTTCTTTATAAATTACTCAGTGTCAGATTTTGCATAGCAATATAAAAAAAGACTAAGACACTCAGTCATCATTAAATTACCATCTCCCCTGACTGCTGAATCCCTCTTAAAAGAGCACTGTGGTGGGACACTGGGCCCACTGGTAACATAGGATAAGCTCCCATCTCAAGATGCTTAATCACATCTGCAAAGTCCCTTTTGTCATGGAAAGAAACATATTCACAGATTCTGGGTATTAAGAGTAGGACACTTTGGAGGGGCCATTATTCAGTCTACCATAGAAGATATCATGAGAAGGAGTTAATACAAAATGCTCTAGAAACAGAGAAGGGCCAGCTAACTCTGCCCAAGTGGGAAAAATGTCCCAGGAAACCACAGCCTCCACATTAAATATTCAAATGAGCTAAAACCCATCTACTTGGCAATCTCAGCCTCATTCTTTAAACATGCCAACCACTTAAATTCCCATCAAACTCCCTACACCAGGCCAGCCAAGTCTCAGAATGCTTATACAACCTTCCAATGGAAATTGCCAACCACCACCCCCATTTCCTAAGGATACAGCTGTGTGCCCTTGACCCTGCCCTGACTGAATCGCCAGTGGCATTTGAACCATGGCACTCAATTCATGGCATGGCCAACAAGCTATGGAGTGCCCTAGGATCAACCAGGCAAAGTTATAAAAGCAGATTCAGTGGAACGTTAGTTTTAGAGTCAAAAAGACCTGGGTTGGGTCCCAGCTCTGCTGTTTTTCAGTTGTGCGACATCAGAAGTTACTTTCCTCCTCTAACTTTGGGTCCCTCACCTGTGACATGACAGTGGCTGGAGGATCTCACTCACAGAATCACTGTGAGGACAAGAGCAGCCAAGGGGGTAAGTCTTTGCACAGGGCCTCCCTGGTCGTTATTGGGTCAACATAACATAACTGACCACATGCCTCATGTCCACTTCCAAAACCCAAACAAACAGCTCTCAAAACCAAGCCATTGTAGCTCATTTGGAAGAAAAGGCTGATATGAACCAATATGCAACTACCTATAATCTTTCTCTATCCCTCTTACTGTGAATATTTGCAGTGGAAATATTAACATTTGGTTACGGGACTCCACTGGGGTGCTACACATATACATCATAGTAGATGTGACTTATCATCTTCCTAAAATTGGATAATTAAATTTCACAACTTATCTAGCCCAACGGTTTCAGAGACTGTAGACCTGTATCTTTATGAGGGTGAGGATGAGAATGTAAACTGCCCTGTTACTATGCACCAAGGTACCTGCTGTTCTCATGAAGATGTTGGTAGACAGCCAGCCAGTCTCTAAAAACTCCACCCCCAACCTCACTATGCTCCTTTCCCTGGAACTTTCCACAGGGCCCTTAAAATTTGTATTCAACTCTCACAGGCTGAGACCAGGATGAAATCCTGGGAAACCTGCCTAGTGATAGCCAAGGTGTAGCTCCAGATGAAAGACACATGACAACTTTAAATATAAAAAAGCCATTCAGGGCTGGGCATGGTGGCTGACGCCTGTAATCCCAGCACTTCGGGAGGCCGAGGCGGGCAGATCACAAGGTTAGGAGTTTGAGACCAGCCTGGCCGACATGGTGAAACCCCGTCTCCACTAAACGGACAAAAAATTAGCCAAGCGTAGTGGCAGTCACCTGTAATCCCAGCTACTCAGGAGGCTGAGGCAGGAGAACAGCTTGAACCCGGGAGGCGGCAGTTGCAGTAAGCCAAGATTGCGCCCTGGCACTCCAGCCTGAGCAACAGAGTGAAACTCCATCTAAAAAAAAAAAAAAAAAAAGCCATTCAGGGCCAGACGCATTGGTTCACACCTGTAATCCCAACACTTTGGGAGGCTGAGGCAGGTGGATCACGTAAGGTCAGGAGTTCAAGACCAGCCTGACCAACATAGCAAAACTCTGTCTCTACTAAAAATACAAAAATTAGCACTTTGGGAGGCCGAGGCGGGTGAATCACGAACTCAGGAGATTGAGACCATCCTGGCCAACATGGTGAAACCTGGTCTCTACTAAAAAAATAGAAAAAATTAGCTGGGCGTGGTGACGCATGCCTGTAGTCCCAGCTACTTGGGAGGCTGAGGCAGGGGAATTGCTTGAACCTAAGCGGTGAAGGTTGCAGTAAGCTGAGATCATGCCACTGCACTCTAGCCAGGGTGAAAGAGTGAGACTCTGTCTCAAAAAACAAAAAAAAACACACAAAAACAAAAATTAGCCAGGCATGGTGGTGCATACCTGTAATCCCAGCTATTCGGAAGGCTGAGGCACAATAATCGCTTGAACCTGGAAGGCAGAGGTTGCAGTGAGCCGAGTTTGTGCCACTGCACTTCAGGCTGGGTGACAGATTGAGACTCTGTCTCAAATAAATAAATAATAAAGCCATTCAACTAAAGAACTGATTATCAAGCAGAAGCACAAAGCCCAGGTTCCATCAGGTTTTTAATTGTAAATCAGTGACAGCGGAAAAAGCAATTATCCCATAATTAAAATACAAACTATGAAAAACAGACTTAAAGAAAAGAAAGATGACAGTGAAAGAAGGTCCATGTCTTTCATGTTCAAACCACGGGGTTCACAACACAGGAGCACACACAGCCGGGCGCTTTGTGGTCTCAGCACCCTCGGCTTCCCCTTCATGGGGCCGCTTTCGACTAGTAGAAGGCTGAAAATAAAGGAGAATGGAGAAATGTTCAATAGAAAATCACTGGCTTTTTTAAGATTATCTAAGTTCCCCAATATGCTTCCAATACAGTGGGGGCATTTGATGTGAAACTCTAGTACCAAAAATTACTGGTTGTCATCATTGACAGCTGAGTCCCCACCACAGCCCCCAACTCAGACATACTTATCTAACAGATATTTCTCTCCCTTATGGCTTCTGACCTCTTGATGATGTATACTGAAAGCAAGCAGCATAACCAACTTCCTCTCAATCATCTTCTTCTAAATATCAAGTTTAAAAGGTATATAACACTTCTCAGTTGAAGCCCCAAGTCTTGCTCTTTTGTGGAAAGACAATCTTTGTGCCTTAGTTGTTTTCCCATATATAAAATTGGGAGGAAGGCTGGGTGCAGTGGCTCACGCCTGTAATCCCAGCACTATGGGAGGCCAAAGTGGGCAGATCACTCGAGGTCAAAAGTTCAAGACCAGCCTGAACAACATGGCAAAACCCCATCTCACCTAAAAATACAAAAATTAGCTGGGCATGGTGGCAGGCACCTGTAGTCCCAGGAACTCGGGAAACTGAGGCAGGAGCATTGCTTTACCCCGGGAGGCAGAGGTTGCAGTGAACCGAGACCGTGCCATTGCACTCTGGCCTGGGTGACAGAGCAAGACTCTGTCTCAAAAAAAAAAAAGGAGGGGAGGAAACAGTGGGAAAAAGGAGAGCTACCATTCACACGCACACACACAAAACACCAGGACTGGAATTAACTTATGCTTACAAAGAACATTAAAGAATAAAATTATAATCAAGGAATCAACCACTGACCCAAATTTTAATTTTTCCAACAAATTTATATTTGAGACTCTAATAGAGTCTTTCAAAATTGCCTTGCAGGTGACCTGCTGGATGACAATCCATAGCTGTGATTATCTGTCTATGATGTGTTAGATATTAAACATATCCTGCATTTTTAAATCTGAGGGTGCTGGAGTGGATCCAGTTAAAACAGTATCTACTACATTATAACTAAATGTTAAGCAATTGCTACTCAGGAAAATCTTCGAACTCATCATCTTTGCTTATCAGCTCTTTAAGCCCAGACTACATTTCGTGATCAACAGGAATACGAATACCTGGGCTAGAACCTGGGGTAGAGCTGCAGATTCATTTTCCTCAGACAGTAGATGTTGAAATTTTCTCTTCATGTCTTCATCCTGTGAGGGAATTAGAAATGTAAGTGGCTGTATCTGAAGGATAGAAAGCTCCTAGAATGACAGGGCTAGCATGCCCCCGGAAAGAGGGAGGAAAAGATATCCACTCCGTCTAAGAATCACCCTCTTGATGAAGCTCCCACAGTGAAGGCATCATGTGTTGCCCCCCTCTACCTTCCCAGAGGAGTCTAATTGCAGTCAATGCTCCATCCATCCTGGCTGACTCAAATCCACATGCCTAAAAGCTCTCAGTGGGTCAATCACAGCCTCCAGCAGTCAAGGGTTTCTGAATCAGTGTCCCAGATCCTGAGAAAGATTGCAATCAGGAGGCCAGAGACTGGGCTCGACTCTGTGCAGCTCCTCAAATCCTTCCGGGACCACTCTCCACCCCCTGCCCCTGCCATGAATGAAGTCAGTCACCGAGGCTGTCCTAACAACCAGCCCAGCACGCTAGGAAAATTCGCCCAGCAGATGCCAAACAAATTGTCAGAAATACTTCAAGCCCACAATATCCCAGAGCTCAGGTCTAGTGAGAAAGGGAGACAATAAATAGAACAAAGCATTACAGGTGTTTCATGCTGCAGGAGAGGGAGATGAGGAGGGCACAGAGAGTGTGTACATGAGTAGCTCCCATCTCTCTGGATGCTCACTTCTGCAGGGTTCAAGGATTTGCATTAGGAAACCCTGAGAGGTGGCTTGGTGCAATTCTCCCATCTTCAGCAAGGTGAAAGGAACATCTATAACTAGGAATGTGGGCTTTGAGTGCTGGCCAGAAGCCGAGCTCAGCTACTCACAGGTGGCATGTGCAGAATACAGACCCAGAGTTATCTGATTCCAATGCCTCATGTACTTTCCCACCAAATTCCAGCCCCTCCTCCCACTGAGCCAAGCGTACCATAGTGAGCAATGGAGAGGACACATTAAAGTCCTCCACCATTTGACAATTTGATGGATATAGAAATTTTACAACACTAGGTTGGGCATGGTGGCTCATGCCTATAATCCCAGAACTTTGGCAGGCCATGGTGGGAGAATTGCTTGAGGCCAGTAGTTTGAGACCAGCCTGGGCAACATAGTGGGACTTTGTCACTACAAAGAATTTAAAAATTAGGCCGGGTGTGGTGGCTCACACCTGTAATCCCAGCCCTTTGGGAGGCTGAGGCAGGTGGATCACCTCAGGTTGGGAGTTCGAGACCAGCCTGAGCAACATGGTGAAACCCCATCGCTACTAGAAATACAAAATTAGCTGGGCTGGTGGCATGTGCCTATAATCCCAGCTACTTGGGAGGCTGAGGCAGAAAAATCGCTTGAACCTGGGGGGTGAAGGTTGCAGTGAGCTGAGATAGTGCCACTGCACTCCAGCCTGGGCAATAGAGACTCTGTCTCAAAAAAAAAATAATTTAGTCAGACATAGTGGCATGCACCTGTAGACTCAGCTACTTGGGAGGCTAAGGCAGGATAGCTTGAGCCTGACAGTCATGGTGGAGTGATCATGCCACTGCACTTCAGCCTAGGTGAGAGAGCAAGACCCTGAGGAAGGAAGAAAAAAAAGAAGGAAGGAAAAGAGGGAGAGAGGAGAGGGAAGAGGAAGGGAGGGAGGGGAGGGGTAATTTTTTTTTTATTGCATTTTAGGTGGGAGGGGTAATTTATTTATTTATTTTTATTTATTTATTTTTTTTTTTGACACGGAGTTTCGCTTTTGTTACCCAGGCTGGAGTGCAATGGCGCGATCTCGGCTCACCGCAACCTCCACCTCCTGGGTTCAGGCAATTCTCCTGCCTCAGCCTCCCGAGTAGCTGGGATTACAGGCAAGCGCCACCATGCCCAGCTAATTTTTTGTATTTTTAGTAGAGACGGGGTTTCACCGTGTTGGCCAGGATGGTCTCGATCTCTTGACCTCATGATCCACCCGCCTTGGCCTCCCAAAGTGCTGGGATTACAGGCGTGAGCCACCGCGCCCGGCCCGTTAGGGAGGGGTAATTTATAAAGAAAAGAAGTTTAATTGACTCACAATTAAACTGAAGGGACTCACAATTAATTGAAGGGGAGGGGGAAGGGGAGGGAGAAGAAAGGAGGGGAGGGGAGGGGGAAGGCAAGAGGAAGGGGGGAGGAGGGGAGGGGGAGGGGGAGAGGGAAGGAAGGAAGGAAGGACCAGGCATAGTGGCTCACAACTGTAATCCCAGCATTTTGGGAGGCCGAGGCAGGGCAGATCACTTGAGGTTAAGTGTTCGAGACCAGCCTGGCCAACACGGTGAAACCCCATTTCTACTAAAAATACAAAAATTAGACAGGAGTGGTGGCACAGGCCTGTAATCCTAGCTACTCGGGAGGCTGAGGCAGGAGAATCGCTTGAACCCAGGAGGCAGAGGTTGCAGTGAGCTGAGATTGTGCCACTGCACTCCAGCCTGGGCGACAGAGTGAGACTCTGACTGAAAAAAAAAAAAAAAAAAAAAAAGAGGTAAGAAAGAGAAAAGGAAAAGAGAGGAGAGGAGGGGAGGGGAGGGGAGGAGAGAGTTTTACAGTACTAGAGGACTAATAACAGGTTTGACCATCCTCTATTTGGTAGCTAGAGTCACCACCTGCTTCCATCACTGTTTTGAGTTTCCCAGTGTAGCTCCCCATTGCCATTTGATAGCAGCAAGTTCATCTGGATTCCACTCTGTACCCTCTGGCAGCCTTACTTAGGATCTCAATTATCTAGCAGCGTCACTCTCAAAATCCATCTCTTATTTTCCCCTATACCTGCTTGTGCCACAGCCTCAACTGGAAATGCCCGCCTTGTTTTCCCGCCCATTCACCTGACCCACCTTCCTTATTCAGTGAACAAATATTTCCTAAGCACCCTTAGGTGCCAGGCACTCTAACAGGCACAGGGCCTCCATATCAGAGAGATTCAGTAAGTGTTTGAAAATGCTGACCTGCTTATCCCCCCATTACTGCCAGGCCATTTAGCCCTAACACTCTTCACACTGTGTGAAGGTATGAGTACCCCAAGTCCTGTGGGCAGTGGCCCTGCCTCTTCTACGTTTAGAAGCATACTCTGCATCTACCCCTATTACCGCATGTATCGCACCCCTCTGTAATGACCATGGTCAGGCTGGCCCCAACCCAAACTTTTCAGCTCCAAGGCAAGGACATAGTTTATTCCTTTTGTATGCACAGCACCTAACAGTGCTTAACACACAAGTTCATTAACTGTGCTCTGAAGAAATGAATGAATGAACATACAAAACCACAACGGAATGCCCTTCACCTGGCAGCCCTTAAGTGAGGCCAGAGTGGCCACAAGCCTAATCAAGCCTATATTTAAAACAAGTAATCAGGCCAGGTGCAGTGGCTCACGCCTGTAATCCCAGCACTTTAGGAGGCCAAGGTAGGTGGACCACCTGAGGTCAGTCAGGGGTTTGAGACCAATCTGGCCAACATCGTGAAACCCCGTCTCTACTAAAAATACAAAAATTGGCTGGGCATGGTGGCAGGTGCCTGTAATCGCAGCCACTTGGGAGGCTGATGCAGGAGAATCACTTGAACCTGGAGGCAGAGGTTGCAGTGAGTCGAGATTTCGCCATTGCACTCCAGGCTGGGAGACAAAAGCGAGACTTCATCTCAAAAAACAAAATAAATAAATAAAAACAAACAAACATTGATGTCCTTCATGATGTCTACAATTATTCCAAAATATTCAATTAGCTAAACAGTGGCTCATGCCTAATATCCAAGCACTTTGTGAGGCTGAGGCAGGAGATCTCTTAAGGCCAAGAGGTCGAGGCTGCAGTGAGCTATAATTGCACTACTGCACTCCAGTTTAGGCAACAGAGGAAGACCTTGTCACCAACAATAAATAAAATAAAAAGTCAAGTATAATATCCCTTGAAAGCAAACAGAAGAAATCCTCTATTTCAGGTAGTAAACATGAGGCAGACAGTAGATATAAGGGACACTCCCAAAACTGGGCACTCTGTTAATGACAAAACAGAGACCAGAATCCACATTTCCAATATTCTGTCCAGCACCAGACCCACAAAACCATTTGGTTTCTTCAAAAACACTGAATTTTCCCAAAATAAAACCTCAACTATCACTAACAGATGTTTTAGATGGTCAGTCTTCATCCCTGTCTTCAATGTTCCTTCCTCCTTTTGCTATAAAAACAAAAGGTGGAGAAAAGAGTATTCCAGGGAGACCCTGCAACAGAGTTGAACTTCACCTTCTCCTTGGTTGCTAAGTTTTCTTTGAGACAAAGAAGTCCAAAAAAAAAATAGGCTATGCTTGCTCATAAATTTCAGGCAGATGCAAACCTTGTTCCCAGGCTCAACTGGCCAATTCTATTTTGTTTTGTTTTGTTTTGTTAGAGATGAACACAGCTCCTGTACCTCTACATTTAGACCCAAGAGTTCCCCTATTAGGACACATGAAAAGAGCCAAAAGGCATGTTTCTCTTTTTCCTCAAAATTAAATCCCCACATGCAAAGGCACCCTTTGTTTCCAAACTCCTTTCCTCCAGGGTCCTGCTGCTTCAAATCTGTGTGATCTATTAAATGGTAAATCATCTCACAGATTTCTTCTGGGGAGACTGCAGTTTCCAGGGCGACATCCAAAACACATATATCTGTCTTTTTTTTTTTTTTTTTTAAGGATTTGTTGTTCTCAACCTGAGCTGGCCTGAGCAAAACTGTCAGGTGTAGAGGATTGGAACAGAGAATGGGGAGTCTTCCCAGAGTCCCAGAAGTACGGGGCTGAGGCTGGATTGCCCAAGGAGTTCCTGAACCAGTAATCCCTAGAGAAACAGCATGTAGCTCAAGCAACAGCCTCTAGTTCGAGCTACCTGGTTCGGTCCCCCAACTGCACAGAAAACAGACTGATATCTTTGTGTCCCCACCCAAATCTCATCTCAAATTATAATAATCCCCAGGTGTTGAGAGAGGGACCTGGTGGGAAGTGACTGGTTCATGGGGGCGGTTTCCCCCAGGCTGTTCTCCTGATAGTGAGTTCTCACGAGATCTGACTGTTTTATAAGAGGCTCTTTTCCCCCTTTGCTTCCTTCACATGTTCTCTCACCTGCTGCCATTAAGAAATGCCTTCTTCCCCTTCCACCATGATTGTAAGTTTCCTGAGCCCTCCCCAGCCATGTGAAACTGTGAGTCAATTAAACCTCTTTTCTTTATAAATTACCCAGTCTCTGGCAGTTCTTTATAGCAGTGAGAGAACAGACCAATACACAGACTAAAAGAAAATTAATAGAAAGAGGCATGGCAAAGAAAGAGTAAAAAAAAAAAAAACAAGAGGCATGGCTGTGTTGAATGGAACTGCTTGTAACAGAAGACCAGACATCTATCAGAAAAACCTGCCCAATGCTGTAGCTAATTCCAAAACTAAAGATTAACCCAGCAAAGCCACAAAGTACTTCCAACTCTGGCAGCCCCAACCCCTAGCAGGAACACAGCGATAATACAGACAAAAGGTGCAAGTGACAGCCTTCACTAAGGGCATGTTTACTCACCTTAATGAACAAGCAGTGGGACCCTTTATACCCAGTCACTTGGGCTTGAGAAATAGCTGGATTCTCCCCAGGGAGGCTGCCCTCCACCTCCCCCAGCTTCCCTGATTTAAGGTTGAAGATGGCTGGAATGCATCCCACCTATGGGGAGTGGTGGACATGGCTGGGGGTGGAGCCAGAACAAGCCCTCAAAGGAACAGAGGCCAAACTGGGAACTCGGGGCAGCCAAGTGGAACCAGAACAGAACATAAAGTGAGCTATACATCTAACAGCCATGAGTAACATCAAAAAGGTTGCAGCCTGGCCAACATGGTAAACCCTCACCTCTAAAAAAAATACAAAAATTAGCTGGATGTGGTGGCGCAAACCTGTAATTCCAACTACTGGGGAGGCTGAGGCATGAGAATCGCTTGAACTGGGGAGGTGGAGGTTGCAGTGAGCTGAGATCACCCCACTGCATTCCAGCCTGAGTGACAAAACAAGACCCTGTCTCAAAAAAACAACAAAAAAAACAGGTTGTAACCCATCATGTAAGATACCCCCCATACATCTAAAATATTTAAATTAAACAGACCCAACAAAGCAAACAAGTTTCTGTCCTCTGCCTCATGTCTTTCAGGCAGAAGGGTTCCCATGTATTTTATGCTAGCAGGCACTGTCCCACACCCACCTGAAGCCACGGGTGTCTTAAGGCTTCTTCTGTCGTAAAACGTGCCTTTGGATCCACCACCAACAATTTCTTGACAAGGTCCAGAGCTAAAACAACAATTGGGCAAATCACAGCAAAAAGGATAAATATATTAAGTCAGCAATATCATAGTATGCCAGAATTAACAGGCCACCATCCAGAAAGAGCAGAGAGGGTCTGAGATCATCACAGAGTCAGTAGACAGGGCCCCCTAATCTTCCTGACTCTCTGTATTCAGAGTACTGTGAGAAGACCAGGAATGATAATGACACTGCCCATCTCCTGCTGCTGGGATGTCAGTGAGGAGCTCTTAGCTGCCCGTTCCCTCTCTTGCTGCTACACTCAAGGTCAAACGAATTAAAGCTGAACTTCCACGCAATTCTAAGATACTTGGGATGCACAGCAAACTCTCCCTGACACTCACAGATTGATGGGTGAGAGTTACTCAGCCAGGGGGAGGTTCCTTGGAACTGCAGACTTGTCAGAAATAAAACTTGACACTCCAGTAAGCAACAAATGCACTCTGGCTTGTATATTGCAACCCTATTGTTCCTTAAATATTCTGACATTTAACACAAATATCTGTATTATTTGACATTTAATTTTCTACTTTCTCTTCAAGGAACTAAAGTTGCCAGGATAAATTATAAAATAGAAGGTAACTAATGACATCTAGTTTTTATATGCTTACTTACTCAAAGGAAACCTTGTAACTAAAAAGTTACAAGTGCACTTACTTTGCTCACTAAAACAGGTACCAGGCACTTGTGTACATTATAGTTAGCCCTCACGAAAACCTTTTAAGGTAAGGGTTATTAAGGGTCCCTTTACACCGAAAGAAAACAGAGACTGGAGTTAAATAACTTGCCTAAGGCCACACAGCTAAGTAGTAGCAGACCCAGGACCTGAGTGCATGCTCTTAATAATTTCCAGTGCTTCTCAAATGGTGTGAAATTAACAATATAAAATAAGAACAGAATTGACAGGAAAAAACACCAAGGAATTTGGAAAGAAACTCCCACCACAGCACATACACATTTTAGCTTACCACAAATTCTTAACCCTTTCATATTCATACCCTCCTCTGAGACCTCTGTCCAGACTTCAGGAATGAAGTTGTATTTTCCACTGGTGATTTGATCCTTCAGTGACACTTGAGTCCTATGCTCAGAGAAAGGCGGATATCCGCTAAGGCTTAATATTGGTAGAGAGAGAAAGGAAAAGAAATCAAGTGGCATTCTCAGTGGCATTCAGATATATAGGTTTCTTTTTCAGCATAATGAAAAGTCAGATTTTTCTTTAAATCAATGATCAAAAAGTGAGCTAGGCTGGGCACAATGGCTCATGCTTGTAATCCCAGCACTTTGGGAGGCTGAGACAGGAGGATCACCTGAGCCCAGGAGTTCAAGATCAGCCTGGGCAACATGGCAAAACCCCATCACTACAAAAAATAGAAAAGTAAGCCGGGCATGGTAGTGTGCGCCTGTAGTCCCAGCTACTCGAGAGGCTGAGGTGGGAGGATCACTTGACCCAGGAGGTAGAGGCTACAGTTAGCCAAGATCAAGCCACTGCAAGACAGCCTGGGCAATGCAGCAAGACACATTTGTGACTTCATCTAATCACCACCTACCAGTCTGCGAAGCACTGAAAATGTTTCTTACCAGATAAAAAGAATAACTCCTAAACTCCAGCAGTCCACAGCACGGTTATACCCAGCAGTCCCGAAAGAAACAAGAACTTCAGGAGCCAAGTACGTGGGGGTTCCACATAAAGTTCTCATGAGAGAGGTCTCCCCCAAAATCTTGGAGTGCCCAAAATCAGTAATCTAAAATTCAGTACAAAAGGGAATAATGTTGAACTGTGTCATAAAATAAAAAGATTAATATAGTTTGCCAGTCCAAGAAGACACGTAGGCTAGATTAGTTTCTATTGTAAAACTCACACCTGCCATTAATCTGGAATCTACAGATTCATGTCTTTGCAAATTAGTTTATATTGTAAAACTCACACCTGCCATTAATCTGGAATCTACAGATTCATGTCTTTGCAAGTTAAGACACTTAATTTTGTTTAAATTAAAATTCCTGAGCCTAGGAATCTCAACACTGAGGCTTTCCAACTTAACCTAACCTATGTCCTCTGTAATCTTACAAAAAGCTTATAACCATTATCACAGACACTTCAGGATTCTAATTAGTTCTATGTGGTTCTCAGACCCCATTGTCTCAAACTTGGCTCCACTATGGAATACCTGGGGAGCTTGGACACACATTCTTATACCTGAATGCCACTCTCAGCTTCTGAGGTGAAGCTTGGTGTCATAAATCCTAACAAGAGATTCTAAAGTGATGCCATGCTTGAGAAACAGGGAAAGGCAGGGTATGTGATTACTCATTCATTCGTTCACTTATTTTGAGACGACGTCTTGCTCTTTTGTGCAGGCTGGAGTGCAGTGGTGCAATCTCTGCTCACTGCAACCTCTGCCTCCCAGGTTCAAGTGATTCTTATGTCTCAGCCTCCCAAGTAGCTGGAATTACAGGCACCCACCACCATGCTCAGCTAAATTTTTGTATGTAAGTAGAAATGAGGTTTTGCCGTGTTGGCCAGGCTGGTCTCAAACTCCTGACCTCAAGAGATCTGCCTGACTCAGCCTCCCAAAGTGCCGGGATAACAGGCATGAGCCACTGCACTCAGCCCACTTGTCCATTTAGACCCTTCCTCTCTCTCTGAGCACAAAGGTCACTTGAACACAACAGAGGTTAATAAATGCTAATTCAAATCTGGATAAGAGCAATATCACCTGATCTCTAAAATAATTGATAAGAGTGAAAAGGTCAGATTCTCAACCTTTTTATGCTCCCACTTTTTATTTGAGGAATTAAAAGTTTCTAAACAAGAATCTCCAGGAATAGCCACATACAGAATGCCAATTTCTTACCTTTATAAGACAGTCCTCTTCTTGAGATGATAGTAAAACATTCTCTGGCTTTAAGTCACGATGTATAATACCGTTTTCATGAAGGTACTACACAGAAAGGCAGTCATGACCCTCAGATTCATGCAGTAGATACTTAAGTAGAATCAGAGTTACCAACACACACATCTCACAGCTGACTGAAACCATAAGCCGTGATACACACAACCATATTCTTCAAAATCATAGAAAACTGTTGGAGTAAAGTTTACAAATTTGTTTGAGAAGATCTTTAAAAAGCAGGGAAATGAAAAAAGGAACTTAGGACAATCAACCTTTCATTTCACTTTAAGATATAAATAACCCAGCTGGATGCAGTGGCTCATGCCTGTAATCCCAACACTTTGAGAGGCCAAGGCAGGCAGATCACGAGGTCAGGAGATAGAGACCATCCTGGCCAACATGTTGAAGCCCTGTCTCTACTAAAAATACAAAAAAATCAGCTGGGCATGATGGTGCATGCCTGTAGTCCCAGCTAATCAGGAGGCTGAGGCAGGAGAATTGCTTGAACCCAGGAGGCAGAGATTGCGGTAAGCCGAGATCGAACCACTACATTACAGCTTGGGTAGCAGTGTAAGACTCCGTCTCAAAAATAAATAAATAACTCTTCACAAGGCAGAAGTGTCAGGTGTCCAGGTGTCAATTTCAATAAAAATTCAAATGGGTAATAGAAATTGTTTTGAGAACATACCAAATAAACATAAAAATTCCACCAAAGTAATATATGTGGTTGGTGCAGTCCTGAGAAATTTTTTTTTTTGAGACAGAGTCTCACTCTATCCTCAGGCGCCAGGCTGGAGTGCAGTGGCATGATCTCAGCTCACTGCAACCTCCGCCTTCCAGGTTCAAGCAATTCTCCTACCTCAGCTTCCCAAGTAGCTCGGACTACAGGTGCATGCCACCATGCCCAGCTAATTTTTATATTTTTTAGGAGAGACGGGGTTTGACTATGTTGGCCAGGATGGTCTCAATCTCTTGACCTTGTGATCTGCCTGCCTCAGCCTCCCAAAGTGCTGGGATTACAGGTGTGAGCCACTGTACCTGGGCAAGAATATTTTTAAAGGGAATCTGTACAAATATGTATTTGTAAATTGTCTGTTTCTTTTCTTTTTTTTTTTTTTTGAGGCGGAGTTTCGCTCTTGTTACCCAGACTGGAGTGCAATGGCGCGATCTCGGCTCACCGCAACCTCCGCCTCTTGGGTTCAAGCAATTCTCCTGCCTCAGCCTCCCGAGTAACTGGGATTACAGGCGTGTACCACCATGCCCAGCTCATTTTTGTATTTTTAGTAGAGACGGGGTTTCACCTTGTTGACCAGGATGGTCTCAATCTCTTGACCTCGTGATCCACCCGCCTCGGCCTCCCAAAGTGCTGGGATTATAGGCATGAGCCACTGCGCCCGGCTGTAAATTGTCTGTTTCTATATATGAGTTAACCTATTCCTCAATGCAAAGACTTTGTCTTTGAAAACTCTATTGTCTGAATAGCATATAAAAATGAACAAACACAAACATATTATGCCGTATTTCTTTTCTTTTCTTTTTTTCCTTGAAACAAGGTCTCACTCTGTCCCCCAGGCTGAAGTGCAGTGGCACGATCTTAGCTCACTACAGCCTCAACCTCCTGGGCTCAAGTGATCCTCCTACCTCAGCCTCATGAGTGGCTAGGACCATAGGCACAGCACATGCCACTCTGACCAGCTAATTTCTTTTTCTTTCTTTTTTTTGGTAGAGACAGGTCTCACAATGTTGCCCAGGCTGGTCTGGAACTCTCGGTCTCAAGTGATCCTCCCACCTCAGCCTCCCAAAGTACTGGGATTACAGGCATCAGCCACCATGCCTGGCCATATATTTTAGGAAACAAAATTTTCACATATCCACAAACTCAATTCATGTTATTATTGGTTACTCAATGTATATAAACAGAATAAATCAATAAGGGAGCAATACACTGAGTAGGTGACAGCCATCATTAAAAAGGGCTTCCGTTGTACCCCCATAAACATATACACCTTTATATACCCACAAAAATTAAAATAAAAAATAAAAAGGCTTGTGGGCAGACATGGTGGCTCACGCCTGTAATCCCACAACTTTGGGAGCCCAAGGTGGGCGGATCATTTGAGGTCAGGAGACCAGTCTGGGCAACATGGTGAAACTCCATCTCTATTAAAAATACAAAAATAGGCCGGGCGCGGTGGCTCAAGCCTGTAATCCCAGCACTTTGGGAGGCCGAGGCGGGTGGATCACGAGGTCAAGAGATCGAGACCATCCTGGTCAACATTGTGAAACCCCGTCTCTACTAATACAAAAAAATTAGCTGGGCACGGTGGCGCGTGCCTGTAATCCCAGCTACTCAGGAGGCTGAGGCAGGAGAATTGCCTGAACCCAGGAGGCGGAGGTTGCGGTGAGCCGAGATCGCGCCATTGCACTCCAGCCTGGGTAACAAGAGCGAGACTCCGTCTCAAAAAAAAAAAAAAAAAAAAAAAAAAATACAAAAATAAAATTAGCCCAGTGTGGTGGTGAGCACCTGTAATCCCAGTTACTGGGTAGGCTGGGGCAGGAGAATCACTTGAATCCAGGAGGAGGTTGTAGTGAGCCGAAATCGCACCACCGCACTCCAGTCTGGGTGACAGAGTAAGACTCCGTCTCAAAAAAAAAAAAAAAAAAGACAGTCTCACTCTGTCACCTAGGCTGGAGTGCAGTGGCATAGCTGTGGTTCAGTGCAGGCTCAACCTCCCAGGTTCAAGCCATTCTCCTACCTCAGCCTCAGCCTCCAGAGTGAGTAAGTGTCTAAGACCACAGGTGCATGCCACCATGCCTGGCTATTTTTATTTTTTGTAGAGATGGAGGTCCCACTATATGACCCAGGCTGGATCGCAGTGGCCCGATCTTGGCTCACTGAAACCTCCGCCTCCCAGGTTCAAGCGATTCTCCTGCCTCAGTCTCCTGAGTAGCTGGGATTACAAGCACGCATCACCTTGCCCAGCTAATTGCTGTATTTTTAATAGAGACGGTGTTTCACCATCTTAGTCTCTTGATGTTGTAATCCACCCGCCTCGCCTCCAAAGTGCCGAAATTACACACGTGAGCCACCACGCCTGGCCAGTGAGAGCTTTTTCATCTCAGTGAAAGGAGTAGGATGTTTTTGCCACGAGAACAGTAAACACACAGATTCTCTTCTGAGTTTTAATCCATGGTCCCTAGATTTCTGCCTAATTCTGGAAGTAATTCACCTAAAAGAAATTCAGCTGTCAAAATTGAAGGCTTCTCTTACCTGTACCGCTAAGAGCATCTGGTAAAAATAGAGCTTGCAGGTAGCTTCTTTTAGGCGTTTATTCCCTACCACTTTGTCGAACAGCTCACCCCCTTCCATCCTGAAACACAGGCAAAGCAAGGGGTTCATTCCTGGGGGGAAACACACTTGGACAGAAGATAATAAAACAAACAAAACCGTCTTAAAAAAAAAAAAAAAAAAAGAAGGTAATCTTTTAGCCGGGCGCGGTGGCTCACGCCTGTAATCCCAGCACTTTGGGAGGCTGAGGCGGGTGGATCACGAGGTCAAGAGATCGAGACCATCCTGGTCAACATGGTGAAACCCCGTCTCTACCAAAAATACAAAAAATTAGCTGGGCACGGTGGTGCATGCCTGTAATCCCAGCTACTCAGGAGGCTGAGGCAGGAGAATTGCCTGAACCCAGGAGGCGGAGGTTGCGGTGAGCCGAGATCGCGCCATTGCACTCCAGCCTGGGTAACGAGCAAAACTCCGTCTCAAAAAAAAAAAAAAGAAATTTACAACCAGGATCTGAACCCCAACTCTACCACTTCCCAGCTTTTGGACTTTGGGCAAGCTATTTAACTTGTTTAATAGCTGAGCTTGTTTCCACCACTAAAAAATGGGGATGATACTATCTACCTTGATGGTTGTTATAAAAGTTAAGCAATAATTGATGTAGGAAAAGCTCCTGGCACAGGTGTGTGGCAAGGTTATTCTGTGATGCATTTTCTCTTTCTTTTAAAGTGGGGCTAAGCATAGTAACCCACCTATAACCTGTAAGTAATCTGCAGAACTGTTGTGAAGAATGAGTCAACCTATGCGAAGTACTTACAGCATTACTTAGATTACAATCAGTGCTTAATAAATATCAGCTACTATCTCAGCTCACCACAACCTCCACCTCCTGGGTTCAAGTAATTTTCCTACCTCAGCCTCCCAAGTAGCTGGGATTACAGGCATGCACCATCATGCCCAGCTAATTTTGTATTTTTAGTAGAGACGGGATTTCTCCATGTTGGTCAGGCTCGTCTCGAACCAGGCTCTCCTAGTGCTGTGATCAGGGCTGCTGTTTACCATAAAGTCTATTTTCTTTTTTCTTATATTTTTTGAGACAGTCTTGCTCTGTCCATCGCAGCTTACTGCAACCTCTACCTCCCAGGTTCAACTGATTCTCGTGCCTCAGCCACCCAAGGAGCTGGAACTAAAGGCATATCCCCCCACACCTGGCCAAGTTTTATATTTTTAGTAGAGATGGGGTTTTGCCATGTTAGCCAGGCATGTCTTGAACGCTTAGCCTCAAGGGAGCCACCCACCTCAGCCTCCCAAAGTGCTCGGATCACAGGTGTGAGCCACCACACCCAGCCTGTTTTCTACAGTCTTAATGATCACCATGCATAGATACCATTTGCCAGCCAGAAGCAAAACATTCTGTGCCTCCCACAACAGCTGCTCCCAGAAACACTTAATATTTATGCAGGAGCAGATATCAAGACAGGCATCTTCCAGAAATGAGACAGGAAGTTATTCTGATTATACCAAATAACACAAGACATTATCACCATTGAAATAAACTACCAAGACACAGAAAGATACTCAGATGCTACCATGCAACCTGGTCCTAGGTTAAAAGGACCTGGGTAGAAAGGCCTACCCAGGTAGGTATTTCAGAGTAGTCATCCCTCAGTATCCATGGGAGATTGATTCCAGGAGCCCCCTCAGATACCAAAATCCATGATCCTCAAGCCCCTTATATTTGCATATAATCTATTTTTATAATCTCATATACTTTTCTTTTTGGAACAGAGTCTCACTCCCGTTGCCCAGGGTGGAGTGCAGTGGCACGATCTTGGCTCATTACAGCCTCGACTTTCCAAGCACAGGTGATCCTCCCACTTCAGCCTCCTGAATAACTGAGGTTACAGATGTGTGCCACCAAGTCCAGCTCATTTTTTATGTGTGTGGTGTTTTTTTTTTTTTTATAGAGATGGGGTTTCAACATTATTACCCAGGCTGTCTCTTATATACTTTATTTTTTTTTATTTTTTGAGATGGAGTCTCGCTCTGTGGCCCAGGCTGGAGTACAGTGGCACAATCTTAGCTCACTGCAACCTCTGCCTCCCAGGTTTAAGTGATTCTGCTTCAGCCTCCCAAGTAGCTGGGATCACAGATGTGCACCACCACACCTGGATAGTTTTTGTATTTTTGGTAGAGATGGGGTTTTACCATGTTGGCAGGCTGGTCTCAAACTCCTGACCTCAGGTGATTGCCCACCTTAGCTTCCCAAAGTGCTGGGATTACAGGCGTGAGCCACTGCACCCAGTCCTGCATACTTTACGTAATCTCTAAACTACTTACAAAACCTAATACATTGTAAATGTTATGTAAATAGTGGTTCTAATGTACTGTTTATAAAATAATAAGAAAAATGTCTGTACAGACATAACCATCCATTTTATTTTTTTAAGTATTTTCTATCTGAGGTTGGTTGAATACAGGGATGTGGAAACCCACAGTTAATGGTGAGCCACTTATAACAATATCGCCCTATGGTGAGTACATACATGTGCCAGGTGCTGCTCTGCTGGGGGATTTCCATCCCTCATAGCATTTAATTCTTTTTTTTTTTTTTTTTTTTTGAGACAGAGTCTTACTCTGTAGCCCAGGCTGGAGTGCAGTGGCACGATCTTGGCTCACTGCAACCTCTGCCTCCCAGTTCAAGCAACTCTCCTGCCTCAGCGTCTGGAGTAGCTGGGATTACAGGCACGCACCACCATGCCCAGCTAATTCTTGTATTTTTAGTAGAGGCGGGGTTTCTCCATGTTGGTCAGGCTGGTCTTGAACTCCTAACCACATGATCTGCCCACCTCGGCCTCTATTACAGGCGTGAGCCACTGCACCCAGCCAGCATTTAATTCTTACAAGGACTCTGCATGTGGGGGTACATTATAATCCCCAGTTAACACTAGGAAGATGAGACTCAGAGAGATGAAATAAACTCACCCATGGGTGGTCAGCTTGTCACCGGCAGGGTGGAATTCGAGCCCAGGTCACAGATCCAGGGCCTGGAATCCCATACCACCTACCTTTGGAAACACTGGAGAGTTTTTAGGGTTAATATTACCCCCTTATACACAGACTTTGTGGGCCCCACTACTATATACATATGTGGAGGTCCCCCAGGATGAGAAAGACAAGCCTACATTAGATTCTTTGGTGGCTTTATAAGCATTTGAAAGGGAACAGAAATTTTTAAAAAGTTTGCTACTTACAATTCCAAAACAAGATAATAATCTTCTGCATCAAAAAAGTTTTTAATCTTGATGATGCAAGGCTAAGAAGAGGGGGAGAAAAAAGGGAAAGTAGTGAGAAACTCCCAAGAGGAAAACGACAAGAGCTTAGAACATCTGCCCAGAAGGGCAGGGAGGCCAAGACCAGGCATTTGGCCCCCTGCCTCCAGAGGCTTGAAAGTTCAATCAGGGGAGAAGGCAAACAGAATCTAGCCAACTCCTCAGTGAGAGCATGCAAGAAATTTTCCACCCTGCCATGATGGTGAGAAACTAGTTCATATTTCATACGCAAGGATTTTACCTAGGAATGAAGGCTGGGTCTCTTCCCAGTCTGCTTCCTCACTGCCCCAGAGCAAAGGTACTCACAAAGGTACTCAAGGACAACCTAAGGAACCCTGGGGGGGACTGACAAGTAGCATGAATAAAAGCGGTCAAGCAGGAGCCCAACCAAGCTCCCGAACTAGGATTTTTTTTTTTTTTTGAGATGGAGTTTCGCTCCTGTTACCCCCGGCTGGAGTGCAATGGCGCGATCTTGGCTCACCTGGGTTCAAGTGAGGCGGTTCAACCTCCGCCTCCTGGGTTCAGGCAATTCTCCTGCCTCAGCCTCCTGAGTAGCTGGGATTACAGGCACGCACCACTATGCCCAGCTAATTTTTTGTATTTTTAGTAGAGACGAGGTTTCACCATGTAGACCGGGATGGTCTCGATCTCTTGACCTCATGATCCACCTGCCTCGGCCTCCCAAAGTGCTGGGATTACAGGCTTGAGCCACCGTGCCTGGCCCGAACTAGGATTATTTAAACTCTAGGCAAGAAACTCCAGGCAACTAGACCTCATGGGGCAAGATCCTATCGTTTTTCAAAGGAAGAGAAGAATTCTAATTTTATAAGAACTCTAAAACACACTTGGGGAGGGGGTCTGAGAGAGACAGAGAGACAGACAGACAGAGACACACACACACACACACACACACACACACACCCCTATGGCTG
This sequence comes from Aotus nancymaae, assembly GCF_030222135.1. NCBI lineage: Eukaryota > Metazoa > Chordata > Mammalia > Primates > Aotidae > Aotus > Aotus nancymaae. The sequence goes on from NW_026988491.1 coordinate 3,582,189, forward strand.
ACAGTTCATGTTCTCTGATCAATGCAGGGTGCATGGAAAAACACTGAGGGTAAGAGAGAAAGTACTGACTGCACATTTTAAAATGCCTATACAGTATCATGATTTTATACTCAGCACACCTATTGTGGTTTTTTTAAATTTTTCTTTTCTTTTGAGACAGTCTCATTTTATTTTTTTGAGACAGAGTCTCACTTTGTCACTCAGGCTGAAGTGCAATGGCACGATCTCAGCTCACTGCAACCTCCGCCTCCTGGGTTCAAGCGATTCTCCTGCCTCAGCCTCTTGAGTAGCTGGGACTATAGGCATGCGCCACCACACCCAGCTAATTTCTGTATTTTTAGTAGAGAGAGGGTTTCACCATGTTGGCCAGGTTCATCTCAAACTCCTGGCCTCAAGTGATCCACCCACCTCCCCTCCCATAGTGTTGGGATTACAGGTATAAACTACCACACCTATTGTTTTTATAATACAAAGGATAGTAGATAGTTACGCATGGTGGGTAAATAAAAGATTTGGTGTGTATTCATCAGGGACACACACCCCAGCAGAGGAGGATTGTAGTTGTATCAGAATTAAAGAGAAAAGAACCATCAGATTTTTTTGTTTTAGACTCAAGAGTGATAAAACTTCCCAGACTAATCTTCCTATAATGTATATTTCATCATATTAATCACTCTTCACTCTATTAAGATCCTCCAGTGGAACCTTCCCACAATGAATTGTTATACAGCAATGAATGAATGCCCAGTTTTCCCACCATAGATGGGTCTTGGAAGCATAATGTTGAATGAAAAAGGCAAGTCACAAAAGACTTCAAAGAGTATGATACAGGTTGAGCAACCCACATACAAAAATGCAAAATTTTTTTTGAGACAGTCTCACTGTGTTGCCCAGGTTGGAGTGTGGTGGCATGATCTTGACTCACTGCAACCTTTGCCCCCACCCCCCCAACCCCCAGGTTCAAGTGATTCTCCTGCCTCAGTCTCCCAAGTTGCTGAGATTACAGGTGCCTGCCATTGCGCCCAGCTAATTTTTGTATTTTTAGTAGAGAGACGGTTTTACCATCTTGGCCAGGCTGGTTTTGAACTCCTGACCTTATGATCCACGCACCTTGGCCTCCCAAAGTTCTGGGATTACAGGCATGAGCCACCATGCCAGGCTCCAAATCTTTTTGAAAGGTGACACAACACTCACAGGAAATGCTCATTGGAGCATTTTGGATTTGAGATTTTTGGATTTGGAATGCTCAACCAGGGAGTACAATGCAAATATTCCGAAATCCAAAAAGATCCAAAATCCAAAAACCTCTGGTCCCAGGCTTTCAGGATAAGGGGCACTCAATCTGTACCATTTTTATAAGGCTCAGAAACAAGCAGCAAAAACTATATTATTTAAGGATACATATATTTGTGGCTTTAAAAAAGCAAGGGACAGTACACATAGCATTCAAGATAGGCAGAATTACTTGAACCCCGGAGGCTGAGGCTGCAGTGAGCCAAGATCATGCCACTGCACTCTAGCCTGGGCAACAGAACGAGACTCTGTCCCAAAAAGAGTAAATACACACATAGATAAGAAGAAGAAAAGGCACACATAGAAAAGGAACAGGCAGAAGGAAAAATGGGAACTGCTTGGTTCTGGTTGGCTTCATAATGGGCAATGTCAGTACCTATCTGAAAATGGGTGGGGTCTGGAGCTAACAGAGCATGAAGAGGTGCCTGACAGTCAGAACCAGTGTGAACTATCTCCTCTCGTGTCCACTATCTCCAGGGTCACTGGCTAGGGCTGTCACAGCTAAAAGTGTCTCTACCAGGAATCAGAAGCTACTAACCCACACCTTCCACTCAGGTCATACTGGGAAAGCAGTTCAGGGAATTAACGATCCCCTGTCACTTCCCAAGTGTGCTGTCTGTGCTGAAAGCTTTACGAGCAAGTCTCTAACTTCTCACACTGACCTTGTGACGTAAGTAGTCTTATTGTCTTCACTGTACAGATGAGGAAACAGTGGCTCCAATAAGTAAAATGAACTTCTCATAAATCACTTCTCAGCTTCTTTAGTAGTACTGAGATGGGAACCCAGGTCTGTCTCCACACTAGACTAAAGTCACATGAGGGAAGGGAAGGACAGCTCTCTCTGTGCTTACCACTTCCCTGGGTCCACAAGACAGTCTGGCACTACCTAAATGTTCAAAAACTGACCACATCAATCTCTGACTCCAAAGGCCAGGCTCTCTTGGCCACTAGACTCTACTCATTGTCCCCAAGCATCAAAATGCACTCATGGGCCCATGTTTATTTCCCAAGAGTTCCATGGGCCCTGGTAAACTGCAAATAGATATGTTTGGAAATCTTTTTTAGGGTTTTGAATTCTTCTCTATTGCACTGGACACCAGATTTGTGTAAATGTTGTTTGAAGATCATCTGACATCAGAGAAAATTCCCTGAGCATTTGTGTTTATCTTAAGGGTAGGTTTGATGCAACCCTACCCCAGAAAATTAGACAGCTCCTCTCTCCCAGCAGGGTATGGTGGTACATTCCTGTAGTCCCAGCTACTCAGGAGGCTGAGGCAGGAGGATTGCTTGGGCTTAGGACTTTGAGGCTGCAGTGAACTATGATTCTGCCACTGCACTGAAGCCTGGGTGACAGAGAGAGACTCTGTCTCTAAAAGAGAGAGAGAGACAGTGAGAGTAAGAGTGAGAGAGACAGAAAGAGTGTGTGTGTGTTAAAGAGAGACTACCAATCTCTTGGAAAAAGGACCTGGCAAATTCAGGGAGGAAGAAGAATTTGCAAAAGAAACAGAAGAAAGCCAAGCAGGAAGGTCAGCCACTCTGATTCTCCTGGGTTTTCAGGTCCACCCACTGAGTTCTAAAGGAACCTGTTGAAGTATCAACAACAGTAATTGCTCCTCAGTTTCTACTGACTTTCTTGAGGGATTTTGAGAAGCAGAACAGAGAAGAAATCTTTTTGCTGTCTGGAGATTAAAAGCCAGAAAAAGATCATCATTAGCTGGACAGGAGAGAAGTCTTGCCTTGAGTTTAATGCCAGTGCCTAATGAGCTTATGCTTTCATAGGTACTAATGAATTAATGAAGAAACTGAAAGAACCCAAAAAAAATAAAAAATAAAAAAAATAAGATTAGGCCCACCCTCTAATTTCTCTTCTCACTTTTTTCTTTTTGAGATGGAGTCTCGTACTGTCGCCCAGGCTGTAGTGCAGTGGCACGATCTCGCCAGACTGCAATCTCTGCCTCCTGGGTTCAAGCAATTCTCCTGCCTCAGCCTCCTGAGTAGCTGGGACTACAGGCATGCGCAACCACATCCAGCTAATTTTTTTGTATTTTTAGTAGAGATGGGGTTTCATCATGTTGGCCAGGATGGTCTTAATCTCCTGACCTCGTGATCTGCCCACCTCAGTTTCCCAAAGTGCTTGGATTACAGGCGTGAGCCACCAAATCCAGCCTTTCTTCTCACTTTTTAAAAGTGAGACACATTTTTCATTGAGACAGAATCATCACTGCACAAAAAGGTAACAAATACTTACACTCAGCCAGGCGTGAGCTCACACCTGTAATCCCAGCTACTCGGGAAGCTGAGGCAGGAGAATCGCTTGAACCCGAGAGGCAGAAGTGGCAGTGAGTGGAGATCATGCCACTGCACTCTGGCTTGGGCAACAGAACAAGACTCCATCCCAAAAAAGAAAAGAAGGAAAAGGCTGGGAGCGGTGGCTCACACCTGTAATCCCAGCACTTTGGGAGGCCAAGGCGGGCAGATCACCTGAGGTCAGGAGATCGAGACCATCGTGAGTGACTAACACGGTGAAATCCCATCTCTACTAAAAATACAAAAAAAATAGCTGGGCACGGTGGCGCCTGCCTGTAGTCCCAGCTACTCGGGAGGCTGAGGTAGGAGAATTGCTTGAACCCAGGAGGCGGAGATTGCAGTGAGCTGAGAACACGCCACTGCACTACAGCCTGGGTGACAGTGAGAGACTCTGTCTCAAAAAAAAAAAAAAGAACTACTTACACCCAACAAGGACACAGATACCATTTAATCAGATATAAGAACAGGATGTTGTCATACTTAATGGGTATCCTTGGATTTATTTGGATTACTCCAAATAAAAGGTATTCAAAGGTATTAAAACTTCAGGTATAACTAAGCCAAATTCACTAAAATTAGCACTGTCTTCTCCAACATAATCAGTTGATCAAATGTCTATGAGATAGAATAATTTTTTTTTTTTTTGAGACGGAGTTTCGCTGTTGTTACCCAGGCTGGAGTGCAATGGCGCGATCTCAGCTCACCACAACCTCCGCCTCCTGGGTTCAGGAAATTCTCCTGCCTCAGCCTCCTGAGTAGCTGGGATTACAGGCACGCGCCACCATGCCCAGCTAATTTTTTGTATTTTTAGTAGAGACGGGGTTTCACCATGTTGACCAGGATGGTCTCGATCTCTTGACCTCGTGATCCACCCGCCTCGGCCTCCCAAAGTGCTGGGATTACAGGCATGAGCCACCGCGCCCGGCCCAAGATAGAATAATTACTACATCTTTTGGTCAAGAACTAACTCAGCAGAAATATCATGTAATTATTTAATCATGAAATCTTTATATAGTATTGTTCTCTCAACATTTTGGGGTAAAATTCTTCATAGCTAAATGACAGCTAGGCATATGTGTGCATGTACACACAAGTTAAAGAACCCAGTTTAATATTTTATTTTTTGAGACAGAGTCTTGCTTGGCCGCCCAGGCTAGAGTGCAGTGGTATGATCTCGGCTCACTGCAACCTCCGCCTCCCGGGTTCAAGTGTTTCTCCTGCCTCAGCCTCCTGAGTAGCTGGGATTACAGGCATGTGCCACCATGCCCAGCTAATTTTTGTATTTTTAGTAGAGATGGGGTTTCACCATGTTGGCCAGACTGATCTCAAACTCCTGACCTCAGGTGATCCACCCACCTCAGCCTCCCAAAGTGCTAGGATTACAGGTGTGAGCCACCAAACGCAGCCAGTATTAGCTTTATTATACTGAAAGGCTTTATACTCCTCTCATATTTTGAGATAAATAAATCTAGGTACGGGTCATATCTTATTAATACTTACATGATTTAGCTTTTTCAAAATTTCTATTTCTGTTTCAACATTGAGAGCTGGGTCCTTTGATAAATAGAAAAACAGAGTTTATTAATAATAACAATTGCCAATATTTAAAAAAATTTACAGTTAAACTTAGTTTACTAAGTAAAGGCTGCCTGAGTTCCAAATCCAGCTCTATTCCTACAAAGAAATCAAAGCCCAGAGGTCAATGACTTAAATAACTCACCTGAAATAACTTTGCAAAATGCTTGGCAAACAGTAAGCATTCAATAAATGCCAGGCCCTGTGCCAAGCTCTTTATTTACAGAGATCATGTCTCATGAGCCTCAGAATCCCCAGCTGAAGAGGTTTCTACCATTATCCCCATCTTACAGATGGGGCAAACAAGTTTCAGAAGACAGAATGCACTTGCCCCAGTCTCCACAGTCAGAAACAAGTGTGTTTCCACTGTGTTCATGTTTAATTCGTCAACGCTACTTATTAGCTATGGAACTATTTACATTCATTAAAATGATAAACAGAAAACATGGACAAGAAGGTGTTCAATTAAACTGCATAAAGAAAATGTTAAGTCAAATTTCTACTAATAGAGCAGATACAGGTTCCAACTTCAACAGCAGGCTCACATATTTTCTGAAACTCTGACAAGAGGAGGCTTCAGGGTACTAAAGTTGTTCTGTTACAATTCCAAAAGGATGAATCAAGTAACTCAACTTCCTGGGCTACACCCTCCACAAGCAAAGAGGAGATAGAATTACATATTTATATAAAATGAACTTCAGCTAAGAAACCCAGATGTTTAATTTTAAGAGCCTGCCTCTTCCTGTAAGCCGCTAAACTCATTACCAAGTCAGGGCATATTCTGATAATAAAATGGTCACAAAGAGTCCAATCTGATTCAAAGAATGAAATCAAAAAGTAAAATTTTACTCCCAGTTTTTAACAATCTAGTTGGTATTTTCTTCTCCTCAAAATGGGAAACAAATCTTAGAATCACAGGGGAAAAGATCTATAACAAAGTGAACACAAAAAGGAAATTCCTCTTGCCATATGAGAATGGCATTGTTTGGGGGGAAAAATTGATCTTTAAAGAATGTGAAAGTATAATAGCCAGAAACAGCTGCCCACAAAGGAAAATGTGATTAGGGGCTGTGTTTTACATTACGTTGTTGAGTTACATGTGGAAAGACCAATGCATTTGGCCATCTCTCCCATACAGCAAATGTGGATTACAAAAAAGTAGTAAAGTAAATGGCTACTATAAAGAAAGACTATGTCAATGATTTAATTAAAATTTAAAAAATCTATGGCTAATCCATGAACCAAGGATACTCACTGCCATATTACCCAGAACAGCAAAGAATAAGAAGTTACCTAAATGATCAGGCAGAGAAATTGTTAAATAAATTACAATAAAGTAAATGATATGAAAACTCAGTCATCAAAAAGGATATATTAGGGAAAAGTTTTTGCCATAATGCATTTGTGGAAAAGCAAAATACAAAACTGTATATACAAGATGATTTCAACCATCTAAAAACACGATTTCATCTGAACAAAAAATAGAAGGAAAAGGAAAACTAAAAACAGCTGTGGGGTTACAGTGGGGATTATGGCTAAATTTTTTTCTCTAATTTCCTGTCATTTATTGTAAAAACAATCTTGTAACAACTTTGAACTTGGAAGGAGAAAAAAAAAACTTCCCGCTATGCTCATTATTATGTACAATTAAATACTTGTGGAACCAAATTGTCTATAAATAAAAGTTTCTAGGTTAATCAAAGATGCCCTCAAATTTTCCATGTTCTTTGATACTCACAAATTCAGCCATCTAAGCAGGGAGGTGTTCCTGAGATTGAAGATCATCAATTTAAGATTATTTGGGGAAGTTATGAAGAAGTGTCAACAAAAGGTGAGCAGCCTTTTATTGGTACTTACTGCCTCGCTTTCTGAACCAATGGCAAACTTCCTTTTGCTGATGATCTTTATGGCTACTTTCTTACATGTTTTCCTCTCGAAAGCCAGCTTTACCTCTCCACAGGCACCACTAGAGCAAAAAACAAAGACAGTGATTGTCTGAATGTTTTTAATTATGAGACCCACTAGTCCTGAGTCCGCTGCTTCAAGTATTACAATTTACAGACATTCCATATAACAACCCTTCCATTGTCCCTATTTGCAGAGGACACAGTGGAACTTCACCAATATAAAATGTCAAGGGCTTAACAGCCAACAACACTAAGTCAGCTCCAAATTCCACTTTTGGGCTAAGTGATACAAACATGAGTCTTACTGCAGCCCTGAATTGTGAAATTCCCAGAAAGATACTAAGAGAAAAGTGAGAGAGAAATTACTTATCTCAGAGGTCAGAAAAACATTAACTAGAAACAGTCCTCCCTGGTCAAAAATGAGTACCCTAAACAAATAACAGTAAACAGACTCTGCAAATGAATAATTTTAACGGATACATTTCTTTCCTTCTTATTTTCTGTCTTCAAAGGAAGGGCATAAGCAGTTGACAGCATGAATTGTACTTTAAATCAAATCAGATTACCTAAGAAACCAAAAGTATTACACAATTAGCCTACTATCAGCAACTTCTCACAGAGATTTGCAGCTGGGATACTGTTCATAGAGGAGGAATGCTATCCAAGCTATCACCCAGAACACACTTAATCCTGAGTAGGATCTGTCCTCCAAAGCTTGGGTCAGCCCAAGATAATGGCTACTAGAGCATCAATTACCCATTATGAAGTGGACTATTCTAACTATTGTGGGTTTTGAAGGAGTGAGTTGACAGGTTTACCAAGACATCTTTTTTATTGTGTTAAATATACTAATACAAAATTTACCACTGTAATCATTTTAAAGTGTACAATTCAGTGGCATTAAGTACACTGCCCATGTTTACAACCACCGGCATCTAATTCCAGAACTTTCTCATTAGCTCAAATGGAAACCCTGTACCTTTTGAGCAATCAAGCAGTCACTCCTCACTTTACCCTGTCCCCAGCCCTCAGCCCCCAGCCACTGGAAACCACTAATCTGCTTTCTCTCTCTATTGATTTGACTATTCTGAATATTTCATATCGATGAAATCATACAATATGTAGTTTTTCATGTCTGGATTCTTTCATTTAGGGTAATGCCATAACATCTGTGGTACTTCATTCCTTTTTACAGCTGAATAATATTCCATTATACGGAAATACCATATTTTGCTTATCTATTCACCTTCTGATGGACATTTATTTGGGTTGTTTCTACCTTTTGTAAATGGCTTCTTCATATGACAACAAAAGCATAAGCAACAACAACAAAGAAAAATAGATAAATTCGACTTCTTCATTGTGACCAGAGATGCTCTGAACATTCATGTAAAAGTTTAAAAACAAAAAAGTTTTTGTCTGAGCACTTGGTTTCTTGTTTTCTTCATGTTTTTTTGAGACGTAGGCTGGATCTGTTGCCCAGGCTGGAGTGCAGTGGCACGATCTCGGCTCACTGCTTAAAGCAATTCTCATGCCTAAGCCTCCCAAGTAGCCAGGATTACAGGTGTATGCCACCCCGCCCAGCTAATTTTTTTGATAGAGACTAATTAAAAGATTTTTTTTTTTTTAATAGACGGGGTTTCACTATGTTGGTCAGGCTGGTCTTGAACTCCCAACCTCAGGTGATCCGCCCGCCTTGGCCTCCAAAGTGCTTGGATTACAGGCATGAGCCACCACGCCCAGCCTAAAATTTTTAATAGAGACAGAATTTCACCATGTTGGCCAGGCTGGTCTAAAACTCCTGACTTCAAGTGATCCACCCACCTCAGCCTCCCAAAGTGCTGGGATTATAGGTGTGAGCCCATGCCTGGCCTGAATACTTGTTTTTAAAATTGGGAAATTTATACACATAGGAGGAGAATTTCTGGGTCACATGATAATTTGGTTTACCTTTCTTGTTGTTGTTTGTTGTTTTTATTTTTATTTTTTTATTTGAGATGAAGTTTTGCTCTTGTTGCCCAGGCTGGAGTGCAATGGCACAATCTCAGCTCACCGCAACCTCCACCTCCCAGGTTCAAGCAATTCTCCTATTTCACCCTCCCAAGTAGCTGGGATTACAGGCATGCACCACCGTGCCTGGCTAATTTTGTATTTTTAGTACAGATGGGGTTTCTCCATGTTGGCTAGGCTGCTCTCGAACTCCTGACCTCAGATGATCCGCCCTCCTTGGCCTCCCAAAGTGCGGGAATTACAGGTGTGAGCCACCATGCCAAGCCGCCCAGCCGCAAGCCATATATCTGATAAAAACTTATATCCAGACTAGATAAAGAAAACTTAGAACTCTACAATAAAAAAACAAACAACCTGCAATTTAAAAACGGGCAAGGTCTCATTCTGTTGCCCAGGCTGGAGTGCAGTGGCTCCATCTCAGCTCACCACAACCTCCGCCTCCCAGGTTCAAGTGATTCTCCTGCCTCAGCCTCCTGAGTAGCTGGGACTACAGGCACGTGCCACCATGCCCGGCTCATTTTTGGCATTTTTCGTAGAGACAAGTTTTCACTGTATTAGCCAGAATGGTCTCGATCTCCTGACCTCATGATCTGCCCGCCTTGGCCTCCCAAAATGCTGAGATTACAGGCGTGAGCCACTGTGCCCAGCCTCTCTGCTATAGTTTCTAGACAAAGAAAATATCAGTCTGCAGCCCTTGGTAGCCATTTTTCCTGCCAAATAGAACAATTCTATAGTAAGGCAACAAACAGCTGATTCAATAGACGGAGCTAGAGCCCTGGTGACACTGTGGGAGCTCTTAGATGCAGTCAAACAGATGATCAAAACTCAAAGACCAGAGAGTAAAGCCTAATGACCTCCTAGATCCTGCCATGACTGATGTAAGATTTGCCTGTTTTTTGTTTGTTTGTTTTGAGATGGAGTCTCGCTTTGTCACCCAGGCTGGAGTGCAATGGCACCATCTCTGCCCACTGCAACCTCCACCTCCCAGGATCAAGCAATTCTCCTGCCTCAGCCTCCCAAGTAGCTGGGACTACAGGTGTGTGCTGTCACATCCAGTTAATTTGTATATTTTTAGTAGAGAAGGGGCTTCACTATGTCAGCCAAGCTGGTCTCAAACTCCTGACCTCAAGTAATCCACTCACCTTAGCCTCCCACAGTACCAGGATTACCGGAGTGAGCCACCATTCCCCACTTGCCTCTCTATTTCCCAGTTACAAAAGCCAGTAAATTTTTTCTCTTACCTGACTCATTTGAGTGGAGTTTCTGTCATCTGCCACAAGTTAGAGAATTTTTATTAAATCCTCCCTCAGAAAAACATTGAATTCCATACATTTCTTCTTTTTTTTCCTTCTGAGACATGCTCTCACTCTACCACCCACTTCCTGGCCTCAGGTAATCCTCCCACCTCCACCATCCAAGTAGCTGAGACTACAGGTACAACCCAACATGCTCAGCTAACTTTTTCTATTTTTTCTAGAAACAGGATTTCACCGTGTTGCCCAGGCTGGTCTCAAACTCCTGGACTCAAGCAATACACAGACCTCAGTTTCCCAAAGTGCTGGGGTTACAGGCACGAGCCATCATACCCAGCCTCATACTTTTTTTTTTTTTTTTGAGACAGAGTCTAACTTTTGCCCAGGGTGGAGTGGAGTGGCATGACCTTGACTCACTGCAACCTCCGCCTCCCAGGTTCAAGCTATTCTCCTGCCTCAGCCTCCGGAGTAGCTAAGATTACAGGCATACACCACCACACCGGCTAATTTTTATATTTTTAGTAGAGACAGGGTTTCACCATGTTGGCCAAGCTGGTCTCAAACCCCTGACCTCAGGTAATCTGCCCACCTCAGCCTCCCAAAGTGCTAGGATTACAGGCGTGAGCCACCACACCCAGCCCATACATTTCTTAAGAAAAGGTTTGACAGCCAGGCACATGGCTCATGCCTGTAATCCCAGCACTTTGGGAGGCTGAGGTGGGTGGATCATGAGGTCAAGAGATCGAGACCATCCCGGCCAACATGGTGAAACCCCATCTCTACTAAAAAATACAAAAATTAGCTGGGAGTGGTGGCGCACGCCTGTAGTCCCAGCTACTTGGGAGGCTAAAGCAGGAGAATTGCTTGAACCCGGGCGGTGGAGGTTGCAGTGAGCTGAGATTGCATCACTGCACTCCAGTCTGGCAACAGAGCGAGACTCCATCTCAAAAAAAAAAAAAAAAAAAAAAAGGGTTTGACAGTGAGATTCCAAGCAACCAGTGCAAATATGAAAACACAATCAGTTATGGAATTCAGTATCAATAAACGAAAATTTCTCCCATATGATAAAGAGGGACACTGGGCTTAACTCTATGTTGCAGGAATATGGATGATTATTTCCTTTTATGTACTTTTTTTTTTTGAGAGAGAGTCTCGCACTGTCGCCCAGGCTGGAGTGCAGTGGCGTGATCTTGGCTCACTGCAACCTCTGCCTCACAGGTTCAAGCGATTCTCCTGCCTTAGCCTCCCAAGTAGCTACGATTACAAGCGCCCGCCACCATGCCCATCTAACTTTTTGTATTTTTAGTAGAGATGCGGTTTCACCATGTTAGTCAGGCTAGTTTCGAACTCCTGACCTCAGGTGATCAACCCAACTTGGCCTCTCTAAATGCTGGGATTACATGCGTGAGCCAACTCGCCCAGCCACACTACTTACGTACTTTATACTTTCATGTTTCCAAAAATAACAGTAGAAAGATCTTTGTGAGAAGGGAAGGGGGATGAAGAGCATTTTGTAATGTAGCAACAATACCCTGATACTTTTCCTAAAGAAATGGTTCTCAAAGTATGATTGGATAACCCCAAGGACCCCAAGACCTCGCAGGGCATCCATAAAGCCAAACTATGCTCAGAATAATACTAACACATTATTTGTGGTTTCCATTCGCATTAGCTCATAAGTATGGAGTTTTCCAGAGGCTACATGGCATGTGACATCATAATAGACTGAATGAAGAAGCAAATATCAGAATCTAGCCATATTCTAACTAGCCAGATGTTAAAAAAATTTGCAAAAATGTCAAACAGTGCCTCTCTTCTCACTAATCTTTTTAGTAATTATTTCTCATAAAAAATGTTACTCATCTTAACATGTAACAAGTTTACTTAATTAATTAATATAAAAATGTCTTGGGCAAGTGCAGTGGTTCATACCTAAAATCCCAACACTTTGAGAGGCTAAGGCAGGAGGATGACTTGAGCCCAGGAGTTAGAGACAAGCCTAGACAACATAGCAAGACCTCATCTCTGCAAAAAAAAAAAAAAATAGGGCCGGGTGCAGTGGCTCACACCTGTAATCCCAGCACTCTGGGAGGCCAAGGCAGGTGGATCACCTGAGGTCAGGAGTTCCAGACCAGCCTGACTAACATGGTGAAACCCCCGTCTTTACTAAAAATACAAAAAAAAGTAGCCAGGTGTAGTGGCGGGTGCTTGTAATCTCAGCTACTTTGGAGGCTGACACAGGAGAATCACTTGAACCCAGGAAGTGGAGGTTGCAGTGAGCTGAGACCATGCCACTGCACTCCATCCTGGGCAACAAGAACAAAAGTCTGTCTCAAAAATAATAATAATAAAATAAAATAAAAATTAGCTGGGTGTGGTGCCACATGCCTGTAGTCCCATCTACTCGGAGGCTGAGGTGGGAAGATTGCTTGAAACAGAGATCAAGGGTGCCAAAAAAAAAAAGGCTGCCCTGAGCTGTGGTCAAACTACTGCAGAGCAAGAGCAAGACCTTCACTTAAAGAAAACAGGCCGGGCGTAGTGGCTCACGCCTGTAATCCAAGCACTTTGGAGGCCAAGGCGGGCGGATTACCTGAGGTCAGGAGTTCAAGACCAGCCTGACCAACATGGTAAAACCCCGTCTTTAAAAAAAAAAAATCAATTTTAATGTCTAATACAGTAAATATCAATAGATTTAAGCTACATAAACAAAAGCTCTTTGGAGTCCTCAATAATTTTTAAGAATGTGAGGTGTCCTGAGTCCAAAATTTTTGAGAACTTTAACCCAAGTTACGTTCAATTGTAGGTTTCACTTCACATCCCAATATGACAAAAATTCTAAACAGCACAGAAATACAGTAACCATATTTTTTGGGAGGTGATAAAAAAATTCCAAAATTGATTGTGATGATGGCTTCACAACTCTGTTAATACACTAAAAATCACTAAATTGGACTTTAAATGGGTACATTATATGGTATATAAATTATATCTCAGTGACGTCACCTTTAAAAAGTTATCACCAATAAAATTCATGAGGCAAAAGAGTTAATTTAAATTAATCATTATCAAACACCTATCATGATGTATGAACAGAGAAATGCAAATTAAAACCACAATGACATATCACCTCAAGCCTGTTAGAATGGCTATTATCAAAAAGATGAATATTAACAAGTGTTGAAAAGGATGTGAAGAAAAGAGAACCCTGGTAAATTGTTGGTGGGGGCCGGGCGCGGTGGCTCAAGCCTGTAATCCCAGCACTTTTGGAGGCCGAGGAGGGTGGATCACGAGGTCAAGAGATCAAGACCATCCTGGTCAACATGGTGAAACCCCGTCTCTACTAAAAATACAAAAAATTAGCTGGGCATGGTGGCGCGTGCCTGTAATCCCAGCTACTCAGGAGGCTGAGGCAGGAGAATTGCCTGAACCCAGGAGGCGGAGGTTGCGGTGAGCCGAGATCGCGCCATTGCACTCCAGCCTGGGTAACAAGAGCGAAACTCCGTCTCAAAAAAAAAAAAAAAAAAAAAAAAAAAATTGTTGGTGGGAATATAAATTGGTACAGCCATTTTGGAAAATGGTATGAAAGTTCCTCAAAAAACTAAAATTATAATTACCATATGATCCAGCAATCCCACTTCTAGAAATATATACAAAAAAAATTTTTAAATCAGTATGCTGAAGAGATATCTGCACTCCCATGTTCATTTCAGCATTATTCACAATAGCCAAGATAGGGAAGCAACCTAAGCATCCATCAACAAATGAACAAAGTAAATGTGGTGTATATATACATAACAAAATACTATACACCCAGTGAAGCGCAGTGGCTCACACCTGTAATCCTAGCACACTGGGAGGCCAAGGCAGGTGTATTGCTTGATGTCAGGGGTTCAAGACCAACCTGGGCAACATGGCAAGACTCTATCTCTACACAAAATACAAAAATTAGCCAGGTGTGGTGGTACAAGCCTATAGTCCCAGCTACTTGGGAGGCTGAGGTGGAAGAATCACTGGAGCCCAGGAGATGGAGGCTGCAGCGAGACAAGATTGTGGCACTGCACTCCAGCCTGGGCAACAGAGCAAGACTGTCTCTCTCTCTCTCTCTCTCTCACACACACACACACACACACAAAGGAAATAAAAAAAGAAATACTTGGCTGGGTGTGGTGGCTCACACAGGTAATCCCATCACTTTGGGAGGCTGAGGCAGGAGGATAGCTTGAGCCCAGGAGTTCAAGACCAGTCCTGGCAACACAGCACGACCTCATCTCTAAAAAACAAAAACACACATTGACTGTGCACGGTGCTGAATGCCTGATCTCCCTTGACCTGGGAAATCAAGGACACAGTGAGTTCTGATCATGCCACTACACTCCAGCCTGGGTAACAGAGCAATACCCTGTCTCACAAAGAAATAAATAGGCCGGGTACTGTGGCTCATGCCTGTAATCCCAGCACTTTGGGAGGCCGAGGCGGGTGGATCACCTGCTGTCGGGAGTTCAAGACCAGCCTGGCCAACAAGATGTAACCCCGTCTCTAAAAAAATAAAAATAAAAAATGAAGAAATAAGATAAAAATACATTAAAATGATTGTATGCAATAACTCACAAAAATAAAAAAAAATCTCAGCGCTTTGAGAGGCCAAGGTGGGCGAGTCACCTGAGGTCGGGAGTTCAAGACCAGCCTGACCAACATGGAGAAACCCCGCCTTTACTAAAAATATAAAATTAGCTGGGCGTAGTGGCGTGTGCCTGTAATCCCAGCTACTCAGGAGGCTGAGGCAGGAGAATCGCTCGAACCCAGGAGGCAGAGGTTGCAGTGAGACAAGAGCACGCCACTGCACTCCCGCCTGGGCAACAAGAGCAAAACTCAGTGAAAGAAAAGAAAAGAAAGAAAAGAAAAGAAGAAGAGAAGAGAAACAAAGAGAAAAGAAGAGAAGGAAGGAGGGAAGGAAGGAGAGAGAGAAAGAGAAAGAAAGAGAGAGAAAGAAAGAAAGAAGGAAAGAAAGAGAAAGAGAGAAAGAAAGGAAGGAAAGAAAGAAAGGTAGGAAGGAAGGAAAGAAGGAAGGAGAGAGCGAGAGTGAGAAAGAAGGAAGGAGAGAGAGAGCGAGAGTGAGAAAGAATGAAGGAAGGAAGGAAAGAAGGAAGGAAGGAAATCAGAAATGAGAAACTACCAATCACAAATGTATAGGGAAAAAATGAAGTGCAGTCATATAAGAAAATAATTTACCTTCCAAGAGTTTTTGACATGATGTATTCATCTCTTAATGCCTTAGGATAAACCGACTGATCATCTACAGTCAGATCAAAAAAGACAAAAACTAAGGAAAAAAAGAGTAAAAATGGATTTCATTAATTTATTCACAAGAGAAGATCACTGATTCTAAAATTTACTAGTCATATGGAATATAAGACAATTCTTTACTACATTTATCATGTAAACTTAAGGAAATCAGTTCAGTAGGCTAATACATATAAAACACTTGAGAGAAATAAATGATAGTCAAATTTCATGCTTCAATGGAACTATAAGCATCACTCTAATGATAGTGCAGGAAATCCATAACACAACATTATTTATATTCCTTGACCTCAGAAGATTAATCAATTACACCAGTATAAAATGCCCATGCAGATTTCCACAGGCCCAGAATCAGAAAGCAATCAGTCTGAGCCTAGAAAAATGGTCTAGGCAAGTAAACGTCCCAATGAAAATCAGGCCATCAGTATCACCACACTGACATTACCATCTTTCGGCCATTTATACCTTTACATATCTGGTATTAAGTATTTTGTAGTGCAAAGTACATTCAACATATTTGTAAAGTTAGGTAAATAGCATTTTTCTAAACAAAATACCTTTTTTCTCCATTATTTGGGCTGTATCTAAAAAAAAGTTTAAAAAAATTTTTTTGTTGTTGTTTTTGGAGAGAGTCTTATTCTGTTGCCCAGGCTGAAGTGCAGTGACATGATCTCAGCTCACTACAACCTCTACCTCAAGGTCAGGAGTTCAAGACCAGCCTAGCCAACATGGGGAAACGCTGTCTCTACTAAAAACACAAAAAATAGCTGGGCGTGGTGGCGGGCACCTGTAATCCCAGCTACTCGGGAGGCTAAGGCAGGAGAATCACTTGAACCCGGGAGGTGAAGGTTGCAGTGAGCTGAAATTGCGCCATTGCACTCCAGCCTGGGCAATAGGGCAAAACTCCGTCTCAAAACCAAAACAAAACAAATCTGTCTGGATGGAACTTTTTCATAATTTAATAATGCAACTATGACACAGAAGTTGAATCTTGAATGCTAACTTACTCATCGTTACTCACTTAAACCATACTCTGTAAGGATATGACAAATTTTCCTCCTATGTGGGAGTGAAAAAAAAATTCAGTAACCATAAGATGGTATTACCTTTATTTCTGCTTAGTGAAAGTGCAATTTCAGAATTGTTATTCAAAGGACGGCGTTTTCCTTTCCCTACAAGCTCTGTATTTACAAAGGTTCCATTGCCACTATGATCTTCGATGTATGCAATGTAAGAGTTTTTAGGACCCACTTCCTAAAATAGAGAACATTTTATTTCAAACTTTTAAAAGCAAAGATTTATAGTGGGAAAATACCTAAAAGCAATGAATAGATTACCAGCTCTCCTAAATACATGGGTATTTGTCACCTACCCTGAAAATCCGGAAGTGTTTCTTGCTATATGTCCGGTATTTATCTGTTCTTTTTAGCAGTGGTTCATCAAAACAATATTCACAGCTTTTGTCCCTCCCAAACCAGTAGTTGTCATTCACACATTCTGTAATATGAAAGCATGCATCAGAAGGCTGTTGAATTTCATGTAACAGACATGTTTAAAAACTGCTCATAAATGCTACTTGTAGGAAAATAGCCTAAGAAGGCAATCAGAATGATGAATCTGCTTATAAAGATTTTATAACATTAAAAATTAGGAGACAAAAAACAACATGTACCAACAAGTTTAACCAATGGCAGTTTATCTATAATCACATGGCCGGGGGCAGTGGCTCACACCTGTAATCTCAGCACTTTGAGAGGCTGAAGCAGGAGGATTGCTTGACCCCAGGAGTTCATGACCGGCGTGGGCACATAGGGGGCACCCATCTCTACCAAAAATTTAAAAATTAGCCGGGGCAACACGGTGAAACCCCATTTCTACAAAAAATAAAAAATTAGCAGGGTGTGGTGGTGATTAGCAGGGTATGGTGGTGGGTCCCTGTGGTCTCAGATACTCAGGAGGCTGAGACGGGAGGATTGCTTAAGCCTGGGAGGTTGAGGCTGCAGTGAGCTGAGATAGCACCACTGCACACTAGCCTAGGGGTGACAGAATGAAACTGTTTCTTTTTTTTTTTTTTTTTTGAGACAGAGTCTTGCTCTGTCACCAGGCTGGAGTGCACCGGCGAAATCTCAGCTCACTGAAACTTCTGCCTCCTGGGTTCAAGCAATTCCCCTGCCTCAGGCCCCTCAAGTAGCTGGGACTACAGGCATGCATCACCATGCCTGGCTAATTTTTTGTATTTTAGTAGAGATGGGGTTTCACCATGTTGGCCAGGATGATCTTGATCTCCTGACCTTGTGATCCACCCACCTCGACCTCCGAAAGTGCTGGGATTACAGGCGTGAGCCACCACACCTGGCCTGACACTGTTTCAAAAAATTAACCAGACGTGGTGGTGCATGCCTATAGTTGCAGCTACTCAAGAGGCTGAAGCAGGAGGATCACTTGAGCCTGAGGAGTTGATGCTACAGTGGGCTGTGATCCTGCCACTGCACTCTAGCCTGGGCAACAGAGCAAGACTTTTCTCAAAAAATAAACAAATATATATATTAAATATTTATTTATGTTTATTACATATGTAATTTGCATTATACATATATATTTATTATATAAGCTGCCTTAAATACAATTACATATTTATATATAAAATAACCTATTATATACTTATATTATTTTTATATAATATATAATATACAGTATATATGTAATATACATGCAAATATATGCAAAATATATTTTATAAATACACATTGCATATATTATAAAATAATCTAATAATGTTATATGTACATATATATACACATACATACATATATATACACATACATATATACATAACCATGAAATAACAAATAGTCATTAAAAGTTCTTGAGTAATTTTTAACGACTGAGACAATACAGTAACTTCCTGCTTATTACCTTCCTGAGGCTTTCCACAACACTTAGCATAAAATCCGCACACTTCATCATGGCCTATCAGATGTTCAGGGGCTGGCCATGCCACCATGCCAGCCCCACCTCATATCCCTCTCGCCTTGCTCATGACACCCAGCACCACCGGCATCCTTTCACTACCCACAAGAGTGCTGGGTTCAACCTACTTTGTGGTCTTAGCACTTCTTCCCCAACTACCGGAATGGCTCATTCCAACTTGCCTTTTATATAGATACTATCTACACAATACAATCTGCCTTTTGGACTCTACTATCATCTCCCACTCAGCTTTCTATATAAACATTACTCACATGCTATCATGTTATCCTGTTGTATTTCTTTTTGAGTATGGGCCACAACTGGAAATTACCTTGCTTATTTGTCTATTTTCTCCCCACCTCCCCGCATTAGAACATAATCTCCAGGAGGACAGCTGGAGACCTCTTGTTTAACAGCGCAACTCCAGCACGTGAAACACTGCACACGGCAGGCAATTAAATGTTCATTGCAAGACAGACTAGAGAAAATATTAGCAACTCCTATCAGGAAAAGTACTAATTTCCCTAATAAATGTTAAGTTCCTATAAATCAACAAAAAAGATACACAGTCCAGTAGAACAATGGGTAAAGGACATGAAAAGATAATTTACAAGAAACAGAAATGCAACTGGCTCAGACATATGAAAGGTGGCCATACTAACTCAATATAAGAAAATTTGGAAATCAAAAACATATTAACACTTCATGTTTTACCTATTAGATTAGCAAAAATCCAAAAATTTCATATCAACCTGTGCTGGCAAGAGGTATGAAAAAGCAGGTACTCTCATGCATTACCGGTGAGAATATAATTTATAAACACATTGTATATAATTGTCTAGGGAGGTCAATTTAGCAAGATCTATCAAAACTACATATGGGCTGCGTGCAATGGCTAATGCCTGTAATCCCAGTACTTTGGGAGGCCAAGGAAGGAGGATCACTTGAGTCTAGGAAGTCGAGGCTACAGTGAGCTGTGATTGCACCACTCACTTCAGGGCGACAGTGAGACCCTGTCTCTAAAAAGAAAGAAAAAGAAAATTAACAAATTCAAATTAGTTACTTAAAAAGATCAACAGGTTGGCAAATCTTAAGACAGATTAAACAAGAAAAAAAGAGACAAGACTCAAATTACTAAAATCAGAATGAGAGAGGTAATTACTACTGATCTGACAGAAATAAAAATGATTCAAAAAGAATAATATGAACAATTGTGTGACAATATTAGATGACATAGGTAAAATGGACAAACTCCTGGAAAGATACAAACTACCAAAATTAACACAAGAAAAAAGAGAAAATCTGAATATACCCCTAACAAGGGAAAAGACTAAATAATAACACTAGCACTTTGGGAGACAAAGACAGGTGGACTGCCTAAGTTCAGGAAATCGAGATCAGCCTGGGCAACATGGCAAAACCCCATCTCTACTAAAAATACCAAAAAAAAAAAGGGCCAGGCAAGGTGGCTCACGCCTGTAATCCCAGCACTTTGGGAGGCTGGGGCAGGTGGATCGCGAGATCAGGAGTTCAAGACCAGCCTGGCCAACGGGGTGAAACCTCGTCTCTACTAAAAATGCAAAAATTAGCCGGGCATGGTGGCACGCATCTGTAGTCTCAGCTACTCTGGAGGCTGAGGCACAAGAATCGTTTGAACCTGGGAGGCAGAGGCTGCAGTGAGCCAAGATTTTGCCACTACACTCCAGCCTGGGTGACAGTGAGAGACTCTGTCTCAAAAAAAAAAAAAAGACTGAATAGATAATCAAAATATCTCCTACAAAGAAAAGTACAGTCCCAGATAGCCTCACATTAGCTTGAGCAACATAGGGAGACCCCATCTCTATCAAAATAAAAAAATTAGCCATGTGTGGTGGCACATGCCTGTCCCAGCTACTCAGGAGGCTGAGGTAGGAGTTGGGCCTGGGAGGTCAAGGCTGCAGTGAAATGTGATTGTGCCACTGCACTCCAGCCTAGGAAACAGAGTGAGACCCTGTCTCAAAAAAAAAAAGAAAAAAGAAACAGATGGCTGGCTTCATTTTAAAGTCTATCAAATATGTAAAGATTAATACCGATTATTTTCAAACTTTTCCAAGAAATACAGGAGGGAACACTGTCAACTCATCTATGAGGCCAGTAATACCCTGATACCAAAACCAGACAGAGACATCACAATAAAACCACAAACCAATATCCCTTATAAATATAGATATAAAAATCCTCAACAAAACAGTAGCAAACTAAATCCAGCAACACATAAAAAAGATTACACATGATCAAATAAGAATTAACCCAGGGCCGGGCACAGTGGCTCACGCCTGTAATCCCAGCACTTTGGGAAGCTGAGGCAGGTGGATCACGAGGTCAAGAGATTGAGACCATCCTGGTCAACACGGTGAAACCCCGTCTCTACTAAAAATACAAAAAACTAGCTGGGCACGGTGGCACATGGCTGTAATCCCAGCTACTCAGGAGGCTGAGGCAGGAGAATTGCCTGAACCCAGGAGGTGGAGGTTGCAGTGAGCCGAGATCATGCCATTGCACTTCAGCCTGAGTAACAAGAGCAAAACTCCGTCTCAAAAAAAAAAAAAAAAAAAAAAGAATTAACTCAGGAAAGCTTGGTTGGTTTAACATCTGAAAACCAACTAATATAATACACAGTAACAGAGGCCGGGTGTGGTGGCTCACGCCTGTAATCCCAGCACTTTGGGAGGCTGAGGTGGGTGGATCACGAGGTCAAGAGATCGAGACCATCCTGGTCAACATGGTGAAACCCCGCCCCTACTAAAAATACAAAAAATTAGCTGGGCACGGTGGCGCGTGCCTGTAATCCCAGCTACTCAGGAGGCTGAGGCAGGAGAATTGCCTGAACCCAGGAGGCGGAGGTTACAGTGAGCCAAGAAAGCGCCATTGCAATCCAGCTTGGGTAACAAGAGCAAAACTGTCTCCAAAAAAAAAAAAAAAAAAAATACACAGTAACAACAGAATGGAGGATAATAGAGAAACAATTTTTGGCAAAACTCAGCACCCTTTTATAATAAAAAATACTCAGAGAACTAGGAATAGGAGGAAATCCCTTCAACCTAAGAAAGAGCTTTTATTTATTTATTTATTTATTTTTAACTTAGAGACAGTCTTGCTCTATGGCCTGCAATCAAAGCTCACTGTAGTCTCCAACTCCTAGCCTCAAGCAATTTTCTTGCCATAGGTTCCCAAAGCACTGAGATTACATAGAGTTTACGCGTCAGAGCATCCAGCCAGAAAGAACTTTCATGAAACATCCACAGCTTGGTCTTCAGATCTCTACTACACACACACACACAAAAAGAAAAGACCCACAGCTAACATCATACTTAGTGATAAAAGACTGAAAGCTGGCTGGGTGTGGTGGCTCACACCTCTTATCCCAGCACTTTGGGAGGCTGAGGCAGGAGGATCAGTTGACAGCAGGAGTTCAAGATCATATAGGGTAACATGGCGAGACTCCGTCTTTACAAAAAATAAAGATAAAATAATTAGGCCGTTCCCTCTCCAGTCTGTGCCTCCAAGATGACAAAGAAAAGAAGAAACAATGGTCGTGCCAAAAAGGGCCATGGCCACATGCAGCCTATTCGCTGCACAAACTGTGCCCGATGCGTGCCCAAGGACAAGGCCATTAAGAAATTCGTCATTTGAGGCCTGGCGCGGTGGCTCACGCCTATAATCCCAGCACTTTGGGAGGCCGAGACGGGTGGATCACGAGGTCAAGAGATTGAGACCATCCTGGTCAACATGGTGAAACCCTGTCTCTACTAAAAATACAAAAATTAGCTGGGCATGGTGGTGCACCCCTGTAGTCCCAGCTACTCGGGAGGCTGAGGCAGGAGAATTGCTTGAACCTAGGAGACGGAGGTTGCGGTGAGCCGGGATCGCGCCACTGCACTCCAGCCTGGGTAACAAGAGAGAAACTCCGTCTCAAAAAAAAAAAAAGAAAGAAAGAAATTCGTCATTTGAAGTACAGTGGAGGCTGCAGCAGTCAGGGAGATTTCTGAAGCAAGCTTCTTTGATGCCTATGTGCTTCCCAAGCTGTATGTGAAGCTACAGTACTGTGTGAGTTGTGCAATTCACAGCAAAGTCAGGAATGGATCTCGTGAAGCCCGCAAGAACAAACACCCCTGCCACCCCGATTTAGAACTGCGGGTGCTGCCCCACGACCCCCACCGAAACCCATGTAAGTAAGGAACTGAAGACTGAAGACAGACTATTCTCTGGAGAAAAATAAAATGGAAATCGTACTTAAAAAAAAAAAAATTAGTCCAGGCACAGTGGGCTCACGTCTGTAATTCCAGCACTTTGGGAAGCTGAGGCAGGCGGATCACCTGAGGTCAGGAGTTTGAGACCAGCCTGGCTAACATAGTGAAACCCCATCTCTACTAAAAATATAAAAATTAGCTGGGCATGTCGGAGGGCACCTGTAATCCCAGCTACTTAGGAGGCTGAGGCAGAAGAATCACTTGAACCTGGGAGGCAGACGTTGCAGTGAGCCGAGATCGCGTCACTGCACTCCAGCCTGGGCGACAGAGTGAGTAAGACTCTGTCTCAATAAAAAACAAATAAATAAAACTCAACTCAAAATGAATAAAGGACTTTAATTAAACTTAAGCGCTAAAACTAGGCCAGGCACTGTGGCTCATGCCTGTAATCCCAGCACTTTGGGAGGCTAAGGAGGGTGATCACCTGAGGTCAAGAGTTTGAAACCAGTCTGGCCAACATGGTGAAATCCCGTCCCTACTAAAAAAATACAAAAATTAGACAGGCATGGTGGTGGGTACCCAAAATCCCAGCTACTCAGGAGGCTGAGGCAGGAGAATCACTTGAACCCAGAAGGCAGAGCCTGCAGTGAGCCAAGATTGCAGCACTAAACTCCAACCTCGGTGACAGAGCAAGACTTGTCTCAAAAATAATAATAAACAGTCTCTATTCAACATATGCTTTATGCTGGTCATCCTATCAGGCTCTTTATTTACTTGTCTTTTCTCTCCCTCACTTTTTGTGGAGAATGAGGTCTTGCCATATTGCCCAGCAGCTCTGGAACTCCTGGGCTCAAGCTATCCTCCCACCTCTGCCTCCCTAAGAGCTGGGATTACAATTTTAAGCCACCACGCCCCAGCCTCATATACATTTTATTTTATTTATTTATTTATTTTGGAGACAGAATCTCACTCTGTCACCCAGGCTGGAGTGCAGTGGCGTGATCTCAGCTCACTGCAACCTCCGCCTCCCAAGTTCAAGCAATTCTCCTGCCTCAGCGTCCTGAGTAGCTGGGATTACAGGTACCTGCCAACATGCCCAGCTAATTTCTGTAGTTTTAATAGAGATGGGGTTTCCCCATGTTGGCCAAGCTGGTCTCAAACTCCAAACCTCAGGTGACCCACCCGCCTTGGCCTCTCAAAGTGCTGGGATTACAGGCGTGAGCCACCATGCTCAGCCTGAAAAATATTTTTTAAATGGGTAAAAAATAGCTTCAAGTATCTACTTCTAAATTTAAAGTTGTATATGTGAAATGCAGGTATACTGTTTCTCCATTTTGTACAGTTTTTTCAAGACATCGAAATTGGACATAAAATAAAACAAGGATGGTGGGTGACAAAACACAAAATGATACATCAGTCCTTCATTTCTTTATATTAATATATTCTATCCCATTAAAGCCAGGTTCAAATTTGTTTAGTGAAGAGGTCATCTTAATATAAAAGAAAGGAAAAAAACACTATTTTTTGACTGAAATGCAGTGGCACAATCTTGGCTCATTGCAACCTCTGCCTCCCAGGTTCAAGTGAGTCTCATGTCTCATCCTCCTGAGTAGCTGGGATTACAGCCACCTGTCACCATGCCTGGCTAATTTTTATATTTTCAGTAGAGACAAGATTTCACCATGTTGCCCAGGCTGGTCTTGATCTCCTTGCCTCAAGTGATCCTCCCGCCTTGGCCTCCCAAAGTGCTGGGATTACAGGCGTAAGCCACCATGCCTGGCAATTTTAAAATACGCATAGGGAAGACTTACCATTGAAACCAGGAGGTGTCAGAAAGGGTCAACATATTTAAATCACAAGGTTGGCCATTTTGAGATAAGAACAAATAACAAGTGTGAACAAATAGCCATCTCTATTCTGAACAGCTCTGATTCTCTGAAGCCATGGCAAACCACAGCATAGGTTAACTGGTAAAGCTTTTGTGATTAGGTGATGTTTGCAAGTTTGTGTGAATCTGCATTTTTCTAGGGAAAGGGTCCAAAGCTACTTCAGATCCTTGGATGGACAGCACATTGTAAATGTCCAATTAATATTTGTTGAAAGAATAAATGAAGGGAATCCACAGCAGGTAACGGCCAGTGCAACATCCAACACTGCCTCTTCGGTTTTACCTTTTGTCACCTTCAAACTCCAGAATCATTCCAAGAGTGGATCAAGCATTCTGCTGCAATTAACTAAGGCACGAAAATAGGGTTTGTGTGAATTTGCCAATTTACGCAAACTTCCTGAACAGCCAAACTCAGTGGCTCATGCCTGTAATCCCAGCACTTTGGGAGGCCGAGGTGGGCTGATCACTAGAGGTCAGGAGTGAGACCAGCCTGGCCAACATGGTGAAACCCCATCTCTACTAAACATAAAAATTAGCCAGGTGTGGTGGTGCGCACCTATAATCCCAGTTACTCAGGAGGCGGAGACAGATCACTTGAACCCAGGAGTCCAAAGTTGCAGTGAGTCAAGCTGCTCTAGTCTGGGTGACAGAGCAAGACGCTGTCTCAAAAAAAAAAAAAATTTCCTGGAACTAAATAAAAAGAACTTGCATTCTAGCCTATGATTGGTCCATTCTAGGATCTTCATTTGCATAAGGCATCAATCCACACCAGCCTTGGATTGGCCTCTAATTGGCTGTGAGCCAGCCCTTCATTTACATAGGATATAACCAATGGGAGACCTCTAGAGGGTGTTTGAAGCCCAGAAGACTTTGCTACCAGGGATCCGCAGCCACTTCCTCAGGCCTGCTCCCATTCTGTGATGTGTACTCTAGCTTCAGTTGCCTTCCACTTCAATAAATTTATGCTTTCATTGCTTGTTCATGCATGATGTTCAATTATTTCTTCAACATGCCAAACACCCACCCAGTAACACAACGACTTTCTGTAACTGTTTTTCTGAACAAAACTTCATACTTATAACAAAGGGTCTTACCAAGATTGGCAAATCCATCCTGAAGGGCCCATAATCGAGCCCAGGGGGCAGGGGCAGGCTCCTCAGGTTCTTGGTCCTCAGGTTCTTGGTCCTCAGGAATAGAATAGAGTTCCTGAGTGGACACTGTCTCTAAGGAGCTCAGTGTCCCAGAGCTGGAGTGAGAGGACTGGCTTGAGTTTGGCACAGTGCTGGTAGAGGAGCTGGATGTGCCCTGGGACTGTGAGGAGAAGCCTTGGGACTGGGTAGCACTGCCCTGGGGCTGTGAACAGGCACTGCTGCCATGGGATTGCTGAGCCTCCATATCCGTCTCTCGAGACATCACAACCTCAAAAAGGAAGTGTCCAACAAGAAAGGTGAGTTTCAAGGCACAAGACTTAAAAAGAAAATGATGGGCATACTACAACAGCAAAAGAAAAGAAAAAAGAAAAAAAACCCAGGGCAAACATGCTCTCCAAAAATTAAAAGTCTTGACAGTCCAGACCTATAGTTCTTCTGGGCTGAGCTTTTCACCAGATCATGGTCACCAGATCAGTTTTTTGTCTGACAGCCATAAAAAACAAGGGAAAAACAAATTATTTGAAGTTTACAAATAAGTAAAAAGCAATAAAATTGAGCTAGAGGGGTTCATAAAAGCTTACATTTGCCCAAATTTTTAAAATTAAAACTAAATAAAAAATGTATTGATATACTCAACACTAAATTTAAATTTCATATATATAGTTGTCAATTTAATGATGCTTCTATTTAACAAATTTTATAGACTTTCTGTGAAAGCAATTCAAAAGAAATCTACTTCCTCCAAGTCCTTATACAATCATTCTGGTTTTCACTTTCAGTACAGTATTCAACTGTACAGAATCACATGAGATATTTAATGCCTTATTATGAAATAGGCCAGGTGATGGGGCGCAGTGGCTCACCTGTAATCCCAGAACTTTGAGAGGCCGAGGCAGGCAGATCACCTGAGGTCAGGAGTTCAAGACCAGCCAGGTCAACATAGCAAAACCCTGTCTCCACTAAAAATACAAAAATTAGTGGGGTGTGGTGGCGTACACCTGTAGTCCCAGCTACTCGGGAGGCTGAGACAGGAGAATCGCTTGAGCCCAGGAGATGGAGGTTGCAGTGAGCTGAGATGGCGCCACTGCACTCCAGCCTGGATAATAGGAGTGAAACCCTGTCTCAAAATAAATAAAAAAAATAGCCTGGGTGTGGTGGTTCACGCCTGTAATCCCAGCACTTTGGGGGGCCCAGGTGGGCAGATCACCTGAGGTTGGGAGTTCAAGACCAGCTTGACCAACATGGAGAAAACCCATCTCTACTAAAAATACAAAATTAGCTAGGCATGGTGGCACATGCCTGTAATCCCAGCTACTCAGGAGGGTGAGGCAGGAGAATCACTTGAACCCAGGAGGCGGAGGTTGCAATGAGCCAAAATCGCACCATTGCACTCCAGCATGGGCAACAAGAGCAAGACTTCGTCTTAAAAATAAATAACTAAAACAAAATAAAATAAAAAAATAAAATAGGCTAGGTGCAGCAACTCACACCTGTAATCCCAAAACTTTGGGAGGCTGAGGTAGAAGGATTGCTTGAGGGCAGGTGTTTGAGACCCCACCTCTACAAAAAATAATAATAATAATAATAATAATTTTTGTGTTAGATAATTTTGGCCAACTGTAGCCAAATGTAAGTGTTCTTGAGGAAGGAGACCCTTAATCCTCTTAAGCTTCTAAGAGCCCTTCCCCCTAGACTTCTACATTGCATTTCAGTAGGAGAAGTAAAGGCTGGCAGACCCAGGCCCCACCCTTTATCACACTCCAATAGGTCGCAGCCTTGGTATGGAGGAATCTTTCCGGAAGGCATTGTTTGTTTGTTTTTTTTGAGACAGAGTTTCGCTTTTGTTACCCAGGCTGGAGTGCAATGGCACGATCTCGGCTCACCGCAACCTCTGCCTCCTGGGTTCAGGCAATTCTCCTGCCTCAGCCTCCTGAGTAGCTGGGATTACAGGCATGCGCCACCATGCCCAGTTAATTTTTTTGGATTAGTAGAGACGGGGTTTCACCATGTTGACCAGGATGGTCTCGATCTCTTGACCTCGTGATCCACCCGCCTCGGCCTCCCAAAGTGCTGGGATTACAGGCTTGAGCCACCACGCCCGGCCCGGAAGGCACTGTTTTTACTTACACCCCATCAAACCCCCAACTAAGTCATATACCCTATACCTACTTCATGGATCAAGACCCTTTAACATGTAATTTCTAGAGTTGTAAGCCTTTAAAAGGGCAAGGATTTTCTCTGATGGGGAGTTCCGCTGTTAGGCAACTATGCTATTAGGCATCCATGTAGCAGCTGCTCCAGGCTGAATAAATCACCCCTTCCTTTCCAGTTCGGTGTTTGAGAAGTTTGTTTTGCGGCCTTTCCTGCTACATTCTGAGCACATTTAAAGTAGGCTAGGATAAACTATGTTTGGTATGTTAGGTGTATTAAATGTATTTTCAATTTAACAATATTTTCAACCTAGAATGGGCTTATTTAGACGTAATGTCATTAAAGTTGAGGAGCATCTGTGATTTTTGGAAAGAGAAAGAAGACAAATAATCAGTTGACTTGGAGTAGAAGCAAGTCAAAAAGAAATTGTAAAATAACCTGCTGCATTACTCCAAAGGGTCCATTTACATAAAATGTCACTGGTACCCTTTTCCCCCCACGCTTGCTCCTAAAGGGAAACACACCTGTTCGTTCAATCTAGATTCCCTGACACCTAAGGAATCAACTACTTAATGAGGCACAACACAAAGGAAGACAGTTCTAAACAACTCCACCTATCCCTTTGTGATGCTAAGTAACTATAGGGCTCATCTTTTCAGCCTCCTAAATGCCCTTCCTGCCTTGATGGAATCTTGCAGGAACCATTCTTTTATAAACTGGAGACCATAACAGAGTCTCCCCACCTTGTCTTAGAATTAATCTGATGGGGCCGGGCGCAGTGGCTCACCCTGTAATCCCAGCACTTTGGGAGACTGAGGTGGGTGGATCATGAGGTCAGGAGTTCAAGACCAGCCTGGCCAAGATGGTGAAACCTCGCCTCTCTAAAACAACAAAAATTAGTGAGGTGCAGTAGCAGGCACCTGTAATCCCAGCTACTCAGGAGGCTGAGGCAGGAGAATTGCTTGAATCCAGGCGGCAGAGATTGTAGTGAGCCGAGATCACGCCACTGTACTCCAGCCTGGGTGACAGAGTAAGACTCTATCTCAAAAATAAAAAAGAAAAAGAAAAAAAGAATTAACCTGATGGGCAGGTAGGCTCTCATAACAGGCTGGGTGCAGTGGCTCACACCTATAATCCCAGCACTTTGGGGGCCAAGGCAAGGACCTCGTGATCCGCCCGTCTCGGCCTCCCAAAGTGCTGGGATTACAGGCGTGAGCCACCGCGCCAGGCCGGGGCCATTAATAAATATAAGGATGACTTGAAAAAAGCATTGCAAAACCACATAATTTAAGACTTACTGATTTTTTTTTTTGAGACAGTCTCACTCAGTCACCCAAGCTGGAGTGCAGTGGTGCAATCTTGGCTCACTGCAACCTCCACCTCCTGGGTTCAGGCAATTCTCCTACCTCAGCCTTCCAAGTAGCTGAAATTACAGGCACACACCACAATGCCTGGCTAATTTGTATACTTTTTTTTAGTACAGACAGGGTTTCACTGTTTTGGCCGGGCTGGTCTCGAACTCCTGACCTCAGGTGATCCACCCACCTCAGCCTCCCAAAGTGCTGGGATTATAGGCATGAGCCATCAAGCCTGGCCCTGAATTGATTATTTCTTATGAAAACTTCTGAATTTTCCACTTAATATTTCAGATCCCAGCTGACCATTGGTAACTGAAACTACTATTGCTGATAAGGAGGGACTACCCCCCCGACTGTATTTACAAAGCTTTCAAGATACAAAGGTTCTGCCAGGTGTGGTGGCTGATGCCTGTAATCACAGCACTTTAGGAGGCCAAGGCAGGTGGAATGGCTCGAGCCCAGGAATTCGGGACCAGCCTGGGCACCATGGTAACACCCAGTGTCTACAGAAAACACAAAAAATTAGCTGGGCATGGTGGTATACACCTGTAATCCCAGCTACTTGGGAGGCTGAGGTAGGAGGATCACTTGAGGCTAGGAGGTTGAGGCTGCAGTGAAGCGTGATTGAGCCTGCACTCAAGCCTGGGCAACAGAGCGAGACCCTGTCTCAAGGGGAAAAAAAAAAAAAGATACAAAGGTTCTGATGAGTTTTCTTTAAAACATACCAGGAAGGCAATACCACAACTGAGTAAGCTGCTCCAGGGCCTGCTGGTCTAATACTACCTCAGCCAGGCTGAGTCTTCCCCACAGCTTTTTGAGCAAGACAGGACAAACTGGAGAAAATGTGTCAACAAGTTGCTATGAGAGATTAGAGACAAGCGGATCAGACACTTGAATCAAACTGTGCATGACTTCAGGTAGATCACAACTTCTCTAAGCCTGTTTTCTCATCTGAAAAACAGTAGACAGATGGTGAGGATTAAGTGAAGTGATGCATGTAATACTCCCCACACCCATCCACACTTGCTATCTGGGAGATATTATTATTGGAAAGCCATGTAGAGTAGTGAGTAAAAAACCAAAGCGAGGGCAGCAAAACTCCAGGACTATAAACAGAAGCCGAGTCCCAAAACCTATAAAACTACAAGAAGAAAACACTGGAGAGGCCAGGCACGGTGGCTCACGCCTGTAATCCTAGCACTTTGGGAGGCCAAGGTGGGTGGATCACCTGAGGTCAGGAGTTCAAGAACAGCCTGGCCATCATGGTGAAACCCCATCTTTAAAAAAAAAAAAAAAAAAAACACCGGAGAAGTGCTTCAGGACATTGTCTGAGCTCAGGTTTTTTGCATAAGACCTCAAAAGCACAGGCAACTAAAGCAAAACAGACAACTGGGGTTTCATCAAGTTAAAAAGCTTCTGCACAGCAAAAGAAACAAGCAACAAAGTGAAGAGACAACCCACAGAATGGGAAAAAACATTGGGAAACTAGCTATCTGACAAGGAATGAATAACCAGAATATATAAGGAGATGAAATAACTCAACTGCAAAAAGACAAATAATCCAATCTAAGAAAAGGGCAGGCCGGGCACAGTGGCTCACTTCCGTAATCCCAGCACTTTGGAAGGCCGAGGCAGGTGGACGTATCTGTAATTCCAGCACTTTTGGGAGGCTGAGGCAGGTGGATCACATGAGGTCAAGAGTTCAAGACTAGCCTGGCCAATATGGCAAAACTGCATCTCTATTAAAAATACAAAAAATTAGCTGGGCATGGTGGCTCATGCCTGTAGTCCCAGTTACTTGGGAGGCTGAGACATGAGAACTGCTTGAACCCAGGAGACGGAGGTTGCAGTAAGTTAAGATCGCACCACTGCACTTCAGCTTAGGTGGAGCAATCTCAACACTTTGGGAGACCTAGGCAGGAGGGTCATCTGAGGTCGGGAGTTTAAGATCAGCCTGACCAACATGGAGAAACCCCGTCTCTACTAAAAATACAAAATAAGCCGGGCGTGGTGGCGAATGCTTGTAATCCCAGCTACTAGGGAGGCTGGGGCAGGAGAATCGCTTGAACCCAGGAGACAGAGGTTGCGGTGAGCCGAGATTGCGCCATTGCACTCCAGCCTGGGCAACAAGAGCAAAACTCTGTCTAAAAAAAAAAAAAAAGAAAGAAAAAGAAAAGAATATGTGTTTATCATCACTGAACTGTATACTTTAAAATGGTACAAATGGCAAATCATATATGTATATTTTATATCACAAATAAGTAATTAAAAAAAAAAAAATCCAGAGGACTTACAAGTGAAACACCATCTTTTTTTCAACTAGAAAACCTGAGTTCGAAGGAGGACTGATGTCCTCCTACCCACTCCTGGCCACCCCATCCCATACACTTAGGGACACCTGCAGAACATCCTCCTACACAGCTCAGTGCGTTTCCAGTTCCTGCAGCGCCCAGTAGCTAAGACTGGTCTCTCTGTAAGTATTTTAGATACTGAACCTAAAGAATGGCAATGATTACAAACATCTGTAGAACTTTTTACAAAGTAGCTTCGTTCTAATATTGAAGAACACAACTCTGTTCCTTCTTATCCTGTACGTTGAGGCCTGTTTCAGCTTGTAAGTAACACGGGAAGTGAACTTCACCTCGAGGATGATCTACTAAAAAGGAAGAGAGTCGCCCACACACTCCCCCTTCAGCTCAAAAATACAAACAAAGCAAAGCTCAGGAGACTCCCCTCGCACAAAACGCTGAGGATGGGATTCGAACCACCTAACACCCAACCGAAGTTCCCCATATGACTCACCGCGTGAGCCCACCTGGAACCCCACACTCTCCGCAGCCTCAGCCAGCTGAGTGGCGCTAAACCTGCAGATACAAACTCCACCCTCAGCCAATCAAAACGCCCTCCCCTGCCGCCGGACCAATCAGAAGCAGCAGATGTGGCCGTCCGGCGTCGCCTCAATGCCTCCTGGGAGTTGTAGTTTAAAAGGCAGAGCGGAACTCAGAACCCAGGTTCCCCTCGGTTGATCCCGCCCCCTCGACTCCCCAGCCAATCAGCAGCATTAGTCTGGTTGGCCGCTCTCTCTGCTTTTCCCCACGAGTGACCGCGGCTAGATAGGCAGTCGGCCAGATGTGGCGGCGGAGAGTTGGGGCTTTGCTCCGGGTGTGGGGGTTTTGGCCGACAGGGGTTCCCGAAAGGAGACCGCTAAGCTGCGATGCTGCGTCGCAGGCGGGAAGCAATTCGCCCCGCTGTTGGAACTGCGGCAGCCCGGGGGGCCCCGGGCGGGAGAACGGGTTCTTCTGCCCACAGTGCCGAGCGCTCCAGGCACCTGACCCCACTCGAGACTACTTCAGCCTCATGGACTGGTACGAGCAACGTTTTCCGAAAACCTGCCTGAGCAAGAGAGACGTCGGGGGCTGGCCTGCGAGAGGGGAGGGCGGATCTGGCTTGCGGAAGAGAAGGCGGAACTAATAGGGGGCCGGAGGTCTGGAGAGCAGGCGTTAGAGAAGTGTCTTGATTTCTCAGGAGGAAATTGAGAGGCGGGGACTGAGGGATGCAGCGTTGAGGTGTGGAGAAGGGAGAGGAACGGGACTGGAGGGGCGGGCACTGAAGTTAGAGGAAATAGGGGGGCCGAGGCTACTGGGGAGGGAGATTCGAGGGGCGGTACCGACGAGAAAGGTTAGGAGAAGTCGAGGGGCGGAGTTTGAGGAAAGGGTACTTGAGGGCCAGGGCCTGGGAGACTGGAAGACTTGGTAGTGTCTGGAAGGTTTAAAGTTGGGTTGATGTTTTTAAGAAAGGACTGCAGAAGGCTCGCGCCTGTAATCCCAGCACTTTGGGAGGCCGAGACGGGTGGATCACCTGAGATCAGGAGTTCAAGACCATCTTGGTCAACATGGTGAAACCCCATCTCTAATAAAAATACAAAAAATTAGCTGGGTGTGGTGGTGCGCGCCTGTAATCCCAGCTACTCAGGAGGCTGAGGCGGGAGAATGGTTTGAACCCGGGAGGCAAAGATTGGAGTGAGCTGAGATGGTGCTACTGCACTCCACCCTGGCAACAGAGTGAGACTCCATCTCAAAAAAAGAAAAAAAGGACTGCAGAAGTGTGGTCCAAGATTGGGGAGTAAAGCATGAAAAGCTTAATATTGTGGGCGAGGCCTAAGGGAAAAGTGAGAATTGGAGGGAGAGGGTCCAATACATGGTTTTTTTCCCCTGAGGCTGAGGATCTTGGAGAGATGGGGCAGTGTGGACACAGCTGAACTGGTAAGGAAATAGGACAGATTTTGGGAGTAGAAAGTGAAAGGGGTTGGATTAAAATAAACTGGGAGACAGGGATAAGGGGACCTGAACTGTGGAAAGACAGGGTGGTATTTAAAAAAAAAATTATTCAGTAACATTAGTTCAAGCACCGAAGGAAGACTTTCTTCAAGACCATCTTGTAAAGGGACCACTGCAATAGGGTCTTGCAGTGGGGGAGAGAGATTGGTCTCAACTCCAAAAACAGCATGCCCAGGAGGGAATTTGTAGAATTTGTAGCCAAGGAGCAGAGTAAGCGGGATTCTGACTAAACCGACTTAACAGGATTCTTGCTAAAGACAGGCCAGGGTGCTCAGATACTTCCTGGAGGATGGTAGAGGATGAAGAATCTAATCAGAGATCTAGGATGATAAAATATGAGGATTGAAAATTGTAGCTAAACTGACTTAGCAAGGTTCTTTGCCAAAACTGGATTATACAAGAAAGCACACAGCTGGGCCTAGGAGAAGGTCCGGAAATCTGACTAAAGTTTGGCCAAGCAAAGAATCTTTGTCTGTGTAATTTAGGAATGTCCCTTTCCCTTAACTATGGGATCTGCCCCCACCAGTCACTGAACATGTATGAGGAGCTGCAATAACACTGATCTTTAAGTTCCTCAGCATCCCCGTCTTGCTCTCACCTCAAGGTCCTTGCTCTTGGAATTCTACCTGGATGACTCGGTTCTGATCTTTGATTACTCATCATCATTCCGGTTTCAGCTTAATGCCATCTCTTTGTCCATTACATCTGCTACCCTCTCTGACTCTGCTCTGTGTCCCTTCATAGCACCTACTACTTTTTGAAATTATCTGTTTATATGTTTAGTGCATCTTCCCCCTAAGAGCAAGAACCAGGCTCGTGGTAGACAAATCTTTAAATATTTGTCGCATAAATTTCATTTCCCCATTTCCTTCCAGTGACTGTTCCTTCAGAGTTGATACTGTGAAGCTCCAGCGCAGGTACCAGCAACTGCAGCGTCTTGTCCACCCAGATTTCTTCAGCCAGAGGTCTCAGGTAGCTTATTGGCCAACCCCAATAATCCCCAAATATGTGTGCATACCAGGTGGCAGTGGTCTTGTGGCTACGTGATTATCAGGGACGGAGCTGGAAAATCAGCTCTATCTGCCCATGGCAGTCTGAGCCCAGCCTGCCAGACCCAGAGCTCTCATTCACTCACAGCTTTTGTCTGACTTCCCAGATAACTTAAAACCTATCGTCTGAATATAAAGACACCTCATCCCACACCAGCTCTACTTAACCACTTCCTTAGGTGCCTGCCCATCAGCATATTATAACGTTTTGTGGGCTGGGCGCAGTGGCTTATGCCTGTAATCCCAGCACTTTGGGATGCCAAGGTAGGCAGATCACTTGAAGTCAGGAGTTCAAGACTAGCCTGGCCAACATGGTGAAACCCTGTCTCTACTAAAAATACAAAAATTAGCCAAGCACAGTGGCACACACCTGTAGTCCCAGCTACTCAGGAGGCTGAAGCAGGAGGATCACTTGAACATGGGAGGCGGAAGTTGCAGTGAGCTGAGATTGTGCCACTGCACACTCCAGCCTGAATGAAAAAAGACTTTGTGATTTGGATGGTAATAGTACTATCTTCATCTCCACTAACAGACTGAAAAAGACTTCTCGGAGAAGCATTCAACCCTGGTGAACGATGCCTATAAGACCCTGCTGGCCCCCCTGAGCAGAGGACTATACCTTGTAAGGTGATTTCCCAACCCTTCTCTGCATGACATCCTGATGCCCATTATAGCATAGGACAGCTGTGTCCCCTTGATTCAGCAGAAGAGTGCTTGAGGTCGGGCATGGTGGCTCATACCGGTAATCCTAGCACTTTAGGAGACTGAGGTGGTCAAATCACTTGAGCCCAGGAGTTCAAGAACATTCAGGGCAACACAAGAAGACCTCATCTCTACATAAAAATACAAAAATTAGCTGGGCATGGTGGCACACACCTGTAGTCCCAGCTCCTCTGGAAGCTGAGGCAGGAGGATCACTTGAGGCTTGGAGGTCGAGGCTACAGTCAGCTGTGATTGTACCACTGCACCCTCTTGAAAAAAAAAAGAAGTCCAGGGACCCAATGGTATTTAGCCTCAAAGCATAAATATAATTTTCTTTGAATATTCTCTGTGAATATTACTTGCCTCAACTGCATTTTTTAAACTGTGATTTTCTATCTATTTTTTTATGAATTTCAAGGATTTGATGATGGTAACTTTTAGTTAAGAGTGATTTTCAGGCCAGGCGCAGTGGCTCACACCTGTAATCCCAGCACTTTGGGAGGCCGAGGCGGGTGGATCACAAGGTCAAGAGATCGAGACCATCCTGGTCAACATGGTGAAACCCTGTCTCTACTAAAAATACAAAAAATTAGCTGGGCATGGTGGCGCGTGCCTGTAATCCCAGCTACTCAGGAGGCTGAGGCAGGAGAATTGCCTGAACCCAGGAGACGGAGGTTGCGGTGAGCCGAGATCGCGCCATTGCACTCCAGCCTGGGTATCAAATGCAGAACTCTGTCTCAAAAAAAAAAAAAAAAAAAAGCGATTTTCTGGGCCAGGCGCAGTGGCTCACGCCTATAATCCCAGCACTTTGGGAGGCCGAGGCAGGTGGATCACAAGGTCAAGAGATCGAGACCATCCTGGTCAACATGGTGAAACCCTGTCTCTACTAAAAATACAAAAAAAATTAGCTTGGCATGGTGGTGTGCGCCTCCAGTCCCAGCTACTCGGGAGGCTGAGGCAGGAGAATTTTCCTGAACCCAGGAGGCGGAGGTTGCAGTGAGCCAAGATCGCGCCATTGCACTCCATCCTGGGTAACGAGCGAAACTCCGACTCAAAAAAAAAAAAAAAAAAAAAAAAAAGAGTGATTTTCTTGTATGCTTTTTTTTTCTTCTCAAGAGTATCTTAGACTCTAGAAAATCTTAGAATTGAATAGAATCTTTACAAACATCTAGTTCAACCTCTGAGTGGAGGGATGACTACCCCAAGGTCACACCAAGGTTACACAGTTTCAGATAGCATAAGTGGGAATTCCATCCCAGCATTTCTGTTTCAGTCCAAGCTTTGGACAAGTCTAAGCTCTTTCATTATTGGGACAGTTCCAGTTTTATCTGAGTGGTATTATTTCCTAAGGGATGAGTAGGATTTACATCATTCTGCCCATAGTTTCTTCAACTTATTTTTCTTACTTTCTGCCCCAATAGCTAAAGCTCCATGGAATAGAGATTCCTGAAAGGACAGATTATGAAATGGACAGGCAATTCCTTATGGAAATAATGGAAATCAATGAAAAACTCGCAGAAGCTGAAAGTGAAGCTGCCATGAAAGAGATTGAATCCATTGTCAGAGGTGAAAGATAAACAGCACTGAATAGATTTCATTGCTATTATGAACACTTGTCCAAGGATAAGTGAAAAATGAATGTAAAGAGTACGTAATGGGCCAGGTGCAGTGGCTCACGCCTATAATTCCAGCACTTTGGGAGGCTAAGGCAAGTGATCACCGGAGGTCGGGAGTTTGAGACCAGCCTGGCCAACATGGTAAAACCCTGTCTCTACTAAAAATACAAAAATTAGCCAAGCATGGTGGCACATGCCTGTTGTCCCAGCTACTCAGGAGGCTGAGGCAGGAGAATCGCTTGAACCCACGAGGCAGAGGTTGTAGTGAGCCAAGATCACACCATTGCACTCCAGCCTGGGCAACAGTGCAAGACTCCATCTCAAAAAAAAAAAAAATACAAAAACTAGCCAGGCATGGTGGCACATGTCTGTAATTCCAGCTACTTGGGAGGCTAAGGCAGGAGAATCACTTAAACCTGAGAGGTGGAGGTTGCAGTGAGCCAAGATTGGGCCACTGTACTCCAGCCTGGGTGACAGAGGAAGACTCTCTCAAAAAAAAAAAAAAAAAACCAATACATAATGGTCATCTTAGTGATTTAGTACGGATTTTGGTTTTAGTTTGGTTTTGCTCACAGTGAAACCAATTTTGTCTGGAGGTTAAACTTGAAACATCTCTAACACTATGGAAGATAGCCTTAAACCAAGAATGTAATCACATTTTGCAGATTGCAGTGATCTTTTGTACATGTGATAACACTTAAAGATTATTATTATCTCGAACAAGGAAAATGGGCTTCAGAAGTTAACAGAAATGCCCAAGGTTACACAGCAACTGTACAGCTGGCAAAGATTGAAACCCTAGTAGTATGATCCCATATTGCTTTGTAGTCCACTGGATTCCATAGTTTATCAATCACAGTTCTCAACAGAACCAATAGGATGGATGGATGGATGGACGGATGGATGGACGGACGGACGAACGAACGAACGACAGATGGACAGATAGATAGATGTTTGTTTATTTTAAGGAATTGGCTCACATAATTGTGGGGGCTGGCACATCTAAAATCTATAGGGTAGGGCTGGGCATGGTGGCTCATGCCTGTAATCCCAGCACTTTGGGAGGCCGAGGAGGGCAGATCACTTGAATCTAGAAGTTCAAGACCAGCCTGGGAAACATGGTGAAACCCCATCTCTAAAAAAAATATTAAAGCTTCAGCCAAGGGCTGGGCACGGTGGCTCACACCTGTAATCCCATCACTTTGGGAGGCTGAGGCAGGTGGATCACAAGGTCAAGAGATCAAGACCATCCTGGCCATGCTGAAACCCAGTCTCTAGTAAAAATGCAAAAATTAGCTGGGCGTGGTGGCACATGCCTGTGGTCCCAGCTACTCAGGAGGCTGAGGCGGAAGAATTGCTTGAACCCAGGAGGCGGAGGCTGCAGTGAGCCAAGATTTTGCCACTGTACTCCAGCCTGGTCACAGAGCAAGACTCCATCTCAAAAAAAAAAAAAAAAAAAAAGAACTTCAGCCAAGCATGATGGTGCACACCTGTGGTCCCAGCTATTCAGGAAGCTGAGGTGGGAGAATAACCTGTGCCTGGGAGGCAGAGGTTGCAGTGAGCTGAGATCACGCCATGCACTGCAGCCTGAGTGACCCTGTCAAACACAAAAAAATTATAGGGTAGACCAGCAGGCTGAAAGTCTAGGCAGGATTTCTGTGTTAGAGTCTTGTTAGAGAATTCCTTTCTAGAAAACCTGTTTTTGCATTTAATGCCTCTGCTTGATTGGATGAGGCCTCTCCCCACATTGTGCAGAGTAACATCCATTACCTAAAGTCAACTGATTGTAAATGTTAATCACATCTACAAATACCTTTACAAGATCATCTAAACTAGTTGGTTTTTGTTTTCTTGAGATATGGTCTCACTCTGTCACCCAGGCTAGAGTGCAGTGGTATAGTCACCGCTCACAGCAGCCTCAAGCCATGAGCTCAGGTGATCCTCCCACCTCAGCCTCTTGGGTAGCTAGGACTATAGGCATGCACCACCATGCCTGGGTAATTTTTTGTGTCTTTTATAGAGATGGGGTTTTGCCATGTTGCCGAGGCTGGCTTCGTACTCCTAGGTTCAAAGTGATCCACCTGCCTCAGTTTCCCAAAGTGCTGGGATTACAGGCATGACTCAGTGCACCTGGCATAGATCCATGTTTGATCAAACAATTGGACACCATAGCCTAGCCAAGTTGACACATAAAATTGACCATTCCACCTAGAAGAGACTCCAAGGTTCTCTGTTAGACTATATTCAATTATGTACTTTCACAAATATTTGTAGTGTGCCTACTACAAATAGTCAATCACTGGTGCATGACACTAAGGAGACAGCAGGGAACAAGAAAGACTGTGCCTTCGAGTTTATATATGTCAACAGTGCCCAAAATGGAACTCCTGAGTGTCTCCCCTCCCCACTTTTCCCCTAAAAATTCGGTTCCTCTTAGGCACAGTGGCTCACGCCTATAATTCCAGCACTTTGGGAGGCCAAGATGGGTGGATCATGATGTCAGGAGATCAAGACCATCCTGGCTAATACACTGAAACACCCCCTCTGTGCTAAAAACAGAAAAAGCCAGGCATGGTGGCACGCGCCTGTAGTCCTAGCTACTCCGGAGGCTGAGGCAGGAGAATTGCTGAACCTGGGAGGCAGAGGTTGCAGTGAGCAGAGATCACGCCACCGCACTCCATCCTGGGCGACAGTGAGATTTCATCTAAAAAAGAAAAAAATCAGGCCGGGCTCAGTGGCTCATGCCTATAATCCCAGCACTTTGGAAGGCTGAGGTGGGCGAATCACCTGAGGGTCAGGAGTTTGAGACCAGCCTGGCCAAAATGGTGAGACCCCATCTCCAAAAAAGAAAAATCTGTTCGTCTTCCAGTGTTCCCTAAGTGAATGACACCAGTTGCACAAGTATAAATTTTGAGGAGTCCTTAACAACGTTATTCTTCCTTACACCAATAGTGAATCTATTAGGTCTGAAAGAGCTGACTTAAAATTGTCTCAAACTGATACACCCATCTCTATTTTCACTGCCACCAGCCTTTTCCAAGCTACCATTCACTGTCCCCTGGACAATTGGAGTAGCTTTGCAATGGTCTGTCTGTACTTCAGGCCCCATCTAACAAATCCCTGCACTGTCACTGGAATCTTTTTGAAACCCAAATCTTTTTTTTTTTATTGAGACAGAGTCTCACTCTTGTTGCCCAAGCTAGAGAAAAGTGGAGAGATCTCAGCTGACTGCAACCTTCGCCTCCCAGTTTCAAGCTATTCTCCTGCCTCAGCCTCCCAAGTAGCTGAGACTACAGGTGTGTTCCACCATGCTCGGCTAATTTTTGTATTTTTTTGGTAGAGACAGGGTTTCACCGTTTCCCAGGCTGGTCTCAAACTCCTGACCTCAGGTGATCCATCCATCTCAGCCTCCCAAAGTGCTGGGATTACAGGTATGAGCCACCAAGCCAGGCCAAAACCCAAATGTAATCACTACTCTTGTCCTTATTATTTGTTTTTTGTTTTCTTTTGAGGCGGAGTCTCATTCTGTCACCCAGGCTGGAGTGCAGTGGCGTGATCTCAGCTCAGAACAACCTCCACCTCCCAGGTTAAAGCACTTCTGCCTCAGCCTCCCAAACAGCTGGGACTATAGGCATAGACCGCAACGCCTGGCTATTTTTCGTATTTTAGTGGAGATGGGGTTTCACTGTGTTGCCCAGGCTGGTCTCCAACACCTAAGCTCAGGCAATCTGCCCACCTTGGCCTCCCAAAGTACTAAGATTACAGACATGAGCCACCACGCCCAGCCTACTCTTGTCCTTGTTTAAATTGGCCAGGTATGGTGGTTTACACCTGTAATCCCAGCACTTTGGCAGGCTGAAGTGGGAGGATCACCTGAGCCCAGGAGTTCAAGACTAGCCGAGTCCACATAGCAAGACCGCATCTCGATAAAAAATTTAAAAATTAGCCAGATGTGGTGGCACATCCCTGTAGTCCCAGCTACTTGGGAGGCTGAAGCAAGAGGATCATTTGAGCCCAGGAGGTGGAGACTGCAGTGAACCGTGTTTGCCCTGCTGCACTCCAGCTTCAGCAACAGAGCAAAACTCCATCTCAAAAAAAAAAAAAGAAAGAAAGAAAAAACTTTAAGTGGCTTCTCACTACTCTAAAACTCTTTAGCATGCCTTACAGGGCCCTACATGGCCTGACCTCTGCTTCTCTCCATTTTGCCCCCTCCACTCCAGCCACACTGATCACTTCCCATTCCTCATCTGTACTAGGTAGCCTCCTACCCTATGGCTTGTTGCTTCTGCCTGAAACCCTCCTCTCCTCTATCCCATTTAAGTTAACCCCTCCTTCTTCAGATCTGCAGGCAATCATCACTTCCTCAGAGAAGGCTTTTTTTTTTTTTTTTTTTTTTTTTGAGACGGAGTTTCACTGTTGTTACCCAGGCTGGAGTGCAATGGCGTGATCTCGGCTCACCGCAACCTCCGCCTCCTGGGTTCAGGCAGTTCTCCTGCCTCAGCCTCCTGAGTAGCTGGGATTACAGGCACGCGCCACCATGCCCAGCTAATTTTTTGTATTTTTAGTAGAGACGAGGTTTCACCATGTTGACCAGGATGGTCTCCATCTCTTGACCTCGTGATCCACCCGCCTCAGCCTCCCAAAGTGCTGCTGGGATTACAGGCGTGAGCCACTGCACCCAGCCTAGAGAAGCCTGTTTTAACCATTAGTAGTGGCTATCTCTTTTTTTTTTTTTTTTTTTTTTTGAGACAGAGTCTTGTTCTGTCGCCAGGCGCCAGGCTGGAGTGCAGTGGTGTGATCTCAACTCACTGCAACCTCCCCCTCCCAGGTTCAAGCAATTTTCCTGCCTTAGCCTCCCGAGTAGCTGGAACTACAGGTGCGCGCCACCATGCCCAGCTAATTTTTGTATTTTTAGTAGAGACGGGGTTTCAACATGTTGGCCAAGATGGTCTTGATCTCTTGACCTCGTGATCCGCCAGCCTCTGCTTCCCAAAGTGCTGGGATTACAGGTGTGAGCCACCATGCCCAACTGGCTATCTCTTTTGTAGGACTAATCAGTTATAACTTTACTGTTCTATGTGACATTAATTGATCAATATCAGCCTCCCTCATTAGACTGGAAGTTCTGCAGAAGGAGAAATCATGTCCACTTTTTGCTTCCCTCACATCCTCAGCTCACAGAAAAGTACTTAGAGTTTAAAAGGGACTTGGTAAGTATTTACTAAATGAGCAAATAATCATGAGAAAAGACCTTTAAGCAGTAAAATAGAATTTGTGGTGAGGGGACTGTCAGCTGGTGATATGTTGACTGCCTTAGAGCTGGGTGGTAGGGAGAAGAGAAAC
Organism: Aotus nancymaae; assembly: GCF_030222135.1. NCBI lineage: Eukaryota > Metazoa > Chordata > Mammalia > Primates > Aotidae > Aotus > Aotus nancymaae. Next base: position 3,624,629 of record NW_026988491.1, read on the forward strand.
TCAGAAATTGCAGTCAGAGGGCTCAGTTACACAATTTTAGACGGCAGGGGAGCATGAAGGTCTGGAGTGAGAACAACATGCTACTGATTTTGTGTGATCTTGAGCAAATGACTTTATTCCTCTGAGCCTCAATTTCCTCATCTGTAAAGGGAGATAATACTAGTACTGACTGTTGCAGGGATTAAGTTAAATAAGATAAAGCGTGTAAAACACTTACTCTGGGCCAGATTCCGTGTCTCATGCCTGTAATCCCAGCACTTTGGGAGGCCTCGATGGGTGGATCACCTGAGGTCAGGAGTTCAAAACCAGCCTGACCAACATGGCGAAACCCCATCTCTACTAAAAATACAAAATTAGCCGAGCATGCCTGTAATCCCAGCAACTCTAGAGGATGAGGCAGGAGAACTGTTTGAACCCGGGAGGCGGAGGTTGCAGTGAGCTGAGATCGTGCCATTGCACTCCAGCCTTGGCAACGAGAGTGAAATTCCATCTCAAAAAATATATATATATAAATAAAAAAAATACAAAAAACCTCCCACTGCTTCACTTGACTAGCCTTAAAAAAAAAAAAATACAAAAAACACTTATTCTAGCCCTATAGTAAACATTTGACTGAGCAATTCACTAACCTTAATTTAGATTAATTCCTAAATTTTTTTCTGTAAGGTACCTGCTACAGCCCAGGTAAAACGAATGTTCAAGGGCATAGAGCTAGTTAATTTTAGGGTCAGGGCTTAAGAACCTCAAGGTTCCTAGTCTGTTATTGTTTTGTGTACACCACATTGCTACCTGAGAGGTGAGTTTCAAACATTGGACCAGGAGTCAAGTGACTTGGATTCCGTTCCCAGCTCTTCCATTAATTTCCCCAATACCTGTCATTGCCTACCTTGGGGATATAGTGTATGTGACAGTGCTTCGAAAGAAGACACCATATAAATGACTCATACTATTTATGTCTGAAAAATGCAATTATTGGAAAATTCCTCATTTTCTAACAAGGAAATGAGAAGAAATATGAGATAGCTGCTTCTTTATTTTGTTTGGCATCTTCTCTCTTATGACACAACATAACGTAAATATTTTCATTTTTCTGAAAGGCTATACAGTTTGCAAGTGGTTGCCGGAATCACTTTGCTGTGCTTTACTCATAGGTGTTCCCAGCATGTTAATTTTCCCCTTGCTGAAATCTTGAAGACTCAGACTGTTTCGTGGAGATAATCAAAGCATATCCTTGTCCTTTTTTTTTTTTTTACTGATTCTATAGCCATTTTATAAGCCTTGGTGATTGCTCCTCAGACCTTTTGTAGGTAGAAAAACATTGTTAGTAGGGTCAATCAAAGTTGTGCTAAACAGCAGCTGCTGTCATACATAGAGAGACAAAGGTTATGAAGCTTACTCTTGAATCCAAACTTCCTTCTTTGTTGTGTTCAAACCAGCAAGATTACAAAATATTGTCTTCATATTATGAGTCTATTTCAGTGGAAAAATTAAGAGATTGGTTTTCTCTTTCAGCAAAACAGAAAGAACTTACTGACAATGTGAACAGTGCTTTTGAACAAGGTACTTTCTTCTTTTCTTGACTTTCTTAAATAAGGAAAGAAATTTCAAGCATTGAGGCATAGCCATTCATTCGATAACTAGCTATTATATATCCTCCTATGATAGGTATATGGGGAGATATGAAATACTTATGAATCTACATTTCTGCCTTTAAGGAATGCCTTTAAGAATCTACATTTCTTTTAGTATTAACTTACAAAATTTTTTTAAAAAAAGATAAATAAATAAAAAGAATCTACATTTCTGCCTTGCTAGAGAAACAAACTATCAAAAAAGTGATCCGGGTGCAGTGACTCATGCCTGTAATCCCAGCACTTTGGGAGGCTGAGGTAGGCAGATGACTTGAGGTCAGGAGTTTGAGACCAGCCTAGCCAATATGGTGAAACCCCATCTCTACTAAAAATACAAAAATTAGCTGAGTGTGGTGGCATATGCCTATAGTCCCAGGTACTCAGGAGGCTGAGGCAGGAGAATCGCTTGAACCCATTAGGCAGAGGTTGCAGTGAGTTGAGATCACACCACTGCACTCCAGCCTGGGCAACAGAGTGAGGCTCCATCTCAAAAAAAAAAAAGAAGAGGGAGGCTGGATGTGGTGGCTCACACCTGTAATCCCAGCACTTTGGGAGGCCAAGGCGGATCATTTGAGGTAAAAAGATGGAAACCATCTGGCCAACATGGTAAAACCCCATCTCTACTAAAAACAAAAATTAGCTGGGTGTGGTGGCAGGCGCCTGTAGTCACAGCTACTCAGGAGGCTGAGGCAGGAGAATCGCTTGAACCTGGGAGGCAGAGGTTGCAGTGAGCTGAGATCGGGCCACTGCACTCCAGCCTGGCGACAGAGTAAGACTCTGTCTGAAAAAAAAAAGAAAAAATTGCTGGTCAGGTATGTTTCTTGGGAACTGTAAGCCCCCTGAAGGCAGCTCTGTTCCTCAGCACCTGGCATAGAGGAAGCATCCAGTGCATCCACATCCTCCTCAGTATACCATTACATGTGATAGGGAGAAACTTTTAAAACCCAACCTTCCCCTGCTTTTTTTTTTTTTTAAGAGACAGGGTCTCACTCTGTCACCCAGCCTGGAGTACAGTGGTGCGGTCATAGCTCACTGCAACCTCGGACTCCTGGGCTCAAGGGATCCTCTCACCTCAGCCTCCCTAGTAGCTGGGACTACAGGCACGTGCCACCATGCCCAGCTAATTTTTTTTTTTTTTTTTTTTTTTTTTTTGAGACAGAGTTTAGCTCTTGTTACCCAGGCTGGAGTGCAATGGCTTGATCTCGGCTCCCCGCAACCTGCGCCTCCTGGGTTCAAGCAATTCTCCTGCCTCAGTCTCCCGAGTAGCTGGAACTACAGGCATGCGCCACCATGTCCAGCTAATTTTTGTATTTTTAGTAGACACGGGGTTTCACCATGTTGACCAAGATGCTCTCGATCTCTTTACCTCGTGATCCACCCGCCTCGGCTTCCCAGAGTGCTGGGATTACAGGCGTGAGCCCAGCTAATTTTTTTATTATTATTATTTGGTAGAGACAGGGTCTTGCTTTGTTGCCCAGGCTGGTCTTCAGTTCCTGAACTCAAGCCATCCTCCTGCCTCAGCCTCCTAAAGTGCTGGGATGGCAGGTATGAATGAGCTCCGGCACCTAGCCCCACCACTCATTTATTATTCCTTGGGACTGTCCTGAAGAGAATCAACTTCTCTAATTTATGTGACTCCTGTACACATGCTATTACCCACCCCGCAGTCCATTTAGTTTATCTCTTTGTCTCCTTAACAATCCAGATGTTAAAAAAAATCCAGATGTTCTCCCGCTTCATTGCTCAGACTTACTGAGGAATTAATGGGCCCTCCAGACCATGGAGCTCCACTTACATACGGCTTCCCTAGTCATCGGGGTTGGTTTTATTCTGAAAGCCTGACTTCCATGTCTCTGTCTCTTTCAGATGACTTTGAAGAAGCCAAGGAAATTTTGACAAAGATGAGATACTTTTCAAATATAGAAGAAAAGATCAAGTTAAAGAAGATTCTGCTCTAATCGTTAATAGTTCAAAGTTTGAAAAATAAAGTTCTTGTATATTTCTTTCTGGCTTCTGCTAATTGGTAGTAGATAAGCTTTAACCATTTATATTGTCTTAATTAAGCCTGTGGTTCAGGCATTAATGGATGGCAAAGTTTGTCCTGTGGGAAGAAACACAGCCTAGTCAAGAGCTTGGGTGATCAGTTCTTCATCTGACACTTGATATATGACCCCAGTGTAGACTAATGGATGAAGAGGTGGAGATGGGGCCAATTTGAGGCCCTACAAAGAGGGGTCCAAAAACTTTTTTCTGCAAAGGCCTGGTAGTGAATATTTTCAGCTTTGTGGACTATATTAGGAGTCCCCAACCTGTTAGGAACTGGGCCACACAGCAGGAGTTGAGTGGCAGGTGAGCAAGCAAGCGAGCATTACCGCCTGAGCTCCGCCTCCTGTCAGATCCACTGTGCCCTTAGATTCTCATAGGAACATGAACCCTATTGTGAACTGTGCATGTGAGGGATCTAAGTTGCATGCTCCTTGTGAGAACTAATGCCTGATGATCTGAGCTGGAACAGCTTCATCCCAAAACCATCCTCCCCCACCGTTCCCATCCATGGAAAAACAGTCTTCCATGAAACCACTCCCTGATGCCAAAAAGGCTGGGGATGCTGGACTAATCTCTGTTGTGTCAAGTTTCCATATGCAAGCCTGGAGCCTGAAAGTCTGAAGTCCTGCCAGCTCCATCTACTATCTCCCACCCCCTGCCTGCATTCGCCATTGTCCCTGATTCCCCCGGGCGGGCAGAGCTTCCCCGGACAAGCCCCTCACCCAACCCTGCCATCTTAACCGTTCTTATGATAATGTAAATACCTCTCACCAACACTGCCATTGTAACTGTTCTTATGAGAATGTAAATACCTCTCACCCAACACTGCCATCGTAACTGTTATGATAATGTAAATACCTCTCACCTAACCCTGTCATTGTAACTGAACTTGTGGTCATGTATACTCCTTGCCCCTACCCCCCACCAGTGTAACTGAACTTACTCTGCAACACTCCCGCCCCCCAAAACTACCCAAACCTATAAAACCAACTCCTATCCCACTGCCCTTTGCTAATGCCCTTTTCTGCCTTAGCCCACCTGCACTCGGGTGAATAAACAGCCATGTTGCTCACACAAAGCCTATTTGGAAGGTCTCTTCATTCAAAACACGCGTTTTTCAACATGTTGTAACTGCTATTCTGCCACTGAGACACAAAATCAGCATAGACAATATGAAAACAAATGGACAGGGCTGTGTGCCAAAACAGGCAATGAGCCAGATTTGGCCGTGACTCTGCCAACCTCTGCCTAAGTTCCACAACTTTCTAATGGCATGAACTTCCTCCCTAAAATAGGTAGTCCCCTTTGTTACTGTGGCCTTGGGGCATTCTGTGTGGTAACAAGCAAGGCCACCTAAGAGTCTCTTTGTTCTAAATTTCAAACTGTAGCAAATATTATCAAGAATTAATCTGGGGCCGGGCACGGTGGCTCACGCCTGTAATCCCAGCACTTTGGGAGGCTGAGGCGGGTGGATCACTTGAGGTGAGGAGTTCAAAACCAGCCTGTCCAACATGGCGAAAACCCGTCTCCACTTAAAATACAAAATTAGTCGGGCATGGTGGTGCATGCCTGTAATCCCAGCTACTCGGGAGGCTGAGGCAGGAAAATGGCTTGAACCTGGGAGGCGGAGGTTGTAGTGAGCCAAGATCATGCCACTGCACTCCAGCCTGGGCAACGAGGGTAAAACTCCATCTCAAAAAATAAAAAAAATAAAGAATTAATCTGGTATTAGGCCAGGCGCAGTGACTCATGCCTGTAATCCCAGCACTTTGGGAGGCTGAGGCCAGTGGATCACCTGAGGTCAGCAATTTGACACCAGCCTGGCCAACATGATGAAACCCCATCTCTACTAAAAATACAAAAAAATTGGCCAGGTGTGGTGGCTCACACCTATAATCCCAGCACTTTGGAGGCCGAGGTGGGTGGTTGACCTGAGGTCAGGAGTTCGAGACCAGCCTGACCAGTGTGAAAAAACCCCATCTCTCCTGAAAATACAAAATTAGCCAGGCGTGGTAGAACATGCCTGTAATCCCAGCTGGTTGGGAGGCTGAAACAGCCTTTACCTCTGGAGATAATTGCCTGTTTATAATTACAAGAAAGTCAGGGGATCTGAACCAAGGTTTAAATACTACTCCAAGAATCGCTTGAAGCCGGGAGGCAGAGGTGTAGTGAGCTGAGACGGCACCATTGCCCTCCAACCCAGGCAACAAGCAAAACTCCGTCTCAGAAAAAAAAAAAAAAAAACAGCTGGCCATGGTGGCTCTCGCCTGTAATCCCAGCTACTCAGGAGGCTGAGGCAGAGGTGGCAGTGAGCCGAGATTCATGCCACTGCACTCCAGCCTGGGCAATAATAGCAAAAAACTCCGTCTCAAAAAAAAAATGTAATCTGGTATTAAACACTAACCACATTTTCTGCTCCATCTTAGTGGAGTGGAGCAGTTGGAATTGTTCTCTGGACAGTTGACATGCTTGTCACTGTTTCCATGCTCTTCTAATTCAGCCCATTGCAGCTCTACTTCCACTTCTGGATCTTTGGAAATTCACTGTAAGTTCTTGATCCCTTTCCAGAAAATAAATAATAAATAAACACTTAAAAAGTCTCTGGATCAGGAAAGATTAAAATAGCAAACAGGGTGGGGAGGGGGTACAAAAAAATTAAAAAATTAAAATAAAAAAAATAGCAAATAGAAAAGTCTGATTTAAAAAATCCGGGCCAGGCGCAGTGGCTCACACCTGTAATCCCAGCACTTTGGGAGGCCGAGGTAGATGAATCACAGGGTGAGGAGATGAGACCAGCCTGGGAAACCCTGTCTCTTCTAAAAATACAAAAACTAGCTGGGCGTGGTGGTGGACGCCTGTAAACCCAGCTACTTGGGAGGCTGAGGCAAGAAAATTGCTTCAACCCAGGAGGCAGAGGTTGTAGTGAGCTGAGATTGCCCACTGCACTCCAGCCTGGTGACAGAGTGAGACTCCGTCTCAAAAAAAAAAAAAAATTCAAGAAAAGCTGAGCATGGTGGCTCACATATTTTTGATGGCTCTAGGCTGGCCGATCATGAGGTCAGGAGTTCGAGACCAGCTTGACTAACATGGTGAAACCCGATCTCTACTACAAAATACAAAAATTAGTCGGGCGTGGTGGCACACACCTGTAATCCCAGCTACTCACAAGGCTGAGATCAGGAGAATCACTTGAACCAGGAGGCAGAGGTTGCAGCGAGCCAAGATGGTGCCACTGCACTCCAGCCTAGGTGACAGAGCGAGACTCCATCTCAAAAAAAAAAAAAATTCTAAGAAACAACATTTTAACTCTGGAGATAATTGCCTGTTTATAATTAGAAAAAAGTCAGGGGATCTGAACCAAGGTTTAAATACTATTCCAAGAGCTTAAAACCGCAGCTCCTTTGTAGTTTGCTTTTGTTTTGTTTTGTTTTTTGTTTTTTGGAGACAGAGTCTTGCTCTTGTTGCCCAGGCTTGAGTGCAATCTTGTGATCTTGGCTCACTGCAACCTCTGCCTCCAGAGTTCAAGTGATTCTCCTGCCTCAGCCTCCTGAGTAGCTGTGATTACAGGCACCTACCATCAGGCCCAGCCAATTTTTTGTATTTTTAGTAGAGACAGGGTTTCACCACGTTGGCCAGGATGGTCTTGAACTCGTGACCTTAGGTGATCCACCCACCTTGGCCTCCCAAAGTGCTGGGATTACAGGTGTAAGCCACCGTGCCCAGCCTGAAGTTTCTTATCTTCATCAAAAAATGTGTATCTTGCCGGGCGCGGTGGCTCACGCCTATAATCCCAGAACTTTGGGAGGCCGAGGCGGGTGGGTCATGAGGTCAAGAGATCGAGACCATTCTGGTCAACGTGGTGAAATCCCGTCTCTACTAAAAAATACAAAAATTAGCTGGTCATGGTGGCGCAGGCCTGTAGTCCCAGCTACTCGGGAGGCTGAGGCAGGAGAATTGCTTGAACCCAGGAGGCGGAGGTTGCGGTGAGCCAAGATGGCGCCATGGCACTCCAGCCTGGGTGACAAGAGCAAAACTCTGTCTCAAAAAAAAAAAGAAAAACGTGTATCTTGTGAATCCCGAACCAGTTATACTCAGTTAACGTTTTAGAATTCACTGATCTTTAGAAGGCAAATTAACCACATCAGTTGTGGTGCCTAATGATACTTGGGAACATCAGTACAGTCTCCACCCCTTCATGATATACAAAGAGAATGAATTACTTGTCTGAAAACACACCAGGAGTCCTTTAAATAAATAATTACAATGCAAGGAAATGTCCTCATTAAATTGGGTGCTTCTGCAAAAAAAAAGAGGAAATGAAAGAGGGTTTGAAATACTTGTGTAGACAGTCTTTATTCTTTCTTCAGATCAGTGATCAGGACCAAAACCATCTGACCACAAAAATAAATCACATCAACTTCGCCACATATTTGGAGGAACTTCAGAGAAACTTTCCCTTACCTGTTACCATCAGCTAGAAAAAAAAAACCTGCAGGGCCTCCCAACAAACCATGTCTGATTTGGGGAATATATAAAAAAGACGTTATTTCTGAGTCATGGCTTCTGAGGTGAGTGGGATTATTTTTTTTTCTTCCCTCTTCCAAATTCTTTCCTCTCTCATCTAAAGTTTAGCTGGACTTCTAATTCCAGGAACCCTTTCAAGTGTTCTCTAACAAAGCCCTGTGGGAGGTGTGCTGCTTCTGGACACTGAAAAGTTGGCAGCCCAATGTGGATTAAAGTTTCAGACCAAGAAGTGAAGGAAATTAAGCACCCCCTTCCCCCCCACACACCCCCCCCCACACACTTCCCAAAATAGTGTCAGAACAAAGCAGAAGTTTCAACTAATTTGTGACTATATCTTCCCAGAGTTTGGTGTCAGACCGTGCTGCTGTTGTGAACTGAATGATTTTGTCCTCCAAAGTTCATATGTTGCAGTTCTAAACCCCAGAGTGGCTGTATTTGGAGATGGGGCCTCTAAGGAAGTAATTAAGGTTCTACAAGCAAGGAAGAGAAACTGAAACTGACCATGCTGGCACCTTGAGCTTGGACTCCAGCTTCCATAACTGTGAGAAAATAAATTGCTGTTATTTAAACTACCTAACACCTGGGTTTAAGTTCCAGTGCCCCAATTGCTTTTTCATCTGTATGTTTTTCTTTTTCTTTTACTTTTTTTTCTCCATCCTCACCCCTTCTTTTTCTTTTTCTTTTTTGAGACAGTCTCTACCCTGGAGCGTAGGGTCCAGCCCTACAGGGCCCTTTGAGCCCCTCTCTGCTGGTATGGAGACGAGAAACTGTAGAAATAAAAGACACAAGACGCAGAGATAGGCCCAGGGGTCCACTGACAACCAAATCGCGGAGGCCAGCAGTTGCCCCGAGTGCCTGGACGCTCTGACTTTTATTGAGTACAAAGCTGGGGTCAGGGTAGGTAGGGTGTGGTGCAAAGCTGACGGCAGGGTAGGTAAGGCGTGGCATTGGTGGTCTGAGTTAGGGTCAAGTACGTGTCATAGGGATGGGGGCCCAGGACTTTCAGGTAGCTGAGATGAGGTAAGAAGCACAATTCGTCAGCACTTTTTCCATACTTGTCAAGAAAGAACAAAGACATTAGGATTTGTATTTCTTTTTTTTTTTTTTTTTTTGAGACGGAGTTTCGCTCGTTACCCAGGCTGGAGTGCAATGGCGCCATCTCGGCTCACCGCAACCTCCGCCTCCTGGGTTCAGGCAATTCTCCTGCCTCAACCTCCTGAGTAGCTGGGATTACAGGCACGCGCCACCATGCCCAGCTAATTTTTTGTATTTTTAGTAGAGACAGGGTTTCACCATGTTGACCAGGATGGTCTCGATCTCTTGACCTCGTGATCCACCCGCCTCGGCCTCCCAAAGTGCTGGGATTACAGGCATGAGCCACCGCGCCCGGCCCTGGATTTGTATTTCTTTTACTGATTATCTGTTCTAAGAAAAAAGGAACCAGGTGCAGAAGCAGAACATGAGAGTGGACACGGAACGTGACCACTGAAGCACAGGGTCACATAGAGACAATTAAGCCCCCGGATGTCTGCGGGTCTACCTGACAGCTGTCAGGCCTACCACAGGAGCTCAGAGGAGTGGAGTTTTCTCCTAACTCTCCCAAGGAAGAAGACATCTTGGCCATCTTGGACGTCTCCGCCATCTTGGACGTCTCCTTCCCTAACTGGCTAAACAGCGGGTGCTTTCCCAGCACTGGCGCTGCCGCACAGCCCAGGCACCCTCTAGCAGCCCTTGCACGGGCGTTACAGAGGGCTTAAAGTGTCTTGCCTTATGGTCAATTATTTCACAATGTCACCCCAGGTTCACATTTCTGACCTGAGAGGCATTAGTAAAAGAATTAGGATCACCTATGAATATCTAGGATCTCCTATGAATAATAACTACTACGATTACTTTCTAGTTACTTTCTTCTTCATTATTTACATGGAAATAGACACTTATGGGGCTCCCCCCTACACTGGAGTGCAATGGCTTGGTCTCAGCTCGCTGCAACCTCCGTCTCCCGGGTTCAAGTGATTCTCCTGCCTCAGCCTCACTCCCGAATAGCTGGGATTACAGGCACCTGCCACCACGCTGGGCTAATTTTTGCATTTTTACTAGAGATGGGATTTTACCATGTTGGCCAGGCTGGTCTTGAACTCCTGACCTCGTGATCCACCCAAGTTGGCATCCCAAAGTGCTGGGATTACAGGTGTGAGCCACCTCACGCGGCCCAAGAGAAAGCTTTTACGAGAGAGAGTGTGTGGAAGGGGATCCCAGAGGGGAAATCTCGTTTTTTTTTTTTTTTTTTTTTTTTGAGACAGAGCTTTACTCTGTCACCCAAGCTGAAGTACAGTGGCATGATCATGGATCCCTGCAACCTTCATCTACTCGGCTCAAGCAATCCCCCTGCCTCAGCCTCTGGAGTAGCTAGGACAACAGGCATGCACCATTATGCCTGGCTAAATTTTTAGGTTTCAGTTTTTGTAAAGACTGGGTCTTGCTATATTGCCCAGACTTGTCTTGCACTCCTAGCATCAAGCCACCTTAGTGTCCCAAAGTGCTGGGATTTCAGATGAGCCACCACGCAGCCTGGAAAAATATTTTTTACTTTTTTTCTTTTTTCTAAACCTCAGAGTCAACAAGACTCTTTGGTAAACAAGGCTGGTAAAAAGGATATATATATAAATATTTAAAAATTATACTTTAAGTTTTGCACAGTGGCAGTATCGTAGCCAATGAGGTTTATCCGAGGCGTGATTATTGCTAACTGAAAACTTTTCCCAATACCCCGCCATGACGACTTGAAATACAGTCGGCATTGGCAATTTTTGACAGTCTCTACAGAGACTGAAAATAAATAAATAAATACATAAATAAATAAATAAAATTATACTTTAGGTTCTGGTATATATATGCAGAACGTGCAGGTTTATTTCATAGGTATACAGTGCCATGGTGGTTTGCTGCACCCATCAACCTGTCATCTACGTTTGGTATTTCTTCTAATGCTGTCCCTTCTCTAGCCTTCCATCCCCCAATAGGCCCCAGGGTGTGATGTTCCCCTCCCTGTGTCCATGTGTTCTTATAGTTTTTTTTTTTTTTTTTTTTTTTTTTGAGACAGAGTTTCGCTCTTGATACCCAGGCTGGAGTGCAATGGCGCGATCTCGGCTCACCGCAACCTCCGCCTCCTGGGTTCAGGCAATTCTCCTGCCTCAGCCTCCTGAGTAGCTGGGATTACAGGCACGCGCCACCGTGCCCAGCTAATTTTTTGTATTAGTAGAGACGGGGTTTCACCATGTCGACCAGGATGGTCTCGATCTCTTGACCTCGTGATCCACCCGCCTCGGCCTCCCAAAGTGCTGGGATTACAGGCTTGAGCCACCGCGCCCGGCCCATGTGTTCTTATAGTTAAACTCCCACTTATGAGTGAGAACATGCAGTGTTTGGTTTTCTATTCCAGTGTTAGTTTGCTGAGAATGACAGTTTCCAGCTTCATCCATGTCCATCCCTGCAAAGGACATGAATTCATGAAAAAAGGATATTTTTTAAGGCGAGGAATGAGGTGGCCATTTGTAAAAATTGCCCAGGAGAGTATCTTTCGGTTTCTTTTGTTTGTTTGTTTGTTTTTGAGACTCCCTCGCCCAGGCTGGAGTGCAGTGGCAAGATTACCACTCACTGCAACCTCTGCCTCCCAGGTCCCAGCGATTCTCCTGCCTCAGCCTCCTGAGTTGCTGGGACTACAGGCGTGCGCCACCATGCCTGGCTAATTTTTGTATTTTTTAGTAGACACGGGGTTTTACCATATTGGCCAGGCTGGTCTCAAACTCCTGACCTTGTGATCCACCCGCCTCAGCCTCCCAAAGTGCTATGTACAGGTGTGAGTCACCACTCTTGGCAAGAGTATCTTATATCCAGTTGAATTAAGTGGGATATTACTTTAAGAAGGGAAAATTGGCTGGGCGTGGCAGCAGAGCAAGACTCCAACTCAAAAAAAAAAAAAAAAGAAGTCAAATTGAATTGTAAATGGCGTTAAAAAAACTGAAACCTAATCCATTATATTGGATTAGGCAAAGGGAATTCGTTAGTTTTTTCTTGGATCATCACAATGGCAATAAAGATGGAGAGGAATGGGGAGAATCTGGAAGCATTTTACAAGTAAAGCCCTTAGAACTTGCTTACTGACTAGGTATGGGTTTCAACAAAAGAGAGATATCAACCAAAGATGATTGATGCCTTGGGTTTTGGTCAGAAAGAGAGAAGTATCTTCTGACAGAGGAAACTGGCCTCATACTGTTAGGTGTCCTGTTAAACATAAATATTTCACAGAAGGGGCCGGGTGCGGTGGCTCTCGCCTGTAATCCTAGCACTTTGGGAGGCCAAGGTGGGTGGATCACCTGAGGTCAGGAGTTCAAGACCAGCCTGGCCATCATGGTGAAACCTCATCTTTTCTTTTCTTTTTTTTTTGAGATGGAGTTTCACTCTTGTTACTCAGGCTGGAGTGCAATGGCTCTATCTCGGCTCGCCGCAACCTCCGCCTCCTGGGTTCAAGCAATTCTCCTGCCTCAGCCTCTCGAGTAGCTGGGACTACAGGCCTGCACCACCATGCCCAGCTAATTTTTATATTTTTTAATAGAGACGGGGTTTCACCTTGTTGACCAGGATGGTCTCGATCTCTTGACCTCGTGATCCACCCAACTCGGCCTCCCAAAGTTCTGGGATTATAGGTGTGAGCCACCGCACCTGGCTTTTTTTTTTTTAAGATGAGGTTTCACCATATTGGTCAGGCTGGTCTTCTGACCTCAGGTGATCCGCCCGCCTCAGCCTCCCAAAGTGCTAGGATTACAGGCATGAGCCACCACGCCTGGCACAAAGCTGTTTTTTTAAACCTTCCCTCAAACCACCTAACACAACCCAAAATCCTATAAAAAATCTTTTGTAACACATCCTTAGGAAGACAGACACTTCATCACTGCAATGAGTGGATAAAGCCTTCTTTGTTTAATTATGTACAGGTGTGTGCTTTGGCTAAAGGGCATTGACATTGGCATAAGCAATTTAGATTGGATGGTGGTGCTGTTGCTAGATGGAAAAAATGGGGCATAATCAGTGGTTGGGATTGACCATCTGCCAAGCCCAGGCAGGATATGCTGCCTCTGAATGCCCCAGACAAAGAGGCTGAAAGGCTTTGCAGTACCTCTCACAAGTGCTCTGAGGCTTTTGTTTTTAAGTCCTGAGTTTACTTTTTTTTTTTTGAGACAAGGTCTTGCTCTGTCACTCACAGTAAGAGAAACCCTGTCTCAATAATAAAAAAAAAAAGATGCTGAATCACAAATTAGAGTGCAGTGGTGTGATTATAGCTCACTGTAACCTCAAATTCAAGGGTTCAAGTGATCCTCTTACCTCAGCCTCCCAAGTAGCTGGGACTACAGGCATGCACCACCATGCTGGACTAATTTTGATTTTGTTGTTGTTGAGATAGGATCTAGCTATGTTGCCTAGGATGGACTCTTGGCCTCAAGCAGTTCTCCCACCTCTAACCTCCCACCTCCCGTGGGTAACCCCCAACATGGGCACTAAGGAAGGAGAGCTGTGCAGACCCCAGGTACAATTAGTGCCTGAAGTATAACTTACTGCTTACTTATATCTAGCTTATATATACAATTATACTTAGTTCCGTATAATCTTTCTATATAATCATATAACGGATCATAGTCCGAGCTGTACAGACTTCTGGCACATTTAGTGCTAATTTATATGATCCTTCTATATAACCATGTAGTAAGAGGAATGCCTAGAGCAGTCACCGAGCAGAACCAAGTACATGGGAAAAACAGCCAGACCAGGACAAGAAACAATGACCCAGGCTGTAGTGCACTTGCCTGAAAGGGCATACACTATATGGCAGGTCAGGGAGTAGATGGCAGCACTCCGTACTGGCTGCATGGCCGGCTTGGAGCAAGAGTTATTCCTCCTAAGAAGGAGTTGTAGTACCTTGCATCCAGTTCTTGTGGAAAGTAGGCCTCAGGCCTGAGATCCCAAAAACAACCAAGGGAAAAGAACCCCTCTGGTGTAATCGCACCATGGTGGCTTTATACTCTGTCAGCTTTTCTCACTACTGTGCTGGCTCAAATCATCCTCCTGTAAAATATCTCAGAGAAGAGCACACTCTGTCAACTCTCACTGCATTGCTTTATAGCATCCTTCCATAGGAATCCTTTGAAGTCTCCAGCCCCCAGATAAGAGGTGTTGTGCAGGGCACTTGTTGCACACAGCTGACCTCCTTGCCTTGGTGACCTAATAGGGGTGGACTCCCTTTTTTGTACACGACCCTCTACTACCGCACACGGTCTGGCCCCCTACTGTGCACAGCCCACCTCTCTGACTAGGCGACCTAATGGGGTGGCCCCCTCTTGCTACTCATGTGATTATGTTTGCCCTATTATTATGCCTATAGACTAACTCGTGACACTTTCCCCTGTCTTTTTTTTTTTTTTTATTTTTTTTATTTTTTTAGAGACAGGGTTTCACCATGTTGGTCAGGCTGGTCTTGAACGCCTGACTTCAGGTGATCCGCCCGCCTCGGCCTCCCAAAGTGCTGGGATTACAGGCGTGAGCCACCGCGCCCGGCCACTTTCCCCTGTCTTATACCTAATACCGATGCTTCTGGACGTTCGGAGCCTCACCTGTCTCTGCTTGGAAGTGGTGTGGCCCCCCCAAGTCCAGCAGTCTTTTCCAGTCCTTCTGTGTCCTGTACCTTTACCTCTCTTATCCAACGCCTCAGCACAGCAATAAGGGACACCCTACGGCCCTGTAAGGCTGTGGCTGTACATCCTCCCATTTCCCAAAGTGCTGGGATTACCACCTTGCAGCGCAATTGTGCTTTTTTGTTTTGTTTTGTTTTTTGTTTTTTATTATTTTTTTATTTTTTATTTTTATTTTTTTGGAGACGGAGTTTCGCTCTTGTTACCCAGGCTGGAGTGCAATGGCGCGATCTCGGCTCACCGCAACCTCCGCCTCCTGGGTTCAGGCAATTCTCCTGCCTCAGCCTCCTGAGTAGCTGGGATTACAGGCACGCGCCACCGTGCCCAGCTAATTTTTTTGTATTTTTAGTAGAGACGGGGTTTCACCATGTTGACCAGGATAGTCTCGATCTCTTGACCTCGTGATCCACCCGCCTTGGCCTCCCAAAGTGCTGGGATTACAGGCGTGAGCCACCGCGCCCGGCCTTGTTTTGTTTTTTGATATGTAGTCTCACTCTGTCGCCCAGGCTGAAATGCAGTGGCACCATCTCTGCTCAGTGCAACCTCTGCCTCCTGTGTTGAAGTGATTCTCCTGCCTCTGCCTCTGGAGTAGCTGGGATTACAGGCGCACACTACCAAACCCAGCTAATTTTTTATATTTTGGTAGAAAATATAAAAAAATTTCTAAATTTGGTAGAAATTTTAAAAAATTAGTAGAAAACACAAAAAATATAAACCAATTTCCTATTGATGGATTTCTTTTCTTTTTTGAGACGGAGTCTTGCTCTGTCGCCAGGCTGGAGCGCAGTGGCGGGATCTTGGCTCATTGCAACCTCCGCCTCCGGGGTTCAAGCAGTTCTCCTGCCTTAGGGTTTCACCATGTTGGCCAGGCTGGTTTTGAATTCCTGACCTCAAGTAATTCTCCCACCTCGGCCTTTCCAAAGTGGAGATTACAGGCGTGAGCCACCGCGCCAAGCCACAACAGGTTTTTACTGATCTTCCATGCTGTTCTAAGTCACCACCAACCTTATTTGTATTAAAATTGCTATATTTGTATTAATAGATTAACTTATTTTAATAACTGATACTTAATGAGTGTGTATTGTATGCCAGGAACTGCTCTAAGGGCTCTAGATTTTTATTTTTATTTGTATTTTTATTTATTTATTTATTTTTGCGACAGTTTCTTCCTCTGTCTCCCGGGCTCAAGAGACCCTTCCGCCTCCACCTTCCAAATTGCTGGAATTACAGGAGCGAGCCAACGCCCCGCCCTGGCTCTAGATGTTTAAATTCAGGTATTTGGCTGGGTGCGGTGGCTCACGCCTGTAATCCTAGCACTTTGAGAGGCCGAGGCGCGCAGATCATGAGGTCGGGAAATCGAGATCATCCTGGCCAACATGGCAAAAGGTCGTCTCTACTAAAAATACAAAAATTAGTCAGGCATGGTGGCACGTGCCTGTAATCCCAGCTATTCGGGAGGCTGAGACAGGAGAATCGCTTGAACCCGGGAGGCGGAGGTTGCAGTGAGCCAGCCTGGGCAACAAGAATAAAACTCCGTTTCAAAAATTTTTTTAAAAAATTCATTACTCCACACAGCAACTCTATGATTATATGTACTATTATTATCTCATCTTACTACTGTGGAAACTGAGGTACAGAGAAGTTACGAAACTTGAGAGGTGAGGATTTGATCAGAAGTTATAGGCTCGGCCAGTCAGCCACACCCTCAAGCCCCAGAGAAGAGGTAGAGAAGCAGCCATTTTATTTGTAGTCTGGAAGGACTGCAAAGCCCGGCATCCCTCGCGGCAGCGGCCCTCTACACACAAAAAATCCCGGCATGCTCCTGAGTGGCCCGAGGTGGAGGCTTCTAGAAGGCGTGACGTGCGTTAGAGAGCGGGCTTGAAGGCGGAGGCCTTTCGGTAGTCGTTGTGGCTGCGGCTGCCAGGCCTGGGGACACGGGCGGCCGAGGCCGCGGTCATAGCCTCCTCGTCTCGGCGGCTGTGGCTGCGCTCGGCCGGCCCTTCAGCGGCCTCCCCCTGAGCAGCACCTCGGACATCCTGCAGCCGCCGCCGCCTGCCTTCCCCGGCCGGGCCTTCCCGCCGGGGGCGGACGGCGCCGAGCTGGCCCCGCGGCCGGGACCCCGCGTCGTCCCCAGCAGCCCCGGCGGGAGTGCGGCGCGCGGACGGTGAGGACCGGTCAGGCGCAGGGCGGGCGGGCAGGTTGGGCGCCCCTACGCGACGGGCGCGGGCTCCTCGCCGTGGCTTGCTCACAGACCCTCCCTCCCCACGACCCTCCGCGGGAGCTTCGCAGCCCAGTTTACAGTTAAAGAAACTGATCCACAGAGACGTTAACTGTAAGTCGCTTTGGGTCGCACAGCCCAGGAGTCCGGTGCTAACCTCGGCCCGACTGCGTCCCCGAGAAGTGAGTCTTTGCCAATTGGAACCTGGGCGACTCGGTCTGGGTGCCCCCTCCGCATGGCCGCTGTTAGTGACAACTTTCAGTGTCTCATCTGCAAAGTATGCCAAGCGTGGGACAGAAGTAGGTCCTCTTAGTGAGATTATGCAAATAAAGTGCTTAGCACAGCTCCTGCCCAGAGAACGTTTTCCCTAGTTTGGTCCTCCGTAATCTGTCTCCCATTACCTTGACAAAACGGCAAGTTGAGATTTCAATGTCCAGGTAAGTCGGGGCAATGCACAGTTAACCCGGCTGACCTGTGATCTGTACCCATCCCACTAGGCTCGGAAAGGGACGTTTGGTATGTGGGGATGAGCAAGATAATTGTAGCAAGAAAGAGGATACTGATACTGAAAGCAGTCTCAAGTACATTTCTCAACTGACTGATTTTTGTTTGTTTCAACAGTGTTTCTGTTCACTGTAAAAAGAAACACAAGCCAGAGGAGGAGGAGGATGAGTAAGTTTCAGTGGCTGTTTATTCACCATTAATTGAACATACGTTACAGACAAATTACTTGTTTGAAAAGGTGAAACATTAGATGAGTGTCTCTGGAAAGTGACATAGAAATTAGTAACAGTATTTGTCTTTTAGAGGAAGTAACAGTGGCAGGCAGACAGGTCAGAGGGAAACTTTGCTCCTTAAATTGTAATGTTTGGATTATGAATCATCTTAGTATCACATGCACAAAGTAGAATAATTTAAAGGATACATATTGAGAAGTCTTTTTTTGGCCAGGCATGGTGGCTCATGCCTGTAATCCCAGCACTTTGGGAGGCCGAGGCGGGTGGATCACGAGGTCAAGAGATCGAGACCATTCTGGTCAACATGGTGAAACCCCGTCTCTACTAAAAAAATACAAAAAAATTAGTTGGGCATAGTGGCGCGCCCCTGTAGTCCCAGCTACTCGGGAGGCTGAGGCAGGAGAATTGCCTGAACCCAGGAGGTGGAGGTTGCGGTGAGCTGAGATTGCGCCATTGCACTCCAGCCTGGGTGACGAGCGAAACTCCATCTCAAAAAAAAAAAAAAAAAAAAAAAAAAAAAGTCGTTTTTTTTTTTTCTTTGAATCAGGGTATCTGTCACCCAAGCTGGAGTGCAGTTGTGTGATCACAGCTCACTGCAGCCTCAAACTCCTTGGGTTCAAATGATCCCTCAGCTTCAGCCTCCTGAATAGCTGAGACTACAGAATGTGCCACCACGCTCAGCTAATTTCTAAAAAAAATTTTTGTAGAGATGGTGTCTCACTATGTTGCCCAGTCTGGTCAAGAACTTCTGCCCTCAAGCAATATTCCCCACTCTAGGATTGCAGTTGTGAACTGTGGCAACAGACCTTATTAAAAAGTCTTTTACTCTACACCCCTAGTTCTCCCTCTGACCAGACAACCCATTACCAGTTTTCCATGTCTCTTTTAGAAGATAATCTAAAAATTTACCAAGTTTACAAGTATTTTTCTTTTTTTTTTCCCCAGCATGGTAGCATCAAGTCTTTTTCTTTCTTTTTTTTTTTGAGACAGTCTCATTCTGTCACTCAGGCTGGAGTGCAGTGGCTGTTGGTTTTTTGTTTGTTTTTTGAGATGGAGTTTAGCTCTTGTTGCCTGGGCTGGAGTGCAATGGTGCAGTCTTGGCTCATGGCAACCTCTGCCTCCCAGGTTCAGGCAATTCTCCTGCCTCAGCCTCCTGAGTAGCTGGGATCACAGGCATGTGGCACCACGTCTGGCTAATTTTTGTTTTTGTTTTTTTTTTTTTTTTGAAATGGAGTTTCGCTCTTGTTACCCAGGCTGGAGTGCAATGGCGCGATCTCGGCTCACCGCAACCTCCGCCTCCTGGGTTCAGGCAATTCTCCTGCCTCAGCCTCCTGAGTAGCTGGGATTACAGGCACGCGCCACCACACCCAGCTAATTTTTTGTATTTTTAGTAGAGACGGGGTTTCACCATGTTGACCAGGATGGTCTCGATCTCTTGACCTCGTGATCCACCCGCTTCGGCCTCCCAAAGTGCTGGGATTACAGGTGTGAGCCACCGCGCCCGGCCGAATTTTTGTATTTTTAATAGAGATAGGGTTTCACCACATTGGCCAGGCTGGTCTCGAACTTCTGACCTGTTATCCACCTGCCTTGGCCTCCCTCCCACAGTGTTGGGATTACAGGAGTGAGCCACCACACCTGGCTGTGGCTGTTTTTTTTTTACCTTTGTAGGAAGATATTGTTCACACTGTGCAACACATTGATCTTTTCAGTTTCCTCTCCTGTAGCTTGTTCTGTGTCAACACATAGAAGTTTATGTAATTTCTCTTTCAATAGTGAGTGGAATTCTGTTGTAGGACTTGGTATAGATAATTAACCAATTTCATATTGATGGATTTCTTTGAGACCGAATCTCGCTCTCTTGCCAGGCTGGAGTGCAGGTGGCGCGATCTTGGTTCATTACAACTTCCGACTCCTGAGTTCAAGCAATTCTTCTGCCTCAGCCTCCAGAGTAGCTGGGATTACAGGCGTCCGCCACCACGCCCAGCTAATTTTTGTATTTTTAGAAGAGACAGGGTTTCACCATGCTGGCCAGGCTGGTCTTGATCTCCTGACCTTGTGATTCGCCCGCCTTGGCCTCCCAAAGTGTTGGGATTACAGGCATGAACCACCTCGCCTGGCCCTGTTGCTGGATTTCTAAGTTATTTCTAATCTTTTGCTATTACAAATCTACCCTGACCATTCTTTTTTTCTTTTTTAAATAAAAAATAGAGGCTGGGCGCGGTGGCTCACGCCTGTAATCCCAGCACTTTGGGAGGCCGAGGCGGGTGGATCACGAGGTCAAGAGATTGAGACCATCCTGGTCAACATGGTAAAACCCCGTCTCTACTAAAAATACAGAAAATTAGCTGGGCATGGTGGCGCGTGCCTGTAATCCCAGCTACTCAGGAGGCTGAGGCAGGAGAATTGCCTGAATCCAGGAGGCGGAGGTTGCGGTGAGCCGAGATGGCGTCATTGCACTCCAGCCTGGGTAACAACAGCGAAACTCCGTCTCAAAATAAAATAATATAAAATAAAATAAAAAGTATAGATAGGGTGTCACCATATTGGCCAGGCTGGTCTCGAACTCCTGACCTCAGGTGATCCACCCATGTCGGCCTCCCAAAGTGCTGGGATTACAGGCGTGAGCCACCATGCCTGGCCAGCCTGACCATTCTTTTGAAGTTCTTTGCGTGTGTTTGCAAGTATATGAATTGAATGGATTCCTTGATGTGGAATTGCTGGGTCTTAAAGTGTGTACATTTAATTTTTTTTTTTTTTTTTTTGAGACGGAGTTTCGCTCTTGTTACCCAGGCTGGAGTGCAATGGCACGATCTCGGCTCACCGCAACCTCCATCTCCTGGGTTCAAGCAATTCTCCTGCCTCAGCCTTCTGAGCAGCTGGGACTACAGGCATGCGCCACCATGCCCAGCTAATTTTTGTATTTTTAGTAGAGACAGGGTTTCACCATGTTGACCAGGATGGTCTCGATTTCTTGACCTGGTGATCCACCTGTCTCGGCCTCCCAAAGTGCTGGGATTATAGGCGTGAGCCACTGTGCCCAGCCAATTTTTTTTTTTTTTTTTTATGGAGTTTCACTCTTGTTGCCCAGGCTGGAGTGCAATGGCACGATCTCAGCTCACCGCAACCTCCATCTCCTGGGTTCAAGCAATTCTCCTGCCTCAGCCTCCCGAGTAGCTGGGATTACAGGCACGTGCCACCAAGTCCAGCTAATTTTTGTGTTTTTAGTAGAGATGGGGTGTCACCATATTGACCAGGATGGTCTTGATCTCTTGACCTCATGATCCACCCACCTCGGCCTCCCAAAGTACTGGGATTACAGGCGTGAGCCACCGCGCCCGGCCTAGCTAAACATTCTTAATGCTTTCTTAGGAGTTAAAACTAATTATAAACCAAACGTTTTGTTTAGTAGTTGATTGTATTAAAAAATCTAGGTTTGGCTGGGCACGATGGCTCACACCTGTAATACCAGCACTTTGGGAGGCTGAGGTGAGCAGATCACAAGCTCAAGAGATCAAGACCATCCTGACCAACATGGTGAAACCCCATCTCTACTAAAATACAAAAATGAGTTGGATGTGGTGGCACGCACCTATAGTCCCAGCTACTCAGGAGACTGAGGCAGAATTGCGTGAACCCAGGAGGCAGAGGTTGCAGTGAGTTGAGATCTCAATACCTCACACTCCAGCCTGGCACCTGGTGACAAACATATATATGTTTGAGAGATCTGTTAGTTGTCAGATTTTATATTGCCAGAGACTTTAGTTGGATTTCACAGACTTAACATGGAATAGAAATTTCTTTTTGTAAAATACATGCCTTTTCCTCTGACCCTCAGTTTAGAGAATCAGAGGCTATGGTAGCCATCGGTAATTTTTTTTTTTTTTTTTGGTTGTAGAGCTGTATTCTGGCCTTGAGACGGTACTTGCTGATGCCCAGGCAATAAAATACTTTTGGTCTACATACATAATAGAACAGGACTGATTGACTATTCAGCTTGTTTCAGACAGCTTTCAGCTAAACACTGGGTATATCATAGTGCTTGCAAATACTAGTTTGTGGTAAGCTCTTGAAGAGTTGAACCTCCTTAAGAAGGTTCAGGGAGTTAGTAAAAATGGGATGGAGGTGAGATTCAGGAGCTGTAGTGACACTTTGGAGAAGCCAGGTTAGTTTTTCTAGTTCCTAGTTTCCAAATTAAAAAAAATAATAATAAAGTAATGGATTTGATGAATTCTAAAGTTTCTATGAAGTACAAATTTGTTTGGGATGTGAAGACAGTATGTTGCAAAGTGGGAGAAAATTGGACCCCACAATTCGTTGGACACTGTTAGAGCCTCTGAAGTTTTGAAGGGGACCAAGAAATTAATACTGTCACCCACACCTGTGGTATTAATACTTTGAACAAACCTCATGAGATATACATTTTTGCCCTAAGGGAATATAGAATGGCTGCCAGACCATCTCCCCATATGTTTGATGGAGCAGTCACAGTATGATAAAATATGACGCTGAATGGCTGACTTTTGGTTTTTTGATTTCTTTTTTCTTTTTTTTTTTTTTTTTTTGGTTTGTGGTGGGTTCTCGCTGTGTTGCCCAAGGTGGTCTTTGAACTCTGGTCTCAAGTGATCCTCCCACCTCAGCCACTCCAAGTGCCCATATTTCAGATGTAAGCCACCATGCCCAGCTGACTTTTGGTTTCTTTACTTCCCACTTAACCTTTCCAGAGCTAAATAAGCAGGAATGACTTCTTTTTTTTTTTTTTTTTGAGACGGAGTTTCGCTCTTGATACCCAGGCTGGAGTGCAATGGCGCGATCTCGGCTCACCGCAATCTCCGCCTCCTGGGTTCAGGCAATTCTCCTGCCTCAGCCTCCTGAGTAGCTGGGATTACAGACACGCGCCACCGTGCCCAGCTAATTTTTTGTATTAGTAGAGACGGGGTTTCACCATGTTGACCAGGATGGTCTCGATCTCTTGACCTCGTGATCCACCCGCCTCGGCCTCCCAAAGTGCTGGGATTACAGGCTTGAGCCGCCGCGCCCGGCCAGGAATGACTTCTTTAAGCTCCCACATCGAAAACTATCTGAGCAGGCAAAATCTTGCGGGTGCATTTTTACCTGGCAGAGAGCAGTAGAAGAAAACATTTCAGTGTGGCTATGAGAATAACAGGGAAAAAGTGCAGTATTTTCCATCATATAATCACAAACTGTCAAAAAACTAGTTTTTTTAATATAAAAATTTGATTGGAGATAGGGATAATATACATTTCATTTTTGTTAGTTGGGATTTTCATTGAATTTTTTTCTTTTTTTCAGTTGTCCAGTAAGAAAGAAAAGGATAACTGAAGCAGAGCTCTGTGCTCGTCCTAATGACTGGATTCTTTGTGCACATCAGGATGTAGAGGGGCATGGAGTAAATCCCTGCACTAGTGGCCTTTCCGTACCTGGGATATTAGATGTTATTTGTGAAGAAATGGATCAGACAACTGGAGAACCACAGTGTGAAGCTGCCCAAAGGAAGCTTCAGGAGATTGAGGACAGGTAAATGGGCAGTGTATATAGCTGGTTTTTTGCTGTTCTCTTGTAATATCTCAACTCATTTAAGTTAGTTCTATTTATCATTTGGTGATAACATGATGGTTAGCCTCTCAGAAAAACTATGGAAGTCAGAGAATTCAAAGTGTGTGCCCTTTTTTTTGAGACCGAGTTTCACTTTTGTTACCTAGGATGGAGTGCAATGGCACGATCTCAGCTCACTCTAACCTCTGCCTCCCAGGTTCAAGCTATTCTCCTGCCTCAGCATCCAGAGTAGCTGGGATTACAGGCATGCACCACCATGCCTGGCTAATTTTGTATTTTTAGTACAGACAGGGTTTCACCGTGTTGGTCAGGCCAGTCTTGAATTCCTGACCTCAGATGATTTGCCCACCTTGGCCTCCCAAAGTGCTGGGATTATAGGCATGAAGCACCATGCCCAGCTGCTTTTTTTTTTTTTTTTTAAATTGAGACAGGGTCTTGCTTTGTCACCCACGTTGGAGCGCAGTGGTTCACTGCAGTCTTGACCTCCCAGGCTCAACCCATCCGCCCACCTCAGCCTCCCAAATAGCTGGGACTGTTCGCATACACTACCACACCTGGCTAATCTTTGTATCTTTTGCAGAGATAGGGTTTCGCCATGTTGCCCAGGCTGGTCATGAATTCCTGGGCTTAAGCAAGCTGCTTGCCTTGGCCTTCCAAAGTTTATGCGTTTATTTATTAATTAATTTACTTATTTTTGAGGTGGAGTTTTGCCTAGAGTACAATGGCATGATCTCAGCTCACTGCAACCTTTGCTTCCTGGGTTCAAGCGATTAACCTGCCTCAACCTCCCAAGTAGCTGGGATTATAGGTGGCTGCCACCAGACCTGGCTAATTTTTTTTGAATTTTTAGTAGAGACAGGGTTTCGCCATGTTGGCCAGGCTGATCTCAAAACTCCTGACCTCAGGTGATCCACCCATCTCAGCCTCCCAAACTGCTGGGATTACTGGCGTGAGCCATCGCGCCTGGCCCTGAAGTGTATGCTTTTTTTTTTGTTTGTTTGTTTTAAGACAGAGTCTTGCTCTGTTGCTCAGGCTGGAGTGCAGTGGCACAACTCTGCTCACTGCAACCTCTGCCTCTCGGGTTCAAGTGATTGTCCTGCCTCAGCCTCGTGAGTAGCTGGGATTACAGGTTTGCACCACCACACCCAGCTAAATTTTGTATTTGTATTAGAGACAGGGTTTCATCATGTTGGTCAGGCTGGTCTCGAACTCCTGATTTTGTGATCCACCCACCTCGGCCTCCCAAAGTGGTGGGATTATGGGTGTGAGCCACCACGCCCGGCCAAGTGTATGCTTTTTTTTTTTTTTTTTTTTTTTTTTTTTTTGAGACGGAGTTTCGCTCTTTTTACCCAGGCTGGAGTGCAATGGCGCGATCTCGGCTCACCGCAACCTCCGCCTCCTGGGTTCAGGCAATTCTCCTGCCTCAGCTTCCTGAGTAGCTGGGATTACAGGCACGCGCCACCATGCCCAGCTAATTTTTTGTATTTTTAGTAGAGACGGGGTTTCACCATGTTGACCAGGATGGTCTTGATCTCTTGACCTTGTGATCCACCTGCCTCGGCCTCCCTAGGTGCTGGGATTACAGGCGTGAGCCACCACGCCCAGCCAAGTGTATGCTTTTAAAGTGAATTCTTCTCATAGATCTAATTTTTTTTTTTTTTTTTTTTGAGACAGAGTTTCGCTCTTGTTACTCAGGCTGGAGTGCAATGGCGCGATCTCGGCTCACCGCAACCTCCGCCTCCTGGGTTCAGGCAATTCTCCTGCCTCAGCCTCCTGAGTAGCTGGGATTACAGGCACGCGCCACCGTGCCCAGCTAATTTTTTGTATTTTTAGTAGAGACGGGGTTTCACCATGTTGACCAGGATGGTCTCGATCTCTTGACCTCATGATCCACCCGCCTCGGCCTCCCAAAGTGCTGGGATTACAGGCGTGAGCCACCGTGCCCGGCCAGATCTAATTTTTTTTTTTAAGACGGAGTCTCACTCTTGCCCCGGGTGGAGTGTAGTCACTCACTGCAACCTCTGCCTCCTGGGTTCAAGTGATTCTCCTGGCTCAGCCTCCCGAGTAGCTGGGACTACAGGCACCCACCACCAAGCCCAGCTAAGTTTTGTGTTTTTAGTAGAGATAGAGTTTCACCATATTGGCCAGGCTGGTCTTGAACTCTTGACCTTCTTATCCGCCCGCCAGGGGCTTCCAATGTGCTGGGATTACAGGCGTAAGCCACCACGCCTGGCCTGAGTATACTTTTTATACTCAGTTATAGCTTTATTTTTTGCTTGGTCTATTGCTGTATTATTGCTTTTGTCCTTTTTTTATTTTTAAAATTTTGTCCAAATACTAGAATATATATAATAGCTTGACTAGATATTTTTTCTTTCTTTGCTTCTGCTGCCTTAATTGATTTAGGATAATTGATGAAGATGAAGAAGTTGAAGCTGACAGAAATGTTAACCATCTTCCCAGTCTTGTCCTTTCTGATACCATGAAAACAGGTTTGAAGAGGGAATTTGATGAAGTTTTTACAAAGAAAATAATTGAATCTTTGTAAGTTTTGGTACCTGATTTCTAATTAATTATGATACTGGAGGGAAAACCCAATGTTTAGATTCTGCCTATCCTATCCTAGTCAGCTCTTTTTATCTCCTGATCACCAGGCAATTGGAGATTGGCTTTCTTTTAGTCCATTAGGGGTGAGCAAAGTGCTTTGCAAGTAGGGATTTGAAGTATGGGGAAGTGGCTGCCTTGCCTACTTACTCTTTGGTTCCTTTGAAGACCTGAAATGCACTGCAGTCTATGATACTTGGAAATGGGATGATTGGCAAGAGAGCCCACTCTCTCAAGTTCTTGTGATAGGATATATAAACCACATTTCAAAGGCTCCTGTTACCTGGCTTTCTAAGTTATCCAGGAACAACATTGAAGCCTAGGAAACAAAAATTAAAGTGACCCAGCAGTCAAAGTAGTTACTGCAAAGACTGCAAAACAAAGCTCATATTCTTGGCTCATAGCATAGTCCTTCCAGGCCTTTGGTAGAGCTATTTTGCTCTTAATCTAAACAGTTTATGAGCTCAGTTATCTTGTTTCCTAGATCATCAGAGTAGAAGCAGAAATAGAAAATGAGAGTAGATCAAACTAGGGAACTGTGACTACAGTGAGGACAAGAAAGTAAACTGGAAAGCAAACACAATAACCTAAAAAGTAAAGTGGCCTTGGGCCGGTGAGTAATGATTAGCCCTGTAATCCTGTAGTCCCTGAAGCCTCCATGATCTCAAATTGTCATTATTCACTATGTAAAATAGTAGGGGAGTTAGTTATAAAGTGCCATTTAGATATTGCCTACAAAGACTTTAAATCTAGTTGGTACTCAATGAGGGTAAGTTTCAGGTATCTGGAAAAGCCTCTTAGGACGCCAGTCTCAGTGAGGCCAGATAGATGAGACATTACTGCCTTTGGTTACAGTGGAGATGATTTGTGCTCAGAGGTTCAGCAGCTATTTGGTTTTTGATCACAGAGGTTTTGCATTAGGGTCCTAGCTTGAGCTTATAATTAACTACCTAGCCCTAAGGGTGGATAAATAGTTTAGCCAGAATTAAGCTGGTCACATTGCCCTCCAGCCTAAAACATAGCACTTTCTGCTCTTGGTAGTTTTCCAGAAGCTAGCCTTGGAGGGTGTTTTCGTTGTTTTAAAGTTTTATTTTTGCTTTGTCAGACACCATCCCTGACACAGTGTGTGTGTGTAACATAGTCATTTTGCCTTAACCATGAAGTGTTTTTTTTTTTTTAATTTTTAATTTTTTTTATTTTTGAGGCAGGGTCTCACCCTGTCGCCCAGGCTGGGGTGCAGTGGCATGATCACAGCTCACCACAGCCTTGACTTCCCGGGCTCAGGTGATCTACCTCAGCCTCCGGAGTAGCTGGTACTGCAGGCATCTGCCACCACACCAAGCTAATTTTTGTATTTTTTGTAGAGCTGAGATTTGCCACATTGCCCAGACTGTTCGCTAACTCCTGGGCTCAAACCATCTGCCTGCCTTGGCCTCCCAGAGGGCTAGGATTATAGGCGTGAGCCACCACGACCAGCCCATGAATCATTATACTTTGTACCTGAACTAAGCAAAAAGCATCTGAAATACTTTTAAATATGTTTGTCCAGTGTTTCCTTTTCATTTATAATGATTTAGTGTAAGCTAGCTGCCCATATCAAATATTAACCACAATTTTAAAAAATTTCTAACAATCAAGGGCTCTATGTTATCACATTGGATGTTTAAATACTTATAATCACAGCATCATTACAACCACACGATTTGATTACACATGCATGTTGAAGTGTGCAATTTTATGTATTTGAGGGGCCTTCTAAAGGTCAGTTGGAGCCAGGCATGGCGGTGTGTGCCTGTAGTCCTAATTACTAGGAAGGCTGAAGTGGGTAGATTGCTTGAGCCCAGGAGTTAAAGGCTGCAGTGAGCTATGATTGTGTCACTGTACTCCACCCTGGACAACACAGCAAGACTTCATCTCTCTCTTTTTTTTTTCTTTTAATTTTTTTTTTTTTTTTAGAAACGGGGTCTTGCTATGTTGTCCAGGCTGGAGTGCAGTGGCTATTCACAGGCGCGATCCCACTACTGATCAGCACGGGAGTTTTGACCTGTTCTGTTTCCGACCTGGGCTGGTTCACCCCTCCTTAGGCAACCTGGTGGTCCCCCGCTCCCGGGAGGTCACCATATTGATGATGAACTTTGTGTGGACACCCAATCGGCATAGCGCACTACAGCCCAAAACTCCTGGGCTCAAGCGATCCTCCCACCTCAGCCTCCCGAGTAGCTGGGACTACAGGCACGCGCCACCATGCCCGGCAAGACCTCATCTCTTTAAAAAAAAAAAAAAAAAAAAAAGGAAAGAAAGTCAAGATCAGTTTGTATGTTCTGAATCTCCTGTTTTGATACCATTAGTCCTTAAGGTATTAGGTAATGTTTGCTTTTCAACATACAGTTTTTATGTCCTAAAATTTTTTTATAAAAATCTGTATTTTATGTCTTAGGAGCCGTCCTTCCATGGAGCTTGTTCTCTGGAAATCCCTCCCTGAACTCCTTTCTGATAAGCCAAAGCCATCCTCTAATGCTAAAAACTATACAGGAGAGAGCCAAGATAAACATGCAGGTGCTGGCACTGCCTTCCCTCAGAGAACTGAACTGGTTTTGGAACCTCGGCAAACAGGGATGTCTCTTTATAATAGTTTGGAGACGGCTACTAGCACAGAAGAAGAGATGGAACTCTAGAAGCCAATTTCTACACTAGAGTCAAATGTTAGGAGAATCCTATGTTCGGTTATGAGCCTCTTTGCATACTATAGGGACTTGAAAGTTTTATGAAACAGATGTAATAATATCTCCACCTGTGATTTGGGGGTGGGACTCTCATTTTGGGTAGCCATTTATTGAATTCAACTTTTTGCCAAGGAAGTTTGTCTCAAGGGAAAAGCAGTTTTCTGTAGGGCTTATTAGAGGAATGCTTGTTTACAGTCTCTTCAAAGGCAAGTATAGAAGCTGTATGTGTAAGAGTGACTTAAGTCATATGTCACATTGTCTAGACTATTCAGACACTTGGAGAATATGCTCCTTGAATTAAAAAAGATGATTAAGAAAGAAGGATGCTCCTACTACAACTGTATCCTGACAGTTAAGTCACAGCCTAGTTTGTAGATATGAGCTGTTTACAGTGGTGACTATATAATTGGGGAGAAGGAGGGAAGAGAGCAGTAGCTTAAATCTGTTGCTAAGAAATTTAATTTCTTAACGAACTGTAATTTAGTTATCAATTCAATACAGCTCTGTTGATTAAATAGCAATAGTATTGTGGCTCTCTTCTTTGACTCTGAAAATGCAATGAAAATACACAGAAAGTTTTTCCTTCAAGGCTTTTTTGCTTTGTGGCACTGTTGCTCCTTGGTTTCCCTTGCATAATAGATAAGCCCAGTTATTCAGTGATGTTTACAAATTAATTGACTTTGAGTGATAGTTAAAAGATTATGAGGTAACCCATCTGCAAATTACCTGTGGGGGAAGCATCCTTCAGTTCATCCTAAGAAAGCGCTTTGTCAGCTAAACCCAGCATTGATGACTTTAGTAATTAAAAACAAAAACATTTATCGTTTTATTATCCTTTTATTTTTTTTTTTTCCACCACAACTTCCACCTCCCAGGTTCAAACGATTCTCCTGCCTCAGCCTCCCAAGTAGCTGGGATTACAGGCACCTGCCACCATGCCCAACTAATTTTTGTATTTTTAGTAGAGACGGGCTTTTGCCATGTTGGCCAGACTGGTCTCGAACTCCTGACCTCAGGTGATCTGTCTACCCCAGCCTCCCAAAATGCTGGGATTGTAGACATGAGCCACCGTGCCCAGCCAGCAAGTTGTTTTTAAATATTAATTTAGGAAACAGTGAATGATTAGCTGAAAATACATGAGCAGGTGACATTGAGGTTTCTTGAAATAGCCAATTTGACTGGTGCTTAGACTATTGTGCAGTAAGCCTAAAAGGTCATGGAGAATCGCTTCCTGCTAGCAGGAAGCCTTCATCTTGAGTACCTAAACTAGGTTCCTAGTGTCCTTTGAGGATAGCCAGGTTTGCAATTTTTAGTTTCTCAGGAAGAGTTCTTCTGTGTGGCAGGGACTGATAGGGCAAAGTAAAATAACAATTTCTTTATTGCTACAGAGTATCCACTAAAAGTTATTAAATGAGTGTAATGGTATAATGCCCTTCCATCACACAACAGGACACCATCCCAGTTTTGTTTTCTAGGTTTCTTTTCCCTTTGTAGGAATCAGATACCTTTGTAGAAAAAAATGGCTTATGTCACATAAAGGTGAGTTTTTAGAAACCATCTTCCAGGTGTTTTTGAAACCCTTACTGAAATCCCTCCCCTTGTTACAGATGGCGTAGAAGTCACAAGTCTATTAATTGGACTGTTGCTTCTTTGCATGTTCCTGCTTTCTCTGTCTGGATAGTCAGGAAAAGATTTAATGTTTAATATTTAAACAAAATATTTAATGTCTATACAGTAAAATTATTCAAACTTCAAATCAGTATTGAAAGCAGTTGGAAACCAGCTAATAGTTTCTTAATCTCATATTTTGAGATGAATGTAAAGTGTATTATTTTGAAATGTGCAAGTGTTTGATTCATGTCGTTTGATAAACTTCTGCCTTGTAGTCATTGTTTAATGGGACCAACTTGTAAAGTTTGTAACCTTAAATAAATCTCCGTGCTAAAAAATGTGTTCTAGTGCAACACAAAAACGTGAAGTGACTGCCCAGAGGTGGAGTTAGTGTTAAGGTAGAAAGGGAGATGACAGCTTTCTGAAGAAGGACCTAAAGCACTAAGATTGTCTTCTGTAGTAATTGTTGGGCAGGCTTCTGACTAAAGGTCTTACGATGAAAAGGAAGAAAAGAGCCCCCCAACAAGGCTCTGTTACTACTGGCGAATGTAGGATAGAATTAAGATTCTGTTAATTAAAATCCAAACAGCGCTTATTTCAGGAGTCAAGTTACCTGACAAGATAATTACTTCCGCAGGATAATTGATGTTTTTTGTTCTTTTTTTGGACTTTATCTTCTTGCATAATGTTTGTACAAAAATTGTTTTCTTCATCCATGTGGTGCTTATTCATCTGAGCCGTCTCCACAGTCCCAATGCCTCTGCTTTTTGTTTTACTTTTGTAGCATAAGGTTTTTGCTTTTGCTTTTGCCTTAAGATTTCCCTAGGGAGTTACCAGGCTTTTCATTTTGTATAGCTTTTGCAGCATGGATCAAACATTGGCTTACTATGCTAATGTGTGAAGAGAAAAAATTATCTAAAGCAGGTGAGCTTTAATGAACAAATGTGTATTTTATCTGAGTTTGAGTAGGGTGCGTTTGGTTTTTGTTTTTTTGGGGTTTTTGTAATTAATATGAAGAATGTCCAGTTTCATAAATATTAATCACTTAAAAAATGCTATTTTTTGAAAAAGTACACATGTAAAATTTAGAAAAATAACTAAGGTGGGGGCTAGAACCATAAGAATATTTACCAGCAGATTCATTTATTATTTTGGATTTGGAACTTGGCTTTGTTTTTCAATAGTGACAAGAATGGTTCAGTTCTAGAATGTTCTGGAAGATGCTGTTAATTTTACTTTAAAATGAGAATCTGATGTTTCTGTATTTTATTTTCAATAAAACTTAAGTGTTTTGGACTTTTGAGATATTTGTATTTCTGCACTTAAATAATGAAATCAGATATCTCCTTTCCTCTGAATTATAGTTGAAGCAGCATTTATATCAGTGAGGGACTTAAATTTATCCTGAAAGGATGCTTATGTTGGGATAAAGCTAAGTTTCGTATTTGAATTAGCTATTCTCAGACTAGGCAGGCTATGTGTTGCCATTCTAAAACCCATAGACTGCTATCTACTCAGAGCAATTCGCTGCTATTGTTAGTATTTAGATGGCAGTGGTAACTGTGTATTCAAAAATGTTCAGATGGGCCAGGTATGTATGATGGTGCACTCCTGTAATCCCAGCATTTTGCGAGGCCGAGGCAGGAGGATCACTTAAGGCTAGGAGAGACCAGACTGGGCAATGTTAGCAAGACCTTGTCTCTACAAAAAAGAAAAAGGTGTGTATATATATTATATATATGTATATGTATGTCTCCAAATGTAGAGTTGGAAATGACATGGAGTTCACAGAGAGGGCGTTAGGTTGGGGATCTTTGAAAATGGGGACTGGAAAACCCAGTGATGTTCACTTACATGGTTGTTCCTTTCTTTTTTTTTTTTCTTTTTGAGACGGAGTTTACCTCTTGTTGCCCAGACTGGAGTGCAATGGCGCAATCTTGACTCACTGCAACCTCCACCTCCCGGGTTAAGCGATTCTCCTGCCTCAGCCTTTTTAGTAGCTGTGATTACAGGTGCCCGCTATCACACCGAGCCTAATTTTTGTATTACTAGTAGAGACAGGGTTTCTCCATGTTAGTCACACTGGTCTTGAACTCCTGACCTTAGGTTATCCGTCCACCTTGGCCTCCCAAACTGTTGGGATTACAGGCGTGAGCCACCGCCCCTGGCTGGTTGTTCCTTTCTTAAGACTTGGCAGGTCACTGGGTGGCAGTATTGCCTGCATATTTACATTCTTTGATAAATGCATTTCTGATTTGGTTGGCGGGGGAGTTAAGTTTGGGATACAATTACAAAAGCATGAAAATTAATGAATATTTGGAAGTCACAGCTAAAAATTAGCTAATTGCAGGTTTGGAAACTAAAGCCTAAGTACATCATGTCATCTAGTTCCTCAAGTCAGTGTTCTTTCCACTTGACCGGTTGGTTTTAGAGTCTTTGCAGCAATACCTAAGATGTCATTTAGATTTCATTGAAATAATAATATAGTTAACAGTCTAACATTAAACTCAGCAGTCTAACATTAAACTCCTTGAGGAAATACGGTTTAGTATGTATCACTTTGGCACAAATCTTCTAGCTATGTTAATTACCTAGTTCCTCAGATTACCAGTAGCATTTTAGAGATGAGGTAGTTGTAGTTAGAATAGTATTTGGATTATAGCTGCAGCAAGACAATGATGTTTGGTTGGGTGCTGTAGCTCATGCTTATAATCCCAGCACTTTGGGAGGAGGCCGAAGTTGGAAAATTGCTTAAAGCCCTCAAGTTTGAGATCGGCCTGGTGGGAGGATGGCTTGAGTCCAGGAGTTAGAGCCTGCAGTGAGCCATGATTTTGCCATTGCACTTCCGCCTGGATAACTGAGACCCTGTCTCAAAAAAAAAAAAAATGGGGGGAAGGGGCTGGGGAAAAGATTATAAAAAAAAGATCAGTGTTTTCTTTCAACAACTGTTTGCTAGGTAAACAAGCCAGTCTTCCTGTTTCTTTTTTATTTCTTCATGATTTATGTATTTATTTTTTAGAGATGGGGTCTCACTTTGTTGCCCAAGCTGGTCTCAAACTGGACTCAAGCCATCCTCCCACCTTGGCCTCCCAAAGTGCTGGGATTATAGATGTGAACCACCATGACTGGCCGTCTTCCTGTTTCTTAATGAAATTTATAAGTCACAAGAATAAAGATTGAATTCTTTTTTTTTTTGTTGAGACGGAGTTTCGCTCTTGTTACCCAGGCTGGAGTGCAATGGCGCGATCTTGGCTCACTGCAACCTCCGCCTCCTGGGTTCAAGCAATTCTGCCTCAGCCTCCTGAGTAGCTGGGATTACAGGCGTATGCCACCATGTCCAGCTAATTTTTGTATTTTTAGTAGAGATGGGGTTTCACCATGTTGACCAGGATGGTCTCGATCTCTTGACATTGTGATCCACCCACCTTGGCCAAGATTGAATTCTTAAGAGACTAGAATGTAACTGATAGTTTAAAGTGTGCCTGGAGTAAGTAGTATTACCTTCTGCCTATAGTTCTGTCCCTATTTTCTCTCTGCTCCAATAGCATATCTAGTAGAAAACAAGGGAGGGGGCCAGGTGCAGTGGCTCATGCCTGTAATCCCAGCATTTTGTGAGGCTGAGGCAAGTAGATCACTTGAGGTCAGGAGTTTGAGACCAACCTGGCTAACATAGTGAAACCCTGTTTCTACTAAAAATTAAGAATTTGTTGGGTGTGATGGCAGGTGCCTGTAATCCCAGTTACTCAGGAGGCTGAGACAGAAGAATTGCTTGAACCCAGGAGGTGGAGGTTGCCATGAGCTGAGATGGTGCCACTGCACTGCAGCCTGGACGAGAGTTAAATTCAGTCTTAAACAAAAAACAGCAAGGAGAGAAAGAGATTGGTGTGACAAGGCCTAGGCATCTTACCACTTGCCTCTTCAATCTCAGTTATGAGATAACCCTCTGTTCCCTGCAACATGCATGAAAAGAAAAATAGATTTAAAAAAAAAACCCTCTGCATTTAATGGAAATCTTACTTTGGTTTTGTAGGAGTATCTTGATTTTTGGTTCTAACCATTAAATTTGGTGTTTCAGTATGAAAATATCCGTGAATACCAGGTGTTTTCTCAAGGCTGAGCATTGTTTAGTAATTTCTACCCATCTATGCAGGAAATGAAAACCCTGATACTCTACACAGGTTATATATGTCCTGCCTGTCCTGTTAGTACAGCTGCCTCTTTCATGTGATGTCATTGAATATAAATAACTTAAGCCTCAACCTTCAGATGCTTGTGCTATAATGATAGAGGCTAAAGTACATCTGTAATTACATCTGCCTATACAATCCCTAAATAGATTCTTGGCACTAAGGTTTGCAGAGTTATAGAAATTCAGGTGAGATAAAGTTTTCAATCATGGGGTCAGCTGGAGGCTGTTTTTATAATACAGAAACTTTTTTTGTTTTAGGCGGTCTTGCTTTGTCACCCAGTCTGGAGTGCAGCGCTGCTTATCTTGGCTGACTGCAACCTCCACCACTTGGCCTCCTGAGTAGCTGGGATCACCGGTGCACACCACCATGCCTATTTTTTTTTTTACTTTTGGTGGAGACAGGGTTTTGCCATGTTGTCCAGGCTGGTCTTGAACTCAGCTCAAGCAATCTGCTGGCCTCAGCCTCCCAAAGTGCTGGGATTATAGGTATGAGCCACTGTGCCTGGCCTATAAATTTCTTAAGAAACTTAAGAGCCTAAGCAAGCTTGCATTGTGGTCTGGCTTCAGTGACCAGATCTTGAAGGCAGCTGACTTGCCTCCAGCTACTATACCAAAGGTATTCCTATTCCTTTTTTTTTTTTTGGAGATAGTTTTACTCTTGTTGGAGCGAAATGGAGTGCAATTGTACAATTTCGGCTCACTGCAACCTCTGCCTCCTGGGTTCAAGCAATTCTGTCTCAGCCTCCCAAGTAGCTGGGATTATAGGCATGTGCCATCATGCCTGGCTAATTTTGTATTTTTAGTAGGGTTGGGGTTTCTCCATGTTTGTCAGGCTGGTCTCGAACTCCCGACCTCAGCTGATCCACCCACCTCAGCCTCCCAAAGTGTTGGGATTACAGGCATGAGCCACTGCACCCGGTCTACACCAAAGGCATTCTATAGCTCACTTTGCCTTGCTGTTTGGGATTCTCTGAATCCTGCCTCCTTTTTTCTACTCATTCACTTTGATGTCCCCAGAGTTAGTCTTAGTAAGTAGGGAACATAGCATTTAAATGCTAAATTGGCATAGAATGACTTCATCTACTGGCATAGGTGAACTTTTTATAAATAAGGAAAGTCTTGTAAAACATTATAAGATTTCCAAGGAAAAGATGCTATGTAAGGATAAAGAGGTTATCAACTCTTTGAGAGTTATATTAATGTCTCTAGGATTTTTTTCTTGAAGAGGTTTATTCTTTGATTAAACAAGTTGAGTAAATATAATTCTGGAAGAGATTAAAACCCTTCCAATTAGGAGATAATAGCTAACTTTCCAATGTTTAGGATGGTGTCTGGCATATACTAAATGCTTATAATGCATCATCTCTTTGAATCTTCTCAACAACCTTTAGAGATACCATTATCCAACTTTACAGATGAGGAAATAAGTGATTATATATAACCCCTGGGTTACCCAGTTTACCAGTGGCAGAGTTGAAACTAGGAAATTTGAGTCTAGAAAATGCTCTTAATCCCCATGATAAGGGCAAGAGAATCTTGATTATGTGATGGTCTGTCTTGTTTAACATAAGATGGTATAGCAAATAGTGGTTAGGGTTCTAGCTCTGCCACTTGCTAGCTCTGATACTGGTCAATTAGGCTGAAGAATCTGTCTCAGAAAGACAGTAACTACTCAAATTATAGATTATATCACTTATGGCACTCCAGAATTAAAGCAGGCAGTAATTAAGGTGGAAAAGCCTTCAGTCACTAAAAGCGGCAGGCTCACTTCAGATGAATAAATTCCTACCACAGCAGATAGATAAACATCTAGAGAGAAAATAAGACTTATGGCCTTAGAAGAAATCAAAGAACAAGGATTGCTGCATTGTACCTTTTAATTGCATGGGTAGTTTTAAATAAATGGAGAAAGCACCTTTCAGAATCTATACTAGCAGGAACAAATTCCATTAAGCATTTACATGGTAAATTTGTATAATTTCACAAAAGATTTTTGATCTTACTTGAAGTATACATGAGGGAAAGAGCCCCCTCAGGCAGGTGGTTCTCTTTGCTTACAGAAGCAAACTAAAGGACCTAAAACTGGAGACAAGCCTGGATGCCAAAAAGGGGGAAAAGACATGGTAAAGAACCATTAATAAATTCCACGTCTACTTCAAGACATACATAATAAGTATTTTATACATAATATATATTTCAGGGCAAACTACCACCCTTAAGATAAAAGTACAATCTTTAAAAAAGCTGTAGTTCTCAATTACAGTAATATTTCTCAATTACAGTAATATTTCTCAATTACTGTTATGTATCTCAATACCTTGGACTGCTGGATGTCAAAAGACAACACCTGGGGGTCATCTATGAGGTTTGAACAAATACTTTAGAGGAATTCTCTAGGACTGTATACTCTATTTTGGCTTTCTGAATGAAGCATAACAGGCTTCTCTGCTATCCTCCAGGCAATGTAATAGTCAAGGAAAATGGCAACAGTATTGGATCATTCCTTAGACGCTAATCAACTGGGGAAACAGTTCATTGGCAAAAGCGTCCTCCCAAGAATGGTTTACAAGCGGAGAGGACATGTCACTGAAGGGAGAAAGGGAGCCCCCATATCCACAGTCACTGTAAGCATCCAGTAGGCAGGAAGATGGCTTCGGGCAGTGGCTGGATGAAAGCAGATTTGAGATACCCAGCTCTGGTATGAGGTCATCTTCTACAGGTTCTTCCTTCACTGAGACAATGAATTCAGGGTGATCTTTCTCTGAGGGGCTGAGAGGTGCTTCCTCAATTTTCACTACCACATTAGCTTGGCTGTCTGTCTCAGAGGGTATCTCTAAGACAAGAGGCTTGGTATATATGTGGTCAAAACGAATTAGTTCATTAATGGCTTCCAGCTTGGTTGATGACGTCCCCACTGACTGAGAAAGGGAGGCTGGTAAGGAATTGGGTCCTTCTGGGTAGACCTCTGGGAGCTCCTCCAGGCTGGCAGGCTCTGGGGAAGGGCATTTGAAGAACATGACTGGGTCCAAGTTGTCCAGAATGCCCAACAGGATATCAGACTGCAAGAGGCAAAAATTAAATGAAGTACAATTATCAGAATACAAGGGACATCTAATTGGAACACTTCATACTGGGTTCCATAATGTAAATTAGTCATTATGTTATAGTGATCTCAGGACCCACCAGACCCATTTATCTACACTTCCCTCCATGTCCTATGTTACCTGGAACTAGGAAGGTAGTTGATGTTCACCTCCAACCCCACCAAAACTGAACTTCTACCCTCATCTGTCTAGTTAGGGATGTCAAGCATCTAACAGATGGAATTAACTGGTTATATAGCTCTTTAATAAGTCAGAATGATCCCTACCTTTGAATCTGAAGAGTCAATACCGCCAGAATCCATGGGGAGATGTTCTGGAGGGGTGACAACTGGGCCTGCACCTGCTGCAGAGGTGCACGTAGTCTGAGTGCTGCGGACTCAGCAGACCCGGTCACTGGCCTCTCTCCATTCCCCTGGGAGGAAAGACCAAAGTGAATAAACAGCTTCAAGTTCCCAAGGAAATGCTTGCCCAGACAGCTGTGATTCTCACTTTCAAGAAAATTAGAAAACTGTCCTTTAGAGCTGAAATCTTTCCCTAACCATTGTTATTTCCAATTTAAGTCCTCAAGAGATAAGGGAGGTAAGACTTCCTTATACATTTCCTGCAAAATGAAACATTTTTTCTTCCTCCAGGCAAAGATTCAAGCAGAACTGACAAATAATATCTTATCTTGCTATCCTCAATAATAATGTTCTTAGATAATAAAGTTCTATAGCAATTTAAGCCTAGAATCTTTTTGAAAAGTAATTCTTTAAATTCTTCCTGAACATTACCTTCATAGAGTAAAACTGCCCTATTGTCAATCTCAGACCACTTTGTTTTCACTGAATTGTTGTCACTGAATTGGCCATAATCTATAGACTAAAACTCACATACCACCCTTCTCTTATCACAGAGGTATCACTATCACAGAAAATCCTTTCCCTACTCATTCATATTCATCAAAGGACTACTTTAATTTTAGCAGCACTCAAAGTCTGATATGAGTGGCTCTTACTTTGGTGCTCCTTAATGATTGCATGGTAATCTTGTTGGCTACTGCATTTGTTAGTACTTTTCTTACAGAGCCATGTAACTTGTTGATCACTACACACTTAAAAAATGAGTGTCAAGTGCCTTTAGGGGAAGAACACCCTGCCTGCACGAAAATGTCTTAAAACTGAAGGAAAATTTCAAGAACGCTCTTGATCAGAAGTTCAAACTGTAAACATAATCACTGGGTCATGTCACTTGGAACCAGTTCTCACATGAGGCACCAAATAAAGGAGATGATTTACCTTGGCTTCCGCCTCCTCTTCAGCAACCAGGGCATCCATCCCCAAACGCTGTCTTAACTCCTGATTCTCAACTACAAGGCCATGAGTTTTTTCTCGTAAAAGCTGATTTTCTAGCAAAAGTTTTTGGTTCTGGAAGAAAGTTCATAAGAGGCTATTGAAATATCTAATTATTTCAGTTAAGAATCTATCTGATTCTTGGTTTCCTTTCCTCTTGAATTTGGAAAACTCTATGCTTGTGTTGTTCATAGTAGGTTTTAGAAAGCTAGGCCATTAATTATGAGAAACCATCTACTTGGGTGAGGTGGCTCATGACTGTAATCCCAGCACTTTGGGAGGCTGAGGTGGGTGGACCATGGGGTCAGGAGACTGAGACCATCCTGGCCAATGTGGTAAGAACCCGTCTCTACTAAAAATGCAAAAAAATTAGCCGAGCATGGTGGTGCATGCCTGTGGTCTTGTCTGCTCGGGAGGCTGAAGTGGGAGAATCGACTGAACCTGGGAGGCGGAGGTTGCAGTGAACTGAGATCGAGCCACTGGTGACAGAGAGAGGGAGACTCAGTCTCAAAAAAAAAAGAAAGAAAAACAATCTACTTAATAAGTGCCACTTCCTGGGGTCAAGAATAACACACTGCTTCCAACTACTAATACTCAATTCAGCAAAGGGTGACTTGTGGTTTTAATGTAGATATAATTTTTTTTTTTTTTTTTTTTTGAGACGGAGTTTCGCTCTTGATACCCAGGCTGGAGTGCAATGGCGCGATCTCGGCTCACCGCAACCTCTGCCTCCTGGGTTCAGGCAATTCTCCTGCCTCAGCCTCCTGAGTAGCTGGGATTACAGGCACGCGCCACCATGCCCAGCTAATTTTTTGTATTAGTAGAGACGGGGTTTCACCATGTTGACCAGGATGGTCTCGATCTCTTGACCTCGTGATCCACCCGCCTCGGCCTCCCAAAGTGCTGGGATTACAGGCTTGAGCCACCGCGCCCGGCCTATAATTTTTTTTTTAAAACTATCTTAGCCAGGTGCAGTGGCTCATGCTTGTAATCCCAACACTTTGGGAGGCCAAGGTGGGTGGATCACTTGAGGTCAGGAGTTTAAGACCAGCCTGGCCAACATAGCAAAACCCTGTCTCTACTGAAAAATGCAAAAATTAGGCAGCCGGGCATGGTGGTGGGGCACCTGTAATCCCAGCTAATCAGGAGGCTGAAGCAGGGAGAATTGCTTGAACCTGAGAGGCAGAGGTTACAGTGATCCAAGACTGCACCACTGCACTCCAGCCTGGGCAATAGAGCAAGACTCTGTCTAAAAAATAATAATTAAAAAAATAGAGCCGGGCGCGGTGGCTCACGCCTGTAATCCCAGCACTTTGGGAGGCCGAGGCGGGTGGATCACGAGGTCAAGAGATCAAGACCATCCTGGTCAACATGGTGAAATCCCGTCTCTACTAAAAATACAAAAAATTAGCTGGGCATGGTGGCGCATGTCTGTAATCCCAGCTACTCGGGAGGCTGAGGCAGGAGAATTGCCTGAACCCAGGAGGTGGAGGTTGCGGTGAGCCGAGATTGTGCCATTGCACTCCAGCCTGGGTAACAAGAGTGAAACTCCGTCTCAAAAAAAAAAAAAAAAAAAAAAAATAGAAATAAAAAAATAACTCTCTTGAACTGGCAGGTATTAACAGTGATAGTGGTGACTGTGAATCCAAAATAAGTTAAAAAAAAAAAAACCTGTTCCTGAAAGACTCATGATTCTTAGAGAACCAACTAATGATTAAAACTTTAAAAAGAACAATATATGCAAATTGACCAAGGGGTTAAAAAAATGTAAATAATCTCTATGTATTCAAGATGTGTAATTGTGAATTTTTGGCCATGCCAGGAAGAATGTAAAGTTTAAGCAATTATTTCCTATTAGCCCTTGCTAATTTCTTACTACAAACTCACTAAACATTGTTGAATCCATCAACTCTGAGATACATCTAACACCAAAGGCCACAAAGTCAATCACTTCTGCCCTCAACAAGCTTCACCACTTCACCAACTACCTATCTATCCTAACTTAGATTAGCTTAACTTTTCTTTCTTTCTTTTTTTTTTTTTTTAGACAGGGTTTCACTCTGTTGCCCAGGCTGGAGTGCAGTGGCACAATCTCAGTTCACTGCAACCTCTGCCTCCTGGGTTCAAGTGATTCGCATGCCTCAGCCTCCTGAGCAGCTGGGATTACAAGTGCCTGCTATGACATCCGGCTAATTTTTGCATTTTTAGTACAGATGGGGTTTCACCATGTTGGTCAGGTCGGTCTTGAACTCTTGATCTCAAGTAATCTACCCACCTTGGCCTCCCAAAGTGCTGGGATTACAGGCATGAGCCACCACTGTGCCTGGCCAACTTTTTTTTTTCCTTGAGACAGAGTCTCACTCTGTTGCCCACGATGGAGTGCAGTGGTGCGATTTCAGCTCACTGCAACCTCCCTCTCCCAGGTTCAAACAATTCTCCCACCTCAACCTCCCTAGTAGCTGGGACTACAGGCATGCACCACCATGCCTGGCTAATTTTTTTTTTTGTTTGTATATTTTTGGGTAGAGACAGGGTTTTACCATGTTGGCCAGGCTGCTCTCAAACTGCTGGCCTCAAGTGATCTGCCCATCTTGGCCTCCCAAAGTGCTGGGATTACAGGCCTGAGCCACCACACCTGGTCTAGTTTAGCTTTTAATCAATATTCAATTGTATTCTGACAGGGGCTGAAACAACTTGGGATGAGAAGCAAATATCAGAACATTCACCAAGGAAGGGTATACAATGGATAAGAGTTTAACTTTAAGTAGTTTTACCTCTTCTTCTAAATCTACCACTTGCTGTTCCAGCTCACTCATTCGAGCTTTCTTTCGATCTCTGGCAGTCTGAGCTGCTACTCTGTTTTTCAGTTTCCTGAGAAGAGAAGGAACATACCACACTGAGTCATTTCAAACCTTATTTATGTCTTTATTTGAAAACTTGACCAGCTGGTGCTTTCATTTTTATTTACAGTATAAGATAAACTAATGATAAAATACAGTCTTCTGTCAATCTAGCTCGAAGACCTGCTTTATTCTCTCCCATATTGCATCATTCGCCCACCTCAGACTCCTCCCCGTCACAGCACTAGGGCTGGACACACACACTATTCATCTTGCATCATAAAGAACTTTCCTCTTTCCCCATCTATTCCCCCGCTGCT
Source organism: Aotus nancymaae (assembly GCF_030222135.1). NCBI lineage: Eukaryota > Metazoa > Chordata > Mammalia > Primates > Aotidae > Aotus > Aotus nancymaae. Next base: position 3,666,827 of record NW_026988491.1, read on the forward strand.
TCCTGTCTTCAACTCTCAACAGGATCCAACCTGACCTCAATAATCTAGTGAAGGCTGCAATCTTCCTATGACATCAACCCTCCGTCCCCAAGCCCAATTTAGAAAAGGGAGAGGCTGATGCCACTCCCTGATCTCTGGTTTTGGGATCCTAGGCAGTGCCCTGATGATGGGCCGGTGTCTGTTGGAGGAGACACTTCATAAATCACAAAAGGCACAATGATCACAGAAGAGTGAACATTTACGGACGACTTAATGCTAGGTACATTATATGCAAGTCTCAATCTCCCCAAAGACCTCATGAAATAGGTTCCATTGTAAGAATGCAGACACTGAGCTAGACCAGTGAGCCTCCCAGAGCTCCCAGCCCTTTCAACAGCTGTTATTTCAGCTCCGCGCCTCTTCACAAATAGCAGTAAACCAAAACAGATTATTCGACTTCATGTCACAGCCCGAGTTCAGAGAGGCCGAGCCACGGGTCTGCGACCACACAGCAAGAGCGCTTAGAAGACAGGTGTCCGCATCCCCAGCTGAAGTCATCTCTAACCAGAGAGTCAAAAAGTACAGAAAAGAGGCCTGGGCCTCCCTGGGTTCCGGGCGTGGCGGATCCGGTCACTCCGGGGTTCCTAACCCGCCCCGCGACACGCTGGCACCAACCCGCCAGGCCAAAGGTGCGGGAGCCCTGCGAGGCGGCCAGTGCTGGGTCCCCGCTCCCAGCCCCAGCCCGTCCCGACCCCTGCCGCTAGTCCCGGCCTCAGACCTGACCCCAGATCCCGGCCCCTCGCCCACCTCCTCAGTGCCTTCTCCTCGGGGCTCAGGTGCGTGAGGCGCTGTCGCTTGCGCGCCTGGGGCGGTCCCCCGCTCGCTGCCTCCGGGCTGGCCCCTCTCTGGGCCGGCACCATGAGCGGCAGGGCCTGGCCGGCTGGGGCTCCGGCGGCGGAGGTGGGCTGCCCCGACAGAAGCAGTACTTTAGGGGCCCGGTCGGCCGGGCTCGGCGCGGCTGCCACCACCACCATAGCTCGTAGCTACGCACCGCTCGCCGCCGCCGCCGCCCAGCGGCCAGCCCCGCAGCGCTCGGCCTTTCTACGGTCGTGGCCCTACGCCATTGGCCAGCGTCGCGTGACGCGCGGCAGAGCTCAGCGTCCATTGGTCTGACCTGCCCGGCGGGGTCGTGTCGGGGGCGTGACTAGGGAGTCCGGCGTGGCAGCTGCAATCCCGGGCTGAAGGTATTTGGGGTCCTTTTCCCCTGGGGTGACCGGCGGGAGCGTTGCGGAGAGTGTCTTCCACAAACGGATTTTCCCCGCCTAAGCGGATTTATTTCCATTTGGAGTGACAATTTAATTCCAAACCGAGAGATTTCCAGACTGACGAATTTTTACCGGGACTGACAGAATTACCTCAGCCGGACATCTTGTCTCGTGCGCCACTTCGAGCTCCTTGTGGAGCCGAAAGTCGAGATAGAGCGCAGTCCCGCCTTTGGGTTGGAAAAAAGCCTGGACGGAGGTTTCAGTGAGCTGAGATCGCGCCACTGCACTCCAGCCTGGGAGACAGAGCGAGACTCCGTCTCAAAAAAACAAAAAGAGGCCGGGCGTGGCTATCTGGGTTCTGATGTGCCTTCAGATGTGGGGAAACTCATTCCTGGCCTCTGAAATGTTTGGGAGAAGTCTTTGGAGGTGTCTTCTAGTTGAGACCTACAGCTTCATATTAAAAGACCTTGGAAAGCTGTAAGAGGCTCTTAAAAAAGTCAGGTCATATCATGCCATCTTTTACCTTTATTTTTTGATGCTTTTTTTTTTTTTTTTTTTTGAGACTGGGTTTCCCTACGTTGCCTAGGCTGGAACTCTTGGGCTCAAGCGATCCTCCTGCCTTGGCCTCCCAAAGTCCCGGGATTGCAGGTGTGAGCCACAGCGCCCAGCCTCTTTTATTTATTAAGTAAATATTTATTAACGCCAAGAGAATGTTTTGCACTGTGTAGAAAAGAAAGTGCTGGAGGACCCTTTTAGTCCGGCAGGGTGTAGTGAGTAACTGAGTAGAGAAAGCATAAGGTGTGGGATGAGGAAAAAAGGTTGATGGATTGCACTTTAGTCTTAGTTAATGGGATTTTGAAATTCACTTCCTCAGCTTGTTTTCAAGACTTTTATATTTTTGAGAAACACTTTAAGTCATACTAAAAACAATAATTTGACCCACTGCGGATTGCTGTCCATGAAGTCTTGAAAATGTGAGTCCAAACCCTTGGGCAGTTTCAAATCCTCTCAGTGAGATAAGCCTGATAATTCTTGCATCAGGTGCCATCACTGTTTTAAAACATTTACTAGACACCTGTGATGAGAGCTAGAAAATATATAAAATACAAAGTTCTCTGTCTTTGAGGCCAAAGTGCGGTGGCTCACGCCTGTAATCCCAGTACTTTGGGAGGCTGAGGTGGGCAGATCACCTAAAGTCAGGATTTATAGACCAGCCTGGCTAACATGGTGAAACCCCGTCTCTACTAAAAGTACAAAAATTAGCTGAGCATAGTGTTGCATGTCTGAAATCCCAGCTACTGGAGAGGCTGAGGCATGACAATTGCTTGAACCTGGGAGGCAGAGGTTGCAGTAAGCCAAGATTGAGCTGCTGCACTCTAGCCTGGGGGACAGAGCGAGATTCCATCTCAAAAAAAAAAAAAAAATAGCCAGCCTTGGTAGCATGCACTTGTAGGCTCAGCTACTAGAGAGGCTGAGGTGGGAGGATCATTTGAGCCCAGGAGATTGGGGCTGCAGTGAGCTGAGATGATGCCACTGCATTCAAGCCTGGTGACAGAGTGAGATCCTGTCTCAAAAGAAAAAATAAAATAAATGTATAAAACAAAGACTGAAATGATGAAAATGATTGATCCACAAATCACGATGGGAGACAAATACAACTCTCAGAATCAACAGAGGGAGCAGACAGAAAAGATTTGAACAGCACAACTTTCCTCCCAACCAAGGACCTATGTTTTTTCAACCAAGAAACATTCCCACTTTTTTTTTTTTTATTGAGACAATGTCTCGCTTTGTTGCCCAAGCTGGAGTGCAGTGGCACGATCTCAGCTCACTGCAACCTCTGACTTTCGGGATCAAGTGATTCTCCTGCCTCAGCCTCCCAAACAGCTGGGATTACAGGCGCACGCCACCACACCTGGTTAATTTTTGTATTTTTAGTATAGACAGGGTTTGACCATCTTGGCCAGCCTGGTCTGGAACTCCTGACCTCAGGTGATCCACCCAAGTTGGCCTCCCAAAGTGTTGGGATTATAGGCATGAGCCACCGGACCTGGCGAAATCTTGATATTTTCATTTCTCTTGGGTAAATACCTAGAAGTGGAATTGCAATATCATATGGTAAATACTATGTTTATTTTATTTTGTTTTATTTATTTATTTATTTTTTAATACTATGTTTAAAGTTTGCAGAAACTTAGCAGCTTTCCAAAGTGGCTATAGGTAATACCATTTTACATTCCCACCAGTGATGTACTGCTTTTTTATGTTGCTATTGTAGATTGTTATTTAACTCTTTCATGGTTGTCTAACTTTTCGTTGTTTATGTTGTATGTTTTCCCAACTGGATTTCAACAAGCTCATTCAGATGCAGAAGCTATGGTTAATCATGGTTACATTTTTTGTGTGTTCTGTGTTTATGACAGTGCTGAGTACATACTAGGCATTCAATAAATATTTCTGAATGACTATTGAATGGTTAGATTATCTGCAATTTTTTTTTTGTTTTGAGATGGAGTCTTGCTATGTTGTCAGGCTGGAGTGCAGTGGCATGATCATAGCTCACTGCAGCCATCAACTCCTGGGCTCAAGCTCAAGCAGTCATCCTGCCTCAGCCTCCCAGGGAGCTAGGACTACAGGCATAAGCCACCACACCTGGCTTCCTGAACAATTTTGAAATTTATTTAGTCAATAAACAGGGAGTTGCAGAAATGAGTCAAAGAGCCTTCAAGAAGCATACAGTATGATGCAGAGATAGAGACAGGTAATAGTGCTGCAGCTATTATGCTGGAAGTTTGTGGGGGACATGTGGGAACAAAGCAGGTATAGATTGATGTTTGACCTGACTTCAGAGCAGTGATCTCAATAGGGGAGATCTTGGCCCCCAGGGGACATTCTGCCGTGTCCAAAGACAATTTTGGTTGTCACAACTTGGAAGAGAGACTGGTAGGCAGTGGCACCTCTCTCCTCTTCCAAGTTGTGACAACCCCATCTCAAAATAAAATAAAAATGGCTTGGGAGAAGAATAGGAAAATAATTCAGGAATTCTGGGTCCCTCATGCCATGATTTCAACACTCATTGTTAAGGACTCAGGTGTCCTGTGCCTTTGCTTGACATTGTATTTTATAGATTCCAATGCTAGAGTCAAGAGGCAGATTCTGGCAAGGAAGTTATGTTGCTTATTGTTTTTAACATACCAATTAAAATGGAAAAGGAGGCCGGATGCGGGTGGCTCACACCTGTAATCCCAGCACTTTGGGAATCCAAGGTGAGTGGATTCCAGGAGTTCTGAACCAGCCTGGGCAACAAAGTGAGACGCTCTCTCTACAAAAAATACAAAAATTAGCCAGGAGTCGGTGTGTGCCTGTAGTCACAGCTACTTGGAAGGTTGAGGTGGGAGGATCACTTGAGCCCAGGAGGTCAAGGCTGCAGTGAGGCATGGTAGTGTAGTGCCACTGCACTCCAGCCTGGGTGACAGAGAGAGACCCTGTCTCAAAAAAAAAAGAAGAAAAGAAGAAAAAAAAGGAAAAGGAATGCAAAGAGTTTAGGAAAACCTTTTATATTCTCACAAGAAAAATGAAACACTCTTAAATGATTTGGGAGAGAATGAAGAGGAAATTTCTATAGAATATTTTTGTTTTCCTGATGGAATCAAAGTTGAATCAGTCTTACAGAAAATGCAGTGTACACTTGTATACTCTTCTCAGTTCTAATTTCCTCTAATGTTGTCATCTTAAATTATTGTGTTACATGTCATAACTAAGAAAACATCTTAAAAAAAAAAAAAGAAAACCACTTGAATGCATAGGACTTCATTATTCTCCAGAAATGGATGAAGTCATGTTGGTTTGCTAGGACTATTGATCCTGTATTTCCAATTCTATTAGTATGATTCTAAAGAAAGACATTTACAAACCATTCAAATAACGTTGAGTGCCGAGTGTGTGGGCAGGAAATCCTCTTGGTCATGTTGACGGGTATTTCCTTCGGTCCTGTGGCTGCCCACCCCTTTCTGGAAAAAAGTTGCAAAACTTCCTGAAGTTCACTTGTGTGTATTTGGGTTCTAAGAAATTCAGTACTTCTTTGGCACCTACAAAATGCTGCAGTTCATTTGCTCAGTCAATTAAAATGACACTAAAAGGGCATGACAACAAAAGGAAAAGATTTATTCAAAAAATGTGAAGATACCGCATGGCTCTTTTTTACTTGGCACAGACCTAGCTCTGCATTTGGTTTCCTTTTTTGTTTTTAAAGAAAGCACAAACTCTCCATTGTTGGTAACTATTCTTTATGCTGAGGTTCAAAGGTGGCAAGAGAAGCAAGTTTTATCTTGTTTGAAAGAAGCTTAGCCGGATTCTGTGGGTCACACCTGTAATCCCAGCACTTTGGGAAGCTGAAGTGGGGGGATCCCTTGAACCTAGGAACTCAAGACCAGCCTAGGCAACATGGTGAGACCCCATCTCTACAAAAAATAAAAAAAATTAGCCAGGCATGGTGGCATGCACCTTTAGTCCCAGCTCCTCAGGAAGCTGAGGTAGGAGAATCACCTGAGCCCAGGAAGTTGAGGCTGCAGTGAGCCGTGATCATGCCACTGCATTCCAACCTGGGTGGCAGAGTGAGACCCTGTCTCAAAAGAAAGAAGTTTAAGTGCCATAAGCCCCCTTCATTACTCCTATAAGAAAGAAAACCAGTTCATTAGTACTGAAATGTTTAAACTTTTTATTTTGGCATAATTGAAATGTACAGAAAAGTTTTTTTCTTTTCTTTTTTTTTTTGAGACAGAGTCTCACTTTATCACCCAGGCTGGAATGCAGTGGCGTGATCTCAGCTCACTGCAACTTCTGCCTCCCGGGTTCAAGGGATTCTCCTGCCTCAGCCTCCCAAACAGCTGGGACTACAGGTGCCCACCACCACACCTGGCTAATTTTTTGTATATTTAGTAGAGATGGGGTTTCACCATCTTGGCCAGGCTGGTCTCAAACTCCTGACCTCAGGCGATCCACCCGCCTAGGTCTCCCAAAAGTACTGAGATTACAGGTGTGAGCCACCGCGCCCAGCCAAATGTACAGAAAAGTTTCAAAGCTAGCACAGATAATTCTCATGCACCCCCTCACCCAGTTCCTGTTTCCCCTAACGTATCAGCTTTCACCACTATGGCACATTTGTCAAAACTAAGAAACACATTGCTAGGAACTAAACTCTGGTCTTTCTTTGGATTTCACCAGTTTTTCCTTTAATTACCTTTTCCTGTTCCAGGATCCTGCATTGGTGTTAATTACTTGGCTTCCGGATACACCTACTTTTGCAGATGTTTCATGATTAATTTCAGCAAACCATATTTATCTGAAGAGCTTAATTTACTCAAGTTCAGTCTTCCCACACACACACCCTAGGGCTTTGACTCCAAAATGGCAACAACTGATCCCTCCCTCCCGCTTTAGTGAGGTGGCTTAGCCTTTGGGTGACGCTGAGAATTTCTGCATGACCTGGCTTGTAGGAGACTGGATTTCCTGAGAATGGTCTAGGGACTCTCAGCATTTTAAAAAATATCAGTTTTTATTGTTTTGTTTTGTTTTGTTTTGAGACAGAGCCTCACTCTGTCGCCCAGGCTGGGATGCAGTAGTGCGATCTAGCTCACCACAACCCCCGCCTCCTGGGTGCAAGTGATTCTTCTGGCTCAGCCTCCTGAGAAGCTGGGGCTACAGGCACCTGCCACCACACCTGGCTAATTTTTTAATTTTTTTTTTTTTTTTGGTATTTTTAGTAGAGACAGAGTTTCGATATGTTGGCCAGGCTGATCTTGAACTCCTGACCTTAAGTGATCCGCCCACCTTGGCCTCCCTAGTGCTGGGATTACAGACATGAGCCACTGTGCCTGGCCAAAATATCCTCTTATTTGTAGTTGATTTTGCACACCTGATATTCATGTGGGATAAGATAGCAAGCTATACTTTTTCCATTCTTTCTCCCCGCCCCCCCCCCCGCCCCATGGAAACAGCCAGGATTTATGTGGTTCCAAGAGCCACCTGGGTAAAATAAAGACCCAACTCTGTTCTGGGGAATAAAGGTGATATGAGAAGAAAAAATCTTCAGAAACAGATGAGGAAGTATAATTATGTTGCTTCAGAGAACACTGGGAGAGAAACCATTCATCTTCCATTCATTCATCTTCCATTCCCAGACCTTGTAAGAAGAGTCACTGTAAAATGGGGGCTAGAAGCATTGGCTTATGAAATAGACAGACATAGGTAGGTTTCCATCTCCACAACATCCTAGCTATGTAACCTTGGACAAGTTGCTTATCCTCTTTGAGCCTCAGTTTCCTTGTCTCCAAAATGAGGATTGGGCTTTGAATAAGATAATGTATTTAACACAGCACATGACATAGAGAAAACACATAATATCTGTTAACTATTATTATTACCAAAGGCAGTTCATCCTAATTACCAAGAGGCATTCCCAAACTCTTAGTCTATCATTAATCTCATCCTTTCTTCCATCTATAGATATTTGGTAGCCAAGGGCTGGGTGCAGTGACTCATGCCTGTAATCCCAGCACTTTGGGAGGCCGAGGCTAGTGAATTACTTGAGATCAGGAGTTGGAGACCAGCCTGGCCAACATGGTGAAACCTCATCTCTACTGAAAATACAAAAATTAGCTGGGCATGGTGTCATGCACCTGTAGTCCCAGCTACTCGGGAGGCTGAGGTAGGAGAATCGCTTGAACCCAGGGGAGGTGGAGGTTGCAGCGAGCTGAGATTGTGCCACTGCGCTTCATCCTGGGCAACAGAGTGAGTGAGACTCTGTCTGAAAAAAAAAAAAAAAAAAAAAAAAAGGGTATTTAGTAGCCAAGAAGTTTGACAGTTCCCAGAGGTCTACGTGAAACAATGGGGTACCCATGTCTTCAAAATATGTCTAAGTATGTATAAAATTTGATCACTGGTCACAGCAGAAATGGGGTTCACAAAGCAGGAAAAATGTCACATTGATGGACCTTGAATAAGCTTTCTCCAGTTGCCCCCTCCCCCAAACTGGAAACAAAATGCCCATCTGATCAATGAGTGGGCTGGACCTGGTCACAGGCTGCCAATTATCTCCCCTGTTAGTGTGACCTGGAACAAAATTCCCAGCAGAGGACAGCAAACATTTGCTGAGCACACAGACCTGTAACCCTACTACGTGAGATTCTAGAGGTAGGGTTTGAATTACGCCATAACTATGGGTTGGTGGCTTCTGGGGAGGTGCTCTATGGTAAACAAGGTGTGTGAGGCAGTCAGGCCTGGGAAAGAAGAGGTTGGCATCTGCAGTTTGAAAATGTGAGTCTGCTGTTTTATTTTTATTTTCAGAGACAGCACCTTGCTCTGTCTCTGCCCAGACTGGAGTGCAATGGTGCAATCATCGTTGACTATGACCTCAAACTCCTGAGCTCAGGCAATCCTCCCGCCTCAGCCTTCCAAGCACGCTGCCATGCCCATCTAATTAAAAACAATCTTTTGTTGTTGTTGTTGTAGAGAAGGGAGTCTTGCTATGTTGCTCAGGTTGGTCATGATTTCCTGGTCCCTAGTGATCCTCCTGTCTCAGCCTCCCAAGCACACCACTACGCCTGGCTATTTTTTTAATTTTTTGTTTAGTTATTAATTAGCTCTCTTTATAACTGGCTTATTTTTATTTTTTGTAGAAAAGGAGTCTTGTTATGTTGCCCAGCCTGGTCTTAAAATGCAACTCTGTCGTTTTTAAAAAACACAATCATTTTCCATCTGAAAACAAGTTGTATTTTCCAGCATAAAATTCCAGAATTATAGACTACAGTATAGTCCTTAGGACCCATAATGTGTTTCCAAAAAAATACTTGCCAACGTCTGTACTTTCAGTGATCTGTAACCTCTTGGAGTAGTGGAGAGGTTAAGCAACTTGCCCAAGGTTACCTAGCTAGGATGTGGTGGAGCTGAAAACCTACCTATGTCCATCTATTTCATAAGCCAATGCTTCTAGCCTCCACGTTACAGTGACTCTTCTTACAAGATCTGGGAATGGAAGATAAATGAATGGAAGGTGAATGGTTTCTCTCCCAGTGTTCTCTGAAGCAACATAATTCTACTTCCTTCTTTGTTCTTGGAGGTTTTTCTCTTCTCATATCCCCTTCATTCACCAAAACAGGGTTGGGTCTATGTTTTACCCAACTGGCTCTTGGAACTGCATAAATCCTGGCTGTTTTCATTTTTTAAAAATTATGAGATTAACTACCAAACTTAAGCTGTAAGTTGTGAGTCAGCTCTTGACTCTGCTAGAAAACCTTGAATAAAGCATTAACTTCTTTGAGAGCTTCCTTTTCTTTTCCTTCACTGCTGTTGTTTGTTTCTACCGGAAAATGTGGAAATGTGCGTGAAAGCGACCTAGCAGAGTGCCTGGCACACAGGAAGGAGCTTGTTGAATTTATAGTTCCAGGCTCCAGAACAAAGATGGCCCATCTTAGCCTGAACCACTCTGACTTTGCTTTAGGAAATACTGCCTAGATATCTAAAGGAGAGTGATAGCAACTGGAATCAACTGTTTTTAAGGTCTGCCTGCCCACCAATGGCCCCCTGAGCACCTAGGAACAGTGTGTGGAGGTGCCTGGAACAGACACTGAATCAGGGGAGGTCTGTACAGAGACAGTGCAGATGAAGAAATGAGTGAAGATTCCACAACAATCCAGAGATATGTGCAAAATGGGGGATAAGGGTTCTTTTGAGTCATGTTCTAGGTGACCAGGTGCCTTTACAACTCTAAGTATCTGTGAATATGTTTCATTCTTACCTTATGGGATAAAGGAGTAAAGAAGACAGCTGCCCTGGATACAGCTTTGGGTGGGAATAAACATTTATCAAATTCAAGTGTTTCAGTAATGTCTTGAAAAATCAGCTGGGTGCGATGGCTCACCCCTACTCCTATAATCCCAGCACTTTGGGAGGCTAAGGCGGGTGGATCACGAGGTCAGGAGTTCGAGACCAGCCTGGCCAATTTGGTGAAACCCCATCTCTATTAAAAATACAAAAATTGGCCTGGCGTGGTGGCATGTGCCTGTAGTCCCAGGTACTCGGGAGGCTGAGGCAGGAGAATTGCTTGAACCTGGGAGCTGAGGTTGCAGTGAGCCGAGATCGTGCCACTGCACTCCAGCCTAGGCGACAGCAAGACTCTGTCTCAAAAAAAAAAAAAAAAGGCCGGGCGCAGTGGCTCACGCCTGTAATCCCAGCACATTGGGAGGCTGAGGCCGACGGATCACCTGAGGTCAGGAGTTCAAGACCAGCCTGGCCAACATGGTGAAACCCCGTCTCCATTAAAAAAAAAAAAAAAGAGAGAGAGAAAAAGCAGATTTGTTCAGGATTGCTGGAAAGTGCATTATTTGATTCTAAGTTTCACTTAAAAGTCTTAGGGAAGGCCAGGCACGGTGGCTCATGCCTGTAATCCCAGTATTTTGGGAGGCTAAGGCAGGTGGATCGCTTGAGCCCAGGCGTTCAAGACCAGCCTAGGCAATGTGGTGAAACCCCGTTTCTAAAAAAATACGAAAAACAGCTGGGCATGGTGACAGCTACCTGGGAGGTTGGGGTGGGAGGAGGGAGGATGACTTGAGCCCAGGAGGTTGAGGCTGAAGGGAGCCGAGATTGCACCACTGCATTCCAGCCTGGGCAACAGATTGAGACCCTGTCTTAAAAACAAAACAAAACGAAAAAAAGTGTTGGAGACCAGTGCAGCGGCTCCATGCCTGTAATCCCAATACTTTGGGAGGCCAAGGCGGGTGGATCATGAGGTCAAGAAATCAAGACCATCTTGGCCAACATGGTGAAACTCCATCTCTACTAAAAATACAAAAATTAGCTGGGTGTGGTAGCACGTGCCTGTCTGTAGTCCCAGTTACTTGGGAGGCTGAGACAGGAGAACTGCTTGAACCCAGAAGGCAGAGGTTGCAGTGAGCTGAGATCGTGCCACTGCACTCCAGCTGGGCAACATAGTCAAAAAAAAAAAAAAAAAAAAAAGGAAAGAAAACTGTTTTCAGTGATTTTCCCCAAGACTTTTTTTTGGTGGGGGAGGGGCTACTGCACCTGGCCGAAAACACAGCTTTCTTTCTTTTTTTTTTTTTTAACTTGTACATGTCAAGGAAGAAAACACAGCTTTCTACAGGGACTTTTCTGGCCTGGTGCAGTGGCTCACGCCTGTCATCCCAACACTTTGGGAGGCCGATGCAACTAGATCACCTGAGGCCAAGAGTTTGAAACCAGCCTCGCCAACATGGCAAAACCCCATCTCCACTAAAAATATAAAAAATTAGCTGGGCGTGGTGGCACATGCCTGTAATCCCAGCTACTCTGGAGGCTGAGGCAGTAGAATCACTTGAACCCGGGAGGCGGAGGTTGTGGTGAGCTGAGATCGTGCCATTGCACTCCAGCCTGGGAAATGGAGAAACTCTGTCTCAAAAAAACAAATAAAAAATAAAGGGACTCCTCTAATCTTGACCAAGGTAGAAGGGAGTGTCCCACATTCTCTCAGGTACCAGCATGAGAGGGAGGAGAACAATTTGCTTTTGTACAGACTTGAGGTTCTCTTGAAATTCACCACCCTTCACCTGTGTTCAATCATTTGCATTCAATGCTTTTTTATTTGGTGTCCAGAAGCTGAGTATGATTAGCCATTACAACTGCAATAAACTGATATTTCTTGCATTGTGATCATAACCACTGCCAGAAAAGCTTGGATTTGGAGTCATGGATTCATCCTGAACACTGTGCTGCCTTTATCTTGCTCTCAGGGGAGCAGAATCCAGAAGAGGAGAGAGACATGCAAATAGTTCCAATGCAGTGTAACTGTAACCATCCCTAAGTGGTGATACTGAGGAAAGAGAAAGATGCTTAACTCCCCAGGGCCATCAGGGAAGACTTTATAAAGGAGAGGATATTCAAATGGGCTTTGATGGGCTTTGAAGGATGAGTAGGAGTTTGCACAGAATTTAGCTTCTTTTCTTCTTGCCTCTTTTCCCTGCCAAAGAAGCCAGATGCCACCTGCACCTGAGACAGAATTTCAAGAAAGCAATAACAGTTCATCTGGTACTAAAAATGACTTGAAACTAAAGAAAAAAATATATTCAGCCTTAACACCTGCTACTGTCCCCAAGTCAGTATAAGAAAATCCTTCTAGATTTCTGTATATACTTATTTTAACTCTTATCCCTTGTCTCCTTCCTACATTCACTCCAGCCCCTTCAACACTTCCTTAATATAGATATATATAATTTTTTTTTTTTTTTTGAGATGGAGTCTTGCTCTGTCACCCAGGCTGGAGGGCAGTGGTGTGATCTCAGATCACTGCAACCTCCGCCTCCCAGGATCAAACAATTCTTGTGCCTCAGCCTCCCAAGTAGCTGGGATTACAGGTGCCCGCCACTATGCCCACCTAACTTTTGTACTTTTAGTAGAGATAGGGTTTCACCATGTTGGCTAGGCTGGTCTCGAAATCCTGACCTCAGGTGATCTACCTGCCTTGGCCTCCCAAAGTGTTGGGATCACAGGCGTGAGCCACTGCACCTGACCTTAATCAACAACTTTGTTTTTAAATGGGAGGCAGGATGTGTGTGTGTGTGTGTGTGTGTGTGTGTGTGTGTGAGAGAGAGAGAGAGAGAGAGAGAGAGAGAGAGAGGGAGAGAGAATATCCTTCCCCATCTCTGCATTCGGCCTTAAATTTTACACACTCACCACCCCCACTTCCCTGGGAAAGCGCTTCAGGTCTCTGGGCTTGGGCAGTGTTACTGATCTCCCTTGGAGGCCCAAGAGAGATATCTCTGGGATCAGGAGCTGGGATGGAACCCAGGGCTCCTGAGATGGGACAAGGCTATGCTCTGTGAACCTGTCCTGCCTCCTCACTTTGTATAATGAGGTAGATGACCTTTTGTATTTCCTCTTGTTTTCTTTCTGCACCCCACTTGGCTTGGCAGCCATAAATCCACACTGTTTCCTTCTTGGCATTTCTTAAATGTGTTCTGCCTGAATTAAAAACTGAAAAGGCGGAGGCCCAGTAGACCTTGAAATGTTCAGCTTGCCTTCTGTCCTTGGCCACTGGCTTGACAGGTCCCACAGCTCTCCTGGGAGAGTGAGCAGCTGACGAAATCCCAGAGGCCCTGAAACCTCCCTTCCAGTAAGTGCCCGTGTTTGCATATCCTGGTTCAAGAACAGGAACTGCTTGTTGGAAACTGATCAGGGAGCTAAAGTTACTGATTAAGTGGATTCGCTTCCAGCTGCAGGCAGTGGCCTCCCTGAGAAAGAGGGAATCTGTAGGGCTGTTTTTACAGATTAACATCTCTCTTGTTTGTCCACTTTCTACTTCTAAAAGTTCTTGGAACCCGTTTCCAGGAAAAAGCCAGGTAAAGTCAGAGTAGGGAAAAACAGTAAGACTTGTTTTTGTCCTCTATACTTTAAAGTTCACTTTATTTTCAGAGAGACATACATGAGGATGTCTGAAATAAGTCAACTTTAGGAAGGATAGCTAACGAGTGCTGGACACGTGCTAGGCACTGTGTGAGCACTTGGCATCTGATCTCTCTTTGGTTCCTGCAAGTTAGGAACTGGCTCCCTTTCTCAGAGGAGAATGAGGCCCCATGAATTAGGCCCATGACCATGAAATTAGTCAGTGGTGGAACTGGGGTCTTATTTTTTTGTGACAGGGTCTCACTCTGTCGCTCAGGCTAGAGTGCAGTGGTGCGATCACAGCTCACTGTAGCCTCTACTTCCCAGGTTCACATGATTGTCCCACCTCAGTCTCCCAGGTAGCTGGGACTATAGGTGCATGCTGCCATGCCTGGCTAATGGAACTGGGATTCAAATCTAGATTCCTTGCCCTGTGTCCTGGAGGTTGGCCAGGCATGGAAAAGATCCAGGCCTGATCCACTGCTTTTAGGACGTGACACTTGTCAGTAAACTTCTCAGTGACCCCCTCTTTCAGTAATTTTGCATTTTATTAGATAGAAACTGAAAACTCATGTCACGGTGTCTGAAACCAGCAAAAGAATGTTTTTTTTTTTTTTGGTCTTTGTTCCCATTCCTTGGTTGTGGTTGGGGGCTGGGTGACATTTGCTGTGCAGACAATAGCCCAGGAGCCAGGCAGAGTCCACACCTAGCTAAGTAAATAGCACTTGAAGGCCCTCGCAGGTCATGCAAGCTCCCCAAGGGTGCCTTGCTTTGAGAGACAACCATGAGAATGTGCTGCCCTTGGACTGGGAGCCTGGAATCCAGAGCTCTGGTCCTAGTTCTACTGTTATTAACACTTGCACCCCTGTGTTCCTCATCTCTGAAGTGAAGAAAACCAAGCTGATGATGTTTGAGGCCTGAGGCTGCAGGAGTCAGTTTGACTCGGGCAGTGCAGCCTGATGGTTAGGCACGTAGAGAATAGAATCCAGTTGCCTGGGGTCCAGTGTGAGTTCATGGGTGGACAAGGTGGCTCATACCTGTAATCCTAGCACTTTCGGAGGTAAAAGTGGGAGACCAGTGTGGACAACAGAGCAAAACCTAATTTCTACAAAAAATAAATAATTAGCTGGGCAGGGTGGTGTGCACTTGTAGTCCCAGCTACTTGGGAGGCTAAGGTGGAATGGGAGGATTGCTTGAGCCCAGGAATTCAAGACTGCTGTGAGCTATGATCACACCACTGCACTCCAGTCTGAGTGACAGAGCAAGACCTCGTTCCTTTTGAAAAATTTTTTCTGAGACAGAGTCTTGCTTTGTTGCCCAGGCTGGAGTGTGGTGATGCAATCTCAGCTCGCTGTAACCTCCGCCTCCCAGGTTCAAGTGATTCTCCTCTCTAAGCCTCCCGAGCAGCTGGGATTACAGGCATGCACCACCATGCCTGGCTTATTTTGTATTTTTACTAGAGACGGAGTTTCTCCATTGGTCAGGCTGGTCTTGAACTGCTGACCTCAGGTGATCCACCCACCTCAACCTCCCAAAGTGCTGAGATTACAGGCATGAGCCACAGCACCCGGCCCCTCAGTAACTATTATTGGCCAAATTTGTCCTCTTTGGCAGAGCACCTGGCAGGGACTCAGTACATCCCTAATCAGTTACTCATCTGAGACACAGAAAGGTTAAAAGTGATGCAGCCAGGACCTGGTGGCAAATTCCCCTGGCTCCAGCAATAGGTTTGTCTAACTCCTGAACCTCTGACCTACTGCTGCTCATCCATGTCTGTCCCCTGAGACCTTGAGACATGAATCCACCCTGGGTGACCTGTAAAGGCTTATTTGCCTAAAACCTGCCCAGGAGTCTTCATGCCCCCACCTCGTTTTAATAGATGAACACTTTGCCTCTAGAAACTTTCTGTTCCTTGGACACTGATGGTCATATTGCTTCTGGAATCATTGCAGTGTGCCTTCAGCCAAAAGCAGAACTGGAAACATCCTAAGTGGGCCGCTAACGAGGCTAGCTCTGTCGACTAGTTCAAGACCCCTGGCATCTTTGGCCCTGAGGTTTCTCAACTTCCAAGTGAAAGGCTTCGACTTGGCATTCTGGGACATGACCTCTGGAACCATCAGTTTCCTCATCTGTAAAACTGGCATCATGATAACTTTGAAGGTAATTGTGAGGATTAAAGAAAGTCATGCATATAAACCACCTTGCACAGTCCCTCGTGGGAGTTCTTTTTTTTTCTGGAGACAGTCTTGCTCTGTCGCCCAGGCCTGGAGTACAGTGGTGCAGTCTTGGCTCACTGCAGCCTTCACCTCCCTGGTTCAAGTGATTCTTGCACCTCAGCCTCTCGAGTTGCTGGGATCATAGGCACCTGCCACCATGCATGGCTAATTTTTGTATTTTTAGTAGAGATGGAGTCTTACCATGTTGGCCAGGCTGGTCTCAAACTTCTGGCCTCAAGTGATCCACCTACCTCGGCCTCACAAAGTGGTGGGATTACAGGTGTAAGCCACCTCACCTACCTGGAAGTTCATTTATTAGTTTGTTTTTCCTTCTCTTTAGTTCTCCTCTAAGTCTAAACTGCAGTGATTTTATGATTCAGTGCCCCACATGGTTTGCTCATTTATTCATTCATTAAAAAACCTTTTATTGTTCACCTACTATGTAGCAAGCATCACACTAGGTACTGGGTGCTAAGCATATGGTGGTGAGCAAGAACCTGTCCAGAAAACAGCAGAAATTGTCCAGCAATCCCCAGCAATCGTCCAGCAATCCCCAGCAATGCACAGAAAGACCTAGCAAAAAGATCCAGGATCAAATGCACCCAGAAGTCTGAAATTATAACTTTTATGATTGTTTCAAATGAATGCTGAGTAAATGCTACTTAGCAGGTGGCCACAGATCTCCTCATTGGCTGCTGTTGTATTTAAGACACCTGCTGCTGTTTCCAGGATGCTAACATTTACTTTGGTCTTTATGTCAATGTTATTTGCAGAGACAGCCAGCTGTGCGGCTTTTTCTCTTTCAACATTGCCACTGAATTGTGCTTTGTTGATAGGAAATTAAACACTGCTCACGTAGATAGCACCAGGGCAGCCTTCAAGACTGGTTTGAGCAGGAACCTTCTGCCCAAGATGAAGAGTAGACTCCATCTTGGGGTTAGGAATGTTTTCCTTCTTTGTGGCTTGATCATCTGGCCACATTTTACTTTACCTAGTGCTGCTTTTGTTCCCCTGCCTTTCCTTTCTTGGAGCCCTTTTAAAATAATCCCTCTGCTTGTGGGATTTTACCAGACAGTAAAGAACTGATGAACCATAAGAAGAAAAGTTTAGACAGACAGCAGATTGGTGGTTGCCAGGTACTGGGGGTGGGGAGAATGCTGAATGTTTACAGAAATGAGGACTCCTTTGGGGGTAATGAAAACGTTTTGGAACTAGACAGAGGTGGAGGTTACGCCGAACTGTGAGTGTACTAAATGCCACCAAATTGTTCACTTTCCCACGATTTATTTTATGTTACATGAATTTCCCCTCAGTTAAAAAAATTATATTAAATGAGAACAGCCAGATACGAAACAGTATGATCTATGAGCCTATGTATATGAAGTTCAAGAACAGGCAAGACTACACTATGGTGATAGAAAATTAGAACAGTGGGCCGGGCCAGGTGGCTCACATGTATAATCTCAGCACTTTGGGAGGCCAAGGCGGATGGATCACATGAGGTCAGGAGTTCAAGACCAGCCTGGCCAACATGGCGAAACCCCATCTCTACTAAAAATACAAAAATTAGCCAGGTGTGGTGGTGCACACCTGTAATCCCAGCTACTCTGGAGGCTGAGGCAGAAGAATTTCTTGAACCCAGGAGGCAGAGATCGCAATGAGCTGAGATCGTGCCACTGCAGTCCAGCCTGGGTGAAAGAGCTAGAGTCTGTCTCAAAAAAAAAAAACAAAAAAAAAAAAACAAAAGAAAAGAAAAAGAAATTAGAACAGTGGGCTGGGTGTGGTGGCTCACACCTATAATCCCAACACTTTGGGCGGCCAAGGCAGGTGGATCACTTGAGATCAAGAACTCGAAACCAGCCTGGCCAACACAGTGAAACCATGTTCTCTACTAAAAATACAAAAATTAGCCAGGCATGGTGGCACCTGCCTGTAGTCCCAGGTACTCAGGGGGCTGAGGTAGGAGAATCACTTGAACCCGGGAGGCGGAGGTTGCAGTGATCTGAGATTATGGTGAGCAAAACTCCATCTCTAAATAAATAAATAAATAAATGCAGGTTATTGGTCAAATATGAATTTCAAAGAAATTAACTTTTAGTATAAGTATGTCCCACATATTGCATTGTTTATGTGAAATTCAAATTTAACTGGGCATTTTGTATTTTTACTTATTAAATCTGGCAATCCTATATTTGAGACATTATAGAAAGTCCTATTGTCATTAAGGAATAAAATAAGATGATCTATCTGGTAAAAAGAGAACAGATCTCTGTCACTTGGTTCCCTAGAAACCTTACCTGTGGAGTCTGGAAAAATGGAACCTAAGAAGCTCCATATTTAGGTACCCCAGGCATGGCAGGGAATGGAGATGACTCAGAACTAAGAACTTTTATTGAAAGTCTGCATAATAAGGCCGGGCACGGAAGCTCATACCTGTAATCCCAGCACTTAGGGAGGCCAAGGTGGGAGGATCCCTTGAGTCCAGGAGTTCAAGATCAGCCTGGGCAACATGGTGAGCTGATGTCTCCACAAAAAATTTAAAAATTACCTGGGCGAGGTGGCACACCTGTAGTCCCAGGTACTTGGGAAGTTAAGGTGAAAGGATCACTTAAGCTTGGAGGCAGAGGTTGCAGTGAGTCAAGATCGCTCCACTGCACTCCAGCCTGGGTGAAAGAGCCAGACTCTATCTCAAAAAAAAAAAAAAAAGTTAAACTTCCAGTCCCCTTCATTTCTCCTACTCCCAGAAAGTTGTGCCCAGACAGTAGATTGGAGATTCTTCTCTAGAAAAACTGAGTTGTCTCAGGTAAATGACCCCCTCACACTCCCATTTTGTGAGTCATCAAAGGAAGAAGGCAAGTTTTCCCTTGATCGTTTTACAGGAAAAACCAAGCAATTAATAAGCCCCTCACATATAGAGAACTTCCAATCGGATTTCTATTTCCCTCATTCTCAACTTGGCCAAACCCTCTAATCAAGTGTCAGGATGGAATAAAGAATTTCTTCTGGGGGCCACTGTGATGGCTCCAGCCTGTAATCCTGGCACTTTGGTAGGCTGAGTTGGGAGGATCACTTGAGTCCAGGAGTTTGACACCAGGCTGAGCTAATCATAGTGAGATCTCATTTCTACAAAAAATAAAAAAATTAGCCGGGCGAGGTGGTGTGTGCCTGTAATACCAGCTACTTGAGAAGCTGAGCTGGGAGGATCGCTTGAGCCCAGGAGGTCAAGGCTGTGTGAGCCATGATCACTGCACTCCTGAACTCCAGCCTGGGTGACAGAGCGAGACTCCGTCTCAAAAAAAAAAAAAAAAAAAAAGAAAGAAAGAAAAGAAGAAGGGTGATAAAAGCATGAAGTAATAAGAAGTCATAGCAGAGGTTGCCTCTGAGACATAAGACTGGGAAGAGGAGAGGGGATGGACGAGGCATGCTGGTTTTGTTGTAAGCTTTTAAAATCTGCCTTGAGCAAACAAACTGTATGCACATGTTCCTTAAATAAAACAAAATATAGGGCCAGGTGCGGTGGCTCGCACTGCACCCCAGCCTGGGTGATATAATATATATATATGTTTGTATATATACGTATATATATATATATATATTTGTATATATACATATATATATATTTGTATATATACATATATATATTTGTATATATACATACATATATATATATATATATTTTTTTTTTTGAGATGGAATTTCACTCTTGTTGCCCAGACTGGAGTGCAATGGCATGATCTCAGCTTACTGCAATCTCTGCCTCCTGGGTTCAAGTGATTCTTCTGCCTCAGCCTCCCAAATAGCTGTGATTACAGGTGTGCGCTACCATGCCCAGCTAATTCTGTGTTTTCAGTAGAAACAGGTTTTTACCATGTTGTCCAGGATGGTCTCGAACTCCTGACCTTGTGATCTACCCACCTTGGCCTCCCAAAGTGCTGGGATTATAGGTGTGAGCCACCACACCCAGCCAACTTCACAGTATTTTTATCAACAGCATTTCATTTTACCATTTAAAAAAATAGCTTCTAATAATGTAAATATATATATGTATATATATATACATATATATATATATTTTTTTTTTGAGATGAAGTCTTGTTCTGTTGCCTGGGCTAGAGTGCAATGGCGCCATCACCGCTCACTGCAACCTCTACCTCCTGGGGTCAAGCAATTCTCAGCCTCAGCCTCCCGAGTAGCTAGGATTACAGGCACTACTCGGGAGGCTGAGGCCCAGCTAATTTTTGTATTTTTAGTAGAGACACGGTTTCACCATATTGGCCAGGCTAGTCTCAAACTCTTGACCTCAGGTGATCCGCCTGCCTCGACCTCCCAAAGTGCTGGGATTACAGGTGTAAGCCACGTCGCCCAGCCTTAATATATGTATTTAAATAAATACATAAGATATATGTTTAACTTTTGTAGGCACTTTAGCTTAAGAGCCATGCTTGGAGGCCTGGGGATCTTTAAGCCACTAAATTTTTTTTTTTTTTTTTGAGACAGAGTTTTGCTCCTGTTGCCCAGGTTGGAGTGAAACCTAAGTGATTCTCCTGTCTCAGCTTCCCGAGTGACTGAGATTACAGGCATCTGCCACCATGCCCAGCTAATTTTTGTATTTTTAGTAGAGACGGAGTTTTACCATCCTGGCCAGGCTGGTCTTGAACTCCCCATCTCAGGCGATCCACCCACTTCGACCTCCTTAAGTGCTGGGATTACAGGCGTGAGCCACCGCGCCCGGCCTTAGATCCTCTTTTTATGAGAAGCTGATAATTTTACCAGTCCCAGGCTTTTGCAATTCACAATGCCACTTTTAAAAGTGGGGAGGGGAAATGTGTCCTAAGCTAGGTCATTTTTTGCCAAGGAAGAATATTTGCCAAGAAGCAATCATCTATTAGCACTCAAAAGAGTAGGAAGGACGGCTGGGAAGTCAGGAGATCGAGACCATCCTGGCTAACACGGTGAAACCCTGTCTCTACTAAAATATTAAAAAAAAAAAAAGCCGGATGTGGTGGCACGTGTCTGTTGTCCCAGCTACTTGGGAGGTTGAAGCAGGAGAATTGCTTGAACCCGGGAGGTGGAGGTTGCAGTGAACCAAGATCCCACCACTGCACTCCAGCCCCAGCAACAGTGTGAGACCCCGCATCAGAAAAAAAAAAAAAAAAAATTAGCTGGCCGTGGAGGTGCACACCTGTAATCCCATCTATTTGGGAGGCTGAGGTAGGAAGAACATGATCTCAGAATATTGGATGGCCTTTTAAATTTAGTACATTGACCGGGCATGGTGGCTCACGCCTGTAATCCAAGCACTTTGGAGGCCAAGGCAGGCGGATCACCTGTTGGGAGTTCAAGACCAGCCTGACCAACACGGTGAAATCCAGTCTTTATTTAAAATAATAATAATAACAGTAATAAATTTAGTACATTACGTTTTTTGGAAAATGTCCTACATCGTGCTTATTTTTCTCATTTCTCTGCTTTCATGTGGTTTGGTCCCTGGAAACCAACAGGCCAATGTGGTTGGCAATGGCACCGCAAAGAGCTGCACGGCCATCTAGTGGCCAATTGTCTTCACTGCACATGCAACGATGGTTCTCTTCAGCAGTCCCCCAAAACAAAACCTGGTAACCCACACCCAGGGTTTCCCCAGTGAGGATCAACTTTTGCCACTTTCAGACATTTGCGAAATGTTTCACATTTGTTTTATAAACATTCTTACAGCTTTGCACTTAAAAAGATTGCCTCACTATAAATCTGAAGATTAAGTTTCCAGCCATTGAACGGTGATTTTGAGCACTGTTTGCCAAATCAGACAGGCCTGAGTTAGTGCTTGTTGTTGGGTGACTTTGGGCAAGTTACTTAATCTTCCTGACTTTCCATTTTCTCTTGTATAGCAAAGACAGGACTGTTCTGAAGATGAAGGCAAGTGTGCATGTCATGTATTTGCTACTGTTCCTGACAAATAAGTGTTTGGTATTGATTTAGTGTGTCTAAAAGGAAGTCCAGGCAAGGGATGGAAACCTAATCAAACATGCTGAAGTAAAGGCTTGCTGTAAGAAATCCGAGCAGGCCGAGTGCAGTGGCTTACGCCTGTAATCCCAACAATTTAGGAGGCCAACACAGAAGGATCACTTGAAGCCAGGAGTTCACAACCAGCCTGGTCAACATGAAGAGACCGCCCCCACCCCATCTCTACAAAAAATTTAAAAATTAGCCAGGTGCCCTGGCATGCATCTGTAGTCCCAGCTACTCAGGAGGCTGAGGCAGACGATCTCATGGACCCAAGAGTTTAAGGCTACAATAAGCTGTGATTGCAGCACTATCCTCCAGCCTGGGCAATAAACTGAGACCTTGCTTTAAAGAAAGAAAAAGGCTGGGTACAGTGGCTCATGCCTGTAATCCCAGCACTTTGGGAGGCCAAGGCAGGTGAATGGCTTGAGCCCAGGAGTTTGAGACCAGCTTGGGCAACATGGTGAAACCCCATCTCTACAAAAAATAAAAAAAAAATGCTGGGCGCGGTGGCTCACGCCTGTAATCCTAGCACTTTGGGAGGCCGAGGCGGGTGGATCACGAGGTCAAGAGATCGAGACCATCCTGGTCAACATGGTGAAACCCCATCTCTACTAAAAATACAAAAAATTAGCTGGGCACGGTGGCGCGTGCCTGTAATCCCAGCTACTCAGGAGGCTGAAGCAGGAGAATTGCCTGAACCCAGGAGGCGGAGATTGCGGTGAGCCGAGATCACGCCATTGCACTCCAGCCTGGGTAACAAGAGCAAAAATAAATAAATAAATAAATAAATAAAAATTAAAAAATAAAAATAAATAAAAAAAATTACAGGTGTGGTGGCCCAGGCCTGTGATCCCAGCTACTCGGCGGGGATGGGCTGGGAGGATCACTCCAGCCTGGGAGGGCAGAGGTTGCAGTCAGCTGAGATTGTGCAGTTGCACTCCAGCTTGGGTAACAGGAATGAATCCTGTCTCAAATAAAAAGACGAAGCACATTTTAATTAAACAGAGAAACATCACAGACATAAAATAGTAAAATGGATTATTCTCAGATTAAGCTTGGTGAAGACATATCCAAGTTCATATTTTTCTCTAATTCTTTCCCATCATCATATTGGTCCAACCCTATCCTCAGATTTTGCTTAGAATACTTCTTTATGGGCTAGGCATAGTGGCTCATGCCTGTACTTCTAGTACTTTGGGAGGTCAAGATTGGTTAAGGCCAGGAGTTTGAGAGCAGCCTGGGTAACATGGTGAGACCCCATCGCTACTAAAATTGGTGGCTCATGCCTCTAGTCCCAGCACTTTGGGAGGCTGAGGTGGGTGGATCACCTGAGATCAGGAGTTCAAGACCAGCCGGGCCAACGTGATGAAACCCCATCTCTACTAAAAATACAAAAAATTAGCTGGGTGTGGTGGCAGGTGCCTGTAATCCCAGCTACTTAGGAGGCCGAGGCAGGAAAATTGCTTGAACCCAGGAGGTGGAGGTTGCAGTGAGCTGAGATGGTGCCATTGCACTCCAGCCTGGGCAATAAGAGTGAAACTCTGTCTTGGAAAAAAAAAAAGAAAACAAAGAAAAAAAAAATCCAGGCATGATGGTATACTCCTGTAGTCCCAGCTACTCAGGCATTTGAGGTAGGAGGATCACTTGAGCCCAGGGCTTCAAGGCTACAATTAGGCCATTGTACTACAGCGAAACCTTGTCTCTCTCTCTTTTTTTTTTTTTTGAGACGGAGTTTCGCTCTTGTTACCCAGGCTGGAGTGCAATGGCGCGATCTCGGCTCACCGCAACCTCCGCCTCCTGGGTTCAGGCAATTCTCCTGCCTCAGCCTCCTGAGTAGCTAGGATTACAGGCACGTGCCACCATGCCCAGCTAATTTTTGTATTTTTAGTAGAAACGGGGTGTCACCATGTTGACCAGGATGGTCTCGATCTCTTGACCTCGTGATCCACCTGCCTCGGCCTCCCAAAGTGCTGGGATTACAGGCTTGAGCCACCGCGCCCGGCCTAACCTTGTCTCTCTTAAAAGAAAAAAAAAGTCTCTGTGGCATATGGCATAGAGAATTAGAGAATATTAGAGAATATTCTGTGGTGAGACTATTTCTCTGTGAATTAGAGAATATTTCTCTGTGGCAAGTGTTGTCTCTGTGGTGGGAGCTGTTGTCTCTGTGGCAAGTGTTGTCTCTGTGGTGGGAGCTGTTGTCTCTGAGGCGGGTGCTGTTGTCTCTGAGGCGGGTGCTGTTGTCTCTGAGGCGGGAGCTGTTGTCTCTGTGGCGGGAGCTGTTGTCTCTGAGGCGGGTGCTGTTGTCTCTGAGGCGGGTGCTGTTGTCTCTGAGGCGGGTGCTGTTGTCTCTGAGGTGGGAGCTGTTGTCTCTGAGGTGGGAGCTGTTGTCTCTGTGGTGGGAGCTGTTGTCTCTGTGGCAAGTGTTGTCTCTGTGGTGGGAGCTGTTGTCTCTGAGGCGGGTGCTGTTGTCTCTGAGGCGGGTGCTGTTGTCTCTGAGGCGGGAGCTGTTGTCTCTGTGGCGGGAGCTGTTGTCTCTGAGGCGGGTGCTGTTGTCTCTGAGGCGGGTGCTGTTGTCTCTGAGGCGGGTGCTGTTGTCTCTGAGGTGGGAGCTGTTGTCTCTGAGGTGGGAGCTGTTGTCTCTGTGGTGGGAGCTGTTGTCTCTGTGGCAAGTGTTGTCTCTGTGGTGGGAGCTGTTGTCTCTGAGGCGGATGCTGTTGTCTCTGAGGCGGGAGCTGTTGTCTCTGAGGCGGGTGCTGTTATCTCTGAGGCGGGAGCTGTTGTCTCTGAGGCGGGTGCTGTTGTCTCTGAGGCGGGAGCTGTTGTCTCTGAGGCGGGTGCTGTTATCTCTGAGGCGGGAGCTGTTGTCTCTGAGGCGGGTGCTGTTGTCTCTGTGGCGGGAGCTGTTGTCTCTGAGGCGGGCGCTGTTGTCTCTGAGGCGGGAGCTGTTATCTCTGAGGCGGGTGCTGTTGTCTCTGAGGTGGGAGCTGTTGTCTCTGAGGTGGGAGCTGTTGTCTCTGTGGTGGGAGCTGTTGTCTCTGTGGCAAGTGTTGTCTCTGTGGCGGGAGCTGTTGTCTCTGTGACGGGAGCTGTTGTCTCTGTGGCGGGAGCTGTTGTCTCTGAGGCAGGTGCTGTTGTCTCTGAGGCGGGTGCTGTTGTCTGAGGTGGGAGCTGTTGTCTCTGGCAGGAGCTGTTGTCTCTGAGGCGGGTGCTGTTGTCTCTGAGGCGGGAGCTGTTGTCTCTGAGGCAGGTGCTGTTGTCTCTGAGGTGGGAGCTGTTGTCTCTGGCAGGAGCTGTTGTCTCTGAGGCGGGTGCTGTTGTCTCTGAGGCGGGAGCTGTTGTCTCTGAGGCGGGTGCTGTTGTCTCTGAGGCGGGTGCTGTTGTCTCTGAGGTGGGAGTTGTTGTCTCTGAGGTGGGAGCTGTTGTCTCTGTGGTGGGAGCTGTTGTCTCTGAGGCGGGTGCTGTTGTCTCAGTGGTGGGAGTGGTCTCTGTGGTAGAAGTTGTTGTCTCTGAGGATGTGGGTGCTCTTGTCTCTGAGGCAGGTGCTGTTGTCTCTGTGGTGGGAGTTGTCTCTGTGGTGGGAGTTGTTGTCTTTGAGGAGGTGGGTGCCTACCTTGCCTCTGAGGTGGGTGCTGTTGTCTCTGTGGTGGGTACAGTTGTCTCTGGTGGGTGTCTGAGAGGTTACACACACAACTGGGGTGGCCCAAGGCCTATGACTCACTAATAGGTGGGGCATAAAAGTCCATCCCTGGGCTCAAGGCAGGACCAATGAGGAAAGCAGAACGGCGACGGGAAGGAGCTGAGCAAATACACGCTTTCAGGAGAGGTCTGATCACAGTCTGATTTCAAGGGCAGTGCTGGAATTCTGGCACTTTGGGAGGCTGAGGCGGGCAGATCACCTGAGGTCAGGAGTTCTAGACCAGCCAGGCCAACATGGTGAAACCCTATCTCTACTAAAAATACAAAATTAGTCGGTCATGGTGGTTGCACCTGTAATCCCAGCTACTTGGGAAGCCGAGGCAGGAGAATTGCTTTAACCCGGGAGGTGGAGGTTGTGGTGAGCCAAGATTGTGCCATTGCACTCCAGCCTGGGCAACAAGAGTGAAACTCCATCTCGAAAAAAAAAAGAAATATATTTGGAACATCAGGGTGTAGAAGAATCTCTTTAATAAAATGCAAAAAGTACCAATCATTAAGAGAAACATCATTTGCTCTGGATAAAATTTAAAAGCATCTGAAGGACAAAGTACATTATAAACAAAGGGAAAAGTGACAGCCTTGATTATTGGTAGTTGACAGTGACTGTTTCTGACCCACTCTGTGGTTCTCACTTATGAGTGTCTCATCCTTCAAGCCATTTCCTCCCCCACCCCCCCAATCTGTTTCTATGGCACCAATACCTGGATGAGACTCAGTGGTAGACCAGACCTCCATGGGATAGTGTAGGTTCAAGGACTGGTGATGCAGATGGACTCAGCTGGAATCATTTTCACATTGCTTTTTTTTTTCCACTTGATTTTTAGAGATAGGGTCTTGCTGTCTCCCAGGCTAGAGTGCAATGGCGCAATCATAGCTCACTGCAGCCTTGAACTCCTGGCCTCAAGGGATCCTCTTGCCTCAGCCTCCTAAGTTGCTGGGATCACAGATGTGAGCCACCATACCCAGTTTCACTTGGCTTTTCTACAGAACCTGACAAAGAACTGTGTGAAGGAGATACCTGAGGTCAAGCATACTTCCTGGCTCTGTATGCAAAGTCTTGGTCCTCAGATGCGCACTTGAAGTCTGGCCTCAGCTGCCCACATGGGATGAAGAATGTGTCCTGTCAGAAAGGTCTAGATCTCTGGGGGCTATTGCCATTTATCCCTTTTATTCTGGGAGAAGGACCATGTCAGCCACCATGAAGTAAGCCTAATGTCTGAGTCATAGGTTGAAAATTTCTTGGCCGGGCGTGGTGGCTCACGCCTGTAATCCCACTTTGGGAGGCCAAGGCTGGCGGATCACCTGAGGTCGGGAGTTGGAGACCAGCGTGATCAACATGGAGAAACCCTGTCTCTACTAAAAATACAAAATTAGCCAGGTGTGGTGGTGGGCACTTGTAATCCCAGCCACTTGGGAGGCTGAGGCAGGAGAATCGCTTGAACCTGGGAATCAGAGGTTGGGATGAGGCAAAATCTCGCCATTGCACTCCAGCCTGGGCAACAAGAGTGAAACTCTGTTAGGTATCCTGCTTCCTAGAAGCTGTCATCCTTGCCTTCCGCTCCTGCCTCCACCAGCGTGCCAGGTCCCTTTTGGGGTCTGACATTACAGTCTCAGGCTTTATCACACCAAGGGCTGTGACATCATGGGTGGACACAGAAACTATCGTGGTGAAAGCCCAACAGAACCCTACTTAAGCTATCTTTAAAAAAAAGTTAACGAGGCCAGGCACAGTGGCTCACGCCTGTAATCTCAGCACTTTGGGAGGCTGCAGTGGGAGGATCACTTGAGCCCAGGAATTTCAGACCAGCTTGGGCAGCACAGTGAGACCCCATCTCTACAAAAAAATAAGTTAGCCAGGCCTGGTGGCACACACCTATGGTCCTAGCTACTTGGGAGGCTGAGGTGGGAGCAGTGCTTAAGTCCAGGAGTTCAAGGCTGCAGTGACCTGTGATGGGGCTCCTGCACTCCAGCCTGGATGACAGAGCAAGACTGTCTTAACAAAAAACAAAACAAAACAAAACAAAACAAATAAGCTAATGAGTCATATAACTAAAAAGTCTAGAGATGGACTTCAGGCACAAATGGATCCAGGAACTTAAAAGATTGAATCACCAGGGGCCAGGCAGCAGTGGCTCATGCCTGTAATCCCAGTACTTTGGGAGGCTGAGGCAGGTGGATCACTTGAGGTCAGGAGTTCGAGACCATCCTGGCCAACATGGTGAAACCCCGTCTCTACTAAAAATACAAAAATTAGCTGGGTGTGGTGGCACACACCTGTAATCCCAGCTTCTCGGGAGGCTGAGACACGAGAATTGCTTGAGCCTGGGAGGCTGTGAGCCAAGATTGAGTTGCAGTGAGCCAAGATTGTGCCACTGTACTCCAGCCTGGGTGACAGAACAAGACTCCGTCTCAAAAGAAAAAAAAAGGGATTATCACCAGGTCTCCCACCTCCATCTTTATTTTCTTCCCTTTGCTATTACCTGTTGCAGATGGCTTCCTCCACCTAGCCTGGGAAAATGGCAAGCAGCTCCACCTTACACTGTCCTTACAGCGCATGATCTTAGAAGCGAAGCCCCTGTCTCCCAGTTTCCTTGTATCAGGTCTCAGAGAAGTCTTTGGTTCTACTGGGCTTACATACCCAGTCCTAAGACAATCCCTGTGGACATGGGGATGGTTGGTCTGATTGGCCAGCTTGAATCACAAGTCCAGCAGGATGGTGGTGGGGAGGGACAAAGCACTGTGACTGAGAACTTCATCTGGACCACAGGAGGTGGGGACGGGTGGGCAGGCAGGGGAAAGCATGGTAAATTTTATGTTTGTGTTACCTTAATAAAACATATTTTTATACACATATAAAAATATATATAGTAATGTATGATATATATTTGAACCAGGATAGTATCACCCAGGCTGGAGTGCAGTGGTACTATCTTGGTTCACTGCAGCCTGAAACTCCCTGGTGGCAAGTGATCCTCCTGCCTCAGACCCCAGAGTATCTGGGACTACAGACATGTGCCAACACACCTGGATAATTTTTGTATTTTATGTAGAGAAGTGGTTTTGCCATGTTGTCCAAGTTTAAACCAATTCAGTTTCCTCTCCCTTGCTGCCTCCCCAAAGTTCCTTCTGGGCTTGCCTGAGGCTATAGCTTTAATAGGGAGGAATACTGAATTCTGAATCCTGATGTGTCCTGACCTCCCACTGGCCAATAATTCTCACTGGAGTTTTATTTATTTATTTATTTTTGAGATGGAGTTTCACTCTTGTTGCCCAGGCTGGAGTGCAATGGCGTGATCTTGGCTCACCACAACCTCTGCCTCCCAGTTTCAAGCGATTCTCCTGTCTCAGCCTCCTGAGTAGCTGGAATTACAGGCATATGTCACCACACCTGGCTAATTTTGTATTTTTAGTAGAGATGGGGTTTCTCCATGTTAGTCAAGCTGGTCTCAAACTCCTGACCTCAGGTGATCCACCCGCCTCATACTCCAAAGTGCTGGGATTAGAGGCATGAGCCACCTTGTGCGGGCAAGGAGTTTTAAAAATCATTCTTAAATATAAAAGTTTATAATTGTATGTTTTTGTCTTCAGGTGGCTCCAAAGATACTACCCCAGCCTTGGAACAATGCTCAACTCAGCTCCTTCCTCAAATGGGAGAGGATCCTGTTCTTAAAAGACTTTTAGGAACGGGAAACCACACCAACTAATACTTCTCACGTTTCATCTGGCATCTCATTTTTATTATTTATTGATTGATTTACTTTTGAGACAGGGTCTCACTCTGTTGCCCAGGCTGAAGTGCAATGGTTTGATCACAGCTCACTGCAACCTTGAAGTCCTGGGCTCAGTGAACCTCCCACCTCAGCCTCCTAAGTAGCTGGGGCTGTAGGTGCATGCCACTACAGCTGGTTCATTTTTATTTATGTATTTATTTTTTGAGACAGAGTCTCGCTCTGTTGCTCAGACTGGAGTGCAGTGGTGCGATCTCAGCTCAAAGCAACCTCTGCCTCCCGGATTCAAGTGATTCTCCTGCCTCAGCCTCCCAAGTAGCTGGGATTACAGGCATGCACCACCCTTGGCTAATTTTATTTTTAGTAGAGTCAGCGTTTCACCATGTTGACCAGGCTTGTCTGGAACTCCTGACCTCAGGTGATCCACCCACCTCTGCTTCCCAAAGTGTTGGGATTACAGGCGTGAGCCACCACAACTGGCCTGGTTTTTTTTTTAGAAAGAGCTTGCTCTGTCACCCAGGCTGGAGTGCAGTGGTGTTATCTTGGCTCACTGCAGTCTCTGCCTCCCAGTTTCCAGTGATTCTCCTGCCTCAGCTTCCCAGATAGCTGGGATTACAGACACACACCACTATGCCTGGCTAATTTTTGTATGTTTAGTAGAGACAGGGTTTCACCACGTTGGCCAGGTTGGTCTCAAACTCCTGACCTCAGGTGATCCACCCACCTCATCCTCCCAAAGTGCTAGGTTTACAGGCGTGAGCCACCACACTCGGCCCTGTTTTGTTTTTTGAGATAGAGTGTTGCTCTATCACCTAGACTGGAGTGCAATGGTGTGATCTCCACTCACTGCAACCTCTGCCACCTGTGTTCAAGCGATCCTCGTAACTCAGCCTCCCAACTAGCTGGGATTACAGGCATGTGCCACCATACCCAGATAATTTTTTTTTCTCCAGACAGAGCCTTGCTCTGTTGCTCAGGCTGGAGTGCAATGGTGTAATCTTGACTCACTACAGCTTCTGCCTCCTGGGTTCAAGCAATTCTCCTGCCTCAGCCTCCCAAGTAGCTGGGACTACAGGCACCCCCAACTAATTTTTGTATTTTTTGGTACAGATGGGTTTTACTACATTGACCAAACTGGTCTCGAACTCCTGACCTCGTGATCCACCAGCCTTGGCCTCCCAAAGTGCTGGGATTACAGGTGTGAGCCACTGCATCCAGCCCAGATTTTTTTTTTTTTTTTTTTTTTTTTTTGTATTTTTAGTAGAGACAGGGTTTCACCATGTTGGCCAGGCTGGTCTTCAACTCCTAGCCTCCCTGCTCGCCTTGGCCTCCCAAAGTGCTGGGATTATAGGCCTGAACCACCACACTCAGACTATTTTAATTTTTTTTCTTAACTAGAGATGAGGTCTTGCTATATTGCTCAGGTTGATTTAGAACTCCTGGCCTCAAGGGATGCACCTGCTTGAGCTCCCAAAGTACTGGGATTATAGGTGTGAGCAGTTGTACCTGGGCAGTTCAATG
The DNA here is from genome assembly GCF_030222135.1 of Aotus nancymaae. NCBI lineage: Eukaryota > Metazoa > Chordata > Mammalia > Primates > Aotidae > Aotus > Aotus nancymaae. The sequence goes on from NW_026988491.1 coordinate 3,697,664, forward strand.
TTTTTAAATTTCAAATTAGAGAAAGCATTTAAGACTGGGTGTGGTGTCTCATGCCTGTAATTTCAGCACTTTGGGAGGCAAAGGCAGGAGGATTACTTGAGATCAGAAGTTCAAAACCAGTCTGGCCAACATGGTGAAACCCTGTCTCTACTAAAAAAAAAAAAATTAGCCAGGCGTGGTGGCACACGTCTGTAATCCTAGCTACGGAAGAGACTGAGGCAGGAGAAGTGCTTGAACCTGGCAGGCAGAGGTTGCAGTGAGTTGAGATCACACCACTGCACTCCAGCCTGGGTGACAGAATGAGAAAGAGAGAGAGAAGAATGAGAAAGGGAGAGAGAGAGGAAAGAAAGAGAAGGAAGGAAGGAGAGAAGGAAGGAAGGAAGGAAGGAAGGGAGGGAGGGAGTGAGGGAAGGAGGGAGAGCATTTAAGCAATATACATATATAATAGTAACTTTGGAAAATAAAGAAGATAAAAAGGTTCCATTAAGGCAGGAACCATGTTTGTCTCATTCATTGTAACAACGCTTGTACCCAACAAAGTGCTTGGCACATAGGTGTTCAAGATATATATGTTGAGTGAATGAGTAAATCATAGATGCCTCACTGTAATAGCACAAGTTTAAGCATATTGGTGACTTTTTCTGTTTCTCCAAATATTAGGCTTATTTATTGTTTTTAGTACTTTTATTCTAGTTATAAAAATAATACATGTTGATTGTAGAGAATTTGGAAAATTAAAAAGCAAACCAAAAAGAAAATTAAAATCGCCTATATTTCTACCACTTAGAGGAAAATCTACCATTAATATTTTATGTTTTTCCTTCCAGGCTTTATTCTAGGCATATACGTGTTTGGAGGTGTGTGTATGTGTGGGGAGCCTTTGAATTTGGAAGTACCAAAATGAGAGATTTACGGAATTTAGAAGCTTTGGCAGGAACTAAGCACTATGATTTTTAGAATGAGCAGCTCTTTCTACTTGAAAGGCTGAGGCAGAGGATTGCTTGAGCCCAGGGGTCTGAAGCTGGCTGCAGTGGGCTATGATCAGCCTAGGTGACACAGCGAGACTCTGTAAAAAAATAATAATAGTGAAAAAAAAAGAACAAGCCGGGCACGGTGGCTCACACCTGTAATCCCAGCACTTTAGGAGGCCGAGGCAGATGGATCACTTGAGGTCAGGAGTTGGAGATCGGCCTAACCAAAGTGGTAAAACCTCGTCTCTACTAAAAATACAAATAAATTAACTGAGTGTGGTGGCTCATGTCTGTAGTAGGCTCATGCACTCCTACTTGGGAGGCTGAGGCAGGAGAATTGTTTGAACCTGGAAGGTGGAGGTTGCAGTGAGCCAAGATCGTGCCACTGTACTCCAGCCTGGGTGACAGAGCAAGACTCCATCTCAAAAAAAAAAAAAAAAAAAAAGGAAGAAAAGTAGCTTTAACATACTGTTACAGCCCACTTAATCCTGGGGTCATCTTTTGGGGCAATCTTAGCCCTGGGCCTGAAAGGAAGCCAGCATGACCTTGGAGCACAGTCGCTGAATGAATGTCCTTGGGTTGGGAAGCTGAAGCTCTGGGTCTGTTATCTGCGCTGCTGCTAACTTGCTGCATGATCTCACATGAGGCTCTTTCCACATGTACCTCTCATAGCTCTACAAGGAACGACCCAGGCCAGAAACCTGCCAAATCCTGTCAAGTACTAAGATCTGCAAAACGAATCTGCCTCAGGAAAGCCAGGGAAGGTGGGGCTGGATGGAGGGTGTGTTCCAGCTGGAACATCTGCTCTGGGCCAGGCACAGTGGGGAAAACCAAGATGGATTCATTATGGCCCTGCTCTCATGATTGGGGTGAGTCACGTTTTTATAATTAATAAACCACAGCACATTCAAGTCCCCACTAATTCAAATATTTACTAGGGGTCTATTCTGTGCCAGGCAAAGGCATATGGATAAATAAGACATAAGGAGTTCAGTGTGGACAGGGATTGATGAAACTGTGAAGTCAAGGATGGGGTTGACTATATCCAGAAGGGCATTTCTGGTAGCGGAAACATCTTGCATAAAGGCAGGCAGTCTGTGGCAGACACTGCTGCTAGAGACCTCTTTTTTTTTTTGTGATGGAGTCTCACTCTGTCACCCAGGCTGGAGTGCAATGGTGCAATCTGGGCTCACTGCAACCTCTGTCTCCCAGGTCCAAGCGATTCTTCTGCCTCGGCTCCCGAGTAGCTGGGATTACAGTGCCTGCCACCATGCCTGGCTAATTTTTGTATTTTTGGTAGACACGGGGTTTTGCCATGTTGGCCAGGCTGGTCTCAAACTCCTGACCTCAAGTGATTCCACCCACCTCGGCTTCCCAAAGTGCTGGGATTACAGGCGTGAGCCACTACGCCTGGCCTGCTTAGAGAAATCTTAATGTCTATTCTCTTCTTTCTTACTAAATTAGAATAACAGAATGCCAGTTTCCTTCACCAGGACAGCCATGTACCTAGCTAGGAAACAGGTATTTCCCATGGCTTTTTTGCAGCCATGATGGGCCAAGTGACTGAGATCTTGCCAATGAGAAGTCAACAGAAGGTGCTGTGCTAGGAGCTTTTGAATACATTCATTCATTCATTCATTTATTATTTTTAGAGATAGAGTCTTACTCTGTTGCCCAGGCTGGAGTGCAGTAGCACTATCATAGCGCACTGCAGCTTCAAACTCCTGGGTCCAGGTGATCCTCTGGCCTCAGCCTGCCATGCGTCACCACACTCAGCGAATTTTTATTTATTTTTTATAGAAACAGGAACTTGCTGTGTTGCCCAGGCTGGTCTCAAACTCCTGGCTTCAAGAGGATCCTCCTACCTCAGCCTCTAAAAGTGTTGGTATTACAGACATGCCACTGCACCCCACTGTGTTCGTTTCTTACTGCCCATGACAATTACAGTTAGTACTAGCTTATCTCCATGACCACCACAAACACATACTTGGCCATTAATTCTGCTCACCCAAATCTCTATTGCTCTGACTTCTGGGCACCCAGTAGTGGCCAATGAGTTGTGAGCTAGGCCCAAACAGAATTGCTGGTGTGGGATCTTTCAGAGTTGTCTCCCTCTGTCATGGCAACCAGCAATATTCAAAATAAGGGCTACTGGAAAGCACACTGGCTCATGCCTGTAATCTCAGCGACTCAGGAGGCCAAGGGTAGGAGGATGGCTTGAGGCCAGGAGTCTGAGACAAGCCTGGATAACATAGCAAGACTCATTATCAAAAAAAAAAAAAAAAGTCTACTTTGGTGTCATACTGGCTTTTGGAGGGAAGTGTGAAACTGCCAGCTAGCATGTAATGGATACATAGTGTGAGGTAGCAATACATTTTTTTTTTTTTTTGAGACAGAGTCCCAAAGAATATTTTGAGACAGAGTCTCTGTCACCCAGGCTGGGGTGTGGTGGTGTGATCTTGGCTCACTGCAAACTCTGCCTTCCAGGTTCAAATGAGTCTCCAGCCTCAGCCTCCAAAGTAGCTGGGACTATAGGTTCGCAGCACCACACCTGGCTAATTTTTCTATTTTTGGTAGAGATGGGGTTTTGCCATGTTGGCCAGGCTGGTCTCAAACTCTTGACCTCAAGTGATCCTCCCACCTCAGCCTCCCAACTGCTAGAATTACAGGCGTGAGTCACTGTGCCTGGCAGGAATACATATTTTATAAATTGATACATAATGTCACATATTGATGGGTACATGTATTTGTTACATGCACAGAATGTGTAATGATCAAGTCGGGGTATTCGGGATATCCATCACCTTGAGGATTTACAATTTCGTTCTTTTTTTTTTTTTTTTTTTTTTTTTTGAGACGGAGTTTCGCTCTTGATACCCAGGCTGGAGTGCAATGGCGCGATCTCGGCTCACCGCAACCTCCGCCTCCTGGGTTCAGGCAATTCTCCTGCCTCAGCCTCCTGAGTAGCTGGGATTACAGGCACGCGCCACCGTGCCCAGCTAAGTTTTTGTATTAGTAGAGACGGGGTTTCACCATGTTGACCAGGATGGTCTCGATCTCTTGACCTCGTGATCCACCCGCCTCGGCCTCCCAAAGTGCTGGGATTACAGGCTTGAGCCACCGCGCCCGGCCTTTTTTTTTTTTTTTTTTTTTAAGATGGAGTCTCACTCTGTCACCCAGGCCGAAGGGTTGGAGTGCAGTGGCGCAATGTTGGCTGACTGCAACCTCAGCCTCCAGGGTTCAAGCAGTTCCTCTGCCTCCGCCTCCCAAGTAGCTGAGATTATAGGTGCCTGCCGCTAGGCCCAGCTAATTTTTGTATTTTTAGTAGAGACGGGGTTTCACTATGTTGGCCAGACTGGTCTTGAACTTCTGACCTCAGGTGATCCGCCCACCATTCTCAAAGCAGGAGAATCGACTGAGTCCAGGAGATGGAGGTTGCAGTGAGCTGAGAAGGTGCCATTGCAATCCAGCCTGGGCAACAGAGTGAATGAGACTCCATCTCAAAAAATAAAATAAAATAATAAATAAATTTAATTAATAACAGGTCAAGTGTTGTGCTTCACACCTGTAATCCCAGGACTTTGGAAGGCTGAGGCAAGAGAATTGCTTAAGGCCAGGAGTTCAAGATCAGCCTGGGCAATATAGTGAGACCCCACCTATAAAAAAATATTACTTAAAAACTAGCCAGGCATGGGGGTGCATGGGAGTCCCAGTTAGTCCCAGCTACTCGGGAGGCTGAGGTGCAGGATTGCTTGTGCCCAGGAATTCAAGGCTTCAGTGAGCTATGATTGTGCCACTGCACTCCAGCCTGGGTGACAGAATGAGATCCTGTCTCAAAAATAAGTAAAGGAATGAGTGAATGAAGAAATCAATCAATAATAATTTAATTAATAACAACATAAAATTAAAAATTCAGTTCCAAAGCTCCATGAGCCACCTTTTAAGCACTGGACAGCCATAGCTGGCTATTGGCCATAGCATAGGGCAGTGCAACTACAGTCATGTAGCACGTAATGACTTTTCGGTTGATGATGGGCAGCGTACACGAAAGTGGTCCCATAACATTATAATACTGTATTTTTTTGTGTGTGTGTGAGACAGAGTCTCGCTCTGTCACCAGGATGGAGTGCAGTGGCACAATTTTGGCTCACTGCAACCTCCACCTCCCAAGTTCAAGTGATTCTCCTGCCTCAGCCTCCTGAGTAGCTGGGACTACAGGTGCACGCCACCATGCTCAGCTAATTTTTGTATTTTTGGTAGAGTCAGGGTTTCGCCATGTTGGCCAGGGTGGTCTTAATCTCTTGATCTCGTGATCCACCTGCCTCAGCCTCCCAAAGTGCTGGGATTACAGGTGTGAGCCACTGCACCTGGCCTATGATGCTGTATTTTTACTATATCTGTTCTATGTTTAGATGTGTTTAGATACACAAATACTTGCCATTGTGTTACAACTGCCTACAGTATTCAGTGCAGCAACATGCTTTACAGGTTTGTAGCCTAGAAGCAATAGTCTGCAGCATATACTCTACATGTGTAGTAGGCTACACCAGGTAGGTTTGCGCAAATGCACTCTATGATGCTCACGTGGTGAAATCGCCTCATGATGCATTCCTCAGCTGTGTTCCTCATCAAGTGATGCACAAGTGTGGAACATTTCCATCATTGTGGAAGTTCTATTGGATCACACTGGTCTATACTTTTCCCATTTCATTATACTGCTTCCTTTGCCCATTCCCAAGTGATCAGACATGGAGCCCTGTTCTCTAGAAGCTCACAGGCAACCAGGGAACCAAAGGTCTTTAATACAATGCAGAACTGTGCTGAGATACATTGGAAAGATGTGGAGAGCTAGCTGTGGGAGTTCAGCGGAGGAAACAAGTATTTCTGGGAGAAAGTAACTTTAGTGGAACCTCGCAGACGACAAGAAAGAGAAGAGGGGTGTCAGGGGAGACACATGAACCTGATGAAACAGGATCGTTCCGTGCTTTCCCAGAAGAGAGATCGTGGCTGGCCACTTGCTTCTCAGCTCAGTGAGTTCTCCCCAAATTGATTTATTGATTCAATGCTTCTCAGCTCTGTGAGTCCTCTCCAAATGGATTTATTGATTCAGTGTAATCCCAATCGGAACCCCAGCAGGGTGTGTGTGTGTATACACTGCCAACTGTTGGCCTTTTTTTTTTTTTTTAGATGGAGTCTCACTCTGTCGCCCAGGCTGGAGTGCAGTGGCACGATCTCGGCTCACTCTAACCTCTGCCTCCCAGGTTTAAGCAGTTCTCTGCCTCAGCCTCCCAAGTAGCTGGGATTACAGGTGTGTGCCACCATGCCTGACTAAGTTTTATATTTTTAGTAGAGACAGGGTTTAACCATATTGGCCAGGCTGATCTTGAACTCCTGACCTCGTGATCCACCCGTCTCAGCCTCCCAAAGTGCTAGGATTACAGGCGTGAGTCACTGTGCCTGGCCCTAGTTGGCCTCTTAAGTTTGTTTATTTATTTTTATTATTATTATTTTTTGAGATGGAATCTTGCTCTGCTGTCCAGACTGGAGTGCAGTGGTGCAATCTCAGCTCAGGGCAATCTCTGTCTCCTGGGTTCAAGCAATTCTCCTGTCTCAGTCTCCTGGGACAGGAGTAGCTGGGACTATAGGTGCCTACCTCTAGTAGCTGGGACTATAGGTGCCCACCACCATGACCAGCTACTTTTTGTATTTTTAGTAGAGCTGGGGTTTCGCCATGTTGGCCAAGGTGGTCTCAAACTCCTGACCTCAGGTGATCCACCTGCCTCAGCCTCCGGAAGTGTTGGGATTACAGGCGTGAGCCACCGTGCCTGGCTGATTTATTTATTTATTTGGTTTTAAAAACAGGGCTGCTCTGTCATCAGACTGGAGTATAGCAGTGCGATCACGGGTTACTGCAGCCTCGAATTCCTGTTCTCAAGTGACCGTCCCACCCCGGCCTACAGGGTAGCTGGGACTATACACACCACCACACGTGGCTAATTATTTTATTTTTTGTAGAGATGGCGATCTCACTATGTTGCCCAGGCTGGTCTTGAACTCCTGGGCTCAAGTGATCCTCCTGCCTCAGTCTCCCAAAGCATTGGGATTACAGCATGAGCCACTATGCCCAGCATGATTCCAGAATTTATATGGAAATGCAAAAGACCTAGACTAGCGATAGTATCAAAGAAAAACAACAAAGCTGGAGGACCTATACTACTAGAGTTGAAACTTACTAAAAAGCTACAGCAAATAAGACCAGGTGGTTCTTGTGCAAGGTGATGAATAGACCAACAGAATAGTACATAGGGGTTCAGAAACAGACCCTCATATATTAACAGACAGTCACCAGCTTTACAGCAGTGGTAACGCTACAGTGCAGTGGGAAGCAGATGGTCATTTTAATAAATGGTCTTAGAAACTTTAATTGCTGTATGAAAGAAAAGGAACCCATACCTCACACCAGAAAAATCAGCTGGAAATAGACCATAGACTTAAATTTGAGACAAATGAATCTTCTAGAAGGAAACATAGGAGAATATTTCATGACCTTGGGGTAGGTGAAGATTTCTTAAACAGAACACAAAAACCACTAACTAGGGCTGGACAACCTGCCTCATGCCTCATCCCAGCACTTTGAGAGGCTGAGACGGGGATCACTTGAGTCCAGGAGTTTGAGACCAACCTGGGCAACATGGCAAAACCCCATCTCTATAAAAAATTATCTTGGGAGGCTGAGGCGGGCAGATCACAAGGTCAGGGGTTCTAGACCAGCCTGGCCAACATAGTGAAACCCTGTCTCTACCCAAAATACAAAAATTAGCTGGGCATAGTGGCACATGCCTGTAATCTTAGCTACTCAGGAGGCTGAAGCAGGAGAATTGCTTGAACCTGGGAGGCAGAGGTTGCGGTGAGTTGAGATTGCGCCACTGCACTCCAGCCTAGGTGACAGAGGGAGACTCCATCTCAAAAAAAAAAATTATCTGGGCATGGTGGTGGACACCTGTAGTCCCAGCTACTCAGGGGGCAGAGTGGGGATGGCTTGAGCCTGGGATGTCGAGTCTGCAGTGAGCCAAGATTGTACCCCTGCACTTCAGCCTGGGCAACAGAGTGAGACTCTGTCTCAAAAAAGGAAGAAAAGGAAAGAAAGAACTTAGATCCCAAAGGTTCTAGGTGGGGAAATTCTGAAGTTGTCATCATCCATATGTACATATTCACATGGAGATTTAAAAAAAAAAACTCAAATAAAAGAATTGTGGGCTGACAGGACAACTATAGATTAAGAGTCAGTCCTTTTCATTTGTTTGTTTGTTTGTGTTTGTTTATGTGTTTATGAAGAGATGGTCTCAGTCACCCAGACTGGAGTGCAGTAACATGATATAGCTCACTGTAACCTTGACCTCCTCTACTCCAGCAATCCTCCCACCTCAGCCTTCTGAGTAGCTTGGGACTACAGGCTCACACCACCATTCTTAGTTAATTTTTTAAAATGTTTTGTAGAGACAGGGTCTTGCTATGTTGCCCAGGTTGGTCTCAAACTCTTGGGCTCAAGCAATCCACCCACCTTGCCTCCTAAAATGCTGAGACTATACTGGAATGAGTCACCACGCCCAGCCTAGACTCTTATATATGATTTGCAAATATCTCATCCCATTCTGTGGGTAGACTACCCAATAATTATAATGAACAAGAGTTGCACAGGCATTTTGCAAAAAGGAATATAAAAATGAACAATAAACATGAAAAGCTGCTCAAAAATTTTTTGCCATCAGAGAAATATAAATTAAAACCACAAAGAGGCAGGACACAGTGGCTCATGTTTGTAGTCCTAGAATTTTTGGAGGCCAAGGTGGGCAGGTTACTTGAGCCCAGGACTTGAAGACCATCCTGGGCAACATGGCAAAATCTTGTCTCTACTAAAAATACAAAAATTAGCTGAGCATGGTAGTATATGCCTGGAGTCCCAGCTACTTGGAGGCTGAGGTGGGAGAATCACCTGAGCCCAGGAGGTTGAGGCTGCACTGGGCAGTGATTGCACCACTGTACTCCAGCCTGGGCGATGAGAGTGAGACCCTGTCTAAAAAAATAAAATAGGCCGGGCATGGTGGCTCATGCCTGTAATCCCAGCACTTTGGGAGGCCGAGGCGGGTGGATCACAACGTCAAGAGATCAAGACCATCCTGGCCAACACGGTGAAACCCTGTATCTATGTTAAAAATGTTTAAAAAATTAAAAATAAGGGCTGGGCGCGGTGGCTCATGCCTGTAATCCTAGCACTTTGGGAGGCCGAGGTGGGTGGATCACCTGAGGTCAGGAGTTCAAGACCAGCCTGGCCATAATGGTGAAACCCCATGTTTAAAAAAAAAAAAAAAAAAAAATTAAAAATAAACCAAAAAGAGATACCATCACATACTTATCCAGAATGGCAACAGGGAAGGACTACCATGTGTTGGTCAGGAACAATTGGAACTCCTATTTTTTTGATGGGAACATATATCAATACAACCACTTTGAAAAAATACTTGGCAGTGGTTACTAAATCTAAACATATTGACTGGGAATAGTGGCTCATGCCTGTAATCCCAGCACTTGGGGAGGCTGAGGCAGGTGGATCACTTGAAGTCAGGAGTTCAAGATCAGCCTGGCCAACATGGTGAAACCCTGTATCTATGAAAAATACAAAAATTAGCTGGGCATGGTGGTGCATGTCTGTGATCTCAGCTACTCTGGAGGCTGAGGCAGGAGAATTCCTTGAATCCGAGAGGTGGAAGTTGCAGTGAGCTGAGATCATGCCACTGCACTCCAGCCTGTGTGACAGAGCGAGACTGTCTCAAAAAAAGCAAAAAACCAAATAAACATATACTCTATGAGCCAGCAGTTCCACTCCTGGGCATATACTTTTCTTTTTTTTTTTGAGACGGAGTTTCGCTCTTGTTACCCAGGCTGGAGTGCAATGGCGCGATCTCGGCTCACCGCAACCTCCGCCTCCTGGGTTCAGGCAATTCTCCTGCCTCAGCCTCCTGAGTAGCTGCGATTACAGGCACGCGCCACCATGCCCAGCTAATTTTTTGTATTAGTAGAGACGGGGTTTCACCATGTTGACCAGGATGGTCTCGATCTTTTGACCTCGTGATCCACCCGCCTCAGCCTCCCAAAGTGCTGGGATTACAGGCTTGAGCCACCGCGCCCGGCCGTGAGCCACCGCGCCCGGCCCACATATACTTAACAGAAGTGAGTGTTATGTCTACCAAAGGACACGTTCAAGAATACTCTTGGCCAGGAGCAGTGGCTTATGCCTGTAGTCCCAATACTTTGGGAGGCCCAGGTGGGCCAATCACCTAAGGTCAGAAGTTCGAGACCAGCCTGGCCAACATGGCAAAACACCGACTCTATTAAATATACAAAAATTAGCTGGGCATGGTGGTGGGCACCTGTAATCCCAGCTACTCAGGAAGCTGAGGCAGGAGAATCACTTGAACCCGGGGGCAGAGGTTGCAGTGAGCCAAGATTGCCCCATTGCACTCAAACCTGGGCGACAGAGCAAGACTCTGTCCCCGCCCCCCCGAAAAAAAGAATGTTATTTGCAGCCTTCTGCATAAGTGCCTCAAGCTGGAAACAACCTAAATATCCATCAACGTCTGTATGAAGTTCAGAAACAGACAAAATTAATCTATGCTGATGGAAGTCAGAATAATGGTTTCCCTTAGGTGGCCACTGACTGATAGGGTACACGAGGGAGCAAGCTGGGGTGCCAAAAATGTTTCATCTCTTGATTGGGGAGGGTGGATATTGTGTGACTGTGATATATGTGAAAAATTCCTCCAGCTATACAGCTGTCACCTTATCAGAGAGTCCTTCCCTCACCACTTTATTGGAAGTAGCATTTTGCGTCCTACCGTCTTGCTGCCCTGATCCTGCCTAATTTCTCTTCATAGTCATCATGACTACCTGTTAGTTGGCTCAGAGTGCCACAACACAATATTATAAACTAGGTGCCTTTTTAATTTTTTTTTTTTTTTCGAGACAAGGTCTAGCTCTATTGCTTAGGCTGGAATACAGTGGCTCACTGCAACTTCTGCCTCCCAAGCCATCCTCCCACCTGAGCCTCCCAAGTACCCCAGACTACAGGCGTGCACCACCATGCCCAACTCACTTGTGTACTTTTTGTAGAGACGGGGTTTTGCCATGTTTCTCAGGCTGTTCTGAAACTCAGAAGCTCAAGCGATCTGCCTCCCCACCCCCCAGGCCTCCCAAAGTGCTGGGATTACAGGCCTGAGCCACTGTGCGCAGCCAACTAGCGGGTTTAAACAACGTACACTTATTTTCTCACAGTTCTAGAGGCTGGGAAGTACAAGATCGAGTTCTGGCTGATTTGGTTTCTGGTGTGGTGTGGGCTCTTTTCTTGGCTTGCAGGGAGCCACCTTCTTGCTGAGTACTCACATGACTTCTTCTCCATATGCTTGTGGGAGAGACAGCACTCTGGTATTGCTTCTTTTTTTTTTTTTTTTTTTTTTTTTTTTTTGAGACGGAGTTTCACTCTTGATACCCAGGCTGGAGCGCAATGGCGCGATCTCGGCTCACCGCAATCTCCGCCTCCTGGGTTCAGGCAATTCTCCTGCCTCAGCCTCCTGAGTAGCTGGGATTACAGGCACGCGCCACCGTGCCCAGCTAATTTTTTTTGTATTAGTAGAGACGGGGTTTCACCATGTTGACCAGGATGGTCTCGATCTCTTGACCTCGTGATCCACCCGTCTCGGCCTCCCAAAGTGCTGGGATTACAGGCTTGAGCCACCGCGCCCGGCTGGTATTGCTTCTTATAAAGGTATTATACTTATAAGGGATCAAGATCCCACCCATAGACCTTATTTTACCTTTATTACTTCTCTATAGGCCCTGGATCCACATCTAGTGATGTTGGGGGTTGGGGCTTCAACATATGAATCTTGGGAGGTGGGAGGAACACAGATATTCACTTCCTATCACCAACATACCAAGTATTTGGTTATTAACATGTTTCTCATCCATCTCCCCCAACTAGAGTCTTGTCTCCCTAAGAGAAGGGACTCCATTTTGGCCACTATGACATCTCCAGTACCAATAATGGTTCCTGGCACCTAGGAGATGCTCCATGAGTATTTGTTGAATGAATGAAAAAAAAGAAGTGGGGTAGTGTTGTTGCAGCCAAGTGCTATTAAGCCAAACATCTGGAAAATGGGAATAGCACAATAAATGTTAAGACCTTGTCATTAATATTTATTAATGATAAGAGTATTTTGTATGCTAACTAGTTTCTGCCTTGAAATAGTTTACATTCTAACAGAGGAAACACTTATGTGCATTTTGCTGTTTTATAGCGTGTATTATGTTGGATCATTGCCTCCTTTTTTTTTTGTTTTTTTTTGAGATGGAGACTCACTCTGTCACCAGGCTGGAGTGCAGTGACACAATCTCTGCTCACTGCAAGCTCCAACTCCCTGGTTTAAGCGATTCTTTTGCCTCAGCCTCCCAAGTAGCTGGATTAAAGGAGAAGCCACCATGTCCAGCTAATTTTTGTATTTTTAGTAGAGACGAGGTTTCACCATGTTAGCCAGGATGGTCTTGATCTCCTGACCTCATGATCTGCCCGACTCGACCTCCTAAAGTGCTGGGATTACAAGTGTGAGTCACCGCGCCCAGTTGATTATTGCCTCTTTTAAAGAAATTGTTTCTTAGTTTATCATTCTCTGATAAGCATCTTGAATATAGGAGTCAAAGTTTAGAACTTGGTTCTATTTCTGACTTCACCACTAATTTGCTGTATGCCCTGGTTAATCCCTTTCCCTCTACCTATTGTGAAATAAAATGTTGCGATTTGAATTAATATCTCTGAGGTCAATTCTTTGCAGCTGGAAAATGTTAACGACTTGCCTAGTGTGTTGTTCCTGTTTCTAGCACTAGGGGGCAATACAAGCAGCACCTTGGAACACATTCTGCTGTTAGAATTCTTGCCATCAGTTTAGGGTTGATGCAGAAAGATGATTGCTCTCTGTTTTGGTTCTCCCGCCTCTTCTGAAACTTTAAGCTCACAAATTTGAACCTTCTACCAAACTAGAGACGGAAACTTTCATCAAAGAAGAGGACTGGCTGGCTCATGCAATCTTGGATCCATTGCTTTTGACTCTGTTGTAGACAATGTACATGGTTAGAGAGATGGCATGTGGCGAATACGTTATGAGTGACAAATGGACACCCCACAGGAGGAAAACTGATGTGTAGACTTAGATTTTGTTCAGAGAGAAAAACGATTTAGTAACACCATCTTGCTATGATGTTGGGCTGAGATCAGCATGTGGTTGGAAGGTCCATGGAGCCTGTGCATAAAGAGGAAGACCCGTGGCCTGAACCCTAGGAGACCTGCACTGAAGTCCCAGCTTGTCCAGTGAAGTGCTGTGTGATCCTGGGCAAGTTACTTCCCGTATGAGAATTAATTTTCTACCTACATAAGTAGGAGGGACCTACACATAGCCAACACATACCCCATATACATTCTTACATTGAAATAAGTTACGTTCTAAAAGAAGAAAGATTTATCTGCATTTTGTTGTGTGTTTTATAGCAGGTACTATGTTGGATCATTGCTTCTTTTAAGGAAATTGTTTCTTTATTTTCAATCATTTTTTTTTCACTCTCTCAACCCACCTTTTCCTGACTCCGGGAAGAACTGGGAAGAGAAGGCCAGGAAATTGTTTCTTAATTTATCACTTTGTGTTAAGTGTCTTGAATATAGGAGTCAAGACACCAGGACAGGTATCTCTTACCAAACATTGGAGCCTTTCCTACCAAGTCCAGACACAGACGCAGCCTCGGAATCCTTTTTAACACTACAGCTGGTGAGAGTTTGCCCATGAGGGGAAACCTTTTTGCCACCTCTGTTAACCTTGAATTATTTCTTCTTCTCTTCTTTTTCTTTCTTTTTTTTTTTTTAGAGATGGGATCTCACTATGTTACCCAGGCTGGTCTCAAACTTAAGTGATCCACCCACCTCAGACTCCCAAAGTGCTGGGATTACAAGCGTGAGCCACTGAGCCCAGACTGACCTTAGATTATTTCTGAAAGTCCTTTTGGCTGGGTGCAGTGGCTCACACCTGTAATCTCAGCACTTTGGGAGGCCGAGGTGGGTGGATAACGAGGTCAAGAGATGAAGATCACCCTGGCCAACATGGTGAAACCCTGTCTCTACTAAAAATACGAAAACTTAGCCAGGCATGGTGGTGCACGCCTGTAGTCCCAGCTATTTGGGAGGGTGAGGCAAGGGAATCGCTTGAACCCAGGAGGTGGAGGTTGTAGTGAGCCCAGACTGCACCACTGCACTTTAGCCTGGGTGACAGAGTGAGACTCTGTCTCAAAAAAAAAAGGTTCAAAATGAGTTCGAGTAAACATGTCCTGATTGATGTTACATGTTATTACTCAGCTAGAAGTCAGAAAACCTGGGTTCTAATCTGGTCTCACCCTTTACAAATAAAGGGACTAGCCGGGCGTGATGGTTCATGCCTGTAATCCCAGCACTTTGGGAGGCCCGGGTGGGCATATCATGAAGTCAGGAGTTCAAGACCAGCCTGGCCAACATTGTGAAACCCTTTCTCTACTAAAAATACAAAAATTAGCCAGGCGTGGTAGCAGGTGCCTGTAATTCCATGTACTCGGGAGGCTGATGCAGGAGAATCACTTTAACCAGGGAGGCAGAGGTAGCACTGAGCTGAGACCATACCGTTGCACTCCAGCCTGGGCAACAGAGGAAGACTCCATCTCAAAAAACAAAACAAAACAAACAAAAAGCAAGTGAAGTAACTAAACCTTTCAGAGCTTCAGTTTCCCTGTCTTTAAAGTGGAGAGAAGTACACCTGCCCTATCTATGTCAGGTTGTGAGGGTCAATGAAATTATATAATACACTATACAACTCCAAAGAAACATGATACATATTTTTTTAAGAGATGAGATCTCACTATATTGCCCAGGCTGGAATGTAGTGGCTATTCACCGTCATGATCATAGTGCACTGTAGCCTCTAACTCCTTTCTGCTGTTTTCTGAGATGAGCTTGAATCAGCATGGTCAATTGGAGAGGGGCCTTCAGGCTGGGGCTGTGGGTGAGTCACTGAGTGAAAATAAATCCTGATGGTGGCAAATATGGAATGTTGGTTTAATTGTCCAAAAAACAAAGTGCATGCTCCTGACCCAGAAACTTTATTTTAAAAGTTAATTTTTCATAAATGAAATATTTATTAGGCAATTATTTATGACAATTACTTTAGATTCAGCAGCATGCCACTCTGCCATAGTGTTTTTTTTGTTGTTATTGTTGATACAAGGTCTCACTATGTTGCCCAGGCTGGTCTCCAACTCCTGGACTCAAGTGATCCTTCTACCTCAACCTCCCAAAGTGCTGGGATTACAGATATGAGTCACTGTGCTTGGCCTGCCGTGGTGTTTTATTTGCTTTTTAATTCAATCACCCTGGCTTTTTTTATTAGAATTTACATGGTATATTTCTTTCCAGTCTTTGTGTGTGTGTGTGTGTGTGTGTGTGTGTGTGTGATTCTTTTTTTTTTTTTTTTTGAGACAGAGTATCCCTCTATTGCCCAGGCTGGAGTGCAGTGGCATGATTTCAGCTCATTGCAACCTCCGCCTCCTGTGTTTAATTATTCTTCTGCCTCAGCCTCTCTAATAGCTGAGATTACAGGCATGCACCACCATGCCCGGCTAATTTTGTATTTTTAGTTGAGACAGGGTTTCTCCATGTTGGTCAGGCTGGTCTTGAACTCCCAACCTCAGGTGATCCGCCTGCTTTGGCCTCCCAAAGTGCGGGGATTACAGGCGTGAGCGACCGAGCCTGGCTATTTTATTTTTTTGAGATGGAGTCTCGCTCTGTTACCCAGGCTGGAGGGCAATGGCACGATCTCGGCTCACTGCAACCTTTACCTTCTGGGTTCAAGTGATTCTCGTGTCTCAGCCTCCCAAGTACCTGGGATTACAGGCACTCACCGTCATGCCTGGCTAACTTTTGTATTTTTGTAGAGACGGGGTTTCACCATGCTGGCCAGGCTGGTCTTAAACTCCTGACCTCAGGTGATCCACCTGCTTTGGCCTCCCAAAGTGCTGAGATTACAGACATGAGCCACCGTACCTAGCCCATTTTAACCTTTATTTATTTATTTTTGAGACAGAGTCTTGCTCTGTCACCCAGACTAGAGTGAAGTGGCACGATCTCAGCTCACTGCAACCTCCGCCTCCTGGTTTCAAGTGATTCTCCTGCCTTAGCTTTCCGAGTAGCTGGGATTACAGGTGCCTGTACAATTCAGTGGCATTAAACACATTCACAATGTTGTGCAACCATCATCACTGCCAATCTCCAGAACTTTTTTATCTTCACAAACAGAAACTCTGTACCCATTCAACAATAAACCCTCATTTCTCCTTCATGCAGCCCCTAATAACCCCTATTCCACTTTCTGTCTCTGTGACTGTGCCTATTTTAGGTACCAGATACAAGTGGAATCACATAATGTTTGTCCTTCTGTGTCTGGATTATTTCACTTAGCATGATATTTTCCAGGTTCATGCATGTTGTAGCATGTATCAGAATTCAGCTCAAGGTTGAATTATATTCCCTTGAATGTCTACATCACATTGGTATCCATTCATCTGTTCATGAGCAGTTGGCTTGTTTCCACCTTTTGGCTATTTTAAATAATGTTGCTATGAACGTTGCATACAAGTCCCTGCTTTCTATTCTTTGGGGCATGTACCTAGAAGGTGAATTGATGGACTGTATGGTAATTTTATGATTAACTTTTTGAGGAACTGCCTAACTTTTCCATAACAGCTGTACCACTTTACATTCCTATCAGCAATAAACAAGGGTTTCGATTTCTCTGCATTCTCACCAACACTTTTTTTTGAGACACAGTTCACTCTGTCATCCAGGCTGGAGTGCAGCGGCATGATCTCAGCTCACTGCAATTTCTGCCTCCTGGGTTCAAGCATTTCTTATGCCTCAGCCTCCAGAGTAGCTGGGATTACAGGTGTGTACCAGCATGCTTGGCTAATTTTTGTATTTTTAGTAGAGGTGGGGTTTCACCATGTTGGCCAGGCTGTTCTCAAACTCCTGACCTCAAGTGATCTGCTCACCTCAGCCTCCCAGAATGCTGGAAGTACAGGTATGAGCCACTCTGCCCAGCCACTTTTTTTTTTTTTAAATCATGACCATCCTAGTGGGTGTGTAATAATATTTCATTGTGGTTTTGATTTGCATTTCCCTGATGGCTGATGATGCAAAGAATTGTTTAATGTACTTTTTGGCCATTGGTACACTATTTTTTGGTGTCATTTCTTTTTAAAATAAAAAATATTTGAAATACCAAAAGATATATAGGACAACACAACAAACATTTGTGTTCCCACCACGTGACTTAAGAAATAAAATATCGGCTGGGCACAGTGGCTGTAATTCCTGTAATCCAGCACTTTGGGAGGCCTAGGTTGGCAAATCAGTTGAGCTCACAAGTTCAAAACCAGCTAGGGCAACATGGTGAAACACCGTCTCTATAAAAAAATACAAAAATTACCTGGGCGTGGTGGCACATGCCTGTAATCCCAGCTACTACTCGGGAGGCTGAAGCAGGAGAATTGCTTGAACCAGGGAAGCGGAGGTTGCAATGACCTGAGATTTTGCCACTGCACTCCAGCCTGGCAACAGAGCGAGACTCCATTTCAAAAAAAAAGAAGAAAGAGAGAGAGAAAGAGAGAAAGAGAAAAGAAAGAAAAAAAGAAAGAACACAAAGTACTCCCCAAACTGTAGAAAACCCCTGTGTGCTCTTCTAATCACTTATTTGCCCCCTCCCCCAAGTAAACATTATGCTAAGCTTGATGTTTATTATTCTCATGTGATTCTTTATAACTTTATTACATCCATACATATGCGGAACAAGAAGTGGTATTGTTTTGCATATTTGTACAGCTTATTTATTTATTTATTTATTTGAGACAGAGTCTCACTCTGTCGCCCAGGCTGGAGGCACTGGTGGGATCTTGGCTCACTGCAAACTCCATCTCCTGGGTTCAAGTAATTCTCATGCCTCAGCCTCCCACGTAGCTGGGACCACAGGCGCCTGCCACCATGCCTGGCTAATTTTTGTATTTTTAGTAGAGACGGGGTTTCATCATGTTGTCCTGGCTAGTCTTGAACTCCTGGGCTCAAGCAATTCACCCACCTCGGCCTCCCAAAGTGTCTGGATTACAGGCATAAACAAGCACGCTTGGCTGACTTTAATCCTCTTGAAGTTGATCTTTGTATATATTGTGAGGCAGGAGTCTTCCCCTGACACACATACTTTTTTTTTTCTAAGTAGATAACTAGTTGTTCAATAGTCAATGGCAGAGCCAGGCATGGTGGCATGTGCCCATAGCTCCTACTACTTACTCAAGAGGCCAAGAGAATTCCTTGAGCTCAGGAGTTCAGGGCTGCAGTGAGCCATGGTCACACCACTGCACTCCAATCTGAGTGAAAGAGCGAGGCCCTGTCTCAAAAATAAATAAATAAAAGGAAAAAATAAAAACAGGAAAAAAAAAAGGCCATTGATTAATATCATTTCCCTATTTAAAACCATCCTGTGGCTGTCCCATCTTCTTACCTTGGTCTGTGAGAGTTGCATTAATTGCCCAGACCACCTCCCTCCTCCCGCCCCGCCAGCCCCCTGCCACCTGGCCTCTCGTTGCTCTTCTGTTCTCCACCAACAAGTACCTTGACCTTTCTTCACTTCTAAGGGGCTGGGCTCTCTAGCCTTCACTGATTTTGTTTTCACTACCTGGTATGCCCATATTCTTCTGGTTTCAGTTGATACTAGTTGCCATGGGTTGAAAGGTGACCATTCCAAAAGATGTGTCCACCTAGAATCTGTAAATGTGATCTCATTTGGGAAAAGTATGAAATTAGGATGGGCGCGGTGGCTCACACCTGTAATCCTGGTACTTTGGGAGGCTGAGGCAGGTGGATCACTTGAGGCCAGGAGTTTGTGACCAGCCTGGCCAACATGGTGAATCCATGTCTCTACTAAAAATACAAAAATTAGGCTGGGCTCATGTCTGTAATCCCAGCACTTTGGGAGGCTGAGGTGGGTGGATCACGAGGTCAGTAGTTCAAGACCAGCCTGGCCAATGTGGTGAAACCCCGTCTCTACAAAAGATACAAAAAACTAGCCAGACGTGGTGGCATGAGCTTGTAATCCCAGCTACCCAGGAGGCTGAGGCAGGAGAATTGCTTGAACCTGAGAGGCAGAGGTTGCAGTGAGCTAAGATCACGCCATTGTACTCTGCCTGGGCGGCAGGGTGAGACTCTGTCTCAAAACAAAAACAAAAACAAAAAATTAGCCAGGCGTGGTGCTGCACGCCTATAGTCCCAGTTACTCGGGAGGCTGAGGTGAGACAATCACTTGAAGGAAGGCAGAGGTTGCAGTGAGCAGGGATCGCGCCACTGCACTCCAGCCTAAGCAACAGCAAGACTGTGTCTCAAAAAAAACAGAAAAAGAAAAAATAAATGAAATGAAATGAAGTTAATGATTTCCAGATGAGATCCTCCTGGATGACCTGGGTGGACTCTAAATTCAATGACGAGTGTCCTCACAATAGAGGAGGAAAAGACACAGAGCAAAGGGGAAAGTCATGTGAGGATGGAGGCAGAGGCTGGAGTGATGGAGCCACAAGCCAAAGAACTCTGGGAGCCACCAGAACCTGAAAAAGGCAAGGGAGAGTCCTCCCCTAGGGTCTGTGGAGGGAGGCTGGCTGTGGTGACACCTTGATTTAGGACCTGTGGCCTCCAGAACTGTGAAATAAAGACAGGGTCTCCCTCCCTGTGTTGTGCTGGCTGATTGTGAAGTCCTGGGCTCAAGTGATCCTCTCGTCTCGGCCTCCCAAAGTGCTGGGATTACAGGTGTGAGCCCCTGTGCCTGGTCTCATTTCTGCTGTTTTAAGCCATCAAGTTTGTGGCAATTTGCTACAACAGCCCTGGGAAAATACTAATAGGCAGAAAGCTGGAGTGGGGAACAGCAAAGTCAGGGGACAGGGAGCCCAGACTAGAGGCTGGAGAAGACCAGCAGGTGGCGGGATGAGGTGTGCTCACCTCCCCCACACACCAGGAGCAGGGCAGTCCTTTTACTCATAGGCAACTCCATTCCCCAGGGCTGAGAGGATGGGGTGACCATGGAGGGAGTGGAAGTGACAGGGCCACACTGGAAAGACCCTTGGCTCCCAATGTCCTCAATGAAATGAACAAATCCCATTGGGACACCTTTAGATCTCTCCTCTGTGGAGGAGAGATGCAGGAGGGACCCTCAGGAGGCTGCAAGAACATAGGGTGGTGAATGAACAAATGCTTCAGGGACTCTGGTGGGCATAGGCCTTCACAGTGCAGTCCAGGCCACTGGACTCACATTGTTCTCCTGTTCTCCAGCCACAGGTACCTTGACTTTCCTTCACTTCTAAAGGGCTGGGCTCTCTAGCCTTCACTGATTTTTTTTTTTAGAAAGAAGAAAGAAAGAAGATAGTGATGGCAGTAAGGACAACAGGGCCCTGGGGGGCACATGGCTATGTTGTGGCCTAGAGAGAGGCAGACTCTTCTCAGAGAGAGACCAAGGGCCTCTAGCTCTGGCTAGAGCATGGCTACAAGCAAGGTGGCTAAGGTCAGGAGACCATGGTTTAGAGGCAGATGCCAGCAGGCTAAAGGACAATTCTGGAATGGGGCAGGCAGTGGGAGGGCTCCTGTGTCTTTGGGCTTCTTTGATCCCTGAGACACTTTGGACGGGACAGAGCCTTGGCCACCAACGGGGTCATGTCTGTTTAAACAAAATTTAACACGGGAGGTAAATCATTAACTCACTGAAGAAACAAACAGGAGTACAGGCCATATCTCTGACACCAGGACTTGAGAGCCATAGGGATGTTAAGAACTCCTGCATATCAGAAGTGGCTACCACTCACGGCTTCTGTAAGGGAGTGCAAGCATTTGGTGAGCACCTTCTATAAGTGAGTCTCCATGCCAGGTGCTGTGGGAACAGATGCTTGAAGATGCTCAGTCTGCCCTGAGCTCCGAGCTGGGGGAATCCGAGCTCACAGCCATTGTGAGCATGCCCATGCCTGTCTCCAGGCCCACTATGGCCCATCCATCATCTCACGTAATCCTCAGGCTGACCCTGTGAGGCAGGGCAAGGATTGCCTGCATTTTATAGACAAGGAAACCCAAGCTCAGAGAGGGAAAACAACTTGCCTTGGCCACACAGCTTATCAGTGGTGAGAAAAATAACCAGGAGCTGGCTTTTGCAAAAAGAAGAAGAAATCATTCTGATTTGAGGACGTGTTTAGGAACGTAAGGGCAGGAAGCACAGCTTCCTAAAAGACAGGAGCCAGGTCCAGCAAAGCCATCAGAAGGCAAGGCAACCACCGATCCTGTCTGGGACCGCAGACCTCCCAACTCAAGGGTTCTGGCATCAGATCTGGGTCCAGTCCTGACTTTACCATTTATTACCTCTGTGACCTCAGGCAAGCCTACTTCCCCATCTACAAAACAGGGATACCAGAGTCCCCAAGTAGGGATCACAGGAGAAGACACAGGCAAAGCCATTGGCACAGTGCCTCGCACATAATGAATGCTCAATAAAACCCAAGTTGCTGTTATCATTTCACTGGTAGGAAACAGCCTCCCCAGGCCTCCCAGCTCCAGGAACACCCACCAACTCACTAGCACCCTCCTTCTTACTTCTTCAACCAGAGGAAGCAACTATTGAAAGTTGGTAGAGCAACTATACTAACTAGAGCAAGTGAGAGAGGCAGGGTCATTTCATTCAAACGGTTTCAGGTATGTGTGGACTAGTTTAAAGAAAAGTGGTGGGCCGGGCGCGGTGGCTCACGCCTGTAATCCCAGCACTTTGGGAAGCCGAGGCGGGTGGATCACGAGGTCAAGAGATCGAGACCATCCTGGTCAACATGGTGAAACCTCGTCTCTACTAAAAATACAAAAAATTAGCTGGGCACGGTGGCACATGCCTGTAATCCCAGCTACTCAGGAGGCTGAGGCAGGAGAATTGCCTGAACCCAGGAGGCGGAGGTTGCGGTGAGCTGAGAGCACACCATTCACCATTGCACTCCAGCCTGGGCGACAGAGCGAAACTCTGTCTCAAAAAAAAAAAAAAAAAAAATTAGCCAGATACGATGACATGCTGAGATGGCAGTCCCAGGTACTTGGAAGGCTGAGGCAGGAAGATCGCCTGAGCCCAGGAGTTTGAGGCTGCAGTGAGCTATGATTGTGCCACTGCATTTCAGCCTGGATGACAGAGGAAGACCCTGTCATGAAGGAAAAAAGGAAAGAAGGAAGGAAGAAAGGAGAGAGAGAGAAAAGAAAAAAGAAAGCAAAAAGAGAGAGAGGAAGGAAGGAAAGAAGGGAAGAAAGGAAGAAAAGAAAGAGGCTTGAATGTCAGGAGTTTATTTTGGTGTAGATTCATTTAGCAAACATGTATCGTGTCAACCGTATGGGAGGCATTTTGCCAGGGATTAATTACCTGCCTAAGCAAAAGGCATAGTCCTTGTCCTCAAGGAGTTAAATGGTCTAGTAGGAGGAAACAGGCACAGAAATGGGTGAATATTTTGCAACATGATCTAAGTTCCAAGAGGGACCTGCTGAAGGTGGGAGAACAGGGGGAGGAGCATCTGTCCACCAGGGGTTGGGAGAGGGGTGGAGAAGACCTTAGAGGAGGCAACTACCCCATCTATTTTTGCTTTTATGTGTTTTGCCTGACTACCACCCATTCCTCCTTTACTAAGGGGACAGTCATCAGCCAAACTTGGTCAATATAGTTTCAAGGTACTGATTCAGGTCCCCTGCTCCAGAAAAGGGCAGATGAGCCAAGTCTAGCCAATCAACAGAGTCCATCTTCCTGGCCATAGCAATTGGTTCAGCGAGGTGTACATAAATCAGGTCTGGCCAATGAGAATCAACCCATGATTTGGGTTGGCACTGAGGGGAAGGGCGCTCTCTTTTCAACAGGAATGTTAACGACGTGGATGAGCTGAGCCCTAAAGAGAGGGGCCGCCATGTAAGAAACCGAGAAAAGTGGCTTCACAGAGGAAAGCAGAGCAGCAAACTGGAGAGCAATGGCACCTGACAGTATCTCTGAGCCCCTGGTCCCATCTGTGTATGAAACCGAAATTATCTCTGGACCTCAGCCAGGCAGGGTGGCTCACGCCTGTAATCCCAGCACTTTGGGATGCCAAGGCGGGCAGATCACTTGAGCCTAAGAGTTCGAGACCAGCCTGGGCAACATAGCAAAACCCCGTTTCTACTAAGTATTTTTTTTTTTTTTTGGACAGTTTCTCTGTCGCCCCAGGCTAGAGTGCAGTGGTGTGATCTTGGCTCACTGCAACCTCCACCTTCTGGGTCAAGCGATTCTCATGCCTCAGCCTCCCAAGTAACTGGGATTATAGGCGTGTACCACCACTGGCTCATTTTTGTATTTTTAGTAGAGATGGGGTTTCACCATGTTGGCCAGGCTGGTCTCCAACTCCTGACCTCAGGTGATCCGCCCACCTCCCAAAGTGCTAGAATTATAGGCATGAGCCGCTGCGCCCGGCCCCTCTATTAAGTTAAAAAAAAAATCATCCGGGCTTGGTGGTATATGCCTGTAGTCCCAGCTTTTCAGGAGGCTGAAGTGGGAAGATCGCTTGAACTCAGGAGTTAGGGCTGCAGTGAGCTGAGATTGTGCCACTGCACCCCACCTGGTGACAAAGTAAGACCCTGTCTAAAAAAAAAAATATATATATATATATATGTATATAGTTACTGTATTAATCTGTTCTCATGCTGCTAAAGACATACCTGAGACTGGGTAATTTCTAAGGTATTTATTTATTTATTTATTTTTTTGAGACAGAGTCTCACTGTCCCCTGGCTGGAGTGCAATGTTGCGATCTTAGCTCACTGCAACCTCCACCTCCCGGGTTCAAGGGATCCTCCTGCCTCAGCCTCCTGAGTAGCTGGGACTACAATTGTGCGCCACCATGCCCAGCTAATTTTTGTTATTTTTAGTAGAAACGGTTTCATCATGTTGGTCAGGATGGTCTCGAACTCCTGTCTCATGATCCACCCACTTTGGCCTCCTAAAGTGCTGGGATTACAGGCATGAGCCAGTTTATATATATATATATATATATATATACACACACACACACACACACATATATATAATTTCACTATATTTTCAAGAACGTTCATTGCAGTATTGTTTGTAGAAGCCAAAGAGTGGAAACAACCTGCATCTACCAACAGAGAGGGAGTTATGGACAAATAAAGATTTGCTTTAAAATAATGCAGATGGGGAGGGAGGGAGGGAGAGAGGGAGAGAGTAGTGGGAAAAAGCTGAAGCAAGACTGGCCAGATGTTAATAATTAGTGAAACTGGGCTCATCCAGTTCCATTCACTCTTTTGCATATGTTTGAAATTTTCCAAGATAATTTTTTTTTTTTTTTTTTTGAGATGGAGTCTCACTCTGTAGCCCAGGCTGGAGTGCAGTGGCGCAATCTCAGCTCACTGCAACCTCCCCCCAACCCCGGGTCCCAGTTCAAGCAATTCTCCTATCTCAGCCTTCCAAGTAGGTGGTATTACAGGCACAAACCACCATGCCCAGCTAATTTTTGTAGTTTTTAGTAGAGACGGGGTTTCACCATGTTGGCCAGTCCGGTCTTGAACTCCTGACCTCGTGATCCACCTGCCTCAGCCCCCCAAAGTGCTAGGATTACAGACGTGAGCCACCAGGCCCGACCAATACATTTTTTAAAAATTTAAATTATGTTATGTCCATTACCAGAATATTCTGCAAAATTAAAGGTGAAACAGACCTTGATGTGCTGATACAGCAAGCATTCCAAGACAAAATACAGGGCATATCACAGCACGTATAGTATTTTCCTGATTTATTTTTCTCTCTGGATCTTGGGTGTATATAATTAGATTGGTCATGACACGCTGGCATCATTGGTCCATGTATGGTCTGCTTTTATTTACTTGGTTAATGAGTTTTAATAATAAAGACCCATGATTCCACCATCCAGAATGAAAACCAGGACTTTGAAAATAACCTACAGGCTATTGTACAATATGACATGTTCATATGGGTTAGATCTGTCCCCACCAAATTTCATGTTGAATTGTAATCCTCAGTGTTGGACGTGGCCTGGTGGGAGGCAATTGGGTCATGTGGATGGAGTTCTCATGAATGAATAAGCACCATCCTCTCGGTGCTGCTCTCCTGATAATGAGTGAGTTATTGTGAGATCTGGTTGTTTAAAAGTGTGTAGCATTGGCTGGGCATGGTGGCTTATGCCTGTAATCCCCGCACTTTGGGAGGTTAAAGCGGGCGGATCACAAGGTCAGGAGATTGAGACCATCCTGGCCAACATGATGAAAACTCGTCTCTACTAAAATACAAAAAATTAGCCAGGTGAGGTGGTGCACTCCTGTAGTCCCAGCTACTCAGGAGGCTGAGACATGGGAATCGCTTGAACCCAGGAGGCAGAGATTGTGGTGAGCTGAGACAGTACCACTGTACTCTAGCCTGGCAATAGAGCAAGACTCTGTCTCAAAAAAAAAATTTTTTTAGCATCTTCCTTTTCTCTCCCTTCCTTCTGCTGTGGCCCTGTAAGATGTGCCAGCTTCCCTTTCACCTTCCACCATGGTTGTAAGGTTCCTGAGGCCTCCCCAGAATCATGTATGCTTCCTGTACAGCTTGCAGAACTGTGAGCCAATTAAACTTCTTTTCTTTATAAAATTCCTGGTCTCAGGTATTTCTTTCTTTTCTTTTTCTTTTTTCTTTTTTTTTTTTTTGAGACAGAGTCTCACTCTGTTGCCCAGGCTGGAGTGCAGTGGCATAATCTTGGCTCACTGCAACCTCTACCTCCTGGGTTCAAGTGATTCTCCTGCCTCAGCCTCCCAAGTAGCTGGGACTACAGGCATGTGCCACCACGCATGGCCAATTTTTGTATTTTTTAGTAGAAATGGGGTTTCGCCATATTGGACAGGCTGGTCTTGAACTCCTGACCTCATGATCTACCCGCCTCAGCCTCCCAAAGTGCTGGGATTACAAGCATGAGCCACTGTGCCTGGCCAGTCTCAGGTATTTCTTTATAGCAGTGTGAGAACAGGCTAGTAGTATTAATATGTGCTATATGTTAAGAGAAGTATTAGAGAAAAAACTTTTGCTATACAAGAGCAAAAACTTGGCAGTAGACTGAATGTCCATCAAGAGAAGAATGAAATGGATGAACTCTGATATTATCGATGCAATGACACATTATATAAGGGTCAAAACAGGTGAATTCCAATGACTTAATAATATGGACAAATATTTGCAATATACTATGAAGTGGAAAAAAGTAAAGAAAGGTTCTGAAAGATTGTATTCATTGTGATACTCTTTTATAAACATAAAAGCAACTAAAATGAATAAAAATAAAATTTTAGATTACATACAGATGCAAAGAAAGTATATAAAAGGAAAGTAAGGGATTCAAAATAATGGATAACTTAAGTGGGGGAAGACGGTATGAGATGGGAGAATCTTACAGTTAGATATTCTTGTTTTGTTTTTGTTTTTCTTTCTGGTTTTTTTTTTTTGAGACAAAATCTCGTTCTGTCACCCAGGCTGGAGTGCAGTGGCGTGATCTCAGCTCACTGCAGCCTCCACCTCCCTGGTTCAAGCAATTCTCCTGCATCAGCCTTCCGAGTAGCTGGGATTACTGGTGCACACCACCATGCCTGGCTAATTTTTTGCATTTTTAGTAGAGATGGGTTTTCACCATGTTGGACAGACTGGTCTCGAACTCCTGAACTCGTGATTCGCCCACCTTGGCCTCCCAAAGTGCTTGGATTACAGGCGTGAGCCACCACGCCTGGGCTCTTTTTTTGTAAAACAAACAAAAATATGTATATATGCATGTGTGCATATATGTATATGTGATACATATGTGATATATACATAAACATATTTACAGTATATATACAGATTTATAGTCTATAGACTATAAATCTTTATGGTATATATGTATATATTTACATATACATTATATATACTATTAACCTATAATATACACAGTATACTATAGCATACACTGTATATATAGTGTATATACAGTATATATCTAGACACAGTATGCAGTATATACTGTATCTATAGTATATACTATAGATGTGCAGTGTATATACTCTATATGTATATATACTGTATACATACATACAGTGTGTATATATAGACACATACTGTAAATGTTATCTATATACACACACACAAATACTGAAAATCTTTGCAGACCGTTGTGAAAGTATCTGTAGACTAAGAGTGGGCTTTCTTGATCCTCGTGGCTGTGGCTTCCAAGAGCCTTAAGGCTCTAGTTGACCAAAACCAAAGAAGGTGGCACTGGCTTGCACAAAGAAGACAAGGTTGTGTGATATCTCTCTTCCTCATCATGTCTGTGCTCAGTATTTAATTGTTGCCAGATAGCACCTCTGTATAAATGAGACCATGTAGGAGGCTGGGCACCTCCATGCTGTGTACTTTTGTTGATCTATTAGCTCGTTGTAAGTGCTAGGTCTTGGTTTTCTGATCTCTAAGGTGTCTTTCAGCAATAAAATGTGAGGCCTATTTGAATTCCATGTCACATTTGGAGATGACAGATTGGTCATCTTCTGCATTGTGAGTTATTTCTTCTAAGTGCCCTCAACTGAAATGATAAGGAGGCCAGACATGGTGGGTCAGGCCTGTAATCCAGGCACTTTGGGAGGCTGAGGTGGGAGGATCACTTAAAGCCAGAAATTTGACCACTTGGGCAACAAAGCAAGATCCTGTCTCTACAAAAACAAAAATAAGAACAGGCCATGCATGTTGGCTCATGTCTATAATCCCAGCACACTGGGAGGCCGAGGCAGGTGGATCACTTGAGGTGAGGAGTTCAAGACCAGCCTGGCCAACATGGTGAAACCCCATCCCTAGTGAAAAATACAAAAATTAGTCAGGCGTGGTGGTGCACACCTGCAATCTCAGTTACTCAGGAGGCTGAAGCAGGAGAATTGCTTGAACTTGGGTTGCACCACTGCATTCCAGCCCGGGAAATAGAATGAGACTGTCTCAAAGAACAACAACAACAACAAACCACACGCACAGACACAGACACACATGCACACACACACACACACACACACACGTTAACCAGGTGTGGTGGTGTATGTCTGTAGTTCTAGTTACTCAACAGGCTGATGTGGGAGGATTGCTTGAGCCCAGGAGTTTGAGGATATAATGAGCTACGATCATGAGACTGCACTCCAGCCTGGGCAACACAGTGAAACTGTGTCTCAGAAAAAATAAAATTAAAAATCAATAGTCTAGGTATTTGTTCATTCGTTCATTGACTTAATACACAGAGCCCTTCTTTATTTTAGGTTTCTGACTTTGGAATCTTTTTCATTTTTCTTGATTTGCAAAAGATTTTTTGAGAGGTACATACTAGAGTTGTACTATGTGAAACTATGTTTGGCTCAGCTGCTTTTAGCAAAGTTTGGGTTTCTTGACCCACCTCAATCTCAGTTTCTTTGGTTTGATGGTGCATATGTTGTAAGTGGGTGTCAACCTCTTATCACTACTGCTAGTCACTGAACTAGTCAGCTTTACTGCTGTATTTTTCAGGAGTCTTTTGTTACAGGGATGGATCCAAGTGCTCAATGGATGCAGCCAGTACCCTTCCTCTTATTTATCTCATCTCAGCTTGTCTCTCCTCCTTTTTCCTGCAGCAGCAACAGCAGCATTTTCTATGTGGTTGAGGAAAAAAGCCACAGTTTAAGTTTACATAATCCTTACAGTTTGAGATGCCAGAGGATAAGAAAGATCTCTCTCCCAAATTGGTGTAGATTAAATTTCAGGGAAGATTCTAATTGGTCCTGCCTTGGTCACATGCTCACTTCTGAACCAATGATCGTAGTTAGGGGAGTGGACTGCTTTGATTGGCTAGTCTGAGTCATATGCCCACTTGTGTTGGGATGCTGAGCTCTGTGATTGACAGCCCCCCAGAGACAGCATGGGCCAGGAAGGCGCGGTACTCCTAGTAAAGAGGAATGTTGAGTCAGTAATTCCTGTTCATTACTACTTCCCTGCAAGCTGATGTTGTTTCCCACTCACAGTGAATGGAGTGTATATTCTCACCCAAACTGTTTTCTTTCCTATTAACTCACCTCTGTGCTAAGCTCTGCTGTCTAATATTGTTGGACAAAAGCAAGTAATTGGCCTTTATTTCCTTCTGATGTTTTCTCCCAATTCTTTTTTCTTTATCTTCAAATAGGGACATGATCAGTGTAAAAGCAACCTGACTTCCCTATATTTTAAGGTCTAATGAGCCCTCATCCCTCATCAGCCTTTCTTGGCCAAGTAGGCATGTGATTACATTTCCACTTCAATTAAATGCTGCACCCTGAAGACAGATGCCTCTTGTGGTCAAGGGTGCTGCCCACAAATACAACCGTGTCCTATATATAGTGCAGTATTTATACTTCTGAGATCTTGGAACTTCTTCCTTTTCCTCACCTTAATAGCTTAGAAGTGATCATTTTACCACTTGGTCCAATCAGCGCCTACTTTGTCTAATTTCTCTTCTGTGTCTCTTGAGTCAAAAATGGCCTGTAAATGTATTCATTTAGCTCCACTGCAATACTAATCTTTAGAAATCTATTTCTAACATTTAAAAACTAGGAGACGCTACAGACAAATCTGGATTTTTGCTTCTTTTAAACAAATCAGAAGATCTGTGCATCTTGGGTCCACATTCCCCACAGCAATGACATGCTGGAGTGGCCCTCTGCACTGGCCATGCATTCCCCAGGCCACCACTCCCAAGGGTGTTCCCATTTGAAGCACTGTTGTCATTTACCATCTCACTTGCTGGTTATTTTTGCTTCCATTTGGCCCACTTCACTCAGTCACATTCCCTGCCTGGCCCCTGGAGCGCTGTTGGAGTTTGTGACTCCAGGTTGGGCGGTCATTGCAAATCAGGGGCAGGTTGAAGCAAGGTTTAAACCACTGATGAGTTGGGGCCTAGACTGGCTTTCTGCCTCAAGGCTCAAAGTAGACACAGATTGATGGCATACTTCAAAGGCCAAAGAGATACTTCTGAGAGTTTGAAAGAACTGCTGCTACTTGTCTATATAACATCTATTGTGCCTTTCAAGAGAATTATATGATGTTTAAATACAATAAACAAAAGTTTCCAGAAATAGATATAAATACTGTAGAAGAATGCTAACATATCTTACATCTGGATCACCTTAAAGAAGCAACATAAGGTTCAAAGTCTTAAGATGATTTTGTAAAATAGTGATGTGTACTTATATTTTATTAAAATCTTTTATTGACTTCTTTATCTGTCCCATATAGTAATAAATGTTTGCAGATGGAAGGAAGAAATGAAAAAATAGAGAACTACTGGTGCAGTGGCTCCGTCTCAAAAAAACCCACAAAAAACAAAAAACGAAAAAAGAAAGGAACTACTTGAATGCAGAGATTGGTTAATCCATTTTTTTAATTTAGTTTTTTTTTTTTTCTTGAGACGGAGTCTCACTCTGTCACCCAGGCTGGAGTGCAGTTGTGTGATCTCAGCTCATTGCAACCTCCGCCCCCAAGGTTTAAGCAGTTCTCCTGCCTTGGCTTCCTGAGTAGCTGGGACTACAGGTGCATGCCACCACGCCTGGCTAATTTTCGTATATTTTTAGTAGGGGTTCACCATGTTGGCCAGGCTGGTCACGAACTCCTGACCTCAAGTGATTCACTCGCCTTGGCCTCCCAAAATACTGGGATTTCAGATGTAAGCCACTGCCCCTAGCCCATTTTTTTCATTTTCTTTATTTTTAATTAAAATATATGGAACGCTTCAAGATTTGTGTGTCATCCTTGCGCAGGGGCCGTGCTAATCTTCTCTGTGTCGTTCCAATTTTAGTATATGTGCTGCCGAATCGAGCATTTTTTTTTTTTTTTGAGACCAAGTCTTACTCTGTCACCTGGGCTGGAGTGCAATGTCACGATCTCAGCTCACTACAACCTCTGCCTCCCGGTTTCAGCGATTCTCCTGCCTCAGCCTCCTGAGTAGCTGGGACTACAGCCGCCTGCCACTATGCCCAGCTAATTTTTTGTATTTTTAGTAGAGACGGGGTTTCACCATGCTAGCCAGGATGGTATCGAATTCCTGACCTCATGATTTGCCTGCCTCAGTCTCCCAAAGTGCTGGGATTACAGGCATGAGCCACTGGACCTGGCCCCCACCACCGTATACTTTAAATAATCTCTAGATGTTATAACACCAAGTGCAATGTAAATGCCATGTAAATAGTTGTTATGCTATTTTTGACAAGAAAAAGATCTGTATATGTTCAGTACAGACACAAACATCCATTTTTTTCTTGAATATTTTCTATTCATGGTTTATTGAATCCATAAATGCAGAACTCACAGAAATGGAGGGCCAACTTTTTCGAGAAATGTAAGTTTCCCTTTGTTCCTTGCCTCCCAGTCACCCAGATGCCTCTCCAGAAACAACCGTTAATTAGTTTCTAATGTCTCCTTCCATATATATGTAATGTTTGCAAACCTTCACATGTATCTGTTGTCTACTCACCCACCCCTCTTCTGTCTTAGAATTCCATATGCATCTGCATTTATTTAGCACAGATCCAGTCTCTTGTTTATGAATTTGAAATCCCTGAACTTCCCTATTTAGTCATATAAATAGAGTTTTGCTGGTAGAAAATTTCTTGAAGCTTTATGTGGTTTTTGGCCTAAGTCAGTGAGATTTGCCAAAGGTTTGGCAGCTTTAACCAATGCTGATGCACCTGTTCGCAGTTACTTTCTTCTGAGCTGTGTCTGATAAGGAAAGGAATAAGCTAAATTACACCCAGGATGATCTGCTAGGGATGTGCCACACAAAATAATGAATGTGCTTCATTTCTATCACTTGGCCCAGCTTGCGGATCCCTTCCTTGCTCTAGCTGATGGGTCTTATCTCTTATTTGAAGTTATTTTCTATCTCTCCTTGCTGCCTGTCAGATTTGGGTGAAACTTCATTCCTTAGTGAATACTTCCTTTCTGAACAGCTTCACACTGCTGAAAGATGAATCACGCTACCTCTGTGTTTCTGAACTATATCTTATTAACCCTATGTTTCTCTCTCTCTTTCTCTCTTTGAGACAGAGCCTTGCTCTGTTGCCCAGTCTGAAGTACAGTGGCACAATCTTAGCTCACTGCAGCCTCCAACTCCTGGGTTCAAGAGATCCTCCTACTTCACCCTCACAAGTAGCTGGAACCACAGGTGCTCACCACCATGCTTGGCTAATTTTTGTTTTTAGAGATGGGGGTCGCTTTATGTTGCCTAGGCCCCTTTTCCTTTTTCTTTTTCAGAGATGGAGTCTTGCCATGTTACCTAGGCTGGATTTGAACTCCTGTGCTTAAGGGATCCTCCTACCTCAGTATCCTGAGTAGCAGGGATTATAGGCACATACCACAGTGCACAGCTTTCATATTTTTCTTTTTCTTTTCTTTTTTTTTTTTTGAGACAGAGTCTTGCTCTGTCGCCCAGGCTAGAGCGCAGTGGCATGATCTCGGTTCACTGCGACCTCTGCCTCCCAGGTTCAAGTAATTTTCCTGCCTCAGCTTCCCAAGTAGCTGAGATTACAGCTGTGTGCCACCATGCCTGGCTAATTTTTATGTTTTTTAGTAGAAACAGGATTTCACCATGTTGGTCAGACTGGTATCAAACGCCTGACCTTGTGATCCACTTGCTTCAGCTCCCCCAAAGTGCTGGGGATTACAGACGTGAGCCACTGCATCCGGCCTTTTTTTTTTTTTTTTTTTTGAGATAGAGTCTTATTCTGTTGCCCAGGCTGGAGTACACTGTCGCGATCTGGGCTCACTGCAACCTCTGCCTCCTGGGTTCAAGCAATTCTCCTGTCTCAGTCTCCTAAGCAGCTGGGACTATAGGCGTGTGCCACTATGCCTGGCTAATTTTTTGTATTTTTAGTAGAGATGGGGTTTTGCCATGTTGGTCAGGCTGGTCTTGAACTCCTGGCCTCAAGTGATCAGCCCTCCTTGGCCTCCCAGAGTGCTGGGATTACAGACATGAGCCACCATGTCTGGCCTCATCTCTTTCTTTAAGCAGAATTTTAAAAATCAAAACTGGTTTGTTTTCTGACCCTTGTGTGGGTTTGCATCGCAGTTCTTGAGGAAAGGATGGTCAATCTTCTCCCCACTCAGAATTTATTTTGGTCCCATGAAGCCCAATGCTCCAATGCAGCTGTTAACAATCTGCCCCAAATGTTTGCAAAATGGGAGGGATACACATTGATGAGCTTATCACTCATTCATTTAGTCATTAATTTATGCATCAAATATTTGTTGAGTGTCTACTCTGGGTCAGGCAGCCTCGGCCTAAGTCGCCAAACAAAATAAAGATCTCTGTCATTAGAGGGCTAGTTCTCTGGCATGCATGCATGTGGGGTGTGGAGGATAGACAAAAATATATAAACAATTTATTTAGTATGTTACAAGGCGATAAATGCCACAGGGGTAGGGGAAGGCAGGCCAAGGGAGGATAGGAGTGGATGACAGGGGGCACATTGCAGTTTAAAATAGTATAGTCCCTGTTGAGGGTGTGAAATGTGCACTAAGACTTCAAAGAGCAGAGGATATCCTTATGCTGTATCCTGTGTGTGTGGGGGTGTGTGTGTGTGTGCGCGCGCACGCACGCACTTGCATGAAAATACCACTGAAGACAAAATTTTTTTTTTTTTTTGAGATGAGTTTAGCTCTGTCATCCAGGCTGGAGTGCGGTGGCACAATCTTAGTTCACTGCAGCCTCCGCCTCAGCCTCCTAAGTAGCTGGAACTACAGGCGTGCACCACCATACCCAGCTAATTTTTGTATTTTTAGTAGAGATGGGTTTTCACCATGTTACCCAGGCTGGTCTCGAACTCCTGACATCAAGTGATCCACCTGCCTCAGCCTCCCAAAGTGCTAGGATTATAGGCGTGAGCCACTGTGCCCAGCTAGAAATTTTTTTATCAGCTAATTTGAGATATAAGCCGGGCGTGGTGGCGTGCATGCCTGTATTCCCAGCTACTCAGGAGGCTGAAGTGGGAGGATGGCTTGAGCCCAGGAGCTCTGGGCTGTAGTGCGCTATGCCGATTGGGTGTCCGCACTAAGTTCGGCATCAATATGGTGACCTCCCGGGAGCAGGGGACCACCAGGTTGCCTGAGGGGTGAACCGGCCCAGGTCGGAAATGGAGCAGGTCAAAAACTCCCGTGCTGATCAGTAGTGGGATTGCACCTGTGAATAACCACTGCACTCCAGCCTGGGCAACATAGTGAGACCCCGTCTCTACAAAAAAAAAAAAAAAAATGAGATATAATTCACATACCAGCCAGGTGTGGTGGCTCATGCCTGTTAATCCCAGCACTTTGAGAGACTTAAGCAGGAGGATTGCTTGACCCTAGGAGTTTGAGTCCAGTGTGGGCAACATAGTGAGAACCTGTCTTTACAAACAAAAATTAAAAATTTAGCTTGGTGTGGTGGTGTGTATCTGTAGTCCTAGCTGTTTTTGAGGCTGAGGTTGAAAGATCACTTGAGCCCAGGAGGTGGAGGCTGCAGTGAGCTGTGATGACGCCATTGCACTCCAGCCTGTGTGACAGTGAGACCGTTTCTAAAAGAAAAAAAAATTCATATGCCATAACATTTACCTTTTAAAAGTGTACAATTGAGTGGTTTTTAGTATATTTACATAGTTGTGCAACCATCACCATTATCTAATTCCAGAATATTTTCATCACCCTCCAGAGAAACCCATTAGCAGTCACTACCCATTCCTGCCTCTCCCCATCCCCTGGCAACCAGTAATCTACTTTCTGTCTTTATAGATTTGCCTGTTCTTGGTATTTCATATAAATGGAATCATGAAATATGTGGGCTTTTGGATCTGGCTTCTTTCACTTAGCATAATGTTTTCAAGGTTCATCCATGTTGTAGCATGTATTAGTATTTCTTTTTTTTTTCTTTTTTTTTTTTGAGATGGAGTCTCACTCTGTTGCCCAGGCTGGAGTGCAGTGGCACAATCTTGGCTCACTGCAACCTCTGCCTCCCAGGTTTAAGGGATTCTCCTGCATCAGCCTCCTGAGTAGCTGGGATTACAGGCACGCACCACCATGCTTAGCTAATTTTTGTAATTTTAGTAGACACAGGGTTTCACCATGTTGGCCAGGCTGGTCTCAAACTCCTGACCTCAGGTGATTCACCAGCCTTGGCCTCCCAAAGTGCTGGGATTACAGGCATGAGCCACTGCACCCAGCCAAGTATTTCATTTCTGGATAGATAATATCTCATTGCATGGATAGACCACATTTGGTTATTCATTTATCAGTTGGTGGTGGGTGCCTTTGAATTTTAAATATTGCCAAGTGTCATCCATGAACTATAGAGATTTGCCCTCCCCCTTAATTAAGAACTGGATGGAGGCTGGGTGTGGCACCTGTAGTCCCAGCTACTCAGGAGGCTGAGCTGGGAGGATACTTGGGCACAGGAGTTCGATACTTGGACACAGTGAGCTGTGTTCACACCACTGCACGCCAGCCTGTGCAACAGAGGGAGACCCTGTATCTAAATGAAAGAAATAAAAAGATCTTGTGGGGGTAATTGTCAGGACTGATGGTGCCCTGTTGCAGTCAGCACCAGTTAGGCTCAGTTTTGGAGAAACTAAAAAGCCATTCCTTCCAGAGTCCCGCTTTCCCAGGTGCCTCCCTCCTGAGCGGAAGCTCTGGGTGGTCCATATGTGGTAATACAGATCTGTGGGTTTTTTTCAAGTGTGCTTTCTATTGCACATTAAAATTTTTTTCAGCTTTAAAATATAACCTTGGTAAGTTGTTTACTCAAGAAAATTCTCAATGAGTTTTCTTTCTTTCTTTTGTCTTTTTAACATTTTGGGTGTGGTAGCAAGTAGAAGCAGATTCATCCTAACCAAATATTTGCAAATATCTGAACAAAGCTGTTCTGGCCAGGGAAGGAAGATTCTACGGAGGAAGTGAGAATTGGATCAGGCTTTTCAAGGAGGGGTTCAATTCTCAGAGGACTAGATGAGGAAAGAAAAGACATGTTCTAAAAAGGGGCAGGGAATTAAAAGTTTATTTTCTGGGTGACTGGGAACCTCTGAGCCCTGGAGCACGTGCTTTAGATATGTTAGTTTGGCAGCCAGCAGTCTGTGCATAGAGGGTAATAATGATGTTGGACTCCTCTGGCTGCACGAGGCGAGGCAAAGTTTCCAGACTTTTTTGGGGTTGGTGTCTGAATTACAGTTTCTGGGGCTGCAGAAAGATGAACTCCATCAGAAGGTCCTGAAGGTCTTCCTCACTCCTTCAGTACAGACTTCAGACAGAGAAGCTGTCTAGGCGACACCTAGAAGATGTCTAGGCGACACCTGTGCAAGAACCGGACACGACCCAAGTTGCAAACTACCCCCGACTGCCCTGGCCTTCCCCGTTGGATCCTGGAGGTGGGGGTAGGAATAGAGCGCCCGGAGCGGGCGATCAAGCTTCCTGGAAACTGTAAATTGGGGCGGGGGAACCCGGAAGGACGGGGCCTTTCAAGACCAAATGGCCCTAACTCCCGCACCGGACCAGGACGCACGGCGCCTCCGGAGGGGGCGCGCATCGCCTGGAGCAGGTTGCCGTCCGAGTTCCCGCCGAACTCTAGCAACCGCGAGAAATGTCTGCCGTGGAGGGCGGAGCGCGGCGGGGGCGGAGCGAGGACGAAGGGGCGGAGTAGAGACGACGGGCGGGGGGCGGAGCGAGAATAATGGGGTGGAGCAAGACGGCGAGCGAGGGCGGAGCAAGGACGATGGGGCGGGGCGCAGACCGCGGGCGGGGGGCGGAGCTGGGGTAATGGGGCGGAGCGAGGACAAAGGGGCGGAGCGCAGATGGAAGCCGGGGCGAGGAGGGGCGGGGCGTGTTCGGTCTTCGGGCCCCGCCTCTAGCCGCAGGCGCGCCCGCCCCGCCTTCTCACTCCCCACGGCGGCGGCTGCGGCGGCTGAGGGCGGGGAGGGAGGGGAGAGCGGGTCACGACGCTGCCAGGGCGGGGATAACCCCTCACGTGGAGCAGATGAAAGGGCCGCGGCGCGACGGCCGGGGGAGCCGAGCAGAGCCTGCGAACCACAAAGCCGCCGCCGCCGCCGCGATGGGGCTGTGAGGCGTCCGCCCGCCTTCGGTCCTCAGCCGGCCAGCGACTATGCCCGGCCGCGCCCGCCCTCCGCGCCCTCCCGCCGCAGGACCATGAGGCCGCGCTCGGGCGGGCGCCCAGGGGCCCCGGGCCGCCGCCGCCGCCGCCGCCTCCGCCGCCGCCCCCGCGGCCTCCGGTGCCGCCGCCTGCCGCCGCCGCCGCCGCTGCCGCTGCTGCTCGGGCTGCTGCTGGCGGCCGCGGGGCCCGGCGCGGCGCGGGCCAAGGAGACAGCGTTCGTGGAGGTGGTGCTGTTCGAGTCGAGCCCAAGCGGCGACTACACCACCTACACCACCGGCCTCACGGGCCGCTTCTCGCGGGCCGGGGCCACGCTCAGCGCCGAGGGCGAGATCGTGCAGGTAGCTGCCCGCCGCCCGGGCCCCTCGCCGCTGCAGCCACAAGATGGCTCCGGGGGCTGCGCCCGCCGACCCCGCCGCGGGCTGGCTGACTGGCGGGCGGGCGGGAGGGGCGACCAAGAGGCCGGCGGCATCCCTCCCCTGCGGGCGGGCCGGCGGGCGGGACGCGGCCTCTGGGGCGCCGCTGCGGGGAGCAAGCGCACGTGGGGGCTCGGGCTCCCTTGAGTCCCGGAGCGGGAGGAGGACCCTGGGCCCGGCACCCACGCTGGGGCGGCTTCCTTGACCGTTTGGGTTTTTCGGTCTGCCTCAGGTGCAAGTCCTGGGAACTACCTGTTGAATGCCAACTTTGGAAAGACAAGTGATGAGGGATAGGTGGCTCGTTTCAGGTTGCAGGCTTTGCTTTCCATCCATGCATATTCTTTTTGGGTGCGGCCAGGTTTGTCTGAAGGGCTGCATAACATTGGGTTCTTCCCCGGAACCTGCCGCCCGCCTCACCTGGGCGCCGCAGACCCTCCTGCGGGTCTCTGGACAAGCAGCAGCAGGCCTGGAAGGAGGCGGAGCTGGTTGAGGAGTGGGGATCGGGGGTTCCACGCGTGGAGTGGCGATTGAAGGCAGCCCTCGCTGCGTGCCTCACATTATAGAGGGTGGGAGAGATACCTCCTGCCCTTCCCTCAGCCAAAGACTAATGCGAAGGGGCTGCAAATGGGGAGACGGGGTCTTTCACTGACAGGGCCTCCACCTTGGACCAAGTGAAAGAGATCGCATTCCGAAGGAAGCTAGCTGGGGAGAGCTTTGAGCTGTGCATACTCTTTGGAGGAGGGTCTCCCAACTGAAGCTTCTGAGGTGGTTAGCTGGGTGGATGTCTTACCGCTTCCTTGGCCATGATTTTATCAACCTGTTAGACGGCCAGCATACTTAACGGCGGTTAATATGCACACCTCGGATGGGGGCGATTTGTAAAGGTTGGCTTGTCTTTGAACCTTTGGGGTGATCGAATGTCTGCAGGGCCTAAGCTTTGTGGGCCTTCTGTGCTTTACTCTTGGGTGAGTTATGAATGAAAAGAAGGGGACTGCATGGAATGATTTGCATAGCAGCCTGCAGTGTAGACAGCCTCTTCCGTGGTGTCCTTTTCCCTCTTTGGGTGCAAGCCCTGCCTGCATAGGACAGGGAGAGTTGTGCAGCTTGACTCCTTAGGGGTGTGCCTTTACAAAACTGTAGGAGGCACCCAGGCCCATGCGATGTATCAGCAGCATTGCCTTAGCGGGCTCTTATCCCCATCTGAAAACTTGTGTGGGGTAAATAGAAGAGGAAATCCCTTCATTGAACCCTTTGACTATCTATGTTATAATGCTTTTAGACTTAAAAAAGTTATAATTATGATCTTTATAAGTTTTAGAGATGATGCTTTGCTGAAGAGTCCTGAACATTTCAGTCACCACCTTCAAGGATAGTTTGAATCTTAAGTCTTGCTCCTTGCAACTCCTTGTCTTTCTTTGAGGCTTTCATTGTGCCCTGATGGTTTTAGAAATGTTTGATTTATAGCCTTCTAAAAAAAAAAAAAGATGTTTTAGCGCGGCACTTGACTTTTTGAAGGAGACTTTTGAAGTTTGCGATTTTTATCTGCAGTGTTTTAACGTGTCACTCTTTCTCAACAGTAGTTTGCTGAGTGAGCTATCCATTATGAGTAGTGTTATGCTTTGGAGATAATCTTGGGTTCACCATTTAATACAAAATTAGCAGTTTAAACACCATTTGTAACTGTTTTATCCTTGTGAGTAGAGAGATAATATGTGAATTTGGTAGAAAGAACCTATTCTCTTTTGAAACTTTTTGAAGTGCTTATCTAACTCTTTTGTAGTCCATTAGCCTAGCCAAAAAAAAAAAAAAATTAAGTCAACAGTTGTTAAGTAAAGTGACTTAAATGGTATTTAATAAGTTTACCTGTTAAGCAATCACTAATAGGTGTCCTTAATTCCCTTATAACTGCAGTAATGTTGGTGAGTTTATCTGAGCTGTCTGAATAGTCATTTCATGGTGCACCTCGTATCTTTAGTAACTTTATTGTGGTGGCTGACTTGTTGAACCTCTCTGTTTCTGCAGACAGAGTGGTGTGGCTTTCAGGGATGTGTGTATACAAAGGCTAGTGTGCTTTTATGAGTTCTGCAAATACTGTTTGATTGAAGGAACTGGTGTGGACCTTGTCTGGCAGCCCTTAAAAAGTTTTTTTGTAAGGAAGGGTGATGTTTTAGGGCCGCTGAGAGGGAATATAACGTTTTCTTTTGGTGAGAAATGAGAAAGCAGAAGAAATAAATTAGTGTCCAACTTTGGATTAATCATGTTTTCTGAGTAACACAAACTTTTCAAGACCTCCTTTTATTTACTATCTTTAAAAAAACCTCCTTTTGTTTACTATCTTGAAAAACCTTTATAAGCTTTAGAGATGATGCTCTGCTGAAGATTCCCAAACATTTTATTCATAGTCTTCAAGAATCGTTTGAATCTTAACTCTTGCTCATTGTGACTTCTTGTCTTTCTTTTAGGCTTTCACCGTGCCCTGGTCTCACAATCTCATTGAACTTTTCAAAACCTTCTTTTATTTGCTATCTTAAAAAAATAGTGGCCAGGTGTGGTGGCTAATGCCTGTAGTCTCAGCATTTTGGGAGGCTGAGGCAGTAGGATTGCTTGAGCCTAGGAGTTGGAGACCAGCCTAGGCAACACAATTAGACCTGGTCTCTACAAAAAAAAAAAAAAAAAAAAAAAGCCAGGCATGGTGGCATGCACCCAGCTGCTTGGGAGGCTAAGAGGTGGGAGGGTTGCTTGAGCCTGGGAAGTTGAGGCTGCAGTGAGCTGTGATTATGCCATCGTACTCCAGCCTGGACAACAGAGTGAGACTCTCTCTCAAAAAAAAAAAGAAAAGAAAAGAAGAAAACCAAAATAGTGTGATTTTCTGCTTAGTGTTTTACTGTCTCAGAGCAGAGTTCATTTTCCTATAAGTGAAGCTAAATAGTAACTATAGCGTTGTTTCTGTTATTTCCATTGGGGTTCTGTAGCAGTATTGTTTATGGTTTAGGGGAGAAAATACCTGTTTAGGAGTCCCTCTCCTTTAAGAATTCTAAGATGAGAAATTGGTTTGTATTACTGATTTTTCCCCTTCTTTATTATATGCCAATGAAAAGTGTGTGCGTGTGTGTGTGTGTGTGTGTGTATGTGTATGTGTGTGTATAGTAGATACCTTATCATAGTCTGGTTTGCCCAGATAATTCTAACTAGAGTACCTGTTCTGGCATTTCCATGGGTTAGGGTAGGGGAAGCCTAGTTAAGAATTGTGTCAGTTTGTCTGTCAGTGTCAGAGACAGAGAGACAGAGAGAGAGAGAGAGAGAGAGAGAGCGTGAACGCGCGCGCACGAGAGAGCACGCTTGCAAGAGGGAGGGAGGTAGTAATTCAAACCTTAGGATTAGTCATCAGGAATCTTAATTCTTCTCTTGTGCATTTTAGGTTTAAATAACTATCCCAAGGTCACCAGTGTTATCTGAATGAAGAGATTTTTTTTTTCAATGTCTCCACCTCTGAAAGTTGTGGTGAAAATGATTTGTGGGTATGAAATGCTATTACTTTTATTACCTTTTTTATTTATGTAGTGTTAAAGCCCATTTGCTTGTAAGAGTGTCAGGCATACAGTTTGAATGCTGGAGAAATTAATTACACTTCTCCTGTAGTTATGAAGTGTGGGACTTTAAAGGGTTCTTAGACATATCGATATATATTTCATCTTTGAACCAATTTGTTGCTGTTAATGAGATCATTATCTGAAACTTTCAGACTTGGCTGTGCAACTCTCATGGTTGGTGATGTTAAATAAAGGCCCGATTAAACACTGGCTAGTTGTATGTGAATTGGTTAAACAAACAAAGAAAATTTGCATTGCTAGAGATGAAAGATTGTTTTAAAGTGGAAATGCATTTTTTTTTTTTTTTTTTTTGCTTGAAGTCAAATATTTAGAAAGGCTTGAGAAATTCATTTGTAGAAGGAATCTGAATGATAGTTTCTGTGTAACTTTAAATTCAGCCTTCCCAGATCATAGGTTAAATGTTGAATGAACTTGAAAACAGAGGGAAGCTGAGGACATTTAAGAACTAAGTCAGTTCCTTTAGCTATTAGGGGTGGGAAGAGAGCTAGGTGGTGGGTTAAAAAGGCCGATCAAGGTCCTTAAATATCCAGTGTTAAGTAAAGGTATCACAGAGAGTAATTTTAGGAAACTATTTCCTCTGCTTTGTTTTCCTGTCAGTGTGCTTCTGCAGTTTAGCATTTGATCAAACACTTTCTTTTCATGTCCATTTTAAGTTAACAGGCCTGCCTCTAAAAATTGACTTGGTCTAATAGAACAATTGTGTGCTGACAGCTGACCTGGATTTACACAGAAAGGGATTGCCCACTGTCTTCTCAGATGGGCCTTCATAGGTTTAAACCAAGCATTTGATACAGGGGGAAAAATTGGGGCTATATTTTGTGACATTATAAATTCTTAGAGCTTCTTATTTTCCATTTTGTTCCCTGAGATCTCATGGGAGTTATTAGTACAATTCTGAATAGGGATGAAGATGGGAGTGGGAGTTCAGTGTAGAGCTGTAGACTAAAGGGAAGGCAGTGATGGTTTCCTCTTATGTATGCGGAGGAAAACATCAAGCATGTTATGTTTTGGTTCATCTCATCCTGGCATTAACATGCATTTAGCAACTATTGTTAACCCATTTTACAGAGGAGAAAAACTGAGGCTGAGAGAAGCAAGTTGACTTCTCTGACTTCACATGGCTAGCAAATGACAAAACCTGGATTGATTGAAACCCAGGTCTGCCTGGCCTGCTTGTTCTTGTTTTTGCCAAATAAATATAACTTGGCCAGTTAGGATTTTGACATTAATTCAAGTCTAGTTTTTAACAACATAATATAGGGGTTCTTAACCTGAGAGTCACAGACTTTCAGAGATAGTCTATGAACCTCTGCAAGTATATGCATATTCTTGTCTATGGGCACTTACAACTTTGCCTCTTCAAGGGTTCTATGATGTGCCCCCCCCATCCCCCCTCACCCCGAGGAAAAAGGGAAGCTCTAATCTAGTAGAGCATCGAATAGTCCATTACCAAGAGTTTGAGTGGGGATCAGGCTGGCAAGTGTTGTAGG
This sequence comes from Aotus nancymaae, assembly GCF_030222135.1. Classification (NCBI taxonomy): domain Eukaryota; kingdom Metazoa; phylum Chordata; class Mammalia; order Primates; family Aotidae; genus Aotus; species Aotus nancymaae. The sequence goes on from NW_026988491.1 coordinate 3,740,524, forward strand.
GAAGTCTACAGGTCTGGGAGCCTCCATTGAGCATATTTATTTCATAGACATCTATATCACAGCCCTATTCTGTACCAGACACTGTATTGCTGTTGGAGACAGACACATGCATGGATAAATGACAATTTTTCCTAAACGGTTTTTCCACCGAACTGAGCACTTAGGCCCTAAAGCATCCATTGTCTATAATGAATTAACTTCCCTCCTGTGCACTGTGCATCCTTGGGAGAAGTGAGAATATAGTCACTCAAAGACTTTTCTGCATTTATATGGCAAAGTGCAAGAACGCGACACTCTGAATGCAGGATGTGGGAAAGCAGAGCATTGATGTGTTCCTTTGCACAGTTCATTGAAAAATGAAACGGAGCACTTGTTGCTGTTGAAATGCCTAAAGAGCGGCTTCTCACACCTTCCCTTGTGGACCTGAACCCCATGGGGGTAGCTCTATTTTTGCTCATTTGTGGATCCACCCCCTGGGTTTCCACTGCCTGCTATGCATGAGACATTCAGTATTTATTAAATGAATGATGAAGAGTGGAGATCAGGCAGGCAGTTGGTTTTATGGATTATTTATGCTTTAATTATGAGAACAACTTCCTTTGGCTTGGCTAGTAAATTCTGGGATTATCTTTCCTTTTTGGTTGTTACTACCAGAAACTTGCTTGGCGGGAAAGGATGGCTCTCTCTGGTTCCCGTAGACCCACTGGTATTATAATACCAGCTTGTATGAAAGTGATCTGTGTGGAGTGTTTGTATTCCAAGGCAGGATACCTGGCATAAGAAAAGTCTAAAGGTGTTCTTTTCCTGATGAAACTGAGTATTGACAAAGCCTTAAAGTAGATAGGTTATGGAAGGAAAGACTCCTGAATTTCCAGTGTCTCTGGGAGTAACAATAAGGAGTTGGCATTCAGTTTCATCATTAACCTAAATATATGCCATGTGAAAAACTTTTCTTTCTTGTTTGCTTGCTTGCTTTCTGTCTTTCTTTCTTTCTCTCTGTCTGTCTGGCTTGCCTTCTGGCTTTCTGACAGGGTCTCACTATGTTGCCCAGGCTAGAGCACAGTGATATGATCATGGTTCACTGTACTCTTGGACTCCTGAGCTCAGGCAGTCCTCAGGCCTCAGCTTCCCCAGTAGCTAGGATTACAGGTGTTTGCCACCACACCCAGCTAGTTTTTAAATTTTTTATAGTTATAGGATCTTGTTATGTTGCCCAGGCTGATCTTGTACTCCTGGCCTCAAGTGATCCTCCTGGCTTGGCCTCTCAGTACTCTGGGATTACAGGTGAGGGCCCCCATATCTGGCCAAAAGTTTGCTTCTTGCTGGTGTTTTCCTAAGTCTGGATAATTTAGACTTCTAATTTGTGAGAAAAATGACATTTAAATAAATCTTCATAATCAAAAGAACCAGATTCAGTTCTTTAATGTATTAGAAAGGAGACTGAAATCCAGAGGAGTGCTTTGCTGAAGGCCACATGATAAGGTAGAGATGATCCAGGATTATTATTTGGGTCCCCTGACTCCCAGGCATGGAGCCCTTCTGTTACCCCTGGCTGTACCCTGGCTGAGTGTAGCAGGGAATACCAGATACAGGGCATGCTTTGTGATCAGATGTATAATTGAGGAAAGCCAGGCATTCTTAAATTGTATATTGGGTTTCAGAGGTTGCTTTTCTCCTCTAATTAATTTAGATTTTGAGTCTCTGAGTCTTCCTCCCTGTCAGAGCTTTTAAAAATAGCTACTAATGATCAAGTGCTTACTGTGTGCCAGGCACTGGGCACCATGCTTTGCTCACATTTAACAGACAAGGTAGATGGCATGTGCCAGGTTTTCAGATGAGGAAGCCAAGCGCAGAGAGGTAAAGTCACTTGTCAGAGTCACTGAGCAAGTCATTAGTGCAGCTGAGGTTCAAATCCTGGTCTGTCTGATTCTAAGCCACTTCTGTTTTCACAAGACTGCTTCACTTCACCCTTTTTATGATGAGGTTATAGGAACTGATGTGGAATTTAGAGTTGAGTTTAAACCCAAAATGATTGACCAAGAAATAAGTCTATGACTTCAACTGAGAAAATCCCCTATCCTTACAAAGATGTCTTTCCTTCCTTTCTTTTCTTCTTTCTTTCTTTTTTTAAATCACAGAAGTCTCATTCTAACTTGTTTTTTCCATAAAGAGCCAATCTGCCAAGTTTGGGAAGAGGGACCAGTGACTTGAAGTATACAACTGTCACTCGATGGCACTTCTGTTATTTTCAGCTATTGGGTAAGCTGGAAAGGCTGTAGTTTTCTGGCATTTAAAGGGATTTCTGGTGTGAGACACACCTCCTTCCTGTGGCTGACTTTTATAGCAATTTGGGAGTCTGCACGTCTTTCTCCAAAGAGGTTGTGTCCCATGTCCCATGTTTGTGACCTTTCTTACTTTGCACAGGCCCATTGCCTCCTCCTGGTTGTTAAAACTTACTGTGAGTGCTATATTCCTCAGTTGGCAAACATTCAGTGGTGCCCCCTGTCTATCAGATCCTTTGTGGGGGCAAGGCAATGAACACATGAGTAGGACTTGGTCCCTGCCTGCAGGCAGCTGAATGTAGGTGGCCAGACAGCAAGCAAATGGTGTTACCTTACAGTACAGTGGGACATGTCCTGTCTGGTAGGAAACAGCCTGTAGGATGCTGAAGAACACCTGGGAGAGGGAATCTGGACCTGGTGCTAAGTTTAGACCTGAGCAGCCTATTGTCTGTCACTGTATGAGCATTCTGGCCTTCCACCTCATTTTTACCTACCTTTGAGGTTAAAGCTGATAACCCCTTTGAGGAGAGGTGCCTTTATACCTTTCTAACAGCATAGCAAGGAGGTAAAGAGTAGAGCTTCTTTGTTCTATTTGTAGCTTGAATGAGATGTTTTAAAATCTGACTTTCAGTGGCTCTGTTTACTCATGGATAGTGTCAAAAGAATAAGGTCAGCTGGCCCATTGTGGTTCAAAGGACAGCATTTTATTTTTATTGCCCTTAAGATGTGTTGTAAGACTTGATATTCATTTCTTTCTCTCCCTAGTAGCCATTATAATATAGTTGTTTAGAAACTCAGTATAGAGTTGATTCTGTGAAAATAAAGTTTGATCCTAGAATTTTGATGGGAAACCGTATGTTAGAATGGGGACTTCTGGCCTCTTGGTGCAGAAGTACCTGCATTTAAAAAAATAAGAGTGAAATAGTACTCAATTAGGTGTGTGTAAGGTCCCATCCAGGATAGTAAGAATTTGATTACAACTTAATTTTCTACTTGAGTTAATTTAAATATGCTATCTGGTCAGCAGACATTTATTGAATATCTTCTGTAGATACCGTATAGAGAAGAAATGTAGGTTTTATGCACCCATGATATATTTAGTGCTTTTCAGATGTTATTTCTCTGATTTATTCCAGAGAGGTCAAGGCTGTAGTGAGCCTTGCAGGTAATGGTGTGAGCCACTGTGCCAGCCTTGGTTATTTTCTTTCTTTCTTTTTCTTCTTCTTCTTCTTTTTTTTTTTTTTGAGACAAGGTCTAGCTCTGTCTCCCAGGCTGGAGTGCAGTGGCGGGATCTTGGCTCGCTGCAACCTCTGCCTCCCAGGCCCAAGCCATCCTCCCACCTCAGTCTCTCCAGTAGCTGAGACTACAAGAGCACATCACCACACCCAGTTAATTTTTGTATTTTTTGTAGAGATGGGGTTTCTCCATGTTGCCCAGGCTGGTCTTGATTTGTGAGCTCAAGTAATTCACCTGCCTTAGCCTCCCAAAGTACTGGGATTAATGGGCATGAGCCACGTGCCTGGCCTGTCTTGGTTATTTTCATAGGATTTCTAGAATTAGGTTCACTGAGTTAAGTGGTATAAACAATTTTGAGGCTTTTGCTACATATTTTTAGATTGCTCTACAGGAGTGGTCTAGTTTATACTCCCCTACCAGGTTACCATGTATGTTTCCACACAGCACCCCTGCTCACAACAGATAGTATGTTTTGCTTTATTGCCCAGGCTGGAGTGCAGTGGCGTGATCTTGGCTCACTGCACCTTGAAATCTCAGGCTCAAGTGATCCTCTTGTCTCAGCCTCCCAAGTAGCTGGTACTACAGGCATGCACCACCATGCCTGGCTAATTTTTTTTTTTGTAGAGATGGGGTTTCGCCATGTTGCCCAGGTTGATCTCAAATTCCTGGGCTCAAGCAATTCACCCATCTTGGCCTCCCAAAGTGCTGAGACTACAGGCGTGAACTGCTGTGCCTTGCTGTATGTTTCTTAAAAAAATAAAATGTCATGAAAGTGAAAGGCTATATATTCCTATCATTTAGCAAATAGGAAAATACTGACTTTTTTTGGTCTGCCATGGGGATCTGAGTTTTGACTAATGTCTGCACTGAAGGGAAGGTACCTGGCGTGGCATCTTGGTGCCTCCCTTGTAGGTGTATCAGAGCATGATTCAGGAGCAGCAGGTTGCCCTTGTGTTCTGGGCAGGAACACGGCGCCTCTCTAGGCAGATGGCCATGCTTGGAGGCCTCACGGGGGGGACCACTGTGCTTTCATCACACCCTGTGGCAGCAGATTGTTGCCCAGGAGGGTGCTGCTTCAGTTGCTGGTTTCTGACCTGCCTCTTTCCCGTAGAGCAGGCTCTCTGCTTCTGAACAGGCTGGATTTAGAAAGGACAAATGAATCTGTCCTCGAATTCGGAGTGACATTGTCAGTTGGTGGTGGGCAGAGATGCAAGTTGAGCCAAACACCAGACTCTCAGGGGTGCATCTAAGCAGCTTCCAGGTATTTTGTTCCATCTCTGTTAAAAATCAAGAGATTTTACAGGAAAATGGGCTCTTCTCCAAAAAAAATTAAAGGATCTCACAACAGTGGGTCCATAGTCCCATGTGGCAATAGCCTGCCATAATGGAGTGCCAGCTGCCCCCTTCAGCAGGGGCACAGGCCCTCCAGTCACAAGTCCTTTTTGCATTACCCGAGCCCACTTCCCACACTGACACTTACATTTACCGATGCCTGGCCCTGTAGACATTGGAGTTGGCTATCCTTTCTGTCTCTGGAAATTTCGAAGTTGAAAGCTTTTAACTTATGCTTGGTGAGTCTCTTTTCTCCCCTTCCTCAACCAACCTGAGTGTGGGATGTTCATCAGTGGACCCCATGAGTCTCAAGTTATGCTACTGGGGAAGGCCTAGTCACCCCTGATGTGACCAGAGGGCTCTTTTTACTTTGGTGTAGGTGTTGAAGGCTTAAGTCTGGAGCCATTGGCCTGTGCCTTCATAAAGATCTTTGCCCCTTTTCTCTTTTTGGTTCCATGGTTTCTCTTAACTCTGAGACTTAACTATGCTGAAGGGCACCTTGAAAATGCTGTGACTCGGCTCTCCTTTTGCATTGAGGGAACTGTGGGCAAGGGCCTCTAGCCTTTGATCTTAAGAGCTGGGATTAGAACTAAGATCCTGGGGTTCTCTGGGGGTGGTCTTTCTGGAACGGCATTCTACTGTGATGGTTGAGTTCCAGAAAATCTTCCATGTGCCTGGTGCTTTAGGTTTCCTGGTGTACTTTCATTTCCAGTATCTTGGTTCATCCTTTCATTTGGGAGAGCCTTTTCTGGATTCTGCCCCCGGAAGGCTGTCTGCTGTTCAGATGGTCTGAGACAGAGTCTTGTTCTGTTGCCCAGGCTGGAGTGCAGTATTGTGATCTCGGCTCACTGCAACCTCCCCACTCCTGTGTTCAAGTGATTCTCTTGCCTCAGCCTCCTGACTAGCTGGGAATACAGGTGCCCACCATCACATTTGGCCAATTTTTATGCTTTCAGTAGTGACAGTGTTTCACCATGTTGGCCAGGCTGGTCTCAAACTCCTGACCTCAAGTGATCTGTCCGCCTCAGCCTCCCAAAGTGCTGGGATTACAGGCATGAGCCACTGGGCCCTGCTGAAAATGCCTTTCTTTGTACCTAATTTGTATACTTTTCCTTAAATGCATTTGATATCGTGTGTTTAGCACCTTTATGGGATTTCTGAAATATCGCTGGGTAGCTGGAGACTTGACATCTTTTCAGAAAGTGCCTCAGTCTTAGAGTAGGTGGTGAGCGACAACTAATGGCATGTAAAGAATGTTGCAAGGTTGACTTGAAAAGCTACTTCAAAATTTGAATAAAGGTAGCTTGTGGCTGAGTTGAAGAGAAATGGTGGTATCTTCAAGACAGTGCTTGACTTGCTCTGCCCCTTGCCAACTTCCCTTTTCATGCCTGATGTTGCCCAAGCTGTTTCCCTGTCTCTTATTCTCTCTCTTTTGGTTTGTATTTATTTTTCTTTCTTTCTTTCTTTATTTATTTTGAGACGGAGTTTCGCTCTTGTTACCCAGGCTGGAGTGCAATGGCGCAATCTCGGCTCACCGCAATCTCTGCCTCCTGGGTTCAGGCAATTCTCCTGCCTCAGCCTCCTGAGTAGCTGGGATTACAGGCATGCGCCACCATGCCCAACTAATTTTTTGTATTTTTAGTAGAGACAGGGTTTCACCATGTTGACCAGGATGGTCTTGATCTCTTGACCTCGTGATCTACCCGCCTCGGCCTCCCAAAGTGCTTTGATTATAGGCGTGAGCCACCGCGCCTGGCCCCTTCATTTATTTTTAAAAGAGACTAGGTTTCACTATGTTGCCCAGACTGGACTTCCACTCTCGGGCTCAAGCGATCCTTCCATCTCAGCCTCCCGAGTACCTAGGACTGTGCAGGCATGTGCCATTGCAGTAGGTTCTCATATTCTCTTTCTTTCCATTAGTTCTTCCCTTCCCTTCAGATTCGTCCTTCTAAAGTAATCTTTAGTCATATCAGTCTCTTGATCAAAATCTTTGGTGGTGTTCTGTTGCTTACTACTGAGCTGAGTAAAGAGGTGACCTAGCTGTCACAGTCTCTCATTGTTGCCTCTGGGACGGGGCCTGTGTGTTGCTGCCCTTGTTCCTGAATGGGTCCTGGGCTTTCTTCTCTCTGTGCTTTTCTTTCTTATTTTTTTTTCTTTTCTTTTTTGAATGGAGGGCAGAGCCTCACTCTGTCACCCAGTCTGGACTGTAGCGGTGTGGTCTTGGCTCACTGCAGCCTCCGCTTTCTGGGCTTAAGGAATCCTTCTGCCTCAGCCTCCAAAGTAGCTGGGACCATAGAAATGTGCCACTACACTCTGCTAATTTTTGTATTTTTAATAGATACAGGGTTTCACCGTGTTGTCCAGGCTGGTCTTAAACTCCTGAGCTCAAGTGATCCACCTGCCTCACCTCAGTGCTGGGGTTACCAGTGTGAGCCACTGCATCCTGCCTGTGCCTTTCCTTTTGGATTGCCTACTGGAATACATGCCTTCACCTCCATATTTTCGACTTGCATCTTTGCTTTCCACTATCTTTTTCCTGTCCTAACTCCTCTCATCTGCAGCCAAACTTTCAGTTCTTTCCATGAAGCTTTTTCCTGGGTTCCACCAGTGTGTTCCTTTGAACCAGAGCACTCCATCTCCTTATTAACTTGCATGTAAATTATTTACTGAACTGGAATTAGATCATACTACTTTGGGATAGCATAGTGAGAGGGATGTGAAAGGGATGTTAATGTGGCCAGCAGAAAAAAAGACTTGGCTTTTTTTTTTTTCTTTTTTTTCAGATGGAGTCTCACTCTGTCACTCAGGTTGGAGTACAGTGGCACAATTTTGGCTCACTGCAACCTCCACCTTCTAGGCTCAAATGATCCTCCCACCTCAGCTTCCTGAGTAGCTGGCTGGGACCACCGGCACACATCACCACGCCTGGCTAATTTTTTGTATATTTGGTAGAGATGGGGTTTTGCTATGTTGCACAGGCTGGTCTTGAACTCCTAAGCTCAGATGATCCACCCACCTCAGCCTCCCCAAGTGCTGGAATTATAAGCATGGGTCACTGTACCCACCCAAGACTTGGCTTTTTGAGGGAGAACTTTCTATGATTGTTGCAACTATTTGCAAGCGGTTTTCAGACATGGGTGTGTCCTAGGATTATTCCAGGTAGTTGGGATAGTCCAGACTCTCAGAATAATTTCACCTTGCCTGTGCTTCCTGGAGGTCTGGAGAAAGGAGGTGGTATGAGGAGGTGACACCCTCTAGCTCCTTCCAGCCTGGCTTGTGCCTGCCCTGGGAACATTGTTCAGAACACACTGGAGAAGAGAATATCACAGCCTGACTGTAGACTTCTGGGGATGGGTTTTATTTAAATATGTAAAATATAATTTTTTTTGTGTCACTTAAAACACTGAGACTTTTGGAGAAACAGCAGAAGTTGTATGTAGCTTCAGAATGACCCATCAGAAACAAGTGTATATGAGTCCTTACTTAAATTTGTACGATACTGCTTCCACCCAATTTTTTTCCCTTTGGGAGCTCTGGCATGGGCCTTGATCCTGTGTTTAAGTGCTGTATGGGAAGCAGAATTTAAAAGGACTGTAGTAGTATTTCTAAAGAGACTAGCAAGCTACATGTGAGAGAATTTTAGATTTCAGTTTAGCAAACATTTGATTTTCTAGTCTTTATGGGGCTGACTGTAAGCATTTGGGAAATTATTAAATTATTGCTTAGTTTTATATATGTTGGCATGTTGAAGTTTTTTTTTTTTTTTTGTTACTGTTGCTGTTTTTATGGGACAGTGGTGATTACGTGGGCATCAGGACCTTCAGGAGTATTCCAGAATATGTGATATGTCATATTTCACTTGTGCTAGAGGGTTTTCAGGCTGCCTTTTCATGTATGTTCACTCTAGAAATGCTCTAATGCCCATCAATAAATGTCACCTTCATCCTAGGAATTAAATGAAGAGATAATACGTAGTTTTGAAGTTTTGGTGTTATTAGGTTTAAATCTCTAGGACACATATAAACACACTTGTGGTATTAAATGTGCCGGGTGGGTGATTTCAAGTTCCATTGGCAGTGGTAATTTTTGCATTTCCTGACTCTTGTGTTTAAATTTGCAGTCTCAACATTGCATCACCATAGTTTTTCACATTTAATGAATATTTATGTTGAGCCGAGTTCTATACGAATGTGGTGGTTTCTGACTTGATTATAGCTTGCTGTGTACTGTGGCCAGGAGTGCCCTACAGACAACAGAGTTGGCACATGTCTCAGCATGCCAAGCCCCGGCGGATGTGGTTAGGGACCACGGTGACTGGGGCACTGGTTGCCATACCAACCTTGTTTTTGGAAGGGGAAAGCTCTGAAACAGCAATGGGATGGGGACAGAATAGTTTTGAATATTCCAAGTAAAATTTCCTATATGTTTCCTGCAAGAAGATGCTGTAGAAAACTATAATTCTTATTATATGCTCAGATAGCATTAGTTAATTTTCTTTCTTTCTTTCTTTCCTTCCTTCTTTCTTTCTTTCTTTCTTTTTTTTTTTTGAGACAGTCTCACTCTGTTGCCAAGGCTAAAGTGCAGTGGTGTGATCTTAGGTCACTTTAGCCTCCACCTCCTAGGCTCAAATGATCCTCCCACCTCAACCTCCCAAGTAGCTAGGACCACAGGCATGCACCACCACCATGCCCGGCTAATTTTGTTTATTTTTCGTAGAGATGAAATCTCACTGTGTTGCCCAGGCTGGTCTTGAACTCCTGGGCTCAAGTGATAGTTAATTTACTTTTGCAAGGCTGTTTTAATTGTCCTCTTGCAAAGGTGTAGAAGTTATATGGTGGGCCTTTCATGTGTGAATTTCTTCTCTACTTGTTGGAGGGTAAACAGGGATCTTCTGTCTCTTCCTATTACAGACCCCCTTTTCTCAACTCCTGCCAACCTCCCTTGCCCTCTGGTATAACCTAGTGATGGCTGATTAGGGGAGGGAGAAGGGAAAGAAAAATAGGAAGGATAAATGGGGGACTCCTCCCCTAGCTCCTTATCTACATTCCTCACTTTCCCCTACACCAAGAAGAGATTTCCTTGCTCCTCCCTATTCTTGTATATAAGCAAAGACCACAGTCGAAGGTGCCATCACCCATAAATGGGATCTTGGGATGTCCTGTTCATAAGCTTCGGCAGACAGAACCGGGATGAGAGGAAGGAAATGTCCCTGGCATCTCACACTGGAATGTTGTTACCTCTTTGCAAATGGTGCCTTGCACGATTAATGCTATGGTACTTGGTGTTGTGCAGTAAAATGTCTGGAAGGGAATTGATAAGGTCTAGTAAGCCAGATGGAAGCCCATAATGGCAGAGTGGGATGTGACTTGCGGGTGGCATCTGCTGTTCTAGTGCCTCTTCACCCCCCCACCCCCCAAGAGGAAGTCTATTCTCTGTCACCCAGGCTGGAGTGCAGTGGCTTGATCTCAGCTCATTGCAGCCTCTACCTCCCAGATTTAAGTGATTCTTCTGCCTCAGCCTCCTGAGTAGCTGGGATTACAGGCGCATGTCACCACACTCAGCTAATGTTTGTATTTTTAGTAGAGATGGGGTTTTGCTATGTTGCCCAGGCCTTTTGTGGTGCAGAAATAGCACTGCTATTTTGTGGGTATTCCTAATCACCAAGTTTTAAGTTAACTTTTTTTTTTTGGAGACTTAGTCTTGCTGTGTTACCCAGGCTGGAGTTCAGTGGTTCGATCTTGGCTTACTGGAACCTCCACCTCCCAGGCTCAAGCAATTCTCTTGCCTCAGCCTCCTGAGTAGCTGGGATTACAGGTGTGCACCACCATGCCCAGCTAATATTTGTATTTTTAGTAGAGACAGGTTTTGCTATGTTGGCCAGGCTGGTCTTGAGCTCCTGACCTCAGGTGATCCACCCACCTTGGCCTCCCAAAGTGCTTGGATTATAGGTGTGAGCCACTGTGCTTGGCAAGTTAAGTTTCAATAACTTGGTGTGGGTATAAGTTCTCTTTAGTTCTTCAAACTACAACGTTTAACCAACTGTATTTAAGAGCAGTAGTTTTCCACTTTGCTATGCGACACCCAGCATTTGCCAGGCCTTTTTTTTCCTTTTTTTGAGATGGGGTCTCACTCTGTTGCCCAGGCAGGAGTGCAGTGGTGCGATCTTGGTTCACTGCAACCTCCCCATCCTGTGCCAAATGATTCCCCACCTTAGCCTCCTGAGTAGCTGGGACTGCAGGCACCCTGCTAATTTTTGTATTTTTCACCAAGTTCCTTAAGCACGTTGTAAACTTTGTAGAACAAATTGGTTCTGGGTTTCCTTTGATGATGGGAGAGACTGCAGAGTGCTAATTGTGGAGCCAGACAGCTTGGGTTTGAATATGGACTTTGCCAGTTACCTGCTGTGGAAAGGTTGTTTTGCCTCTCTGGATTTCAGTTTCTGCATCTGTAAAATGGAGATAAATTTTTCCTAGAGTTGTTATGAGGATTACTTGGGTTACTCTCAGCATGCAGTTTGTGTTTAGTGGGGATGAGGTTGAAGAAGATACATAATTTCATGTGTCTCCTCACATATACCTAACGTTTATGTTGTAGTTCCCAAGTGGTTGGAAATTCTTATTCTAAAATGGTAGCTTATCAAAGTTAAAGGAATCCAAAAGTGCCATTTACTGAGAAGAGAAGTGATCATACCATGAGAATTTTTTTTTAACATGCTTAGCGCCTTTCTACTTGCACCTGTGGTCCCTTCTCTCCTAGTGTGAGGTCCATGGGCTCCCCAGACTGGCTGTTTGCAAGAGGTAAAGGCTGCTCATTTCTCCGATTCCTGGTCCTCCATTTCCTGGGAGGGATACTTTGCTGTAGCTTCACCTGCTCATCCCTGCTCTCTACAGCTAGATCATTGTCCAGGCCTTAAGCTCTGTCAGTCGGGCATGTGTGCACACACAGACACACACACGCACAGCTGGATGTAAATTCTGAGTCCAGTGTGTTTCCAGGCCAGCCTGACTGTTGTTCCGGGTTGCTCCCGAGGAAAGGAGGGTGACTGTTTGCGCCTCAGGATCCAGCTGGATGTGTGAAATGCTGTGTCGATGTACTAAGGGTCGATGTACTAAGGCTGTGCTCTGGGGGCCTAATTACATGGGACCTGTGGCAAGCACAGGTGACTTCAGTGCTTGGTTTGATCCAGTGTGTGATTTTGCCAAAGCAAATACTTTATTAATCTTAACCCCCCCAAATTAGACACATGGACTTTTTCTAAAAATGGGAATGATTGGAGAGCTTTATGTTTTTTTTTAATCCCCTCCCCCTCCTGACCCCCCCACCCCGGCCCCCGACCAAGACTGGGCTCTGCATTCCTCTCCTTGAATGGAGAAGGTGAGTTCCATCACTGACTACCTCCTCCTCTAACATTCCTGAAACTGGATAATAGAAAGATGCCCCTTTCTGAAGGTGTGTGTTTTCCCCAAGAGGTTCTGCTCCTTCCTACATCAAGGCCAAAGGAAGGATTTGCCGTCTTAATGGAACTTTTCCTAACTGGGAACTCGTCCTGGATTCCTTGGGATTCTGATCCAGAATTTGTATAGGAAAAACTGTTGGGTGTCTTCCTGTGGTGACCTTGAGTGTGTCTGGGAGGCTCAGCCAGAATTTCTTGTGTGGCCTGTGAGTGAGCTAGCTAGCAAGCCAGCGAGGTCAGTGGGCCTTCCCGCTCAACACCCTGTCTCTCTCCTCAAAGTGTCTTGGGTAAAGGGCATACTCACAGGGTGGCAGAATGAATCTGGCATTAGAGAGTGAGCTTGTTCTTATCTAGTCTAAACTGGGGAAAAAAATTCCTGTAAATAAGCAAGCAACCTAACTTCACCCCAGAAAACAACTCCTAGTTAGCCTTGGCTCCTCTTCACTTGGCCTCTGTCTTTAAGTCTGAGTGACCTGGTGGGATCGATCAGCTTTGAAGTCCTAAGGTGCTATTTTAATACTGTTCTTTTACGTTGCAGGTTTCGAGACCAATTTAACTAGATTCTGGAGGGAGCTTACATTACAGCATTCTTAAGAGCTCGAACAATCTTGAAAGAGTTAAACTCTAATTAGCTCATTCCTAAGGTATTTAATGCCCTTATTAAAACTCAACTGCTCCTTCACTTTTTTCTTTAGTGAATCAGATTTCTTGAGGAGCTGAGCCTTCGCTCCTCAGATCACAGGCTCACATGTTGAAGCTGGCAGTGCTAGAGGCTAGTTCCTATCTGTGTGACAGCATTTTTAATTTAACAGGACCGCCTTTGATGTTCCCAAATATTTATAGGCAGCTTTAGATCATTTCAGTGTGTGCTTTCTTTTTCTTCTCTCTCTTTTTTAACTGGAGCAAAAGTTCTTCCTCATGCAACAGCTTTCCTTTTATCCTGTTTAGTTTATTTTTGTTTCCTTTGCAGCTTTGGTGAAGGCTCTTTGGCTGCATTCACAACACACATGAGATTGACCCTTCTTTTTGCTTCTTTGGTAAAGGCTACCTCTCTGTATCATCCTGCCTGCTTGAGATTGCTTAAGGCACTTCTGTTCATTCCTTGACTTTCTTCAGGCTGATTTTTTTTTCTAATCTGGCTCAGGAATCTGTTCTTTGGCTGACCTGAGAGCTTTCAGGCTATCATGGAGACCTGGGCATTGTGTGAAGGTGTCTTTTTTTTGAGACAGGGTCTTGCTCTGTCACCCAGACTGGAAGTGCAGTGGAATGATCATAGCTCACTGTAACCTTAATCTCCTCAAGTGATCCTCCTGCCTCAACCTCCTGAGTAGCTGGGACTACAGTAGCATGTGCTACCACTCCCAGCTAATTTTTTTTTTGAGACACAGTCTTGCTCTGTCACCAGGCTGGAGTGTAGTGACGGGATCTCGGCTCACTGGAACCTCCACCTCCTGGTTCAAGTGATTCTTCTGCCTCAGCCTCCCGAGTAGCTGGGACTATAGGCACGTGCCACCACGCCCAGCTGACTTTTGTATTTTTAGTAGAGTTGGGGTTTCACCATGTTGTTCAGGATGGTCTTGATCTCTTGACCTCATGATCCGCCTGCCTTGGCCTCCCAAAGTGCTGGGATTACAGGCGTGAGCCACAGCACCTGGTCAATTTTTTCATTTTTTTGTAGAGATGAGGTCTCGCTTTGTTGCCCATATTGGTCTTGAATTCCTGGGTTCGAGCAATCCCCTGCCTTGGCTTCCCAAAGTGCTAAGATTACAGGTGTGTGCTGCCTCACCTGGCCTTGAAGGTGTCTCCTTATGGATGACCAGGCTGTAATACCCTACTGTGCTTGCCTGCATTGACATTGATGGGGCCTCAGCAAGTTGTGATTTCTAATGTATCTTTTGCAGATACTGTTATAGCTGAAGCAGGAAGTTCAGATAGACAGAACTCTCTCCTGATCATTTCAGGCTTGCTCTGTTTGGCTCTGCTAGACTTCTTGGCTAAAAATAACAGAGAATCAAAGATTTTTGTCTCAGGGATGGAAAAACAGGGTTGGGATGTATATTTGTTAAACCATTAAGAAAAAGAAAAAGGAAACTTTGTACCAATTAAAACAAATGGTAGAACAGAGGACAGGCTTCTTCCATCCTGGCCTCTGGGTAAACATTCTGCTTGTGAAACAATCCAGATTATCAAATTCTCAGCTGCTGTTACTGACCTGGACCTGGGAGATAGAAGGCCAAAAGATTTCATGGCTTCTTCCATCATTGCTGGCTGTGCCTCCTACTACATGAAAACCTTTTAGTGCTGAAGGTCTCATAGGTGGTTGATGAAATGTGTGAATGAATGAATACTGTGTAAGACACTATTCTCGGGACTTTATACTGTTTTTCTTACTAGATCCTTAAGAGGATTCTGAGCGATAAGACATTTCATATCTGTTTTTTAGATGAGGACACTAAAGTGCAGAGACATTTACATAGCTAGTGAATGGAGAAGCTGGCCTGGAGCTCAGGACTGTGTGTTATAGCCTCACCATTAGGTAGTTGGAGGCAGGTAAATCCAGTGGCAGTCTGCTAACCTCTTAGAGCTAAAAAATCCTCTTGAGGCTGAGTATGGTGGCTCACGCCTGTAATCCCAGCACTTTGGGAGACCAAGGCAAGTGGATTGCTTGAGTTTAGGAGTTTGAGACCAGCCTGGACAGCATGGTGAAACCTCATCTCTACAAAAAATATATAAAAATTAATCAAGTGGGGTGGTACACATCTGTAGTCCCAGCTACTCAGGAGATTGAGGTGGGATGATTGCTTGAGCCTGGGAGGCAGATGTTGCATGCAGTGAGCCAAGATGGCACCACTGTCCTCCAGCTTAGGTGACAGTGATACTCTGTCTCCAAAACAAAACAGAAAATTCCCAAGGCTAAAATCCACTGTATGTAGCATTCTGGGAGTTCAGAGCTGACCAGGCTCTGGCTATGTAAGGGGCACAGTGGTGGAGAGCACATCCCTGGGGTCAGATAGGCCTGGTTTGCATCTCAGCTCTGCCACTGCCAGCTCTGTGACCTTGGCCAGGTCATCCAACCTCTCTGAACCTCTGCTTCCTCATCTATAACATGGGACAGATAGCTTGTACCTCCAAAGGACTGTGAAAATTAGATTATATATATATAAGGTATACATTAAGTGCTTAACATGTGTTCAGTTGGTGTCTGTTGCAGCCACAGAATTGTCACTCTCAAAGGTTTTGTAGTCCTGCAAGAAAGCATCAGGTAAACCAGCTATTAGAAGACAACTTGGCAGCTACAGCAGAGAGACGTGCTGGTGCTGACTAGGAACCCAGGCAGAGCCACTGGCTTGGGTTTTTATTTTCTTTCATTCAGCAGATACGAATTGAGTGCTTACCCTGTGCTGGCAGAGCCACTGGATCACACTGATTGCTGCCAGCTCCCCGTCGCCCCCCAATTTTCTCTTTCCCTTAATGGGAGAATTTGAGCTAAAATGTTAATTGCCACCTGAAGAAAGATTTTCACAGAGTCATTTTCACGGAAAATGCCAAGGTGCCAAATGGCACAGCCATATTCCATTTGACCATTTATCTTATATGGCCTTGTGCTGTCCTTCAACTCTCATTTTAATCTTATCTAATTTCCTCTAATTTTTCTGATCCCTTCTACATGAGAACTTTACGGTCCTTGAGAATGTACGAGCGACTCACTGAGGGAGCAGGTGGTGGCCGCATGGGTCCCCACAGTGCGCAGATGGTGTCCGTGCCTTTCATGGTCTGGTTCCTTGGGGATTTGTTGATAAGATTTTGCTTTGATTTGGTTTTCCAACCCAGCACCATATTCAGATTTGATTACTGGCACTAGCTTTTTTCTCTGCAGAGTTTCATTGTCTGAGTCACCAACTATCTTGAAACATAAGTCCCATTCTCCACACCCCCCTACCCCTTTGCAATCAGTGGGGATGGTTGTATGGTAGAACTTTTTCCCTGCCCACAGCACATGGCACAGAATGGTGTCAGCATACTTTCACTTGCTGAGTTGATTGGTAACATATTTAATCTAGAACTAAGATACAATTGAAAAACATTTGTGGTTGTCTTTGTATAGTTACAAACCTCTAAAATAGATTTGAGGTCATTTCTATGTCTTTCATTTTTAATTAGCAAGCAGGCTTTCAGTGGGAAGTGGGTATTTTCTAAATGCGCTATTGATTTAAAGCTAACATGATGCTCTACTTTTGGACCATAAAAATAATGTTAATTTTTGATTTGGCTCTGGAGGGACCACTGGAGTGGGTCATTTATATTCAACTCTGTTATCTATGCTTTCTTTAAATAGCATATTTAATTTCACATTAAAACTAGCTTCTGTTCAGCTAAAACAACAACTGAAAAAATGGTTCAGAAGAAGGCGAAATGACAGAGAAAATGCAGCGTGCAGTGGAAATTGGCTGCAAGTCATCTCCGTAAAGTGATTGAGAATGAAATGAAGCCCAGCTTTCTTTCCAAATAACCCTCAACAACCCTCTATGTTAACTTAATTTCTCTTGGGAGTCTCAGTGGCCTCCTTTTGTCCTTGGTGTATGTTGCATGCCAATCATGCTGTGGAAGAGTAACGTCTAGAAACACATCTTGAACCAGTGTTGGGCTGTGTGCAAGTCACTTTTGGTGGGGATATGTGAGAATCACTAACTAGCAACCTTTAGACAAAAAGAAGTCCAGTAGGTTTGAATTAGTGCCACTGGGGTCTGTATGTGGTGATATTTGCTTTTTTTTAATGATCCTTATGGAGCATCATTTACCCCATGTCATATGGGGCATGTCCCTCCCGTTCCCTGGATGTCAAAACTAAGAACAGAAGCAAAATCTATCCTGCATTGGCTCTCCCCTCTTTAGGATTAGCTGGATTGCTGGATGTGCAGTCAGTTGGATGCAAATTAGCTTTTGCTAAAGAAAAAGAAGGCCTACTAAATTAGTAATACAGTGATAAGACCTGTGCTTTTAGTTTGTGTTTTTTAAAGCAGTGATTAGATTCGTCTGGGTGGAGAGCAAAGATGAAACTATTGGTCTAGTAGAGACCATTGGCCCCCCAGATGGCCTGGTGTCTCTCCATTGGGTTTTTTAGGCACACTTGTCTGAAGAAACTTTTTTGATTTTGAGCCACTTTTTAGAGCTTCCAAGCCCTTCCTGATCTTAACTGTTTGTTGCTACCTATGGAAAAGTTGCTCTTTGGGAATGGACATAAACTTGGAGCTAACAGCTTTTGTGCATGGACCTCTCCTGGGGCCGTAGTAGGCCTGTTTACTAACCCTTCTGTAGACTCTGCCTTCGGACCAGGATGATTTTCATTGTATTTTTTTTTTTTTTTTTTTTTTTGGTCAGAAAATAATCCAACCAAAACTTGCCCTTGCTAATACAAAGTGACTATGCAAATCAGGTCTGCATGCTTATGTTCCTAGAAATGCAGTTAGGTGAAAAGAAAACAGTGCCTTCCTTTAGCCCACGTGCTTTCCTCATTCATACAATGAATCTGATGAAACTTGATTTCACCCAGACTGGAGTGCAGTGGTATGATCTTAGCTCCCTGCAGCCTCCGCCACCCAGCTTAAGAGATCCTTCTGCCTCAGTCTCTTGAGTACCCAGGACTATAGGCGCATGACCACCATGCTTGGCTAATTTTTTTTTTTTTTTTTTTTTTTTTAGAGAAAGAGTTCCACCATGTTGTTCAGGCTAGTTGCAGACTCCTGGGCTCAAGCAATCCATTCACCTTGGCCTCCAAAAGTGCTGGGATTACAAGTGTGAGCCACCATGTCTGGTCATGCCCAGCTAATTAAAATTTTTTTTTCTAGAGACAAGGGTCTCCCCAAGTGATGGGATTCCAGATGTGAGCCACTGCACCTGGCCTGATTTGTATTTGGGAGCCTCATTTTCTCCATTAGACTTTTTTTTTTTTGAGACTGAATTCTGTTCTTGTCGCCCAGGCTAAAGTACAGTGGCACAATCTCAGCTCACTGCAACCTCTGCCTTCTGGGTTCAAGTGATTCTCCTGCCTCAGCCTCCTGAGAAGCTGTGATTATAGGCACCCACTGCTACACCCTACTAATTTTTAAATGTGTTTTTGGTAGAGATGGGGTTTCACCATGTTGGCCAGGCTGGTTTTGAACTCCTGACCTCAAGTGGTCTGCCCACCTCAGCCTCTCAAAGTGCTGGGATTACAGGCATGAGCCACTGCTCCCAGCCTCTCTATTAGACTTTGGATCTGGAAGATAGTAAGAAAAACAGCAAAGTAACTTAGTTCAGTCCTCTCCTTGTGGATATAAGCAGTCTTGAACTCTTCATGATGGTCCACTTTGTTACTGAATTATTGGGTATGAAAGTGAGGACTGTAACAGGCTTCGGATGTTTCAAGGTGTGTCTGGCTGTGGTTTGCTTTCTGAGTGTCAGCCTTAATGTCTTCTTATTTTCTGGCAAGTATTGATAGATATGGCACTGGATATTTTCTGAATAGTGTTCACAGAATCACCGAGTGAATGCCAGCCTCCTCCTGCGTGTCTGTTGAGGGAGGGCTTATGGTCCAGTGGGAAAGTCAGATGTATCCCTGAGATGGTGACAGTATAACATGCATAGGCTGAGTGCCAAATGCCTGGGGCCCAGAGAAAGTGCCTAGAAATCAGAGAAAGGTCTTGGGGGTGGACCTCCAGCTGGACTCGTAAGGAAGACTGGTGTTTGGATTTGCTCCTGCTGGCTCTTGCTGTGGGGAAGGTATTTCTTGCTGAGACCCAGGCGAGGTTGGCAACTAGTGGAGCTTTTTCTAGTTTGTGTAGACCTGGAGGCTGCCTGGCATAGAATGTGCCCATGGCAGGGTGGGGAGAAAGGAGAGGCCAAGTGAGGTGTGGCTGGGAGACAGGAGATCTGCTCTGCTCTCTGGTCTGTCATTTAAGTGGGATCTGTCAGAGTCGGCCTTTCTGAGCCTCAGTGTCCACATCTGCACACTGGGCATAGGGCTGGATGAGATTCTTGGAGGGACTCGAGGATCTGCAGCTGTGCCTCTGAAGGATGTCTGGAGATGGAAACAGGAGTGAGGAAGAAGCACCCTAACTAGGGAATCGGGGAGGGAAAGAACTTTGGAGGGCAAGTTAGGGGAGGGATAAGAGAGGCTTTGAATGCCAGAAAAGGGTGTTTGACTTTTATCGTAGAGACCAGTGGTCCCACAGCCAGAATATAGGTGATGTCTATGTGCATGGTCACATTTTGGTGACGCGATTTCCTCCTGCCCTGTGGTCCTCCAGCAGCATGGTATGTAATTGCAGCACTCATTGCACAGCAGTCAGGAGGTTCATTTGGGGGCAGTTTTCCAGCAGTCCCTCCTCTCCTGAGAACAGCCTGGAATGTAAGGGAGTAAGTGATGTTCTAGTGACAACCTTGAATTTACTTTATTAAAGATAAATAAATCACATGCCAACTCTGGCCTTTAGCTGTTATTAGTAACAAATTGCTCTCTACCCATACACTTGACCATTCATGACACCTTGGAAGAAAATTGCTGTGTGGCATTTGATCTTGGTTAGCACTTTTTTTTTTCTGAGAGTTTTTTTTTTTTTTTGTATATCATGAGCATGTAGAAACTTCTGGGGAGCAATTCCTCGGCTGCTTTTCAGGTCCTGCCCCTAATCTCTCAGTTTGGGTTCTATCTGTTGACTGCCCTGGGTTTCAGAAGGGAGATTGCAAGTGTGCTATCTTGAGCCTGGTCCTTTAGGATTAGGCAATAGAGTGATAGGTTGGTTTGGACATTTCTGGTTATTGACAGGCCTTACTGTGGCTTCTCCCAAATGAATGAGGAATATATTTTTCTAAATCCAGCCAGTGAGCCAAATGAGCCACACTGGGATAAACTTTGTTTGTTTACAAATTATGTAAGAGAAGATCCCAGCCATTAAATTCTTCTGAGCCAGAATTCCTACCCCTCTTCAAAGTTGTAATCAAACTAAACAAACACTTTCCACAGGAACTAACTCCCTCCTGAGAAACAGGAGCAGATGCTCCTGGGAGGCCTTCAGCAACTTTGGAATGTTTAAAGTAGAAATATGTAACCAAGGTGAAGTTGTTCCAGAAACATTGCCTGCCCTAGCCAGAACCAAAGCACGTGTCAGCTTTTTTATTAAGGGCAAGAGGTGCAGATTGGACTGGGCCAGTCCAGGCAGAATTTTCTCTAGAATGTTTAATTTTTGGTTTTCATCTTAACCCTGCTTCTCATAGTATCAGCTCCTTGTGACCTTTATTCCCTTCTGCTTAAGTAACTTTTTTTTAGCTTGATCTTATCTCTTATCTTTTAGCTATGCTGGATTACATCCAGGAGGAGCCCGCCTCTTAAAGCACTCAATTATTGCTTCTCTGTTCCTAGCAAAGATGTCAGCTGTAGCACAAACACTCCAGAGGAGGGAGGCTGAGGCTCGCCTTACCTTCATTATTGTCTGAATAAGATAGGGAGAATTGCCACTCTCCAGTTATTTGGGAGATCCACAAAGACTATCTATGTAGACTCAGGGACACAGTTTTCTTTTCTTTTCTTTTCTTTTCTTTTTTTTTTTTTTTGAGACAGAGTTTCGCTCTTGTTGCCCAGGCTGGAGTGCAATGGTGCAATCTCAGCTCACCGCAACCTCCAACTCCCAAGTTTAAGCGATTCACCTGCCTCAGCCTCCTGAGTAGCTGGGACTACAGGTGCCCGTCACCATGCCCATCTGATTTTTTGTATTTTTAGTAGAGATGGGATTTCACCATGTTGGCCAGGCTGGTCTTGAACTCCTGCCCTCAGGTGATCCGCCTATCTTGGCCTCCCAAAGTGCTGGGATTGCAAGCATGAGCCACCATGCCCGGCAGGGACACAGTTTTCAAATCCTTGCTGATTTGAGTCTTTACTGAGTGGCTTGATTTATTTTGGCTTGGGAAGTTGTGGATTTTTAGGACATCGGGTACACTTGTATTAAAATAGATGTATACTTTCTAAAGCCAAATGCAGATTTCTCTGGAGTATGCCCAAGATGTGCTTTTCTCAAGGCATCGCCTGAAGAACAGCAGTTCTGCACAGTGTTCTGTGGTGAAAGGGTTCTGCGAGGACCTATGCTATGTATTAATGGTGGGGCTCAGTAGTTGAGAAATACTGTTTATCCTAGTTTTCTCTTAGAGATATATTCTGCACAGTAGTGAATTAATGGCTCTGAGAAATTCTGTTGAAGAGCAGTCTTTCACTTTATTTAATCTGGTACTTCCCAAACATACTTTATCACAGAACTTTTTCTCAGAGGCCTCAAGGTGCTAGGGGACATGGAGTAGCAGGTAGCCAGTATTAGGTTGGTTTAGGGTCTGCACTGGTTCAGTTGGTGTCCTGTTAGATTATGAGGATGGAAGGCCAACACTATGTTAATTTCCAACTTTCCACAGGGCCCTGGGATACACCACCTAGAATGAATGACCTGAGCACCTTTGAACTGTGGTAGGACTATTTCTTCCATTGCAGCTTTGATTTGTGGTCTTCTCTCTAATTGGGTGATAGAGTATAGGGAGTTGTATAAAAGAACCGAGAAAGAGTGCTTCTCTTTCAGGAATTTAATTTCTACTGGAATGGGAAAATTCATGAAGTAGTTAAACAGTACCAGCATCCAAGTGGGTATGAAATCATATCAAAGTGAGTCCAGCTCCAAGCAGCCTGTCTTGTAGACATTTTGTAGCCTGTCTTGTAGGCAGGTGGGGGCTGCAGGAAGCAGGGACAGCCTTTATTGTGACTTTTCTTACCACGCCGTGGGGACTGTGATGGCAGGCAGATTAAGATAGTGGAGTCCCCCAACCCCTGCAGTCCTAAATGCCTCTTTGTTCACTTCGCCTCTGTGTGTAACAGATGTACTATGTGTAAAAATCTAAATCTTAGACTCCCCATGAAGTAGACATTTTAGAGTTGGATGAAATGCATAATAAGAACTCCCTGTGGTACTTCCCAAATGTATTTGATCCCAGAACTCCTTTTTCTCAAAAGACCCAAAGTACTGAGGAACATTTGATTTCTTCTGGAAGGGGAATTCCCTCTGGCTGATCTGCAGGCCCCCTCTGCTGGGTTGGCATCTTGGATTTGGGGGTAGCCACCCTCCACGACTATTAGGTCTTGAGTTTGGCTGTCTGGTTTTGGAGACCTGTTGCCTTGGAGGTGCTGGGTTGAGTTGAATGGATGTGCATTTTCCAGGTTAGTTTACCTTAGTTAGTGCGGCTCTGCTGACTCTAGTTGCCCATAGGAGGGATGTGTGTGACATGAGCATGGCTGAGATATCCCTCCATTGAGGTGCTAAGAGGAAATTGAGATGAGGAGTTTAAATTCTTCTCCAGCTATGTGTCATATTTCACAGACTATTGACTTAGAGCTTTTTTTTTTTTTAACTTTAAAAATTGGAGGCCAGGTGCGGTGGCTAATGCCTGTAATCCCAGCACTTTGAGAGGCCGAGGTGAGCGGATCACTTGAAGTCAGGAGTTCAAGACCAGCCTGACCAACATGGTGAAACTCGGTCTCTACTAAAAATACAAAAATAGCCAGATGTGGTGGCGCATGCTTATAATCCCAGCTACTTGGGAGGCTGACGCAGGTGAATTGCTTAAACCTGGGATACTGAGATCGCGCCATTGCACTCTATCTTGGGCAACAAGAGTGAAACTCCGTCTCAAAAAAAAAAAAAAAAGAAAAATTAGGGTTGACCTACCTGATGGATATTATTGGCAGCTGAGCTCTGTCTAGCCTGGGACCTGCAGCCATTTGCCTCAGTAGCTTTCGATGAGACCCCAGGCTCTGCTGTGCGTTAAGGGTAGGGCTCAGCCTCAGTTCAGGACCTATCCCCTGTCACGCTCCCCAACCTCAAAGGGGAGGCATTCTCTTTTTGCAGATGCTGATTATCAGAACTTGTTCTTCCTTTCACTGAACCAAATTTCTTCTGCTCCTTGGTTCTGGTTCTGCCTTCTAGAGTATATTAAGTGTCCTTTGGTTGCCATAACAAAGTACCACTGGCTAGGTGGCTTCAATGACAGACATTTTCTCAAGATTCTGGAGGCTGGAAGTCCAGAATCAAGGTGATGGCAGGGTTGATTTCTTGTGAGGCCTCTCTCCTTGGTTTATAAAGTGATGGTTTTTCTGTGTTTTCATGTGGCCTGCCATCTGTAACTGTGTTCAAATTTCTTAAGTACACCATTCATATTGTATTAGGTCCCACCTATATGACCTTGCTTTAACTTGGTCATCTCTTTAAAGACCCTGTCTCCAGATAGTCACATTTTGAGGTACTGGGGGTTAGGACCTTAACATATCAATTTTTGAGAGACAGAACTCTGCCCATAACACAGAGCCATTAAGACATGATGGCCCTCCAGATTTTTGAAGGTGGTTATCTTGTCACTCTCCCCCGAGCCACCAGTAAAACCAGTAAAAAATTTTTTTTCCTGGCTGAGAACCCCCACTTCTTTTCGTTCTTCATATGAGATGGTTTTGAAGTCCCTCATAATCTTGGAATCTTCTGGACTTGCTTTAGTTTTGGAGGGACAAAGTGGAACACCTTGGACTACTCGTGATATTATAGATAGAATTCATTCTAATGTTTGCCCTGCCAAACAATTTTAATGATTTCTGAAAAAGATTAAAAGGCTAAAAATCTGCCTGTAAAGTTTCAGTGGCAACTTTTAGATATTTATCTTTAATTTTGCCTGAATAGGTCTGACCACTGACACACGTGCATGGGCACAACCCCTGTACCCCACCCCACCCCATGCATCCAGTGCTAACTCTATGTCTTCTTTTGACTTAAGCATTTGTATTAGAGTTAGTAAGTGCTCAAGGTCTAAGTTTCTTCACCACTTTTCCTCCCTTCATACTTTTTTAGTTGTAGGAAACCTAGTTGGGAGGGTTATTTCAAAAGAATAAATGAATGTAGAGATTTTAATTTTTTTAATTAAATTAAATTTTTTGGAGACGGGGTCTTGCTTTGTTGCCCAGACTGGAGTACAGTGGTGCGATCATGGCTCACTGCAGCCTCCACCTCCTGGGCTCAAGCAGTTCTTCCATCTTAGCCTCCCGAGTAGCTGGGACTACAGGCAGGTGCCACTATGCCTGGTTTTGTGTATATTTTTTGTAGAGCCGAGGTCTCACTAGGTTGCCCAGGTTGGTCTTGAACTCTTGGACTCAAGGGATCAGCCTCAGCGTCAGCTTCCCAAAGTGCTGGGATTATAGGCATGAGCCACCATACCTGGCTGAGATTTTTATTTTTTAAATGTAATTGCTGTCTGAAGAGCCTAGAAGTAACTCAGTCACTGGAGTATAACTCATTTTAGGTTCTTAGTCTCATGCCAACCTGTAATATAATTAGATTTAAAATTATTAGATATCCTCTTCACTTTTGGAATTTGTTTACTATTTGTTGCCCTTCTGCACCAAAACTTGTGTCAAAAAAGCTCATCTGTTTAGTTCTTTGCATTTTCAGCACTTAGCAGAGTGAAGGTTAAAAAAAAAATTTGTTGAATGACTAAAGGCATCCTCTTAATCATCTTGTGTTTATTTAATCAGGAGCATCCTGTTGTGTCTTTGGTAGAAATGGCAGCTTGGGGTTTAGGGGTTATTATGGCCACTGTCCCTTTTGCTTTTGAATTGTAGAGCTTTCCACAAAGAGACCCTCAGTGCTGTTCACTCTTCTGCTAAATTGTGGTCTGTAAGTCTTGATTGATAGTTTCGACAGGCTTTCTCTCCTTACCTTAGTCTCTTTAGATGGAGTGTGATGCTCTTGGAGTTCCTTTCTTTGAAGATGCTTTGACTATACCGCCCAGGATTTCCAAATTGTAGCCTTTAGATGCCTAAAGCCCTGGCCCCACACAGCTGTTAGGCCCTCTCTATTCTGGAGGCCCGACAACATTAAAAACACCAACTATTTATAGCATACTTTTCAGTGTCAGTAAATTATAGGATGCCCTTGCCAGTGGATGGGGAGAACACTCATCTGCCTGCCACTGTGTGATTGCCTAGAAGTGTCGGCCAGGTGGCAGGAGCTCAGCCCCACCTGAATGCTTCCAGGTCCTCACCTGGCACTCCCACAGCAAACTAAGGCCTGCCTATTGCCCAGGGTTCTAGTAGAGTCCATGTCCTTTGTGATGGAGTGGTTGGGGACAAACAAAAGACACCTAGGTAGTGTGCTCTTGAGAGAAGCCCATTCTGATCTAACTGCCAACTCCCCAGGTGGCTGTGTTGTCAGCCGTCTGTGCACAGAAGTTTGCTGCATCACTGGTGAGCCGGGGAGTATCCTGTGTAATGTCCACTTAATCTTACTAGGAAGGATCCCCCCATTTCAACAAGGTAACGAAGAATGTTGAATCTAAATTTGGATAACTTATATTCTCTGTAGGGTGAAGAATTTGAAGGGCATATAAAACCTCTTGTAGCTGAGTGCTTGTAGTCCCAGCTACCCACAAGGCTGATGTGGGAGGACCCTTTGAGCCCAGGAGTTTGAATCCAGCCTGGGCAATAGTGAGACCCCCACCTCTTTAAAAAGAAAAAAAGCTTTTAAGAAGGCCAAAAGGGCCTAGGGTCTTTATCTTCCCTCAGCTGCCCCTTGGAAAAGATCTCCTGGCCTGCCATTCAGAGTACACAGTGAGGGGAGGCCCCCTTCACAGGGCACTGTTTAGAACAGGCTCAGTCATTAGAACACTGCTGAGGGCGTGCTGTCCCCTGGCCACCAAGCCAAGTTGGACTTTTGGGGTTAGGTTTTGTGGTGGTAGCTTTTGGGTTCTTCAGTTCTTTGCCTGGACTGAACAGTGAGCAGTGCTAAAGAGGCCTGTTCTGTTAGCTGGAGTTTCCATTGAAGTGCTAACTGCTGGATCCTTTGAACCTCTAGCCTGAGAGGGTATTTATAACCAGCTGTTTGCGTGCTTAGAGGCACTGAAGTCCTGCCTTTCTGTAGTGGTTTAAGAGCTGTGCCCTTGGTGTGGGCTGAAAGGGCAGGCCTGCCGAACTGTGGGGACTCAAACGCCCAACTCCCCACGACCTTGTTTGCCTTCCCCCTGCCCTGCCAGACCAGCGGCCCTTTTAGGGTTAACTTCTCTGCTTTGGAAGCAGCTGGCCAGTTTACACTCCTCCCTGGGCTGTACAAAAATACTTCCTTTGAAGTGTTAGGAGAAGCGGTGAAGGGTAAAACCTGGTGAAGAATAAAACCTGGAGTGGGGCTTGAATGTACTTCTCTTCCAGGGAGTTTGCTGGGTGACTGAGCCCCACAGCCTTCCTTGTAATCTGTAGGACTGAGTGGTTCTCCTCACATAGTTACAGCTTGGAGCCTAGTTGCAGCTGGTGTGTGCGTATGTGGGTGCCTGTGTGTATGTGTGTCTGCGGTGTGCATGCGTGTGTGTGTGTGTGTGTGTGTGTGTGTGTGTGTAAAGTATTTCTCCTCAAGAGAGATAGTTAGAATGCAGCCACCAAGCTTTCCTGGTGGCTGGAATCCCTTTGAAGGCACTTTTCCCTGGGGCGGCTCCAAGTGGGGGTGGTATCCTGGGGTACATGAGAAGCTGCAGGATTTCCACTTGGTCCTAAAGCGGCCAGCCCTGTTCTTGCTCCTTACTGTGGTAGGAAAGCTGCCACTGATCCCGTCTCTGATTCAGGTCAAAGCACAGCAGCCTAAAACAGCACCAGGCTCGGAATCAATCGTGCTGATTTCTCTTAACCTTGAGTTTCCCATCAGTAAAGTGGGGCTAGTGGAAATACAGGATTGGGGCACCTTGAGAAAGTGCAAGACACTTCTCTAATATAAGGCCTGCTGTTGAGCAGAAATGGCATTTAGGATAAAGAAGCCAAAGAGAAGAATGCCAGAGCAGAAATGAGACGGAACAAAGCTTGAATGTCTTCTTAATCCTTGAGTATTTGCAGCCAAGGAGGGGTTGGGGCGAGATGGGAGGAGAGGCAGCTGTTATTTTCTAGAGAAGAATGCCAACCTGTTTCTCCCCACAGAGGGGGCCACACAAGTTCTTTCCGAACTGGGGTTTGTAGTCCCTTCTTTCCTGGAAAATGCCTTCATATGGATTTCTTACATCTTATTATACTACTTCCTATCTCCGTTAGACAGAAATGTCCCTTAGACAGGTCTAAAATAATACCGTAGAGCTAACATTTATTGTTGGCTTTTGCCAGGCATTGTGTTAAGCACCCAACATTAATGATCTCATTTATTCCTCAGAACAGCCCTATGCTGGCAGCTGCTCTTATCCTCGTTATATAGGTGAGGAAAGGGAGGCTGGAAAAAGTGAAATGACTTATCCAAGGTCCTCTTACCTACTGATACAGGTATGGAAATACAGACCTGGTTAGGCTTTTAGCCCCTTTACTCTTAATAGATGTAAGTTAAAATAAGCGATGGAGGGTGAAATTTAATTCTGTGCCCCAAACCTGGTCATAAGCTGTTTTTAGGGAAAGAGGTGGAACATTGAACTCTGTTCATTCTGGCTGTTTTGACCCATGTTATGTTCCTCAGTGGACTCTTTATTTTATTTTTAATTTTTGAGTTGGAGTTTTGTTCTTGTTGCCCAGGCTGGAGTGCAATGGTGCAATTTTGGTTCATTGCAACCTCCGTCTCCCAGGTTCAAGCGATTCTTGTGTCTCAGCCTCTGAGTAGCTGGGATTACAGGTGCCCACCACCACGTGCAGCTATTTTTTGTATTTTTTTTTAGTAAAGACAGGGTTTCACCATGTTGGCCAGGCTGGTCTTGAACTCCTGACCTTGGGGGATCCACCTGCCTTGGCCTCCCAAAATGCTGGGATTATTGGCATGAGCCACCGCACCCGGCCATTTTATTTTTTTGTTTTGAGACAGAGTCTCACTCTGTTGCCCAGGATGGAGTACAGTGGCACAATCTTGGCTCATGGCAACCTCTGCCTCCTG
Organism: Aotus nancymaae; assembly: GCF_030222135.1. Taxonomy (NCBI): domain Eukaryota; kingdom Metazoa; phylum Chordata; class Mammalia; order Primates; family Aotidae; genus Aotus; species Aotus nancymaae. The sequence goes on from NW_026988491.1 coordinate 3,768,759, forward strand.
GGTTCAAATGATTCTCATGCCTCAGCCTCCGGAGTAGCTGGGATTACAGGCGCCTGCCACCACAACCTGCTAATTTTTGTATTTTTAGTAGAGACAGGGTTTCACTATGTTGGCCAGACTGGTCTCAAACTCCTGACCTCAAGTGATCCACCTGCCTCTGGCTCCCAAAGTGCTGGGATTACAGGCGTGAGCCACCGCGCCTGGCCAGTGGACTCTTACTGATCAGTTATATTTCAATACATGTGAGTGTGTTTTGCCTCGTGGTTACTGAAAAGAAGCTTTTCTTATTTCTCATTCTCTGTGTTGTCTTTACAACAGTGATGTCTTTTCCCTTCTTATTAGAAAGGAGGGAAGATGGTTGCCTGTCTCTGTAACTGCAGGTTTGTTACCGTTGAAGGTCTTGATGTTGGGGATTGATGGGTAGCCTGTACCCCTTGAAATCCTTAGCTGTAGGCTTTGGTCTTTCCCCAGCCTAGAACCAGACTTGGCAGTTACTTCAAGGGGCTTGAGATCCTGTGCTTGACCCTCCTCAGTTCACAGGGGAAACCAAGGCCTGGGAAAGTTTGAGTGCTTTGCCTCCAGTCATACATGGGGCTAGACGCAGGGCCAGGCTGGCAGGTTCCCAGCCCACTGGCCACATGCTTCTCTTTTTCACCTGAATTTCAAACAGGAGGGAAGATGAAAGAAATAGAAGTGACCAGTCAGAGGAGTAGGAGGGCTCTCATTTGCAGTTTCTTTTGATCTTCGCCCCATTGTTTAAAAAATGCCCACCAAACCACAACTGGTAGCATGAGCACATGGTTCCCTCTGGTTCATTGAGGGGCAGTTATTTCTCTTTTAAGCGGAAACCCCACCCCTAGTGGTCTGTTTCACTTAGGGCCCCACACCTCCTCTCCCCTTCTGCTACTCGGCTGCCAGATGTCGTGCTCCCCTTCACAAATCTTTGAGAGCTTTTTACTGCTTGTAGGATGGAGTCTAACCCCGCCTTCCCCCAAAATTCTAAAGCCCTTGACATTTTGTGCCCAGTCTATCTTTGCAGTTTGGCATCCAACCACAGAGCCCCTTGCCTCTAGTCAAAGGGCTCCTCCTAACGGGCTTTGGCCTTTATTTGCATCTTTGCCCACATTCTGTCCATCTTTCAAGGCTGCTGCCTCCAGTAAGCTCTGTTGGAGTAATGCAGCATGCAGTTGTCTCTGCTGCCTCTGAATCTGAAACAATCTGGTCTGGCCACTCATTTGACACTTAATATTATTTTGTGTTGTTTAATTTGTAGGTGTGTCTGTCTCCATGACTAGATTGTAAGCTCACTGAGGTCAGTGGCATACCTTCTGTACTGCTTTGTATTCTCCTCTGAACTGCTTCGTATTCCCCCTTACTATTCCTTAGGGCCTAGGTTGGATGCTGTGCAAAGATCTGGGACTGAAGTCATCTTTCTAACTGTTAACAGGAATGGAAGAAATGAGTTTCCCCAAGAAGGAATAAAATGATGAACTAGAGATACTTTTTTAATGGGATCTGTACTACGTTAGGATTAATATATAGGTTGAGTATCCCTTATCCAAAATGCTTGGGACCAGAAGTGTTTCACATTTTGGAATATTTGCATATACATAATGAGATGTCTTGGAGATGAGACCCAAGTCTAAACATGAAATTCATTTGTTTCATATATACCTTATTCACATAGCCTGAAGGTAATTTTATACAGTATTTTTAATAATTTTGTGTATGAAACAAAGTTCCTGTTAAGTACTTATGTGTGGAATTTCCACTTGTGGTATCATGTTGGTGCTCAGAAAGCTTCAGATTTGGAAGCCTTTCGGATTTCGGGTTTTTCCGTTAAAGATACTTAACCTGTACTTCAAATTAGGTTACTTGAATGAACCAGGGAATTTTAGTGTTTTTTTTTGTTTGTTTGTTTTATTTGTGCAAAATTTTGCTGGCAAACAGTTTATAGCGAAATTTTTGACCTAGACCCCTTTAAGATGAAAGTAAATAAATGCATCTTATTTAAAATTTGCTGTTGTTGCTATTTAGCACCCTAGATGCTTGTTTACTTTTTTACTTTGTTGTTCTTACAACTTTTTCTCTAAGTAATTTATTTGATATCTATTCACACTGTTACAATTGTGTTCTTAAATATATTTCCGCCACAGCTGTGGGTAGAATCATGCTCATGTCCCAATACACCTTTTTTCTTTTTGGCATTTTTTTCCCTTTCTTACTCCTGAGTTAAATGTGTAGCAGAAAAGGTGTAAAGACACAGAGGCAGCATGAATAGTACTTCGTTTTTAAAATGTGGAAACTGGCTTGAAGTTAGGTGACTTATCCAAGGCCATACATCCAGTAAGGAGAAAAATTGGCCTTGTGACATAGCCCAGGGATGTGCTGTGCCCTGTGATGGCCCCATATGTTGGTGTTGGGAGTTCAGTGGCTCATCAAGTGCCTGTAGTTCTTGAAGGAAAGGAGTTGATAAAATGGAGCAACCTGGAGTGCTTACTGCAGGGGCTATTTCTAATCTGATTTTTGTGAGTAATGGATTTTAAGAGTAGGTTCTTATATTTCCTCCCAGTCTGGTGTGTTCATGGGTATTCTTCTGGAGAGATGGACTCTATATCCCAAAACTGGTGAAGATCTCCTGATAGAGGTGCTGCTAATGCCCCTACCTATGCAGGGATTGTACTGGAGAAGCTGCCTCTGTGGCCTGTACCTGCTGGAAGCTCCAGTGAGCTGGGCACATTAGAAAAGTCAGATGTGATCTACCCTCCCACCCACCTGTCTCAAATGGCTTTTTTTCCTTCTTAAAAGTCATTGAGGAATAAACTTTAAAAATAGCAAAGGGTTAGAGGTTCCTTTTTTTCAAGCTCTTATTATAGGAAATGTTACTTACATGTAGACTCCAATAGAACATGTTATGTACACGCCATCCCTCCATATACTCACCATCACCCAAAATAGTTGTCAACGCCCCACTCCACTTGTTTCACTTACACCCCCACACCACCCCTATGTTATTTTGAAGCAAAGCCAGCCATATCATTTTTTACCCCATAAATATTTCTAAAATATCTGTAAAAGCTGCTTTTTAAAAAACATGATCCCAAGGCTATTCCCACAAAGGGCAGCCCCATACTCCCTAAGAGCTGGTGTATGTGTTTGGCTGCCCATGCACTGGCAGCCAGGTCTGGAGGTTGGGTCTGGGGTGGAGCCCAAGTGGGTGGGGGATGAGTGGGCGAGGCCGTGGCTCTGCTGGCCGGGTAATCATGAAGATCTCGGATCCTGCAGTGGGCGCTGTGATGGTATCGGCTTTGCCCCGGGCGGGAACCACAAGATCAAAGGCGCCGTGCACCGGGGCGCTTCAAAGCTGGTGGAGCAGCCCAGATTGATGCCGAGAATGAGAGCTCTCTGCTGATGTAATCGTAGCCTGTGAGACAGGTTCTTTTTTTAAATTTAAACAAAGACACCCCTTGTTTGTTTAGCGAGGTGAATGAAGCATGTGCTGCAGAGGGCATGAAGCATCTGGAGGGCTCCACTCTGGCCTGGTGGGTCCATGGTAGGGCAGGAATGCTGCAAGTGACTAGAATTTTCAGGTGGGCTTGCAGATTTTCCATGAAAGACAACATGTTTCTGTTAAGAATCGTTCATTTTTTCTCCCTTTTTCAGGATAGTCAGGCCTGTTTCCAGATGACTTTCTTGAAATACTGAAAGTACTTTCCTCTGGTGGGGTTGTCAGGCTTTGGAACACCTGGTAAACCAGCTGGGAATTTAGATCAAAAAGTAGGTAAGCTGCCAGGGCATGGTGGCTCATGCCTGTAATCTCAGCGCTTTGGGAGACTAAGTGAGAGGATTGCTTGAGCTCAAGAGTTCAAGACCAGCTGGGGCAACATAGTGAGACCCTGTCTCTTAAAAAAATTTAGCTGGGTGTGGTGGTGTGTGCGTATAGTCCTGGCTACTTGGGAGGCTGAGGTGGGAGTATCACTTGAGCCCACAAGTTTAAGACTACAGTGAACTATGATTTCATCACTGTATTCTAGCTTGGGCAGCAAAGCAAGACCTTGTCTCTAAATAATAATAATAATAAAAATAATTTTTAAAAAGTAGGTAAGATGGCTGTCTTTGGTCAGTCTTTCCTTGGGTCTAGAAAGGAAGCTTAAGGCTGGCAGGCAGATCTCATCCTATTTGAAGGAGAGAGGGGTCTTCAAGAGTATGTCTGAGTGCCAGGATCACTACCACTCCTAGCCTGAATATTCTCCCAGTCTCTATAAAAATCATAGACATATGGCTGATTTTTCTGGGTGTTCCCAATTAAGCTGGTATCCCTGCCTTTAGTGGTTGATCAGTACACAAATCAGTGAAATCCTATACTATACATACCTCCATGAGTGAAATCATGGTCCTATTCTGTTTTCTTGCTTAGTATGTCTTGCTGACTGATAGATGAAGAAGCCTGCCAAACTGAGCCAGCTTGTTGGATGTTGATTTCCTTCCCAAGATCTTCTCTACATCAGAATTCAGGGTCAGTGGGGTCTGAGGCACTACTCAATTTAAGGTCATGGTGACTAAAGCCCTCTTCAGCATCTTACAGGTGTTCCAACCAAACCCAGCATGTGTAAAACCAGATTTCTCTTCTCTCCACAAACCTATTTCTGTTGGGTTCTTTTGTTACTCCAGCTAAAGTGTCATTTTAGACTGTATCCTAAGTGAGATGTCCCCTTCTCTGACCCCATGATGCACGTTGAATTGTCTGTAAACGCCTGGAAAGCAAGACTGGAAGGTTTTTTCCTTCCCTTTTAAACTACAAACGAGGTTTCCCCCATCTTCTATAAAAGCATCCCCCAATATTGTGAAGCACTTCAGACATGCAGGAAAAGGGAGAGTTTTGCAGTCAACACCCATATACCCACTACCTATATTCTACTGTTAACATTTTACTATACTTGCATACTTGCTTTCTCACATTTTTATCTATCTGTGCATGTGATGGGTTTTTTGAGAGAAGGTTTTATTCTGTTGCTCAGACTGGAGTTCAATGGAGCAATCATGACTCACTGTAGCCTCAACTTCCTGAGCACAGGTGATTGTCCTGCCTCATGATGGGTGTTTAATATTTGACAGCCAAGCATATGGGGGCTGAGATGTTTTAATAGATATGACAGAGTATGTAAGGTTTCCTTTTTAATTCGGTTTCTATCACTTTTAGATCCAGGTCTCCCCTTCTCTCCCTATCCACCTCCCCCCCGCCCCACTCATCCCATCCCTTGGCTAGGAATAGCTGTAGAGATCTTACTTCTTTATTCAGACACTCTGTGGAGAACCCAGGAAGTTGCAATGCCTGGAGGACCCACCTGGGGCATGGAGTTTGCTGTGGAGACTCTTGTGTTTGAATGACTTGCCATCCCACATTTCCTAAAGCCTACTGCCACTCTTCATCTTGTCCCTCTCTTTGCCTTCTAGTGCTGTGGCCTTGTGGCTACTGTGAGCATGTGCACATTTTGTTCAGAGACTGTACCTTTTTGCGCAAATGGAGTGGGGGTGCTACTGTAGAGCATGGAGCTAGCCACCTGGGTGGAACTTCTGCTGGGTTTTAAACAAATTGGTTTGAAAAAAAATCTCTAGTCTAAACAATATTTTGTTTTTTTTGATTGATTGATTTTTTAAAGAGATGATCGGGGCCGGTGGGGGGTCTTTCTGTGTTACCCAGGCTGATCTCGAACTCCTGGGGTCAAGTGATCCTCCCACCTCAGTCTCCCTGGTAATTCCAGCATATTTTAATTCCAGTTGGGATTGTAGGCATGCCATTGTGCCTGGCTTTTTTTTTTTTTCTTTTAAAGACGACTAGTCAAGTGCAGTAGTGAGAATAGGGGAAAGAGTAGAACAAAGAGTTCGATCTGTAACTGACTGTGAACAATCAATTGAGATAACTCACTACCTTCGGCCTAGCCTTAATTTTATTTTTTAAAATGAATAAAATGGGCCAGGTGCTGTGGCTCATGCCAGTAATCCCATACTTTTGGAGGCTGAGGAGGGCAGATCCACTGAGGTCAGGAGTTCGAGACCAGCCTGGCCAGTGAAAACCTGTTTCTACTAAAAATACAAAAATTAGCTAGGCATGGTGGTGCATACCTGTAGTCTCAGCTACTTGGGAGGCTGAGACAGGAGAGTCTCTTGAACCCGGGAGGTGGAGATTGCAGTGAGCCGAGATCGCACCACTGCACTCCAGCCTGGGCTACAAAGAGCGAAACTCAAAAAGAAGAAAAAAAAAGTGAATAAAACAAGTGGATGGGCGTGGTGCCTTATACCTGTAATTCACATACTTTGGGAGGCTGAGGCGGGAGGATCACTTGAGGTCAGGAGTTTGAGACCAGCCTGGCCAACATGGTGATACCCTGTCTGTCTCTACTAAAAATACAAAAATTAGCTGGGTGTGGTAGTGCATACCTGTACTCCCAGCTACTTGAGAGGCTGAGGTGGGAGAATCGCTTGAACCCGGGAGGCAGAGGTTGCAGTGAGCCAAGATCATGCCACTGCACTCTAGCCTGGGCAACAGAATGAGACTTTGTCTAGAAAAAAAAAAAAGGCCAGGCATGGTGGCTCACGCTTCTAATCCAAGCACTTTGGAGGCCAAGGCAGGAGGATCACCTGAGGTCGGAAGTTCAAGACCAGCCTGACCAACATGGTGAAACCCCATCTTAAAAAAATAAAAGAAAAAAGAAAAAAAAATAAAGTTACTTTTCTTGAGATTATCAATGTAACTTGAGTTTTAGCTGGTGGGGGCATTCCATTGGATAACAAAGTCACCTTATCTGAGATGTTGACCCTTTCATAGAAAGGCTTTAGCTCTCACTTGTAAATGTGCTCAAAGGATCTGAGAAGCCTAGAATATTTTGACTTATATATTAAATGAGTATGTTTTGCAAAGTTAAGATGAGCTACAACTCTTTGCACTTATACTGGCTTTCTATGAACTGTTCTTTTGCTTTGCTTTGCTTTGCTTTATATCCCCCTCCAAAACAAACTGATATGTGATTGTGTATGTGTTTGTATGTGTGTATATGTATGTGTGTTTAAAGTCTTTTAGAGTAGAAGCAGCATTCATCACCTTCATTGTTGTGAACAGGAGCTGGACAGGTCTACAAGCTAACTTGATTCTTAGAACAGACTAGAGTCGTAGACTAGATAAGCTCTTTATCACATGGCAGTGTATTTTAATTCCAACCTGTGGCTTCCTTGCTTACGGGGCTTGAGCTCAAATAGACTTCTCTTTTACTGGGAGTGTATGTGTGTCTGTATGTGTGCGTGCATGAGCATGCATCCTTAAAAGCATTATCTGATTTTGCAGTGGGCTCCCATGGCTTCCAGGATGCCAAGAGCTCTGTGACTCGAGCTACTTGGGTAGTGGGTCTGCTGACTGTGCCTTTTGTGCCAGTGTGTGCCTATTGTATTTTACCGTAGCTATAGAAGGCAGCTGCACAGGCGTTAAATAATGAACCCAAGACCACCATCTCCAGTTTGATTCTGTTGAGAGACCATTTTTTGTACAGTCTAGAGCCAGTGATAATTGCAAGTTGGTGTCTCCTAACCTTCTCTTTTGGTCTGTATTTAATTTTTGCCCAATCTTTTTAAAATTTTATTTTTAAAGTTTTTAAACCCACAGAAAAGTTGAATGAATGGTTGTGTGTGGCAAAATGTTAACACTCTCGATTTGCATACTCTCTTACATACACTTAGTTTTGATTTTCTTTTTTTACCCACCTTTTTACTCAATTTTTCTTTTCTTTTTTTTTTTGAGACCAAGTTTTGCTCTTGTTGCCCAGGCTGGAGGGCAATGGCACAATCTCAGCGCACCACAACCTCCACGTCCCAGGTTCAAGCAATTCTCCTGCCTCAGCCTCCCAAGTAGCTGGGACTACTATTGTCCTGGTGGATCCATGGTAGGGCAGGAATGCTGCAACTGACTAGAATCTTCAGATGGGCACGCGCCACCACATCCAGCTAATGTTGTATTTTTAGTAGAGACAGGGTTTCTCTATGTTGGTCAGGCTGGTCTTAAACTCCCAACCTCAGGTGATCTGCTTGTCTTGGCCCTGCAAAGTGCTGGGATTACAGGGGTGAGCCACTGCTGTACTCACTTTTTAAAACTGCCTTTTTAGGCTAGACTATTTGAAAGTTGCCAACATCATTACATTTTACCCCTTAAACTCCAACATACACACATCTGCTAAGACCAAGGACATAACCCTAACTGCTGTGCCATTATTATACCTCAGAACTTGACATATTTAAATTTCTCTAATTGTTCTGGAAATTCCTTTTATAGCTGATTTTTAAAAATTCAGGGCCCATGCAAGGTTCCCATAAGGTATTTAAAAGATTTCTCTCACAGTTCTACTACCACAGTAAACCAAACCAATTTCTTTTTCATTTCTCTGTTCTTTAAAAATGAAACTTTGGACAGATATTCTTTAGTTCACTTTTCTAACAATCCATGAGATAAAAAAAGAACACTGATCAAGACTGTGGTGCCGTTTCACCGCATAAGTACAAATTGTGGTCTTTGAAAGTTCTTGCTGAGGGATTTGGAGTTTTATTAAGAATACCAGGAAGCCAGTGGCCTTTGAGTAATGTTTGAAACAAGAGGAAAGAAATCAGTGATTGCTTTTGTTTGTTCAAAAGCTGATTTTATTGATGATATAACAGTGTCTGTAGGTCTTGGGATTCCTTTTTCCTTACTGTAGATGAAGTTTCTCCACCTTGGCACTGATGCCATTTGGAACTGGGTAATTTTTTGTTGTGGCTCCTGTCCTGTGCATTGTAGGATACTGAGCCACATCCCAGGCCTCTACCCACAGGATGTCAGTAGCAAAACCTCCTCCCAAGTTATGACAACTAGAAATGTCTCTAGACACTGCCAGATGTCCCTGGTTGGGGGCAGGGAGGGGCAAAATTGACCTTAGTTGAGAACTATTCTAGAAATTCTTTAGGACTTACTTGAGTCAAAAGTGACAGTGTTAGGTGATAAATTTCTGCAGAGGGACATTTTCTTTGATAAGAAGCCCTGTCCCAATTTGAAAACCCAGAAGTGTCTAAATGTCCACTGGCCAAGGGATTGAAATCAGTTGGCAGATGACAACTGTGTGTGTGCCTTTTCATGATTTTCACACTTTAGCGGAAGCCTTGTTATCTGATACTGTTGGGACCTGTAGGTGGTTGGGTAATTGAAAAAGGTCTGTTAAGCTGAAGCAGGGAATGATTTAAAAAGAGTCATCATTTGAAATTAAGTTTCAATTAAAGCTTATAAAAGGGCATTCAAGCTCAGGCCTTTGTGCATAGGACCACAGATTTGCACTCCTTCCAGTCTGTCATTAACCTCAACATTGATGTATCATTTGCAACATTTCTCTCAGTTAATAAAAATAGAAATAAAAAAATTTAAAAAGGAAAAAATGGAAATGTACATTTCTGTTGGGTTTTTTATTTGTTTTTTCAAAGCAGAGCAAATACTTATAGATACTTGTAAAGCTATCAGGAGCTATCTAGAATTTTGCTTTTTTTCTTGTCTTCAATTTTGCTTTTGCTGTTGTTTGTTTTTGTAGTTGTTTGCCGTCATTTAATCTTTCCTTCCAAAGTATATTCAACTTAGTTTTCATAGAATAAAATTGTGTATTTTGCATTGTTTAATATTAAATTCAATTACATAATTATAGGAGGTGAATCTGTATAAACAGATCTAGAAATGCATATAGTTCAGCTGGTGGGAGCAGTGGTATGTGGTGGTACTAGAGAGTAGTTTCCCAGCTGGGAGTCTGCAGTGCGTGCAGATCGAAGTTACAGGTCTGCTAATAGCCCCTGCCATATTCTGAAGTTCATGGAAAGGCCCCCAGAGGATAGTTCCGATTTGGGAGTTGGAAGATTGGGTTCAAGCTGCGGTTCTGTGGCTTTCTCCATGGTTTCGGGATAAGCCCTTCAGTAGCCACAAGCCTCGGGTTGCTTATCTGTTAAATGGGAATGATAAATGATAAATGCTTGTCTTGACTATGGAACAGGTTATCCTGCAGGTTACATGCAGGCCACATAACAGGAAATGCCTTTATAAATGTTCCATGGCACACTAGTATGTTATTAATGAGCTGGGTATTGCCGAGCCTGAGATGTGCACTTCTGGGAATGTGTTGGCTATTCTTTGCCCTTTGAGCACAGAGCACTTGAGCCTCACAGTGAGAGATCTAGGTCAGAAGAGGAATGGAGGGGGCCTTGCTCAATGCAAATCTATACCCACTGTTGCAGAAATAGCTTTGGGCTCCTGGCATGCTGAAGGTGGAGGCACATTGCATGGCTAGGTCTTTGTCATAGATTTTGTTTGAGTGGAGATTACTGGCTTCTCAGTGATAAACCCAGCGAGCAGGCAGTGGGTGAGAGTACCAAAGGTTTGGCCAGAGTGTGAGAGGCAGCCAAGGTTCTCATCACAAGTCCCTCACCCATGCTTTGACTTGTATACAAAATGAGTGACATCATGAAGATTGTGCCACCCTGGAGGAAAAGAAGTAATCATTTCAGTGCAAAACTTTAGGGTCTTCTGGAAAGTAAGAAAATCTGTTTATTTTTGCCAGTATGCCTCCTTTGTTCTTCCAGTGATTTGTCAGCAGGTTGACTAAGATTAAAGCTATGTGCTAGTCTTGTGCCATTGAATGGTTAGATGCATCTTGCACTGATGTTCATATCTTGAAGGACCCTTTGTTGTGGAATGTCATGCGTTAGAGAAACAACCTGTGTAAAATGGAGCAGATCCAGTTGCTTTTTGTAACCTTGCTCCCTGGGCCCCAAAGGAAGCTAGAATCTCCCAGTTTTGGCTCAGTAGGTGAAGATGTTACTTTGTGAGTACTTGTATAACCTGAAGAAGACTGAAATTGCATAGCAATTCTCATGAGGGAAACCCTGGGATTATTGGCCTAAGTCTCTTTTCAGTACAGCAGAAATTCTGCTGTAAGACTGGCATTACTGTCTTGATAAAAGGGGAAACAAAGAGGTTACTACTTTTTTAGGGAACCCCATCCATCTGGTGTCCACACACCCATCTGTCCACCTACCCATACGTCTGTCCATCTATGCTACAATACAAGATACTGTATAAGGTACTGGGAATGTTGCAGTGGAAAACACAAAAACCTCTGCACTGTGGAGCCAGCGTTGTACTAGACAAACCAGGGTCCTAGCACATTGTCATCCTAGAATCAGGAAGACTCTTCCTGCCCAGTTCCACAGGGCTAGAAATGTAAAGAGAGTGTGAGTAACAGCTAAGCTTTGGTCTTACTCAGCTAAAGTTTGGCCAAATGGCAAAATACAGGTGAGGTTCCTATGGACAGAGAAGGCAGACGGTATAATGGCGACATGCTGAGCTCAGTGATGCATCACTGTAGACAGCTTGAGAATACTAGGCATGGGCCAGCTTGGGACAGAGGCCATGGAAGAGACAGGTATGGTGTGTGGCACCTGTAGCTGAGGCTTAGATGACAACCTTACTCCTGCTGAAGCATGGAGAGGACCTGTTCAGCCACACCTGTGGACATCACTGAGGGCCTGTTTGTAACCAAGGTTGAAAGCATTGAAGCAGAGGTCTGCGTGATAAGTGGGAGGTGGAAGAGCTGATGGCTTATCTTAGCTGGGGAGGCTTCCCTCTCCTGGCCTTGGTTTCCTCACCTGTAAAATAAGGCCTGTATCTCAAAGGTCACCCAGGTTAAAAAAAAAAATCTTAATTTTGTTGAGTAAGAATGTAACCGGGTGCCTCTTTGATCTTTGATCAGTGATCCGCATGAGTGGAGGGAACCTGACTTTTCCTGGTGCCCGCTGCCTTTGGAGTGAGTGCAAAATGTCCATTTTGCTGATGAGGGACTCCCTCTTGGCATGTACAGAATCTCAGGCAGTGTGAGAGTGTAGTAGCCACCCAGCAACATGGGTCTTTGTGTGCATGTCCTTGTGATCTAACACCTTGCTGTTACTCATCTTGATCTAAGATACATTGCCAGTCTGCCCTGCGTTGACTCAGCTGAGAGGCAAAACTGGGCAGAAAAGTGGGCTTCTGCAACTGGAACCCCGAAAGCCTGGGCAGAGCTTACCCATGTTGCCTTGAATCCTTGTCTTGGGTGTTACTGGCCATGGTTGCCTCCCCTTAAGAACTGTCACAGAAGAAAGTCACCAAATGTCTGTCTGCTCATCAGGAGCTTTGCCAAAAGGCTGAGAAGAGATTCATCAGGAGCTCTGTAGCCTTCTCGATACCAGCAGTAAATCTTTAATACATGTCTTCTCTGAGAGATACTGTCTGTTCTCTCTCATCTTCCCCATGGCCCCTTCCTCTCCCTTCTTCTACCTTAATGAAAGAGCAAAACGGCTAATTATATGGAAACAAAGGTTGCCAAGGTTTATATTAGGATGAAGTGTGTGTGTTCCACCTATGATAATGACCAAATCTTCCAAAGTACATCATCTGACATTTTAGAATACAGACTTCCCTTTCATAGCAAACCTGTATTTTAATAGCTTGTGGTTTTAAAAATATCATCTAAACTCATGAACTAACTCATTCTTCTCAATTATATCCCAACTCTACCATCATCTTCTCTTTCTTCTCCTTAACTTCTCTGGAAATTATTGGAATCTGCTTTTAAACACAGGGGGATTGTATATTGTAGTTGTTTAAAAATGAATCAATTTAAGTTTTTTTTTTTTCTTTCTTAAGGACATTTAGAAGGATTAATCAATTTAAGTTTAAGCAATATGGTAATTCAGAGCAGTTTTAGGTGTCATTGGGATTTTTTTATAAAGAGCATTCCTGAGCCTGAATGAAGCAGTCAGTTTTCCTGATGAGCCCTGACCCCATTACATTAAAGTTCCAGTCTCCTGGTGCTCATGATAATGATTAAGGAGTTAATGTTACCTCTGCCATGTTTAAACATTAACCAAAGGGCTTCCTCTGCTATTATCTGTTATCAACAATTACTTGGAACATTTTCTGGCAGTGGAGCTTTGTTTTTCCTCCGAGGAGATGCTAGAACAGGATGAGAATAGACATTAGGCCACATCAAAGGAAGATCCTTGATTATATCCAGAGAAACTCCGGCCTTGTGGGTACGGAGAGTTTGCCTCCTTAATATTTTGTAAACTCCTATCACACCTACCCCCACCCCTCCATGTACTCTCCCTCTCCTCCCCTATACTCTCCCTCTCCCCCCACACACTCTCCATCTCCCCTACACACTCTCTCCCCCCCACACTCTCCCTCTCCCCTCACACACTCTCTTCACCCTCCACACTCTCCATCTCCCCCCAACACTCTCCCTCTCATTCTCCCTTTCCCCCCAACACACTCTCCCTCTCCCCCCGACACTCTCCGTCTCCCCCCAATACTCTCCCTCTCTCCCCTCAACACTCTTCCTCTCCCCCAACAACATGCTCTCCCTCTCCCCCACACATGCTCTCCCGTTCTCCACACTCTCCCTTCTCCCCACACCCTCTCCCCTTCCCTCCCTCTCCCCCACCCTCTCTCTCACCTGGGTCTGGGGAAGAGGGATGCAGTGATTATTTCACTGTATCATGGTGAGTGGTACCTCTTTTCTTATTTCGGATACTCAGTGGAGTTCCTCGATGGAGATGGAATGATGGTGGGGTGCACTTAAACACAGCTGAGTGCTTTCTGCTTAAGGACCTGATGTGTTAATGCTTTTCAGGTCATTCATATTTCAGGGGAGGAACAAAGGGGGTACTGCTCTACTGCAGATGTGTTCATTTGGTTATTAACAAAAGGCTGGGTGACCCAGAAACTTAAACCCTGAGAACAAAAGTACTTTCCAGCTTCCAAATGGGAAGATCTTGGAGACTCGAGTGGCTCCTCTGGAGTGCTTTCTTTACCACCTAGCTGCTTTGGAGCTGTCCATGCCTAATAGCTTCTCAGGCTAGAGGGCCCCATAAAATTTTAGCCTGTTTCTATATAGAGTGCTTTGGAGTGGCCGTTTCTCTCTGCCTCTTATTTACTCTCAAATACCCTTTAGAAAAAGAGCTGATGAGGTGCATTGAGACTTGGCATCAAAAGCCATTCATTGATAGCCATCGCTCAGCTCTCTTAGTTTTAAATTTTGTTAAACAAAAAAATGGTCTTAAAGAATTACTCCCGTTTCCCCTGAATGTTGAAATAAGAAAGAAAAGAATTACTCCTATAATGCATGAAGACATGCTCATTAAAATCTAAACAGCAAAAAAATATATTGATTAGGTGGGTGCGATAGCTCACACCTGTAATCCCAGCACTTTGGGAGACTGACCCAGGCAGATCACTTGAGGTCAGGAGTTCAAGACCAGCCTGGCCAACATGGTGAAACCCCATCTCTATTAAAAATACAAATATTAGCCAGGTGTAATGGTGGACACCTGTAGTCCCAGCTACTTGGGAGGCTGAGGCACAGGAATTGCTTGAACTTGGGAGGTGGAGGCTGCAGTGAGTGAAGATCATGCCACTGCACTCCAGCCTGGGCAACAGAGTGAGACTCTGTCTCAAAAAAAAAAAAAAAGTATATTGATTAAAAAGGGGAAACCCTCCCATCCTGTTCTTCCTGTAGATACCACTGGGACCAGCTGGGTTTCCAGTTTTTTTTTCAGTGCATTTCTCTATAGTCATACATGGTTTTGCATAAATGGGATTATCCTATATACCTGTTACTTGATTTGCTGGCCCAGGGCTTCTCTGAATGTAGGGTACACTAGATGTATGATAATACAACCCCCTCATGGCTTATAATTCAGCCACTTAGTATAAGCTGCTGAGTTTCACTTATCTTCTGGAAGCTTCCGGCATTGCCCCACTTTCTGGATATGCTGTGGTTCTGGATTTTTCCTTTTTTTTTTTTCCTCCTAAAAGGGCTCTTCTAGAAAGGAATTTCAGAATAACTTGATTCTTTCCATCTGAGACACAAGCACAGAGACCCCTTAATGGAAGGTTTTTAAGGTTGCCTGTGTGCCTGTTCTTTGCCCCTAGAGGTCCCACTGTGAGTGCCCCAGTCACATGATCCACTCCGGCCTTATTAGGCCAGCCCACCCTGGTGCCCATGTGGTGAAGCATGCTCGTTTGTCAGGTTTCCAGGCATCCCTCTCTGCTCTTAGCCCTGTTGTTCTGTGGCTTTGCTTTCTGGGTGCTCTGCCCATGTCCTCAGTTCATTTCTGTCATTCCAGGTTCTTTGCCTGAAATATCCTTACTGGACTCCACTCCTTGGGGTCAAGACCTCTATCTTTATGCACTTGGAGGCTGGCCTGTCTCTGTTGAAGTGATGTGTGGGTAGGGTGCCCACACCAACATCCCTGACACAGATCTGGTCAGCCACCTCGGATCAGCCTGCTACCTCCTCCCATCTTCTCTTTGATTTGTTCAAGTCTACTATTGACTGAAGAAAATTATTCTCTACAGTTCTCTCACTGTGGTTTATGATATAATCCATTTTCTTAAATCTCACATAGGATAACTTTCACTAGCAGCAAGGTAATCTCTTAGGGTCTTATCTAGGTGGCTCCCCCACCCAAATTCCCAACCATTCCACTAATCCAGAGGGTGGGGAGAGGTGAGTATATGATGATTTCACTTCCATAAGTGCTGCCTGTACTTCCCATCTGTCACCATTAGGATATGTTGAACCCCTCTGGCAGTCTTTTCTAGTGCCCTCTGTGATGCGAGGGGAGCTCAGGGGTGCAGAGGGAACATAGGGTAATTTAGGAAGCAAAGCTTCCCATGTTCTCCTTGGCACAGGTTTCTCTGTGTGGTCACTCTTTCCCAACCACCATAGTTTTCTTTCACCTTGGGGCTTTTATTATGAATCTCCACTTACTGGTGCTCCTAAGATTTTGCAAAGGTCTTTCAGCCATAGGTCCCTAATCAGGGAAAATGTTCTCCTCTCTGCACTCCAGTTTTATTTTCCTTATTCTCTGGCTGAGAGACCTGATGGGACTCAGCTATTCCCCAGATCCAGAGCCCTGGCCACCTTTCCAGCTTGGTCCATCT
Source organism: Aotus nancymaae (assembly GCF_030222135.1). Taxonomy (NCBI): domain Eukaryota; kingdom Metazoa; phylum Chordata; class Mammalia; order Primates; family Aotidae; genus Aotus; species Aotus nancymaae. Next base: position 3,784,792 of record NW_026988491.1, read on the forward strand.
CTCACCTCTACTTATTCAGCCTGGGTGTCGTGGGCCTCATGCGCACCCAACATGCCACCATGTGTGGTCTCCTGCCTTGACAAGGTGTGTCCCCTGCCCAGAAGTACATCAGCTGGCAGCCCTGATGCCTTTCAGCTCCTAGTGCCCTGGCACCTCTCCTGAGATCCTGAAGTCCACTTGCTGGCTGCTCTGGCAGAGCAGCAGGCTCCTGGGAGCACCTGGGAATGTGGCCCTGGGAAGCGCGCTGAGTAGCTGCTTGGTGGTAGGTGGGTTATTTCTGATCAGTTTATATTTGCTGTACTCCAGCCCACCTTGGTTTTTGCATCCACAGAGTAGAAATAAATTAAGTAGCTTTAAGAAGTAGTGATTCTTTTTTAAAGGTTGGATTTCTGTGCTTTTCTCTACCAAGGTTTTTATAGTTTTACTAATAGACAAAAACAGTCCCTTGACTGCCTCTGAGACTGGAGCTGAAATAAAAATTCTATGCATCTTCTACAGTAGCTGGGAATCCTGCACTGTCCAAGGAGTCTCAGAATGTAGTAGGAGGGGAAGAAGCCAGCTGGGGATTGTAAATCTACCTGGACCATGAAACAGGATCAAAGAAGGGCAGTGAGCAGCCATCCCAAAGCCTCATGCTTGTGACTTAACATGACACCTCATTCATCTGAGCTGCTACTCTATCCAGGTTTAGGATTCTTTTTAAATTGTGCGGTTGAGTCTCTATCTTTTAAACTCTTAGTTGTCATGCCCTGGCTGGTGCTGTTAATATAAAATTGAGACTGGAGGCCATATATTTGAAGATGAAGACGATAATCTGCTGCCAACCTACCTCCCTCTTACTATATATATATATATATATATTTTTTAACAAAAGGGAAAAAAAACAACTCATGCCAGACTTGTTTGTCTGAGATTTATCACTGTAGGATGCCAGAAGCCCCCATGGAAGCTGGCTTTGGCGGTAGCTGGAGCTGGGGACTGGACAGAACAGGTCAGTGTGAGCTTGGGAACTAGACTGCGCCTGCCTCCTGGTACACATACTGTGTTTGGGCATGCGTCAGCTCTTAAAATGCTGCTCATCCGTCAACATACTGACCCCTTTTTCAAGTTTCATTGTTCTATTGTTATGACTATAAAAGTGGCACTTGTTACAAAACCAGTTTTTGTGATCTAGAACAGTGTTCTCAAACTTCAGTCTGCATCAGAATCATCAGGCCCCACCTCTAGAGTGTCTGATCAGTAGCTCTGGGGTGGGGCCTGAGAATTTGCATTTCTAACAAGTTCCCAGATGCTGCTGCTACTGCAGCTGATCTGGCAACCACCCTTTGAGAACCACTGATCTAGAAGGTACAAGGAAATAAACATCATCTTACCACTCAGGAGAGAACCACTGTCAACATTTTAGGGTATAATGAATATATTCATACATGTATGGACATATTTTTAAAAACAATGATTGTTTTGTGCTGTACATAGTGGTTTTTTTAAGAAAAAAACAACTTTTTTTCTTTTGGAATAGTTTTAGATTTGTGGAAAAGTTACAAAGATAGAACAGAGGGCTCCTGTATACCCTGCATCCAGTTTATGTTACTGTTAGTATCTTACACTATTATGGAATATATGTTAGAACAAAGGCGCCAACATTGATACGTTACTATTTTTTCTTTCATACATTACTATTAACTAAACTCCACATTGTTATTGCTTTTATTGAAAATACATGAATGTATTTTCATAGGATTCAAATATCAGAAATATATGATGACATAGAGCCTCCTCACTCCTACCATCCCACTTCCTATATATTTCAGAGTATTTTTTATATATTTATATACACATGTATTTATGTATGTACACACAGCCATCCATCTTATTTTGGGACATGCTTTTTTCATTTAAATATGTCTTGAAAGCTTTTCTACATCAGTATATCTTGATCTGCACCATTATTTTTTAATGGACTACACATTGTTTTGCACCCCTTTTAAAATATATCTTATCTCTTAATCTAGCAGATTAAAGGTGAGGTCTGGCACACTTCCCTTTTATCTTAAATTGAAGGTTAGAGATTATTTGCTCTTCTTTGTCAAGTACTTAGTGTGTTCCAGGTACTGCCAAGCACTTAGCATACATTATCTAACCCAGTTGTCAAAACAATCTTATGAAATAGTTATCATTATCCCTGTTAACAGATGAGGAAACTGAGGGTCAGGGAGGTTAAGTGAGCAAAACCTTTTGATGACTTTCTAACTGAAGCAGACTCTGGTATTCTAGGTGCCATGAGCCATTCAGCTAAGGGTGCACATTGCTTAGTTTATGGACTCTTCCTGTGTGTCACACCTAGCACCAGAATATGAAGGTGAAGAATATTCTTGGGGAACTCACAGTCTCATAGCTGAGGGGAGATGTGTATAAACAGAAGATTATGTGATAAGTATTACATTAGAGTTTGTACATTGTAAGATGTAAGGTGGGTTTTGGATGCCTTAAAAAAATTTACTGAAAGTGAGGTATGTGCTTGGAACCATGGCAGCATAGATGGAAGTGTAGCATCAGATTTGGCAATCAGACCCAAGTTCTAATTCTGAATATTATTGTTTAGCTGTGTGACTCTAGAGAAGGCATTTAACATCTCTGAGTTTTTGTTATGGATATCTCAAAATAGGCCAGGCACAGTGGCTCATGCCTGTAATCCCAGCACTTTGGGAGGCCAAGGCTGGCAGATTGCTTCAGGCCAGGAGTTTGAGACCAGACTGGCCAACATGACAAAACTCCGTCTTTACTAAAAATACAAAAATTAGCCTGGCATGTTGGTATGTGGCTGTAATCCCAGCTACTTGGGAGGCTGAGGGAGGAGAATCGCTTGAACCTGGGAGGTGGAGGTAGCAGTGAGCCAAGATTGCACCACTGCACTCCAGCCTGGGCAACAGAGTGAGGCTCTGTCTCAAAAACAAACAAATAAACAAAATCCTCAAAATATGCTTCATATGGTTGTTAGGGTTAAGATTAAATAAATACATATAAGAACTAGCTATTCTGCTTAGTAAATATATACATATAATGTGTTTAGTATATTTAGTATAAATGTATAATCGCTGCCACATCAGTTGCTGAGTTGAAACCTGTCTTTAAAGGTCCTTGGAAAGTTCCAGATAGAAACAAGGAAAGAACCAAATCCTCTGGGATTTTTTCTTTTAGACCAAATCCTGAAGCCCTGAATTTCCCTGTGCCCCCGTCTATGCATCCTCAGCATTCTCTTAATGAGCCTCACTCCCATTTACGTGTTGTCTTATTTGTACCATCTCTCCTCTGCAACTACAGTTCCCTGGAGGGCAGAATCTGTGGTTTTCATTCTTGTGTCCCTTGCAGTTTAATGGAAGCACATTAAATATCAGTTGGAGAACAAGATGCTGTAGAAAGGGCTCACATCCTACACCCCAAGTCAGGTGGAGCTTACATGTTACAGTTTTTGAAGGGTTTTTTTCACCTCTTCTAACTGTCCTTCCCTACTGGTTTTTTAGACGTTAGCCTTTGACACCCAAACTTGAGTTTAACACAGAAGGGCCATTTAACATTTTATTCAAAAAGATTTTTAATGAATTATATCTTGATATATGAGTAGTCTTCATTATGAATTAACTTAATCCTCAGGTCTTTCACTGGGAGGAAAGATTTATGGTGATATTTTCCCCCCACTTAGAAAAGCAGAACAAAACCTCAGCAGTCCTATGTCTTATATAGCCCGGGCAATTATTACTGACTGTCACAGGTTAGATGCCCGTTCTTTTCTTTTCCTGCTCATGCTTGGAGGAGAGAGCATTCTGGCAGGGCTTCTGGGCCAGTGAAGTTGGAATAATACCATAAAGAAGTTTTGGTTGAAGACAAGGCTAAGTGAATTAAGGGAAAGATGAGTTTCTTTGCTGTGTAATGGCTTGGAGAAGTTTCTGAGTTTGTCCTAGGAAGATTGGTGGTTAAAACATGTTCCATGTCAACCTGAACTGTCTAAATAGTAACCTTGAGAAGTATGTCAGTGCTATTTTTTTCTCCTTCTGGAAAATCAGCTAAACTTGTTAGAGTATATGAAAGTCCACTCTCCTAGATTTGAAGAGCAGAATTCTTTTTGGAGGGCAGTAACAGAGCCACACTAAGTTTCTGCTTTTTTTTTTTTTTTTAAATAGGAGATTGCTCCCTCTTAAGAGAGCCAACTATTTAGAAAACTTAATCACAGGTTCTTCTTCCATTCACACTTAATCTGGTCATTCAGAGGCTGTTGTCCTCCCTCCCCTTCAGAGACTGCAGCGCCTGACCTGGGGCCACGGAGGTCTTCCTCCTCAGCCTTCAGAAGGTTCAAAGGGCGGGAGTGAGTCTGATTCTTTGGGTAGGGGGTTGGGTTGGATCTTTAAAATTAATTTCTGGGTGTGAACTGTAAAAGAGACGAAGCAGTAGGGATTTACTCTCCTCCATAATTTACCATGGCAGCCAGAAGGCTGATGATTTCAGCCCCACCCCACCCCCAAAGAAAATTATAAAAATGATCAAAATGTTATAGAAATTTATTTCATAGAGGTTGTTCATTTTATAGTCTATTGTTCCTTTTTAAGCACTTTGGTCACCCCCCTGATTCCCCCTTTTTCTTTCCTCCCCCTTTTTGGCACTTCGGTTCCCTAGCGTGTATAGTGACCAAAGCCAAGGAGCTGTAGAAAGTTTTTCTTCATGTAAATAAGCACGCACATCTCTCCTATACTTCATTTTTCTCTGGCATTAAAGCAGGGAGAATAGAGTAGTGGACTTGGAAATCCTATCACTGCAAGAATGGTTGGCTTAGATGCCGCTGGTGGTGGTAGCAGCCAGGGAGGGTTATCAAGAGTGCTTTGCGTGCTGCCTAGGTGCACCTGCTTGTTTATTACATGCATGGTTGTGAGCTATCTGGAGTAGTGCCAATTAATATTTTTATTGATTTGAATTCAGAGGAGGTTTTGGGTCTTAATTTTAATTTATTTATTTTTCATTTTAGAAATTCAATTTCAGCTTCACCCTACTAAAATCCTATATATGCCATTCTAAGCTTGCCAAACTGATAAAATAAGATGATTTTATTACTTTTATTTTTTAAAAATTTCCCATTTTTGCCTTTTCCAGTTGGCCGAGGAAAAATACAGATAAAATCTTGGCCTATTGAAGAGCCATTAAAATGCTTTATTTTTGTTTCTAACCTGGGATGTTTTATATCTGCAAATTGTGGCAAAGCCATGCCCATTGATTAAAAACAGACTGCACGGCTGGGCCCCATGGCTCACACCTGTAATCCCAGCACGTTGGGAGGCCGAGGTGGGTGGGTTACTTGAGGCCCACAGTTCAAGACCAGCCTGGCCAACATGGTGAAACCTCGTCTCTACTAAAAATACAAAAATTAGCTGGGCATGGTGGTGTGTACCTGTAATCCTAGCTACTTGGGAGGCTGAGGTGGGAGAATCGCTTGAACCTGAGAGGTGGAGGTTGCAGTGAGCTGAGATTGTGCCATGTACTCCAGCCTGGGCGACAGAGCAAGACTCCAACTCAGAACAAAACAAAACAAAACAAAACAAAAAAAAACAGACTCCACAAGTCTTTGACTTCTGAGTGTTTAGGCCGGAATAACTCTCTAGTGCCATTTTAGTTTTGTCCTGCACGTGGGATGTGGTTCTTTGATGCATTTTCAGGCCTGAAGCCCTTGTATGTTTACCTCTAGCCTTGTGAACCTCTCACCTGTTTTAGCAAATAATTTTGAGCAAATCATACCTTCTTTGAGGATCTGAGAAGCTTCTCAACAAAGCTTGTTGAGCTATGTGATGTGACACAGACATAGAGAGCCTGGATGAGGCTGTACAGATGTGCCCAACTGCCTGACGGCCTGACTTCTCTGAAAACATACTAAGACCAACAGGCGGACTGTTCTTTTTTTTGGATGAGAAAAAAGACCTGGCGCTTTTGTATAGCACATCAAACCTTAGTAGCAACCAGAAACTAAGTGACAGTGCAAGCTTTTAGCCCCTTTCCTTCTTGTCCCTAGACCTTAGTAGTTGTAGCTTGTCAGTAGAAAGAATTTCAGCCTGGGAGTTGAGAGAAACTAACTGGGCTCCAAATGAGCTGAGTGACCTCGGGCAAATCTCTTCGTGTAGCCCAAGATCTTTCTCCAGAGTGAGAGAATGGAATTTGATTCTCTAGCAGTCTCTTACCCAGGAATCCTGCATGATTCTTAGGGGCCTGTGCTACGTCTGGGGTTGGAGATCTCAGATGTGAAAGAGACTATTTGAGGTGTCCACTTAAAAGCTGCAAACCCTATTGACACTTGCGTCTTTCAACTGGAAAAATGAGAGCAGCTTCTACTCAAATTAAGAGGTGCCCTCAGATTCCCTTATTTAAATGCTGTGAACCAGTGATAAGTCCCCTCTTCTATGTGATTGGTGTTGCCCTTTTGGGATAGGGACATTTTGGACCAAGGATTTAGAGATTTTTTTTTACCGAGACCGGATAGTGCATGTACTAAGATGTTCTTAAAGCTGGTACTTTTCCCTTTATCACTATGGCTGCTACTTCCAGAGCTGTGGGCTTTATCTGACGTCTTGCAGGTATGTTGAAAGATTTGACTAGCACTTAAAAGATATGTTCAGAAAATGCTATTTTCTGTATTTCTTCTTTACCCTATTTCCCCCTTATTGAACAGTGCAAAACTACCAGGTTTATGTTCCACTGGGCAGCTGCTGCTGGTCTGATGTTTTCTCTCCATCCCTCCTCCTCCTTCTGTCTCCCCTCCCCCGGAGGTCCTCCCCCAATGCCCTCCGCCCATTCTCGCTCAGCTCTGAAGGGAGCTGTACCTTTGTGGTTCTTCTGCAGCTGTTGGACTTTGATGGGGACATGCTTGCTGCCTCTACACTTGCTTCCCTTAGCAACCGATCCTTTGACGATGACCTCTTGCTGTTTGCCTGTTGTCTCTCATGTTGGATTATAGATGAGAGATTTACCAGGCTGGGGGTAGAGGCCTGCTGTTAGTACATTTCTTTTAGGGTTCCCAGCGTCTCTTAGCCTGCGTTTTCTCTCCCTAAAATATGAGGTTTGGAGAGGATGCGTGTGTGTGTGTGTGTGTATGTATGTATGTATGTATGGTGGGGATATTAGTGCTGAATCAAACAGTTTTAAGTTCATAGGATAGTCCTAGTCGTGAGCTAATTTTGAAATAGATGCCGTGGTGGTTACTGAAGCTACTTGATTTACTTCTCATTTTTATTATAATGTGATTAACACACATAGGAGGGGGAGGGGTGCCATTTGTTCCTCTTTACACTCCCCAAGTGTTTGTGTGTTGGCACTAAACTTGTTTCCTGGTGTAATCTGAGCTCTGAGAATTGCCAAATTACCTAAATCTCCACACATTTTAGCACCTTTATTTTCTCCCAAAGCATTAAGTTTTTGCTTCATTTCAAGTAGCAGTATTCCCAGACATGTGGCCTTTATCCTACATGGACAGCTTATGATGTCCTGTGTGCTACTAGTATGTGCATTTCTGTTTAGCTTGGTGGACTTGCCTTGGACAAAGTAGGGACAAGGACGTTGTGGGACAGCAAGAATTCCAAAAGAACCCTGGATTAAGGCCAAAAAGAAAAAAAAAGCCATTTTAAAGCTACCCAAAGAGCAGAGTCTAAAATAAAATTAACAATCGTTTTTATAAAAGGTTACAAGAAAATAGACACTTATATACTGCTGGTGGAGAGGGTTGCTTGTAGCGGTACAGTGTGTCAAGACTCTTAAAAATACTCATACCCATTGACTTAACAGTTTTCTTCTAGGAGTTTAGCCTTAAAAAAAGTCGAAGATGGGTAGGGCATAGTGTCTCCTGCCTGTAATCCCAGCACTTTGGGAGGCTGAGATGAGTGGATCACTTGAGCTCAGGAGCTCAAGACCAGCTAGCAACAGAGTGACACCCTGTCTCAAAAAAAAAAAAAAGTCAAAGATGCATATCTCAAGACTTACGTGTAAGGATGTTTACTAATATGTTATTTGTAATAGAAAATTACCACCAGTGAATATCTAACAATAAAGCACTAGCTACATGATAATACTTTTGTTCTTACTGTAGAATACTGTGCAGACATCTAGATTGTTTGGGAATACTTAATGTCAGGGGAAAATGCTTATAAGTGAAAAACAGAATTCGGAATATAAAGCAATGAGTCATATGATCCTAATTAAAAAAGAAAGAATGGGCACGGTGGCTCATACCTGTAATTGAAGCACTTTGAGAGGCCAAGGAGGGTGATGGTTAAAGCTCAGGAGTTCGAGACCAGCCTAGGCAACATGGCAAAACCCGTCTCTATTTAAAAAAAGAATTGTGTGGCATACACAGAAAAAGAATAAAATTCTATCCCCATTTGGCCTCTTTGGTGATGGGATTTTTGGTGCTTTCATTTTCTTCATATTTCAATTTCTTCAGTGTTTAGCTATCACAGATTGTATATCCTTAGTCTGAAAATCTGAAATCTGAAATGCTCCAAAATCTGAAACTTTTTGAGTGCTGACTTGATGCTCAAAGGCAGTGCTCATTGGAGCATTTCAGATTTTCAGATTAGGGATGCTCAACTGGTCAGTATAATGCCAATATTTCAGAATCTGAAAAAAGTCTGAAATCCAAAACACTTCTGGTCCCAAGCATTTCAGAGAAGGGACACCCCAGCCTGTAGCTTTATAAGCTGAGAAAGTTTTTGTTTTAATTGACTTCACCCCCCAAAAAGTATTTTGAGAATATTTTGACTAAAGCTAAGGGCTTAATAGATGAACCAAGAAAATGCCTTTTCTCTGTGTTTCTTGTTGTTGTTGTTAGAACATGTTTATGGGTTTGTGTTTTTTAAAATTAAAGCCACCTTTTTTCTTTGTGTGAGAGATAGCTTTGGGGTTTTAAGTTGCAGTGTTATCTGAAGGAAGTTGTGTCCCTTAGCAGGAACCCTGTACCATAATGTATCATTTTTCTATAATCATGTAATGATGCCCGACTTCAAAATGACTTACTAGTATTTGGAATTGGTGTTTGGACTGGTCATTTATGACAAAGTCCAGGTGGACCGTCCATTTGCTAAATATGGACAAATGGCGAGGGTCTTGGGAGCTTTCTCTTTGCTGGTGGTTGAAATCACTAGTTATGGATGCGCTTTACTTGGAAATGTTTGCAATTTGGGGAGAATGAGAAGTGTTAGCAGATGATGGTTCTGTGAGCAGGTTGTCTAGGAGCATCAGGTGGGAGGAGAGTGTTTTGGGGACTTACGAATGGGTTTCATTTGTGTTTGGCAGTAGCTGGTGATGACTGTTGATAGTTGAAAGATCTATGTTCTCTGTTGAGGAGTACTTGACTATGAAGTTGGTTAAGTCAGGGGATGAGTAGCTATGAAATCACAAGCTAACAAGCCTTATGCTTCCTCAGACTTCACTGTCACCAATTGCTTGGGAAACCTGTAAGAATGGGGGGAAGAGAAATTTAGTATCTACTTCCTGGGCAGGTATTGAGAGGCTAGTACAAAATGTTGGAGTATGGGTAAAATTAGAATGCCGTACTTATATTGGGCCCATCATTTGGGAGAGACTAGTGAGGGTAGAGTTGGTTCTCTTAAGAGGGTTTATTCTGTTTTTTTAATTAATTTATTTATTTTTTATTGTGCTTTAGGTTCTGGGGTACATGTGCAGATCATTCAGGATTGTTGCATAGGTACATACATGGCAATGTGGTTTGCTGCCTCCATCCCCCGGTCACCTATATCTGGCATTTCTCCCCATGTTATCTCTCCCCAACCTCCCCACCCCCACTGTCCCTCGTTTAGCCCCCCTCAACAGACCCCAGTGTGTGATGCTCCCCTCCCTGTGTCCATGTGTTCTCATTGTTCAACATCCACCTATGAGTGAGAACATGCGGTGTTTGATTTTCCGTTCTTGTGTCAGTTTACTGAGAATGATGCTTTCCAGATTCATCCATGTCCCTACAAAGGACACGAACTCATCGTTTTTGATGGCTGCATAGTTTTCCATGGTGTATATGTGCTGCATTTTCCCTGTCCAGTCTATCATCAATGGGCATTTATTCTTTTAACACTCTATTTTGAATCCTTTAAATAAGCACATATGGGAATGCACAGGTAGATATAATTTTCTTCCACTGATAACTTGCTATCAACCATGTATTACTGAATAGTATTTCATTGTGTGGATATACCACATTTTATTTATCCACTCTTTAGTCAGTAGGCATTTGAATTGTTTTCACTCTGTTCATTAACACTGCTGCTTTGAATGTTCATGTACAAATTATGATGGACATGTTTTCATTTCTCTTGGGTATATACTTAGCGGAACTGCTGTGTATGGCCATTCTATGTTTTGTGTCTTGAGGAATTACCAGATTGTTTTCCAACATATCTATACCATTTTACATTTCCCATCAGCAGTGTATGAGGATTCTAATTTCTCTATATCCTATTCTTTTTAATATGACTATCCTGTATTAGTAGGTATGAAGTGATATCTCATTATGGTTTTGGTTTGCACTTCCCTCATGCCTAATGATGTTGAGCATCTTTTCTTGTACTTATTGGCCGTTCATATACCTTCTTCGGAGAAATGTCTATTTAGATCATTTGTCCATTTCAGTTGGGTTACTTGTTTTGTTATTGAATCATGAAAGTAGTTACACTTTTAAAATGTTGGATCACAAAGAGATTTACCATCTGAGAAGTTAGAATTGAACATTTAAAGATATTTTAAAATTTATTTAAGAATGGTTAAAAACACATTACATGTTAAGGAAAATAACATTTTCTTTTCTTTTTTTTTTTTTTTTTTGATGGAGTTTCACTCTTGTTACCCAGGCTGGAGTGCAATGGTGTGATCTCGGCTCACCGCAACCTCCACCTCCTGGGTTCAGACAATTCTCCTGCCTCAGCCTCCTGAGTAGCTGGGATTACAGGCACACGCCACTATGCCCAGCTAATTTTTTGTATTTTTAGTAGAGACGGGGTTTCACCATGTTGACCAGAATGGTCTTGATCTCTTGACCTCATGATCCACCCGCCGTGGCCTCCCAAAGTGTTGGGATTACAGGCATGAGCCACCGCGCCCGGCCGGAAAATAACATTTTTTATTAAAAAAAATTTTTTTTAAAAAGATGTGGTCTTGCTCTGTTGCCCAGACTGGAATGCAGTGGCACAGTCATAGCTCCATGCAGCCTTGAATTCCTGGGCTCAGGTGATCCTTCGGCCTCAACTTCCCGAGTAGCTGGGACTACAGGCATGTGCCACCATGCCTGGCTATTTAAATTCTTTTTTTTTAAGAGACTGAGTCTTGCGTTGCTGCCTAGGCTGGTCTTGAACTCTTGGCTTCAAGTGATTATCCTGCCTTGACCTCTCAGAGTGCTGGGATTTCAGGTGTTAGCGCATCTGGCCAAAAATATCTTTTTGTTTTGGAAAATATAGTGAGAAGAAAGGCCTTGTTTTATATGTTTGCAAATCTCTTTAATGCCTGGCTTAGTAAGACAGTTGGATTCTTGCATCTACTTCTGTACCTAGTCTGTTGCAGTATGCTTTGGTTGAAGTATATGAAGAAAATCTAGCCTTACACAGATAAGTACTTGGAACAGGGAGGAGTATTTTATAGCCTGTTAAGATATTAATAATTATGAGTGTTATTTGATACTGTATATAAACTGGAAAGGTTATTTGCAATTTAGAATCCGAAACCATGTCAATTAACTCTCCCTACTCTTTCACTTTGAAATTTATTGGTCTCTGTTGTATTTTGAATGGATCTATTACTAATGAATGATTTTGTATTATCATCTCATGCATTGGTCATTTAGAAAATATTGATTCGAAGGCTCACGCGGTGGCTCCGCCTGTAATCCCAGCACTCAGGGAGGCAGAGGTGGGAAGATCATGAGGTCAGGAGTTCGAGACTAGCCTGACCAACATGGTCAAAATTTGTCTCTAAAAATACAAAAATTAGCTGGGCTTGGTGGCACGTGCTTGTAATCCCAGCTACTCAGGAGGCTGAGGTAGGAGAATCTCTTGAACCCAGGAGGTGGAGGTTGCAGTTAGCCAAGATTGCACCATTGCACTCCAGCCTGGGCAACAGAGTGAGACTCTGTCTCAAAAAAAAAAAAAAAGAAAGAAAATATGGATTCACTTGATCATATGGCTCTTCCAAATACTAATAAGTTTCATTAAAAATTCACATTTAATTTAATAATTTATTTAGGCAGAGTCTCACTCTCTTGCCCAGACTGGAGGGCAGTGGCACAATCTAGGCTTACTGCAGCCTCTACCTCCTGAGAGTGTGCCACTGTGACTGGCTAATTTTGTATTTTTTTTTTTTTTTTTTTTTACTTATGGGGTTTCACCATGTTGCCTAGGCTGGTCCCAAATTCCTGAGCTCAAGCGATTTTCCCACCTTGGCCCCACAAACTGCTGGGATGACAAGCATGCACCACCACACCCAACCAAAAATTCATATTTGTTCCCAATAGGAAAGTCTTAGGATTCTGTCAGACTCATAGTGGTAGATACAGATTTCCCGAAATTCTGATTTTTGCTTGAATGTTCAAATTTTATCATTGGCAAAAAAATATTATCAATTGTTTCCTTGAAGTGGTGGGCTCATTTCATTCATTTTTGAGAAAATATCTACCCTGCACCCATATATATAACTGTACTTAGTTACTCTTTAAGTAAAAATGGTGTTCCGTGAAAAAAACTGACTAGTTTGGCTTACAGCTAATAATCACACAAGCATTTTGTCTTGAGGCAACCATTGTGCTTTGGTATGCAGCAGAAGTGCTTTATGCGTACTTACCATTTCGTCACATAGAATATTTTTTTAAAATGTACTCAAGGGTTGAGATTTAATAAAGTTAATAGTTTTTTTTTTTTTTTTTTTTTAAGTTAATAGTTTTTATTGCTTCATCTACATTGTTTCATCAACATTCTTAGGGAAACTTTTATTTCAATTCCGAGCATACAGTGATCAAGGGTGCAGTTTGGTGTCACTGCTGTGATTCTTGCAGCAGTTTTTCCCACCATTGCTTTTGTACCTGAATCAGTGCAACTGTCAGCAGACTGTAAAAGGCAAATATTGTCTTTGTGTTACTACGAAAAAGGTTTTGCCCTCACAGATTACCTGGAAAGATTGAAGGACAAACCCCCGACCACCCCCGCTCACCCTCCCCACCCTCCACCTCGCCCTGGACTTGTAGATGGGATGAGAACCACTGGGCTAGACAGCAAGCATTTAATGGAAATGGGGATAAAATTGTTTTGAAGGTGCTTGCTTCTCTGTTATTTGAGACCGGTAGCATAAACTTGCATGGTGATAGCAGGAAAATGTGTATTGTGTTGTGTATCTTGTTGCATTGTTCTTTCCAGTCATTGGCAATATGCAGAATCACAAAGTACTAACCACTGAGGCTCCTTTGAAAATAGACCACTTCCTCATTTTCTTCTTTTCCTTTTTTTTCTAACAAGAAAAACACCTCTTCACCACCTACCTTGTCAGATGTGCTGTTTCCCTTATTTCCTGTTTTGAATTTTAAAAAGGCAGTAGCTCTTTAGGGCCTTCCTCCAAATCTCTGTTTCTGAGGATACTCCTTATACTGAGAACCCTTGACTGATGTCTAGTTCAGGCCCAGACTGGTGGCTGGCAATGACCTGATTCTTGCCATGTAAATCCTTACTGAATGGCATGATACTCCAACTTAGCAGTTCATGGAATTGTAAGGTGAGCCCAGTTTCCCAGCCAATTATGACTCCATCTAAAGCTGTAGCTGGGCCATTAATGTATTTTGCGCCTTGTCCTCTTTTATATCTTGCCAAACTCTGAGAGTCTACTGTATAGCCACTGGCAACAGGCCTCTGCCAAAACAGTCTATGAATGTATCATTTTACACTCATTTTTCCTTGTTTCCCCTGTGATGGCACCTTGCCTGTGTTTCTCCCACATCTTTCCACCCACTTAAAAAATTATTCATTTAACTTTTTACTTTATTGTGATATTATAGACTTTTGGCTTCTGTTGTTACTTAGTGTGAAAGAAATGCTGAAGAATGGAAATGCTAATATCTTCTTATAGCGCTCTTCCTTTTTCAACCACCAGAGGTTCTCCTAAGAGCCCTCTTCTGAGTTGAATTGTGTCCCCCCAAATTTGTATGTTGAGACCGTAACTCTCAGCACCTCAGAATGTGACCCTATTTGGAAATTGGGTCTTTAGGGAGGTAATCAAGTTCAAATGAGGTCATTAGGGTGGGCCGTAATCCAATATGACTGGTATCCTTATAAAAAGAGGAAATTTGGACGTATGCACACACACCAGGAGTGCACCAGGTGAAGATGGAGGCAGTGATGATTCCACTAGCCAAGAAACACCAAAAACTGCCAGCAGCCCACCAGAAGCTAGGGAGAGGCATGGAACAGATTCCCTCATAGTCCCCAGAAGGAGTCAACCTTGCTGACACCTTGATTTTGGACTTCTAGTCTCAACTGAGAGATGACAAATTTCTTTTTTACCCAGTTTATGGTACTTCATTAAGGCAGCCCTGGGAAATAGATAGGGACTCAAAGCTGACTGCTATCTCCCATGGCCCTGTGGTTCTTTTGCTTACCTTGGACCTTTGTTCTCCAGCCTTTGTTACACCATGGCTGGTCTTCCAGGGTGACCTGTGTGCCTACTGTGAGGTTCCTCCTCAGAGCAGTGCTCTGTGACTTCTCACATTAATGAAAAATGCAAGGTTGAGGACTGTGTTTTCTGGAAGGATGGATAGAGATGGTTTAGGAACCCAAAGACAGGCGACTCCATGTACCTGCTCCCATCCCGTCTGGCCGAACCTCTTCCCCTGCATTGATGAGAGGTGTTAAAATCTTACTGGCCTCCACTTGCTCCTCTTCCCTGTGGAGCAAGGAATACTGAGCCAGTATGGGTATATCTGGCTTTCTTTTCTCCAATTGCATTCTCTATGGGACCCTCCTGTGGGTTCCCAGCTGACCGCCGGTTTGTACCACACAGCCAGGAGAAGTGGCCAAGAAAAGCGAGCTGCTGGAATGCTCAGGGCCCCGAAACATTACTCTTCGTGGTAGTTTGGTTCTTGCCAGGATGTCCTTGTAAAACTTTTATGAAGATGTTGTTGTACTTGCATTGGAGGTTGAAAATTGCTGTTAACCTTGCTAAGTCCCATGTCCCCCAGGAATGTGGAACGCTAAGGAAATGCTCTGGCCCTCCCTTCTGGAGGAGCGCTCCACTACAGCAGCTGCTTGCACAGAAAGTTGAGCTGGCTGGCTGGATTAAGGGACATCAGCTAGGCCTTTGTTTAAAAATATTTAAAATATGTTTGAACCTCCCTTTATCAACAAAGAACAGTTTCTTTCAGCAGAGAGAAGTTTTTCATTTCCATTTTTTTTTTTTAAAAATCTTTTTTTTTGGTTCTTTTGTATGTTAGCAACTTTGGAAAAGTGTTCCCATTCACAGTTTGAAAGCCAAATATAAAAGGCATCGCATCGTTATTTTCTATTTTGCTTAAGAGAAAAGAGCAGTTTGCTTCTATTAAGAACATAATGTTTATGAAGATAATCTTCTGGCTTGAGTTAATTTTTTTCTGGCGCTGAACTTTGACAGTTAAAAAGCAAGAACGTGTTTGTGAATGTATTTAAAACATCTCTGGAATTAGGAGTTCATGGAAGTGTATTAGGTAATGAGAATGAGCTTTGGAAGGTACAAAGAAATGAAAGAAGTTCTTGTGTTTGAGTCTGCTAGTATGAGAGCCAGGAGTATTAACCTACTGAGGATCCTTGGCTATTAGGTCTTTCGAGTTAAGTTTCAGAATAAGGTAGCATTTTTCTAAAATAAAATCCAGGTTTTCCCTTGCCTGCCTTTGTGATGATCATAGTGTGTATCAGGTTTCTGCTTAACTTCAGATCTTCTTTGGGCATCTTCCCAGTGTTATTAGAAACCTGAGATACTTCCCTACATACTTGCAGGAGGAGCCAGCATGTTGCACAACTCCAGGGGCCCCATTCATCTTAGAGTGTGCGGATTAGACCAGGGTGTCAAGGGCCCTAGGCAGTGTGCAGCACTATGTGCAGGTGCTAGCAGGGAAGGCGTGGTAGGTGAAGGTTCCTGTTTCTTGGGTGCATTAATATGGAATGATTTTTTGAAATGGATTCTAGCCATACCCCTGTTGTTCTGTGTTTTTAAACCTGATCATTCATCTTGAGGAGTATTTGGCCAACTCTAGGTACAACTTTTCCTCTAGCTCCTCAGCCACTGCTTAACAGGGTTGTGAGGCCACAGCCTGTGAGAGATCAATCTGAGAATTATTAGTTGTCTCTTAAATTGTTTTAAAATTACTTGTAGGTCAACCCTGAAGTTTAGGAAAAGCGTGTGCTTGTGTTTCTCCTGTTTACTCCTTTCTCCTCCAAGTGTTCTTGTCCTTCAGTTGTCTCAGGAGACTGGAATATCAGTAAAGAACATGAAAGGGACTTTAGTTAAACATTAGAATCTTTCAAGTTTCAGGGCTTTCACCTGAGCTTAGTGACATGACACTGATGACCCAAGGTTCCATTATATCCTGCAAGGATATTTCTCTAAGGCCAATTAGGCATCAATCATTAATCAGACACTTTATGAATGGCACTTATATTAGGTTGAATCCTATGACCTTGGCAGTTTTGTAGGTCAGAAATGGTTGGATATTGGCAATTTCCCATGGTTTTACCTGGAGTCATCTGGAGAGGCCATGTAGCGTTGTGCTTTAGAACAAGGACCTAGGACCTATATGTCTTGTGCTAGACTGAAATTTTCACCTTGGCAATTATATGTATGTGACATTGGACAGGTCACCCACTGCCATTGGACTGACATTGATTGCTCTGAAGATGTGGTAATTGTGGTTCTACATCCTATGATTGTTTTTAAGATTAAATATGGGCCAGGCACGGTGCCTAACGCCTGTAATTCCTGCACTTTGGAAGGCTGAGGTGGGTGGATTACCTGAGGTCGGGAGTTCAAAGCCAGTCTGGCCAACATGATGAAACCCTCTCTACTAAAAGTACAAAAAATTAGCCTGGCGTGCTGGTGCGCACCTGTAATCCCAGCTACTCAAGAGGCTGAGGCAGGAGAATCACTTGAACCCAGGAGGCGAAGGTTGCAGTGAGCTGAAATTGCGCCACTGTACTCCAGCAGGGCCTGGTACATGGCTCACTTTGTGTGTTGTTTTTTCATGACTTCTTCATTCTTAGGACCTTCACACCTTCACAGTTTCTGCCACATCTGTGTGCCTCCTGTGTAGTCATTGTCTTGGTCAGCATAGGCTGCTATAACTAAATACCACAGACTGTGTGGTTAAACAGACATTTATTTCTCATAGTTCTAGAGGCTGGAAGTCTGAGATCAGGGTGCCAGCATGATTGGGTTCTGGTGAGGGCCCTCTTCTGGCTCACAGAGCTGTCTTCTTGCTGTGTCCTCTTGTGGCAGAGAAAGCGTGAGTGAGTGAGCAAACTCTGGCATCTCTTCTTAGAAGGGTTCTAATCTCATCATGGCCCCACCCTCATGACCTTATCTAATCTTGGTTACCTCCCAAAGACCCCATCTCCAAGTGCATACTGGGGGAGTTAGGGCTTCAAAATATGAATATTGGGGGGGACCCAATTCAGTCCATAGCAGTTATTTAGTGTTTTTCTTTAAAAGTGACAATTTTAAAAATAGGAATAACTTATTTTTTGGTTCTTGGATGCTTTTCTTGTTTTTGTATATCATCTCTGAAATTAGAATGTCCTTTATTTTTTTTTTGACTCACTCTGTTGACCAGGCTAGAGTGTGGTACATGACCATGGCTCACCATAGCCTCTACCTTCTGGGCTTCAGCAGTCCTCTTGAGTAGCTAGGACTACAAGTGTGTGCCTCCATGCCCAACTAATTTTTGTATGTTTTATAGAGACAGGGTTTCATCATGTTGCCCAGGCTGGGCTCAAGAGATCCTCCCACCTCAGCCTCCCACAGTGCTGGGATTATAGGCATGAGCCACCATATGTTGGGCACTGTGGGAGGATATCATAAAATCCGTGGCATGTCCTGTTTTAATTTTTTTCTTGTCTACTAAAAGATATAATGGCTGATGGCATCATGGATTTGGTGGAAAATGGTATTTTGGTGGGTTTTTTTTGAGGCAAGGTCTCACTCTGTTACCCAGGCTTGAATACAGTTGTGCAATTATGGCTCACTGCAGCTTTGACCTCCTAGGCTCAAACAATCCTCTTGCTTCACCCTCCAGAGTAGCTGGGACTACAAGCACATGCTACCATACCCAGCTAATTTTAAAAAAATGTTTTGTAGCGATGGGGTCTTGCTTCGTTGCCCAGGCTGGTCTCGAACTCCTGGGCTCACTCAAGTGATTCTCCTCCAGCCTCCCAAAGTTGGGATAACAGGGATGCGCCACCATGCTCAGCCCCTTTAAAAAATGGTGTTTTTTAAAGGAAATATTATCAAGAGTTTGTGCTAGTTAACGTTTTTCCAACTCATATTAAAATGAATAAATGTCTTGTTTTAAAAAGTCCTCCTGTGTGCCACCTCACAGTCTCTGTGGATCAGTAGTGGACTCCTGGCCTATCCTTTGGGAAACATGAATACAGTGGATGGTTTTCGAATCATGTTTTATGGAGCAGCCTCTTCAGCCAGCGTGGCTCTGCTTTGGTTGGTTTCGTGCACTGAATTTACTTAAGGTTTGGATTTTGGGAAGGGCTTTCACTACTAAAGAGGTTGGAAAAGTACACATTTTGGGAGGCTGAGGTGGTAGGATCCCCCAAGCCCAGGAGTTCAAGACCAACCTGGGCAATATGGTGAGACCCTGTCTCTACAAAAATTTAAAAAAAAAAAAAAAAAAAAAAAAATTGCTGGGCACGGTGGCTCATGTCTGTGGTTCCAGCTGCTTGGTTGGCTGAGGTGGGACAAGGCTTGAACCAAGGATGCTGGGGCTACAGTGAGCCAGGTTCTCACCACTGCACTCCAGCCTGGATGACAGAGAGATCTTGTCTCAAAAGAACACCACAGCAGTAAACCATCTTCTCGTTTGCCCCACTAACATCCTGTTGAAGTCCCACAAACTAAACGGGATCGGGAGTGTGGAGGATTATCCCCTCTAGGAGCAAGTTGCCCCATCTGGTTGTGAGAGAAGAGGTTCTGTTACCACTGGAGCATGTTGGGTGCTGCAGAGATGGCTGGTGACTGGGATGTCTGGCCTGGCAGATAGAGCCTTCATGGAGGGAGTGTGCTCATTGCAGGCTGCTTTCTTTCTGGGATGGGAGTAGGTTAGTAATGTGATGTGTGGGGCCTTCCCTGAAATAGAAGGCACTGGACAGGCATGTAGTATGGATAAGGTATAGAGGGTGTTGGTTAGTTCTGGCTCATACCTACCTGTAGACGTTCCTTGTAAGGTGGGCGTGTCTGGCGGCATTTTTTAGATTTTCTGAATGGCCTTTTTTTCTTTTCTTTTTTTTTTTTTTCAAGCTGCAGCCTTTAGCATTAAATGAAACCCCAACAAAGGGCTTTCATAACTCTTCCTCCCTTCTCTCGTCCATGGCTGGTGTTTTTTTGTGTGTTTGTGACTGACATCGCAGCACGGAGTATTTGGAGAAGCTAGTTTTGCCTTTTCTCCTACAAGAAGAGGAGTTTGTCTGCAAAGAAAGGGGTCTGCAGTCCTTTGAAGCCACCTGGTCTCACAAAGACCATTTTCTTGTCCCTTTTTGTACCTTGAGCTGAGCAAAAAATCACTTAGTTGCCAAAAGCAGGTCAATGTAGAGGACTTCATGCACTCTTGCTTTGACTTCATCTGCAAGAAAGCTTGGGAGCAAGCAAGGCAAACTCTTCTTCTTGAGACTTCTGGGTGTGGCATGGCATCCTGTCGAGGAAGGGCTCCATTGCCTCATGCCATGGGTATAAACAGTCCCAGAAGGCTTTGGAATCAGCCTGGGTCAATTCTGGAGGAAAAATAAGGCCTAATAAGCATGCCTTCTTTCCATCCCAAAATGTAGCCATAGGGGTCTAAGCAGCTGATTTGGATCCAGGGCCACCAGGAGTCTTGGCTGGCCAGCATATCTTGACTTGTTAAAAAGGGGGATTTGAAATCAGTCTAGAGGAGATAACATGCCTATTGGGCAGAATGCAGGGCTTTTTGTTCAAGTCTGTCTCCATTTGGAAGTCGAATGACAAAGCAGTGTAGATTTACACAGAGCATCTTTCAGTCTGTTAGAACCTTAAGTTTTATGGTTTCAAGCCAGGACAGTGCTTCCCATATTCTGTCTTTGTCAAGGGGTTTTGCAGTCCTGAGATTTTACGGTTGTAGCACTGGTTATGAGATAAGACTCATATTTACAAAATTCTAAACTGAGGATTATCATCTAGAACCACTCCACAGTTGGATCCTTGGGCTGACTCTTCACTGTGTCACTCACAGTGCCTGTCACAATGCATGTATGTTACCAAGTGGATGTTCAGTAAATTTATTGAATGAGTTTCTAAACTTCCAAATTGCTTTCTGATTGGATAATAATGATTGTTATTTTTGAGACCTTGGCCATTATACTGAATCCAGTGAAGTTTCTTGAGACTGTACAATGATTAGGGGTGGGAAATAAATGTTTTGTGCTGTTTTAGATCTGGAGAATTTTGTGGGAGTGAAGAAGAGTCAAGAAGGATGCTTTGAAAAGCATGACTCTTCTGTCCAGTTGTTAACGGGGGAACAATGAGTTTTGTCTTTTCTGAAACTTAGTAGGCACTTGGTCTATCAACAACTATTTGAGTAGTCTAGTAGGTAGGCAATAAAGCAGTGATCGGTAGATTTGGAGATGAATAAAACAGTTGGTTTTACTTTCACTCCCTTCCTTTTGGGGAGGGAAAGGTATATGATACAGTGATTAAGAGCATTAACTGAGGCGGGGGCAGTGTCAGAGTGCCTTGTTTGAACGTGGGTCCAGCTGACTCTGTGTTTCTTTGGGTATATGACCTCCTGAGCCCAGGTTCATCAGCCCATGGGGCAGTAATCACTCTCCTGCCCACCTTACAGGGAGGAAGTGTGAATGTGACCTGAATCATGGGTTGTAAAGACTGAACACCGGAAATGATTGCCACTGATGGAGAGAGGGTATAAGAGTGGCCCTTTTGGAGCCCAGAGGATACCAGGAGCCTCAAGCTCATGACTGGCCTCATTTGGTTCTCCTACCCTCCTTGTGTACCAATCACCCAAGGAAGGTGAGTCATTAGACTTCATTAGACATACTTCCCAGTTCAGCTTCTCTCTTAGCTCAGAGTAAACAAGTGACTCTCTGTTTAGAATGAAATGAATTACATCTGGTACTTTTAGTCCTTGCGTCTTAAAGCGAAGATTAGATGGTACTCTGGAGGCTTGGCAAGATGAGACTGACTTTATCACCAGCAAAGAATAGAGTCACTTGGGAGGGAGCACCCGTTCTGGTATGAAGTAACTCCTGATAACAAGTGCTTCTGAAAATTAACCTTTTGTACACTCTCATCTTTCTCAAGGAAAGGCTGAATTGCTTCTCAAGTTTGGTTCTGCAACTTTGGGTGAGAATTCTGGTTTTGTTGCAAAGCTAGAGCTCAGAAACAAGAAAGTACAAGTCAATTTTTCCTGGAGAAGAGGGCAGGCAGCTCACATGAGCATCTGACCCAGCAGCCCATGGCTCCCTGTGTGGGAAGTGTCCCCTTAGCTGTGGAACCCAGGCATGTAGGTGAACACCTCACCGTATGACTGCCACATCTTACGACTGCCCGTTAGCTGCTGTGTCCCCTTTTCTCCTTCTCTTTTCTTCTCTTTTTGGAAGAATAGTCTTGTTCAGGTGGGAGATGAACCTCTGGCCTGGGAAGACCTCTTTCAAATCAGAGTATGCCTATCTGTGGCTTAAGAAGTTACTCATTCACCAAGGCACATGCTTGTGTAGAAGTAACACCATCATATTACTATAATAATATTAAGTAGAACGTATACAAGTACCATTTTTGTAAATAAAAATCAGGAAATAGTAACCATTTCATATGATAATTCCCAGTAACTCTTGAGAATCCAAGTTGTGATTTCTGTCACATAGACAGGTATGATGGACTGAATATTCATTTCCCTACCAAATTCATGTGTTGAAGCCCTAACCCCCATGGTCACAATATTTGGATCCATGGGAGGCAGTTAGAGTTAGATGAGGTCAGTTGGGTGGGACCTTCACGATGGGCTTAGCACCCTTATAAGAAGGGACACTAGGGAGCTTGCTTTCTCTTTCTCCCCTTGTATGCACAAAGAAGAGGTCATGTGAACATGCAGGGAAATGGTGACCACTCCGCAAGCCAAGAGAAGAAGCCTCAGAGTGAAACCTGCCTCGGTGGCACGTTGATCTTGGACTTCCCAGCTCCAGAACTGCGAGAAAATTAAGTTTCTGTTGTTTAAGCCCCCCAGTCTAGGGTACTTTGTTATGATAGCCTGAGCAGACTAAGATACTTAGTTCAGATAGAAAGTGAGAAGCTAATTTGAGTATGTTCTTCTTCTGTTCTTGGCCTGTTTTCTTTGGTCTGGGCAAGTAATTTTCAAGGTATTCTGTGGAGTTCATCTTCATCAGAATCACTTGGAAAGCATGTTAAAAAACCAGAGTCTGAGTCCCAGCCCCAGAGATTCTGATGGGAGTTATATGTGTGGCTGGATGGTGCATTTTTTGTTTGATCGTTTGTTTTTTTCTTTGAGGTAAACTTTACATGGAGTGAAATATACAAATCCTAAGTATACTATCTCATGGGTTTTTAATAAATGAGCCCCTTGTGAAACCCAACCCCTGTCAAGATAGAGAACAACGTGACTATTGGCCCAGAAAGTTCCCTGGTGCCCCTTCACAATCAGTCCCCACTGGGGATCTTTAATGGCATCCCAGAGCTGCTTGTTATGGTGGCAGTAGCTAGAGAGCCACTGTTAATTAATTTGAACAAGAATGCAACCGAGAAGTTTGATGTAGCGGGGAGGTCTGGGACTGCCATCCTGAAGTCAAGGTTCTCAAATCCTGTAGCTCTTGGCTCATATTGATGGGGGCCATATTTTTAAAAAGGGATAGTTGGGCAACTGGTTAGAAGGAAATTGCAATGAGTTCACCTTTGGGCCTATCTTACTGCCCCCTTTTGAAATTGGGGTGTTTCCATTTCTGGATGGGAGGCTGCATTGTTGTTCTGAGTCTCAGATTGGAGCCCATTACCTGCCAGGCTCCTGCTCATTCTTACCTCCTCTTGGAGGGATCCCCTGCAATTCCAATTCCACTAGTAGGGTTTCCCAACTGCTTAGTCTTCCCTAGCTGTTCCCAGTTATTCTAAGTGTAGAAGCTACATCATCCTTGGCTTCTGCCTAATGGCTCACTTGACTGCATCATATCACTTCACTTCCTCATGTTGCTGTTTATCTTTTGTAACATAAAGTTTTATTATTATTTGACATACTATCTCAGTCTGTTCCTTTTGCTATAACAAAATACCTGAAACTGGGTGATTTATACATAATAGAAATTTATTTCTCACAGTTGGGGAGGCTGGGAAGTCCAAGATCAAGACACCAGCAGATTTCGTTTCTGCTGAAGACTCACTTTCTGATTCCAAGATGGCACCTTGTGGCTGTGTCCTCATGTGGCAGAAGACAGAAGGGCAAAAGAGACAATTCTCCCTCAAGACCTTTTATAAGGGCACTAATCTATTCATGAGGGAAGAGCCCACATGTTTTAATTGCCTTCCAAGAGCCCCCACCTCTTAATACTATCACCTTGGGGGTTAAATTCCAGTGTGCATTTTGGAGGGCCACATACATTCAAACCATAGCACATGCATTATCTCATTTAATCCAGACTAATGGTTGACATCCCACCTTCCTGTTGGGGCAAGAATACATGTGATAGTTGGGCTTAGAGTGTCAAAAATCACTTAGTGTCAAACATTAGTGACAACTAAGTCTCAAAAATCACTCAGAGCTGGAGTGATTAGTGACAACTAAGTGTCAAAATCACTTAGAGCTGGAGGGTTCTGGAAAGATCATGTGGAGGCAATGGTGCTAGAGCTGGACCATGAAGAATGGATGGGGCAGAGAATCGGCAGGCAGGAGAATGGGGGATAAGGACCTCCTAGTGACTTAGGTGAATTTAGTATGACATCTTGCTTTTATGAAATAAGTAGCATTTGATACTCTTTAGTCTACTTCACTTTTTCCTTCTAACAATTCTGTGAATTAGATGGGGCAGGTGGTTAAATCCTATTTACTGTTGAGAAATTGAAGTCCAGAGAGAAAAAATAATGCTTTACACCAAGACACACAGTGAAACTAATGGCAGCCTGACTTCTCACCCTTGCTATTTGAGTCCCTCATGTCACCTGACCACCCACTGGTATCTGACCCCAAAACACCTTCCTTGCTGACTTCCTGTGGTGTTTTATTTTGTTTTGCACAGCATGGTGCTGCTATTAAAAACCAAATCTTTTAAAAACAACATTTCCTCAGTAGCATCAAACACATTCATCTTCTTGATTCAGGCTGGTCCTGACTTTAATTTGATGCCTTTATGATAACTTGAGAATAGGGTTAGAATACGTGTAGACTTTCTTTCTTGAGAATCTAGGGAAGTATTAGATTTCAGAGTCTGATGTTAACCCAGTGGTCACCAGCCTAACGTGATTATTTAAATTTGAGTTAATTAAGTACAACTTAAAATTCAGTTCCTGTTTGCATTTATCACATCCCAACTGCTCAATAACAACATGTGGCTTGTAACTCCTACATTTTCTGTATAGAAATAGAACATCGCCATTATTGCAGAATGTTCTATTGGACAGCTCTAGGCTAAAGCTACTGTCTCAACTAAGTGACTTCTCTGTAACCTCTGACCCTCTGTAACTTCTAACCTCTAACTTCTCTGTAACCTTTGGCCTTACAAGGTAAGCTTGGAGTGCAGAGGGGTGCAGTGAAGTTGTCTGTGATACTGATGCTTGTCTCAGGCTATGCTGTAATGTTCCCTGGGTCATCTCTCCAAAAGACACAAACAGTCACTTGTTTTTCAGAGAGAACCTCTGATTCTAGCTATTATGCTGACTCTTGTAGAGGTGCTATAGGCAGGCCATGATAGAATCTAGAGCCAGTGTGTTTTCATTTCTTCCATAGTTATAGATGGAGTGCTCCATATGTCATTGGTCATTTACACAGTTGTGTGTGTCTGCTTTAGTGTCTGCCTATGAAGATACATGCCAGTATTTGCGGAGGGATGCAGAGGCAGACAGCTGCAGCCCAAAAAGCTCTTGTATGAAGGAATGAGCTGCCATATTGATGCTCTGTCCTTAAGAACGTTCTCTGTTGTGGTTACTGATCTCTTGCTGGAATTTGGTAGGTACATTCTTTGAGTTTGCAAGAATAAAAGCCTAAGTGCAGCGTTAAGGGTAGGGGACTGCTGTTAATGCAAATGCATTGAGGGAAGTCGTTTTATGCACAGTGGCTTGTACTGTGACATCCTTTTGAAAAGACAAAGCAAAGAAGGTTATTGTATGAGTTCACCATATACATGGCCTGACTGGATGGTAAAACTGTTGAATGGAAGGTTGAGTAGATTAGAGTATGCTGCCTAAAGACAAAAGGGCTCTGGCCAGGGGCCCAATACTACTATGAACAGGTTGCAAATAATGGTGGCCTCACAGGAGATACAGTGAAAGGGGAGTTGGGTGGGACTGGAGCTAACTCCATTTGAGGTCAGCAAGACCATGTAATGAAGCAGGAAATGCAACACACAGAGTGCATGAAAGCAGGACACAGTGATGAATCCCGAGTGGGCAGAGGCCCCAGAGAGGGAGATGGTGACTTGGGTTCTTTAAGGGCTCACAGCTGTACCCACAGGCTACAGATTCACCTCATTCCATCCCCTGCTTCTCTGTAATTGCCCTGGTGAGTTTTCAAATGAAGGGAAAGAGCCAAGAGCTCTTTAGGAAGAGATGCACTAGACGAAAATCACCTGATTAAAAGATTGCTGTTAATTGCAGGAGAGGGGGATAGGGAGGGAAAAAAAACCACAGACTCAAGCATTCAAAGCAATAAATTATATGTTAGACTTTGCCACCAAATTTGACCTTGGGCAAGTCACATAAGGCCCCATTCTCTCTGATCCTGGAGCAGGGGGAATGCCTGCCACCTACCTACCTCATGGGGGTTTTGGGAAGATTAATGAGATCATGTCTGAGCTGTGCTTTGGGCTCCTTGGAGACAGCCACTGTATATGAGGAATTACTAGCACAAGCTAGGACAGTTTCTTGCCCTTTTTTAAGATGGAGTTTCACTCTTGTTGCCCAGGCTGGAGTGCAATGGCATGATCTCAGCTGACTGCAACCTCTGCTTCCCGGGTTCAAGCAGTTCCCCTGTCTCAGCCTCCTGAGTAGCTGGGATTACAGATGCCCACCACTACGCCTGGCTAATTTTTGGTATTTTTAGTAGAAACCCTGTGGTTTCACCATATTGGCCAGGATGGTCTCGATATCTTGACCTGGTGATCTGCCTTGGCCTCTCAAAGTGCTGGGATTATAGGCGCGAGCCCCTGCGCCTGGCCTTTTCTTGGCCATTCGTTACCTCATTAAGCTACCTGTGCCTGATTACATCTGCTCATAAAAGTTCCTGCTCAGAGAAGAGTGGACTGGGAAGGTCATAACCCAGGCTGGGTCTTTCCTTTTCATTAAAGACATTCCCTAAACCCACACTTATCAGCAACAGGGCACCTTGAAAGCTTAGTACAGTGCCCAGCATCTAACACCAGAGATGGATGGTTAAAAAGAAAAGAAAGAAAAAGATCTTGTAGACTTTTTGAGCTTCTGTGCTCTGTGTTACTGCTACCAACCCATGCACATTCTAGTGCACCTAGGGGAGTTGACTGCCAGGTTGCAGGGGATGAGGGACAAGCTCCAGGAGTCTTCAGCTACTCAGTCTAAAAACTGAGTTTTTAGCTGTCAGATGGATGGACAGGTTTCTTTCAGTGTCAAATTTTAAGGCAACCAACTAAAGAAACCAGTGGCTCCAAATTCACATACCAAGAAACCTGTTTTTATTGTGTTTCTAAGTGAGGGCAAGACCATGATGTGTGAATGTGTACTATGTATAAAAGACACAAAAGATTATATTCAGTATGGATCTCTATCCTTAAAGGTCTTCATCCAGTTAGATAAATTTGACATTTATTCAAAGAAAGTTCACTAGCTTTGATATATAGATCAGGGGAGAAGTAGATTAGGGGATCTAAGCACTTCAGGTCAAAGGATTCAGAGGCTGAGCCTGGGCCAGGGGCAGAGGGGTGAGGGGAACAACTCAGCTACCACGTCCTTGAATGTATCCAGAGGCCATCCAGGCAGAGGCTTGAACCACAGCACACAGGAGGCTTGGCAGGCGCCTGTGATCCTCCTGGAACAGGAGAGGACAGGAAGATCATAAGGTACACTTCAAGGCCATCTCCCACTCATCTGCTATCTTCTGGGAGACTGTCATGAGACAGTGTCTCATCACCTCCCAGGTTCTGATGAGGATGAACTTCTGTACTCCATTAGCCTCAGAATAGAGTTGCAGAAGGTAAAGCTGCTTAGCTGCTACAGTCTCCGGTAGACTCCTCAGTAACAGGGTATCCCTCAACTCACACTGCAGTCATCTGGCCCCTTCTGTTCCAAGGTCGTACCTTTTTGGTGTGAAGGAAAAAGCCGTGGGGAGCTGGGACCTTTGGCCACTCTTTCTTTTGCAGTCTGTGTAAGTAATAAACTACCTGAATCCAAAAGTGGCTTGTGATACCTTTACCAGCTGAATTAGTAAGGCCATGTGGCCTTGCCTTGCCCTGCATGCTTGATAAGAGGATGTGCCCATCTCTCACCTCAACTGCGCCAAAGCTTTAGGCCAGAAGGACAGAGCTGCTTCCTAGGGCCTGTCCAAAGATAAGGGAGCAGGACTGAGGGCAACCAGCAAAGCTTTCAACTCAAGCAGACCAGTGCCACCTGGCTCAGCCATCCTGTCACAGCTGGAATTCTTTCCATCTTTGTATCAGTCACACACGAGGACACTAATACTGACATAAGGTTGTTGTTAAGATTGGGGATTATGTATGTTATACTTCCATAGCAGTACCTGACACAACTACTAAAACAGACAATAACAGCCACTAACGTTTATTGTGTGCTTGCCAGCACTGTTCTACTAGTTTTATAGGCTAGCTCATCTGACCCACACAACTACCTTTGAAGTAGGTATTCTTGTTTTATATAGATGAGGAAGCCAAGACAAAGAAGTTTAGAAATTTGCTCAGGGTTACACACAAGTTAGTGGCAGAGCTGAGATTTAAATCCAGGCAGCCTATGAGCCTGGGTTCCTAACCACCCTGCCTCAGTGGACATCAGACATGTTCCCATACTTTGTTGCTGAAAAGAAATTAACATTTTATCCAGTCTAAGTGCTGAGAACATTTCCGGTCTCCCATATCTTAGTATCTGGTTGAGCTTGAGTAGAAGGTAACAATGAGACAAGGACTGGCAGGGATCTAGATAGAGAAGACTCTAAAAGTAATGGGTGATCTGGCCCACAGGTGGTAGAGTATGTACTTGGTTCATAGTTAAGGAGAAGGACAAATTTCAAAAGCTCTCTCATAAGTCAAAGACCCCAATTTAAGAATATGCAAGTGTTGGTAATACATTTAGTGAAATGCTGGACAAATTAAGCTAGATGTAGCAGTGGACATGAAAATGCCAAATTCAGGATGGTGATCACATTTTGCAGGAAGAGGGAGAGAAATACTACTTTTTAGGCTAATATTTGATGTATTGTTACTGTTTTATACCTCAACCCCTTGATTTCTTGAAAAAGTATAAACTTGATGACTTTACTGCATAATAAATCCACCCATCGCACCTGCATTGCAAGCAAGCTCTACCCACTCCATAAATTGGTGATCTTCCCACTACATCTCCTGTCTTCTTTCAGATATTTTCCCCAAAGCCCTGATGGGCAAAAGCCTAATTCTGCCCTTTGTAAAGATCTGAGGTCCTTATCTAACTAAAAAGGAAAAACATTAAAAACTAAATATTTAAAATTCAACAGAGTGAACAGAGTGAAAACTACTGACTATGGTTGTGTGTCGCATATGACGTTTCGGTCAACAACAGACCACATATACAACAGTGGTTACTTAAAGATTAAAATGGAACTGAAAAATTTCTATGACTCAGTATTTTTTTTATTTTTATTGTTATAGTATACTATATTTTTATTGTTATACTATACTATATTTTTATATAGTATACTATATATATAGTACATATATACACACATATATACTATATATAGTATATAATATATAATATATATACTATATTTTTATTGTTATAGTATACTCTTCTACTTATTAAAAAAGAAGTTAGTGGTAAAATAGCCCCAGGCAGGTCCTTCAGGAGGTATTCCAGAATAAAGCATTGTTATCATAGGAGATGACAGTTCTATGTGTGTTACTGCACCTAAAGACCTTCCAGTGGGACAAGATATGGACCTGGAAGAAGTGATATTGATGATACTGACTTTGTGTAGGCCTAGGCTAATGTGTATGTCTTAATTTTTAATGAAAAAGTTTAAAAAGTAAAAAAAAAAATTTAAATAGAAAAAAGCTTATGAAATAGGGATATAAAGAAAAAAATTTTTGTACAGCTGTACAATGTGTTTATTATTAGAGTGTTATTAAGGGTTATTACAAAAGTTAAAAAAATTAAAAAGTTTATAAAGTAAAAAAATCACAGGCCGGGCACAGAGTGAATTTATGGATTTAATACATCCTGTTGAGACTGGGTGCAGTGGCTCACGCCTGTAATCCCAGCACTTTGAGAGGCCAAGGTGGGTGGATCACTTGAGTCCAGGAGTTGGAGACCAGCCTGGGCAACATAGTGAAACCTTGTTTCTACAAAAAAGATGAAAATTAGCCAGGCGTAGTAACACACACCTGTAGTCCCAGCTACTCAGGTGGGACTGATCATGTGAGCCCGGGAGGTTGAGGCTGCAGCGAGCTGAGATCGCACCACGGCATTCCAGCCTAGGTGACAGAGTGAAATCCTGTCTCAAAAAAAAAAAAAAAAAATGTTTATGTGTATACACACACACACACACATACGCACATATATATATACTTATATGTATATGTATCTCTGGTGGAGCAAAGCGCTCTGTTTTTGGTCTGAAAACTTATGTTTTATTTCACTTCTGGAAAGTTCATAGCCTTCATCTCTCTGAATAGGGTGGTCTGCCACCACTCTAGTACTCTTCCCTGGATACCTATCAAAGCTGTGTTAGAGGCTTAGGTCTGCCCTCTGTGTCGCTCATTACTTTTTTTTTTTTGAGATGCAGTCTCATTCTGTTGTGATCTCAGCTCACTGCAACCTCTGCCTCCCATGTTCAAGCAGTTCTCCTGCCTCAGCCTCCTGAGTAGCTGGAATTACAGGCACCCACTACCACACCCAGCTAATTTTTGTATTTTTAGTAGAGATGAGGTTTCACCATGTTGGCCAGGATGGTCTTGATCTCTTGACCTTGTGATCCACCTGCCTTAACCTCCCAAAGTGTCAGGATTACAGACGTGAGCCACTGTGCCCAGCCTTATTTTTATTCTTCTACTGCATTCTGAGTGACTTACTCAGCTTGTCTTCCAGTTCACTAATCCTATCTTCATCTTTGTCCAGTCTGAATTATTATTTAAGATTTAAATTTCAGTGTCTGTTTTTTATTTCCAACATGTATACATTATTTTTTTTAATATCCATGTATTAATATTTTCTTTCTGCCTGTTGTGTTTCATATTTCCTTATTCTTTCTTACAGCCATAATTTTGTTTTTCATATCCCATAATTTCTAAAACATATTTAAAAGTCATTGTCAGCCCAGGCATGGTGGCTCACGCCTGTAATCCCAGCACTTTGGGAAGCCAAGGTGGGTGGATCACCTGAAGTCAGGAGTTCAAGACCAGCCTGGTCAACATAGTGAAACCCCATCTCACTAAAAATACAAAATTAGCCAGAAGTGGTGGCACACACCTGTATAACAGCTACTCTGGAGGCTGAGGCAGAAGAATTGCTTGAATCCAGGAGGCAGAGGTTGCAGGGAGCTGAGATCTTGTTACTGCACTCCAGCCTGGGCAACAGGAGTGAAACTCCGTCTCAAAAAATAAATAAATAAAACAAAACTCATTGTCAGACTTCCCTGTTTTCATTTAATCTCAGATAAGTTAACCCCCCAGTGTTAATTTTGTTGGCTCTCTTCTTAAGTTAGTTTTCCTTTGGTGTTTTGGAAATTGGGTTTGCAAACTCAGAGTCAGAGTTAGTTGGAGGAAGTGGTCTTCTCTGTACCATCGCTCCCCTAACAGCTTTGTGGTTACTTCTCCAAGGATCTTTAAGCAGGTCTCATATTGACAAGTCAGAACCCCCCAGGACATAGAGACACAGATAAACTTCAGTCTTCATGCCTCCAGGTGGCCTTAGCTCACATGTGAGCTGTAGATTGTACATGCTTCTTTGTAACATCCTAGGCTTCACTGTGAGCTGTAATTGTCAGATGTTTTCAGTCTTCTTTCATAGCTGGGGCAGCCTAGCCCAAACCTTGGTTTTAAGTAAGGACAGTGGCTCCCATCCCTCCCCACTTGGGCTACTTTTAGTTTCCAGTCCACCAGAATAGAGTTCCTAGCACCACCACCTACTTTCATTCAGACTCAAAGCGCAGCAGGACTGTGGCTTCAGCATTCATCTTTGCTTTATTCTGTTCTGTTCTTCACTCCCCACCCCCAGATATGTTTATCTTGTTTTAAAGTGTAATGTACACCTTTCATTTTATTTTTATATTTGATGTTTGGAATGGAGGGGAGGGAAACTGAATCAAAAATAAACTTATACTCTGAGCAGAAGGTGATATGTAAAGGAGGTAAGGACAGAGTCAAGCCTAGGGGGGAAATTATTCCAGGCAGAGGGAACAAGAGCAAGTGCAAAAACCCTATGATAGGCAGGTCTGGCATGTGGGTGGAACAGAAGGGAGGCCAGTGTAGCTGGATAGGGTGAACAAGAAAGAGACTGGCAGAAGAGAGAGGAGAAAGGTCATCGCAGATCAGACACCCAGGGTTTTCCAGGGATTCATAAGTAGCTAGGAAGCCAGTGGTAACTTACACAGAGTAGTCACCTGGTGTGATTATATTCTAACAGGATTGCTCTGGCTACTGTATTTGAGAAAAGACTGGGGAAGGGGCAGTGTCAGAGAGTGGAGTTGTTGAAGGGAGAGCAGTTAGGAGCTCTGGCAGTAACCCAGAGGAGAAGTGAAGGGGTCTTGGAACAGGGTGGAAGTAGGGGAGGTGGTGGAAAGTGGTTGGATTCTGAATAGATTTTGTAGGTAGAGCCAGCAGAATTTGCTGAAGGGTTGGATGTGGGTAGGGGAGAAAGGAGTTAAGGATGACTCCAAGGAATGAAATGCCATTACTTGAGAAGTGGAAAATGACAGAATAGGTTTGTTTTGGAGGAAGCCCAGTTTTAAATAGTGAAATGAAAATTAGGTCTTCTTACCTGACTATAAAGATATGATGATTACTGTAAGACTCAAAAGAAGACTGAAGACTTATTCAGAATATAGAAGGAACTCTGAAAATTCAATAAGTATTCAACCCAATTAAAAGCAGGTAAATGGTTTGAATAGAGACTTTACAAAGAAGAGATAGGGATGGGAAGTAAACACATGAAAAGTTGCTAAACAACGTTAGGCATCAGTAAATGCAAAATAAAACCACAATGAGATACTGCTACATGGCACTAGAATGGCTAAAATTAAAAGGCTGATAATAAAAAGCGTCAGTGGAAGCGGAACATTGGGAACTCTCATACCTTACTTTTGGGAATCCAAAATAGCACTGTTCCTCTGGAAAACAGTTTGGAATTTCTTACAAAACTCAACATACACCTACCATGTGACCCAGACATTCCACTCCTAGGTATTTATAAAAGAGAAATAAAAACATTTGTCTGTGCAAATCTTCTACTCAAATATCCATAGCAGCTTTATTTGTGATAGTGAAAAAGTGGAGACAATCCAATGTCCATCAACGGATGAGTAGATGAAAGGTGGTGCACCCATACGGTGGACTACTACTCTGCAGTAAAAAGCAGCAAAACACTGGTAAATGGATGAACCTCAAGAACATGATGCTGAATCAAAGGACACAGGGTTCTTCCCTTCCCCTCAAAAAGAGTACGTAATTCATGTTTCCATTTACGTGGAATTCTAGAAAATACAAACTAACTTACTTAGTAACAGAAATCAGATCAGTGATTGGGTATGGGCTGGAAGAAGAAATGGACCACCAGGGAACAAGAAGCTTTCAGGGATGATGAAAATGTTTTGGATCTTGATAGTGGTCATGGTTTCACTGATGTCTACACTTGTCAAAACTTACTACACATTGTTATCTGTAAATGATTAGTTTATTGTATGTAAAATACCTCAGTTAAGTCTGTGTTTGTTTTTTTGGGTGTGGTGGCGTAAGCCTGAAGTCCTAGCGAGTTGGGAGGCTAAGGTGAAAGGATTGCTTGAACCCAGGAGTTTGAGGCTGCAGTGAGCTATGATGGCGCCACTGTACCCCAGCCTTGGCAATAGAGCAAGCTCCTGTCTCAAACAATTTTTTTTTTAAATTTCTGAATTCAGGCTATGAACGATGAGAGCATTCTTAGAATAAGAACTGTACTGTGGAGCGCTACAACCCAACCAAAAGTCACAAGAATTCCAGTGCTGACCACTTGATTATCACCAGCAGCCTCAGTTATATAGATGGGCTTTTAATTCATAAACAGATGACCCGGTGAAGAAAAAGGAAACTGTTCTTCTGATTCAGGTCTGGCTCAGAACTAGGCATTAAAAATCCAAGGACCGGCCGGGCACGGTGGCTCAAGCCTGTAATCCCAGCACTTTGGGAGGCCGAGGCGGGTGGATCACGAGGTCAAGAGATCGAGACCATCCTGGTCAACATGGTGAAACCCCGTCTCTATTAACACAAAAAATTAGCTGGGCATGGTGGCGTGTGCCTGTAATCCCAGCTACTCAGGAGGCTGAGGCAGGAGAATTGCCTGAACCCAGGAGGCAGAGGTTGTGGTGAGCCGAGATTGCGCCATTGCACTCCAGCCTGGGTAACGAGCGAAACTCCATCTCAAAAAAAAAAAAAAAAAAAAATCCAAGAACCTAAGATACAGTGCCCTTTTAAGACAGCTGGCATGAAAGTGGTTCTTTTCCGTGCCTCATAAGCCCTAATCATGGTAGAATAAAGACTGACATCCCACAGGATGTAAGACTTGTGTTTATTAAGGACATTGACTTGTGCGATCTCACTCAGGTGGGGCTGGCACCATTCTTACTTTACAGATGAGGAAACAACCTTGGGGAAATAAAGTAATTGCCTGGAGTAGTGGAGCTCAGCTGCATTCTTTTTTAAAATAAGAAAATTTTAAGAGATGGTTTCTCTGTCATTCAGGCAGGAGTGCAGTGCACCACAACAGGTCACCTGTCACCTTGAACTCCTGGGCACAAGCAATCCTCTCACCTCAGCCTCCCGAGCAGCTGGGATTACAGGTTTATACCATCACACCTGCCTTATTTTTTGTAGAGACAGCGTTTCTCCGTGTTGCCGAGGCTGGTCTCAAACTCCTGGCTTAAGTGATCCTCTTGTCGTGGCCTCCCAAAGTGCTGGGATTATAGGCATGAGCCACTGCGCCCAGCCTGTTCTTTTCATCACATGACTCCACTGGTGATAATTAGAGTCTTGCCCCACTATATTTTTCCCTTTCTCCCCATTTACCCTTTATTTGCATAATTCCTTAATAACAGCTTTATTGAGATATAATTCACATACCATATAATTCACCTATATAAAGTGTATAATTCAGTGGCTTTTAGTATATTCAGAGTTGTACAGCCATTACCACAATCTATTTTAGAATATTTTAATCACCTCAGAAAGAAACCCTGTACCTTTAGCTCTCACTCCCCTGTCCTCCCATTCTTCTACCTCCCCAGTGCTAAGTAACCATGAATTGACTGTCTCTGTAGATTTTCCTATTCTGGGCTTTCATATAATAGAATCATATAAGATGTCAACTTCTGCGACTAGCTTCTTTTACTCAGCATGTTCTCAAGGTTTATCCCTGTTGTAGCATGTATCACTACTCTGTTCACTTCTGTGGCCAAATAATATTCCGTGGTGTCGGTTAACCACACTTTGTTTCCGTTCATCAGTTGGTGGACATTTACATGGTTTCCACTCTTTGGTTATTATGAATAATGCTGCTATGAACATTCATGTACAAATTTCTTTGGCCATGTTTTCTTTTCTCTTGAGTATATACTTAGTAGTGGAATTGCTGGGTGTCATATGGTCTCTCTATGTTGAAGCCTTTGAGGAGCTGCCAGACTGTTTTCCAAAGTGGCTGCTCCATTCTGCATTGCCATCAGCAGTGTTTGAGGGTTCTAATTACTCCACATTCTAGCCAACACTTGGTATGATATGATATCTTTATAGTGTTGATTTGCATTTCCTTGATGGCTAATGATGATGAGCATCTTTTTATGTGCTTGTTGACATTTGCATATCTCTTGGAGAAATACGTATTTAGATCCTATGCCCATTTTTAATTGAATAATTTGTCTTTTTATTATTGAGTTGTAAAAGTTCACATATATTTTTTTCTGTGGGTTTTATACTTTTAAATTATTTACTTATTTTTTTAAATTTATTTTTAGAGACAGGGCCTTGCTGTCTCCAGGCTGGAGTGCAGTGGCGCCATCATGGCTAGTGCAGCCTCAAACTTGTGGACTCAGTCCTCTTGCCTCAGCCTCCCAAGTAGCCAAGATTACAGGCATGAACTGCCACACCTGGCTAATTTTTAAAATTTTTTATGGAGACCAGAATCTTGCTATGTTACTTAAATTGGTCTTAAACTCCTGGGCTCAAATGATCCTCCTACCTTGGCCTCCCAAAGTGCTGGGATTACAGCATGAGCCACGGTGCCTGGCCTTTTTTACACTTTCTTGATGGTGTCCTTTACAGCACAAAAGTTTTTAATTTTGATGAAGTTGATTTTGTCTATTTTTTCTTTGGTTGCCTATGCTTTTGGTGTGATATCTATTGCCCTACTTTTTGCATGCCAGGTACACGGGCCTCTTTGTATCTAATCCTCAGAAATATAAGCAGAATCAGCAGGATCAGGACTGCCCTTCAGATGAGGTTATGTGACTCTAAAGTCACACAGAAGAGGCAGTACTGGGATCCACCATGGTTCAGTGTGGCTCAAAGCCCTTGTTCATCATAGCACATCACAGCATAGCATAATCAGGGAGCGGAGAATCAGAGGCTCTGCCTTAGGCCCTTCACTAAAGTGCCTGCTCTTAACACTGTGTTGAGAATCCCCTACTCAGAATGGTTACTTGGCACATGTTGAATTATTTATTCCATTTTTGTTTCTATGTTTTTCCAGTGAAAGAAATTTTTAAAAAGAAAAAGGAATGAACTTAAAATCTTGATTGAAAGGTAGTGAACCTGCCTCTCAAGGGCTTGCCTTCCTTTTGCATTCAGAAAACTACTCAAGGTTACAACAAACCAATACATCCCATTGGTTCCTTATAAGAAATTCCCCAAATATCAGGAATCCTGGTGGGAAAGGAATGCATCTGTTTGACAATGCATATTACTACTTAATATTGCCATTTGTTACTTTTAAACCGTGTTATACATAGAGCCAATTTATGGGAAAAGCCCTGGTTAGCTTCAAATTTTGGTCACCTGTCCTGTCAACAGATGCATATACATTTTATAATTGTTTCCAAACTCCTGATTAAACATTACAGTAAAGGAAGGCTCAGGTTTTAAGTACTGTTCCTTGCCTGGGGTCCAGCCACAAGGTCAGTACTCAGCAAATGTTGGTTTGAATGAGTAGTAGAATCCAAAAAAAGAAAAAATCTTGTACTATTCTTACTCTCCAGTCCGTTAACCTTGAAAATTCTTTGTTTCCTTTTAGTTTTTCTCTAGATACAGATGTGATTTTTTTTATTTTTTTTTATTTTTTTGAGACAGGGTCTCACTCTTGTTGTCCAGCCTGGAGCGCAGTGGCCAGATCTTAGCTCAGTGCAGTCTCAACCTTCCATGCGCAAGCAATCCTCCCACCTCGGCCTCCCGAATAGCAGAGACCACAAGTGCATGCCACCATGCTGGGCTAATTTTTTAATTTTTGTAGAGACGAGGGCCTTACTGTGTTGCCCAGGTTAGTCCCAAACTCCTGGGTTCAAGTAATCCTCCCACCTTGGCCTCCTAAAGTGCTGAGATTATGGGCAGATATGATTTTTAAATCTGCACATTAACTTTTCTTAAAATTTCATACTTCGAATACTATGTTATCTTCATCATTATCCTTATTGTGGTACATATATCCCATAAATTATAAACATTGTTTTGTTTGATTGTTTGATTATATAGTCTTTGGGAGAACTTTTTTTTTCTTTCTAAGTTTTCACGGTTTAGAGGAGGGCTACTTAAAGATTTCATCATTTGAAGTTACTGCTTTGGCTGGGTGCAGTGGCTCATGCCGTTAATCCTAGCACTTTGGGAGGCCAAGGTGGGCAGATTACAAGGTCAGGAGTTCAAGACCAGCCTGGCCAACATGGTGAAACCCTGTCTCTACTAAAAATACAAAAATTAGCTGGGTGTGGTGGTGCATTCCTGTAATCCCAGCTACTCGGGAGGCTGAGACAGGAGAATCACTTGAACCCAGATTGCAGTGAGCTGAGATCACGCCACTGCACTCCAGCCTGGGCAACAGAGCAAGACTCTGTCTTTAAAAAAACAAAAGAAGGGGCCGGGCGCGGTGGCTCATGCCTGTAATCCCAGCACTTTGGGAGGCCGAGGCAGGTGGATCACGAGGTCAAGAGATTGAGACCAACCTGGTCAACCTGGTGAAACCCCGTCTCTACTAAAAATACAAAAAATTAGCTGGGCATGGTGGTGCATGCCTGTAATCCCAGCCACTCAGGAGGCTGAGGCAGGAGAATTGCCTGAACCCAGGAGGCCGAGGTTGCGGTGAGCCAAGATCACGCCATTGCACTCCAGCCTGGGTAACAAGAGTGAAACTCCGTCTCAAAAAAAAAACAAAAAAAAACAAAAGAAAAGCAGACCTCGGGGTCTGTTCGAAAATTGAAATTGTTGGGGGAAAGACATAAGAAGCTTGGGCATTGTCTCATTGCCAGACCGTTTCCCCCCAAATCGAGCCAATTTGCAGCATGACCAGAATGTGTTTGTCCCAGGGGTTTAGCAGCTGTTTTACTTGGCTGATTTTGCTCTTGTATTCATCACCAATAAGGTGGATGGTGATTCTGTTTTCTTGCTATAAATTAGTTGTGTATATCCCTTAACTCTCGGCCATTTCATTCCTTGCTGTGTATCTTCGTTCTGTACCTGCTCATATGGAGAAGTTTTAAAAATACATTTGTACTTTCTGCCCCCACTGTCACCATCTAGTTCACTAATTGTCCTAAAGGAATTGACTTAGCTCATATTGCTTCATCATTTTTCACAATAACTTAAGGATGACCGTACTAAGTCTTTCTCTCCTTTGCTGTTCCCCATCCGAACAGGATTTATTAATGATTTTTAAATATATCTTTATGTAATTCCTAGTCCATGTCATGTTAAGATCTTATAAAAACATAAATGAGGCAGAGGTTGCAGTGAGCAAAAATCATGCCACTGTACTCCAGCATTGGCAACAGACTGGGACCCTGTCTGAAAAAAATCAATAAATAGACTGGGTGTGGTGGCTCACACCTGTTATCCCAGCACTGTTGGAGGCAGAGACGGATGAATTACTTGAGCCCAGGAGTTCAAGACCAGCCTGGACAACATAGCAAGACTCTATCTCTACTAAAAATACAAAAATTAGCTGGGCATGGTGGTGCATGCCTGTAATCCCAACTACTTGGGGGACTGACGCAGGAGGAAGTCTTGTCTGCAGTGAGTCAAGATTGCACCTCTACACTCCAGCCTGGGTGACAAAGTGAGACCTTGTCCCAATAAAAAATAAATAACTGTAGCTTTGGAATTTCTTTTTCACTTATTTTCTAGTTTCAGTTCAGCATCATGTAGTTTGAATGATTTGTTGTTTGATAGTATTGCATTTCATCTTAATTTAGTAACTCTTTGGTGTGTTTAGGCACCTAATCCTTTTCATAGTAAGAATGATCAAGTGTCCTTTATTAGTTAGTTGCCTTGCAATTTGAAGTAAAACTGTGTCAGTGAATTTCTATGTAGAGAACAATACTTGTCATCTGGTAGGCACATGAGTCACTTTAAGAATGAATTTAGCTTTGGGAGGCTGAGGCGGGTGGATCACGAGGTCAAGAGATCGAGACCATCCTGGTCAACATGGTGAAACCCCGTCTCTACTAAAAATACAAAAAATTAGCTGGGCACGGTGGCGCGTGCCTGTAATCCCAGCTACTCAGGAGGCTGAGGCAGGAGAATTGCCTGAACCCAGGAGGCGGAGGTTGCGGTGAGCCGAGATCACGCCATTGCACTCCAGCCTGGGTAACAAGAGCGAAACTCCGTCTCAAAAAAAAAAAAAAAAAAAAAAAAAGAATGAATTTAGAAGAATTAATTTAGCTTAAGGTTTCTATAGTCTGCTGGATACTTTTTAAAAATTTTAACTTACAAAGCGCCTATTTGAAACTAGCAAGTCATTCTAAGCGAGGGTTTGTAAAGTCAGACATGAGATATGCATGGGCCGTACATAAGTTTCAACATAATTCTCTGACGAAATTCCAGGGCATGGGAGATACTCAAGAGAGACGGTGGATTTGAAATGCTTGCTGCTTCCCCTAGTTTCTGACAGGTCACTTCTCAGTTGTTCATTTGATACAGAGAAGTCAAATAGGGATAGAAGCTCTTCTTGTTTTTTCTCAAAAAAAAGTGATACCCACTGGGGGAGACTCTAGCTGAGTGTTCTGAAAGCCAGAGTCGTCAGCTGAGAGAACTCCGCAGTCCTCAGGCAGTTCCCGGCTGGAATTCTCTATGAAACAGCAGCAACAGCCAGCAGCTTTTTGGTGTCTGGGGCAGTTTCTGACCCATCACAGTTACCCTCATTGCTATGACAACAGGGAGAAAAACTGTATTCAGGTTCTGATTCTAGATCCAGAAAAAGGTTTATAGGCTGTTTGTTCAAAGAGCAAAAGAATTGTCCGTTTCTTTGTATATAGAAGAGGAAATAAAAAAATCCTTAGGATTGAAGAGAAAAATGGGTGGGGTTGTCCTTCTATTCCTTCACATAAATTATAAGTCTTGGTTCTAGCCACCACACCTTTTAAGAAAAGGTCTGGGACTGATGTGAAACTGTACCACAGCGACACCCTACCCTAGCTGACAGTGGCAAAAGAACAAAAGGAAGAAAGTTTCCCTTTTAAATCCCTAGGAATTTTTTGATGAGATAATATTACAGAGTGAAATGTCTCGTCCTTCTATTAGTTTAGTGTTTGGCTCCTGTGTAACAGTAACCCACTTAGAAGCAGGCGGCTCTTTTGAAGTTATTTTAAACTCTCAGCCTAGTGTAGAGATATTGTAACCTTGGATAAAAGCACCACTAGCCCTAGTTTCAGTTTTGCCCTTTCAGGCATGTGGAAAGTGTACCAGTATATCTCAAGAATTTTGTACTGAAAGCTTCTTAAAGAGCTGGTCTTGGTTTCAAAGTTTGGCTTGATGTACCATACTCAAGGGAACATAGTCTTTTTCTCCAGATATTTAACCTTGTCTGACATAGGCCTTTGGCTTCAAAGTTCCCCTAGCTTCTTTGTCCATTAATAAAACATGAAACCACCTGAAACCATGATAGTCAATCTCGTTGGGCTCTGAGAAGTTGAAGAAAGTTCATCTTCATATTTAAACATAAAACTAGTTGTTTGATACCCGGTACCAGAGATGGTCAGGTATATGCATTGCTTGTTTGTAACAT
The DNA here is from genome assembly GCF_030222135.1 of Aotus nancymaae. NCBI lineage: Eukaryota > Metazoa > Chordata > Mammalia > Primates > Aotidae > Aotus > Aotus nancymaae. The sequence goes on from NW_026988491.1 coordinate 3,825,910, forward strand.
TTTGCCTTAGTAACTATTCAGAAATGCAAGTGGGATGTTCAGTGCCTCTTCTAAAGGTTATATTGTGTCTGGGAGAAAATTGGAGCTTCTCAGAACAATCACCCTGGTTATTGTGTCTGCTGTCTCTGTAACACCCAAATCTTTATCACACTCTGATGCCACTTGGGAGCTATTTTTGGTTGTGAAGGGTGCTGGTTCTTTCTCTTACCATGTCTCCCTGAATCATCCCCAGCCCACGTCCTGGATGGCTCCCAGAATAGCCATCTCAAAGTCTCCCTTCAGATGTCTGCTCCCCAGTGCAGGGAGCTTGTGGGGGTATCTTTTGGGCCTGATGAAATCCTTCCCTGCCTTTTCCAGTGAGGACCCATAGAATCTACTGGAATACTTGGAGGAAGGGACTTGTTATTTCCAGTAGTGCATAAATTTTTTGATCAAAATAGTTCACATATCTGTTTATAATAAAGACAAAACATACATCATGGCTTATAATAAAAAAGAGCATTATCTTGTTCCACCTTCACCACCCCTGATTGCTATTCCCAGAGGTAACTATTTTCAATTCTTTAGTGGCTTCTTTTGCTCTTCATCTCTGTGAATCTTTCTAAATTTCTATGAGTAACTCTTTTAGTCAACTGCAGAATAATTTGTTTACCTCTTCCTGTAGAAAAAGATTTTTTCGCTCTACTCTTCTCCTTCCCCCGTTTCTCATTCCTGCATTCTTCCAATATAGTTATATCACAATCATTATTTAGAATGAGGTTTGCTTTTTTTTTTTCTTTTTGCTCTCTGTTGCCAGGCTGGAGTGTAGTGGTGTGATCTCAGCTCACTGCAACCTCCATCTCCCAGGTTCAAGCGATTCTCCTGCCAGCCTCCCAAGTAGCTGGGACTACAGGTATGTACCACCACGCCCAGCTAATTTTTGTATTTTTAGTAGAGATGGGGTTTTACCATGTTGTCCAGGGTGGTCTCGATCTCTTGACCTTGTGATTCACCTGCCTCAACCTCCCAAAGTGCTGGGATTGCAGGTATGCACCACTACGCCTGGCCTAGGTTTGCATTTTTATGGCTATAAGTATTCTCTTTCATGCCATGTAGGTCATACCCTGATTATGGGCTACGAGCCTGCTTTAACTTTTTCATTTTTTCTGGAGTTAGTCATTGCTCCCCTCACCCTGGCCCTCCTTTACTTTAGTTTGCCGTAACTATCACTTGTCATCCTCTTGTTCAGAACTGTAAAACTCTTCTCAGTACCTTCTAACCCACTGGGTAATGATTCATGTTTTTGTTGTTTTGTGTTTGTTTGGCTCTCCTGTAGCCTTACCCTTCTGGTACCATCTGGACCTGTCATTCAACAAGCTGCTTGCAAAGTCATTGTCCTGGGATTTCTTTTTCTTTCTCTAGTCTGTGGGAGTCCCTATGCTTGGATCCCATGCCTGCCTTTTCCTTAGTTTTATTTCCTTGTTTTGTTGTGGCTGACAGCAATGCCTGAGCTTGGACATAGCTGGGAAAATTTGAGACTTGCTTTTTTTGGGGAGAACATCTTCTATTCTCCCTCCCCTTCTTCTGCCCGTACAAGGTGCTGTCATGGTGAAGGGCAGCAGTGTTGTGGTCTCTGTGTGTAGAAAGCAGTAGCCACCCAGAGTGCTTGGGCTGCTGTGGCCTGACAGCAAGGCCGAGGAGGAGCAGCCATTGCTTCTAAATCCATTGCCAGTAAATAATTTTTGTCCTGGGAATGTCTTTGATGACAGTAGTCAATAACTGTAAGAGGTAGGTCTTTCAGAGTTCATGTAGCAAGTTGATTAAATCCTGACCTGTTTGCCCTGGTCCCTCACTTAGCAGTGCAGAGACCCAAGTGACTCACCAAAACAGCAAGAGATATGGTAGCAGGCCTGCTTCCAGGCCAGAGGCCATTTGTTTAGCCAGCAGTCATTTATTGAGCACCTGTTGGGTGCAAGGCTCTGGGTAGGGTGAAAGAAGAACTTCTCAGTAAGACTGCCTTTCTAGAAGTAGGTGCCCATCTTAGCGGGGAGGCTGTAGGAACCAGTAAGCACCATACAAAGCATCTGAGAAACAAGAAGTATTAGTGCATTCAAGAAAGCTCAATGGAAGGGGTGACATTTAAGTTGGTCTTGAAGGGCAGAGAATTCTAGGCAAAGGCATAAAATGCAAATGAACGTGACAGGTCTAGAGAAGGTGAAGGAGAACTAGTGTTACTGTGTTGATGTATTTTAACTCATTTAATCCTTAAGTATGTCTGTCTCTGTCCATATCAGTTAAGGCAGATGCTACAGTCTCCATTTTACAGATAAGATCCATATGGAAAACAGATAGGGACATAGAGTATGGAAGTACAGGCACTGGAGACTCAGAAGGATGGGTGGAAGGGAGTAGATTATGGGAAATTACTTAATGTACCATGTACATTATTCAGGTGATGGATACACTAAAAGCCCAGATTTCCCCATTATACAATATAGCCATGTAACAAAAATTGCACTTCAATTTATACAAATAATTTTTAAAATCAAGGTTTATAGAAACCAACTCATCTGCCTAGGTAATGTGCCTCGTAAAAGGCAAAAGTGAGATTTCAACACAAGATTGCATGATCTCAAATCTCATCCCTTCCTTCCCAAAATAGCCCTTGGAACAAAATAAGGAATGAGAGGGTAAGAGCCACAGTTATAATAGTCTCAAACTCATGATAAAGGAGTGAGTAGGCATTTTTCCTTCAATTGACTTAAGCAAGATGTTGAGTATCCCAAAGTTATTGCACAAAGACCAAAAGTAGCACGAAATCAAAGTTATAACCCAGGACATATTTTCTGTTACATCCTTGGACTTTCATTGTAGCTTATTAATTATTTGCATCAAGTTCTTCTGTGGATCTGCCCCAGAAGTTTTGCTTGTCTTCTCATTTCAGGCCATCCTTCCCCTTCGTATTCTCTGTTCGATGGAGTCTTTGTCAAGTTCCAGTCTAAGCTTAGTTTCCATATCTATTTGATTTTTTTCTCATGCTTTCATTAGTAGTTCTTTCTGATGTTCTTGAGTTCTTACACACAATTTGTCTGTTTTTAACTTTCATAAAAATAGTAAGGCAAAAACTTACTTACAAAAGTAAGTAAATAGTAAGGTAATAGTAATGTCAAGCATCTGACTAGGAAAGCCCTACCCATCCAAATATTTTAAGAAAATAAACTGAGAAATGCCTGTGACTTTTAAATGCTTAAATGCTACATTAAGTTCAAAGTTAACATGCTTGAACACCATACACTGAAGTATCCTATGATGAATGTTGAATGATTAGGCATTGAGAACCACACACAGGTCTTGTATGTAGTCACTGCCTCTACGTCACTGGCTGGTGTCAGCATGTGTGAATAACGCCTGGTTTTTACCTGATGACTGCAGGGATGGTGTAGAAGCGGTGCCTAGCCAAAACTCTGAGAGAGTATAGGAATTTCTTATGGAGAAGGTCCTTATTCTCTATAGATGATTGTTATCCAGATAAGGACCTTGGGATATTTTAAAATTAGAGGCTAATCATTCTTTTTTAAAAAATTGAGGCTGGGCACAGTGGCTCACGCCTGTAATCCCAACACTTTGGGAGGCTGAGATGGGCAGATCACGAGGTCAAGAATCGAGACCATCCTGGCCAACATGGTGAAACCCTGTCTCTACTAAAAATACAAAAATTAGCTGGGCATGGTGGTGCGCACCTGTAGGCCCAGCTATTCAGGAGGCTGAGGCAGGAGAATTGATTGAATCCGGGAGGCAGAGGTTGCAGCGAGCTGAGATTGTGCCTCTGTATTCCAGCCTGGTGACAGAGCGAGACTCTGTCTCAAAAAAAAAAATTGAGGCGCAGTCTTGCTATGTTGGTATGTTGGCCAGGCTGGTCTTAAACTCCTGGATTCAAACCATCCTCCCACCTAAGCCTCTCAGTAGCTGGGATTATAGGTGTGTGTGTCATTATACCTGGCTTAGGCCCTAGTATTTCTTAGGAGATGGTAGAAATAAAGGTTTCATTGGGGCTGTATCTTGAAAAATAAAAATGAAAGTAATGGTTTATTTTTAAATTTAAATTATAATTGCAGGCTTGTACTGATTTTTGAGAAAAAGAATGAATCTGTGTGGGCAGTGTTGGGATATTCTCAGCTAAATTGTGTAAGACTGTGGATGTGGCATCCTTCACTTATATTTGACTTCAGCAGCATAATCATCAAGAGTTGTTTTCTAGCCAGGTGCGATGGCTCACGCCTGTTATCCCAGCACTTTGGGAGGCTGAGGCAGGTGGATCACCTGAGGTCAGGAGTTCGAGACCAGCCTGACCAACATGGTGAAACCCTGACTCTACTAAAAATGCAAAAATTAGCCGAGCGTGGTGGTGGGCACCTGTAATCCCAGCTACTCAGGAGTCTGAGGCAGGAGAATTGCTTGTGAACCCAGGAGGTGGAAGTTGCAGTGAGCCAAGATTGCGCCACTGCACTCCAGCCTCGGCAATGGAGACTCTGTCTCAAAAAAAAAAAAAAAAAAGGGTGTTGTTTTCCAGGTGAGAGGACTCTCATTTTTTCCAAAGGTCTCCCTTAATCCTTTGATCATTCTCTGTGGAAGCTCCCATCCGTGTTTCTTCTTCTTTAATCCTTAACTAGATTGTTTGCCATTGGCTTTGAGTAGAATCCAGTTGTTGACTAATAGGACTTTTATGGACTCCGTTAAATTCTGCATTGGTTGCCAATTTACAGTTTTAGTTTGCAACTTATCTACATAGTTTAGTTACTATATCATCTGATATTCCAACAATCAGCAGGAGTTTGCTGTTGGATTAAATATGAGATTAAAATGTGTAAATTGGTCAGGCGCAGCAGCTCACACCTGTAATTCCAGCACTTTGGGAAGCTGAGGAGTGGAAGGATTGCTTGAACCTAGGAGTTTTGAGACCAGCCTGGGGAACATAGTGAGACTTTGTCTCTACCAAAAAAAAAAAAAAAAAAAAAGTCAATAAACGAGGTGGCAGGATTGCTTGAGCCCAGGAAGTCGAGGCTGCAGTAAGCTGTGATAGCACAACTGCACTCCCACCTGGGTGACAGAATGAGACCCTGCCTTAAAAAAAAAAAAAGTTAACATAGTAGATGTCCAATTAATGGGAAACACACCTCTTTCCCGGTCCCATAAAATGCAAACAAAATAGTATGTTCATTTGCATTTTATGCCTTTACCTAGAATACTCCATCCTTGGGACAGGTCAGTTCACTAAGGAATATTTTCACATGAATTTTCTACATATTTCACATAAATATCATAACTACTTCTACTTCCCTATAAAAGTATCTCCTGAGCTCATAACTTGGAGCCCTTGGGAAAATTTCCACCCTTTCTTAGGGTGGAGATGACTGGAGGCCTGGGGTGGGAGTGATTTCCAGAAGCTGATAGTGTCATCAGGGGCAAGCTGACAGAGACCTGAATCATATAATATGGCATTCAGTAGGTGGGTCAAAGGAACCTGTTAGATTAAATTCACAGACTTGCACTGGAGATGTAAGCTAGAATAAGGAGCCCAGGAGAGAAGGAATTTAGGGTAGAAATGGGAAGGTGGAATGGATGGCGAGGTAGGTTTTTTATCCTCTGAGATGCAATCTTGGTGGCTTTGTTACCCTCCACAAGAGGGTTAAAGCATCCCTCCCACTGGCACTTTAGAAAAATTCCTTTTGGTTTTAAAGGCTTTCATTGTTGAGCTGCTAACATTCACCCCAGCGTTGGGAAGATTTGATAGAGGAGTTTGGAGGACAGTGGGAAGGAATGACTGCTTAGGAAGGGAGAGATCCTGGCAATGAAGTGCAGCCCAGGGTGCTGGCCTGACAGCCTGAGGGGACCCTGATGACCCTGAGGGACCCCTGGGTGTGTTTGAGGCTTACATAGTTCAGATTTCTGCATGCCTGGACTCGCTCTCCACATGCCTTTCCTGAGGCCGTGTGTTCTGCTCCTCCAAGAGAGTAAGCCTCCAGCCTGGTCAGGCCCACTTCTGCCTCACTGGCTGCAGCGGGTCAGATCTCGTCTTTGGCTCCAGCTGCCTCTTGGTTCCCATTCCTTGTCTTCTCCCTGTCCTTCACATCTGCTGCTTTCCCAAGTCTCACCTTTTCTTCAGCTGCCCTCGACTGCCTCTCCATCTCTTTCTACCATAGCCTTATGTCTTTGCATCATGGATGTTAAGCACTTGCAGACATTTAGCTTTGCCTCACATCATGTTTACTGTAGCTTTATTGTCATGCGTGTGTATGTGTTCTCGCTAACTTAGCATCTCTCAAAGTGTGTCCCATGAAATCATGTGATCAGAGTAAATGCAAAACAAGTTTATAAACAAAGGGTAGGCAATGGTTGTTTTAGCAAAGGTTAAAAGCCTTTTTAGACCATAGGCCACTGCAGAGCTTTAATTGACACATGTGGATCCTGAGTCCCTATGAAGAGTTTCTCAGTGTTACTTACTTATTTAAGAACCTGTTTTTCATCTTGTGTGGTAGGTAGTATTCTGCAGGACACAGTTTCCTGAAGGACTTCTGTAATTCATGTAGGCTCTGGAAGGGTAGAAACTGCATTGTCCTTCACTGTGAGATCCCCATGTTAGCTGAGGGCAGTGCTAGGCAGGGCGTAAGTCATTCCTGAGTAAGCTCTTAGGAGAGTTGCTTTTTTTTGAGATGGAGTTTCATTCCTGTTGCCCAGGCTGGAGTGCAATAGCGCAATCTTGATTCACTGCAACCTTCACTTCCCAGGTTCAAGCGATTCTTCTGCCTCAGACATCCTGAGTAGCTGGGATTACAGGCATGTACCACCATACCTGGCTATTTTTTTGCATTTTTAGTAGAGATGGGGTTTCACCCTGTTGACCAGGCTAGTCTTGAACTCCTGACCTCAGGTGATCCATCCACCTTGGCTTCCCAAAGTGTTGGGATTACAGGCGTGAGCCACCATGCCCAGCTTTTTTTTTTTTTTTTTTTTTTTGAGACCGAGTCTTGCTCTGTTGCCCAGGCTGGAGTGCAGTGATGCAATCTTGACTCACTGCAACCTCTGCCTCCCAGGTTCAAGCGATTCTCCTGTCCCAGCTTCCTAAGTAGCTGGGATTACATGTTCCTGCCACCATGCCTGGCTGATGTTTGTATTTTTAGTAGAGACGGGGTTTCACCATTTTGGTCAGGCTGATCTCAAACTCCTGACCTTGTGATCCACCTGCCTTGGCCTCCCAAAGTGCTTGGATTACAGGCATAAGCCACCGCATACAGCCAGTTGCTTTTTTCTTTTTTTAAATCTTTTAAATTGTGAAATTCATATAAAATTCACCATTTTAAAGTATGAAATTCAGTGGCATTTAATATGTTCATGATGTTGTGCAATCTTCACTACCATCTAGTTGCAAAACATTTTCTTCACCCAAAAGGAAGCCCTGTACCCACTGAGCAGTCACTCCTCGTTTGCCCCCTCCCTGTTGCTCTTACCAACCACTAGTTTGCTTTCTGTCGATTAATTTGCCTCTTCTGGACATGTAATGGAATCATACAATATGTGGTGTTTTGTGCCTGGCTTCTTTCTTTAGTAAGGTTTTGATATAGATGCAAGGTCTCAGACCCGGATGATACCTCTGCTCCTCCAAAGCAATATTTTATCATTGGCCAAACCCCATAAATGTATAAGTAACCAGCCGGGCACGGTGGCTCACACCTGTAATCCCAGCACTTTGGGAGGTGGAGGTGGGAGGATCACCTGAGGTCAGGAGTTAAGACTACTAGCCTGACCAACATGAAGAAACCCCATGTCTACTGAAAATGCAAAAAAATAGCCAGGTGTGGTGGCACATGCCTGTAATCCCAGCTACTCAGGATGGCTGAGGCAGGAGAATCACTTGAACCTGGGAAGCGGAGGTTGCAGTGAATCAAGATCGCACCATTGCACTCCAGCCTGGGCAACAGGAATGAAACTCCATCTCAAAAAAAAAAAAATGTATAAGTAACCCAAAGCAGCCATTCATCTGGCATCCTCCAAGTTGTGTGGCCAGGTTAAAAATAACCTGGAATACTAGTTCCCATTACCATGATTTGACCTGGTACTTTGGGAAGCTGGCTTGAACTATGGTGGAGTGAGCTGGGTCTAGAGCCCTTTCCTGGAGGTCAGAGGTGCCTGAGCTGTTGACATAGTTGGTTCATCTGTCTTGCTCATCCTTTTTCTAGTCAGAGGTCTCAGCATTTCAGACTACTCATTGTTTAATAACTGTCGAACATTCTTGAGTGGGCTGAGTTCCGCAGGGGCATCCTGGGGAAAGGTTGCACCACCCATGGCACCGCAGAACCTCCATTGGCCCTTCAGGCAAACTCTGTGAGCCTGAAGGCTCATGCAAAATTGGACAAGACAGTGTCTCGTCCCAGGGCTCTCTGTCTCACATCTTGGAATTCCCAAGGGGTGGGATATCTCTCACCCACTATAAAGACAGCTGCTGGCTGCCCCTTGTAGCACCCTGTGCTCAGCAGTGATGACCTCTCACCTGCCTTATGAGCTTGTGCAACCCCTTTCCTGTTGTTTCATTGAATTGTCAAGGATCTCTCATCTTTGGCGTGCACCCTTTGCCCTCTACTCATTGCTATCTCTGGAGTCCAAAAATACCACTACTGAAGAGAATTACCTGCCTGCCTAAAATAACGTCTTTCAGTGCACCATCTTCTGCCTAAGAACCTGTAATACCATCGTGGCGTCCAGACTTTCTCCTGGTTTTTGAGCCCCTCTCTTTCCTTCTCAGTGTAGACAGTGACCCTTCCTACTCATCAAACTGGATAAATTCTTCTCCCTGTTCTACATCATCTCTTAGCAACTCCTCGCCAAGCTTGGAACCGATTTCCCTCTCTCATTTAGCCTTGATAAGTCTAACTCTGCCTTTGAAGCTCACTTGAGACTCAGCTGCTGCACAAAGCTTCCCCAACATTCTAGCAGCTCTTGCTGCCTGCACTAAACTCATGTTACACTTGAATACCACAGGGTTTAGAGCTGGAAAATTTTTTTTTCTAAGGATTTTATCTCTTAGTCTTCCCCCTTTGGATAGTCAGCTCTCAGAGGAAGGAAGGATAAAGTAAACAAGTGGCATGGGAAGGATTGTGAATCCAAGGGCCTGGTCACCTCTGGGTATGCCACTTGCTGCCTGTACTTATCTTGAATTTTTGTTCTCATCTGTAAAACAAGTAGGGGATAAGGTGGGCATATTAGTTTCCTATTTGCTGCTATAACAAGTTTCTACAAACTTAGTAGCTTAAAGCAACACAATTTATTCTCTTACAGTTCTGGAGGTCAAAAGTCCCAAACGGGTCTTCAGGGCTACATTCTTTCTGGAAGCTTGAGGGGGGAATCCATTTTCTCATCTTTGCCAGCTTCTAGAGGTCATCCTCAGTTCTTGATTAATGGCCCCCTCCTCCATCTTCAAAGCACATCAGCCTCTGCTTCTGTCATCACATCTCTTCTCCGACTTTCTCATGCTTCCCTGTTTCCCTTAAAAGGACCTTTGTGATGATTGTGTTGGGCCAACCTGGATAATTCAGGGAGTCTCTCTATCTCAAACTCAATCACATCTGCAGTCTCTTGCTATGTAAGGTGACTTATGCACAGGTTCTGGAGATTAGGACATAGATATCTTGGGTGCCATATTCTGCCTACAGTGGATTCTTAGGTCTCTTGTGTTTCTAACTTGTCATGACTCTAAAGACGTATTTCTTTCACTTATTTAAGAGCTTAGCACACACAGTGCTAGGCTTATCAACTTCTTGATAAGTTATGTTTATCCCTGAGGATTTCCTCTTCTCAGATTGTTATTAGGGATTCTAGGGCCTGGTACCACTTAATAATAGAACTGTGAGCAGAAAGCTTAGGGTTGTTCTGGTTTGACTGCACTTTTACACACAGCAGTTTGACACTGCCTATCTACCCATCTTTGATTTTGAAATTTTGATTTGCAAATTTTGCTTTGCAAATTTTGAAAAGACCTCAAAGAATTTTATCTGTTTCCCAGTAACCAGTGGTAGCCTTTAAGCAGCCTGTTAATTACACTGGTGATTTCTGTTGTATTTCTAGTAGTCTCTGCATAAAGTCGGGGATGTGTTTCCAGATCCTCTTGTGTAAGTTGAAGTAGACATGTTGTTGAGGTCTAGAAGCCAAACAATCTTGGATACTAACTTAGCTAGTCTCATCTGTAATTGCTACTTAGTGTTAAATTTATGGTATTTCACAGCAATTTAGATTGGCATTTATATGGGAATTGTGCTGTTTTCTTTCCCTCCATCCTATTGGGCAGTTTCCACTTTGGATCACCATCACTTACAAGGCAGTAAAAAAGCTTGCATGACATACATTTATAATGGCTCAATTGTGTTCTTCCCAGTGCTCAGCTCATTGTGCTGAAATACGATTCCCCTTGGGTTGAAAAACTGTCCCGCTCTTAAAATTTCAAGTTTTGAGGTTACTTTTGGCTGTAGTAGCTGAGAAATACACAGTGTGAGTCAGGCAAAAGTGTAGCTTGCCTGCTGAAGTTTTCTTTCCATTTTATCTCCTAGATGCACCCACTGGGCCTATGTAATAACAATGACGAAGAGGACTTGTATGAATACGGCTGGGTAGGAGTGGTGAAGCTGGAACAGCCAGAATTGGACCCGAAACCATGCCTGACTGTCCTAGGCAAGGTAAGCACCGGGCCCTTGGATTCACCGCATTTCTGGTTGGTGTTTTCCACTCTTCCATTTCAGCATTCCTCAAATAGCTGATTATGGAGAAAAGCCATGCCGGCACAGTGCTCTTTCCCAGCTGAAGTTGTATGACGTGGGGACTGAGACATGCCTTGCAGTGGCCCAGGCCAGTGTTTACAAGCCCAGACTCTGAGAGAGACTGCCAGTCTCAGAGTGGGCTCTACCTCTGGTCCACTGTGTGGCCTTGGGCAAGTTGCTTTCCCCCCAAGGAGTCTCAGTCTCTTGTCTGTGAAATGGGTTAATAATAGAGATACTTTATCTTATACTCTGGGCCAGATGTTTCAGAATTCTGAGATTTGGGGGATTTAGAAAGGCATTAAGGGGTATAGATTTTATATTAAGTAACCTCCAAGGGACCTGGGGAAGCACTTAGTAACCAAACACATTCTCATTTGTATAGCAAACCATAGGGATCTTCACATTAAGTGGGATAACTACAATCTAAATAGCCTCGTGTTAGTTCACGGCAGCTTTGCCTCCAGATGAGTTCAGGTCCTTTAAGTTTTGTTGCCGAATAAGTTATGGAAAAATGTTTGGGTTTTAGAGCTTTTTTTGGTTTCAGAATGGCAGACAGCAATTATGGTCCTGTATTAGAACTTACCTCATAGGTGGTTAGGAGGTGAGAGGAGATGCAAACGCCTCACACAAGAGTAAGTCCTCAGTAAACGTTTGCTGCCATTGGCTACCATCACTCCATTTAGAAGGACTGAAAAAGACTTTTTAGCCAAAAAGGTCAGCATTACTTTGACTGCAGTATAAGATATAAATTTACTTTGGAAAGCCACTCATCAACAGTCTTAAAATATGAGAGGTAATAGCCTGTTTTAAACTGGATGATTTTGTTTAAACTGCCTCATTTTGTAAAAAGGAAAGGTTCAGAGAAGGCGATTTGAATTTTGATTTTGTTGGGAGAAAGGTGTTCTCTCCTAAGGATAGTAGTACTTGCTGGATATCTTTTGTATTCTCAAAAGCTACCATTCTAGGTACCTTGGGGAGAGAGCTGGGACAAAAAACTGTCCTGGTTCCTGACCTCTGAAGGTTCTCTTGGGAAATCCAGGAGAAAGAAGGGGTGGTTGTGAAGCAGAGTGCTAGAGAGGGAGCCTTTCCCAGACTTGAAGTAGCCCCTGCCAGTGTCTCCTGAAAGACCTTTGACCTCAGGTACCCTTACAGGTCTAATCTGTTTGTGTTTTTTGCATCCCTCTTGTCTTCTGAATAATTTCAAGTCATTTGTCAAGTTCTCCTGCCCTTCATTGGAAAAAATAACCCCACAGGAATTATTAGCTGTTTGGTTTACAGTTCACAAAGTTGAATTGAGGTGTTTTAGGTGGCTCAGGCCCTGATACTTCATCGTTTAAATAATTGGCCAGAGTTGCTTAATGGTGGTAGGAGATCAATGACCCCCTTGAGAATATTTTAGTGTTTTCCTAGGAGAAATGCCAGCTACATCTACAGGGTAGGAACAGTGCTTTCCTTGTAGGTATTATACTCCTAATATAACATTTTCTCCTGTACCTTAACTGCTGCTATGCAGGAATCGGTTCCTTAGCTTCGTTTGCTTTGCCCCAATCTGATGGGGCTCCATCTTTGTGTCTCTTGCATCTATAATTGGGTTGGAACAGGGATCACAGGGTTACCCTATAGTTCTCCCATGGTTTAGCAGTGGGGGAACTTGTTGAAGTCACTCAGAGAACCCAGCTATTTCCTCCTCCGCCTGGAACAACCATGTAGTGGTTTTACTTGGATAGTTTTGTATGATTTGGCCTGCTGGCCCGTGAAGCCAGGGGGAATAAAAAACCCTAGGCATATATTGAATCATTAAGTGCTTCTTGAGTTTATTCATTCACCAAATATTTATTGAATGCAGAGGCCCAGAAACTGAGCGTGTGGTTCTACCTGCTTGCAAGCAGCAACCCCCACTGTTTCTCTGGGAAAGGCTGGTGGCAGGCAGCATTTACACATGGTTAGTCACTGCAGTTTGGCTTCGAGTTTACACCTGAATAAAATCATTAGTACAAAAGCTTGGGCCAAAGAAAGGCGGTTTCACATTTGTTTAAAGCCTGGTCCAGTGTGGGAGGTACCATGAATCAAGATCTCTCTGTTTCTCTCTTCATCCCTTTCTTGCTCTCCTGCTGCCCCTCTCTCTTTCTCTCATCATCTTCTTAAAGTGTGGTTGTTCTCAGTCTCAATTTCATTAACTACGACAACTGCGTTTTCTTGTTTTCTGAGCTCCCAAGGGCTGGTAGCAAAAAACTAGGGTAAAGGAAGGCGAAGTGATCCCCGTGGGCAGCTTAGTCCCTGCAGACTTCATGATTTTCCATCCATTTCTTGGCTCTTGGCTATGGCAAGAAGTGGGCAGTAGAGAGAGGCAGAAAAGGCATAGGCGGAAAGTTCAGCCAAGCTAGGTTGGGGGTGGGGGCTCCTTCCTGTGGATGTTGAAACTTGATGAAAACCCACGAAGGGAGGACTCTGTCCGCTGCAGGTGGGCCAGGCATTCGGAAAAGCCTGTGGGAGAATAGGGGTGGCCTAGACGCAGGCTAACCCCTCCCCAGGACCCACCCACCCACTCACAGACAATGCCACAGGGCAAACCTTGAAATAAGAGAGGAATGTCCTAAATGAAAACACGTAAATGCCTCTCCAGGAGTTCAAATAAAGTTTCATTTTAAAAGCAAAAGACATAAACTTGTCACCTCAGTTTATTACTGAGTGCTTTTGAACTTCTCAGAAAAGAACGCTATAAACTCAGGAGAGAAAAATGATTTATGATCCCCTCCTTCTCATCTTTTCAATTCTGTGGGAGGAGGTACCGACAGGATCAGCTAGGGAGGCAGAGTTGGGATGAGGGCAAGCCCCCGGGGGAGCAGCAGGCCAGGGCTCCAGGCCAGGCCCTACCTCAGACCAGGCATGGGCATATCTTTCCAGCTTTCTGGGCCTCTCTCTTGCACTTAATGTGAAGAGGCTGTTCTGGGTTCCTTGTACTTCTAATATTTTGAGCTCCTGAATCATCTTTAAAATCTTTCCTTGATATTCTGATTTGGAGAGTCTAGGTACAGCATTGAAAGACAGACTCTGTTACCTGTGACAGTTTAAGTCCTAAGAAGTTAAAATATAATAAAATTGACATTTCTTAGAGTTTGCTATTAAGTAAAGGTTTTGGCCAGGCACAGTGGCTCACACTTGTAATCCTAGCACTTTGGGAGGCTGTGGCAGGCAGATCACTTGAGGCCAGGAGTTTAAGACCAGCGTGGCCAATATGGCAAAACCCCGTCTCTACTAAACATACAAAATTAGCTGGGAGTGGTGGTATGCTCCTGTAGTTCCAGCTACTTGGAAGGCTGAGGCAGGAGGATTGCTTGAACTTGGGAGGCGGAGGTTGCAGTGTGCTCTGATTGTGCCATTGTACTCTAGGCTGGGTGACAGAGAAAGACCCTATCTCAGATAAATACATAAATACATACATACATAAATGAAAGTAAGGGTCTTAAATCATCCCCAAAGCACAGGAGTCTACGTTTATGCCCGGGAATTTTAGCCCTTTAATTCAATTAGGGTTTATTAAGCATCTTACGGAGCTCCTAAGAATTTTGAAGGTTAGCTTCACCGGTGGAGAGTCTCATGGCAGGGAACACCAGAGGTGCTGGTGTTTCTAGAAAAGCCTAGTTGGCTCTGATTCTGTAACTTGAGGCAGAATAAATGCCTCACAACCACCAACCCATGTTAGAGAAGATTCTTAGGGAGAATTTTGGAAAACAGCATGGGCTGGGCATGGTGGCTCACACCTCTAATCCTAGCACTGTGGGAGGCTGAGGTGTGTGGATTGAATGAATTCAGGAGTTTGAGACCAACCTGGGCAACATGGCAAAACACCATCTCTACAAAAAACACAAAAATTAGCCAGTCATGGTGGCACGTGCTTGTGGTTTCAGCTACTTGGGAGGCTAAGGTGGGAGGATTGCTTGACCCAAGGAGGTCAAGGCTGCACTGAACTGAGAGTGTGCCACTGTGTTCCAGCCTGGGCAACAGAGAGACCCTCTCTCTCAAAAAAAAAAAAAAAAAGAAGAGCATGATCAACAGGCATGGCCTAGCTCTCTCAAGGCTTAAGAGTACAATGTGGGGAAGTTTCTTAATTTTTCTTAAATGACAAGAAAGGGAATTTCATGTCACAGAGACCCAACCTTGGCTGACTGACCTCGGAAAGGGTACTTTAGTTCTCTGTGCTTTCTTGTCTGTCAGTGTTGTGAGGGGTCTGTGAGATATTTGTGGAGCACTTAGCTCAGAGCCTGGCTTATGGGAAATGCTGGATGACCACATAGAAGTCAGCCATCACGTGTTGAGTGCTTGCCAAGTGCTGAGAGCTTTACCTGTGGCGTCTCCTTTAATTATTAAGGCTAATTTGAGATCCTATCCAGATTTCCATTTTACCATGAGCAAATCAAGTCCTAGAGAGTTCTCTGCATCACCTGAGATTGAACGGCTCACAAGAGCCAAGATCTGAAATAAGACCCTTCTGCTGCATTGATGTTGGTTTCTTCTCTTTGCCTCCTTTTGTCTTCACCAGTTTTTCTAGATAAAAATGGGATGCTCATCTGGGCACGGTGGCTTGCACCTGTAATCTCAACACTTTGAGAAGCTGAGGCAGGAGAGTTGCTTGAGGCCAGAAGTTCAGTGAGACCTCCTCTCTGCAAAAAAAAAAAATAAATAAAAGCAAAAAAAAAAAAAAAAAAACTGGGCATGGTGACATGCGCCTGTAGTACTATCTACCTGGGAGGCTGAGACAGGAGGATCGTTTGAGCTAAGGAGTTTGAGGCTGCAGTGAGCTATGATTGTGCCATAGCATTCCAGCCTGGGTTATAGAGTGAGACCCTGTCTTCCCACCTACTCACCAGCCTCTTGTAAAAAAAAAAAAAAAAAATCAGATGCTTTTCAGTAGTCACAGGCTTAGTTAAAACTGTTAGTTCCTGGCTGGGTGCCCCCAGCACTTTGGGAGGCCAAGGAGGGTGGATCACGAGGTTAGGAGTTCAAAACCAGCCTGGCCAACGTAGTGAAACTCCATCTCTACTAAAAATACAAAAATTAGCCAGCCATGGTGGTACTTGCCTGTAGTCCCAGTTACTCAGGAGGCTGAGGCAGGAGAATCACTTGAACCCAGGAGGGAGAGGTTGTGGTGAGCCGAGATCACATGACTGTACTCCAGCCTGGGCAACAGAGCGAGACTCCATCTCCAAAAAAAAACCCAAAAAACTGTTAGTTTCACATAATAGAAACCTAGCCTGAGCTCTGTTGAGCAAAAAGATGAATTTGCTCTGAGGATTCTGGGCTATGTCACAGAACCCATGACTGGGGTACTGATGTCCTTTCACAGCAGCTGACTTCAGGGCTTAGATGCTAGTAGCCTTTTCAGGTCTCTTCTCCACCCATTCATCTGCTTTATTCCTCACCGCCCATTTGGCAGGAGACACAGCCCCCGAGTATCCCTGGGCCTGAACTCTCTGGGTTTTAAGTCTGAAAGATTCCAGAAAAGGGATTCATTGGCCCATCTTGGATCAGGGGCTCATCCTTAGGCTAGTCAGCTGTGCCCCAGGGGCTGCCCTGCCATAGGTGGGGAGCAGGAGGAAGATGTGTTCTCCAGAAGAGACCTGGCTGGGGGCAGTGCTGGGCTGCCATCCTCATAGCAGGCCCCTGCAGTCACTAAGTCATGTATGTGATCCTGAGCTTGTGGGTGACGTCCTCAGTCTATCCTGAGTCATTCAGAGAGGGTTCAGTTGGAAGGAACTCATGATCTATATGTACTACATGGAGTCAAATTCTCTTCTTCCCCTGAACACAGAGAGTAATTGTGGTGAGTGAAAAGTGAGTTCACGTGGACTGGAGGAGTTGGGCAGGTTTTACGGAGGGGGTGCTGTGTGAAACAGAGGTAGGAGGAGAAAGGATGAGGTGGGAAAAGAGTCTCCAGAACAGGGCAGACGAAAAGGGAGCAAGACATTTTTCAGGGGGCATTGAAAGCTGCTGGGGAAGGAAGAGGCTCTCAAGTTAGAGTTTGGTCTTCATTCTCTAAATAGTTGGGAGCCACTGAAGGCTTCTGACAGAAGGGAGGTGTTATAGGATCTGTGTTCTGGGAATGTTTGCTTGGCAGTGGTATGTAGCCTGGTTTGAGAAAGATCAAGTTACCCTTTGCCACTGGATGTTTTGAGGAACCCAGTCGACCCAGATACCGATTCTTTTAAATGCTTTGGTGGAGCTCAAGCCAGTGAAATTACTGAGGTACGAGGAGAGCTGGTTTTCACTCCTGGCTCTTCTGATAAGCAGCGCAAAAACCAAGGTACAAGGAGTGGATGGAAAACTAAACCATATGGTCAGCCCACTAACCCATGTCCAGCCCTTAGTGTCTTGGGAACATCTATGCAAAGAACAAATACAGACTCTGGTAACCAAAATGACTGAAAGACAGAGAACAGAGTCAAAGGAAGCTTGACTTTTCAAGGTGGCTAGGGGAGGGGGAGCATGTAAGGGTTAAGACTTGGTTTATTCATCATACTAACCCAGGTTTCAACCCCAGTTCTAACTCTTTTTTGAGACAGGGTCTTGCTCTGTTGCCCTGGCTGGAGTGCAGTGGCACAATCATGGCTCACTTCAGCCTCAAACTCCCGGGCTCAAGTAAACCTCCCACTTCAGCCTCCCAAGTAGCTGGGACTACAGGTGTGTACCACCACTCCTAGCTAGTTTTAAAAATTTCTTGTAGAGACAGAGTCTCAATATATTACCCAGGCAATAGGCTCCTAGGCTCAAGTGATCCTCCCGCCTCCCAACCCTTCTAAGCTTCGTGAGCTCCTGCAGTCACTTAACCCATCTGCATGTTTAGATGGGAACAGTCACTAAAGGAGATAATGTATATCAAATGTCGATCACATTTCTAGCACAACCAAAAGCACTAAATAAAGGTTGTGACTCTTACTGTCCATCGTCTCTTCCTTTTGCTCTCCCTCCCTTATTATCCTTCAGTTGTTTTATCACTCAAAGTGGTATTACTTAAGGAGTCAAATCCATAGAGACAGAAAGTAGAATGGTGGTTACTGGAGTGGGGTAATGAGCAAGGGGTGTTGTTTAATGGTTGTGAAGCTTCTATTTGAGAAGGTGAAAAAGTCTTGGAGATGAGTGGTAGCATGGTTGGATGACAGCGTGACTATGCTTAATGCCACTGAACTGTGCACTTAAAATGATTACAGTGGCAAATTTCATGTTATGTATATTTTATCACAGTTTAAAAAACAATGGTATTACTTAAATCATTTTATAATATATGGAAGTTCATGGCAGTGGGTATTAAAAAAATAAGCAATTTTTTCCTGAAGTGATGGAGCATAGTTGCTCCGGGAAAAAAGTGGATGACATTACTGAATCCTGGGGGAAAGCAAACCCTGCATCCCATGGAATATTATTCCCAGCCGGGCGCAGTGGCTCACGCCTGTAATCCTAGCACTTTGGGAGGCCGAGGCGGGTGGATCACGAGGTCAAGAGATCGAGACCGTCCTGGCCAACATGGTGAAACCCAGTCTCTACTAAAAAAATACAAAAATTAGCTGGGCATCGTGGCGTGCACCTGTAGTCCCAGCTACTGGGGAGGCTGAGGCAGGAGAATTGCTTGAATCTAGGAGGTGGAGATTGCAGTGAGCTGAGATTGTGCCACTGTACTCCAGCCTGGCACCTGGCGACAGAGCAAAACTCTGTCTCAAAAAAAAAAAAAAAAAAAAAGAATATTATTTCCAAGGAATGTTATGGATAATCTAGGTACAATGAGGACAGAGGCCAAACCCTTCTTTGTGCATCAGGCTACCCTGGGGAAATTTTCTACTTGTTTTTCAAAGAACAACTCCCAAAATAGAGAATTTTGGGGAAGGGAAGACAAACTTTTATTTGTATCCTCTCTTCATGACAAAGTGGATGGAGGACAGGAAAATGAAACTAACTGAAATTCAAAGATGTTTGAATTTCTTCACTAAATAGTAGCCAGAACCCGATATGTACCACAGTGATGGAACATAGTTGGTGCTTAAAGGAAAAAGGACTCAGGAAGAATCCAGGAAGGGGGCAGTCATCGCATGGTGGTGAATAGGTTTTGCCAGATCTCTCAGAATTAGGCTTTTGTTTTCTGGCCATTGTCTCACTGGGTTCTCTGATGAAAGTTAAAGCTCATAAAATTACAGTGTAGGTGTTAATCTAGCATAGCAGTTCTCCAAGTGTGGCTAGGAGCTGGTAGGGATTCTCAAGGTCCTTTCCAGGGGGACCCACAAGATCAAAACTACCTCTTTTTTTTTTTTTTTTTTTTTTTTTTTTTGAGATAGCATCTTACTCTGTCGCCCAGGCTGGAGTGCAGCAACACTATCTTGGCTCACTGCAACCTCTGTGTCCCAGGCTCAGGTGATCCTCCCACCTCAGCCTCCCGAGTAGCTGTGACTACAGACACATGCCACAATGCCCAGCTAATTTTTCTACTTTTAGTAGAGATGGGGTTTGGCCATGTTGCCCAGGCTGGTCTTAAACTCCTGGGCTCAAGCAGTCTACCTACCTTGGCCTCCCAAAGTACTGGGATTACAGGCATGAGCCACTGTGCCAGGCCAAAACTGTTTTCATGTAATGTTTAGTTTATTTTTATTTTTTCGAGGCAGGGTCTTAATATGTTGCCCAGGCTAGTCTCAAACTCCTGGCTTCAAGCCATCCTCCTTTCTTGGCCTCCCAAAGTGCTGGAATTATAGGCATCAGGTACTGTTCCCAGCCTGTTTTCAAGGTAATGTTGAAGTGGCATTTGCCCTTTTCACTCTTATTCTCTCACAAATGTATGGTGAGGTTTTCCAGAGGCATCATTGTGTGTGGTGACTTCATCACTCTGACAACTAATGGAATGTATGCTTGCATATTCTGTGTTTTAAAGATTTCTCAGATTATAATTCCTAATTTGATAAATATCAATAGATATAACCTAATCCAAAGTTCTTGGGGTTCTTGATCATTTTTGAGAAGTGTAAGGAGACCTGTAATCTGAGTTCATTGAGCTGTCATTATGGTCTCACTCTAGAGATCATCTCAGAGAGCTTGGTTGAGGTAGAGAAACTCTTATAAAGTTAGTGGAAATGAGCAGGAACTAGAGGACAATACAGGGAGTAAAGGTGAACTATTCTGTTCTGCAGTACTGGAGCCAAAAGAATGTTGGTTCTGAAGTGATAGTAATTTGAGTAAAACCAGTGGGTTGCAGTTTTTCACATTTAATAACAACCAGACAATGAATCTGAAGAACTTCAGTGAAGAAGATGTCCATATCTTTGCTGCTTGCATTGGGATATTAACCTTCAGCCTTGACCTAGAACAGGGCTTAACTTGGATAGGTCTTTACTTCAGACAGGAACTTGGGTAAAGCTACAGAGTTGTTTACAAGCCATATAGCTATTGGGGGGCTAAGGGGCCATTTCCTTCCACATGCCATTCTCATCTGGGGTTTTGGTCACAGATATGTATTTCCTCGGATACCTGAGTGCCCTGGGCTTTAACCTGAGTCCAGCTTAGCACTCCTGTGTGGTGAGATTCTCAACTCAAGGGGGACAGTTGGGCCGGAATCCTTGGGTCTGATTTGCTGTGGGAAGGGGGGAGAAGAGGCTAATCCCATGGACCCAGAGGCAGCTGTTCCACATCATAGGCATTGGCCTTGCCAGGCCTTCTCTGGTCAGTGAAACAAGTAGGTATTTGTCACGTACCTGAGCACAGGGTACCGTGACTATTGCTTATTGCCATGACATCCCTGGAAGCACTCTGCAACTATTTGGGACTGACCTGTATCATACTTTCCCTGGTCTTCTTATCACATTGTTTCCAAATGCGGGCAATTTTCACCCCAGGGGACATTTGGCAATATCTGGAAACATTTTTGGTCTTCAAAAATGTCAGGGGTAGGGGGTGGGAGTGGGGGTGCCTACTGGTATCTAGTGGAATTCCTCTTCCTCCTTCATTCTTTTCTCTGCCCCATTGCCTGCCATGAACAACACGTTCCTGGTAGCCTTTGTGCTGCGGTTCCGTTGGGAATTGGTGCTCTGGCACATTCGTCTTTCCATCTGAGGAGTGAGAAGAGCTTAGATGTTAAAGCCCAATAGCCGTGGTGCAAGTGATAGTTCTGTTCAGTAGGAGCTGGGTTATTTTGGGCCAGTTATCCTCTCTCTGCCTTTGTTTCTCCATACCCACCTCTGTAAAGAGAATTTTGATAATTAAAAGAAGAATCATGTGGCTTAGTGCAGTGGCTCACGCCTATAATCCCAGCACTTTGGGAGGCAAGAGGATTACTTGAAGCCAGGAGTTCAGATCAGCCTGGGCAACAAGTGAGACCTCATTTCTGCAAAAAACAAAAAAAATTACTTGGGTGTGGTGGCACATACCTGTAGTCTCAGCTACTCAGAAGGTTGAGATGAGAGGTTCATTTGAGCCCAGGAGTTTAAGGCTGTAGTAAGCTACAATCACACGACTGAGAGTGAGACCTTGGATCTTAAAAAAAAAAAAAAAAAAGGTATGTGAAGTTCTTGGAATATGTGAATATTCAACAAACATCACTATCAATTTCTAAACATACTCCTATGAAGCAGACGGAAGTCCCCTTTTCTAAAGTGAGCAAGATGGGCTTCTTGTTGAGGAGGAAGTTTGGAAAGCTCTTCATATTTATTTTAAGGAGCACTTGGGTATCTGTCGCCTACAATTGATTAAAAATGAATGCAAGCAAGAAACTTAGTAAAGGAAATCAGATTAGAAAGAAAAGATTGGTGTGATATAAATGGAAAAACTCAGGGAATACCAGTTTTCTTCTAAGGTCATATGTATGATTTGAAAATCACAAAATTTTAATTTGATGCTTTTCATTTACACCTAAATCTTCCATGAACCTCTTGGTTAAAAGGCTATATTAAGCACAATACTTTTTAAAAAAATTAGATCAGAGACATTTTTAGCTATAAAAGGCTAACTGAAACCATTATTTCGGATCCTCTGGGAGGCTTAGGAGAGTTTTAAAGATAGAGTGAGTGAACAGAACAAATAACATGTCTGCCAAGCTAAGGAGCACAGGCGGCTGGCCACTTCCCAGGACTGGGGGAAGCCTAGCTCTAAATACTCCTTCCTCCCTGCCACTGTCCCCATCCATTGAACCAGGCTTTTGATACAACAAGGATCACAAATGAGGCTAAACCAGAAAACTAGAGATGGTATGACTGGTCAGCTGAAAAGCCCATCAAAAATAGCATTGACGCTGGGCGTGGTGGCTCATGGCCTGTAATCCCAGCACTTTAGGAGGCCAAGGCGGGCTGATCACTTGAGGTCAGGAGTTTGAGACCACCCTGGCCAGCATGGTGAAACCTCGTCTCTAATAAAAATACAAAGAAAAATTAGCCAGGTGTGATGCTGGGTACCTGTAATCCCAGCTACTCGGAAGGCTGAGGCAGGAGAATCGCTTGAACCCGGGAGGCAGAGGTTGCAGTGAGCCAAGATCCTGCTGCTGCAATCCAGCAAGAACAAGACTGTCTCAAAAGAAAGCTACTGAAAACAAATTAGCCAGGCATGGTGGCACATGCCACCTAGCTACTTGGGAGGCTGAGGTGGGAGGATCGCTTGAGGCCAGGAGTTCGAGGCTGCAGTGAGCTATGATTGTGCCACTGTACTCTAGCCTGGGTGATAGAGCGAGACTCCTGACTCTCAAAAAAAGCTACAGAACTTGTCTACTTTTGAGATGCCATTTTGAAGGATAGAAGAAGTGTCAGTACCAGGTCGGTTGGCCAGACTCTCTCATTCCTGGAGACAAGCCCAAAAGTCCCATCTGCTTTCGTTCTCAAATAGAGGGGCCTCGTATACACCTGGCCATGCATATATGTTATGCCAACCACAACAGTGGGCAGTCACTCGAGTGCATTTCAGATTGCTGGAGCTACCGTGACAGTGACTGCACATGATTGGTTTTCTGTCTACCAAGCTCCTGGAAAACCTAGACATTTCTGGAGCTTCCCCTCCCTCTCAGTGTACTTGTATAGCACCTGTGCAGGAGAGTACCACACCCCTCACTGAGTGCAGAGACAGAAGGAATGGGAACAGCAGAGAGAGCTTGTCTATGAGTCTTGGTCACAAGACCTTCTCAGACTACAGAGAAGTGCAATTACTTTTCTTCTGTCCTTTTGTGCTTCCAAAAGCACCATATTTTATTTGATAAAAGGTACAGGGGACCATGCTGCTTTTGTAATATTGTTTTCCAAATCAAACATCAGGCTCTGTGGTCTGACTAATGCTTTTATGTACTGAGTATTAACTTTGAGACAGTCTAAACAATTCCTTTGGGGATACTGAAATACTTTAAATTTTGCATCATTTTTGCTAGTTGTAAAAATAATAAAAGCATTTCAGCACATTCCAGTTGTTATGAGCACGGTTGGATTAAATAAAATTCTGGTCCACCTGAAGAACGTGGGCTATTTTTTATGGTATATATAAAGGTACGTGGCCTTTACTATTTCACATTAATGTGTTGCTGTAGGTTTTCACAAATGTATCAATTCATAAAAGAACCTCAGAGAAAAGAATGTGAAATATGCAAGGAATTTTTGTTACTTTGGCTTGACTTAGAAGTTGAATTTTTAAATGTTTTAGCTTTAAAAGCTTCCTTTTTCATCTATTTGTAAACATAATCAGTTATTTTCTTGGTGTTTTCTGATTTTTTGAGTTTTAATTGATAAAATATTAACATTTTTATAATCTAATTGTAAAGATATAGTTAAAATTTATAGCATTAACAATTTTACTATTTCAGTTACTGTGTTAGTCCATTTGCTTTAAGGAATAGCTGATACTAGGAAGTTTATAAAGAAAAGAGATTGAATTGGCTTATGGTTCTGCAGGTTATACAGGAAGTGTGTTGCCAGCATCTGCTTCTGGTGAGGGCCTCAGGAAGCTTACACTTACCACAGAAGGCAAACAGGGAGCTGGTGTATCACATGGCGAGAGTGGGAGCAAGGTAGAAGTGGGATGCTACCAGGCTGAAGTGCAGTGGTGCAACCACAGCTCACTGCAGCCTCGACCTGCTAGGTGATTCTCCCATTCAGCCTCCTGAGTCGTGGAACTACAGGCACACGCCACCACACCTGGCTTATTTTTAGATTATTTTTTGTAGAGACAGGGTCTTGCTATGTTGCTCAGGTTGGTCACGAACTCCTGGTCTCATGATCTTCCCGCCTTGGCCTCCCAAAGCTTTGCTCATTTTTTAATTGGCTAATTTTTCCTTTCGTTATCGAGTTTATTGAGTTATGAGTTATTTATATACTCTAGACATAAGTCCATTATTAGCTACATTATTTACAGTATTTTCTGCCATTCTGTGGGCCTTTTCACTTTTTTGATGATATCCTTTACAGCACTATGTTTTTTAATCCTTTTTTTTCTCTATCGCCCAGGTTGGAGTGCAATGACACCATCTTGGCTCACTGCAACCTCTGCCTTCTGGGTTCAAGCGATTTTCCTGCCTCAGTCTACCGAGTAGCTGGGATTACAGGCACACGCCACCATCCCTGGTTAATTTTTGTACTTTTTCTTAGAGGTAGGGTTTCACCATGTTGGCCAGGCTGGTCTCGAACTCCTGACCTCCACTTATCTGTCAGCCTTGGCCCCCCAAAGTGCAGGGATTACAGGCGTGAGCCACTGCACCTGACCAAAAGTCTTTAATCTTGTTGAAGTCTGGTTTATCTATTTTTTCTTTGGTTGCTTGTGCTTTTTGTGTCATATATAAGAAACTATTGGAAGGCACATTCTGTCACTGAGATTTGCCAGTTGTCCTTACTGTAGTATTTTACATGGTGATACATTTAAGGTCCATCTGAGATTCCTAAAAAGATTTAATTCCCTTTTTCCCTTCAGAAGCTTTTAAGTTGTTAGAGGGTCTGGAAGTGTTGGTCTGTCTTCATCACTTGTCCTTATCCTTGCCTGCCATAAAGCAAGATCCCTTGATTTCACCTGGGATGTCTGAGCCACAAAAGTCTCTATATATCCATCGGCAAGAGGATGGTAGATCCTTATGTATGCCAATGATCAGGATTCTTTCAGTTCCAGGTCAATAGCAGAGTGGCTGGTTAAAAATGTGGAAAGATGGGAGAGCCACTGCCTAACCTCCTCCCGTTTTTAGCTAATGATGGTTCTGGAAGAGACTGTTTCCTACAATCCCAGAAAGTATTTATGAATGTAAATGCTGCTGCTGACCAGCCTCAGGGAGGGCCCAATTTCTTATGGGGTTAAAGTTATCTTCCATCAAGTCTAAGTAAGAGAAGATAAAAGCCTATCAAAATAAAGGTAGTAGAGGTGCCATTTTGAAACCTAATGCTATAGAAAGGATGTAGGCAAGTGACAGCTGTCAGTAAGCTTCCCACCCCTGCTGTGCTTTCAGTGCATTTCAAAAGAGAACAATTCCAACGTTCCATTTTAGAATGTTAAAGATCTAAAAAATATTTCCAAATTAATTTTTCTCTCAAAGGTTTGCTGATGTGCACCAGACTGAAAATAATTGCCCTAACTGATGGCCAGGCCCTTGTTTTCAGAAGTGGGTGTAGGTGTCTTTGTGAGGTGGGTACCCTTAACCAGGATCTGTGCTCCTAAGAGCAGCAGCAGCAGACAGTGCAAGGACCTTCTATTGAATTCTACCCATAAACCACAGCCTGTCTGGAAGGTCTGACTCCAGGCCACTCAGCCTTGGCAAGCATGTGCTTCCGAAAGTGCCTGGCAGAAATGGGAGCTGATAGACAGGCGCACATGGCAGGGGGAGATGGTTGTGCAGTGGCTTCACAATAACTAGACCAGAGACTGTTTCCCACGTTCTTTTTCATAACGCCAGAAGCACCAAGGAAAGGAAAGAAAAAAATTGCATTTATTTTTGGGTCTCTTCTATCACATGAAATTCATCTGAAACAGTTCACATTTTGTTTGATGTTTTAGCACACCATTTTTTTCTGTTATATTCCGTTTCTCTGCAGATCTCTAATGCAATTGGCTTTTATATCATGATTATGTTTTAAAAAATAAAATAAATGGAGTTGACTACCACACGGAAATTTTACTTGGCATGGAAATTGACCTCCCTAAAGGTCAAAATAGAATCCATTTGTTTGGCAAAAGGATTGCCTGTAAAATTGCTTTCAGCCATCCACACTACCCTCTCTCCCTGACAAACACAAACACACAAAAGACAAGTTGGTGTACACCCAGATCTTGGGAAGTGACTGAATGCTCATGCCTGTAATCCCAGCACTTTGAGAGGCCGAAGCAGGAGGATTGCTTGAGCCTAAGAGTTGGAGACCAGCCCGGCCAACAGAGTGAGACACTGTCTCTATAAAATTTTAAAAAATTAGCCAGGTGTGGTGGTGCACGCCTGTGGTCCTGGCTACTTGAGGCTGAAGCGGAAGGCTTGAGCCTAGGAGGTGGAGGCAGCAGTGGGTGGTGATCATACTACTCCAACCTGGGTGACAGAGCAAGACCCTGTCTCGAAAAAAAGAAGGGACTGAATTAGATAAAGCTGGATCTCTTATCAGCCCCCTGCACACCCCAATCCCTCTGTCTTTGCTTAGGTTGGGCTCTCTTTTATGAATAGAAAATAAGAAAATTGCCTGTTTTGGGCAATCCAGGTGTGTTTCAGAGATTTGGAGTTAAAAAGTCAAGTAAATATTTTGGCAACCCAACAAAGGTAAGAAAAGAATCATGCACCTAACGGGCTTCTCGAATTACAGGCTTGTCCAAACACTGCCTTCCTCAAGAGACGCTGGTCAGGGACGAAGCCTGCCCTGCTGTCAGCAGCAAGGCCCGACTGAGAAGTGGGCTTGCTACTCTCGCTGCTTCTGGCCCTGAGCCAGATAGGACACTGTTTGAATTTGATTCAGTCTGACCCAAGAGAAAATAACACTCTTCAGCAAGTGGAGGATCTTTCCTCCTTAACAGACTTTAGTCAGATTGCTTCCTCTTCCTTGCTGAAAAAAAACCCAGATAGCTTTTTCTCCCCTGTTAGATTGGAATCCTGAAGTTCGGAGGCACAGTATCTCAGATACTCTCAGATAACAAGAGACCTTTTTTCAGTCAAAAGACACTTTTTTCATCTATCTTGAGGGTTGGGAGGCAGACAACTATGAAAGAAGACCCAAAAGTAGCCGGGCACTATTTTTTTTTAGGCTCAGAATCTGGGCATCGCAAGTGTACCCCAAGCACGCCAGTCTAGGTGGCCCCTCTGTCACCTGGTTTAAGAACAGGCATCTCAGAAGGAAGGAGCTCTGACCGGCTAGTGGCATGTCTCCTTTCAAGTTGTGCTTTGTGTCTCTTCAGCAGAAAGGCAGACATCAGAGAACTGCCTCTCTTCCTCGCCCTCCTCCAGTGGCTTCCCCTGGATCACCTTGGCAGGGCCTCATCCTGAGGAGGGCGGGCAGAGGAGGAAGGAGGGCGGGTGGCGGCTGCAGTGGCGGCTCCTTTGATCACCTCCCGCCCGGTTCCAGTCCCCGCTGCCAGCAGGCCAGCCAAAGGCCCGGCTCTACTGATCTGATGAGGTGCTGAATAGGACCCGAGGGGCAGGGACAGAGCAAGAAGAAAGCTTCGGGAATGAAAAGGAAACCCCGTGAACCTGCTCGGCTTCATTGGCCGGATTTTCCTACCAGGGAGCCGCTCAGTTCCTGCCAGCCAGGGACTGCCTGCCCCTCACTCTGGCCCCTCTTGTCTCCGCTTTTCAGACCTTGTGTGTGTTTTGTGTTTGAATCACGGCTGCTCTCCCTGGTTCTCAGGCTGGGAACCCACTGCGCCTGTTTCCATGGTCACTGGGAAGCTCTTAGCGCCATGTGCTTCAAAGAGAACCTTTCCCCTCCCAGCACTCGCTGCTGCCTGCCCCAGGCGGGCTCACAATAAGCGGCTCCTCCAAGCCAGGCCTCTGACCCTCGCTTGCCAGGAGGAAAACCTAGCCTTTGCCAAGCGAGGCTGTGCAGCCTCACAGAAATATTCCTCAGCAGAGTATGCAGATGCGCACATACTAGTGGCGTGTCAGTCCTCACGTGCCCACTTGTAGATTTTTATGAGATGTAGAGATTATAGATTGGTGAGAGAGTGTTAACTTTCCTCACATCCCTCTGTTTAGGAACCTTTCTGAAACTGAAGAAAAGAGCAAAGCCTAAGACCCTTGTAGGAAAAGAGATGGGCTTGTTTTAGGTAGGAGGAGAGGAGGAAGAAGACCCGTGTCTTTTGGATCAGCAGAGAACCGAATTGAAGCAGGTGGCTCTGGGCTTCCTGTCCCTGCAGCTGGAGTGGTGAGGGTGGTGCCTGTTCACTCTTCCAGGGCCAAGGATGCCCGAGCAGTTGCCCACCAGGCTTGACATTTGGCTGCGCTTATTTGTTGAATAATGCAAGGGAATGAAGCCTCTCACATCTGACTGGAGAGTCAGTGGTCTAGTGATCTTAGAGGGCTGCTACATGATGACACTGGAATTAAAAGGTGACTGTCCTCTGAAGACCTTACATTTTAGATGCAAAGCCTGCTCCCCTAGGTTGGAGCTCATAATATTAATAATCTGCCTTGGGCTTATTGCACTACATAGAGCATGTATGGGAAATTGGACACTTCTCCAGTATTATCAGTGATCGAGGTTCTTATACCTTCAATTGGGCTCTTTTAACCCCTGATATTCCCTTTCCTTATCATTCCTGGTTCCTTGTCAGTCTCCAGGCTGGCTATCCCTTTCCTGCTGTTGGAGTGTGGGTGGCTCCCTGCAGAAGACACTCTTGAGTAGTTCTGCTACATGACTTTCTGTGTAGTGATGGGAATTCCAGGGCCATTTCAGATATGTCCTTTATATTACTAGAACAAAATGGACCTATGTGGTATTAACTCTAATTCTGTAACTCATCCTTCTGGAAAAGATTTGTAAACCTTGCAGAGTTGAAGCTTCCACAGGTATACCAAAATCTGTCTTCACTGGCCACGTGTAGCATTTTAAGTGAAGGTTTTGAAAAAGTCTTAGCCCAGGAGCCGCAGCATCCCAAGATGCTTTCCTGTTAGCACATGCATACACAGACCTAAAAGTTAGTACATTTGGCATGCCTGTGAAAAGCAAACTGAAGGAGAATGCTGGCTACCATAAAACAGGTGTCATGATTGCATTCCTACTGTGTATCAGGTGTTTTCACACTTTGTCCCAAATCTTTACAGTACCCCAGGAGAGAATTGTTATTAGATGATCATTTTGCTGCCAGTGCAGAGATGAGGGCACAGAATAACTTGAGTAACCTGTATTGTCATACAGCTGGTCTGGGCAAAAGTGGGTGGGACCAAAGGCCCCTGGCTCCAATGGATGGTCTTCACAGGGGTACTTACCAGTGGTTGTGGGATTACTTTAAATAGATTCTGCGGGGGGAAAGTTTGGTTAAATTTAGGTACCTGGTTTCTCATCATTTGGGTACTTGGGAACCTAATAAGTGGACAAAGTGTCTCACTGAAATTATCTTGTTCAGGCCATACACAGTGGCTCACATCTGTAATCCCAGCACTTTGGGAAGCCAAGGCAGAGGAATTGCTTGAGGCCAGGAGTTCAAGACCAGCCTGGGAAATATGTCAAGACTCCCGTCTCTACAAAAAAATTTTTTTTAACTAGCTGGACCTGGTGGCACCCACCTGTAGTGTAGCTACTCAGGAGGCTGAGGCAGGAGGATCGCTTGAGCCCAGGAGTTTGAGGCTGCAGTGAGCTGTGATTGCACCACTGCACTCCAGCCTGGGCAACAAAGCAAATCCTCATCTCTGAAAATCAGATCTCTCCTATAGCTTTTAATTTGCTACCAATCTTTCCCTTTTGTAATATTTTTATCATAGCTCCCCTTTTCTTTTGTTCATTTGCCCCTTTCATAGAAATTTTATTTCTTTCCTTTTTGCAAAATTACCTGAAATTGTACTTTTCTCATTTGTATTCTCAAACAATGAGGAAGGAAATGAGAGAGGTTGGCACAATTAATCTGTGTTCAAAAATGTCATCATCACTGTGTCTCATTTGATAAGCAGATTGTATTTTTACTAGTGAGAGTCAAAGATCCTGAATAGTTCAGAGTCTGGCCAGGGCACCACAGCCACACATTTCAGAGCACTGGGCCGTGGCTGTGAAGTCCCCAGAGAACGAGTTTGCTGATGACCCTGTTTGCGCTCTCCCTGACAGTGATGGCTTTGCTTATTCCTTGCTCTGAGCCAACTCTCCCAAGATTCTTTTATCTAAGATGACCTGCAGAAATTAATGGTGGCATGATTTACTTTGACTGTTTTAGATGCCAGATGCGTGTCTTGAAGAGACTAGGAAAGAGACTTCAAGGCTGAATGAATAAGTTCTGTTTTCCTTAATAGGGAAAGGGAGGAGATGGCCTAGGACTCATTCACACCTGTGCATGTGGAGAGCACATTGGTGATTGATCTTGACTTAATTAGTGGTTTTTCAGGAGATTATTGGTTTTTCATTGGTAACACCAACAACTATACTTGTTGGCAGCTTTAACCAGAAGGACTAGGGAAAGTTGGACATCCCGTACCACTCACAATTGATTCTCTAATGCAGTTCTGTTGTTTAAATTCTGTAGCTGTGGCTGGACACAGTGGTTCGTGCCTGTAATCCCAGCACTTTAGGGAGGCCGAGGCAGGCAGATCACAAGGTCAGGAGATTGAGACCATCCTGGCTAACATGGTGAAACCCCGTCTCTACTAAAAATACAAAAAATTAGTCAGGCATGGTGGCACGCGCCTGTAGTCCCAGCTGCTCAGGAGGCTGAGGCAGGAGAATCACTTGAACCCGGGAGGCCGAGGTTGCAGTGAGCTGAGATCGCACCACTGCACTCCAGACTGGGCGACAGAGCGAGATTGTGTCTCCAAAAAAAAAAAAAATCTGTAGCTGTGATAATCTAGGTAGTCAGTTACTCTTTTTTGTTGACTAAGAAGATTTATACTGCTGTTGGGCTAGGGTTTATAATTTAAGATGTGGACATGTCCAGGATGTTAAATTCAGCTTGTGTCTCAGAACTAGAGCTAGCCAAACATTTTTTTGCTATGGTTGCCCTGATCCCTTGACGTTCAGCAACCAGCTTTGTAATGCCCACAGCACTCCAGCCTCCCTCCTTGGTACGGCAGGGCCACTGTGAGGAAGGAATCAGGACAGGATCCTTCAGATCTTGGTTCAGATCCTTCAGACTCTTTTTCCTAAAGGTCTTTCTGGACCAATAGTGTGTCAGCAAGGATGGCTTCACAGAAGAGATGAAACTCAACTTTTAAGACTGGCTGGGTTTGGAGTAGGGAAGAGATGAAGAAAATTCCAGGAGTAGGGCAGGCAGGAGCAGCAGTAACATGTGGCATATCCCAGAGCCAGTCAAGAAGAGCAACTTGACTGGGCCTGGTGGTTTAGTGGGCAGGAGGAGGTCCCCTTGATAAGGAAGGCATTTCCAGGGAGTGCATCAAGAGCCATGCAGAATAATCTGTCACAAGAGTAGAGTTTAAAAAAACAAATTCAAAAAAAGAGGCATGCAGAAGAGTAGTGTGCAGTGGAGGGAGGAAACAGGATGTGCTTAGGCCTAGAAATAGATTGCCACTCTGGTCATTTCCATGATATTGCTGTGTATTACTGTTTTGTAGAAATTTAAGTAAAAGAGAGGAATAAAGCTTTGTAATGTATTAGAGACCTTAAAACTTAAAATCCAAGAGGATTTTTATATAAATGAACTAACTTGGGACTTGGTAAAAGTTGCCCAGTCAACATAAAAAACAAACAGGCCTCTAATTTCCGCCCCCCTCTGTGGTCCTCTTTCTTTCACCTTGAATCTTCTCTCTCTCTTTAAAATTGTGATTAAATATACATCATATAAGCTTTATCATTTTAAGGACCTTTAAGTATATGAGTTCAGTGGCATTAAGCACATTCACTCTGCTATGCACCCATCATCACTGACCATCTCCAGAATGTTTTCCTTTTCCTAAACTGAAACTGCTTACCTGTTAAACACAGACTCCTCATTTCTGCCTCCCCACAGCCCCTAGCAACCACCATTCTACTTTCCTTCTCTAGGAATTTGATTACTCCAGGTATCTCATGTGAGTGGAGTCCTTTTTTTGTCCTTTTGTGACTGGCTTCTTTCACATGGCATGATGCCTTCAAGGTTCACTCTTGTTGTAGTATGTATCAGAATTTTATTCCTTTTTATGGTGGAATTATATACATCTCATTGTATCTATATACCACATTTTGGTTATTCATTCATCTATCTATGGACACTTAGGTTGTTTTCACCTTTTGGTTACTGTAAATAATGCTACCATATATATTCTGTGTATTGATCCCTTATCTGATATATATGAAATGTTCTTTCTCATCCTGTGACTTGCCTTTTCATTCCGTTGACAGTATCATTTGATACACAAAAGTTTTTCTCTTTTTTTGTTTGTTGAGACAGAGTCTCACTCTGCACCCAGCCTGGAGTGCAATGATGCCATCTCAGCTCACTGAAACCTCCACCTCCCAGGTTCAAGCAATTCTCGTGCCTCTCAGCCTCCCAAGTAGCAGGGATTTCAGGTGCCTACTGCCATGCCCAGCTAATTTTTCTATTTTTAGTAGAGATGGGGTTTCACCATGTTGGCCAGGCTGGTCTCCAACCCCTGACTTCAAGTGAGTCACCTTGCCTGGCCAAAAGTTTTTACTATTAATGAAGCCCACTTTATCCATTTTTTCTTTTGTTGCCTGTGCCTTTGGTATATCTTCTCTTTTTTATTTGCTTGCTCCTTAATTCATCTTCATCTACCTTTTTTTGTTTTAAACACATAGAAGGTTACACAAACATATCTTCCTACTCAGCATTGGTTTATAATTTACTATTGTCCTGAGAATTTCAGAAAGGAAAAGAATTCTCGCTTCCCTGGCTAGCCTCTTGGAGTCTTGATGTGCAAGAAGAAATGCTGTTGTGAATACAAAGAATGATGAGGAAGTGTACAAAAGTTGCCCTAGGCTGGCTGCAGGGGTCCAGCAGGCTGGCTACACTATTCTGTGGTCAACCTCTTACAAATGGGGTGCTCCTGTGCGTCTCCATGGCCAGCTGCCACCAGCCCCATGGTGTGAATGGCAAGGAAGTAGGGACTGGCGGCTGGCTGAACTCCAGGATGCAGCCTTGGCTGGCAGAGAACCAAAGGCCGAGGGGGAAAAACACTCTTGTGTATGAGAGAAATAATGCTAGCTCCAAAACCTATAATTCACAAGTTTAAAAAAAATTTTTAAATATAAAAGATTTTTCAACCAAACTATGCTTTTATCTTTAGGTTCTGAATGGGAGATTGTTCACACAGCTAAGCTGACTGCAGAAGCCAGGCCAGTTAAAACAATATGCAGGCAGCTCTCCTCCAAGTAACCAGAAACTGTTGGCTCAAAGGAGCCTGAACTGAGGAACCAACCTGCTGGGAGACGTTTTCCAAGCAACAGCCTGAATGTAAATCCTCCCGCTGGGGAATGGCACTTTGGCAAATGAAGACCCTAATTAGAGATGGAAGGGTTTCTATTTTGTTTTTCTTTAATCCTTACCCTGGGGCCTTTGCAGGGCCACCATGTCTCTGCTTGTGTGCAAAGAAATTTCCAGCTTCTCTTTGTAACAAGATCCTCTTTTGGGAAAGAAGCAACAAGCCGACAATGTGGGCCCACCACAGCCGGGGGACCCCGCAACCAGCCTAATCCAAAACAAAAGGCTTGGTCTGGGCTGGAGCAGCTGGGTCACCTGGATTGGCCAAGTCGTTTGAAGTTGCTGGCCAAGTTGGGTCTTATGTTGCCCCTGCCCCATGAGACACTCAAATCCGTGCTTAGAGTGCAAGTGAAGTTTCCTAACTTCCAAAGGAGAACAGCAGTGTGAACAAAATGCAAAACAGCAAGGGAGAACTGTAGCTCTGAGACACTAGGGCCAAGGTCCAATTGAAATGGGTGCAGAGCCCTCTTCTCAGCCTTCCACTTGGGTCTTCACTATTGGATCTAAACAGTGAGGCAGAGGGACTATACTCTCTTTCAAATTGATCACCTTAGTTCTCAGAACATCCAGAAGTATTGCATGTGTGGAGAACCTGCCCACGCCAGTGTTGTTTTGTTGTGGGTGCATCATTGACTTACCCAGTATCCTCAGGGTCTTAGAACTGATGATTCTGCTCAATATCATTTCTCTGTGGCCCTGGAAAGGCAGCTGAGTAGAGCTTTTTGGGCACAAAGTATTGAGCTGGTCAGTGAATGATAGAATCAATTTTAGATAGTTGTGGATAACTGAAGTGAAAACAAGGATGTACCTTTCAGCATCCTTCACATTCATAGGTATAGGAAGGGCCCCCATCGAGGGCTGTTAACTTACTTGTTAAATTCACTACTTACTACAGGATGCTTGTGTCTAAGTGACTTCAAAAACTTGTGAAGGGGAATTACACATTTTTTAGTCTAATATAGAAAGGATGCTTCTTCCTAATCACAGCTCCATGCTGAGTCTCAGGCAGGGCTCTGTCCAGACAGAATCATCTCTAATATTTATAATTCTGTGAGCTGGTTGATACACTACACTGCTTTAAAGATGAGTACATTGAGACTCAGCCGGGGCAGGAGCAGGGGGAGTGCTAAGCCACGGACACTAGCCATGCCTCTGTCCCAGGTTAGCTCCAGACCTCCTGCTCTTTTCATCAGTTCTGTCCTTTGAGTTACTTTTTTTTTTTTTTTTTTTTTTGAGACGGAGTTTCGCTCTTGTTACCCAGGCTGGAGTGCAATGGCGCGATCTTGGCTCACCGCAACCTCCGCCTCCTGGGTTCAGGCAATTCTCCTGCCTCAGCCTCTGCGTAGGCAGAGTAGCTGCGATTACAGGCACACGCCACACAGCTAATTTTTCGTATTAGTAGAGACGGGGTTTCACCATGTTGACCAGGATGATCTCGATCTCTTGACCTCGTGATCCACCCGCCTTGGCCTCCCAAAGTGCTGGGATTACAGGCTTGAGCCACCGCGCCCGGCGGTCCTTTGAGTTACTTAAGCCTACTGATGGTAGACTACATGACAGACTGACAGGTTCCTGACCAACAGTCTGCCCCTACCCCCTCATTGTTGGGAAGCCCAGTGCTGTTGAAGAGCTGCCCATTCCTGGTTGCCACATACTAGACAAATATGTCCGCTGCATTTATTTCCCAGAAGTCCTCAGCTTGCTCATGCTGTCTAAAGTTAGCTTTCAGGGAATCCCAAGATGTTTCTTTTTCAGCTCTCTGCTTGTGGTCAGGCCGCTTCAACTTGGGAGAAAAATGGCCCATTCTGTTTGTTGTTGGGCAAAATGATGACTATGAAGAGTATCCCTTCCATGCCAGTAACTTCCCCTGTTCTGGCTTCTCAGTTTAATTTTCAGTGAAGCTTCTAGAAACCACTTAAAGTCATTGGGAAACAGTAACATCCAGGACTATAAAGAAAACTGGGTTTGTAGATGCAGCATTGATCCCTCTAAAAAGATAAGGCAAGACAACACATTACCCTTTTGTCTTTGATTTTATTCCTTGGTTCCTTGGGACGTGTGCTGATAAAATGGGAAGATGCGGTGGCAAGTTTTACCCTTTGTTATTATTGAAAAAATCTTTGCCAAGTTACACTTACAGATAATTTAAAGCTGTATCCAACCAAAATGGTGTTAGTAGAAGTGTTAGCTGATAATTTGGATGTCAGCTTGCACTTGTACCTAATGAACAGCTTGACTCATTCCTGGCTAAATTTATGACAGTGTTTGAAAGGGGACTCAGATGTCAAGAACCGGACTGTATCACAGATTTTTAGATTACCTGTATAGGCCATAAAAGTGTGATTATATGGAGTAAATTGAATAATACTGGATTTTTGGCAATGCTGCTTCATTAGCATGAGGCACTGGATGGGGTAGGCCTAGAAGCCTGGTTAGGCTGAGCGCGATGCTCTAACATAAGCAACCACGGGCTTCACAGAATATTGGTGGTAGCCTTTCCCAGGATGGTCTTGCATTGCTAATAATGTTTAAAATGTCTGTGTTCAGAGAAAAACATTATGAAAGTCTTAATAGTCTCAATATTATCCCATAAATAGCTTTTCCCTGGATTTTTCCATCTGTCCTGGTCATTTCTGTGTCACTGCTGTAAAGTCATACAGCCATTTCAAGTGTTGCTGTGACAACAGTAAGAATCCCAGCCAAAATCTTGTCCTCAGGAAGAGCTGAGACATGTCACTCTAATTGTCACTGATGGTTTTCTTGCTTTGGGGTCGTGTCTTATCCCTTACCCCCTCATTTAGTGACATATTTGGTGATATTGAGTCATCTGAAGTCACTTGTTTATGCCCTGAATGTCTCTGCTGGTTCCCTGAGTGGCTACAGACCCCTGGCCTGCAGGAGTCGTAGTACAGGCTTGGGTGATGTGATTCCTGATGTAGGTGGGACCCCCTAAACCAAGAGCAGTTCAGCAGCTGCAACTGCTCAGAAGCTAGGCTTACAGACCATCTCCCTGCCACTCCATGTCTGAAAGAAAGCAGAGATGCTTCAGCCTCCTGGCTGCACTTAAAGGTAGCCTGGATGCAGTGAGCTTGACTAAGTATTTCCCTTTTGTAGCTCAGTGTAAAGTACAGACTCTGTTTTTTGTATTTCATTCATAAGCACTGCTGATACAGTACTTATTAAAGTAGATAAGTTCACAGCCCTCCTGGGGCTCCTGGTCAGTAGAGGGGACACAGAGATAACAAGCAAGTAAACACAAACACAACAAACAGGGCAACCGCAGATTGTGATGCAGCTGCAAGGCCAACAAACAGAGTGAGTGGGGCATTTCTCTGCATAGGTTGCCTTGAGCCAAGAGCTCAGAGTCAAGGTTCCTGAAAGAAGAGAGGGAAAGTTTCCCACCCCCCACATCAGAGTTTGCCTGCCTCCGCTCCCTCATCTGTTCTTTGACACATCTGCAAGCTGGGGTGTGCTCTGATGCTTCCTGCCATTCTGTCACTTTCTAACCCATCAAACAGCACTTTGCTACCATATAAGTATTAGTATCTGCCTCCTGTCTGCTAAATAATAAAATGAAGGCACTCAAGTTTTACAGAAGGTTGGCTGCTTTATTTTAGGTATCTCGTTAAATATTCTCTACTTGACTATTGTGTGGCAGTTGCTTTTAAATCCTCTGAAATTTGCATAATATGCTATGTGATACAAAAGGATGCATATGTAAAACCTTTATTTTTCTAATAATCGCCTATAATTTATCAGTTTGAATTGTTTTAATGTTTAGTGTAGCCTAAGAAGTCCAAAGTTTAATTGAAATTCAGTTTTGATTTTTTTTGCTTTGGGTTAATACTCTTACTTCCAGGCTGGGCACAGTGGCTCATGTCTGTAATCCCAACACTTTGGGAGACCAAGGTGGGCAGATCACCTGAGGTCAGGAGTTCAAGATCAGCCTGGCCAACATGCCAAAACCCCATTGCTATTAAAAATACAAAAATCAGCCAGGCATGGTGGCACAAGCCTGTAGTCCCAGTTACTTGGGAGGCTGAGGTGGGAGGATCACTTGAACCTGAGAGTTGAAGGTTCCAGTGAGCCAAGATTGCACGACTGCACTCCCACCTGGGTGATAGAGCAAGACTCTGTCTCAAAAAAAAAAAAAAAAATTCTTTCTTCCAGATTTCTTTCCCTCTTCCATGGTTTTAAGAAGGGAAGGAACGCCAGTAATGATGGCTCACACCTGTAATCCCAGCACTTTGGGAGGCCGAGGTGGGCAGATTGCTTGAGCCCAGTAATTCTAGATCAGCCTGGCCAACATGGTGAAACTCTGTCTCTACAACAAATACAAAAATTAGCAGGACGCAGTGGTATAGTCTGAGCTACTCAGGAGGCTGAGGCAGGAGAATTGCTTGAGCCCACAAGGCAGAGGTTGTAGTGAGCTGAGATTGTACCACTGCACCCCAGCCTGGGTGATAGAGTGAGACTCTCTCAAAAACAAACAAACAAAAAGGTAGAGGAGGGTAGGAAGGAAAGGAAAGGCCAGGCATGGTGACTCATGCCTATAATACCAGCACTTGGGGAGGCTGATGCGGGAGAATAACTTGAACCCAGGAATTCGAGACTAACCTGGGCAATATAGTGAGACTCTCATTTCTACTCCCCTCAAAAAACAAAAATGAAGAGAAGGAAGGAAAGAAAGAAGGAATAAAAAAACTGATCAAAACTGAAACTGGCTTGGCTGATAAGAGTTTTATCTTATACTCTGAAATGAATAATGTTGCAAGAGATCAAGTGATCATTACTAAGTGATGCCTCTGGTGCTAGTGAAGATTGTTATCATAGTTCATGCAGACCTGCACAGTGCATTGACCTCATGTTCACATGAAGATCTAAAGACCAGACCAAAGAAGTATCCTCTCAGCCCCTGGCAGGTGCATTCTGGGAGGTGAATTGGTATATGACCACCTTGAAGAAAGGTGAAAGCCTAGAGACAGGTTGTAATGGGTTAGAAATTTCTCTTTAGAAAATAGTGAATTAAGGAAACAAGGTTTTGCTAGGGCAGAGGGTGGGAGCTCTAGCAAATAAAAGGTTCTACCAGAACCCACTTACTTTGTTCTACTAAGTAAAGTCTTGCTAACACTGAATAATTATAATAGAGAAAGCCTGAATGAGACCATCCTTTTACTGGTTCAATAAAGGTTAATTTAAGGACCCAGTGGGACTTGACAGAGCTTGAATTTAGGGATTTTTGCAGATTACCTGTTAAAGCCATGAAAACAGAAGTGTATTTGTTCTTTAATATGTGTATGACCTCTTAGTATTTAAGAGTGATTACTGATTAACCAGAGAGTTTCAAAGGAGATGTTTCCATATTCAGATTTAAAGAAGTTGCCAGCAGCTGAGAGAGCTGGCTTATGTTGGGATGAGCTACGAGCATAGTAGGGCTGCTGTGTTTCAGAGCATTGTTCACCTGGAGAAACTTCTTCCTCTGTCAAGCACCTGTAGCATCCTAGGGGTTGTGCCCAGTGTTGCACTAAAGCCACCTCTGCAACATGTTTTCATTCAAGAAACGAAGTGGGAAGGAAAAGTAACACTTGCCTAGAAAGGAAGGTTGTCTGCTTCCTATATTCTCTATGAAATTCAGACAGCAACTCTTTTTCCCCCACAGATGGCATTAAGGACAGAGCCATTGAGTGTCAGAGACAGGCTCAGCCTCTGGAGCCTACTTGTCTGTTTCCATTTCCAAAGGCGGGATGTTTTCCAGGCAGAGATCTGTCAGTTTTATGAGGGCCAAAGATGCATTAGCCACATAGGATACACCTGTGTAGTATTTTAAAGTGTAAATTAGTTGCCAACACTTGAATTGGAAGATTTAATATAAAAATCCACATTTCTGATCAGGCACAGTGGCTCACACCTGTAATCTCAGCACTTTGGGAGGCCGAGGTGGGCAGATCACCTGAGGCCAGGAGTTTGAGACCAGCCTGGCCAACATGGTGAAACCCTGTCTCTACTAAAAATACAAAATTAGCAGGGTGTGGTGGCGGGTGCCTGTTACCCCAGCTACCTGGGAGGCTGAGGCAGGAGAGTCACTCGAAACCCAGGAGGCACAGGTTGCAGTGAGCCGAGATCGTGCCATCACACTCCAGCCTGGCAGACAAGAGTGAGACTGAGTCTTAAAAGAAAAAATCCACATTTCTACCTTCTCTTGAAAAATCAGAAGGTCTGGCAGTGCTGGTGCCCCATTCCTCCTAGTAAAGGAAGCCCCAGCTGCCTGGAAGTCGCCCCCATCAGGCAGGCGTGCACTGTCCAGTATGCCACGGTGCCCACCACTCTGCTGTCTTCCTCACACTGCAGCAGCACATCCATTGCCACGAAGCTTACATGTGGCCCCTGTGGACAATTGAGTTTGCGCTCTGTGTTGTGTGATTTTTAAACTGCAGTGAGGAAGACCATCCAGGTTGTGTGTGGAAAGTTGAGCAAATCAAGTGTGAACACAGACAAATAATTTCTGACAGTCAAACAATAAATACGAAGAGGGACCAGAGAAAGGTTGAATTAGCAGACTTGTATACTCTGATTGTGTCAAGCACTGTAAGACCAATTTAGGGTGACCATATCTTTTGTCATCCAAGCCGAGACACTTTTGAGAATGGAAGGGGATGCTATTATTATTAATTATGGTGGGAGGAGAAATGTAAACTGGGGCTGTCCTGGGCATGCTAGGAAAGAAAATGTGGCCACCCTAAGCCTACGAATGGGACATGAAAACAGAAAGCTTACATTCCATCAACCAGGGTGAGTGGAGAAAATATTCAAAAGAGGGGCTCACACAGAGGCTACACTGGTATGGAAATGGTTATAGAAAAATAGGGCAAGGTTTTGCAGAGAAAAGTGCCTTTTAGATGTGTCCTTAAGCATGGGAAGGACTTTGAGAGGTAATGAAGGGTCCAGGAGAGCAACTGAGGTAACATGAATAACCTGTGCAACAGCTGGAAGATGTTTGCTGTAACTTTTCAGAAATGGGGGAATTGTGTGGGTGGAGCATCTGGTGCTTAGAGGGCAAATAGTGTGGGCACGGAGGGCAGACTGGTAGACTGGATCCAGACTGGACCTAAAGGAGAGTCTTGAACATGATAAGGAATTGAGACTTGAATCTGAGGATGAGAGGACAGCTCAGGGCATCATGTATGGAATGAACTGGAAAAAGGTTGGAGACAGAGAAACTGCTGCATTACAGGGTAGCAGGGATGCAAAGGGAGAGCCCACTTGAGAGTGATTCACTGTGGAGACGGATGTGGAGAGAGGAAGGGGAAGTGGTAGAGAGAGGCGAGGAAGAAGATTTGGGTTTCTAGATTTGCATGATGGTGATTCCTTTAACCCAAGACAAGCAATGTAGGTTTGGGAGAAAGTTGGCGACTCTGACTTTGATCACGACTAGAGCCCTGACTTTGACTTTGAACTGGAGCCCTCTGAACTCTAGCCCCAAAAAGGGTCCTGGGTAGAGATGAAGGTTGAGAAGTCATTAGATAGGGGAGTGTGTATTCAAACCAGGAGTCTGGAATGAGCTTGTCCAGAAAGAGTATAGAGTAAGAAGAGAAAAGGGGCCCAACACAGGACTTCAAGGAAAACGAGTGAGTGGGACCATGTAAGAGTCAGTAAAGGGAACCTGAAGACCTCAGAGAGAAGAAAACAGAAACAGGCTTAAGA
Source organism: Aotus nancymaae (assembly GCF_030222135.1). Taxonomy (NCBI): domain Eukaryota; kingdom Metazoa; phylum Chordata; class Mammalia; order Primates; family Aotidae; genus Aotus; species Aotus nancymaae. The sequence goes on from NW_026988491.1 coordinate 3,866,913, forward strand.
GCACAAAGCAATGTAAACAGGCTGGTAGAATAGCACTAGTACAGACAACAACACGGGTGAGGTAGAATTGCATTGTGTATTCATTTAGCACAGGTGTATCAGTTAGCCTTTGCTGCATAATAAACTGCCCTTAAAACGTAGCACCTTAAAAACAACAATCATTTTCATTGCTCATGATTCTGTGGGTTAGCTGAATAGTTCTTCTGATCTGGGTCAGCCTGGTTGATCTTTGTGGTCAGCTGGTGGTTCCTCTGGGACTGAGTGATCTAGGATGGCTTCACTCACGGGTTTGGGGCCTCACCTAGGACAGCCGGGCCCTCTTAACATGTGGTCTCTTATCCAGTAGACTAGCCTAGGCTTCTTATATGATAGTTCTCAGGGTTTCCAGCAGCAAGAGAGGGCAAGCATAAACACCTATAAACTATTTGATCTCCACAAGCACTTTTCACGCTTCTGCTGGCATTATATTTGCTCATGTCCCATTGGCCAAAGTGACTCATGTGGCCAAGACTAAATTCAAGGGGTTGAAAAATAAACTCAATTTCTTGTTGGAAGGAATCATAAAATATTGTGGCCATTTTCTTTACTCCAAGAGGTGTGAATGTCTTGTGACACTTGGCAGGAGAAGATATTTGATACTTTGTGTCAATCATGTAACTTCCTTCCAGTTGAGCTAGGAAAGATTGAAGATTACAACAGAACAACTTAAATTCTGAAGACCCATTTGTTATATATTACAGAATTATTTTAGTTCTGTTCCATCTGAAAGGTGAAGGTAGTGCAGGGAAAAACAGTACCACTTGCATTCATGACACAAAGCTAAAGCGATTACTAAAGAAATTGATAATACCCAGTTCAAAATTCAGAGAGTCCTTTTTATCAAAGCAGTACTGTCTGATTTGCAGCAATTAATACCTTAGTGCCATGATTTATTTAATACTAGGTCAATGATTAGTAATCATTAATTGGTGCCTACCATGTACCCAAACTACACCAAGTACTTTACACCCATGAACTATTTGATCCCCTCAAAACCCTATAAAGGACAATCACTGTCTCAGTTCTACAGATGAGGACACTAGGGATCAAATATTAAATGTTTCACCTTAATTCTTGCCTGAGGATATCAGTAAGGGTGATAGAACTGGAAATAGGACGCAGGGATTTCCCTCAGGCCACTGGGCTCCCTTGACTGTGGGCAGGATTAGCAAGTATGCACTCCACTCCTCCACCTTGATTATCCTTATCTTGATGAAGTACAGTTGTCCCTTGACATCCATAGGAGATTGGTTGCAAGACCCCCCCACACACACACCAATGGATACCAAAAGCCATGGGTGCTCAAGCACCTTATATAAAATGGCGATAGTATTTGCATATAACCTATACACATCCTCCTGTAAACTTTAAATCATCTCTGATTACTTTATGATACCTAATACAATGTAAGTAAGTGCTATTATTAATAAATAGTTGTTATAATGCATTGTTTAGGGAATAAATGACAAGAAAAAAGTCACATTTAGTACAGACTTATTTATTTATTTATAAATCTTATTTATTTATTTATTTATTTATTTTTTCAAGACAGAGTTTTGCTTTGTCACCCAGGCTGGAGTGCAATGGCACGATCTTGGCTCACTGCAACTTCTGCCTCCCGGGTTCAAGTAATTCTTGTGCCTCAGCCTTCTGAGTAGCTGGAACTACAGGTGCACATCACCATGCCCGGCTGATTTTTTTGTATTTTAGTAGAGATAGAGTTTCACCATGTTCCCCAGGCTGGTCTCTTAACTCCTGAGCTCAGGCAATCTGCCCTCTTCAGACTCCCAAAATGATAGGATTACAGGTGTGAGCCACCTTGCCTGGCTGCAACCGTCCTTTTTCTTTCCCGAGTATTTTCCATCCATGGTTGGTTGAATCCACGGATGCGAAACCCACTGATAAAGACATTCCACTGTATACTCATGTCTGCTGACCTGGGGTCTGCCTGACTCCCAGAGTCCAGCCGGGGTCTGTTCTGATGGTCTAACTTACCCATTCATCCAGATTTCATTGAGAAGGGCTTTGTTTTAAAATACCGTAATCCCAGCTACTGGGGAGGCTGAGGCAGGAGAATCACTTGAACATGGGAGACGAAGGTTGCAATGAGCCGAGGTCATGTTATTGCACTCCAGCCGGGGAAACAAGAGTGAAACTCTGTCTCAAAAAAGAAATAAATAGAATACTGAGTCAGTTTTAGTAGATACCAGAAGGAGGTATTAATTTGCTTGGTCTGCATAATTTTTAAAACTGGCTTTGGAACTTTCCTATATTAACTAAAATTAAATGCTTTCACATGGTAAAAGGTTGTGTCAAAATAGTTTTGCTTTGAAGTAATAAGGGGCAATAATGGAAAAAGAATAGTTGAGGATTCTCTCCTTGTTTTAATTTTTTTTTTGAGACAGAGCCTCTTTCTGTCCCCTAGGTTGGAGTGCAGTAGCACAATTTTGGCTCACTGCAACTTCCCTCCCGAGTTCAAGAGATTCTCCTACCTCAGCCTCCTGAGTAGCTGGGATTACAGGCATGCACCACCACGCCCGGCTAATTTTTGCATATTTAGTAGAGGCTGGATTTCACCCTGTTGGCCAGGCTGGTCTCAAACTCCTGACCTCAAATGATCCACCCACCTCTGCCTCCCAAAATGCTGGGATTACAGGTATAAGCCACCTCCCCCAGCCTTGTTTTAATCTTTATTGAAGTGTAATAGACATGTGATAAACAGCACATATTTAAAGTGTACAATTTGATAAGGTTTGACCTACACACACACACACACACACACACACACCCATGAAACCATCACCCCAGTCAAAATGAACGTATCTGTCACTCCCCAGAATTCCCTCAGTTCCCCTTTAAAGTCCCTGCCTCCCTTTCCTGGCTTCCCTGCCAAATCCCAGACAACTACAGATCTGCTTTCTCCTACTGTACACTAGTTTGCATTTTATAGAATTTTACATGAATGGAATCATGCAATATGTACTGCTTATTCTGGTTTCTTTGACTCAGCATAATTATTTTGAGATACATTCATGTGGATTGTGTATTATATCAGTAGTTCATTCCTTTTAAGTACAAAAAGAGAACACTGCTTTCTTTACTCTGATCTTGGGCCAGGACGATTGAAGTTACCTGCAAATTGTACATTAACCAACTAATGGCAGTGAAAAGTTAATCTGTAACTTCATCTGTTAGCTGTTAACATGACCCCCAAACCTAACCTCCTCTTGATTATCAGATCCTGATCCCAGACACACTTTCTCTTAAGGCTAAAACTGAAGTAGGACTGCAGACTTGGGGAGCCTGGTATTTCTGAGTCTTGGTTGGTCCCTGCCCATCACTGGATCTGGTGTAGCATGTTCTCAGGATAGCGTGAGAACAGGGTTAGGTATGTGACTGTGTGTCCAGCAGTTAAAAACCCTGACTTTATATTATTTTGTGAAGTTTCAGATTGGGGAAAAAAACCCACAACCCTGACTTTAGTCAGCTGTCCGTCTTATAAGTTTGAGTTATGCAGATGTCCCAATCCCCTTAGAGGCAATCTCAGTAGGCTGGAGAATTTATTGTTGTTACAGAAGTACTCACTTTAAAATTTATTAAGTAAACTCAACTGGTATATTTGAAAATATTTTAATTTACCCTTCTTTTCAAGATTCCATTTCCCTTGTAAGCTGCCATACACCTGCCTGCTAGCAGGTCCTTTATAGTCAATTTCCCTGTAACAAATCACAGTGTTTTGGGTATAAATTTATGGGGTACCAGTATGATTTTGTTACATGGATATATTGCATAGTGGTGAAGTCAGGCCTTTTAGTGTAGCCATTACCTGAATTATGTATATTGTGCCTATTAAGTAATTTCTCATCCTCCACCCCCCTCCCACCTCCAACAAATTGGTTTTTAAAAAATTCTTTCTTTAAATGCTTGGCTTCAAATCTCCTGGTATAGGAATTCTGTAACTCTGATAAAAATTGCTTGAAATAATTCACAAAATGTTTATGTGTTTACTAGTAGACCCCGATTAAATATATTTTAAAGTTATTTTTGAAAAACTAACATTGGAGTCCCCTAAATTCTGATTTATTTCCCCCAAAACAAAAAATCTTCAATATTATAAAACTTAATGGACTTGACAGAAGTGGGGGCAGGGTTGACAGGAAGCAGTTGGCTCTGATGGAACACCCTCCCCTGCTGCCAGCACACTCTGACCTCAGGAAAGTCATGCCTCCTTTCCAAATCTTGGGCATGGGACTAGCTGTGCTTTCATCCCACTCCAGGACTGAGGGACATTTGATTCAGATGGACCATAGTCAAGGTCCCTGTTGCCTAAGAGACCCTCTTTGTCTCCCCGGCATGAGGACTGCAGTGACTTTCAAGTGGTCTACATTGGCTCCCAGGAGTGGAGAGCAGGCTGTTTCCCTTGCATGGGATACATTAACTCCCAGGCATGGAGAAGTAGGCTCGGTTCCCTAGGGTGGGCTATATTAGCTCCCACGAATGGAGAAGCAGGCCTCAGTCTCTCCTTGGGTGTGCTGCATTGTCTCCCAGGAATAGAGAAGCAGGCTCAGTCTCCTCTAGTGCACCACATTGACTCCCAGGTCCAGGAGAAGCAGGATCAGTCATTTATTCCATGTGGGGTCATCTGGCCAGAACTCTTCCCTCCAAAGGGAGTGGTTTGTGGTCCCTCTTCTGGATTTGGCTCACCAGTCTTTCCAAATGCCCCAGCCACCTGGTAGGTATGCAGTTTGATTTATTTAGCCTCAAAATACCATCCAGTACTCCATGCCTGCCTGATAGCTGGGTGCCTCTTGAGCCAATGTTGGCATATTCTACAATTACCTGCTTATTCGTGGGGTTACATAGTGCTTGTAGTTATAGCTCTCTTCACTTACCCACAAACCAGACTGCCAAACTCCTGGATCATAAAACAAAGTGTAAGCACCCTGGATCATGACCCAGCTCTTTTCCTGTTCTTCTTTTGAGACTTCCCTAACAGGAAAGGCTCTGGGTAATTGATAGAGATTATCCCTGATTCCCTTAATGTAACCTTTTTACTCTTTCCTTTTCCTGGGATTAAGCTGTTCTTTTGCAAGAAGTCCTTTTCTTTTTTTTTTTTTTTTTTTTTTTTTTTTGAGGCGGAGTTTCGCTCTTGATACCCAGGCTGGAGTGCAATGGCGCGATCTCGGCTCACCGCAACCTCCGCCTCCTGGGTTCAGGCAATTCTCCTGCCTCAGCCTCCTGAGTAGCTGGGATTACAGGCACGCGCCACCGTGCCCAGCTAATTTTTTGTATTAGTAGAGACGGGGTTTCACCATGTTGACCAGGATGGTCTCGATCTCTTGACCTCGTGATCCACCCGCCTCGGCCTCCCAAAGTGCTGGGATTACAGGCTTGAGCCACCGCGCCCGGCCAGAAGTCCTTTTCTTAATGACACAGTCATTCACCTATTATTGACCAAAGGAAGCGTTCCGACCCAGCTCCACCTTTCTGTGGTTCAGAGTCCCTCGAGTCTCCTTCATTATAACGACTTTTAAAGGCATTAACTGTTTTTTTCTTCAATTTTCTGCACTGTTAAAGGCTGTCAAACTATACTTTAATCTGTCTTCTTGAAACAGTAATTGCCCCTGTATTTGTTGGTGAATATAAGTGTTAATATTGAGTAGATGTTTTAATATTTGCTGAGGGTTCCCAGGCAGTGTGGGTTGCTACTGAGGTTTGCTGTTCACAGGGTAACAAGCTGAGGTCTGATACAAAGTGGAGAGGCATAGGTCCAGTCTTCTCCCTTTCTTCTTCTTGGAGTCCTGTGATGCTCCTCTCCTTCAGGGCACTTACCTCTGGCTGTGCATTTAGGATCCCTAGTATAACTACTGGAACTCCATGAGAAGAGACACTAGATCTTTTAGGACTAGGTTCTTTTGGTATACCTTCATGATATATGCTCAATAAGTATTTGTGAAATTAATGAAGTTTTGCCTGGAAGCACATAGCCACAAGACTGGGCTTTGGTGTAGGGGTTAGGGAACCTCTTCCAGAAAAAAATAAAATTTCAGGTAGTAACCTAAAAATGTCAGTAAACCATAGTGACTGCTTGGATGCTGTGTGCCAGAAACTAAACTGTGGGCATGACAGCTGCTACCAAAAGAGAGGGTAATCACTAAATAGTTGTTAAGTTTATGTGATGGTCATGTGAATGGATGATAATACCAACCATGTAACCCTATGCTGCCTTTTTTTTGTTTTTTTGAGAAAGAGTCTCGCTCTGTCACCCAGGCTGGAGTGCAGTGGCACCATCTTCGCTCACTGCAACCTCTGCCTCCCAGGTTCAAGCAATTCTCCTGCCTCAGCCTCCTGAATAACTGGGATTATAGGTGCCCACCACCACGTCCGGCTAATTTTTGTATTTTTAGTAGAGAAGGGGTTTCACTATGTTGGCCAGGCTGGTTTTGAACTCCTGACCTCAAGTTTTCCACCAACCTTGGCCTCCCAAAGTGCTGGGATTACAGGCATGAGCCACTGCACCCAGCTTCTATGCCACCTTTTGCTAACCTTTCCCCTTCATGCTACTTGGTGTGTCTGCTGCTTCCTCCAGCACGTTGGATATCCAGCTGCTGGCTGGCCTTCTCTTCCTCTTCATTCTGGCAGCTTGGTCTCCATGAAGTTTTTCCTGACTATACCAGCCCATGGCACACATCACCCCTGTCCTGCTCCTCCATTGCAGAACTGTATTGTACATCCTTCAAAATAATCCTACCCAGTTAAACTCTTAATCCATTTGTTGCCCTTGTTGGTCTAGTTCCCTTTTTTTTTTTTTTTTTCCATGGAGTCTTGCTCTGTCACCCAGCCTGGAATACAGGGGCATGATCTCAGCTCACTGCAACCTCCATCTCCTGGGTCCAAGTGATTCTCCTGCCTCAGCCTCCTAGTAGCTGGGATTACAGGTGCAGGCCACCAGGCCCAGCTAATTTTTTGTATTTTTAGTAGAAACAGGGTTTCACCATGTTGGCCAGGCTGGTAAACATGGTGAAATCCTGTCTCTACTAAAAATACCACAGGTGATCTGCCTGCCTCAGCCTCCTAAAGTGCTGGGATTATAGGCATGAGCCACTGCGCCCTGCCTCTAGTTCCATTTCTTTAACCTAGTGGATTGCAAGCCCCTCACTGCTTTGCAGCCTGAATGGGGCATTAATGGGATTGTGAACATAGGACAGAAAGTAGTATTAATAATTGTTGCTGTACCCCAGATGCCTGGTAGGGATGCTTGAAAGCACCTTTTTTCTCCAGCTAGCATCAGCTTTTGGGCTGAGGAAGGCTAGCTTGATGACTCTGCCACTTTTCTCCTTCCCCCTCCATCATCAGCACCATTGTAATGACTATTTATTGAGTACCAGGACTGGAATGCATTTGGAAGAAATAAAAGTATAGATTTGACACAGCCTTCATTCTGTTAGCCTATAGAAAGGTGATTATGGCACTTGTTATTTGAATTAGACCCGAAAATATAGGACATTTTTGGGTCTAATTCAACATAGGACATTCTGGGTTTAACTTATGTTTTATAGCCTAACTCATGACTGCTATGGCCAGTATCCCTTCTCCCACACCCCCAGACCCCATCAGTAAAATTGTTTCTAATGGCAGAGCTATCACCACTTATCGCAGAGAAGTGAATATTAGTTGGGCAGTTGACATACAAGTTCTGTGACTTGGTTAGCTCAGTTCAGACTATGTTTGAGGGCTTACTTCAAGAAAGCGTGTGTTTGTTTTTGAAAAATAGGACTTAAACCTGAAAATGGTGTCCTTGAGATTCTCATCTTTCTCCATTTTTATCCTGTTATCTCAGAAGACCCATCTAGAACTTGCATCAGTTGGTCTATCCTACTCAGGGTAGAGGCTCCTGTGCAAGAAGATCCTGGGGACTCCTGTGGCGTAGGGGCCAAAGGCCTGGACCCAAAGGTCAGGAGGACTTCTACCATGAACCCCAAAAGCTTGCTCCATATAAATGATTGCTCTTGTGCCCATGGCCATGTCCCCCCCACCCCCCTAGCATCTTCATGCCTGCTGGGTTCCAGGTGCCATGCCAACACCTGGTGACCAGAGGCTGCCTGTGATCATTGTTGTTTAGAGGCTTTGAATTGTGAGGGATCCAGACTTCTGCTTTGGGGGTATCTTTCCCCAGATACCACAAAAAGCTCAATTGTTTATTCCCTTGAAAAGACATTTCTCTTTAACAAGCGCTTTCCTTAAGTCTGAGTTAGAGTAGCATAAGTGTACAGAAATGTAGCTGAGAAAGGAATTGGGCCATTCTAGAAGGGGAAGAACAAGGGCTTGATGGGTTAGATTAAGAAGCACATTCCCAGCTCACCATCTCTCCCTCTCTGACTGCCTTAGCATCTTGGTCTGTGGTTACCCATCTTGGCTGCACTAAGAATTGGCCTGAGGAGCTTTCAGACCTACAAAGGCTAGATCTACCTCCGGTCCAGTTCCCCTCAATCAGTCTCCAGGGAGGAGTCTGCCCTCTTATTTTTTAATAAGCTCCCCCAGGCATTTTGATATACCACTGGGCTGACAGCCACTAACCACCCTCTGCCAGACTCATGCCATGGCAACATTTCTTGGCCTAAACTGGGATGTCCCTGCATGTATATGAAGTGTAGTGTGGTCATGTCGACTTCCAGAAGCCTTCAGGAGATAGATTCAATGTCATCCCCATTGCACAGATGAAATAAAACAGAAAATTCATCACAAGTTCACAGTCACAGAGATGGGTTGGTGAGCTAGGATTTCAGTCCAAGCAGTGTGAGGTAGCCCCTTTTCTTCCTGCCCTTCCACTCTGGCAATGCTAAAAAGAGCCTGGGTTGGCCAGCTTGGCTTTGGTAGGGTGTCATCAAACTGACTGCACCCAAATAAGAATAGTATGGCTGAGGGGGCCATGTGACTGCCCTTCTCTAGAGAAAGGGGTTTGATTCTGTAGCTGTTATAAATGATTTTGGTTTAAGGTGAAGAGATAATGAAACTTTCCTTAAACTCTACTAATACAAAATCACGCAAAAGATGTCAGTACCATAGGGTACACAGGGGACCATTTTGCAACAACTTAGGTCCTTAAGAATAATTGGCCGGGCGCGGTGGCTCACGCCTGTAATCCCAGCACTTTGGGAGGCCGAGGCGGGTGGATCACGAGGTCAAGAGATCAAGACCATCCTGGTCAACATTGTGAAACCCCGTCTCTACTAATACAAAAAAATCAGCTGGGCATGGTGGCGCGTGCCTGTAATCCCAGCTACTCGAGAGGCTGAGGCAGGAGAATTGTCTGAACCCTAGAGGCGGAGGTTGCGGTGAGCCGAGATCGCGCTATTGCACTCCAGCCTGGGTAACGAGAGCAAAACTCCGTCTCAAAAAAAAAAAAAAAAAAAAAAAGAATAATGAAGGATGAAAGTTGTAGTGTTGGTGAGCTTGCACTGGCTAATATGGCAATTAATATAACCCCTTTGGATGAAATAGTCTTTGACTAAATAGACCTCAATTTTTAAGCAGGTAACCCTATACAAAAGTAAGAAAATGTTCCACCCTGCCACCTCCCAGGGAGGGCCAGATGTGATGTAGTGAATGTGATAGGCAGCGAGGGGAGAAAAAAAAAATCCTTCCTTATGTTGACTACATGAGCTGCATGACATTTGTAAAGAGATATTTCAAGAGGAGGGAGACCAAATGGGTTAGGATAAGAGCCATCTGGAATTTCCTTGTGTTACCAGGAAATATAATACTTACATAAGCTATTAATGGAATGTTTGGAGGTTCAGCATTCATGTTGATATATGTGGATGTATCTCCATTACACTTGACTTTAGAACCCCCTGGGACAACATGAGTATTTCTCTGGCCTGGGATTATGGAGAGAGGCTTAGGTCAAATGTAAGCTCTTCACTTTGTGGCTGAGTGACCATAGGCAAGTTATGTAACCTTTGAGCCTCCAGCTGTAAAATGGGGATCAACACCACCTCCCTTGCAGACTTGCTCTGCAAATTCAGTACCATTTGAAAGCACTCAGTGCCTTGCCTGGCACATGAATAAGCACTTTCCTTACCTTCCCTCTTGGAGTCTCAGTACCGCTCCATGACCAAGCAAGGGGGACCATGCTTTAAGGCCCCCCTTTTAAACCTTCTGGACACAGGGTGAGGAGTCCAAGGGGAAGCCCCCATCTAAACCATTCCCAGCATCCCTAAACTCCCTTTAAATGACCTTGTGGTGGCTTCCAGCACTTACAGACCCTCTTCTAGGACCATCCTCCTGGAGGCACTGTGCACTGGCAGCATGCCTTTCTTCCCAAGGATGTAGACACAGCTTGGCCTGGGGTGTTCACCTGCATGTGTACAAACCCCCTCAAAGTGCAGGGTGGGCGAGGGGGTCAGCTTTCTCCACACTGACACTCTCTGGTGAGGAGCACCAAGGAGTTAGAAAGCTTGCCTGGAACCTATGTTTTAAGTTCTTATGAAGGTACATATGTCAAGATAGAAGAGTACGATACATTTTTTTTACTGGTTAGTCCTTGTCCCTTGTCCTGTGAGTGTTAGAAGCAAGCCTGCTTCTAGCATGCAAAAATGCTTTCATCCAAATTACTTTCCTCTTCATAAAAAGAAGAAAATTGTGTAATCAAAATCATCTTTTGCCTTTTCAATGAGTTTACCACCCGATTCAGCAGTTTTCTAACACCTTCCCTTGCCTCATTGTAAGTGTTGCCAGAGGGTGTTGGTTAGGTGGCCTCTAGTTCTACATCAGTCCAACCGAATCAGGAGAGGAGTTTTAGCATATGCATTGGACAGTCATACCAGAGGCCGTGTGCGATTTTAGCTTAGATTAGTGGTTCTCTGCCCTGCCTAAATTTTAAAATAACTGCGGAACTTCTTAAAAAATATTGCTGCTGGGGTTTCATCCACATAGATCAAATAATCATCTCTAGGGGTAGGTCCTGGGCATGAGTTTGTTTTTTCTTTAATTTCCCCAGTTGCTTCCTCAGTGAGACAAGGTTGAGAAGCACAACTGCCCCCGTGAGGAACTCAGCCTTCAGAGAGAGCCTGCCGGCCACCTCTCATCCTCCAAAGAGAGGCTGTAGGGTGTCCAGACTATGCAGGCACTGTGGTTGCTCGTTAAGCCTGATGCTGCCACCTAATTAACAGTTGTTTATATTAATTAGTTTCCATATGCATTGAAGGGGGGTGGTCCTTTTTGAAGTTTCTAGTTGCTGACTATGTAAGATTTGGCCTGAAGTGGGACTTCTGGAAACTCAGCCAAGATAACTGGCTTCCAGATTCTTCCAGAAGCTTATCTTCCAGGCATAGACAGGTAATGAAACAACCCAACTGCAGCTTTTCCATAACACCTTTCACCCCACAGTATTGATGGAACAGGAGGATGTGGACAGGCTTTCCTGGGTTTTTGGTGCTCCTTGTCAGGTGTTAAAACAAAGAGGATCTTTGTGTTTCTTGGAACTGGCCTAAACGTCCATGTTTAAGATTAAGATCTAGGGAAATACATTTCCGTTTGACACCCACTAGTTTCTGATTGTGAAAAGGGTACCAACCTGTGTAATGGCGCCGCGATACGGCCGCGGACTCCAGCCTCTTCAGTCGGGTTCCTTTAATTAGGAGAAATTAAGTGGGGCTGCTACATATTTTGAGAATAAGTAACACTGTTTAAACTTAGGCAGCCTTAACCACTAACTTAACCGCTGAATTCTCGCTGCTACATGTCTCCTAAATAGATCAGCATAATCTTAACTAGGACTTAAAATGCATCATCTTCGTTCCGGAACTCCGAACCTGCAGCCGACGGGAGCCTTTGGAAGCTTAATGACTTTAATTACGGCGAGAAATATCTTCTCCCAGTGGGGAGGGGCGCGGCTAGTGGCGAGAAGGGCACTTTCTCGGGTCAGAGAAGGCCGGATGGCAGCCCGCCTTGAAAGTCCTGGCCCGCTGGGTTGGGGGTTCGGGGGTGGGGAAGCAGTGCTGCTGCAGGGTAGGAGGGACCCTGTGGGGCGGTGCAGGAGGGGGGAGGAGGAGGGCTCCTGGCGAGGGGAGGAGCCGCGGGAGGAGGGATGTTGGCCTCAGGGCCTCGAGTTTTGAGCTGTGTTTGTGGCTTCAGCGCTTTGATCTCCTGCCAGGGAAACCTGGAAGGTCAGGCCGGGCTGCAGCCAAGCCCCGGAGCGAGGAGCCGGTGGGTGGAGCGGGCAGCACTGCGCCACCCACCCTCACCTCCCAGTTCCCAGGGCAGCCCTGGCCTCCCGCCTCCCCCTTCCCCTTTACCTCTTGTGTGTTGGTCTCCTGTAGGACTTAGATTAAGGGGCTCCAAGTCGTGAAAATAAGCCAGCCAAATGCCCTGCAAGTTTGACTTAGTAAAATCATGTAGGTTGTATATACTTTAAAAGAAACCAGATTATTTTTTTAAGCTGTGTGCGTCCCTTTCCTCCACCCTCCCCACCCCCACCCTAGTACAAATGACCCAAGAATCGCAGGTGATTCCCCCTGGTGGCTGAGTGTTAGGTTCTAGTTTGCCTCCCCACTTCTACCACAACCCCCCTCCCTTCCTGGCACCAGGATTTTCTCACTGGTTACCCATGTGCTCTGGTGTGTGACCTCATTTCCTATGGAATGAAAAGTTTCTGTCGGAAAACAGGGCCCTTGGTGAGACAGACCTTGGGAGCCCCCTTGCCCAGAGAGAATGTCCTGTGTCATGCAGTGACTCATGCTTCAGAGAACAGCAGCTGACCAGAATGTTCAAGAGCCTGGTGCCTGGGTGGTCACTACCAAGTGAAGAACTCGAGGAGGAGGAAAGGAAAAAGTGAGGAGTGAGGATTTAAAATCCACTTAGCGGCCTCCAGAGGGAGGGGTATAACAGGACTCAAAGAGCCTGGGCTCTCTGGATGGGGTAGGACCTGCCAAGAGGGACCTATGGGCGTCAGGCGTGGCCAGTCCCTTGTACCAGCTGGGTGCTCTCCATCGTGTTAACCGCCCTTTTCCCCTCCCTGACCGCAGGAGCAGGCCCGGCAGTGGCAGCAACAGAAACAGGGCTGGTTCCTGCCGCCTTGCATTTCAGCAGTGACATGTTCCAGGCTCTGGCCTTAGATGGCTGTGTCTCTCAAGCCTATGCTTTGGGTCTCTTGTTACCCCAAATTAGGCACCATTGAGTTGTAGATTTTGAAGCTGTGGTAGATTTTGCCACCAGTTCACCCAGAGAGCCAAGCTCTAGAGCTTCACACCAGGTAGGGAAGGCAGCCAAACCTGCACTTTCCTGGGGTTGGGCCCCTGTGTGGTGTGGCTGTATCTCTCCAAAGGTTGCAGGTTGTACTCCATCAGTCTTTTAGGCTGGAGGAAAGTCAAGGCCCCCTAGTGATTAATGGGAGGAGGCTGTAAAAATTCACATTTCCATGCAGCCTGTTCTTGTGGACATGGCCAAGGGTAGTCATCTGGCCAGCTTTCTTTTGGTAAAGGTGCTGAGGGAGGCCCCCATTCCTGCTGAATGGAAGGAACAAACACTGCAAGTGGTTGGGCTTGTTTTCTGAGAGCTTTGATATCCAGAGATGAGCACACACGGAGGCCTGGGACCTGGTACAGATCCGCAACAAGGCCAAGCCACTTTTAGTGCCAGGGGTCGAGGTTGGCCAGAGGAGACACAATGTCTGCATTTGAACTGACAACCAGTAAAAAGGCTGTCAGAAAATGCTACAGCAGAAGATGGTACCAGTAATAAGAAACCGAATCCTGAGAATCTAAGGTGTGCAGAATGTTGTGTTCCAAGAAGACTTGGTAGAAAGCAGGCCTTTCTCAAGAGTCAAAGGGTGGAGACAGGTGGCCTGCAGTGAGCTGGAATCAGTGCTTTCAGTAGCAGGGCCCAGAGTGTTTGATGCTAACCCCTAGGGCAAAAGCTGATCTTTTAGGTTAATCAACAAACATTTCTTGGCCATTTACCCTGTGCCAGGCCTTTTGCTGGGTTCTGGGAATTCAGCAGGAAAGAAGTCTGACACACTGGCTGCCCTTTAGTGAAGGAAGCATTTAAAGTAAACAATGACAGTGTGACATCATAAGTGCCACAGTGGCAGAGCACAGCATAAGGCCACTGGGCACCGATGCCTGAGGGAATAACACCTGAGCAGAAAGAGAGAAGCGATAAAGATGAGCCCCATGTGTGTGGGGTGGGGAGGGTAATGTACTACTCATGGCTGGTCTCCGATTGCCCCAAATTAGGCCACCACTGAGTTTGGAAATTTGAAGAGAACTAAAAGCAGCTCAATCTAGGCTGGGTGTGGTGGCTCATGCCTGTAATCCCGGTACTTTGGGAGGCTGAGGTAGGTGGATCACCTGAGGTCAGGAGTTCAAGACCAGCCTCACCAACATGGCAAAACCCCATCTCTACTAAAAATACAAAAAATTAGGCCAGCTGCCGTGGACATGCCTGTAATCTTAACACTTTGGGAGGCCAAGGTAGATGGATCACCTGAGGTTAGGAGTTCAAGACCAGCCTGACCACCATGGAGAAACCTCGTCTCTACTGAAAATACAAAGTTAGCCAGGTGTGGTGGCACACACCTATAATCCCAGCTACTCGGGAGGCTGAGGCAGGAGAATCACTTTAACCCAGGAGGCAGAGGTTTCAATGAGCTGACATCGTGCCATTGCAATCCAGCCTGGGCAACAAGAGCAAAACTCCATCTCAAAATAAATAAATAAACAAATACAAAGAATTAGCCAGGCATGGAGGTGCATACATTTAATCCCAGCTACTCAGGAGGCTGAGGCAGGAGAATTGCTTGAACCTGGGAGGTGGAGACTGCGGTGAGCTGAGATTGTACCGCTGCACTCCAGCCTGGGCGACAAAGCAGAGACTCCATATAAAAAAAAATAAAGAAAGAACCTCAGTCTAGTTTGTTTGACTTAGGAGTTCAAGTGTTGCCACTAATTGCAGCACAGTCATTGGAGAAGGATGGTGCAGGTCAGATCCATGATTGAGATCAGTCCCTCTGCTACTGCATAGAGACTGCTGGGGAGGGTGCGGGGGGCGTGCAAGATGGGCTGGGTTCAGGAGCTCCCAGAGGAGAATGTTGTTGGGACTCATGTGAGAAATCTGGTGTCCTGGACAGGGTGGCAACAATGGGGATGAACAAAAACGACAGATGGATTTGGAAGCCAGAATCAGCAAAATGTGGTAAGCCATTGGGCATAGGTGAAAAGGCAAAGGGCTGCAGTTTTGACTTGGACCTGTGGGTGGGAGAATGGAGGAGATAGTGTACCTCCTTGAGGAGGAAGCCCAGGTGGTAGGGAAGTAAGGATTGTATGAAGAGCAGGCCCATGGCAAGATACCTTGCACCCACATCTACCTGAGCAAGAAATGACTCACAGATGCCCAGGACAATGTGCTCTGCTCTGGGAATAGCTGCAGACGTAACTTGGGGACCCAAACTGAAGCAGAATACTGATGCCAAGTCCTGAGAACCAAGCCCTGGGACTCTGGTGCCATTTCAGATTCTCCATGAGCATGGTTTCTGCCCCCTTCCATCACACTACTTATGTGTAACTCTGTCAGAGAAGAGCCCCAAGTGAACACTCACTTGGATAAGAAGGGAAGAGACCTCAGTGTCCTCATGCTGCTGCTTGCTAAGCAAGATCTCTTCACCCAGGACAGCAGCAAGTGTGCTATGACAGACAATTCCAGAAGGTCCTGGCTTGTGTCTTCCTTGGGATGCCTGGCACACAGCTGGCTCTCTTCAGTAGTTGTCAAGTGGAACTGTATACTTGAATGTTTCCATACTGATAACCATCTCATTTAAATTATGGGTGCATATGCCATTTAGTAATTGGTTTCCAAATGAAAATGTAGGTCTTCTGTCACATCCTTTAGCCTTCTACCTGTGAGTTAATGTGAGGGGGAGTGGGCTAAGGGGATGATACGCCTCTCACCTTGGCATACCACGTGTCATGGAACACTGAGTCCTAAAGCCTGCTGCATGGAAGGGAGAGTGTTAACAGGAGTTGCTGCAAATAGGATTTGTATCTGAAAAAATCCTAAGATGCTGGGTGAAATAGGAGCCTCTAGCATATTAATGATGTAAATGTCAGGGACAGCTCTGGAATATGCAGCATTTCTCAAAGGACACTGACCAGGAAAATTGTTCCCTTAGATGCACCTTGGGAAAGGCTACCATAGAGATATGAGGCAAATGAACCCATGTTCTTAATTTCTTACCCATTTGCCCTTGGAACTAAATGCACATGCTCTTCCTTATGACTCTCCTGGCCTCTTCAGAGAGGGCTCTACCAACACCACGAGCAGGGTGTGTGCTTGGTGAGGACAGAGGTCTGTGACCATGCTTGCTGCTTGCTGCTGTATGAGGTCCCAGGGTCTAAAACACATAGCAACCAGGTAATAACTTGTGGAACAACTAAATTAATAAATGGTTAATGCAAATAGAATTTGACTGTGTTAATTTGAGTATGAACCATCCCCAGGGCAGTCTGCTTTGTTAGGCTTTTTTTTTTTTTTTTTTTTTTTTAAATAAGAGTCTTGCTGTATTGGCCAGGCTGGTCTCAAACTCCTGGCCTCAGGCGATCCTCCCACCTCAGCCTCCTAAAGTGCTGGGATTACAGGTGTGAGCCAACACACCCAGCCATGTTAGGCTTCATGGGGCGTACCAATGTGGTCAATAAGGCCTCCCTCCTGGCTCCTGGAAGTTTCTGTTAGTCTCCAAGGGTATGCCTGGCACCCAGGCAAGGCATTTATATATAGGACTCTATACCCTTTGACTCAGCAGGACCACTTGTAGCTATTTTGAGGACAGATGCCACCAGAATATGAATACAAGGAATAAATACAGTACTGTTTATAACAGAGAAAACATAGAAATCCACTACATGCCTGTCAGAAGCTCTGACAGGAGCTCTGAATAACCATATAATGGAATGATACGTATAGATGACAGGAAGAATGAACATTTTCCCATATCAATGCATATAAATATTGTTGAGTAAATTGTTAAGGGGGGAATAGAGTTCAGAACAGTATATGTCCAATGTATTTATTCAAAAATTTTTTTTAAACAGATGGGGTCTATGTTGCCCAGGCTGGCCTCAAGCTTGGGCTCAAGCAATCCTCCTCAGCCTCCCAAGTAGCTGGGATTATAGGTACTTATCCAGCATATTTTAAAGTACATTTTGGTGTGTGTTTTATTGTTTTTATTGTTTTATTGTTGCCGAGATCCAGGTTTAAAAAAAATGGAGGATATAAACCACACTGTTATGTTAAAAGGCTGGGATATAGGGAGTAACAGATGAGTTATTTTTTGCTTTCAATTTCTGAGTTGTTTTAAATTTTTCATATCACGCACATATTACTCTTATAAATAGCAAAAATTCTAAAGATGATCGTATTTTCAGGGGAAATGCATCACAGGAGTGGTAAACAACAGAAGAGAAACCCTAAGATATTGGAGCTTAGAGAGAGGTGTCTTACCTCTCCTTTGGCTGAGGAGAAGCACCATTCGTTTTATGGAAAAGGCTGCACAGGAACTTGATGTTGAAGGATTAGTAATATTTGTATTAATACGATCAACTCATTCTGGTTCATTCTAAAGTGTCTTTCTGCCTGTGAAGTATCATCATCTAGAGAGTTATTCTCAAACTGATTTATTTCTCCTTCCCACCCAGCTCATCAACAGGCCACCTAACCCAGAAATTAAATCTGTTGACAAATTTACCTGCATTGTCTGTGCCAATCTGTCTATCTTGTCATTTATGCAGATAAATAAGAGTTGGATGGGTATGTAAGGAGGGACATTAAAATTCAGTGTGGATTTTATTGAGATTCTTAATAATCTCTGTATTCTTTGGCACAGGGCCTATGTCCTGTGGAAACTAGAAATGAAAACCAGTATCTATTCAAATGTAGTATTAATTAATCAAATAAACCAATACAGTATTAATTAAAATTTAAAAAACTGGAACAACCCAAATATCAGAAATACATGTGTAGAGTATAGAAAAAAAAAAATCACAGCCATTTAAAATATTTACAAAGAATTTTTTAATAACTTAGAAGTTTATGATAAATAAAAAAGCTAGAATGCAAAATTGTATAGGCAAATGCAGAAATGTATAGGTAAAATGCAAAAATGTAGAGGCAAAAAAGTCTGCTTGGGGCTCCCAGAAGTCTGCAGCTTTCTGTAAGAGGTTGAAGACACGTCTTCATGTTAGTGCTAACAGTCCAACTTACGTGGTTATCCTATGGTCCGGAATGTGGGACAAATGAGATTTTTAGTCAACTTTTGGGTAATTTCCTATTAAGTTGGATTCTGTCACAGTTTTCCTACAATAAAGGGTAGGCATTAGGGATACCACATCCAAGAGCTTGACAAAGGAACAGGTAAACAGGTAAAAAATGGAATCTGTACCCCAGAGACTCCAGGGAATGGGTATGGGGCGTGGGTCCAAGCCCCAAACCAAGTCTGGGTATAACTAGTCACACTGGGGAGAATGCCAGGTCCATTCCTGAGTGGAATTCCTGGTAAGTGGTCGGCTCTAGACTTTGCGTTTTCCCACCCACAAAGTGGTAATGGGACAGTTCTCATCATTATTGGTACATTTGCATTGGGACCTTCTAGACTCAATCTAATAAAAGCACATCTTTATAAGAAAACCACGTCACATTGACAGTTGGGTAGCACTTTCTTTTTATCAGTAGTAACCCAAGTATGGTACCAGGCAGACTTGCTTTCATTTATAATAAACATTTATTGAATAACCATAGGAATGGTAAGTGCCAACCACAGTAGGGCCCTGTCTTCTAGAGGTTGAATTTTGTACTTTGCAAGTGTATTTTAAGGGCGCCAGCAAACTCTTTTGCTACTTGTCTCAATGGCTAAGACATCGTCTAGTCTCGGGTCCTGCAGCCCTGGGAAGGTAAATAAAGGACCGTGGCAACCTTTATTCAGCACTCTACACTGGGTTACTGGTCACCTGCTGGCTGGTGCCAATTTGCCCTGGCCCCAGCAAAGATGGAAGTAGCAAAGGTGATGAAGGATGTGAAGATACCCTTGTGGGTGGGGATAAGGGGAAGGGCACACAGAGGTCAGCAAGACAAGGCCTTTGGCTGTTTCTGGGAGGCCTTGCCAAAACTTCCCACCTGTGTTCTGCTGCCATGCCCTTCTCTTAATCTTGCACTCCAGGCTGTGCAGTTTAGGGATAACGGCCCTCTCCAGCTACAGGCCAGTTTACCAGTGATGTTCATGCAACCATATTCACCAGGCTACATCTTTACCATCCTTTCTTTGAAAGGGCCCCATCTTCAGAGTTTTGGACGTTAAGTATGTGACTTAAAGATCCTAAAGATAGGATTTCTGGTGGTCACAAGACTGTGAACTCCTAACTAGGGTCTAGGTTTGTTTTGAAATAATCTGGTCCATACTTGAGTAAGTAAAATGATGAATGATCTAAGAGAGTGATTGGTTCAAGGAATATGCTTCATCAATTTTTAAACTCAAAATACAGGGCAAGGGGCAAAGTATGACCAAGTAATATTCTGTTTCTGGTTTGTTTTTTTTTTTTTTTTTTTTGAGACGGAGTTTCGCTCTTGTTACCCAGGCTGGAGTGCAATGGCGCGACCTCGGCTCACCGCAACCTCCGCCTCCTGGGTTCAGGCAATTCTCCTGCCTCAGCCTCCTGAGTAGCTGGGATTACAGGCACGCGCCACCATGCCCAGCTAATTTTTTGTATTTTTAGTAGAGACGGGGTTTCACCATATTGACCAGGATGGTCTCGATCTCTTGACCTCATGATCCACCCGCCTCGGCCTCCCAAAGTGCTGGGATTACAGGCGTGAGCCACTGCGCCCGGCCTGTTTGTTTTTTTTAAAGGGAGAAGGGGTGTGTGTTTCTTTCTTTTTTTTTGAGATGGAGTCTCGCTCTGTAGCCAGGCTGGAGTGCAGTGGCACGATCTCGGCTCACCGCAACCTCTGCCTCCCCGGTTCAAGCAATTCTTCTGCCTCAGCCTCCCGAGTAGCTGGAACTACAAGTGTGTGCCACCACGCTCAGCTAATTTTTGTATTTTTAATAGACACGGGGTTTCACCATGTTGGCCAGGATGGTCTCGATCTCCTGACCTCGTGATCCACCCGCCTCGGCCTCCCAAAGTGCTGGAATTACAGGCATGAGCCACCATGCCCAGCCTGTTTTTTTTTTTTTTTTTTTTTTAAGACAGGGTCTTGCTCTGTCACCCAGGCTATAGAGTGCAGTGGCACAATCATGGCTCACTGCAGCTTCAACCTCCTGGGCTCAAGCAGTCCACCTCAGCCTCCCAAGTAGCTGGGACTACAGGTGAATGCCACCATGCCTGGCTAGTTTTTAACTTTTTTGTGGAGATGGTCTTGCTATATTGCCCAGGCTAGTCTTGAACTCTTGGCTTCCAGCAATCCTCCTGCCTCGGCCTCCGAAAGTGCTGAGATTACAGGCATGAGCCACTGCACCTGGTCTGTATTTTTTTGAATCTCCTTTCAGAACAGTATAGTAAAGGTATCCTTTTCTAAATATGGGTTATTCATGGCCTATTGTAAATCCTAAGCTGGCTTCTGACAGGCAAGTTCCCAATAGGATCTTAGCTTGGCTCCCCTCCTCTCCAGTCCTAGTATGTGCAGGAAATACAAACTTATTTAAATAGTAGTTTACATTAAATATAATTTTAAAAGTAAATCACCTGTGCGAGTGAAGCATTTTCTTAAACAAGATATGTGTCCTTAGATCCCATGCATTAGCCTGGTTGTATTGGAAGTCAAGGAGTAAATGGAATTTAAGCACCTTAGAGATATGTATATGTACACACATACACACATTTGAGACAGGTTCAAACTCCTGGGCTCAGGTGATCCTCCCGAGTAGCTGGTATTACAGGCACTTGCAGCTGCAACCAGCTGCCTTATATATTGTCCTGCCCTCTTCAGTGTAAAAACCAGAAAACATATCACGATGTCCTAGATTTTGTGAAAAATGTCTTTTGTGTCTCTCGACTGGATCATGCTTCATGATCCTTGAGACCTCCACGTTCTGGTGGAGCAGGGAAGCCTGAACTTTAAAAGGCCACGTGGCTAAGTGGCTTCCCTGAGGCCTGCCTCTCCTAGGAAGGCATTCCCTACCCCAGATCCTGCAGCCTTTCATCCCACGGCCATTACACTTTCCAGGTGCACCCGCATCAAAGCACAGGTACCGTGCTCCTGATCTGGACTTACCTGAATTGCACGTTCCCCAAGGGCGCTGTTTGATGTGCTTGATTGTGGAATGAAAGCCAAATAAAGGAATGAGAGGGCCTGTTTATTTCCTCATTTTTAGTGCTTTTCCTCAGGGCCCTTCTATGTCTGGAGAAGGAATTTATGAAAAAGCCTGGGATACCACCTAAGCGGAAAACACCAGCATCTATTTACAATTACATTAACTCTGGCATCCATGAGCCATTGGCCTCAGGCAGAGGAGTCTGTGTCCCTAAAGAGCTGTATGGATAGCCAGCGCGGTGGCTCATGCTTAAAATCTCAGCACTTTGAGAGGCTGGGATGGGAGGATCACTTGAGCCTAGGAGCTCAAGACCAACCTGGGCAACATAGACCTTATCTCTAAAAAAAAAAATTGCCTGGCATGGTAGCATGCACCTGCAATCCCAGCTACTCAGGAGCCTAAGGCAGGAGGATCATTTGAGCCCAGGAATTTGAGGCTGCAGTGAGCTATGACCACACTACTCCCACCTGGGTGGCAAAGCGAAAGCCCATCTCTGATAGAAAGATAGCTCTATGGTGGAGGAAGGTGATGCCACCCTGACCTCACACTTTGTCAGCTCTGTCATCAGCATCCTCTCTTCCTGGAGGAGGGTGACAGGTCCATTGCAGTTCCGAGTTGCTCTGACAGCCCACTGCTTCTCAGTTGAGTGGCCAAGACTGGGAATTTGGAAGGGACCTAGTCATAACATAGGTGGCCTCCCCGACCCTCCCCCACCCTTTTTTTTTTTTTTTTTTTTTTTTTGAGCCAGAGTCATACTCTGTCACCCAAACTGGAGTGCTATGGTGTGTGATCTTGGTTCACTGCAACCTCCGCCTCCCAGGCTCAACAGATTTTCCTGCCTCAGCCTCCTGAGTAGCTGGGAATACAGGCACGTGCCACCACATCCGGCTGATTTTCTGTATTTTTAATAGAGACAGGGTTTCTCCATGTTGGCCAGGCTGGTCTGAAACTCCTGACCTCAGGTGATCCACCCACCTCAGCCTCCCGAAGAGCTGTGCTGGGATTACAGGCATAAGGCACTGTACCCGGGCATCCTCCCACCCACCCCTGCTTTTTTTTTTTTTTTTTTTTTTTTTTAACATGGGAAAACTAAGGCTGAAAGGGATTCAGTGACTTGTCCACTGTTAGCAGCATGCCAATGGCAGGGGCAGGAATAGCTCCCAGGATTCACGCCTGACTCCTAGCCTAGCCATTTGGTGATGAAACGGTGTGGTGGACAAATCGGCAGAGACTTTAAATGCATTGAATCTCCCTTCAAAAAAAAAGAGTCCCCTGCAAGACAAGGACTGATTGTCTAGGGTGCCAGAACTTCTTAAACTGCCAAGGAACTTGCAGTATACTGAAGATTTTACTGAAGTTGCTTTTGGTACTGTTTGGAAGCAATTGGTTTGTTGTAAAAGCTATGTGGTGAGACTGCCCTCTAGTGGGCCAGTGGAGCCATTGGTCTAGCTGTGTTCTGGGCAACATTGCATTCTCACCCCATGTTAATGTAGGGTGATTATTCCTATTGAAAGGAATTTCAATTTTATTTCTCAAGCACTCTGGCCAATAGTAACTCTATTGATCTCTAAGCAATAGCCATCATTTGCCCATCTTATAGAAGGCTGGTTTTGCCCTCTATACATACACACATTAGAAGTGTCTTACTTCCCTAACAAGATTCAGGCTCCTAAAAGCCAGGGTGGGTATGTATGTATGTATGTATATATACATGTATTTTGTGGCGACAGGATCTCACTCTGTCACCCAGGCTAGAATGAAGTGGCGCAATCACAACTCAGCCTCTACCTCTTGGGCTCAATCAAACCTCTTGCCTCAGCCTCCCGAGTAGCTGAGACTACAGGCGTGCCCTGCCACACCCGGCTAATTTTTTAGAGATTGGGTCTCGCTATGTTGCCTAGACTGGTCTCGAACTCCAGCCAGGCTATATCTTAAGTCTTATTTTTCCACAGCTTCTACCTTGCTGTCCCCTTAGCTGGATATGGAATTAGAAGGTTCTTTGGGATGGAAAGGAATCCTCCCCCAAAAAGAATCCCATCACTTCTCATTTGTTCCTAAAACATTCTAATCTCATCTCTCTGATCAGTAGTTCCCCAAGTGGTTGAATCATCTGAATCCCCCAGAAAGCATACAGAACTCAGTTTCCTGGGCCTGACTCCAGCCCTGCTCAATCAGTCTCTGTGGTTTGAGCCAGGAAATCTGCTTTACAAACTTCCCAAGTGGCTTTTGATGTGTATCCAGGTCTGGCAGCCAACTGCTTCAAAGCCCCATTTATAATTATTTTTCACAGCTCCCACCACAGACAGTGTCTCCAGAGGTCTTCAGCTTGTGTCACTTATTAAAATTAACCATTTTGAGACTCATTCAGAAATATTCAATATTCAGAAATATTCTAACTGGGTGATAGGGGAAGGAAGAAGGAACCACATGAGATGGGCCAAAGGCATTTGCTTTGGTTGCCAGTGGCTCTGAAACAGGAAATACTGAAACCAATACCTCTATACTGACTGGGCAGGTTGTTGATGTGTAGGTTGTTTTCAGTATTTGGGCTGGATAGGTATACAAAAGTTTGTTAAATAATCAATTTCAATTATGTATTTTCTCCTATTCTTTTTTTTTTTTTTTTTTTTTTTTAAAGACAGAGTCTTACTCTGTCACCCAGGCTAGAGTGCAATGGCACCGTCTCGGCTCACTGCAACCTCCACCTCCTGGGTTCAAGCAATTCTCCTGCCTCAACCTCCCAAGTAGCTGGGACTACAGGCATGCACCACCACACCCTGCTAATTTTTATATTTTTAATAGAGACAGGGTCTCGCCATGTTGGCCAGGCTGGTCTTGAACTCCTGACCTCATGACCTCATGATCTGCCTGCCTCAGCCTCCCAAAGTGCTGGGATTACAGGTGTGAGCCACTGCACCCAGCCATATTTTCCACTATTCCAAGTCATCTGACCTCACGAATACCATACAAGGTAGGTGAAATTGTCCTCTTTAAAAAAAAAGTTTTTAAATCGACAAAATAATTTTACATATTCATGGGGTACATAGTGATATTTCGATAAATATAAGGTATAGTGATCAGATCGGGGAATTAGCATATCTATTATCTCAAACATTTAGCATTTCTTTGTGTTGGAAATGTCTTCCTTTTAGCTATTTGAAACTATATACTATTGTTAACTCTACTCATCAGTCCCCTTCTTTATAGATGGGAAAATTGAGAGTTAGGGAAGTGAGGTAACTTGCCTGAAGTCACATAAGTTGGTAACTGTCAGATTCTGCATTTGATTACAGGCCTGATTGTCAAGGCCAGCTTTGGAAAGGTAAGAGGACCAGAGGGCCAACCTGCTCTTTTTTACTCTGGCAGGCCAAGCGAGCAGTACAGCGGGGAGCCACTGCAGTCATCTTTGATGTGTCTGAAAACCCAGAAGCTATTGACCAGGTAAACTCCTCAGGCCATGCCAATGCTGCAGCCTCCTTGAGAAAAGCACTTCCTTTAGTGAGCTTGGCTTGTCCTGGTCATGTCACTGTCATCTCAGGGCATTTGCTCTTGTCTTCTGAAGTTAGATGTCCACATTTGGACATAATCTCCAAGGGAGATGTACTGGGAGAGGTTAACAGCCAGGAATTGGGGCACAGGGGGCATTTTCTAAGACCTTTCTGGGCCTTCTGCTTGCCCAGTTCATCCCCAAACAAGCATCATTCTCAGCCTTGCTCCTCTGTGAGCTCCAAGGCTGTAATGTTGGAAGAGTTGGAGAATTCCAGACAGGTATTCAGTGTTCCCTCCCTGCAGCCTTTCCTTCTCTCTACTGCTTTTCAAAGTAAGCACACCTTTTAACCAGGGCCCTCTCTTCTTCCTTAGCTGAACCAGGGCTCGGAAGACCCGCTCAAGAGGCCGGTGGTGTATGTGAAGGGTGCAGATGCCATTAAGCTGATGAACATCGTCAACAAGCAGAAAGTAGCTCGAGCAAGGATCCAGCACCGCCCTCCTCGAGTGAGCCTCTGCACTGTTTGACCCACACTCGGGGCCTTCTCTGCTACTACCTGTCCCTTTATTTCCCTTGGGCTCTAGACTTTCATTCCTTACTCTGTCTAAAATGCTGGCCTACCCCCAGGTTCCTGGAGGTTTCGATCAGCTATTGGACTCAAGGCCAGGGAGAAATTTTACTCATGGTCCTTTAGAGCAAATTTGAAAAATTCTACCAGAAATAGATGCTTTTGTACTAAGATGTCTCTGGCCTCTTCCACCTGACATTCCCTCTTGGCGATCTCTCACCTTTTCTTTTCCATCCCATCTCCCTCTGCAAACTGAGGAGGATTGAAGGGATGGGGCACCCAGCACTTGGCCTCCTGTGTCTTTGTACTTCCATCTGACTTAGACACTAGAGAAGGAAGTACTTCCTTCTTCCTGTAGAGTAGTTTACCTTATTGAAACTACTCAAGTTAATTTGAGTGTGGAAAAGTTAGCTTTCAACTGGGATTGAGTTTGATGGCTAACGAATAGCACACTACTGGCCACTAACTCTTAACTGGCCTCTTCTGCTCAAACCTCAAGCTGAAGAATTCTAGGAACCTTGGGCTGGTGCCCTGTATTGATATTATTTCCTCCTCACCAATATTGGGACATTCCCATGTAGGATGATTCTTTCCCATGCACGACATATCCAGATACGTACAGCATCGACTTTGCAAAGCTCTATCCCCATTGGCCAAATGCACATCCCAGATAAGGTGGCTTCGAGGTTTTGGGAGGTAGTGTGCTATGAGGAAAAAGGTAAGAACTAAAACTAGAGGGAGTTTGCAGACTGACTTGCTGGCTTCATTTTAAAGGAAAGAAAAAAAAAGAGCACTTTGGTAAATATGACTCATTGTAGTGGAAGCTGATATTTGTGGAAGCAGCATACAATTTTCTGAGTTGTTGTAAACCATTAATTATATGGTTAGTAATCGCTGTTCCCTCAAAACATGACACTCACTCTTTTGTCCTATAAATGTGATTATTTGTGTTTATTTGGAAGTCCTTTCTTACCAGTTACAGCCAACTTTGCCGTATTCCACAGGGAGCCAGGCTTCACCAACAGAGTTCCCTTGGCTCTTGGGGGGCCTGGCTGAGATCGCCGCAGGCCTCCCCCAGCCACACCGAAGGCAGTACTTGAGCCTAGGGAGCACACCATGTGCGTATGAGTAGAATCTCAGGAGTTTCCTGCAAACTGAGGGGAACCTCACCCTGGTCACCCCATCTTGATCCTGACCAAGCCAAGTTAACCCATGTGCCGATTACCAGGCTGGAGGGAGGCTGTGACTCACTGTGTTTGTGTTCCATTCCAGCAACCCACTGAATACTTCGACATGGGGATTTTCCTGGCTTTCTTCGTCGTGGTCTCCTTGGTCTGCCTCATCCTTCTTGTCAAAATCAAGCTGAAGCAGCGACGCAGTCAGGTAGTGCCTCTGTGTGTAGCCCATGAGCAATAACCACTGTTGCCCCAACACTGGGGAAAACCAGGACTCTCCTCACCTTATTTTTTGATGGTGCAACATGGAGCCTCACAGCCGTGGACTCTGAGCTCCACAGCCTGTTCCCAGTGGCCTACAAACACCAAAGATGGAAAAAAATAAGAGCAAACTAGGCCAGGCACCGTAGCTCATGCCTGTAATCCCAGAACTTTGGGAAGCCAAGGCAAGCAGATCACTTGAGCTCAGGAGTTTGATGACAGCCTGGTCGACATGGCAAAATCCCATCTCTACAAAAATTAGCTGGGCATGGTGGCGTGCACCTGTAGTCCCAGCTACTCGGGAGGCTGAGGTGGGAGGATCACTTGAGCCTGGGGAGCAGAGGTTGCAGTGAGCTATGATCACACCACTGCACTCCAGCCTGGGTGACAGAATGAGACACTGTCTCAAAAATTTAAAAAAAGAGAAAAGAAAAACATACAGCCCAGTGCCTTCTCTGTTCTAAAAGGGCTAGTCCTACAAAGGCTGAGCATTGGGAATGTCTCCAGCCAATGTTTTGAAGGAAGTGTTTCTTTTATTTTTTTATTTTTTGAGACAGGATCTCACTCTGTCACCCAGGCTGGAGTGCAATGACGTAATCTTGGCTCACTGCAACCTCCACGTCCCAGGTTCAAGTGAGTCTTGTGCCTCAGCCTCCCGAGTAGCTGGGATTACAGGCACCCTGCTAATTTTTGTATTTTTAGTAGAGACAGCGTTTCACCATGTTGGCCTGGCTGGTCTTGAACTCCTGATTTCAGTTGATCCGCCTGCCTTGGCCTCCCAACTGGGATTACAGGTGTGAGCCACCATGCCGAGCCCAAAGGAAGTGTTTAAATCAATGTTAATACGTGTTGTATACACTCCACAGGTCTAGAAGATATGTGTTGTGGCAGTCTGAGTTTTGAGTGCTTTCTCAGAAGTCTATTCTGGCACAATAGAGGCACGTTTGCCTGTCCCAGAGCATCAGTTGGCGCCCTAGAGCCTTGGCCCTCTGATAGCATCTGTGGTCCAGCAGCAACAGCAGCACCTGGAAGCCTGATAGAAATGCAGAGTCTGAGGCCCTACCCCAGACCCACCCAGTGTACCAGGCTTTCCAGGTGATGCTTGATAAACAGTAACTGCTATAGCACTGCAGCCACCACATCACTTTGTGCTTGTAGGAAGGAGAGACTCAAGGGTGGAAGGTGGTGAGAGGATAAGCAGAGATATGGACCCCCAAATGTATGGCAGGGTCATGTCTCAGGGGAGAGATGGTGGATCCTGGCAGGCCATCTGTAGAGAAGAGAATCACCAAAGTTCTCATGAGGGTTGGGCGACCACTCCCAACATGGTGATGGCTTGTGAGCACAGCCTATTTGCCAGGTGCTAAGCACTTACACATTGTCTATTTACTGTCACCACTTCCTTCAACAGAAAGAGGAGGAACCTTTGGTGTAGAACAGGTTGATAACTCAGGGTCTGGCAGAGTTAGGAGGCAGCAGGTTTAAGTAATTGGTGGAGACCCCTGCCTTCAAATCAGAGAGACTCCTGCTAGTCTTGCCACTTGGGAAAAGCCTAGGTTGATGTGGAGGCTCCACGGGTCTGGAGAATGTGTGCTGTGGCTGCCTGAGCTTTGAGCGACTTCTCAGAAGTCTGTTCTGGCACGATAGAGAAGTGAGAAGTGTCTTCCTGACCCAGTGAATCGAGTATCACGTCCCTGGGGTGAGTGCCACTGTCATACATACTGGACCCTCACACAGACCACATTTTACTGTGCAGAATTCCATGAACAGGCTGGCTGTGCAGGCTCTGGAGAAGATGGAAACCAGAAAGTTCAACTCTAAGAGCAAGGGGCGCCGGGAGGGGAGCTGTGGGGCCCTGGACACACTCAGCAGCAGCTCCACGTCTGACTGTGCCATCTGCCTGGAGAAGTACATTGACGGAGAGGTAATGGTAGAGGCAGGCCCGTCCTGGGTGGGGAAAACTTAGGCAGGTCAGCAGAGGTGCCCAAGACTTAGAAAGGACTGGGCCCCATGTCCTGTCACACATATCAACTTTTAGAGTCACTCTTCAGAAAATTCTGAGACTTGACTTGATACTTGACTGGGTGTTTTTACTTACAAAGAGACAAAGGATTTGATATCCCTCACTTTTTTTTCTTGTAGCTTTTTGAGAATTTTAGGTCTAGTACCGTGCCTATAGTCCTAGCTACTTGGGAGGCTGAGGGGAAAGGATCACTTGAGGCTAGGAATTTGAGGCTACAGTGAGCTATGATTACACCACTGCATGCCGGCCTGGACAACAGAGTGAGACCTTGTCTCTCTTGGAAAGAAAATTTCAGACCTTCAGAAAAGACTAGTACCATAGATGATTTATGTCACGGACCTAGAATCACCCATGATTAACATTTTGCTGCATTTGCTCGCTCTCCCTCTCCCTAGACAGATGCATACATACACATATTTGGGGGTCAGGGAGCAAACCACTTGAGAATTTCAGACATTTGATGCCCCTTTGCTGAAAATCTTCCACTGCTGCATAGACTGTTGGATGGAAATGGAGTTTTTGCAGAATAGAATAATAGATTCTTGGATGGACTCTGGGTTCTTATCCTGGTCTTGGTGGATTTTTGCTTTGTGATCCTGGGCAAGTGACTTCATTTTCTTGTGACATGGGCCCAACACTGACCAGCATTCCAGGTGATCATGAAGCTTCCATGAGAAGATCCAGGTAGACCTTTTGTCATTTTATCAGGCACAGTGTTAGGTGTGAGATGGAATATTATTGTGCTGGACAGGTCAGAAAATGGAAAGACAAAGTAACACAAGCAAATTTGGAAGATGCTTAGGCTTAGGAACTCTGGAGGTGGTTCTGTCCCAGTAACCCCATCTCTCTAGATAGGCTGCTTTTCTTATAAACCATGTGCTGCCATGACGAGGTTCAGGGTCCAGTAAAGGAGGGGACAGCAGAGCTTTGCCCCTTTGCTGCCCCACCTGTCAATCATGAGTCCCAGGCATCTTCCTTTCTACTCATGCCCATTTGGGGTACCCAGGGTCAGCCAGCACCTCAGAGAGGGAGCATATCTTGGGGTATACCCGGCCCTCTCTCCATACCCCCAGGGCTCCCATCCTCACTGGCACAAGGCCTTGGTCTTCCCTGTATGGAGGCACAAGGGTACGAGTGTGCATGCCCTCCTCCAGCTACAGAAAAGACGCCTGCCTCTGCATGTTCCCACTCCTTTAACACTGAGGACTGTGACTGGGGCTGGCTGCTGGCAGTTTCCTTCTCCCTAGAACACATGGGTGGGCCCTGCTTCTAGGGAACTGAGCTGACCCCTACCTGGAGGTGGGGAGGAGAGTTGGGAAGGGCACTGGCATGGTGTGCGGGGCTCTGCAGGAGGGCACACCTGTGAGGCTGAAGGCAGACCTGTGTCCCCTCTCTTCCTGCCCAGGAGCTGCGGGTCATCCCCTGTACTCACCGGTTTCATAGGAAGTGCGTGGACCCCTGGCTGCTGCAGCACCACACCTGCCCCCACTGTCGGCACAACATCATAGGTAACTGTCACCTGCCTCAGCCACTGCTGAAGAGTCAAGTGAGAGGACACTGTCCCTACCAAGCACCTAGCTAGAGTGTGACACACACTGCAGGCTTGGAAGTGAGCAGAGCCACCACAGCTCTGTCCTCTGGACTTGGAGGCCTGGCAGCCTTGAGTTTTGGAGGTTGGCTGCACAACCCTTAGGAGACCCTGGCATTAAGAATTGCCCTGAGTTCAAGTTTGGGCTTCATGTTAAGCAGCTTCCTGACCTTGGGCAAGACATCTGGCCTCTCCCTGAGGCCCCTAATCTCTTTAGTGTCAATGACAGTAATGGTGTTTGCCCACACCCCGTACCACGGGGGTGTTCCTAGGACCACAGAGACGATGAGTGTGCAGTGGCCGGCTTGTGCTGTTGCTCCTATGTCACTGTGTCATTAAATAGGGATGGAGGAACGCTGGCATCTTGGAATCCGATTCTTTGCAGACTCCTGTGGTGCCCTGTCAGGCAGAGCAGTGGGGAGGTGAGAACGGGGCCCTTACAGGAAATGGGCCATTTCACACAGAGAGGCAGGTCAACCTCGGCTGCTGCAGATGAGTTTGGGGGCAGGGTTGTGAGAATGGGCACCTTGGCAGGTGACCAACTCTGCTGCTTCAGCCTTTGCCCAGTTTAAAAATCCCCTCTAGCCCTTGACACCAGTATGCTCAGCCCTGCCTACTCTGTTTCCTCCACCTGTCCCCAGAACAAAAGGGAAACCCAGGCGCGGTGTGTGTGGAGACCAGCAACCTCTCACGTGGTCGGCAGCCGAGGGTGACCCTGCCGGTGCATTACCCCGGCCGTGTGCACAGGACCAACGCCATCCCAGCCTACCCTACGAGGACAAGCATGGACTCCCACGGGAACCCCGTCACCTTGCTGACCGTCGACCGGCACGGGGAGCAGAGCCTCTTTTCCCCTCAGACCCCCGCCTACGTCCGCAGCTACCCACCCCTCCACCTGGACCACAGCCTGGCAGCTCACCGCTGCGGCCTGGAGCACCGGGCCTACTCCCCAGCCCACCCCTTCCGCAGGCCCAAGTTGAGCGGCCGCAGCTTCTCCAAGGCAGCTTGCTTCTCCCAGTACGAGACCATGTACCAGCACTACTATTTCCAGGGCCTCAGCTACCCGGAGCAAGAGGGGCAGCCCCCGCCTAGCCTCGCGCCCCGGGGCCCGGCACGTGCCTTTCCTCCGAGTGGCAGCGGCAGCTTGCTGTTCCCCACCGTAGTGCACGTGGCCCCGCCCTCCCACCTGGAGAGCGGTAGCACGTCCAGCTTCAGCTGCTATCACGGCCACCGCTCGGTGTGCAGTGGCTACCTGGCCGACTGCCCGGGCAGCGACAGCAGCAGCAGCAGCAGCTCCGGTCAGTGCCACTGTTCCTCTAGTGACTCTGTGGTAGACTGCACTGAGGTCAGCAACCAGGGCGTGTACGGGAGCTGCTCCACCTTCCGCAGCTCCCTCAGCAGCGACTATGATCCCTTCATCTACCGCAGCCGGAGCCCCTGTCGAGCCAGTGAGGCGGGGGGCTCAGGCCAGGGGCCTGCACTGTGCTTCGAGGGCTCCCCGCCACCCGAGGAGCTCCCGGCGGTGCACAGTCATGGTGCTGGGCGGGGCGAGCCTTGGCCAGGCCCTGCCTCTCCCTCGGGGGATCAGGTGTCTACGTGCAGCCTGGAGATGAACTACAGCAGCAACTCCTCCCTGGAGCACAGGGGGCCCAATAGCTCTACCTCAGAAGTGGGGCTCGAGGCTTCTCCTGGGGCCGCCCCAGACATCAGGAGGACCTGGAAGGGGGGCCACGAGGGGCCATCGTGTGCCTGCTGCGGCGAGCCCCAGCCCTCCCCACCCGAGCCTAGCGCTGGAGCAGCTGGCAGCAGCACCTTGTTCCTGGGTCCCCACCTCTTAGAGGGCTCTGGCCCCGTGGGTGGGGAGCCCCTGCCAGGAAGCTCCCAGGGCCCGTACGGCCTTCATCCCGACCATTTGCCCAGGACAGATGGGGTAAAATATGAGGGCCTGCCCTGCTGCTTCTATGAAGAGAAGCAGGTGGCCCATCGCGGCGGAGGGGGCAGCAGCTGCTACACTGAGGACTACTCGGTGAGTGTGCAGTATACGCTCACCGAGGAGCCCCCGCCCGGCTGCTATGCAGGGGCCTGGGACCTGAGCCAGCGCATCCCCATCATTCCAGAGGATGTGGACTGTGACCTGGGCCTGCCCTCGGACTGCCAAGGGACCCAAAGCCTCGGCTCTTGGGGTGGGACACGGGGCCCAGACGCCCCACGGCCCCATAGGGGCCTGGGAGCAACCCAGGAAGAGGAGCGGGCTCTGTGCTGCCAGGCTAGGGCCCTGCTGCGGCCTGGCTGCCCTCCGGAGGAGGCGGGTGCTGCCAGGGCCAGCCTCCCCAGTGCCCTCCAGGACATTCAGGAGTCCAGCACCACGGCCACTGAGGCTGCAGGTGAGAGAGCAGGAAATGGCGGTAGGCCAGAGCAGGAGTTTCCATCATGGTCGTCTTCTCTCTTAGGCATTTTCTGAATGACTTCCTTTGGCTTTAAACACCATCTGAGGCTGAAGACTTCCAAGGGTTACTCCTCAACCTGGCCCTCCCTCGGAGTTCAGACCCATTGAGCCCTCTGCTTGCATGACCTCTGGATGTCTCCCCCATATGCCTCCAGCTGGTCACGTCCACAGCAGTGCTCTCATTCCCTCCTCTGCCCTGCTGCCCACCCGTATGCTCACACCAAAAACCTAGCACCAGTTGGGCATAGTGGCTTGTGCCTGTAATCCTAACACTTTGGGAGGCTGAGGCAGTGGACCACTTGAGGCCAGGGGTTGGAGACCAGCCTGGCCAACATGGCGAAACCCCTTCTCTACAAAAAAATACAAAAATTAGCAGGATGTGGCAGGCGCCTGTATTCCCAGCTACTCAGGAGGCTGAGGCAGCAGAATCGCTTGAACCTGGGAGGTGGAGGTTGCAGTGAGCCAAGATTGCACCACTGCACTCCAGCTTGGGCGAAAGAGTGAGACTCCATCTCAAAAAAAACTAGGCCCTGTCTCTGTGCCCACCTTGCCCCTTGCGCTTCAGCCTCCTGGGCTTCTCAACCTGTCTGTGAAAGACCCCAGTTGCTTGTTTTTACCTCAGTCCATGAAAATGAATTCCCAGAAAATGAAACTTAGCAAAAGACATGCAAGATACAAGTCCAGATTTTTTATTGTTAAATTCAGCAGACATCAGATACCTACAGGATTTCCAAACGTGCTGCCTCAGTAATGAACTGTGTAGTCTGGCACCTCTGAGTAGCACTGCAACAAGATCTACCTGCAAAGTACATCCCAAATGCATCTACCTCTCTTCACCCCCACTGCTGTCCCCTCAGTCCAGCCCCATTTTCCTCTCTTCAGGGCAGAGGCAGTATAGCCTCTGACTGGTCTGCTGTCACTGGTCTTGCCTTCTATTCCACTTGGAGCCTGAGTGGCCTTTGGTGAAACATAAGTTGATGTCTTTGTGCTAGAAAACCCTTCAGTGACTTGCCATTACCTTTAAAATCTTAAAAATGTTAACTCCTGGCCTAGTGCTTTGGAAGACCAAGGCAGGAGGATCACTTGAGGCCAGAAGTTGGAGACCAGCTTGGGGAACTAGAACGAACCTATCTTAAAAAAAAAAAAAAGGCATTGTGACACATGCCATTAGTCCCAGCTACTCGGGAGGCTGAGCCCAAGAGATTGAGGCTCACCAATCTGCACTCCAGCAGAGTTAAGATCTCACCACTGCACTCCAGCCTAGGCAACAGGCAACACAGCAAGACCCTGTCTCAAAAATAATAATAAATGTTAGCATCTCACCCAGTTCTGTGTGATCCAGCCCCTGCCAACCCATCTGATGAGCTCCTGGTTCACTCTCCTTGCTTGCTGCTTTCACCCACTGTGGTCTTTGTCCCATTTTCCCCATGTGCCAAGCTCATTCCAGCCCCCAGACCTCTCCACTACTTTTCTTCTCCAGATCTTAGCTTAAGCGACACTCCGGCTCCCTCTGAGATCACCTGCATACCCTCTGTTCATTTCCTGTCATCCTTTTGCTAAATTACTTTGTCTCAAGGTCTGTAAGCTCTGTGAGGGGGTCCTTCTGCTTTTCCCAGGGCCTGACACATACTGGGCACCCAGTTAACATCACTAATATATTGGATTTTCATGCTACCTAAGGGCTTCTATTTTTTTATTTTTATTTTTATTATTTTTATTTTTATTTTTTGAGACGGAGTTTTGCTCTTGTTACCCAGGCTGGAGTGCAATGGCGCGATCTCGGCTCACTGCAACCTCCGTCTCCCGGGTTCAGGCAATTCTCCTCCATCAGCCTTCTGAGTAGCTGGGATTACAGGCACGCACCACCATGCCCAGCTAATTTTTTGTATTTTTAGTAGAGATGGGGTTTCACCATGTTGACCAGGATGGTCTCGATCTCTTGACCTCGTGATCCACCCACCTCGGCCTCCCAAAGTGCTGGGATTACAGGCGTGAGCCATCGCGCCCGGCCCCTAAGGGCTTCTAGAAAGCTCTCTACATCCAAAAGAGAGAGGCTGGCTCTCCAGAAGGCACCTGTGCTCTCAGCACAGATGGAGCCCCTCTAGGAAGAGGAGCCTGCTTCAGCCCTTAAGCGTACACAGGCCTGCCACACGCTGCAGATAGGGCCACCTGAGTCCCTTGTCTGGTCTCATGTGTGGTGCCAGCTCCCTCCCCTGATGATTGTTCTCTTTCTTTCCCAGGACCGAGATCTCGCTCAGCAGACAGCAGCAGCCCAGGAACCTGAGTTCAGAAGGAACTCTTACCTGCAAATTCGGAATTGTGTGGAGACTCCAAACTGACTTCCTTCAGAAAACTAAAACAAAAAATTTTTTTAGCTTTGACAAACACACAAAAGTGGTAATAAAGAGAGCCCTCCTTCTCAACCCAAAATGTGAGCCCCCTGTGGCAAAACCACCCCCTGCCCCATTAACAAATCAACAGACAAAATTCTCCGAGTCCGTTGCCTCTTTTGATAACATGTTCTGTTTTGTAAAGTGTGTGTGCTTGGAGTTCCAAGGTGTGGGATTGAGTTCTGTTGTTTTTTTTTTAAGATATTGTATGTAAATGTAAAAAGTTATTTAAATATATATTTTAAAGAACCCTAACCGCCAACTTTTGCTGAAAAAGAAAAAAAAATCACTGCTGCATTAAATGAACCACATCATGTGTAGATACTGTTGTCTCCCTGGAGGGAGCTCAGGCCTTTGAAAAGCTCAGGGCTTCACCTGCCTTAGAAAATGAACCAGAAACTTGAAGTAAAGCTAGTTGATATGGGTACAGGCTCTGAGGAGCAGTGTAAAACTGCCTCTTTCTTTCTCGTGGCAATCCCAATGTACACGATGTCAGGTCCCCGACGCCATGCCTCTCCAGCCCACGCCCTTAGGCAGGTGATGGAAGCAGCTAGGAATAGGGTGTACAAGAGCTGCAGCCCTGCAGAGCCTGGCCAAGCCGCTGCTATGAAAGTGATGGGGACGATTCTGCCCAGTGTCCTCGATCTGTCCCCTTGGGTCATGGTCCCAAGTGAAACAACAGAGTTCACATCTCATAGTAAGGGCATGTTCTTGGGGCCCTTGATCTGAACTCTGACCCTCAGGGCAGGGAAGAGGAGGCTGTCCCCCTTGGTTGTCCTGACTTTGGAGTCCTTTGCAAAAATATATTGGGCTCCCTGCCACTGGCTGCAGAAATGGCTTGACGGGGTGTGTGGGGGCAGACACCCAGAAGGAATGTACTTTTGTGGCCTTGGTGTCCGATGGGGCTGGGGGAGAGTGCTCTCCACTGACCCAGCAGCACACCAATGTGCAGTGCGTATTCGCCTCTGTGGGGCAGCCGCACCCCTCGGCTGCTGCTTCCTTGGGCTGCCTTTCTGGGGGCACGTGCCCAGACCCAGGAGGTCTGCACTGAGCTCCATTTGAATGATACCTTTCCTATCCCATTTCCCCACGGAAGCACTGCTTCAGGGTTATTCAGTCTTCTGCCTCATGGCTGAAATTGCTCATTTCGCCTGCAGATGTCTACTATCCTATCTACCTAATGCACTATTATGTATTGATTCTCCATGAGACAGAGAGAGAGAGACTATCAGATAGTTTACATCCAAAGGGTAGGTTTTTGTATATTTTTCCAGCCTTTTTTATTAAGGGGAAGGGGAGAGTTTAAAAACCCAAACCGCTGCGGTTTTAAGGTGTTTCATTTTTAAAAGGGAGAGAGAATCTATTTAAAGCTATTTCAGATCAGGGATTGTCATCCTTTTTTGTCCAATGTATTCCTTGTTCTTTAAAAATAATTTTTTTATAGGAAACTAATGATATTAGCCCTTGTGTTCACTAACTCTTCTGGTCACTTGTATTTGTTCATTCATTCATCAGATGTGTCGCCATCTGAAAGAATTGGCTCATTGGGTTTGCCAGCTCACTTGCGGAATAGGAAACTTGGGACCTGACCCCCTGTAGGTAGGAGGACAGGGACCGCCTGGGTTGCCAGGTGACAGTGCTGGTCCTTCTCTAGTCAGTTTCACAGGAAGTCAGCTCAGAATATTTTGAACGAGAATCTCGATCTATCAGAATATATTTTTCTTAAAAACCTTAGCGTATGATGAGGAAATTTACTTATCTCTGGTTAGGATTTGACAAATTCCAACATAAAATGATCAAACTATTTGCCATCGAGGGACTCACTGGTGAGATCTGTCCTTCAGCCTCTGGGGTACAGTCCCTTAGGGGTCTGCTTCTCAGACTGTGGCCCACACACCTGTTGCTGAGGGTGTGAGAAGCGCCTAAGCTGGTGACATGTGATCTGGGATGCTTTTATTTCTTGGGCTAGGAGTAGCAGCTGCTAAGGACAGCAGCTTGCATTACATGGTTTTAGGGAAGCGGGGTCTGGGTTTTAATATGAGCTGCAAAAAGCAGCTTCTCGTTGAGATTTTTGTTGTTGTTTGTGAGGTTTTGTGTTTTGTTTGTTTTGTTTTTAATGCCTTTGAGTGCATATTATCTTCCTCATCTGAAACCTAACTCCCAAAGTGGCTTTCTTTAGCCCTGGCTGGAAAACCACTCCTCAATAGCCTTAAGCAATAAATAGATGAGTAGAGAATGTGGCTTCCACTGGGCTTATTAAAATAAGTGTGTCTAGTTTTCTTTTCTTTTCTTTTCTTTTTTTTTTTTTTTGAGACAGAGTGTCACTCTGTCACCAGGCACCAAGCTGGAGTGCAGTGGCGTGATCTCAGCTCACTGCAACCTCCACCTCCCGGGTTCAAGCAATTCCCCTGCCTCAGCCTCCCGAGTAGCTGGGACTACAGGCGTATGCCACCATGCCCAGCTAATTTTTTTGTGTGTATTTTTAGTAGAGACGGGGTTTCACCATGTTGGCCAGGATGGTCTCGATCTCTTGACCTCGTGATCCACCCACCTCGGCCTCCCAAAGTGCTGGGATTACAGGCGTGAGCCACGGCGCCCAGCCTCTAGTTTTCACTTGAACAAGTGATAGCTGCAGATGGCAAAAGAAACTCATTTAATTTTTGTAGCTTACAGGTGGTAGAAACAAAAATGCAATTTCAAAACCTTAAATACCAACCATTGTCTTTTAAATTTGTGTTGGCTTATCAGTCAGGGGGATCACCATAATAAAAAAACCAATGATCTTATTTTGTCACACATAAATCAAAAGAAATGTCCTCTTTGAAGCTGTAAGACTCCACCAATGACACACACCCTTTTTGGTGGACTCTGAGTGGTATGTAGCGCTTTTATAGCCATGGAAACTGGGAGTATCTCATTTTACACTGAGAACCCCTGCCTCCAATCCCTCCAAGTTGGGGTGTGACCGTTGGGCATGGTCAAGTGACCCAGCCCTGGGTGTAGGACAGCCACGTTCAATGTACAGTTCTAGAACCAGCTAAAAATGGAAGTTTGGGTGTTTACCAACAAGGTACCTCTTTATGGACACAGCCCCAGTAAGCTGGCTTTAACTCTCAGCCCCTTCCCCCTCCTAACCCAAGCCCTTTTGTAAAATAAAGCCCCATCTGTCCCACTGCTCACATCCTTCTGTGCTGCTAGTTTCTACTCAAAGTTCATGCAGGACTAATGCTTTTAAAATGAGGTCTAAATAATTAATCTAGAATATCGTTCTTTAAACAGAACTGCCTTTTTCTACTCTATGTAAACTTTCTATGGTGTTGGTCTAACGAGGCACTATTTTTAATTTTTTTAATTTCTCCCATAGCACTTAAAAGAGATTTTGTAAAGACTTTGCTGTAAAGATTTTGTAATAAAATGGTCTAAGGGCTCTTTTTTCCAACATTACCATTTTAAAAAAATGTTTTAAAAGCTAGAAAACAACTTATGTATATTCTGTATATATATAGCAGCACATTTCATTTATGGAAATACGTTCTCAGAATATTTATTTACTAATATATTTATCTTAAGCCATGTCTTATGTTGAGAGTGTGACATTGTCGGAATAATCATTGAAAATGACTAACACAAGACCCTGTAAATACATGATAATTGCACACAGATTTTACATATTTGCAGACCAAAAATGATTTAAAACAAGTTTTAGTCTTCTATGGTTTTGTAACAAATTGTACAAATGACTGTAAAAAAAATACAATTTTATCAAGTATGTGTTATATCTTGTCATTGCTCTGTTCGGTAAAAGTCTACAGATTCAACGAGGGGAGGTTTGCAGTATTTTTAACTTCAACTTGCCCATTGAAGCATTCATATAACTTTGTTAATCTAGAGTGCAGGTTATTGGGGGTTTAGGCAGTGTCACAGGAGAGAATCTGTTATAGGGTGTGTGAGTTTATATCCTTGTGAGAATGGTAGGCTTTCTGTTCAGTCCTATGTAGAAGGAGCTAGGGAAAGTGATAGTAATCAAGCCTAGCAGTCCACTTTTTAAAAATAGGGACCCATATGGCCAGGCACAGGAGTTCATACCTATAATCCCAGCTATTCAGGAGGTTGAGGCAGGAGGATCTCTTGAGGCAGGAGTTGGAGACCAGCCTCAGCAACATAGTAAGAAAAAAAAAAGCTAGGCATGGTGTGCACATGCAGTCCTAGCTACTCAGGAGGCTGAGGCAGGAGGACTGCTTGAGCCCAAGAAGTCAAG
The DNA here is from genome assembly GCF_030222135.1 of Aotus nancymaae. Taxonomy (NCBI): domain Eukaryota; kingdom Metazoa; phylum Chordata; class Mammalia; order Primates; family Aotidae; genus Aotus; species Aotus nancymaae. The sequence goes on from NW_026988491.1 coordinate 3,906,446, forward strand.
ACTGCAGTGAGCTATGATCATGCCACTGCACTCCAGCCTGGGCGACAGAGCTGTCTCAAAAGAAAAGGAAGGGAAAGAAGGAAATAGGGAACCATAGCCTGAATTTAAAACATCTGCTTTATCTGTCAAGCCTTTTCCTACCTGGAAGACTAAGAGACCCTCAAGGCCTTGGAGGAAAAATACTCCAAGCATCTACCCCTCAAAATTACCAAATCATGGCTGGGCGTGGTGGCTCACGCCTGTAATCCCAGCACTTTGGGAGACCAAGGCGGGTGGATCCACCTGAGGTTGGGAGTTCAAGACCAGCCTGGCCAACATGGAGAAACTCCATCTCTACTAAAAATAAAAAACAAAATTAGCCGGGCTTGGTGGTGCATGCCTGTAATCCCAGCTACACGGGAGGCTGAGGCAGGAGAATCACTTGAATCCAGGAGGCAGAGGTTGCAGTGAGCAGAGATCACGTCATTGCACTCCAGCCTGGGCAACAAGAGTGAAACTCCATCTTGAAAAAAAAAATTACCTAATCATGAGTGGAGAGGCACCCATGGTCTTGAGCGAATCTGGTACCTCTTTGTCTGTTTCCCTGAGAGGGTGTTGCTAATTTGTAAAGCACTCTGAGATGACACGGAAGGTGCAAAATTGTGTTTATTTCTCAGATCTCTAGCAGAGAATACCCTAATCCCATGAGTTCCTGTTCCTACTTTTTGCTCTTGAATTTGGGCTGTTTCTCGAGTACAGGCTCCTCGTGGACACCCGGCCGCTTCCTGCCAGGGAAACAGTCCTTCTGAGCACCTTCAGCGATGGCACCTTGATTGCACAGAGCCTCCCAGAGCTTTTGTTTAATGGCCTTGCCCAGCTCCAGGCTGTACCTCTTGGGGGTCCCTGAAGGATTCCACAGCATTGGCTCCACCACAGCATGGTACAGAGCCCGGTAACCCTCTGTGGAGAGACCGTGGATGGTTAGCATGTCCTCCGACAACTGGTGTCTCCTGTGGGTTTCCGGAAGCAACACTTGGCCCTTCCAGGCTGCCGTCCCACTGTCCTGGGGTAGTGCTTGGGTGGCAGCCACATGTTCAGCATATCTGTCCTCAAGATCTTGGCGGACTATTAGTTTTTTCTCCTTTGAAGTTTCTTTACTCTAGCCAGGAAGAAAGCAGAGAAGTGAAAGCTAAAACTTGAGAGGGGAGCTCAGAATAATTATCTGGGATTTGTGTCCCAGAGTCTTGGTTACAACAACAACCAACATTTGTCTAGTATGTTCTAGTTTACTGAATTCCTTTATGTACATACCACTGCGTGTGTTCTCCAGAACCCTGTGAGGTCAGCAGGAGACAGCTTTAAAGACAAAGAGATTGGAATTGGTTTGCCCAAGGCCACACAGCTAGAAGGTTAATAACCACAGCTGTCATCTATTGAATGCTATGCAAGATCCTAATTATTTACCCTCTGCCAGCCTCTATTCAAAAGGCTTTTAAATGTATTAACTTATTTAATCTTCACAAAGCTCTATGAGGGAAGGGCCATTATCCCACATTTAATATGATAACATCAAGGCACAAAGAAATTAGGCCCGAGGTAGTCCTCAATTATAGTCAGAGTTGGGATTTGAACCCTGATGGCCTAGCTCCAGGGTACACTGAGCTCTACTGGCCACCATGGGGTAACAGACCTGGACTCCAGTCAGGCCTCCAGAGGCCAAGTTCTCCATGTGGACGCTCACAGTCCAGATCTATAGCTGACCACCAGTGTGTGTGTGCGTGCACACAAACACATACTACCCATATCCTAGCCTTCCTTCTCGCCCTTATTTTTTCCTTCGTGTCAAGTCTGTGCTTATGAAAGCCATCTCATCCTTCTCTAGAACTAACCATAGTATAAATAATAGCATGACTGCGACATCCGAAGCATTCTTCCACTCTTTCATGCTGCACCTCTGCCCTACATTCTGTCTTCAACTTTAGGATTTCCTTCACTTGGTGTAGTTTTTTTTTTTTTAATTTTTTTTTTTAAATAAAGACAGGGTTTCACCATACCAGGCTGGTCTTGAACTCCTGACCTCAGGTGATCCACCTGCTTCGGCCTCCCGAAGTGCTAAGATTACAGGTGTGAGCCACCACGCCCAGCCTGGTTTTGTTTTTTTGAGACAGGGTCTTGCTCTGTTGCCCAATCAGGAATGCAGTAGTGCAATCACGGCTCACTGCAGCCTCAACCTCCTGGGCTCAAGTAATCCTCCCTCCTTAGCTTCCCACGTAGCTGAGATCATAGGCGTGTGCCATCATGCCTGGCTATTTTTTTTTAGTAGAGATGAGGTCTCCCTATGTTGCCAGGCTGGTCTTGAACTCTCTGAGTTCAAATGATCCCTGCTTGGCCTCCCAAAGTGCTGAGATTACAGGCAGTAGCACCATGCCATATATATGTCAAGTGTTAAGTGTTCTCTGGTTTTACCTTTTCCCTCCCCCACCCATTACATTTTCCCCACCACTGGCCATCATCTACCTCTCTGATGCCTCCTGCAGGCATCCTATGCCCTGCTGACAGCTTGCTCTTGGAACTGATGGAGTTTCTTCTCCTGGCCCGCTGGGTGGCTTTCATCACTGAATTGTCCTTGTGTTTTAATCTCTTTGAGAGTTTTGTTTCTCCAAACTTGCATGGTGCTGGGCAGCACTTATTCTTCAGTTGCCGCCTGAGTACAAGCTTACCCAGGGAGAAGGAACTGGCAATTAATGGGTTCCTTCCAACTTCCCAATAAGTGGTAGCTGGTGCTGGGGCATTAGTGTTCTGCTTTGCACATGTTCTGGCCATCCAGATGTTGGTGAGAGCCGGTGAGTCCACATAGCAGTCCTGAAGCCTGGTGTTTAATAAGATGGACTGTCGGAGTCCATAGATGGGGATGCTGGGGTCTCGTCTCACATGGATTGGGTGCTAGAGTTATAAGAGGGAGAAATGAATTTTTAAAAGACTGTTCTCCAGCAGAGAATAAAAGGTCTATTTTGAAGGCAAAATATTAACATCTTTTATAGGCCATTCCTTCCACCCAGTTCTTAGAAATCTTACTATATGTCCTCTCCTTCTCACCAAAGCCTTTTATACCAAGTAGGGAGGAGACAGTAACTCCACAAGGTTACAGTAATATTCAGCCTCTCAAAGAACATAGCATGCTGGGACAGGAAGCAGGGGGTCAGGGAGGGTTCTCAAGGAATCGAAGACAATTCCTGCCTGCTGGAAAGATAATGAAGACAGGGTCACTCAGGACTTCCATGTGAGCTCTAGACACTCAACCATGCTGCAACACAGACATGACAGCAGGTAAGTTCTGCCAAACCCTGAATACGCTTTCTAACCAACGGCCATGCGCCAAGAGCCCATTCACAGGGAAATCAGTATACTCTGGGGACCATAAAAACAAGACGAAAAGGTAAACGATGCTGGCCTCCATTTCCTGGGACCAGCTAAGAACAACAGAACAATTTGGATAGATTAGAATCACATATTTAAAGAGAACTGGCTTTCTAAGAAATGTCATCTATAAAAAGTAAAATCACCTTACCATATTTCAGTTGCCTTAAATTTTATTTTCACTAGCTTAGTAGGGGGAAGATGTATGTATTTTCTCTTCCCTTTTTTTCTCTCTCTTTTTTTGTTTTGTTTTAATATTTCTAATCACCTGTCTTTCTCTGCCTCAGTCAGTATGGGCAAATTGCTGTTCGTTTAGATTTGGGCTCAATGCAGGCAGCTTTGAGCCATTATCCCTAGTATTTGTGATGTCACTTTGGTTTGTGATGTGGGTGTGAGTGGGTGTTACATCATCAGATTTTATAGTTAAATTATGTGGGAAGATGTTCTATATGGTTTTGCTTCTAGCCTCAGAAATTTCTGAAGTTCTCATTTCCCCTAAATGGCTTGGGTGAATTTTGAAGATCTTCACGTTCTTTTTTTTTTTTTTTTTTTTTGAGACAGAGTTTCATGTTTATTACCCAGACTGGAGTGCAATGGTGTGATCTCAGCTCACCACAACCTCTGCCTCCTGAGTTCAAGCAATTCTCCTGCCTCAGCCTCCCAAGTAGCTGGGACTACAGGTGCGTACCACCATGCCCAGATGATTTTTGTATTTTTAGTAGAGATGGGGTTTCACCTTGTTGACCAGGATGGTCTCAATCTCTTGACCTTGTGATCCACCCGCCTCAGCCTCCCAAAGTGCTGGGATTATAGGCGTGAGCCACCGCGCCCGGCCCTTCACGTTCTTAAGAAGCATGTTTTGCAGGAAATGTAGTCAAATATGCTGATCAGATTTGGGGATACAGGTAGTGAGATGCAACCCTACATGTGCAAAAGTGCCCTCCTTCATGCACATAAAGAAAGCACTGTTGAATTCTCAGAATAGCTGCCAAGGTTAGGGACCAGAAATGAAAGAACATGTTCCTGCAGCCCTGAGCATCTTTCCCTGCATGTCTCTCCTGGGAAGACTACATGGTTTCTGGAATGTGGTTTTATTTGACATCCCATGGCAAATGCAGTAATTAGAGCTGTTAGCAGTGTCAAGGGCTTGAAACGAGAACAAAGCCGCCTCTTCCTGGGAACTCTTGGGCAATGCCTCACTCCTTATCAGGTGCTCGTCCTGTTGGTGGGTTTGATTTTTTTTATTTGCAAAATGCCTCGGGAGGCTCCCTCGTGAGGGGGAGGAGAGTGAAATGATGGAAAAACAGAGTATGAATCTGGCAGGGGCTCCTGGAATCGCATGTGTTGCCTGCTTGAGTTTTTAAGTGTTGTCCCTGGGGTGAATCAAAGCCTGCAGGCAGACCGCACCACAGGCTGTGAACCACCTCCAGGCCTATGGCAGCTGGACCCACAGACACTTGGGAGGACAATGGCGCCCTTTCAGTGGTGAGCCCTGGCCTCACCTCCTAAGAGCTGGGTCAGTTTTAGAGCAGAGCTTTGGAAAGGGTTTGTCTTTGGGAAGAGTTTGCGAATGTCTGGAGACTGGGCAGGCAAGTATCTTTTCAAAGCTGGTGAATCGGAAAAATGGCACCAGGCTCCTGGGCTACCTGGAAATTACCATCTGTCTTTACTCTGCAAAGCAGGGACGGGGGAAAATGTCAAGCAAAAAAGGCATAGTAGGAATAGCTCACCTGTTTCTCTTTTCTCCTTCCCCATCTTGAGTTTGGCTTTTCTGCACCTCCTCTTTCCAGACACTCATCTGTTAGATTTACTTTGCTAGGTCTTTTACTCAATGACTCTGCTAGGTCTTTTACTCACTCTGTCACCCAGGCTGGAGTGCAGTGGCGAGATCTTGGCTCACTGAAACCTCCACCTCCTGGGTTCAAGCGAATCTCGTGCGTCAGCCACCCAAGAAGCTGGGATTACAGATGCGCACCACCAAGCTCAGCTAATTTTTGTATTTTTAGTAAATACAGGGTTTCACCATGTTGACCAGGCTGGTCTCAAACTCCTGACCTCAAGTGATCCATCTGCCTTGGCCTCTCAAAGTGCTGAAATTACAGGCATGAGCCTGTGCCCGGCCTAGCCTCCTTCTTCCAGCACAGAGCTGTTCACAGGGGCAGCACTTGATACATACTCTTCAAGTTCTACCAGATTTGGCCTCTCCCTTCAATGTAACTCACTTCAATTGACTATGCCACAACAGGTAACCCTCAACCTTCCTTAGAACTAACCCAGGGTACCTTGGTCTAAGCTATTTCTCCTATGTCAATAAAACTAATATTTATTGAATGCTTCCTGAAAGCCAGGCACGATTCTAGCCACTTTACTAGCATCATGTCATGAAATGCTACCAAGAGTCCTATGCATTTGGATTGTTCCCTGTTTTACAGATAAAGAAACTGAGGCACAAGTTCCTCAAGTATCATGCCCCAAGTAACCAACAAAGGCTGAACCCAACCAAGGTCTATACTGCCCTTGTTCTTTTTTTTTTTTTTTGTCTGAGATGGCGTTTCATGCTTGTCACCCAGGCTGGACTGCAATGGCACGATCTCGTCTCACTGCAACCTCCACCTCCCAGATTCAAGCAATTCTCCTGCCTCAGCCTCCTGAGTAGCTGGGATTACAGGCATGTGCTACCACACCCGACTAATTTTTGTATTTTTAGTAGAGATGGGGTTTCACCATGTTGGCCAGGCTGGTCTCAAACTCCTGACCTCAGGTGATCCACCCGCCTCAGCCTCCCAAAGTGCTGGGATTACAGGTGTGAATCACCACGCCCGGCCCTACTGCCCTTGTTCTTAAGCACTCACAGTTATCACCGTGATGTTTGGCCTCTGCTGGTCAGCTCATCCATCTACCATACCCAGGCCCAGTTCTAGTCCTGTCATGAGAATTTCTCTAGGCTCAGGTGAGAGTCTGCCTGTGCTGGCATCCCAGATCCATCTTTCAATAGGCAAGTGAATTCATACTCCTGAACTTTGATTTCCTCAGCTGTGAAATAGGCCTAATCATAGCCTCTACCTAAGGATTATTGTGAGGATGAAGTGGGACAATGCATCTGAAGTACTAGCACTTGGCATGGCTCCTGGTATGTAGTAAGCACTTAATAAATATTTGCTTTTTTGTGTTTTTGTTTTTGTTTTGAGACAGGGTCTCACTCTGTCACCCAGGCTGGAGTGCAGTGGTGTGATCATGGCTCATGGCAGCCTAGACCTCCTGGGCTCAAGCAATCCTCCCACCTTGGCTTTCCAAGTAGCTGGAATCACAGGCATGTGCCACCATGCATAACTAATATATATATATATATATATTTTTGGCGGGGGGAGGGGGTAGAGATGAGGTCTCCCTATGTTGCTCAGCCTGGTCTGGAACTCTCGGGCTCAAGTGATTCTCCTCGGCCTCTCAAAGTGCTGGGACTACAGCTGTGAGCCAACACACCCATCCCATATGAACGTTATTTTTTATTTATTTATTTTTGAGATGGAGTCTCACTCTTTCACCCAGGCTTGAGTGCAATGGCATTATCTCAGCTCACTGCAACCTCCGTGTCCCAGGTTCAAGCAATTCTGCCTCAGCCTCCCGAGTAGCTGGGATTATAGGTGCCTGCCACCACACCCGGCTAATTTTGGTATTTTTAGCAGAGATGGGGTTTCACCATGTTAGTCAGGTTGGTCTCGAACTCCTGGCCTTGTGATCTGCCCGCCTTGGCCTCCCAAAGTGCTGGGATTGCAGGCATGAGCCACTGCGCCCAGCCTCCATGCTTTGTTAAAGGGAAAGGGAAGCAGGTAGCTGAAGATAAGATAAGGAAGTGGTTAGTCTTTAGCAGAGATTGTCCCATCGAAGGTTGTTTAGAATGATAAAGTCAGGATAGAATGATATTTGGTCCAGGGTACTAAAACCATGGCAAGAGTTTCCATCACAGGTGCCAGTACTTGATCCGGGGACTCGGGGTTGAAGCAGTAGGGCTTCCATGTTGCTGAAAGACCTGTTCCTTAGCTTGATTCTCCCATGAAGCTTCTTTATTCTGCTGAGCTCAGTCTCACCTTTATTTTCCACTCATCATTTGGGGCTGTGCTTCCTGACATATCTAAACCACCACTTCTATTTGGAAGCACATCTGTCCTTCTTTGATGTCTAGCCAAACTTTCCTCACAGTATTTTTAGCACCTATAATCTTCCTTCTTTCTTTTTTTTCTTTCCTTCACTACTACCTTTCTTCTTTTCAGCTTCTCTTAGCTTTTATTCTCTTTCTGGTGGATCAGCCAATAAAGAAGAAATTGAGTCAATTTCTATTCATTCTTGTCTTCCGCCTTTATGGCCCTGCCCCACCCAAGCAATTCTAGTGGAATTTAGTTGTTTTTAATTTCCTCAGATGTTTTTATTTTAACACCCAAGCAGTAAGCTTCCATACCCATGTGGGAACATATCTGAGGTTCATGATGCAGAAGAAGAGAAACACTTTGGATGAGAAAGAATTTGAAAAGATTCCTGAACTATAATGCAAACTCCGAGGACCAATGATTTAGACCGCATGTGCTAAATATGCACCAATAGTGGGCCAAGTATGTGAAATAATGGTGTCCTGTCTCCCTTCCCACCAATTCTCACCTGAGTCCTGCAGATGCCTCACGCTTCCTCATTTCTAACCCAAACCCTATCATGAGTCTTCAGAGGTGCCCACCTGAGTGCCCCACAGACACCTCTAACTCATTATGTTCAAGACCAGATTCTCTCTCTTCCTTCAACCTCATTAGAACAAGCAAATGACTGCCTCTCTTGAATTTCCCATCACTAGTTGTCTGAGCCAGAATCCTGGGAGACCGGCTTAGTAAGGATATAGAGCAGACCTAAGCCCGAGGCTAAAGGAAAATCGGGAATACAGATCCTATCTTCATTTAAATTTGGGATACTCTGTTCATAATGGATTTTTTAAATTCATTTAAACTTTAAAAATTATTTTTAAAAATTGAATTAAATATTAATTATTAAATATATTTATTAGATATATAAAATATCTATTAAATAATATTTATCTTGATGACTGGGTTTTTTACTGTGTTTTCTAAAAATCCTCTTAAACTCTGTGCCTGAAGCAAATACCTCAGTTGCTTCATTCCAATCCCAGCTCTGGACCACTCTACTGAGCATTTGGTGACAGAACCCTATTATTATATTTTTTATTAATCATTATTATTAATTTTCTTTTTTTTTTTTTTGAGACGGAGTCTTGCTTTGTTACCCAGGCTGGAGTGCAGTGGCATGACCTTGGCTCACTGCAACCTCCACCACCAGTGTTCAAGCCATTCTCCTGCCTCAGCCTCCCAAGTAGCTGGGATTACAGGCATGAGCCACCATGCCCAGCTAATTTTTGTATTTTTAGCAGAAATGGGGTTTCACCACATTGGCCAGGCCAGAAACGGGGGTTTACCATGTTGGCCAGGACTCAAACTCCTGACCTTAGGTGATCTGCCAGCATTGGATTCCAAAAGTACTGAGATTACAAGCATGAGCCACTGCACCCAGCCTATTATTATTCATTTTAGAGACAGGGGCTTGCTTTCTTGTTGCCCAGGCTGGAGTGCAGTGGCTCTATCCTGATTCACTGTAACCTCAAGCTACTGGGTTCAAGTGATCCTCCCACCTCAGCTTCCCGAGGTGCTGAGATTACAAGCGTGAGCCATCACACCTGGCCTAATGACAGAACAAGGAGGCACCAGGTACAGTAGCAAGCACTTGTAGCCCCAGCTACTGAGTCATCTGAGACGAGAGGATTGCCGGAGCCCAGGAATTGGAGGCTGTAGTGTGCTGTGATTGTGAACATTCACTGCACTCCAACCTGGGCAACATATCAAACCCTGTCTTTTATTTTTTTGGACAGAGTCTCACTCTGTTGCCTGGGCTGGAGGACAGTGGCACTATCTGCTCGCTGCAACCTCTGCTTCCCAGGTTCAAGTGATTGTCCTGCCTCCGCCTCCTGAATAGCTGGGGTTATAGGTGCATGCTCCCACTCTTGGCTAAATTTTGTATTATTATTATTATTTTTTTTGTACAGATGAGGTTTCACCATGTTGGCCAGGCTGGTCTCGAACTCCTAACCTCAAGTCATCCACCCACCTTGGCCTCCCAAAGTGCTGGGATTATACCGCACCTGGCCTCAAGACCCTGTCTTTAAAACGAAAAAGACAAGGAGGTGGCTCAGCCTGGTACTTACGAGGGTAAGACTGGGGTCCCACTGCCTGGGTTCAAGGCCCAGCTCTACCACTATGTCACCTTTGATCAAGTCATTTAACCTCTCTTTGTACTGGGATGGGTGTGGGGCTGGTAAGAATGCCTCCCTCATAGGCTACTGGGAGGATTTTCTGAAATGCAACCGTACAGCCTTAGTAAAGTCCTCAGTAAACGTTTGCTATTGCTGTCACTATAAACAGGCCCCCTCCTCCAGGGCTCTCTCCATAAAATGACTGCCCTTTGAACAGAAATCATGCCAACTGGAGTTTCAAAGACACTAGAATGACCCAAACTCCAACAGTGTAGGTTGCCCAGCTTCTTGGCAAATCCTGCTGCCTTCAGAGGAGGAAAGGTGCCTGAGTTGTACAGAGTGCAAACAGACAGACAAATGGACACCAACATCTTTCTGGAGGCCCAGGAGCTGCATTCAGTGTCCTCACTCTTTCCATGAAATAAAGCTGCTAAACACCCCAGGCATGTAAAGCAATGAAATGAATATCCCAGGTCGCTCCCTGCCAGAGGCCAAGACCACATAGCAGAGCAAAAGACCTTGAGCTGTTAAGCACCATGACCTAGACACACTGGGCTGTATTTTTAGCCTCTTGTGCACTGTTTCCATCACCTGTGCTGGGCTTTCAGCTGGAAAAGAGCAGGTGGGGGTGGAGAAGGCTAGAGGGATGTTTCTCACCGCAGCCAGTGCCAGGAGGAGCTCGTACACGATTTCCAAGTCCTGTTGTGCAACATGGCCAACTTCATGGGTGTGCAACCTGTGTATCGACATAGGTCCCCTTGCTTGGAAGGGTCCCACACATGCTTTATCTTTTTCTTTTCTGTGAGATGGAGATTCGCTCTTGTTGTCCAGGTTGGAGTGCAATGGTGCGATCTCAGCTCACTGCAACCTCCGCCTCCTGGGTTCAAACAATTTTCCTGCCTCAGCCTCCCAAGTAGCTGGGACTACAGGTGTGCACCACCATGCCCGGCTAATTTTGTATTTTTAGTAGAGACAGGGTTTCTCAATGTTGGTCAGGCTGGTCTCAAATTCCTGACCTCAGGTGATCCACCCACCTCGGCCTCCCAAAGTGCTGGGATTACAGGCATGAGCCACCACGCCCGGCCCATTCTCTTTTTTTTTTTTTTTTCTGAGATGGAGTCTTGCTCTGTCAGTCAGGCTGGAGGGCAGTGGCATGATCACTGCAACCTCCACTTCTAGGTTCAAACAGTTCTTCTGTCTCAGCCTCCTGAGTAGCTGGAATTACAGGCACCCACCACCTCACCTGGCTACTTTGTTGTTTTTTAGCAGAGACGAGGTTTCACCATGTTGACTAGGCTGGTCTCAAACTCCTGTCCTTAGGTGATCCACCTGCCTTGGCCTCCCTAAGTGCTGGGTTTACAGGTGTGAGCCACAGCGCCCGGCCTGTCATGAAATTCTTAAGTTCGGACAAAGGACATACATTTTCGTTTCTCACTGTGCCATGCCAATTATATGGCTGGTCCTAGGCAGTGCACATGACAGAGAGAGCCAATTGGATGAGGAGGCTGCAGCCAGCCCCGGAGGGGTGCCTTCCCGCAGTAGGCAGGACAGACCAAAGCTACTATCACAAATGTTTTCAGTCTCCTGGGTGCCCTTCCTATTTTCTCCTCTGAAACCCAAATGAGATGCAGAAGAACCTTGTAAACTGTAGAGAACTGTGCCCTGCTTTGCTAAAGTCTTTCTCAGGCATCCTATTTAAAGTAGTCCAAAGGTTAGCCAAGTGTGGCGGCAAGCCTCTGCAGTCCCAGCTACCCAGGAGTCTGAGGCCAGAGGATCGTTGGAGCCCAGGAGTTGGAGGCTGCAGTGAGCTATGATCTCACCACTGCACTCCAGCGTGGGTGACAGAGGGAGACCCTGTCTCCAGAAAAAGAAAAAAAATCCATAGAGCTTTCGGTTAACATCACTTTCTTGTCTTTGTAGTACTTTTTGTTCTCTGGAATTTGCGTGTTTTCAGGTTGACTAGAATGTATGTTCCAAGAGGAAGCTTTGGTCTTGATGACTGTATCCTCAGCCCTTGGCATGTTCCTCGTTGAATATTTGCTGAACAAAGGAAGGTTCGCCTTTATTGAGTGTTTGCTTTGGGCTGAGGACTTCACCTGCATCTTCTCTTCATTTCATTCTCTTCAAAGGCACTGCTGTCTGGGAGGGCACAGAAGTACCAGAATAAGAGTTCTCAGGTCTTGTAGAGAAGGTGGGAAGGGCCCAAAGTGGTGGAACAGGGTAAAGCTGGACAAAAGTGGAGGTCATCGGTGGGACGTGGTGGTGAGGGTCCCCAGGACAGAGGCTGGCTGGGTGAGGGGATGGTGGGTGCCCCTAATCTCCAAGAAGCCCAGAGGATCCTTGAACTCGGGAATGACACATGAAAACAATGACTGAACAAGATTCTTCTTGCTACGGCGCTGAGTCGTGTGGGTGGAGAGGGACAGAGATTGAGAGGCCTCGTGGGAGGTAGCTGCGCCCTTGGGGCCCGGCTCTGCGAGCAGCCGTGGGTGGGGAAAGGAGTTTGGGGGACGCGGGCTCTGGGAGTGGGCGAGGGGGCGGCGCCCGGGGGTTGAGGGGGCCCAGGGACGAGTGTACCCAAGGCAGGCAGGGGAGCCCGCGGGGCCGGTCCCGCCCAGCAGCGCTCTGGGTGCGGCGAGTCTGCACACTGGGGCAGATTTTTCTGCCGCCGCGCCGGGCGCAGGTCTGCACTTGCAAGCCCGGGACCAGGGACTTGAAAGCGCCCGGCACGCTGCCCGGACCTGCCCCGCCGGGCGTCACCGCCACGCTTTAGGCGGGAGCCGTAGGAAAATCCCCTCTGCCTGGGGGGAGTGCAGGGGAGGAGCGCGGCCCACTACCGACCCCGGGTGCGGCAGGGGAAGACCTTGCCGGGGTGGAGGATGGTGGTGGGGTGGGCAAAGGGCCTACCACGCGGAGGACGAAAGTTTAAGCAAGCCACGAGCTCTCTCATCCCTAACATCCCAGGCTGTAGAATAAGCAGCCCTGTCCGGTCCATTTCTGGACTTCGCGTTGGGCATTGTACTTGCTTCTATTTCATCGAATCCTCTGAAGGCCTTTTATTATTCCTATTCTGCAAACCGCCGAGCCTCAGATCAGGAAGCTTACCCTAGTTGGCGCTGGCTGCGTGATGGGATACGGAACCAGGGGTCAGTATGTGACTGCAAACTTGGGGTGAAGAACGGAATTCAGCATTTGCTGAGCTCCTACTGTGCGTGCGTAGAAGTTTCCGAGCTTTCATGCTTTTTTTTTTTTTTCTTTTTAAACACAGGGTCTTGCTCTGTTTTAGTGCAGTGGTGCGAACAAGGCTCACTGCAACCCGGACCTCCCAGGCTCAAGCGATCCTTCTGCCTCAGCCTCCTGAGTAGCTGGGACCACTGATTGGTGTTTGTTGTTTTTTTTCCTGTAGAGATGGGGGTCTCGCTGTGTTCCCCAGGCTGGTCTCGAACTCCTGGCTCAAGAGATTCTTCCATCTCAGACCCCCAAAGTGCTGGGATGATAGGAGATAGCCACCGCGCTGGGCTCCAGGCATTCTTATTTAGTGCAACCGCTCTGGGGAGTAGTAGCTGTTATCACCTTCATTTAACAGATGAGGAAATTGAGATAAAAGCTATTTTTCCTTCAAACCTGCCCAAGGTCTTACAGGTGACCGAATGGGATGTGAACTCTCCAAAGCATTCCTTTTTAATCATTACGATGAGCTAAGCAAGGGAAAACAGTTTGCAAACTGCTGTTCTAATTATTGCCGCTGTAGCTGAGCCCACGCGCGGGTCACGACCCGAGTGAGGGTGGAGCAGGGGTCACTGGGAGCCCGGCCTATTTCAGCCCCGCCAAACAGCTTGGTGACTCGGAGGCTAGGCCGAGGCCCCGCCCCTCACCTGCTGATCCCACCCCTGGATGGGACAAACAGAGCGCTCTGCGGGGCGGGCCCAGGTGTGGGGAAAGGTGGGCGGGGCCTGATGCATGAGTGGCAGGAGCGGCGAGCGGCCGGGGCGGGGCGTGCGTGCGCAGTGGGTTCCGCCCCCTGGGCCTCTCCGCGGAGCCGGGCGGGCCCCAGGCTGCAGGGGCGGTGGCGGCGCTGAGCGGGGCGGGCCGGGGCGGGGCCACACTCGGGCCCCGTGTCCCGCTCCCATGGCCGCCCCCGGCTCCCCGTGCTGCCCCCTTTCCCCCGGGCCGCGCCCCGGGGCCCCGCACTGACGGCCCATGGCGCCGCCCGCCGCTCGCCTCGCCCTGCTCTCCGCCGCGGCGCTCACGCTGGCGGCCCGGCCCGCGCCCAGCCCCGGCCTCGGCCCCGGACCCGGTGAGTGTGAGCGACCCCCCGCCGCCCGCCCTGCCCGGAGCCCACTCGAGGAGCGACCAGGGGACCCCTCTCCCGCCTCAGGACCTTCCGGACCCCTTCCCCGAGCCCCTTGGCGACGCCCCTCAGGCCGGGACGGTCCTTCCCTGAGACCCGGGCTCCCCCCGCCAGGCCCCTCAGCGACGCCCCCGGGCCCGGTGCCTTCCCCCGGCTGCAGGACCCGGTGCTCCTCAGCGACGACCCTCAGCCTAGGACGCCCTCTCCGCCTTGAGACCTCCAAGCCCCTCCGCGACGCTCCCTGGGCTGGGACATCTCCTCTGTCTCGGGACTCAGGACGCGCTGCTCGAGTCCCTCAGCGACACCAACCAGACCCGAACGCCTCCTTTCCCCGGTACCTCCTGGGATCCCGCCCCAAACCCCTCAGCGACTCCCCACTGGCCGGGACGCCTCCTTTCCCCGGTACCTCCTGGGATCCCGCCCCAAACCCCTCAGCGACTCCCCCCGGGCCAGGACGCCCCCTCTCCCCGGTACCTCCTGGGTTCCCATCCCCAAGTCCCCCATCGACGCACCTTGCACCGGGATGGCTCTCCGGCTACAAGAGGCTACACCCCCGTCTCCAAGACCCTCAGCGGCATCCCTACCCCGGGCCAGGGTCCCCTCCCCGAGCCTCACTACGACGCCCCCGCATCCCCCCGTTCTCTCCTCCCTCCTACACCGGTGGAACCCGGCGCCTCCCCGCGTAGAGCCGAGTGGAGGCGGGAGGAGCCGGCGCTCAGCCCCTTTTCCCGAGTCCTTAGCTGCACCCGCTTGGGCGGACATTGTAACTTCTGCCTCGCTAGGAACGGGATTGACTTGCTCGCCCTGCTAAAGGCAGGTTAGGGTCCTGGGACGACCCTGTACCCAGACGGGACGGGACGTGCCCTCTCTCCTCTGGGCCACTTTGAACGTCCGTATGACTCAGGTGATGGCTCAGCAGGGGGAGAGGAAGAAAGGAAGGGGTGATTGGAAACTTCTCCCCTCCTGAGCTTAGGGTGCTCTTCCTGAGGGTGCAACTCCGAGCTCCGTGTTTCGGGTTACTCCATGCCTTAAACAGGCCACTCACTGCCCAGGCCAAGCCCAAGGCCAGGTCTTCCTGAGGTGGGGCCCTGGACCAGGATGAAGCTTGGACTTCACTTCACTTCCACACACAACCTTGTAGCTGAATCCTTTCTAAGTTGAAGAGAAGGCAAGAGGGAGTTGCTTGGCGCAGTTACATTTCTCTGCAGGTTGTTTGGGTGTTGAGTTTAGGACGTTTGTGAAAGGGATGGGAAGAGTTTATTACCCGTCTGCGGGAGTAGGAAAACCCGCCTGTGGGTTCTCCACCCAACGTCGCAGACTGATGTTGAAAAGATGGGATTTTGCTTGTGTAAGAAAACTCAGAGTTGCCTTGTTTACTCATTTGCTTGGATTAGCGAAAAAGCTAGGACTTGGTGTTGTCACCGCATGACTTTGGGCCATGCCTTCAGCTCTCTGAGCCTCAGTTTCCTCGTCTGTAAAGAGAGGATGATAACTTCTTTGCAGAGTGTTGTGAAGATTAAATGATACACTGTAGGTAACATACCCACATATAGGAGGCAGTCAATAAACATATTTCAATAATACTTTTATAGGGCCTCACAGTTCATCAAGTGCCAGACACCTCATTTACCCTGGGAATGCTAAGAGCTTTCTGTCTGATTAATTTCTGTAAAAGGCAAAGCTTGGCTTTAAATTGGTAGAACTGGGGTCTCCAAGTGTTGTAAACCTGAGGCTCGGTACGTGGTTTCTGAGTGATCACCACCTTTTATGGGACTTCTACAGTATGATCATTTCTACTGTTGTGAGGAGTGAGGGACATTCCGAGAGCCAGGATATGTCAACATAACTGTAACCTAGTAACCCCTTAGCTCAACTTTGCTATCTGTGTGGTCAGGATTTAATGTCCCCTACAAAGAGAAATGTATGGGTGGAAATAGACTGCCTCCCCTTCTGGAAAGGGCAGAGTCATAGCTCTGAAAAGCATCAAGTGAGCCAACTCTGCTCATGCTTGTTGGAAGGTATTCTTTTCCCAAGTATCTTTGCTTTTTTAAGGTCAAATGCAGCAGCTCTTAGGAAGTTTGCACCCAAATCTTGGTGTGCTTTTATTTAAGAGTCTGGGGTAGGGGCAAATAAGCATTGTGAAATGATTTGTGATAAGTGGTCCAAGTTCCCAGTTCCATGAGCCTTGCCAGCTTGGTGTCTTACCACCTGGTAAATCAGTGCTTTTTTTTTTTTTTTTTTGACTTTCCCTGTTTAGTTGCAGAAGCAGTTTTAGGGAGATACCACATGGTCTTCAGCAACATATCCCGTCTAGATCCTACCCACTAGCTTTTAAAATCCTTTCCAATAAAACACACACACACACACACACACACACACACACACACACACATTTTACTCTGAGGATATGCCAAGCTTACCATTTTATATTTTTTGATACTGTAATTTTCTCTAAAATTTTGTGGATGGAAAAAATTATTTCAATATTTATATTTTGCACAATTTTGTAATATTTAAATTACTGGTGGTTTGCATTTTTGAATGCTGACTTTATAAAAACAGTTAGCTCATTCCCCATCAATCCTACTTGTAATTACAATGTGTAGCCAACCCCAAATGATCTCCCTTCTCTTCATTCTTCCTTTAAGATTCTCTTCCTTCCTTCACAACTCATAAGAAGGAAGATAGAGGGTAATGGAATCTAGATTTTCCTTCAAGGAGGAGTGCAACTAGGGCCATAGGGTTGATGGGTTCTCTGTAGTGGGTCCCATCTGGAATTTATGGAATTTATGTTCTACTCAAATTGGGTGTTTTACTGCCTTTAGGGTCTATCAGATGTGCATCAACAGAGCTTCTCCTCTCAGGTTATGTTTACTGTGAATACCTTCTATAGGTTTATAGATTGATGCCCATTCTCCTTTAACTCCTCATCTGGAATGTGTCCCACTAGCCAGTAGTGTGTTTGCCATAAAACCTGTGAGTTCAGTTAACAGCTAGAGCATCATACTGTCTACCAATTCTTGGCCCTCTTGGGGGCTTCATTAATGTAATAGAATTACCTGTAAACAACATGGGGGCTGAATCAGTGAAGGAGTGAAGGGTGCATACCAGTTATTTGTATGCTCTGAGTATTTTAAGAAACACCATTTCCACCTGGTATCAGAGACCTCTGATATTTTTGTGAAAATATATTTTGGCCCCTAGACAAACTGTTTAAATCTTTGAGGCCAGGCGTGGTGGCTCACACCTGTAATTCCAGCACTTTGGGAGGCCAAGGCAGGAAGATCACTTGAGGTCAGGAGTTGGAGACCAGTCTGGCCAACATGGCAAAACCCCATCTGTACTAAAAATACAAAAAATTAGCTAGCCATGGTGGCAGGTGATTGTAATCCCAGCAACTTGGGAGGCAGGAGGATCACTTGAACCCCAGAGGCGGAGGTTGCAGTGAGCCAAGATTGCACCATTGCACTCCAGCCTGGGCAACGAGAGCAAAACTCTGTCAATAAATAAATAAATAAGATAGGCAAAATGAGCCCTTTTATAAATCTTAAAGCAAAAGAGCATTCCATTTAGGCTCACTACTCATAAACAGAAAGTTGATGCACTCAATATAGATGTTATTGATACACTCATGGCTTAGCATAGTTAGACCAAAAGCATAAATGAGTAACATAAAATATATTGCTTTAAATAGCTTCACAATATACAGATTAGGGATTTTTGGTGATGGGGAATATACCATCTTTAATTTAGAATTTTTGAGTCTGGAATGTCAGCTGATGATCTAGGTCAGGTGTGGGCAAACATTTTTTGTAAAGGGAAGACAATAATATGAGATTTGTGGGCCTTATACTATCTCTGTTGCAATTATTCAACTCTTTAGGGCAAAAGCAGCATAGACAAAAAGGTAAATGACTAGGCATGACTGTGTTTCAGTAAAACTTTACGAACACTAAAATTTGAATTTTCTATAATTTTTTTTTTGTTCATTTGTTTTGAGATGGAGTTTCTGTTTGTTGCCCAGGCTGGAGTGCAGTGGCATGATTTTGGCTCACTGCAACCTCCACCTTCGAGGTTCAGGTAATTCTCCTGCCTCAGTCTCCCGAGTAGATGGGATTACAGGCATGTATTGCCATGCCTGGCTAGTATTTTATTCTTTGTAGAGACGGGGTTTCACCATGTTTCCCAGGCTGGGAATTTCCTATAATTTTTATGTTAACAAAATATTGTTCATTTGATTTTTTTCAAAACTAATATTTTTTAAATTATTTATATATTTTAAGTCTCAGCTTGTGGGCCATACAGAAACAGGCAGTGAGCCACAGGCTGTGCTTTGCCAAGTTCTGCTCTAGGTCCATGTCTTTTGATTTTTTTTTTTCAGTATTCACTGATCTAGAAAAGGTGACAAGGAGGCTTGATTTTGGTGAATGAATGAACCTTTTACCATTTACTGTTAACTAACTTTGAGATACATATGGGAGAAATGATTAAAATGGTAAATTTTACGTTTTATTTTACTCAATTTTTTTTTAAAAAGATACATAAGGGAGAAGTTCACACACATACATTTGGGTCTTTAATAAGACTTTTAGACCAGGCTCAGTGGCTGACACCTGTAATCCCAGCACTTTGGAAGTTCCAGTTGAATGGATCCCTTGAGCCCAGGAATTTGAGACCAGCCTAGGCAACATACTGAGACCCTGTCTCTATAAAAAATAAACAAAAATTAGCCGGATGTTGTATAGTTTTAGCTATTCAGGAGGCTGAGGTGGGAGGATCACTTCAGCCTGGGAGGTCAGGGCTGTAGTGAGCTGAGATTGTGCCACTGCACTCCCACCTGGGCCACAGAGTGAGACCCTGTCTCAAAAAAAAAAAAAAAAAAAAGACTTTGAAAACGCCCTAAAGAGAAATTCAGTGTGGTTCAGTGTGCACTACATAAATAGTGCCTGCCTTGGAACTGGCCTATGGTCTGTTCAACTATGCCTGCAGATGTTGCTTAGAACAAACCATTGAGAGGTCCATTTCTCAGAGGAAAGCCCAGGCAGCAGCAGGTGGCACCAGCCCTGAGACAGAAAAACAGCCAGGAAAAAAAAAAAAGAAGACAAACTTCTGTCACTTTGCTAAGCAGTTAATTTTTATTTCCATGGTTCTATTGTCATATTTAAAGTGGTTTTAAAAAACAACAATGTGCTTAGCATGACAGATTATCTTGTTTTAATTAAAACATTTCTGAAAAAACAAAACATTCAAACATACCAAGTTGATTGTGCTTGTACTGTGGAACAGTTAATGCAAAACACTTGAGAAAGGCCGGAAGTTTGGATCTGTAGCTTTTGCCTGAGCGTGTGCCGCCTGAATAAGGACAACATAGTAGGAAGTGTATGTGTCCCTTAGAAAACTACCTCTATAGGTTTTGAAGTGAGATCCAGACCCCTGACGCCACTTGGCTGGTTACTTTCTGGCCGGCTCACTGTGTAGCCTCCTCATTGGTGAGAATGATGACTGACATTCCTTCCATATTCAGTTTTACCTTGAGAATCCAGCTGGAACTCGTAAGTATCAGTCTAGGAGGAGCAGTCTGAGGTCACTCTTTTTCCTCTCTCTCTTATCTTCATAGTCTGCCTCCCAAGATGGCAGCGCTTCCCTCAGCCTTCACCTCACCTCTGAGATTTTGTCTGGATTTAGACTGAGGAGGGAAAGGAAAGAGGCCATCGTAGAAAAATGTCAGATGGGTATCCATACACCTCACAAATTACTGCTTCACAGAAATGTGACTTCTCCTCCTCTAAGGGAATCCTTCCCCTCTTTTTAAATGCTCTTTCTAGGTAAACACCTCCCTAGCCTGGAAATGTACCAGTTTCAAGAGGAATGATTTGGGGTTCTAGGGAGTACCTTGGCAGACAAAACGTTTTAGGCCACCTCACATGCTAAGTTGCCTCTCTCCCTGCATTTATACAACAGGACCCTCTCAGAGCTGCCCCTCTGCTGGGCCCAGCTTCCCTTGCCACGGATTTAATCCCTGGCAAGTAGCCAAAGCATTAAACTTTTATTGTTCAATTTGCCACAAGGGCAGGGCCCTGCTTCTAGTGGGCTGAGGAGGCTGCAGCCGCTTCCAAACCCAAGTGTCACACTACATTAGCAACTGCAGACTTTGAGGGCTGGATTTCTTTCAGTTTGGTTAGATTCTTGGTTAGAACCAGAACAGTATACTCACACTCAAAATTTTAAAGCTAGAAAATAGTAAAAACAGTGTAGGCAACTTTTAAAGATGATTCAGAGTGGTTGTAGCTATCAGCATGTATGATTGACTCTGCATGGTTTCTTCTTCGCTTCCAAACAGACATATTAGATGCCTGTGCATGTGCCTTAGTGTCCTAAAGTTGGATGAAAACATGGCAACCAAGTAGTTCCCTACTAGACTAGTGGGGATTGCTAACCAATCCCATCACAGTATGTAAATTACTTGCTGCTGTTCAATCTATAAAAATTCATCTTCAAAGAAAATTATTGGGCTGGTAAAAAATATTTTTAATAATGACCACAGAAGCCATATTTGTTTTTCTTTGATGTTCTTCCGAAGACCCTTCTGGTTCTAATCAGATTGTTCCCACATAAAATACAGTGGAAA
This sequence comes from Aotus nancymaae, assembly GCF_030222135.1. Taxonomy (NCBI): domain Eukaryota; kingdom Metazoa; phylum Chordata; class Mammalia; order Primates; family Aotidae; genus Aotus; species Aotus nancymaae. The sequence goes on from NW_026988491.1 coordinate 3,927,122, forward strand.
TCTACAATAATAAAATCCCTATTCCTATGTCTATGGGGAAATAAACAGGATGGGGACTGTCCTTTTAAGGGGCTTTCCCCTTTCCTTTCCCCAGACTCAAAGCCTCTATTACTGGTGGGTGTTTTGGCATCAGTTAAGGGCCTTCAATCCTTCCCTCCCTCCATGTTTTGCTCTTTCATTAAAGTGTTTCTGTTGTCTAATTATATCCTTTCAATCAAATTAGAGACTGTAGCATCTGGTGAGGGCTGTAACTGCTGCCATCTGCACCTCGTATATACAGGCCTTTTCAGCTGAGAATCACTCAACTTCCAAATGGCAGGAAGAGATTTGGAAAAAGTTTAGTTGGAGGGGAGATTAACTTAAAAGGAATGTCTTCAAAGGCTGGGTGTGATGCCCTGCTTGCTGTGATGTGTGCATGACCATGCAGAGCTTCATTGGCTTGGCTCACCAAAGATTCTTCTCTAGCGCTTCTGGCAGAGGAAGGGTTTCTGATTGTCTCAGCTGAAATGACTAGACCGTCTTTGTTAGGGGCTTGGAGGGGCCAGGGGCTGAGCTGAGAAAGTCTCCCTTGAGAACGATCTTTAGTTATATGACCACCAGTTAATGGATGTGACACTTTCTGTTTATTTGACCATTTCTTCTAACTCAGTGATTTCAACTGGAGGAAATTGTGCCCCCAGGGGGCATTTTGCAATACTTGGAGGGAGGCATCTTTGGCTGTCACAGCTAAAGAGGTGCTACTGGCATCTAGCAGGTAGAGGCCAGGGATGCTGCTGCTAAACATCCTAGAACACACGGGAGAGCCTCTACACCAAAGAGTTATCCAGCCCAAAATGTTAGTAGTGCTGAGGTTGATAAACCCCATCCTGATTGTATTATTCTTTTGTCCTTCTTTTTACTGTTAGTTGCCTACCCAGAAACAGTTGATACTGATCAGCATCTTTTTTCACTCTTAAGAAAGCAGATTCTGGCCGGGCGCAGTGGCTCACACCTGTAATCCCAGCACTTTGGGAGGCCGAGGTGGGCAGATCATGAGGTCACGTGTTCGAGACCAGCCTGGCCAACATGGTGAAACCCCCATCTCTACTAAAAATACAAAAATTAGCCAGGCATGGTGACATGGGCCTGTAGTCCCAGCTACTCAGAAGGCTGAGGCAGGAGAATCGTTTGAACCCAGGAGGCGGAGGTTGCAGTGAGCTGAGACCGCGCCTCTGCACTCCAGCCTGGGTGACAGAATGAGACTCCATCTCAAAAAAAAATAAAAAGCAGACTCTTCATTATCCACATCTAACCTCTTTAAGCATTTCTGTGGACATTGTTTCAGAAACCTTAATGCAGGAAGGGGGTCTGTGATTCACTGTATCTTTTTATTCTCTCTAGAGTATAATTGTCAGATAAATTATAGGATGCCCGATTAAGTCTGAATTTCAGATAAACACCAAAGGATTTTTTATAAGTCTGTTTCTTGCAATGTTTAGGAATACTTGTCTTAAAAAAATTCTTTGGTATTTATCTGAAATTCAAATTTAACTGAGAATTCTGTTTTTATTTCTTAAATCTGGCAACCCTAATCGAGCTTCGTGGAACACTCCATGAAACTTTAAACCTTTGACAATCAGAATTAATCTGTTGGCCACTGTCTGCTCTTATTCTGATTGGTCCAAGTGACCGGAGATGATAGTTTCGTTTATAAATCAGTGTTATACTGAGCCTTTCCCTCTGCCCTAAACTGTCTCCCTGGCTAGAACTTATGAAACCCATCTCTTGAGTCATATTTTTATGTTGGGAATGATTAGCAAGTGCTTATCAAATCCCTACTGTGTGCTCAGCATCTCTGATTAGGACTTATCCCTATGCCAGTTGACAGAAGACTGCGGTATTGTTGCTTCAGGTTTTACCTTGAAAATGTACTCTAGCAATATATGGTCTACCTGGTATCAGCTCCTCACTCAGGAGCTCTTATATTATTTGTCTATCCCATATCAGCCAAGGGAAGCTGAAAAGCCCAGAGTCTGGCTTCCATGGAGTGTATTGGCTGCCCTCCAGGACTCTATTATTGGGGAACTTTCTTGCCATCTGACATTAAGCATAGGTCATAGGCATTGCTAACAAAACTTGTCTAGAAGCTGGATTATATCAGTTTATCTCCATTTCGTCTAATTGAGAACTTCAGACAGTATGGAAAAAGGTTGCTCACGTGATAGTGAGGCAAGGTGTAGGTTTGAGCTGGGTGCCTTCTGCTTAAAGCAAACTAAGAATATGAAATTCATATTTTTATTTTATTTTATTTTATTTATTTATTTTTTTGAGATGGAGTCTCGCTCTGTAGCCTAGGCTGGAGTGCAATGGTGCAATCCTGGCTCACTGCAGCCTCCGCCTCCTGGGTTCAAGCAATTCTCATGCCTCAGCCTCCCAAGTAGCTGGGATTACAGGCGTGTGCCAACACACACAGCTAATTTTTGTATTTTCAATAGAGATGGAATTTCATTATGCTGACCAGGCTGGTCTCGAACTCCTCGCCTCAAGTGATTCTCCCACCTGGGCCTCCCAAAGTGCTGAGATTACAAGCATGAGCCACTATACCCAGACACCATCCATTTCCTTTAAATAGCAGAATCCCCTGGTTTAAATCACAAATATTTGATTTCCTTGATTTACATAAACTTTCCTAGAACTTCTCATAGGTATTGCTAGGTAAGTTTTGAAGCTGGCCTAGAGGAACACATTGGTGAAGAAACTAGGGCACCCTGAATGTACCTGTAATGGAGTTTTCCCCTAGCCCCTCATTCACCAGCTTCCTTCATTCAACACACATTTTGCCAGGCACCTTCTATGTGGTCTGTAGTTGCTGAGGATACGAAGGTGAGTAAGATGATCAAGAAGCTCACAGTCTATTGGAAACAGGGCCATGTGCTTCTTGAGCAATTACAATTCAAGGTAATCAAATCCTTTAAGAGCTGTGGCAGCAGGCACCGTGTGACTTGTTTCAAAACCCCTGGTTTCTCTAGAAGTTAGTGCTACCTATTGTAGACCCTGAGCCTTTTGTCTTTTTATTTTCTTTAGAGCTGGCATATAATGAGCCAAGGTATTGTCCATCAGCAAGCGGGACTTTCAGCTTTAAAATATCTCAACATTTCCTGTATCCTTATGAGAAAACTTTTTTTTTTTTTGAGACAAGTTCTTGCTTGGTCACCCAGGCATGGTTACAGCTCACTGCAGACTTGACCTCCCAAGGCACAAGAGAGCCCCTTGCTTGCCCCAGCCTCCCAAGTAGCTGGGAGGCACCAAACACTACGCCTGGCTAAATTAAAAAAAATATTTTTTGGCCGGACACAGTAGCTCACGCCTGTAATCCTAGCACTTTGGGAGGCCGAGGCCGGTGTATCATCTGAGATTGGGAGTTCAAGACTAGCCTGACCAACATGGAGAAAATACAAAATTCTGGGTGTGGTAGCACATGCCTGTAATCCCAGATACTTAGGAGGCTGAAGCAGAAGAATTGCTTGAATCTGGCAGACAGAGGTTAATGTGAGCCAAGATAGTGCCATTGCACTCCAGCTTGGACAACAAAAGCAAAACTCGCTTCTAAAAAAAAAAAAAATATAAATATATATATATATATATATATATATATATATATATATATATATATGTAGGGACAGGGTTTCGCTATGTTGCCAAGGCTGTGAAAACTTTCTAGTATGAAATTTTATTTCAAGATTCTGGAAGATATTTATAAATAGATAAGGTAGATTTATTTGTATTCACATATTATATTGAGAGGTAAAATGCTTTACATCACCAAAGTATAATAGAGTATATTCTATTGATATTGGAAGTGAAATCCATCAAGGTGCTTTGGTTAATAAGGGAAATGTTTTTCTTAGAGTTCTGCTGAGTCTGTGACTTCTGACTATTTGAATGAGTCCATTCTTTAACTGAGGTTTAATCTCTCTCTACATATTATAGACCTGAATGCTGATAGGTTAATGGACTTTTTTTTTTTCTCAAAAAGTATCTTTTGGGCTTCAGTTTGATGGTTGTGATACTAGAAAGGGGTCGTTCTCTAGTCCCCAAAAGAAGGTTCTTGGATCTTTCATAAGAAAGAATTCAGGGGCTGGCTCAGTGGCTCACGCCTGTAATCCCAGCACTTTGGGAGGCTGAGGCAGGCGAATCACTTGAGGTCAGGAGTTTGAGACCAGCCTGGCCAATATGGTGAAACCCCATCTCTACTAAAAATACAAAAATTAGCCGGGCATGGTGGTGGGTGCCTATTATCCCAGCTACTCGGGAGGCTGAGGCAGGAGAATCGCTTGAACCTGGGAGGTGGAGGTTGCAGTGAGCTGAGATTGCACCATGCACTCCAGGCTGGGTGATAGAGCGGGACTCATATAAAAAAAAAAAAAGAGAGAATTCCAGGCGAGTCCATAGAGTAAAGTGAAAGCGAGTTTATTAGAGAAGTAAATGAACGAAAGAATGACTACTCCAGGCCGGGCGCGGTGGCTCAAGCCTGTAATCCCAGCACTTTGGGAGGCCGAGGCGGGTGGATCACGAGGTCAAGAGATCGAGACCATCCTGGTCAACACGGTGAAACCCCGTCTCTACTAATACAAAAAAAATTAGCTGGGCATGGTGGCGGGTGCCTGTAATCCCAGCTACTCAGGAGGCTGAGGCAGGAGAATTGCCTGAACCCAGGAGGCGGAGATTGCGGTGAGCCGAGATCGCGCCATTGCACTCCAGCCTGGGTAACAAGATTGCGAAACTCCGTCTCAAAAAAAAAAAAAAAAAAAAAAGAATGACTACTCCATAGGTCCATAGGCAGAACAGCCCCAGGGACTGCTGGTCGGCTACTTTTATGGTTATTTCTTGACCATAGGCTAAACAAGGGGTAGATTATTCATGACCTTTTGGGGAAACGGGTGAGGAGTTCCCGGAACTGAGACTGAGGATTCCTTTTTCTTTTATTTTCTTCTTTTTTTGAGACGAAGTGTTGCTCTGTCTCCCAGGCTGGAGTGCAGTGACGCGATGTCGGCTCACTACAACCTCCGCCTCCCGGATTCAAGCAATTCTCCTGCCTCCGCCTCCCGGATTCAAGCAATTCTCCCAATAGCTGGGACTACAGGCGCCCACCACCATGCCCGGCTAATTTGTATTTTTAGTAGAGGGGGTGGGGGTTTCACTGGGTTAGCCAGGATGGTCTGGATCTCCTGACTTTGTGATCCGCCCGCCTCGGCCTCCCAAAGTGCTGGGATTACCGGCATGAGCCACCACGCCCGGCCCAGGTTCCTCTTTTTTTGGACCATATAGGGAACTTCTGGATGTTGCTGTGGCATTTGTAAACTGTCATGGTGCTTGTAGGAGTGTCTTTTGGCATGCTAGTATATTATAATTAGTGTGTAATGAGCAGTGAAGATGACCAGAGGTCGCTTTTGTCAGCATCTTGGTTTTGAGGGGGTTTGGCTGGCTTCTTTACCGCATCTTGTTTTATCAGCAGAGGCTTTGTGACCTGTGTCTTGTGCTGACCTCCTATCTCATCCTGTGACTAAGAATGCCTAAAGTGGGGATGTAGCCTAGCAAGTCTCAGCCTCGTTTTACCCATCTGCTATTCAACATGGAGTTGCTCTGATTCAAATGCCTCTGACTATTGTATGGGTTTATAACATGGTAAATGATAAATAAAAATTCCTCAAGCACTAATGCGTATTCATGATGACTGTTCCTGGCAAAAACACACATGCTTCACAGTGACAAGCATGGCATGTTTTCCAGTGGGTCCTGCCTGGGTAGGAGTGGAGCATATTCAAGATGAGAGCCAGATGGGAAAAGAGTGCTACCCAAGCCACTGCATTCTGGACCTTCTCTGCCTTCGTAATTATTTCTTTTTTGAATTTTTATTTAACAAATAAGGTCCCCTCTCTGAAGCATTTTCATGGTTCTTCTGAATTCAAACATCTGGTTTTATGTTTACTGTAAGTTCAGTTTTTCTTGGAATGGTCTTTTAAGTAATTAAATATTTCATCTCTTGGTAGAGATAAATGGGAGATTCAAATAGAAGACCTCAAGTCCCCTTCCAAAAGTATAAATTCTTTAGTTAAAGTAACTTTGAGAGGCATGGCCTTTCCTTCCATACTGTTTTGAAGGACACCGTCTCCTTAAAAGGAAAAGAAGATCTAAAAGGTATTTTAATGAAAAGCTAATACTTAAGACATTATAGTGATTTTTGTTGTAGTAATTCCACTTTGGGCAAAAGTGCAGCTTGTTCTATGGTCATTTGGCACTGTTAATACACAATCCAAGAACATGATAATGAATGTCAATTTTTACTTTAGATGACTAACTTTATGGCTGAATTTGTTTATAGTTCTTGAAAAAAGGCTAAGGTAGATTAATTTCAAAATAACATGTTAGTAACTATTTTCAAGATGTTCTTTGAAAATTTTTTATTATGGGAAACTTAGGACACAAATAGAGAAGAGAATGTAAGGAAGTCTCACGTATCTGTCTCCCGACCTCCACGATTATTAACCATGGCTAATGTTGTTTCCCCTATACCCTCTTCATTCTCCTGACTATATTATTTTGTAACCAATTTGAGATATGTCACCTCATCTGTAAACATTTTAGTATGTATCTCTAAATGCTAAGGATTCCTTTCAAAAGCGTAGTAACAGTACCACTATTACACCTAAAATAAACCCAGTAATTCCTTAATGCCATCAATTACCCAGTCAATGTTCAAATTTTCCTGGTTGTCTTACTAGTATTTTTTACACTTTAGTCAGGATCTAACAGGATATATTTAGATAATATGAGTCCTAAATTTCTATTAACCCTTAGATTTCCTCTTTTTTCTTTTCTTGCATTTTACTTATTGAAGACGTAATTTCTTTTTTTTTTTTTGAGACGGAGTTTCGCTCTTGTTACCCAGGCTGGAGTGCCATGGCGCGATCTCGGCTCACTGCAACCTCCGCCTCCTGGGTTCAGGAAATTCTCCTGCCTCAGCCTCCTGAGTAGCTGGGATTAGAGGCATGCGCCACTGTGCCCAGCTAATTTTTTGTATTTTTAGTAGACATGGGGTTTCACCATGTTGGCCAGGATGGTCTCGATCTCTTGACCTCATGATCCACCCGCCTCGGCCTCCCAAAGTGCTGGGATTACAGGCGTGAGCCACCGCGCCCGGCAAAGATGTAGTTTCTTTTAAGCAAGAAGAATGCCTCAGTAGGCTGGGCACAATAGCTCTTGCCTGTAATTCTAGCACTTTGAGAGGCAGAGGCAGGTGGATAGAGTGAGACCAGGGGTTCAAGATCGGCCTAGACAACATAGATCTCATATCTACAAAAAATTTAAAAATTAGCCAGGTGTGGTGCCACATGCCTGTAGTGCCAGCTGTATGGGAGGCTGAAATGGGAGGATCACTTGAACCTGGGAGGTAGATGCTGGCCACGGTGAGCCAGGATTGCTCCACTGTACTCCAGCCTGTGTGACAGAGCAACACCCTGCCTAAGTGCCTCTCAGAGGGAAGACCCACATGGGAGGTGAGTTTGTTTGTTTGTTTACCATAGAATTCTTACTTCCATTAGAGAAACATAAAATGAGACAATTTTAAGCCTGGAAGAGATTTTTAGCCATTAGTTCTTTCCAGTCATATCACCTCAGACTTTTGAACTTGAGTTTCATTTTGTTAGATCTTGAACTTGAAATTGTAGACATTTACAGTGAAGGGACATTGAGATAATCTGGCTCAACCCTCCTAATTTCACAGATGAGGAAATCAAGGAAGAAACTGAGGCCCAATGACATGTCTGGGTGGTTTGTTCAAACCATAATGTCAGCTGCTTCTCTGATATATTTCCCCTTTATTGCACTGATTTCTCCATACGTACTATGTGTGTACGGGGTTGTTTTTTCCCTAAACTGTCCTCTTTGTAGTCTAGATCTGATGACATTCCTCTATGTAATTGTAGAAATCACTGGTCTTGGAGAGCCATTTTTGAAGATGGGAGTGTGTCCTCTCATATCCTCAATGGTTTTGGGTTGGAAAAAACTGGGAACCCCTGCCTTCCCAGGGCCACATGCCCCTTTACTACAGGGTTTCACATAACTGAAGTAAGCTTTTCCATAGTGCTTTTGAGTATCTGAGGGCAAAGGGTAGTCTGTCCAGGAGCTTTGAAGTGGTGCAAGTTCCCACTGGGCACCAATCTGTATTTGAAACCCAACAGGGCAACAGGTGTGTTCTGTGAATATTTGACAACACTGTCATGTTGCCCTCTCTCTATATATATTTTTTGAGATAAGAGTCTCACTCCATCATGCAGGTTGGAGTGCATGACCATGGCTTACTGCAGCTTTAACTTCCTGGGCTCAACTGATCCTCCCACCTCAGCTTCCCAAATAACTAGGATTACAAGCACACACCACCATACCCAGCAAATTTTTAACTTTTATTTTTATTTGTAGAGATGGGGTCTCCCTATGTTGATCTCAAACTCCTGGGCTCAACTGATCCTCTTGCCTTTGCCTCCCAAAGTTCTGGGATAGGCATGAGTCATACCTTCTAAATATTAAAAAAAAAAAAAAAAAAAAAAAAAAAAAGCATTTCCACCTAACCCTTAGATTTCTGTAATCTATCTACCTACCAAGTTTCATAGACATTTTTTAAAGAACAGGATATTCTCATTGGAATGTGTTATCTGCTGTCTTGCTTTTAAGATGCTGTAATTGAATTTAATGTGTATTGATTCATGTTGATTTCAAGCCAGGCTAAAACCAGCCAGATTCTTCCAACATAAGATCAGTAGAAGTGCTAAGTGGTCCCACAGAGAACAAAATTCTCTCATAGAATTTTGAGAGAACAGAGACTTAACTTTGGTGGATAAAAAAAAAAGCAATGACTCTCACAAGCATTGTTAATAGAGATCTAACTAGTAATTCTACCAGAAAACCAGGAATATTCTAGATTCAATATGAGAAAAGTGTTATATTTCTCAGTAGTGTGGTTTGGGATAAATTAAGAATTAACTAGTTATAGAGCTTTATAGAAAGCATATTCTTCAGCTTTATTAAATCTTACCAAAGATTAGGATGTCTTTTAGATTAACTGCTGTTTTCCTACCACTATCTTATACATGACAAGTTATTATTATTATTATTATCATTATTATTTTGAGACAGAGTTTCGCTTTTGTTGCCCAGGCTGGAGTCCAATGGTGCGATCTTGGCTGACTGCAACCTCCGCCTCCTGGGTTTGAGTGATTCTCCTGCCTCAGCCTCCCAAGTAGCTGGGATTACAGGCATGTGCCACCATACCTGGCTACTTTTATATATATATATATATATATATATATATATATATATATATATTTTTTTTTTTTTTTTTTTTTTTTTTGAGACGGAGTTTCGCTCTTGTTACCCAGGCTGGAGTGCAATGGCACGATCTCGGCTCACTGCAACCTCCGCCTCCTGGGTTCAAGCAATTCTCCTGCCTCAGCCTCCTGAGTAGCTGGGATTACAGGCACGCGCCACCATGCCCAGCTAATTTTTTTGTATTTTTAGTAGAGACAGGGTTTCACCATGCTGACCAGGATGGTCTCTATCTCTTGACCTAGTGATCCACCCGCCTCGGCCTCCCAAAGTGCTGGGATTACAGGTGTGAGCCACCGCGCCCGGCACTTTTATATTTTTAGTAGAGATGGGGTTTTAACCATGTTGGTTAGGCTGGTCTCGAACTCCCGACCTCAGGTGATCCACCCACTTCGGCCTCCCAAAGTGCTGGGATTACAGGCATGAGCCACCCTGCTTGGCAACTGTTAATTATTTTAAAAGAATACCTTGTAGTTTAAGCATCAACTTTAAAGCTGCAGAGCAGGTATTATACAACCTGGCAGTTTTTTCTGGGACTCTATTAACTTGTATTTTTTTCACTTATGATTAGTATAAACATTCAATTATGTGATTTTAGTAGCATAAATAAATGAAGATGTATTTTTATAATATTTATAGCTGAAATTTTGATTAAGAAAAACCTACTTGCTCCTCTGTATCTTTTTCCTTTACTGCTTATCCACTGAATGCTCGGATTCAACACAGGAGTCAAACCATATACCATATATATATGTTCCATCTTGATGGTAGCCTAACTTTTTTTTTTTTTTTTCCCCGAGATGAAGTCTTGCTCTGTTGCTCAGGCTGGAGTGCAGTGGCGTGATCTCGGCTCACTGCAACCTTCACCTTCTGGGTTCAAGTGATTCTCCTGTCTGAGCCTCCCAAGTAGGTGGGATTACAGGCATCCACTACCACACCCAGCTAATTTTTTTTTTTTTTTGTCTTTTTAGTAGAGACAGGGTTTCACCATGTTGGCCAGGCTGGTCTTGAACTCCTGACCTTGTGATCCACCCGCCTTGGCCTCCCAAAGTGCTGGGATTTCAGGTGCGAGCCACTGCGCCTGGCTGATGGTAGCCTAACTTTAAACAGAACTGTAGTAGGGTGATGTGCTCGTATAGTCATGTTATATTGCCTTTTATAACTAATTATTTTGTGGACCAGAATAACGTACGTTCACACGTATATATTTTGCGATGGGGTCTCACTGTGTCACCCAGGGCATAGTGCAGTAGTGTGATCTTGGCTCACTGCAACCTTCGCCTCCCAGGCTCAAGTGATCCTCCTACCTCAGTCTTTTAAGTAGTTGCAACCACAAGTGCACGCTGCCATGCTTGGATAATTTTGTATTTTTGGTAGAGATAGAGTTTCGCCATGTTGCCCAGGCTGGTCTCGAACTCTTAAGCTCAAGTGGTCTGCCCGCCTAGGCCTCTCGAAGTGCTGGGATCACAGGCGTGAGCGACCATGCCTGGCCTCAGAATAACCTATATTATCATGATGCTTATAATATTTCTAAGCTTATATAAAGTTTGATTATTTTTATACCTTTACGATTGTACAATAATAATTTTTGGATACCTACCATGTACTGAGTACTTTACTTACACACCTTCCAATTCTTCTAACTGCCCTGAGCTGTAGATAATCAAATCCCTCATTTTACAAGTCAGGAAACTGAGGCTCAAAGAAATTAGGCAGGTGCTTGTAGCTTGTAAACTGATAAGCTGGGGTCTGGCTCTAGAACATATGCTTTCTGCACTGTACCACATTGTTGCTAGAGGTTGTGTGTGATAAAGAAAAACAAATTACTGAAAGAGCTTTCCTAGCTTTTCTCCTACCTCACAGGCTGTACTTTCTCAGTCATCATTGCGAAGTGTGATATGTTGGAGGACCCCAGGGCTCAGCCCCAGATGTCAGGGCTGATACACACAGTATCCTATTCTCTCTACACATAAGTGCTGGGGACCATATTTCTAGCTTTAGCCTCAGCATTTTTTTCTCAACTCCAGACTCATGTAGCCATTTGCTTACTCCACATCTCCACTCAGTTTTCTGAAGATGTCAAGCTTAACCTATCCAAAACCAAACTGTTGATTCTATCCCAAAACACTCTGACCTTCCTGAGCCCTCCCTATTATAGTAAATGGTATCACTTCTCACCTGGTTGCTCAGGCCCCTTTGGTGTTCTGTGTGACCCCTCTGTCTCTCAGACCCTGTATCCAAACCCCCAGCAAATACTTTTGCCACTACCTTCAAAATATGTCTGGAATCTATCTACTTCTCACCACCCCACAGCTGCCAACCTAGTCCAGGCCATGCTTCTTTCTAGCCCATCCTTCTACAGTAACTACCTACTTTTCTCCCTGCCTAGTTCCTATCAATGGTTTTTCCTCCACCCAACAGCTAGTCAATTCTATTAAAAGATAAGTCACAAAAATAAATAAATAAAAATAAAAGATAAGTCACATCATGTCATTCCCCTGCTCAAAGCCCTCCAGTGGCTTCCCCTTACACTTACAAAAAAAGCCAAAATCTCATTTATCTAACCCTCAAGATCTTACACATCCTGGCCTTGCCTGCCCTTTCCTACTCATTCTTCTACTTCAGTCAGATTAGAGGAGCAGCTTTGTAGCTCCCCAAACCTGCCAAGCATATTGCCATTTGCAGGGGCTTCGCATTTGCTGGACCCTCTGCCAGTTACAAACCTCCCACCTCATTCACTGGGTTTGCTTCCTCCCTTCATCCACATCTCTGCTCACTAGGCCTTCTCTGACCCACTCTAAGAGAGAACCCTCCCCATTCCATATCCCTCCCTTTACTCTGCTTCATTCCTCCTAATAGCACTTATCACTATCTGATGTTAATTTTGATCAGTTTATTATAAGTATGTAAGCTCCATGAATACAAGATCTTCGTTCATCTCTGTAGCCCCAGTGCTGTCAACAGTGCCAGGCACATAGTATTGAATAAATATTTGCTGAACTAATTAATGAATAATTTCCTAGACATTAGATCTCTTGCCTTCACTCATTCTCTTTTCACTGAATACATAAACAGTTGGCCTGTTTGTGTGTGTGTGTGTGTGTGTGTGTGTGTGTGTGTGTTTCTTATTCGTTTAAGCCACTCCTTGCTTATTTAGCCAAAGCTTACATCAGTTTCATAGCAGTAGAAAATAAGGGAGGCTGGGAGCTAAATGACAGAACTTAGGAACACAAGGAAACAATAGACACTGGGGTCTACTTGAGGGTGGAGGGTGGGAGGAGGGAAAGCAGCAGGAAAGATAACTGTTGGGCACCTGGGTGATTAAATAATCTGTGCAACAAACCCCTGTGACACGAGTTTACCTATGTAACAAACCTTCACATGTATGCTGGAACCTAAAATAAAGTTAAAAAAAATTAATATAATCACTATAGAAAACAGTATGGAGGTTCCTCAAAAAAATTCAAAATAGAATGACCATATTCCAGCAATCTCAGTTCTAGGTATATATACAACGGAAATAAAATCACTATTTTGAAGAAAAAAAAATAAGGGAGGTAGGGTCTTATTTACCTAATACACATCCTAGTATCTGATGAAATCAAGATGCACAGATGACTTTAAATCCAGAGCATTTTGCAGGGTGTAGTGGCTCACGCCTATAATCCCAGCACTTTGGGAGGCCAAGGAGGGCAGATCACGAGATCAGGAGTTTGAGACCAGCCTGGCTAACATGGTGAAACCCTGTCTCTACTAAAAATACAAAAATTAGCTGGGCATGGTGGTGGGCCTCAGGAGGCTGAGGCAGGAGAATTGCTTGAACCTGGGAGGCAGAGGTTGCAGTGAGCTGAGACCACAATATTGGACAGCCTGGTGACAGAGTGAGACACTATCTCAAAACAAAAAAATCCAGAGCTTTCAGGTTTGTTTTCCTTGCTTTTCTCCACAATTGATAAGTACTGGGCAAGGCTGGTCAAAAAACAATCACAGAATGTGTTACACTGCCTCAGTTTCCCCAGTGTAACTGAGAACAAGATTGGGTCTAAGAGGAACAGACCCAAGCAAACAAGCCTGCACTTTCCCACTTCCACTCTCAGATGCCATCATGTCTTCATTCATAAAGACAGTCATGTGTGTGGATTCTTTTTATTACACATCTGCCACATTCTTTTGTATTACAAACCAAGTCATCCAAGTCTCAGGACCCCCTCCTGCCCCGCAGGTTGCTATGTATAGCTAAGACCTTCCATTGATATATTGAGTTGCATTTCTGGCTGCCGGATCACTCCTTACACTTTTTAAAACAATTTATTTTTATCCTATATATTTAAGGGGTACAATATGATGTTTTGCTATACAAGTTCTGATAGGAGAAAAAGATATATTAACACATAGCGATTAAAATTCTAGCAATTGGCATTTTAGAAAAAGACGTATTAAAACATAGCAATTAAAATTTAGCAGTTGGTTGGCTTGATATTCTTAGAATCATCTAGTCTGGCGGTTCTCAAACCTGATTACTTAACAGAACCACCTGAGCTCCTTTTCAAAAATACAGGTTTCAGGTCCTACTTTAGCTCTGGGGTTGGAATAGGGCTCTGGTGTGTCTGGTATCGTAGATCCCACACACATTCTCTGTCTCTCTCTCTCTGTCTCTCAGATCACATATATTCCTTGTGATAGTAAGTGTTGTGAAGCAAACAAGGGGTAGAAAAATAGGAGTAAAGATGATGGGAAGGGCTTTCCGAGGAGGTAGTATTTAGTCTGTGATGGGAAGTATTAGGGAAAGAACATTTTGGGCAGGAAATAGCGTAGTGTACTCACAGAATTAAAAGCAGACTAGTGCGTCTGGAGTACAGCAAGTGAGTAAGGGAAGAGCTCTGCTTCAGTGGGAGGAAGGGGCTGAGACTGCATCACAGAGGCCTTGCAAACACCGAGGAAGAGTTGGTTTTGTTCTGAGTGTCGTCATTCTCTTAAGAACTATGGGAAATGGACTGTAAGAGAACAGAAGTGGAAGCTGTGAGACCCAAACCATTCTCTGATGATAAAGGGAACTATACTGTTGGCATCAAAGATGGAGAGGAGAAGGCAGTTTCAGGGTATAAGTTTTAAGAAAGTCAACAGGACTTGCTGATGAATCGGAAGTGGAGTGAGGGAGATAATGGGGAAACAAGGATGATGCAAAAGGGGTTTCATAAGAGGCAGCATAGGGTGTGGTTGAGTGCTCAGTTCCCTCATCTGTAAAATGGGGTACTAAGGTACCTCTCTGGGTTGGTGGTAAGTTGACATTTGTAAAGCACTTAAACAGAGCTTGGCACATGGTAAAACACTGTGTAAATATTAGAAGTGATTTGGATGATGTTTATTCATCCAAGGTCGCACAGCTGGTCAGCAGCAGGTCCAGGACAAGAAACCATGACTTAGTCTCTTGGTTTAGTGCATTTTATGCTGCACTGAGCTGCCTCTTTCAATTACCTTTGAACTTATTTATGCAGACTCTTGGTTGAGGGTTTGGCCTCATGGTACATGAAGAGTTGCTCTTATCATAACACATGAGCTTTGCACCAGACATGATACATTGCTAGGGTTGGCCAGATGCGGTGGCTCACGCCTATAATCCCAGCACTTTGAGAGGCCAAGGTGGGCGAGTCATTTAAGGTCGGGAGTTTGAGACCAGCCTGGCCAATATGGCGAAACTCTATCTCTACTAAAAATACTGGCTGGGCATGGTGGCAGGTGCCTGTAACCCCAGCTACTAGGGAGGGTGAGGCAGGAGAATCTTGAACCGGGGAGGTGAAGGTTGCAGTGAGCTGAGATCACGCCACTACACTCCAGCCTGGGCAACAGGGCAAGACTCTCAAAAAATAAAAATAAAATAATAAATAATAAAAAAAAAAATTGCTAGGGTTTTTTGCATAGCTGGACATTCAGATTATTTTGGCTATCCATAAAATGGTGCCATTCCAGACAAAACACAGGGCCTGTATGGTCAGAGGAAGAGGGTACTAGAAGAAAGATGTTCTGTGGATAGTTTGAAGTGTTAAAAGAAATATCTTCCAGAATGTGCTCGTGTTGTTCACATGCTTAGAATAGAGTAGGCACATGGACAACACTAAGAGATGGCATTAAGAGTCCTTAATACCGGAAGTTAGAGGTCAGTGCATGCCAGGAGAAGGAAAGAAATACAGCTGAGAATGCTAGTATAAATCCCCCAGATTGTCAGTTTTCTAGTGATATATCTTTAAAAAGTGTTTGAAGTGCTTCTATCTGTCAGTTTCAACTAAGCTACTTTCTAAAAATTGTTCTTTGTACTGTGCTTGTCTCCTGAACCTCTTCAAGTTTAATGCATGCAATATGTGGGTGAAAATCCTATCAGCCTCAGTTCCTATCCCCCAAAGTCTGAGAAGCAGATTTTAGAAACACATTGTTGCACCTTCGAGGATTTGTCATTTTATTAAATTGGACCTGAGACGATTTTCATTGTGCCTTGTAGAAAGAATTTCAGAAAGAGGTGAGAGAAAATGCCAACTCAGCCCTTCCTCCCTCATGTTGACTGTCTGTTTTGTTGCACCTCTATCTCAAACAGCATAGGGAGGACTGTTCTTCATTACCAGGGAATGTGAGTCATTCCCAGATTTGTGTGATTGGGATTCCAAAGCATTGCTGTATCCGATGGTCTTATTAAATCCAAGTGTCAGTGCAGCTTTTCAGACTGTAGGGGAGAGCTCAGTTACAGCTGGTGACCTGGTTCTAGTTACCACACAGAGAAACTGGCGAGAGCAGTGACCCCCTCCGAGTACCCAGAATTCCACATGGATGGCTGTTACCAACTGTTCCCAGATTTGGGGGTTTCCTGGTTCACTTCATGGGCTTCAGTACACTTCAGCTCTCTGTTTAGATCCTAGTTGGGATCTGTATGCTTTACAGGAAAATGTTCTACTGTCTGTAGACAAGCTAGTGCCAAGATTAGCCTGGCTTTTTGAGGGTACCTAGTTCAGATTTATTTAGCCCCAGAAGTGTTAACTGCACTGTGTCCAGGATCTAGCAAGACATTATCCATTTCCAACTTGGTCCAAACAAAACAAAACATCAACCAAAGAGGGAGGAAACTATGAATGTTGCCAGAAAATTAGTTTGCTCTGTCTTTTCTTTCTCCTAGAGTGTTTCACAGCCAATGGTGCGGATTATAGGGGAACACAGAACTGGACAGCACTACAAGGCGGGAAGCCATGTCTGTTTTGGAACGAGACTTTCCAGCATCCATACAATACTCTGAAATACCCCAACGGGGAGGGGGGCCTGGGTGAGCACAACTATTGCAGGTAAGATGGGGCCACGCAGTACTTTAAAAAGACAGATTTATATCTGGTCTCTTCTTCGAACTCCTTTCATCCCAGCTCACAACTTGGGAAAGACTTTTGGTCACCTCAGAGACTTATTTTGTCAGCTTTTAAAATATTTCTCCCACACTTTACTCACACACACACACACACACACACAAACACAATTTGCCACTCTTTTCAACACTCTTTTCACTCATTAACATGCTTTAATGCTGGTTTTCAAAGCTCTGCTTTTCTGTCTGATCACTTCTTGTCTCTTTGGGAGGGTTTTCTCAGTTAGCCCTACCACCAGTGGACAATACACAGTTAGAAGAGCAGCCTACGCTACTGAGAATGTCATGGCCAAACAGCACCATCTGTGACCCAAGCCTCCTGCTTCTGAGCAAAGGAAGCTGCCTACATTATTCTACCTCCGGCCAGCCCAGGATAACCTTGCTCTGGGAACAGCTGTATCCATCAGATGTGTGTGCTGTTTACTTCCTTTTAGTAGACTAAGTGTTTCTTTGCTTTTCACCTCCTGTCTGATCCTAGCAGGGAATCTTAACTTGACATCCGTGGTACTTCAGATGTGTATTCACAATTCCTGGGGATGATCTATAGCTTTGATCAGCTTCTCAAAGTCATCTGTGATTGAAAACAGGTTCAGAATCACTGGTATGTAGGGCCCAGAAAAAAGATTGTAAGCACTTCTGGTTACACATTTGTGCTGCTTGTGCCCAAGATCCTGGTAATGAGACTCATGGTTCAGCAATGCACTGAATTTAATTATTATTAGGACAGGTGCAAAGGCAGCCTCTTGAGCCCTTGGGACAGGAAAAAAATGATTGTTGAACTATACACCATGTCCCTGGTTCTACATATGTTGGGATCTCAACCATGGTGCTATTGACCCAGCTGAGCCAACATACATTTTCCTGTATTGTGTGGGCCACAGTGTTTACCTTCTGCCCTCTACATACCTTTGCTAACACTCTAGGGACCTTGTAGTTGTCTCAAAGTCACCAGGCCTTTAGTCTATGTTCTCTTTATCCCCATACCTTCAGCACTTCCTTTCACCTCTGTCCTATCTTGTATCAACTGACCATTCCCTCCTAGTCGCCATTAACTTATTTTGTGTGTTATGAAAGTGTTAAAAGCTTGTTCTTTAAAAAAACTTCTCAAACACTACAGATGTATGTTGTTTAAATAGTTAAAGTTCCCCATTTTACCCATTTTTCTTGAAACCCTCCCCACCAAGTCCCAAGTCCCAGAGACAATTTATGTATTTGCCATGTCACATTTTGCTATCTGTTGTATTTCCTTGTTAAAGTTACACGTGCTCATTAAATAATTCTTTCATATTTTATTTTCAAACTTATACATATTTTTTTCATTAATTAAAAAATTAGTCTCACCCCATTTTTTATTTATTACCTTACCCTAGGTTTTCTATTTATAGGAATAGTTGGGTTGGGTTGAGAAGAGTGTTTAGGAAGAGAAACAAGTATTTGGTTTTTGTCTTTCCATAGTTACTTATCTTCTTTTTCCAAAGTGTCTCTTGGTAGTAGGCTGTTGGTTTATTCTATTGCTCTGTTACTTCCTATCAAACAAATCTTAGAAGAGCTCCTGTTTTTAAGTCTGACTTTTTTTTTTTTTTTGAGATGGAATCTCGCTTTGTCACCCAGGCTGGAGTGCAGTGGCATGATCTTGGCTAACTGCAACCTCCACCTCCTGGGTCAAGCAATTCGCCTGCCTTAGCCTCCTGAGTAACTGGGATTAGAGGCCTGTGCCACCACGCCCGGCTAATATTTTTTTGTATTTTTAGTAGAGATGGGGTTTCACCATATTGGCTAGGCTGGTATCAAACTCCTGACCTTGTGATCCACCTGCCTCAGTCTCCCATAGTGCTAGAATTGCAGGTGTGAGCCGCTACACTCAACCTTAAATATGACTTTAAGGTAAATTTTAAGTTTCCAGTGAGGCCTAATTTATGTGAAAAAACTTTTCTTTCTTATGGATTAGCACCCACTTCTACCCACAGGCTCCTAGAAATGCACCCATAAACTTCCATTAAGAGAGCAGTGAGAGCCAGGAGGGCCAACCTTTCTCCTTAGCCCTGGGCAGCCATCACATCAAACCCTCTCCTTTGATTTGATGGAATGCAGGAGACCTGAACTATTTAATACCAGTTTATACTTTGGAAAAGGGAGGCTGAAATTGTGGATTATTACATCAAAGAGTCCAGGCCTTTTGTTTTAGCACTGCAGCAAAGTCAAGGATGAATTTGCTTGTTCTTTATTAAGCTATTCTGATGCTTTTCAGTATGGCTTTGACATTGATAATAAACAGTTGTTTTCTAAGGGCTTTACCAAATAAATACTACATCAAAGCTGAACACTGAATAGAGGAGGAAAATGACAGTGAAATATTGTTTAAAGAAGGGCTTTGTACAAGTTCTCCTACTTTGATTTCTCAGCTGACACCCGACACCATGTTTGTCTTGTGTGACTTTTTCAGACCCATCACATTAGAGATGTCTGAGAGTTGGTGAGTGATGGGAATGCACTTTTCTGGGCTCAAAGTAACTGGCTTAGAAGGAAAGCAGAGAATGGGGAAGAGCGGAGTTGGTGCTGGCACCTGCCTTTGGGCACAAGAAATAAAAGGACGCTTTGTGCTTTGGGAAAGCTTATCTTCCAGGCCACACGGTAGGCTTAGCCCGCTCTGGCCTGATAGGGTTTGTTCCCCGGCTCCTGCGGGTCTTTATGCCCATTTCCGGCCTAACCAGAGTGTCAGGTTTCCAGTGTTCTGAGTCTAAATAAAAGGGGCTTGGAAAGCAGTGGAGTCTATTCTGTGTGTCCAGTAGCCCCTGCCGTTTTATTTGTCTGCTTCAGTAGTGTTGCTTGTTATTGTTATGGCATCTGTGGGTTGAAAAGACCTTAAAGGGTATTTATTCCAGGCTATTCTCATTTAGAAATGTGAAATACATCTTTAAAAATATCTCCATATCAGAAATTGGTACCGCATGACAGGATCACAAGTTCTAACTGAAACTCTGGCGCAGTTTTCCTCAGTATTCTCTGAGGAGTCAGCATTTTGAGGAAGGAATAGCACCCATTTCTAGCAAATGTGAGCCTGATCCTGATGAAAGCTTGTCAGTGGAGTCTTTATTAAGTGAATTGTATTTTACTGTTTAAAAATTACACCATTGGAGTATTCACTATCGAGGAAACAATACCAGAAAAGAAAAAAAAAATGAAATCACCAATAGTTCCAGTGTCTAGAGATACTTTATAAGAGTTTGGTGTACATTCCTCCTTAAGTACATCTTTTCAAAACATGGGATTGTGTCATCTATTGGGTTTTATAACTACCTGTTTAAAAAAAAAATCTAATAAGGCTGGGCACAGTTGCTCACGCCTGTAATCTCAGCACTTTGGGAGGCCGAGATGGGCAGATCACTTGAGATGAGGAGTTGGAGACCAGACTGGCCAACATGGTGAAAACCCACCTCTACTAAAAACAAACAAAAAAATCAGCCAGGTGTGGAAGTGTGCACCTGTAGTCCCAGCTACTCGGGAGGCTTGAGGCAGGAGAATTGCTTGAGGCTGGGAGATAGAGGTTGCAGTGAGCCGAGATCACGC
Source organism: Aotus nancymaae (assembly GCF_030222135.1). NCBI lineage: Eukaryota > Metazoa > Chordata > Mammalia > Primates > Aotidae > Aotus > Aotus nancymaae. Next base: position 3,947,445 of record NW_026988491.1, read on the forward strand.
CACTGCACTCCAGCCTGGGTGACAAAGTGAGAGTCCATCTCAAAAAAAAAAAAAAAAGTCTAATAAGGCATTGTGAATATATTTGCAAATTAATAAGACTGGTTTCTATACCACATTTTCCCTAGCTCCCTAGTATTCCCTTCTATGGATATACTATTTATTTAACCAATCCTTTATTGTTGGATATTTGCTATTTCCACCTGTTTTTTATATTATAAAAGTGTTTTGCTGAACATCTATATAGGTAAGATTTCCTTAGAATAAATTCCTAAAGAGGAAATTGCCAAGTAGAGGGTTTGCATATTTCTAGGGCCTTTGGCTCTAATTACCAAATTGCTGCTCTGACTGGTTGTGTCAGTTCGCATATTCATCAGCAGCACTGAGAGTCCCTGTGCTCACTCAGCCTTGGAATCTCCATGTTCACAGTCAAGGTGCCAGTGCTATTTGGCATGATGTGTGCAGTGGTCATTTGTCCTAGTTAAACTATAGTGAATTTACCTAAACATATATTACCTTTGCTCACTTTCCTCCATACTCTGAAGTATATGTCATGGTAGATACGTTTGTTCTTGTAATATTACCATATTTTCCTTTTTGACAAGAGATGGCACTGAGATACAGACCAAGTATTAGAAACAATACAGAAGCAAAGCATTTCCTTTTCTGTAAAACTGAAAAGCAATGAACCAGCTGAGTTAACACATCAGAAATCATCAATTTAATCCTTTTCCCCAACAGAAACCCAGATGGAGACGTGAGCCCCTGGTGCTATGTGGCGGAGCATGAGGATGGTGTCTACTGGAAGTACTGTGAGATACCTGCTTGCCAGAGTAAGACCGCAATACCCAGTGTGATGGTTTACAGGACTGAACACTAAGAGTGCAGAGAGGGAAGCCCCTGCCTGAGGTCAGGTAGTTCAAGACAAGCCTGGCCAATATGGTGAAACCCCGTCTCTATTAAAAATACAAAAAAATTAGGTGGGCGTGGTGGCCGGTGCCTGTAGTCCCAGCTAGTTGGAAGGCTGAGGCAGGAGACTTGCTTGAACCCAGGAGGCAGAGATTGCAGTGAGCTGAGATCATGCCACTGCACTCCAGCCTGGTGACAGAGTGAGACTCCATCTCACCAAAAAAAAAAAAAAAAAAAGCCAAAAGAGCTCAGTGCCTACAGCTGAAGAAAAAGACAGTGCATTCATAACCTGCAGACCTAGTACTCACCTTTTGTAATTTAAATGCCCAGATGTCAACACTGCCTGGCAGTTAGGCCTTAGCTTCACTGTCCTTCCAACCTGAGTGTGCCTTAATCCAGTCCCCAAATTGAGAAAACAGTAAAGAACAGAAGAATGGGCTTTTGCTCAGTCTGCTTAATCAAATTTTTAAAACAAAAAACATCTCATTTGCCTCTAGTTATGTAAAGAAGAAAGAGGCAGAGGGAGAGGAAAGCAGATTTTCCTCGGTCCATTTGTTCAACACAAAGATGGTCTTTTAGTACCAGCCTGTGTCATTCTCTTGGGAGTGGTAAAGAGGGGGGTTTCAATCTGGGCACTTTTATTTGGAAAGATAATCTTCAACTTGCATTTCTAAAATACAATCTGGGCCAATAGTAACTGATTCATGTGGTCATTGAAACCAGGTTCTAGAGGAGAGAATTATAACAAAATGCTACAAACAATTTAGTATGCCTCTAATTTGTAATATTTACCATATATACTTTACTGTTCCAGAAAAGGAAAATTAAATATTATTTCAGTTTTTCTGTGGCCCCTTGATAACTCTCTCAAATCTCTAAAGCTGGCCTTGAAGTGGTCTGGGCAGAGAGATTTGTAGAAGTTGGGAATGAGAGCTCTATAGTACCTGCTTTCTGGGGATAGAGGATGGGCGGTGTCTGGCTTTGGTTCTTTGGAAAAACCTTCAGTTTACCCTGTGGGCAGCAGGGCTCCCCATCAAGCCGGACCTCAGACATTGAGTCTGGCAGAATATTGTGCTTCTAGCATGTCTGATTAACATAGTTGAGCAAAAATTCTTGTACTGTTCATAGCAAGAGACATTGGTAATTGCCTGGTGGATTTAACCAAGATACAGCCTGCCTATTTTAGGCCACTTTTGTCCTATTTCTGGATGTGAAGTCACAATTTTCATGAATAATACTAACCCTCTGCATGAAGCCTGCTATTCATGATTAGCATTGAACTTGTCATACAGAAAAAGGCCTGTGACATGATCATATTCCTGGAAAGTTCATATCTGAATATAACAGACCCAGCAGGAGCCAGGGGGAGTGAATGTGTAGGGACAAAGCAGAATGTGGCTGAATGGTGGGCCATTGTATGGAAACCAGATCTCTGCCCCTTGTGTGTTATGTGTAGAGCTACAACAAGCAGGAGGCAGACCTGAAGTGCGACTCAAATGGGAGCAGAGAGAAATCTGAACTGTACTCTTGACCTGCAGAGCACGGATTAGAACTTACCGTTAAAAGAACAACTCGGAAGTAATTGGATTTACCCCTGAAACTGCTTCTGCCAGTATGTTTCTCAGAAACCCCAAGTTCTTATTGCAGCCAGGAGAAATGCAGACTTCAAAAGCAAATTCCAATGTTATCAGGTTTATGTCTCTAGATCTCACGCTTTAGATCTCTAGGGCCTGTTGGTTTGACTATTGAGAACTATTTTTTGTTTGCTGAAAAACATTCTCCCCACCAATTTCTACAAATCCAGCTATAAAAATTCATCTTTGAAACAGGGAAATTTGAATACAGACTGAGTATTAGATTATATTAAGGAATTACTGTCAATTTTATTAGCTACAATAATGGCATGGTGGTTAAGTCCATTAAAATTACAGATACATACTGAAATATTTGTGGTTGAAATGGCATTATATTTTGGATTTGTTTGAAAACAATCCAGCCCCCCCGAAGAGTGACTAAGTGAGGGTGAGAGAAATAGATGAAACAAGAATGGTTTAAAAAAAAGTGGATATTTGTCGATGTTGGGTGAGGGGTTCTTTATTCTTCCCCACTTTTGTGTATGTTTGAAACTTTACATAATACAATTTAAAATTAATTTTATAATATTTTAAATATGAAGAATACATAAACACAGCATTCTGAGTATCTAGATTCAAATATGTAACATGATTAACCTAAATTGTAATGCTTTTCTTTTTAGACAGAGTCTTGTCCTGTCATACAGGCTGGAGTGCAGTAGCAAAATCTTGGCTAATTGTAGCCTCTCCCTCTTAGGGTCAAGCAGTCTTCCCACCTCAGCCTCCTAAGTAGCTGGGCCTACAGACATATGCCATTACACCTGGATAATTTTTGTATTTTTTGTAGAGACAGGGTTTCGCCTTGTTACCCTAGTTGGTCTCGAACTCCTGAGTTCAGCAATTCTCTTGCCTGGGCCTCCCAAATTGCTGTGATTACAGGTGTGAGCCACTGCGCCCAGCCAATTGTAATACTTTTACACATAACCCACAGGTATATCTGATGTCACTGTTAAAGTTAGTTATTAAAGTTATAGTTATTGAACTTGTTAAAACTATTAGTTATTTAAGGGCCAGGCACGGTGGCTCATACCTGTAATTCCAGCACTTTGGGATGCCGAGGTAGCAGATCATGAGGTCAGGAGTTCAAGACCAGCCTGGCCAAAATGGTGAAAGCCTGTCTCTACTAAAAATAAAAATAAAAAAATTAACTGGGCATGGTGGTGCGTGCCTGTAATCCCAGCTACTTGGGAGGCTGAGGCAGGAGAATTGCTTGAACTGGGACCTGGGAGGCAGAGGTTGCAGGAAGCCGAGATTGCATCATTGAACTCCACCCGGGGCTACAGAGTAAGACTTCATCTCAAAAAACAAAAACAACCTATTAAAGCTAATAAATAAAGTTTAAAATCACAAGAACTTGGCTGGGCACAGTGGCTCACGCCTATAATCCCAGCACTTTGGGAGGCCGAGGCGGGCGGATCACGAAGTCAAGAGATTTAGACCATCCTGGACAACATGGTAAAACCCTGTCTCTACTAAAAATACAAAAATTAGCTGGGCGTGGTGGCACACGCCTGTGGTCCCAGCTACTTGGGAGGTTGAGGCAGAAGAATCGCTTGAACCCAAGAGGTAGAGGTTGCAGTGAGCCGAGATTGCGCCACTGCACTCCAGCCTGGCGGCAGAGCAAGACTCCATCTCAAAAAAAAAAAAAAAAGTTATTAGTTGTGCCAAATGACATTTCTTAAGCTCTGACCATCTGTCAGGACTTGTACAAAATGGGGGACACAAGGATGGTATGTTCTGCAGCCTGTGGGGAGCCCTCAGTCTGGGACAGAAGACAGACACATGAACAGATAAGCATATGCAAATTACTCTATAATAAATGAGGCGAGCAAAAGGTTGGGAACACCCAAGAGGGGCATCTGTCTGGCATGGCAGGGAGGCAGGAGCTATTGTCTGTCAAAGAGGGCTTCTGGAAAGAGAAGGGTCTTAGTTTAGGGCTTCTCCACTTTAAATTATATCCAATCACCTGGAATCTTATTACAGATTCTTAACATTAGGTCTAGAACAGGCCTGAGTGTCTACATTTCTAACAAGCTTGTGGGATGCCAGAGCTGCAGGACTACACTTTTAAGTAGCAAGGTTCTAGATGTTAGGGCTGGGTGTGGTGGGGGTAGTGAGGGCATTGGAGGCAAAGGAAACAGTTTGCACCCGCATGTGCGTATGTGCGCACGTGCACACACACACGCACACGCACTGATGAATGCCAAGCAAGTTGGTGCTGCTGAAACATACATTTTAAGGAGAAAGGGGCAGGAGATAAGGTCTGAGAAGTAAACAGGACTAGATGATGTCAGGTCTTATGGTCTGGGTATGAAGCCTGGGCCTGATCCAGGAAGATGGTGATGAAGCTGAGGTGAGGGCTGAATGTCTGAAGGAGACATTTCCCCATAGTTCCTTAAACCTCTATTAGGGATTTGGATCAAGATTGCCCGCTTTTAACCTATAAGAAATTCTCTAGTGATTGTATCATTCACACAGATTAGCCCTAAGAGGATGCTAGCAGTCACATCTCTGCAATACGTGTGGAACCTTAGGTCCATCTCAGCTGGTAACCTCACTGGCTTGGGTTTCTTTTAACTAAATAATACCTGGACCTGTTAAAAATAGATTTCAGATGTTAGTATTTGCCTTACAAAAATCAGCCCTAAAAGTAGGATGTGAAAGCTTCCTATTATGAACCCTGATAAGACTTTTTAAAATTGTGTGTAGAGTTTGAGTAAAAAGCCAAGGGCGCTGCGGCAGTGGTGGTCAGGGCAGTTTCTCAATTATAGAAAATGTTTTGTTTCTGTCAGCACTTTCTGTGTTTCAATGTCAGCACTGCTTTTTAGTATGTTTCAGCTATTGCTGAGTGCCTACTATGTACAAAAAGCCACTTATATTCACATTATCTTATTTAACCTTTTCAACAATCCTATGAAGCAGGCGGCATGCCTACTCTCCCGCCTCCATTTCTCAGATAAGAAAATTGAGCCTACATGGTTAAGTGATTTGGTGAGGATTATACTCTGAGTCAAACAGGATCTTTGACTAGGACAAGACCAGTGCCTTTTCCTTCTAGTACTTGAGAACAGTCCCATTTCCTTTATTTCCTTGAAAACAGGGGCTCTGGGATGGATTTGGGCTACTGTTGAGGTCATTCTTCAGAATTTTCTTTGTCAATTGTTTGGGAATTAAAGTTTGAAATTCTGATAGTATGGTGAATTATTAAGATTGCTTTTGTGACATTGTGGAAACCAAAGGATTAACTCAGTGGCGACAGAGGGTCTGCAGTTCATGCTGTTAGCTCTAAGTCATTTTCTTTTCTTCTTTGGCTTTGGGAAATCCCAAGCCCCAGGAGTAAAGCAGGCTGAGACAGGATCTGGGAAGCATTTGCTGCCCAGCAGAGCCGCTCTGCAGTATGCTGGGCTATCTCTGTGGGTGTTCCCAGACCAGCTGTTTTCAGCTAGGAAAGGGCTCCCCTGGGGTTGGACCCACTGCACAAAACAGTTCATCAGCAGCTTTGTCCGGGCCCTAGGTTCTCTCCCAATACCATGTTGTCACTGCTGTGGGCTGAAGTTCACCTTCTCTAAAGTGGCACATCCCTATGTCCCATTTATACTTTTTGGGTTTTTTTTGAGACGCAGTTTTGCTCTTGTTGTCCAGGCTGGAGTGCAGTGGCACAATCTTGGCTCACTGCAACCTCCACCTTCCAGTTTCAAGCAATTCTCCTGCCTCAGCCTCCTGAGTAGTTGAGATTATAGGCGCCTGCCACCACACCCGGCTAATTTTTGTATATTCAGTAGAGATGGGGTTTCACCATGTTGGCCAGGCTGGTCTCGAACTCCTGACCTTGTGATCCACCCGCCTCGGCCTCCCAAAGTGATGGGATTACAGGCATGAGCCACTGTGCCCAGCCATGTACCATTTATACCTTACAGCTAAAGTGAAAACTCCCAACTTTCGTTGATAGCCAAAGCGGTATTGAAATGAACATTAATAGTCTGGGCAAGGTGGCTCACGCTTATAATTCCAGCACTTTGGAGACTGAGGTGGGAGAATACCTTGAGCCCAGAAGTTCAAGACTAGTCAGGGCAACATAGGGAGACCCTGTCTTTATAAAAAATTTAAAAATTCACCAGATGTGGTAGCATACGCTTATGGACCCATCTTCTCAGGAGGATCGCTTGAGCTCAGGAGGTTGAGGCTGAGCTCACATCACAGACACCCTTGTTTTGCTTGATTGTACTTTTATTTGTGGACGAGTGCTGTTGGAATTTATGGGGGCTTTACCCTGTCAAGCCACTCCTTGGTAGCCATTAAAAAGAGCTATATATTTCAACAATCTTTCCCACACCTAGTACAGTGGGAATTGTATAAGTGCTTCCTAAATATTCTTTCTTGGTTGGGCGTGGTGGCTCACGCCTATAATCCCAACACTTTGGGAGGCCAAGATGGGCAGATCGCTTGAGCCCATGAGTTCGAGACCAGCCTGGGCAATGTGGTGAAACTCTATCTCTACGAAAAATACAAAAATTAGCCAAGTGTGGTGGGCATATGCCTTTAGTCCAGCTACTTGGGAGGCTAAGGCAGGAGAATTACTTGAGCCCAGGAGGCAGAGGTTGCGGTAAGCCTAGATTGCACCACGGCGCTTTAGTCCGGATGATGGGAGTGAAACCCTGTCTCAAAAAAAAAATTCTTTCTTGATGCCATGAAATCTTATCTCTTCCTCTCTTCCCATAAGAGACAACACAAGCTGGTGGAAAGATGAAAAGAATGTGGACATCTGAGTCATACCCAGTTAGGTTTGAATCATTATCCACTTAATAGCTTTAGAACAATGACTCTCAGTTGTGCCTGGGTTTCCTCATCTGTGCCTTCCAGGGTTATTTTGAAGATTAAATGAATAAAGTGCACACACTACCCCAAGTCCTAGCACATATCAGGTAGACATGAATGTACCAGCAGGTATTGTGATGGTATGCTTTTCTCAGGGAATGGACTATCGTTAGTATATCCCTGTTATCTAATTCCTAGAATACATTATTCATAACCTGCATTTTATTTCTGCCCATCCGTTTTTTATCTGGCTGACCATGGGTCTTAATACCAGGTGTCAGCTGCTGCAGTGGCTGTTCCCTGTGGCCTGCTGCAGCACTGAACTCAGGGAACACAAGAGGAGCCATGTTTCTTGGTTTGTTTGTTTGTTTATTTGTGACAGGGTCTTGCTCTGTTGCCCAGGCTGGAGTGCAGTGGCATGCTCATGGATCACTGCAGCCTTGACCTCCCAGACCCAAGTGATCCTCCTACCTCAGTGTCCCAAGTAGCTGGGACTACAGGTATGCACTACCATGCCCAGCAAATATTTTTACTTTTTGTAGAGATGGGGTCTTGCTGTATTGCCCAGGCTGGTCTCAAACTCCTGGACTCAAGCAATCCTCCCACCTCTGCCTCCCAAAGTACTAGGATTATAGGTGTGAGCCACTGTGCCTGGCTCCCACGTTTGTTCCTACAATGCAGTTTTATGGTTTCAGATCTGGCATGTACTCTGTTATTTTTTGGTTTTGCCAGTGGGTATTATCTAATTTTCCATTTAAAAAATATAGACTTTCTGAACCAAATGGATATTGGTTCAGTGACAGATGCAAATGTTCTAAAGCACAGTTGTGTAAAGCACACTAGTGACTTAAAAAGGAAAACTCATTCAAACTGATAGGGATGCCTTCACTGAAAATCTTTATACCAGCACTTGCCTGTAAGGAACATACATAAATGTAAGAAATAGCCCCTCAATCTTGTGATGTAATTGGGAATCTGAGTTATAAACCTAAGAGAAAATTGCAGATGAGCACACCAATTATATAAATAAGTGTTGAATTATGAGGTAGAGTGTTGTGAGTTTTGAAGACAGGACGACTCAGTATTGTGGAAACTGGGAAAAAGGTGGCTGGTGGCTGGTGGCTGGATGGGTCAGGGAATAGCAGGACAGAGGCTTGTAGGAAGCACAGACTTGATTTGTGTGGGTTGGGATCCAGGCTTCCTGAGTAGAGGAGTGGACAGAAAGAAACCAGGTCAGACCTAGAAAGCAAGAGTTGATTAGATGTGACTAATATGCTGAAAGCCCTAGTTTAAGAAGAAAAGCAAGCCCAGTGTCATTTAAAGGACAGATCAAAGGAAGAAAGTTTGGGAAAGAGAGGATGGGTGTAGATTTCTAAACTCAGGAGATAAGATCCTGAGCTGTGATGGCAGCAGTGAGACCAGACAGGAAGGATTAAGTCCAAAATATGTTTAGGAAGAACACAGAGTTTGATGACAAATGGAATGTATAAGGGATGAAACAGCAGGAAGAGGTTCCTTGCCTGGGATATTTGTGGTGTCCCTGAAAAAAAGTCCAAGTCAACAAACAAGCTTTTCTTCCCAGGGACACAGCGGTTATCTTTCCTCTTGAACTGGGACTGACCTTTTACCAAGTAAGCTGTACTAGTTGTTTATTGCTGTGTAATGAGCCATCCCCAGTCCTATTGGCTTAAGCACCAGTAGTTATCATTTCTCCCAGTTCTGTGGGTCAACTGAGTTTCAGCTAAGCGGTTCTGCTGCTGCTGTCACCTGGGCTCAGTGACGTGCCTGCATTCAACTGGGACCTCTGCTGGCATTCAGGGGGGCTTCAGACCTCTATCCAGTGTCTTCTCTCCACAGCAGTGTATTCAGACTTCTTATATGGTGACTGGCTTCCAAGAGAGAAGAAGCAGAAGCTGCCATTCCTCTAGAAGGTGTGAACTCAGAAGTCCACTACATTCTATGAATCAAAGCAAGTTGCAAGGCCAGCCCTGATTTAAGAAGTGGGGACATCTAATAAAGTGGGAGCAACACACATATACAGGGAGGGTAGAAATTACTAGAGCCTTTTTTGAACTCTACCATATTAACTCACCAGAAACTAAGTTTCAGAGAAGGAACTCACACAGGAGGGAATTACTGCTGTGATATGTCCTGGCCTTACGGGATCAGGATCTTTAGGAACTCTTACTACCTCCCGCTAAGGGCAGAATTTCACAGGGGAAGAAAAGGCTGTGCTTATTTATTTATTTGGATGTGTTGCTCTAAAACTCAGGGGCACAAGTAAGACTGCTTGAAGAATCAGAGTGACCGAAAAGGAAGTTTATGTTTAGAAAGTTATAGTGGTAGGGTGGGGCCATATTGTGAGAAGGAGTTGGACCAAGATGGCAGCTGTCAGATTTGGAATGGAAGTTGAAGATGAAGTTTAGTGAGCTTATGGTCACGGGTCTGAGGGTGTGGATGAATCTACACTTAACCTGTTGATGCTTTGAAAGAAGTATTCAAATAGATTGGTCGTTGAATAGGATACCAGCTGCTGCACTTCAGGTGTACATAGTTTTTGTTTCCATGGAGGGGAGAAATCAGCTACTGAAGCACCAATGTGGGGTCCTTGAAGCAGAAGATAGTATTGACACAGGGTTAAATGACATTTAAAATCAGCAGAGAAGCACTTTGGGAGGCTGAGGTGGGAGGATCATTTGAGGCCACAAGTTTGAGACCAGCCTGGACAACATAGCAAGACCTCATTTCGACAAGATACACAAACAATTAGCCAGCCATGGTAGTACACACCTGTAGTCCCAGCTACTCAGGAGGCTGAGATGGGAAGATCACTTGAACTCAGGAGTTCAAGGCTTCAGTGAGTATGATTGCATCACTGTACTCCAGCCTGGGCAACAGAGTGAGAGCCTGTCTCTATTTAAAACAAACAAAAAATCAACAGAGGAATTGTATCATTTCTGAAGAAGCAGATTGTACTTATAAGAAAAAAAAAGGAGTTCTGCAGAGCCTTGGGAAGAGTTTTCTAAGACAGAGGACAAGAACTTAGCTTCTGACTTCTTAAAGCAAATATCCCAGATCTGGTCAGAGCAGTGGAATAGAAAACACAATAGTCAGTGCTGATTCTTAGTAAATTACCAAGTGAAGATTTGGATTCAAACTGAGCTTTTGCTATGATGGGCATGCCTTCTGTCTTCAATAGGAGTGATTTGGTTACCAGGACTAGAACTCACTCAAGCTAACTTGAGCAAAAGAAATCTATTCAAAGACCATTGGGATATATCACAGAACCCAACCCCGGTGTCCCAAGAAACTAGAAAGAAAGCAGGCACTTTCATCATCTCTTTCTGTGGCCACTTCGTCTCCCATCTCTGCCTCCCTCTCAGCTTGTTATCCATTCTTCTTCCTCTTTGTGGACCAGCAGAATTGGCTCACTCACCCACTCACATGGCCCAAACTTGAGTTTGGTTGCCTCAACTCCTACTTGACAGATCTCTACAATTTCAGTGCCTGCATTCACTGAGTGGATCCCAATTCCAGCTTCCTAAGAAAGAGAATGTGGTCGCCCCAGTGTGTGAGGCAGCTGTGGCCAGAGGATGGAGCCCTTTGTCTTGGTCCCCAACCAGCAGCAGTTTTGGGAGCAGATTCTCTGAGAAGCAGCTGTGGGTAATAGGTGGTTCTCAGAGAAGGGCTGTCAGCCATGGAGGCCCCCATGGAGGTGTCAGTAGCACCTTCACAATGAAGCCACAGTTGTATTCAGATGTAACAATGTTTAGTGAGCCTGCCTGATTGCTTCCCAGTTGTTTCTTATGATAGTAAAAGAATAATAGTTCCTGGGTTAATGTGAATGGAGGACCATCTCTCTTTAACTCCTCTAAAATTTTTATCTTGAACATCTGAGTGTTTGTAATTAATGTTCATGAGTTTTGAAGCCTCAGCTATGATAAACAAGGGGTCCATTTGTAAAGATAATTTTTTAAAAATTGAAAGTGATGAAGCCTCTTTGGTAAGAGGAAAAATGCATGAGCAAGCCACAAGGACTTCAGAGTAGGCTTGAAATGAAAAAGGAATCTGAGGACAAATATCCTTTTTCAAATTGACTTTTCCTCCCTGCTTCTGGGAAGAGCTAAGGGTGGGACATGATCTAGAAATCCACTCAGTTGAGTAGTCATGCTTTTGAAGACAACATGACGTGTCTTCTCTGGCTAGACTTCGAGCCACACTTTCCAGGACAAGTCAGAGGGCAGTGGCCCCCTCAGAGGCTGACTGTGACCTCAGAGGCTTCCCTCATGGTACACAGAGTGTTGAAGGACTAATGTGTTTGAGAATTCAGTCTTGAATCTCAGGGAGTCACTTTCATTTAGTTGCCCAGACTGGTCCTATAAGAAAGGAGTCAGAGACATGGGTAAAAAAAAAAAAAGAAAAACCATGGAATGGGAGCCTGCAACCCTGGAGCTTACCCTGACTCTCCAGTTCTGTCTTATGTGTCCCCATACAAGGCCCTTAACCTTGTTAGACTGGTTTCTTCTTTGGCCAATAGGAATAATATCATCTGTCCTGGTCTTCCTGAAAGGGCTAGAGCTTCCTATGAGCTGACTTATGTGAAAATGCACTTTATGCTATACAGATGTAAGAGATTAATATTTTAATATCTGGAATCAAACCATTTTCTGAGGTGGCTGCCTTTGATTTTTGTCTTTTAAATCAGTCTATTTTATTTTTCTATTACTCAGCAAGTTGTTTGTGTGGTGAATGATGAAAGCATTATTGTATATAATGATAATAAACACTATTTATTCAGCACATTCTTTTCTGCCAGGCCTTGTGGTATTTACTTTATTTACATTATCTCATTTTATTTCTCAAAAGAACCCTTTGAGGTCTGTATTGATTCTCATTTCGCTATTGATGAAACTGAGCTGAGAAAGGCTGTGATGGAGAGGCCAAAATTTACCCTAGGGTTTGTCTCATTGTAAAAGGCCAGCTGCTCCTGGACACATACATGATGGTAGCACCAGTGCCCTTCAGAACATTGCCAAGTCCTAGGAAAGGGGCAAGCAAAACCCACTCCTGAGCCACAGTGTGGATGGCAGAAAGTGAGGAGCATAAAGGCCCTCCCTCTTTTATTTTTATTTTATTTATTTATTTTGAGATGGGGTTTTGCTCTTGTTGCCCAGACTGGAGTGCAATGGCGTGATCTCAGCTCACTGCAACCTCAGTCTCCCAGGTTCAAGTGATTCTTCTGCCTCAGCTTACTGAGTAGCTGGGACTACAGGCATGTACCACCACGCCCAGCTAATTTTGTATTTTTAGTAGAAGTAGGGTTTCTCCATGTTGCTCAGGCTGGTTTCAAACTCCCGACCTCAGGTGATCTGCCCGTCTTGGCCTCCCAAAGTGCTGGGACCATGCCCAGCCCCTTCCTCTTTTAGAAGCTGCATGTTCTATTTTTTATACAGTTTTTATAAGCTCCACAGTTTTGTTCTAAGCCTAAGAAGCAGCAAATTAAGAAGAGGATAAGCAAAGACTGCAGGCACTGACAGTAATAAGAAGTAGATTCTTTCAGAGACCCCTTTCAGTTCTAATGTTCTGAAGTCACAGCAGCCTTGACAGCAAACAACTGTTTTAGACTAAATGTTTGTTTCCCCACTCCCTCCCAGCCCCCACTATTCTTATGTTGAAGCCCTAATCCTGCAGTGTGATGATATTTGGAGATGGGGCCCTTGGGGAGGTAATCAGTTTAGAGGAGGTCATGAGAGTAGGACTCCCATGATGGGATTAGTGTCCTCATAAGAAGAGGAAGAGAAACCAGAGCTCCCTCTCCTTCTGCTATGTGAAGAGACAGCAAGATTTTGGTCTACAAACCAGGAAGAGAGCCCTCATCAGGAACTGAAACTGCCAGTATCTGGACCTTAGACTTCTCAGCCTCCAGAGCCATGTCCATTGTTTCAGCCATCACCCTATAGTATTTTGTTATAGCAGCCTGAGTTGACTGAGACAGCAACCAAGGAGACAACAACTAAAGTCAGACATTGGAACATAAAAAAGCACACCAGTCTGGGGCCATGTTAAAGCATATTTGATGACCTCAAGTTACCAAGAAAAATTTAAAGTAGGCTAAATTGTGTTAAATTTGTTTAAGAAAGATCTAATGCAAAGATTTCATCCAAAATGAGTAAGATAAAATGTTAAGTTTTAAAGTTAAGCTTTATGGAAAACTCGGTTATCCGGAATGATGTTTCTACATAGCCAAAGAAGACTGTGAGAAGAATGGAGTCAAAACCAATTGTTCCTAGCTATAAGTGGATGTCATTATAGTGCTTTCCACTTTCACTCTACCCTGTTCATTCACTCTGCCAAAGAAGTACCTTTATCCACTCTAATGGCATTCGTAGAAACCTGGATGGGATTGACAACTATTATTACAAGTGAAGCTACTCAGGAATGGAGAACCAAACGTCGTACACTCTCACTCATAAGTGGGAGCTAAGCTATGAGGATGCAAAGGCATAAGAATGACACAATGGACTCTGAGGACTCAGGGGGAAAAGGTGGGAAGTGGGTGAGGGATAAAAGACTACAAATTGGGCCGGGTGCGGTGGATCACGCTTGTAATCTGAGCACTTTGGGAGGCTGAGGCAGGCGGTTCACAAGGTCAGGAGATCAAGACCATCCTGGCTAACATGGTGAAATTCCATCTGTACTAAAAATACAAAAAAATTAGCCAGGCGTGGTGGCATGCACCTATAATCCCAGATACTCGGGAGGCTGAGGCAGGAGAATCACTTGAACTAAGGAGGCAGAGGTTGCAGTCAGCCAGGATCGTACCACTGCATTCCAGCCTGGGCAACAGAGTGAGACTCCATCTCAATAAATAAATAAATAACTAGGCGGGTGCAGTGGCACATGCCTGTAATCCCAGCACTTTGGGAGATTGAGGTGGGCAGATCACGAGGTCAAGAGATCGAGACCATCTTAGCCAACATGGTGAAACCCTGTCTCTACTAAAAACACAAAAATTAGCTGGGCGTGGTGGCACGTGCCTATAGTCCCAGCTACTCAGGAGGCTGAGGCACGAGAATTGCTTGAACCTAGGAGGTGGAGGTTGCAGTGAGCTGAGATCATGCCACTGCACTCCAGCTCTGGCAACAGAGCGAGACTCCGTCTCAAAAAAAAAAAAAAAGATTACAAATTGGATGCAGTGTATACTGCTCAGGTGATGGGTGCATCAAAATCTCACAAATCACCACTAAAGAACTTACACATGTAACCTAACACCACCTGTTCCCCAATAACCTATGGAAATTTAAAAAAAAAAGAAGTACTTTTATCCACTCGTTCCATGATTTCAGTGGGTGAAGAAAGTGCTTGTTCATTCAGCATATAGTCCTAGAGCACCTGCTTTGTGACCTGGGAATAAAGGGTTGTGTGGAAGATACAGTCCTGCCCTTAAGTTGTTCATAGTTATTCAGGTAGAGAGACAAGTAAACAGGTGTTCAGAATCAAACTCAGCATAGACTGCTGTAGGACTACACAGCAGGGCATGTAACCGTCTTTCTTGTAGGGGACAGGGTGGGGAGGATGGGAGGGCTATGGGGCTTCCCAGGGGAAAGGATGTCAGGCTGAAATCTTAAGAAGGGAAGAATATTCTAAGCATAGGGAACAGCATGTGCAAAAATCCGGAGACCAGAGAGCAAAGTGCAGTTGGGAAACTTGCAAATACTCTACAGTTTGGCCTCTGTATAGAATGTGAACTAAAGGGTAGAGAGGTCATGGTGGAGGGAGAGGGGAAGGAGGAGCAGCACAGATGGGGTGGGTCTTTGTATACCGTGTGAGAAAGTTTGGACTTTATCTTAGGGGCAACCAGAGAGCTTTGAGGGTTTGGGGAAGGGCTCCACTTACCTCTCCAGCTGCTGCTGCTTTTCCCTTTCTCTGCCACCAGTCACGCTCACTTCTTGTAGTTCCTGCCAAGGCCACAATCTTTCTTGCCTCAGGCCTTTGCTCTTCTGTCTGGAATGTACTATAAAGATTATTCTGGTTGCAGTGTGTTAACTAGATTAGAGTAGGGTAAGCCTAGAAATGGAGACAGAATAGGAGTCTGATGCAGTGGTCTAAGTGACAGGAGACGGTGACCCAAACTGGAGAAGTGGCAGTGTGAACAGAAAGGCAAGGGCAGATGTATGTGATATTGTAGGAGGTAGAATTGACAGTGTCACAATTGGCAAGTCATTGCCTTGGGGGGCAAGTTTGATACCTTAGGCCGTTGAAATTCAAATGGGATAGAAGGGCAGTAGGCTTTGGTCTGATTCCCATTGATCTACTTCATGATGTGTTTCAAGACCTCACTGTCCCATTGGAACACAAACCACCTGGATTTGCTCAACAAATTAATAAAGCTTAGAGGTTCCAGCTGCGTTAATGCAAGCCATGACCTTGTTTATATCTAACCTTAACATATGATTATATGCCTTAGGCTCTCTGTAAACTAATACGTAATAACATGCTTACTTATAAGCATAATGGAATAAATGAGACAAAAATCAGAGTAAATGGCCAAGATGATCATCATCAAGTAGCTCTTATTAAGAACCGTTAAATGCCTGGCTCAGGTTTCCATGCACAAGATCCCTTTAACAAACTCAGTTTATATCATATGCTCTTGACTAGAGAAGCTTGACTCATTGCAGTTGTTTAAACCCTAAAACCCAGACATTCCCAAGCCAACCCCCGCCACCCGAACCCTGGACTCCTAGTGCATAGAGCTTTTCTGTTTACATTTGCTACTATAGAGATTTAGTTTGTTTCCGAAGGATGCATTTTAACTTTTGTGTGGTAAGCCACATTTGTTATATTTGAACCATGTGTGACGCAAGGGAGAAAGATAAGCATTTGGCTTAGAGGGGGAGGGGTGAATCTTTAGGTTAACAGAGGTACTTCCTGCCAATTTAAAATGAGCTGGTTAAAATGTGTGTGTGTGTACATGTACACATACACATGAATATATTTTTATATGCCCAAAAAACTAATGTGGATATAAAGCTTATTAAACTACACTATGCTGTTTTCCAGTCTGAAACATCAAGGAAAAAAAATGCTATCTCAGAGTCTATATGGCTGTCACTTTGGAATTGTATGATATATAACTCTCAGCTGACCTAGAAGTGCTTCTGAGACCAGGCCTCATGTGTGTTTTGTTGTATCTTCAGTTATATAAACCATGAGGAACAAATGGAGAAAAGGAAAGGACTTCAGCTGATAGATGGAAAACTAAGGTCCATAGAGATTCACTGTCCGTGACCCATGATGAATTGATTTCTTTACTCAATAAAGCTATAAGCTATATTTAGTATTATAAGGCATATTAATGATCTATTACTGCCTAACAAATTACTTCAAAACTTAGTGGCTTAAAACAACACAAGTTTATTATCTCATACATTCATTCCATGGGTCAGGAAATCTGGGGTATGACTTAGCAAGATCCTGCTTCAAGATCTCTCACAAAGCTGCAATCCAGGTGTCTGCCAGGGCTGGAGTCTCATCTGAAGGCTCAACTGAGGAAAGATCCACTTGCAACCTCACATAGTTATTGGTAGGATTTAGTTATTTGTGGACCATTGGGTGAAATTCTGTTTCTTGCTGGATGTTGGCTGAAGGCCACCCTCAGTTCCTTACCACACAGCCTCTGGCATGATATTGCTTCATAGAAATATATAAAGCCATAGGCTTAAAAAAAGAAAAAAAAAGAAATATATAAAGCAAGAAAACAATAGAAGTCTGCAAGCAAGATGAAGTCATAATCTTTTGTAACCTAATCCCAGAAGTGACATCCCATCAACTTTGCCACATTCTACTGGTCAGAAGCACATCAGCAGTCCAGCCCACACTCAGGGGGAGGAGATTATAAAAGGGCATGAATACCAGGAAGGGGGGATCTTTCTTAGGCAGTTTGGGCTGCTGTAACAAAATACCATAGAGTGGGTGGCTTAAACAACAGACATTTATTTCTCACAGTTCTGGGGGCTGGGAAGTCCCAGGTCAAGGTACTGGTAGCTCGGTGCCTGTTGAGGCCTTTCTTTCTGGTTTGCTGAGGGCTACCTTCTTGCTGCAGAGAGAGAAGGAGTTCTGGTCTCTTCCTCATATAAGGACAGTGATCCTATCATGGGGGCTCAACCCTCATAACCTCATCTAAACCTAATGACCTCTCAAAGGCCTCACCTCCAAATACCTTCATATTGGGAATTCAGGCTTCAGTATATTAATTTTAGGGAACATTGGGGGAAAGATCTTTTCCCATACATTCATACACTTCTCTTCTGACACCAAATGGATGGATTTGTCTCAAACCAGCCAATTCTCCAAGTCTCCAGACACCACCTGGGAGTCCTACAATTAAGTTATGGTATTACCTAACTCAGTCCCACAAGACTGCCCCCCACTTCAGATGCCAGTTACAAGGAGTGGGCCCCAACTTAGCTACAAAGTGGGAGTTCCCACAACCTCCTCCTCTGGTTTGAGAATTTGCTATAATAGCTCACAAAACATAGGGAAACACTTATACTTACCAGTTTATTATAAAGAATATAGGTGTGGCTGGGCATGGTGGCTCATACCTGTAATCCCAGCACTTTGGAAGGCTGAAGCAGGAGGATCTCTTGAGCCTAGGAATTCGAGACCAGCCTGAGCAACATAGTAAGACCCCATCTCAATTCAATAATAAAAAAATTAAAAGGCTATAGGTGAACTGCAGATGAAGAGATATATAGGGTGAGGTCAGGAAGGATCCTGTACACAGGAGCTTCTGTTCTTGTGGAGTTCACCATACCTGGCACAGATGTGTGTTCACCAACCCAGAAACTCTCCAAACTGTATCTTTTAGGAATTTTAATGATGGCTTCATTACATAGGCATGATTGATTATTAACTGAATTTCTAGACTCTCTCCCCTCCCTAGAGGATGTGGGGGTGTGGGACTGAAAGTTCCAAGCTTTTAATCATGGTTTGATCTTTCTCTTGACCAACCCCCATCCTGAAGCTATTGAGGAGCCTACCAAAAGTTGCCTCATTAGAACGAGAGATGCTCTGGTCAACCAGAAAATTCCCAGAGAGTTGCTCTGTGCCAGGGCAGAGACCAGGTGTCACAGGGCTTTGCAAACATCTAGTGCATAGCAGAATCATTGAAGTCCTTTTTTTGAAAGGTGTCTACCAGAGTTCGTACATATAATCTAGCTTTCTTTGTTCTCAGCTACAGCTTTTTCTACTAGACCAAATCATCTGATGTGTGGCTGTGAAACATTAATATGCTCGGTGTGGTGGGCTGAAGAATGGCCCTCCAAAGATGTTCCCTTGAGCCTCCAAAGATTATCCCCTTGAGCCTCCAGGAGGAGCTTGGCTTTGCTAAGTAACACCTTGAGTTTAGCTCCATAAACCCCACTTAATACTCCTGACCTCCAGAACTGAAAAATAATAAATTTATGTTATTTTAAGCCACTAGGTTTGTGGTAATTTGTCCTAGCAGCTTTAGGAAACTAATATACTCACCAAAAGTCCTTGAGGAAACCCACTTGTGGAATTTTTTAAGGAATTGGGGGCTTACATAGAAGATATAGGATAATGGGCTTCTGAGGGCTTTTCCTACCCTCTGGTAACTCTGAAACATAATTTACATTATTGGAGTCTTTCTGTTCTTAGAAAATTGTTCCTAGTTCTCTTCAGTACTAAATCCTATCAATATTAAGCAGTTTTTTTTTTCTTAAGTATTTGGTTAGTTAAAGATAGACCTAGGTCTCACCTCCTCTTCAAAATAAAACAAAAACATGGTATTTATCAGAGGACACTAAGGCTTCCATTTTTAAAGCTGGTTGCTTATTGTTTATTTGTACCTCAGGAGTGGAAATACTGGCTGAGATGAAAGTACTTACCACAAATTGCTTTTCCTTCTTGGTGTTTCACAGCCAGATGTTGTGACATTCTTTTGTTTTTCTTTTTTCTCTAGTGCCCGGAAACCTTGGCTGCTACAAGGATCATGGAAACCCACCTCCTCTAACTGGCACCAGTAAAACGTCCAACAAACTCACCATACAAACTTGCATCAGTTTTTGTCGGAGTCAGAGGTTCAAGGTGATGACTCTGTGGCCAAGTAACTATAGAAAAATATAAAGCTGTACATGCATTTTGCTGAGATAACTTAAAAATAAGTGCTAAATAAAATAAGCCAGACACAAAAGACCACATATTGTAGGATTCCACTTAAATGAATTGTCTAGAATAGGCAAATTCATAGAGATAGAAAGTAGGTTAGTGGTTGCCAGATGGTGGGAGGCGGGAGGAATTGGTACTAACTACTAATCAGTACAGAGTTTCTTTTCGGGGTTACGAATGTTCTGGAATTAGATGGTGGTGATTGCACAACACAGTGACTATACCAACAACCACTGAAATATACACTGAAACAGTGAATGTTATGTGAATTACGTTTCAATTTTTTAAAAAGCTAAAACAACTAAACTTCTAGAAAAATAAAATCCTAAAATATTGGGTTAGACAAAGATTTCTTAAATTGGACACAAATCATTTTTAAAAGTTGGTGAAAATATTATCTTCAAAAAATAGAGTTAAGAATATGAAAGGCAGGCCACAGACCAGGAGAAAGTAGTTGTTAAATATATATCTGATAAAGGACTTGTATGCAGAATATATAAAGAACACTTACAGCTCAACAATAAGATAACTTGATTTTTAAAGTGAGCAAAAAATTTGAAGAGACATTTTATCCTCTAAAAATATATAGATGGCTATTAACCACACAAAGAGATGCTCAGCATCACCAATATTTGTCAGGGAAATACAAATTAAAACCACAATGAGATACCACTGCACACTACTTCAGAATGTCTGAAGTTAATACTTAAAATACTAAGAACTGATAAGGATGTGGAGCAACTGAAACTCTCATAGACTGCTAGTAGGAATGTAAAATGCTACAGCCTCTCTGAAGAAAGATCTTAAAGTTTCTTTTAAAGTTAAATATGCATATACCTTAAAACTCAGCAATATCACACCTGGATAGTTACCCAAGATAAATTAAAACCTGTGTTCACACAAAGACTTATACATGAATGTTCATAGCAGCATTATTCATAATAGCTCCAAACTGTAAATAATCTAAACATCCATTAACTGATGAATGGAGAAACAAAGTATAATATATCCATACTGTGGAATACCACTCAGCAATAAAAAGAAGAGACATATTAAGACATGCTGATACACACCACATGGATGAATCTTTAAAACAGTATGCCAGTTGAAAGAATTTAAACACAAGACTACATACCGAACTCAAAATGGATCCTAGATCTAACTCTAAGATGTAGAACTATAAAACTTCTAGAAGAAAATATAAGAGAAAATCTTCATGACCTAAGTTTAGGCAAAAAGTTCTTACATGAGACACCAAAAGCATGACCCATGATGAAAAAAAATTGGTACATTTTAATCTGGACTTCACCAAAATTTAAAGATCTTGCTCTGTGAAAGATACTTTTAATAGAATGAAAGACACACTATAGCCTGGGAGAAAATAGTTGCAAATCACATATGTGACAAAGGACTTGTATCCATAATGTGTATAATTTAAAAAAAAGCCGAACAACTCAACAGTAAAAAAACAAAACGAACAAAAAAAAAAAAGCAATTTAAAAATGGGCAAAAGACTTGAACAGCTACTTTGCTAGAGAGGATATACAGATGGCAAATGAGCACATGAAAAGATAGTTGTCTGGGCATGGGTGGCTCACGCCTGTAATCCCAGCACTTTGAGAGGCCAAGGCAGGAGGGTCACTTGAGGTCAGGAGTTTGAGACCAGCCTGGTGAACATGGCAAAACCTTGTCTCTACTAAAAATACAAAAATTATCTGGGCATGGTCGTGCACCTGTAGTCTCACTTAATCAGGAGGCTGAGGCATGACAATCATGTGAACTTGGGAGGCGGAGGTTGCAGTGAGCCAACATCATACCACTGCACTCCAGCCTGGGTGACACAGTGAGACTCCATCTCAAAAAAAAAGAAAAAGAAAAGGTAGTCAACATCATTAGCCATTAAGGTAATGCTAATTAAAACTGCAATGAGATACTACTACATACCTATTAGAATGGCTAAAATAAAGTATACTGAAAATAACAAGTGCTGACAAGGATACAGAACAAGTGGGACTTTCATAAATTGTTGGTGTGGATCTAAAGTCATTCTGTCTATAGTCATTCTGGAAAAGTTTGGCACTTTTTTATAAAGTTAAATATATATCTACCATATGACCTAGAAACTCCATTCCTAGTTGTTACCCTAGAGAAATGAAAACTTATATTCACATAAAAATCTCTACACAAATGCTTATAGCAGTTCTATTCATAATCATGAATAACTAGAAACAGCCCAACAGATAAACAAGCTGTGATACATCCGTACAACGAACTCTGCTCAGCAATAAGAAGGAGTAAACTATTGATACAAACACCAGTTTGGATGAACCTCAAAGACATTATGCTGACTGAAAGAAGCCAGTCTCAGAAAGATTACATACTGTATGATTCCATATATATGACATTCTCGAAAAGACAAAACTATGATAATGGAAGATGGTTCAGTGGTTGCCAGGGGTTCTGGGGGAGGGGGCCTATAAAGCAATAGTGCAAAGAAAATTATCGGGGTAATGCATCTGTTCGGAATCCCTGATTGTACTGGTGGTTGCACAAATCTTTTTTTTTTTTTTCTTTGAGACAGAGTCTCACTCTGTTGCCCAGGTTGCATGCAACAGAGCAATCTCGGCTCACTGCAACATCCACCTCCCGGGTTCAAGCAATTCTGCCTTAGCCTCCCAAGTAGCTGGGATTACAAGTGCCCACCACCATGCCCAGCTAATTTTTATGTTTTATATTTTTAGTAGAGACGGGGTATCACCTTGTTGACCAGACTGGTCTCTAACTCCTGATCTCAAGTGATCCATCTGCTTCACACTCCCAAAGTGCTCGGATTATGGGCGTAAGCTACCATGCCTGGCTGTGGTTGCACAAATCTATACAAGTGTTAAAATGTACAGAATTATATACCAAAATACTATGTAGTAATATAAAAACCAAATTGTAAAATGGGGCCTTGAGGGTTAGCCATAAAGCACTCACTACCTGACACATAGTAAACAGTCAATAAAATGTTTAGCTGTTACTCATGTTTGAAGTTTATAAGATTTTCTCCCTCTTAAAACTTACTTAAGTGCAGTAGAAACACAAACATTAAAAAGGGATGCTTGCTGACAGGAAAATACAGTGGTGGCTACGTACTTATTGGTCAGCTTGGAATTAAGTGTTACAAGAGTCGAAGAAGCAGGAGGCCCCAGGGGAAGGGTCCCTGGGAAGATGAAGCTGACTGCTGGAAGCCCACCCTGCCAGGCTTCTTCCCACCATCTGACATCCCTAATCATGCTTACCGTGTGCTGCTTCTCTGTTGTGGCAGTTTGCTGGGATGGAGTCAGGCTATGCTTGCTTCTGTGGAAACAATCCTGATTACTGGAAGTACGGGGAGGCAGCCAGTACCGAATGCAACAGCGTCTGCTTCGGGGATCACACCCAACCGTGTGGTGGTGACGGCAGGATCATCCTTTTTGATAGTGAGTATGCCCTGTGCTCATCACTGCCCAAGGCACAGGAACCCTTGGACCAGAGCAAGGAGCCTGCCCACCCTCCCTCCCTTACATGCGTTCATTCATTCACTTGGCAATGGGCAATACTTGTGACTACATCCTGGGAATATAGCACAATGCATGAAGACTAGCCCCAGCCTTGTAGAAGGGAGAACAGACACTTAACAAGTGATTAGCTACAGTCATGCCAAATGGTTTGATGCAACATGGCCTATTGTGTGATACTTACACAACCTGGAAATTATAACCTTTCCATAGACACTAATATAACAATTCAGTATCAGCTTTATTATCCTCTTGCTTTAATATAATTTCCAAGCCCTTTTTCCTTCTTTTTTATTGGCATTTGGGATTTACATCTTATTGTGATACACCTGAGAAGAGAACATAGCTCTAAGTTGTTTTTCCAGGCCTGGCATTGGGTTTGCCCTGACCCACCTTCTCTCTAAACTGCCGAATTTGTGAGATGCTGGCCAGGGGCCAAGTGTTTTCAGAATGGGAGTGGACCCAGGGTCTTGACCTCACCAACATCGTGTTCTAACCACTGAGCCAACTGATTCCTCGTCGTAATCCACCAGCATCCACTCAGTGGCAGTGAGACTTTATGAGAGTTACAGCACTAGTGCAGCACCAGATTTCAAGATAGTGGAGGCAGACAAAATAAAAGGCTTGAGATTACCAAGAAATACTCCAGTGTCTGTGGTATCTTTAACCTTTAGGCTAGAGGAGGTACACTCCTGAAATCTCAACCAGGTAGTGTGGCCAGTTTTGAGCAAAAATGTCATATGGTCTATTAGTTTCCTAGGGCTTCCATAACAAATTATCACAAACTGGATGGCTTAAAACAATGAAAATTCATTCTCTGACAGTTCTGGAGGCTAGAAGTCCAATATTGAGGTGTCAGCAGGGCTGTGCTCTCTCCAAAGTAGCCTTCCCCACTTCTGGTGGTTGTGGGAGATCCTTGGCATTTGTTGGCTGCACCACTCCAATCTCTGCCTTCTCCTTTGCATGGCCATCTTCCCTCTGTGTGTGTCTGTGTGTGTGCGTCTCTGTGTGTCTCCTTAAAAGGAACCAATCATTGGATTTAGTATAGGCTCATCCTAACTCAGTTACATAACATTCACAGGGACCAGGTGTTAGGACTTGAACATATCTTTCTGGGGGACACAGTTCACCCACTATATATGGTGACTGTAAAACCCAGCCCAGGTTTGTAACTGAGCCTTTTGCATGTTATAGCTTAGACATTGTCTAAAGTGTGTTTGTATTTGGGGTGGGAAGATGGGGGAAGGATTAATGAACAGAACTCACAGTCATTTGGTTTTTTTTAGCTAAGTGTGCCCATTGGAGATTGCCAGTTGCTTCCTATACATCCTGTTATGTCCAGACCAATGCTTAGTTTGATACCTTTGTTTTGGCTAAAGACCGAACTTTGGCTAATGATTAAGGAATCTTGCTAATGCTTAGTTGGCAAATAATTATGCACTGCACATTTGTTTAACCTTTTGTTCTAGAGTTCATTATTGTAAGATTCTCTGCCTTAACACTCTAACTCAGGAGAGTAAGTTTTCTGAGCTTGCAAAATGCCTGGTATATTCTTAAGTGAAAAGGAAATAAACATTTTTTGTGTACCTAGTATGTATGAAGGCTTTCTCTAAATTATCACATTAGGTCCTCTTGGCACCCTTCTGAAGTAGGGGTTATTGTGATTACTCTCATTTCACAGAAGAGAGCCTTATGACATGGACAGGATAAATAACTTGCTGGGATTCACACTGCCAAGAAGCCACTAGAGAGGTGCTAGAGAGGAAACAGGAGTAGAGTGTGAGGGTTTACTACCTGTTTTTCTACTTTAAATAGAATGCAATGTCAATTAAAAAATGGAAAATGAGTGTTCACAGATATATGGAGAAATTGGAACCCTCATACATTGCTGGTAGGAATGTAAAATGGTACAGCTGCTTTAGAAAACAGTCTAGCTGACTCAAGAGTTCTGACTTTTTTTATTATGTTAAAAAAAAGAAAACAGTCTGGCATTTCCTCAAAATGTGAAGCAGAGAATAACTGTATGACCCAGCAATTCCACTCTTAGGTATATACCTGAGAGAAATGAAAACATGTTTCCACAAAAAACATACATACCAATGCTCCTAGCAACATTATTCATAATAGCCAAAAAGCAGCAGCAACCCAAATGTCCATCAGCTGATGAATGGATAAACAAAGTGGATATCCATTTGATGGAATATTATTCAACCACAAAAATAAAGTACTGATGCATGCTACAACATGGATGAACCTTGAAACCATTATCCTAAAGGAAAGAACCAGATGCAAAGGGCTACATATTTTATGATCCCATTTATATGAAATGTCCAGAATAGGCAAATCTACATAAACAGAAGCCAGATTCCTGGTTGCCAAGGGCTGGGGAAAGGGGAAGAATATGGAGTGACTTCTTAATAGGTACAGATTTTCTTTTCACGGTGATGAAACGTTCAGGAATTAGATAGGGATGATGGTTGTACACCATTGTGAATATGCTAAATACCACTGATTCATATACAGATGGTCCCCGACTTAAGATAGTCAATTTAGGATTTTTCAACTTTACGGTAGGTTTATCAGATAATTAAATGCATTTTTGACTTAAGATATTTTCAATTTACAATGGATTTATTGGGACATAGCCCCATTGTAAGTCATCTGTATTTTAAAATGGTTAAAATGGTAGATTTTAGATCAAGAAAAAATAGAATATAGGTTTTATATGACAATCTTTCATTTAGCACATTTTCATTGTGCATCTGCTGTGTGGCAGATAAAATTATGTTTTCTTTAGTATAATGCCTTTACTGGGGGTGTCAAGTAGAAATAATTTGGATTAAATTTTAAATGCAGCACTGTAGAAATGATCCCTAAAGTATGTATGAAGTAGCATCTTTGGTACTACTAGGAAATAGTACTGGTCCTCCCATAAAAATGCACTAAAATGAATTAATTACAACAAAAATTATTGCTATTTTTTTGAGTGCATGCTGTGTGCTAGACTTGATGCCACGCGCTTTTGTGTATTTTATGTTATTTAATCCTTGTAGCAGCCCTGTTGATAAGAAAACTATGGATCAAAAGATGAAGTCATTTGTCTGTGCTAGTAAGTGCCACAGCCAGGATTCAAACCATGGTTTGCCACATTTGAAATTTTTCTATTTTCAGCAGCTAAAAGCCCTTTTATTAACAAAGTAAAATAGATTATAATAATGGATCCAGTTTTATGCTTTAAAGGTATATGAATAAAGTATTCCCAGTTCTCATTATTACCACATTGGCCCCTTGTGCAGCTTTCCAGAAGCTGCCCTTTCTGGCCTGCACTTGCTCAAGGACTAAGAAGGCTGGCATTCTGAGAGGCTGCTCACGGCATCCTCCAGAGGCCCAGATGTGTGTGGACTACAGGAGCCCTGACAATAGCCAGTTCTGTAACTCACAATGCAGCACTGTAGAAACATTCTCTAAAGGTGCATCTAGAGGCCGGGCTTGGGTGCCCAGGCCTGTAATTTCAGTTACGTGGGAGGCTGAGGCAGGAAAATCACTTCAACCTGAGAGGCAGAGGTTGCAGTGAGCTGAAATCACGCATTGCACTCCAGCCTAGGCGACAGAGTGAGATTTCATCTAAAAAATAAGGTTTGTCTGGTAGAGAGTGAAATAGTTTGCATAGCTCAAGTACCGCCCCTTATGACTCATTGAACAAGGCTGAGCACTTTGGATGGTGACCACAGACTGTTCCATGATTTGGGAGGGTGAAGACGTCTCCCTAAAGATATTGGCGAAGTTAGATAGTGAGAAATGACCAGGTTACAGTCTATTTCCCAGAATATGAGGCCCTGCTACCAGTGTGTCTCGAATCTGGGTCTCAGTCAGTGTGTCAGCGAGGTCTTCCTGTCCTCTGCTGATTAGAGGAATACCCAGGCTCCTCTGCACTAGAAGCACTCAAGCTCTGTTTACTCTTCGGGAGAGAGATGACGGGGCTAGCGAGGGTGGGGGGTGAGGGGCAGCTGGCAGAAGCTGTCTGCTTGGTCATCATTGCTACATGAAGTAATTTGTCACAGATTCTCTGGCTGATTTTTCAGCAAGCTCTCATGGACTTGGAGAGGTCATTGAGGTGAGCTGTGTGTTGTGTGTAAACACAACACTGACGGGGGCTTCAAAGCCTCTGTTACCCCTCGGATTATAATTTATTGAATTAACAGAACCAAATAGAAGAACATGTAGGTCAGAATCAACAGTGGGTCACAGGGACTGCCCAGGCTGGCCTCTTGGGACTCCCTCAGCTTGCAGGCCCTGAAGGGAGGAGTCAGTCGTCTGGATTGGGCCTCATTTTGTAGCATTAGTTGAACACTTATCATTGACAGGGCCCTGTGCTATTCAGTTTACATCCATTGTCTCCCTTATTCTCACAGCACTGTGAAGCAGGTACTGTTATGCTTATTTTACAGATGAGAAAACCGAGGCTCATAAAAGTTCAGTAATTTGCCCAAAGTCCCACAGATAAAGATTCTGTCTTCATGGAACTTATATTTTAGTGGGAAGGGAAGAGATTAATTATGAAAATGATTGAGGGTCTAAGGATGGGTAGGGTCTGGCTCCTGGGACTGTGTTAGCAGCTGTATTTCATAGACTCTAAGATGCCTCAGTTCTGAGGTGCAACATTATTTTATACATCATTAAGGGAAAAAATTTCCAGTTTAACAATGGCATGCATTGAGTAAAAGATACATCCCAGTTTTAAAGATTAAAACGTATCTGTTAGAATTGATGAAGTATGGTACCAGCTGTTTTTCTTGGGTATCAAGAAAGAGTGGAATCTTTCCATCCTGAGTGGGATCTGATTCATGGCCGGGACCCATGTGGTTGAGGTTTGTATCCTGAGACACGCCCATTATCATTTCTGTCTAGAAGCCAAGCACTCAGCTGGGGCTCAGGGAAGCTGCCTGTCCTGACTGGTGCCTGAGGCTTTTTCCCAAAGAAGTGGACTCAGCTAGCATTGAGGAGGAGCAGGAAGATTGAATAGAAATCACAGAAGGCAGGAGGACACCAGCTCCCTGCCATGGAGGGCTTGCCCAAGTCTATCCTGGGCCCTCCACTCATCCAGATTGTATATGTCAGGCTAATCTCTCCTTCAAAAAATAAGGTCTTGACTACTGTATTTCAAGTTTCCTGTTGGATTATCACTGATTTTTAATAATCTATCATAAGTATCATCTGTTTATTCTCAAAATTGCTGAATTAGATGTGCTGTCAGCATGGAATCCAAAGTTTTAGGTTTAAGGTCTGCCCTTGCTATTGAAAACTACCAGTTTAAGCTGGATACTTTATTCTTTCAAATAATAGTAAAAATGGAATAGCCAACACTTACAGAGCTTATACTGTGTGCCACATCTTATACTAAACCCTTTATAAGCATTACTCATGCTAATTCTCATGACCCCATGAGAGAGAAACTATTATGATTTTCATTTTATAGATTAATAAACTGAAATACACAGAGGTTCAGAATCTGCTCAAATTCATAGTTATACATGGTGAAGTCAGGATTAGAACTCAGGAAGTCTTTCTCCAAAGCTTATTTATTTATTTATTTACTGAGTTTCGCTCTTGTTGTCCAGGCTGGAGTGCAATGGTGTGATCTCAACTCACCGCAACCTCCACCTCCCAGATTCAAGTGATTCTCCTGCCTCAGCCTCTTGAGTAGCTGGGATTATAGGCACGCACCACCATGCCCGACTGATTTCATATTTTTAGTAGAGACAGGGTCTCTCTATGTTGGTCAGACTGATCTCAAACTCCCAACCTCAGGTGATAAGCCTGCCTTGGCCTCCCAAAGTCTTGGGATTATGGGCGTGAGCCACTGCACTCAGCCTGATTTTTTCTTAAATTAGGTTTTAATTTTAGGTATAATTTACATGCAGTAAAAATCACCTTCAGTTGTATAGTTCAGTGGGATTTGACAAAAATCTAAGCAATCAAGATTAGGTCATTTTTATCATCTCAGAAGTTCCCTCTGCTCCTTTGTGTTCAGTTCCCTTCTCCAACCCAACTCCTCAGCAACAACTGATCTGTATTCTGTTCATATAGTTTTGTATTTTGCAGAATATCATATAAATGGAATCACAGCGTTTAACCATTTGTATCTAGCTTCTGGCTTCTGTCCCTTAGAATAATGCTTTATGATTCACCTATGTTGTTGCCTGTATCAGTCCTTTCTATTGCTAAGAAACATTCCTTTGTACAGATGTATCGAAACTTGTTCATCCATTCACCAATTGATAAACATTGGTCCATCTATGATAAAGCTGCTATAAACATCCAAGTACAGGTGCTTATGCGGACATATGTTGTCATTTCTCTTACATACCTAGGAGTGGGATTGCTGGATCATGTGCTAAGTGCATATTTAGCATTATAAGTCAATGCCAACTATTTTCCAAAGTGGATGTGCCATTTTGCATTCTCACCAACAATAGTAAGATTTCCATTTGTTCCACATTCTCTCCAGCTACAGATACTTTTGTGCGATCTGTTTTTAAACGTGATCCATTCTAGTAGGTATGTAGTAGTATCTCATTGTGGTTTTAATTTGCATTTATCTAATTACCAATGATATTGAACATCTTTTCATATTTGTATTTGCCATCTGGTATATTCCTTTGCCCTAAAGAAATTCCTTTAGCAGTTTCTCTACTATGGGTTGACTATCAATGGCTTCATTCAGCTTTTGTTTTTAAAAGCTTTATTTCACCTTCATTTTTTGTAGTAATTTTTGCTGGGTATTGATTTCTGTGCTGACAGCATTTTTCTTTCAGTACTTCAAAGATGTTGCTCCATATTCTTGTGACTTGTATAGTTTATAGAGATGTCTGCTCTATGTTTACTCCCCTGTATGTAATCTTTTCCCCTTCCCTGCCTGCCTTCCAGATTTTATCTTTGTTTTTGGTTTTCAACTTTTTTTTGTTTTTGTTTTGTTTTGTTTTGAGACGGGGTCTTGTTCCGTCACCCAGGCTAGAGTGCGGTAGTGCAATCATGGCCCACTGCAGCCTTGACATCCTGGGCTCAAGCAATCCTCCTGCCTTAGCCTCCTGAGTAGCTGGGACTACAGGCATATACCACCATACCCAGCTACGTTTTGAATTTTGTGTAGAGACAAGGTCTCTCTATGTTACCCAAACTGGTCTTGAACTCCTAGGCTCAAGCAATCCTCTTGACTTGGCCTCCCAAAGTGCTAGGATTACAGGCATGAGCCACCATGCCCAGACTGGTTTTCAACGTTTAACTATGATGTGTCCAGGTGTGTCTTCTTTGTTTGTTACTTGGTTTCTTTCTTCTTCTTCTTTTTTTTTTTTTTTGCTTTTGTTTTAATTTTTAATTTTTTGTTGGTTTGCTTGGGTTTGCTGAGATTCTTGAGGCTGTAGTTTGTTACCTTGTATTGATTTTGGAACATTTTTCACCATTATTTCTTCAAATATTTCTTCTGCTCCATTCTTATTTTCTTCTTTTGGCACATCAGTTACACATATGTTAGACCATTTGATATTGTCCTATAGCTGTTGGGTGCTCTGTTCTCTTTGTTTCATTTTGTTTTCTCCTTTGTTTCATTTGGGGATAAAGTCTATTGACCTGTCAAGTTTATTGATTCTTTCCTCAGCTATGTCTAGTCTGCTGATTAGCCCACCAAAGGAATTCTTCAGTGGTTGTTTCAGCAGCACATATACTAAAATTGGAACAAAACAGAGTAGATTAGCATGGCCCCTTGCAAGGATGACATGCAAATTCATGAAGCATTCTATAATTAAAAAAAAAAAAGAATTCATCACCAATATTATTTGATTTCCAGTAGAGTCTTTTTTTAAAAAAAGAGACAAGGTCTCACTCTGTCACCCAGGCTGGAGTGCAATCGTGCAATCAAAGCTCTCTGCAGCCTTGACCTCCTGGGCTCAAGTGATCTTCCTCCTTCAGCATCCTGAGTAGCTGGGACTACAGGCACACACCACCATGCCTGGCTAATTTTAAAATTTTTGTAGAGATGGGTTCTCACTGTGTTACTCAGGCTGGTTTTGAACTCCTAGCCTCAAGAGATCCTCCTGCCTTGGCCTCTCAAAGTGTTGGGATTACAGGCATTAGCCACATGCCTCGCCTCCAGTAGATTCTTTACTGTATTCATCGTGTAGTCTCTGTCTGATAATTCTAGCATCTGGGTCATTATTGAGTCTAGTTCTGTAGATTGTTTTATCGCTTAACAATAAGTCTTTCCCCCTTCCCACCCTTGCTTTTATATGTATGTTGTAATTTTTTTATTGACTGTCATACACTATGTATAGAAGAACACTAGGGACTGAGATAGTGTTTACACTTGGGCAGATCTGCATAGTATAGGGACTGAGCCAGACTGTCAGAGGTTGAGCTGGGTTGTTTCTGTCACTACTCTCAATGCACATTAGGCTTTAAATTCCTCCTGCTATCAGTTTGTGCTTAGTGTGAAGCCTAGGGTACCCATGTGTTTTCCTCAGTAGTCCTGTTCCATCCTCAGCTTTGAGGTGTTCTCACATGCCTGTGCCAAAGAGGAGCTCTTTCTCCACCCTCCCTCAGTGGTAGGCTATTGCTGCTTGTTACCTGGCTGTACTCATGGTGAGGTCATGGGGCTAGTTCTTGGTTGTCCTGCCCTGTCCTCAGTCTTAGACAGGATGTGAAAAGGCCACCAGCCTGAGGTCTTGTTAGCATTCCCACACCCTTCTCTCTCTGGCAGCCAAACACTGCCTTGTGTCTGTGGTAGATCTTGGAAAAGAGAATTTCCTGCCTTCCCTCCGGGAGTAGTAGAGCTCTACTTTGCATTGGCTGCAGGATCTTGGGCTCAAGAGGGCTCAAGGCGGGCCAGGTGTGGTGGCTCATGCCTGTAATTCCAGCACTTTGGGAGGCTGAGGTGGGCAGATCATGAGGTCAGGCAATCAAGACCATCCTGTCCAACATGGTGAAACCCTGTCTCTTCTAAAAATACAAAAAACTAGCCGGGCGTTGTGATGTGCACCTGTGGTCCTGAGTGTTCCGGAGTCTGAGGCAGGGGAATCGTGTGAACCCAGCAGGTGGAGACTGCAGTGAGCCAAGATCACCCCACTGCACTTCAGCCTGGCAACAGAGCAAGACTCCATCTCAAAAAAAAAAAGGGCGGGGGGCTCAAGGCAACCAGGGACCAATGGCTTTTGCTTCTGCTCTTCCTCCAGAAGCAGCGGATCTTCACTTGGTTACTTTAACAGGAAGAATTTCTCCCTCCTTCCCCCAGAGGCAAACAGATTTTGCTTCTGCCCGTTTTCAGTGGCCCTAAGAGTAAGAGGATTTGCTTTTCCTCTCCTAGCAGCTGAAGGCTTTTACTTTCTTTGAGAGAAGAGTCCCCTCCTGCAGGTACAAAGAGGAGGAAGTGGGCAATATTTCATGCTTGTCCCCCAGCAGCCTGTCACCTCCTGCACACTCATGCCACACAGGGGAATTGTGGTTTGCTGCCCAACCCTAGTTACTTGTGAGAGCACTGAGTGGAGTCTGTGCAGAAAAGCTCGCAAGTGAGTGCAAAATGCCCATTGTGTCTGGGACTCCCAGTTGCCCTAAAGCTGAGACACTCACTCACTCTCAGCCTTTAAGAGTTTGTTAAAATTTTAGTGCTTTCTGGTTACTTCTCTGGCAGTCACCTCTTCCTTCTGTCTTCTCTCAAAGACGAAACTATTTGTGTGGCCTGACTCTCCTTGGTGGGCTTTTGATTTTGTAGAATTAAGTTCCCCTGGTTGTCACGAGACCTCAGCTTTCTGAGTTTTAAACTTTTTCTCATTGTTAGGCTAGAAGCAGCATTCGCTTGTTGATGTTGTTTTGAGACGGAGTCTCGCTCTGTTGCCCAGGCTGGAGTGCAATGGCGTGATCTTGGCTCACTGCAGCCTTTGCTTCCTGGGTTCAAGCAATTCTCCTGTCTTAGCTTCCCTAGTAGCTGGAACTACAGTCGCACACCACCATGCCTGACTTATTTTTGTATTTTTAGTAGAGACAGGGTTTCATGATATTGGTCAGGCTGGTCTCAAACTCCTGACCTCAGGTGATCCACCCGCCTCGGCCTCCCAAAGGGCTGGGATTACAGGCGTGAGCCGCTGCACCCAGCCTGCTTGTTATTTTCTTCTTCCTAAAGGGAAGAACTCCCCCAAAGCCTGCTTTTTAAATCCTAGCCCTATACTCCCTCCCAAGGAGTTTAAGTTCTAAGAGGTTGTTTAGATTTCACAGTGTAAGACAGGAAATCCCTGCATCCCCTTTCTAGAACCTATCAAAAACAGGAGTCCAGAGAAATCAAATGTGCTCAGTACAGAGTGGTCAGAATCTAGCATGTTTCCTCACTGCATAAAGTCATTTATTGTGCCTCAGTTTCCCTGCTTGAAAACGTGGCCCCTCAGGGAGCATTGCAAGGGGATCGGGGATGCACGAGCAGCTGTAAAGCCCTTCTCTTTTGGCGACTTTACCTCATCGGGTGGCTCCCCTGCAGAGAGGCCTGAGTGGGTCGTGTGCTTTGTCTCATGTGCCGTCACACATTCCCGTCATACAGGAGCAGGTGGTGCTCTTTCCAGCCCTGAAACTGAGAGAAACAAGAGGCCCACGAGTGAAGTGCCGCCCCTGCCCTCACTTGGCCCTGCCAGTCTCAAATCCAGACTCTCTGACTCCAGCCCAGCCCCAACCTAGGCCACACCACTGTGCTGTGTGCTAATTCTAAGGTCTCTTGGGGGGAAAACATCTCCACAGTCATTTGTCCAGTCTCAGCAATTCATTTTGTGACTACATCCTGAAACATAAGACTGTCTGGTTTTATAGATAGAAACAATGTCCTAAATGGGATCCTGCTCATTAGGAAGCGTAGTGCCTTGGTGCTGGAAGCACGCCTGTGGCAGAGGCCCAGACTGAGGGCGTGGTGTCTCTTTCTCTCCTACAGCTCTCGTCGGCTCCTGCGGTGGGAACTACTCAGCCATGTCTTCTGTGGTCTATTCCCCTGACTTCCCTGACACCTATGCTACAGGGAGGGTCTGCTACTGGACCATCCGGGTTCCGGGGGCCTCCCGCATCCATTTTAGCTTCCCCCTATTTGACATCAGAGACTCGGCGGACATGGTGGAGCTTCTGGACGGCTACACCCACCGTGTCCTAGCCCGCTTCCACGGGAGGAGCCGCCCACCTCTATCCTTCAATGTCTCTCTGGACTTCGTCATCTTGTATTTCTTCTCTGATCGCATCAATCAGGCCCAGGGATTTGCTGTTTTATACAAAGGTAAGATATCCTTGTCTCCTTGGGGGCTATTCAGGGCCCACGTGCCTTGGGCTTCTGTTCCTCACCCTTGAGACATGGGCAGTTCCTGATTGGGCCTCAGGAACTACTGACTCAACTTGCAGATCACCCCCATTTCATAACTCGTTTATGTTTCACCGGACAGAAAAGAGGCGAAAACCTGTCAATTTGGCTATTTTAGTAAGTCTAATGACAGTTTTCACGGGAGGGTTAAAAGAATAAAGAAACAGAATAACTAAAAGGAACAACTGAGATTGGGACAATTGGAAGGTTCTCAAAAGGTCATCTGGTCCATCCTCCTGCCTCTAAACATCTTAGCTAATTCCAAAAGACTGGCTTGCCATCTTTCTTCAAACCCTGCCAAAGTGGAGCCACTCTCTGCCTCTGTAGTGTGAACACATGTATGCTGGGCACATATCTTTGCCAGGACACAAGAAACACAGAAGGTGTGTGAAACCTTGTCTTTGTCCTGGATAACAAACCTCAAGACAGGTTAAGGTAGTGTGTGCTCCAGGAGAACCATGGGAAGAGGCCTCCTCTGCAGGTGGGACAGTCTTGAGGAACAGGCAGGATTTGGATCAATAGGAAAGAAGAGAACCTTCCAGGCATAGGGAGCCATAGCTGCCAAGTGCAGGGGCAGAGAACCTGTAAAGCACACCCAGGTGTCTGAGATGAGACTAGCCATGAACTGTGAAGTTGACAGCTTCATCCTTCTGCCTCCTAAAGGGTGAGAGCCTGACAGGTTCTGTTTTGGCGCTGGTAGGACCCACCCATGGAGGGAATTGCACACAGAATGGAGTCAGAGAAGGAGGTCTTTTCTTCATCACTCATGCTCTCCTCCTGCACAGCTCTTTGTTGTCTCCATAGCCCTCTTCCCAGTTAATTTGTTTTTTTCTTCCAGCTATCAAGGAAGAACTGCCACAGGAGAGGCCCGCTGTCAACCAGACGGTGGCCGAGGTGATCACAGAGCAGGCCAACCTCAGTGTCAGCGCTGCCCGGTCCTCCAAAGTCCTCTATGTCATCACCACCAGCCCCAGCCACCCACCTCAGACTGTCCCAGGTAGCAATTCCTGGGTGCCACCCATAGGGGCTGGAAGCCACAGAGTTGAAGGTAGCGCTCTTGACAGTTATAAAGACAAAAGTACGTGGGTGTTTCTCATTCAAAGGCAGGTTGGGATATTGACTCTGACCCGTAGTCTGTCCTGGCTTTTGAGGGAAATTTTCTTATTAGCTTGGTTCCTTAGTCCGAAGGAAAAAGTGCTAACCTCCAAAGATTAGGCAAGTATGCCTTTTGTACATTGTGACTAATCAGCTAATCCCGTATTTTCTCACATTGAGATTATCTTTCTAGAGCCCCACATTGAAACTACCTACATCCATTGGCATTTGCAAGAACTCCATTCATTCACTCACTCACTCATTCATTCAAAAGATATATAAGTGCTTCAGTGGTGCCAGGCAGTGTTCTGGGCACTGGATTATGTAGTGAACCAAACACAATCCATACCCCTCTGTAGCATATAAATGAGAGGAGAAAGATGGAAAGCAAAATAAAAATCAGATAATGATAACAGCTATGAAGAAAAGCCATGCAGACCAGGCGCATGGGCTCATGCCTGTAATCCCAGCACTTTGGGAGGCCAAGGCAGGAGGATTGCTTGAGGTCAGGATTTCAAGACCTGCCTGAGTAACATCGGGAGACCCTAACTCTACAAAAAATTAAAAAATTAGCTGGGTGTGGTGGTGTGCACTTGTGTTCCCAGCTAGTTAGGAGGTTGAGATAGGAGGAGCCCTGGAGTCCAAGAATGCAGTGAGATATGATTGCACCATTATATTACACTCAAACCTGGGTGACAGAATGAGATCCTGTCTTAACAAAAAGAGAAAAGAAAAAGAAAAATTAGCTGGGCATAGTGGCACGTGCTATAGTCTCAGCTACTCAGGAGGTTTGCTTGAGCCCAGGAGTTTGAGGATGCAGTGAGTCAAGGAAGTGAGGCCTTTATGAGCTGGTAGAACTGGAAAGTACCCTCAGTGGTGACCTAGCCTGGAGGCTTTCAAACTGCCCCAAGTCCCTGCAGGACCCACCATAGAAGGTCAGGGAGAAGGGCCTGTCCAGCGCTTCCTGTGCTTCATTTGGCTGTGGATCTCAGTAGTATCTCATGGGTCACACATCTCATTCCTCGGAGGAGGAAGCTGAGGCCCAAAGAGTTTACATAACTCATCTGTGGTTGCACAAGGGTCCAGTGGCAGAGACAAAATGCATGTCATCCCTTTAGAGTCTGAGTCCAGTAGACTTTGGATCATCCTGCCTGCCCCTCTCTGAGAGTGACTGTAGAACAAAGGGAAGTATTCAGAACACCTGGGGCCCCATTCTTAGCCTGGCTCTCAGCTGCTCCTGAGGCTGGGTTTGCTGGCTGCCCTGCCACACTGGCCTGCAGGGAGCCCCTCAGCCAGACTTACTCACTTGGGTATTCCAGCAGACCTCCTTTCGAAAACCAACCACAACCAGGTCTGGTAAGCTCTGTCTTTTGCACTTGCAGGATGGACAGTATATGGTCTGGCAACTCTCCTCATCCTCACAGTCACAGCCATTGTAGCAAAGATACTTCTGCACGTCACATTCAAGTGAGTACAAGAGGGAGCTCCCTGATTTCAGGAAGGGGAAGGCTCAGAGTTCATTTTCTATGATGCTTCATTTGTCTGGGTACAACTGTACAATCAGCACATGATTCCAAAGCCTCAGTCTGAGGGAACAGAAGGCAGCAGACATTCCTCCTCCTCTGTAGAGTGAAATGTACAACTGGACAAATCTCATTAAGGTTTGAGGCATTTTGTTTGCTGTGTGTCCAAAGCATACAATTTCAAGGAGGATTGCAACATTGCTGGCTTCAAAAGCAACAATTTTCATTTTTTGGCTTGTGCAGTCCCTTACAGAGATCTTTATGCAAGAGTGAAGATATCTAGGACAATGTCATGCGTACTTCCTGATGCCTTCTAGAAATTGAGAGACATCCTTAGGAAGAGAATTCTCACATTTTATTAACTATTGCTTAGCAGTTATTTTAAAACAGTTACTGAAGAAACTTATGGAAGCTTTATCATTCAATTCTGACCAATTTGGGGAAAAAATAAATTTCCTTCCCTAATTTTGCTACTCAAGTCTAACAGTTCCAGCTTCCAGGAAAGGGGTAATTGTTAATGCTACTGATGTTTGTGTACTTAGAGGGGAGTTTGTTGTAATTTTTCCTAGACCCCCACTCTGTCTTCCTGTGGTTTCTAGTCCAGGCTCTTCTCATTTCACAGCGTCCTTGAAAATTTATGTCCACTAAAAGCTGTCTTTTTCCTCACTGTCTCACTTGCCCTCTGCTACAGACTTCTTATACATTAAATATGAGCTCTTCCATTGCCTCGTGAAGGCTGCCTTTGGCCACATTGGAACCACTTTACATAGTCACCTCCACCCTACACTTGAAATTTTTTAGTGGAAATAATGTCCTAATATATGTGTGTGTGTGTGTGTGTGTGTGTGTATCTGTGTCTGTGTCTATGTGTGTGTCTATGTCTGTGTCTGTGTGTCTCTGTGTGTGTGTCTGTGTGTATGTGTATGTGTCTGTGTTTTTGTTTTTTCCTGTTTTTAATATGCCATAAATATCTTCCTATTACCCTACCTTGCATTTCCTCCCCAAATTCTGAATACTCCCCACCCCCTCTACTTCATATCTTGCAAAAATCCCATACAGACACAGTTTGTGTCCATGTCTCTGTGTCTGTGTTTGTCTGTGTGTGTGTGTTAAAGTCACAATTCACATGTTCTGGGGAAGCCTCTCAGGCTCAGTCCTGACCACATCCTCTGTGGCAGCAAGAGAGCCGAATGCTTCCTACAGCATCCAGCATCTGGCAGCATGGCTGAGGCCCTAAAGTGCATGCCTGACTCTCCTCTGACATCAGCTGCAGCTTCCCTGC
The DNA here is from genome assembly GCF_030222135.1 of Aotus nancymaae. Lineage (NCBI taxonomy): Eukaryota > Metazoa > Chordata > Mammalia > Primates > Aotidae > Aotus > Aotus nancymaae. The sequence continues at coordinate 3,985,808 of NW_026988491.1, forward strand.
CAGGCAGCCATGGGGGCTGAACAGAGTCCAGGCCAGTGCCGGAGGTTAGATGGGTCTCTGCTTGAAGCAGAGAAGTTTTGCCTTTCTCTTGTTTCAGCTAGGTGGGCTTCCAGGTACATGGCATTTGAAGATAGTTCTTTTATTTAAAATAAAAGAATTTGAAAATTCATAATGTCTCAGGATGAACTTTTTCAGATTTGAAGAATTCTGCTAGGTAGAAAGCTCTTTGTTATTCTGATGTGGTCTCTGCTCTGCTGTACTTGGCCTCAGTCCCTGATGGCCACAGGCCACATTTCAGCTGCACCCTAGTCCTTCAGATCTTTAGAGGTAGCTGTGAGGTCTTTCCCAAGACCTTGCCCCACCCGCTTTCATAGGTACAGCATCTCATGAGATGATAGGTTGTTTGGAGTGCTTTGTTCTGATCTGTTGGAAAAATTATTTCTACTTGACAGAGCCCATCGTGTTCCTGCTTCAGGGGACCTTAGGGATTGTCATCAACCAGGGACTTCGGGGGAAATCTGGAGCATTTTTTACAAGCCTTCCACTTCGATTTCCATCTTTAAGAAGAAACTCAAGGGTCAGAGTCAACAAGATGACCGCAATCCCCTTGTGAGTGACTAAAAACCCCACTGTGCCTAGGACTCGAGGTCCCTCCTTGAGCTCAAGGCTGCTGGGGTCAACCTCTCCTGTGGTTCTTCTCTGACAGACTCTTCCCCGCCTTTCCCTCTGCCTTGGCCTCTTCGGAGGGCGCTCTCCTACAGACCAGGAAGAGGCGCCCTGCTGCCAGGGAAGGCAGAGCCTGGATTCCTCCTGCTTCATCAGTTGCACTTAGGAGAGAGACTCAAGGCCCTGGAGCCCGGCCCTCTCTCCATCTCTCTCTCTGATCTAGCTAGCAATGGGGGTGTCAGGACAGTGAGGCTGAGGTGACAGAGGTGGTCATGGCTGGCACTGGGCTCAGGTACATTCTAGATGGCTGTCAGGTGGTGGGTAGGTTTAGTTACATTTAATTTTTCTTGCTTCTTCTCTATTTTGTCCACATACAAATCAGTTTCTCCTGGTCTTTATGGTTTGGAACAGGGCCAGACAGGGAGAACTCTCAGGTACTCTTGGGAGTTGGTCTGGTCCCATACAAGTGTGGACTCCTGGACATTAGCGAAGTGTAAAGAGGGTGGTGTCTGTGCTGCCCCGGCAGCTTTGCTCTCCAGATGCTGGACTAGGATGGGCCTCCTCCAGCCTAGGAGGGTCTGAGAATAAGATCTAGTGACCCCCATTTATATCAAACATGATGCCTTTCACACATGGGCTTCTTTCTAGATTCTCCTTTCCATAGCTCATGGAGCTGCAGAGAAAGCTTGAAGAGCTTTGGTCGTAGAAAACATCCACTCATTTACTCATACAACCAATTCTCCTGCAGGCTTTTATGGGCACTCAGTAAGTATTCAGGATTGGGCTGATTGGCCTCGCCCCTGAGCAGCTCGTAGTCCTTTGGAACCTGAGCCAGGCCTTGGTCTCTCCATGATTGGCTCAGCTAACTCTCAGTTCAGAACAGAGAGTATCAATCTTGTGGTTTTGCCTTTAGGCAGTACAATATGAGACATGGGACCTGCGGTCCTTCTTTATGGTGTCCCCTGTGTTAAAAGATGAAAAACACCCCCAGGGCCATCTGTGCTCTCTGCCCCTTCTATGGGGACTGAGTGGGGTTTAGAATGGCTCAGAAAGGAGAGCGCTCTTGTCCCCAGCCCCATGCCACCCTGTCCCTTAGACAGGGAGGTGAACTTCAGAGATCGGTGCTAGGACAGTGTGGATTTGGGAATTGGAGATCCTCCAAGGATCAGCCGTGAGATTGAGAGCTACAGCTGTAGTGGCTGCCAGTTGGGAGAGTAAGTGCTATCGCTAATTTAAAAGTCCTCGCCATCCGGAAGCAGGCTTTGTCGACAGCAGCTGAGAAAAGCAGCCGGTGCCTCTGCTGGCCAGGCCTAGGCCCTCATCAGAACGTGCCTCTCCCCAGTGCACTCGGGCCTCGGTGCTTGCTGCACCTCTGGCCTTGGCGTTTCCTCTTTGCAGCACTTTGCCTGCCTCCCCCAAGCCCTGAGCCCCTGCCTGGGGCTCTTACTGAGGGTCTGGCAACACATCTGCACCTGCCACTCCTGGGAGGACAGAGGGCCACACAGGAAGTATCCACAGGGAGAGGTGACACTAGCCAGCCTGAGTTCAGGAGAGACGCTCAGAGCTTCAGGTGGAGAGGCCTTCAGAGGAAGGAAACCGGGCAGTGTGTCACAGGTAGGCAGGGGCAGGACTGCCGCCCCAGGCCCCATGGGAGTCCTGCTGAGGGCACAGAGCTGCCCAGTACAGCCTTCATGCTTTGATCTGGAAAGAGCAGCTGTCCGCAGGCCTCTGTCTCTAAGAGGCCTGTCACACAGGAGGACCTCTGGAAACATACCCACATGTGCAGTCTCCCTGCCAAGCTATTCGTGCTGTTTGTGGAATCTCCTCTCAAACACAAGTGTCAGGTGTGTGTCATCCCAACAGGTCCTGTGCTGTGAATAGATCCATGTGCAGCACAAAGGGAATGTGGCATGTGGCCCCAGGAAGAGGTCACCTGGCCAGGGGGCAGTTGTTCAGTTGCCCAGGGCTGACACTGACCACTGGTCTTTGGGGTGTCCTACAGCCCACCTGCCCACCTTGCCCTCCTCACATCTCAGTCAGGGGAGGCCCTGCCCAAGCCAGTGTGCTGTCAGAGCCTGCAGCGGGGGCGGCACTTCCTCGGAGGGCCTGGGAGGTGCTGGGGATGCCCCAGCGCTGCTCTTCCTGCCTGGCCCTGCCATGGCCCAGTGCCTTCAGGATCAACTTACCGTCCGTGGAGCAGCCCCGGGAAACCTAAACCTGCCTCAGGTCAGCGGGGGCAGGGGGGCTGCAAATCATCCCAGGCTAAATCTCCATGGGCCCTGGGTCCTGCCGCAGTCTGGCCATGGCCTTAGTTAGAACCAGTTAGAAAGTCAGCAACACCCCACAGAAGGCCACTGCAGCTAAGTAAGCACCTGAGAAAGAAACTGTCCCAGAAGAGATGATGTGGGCTTCCAGGAGCACGGAGGAGGTGGCACTTAAACTTTTAGGAAACTCCCTAGACAAGATAAAGTAGCCGTTGGAGGTGGCGGGAAGAGGGTAACCCTGGGAAAGTAAATGTCAGAACACATGGCAGAAGCCTGTGGGAGAGGCGGGGGAAGGGCTTTGGGGACCACTGTGGATGGAGCTCTGAAAGCACCCTGCCCAAAGCCTCTCCTGAGGTGACAGAGCATGGGAGGAGGCTGCAGGGGCACTGGGCCTGCATGCCATCCTCACCCCTGTTCCCCACTGGCGCCAGGCCCTGCCTTCTTGGCACGTGTGCCCTCACCCGCCAATCTTGTCACTCCCCATGGTTACTGTGTCTCAGCCGGCTGTGGCCCCTAGTTTCTAGCAGCATTTCTCAGTGTTCTTGGCCCTTCTGAGAAGGCAGGCAGGAGGCACACAGTGCCCTGTTCCTCCCCGTTTGTGCAGTGGCTTGCAAAGCAGAGAATAAGTAGGAATGAACCCAAGTGCCTTCACCCACCCTGTCCCCCATATCAGGACAGGCTTAAGGCCTTTCTGGGTGTGAGCAAGGAAACCAGGCTGCTGTAACTTCAGAAGAGTGGGCTCTGGCTCAAGACTCCAATCAGCCAGAAACCCAGAGATCAAAGCACTAGTAAGTTCAGCTGTCCTGGCCCTCGGGCAGAACCCACGGGTGTGCCTGGGTGTGGCTCCACCCACATGCCCCACTGTCAGCCCAGGCAGGAGCCCTCCTCCAGGCCATCACCCAGCCCCAATGCATCCCAGCACTGCACACTTACTCTTCACGAGCACTTATACGCTGATGGCCTCTGAGACACTGTCTCCCGGGTCTGCTGAGACCAGGCCAGGTCTCCAACGGGCACCTCCCCACCCCACCACCCAGTCACCTGGCACTATTAGGTTTCAGATCTCCCATGTGGTGTTTGATGTCGGCTTTTGTTCCTACCCTGGGAGTCTGGATTGTTTCCTCTGGTGTCTTTGTTTACCTTCCTCACTGTTCTACCTCCTGGCCAGGTCTCAGCTTAGCTTCCCTGGTATGGGGTGTTTTTCAAGCCTTCCAGCCACAGCTATCTCCCTCAGGCTGGATGGCTCAGGGGTGACAGGGCTTTACCCTCTACCTGCAGACCCCTGGTAGGCACATCTCACAGGCTTTCGTCTTGCTGAGCTGGATATGGAGGCAGAAGTGGGGCGTGGAGGACAGTCAGAGGGAAATCTGCTTCAAAAAGGAAGGGTCTTTAGACACACAGACTGGGGGGGCCCTTCCCCACCTGTGGGGAGTTGCCGTCGTGGGGCTCATGCACGTCAAGACCTTCCCACATCCAAACTCACCTTCCAGCAGGGATTTTGACTTTGGATGACAAGGCTTTATTTGTAAATATGCTCTTAATATGCAACTTTGAGAATAAAATAGAAACATCATGTATTTTAAAATATAAGATGAAGTGTGACGCACTGTATACAATTTAATATATATTTTTAGGATTTTGTTATTTAAGAAAGTGGAATGTAATGGTACTTTTACAAAAGAGAAAAAAATGTTATTTTTACTGTATGGAAAAAAATAAATATTCTCATTGTTGTAGAAACAGTGATGGGCCCTACGTTGTCATTCCCATGGGAGTTCCCCAGAGACTGTGGGACGAGAGGAGGGTGTCTGTGGTGGGATTCTTACCTTTCCTCGAGCGCCAGGCTCACCTTTTGCTCACTTTTTCCTAAGTGCCTCCAAATTTCTTCTAGTCTTGTCACAGCTTTGACCCAGAGCTGACCTTCAGCTGGTAAGACCTGAAAGATTAGGAATTCCAAACCAGTGCACTTCAGCGCAGAACCAAGGAGGGACAGGACAGGAGAGGGGCTCTGCCCTCAAAAGATCTGGGCTCAGGCCGGCCTGGAGCCAGTCACTCTCCTCCTCAGCCTCAGCCTCCCCATCTGGAAAGAGGAATGGAATCTATTCTTCAGAAGGCTAGGAACATGCTTATGTAATTTTTATCCCAGGTGGAATTTACCTTGCCTCTCAGAGCATCCAGTTCCTCCTCTCCACCCCTTCTTGCCACACCTTTTCCTTTTTAGTAAGAGTACTAGAAGCTCCATGTATGAGCCACCCACCATGCACCAGGCACTCCGCTTCAGGTACTTTGCACATCCTCCAGTTCTTTGCCATGGGTATCACTTTCCCTCTTTTGCAGATGAGACAGGTGAGGTTTGAAGAAGCCATGAGGGACAGTAACTGGGAGCACAGCCCTAGAGTCAGCCCTCCAGGATTCAGCTTCCTTCATTCATTCTCTATGAGGCCAGCGAGGGTAAAACAGGGAGCCTTTGAAGGGTTTCAGCGGAGGAGTGACATCAGATTCCCAGTTTAGAAAGCTCTCCTCCTTGCATGTGGGGAAACAGATCAGAGTAGGGTAAGACCGAGGGCAAGGAAACCAGTCAGGAGACTCTACAGGCCCAGCCAGGAGATGCTGAGAGCATGCCTGGGCCCCCACACCAGTACTGTGGAGAGAGAAGCTGACCGCACCCCCAGGGCAGGGGCACGTTTGTGGGGCTGGGTAGCTCAGGCTTACATCCCAACTCTACCACTCACCATGTGACCTGGGGTAAGTAACGCGACCCTGTGTACCTGTTTTCTCACCTGTCAAATGTGGGCAGTTACAGTACCTGCCTTTATGTGGCATTGGGCTATGAATTATTATTACCTGCAGTATGTTTTCCATCAAAGGTAGATGGTCCTTTCATTCTAGAATAGAGGTGGGGGGTAAGAACAAGGAGGTGTCTGGGATGGTGCTCGTGTATCCTAACATGGGTGCCTGAGTGGAGAGAGGGGCCATTCTTTTACATAAGGAACGTAAATGGCGCCAGGTGTGAGAAGAAACCTGATGAGCTACTTCTGGGGGCTAAGTCCACTGCGGTCCCTGTGGGACACTGAGGCAGAGCTGTTTGGCAGCTGTTGGACAGACAGCCTGAACCCCAACCCATGGGAACATGAGCACAGGCGGCATCCTCAGGGTAAGTGTCGGGGCCACCCCTCAGAAGGCTGCAGGGGACAGTGTCCTGGGATGCACTGAGGCAGTGAGGGAGTGCCTGGCAGGACCAGGGTGGACTCGCCTGGAAGCCAAAGAACCCACGAGCAAAGCTGCTTTTTTTTTTTTTTTTTTTTTTTTTTTTTTTTTTTGAGGCAGAGTTTTGCTCTTGTCACCCAGGCTGGAGTGTAGTGGCATAATCTTGGGTCACTGCAACCTCCGCCTCCTGGGTTCAAGCAATTCTCCTGCCTTAGCCTCCTGAGTAGCTGGGACTACAAGCGCCTGCCACCACGCCCGGCTAATTTTTGTATTTTTAGTAGAGACGGGGTTTCACCATGTTGGCCAGGCCAGTCTCCAACTCCTGACCTCAGATGATCTCCCTCTCCTTGGCCTCCCAAAGTGCTAGGATTACAGACGTGAGCCACCTCGCCTGGCAAAGCTTCTAACCTGACCAGCACACACAAACTGCTGGTGCTTTGAGTCCCAGTTCCAGATTCTCAGGAGACAGTTTAGCCAGGTGGTCTCCCTCATCCAGCCAGTTTTTGCTAGGATAGGGTTCTCGGAGAAAAGAAAGGACAGGCCAGTCCCACTAAAGAATATTACCACTGCCATAGACGCAGACGTGGCTCTCGGTGTGATGCATTTGACCACTTGCCTGGGAATCCCTACGTGATCTGTTAAACTGCAGGTCCCTGGGCCCCACCCCAGACCTACCACATCAGAATCCCTGGAAGCATGGCCTTGACATGGAGTCTGCGCCCTTCATTTCACCACTGTTCCCCACCCTGGCTAACTTCTGCTTCCACCCCGAACACAGCTGCAGCTGTAGCAATGTGATGGCACCTTTAAAGGTCAGCCTCACTTGAGTGTTTATCTTCATGGGGCTTTCCTTCTCTCTCCCAGAAGCTCTTTCCTTCCATGAAGGAAAATATTTGTAATGGCAGGAAATGGCTGGTGGAAAACAAACGGGGTGGCCTTGCTGGTGAATTTCCTAGAGACAAATTAGGCTTTAGGCTGCCACGGAAAAATAAATAAATGCAGCCAGAACGTGCAACTGTCCTATCTAAAGAATCCCTTTAGGGCGATGGGTCAGTGACGACAGGATGAGACCCCCAAACACATTTGAGTGGACTCTGGGGACCAGTGACCTTGACCTGTGTTCTGAACCTGAGAGACGCAGATGTTGGAGAGCCCATCACTCCGGGAGCCGGCACCAGGGCAGCACCAGCCCCATCCTTTGTCGGGCACTCAAAAGCTTTTCTTCCTGTGAAGGGGAAAAGCAGTGGACAAGGGTGACCTTGTCTCCAAGCTTGGAAGTCACATGACCAGATCTCTCCCCTCTGGGCCATGCGTGCCTGAAACTGCAGACAGTCTCTGGGGTTCAGAGAACTGGGAAGCTTTTGTTCCTCTGTGGCGAGGTCGGGTCCCGATGGGGGATTGTTTTTGCTCAGCTGAAAGGGACACTTTTAGGGATAGAATATTTCAACCTCAAGAAGGAGCAACATTTGCTTGTAGCTGGAAGTCTTCATTTCTGGTCTCCAGCTGTTGTCTGGAGCCACCAGGCCTCGGCTGAATGGGCCAATGCCCAGCAGCTGGGGGCGGGCAGTGACTGCCGGGCTGGACAGGAACCAGTCTGTGTGCAGGACGCCCATCTCCAAGACAGCCTGGCTGCAAGGACACCCTGTACCCTCCCGATGGTGGTTGCTGGGCTTTGGAATAAACCTGTTAGCTCTGGGTGACTAGGCTGGGAAAAGGGGCTCCACGAGAAGCGTTTCAGGGGGAAAGTAGGCCTAAGCTTGAGCTCCAGAGTACTACCCCTCTGAGGAAAACACCAAACGCTCCGAAACAGCCAAGGCTCTTGCAATAGTGAAGCTGCAGATCCCATTTGTTTCATTCTTAATACCATTGTCTCTGTTCAAATGAGGTCACTGAACTTCTAAAAACATCACTGAGAGACCCGCTTCTTTGCATATTGATTATGTGAATGCTTAGTGGACTTGCCTTAGTTGCTAGTAACAAAGATACAGATTAAGAGCCCTCAAGGGGTATTCAGACCTTAAATTCACCAAATTCAGAGGCAGCTTTTTCTGAATCTGAGTGAGCTGAGGAAAGCACTTTTGAATGTGCAAGGACAACAAGATTAATAATCACTACCATCTCTGTAGTACCTACCGTGTACCAGACGCTGTGCCAAATGACCAGCAGACATTACCAAATTCATCTTTGCAGCAACCCAACAAGGAGCCCGAGGGTCAGAGAAGGGGTCCAGCCAGGAGCCGCCAAGGTTCGGACTCAGCCTGGGACCACTGGCTCCAAAGCTGGGGGTCCTCATTCCTGTTGAACTGCAGGCCCCTCAACACAGGCAGTGGGTGGGCCCCAAAATAGCTCATCTTTAAGGATGTGGCCTCCAGACAGCCCAGGGAAAGTGCAGATCCATTTGCCTAGGTCAAGGAAGGAATCAAACCTACACTTCTTTACCTATTTGATGACACAATCCCCTTTGAGGACTAGGGGTTGGAATGGAGCCTCTTCCCTGAAGAAAGACTCCATCCGCCAAACTGCAGAGGTCCAGAGACCGCTCCCCCTCCGCCCCCTGAAACCCTTCCATGGATCTCAGGTTTAGAATCTCTCTATTAAGGCATGAGCATGATTATTTGAAAGTTAAAAAGAGGCCAAAAGGGATAACAGTAATAGTAATAATACTACTAATAACAGGATACATTTTACTGACCACTTATGTCAGGAGTCAACAAACATTTTCTGTAAAAGGCTAAATACTAAATATTTTAGACTTTGCATGCCCTATAGTATCAGATCCATTGACCAGAACCACAGGCCCCACTTTGACCCTCAAGGACTCAACAAGCCCTGGAGCCATCAGGGCAACTCCCTGAGGAGTGAGGGATAAGGGGCCGCCAAGCTCCCTTTGTTATTAGCCACAGACAATATGTAAACAAATGGGCATGGTTGTGTTCCCATAAAACTTCATGGAAACCGAAACTTGAAGTTTATATAATGTTCACATGTCACGAAATGCTACAAAATGCTATTCTTTTGATTTTTTTCCCCCCAAAATTAAAAAATGTAAAAACCAGCCAGGCGTGGTGTCTCATGCCTGTAATCCCAGCACTTTGGAAGGCCTAGGTGGGTGGATCACTTGAGGTCAGGAGTTTGAGACTAGCCTGGTCAATATGGTGAAACCCCATCTCTACTAAAAATACAAAAATTACCTGGGCGTGGTGGTAGATTCCTGTAATCCCAGGCAGGGGAATGGCTTGAACCTGGGAGGCAGAGGTTGCAATAAGCCAAGATTGTGCCATTGCACTCCAGCCTGGGCGACAGAGCAAGACTCTATCTAAAAAAAAAAAAAAAAAAAGCATAGGAGTCAGAACTTGAGCCCACTCCAAAGCCTGTTTGCTTTCCTAAGTGACAAGATGGGTGCATTTAAATTGTAGAGGAAGAGAAGGTGACAGTGAAGCAGGAAGGAAGACCCAGAGCAACGGCAGTCTCGTGAGCCCTGGGAATATAAGGCAGAGAGGCTCCGTCCTCCCGCAGTCCTTGCTGAATAGTCTACACTGCAGGGGAGGGCGGCTGGTTTCCTGAGCCATCCCTCCAACCCCCTGGCTCCAGATCCAGGACAGATCCAGGACAGCTGGTGGCCTTCACATTGTTTTGCGTCTCCCAGGTTCTCTTAATTATAACCAATTTGCCACCCTCAGCAATTCCTTGTTGCCCTTTGCTAATACGCATGAGTTGGAACCGTCAGCCACACTCCCAGCCAAACGCGGCTAAAATCACTTCCCTTTCCCATGTAGGGAGTCCTCCTGTCTCTTAGAAACTCGTCTTTCTTCTCAGTCCTGTGAGATGAGCGGGCGAGGCCTGCCCTTCTTTGAGCTGACTTACTTGGCTGGGATCTGACCCCCAAATCTCTTAGGAAAGCAGGAGACAGAATCTGCTCAACTTTCTTCAGCTCCTTGCCCACTCCCCCTGGCTGACCCTGGGGCTTTGGTGCGCTGCCTGCCAAGGACAACCTGTCCTTTTTTTTTTTTTTTTTCGGTAAAGACGGGGTCTCACTGTGTTGCCCAGGCTGGAGAGCAGTGGCACCGTCACAGGGTAAACTTCAAAACTGGGATCCAGCCTGGGAGGCTACATGGGTCCTTGGCTTTGAGCAGGAAGGAATTCAAGAGTGAGCTGACAGAGTAAAATGAAAGCAGGTGTATTTCTTACAAAGTAAAAGAATAAAAGATGGCTACTCCATAGGCTCCAAGATGAGCTGCTTGGAGTATACTTACAGTTATTTTCTTGATTATATACTAAACAAGGAATGGATTATTCATGAGATTTCCGGGAAAGGGGTGGGGAGTTCCTGGAACTGAGGGTTCCTTCCTGTTTTAGACCACATAGGGTAACTTCTTCCAGACATTGCCATGGCATTCATAAACTATCATGGCCCTGTGGGAGTGTCTTTTAGCATGCTAATGCATCATAATTAGCATCTAATGACCAGTAGGGACAACCAGAGGTCACTTTCATTGCCATCTTGGTTGTGGTAGGTTTTGTCTGGCTGCTTTACTGCATCTCATTTTATCCACAGGGTCTTTGTGATCTGTATCCTGTGAAACCGCTCCCACTGACCTCCTATCTCATCCTGTGACTAAGAATGCCTGACCTCCTGAGAATGCAGCCCAGCTGGTTTCAGCTTCATTTTACTCAGCCCTTATTCAAGATGGAGTTGCTCTGGTTCCAATGCCTCTGACAGCACAATCACAGCTCACTGCAGCCTCAACCTCCTGGGTTTGAACAATCCTCCCATCTCAGCTTCCTGAGCAGCTGGGACCACAGGCATGAGCTGCCATGTCCAGCTGATTTAAAAAAAAAAAAATACTTGTAGAGACAGGGTCTCACTATGTTGCCCAGGCTTGTCTTGAACTCTTGGACTCAAGTGATGCTTTCTCTCATCTTGGCTTCCCAAAGTGCTGAGATTATAGGCCTAAACCACCATGCTGGCTCCTTTATAACCTCCATTTATTCATCTAGAAAATAGATACAGGCTCGGTGTAGTGGCTCATGCCTATAATCCCAACACTTTGGGAGGCTGAGGCAGGAGGATCACCTGAGGTCAGGAGTTCAAGACCAGCCTGGCCAATGTGGTGAAACCCCATCTCTACTAAAAATACAAAAATTTAGCCAGGCATGGTGGCTCATGCCTATAGTCTCAGCTACTCGGGAGGCTGAGGCAGGAGAATCGCTTGAACCCAGGAGGCGGAGGTTGCAGTGAGCTGAGATCAAACCATTGTACTTCAGCCTGGGTGACAGGGCGAGACTCAGTCCCAAAAAAGAAAGAAAAAAGAAAAGAAAAGAGATACAGCAGTAGTTTCTCACAGGGTTATTGTGAAGATTAAATGAAATAATAAAGGTACAATATTTAGCTCAGTGACTGGCCTGTGAGTCCTCAATAAATTTTAACGATTTTTATCAGTAAACTAGGGGACCACCAGGAGCAGGGAGGACTCCAGAAGAGCCCTGCCTTTCACATTGAGAACCCCATTTATCAAACTCCAAGTTTATAATACACGAAGTAGGGGCAGTTCCCTCCTTAGAAAATAATTCCTGACTTGGTTCCTTCAAGTAGCTGGTTTTCCCCAAGACCTTCAATATGTGACCCCATTTAATAAAAGTATCTACTGACCTTCACTTTCTTAGGGACCTAACTGTTGGGTGAAAATACCCTTTTCTGCCGACTCCCTGCCTGCAGAGGATTTTTTCACCTGTTGCTTCAGGTAAGGGAACAAATGAAAAATTTTAATGTCCTCATAGATCCCCCAATGCTGCAGGTGGGCAAACAGGCTAAGGCCCTTGGCCCAGCTGGCAGAGGTAAGAAGCTGCCCCCGCCATTTCCCCACTCGGCTCCCGCTGCAGCAGCCATCCCGGCGCAGGCTTGCTCACCAGCGCCGCCCTGTGGTAAGATCGGAGATCTGCGGAAGAAAGCCAGCCCTGAACCGCCGACTGCACGCAAGCCCTTCCATTACTGCTACCTGGATATTTTCCGGGCGCGGTGGTGCGTGCTTATAATCTCAGCTACTCCAGAAGCTGAGGGGAAGGATCCCTCGAGCCCAGGAGTTCAGAATTAGCCTGAGCAAAATACCGAGACCCCTATCTCAAAAAGAAAAAAATAATGTCACAGGTTTCCTGACCCTAAACCTGGACATTAGCCCAGGTCTCACTCTCACCAAGCCCTCTAAAGAACTTATTTCATCAGAGAAGTGATCATATGAATTATTCTACCTCCATACTATGAAATCGTACGTCACCATGGAAATTAATGTGTTGTATACGCCAAAAGCACTGACAAAAAAAAAAAAAACAAATTAATGTAGTGCTACTACAGATACTGTATCAGAATATCTTCAGTGAAAAAAAATCAAGTCACAGAATAAAGCATAAGTGTAATTTTTTTTTTTGTCACGTGTATGTATGTGTATACAAAGGCACCAGCAAAGTCCTCCGAGGTCTGTGCCAAACTCTTATCATGGTCACCTTTGGAAAAGGGAGGAAGAGAGGAGGAGGCCAGGTGCAGTGGCTCACACCTGTAATCTCAGCACTTTGGGAGGCCAAGGTAAGTGGATCTCTTGAGCCCAGGAGATTGAGACCAGCCTGGGCAACATGGCAAAACCCTGTGTCTACAAAAAATATAAAAATTAGCCAAGCATGGTGGTGTGTGCCTGTAGTCCTAGCTACCGAGGAGGCTGAGGTGGGAGGATCACTTGAGCCTGGGAGGTTTAGGCTGTAGTGAGCCATGATTGTGCCACTACACTCCAGTCTGGGCAACAGAGTGAAACCCTGTCCCCCAAGAAAAGGAAGACAGGAGGTGAGGACACTTAGATTTTCACATTTTATTTGATGTATTTATATGTGGCTTGAATCTTTTACATTTATGCGTTACATGTGCAAGTTTGAAAATAAAATGCACGATGATTATTTAAAAATTTGGAGGCCGGGCACAGTGACTCATGCCTGTAATCCCAGCACTTTGGGAGGCCAAGGTAGGTGAATCACTGAGGTCAGGAGTTCAAGACCAGCCTGGCCAACATGGCAAAACTCCATCTCTACCAAAAATACAAAAATTAGTGAGGTGTGGTGGCGTGCACTTGTCATCCCATCTACTCGGGAAGCTGAGCCAGGAGAATCACTTGAATCTGGGAGGCGGAGGTTTCACTGAGCTGAGATGGCGCCACTGCACTCCAGCCTGGGCAAAAAGAGCAAAACTGTCTCAAAAAAAAAAAAAAATTGGAAAGCACACAAAACAAAAAGAACAACATAGTCTCTCACTGTCACACTGCTCAGCAGAAGCACTGTCAAAATGCCGGTGTGAGTGTTTCCAGCACACGCTAGGACCACTGAGGAACACTGCTTCCCCTGCTTTCCCCGGGAGGGGGCCTAGCCAATGCTGCTGGACTGGACATCTGTCCTGCTGCCCAGCATCACCCAAGCCACAGCCCTGCCCCACCCTGAGTCACTCCTGGAGACACCTCCTGGTACAGGGAGTCTCCCAAAAGCTTCTGTGGGCCAGCAGAACACTCAGCTCCCAAGCCACAATGTCCTTCTCTTTGTTAACTACAAAATAAACATCTCTAGACCCCCTGGGCCACTTGCAATACAAATGTTTATGCCTTTGGAAAGAGAAAGAAAGACTCTTGCAAGTTCTCCCTGAGCCATGGGTGCCAAGTTAGTAATTAACCCTCAGCAACTGAGGCGTCTGATCTTCCGCCAGCCGGTCTGCAGCAGGTTGTGGGAGTGATTGATTGGGCCTGGGCTGTAACTTGGTGATTGGTGGAGCTTCCAGGCCTTGGAATGCTCTCTGCAAAAGACACTGGCTGCCTCTTAAACTCTAAATGAGGCCGGGGGTGGTGGCTCACACCTGTAATCCCAGCACTTTGGGAGGCCAAGGTGGGCATATCACCTGAGGTCAGGAGTTCAAGACCAGCCTGGCCAACATGGAGAAATCCCATCACTGCTTAAAAAAAAAAAAAAAAAAAAAAAAAAAAAAATTAGCCAGGCATGGTGGTGCATGCCTGTAATCCTAGCTACTTGGGAGGCTGAAGCAGAAGAATCACTTGAACCCAGGAGGCGGGGGTTTTGGTGTGCTGAGATCACACCATTGCACTCCAGTCTGGGCAACAAGAGTAAAACTCTGTCTCAAAAAATAATAACTCTAAATGAGGTACTAGGGACCCACCCCCAAGAAGGCCCCCACACTGCTGCACGCCATTCCAGATGAAGGGCTGTAAGAAGCCCTCACATTCATCAAACCACTTGAGGGGAGCTCCAGGACATGCACGCAGAGCTGGGAGGAGCAAGGCTGCTGAGTGGCAGGCATCGGTCATCTTGACATTGACATTCACTAAACACCCTAGGACCAGACTGCCTGCTCTACTCTACACACAGTGCCTTATTTCCTTTGACTCTCCCAGCAACCCCATGAAGTAGGTATAGTTCTATTCCTGTTTTATAGATGGGGAAATTGAGTCTTGGAGAAATAAAGTCTGTGCTGCCATCACTTAATCCTGGGTGGATAAAGTCTCTTCTGCAGACAAAAGGTGTTCCTTGCCCAAGGTCATCCTGCTGGTAAGTGGAGGCAAAGCTGGACTGAACCCTTTTTACAACTTTGTAGCCACACTTGCCCATCGCCACCTATTCATATTGGAAAACTACTTCCAGAGGGTTATCATCTTCAGGCTTCTACAAACGATGCCAAGCTCAGAGGAGGTGACCAGTGGGGGCTCCATGTGAAGATCACAGTGAGATCTTCCCTTGGGTGTAGTCAGAGAGAGTGAGGGGACAGCTTTCATCGGCCCCCCAGGACCAGATTTCCATCATGAGAGGCTGGGAGATTGCCTTCTTTCCAATGGGGGAGCTGAGGTCCTGAGAGCAGAATTCATGTCCAAGGCCCCACCATGACTTTGTTTTTTTATTGTTGTTGTTCTTGTTTGACGGAGTCTCTCTTTGTCACCCAGGCTGGAGTGCAGTGGCACGATCTCTGCTCACTGCAACCTCCACATTCCAGATTCAAGCAATTCTCCTACCTCTGCCTCCCAAGTAGCTGGGATTACAGGCATGCACCATCACGCCCAGCTAATTTTTGTATTTTTAGTAGAGATGGGGTTTTGCCATGTTGGCCAGGCTGGTCTCTAATTCCTGACCTCAAGTGATCCACCTGCCTCGGCTTCCCAAAGTGCTGGGATTACAGGTGTGAGCCACAGCGCCCGGCCCTCACCATGACTTTGCCTCTGTGGCCAATGTTATGTCCGTGGCTGCATGGAGCTTCCTGAAAACATGGAGGCTGGTGGCAAGGACCCACCTCAGAAAATAGGGAGAAAGCTAAACCCCCTAGATGTGTTCCCTGAGCCCTTGGCTGGGAGAAGGGCATCATGTAGTTTCTAAGAGAGACTACAGAGTATAAGGGAATGCTTCCATCTTACAGCTTCACCATCTGTGTCACAAACGGGCAGGTTGGGGAGCAAGCATGGCAGAGGGACATGGCCTAGGAGTCCTGTACTTCATTTCCCCTCACTTTTCATTGGTCGTTACAGGTCATGTGATCTCACCTGTATGCAAGGGCCACTGGGAAATGTAGTCTTCCAGTGCGCCAGGACGTACACTGTCCTAATTTCATTGTGTACAATGAAATTAGTAACTATACAGCTCATCTCTGCCACACTATTCAAAAGCTTGTAGTCATGTAAGGGCCTAGACTGCCTTGAGATTGTTGCTCAGCACATGAAAACATGAGGCTGGAGAAGTGGGCTGGCCCAGTGTGAGAAACACACGGTACCGATTTGCAGTCTAGCCCCATGTGATCCAGGTACCTAACATGCAGCCAGCCATGGCAGGAGAGAGACGAAATGAGGCCAGAGCAAGAGGCAGAGTCCCCCAGATGAATGTCAAGGGAAACCCAATAGCCCTGAAGACATCAAGGGAAGGCCACGCCAGCCCAGATTCCTGACTCCCTCTGCAGAAAAGAGGATGTGAGAGGGCACCGGGGAAGGAAAAGGGAGAGCAGAGGAAGGGAGCCGACATGGCGCATGGGGAATTCCAGAGAAACTGGGCCTGGAGGGCTGGAAAGGTCACTGCCACCAGCAGGGCAGCTTCATAAATGTGCAGCCTCCATAGTCACACAGCGCTCATCCTCGGGCCCCACATTTGGCCCTAGTTGTCACCGTCTTGAAATTCTTAATAATTTTCCAAAGGGCCTCATATTTTTATTTTGCACTGGGCCTCACAAATTACAAAGCCAGTCCTGAGTCCAGAAGGGATCAGCCTTGGTTCCAGATGACCCTACCTCCAGGGCATGGATATGGCTGATGGTTATTTGCCAGCCTGGTGGGAGACCAAGGCCACAGGAAATAGGTCTGGAGGATGATGGGCAGAGGTGGTCAGCTCAGGAGTGTTGATGTTTTGTTTTGTTTTTCTTTTTTGAGATGGAGTCTCACTCTGTTGCCCAGGCTGGAGTGCAATAGTCTGATCTCAGCTCACTGCAACCTCCACCTTCTCGGTTCAAGCAATTCTCCTGCCTCAGCCTCCCAAGGAGCTGGGATTGCAGCAGCTGCCACCATACTGGGCTAATTTTTGTATTTTTAGTAGAGATGGGGTTTCCATGTTAGCCAGAGGTGGTCTCGAACTCCTGACTTCAAGTGATCTGCCTGCCTCAGCCTCTTAAAGTGCTGGGATTACAGACATGAGCCACAGCACCCAGCCAAGTGTTTTGTTTTTTTGTCTGTTTTTGTTTTTTTGAGATGGAGTTTCACTCTTGTTGCCCAGGCTGGAATGCAATGGCACAATCTTGGCTCACTGCAACCTCCACCTCCTAGGTTATAGTGAGTGATTCTCCTGCCTCAGCCTCCCTAGTAGCTGGCATTATAGGCATCGCCACCATGCCTGGCTAGTTTATATATACATACATATATACATATATATATATTTTCTTTTTTTAGTAGAGGTGGGGTTTCTCCATGTTGGTCAGGCTGGTCTCAAACTTCCAACCTCAGGTGATCTGCCCGCCTTGGCCTCCCAAAGTGCTGGGATTACAGACATAAGC
Source organism: Aotus nancymaae (assembly GCF_030222135.1). Classification (NCBI taxonomy): domain Eukaryota; kingdom Metazoa; phylum Chordata; class Mammalia; order Primates; family Aotidae; genus Aotus; species Aotus nancymaae. Next base: position 4,003,001 of record NW_026988491.1, read on the forward strand.
CACGCCACCCAGCCAAGTGTTTTGTTTTCTTTTAGAGACAGGATCTCACTTCGTTGCCCAGCCTGGTCTCCAATACGCGCGCTCAAGTGATCCTTCCTCCTTGGCCTCCCAAAGTGCTGGGATTTCAGGCAGGAGCCACTGCACCTAGCCAGTCCAGGAGTGTTTGGCTCCTTAATGTTCTCAGGTATAAACATTCAGGAAGCACAGGTTTCAGACTCTACTTGCTAGGGAGCAAGACTGATCAGAAACAGGTGCTTACTGGCGAGATATTTTTCACAGAGAATGATGAGCTCTGCAAGTGATGTGATGATGAGGATGGCAGATGGGTGGATGAAGTTCAGATGCCCATATAGGAAAATGGGGGCATCAGATTAAAGCAAGAAGGAGGCTAACCTCAGGGGACTCTACTTGTATATATGAAGAAACACTTAAGGAGACCTGGACTTTTTTTTTTTTAAGACAAGGTCTTTTAGCCCCACAATAGTGGGAGACTTCAACCCCCCACTGACAGCATTAGACAGATCATCAAGGCAGAAAATTAACAAAGAAATTCTGGACTTAAACTCAGCACTTGACCAATTGGACCTATTAGACATCTGCAGAAAACTCCACCCATCAGCCACAGAATGTACATTCTTCTCATTCGCACATGGAACATACTCCAAGATCAACCACATACTTGGCCAAAGAGCAAGTCTCAATACATTCAAAAAAATCAAAATCATACCAGCCAAACTCTTGGACCACAATAGAATAAAGACAGAAAATACTAAGAAGATTTTGACCAGGTGCGGTGGCTCACATGTGTAACTCAAGCACTTTGAGAGGTGATGGTGGACAGATCACTTAAGGTCTGGAGTTCGAGACCAGCCTAACGAACATGGTGAAACCCTGTCTTAACTAAGAATACCAAAAAAATAAAAATAAAAAAATTTAGCTAAGTGTGGTGGTGGGCACCTGTAATCCCAGCTACTCACTAGGCTGAGGCAGGAGAATCACTTGAACCTGGGAGGCGGAGGTTGCAGTGAGCTGAGTTCATGCCACTGCACTCCAGCCTGGGCAACAGAGCAAGAGTCTGTCTCAAAAAATAAAAAAATAAAATAAAAAAAGAAGATCTCTCAAAACCATACAATTATGTGAAAATTAAATAACTTCCTCCTGAATGATTTTTGGGGTAAACAACAAAATCAAAGCAGAAATCAAAAAAATTCTTGAAAGAAAACAGAGATACAGCATACCAAAATCTCTAGAATGCAGCAAAAGCAGTGTTCAGAGGAAAGTCAATAGTGCTAAATGCCTCCCTCAAAAACTAGACCTCAAATGAACCATCTAATGTCATACACAGAGGAACTAGTAGATAAACCAGAACAAACTAACCCAGAAGATAGAAGAAATCACTAAAGTCAGAGTGGAACTAAATGAAATTGAGACACAAAAATTCAGGCAAAGAATTAGCAAAACCGAATATTGATTATTTGAAACGATAAACACGATCAATACACTGCTAGCTAGATTAACAAAGAAAAACAGAGATCTACATAAGCAAAATCAGAAATAACAAACGTGAATTACAAGTGACTCCACAACACAAAAGAAATACAAAAGATACTCAGAGACTATTATGAACAACTCTACACACACAAACGAGAAAATCTAGAGGCAACAGAGAAACTCCTGGAAAGACACTGTCTCCCAAGATTGAATGAGAAAGAAATGGAAAGACTGAACAAACAAATATCACGTTCAGAAATTGAGTCAGTACTAAAACACCAGCCAAAAAAAGCTTTGGACCAGTTAGATTCACAGCCACGTTCCACCAGATGTACAAAGAAGAGCTGGTACCAATTCTACTGAAACTACTCCAAAAAATCAGGTAGGAGTAACTCCTTCCTAACTCCTCTCCCAAAGTGCTGGGATTACAGGTGTGAACCATTACATCCAGCTGGGATTGCTTTTCTTGTTCCAAGGGGAATGCTCTAGTGTTTGCCTGTTCAGTATGATGTTGGCTGTGGGTTTGTCCTAGATGGCTCTTATTATTTTGAGGTATGTTCCTTCATTCTATGAAGCCAGCTTCACCCTGACCTCAAAATCTGGCAAAGAAACAGTGAAAAAAAGAAAACTTCAGGCCAATATCCCTGATGAACATACACACAAAAATCCTCAACAAAATATTAGCAAACTGAATTCAAACAGCACATCAAAAAGTTGGCCAGGCGTGGTGGCTCACACCTGTGATCCCAACACTTTGGGAGGCCGAGGCGGGTGGAGGTCAAGAGTTCAACACCAGCCTGCCACTATGGTGAAACCCCGTCTCTACCAATAATACAAAAATTAGCTGAACGTGGTGGCACGCACCTGTGTCCCAGCTACTCAGGAGGTTGAGGCAAGAGAATAGCTTGAACCCGGGAGGTGGAGGTTGCAGTGAGCTGAGATCGTGCCACTGCAGTCCAGCCTGGGCGACAGAGCAAGACTCTGTCTCAAAAAAAAAAAAAAAAAAAAGCATGAATCAGTAAATATGATTCACCACATAAACAGAATTACAAGCAAAAATCCTCATCCTAATAGATGCAGAAAATGCTTTCAATAAAATCCAACATCCTTTCATGATAAAAACCCTCAAGAAACTAGCCATCGAAGGAACATACATCAAAATAATAAGAGCCATCTAGGATAAACCCACAGCCAACATTATACTGAACAGGCAAACACTAGAGCATTCCCCTTAGAACAAGAAAAGCAATCCCAGCTGGGCACAATGGCTCACACCTGTAATCCCGGCACTCTGGGAGGCTGAGGTGGGTGGATCACCTGAGATCAAGAGTTAAACAAGACCAGCCTGGCCAACATGGTGAAACCCCATCTGTACTAAAAACACAAAAAATTAGCTGGGCGTGGTGCCAGATACATGTAATTCCATCTACCCAGGAGGCAAAAAATCAGTTGGACCCGGGAGGAAGAGGTTGCAGTGAACTGAGATTGTGCCACTGCATTCCAGCCTGGGCAACGAGAGCAAAACTGCTTCAAAAAAAAGAAGAAGAAGAAAGAGGCCGGGCGCAGTGGCTCACGCCTGTAATCCTAGCACTTTGGGAGGCCGAGGTGGGTGGATCACCTGAGGTCAGGAGTTCAAGACCAGCCTGGCCGTCATGGTGAAACCCCATCTTTAATAAAATAAAATTTAAAAAAAATTAAAAAAAGAAAGAAAGAAAGAAAGAAAGAAAAGCAATCCCATTATTGGGTATATATCCAAAAGAAAACAAATCGTTCAACCAAAATGACATGGGCACTTGTATGTTCATCACAGCACTATTCACAATAGCAAAGACATGGACTCAACCTAGGTGCCCATCAATGATGAATTAGATAAAGAAATCGTGGTACATATACACTGTGGAATACTACGTAATCATAAAAAAGAATGAAATCATGTCCTTTGCAGCAACATAGATACAGCTGGAGGCCATTATCCTAAGCAAATTAACACAAGTGCATAGAACCATAAACATTGGGAACTGATACGGTCTGGTGCTGTGTCCCCACACAAATCTTATCTCGAATTGTAATCCCCACTTGTAGAGAAGTGATTGGATTACGGGGGTAATTTCCCCCATGCCTTTCTCGTAATAGTGAGTGAGTCTCGCGAGACCTGATGGTTTTAGAAGTGGAATTGTTTCCCGCGCTCTCGCGCTCTCCTGCCATTGTGTGAAGGTGTCTGCGTCTCCTTTTGCCTTCAGCCATGACTACGTGTCCTGAGGCCTCCCCAGCAAACTGCGGAACTGTGAGTCAATTGAACCTCTTTCCTTTGTAAATTTCTCAGTCTCCGGTATTTCTTTATTTCTTTTTTTTTCTTTTTTTTGAGACTGAGTCTCGCTCTTGTCAACCAGGCTGGAGTGCAGTGGCACAATCTCGGCTCACTGCAACCTCCTCCTCCCGGGTTCAAGCAATTCTCCTGCCTCAGCCTCCTAAGTAGCTGGGATTACAGGCGCCCACCACCACGCCCAGCTAATTTTTGTATTTTTAGTAGCTATAGGGTTTCGCCATGTTGGCCAGGCTGGTCTCAAACTCCTGACCTCAAGTGATCCACCTGCCTCGGCCTCCCAAAGTGCTGGGATTACAAGCATGAGCCACCGCTCCCGGCCTCAGGTATTTCTTTATAGTGGTGTGAAAACAAACTAATACGGATACTCAGGGATATAAAGATGGCAACAGTAGACACTGGGGGCCACTAAGGAGGGAAGGGAGAGAAGGGGGCAAGGGTTGAAAAACTAACTCTTGAGAACTATGCTCACCACCTGGCTGATGGGATCGTTCATATCCCAAATCTCTGCATCAGGCAATATACCCACGTAACAAAGCTGCATATGTATCCCCTACATCCAAAATAAAAGCTGGAAAAAAAGACAAGGTCTTGCTATGTTGCCCAGGCGGGAGTGCAGGGCTTACAGGCTGAAGCATAGCGCACTGCAGCCTCAAACCACTGCCACCTCAGCCTCCTGAGTAGCTGGGATTACAGGCATGCATCACTGCACCCAGCTGAGGACCTTACATTGTAAAAAGAACAGTCCAGATGTAAGAGACTTACAAAAGCAGGAGATAGATTAACTAGTCCGAGATGAAGATGGCTATTGACTGTGATGTAGGGGCCTTTTTGAAGTCAAAGAGGAATCCGGATGCACCTGGCAAACTGATGGGACCAGTCCTTTGTTGCATTGGCTGGAACGGTTGAAGGAGAGAAGGACCCTGGCCTGATGGTCTCGATCTGGTTACAAAGCATGATTCCAGAGAAGAAGGTTGAGGAGTAAGAGGGGCTTGCTGTCATTTATTGAGCACTTCCTGCATTCCAGGCATTGGACTACACGCATGCATTTGTTATTCTTTGCCATGTAACAAACTATCCAAATATGTAGCAGCTTAAAACAAGCAACTATGGTTATCCTCAGTTTTTGTGCATCAGGGATTCAAGAGCAGTTTAGGCCAGGCGTGGTGGCTCACACCTGTAATCCCAGCACTTTGGGCTTAATAGCCCAGGAGTTCAAGACTGGCCTGGGCAACGTAGCAAGACCCTGTCTCTACAAAAAAAGTTGAAAAAATAGCCAGGTGTGGTGGTGTGTGCTTGTAGTCCTCAGGAGGCTGAGACGGTAGATTCCTCTAACCCAAGAGTTCAAGGGCACAGTGAGCTGTGATTGTGCCGCTGCACTCCAGCCTGGGTGACAGAGCAAGACCCTGTCTCAAAAAGAAAAGTAGTTTAGCAGCCTCAGAAATCATCCTTTGTCATTTTCACAGCATCCAGTTGGTACAGAGGTCAGCCCTATTCAGTGTGGGAGGTGACCGTTACCAGGGCAGGCATCCAGGAGGTGGAGCTCACTGGCCACTCTCTCATCTTGGACGCTGCCGCCCACCACGTGGTACTTCATGATCCCATTCAATAATCACAACAGGCTAGTAATAATTGTTCCCCTACTCAAAAGAGGGAATTTTGCTCAAGACCAAACAACTACAAAGTAGCAGCTGTTGGATTTGAACCCCACTGAGCTTGACTATGTTGGAGCTCTATGGCAGGCAGGGGTGACAGGAGCAAAGACTGTCCTCCAAACCCCGTTAGACACTGGGCTTCAGACAGCAAGACATTGTGTTTCCCTCCTCCAGCCAGTCCCCAGGGGGATACACATCTTCTCTCAGACTCTTGCACAGGCCATGGGGAACTTTGGCCTTGGGAGGGCACCAGTTAGCAGTGGGGAGAAGAAAGAGCTGCCTCCCTCCTGTCACTCCCCATTTTGCCCCAAGATGAGGGGCTGCCATTCAGAATGGGTCCAATTCCAGGACAGTAACTGGGTCATATTTTCTGGAGGGCAGGGTTACGATCAGATCTGTCCCCTCACCACACACACACACACACACACACACACACACGTGTGTGCACACATCCACATAAACCCGTGCAAGCACACAAGTACCCATGCACATCACCCGCCTGCACACACACCAAACACATGCACACACATCCACATACATGCACACTCTCCTCCTAGTCCTCTGCTTCTGAGTGACCAGATGGCTCATTTTTTCTTTCCACAAATACTTATTGAGCACCTGCTAGGTGCCTGGCATGGTGCTGGGTGCAGGAGACACGGCATGGAACAGAGACGTGGTGTCTGCTCCTGTGGAGCCTGTGGTCACGTGCTCTGCTAGACAGCTGCCTTTCTGGGGGTCACTGCTCCTCACATCTGCTGGGGCTCATTCATTTCTTCCATGTGGTGTTTGGGCACAGGCATGGGGAGGTCCCCCTTGACCTCGAGCCTGAGCCTCGAACTCTGGCCCACTTTACCAGAAGCCCAAAATCAGGAACTGATTATCTGCTTGGTTAGTCATGTTTTAGAACCCTGAGAGCATGTTACAACCTGCAGAAGTTATAGACACTCATCCACTCTCGACTCTCTTAGTCACAATGAGATAGAACTTTCAGAAAATCAAGAGACCAAGATCAGGCCAGGCGCGGTGGCTCACACCTATAGTCCCAGCAATTTGGGAAGCTGAGATGGAAGGATCACCGGAGCCCATGAGTTTGAGACCAGCCTAGGCAACACAGTGAGAAGCCATCTTTCAAAAACAAACAAAAAAAATAGCCGAATGTGGTGGTGTGTGCCTGTAGTCCCCACTACTCAGGAAGCTGAGGCAGGAAGATCACTGGAGTCCAAGAGTCCGAGGCTGCAGAGAGCCGTGATCACACCACCGCACTCCAGTGTGGGTGACAGTGAGACTCTGTCCCCAAAACAAAACAAATCAGAAGAGACCAAAATCAGTCAAATGCTTCCTACTGTCCTCTGCTTTCCTGCCTAGGGCTGTACTTTCAGACACCCCTCATTGTGCTTCCTGCCTTTCCAGGCAATTCAGGACTCTGTAATGATATCACTCACCTGGTCTCAGGGGCAGCCCAGAGGCATCTGACTGCAGACACAGCCAGGCTCCACGGGCACAACTGTGTGGCAACTTCAGAGGGCAGAAACGGTAGGCTCTCTCTGGTCCAGCGTGGTGGTTCATGCCTGTAATCCCAGCACTTTGGGAGGCTGAGGCAGGAGGATTGCTTGAGTCCAGGAGTTCAAGACCAGCCTGGGAAGCATAGGGAGACCCCATCTCTAAAAAAAAAAAAAAAATTAGCCAAGTATGGCAGTGTGCATCTGTAGTCCCAGCTACTTTGGGAGGTTGAGATGGGAGGATTGCTTGAGCCTGAGAGTTGGAGGCTGCAGTGAGCAGTGATCATGCCACTACACTCCAGCCTGAGTAACAGAGTGAGAGCCTCTCTTTTAAGAAAAAGAAGAAAAATCCTAGAAAATGCAAAATAATCTATAGTGACAGAGTGAGAACCTGTCTCAAAAAAACATTTTATTAGATCTGTGACCCTATCTGCCAAGCCCTGCCATCTAAATTAGATTCCTATTTTTCTCTCTCTCTCTCTCTTTTTTTTTTTTTTTAATTGCATTTTAGGTTTTGGGGTACATGTGAAAAACATGCAAGGTTGTTGCATAGGTGCATACGTGGCAGTGTGATTTGCTGCCTTCCTCCACTTCACCCATATCTGGCATTTCTCCCCATGCTATCCCTCCCCAACTCCCCACCCCCCCGCTGTCCCCCCCACTCCCCCACAACAGACCCCCAAACGTGGCACATATACACCATGGAATATTATGCAGCCATTAAAAATGAGGAGTTCGCGTCCTTTGTAGGGACATGGATGAAACTGGAAACCATCATTCTCAGCAAACTGACACAAGAACATAAAATCAAACACCACATGTTCTCACTCATAGGTGGGTGTTGAACAAGGAGAACACATGGACACAGGGAGGGGAGCACTATTTTTTTTTTTTTAAGACAAGGTCTTGTTCTGTCGCTGAGGCTGGAGCACAAGAATGTGATCCATCATGGCTCACTACAGCTTCAACCTCCCTGACTCAAGCAATCCTCCTGCCTCAGCCTTCTGAGTAGCTGGGACCACAGGCATGTACCACCATACCCAGCTAATATTTTATTTTTTGCAGAGACAGAATCTCACTATGTTGCCCAAGCTGGACTTGAACTTTTGGCCTTAACTGATCCTCCCGCCTCAGCCTCCCAAAGTGCTGGGATTACAGTGTGAGCCACTGCACCCAGCCTGTTACGTCCTTTCAGACACGCTGCCTCATTCCTTTTCACGAAGTGCAGTCACGCGGTTATCTGACCATGGGTTTGTGTAAGTCTGTCTTTGAGGCTGGTCGTGCTGGCTCCTGCATTTCCAACACAGAGGCCGAGCTTGGGCTCGGAATAGGCGCTCTGTAAACATATGTGGGATGAGTGAGGACATTCCCTGGACGATGCCTGGGATGCCCAGGCCACAGAGCTGCCATTGAATCTCCTGGGGGTTAAAGTCCTCCATGTGCCACTCAGCAGGAAAAATTCAGAGCTGACATTAATTCAGACCCCACATACATGATTCTTACTGAGTTAGACACCAAGACAATCTCGCCCTTTGTTGGGACTGTGGGAGTCTTAAGTACGCCTAGAGAGAAGCCAGTCTAAAATCAGTCACTTTTTGAAACCATCAGCTTGAGAAATTAAGGATTCTGTCAGCGTGCCCTGAATTTCTCGGCCCAGCAATTAATTCCTTCTAGATTAAAGGATTGTTGTGCTTCTGATACATTATTATGCGGAGTGAGCTTGCTGTGAATTTTAAAACTTTAACCAGAATCCTCATTAACTGGGACCTTTTTATCTGTGTGCAACTTCTAGAAGAGGCCAGTGGTTGGAAAGTGAGCTGATGCATCCAAAAAAAACACATTTCGGGGGGTGTCCTGTTGCACATTCAGTCCAGGCAGCTGTTCTCCTTTCTAATGGGAACAGGGCCATTTACTTACAATGTACCCGGTGCAGGCTGGACGTTGTACATTGCACCACTGAATCATCACCTGCTCCATCAGGCAGCCGCTGTCATTAGTGTCTCCAGCATACCGGTGAGGAGACTGGGGTTGAGAGGGGGGTCCCGGCTCAAGCCACTGGGTGGCCAAAGTCTTTCTGACCTCGAGGCCCCATGCTTGGCTCCCAGATCCCGTTGCTTTCCCTTCTCCCTGGATGGTGAAGACCACTGTGCTGAAGGATGACCACATGGCCGTTTGGGCCACCATCCAGCCAAGCACTATTTCATCTGTGCTGGGCATGAGGTTCCGCTGAGGCCGAGGGAGCAGGCCCAGTCGTGTGTGAGGCTGACCCAGGGGCCAAGAGCTCCATCCTCTGGGAGCACGCACTAGGTTCAGGGCCAGGGAGGTCAGCCTCTGCTGTCTATCGTGGGCAGGCTCTGTCCCCTTCTTAGCCTCAGTCCTCTTCCTACCATATGTCTGGGAATCTCAGCTTCTCTCATGCAGAGTTCAGCCTGGCTGGGTTTTTTGTTGTTGTTGTTTGTTTTTGGAGACAGAGTGTTACTCTGTTGCCCAGGCTGGAGTGCAGTGGCACCATCTCAGTTCACTGAAAACTTTTCCTCCCAGGTTCAAGCAGTTCTCCTGCCTCAGCCTCCTGAGTAGCTGGGATTATAGGTATGTGCCACCACACCCAGCTAATTTTTGTATTTTTAGTAGAGATGGGGTTTTGCATGTTGGCTGGGCTGGTCTCAAACTCCTGACCTCATGATCCACCCGCCTCGGCCTCCCAAAGTGCTGGGATTACAGGTGTGAGCTACTGTGCCCAGCCAGCCTGGCTGTCTTAATGGCAGAACCTGAGCCCAGATGTAGCCCTTTGAGGGAGAGACTTCCAGGCCCTATGTCGGATGCTTGCTAAACCATCTCCAAATGAGCCTGGCTCTCCCGGCATTGCAGCACTTCCCACTTTGGTTCACACAGGTTTATATACACACAGCGTTCATGCACACAGCTACTTCCTTACCCCGCATGCCCGGAACCAGTGCTCCCCAGCCCAGTGTGCACCCAGGCCCAGAGCCAGGCCATCACTGCCACAGTGGGTTTCCCCTAGGGCCCTGGGATCTTCTAGAAACCTTAGAAACTCAAAAGGGGTCAGGATTCCAGGGGTTCTGGTATCCCTAAGTAAACTGCCCCTTTCAAGCTTCCCAGAGAAAGACTGGGGGAGCCAGTTGGCCCCGGGGAACAGACCACTACTCATTGCTGGCGAGCATGTGGAGAAATCAGAACGCTTGCACGCTGCTGGTGGGAATGCAAAGTGGAGCAGCTGCTGCAGAAAACAGATGGCAGTTCCTCAAAAAAATTAAATACAGAATTACCCATGTGACCCAGCAATTCCACTTCTAGATATATATCCGAAAGAATTAAAAGGAAGGTCTCAAAGAGATCCCTGTACACCCGTGTTCATAGCAGTATTATTCATAATTGCTAAAATGTGGAGAAATTCAGGTATCTATCAGGGAAGAACGGATAAGCAAAATGAGGTCTATCCATTCAATGGAATATTATTCAGCCTTGAAAAGGAAGGCAATTCTGATACAAGCCACAAAAAGAATGAAGTTTGAGAATATTATGCTGAGTAAACTAAGCCAGTCACAAAACAATAAATACTGTATGATTTCACTTATGTGGCATATCTAGAATAGTCAAAATCATAGAGACAGAAAGTAGAATGGCAATGGCCAAGGCCTAGGGAAAAGGGGTAATGGCAGTTATTGTTTAATGGATACAGAGCTTCAGTTTTACAAGATGAAAAGCGTTCAGGAGCTGGACGATGGTGATGGTTACACAACACTATGAAGGCATTTAATTCCAGTGAATCGTACCCTTAACAATGGTCAGTTTTGCCGGGTTCAGTGGTGCAATTACGCCTGTAATACCAGCACTTTAGGAGGCCAAGGTGGGGACTGGGGAATCGCTTGAGCCCAGAAGTTCAAGACCATGCTGGCTGACAAAGCAAAACCCTGTCTTTACAAAAAATACAAAGATTGGCTTGTTATGGTAGTACACACCCATAGTCCCAGCTACTTGGGAGGCTGAGGTGGGAGGATCGCTTGAACCTAGGAGGTCCAGGCAGCAGTGAGCCATGATCTCACCACTGCACTCCAGCATGGGTGAGAGTGAGACCCTCGTCTCCAAAAAAGGGGAATCTTTGTTATATTTTGTAATGAGTGAAATGGTAAAATTCCACTTAAATGAGATTCTTGGAGTGGTCAAAATTGTAGAGACAAGTAGAATGACGGTTGCCAGGGGCTGAGGGATGGGAGAGTGAGGAGTCAGCATGGGACCGGTACAGTTTCATTTGGGGAAAGTGAAAAAGTTCTGGACAGTGGTGACAGTTACACCACAACACGAATGTACTGAGTTGTGTGCTTTAAAATGGTTAAAATAAGTAAAATGGCCAATTTTCCAGCCTGGACAACATGGCGAAACCCTACCTCAACAAAAAAATCGAAAAATGAGCCAAGCATGGTGGCACATGCCTGTAGTCCCAGCTAACCCGAAGCCTGAGGCAGGAGGATCACCTGAGCCAGGGGAGGTCGAGGCTGCAGTGAGCTATGATCACCTCACTGCACTCCACCCTGGGTGACACAGTGAGACCCTGCCTCAAAAAAACAAAAGTCAATTTTACATTATCTGTATGTCACCAGAACTTGTAAAAAACAACACCTGTAATCCCAGCAATTTGGGAGGCCAAGGTGGGCGGATCACAAGGTCAGCAGTTCGAGACCAGCCTGGCTAATATGGTGAAACCCCGTCTCTACTAAAAATACAAAAATTAGCCTGGTGTGGTGGTTGGCACCTGTAGTCCTAGCTTCTTGGGAGGCTGAGGCAGTAGAATTGCTTGAACCTGGGAGGCAGAGGTTGCAGTGAACCGAGATCGGGCACTCCAGCCTGGGCGACAGAGCAAGATTCCGTCTCAAAAAAAAAATTAAAAATCTGAAGTTCTTATTCATTAAGCAGCCTGCTATTCTCATGATCCTAGTAAATCCTGGCAGCGACATTTTGAGGTACATTCTGTGATTGTCCTCAGTTTTCAGGTAAGAAAGCCCAGAGAGGAAGGTGACATGAGCAGCCTGAGGTCACCCAGCAAGTAGCAGGGCCAGGATTCCACCCAGGACCGCTGACTGTGCCTGGCCACAGAGGGAGTGGCCCCCTTTCCTGACGGCTCCCCGCAGATCCCACTCAGATTCTTCTGCCAGGGGCCAGCAAACAGGATCCAGACGGCGGTTCCCTGAGTCACCAGGACAGGGCCTAACTTGAAACCCCTCTGCCAGGATTTCCAAATGCATCCCAGATTTCTGTCCCAGAAGCGTCTGGTACCCTCCTGCTGGGGCAGTGGGGGGCCGAGGAGCAGCCAGGCCTGGCCATGGGCCTGGGCAGTGACTGGGGGCTGGCAGGGGGTGGCACTGGCCTCTTGTCCATCCCCTCGGAGGCCCCGAGGGATCCTGCTGGCCCTGGGAGGCCCAGTTAGCTCTGACAGTGGATTCGTCTTCCTCCTACCTCTGTAACAAAGCCCCAGCACCTGGCTGGCTTAAACAGCAGACACTTATCGTCTATTTTGGTGCTAGAAGTCTGAAATCAAGGTGTGGTTCCTTCTGAGGCTGAGAGGGAGGGTCTGTTCCAGGCCCCTCTCCCGGCTTCAGGTGGCCTCCCGCGCTCTTTGGCATGTTGAAGGCCATCTTCTCTCTGTGCCCTCTGTGCGCGTCTGTCTCCGTGTCCCATCTCCCCTTTATATAAAGACACAGCCACACTGGATTAGGGCCCACCCTCGTGACCTCATCTCAACATATCATCTGCAAAGATGGCATTTCCAAATAAGATCCCATTCACGGATCCTAGGGCTTAGCACTTCAGGATCTTTTTGGGGGGATATAATTCCAACCATAACACCTCCCACAATGCTGTGACTCTTCTCAGCTGCCCAGGAGGCCAGCGGGGAACATTCTGAGGGTTGGCGATGTTTGCAAACAGAATGTCATTTCACATACTCTCTATGGTTTTATGAATGGCTAAGTTGCCACCACGGGCTGAGTGCTTGCTTGCTGTGTGCCGGGCACTTGACGTATACTGCACAGTCCTCAGTGGCAGGGTGGCTGCTATCATCCCATTGTGCAGGTGAGCCTCAATGGGAGGAGTCACTCACTCAGAGTCTTATGGCTGATTATTCACATCTGTGGGATTCATCCCACCGCCTGTCTGAGCAGAGGCCCTGAGGTTTCTGTAACTCCTCCCATTCCTGAACACATTCCCATCCTGTGTTTCTTCCTTCGACCTCAAACAACTCGAAGTTGGAGGAATTAAATGCAAATGCATGCAGTTGGAGTAAGAGACACTGCCTGGGAATTCAGGCAGAATAGGTGTGTGGGGGTGAGGGGGAGGTCCGTCCATCCGTCTGTCTGTCCGCCCTCCCTCCCTCCCTCCCTCCTTTCCTTCCTTCCTTCTTTCCTTCCTTCCTTCCTTTCTCTTTCCTTTCTTTTTTGAAACGAAGTCTCGCTCTGTTGCCCAGGCTGGAGTACAGTGGTGCAATCATGGCTCACTGCACCCTGGAACCCCTGGGTTCAAGCAATTCTCCTACCTCAGTCTCCTGAGTAGCTGAGACTACAGGCACATGCAAACATGACTGACTAGAATGGCAGCATACCTGAAGGCAGGAGGAGGGTGTAAAGGTCAGACGAGGCTAAACTTACTCTTCACTTTCCACCTCTTCCCATCTTCCTTCCTCAGAATCTTGGGGAACACCTTTCTCTCACCTTTAAAAGTAAATTTTTTTAGAGAGACAAAGTCTTGCTCTGTCACCCAGGCTGGAGTGCAGCCGCATGATCATAGCTCACTATGGTCCTGTCTCCTGGGCTCAAGCAATCCTCCTGCCTCAGCCTCCTGGCTAGCTAGGACCATAGGCATGTGCCACCATGCCTAATTTTTAAAAATTTTCCTTTTGTAGAGATGAAGTCTTGCTATGTTGCCCAGGCTGGTCCCAAACTCTTGGCCTCAAGCAATCCTTCCACCTTAGCCTCTCAAAGTGCTGGGATTACAGGCGTAAACCACCTCGCCCGGCCCTTTCTCGCCTCTAAGATCTGAAGTTCTGTTTGAATGTGTACATGTGGGGTATGTGGGTGTTGAGAGTGTGTGTATGAGACAGCTTTATTGAGACGTAATTCAAATACAAGGCCAGGCACAGAGGTTCACACCTGTAATCACACTTTGGGCAGCCAAGGTGGGAGGATTGCTTGAGACCAGGAGTTCAAGACCAGCCTGGGCAACATAAGAAGACCTCATCTCCACAAAACAAATTTTAAAAATTAAAAATTAGCCAGGCATGATGGTGAGTGCCTGTAGTCCCAGCTATCTGGGGGGCTGGCATGAGAGGTCAGCTTGAGCCCAGGAGGTTGAGGCTGCAGTGAGCTATGATTGTGCCAGTGCACTCCAGCCTGGGTAACAGAGCAAGACCCTGTCCCAAAAAACAACAAACAAACCGTAAAATTCACTCCTTTAAAGCGTACAATCCAACGGTGTTTAGTATATAACTGAGCTGTACAATCATTACCACAACCAACCTTAGAACATTTTCATCACTCCAAAAAGAAACCCCATACCCAGCTGGACATGGTGGCTCGTGCCTGTAATCCCAGCACTTTGGGAGGCCAAGACAGGTGGATCACCTGAGGTCAGAAGTTCGAGACCAGCCTGGCCAACATGGTGAAACCCTGTCTTACTAAAAACACAAAAAAAAAAATTTGGCCAGGCACGGTGGCTCACTCCTGTAATCCCAGCACTTTGGAAGGCTGAAGTGGGCAGATCGCCTGAGGTCAGGGATTCAAGACCAGCCTGGCCAACACGGTGAAACCCCATCTATACAAAAAGTAGCCAGGCATGATGGCGGGTGCCTATAATCCCAGCTACTCAGAAGGCTGAGGCAGGAGAAGCGCTTGAACCCGGGAGGCAGAGGTTGCACTACTGCACTGCAGCCTGGACGACAGAGCAAGACTCCATTTCAAACACAAATTAGCCGGGCATGGTGGTGGGCTCCTGTAATCCCACCTACTTGGCAGGCTAAAGCAGGAGAATCACTAGAACCCAGAAGGTGGAGGTTACAGTGAGCCAAGATCATGCCATTGCACTCCAGCCTGGACAACAAGAGTGAAATGCCGTCTCAAAAAAAAAAAAAAAAAAGGAAAAGAAACCCTATACCCAGCTGGGTGTGATGGCTCACGCCTGTAATCCCAGTACTTTGGGAGGCTGAAGTGGGTGGGTCAAGAGGTCAGGAGTTCAAGACCAGACTGGCCAACATGGTGAAACCCTGTCTCTACTAAAAAATACAAAAATTAGCTGGGCATGGTACCTGTAATCCCAGCGACTTGGGAGGCTGAGGTAGGAGAATTGCTTGAACCAAGACCCTGGAGGCAGAGGTTGCTGTGAGCCGAGATCGCACCACTGTACTCCAGCCTGGGCTACAGAGCAAGACTCCATCTCAAAAAAAAAGAAACCCTTTACCCATTTGCAGTGATTCCCCATTCTCCTGCAGCCCCCACCACCCCACCACCAGCTCCTGGCAACCACTTTCTGGCTCTGTAGATTTCCCTATTCTGGGTACTTCATGTAAGTGGAATCATACACCATGTGGCCTTTTGCGGCCGATTTCTTCCACTGAGCATAATGTTGTTAAGAGGCTCACCCACGTTGCAGCAGGTGTCAGTGATTGATTCCTTCTGAATGATATTTCATGTCTGTCCATTCATCTGTTGATGCCCATTTGGGCTATTGCCATTTTTGGTTCTTACAGATAATGCTGCTGTGAACACTCAGGTGCAAGTTTTTGTATGACCCTATTTCCATTTCTCTTGGGTAGGTACCTAAGAGTGGTGAATGTGTTGTTTCATTTTTTTATTAAAAAAAAATTTTTTTTTGAGACAGGGCCTCACTCTGTCACCCAGGCTTGAGTGCAGTGGTGTGATCTCGGCTCACTGCAACCTCTGCCTCCCAGGTTCGAGTTTTTCTCCTGTCTCAGCCTCCCAAGTAGCTGGGATTACAGGCACGTGCCACCACACCTGGCTAATTTTTGCATTTTTAGTAGAGATGGGGTTTTACCATGTTGGCCAGGCTCGTCTCAAACTCCTGACCTCAGGTGATCCACCCACTTCAGCCTCACAAAGTGCTGGGATTACAGGTCTGAGCCACTGGGCCCAGCCAGTGAATGTGTTTTTTACATTAAAAATAAGGTATGTTCTTTTTCATGTATAATTTCTTTCTTTTAATGCTTAAATATTTTTCAATTTGTTAAAGGGCCATGCTGATCGTCTTTGTGTTGTTCCAATTTCTAGTATATGTGCTGCCAAAGCCAGCACGTGTTCTTAATTACAAAAGTAATTCGTTAGAGATCACCAGAGTAACAAATTGGAAACAAGAAAACATTTCTCACCTTTAAAGTCTGTTCCGTTTGAATGTGTGTGTGTAGCTTTATTGAGACAGAATTCAAATACCATACAAGGCCAGGCATGGTGGCTCATGCCTGTAATCCCAGCACTTTAGGTGGCTAAGGTGGGAGGATCACTTGAGCCCAGGAGTTCAAGACCAGTCTGGGCAGCATAGGCAGACCCCATCTATACAAAACAAAATTTGTTTTAGTTAGCCAGGCGTGGTGATCCACAACTGTTGTCCTAGTTACTTGGGAGGCTGAGGCAGCAGGATCACTTGAGCTTTGGAGGTTGAGGCTGCAGTGAGCCAAGACTGTGCCACTGCACTCCAGCCTGGGTAACAGAGCAAGACCCTGTCTCAAAAAAATAAAAATTTTAAAAATGTTCAAAAAGAAGATATTGGCCGGGCGTGGTGGTTCATGCCTATAATCCCAGCACTTTGGAAGGCCAAGGCGGGTATATCACCTGAGGTCAGGAGTTCGAGACCAGCCTCACTAATATGATGAAACCCTGTCTCTACTAAAAATAAAAAAGATTAGCTAGGCATGGTGATACTTGCGCCTGTAATCCCAGCTACTCAGGAGGCTGGGAGGCTGAGACAGGAGAATCGTTTGAACCCGGGAGGCAGAGGTTGCAGTGAACCGAAATCATGGCATTGCACTTCAGTCTAGGCAACAAGAGCAAAACTCTGTCTTAAAAAAAAAAAAAAAAAGAAGATATTGAGGCCGGTAATGGTGACTTAAGCCTGTAATCCTGCACTTTGGGAGGCTGAGACGGGCAGATCATCTGAGGTCAGGAGTTCGAGACCAGCCTGGCCAACATGGTGAAACCTCATCTCCATTTAAAAATACAACAACAACAACAACAACAACAAAATATATATATATATAGACACACCCTTAATGTCCCCAAAGAGATCTGGTGTGTCCCGCCCTGCAGATGTGCGTTTGCTAACGTTTACTTTCATGGCATGTGTGAACGGAATCGTGTGAACGGAAACTGACAGCTCCTGCCCTGTGCAGATGGTAGCCTGTATCAGGCCCCTCTGATCCCACATGTGCCTATTAGTAAGGACCCATTCAGTGCAGATTAGACATAAAACCAGCTTTGACTTCAAAGGACCAAGCAGCTAAGAATAAGGGAAAGAGGGAGGATTTTCAGCGATCGGGGGGTGCGGGGAGCGGTGGGGAAAGAAACTCAAAGGGCTGGAAACTTTCTTTCTTTGGCAAAAAAGAAGGCCAAAAAAAAATCTTCCAAACAAAACAAAACAAAACAAAACTCTGGGAATCATTATATTAAGATGGATGGATTACGGGTGATTTGTTTTAAAAAAAACTGTTTTAATGACATTATGTTGCTATTATAATGTTTTACTACTAAAAAAGATTCTAAGAAGCCGCTGAGGATTATTGATGAAAAAGAATGGTTTTATAAAACTCAGCAATTCTTAGGAAGAGTACAGCCAAAAAGGCTTTCTTACTCCTTTATAGTTTCTTCCAATAACTGGCTCACCAAGACGGAGGTTGAGCAGGCAGACAGCTACAGACCTAAGGAAAGCTATGACCGTCTCATCTGCAAGAATCAGAGTGGCTTGGAGCACAGAGGAAAAATCAGGTAAGAAAAGACATAAAAGTTTACTCTCTTCAAAATCATTGTTAAAAAAATTCGAAATTGTTGACTATTCATGATTTGCAAGAAAGGCTGCACCTAAATGTTTTTGTTTTGTTTTGTTTTTTTAATTTTTATAGTATAAAGACAAGGTCTTGTTCTGTGACCCAGGCTGGAGTGCAGTGGTGTGATCATGGCTCACTGTAACCTCGAACTCCTGGGCTCAAGTGATCCTCCTGCCTCAGTAGCTAGGACTACAGGCCACCATGCCTGGCTCATTTTTAAATATTTTTTGGGGCCGGGGTCTTACTACATTGCCCAGGCTGGTCTCAAACTCCTGAGCTCAAGTGATCTTCCTGTCTCAGCCTCCCAAAGTGCTGGAATTACAGGTGTGAGCCACCAGCCCGTGGCCAGTGTTTGCTTTTTCACATATCTCTCTGTGTAAGTATCCAATCTCAAATTATATTTTCTCTATTGCAAAAATAACTCATACAAGCATCCCTTCTTACAGAATGATTGATCCTTCTAATATGTAGGCTCAAGTGTTTTAAAAAGAGTTCCACTTACTCTAAAAAGTACTATGAAATAGAAAAACATACTTGTCTACTCAGAAGCACAGTCCGAGGCGGCAGAATGACTGGCACAGAACCTATTTTCCACTCCTTCACCCAGTGCAGACATTGTGAACTGATCACAGCACTCTTCTCCACCCATCTAAAGACTGTCTCTCTAGCCTCTCTATCCCTTTTTATTCTTCAAAAGGCAGCTTCTAGGAGTGGATCAGAGCTGGCATCCAGGAGGGCGTGTGTTGGGTGAGGGAAAAAAAAAAAACAAACCTCATCTCTGTGCAGGCGCAAAACTAAGACGCCACCCAGTGGCGGAGCTTTCTAATTGCAGGCATAGTACTTAGGACCAAAGCAAGACAACAGGGCAGTCAATGAGTGAATGAATGAGTCTAGTCTTCTGTAAATACTTCTTCCCTCCTAGAGAAGAGTTTTGAATTTTAACATGAGTTTTCTTTACTTCAGCCCAGAAGACTGGCTAATAGAAGCATTTCAGGTGACAGTTGGTAGCAAAGGGCCTTTAGAAAACCTCAGACTCTGCTGGGCGTGGTGGCTCATGCCCGTCATCCCAGCACTTTGGGAGGCCAAGGTGGGTGGATCTCTTGAGGTCAGGAGTTCATGACCAGCCTGGCCAACCTGGTCTCTACAAAAATACAATAATTAGCCAGGCATGATGGTTGGTGCCTGTAATCCATCCCAGCTACTCAGGAGGCTGAGGCAGGAGAATCACTTGAACCAGGAGGCGGAGGTTGCAGTGAGCTGAGATCGCGCAATTGCACTCCAGCCTGGACGACAGAGTGAGACTGTGTGTCAAAAAAACAAAACAACAAAACAGAAAACCTAGATTCTTTCCCCAATATCCTCTTTGCCAAAGGCCAACCTTTCTTGCTGTCCCAGGCCTCGCACCCCCAGCCTGCCCAGATTCCTCACTCTGCAGACTACATGCAACATGTTTTGGATGCAACCTAGATACTATTTCCTGATCAGTCTGTGCCAGGCACTGGGCAAAGAAATCCATGGGCCTCATTTAGATGCTCCTCATAGCAACTTGCCCTGAGACAAGTGCCCTATCCCCATTTTCCAGGTGAACACTGAGGTTCAGAGAGGGGAAGCAATTTGGCCAAGGTCACTCAGTGTCTCACTCAGGGACAGGTAGGACTGAAATCTTCTCCTGGCCACGCTCAGCCTACAGGCTCCACATCGTTAGCCCCGTGCTGGGCTCCTCTTCGACACCAGGCCACCCTTCTCTTGCCAGAGGTGTCCAAGACAGGTCAGCTGTGCCCCAGGAATGTCCCACCAAAGCTGGGCATAAGCAGCCCAAATGGGCCAAGGGGCGCCTGTCGGAAGGGGAAGGGGACAGCGTAGGGCCCCAGGGCTGATCCTGGACCTGCACTATCCTGGCGACTGCCCCAGGGTTCCACAGCCAGAGTTTGAATCTGGCTGCTGCTAGCTGTGCAACAGTTTGCCACCCTCCTTGGCCTCCCTTTCCTGTGCCAGCTCCCTCCTCCAGGGGCAGCTGTGATGATGCATTCAGTCACTCAGATAAAGGCTCAGGGATGCCACGGTGGGGAGCAGGGCAGTGGTCACCCTTTATCTGTGTCTAACGTTGTCTCCCTGTGTGCGTGCATGTGCGTGTGTGTGTCCCTGTACTACTGTCTGTCTCTCTATCTGTCTTTCCCTCCCCCTCTCTTCCTTTTCCTTTCTCCCAGGGGTAAAGAGAGGACACAGGACACAGCCAAAGTCAGCTTTGTGAGGCCCCAGTTTGCAGACACAGGGCAGATCCTGGCTGCCTGCCAGCCCACCTCCTGGCCAGGCTCCTATCTCCCCTACTCACAGCCCTGAATAGCCTCCACTCAGGTGTGTCCCGAGCAACTGGGAGCCCTGGGCCATGCCTGCTGAGGACAAGGACACTGGGTCCTCAGCAGTGGGATCCTGGGAGAGCATGGAAGGGGTCATCTCCCTTAGGAGCCACCCCCATGGCCTCCTAGGGGCTGGGGCCCCAGTCAGAGGAGCTCCTGAATCAGCCCCAACACTTGTGGTTCCTCTGCCCCATCTTTCTTCCTGGAGGTGGAAACCTACATGGAAACCTCCACACAGCACCCAGGAGCACTCCCCAGCTGCAGACAACAGCTCCTGAGACCTCAGGCAACATGTTTTAGATGCAGCCTAGGTACTCCTTCCTGATCAGGCTGTGCCAGGCACAGTCTGAGCATAGGCAGCCCAAAAGGGCCAAGGGACGCCTGTATGTCAAGGGCTGCTGTTTTACACACACCCCACACACATACCACACAAACACACACACACCATAGACACACACTCACAGACATACAGACACATATACACAGACATACAGCTACACACAGACACAGACACAGAAACACACTTCATTTTTAGGGCAAAGGGTGACTATGCCATGCATACTTTTTGACACTAATTTTTTTCAAACAGTGCAAAGGGATTCACAATGAAAACTAACACCTGAGGCCAAGGTGGGGGGATCACTTGAGGTCAGGAGTTTGAGACCAGACTGGCCCACATGGTGAAACCCTGTCTTTACTGAAAACACAAAAATTAGCCTGGTGCAGTAGCATGCGCCTGTAGTCCCAGCCACTCGGGAGGCTGAAGCAGGAGAATCTCTTGAACTCAGGAGACAAAGGTTGCTGTGAGCCAAGATTGCACCACTGTATTACAGCCTGGGCAACAGGGCAAGACTTCATCTCAAGAAGAACAAAAAAAAACCTACCCTCAGTCCCTCAGTTCACCTTCCTGAAGGTAGTCAGTTTCTTGTGAATCCTTCTGGAGAAAGTGAATGCATAATTCAGATATGAATATTTATGGGTATATATTCCTGCAATTTCCCCCTAAATGGCAGCATCCTTTACTTACAGCTGTACTAACATCCTTCACTTAACAGGTGATCTTGGAAACTAGTTCCATATCAAAACACTTAGATCTCCCTTGTCTTTATGTACATACGATTCACACATCATAAAACTGACCCTTTGATGTGTACAATTCAGTGGTTTTTAGTGAATTCAGAGCTGTGCAACCATCACCACTACCTGATTGCAGGACACTTTCATCATCCTAAAAAGAAATCCCACACCCATGAGCAGACACCCCTGCATCCCTTGCCCCAGTCCCTGGCAACCACTAATCTGTCTTCCGTGTCTATGGATTTGCACAGTGTGGGTGTCTCTTATGAATACAATATATGGCCTTTTGTGTCTGGCTTCTTTCTCTTAACATAACGTTTGCAAGCTCCCTCCATGTTGCAGGTTCGTATCAGCACTTTGTTCCTTTATTTATGGCTAATATCTGTTGTATACATATACCACATTTGGTTTAGCCCCTCTTTCTTTTTAACAGCAATGTAGTATTCCACTAATGGGTGTATTTAATTTTTTCTTTTTTTCTGAGACAGAGTCTCACCCCACCACCCAGGCTGGAGTGCAATGGCACAATCTCATCTCACTGCAACCTCCGCCTCCAGGGTTCAAGCAGTTCTCCTGCTTCAGCCTCCCAAGTAGCTGGGATTACAGGCACATGCCACCATGCCTGGCTAATTTTTTGTATCTTTAGTAGAGATGGGGTTTCACCATGCTGGCCAGGCTGGTCTCAAAATCCTGACCTCATGATCCACCTGGACTCAAGCAATCCTCCCGCCTCAGCCTCCCAAGTAGCTAGTGCCACCACGCTCAGCTAATTTTTGTATTTTTTGTAGCGATGAGGTCTTGCTATGTTCCCCGGGCTGATGTACATTAATTCACCAGTCTCCTGCAATGGGCATTTCGGTTGCTCCCAGTCTTTTGCTACTACAGATAGTGCTACCATTGATTTCCTTGTTTTCTTTGCAAATATACCTGTTAAGAAACTTCCTTGATGTGGAATCGCTGGGTCAAAAGGGTATATACTTTTTGGTTTTATATATTTACCGTGTTCCAAAGAGGGCACACAAGAAGGTAACACTTGCCCCATGCCCTTGCCAACCCATATTAGCAAAATTGTTAAGTCCTTACCATCAGCTTTGCATTGTGATTTTCATTTGAATCCTTTTTTTCTCTCTCTCTTTTTTTTTAAGACATGATCTTGCTCAGGTGTGCACCATGCCCAGCTAATTTTTAAATTTTTTTTGTAGAGATGGGGTCTTGCTATGTTGCCCAGGCTGGTCTTGAACTCCTGATCTTGACAAATCATTCTGCCACAGCCTGCCAAAGTGCTAGGATCATAGGTGTGAGCCACCACACACAAGCACATTGCTTTTCTTTTGAGTGAAGTCTTTTGATTCTGAGTTAGTCATCTGTTCACAACTTTTTTTCATTTATCTATTGAGTCATTGATCAAATGTTATTGATTTGTAAGAGCTCTTTATATGTGGAGAAAATTAGCCTTTTTATCTGATTTAGATGTTGCAAAATTTTCCACAATTAATCATATTACAGCTGACATTTAAACAAAATGGGAATTAAGGCATGATCCCCCTCTTGCACAGTCAAAAATGTGCATGTAACTTTTCATTCCCCAAAAACCTTACCACTTATAGCCTACTGCTGACCAGGGGCTTGATCACAAAAACAGTCAAGTAACACGTATTTTGCATGTTATACATATTATATAGTGTATTCTCACAATTAAGTAGGCTAGAGAAAAGAAAATGTGGCTAGGTGTGGTGGCTCCTGCCTGTAATCCAGCATTTTGGGGGGCTGAGGTGGGAGGATCATTTGAGTCCCGGAGTTCAAGACCAGCCTGGGCAACATAGCAAGACCTCATCTGTTAAAAATATGAAAAAAAAAATTTTAACAAAACCGTTATTAAGAAAATCATAAAGAAGACAAAATATATTTGCTATTAAGTGGAAGTGGATCATCATAAAGGTCTTCATCCTTGTCTTCATGTTGAGCAGGCTGAGGAGGAGGAGGAGGAAGAGTAGCTGGTCTTGCTGTCTCAGGGGTGACAGAGGTGGAAGAAAATCCACATATAAATGGACCCAGCAGTCTAAACCCATGTTATTTAAGAGTCAGCTGTGCTTTTGTTCTATGCAGAAATTGTGGCCTGGTGCAGGGGCTCACAACGTAATCCCAGCATTTTGGGTGGCCAAGGCGGGCGGATCATCTGAGGTAAGGAGTTTGAGACCAGCCTGACCAACATGGTGAAACCCCATCTCCACTAAAAACACAAAAATTAGCCTGGCATGGTGGTGAGTGTCTGTAATCCCAGCTACTCAGGAGGCTGAGGCAGGAGAGTCGCTTGAACCTGGAAGGCAGAGGTTGCAGTGAGCCAAGATTACGCCACTGCACTCCAGTCTGGATGAAAAAGCAAGAGTTTGTCTCGAACAAAAAAAAAAAAAGAAAAAGAAAAGACATTGTTATGCACAAGATACAAGATGTATCTTGTACGCCTTCTGAAGTTGTACGTGCCCTAGAACTCTTAGAAAGGTTATAAAAACGGCTCAGCATCTATGCCTACTTATGATCCGTCAGGGGAACCAGACAAATCAACAGATGTCCCCAGCCCAGAATGCCGTGAGTGGTGAAGCCCAGTGGACACGTGACCCAGTGCTGGGCGTGTGAGACATCCTTCTGGAGGTGGAGTGGGGATGGTGTCTGAGCTGAGACTGAAGGGTGAGCTCAGGCAGGGTGAGCAGGCAGGCATTGGCAGGCAGAGGGGACAGGGCGGGAAAGCCCTGCAGACAGACGGAGAGCACAGGGTGGGCTAGGGAACTGAGATGTGTGGCATCCCAGGGTCTGGGGACAGTGGGAGGACAAGAAGCCGAGCCACCCTCAGTTCTCAGCCTGAGGGGAGCAGGAAGACTGGAAGGTTTTCCTCCCAGAGTTGCTTGGCTCTTTGTACCTTTGGGAAGATCCTGAAGGACTGAAAGCATCATAGAGGACACAGGAGGCTACTGAGGAGACCGATGCCACATCCCACAAGGAGGCAGAGGCTGGATGGGATGGAGCCAAGGAGTGGACACAGGGAAAGAGGACCCAGACTTAGCCCTGCAGGGCTGGACTGGACGGTGGGGCAGGGACAATCTATAGTCAGGTCCCCCTCCCCCTGTATAGCTGTCCATCCACCTAAGACCCCCCAGGACCAAGCCTCAGGTTAGGAATGCATTCCCCCTGGGCCCAAGGGCTCTGTCTGCCTAAAGGGGCTGCCCACAGATGATGCATTCCAGCCCCAGGCAGCCCAAAGCCCACGGGCAGCCATTGCCAGGCGTATAGATGAGCGATGGAAGGAGGATGGGCTCCCCACCCTTGGGGGCATGGGATGGGGGTCTGAGGGAGGCCTGAATCTGTGCGGTGCTGAAAATGAATGAGGCTCGGGATGGTGGAGGGGCTGGTGCATGGTGCTGCCCCCTCTGCCAGGCTCCTACAGGAGCTAAGACCAACAACCTAGGATCCTCTTCCCAGAGATTCCCTCTTTCTGTGTCTGTCTGTCTCTTTTTCTGTCTCTCTGTCTTTCAATCTGTTTCTTTCTATGAAAGATGAAGACATCTCTCTAGATCACTTCTCCCTCTCTCTCCCTGGCTACCTGGCACGCTCTCCTCTTCTGAGAGTCTCGCATTATATCTCTCTGTCTCTGTCTCTGTCTCTGAGGCATTCTCTTTCCTCTCTCCCCACCACTCTCATTCTCCTGCTTCTCAGCAGCACCACCCCCTCCCCAGAGGTAAAAACCATTCATCCTGGGGCTGTCAGGCGGGGGAGCCCACATGCTCATGGCCCAGCAGGTGCCACCCAGGACTGGCAGGCCTAGCGGGCAGCTCCAGGGCCTCTGCTCTGAGGGGCTCCTCTGGTCTGCCCTTCCCTCCTGCCAGATCCATCCAAACGCCGGGGCTCACAGCTGCCACTTCAGATGCATCCAGCTGGGTGTGAGCTTTACCTCACTGGGCTGGGAGACTAACAGTTTCCCACGCAGAAGGTCTTAGGCCATGTTCCTAGGCTGTGGTCACCAAACATTTCTCTCACCAGCCTGGAATTTCCACTACCAACGATTTAGGGTTTAAATGGCAGGAAGCCCTGTTAACTCCCCCTCCTCCCAACATTAAACATTAAACACATCAGTCATTCACATTCTAGTAGGAACGAGCCAACAGCTCTTCCCTCTCCCCCTAGTTGGGTGAATGCTGCAGATGGAGATACTGTTCATCCATTTTTGTAAAAGGAGATGAAAGAGAAGCAGAGGAAGGGACCTGAGAGAAGGCAAGGACAGAGGCGAGGGGGCAGAAAGGGGAGGATTTAGGAGAAATTGCCAGAGGAGCGAAGGGAGAAGAAACGTTGCCAAGGAGAAGGCTCTCATTTGTCCATCTGTTCACAGTCAACAAAGCGGTCGCAGGAAAGCCTCCAAGTCCTCACATCACCCCATTTTCCAGATGGAGAAACTAAGGCCCCAAAAGAAGGGACTCTAGATCACACAGAACATCCAGGTCTCTAAACTTCAACAACAGGCACCCCGTCCTGCCACGCTTGCTCATGTCCGACCATGTCATTCTGCTGTCCTCACCCTGTACCCCCGTCAAAGATGCAAGATGGGAGATTCCAGAGGACAGGAAGGCCCTCCCGAGCCCTCATTCATGACTTTGTGACAGCTTCCTTCCTCCCACCCCTCCCTTCCAGCCCTAGTCCCAGCTCTCTGGGGAAAGAATGAGCTGGGTGAATGAGAAGGGCAGCTCCATGGAGCATAAATAACTCGGCTAGGCAGCTGCAGGCTGTCCAGCTCTCCCAGAGCCCCGATTCTGGCCCTGCAGGGTCCCCCCAGCTCTGAGAGCTGGGGACAGGAGGGCCAAGCTCACTGATCAAAGGTGCAGAAGCTCACTGGGAAGGCCGAGCCCTTAGGCCCTGTCCTTTATCTGGTTAGCAGCTTTGAAGGCTGTGGCCTTACACGGTCCCTTCCCTTTCATGGCATCCAGGCGCTGCCCTGGCCATCAGGCCTGGGCCCCTGGGGGCTGCGGCCATGGGCTCTGGGTGTCCCTCAGGCTGCTTCCTCACTTATGGAACAGGCACGATATGGGAAGAGTGTCTGGGCTCCCATGAGCTAGTGTGCACAGGGCTGATACGATGGGGCACCCCCGAGCTGGAGAGACAGTCCTGTGGGACAGAGCGGGAGGAGAGTCCCTTAGCTCCAGCCCTGAGGGACTTCACAGGGGAAGGAGGCTGCAGCCCAGGTTGTTTGTTAAGAGGATAAAACATTTCCTGTTTGGACTAGGCCTAGATGGATGTGTCAGTGAATCTACCCCAGATGGGCTGTTTCCCGGATCCCATGCCCTGCCCCGGGAGGGTGTCTGTGTGTGTCCCCGTGGTCCACGTGGGCATGGGTCCAGGTCTGGGTATGTGTCCATGCGTTCTCTCTGGCCTCATCAGCCCCAAGATGGGACCCCAAATCTGAGCCAAGTTATCTCTTTCCCCAAAGAAGCCCCCTTCAGGGCTCAGTGGGGGGTGGGGTGGTAGTGGCAGTGTGGTCTGGTGGGTAAGCTCATAGGCAGGTGCCCATCACTCACTAGCCGTGAGCCCCACACCTGGGGACAATAAGGCTGCCTCCCGGGTGGTGGAGAGGATCGCAGCAGACAATACAAGCAAAATGCTTAGCACAGCGCTTGGCGCACAGTCAGCGCTCGGGAACGGAAGCTGCTGTCGTTACTGGCGGTTGTGGTCTGGTCTTGGCAGTGAGAAGGACCGGGCTCCCAGGGGGGAGGCCCCGCCCACAGGGACAGGCCCTGAGACCTCAAGCCAGCCGGCCCCTCTCCTCTCAGTTTCAGCAAACACTGAAACCTCAAATGACCAAAACCCCAGGCCCCCGTGGCATTTCCTGCCTTTCCACTCAACTAGGAAAGAGGACCAGAAAGCAGGCTGTCATCCACCAGGAAAGTGAGCCCTTAAACGGAGCTTCAGCTGCACCCCAGGGCCACCAAAGGGAGACCTGAAGCTTTCACACTTTCCCAGACGCTCAGACTCTTGAGCCAGAGGGACCTTAAAAAGGTCCTATGTGAGAGGGTCGCTTGAGGCCAGAAGTTCGAGACCAGCCTGATCAATAGAGCAAGACCCTGCATCTACAAAAAAATATAAAAAAGGCCGGGTGCCGTGGCTCATGCCTGTAATCCTAGCACTTTGGGAGGCTGAGGTGGGCAGATGACCTGAGGTCAGAAGTTTGAGACCAGCCTGACCAACATGGTAAAACCCTGTCTCTACTGAAAATACAAAACATTAGCTGGGGGTGGTGACGTGCGCCTGTAATCCCAGCTACTCGGGAGGCTGAGACAGGAGAATCACTGGAACCCCGGAGGCAGAGGCTGCAGTGAGCCAAGATCACACCACTGCATTCCAGCCTAAGTGCAGAGCAAGCCTCCATCTCAAAAAAAATAAAATAAAAATGAGCCAGATGTGCTGTCACACACCTGTAGTCCTAGCTAATCAGGAGACTGAGGCAGGAGAATCGCTTGACCCCAGGAGGTTGAGGCTGCAGTGAGTCGAAATCGCACCACTGCACTCCAGTCTGGGTGACAGTGTGAGACCCTGTCTAAAAATAACAAAACGTAAAGGTCCCTTGCCTTGTTTTTTCAGGCAAAGAAATGAGGTTCAGAGAGGGGAAGTGACTTGTCTCAGGTCACACAGCTCCCAGAGGTTGCTCTGGAATTGACATGCAGGCCTGCGGGTCATGGAGCTTCTGGGGTGGTAACCATCAGGTCACACAGCCACAGGGTCTGTCTATAGTGATAAATAAATACCCTGGACCCAGGAATCCCAGCCTCAGCAAGCATAGACCCCTCTCTGATGTGAAAATGTTGACAACAGCTTTTACCAGGAAAGGAAATTCTGCAGTGGCCCTAGTCTGCCACAAGTTTGGTGGCATTGGTTAAGAAATGTGGACACCATTAATGATGATAGGAGCATCTCGGACATGTAAACAGACCTAGCAGTGCCTCCTCATCCTGTGGCGCTCAGCGGGCATCCCAGACACCTCTCAGTCCCTCCAAGGCTCTGTCCGGTGCTTCTCCTTCCTAAACAGCTGCCTGTTTGAGCTTCCTAAACAGCCCATAGCACCCCGTGGGGTGATGGGTTTTGATCTGGGATCCTTGACTGGGGCTTCAGACAGGACTGGCATCCTCCTGGGGGCAAGGCCCCTCAGGAGTGACTGATTATCAGGGTGTTAAGTCATTGATCTAGCTGTGTCAAAAACAAAGGCTAACCACAGAGGTATGAAGCTGCATTTCTTGGGGGTCAGAGAGATGGCACAGGAGATGCCCTAAAATTTCATGTGAAAAGGAGAGCAGCAGCTCCCCAAGGGGAAAGCATTGGCACCATGGTGATGTCATTGCAGGGAGTGGGAACCCATGGGGGACCATGTGAAACGGGAGAGTGGGTGACGGCATTACCATGATATCTCAATCTTCCCCACATTCCTGTAAGGAACGTACAACTGTCCTCCTTGCAAAATAAAAACTGAGGCTCAGAGAGGGGCAGGACTTGCCTGACCTAACTGAAGCAGAAGTGGCAGAGGCAGGATTTGAACCCAGCTCTCACTACCTGTCCCTTGGGACAGGGCATCCCTTCCTCTGTGTGGACACATTGGTGATGGATCCCCCGTCCAGCCTGCCTGCCTGCCTATGGTGGCCTATGCTGCCTGCCCCTGGTGAGTCCAGGAGGGGCAATGCAGTGACTGGCAGATCCTTTCTGGGGAGTGTTTCTAGCAGGGACTATGGGTCTGGACAAGCCATAGCAGGAAGGAGCCAAGCTGGGCAGGGGCTTCCCCAGCCCAGGCCTATCTGCTGGTCATCTATCCAGGCAGAAGGCGGGGTTAGAGACTGTCCTGGGAGGTTGGGGGTCCGGGTCCCCTCTGATGAGAGCTCTGGTCCCTCCCCATAAACACACTCCTTTCACAGACACATAACACACATGCACACAAATCCACATCATGCATACACACACATCCATCATACACACATACCACACATGCATGCATCCCCCCCCGCACACACACACTATATTTACATATACTTTTGTGGGATATAGAGCCCTTCCCCCAGAAGCCCATTCATGAAGAAACCACTCAACACCAATTCTTACTTTGTTACATATGGTGAAATCAGTGCTGTGGTTAAGAGCTGATACTCTCTGAAGTCAGGAGATCTAGGTTCAAATCCTGGCTCTGCCAAACCCCTGCCAGGGTGCTTTAGGTAAATGACAGCTCCTCTTTGTGCCTCCGTTTCTCCACCTGTAAAATGAGAATAAGAACGGACCCTGCCCTTATGGGGTCAGCCCAGATCTCCTCCTAGGGAGATTGTGAGTGCCTAGGCCTCAGTTTTCTCTTCTGTAAAATGGGTATATTGTGCCCAGCTCGACGATCAGAGTGGCTTGAAGATTCACCTGAGACAGGATGTGAAGTGGCCGCTGTGAGGTGCCCAGTACACATGGTGCGCACTGCTCAGGAAGCTTTACTTGGAGGGTTGGATCCTGCAAAGGTGTTGAAAAAGGATGAGTCCCGGTATCATTCGCTCAGGTGAGGCTGGTTGGGGTCCCGGCTGCTTCTGGGACCGTGGCCCGGGCCTCAGTTTCCCAGTCTACATCCTGCGGGAGGACACCTCGGAGCTGGCACCCCGCCTCCCAAAGAGCCCCCCGGGGCAAGGCGCAGGGCGTGGAGCTCAGGTGGACACCTGGCAGGCCTCCTGATGGGGGCGCCCGGGCCCCTCCGGGCTCCTTCCGGGTTGGCAGCGGCGGCGCAGGGGGCGGGGGCCGCGCCGAGGGGCCGGGCGAGGCAGGGTGCGCGCGCCCCCACCCCAGCCCGCCCTCCCGCCGCCGCGCTGGGAACCGGGCTCCGCGCGTCCGGGGCGGCTGGCAGCGCGGGCAGGCTGACGGGTCGGCAGGCTGGGGGCGGCGACAGCGAAGGGCCGCGCGCGGAGGGCGCCGGGCGCAGCATGGGCGGCCCGCGGGCTTGGGCGCTGCTCTGCCTCGGGCTCCTGCTCCCGGGAGGCGGCGCTGCTTGGAGCCTCGGGGCAGCCCAGTTCTCCGGACGCAGGTAAGGGCTCCCCGCGCCTTTGCGCCCAGCTGGCCGGGGGTCCCGGAGCGCACACGCCCGCGCCTCCGAGCAGGGCCGGGATCGGGAGAGCCACTCAGTCCCCAGCCTTAGTGCCGGCCCGGGTGAGAGCAGGGACACCGCCATCCTGCGGTCTGGCTGAGGCTCCCGGAGTGCGGGGTCCCCCATTCCATGTGTCAGAGCTTGCCTCCTCCCTCACTCCCTTTCAACCCTGGGGCCCGAGAGGAGGGGGAAGGGGCTCAACGAGGGTGAAGCCTTGGCCCTTCTGTCGCCTTGTCCCTAGGGCCCCTCCTCCTGCACTTGGAAAATGTCCATGACACCCCCTAGCTGACCCTTTGAGGACCTCTCTCCCCTTTTCCCTGTTCCTGGGACCCCCTCTCCCCTTTTGTGTGTTCCTGTTTTTTTTTTTAAGTACCCAGGCTATTTCTCTCCTTCTGAGGAGGATCTGGGGTGGAGTCTCACAGCCCAGTGGGTCAGTGTCAGAGGCTCCCCTGGGACCTGGCATTTTGGACAGAGACAAGGGGGAGCACTATCTTCCTGCTGCTCTCCTACCAGCAGGGACCCTCCTCGCTCCTCCGCCTTATGGAGGAGCTCCCAGAACCTGACATGGTGGGGCCCACTATTGTATATAGTGTCCTCATTAATCCTTCAAGGACCGAATGAGGTAGGGAAAACTCCCCATTCAACGGATAAGCAGACTGAGGTCCCAGGGAATTGGCATCATGTTTTAGACTCATGGCCTAGTCACTGAAGAGCTGGGTTGCATATCTGCCTTTCTGTCCTTGATGATAGTGTTTGAACCTGCCCTGGCCCCTGTTCTGGCTGCAGCCCCCGGCAGGGTCCCCTCTTAAAGGCCAGCCGTCATCCAAGGCAGACAATGTGGTCTAGCCAGGCCTCTCCAGGCCTTTTCATCCCATTCAAAGGCCTGCGCGGCCCCCACCCCCTACGGCCTCAATTCTTTAATTCTTTTCAGAAATTCTCCTTTCCCAGTGGTCAGGGGCCAGCATGCCCCTGCTTGGCTAGCAAGAGTGGTTGACATGGGCAGGGCTGGAGGACAGAGGTGGCTGAGGCATCAGAGGCCAGAAGAGCAGTTGTCTGAGCCAGGGATGGAGGTGTGGCAGATGTCACAGCCACCACCTATTGTGTGCAGACCACAGCTAGCCTGGGTCGGCCCCTTTACCTGCATTATCAGCTCCAGAATCTTCCCAGCTGCTTGGAGGCATGCTTTTTATGATTTTGTTTCATGGAGGAGGAAGGTGAGGCTCAGAGAGAGAACATGACCTGCCCAGAGCACGGCTGTGCCGCCAGGATCCCAGATGCTAAGAAGACAGAGTATGAACTCAGAAATCCACTGTCATGCTCAGGATGATGGAGGCGACAGCTTAAGGCCCAGACTGCCCTGTGGCCAGTCCAAGGCAGGGCTTCCCGGTCTGGGCTCCTCACCTCCCAGGGTCTCCTGGGTGGGAGCAGGTATCTGGTAGTCACTGAGGACTGTCACCCATGTGTTCGCAGAAGGCTGTTACAGTAGCCTGAGCATCACGAAAGCCCTGCGGGCAATGCTATTGCACCCACTGTACAGATAAGGAGATTGAGGCCTAGAGAGGAAAAGTGGCCCCTCAATCCAGGCCGATTTCCAAATTCAGTGGCTTTTTCTCCCTAGCAGCCCTCTTGGAGGAGGGAAGAGGTTGTCGGCTTGGAGGCACCAGGAAAGGTTTGTAGTCGTGGTTAGGAGTTAGGGGCTCTGGCCTCAGACAGAATGGGGACAGAATTCCTTACACCGTTATGGACCTGATGTGTGACCTCAAATGGGTCACTTCCTGGCCATGGGTCTCAGTTTTGCTCTCCATTTCCTTCTTTCCTTGTGGGAAGGACCAGCACCGCACCTCACCTGCAGCCATTCTATCAACCATGTCACATGGGGGTAGGGACGTGGAGCTTGAGAAGTCTGGACTACAAGGACCTCCACTTGTGGCCCCGTCCCCGCGTTACTGGAGACAGAATGGGGATGTCATGCCCCATCAGCCCTGCCACCCACAGCCCAGCACCCCAGGCACCCCTTGGCAGCCAAGGGACCAGAGGCAGAAAAGAGGCATTGTCCTGGGGAAGGGGTGGCCTGGGAAGGCATCCAGGGGGCCGCCCCCAGCCCCAGGAATGCGGTGACACTTGGAGACCCCTGGAACGAGGGTGCCCAAGGGCTATGCAGAGCTGCTTTGGCTTGCCCCTGCCAGCCCCCCATTCCCTGCTAGAGCTGCTTCCTGCCCTGCTGAGGTCCTTCCGAGCCTGGAGCCTCCTTCCTTTAACCGCTCATCGCAGCTCTTCAGCTGAGGGTTCAAGCCATCACCAGCCCAGACCTCTTTCCCCTGCAGCACCAACTTCCTTTGGGCAAATCCTAGGGTCAGGGAGAATGGAGGGCTCTAAAACAGAGGGGAGCTGCCCAGCCTTTCTCTAGGGGTCTCCAATCCCAGCTGATGCCCACCGGGGTGACCTGTGTAGGTACTTTCTCTTGGAGCCTCAGTTTTTCCTTCTGTCAAATGCAGAACCTGATAATCCCTATTCCAAGGGGAAGACCTTGTGAAGAAGATCCCCTTGTGAAGGGGACACTATGCTGGTGTCCCCAAGCCCCAGGCAAGCTCCAGGACCACAGCTGCGGGGTGTGGGGCCCATGTCTGGGCCTTAGCCCCACAGTCCAGGAATAGGAATGAACAATAGCTGTTAGCGCTGTGCTAAGGGCTTTGAGTGAAGCCTCCCCTCCTGGAGGAGATTCTGCTGTCCCCATTTGCAGATGGACAAAATGAGGTCCAGAGAGGGTCAGGGCCTTGCCCAAGGTCACCGATTTAGGAAGCAGCAGAGCCAGGACTGGAACTTCGCCCCCACTGCGGGGCTCTGGCTCTCATCACACCACCCCCGCCCTCCAGGCTCCTTTCTTTCCTCTCCTTTTCATCACGGCCCTTGGCCCCCGGCCCGCTTGGCTGCCTCCTGCAATTAGCCCCTATCACTGTTCCGGATCGCAGCCCTGGGACCTACAGAGACAAAGTCTCCTGGGCCCCTCGTGGCAGGGGGTGGAGTGTGGGTGTAGGTTGGGGGGCCCTCGTGGGGGTGGCCAGTGCCAGGCTGAGCTGGTCTGGCCTGTTTCGCCCCTCCTAGAGGCCTCTGGGGGTCTAGAGGTGCTGAGTGGGCAGAAGTGGAGGGCCCAAGAGGGAAGTGCCACCTCTTCCCAGCACCTGCCCTCACCCACCCCACTGCGCAGCCTCTTCCAGCTCTTGGGCAGCTTGTCAATGACCACATCCCAGGGAAGGAAGACCCAGGGGCTGCAGGGATGGAGCACATGGGGATGGGTCCCTTCATCTGTGGAAACCTCGAGTCCTGGCTCTTCTGTCCAGAGCTGCTCCCTGTTCTCCATCATTCAGTCATTCAACAAACATCACTGAGTGTCCTCAGGCTGAGCCCTACACAAACTTGGTCCTAGCTCATACCCTCCCCCAGCACCTGCATGAGCGAGTGAAGACCAGGGCTATTGTGAGTGGCTAATGGGTGCCCTGGGAGATACCCAACCCCTGCCTGGGCCTTAGGGCTGAGACCCAAAGGATGAATAAGAGTTTGCCAGAGCAAGAGGGAGGGGCTTTCCAGGCAGAGGGATCCTCATATGCTAAGATCAGAGGTGGGAGAAGGGGCCGCGTGAATGTGCAGGAGAAGCGAGCAGCATAAAAAGTGAAGGACAGGGCTTGCGGGGCCACGGTGTGCTGTGGACTCTACAGTGGGTGTTGGCAGCATTAGGTCTGTGCTTTAGAAAGAGCCTCCTGCTACCCCTGGAAGGTGGATAGAGGAGCAGGAGGGTGGCAGGGCCAGGCTGGGTCCCTGTGGAGGAGCTCAGGCTGATGCTAGGTGTCCTGGGACTGGGGTCCTCAAGGTGGGGGATGGGGTGGTTATGGTGATCCCCAGGTCGGGGGCACAAGGGACTAAACTCGAACTCCAGCTGGCATGAATGTCCTCTCCTGTCCAATAGGTCTGGTAGCCGGCCACCAGCTCCGTGTCTCCTAAGGAGAGGATTCAAGCACTGTCCAGATTGTGGCAACCGGGCAGGGACCCACATGGGGAAGATTTTTTTTTTTTTTAAGAGAAAAGGTGTCACTCTGTTGCCCAGGCTGTAGTGCAGTGGCATGATTATAGCTCACTGCAGCCTCAAACTCCTGTGCTGAAGCGATCCTCCCACTTCAGCCTCCCAAGTAGCTGGGACTACAGGCACGCACCAATGGTGGAGATTTTAATTAAGGAAGAAGAAGGAAAAAAAATTGTTTTTTTCTCTAGCTCCCTTGTTGTAAAAAGGACAGCTCTGGCCATTGTGAACCGTCACAGGCCACCTCTCCTGGACTAGTCCAGGGGCTGGGCATTTGGGGGTGGTGTCCACGTGTGTGCCTGTAGAGATATGTGTGAGAAGAAGTGCCCTGCTGGGCCTGCCTTCACCTGTTTGTGTGCATGTGAGAATGTGTGTGTGTGTACACGTGTGCACATGTATGCATGGGTGTACATGAAAGAGAGCACTGTGGGTCCCTGTGTGGACATGTGCAGAGATCATAACTTCAGCCTATCTGCATCCAGGTGAGAGGGCGTGCATGTGTGTGTGTGTGCGTGTGTGTGGGTGTGTCACTGTGTGTGCAAATGTGAACACATTTGCAGGGAGGAGGTTTGACTGACTGTGTGCCCCTCTGAGCCTGCTTTGGTCTGTCTATGTCCATGTGACAGAGCTGATGAGTGTGTGTGTGAATG
The DNA here is from genome assembly GCF_030222135.1 of Aotus nancymaae. NCBI lineage: Eukaryota > Metazoa > Chordata > Mammalia > Primates > Aotidae > Aotus > Aotus nancymaae. The sequence continues at coordinate 4,038,311 of NW_026988491.1, forward strand.
CGTGAGGCACACAGCCTTGTATCTGTGGGTATGGACTCGTGTGCAGGGAGGACAGTCATTTCTGTGGTTAAGTGTCCTCCCGGATTTGCCTTAGCCCGTCTGTGTGCATGTGTGTGCGTGTATGTAGCTGTGTATTTATGTGGACCTGGTGTATGCGCATGGGCACACATGTGTGCATGCATTGTGTGTACATATGCCTGTGTGTCTGTGTGCACGTGTTCACAGTGTGCATATTTGCCCCGTGTGTCTGTGTATGCATGTGTGTGTGCAGGCACTACATGTTCATGTTTGCGGCATCTGCTCACTGGCATAGCATATTCATTCTGTGTCCCAGCGCCCTTTCCTGCCTCCTGAGCTTCCAACTGTCCTCTGTCCAGATTGTCCTCTTCCTCCCTCCCTCCTTTACTCACGAAGCCCCTGGGCCAGCCTGGGAAGTGTCACATAGGCCACAAGCAGCCTATGAACCCTCTTATCCTGTACACCAAGTTTTATGCATATTTCTGGAGAGGAGCCACAATTCACAGCAATTTTCCAAAGGGGTCTAGGCCCTTACTCTCCATATAAAACCCTAACAGGTTCAAAACCACAGCTCTGGTTTTTGGTTTTTGGTTTTGAGACAGAGTCTCTCTCTGCCACCCAGGCTGGAATACAGTGGTGCGATCTGGGCTCAACTGCAACCTCTGCCTCTAGAGTTCAAACAGTTCTCCTGTCTCAGTCTCCTGAGTAGCTGGGATTATAGGTGCACACTACCATGCCCAGCTAATTTTTGTATTTTTAGTAGAGATGGGGTTTTGCCACGTTGTCCAGGCCAGTCTCAAACTCCTGATCTTCAAGTGATCTGCCTGCCTTGGCCTCCCAAAGTGCTGGGATTATAGGTGTAAGCCACTGGCCCAGCCTTTTTTTAATTTTTAAAAATTTTGTATAGAGATGGGGTTCTTACCATGTTGCCCAGGCTAGTCTTGAACTCTTGGCCTCAAGCAATCCTCCTTGCCTCAGCCTTCAAAAGGGCTGAAATCTTCACCTACTCATTAGGAGAAACACTTCTATCCTGGGGTTGAGAGTGCAAGCTCTGGAGCCAGGGGGACTTGAGTTCCAACCCTGACTGTGCCGCCCATCATGGGTGCCTGGGGCACGTCCTGGACTCCAGAGCCTCAGTCTTCCCATCTGTAAAGTGGGTTTTTTTTTAGACGGAATCTCACTGTTGCTTAGGCTGGAGTGCAATGGTGTGATCTTGGCTCACTGCCACCTCTGCCTCTCAGGTTCAAGCGATTCTCCTGCCTCAGCCTCCCAAGTAGCTGGGATTACAAGCTCCTGCCACCAAGCCCGGCTAATTTTTTGTATTTTTAGTAGAGACAGGGTTTCACCAGGTGGCCCAGGCTGGTCTCAAACTCCTGACCTTAGGTGATCAGCCTGCCTCAGCATCCCAAAGTGGTGGGATTACAGGTGTGAGCCATCATGCCTGGCCTAAAGTGGCTTTTTAATAGAGTGAGAATTTAACTGAGCTAATACATGGAAGGCTCTGGGCACAGCTCCTGGCATGCAGCAAGCATGATAAACGTAGCTACTGTTAGTGCAGGAGACGGAGCAGATGGAAAGCCCTCCTTGCTCCCAGAGGTGGCAGTTTGAGAAAAGTGTTTAATTTTTTTCTAACTTTATATACACATATCTGTATATGTGCAAGCATGTATAAATAGTTGACTTTCTGTCTCTCTCTTAGTGTAATAGAAATGCAATCACTTGCTGGGCACGGTGACTCATGCCTGTAATCCCAGCACTTTGGGAGGCCGAGGCGAACAGATCACCTGAGGTCAGGAGTTCGAGACCAGCCTGATCAACATGGAGAAACCCCATCTCTACTGAAAACACAAAATTAGCCAGGCATGATGGTACATGCCTGTAATCCCAGCAACTCGGGAGGCTGAGGCAGCAGAACCACTTGAACCTGGGAGGCGGAGGTTGCCATGAACCGAGATTGTGCCATTGCACTCCAGCCTCAGCAACGAGCAAAACTCCGTCTCAAAAAAAAAAAAAATGCCGTCACTGTATATTTATTGGTCTTTGCCTATTTTTTTCTCCCCATAACGAGGTGTGATAACTGGGTCTCAGGTCTGCACACAGAGACCTTGGGCTTTGTCACAGCACCTCGTTTTCCATGTCTGGTGGCTCCATAGCTGTTGAGGCTGTTCTCAGTTTTGTGCCATTTCTGTGGCACCATGGCAGGCACCTGTCACCTCTGCATGGGATGGCACCTGTCACCTCTACATGGGATGGCTGGCCAAGCGCTCTTTGAGCTCCTGCTGCTTCACAGGCCAAGCTGAACCGTCCCTTCTCCCAGCCTTCCCGCCTCCAGGGCCCTATGTAGGCTGTTTCCTCTTCCAGCACTGATTCTGGTGTGGCACAGAAAGATGAAGGGAATTCCACAGGGCCCTAAATTGAGTTAGTTACCTGGTCCTGGCCCAGGAGTTTCTCCCGTTGGGCTGGGGTGGGGGCAGGGCAGCAGTGAGCGGGGGCAGCACTGTGGTCAGCATGGGAGTCTCTGATGGCCGGGACATTCCAGATGCTCAGTGGCCCTCAGCCCTGCACAGGGTCACAGGCCCTGTGCTTTTTGCAGGGGCCAGGGAAGGAGGGATGGTTTCAGGTGACCCTTCTCAACCTGGGTCCCCCACCCCTCCCAGACTTTCTTCCTGCCCTCAAGCCTGGGGTCAGCATGTTCCCAGGCTGGGGCCTTCACAGAGCCACAGACCGTGGCTCAAGGAGATGAGGAGGAGGTGGGAGCTGAGGCCTCCGGGATGGAGTCAGCCATCCACACTGCTGGGTTCTATTCCTGCTCCTCCATGCACCAGATGTGACATGAGCAGTTGTCTTCACCTCCCTGAGCCTCAGTTTCCCCGCTGTAAAATGGGGTGGGGGTACCTTCCTGGCTCACCATTAGATGTTAGTGAAAATCCCCTTAGCATACAATAAGTACTCAATATGTGCAGTGTACTCTGAGTATTAGTTAGTGTTTGGAGAAGTCAGTCCTCTGGGCTTGGGGCATTGATTGCAATCCCAACCATCCCGCAGAGGGGACACGGGGATGAGTGAGACAGGGCCTCTCTTCGCATGCCGGCTGATGGGGCAGGCACGAATTGGCAGCTTAGTTCAACATGACAGGCGTGCAGATGCTGCGGGAGCCAGGGCAGGACACCATCGGGTCTGCTCAGGTCGGGGCAGAGATGGGAAAGGATGGAGGGAAGAGGCCACAGCACCTCGGGGCTTTGAAGGTAGGAGGTGCCACGGGGAGAAGCAGAGGAAAGGACACTCCAGGCAATGGGCCCAGCACCAGCAAAGGCCTGTAGCAGGTGTGGGCACAGGAGATCCTGAGGGCTGGGGAGTTGGGTAGGCAAGGCAAGGGTGTAGCCAGGTTTCCATTCTGTGATACTCCCTCTAGGGAGGGACGGAGGGGCAGAGGGAGAGCCCACTCACTGCAGTTGTCCAGGCAAGAGGCACGCGGTGATGGCAGTCTGGATGGGTCAGAGTTGGAGAGGAGGGAAGTTGGGGAGGGAGAGCTCTGGGGAAGATGCCCCGCTACCATCTTGCCGCCGCCTTTCGTGTTCATTCCACAAGACCTCCCAAGAGCGCTCAGCACGGCCCCACCCCCAGGGCCATGACATTCACCCCTCAGCCAGAGACTCCCACCAGCCATTTGGGCCCGGATGACTTTGCAAGCTCAGGAGTCTCCTGCCTGGGGATTCAGGGCTCTTGAAGAGAACACGGACATCCTCACCCATCTTCCCAGAGTCCCTGGCAGGGGGCCCTGTGTGGTACCTGAGTTTCCTTTCTTTGCGTCTGTTTCAGGAACTGGTGCTCCTATGTGGTGACCCGCACTGTCTCATGCCACGTGCAGAATGGCACCTACCTTCAGCGAGTGCTGCAGAACTGCCCCTGGCCCATGAGCTGTCCGGGGAGCAGGTAAATGAGGTGGAGAAGGAGCTGATGGCATTCTAGGTGGAGGCACAGTTTGGGCAAAGGCCTGGTGGGGGGACTGCATGGGGAGTGCAGGGTAAGGCTGGACCCCAGGGTGGGTGGAGCAAAGGCAGCATCAGCCTGTCTCCTTGTGCCGTTGGAACACCCTGGAGGGCTTCCTGGTGGAGGAACACACCATTCACCTGCATTCCTTTACTCAGTGAGTATTCACTGGTGGGCTCAGGGCAGCCCAGCTGGCAGGGTCTTCCTGTCCAGCTGGTATCCAATCTCCGATCCCTGTGGCAAGGTGGTGGGGGGATGGAAGGGCTGAATCCCAAAATGTAGGAGGAGAGAGCCTCCAAAGGGACCTGGAGGCAGCAGAGGATCCTGGAGGCTCTGGGTTTGTCCCTGTGGGTGTCCAGGGCAGTGGGAGAGGTTATGGAGGACCCTGTCTCAGCTGGCCACCTGGGGACTCTTTCAGCTACAGAACCGTGGTGAGACCCACATACAAGGTGATGTACAAGACAGTGACCACCCGTGAGTGGAGGTGCTGCCCTGGGCACTCGGGGATGAGCTGCGAGGAAGGTAGGACTGCCCGGCCGGCTCCTGGAGCCCTGTGACAGCAGGCCAGGTGCCTCCCTGCAAGTGCGTGGAGCCGTGACCTGTTACAGAGTCACACACAGGGCCAGCTGCACAGAGCCTGGCTCATCAGACACAGTCAGTGCTTGTTGTCCCCCGCACGGTGAACACTTGCCTCTCGGGAGACTCTGACACATGCTGGGTAGCTCACTCACATTTTAAGTCATGCCATCCCAAGTCTTTCCTCCAAACTTGGGGAAAGCCCATCCAGACACTTCCGTATGACACGATAACAGACGTTACATGGAAGTAAAGAGCCATTTTAGTCAGTTCAGTGGGTCAAAGAGGAAAGAATGGTTACATCTGTCCTGCAGATGAGGAAACCGAGGCTCAGGAAGGGGAGGGGCGCACACCTCTGTCTGCCTGGCTGCACTCCCCACCCCGCCCCCTACCCCTGGGCTCTAGGGATGGGAGAGCTCGGCAGGGCCCCTTGTGTGTGGCGTGTCCCAGGCTCAGGGACTCCTTTCACCACCCCACCTGCCTTCACTGTGTGTATCTCTTGGTTGCTCAGAGAACCCCTCAGGGGCACAGAGGCGGCAACATGGGCTCCCAGCAGCCTGGGTGCACTCTCCCCTGCAGAACCCTCTCCCCTCCTCCAGGCACCTGCCCCTCTGCTGAACAGCCCAGGCCCCTCCCACCCTCACTGCCTGGCTGAACTCATGAGCAGCAGATTTTTGGACACCAAGAGCTGTGTTTCCAAGCATGGCCCTAAAGAGGATGGGCTGGCCCAGAACCATCCTGAGAACCAGCCCAGAGACAGCTCAAGAGACAGAAGCATTCAGGGGTCCCAAAGCAGCGCATGCACATGGACACGAGCCTCAGGACATACCACAATTCCAGAAACACAAATGTGCGAAATGTAGCCTCTGGCTCAAAGGAACATGGTGCTTCCAGAAGCCACGGCTCACAGGTGTTTCTTGAGAGATTTGCATACTTCACCTTCCCCGGGACCCTCAAGAGCCCAGTTCACAGTTGGGGTGACTGAGGCCCGGTGAGGTGGAGTGGAGTGCTCAGAGTCACACAGCCATGGGGATGGGGGTCAGAAGTCACCACGCAGTGGGGAAGGGAGGGGTCTGGCAAGTTCTGACATGGGGTAGAGGAGTCCCCAGTGAAGCTGGGGAGAAACCAGGTGGCTGGAGGGAGAGCCAAGACGCCCCATGCCAAACACCTCTGCCCAGAGGCAGCCACAGGGCCGGTGTGGGAGGCTGGAGCGGGTGGACGGACATCTGAAGGGGAGCCAGGAAGCACCCTCTTGTCGCTGGTGGGAGGGAGAGGGGAAGGCAGGTGTGGTTGAGAGGCAGGAGAGCCAGCCAGAGGGGCAGCTGCCAAGGAGACCACAGAGGAGCTGTGATGGGGAGGGGCGAATCCCAGCGGCATGGGGGCCGCCTGGGCCCAGGCAGGGCCTCCCCAGACAAAGGCCATTCTGTCCCTGGCTCCCCTCCCAAGGGCAGACCTTCCTGGTCTTTGGGGCCTTCAAGGAGTGGATGAGGGAGAGGACAGGTGGGGGCAACACCCATGCCCTTGAATCTAGCCGCTGGAGGCTGTGCATCCAGGAGCCAGGCCAGGGGCTAGGGGGCTCTGCTGATGCGAAGGCATGAGGCCAGGCCAGCTCCCTCTGCAGGGCCTTCAGATCCCAGTATAGGGATGGGATATTTGAGATTTCCTGGGCCGGGCCAGCTCTGCCACACACCAGCTGCATGGCCTTGGGCTGGGGACTCCCCGTGCATTGTGCAAGCCATTGTGTAAGGGTGCTGGGCTGGGGGCGCTGCACTCCAGGCTGCATTCTTCTCCTGCCCACTCGGAGGGAGAGGCACCATCACTAAAAGGCACCAAGCTGCTGTGTGTTCCTGCAGCAGCCTGGGCTCCCCACACTCAGCCTCAGTGTCCTCACCTGTGAAATGGGCAGGATATAGGCGTCCGCCTCCCCAGGTGTTGCCAGGATGAAATCTCAGAGCCTGTGGAGGAAAAGGAGGTGGGTGAGTGGATGCCTGTGCCCGACTGTTCCAGAAAACTCTGCTGGGGTCCTGGGAATGGGGAGCAGGGAGGTTCCTCACACAGTTGGGTTCAGGCTGGGCCCCCCAGCTGCTTCTCCTGCTGGTGCCCGCCCTTGTCACCTGCCCAGTGCTGTCACTTGACCCTGGAGCCATAGAGCTGCATCATCAGGGCCAACAGGGCCCTGAGCAGCCTGGGGTGGGCCAAAAGAGGAGAGGGAACACCTGCCATTCCAGAATCCAGCCCTAAATCAGCTGCGCTCTGCTGTGTGACTTGGGGCAAGTCCCTTCCCCTCCCCGAAGCTTGGCTTTATCTGGAAGTCACCCAGCATGGAGAAGTAGCATGCATGCTCGGCTCGTGGTAGGTGCTCCACAGGTGTCTTCCTCTCCCATCCCGTACCCACCCCCCACTGTGCTGGGGATCCCACGGCGACCTGGCAGACACAGTCCTGCCTCCCCCTCCTCTGAGGCCCCCCTTCTCAGCCAGCTTCTCAAAAGGGGACTTGAGTCTCTCTGAGGCTGGTGGGCTTTAGTGAAGGACTTCACGGCGCTGGTTTTCTGCAGAATGGGGGTGTTCACTTTATGACCAGTGAGGATTTGTTTCATTTGACCTCCATGGCAACCTGTGGAGAAGGGGCTAGAATGGGCTCCATTCTATAGATGGAGAAACAGGCTCAGAGAGGTGATGGGACTGGCTCGAGGTGGCTCAGCAGCTGAGAGCCAGGATGGGGACCTGTCTGAGCAAGCTTCTGCGCCTCCAGGCCTCAGGAGGTGGGTCTGGCAGAGGCTGTCACCTGGCTGCCTCTCATCAGAAACAGTAGGGCTTATTGGAACAATAGGTGAGGAAGAACCAAGGCCAGAATGCACCAAGTGGACCAGGCAGGGCTGGGCAGGTGGGCGCACTGCCAGGGCCATGTCAGCCTCACAGTCACCTTCCCTGGGCCTGAGCCTGCGCCTGACCCCCTGAGTGCCTGGGCCAGTGGGCTCTGCTGACAGGGGCTGCTGCAGCGACCCCCGTGTCACCCTGCCTCTTGAGGCTTCCTGCAGACAGATCAGCCCCACTGTCCAGATGATGAAAGTGAAGTTCAGAGAGGGTGTGGGACTCACACAAGGTCACACAGCAAGCAACTATTGTGGCCAGGTTTCTCCCCAGGATGCCAACCTGAGTTCTATGGCATCCCCTTGCCCCAGACCCTCCTGCAATAATCAGGACAAGGGGAATGAAAGCTGCCACCGTCCTCCGTGCCGGGCACTGCAAGGCATACCCCCCTGCAGGAGCCATCATGGTACAGAAGGCCCAGATGTAGAAACTGAGACTCAGAGAGGGGAATACCTTGTCCAGGGGAGCAGCCTGTGAGCTGAGGAGCTGGACTTAAACCCGGCCAGTCTGACTGCAGTCAGGGGTCTTTCCTCTGCAGCAGTACTGGCTGAGGATGTCCCCAGGAGCGTGTTCACACAGTTAGGATGCTGTGAGGCTGGCGGAAGCCAGTCTCAACCCCAGCCCCTCCCAGATAGAAAGATAGAGAGGCTGGGCTTCCTCCCCTCCCTCTCCACGGGCCCCATAGAACTGGGTTGCCTCTGCTTCCCCCTCATAGGTCCCACTGTCCCCAACATACATATTCCTTCCCCACCCATGGTTCCTCATAGCCCTTGTCTTCCAAGATGGGAAACCAGAGAGGGGACACATGCTCGAGGGTGATCACAAAATAGCCTAAGAATGGGCCAGGCACAGCGGCTCGCACCTGTAATCCGAACACTTTGCGAGGCCAAGGAAGGGGGATCACTTGAGACCAGGATTTCAAGACCAGCCTGGGCAGCATAGCAAGACCCTATCTCAAAAAAATAGTCAAAAAAAATTAGCTGAGCGTAGTGGTGCACCAGGACTACTTGGGAGGCTGAGGTAGGAAGATCGCTTGAGCCCAGGAGCTTAAGTCTGCAGTGAGCTGTGATCCTGCCACTGCACTCCAGCTTAAATGACAGAGCACGATCCTGTCTCTAAAAATAAAAGAATATTTTAAATAGCCTAAAAACAGACTGAGGCTCCAGCCCAGGCCCTTCCTGGGCTCTTTGTTCTCCTCTACCATCCAGGGCTGGGCACTCCCCACACTCATCTCTTTTATCCTACCCAGGTTCCAGGTATGGTGGTGAGTCAGCTTTTGCTTTGCAGATTCAGAATCCAAGGGCTGAACACTGCAAATCCACCCACACCACCACCGAGCCACTCCCGCTCCTGTCTGGGAGGCCTGGCAGCCTCCACCTCCCTGCCAGCCCATCCTGCACCCCCAGCAGCACGGCTGCCTCCTCCACTCTCTCAGCCCCTGCCCACGTCCCCTGAATCTCACCCTCCCTCTGTTTGACCCCCCTGCCCACACCGGCTTTGTCTCCCATACTCAGCCTTGGCAGTGGCCAGCAAGTCGCTGCTCTGCCTGCAACCCTCTGGATGCTCCCACCTGGCTAGGTTGACCCTCATCCTGCCACCCTGACTTCCACATCCCTAGTGCCTGGCGCGGGCCACATAGAAAGTGAGTGCACAGGAACTGAATAGGAACTTTGCCTACCCTGAAGAGGGGGCCGGTCTGGACATAGACTAACCCTTTCCGGAGGCTCCTGATTGGGCTGGAGGGTTCTTGGAGCTCCCAACCCCAGCTCTGACCCTAACCCCTGGCTCTGACCACCGGAAGCAAATATTTACATCTGTAAAGTAAATTCTTCGCGGGAGACCTGGGCTGGAGCTGGGAGGGCTGCCTCCCCATGGCCTGTGGTCACTGAACCGAGCAGAGCAGATCTGGGGGGTCGGTTCTGAATGAGGAAGCCTTTCCTTTGGCTCCTCTCCAGGGAGAGAAAGTCATGAAGGTAGAGCCTAGGGATGCCCCAACTTTTCATACCCCTAATCCCCAACTTTTCACATCCCTACTCCCCAATTTAGGGCACGGTTGAAATCCCAGACCCCCTCGTCCCTGCAAGGACAGAGCAGGAAGCCTCTCCTCTCTGGGCCTCAGTATTCTGTGTCATGAGGGTCCCATGAGAAGGGGCACAAAGCCTCAGCTCCGGCCTGGCACTGGGCAGAGGGAAGAAGAGCCGCTTGTGGGGCCCAGGGCTAGGAACTACAGACAGCACTGGCCATGTGGAGGTCAAGACAGGGAGTGATGAGCTTCAAGGGGGCTTGAAGGTGGGTGCACTGACCTGTTTGGGAAGGCTTCCTGGAGGAGGTGGCATTGGTGCAGCAGCTGTAGAGATTAGGAGAAAGCACGGGGTGGGAACATGCGTATGTGTGTGTGCATGCGTGTGTGTGTGTAGGAAGTGGCCCACAGTCAGACTTCCAGAGTGGAGCTGGCGTTTGTGGTCCTGGGACCAGGCTTCAGGGCCCCCTGGGAGGACAAGGTTGAGGCTGGGGAGGAGCCCTTCAGTAGGGACCACCAGGCTGAGATGAGGAGGGTCTCAGCCCATGGGGGCCTGTTTCAGGGCCTCTGACCAAACACCAATGGGAGTGATGTGACATTTTTGTCCGATGGCAGGTCTCCCCACAACCGGTGGCTTCTTCCTTACTGGAATTTTGCGTGCTACAGGGCCATTTTATAACCTATATCCCTTCAAATGTTCCTGTCTGTTTCTCAGAATTTTGAGGGAGTTTTTGGATAACTTTTTATGAATCTTGAATCCAAAGCCAAAATTTTCTGGTCTTTTGAATAGTTTCATTATTTCTTTAAACTCTTTTCTTTTTTTAATTTAAATTCGCAGTGACTTTGAGCATCTGATGTCTGTGCTGCTGGTCAGACCATGTTTTTATTTGTTTTTCTAATTCTTTCTGGCCCCTGGAGAAACATCAAAAACAAACTGTCTGAAAAAGAATTTCCAACCACAAGTTTACAGATTCATAACTCAGGGACACTCTAGTGTGACATGAAAACATTTATGCTGATTTTATTTGATTTTTTTAGATAGGGTCTCACTCTTCCAGTGCAGTGGCACGATCACAGCTCACTGCAGCCTCAACCTTCCAAGCTCAGGCAGTCCTCCACATCAGTCTCCCAAGTACCTGGGACTACAGGTACACACCACCACACTCAGCTAATTTTTAAATATTTTGTAGAGACAGGGTTTTGCCATGTTGCCCAGGCTGGTCTCAAACTCCTGAGCTCAAGCAATCTGCCCACCTCAGCCTCCCAAAGTGCTGGGATTACAGGCATGAGCCACTGCGCCTGTCCCATTTATGCTGACTTTCTTTTTTTTTTTTTTTTTTTGAGAACTCTCACTTTATCACCCACATTGGAATGCAGTGGCACAATTTCAGCCCACTGCAATCTCAGCCTCCCAGGTTCAAGCAATTCTACTGCCTCCGCCTCCCAAGTAGCTGGGATTACAGGCATGCGCCACCACCCCCAGCTAATTTTTGTATTTTTAGTAGAGACAGGGTTTCGCCATGTTGGCCAAGCTATTCTCGAGCTCCTGACCTCAGGTGATCCACCTGCCTCGGCCTCCCAAAGTGCTAGGATTACAGGCATGAGCCACTGTGCCCAGCCTATGCTGACTTTCAAGACAGTTGTGTCCGCCTTTTATTTGGTTTGCTTGCTCAAAATTTATTTTCAGTTGGTGATTCATGTATTCATCCACAAAAGTTTTATACATGAGGCCCTACTGGGTGCTGGGCACTTTTGTAGGCCAAGCACAAGAAAGACAGACAAGGTCCCTGCCCTAGTGGGGCTGATGTTCCAGCCAGGAGGCCAGATGACAGGCAGTGGCCCGGGAAACCAGGGCAGTTAATAACATGCTAGAAGGTAGATAATGCAATGAAAAAAGAAAAGAAAAGAAAACAGTTGTAGAGTAGAGGGACGGGTAGAAGCGGGAGGGGAGAGCAGCCAAAGCTTTATCACAGAGGAAACTCACACATCCCCAGGGTGGGAGAGATGGCCGCTTCCTTTGGTCAACTTCCCAAAAACAGTACTAAAATGACATCACATCTCCACCCAGAAGCAGAAAGAATGAAGAGGGGCCGGGCGCAGTGGCTCACACCTGTAATCCCAGCACTTTGGGAGGCCGAGGCGGGCGGATCACGAGGTCAGGAGATCGAGACCATCCCAGCTAACATGGCGAAACCCCATCTCTACCAAAAATAGAAAAAATTAGCCGGGCATGGTGGTGCGTGCCTGTAGTCCCAGCTACTTGTGAGGCTGAGGCAGGAGAATCGCTTGAACCCAGGAGGCAGACGTTACAGTGAGCCAGGATCACGCTGCTGCACTCCAGCCTGGGCAACAGAGCGAGACTCCATCTCGAAAAAAAAAAGAATGAATGAAGAGGGCTTGGTGAGGCCATTCTTCTCAGGCACCAGTGCTCCTGCTGAACATGGAGCCTCCCTGCCAGGTGCCATGTTCCCTCCCACCCACCAACCACAAAAAGAAATCTGGCCCTGGAATCAGGCTGACCTGGGTTCAAATCTAGGCTGAGACCTTCCCACAGACAACCTCTCTGCCTCATTTTCCTCCAAGCAGGGAAGTGGAGCTGAGTGTGATTCAGTCATCCACCTTTATCTGAGCATGGGGGACAGAGAAGAGGTAGCGCTGAGCTGTCCTGTGCCTCAGTTTGCCAACTGGAAAGTGGAGACGATACTAGCACCCACTCACAGTTAAGACTGTATATGTGAGGCCGGGTGCGGTGGCTCATGCCTGTAATCCCAGCACTTTGGGAGGCCGAGGCGGGTGGATCACCTGAGGTCAGGAGTTCTAGACTAGCCTGGCCAATATGGTGAAACCCCATCTCTACTAAAAATACAGAAATTAGCTGGGCGTGGTGGCAGGCACCTATAATCCGAGCTACTTGGCAGGCTGAGGCAGGAGAATCACTTGAACCCAGGAGGCGGAGGTTGCAGTGGGCAGAGATTGCGTCACTGCACTCCAGCCTGGGCGACAAGCAACAAGAATGAAACTTCGCCTCAAAAAAAAAAAAAAAACTTTGCCTCAAAAGAGAAAAAAAAAAGACTGTGTATGTGAAGTTCTCAGAAGGTGCCAGACCCGGGGTAGACGCTAAACAAGAGTTACCTGTTCTGATTCTCACCTTCCTTGTAGGATTGAGCCAGGCTCTACAGGGTCCTTCACATGGGCATGGTTCACAGTGACGTCTCCCCTCCCCAGGGAGTCCCCAGTGCTGACCCCAGTCCTGGGCTGGCAACCCACCTTCCTCCATCCTGGTGAGATTAGCCCCCTGTGCCTGGGCAAGTCACAGGCCCTTGAGGAGGCCCTTGAGGAGGGTGTGCTGGGGGTGCAGGCTCAGTAAAGGCCCCACAATGGGACCCAGAGCCGGGCCTGGCAGCCTCCGCTGGGGGCTGGCCAGAGGGACCCGTCTGGTTTGAGTTCCCGGCGCCTCTCGCTCCCTGCATCAACCCGCAGCCCCGCTCCGAGCTGCCAGGCCTGAGCCTTATTTGGGGCTTGTCTCCCCCCAGACAACATTTCATGGCCTTAAAAGGAAGGCCTGGGGGCTGCGGGGGGCAGTTGCCAGTGCTGGCTCTGCAGTGTCTCCAGCTGTGTCCCTGCCCCTGGTTTGGCCAGTCCATCCCTCCAGCTGTGGAGAAAACCAGGCCCCCAAAACCGGACCAGACAGGGTGGCTGGGGAGGGGGGTCCTCCTTGGGTAGGGATGGCAGCAGGGGCTGACCCTGGCTCCCCTCACCCTCCCAGGCAGCCAGCCTCCCTCTGGTTTTAATTTAAAACCAGGGCCGGATCCACTTCAGTCTCCTCTTACCAAGCCAGGCAGGGAGAGTGTGGATGGCGATAGTCATGGCAGCTGTTTATTGAACACCTAGTGTGTGTGCACAGCGGGCCCTTTGCACACGTGGCCAACCTCAGGCCTCACACCAGCCTGGAAGGTTTAGAGGCCTTAGAATCCCATTTTACAGATGGGAAAAATAAGTCCGGAGAGGACAAGTCACCCAGGGCAGTAAGTGTCAGGGCTCGGACCCAGGCTTGTCTGAGCTCTAAACTCTTAGCCCATGAGGCTGGCTGGGGTCACTGGGGAAGCCCTCAGCCTCATCCATGGCTCCTGCCCCATTGCCAGCCCCTCTCCCAGCCCTGTCAGCTGGTCAGCCTTGCTCTAGCTCAGCCCAGTTCATGCTATGTGACCCAGATACATTGCCTGTCCTCTGGGCCTCTGTGTCCTGTGCTGAGGGGAGTAGAGATCCCTACTGGGGCTACAGTGGTGGGCAGAGGGGCCTGAGGAGGCAAGGGTCACAAGCCAGCAGGCCTCTCACCCTCCATTTCTCAGTTGCAGGTTCTTCTGGCTCCATGGAGCCCATGTGGTCGGGCAGTACCATGAGGCGGATGGCACTTCGGCCCACAGCCTTCTCAGGTGGGTCCTGGGGCAGCTTCTGGGGTTCCCCCTGGGCTGAGGGAGCCCTGGAGGGGCTCAGGGCAGTTTGGTAAGTGTCCTACAAGCCAGCAGGTCTGGCAGTAGAGGGTCAAGGACAGTAACCACCTCCCCACCCCATGCTCCCCAGGCTACAAAAGTTGCTTTGAGGGGCAGAGAAAGGACTCCAGAGGGGTCCTCCCAGACACCCCGAGACTCATGACCCCTGGACTCTTGCAGATGCCAGTACAGTCCCCCGGTTTCCTCTTTTTATTTAATTGGCGCTTTTCTGCGTGTCAGCAGTGTGCGAGGCCCTGTGCCAGGCGCTTTCCATCAGCAGCTCGTGTAGACCTCACAGCTGTCCACTGCCCTCCCATTGTCCCCCTGCCTTTTATTTTTTTTGAGACAGAGTCCCTCTGTCGCCCAGGCTGGAGTACAGTGGCACAATCTCAGCTCACTGCAACCTCTGCCTCCCGGGTTCAAGCGATTCTGCTGCCTCAGCCTCCTGAGTAGCTGGGATTACAGGTGCGTGCCACCACGCCCAGCTAATTTTTCTATTTTTAGTAGAGATGGGGTTTCACCATATTGGCCAGTCTGGTCTCGAGCTCCTGACCTTATGATCCAGCCACCTCAGCCTCCCAAAGTGCTGGGATTATAGGCGTGAGCCACCGTGCCCGGCCCCACTGTCCCCTTTTTAAAGAGGAGAAAGCTGAAGGTCTCTGACCTCCCTGCCCTGCCCTGCCCCAGGCCCCATGGCTGGGAGTTGGGGGGCAGCACTAGGACTAGACCCCAGATGTTGTGCTTGTTAGGCACTCACCCCTCCCTGCTCTGAGCTGTGGCCTCAGGCGTAAACAGGAGTGACACTCCCATGAGGAAGGGAGACACTGCTGGCGCAGCACTTCTGGGGGCCAGCAGCTGGGAAGCTTCGTAACTGGCCGGGGCTGCTATGAATGACTCATGTCATTCTTGTGAGTCTCACCCAGGAGGCCCAGGGGTGCTGGACGGTGGATCAAGGGAGGCTCAGAGGATGGCACCTCTGAGGGCAGCCCAGTCCAGACTGAGCTGGGTCAATCCCTATAGCCGGCCATCCCTGGTCCCAGCCCTGCCCAGGCGGGAAGCAACAGGATCTTGTGCCTCACCTTCTGGGAAAGGGGTCATTTTGGACCCAGAGGCTGCCAGGGGTCGGGTCCTGCTGTGGGAGAAGCAGGCCACTCTGGAGGCTCCAGCGCCAAAAGGAACTCACAGGGTGAGGTCCTCCTGGATCCTGTAGCCCCTCCCTGGCCCAAGGCTTCCTCATGGGTTGGGGTCATCAGGTATCTGACTCTTCCCTCTGTCCCACCCCCTGGGACAGAGACTTAAGGGCTCTGAGGGGAAGCCTAGGACCCTCAGCCCTGGCCCCAGCTTCCTCCCTCCCCACAGGTTGTCTCAACTGCAGCAAAGTGTCGGAGCTGACGGAGCAGCTGAAGGTGCTGGAGGCCAAGGTGGGTGAGCTGTTCCCTCCTGGCCCCTGCCCCAGGCCAGGCCTGAAACCACCACCCAACCCTCCCTGCCTCCTTCCCCAAACCCCATGCTCACACCCTCAGTGGACCCACAGGAGAGCTCTGAGCCCACTCGACGAGCAGCGTCCCCTACCAGGCATGTCCTGGTCTCCTCCAGTGTTCCTCCTTCGGAAGCCTGCTCACAGATTGTGCCTCAGTTTCCCCATCTGTAAAGCAGAGGGAAAACTAGCATCCACTCAGTAAAGACTGTGTATGTAAAGTGCAAGTCACCCCCAGCCTGGCCTGTTCTTCCTCCAGGAGACCAGGGGGCTGCATCACCCTCCCATCCAGATCAGCAGACACAGCCCAGAGATCCTGGTGGGATCTCCTGCCTGCCCCATCCCCTTTCTCTAACCCCGACCCCCATCCATAATACTATCTTCCTGGTTTCAAAACCAAAACATCTATCACGCATGTCAAATTCTTTCCAGATAAAATGTTTTGTATTTTGGGTTTGGTTTTGTTTTTTTGAAACAGGGTCTTGCTCTGTCACCCAGGCTGGAGTGCAGTGGCAAGGTCTCAGCTCACTGCAACCTGTGCCTCTTGGGCTCAAGTGATCCTCCTCCCGCCTCAGCCTCCCGAGTAGCTGGGACATAGGTAAACAAAACCACGTCTGGCTAATTTTTTAATTTTTGGTAGAGATGGAGTTTCTTCATGTTGCCCAGGCTGGTCTCGAACTCCTAAGCTCAAAGTGATTCGCTATCTTAGCCTCCCAAAGTGCTGGGATTACAGGCATGAGCCACTGCACTGGCCATAAAAGTTTTTTTTTAATTAAAAAGTACAGCTGGGCGTGGTGGCTCACACCTACAATCTCCACACTTTTGGAGGCCGAGGTGGGCGGATTGCTTGAGGCCAGGAATTCGAGACCAGCCTGGCCAACATGGCGTAACCCTGTCTCTTTTAAAAATACAAAAATTAGCCTGGCATGGTAGCACACACCTGTAATCCCAGCTACTCTGGAGGCTGAGGCATGAGGATCACTTGAACCTGGGAGGCGGAGGTTGTAGTGAGCCGAGATTGTGCCACTATATTCCAGCCTGGGCAACAAAGTGAGACTGTCTCAAAAAAAAAAAATTAATTAAATTAAATTAAAAAGTACGACATTCTAAATTTAGAAACATGAAAAGTGTGAAAGAACAGCCAGCAAACCATTCTCAGCAGTTGCTCATGCCCCCAAAGGGTGCAACTGTTGACATTTAAACATGTTTTCTTCCAGATTTTCTAAATACATAGACATGCACACACTTTAGTGCCTGTTCTTTGTTCTATCATTCCCTTCTCTGGAAATTTATCTTTTGTTTGTTCATTTTGTTTTGATTGAGAGACAAGGTCTTGCTTTGTCACCCAGTCTGGAGTGCAGGTGTTGCAATCTGTGGTGAGTTGGAGCTCACTGCAGCCTCCAACTCCTGGGCACAAGCTATCCTCCTGCCTCAGCCTCCTGAGTAGCTGGCACTACAGGCATGTGCCACCACACCTGGCTAGTTTTAAAAAATTTTTTCAGAGCGGGGTCTTGCTATGTTGTCTAGACTGGTCTTGAACTCTTGGCCTCAAGGAATCCTCCTGCCATGGCCTCCCAGGGTGTTGAGATTACAGGTGTGAGCCACCATGCCCAGCCTGGGAATTTATTTATCTTAATGAGATTATCAGATGCAAAAATGTTTACCAATAGAGAAATTTGAAAACTGGGCAGCAGAAGATATGGTTGCGTGATTGTGGAGAATTCACTAGGTGGACATTCAGCAGCCATTTAAAATACTTCCCTTGCCTAACATGAAAAGATTTCTCTAGGCTGGGCTCAGTGGCTCACACCTGTAATCCCAGCACTTTGGAAGGCCAACACAGGAGGATTGCTTGAGGCCTGGAGCCCGAGACCAGCCTGGGCAACATAGCAAGACCCCATCTCTACAAAAACTTAGCTGGACTTAGTGTCATACGGCTGGCACAGAGTCCCAGCTGTTCAAGAGGCTGAGCAGGAGGATCACTTGAGCTCAGATGGTCAAGGCTGCAGTGAGCTGTGATGGCACCACGGCACTCTAGCCTGGATGGCAGAGCTAGACCCTGTCTCTAAATTAAGAAAAGAAGATACCCCTGATTTATCAAATGGGAAAACCAAGCTTCCAAATAGCATGCACTGGCACCTGAGTTACAAGGCACAGGGTTCTAGGAGCAGTTCCCTGAGCTCCCTCCCAGGAGAAGCCCACGTAAGAGGCAGCTCAGTCCCACATGATAGGACTTGGTGATGGGAGTGCCTGGTTCAGGGTCTGCCAGAGTTTCATCTTTTCTCTGGACAGGCCCCCAAGATCCCCGAGCCCCTGGTATGTGGTCATCTGGCCTCTCCTTTGTCCTCAGCAGCTGAGGGGACACCTCTAGCTTCCCAGAGCTTCCTCACCATGGGACCCAAAAGTGGACTTTATTACACCTCCAGTTTCTATTTCATGTCAGACTCTTCCAAACTTCCTTCCAAATTTAGTGAAGGCCAGATTCAGCGGCTCACACCTATAATCCCAGCACTTTGGGAGGCTGAGATGGGCAGATCCCTTCAGGTCAGAAGTTCGAGACCAGCCTGGCCAACATGGTGAAACCCTGTCTCTACAAAAGTACAAAAGTTAACCAGGCATGGTGGTGCATGCCAGCTTCTTGGGAGGCTGAGGCAGGAGAATTGCTTGAACGCAGGAGGTGGAGGTTACAGTGAGCCAAGATCGCGCCACTGCACTCCAGCCTGGGCAACAGAGCAAGACTCCGTCTTGGGGAAAGAAAAGAAGTTTAGTGAAACTCTTCCCAGCCATACCCTGTGGTGCTTTAACAAATCAAGAAAAGCTTCTTATTATTTATGTAGATAAGCATGGAAAAAAACTGTTTGTCCCAGCAAGCACCATGACAGTCACAAAGCTCAACTTGGATGGCAATAATGATATCAATGACTTTTCCATAATGTGTGTTATGAATTGTGCACTTTGAAAAACACTTTCCTTGCAAGTTCTGTACCCCTGTGAGCCTGGGGCTCCACTCCCAGCTGGGCCTCGCTGGTTATGTGCCTCCTGCCCCCGACACCAGGCCCCTTAGCTGGCCTGTCCCTAGTGAGACCCTGGCTCACGCCTATAATCCTAGCACTTTGGGAGGCTGAGGCGAGATGATCGCTTGAGCCCAGGAGTTCAAGACCAGCCCTGGCAACATAGCGAGACCTTGTCTCTACAAATAATTTTTTTTTTTTTCTGAGATGGAGTTTCGCTCTTGTTGCCCAGGCTGGAATGCAATGGCGCGATCTTGGCTCACCGCAACCTCCGCCTCCTGGGTTCAAGCAATTCTCCTGCCTCAGCCTCCTGAGTAGCTGGGATTACAGGCACACGCCACCATGCCCAGCTAATTTTTTGTATTTTTAGTAGAGACGGGGTTTCACCATGTTGACCAGGATGGTCTTGATCTCTTGACCTTGTGATCCACCCGCCTCAGCCTCCCAAAGTGCTGGGATTACAGGCATGAGCCACCGCGCCCGGCTCAAATAATGTTTTTTAATTAGCCAGGTGTGATGGTGCACACCTGTGGTCCCAGCTGCTCAGAAGTCTGAAGCAGAAGGATCGCTTAAGCCCAGGTGGTTGAGGCTGCATGAGCCATGATGGCACCACTGCACTGGGCAACAGGGCAAAACTCCATCTCAAAAAAAAAAAGAAAAAGTAGGGAGGGGTCCTGGTGAGACCCTGGTACCCACCCCGTCCCTGTCTTCCTCTCCAGGTGGCCATGCTGACTGTCACAGAGCGGCCAGTGCCTCCGACACCAGCTACCGCTAAGGACCCTGTCCCACTCTGGGGCTCCCCTCCTGCCCAGGGCAGCCCCGGAGGTGGAGGCCTCCGGGGTGAGTGTCAGACTCAGACTCCCCTGTGGGAATGAGCACTGGATTGGGAATCAGGAGTGGGATTCTGGTTCCCACCCTGTGGCTGACTCCCAGCTCAACCCTCTAGTGGGCCTCAGTCTTCCCATTTCCGATTTCTTAGACCTGCCTAAGAGGATCGGCTCCTGGGACTCCCGAATGCTGCAGTCCCTGGAGACCAAGCAGCCTCAGCAGACCCTGCTTGGAGGTTGGGGGGAGCTGGGAGTGGGGATTCTGGATGAGCCTCCCTCCTCCAGGCCTAGCAGGGACACTGACCACTGCCTACCACCCCCCATGCCAGGGCTGCCAGGAACTATAGAGAGTGTGAGGGTCCCGCTGCTTCCCCGAAATGGTAGGTGCTGGTTGGGGGGCTGGGACTAGGGTGGGGGTCAAGAGCAGATCTGGAGCTGCCAATCTGATATGCTTTACCCCCCAGACCAAGGCGGTGTTCGGGGGCTGCCTGGGCCCATTGGCCCCAAGGGAGATGCTGGCAGCCGGGGCCCAATGGGGATGAGAGGTCCACCAGGTGAGTGCCCGCAACACTGCCCCACAGCTCCTCTGGCCATCCCCCATACCAGGTGGACCCTTCCCTGCTCCTGACATGGCCAGGATGGCCTGCTTGCCTCTTCATTCAACACCCCGCCAGAGAGTGCCCCGCCCATGCCTGGGCTCCATGAAACCTTCACTCAATCCACATTCCCTGGGCACCTACACTTAGCAGGCTCTGAGCTGGGCACTGGATGGAGTCAGACATGTCTCTGCCCTCCTGGAGAGTGGGGCTGGGCAGAGAAGCAACAATGCTCACCCCATGTGACCAGGGTTCCTATGAGGGGTTTTGGGGGTTTGGGAGCCCCAAGGAAGGAAGACCTAGGCTGGACGCGGTGGAGGACTGGGCGCTGTGCTCGTCCCCCTGTTAGACAACCCGGGAGCCTAGGCCTGTGGACTCTGGGGCCCTCTCTTCTGCCAACTGTTCCAGGCTGCCTTATCCTGTTCCTTTGGGCCTCCCTGCCTCCTGTATACCCATAAATCCCTGCGATTCCATTATAGGTCCACAGGGCCCCCCAGGGAGCCCTGGCCAGGCTGGAGCTGTGGGCATCCCTGGAGAGAGAGGACCTCCTGGGCCACCAGGGCCTCCTGGTCCCCCTGGGCCCCCAGCCCCTGTTGGGCCCTCCCACGCCCGGATCTCCCAGCATGGTGAGTCCCCCTGGGGTCCCAGCAGGTGGAGGTGGGGGTGGAGTAGCCATCAGCACAGTGCCTGCTACTATCTGCCAGGCGTCTTCTGTGTGCTAGCCCTGCTCATGGTAGGCCACATGTGACCCAGTCCTCCAGCAGGCGCCGCTGTCCTCCTGTGTTTACAGATGGGGAACACAGAACCAGAGAGGGGAGGTGGCTTGCCAGGGTCCCACAGCCCGAGCATAGGGGAACAGCTTCAAACCCGGGCTGCCTCCAGAGCCTGTGCTTAGAGCCGCCAGTATCAGGCCCTCCCGAGCCTTGGAACTGACTGGAGTCCAGTTCTCAGAGCACTGGGAAGCGAGACACCTGGCAGCAGGAAGCGAGCCCTGAACTCCCAAGGCCATAGGCCCAGCCCCTTCTCCAGGCCCTGACGCCTGTCCTTGACTTCTTCCCTTTGGCAGCCCGGCCTGACCTGCACATGCGCTGCCAGGGGTCAGAGTGTGGAGTGCTGGGTTTCAGCCTCTTCTCCATTGTGTCTTTGGTGCACAACCCAGCACACCACTCATTCATTCTCCCATCCCAGCATTCATTCCATCTCACTATCCATACAATGGGGATAATGACAGAGTCAGCCTCCCAGAGCTGCATAACACCCATGTACAGAAGTCTGGCAGACAATAGATGGTGGATAAATGGTAGCTTTTATTGTCATTCCCATTTGACAGGTGACAGTAGTGTCAGAAAAGTGGAAGGCATTGCTGGATGTCATCAGCTAGATTACAGTGGGGTTAGAACCCACATCTCCCTGCCTCTTGGTCTTATGGGACCAACACTCTCCGCACGTCCTACCCTGGGAGCAGGTGCCCAGGTGGCGCCAGCCATGCTGCAGGCTGCCCCATAGGGCAGTGCAAGCTGTCTTGGCAGAGGTGGCAGGTGAAGACTAACCACCCCACTCTACCCAGCTCTGCTCACTCGTCATCTTTGCTCACCCAGGAGACCCATTACTCTCCAACACCTTCACTGAGACTAATAACCACTGGCCCCAGGGACCCACTGGGCCTCCAGGCCCCCCAGGGCCCATGGGTAAGTTGAGTCCAGGCCTGGGGTAAGGGGCGGAGTTGGTAGATGGCAGAGGGAATAGGGTTTGTGGCTATCAGGAGGGAGCTGATGGGGGACTCCCTGAGATTGTACTTTGCTCCGGC
This sequence comes from Aotus nancymaae, assembly GCF_030222135.1. NCBI lineage: Eukaryota > Metazoa > Chordata > Mammalia > Primates > Aotidae > Aotus > Aotus nancymaae. The sequence goes on from NW_026988491.1 coordinate 4,059,994, forward strand.
CCTTAGGACATCCTGTCTTTTTCCAGGTCCTCCTGGGCCTCCTGGCCCCACAGGTGACCCTGGGAGTCCTGGACACATAGTGAGTAGTTCTCCAAGCACTCTCACCCATGTGTCTGTCTATCTTTCCATCCATCCATACATCCATACATCTGTCCATCATCCACCCTTGTATCCATCTATCCATCCATCCACTCATCCTTCCATTCATTCATTCAACAAGTATTTATTGAGCACTTAATATGCAAACCACCTTCCATAAATCTTATTCAATCCAAGTAATGAGAAACATGTATTGTTACTGCCTAAGACCAAGAAAAGTGGAGGTTCTTACCCTAGGGCTATGGCCAGCACGTGGCAACATCAGTGAGTTGAGGTGGGACTGTCCAACTCCAGGGTCAAATCTTTTAATGTTGAGCCGTATGAACTGCCTGCTGTGTGCTGAATGTATGGTGAAGAACCCAGAGTCCCAGACACAGCTAGAGCACCCTCCCCAACACCTCTGTCACCAAGTCCCTGCCCACTCCATCCTGCCCCAGCACAAGGCTGAGGCCCTGTCTTGTTGCTCAGGGACCCCCAGGCCCCACTGGACCCAAAGGAATCTCTGGCCACCCAGGAGAGAAGGGCGAGAGAGTGAGTACCCAGGTGGCCCCAGGTGGGGGAATTCTGGGGAGTCCTGAGGGCCCCAGGTCAGAGCCCCCAACAGCTGATGCCATTCATCTACTCCCTCCTACACAGGGACTGCGTGGGGAGCCTGGCCCCCAAGGCTCTGCTGGGCAGCAGGTAAGTGTTGCTGTCTGTCCTGCAATCATCCCTGAAGGATTCCATAGTCCCGCTCCTCCTCTGACTCCATCCCCTGCAACCAGAGCTCCTGACCCTCCCAGTCTTGTCATCTATTTTCACATGCTCCCTGTCTCCGGGATGCATTGTCCTCTTTGGATCAGGCTGCCTCTGTCTCTCTCGCTCTGGCTGTCTGTTTCTCTGTATCTATCTTTCCCTCCGTATGTCTGTCTCGTTGACTCTGTATTTCTTTTACACTCTATCTCTCCAATTCTGATTGTAGATCTGTTCATTTCTCACTTTAATTTGGTCAATTTTGCTTTCTGTATATTGAGTCTTTGTGATTAGGTGCATACACATTTAGCATTTTAATGTCCCCTTGGTCATTTGATATTTATGAAATTAATATCCTTGTCTCTGATAATACTTGTCTTGAATTTACTTTGTGTGCTTTTACGTAGCACACCAGCTTTCTTATGCTTGGCGTTTTCGTTTTATATCTTTTTTAAATCCTTTTTCTTTCGACCTGTAACTTTAAAGTGCGTTATGGACAGGACAGGTGCGGTGGCTCACGCCTGTAATCCCAGCACTTTGGGAGGCCGAGGCAGGTGGATCACTTGAACTCAGGAGTTCAAGACCAGCCTGGGCAACATGATAAAACCCTGTCTCTATATAAAAATATGAATATAAATGTTCTTAAATGTAAAAAAAGTACATCATATGACTTAGGTCTTGCTGTTTAAAAGCACTTTGACAGTTGAGTTAATTTCTATTTAATGATATGTATGCTTATTGATATGGTTCTGTTTAAGTTAACCATCTTGCTATTTATGTTTTATTTACTCCTTTTGCTTTGTGTTTCTTTTTTCCCTTTTCTTTTCTTGTCTTCTTTTGGATTGAGTACTTTTTAATGATTCCTTTTTTCTATTTTAGAGATAGGGTTTCCCTATGTGCCCAAGCTGGACTCAAACTCCTGGGCACATAGTGAATGAAGTGTCTTAAGTGATCCTCCTGCCTCAGCCTCCCAAGTATCTGGGGCTACAGGTGTGCGCCATTGTGCCTGACTTAAAATCTTCTCTTTCTAAAATTAATTAGCTTTCTAGAATCAAAGTTCTTCTTGCTTTCTTTTGATTAGCATGCTATATCTTTTTTCATCCTATTACTTTTTTTTCTTTGATTCATGGTTTTTCTCTGTCACCCTTGGAGTGCAATGGTGCAATGACAGCTCACTGCAGCCTCAACCTCCCTGGCTCAGGAGATCCTCATGCCTCAGCCTCCTGAGTTGCTGGGACTACGGCATGTGCCACCATGCCCAGTTAATTTCTGTGTTTTTACATTTAATCTCTTTTGTGGTTATATTTAAAGTCAGTTTCTTGTAGATAACATATGATTGGTTCTTGTTTTTTGGCCCATTCTAACAATCCTTATCTTTTTTTTTTTTTTTTCTTTCTTGAGACGGAGTCTCGCTCTGTCGCCCAGGCTAGAGTGCAGTGTCACTATCTCGGCTCACTGCAACCTCCGCCTCCCAGGTTCAAGCGATTCTCCTGCCTCAGCCTCCCAAGTAGCTGGGACTACAGGCATGCACTACCACCCCTGGCTAATTTTTGTAATTTTAGTAGAGACAGGGTTGCACCATATTGGCAAGGCTGGTCTCGAACTCTTGACCTTCTGATCCGCCCACCTCTGCCTCCCAAAGTGCTGGGATTACAGGCGTTAGCCACCAAGCTGCCACAATCCTCATCTTTTAATTGCTGCATTTAGGCCATTGGCATTTAAAGTGGTTATTGGCGGGGCAAGGTGGCTAATGCCTGTAATCTCAGCACTTTGGGAGATCGAGGCAGGCAGATCACGAGGTCAGGAGATCGAGACCATCCTGGCTAACACAGTGAAACCCCGTCTCTACTAAAAATATAAAAAATTAGCTGGGCATGGTAGCACACACTTGTAATACCAGCTACTCTCGAGGCTGAGGCAAAGAGAATCGCTTGAACCCAGGAGGCAGAGGTTGCAGTGAGCTGAGATCACACCACTGCACTCCAGCCTGGCGACACAGCAAGACTCCATCTCATAAATAAATAAATAAATAAAGTGATGATTGAGGCCCAGCACAGTGACCCACACCTGTAATTCCAACACTTCAGGAGGCCAAGGCAGGAGGATCACTTGAGATCAGGAGTTTGAGACCAGAGTGAGCAACAAAATGAGACCCTGTTTCTATAAAACATTTAATAATTGGCTGGACGTGGTAGTGTGCACCTGTATATTTAGCTACCTGAGAGGCTGAGCTGGGAGGATTGCTTGAGCCCAGGAGTTCAAGGTGACAGTTATGATTGCTCTATTGCGTTCCAGCCTGAGTGACAGAACCAGACCCTGCCTCTAAAAAATAACTAAATAGACTGTGCACAGTGGCTCACACCTGTAATCCCAGCACCTTGGGAGGCCGAGGCAGGTGGATCACTTGAGGTCAGGAGTGCAAGACCAGCCTGGCCAACATGGTAAAACCCCATCTCTACTAAAAACACAAAAATTAGCCAGATGTGGTGGTGCACTCCTGTAATCCCAGCTACTCAGGAGGCTGAGGAAGAAGAATCACTTGAACCTGGAAGCCAGAGGTTGCAATGTGTAGAGATTGCGCCACTTCACTCCAGCATGGGTGACAGAGTGAGGCTCCATCTCAAAAATAAATAAATAAATAAGTCAAATTAAAAATAATAAATGAAGTGATTTTTTAATATAGTTGGGTTAATAGCTAACATATTTGTTACTATTTTCTATTTGTTGCCCTTGTTCTTTGTTCATTTTTGTCTGCCACACTTTTTCTGCCTTTTTTTGGTTTTTATTTATTTATTTATTTTGAGATGGAGTCTTGCTGTGTTGCCCAGGCTGGAGTGCATGGTGCAATCTCAGCTCACTGCAACCTTCACCTCCTGAGTTCAAGCGATTATCCTGCCTCAGCCTCCCAAGTAGCTGAGATTACAGGCGCACACCATCATGCCCAGCTAATTTTTTTTTTTGTATTTTTAGTAGAGACAGGGTTTCATCATATTGGCCAGGCAGGTCTGGAACTCCTGAACTTAAATGATCCACCCACCTTGGCCTCCCAAAGTGCTGGGATTACAGGCCTGAGCCACTGTGCTCGGCCTATTTTATTTTTTTAGCAGAGTCTCACTTCGTCACTCAGGCTGGAGTGCGGTGGCATGATCTTGGCTCACTGTAACCTCTGCCTTCTGGGTTCCAGTGATTCTCATCCCTCAGCCTCCTGAGTAGCTGGGACTATAGGCCTGTGCCACCATGCCTGGCTTAGTTTTGTATTTTTTAGTAGAAACAGGTTTTCTCCATGTTGGCCACGCTAGTCTCAAGCTCCTGGTCTCAAGTGATCCTCCTGCCTCAGCCTCCCAATGTGCTGGGATTGCAGGTGTGAGCCACCTGCTTGGCCCTTTTTTTAGTTTTAATTGTGCATTTTCTGATTACATTTTCTCTTCTGTCTTAACATGTCAATTATGCTTTTTTTTTTTAACCCTTTTGAGTGGTTTTATTTTTTATATTTATTTTTTTCAAGACAGGGTCTTACTCTGTCACCTAGACTGGAGTCCAGTAGCGTGATCACAGCTCACTGCAGTCTTGACGTCCTGGGCTCAAGCAATCCTCCCACCTCAGCCTCCCGAGTAGCTGGGACTACAGGTGCACACCACCACACCTGGCTTGGTTTTTTGTTTTGTTTTTTCATTTTTAGTAGAGATGGGGTCTTGCTATGTTGCTCAGGTTGGCCTCAAACTCCTGGCCTCAAGCTGTCCTCCCATCTTGGCCTCCCAAAGTGCTAGGATTACAGGCTCTCTCTGTACTTTAGTTTAAATTATTCCATTGGCCTATGTTCAAGTTCATTGATTACTTCTTCTGTTGTGTCCAATCTTATGTTAATTTCATCTGATAATTTTTAATTTCCAGTATTATCATTTTGATTTCCAGGATTTCCATTTGATTCTTTTTCACAATTTATACATCTCTTCTAAAATTCTCCGTCTTGTCACCCATGATATCAATTTCAGTAGATTCTTTAACATATTAATCAGATATTTTAAACTCCTTTGCTAATTCTAACATCTAGGTTGGCTGTGGATCTATTTCTATTGACTGATTTTTCTCTTGAATATGGGTCACATTTTCCTGTGTCTTCATGTCTAGTAATTTTTTTGTTGCACATTGGACAAAATAGATAATCTATTGAAAAGACTCTAAATTACGTTATCCTCTGAAGAGTATTGAGTTTTATTCTAGAACAGTTAAATTATTGATGGGTCATCTTGTTCTTTTAGAGGCTTAGTTGCAGGCTTTATCAGAGAGAATCTTTGGTTTTGCTCTTAGTCCTAGGAAAAATCCCTTAATCCTGAGATAGGGTCTTTATTCCTAAGGCATGGCCATTCTAGAGTTTCATTAGAAAGGCTTATGTGTTCACAAGCACCTCTAACTTGATTGGACTTGAACTCTAAACTCTTTCTCCTATATGGTGGGCAATTTTTGACATCTTTACTCAGTTCTGCCAATCTGTTGGTTCTGCCCCACTGGGCTCTTTGGAGTGTTGCCCTGTGATTGGGCAATTCAGGGACCATCCATGCATTAGAAAGTAACATTTGTGCAGATTGAGTTCCCCAACTTGTGGCTCCCTGCTTCCCAGTATTTCTCATCAATTTCTTGCTTCTCTGACAACCTCAACCTCTGACTCCTCAGGCCAATAAAACTGAAACTTGCTGCTTGAGCTCCGTTTTGCTAGGCTAATGGGGCTGGGGTGTATCTTCTGAGGAAAAGCTGTAAATATATGGATTTTACCGAGTGCCATTCCCTTCTTTTAAAGGTTGAATATTCTCCAGTTTCTGGCTGCTTTTTGTTACTTTCCGTTGCCTTCAAGCAGTTGGTTTTTGCTTTGTATCCAACACAAGCTACTCTCTGTCTGTTTCTCTAAGTTTCTCTCCTTCTTCCCCCACCTTTTCCTCCCTCTTTTTTCCCCTCCCTTTCTGTCTCCTTCCCTTCCTCACTGCTGCTGTCTCTTGTCTTTCCTTGCAGGGGGAACCTGGCCCCAAAGGAGACCCTGGTGAGAAGAGCCACTGGGTAAGCTCTGGCCTGGCACTGGCCTCTCCCTGCCTTCTCAGCCCTAGGTGCTCAAGAGATGGGGTACTCCCTCCCCAGGGGGCACCCTATCTACATCCCCGCTACAGCCTGGTCTCCCGGGCAGAAGCCTTGGCCATTCTCAGCCCCAACTCCCTCCTGCATCTTGTTGTTCCCAACCAGGCAGGGCCAGCCCCGTCGGCAGACCCCATGCTCTCTGTCTTGGTCTCTGTCCCTCTCTCCACCTTCCCTCTGTGACCTTTCTAGGCCAGGGTGGCTCTGCCTGTTTCTTCTGGATGATTTGGTCTGACCCAGGCCAGACTGCATCCCCTGCCTCCATAGCCCCCTCTCAGCAATGGCTGGGCATTTGCTCCCTTGTCTGCAGAACAAAGGGAAGCGTAAAGACAATATCTACACAGGACGAAGGGACAGGGGACCTAGGAAGGGGGCCTAGAAATGATGAGGTACATAGGAGCCACATGGTAAAAGGGACGGGGAACTAGACACCACCATACACATCAGAAATTCACGAAGCCTGTGAAGAGACACCTCAAAACCGCTCTGTACATGTTTGATGCGGTTAATGAGGCCAGGTGACCTAGACTCCTGTATACTTAAAGGACCTATAGTTTACACAAGGTCCTAGACACCATCACATACGTGGGAGACCCATGAGGGATGAGAAGAGAAGCCTAGAAGCTCTCACATACACATGAGACAGAGTAAGTGAGAAGTGGGAGGGACATAAGGGGCAACTAGAAACCACACACCCCAAAATCTCATGATTAATGTGGGGATCCTAGAAACCTTCACAGTTGTCCAGGGCATGGTGGCTCATGCCTGTAATCCCAGCACTTGGGAGGCCGAGGTGGGCGGATCACTTGAGGTCAGGAGTTCGAGACCAGCCTGCCAACGTGGCAAAACCTCATCTCTAAAACACAAAATAATACAAAAAATACAAAAATCGTCTAAAAATTTTGGACTAAAAATATAACAATTGTCCAGGCATAGTGGCTTACGCCTGTAATCCCAGCACTTTGGGAGGGTGAGGTGAGCGGATCACAAGGTCAGGAGAGCAAGACCATCCTGGCTAACACAGTGAAACCCCGTTTCTACCAAAAATACAAAAAATTAGCCAGGTGTGGTGGCATGTGCCTGTAGTCCCAGCTACTCGGGAGGCTGAGGCAGGAGAATCACTTGAACCTGGCAGGCGGAGGTTGCAGTGAGCCAAGATCATGCCACTGCACTCCAGCCTGGGTGACAGAGCAAGAGTCAGTCACTAAATAAATAAATAAATAAAATAAAAATTAGCCGAGCATGGTGGCACACACCTGTAGTCCCAGCTATTCAGGAGGCTGAGGCAGGTGATTGCTTGAACCTGGGAGGTGGAGGTTGCAGTGAGCTGAGATTGTGCAGCTGCACTCCAGCCTGCGTGAGATTCTCTCAAAAAAAAAGAGAAAATAGAAACCTTCACAATCATTGGAGATCATTGCAGGGAAGGGATTTTTGGGTCAGGGCCTAGAAATCTACTCACCCAACAGACATGTGGGGGAAAGATGGGAGGACCCTAAAACATACCATACCCAAAAGCCTGACAGCACAGGGATCTGGAAACCATCACTGACTGGGGAGACATTTGGAAAATGGACAGAGCGGAGGCAGACACTCCTTCAGGAGAGAGAAACAATAGAAAGCTCTTTTGGGGGGTGGTGTTATGACTCCCCCTCCACATGCAGTCTAACTGGGATACCCTACTTCCTGCCAGCCACAACTTAGTGAGGATGTGGGTGGCACCCAGTGCCTGCCTTGCCCTCTCAGTTCTTGATTGTGGGGTCAGTGATAGATACAGCCGTGGGAGCCCCCTCACCTGCACGAGTCTTCGCCTGTGTCTCCCCATGACTTCTGGGGCCCTGCTACTTCTCCAGTTAGCCTCTCCTGGCCCCTGGTGCCCCGAATCTCCTCCTACCCTATGCCCATCCTCCGTAGCTCCAGAGCCTCTTAATCCTGTCAGTGTGGGCCGGGCGCAGTGGCTCACACCTGTAATCCCAGCACTTCGGGAGGCTGAGGCAGGTGGATCACTTCAGGTCGGCAGTTTGAGACTAGCCTGGCCAACGTGGTGAAACCCTATCTCTACTAAAAATACAAAAAAATTAGGTGGGCATGGTGGTGGGCAGATGTAATCCCAGCTACTGGGAGGCTGAGGCAGAAGAATCGCTTGAACCCGGGAGGCAGAGGTTACCGTCAGCCAAGATAGCACCATTGTACTCCAGCCTGAGCAACAAGAGCAAAACTCCATCTCAAAAAAAAAAAAAATGCTGTCAGTCTGGGCATAAGCTGAGCTGTGGTCAGGTAGACCCATGCAAGCCCGGCCTCTGCCTCTCCTAGGCTACTTGCTGGCCTCTCCCAGAGGCCCTGGGTCTAGGGACACATTTCCCACCCCAGCCTAGGTGGGGTGGGAGGGATTGGGCAGTCCCATTCCTTCATGAGAACCCCAGCAATATGCCCTGGCCACTCTAGACCAGTCCTTGAACCCAGAATTCCCTGTGGTCCCCCTCAAGAGGTAGCAGGGCTCCTGCCTACCCACCTTCCTGCACCTCTGCTACCTGCACTTCTGCCCCTGCTTACTGCCTGCCTGGGAGGGACCTGCCGGGCTGGTGGTTGCATGAGGCTTTGGGGACTAGGAGAACAGCTCTGTTGGGGACAGGCGGCAATGAGGTTCAGTGCTGGCAAGGTCCCCGAGGGCTCCTATGTTCACTTCACCTACCAGCTCCCTTAGTGCAGCTTGCAGAGTTCTCGCTGTGGCCCAGCAGTGACACCTGGTGGTCATGGTGGTGCACTGCCGGAACTGGAGTGACTGCACTGGGCCTGCCCACCTGGATTAAAGCTCTCAGCCCTTATTCAGACAGGGAAACTGAGGCCCAACTCTGCAGAGAGAATCCTTAGCAGGACGGGAACTGGAGCCCTGACTTTTTTTTTTGAGACAGAGTTTCGTTCTTGTTTCCCAGGCTAGAGTGCAATGGTGCAATCTCAGCTCACCGCAACCTCCGCCTCCTGGGTTCAAGTGGTTCTCCTGCCTCAGCCTCCTGAGTAGCTGGAATTACAGACATGCGCCACCACACCTGGCTAATTTTGTATTTTTAGTAGAGATCGGGTTTCTCCATGTTGGTCAGGCTGGTTCTCGAACTCCTGACCTCAGGTGATCAGCCCGCCTTGGCCTCTCAAAGTGCTGGGATTACAGGCATGAGCCACTGCGCCTGGCAGAGCCCTGACTTTTAAGCTCCTAGGGCTAGAGAACCAGCTACCATTCCCCAAGTATCTCCTCCATGGGCGCCAGACCTGGGGCTGGGTACTGTGGACACAGATGCAATTCAGACACAGTCCCCACCCTCAGGATGGTCACAGAGAGGTGGGGAAAAAAAGACCTATAATCAGCAGCTACAAGACTGTTGACTTATAACCTCTTTGCACTTTAGCATCCTCCCAGAGGAGCCAGGTGAGGCCTGAAAGGTGCATTAACCAGGCACATGGTGTCCAGGCAGAGCTGGGGGTACGATAGGTGCAAAGGCCCTGTGGCAAGAGGGACCCTGGAGTATTTGAGGAACTGCAAATACTTGGAGTGGCATTGTGACAGGCAGAGAGTGGGACAGAGGCCAAAGAGGCTTTCAGGACGTAGGAGGCCACATTCAGGAATTTGGACTTTGTTCTAGGGCAGTGGGGAGGTACTGAAGGATCTAGAAGCAGGGTAGTGGTGTGGTCAGGTTTTTTTTTTTGCAAAAAATCCCTCTGATTGCCATGGTAAATGAATGGGAGAAGCAGAAAGAGAGAGAGTAGGTAGGGGGCTGTTGTGGTCATCCTGGTGAGAGGCAGAGCCGGGCAGGGGTTGGGAGCCAGTGAGGACATAGCCACTGATGGAACAAAAATACACTTGTGTGCTAGTTTGGCTGTGAAAGGGAGTGAGGGGTCAAGGGAGACTTGAAATAGCAAAAGAGAACCAGGAGAAGCAAGCAGGCTGAGTTTTGTCTGTGGACCAACGGGAGGAGTCTATGTTATAGCCAAGGAGGGGTGTCCAGCAGGCCCAGACACAGATCCGGAGTGCAGAGGGCAGCCCAAGCTGGAGGAGACTGGGTTGTCATCAGTGCAAACATCAGGCCACCTGTCTGAGGGTGCTCCAAACGGTGGATTTTAAAAACACTTTTCCCCAGATTTTTCTTTTTCATTTTATGTTTTTAAAAATACAGACAAGGCCGGGAGCGGTGGCTCACACCTGTAATCCCAGCACTTTGGGAGGCCGAGGCGGGTGGATCACGAGGTCAAGAGATCGAGACCATCCTGGTCAACATGGTGAAACCCCGTTTCTACTAAAAATACAAAAAATTAGCTGGGCATGGTGGCGCGTGCCTGTAATCCCAGCTACTCAGGAGGCTGAGGCAGAAGAATTGCCTGAACCCAGGAGGCGGAGGTTGCGGTGAGCCGAGATCGCGCCATTGCACTCCAGCCTGGGTAATGAGCGAAACTCTGCCTCAAAAAAAAAAAAAAAAAAAAAAAAAATACAGACAAGATCTCCCTATGTTTTCCAGGCTGATCTCAAACTCCTGGTCTCAAGTGATCCTCCTACCTTGGCCCCCCAAGGTGTTGGGATTACAGGTGTGGGCCACCACACCTGCCCTCCCCAATATTTTTATTTTTATTTTATTTTTTCCTTTATTTATTTAGTTTTTCCAGACAGAGTCTCTCCCTATCACCCAGGCTGGAGTGCAGTGGCTTGACCTCAGCTCACTGCAACCTCTGCCTCCTGGGTTCAAGCAATTCTTGTGCCTCAGCCACCTGAGTAGCTGGGACTACAGGCATGCCCCATGCCTGGCTAATTTTTGTATTTTTAGTAGAGATGGGGTTGTGCCATGTTGACCAGGCTGGTCTTGAACTCTTGGCCTCAAGACCCACCTCGATCCGCCCTCCTCAGCCTCCCAAAGTGCTGGGATTACAGGTGTGAGCCACTGCACCCAGCCATTTTGCAATTTTGATATACAGAAAAGTTGGTACAATGAATGTCATTCTTCCCCTCCTATAGATTGACCAATTATTGGTACAGCCATGTGTTGCTTGCTGATGGGGATAGGTTCTGGGAAATATGTCAAATAGGTGATTTCATTGTGGCATAAGCATCATACAGTGTACATACAGAAACCTAGGTGGGATAGCCTATGGCACACCTCAGCTGTATGGGGTAGCCGATTGCTCCCAGGCTACAAACCTAAACAGCATGTTACTATGCTAAATGTAGCAGGCAACTGTAACACAATCTTATTTCTGTATCTAAACATAGAAAAGGTACAGTAGAAAAAAACAAAAATTAAGAAAAAAAAAGGTACAGTAAAAATGCACTATAAAAGCTTTTTGTTTTTGTTTTTGTTTTTTGTGGGAGACAGAGTCTCACTCTGTCGCCCAGGCTGGAGTGCAGCGGCAAGATCTCGGCTCACTGCAGCCTCCACCTCCTGGGTTCAAGCAATTCTCCTGCCTCAGCCTCCCGAATAGCTGGGACTACAGGTGCACGACACCGTGCCTGACTAATTTTTGTATTTTTAGTAGAGACGGGTTTCACCATGTTTCCCAGGATGGTCTTGATCTACTGACCTCATGATCTGCCCACCTTGGCGTCCCAAAGTGCTAGGATTACAGGTGTGAGCCACCATGCCTGGCATTTTTTTTTTTTTTTTTTTTGAGTCAGTCTTGCTCTGTCTCAAGAAAAGCACAGTGGAATACAGTGGCATGATCTCAGCCCACTGCAACCTCTGTCTCCCAAGTTTAAGCGATTCTTGTTGCCTCAGCCTCCCAAGTAGCTGAGACTACATGCGCACACACCACCATGCCCAGCTAATTTTTTGTGTGTTTTTAATAGAGACAGGGTTTCACCATGTTGGCTGGCCAGGCTGGTCTCGAACTCCTGACTTCAAGTAATCCGCCTACTTCAGCCTCCCAAAGTACTAGGATTACAGGTGTGAGCCACCGCATCTGGACTTTTTTTATTTTTATTTTTTAACTTTTTAAATGTTTTTACTAAAAACTGAGACACAGACACAGACACGTTAGTGTAGACCTACAAAGGGTCAGGATCACCAATATGACTGTTTCCGCCTCTTGTCCCACTGGAAGGTCTTCTAGGCAGTAACACACTTGGAGCTGTCATCTCCTGTGATAACAATGTCTTCTTCTGGAATACCTCCTGAAGAACCTGCCTGAGGCTGTTTTACAATTAACTGTTTTTTTTTTTTGTTTTTTTTTTTAAGACAGAGTTTCACTCTTGTTACCCAGGCTGGAGTGCAATGGCTTGATCTTGGCTTACCGCAACCTCCGCCTCCTGGGTTCAAGCAATTCTCCTGCCTCAGCCTCCCGAGTAGCTGGGACTACAGGCGTGCGCCACCATGCCCGGCTAATTTTTGTATTTTTATTAGAGACGGGGTTTCACCATGTTGACCAGGATGGTCTCCATCTCTTGACCTCGTGATCCACCCGCCTCGGCCTCCCAAAGTGCTGAGATTATAGGCGTGAGCCACCGTGCCCGGCCCAATTAACTGTTTTTTAAACAAGTAGAAGGAGTACACTCTAAAATAACAATTCAAACTGTAGTATATGGCTGGGTGCAGTGACTCACACCTATAATCCCAGCACTTTGGGAGGCCAAGGCAGGAGGATCACTTGAGCCCAGGAGTTCCAGACTAACCTAGGCAACATAGCCAGACCTTTTCTGTACAAATAAAAAAATTAGCTGGGCGTGGTGGCACATGCCTGTGGCCCCAGGCACTTGGGAGGTTAAGGTAGGAGGATCACTTGCTGGGGAGTTCAAGGCTGCAGTAAGCCAAGATCACGCCACTACACTCCAGCCTGGGTGACACAGCAAGACCCTGTCTCAAAAATAAATAAGTACCATATTATATTTATTTAAGTATAATAGCATAGTAAATACTAGGCAATGGGAATTTTTCAGCTCCATTATAATCTTGTGAGACCACCATGGAGATTTGCAATCCGTCGTTGATGGAAACCTCAATACATGACACATGACTGTATTGTGCTACAGTTCTGTCATTCTCTCTTGTATATTTATAGATCTTTTTTTCAAATTCATTTGAAAGTAAGCTGCAAAACCCAGCACATTTCCCCTAACATTGCAGTGTGCACCTTGAATGAATATGGACATTCTCCCATATAACCACGATACCACTGTCATACTTAAGAAAGCTAACATTTATTTAGTGAAATGATGCCATTTAATATGTGACTTACCTGTATTTTACCAGTTGTCCCCAAACGCCTTTTTTTTTTTTTTTGAGACACAGTCTCTGTCGCCCAGGCTGGAATGTAGTGGTGCGATCTCAGCTCAAAACAACCTTCGCCTCCAACTCCCAAGTAGCTAGGATTACAGGTGTGCACCACCACACCTGGCTAATTTTTGTGTTTTTACTAGAGACAGGGTTTCGCCATGTTGGCCAGGCTGATCCTGAACTCCTGACCTCAGGTGATCTGCCCATCTCAGCCTCCCAAAGTGCTGAGATTACAGGTGTGAGCCCATGGTGTCTGGCCCTTAAAATGCCTTTTATTTCTTTATTTTTATTTATTTATTTATTGAGATGGAGTTTTGCTCTTGTCACCCAGATTGGAGTGCAATGGCGCAATCTCTGCTCACTGCAACCTCTGCCTCCTGGGTTCAAGCGATTCTTCTGTCTCAGTCTCCTGAGTAGCTGGGATTACAGGCGCCTGCCACCACACCTGGCTAATTTTTTTGTATTTTTAGTAGAGGCGGGGTTCACCATGCTGGCCATTCTGATCTCGAACTTCTAACTTCAGGTGATCCATCCACCTCAGCCTCCCAAAGTGCTGGGATTACAGATGTGAGCCACTGCATCCAGCCTTTTTTTTTATTTTTAGATATGGGGTCTCACTATATTGCCCCAGGTAGGCTCAAGTGATCCTCCCACCTTGGCCTCTTAAAGTGCTGGGATTATAGGTGTAAGCCACCATGCCAGGCCCCCTGGCTTTTTTTGAGACATATTCTTGCTCTGTCACCCATCCTGGAGTGCAGTGGAATAATCATAGCTCACTGCAACCTCAAACTCTTGTGCTCAAGTGAACCTCCCACCTCAGCCTCCAGAATAGCTAGAACTACAGGTGTGTGCCACCACACCCAACTAATTTTTTTCTCTCTTTTTTTGAGATGGAGTCTCACTCTGTCACCCAAGCTGGAGTACAGTAGCACAATCTCAGCTCGCTGCAACCTCTGCCTCCTGGGTTCCAGTGATTCTTCTGCCTCAGCCTCCCAAGTAGCTGAGATTATAGGTGCACACCACCACACTCAGCTAATTTTTGTATTTTTAGTGGAGATAAGGTTTCACCATGTTGGTCAGGCTGCTCTTGAACTCCTGACCTCAAGTGATCCACCCACCTTGGCCTCCCAAAGTGCTGGGATTACAGGACAGCCACCGTGCCCACTCTTAATTTTTTAATTTTTTTGTAGATATGGGGTTTTGCTATGTTCTCCAGGCTGCTCTCAAACTCCTAGCCTCAAATGATCCTCCCACTTTGGCCTCCCAAAGCAATGAGATTACAGGTGTAAACCACTGTGCCTAGCCAAGATCATTTTTAGATCCTGCCCCTATAATATTTGAAGGGGGATTACTTGGCATGCAGCCTGTGGTGACCCTGGGACCTCCAGGCTGAAATGACCGTTCAGTGGCCTGAGGGTCACCCAATCCATGTGATGTGTACAGGACGGCTGGATCACAAGGGTTAGCCCCAGCAAGCAGGCTCACTTACATTGGGAGCCCTCTCAGTTGTTTAGATGGTTTTGTGAGAAGCAACAACCTTAAAGGGTTGGCTTGTAATTACACAACTATGCATATTGTCCATCCCTTCGCTTATCTGTACTGAGTAAATGACACCAAGAGAAACTTCCAGATGTCGTCAGGGCTGGGATAGTTCTATTTGTCATCCTGGTGCTCTGAGAGATCTACATTCTGGAAATAGCTTTGGTCTGGACTAGGAAGGAGGAAGGAGTGTGGGAGTGTGAAGTGTTGTCAAGATTGTGGACCAGATGCTGGGGAAGGAAAGGATGCAGATGGGAAGGAAGAGATGAAGTCTCTGGCATGAGCCCTGGGCAGCAGCTGGCACCACTTGGGGAGTGGGGAGCCCCAGAGCTAGTGGCCTTGGAGAAGGGGCTTTGTAGGCCCACTGCCACATCCCTGGGGCCTAGGAGCCAGAGACAGGGAGAAACAGACCTGTACTGCAAAGAGGAGAGAACTGAGCTGAGGGCGACGCATCAGGATGTGCCAGAATGTGGGCCTGGCATAGTCTAGGACCTGGGAGGGGTGAGCACTGTTTTCCAGGCAGGAAGCCCAAAGTGCAAAGAGCTGGGGAAGGGGCAGAGGCCTGAGCCTCAAGTTTGTCAGCATTTTAAGTGCAAGTTCTCCAAAAGCAATGTAACTCAAGCCTTGTCTAATGTTAATATTGATGGTCCTCATCTTATGACGGTTCAAATTACAATTTTTCTTTCTTTCTTTCTTTTTTGTTTTTGAAACAGAGTCTCACTCTGTTGCCCAGGCTGGAGTGCAGTGGCATGATCTCGGCTCACTCCGTCACTCCATCCTCCACCTCCTGGGTTCAAGCAATTCTCCTGCCTCAGCCTCCTGAGTAGCTGGGACTACCGGAGTGTGCCACTGCACCCAGCTAATTTTTGTATTTTTAGTAGAGGCAGGGTTTTACCATGTTGGTCAGGCTGGTCTCGAACTTATGACCTCGTGGTCCACCCGCCTTGGCCTCCCAAAGTGCTGGGATTATAGGTGTGAGCTACCACACCCGGTCTCAAATTACAATTTTTCAACTTTACAATTGCACAAAAGCAATAGGCTTTCAGTACATTCCTCAACTTACTTCCAAATAGATCCATCGTAAGTTGAAAATATTGTATGTCAAAAATGCAATTTTTTGGCCAGGGATGGTGGCTCATGCTTGTGATCCCTACACTTTGGGAGGCTGAGACAGGACTTGAGGCCAGGAGACTGAGACCAGCCTGGGCAATGTAGTAAGACCTTCATCTCTTAAAAACAAAATGTACTTTTGACTTGCGATATTTTCAACTTACACTGGGTTTATTGGGATGAAACCCCATTGAAAGTCAAGGAACATCTGGATATTCATCTGGGCATGAGTGGAAATACTGGTAACTAGCCTGAGCTCACTGATAGGAGTAATTAGGGTGAGGCTAATGTGGCGATTTAAAGCAAAAAGTGAATTTAAAGAATGTGAAGTAAATAAGCATATAGGTGGCCAAGGGATATGGCAGGAATCATACAGGTATTGGGAAAGCAGCTAGTGCTGGGTGACAGACGTTACAGGACAGGAGGGCACCCAGCAGCCTCTGGGACGGCCAGTTCTGTCCCTGCAGATTTGCTCCCCCTGCCTTCAGTGCAGCGGGATTTGCAGCAGTGTCGGAGAGCAGCCAGCTGGGATCCAACGGGACCTTCTGGGAGGTCCTGCAGGGGTTGCTTCTTTCTGCCTGTCTTGTCCCCACTCCTGTCCTCTCCTGGTCTTGTTTTGGCTGTCCGTGGGCCCTGGGCTGTGGCAGGTAGTGAGGGGCTGCAGGTGCATGCCCTGGGTGGGGCATGGGCCACCGACAGGCTTTGCAGGGTTCCCTCCCCTGCCCCCTTCACGGCTGTATCTGTCTCTTTCCTCTGCAGGGGGAGGGGTTGCACCAACTACGCGAGGCTTTGAAGATTTTAGCTGAGAGGGTTTTAATCTTGGAAACAATGATTGGGCTCTATGGTGAGTAGAGACAGACAGACGGACAGACGGCCCAGCCCCTGCCTGCTGGTCTTCCCCAAGCCCTTCTGGGGTGGATCTGGCCTAAGCTGGGTCATGAGGCTGGAGAAGGTGCCTGCCCCAGGCAAGCATGAACCTGAGAGGCCATGACCACCCATCCCTCACTGGTTCCCTCCTCCACAGAGGCTGGGGTGCCTTAGAAACCCGGGCCCTGCCCCTGTGGTCAGACCTGGGCCTCTAAGCATTATGGGCAGTGTGGTTTCCAGGCCTGCAGGGAACCAGAGATGACAGATTTCAAGTTTGGAAGAAATTATGGGCAATGGAACCAAACTCCAGTCCAGCAGTGAGATTGTGGGCAAAAGAGTTAGACTCCGGCAGTGCAAGGGGAAATGGGTAATCAAATCACAGCTCAGGGCAACAGGAGGATTATAGGTAATGGATCCAGACTCTAGTCGGCCTTCAGCTCTAGAGAAATCATGGGTAACAGTCAGCCCCCAAGACAATAGGTCATGGAGCAAGGCTCCTGAAGGGCAGGGGACTATGGATGACAGAGCCAGGCTCAGGCCTCAGGGGACTCTGGGTAATACACCACCTACCAGTTCTGACCTTCCTCTCCCATAAGCCCCCAGAGGCTCTTGCAAGGCAGGCTCTCCTGGCCCCAGGTGTCCCCTTTGCAGTTTTCCCTTTGGTCCTCCCAGCCTGTTCTGTTGGTCCCTTTAGGGGACTAAGAGCCAGACAGTCACCCCAGGCATTCACCCAGAAACTCCCCACCCATGTGGTCACTCAAGGAGCCAGGCCAGCCCTGTCCCCACCTTAGGAGGGGAAACAGAGGTCTCAGTAGAGACTCACTCCCAGGCTCCTGCCCTGATGCCAGCTGGCAGTGCCCTCCTACCCTCCCCGCTTGGCTTCCCAGCCCAGCCCTCGGAGGCCAGACTCGCACTGTCTGCTCTTCTCCATCTCCCATCAGGCTCCTAGCTTACAGAGCTTCCTGCAGCAGCAGGCTCAGCTGGAGCTCCTGGCCAGACGGGTCACCCTGCTGGAAGCCATCATCTGGCCAGGTAATGGCAGGGCGGGCAGGCAGGGGCAGCCTCTTCCAGGAAGGGTCTGGGAAGGGCCTGGGCATGCAGAAGGCACCTCCCGATGCTTGGCCCAGGCCAGCGGACACTTATTCTTCAGCCAGCCGGCCAGCAGATGGTGCCTGGTAGAGAGAAGGCTCTGGTCACTGAAGTGAATGAGCACCTGCTCTGTACCAGGCACCTTGTTGGGACAGGCTCCACCAGATATAGCCCTGCCCTTGAAGAGTGTAGGGTGCTGGGGGGCTCAGGAGAACCCTGACACTGGTAGAGAAACCCAAGGTGAGCTACACTGCAGGGAAGGGAGTACAGGAAGCCATGGGAATACAGAAGTGCCTCTGGTCTGGCCTAGAAGAGGTTGGAGGGGGGTCAGGGAGGTCTTCCTGGAGGAGGTAATATCTAAGTGGAGACCTGAAGGGCAAAGATCTGGGGAGAGTGAACAGGCAGAGAAACAGCATGAGCGAAAGCCAAGAGACCAGGAGCCTAGAAGCAAGAGAGTCCAGCAGGGCCCAGATCAAGAAGGTCCTAGAAGGCAGCTTGGGGTGACACAGGAAGTGGTTAAGACACCAGTAGGCAGTACCCCTCCTTGCATCTGGCTCCTGGGAGTGAGGCTGAGAAGGTCTCTCCCCATGAAACTGGAGCCTGTGGCTGGCCCTGGAGAAAGGAAGGGATTGGCCACCCGAGGGGCTAGGCTCTGTTCCTCACCTGCCCAGCAGCTCCATCTCACAGCCCGGTGAGCACATCAGTGCACAGAGGCCTCCACATCATGTCCAACCTCGCATCTATTTTAAAGACTGAGAGGCTGCGTGTGGTGGCTCACTCCTGTAATCCCAGCACTTTGGGAGGCCGAGGTGTGTGGATCACCTGAGGTCAGGAGTTTGAGACCAGCCTGAGCAACATGGTGAAACCCCATCTCCACTAAAAATACAAAAATTAGCTGGATGTGGTGGTGGGCACCTGTAATCCAAGCTACTTGGGAGGCAGAGGCAGGAGAATCACTTGAACCTGGGAAGCGGAGGTCACAGTAACCTGAGATCACTCCACTGCACTCCAGCCTGAGAAACTTAGGTCCCAAGCAAGAAGGAGGGTTAAAGTTAGAGCCCAGCCTCCTTCATCCAGCAAAACCATAGGGAGCACTCACTGAAAGCCAGGCTGGGTGGGCACTGGCACTCTGAAGTACAGACAGGTCCCTGCCTTGAGGAACTGCCCATAAGAGGCAGGGAGCCTTATCAATAGAGCTGTGGGGTTGGGGAGCATGGAAGGATGTGGATGAAGAACAGTCACTTGTCCCTGAGGGTGGAGAAGTCTTCTTGGAAGACAGGACTCTATGTTGGATCCTGGAAGATCCCAATGAGTGTGCCAGGTGGGGAAGTGGGCGGGGAAGCCCTGAGAGTCCTGCCTGTGCAGAGGCCCAGAGGCTGGGCCTGCTTCCAGAGCCCCTCCCACAGTGCTGCATGCTTCTCTAACTTCCAGAAACTTCAGTGCCTGGCTTCCAGACATCCTCCTCTCTTACAGAGAGGGGCCAAGGACCAAATCTCAGGCTCTCAGCACCTTTTTAGGTACCCTCACCCTCTCTCTGAGGATTGGGGCAGGAGCTAGAAGGGACACATTTGGGTCACCGTGACTCTGGACCTGTCCTTGCCTTCAGCCAGCTCTAACTCTGACAGCCCAGGGAGAGAAATGCCAGGCACCTCAGAAGGCCCACACCCACTGCCAGTGGCCCCTCAAGCCAGCTAGGGTCAGGGCTTGGAGAGACAGGTCGGGGGAGAAGGAGATGGGACAGGGAAGAAGGTGGAACCCTCCTCATTGGCCCAACATACACAGCAGGTGCTACTGAAGACCCAGATGGAGTTCGTGTTTAGGTTATAGTCAATAATTATAATAGTATCAGCTGCCACGTGTCTGGCCCACCTGGGTGGGATTGATCATCTCCAATCTGTTAGAGTAGTAAGCTTGCTAGGTAAGCGATACTGTGGCCATTTTACAGATGAAGAAACAGAGGCTTGGTGGGTTCTTGTGACTGCTTCAGGGTCACAGGGATAGGAACGGTCAGGCTAGGGGTCCACTTCAGGTCTCCCCTCTAAAGTGCTGGCTCTTTAGGCTTCATCAGCAAAGGTTTGCTGACTCCGCTGCTCATCCAGGGCCCCAAATTTGATTGTAGCAAAGTCACAGGGACCAGACCTACAGGAGACCTGGGTCGAAACAACACCAACCTCGTGACCATAATAATCCAGCATTTCCTGCAAAAACCACTTTCCAGTCCTGGTCATGGTAAACACATGTATCACAAGAGTGTGAAAACAGGACTATTATCCCCATGTTCCGATGAGGCTCAGAGGTTCTGTGACTTGCCCAAGGCCACATAACTGTGGTAGAGTGGGACCAGGACACAACCCTAACTGGCACTGGGGCCAGTGCTCTGTGCCACTCCCTTCCCACGCTTCCTGACTTAGGGCATGGGATGTCCCTTTCAGTGACCACACATGCCTGTCTGCTCCAGGAGCCCTCATCTCAGCCCAGAAGTACACGGGAGCCTGGGCAACACAGGGTCAGGGCACTGGCAGTCATGATTACAAGGGGATAGCCCACTCCCTGGCAGTGCCCTCAGTGGGAACCTGGTGTTCACCAGAACCCAAGTATCTGTCCTATTGAGGCTTAGCCAAGTCCTCCACCGAGGGCTTCTCTTCCCTGAGTGTCCATCTCCCCTAGAAAAACAGCCTATTCTGACCTGCCTGGCCTGCTCATTTTGCTTTGGGAAGGGCTGAGATGATAGTCACAGAAGGCTTCCTGGAGGAGGTGGTTCCTACCCTTGGTTTTAAAGGATGAGTAGTTTTCCAGTTCCATCTGGAACTGTCCCTGTTTTAGAGATGAGACAACTGAGGCCCTGACAGAAGCACATCTTGCCCAAGGCTGCACAGCAGGTCAGTGGCAGAGCCTGGCCACCTAAGCCCTTTCCCCCAACTGGTGGCTTAGCCCAAGTCTGTTCCCTAGCCTCAGTTTACCCAGCTACCAAATGGGGATGATTCAGGGCACACCTCCACCCCAAAATGAATAGAAAAAATAACCAGCCTTTATATGCAGCATTCACTGCATGCTAAACACTTCCTAAAGGTGGTGAGTCTGGTTATTTCCACTTGACAAAGCAGGAATCAGAGGCCCTGAGTGCTCTCCTTGGGTTGGGGGCTGGTAAGTCCTGGGAGGAGGCACTAACCAATCTGCAGACCCCCTTTCCCACAGCTCTGCGGCCAGACACCAGGACAGATTACACCTGGCAGAGGGTGCCCAGTTCTGCCACCTCACAGCGGGCCAAAGGGAGGTGGGCACCTCACATGAACCCCCCTAATGTGGCCTTTTTTCTTCCCTTCGGCAGAACCAGAGCTGGGGTCTGGGGCAGGCCCTGCTGGCACAGGCACCCCTAGCCTCCTTCGGGGCAAGAGGGGCGGATATGCAGCCAACTACCGGATCGTGGCCCCCAGGAGCCGGGACGAGAGAGGCTGAGGGCAGTGGTGGCCCCTGGGGCAGACCAGGCCAGGCTTCCCCTCCTACCTGGACTCAGCTAGCTGCCTCCAGGGACCACCCATCCATATTTATTAATGTCCTCAGGGTCCCTTCTGCCATCTAGGCCTTAGGGATAGGCAGGTCTCAGTCCTGGCACCTCGCACATGTCTGAGGCTGAGCAGGGCCTGAGAGGTGAGGCCTGGGCCTCAGTTTCCCTCTGTGAAGTGGGGGGATGTAGGCCTTCAAGGAGGGGTAGAGGTACAAGGCTTCCTCTCATCTGCTTTCTGAGCATCTAGGCCCAAAGGCACTGAGGGAGTCAGGAGCTGGGGCTCAGCACATGCAGGGATGACAAGGTGGGGGGGCAGTCTCCCTCCCCCTCCTCCCCAACTAAACCTTGGGGCACCCTCCTGCATCCCTCCCTCCTTGTTGTCCAGTGCTGGGTTCCCACCCCAAGGTCAGGCTGCCCAATCTCTGACTGGATTGCCGGGGACTCCTTGCCTCAGTTCTCCCCTCTGAGCCCCCAGCCCCTCCTGCGTCTCAGTTGGGGGTGGGGGCATGGAGAGGAAGGGGCCACCTGCTCCCACAAATGCTTTTCACAGACACCAGGAGGTAGATGGGTGTTGGCCAATAAAGGCCCCTACCTGATTCCCCGCAGGCTGGTCTCACTGTGTGCTTAGATGGGGGCAGCGGGGAAGAGGGTGTGATGGGAGGAAGGCTAGAAATGGGCAGGAGACAGGCAGTGGAGAACGCTCTGCGCTGGAGGACGAGCCTCCTGGAGGAACAGGCTGCACGGTGCAGGAGCAGGAAGCCTGTGTCTCTGGACATCAGGGAACAGCTCTCCCACAACTGGTCATTCATTTGGTGCTCATTCATTGATTCATTCATTCATCCCTTCATCCCCCTGATGCCAACACAGAAGAGTCAAACACAAATGCTGCCACCAAGGAGGTCCGGGTTGAAAAACAAACTGGTTTTTATTCTAAATGTGTACTAGGGCAGCATGCTGGGGGGCCTCTCCTGCCTCCAGAGGTGCCTCTGCACCCCACTGTGGCCCTCAACAGACAGAGCAGGGACTCAGGCTACCCACATGCAGCCCAGCCCCTTGGCACCCAAGGGCCTGCTTGTACCCCCACTCTCTGCCTGAGCTAGGGAGGCCCAGGACCTTCGGAGTGGGCAGGCCCACCCTTCCCCTGGGTCACCAGGGCCTCAGTGCCCACTTGTCCTCCAACCAGCAGTGACACAGCACCCTCCACGCGGCCTGTGGCTGCCAGCGCCACCACCGCCTGCTCCGTGGGGAAGCCCATGCGCTCCAGCTGCTGCAGCCTGTGGGGAGTGGGGAGACAAGTTGGAAGTGTCAGGGCCACCCATGGCCCCTACACCAGGGGACCCCACCTCTGCCCAACCCACCTTACCGCAGAGAGGAGACAGAGGACTTGGACAGCCATGGTGGGCTCTGGGGCCTCTGGGATGGCCCGTCAAGAAGCGAGGCCTGGATCCCCTCCTGCAGCATCTGCTCATCCAAGGCCTCCCACGTCGGAGTCCCTGGGGAGAAGCTGGCCCCAGCCCAGTCCAGGCTTCCCTCTGAGGAGCCCTCCCAGGTGGGTTGCACAGGCCTCAGACCTGGTGAGGGCAGGACTGAGCCTTCACAGTGGGACCAGAGGTCAGAGGAGGCCACATAAAGTGGTCCAGGAATGGGATGCCTGGAGGAGTGGGAACAGAAGAGGGCCTGAATGCCAGCCCTGCCACATCACCCACCACCCGGACTGGTGTCCCCCGCATCACCCTTACCTCACTCCAGCAGGATGGGTGACAGGCAGCTCGGCCAGGCTGCTTGGGATGGGAAGGAGCCTCAGGGGCCAGCACCCTGCCAGGGTCCTGCACAAGATGCCCTCTTGCAGCGCCTGCAGCCGCCGCTCCGAGGGATCCAGCCACCGGAAGGCCCCAGCTGCGTCTGTCTGCCCGGGGCAGGGCGGCCGGTCAAGGAAAACCAAAAGCAGCCAGGGGTGGGCCCACGCCACAGGCTAGGCCCCATGCCAAGTGTGCTGGCCATTCCCTCCCATCTCCTCACTGTGGCCCAGCATGGGATAGCGTCACCCTGGTCAGCAGCGAGGCTCAGAAAGGAAAAGGGATCTGCCTGAAGCTACTCAGCCAAACAGAGCCAGGTATGCATCAGCCCAAAGCCTGGGCTCACCCCTGCCCCACTCCGTTCCCAGAACCCTGTGCACCATTTCAGGCCCACCCTTCCTGGAAGAAGGTCCCATTGACACACCTGCTCTTGCCTTCAGACAGGCTTGGATAGTTCATGTCCCCGGTCCAAACAGGCTCCTCCCCCAAAAGCCAGAGAGCAGGGGCCAGTAGTACTTTTCCCCCACAAGTATGAAGCATCTTAGGGCTAGACGCAGTGGCTCACACCTATATAATCCCAGCACTTTTGGAGGCTGAGACGGGATGATCACTTGAGGCCAGGAGTTCAAGACTAGCCTGGGGAACATAGACCCATCTCTACAACACATTTTTAAATTAGCTGGACATGGCAGTGCACACCTGTAGTCTCAACTACTCAGGAGGATGAGGTGAGAAAACCGCTTGAGCCCAGGAGTTTGGGACTGTAGTGAGCTATGATGGTGCCACCACACTCCAGCTTGGGTGAGAGATCAACTCTTGTTTCTAAAAATAAAAAGTATCTTACGAGCAGAACACCAATAAATAGTGTTCTAGCACTGTTTTTTTTTTCCTTTTTTTTTTTTTTTTTGAGACAGAGTCTCCCTCTGTTGTCCCAGCTGGAGTGCAGTGGCCTGATCCTGGTTCCTTGCAGCCTCTGCCTCCCAGGTTCAAGCAGTTCTCCTGCTTCAGTTTCCTGAGTAGCTGGGATTACAGGTGTGTGCACCACACCCAGCTAATTTTTATATTTTTAGTAGAGATGGGGCTTCACCATGTTGACCAGGCTGGTGTCAAACTCCTGACCTAAAGTGATCCACCTGCCTGGCCTCCCAAAGTGCTGGGGTTATAGGCAAGAGCCATTGCGCCCAGCCAGGCTTTTAACTTTTTTGTTTTTTTTGCTCCAGGTGGTTTGGCTATTCTGGGTCTTTTGTGGTTCCATATATGTTTTAGGATTATCTTTTCTATTTCTGTGAAGAATGGCATTGGTATTACAGGGACCCCACAGAGCCCTTTACATTGTAATTGGCACCTCTACCACACCATGACCCCTGAGGCCCCAGCTCAGAGCATGTCCCAGAGAAGGACTCAGAGAAGCTCCTAGAATGTGTGTGCACGGCTTCCTGGTATTGCTTGGGCCTTAACCCCCTTGTGCCACTTCCTTCCCAGGCATGCACAGAACCTGCACACCCCCACAGGCCCTGGGCTCAGGCAAAGGATACAGGCCAGGCCGGCAAGGAGGCCACAAAGGAGCTGCAGGAAGGGTGGCTCAGAGCTGAGCAGCGGGGTCAGGGCAAGCAGCAGCCACGGCGGCAGCCACGATGGCAGTGCCCCATGGGGCCGTCTAGGGCTGTGTCCCTCCCCAGCCAGCATGCCCAGGTGGACAGGCATGTATCCACAGCCGCCAGCTGCACCAGATACCCCTAGGACTGCCAGCAGCACTGCCAGCAGCCCAGAAGCCAGGGCGAGCAGGGCCGAGGCATGCAGGAACCTCAGTGTACCCAGGTGGCACTCCTGCTGCCAGCCCAGAGTGGGCAGGAGCAGCAGGCTCAGGAGCAGGCCCGGCAGGGCCGTGTGGCCCAGGGCATGGGTCAGCAGCCGGTGCACTGGGAGAGAGAAGGGACTTATGTGCCAGGTTAATGGCTCCAGCATCCAAGGCTGTCCCAGGTGTGCCAGGTTGAAGGTTACCCTACACCAGGGCCACCCGCTGAGCCCACCTCCCCTCCCCAGGAGCCAGTCTACCCACAGCCACCACTTAATCATTGGTGAAGGGGACCAAGGACTTCCAAACACTGCGGCTGCGCCTCCGTGGCATGAAACTGAACACGCCGGACCTGCCACTCGGTCTTCTCACTAACAGCGCGCTCCTGAGCACTCACTATATCCCAGACACCATGAAGGTACTCTGCTTCCACATTTACTGAATCATACCTGGCTGAGAGCATGAGACTGCCTGCTTCAATCCTAGAACTACCCCATTCCCTCAAGCTGTGTGACCCTGGTCAAATCACCTAACCTCTCTGAGTATCATCAAGGGTCCTCAAATATAAACTGGAGGAATTGTTATTGGGAAACAAGTGCTCAGTTGAGGTCACTCCTCAAACCCCCAACATCTCCTCCTTCCCATCCTCATGCTTAGCTGAAATTCTTAGTTCTTTTCTTTTTTTTTTTGAGACAAAGTCTCACTCTGTCACTCAGGTCGAAGTGCAGTGGCATGATCTTGGCTCACTGCATTCTCCGCCTCCTAGGTGCAAGTGATTCTCCTGCCTCAGCCTCCGAAGTAGCTGGGATTACAAGCACCCACCACCATGCCTGGCTAATTTTTGTATTTTTAGTAGAGACGGGGTTTCACCGTCTTGGCCAGGCTGGTCTCAAACTCCTGACTTCAAGTGATCCACCCTCCTCGACTTCCCAAAGTGTGGAGATTACAGGCATGAGCCACTGGGCCCAGCCTTAGTTCTTATTTCAAGAAAAAGTGGCCAGAAAGGGAAATCAGAAAAGCACTCCTACCCACAAGTTCCAGCCCACCCTGCCGAGTTATCTGCCCTCCCTTCTTGGCTGTGGATGTGCTGGGCATGCTCCTGTCTAAGGCCAAGCTTCCCCAGGACACTGGGTCCCATTCCTGCTTAACCTCTGCAGGGCTCGTGCTGCTCCTGCCAACTGGGCCGAGGCCCTACACCAAGTTTCCTGCTTTCCAAGGTCCATGTGGCTGGCCCTCACCCTGCCAGGGGTCCAGCAACAGCTCCGGGGCCAGGACGAGGCTGGGGCCGGCCCCCAACAGCCACAGGCTGCTCATCAGCAGCATCAGGACTGAGGAGGCGAGAGGCAGCGACGGGAACAGTGGGCCGCGGGGGCCCCTGGCATGCATAGCTTGGTTGAGGGTGGTCAGGGGTGGTCCTGGGGCTGTGTGCTGGGGGGTAAAGGAAAACAATAACAACAGTTATTATTGCAGCTGTTATCTCACCAATACCCTCTAAAGTACCTTATCAACAGCCCTATTTTACAGAGGTGCAAACAGGATGGAGAGGCAGGCACAGCAGCTTGGCCATAGTGGAGCTCAGACCCTAAACCATTTGCTCATGAGCCATCTTGCCATTCCACTCACCTATGTTTAAAGACTCGCAGGGGACAGGCACAGAGACTCCTGAGTCCTGATGGGCCCTAAACTCCCAAAAAGAGGTGTACAGCCCCCTCCCCCAGGGGGAATTCAAGGCCATGTCTAACCCTCTTCTGTCCTCTCCCTTCACCTCAAGCTACTATCTCCCTCTTTCCTCCCTCCCCTGTGCCCAGCCTTAAGGCTCCAGATGGTTTCAGTTGCCCTTGACCCCAGGGTGGGACCAGCCAATGGGCAAGCAGACTGGGGAAGGGGTGGGGCAGAAGGGCAGAAGTTCCACATTTTGAGCCCTACTTGGAGAGCTGGGACTGAGACATCCCCTTTGAGGGCGAGCCCATCCACGGTAAGCTTCCTTCTGCATCCTCACTGGCACAGCCCCTCTGGCTCTAGCTCCCCTTTCCACAGGAAGGGCCCAGTATGCGCTCTACCTCTTTCTGCTCTGTGTCCCTAAGCAAGTTTCCCAAACTCATCTTTTTACAGATGAGTCTCATTTTACAGATGAGCCTCTCCTTCCTCATCTGTAAAATGGGACTTCAGAAATTCCTTTCCTCAGAGGATGATGAAATAAAAAGGAATAGGCTAAGGCAAGCCCTGGCCCACAACTCTTGCTCAGTAAACCACAGCAATCCCTACTAATCATGGCAGGCATCGGTAGCCATCAACCGGCCCATGGAGATGGCCTCAGTTTTGGAGGTGGCTGCTCCAGCCTCTCTGGTGCCAGCTTTGGCCCTCAAACATGGCCTTTCCCTGCCCACCAAAGCAAGGCCTTTTCCTCTATGCTTTCCTCTTGCACCCAGCCTGTCCTCCAGGGCCTGTAGGTCTTCACCCCTGGTCAGGCCTCTTCATCCCAGGTCTCCCACTGAGCTGATTCAGGGCAGGAAGCAGGATCCCAGAGAAACAAGAAGGCTGCCTAATCTGCTCCCCTGCCAAGGGCATTCTCCACATCTACCAGTTTCCTGTAGGAAAAATGTGGAAAGCTCCTCTGCCTGCATTGTCCTTCCCTCCACTTCGCAAGCAGGCAAACTTCTATTTCACCCTTTGAAGCCCAGCTCAAATATGCCTTCCCCTCCTCTGGCCCCCCAACATCATGGATCTTATCCTTATGAGCATAGCTTGGCCAGTCTGTCTCCCTAGGCAGGTGGTCTGAGCTCATGACTCCTCTGATCCATCCCCAAATTCCCCAAGGTATTTACAGCACATAGCCAGTGCTTTATACGTGTTCACAGAAAAAAGGACACTAGCTTGGCTCCTAGTCCTGTTGAAGGATTTGAGGGCATCACGGGTCTTGGCATCCATGTAGGGGGCCAGGCTTGAGGTCCAGGAAGGTGGGCAGGGGCCACCCTTGCCTGGAGGCAGGGTTTGGGCCCAAGGCACCCACCATAAACCTCCTCCTGCATCCTCACAACCATTCCCCCTCCCCCCCTCCCCGCTCTGGGCACCTTAGCAGGGGTGAAGGGCTTGCTCATGGACACTCGGAACTGGGACTTGAGCCCCCTGGACCTCACTTTCTTCAATCTATGAAACGGGGCGGTGCACCACCAGGCCCTGCCTACCTTACTGGGAAGTCAGGAGGGCAGAATGGAAAGACAAGGACGGAGATTCTTCCGGGTGGCGGATACAGTAGGGGTCCTAGGGTCTATCTGGTTCGAACTCAGCTGGGGAATTTGCAAAGATACTCAATAGCCTTGGGCCTCAGTTTCCCCTTCTGTAAAAACAAGAGTATTGGATAAGAAATGATTGAAGGGCCTGCTCCACCTCGACTGCTACCGGAGATGGGATCTCGGGGCCAGGAACTGCGTTCGAGGCCTCCCACTCAGACGACCGGCCTCGGGCCCCTTCCCCGCTGGCCCGGGCCACGCGTCCAGGGTACTCACTGCGGAGCGCGCCCCGCAACCCCGAAAGGCCGGTCGGAGACCCCGGCTGGGAGTAGGGACTGTACCTCCCAGGCGAGACTCGGGAACCCTGAACCCATTCCGCGCACACCCGGCCGCGTGACCCCGGCCGACTGGCTGGCGCGCCACCCAATTCCCCGAGGCCCGCGGATTAGTCAGCAGTTGTTCTCGCCCGGGTCCCTTCCCCCAGCCCTCCCGCCGATCTCCGTCTCCCTGCAGGGCAGACTCTTCAGCGACGGTCCCTAGAGCCAGAGGACGGAACCATTCCAAACAACCTGGCCTCGTGCAGAGAGCCTCTCCGGTTTCACATTGAGACCCGCTCAAGGGCGCTCTGGCCCCTTAGGTGCTATTTTGGCCCGAGCATCACGTCCGGCGCTCTTTAGAGAGGATTGGGACAAGGGTTGCGGACGCGAAGAACGAGACAGCGGTGGTTCATCCCTCCTGACCCCACCCCCATGGCCTGGCCCGATGGTCGCGCCCGAGGTTGCGGGATTTGCGCCTGCGCAATGCGGCGCCTAGAGGGAAAGCGAGAGGGAGACGGACGTTGAGAGAACGAGGTGGAAGGAGAGAAAATGGCGTCCACGGGTGAGTGTGGGGGAACTGCGGTCGCGCCAGCGGTAGCCGGAACGCCCAAACTGGGGGCCGTTCGCCTCTAGGCTTGGCTGGGAGGACTGAGTGGAGTTGCCGAGAGGGGTTTGAGGTACCCGCCGCGGCCCGAAGAGCTCGGGGTACCCGCGTTTCTCTCCCCTCCCCCCACCGGGCGGGCCGGTTCTGGAACCTTCCGCCGCCCGCGGCGCGCGGGGGGCTCGCGGCGGCGGGGGCGCGCGGGGCCCGCCTTGGCCTCCATTGTGTGGCGGTTCTCGCGCCCTGCGCTCCGGGCCTCCCGCCACGTGGGCGGGGCCTGCGGCCTTCGAGGTCCTGCGTGAAGAGGGGCATTTGACCAGGCCTTGAGCCGGTCACTGTGAAACCGCCGGGGGCGCCGCAGGCCGCTGTTACTGTGAGGCCTCTCTCCCCCGTTTTCAGGGTTTCCGGAGAAACCAGGAAATAAAGCAAATAAACAGAAAAGATTTCTTGGATTTGTGGGCCGAGGGGTGCCGGCCTATGAGCGGGAGCCTCGTCATTCTTAAGGCCTGGTCGGCTGGGGCGTCTGGCGCTGCCGAGCTGCTCCTTCGGTGGCTTCCAGCCTCAAGTCGAACTTCTGCACGCCTGGCTTTACACAGAATGTGCTTCCGTCTTGTAGGGTCCCAAGTTTGCCGCTTTCTTGGGCTTCTCCATTTTTATCGTTATTTATTAATCCACTCCCTCCCCTCCCCCAAAACCAATTAAGTAACTTCCCAGGGCCCTTTTTCTGCAGACGCCGAGGGATATCCGTTGTATAATAAGGCCAGCCTGGATCGAGAGATGAGAAATGTTACCGGAAAGAAATTTCTGGCCTCTCTGACCTAGGAGGAACAAAAGGCCGAGCCTGCATTTGAATTGCGCTTCAGCAGTGGTCTCGCACGTTTATTCGCCGGCGTTAGGCCGGCAGGCCTGTTGATTTCGTAGGTCGACAGGGGAGAGGGAAAAGAGGCCGGTAGAGGACTTGAAAGCAAGCCCCGAGTGGGAACTCCAAAATATGAGTAGAGAGATCCTTAATGGAAGGAGCGTTTAGGAGTGTCGTCTAGCCATCACCTGCATTTCGCAACCTCTGGGTACGCTAACCCGCGGAAATTGGCTGGGTAGAGCATATTTGCCTCGGCGGGTATTCTCAGGCCGTCTGGCTCCAGGCCTTAGAGACAGTGAGAGGGAAGACGGGAAAGAAAAGCTCTGGGCCCCCCAGAATTTTAAGAGTCCAGAATTTAGCAACTTAAGGACTGTTTAAGAATTCTCTCCATCTGTGTGGTCAGTTAAGTGTTGGCTGTTCGTGCCAGGGTACCAAGGAGTTCCCCTAGAAGAGAGGACTCTGAAATACCACAGTCTAACCTCATGGTAGGAAGTGGTGTCCTAGGTGCCCTTTCCACCCTTTTCTCTGCAAAAACCTGAAAAGGCAAAACGTGTGCGTTGACGTTTTTGCATGGCTGGGCATGTCTTTATTCAGTCAACTTTGTTCAAGCTTTGTTCACTGGTAACTACCATATGCTGTACTGTATTACAGTTGTGGTTTATGTGAGGTAAACACCTTAGGCTTTCCTGGAGGGGGGCCTTCAGAGAGTCACATAAGTAATCTGGACCTCAGTTTCCTTTCCTGTAAAATACGGAAGTTAGACTAGACCTCTTAAGCTTTCAGCCCTTCTGATCTTCCATCATAAGCATTCCATAAATTTGTCCCATGCTGACTTCAACTCAGGTAATGTGAAACTCTAAATCTGCAGCTTCCATAGTGACTGCTATAAAGTGTTAAACCGTTGCCTTGGGTTAATTAGAGGTTTTCTGTCCTGGTGTGTATCTTGTAGAAAAGTATATGAAACATATATCCAGTGCAACAAAGAATTACAGTGCAAACTCCCAGCAATCTAGAACCCTCATCCCCCAATCACAGTGAAGTGATTTTTAATGAAGTCTGTGGCTCACTTTTGGGGATTAAAAACAAACACAGTTGATTGCTGAATAATCTGACCAGTGTGTAATTGTATTAGATTGGTGCAAAAGTAATTGTGGTTTTGCCATTTAATGACAAAAACCACAGTTACTTTTGCACCAACTTAATAGCTTGTTCGAGGTCCTGTGATGTTTGTGTGGTCTGGGGAGATCAAGTTCATGAAACAAATTTGCTACCCCCTAGAGTCCACCAGTTAGTATAGGGCCGTATCCTCTGGTTTCTCACTGATACGAGGTCATTAGTTCCATATCAACTTTGCCAGTTTTATGTTTTACATAACTGCTCTTGTGTAGAAGTCATCTTGCAAACGTTGAACTTGCATGTCAATGATTTAGAATTATTTCTCAAGCAAAGACCTCAACAAAACGTGGGTTGAAATATTTGATGTTAAATGCGTCATTGCTGTGATGTTAAATGTTTCATTGCTATGTTTACTCTGTAGATGCCACATGGAAGAAATGATTTGCATTTAGTTTTAATGTCACAGAGCGGGTATGACTTGTAGTGCTATTGAAAATACCTTTAAGATTGTTGTGAACACATTTGTTTTTTCATTATAGGTAGCCTTTGGGCAGTTAATTCGATCTTCTTGGTGATTCAGGGTTTTGAGTTATGAATGTGTACAAAGGAAAGAAAGTAGTCCAGTTAAGTATAGAAAGGTAGATGGGTAAACCAACATAGAGAGGTGGATTCAGCAGAGTTCTCTCAGGCCAGGCCAAGGTATTGTGAGGCTGACTTTGGATTGCATGAAGTGGATGCAATTGTTGGTTTTGGATGAGGGACTACTTTCTGATTGGAAAATAAAGGACCCTTTTTTTCATCCTAATGGCAGTACTGTCTTCAAACAGAACAAGATATATATTCCTGTGGAAAAGGGAAGAATTGGGCAGAATTTTCAAAAACAATTACTTAAACTACCTTTTAAAAAAAAAACACTAAACTTATCTACCTTTAATTCAGTAGTGCTCTGAATACATAACTATTTTCTGTTTGTTTTTACTAGTTGTAGACACCTCAGTGGACCAGAGTTTTTAGTCCCTTTGGATGCATGTTGTAAATTTCATAGGAAAAGCAAAATTACAGGGAGGTTTACTTAAATAAGGGATGAAAATAACATTTTTTTTTTTTTAAGTTGAAATCATTTTGAGTTGTATGAAAGATGGTTCTCTTCTTTGCCAGTGTTCAGGATTCTGCCTTAACTGTGCTTCACCAGGATTTATAATGTGTCTAGCTTTTGAGTTACTGCACAAATGTAGTTCTGACACAGCAAACCCTTTAAAACACTGGACTGTGGTGACTGTCTTGTCTGCCATTACATTTCACTGTCGTTGAGCTAGGGAATGATGGTCTAACTTGCTAAAGTGAGGGGAATGAAAACTAATTTTTGAGGAGAGGTAGCTTCTAACGTAACCAGTCTAGTGTTAAACTTTGTATTATTGTTGCATGCCTCCTTTTTATATGAGGGTAAGAACTTCTGATCCTGTTAGTAGATCTTGTTGTCAGTCTGAGATGATGATCATCATCCTGTATTTCAAATGACAGCCGGGATTGTTGGGGGGATGGGGGTTGTGGTCATGGGAACATGCAAAGTGTCCCTGCCAAATCAGCTGATCTTGACCTCATTAGCTCATCCCGTAGTCAAATGTTCTGATTTTAACTGACTTAGACATTTTTTTCTGTTAGGTGTTGAGAGATAAGGGGGATTCATTTGGACCTGGGTTGGCAGGTCCCCTCTACAGTTTAAAGATTTCCTCCTGTCTCATGAATTCCTTCCCCCTTTTTTCTCTTCCACTTGTTTCTGCTAATTTTCCGCTATTTTTTCTCCTCATTTTCCTCTAGATTACAGTACCTATAGCCAAGCTGCAGCGCAGCAGGGGTAAGTCAGTCTTTTATAACCATATTTTGTCTGTGATTAATATTTTTAGAGTATGGAGCCTTCTGTAATTGTAGAGGATGTGGTGGTATTTGAATGTTCTCTATTATATAAAGTTATTGTATTTAATTCTTTTGCAGCTACAGTGCTTACACTGCCCAGCCCACTCAAGGATATGCACAGACCACCCAGGTAATCTTTAAGATAATTATGTGTAGCTGCACCTCCAAGTAAAATGCTGCTCTCAGTCATCCAGTAAAACAAATGAGTAATGTGTTTGTAATAGTAAAATACCCAGGCATTTTAAACTTCCACAGTTGGAGTACGAAGGACTCCATTCTGCCATCATAAATGAAACCATTCAAAAGCTGCTAATTGGCTCTCTATAACTTTGTGGTATGATTTCTCAAGTTAGGTGCCTTGTTCCATGCTTGGTCCTTCTTCATTATGTTTAAATTTAGTGTATTTATTCATCATAGCAATTCTGCAAAGGAAAATGATGCTATGGCCATTGTAGTGTGTAGATATTAAGTAACTTGCCAGTGGTTGCACTAAGTTAAGTGGTGGGTTACCTCTAAAAACTGGCTACCTAGCCAAAGAGCTCCTAAGCTCTTTCCAGTAAAGAGTCTGTTAAAAAGCCTATGCCAATAGATTCTAGAAATTAGCCTTCTAGTGTTCTCAAGATCATGTTGAATTCTGAAATGATCCATGCCATAAAATGGATACTAATAACTGCCATGGAAACATGTTCCAGGACAGGCAGAGTGTGATGTCTCTGGTAGATCCTACATAACTGGTCATTTAAACAAACATAGAGAATGATCATGCCAATATCTGAAAGAACAGCTCATTCCTTGCCTGATTTTAAGTGTCATTGATGTCTACATTCAAAAGAGAGTACTTCTGGTTCACTTTCTTTTGAAGTGGTGTAATAGTTTTAAAGCCTTTGTGTCAGGCTGAAAATCTGGTTTTAAATTTCTTCTGACAGATTTTAGTCCTCCTCATTGCTTTCTCTCTGTTCATTTTGTCGTCTTAGCATTTGTTTCCAATCACTACAACTGTGCTACGCCAAGTGCTGGCAGTTAATACACCTGTGCCCTTATTGCTCTTCCCTTGAGAGTGTCTTGTTAATCTCATGTATGGTTAACTGAGTTTTTGCCTGATTATCTTTTTTTTCCCCCTTTGAGAAGCTGTGAATGACATTGCCTACTTATCTAATGAACTTTTTTGTAGCTAACTTTACCATAATATGAGTGAATTAGGTAAGGGATAACAAACATTCGTGATATTATGATTATTTGTCTGGTTTTTTTTTTTAATCTTCTAGAAAGCAATAATTTTGATTTTGGTTCTCCAGTTTAGAAACTTAAGACATCAGTCCATTTTACTGCTAACAATTTAGAAACTTAGACATCAGTTCATTTGATTGCTAAATACAAAAGTTGATATATGAAATTCTTGCGTTCATTTTTTTTGGAGCAGGCATATGGGCAACAAAGCTATGGAACCTATGGACAGCCCACTGATGTTAGCTATACCCAGGCTCAGACCACTGCAACTTACGGGCAGACCGCCTATGCAACTTCTTATGGACAGCCTCCCACTGGTAAGGCCTGCCTTGGAGAGATTTTTGGGTCGTATTGGCTAGGGCATTGGCTAAGAAGCTTGTTAGTCATACTTTCAGATGTATATTCTGGTCCATACCTTGCCATCTGGGGAATCCTTTATTATTAGGAAGAGGTATTTTTTTTTTCTTCCCTTCCCTTATAGTCTTCAGAGATCTCTGATACAATGTGGGTGGGATAAATTCTAAGAGAGAGAAGAACTTTTTGTTTAATACAGTATATAAATAATCTCACAACAAAATGGAGACTATGTAAAAGATTGTGCTAATGCTAAATACTGAATAAGAATGAGCCTTCTTAAATTGAGCTGCTAAAAAATCAAACTGGTTTTCACATGTTTGCTTCATCTGATAGTGTACCCTCTACTTTTTGTTTTGTGCTTTCCACAGTAGAAGGGACCAGTACAGGTTTGACTATCCTGCTCATTCTTGCATGGGAAATGCTTTCCATCTTGTCTAACCCTGTAATGTTAACCCTTTAGGTGTTTTCATTTGTTTAATCCCCCCAAACTTTCTAACATCACACACAGCAAGGTGCTAATGAAAAACTGCTTCAGGTGCCATTTGCAGATCCATGTACTATTCTTTATATGATTTTGGGAAAGGTTTTCTTATTTAATATTACTTTGTTTCAAGCCTTAATAATAGTTGTTTACCTTCCCAAGGGTATTTCAGATGATTTCTCCCCAGCTGATTTTCCCCTGTTCCCTGAAGGATAGATTGCATGATCAGATATATTTAGAGGAGCAGACTGCCACCCTGCATGTATCATGTTTGTCTATTGGTTGGTTTCTAGTCCAGACACATTTTATTTTGTTTTAAGTGTTATGAATTATTTTAATCCATGGTATGTCTTGAATATATATGACAGCATTCCAAGAAACTAAAAAATAAACCATTCTAAGAATTAGAAGAAATTGTATTCTGATACTGAGGTTGGGTGGGATACATGAAAAATCTGTGGTAATTTTTTTTGTGTTTAGTGCTGTGAAATGTTTCAGGCTCTCTACCTTCCCTTTTACTATTGCTATTGTAAAAGACTGTTTAATAAAGTCCTAAAGGTGTCGGAGCTCTTACTTTCAAACTATCTTTGGTTCTCCAAATTATATATAGTCTAGTTAAGGGGAAAACCCTATCTGTAATTTATCTCATTGAGTACCAGTGTCCTGATTTTCATGTGAGGTACTTTGTAACCCATCTAGGGTGTTTCTAGAGTAGGATGGGAAATGTATATCTAAACTTTCTGGTGGTGGTAATTACAGCTGTGGGAAGAGCTGGAACTAAAATTGCGCAGTTTGGATTTTTCGGCATAGAATTTTGAAATTGTGAGATAAACTTCATGTATTAAAGCTATTACTTTTTTAAAAACAAGTATGATGTGAACATGTGGCTTAGATCTAGCCTTTGGAATCCTTAGATCATTTTACTGGGATGCAGTGGAGTGATTTATAAGCAAAGTAATGGTTCTCTAGAGTCATGTATCATATTGTCATTGGTTGAGAAAGCTCCATCATGATTGTGGGCCTGAAAAGTACAGGTCAGTCTAACATAGAGACTAGTAGCTCTGATGAGCTAGATTGTACTTAAGACTATTTGTATAGAATTCACAGGGCCGGGCGCGGTGGCTCACGCCTGTAATCCCAGCACTTTGGGAGGCCGAGGCGGGTGGATCACAAGGTCAAGAGATTGAGACCATCCTGGTCAACAAGGTGAAACCCCATCTCTACTAAAAATACAAAAATTAGCTGGGCATGGTGGTGCTTGCCTGTAGTCCCAGTTACTCGGGAGGCTGAGGCAGGAGAATCGCTTGAACCTGGGAGGCGGAGGCTGCAGTGAGCCGAGACCGCGCCACTGTACTCCAGCCTGGGCAACAGAGTGAGACTATCTCCAAAAAAAAAAAAATCAACTGGATAATCATTGGAGGGAATAGATTAAAATACACTGTTCTCGTCTAGGATTTTTTTTTTTTTTTTTTTAAGAGAGAGAGTCTTGCTGTTGCCCAGGCAGAAGTGCAGTGGCACAGTCTCGGCTCACTGCAACCTCCACCTCCCAGGTTCAAGCGATTCTTCTGCCTCACCCTCCCGAGTAGCTGGGATTACAGGCATTCACTACCATGCCCAGCTAATTTTTGTGTTTTAGTAGAGATGGGGTTTCACCCTGTTGGCCAGGCTGGTCTCGAACTTCTAACCTGAAATGATTCATCTGTCTTGGCCTCCCAAAGTGCTGGGATTACAGGCATGAGCTACCGCACCCAACCTCTTCTAGGATTTTTAAAAATTAAACTTTAGAAGAAAGCTATATAAACGTCAGTTCAGTGGAATTCTTAAAAACTTTTTTACTGTTGAACAAAAATTTTGGTTGGTCTGTATAATGTTTCTTACCACCTTTTTCCTTCAAGTTGTCAACACATAGTAGGTGTGTTTTCTTTTTTTTTTTTTGCCATTGGTCTTTTTTTGGTCATTAAATCATTTTGCTTTGTTGGTTTTTGTTCATCTTGCTTGGCTGCTTTTGTGGGTACTACAGATTAATTAAAAGATTATTTGTTAACCCAGTGTCTCTTGCTATAATCCTTAGCATGACAAGGCCCTAACTGTTGCTGTATAGTTTTATAACATGAGTTATTGCCCCAATCACTTGGAGTTTTTTGTTTTTTTTTAGTTGCCCTCTTTGTAAGTCTTACAGATTCTCGTGTAGCGGGGAGTAATCTGTGTACAAACAGTAGGGTAGATGGTATGAGATTTTAGTTAAATTTAAATAAATGAATGCCTTACATGGTTGACCTTAGGACTCTGCCAAAAAAAAAAAAAAATTATTAGTTCAGATGAACACACCAACTCAAAAACTTTTATTGCTTGGGACTTCCTGTTTTCTGAAACTATGTATACTTTCATATACATTTTAACCCAGCAGTTTTGACAGGGAAATTACTGTCTCTGTGTATAATTAAATTCAGAATTTCCTTTCGGTATTTGAGGTGGAGAAGAAAGAGTGTTTTCCTCTGTGCTACAAAAGATGGTTGTACAAAAAGAAGCTGATAATTGTTTTTGGCCAGTATGTGAGGGCACTTTAAAGCCCTAAATCTTAACTAAAATGAGCAGTCTTGATTCAGTATTTATTTTAAATATGAAAACTTTATTGTGAGATATTAGTGAGATTTACACTTTTTGTGTGTGATGGATATAAATGCTGGTATTTAGACCAAACTTTTTTTTTTTTAATAGGGTCTCTCTGTATTGCCTAGGCTGGATCTTGGCTTACTGCAGCCTTGACCTCCCAGCCTTAAGCAGTCCTCCCACCTCAGCCTCCCAAGTAACTGGGACTAAAGGCTCACACCACCATACCCAGCTAATTTTGTTTATGTTTTGTAGAGGCAAGGTCTGTGTTGCCCAGTATGGTCTCTAACTCCTGAAGTCAAGCAGTCCTCCCACCTTAGCCTCCCAGAGTATAAATCATAGCTTTTTAGTGCATGGCTTAATTGTGCCCATTAACCATGAGAAAGAAGAGCCCAGCACAGGGAATGATTGTAACACCTCTTACAGGAAAGGGACTCTAGTTAGGAACTGCAGACTTTAGGGGTTTTGGTCATGCTTCACACCCACGTCCCAAGGGAAAGGCATGGGTCCTGCCTCATCTGGCAGAGGCAGGAGCTAGGGAGAGAATACGTCTTGCTTTGCAGCATACCTGTGAGAGAGCAGGTCTTTTCTGATACCTGGTTAGTGAAATACTGAAGGGGAAGGGGAACTCTAGGGTTTACCTCCAGTAATGCTGAGCAGGAAAAGGCCCTTTTGCTTGTGGTAGGTAAGTAAGAGAGGAATGGAGCTGAGTAACTTGATAACCAGGCAGGAATCTCATTTATGATGTGAAAACATTAGCTTTTAAGTATTTGTTTGGAGCAGTATCGAAATTTAATTTTAAATAATTTACCAAAAAAAAGTTAAGATAAACTGTGTTAAGCAACTATAATTTATAGTATATCTTTATTATTGGTGTGCTCAAGTAATTTCTAGTTTCTTTAAGCTTGTGCTTCCCATGATGTAGTGCTTGGGACCAAAGTAAAGTGATTAAATTAATTACTGCCCAAATTACAGGTTTTAGTGCTAGAACTAGTACCTGGGTCATT
This sequence comes from Aotus nancymaae, assembly GCF_030222135.1. Lineage (NCBI taxonomy): Eukaryota > Metazoa > Chordata > Mammalia > Primates > Aotidae > Aotus > Aotus nancymaae. The sequence continues at coordinate 4,098,610 of NW_026988491.1, forward strand.
ATTTTATAATTATTTTAAAATGCTATGTCATTTCCCTTTTACCTTTTCTTCTGGGATATTTTATTCCTGCTTGAGAGTATTTTGGGGTATGTAAGTTTGTTTAGAAACTTACTAAGAAGGCCAGCTAGCAAAATAAGTACAGACTTGGCAAAAGCAGACTTACTTCCTATTCAAGAGGAGGCAGAAGGAACCCCGTTTTCTGTAGCATGACATGTCATTTCTGTTAGGTGTGGGTTTAGAGCAAATGAGATAGTTGCTTTACCAAAAACTAGGTACATTCAGAGAACTTAGGCTTTAAATACTAGTTTGTTGCTACTCTGGCTGAAGGGGGTGTATTTAAAGGGATTCAATATCATGGTGGTTTTAAGTAAGTGGTTTATAAATTGTTCTGATAATAAATACCTAGGCAGATATCTGAGGGGGCCTGAAATCTGATGCAGCTCTCCTTTGTTCTAGGTTATACTACTCCAACTGCCCCCCAGTACAGCCAGCCTGTCCAGGGGTATGGCACTGGTGCTTATGATACCACCACTGCTACAGTCACCACCACCCAGGCCTCCTACGCAGCTCAGTCTGCTTATGGCACTCAGCCTGCTTATCCAGCCTATGGGCAGCAGCCAGCAGCCACTGCACCTACAAGGTAAGGCCACAGTCCGTTTAATGTGTCAGTCTCACGTTGGAGGAAAAGAGAGCAACTATGTTCACTTAGGAGAATCTATGATTTGAGCCTGGCCAAGATGGTGAAACCCTATCTCTACTCTACTAAAAAAATACAAAAATTAGCTGGGCATGGTGGCATGCGCCTGTAATCCCAGCTACTTGGGAAGCTGAGGCGAGGAATTGCTTGAACCTGGGAGGCAGAGGTTGCAGTGAGCCAAGGCATGCCACTGTACTCCAGTCTGGGTGACAGAGCAAGACTCTGTCACCAAAAAAAAAAAAATCTGTAATTTAGTTCCTTTTTAATGGTTGAAAAGCTTTCACATACTCTCAGATACTCACTGTTGTTAAAGTCATTACAGTAACTGATATGCTAGAACATACCACACAAGTATTCTGCATTTAACAGTGAAATTGGCTGGGTGTGGTGGCTCACGCCTCTAATCCTAGCACTTTAGGAGGCCAAGGCAGGTGGATCATTTGAGGTCAGGAGTTCAAAACCAGCCTGGCCAACATGGTGAAACCCCGTCTCTACTAAAAATACAAAAATGAGCTGGACGTAGTGGCGCATGCCTATGATCCCAGCTACTGGGGAGGATGAGGCAGGAGAATCGATTGAACCTGGGAGACAGAGGTTTCAGTGAGCCAAGGTGGTGCCACTGTACTCCAGCCTGGGCAACAGAGCAAGACTCGTCTCAAAAAATAAAGTGAAATGGTGCCATCCCAGGGCCAAAATGAGGAATGGCACTGAAGAGTTGTCTGGTTTCAGAATGACCCTTTGGGGTAGGAGAAGGCTGTTGTTTTTAAACCTAGAAGAAAATTATTTGCGTGTGTGTGTTTTTCTTCACAATAGCATAACTGATACATTTGTACTTTGGTGTTTTGTCTTTGGTTTCATTGACTCTGTAAATGGGTAAGTCCTTTCTCTTTGGGAAAAACGTGGTAGTTCACATGGACAGGAGGGGAAGGAGAGCATCATGTGAGTCAAGAAATGGTCGTATGACCTAATTGTCTGGAAAGGGCATAACCATATCCAAGAAATCAAACATTACTGCCTCAGCTTAAGCAGTTGATTACATTATATAGAGGCTTGATAATCTAAATACTACAGGCAAATAAAAATTCTCAATTGGGTACCCTGCTATAGGGTGAACAGAACTCATACCCCATGACTGGTTAGCAGGTAAACAGTATTAATTATTACTTAACAGATTTTAGTTCTTTGCTTTAGACAATCACTTAGGTGGCTTCTGTACCCAGTCTTCAAGGTACATTGAATTCTGGTTTGAAAGAAGACATTTTAGGGGATAAAATCAATTTCTAACCTAGACTTATCTGCTCTAGAGGGAAGAAACGAGCTCTGACACTCTTGAAATTACTTCTAAAATGCGCAGTGAGTAATCAGAGCCACTTGGTAGGCAGCCTTTGCAGTAGTTACGTTAAACTAACTAAAAATACTCTGTTGTCCAGGCTGGAGTGCAGTAGGCTCATTCCTGGAAGGGGCTCATTCCTGGAAGGGCCTCCTTCAGAGTGTTATCAGATATAAGTCCCATTTGATACTAGATGCAACAGCATATCCAAGCCATATCTGGAGGGTTTTATATATGAATTGGGTTTTGATAAGGCATCCTTTTTTTTCAGTCGTTACCACTTTATAATAGCTGTCTATCTTGTAATCATTGGCAGCTATTCCTTTTCCCCACTGGAAAGAGGGGCGTGGGACCCATTTCGGCTCGGGAGAACTTAGTACTTTACATCCTCTCTTGTCTTCCTGGTTTTCTTGTTTGTTTTTGTTTGTTTTCTGAGATGGAGTCTTGCTCTGTTCAGGCTGGAGTGCAATGGTGAGTATGCCCGCCTCCCAGGTTCAAGCAATTCTTTTGCTTATTTAACAGGGATATTTACTTCCAGGTTCATCCAAGCAGGGTTTTGGCAGGGGTCTCTTTGCCTTACTCTGGTGTTTCCATTACAGAAACTTTAAGCCAAAGTTGGATTAATTTTTGGCAGCCCAGTTTAGGAAATGTTTTTTCTGGTTTGTTGGTTGGTTTTTTGTTTTGTTTTGTTTTGTTTTTTGAGACGGAGTTTGCTCTTGTGGCCCAGGCTGGAGTGCAATGGCACAATCTCGGCTCTCTGCAACCTCTTCCTCCAGGGTTCAAGTGATTCTCCTGCCTCAGCCTCCTAAGTAGCTGGGATTACAGGTACCTGCCACCACACCCGGCTAATTTTTTGTATTTCTAGTAGAGACGGAGTTTTCACTTCGTTGGCCAGGATGGTCTCGAACTCCTGACATCAGGCAATCCAACTGCCTTGGCCTCCCAAAGTGCTAGGATTACAGGTGTGAGCCACTGCCCCTGGCAGTTTGTTTTTTGAGATGGTGTCTCTCTGTCGCCCAGGCTGTGCAATTTTCACCCCAGCAATCCTCCCATCTCAGCCTCCCAAGTAGCTGAGACCACAGGCATGTAACACCATACCTGGCTAATTTTTTTCTATTTCTGTAGAGGTGGGGTCTCCCTGTATTGCCCAGGCTAGTCTCAAACTCCTGGGCTCAAGCCATTCTCCTGCCTTCGCCTCCCAAAGTGCTGGGATTACAGGTGTGAGCCACCATGCTTGGCCTAGTCTGTTTTTAATAAATGAGAAACATAAACCCACAAATTCTCTAAATATATGATGCCATGGACTTACGTAAATGTTACTCTAACCTAAAACGTAATTACATTATTGTTAGTTTCTTGTCTTCAGCCATCCTCTTAGAAAAAGCATGTATTTCCTAACAGATTACTTCTCCCAGATCACCTAAACTGGTAGCACACAATATCGAAATGCTCTTTTATAGCTCTTACTGTGATGAATGGAGATATTGATGTCTCTTCTATGGATACGATTGATTCTCCCCCTTCCTTAGCGTTGTTTTCCACAAATATAGTGGGACTGACACTGGGTTTGGTAGTTTACTTTAGGATTGTATTTATTTCCAAGCTTAATCGTAACATTGCTTATTGCTCATAGATGTGTAGCATTCTTTGTGTTTGGCAGACCACAAAAAAAGGTCACTTTTTGATTTTATTTTTTATTTCTCTTCTTAGACCGCAGGATGGTAATAAGCCCACTGAGACTAGTCAACCTCAATCTAGCACAGGAGGTTATAACCAGCCCAGCCTAGGATATGGACAGAGTAACTACAGTTATCCCCAGGTACCTGGGAGCTACCCTATGCAGCCAGTCACCGCACCTCCATCCTACCCTCCTACCAGGTCAGTCTACTTTTTGTGGTAAGTAACAAAACAGTTTCTTTCAGGTTGTTGACCAGCTTGCTTTGACGTCTTTAGGTAAGGTATATTATTTTGACTGTCCCAGTGATAAGTGGTCTGACCATACTTAGTTACATTAAAGCCTCAGTTCTAGGTTCCTATAGTGTTGCCTGGCAGCTAATAACTATTCTCTCTAAATACAGACAAACATTTTTTACTACTCTTTTAAGTTCTTCCTTTAAGGTTCTTCCTTTTGCTGTTTTTGGTTAACTTGGATGAGAAGCAGAAGTATATGAAAGCATGTAAACAGAACCATAAGAGCCATCTTCTCCAATGCAGTTAGGATAAATAAAGTACAGGGCATTATAATTCACCTTAATCATTTTGTATTTTACCTCATGCATAAAGGTTAATTCAGGCACTAACATTTTAATGTTTGGAGCAAGTCTTTTTATTTAATTAATTAATTAATTAATTAATTTTGAGATGGAATCTCGTTCTGTTGCCAGGCTGGAGTGCCGTGGCGTGATCTCGGCTCACAGCAACCTCCGTTTCCCAGGTTTAAGCAGTTCTCTTGCCTCAGCCTCTGAGTAGCTGGTACTACAGGCACATACCACCACACCCAGCTAATTTTTGTATTTTTAGTAGAGATGGGCTTCACCATGTTGGCCAGGCTGGCCTCAGGATCCTGACCTCAGGTGATCTGCCCACCTTGGCCTCCCAGAGTGCTGGGATTACAGGTATGAGCCACCACGCCTGGCTCATTTATTTATTTATTTTTAGACAAGGTCTTTCTCTGTTGACCAGGCTGGAGTGCAGTTCACAGTTACAGCTCACTGTAGCCTCAACGTCACGGTCTCAAGCAGTCCTCTCACCTCAGTCTCCCAAGTAGCTGGACCTACAGGTGTGTGCCACCACTCCCAGCTAATTCTTTTTTTTTTTTTTTTTTTTTTAAGAGATAGGGTTTCGCTCTGTTGCTTGCCCAGGCTGGTCTTGAACTTTTGGGCTCAAGCAGTTCACCTGCTTCAGCCTCCCAAAGTAGTGAATGGGACTACAGACAAGAGCACCTGTCCCATTTTGGTGGGTTTTTTTTTAGTAGCAACAAGGTTTCTTGGCCGGGCTGGTCTTGAACTTCTGACCTCGTGAGCCACCACACCCAGCTGGTTTTTTTAAAGTAGAGGAAGAACTGCAAGTTTTCCTTTCTGAGACAGTCTCACTCTGTCACTCAGGCTGGAATGCAGTGGCATGATCTCCATTCACTGCAACTTCTGCCTCCCAGAGATTCTTATGCCTCAGCCTCATGAGTAGCTGGGACTACAGGCACATGGCTCCACGCCTGACTAATTTTTGGTTTTGTTTTGTTGTTTTGAGACAGAGTTTCACTCTTACTGGCCAGGCTGGAGTGAAATGGCACAATCTCAGCTTACTGCAACTGCTGCCTCCCAGGTTCAAGTGATTCCCCTGCTTCAGCCTCCCAAGTAGCTGGGATTACAAGTGCTAGTAGAGACAGGGTTTCACCATGTTGGCCAGGCTGGTCTCCAACTCCTGGCCTCATGTGATCCTCCCACCTTGGCCTCCGAAAGTGCTGGGATTATGGGGTTACAAGCATGAATCACCATGCCTGGTCTGTAAGTTTTCTTAAACCATGTTTAATTAGATGTGGGTTTTCAAATTGTTTGAATTGTTCCCTGAAACTTACTTTTGCTACAAGTAGCAGGGTTTTTTTTTGCACTTATTCCTTTTTTTTTCTTTCTGAAACAGACACGAAACAGGTTTAGGAACAAGTAGAATTGACTGGGTTTTTCTCCATACAGCTTGGAGCAAAAGTGGACAGGGCTTACAACTCTTCTTCCACAGAGCAGGTTCGTACCTACTGTGTTGAGAGCAGTTAATCTGGCAAGTTGGATAGGTACACAGTGAGAGACTATTGAATTCATAAAGCTGTGGTGAGGGATGTGGTATGTTAGAAGCTTAGTTTATTTATGTTTGGAGACAGAGTCTTGCTCTGGTTGAGGCTGGGCTACAGTGACACAGTCATAACTCACTGTAGCCTTGAACTTCCTGACCTAGTTTAATCAGACTTAAAAATACATGTTCTTACTGTTTCTCATCATGATTTGTCAAGCTTAATACCAGTTTGGTTTTTTTTTGTTTGTTTTTGTTTTGTTTTGAGACGGAATTTCGCTCTTGTTGCCCAAGCTGGAGTACAGTGGCATGATCTCATCTCACCGCAACCTCCACCTCCTGTGTTCCAGCAGTTCTCCTGCCTCAGCCTCCAGAGTAGCTGGGTTTATAGGCATGTTTTGTGTTTTTAGTAGAGAGGAAGTTTCTCTTTGTTGGTCAGGCTGGTCTCAAACTCCCAACCTCAGATGATTCACCCACCTCAGCCTCCCAAAGTGCTAGGATTACAGGCATGGGCCACTGCGCCCAGCCTAATTTTATTATTATTATTATTATATATATTTTTTTGAGACAGAGTCTTGCTGTCACCCAGGCTGGAGTGCAGTGGTGCAATCTCGTCTTACTGCAACTCTGCATCCCAGGTTTAAACAAATCACTTGCCTCAGCTTCCCGAGTAGCTGGGACTTACAGGCACATGCCACCATACCCAGCTAATTTTTGCATTTTTTAGTAGAGATAGGGTTTGACCATGTTGGCCAGGCTGGTCTCAAACTCCTAACCTCAGGTGATCCACCCATCTCTGCCTCCCAAAGTGTTGGGATTACAGGCGTGAGCCACTGTTCTTTTCACGTTTTATTTTTGTGAAAGAATGTATCTGATTAGTTTCTCTCATGTAATTGACATAACAATTTAAATATTTATCTTTCATACAGTACCTTCATTCTGAAGTTTCCTTATCTATTCTTTATTAATACTTAGATTTTATACTCAGGTATATCTGAAAGATTGAAAGTAGCAAAAACAGATCTTCAAGAGAAAAACTACTATTTTTGTGTTTGATACCCTTATCCCTTCAGGATTGTTAACTCTAGATCATTGGCAGGCAGGCTTGGAACTAAATGCCTCACTTCACTTTCTCTACATTTTCTCAGTCCCCATTTCACTCGGTCAGCCTTCCCCAAGTGCATTAATACAGGAAGTATCTAAACTCCCATATTTGCCTTGAATATAGTTGAAAATGACATTGTTTTAAATGGTAGTAGAGATTAAGAGGAAACTCTTTAAGGGTTGTACAGATGGTTGTTATAATGATTCCCCTTCTCATTTAAAGTTTTATTGTTCTGAATACAAAAATATTTGCTGATTTGAAATTCAAATTGTTGATGTGTAGAAAGTAACTGCTGTTTTATGGATGTCTGTGTCACATGCTGTGAATGTCTCTTTTATTTAGGGGATTTGAAATAACAAGCCGCCTCTCCTTTCTAAAAATCTTTTTTTTTTTCTTTCTTTCTTTCAGCTATTCCTCTACACAGCCTACTAGTTATGATCAAAGCAGTTACTCTCAGCAGAACACCTATGGGCAACCGAGCAGCTATGGACAGCAGAGTAGCTATGGTCAACAAAGCAGCTATGGGCAGCAGCCTCCCACTAGTTACCCACCCCAGACTGGATCCTACAGCCAGGCTCCAAGTCAATATAGCCAACAGAGCAGCAGCTACGGGCAGCAGAGTGAGTTGCTAAGAGAGAAAACCAAATAAGAATGATTATGTTTGGAGTTTTTTGTGGATTTTTCTGGTTTTGGTTTTGTTTTTGTTTTTGAGATGGAGTTTCACTCTTGGCACCAAGGTTGGAGTGCAGTGCTACCTCTGCCTCCTGGTTTAAGTGATTTTCCCGCCTCGGCCTCCTGAGTAGCTGGGATTATAGGTGCCCACCAGCACGCCCAGTGAATTTTTGTATTTTTTGGTAGAGATAGGGTTTCACCATGTTGGTCAGGCTGGTTTTGACCTCTTGACCTCAGGTGATCTGCCTGCCTCAGCCTCCCATAGTGTTGGGATTATAGTCATGAGCCACTGCGCCCAGCCATATTTGGAGTTTTTGAACAGGGGGATACTGTAACATAGTTTACTTTTGGAATCCAGGATGCATCTTTAGGGCATGACATTCTGACAGCTAGAGTAAAGATTTCAGTGCTTTTTTCCAATTTAATTGTTTTTAGTATGCCTTGCCAAAAAAGAAAAGAGATAACTGTAATTGATCAGAAAAAAATGTTTTAGACTGTTAGCCCTGCTGTCTTTGGGGAGGTTGTATGCAGTGAGTAATTCCAACATTGTCTTTGGCCTCCCTGTCAGTCATTAATGTAAAGTGAGCAGGCAGCTATTGCAGGCTACTACGATTTTGATAGTCAAGTAAAAGCTGTTTTTTGGTTGCTGTTTTTTTTATATCCATTAGTGTGGGGGAAAAGGCCAGGCACGGTGGCTCACACCTGTAATCCCAGCACTTGATGGGAGGCCAAGGTGGAAGAATCACTTGAGGCCAGGAGTTTGAGACCAGCCTGGGCAACACAGTGAGACACCTTGTCTTTTTTAAAATAAATAAATATTTTTTAAAAAAGGGAAAGGGGAAAAATACTCTCAGAGAATATTTACAGTTCTTTTGTGTGGAGAGACGTAACCAAAAACATAAAATTATTTTCAGAATTTAGTTTGTGCCAGGATTGCTGCTCTTTTTAAATTACATTCCATCTATGGGGATATCTTAACAACTGAAAGCAGTAGTGTGTTGCTTTATGGAGCTCAGCCCCTAGCAGTATGCTAAATCTCTGAGAAACCTGGCTCTGTTTTCATTTCTTGAGTATAGTTCAAAAGAAGCTGCTTTTGGAGACATCTTAGGATACAGAACCCTATAAACTATATGTTACCCAGAGGGCTTTTCTTACTATATAAGGTTACTTCAGCCATTGATGAACCGGCAGTTTTCATTGAACTTAAAAGAGCCTGCCATTTAAGGGGTGCTTTATCATGATGTAAAGAAGATGGCGCCTTAGTTAGTGCCTTGCAATTGAGGGTTTTGTGGTTCCAGGAGAAAGTACATCAGGGGCCAGGCACAGTGGCTCACGCCTGTAATCCCAGCACTTTGGGAGGCCGAGGCGGGTGGATCACGAGGTCAAGAGATCGAGACTATCCTGGTCAACATGGTGAAACCTCGTCTCTACTAAAATTACAAAAAATAAGCTGGGAATGGTGGTGCGTGCCTGTAATTCCAGCTACTCAGGAGGCTGAGGCAGGAGAATTGCCTGAACCCAGGAGGCGGAGGTTGCGGTGAGCCGAGATCGCGCCATTGCACTCCAGCCTGGGTAACAAGAGCGAAACTCCGTCTCAAAAAAAAAAAAAAAGAAAGTACATCAGGCAGTGGTGTAAATGCTGGTTCCTGGCTTACAGATGTGACTCTTTCCTCAGGTTCATTCCGACAGGACCACCCCAGTAGCATGGGTGTTTATGGGCAGGAGTCTGGAGGATTTTCCGGACCAGGAGAGAACCGGAGCATGAGTGGCCCTGATAACCGGGGCAGGGGAAGAGGGGGATTTGATCGTGGAGGCATGAGCAGAGGTGGGCGGGGAGGAGGACGCGGTGGAATGGGGTAAGAGCAAACCTTTTCTCCTTTTACCTAATTTTGTTTCATCCATAGGATTTTCAATGGAAAGAAGGGACTGAAAGACATAAATTAATTTCTGCATTTCCATGGACAATCTGTTGAGCTCAAGCGATCTTCTAAAACATGGAAATGTCATCTTTGTGGCATTATTAAGTGGCAGTTTATTTTCTTTCCCTGCCAGTATACTTTGTTGGGTCGGGGAGAACAAAGAATGGTTTTGAAACCAGAGCTTTCAGTTCCCTTCATGGTTTCCAGAGGTGAGAAGCCTCTGTGGGTAATAGATTTGGGATGGAACACACACAACCCTTCTAATGACCCTGAGTTTTTGACTAATTGCCTTTAAGTGATTGTGTTGAAATACCTGGTGTATATACTGCAGAAAAGGAATGCAGCTATTTTCCACAATGTTTGTCCCCAATTTCTGTTTGTACTCAGAATTGTTGAACATAATAATGAAGATCTTGGTTCCATAATCCTTAAACTATAGCCTGAGGTGCACCTGATACATAGAGTTTGGATGGAACACAGAAAAATCCAATAGCATTTTGCAGAGTAATGTATGTAATTACAGGCTTACTTCCTACTGGAGATTTTGAAAGTCTAAATCGGTTTGACCATTTTGATTGATGGCACAATCTGGTTTAGAAAACTTTGTTTAGATCAATGACATAACCCTGCTGCCTCTGCCTGCCCTTCCCCTCCCTTCTCCCGTTCCCTTTTCCCTATCTGGTGTCTGTACTTTGATGAAGGTGAGCTGTATTGGTGGTTAACATAATCCAGAAGGCTTAGTTCTGTGTGTGTTCTGTCCCTAATAAACTAGTTTAAAAAAAAAAAGTTATGCAGAATGTTAGATATTTACATTTGGTATGCCACTATTCTAGGAAAAATTAAATAGCTTTTCTTTTTTAAATAGAATGAACTTCAAAATTAAGTAAAGACCTTTAACTTTGATACTAGCACGTACTCCTCACACTCAGAGATACTGTTTTGCGTATTCTGCATAACTTTAAGAAAGTCTTTAGTGAAATCTTTATTGGAAGAAAGTCATTTGATAACATGCAAAAATTAATTAATGATTTGGTATAAAGTAAAATCTTATGATTTGGAAAATATTCTATTATAAAGGTTTCACTTCTTTTTGGATGTTTTAAAATAGACATAGACACTTGAAAGTACTATCATCACGTCTCAAATCACCTAGAATTCCTAGTATTTTTAAATTGCTAAAACAATTTCAAGTTTATTTAAATATTCCAGAAGATACAATCCTAGTAATTGTGCTAGACTTTGCTAGTAGAGGGGGCCCCTCTTTCCGTATGAGAAGCCTCTCTCAGAGCTGTAGAAGAGACCATGGCTTTCCCCATAGGTTTTTCAGCAGACTGTGAAGTAGTCTGTCGGATCCTGTGGGGATAGAACAGGGGCATTTCCCTCGTCCCCTCTTTTTATTGTGGTGTGGTGATGGTTTTCAGTGTCTTCTACAGGTAAGGCACTCAATGTTGTTAACATGCCCTTTTTCATTGCCTCAGTATTTTGATATTTTCATTGGCTGTTAAACGTGGAAACTTTTTAACATGCTTTGTCGCATTTATATGCTACAGGTTACAAAGTGAGAGCCTTGTATACACTTCAGTACTTAAAAAGTACCCGTACTCAGTACTCAGCCGGCAGCATAATGAAAAGTGGGACTAGACACGGTGTCCATATGGAGAGGAAAAATATACATAGAATATTTTTAACAAAATGTATTCATTGTATAAATGGAATCCTTCTGTAACTTTGGTAACTGCATACTTGTTGTTTGGTAATGAACCAGAGGAGGTATAATACTCTAGAATTGTGTAACATTAAAGTGTAAACTTTTGTGTTTAAAGAGAGAGAACATTTTATGGTGTGTACTTATAAAAGGAAACAAAGCTGCATGCAACAGCTTGAAATTGTATATTCAGGTATTAAAGGTGCAATACTGGTTAGAAAAAACTCAGGGCCTCCCACTGGGGAGCTGCCTTTTTTTAATTCTAAAGAAAACAAAGTCTAACCCAAAAAGTCCAATTCATATTTCCCCTTCCCCTCTTAAAAATAAGTAATTTTACATGGCTGTAGTCATTATTCTAACTGATATGTCTATAAAGTTGCACCCCCAGTCCGTTGAGCCTTGGTATTTGTTGTAAATTCTCCTTTCACAGCGATTGTTAAATCTATTAGTGCCCTGAGATGTATGGCTTTATGCTGAAGATTGGCTGGATGCGTCCTCTGATGTGTGTTGTAGGAATTTAATGTGGTTGTTTCCTGCTTTATTTTACTGTGACTTGTTAGGAATCCCGGGGCTTCATTTGGCTCTCCTTTGGGAGAGGTTGAGGGTGCACCTTTATGAACATGGAAAGGTTTATCACAGCAGTTAACCCCCACTTGCTCCTCCCCTCTATACCAAGCTCTTCCGGTTTTTCACCTGATGGGGTGGGTGTTTGGGATCTGTTTTTTCTTCCTAATTTGCCAAGTATTGCACTATTAATACCAGCCCCCGAAATGAAAGGAACCAATCACACTGGTGTGTACAATCAGACAAGCAAGGTTGTATATTGAGGAGATTTGAGCAAGCTGCCCTGAAGAAAGGCATAGTGACAAGATGAGAGAGATGCATTGTTTGGAGATGTGTTTAGCCAGTGCCCTTCTTCCCCAAGAGCCCCCCCAAGGCTCAGAGCGGTACTGGCTTTTAAAGGGAAAGGCCTTCATTTCTTCGTTTATCCCCCCAGCAGCGCTGGAGAGCGAGGTGGCTTCAATAAGCCTGGTGGTAAGTTTTTGAGTATTACCATAGATAGTGTTTAAAAAAAATGAAGTCAGTTTTTAGAAAACTATAATTTTTTTATTAGTTTCATAAGCGGTTTAAAAATGATCTATACAAAAGAGACTAATGGGTACTGCCGGCATTGTCTTAGGGGTAATAAGGTTAACCTATGGTTACAAAACAAAGGGTAACTTGAAGTATTGAGTAACTGCTTCTGTAATATGGGGGAGAATAAATTTTTAAATTTGGTTTATTTGGAGGAAAAATTTTGACTTAAATTTAACACTGATTTGGCACATAAGCATTGAGAGTGTATTTGGTTAATGGTTTAGAAGAAAAACAGCAAAGAAAAAAGCAAACCCTAGCAAACCTTTCACAAACGTTAAAGAGGCACTGCTCCATTTTAGCAGTGCGGGTCATTTTGAATTTAATGAATCCCCATCAAATGGTGGTATAGTAGATAGCTATGTGTGTTTGTAAGGTTTGTAGCTTGCAAGACGTGCACTAATAATATTTTATATGATCTTTCCTGGTTGGCAGGACCCATGGACGAAGGACCAGATCTTGATCTAGGTAATTTTGAATTCTTGAACTTAATACTGTGCTTTATAAATTAATGATAGCAGAGGTAAATGCATGCTTAGAGTTCAGCAGCCTGATAGACCAGTGTGATTTTCTTGCTGTCAAGGACAGTTTGGGGTATCCTTTATTGTGAGCATCTACTCATACTTGCCTTAAGCAAAGTAAACCAAAAGTTCCATAGCATTCTTAGTACTTTTGGTAGTTTTCTTAGATTTATGATGAATACCCTTGGGCAGTAGTGACCAGGTAATTAAGAAACCCCTGTAGATACATGATAATAACTCCTTCTATCTTGTTTTCTCTGGAAGGCCCACCTGTAGATCCAGATGAAGATTCTGACAACAGTGCAATTTATGTACAAGGATTAAATGATAATGTGACTCTAGATGATCTGGCAGACTTCTTTAAGCAGTGTGGGGTTGTTAAGGTCAGTAAAAGCATAACCAGGTCATCTGGCAGAACTTCAAACCACAGAGCATTTTAAAGAGATTGAATTGATGTTGAGAGTTGTTTTTTAAGGTTGTTTTTGCCTGACTTTTTTCTGGATATCTTACGGTTTGTTCCTTAAAGAAAAAAAAAAAAGCCTTTATCTCCCCCCACCGAGATTTGAGACAGAGTTTCACTCTTGTTGCCCAGGCTGGAGTGCGATGGCACCATCTCGACTCATTGTAACCTGTGCTTCCCAGGTTCAAGCAATTCTCCTGCCTCAGCCTCCCAAGTAGCTGGGATTACAGGCCTGCACCGCCACATCTGGCTAATTTTGTCTTTTTAGTAGAGATGGGGTATCACCATGTTGGTCAGGCTGGTCTTGAACTCCTGATTTCAGGTGATCTGCCCAGCTTGGCATCCCCAAAGTGCTGGGATTACAAGCATGAGCCACCATACCACGCCTTCTCTTCCCAACCCCTGGGGACAGAGTCTTGCTCAGCCTCAGCCTCGCAGGTTGAAGCGATTCTCCCGCCTCAGCCTCCCAAAGTGTTGGAATTACAAGCGTGAGCCACTGCGCCCAACCTCAAATTATTGTGTCTTTATGCTAATTCTTAATAGCTAGTAGTGCATATTATTCTTCAGGGATTTTGACTTTTTCAGCTGTTGCTCTTCTGTATAGATTTTTGAGTCAGTTTATGAACCTTATAAACTTCAAAACCTTAAAACTCCCAATTGGATATTTACTGAATCTCTGAAGCAATTTTAGGAGAATTGGCATTTTTGTAATACTGAATAATCTTTTTTCCCCATAAAAATTTTATATCTCCATTTATTATTTATTTTACTTCGAGACAGAGTCTCACTCTGTCACTCAGGCTGGAGTGCAGTGGCGCAATCTCGGCCCTCTGTAATCTCTGCCTCCCAGGTCTTCTTGCCTTATCTTCCCAAGTAACTGGAATTATAGGTGCCTACCACCATGCCTGCCTAATTTTTGTTATTTTTAGTAGAGACGTGGTTTCACCAGATTGGCCAGGCTGGTCTTGAAATTCTTACCTCAAGTTAACCACCCACCACCACTGCCTCCCAAAGTGCTGGGATTACAGGTGTGAGTCACCATGCGCAGCCTATTTAGTCTACAATAAAGACTATCAATTTTCTTAAAGGTCTTGCAGATTTTCTTAGTTTTACTTCTAGGTTTTGTTTATTTTCAAGTTGCTATGGTTAAAGGTCTTTGTTAAATGACACTGGTTGTTAACAGTTGTATAGAAATACATTTGATTTGGCCAGGTGCAGTGGCTCATGCCTGTAATACCAGCATTTGGGAGACCAAGGTGGGCAGATCACCTGAGGTCAGAAGTTCGAGACCAGCCTGGTCAACATGGAGAAACCCCATCTCTACTAAAAATACAAAATTAGTCTCGTGTGGTGGCGCATGCCTGTGATCCCAGCTACTTGGAAGCCTGAGGCAGGAGAATCGCTTGAACCCAGGATGCAGAGGTTGCAGTGAGCTTAGATCGCCCCATTGCACTCGAACCTGGGCTGCAAGAGAAAACTCTGTCTCAAAAAAAAAAAAAAATACAGTTGATTTTGGTATTTTAGTAAATCTTCCATAAGGAGATTAATCCCTACTTGTAGGTATGTGTGTGCACAGATACCACACACACCCCAAACATAAAATGCTTATCCTGGTTAATAAAGTAGTATTTACCATCAAATTTTTGAAAATAAAGATGTTAAAATACATTCCCAGGCTGGGTACATTGGCTCACAGGTGTAATCCCAGCACTTTGGTAAGCTATGGCAGGAGGATCCCAAGGATTGCTTGAAGCCAAGGAGTTTTGAGACCACCCCAGAAAACAGAGACCCTCTCTCACACACAAAAGCATTTCCACATTATTCATACCACAATTTTGCTTTATTTCCTTTTCTTTAAGTCAGAGGCATCCAGACATATATCCTGTTATAATTTTTTAAGCCCTATAAATAGATTGCTCAAGTGTTACTGGATATATAAACAATTACAGACTAAATGGATCGTGTGCATATTTAATGCAAAAAAGTACACATGATAGATTATTGCACAAGGTGGCTCCTTGTGCAGTAATTCAAGTCAACCACATCTGATATTCAGCTGAAAAACTTTCTAACTGGAGGAAGTAGTGGCTGTGTTAGACTAGCCAGCAATCCCTGTAGTTCACTAACAGCCTGTACACTGTACTTGATGGTTTAAGGGTAATTTTCTTTATGCCAGTCATGTGTTATGTGGTGGCATCAAAGCCTGACTACCCCTGTGAGGTAGCCGTGCTCACTAGGTACCTGTCTGGGCATAGAAAATGCTAGGGCGCCGAACAGGCACCAGGAGAAGATGGCTAAGGAAGGAATGGGGCCTATCCTGTTAGCTTACTTTGTAACATTAAGTCTACTTTGGTTTTTATGATAAAACACAGCAGGGTTAGAGAAGAAAATAAAATTCTGAAAAACTTAGAGAAACAGTGACATTCTAGTAATTTACTACATGTGAAAAATTGGTGCTTTTCCTGGATTTTGCCTAGATTTTTTTCTCCCAAGTAGTATATTCTAGTCATACCTAACTCTACTGTTCTGTGTCTAGATGAACAAGAGAACTGGGCAACCCATGATCCACATCTACCTAGACAAGGAAACAGGAAAGCCCAAAGGCGATGCCACAGTATCCTATGAAGACCCACCTACTGCCAAGGCTGCCGTGGAGTGGTTTGATGGTAGGATGTACTCATTGGCATTCTTCATCTCCCTGCCTATGGAGTATGGCCAGAGGGAGGAAATTGAGAACCATAGGAGCAAGACCTTCCATCTGTTCCGGGGGGGCGTGGATTGCCAATCTCCCTTCAGTAGTTCTAGGACCCAGTCATTGACCCTGGATTCAGATATTCCTTTATTTTCGGGCATTAGTATTACAAATCCACCTTGGTTAAAGTGGCAAACACTTCTCTAAGCACGGATTATCAGAAGATAGAGAAACCCTTCGAGAGGGTTTTAGGCCGGGCACGGTGGCTCATGCCTGTAATCCCAAGATTTTTGAGAGGCCGAGGCTGGTGGATCACAAAATCGGGAGTTCGATACCAGCCTGGCCAACATAATTAAACCCCGTCTCTACTAAAAATACAAAAATTAGCCAGGAGTGGTGGCACATACCTGTAGTCCCAGCTACTAGGAAAGCTGAGGCAGGAGAATTGCTTGACCTGGAGATGGAGGTTGCACTGAGCTAGATTGCACCACTGCACTCCAGCCTGGGCGACAGAGCGAGACGCCATCTCAAAAAAACATCTTGGCCAGCGTACATTTTGCGTATAGATAAATATATATATTTATATAAGGCCTTGACATTAATGCTGGGATGTCGCTTCTGACAAAACCAACTTGAAAGCGTTGAATGACTTGGCCAGGTCCAGCGGCTTGCACCTGTAATCCCAGCACTTCGGGGGGCCAGCGCAGGTGGATTGCTTGAGTCTGGGGGCTCAAGACCACCCTGGGCAACATGGCAAAACCCTGTCTCTACAAAAATTAGCTGTTCAGGAGGCTGAGGTAGGATCACTTGAGCCCGCGGAGTTTGAAGCTACAGTGAGCTGAGATCACACCACTGCACTCCAGCCTGGGCAACAAAGCAAGACCCTATGTCAAAGAAAGTGTCAAATAACAAGTCCTGGCTCTCTTTTCTTGGCCATGCAGTCAGCCCCCACTAGCTTAGTTTTCTCCTTACAGTAGACAGTGTTTTTTGCCTTTTTTTTTTTTCTGGACAGTCTTCCCCTGCAACCTCCGCCTCACAGGTTCAAATGAATCTTGTGCATCAGCCACTCATGTAGCTGGTAGACCACAGGCACGCATCGCCATACCCAGCTAACTTTTGTATTTTTAGTAGAGACAAGGTTTTGCCATGTTGGCCAGGCTGTAGAGAGGTTTTTAAGTATTATAAGTGTGGCCTTTTTTTGGCCAGATATGATGGCTCTTGCCTATAAGCCTACCATTTTAGGAGGCCAAGGCAGGAGGACTGCTTGAGCTAAGGAGTTCACCAGCCTGGGCAATATAATGAGACACTGCCTCTGCAAGAAATTTTATAAAATTAGCCAGGCATGGTGGTGCGTGCCTGTAGTCCCAGCTACTTGGGAGGATTGTTTGAGCCTGGGAGATTGAAGCTGCAGTGAGTTGTGCCACTGCACTCCAGCCCTGGCAACAGAGCGAGACTCACATCTCAAAAAATCCCTTTTCTGGCCTTGCCAGTAAAGATCTTAGAGAACAATGCAGGAGGGGCAGACCCGATTCGTCTGGGGGTCGTCATTTGATGTCGTGGAGTTGGTAAACAGCAAGTATAGGGGCATTAATTGATGTTTTGTTGTCTTGTTCCAGGTAAAGACTTTCAAGGGAGCAAACTTAAAGTCTCTCTTGCTCGGAAGAAGCCTCCAATGAACAGTATGCGGGGTGGTATGCCACCCCGTGAGGGCAGAGGGATGCCACCACCACTCCGTGGAGGTACTCTGTCTAAGCTTCTATGTTGCATTAAAAGGTTTTAAGTACACTTCATGCCCTTGAGAAACTTGATTACTAGAGTGAAGACGATCCCATTAGAAATACTAAAGTTGTATGTAGAGTTTGAGAGCTAACAGTGAATGTTGGTGGGAATAAAAGGAAGAGGCGAAGAACATGGGAAGCTGAGAGCCACTCTGCCTATCAACTCCAGGCTGCCCTTTGTTCTGCTTTGGTTGTGTCTGTATAGACATGCCTACCCCTACCCCTTACAGAATTGTGGGAGCTCAGCCAGGCATAGTGGCTCATGCCTGTAATCCCAGCACTTTGGGAGGCCAAGACAGGCAGATCACCTGAGGTCAGCAGTTCGAGACAAGACTGACCAACATGGTAAAATCCCATTTCTACTAAAAATACAAAAATTAGCCAGGTATGGGGCACATGCCTATAATCCCAACTACTTGGGAGGATGAGGCAGGAGAATTTCATGAACCCTGGAGGCGGATGTTGCATTGAGCTGAAATTGCACCACTACACTCCAGCCTGGGCGACAGAGCAAGACTCAGTCTCAAAAGAAAAAAGAATTGTAGGAGCTCTGTTTCTGTAGAGCACGGAACACGTTCCTCACAGGGAACGAACGGGCTGGGCTGATGCCTGAGCCACACGGAAATATACGGCACGGGTGATGGGGAAATGACAACACTGGTATCTGGGTTTACTTAGTGATTTTTATTTCCCATAGCAAATCTGGTGCTACAGAGAAATGACTTGCTGTTTCTTGTATTAGGTCCAGGAGGCCCAGGAGGTCCTGGGGGACCCATGGGTCGCATGGGAGGCCGTGGAGGAGATAGAGGAGGCTTCCCTCCCAGAGGACCCCGGGGTTCCCGAGGGAACCCCTCTGGAGGAGGAAACGTCCAGCACCGAGCTGGAGACTGGCAGTGTCCCAATCCGTATGTACTTGTCTTGGCAAATTGATATCCTTCGAGTGAAGCCACCCTTCCCGCACCCCATCCCCACTCTAGAGCGGATTGCTCTGTCCAGGGTAACAGAATGATGACCCTGATGGCTGGTTAGGGTCACCAACCAGCCATGCTCTGGATGCTTCAGAACCTTCTGAAGATAGATTTGACCTGTCCTGTGGGTGCACTGCTGCCTGAGGCTGTGCCTTAAAGCCTGGGTATACATAGATCCTCTTGATAGTGAGTGTGTACCTGTTCACACACCACCTTTCCTTGTTTATCTTCTTTAGTTCTTTTGGTGATTTCTGCTGTGATGTAATTGTATGCAGGGGTTGTGGAAACCAGAACTTCGCCTGGAGAACAGAGTGCAACCAGTGTAAGGCCCCAAAGCCTGAAGGCTTCCTCCCGCCACCCTTCCCGCCCCCGGGTAGGTGCAGGTTTCATGAGTGTCCCCTCAGCTTCCTGGTGCTAAACCTCTTTTCTTATGGGCTTGGTAAACTGCAGCTGCACTCTGCTTAAGAACCTTGGGTTGTCGTCATGTCATTTCTAAATTGTCAGCCAGATACTGACATTGAGTGAAATGTCTGGTTTGTTTCTGCCGTGAGAGAAGGAAGCAGAGCAGCTTCCGGTGTGTCCTCAGCATCTCTGCAGCCACCCACTGACTGCTGTCGCCCTGCTTTTCTCACCTCAGGTGGTGATCGTGGCAGAGGTGGCCCTGGTGGCATGCGGGGAGGAAGAGGTGGCCTCATGGATCGTGGTGGTCCCGGTGGAATGTTCAGAGGTGGCCGTGGAGGAGACAGAGGTGGCTTCCGTGGTGGCCGGGGCATGGACCGAGGTGGCTTTGGTGGAGGAAGACGAGGTGGCCCTGGGGGGCCCCCTGGACCTTTGATGGAACAGATGGGAGGAAGAAGAGGAGGACGTGGAGGACCTGGAAAAATGGATAAGTAAGTGCTGGTGAAAAGCATCTGCGGGCTGCCAGGCACAGTGAGAGGACAGCCCCTGCCAGCTTGGATGGAGCATGTCCCCATGGCGCTAGGAAGCTTGTGACAGTGCTCGGGAGGAGTCAGCAGGGGGCACCTGGGGCCTTGGGAAGGGCTTCCCCTTCCCATTCTAACCAAAGGGCCCACTTTGCCTTGCAGAGGCGAGCACCGTCAGGAGCGCAGAGATCGGCCCTATTAGATGCAGAGACCCCGCAGAGCTGCATTGACTACCAGATTTATTTTTTAAACCAGAAAATGTTTTAAATTTATAATTCCATATTTATAATGTTGGCGACAACATTATGATTATTCCTTGTCTGTACTTTAGTATTTTTCACCATTTGTGAAGAAACATTAAAACAAATTAAATGGTAGTGTGCGGAGTTTTTTTTTCCTTCTTTTAAAAATGGTTGTTGTTTAACTAAGACTTAACAATGGGAACCCCTTGTGAGCATGCTCAGTATCATTGTGGAGAACCAAGAGGGCCTCTAACTGTAACAATGTTCATGGTTGTGATGTTTTTTTTTTTAAATAAAATTCCAAATGTTTATAAACAGTCATCCTTCTCAGCCTCTGTTCCACAGTCACTGCATGTCTGCTGGGAACGTGCTCCCAACCAGGAGAGGGGTGCCTTCCACATAATAAACAGTTTGTTCAGGGGTGGTGTGACATGGAAACACAGCCTCTGTCCCTGACAGCCTCTCAAAAGACCCACTAGTGTCCAAAGGTTCAAGGAGAGATCCAGGTTAGGGAGGCACAGAAGACTTGCCATGGGATCAGAGGTGAGGAACTAGGAACATCTCAGGGGCTGCTGCCTCAGGCAAGGGACAGTCTTGCTCAGGTGGACTAGGATGGGCCCTCATTCCCAGCACTTCTGGACATGGATCACGCGCACCGCTCTTTGTCTGTACGTTAGTATTTTTCACCAGTGTCTCTCTAGTCATTTCCTGTGCTAATATGTATTTGATTCCCTGCATTTGAAAAACCCTCCCTTAACCTGCCATCATCCACCTCCCACCATCTAACCATCTTCCTGGCCCTTTCTACAGGGAGGTGCATGGACAGAGCCGTGTCCACCTCCTCCCTCTCTGGAACCCACTTGATTCTTTGCCTGCACTGAAACAATTGCTCTCAAGTCACCACCACCTCTAATGTTGGCAAATCAGTGGTCATTCCTTTTGTGTTCTCCATCTCTTTTTGCTTCCTTTTTCTCCTGTCCCTAAGTGCAGGAGGGCCCCAAGGCTAGCATGGGGTTCCCCTCAGCCCCCCACTGTCTTTCCTTCCACTGCTGTGGCTTTAGCCCTTTTTTCCTAGGGCCAACTTGGCTTGATTGCATGATGGGTGTAGAGCAGGGCTTGCTCCTGCCCCATCCTCCCTCCACCCCAGTTCAGCAAATTCACGAACTTGCCCGAAACCTTGGCGTCATCCATGACCCATCCTCAAACCCCAGCCCCCAACTCGGCTCTTTTCCAAATCCGGGACAATGCAAATCCACCCATGGCCCCTGCCTCCCTGCTTCTCCCCTCCCTATTTCCAGCTCTTCTTCAGAAGCCAGATGAAGGTCTGTGGTTTTTGTTTTGTTTTCTTTTGAGACGGAGTTTTGCTCAGTTGCCCAGGCTGGAGTACAAGTGGCATGATTTCAGCTCACTGCAACCTCAGCCTCCCAGGTTCAAGCAATTTGCCTCAGCCTCCAGAGTAGCTGGGACTACAGGCACCTGCCACCACATTTGGCTAATTTGTATTTTTAGTAGAGATGAGTTTCACCATCTTAACGAGGCTGGTCTTGAACTCCTGAACTTGTGATGCACCCACCTCGACCTCCCAAAGTGCTGGGATTACAGGCATGAGCCACCGCACCTGGCTGGTTGGTGGTTGTGGCTGGGTTTTGTTTTTTTGTGTTTTTTCTTTGAGACGGTGTCTAACTCTGTCACCCAGCCTGCAGTGGCGCCATCTCAACTCACTGCAACCTCCACCTCCCAGGTTCAAGCAGTTCTCTGCCTCAGCCTCCTGAGTAGCTGGAATTACAGGTGCTCGCCACTGCACCCAGCTAATTTTGTATTCTTAGTAGAAATGATGATTCACCATCCTAGCCAGGCTGGTCTTGAACTCCTGACCTTGTGATCCACCTGCCTCAGCCTCCAAAACTGCTGGGATTACAGGCATGAGCCACGACACCCTGCTTGTTGCTGTTTTTTGAGATGGTCTTGCTTGCTCTCACCCAGACGAGTGCAGTGGCACAATCACAGCCTTGACCTCCTGAGCTCAAGCGATCTTCCCACCTCAGCCTCCTGAGTATCTGGGACTACAGGTATGCACCACTACACCCACTAATTTTTTTGATGTTTTTGTAGAGACCAGGTCTCACTTGCCCAGGCTGGTCTCAACTTGGGCTCAAGCAATCATCCTGCCTCAGCCTCCCAAAGTGCTGGGATTACAGACGTGAGCCACCGCACTTAGCCCAGACCAACTTGACATGGGAGGTCATCTCCATTCTCAAAACCATTTGGTGGCTCCAAGCATGCTTGCCATGCTCCCAAAAGACACCTGGGTTTCCAGCTGCCCTGCTCTGCCTTGCTCACCGGTCCAGCCAGCACTGTTCCTCCAAGGGGCCAAAGGTGCTTTCTGCCTTGATGTGTCAGAGCCAAGGTGCATGCACACCTATGAGGCCCAAACTTGACCAGGGCATCACTGGGCCCCTGCATCGTGCCAGGCATTGCACTAAGTACCTCCGCGTGTTTAATTCCTAAGTAACTTTCAAGGCAGGTAACATATGACACCCACGTGCAGATGGGATGGGAATATCGAGGTCAAGGGAGCACTTGCCATTGAGAGGCCAAGTTGAGCTAAAGGTGGTCACCCTCCAGACCCCAGACATTCACCCTCCCACCACCCCACTGTACACAGGCACCTGCTTCTGAAAGGGTGGGTGCTCTGGCAGCAAAGAACATGATCTGCAGCTGCCAGCACTAAGGGAAGACCAAGCAGCCCTCTCTGGAAGGGTTTGATTCCTGGATGCTGCATAGGCTCCCCAGGAGTAGCCTTATGTCCCTGCCTTGAGAGGGGTTTGTTGCTGGCACTAAATAGCCCTGGTAGAGATGTTTACAGCAGGCAGGACTATTTTTCTCAGCCCAGAGAAACTTTTGGACTGCTCTGGGCACAGATGCTCTCAGGTAGTGTGGATTCTGAGCCTGTGTCAAAGGGCTGAACGAAGCCGGCTGGTGCCAGGGCATGAAGGAGGTGGGCAGGTCAAAGAGCAGAGCAGGTGGAGAAAAAGCCTGCCCTATACCCCACACCCTGCTCAAACTCCCCAAAAGCACCTAGACTAAAAGTTTCCAACACAAGCTTGAGGTCCCACCAGGCCACACTGCACAGGCCTCAACAAAAGTGGTAGGGTCCATGGGAAGACATCTGTGCTCACAGGGAGTGGCTTCCTTGCTCGATGGGAAGGAGCACAGGACTGCAGCAGCTGTGGAGCTGAGGACAGTGTCGTCTGTGACAGGGACGACAGGTGGCCTTCATGCTGTTCCCACCTGCCCCACACCTGACAGATCTGCTGGGCGCAGGGCCGGCCATGAGGACAGTGTGATGCAAGCAGGTTGGAAAAAGCCCACTTGGTTTTTCCAGTTTTGCATCTCTCTTGTGGAGAGCACTGGAGGCAGCTCAGGGTCATCTGTCCCACAGCCAGAGCAGAAGCTGACCAGCAGGAGTCCTTGGAGCCAAGCCCACATCTGGATACAGCAGCCCAAAGCCTCCTGCGAGTCCCTCACTCATCCCAGGCTGTGCTCAGAGCCTCAGTCCAGACTAGAGAACTTTGAGTTCTAATCCAGCCAGTGCTGGAGGTTCCTGGAGCTGCCTGGTAGCAGGGCTGCAGCCCACAATGAGGGTTTTGCTTGAAGGCTCCACAACCATCATCTGACTAGCTGCAACCAAGGCCAAGCAGGCTGCTGGCTGGCACACAGCAGTGGGTGTAAGAAACTGGCCATGTGCCCTCTGGCCAAAGGCCAGAAGGAGCCCACATGAGAGCCACAGCATTCTGTGCAGAGGTCAGTGGCCTCAAGGGTCTGTGCAGATGGGCTCAGGGCCCCTATAGCCCAAACCTCCCTGTCCCTCCAGCAGTTTCTGTGGCTTCTCTTGGTCCTTCAAAGAACAAGGGAGATCGTGTAGAATCTGAGGCTTTCCCAGAGGTGGCCCCATGGGCCCTGGGCCACCACATGACAGAGGCGGTCAAAGCTAGGGCCCACCATGCCCTGGGCCAGGGGTCTGACCACCCCAGTGAAGTCTGCACTGTGGCAGCCACATGTCCTGGAATCAGGTATGGGAGGCTATGTTCTACAACAGACCTCTTATCACACCACACAGCTCATGGGAGAGAGGGAGAAAGGAATCTCTTTATCATCCCTTCTCCCCAGAGACGAGGACTTGCTGAGCCAGGCCATACTGAGCTGGGTAGTGGCATTATTTTTCACAACCACATGATGTGACTACTACTACTGTCCCATTTTACAGATGCTGCCACTGAGGCTCAGGGAGCTTCACCATCCCACCCAATGACCAATGGCAGAACCTGGGTTCAGTCCAAATTCACCTGTGTCCAGGGGCCCGAAATGCAACAAGGTAGGTACAAGCAAGAATCAAATGACTGCAGAGCTGCTGGCTACACACATACTTGCCTTCTCTGGGTCTCAGTTTCCCCAAATTGTAAAATGAGAACACCTAAGAGTATCATAGCTCATTGAGGTATTTTGAGGATGAAATTGTTTAGTGTCCACACCCTGATTCACCCCTACCCCAAACCCTCCTCCATCTCCAGCAGCCCTCCCCTCCTAGGTGTTAGCACGTCCGCCCTCCCAGTGCTCAGCCCTGGGAGTCATCCTGGACTCCTCTGTCCTCACACTCAACCAATCCCACAGCACATCAGCTCTACCCTGACAATATGGCCAGAATCCAGCACCCTCTCACCACCTGAGGTTTCCTCTGAGGCTCCAGCTCCTGCCCTGGCTGCCACAGCAGTCCTGGCAGCCCCAGGGAATGTGAAAACCTAAGCCAACCTCCCCTGCCGTAAATCATTCCAAGGCTCCTGTGCCCACAAGGCCCTGCTTGATCGGTCTGGGGCCTCTCTAATCTCTCTACCTCCTCCCTCGCCCACCTCCCTGCACTCCAGCCTCAGCCACCTCCCCAGTCTTCTTGAGCAGGCTGGACACAGGGCCACCTCAGGGCCTTTGTACTGGCTGTTCCCTCTCCCTGAAACACTCTCCCCCTCCAGGTAGCCCCGACCTTCCTCCCTCACCTCTTTTCCTGATAAGGGATTTTATTTTTTGAGATGGAGCCTCACTCTGTGGCCCAGGCTAAAGTGCTGGGTGCAGTGGCTTACACCTGTAATCCCAGCACTTTGGGAGGCCGAGGCGGGCAGATCACAAAGTCGAGAGTTCAAGACCAGCCTGGCCAGCATGGTGAAACCCTGTCTCTACTAAAAATAGATAAAATTAGCGGGGCGTGGTGGCGTGTGCCTGTAGTCCCGTCTACAGGACTACAGGAGGGTGAGGCAGGGGAATTGTTTGAACCCGGCAGGTGGAGGTTGCAGTGAGCTGAGATTGCACCACTGCACTCCAGCCTGGGTGACAGAGCAAGACTCTGTCTCAAACAAAAAACGAAAATAAAGAGGCTGAGTGCGGTGGCTCATGCCTGTAATCCCAGCACTTCAGGAGGCTGAGGTGGGTGGATCACCTGAGATCAGGAGTTTGAGACCAGCCTGGCCCATATGGTGAAATCCTGTCCCTACTAAAAATGCACAAATTAGCTGGGCATGGTGGCAGGCACCTGTAATCCCAGCTACTCTGGAGGCTGAGGCAGGAGAATGGCTTGAACCCAGGAGGCAGAGGTTGCAGTGACCTGAGATTGAGCCACTGGACTCCAGCCTGCGTGACACAGTAAGACTCCATCTCAAAAAAAAAAAAGGAAAGAAAAGGTCACAAGAACTCTGGGATGATGCCTGTGAGTGGTGTCTGGCACCAAGAGTCCTGGCTCACAGTAGGTGCTCAACAAATGCTGCTGATCCTAGGACGAGGGCATTCCCATAATCGTCATGTTCAAATCCCAGCTCCACCAGCTGCTCTCCTGACCAGGCACCCCAGTTGGGCACGAGTGTCCCTCACAGAGGTGACACACCAGTCCGTTCAGGTCAAGGGCGCAGAGCAGGCCCGGCAGCACACAGTAGGAGACTTACTAGAGCTCTGAGCCTGGCTGCGGTTGGCGGCGCTTCCCTGCAGGCCGGCCCCGCCCGTGCAGCATGGCTGCCGCCCAGACCCGCCCAGCGTCCCACCCAGCCCAGCCGACAGCAGCAGGGGGCAGGATTTCCCGCTGATCTCCACGTCCGTCCTCTGCAGTTTAAAAAGCGCCCAGCGGGGCTTAACCCTCCCACGTCCGGCCGGCCTCCGGTGCCTCTGTACCTTGTTCTTTGCAGAACCCCGGCCTTGGCCCCCTGCCTACTTCTCTGAGTTCCAGTATCCTCATCTGTAAAATGGGTTCCCCTAACCTCAGGGTCAAAAACGAGCATTCAGGGAGCACAAGGAGCCCTCGCAGCCCTGGCCGAGTGGGCGTCAGTCACCCGGGCCATCCTCCCCCTCCCCGCGGCGGTGCCAGTTATCTGGCCTGGGGAGGTCCACCCGGGAGGAGGTGACTTTGCAGCCCCCGGCTGCTATCGCTTCCTGACTTCATCTTGGGAACAGGCCGTGCTGTGCGTCCGCTTGGGGAGCCCACCGTCCGGGGAGGGGGGCGATTAAAAGGTCCCAACCTCCTCCGCAGGAGACCAAAGAGGGTGGATGGGGCCGTGGGGACTAGGCTGGGTGGGGGTGAGGCGCCTGCGCTGGTCGCAGTCGTCTGGGGGCCCTGGGGCCCTCTGCGCCGAGGGCGCTCGAAGACCCAGGGCTCCTAGCCCTATCGCTCCGGGAGACCCCAGCTCCTTCCCAGCCTGCCCCGCCAGCCCGGGGAAAAGGCGGCCCCTTTAAGAGCACACGGCCCCGCCCGCCCGCCCCCTCTGGGCCGGATCCGAATTCCAGGGAGGCGGGGCGGAGACAGCGGCGAGGAGGAGGCTGCGGCGCGGGACGGATCGAGCTGCGGCTCGGGCGGCGCCTCCCTGCGGCGGGCCCGGCCCGGCTCCGGCCCCCGCCGGGGCGATGCTCCCCGGGGCCGCGGGATGAGCCAGGTGAGCGCGGGGACCCCCAGCACTCCCTGCCCGATGCGCACGGACGGCGGGGCCGGGCAGCGGCGTCCGCGGCCTCTGTTTCCTGGGGCTGTGTGACCTTGGGCGGCCCCGTGCCCTCTCTGGGCCCAGGCCCGAGCACCGGTGGGGCCTGCGGAGGCCGCTCGGAGCCCTGGCGCCACAGGCTCCGGCCTGTGGAGCTGGGGAGGCTTCTTGGAGGAGGCGGGGCCTGGCCCTGCCCCGGGTTGCCGAGACCAGCCACGCTGCACCGCCTGGGGTCCTCCATCCATGGCTCTGCGACCTTCACGAGCTCAACCCTTTCTGCGCCTCAGTTTCCTCATCTGTAAAATGGAAATGATGTCTCCGCGCGCTCAGCCTTAATGCGGTCATGCTGTTACTGACACTATCTGCTGCTGCTATGTCGTTGTTCATGATGGCACAGCCCTTATGGAAGGGGGGCCAAGGGAGGCGCGGGGACCTTCCCACAGCGTGTGGGGTGGGCACCAGCCCTGAGCCATGCAGATAACCCACTCTGAGGTCAGGACCTGGGTTCCTTTTGTGTCCACTGAGGGCCCTAGCCTTTGTCTTCACCTCTCTAGGTCCCAGCCATTCACAATGGGCACCTCCCTGCCTGAGAGAGGCCCCAGCCAAGCCCCAGTTTCCACCCCAGAAAGCCACACAGCAAACACTTGTGAACCCTAGGTTTATAAAAATTATCCCATAGAGTCCTATGAGGCAGGGAATGGTACTGTACCCATTCGCAGATGAGGAAACTTGAGGCACTGATGTTTCCCGGAGCCAACATGGAAACCAGGCATTTGGCCCAAGTGACAGACTGGTGCAGGGGGCCAGCAGCTTAGTTTATACTGAGTGCTTGCTGGGTCCTCACAGCAATCCTGACCTGTGTTCCTGCCCACAGTGACTCGGCTGGTCCGGGCATGGCGGACCCAGTGGCGGGCATTGCGGGCTCGGCGGCCAAGAGCGTGCGGCCGTTCCGCTCCAGTGAGGCCTACGTGGAGGCCATGAAGGAGGACCTGGCCGAGTGGCTCAATGCCTTGTACGACCTGGGTCTCCCGGGTGGTGGCGATGGCTTCCTGACGGGGCTGGCCACGGGCACAACCCTGTGCCAACATGCCAATGCTGTGACCGAGGCTGCCCGCGCATTGGCAGCTGCGCGCCCAGCCCGAGGTGTGGCCTTCCAGGCGCACAGTGTGGTGCCCGGCTCCTTCATGGCCCGCGACAACGTGGCCACCTTCATCGGCTGGTGCCGCACGGAGCTGGGAGTGCCGGAGGTGCTTATGTTTGAGACCGAGGACCTGGTGCTGCGCAAAAATGAAAAGAGCGTAGTGCTGTGCCTGCTGGAGGTGGCGCGGCGTGGGGCCCGCCTGGGCCTGCTCGCCCCACGCCTAGTGCAGTTTGAGCAGGAGATTGAGCGGGAGCTGCGTGCTGCACCCCCAGCCCCCAACGCCCCTACTGCTGGGGAGGACACCACTGAAACCGCCTCTGCACCAGGGACTCCTGCCCGCGGCCCCCGAATGACGCCCAACGACCTGCGCAACCTCGATGAGCTGGTGAGTCCCCCAGCACCAGGTATCAGGGACCCGACAGCACCGCCAGGGCCTGCGATCTGTCCCTGAACCTCCCAGGGTCCACCCAGAACAGCCTGCCCCACAAAGAGTGCCCATGTTGAGCACCAAACCAAGGAACGTAGACCTGACCCCAAGGAAATGAACGGGTAGCCCACAGAGAGGGAGGTACTGGGGAGATCATGCAGCCCAGCTGAGCTTGGGATAGGATCTGGGATCCTGGCACGATCTTCCCTCGCTTTGTGTGCTGTACCCCAACTGAGCTTGTGCATTCCTTCTTCTGGGGGGCTGCATGATTGGGGCACTTCCTTGGTGCCCGCCCTGCACTCAGTCTTAGGCAGATGTGCCCACAACTTCATGGAGGCTTGAGGTTGAGTGTGCTGTGATGCTCAGTTGATATGAGGTGCGGAAAGCCCTAGGCAAGGTGCCTGGCACACAGTAGGTGACCCTGGGGGCTCTGCAGATCTCCCCATTCCCCAGGCACCCCTGGGAAGTCTAGCCGAGTTGCTTCTGTTGCTAGGAGTGAGGGTCCTGTTGGGAGCTTCAGGATTCATTCTAAGCATAGAAGGTGCCAGGCCCTGCCCCCAACTCTCTCGTCTCCCAGGATCTGGGTGGCCCCTGCCACCCCTGGGGCTGGACCAAGAGTTTCCTTCTTATCAGAAAGTCAGGACTGTGATGTGCCTGCCTGGGAGGCGGATAGCGGATGGCCATGGGCAGAGCCTGGGGCCCCACCCCCTGTCCCGGGCCAGGGTCACTCAAGGCCCCACCTGCTTATTTCCTCTGGCGGCGGGCGTTGCTGCTGCTGTGGGCGGGAAGGCGGGCGGGGAGGCGGGCTGGGCGCCCACATAGCCAGCCTGGCAGCTCTGGCTCTGGGGGGACCGTATGTGGTGTGTGCTTACCCAGCCAGTGGCCTGTGTGTGTGTCCCACGTGTCTGTGGTACCCCTCCACATCAGTGCCCACCCAGGGGACTGGGGCCCACTGCACCTGTGTCCCGTAGCCTGCCTGACCTCCCTGTGGACCCCAGCCTTCTTGTCTGGGAAGTGGGTGAAGGGCAGTGAGGATAGGCTCTGGGGCTCCCCCAGGCCTCTGGCATGTTCCTTACCAGGTCTCAGACCCTGGCCTGACCACAGCCCCCTCATCTCATCCTGGGTAGCTCCCTGGGCCCAGAGAACCAAGAAGGGGGAACTGGTCACATGTGGAAGCTGTACCCCCATCTGGGGCAACAGTCTCCATCCCCACTTCCCCAGAAGGCCTGACTTCCTCCTGACCCTGGAACGGCTGACATTAAGCCCCAGGAGGAGGACTTGACCTCTGACCCCTACCCTCTCTCTGGCCTCAGGTGAGGGAGATTCTGGGCCACTGCACCTGCCCAGACCAGTTCCCCATGATCAAGGTCTCAGAGGGGAAGTACCGTGTGGGGGACTCCAGCCTGCTCATCTTTGTGCGGGTAAGGGCCTGTGGCCACCCCAGTGGGCAGCAGCTAACGGGGTGGGCTGCCGGGCCCCCAGGACACAGCCATGACCTGCCAATGCCTGCAGGTGCTGAGGAGCCATGTGATGGTGCGAGTGGGTGGCGGCTGGGACACGCTGGAGCATTACCTGGACAAGCACGACCCATGCCGCTGCTCCTCCACTGGTCAGTGCTGGGGCAGGGCTGGGCGTGGGCGGGCAGCGGACTTCCCTCTGTGGCTCTGTCCCTCACATGCTGCCTGTCGTCTCTCCCTGCAGCTCACCGTCCACCCCAGCCAAGGGTCCGCACCTTTTCTCCACAGAGGGTGTCGCCTACCCCCAGTCCCCGCCCTGCTAGCCCCGTCCCTGGAAGTGAGCGCCGGGGTTCCCGGCCTGAGATGACTCCCACTAGCTTACGAAACACAAAGGAGGGGCCCGAGACCCCGCCCAGGTGAGATGCAGGAGGACGAAGGGTGAGGGGTCCAGCGGGTAGGGGGGCATCAGCCCTGGTCTGCATGGGTTGCCTATGCGCCAGAGTGACTCACACCCTGGGAAAAGTTCCCGTGGGTGGGGGCGGGCTTGGCTTCCCATCTCCACGGCAACCCAACCAAACCAGCAACACAGCTGGGCGGGCCCTGTGGCTGGGCAGCCGCCAGTCCAACCCCTGCTTCCTCTGGCCGGTCCTGGGAAGGGGGTGTCTACAGCCCAGGAAACTTCTTCTTCCGTGGCTTTTGGGGCCATGGGTGGCTGGAGGAAGCTGCTCACTTCTCCCTGGAAGTCCCCAGGACAGATCGATGCCCCTGACAGCCCTGTCCACCCGCCACATGCCCTGCTGTTCCTCTCTGCCCGTTCTGAATGCCAGTCTTTTTGTGGTACCCCATCTCTCTCTCTTGTCCCCCTGCCCCAGGCCCCGGGATCAGCTGCCCCCCCATCCCCGCACCCGCCGCTACTCCGGGGACAGTGACTCCTCAGCCTCCTCTGCCCAGAGCGGTCCCCTTGGTTCCCGCAGTGACGACACAGGCACTGGCCCCCGGAGGGAGCGACTCAGCCGGCGGCTGACTACAGGCACCCCGGCCTCTCCGAGACGGCCTCCTGCCCCGCGCAGCCAGTCGCGAGATCGGCCGGATCGGGGTCGGCCCCGGGGAGCCCCAGGAGGCAGGGGAGCTCAGCTGTTGGCCCCCAGCCCTGCCCGGCGGGCCCGGAGCCAGAGCCGCGAGGAGCAGGCAGTGCTGCTGGTGCGCAGGGATCGAGACGGGCAGCATTCCTGGGTCCCAAGGGGCAGGGGCAGTGGAGGCTCGGGCAGGAGCACACCCCAGACTCCCCGTGCTCGCAGCCCTGCAGCATCCCGGCTTTCCCGGGTCTCCAGCCCCAGTCCAGAGTTGGGCACCACACCAGCCAGCATCTTCCGCACACCCCTGCAGCTCGACCCACAGCAGGAGCAGCAGCTGTTCCAGCGCCTGGAAGAGGAGTTCCTGGCCAATGCCCGGGCCCTTGAGGCTGTTGCTAGCGTGACCCGCACTGGACCAGCCCCTGACCCAGCTCGGGCCCCCGACCCTCCAGCTCCTGACTCTGCCTACTGTTCCTCCAGCTCCTCCTCTTCATCCCTCAGTGTCCTGGGTGGCAAATGTGGCCAACCTGGGGACTCTGGCCGGACGGCCAATGGGCTGCCCGGGCCCCGAAGCCAAGCCCTTTCCAGCTCCTCCGATGAAGGCAGCCCCTGCCCTGGCATGGGGGGGCCACTAGATGTATCTGGGAGCCCCCTGGCTGGCCCTGAGCCCTCGAGGACCTGGGCACGGGGTCGGATGGACACACAGCCAGACCGTAAACCCTCACGCATCCCCACGCCTCGGGGCCCCCGCCGCCCCTCTGGACCCGCGGAGCTTGGGACCTGGCATGCCCTGCACTCAGTCACCCCAAGGGTTGAGCCAGATTCCTGGATGTGATGGACCAGTTCAGCTGTCCCCAGACCCCATCCCTTTTCCTTTGTGGCCTTAACCCCTCTGCATCAGGGAGCCCCCTCCACCTCGAGTACCAGACCTCATGGGACCAGACCCCTTGGGACCACATGGCACAATGGGACCTCTGTTGTACATTCCGGTTGGGGGATGAGCGTTGCTATTTAATTACTAATATTGAATGCCTTAGAGGAGGCCGGGGCAGCCCGGTGTCCTGAAGACCTGTGGCCCAGCAGAGCCTCTGATAGTAAAGTTTTGCTCCAGCCACCTGTCTGCTTCTTGAAGACGCCGCCTTGGGGCCATTCAGACCCTTTTAAGGACCCTGGAGTTAACTGCCTGGAGGCCAAGCCTGGCAGCTCTGACCTCTAGGCTTAAGGCTTTACCCTGCCCGGCCCAGAAATCCCAGGTGCACTCGAATTATTTTCCCTTTTATTATCCTGCGATAGGTGTGGCATAAAGAATACGTCCAGTGAAGCTCCAGGAGCAGGCTGCGTGTTTCCAGTCAAATTCATAGCCAAGTCCTTTCCATCTAATGAGACTGTGACCCCAGAAAGGACTGATTATCTCCAAAGGAGCCTGGGACCTGGTTGGGTCCAATGAGGTTCAAAGAGGGGTCCGTCGCTTAGGAGACTGGGTCGGAGCTTTCCTCATCCAATCAGGGCAGAGATTGCCTGTCCGAGTGAAGTTGGGCGATCCTGTCCAATCCAGCTCCCTGACTGCCCAGTCACAAGGTGGGGCCCATGGATGGCATGGTCCAATCAGGTCACATGAGGCTGCAGCGTGCCGGATGCAGCGCCCCCTGCAGGCGCAGGGCCGGGTGTGCAGGGCGCGCGCGCACCAGAGCGCAACGCAGCAGCTCGCGGAAGAGACGCAGCACGTGCCAGTTGTACTTGGCCGAGCACTCGAGGTAGCCGCAGCGCCAGCCCCTGCGCACCAGGGCGGCCAGCGCGCGCCGTGGTCCGAAGCGCAGCCGCTGCCGGTCCCGCTTGTTGCCTACCACGAGAATGGGCGCTTCGGGCGCGCCCGCCGGCCTGAGGGCCGAATGGAAATGAGAGACGCGGTGCCAGAGACCCCACCGCCGGAGAATTCCCCCAGTGGGTATACACACGCAGGCGCATTTCATTCCTACGGCCAGAGACCCCCCTCCCCCGACGAACTCCAGGCCCGTGTGGGCCAAAGATCACATACAGCTGAAGACCTTTCCACTGGCGAAGGCCTAAGACCTGGCCCACGACGTCGGGAGGCCCTACACACTCTCTTCGAGCAAAGGCCCAGCTAGACCTGCCCTAGCTCACCACCGCCAGACCTACCCTAGCTCCCCACCACCAGTCCTACCGCGCCCCCACCTGGTCTCCGCGATGCGCTGCCGCAGGGCCTTCACGTAGTCGAAACTGTCCGGGCTGCAGATGTCGTAGACGAGCACGAAGGCGTCCGTGTCCTGCAAGCTCCAGTCCTTAGAGTCTGGCCACTCCTGGGGACGGGAGGCCAGGGTTTGCGGGAGCCTCCTTTTCACCCTCCCGCTCTCGAATCCTCTGCAGGAGCCTTGGACGCTAAACCTACAGTTCATCCTCAGGCCAACATCACCTCCATCCAGACCTCTGTGCCCCTCCCCCAAGCTTCCCGGGCCCGGTCTCATGACCACCAGGATAAAATTTTCCAAATCGTGCCTGGAGCCTGTCAGCCACCCTCTTTCACCCTTGGTCTCCCCTCTGCTCACCCCGAATCTTCCTCTTTTCAGCTTTCCCCAACTCGGCTCAGACCACTCTCCTCCCCAGACGCTCTCAGTGCTTGCCACTGCCTCTAAGACTTAATTCCAAAGCCCTCGGCCCGAGCCTCGTGGTCCACCACGCCCCCAGACTGTCAGCTGTAACCGCTTATGCCCCTGGCGGAAGCACCTGCTGGTCTTTCCACCTGGAATGCTTTTGCCGTTTCCTGTTCTCAGAACTTCACTCGGTCTTCCAGGTTCGGCTCAAATGCCACGCCCTCCAGGAAGTCCTGCTTAATCCTGCCTGCTGTTTCCTCTTCGCCTCTCTAGGGTCAGAGGTCTGTCCCCGACTATGCACAAATTACTAAACGAGCCTTCCCTCCAGGGCACAGAAATGTGGGGGCAGAGAATGACCCCCCCAGCCCTCGTAGAGAGTAGAAAGTACACCCCTGCTTCTGGCCCCAGTCTCTCCCAACTGTATGTAGCTCTGCTCAAGGCCCCAGACACAAACCACACTCTCAAGGAGACACTGCCATGCACCACCACGAGCTGCTCCACACCCCCAGAGGAGGCAGGCAAAGGTGGAGGCGCTCACAGGAGCAAGGGAACGCCCCTGGGCAAAATCGCCCGGCCTCCAGCCTGGGCTTGGGCGTCTCCAGGTCGGCGGGAGGGGCTGAACGGCAAGTATCCCAGGACGCACACGCATCCTTCCATCCCGGACCACAGCTAGGCTCCCGAGGCCTCCACGCGGACACGCACGTGTGCACCGAGCACGCACACCCCTCACACTGTCACACACCCTTGCCCGCTCCTCGAGCCGCTACCTCCGAACCCCCGGGGCTTGAACCGGGGTCAGCGACATCGCCGTCGCGGATGCTCAAGTCGTAGACGGCGCCGTCGAGCAGCACCGCGGGTCGGTAGAGGCGCGGCCCGTCCGTGGGCCGGTGGCGCTCGGGATAGTCACCGAACAGGAACTGGCGGATGATGGCCGTCTTGCCCACGCCCGGGGCACCTAGAACCGCCACCCGCAGGCTGCCCCCCATGGCCGGCCGGCGCTGCCGCTCCCTGCGCCGGAAAGCCTCATGGGCCGGCGCTGCGCCGAGTGCCCCCCGGCCGTGCGCCCTGCGCCCTGCGCGCCCTGCCCAGTGCGCCCTGGCCCCGCCGCGTTTCTCGTCGCCCCTCGGAGCACCGAGACCGGAGTGTGCAGACCCAAGGCCGGGGCTGGCGGAATGAGGGCGGACAGACAGCGGAGTGGGCAGACAGGTGGCGGGCGCGCGAGCGGCTCCGGCGGGTGCCGAAGCTTGGGAGAGAGCAGACCCGGCGCGGTGCTCAGACACCGCCTCCGCCCCGCAGCGCCAACCCAGGCGCCGGCGGCCGCGCGGGGCCCCGAGGTCCGCCTCCCTTGCGGCGCGGGTCCCGCAGCGGTGCGGGGCGCGGGGTGCAGCGCTGCCTCCCGGAGCCTCTGTGTCTCTGTCCTTCTCTCGCTTCCGCGCCCGGAGCCGCCGCCCCAGCCGGCGGCGCGAGCGAGCGGGGCCTCCCGGAGGCGGCGATAAGGTAACCGCCCGCCCCTCCCACCTTCCCCCACCGCCCGGGACGCCCCTCCCAAGAAGGGCCGCAGGAAGGTGACTAGGGGACAGAGATCCCGGAGAGGGTCCACCCGTTCCTTACCCCTCCGCGTGTCCCGCTCTTCTCACCCGCTCCAAAATAGAAACCCCTTCCTACCCACGGCCGCGGCCGCTCCTCCAAACACTGCTCACCCCACGCTGGCTCCCGACAAACCCCGGCCCCCGGAGACAGGCCGCCCGGGGTCCGAATGGGGGGGCGGCTGTGTGACCTTGGGCGAATCGCCGCACTGCGCTGGGTTTGGGCTCCAAATCCATCACAGGCAGACACCTCAAGAGGCTCTGACCCTTTCTTTAGAGCCTACTATGTGCCAGGCCCTTTACTAAGCTATTACCTACGTGATTCTCGATCCTAGCCTCGGCCTGGCATCCCCGGTTGAGAGAAGAAACAGGCCCGAGAGGGGAATCCGCAAGGTTAGAAGGTCAGTGAAGGGCCCTTAAAGTCACCTCTGAGGTCCCGCCTACCTTCCTCCTGCCCATGAGGTAAATGGCCCACACTAGACAATATTCAGACGGCCGTCCTCGAGGGCAAGTGGAGACAGAGGGTGCGAAGAGCACACCGAGTCACAGCTGCTTAGCCCCAGATCCCTGTCCCAGCAAGGCTGGAGCACCCCCATCACTAAGGCCATGTTTTCTGCGTGAGTTGCAACCCATAGTAGCTCCCCTCAAAGGGGTGCAACCTGCAAAACAGATGCCCAAAGCCCAAGTTCCCCCTCCCTGGAGCTAGTGGAGAAGCTCCTGCCCCATCACAGCTTGGAAAGCCTGGGTTAGCCCAGCCCCCCATCCTCTGCCTCTGCTCTCCTCCCGGCTGTGTGGGGGCTCCCACGTCTCTGACCTGCACATGACAGTGCTCACGAAATGGCCAAAAATGCACAGATATCATCTCTGCACTGACTAAAGAGTTCATTTATTCATCTCAACAAATATTCCAAATCTTATTGCTTGTCAGGAGGCTGAGATGGATTTTAAAAACAGACAACAGAAAAAAACAAATGTTCTTCCTTAGGAGAGAGGGTTCTAGAACACATGGGATCTAGGAACTGTCAAAGCACAGACAATGTACCCACCCCAGCCCAGGGGAAGTAGAAGAGCTAAATCCTGAAGGAGGAGGAGGCACATCCTCCAGAGAGCCCATCCATCTTGACAACCAGAAAGTGTCTCCAGGACAATGGCTGTGCTTTCATCCTTCCATGCTGGATCAGGGGCTGGGGTCCACTTTCACTCCTCTCCTCAGCCACTAGGGAGCTCAGAACCACCTCTGTCCAGTATTCCAGGTCTTTTAGCTCAGTGAGTGGAGACTGCTGGCTTCATCTTTCTTTCCTACCATGATATTTCCCTTCACTTTATGTCCCCTTTCAGGTTGTAACTTTTCAGACTTCTGGGTTTTGTTGTTTGAGATAGGGTCTTTCTCTGTCACTCAGGCTGGAGTACAGTGGTGCAATCATAGCTCACTGCCTCCTCGACCTCCTGGGGTCAAGTGGTCCTTCTTGCTTCAGCCTCTAAAGTAGCTGGGACTGCAGGTGCACACTATGACATCCAGATAATTTGTTTATTTTTATTTTTTGTAGAGGTGTAATCTCACCATGTTGCCCAGGCTGGTCTTAAACTCCTGGCTTAAGTGATTCTCCCTCCTCAGCCTCCCAAAGTACTGGGATCACAGGCGTGAGCCACCATGTCTGGCCAAACTTTTCAGGCTTCTGGGTTTTGTGAGCTGCTTCAATTCCTTTGGGGAATAAGGCAAGGAATAAATAAGAAGGCACTCAGTAACTCAGTAGTGTGTGGAGCGATCAGCAGGATTTTTTTTTTTTTTTTTTTTTTTTTTTTTTTGAGATAGAGTTTCCCTCTGTTGCCCAAGCTGGAGTGCAATGGTGCCATCTCGGCTCAAGACAAACTTCCACCTCCCAGGTTCATGCGATTCTCCTGCCTCAGCCTCCCATGTAGCTGGGATTACAGGCATCTGCCACCATGCCAGCTAATTTTTGTATTTTTAGTAAAGACAGAGTTTTGCCATGTTGGCCAGGCTGGTCTCGAACTCCTGACCTCCTGATCCACCTGCCTTGATCTCCCAAAGTGCTGGGATTACAGGCATGAGCCACTGCGCCCGGCCCAGGACGTTTTTTTGTTTTTTGTTTTGAGACGGAGTCTTGCTCTGTCACCTAGGCTGGAGTGCAACAGCACGATCTTGGCTCACTGCAACCCCCACCTCCCAGATTCAAGCAATTCTCCTGTCTCAGCCTCCCAAGTAGCTGGGACTACAGGTGCATGCCACCATGCCCAGCCAATTTTTGTATTTTTAGTAGAGTTTCACTATATTGGTCATGCTGGTCTTGAACTCCTGACCTCAGGTGATCCACCCGCCTCGGCCACTCAAAGTGCTGGGGTTTCAGGCGTGAGCCACCGCACCTGGCCCAGGACGGTCTTTTTTAAGGTCTTCTCAATGCTAGGTGCACTCCTGCCCACCCCTGGGTGTTCTTCCTCTGGAAAGCCTTCCTTGCTTCTCTTTCTGACACTGCAGACAGAGCTGTGTGTGAGGCGTCTCTGGTACCCATGTGTATTTTTGGATGGCAAGGATAAGGGGCACTGTTTTTTTTTTTCTTTTTTTTTTTTTTAAGAGACAGGGTTTCTCCATGTTGGTCAGGCTGGTCTCGAACTCCGAACCTCA
Source organism: Aotus nancymaae (assembly GCF_030222135.1). Taxonomy (NCBI): domain Eukaryota; kingdom Metazoa; phylum Chordata; class Mammalia; order Primates; family Aotidae; genus Aotus; species Aotus nancymaae. Next base: position 4,136,474 of record NW_026988491.1, read on the forward strand.
GGTGATCTGCCTACCTCGGCCTCCCAAAGTGCTGGGATTACAGGCGTGAGCCACCACGCCCGGCCCTGAAGGGGCACTGTTGACTGGGAACATCCTGAGGCTCCCACCAAGCCCTGCAAACCCCACAAGCATGTCACGTTCCCTAGGAAACTCTCACAGCAGCATTCCTAGCAGCAGTGCCCATTTATCAAGGGCCTGCGATGTGCCAAGCCTGAACCACAGCCTCACGCTCAGAGGCTCCCAGGGACGCCATGATTGGGCCACAGTTGCCCAGCAGGAAAATGGCAGCACAGGGACCGGAACCTAGGCCTTGGCTTCCAGAGCTGGCTTTCTGAGAAGCCTAGCTTCATCTGGACCCAAAGAGCTCTAAGGAAGTGCTCAACTGAAGCTCCCTACTGAAGCCCCCCGTGGGGATGGACTTGAGGGAGGCCTCTAGGAGACCCCTAATCCACAGGGCCTGAGCTGAGCCCTGATGGGAGTGGGCAGCCCTGTGTGAGGCTTTCCGAAGACTGGCAGGCTCAATCTGCCTGTCTGCCTGGGATGTGGATTTCAGGGTTCTCTCATCATTCCCCTCACTCCTTCCCAAGGAAAGGCTGTGGGGCTCCTGCCTGCTACCCCTCTCTAATCCCTATTCCCCAGGGGCTTCCCAGGCGCTCCTCACATGCCCCCATCCAGTGCTCCAGGAACCACTCGCCAACCATGCATCTGCTCCTTTAGCAGATGGGACTGGCACTGGGCACAATGGCCAAGGTGGTCCTTGCTTGCCCTCTGTGGCAGGGAGAAAGAGACAGACATGCAGCTAGGCAGGGACAGGTGAAGACAGGAGCCCTGGGCTGGTTCAGGCCTGGGGAGATGAGGAGGTCTAGGGAAGCACCAGCCTGGTGAGAGGTGAGGGGCTTATACACATGGTGGGGATGGCTGAACAGGGGCAGGCACTGGGTGGGGAATTCTGCTTCCCCCAGTTCATTGTCCACAGCCTCCTAACACCAGCCACCTAGCCTTCACCCATATGGCTTCTTCCCAACTGGGCCTGATTCCAGCCCATCCCTGGAGTCAGGCACCACAGACTGTATCCAGCTCCTGGGGGTGTTTGTTGTGGACTCCTCTGCTGGGTCATGCCAGTGACCACTAAGTATGATCTGTCCTGGCCAGGAATCATGGCTCCACACCAGCAGTAACTCACCTCCTGCAGCCACGAATGGGGGTCACAGCTCACATGCTTGGGGTGTAGTGGGTCCTTGGACATCGTCATGGTGACTCCCACTGATCGCAGCCAGGCAGCCTCTTGAAGGCTGGTCTTACAGCCATCAGGACACGAGGTGGCCGGGCAGGGCTGTGCTTCCAAGCATCTGAAGCTTTCTTCACTTGGGTTTGAAGCTTCCTTCTAGGTTTGTGTCAGCTGTGCAAGTTACTTACATTCTCTGCACCTTGGGCTGGGTGCAGTGGCTCACGCCTGTAATCCCAGCACCTTGGGAGGCCAAGGTGGGAGGATTGCTTGAACCCAGGAGTTCCAGACGAGCTTGGGCAACATAGTGAGACCTCATCTCTATAAAAATTTTAAAAAATTGGGCCGGGCGTGGTGGCTCACGCCTATAATCCCAGCACTTTGGGAGGCCGAGGTGGGCGAATCACAAGGGCAGGCATTCGAGACCAGCTTGGCCAACATGGCAAAACCCCGTCTCTATTAAAAATACAAAAAATAAGGCCGGGCGCGGTGGCTCACGCCTGTAATCCCAACACTTTGGGAGGCCGAGGCGGGTGGATCACGAGGTCAAGAGATCGAGACCATACTGGTCAACATGGTGAAACCCCGTCTCTACTAAAAATACAAAAAAATTATCTGGGCGTGGTGGTGCACGCCTGTAGTCCTAGCTACTTGGGAGGCTGAGGCAGGAGAATTGCTTGAACCCGGGAGGCGGAGGTTGCGGTGAGCCAAGATAGCACCATTGCACTCCAGCCTGGGTAACAAGAGCGAAACTCTGTCTCAATAAAAAAAAGAAAAAGAAAAAAAAGTACAAAAAATATACAAAACTTAGCCGGGTATGGTGGCGGGGGCTTGTAGTCCCAGCTACTCCAGAGGCTGAGGCAGGAGAATCACTTGAACCCAGGAGGCAGAGGTTGCAGTGAGCTGAGATCATGCCACTGCACTGCAGCCTGGGTAACAAAGTGAGAATCCATCTCAAAAAAAAAAAAAATTAATAATTAGCTGCGTGTGGTGGTGTACACCTGTGGTCCCAGCTACTTGGGAGGCTGAGGTGGGAGGATCACTTGAGCCCTGGAGGTCAAGTCTGCAGTGAGCCATGATCACACCAGTGTATACCAGCCTGGGCCACAGAGCCAGACCTTGTCTCAAAAAGAAGAAAAGATCCTGTCTCAAAAAGAAGAAAAGACACTGTCTCAAAAAAAAAGAAACAAAAAAACAAAAAAAATCTTCTGCTTCTCAGCTTCCTTCTCTGTGAAGGGAATATTAATTGTCCTGACTTGTGGGATGCAGTAAGATGATACAAAGAGAATAAAACAAGACAACTTGTTAAATTTGGGAAGACAAAATGTATACATATAAAACTTCCATTTTTATATGTAATAGCTACAAATACGAAATCTAATGGAGGGATATGTGTGTGTACATGGGTAAACAGGTACACATGTTTTCTAGCTCTGTCAGCTGAGAGGGCCTGGAAGAAGTGACACCCAGTGGCAATGAATACATCTGGCACCTAGCTCTTGGTTTCTTTCCTTTTTATTAATAATTAATTAATTAATTAGGCCGGGCGCGGTGGCTCACGCCTGTAATCCCAGCACTTTGGGAGGCCGAGGCGGGCAGATCACTAGGTCAAGAGATCGAGACCATCCTGGCCAACATGGTGAAATCCCGTCTCTACTAAAAATACAAAAAATAGCCGGGCATGGTAGCATGTGCCTGTGGTCCCAGCTACTCGGGAGGCTGAGGCAGAAGAATCGCTTGAATCCAGGAGGCAGAGGTTGCAGTGAGCCGAGATTGTGCCATTGCACTCCAGCCTGGCAATAGAGCAAGACTCCGTCTCAAAAAAAAACCAAAAAAAGAAAAAGAAAAAAAATTAATTAATTAATTTTTTGAGACAGAGTCTCGCTCTGTCGCCCACGCTGGAGTGCAGTGGCACAATCTCGGCTCACCGCAACCTCCGCTTCCCAAGTTGAAGCGATTCTCCTGCCTCAGCCTCCCGAGAAGCTGGGACTACAGGCGCCTGCCACCAGGCCAGGCTAATTTTTTGTATTTTTAGTAGAGACAGGGTTTCACCATGTTGGCCAGGATGGTCTAGATCTCTTGACCTTGTGATCTGCCCGCCTTGGTCTCCCAAAGTGCTGGAATTACAGGCATGAGCCACTGAGCCAGGCCTAATTTATTTATTTATTTTTGAAACAGGGTCTCACTCTGTCATCCAGGCTGGAGTGCAGAGGCACAAACATGGCTCACTGCAGCCTCAACCTCCAGGGCTCAAGCAATCCTCCCATCTTAGCCTCCCTGAGTAGCTGGGACTACAGGCACACACCACCACACTCAGCTAAATTTTTGCATTTCTTTGTAGAAATAGGGTTTTGCCATGTTGCTCAGGCTGGTCTCAAGCAATCAGCTTGCCTGAGCCTCCCAAAGAGCCAGGATTATAGGTTTGAGTCACTGCATCCAGCCGCTCTTGATTTCTTTTTTCTTTTTTTTTTTTTTTGAGACGGAGTTTGGCTCTTGTTACCCAGGCTGGAGTGCAATGGTGCGATCTCGGCTCACCACAACCTCCGCCTCCTGGGTTCAGGCAATTCTCCTGCCTCAGCCTCCTGAGTAGCTGGAATTACAGGCATGCGCCACCATGCCCAGCTAATTTTTTGTATTTTTAGTAGAGATGGGGTTTCACCTTGTTGACCAGGATGGTCTCGATCTCTTGACTTCGTGATCCACCCGCCTCGGCCTCCCAAAGTGCTGGGATTACAGGCGTGAGCCACCGCGCCCGGCCCGCCGCTCTTGATTTCTAATACTGTTCTCCAGTGAAAGGAACCTGACCCCTTAGAGAGATGACTGCCTTTAGGGTTGGGGCAGGACCAGTATAAGATGATCCTGGAGCGTCTTATGGTGGCAGAAAGGAAGGAAGTGGTCAAAAACAAGGATGGTGGTATGTCACAGGGACACAGGAACCTTCTGGAAGGGGCTCCTGGTGGCCAAACCTGGAACAATTCAAGCAACAAAGTAAACAATGTTGTATGGGATTAAGCCCAGATTATAAAATAAACATCCATGAGTCTACACCGATATAAACGACTGCATAAATAAATGTGATCATTCAGCTTGCTTGCTCCCAGGAAAAAATGTCCATCTGAGAAGAAACAAGTCTTCCTTACAGAATTCCAAACATCCTCACGTAACTACTCCCCGAACCCCTTTCCAGAGTGTAGGCTGCATTAAGTGATTTGCTTCCAAAGAATACAGTACAGAAAGGGGGCTGGCTGGGTGCGGTGGCTCACGCCTGCAATCCCAACACTTTGGGAGGCCAAGGCTGGTGAATCACTTGAGTCCAGGAGTTCAATACCAGCCTGGGCAACATAGTGAGACCTCATCATTACTAAAAATAAAAATAATAATAATAAATAAAATTAGCCAGGTGTGGTGGTGCATCCCTGCAGTCCCAGCTACTTTGAGGCTGAGGTGGGAGGATCAATTGAGTGCGAGAGGTCAAGCCTGTAGTGAGCTGTGTTTGTGCCTCTGCACTGGAGGACAGAATGAGACCCTGTCTTAGGAAAAAAAAAAAAAAAAGGAGAAAATAACTTCACAGTAGAGAAACCTGCAAACATGCAAACATTACCTTGGCCAGGTGATCCAGGCAAATGTGATGGTTAGCATGTCACCCTGATATGCTGGAACAGGAAAGTCACCTGTGTGGTATTCTTCCTAAAAAAAAAACATAATCCCAGGCTGATCATGAGAAAAACACCCAACAAACCCAAACTGAGGGACTGTCTACAGAATATATTACCAAGCAGGACTCCTTGAAACAGTCAAGGTCATGAAACACCAACAATAGCTGAGAAACTCTCACATATATAAGGAAACATGAGCACCACGTGGAATGTGGGTTTCTGGAACAGAAGGACACCAGTGGAAAACTAGTGAAACCTGAATAAAAAATGAAGCAGACTGCCAGGCACAGTAGCTCACGACTATAATCCTAGCTAGCACTTTCGGAGGCTGAGGCAGGAGGATCACTTGAGGTCAGGAGTTTGAGACCAGCCTGGCCAACATTGTGAAACCCCACCTCACTAAAAATACAAAAATTAGCTGGGCATGGTGGCACATGCCTATAATTCCAGCTACTCAGGAGGCTGAGGCAGGAGAATCGCTTGAACCCAGCAGGCAGAGGTTACAGTGAGCTGAGATCATGCCACTGCACTCCAGCCTGGGCGACAGAGTGAGACTCTGTCTCAAAAAGAAAAATAACTAAATGGGTGCTTTTAAATTATATAAGATGTAATTTATGTTACTTTATATTACAAACATATATTACTTCTATATTCATATATATTTATAAATACATGCTTACATTCTAAATACATATGGGAAATAATGGAAGAGGGTCCATTTACAAAATAAGTCAACATAGAAAATACTCAGGACTACATGTAGAACAAATGTGTGTGCAAGAAAACTTAAAATATTATAGACAGAGAACCTGAATCAATGGGAAAGCATCTACTCCTGTTCTTTACATATAAAGATCCAATATTATTATTTTATTTATTTACTTTTTTGAGATGGAGTCTCACTCTGTCGCCCAGGCTGGAGTGCAGTGGCACAATCTCAGGATATTGCAACCTCTGCCTCCCAGGTTCAAGCTATTCTCCTGCCTTAGCCTCCTGAGTAGGTGGGATTACAGGTGCCTGCCACCAGGCCCGGCTAATTTTTTGTATTTTTAGTAGAGATGGGGTCTCACCATGTTGGCCAGCCTGGTCTTGAACTCCTGATCTCAGGTGATCCACCCGCCTCGGCCTAAGAAAGTGCTGTGATTATAGGCATGAGCGACCGTGCCTGGCCAGATCCAATATTATTACTGACATCATTACAAGAAGGTCAGTCTCCATAAATTAATGTAAACATTTGATGTGGGCCAAATAATATGATCAATTTTTTTTTTTTTGAGACGGAGTTTTTCTCTTGTTGCCCAGGCTGGAGTGCAATGGCATGATCTCAGCTCACCACAACCTATACCTCCCAGGTTCAAGCAATTCTCCTGCCTCAGCCTCTCGAGTAGCTGGGATTACAGGCATGTGCCACCACGCCTGGCTAATTTTGTATTTTTAGTAGAGATGGGGTTTCTCCATGTTGGTCAGGCTGGTCTTGAACTCCTGACCTCAGGTGATCCACCTACCTCGGCCTCCCAAAGTGCTGGGATTACAGGTGTGAGCCGCCGTACCAGGCCAATTTTTTTTTTTTTTTTTAAGGACAGACTAGTTCTAAAGTTTAAATAGAAACAAGTGGGAATAAGAGGGTATAAGAAGTTATCAAAATATGGCCGGGAGCTGTGGCTCACACCTGTAATCCCAATGACTTGAGAGGCTGAGGCAGGATGAGTGCTTGAGCCCAGGTGTTCAAGGCTGCAGTGAGCTATGATCGTGCCACTGCATTCCAGCCTGAGTGAGAGTGAGACCCTGACTCAAAAAATTTAAAACATGGTTGGGTGCAGTGACTCATGCCTATAATCCCAGAACTTTGGGAGGTCGAGGCAGGTGGATCACTTGAACTCAGGAGTTTGAGACCAGCCTGGGTAGCATGGGGAAACCCCATGCTTACAAAAAACACAAAAATTAGTCAGGCGTGATAGCTCTTACCTGTAATCCTAGCTACTTGGGAGGCTGAGACAGGAGGATCACTTGAGCCTGGGAGGTGGAGGTTTCAGTGAGCTGAGATTGCACCACTGCACAACGACCTGGGCGATAGGAGTTAGACCCTGTCTCAACAATAAATTATAAATGAATTAAAATAAAAATCGGCTGGGCACAGTGGCTCACGCCTGTAATTCCAGCACTTTGGGAGGCCAAGGCAGACAAGGTCAGGAGTTTGACCAGTCTGGCCAACATAGTGAAACCTCATCTCCACTAAAAATCCACACAATTAGCCGGGTATGGTCGTGTGTGCCCATAATCCTAGCTACTCGAGAGGCTGAGGCAAGAGAATCGTGTGAACCTGGAAAGTGGAGGTTGTAGTGAGCCGAGATTGCGCCATTGTACTCCAGCCCAAGCAACAGTGCAAGACTCTGTCTCAAAAAAAATTTAAAGGCCGGGCATGGTGGCTCACGCCTGTAATCCCAGCACTTTGGGAGGCCGAGGCAGGTGGATCACGAGGTCAAGAGATCGAAACCATCCTGGCCAACATGGTGAAACCCTGTCTCTACTAAAAATACAAAAAATTAGCTTGGCGTGGTGGCACATGCCTGTAATCCCAGCTACTTGGGAGGCTGAGACGGAAGAATTGCTTGAACCCGGGAGGCAGAGGTTGCAGTGAGCTGAGATCGTGCCATTGCACTCTAGCCTGGGCAACAAGAGCTAAACTCCATCTCAAAAAAATAAATAAAAATAGCCGGGCATGGTGGCTCACGCCTGTAATCCAAGCACTTTGGAGGCCAAGGTGGGCGGATCACCTGAGGTTGGGAGCTCAAGACCAGCCTGACCAACATGGTGAAACCCCGTCTTAAAAAATAAAAAAATAAATAAATAAAAATACAAGTTATCAAAGCATGAATAGACAAATTCTCTGATATAGAACAGAGTCCAGAAAAATACCCAAATATATGTGGAAATTTAGAATATGATAAAAATGGCATTTCAAATCTGTGGGGAAAAGATGAATTATTCAGTAAATGGTGTGGAGACAAGTGGGGAAGCATCTGGGGAAAGGGGAAGTTGGATCCCTACCTCATTCCTACAGAAAGCCCAGATGGGACAGGATTGAAATGCAAAAGCCAAGAGCAGACAAGTGCTAGAAAGAAAAAATTAAAAGAAAATTACACCTTAAAAAGCCCAATTTCAGCGTGGAAAGTAAAAAGCAATAACAAAATAGGGACAAATAACGTTAAATCAGTAAGAAAATGATCAATAATCAGATAGAAAAATGACAAAAAAAATGTGGACAACTCACAGGAAGGGACACACAAGTGGCTCAAAAACACATGCAAAGTGGCACATTGAAAACTTGGGAAGGGCCGGGCGCAGTGGCTCATGCCTGTAATCCCAGCATTTTGGGAAGCTGAGGCAGGCGGGTTGTTGAGCCCAAGAGTTTGAGAACAGCCTGGGCAACATGAAAAGACCCTGTCTCTACAAAAAAATAACAAGTTTTCTGGGTGTGGTGGTGTGCACTTGTAGTCCCAGCTACTCAGGAGGCTGAGGTGGGAGGATCACTTAAGCCTGGGAGGTTAAGACTGCAGTAGCCATCAATATACCACTGCACTCCAGCGTGGGTGACAGAGACTCTGTCTTAAAAAAAAAAAAAAAGGTTGGATGAGGTGGCTCACTCCTGTAATCCCAACAATTTGGGAGGCTGAGGTGGGCAGACCACCTGAGGTTGGGCGTTCGAGAGCAGCCTGGCCAACATGGTGAAATCCCATCTCTACTAAAAATAGAAAAATAATTAGCTGGGTGTGGTGGTGTGTTCCTGTAATCCCAGCTACTCAGGAGGCCGAGGCATGAGAATTGCTTGAGCCTGGGAGACAGAGGTTGCAGTGAGCTGAGATTACGCCATTGCACTCCAGCCTGGGCGACAGAGCAAGGCTGTCTCAAAAAAACAAAAACAAAAACGGAATACCATACAGCTGTTTAAAAAAATAAAAAGCAGGAGGACACTCTCTATAATGGGCGAATAATGGAAAAACCTCTGCGACATAAGCCCAGCATGTATTCTGTGCTACCATTTGTATATAAGAAGGGAAAAAATCCACATTAGGCACCGTTGAGTCTCTTTGGAAGTTACATTGGTTTCCTTTGGGGAGGAACATGAGGGAAAAGGGTGGATTTTTATATCTATCTTGTCTTTCACATTTCGACCCATCTGAATGTGTTACCTTTTCAAAACCAGAGCTAAAACAGAAAATGCATCTTGTGTATACCCTCCATTCAGCAGTTCCGGGCTGGATCCTACAGCTACATCCCTGCCTATGAGCAAGGGTGTATGTGGGAGGTATTTGAGGCAGCATTGCTTAGGCTGCAGAAACAGCCTGAATGCCCCACAGCGGGGACTGGCTATTCCTCACACAAGGAAGGCTGAGGGGGTCTGTCTGCTCGTACTGATAGGGAAACAGCTCCAGAAATGACTGTCAGGTCAGAGACGCCACAGGCTGGCAGTGTCTAGGTGTGCTATCATTTGTTTAGTAAATCTCTACATGGATTTGCTTATACACATGCGCAGAATATCCCTGGGTGAAAATCAAAATCTAGCGACAATGTCTGACTTTAGGAAGGAAACTAAGGACTGAGGACGGGGTGAGAGGGAGAACTTGAATCTCTGTCTGGGTGACCTCGCCATGGTCCTAATTACTTGCTCCATAAAAACAAACACAAACCACTAGCTGAAGATTAAACAGTGTGAAACCAGGTCCCGCAACAGCCTTAGCAGTGTCTGGCGCACAGGGGAACCCATCAGCTCTTGGGTATGTGTTGGACCCTCCAGAACTAACTGGTTGCTGTTGTTGGATTTCCTGATTGGCTGGGAAGGTTCAAGACACTGGGGAATCCTCCCAAGAAAAGCCAGGGAAGTTCCCCAAGTTGTGGATGCCAAGGCCTCCGAGAGACGAGGTAGGGAGGCCTGAGCGCGTCAGGACCAGGAAGGCCACGTGAGGAGGGAGGCCACCTGTGATGACCCTTGAAAGTCAGGGAGGGACAGGGAAGCTGAAGGGCACAGGCTGGCTATGTCCTAAAGCACTTTTCCTAAAGGCAAAGCCTCAAAGGAGCATCCTGTGTGCCTGCTCTCCTGATGCAGTGGTGCAGGGGACTGGGAGCATGAAGGCCCTCCCTGCCTCAGTTTCCCCATGTGTGGCTTAAGCCTCTACAGTATATGCTGGGCACTGTGGGGGTGAAAGAGGGCCCAATTGTGGTGAGGCACCACTCACAATCACCTGAGGCTTGAGCAGACTGATTAAAACCTGAGGTGTCCAGGGATGGATGGTCCACTTCTCTCACCGGCACTCTTCACCCAGGTGGCTTGTCCTGGGCCTCCGGTGGGGACACTGATCCCACAATTGCACTCTCCTGGCCTTGCAATGGAGGGGTGGGGAGGCGAAGTGCCAAGTCCCCCGAATGGCTGAGCTGGCAGGCCACAGGAGTGGTGGCAGCTGCTCCGCAGGCAGAGCACGCAGGTGTTGGGCTCAGGGGAGGCAAGTAACATGGCAGGGTGATGGTACCTGTCATCAAGGGTTCACCAACCTCTAATCCCATGGCAGGACAAGGACTCCAGCTACATTTGGGGACTCTCAGGCGAGGCAAGAACCAGGGTTGTGCAGTCAAGGGCCTTGGTTGGTTCTAGACTCTATGGAGGGGCCACCACAGGGGACACACCTTGAACCCTTGACCCTGGGGTCCCCAGCGCAACACAGTGGCACTTCAGAGGTCTGAGGTGGGGCAGTGGAGGGCCAGGGGTCCCTGTGATGCCTGGAAGAGGGCAGGCTGTCTTCACCCAGCTTCCGGCAGCCAGGAAGGCAGCGGTGTGTATGAGGTGGGCAGTGTGTGGGGGGCTAAGTGTACATAGAACATGAAGGAGCGGCTGGGGCTGAAACGGGCTGAGGGGCAGCTGGGCTGCTCTTCCTTCAGAAGCAGGCTGAGGCCCATCAGCCAATAGGCAGCTCGGCCGAAAAAGCCCCACCCAGGGTCTGGCCGCCTTTGCCTGGGAGCCAGGCCAGTGCCAGGTCTGGGGCCACACAAGGTGTCCTCGGTGGTGGCTGGCCTGGTCCATGTGCCCACCCCCTCTCCCACGGCTGCCCTGATCATGCCCCCTGGAGCCTCCCAGATGACAGGGAGCTGGAGAAAACCACAAGGGGAGCCAGCATCACAAGGCAAGACAGACTCAGCTCTGGGGAGGAGGGATCAATGGCAGGAGAGGTACCAGGGACAGCAGCAGACCGCAGCAGTCAGTTTGCCAAGGACAGGATGGAGGGAAGGCGCTGTCCTCAGAGTACCATGGGAGAGGCCACGGCTGCGCACACAACTGAAGCCCTTGACCCTGGGGTCCCTGCAGTCCAGCACTCCCGCCCAGAAGAGCCTCGGGCCTGACACACTGGCCGGGGACACACTTGATGTCATTCTTTTTATTCACTTTCTCTTTCTGAAAATAAAAGTAAACATACAATATATATTTTCTGATGATGTATATTAGATCTAGTTACTGTAGGGTCAGAAAACCATTCCCAACCACTTGGAGGCAGCTTTCAATCCTGATATTCAGTGGAGGGGAAAAAAGTGTCCATGATTGCCAAAAGCCAAATCTTTCTTTATTATTAAACAGCAGTAACAGGAAAACCTAATGCTCTTTCAGACACAACTGAAACCTGGGAGGCCAGGAGGAGGGCAGCAGACACTACAGAGAAACCCCGAAGAAACCCAAACGGAGGCGCACCCACTCGTCCAGCCCCATCCCTCAGCCCGGTCTCTGCTGCAGGAGTCGTGGGCTCAGAGGTGACACTGAGGAATGTATCGTAGGCAGTGACCATCCTTGGGGCAGAAGTGGGGAGTGGGGGATGGTGCAGCTGCCAGGGGTACAGGAGCCCAAAACGGGCTCTGGGAGCTTCTGCCTGGTCTTGACCATGCAGGTCAGCCTCGGGAGGCTGTGGCCCAACTGGCACAGCTGCAGGGCACCAGCCTGGTGGCTGTGGGTGGGTCGTGCAGGCCCTGGGCTCCTCCCAACCCAGCTCTGCCCCTCTGCCGGCACTTACAGCCCCTTGAGCCCCAGGCCCTAAGCAAGCAGCTCTCCTGGTACCAAGGGGACCCCTCCCTGCACACCTAAGCTAGGTTGGCAGGTCCATCCCATGAGAGGTGGCAGCGGGGGGCCCTTTAACACCAACCCAAGAGATCAAGGAGCTAGGGGCTGTGAGTTGGAGGGGCAAGCTCCAAGCTCACCCTTCAGACACAGCTTCTGCGGCCGCTCTGGCTGTTTCCTTTGGTCCCCTCCTCACCTGACCCCACATGTCACAGCCACAGGAGCAGGGGCATCCTGGAGCACACGAGTGCACTGCGCTCTCACCCCAGGAGGGGGTGGTGCCCCAACCCAGGGATCTGGTGGGTGCTGCCATCAGGATCAGAGAGGCCCCTCGGTGGCCAGGAGCCCCGCCTGGTCCCTCCTGTGAGGAGGAAGATGTGCTGCCAACCCCAGGGGGTCTTCAATGGGGTGGGCAGGAGGCTGCGGTGGGCACTGGCTGGGGCCTCAGTTCTTGAGGATGGTCTCATAGGCCTGGTACACATGCTGGGACACTTCTGGAGCTCGACACTTCAGGGACAGCTGTAGGGGAAAGAGGGGTCGGGGGAGAAAGCGCTCATCCCTGGGGCTCCTCTCAGAAAGGAAGGGGGTGGGGAGGAGAACGGGAACCAATGGGAGAGCATGGCGTGCACACAGCCTGGCAGCAGCTGCGCCTGGCACAGATGTGAGGGAAAGCAGAGGGGGCGGCTGTCGCAGCCAGCCGGGTGTGGACCAAATATACTTGCAGCCCACACACCTGCTGTCAGCCCAGTCACCAGAGCCCTGCTGGCGAGCAGTGTGAGTCACGAGCCGGAAGCTGCCAGGGAGTGCCCGGCCCCCACCCTGAGGGCTGCCTGACCCCCCGGAGTCCCTGGAGGTCTGGGGTCCTCAGGACTGAAGCCTGACAGAAAATCCTGAGGGGTGCAGAGTGCTGCGGGGGAGCCTGGAGGGGTGCTGGGCTCATTCCTGGTTTCCTGCGTAGGAAGCAGGCATGGTAGAGACTTTGCCTCCACTCTGTGGACTGAGCGTGAGATCACAGGCAGAGGAGAGAGAAGCCCCCACCCATCCACTCTAAAGCACTGATTCTGCAGGGTGCAGTCGGGAAGTGGGAACAGTGGAGTTCCGCAGGTCAGCAGCAGCCCACGGGGCTCCTCCTGGCCTCCTAGGAAGGGCTCTGTGCACACTGTGAATGTGTGGAAGTGGGGTATCAGCACCTCAATTGGGGCCACCTGGCTGGAGCCTGCCAGGTGAGGTGAGGCCAAGAGACGAGGAGGAGACATGGGGTGCATGGGGGCCAGGACAGGAGCCAAGGCTGGGGAGGGCAGATGAGGAAAGAGAAAGTGATCTGCTAACCTCTAAGTCCTGCACCACGGGCACCAGCAGGGAAGGTGACATGCAGCAACCAAACATGGAGACGGAAGTTATCACCACCGAAGCCACGCTGCAGCCCCCCACCAACCAGCGCTGCCAGCAGGGCCCAGGAGGGGCAGTGTCTGGAGGACCATGCCTGCCAGAGACTCAGGGGTGCAGGGAGAAGCAGAGCATGGGGCTGTCTAGGGCCCTGGAAAGGCAGCGCAGGCCTCCAGGATAACTGCATGCCCCAGGGAAGCCATTCCCTGACAGGTCTGCCTCAAGGCCTGGGAAGCTCCGGCTCCTGGGAACCAATGTCCTCCCAGCCGGACATGCAGGCACTCACAGGGCAGGGCCCGGGCCTGTGCCCAGCAATGCTACTTCCCAGTCAGGGGGTGCCCAGCCAACTGCACCACCTCCCAGGGCCCAATTTTACACAATCTTCTAGTCCAACTCACTGTTTCTGATACCCAACTGGTGTCTTATCTGGGTAACTTAACAGTGTTGAGTTGGAAGCTTTCTAGAAAGGTCCTTCCCAGGGACAGAACTGATTCTGGTTCAAGCCAGGCTTGAAGGGACGCTTGGACCACGTCCTCCACCAGAGCCAGCCCCTGGCCTGGGAGGAAGAGGAGGCTCCAAGGCTGCAGGGTGGCGGGTGCTGGGGCTCTCACCATACAGTTGGGGTTGCCCGGCTGGATCCGCAGCTCCGCCAGCACCCAGATGCCGTTGGTCAGCTTCAGGGACTGGTAAAGCATGTCCTGGCCCTCCACGTTCCTCTTGGCGACAGTGAAGATGTTGCTGCTCTGCAGCTTGCTGCTCGCAGCCTCTGTGGGGTCACATGGCCATGGGAGGCCCCACAGTCAGTGTGGGGGGCCTGGGTACAGGCGAGGGGCTGGGGCTGGGGGCTCGGAGTCCTCACCTGCATTGAGAGGACAGTCTCTGATTTGGAACTGGGCCTCATTCTCATTGGGAATATCCTTCCATGTGGCCAGGAACATCTGCCGGTCTGTGGGGTGAGCAGTGTGGGGGTGAGAAGTGGGCCCATCATAAACCTGTGGGCCCTCTGCAGCTCAACAGGAAATGGTCTGGCCTTTATGATGCCACCTGAAAGCCAACGACAGGCACTAGCTGCTAACCTCTAAGTCCTGCAGCACGAGCACCAGCAGGGAAGGTGACATGCAGCAACCAAACATGGAGACGGAAGTTACCACCACTGAAGTCACGCTGCAGACCCCCCACCAACCAGCACTGCCAGCAGGGCCCAGGAGGGGCAGTGTCTGGAGGGCCATGCCTGCCAGAGACTCAGGGGTGCGGGGAAGCAAAGCATGGGACTGTCCAGGGCCCTGGAAAGGCAGCGCAGGCCTCCAGGGTAACTGCATGCCCTCCTGCTTCCCTGAGCACACCCTCCACTCTATGAAGGAGGCCTCGGTGCTGCTTCCAAATGACCCTGGCTTCCTGCGCCTGGGCCTCAGTTCTCCCCTCCCCACCCCCACACGCCTTCCTCCTCGGCGAGCTGCCTGCTGGGTAGTCACAGCCTCCGTTCAGGGCTTCTGTGGCAAGCAAGAGATGACATGGGCCAAGGGCTCCATGCAGCCAGGGGCAGGGTGCGGGCCGTCCGTGTGCTGTGATCAACACCTCGGGGGTTCCAGCCAGGGCACAGAGGGGGTTACCAGGCGTGGGGCATGACCTGGGCTCTCTGCAGCCTGTGGGACAAGGCTGAGGAGTGAGCAAGAGAGCCTGGGAGTGAGGTGAATTCCATGTGGCACAGCCCACCTGTCAGACCAGAGCTGGCCCTGGGTGTGCCCCTCACTCCAGGCTCTGCAGGGAGCAGTGACTCCTGGACTCCACTGTGGGCAAGGCAGTCCATCCGGGCCTTGGTAAAGGCACCACCTTGTCAGGTTCCCAAGCCACAGCCCCATTTCAGGCACCCCAGGGGGCTCCCTCATGACTCACCCATCTTCCCATCCTCCACAAACAGAATGTGCAGTGGGTACAAGGTGCTGAAGTAGAAGACATCGATGTTGTTCTTCACGGCCACCTAGGCACAAGGGGGTCCCCAGTCAGTCCCTGGGGCTTAATACCATAACCTCTGAGGCCCCAGGAAGGGCGTTGCTGAGCAGATTCTCTCCCAGGCCACTCCCTGGTAAACATACCCCTCGTCCCCTGACCTGGGCCTCCCCAACACATCTGCAGCTAAGAGCTTGACTCTGCAGACACAGCCCTCTACTGACCCCGGTGGGGCCTGGCTGGTGGGTGGGGTAAGTGGTGGGTGGGGTAAGGGCTGGTAGGTGGGGTAAGGACTGGGGTGCCCGCCCTGCCCGGAACGCACCTGCAGGTTGTTCAGAGGCTCCATCTTCATGACCGAGCCCACCGTGCTGAGAGGCAGGGAGATCTCCACTGTCTGGTTGGGGCTGAGTGGCGCGTGGACCTGGAGGGGGGCGGCGGGGGCCAGGCCAAAGCTGGGGAGAGAGGAGCCCCGCAGGGATGGCAGGGGGAGCAGGTGCTGATGCAGGGCAGGTGAGCTCCTTGGACTCAAGAGCTGGGCTGTGGTCGGCAGGGAGCCTCTCACCATGCCAGCCTACCCACACTCCGGGCCCTGGACAGAAGGATGGGCTCCCAGTCCCCCTCCCCCAGATGGCCACGCGGACAGGAAGAAAGAACCCTAGGCCAGCTGCTCTGCCCCAGCCCGGCTGCAGGCCTGAAGCCAGCTCTGTTCCTCTCCTCTGGGCCAGACAGTGGTGGGCCCAGGTAAGCAGGCCTTGCCCTGTCCTGCCCTCAAGGAGCTCTGTCTAATGCCAGGGGCCTGGAGGGTAAGCTGCTTCTATCCTGAAAGCTCTGAGACCACTCAAGTCTCTGTTGCCAATCCCCAACTCCCAGGAGGGATCCGACTATCCCAAGCAAGATGCTAGATTTTACCCTCTTGGTCAAAACTGGCCAGGTCACACAGTGGCCACAGAGAGATTCAGGAAAGCCCTGCTTCTCTGCAAACCAGCACAATGGCAAATTAGGAAGATTCTCATGGGTGTGAGAAATGCCGGCCCCAGGCTCTTGGAAGTTTGTGCCCCCAGGGCATGGGAATAGGGGCACGAAGGGAGTGCTCAGTATACCCAGGCTGTGTATTCGATATTATACCCATTCCTAGCCTCATAAAAACAGCCAGGTACACTTCTTCCCATCTCTAGATGCGGACACCGTCTCAGGGAGGGGCAGGCTTGGGTCAGACCCCATAGAGTGATCAGCACTGCTAAGAATCAGTTTCAGTTGCCTGACCCCAGCCTGCGCTCTGCCCAAGAAACCATCAGGCCTGGCTGGGACACAAAGGGAGACCACTTAGGGAACCTCAGGCCTGCCTGGCAGCCCAGCACACCAGGCTTTCCTGGGAGCTCCACTACTGCCAGCTATGTGACCTGTCCAAGGAGCACAGGTGTCATTACCTACTAAAAAGAGGTGATGGCAGTGACTTTGCTGGGCCATCAGGTGGCTCAAGCGAGACAATATTGCCAAAGCCAGTGGCACAGGACTTGGTGCCCAGGAGGCATTCAGCACACAGTAAGCTTGCTAGAGGTAACCAGTGGGACCACCTCTCAGAGCCTGAAGCACTTCTGCGGCCTCCAGGGTAACATGAAGGTGAGTGGCAGAGCCATTCCCCAGCCTTAGTCTGCCCCAGGGTCAGGACCTACTTGGCCCCCAGCCTCCCCTGGGGAAGCAGCCCCTTCAGTCAACTTCTTAGAGGCTCAGTTTGCTCATCATGAGCGTGCTCAGGAAGAAGAATCATCAGGAGGGGCTGCCAGGGGTCCCCAGGAAGCCCTAGCCTCAGTGGTTGGGTCCATAACAGTGCCAGACAGGCAACCTTCCCACTGACACCGAGTGTAGGGGACCCAGTGGGGAGGGGGTTGGAGCATCTACTGCTCCCAGAGGCCCCATCTGACACTTTTAATCCTCTGCCATGGTGGGGGAGGCTGGCAGGCAGGCCCACTCCCCACCAGCCTTCTGAGAGCTGGTCCCTAAGACAGGCCCCCCCGCCCGGCTATGTGGGGTGTTTGCCAGAGGTGGGCTCCTCAGCTGAAGCAGGACGTTCCTGTCTGTAAAACACTCCTTTGGAGAGTGGAGGCAAAAATAAGGACGGCCAGGTGTGGTGGGTGACCCACAGTCCCAGCTACCTGGGAGGCTGAGGCAGGAGGATCACTTGAGCTCAAGGGTTCAACCTGGGCAATATCCTGAGCCTCCACCTAAAAAAAAAATTAAAACTAAAAGGAGAGACGCCCTTCCCCATTCTGCCTGGTACTTTGGAGTCCATATGAAGAGGCCACTTGGGGGTAAATATCCCACTGCTTGGCTGGGTGCAGTGGTTCAAGCCTGTAATCCC
This sequence comes from Aotus nancymaae, assembly GCF_030222135.1. Lineage (NCBI taxonomy): Eukaryota > Metazoa > Chordata > Mammalia > Primates > Aotidae > Aotus > Aotus nancymaae. The sequence continues at coordinate 4,154,140 of NW_026988491.1, forward strand.
AGCACTTTGGGAGGCTGAGGTGGGAAGATTGTCAGCTCAGGAGTTCGAGGCCAGCCTGGGCAACATGGAGAAACCCCATCTCTACTAAAAACACAAAAAATTAGCCAGGCATGGTGGTGTGTGCCTGTAGTCCCAGCTACTCAGGAGGCTGAGGCAGAAGAATTGCTTGAACCTTGGAGGTGGAGACTGCAGTAAGCTGAGGAGGCTCCACTGCACTCCAGCCTGTGTGACAGAGTGAGACTGTCTCAAAAAAAAAAAAAAAACAACAACAAAACCCAGTGCTTTAGAGAGTTCTGGCCCAAGGGATGGTGGGGAACATCCTCCAGAAAAAGGGCACCACCCTCCCCCTGCTCCACCCTTGCCTGCAGTCCCCAGAACAGACTCCAAGTGGATTCTCTCCTAGGCCTCCCCTTGAGAGGTGTGCTGGCCTCAGGGAGCTCACCTGTTGCGGTTGAACTGGATGGCAAAGTCGGTCATGACCTGCAAGGCCTTGTTAGTCAGCTGCAGGTCCATGGAGATGGAGCCCACCTGGCGGGTGAAGGTGCCTGAGATCTCTAGCCCCTTGGCCTTCATGGCTGGGAGCCAGACCTGCAGGGAAGAGGGTGTGGAGGGGGCAGGTGGGTGCCTCTTCCCCCAGCCCAAACTCAACAACCCACCTGAGGGTGCTTTTTCTCTTTCCTGCAGGCATCTCCCAAATCTAGCACCCCTACCTTTACTGCTAGGGGATGACCAGGTGCATATCAGGAAGAGAATAATCCCATGTCCCACCTAGCACACCGCCATGACACAGCTGCCTCTCAGAGCAGCTCGTGGTGGGGAGGCGCTTGGGCGCTCAAGGGCTATTGTGAGTCCTCAGAGGGGAATGGAGGGACCTCTTGGGAAGTAGGGCTGAGGAAGGCCATGAGCCAAGGACAGAGCTCAGTGCCCAGTGGCATCCTGGGGCTCAGCCACAGCTGGGCCTTGCTGGCCGTCACCACCTGTCCTCCCTTGCAGGAGGCAGGGCTGGCCTTCGGCCGTAGAAACTGGTCTGACCAAGGACAGTACCTAAGAGGACCCGTCGCCTGGCTGGCCTTCCGCTGCTTGCCTGCCCTTGTCATTTGAGTCTCAGCTCAAGAACCACCTCCTCCGGGAAGCCGGCCCCCAGGCTCCCTCGACCCAGTGATGTTATAGCAGATACATATTAACTTGTGTCTGTCTCCCCTGTACCCAGATAGCTCGCTGAGGGAAAGGCTCTATTTTTCTGTCTTTACCTCCTTGGCTCAGAGACTGGTGTGAAACCAGTGTTTGGGGAGTGTTTGTTTGCTGAGCAAACAGCGTAAGTTACAGCCCCGCCCCAGGAAGACATCCGCCAGCAGCATCCTGGGGACTCACAAACACCCCTCAGGCGGTTACTCTCCTGTGGATGGCTTACAGGCCCCTTGGGGTCAAAAGGCTCAAACCCCACCGACAGCTTCCGCAAGCGCATCCAGTGCCAACGAAGGTTCCCACTGTCTCTCAGGTTGCCAGTTTCAGAAACTGCAGAAACATTAGGCACCAGCCCCCACCCCACCCTAACCTCCTTGCGGCACTCACGCAACCCAAGTCTCGTTGAAGCCACCTCCTGTATCTGCCTCCAGGGCCTCCACTTCTCTCCATCTCCAGAGGCACCACCAGCATCTGAGCTCCCACCAGATGTCCCCAGGTAAGACAGCAGCTGCCAGGTGGCACCCCATTTCCACCCTCTCCCCCTTTCCACAGCCACTGAAGTCATTTTGTGAAATGCAGATCTGATCATGGCACCCTGAGAAACCCCTTCCAACCCTGCAGTGGCCTCCAAGGGCCTTGGCCTCCACAGCCTGGTACCCATCTGCTCCTCAGGCTTGGCTTGCCCCCGCCCCTGGGACCTCACACCCGTTGTTCTCTCTGCTTTGAAAGTGCTTTCGCACCGCCATCCTGCTTGGTTAACCCTGAGCACCTTCTGTGCCCCCTGGCCAGATCTGTGAGGACAGAAAGCAGCCTGCTTTGGCTCTCAGCTGTGCCATGGCAGCCGAGAGTACTGCGAGGCTGGCTGAACCTGACCTGGGGCATGGCTCCCTCATGGACCACTTCCCTGGGCCCCCCATTGGGCCTCCTTTCCCCGACCCTCTCTCAGTTGTCCATGGCTGGGGATGGGGACTGCATTGCTCTTGGTCATTGTGGGTTCATGGTGTCTCACACAGGTCCTAGCAGAACAAAATTCAATCTTTACTGGATGAACCAATGAACTATCATCTCCAGCTGACTCAAATGCTTGAGGTGCCCAAAAGTTCTGATGCACAGCCAGCCTCACTGCCTTAGACCAGCAGGGTTGGCCAATGTCTTTAACCCCACAGGCGGGGTGTGGAAATGCGTGAGGAATGAACAATTCCAGGTGGCCACAGGGCTGTTGGGAAGATGTGGATACCTACTGACTGATTCTGAAGGGAGAGTGCACCCACACCCTAGAACCCTCCCATGACCGAGGCAGTGGGGAAAGTCCTGCCCATGTCATAAGGACTCCTCCTCCAGGGAGCCTGACCTGCTGACTTGACGATCCCATCCCCTCTCCTTTCCAGCATGCTCTCCTATACTCATCTGACTCTTCATAAAGACAAAGCAGAGATAACACTTCTAAGATGAGCACATGGCAGGGCATGGTGGCACATACCTGTAATCCCAGCACTTTGGGAGGCCGAGGTGGGTGGATCACCTGAGGTCAGGAGTTTAAGACCAGCCAGGCCAACATGGTGAAACCCTGCCTCTACTAAAAATACAAAAAAATTAGCTGGGCATGGTGGCGGGCGCCTGTAATCTCAGCTACTTTAGGAGGCTGAGGCAGGAGAATCACTTGAACCCAGGAGGCGGAGGTTGCAGTGAGCCAAGATCATGCCATTGTACTCCAGCCTGGGTGACAAGAACAAAACTCTGTCTCAAAAAAAAAATAAATAAAATAAAATAAACACACAAGTCTAGTGCCATGCCAAAGGCCAGCTCTAGGCTGTCTATTCCGGGCAGCTCTGCAGTGCCTGGCAAGGGCTGGCACCCATAGGGTTACAGGAGACTTTGCTGTACTTCTGTCCCTTAGTCCTACTTTCTATGCCTGTGATATCAGGCTTCTGGTGAGTACGGGTTGGCCTCATGCCTTGGCACAGCCAATCCAGGTAGTAAGTCAATTGCACATGCTTTACATCATACCACGATCCTACGCTCCCTTGGCCCTGCTGGCCCTGACACCCCACACGTGAAGGCAGGGGCATAGGTGGTTCTCACACTCTGTGGGGCCACCATCACGTAGGGGTCTGGAGCAGAGATATCAGTGTCACCTGCTTTCACTTCCAGACTCTGTCACCAGCTATGTGACCTTAGGCAAAAGCACTCGGATTTTTCAACCACGAAATGGGAGGAAGAGCCACAAGGGGCTGCCGGGAAGAGGACATGCTGGTGGTGGCTGTGGAATGCTGTGCCGTCCCTGCACGAAGTGTGCAGCTGCAATGTCAGAGCTGCTGTCTGCTGTGGGCCTCTCAGTGCCCAGACCCTGCCAGGGGCCTCCAGTGACCACCACTGCAGGTGCAGCTGGCACATGGTGGGAAAAGCCAGCTCAGAGAGGGGCAGGATACCTCAGAAGAGAGAGGGGGGCTCTGGCAAACACAGCTTCTGATCTGAGCGCAGTGAGGGAATCAGGCCAGGTTGGTTCCCTCTGGCAGCTTCCTTGACACTGACGACATGACCCACACTGAGCGCTCCTAAGTGCCTGGCCCGCATGTTCTCACACCCCAGACTCAGCTCTCCTTCCCTCAGCCCCGGCTCTTCCCTCCCAAGAAGCTCTCAAGTCTGGCTGCTGTTTCCACCCACAGGATGCCCTCGTTGTCCAGCTGCAGCAGCACTCCTCCTCCCTGCCACAGAACCCCTGCCTCGGTGCTTCTGCCCCACCCCTCCCTGCAGACGCAGCCAGCTTTCTCAAGTGCAAATCGGACTGCTTCATCCCTCTGCTCAAAACTTTCCAATGGCTCTGGCTGTGCCAGGATCAAGAGCAAATGCTCAGCCTGGCCCTGACAGCCTTGCCAGCTTCCTCCCTTACTGATCCCCAGTCTAGCCAAGGAGTCTCGGTGTTGTGCCCGAGGGGGCACAGTGGGCATCTGTGGGCACCTTCAGGTGGCACAACGTGTGGTGCGCCACAGTCAGGGATGCTGGACGTTCTGCCACGAGACAACCACCCCACAACAAGCAACTGTCCTGCGTCCTTCAGTATTTTCTGCATGGTTTCAACATACCCTGAGACTTCCAGGAACACAATTCTCAGGAAAATCGAGGGAAACCTGTTCCTTGTCTTACTTAGAACCTCACTGGAAGGCAGTGACCACTTCAGAAACGAATGGCACCACTGGCCAAAACATTCACGGGGTCCAGGCTACAAACACCTGGGCTGTGGCAGTCACGGTCACAGTGACTCTGCCCTGCAGCAAACACCTGGCAACTTCATGTCTTCTGGGGTGAGTGGGAGGGCGTGCCCAGGCATTTATAAACTGATACATATACTTGTATTCTCTTCCTTTTATGTCTCCATGCAGTGAAAGCATCTGAGTATTTCTGGAATGCTGTGTGTAGGTAGGTTACACAGCCCACCAATTGCATTTAAGGAGAGGAACAGTGAAAACATAAAATGTCTATGATGACTAAGGGGTGCTGGGTCTGATGGCACCAAGAACTACTGCTCCCAGCTGACAGGCCTCTGCCGATTCCCTGGCAGAGGCCGGGGTCTCCCTTTCCTCCAGGCCTTGCTACAGGCTGTTCCCTTGGCCTGGAGCGCCCCCTACCCACTTTTGTTCAGCTAATGAGTTTCTGCGACCCCTCCTCTGGGAAGCCTTCCTAGACCCCCGCCAAGCCTGACTTAGCTCCTCTTCGTCAGTGTCCCCATGGCCCCCGGCTTCCCTCATCAGCGCTGGCCTGAGCCAATTCCACAGCCGAGGCGATTTAAAGGAGCCCACATGCCAGTCTGACTTCTCTCTGCTCCTGCCAAGAAAGAAGGCAGGTGACTTACTGCTTTGGGGGCCACATATGATCCTGACAGGGTGCCCACGCCACTGGTTAGGTCAAAGAGGTCGCTCAGGCCACTGCCGATGGGTGCTCCAAGATTGGCTGGTACTGCTGCTGTTGGAGGTGCCACAAAGTTGGTGCCGCCAATCTGGAAAGGGAAGAAATGAGTCAGAGGCAGCATCAGGGGCAGGGACATCAGGGGCTGGGAATGAGTACAACCTGGCTCTTTAGAATACACCGGGGGCCGGGGGCAGGGCAGCCTCCACATCAAGTCTAAGTTACAGAAATGAGACAGAGAGAGGTGGGTGGAGAAGAGAGGCTGAGCCCTCCCATGCCCTGCAAGCCTTGAGCCTTAGCAATAATCACTGGGAAAGGGCTGGGGACACTCCCAAATTGACACTCAGCCCATGGATAAAAGGAGGTCCCAAGACACACGGCTGGGTGGAGACACGCTACGCAGACGGGTGCTCTCCCTCCAGGACATCAGAGAGGAGTTGTGGGACTGAGGGCTGGCAATCCCGGGGATGACAAGGCGATGTGTCATGGGTGGTGAGGACTGGGCAAGAATCCATGGCTATGGGGCCCAGTGGCAGCTGGATGCCAGTTGGTCAGGGCAGAGGCTGCCAGGACGCTGGACCAAGGCAGTGGCTCAGCAGGGGGTGCTGCTTTGACATCACCCGCCCCTTGGGATGCTGCGCCAGTGCTTTTGGGAGGAGCAAGGACGAAGGCTTGGTGACGCAAGGGTTGAACCGTACCCCTTCAGGCTCATCCCCCATCTCCAAGCGGAAGCAGGCAGGTGAAGAGAACAGGCAGCCACATGCAGAGAGAAAAGCCAGGAAGGAAGACAGAGAGAGACGAGAGAAGGGAAAGAGGGAAGAGATGAGTCAACTGTAGCTCCATCCGAGAGGAGTGTGGTGTGAGGCTGTGCCGGGGCCTACGAGAGGCCCAGACCTGTCTCTATGAAAGGCACCACCCCTACGTCTTCACCCAACACCCTCCCATCCTGCACCACAGCCCCTCCTGTCTCACCCTAGCGGCACTGATCGCCGGGCCCCTGCCCTCATGCTGCCCCTGTGGGGACCTGAGCCGAGCCCAGCCAAATGAAGAGGCTTAGCCACCCCCAGTTGCCTGAGGACGCCCAGGGAGACACCCAGGTCAGTCTCACCACTCCCCTCTCTCCCTGACCTCCCATGCCCTCTCAAATAGGCCTGGCTGGGCTGCTATTCCCAGCTGGGGCAGCATGAGGGTAAGTGGACACAAGTCTGATTCCTCAAAGCCAGGAACACTGTCGCCTTACAGGGCAAAGGCGACTGTGACGCCAGGATCAGGGCAAGGGCTAGGATGGGCTCCCTGCCTGGGGTCTCCTGGGACTCCAAGGTCTAACAAGGGAGTGGAATCCTGTCTGTCACTCAGGGGCTGTGTCACCTTGGAGGGAAGGCTGCCTGGCCTCTCTCAGCCTTGGCCTTCTCATCATAAGTAGGGAGCTCACAATTGCCTCCAACGGCAGATGGTAAGGACTCAATAGAATGTATCGGAGGCACCTGGCTGGTGCCTGGCCTGGAGGCATGTTCAGTGACTGCGCCTCTGAAGACCATTGTCAACATCATCCAGAGGGTCCACGACATACCAGGCTGTCAAGGCCACCGCCAAGAAGGTCCACAGCTCCCATCTGTACCGAGGAGGTGGCCAGGGGTGGGCCGCTCACCGGGGGGCCGAGGTCCAGGTTGAGGAGGTCACCCAGCAGGTCGCCCTGGGCGGGGATGACATCTGGCTGCTCCCCGGGAGGTGCTCCGGCAGGGGCTGTCTCAGGGCTCTCTGTGCTTTCATTCCTGCCAGGACACAGAAGGGAGAGAAGGTCAGTAGGGTGGAAGCATGAGGATGTCTCAGCAAGGTCAAAGAGACCCCAGCCTCCAAGCGCCTCCCCCAGAACGGGCACTGGGTCTCTTCACTATCCCCAACAGGGCTGTCCACACGGCCCCCCTGCTTCCCCATTCCCACAGCAGACCCATCTTTTAGGCCCTCCATGAGGATGAGTGAAGGGAGAGGGCCGCCTGCTTCTATCCCTCAGCCCATGCTAAGGAGAAAACTGGATGCCAGCGCCCTAGGACGGTGCCGCCAGCTCACATCAACCACCTGGGAGCAGCAGAGGAGGAGGTTCGGACAGGGCGCTGGAATGAGACGGAACTGGTCTGAGTCCCAGCGCTGTTGGCTGTGGGGTCCTGGACCAGTCACTCAAGCTCTCCTTGTCTGTTGTTCCCATCTGATGAATGGGGACATTTGCTCTTAGAGCTGTCGTTAGGATGGAATGAGGTCATCTAGCAAATATCTCATGTACAATAAACATCTGCTAAAAGGTGGTCAGTTTTCCTCAGACCCAGGCCTTGCCGGGGGACAACACACCAGGCCCGAGTGCCTGTGCTGCTGAACTGGGGAAGCAGGTGCGAGGTTCAGGCCCACGACTGGCCACTCTCACTCACGAGGCAGTGCGGGGTGGCAGGCTCTTGTGCACGATGCCCCGGCCCCCTTCCACAAAGGCACTGGGAGGCTTATGGTAGACGGAAGCCAGTGTGCCGATGTAGCAGATGAGCTCGTCCAGCAGCGTGGGCTCGATGAGGTCTGTCTCTTCAGAGATGAGTGGCTTCTCCGCCAACACCACCTCCTTGGCGGCCACCGGGTCGGTGGAGAGCAGGCGCCAGTAGATGTAGCCACGGTCCCGCAGGTCCGGGTTATCTGAGTCCTTGTGGGCGTGAGGAGAATCCCATGAAACTCAGAGCAGAGCAGAGCAGCCAAGTGAGGAGGAGAGGGAGACCTTCCTGCAGCCCCATGATCCAGGTGGGACACGGGGCTGGCCAGTGGGGACAGGAGTCCTGAGTGCTCCCACGAGCCTGCGCCTACAGGGCCGTGCGCGGGCCCCGGGCTCATTCCCCATGGTGCTCTACTCCAGCCTGGCCACTCCTGTCTCTACTCCCAACTGCCTTCTGTGGCCTGCCCTTCCCGCCCCTATGCACAGACTCAGGTTTCCACGGGCCCTCTTTCTCCTCTCTCTGGTTTGTCTCAACTTTACTACTTGACCGCCCTGAACTTTAATTTGTGTTCTAAGCTCCCTGAAGGCAGGGAGCTTGGGTTACTCTGGGGCGGGCAGCCAGTCCCACCTTCAAGATACCAGTCTTAGGAGTGGGCCTGACTTCCAGGTCTAGTTGCTGGAACAAAAGCTCCCCTGCTTCAGTGAGGGCTGTGCTGGGTACGGCGGGGAGGCTGGGGCACCCACCTGAGTGGCCAAACTGAGGATCTGCTGCACCAGCTCCTGTGTTTCTGTTGGCTTCTTCAGGAAGAGTTTCACGATGGCGGTCAGCAGCTGCAGCTGGACCTGCAGGGAGGGAACAGCAGTGACGAGGAGGACGTGTGGGCTTCACATGGGGATAGTGGGAAACCAAAAAGGCTTGAAGAGGAAAAGGGCGTTCAAAGTCCCTGGAAGCCAAGCACAGCAATTCTAGGTTTGGGGTTGTCACGGCACACAGGCAAAGGGCCGCCATGGGTGTTGGTGCCGCTGACCAGCCAGACCTCAGCATCACTCACTCAGAAAGGAGCTGAGCAATGGACTATCCAGCAAACCCAAGCAGGCTGGGGGCTGTTACCCAGCCCTAGGGTTCTAGAAACCTGTCGGAGCTCTAGACGCTACAGCACTATGAGAGGCTCACATGTGTGGCTGGTATGCTTCTTATCAGGGCCATCTGTCAACAAGTGGTGACAGTACCATGGAGGCCCAGAGAGACTGCCATCAAGGAGCTGTGCTTCTATCAGAGGGTGGGAACCATTCCTGGTGGCCCTCCACCAGCCCCTGCCGCACACTTGGACATCCCTGAAGCTGGCCTCATCCTGGCCAACACCGCTTTGCCCTTCAGATCTCATGCCAACTCTACCTCCAGACCCCCGATGCTTCTGCAGCCTCTTCCACCTCTCACAGCACCACCAGTTGCTGGCTGTCCTGTGCAGTGAGCTCCCTGTGGGTTGCAGTGAGGTCTGTCTGGCTTACTGCTGTGTCACTAGTTACTGCTCGATCTAGTGCCTGCTGTATAGTAGGCACTTCAGAAATACTTGCTGACTGAAGAAATATCTATGCGAGAACAAGTCTCTACACATAATCCCTCCTTAGTCATGGCCTCATTTTCGCCAGTCCTAGGACAAGAGGGCAGCCCGAGGCTCCTGGAGTCAGGGGCAGTGCAGGAGCCCACATGCTGTGCCAGGGACAGGTCTGTGGCAGGAGGGCAGGAGTGGCAGTGCAGGAAGCCCAGCAGCAGCCGTGCTGGCGGCATCTCCGGGACCTGCCCAGCAGGAGGGCACTTGTGCAGGGAAGGCTGAAAGCGGCAGGTGGAATGGAGGACATGTGGCCCTCCAATTCTGGGACGAAGCAGAGTCTTTGCAATTTGGTTACACGTGGGCCAACAGCAGTAGGCTGGCTGTTTCCAAGGCAGGAGGCAGCCCAGCATCTGGCTTCTAGACTCTAGCCCCTGCCTGGGCGGCCAATGGGAAGCCATTCATCGCCATCTGTAAAGGGGAGGTGTGGCCTACTTTAGGGATTCTTGTGAGCTTTAAAAATGGCTTGCCTGGAGCTGGAGTCAGATCATACCTCATTTGAACTCCAGTTCTATCACTTCCCAGCTGGATGACCCTGGGCAAGTCATTTAGCTTCTCTGAGTCAGTTTCCTAATCTATAAAACAGGCATTACACCTCACAGGGTTAATGGAGAGTGGATGAGACCACAAATGTGAAGCAGCATTATGTATTCTGCTATGAAACAAGTGTCATTATCACAGTCATTATCACCACTACTACCATCACACAGCGACTCTTGAAAAAGTTTTTCCCAATCCAGTCAGCTGGATGCCTGGAATTTTCCTCACTGTCAGATCTGCCGTGGTTATACCTCAGACTGTATTGCCAGAGGGTGCTCTGGCCAGGTGCCCAGGGCCCTGCTCAACAATCCATTCAAGTTCCCCTCAACACACTCAAGCCATTAGCCTGCATATTTAGGGCAGACTTCCTGCAGTGATGTCATTACCCCGGCCATTCAGACAGGGTACGGCAGGACAGGACAGGACCAGACGCAGACTGGGCTGATATACCACCCTGGCCAAGACTTTTTTTTTAGGCAGAGTATCTCTCTCCCGCCCAAGATGGAGTGCAGCTGGGTGATCTCAGCTCACTGCAACCTCTGCCTCCTGGGTTCAAGTGATTTTCCTGCCTCAGCCTCCCGAGCAGCTAGGATTATAGGTACGCAGCACCATACCCAGCTAATGTTTGTATTTTTAGTAGAGATGGGTTTTCAACATGTTGGCCAGGCTCGTCTCAAACTCCTGACCTCAAGTGATCTGCCCACCTCAGCCTCCCAAAGTGCTGGGATTGCAGGCGTGAGCCACCGTGGCCAGCTGCTGACCAAGACTGTCTAAGTCTGCTGTCCATGGCTAGAGAGGCCTAGGAGCCAAGGATGAGGAGGTTCCATGAGACAATCTAAAATGAGTTCCTTAATTGCAAAGCCTGGCACAGTGGTGCACGCCCATAGTCCTAGCTATTCAGAATCCCTTGAACCCAGGAGTTCAAGGCTAGCCTGGGCAACATAGTAAGACTCCACCTCTAAAAAAACAAAAAACTCCAGATCGTCAAGCACTAAACAAGTATTCTTTTTTTGTGAGACAAGCTCTGTTGCTCAGGCTGGAGTGCAGTGGTGTGATCTTGGCTCACTGTAGCCTCAACCTCCCAAGCTCAAACGATCCTCCCTGTTAGGCCTCCAAGTAGCTGGGACTACAGCTAAACTACCACACCCAGCTAATTTTAATAGAGATTAGGTATCACTATGGTGCCCAGGTTGGTCTCGAACTCCTGGACTCAAAGATACCTCCTGCCTCGGCCTCCCAAAGTGCTGGGGTTACAGGCGTGAGCTGCTGTACCCAGCTAACAAGTTTTTTTTTTTTTTTTTTTTGAGATGGAGTCTCACTCTGTTGCCCAGGCTGGAGTGCTGTGGTGCCATCTTGGCTCACTGCAACCTCCACCTCCCAGTTTAAGCGATTCTCCTACCTCAGCCACCTGAGTAGCTGGGATTACAGATGCATGCCACCACACCTGGCTAATTTTTGTATTTTTAGTAGAGACAAGGTTTCATCATGTTGGTTAGGCTAGTCTCGAACTCCTGATCTCAAAGTGATCCATCCACCTCAGCCTCCCAAAGTGCTGGGATTACAGGCGTGAGCCACCGCTCCTGGCCCTAATAAGTATTATTAAAAGAGCTTTGAACTATGTCATGAACCAAAGACGCAAAGTGAACAGGCTACTGAATTACATCACATCCCCACAGCTACCGTTTACTGTGTTGGGAGTGGGCACTTTACACACAATGTCCAACAGTCTTTGCAATCACTCTGTACTAGAGACAAGGAAATGGGTTTGGTGAGTTCAAGTAACTGTGCTCCAGGCCACACAACAGGGAGGGGCCTGGATCTCAAACTTCAGAGCTCTGTTTTTGTTCACAGCACCAGACTCCTGGCTTATCCCTCCCTGTCCAGCTTCTCTCACCCTGGCTTTTCAGCAGGCTTAGCTGCAAAAGACTGACCTACTACAGGGGCAGACGCACACCCCTACAGCAGCGGTTCCCAACCTTTGTGGCACCAGGGATCAGTTTTGTGGAAGACATTTCCACAGATGGGAGATGGGGATAGGGAGGATGGTTTCGGGATGAAACTGCTCCACCTTAATCATCAGGCATTAGAGTCTCATAAGGAAGGCACAACCTAGATCCCTCCCATGTGCAGTTCACAATAGGGTGTGCGCTCCTATGAGAATCTAATGCCGACGCTGATCTAACAGGAGGTGGAGCTGAGGTGGTAATGCTTGCTTGCCTGCCACTCACTTCCCACTGTGCAGCCCGGTTCCTTACAGGCCACAGTACTGGGTACCGGTCTGTGGCCCAGGGGTTGGGGATTCCTGCCCTACAGGACATCCTCACAGTGATCCCAGGCAGGACTTGACTGCAGGGGCAGAACCCAGCACAGGCAGGCTATGCTTCTGAGACAGAGAGAAGAGACTGGTGTTGCAAGCAAAGGCAGTCTGGAGGCAGGTGGCGGTGGGGGGGTGCCGGTGGGAATTAGCACTATGATTCTGAGATGGACATCTGTTGTTTTTGCTCACCCAGCATCTATTCTGTCTTCTGGGAACAGAAACACTGGCTCCCCTTCAGAGCCTCGCCCTCCTTTCTGTCCCTTTCAGTCCACACAGACTGGGATCGGTGCCTGAGAGACCTCGCCAACCAGAGTCACAGTGCCTGGCTCAGGATAACGCAAATAGGTCCTGGGACTTTTGCTGGAACTAATGAGGAGAGGGGAAAAACTCTGTCCATGGGAATTACTGTGTTGTAAGGACATAGCCTGGGACTGTTGACTCCTTACAGTTCCCACTCTTGGGAGTCTATCCACAGCAGAAGATAGCCCAGTGCCACCATCCGAGCACCCTCAGCCAGGAGCGCCGGAAGGGAGCATGCTACTGGCACTTGCCAGCTACCGGAACCGGTTTGTCCCCTTTAGGCCTGGACTAGTTTGCTTTGAAACCAATTTGGCCCAAACCAATACTACCATGAATGAGTGTTTATTATGGGCTGGGCATGTGTTAAGGACATTATACAAAGCATCCTAATTTAACTTTCATAGCAAGCGGATTAGGGAAGGTCTAATGATTTCATTTCACAAATGAAGAAACTGAGGCTCAGAGGAGGGGTATGGACTCCGTGATCTCTCATACTAAATCCTGCACTCAGATCTGCTGGGTTACACTGCCCCAGTTGGGCAGCAAACATTTCTGAGCTCTCAAACAGACTAACAGACTGTTCCCAGGTAACTGAGAAAAGGGAATACAAATGACAAGCAGACACTCAACCTCATTCATAACAGAAATGCAAACAGAACTACAGTGAGGTACCCCTGTTAGCTATCAGGCTGGCATAAACAAAGCAGAGGTGGGAGAAGGCAATGACACAGGTTACGCACAGCAGACTATTTAAATGAGCACAAGACTGGACAAATAAACACCCACCAGGAGAGGCTGGTTAAATAAAGCATAAATGAATGAGAGCACGGTCTGTGGATGTATTTGTAACAGAAAAAGGCAAGGCCCTGAACAATTTGAATTTGTTTAAAAATAAATGAGAGGGCAATGTAGATACAGTTGATTCTCACTACTTGGGCAGTCCATGTGTGTGAATCTGCCTACTTGCTAAAATTCACTTGTAGCCCCCAAATCAATACTCGTGGCGCCTTTGCAGTCATTTGCAGATATGTGCACAGCCATGAAAGCTTTGAGTTGCCTGACACACACATTCATAGCTGAGGTCAGATAAGGCAACACTTTGCCTTCCTGTTTCAGCTCTCATCCTGTAAACAAGCATCCTTCCCACCGCCTATTTAGTGCCATGTTTTTCACATTTTTGAGCTTTTTGTTGATTGCCTTGTTTAAAATGCTCCCAAGTATACTGAAGTGCTTGCCTAGTGTCCCCAAGTACAGAAGGCTGTGATGTGCCTCAGAGAAAACACATGTGCCACAAAAAAACAAAATATATTAAAAAAAAAAAGAAAACACATATGCTTGATCAGCTTCACTCAGGCATGAATTACAGTATTGATGGCCATGAGTTCAATGTCAATGAATTGAAAATATATATAACTAAGGTGTCTTTAAACAGAAACACACATTTAAAAAGGTTATTAACTGATCAGTTGACAAAAACATTGTGTCTAGATGCTCACAGAAACCAAACTCCGTATTTCTCCCAGGAGCTGTGGTTCAGTACTTGCTAATTCAGTGTTTGCCATGACTATGGAACAGAAGCACCAGGAAAACTGAGAATCAGTTGTATGGATGTGTTAGCTGTGTGTGTGTGTGTGTGTGTGTGTGTGTGTGTGTGTGTGTGTGTTTAGGAAGGGTGGGTGCATGTGTATGTGTCTGTCGGTCTACTGGTGTATTCCGCAATGATCTCCTGAAGTTTCCTAAGAAATTGAGAGCAGTGGTGACCTCTGGGAGGAGAATTTGTGGCCTGCTTTTGTATCTTTTCAATTTTAAACCAAATCAGTGTATTTCCTACTGAAATATGAATATGAAAACATAACCAAGAACTTTTGCCTGCCTTCCATGCACACCCCCACAGACCGCCTCATGTGTCCCCCTGACTTGACTGTACTGCAGTGAGGAGGAAAAGGGGTGGTGCCCATCGTCCACACAGCACTCATCTGTCTGTCTGTGCTGTTGACCAGGTATTAGGAAGGGAGAGTTTCATGGCAGTATGGGCCACAGCGGGGCTGAGCTGCCAGTCATGACTCACTCACACCCTGGCTGGCTTGCTGGCTCACCTGGGTGCTCTCGTCATGGAAGCCCTCAAGGAAGCTCTCCAGCAGCTCATCTGCATTGTCGATCCGCTCCGCATACTCGCCCACAATCCAGATCATGGCAGCCCGGGCCTCAGGCTCATCCAGTGAGTCCAGGTTCTCACACAGCGTGGCAATCACACTCTCATACCTGGGAGACCAGGGCACAGCCAGTATGTGAGCCCCGAAGGAGAAGAGGCAACCTGGGGAAGCCAGGCAGGGGGCAGGAGGAAAAGGGAACTGCCTCATAAGACCCCAAGGTGGCGGGTAAAGGAGATCTGAGTTTCATTTGTCACATATTAGCACTTATTTTGGCCTGGGGAGCAGAGGACGGGCAGTGTGAGTGAAATAAGAAAAAACAAAGTGTTTCTTTTGAGAATGCTGCTTGTGGCAGAAAAGTAAGGAAGAGGAGAGAGATGACTCCTTCCTGTTCCGCCCTGCCATCCCCGTCCCCAGCCAGAGGCAGATGCCCTCTCCCTGGGAGGGTAGGCACGCACTTGTTGGGGTACTTGCGGAAGATGTCCTTGATGACCACGATGGCCTCCTGGACCACGTAATTGACCTTGGTCTGGATGAGGTCGAGCAGCGTGCTCACACAGCGCTCCGCAGATTGCTGCACGGGAAGAGGAGAATGTGGGCCAGGTCCCCACACCCCATTTCCAATAGAGCCTCTGATGACCATGCCGTGGCCGAGGGCTCCAAGTCACTCCTCAAGCACCTTCCTCGTCATAGCGGGAAAACAGGAAAACTCTCTCCCCAGAAAACAGGGGAGAACCAAATCATGGTCCTAGGATGGCAGGGGCATGGGGAATGAAACTGAGGAGAAGCCAGAGGCAGAGCTTCTGAGAGCAAGGTGACTACCTGCAGTCCAACCCCACCTCTCTTTTTTATTTGTTTCAGAAAGGGGACTCCTGTGACCAGAACGCTCACAGAACCTCTGACTGTTTCTGCCTTTATTTTCACATGCTGCTCCCATGGCCTGCTCTGAGGGAGATTTCTCAGGATGGCATCACAGGCTCCAAGGCGAGCACGCCTCAAGGGCATAGGTGGCGGCTGACCAGCTATCCCAGGACCCTTTAGTCACCAGTGGACCC
Source organism: Aotus nancymaae (assembly GCF_030222135.1). Classification (NCBI taxonomy): domain Eukaryota; kingdom Metazoa; phylum Chordata; class Mammalia; order Primates; family Aotidae; genus Aotus; species Aotus nancymaae. The sequence continues at coordinate 4,169,667 of NW_026988491.1, forward strand.
ATTTAAGGAAAATCTGGCTTAGTGGTCAAGGAACATCTCCACAGACAGAGAAAGGAAGGGGATAAAATGCCAGGACGCTGGGACGCTTGGACACAGGGGCACGTGAGCAGCTGAATGATGACAGTATTTGCCAAAAAATGTTCAACAGGCAGGGCCCTTGCCCAGAGCTCTGTGAAGTGAACGCTAAGTCCACCAAGGTCACCGCTGGCTTGTGGCTGCCCCAGCATCTTGGCAAACGCTGCAGCAGAACCCTGATTATGACAGGTTAATTTGATCGGCAGCAACTCCAAGGCCTAAAGGATCCTACAGAGTGAGAAGGAACCCCACCAGATCTGCACAATACTCGCCATGGGGGCTGCGGTGGTAAGCCTCAGGCCTTTCCAGACCACAAGCAAGCTGGTAGATTCTGCTCGAATCAGACTGGTTTCCTGGTTTCGGCTCCCTTTCCCTTCTCCAGCCAAGGACAGAGTCCCAGGCCCTCACCTCCACCTTGATGGCACAGCGGCCAATGGCACGCACAGCCTTCCGTACGAAGTCCACATCCACTTCTGTTGCATACTCTTTCAGCTCCGCCAACACCTGTGGTCCAAACAGAAAAGATGGGGTTGGCGGGGGACCTGATGGGGCAATCTGTTGGAACACTCCTGGGCAGTGAATATACACAGACTCCCTAGGAGAATGGGATTCTGCCTCCTGCTCCAAGTGGAAGGCCCAAGGGAGGGAGAGAGCTGGCAGGTGCCTGAAAAGGAAAGCAGGGCTGGACAACCTTATTTTGGGTTGATGTAGCTAACATATCCAATACCACTTTGTAAGGGATGATAGGTGATAATAGAGAGAAACTTTTAGTTTTGCTCTTGTTGCCCAGGCTGGAGTGCAATGGTGTGATCTCGGCACACCGTAACCTCCGCCTCCTGGGTTTCAACTGATTCTCCTGCCTCAGCCTCCCGAGTAGCTGGGATTACAGGCAGGCACCACCAGGCCCAGTTAATTTTGTACTTTTAGTAGAGACGAGGCTTTTCCATGTTAGTCAGGCTGGTCTCAAACTCCTAATCTCAGGAGATCTGCCAGCCTCGGCCTCCTGAAGCACTGGGATTACAGGTGTGAGCCACCACGCCTGGCCGAGAAACAGTCTTTAGTAACAAAAGCATCAGTTCTTTTACTTGCTTACTAAATCCCATGTCCCATGCTAAACTCTTCGTAAGATCAACTGTTCATGGTGAGACTGGTCCGCTGGCCCAGAGCCCACAGTTTGGTAGTGGTGGAACTGTCTCACACCAAGCCCGTGCCCTAATCATCACATGCTGCTAACCTGGGCAATGTTGGCCTGGGAGGCCAGGCGGATCATGATGTCCAGCTTCTCCAGCTTCACGTAGATAGGGTCATTGTACTTCACGAAGAACACCTTCATCTCATGCTTCAAGATCTCAGGCCTGGTGGTGGGGCAGGATGCCCGGAGAGCAAAAAACATGGCATAAGCCCCGTGAGAAAACCCCCTCCACATTTGCTGGGACATTTCTGGGATCTGAGATGGAGCCTGATGTTTGTGAAGGCAGAGTCACTGCCATGGCTCCTGAGCAGAAGGCCCACCAACCGGCCTGAGCGAGGCTCTGACTGGCCCCTGTGTGCCTGAGCACATCACCGAAAGGGACAGGGAGCACAGTGAGAGACTCCAGAGGCAGCGGGTCTCACGGGACGGGCTTGGGCATCAGACACATCTCAGCCCCAGTCCCGGCCTGTGACCTCAGGCCTGTTTGCTCACCCATGAAATGACATTGACACTGGACAGAAACACATTACCACTGCAGGTCTGGGACTGCTAGCCTCAGAAGGCCTGGCGCGTGGCAACTTGGATTTTGGAAGTGTTCCACCATTCCCTGAATGATAAAGGTATTTACCTGTGCCTAGACCATTATACAAAGAATATAGTTTATGCTGAACATGTGCATCCCTCTTGTGAGTCTGGACTTTGGGTAGGTGCCCCTAATAACAAGCTTGGGTGCCAAGTCTCAAATAGGCTTCCCTGGGCAGAAACGTTGCACACACGATGCCACATTTTGCTGGGGGAGGAGTGTGCTCTGTGTGACTCCCCATGGCAAGGAGCAGGTACAAGGAGGCCTCTCACAGATCCTCCAGACTCCGCCTCTGTCCTTCTCCCCTGTGACCCAGTCGGGCAGCCCTGCTCTGCTGCTGATAGATCTTTGCTGTGGGTACAGCTATATGCTCAGTCCTGGCTGGGCGTGGTGGCTTGCACCTGTCATCCTGGCACTTTGGGAGACTGAGGCAGGAGGATTGCTTGAGCCAAGGAGTTCAAGACCAGCCTAGGCAACATAGCAAGACCCTGTCTCAAAAAGAAAAAATATATTTAAAAAATATATGCTGAGTTCTGTGAGTACTGCTAGTGAATCCTGAGCACGAGGGTGGTCTTGGGACCCCAACACGGGCACAAACCTCATCAGCCTGCTGTGAGATCTAGCATGATCGATGCCTGCCTCAAAGAAGCATTGCTAGGCAGGAGCTGTCACGAGCTGGGCCCTTTCACATGTGTCATTGTTCCTCCCTCAAAGGCTACATCCTTCTGCCTTCTGCCAGTATCACCCACCACATTTTTCCTGGACAAGGAAACTTCAGAGAGGAGAGTCTGGCACTAGGTCACATGGCCAATGTCAGTAAGGATGGCAGTGGGACGAGAATCACCTGCCTCTGACTCCTATTCATATGCCCTTCCAGAACAGAAAGGAGGAAGGAAAAGGTATGAGGACAGACAGTGAGGAAGGGGAAAGACAGGACAGAGAGAAAGGAGGAAACAGTACTCTGTGCTGCTGTGCACACTGCGGAGAGGTCCTGGTCAAGCAAGGAGCCTTTGTCGTGCCCCACGGGAGAGGCAAGACCCCGAGATGGGTAGCAGGAAGATGATTTCTGCAATTAGGACTTGGCAAAAGCTGCCCAGCCACATCTCAAGACCAGGGCAGGGCATGTCTCAGTGACACAGACTTCTTAAGAGATTTACCATGTTAAATATAGCACAGGAAACCCTGCACGCTGATCTGCTCTACTAGTCACTACGCCGCATTAAATTCGTGACCCAAGGGCATTGGCGTATAAAGACCCATGCTGCAACCGGGAAGCCCGAGTTTCATCCCTTGGTTTAGGAACTCAGAAGGCTTTCCCATCTTTACCTCCCTAATATCCCAATTCGACCAGTATCTCTAGGTCCCCCAGAGAGTACTAAGACCCAGAATGATGCTACGACCAGGAGGATGTGCTATCTTTTAAGAGAAAATGACTAACGAGGCCCCAGTTCTCTGTGTAGCCCCACTCCCAGCCACAGGGCCTGCTGTAACATACAAATCATCAACAGTTGCTACAGTCAAGTTCCCACTGCTGACTGAGCCATGTGACCAAGAGCTGCGAGGAGAACTCAAGGTCAATCCCACTCCCCAGAGCTGCAGGGCTCCGCCACTCAGAGCCACTTCAGAGGAAGAAGGGGATCATGCCACGAACCCCTCAGATCCAGCACCGCTCAATGGTTTTTCTGCTCCCGCCTACCCTCCACTACCAGACTGCGTGCCCTGGGTGCAGCAGCTCACTGCTGCAGCCATTCTCACGGGAGGAGGGAAGCGGGCAGCACAGCATTCGGAGTGAGTCCGATGCACCCCTCCCCCAGGCCTCGAGTTTGATGCAAAGTCCAACAGTTCCTCAACTTCTTATAGTCCTCCAACCTCAGAGAATTTGACTAGAGCTATGGACCCTGTCCCCAGAGAAATGCACACAGATACACGAAATCTGACAGCCCATTTCAGGACGGCTCTGTGGACTGTGAACCCAGTATCTAGTTTAAGCACCAAGCTAGTCGTTACACAGCCTGCTTCCTGGTTAGGTTAAGCCAGGGCTTCTCAACCTCGGCACTGCTGACATCACGGGCTGGACAGTTACTGTGAAGGGCTATTCTGTGCACTGTTGGATGCTGACCAGCACTCCTAGCCTCTGCCACTAGAAGCCAGTAGCATGCCCCCCTAGCTGTGAAAACCAAAGTATCTCCAGACACCGCCATATGTCCCTCAAGGGGCAAAGTTGCTCCTTTGGTTAAGCTGTTCTGGGTTAAGCTATTTGAGACTTCCTGCGTGGTGACAGGTCAGTTTCCTTTGAGAGCCCCCATTCCCAGCAGAAAAGGCTCCCCGAGGGGTACGCATGGCACTTTTGTGTAGTGACCTCAGTACCTTTTCTGCACGATGAGATTGATGTTGCGCAGAGCCACGTACTGCAGCTCCGGCTCGGCCGACAGCAGTGTGACCAGGGGTGGGGCCAGCTTCTTGAGAAGTGTGCCGTAGTAGTCCAGGTCCTTAGACAACATCTCCATGAACTTCATCAGCACCTTCACAGCAGAGAGCACCACAGCAGAGTTGGCGTGGGAGAGCCTGGGTGTGACCCGCTCACAGATGCTGGGGTCCATCCGTTCCAATGAGGCAAACAGGAAAGACAAAGTGAAACATCCTGCTTTTAGTTCTCAAACCAGTATGTCCAGGCCAGGCGCGGTAGCTCACGCCTGTAATCCTAGCACTTTGGGAGGCTGAGGCAGGTGGATCACTTGAGGTCAGGAGTTCGAGATCAGCATGGGCAACATGGTGAATCCCTGTCTTTACCAAAGCATATACAAATTAGCCAGGCATGGTGGCGAGCACCTGTAGCCCCAGCTATTTGGGAGGCTGAAACACGAGAATTGCTTGAACCCAGGAGGTGGAGATTGCAGTGAGCCGAGATCACGCCACTGCACTCCAGCCTGGGCAACAGAGTGAAACCCCGTCTCAAAAAAAAAAAAAAAAAGCACGTCCAGCCTAAGCAAAATTGTGAGACCCTTCTCTACTAAAAGTAATTTTACACACTAGCTGGGTATAGTAGTACACGCCTGTGGTCCCAGCTACTTGGGAGGCAGAGGCAAGATTGCTTTGAGGAGTTCGAGGCTGCAGTGAGCTATGATTGTGCCACTGCGCTCCAGCCTGAGTGACAGAGTGAGACCCTGACTTAAACAAACAAGCAAGCAAACATGTTTTTTGTAGGAGAAAGATCTAAATCTTGGTTCTGCTACCTGCTAACTAACCCCCAGCAGGTTCAAATCACTCTGGGCCTCAGTTTCCTCATCTATAGAATCAAGATAATGATGCCTACTTCACAGGATTGCTAGGGGCTTAATGAGATAATGCATGTAAAGAACAAGGCCGGGCGAGGCTGCGGTGGATGGATTGCTTGAGCCCAGCAGTTTGAAACCAGCCTGGGCAACACAGTGAAATCCTGTCTCTACAAAAAATATAAAATTAGCTGGGCATGTTGGCACACATCTGTAGTCCTAGCTACTTGGGAGAATTGACTGAGCCCAGGAGGTTGAGGCTGCAGCTCCAGCCTGGGGGACAGAGATCCTGCCTCAAAAAAAAAAAAAAAAAAGAATAAGCACAGTGCTGGCATGTAGTACATACTGTATAGATGCCAACCCCCACTTCATTCCCTTTACCTCTCTAAGCTGCAGCGCCCTCATCTGGAAAATGGGGGATGATGAGAGTTGCATTAAAGACTCTGTAATGTATGGAAAGCACCTGGCAGAGCCCCAGACACCCAGTGAGAATTCAGTGAGCAGTGGCTCTGGTGCTACCCATCTCCTGAACTCAACGGAGGTGCCCTGGACTTCTGTGAGCTCCCAGGCCAGGCCGTGTCTGTGCCCTCAGCAGACACTGAGCTGACTGCCCCAGGCAACTCTCCTGCCTGCCTTGCTCTGGAGAGGTGGGAAGCAGGCAGGCTTCCCTTTAGGTGTGTCTGAGGGTGGGTTGCGGGGCAAGGCCCTAGAAGGGGCCCACTAAGGCCTGCGGACCAATGCCTGGTTGGAGCCCCTGAGGACCCTGATCTGGCAAGCAAAGGGCAGCCTGCTCACCTCTGGGCCTCACGGTCATCCTTGGGCGTATAGTTGGCCAGGCAGTCCAGGATGAAGATCTGGCCCCACTCGGTGCACTCATTCAGGGCTGTCAGAAGCTTGTTGATGGACTGTGGGTTCAGATCGAGCAGATTGCTGCTGGGGTGAGACTCCGCGATTTCTGAGAGCGCTGCTACTGCATTGGCCACCACCTGGTTGAGAGGGTGAAAGTGGCAGAGGCTGGGGGTGCTGATCACAGGCCAGGGGGCAGTGGGGCTGATGATGCGGGCTGGTCAGAGGTCAAATATCCTGAAAGGAATATGACTCGATGGGCAGGCTCTGGAGCTGCAACGAGACGCACTCCAAGCAGTCACCCTGCTGACTCCTCTGCAACCTAGCTCAAAAACAAGTGTGCCTGCCATTTAGAAAAACAAGAAAGACTTAGCTCCAAGTGCCTAGTCATAGAAAGCATTTCCAGCTTCCTAACACAGCACCCCTGTGTACCAGCAACAGCGGCTCACTTCAATGCTTTTCAGCTGTGCTTCTTAGAGCTAAGGGATTCCTTCGGAGTTCCTCGAGGCTACTGGGAGTGGATGGGGGCTGGAGAAGAGGGGCTTGCCAGGTGAAGCTCCAGGCCCGCAATCCATTTCCACTAGAGTAGTTTTTTTTGTTTTCTTTTTGAGATAGAGTGGCACTCTATTGCCCAGGTTGGAGTGCAGTGGTGTGATTTCAGTTCACTACAACCTCCGCCTCTCGGGTTCAAGTGATTCTCGTGCCTCAGCCTCCCAGTAGCTGGAATTGATTACATACATGCACCACCAGGCCCAGCTAATTTTTGTATTTTTATTAGAGATGGAGTTTTGCCATATTGGTCAGGCTGGTCTCAGACTTTTGACCTTAGGTGATCCTCCCGCCTCAGCCTCCCGAAGTAATGGGATTACAGGTGTGAGCCACTGCACCCAGCCTGTTTTTTTTTGTTGTTGTTGTTTTTGAGACAGAGTCTCACTCTGTTGCCCAGGCTAAAGTGCAGTGACACAATCTCAGCTCACTGCAACCTCTGCCTCCTGGGCTCAAGCAATCCTCCTACCTTAGCCTCCCGAGTAGCTGGGATTACAGGCACACGCCACCATGCCCAGCTAATTTTTGTATTTTTAGTAGAGACAGAGTTTTGCCTTGTTGGCCAGGCTGGTCTCAAACTCCTGACCTCAGGTGATCTGCCCACCTTGGCCTCCCAAAGTGTTGGGATTACAGGTGTGAGCCCCCACATCTGGACTTAGGCAGCTGTTTTTAAGTGTGTTCTGCATTGTTTCTAACTTTTCCCTGTGGCCCGTCCAGGGCTCCAGTGCCCATCCCTGTACTAGCCACTCAGTACTGTGTGTGGCAGTTGCTCAGCATTTCTGCTCAGAGTGGGATGGCTGGGTTTGTGCATTCATATTATTTTTTACTTTTTCTCTCTTTTTTTTCTGTTATACCACTACTGTTCCAGCATGTGCATTCTTCATTTTAAACACGCCCTGACAAACTGCCCTCCAAACTGCTGCCACCATCATGGGTAAGGAGACTGTGGGGTTCCATATCCTGCTACATCTGGATGTCCCGTCTTCCAGGCTATGCTACTTCAAAAGGGTGACCCTCTACAACCCAGCAAAGATGGGGGGAAGGGAAAATCACCCCACATGCAGCATTGGTCTTGGTGAGAGGACAGCAACACTAACAGCGACTAGAAGGGGAAGGAGGGCACTAGTATTGATCACACACCCACTGTGTGCCAGGCCATGCCAGGCACGTCACCTTCACAGCACTCCTGCCCACTATGTAGAATTAGATCCATCTCACTGATGAAGAAGACAGTCCTGGAAGCCTAGGCAGTGCTCCAGGTTGTGCAGCTAGTCAGAGGGTGAGAAGGGAATCCAGGTCCAGCTCCCTCCAAAGAGGATGCCTGAACCACCACAGGCACATGAACAACTGGCACCCCAGCCAGGCTCTGACTTCTACGTACTCAGGACTGCCTGGTGAAGGGTCAAGCCAACGTCTTCCCAAGCAACCCAGGAGGCGGTGGAGGAGGCACGGTGGGTGGCAGTGGCTTACCATGGGGTTAGAGTCGGAGATGAGGTCTTTAAGGGTGTCCAGGAAGCCCTGATCCTCCACCAGCTGGGCGTTGATGTCGTGAAGCTTGGCCACGCACACAGCTGCTGTCTTGCGCACGTATGGATCCTCATCCTTCAGGCACTTCCGGAGAGGCTCACACAGGTACTCTGTGATCTTGTCAACGCGGATGCAGCCCATGGTCCGCACCGCCAGGGCTCGGATGAGGGGGTTGGGGTCCTCACAGTCCTGAGGGGAACCAGCCATCGGCCAGGGCAGGGGTGGGATGAGCCATCTGTGCTTCATATTCTCCCTGGCCTGTAGCTCTGAGCCCTGCTAGGCTGAGCAACATCAGATGGCTGCTGTGGATCTCTACCAACTACAGCCAACAGCAGCGAAAGTAAATGCTATGTAACCAGCACCCATGCCAGCTCTGCACATCATCTCCTCTTATCCTCACAGTAAAAATACAATACTGGTCTCATTTTATTGATGATGAAACTGAGGCTCTCAGGAAGGCTTGGAGCTCATCCGAAGCCACAGAGCAGAGCCGTGATTCAAACTCACATCCACCTAGCATCACGGCCCTCGATTTTTCCTCTGGCCACAGAAGCCTCATTTCCCCATATCTGAGCATGGACAGGACTCAGAGGAAACTAAGGTTCTAAAGGTATGCAGATTCACAGGTAGTAAACATTAGGAGAAAATGAAATTAAAATAAAGGTGCACAGAGCTGACAATTCAATCTGAAGGACAGAAAATGGAGTAAGCAGCAGTCTAGAAGGGGAACAGAGAAGCTCTCAGACACCTGCTAATTCCTGTCCTGGCAAAGCATGCACAGCAGGGCCCAATCAGGGTGGTGAAGGGGTCGACAGGCCTTGCAGGACCTCACACAGGATGAGTTAGGCAGCGGCCTTGGCATCTGGTTTTCTGGGAAGTGGGAGCCCTCTGCTGGAGGAAGAGGCCTGCAGGCTGGGCGGGCACGGGCAGTCCAAAAGTCTGAATTCCATCCAGTGCCACAGGGCACCACCCCAAAGAGACTGAGGGGAGATAGAGCCTTAAGCACCCCATTCCCCCATACCCCCATGCCCACCAAGCTTCTGCTCACCTTCACAAAGGTGTTGACGGCCATAATGGCCATGTCAGGCTGACTCTTGGCATAATTCATCAGGTAGAGGTATACCAGCTTCTTCAGCTCCAGGTTGTCCGTCTGCATGCAGTTCACCACATCAGGGAAGAGGGCACTGAAAGGTCAAAAGGGTGTCAGCAAGGGAAAGGCTGAAGAAAGAGGAAGATTTTCAGGCTGCTAACTAGTGGGTGGGAGGACGGTGGGTAGGAGAGAAAGGAGAGACACACTGGATGACTTCCTGGTAAAAGGGAGGGTATCGGATGTGCTGTTAACAATCAGCACCTATTGGTAGAAAGAGAATCCCAAAGGGTAATTTTAAAAGCAGAAAAAGGGCCGGGTGCAGTGGCTCATGCCTGTAATCTCCGCACTTCGGGAGAGTGAGGCGGGCGGATCACAAGGTCAGGAGTTCGAGACCAGCCTGGCCAATATGGTGAAACCCTGTCTCTACTTTAAAAAAAAAAAAAAAAAAAACTAGCCGGGCGAGGTGGTAGGCGCCTGTAATCCCAGCTACTCGGGAGGCTGAGGCAGAAGAATCACTTGAACCTGGAAGGCGGAGGTTGCAGTGAGCCAAGATCATGTCACTGAACTCCAGCCGGGGTGACAGAGTAAGACCCCATCTCAAAAATAAATTAAAAAAGCAGAAAAAGTCCTTGGTTCTTTTCATACAGTTCAAACATGAATTCTGGAGCCCGCCAAACCCAACACTGCCTCTTGCTAGCTGTACGATGGAGAAATTCCTTTGTCACCTGCCCCCTTGCCCTGAGTCTCAATTTCCTCACTTCCAAGGAAGGTGCAATAGAAACTCACTTCACAGGGCCTTTATGATAACTGAATGAGACAACATACTTAGGTATCTGGTCCTTGTTATCTGGGAGGTGCTGAGTAAATGAAAATGACCCTTTCTCCCTCTCTGATACTTAACGTGGCCCTTTACATTAGGCTGCTGGTTCTGGGGGGTTGCAGGGAAGTAGGATGGCTCACGCTGCTTTCACCGCAAGCTCTGACACCCACTAAGAACCAGCACAGCATGCATGGAGCACACACCATACACCAGGCTTGGTGCTAAGAGCTTTACATACTTGATCTCATTTAACTCCCCTAAGAAGTCAGGGGATGATCCCCATTTCACAGAATACTGAGGTTCATAAATGTCAAATAACCTGCCTGGAGGAGCCAGGCTCCTGGAGGAGGAACAAGGTTTGTGCTCATGACCACTGGGTGGAACCCTTTTCAACGTGGCACACCTATGGTCCCAGAGTCACAGGCCTTAAAATATGAAATTTGGTTAGAGAGCAATTTTCTATCTTGGAATCATCAGATCCCCTCTCAATTCTCATGTGTTTACAGGCAAGGACGTGTCAACACAGAGACTTAAGAAGTCAAAGTGAACTTCCTAAGCCCCAACAAGCAGGAGTCCTGCCAAAGCCAAAATGGATGTATCACCTTGGAAGATGACACACCAGGAAGAATGGGGAGGAGGAAGGAGGAAAAACTGCTGATGAGGACGACTCGCTCTTTGGGGCCAGTCATATCTACAAAGCCAGCTCTTCTGAGATGGAAGAACAAAGATGTTTCTCCTCTGTGAGGAGGCGACAGTGGTGTTCTGGGTGAAGGAGAGCGGCTTTGTCCTGGAAGAAATCTGACTTGGAAGGAGGCCCAGCTGTCCAGCAGGCGCCTGCTCCCTTTGCAGCTCTGGCTTCCAAAGGGCTCTCTGCAGAGCTGCTTTCCAGAGCTGCTGGCAGGAGGTCCTTGCTGGGGGTTGATCCATGCGAAAGTCTGGAGTAGTGGGAGCCTATCTTGGGACCTGGAGGGGAGCTGCTCTACATCAGCACCTAAGCTACGAGGCACAGGGCTGGGTACCACGAGGGCATGGGTGAAAGCAGCCTGGATTTGGATTTCAGAAGAACTGGGCTTGAGTCCTAGTTCTGCCATAAACCATGTGACTCTTAGGCAGTCGCTTTATGTTTTTATTTCTTTGGCAGTAAAACCGTCATTACCTACAATATGGGAATTGTAAGGAACTACTAAGAAAACAAATCTGAAAATGTTCTGTGCAGACTCTCAAATACTGTGCAAATATTAAGCTGTTATAAAATCCAGTACCTGCCTTTGAGATTTTGCAATCTGGTGAGCAGGTAAACACAAGTACACAAAAGAGAACAGTCTCCATTTAGTGCTGGGTGATGGGAACCGAGAGCAAATGCTTTGAGTTTGAGGTAGTGGGCTGGCAACAGGGAAAGGCAGACCTTGATTGGGTTTTTAAAGATGGGAAGACAAGCTGGGTCACTGGGCACTCCCACAGGGGAAGCATGAGCCAAGGTGCATCAGCCATTCTACATACGACCTGCTCCAGCCGTCAGGTGCAACAGAGGTTACAAACAGGTGACAAATTAGAGCAATCCAATCCGGCACGTGTGTTTTACTTGCACCATACAGTGTTGGTTTAATATTATTTGGCTACTTAAGACAGGGAGATTTAAAATTAAAAATACAGCTTTCCCATTCTCTTTTTTTTTTTTTTGAGACGGAGTCTCACTCTGTCACCCAGGCTGGAGCACAGTGGTGCAATCTCAGCTCACTGCAACCTCTGCCTCCCAAGTTCAATCAATTCTCCTGCCTCCGCATCCCAAGTGCTGAGATTACAGGCGCGCACCACCATGCCCGGCTAATTTTTGTATTTTTAGTAGAGATGGGATTTCACCATATTGGCCAAGCTGGTCTTGAACTCCTGACCTCATGATCCACCCACCTCAGCCTCCCAAAGTGCTGGGATTACAGGTGTAAGCCACCACGTGCGGCCCAGATTTCCCATTCTTTTTAAAAACCAGAAGACCTGGCCAGGTGCAGTGGCTCACACTGTAACAGCACTTAGGGAGGCCAAGGCAGGTGGATCACAAGGTCAGGAGATAGAGACCATCCTGGCCAACATGGTGAAACCCTGTCTCTCCAAAAAAAAAAAAAAATTAGCCAGGCATGGTGGTGGGCACCTGTAATTCCAGCTACTCGAGAGGCTGACGCAGGAGAATCGCTTGAATCAGGGAGTCACAGGTTGCAGCGAGCCGAGATTGCGCCACTGCACTCCAGCCTAGCGACAGAGTGAGACTCTGTCTCAAAAACAAACAAAAGTGCACACACAGACACACGCATGCGAGCACACGTGCGCGCGTGCCCATACATTCACACACGCACACCCCCCCCCCCGCCCCCGAAGACCAGGCCACACTGAATCCTCTTCTTTAGCCAGTAGTGATCCTCTGGAGTTTCTGAGAAGGTTCATGCCATACTCACTCCATCGCCTGCTTTTTTTCCCACCTATTCTAGTTAACTGACTCCATCACCACCTGACCTGTCAGTACCAGGGCTTTCCTGTGTAAACAAAACCTTCTATTGGGCAAAAAAGTTTTATGAAGGGAGCTGTATGAGGGGAGACATGGATCCCTAGACAACCTAAAGGAGAGACTGAAGTGGACCCAAGCTATAAACCCTCCCCTGTCAGCCAGCTTCCAGCTGCCACCAGGCCTACTCCTGCATACCTGACATCTTTGCCCACGGTCATCGATGCAATCACTTTCTTCACTGCCTCCTTCTTCTTCTCCTTCTTGTCACTGTTGAGCTCTGCCTTCAGCTCGAAGATTTCCCCTAAGGAAAGGAGGCAAGCATGAGTGATCCCTCCCTACCCTGCCAGGGGATGATTCCCTACACTTAACTTCCAAAAGAACTGGAGGGAGGCATGTCAGACATCCTATGCTGTTGGCTGAGGGCAGCTTCAGGCCCCTGGCCTCAGGTGAGACAGGCAACAGTGAGGGACAACTGTTAGGACAAGAATTAACAAGATGAAAGCTTGCAGGCCCGGCACAGTGGCTCACACCTGTAATCCCAGCACTTAAGAGGCTGAGGGTCACTTAAGACCAGGAGTTTGAGATTAGCTGGGGTAACATAGTGAGACCTCATTTATACAAAAAAAATAATTTTAAATTAGCTGGTGTGGTAGCACGTGCCTGCCGTGCCAGCTACTCTGGAGGCTGAGGCTGGAGGATCATTTGAGCCCCTCTAGGTTGAGGCTGCTGTGAGCCATGACATCACTACACTCCGGCCTGGGTGACACAAAGTGAGACCCTGCCTGTCTCAAAAAAAAAAAAAAAAAAAAAAATGCTGAGAGGCCCTGCTGGATTGAAGCCACAGGAACCATGAAAGTTACAAAGGTTCTGAGGAAGACAAAAGCATCAAAAACATGACAGCAGGCTCTGCTCAGCCAGAGAGCTAAAAACCCAGTGGAAAGCAAGCTGTTGTCAGTTACCCTCACTCAACCAAAGGCCCTTAAAAGCCTCAGTGCAATAGAACCTGAGTACTTAAGGCTTGCAGGGAGAGGGCAGAATTTGTTGACTCCCACACTGAGGCCTTTCCTGTTTTCTTCAAACCTCTAATTAAAACAGCTTGCTCAGGGTTTCACTTCCTGAGACACAAGGGGTTGCTCAGCTCTGAAAATGGGAATTCAGCTGCTCCATGAGAGCTCAAGCATGTAACAAATTGTTCTGAAGAATTTGATGATGTGAAAAAAACAAATGAGGAAGTAGACTTGTCTGGCCCTGCCATGGACAGATAGTCAGGACCCCAATAACAGGTTAGGAGGGCAGATGTTATTTCCTGAGCCCTTCTCTCTCTCTCTCTCTCTCTTTTTTTTTTTAAGACGGAGTCTCACTCTGTCGCCCAGGCTGGAGTGCAGTGGTATGATCTCGGCTCATTGCAACCTCTGCCTCCCAGGTTCAAGCAATTCTCCTGCCTCAGCCTCCCAAATAGCTGGAACTACAGGTGCACACCACTACACCCAGCTAATTTTTGTATTTTAGTAGAGATAGGGTTTCACCATGTTGGCCAGGCTGGTCTCAAACTCCTGACCTCAAGTTATCCACCTGCCTCAGCCTCCCGAAGTGCTGGGATTACAGGTATGAGCCACCGCGCCCAGCCATCTTGAGCCTTTCTCTAAACCCAGTCAGTGCCACACTAACTTGTTCCCACACATGTTCTTATAGGAATTAACTCTCACAACTCTGCATTTCCCTGCAGTGAGCAAATGGAAGCTGTGAGAGGCTCAGTAATGCATATACAAAGCCGGTAGGTGGTAGGGCTGAAACTGAAAGCCCTAAGGCCCATGTTCTAAACTCCTATGCTTGGCCCACCCAAAATACTCACTTTGCTTTCCTGAACCTATTTCCTTGTCTCTTTGGCTGGGGCACTGAAGCCAGGCATCTCTCTCCACACATCTCTCTTCCCAAAAGAAATCCACTAAAAAACCCCACCCCCAAAATACAAAAATTAGCGGGACATGGTAGCATGCCTGTAGTCCCAGCTAAACTAAAATACAAAAATTAGCAGGGCGTGGTGGTGTGCCTGTAGTCCCAGCTACTTCGGAGGCTGAAGCAGGATAATGGCTTGAACCTGGGAGGTTGCAGTGAGCAGAGATCTCGCCACTGCACTCCAGCCTGGGTGACAGAGTGAAATTAAGTCTCAAAACAACAAAAAACACCGAAAAAACCCACCTGAGACTCCAATATTCTCAGCACTAAGTTCACCCTATGGCTCACCAGGCTTCACAGGACTGATCCCTGCATACCTCTCCATTGCTTTCTATCTTTTTTTAATTAGTTGCCTAGGCTAGACTCGAACTCCTGGGCTCAAGTAAGTAATCCTCCCACCCAAGCCACCACCTGGGGCACCACTGTGCCTGGCTCTAACCTCTTCTTGCATCACCCTCCTCGGTAACCCATGCCCACTATTTCCCTTTCCCTGAATGTATCACAGGCAGAGCACTCACTCCTTCCCCTTCCTACTCCCCATCTATCTGGCCAGCTCCATCCAGAATTCTCCCACAGCCCTCCCTGGACCCACTACTCTTTAGTGTGGTTACTACTCTATAGACTGTCCTTCCTGCTCAAGCTGGAGCAACACCAGGTCAGAGGCTCTGTCTCTTTTCCACTGCATATGGTACGTTCTCAATAAAAAAAACAGCTAGACTTGACCAGGTGCAGTGGCTCATGCTTGTAATACCAGTACTTTGGGAGGCCAAGGCGGGTGGATCACCTGAGGTTGGGAGTTGAAGACCAGCCTGACCAACATGGAGAAACCCCGTCTCTACTAAAAATACGAAATTAGCTGGGCATGGTGGCTCACGCCTGTAATCCCAGAACTTTGGGAGGCCAAGGTGGGTGGATCACTTGAGGTCAGGAGTTTGAGACCAGCCTAGCCAACATGGTGAAACCCTATCTCTACTAAAAATTCAAAAAATTGCTGTGTGTGGTGGGCGTGGTGGTACCCACCTGTAGTCCCAGCTACTCGGGAGGCTGAGGCAGGAGAATCACTGGAACCCAGGAGGCAGAGGTTGCAGTGAGCCAAGATTGTGCCACTGCACTCCAGCCTGGGTGACAAGCATGAAACTCCATCTCAAAAAAAAAAAATGTGCCCTTGGATAAGGACAGATACATGGAGACACACACACACACACTCTTTCTCTCTCTGCTGCAAGGGTGCTGATAGGATAGGAAAAAAAACTTTTTTTTTTTTTTTTTTTTTTTAGATGGAGTCTCGCTCTGTCGCCAGGCTGGAGTGCAGTGGTCCGATCTTGGCTCACTACAACCTCTGCCTCCCGGGTTCAATCGATTCTTCTGCCTCAGCCTCTTGAGTAGCTGGGACCACAGGTGCATGCCACCATGCACAGCTAATTTTTGTATATTTAGTAGAGAAGGGGTTTCATCATGTTGGCCAGCATGGTCTCAATCTCTTGACCTCATGATCTGCCTGCCTCGGCCTCCCAAAGTGCTGGGATTACAGCCATGAGCCACCGTGCCCAGTCAAAAACATAATTAGTTTAAGCCATGGGGAACCAAAGGGCACTTTTTTTCCCACACTTGGAGCTAATGTTCTTCCCTTTCTGAGCTCTAAAAGGAGCGATCAATTTCTTATATCATCAACAGTTCAATTTTTTAGATCTAAGAAGCTCTAGGCCATTTTTGCCATGTTTCCAGGACTTCATTCCCACCCCTACTCCCTACAGCCACAGGAGGAAAACAGAAGGGACAGAGAAAGATTTGTAAGACAAGGCCCATTATTAAACATATAATACCTTTCTTGGTTGTGGTGAAATATTTTGAGTCAGTCATTTTGGTCCCTTATCTGTGGCCAGACTCCTGCAAGATAAAGAGAGGGGTGACTTTCAGTTATGTTCCATTCCATCTTCAGTTATGGTGTGCAGAGGGAGGAGAAGGATCCAGAACACATGTAGTATAGGAAAATAGCTGCTTATCTCTTTCCTGGGCAAATGAACTGTCAGATCATGGCAGATTAGACTTTGAAAAGTAATTCTGAGAATCTATCAGCTTTTTTTTTTCTTCAGAGATGGGGTCTTACCATGTTGCCTGGGCTGGTCTCAAACTCCTGGCCTCAGGCAATCTTCCTGCCTTGGCCTCCTAAAATGCTGGGATTACAGGCATGAGCCACCACACCTGGTCTCATCAGATTTTTGAATGTGCCTCTTCTAGGAATCTTTCCCACATAAATACCTGCACAAGGATGTAAGGGCTTACAGCAGCAGCAGCCCCTTTGTGGGACCCATTTTGCTCAGCACCGTCCTAAATGCTTTGCACATGTTAACTCATTAGAAGCCTCATCACAGCATCATCGAGGCACTATCTTACCCTATAGAGTCAAATGAGATTAGAAAATGCCAAGTTTAAAAGGCTAGGGAGACTTCTCTCCATAACTTTTCTGAGCTTCTAAAATAGTAACATGTATGATTCATCTCCAGAAAGGGCTATCATCTGTATTCTACAGCAGTTCCCAAATCTATCTGCTCAATTTTCTTAAAGGCTCTCTCATCAGGCACAGTGGCTCACCTGTAATCCCAGCACTTCGGGAGGCAAAGGTGGGTGGATCACGAGGTCAGGCATTCGAGACCAGCCTGACCAAGATGGTGAAACCCTGTCTCTACTAAAAATACAAAAATTAGCCAGGTGTGTTGGTGTTCGACTATAATCCCAGCTACTCAGGAGGCTGAGGCAGGAGAACTGCTTGAACCTGGGAGGTGGAGATTGCAGTGAGCCAAGACTGCACGCCATTGCACTTCAACCTGGGCGACAAGAGCGAAACTCTGTCTCAAAAAAAATAAATAAATAATTTAAAAAAAGGCTCTCTCAGGACATCTAGTGCAAAAAAGCTCACAGTGTGAGGTACTAGGATAATACAATAGGGGGCCAGGATGGTGGCTCAGCCCTGTAATCCCAGCACTTTGGGAGGCCGAGGCAGGCAGATCATGAGATCAGGAGTTCGAGGCTAGTCTGGCCAGTATCTACTAATAATACAAAAATTAGCTGGGCTTGGTGGTGCGCCTATAGTCCCAGCTACTTGGGAGACTAAGGCAGAAGAATCGCTTGAACTCGGGAGGTAGAAGTCGCAGTGAGCTGAGATTGCACCACTGCACTCTGGCCTGGGTGACAGAGTAAGACTCCGTATCATCAAAAAAAAAAAAAAAAAAAAAGACAATGGGGGGCGTGGTGGCTCATGTCTGTAATCCCAGCACTTTGGGAGGCAGAGGCAGGTAGATCAGCTGAGGTCAGGAGTTTGAGACCAGCCTGGACAACATAGCGAAACCCCATCTCTACTAAAAATACAAAAAAGTAGCTGGATGTGGTGATGGGCACCTGTAATCCCAGCTACTTGGGAGGCTGAGGCAGGAGAATCGCTTGAACCTGGGAGGCAGAGGTTGCAGTAAGCTGAGATCACACCATTGCACTCCAGCCCAGCGGACAGTGTGAGACTCCATCTCAAAAAAAAAACAAAAACAAACAAACAAAAAAAAAACCGTGTCCTAACATTTCAAAGTGACCACAAGGGAATTACATTAAAAAAAAGACAATAGAACAAAGAAAGTACTAAGCCTCCCTCATTCATTCAACAAACATTTACGGAGCATCTACTGTGTGTAAGGCCAGTTGCCTCGCCGGGAGCTCGGACGCACACCCCTCCCCGCTTTTTTCTGAAAGTTTGGACAAGCCCGGACGAGCTTGGGCAAGCTCAGACATGCTCGGGCATGTTCCCTTCTCCCATGCTCGCACAGCCTGGCCTTCCCTTAAAGAGCCCAGTATGCTAACAAGGTCTTGTAACCCTAGCCTCTTGCTAGCCAATAGCAGTTGAGTCTTATTGACCAATAGCAGTTAAGTCTTAATAGCCAATAGCAGCCAAATCTTAGCCAATAGCAGCCAAGTCCTGTATGCAAACTAAGCCCTGTAACCATACCCAATGGTAGTTCTGCTTTACCCACACCCTGCTCTCCCAAACCAATCGAGCTATTTCACTCCCTATAAAACCCCATGTCTGAGAGGAGTCCGTGCGACTTCTCCGGCCCTTCTTGTCTGACCGCAGAACCTCACCCGGAAGCCCAAATAAATTCCTTCGCATTGGATCTTCCCGTGCTGGCCTCAGTTTCTTCCCTTTAAACTCGGCGAGAACAAGCCTTACACTATGTACCTCAGAGTTCTTCTGGGGAACAGATCAAAGATAAAAGAAGTTAAACGGGAACCAAGTTACCCTAGATACAAGGCTTCTGGGTTTGTTCTAGGATTTATTAAGAAGCTATCATTTACTGAGCCCCTATTAAAGGCAGGGGCTTCACCCACATTATCTCATTTAATCGTGTCTATAATGTAACTGCTTTTAATCCCATTTTATAGATGATGAAACAGACTCAGGGATGTTACATAACTTGCCCAAGGTCACGTGGCTTGTACGTGGCTAGGCTAGGAGACAATCTCAGGTCTACCTGAGCTCAGTCCCTATGCTCTATTGATGAAGGAATTCTGCTTCCGTCTTCTGACAAGGAGGACAGTTCCCTGATAGTGGCTAAAAACTCAGTAAAAAAAAAAAAAATTGAAGCTGGCACAGTGGCACACACCTGTAGTCCCAGCTACTCAAGAGGCTGAGGCACAAGAATCACTTAAATCCAGGAGGCAAAGGATGCACTGCGCTGAGATTGCGCCACTGTACTCCAGCCCCTGCAAAAAACATTCAGACTTTCAAGTACAGCCTTCCAATCCTATCTGTAGTTTTATGTGCTATAGAAAGCCACACAATGCCAAAAAAATAGACATTTGAATGGAGAAACCCCACTTCACTTTGTCCCTTTTGTTGCGTCTATGGAAGGGACTCAAACAACCCACCAACATCTCCTTTCAAGTCATTACTATACAGGGGTGAGATGAAAGTTACTAGTGCAATGGATGTGAGGGATCAGGAGTCATTTCACAGTCTCTGGAAACCATGCCAACATAGCTCCTCCTCTCCAGCCCAATTGGATTTTTCCAAATTAAGCGTATTTATGGCAGGATGGCATTGAGCAAGCCTCCCAACTGAGAGATACCATAGATTTTGTTTCAGTAATCAATGGGAAACAAATATGTACTGTCTTGGGGTCACTTTAAATCTTTTGTGGATCCTGTAGGAATAAAGGCTTAACTGAAAAAACAGTATAAAGAAAAAGGCATAATTCTACTTTCCTTTTGCTTTGCAAAGATGAAAAGGGAGGATGGCACTTTTCTGTGGGAGCTGCGGGAAAGAGCAGAAGAGCCCACTGTGCCTGATGTTGCAAGTCCACAGTGGGGACTCTAACTTGCTGGTCCTCCCAGCATGAGTCAGGGCTCTAGACAGATCCACAAAGGCAGGCCCCCGCATGGGCCAGGCTCACAGCTCCCATTTGCCCTCCTCTTTCATGCCTGGCCCAGGCTCTGCATACAGCAAGTATTCAATTGATGGTTGTTGAAAGAAATGAAAAGGGACCACTGAAAATCCCCGGGAGCCTCAGCCTGCTCTCTGGCAGCCCTGTTACGTAACTAGTTAGCGTTTGTTTCTGACAGGAATTTACTGACATTAAATACGATTTGTTCTTTTTTTTTGCACACACATAAAGCCATTTTCTCAGAGAAACCTCACCAACCTAGGGGTTCTTTGGGGAACTCTGAAATAAGCAGGGAAATCAGATAATGGGATTTCTGCCTTACAATAAAGATCTGCATAGTTCCAGAAGTCACAGACTTGAGAGCATAACTGGCAAAAGTATCCAAAATAATAGGAGAATATCATTTCTCGAGGTTGAATGTAAGAAGAGGGATAATTGAAGGCAAAAGGGGCTAAAACTCACAGGCCACAAAGAAACACAGAAAGTAACACAGAAACCACTCGAATATTAAATCTAGAAAGAAATAAAAGTGGCCAGGTGCAGTGGCTCACACCTGTAATCCCAGCTTTTTGGGAGGCCGAGGTGGGCAGACTGCCTGAGCTCAGGCCTGGGCAACATGATGAAACGCTGTCTCTACTCAAATACAAAAAATTAGCTGGGTATGGCAGTATGCGCCTGTAGTCCCAGCTACTGAGGATGCTGAGGCAGGAGAACTGCTTGAACCCGGGAGGTGGAGTTGCAGTGAGCTGAGATCACACCACTGCACTCCAGCCCGGGTAGCAGAGTGAGATTCCATCTCAAAAAGAAAGAAAGGAAGAAAAGTAAATAAAACAAAATATCTTAGCTATCTAATGTCAGAGCTGCTCGGAATTTCTTGCCTCTCCAGCAGAAAAAGCTGTCAGGGGCTTTCCCCTCCCCTGCAGGCCCAACACAACATCAGAGGGCCCTAAATTCCCAGGACCCAACCTGCTGGTGACAGATCTGTGCCATATGCAACTGACCAGGAGGAGAAAAGGGTGAGAAAGCTTCTCTTTCTGGGGATTTAAAAAAAAAAAGTGACAGAGCTGCAGGGTAGCTAGTCAAACCACAGCTGCAGATACTCCAACAGCGTTGAGCTTTCCGTGACATTCTTCCTTTTACAGGTGCTAAGCAACTACTCACAAACTTAACTGCCACTCATTGTGCTGGTGCTGGCTGCAGCTTTTTTCTGCAGTATCTGTTTCGTATATCCCTCTGCAGAGGGCCCGATGGGACTGATGATGCAGAAATCGTATCCCTCTGAAGTTGTTTCATATGCAGGAAATTAGAGAAGGAAGGGGATGCGGAGAAAAGTGAAACACTTTAGAAAGCCACCCCAAAGCACAGATTAAAAAACAAAACAAAACACCTCACCTCACCGTGAATGATCCCCTACCTACAGCTTACTGATGTACTGAGGGCAGCAATCTCCTCATGTCGTTTCTCCATTGTCAGCATCTAATGCTGGTACCTGGTCTTGAAGTTGCCTCTTGGATGTCAGTGCAAGAGAGATTTCTCATTCTCTCTGCAGGAATGTAAAAAACCTGACAGTTCAGTCCTAAAGGGGCTCAGACTGGTAGATATCATGGGAAAGACTGGTGCTTTTCCTGGCACTGCTGAGCTGTTATCATATACTGTATCCCTATCCCATGGAGGCCAAAGGGCTGAGACCTTGCTCTCTGATGAATCTGATCGGGCACATGAACTACATTTGAAAGCAGGCAGCAAATTTAGAGAAGAAAAAGCTTAGGGTTTGGATTCCAACTTTGGAAGCGTCAGGGCACATTTTAAAAGTAGTAATTACAGGGAATTTTTGGTTCAGAAACTGCTATGGCCAGTATGAGTCACTTTTGCTAAGGAAACAGCATTCTGGGCTGGGATCCCCTCAATTTCAGCATTTACAGGCCAAAGAATGGCTCAAGGGGATGGGCACAGTCAAAATTAAAAGAGGGGCATACCTGGAACAACTGGTTTTGCCCTTGAGGAGCCGATGCAGCTGTCCCCTCTTAATATTTCTCACACCCACATCTGAAAGATTATGACTTTGATGTCACATCCCAGAACCAGTTCTGGTTAACTTCACTTTTTAGAATTAAACAAAGGGAACTGAGGCTGGGTGCCGTGGCTCACGCCTGTAATCCCAGCACTTTGGGAGGTCGAGGTGGGCAGATTACCTGAGGTCAGCAGTTCGAGACCAGCCTAACCAACATGGTGAAATCCTGTCTCTACTAAAAATACAAGAAAAAAATTAGGCGTGGTGGCAGGCGCCTGTAACCCCAGCTACTTGGGAGGCTGAGGCAGGAGAATCACTTGAACCCGGGATGCAGAGGTTACAGTGAGCTGAGATTGCAGTATGCACTCCGGCCTAGGTGACAGAGTGAGACTCTGTCTCAAAAAAAAAAGCGGGGGGGGGAATAAGCAATAAAGTCTAAAATACAGTAGTTTTCTCTTATGTTTTCTAGATGTATAAAGAAGTCCTTGGTGAGACATTTGGAAACACTGGCCAGGGACAAAGATGTAACGTGATCTAAGAGAGGGAAAATGACGTCCTAGGTCCTAAGGAAAAAAAGGGAAGAAGAAAAAATATTCCCATCTAAAGACTCTGGGTTTTAGCTGCTGAAGTTAGGGTTAGGTTTAAAGGGAAAAAAGTTCTCAATATTTTTCTTTTTTTTTTTTTTTAACATGAGCAAGGATTTCAGGAATCAAATCTCAATATTTTTCAAATTTTTGTCTTCACATATCTAAATATAATTTTAGGAACAAGAAATATAGATTTTCTTTTTGTGCTTTAAGATAATAAAATGAATTTATTTTAAAAACATAAAACCAGGTCCTTTGAGAATGAAAAAGAGAAACATAAGAAAATGAGTACTGAATATAGTATTTCAATTTTTCTCCAATGTCTCAAAATTAGTAACAACCTTTAAAAGGAAAGTATGCTGAACTGAGTCTACTTCATCTCTAGAATTCAATTTCCCTCTTTAAAACGGGGAGATAAAAAAAAATAAAACGGGGAGATCAGGCGGGGTATTGTGGTTCACCTGTGAATCCCAGCACTTTGGGAGGCCAAGGCAGGCGGATTGCTTGAGCCCAGGAGTTTGAGACTGGCCCAGGTAACATGGGGAAACCCCGTCTCTACCAAATTAGCATGGTGGTGTGCACCTGTAGTTTCAGCCACTCAGGAGGCTGAGGTGGGAGGACTGCTTGAGCCTGGGAGGAGGAAGGTTGCAGTGAGCCAAGATCGTACCACTGTACTCCAGCCTGGGTGACACAGTGAGACTGTGTCTCAAAAAAAGAAAAAAAGAGGGGAGCGGGGACTGCTGTACCTGCTGCTCTATGTATCTCACATATTTCTTCTGACAAGGGCTAATGTGAGAATGAAAGCATGTTGACAAGAAAAAATATAAACATCATAAATATCACAAGATTTCATTCATACGAAGCTCTAAGAGGCAAACCTAAGCTATGGTGATAGAAGCCAGGTCAGTGGATGCTTCTGGGTAGGAAGGACTGAAAACAGGCATGAAGGGCCCCTGGAGTAATGGAAATGATCTGCATCTTGATGCAGATACTGGCCACATTGTACACTTAAGAGTCAAGCATTTCACTTGGTGTAAATTAAACAAATATTTTTTAAAATGTGCTGGGCACAGTGGCTCATGCCTGTAATCCCAGCACTTTGGGAGGAGGCCAAGGTGGGTGGATCACCTGTGGCCAGGAGTTCGAGACCAGCCTGGCCAACATGGTGAAACCCCATCTCTACTAAAAATACAAAAATTAGCTGGGCATGGTGGTGGGCGCATGGGAAGCTGAGGCACAACAATCGCTTGAATCCAGGAGGCAAAGGTTGCAGTGAGCCAAGATCGCACCACTGCACTCCAGCCCAGGAGACGGAGCAAGACTCGGTCTCCAAAAAAAAAAAAAAAAAATTGTTTTTAAAAAATAACAAAATAGGCCAGGTGAGGTGGCTCATGCCTGTAATCCCAGCACTTTGGGAGGCCAAGAGCCTAAAGACATATGAGAAACATACACACAAAAATCTGAATCACATTGCAGACAAGGCCTATTTTCCTACATAAAAAGTGACTACAAATAGGAGAATGGCAGAGGATGTGGACAGTTCACAGGAAGTGAATTAATATAATGGTTCAAGCTTATTTATAAGAATAAGTTATAAGGGAACTTAGAAACTGAAACTACAGTGAGACAGCACCTGTCAGCTGCTGAACTGATAAAGACCCAAGAGTCTAATAACACCCCATGTTGGTGCTGATGCGGGTAAATGGGCACTCTCATTTGAGGCTAGTGACAGTCTGAAATGCTATAATCTCTGAAGCAAATTGGTAACAGCCATTAAAATTGCAAAGGTCCTTACCCTTTGACCCAGTAATTTTGCTTCTAGGACTTTACATGTGGAAAACTACATAGATCCAAAATTATTCATGCAGTATCCTTTCTAATAGCAAAATATTATAAATACCAATCCACAGGACTGGTTTAAAAGATGATGGCACAGCAGAGCTGAGCACATCTGTGGCTCCAGCTACTCAGGAGGCTGAGTGGCGAGTATCGTTTAAGCCCAGGATTTGAGGCCAGCCTTGGCAACACAGTAAGACCCCCAACTCTATAAATATGTTAAATGATAGCACAGCATACGGACATATGGAATACTATGTATCCATGCAGAAGAATGAGGCGGTTCTACATATGCTTTTATGCAACCCTCTCCAAGATATTAAATGAAAAAACAAGATGCAAAGTACATGTAGTATGCTACTATTTCTAATTAAACATACAAATATTAATAAAACATAAATATCTGTGTATTTACAAATACATAGGCTATCCTGGAAAGGATAAACAAGAAAAGTCAATAGCAGTTTCCTCTAGAAAGGAAGCTGGGTAGCTGAGGAATAGGGTGAGGGCCTGATTTTCCATCACTTACCTTTTTTATAACTTGGGTATTTTGTCCCCTGTACATGTACCTCTTAGAAACACAAAACAGTTTAGAAAAAATGGTATATCTATTCAAAATACATTTCCCACCCTGTGCTCCTTCTTCAGTCTAGGCTTAAACATTGCAGAGGAGCCTCTTCTGGACTTGAAGTGGCAGAGGCCTCCCGACATTAGACCTGGTTGTATGGTAAGGCCTGTAATCCCAGCATTTGGGGAGGCAGAGGCAGGAGGATCACTTGAGGCCAGGAAATTAAGACTAGCTTGAGTAACATGGCAAGATTCTATGTCTACTGGAAAAAAAAAAAAAAAAAAAAAGAACTTAGCTGGGCATGGTAGCATGTACCTGTAGTCCCAGCTACTCAGAAGCTGAGGCAAGAGGATAGCTTGAGCCCAAGAGGTCAAGGCTGCAGTGAGCTATGATTGCACCACTGCACTCCAGCCTGGGCAATAGAGCAAGACTCTGTCTCTTAAAATAAAAAAAAAAAAGTATCTCAGATTTCCCCACAGAGCTCCTCCTCTAATTTGGGACCTGTACTGTTGAATGCTGTCAACCTGGTGACTGCCACCATGCCTGGCACATTCTAGGAGCTCACCAAATGTTTGCTGGCAAAATGAATGAAAAGACAGGTTCCCAGAGAAGCTAAAAAACCAAGGACCCAAAACAGATCAAGATGAGAGAGCTCTGTGACAAGTGCCAGACAGTGATGACTGGGCAGACTAGACTGGGAACATAAGGCTTTGCAGTTAACAGGGCAAGGCTGATCCAATAGTGAGATGGCTGCCGGGAAATCTGGCCCTACTACCAACAGCTGTGTGACCCTGGGAACCTCCCTGCATCTCCCGGCCTGCCTTTCTCCAATTCTCAAACAAAAGAATACAATTAATCAATGGCTCTTCAAGTCCCTCTCCACTCTTAAACCATTTCAAACAGATAAAAGTGAAACTGTTCTGGTGGAAGGAGGGGTGGGAGGCCTAGAGCCTGGCTCATTTCACTATGCCCAACTCTCCCATCCTCACCAGGGCCCTTGAGACATCCCGTGATTCTATGGAGCAAAGCTTGAAAACCAGTCTACTGAATGACAAGTCCCACCCACATCTCACATTCTATGATTCTCTGCTGGATGAGGGACCCATTTCCCCACCAATGAGTGTTCTTCCCAGGTGTCAAACACCAGGAAGTAGAGTATGATCATTCTAAGAGCATGACATAAGATGTTTCCAAGGGGAAAAAAAAGAGAACAAATTCAGAATACAGTTAAGGCCAGCAAATCTCATTTGGTTTTCAATAGGAAAGAAAACAGTAAGAAGCCAAACAACAAAATATTAATTTTTCCAAATGGCCAGCCAATGTCAGGGGAAGGACTTTTCTAGTCTTGGGGCAGTGATTCATGTCAGAGCAGCCCATGCTCTTCAAACAGATGAGAAGTGTGAGTTGGTGGTGCCAGCACAAGGCATTGCACACTCTTGGCACTCAGTGAATTAATGAAGACCATCAGTGTGGTGAGATGAGCCAAACAAAAAGCTTTAGGAAACGAAAAGGGGAAAGAGACATTTCACAAGGTCAGCTCCAGCTCCATGTACTATAACTGAACTCAAGGATATGCAGGTAGGGAAAACTGATCTCTGAAGGTCTATGTTGGTGGCTTCCAACTTTGGTGCTGGAACTGTCATTGTTCAACACTTCCCTGATGGATGAATAGCTGTTCAGAAACCTGCTCCATGGCACATGTTAGCTCAGGGACAGTCAAGAGGAAGTTAGGGGAGAGTGAATAAAAGGGGCTGGGGTGATGCCACTGTTTCTTCTTCATTTGGAGCAGAAAGGCCAAACTTTATTCATTCCATGTGCTTTGTTGCTTTGGTTCTGTTTCAAGGGAAGAGGTTAATTCATTTGACAAATATTTCCCACTCTGTGCCATGCCCTGGACTGTGTATGCTCCCACAAAGCTTAGAGTTCATTAGAGATTATGATGCTACTCACTACTCATCATTTGTCTGACAATTTCCTTTTAAAAAGGAAAAGGGATCGAGCACAGTGGCTCACGCCTATAATCCCAGCACTTTGGGAGGCTGAGGCAGGAGGATCACTTGAGGTCAGGAGTTTGAGACCAGCCTGGCCAACATGGTGAAACCATGTCTCTACTGAAAATGCAAAAATTAGCTTGGCATGGTGGCAGGTGGAAGAATAGCTTGAACCTGGGAGGCGGGGGGGTTGCAGTGAGTCGTGATTGCACCACTGCACTCCAGCCTGGGCGACAGAGTGAGACCCTGTCTCAAAAAAAAAGACATACTTTTTTGGACTATACTTACAGGTAAATACTTAAGTTCACTTTACAGACAGGGAAACAGGTAAGGCCAGCTGGAAGACTAAAAGGTGATTCAGCAGTTGAGAAACCAGATTTCAGACTTTCTCTCTGAGAAAGTGGTTACTGAAGATGTCAGTAACCACTGACATCCAGTGTCAGGGCTTTGCATATCATCAGACTTTCTCTCTGAGAAAGTTCAGTGGTTACTGAACTCAGATGGACAGGCTCTTTCAAGTCAGTTCAATAACTATGAGAAAATAATCTGTGTTCTTTAGGCTCAGCATGAAATTTGGAACAAAGGTGGCAGTGGTAGTAGTAATGGCAAATGGATGTGCACCATGTGACAGACACCATGTAAAGAGCTTTAAAGTTAGTCCTTGTGATTCATGAAGAAGTTTACAGGTGAGGAAATTGAAGCCCAGGGAGGTCAAGACATTTGTTTGGAGTTACACAGCTAGAAAATGGTAGTGCCAACATGCTCCACTGTTGCCCCCTAATAAGGTCACACATGCCCCACTCTGTCCAACAAAGCAACTAGCTGCTCCTCTCTGAATTAAGCCCTGGAAGAAACATACCTGCTCTAGGCTAAAGGGTACATGAAATGGGTTGCCACACCTCCCTGCAGAGTCCTCAGATGTTGAATTACAGGTTATTTTAGGGCCAGCCCATCCAGTTTGGACAACAGGGAATGTCAAGTTTTGTCATGTGCCTAGTAAAAGCCTGTCTGGATGAGCTTGCCAAGTTATGTGCCTCTTGGGATTTTGATGAAAACTGATTAGTCAAAATTAATCTCCTGGCCGGGCACGGTGGCCCACACCTGTAATCCCAGAACTCTGGGAGGCTGAGGCAGGCAGATCGCTTGAGCCCAGGAATACAAGACCAGCCTGAGCAGTGTGGCGAAACTCCATCTTTACAAAAAAAAAAAACCAACAATTAGCCAGGTGTGGTGGTGCACAGCCATAGTACCAGCCACTCAGGAGCCTGAGGTGGGAGAATTGCTTGAGCCCAGGTCAGGGCTGCAGTGAACTGTGAATGTGCCACTGCACTCCAGCCTGGGCAACAGAGCAAGATCTTCTCTTAAAAAAAAAGAAGTCACTCTCCTGAGGCCCATTAGCAATTAAAGACTTCAAAATGAAAAGAAACTAAAGGCAGACAAATGTCACATGCAAACATTCTTATATTGGCATTGAGTCTCTAGAACCTCATTCTAGACTCAGGTGCCAGTTCTCAACTCATCTACAAGCAGCAATATGTGGAAAGACCTGCTGTGAAGAAAAAGAAAAGTGGTGGACACGGTGGTTCATGCCTATAATCTCAGCATTTTGGGAGGCTGAGACGGGCGGATCACTTGAGGTCAGGAGTTCGAGACCAGCCTGGCCAACCTGGTGAAACCCATCTCTACAAAAAATACAAAAATTAGCAGGGCGTGGTGGCGCACACCTATAGTCCCAGCTACTCAGGAGGCTGAGGCAGGAGAATCGCTTGAACCTGAAATCGTACCACTCCACTCTAGCTTAGGTGACAGAGCAAGACTCCATCTTAAAAAAAGAAAAAGAAAAGCTTCTCTGGACTTGAAAACAAAATAGTAAGGCATCTTCTGAACAACACTGAAATTAATCAAGATGAGGAGAAGGAGGCCAGAGACCACAGCACAAGGCTCTTTGTGATCTTGGTTTTCCCATCTATGTAATGGGAACACTTTCTGAAGATCTGTCAAATCAACAGTATAGAGCCCCATCCACTTATGCCTGGAACTGTGCCTCACACAGAAGCACACACAGTAAACAAAGGACGTCGTTTCTTGCTGAGCTCTTACAGATTGAGAGGCCAAGTAAAGAACTGCAGGCAAAGGGCAGAGTGATCACGCCTCCAGAGGAGGAGGGTTCTGAGACAGGTGGAGCAGCAAGCCAAGTTCTCTTTGATGGAGGGGCTTCGCTGGTCATGAAAAGACAGGTCAGATTTAGAGAGGCAAGAGTAGAGGTGGCACAGAGACACTGCCATTGTGACAAGGGAGGGAACTGAAAACAACTAAATCAACACTAGCTGGGGAACAGGTTCTTGCTGAGTGATTTACAACCCTTCTCATTTAATTCTCATCATTAAAAAAAAAAAGAGGAATTAGAGACACTGAGAGATGAGTGATTTACGTAAGGCCAAAAGAAGTCTGTGAGCCTCCCTGCCTGGCTGAAGGAAAGGACTTGGAAGGGAAAGGAGCTGATGAGGTTAGGGAAGGAAGAACGAGATTCAGAAATGGTCCTGGATGCCATATGTGTTGGGTCCTGCCAGCAAAAGACCCAATGGTCATGTCAAATGACAAGTCTCATGCTGATAAGCATTTGACATGGCTAACCAGTCCCTCCTCCCCGAAATACTGTCTTCCCTCAAATGCCAGGATGCCACGCTCTCTGCCTGCCCTCTGTCTGTGCCTTCTGTCTCCTTTGCTTATTCCTCTCCCTCTTCTTCAACACTGTGTGCCCCAGGGCTCAGGCTGGTACCTCTTCTCCTCTCCATCTATGCTATTTTGCCTCTTTGGTGGTGTCATCCAGTGTCAGGGCTTTGCATATCATCCACATAGCCCAATCTCTGCCCAGAACTCCCAGCACACATGTCCAAATGTCTAACTGACATCTCAGCATCACTGTGGATACGGCTAGCAGGCAGCTCAAACTTAACGTGATAAACACTGACCTCCTGCTTCCTTCCTTTCCCCAGCGGGCTCACCCTGCAGTCTACATCATCTAGTTCCTGCCAGCACCATCTTTAACAGGTCCTCAGGCTAAAAACCTGAGTCACCTTTAACAACATATTCTCTCTTAAATCTATCGGCAAATCCTATTGTGGATTCCAAGCTTCAAAATGAATCTAGAATCCGTGAGCAGCTTCTCACCAGCTCCATCACTACCCCCCCAGCTCCAAGCCACCATCACCTCCCATTGAGAGTGCTAACAAAGCTGCTCCCACACCGCTCTGCTGCCACGCCATCTCAGCAACAGCCAGAATGATCCCTTGATAATCTAAGTAAGACAGCAGCACCCCTCTGCTCAACGTCCTCCAACGGTTCCTTATCTTACTCTAAGTAAGAGCCAAAGTCCCTAGCATGGCCTCATAACCCACAGGCCCTGAAAGAGATGCATGCCCTTCTCTCTCACACATGCATCCTGCTGGCCATTACCCTTTGAACTCTTCTCCCCACCATTCCCTCAGCTCCAGCCGCACAGGCCTCTTTACTCCTTGAACACAACAGGCATCCACCCCAGGGCCTTTGCACGTGCTATTCACTTTGCCAGGAAAGCTCTTTCTCCAGACAGCCTTATGGCTCAGTCCCTCACCTCTTCAGGTCTTGGCCCAAATGTCATCTTCTCTTTGAGGCCTTATTTGACCATTTCATTTAAAAGTGTACACCCCTCCCTCAATAATCCCAACCACTTCCTAACCCTCTTTTCTCTTTTTCCCTTAGAAGTTCTTATTACCTACACATTGTAAATTATACTTATGTTGTCTATTTTTTCTCCTCCCATAAATTCCATAATGTAAACGAGGGTAAGGATTTTGTCCACTTTGTTCACTATTGTATTCCTAACTCCTAGGCTGGTACCTGGCAAACAGCAGGTGTTCAATAAATATCTGAATGACCAGTGCTCAACTCTCTTCTTGGGGAAATTTCATGTTTTATAAACCAACCTCTGCTAGAGCAGCTTCTCAATGTTCCATTCACTGGGTTAGCCAGGATCAGAGATACATCTGCTCCGACTGTCAAGCTATTCTGACTACACTGAAATTGAACATGCAAGATCCCTAGCCTGTTTGTAGCCAATAAATGGAAGGTAAGTGAATAAATGATGAGAGAGAGAAGAAAGGGCAAGGGCAGAAAATCAGGTGGCAACATTTCCAGTGGGAGAAATGTTCAGTGAGGCCAAGTCACTGTCACCTTCTCCCACGGTACCAGCGCAGAGTGACAGCTGCAGAAGGTGGGGGCTCTAACACAGGATATGACACAAGCACCAGGTCCTTGCCTCCAGGCCCACATGCCTTCGGTGTTCCTCTAACAGCCAAGCTCTTCACTATCTCTACACTTGCTGATCCTTCTGTCTGGATTATCCTCTCCTATCTGCTCCAATTTATCCTTCAAATCTCAGCTTAGATGATCTCACTTCAAAGATACCTTCCCTTCCAGCGTGATACCTCTGATGCTTAAAAAAAGAAAGAAAAAGATGCCTTTTGTTTTGTTTTGTTTTGTTATAGACAGAGACAGAGTCTTGCTCTGTCACCCAGGCTAGAGTGCAGTGGTGTGATCATAGCTCACTGCAGCATCGAACTCCTGGTCTCAAGCAATCCTTCTGCTTCAGCCTCCTGAGTAGCAGGGACTATAGGCGTGTGCCATGCCCAGCAAATCTTTTAAAGTTCTTTGCAGAGTCTCACTAAATTACCCAGGCTGGTCTTGAACTCCTGGCCTCAAGTGATCCTCCCACCTCAGCCATCCAAGTAGCTGGGATTACAGGCATGAGCCATTGCACCTGGCTATGCATGTACAATCTTAAGAAGGTATTTCTCAGTCCACTTCTCAGGAATAAGATTTCCTGAGCATCTTTCATGTACCAGAAACACTTCTATATGTTGGGAATGCAGCAGTGAAAGAAACAGACAAAAATCCTTTCCTTCATTGAGCTTACATCCTAATGGGGGAAAGAGACCATAAGCAAGATAAATAAGATACATAACATCTTAGAGAGTGATAAACACTATGGAGGCAAAAAAAGAGGAGGGAAGAAGGATAGGGAGGGGAGAGGCGAGGAAGGGAGGTTAAAATGTAACTAGGGTGGCCATAGAAGGCCTCCTTGAGAAGGTGACAGGTGATACTGTCTGGGGAAGAGCCTGCCAGACAAAAGAGATGGCCAGTACAAAGGTGAGTATGTGCCTGGCATGTCTGAGGAACAGTAGGGAAGTGAATGTGGCTGAGTGAGCAATGAGGAAACAGCAGGCCAGGAAGTCACAGGAGAATGCAGGGCCTTCTGAGCAAGGGTGAGGACTCTGGCTTTTACAGAGTGAGCTGGAGCCACAGGAGGGTTTGGAGCAGAGGAGTCCTGACATCGGATTTATATTTTAACAAGCTCTGGCTGCTATGTCTTCTGTTTCCCTCATGGCTGATTGGTTTTTCTAATAATCACATTTTTTCTCTTCTTCTTTGTCTGTCTCTCTCCCATTAGAATGAAGTAAGCAACCGGAGGGCAGAGACCATATCTGGCCTGCTGACCTATCAGCATAGGCCAGCACCAGGCACTAGCAGGCTTCGATAAATACTGAATCAATGCTGGACTTCAGAAGTCTCCATCCTCAGCGTCCCAGCAGCCGGCTGCTCAACACGCAGAGATCAGGCAACGAAGACCACCACAGTAGCAGACCCAAGGCTGGCTCTACTGACATTGTGTTATTCCACTCTCAATATGCTTAAGATCCTAAATGTAAGGAGGGTGTGGTAAAAAGTATCTGCCACCCAAGTCTATGGAACTCAGCTATTGAAATGCTGAAAATGAACACTGAAAGTTCAGTTTTAAAGCTTCTGAGACCTGACTTTCAAATCTACCATCTTCCAGCTCAGAGTCCACAGGGTGGACTGTAGTAACTGGGTAACCTGGAGGATCAGTGACTAAGGCATCCCAGTAACTGATGAACTCTGGGCCTTGTGGGGTCAACCCAGAGTTAGGCCACACTCCTACCATAAGTAGGAGAGGCCTCCCTTCCTGTCAGAAGTCAGAGGTTAAGCCCAAGGCTAAAGACCCAGAGAGCATGAGGCATAGAACCATAGCCAAGTCCTTCCTCAGCTCCACTATATAACAGCGGACAATCTAAGTACAAGGAGTGGGTAGGGGAAGGCAGCCACAGCAGGTATGGCAGGGGCTCTCCCAGGCTCCACAGAGCAAACAGGCACAACTGCAGCACAAGTGTAAAATGGGAACTACAATGTTATATGCCTGAGGGGTTTATGAGGGTAAAACAAGTCAATATATACCTAGCCCTTAGCAGTGCTCAGCCCACAACATGCCTGATAAATGTTAGCCACTATTGTTACTATCAAGAGAGGGTTTACCACCTCCCTGCTCCATACCAGATTCCCAGGTGTCTGGAAGCCCTGAAACCTCTGGTGACTGGCTGGTGGTAGCAACTATAGTTTGAAAGTAGTCTCAGCACTGATCAGATTTCTCCCTGTCTCTATGAGGTGACTTGAGGATGGACAGGAGATAATGTAGAAGTGCTTTGAATCCCTTAGGAGCCAAAGAATCCTAACAATTCAATGCAATATTCATTCATTCACTCACTGGACATCTGCTGAGCACCAACTATGTACCAGATATCTCACTAGGTACTGGAGACACAGTTAAGGGAGGTCTTCATCGAGGATTAAGAGCTATTTACTGGCTAGGCACAGTAGCTCATGTATGTAATCTCAGCACTTTTGGGAGGCTGAGGTGGGCAGATCAGGAGTTCAAGACCAGCCTGGCTAACATGGTGAAACCCCATCTCTACTAAAAATATAAAAATTAACCAGACATGGTGGCAGATGCCTGTAATCTCAGCTACTCGGGAGGCTAAGGGATTAGAATCGCTTGAACCTAGGAGGCGGAGGTTGCAGTGAGCCGAGATTGCACGATTGCATTCCAGCCTGGGCAACAGAGAGAGACTCCGTCTCAAAAAAAAAAAAGAAAGAAAAAAAGAGCTATTTACTTAGAAGAGAGCCAAGTAAACAATCACAACCCACTGTGACCCTTGCCACAGGACATCAAAGAGGGGCATCTAGCTCAGGCCTAGGGGCGATGATCAAATGGGAAGCACCAGGTAGCACTCCAGCTAGGAAGGTACAGTCAGGGGAGCAGGAAATGGTGTTCAGGCAGAGGGAATGGTGCAAAGCAAAGACAGAGAGGTATACAGACTTGGGAGGCTGGGTGTGGTGGCTCACACCTATAATCCCAGCACTTTGGGAGGCCCAGGGAGAAGGATTGCTTGAGGCCAGGGGTTTGAGACCAGTCTGAGCAATACAGCAAGACTCTGACTCTACAAAAAATAAAAATAATTTGCCAGGCACAGTGGCACTCACCTGTAGTTGTAGTTACTTGGGAGGCTGAGGCAGGAGGATGGTTCAAGCCCAGGAGCTGGAGGCTGCAGTGAGATATGATAGCTCCATTGTACTACAGTCTGGGTAACAAACCAAGATCCTGTCTCAAAAAAAGAAAAAAAGAGTTGGGGCTTGCAGAAGTAGCAAGCAGCTGAGGTTGACTGGAGCTTGGCAGAAGGTGAGTGTGGAGCAGGAGAGATGAAAAAAGAGAGCGAAGCAGGGGTCAGAGTCCAAAGGGCTTTGAATGCCATGCTAAGAAATGTGAGTTTTGGCTTGAGGGCAATTAGGAGCCACTGATGAGTTTTCTTTAAGGATTCCCCAAATGCCCTATTGACATTTTTTTCTCAGGAGTATTTGTTCCTCTCTATGTGAAGAGATAAAGAACGGAAAAATCTCTTCTGGGCTGTGATAGTATCAGTGATCTCTCTTAGGCAAAAAGACCTGTTGAGAAAAAGAAATGTCTGCAAGGCATGGATGTCCCCTCAACCTTCAGAAACACAGCAAAGCGCAAAGCCCAAGCATGCTGCTTACTGTCAGCGCAGCAGGCTTTGGTGCCAGAAATGGGCAGTTTCTAGGAAGTGAGCAGTTAAGGCATACAAGAGCATCAGGAGATAACTAGAAAAAGATGCAAGTCCAAGCTCAAAGCCAGAAGGAATAACAAGTTGAACTTGTTCTGAACTACTTTTGGGAAGTGAAACAAGAAGGGTAGAAGAAGTCCCGGGTACATAAAGGTCTCTGTTTGCAGAAGGAAGTAACACTCCAGAAGCCAAGGTTGACGGCCTTTCTCAGACACAGGCCCCCAGCAGGCATCAGCTGGCCTAGAGTCAAAGCACCCAAAATAACAGGCCCTGCACAAATTTTCCCATCTACCCTCACACAAACCAGGGATGGGGGAGTAGGAGAGGACTGCCCGTATTATTTCAGAGCTGAGGTAAAGGAGGGCCAGCCTATGAAAACCATCCAGGTCACGGTGCCAGGAAGCTGCTGAGCTGGGGTCGAACCCAGGGCTGACTGATTGGGAGTCAGGTGATCTTTCCATCATACCTCTGTGCTCTTGAAGCAGCTCAGGGTGAAGCCTCCACTTGATCCACACTCAGCAGATGATCTCCACACAACCTCTGAGGGATCTGACTCTTTGGGAACTACTGAAGCTGCTCCTCATGACAGTTTCTAAGAGGTCAGAGGAGAATGGTGAGCTCACCTCAGGACAGAAAACCAGATGCTCTGCGCTCTGCTCATATGCCTACTGTCTGCGACAAGTTGCTTCATCTCAAATCCTCCCTTGGAAGGATGGGAATAAGGTGACACTATTAGTTTCTGTGACTTCAATGGAACTAGGAAAACAGATCATAGGGCTTAAAAAATGTATCAGAGTAATATTTATATACAACTGTCTTCAGAAGCATATGGAAGCCTTCATGGGTTTATTCACAGGTTCCTTCCCCTAGGAGTAGACAGGGAGGTAGCAGGTCTTTCTCATGTTGATGTCAGAGAAACTGAGGCGGAATTGAAGCAAGCGAATATCCACAAAGGAATGGGACTCAGATTCACACGGCCTAGTCCTCTAGCCACCAAACCATCTTACCACCTCCCAAGTAAGAGGTGCTCTGCTCAGGCAAGAAGTCATGAGGCATGGGCCAGGCGCGGTGGCTCACGCCTGTAATCCCAGCACTTTGGGAGGCTGAGGCAGGTGGATCACGAGGTCAAGAGATCGAGACCATCCTGGTCAACATGGTGAAACCCCGTCTCTACTAAAAATACAAAAAATTAGCTGGGCATGGTGGCGCATGCCTGTAATTCCAGCTACTCAGGAGGCTGAGGCAGGAGAATTGCCTGAACCCAGGAGGCGGAGGTGAGCCGAGATCGCGCCATTGCACTCCAGCCTGGGTAACAAGAGTGAAACTCTGTCTCAAAAAAAAAAAAAAAAAAAAAAAAAGAAGTCACAGGGCTTGCGTATGTCTAAGAAAGGCAAAGATTCTTCCTCTGGGTACCTTCTTCCAGAAACTAGGACCAAAAGATCCCCTAGAGGTCATGTGGTTCCCCTCTCTTTACATCAAAAAGAATGCAGTTCAACCACTCTGAAGAGAAGTTCTGGATCGTCTTCAAACAGTTTTCATGGATAGCCTGTTTTGTGTCTCACAGTTCCCAAAAGTCAGGAAAATCTTAAGACTCTCGCCCTGAAAGGCATCACTACTAACAGCCTGCAGGATTGTTTTATCCTAAAGAAAGTGAATCAGATGCCTCTTCGGAAGATCAGAAAGGAAGCAATAAGGCTACATCCTGACACAAATCCAAATAAACACAACGGCAGCTAGAAGTCTTAAATAGCCCCTACACCCCAACCTTACTCCAGTCTTTCCTTTGTCTCTGTACTTGCAGGTCCCTGAGAACCTGGGCAGGAAATCTGACCTTGCTTCTACTACCTGAATGACCTTACATGTGTGATTCAACCTCTGTGTCTCAGTGTCCTCGTGGATAAAATGGGGATATTTAATCCCCACAAAGGTTGCTGTGAAGTTTAAACGTGGCACTGTAGAAGTGCTTAGCACAGTGCCCGGTATACGGTAGGCGCTCGATAGCCACTAGCAAGCATCTCCCTCGTTATCTGTAGCATTCACAGGTGACCCCCTTCAGTCAACTTGTCTTAGAGGCTCCAACAGACAAGACCAAGCCCGTGCTTAGCCGGGAGCGGGCGGCATGGAACCGTTTTCTATTTTTTTTTTTCTTTTTGAACCTTGGCAAAGAGATAACGCCCTGAACAACAAAGAGGCCTCAGGATGGCCATGGGGGTGAGTCTGAAAGAGGAAACCAGAGCCCGAAGAGTTTTCCCTCCGGCTAGGGGCGGGCTCCTAGGGGCCTAGGTCTAGGAGTCTGCCTGGCGGGAGCCCCAGGTGGGGCTGCGGATCTGGAACGGTCGGGGAACACGCCGGCGGCTAAGTGAGCGAGAATGAATGAACGAACCCGCAGCCCTCCCCTCTCAGGCTAGGTACGCCGCTTGCGCCCCGTGCAGCGCCGCGTCCTCTTCATGACCTCTGACCCCGCAAACCTCTCACCTAGGACCCCCGACTCCCCGCCCCACTTCTTCTCCTGCCTCGCCCGGGTCCCCGCTTCCTCACCGGCAGGTCTCAATGGCTCCCGGCGTCACGGCCCGGTTCAACTTGGGACCAAAATGTCCGCGGCCTCCACCTCACACTCTCCCGGCGCGTCCGGGCTGCCGGCGGCTCGGAGCCCAGCGGCTGTCACCTGCCTGGCGGAAGTGAGCTGACTGCGCGCGGGCACTTCCGGTGGATGCAAGGCCTGAAGGCGGGGTCAAGGGTACAACCCCGGCGGGGGTGGTGCCCGTGGGGCGGGGCAAGAAAAGGGGCGGAACCACCGGTATTAACCCCTCGGCAGCCGCGGCGCTGCTATGCTGCAGTCTCCGGCAGAGCCCTTGGGAAACGAGCACACTAATTCAGCGTGATGCGGGCGGGCAAGGTGGTAGGGACTTTGAAGTCCGTCTTCTGCGTAAAGACAGCAAATCTGAGGTTCTAAGAAGGGCAGGGTTTTGCTCAAGGTCGCTTACTTTTTTTTTTTTGTTTGTTTGAGACAGGGTCTTGCTCTGTCGCCCAGCTAGAGAGTGCAGTGGCTCTAAGATCTGGGCTCACTGCAAACTCCGCCTCCCAGCCTCAGCTGATCCTCTCACCTCAGCCTCCCAAGCAGCTGGAACCACAGGTGAGCAGCACTATGTCCGGCTAATTGTTTACTGTTTATTTATTTGTTTATTGTAGAGAGTCTCTCACTGTATTGCCGAGGCTGGTCTCGAACTCTTGAACTCAAGAGATCCTCCCACCTGGGCCTCCCAAAGTGCTGGGATTACAGGTGTGAGCCGCCATGCCCAGTCGACCTTCCATTCTTAAGGTCAGTGACCTTGAGCCAGACACAGTGATTCATACCTATAGTTCCAACTACTTGGGAGGCTGAGGTAGGAGAATTGCTTAAGCAGGGGAGGTTGAGGTTACAGTGAGCTATAATTGCACCACTGCACTCCAGTCTGGGTGACAGATCCAGACCCTGTCTCAAAAGAAGAAAAAAGAAAAAAAAAATAACCTGCAATCCCACTGACCTAAGACAATCACTCTTAATATTTTGGTGAATATTCTTCCAGACTTGATATATCATTTGTTTTGTTGTTTGTTTGTTTTGAGACAGGGTCTTGCTCTGTTGCCCAGGCTGGAGTGCAGTGGCGTGATCTCGGCTCACTGCAACCTCCACCTCCTGGGTTCAAGTAATTCCCCTGCCTCAACTTCCCGAGTAGCTGGGATTATAGGCAAGTGCCACCACGCCCGGCTAATGTTTTCTATTTTAGTAGACAGCGCGTTTCACCATGTTGGCCAGGATGGTCTCAATTGCCTGACCTCGTGATCCACCCACCTCAGCCTCCAAAAGTGCTGGGATTACAGGCGTGAGCCACCATACCCGGCCTACTTTTCTTTTTTTCTTTTTACTTTTTTTTTTTTTTAAGACGGGGTTTCACCATGTTGGTCAGGCTGGTCTTGAACTCCCGACCTCAGGTGATCCGCCCGCCTTAGCCTCCAAAGTGCTTGGATTACAGGCGTGAGCCACCGCACCCGGCCTAATCTTTTTTAATATTGTCAAAAACTGCTTAACAAATAAACTTGCACAGCTAAAGCTGTATGTCCTAATATAGATATTTCTTGTTTTATATTTAATATAATTTTATATGTTTAATCAGCCTCAAAGCTTTTAAAACTTGTTATTTTGAAATAATTATAGATTTACAGCAAATTGCAAAAGTAGCACCAAAATAGAGTCCCATGTACCCTTCACCCAGCTTCCCACAATGGAGAGAGACATTTTATATATCTGTGGTATAACATCAACAAAAGGAAATTGGCATTGGTAAAA
Organism: Aotus nancymaae; assembly: GCF_030222135.1. Lineage (NCBI taxonomy): Eukaryota > Metazoa > Chordata > Mammalia > Primates > Aotidae > Aotus > Aotus nancymaae. The sequence continues at coordinate 4,208,787 of NW_026988491.1, forward strand.
TACTATTATCTAAATTACAAACCTTATTCCATTTTAAAATCCTTTTTAAAAGTAGTCAGGGAACAAACAAATGGCATTTTGTTTTTGGCCTCAACACGGAATTTATTTTCTCACAGAGCTGGAGACTGCGAGTGTAAGGTCAAGGTGTTGGCACGGTTGCTTTCCTCTGAGGCCTCTCTCCTTGGCTTGCAAATGGCTGCCCTCTTGCTACGTCCTCACACGATCTTTCCTCTGTGTGCCTAGAGTAATTTTATATGTATGTATGTGCCATGCAGCATGTGTGATACGCAACTCTCTGGAGGAACTGCCTTTCTCTGATGATAAATGTTGGTAAATGCCACCCACCTCAGTGGAAAACAGAATTTCACTGGGAATGTAACATGGGAAGAGAAGAATTAGCCAACAAAACAAACCAACAAACCTAAAGGTATCAAGCTGGAGAGATTACGTGCAAGTGGCAAGTTCGTGATTGAAGGAGTCAGAGCTTTAAGATTTCCAAGGAGACAGAGGTCACAGCACCGGGAGGCTCAGGAAGAAATTCCCGGGGAAGATGGCATTTGTGCTGTCTTGCGGAATAAGAACAGAGCAGCATAGGCTGCAATCCAGGGAGAACTGTGCCGAGGCAGGAAAACCTCACAGGCCCCGTGTGCAAAGGAGCCAGATGTCTGAGTCCTGCAGAAAGCATTTCCCAAGCCCCTGGTCTGAGCCAGGCCCTGGGCTGGGTGCTGGATAGTCACATGGGTGAGGCTAAGGCCTTGCCCTTGCTGAGTCTACATTTTGGGGAAAAGGGGTGACGGAGGAGCAAGTCACAAGTATGACTGATGCTGTGACAGGAGACATATTGGGAGGCTGTGGAAGTCCAGAGCTACAACTGAAGTTCCTTCGGGTTAGAGGGACTAGGGGACACCTGGACAAGTAGAGGGTTTTCTGGGTTTTTTTTGGTGAGACAGGGTCTCGCTCTGTTGCCCTGGCTGGGGTGCAGTGGCAGCGATCTCGGCTCACTGCAACCTCTGCCTCCCAGACTCAAGTGATTCTCCTGCTTCAGCCTCCCAAGTAGCTGGGATTACAGGTGCCTGCCACCACGCTCGGCTAATTTTTGTATTTTTATTGGAGATGGGGTTTCACCATGTTGGCCAGGCTGGTCTCAAACTCCTGACTCTAGGTGATCCTCCTGCCTCAGCCTCCCAAAGTGCTGGGATTATAGGCATGAGCCACTGCGCCTGGCTTTTTTTTTTTTCTTTTCCGTTTTTTTTTTTTTTTTGAGACAGTATCACTCTGTCACCCAGGCTGGAGTGCAGTGGTACAATCTTGGTTCACTGCAACCTCTGCCTCCCAGGGTCAAGCAATCCTCCTGCCTCTGCCTCCCGAGTAGCTGGGTCAGCAGTTGCGTACCACCATGCCTGGCTAATTTTTATATTTATAGTAGAGATGGGGTTTTGCCATGTTAGCCAGGCTGGTCTCAAACTCCTGCCCTCAAGCGATCTGCCCACCTTGGCCTCCCAAAGTGCTAGGATTACAGGCGTGAGCCACTACACCCAGCCAAGTAGAGGGTATTTAATCAGGAACTGCAGAACAACAGTGAATGTTTATGAACACGTAGTGTGCCAGGTAGTGTGCAGAAAATCTCATTTGCTCCTGAACTCAGCCCCATGAGGAAGGGGTTGTTTTAGCTCCATTTCATCTTGGGGGGAACTTCAATCCTGAGAGCTTAAATCAAATAGCATGTGAGTCACAGGGCTGAGGGCCTGGTCCCAGAGCCCCACCTCTCATGAGTCCTACTCATTCACCTAAAATATAATTGTCACTCACACCTGAGCCAGGCACACTGGGGATACAACAGTGAACAGGGCATGGCACAATCCCCCCTTGGGGGCTCACTGTTGAGTATGGGAGAAAGACAAATAAAGGGACAATTATAACTCAGCACGATAGGAAGCACCACAGAGGCACAGGGGATGCAGGTACCAAAATCAGCCTGGGAAAGTCAGGGAAGGCTTCCTGGAGGAAGTGACACCCAACCTGAACTGTGAAGGATGAGACTACTACTAATAGTTAACTATCAACCAGGCACTGTGTGAAGCTCTTCTGCATGTTAACTCATTAAACTCTCCCAACAATTCCATGACAGTCTCCAAGTAGAGATAAGGAGAAGACCAGTGGGTAGAACTGATTTCTCCCCTACTTCCATGAGGGCCTGGACCTTCTCTCCCACAGCTCCGTCTGGCAGGAGAGCTAAAAGCGTAATACTAGTAGGAGGAAGTACAGCTCAATGTCAAAGGTTGGATAATTACAGCTTGCAGAGGTGGGTGACAGAAGCAGGGAGGGGGGATCTCTAAGGGAACTTCCCTCTGCCCCATCACTAAACCCAGCTAGCCACACTGCCGGAGTCGTCCACACCATCAAAGGCTGATGTGTGGCATGTGTGGCTGCCCTGGTCCTCTGAGACTCCAGGCCCAGCAGGAGCTCCTTGTCCCAGGACGGGGGGAGCACAGCCCATGGTAGCCAAGCCCACCTGGAGAGAGAGAGTGTGAGTGCGCCTGCTTCCTCACAAGAAATACACACTTGCTAGGCTGGGCATGGCTCATGCCTGTAATCCTAGCACTTCGGGAGGCCAAGGTGGGTGGATCACCTGAGGTCAAGGGTTCAAGATCAGCCTGGCCATCATGGTGAAACCCCATCTTAAAAGAAAAAAAAGAAAAAGAAAGAAATACACACTTGCTGACAATAATACCACCTCCTGGTTAGTTATTTTTATTTTCATTTATTTTGAGACAGAGTCTCACTCTTTTTGCCCAGGCTGGAGTGCAGTGGCAAAATCTGATCTCACTGCATCTTCCTCCTCCTGGGTTCAAGCAATTCTCTTACCTCATCCTCCAGAGTAGCTGGGATTACAGGTGCCCGCCACCATGCCTGGCTAATTTTTGTATTTTTAAATAATTTTTTTGAGACAGAGTTTCGCTCTTGTTTCCCAAGCTGGAGTGCAATGGCACAATCTCAGCTCACTGGAACCTCCGCCTCCCAGGTTCAAGCGATTCTCCTGCCTCAGCCTCCCAAATAGCTGAGATTACAGGTGTGTGTGACTATGCCCAGCTAATTTTTCGTTATTTTTAGTAGAGATGGGGTTTCACTATGTTAGGCAGCTGGTCTCAAACTCCTGACCTAAGGTGATCCACCCGCCTCAGCCTCCCAAAGTGCTGGGATTACAGGCATGAGCCACCGTGCCTGGCCTGTCCAGTTCTTTGGGTCTCAGTTTCTCTTCCCTGAGAACTCTGCATCCACCATGGGCCAAGCATCTTTGTATGTCCTGGACATCCATCACTTCATTTAACTCTCACCGTTCTCGATAGGCAGATGCTAAGATAATCCCATTTTACAGATGAGGACACTGAAGCCCTGAGAAGTTGTGGGACATTCCCAACTTCCCATAGCAGCACTGGGCAGAGCCGGGAGGCAGGGCCTGGACTGATGACGGCAGGGCCCATCCTTTCTTCTCCACTCATCCCTACCTACCTCATGTGGTTTCATCCGATCCCAGGAAGACTGAGAATTCGTGCGGTCTCGTGAAATGACCACTGTGACCCCTGCCACTGGCATTCTGTGACCCTCAGCAAGTCCCTTCCCCTTTCTGACACCCAGAATCTCAGAGCAACGTCCTTACCGTCCTCCCTCCGCAATGAACGGGTGCGTAAATACAGGAATTATGTATTCTTGCCCTCTGTGCCCACTAGAGAGCGCACGAGTGCCACTAACCGCCACCGTTCCTTTCAAATGCAATCTTTGTGCAGGACAGGCCGCTATGCCTTTCCGTGCACATTCCCAGCCTTTCCACACTCTTCTTCCTCCGTGATTACTATTCCTCTACACCAGTCTCTGCTTGCTGGTTTTTGTTGTTTTCATCCTGTAAATCTCTAAAAGTTGCCATAGAGACTTTCTTTTTCTTTTCTTTTCTTTTTTTTTTGAGACAGTCTCGCTCTGTCGCCAGGCTAAAGTGCAATGGCACGATCTCGGCTCACTGCAACCTCCGCCTTCCCGGTTCGAGCGATTCTCCTGCCTCAGTCTCCCGAATAGCTGGGATTGTAGCGGCGCGCCACCACGCCCAGCTAATTTTTGTATTTTTAGTAGAGACGGGGTTTCACCATGTTTGGCCAGAATGTTCTAAATCTTTTGACCTCGTGACCCGCCCGCCTCGGCCTCTCAAAGTGCTGGGATTATAGGCGTGAGCCACCACGCCTGCGCCACAGAGCCTTTCTAAAAGGAGGCAGGAGATGGCTTTGTCCACAGCCTCAGGAACACCAGCCTCCATCTGCTTGCTGAGGGCAGAGCTTGCTGAGGGCAGGCAGCTGCCTATCCCTCCCTTCCTATCCCTCTAGCCCAGGCCCAGCACAGCCCCCAGGGCAGAGGGGCCTAGAACCTGCCAGGGACCCCTGCCTTTGCCCCCAGCTCTCTTTGCTGCAGATGTCCTCCATACACCATCTCTGGTCTTCCCAGCAGCAAATTCCTGCTGAGCCCCTCCTAGCTGCACACCCTCTTGACGGGCTCTTGAACCTCTTGACAGGTTCCCTCTTGACGGACTCTGCTCATTCAGGTGCCCTTGTGCTGAACTACCCTCCATGGATGCATCAAAAAGCCCAGGCCCTGCCGGGGGCGGTAGCTCACTCCTGTAATCCCAGCACTTTGGGAGGTCCAGGTGGGCGGATCATCAGGTCAAGAGATCAAGACCTTCCTGTCCTATGTGGTGAAATCTCATCTCTACAAAAAATACAAAACTTAGCCAGGCATGGTGGCATGTGCTGGTAGTCCCAGCTACTAGGGGGGCTGAGGCAGGAGGATCACTTGAACCTGCGAGACGGAGGTTGCAGTGGGCTGAGATTGTGCCACTGCACTCCAGCCTGGGTGACAGAGTGAGACTCCATCTTAAAAAATAATAATAAAAAGGAAAAAGAAAAAACCCAGGCTCTCAACCCCACCTGGGCTCTTATCTTCAGCTGTGGGACCTCAGTTTCCAGTCTGAAAACTGGGGCTTGCTATGGTTGAAAGCACATGTTGGCAGTCCCCACTGCAACAATGTTGAGAGGTGGGACCTAGTGGGAGGCGTTTGGGTCATGAAGTCTCCACTCTTACGAGTGGATTAAGGCCAATCACGGAAGGGCTGGAGGCTGCGCATTAGATCTCTGGCGCTCTCTCTCACCCTCTCCCTTTCTGCCATGGGATGATGCAAGGAAGCCCTCACCAGATGCTGAGCAGATGTTGGCACCATGTCCTTGGACTTCTGGACTTCAAGAACCATCAGCCAAATACATTTCTGTTTCTTATAAATTACCCAGGTATTCTGTTAAAGCAGCACAAGACATACGAACATAGGTTGATTGTGCCTCCTTGCAAGGTTGCTGTAGAGATTAAATTGTAGAACTAGTGTACAGTGCCTGGCACCTATAAGTCCTCCTTAAATGGAGCTACTATTTCTATTAATTAAAAAATATATAGAGGCGGGGGGAGGTCTCACCATGTTGCTCAGGCTGGTCTCGAACTCCTGGCCTCAAATGATCCTCCTGCCTTGGTCTCCCAAAGTGCTGGGATTACAGGTGTGAGCCACCACAACCAGCCTATGTTAATATTAGTTCAGCTAGCTGGGCTCCATGGCTCATGCCTGTAATCTTAGCACTTTGAGAGGCTGAGGGGGTGAACTGCCTGAGCTCAAGAGTTTGAGATCAGCCTGGGCAACACGGTGAAAACCCTGTCTCCACTAAAATACAAAAAATTAGCAAGGCTCGGTAGCATGCGCCTGTAGTCTTAGCTACTCGGGAAGCTGAGGCAGGAGAATCACCAGAACCTAGGAGGCGGAGGTTGCTGTGAGCCAAGGTCACGCCAGCTGCACCCCAGCCTGGGCAACAGAGAGAGATTCTGTCTCAAAAAAAAAAAAAAAAAAAAGAATAAATTTGTTCAGCTCAGCCACTTCCTGGCTGTGGGTCCATCAGCATATTACTTAGTTTCTTTACCTTAACTTCCCCATCTGGAAAATGGCACGAACACCCTACTTTATACAGATATCCAGAGAAACTAGATGTTTTCTGGGTGGGTAAGGTAGGTAATGTTCTTCGAACAACTAGTCAGCACTTAATAAAGAGTAGCATTTGTGATTATTAAAGGCCATTAACTAGGGCACAAAGAAGATGTCAATAATTAGCTGGGCATGGTGGCACATGCCTATAATCCCAGCTACTCGGGAGGCTGAGGCAGGAGAATCGCTTGAACCCAGGAGGCAGAAGTTGCGGTGAGCCGAGATCCAGCCATTGCACTCTAGCCTGGGCCACATGGTGAAATCTTATCTGAGATTACAGGCATGTGCCACAAGGGCAAAACTCCATCTTTAAAAAAAAAAAGAAAAAGAAAAAGAAAAAACAATGTCAATATAGTAGAAATTGTTCATATATTATTTCTTGACTACAATTTAAAAACTGGAAATCAACAATGAAATCAGAAAACTGACTTCATGCTAGCAAATTACAGTCTCTCTTTTTTTTTTTTTTTGAGATGGAGTCTCGCTCTCTTACCTGTGGCTGGCGTGCAGTAATGCAATCTCAGCTCACTGCAGCCTCTGCCACCAGGGTTCAAATGATTCTCCTGCCTCAGCCTCCTGAGTGGCTGGGATTATAGACACGTGCCACCAGGCCTGGCTTTGTATTTTTAGTAGAGATGGGGGTTTCACCATGTTGGCCAGGCTGGTCTCGAACTCCTGACCTCAGGTTATCCGCCCACCTTGGCATCCCAAAGTGTTGGGATTACAGGCGTGAGCCACCATGCCTGGCAAAACAGTCTTTTTAAAACATCTGAAACTCCTGGGTGAGTGGTGAATTCAACATGTTCATGTAACTCCACTCCTTTCTGAAATCTCACTAAAACAACAATAAAGGAATTTTTTTCTTGAGACGGGGTCTCCCTCTGTCACCCAGGCTGGAGTGCAGCGGCGTGATCTCGGCTCACTGCAACCTCTGCCTCCCAGGTTCAAGTGATTCTCCTGCCTCAGCCTTCTGAGTAGCTGAGATTACAGGCACCTGCCACCAGGCTTGGCTAATTTTGTATTTTTAGTAAAGACGGGGTCAGTCTGGTCTCAAACTCCTGATCTCAAGTGATCCTCCCGTCTCAGCTTCCCAAAGCACTGGGATTACAGGCGTGAGCCACTGCGCTCAGCCAACTATTCTACTTCTCTCTCCATGAATTTGACCCCTCTGGGTACCTGATACATGTGAAATTATACAAGAGATCGTGCCATTGCACTCCAGCCTGGGCAACAGAGTGAGACTCTGTCTCAAAAAAAAAAGAAAGAAATGTAATCCCGACACATGCTACACCACGGATGAACCTGTTTTTTTTTTTTTTTTTTTGAGATGGAGACTTGCTCTGTTGCCCAGGCTGGAGTGCAGTGGTGCAATCTCGGCTCACTGCAACCTCCACCTTCCAGGTTCAAGTGATTCTCTGGCCTCAACCTCCTGAGTAACTGGGGTTACAGGCACATGCCACCACACCCTTCAATTTTTGTATTTTTAGTAGAGACATGGTTTCACCATGTCAGTCAAGCTGGTCTCAAACTCCTGACTTCGTGGTCCACCCACCTCTGCCTCCCAAAGTGCTGGGATTACAGGCGTGAGCCACCACACCCAGCCTGAACCTTCTTAAGTAGTTCCTACAATCACATCAGTTCAACATCTGAGACAAATCTCATCATCTGTTTTTGAGACAAAGTCTCACTCTGTCGCCCAGGCTGGAGTGCAGTGGCACAATCTCAGTTCAGTGCAACCTCCGTCTCCCAGATTCAAGCAATTCTCTTCCTTAGTCTCCCGAATAGCTGGGATTACAGGTGCCTACCACCATGCCCAGCTAATGTTTGTATTTTTAGTAGAAACAGCGTTTCACCATGTTGGCCAGGCTGGTCTTGAACTCCTGACCTCAGGTGACCCACCCACCTCCCAAAGTACTGGGATTACAGGTGTGTGCCACTGTGCTCAGCCAAAAAAAGTTTTTTTGGAGACATGGGATCTCACTTTGTTGTCCAGGCTGGTCTTGAATTCCTGGGCTCAAGTAATCCCCCTGCTTTAGCCTCTCCAAGCACAGGATTACAGATGTGTGCCGCTGCAGCCAGCCTAAGGTTTCAATTAGTAGCTGTGTGACCTTGGGCAAGTCACTTCACCTCTCTGGGCCTCAGTTTACTCATTTGTAAAAATGAGAGCTATTTGGAAGAGGCCGCTTTGCATATTACCAGGGACCTCAGTTTTAAAAATCATCCATTTTCTTTTTCTTCCTTTCCTCTCTAGATGCTCCCCTCCAGCAATGCATGCTTATCTAATTATGCTTTTGCTTAAGAAATCCCAAAAGCTCATCTTTAAACAAACCAGACCTGGAGCCCCCATAGCAGAATCCTCCTGCTTAGAGGCAGTGGTGGATAATTAGTCCACCACCAATGGGCTGAAGTCAAGATAACAGCAACCAGACCTTCAGATGGGCAATTCCCTGAGATAGCCATAGGAATGAAGACACACAGACCGTGCACCACGCACCGTTCCCACATTTTCCATAGCAAGTTTCCCTTTAAAAACCCTAGGGTTTTATTTATTATTTTGAGACAGAGTCTCGCTCTGTCACCCAGGATGGAGTGCTGTGGTACGACTTGGGCTCACTGCAACCTCCGCTTCCTGGGTTCAAGTGATTTTCCTGCCTCAGCCACCCGAGTAGCTGGGATTACAAGTGCATGCCACCACACCTGGCTAATTTTGTTATTTTTAGTAGAGACGGGGTTTCATCATGTTAGGCAGGCTGGTCTTGAACTCCTGACCTCAAGTGATCCGTCTGCCTTGGCCTCCCAAAATGCTGGGATTATAGGCGTGAGCCACCACGCCCCGCCAGTTTTCAACTTTTTTTTAATTTTAAATTTTAAGATGGTCCTTCAGAACACCAGTTCACCATTGTCTAGGCTTGCTGGCTATTCAATTAAAACTGCTTTTGCCAGGCGCAGTCGCTCATGCCTATAATCCTAGCGCTTAGGGAGGCGGAAGCTGGAGAATCACTTGAGCCTGAGTTTGAGATCAGCCTGGCCAACATTAGCAAACCATCCCCAAAAAGGAAAAAAACCAAAAACCAACTTTTCCTCCAACCAAGCCTCACCTCTCGTATCCTGGCTTTCCAGCAGCAAGCAGCCGAACCTGGGTTCTATGAGATAATAAATGTGAAGGGGGAGGAAGTGATATTTATTTATTTATTCAATCATTTTCATAACATTAAATTCACATATGCAAGGAAGCGATGTTCTGGTTTTTTTTTTTTTTTTTTTTGAAGCAGAGTCTCACTCTGTCACCCAGGCTGGAGTGCAGTGTCTCAATTTCAGCTCACTGCAATCTCCGCCTCCCAGAGGTTCCAGCGATTCTCATGCTGCAACCTCCTGAGTAACTGGGACTACAGGCGTGCACTACCACACCTGGCTAATTTTTGTATTTTTAGTAGAGACAGGGTTTCATCATGTTGGCCAGGCTGGTCTCAAACTCCTGACCTCAAGTCATCCACCTGTCTTGGCCTCCCAAAGCACTAGAATTACAAGCATGAGCCTGTATGTTCCAAACATAAGCCCAACTCTTCCCTCCCTCCAGGGGTCCCCGTGGAGGCTGGGCACACAGTAAGTGCTCAGAAACAGGAACCAACTAGCCCAGAGGATGGAGCACCCCCCACCACCCCGGTGATATCTGCCTCAGTCCCTGCCAAGCCATGGCTGAGGGTAGGGCCCAGAACCAGAATGCTTTCCTGGGCCACTCACTGTACAGCAGGACATCAAAAGTCAGAAGGCCTGGCCTGGCCATGGGATTTGGGGCAAATTACTTGCCTTCCCTGAGCAAACGGAGGTTTGTTCCTCCACCTGCACAGTGGGGATAATGGTCGCTTCCCCACCTCTCCGGCTGGAATAAATGGACAAAAACCCGAGAATGAAAATGCCAAGTGAAACACAGCTGTCTATGCTGAGAACAGCTGTGCTCATGACGGTGCATGTGGAGGGGAAGAATGGCTTGCAGCCGCGGTGGCTGGCTTGCTTGGGGAGCCCAGCCCTCGCCTATCTCAGTACCCCTCTTCTCCAGCTGTGGCACTGGTCCTGCCGTCATAACCTCAGCAGCAGCTGCTCCAGGTCAGGGGCCCCTGAGTGTCACAGGATTGCGGACCAGAGGCCGGCATGGGGCTGTAGCATGGAGTACCCACCAAAGAGCCTCCAGAAGCCCAGAGGGCAGTTCAGGGCCACCTCCTTGGCCTCACCGGGGTAGCAGAGTTACCCGAACTTGGGCCAGGTGGAAATACCCACCGCACACTTCTTTGTTGAGTAACTGAGAAGGCACTTACCTGGAACCTTGGTTTCCAGCCTCTGAAACCCACTAGATAATGGGACCTCCCATGGGCTCCCCTCTAGAAGATATCATTTTGGTTTCCCCAAGCCCTGGCCTCCTATCCGATCCATCACCCAGGAGCCCCTAAGTTGGCTCATCCTCCTGGCCCCACCTGCCTGGGTACCAAGCAGATGCTGTTCTCAGAGGATGCTGCTGGCATCTGTATAGGGTCCCTGAGCAGCAGTGTCTGGTGGGGCACCCCCGAGGGGCAGGGCTGGCATTTTCTCATGTCTCCTTGGTCCACATCATCAGGCTGCTTCTGAAGCTGCTGTCCTTTTGCAGCCAGAGTCAGGGGAGACCCTTTAGAGTAGAGAGGTGCTGCCTCTCCAATGCTAGCAGAGCCAGGCTCACGAGTGGGTTGATGAATGAGTGAATGAATGACACAAGGTTGGGTGCCCCTTTCCAGATTTGGCATTTAGATTTTAGGGACTCAGGGACACTCAACAGAACTGAGAACCCTGGAGTAGGGTCCTGCCACCACTCAGTGGTTGTGGAACCTTGGACAGTTCTCCCAAGCTTCAGTTTCCTCTTCTGTAAACCAAGGAGAGCAACAGTCCCTAAGCCTCTACCTCCTGGGGCCAATGTGGGACACTACGAAGATTAATGAGCAGAGCCTGGCGCTATTATGATTACCCATCCACAGCCAATGCCTACCTTCCTGAGCCACCTGGGCTCCACCACGCAGGTGCTAGAGGTGGGTCTGGAGATGTGAGATGCTGAGCTGCTCTCCAGGCGGACTGGCATGCAGCCTGGTGATGAGGCTTCTGTTGGTCCAGCTGGATCAGGACCCAGGGCAGGGAGCCAAAGGTGTAGAGGCCCCTGGCCAGTTCTGGGCCTGGTCCTGTCTACCCACCAACCAAGAGTGGAGCACAGCTGCTGGCAGCTGCCTTTTTTTTTTTTTTTTTTTTTTTTTTTCTGAGGCAGGGGCTGGAGTGCAGTGGCACAATCTTGGCTCACTGCAACCTCCACCTCCCAGGTTCAAGCAATTCTTCTGCCTCAGCCTCCTGGGTAGCTGGGATTACAGGTTCCCAACATCGTGCCCGGCTAATTTTTGTATTTTTAGTAGAGATGGGTTTTCAACATGTTGGCCAGGCTGGTCTTGAACTTCTGACCTCATGATCTGGCCACCTCGGCCTCCGGAAGTCCTGGGATTACAGGCGTGACCCACCATGCCCAGCTTAGCAGTTGCCTTTTATCACCCTCCCATCTCCAGCTTACCCCTATCCAGCCTCCAGCCAGAGGGGGCCTTCAAATACAGCATCTGACCAAGGTTGGCCCCTCCCTGTACCCTTCTCAGAAGCTTGCTCTGTCCAGCTCTTAACCTGGCATGATGACCCTGTGCCCCTGATGACCTCTGAAATCTCTCCTCTTTCCCCTCGTCCCTCCCACCCTGAGTGCCAGCCCAGGGACCTCCTTGCTGAATTGTTCCTGTCACTCTCCACATTTCTGCTTTTGCCTCTTCTGTACTTTACAGAGGCTTACTGGTTCCTCTGGACTCAGCTTAGCTGCATCTCCTCCAGGAAAGTTTTTTTAATTTTGGAGAAGGGGTTTCTCTATGTTTCCTGAGCTGGAGTGCAGTGGTGTGATCGTGGCTCACTGCAGCCTCAAATTCCTGGGCTCAAGCAATCCTCCCACCTTGGCCTCCTGAGTAGCTGGAACTACAGGCATGTGCCACCATGCCCAGCTCCTCCAGGAAATTTGTGCTGCCTCTCCATAGGCTTCCCCATCACCCTGGGCATTCGTCCACTGAAACAAGCCCTTTTCACCCTCTGCAATGACTTTTGGTGTGTGGTTCTGAATCACAGCCACCATTTACTGAGGCTTGCTGCATGCCAGGCACTGAGCTGTGTCGTCACAAACATTATCTTTTGACCGGGCGCGGTGGCTCATACCTGTAATCCCAGCACACTGGGAGGCTGAGGCAGGTGGATCACCTAAGGTCAGGAGTTCGAGACCAGCCTGGCCAACATGGGAAATGCTGTCTCTACCAAAAATACAAAAATTAGGCTGGACGCAGTGGCTCATGCCTGTAATCCCAGCACTTTGGGAGGTCAAGGCAGGCAGCTCACTTGAGGTCAGGAGTTTGAGACCAGCCTGGCCAACATGGTGAAACCCCGTCTCTTCCAAAAATACAAAAATTATCCAGCATGGTGGTGCACACTTGTAATCCCAGCTACTCTGGATTACAGGAGAATTGCTTAAACCCGGCAGGCAGAAGTTGCAGTGAGCTGAGATTGCACCATTGCACTCCAGCTTGGACAACAGAGCGAGACTTCATCTCAGGAAAAAATAAATTAGCTGGGTGTGGTGGCACGTGCCTGTAGTCCCAGCTACATAGGAGGCTGAGGCAGGAGAATTGCTCAAGCCTGGGTGGCAGAGGTTGCAGTGAGCCAAGATCACACCACTGCACTCCAGCCTGGTGACAGAGTGCGACTCATCTCAAAAAACAAATCAATTCCCACAACTATCCCACAAAGTATCATTACTTCCCCCATATTACAAAGGGAAACTGAGGCCCAGGGAGGGAAGGGGCTTGCCCAAGACCACCCAGCTGGCAAGAGTCAGAACCTGGCTGCCTGGTTCCAAAGCCCATACCCTCAGCTGTCATGCAGTACAGCCTCTGCCTATTCTGAGCTCCTCAGGGACGCAGACAACATCTTTCTGGGTGCCACTTCCCATCATGAGAAATGTTTGCCAAATGAATCATGAATGGTTGTGCAGAAGAAGGTGCACTCCAAGAGGGCGCAGAGTATACTATTTTATTGCTGTGACTCAACAATGTCCAAAAAGAGCCAGGCCCACTGGATGCCCATTAGACATCTACTAAGTGGATTGAAAAATGGTTTGGGCCGGGTGCGGTGGCTCACACCTGTAATCCCAGTATTTTGGGAGGCTGACATGGGAGGATCATTTGAACCTAAGAGTTTGAAACCAGCCTGGGAAAGATGGCAAGACTTGATCTCTACAGAAAACTTTTTTTTTTTAATCCTCCATTACCTGAAGCATACAGAAAAATTTTAAACAATTAGCCAGGTACAGTGGAGTGCGCCTATAGTCCCAACTACTCTGGAGGCTGAGGCAGGAGGATCGCTTGAGCCTGGAAGTTCAAGGTTACAGTGAGCAATGATTGCAGCATTGCACTTCAGCCTGTGAGACAGACTGAAACCTTGTCTCAGAAGAAAATAAGTAACTAAATAAATAAGCATTTTAAAAAATTAAGAAAATGGTTTTGGGGCTCAGTGAGGTGGAGGGACTTGTGGGACATCCAGATGGAAGGGCAAATCTGAAAGCTGGCCCACAGGCCAGGACTAAGGATCAGGGAAGTCACAGGTGGATCCAGGAGAGTAGATGAGGCACATGAGGCAGATGGGAGTGGGGGTGGTGGGGTTGAGTGGGGGACAGGAGACCAAGAGAGGACAGCAACCCCCCATCATCCTTGGGGGATATGTTCCAAGACTCTCAGTGGAGGCCTGAAACCATGGATAGTACTGAACCCATATATACTATGTTTTCTCTTATACATCCATACCTGTGATACAATTTCATTTATAAATTAGGCACAATAGACCAGGCGCAGTGGCTCACGCCTGTAATACCAGCACTTTGGGAAACCGAGGCGGGCAGATCATGAGGTCAGAAGATTGAGACCATCCTGGCTAATGTGGTGAAACCCTGACTCTACTAAAAATACAAAAAATTAGCTGGGCATGGTGGCATGCACCTGTAGTCCCAGCTACTTGGGAGGCTGAGGCAGGAGGATCGCTTGAATCTTGGAGACAGAGGTTGTAGTGAGCCAAGACTGCACCACTGCACTCCAGCCTGGGTGACAGAGTGAGACTCTGTCTCAAAAATACACACATACATACATACATACGGCGCAATAAGAGATGAACAACAAGAATAACAAAAAAGAACAATTACAACATCATCACATTCATATTTCCATTCACAGGTTTGTTCTTATCGTAGGTCTTAGCAACCTCAGCACACAACTTGTTTATTTTTTTCCCACAAATTCAACTTTTTTTTTTTTTTGAGATCACGTCTTACTCTCACTGCCCAGGCTGTAGTGCAATGACACAATCTCAGCTCACCACAACTTCTGCCTCCTGGGTTCAAGTGATTCTCCTGCCTCAGCCTCCTGAGTAGCTAGGATTACAGGCATGTGCCACCTTGCCCAGCTAATTTTGTATTTTTAGTAGAGATGCGGTTTCTCCATGCTGGTCAGAAACATGGTTTCTCCATGTTGGTCTCGAACTCCAGACCTAAAGTGATCCACCCGCCTTAGCCTCCCAAAGTGCTGGGATTATAGGAATGAGTCACCTTGCCCAGCTGCAAATTTAACTTTTATTTTCGTTTCAGGGGTACATGTACAGGTTGGTTCTATAGATACATTGCATATTGCGTGGGCTTGGTTTACGGACTGTTTGATCACCCAGGTAATAAGTACGGTACCCAATAGGTATTTATTTATTTATTTATTTATTTTGAGAATGAGTCTCATTCTGTTGCCCAGGCTGGAGTGCAGTGGCATGATCTTGGCTCACTGCATCCTCTGCTCCTACGTTCAAGCGATTCTCCTGCCTCAGCCTCCTGAGTAGCTGGGACTTCAGGCATGCACCACTACACCTGGCTAATTTTTGTATTTTTAGTACAGACAGGGTTTTACCATGTTGATCAGGCTAGTCTTGAACTCCCGACCTCAGGTGATCCACCTGCCTTGGCCTCTCAAAGTGCTGGGATTACAGGCATGAGCCACCGCGTTTTTTTTTTTTTTTTTGAGACAGGGTCCCACTCTGTCACCCAGGCTGGCATGCAGTGGCATGATCACAGCTCACTGCAGCCTCGACCTCTTGGGCTCAAGCAACCCTCCTGCCTTAGCCTCCCGAGTAGCTGGGACTACAGGTGTATGCCACCACTCTCGACTAAGTTTTTTAATTTTTTGTAGAGACAGTTTCATCATGTTGCCCAGGCTGGTCTTGAACTCCTGATCTCAATCAAAACACCCGCTTCTGCCTTCCAAAGTGCTAGGATTACAGGCATGACCCAGCCAGGCCCTAACAGGTAGTTTCTCAGCTCTACCCTTCCTCTCACCCTCCACCTTCAAGTAGGCCCGTTTCTATTGTTCCCTTCTTTGCGTCAGTGTGCACTCAATGTGTGGCTCCCACTTTTGAGTAAGAACATGTGGTGTTTGTTTTTTTTGTTCCTGCGTTAGTTTGCTTAGGATGATGGCTTCCAGCTCCATCCACGTTGCTGCAAAGGACATGAAGACATGATTTCATCCTTTTTTACTTTTTTCCCTAGAGTGCTCAGTGTATTTTTTTTCTTTTTTTGAGACAGAGTCTTGCTCTGTCACCCAGGTTGGAGTCCAGCGGCATGATCTTGGCTCGCTACAACCTTCCCTCCTGGGTTCAAGCGATTCTCCTGCCTCAGTCTCCCAAGCAGCTGGAATTACAGGTGCCTGCCACCACACCCAGCTGTTGTTTGTTTGTTTTGAGATAGAGTCTCTGTCACTGAGACTGGAGTGCAGTAGTGCAATCTCAGCTCACTGCAACCTCTGCCTCCCAGGTTCAAGCAATTCTCCTGCTTCAGCCTCCTGAGTAGCTGGGATTACAGGCGTGCACCATCATGTCTGGCTAATTTTTATATTTTGTTTTTTTTGAGACAGAGTCTTGCTCTGTCACCCAGGCTGGAGTGCAGTGGTGCCATCTTGGCTCACTGTAACCTCTGCTCTCAGGTTCAAGCAATTCTCTGCCTCAGCCTCCCAAGTAGCTGGGATTACAGGCACCCACCACCACGCCCGGATAATTTTTTGTATTTTTAGTAGAAACCGGGTTTCACCGTCTTGGCCAGGCTGGTCTTGAACTGCTGTCTTAGTGATCCACCTGCCTCAGCTTCCCAAAGTGCTGGGGTTATAGGCATGAGCCACCGCGCCCAGCCTAATTTTTGTATTTTTTAGTACAGACGGGGTTTCACCATGTTGGCCATGCTGGTGTTGAACTCCTGACCTCAAGTAATCTGCCCACCTTGGTGTCCCAAAATGCTAGGATTACAGGTGTGAGTCACTGTGCCCGGCCAACTCCTGACCTCAGATGATCCACCCAGCTCAGCCTCCCAAAGTGCTGGGATTATAGGCATGAGCCACTGCGCCTGGCAATTTTCTTCTTCTCTTTTTCTTTGAAACAGTTTTGCTCGTTGTCCAGGCTGGAGTGCAATGGCGCGATCACGGCTCACTGCAACCTCTGCCTCCAGGGTTCAAGCAATTCTCCTGCCTCAGCCTCCTGAGTAGCTGGGATTATAGGCATATGCCACCATGCCCAGCTAATTTTGCATTTTTAGTAGAGACAGGGTTTCTCCATGTTGGTCAGGCTGGTCTCAAACTCCCGACCTCAGGTGATCCACCCACCTCGGCCTCCCAAAGTGCTGGGATTACAGGTGTGAGCCACTGCACCCAGCCAGGATCTGGTTTTGAGAAAGGATAAATAATGGTAGTTGAGCTAAAAAAAGAAATGGTGAATAAAACAACAGCTTAGGGTGGTCAGGACTTAGAAATGCCTGTGGTAGACCCCACCATGGAAACTACAGGTGTTCCACCTGGACAAATTTATACGCTCTGGGATGCACTCAGACACCCCCTGTAATGCCTGCTGAGATGAGTTCTGAGTATATGCTTGGCACCTGCTATACACTGAGCTGGCCTTCCTGACCATCCACCAGTCCCATGCCAGGCTCTATCTGATGCATTTCTTTTTTTATTTTATTTGATTATAAACCAACTTTTGAAAATATCTAATGCATTTCAACACAAAGAAATGTGCTGAGCTAACCAAGGCTACTCAGCGTTGCCTACTGCCCCTTCAGCTCTCTACCTTGGCACTCTCTCTCCATCACTCCTGTCACTGGCTTATCTGGGCCCTGCCTCCCTGGCCTGGGTGGTATTAACAGCTTTCAGCGGGCTTCTCTGCCACCAGCCTCCCCACCTTCCTGGCTAAAGGAACCCAACCAGATGCCCCTCCTGCTTACGACCCTCTCATGGCTGCTGGGATCCCTGGATAAAATGCGAAGCCCTCTCTAAGGCCTCAAGGTCCCTCAGAACACAGCCCTGTGCCCTGTCTGGCCTCATATCTCTGCCATCCCTCCTGGAGCCAATCCCACCATGATGAAGACAGTCAGCCCCACTGAACTGCTTGCTGCGTCCCCACACATATCACCCAAGTAGAGGCAGGCCCTGCCACTTTGGAGTTCTGTGACATAGGCCCACAACATTTACTGCTCTGTGCCTTAGTTTCCCCATCTGTAAATTGGAGGTAATAACAGAACCTACCTGGCAAAGTTGCAGGGAAGGCTTCCTGGGCTGACGCATGTGAAAAGCCCAATAGGGTGTAAGCTCTCAGTACGCTGGGGCTGCTGTTATTAGTAACTCTATTATCACTAGGCTGGTGCCTACTTGTCAAGGTTTTGAGGGAGAACAATAGGAATTAGTATCAGGAGGCCTGGCGCAGTGGCTCACGCTTGTAATCCCAGCACTTTGGGAGGCCGAGACGGGTGGATCACGAGGTCAAGAGATCGAGACCGTTCTGGTCAACATGGTGAAACCCCGTCTCTACTAATACAAAAAATTAGCTGGGCATGGTGGCGCGTGCCTGTAATCCCAGCTACTCAGGAGGCTGAGGCAGGAGAATTGCCTGAACCCAGGAGGCGGAGGTTGCGGTGAGCCGTGATCGCGCCATTGCACTCCAGCCTGGGTAACGAGCGAAACTTCGCCTCAAAAAAAAAAAAAAAAAAAAAAAAAAAAAAAAAAAAAAAAAAGAGGGCGTGGTGTATCTGCCAGTCACTAGGGAATCCGAGACAGCGCTTCCCGTGGAGCCCCGGCAGAAGCATGGCGATGTGGTCGGAGTGAGCGGAGCGAGCAAAAGCGGTGGCCAGAGGCCGGCGTGTAGTCCCAGCCGGCAGAAGCGGCCGCAGGGTCCCAAGCGGCAGAAGCGGACGGCGGCGCGGTCCCGGGCGGCAGAAGCGGACGGCGGCGCGGTCCCGGGCGGCAGAAGCGGACGGCGGCGCGGTCCCGGGCGGCAGAAGCGGACGGCGGCGCGGTCCCGGGCGGCAGAAGCGGACGGCGGCGCGGTCCCGGGCGGCAGAAGCGGACGGCGGCGCGGTCCCGGGCGGCAGAAGCGGACGGCGGCGCGGTCCCGGGCGGCAGAAGCGGACGGCGGCGCGGTCCCGGGCGGCAGAAGCGGACGGCGGCGCGGTCTCAGCCGGCAGTAGCGGCCGCGCGGTCCCAGCCGGCAGAAGCGGACGGCGGCATGGTGCGCGGTCCCAGCCGGCAGAAGCGGACGGCGGCGCGGTCCCAGCCGGCAGAAGCGGACGGCGGCGCGGTCCCAGCCGGCAGAAGCGGACGGCGGCGCGGTCCCAGCCGGCAGTAGCGGACGGCGGCGCGGTCCCAGCCGGCAGAAGCGGACGGCGGCGCGGTCCCAGCCGGCAGAAGCGGACGGCGGCGCGGTCTCAGCCGGCAGTAGCGGCCGCGCGGTCCCAGCCGGCAGAAGCGGACGGCGGCATGGTGCGCGGTCCCAGCCGGCAGAAGCGGACGGCGGCGCGGTCCCAGCCGGCAGTAGCGGACGGCGGCGCGGTCCCAGCCGGCAGAAGCGGACGGCGGCGTGGTGCGTGGTCCCAGCCGGCAGAAGCGGACGGCGGCGCGGTCCCAGCCGGCAGAAGCGGACGGCGGCGCGGTCCCAGCCGGCAGAAGCGGACGGCGGCGCGGTCTCAGCCGGCAGTAGCGGACGGCGGCATGGTGCGTGGTCCCAGCCGGCAGAAGCGGACGGCGGCGCGGTCCCAGCCGGCAGAAGCGGAGGGCGGCGTGGTGCGTGGTCCGAGCCGGCAGAAGCGGACGGCGGCGCGGTCCCAGCCGGCAGAAGCGGACGGCGGCGCGGTCCCAGCCGGCAGAAGCGGACGGCGGCGCGGTCTCAGCCGGCAGTAGCGGCCGCGCGGTCCCAGCCGGCAGAAGCGGATGGCGGCATGGTGCGCGGTCCCAGCCGGCAGAAGCGGACGGCGGCGCGGTCCGAGCCGGCAGAAGCGGACGGCGGCGCGGTCCCAGCCGGCAGAAGCGGACGGCGGCGCGGTCCCAGCCGGCAGAAGCGGACGGCGGCGCGGTCCCAGCCGGCAGAAGCGGAGGGCGGCGTGGTGCGTGGTCCCAGCCGGCAGAAGCGGACGGCGGCGCGGTCCCAGCCGGCAGAAGCGGAGGGCGGCGTGGTGCGTGGTCCCAGCCGGCAGAAGCGGACGGCGGCGCGGTCCCAGCCGGCAGAAGTGGTGGCGGCGTCCAGAAGTGGCGGCGCGGTCCCAGCGAGCTTCTCGGAGAAGCAGTGGCGGCTTCCATGTGATGGGCGAGCAGGAGGCAGTTCTCCGCGGTAAGTGGCGGGGCATGGACCCCACCGGGAACCCTCCGGGCCTCCCTGCTCCTTCCCCGGCGCTCGCTTTTGGGCCCTGACTCCTTGTGGGCTCTGGGCCCCAGTAGTCTGTGTGGCGGTGGTTGTGGGGTCCTGGCCGCCCCAGCGTGCTCATCCTGGCCGGGAACGGTGTGCGACCCGTGTCCAGCGTATAGGAGCGCCTGGCCCAGAGGCCGCGGTGAAGCGCGGGACCTGGGACCCTCCGAGCCCCACGGGCCTCTGAGCTGAGGTCCAGGGTTATTTTGATATCTCAGGACCTTTAGAAACAGACCTCGCTAGAGCACACTAGAGCAGGGTGCATCTGTAGTGTCAGTTCTTTGAGGAGTCTCCAGGTATTTAGCTGTTTTCCGTGGTGTATTCTGATTGTCATTTTCATTTTCAGCGTATGAGTTCCCTTTTCTCCAAAACCATACCCGCATTCCTTTTTTTTTTTCTTTCTTTGGAAACAATCTCGCTCTGCCCCGGCTGGAGTGCAGTGGTGCCATCTGGCCTCACTGCAACCTGCACTCCCGGGTTCAAGCAATTTTCCTGTCTCAGCCTCCTAAGTAGCTGGGACTACAGGGACCTGCCACCACGCCTGGCTAATTTTTGTATCAGTAGTAAAGACGGGGTTTCTCCATATTGATCAGGCTGGTCTCAAACTCTTGACCTCAGGTGATCTGCTGCCTCGGTCTCCCAAAGTTCTGGGGTTACTGGCGTGAGCCACCGAGCCTGGCCTCTCCTATTTTTAAAAAACTTTCTAGGAATATTCAATAAGTGTGAGATTATCTGTGTGTGGTTTTCAATTAAACCACACACAGTTAGTTAACTTTGTTGGATAGTTAATTTTGAGGACTTTTTATCTGTTGTTCGATTTTATATCGCAGAATTTTCTGTTCAGGTCCTTTGCAACCTATTAGATTCTTTTGCTACTTTGTAGTGTTTTTTGTGTACACCTTAGATGACAACTCACGAATTACATGATTACCTGAAATTTTTGCCTAATCTATAGGATGCTTTTTTTATTTGGAAAGTAGTTTCTTTGCCGTGCAGAAACTTTTCAGGTTGATGTAGTCCATGTTTATTTTTGTGTTTTATGCATGTAATTTTGGTCACCCATATAAGAAAATACTTACCAGTGACAAAGCATTTAATTGTCAATGAGGTGTTTCTTCCAGGACGTTTCTTTTTCTCTTTGCAAAGGTGAACAGAGATTCAAGTGACCCAGGATATATGCTCAACCTGTGTTTTAGTTAAAAACGTTTTGTGGTTTATGGTCTTTTGTTCTGGTCTTCGGGGTTTTTTTTGTTTGTTTGTTTTTTGCGGGGAGGTGGGGTTGATTTTCATATATCATGTAAAATAAGGGTCCTGTTTCTCTCTTCTGCATCCAGATACCATTTTTCTCAAAGGTATTCATTGAGCAGACTCTGCCTTCCACATTGTGGTGGTCTTTATCAAAGTGAGTTGACTATGTCCATATTTGCGTTGATCTTGTTTTGTCCTCCCCATTTTTGTCCACAGTTCTAAGTATTGTTTTTATCCAGGTACCATGTATCTGCTGCATAACTGCAGCTTGGCAGTGTGATTTAATATCGAGGATTGTGGGTCCTCACTTTGATTGTATTTCTCAGAATTCCTTTAGATACGAATTGCTTTTATGGTTCCCTGTGATTTTTAGCAATATGTATTTATTTCTCTTAACTTTTTTTTTGGCAACATAAAGGTGCATAATTAGGGGTACATTTTCACACATATAGATTGGGTAATGATCAAATCAGGATACTTAGGATCTGTATTCCTTCATAAGGTATTATTTTTGTGTGGAGAGAACACTCAAAATTCTCCTTTCTTGTTCTTTTGAAAAATATAATATTGTTAACTCCAGTCACCAGGCTGAGGAGGAGAACACTCAGATTTATTCCCTTAAGCTTAAGAAGAGAACTTTGCTTCCATAACCAATCCCTGCTCCCCGTCTATCTCCTAGACCCTGGTAACCAATATTGTGCTTTCTTTTTTTTTTTTTTTTTGAGACCGAGTTTCACTGTTGTTACCCAGCTCCGCCTCCTGGGTTCAGGCAATTCTCCTGCCTCAGCCTCCTGAGTAGCTGGGATTACAGGCACGCGCCACCGTGCCCAGCTAATTTTTTTGTATTTTTAGTAGAGACAGGGTTTCACCATGTTGACCAGGATGGTCTCGCTCTCTTGACCTCGTGATCCACCCGCCTCGGCCTCCCAAAGTGCTGGGATTACAGGCATGAGCCGGGCAGTTTTTTTAAGTTTTAAAATTATACTATTTACCCCTAGCACCAAGATTGTAGTCTCAAAATAGTCTCAAAATGCCATTGCCCAGTGAAAGAAAACAAGCCTTCCTGGAGAAAGTGCTGATTCCTCCAGGCGCGGTGGCTCACGCCTATAATCCCAGCACTTTGGGAGGCTGAGGCAGGTGGATCACGAGGTCAAGAGATCGAGACCATCCTGGTCAACAAGGTGAAACCCCATCTCTACTAAAAATATAAAAAAATTAGCTGGGCATGGTGGCGCGTGCCTGTAGTCCCAGCTACTTGGGAGGCTGAGGCAGGAGAATTGCTTGAACCCAGGAAGCGGAGGTTGCGGTGAGCCGAGATCGCGCCATTGCACTCCAGCCTGGGTAACAAGAGCGAAACGCCGTCTCAAAAAAAAAAAAGAAAGAAAGTGCTGATTCCAGGTCTAGGCCAGAAATGTGTAAGGAGCCTGGAACATATTGTCACTCTGGATAGCAAAGAATCCATCAAAGATTATTAGGATGATTTCAACATGTCTGAAGTGGCAATCTGAAGGGACTCCTTCTAACCAAAGATAGGACATTTTGTACATTATAAGGATGATAGTTGCAGTGAATTGAGATATATCAGATATGTTTGAATGTCTGCATTCATAATGATCCTTTTGAAAAAATAAAAGTGGGCTGGCACAGTTCCTCACGCCTGTAATTTCAACACTCTGGGAGGCTGAGTTAGGAAGATCACTTCATCCAGGAGTTCAAGACCAGCCTGTGCAACATAGGGGGACTTTGTCTCTACAGAACATTTTAAAAATTACTCAGGCATGAGGGCCCATGTCTTTGGTCCCAGCTACTCAGGAAGCTGAGATGGGAGGGTCACCTGAGCCTAGAAGTTTGAAGCTGTAGTGGCATGCCTGCTTCTCTGCATACCAGCCTGGGCAACAGAGCTAGACCCTCCCTGTCTAAATTAATTAATTAATAGAGGTGGTCACCATTGAAGGATATAAATGAAACAGCCCATCATTTTGAAAAATGGTAAACAGAAGAAATCAAGCCATGAACTGGCGTTTTCTATATAAGTTGTACAAGTGAGTAACACAGTTTATAAGAAGCAGCATCTCTCTTTTATATTTACTTCATTTTTTTCTTCATGCAAGGCCCTTCTTAGGGTAGCAGTATCTCTTTCTGGAAGTATGGCAGCTCATAAACAAAGAAGGAATGATACAACAGTACCTTCATTGTTCAATCCGTAATTGATCAATGGCCATTAGCATCACCAATTTAAAAAAAAAAAAAAAAGATGTCCAGAGAGTACACACCTCCTCCCAGAAGAAACTAGCACAGTCTTTTTGTCCTGACCCTCAAGTCCAACCTGAATCTGACCAGGTCTTGAGATCAAATTACTAATTTATAAAAACTAGAACAAAGTGAAGAGCTAGTTAACCAACATCACAAGATACAATTAGCAAAATTCACAGTATGAGAAACAGCATAATGAGAATACACTTACTGTAATCCAAACTGTGGGGAAACGGCCTGGTTTATTCAATAAATGGACTGCAAGGGACAACACAGAGATCAAAGTGGGAAGCTGTCAGGATAACCTAAGAGGTGAATCAATCTTTGAAGGGACATTTCTGAGTACTTTGAGGCATAGAGTGAAAAATGGAATATCTCAGGCAGCCCAGGGTGAATAATGCAGTCACTAAGAGGGGCAGGGTGACCACAGGTGGCCAGCAGCAGGGATGGGCATTGTGAGCCATTGGTTCAGGTCATGGGGCGTGGCATTGTGAGTCACTGGCCTGTTTGTGGATGGCATCAGCTAGGGCCAGCAGCCTTCAGTTGGAAGCTGGTAGTGGGAGGAGGAGGAGCTCCGACTACTCTCGTGGAAGTGTTTGTGCCCTTGGCGCTTGCTGTGTTGCTTTTTTTCTTTTTTGTTGGTCTTTTTTTTGATTTTGTATGTTGCTTTGTTTTGTTTTTTTCTTTTTTTTATTTTGTGTGTTGCTTTGTTTTGAAGGTCCCCTTGTAGGTCACCCATGGGGAATACATTTAGCTGTTGCCTAGGCCCCAGGGCCGGCCTCATTCGTGTCTGTCGCAGGCAGAAGGTAGCGCCTTATTGTGAATCTGAGACTCAGTCTGAGGCAGCTGTAGCACTATCATCCACCACTGCAGAGCCTGCCACGTCAGATTCCGGAGTGGTGAAGGTCCAGGACGTGCAGCCCATCACCAACTCAAAGAGGCGCAAAGGTAAAGAAGCCACGGGTGCCATTTGCTCTCTGGCACATCTCTGGCCACCACCTCCCCCACCTGCTTCCCATCCCCTCACCCCAGAGACATCCTCAGCTTCCCACTCCCTCCTGCCTATAGCCAGCTTTCCCAGGGCTGGGCATGGGGGACAGAGGCTACTCCTACCTCTTGTCTTTGTTGCTGAGCCTTCTTGCTTGAGGCCTTTTTGGTCTAGTCTCTCCCTCTCCTTGATGAAAATTCAAATACTCCGGTTTTGGAGTCTCCATCCCATTCTCTAGCCTTACCTATCCAGCTACTATGGTACCTCAGTGAAGGAGCCGGTTAAAGGCCCAATCGTTTCTTTTCTCCTATTCGATAAGGAAGCTAATAATTGGGATAACTCAGACTCAAATATTTGGAGACTTCTTAAATTTAAAATAGAGTTTGCCATGGAAGAGATTATATGGTGTTCTTAATAGATGGTTTTAAGTCACCTTGACAGAAGCAGCTTTATTTCTTCCAATTGTAATTTGAAAACCGAAGGAAAAATTGAGGGACATGCTTAAAATGACTGCAGAAGGTATGAAATGTTACTGCCAGAGCTGTAAAAAAAGTTGTTTTGGTTTTGGTTTTACCCAAAAGTTCAGCCTTGGAGCTCTGATTACTTTAAAATTCCCACTTTGACATGAATGTCTCTTCAGCCCTCCTCTAGTAACTTCACGGGCTTTGTTTACCTCCTTGTTCTGAAAGACAAGTAGAGCTAGCTCATGGTTACAGGTTCCAAAAGAGATGAAATGACTTCAGACTTGAATTTGTAAGGTAAAGATTTGAGAGTTAAAAGGCCAGACCCTGCCTGTGGGAAAGAGTTTGCTTTCATGGCTCCCCTTCCTAGCGGATGGGAAAGGGGAGGAGAGAGGAAACATTTCTTTCATTTTTTTTGCTATGGTCAAGTTGAAGACGAAAACTAATATTTGTAAGACAGGAGAGGAGCATTTAGTTACAAAATCAGTCAGACATTTGGGTATCACTACATTTGTTGAGCAAATGAAAGCTACCAGACTCAGAAAACCAGAGATGCTGATGGAACTGACATTAGTAACCAGGGTTTTCTATTGAGTTCAGCGCCCAGGGTGACTTCCAGTAACAACCACCCTCCCCTCCACACACACACTTTTCTCAGGACTGGAAAGCTCAGGCAGCCCAGGATGAATACTGCAGTCACACAGGGGCAGGGTGGCCACAAGGTGGGCAGCAGCAGGGATGGGCATTGTGAGCCATTGGGTGGGGCTGTAGGGTGGGGCATTGTAAGCCACTAGCCTGACTTGGTTGTTTCCTGGTAACCAGGTGACATAGGCTTTTTGGGTGATAGGCATCAGCCAGGGCCAGCAGCCTTCAGTCTAAAATCCTAGGATTTTAGAAATAGATGAATCTAGCTACAGATAATTCTGGGTAACCAGTTCCTTGAACAAAAACTAAGTCCACTGAAATCGAAAACATATCATAAAGACATGGAAATATGATCAGCTCATTTCTTTCATTTTAATGGCAGAGATTTTATTAGTATGGAGGAAATGTCTTATAGCTCTTGTATTTAAACTTCAGTTTGGCTCTTACTTTCTTTCACAGAATAATTAAGCCTCACAATGGGTGTGCCTTTGTAACAAGGAAGTGCTGTACTCCCTTTTCAGAATATTGTGTAATATTCCATACCGTGTGGTAGATGAGGTAGTGAGAGAACAAAGTGAGCCTTTACGTTATTCTTCAGGATGTAAAACATGTTTTCATGTACATCTTATCGGAACCTTCCAAATACAATAAGGCCTGTGTATATTCTCCCTATGTTGCTGATACAGAAAGGAAGGCTTAGAGATCTGAAGGGACTGCGTGAGACAGCTACTGAACAGAACTGAGGTTCTAAGTCGTCAGAGTAGACATGGAGGGCATAGTGATGCCAAACTCAGTTCTTAACTTGACAGACTCCAGAATGTCTTACATTGTAAGGTCTACACATAACTTAGACCTCTCTTAGAACTTACTTTAATCTTGATTAGTTCCTTTTGCATTTTATTTTACGCAACTTACAGCCAGCATTTACCTCTCCATTTTTCCTCCTAAAGAGATGAGTCCTCACTGTGTGGCACAGGCCGGCTTCTGACTCCTGGCCTGGGCTCAAGCACTCCTGCTGCCTCAGCCTGTAGGAGAGCTGACAGTACAGGCATGCGCCGTCTCTCCTGGCTCTACCTTCTGTCTATACATTTATTGAAATGGATAAGGATAAAAGTAGGGGTAACAAAATGGCCTACATTTACCAGTCAAATCAACAGTTTAATAAATGTTGAAGAGTTTCTTCTGCGAACTGATTTGATGCTGAGAATGCCCTGGTCGGGAGAAGCCGGCCAGAGGGCAGGTCAGGCCCCACACATTAAGCACAGGATGCGAGTAAGAAGTGTTAAGTCAGGGCAGTTGAGGAAAAAATAGTTTGTGAGCACAGAATTTACCATTTTATTTGTATGTGCATGACAGTAAGTTTCTGTATGTCTCTTCAAATGTACTTTTGTGGTATTCAGTAAAGGGATAACAGAAACCTCTATTTCAGTGTTTATTATTTGGCCAGGCATGGTGGCTCATGCCTGTAATCCCAGCATTTTGGGAGGCGAGGTGGGTGGATTACCTGAGGTCAGGAGATCGGGACCAGCCTGGCCAACATGATGAAACCCTGTCTCTACTAAATATACAAAAAATTAGCCAGACGTGGTGGCACGTACCTGTAATCCCAGCTACCTGAGAGGCTGAGGCAGGAGAATCGCTTGAATCCAGGAGTTGCAGGTTGCAGTGAGCCGAGATCACGCCAATACACTCCAGCCTGGCTGAACAAATAAAACAAGAAAGAAACATGTTCAGAACACTCAACATAAAGTATAGACACATTCAGAGTTTGTTGTCAGTATCTTTATTTCAGAAAATTATGTATCACTTTTCTTGGAAAGTGATAAATTCCTACTTAGATGTGAAATTGAATTCTTTTGGTGACTTAGACAAACATCACAGCAACCAGTGCTCCAACCATTCTGTGGCACAGTAAACAGTCATTTAAAGTCATCAGGTAGAGCAGGGCACACTGCTGTGGAAAGACATGCTGGAGTGCTCTCTAGGTGGCAAGTCCTGTTTCAGAAACTCATGCCATAAATGATGCTCTGCTTCATTGTTCTCTTCTGAAACATTTCAGAAGAACATGATATCTTGAAGCCATTTCAAAGAGATGTTCTAAGAACCCAGTATAGATCTCAGACAGACTCAAACATATTTCTTACCTCAGATCTGTCACTCCTCACTGTGGTGACTCTGGGCAAGTCACTCAAAAGTCTGCATTTTAATTCACTGAATTGGAAAATATGGGTTGTAGCCCCTTCCCTGCCTGTCCCTTGGGGCTAATGTGGGGATCAGGGAAATCGCAGATCTCTGTCTTGAGCTGGAAATCATGTGGTCATGGAAACTGTGAAGTCACTTTCCATCCTATCCTGCACAGGAGACATGCAAGCTCCCTCTCTGTATTCAACCTCTACCAAGTATCTGGATTATTCTTCCCGACTTCGACTGAACACCTTAGGGCATTTACAAAAACATGAGTCTTTTTAAGTCTTTATCTGCATTTCATCCTTCTAGGCGCTATAGACCTTAGTAGGTCTATAGCATAGACCTACTAATGTTTCCACATCTCAGAATAGGGAAGAGAGGCACAGATGGGTTGATATCCCTCTCCCAGGTATGTGCAGATTCTAAGTAGGATTTGAACCCAGCTTTTTCTTGGTAACTTGGATCTTCTGCTTTTCTATATTGTCTCATCTGAATAAAGGTATCTGCCTGCACAAACAGATCTTCCTAGAACCCAGATCTAATTCAGGTAGCATTGAAAAGCAGTCGGTGAAAACTAGGATCAAAAGTTTAAACTGTGAATAAGTTTTTACTAATTTCTCTGTGGTCCTCTGCCAGCAAGATGTCAAGCACTGTCTTTATAATAATACATTTCTACCTTGCAGGTTTGGCTGGCCGCGCCAAGAGCTGGATGTGTAAAACATGGAATAAAAAACGGAAGTGTAAGAAAATTTGCTCCGTTGAAAATGAAGGTAGGGTAGAAATTATATCATTAAGTTTATTGAAGCAAATAATTCCAGTTTACTCGTCCAGTGTCCCATATTAGAGAAACTCAGTAAATGCTATGTGATGTTCTTCATTTATTTCATTTGTGCCCATTTAAATGCATTAAATCAATGGTGGGTGATGCAACTACAGGAGGAAAGTTACATTGACAACTTAGTTTGTTACTTAGTTTTTTACAAACAAGTAAAGTTACATTGTTTGTTTGTTTGTTTTTGTGAAAAGGTCTCATTTTGTCACCCAGGAGTGCATTGGTGCAGTCACAGCTCATTGCAATCTTGACCTCCCCATGTTCAGGTGATCCTTCTACCTCAGCCTCCCAAGCAGATAGCTGTAATGCACATGCCTTTATACCAAGCTTTTTTTTTTTTTAATTTTATTTTTTTTGTAGAGACGGGGTTTCACCCTGTTGCCCAGGCTTGGTTCGCTTTTGATAGTAAAGGACATCTCAAATGTTTAGACATTTGCTTTCAATTTGGGCAGTTATGAATACAGCAATTATAAACCTTCTTGTGTCTTATTTGGAAACATAATTTTTAAAATGTAACTAAGGCAATACTAAAATTATGATTACTTCCTTGTATGGTAAGACTACATGTTTAAAAAAAAAAAAGACTACATGTTTCTTTGTAAGAATTTTGGTAGAATTTACCAGTAAAATCATCTGAAGGTAGTGTTTTTGTTCTTTTGAGAAGATATGAATTATTGATTCAGTTTCTAGAATAAATATAGGCCTATTCAGATGATTCATTTATCCTGAGAAGACTTCTAACCTTCTGAAACAGATCCAAAAAATTAGCTCGTTTTGTATAATGTATCCAAATGTGATACATTATTCTGTGATACATTATTCTGAACTATTCCTTTATTATGTTTTTTTTATTTCACTCCTCTTGAACTGATATTATTACTACATTGCAACTTCCTTCTTTCCTTTCTGGTTAGACAAGGTAGAGGTTCATTTTCTCTGATGACTTCCTGTTTTTCATTCCATTAATTTCTGCAGTCATTATTTATTTTTCCTCTATTTGACATTACACTGCTGTTCCTCTTTCATTGCCGAAGGTGGAAACTAGATTATGAATTTAGATTTTTTTCATTGTTGACACAGCATCATGAATGTTACTCACTGAATATAGTATCATTAAAATGCACACTTAATACTTAAAATAATAAATATATATGCTTTACTACAATTAAAAAAAAAAAGCAGGTTAGATGATAAATGTAGTAGCAGCATATGTAGATCCACAGAAGTTAAATAATCCTGTAACATTTCCTAAAACGTGGGGGTTTGCCTGGACCTTCACACGGGCAGCAGGTGTGATGAGATGCTCTCGCTGAGCCATACAGTGCCTTTCTGTATTAACCAGTTCCTAGACTATTTCACACTGATGAGGTTGCCGTAGCTAGGAAGCCAAGGCTCTTTGATTTCTTTCTGCCCCTCTCCTTTGCCTTCCTTCAACATGGACTGAGCAGCAGCTCAGTCCATGCTTGTCAACAGCCCACCTCCATACACTGCAGCTTCAGTCCACATCCCGCAAGCCTCCTTGTGGGATTCCTCAGCATCACCAGTGCACTGACTGTCTCTCTGTGTTCTCCTAGCTCCTGTTCAAGACCCAGAGGAGTATACAACTGAAAGGATGCAGGAGGAGATGTCACCTGACATAGTAAGATGCATTTCTTTGTCTTGAAGAGAAACGTCTTTTTCTGGGGCTTCTAGAATGTCAAGTGAATATCATTTTTGACTGCCATTGTGAATCAGGCCTCAGCTGTCATGGACTCTAGCTACCAGTCACTGGAATGTATGACCTACTGAAGCCTGATTGATGATGTCACTCAAAAGATGACATCACTTACAAACTACTAGTGGGCATATTTCTCAGTAGCAACGTTTTCTTCTTGATTTGGCAGCCAACATGGACTTGCTAAATATTCCATGAAAACCCACTGCCTTGGTGGCTCACACATGGAATCACAGCACTTTGGGAGGCTGAGGCAGACAGGACCAATATGATGAAACCCCATCTCTACTATAAATACAAAATTAGCCAGGCATGGTGGCAGGCACCAGTGGTCACAGCTACTTGGAAGGCTGAAGCAGGAGAATTGCTTGAACCCAGGAAGCTGAGGTTCAAGAATCTGTCCAAAACTAAAGACAAAAACCTACTGCCCTTTCTCCAAGCATCCTCTGTGCTTCATTTGGGGGTCAGTGACTTGATCACTGTTTGATACCTGGCTTTCTAACACCACCAAGTGATTAAAAGACCTGCGCAGTCAGGACCCAGTATGATCTGATCCTCATGATGGTTTTTTTTTTCCCTCTTACCGCAGGAAAATGCTACAGGTGACTATCACCACCGTACGTATTCTTTTATTAACATAGCTTTTATCGGGATGTAGTTGACATGCAACCCAATTCACCCATTTAAAGTGGGTTATTCGGTGTTTTTACTATATTTATCGGCTATGCACCCATGTTACAATCTAATTTTAAAATCTCTTCATTCCTCCTCAAAGAAACGTCATTAGTAAGCACCCCTCTGTTTTTCCCAACCTTCCACCCCTGGTTCTAGGCAGCCCTAATATACTTCTTGTTTCTATATATAGTGCCTTTCTGTATAAACCGGTTCTTAGACTGTTTCACAGTGATGAGGTTGCCGTAGCTAGGAAGCCAAGGCTCTTTCATTTCTTTCTGCCCCTCTCCTTTGCCTGCCTTCAACACCAAGGAGAGTAGTCCAGCAGCAGCTCAGTCCGTGCTTGTCAACCGCCCAGCTCCATACACTGCAGCCCCCGTCCACATTCCCCAGAGCTCGTTGTGAGAGTCCTCAGCAGCACCAGTGCACTGACTGTCACTCTGTGTTCTCTTAGGTCCTGTTGAGGTCCTACAGGACTGCATACTGGAGTGCAGTGACGAGGAGGAGATGCCCTCTGACCTGGTAAGATGTAATTCTTCATCTTGAGGAGAAATGTTTTTTCCTGGGGCTTGTAGAATATCAAGTGAATATCATTTTTGACTGCCATTGTGAATCAGACGTCAGTTGTCATGGACTCTAGTGACCAGTCACTGGAGTTTGTGACCAACTGAGGCCCGATTGACAATGTCAGTCAAAAGATGGCATGACTTACAAACTGGTCGTGCGCATATTTCTCAGTAGCAACATTTTCTTGTTGAAAAATAATTTTGTATTTCCCAGCCAGCATAGACACTTGCTAAATATTCCAAACCCACTGCATTTTCTGCAAGCATCCCCTATGCTCCATTTGGGGCCCGGGACTTCATCAGTATTTGACGTCTGGTTTTTTGTTTTGTTAAGTTTAATTTTGTTTTTGAGACAGAGTCTCTCTGTCACCAGGCTACAGTGCAGTGGTGTGATCTCAGGTCACTGCAGCGTCCACTCGTTGCATTCAAGCAATTCTCCTGCCTGAGCCTCCCAAGTAGCTGGGACTACAGGCTCTTGCCACCACCACACCCAGCTCTTTTGTAGTTTTGAGTAGAGCTGGGGTTTCACCACGTTAGCAGGATGGTCTCAATCTCTTGACCTCGTGATCTGCGAACTTCAGCCTCCCAAAGTGCTGGGATTACATGCGTGAGCCACCGCGCCCGGCCTGCCATCTGGTTTTCTAATGTCACCAAGTGAATAAAAGACCTGTGCCAACAGGACCCAGCATGATGTAACCCTCAGGGTGTTTCTTTTTCTCTTATTGCAGGAGAAGCCTCCGGCCCAGTATCACCACCGTACGTAATCTTTTTCTTTTAAACAGTCACTGAGACGTAGTTGACATGCAAACCAATTCACCCATTTAGAGTAGGTGATTCAGTGTTTTTACTATATTTACAGGGTTGTGCAACCATCGTTACAATCTAATTGTAGAAGGTCTTCATTCCTCCTCAAAAAACCCCATTAGTAGTGACTCCTCTGATTTCCAGAACCCCCACAGCCCTGGTTCTAGGCAGCCCTAATCTACTTCCCGTTTCTGTAGTACACTGCCTTTCCGTATTAACCGGTTCTTCAAATGACTACTTCACAGTGATGAGGTTGCCGTAGCTAGGAAGCAAAGGCTTTTTCATTTCTTTCTGCCCCTCTCCTTTGCCTTCCTTCAACACCAAGGAGAATGGTCCAGCAGCAGCTCAGTCCGTGCTTGTCAACCGCCCAGCTCCATACACTGCAGCCCCCGTCCACATTCCCCAGAGCTAGTTGTGAGAGTCCGCAGCGGCACCAATGCACTGACTGTCACTCTGTGTTCTCTTAGGTCCTGTTGAGGTGCTGCAGGACTGCATACTGGAGGACGTTGACGAGGAGGAGATGCCCTCTGACCTGGTAAGATGCATTTCTTCATCCTGAGGAGAAATGTTTTTTTCTGGGGCTTGTAGAATATCAAGTGAATATCATTTTTGACTGCCATTGTGAATCAGACCTCAGTTGTCATGGACTCTAGTCACCAGTCACTGGAGTTTATGACCAACTGAGGCCCGATTGACGATGTCAGTCAAAAGATGATATAACTTACAGACTGGTCGTGCGCGTATTTCTCAGTAGCATCATTTTCTTGTTGAAAAATAATTTTGTATTTCCCAGCCAGCATAGACACTTGCTAAATATTCCAAACCCACTGCATTTTCTGCAAGCATCCCCTATGCTCCATTTGGGGCCCGGGACTTCATCACTGTTTGACGTCTGGTTTTTTGTTTTGTTAAGTTTAATTTTGTTTTTGAGACAGAGTCTCTCTGTCACCAGGCTACAGTGCAGTGGTGTGATCTCAGGTCACTGCAGCGTCCACCTGCTGCATTCAAGCAATTCTCCTGCCTGAGCCTCCCAAGTAGCTGGGACTACAGGCTCTTGCCACCACCACACCCAGCTCTTTTATAGTTTTCAGTAGAGCTGGGGTTTCACCGTGTTGGCCAGGATGGTCTCAATCTCTTGACCTCGTGATCTGCCCGCCTCAGCGTCCGAAAGTGCTGAGATTACATGCGTGAGCCACCGCACCCGGCCTGCCATCTGGTTTTCTAATGTCACCAAGTGAATAAAAGACCTGTGCCAACAGGACCCAGCATGATGTAATCCTCATGGTGTTTCTTTTCCTCTTATTGCAGGAGAAGCCTTCGGCCCAGTATCACCACCGTACGTATTCTTTTTCTTTTAAACAGTCACTGAGACGTAGTTGACATGCAAACCAATTCACCCATTTAGAGTAGGTGATTCAGTGTTTTTACTATATTTACAGGGTTGTGCAACCATCGTTACAATCTAATTGTAGAAGGTCTTCATTCCCCCTCAAAAAACCCGATTAGTAGCGACTCCTCTGATTTTCCGAACCCCCACAGCCCTGGTTCTAGGCAGCCCTAATCTACTTCCTGTTTCTATAGTACACTGCCTTTCCGTATTAACCGGTTCTTCAAATGACGATTTCACAGTGATGAGGTTGCCGTAGCTAGGAAGCCAAGGCTCTTTCATTTCTTTCTGCCCCTCTCCTTTGCCTTCCTTCAACACCAAGGAGAATGGTCCAGCAGCAGCTCAGTCCATGCTTGTCAACCGCCCAGCTCCATACACTGCAACCCCCGTCCACATTCCCCAGAGCTCGTTATGAGAGGCCTGAGCAGCACCAATGCACTGACTGTCACTCTGTGTTCTCTTAGGTCCTGTTGAGGTCCTACAGGACTGCATACTGGAGGACATTGACGAGGAGGCGATGCCCTCTGACCTGGTAAGATGTATTTCTTCATCTTGAGGAGAAATGTTTTTTTCTGGGGCTTGTAGAATATCAAGTGAATATCATTTTTGACTGCCATTGTGAATCAGACCTCAGTTGTCATGGACTCTAGTGACCAGTCACTGGAGTTTATGACCAACTGAGGCCCGATTGACGATGTCAGTCAAAAGATGACATAACTTACAGACTGGTCGTGTGCGTATTTCTCAGTAGCATCATTTTCTTGTTGAAAAATAATTTTGTATTTCCCAGCCAGCATAGACACTTGCTAAATATTCCCAACCCACTGCATTTTCTGCAAGCATCCCCTATGCTCCATTTGGGGCCCGGGACTTCATCACTGTTTGACGTCTGGTTTTTTGTTTTGTTAAGTTTAATTTTGTTTTTGAGACAGAGTCTCTCTGTCACCAGGCTACAGTGCAGTGGTGTGATCTCAGGTCACTGCAGCGTCCACCTGCTGCATTCAAGCAATTCTCCTGCCTGAGCCTCCCAAGTAGCTGGGACTACAGGCTCTTGCCACCACCACACCCAGCTCTTCTGTAATTTTTAGTAGAGCTGGGGTTTCACCATGTTGGCCAGGATGGTCTCAATCTCTTGACCTCGTGATCTGCCCGCCTCAGCCTCCCAAAGTGCTGGGATTACATGCGTGAGCCACCGCGCCCGGCCTGCCATCTGGTTTTCTAATGTCACCAAGTGAATAAAAGACCTGCGCCAACAGGACCCAGCATGATGTAATCCTCACGGTGTTTCTTTTTCTCTTATTGCAGGAGAAGCCTCCGGCCCAGTATCACCACCGTACGTATTCTTTTTCTTTTAAACAGTCACTGAGACGTAGTTCACATGCAAACCAATTCACCCATTTAGAGTAGGTGATTCAGTGTTTTTACTATATTTACAGGGTTGTGCAACCATTGTTACAATCTAATTTTAGAAGCTCTCCATTCCCCCTCAAAAAACCCCATTAGTAGCGACTCCTCTGTTTTCCCGATCCCCACAGCCCTGGTTCTAGGCAGCCCTAATCTACTTCCTGTTTCTATAGTACACTGCCTTTCCGTATTAGCCGGTTCTTCAAATGACGATTTCACAGTGATGAGGTTGCCGTAGCTAGGAAGCCAAGGCTCTTTCATTTCTTTCTGTCCCTCTCCTTTGCCTTCCTTCAACACCAAGGAGAATGGTCCAGCAGCAGCTCAGTCCGTGCTTGTCAACCGCCCAGCTCCATACACTGCAGCCCCCGTCCACATTCCCCAGAGCTCGTTGTGAGAGTCCTCAGCAGCACCAGTGCACTGACTGTCACTCTGTGTTCTCTTAGGTCCTGTTGAGTTCCTACGGGACTGCATACTGGAGTACAGTGACAAGGAGGAGATGCCCTCTGACCTTGAGCATGTATATTTTTATCTTCATCGTGAGGAGAAATGTTTTTTTCTGTGGCCTCCAGAATTTCAAGTGAGTATCATTTTTGGCTACGATTGTGAATCAGACCTCAGGTGTCATGCATTCTAGTGACCAGTCACTGGAGTTTATGACGAACTGAGCCTCGATTCATGACGTCAGTCAAAAGATGGCATAACTTTCAAAGTGGTCGTGTGCATATTTCTCAGTGGCAACATTTTCTTCTTGAAATATAATTTTGTATTTCCCTGCCAGCATAGACACTTGCTAAATATTCCAAACCCACTGCATTTTCTGCAAGCATCCCCTATGCTCCATTTGGGGCCCGGGACTTCATCACTATTTGATGTCTGGTTTTTTGTTTTATTAAGTTTAATTTTGTTTTTGAGACAGAGTCTCTCTGTCACCAGGCTACAGTGCAGTGGTGTGATCTCAGGTCACTGCAGCGTCCACCTGATGCATTCAAGCAATTCTCCTGCCTGAGCCTCCCAAGTAGCTGGGACTACAGGCTCTTGCCACCACCACACCCAGCTCTTCTGTAGTTTTGAGTAGAGCTGGGGTTTCACCATGTTGGCCAGGATGGTCTCAATCTCTTGACCTCGTGATCTGCCCGCCTCAGCCTCCCAAAGTGCTGGGATTACATGCGTGAGCCACCGCGCCTGGCCTGCCATCTGGTTTTCTAATGTCACCAAGTGAATAAAAGACCTGTGCCAACAGGACCCAGCATGATGTAATCCTCACGGTGTTTCTTTTTCTCTTATTGCAGGAGAAGCCTCCGGCCCAGTATCACCACCGTACGTATTCTTTTTCTTTTAAACAGTCACTGAGACCTAGTTGACATGCAAACCAATTCGCCCACTTAGAGTAGGTGATTCAGTGTTTTTACTATATTTACAGGGTTGTGCAACCATTGTTACAATCTAATTGTAGAAGGTCTTCATTCCCCCTCAAAAAACCCCATTAGTAGCGACTCCTCTGTTTTCCCGAACCCCACAGCCCTGGTTCTAGGCAGCCCTAATCTACTTCCTGTTTCTATAGTACACTGCCTTTCCGTATTAACCGGTTCTTCAAATGACTGTTTCACAATGATTAGATTGCCGTAGCTAGGAAGCCAAGGCTCTTTGATTTCTTTCTGCCCCTCTCCTTTGCCTTCCTTCAACACCAAGGAGAATGGTCCAGCAGCAGCTCAGTCCGTGCTTGTCAACCGCCCAGCTCCATACACTGCAGCCCCCGTCCACATTCCCCAGAGCTCGTTGTGAGAGTCCTCAGCAGCACCAATGCACTCACTGTCACTCTGTGTTCTCTTAGGTCCTGTTGAGGTCCTACAGGACTGCATACTGGAGTGCCCTGATGAGGAGGAGATGCCCTCTGACCTGGTAAGATGTATTTCTTCATCTTGGGGAGAAAGTTTTTTTTCTGGGGCTTATAGAATATCAAGTGAATATCATTTTTGACTATCATTGTGAATCAGACCTCAGTTGTCATGGACTCTAGTGACCAGTCACTGGAGTTTATGACCAACTGAGGCCCGATTGATGATGTCAGTCAAAAGATGGCATAACTTACAAACTGGTTGTGTGCATATTTCTCAGTGGCAACATTTTCTTCTTTAAATATAATTTTGTATTTCCCAGCCAGCATAGACACTTGGTAAATATTCCAAACCCACTGCATTTTTTTCAAGCATCCCCTATGCTCCATTTGGGGCCCGGGACTTCATCACTATTTGATGTCTGGTTTTTTGTTTTATTAAGTTTAATTTTGTTTTTGAGACAGAGTCTCTCTGTCACCAGGCTACAGTGCAGTGGTGTGATCTCAGGTCACTGCAGCGTCCACCTGATGCATTCAAGCAATTCTCCTGCCTGAGCCTCCCAAGTAGCTGGGACTACAGGCTCTTGCCACCACCACACCCAGCTCTTCTGTAGTTTTGAGTAGAGCTGGGGTTTCACCATGTTGGCCAGGATGGTCTCAATCTCTTGACCTCGTGATCTGCCCGCCTCAGCCTCCCAAAGTGCTGGGATTACATGCGTGAGCCACCGCGCCGGTCCTGCCATCTGGTTTTCTAATGTCACCAAGTGAAAAAAGACCTGCGCCAACAGGACCCAGCATGATGTAATCCTCACGGTGTTTCTTTTTCTCTTATTGCAGGAGAAGCCTCCGGCCCAGTATCACCACCGTACGTATTCTTTTTCTTTTAAACAGTCACTGAGACGTAGTTGACATGCAAACCAATTCACCCATTTAGAGTAGGTGATTCAGTGTTTTTACTGTATTTACAGGGTTGTGCAACATTGTTACAATCTAATTTTAGAAGCTCTCCATTCCCCCTCAAAAAACCCCATTAGTAGGGACTCCTCTGTTTTTCTGAACCCCCACAGCCCTGGTTCTAGGCAGCCCTAATCTACTTCCTGTTTCTGTAGTACACTGCCTTTCCGTATTAACCGGTTCTTCAAATGACGATTTCACAGTGATGAGGTTGCCGTAGCTAGGAAGCGAAGGCTCTTTGATTTCTTTCTGTCCCTCTCCTTTGCCTTCCTTCAACACCAAGGAGAATGGTCCAGCAGCAGCTCAGTCCGTGCTTGTCAACCGCCCAGCTCCATACACTGCAGCCCCCGTCCACATTCCCCAGAGCTCGTTGTGAGAGTCCTCAGCAGCACCAGTGCACTGACTGTCACTCTGTGTTCTCTTAGGTCCTGTTGAGGTCCTACCGGACTGCATACTGGAGGACATCGATGAGGAGGAGATCCCCTCTCATGACCTGGTAAGATGTATTTCTTCATCTTGAGGAGAAATGCTTTTTTCTGGGGCTTGTAGAATATCAAGTGAATATCATTTTTGACTGCCATTGTGAATCAGACCTCAGTTGTCACGGATTCCAGTGACCAGTCACTGGAGTTTATGACCAACTGAGGCCCGATTGACGATGTCAGTCAAAAGATGACATAACTTACAGCCTGGTCGTGCGCATATGTCTCAGTAGCAACATTTTCTTCTTGAAAAATAATTTTGTATTTCCCAGCCAGCATAGACACTTGCTAAATACTCCAAACCGACTGCATTTTCTGCAGGCATCCCCTATGCTCCATTTGGGGCCCGGGACTTCATCACTGTTTGACGTCTGGTTTTTTGTTTTGTTAAGTTTAATTTTGTTTTTGAGACAGAGTCTCTCTATCACCAGGCTACAGTGCAGTGGTGTGATCTCAGGTCACTGCAGCGTCCACCTGCTGCATTCAAGCAATTCTCCTGTCTGAGCCTCCCAAGTAGCTGGGACTACAGGCTCTTGCCACCACCACACCCAGCTCTTTTGAAGTTTTTAGTAGAGTTGGGGTTTCACCACGTTGCCAGGATGGTCTCAATCTCTTGACCTCGTGATCTGCCCGCCTCAGCGTCCGAAAGTGCTGGGATTACATGCGTGAGCCACCGCGCCCGGCCTGCCATCTGGTTTTCTAATGTCACCAAGTGAATAAAAGACCTGTGCCAACAGGACCCAGCATGATGTAATCCTCACGGTGTTTCTTTTTCTCTTATTGCAGGAGAAGCCTCCGGCCCAGTATCACCACCGTACGTATTCTTTTTCTTTTAAACAGTCACTGAGACGTAGTTGACATGCAAACCAATTCACCCATTTAGAGTAGGTGATTCAGTGTTTTTACTATATTTACAGGGTTGTGCAACCATCGTTACAATCTAATTTTAGAAGCTCTCCATTCCCCCTCAAAAAACCCCATTAGTACCGACTCCTCTGTTTTCCCGATCCCCACAGCCCTGGTTCTAGGCAGCCCTAATCTACTTCCTGTTTCTATAGTACACTGCCTTTCCGTATTAGCCGGTTCTTCAAATGACGATTTCACAGTGATGAGGTTGCCGTAGCTAGGAAGCCAAGGCTCTTTCATTTCTTTCTGCCCCTCTCCTTTGCCTTCCTTCAACACCAAGGAGAATGGTCCAGCAGCAGCTCAGTCCGTGCTTGTCAACCGCCCAGCTCCATACACTGCAGCCCCCGTCCACATTCCCCAGAGCTCGTTGTGAGAGTCCTCAGCAGCACCAGTGCACTGACTGTCACTCTGTGTTCTCTTAGGTCCTGTTGAGGTCCTACAGGACTGCATACTGGAGGACATCGATGAGGAGGAGATCCCCTCTCATGACCTGGTAAGATGTATTTCTTCATCTTGAGGAGAAATGCTTTTTTCTGGGGCTTGTAGAATATCAAGTGAATATCATTTTTGACTGCCATTGTGAATCAGACCTCAGTTGTCACGGATTCCAGTGACCAGTCACTGGAGTTTATGACCAACTGAGGCCCGATTGACGATGTCAGTCAAAAGATGACATAACTTACAGCCTGGTCGTGCGCATATGTCTCAGTAGCAACATTTTCTTCTTGAAAAATAATTTTGTATTTCCCAGCCAGCATAGACACTTGCTAAATACTCCAAACCGACTGCATTTTCTGCAGGCATCCTCTATGCTCCATTTGGGGCCCGGGACTTCATCACTGTTTGACGTCTGGTTTTTTGTTTTGTTAAGTTTAATTTTGTTTTTTTGACAGAGTCTCTCTATCACCAGGCTACAGTGCAGTGGTGTGATCTCAGGTCACTGCAGCGTCCACCTGCTGCATTCAAGCAATTCTCCTGTCTGAGCCTCCCAAGTAGCTGGGACTACAGGCTCTTGCCACCACCACACCCAGCTCTTTTGAAGTTTTTAGTAGAGTTGGGGTTTCACCACGTTGCCAGGATGGTCTCAATCTCTTGACCTCGTGATCTGCCCGCCTCAGCATCCGAAAGTGCTGGGATTACATGCGTGAGCCACCGCGCCCGGCCTGCCATCTGGTTTTCTAATGTCACCAAGTGAATAAAAGACCTGTGCCAACAGGACCCAGCATGATGTAATCCTCACGGTGTTTCTTTTTCTCTTATTGCAGGAGAAGCCTCCGGCCCAGTATCACCACCGTACGTATTCTTTTTCTTTTAAACAGTCACTGAGACGTAGTTGACATGCAAACCAATTCACCCATTTAGAGTAGGTGATTCAGTGTTTTTACTATATTTACAGGGTTGTGCAACCATCGTTACAATCTAATTGTAGAAGGTCTTCATTCCCCCTCAAAAAACCCCATTAGTAGCGACTCCTCTGATTTCCAGAACCCCCACAGCCCTGGTTCTAGGCAGCCCTAATCTACTTCCTGTTTCTATAGTACACTGCCTTTCCGTATTAACCGGTTCTTCAAATGACGATTTCACAGTGATGAGGTTGCCGTAGCTAGGAAGCCAAGGCTCTTTCATTTCTTTCTGTCCCTCTCCTTTGCCTTCCTTCAACACCAAGGAGAATGGTCCAGCAGCAGCTCAGTCCGTGCTTGTCAACCGCCCAGCTCCATACACTGCAGCCCCCGTCCACATTCCCCAGAGCTCGTTATGAGAGGCCTGAGCAGCACCAATGCACTGACTGTCACTCTGTGTTCTCTTAGGTCCTGTTGAGGTCCTACAGGACTGCATACTGGAGTGCAGTGACGAGGAGGAGATGCCCTCTGACCTGGTAAGATGTATTTCTTCATCTTGAGGAGAAATGTTTTTTTCTGGGGCTTGTAGAATATCAAGTGAATATCATTTTTGACTGCCATTGTGAATCAGACCTCAGTTGTCATGGACTCTAGTGACCAGTCACTGGAGTTTATGACCAACTGAGGCCCGATTGACGATGTCAGT
Source organism: Aotus nancymaae (assembly GCF_030222135.1). Lineage (NCBI taxonomy): Eukaryota > Metazoa > Chordata > Mammalia > Primates > Aotidae > Aotus > Aotus nancymaae. Next base: position 4,250,058 of record NW_026988491.1, read on the forward strand.
CAAAAGATGACATAACTTACAGACTGGTCGTGTGCGTATTTCTCAGTAGCATCATTTTCTTGTTGAAAAATAATTTTGTATTTCCCAGCCAGCATAGACACTTGCTAAATATTCCCAACCCACTGCATTTTCTGCAAGCATCCCCTATGCTCCATTTCGGGCCTGGGACTTCATCACTATTTGATGTCTGGTTTTTTGTTTTGTTAAGTTTAATTTTGTTTTTGAGACAGAGTCTCTCTGTCACCAGGCTACAGTGCAGTGGTGTGATCTCAGGTCACTGCAGCGTCCACCTGCTGCATTCAAGCAATTCTCCTGCCTGAGCCTCCCAAGTAGCTGGGACTACAGGCTCTTGCCACCACCACACCCAGCTCTTCTGTAATTTTTAGTAGAGCTGGGGTTTCACCATGTTGGCCAGGATGGTCTCAATCTCTTGACCTCGTGATCTGCCCGCCTCAGCCTCCCAAAGTGCTGGGATTACATGCGTGAGCCACCGCGCCCGGCCTGCCATCTGGTTTTCTAATGTCACCAAGTGAATAAAAGACCTGCGCCAACAGGACCCAGCATGATGTAATCCTCACGGTGTTTCTTTTTCTCTTATTGCAGGAGAAGCCTTCGGCCCAGTATCACCACCGTACGTATTCTTTTTCTTTTAAACAGTCACTGAGACGTAGTTGACATGCAAACCAATTCACCCATTTAGAGTAGGTGATTCAGTGTTTTTACTATATATACAGGGTTGTGCAACCATTGTTACAATCTAATTTTAGAAGCTCTCCATTCCCCCTCAAAAAACCCCATTAGTACCGACTCCTCTGTTTTCCCGATCCCCACAGCCCTGGTTCTAGGCAGCCCTAATCTACTTCCCGTTTCTATAGTACACTGCCTTTCCGTTTTAGCCGGTTCTTCAAATGACGATTTCACAGTGATGAGGTTGCCGTAGCTAGGAAGCCAAGGCTCTTTCATTTCTTTCTGCCCCTCTCCTTTGCCTTCCTTCAACACCAAGGAGAATGGTCCAGCAGCAGCTCAGTCCGTGCTTGTCAACCGCCCAGCTCCATACACTGCAGCCCCCGTCCACATTCCCCAGAGCTCGTTGTGAGAGTCCTCAGCAGCACCAGTGCACTGACTGTCACTCTGTGTTCTCTTAGGTCCTGTTGAGGTCCTACCGGACTGCATACTGGAGGACATCGATGAGGAGGAGATCCCCTCTCATGACCTGGTAAGATGTATTTCTTCATCTTGAGGAGAAATGCTTTTTTCTGGGGCTTGTAGAATATCAAGTGAATATCATTTTTGACTGCCATTGTGAATCAGACCTCAGTTGTCACGGATTCCAGTGACCAGTCACTGGAGTTTATGACCAACTGAGGCCCGATTGACGATGTCAGTCAAAAGATGACATAACTTACAGCCTGGTCGTGCGCATATTTCTCAGTAGCAACATTTTCTTCTTGAAAAATAATTTTGTATTTCCCAGCCAGCATAGACACTTGCTAAATACTCCAAACCGACTGCATTTTCTGCAGGCATCCCCTATGCTCCATTTGGGGCCCGGGACTTCATCACTATTTGACGTCTGGTTTATTGTTTTGTTAAGTTTAATTTTGTTTTTGAGACAGAGTCTCTCTATCACCAGGCTACAGTGCAGTGGTGTGATCTCAGGTCACTGCAGCGTCCACCTGCTGCATTCAAGCAATTCTCCTGTCTGAGCCTCCCAAGTAGCTGGGACTACAGGCTCTTGCCACCACCACACCCAGCTCTTTTGAAGTTTTGAGTAGAGCTGGGGTTTCACCACGTTGCCAGGATGGTCTCAATCTCTTGACCTCGTGATCTGCCCGCCTCAGCCTCCCAAAGTGCTGGGATTACATGCGTGAGCCACCGCGCCCGGCCTGCCATCTGGTTTTCTAATGTCACCAAGTGAATAAAAGACCTGTGCCAACAGGACCCAGCATGATGTAATCCTCACGGTGTTTCTTTTTCTCTTATTGCAGGAGAAGCCTCCGGCCCAGTATCACCACCGTACGTATTCTTTTTCTTTTAAACAGTCACTGAGACCTAGTTGACATGCAAACCAATTCGCCCACTTAGAGTAGGTGATTCAGTGTTTTTACTATATTTACAGGGTTGTGCAACCATCGTTACAATCTAATTGTAGAAGGTCTTCATTCCCCCTCAAAAAACCCCATTAGTAGCGACTCCTCTGATTTCCCGAACCCCCACAGCCCTGGTTCTAGGCAGCCCTAATCTACTTCCTGTTTCTATAGTACACTGCCTTTCCGTATTAACCGGTTCTTCAAATGACGATTTCACAGTGATGAGGTTGCCGTAGCTAGGAAGCCAAGGCTCTTTCATTTCTTTCTGCCCCTCTCCTTTGCCTTCCTTCAACACCAAGGAGAATGGTCCAGCAGCAGCTCAGTCCATGCTTGTCAACCGCCCAGCTCCATACACTGCAACCCCCGTCCACATTCCCCAGAGCTCGTTATGAGAGGCCTGAGCAGCACCAATGCACTGACTGTCACTCTGTGTTCTCTTAGGTCCTGTTGAGGTCCTACAGGACTGCATACTGGAGTGCAGTGACGAGGAGGAGATGCCCTCTGACCTGGTAAGATGTATTTCTTCATCTTGAGGAGAAATGTTTTTTTCTGGGGCTTGTAGAATATCAAGTGAATATCATTTTTGACTGCCATTGTGAATCAGACCTCAGTTGTCATGGACTCTAGTGACCAGTCACTGGAGTTTATGACCAACTGAGGCCCGATTGACGATGTCAGTCAAAAGATGACATAACTTACAGACTGGTCGTGTGCGTATTTCTCAGTAGCATCATTTTCTTGTTGAAAAATAATTTTGTATTTCCCAGCCAGCATAGACACTTGCTAAATATTCCCAACCCACTGCATTTTCTGCAAGCATCCCCTATGCTCCATTTCGGGCCCGGGACTTCATCACTATTTGATGTCTGGTTTTTTGTTTTGTTAAGTTTAATTTTGTTTTTGAGACAGAGTCTCTCTGTCACCAGGCTACAGTGCAGTGGTGTGATCTCAGGTCACTGCAGCGTCCACCTGCTGCATTCAAGCAATTCTCCTGCCTGAGCCTCCCAAGTAGCTGGGACTACAGGCTCTTGCCACCACCACACCCAGCTCTTCTGTAATTTTTAGTAGAGCTGGGGTTTCACCATGTTGGCCAGGATGGTCTCAATCTCTTGACCTCGTGATCTGCCCGCCTCAGCCTCCCAAAGTGCTGGGATTACATGCGTGAGCCACCGCGCCCGGCCTGCCATCTGGTTTTCTAATGTCACCAAGTGAATAAAAGACCTGCGCCAACAGGACCCAGCATGATGTAATCCTCACGGTGTTTCTTTTTCTCTTATTGCAGGAGAAGCCTCCGGCCCAGTATCACCACCGTACGTATTCTTTTTCTTTTAAACAGTCACTGAGACGTAGTTCACATGCAAACCAATTCACCCATTTAGAGTAGGTGATTCAGTGTTTTTACTATATTTACAGGGTTGTGCAACCATTGTTACAATCTAATTTTAGAAGCTCTCCATTCCCCCTCAAAAAACCCCATTAGTACCGACTCCTCTGTTTTCCCGATCCCCACAGCCCTGGTTCTAGGCAGCCCTAATCTACTTCCTGTTTCTATAGTACACTGCCTTTCCGTATTAGCCGGTTCTTCAAATGACGATTTCACAGTGATGAGGTTGCCGTAGCTAGGAAGCCAAGGCTCTTTCATTTCTTTCTGCCCCTCTCCTTTGCCTTCCTTCAACACCAAGGAGAATGGTCCAGCAGCAGCTCAGTCCGTGCTTGTCAACCGCCCAGCTCCATACACTGCAGCCCCCGTCCACATTCCCCAGAGCTCGTTGTGAGAGTCCTCAGCAGCACCAGTGCACTGACTGTCACTCTGTGTTCTCTTAGGTCCTGTTGAGTTCCTACGGGACTGCATACTGGAGTACAGTGACAAGGAGGAGATGCCCTCTGACCTTGAGCATGTATATTTTTATCTTCATCGTGAGGAGAAATGTTTTTTTCTGTGGCCTCCAGAATTTCAAGTGAGTATCATTTTTGGCTACGATTGTGAATCAGACCTCAGGTGTCATGCATTCTAGTGACCAGTCACTGGAGTTTATGACGAACTGAGCCTCGATTCATGACGTCAGTCAAAAGATGGCATAACTTTCAAAGTGGTCGTGTGCATATTTCTCAGTGGCAACATTTTCTTCTTGAAATATAATTTTGTATTTCCCTGCCAGCATAGACACTTGCTAAATATTCCAAACCCACTGCATTTTCTGCAAGCATCCCCTATGCTCCATTTGGGGCCCGGGACTTCATCACTATTTGATGTCTGGTTTTTTGTTTTATTAAGTTTAATTTTGTTTTTGAGACAGAGTCTCTCTGTCACCAGGCTACAGTGCAGTGGTGTGATCTCAGGTCACTGCAGCGTCCACCTGATGCATTCAAGCAATTCTCCTGCCTGAGCCTCCCAAGTAGCTGGGACTACAGGCTCTTGCCACCACCACACCCAGCTCTTCTGTAGTTTTGAGTAGAGCTGGGGTTTCACCATGTTGGCCAGGATGGTCTCAATCTCTTGACCTCGTGATCTGCCCGCCTCAGCCTCCCAAAGTGCTGGGATTACATGCGTGAGCCACCGCGCCTGGCCTGCCATCTGGTTTTCTAATGTCACCAAGTGAATAAAAGACCTGTGCCAACAGGACCCAGCATGATGTAATCCTCACGGTGTTTCTTTTTCTCTTATTGCAGGAGAAGCCTCCGGCCCAGTATCACCACCGTACGTATTCTTTTTCTTTTAAACAGTCACTGAGACCTAGTTGACATGCAAACCAATTCGCCCACTTAGAGTAGGTGATTCAGTGTTTTTACTATATTTACAGGGTTGTGCAACCATTGTTACAATCTAATTGTAGAAGGTCTTCATTCCCCCTCAAAAAACCCCATTAGTAGCGACTCCTCTGTTTTCCCGAACCCCACAGCCCTGGTTCTAGGCAGCCCTAATCTACTTCCTGTTTCTATAGTACACTGCCTTTCCGTATTAACCGGTTCTTCAAATGACTGTTTCACAATGATTAGATTGCCGTAGCTAGGAAGCCAAGGCTCTTTGATTTCTTTCTGCCCCTCTCCTTTGCCTTCCTTCAACACCAAGGAGAATGGTCCAGCAGCAGCTCAGTCCGTGCTTGTCAACCGCCCAGCTCCATACACTGCAGCCCCCGTCCACATTCCCCAGAGCTCGTTGTGAGAGTCCTCAGCAGCACCAATGCACTCACTGTCACTCTGTGTTCTCTTAGGTCCTGTTGAGGTCCTACAGGACTGCATACTGGAGTGCCCTGATGAGGAGGAGATGCCCTCTGACCTGGTAAGATGTATTTCTTCATCTTGGGGAGAAAGTTTTTTTTCTGGGGCTTATAGAATATCAAGTGAATATCATTTTTGACTATCATTGTGAATCAGACCTCAGTTGTCATGGACTCTAGTGACCAGTCACTGGAGTTTATGACCAACTGAGGCCCGATTGATGATGTCAGTCAAAAGATGGCATAACTTACAAACTGGTTGTGTGCATATTTCTCAGTGGCAACATTTTCTTCTTTAAATATAATTTTGTATTTCCCAGCCAGCATAGACACTTGGTAAATATTCCAAACCCACTGCATTTTTTTCAAGCATCCCCTATGCTCCATTTGGGGCCCGGGACTTCATCACCATTTGACGTCTGTTTTTTTGTTTTGTTAAGTTTAATTTTGTTTTTGAGACAGAGTCTCTCTGTCACCAGGCTACAGTGCAGTAGTGTGATCTCAGGTCACTGCAGCGTCCACCCGATGTATTCAAGCAATTCTCCTGCCTCAGCCTCCCACGTAGCTGGGACTACATGCTCTTGCCACCACCACACCCAGCTTTTTCATAGTTTTTAGTAGAGTTGGGGTTTCACCATGTTGGCCAGGATGGTCTCAATCTCTTGACCTCGTGATCTGCCCGCCTCAGCCTCCCAAAATGCTGGGATTACATGCGTGAGCCACCGCGCCCGGCCTGCCATCTGGTTTTCTAATGTCACCAAGTGAATAAAAGACCTGCGCCAACAGGACCCAGCATGATGTAATCCTCATGGTGTTTCTTTTTCTCTTATGGCAGGGGAAGCCTCCGGCCCTGTATCGCGACAAAATTTATTATTTCTTTTTAAAACAGTCACTGAGATGTACCTGACATGCAAACCAATTCACCCATTTAAAGTAGGTGATTCAGTGTTTTTACTATATTTACAGGGTTGTGCAACCATTGTTACAATCTAATTGTAGAAGGTCTTCATTCCCCCTCAAAAAACCCCATTAGTAGCGACTCCTCTGTTTTCCCAAACCCCACCGCCCTGGTTCTAGGCAGCCCTAATCTACTTCCTGTTTCTATAGTACACTGCCTTTCCGTATTAGCCGGTTCTTCAAATGACGATTTCACAGTGATGAGGTTGCCGTAGCTAGGAAGCTAAGGCTCTTTCATTTCTTTCTGCCCCTCTCCTTTGCCTTCCTTCAGCAGCATTAGAGATGATCTTTGCAGTACGCTGTGCCTTTTCTGCCCAGGGAAACATCAAAACCTTCGGTTTGGATTAATAAGCACTCCTTAAGATTATGCACAAGCGATGTAGCGCTGGGCATTCAGTGTCATGTGTAATGAAAGGAAGGAATCTGTGGGAACATCTCTCTCACAGACAGTTACTTGAACTTAGAGAAAAAGTTCTGCTGTGTGCCAAGGGGAAATTGATAATCACCCTCCGAACTTTTAAGAGTTGGTATAGCATGTTTATGTTTCTGTCCTCTCTGTGGGTTTAAAGGGATCTCCCACGGGTGGATGGCAGAGTGAATATTCACTCTGGGCTCGCTGGTACATCTCCAGTCTCCTCGGAAGGCAGACAAGGAGTCTGACCTTGAGCACATTTGTAGACTCCACATCCCATCTCTACCACAGATTCTGAGATAAGGCTTCTTTCTCTCCAGTTCTCTAATTTTTGGGGAAATCAAGAGTTCCTTCCCACAGAAGATGGCGTTACACTATTCCCTGTTTTCAAAAATTAGGCTTCCATCGTTCTCTAAGTTGATATTTATAAGTTAAGTTCTGGACGTTTTATTCACAGATTTCTAAAAGTTGTGCAGGAAACTCCATATGATAAAATGCGTTGATAGCATATAATTCTATCCTTGCTACGGATGACATTTTTATCTTTGGAGGATCCTCATTTTACATAATAAGATACAAAACTAAGTGGGCACCCTCGATCCAGGCTGGGGCACCTCATTAAAGAACTGAGTTTGCTGCTGTCTATCATTCGCTTTTGTTCATGAGACCTTTGAACCACATAAATATTGCCAGCACCCTCTTTTGGGACCCTAAGAGAGGGTGAGATGGCACAAGTGCAGACATCCCTGGTTCCTCCCTGAAATTTCCCTGCTACCATTAATTATCTTCTTCCTTTTTTTTTTTTTTTTTTTTGAGACAGAGTTTCCCTCTTGATACCCAGGCTGGAGCGCAATGGCGCGATCTCGGCTCACCGCAATCTCCGCCTCCTGGGTTCAGGCAATTCTCCTGCCTCAGCCTCCTGAGTAGCTGGGATTACAGGCACGCACCACCGTGCCCAGCTAAGTTTTTGTATTATTAGTAGAGACGGGGTTTCACCATGTTGACCAGGATGGTCTCGATCTCTTGACCTCGTGATCCACCCGCCTCGGCCTCCCAAAGTGCTGGGATTACAGGCTTGAGCCACCGCGCCCGGCAATTATCTTCTTCCTTAAGGGACCTGCTCTGACTGCTAATGACTTGTTTAGACTTCTCCAGGTTTGAACTATTATACATAGAATAAGTCAGTATGTATTTCTTGGTGTCTGGCTTTTTTGCTCACATTATGATTTGAAATTCATTCATGTTCGTAAGTGTAACTGTAGTTCCTCCATTTCCTTGTTGCATACCATTCCACTGTAGTCACATATTACAGTTTATACACTCTTCTGTTGATTGATGTAGAATTTTCTTCTTTTGTTTTTAAATAATTATGCCTGTGACAAGTAATGTTGCTTTGAGTATTTTTGTCAGTGGTTTTGAAATAATACTGGCACTCATTTCTGTGAAGTAGATTGTTAGAAGGGAATATATCTTTTATTGTCATGGATAGTGCCAAGTATTTTTCAAAATGGTGATGCTAATTCATGCTCCTATAGCAGCATATGTGAGTAGACATTTCTCCAAATCCTTGTGAACTCTTAGTTTTATCTCTCCCTGAAAATTCTATCACTATGGTTAGCCTTTCATTTCTGTAGCATCTTACTTAAAATTTATAACCAAAAATTTTGTTTTGATCTAATGATGCAGGCCAGTAGGTTTGTGTACGCCCATCTGACCCCAGCCATGTAAGTAATCATTGATCAAAATGTCACTGTGCCACATGACTGTCTTAATAGCAGCTGCTTAAGTTATTAAAATGAAAAGGATAACTGATATACATTTGAGTCTTGGATACTATGTGGTCACTTCTCTATGTTGCCTCCTTGAAGCATCACAATCACTTTGAGGCATAACTGCTTTGGTTCTATTCATTATACAGATGAGGAATGCGAGTCTCCGTTAAGTAAATCATTCACGAGACACACCCACAGCTGGATCTCTCTAACACCAAAGGCTAATCTACAAACTAACATGCTATACTGCCTGTAGTGGTGAAGTAGACTGGCCGTAAAATGAAGTTTGCTTCCACAGCTGGGCGTGTGAGCTTAGTGGGGTTGGTGTTACCCATTGCTTGATGGGTTTGAGATTGGTGTTGCAGAAACCCAGATGGAGAAGCTCTTGGCTGAGGGAGTGAGAAATTAACTGAAAGGATAGATGAGTGCATTTGAAGGATCATGCTTCCATAGAGCATGTTGTTGAGCCTCTTGGAATAAGAACAGATAGAATCAGACAGAATCACCCAGTCCTCAGTTGTACCATTCAGTAAGCATCAGCATGCCATGAAGTGTGCTCACTGCTGTGTTTCGGGGACATAAAATCTATCCCAGGCCTCTGTGGCCGCCCATTCTGTCCTGTCCAATTAACCTCTGTTCTGTTCCATTGGTCTACATCTCAGTTTCGGTACCAGTACCATGCTGTTTTGATTACTGTAGCCATTGACTAAGTTTCTGATCAGGTTTTCAGTATTCATTGAGAGAAACAGAACCTTGTGCAAACAATCCACAGCACGACGTGCCCCTCATAAAGCTTTGTTTCTGTGTTGCAGGTAGTGCCTGTGTTCCCTCTGAAGTATGACTCTGGTAAGTATTCTGGAATTATTGTCAAGGAAAAAAAGCTGGTTTCAATGTGAAGTGCCACCCTGATTCTGGGATTGTGATAGGAATAAGCGTAGTGAAAGTGTTTTTTAAAAACTTGAGTTCCCCAGGGAAAAATCATGGCCAAATTTTGAGGCAGCAACTGTGCTCCCTTTTGGGTGGTACTGAGTTGGGTGCTTGATGATTGGTGGTGTCTTGTGTGAGGCTGCATCATGTGATGTGAATGTGTGTGTTTCTGTGCAGGTGAGGCTGTGTGTTTTCTCAGAAGAGATTTCCCATTTACACAGCCCATTCGCCAGTGTCCACTTCTAAAAAATAAAATCCAGCCCCACTCTACTCTTTCTGTACAGTGACTCCTCCACCTTCACCAGAGCCATCCCTGGGTCTGGTTTATTATCCTCACTGCTCGGAGAACCTGAAGGGCCAGGGGGTGGCCCCAGCTCCCGAGTTCCTGAATGAAAAAGTTAAAACACAAACCCAGGAGTGTGGGCCAGTGCTGACACTGGCAACTACTGGCATGCTCTTAGTCATGGGGTGTTCGCTGCCACACAGGGAGTCCAGCATTTGTGTATAAGCCCTAAGGAGGTCCCAGACACTGCCCATCGTTATAAAGTGGCCTCCATGGTCACAGAGCCCAGGGCAGTTACAGGCACATCTCCCCACAGACCAGCGTAGTTAACAGTGTGAAAAGCACAAAGATCCCCAGGTGTTTGGGTCAGCTCACAGATCGTTTTTTGTTTAATTTTTAAGATCGGGGAACCTGTGCAGGATGAGCAGGTTTGGTACATACGTAAATGTGTGTCATGAGGGTTTGTTGTACAGGTCATTGCATCATCCACATATTCAGCCTAGTATCAGTTATTTTCCTGATCCTCCCCCTCCTCCCACCGTCCACCCTCCAGTAGGCCCCAAGCTTACAAATTCTAAGAGAAGTGGGGGACCACACGGGCCAGTGTGGCCCACTTCAGTTGTGAAGTTAATTTGCTCAGCAACTGGCCAAAGCACGTAAGGATCGGTGATGTCTTTTAGTAGATTTAGTAATAGCTTCCCAAGCCCTAAAATGCTCAAACCCTGCCAGCTGGAGATGGTGAGGAGAGGGACAGGTAGGAACTCTGTGCAGCACTTGGTTGGTAGCCTGGTTTCCACCCCCTCGTGGCAACTCTCTTGTGCATGCAGGTTAAAGACCCTCAGCCTCAACCCAGCCTCCTCCATGAGGAGCCTCTCACTATTGGCCGGCTACTGCAGCATATGGCCACCAGCCCAAGTGAAACAAAACGTTGCTTTAAAACGAGTTATGTATTCATAATGTCCACTCATTGTTTTATAATCTCTGCTCTCTCTGTGGTTATGTCTTCCTATTAATTTCTGATATTAATTTTGTGATTTCCCTTTTTTCTTGATAAATTTAGACTTTTCTTGAAAACAACTGTTGGTTTTCATCCACGACTGGGGTGTCATCCACAGCTGGTCGTCATCCACGGCTGGGTCATCATCCACGGTTGGGGCATCAGGGGCATCATCCACAGCTGGGCGTCATCCACAGCTGAGTCATCATCCACAGTTGGGGCATCAGGGGCATCATCCACAGCTGGGCGTCATCCACGGCTGAGTCATCATCCATGGCTGGGTGCATCTTCTACGGCTGGGGCATCATCCACGTCTGGGTTCGTCTTCCACAGCTGGGGCATCTTCCACGGCTGGGCATCATCCACAGCTGGGGGCATCATCCACAGCTGGGGGCATCTTCCACGGCTAGGGCATCATCCACGGCTGAGTTCGTCTTCCACGGCTGGGGCATATTCCACGGCTGGGCATCATCCACAGCTGGGTGCATCTTCCACGGCTCGGTTCGTCTTCCACGGCTGGGGCATCATCCACGGCTGGGTTCATCTTCCACGGCTGGGTTCGTCTTCCATGGCTGGGCATCATCCACAGCTGGGGCATCATCCACGGCTTGGTTCGTCTTCAACGGCTGGGGCATCATCCACGTCTGGGCATCATCCACGGCTGAGTTCGTCTTCTACGGCTGGGGCATCATCCACGGCTGAGTTCGTCTTCCACGGCTGGTGTATCATCCACGGCTGGGGCATCATCCATGGCTGGGGCATCATCCACAGCTCAGTTTGTCTTCGACGACTGGGGCATCTTCCACGGCTGGGGCATCATCCACGGCTGGGCATCATCCACGGCTGAGTTCGTCTTCCACGGCTGAGTTCGTCTTCCACAGCTGGGCATCATCCACAGCTGGGGCATCATCCACGGCTGAAGCATCATCCACGGCTGAGTTCGTCTTCCACGGCTGGGGCATCTTCCACGGCTGGGCATCATCTACAGCTGGGTCATCCATGGCTGGGGCATCATCCACGGCTGGGTTCATCTTCCACAGCTGGGCATCATCCACGGCTGGATTCGTCTTCCACAGCTGGGCATCATCCACGGCTGGGGCATCATCCACAGCTGGGGCATCATCCACGGTTGAGTTCGTCTTCCACGGCTGGGGCATCTTCCACAGCTGGGCATCATCCACAGCTGGGTTCGTCTTTCATGGCTGGGGCATCTTCCACAGCTGGGCATCATCCACGGCTGGGGCATCATCCATGGCTTGGTTCGTCTTCCATGGCTGAGGTATCATCCACGGCTGGGTTCGTCTTCCACGGCTGGGCATCATCCACGGCTGGGTTCATCTTCCACGGCTGGGCATCATCCACTGCTGGGGCATCATCCACAGCTGAGTTCGTCTTCCACGGCTGGGGCATCTTCCACGGCTGGGCATCATCCACGGCTGGGTTCGTCTTCCACGGCTGGGCATCATCCACTGCTGGGGCATCATCCACAGCTGAGTTCGTCTTCCACGGCTGGGGCATCTTCCACGGCTGGGCATCATCCACGGCTGGGTTTGTCTTCCACGGCTGGGGCAGCATCCACGGCTGGGTTCGTCTTCCACGGCTGGGCATCATCCACTGCTGGGGCATCATCCACAGCTGAGTTCGTCTTCCACGGCTGGGGCATCTTCCACGGCTGGGCATCATCCACGGCTTGGTTCATCTTCCACGGCTGGGGCATCTTCCACGGCTGAGTTCGTCTTCCACGGCTGGGGCATCTTCCACGGCTGGGCATCATCCACGGCTGGGGCAGCATCCACGGCTGGGTTCGTCTTCCACGGCTGGGGCATCTTCCACGGCTGGGGCATCTTCCACGGCTGGGCATCATCCACGGCTGGGTTTGTCTTCCACGGCTGGGGCATCATCCACGGCTGGGGCAGCATCCACGGCTGGGTTCGTCTTCCACGGCTGGGGCATCTTCCACGGCTGGGCATCATCCACGGCTGAGTTCGTCTTCCACAGCTGGGGCATCATCCACAGCTGAGTTCGTCTTCCACGGCTGGGGCAGCATCCACGGCTGGGTGCATCTTCCACGGCTGGGGCATCTTCCACGGCTGGGGCATCTTCCACGGCTGGGGCATCTTCCACGGCTGGGCATCATCCACGGCTGGGGCATCATCCACGGCTGGGGCAGCATCCACGGCTGGGTTCGTCTTCCACGGCTGGGGCATCTTCCACAGCTGGGCATCATCCACGGCTGAGTTCGTCTTCCACAGCTGGGGCATCATCCACAGCTGAGTTTGTCTTCCACGGCTGGGTCATCATCCACAGCTGGGTGCATCTTCCACGGCTGGGGCATCATCCACGGCTGAGTTCGTCTTCCACAGCTGGGGCATCTTCCACGGCTGGGGCATCATCCACGGCTGGGACATCATCCATGGCTGAGTTCATCTTCCACGGCTGGGGCATCATCTATGGCTCTTTTGCTCAATCTGTATCTGAGCCCACAGATCCACATTAAACAATAATTTGAGTGCCACTTTTACAGTTTTTGTTTCCAAAGTTATTTGTTAATAATTGAATGAAATAGCTAACCAGAATTTTCCCCTTTTAATTATTTCTATTTCTATATAGAAAGAGTTGTTTTAAGAAAACAGATGCCTCTGCCTGTGTTTGTGAACAGGAGTGTTGGGTCTAAAGGCTTTCTCTGGTAGCTCTGCAGGAAGATTGCCCACCTCACCCTTGCTTTCTGTGGGTTCCAGAGGCTTCCATTTAAAGGAGTATCTCTCCCCACTCTGCCTCACCCAACACCAGCTCTCCTGTACCCCCTGGCTTTCTAAACGCCTTCTTCCACCTTCACCTCATTGAATTCAAGACTCTGGAAAATAGTCAAAAATTATAAAAAGGTGGGAGTGGGGGTGATCTGGAAATCCCTGCTATAATATTTTTAAAGGAATCTGCTGGAAACTATGTTTTAAAGCCATCCCTTACTTAGCACTAGAATAGCAAGCCATTCATTTTTTTAACAGAACTTTGAGATATAATTCAAATGTTTTTTATATGAACATGTGTGTATGTATAGATACACTATATGCATATGTGTGTATGTATACATATAGTTGTATATATATGCATATACACGTATACAGATATATATATAGTTGCATATATATACACACACACACACATACATATAGTTGTTTTAGGACACAAAAATACTGATCTTGAGAAAAAAGCATTGGTCTACATAAATATTCAAACTATCTGGCATAGCAAAAGTCCCCTTTAAGAAAATGACTTACAAAGCACAGAGTGACAGAAAATGCTCACAGCATGTATATGTGAAGAATGTGTCATGTTGGCCCCAGCTGTCAGCATTGCCAGTGTTGCTGCTGTCCTCGGTGCAGACAGCTGTGGCATTTGTTCAGAACCTTCGGATGTTGAGGGTGGCTGAGCCGGCCCTGCATGGGCCGCAGACCCTAAATTGAACAGAGGGGAGGGACTGGGTTAGAATCAGCATAGTGAGGAGGGCGGGTGTGTGGAGGAGAGCTGACTGTGGATCCCCTGTCTCCAGGTGAGGTGCCCCCTCCTCTGTACGGTGAGTGAGGAGGGTAAAGACAGGAGCCCTGGGTATGGTTCAGATGCGACTCTGCTTCCTGACACTCTGCTGTGGAGCCTGAGCTTTCCGAAGCCACCTTACATCTCCCAAAACCTTCAGGGAGCAGAGTCACTGCATTTAAATAAGAGCTGTGACCCGCCTGTTCCTGGGCCTCTCTGCCTTGAGTTCTCACAGCTGACCCGGTGGGGTGAAGGTGTGTCCTAGCAGTTCAGTGTTGCCACCCAAACCTACCCAGTGGGCTCCCAGATGACCAAACTCCCCTGGAGGCTCTGAGTCATTTTCCAGCTGGGAGAGGCCATCTCAGGAGTGTCCCTCACTGTCCAACACTGCCCTCAGACCCTAAAGCCTTCCTGTCTCTGACACACCGGGGCATCTCAGATGGAGAGCCTTGGCTGTCCTGATCCTCCTTTCTGAAGCTGCTCACGATGTCAGAGAGAGACCAGGGCAGCTGGGAATCCTAAATAAAGGGGGCATGGGTTAAAGGGAGGTCACTTGTTCCTGCCAGCTGTGCCAGCAGAGCATGTGTGGCACTTTCTATCTGTCAGTGTTTCCTGGGACCCAGAAGCACAGAGTTTACTCACACTATTAACACTCTCATCATCAGCCACCTAAAGGCCTCTCTCTCATATTTTTCTTTATCACCATTTCAAATCATATTTTCCTCCATCTCTGAGTCACCAACTCAAGTGTAAATCATGTGGTTCCCCTCCGACTTCCAAATCGTCTACAGATACTTAAAGAATTCGTAGTGTGTTTCCATTTCTTAAGCAAATAATTTTTCCTCTTTAGGCGTCATCTGGTTTATTTTTTACTTTTGCTAAGATTTAAACTCAGACTTAAACATTTAATTTCATCCATGTGTGCATATGAACCATTTCCATTACTTCCAACGGGTGAGCATTGTGTAAACTACACTTTAGTTATAAACCCTTGTGCTGAGCAGCCAGGTTGCTGCCGATACCACGTGACCAGTGAGGACTTCCTCCTGCGCATTTCCCTCCATCTCTGAACCACAGTGGACTAGCTGCATGGAGGATGCACGCTTAATGTTACTATGTGCTGAGGGACATCCTGCCGGATGGCTGAGCTCGTTAATATCCCAGTTGTAAGAGCTTCTGAAGCTCCACAACCTGACTGGCAATTTGTTTTATCTTTATTTTTAAAATTGCAACATTAGTTGTCTGCTCAACACTCACTGGTTTCATGCCTCACTCAGAAGTAACCACAATTCTAGGGCATCCACAGGAACCTATAGGTTTTGCCTGCCCCTGCCCCCGGCTGGCTGATCTCCAAACCCTCTCCCTGGCTTCCCGCTGAGGGGGCTTTGGCAGCTCCTGCCACTCCCATCCTGCTCCCCCCAAGCCCTTTTGCTTTGCTCTCTGCTCTTCCAGGCAGCTCCTCCCACACAGACGTGCTGGGCTCCACAGGGGTTTCTTTCACCTCAGGTGGGTTAAAACGTGTTCATGAGACTTTTACTCATCCACATTTTGCCTTCTCTAAATTGCTTCGTTGTGATATTTGTCCATTTTTAGTGACATTTCCATTTTGTCTGTCTTCTCTATTTTTTTTTTTCTGAAATCTGGATTGTCCTCGCTAATAGCTTTCCATTGTTCCATATTCCTCTGCAATTTTGCCTATTGGATCCTCCTCCTAACAAAGCACCTTAAATAGTCATTCAGGAACTCATAAGGTTATGTGGCTGATCAAAATCCTAGAAACCTCAGCAAGTTCAGCACATGAAAATGCACTCAATCCCAAGTCATTAGCAGAGTACACATTGAAACTAGTTTCTCACTCTTACACCCACCAGAATAGGCATGTTATCAGACACAAAAATGCAAAGGGTGGTGAGGATGTGGAGGAACTTGAACTGTCATGTTACTCTGGGAACATAGTTTCAACCATTTTGATAAATGGCTTTCTAGTGTGTACTACAGTCATCAGCACCTATGACCTTACAGTCTCACTCCTGCCACCTATGTCCAAGAGACATGTATGAGCCAAGGATGTTGGTGTCCACCTGGGGGACTTTACAGAAGCCTTGTTTCAAGCAACCATCATGAGAAACAGCAGAGTGAATGTAAAAAACACGGAGGTGTAAACTAGTGCCAACTTTCTACAATGTTATATACTGACTCAGCAGTACAAAATGACAAATGTTTCCTCACGTGGAACATGAGTGGAATTCACATATTCACATATAATTTTCAACCAGAAACAAAAGAGTACATACTGTAGGTTTGCATTTATATGATGTTTAAAAATAAATTTAAAATGTGTTGATCATGATCAGAGTAGGTATGTCCTGGGGTTACTGCTTGGAAATTAGCTGCAGAGGGACTGCCAGGGAATTTACATCTGGGTAGTGGTAGCAAAGTGTAAGAAGGCAGCAGTCTGCGCATGTCATATATGTGCACTGTGCCACGGGTAAAACAACCATCGCCTAAAAAGTAATGCAAATAATATCTTTCCATCATGCAAACATCCATACTCATTGTCTCCCTGTGAGTCTATCTATATTTTAAATAGAAGTAACTTCAATTTTGTATGTACAAGAACACGCTCACACTGCTCTCTCTTAACTGGGAAAATCATGAGAGCAAATTCTGTAAAAGACATGACAAGAAAGGTGAATTAAAACTGTTGCCAAAATCCAACACAATACATTAGGAATCTTGATTCTGAGGTTTGTTTTTTTAACGTTACTTTAAGTTTGGGATGCATGTGCAGAATGTGCAGGTTAGTTACACAGGTATGCATGTGCCGTGGTGGTTTGCTGCACCTATCAACCCATCATATAGGTTTTAAGCCCCACATGCATTAAGTATTTGTCCTAATGCTCTCCCTCCCCTTGCCCCCTACCCCTGACAGGCCTCGGTGTGTGATGTTCCCCTCCCTTTGTCCATGTGTTCTTACTGTTCAACTCCCACTTACAAGTGAGAACATGCAGTGTTTGGTTTTCTGTTCCTGTGTTAGTTTGCTGAGGATGATGGCTTCTAGCTTTATCTATGTCCCTGCAAAGGACATGAAGTCACTCTTTTTTATGGATGCACAGTATTCCATGGTGTATATGTGCCACATTTTGGTTTTGTAAAGGAAAGACTGGGGTTTTGATGTGGATATAAATGTGGTGGGATGAGGACAGGATCCCTACTGTTTAGGGTGCTGCTGGGGAGAGTAGTGAGGAGAGAGGGCCCTCAGGTTAGAGGAATGGACATTTGGTGAGAGAGGGAAGAAGGACCTGGGTGGTCCTCAGGGACAGTCCTGGGATGGGGTTCCCAGGCTGTAGCTGTGGAAGCTTCCCTCTAAGAGAAGGGACTCTGTGCATTGTCCCTTCAGGGCTCGGGATGAAATAGGAGTCTGAAGACGCTGACCTTTGGTTTGGAAGAAATTAACAGGAAGACAGGTCCACTCTGTGCTGGTGCAGCCACTGCCCATCCTCAGCCAGGCCTTAGTCCAGCTGCACAGACAGTGGCTCAGATCAATATTAAGTCAGGCGGGAAGCTTTATAAACAGTTCATCAAGCCACTGACACTCCAGCCCAGGTGCCCCTTATCAGATAAAGGGCATTAGCTGCTCACCCAGGGTTGGTCAAGTGGAGGGAAGCGAAGTGGTCATGTGACAGTTTAGAATGTTGCTCTCTAATACAGTTGGGTATCATCCAGTGGTGTGTGACTCACATCTGCAGGCCATCTCCTGGCTGCCATATGATATTGTCAACTTTAAATAACAAGTTTCAGGAAAAATAGTTAAACGTGGGGTTTATTTGAGCACAAACCTTGCCGACAGCCATCAGGAACACAGATTCCAAAGGGTGGAATTCTTGGGGCTTGTTTACATATATATAAGGTTTGGGAAGCTTAGCAGGGTTTCAACATATTCCCCACAAGGCTAGCACACAGTTACAGTAATCTCATTCGTCAACGCAGTATTTTTTCTGAGAAAGGCATATTTAACATTCCACAATGAAGATGTAAAAGGTGTTGGGTCTCTTACACGGTCTAGTCTTGAGTTAGGTACAGGACGATAAAGGACACAGCTAATCCATGACCCAGATCAGCGACTAGAAGGGGAGGCCTGGTCTGTGGTTTCTCCTGGCCAGTTACAGAACGTGGACAATGAGGAAGAGAGACTTCAAGATCTAGGAAGCTGAAGCTGTAACTTCCGCTACATGGCTCAGACCACAGTCACAGCTCTCTCAAGGCTCAAGCATCTGGGGGGTCCCAACAGCGTTTACATTTTATCTACTTTCACAATAGCACGTTATGCAGCGGCATAATGTGTCTCAGGTCTGTGTCCCTGGTTTTGGCTATTTGTGATGCCACGTCACACAGTGTCACAGTTGAGTCTGGCTCTTGTGAGTGATTGGCCAGTCCTGACCACAGGCAATAACAAAAGCTTTCCTTGGCAGGGCTGATGGGAGAAACCCCCTCCCACACCAGGTGTGGTGCATGGCCAGTGCATGGGCAGGCCCTGGCCGAGCGCAAAAGCCACATGCATGGCCTGCAGGATGGTCTCTAGGCTTGTTGACTGAGTGGCCCTGCAGCAGTGGCTGCCTTTTAAAAGATCTTATGCAGTGAGCTAAGCAAGGTCCCCGGGTGAGGCGTGAGCTGCCGAGAATACTTGAGCAAGCGAATCAGAATTGGAGTATTGGCGCCTCCTCTTTGTTCACTAGAGGTTTCTCTCTAGCGAGCTCAGAGATCGCTCATCAACCCTTGTGGTCCTGTGGCAGCTGATTTTATGTAGACCATCCTGGCTGGGCCACAGCGTGCCCAGATTGCACACTGTTACACGTGTGTCTGTGAGGGCATTTCCAGGTGCATTTAGCATGTAAGGCAGTGGGCAAGGCACACAGCCTCCCCAGTGTGATGGGCATCGCCCAATTCACTGAGGGCCTGAGTGGAACAAAGGCTGGGGAAGGAGAACTCACTTCCCTTTTCCCCGCATCACTACTGGAGCTGGACATCTCATTTTCTCCTGCCTCAGACTGCCATTTTCACATCTGCTCCTCTGGTTCTCAGGCCTGGGAGGGAGGTGTAAAGGTGCCGGATGGACAGACACCAGTCAGAGCAGCACAGGCCTCAGGAGGCGTCTAGGGCCTCCAGGCCTCTGGTCATGCTTCCTCCCAGGGAACAGCAAGGGAGATGGGGATCTTTATTTGTATTTCTTACTTTTTTTTTGAGACAAAGTTTCGCTCTTGTCACCCAGGCTGGAGTGCAATGGCATGATCTCTGCTCACTGCAACCTCCGCCTCCTGAATTCAAGCAATTCTCCTGCCTCAGCCTCCTGAGTAGCTGGGACTACAGGCACACACCACCATGCCTGGCTAATTTTTGTATTTTTAGCAGAGACAGGCTTTTGTTTGTTTGTTTGTTTTGAGACGGTCTTACTCTGTCACCAGGCTGAAATGCAGTAGAGATGGGGTTTCAGCATGTTGGCCAGGATGGTCTCGATCTCTTGACCTCATGATCCACCTGCCTTGGCCTCCCAAAGTGCTGGGATCACAGGTGTGAGCCACCACACCTGGCCGGGTTTCACCATGTTGGCCCGGCTGGTCTCAAACTCCTAACCTCAGGGGATCCGCCTGCCTCAACCTCCCAAGTGCTGGGATTACAGGCATGAGCCACCGTGCCCGGCCGGGTTTTACCATGTTGGCCCGGCTCATCTCAAACTCCTAAAAAACTCAGGGGATCCACCCGCCTCAGCCTCCTAAGTGCTGGGATTACAGGCGTGAGCTGCCGCACTGGGCCAAGACAGGGATCTTTTTTTTCCCCCCACACCCTACCCCTGAGACAGGGATTTTTACATGTGTGGTCCTCCCATGGCCTGGGAGGGAGAGAACCCCCCTGTGGGCAGATCATCCCTCTCTTTGGGGATACCCTGGTGTCACAGCCAGGCCCACAGGGTCCTCCAGCCTTGTCTGAATCTTTCATCGTGGTCTTTCTCTGCCTACACAGAAGGGCATTTCCCTTGGCCCAGGTCTAGTCTTCCATGCCAGGAGCTCGTTGCCAGGAACTGAAGAGTTTCCCAAAGGCTGACTCTGGGGCCAAGAGAAGGCCATGTCCCCAACAGCCTGGAGGTGCTGAGGGAACACACTCATCCATCTCACCCCGTGACTGCCATGGACTCCATTTTGTCTCCCTTTCCAATTCATATGTTGAAGTCCTGACCTCTAGTTATCTCAGGAGGTGACTGTGTTTGGAGGCAGGTTCTTTACAGAGGTGATTAAGTTAAACGACCTCAGGGTCAATGGGGTGAACCCTAATCCCACTCTCTAACTGGTGTCTTTATCAGAAGAAATTTGAAAACAAACTGTTAAATAAAGTTTAGCCTAAAACTACCTCCTTACGTATTTTAAGTTCAGCCTAAAAGTTTCTCTAGATGTCGTAAACTATAACCTAAATGGAATTGTAAACAGACTCTAGCCTACTTTTGTGCCAATCACCAAGTTTTTTTTGTTTGTTTGCTTTTTAATTTTTTTTTTTTTTTTTTAAAGACAGGGTTTCACCATGTTGGTCAGGCTGGTCTTGAACTCCCAACCTCAGGTGATCCACCCACCTTGGCCTCCAAAGTGCCTGGATTACAGGCGTGAGCAACCACGCCCAGCTGCCCATCACCGAGTTTTGACCAGTTAAATGTGGCCCACTGTTCAAACTGTGTTGAAATGAGGCAAACGCCGAGTCGCAGCCAATCCGGCTATTTCTGCCCCTCACTTGTTTTCTGTGGGTCACTTTCCTTTTTCTGTCCCTAAACTTTCTTTCACCACATGCCTGTGCTGGAGTCGCTGAGTCTACTCTGGCTCCGGAGGCTGCCAATTTGCGAATTGTTCTTTGGTCAATTAAAAGAAAAATGTCAGCCAAATTACATTTAAAAGAGTTGAACAAGACACACAGAGCTGTTTTTCTTCCCACACAACACACAACCTGACACAGGAAAACTCACAGAGAAACACAGAAAGGCACATGTGACACTTGAAGACAGATCCACACAAAAACCATGCAGCAAAGCCTTTTGCCACGTGTGTGCACACACACACACATGCACACACACACACACAGGCACCCATCCCTTTAAACCACAGGCTTGGTGTGCTTGCCCAGACACACCTGTGTCAGAGACCCGGGACCTGCAGCCCCCAACACACATCAGCCACCCCACACTAACCCAAGGTGTCACCAGCCAGCCGGGAGGACTTGGGAGGCCAAGTGAAGGTGGACAGTGGCCACAGAGCAAAGGCCTTCAGTGGATACCATCCGACTTGAAGAGCCATGGGGCCCACTGTGTCCACACACACACAGGGGACATACATATCTGTGCACCAGCGCCCCTATTCCTACACACCCATCCCTGGGGCTCTAGGGGATGAGACCCCTCCTTCCAGACCAGGCCCTCCCTGAAGACCCAGAGATGGCCCAGGAGTCCCCATGCCTGAGTGATCCATTGCTCACGTCCATGAAAAAGAAAAGGAACTTTGCCTCTGAGGAATGTGAGCTCCCTTTAATTATCAGGCCCAGAGAGGCACTGGAATGAGACAGCAGTCACATCTCACTCCCACTTGAGCTAAAGACCTCGTGAGCCACTTGCTCTGTGGGTTCCACGCTGATGCTGGTCGACATAAAAAGCCACATGCTGGACCCCGTAACTCTTACCCTGTCGTTCAACACTGTCTAGCCCATCACTAAGGTACTCTCTGGAAAGCAGTCAGAATTCCTGCTGACGTCATGTCAGCCCACTCCCTGTCCCCTTCAGTCTTGAAACACTTCCTGGTAATAAGGCTGAATGGCGCACTCCCAGGACCTTTGCGTCCTGGGCAGCTCTCACAGTCTTGACCCAGACAACCTCTCTATATGGATTGTTGGTTCCGTTTCTTTCTTTAGGTTGACATCCACATTAGGGGAGCGGTGTTGCTGGGCTGGGGAGCCTGGTTCAGGTCGGACGTTGCACCGAGGGTGGGAGAAGGGGCCTTCCTACATCAGCAGCCGGACAAGGCAGAGGAGCAGGTAACTCAGGCCCGGCCCGCTCCTGCTGTGGCTCACGGCGTCCACCCCACCTGGCAGACCCAGGAGGAGCTGGCGACAGGGGTGCCCAGCTGGCCACAGCACATATCATTATCGCGTGGGGCTGCCCTGTATAGGCCCCAGTCCTCACAGACGCCCTGCATGGACTGGGGGAATGAGGTCAGGGACACCGGTGAAAATCTTCAGGCAGGCATCTTCACCCAGCTGCTTATCCCACCCACAACCTCTGGGGGAGGGGACAGTGACCAGGCCCAGCCCCAGCTGGCTCAGCTCCCACAAGCTCGAGTCCCACCTCCAGTTCCTGCCACTCTGAGGGGCCTGGAGGGCAGGGTGCCCAGCGCATGACCAGCTCTGGGTTGTGGCCCACCCTCCACGGAAGTGGCCTGGCTGCTTGTCACTTTATTCACTTCTGGTTTCTGGCTGGAAGGGATCACAAACACAAAGGGTGCAGGGGAGCCTATCCTGCCAGAGACTGAGGAAACAGATCCTGGGGAAAACCAGAGACCACAGGGGCACTTCAGGGCGACCCCAGTCAGCTCAACGCCCCCTCCTCCCCATAGCCAATCACTAACCAACGTTCTCTCTGGAAACCAGTCATAATTTCTGACCCGGTCAAAGCAGGGTCTTCTCACAGAGCCCAGACACCCCACGGGCAGCTAAAGAGTGCCTGGTGATACGCAAGTCCGAGCGTGTCTGTGTCCCCAAGCACTTTCGTGTCCCCTGGTGTTCTCTGGACAAGCCCCCAGCAGCCTCTGTAATGCGCACCCCTGCCCTTCTCTCCCGCGCTGGCTGGCTTCCGCAGCCTGGCCGCCCTGGTCCTCACGCCCAACCACCTGACCTGGCTCTCGTAGGGCCTTTGCTGGAGCCGTTCCTCCACCCGAACCCTTCCTGTTAAAGCCTGTTCGTTGCCGGTTCAGCCCCAGACACCAGAACCCCCACCAGCCCCAGCCCAGCAGCTGGTCCGAGTAGCCGGGAGAGAGCAGTCTGGGCTCAGGGTTCGGGCTGGAAGCCTGGCAGCCCCGGGCGACCACGGCAGGCCCAGATGGGGACTCCGGCTCCGACTGTCCCGGCCCAGAGGCTCTAGTGTGGTCCTGTCAGTCTCATCCCCGGGGGCGCCACTGCTCGCCCCAGACCGTGCCTTAGACCCAGGTCCCGTGGGCTCTGGCCCGAGACCCCTCCCTCCAGGGGAGGCCGGTGATCCAACGTCGCCGACGCACCGGCGCGGAGCTCGGACCTCAGCCTGCACTGACTCAGCGAGGGCCTCTGGGATTCTCTGAAGTCCTGCGATATCCAGGAGAAGGAGTCTCGCCTGTAAGGTCGCGCGCGGAGTACACAGGTGCAAGCCCTGGCAGAGCGAAACCGTCCTCAGAGCCTCAGCGGGGGGCTGGGCACGCCTCTTTCTGAATGACGCAGGGGGCGGGGCGCGCGGCGCGCGGCGGGGAGGGAGAGGCAGGCGGGCGGGCACGCTGTGCTCGGAACTGTCGTAAAAGGGGCGGGCCGCGCTGCGCCTGTGACTGCCGTAAAAGGGGCGGGGCGTGCCGCACTCGGGATGAAGCTGCGGGGGTGCGTCGCTGAAGCAGGCGGCTAGCGGGTGCTCGGGTCATGGACCGCTACGCGGGCGCCTTGGAGGAGGTCGCGGACGGTGCCCGGCAGCAAGGGCGATACTACCAGCTGCTGTCGGCGCTGCAGAGCCTGGTGAAGGACTTGCCCAGGTACGCGGGTGGGGCGGGCGGCGGCCTTCCAAGCTGGCCCCGGGCCCCGCAGGCGCTCACCGCTCACCCCCTGCCCGCATGCTCCTTCCAGCAGCGACTGTCCTACACCACGCTCAGCGACCTGGCCCTGGCGCTTCTCGACAGCACCATGTTCGAAATCGCGCAGGGGCTACTGGAGATCCAGCACCTCACCAAAAAGAGCCTGTACAACCGGCACCTGCGTCTGCAGAACGAGCACCGAGGTGTGCTGGGGCGGCGGGACCAGGCGCCTCCTCCTCCGGGTTGGTGGGTCCCGGCCGCTCTTGGTATCTGTGCAGATCGGCTCCTTCCCTCGGAGTGTTCGGAAGAGGTCACTTAGATTGACAGAATCAAGGGCGCGGAGACTGAGCGCCTTTTTGGTGACCAGTGGGTCCAAACAGTTTTGTTTTCAGTTGCGCAGCCCCCCTTTTTAGAAGAAACTGCCTGCTCGGGCTTTCCTGTGCCCCACCCCCTTCCAAGCAGGATGGCCCTAGGCCTCGGTGCTTGGTTGGCCTGGCGCTGACTGCGTTGCCCCTCAGTAGTTGAAGGTCTGTTGACAGCTGTGCAGCGCTCTTCGGGGTCCGTTCCCTCTCACGCCTCGTAGGGCCTCATACCAGTTGCACACCAAATTCCTAAGCACTGTCCCCTGTCACACCCTCCCAAACCTGAAGAGTTTCCCACTTGAGCCGCATGCTTGGTGGGCTTAGGAGCCCTTTCCTGCAAATGACATAGGGCGGGTCCCCCTGCAACATCAGATTTCCACCTTTGCTGTTTTATTTTTCCCAAACTTCTTATTTTAAGAGTTCAAACATTTAGAAAAGCTGAAAAGATAGTGTAGTGCATACCCTTGTGCTCTCCACCAGAAGTTCAATAGTTAACATTTTGCCGTAGTTCTTGATATTCTTAAGTACATACACGTGACGGCGTAGCAGTTCACCAAGAGTCTTCAGCTTTCCTGGAGACCAGGATTTTCAGCCGAGGAATGTTGACATTTGTGGCTGGGTAAGTCTTTATGGTCAGATGCTGTTTTGTGCATTGCAGGATGGCAGCGGTACCCTCCCTAGTCCTACTGAAAACCAAGAATGCCTCCAGACAACCTGGGGGGTTAACCCTGGCCTTGGATTGGGAGCAAGTTCTCTAAAACAAGAGCAGTCTCCTACACACCCGCAGAGGGTAGCCCTCTGAGAAATTAACCGTTCTGGGTGTCCCCAGATGTGTGCGTGGCCACATCTTGGTACCTAACTTGTCGCAGAATATTGCTTTATGTGTAAAGATCCAGTCCAAGTTCATGCTGCAGTTGGTTGCTTGGGTCTCTCTGCTTCTGGAACAGTCCCCGTATTTATTGTGGCATTGACTGTAGAGTCTAGGGCATTTTACTTCTAGAATGCCCTGCTCTGCATCTATCAGATTGCTTCCTCGTGCATTTGACCTGCTTCTCCACTCTCTGGGTTTCCTGTAAACTGGACTGCTGGTAAAAGCCTGATTAAACGCAGGTTTAATGTGGCAAAAATTCCTCCTGGTTGGAGGGATCTGGGCATAGCTAAGACAGCAGCTCCACAGGGATCCCATAGTGTTCCCCATGCCCCTCACCCCACTTTCTGTCATTTCTCTGAGGATGGCTGGAGGCATTCCCTAGCCAGGGGCTGAGGACTGTTCTTTCATGTTAGGAGTGAGCCTTACACGGGGTCTTCATGCTGCACTCATGGAGGATGAGATGTGAGTCCCTACAAGGGCTGTCCTCCTGTGCCGTGGCCTACCTGCTCCCTGACCTTTGCCTAGTTCTTCTGTTCCACGTGTAGGCAAGATAACCAAGAGCTGTGCCAGGACTATTTTCAATATGTTCTGCGGGGCCCTATAGTGGCCCCAGCAAAGGTAATTGAGGTGGAGAAGCATGGTGACATATTGGGAGCCGCAGAGGTGCTGGCCCTGGGAGAGGCCACAGAGGAGGTGGAGGCTGCTGAGAGGATGGAAGGTTCGGATTAGGATGACGTGTCAGGTTCGCAGCCAGCAGCTACCTGAGCCTCATGCCTGAGCAATAGGAAGTTTTCCCTGGACAGGGGTTCCTGGGATGCAGTTCTTGATTACGTGGGAAGGATGTGGAGCCTAGTGAGCATAGAATGGTGGCCCTGAGAGGGGCAACAGGGAGAAATGAGGAGGGTTCCAGGAGCCCTGCTGTGGGCTAGAGGCAGAAAATCCTTTAGCCCTGGCGGTAATCAGAGCAGGAACAGGGCTGAACTTTCTGGTCCCATCCATCAACTCACTTAGTAGACCATTTACTCAGTGAAAGGTCCATGGTTGTTCCATCACCAAGGGGCATGAAAAGGCTGGAAAAGGGAACACTTCAGTGTAGTTTTCAGTTTTACAATGCATAGTAGGTATAAAAGCTACTGGCAAGCCCTGCAGTTGGAAAATGGTTAATTTTATATAACCTTATAAGTCGGTAATTCTGTTCACTGTCCCAACCAACTTAGCAAACCGTAGAATGCTCCCTCAAGACACTGGTGTTCATGTCACTAGTACTGGGACGTGGGGTGAGGCTGAGGCACACAGGTGATCCTCCTCTCATGCTCCTCCCTCCGCAGCTCACTTGCTCCCACACATTCAAATTCTGTCCAGGTGCCGTGGTTCACGCCTATAATCCCAGCACTTTGGGAGGGTGAGTCCTGAAATCACCTGAAGTCAGGAGTTGGAGACCAGCATGGCCAACATGGTGAAACTGCGTCTCTACTAAAAATACAAAAATTAGCCAGGCATGATGACAGGCATCTGTGGTCCCAGCTACTCGGGAGGCTGAGGCATGAGAATTGCTTGAACCCAGGAGGTGGAGCTTCCAGTGAGCAGATTATGATCATATACCTCTTCATCACATGCACAAAAAGCAACCTGCGTATGTCCCATTCATAAAAAAACCTACAGACAAGGTGATACTGGTATACTTTGCAGGTCTTTCCCAGATGCCCTCTATAATGAGTTCATTGTACCCATCTCTTGAAACCCTTCCTCTTTCTAGTAATGGCATGTAAAATTTCTGGGTTGTGACTATTTGTATGTATCTGTTTCTTTAACAAGAATTTGAAGGCAGGAACTGTACTCATCTTCACAGCCTCAGTAAAGTGCATGATACATAGAGGATGCTCAGTAAGTATTTCCATTCCTTCATGGTAGAGATTTTGTCTATTTTTTTTCTCTTAGGTGTACCCAGCACCTAACCCAATTCTAAGTAAATTTCTCAAAAAATATTTGTTGAATGAATGCCTGAGTGAGTAACTCCACATGAGGTAGGAGGCAAGCAGGACTCATCTCCGGACCAGACGGAAGGCTGGCAGAAACCAGGAAGAGGTGCTGAAAGGACCTCCAGTTGCCCTCGCTGCCCATCCCCATAAGACACTCCCACCAGCACTCCCACAGTTTATCGATGTCTAGAGATGCCTGAAGTTACTACCTACCCTTTGCCATGGCAATACTCAGAGAGTTATCATTCATTTTCCAGCTGTTTCTGAATAACCTGCTTTTTAATTAGCATGTCATTAGAAGTAGTTAGAAATATGACCCTGAACCGCCCCTATGTTGTTACTCAGTGTACTGCCTATGTGCTAGCTTTGTTCCACAGGAGCAGTTACAGAGATGGGACACTGCTGCCACTTTAATAAAGCTGCTTTCTTTCATCACCAGCTTGCTCTTGAATTCTTTTTTTAAGTAGGGACAGGGTCTTGCTATGTGGCCCAGGCTGGTCTTGAACTCCTAGGCTCAAGTGATCCTTCTGCCTCAGCCTCTCAAAGGGCTGGGATTACAGGTGTGAGCCACCACACTCAGCCTTGCTCTTGAGTTCTTTCCTGAGCAAAGCCAAGAACCTGACTTGCATCGGTGGTGAGTCAGCCAGGACTAAAGAGAATATGGTAGTCAGTGATTGATGAGGCAATGGTGAGAGATAATGGCTGGTGAGACAGAGATGGCAAGAGACAGCAAGAAGTAACAATCAGTGAGACAGTGAGGGATGATGAGGAAACTGGTGATCAAAACTGCAACAGCAGTAACACTAAGACTATAACACCAAAGAGCTGTTAACACTGCAGAGAGATGTAACATTAACCAAAGATCCACCCCTCCCTCTCTCTCTCTTCCACCAAAGGATCTCTTCAAAGCTCCCTCCCTGCCTCCCTCTCTTCCTTCTTGAGATGGAGTCTCATTCTGGCTCCCAGTCTGGAGTGCAGTGGCATGATCTTGGCTCACTGCAACCTGCAATCTCCACCTCCTAGATTCTCCTGCCTCAAGTGATTCTCCTGCCTCAGTCTCCCGAGTAGCTGGGACTACAGGCACCCACCACCACTCCTGGCTAATTTTTGTATTTTTAGTAGAGATGGGGTTCCACCATGTTGGCCAGGCTAGTCTAGAGCTCTTGACCTCAAGTGATCCACTCCCCTCGGCCTCCCAAAGTGTTGGGATTACAGATGTGAGCCACTGTGCTTGGCCGGAGCCATCATTTATCCTGGCAGGCAGTGGAGCCAAGAAGACAGGCAAGTGACCATAGCACCACCGCCTTATGTGGGACCTGCTATTTCACTGGCAGGTTGCTGGTCTACACACTGGTTCCCTTCCAGAAGCCAAGCCCACCGAAGCTGGGGGACAGCTAAGCAGGCCTTAACCCAGTTCCACAAGACTGGCTGGCACCATTTTGGCTCATGCAGACAAGTGTCTCCATTGCTGAGTAGGTTATCTGGTGAATCAGGGCTTCCAAAGTTTTCCCTAGAGAAATGCTGTTTGCCCCTTCCCTTCCTCCCTTCCATGGTTGCTTTTGGTTTAGCCCCTGTCTGCCCGAACTAAGATGCTTTCATTGCTCTCTGTTGAATTCACATTCATCATTCTACTGTCCATCCATAGCTCATAATTCACTTTTGTAATGCTTTGCTACCTATATTTATACCTTCTTTGCAAAAAGTGAAAATTGAAAGGAAAAAGTGGCTAAGCTTTTGCTAGACTTAGACTAAAAAACTCCTGTAGAAATCCTTTCTAGATGTGGGGACAGCAGTGAGCATCCCACAGGACTTGCCACTGGGATATCTTTTAGGCAAGTGGAGTAAATTCAAATCAGATGATTTAAAGAAGAAAAAAACTAATTTTCAATGACAACACTGTTCGGGTCTAATACAAATTGGGGAACCAACAAATTTGGCCTAGAGATGACTCTTTATGTTATAATGCTATTTTATGATTAGATTTATTCTGTAAAAAGAAAGGAAAATGGAGAGAAGTTCCTTATATGTAGACATTTATGGTCCTCTACCAAGATCCCGATATAGAACCTGTCTGGCTCATGAGACCCCTGGCACCCAAAAGCTACCCTAGATATCCTAGATTATGCCTTCCTGGCTGCTCCAGCTAGAAAGCCTGCAACCATGCCTTAGAGCTTCCTCAGTCCCTCACCTCTAAGGAGGTTCCCACCAGTTCTCTAGCACAGGATTCCACTCCAAGGTCATCAAGAACTTCTCCCCCTGATGCAACAAATCCCAGCCTATACCCCCTGCTGCCCAAGGAGGTAAGCCCAACCAGTACTACCAGGAGTGGGGCCCCGTCTCAGTCCCTCAAATCAAACCTGTGTCCATATCAGGAGGTAGTTGACAGAGAAGACAGAAAAATCAGAATATATGTACCTTTTCCGTGTACAATTTGGCTTTATGCAAGAAAAT
Source organism: Aotus nancymaae (assembly GCF_030222135.1). Lineage (NCBI taxonomy): Eukaryota > Metazoa > Chordata > Mammalia > Primates > Aotidae > Aotus > Aotus nancymaae. Next base: position 4,279,741 of record NW_026988491.1, read on the forward strand.
CTGGCCAGTTTTCAGAGGATCCAGGGAAGTTTGTAAAGGAGTTTGTTAAATTGGCCATGTTCTTTGATTTAAGGTGGCATGAAATGCAAATATTATCTACTTGTTAGGCCTTAGGAAAAAAACAAAAGAGGCTGAGGGTGGTGGCTCATGCCTATAATCCCAGCACTTTGGGAGGCCAAGGCAGGTGGATCACCTGTGGTCAGGAGTTCGAGACCAGCCTGGCCAACATGGTGAAAACCAGTCTCCACTAAAAATATAATAATGAGCTGTGTGTGGTGGCAAGTACTTGTACTCCCATCTATTCAAGAGGCCGAGGCAGGAGAATCGCTTCAACACAGGAGGCAGAGGTTGCAGTGAGCCAAGACTGTGCCATTGCACTCCAGCCTGAGTGACAAGAGTGAAACTCAGTCTCAAAAAAAAAAAAGACTCTAGATACTGTCCACAAACATGTAGATGGAGTGGCTACTCGTAACCAAGCCCATGCCATTTATTGTGTGTGGGGTGAGGCAGTCCTAGACCAGTTCCTAAGATCTCAAATGCAGAAATCACATGCTAACTTGTTTAATAGAAGGCATGAAAAAGTGTGTGGTCAAGCCAGTTAATTATGACAAAGTCAGATAAATAACTCATGGGAAAGATTAAAATCCTCTGACAGAAACACAATCCAGATCCTTAATTTTCTGGGAAAACAAGGTGATATGATTTGGCTGTGTCCCCACCCAAATCTCATCTTGAATTGTAACTCCCATAATTCCCACGTCATGGGAGTTGTGGGAAGGAATTGAATCATGGGGCAGAGGTCTTTCCTGTGCTGTTCTCATGATAGTGAATAACTCTTATGAGAGCTGATGGTTTTACAAAGGGGAGTTCCCCTGCATAAGCTCTGTTAACGTGCTGCCATGTAAGACGTGATGTTCCTTCTCATTTACCTTCTGCCATGATCATGAGGCCTCCCCAGTTATGTGGAACTATGAGTGAATTAAACCTCTCTTCTTTATATATTACCCAGTCTCAGGTATGTCTTTATTAGCAGTGTGAGAACAGACTAATACACAAAGATACTGGGTATCTTCCCCACAAGGCCCAAATTTCTGTACAAAAGCTGAAGTATCTGAGATGTGTGTTCACTCCTGAGACAAAGACCTTAGCCCAGAAATAGAAAGAGACCACCCTGACACCAGTCCACTCAGACTAAGAAACAGTTAAGTGCCTTTTTGGGAATGGCCAGATTCTGCCAGATTTGGATTCCCAGGTTTGGGATCATATCAAAACCACTAAAAGAGAGTGATCACAAGCCTTTGAGTTGGGACGGAACCTCACAATAGGCATTTTTAACTCTAAAGGAAATGCTGGGAACAGCTCCCGAACCTCTCACTCTCTATGTGACTAAAAAACAAAGGACATCTTTGGGTGTTCTAGATCAAAGGTTCAAGAAAAATCCTAAACCAGTGTCCCTCCCTCCCTCCCTCCCTCTCTTCCTTCCTTCCCTCCCTCCTTCCTTCCGTCCTTTCTTTTGAGATGGAGTCCAACTCTCACTCAGACTGGAGTGCAGTGGCGCAATCTCAGCTCACTGCAACCTCTGCCACCAGGATTCAAGCAATTCTCTTGCCTCAGCCTCCCGAGTAGCTTGGATTACAGGTGCCTGCCACCGCACCTGCATAATTTTTGTATTTTTAGTAGAGACAGGGTTTCACCATCTTGGCCAGGCTGATCTTGAACTCTTGACCTTGTGAGCCACCCACCTCAGCCTCCCAAAGTGCTGGAATTACAGGTGTGAGCCACCACACCTGGCCCAGTGGCTTACTTTTCTAAACAGTTGGACCAGATGGCAGCTGGGTGGCCAGGATGCTTTTGAGCTATGCGCACCACTGCTTTGTTAGGGGGAAAAAAAAGGCAGTAAGTTTACCTTGGAACAAAAATGAGATATAATTACCCCTTCCCCCAACAAAGTACAGGGGGTCCTAAAGACAAAAGGACACCAATGGCTAACAGGTAGTCAGTTGCTTAAATATCAAGCTCTTCTGCTTGACACCCCAGATGTTAACCTTAAAGTATGTCACATTTTAAACCCTGCTACTCTGTTGCCAGACTTTATATCCCAAAAAGCAGATCCCCAACTCATTCATTCCTGTGAGGAAACCATACAACAGACCTACTCTAGCAGGCCTACTGCAAAGATGAGTCCCTGCATAATTCTGATATTGAGCGGTTTATAGATACGAGTAGCTTTATTCATGAGGGAGTAAGAAAGGCAGGTTATGGCTGGGCAAAGTAGCTCATGCCTATAATCCTAATACTTTGGGAGGCCGAGGCAAGACGGAACCTCTGAGGTCAGGAGTTCGAGACCAGCCTGGCCAACATAGTGAAACTCTGTCTCTACTAAAAATACAAAAATTAGGCCGGGCGCGGTGGCTCACACCTGTAATCCCAACACTTTGGGAGGCTGAGATGGGCGTAACACGAGGTGAAGAAATCAAGACCATCCTGGCCAACATGGTGAAACCCCATCTCTACTTAAAAAAAATACAAAAATTCGCTGGGCATGGTGGTGCATGCCTGTAGTCCCAGCTACTCAGGAGGCTGAAGCAGGAGAATCACTTGAACCCAGGAGGCAGAGGAGTTGCAGTGAGCTGAGATTGCACCACTGCACTCCACCCTGGCGATAGAATGAGACTAAGAAAATGCGTGGGAACAAGTTAGTGTGGCACTGACTTGGTTTAGAGAAGGGCTTAGGGCAGTTAAATGAGATCAAGTATGTAAAGCTCTTAGCACCAAGCCTGGTGTATGATGTGTGCTCCGTGCATGCTGTGCTGGTTCTTAGTGGGTGTCAGAGCTTGCGGTGAAAGCAGCGTGAGCCATCCTGCTTCCCTGCGACCCCCCAGAACCAGCAGCCCAATATAAGGGGCCACGTTAAGTATCAGAGAGGGAGAAAGAGTCATTTTCATTTACTCAGGACCTCCCAGATAACAAGGACCAGATACCTAACTAAGTGTGTTGTCTCATTCAGTTATCATAAAGGCCCTGTAAAGGGAGTTTCTGTTGCACCTTGCTTGCAAGTGAGGAAATTGAGACTTGGAGCGAGGGGGCAGGTGACAAAGGAATTTCTCCAACGTCATACAACTAGCAAGAGGCAGTGCTGGGTTTGATGGGCTCCAGAATTCATGTTTGAACTGTATGAAAACAACTAAGGACTTTTTCTCCTTTTATTTTTATTTATTTTTGAGATGGAGTCTTGCTCTGTCACCCAGGCTGGAGTGCAGTAGTGTGATCTCGGCTCACTGCAACCTCCGCCTCCTGGGTTTAAGTGATTCTCCTGCCTCAGCCTCCCAAGTAGCTGAGGTGCCCGGCACCTTGCCCAGCTAATTTTTTTTTTTTTTTAGTAAAGATAGGGTTTCACCATATTGGCCAGGCTGGTCTCGAACTCTTCATCTTGTGATCTGCCCACCTCGGCCTCCCAAAGTGCTAGAATTACAAGGGAGCCTCTCACTATGCCAGCCTACCCACACTCCGGGCCCTGGACAGAAGGATGGGCTCCCAGTCCCCCTCCCCCAGATGGCCACGTGGACAGGAAGAAAGAATCCTAGGCCAGCTGCTCTGCCCCAGCCCGGCTGCAGGCCTGAAGCCAGCTCTGTTCCTCTCCTCTGGGCCAGACAGTGGTGGGCCCAGGTAAGCAGGCCTTGCCCTGTCCTGCCCTTGAGGAGCTCTGTCTCATGCCAGGGGCCTGGAGGGTAAGCTGCTTCTATCCTGAAAGCTCTGAGACTGCCCAAGTCTCTGCTGCCAATCCCCAGCTCCCAGGAGGGATCTGACCATCCCAAGCAAGATGCTAGATTTTACCCTCTTGGCCAAAACTGGCCAGGTCACACAGTGGCCACAGAGAGATTCAGGAAAGCCCTGCTTCTCTGCAAACCAGCACCATGGCAAATTGGGAAGATCCTCATGGGTGAGAGCCAGCCACAGGCTCTTAGATTAAGTCACAGGGCATGGGACTGGGGGCACGAACTGAGTGCTCAGTATACCCAGGCTGTGTATTCGATATTATACCCATTCCTAGCCTCATAAAAACAGCCAGGTACACTTCTTCCCATCTCTAGATGCAGACACCGTCTCAGGGAGGAACCGGCTTGGGTCAGACCCCATAGAGTGATCGGCACTGCTGAGAATCAGAGTTTGAGCTGCCTGACCCCAGCCTGTGCTCTGCCCAAGAAGCCATCAGGCCTGGCTGGGACACAAAGGGAGACCACTTGGAGAACCTCGGGCCCACTTGCTGGCTCAGCACACCAGGCTTTCCTGGGAGCTCCACTACTGCCAGCTATGTGACCTGTGCAAGGAGCACAGGTGTCATTCTAAAAAAGGGTGATGGCAGTGACTTTGCTGGGCCATCAGGTGGCTCAAGTGAGACAATACTTCCAAAGTCAGTGTCACAGGGCCTGGTGCCCAGGAGGCATTCAGCACACAGTAAGCTTGCTAGAGGCAACCAGTGGGACCACCTCTCATAGCCTGGAGCATTTCTGCGGCCTCCACGGTCTCATGAGGGTAAGTGGCAGAGCTACCCTCAGCCCCAGTCTGCCCGAGGGTCAGGACCTACTGGCTCCCAGGCTCCCCTGGGGAAGCAGCCCCTTTAGTCAACTTAGAGGCTCAGTTTGCTCATCATAATAGGCTTAGGAAGAAGAATCATCAGGAAGGGCTGCCAGGGGTCTCCAGGGAGCCCTAGCCTCACTGGCCAGGTCTATGATGGTGCCAGACAGGCAGCCTTCCCACTGACATCCAGTGTAGGGGACCTGGTGGGGAGGGACCTGGAGCATCTGCCACTCCCAGAGGCCCCATCTGACACTTTAATCCTCTACCACACTGGGGAGGCTGGCAGGCAGGCCCACTCCCCACCAGCTTTCTGAGAGGTGGTCCCTAAGACAGGCCCCTCCTGCTATGTGGGGTGTTTGCCAGCAGTGGGCTCCTCAGCTGGAGCAGGGAGTTCCTGTAAAACACTCCTTTGGACAGTGGAGCCAAAAATAAGGGGCCAGATGTGGTAGCATGTACCTGTAGTCCCCGATACCTGGGAGGCTGAGGCAGGAGGACCGCTTGAGCCCAAGGGTTCAAGATCAACCTGGGCAATATACTGAGACCCCATCTCAAGAAAAAAAACTAAAAGGAGAGACGCCTTTCCCCACTCTGCCTGGTATTTTAGAGTCCGTATGAAAAGGTCACTTGGGGGTAAAAATCCCACTGCTTGGCTGGGCGCAGTGGGTCATGCCTGTAATCCCAGCACTTTGGGAGGCCAAGGTGGGTGGACTGCCCCACTTCAGGAGTTCAAGACCAGCCTGGGCAACATGGTGAAACCTCATCTTTACTAAAAATACAAAAAATTAGCCAGGGGTGGTGGCATGCACCTGAAGTCCAGCTCCTGGGGAGGCTGAGTCAGGAGAATTGCTTGAACCCAGGAGGTGGAGGCTGCAGTGAGCCCAGATTGCACCACTGCACTCTAGCCTGTGTGACACAGCAATACTATCTCCAAAAAAAAAAAAAAAAGGCCCTTGAGAGTCTTGGCCCAAGGGGTGGTGGGGAACATCCTCTGGAAAAGGGACACCACCCTCCCCGCTGCCTGCAGTCCCCAGAACACTCTTGAGTGGACTCTCTTAGGCCTCCCCTTGAGAGGGGTACTGACCCCAGGGAGCTTACCTGTTGCAATTGAACTGTATGACAAAATCGGTCATGATCTGCAAGGCCTTGTGAGCTGCAGGTCCACAGAGGTGGAGCCCACCTGGTGGGTGAAGGTGCCTGACACCTCCAGCCCCTTGGCCTTCATGGCTGGGAGCCAGAACCTGCCGGGAAGAGGGTGTAGAGGGGGCAGGTGGGTGCCTCTTCCCCCAGCCCAAACTCAGCCCATCTGAGGGTGCTTTTTCTCTCTCCTGCAGGGCCTCCCAGATCCAGCACCTCCACCTTTACTGCTAGGGGATGACCAGGTGCATATCAGGAAGAGAATAATCCCATGTCCCACCTAGCACACCGCCACGACATGGCTGCCTCTTGGAGCAGCTCGTCGTGGGGAGGCACTTGGATGTTCAGGGGCTGACATGAGTCCTCAGAGGAGAATGGAGGGTTCTCTTGGGAAGTAGGGCTGAGGAAGTCCGTAAGCCAAGGACAGAGCTCAGTGCCCAGTGGCATCCTGGGGCTCAGCCACAGCCTGGGCCTTGCTGACCATCACTGCCTGTCCTCCCTTGCAGGAGGCAGGGCTGGCCTTTGGCCATAGAAACTGGTCTAACCAACCACAGTACCTAAGAGGATCCCTCGCCTGGCAGGCCTGCTGCTGCTTAACTGCCCTTGTCATTCGAGTCTCAGCTCAAGAACCACCTCCTCCGGGAATCCTGCCCCCAGGCTCCCTCATCCCAGTGATGTTATGGCAGATAAATATGAGCTTGTGTCTGTCTCCCCTGTACCCGGACAGCTCGCTGAGGGAAAGGCTCTGTTTTTCTGTCTTTACCTCCCTGGCTCAGAGCCTGATGTGAAACCAGTGTTTGGGGAGTGTTTGCTGAGCAAACAGCGTAAGTTACAGCCCTGCCCGGGGAAGACATCCGCCAGCGGCATCCTGAGGACACAAACACCTCTCAGGCGGTTACACTCCTGTGGACAGCTCACAGGCCCCGTGAGGTCAAAGGGCCCAGACCCTAACGACCGCTTCCAAAAGCACACCCAGTGCCAGAAACATCAGGCACCAGCCCCCGCCCCACCCTAACCCCCTTGCAGCGGTCATGCAACCCAAGTCCCGTCGAGGCCACCTCCTGTATCTGCCTCCAGGGCCTCTACTTCTCTCCATCTCCAGAGGCACCACCAGCATCTGAGCTCCTCAGATGTCCCCAGGTAAGACAGCAGCTGCCAGGTGGCACCCCATTTCCACCCTCTCCCGCTTTCCACAGCCGCTGAAGTCATTTTGTGAAATGCAGATCTGATCATGGCACCCTGAGAAACCCCTTCCAACCCTGCAGTGGCCTCTAAGGGCCTTGGCCTCCACAGCCTGGTACCCATCTGCTCCTCAGGCTTGGCTTGCCCCCGCCCCTGGGACCTCACACCCGTTGTTCTCTCTGCTTTGAAAGTGCTTTCGCACCCCCATCCTGCTTGGTTAACCCTGAGCACCCTCTGTGCCCCCTGGCCAGATCTGTGAGGACAGAAAGCAGCCTGCTTTGGCTCTCAGCTGTGCCATGGCAGCCGAGAGTACTGCGAGGCTGGCTGAACCTGACCTGGGGCATGGCTCCCTCATGGACCACTTCCCTGGGCCCCCCATTGGGCCTCCTTTCCCCGACCCTCTCTCAGTTGTCCATGGCTGGGGATGGGGACTGCACTGCTCTTGGTCACTATGGGTTCATGATGTCTCACACAGGTCCTAGCAATATACTGAGGTAACAATCTTCAATCTTTACTGGATGAACCAATGAACTATCACCTCAGCTGACCCAAATGCTTAAGGAGCCCAAAAGTTCTGATGCACAGCCAGCCTCACTGCCTTAGACCAGCAGGGTTGGCCAGTGTCTTTAACCCCACAGGCGGGGCGTGGAAATGCGTGAGGAATGAACAATTCCAGGTGGCCACAGGGCTGTTGGGAAGATGTGGATACCTACCGACTGATTCTGAAGGGAGAGTGCACCCGCACCCTAGAACCCTCCCATGACCGAGGCAGTGGGGAAAGTCCTGCCCATGTCATAAGGACGCCTCCTCCAGGCAGCCTGCCCTGATGACTCCTGACTTGGTGATAGGATCACCTTTCCAGCATGCTTTCATCAGATACACTCATCTGACTCTTTACAAAGACAAAGCAGAGATAACACTGTTAAGAAAAACATACCTGTAATCCCAGCGCTTTGGGAGGCCAAGGCATGTGGATCACCTGAGGTCAGGAGTTCAAGACCAGCCAGGCCAACATGGTGAAACTCCATCTCTACTAAAAATGCAAAATAGCTGGGCATGGTGGTGGGTGCCTGTAATCCTAGCTACTTCAGGAGGCTGAGGCAGGAGAATCACTTGAACCTGGGAGGCAGAGGTTGCATGAGCCGAGATCATGCCGTTGCACTCCAGCCTGGGTAACGAGCAAAACTGTCTCAAAAAAAAAGATGAACACGTAAGTCTAGTGCCAGCTTGCCAAAGGTCAGCTCCAGGCTGTCTATTCCTGGCAGCTCTACAGTGCCTGGGAAGGGCTGGCACCCACAGGGTTACAGGAGTCTTCGCTGTCTTCTGTCCCTTCTGCTTCGTATGCCTATGATGCCAGGCTTCTGGCGAGTACAGGTTGGCCTCATGACTTGGCACGGCCAATCAAGGTAGTCAATTGCACATGCTGTACATCATACCATGATCCTATGCTCCCTTGGCCCTGCTGGCCCTGACACCCCACACATGAAGGCAGGGGCATAGGTGGTTCTCACACTCTGTGGGGTCACCATAATGTAAGGGTCTGGAGCAGAGGCTTTAGTGTCGTCACCTGCTTTCGCTTCCAGACTGTCACCAGCTATGTGACCTTAGGCAAAAGCACTCAGATTTCTCAACCACAAAATGGGAGGAAGAGCCACAAGGGGCTGCCAGAAGACGCACGTGCTGGCGGTGGCTGTGGAATGCTGTGCTGTCCCTGCACAGAAGTGTGTGCCTGCTAGTGTCAGAGCTGCTGTCTGCTGTGGCCATCTCAGTGCCCAGACCCTGCCAGGGGACTCCAGTCACCACCACTGCAGGTGTGGCTGGCACATGGTGGGGAAAGCCAGCTCAGTGGGGAAAGGGGGACACGTGCTCCCTCTGGCAGCTTCCTTGACACTGACAGGGCCCACACTGAGCTTTCCTCCGTGCCTGGCCTGCATGTTCTCACATCCAAAACTCAGCTCTCCTTCCCTCAGCCCCGGCTCTTCCCTCCCAGGGAGCTCTCAAGTCTGTCTGTTTCCACCCACAGGACGCCCTCGTTGTCCAGCTGGAGCAGTACTCCTCCTCCCTGCCACAGAACCCCCGCCTCAGTGCTTCTGCCCCACCCCTCCCTGCAGACACAGCCAGCTTTCTCAAGTGCAAATCGGACTGCTTCATCCCTCTGCTCAAAACTTTCCAATGGCTCCGGCTGTGCCAGGATCAAGAGCAAACGCTCAGCCTGGCCCTGCCAACCTTGCCAACTTCCTCCCTCACTGATCCCCAGTCTAGCCAGGAGTCTCGGTGTTGTGCCCGAGGGGGCACAGTGGGCATCTGTGGGCACCTTCAGGTGGCACAACGTGTGGTGCGCCACAGTCAGAGATGCTGGACGTTCTGCCACGAGACAACCACCCCACAACAAGCAACTGTCCTGCGTCCCTCAGTATTTTCTGCATGGCTTCAACATACCCTGAGACGTCCAGGAACACAATTCTCAGGAAAATCGAGGGAAGCCTGTTCCTTGTCTTACTTAGAACCTCACTGGAAGGCAGTGACCACATCAGAAACGAACGGCACCACTGGCCAAAACACTCACGGGGTCCAGGCTACAAACACCCGGGCTGTGGCAGTCACGGTCACAGTGACTCTGCCCTGCAGCAAACACTTGGCAACTTCATGTCTTCTGGGGTGAGTGGGAGGGCGTGCCCAGGCATTTATAAACTGATACATATACTTGTATTCTCTTCCTTTTATGTCTCCATGCAGTGAAAGCATCTGAGTATTTCTGGAATGCTGTGTGTAGGTAGGTTACACAGCCCACCAATTGCATTTAAGGAGAGGAACGGTGACAACGTAAAATGTCTATGATGACTAAGGGGTGCTGGGTCTGATGGCACCGAGAACTACTGCTCCCAGCTGACAGGCCTCTGCCGATTCCCTGGCAGAGGCCGGGGTCTCCCTTTCCTCCAGGCCTTGCTACAGGCTGTTCCCTTGGCCTGGAGCCCCCGCTACCCACTTTTGTTCAGCTAATGAGTTTCTGCGACCCCTCCTCTGGGAAGCCTTCCTAGGCCCCCGCCAAGCCTGACTTAGCTCCTCTTCGTCGGTGTCCCCATGGCCCCCGGCTTTCCTCATCAGCACTGGCCTGAGCCAATTCCACGGCCGAGGCCATTTAAAGGAGCCCACATGCCAGTCTGACTTCTCTCTGCTCCTGCCAAGAAAGAAGGCAGGTGACTTACTGCTTTGGGGGCCACATATGATCCTGACAGGGTGCCCACGCCACTGATTAGGTCAAAGAGGTCGCTCAGGCCACTGCCGATGGGTGCTCCAAGATTGGCTGGTACTGCTGCTGTTGGAGGTGCCACAAAGTTGGTGCCCCCAATCTGGAAAGGGAAGAAATGAGTCAGAGGCAGCATCAGGGGCAGGGACATCAGGGGCTGGGAATGAGTACAACCTGGCTCTTTAGAATACACCGGGGGCCGGGGGCAGGGCAGCCTCCACATCAAGTCTAAGTTACAGAAATGAGACAGAGAGAGGTGGGTGGAGAAGAGAGGCTGAGCCCTCCCATGCCCTGCAAGCCTTGAGCCTTAGCAATAATCACTGGGAAAGGGCTGGGGACACTCCCAAATTGACACTCAGCCCATGGATAAAAGGAGGTCCCGAGACACACGGCTGGGTGGAGACACGCTACGCGGGCGGGTGCTCTCCCTCCCGGACATCAGAGAGGAGTTGTGGGACTGAGGGCTGGCAATTCCCGGGATGACAAGGCGATGAGTCATGGGTGGTGAGGACTGGGCAAGAATCCACGGCTATGGGGCCCAGTGGCAGCTGGATGCCAGTTGGTCAGGGCAGAGGCTGCCAGGACGCTGGACCAAAGCAGTGGCTCAGCAGGCGGGGCTGCTTTGACATCACCCGCCCCTTGGGATGCTGGGCCGGTGCTTTTGGGAGGAGCAAGGACGAAGGCTTGGTGACGCAAGGGTTGAACTGTACCCCTTCAGGTTCATCCCCCATCTCCAAGCGGAAGCAGGCAGGTGAAGAGAACAGGCAGCCACATGCAGAGAGAAAAGCCAGGAAGGAAGACAGAGAGAGAAGGGAAAGAGGGAAGAGATGAGTCAACTGTAGCTCCATCCGAGAGGAGTGTGGTGTGAGGCTGTGCCGGGGCCTACAGGAGGCCCAGACCTGTCTCTATGAAAGGCACCACCCCCACGTCTTCACCCAACACCCTCCCATCCTGCACCACAGCCCCTCCTGTCTCACCCTAGCGGCACTGATCGCCGGGCCCCTGCCCTCATGCTGCCCCCGTGGGGACCTGAGCCGAGCACAGCCAAATGAAGAGGCTTAGCCACCCCCAGTTGCCTGAGGACGCCCCAGGGAGACATCCAGGTCAGTCTCACCACTCCCCTCTCTCCCTGACCTCCCATGCCCTCTCAAATAGGCCTGGCTGGGCTGCTATTCCCAGCTGGGGCAGCATGAGGGTAAGTGGACACAAGTCTGATTCCTCAAAGCCAGGAACACCGTCGCCTTACAGGGCAAAGGCGACTGTGACGCCAGGATCAGGGCAAGGGCTAGGATGGGCTCCCTGCCCGGGGTCTCCTGGGACTCCAAGGTCTAACAAGGGAGTGGAATCCTGTCTGCCACTCAGGGGCTGTGTCACCTTGGAGGGAAGGCTGCCTGGCCTCTCTCAGCCTTGGCCTTCTCATCATAAGTAGGGAGCTCACAATTGCCTCCAACGGCAGATGGTAAGGACCCAATAGAATGTATCGGAGGCACCTGGCTGGTGCCTGGCCTGGAGGCATGTTCAGTGACTGCGCCTCTGAAGACCATTGTCAACATCATCCAGAGGGTCCACGACATACCAGGCTGTCAAGGCCACCGCCAAGAAGGTCCACAGCTCCCATCTGTACCGAGGAGGTGGCCAGGGGCGGGCCGCTTACCGGGGGGCCGAGGTCCAGGTTGAGGAGGTCACCCAGCAGGTCGCCCTGGGCGGGGATGACATCTGGCTGCTCCCCGGGAGGTGCTCCAGCAGGGGCTGTCTCAGGGCTCTCTGTGCTTTCATTCCTGCCAGGACACAGAAGGGAGAGAAGGTCAGTAGGGTGGAAGCATGAGGATGTCTCAGCAAGGTCAAAGAGACCCCAGCCTCCAGGCGCCTCCCCCAGCACAGGCACTGGGTCTCTTCACTGTCCCCAACAGGGCTGTCCACACGGCCCCCCTGCTTCCCCATTCCCACAGCAGACCCATCTTTTAGGCACTCCATGAGGATGAATGAAGGGAGAGGGCCGCCTGCTTCTACCCCTCAGCCCATGCTAAGGAGAAAACTGGATGCCAGCGCCCTAGGACGGTGCCGCCAGCTCACATCAACCACCTGGGAGCAGCAGAGGAGGAGGTTCGGACAGGGCGCTGGAATGAGACAGAACTGGTCTGAGTCCCAGCGCTGTTGGCTGTGGGGTCCTGGACCAGTCACTCAAGCTCTCCTCGTCTGTTGTTCCCATCTGATGAATGGGGACATTTGCTCTCAGAGCTGTCGTTAGGATGGAATGAGGTCATCTAGCAAATACCTCGCGTACAATAAACATCTGCTAAAAGGTGGTCAGTTTTCCTCAGACCCAGGCCTTGCCGGGGGACAACACACCAGGCCCGAGCGCCTGTGCTGCTAAACTGGGGAAGCAGGTGCGAGGCTCAGGCCCACGACTGGCCACTCTCACTCACGAGGCAGTGCGGGGTGGCAGGCTCTTGTGCATGATGCCCCGGCCCCCTTCCACAAAGGCACTGGGAGGCTTATGGTAGACAGAGGCCAGCGTGCCGACGTAGCAGATGAGCTCGTCCAGCAGCGTGGGCTCGATGAGGTCTGACTCTTCAGAGATGAGTGGCTTCTCCGCCAACACCACCTCCTTGGCTGCCACCGGGTCGGTGGAGAGCAGGCGCCAGTAGATGTAGCCACGGTCCCGCAGGTCCGGGTTATCTGAGTCCTTGTGGGCGTGAGGAGAAGCCCATGAAACAGAGCAGAGCAGAGCAGCCAAGTGAGGAGGAGAGGGAGACCTTCCTGCAGCCCCATGATCCAGGTGGGACACGGGGCTGGCCAGTGGGGACAGGAGTCCTGAGTGCTCCCACGAGCCTGCCCCTATACCGCCTATAGGGCTGTGCGCGGGCCCCGGGCTCATTCCCCATGGTGCTCTACTCCAGCCTGGCCACTCCTGTCTCTACTCCCAACTGCCCTCTGTGGCCTGCCCTTCCCGCCCCTATGCACAGACTCAGGTTTCCACGGGCCCTCTTTCTCCTCTCTCTGGTTTGTCTCAACTTCACTACTTGACCACCCTGAACTTTAATTTGTGTTCTAAGCTCCCTGAAGGCAGGGAGCTTGGGTTACTCTGGGGCTGGCAGCCAGTCCCACCCTCAAGATACCAGTCTTAGGAGTGGGCCTGACTTCCAGGTCTAGTTGCTGGAACAAAAGCTCCCCTGCTTCAGTGAGGGCTGTGCTGGGCACGGCGGGGAGGCTGGGGCACCCACCTGAGTGGCCAAACTGAGGACCTGCTGCACCAGCTCCTGTGTTTCTGTTGGCTTCTTCAGGAAGAGTTTCACGATGGCGGTCAGCAGCTGCAGCTGGACCTGCAGGGAGGGAACAGTGGTGACGAGGAGGACGTGTGGGCTTCACATGGGGATAGTGGGAAACCAAAAAGGCTTGAAGAGGAAAAGGGCGTTCAAAGTCCCTGGAAGCCAAGCACAGCAATTCTAGGTTTGGGGTTGTCACGGCACACAGGCAAAGGGCCGCCATGGGTGTTGGTGCCACTGACCAGCCAGACCTCAGCATCACTCACTCAGAAAGGAGCTGAGCAATGGACTATCCGGCAAACCCAAGCAGGCTGGGGGCTGTTACCCAGCCCTAGGGTTCTAGAAACCTGTCGGAGCTCTAGACGCTACAGCACTATGAGAGGCTCACATGTGTGGCTGGTATGCTTCTTATCAGGGCCATCTGTCAACAAGTGGTGACAGTACCATGGAGGCCCAGAGAGACTGCCATCAAGGAGCTGTGCTTCTATCAGAGGGTGGGAACCATTCCTGGTGGCCCTCCACCAGCCCCTGCCGCACACTTGGACATCCCTGAAGCTGGCCTCATCCTGGCCAACACCGCTTTGCCCTTCAGATCTCATGCCAACCCTACCTCCAGACCCCCGATGCTTCTGCAGCCTCTTCCACCTCTCACAGCACCACCAGTTGCTGGCTGTCCTGTGCAGTGAGCTCCCTGTGGGCTGCAGTGAGGTCTGTCTGGCTTACCGCTGTGTCACTAGTTACTGCTCGATCTAGTGCCTGCTGTATAGTAGGCACTTCAGAAATACTTGCTGACTGAAGAAATATCTATGCGAGAACAAGTCTCTACACATAATCCCTCCTTAGTCATGGCCTCATTTTCGCCAGTCCTAGGACAAGAGGGCAGCCCGAGGCTCCTGGAGTCAGGGGCAGTGCAGGAGCCCACATGCTGTGCCAGGGACAGGTCTGTGGCAGGAGGGCAGGAGTGGCAGTGCAGGAAGCCCAGCAGCAGCCGTGCTGGCGGCATCTCCGGGACCTGCCCAGCAGGAGGGCACTTGTGCAGGGAAGGCTGAAAGCGGCAGGCGGAATGGAGGACATGCGGCCCTCCAATTCTGGGACGAAGCAGAGTCTTTGCAATTTGGTTACACGTGGGCCAACAGCAGTAGGCTGGCTGTTTCCAAGGCAGGAGGCAGCCCAGCATCTGGCTTCTAGACTCTAGCCCCTGCCTGGGCGGCCAACGGGAAGCCATTCATCGCCATCTGTAAAAGGGAGGTGTGGCCTACTTCAGGGATTCTTGTGAGCTTTAAAAATGGCTTGCCTGGAGCTGGAGTCAGATCATACCTCATTTGAACTCCAGTTCTGTCACTTCCCAGCTGGGTGACCCTGGGCAAGTCATTTAGCTTCTCTGAGTCAGTTTCCTAATCTATAAAACAGGCATTACACCTCACAGGGTTAATGGGGAGTTGATGAGACCACAAATGTAAAGCAGAATCATGTATTCTGCTCTCTACAGAACAGCTGTCATCATAGTCATTATTACCCCTACTATCACACAAGGACTCTTGAAAAAGTTCTTCCCAACCCAGTCAGCTGGATGCCTGGAATTTTCCTCACTGTCAGATCTGCTGTGGTTCTGGTCAGGTATGCCTCAGGCTGTATTCCCAGAGGGTGCTCTGGCCAGGTGCCAGGGCCCTGCTCAACAATCCATTCCAGTTCCCTTCAACACACTAAGCTGTGAGCCTGTATATTTAGGGCAGACTTCCTGCAGTGATGTCATTACCCCGGCCATTCAGACAGGGTACAGCAGGACAGGGCCAGGCGCAGGCTGGGCTGATATACCACCCTGGCCAAAACTTTTTTTTTTTTTTTTTGAGATGGAGTCTCTCTCTCCCGCCCAAGCTGCAGTGCAGGCGGGTGATCTCAGCTCACTGCAACCTCTGCCTCCTGGGTTCAAGTGATTTTCCTGCCTCAGCCTCCCAGGCAGCTAGGATTACAGGCACATGCCACCACACCCAGCTAATTTTTGTATTTTTACTAGAGATGGGTTTTCAACATGTTGGCCAGGCTGCTCTTGCACTCCTGACCTCAAGTGATCTGCCTGCCTCAGCCTCCCAAAGTGCTGGGATTGCAGGCGTGAGCCACCGTGGCCAGCTGCTGACCAAGACTGTCTAAGTCTGCTGTCCATGGCTGGAGAGGCCTAGGAGTCAAGGATGAGGAGGTTCAATGAGACAATCTAAAATGAGTTCCTTAATTGCCAAGCCTAGCACAGTGGTACACGCCCATAGTCCTAGCTATTCGAAATCCCTTGAACCCAGAAGTTCAAGGCTAGCCTGGGCAACATAGTGAGACTCCGCCTCTAAAAAAAAAAAACCAAAAACCTTCAAATCGTCAGGCACTAAACAAATATTGTTTTGTTTTGTTTTTTTCCTTTGAGACAAGGTCTCACTGTGTTGCCTAGGCTGGAGTGCAGTGGTGTGATCTTGGCACATTGCAGCCTCAACCTCCCAGGCTCAAGCCATCCTCCCCACTAGGCCTCCCAAGTAGCTGGGACTACAGGTGTGTGCCACCATACCCAGCTAATTTTAATAGAGATGAGGTCTCACTATGGTGCCCAGGTTGGTCTCGAACTCCTGGACTCAAAAGATCCTCCTGCCTTGGCCTCCCAAAGTGCTGGGGTTACGGGTGTGAGCTACTGCACCTAGCTAACAAGTCTTTTTGTTTGTTTGGGTGGGTTTTGTTTTGTTTTGTTTTTGAGATGGGGTCTCGCTCTGTTGCCCAGGCTGGAGTGCAGTGGCGCCATCTTGGCTCACTGCAACCTCCACCTCCCAGGTTCAAACAATTCTCCTACCTCAGCCTCCTGAGTAGTTGAGATTACAGGTGCATGCCACCACACCTGGCTAATTTTTATATTTTTAGTAGAGACAGGGTTTCACCATGTTGATCAGGCTGGTCTCAAACTCCTGACCTCGTGATCCACCAGCCTCAGCCTCCCAAAGTGCTGGGATTACATGTGTGAGCCACCGCTCCTGGCCCTAACAAGTATTATTAAAAGAGCTTTGAACTGTGTCATGAACCAAAGACGCAAAGTGAACAGGCCACTGAATTACATCACATCCCCACAGCTACCGTTTACTGTGTTGGAGTGGGCACTTTACACACAATGTCCAACAGTCTTTGCAATCACTCTGTACTAGAGACAAGGAAATGGGTTTGGTGAGTTCAAGTAACTGTGCTCCAGGCCACACAACAGGGAGGAGCCTGGATCTCAAACTTCAGAGCTCTGTTTTTGTTCACAGCACCAGACTCCTGGCTTATCCCTCCCTGTCCAGCTTCTCTCACCCTGGCTTTTCAGCAGGCTTAGCTGCAAAAGACTGACCTACTACAGGTGCAGACGCACACCCCTACAGCAGCGGTTCCCAACCTTTGTGGCACCAGGGATCAGTTTTGTGGAAGACATTTCCACAGATGGGAGATGGGGATAGGGAGGATGGTTTCAGGATGAAACTGCTCCACCTCAATCATCAGGCATTAGAGTCTCATAAGGGAGGCACAACCCATATCTATCCCATGTGCAGTTCACAATAGGGTGTGCGCTCCTATGAGCTGCTGCTGATCTGACTGGATCAGGGAAGGTCTAATGATTTCATTTCACAGATGAACAAACTGAGGCTCAGAGGAGGGGTATGGACTCTGGGATGTCTTATACGAAATCCCGCACTCAGATCTGCTGGGTTACACTGCCCCAGTTGGGCAGCAAAAATTTCTGAGCTCTTGAACAGACTAACAGGCTGTTCCCAGGTAACTGAAAAAAGGGAAAATGACAAGCAGACACTCAACCTCATTCATAACAGAAATGCAAACAGAACTACAGTGAGGTACCCCTGTTAGCTATCAGGCTGGCATAAACAAAGCAGAGGTGGGAGAGGACAATGACACAGGTTATGCACAGCAGACTGTTTAAATGAGCACAAGACTGGGCAAATAAACAGCCACCAGGAGAGGCTGGTTAAATAAAGCATAAATGAATGAGAGCACGGTCTGTGGATGTATTTGTAACAGAAAAAGGCAAGGTCCTGAACAATTTGATCTGTTTAAAAATAAATGAGAGGGCAATGTAGATACAGTTGATTCTCACTACTTGAGCAGTCCATGTGTGTGAATCTGCCTACTTGCTAAAATTCACTTGTAGCCCCCAAATCAATACTCGTGGCGCCTTTGCAGTCATTTGCAGATATGTGCATGGCCATGAAAGCTTTGAGTTGCGTGACACACACATTCATAGCTGAGGTCAGATAAGGCAACACTTTGCCTTCCTGTTTCAGCTCTCATCCTGTAAACAAGCATCCTTCCCACCGCCTATTTAGTGCCATGTTTTTCACATTTTTGAGCTTTTTGTTGATTGCCTTGTTTAAAATGCTCCCAAGCATACTGAAGTGTTTGCCTAGTGTCCCCAAGTACAGAAGGCTGTGATGTGCCTCAGAGAAAACACATGTGCCACAAAAAAACAAAATATATTTAAAAAAAAAGAAAACACATGTGCTTGACCAGCTTCGCTCAGGCATGAATTACAGTATTGATGGCCATGAGTTCAATGTCAATGAATTGAAAATATATATAACTAAGGTGTCTTTAAACAGAAACACACATTTAAAAAGGTTATTAACTGATCAGTTGACAAAAACATTGTGTCTAGATGCTCACAGAAACCAAACTCCGTATTTCTCCCAGGAGCTGTGGTTCAGTACTTGCTAATTCAGTGTTTGCCATGACTATGGAACAGAAGCACCAGGAAAACTGAGAATCAGTTGTATGGATGTGTTAGCTCTCTCTCTCTCTCTGTGTGTGTGTGTGTGTGTGTGTGTGTGTGTTTAGGAAGGGTGGGTGCATGTGTATGTGTCTGTCGGTCTACTGGTGTATTCTGCAATGATCTCCTGAAGTTTCCTAAGAAATTGAGAGCAGTGGTGACCTCTGGGAGGAGAATTTGTGGGCTGCTTTTGTATCTTTTCAATTTTAAACCAAACCAATGTATTTCCTATTGAAATATGAATATGAAAACATAACCAAGAACTTTTGCCTGCCTTCCATGCACACCCCCACAGACCGCCTCATGTGTCCCCCTGACTTGACTGTACTGCAGTGAGGAGGAAAAGGGGTGGTGCCCATCGCCCACACAGCACTCATCTGTCTGTCTGTGCTGTTGACCAGGTATTAGGAAGGGAGAGTTTCATGGCAGTATGGGCCACAGCGGGGCTGAGCTGCCAGTCATGACTCACTCACACCCTGGCTGGCTTGCTGGCTCACCTGGGTGCTCTCGTCATGGAAGCCCTCGAGGAAGCTCTCCAGCAGCTCATCTGCATTGTCGATCCGCTCCGCATACTCGCCCACAATCCAGATCATGGCAGCCCGGGCCTCAGGCTCATCCAGCCAGTCCAGGTTCTCACACAGCGTGGCAATCACACTCTCATACCTGGGAGACCAGGGCACAGCCAGTATGTGAGCCCCGAAGGAGAAGAGGCAACCTGGGGAAGCCAGGCAGGGGGCAGGAGGAAAGGGGAACTGCCTCATAAGACCCCAAGGTGGTGGGTAAAGGAGATCTGAGTTTCATTTGTCACATATTAGCACTTATTTTGGCCTGGGGAGCAGAGGACGGGCAGTGTGGGTGAAATAAGAAAAAACAGGCCGGGCGCGGTGGCTCAAGCCTGTAATCCCAGCACTTTGGGAGGCCGAGGCGGGTGGATCACGAGGTCAAGAGATCGAGACCATCCTGGTCAACATGGTGAAACCCCGTCTCTACTAATACAAAAAATTAGCTGGGCACGGTGGCGCGTGCCTGTAATCCCAGCTACTCAGGAGGCTGAGGCAGGAGAATTGCCTGAACCCAGGAGGCGGAGATTGCGGTGAGCCGAGATCGCGCCATTGCGCTCCAGCCTGGGTATCAAGAGCGAAACTCCGTCTCAAAAAAAAAAAAAAAAAAAAAAAAAAAAAAAAAAAAAAGAAAAAACAAAGTGTTTCTTTTGAGAACGCTGCTTGTGGCAGAGAAGGAAGGAAGAGGAGAGAGATGACTCCTTCCTTTTCCGCCCTGCCATCCCCGTCCCCAGCCAGAGGCAGATGCCCTCTCCCTGGGAGGGTAGGCACGCACTTGTTGGGGTACTTGCGGAAGATGTCCTTGATGACCACGATGGCCTCCTTGACCACGTAGTTGACCTTGGTCTGGATGAGGTCGAGCAGCGTGCTCACACAGCACTCCGCAGATTGCTGCACGGGAAGAGGAGAATGTGGGCCAGGTCCCCACACCCCATTTCCAATAGAGCCTCTGATGACCATGCCGTGGCCGAGGGCTCCAAGTCACTCCTCAAGCACCTTCCTCGTCATAGCGGGAAAACAGGAAAACTCTCTCCCCAGAAAACAGGGGAGAACCAAATCATGGCCCTAGGATGGCAGGGGCATGGGGAATGAAACTGAGGAGAAGCCAGAGGCAGAGCTTCTGAGAGCAAGGTGACTACCTGCAGTCCAACCCCACCTCTCTTTTTATTTGTTTCAGAAAGGGGACTCCTGTGACCAGAACGCTCACAGAACCTCTGACTGTTTCTGCCTTTATTTTCACATGCTGCTCTCATGGCCTGCTCTGAGGGAGATTTCTCAGGATGGCATCACAGGCTCCAAGGCGAGCACGCCTCGAGGGCATAGTCGGGGGATGACCAGCTATCCCAGGACCCTCTAGTCACCAGTGGACCCATTTAAGGAAAATCTGGCTTAGTGGTCAAGGAACATCTCCACAGACAGAGAAAGGAAGGGGATAAAATGCCAGGACGCTGGGACGCTTGGACACAGGGGCGCGTGGGCAGCTGAATGATGACAGTATTTGCCAAAAAATGTTCAACAGGCAGGGCCCTTGCCCAGAGCTCTGTGAAGTGAACGCGAAGTCCACCAAGGCCACCGCTGGCTTGTGGCTGCCCCAGCATCTTGGCAAACGCTGCAGCAGAACCCTGATTATGATGGGTTAATTCAATCTACAGCAACTCCAAGGCCTAAAGGATTCTACAGAGTGAGAAGGAACCCCGCCAGATCTGCACAATACTCGCCATGGGGGCTGCGGTGGTAAGCCTCAGGCCTTTCCAGACCACAAGCAAGCTGGTAGATTCTGCTCGAATCAGACTGGTTTCCTGGTTTCGGCTCCCTTTCCCTTCTCCAGCCAAGGACGGAGTCCCAGGCCCTCACCTCCACCTTGATGGCACAGCGGCCAATGGCACGCACAGCCTTCCGTACGAAGTCCACATCCACTTCTGTTGCATACTCTTTCAGCTCCGCCAACACCTGTGGTCCAAACAGAAAAGATGGGGTTGGCGGGGGACCTGATGGGGCAATCTGTTGGAACACTCCTGGGCAGTGAATATACACAGACTCCCTAGGAGAATGGGATTCTGCCTCCTGCTCCAAGTGGAAGGCCCAAGGGAGGGAGAGAGCTGGCAGGTGCCTGAAAAGGAAAGCAGGGCTGGACAACCTTATTTTGGGTGGATGTAGCTAACATATCCAATACCACTTTGTAAGGGATGACAGGTGATAATAGAAACTTTTAGTTTTGCTCTTGTTGCCCAGGCTGGAGTGCAATGGTGTGATCTCGGCACACCGTAACCTCCGCCTCCTAGGTTTCAACTGATTCTTCTGCCTCAGCCTCCGGAGTAGCTGGGATTACAGGCATGCACCACCAGGCCCAGTTAATTTTGTACTTTTAGTAGAGACGAGGCTTCTCCGTGTTAGTCAGGCTGGTCTCAAACTCCTAATCTCAGAAGATCTGCCAGCCTCGGCCTCCTGAAGCACTGGGATTACAGGCGTGAGCCACCACGCCTGGCCGAGAAACAGTCTTTAGTAACAAAAGCATCAGTTCTTTTACTTGCTTACTAAGTCCCATGTCCCATGCTAAACTCTTCGTAAGATCAACCGTTCATGGTGAGACTGGTCCGCTGGCCCAGAGCCCACAGTTTGGTGGTGGTGGAACTGTCTCACACCAAGCCTGTGCCCTAATCATCACATGCTGCTAACCTGGGCAATGTTGGCCTGGGAGGCCAGGCGGATCATGATGTCCAGCTTCTCCAGCTTCACGTAGATAGGGTCGTTGTACTTCACGAAGAACACCTTCATCTCATGCTTCAAGATCTCAGGCCTGGTGGTGGGGCAGGATGCCCGGAGAGCAAAAAACAAGGCATAAACTCCGTGAGAAAACCCCCTCCACATTTGCTGGGACATTTCTGGCATCTGAGGTGGACCCTGATGTTTGTGAAGGCAGAGTCACTGCCATGGCTCCTAGGCAGAGGGCCCACCAACCGGCCTGAGCGAGGCTCTGACTGGCCCCTGTGTGCCTGAGCACATCACCGAAAGGGACAGGGAGCACAGTGAGAGACTCCAGAGGCAGCGGGTCTCACGGGACGGGCTTGGGCATCAGACACATCTCAGCCCCAGTCCCGGCCTGTGACCTCAGGCCTGTTTGCTCACCCATGAAATGACATTGACACTGGACAGAAACACATTACCACTGCAGGTCTGGGACTGCTAGCCTCAGAAGGCCTGGCGCGTGGCAACTTGGATTTTGGAAGTGTTCCACCATTCCCTGAATGATAAAGGTATTTACCTGTGCCTAGACCATTATACAAAGAATATAGTTTATGCTGAACATGTGCTTCCCTCCTGTGAGTCTGGACTTTGGGTAGGTGCCTCCAATAACAAGCTTGGGTGCCAAGTCTCAAATAGGCTTCCCTGGGCAGAAACACTGCACACACGATGCCACATTTTGCTGGGGGAGGAGTGTGCTCTGTGTGACTCCCCAAGGCAAGGAGCAGGTACAAGGAGGCCTCTCACAGATCCTCCAGACTCCGCCTCTGTCCTTCTCCCCTGTGACCCAGTCGGGCAGCCCTGCTCTGCTGCTGATAGATCTTTGCTGTGGGTACAGCTATATGCTCAGTCCTGGCTGGGCGTGGTGGCTTGCACCTGTCATCCCGGCACTTTGGGAGACTGAGGCAGGAGGATTGCTTGAGCCAAGGAGTTCAAGACCAGCCTAGGCAACATAGCAAGACCCTGTCTCAAAAAGAAAAAATATATTTAAAAAATATATGCTGAGTTCTGTGAGTACTGCTAGTGAATCCTGAGCACGAGGGTGGTCTTGGGATCCCAACACGGGCACAGACCTCATCAGCCTACTGTGAGATCTAGCATGATCGATGCCTGCCTCAAAGAAGCATTGCTAGGCAGGAGCTGTCACGAGCTGGGCCCTTTCACATGTGTCATTGTTCCTCCCTCAAAGGCTACATCCTTCTGCCTTCTGCCAGTATCACCCACCACATTTTTCCTGGACAAGGAAATTTCAGAGAGGATGAGAGGCTGGCACTAGGTCACATGGCCAATGTCAGTAAGGATGGCAGTGGGACGAGAATCACCTGCCTCTGACTCCTACTCATATGCCCTTCCAGAACAGAAAGGAGGAAGGAAAAGGTATGAGGGCAGACAGTGAGGAAGGGGAAAGACAGGACAGAGAGAAAGGAGGAAACAGTACTCTGTGCTGCTGTGCACACTGCGGAGAGGTCCTGGTCAAGCAAGGAGCCTTTGTCGTGCCCCACGGGAGAGGCAAGACCCCGAGATGGGTAGCAGGAAGATGATTTCTGCAATTAGGACTTGGCAAAAGCTGCCCAGCCACATCTCAAGACCAGGGCAGGGCATGTCTCAGTGACACAGACTTCTTAAGAGATTTACCATGTTAAATATAGCACAGGAAACCCTGCACGCTGATCTGCTCTACTAGTCACTACGCCGCATTAAATTCGTGACCCAAGGGCATTGGCGTATAAAGACCCATGCTGCAACCGGGAAGCCCGAGTTTCATCCCTTGGTTTAGGAACTCAGAAGGCTTTCCCATCTTTACCTCCCTAATATCCCAATTCGACCAGTATCTCTAGGTCCCCCAGAGAGTACTAAGACCCAGAATGATGCTACGACCAGGAGGATGTGCTATCTTTTAAGAGAAAATGACTAACGAGGCCCCAGTTCTCTGTGTAGCCCCACTCCCAGCCACAGGGCCTGCTGTAACATACAAATCATCAACAGTTGCTACAGTCAAGTTCCCACTGCTGACTGAGCCATGTGACCAAGAGC
This sequence comes from Aotus nancymaae, assembly GCF_030222135.1. Classification (NCBI taxonomy): domain Eukaryota; kingdom Metazoa; phylum Chordata; class Mammalia; order Primates; family Aotidae; genus Aotus; species Aotus nancymaae. The sequence goes on from NW_026988491.1 coordinate 4,303,264, forward strand.
TGCGAGGAGAACTCAAGGTCAATCCCACTCCCCAGAGCTGCAGGGCTCCGCCACTCAGAGCCACTTCAGAGGAAGAAGGGGATCATGCCACGAACCCCTCAGACCCAGCACCGCTCAATGGTTTTTCTGCTCCCGCCTACCCTCCACTACCAGACTGCGTGCCCTGGGTGCAGCGGCTCACTGCTGCAGCCATTCTCACGGGAGGAGGGAAGCGGGCGGCACAGCATTCGGAGTGAGTCCGATGCACCCCTCCCCCAGACCTCGAGGTTGATGCAAAGTCCAACAGTTCCTCAATTTCTTGTAGTCCTCCAACCTCAGAGAATTTGACTACAGCTATGGACCCTGTCCCCAAAGAAATGCACACAGATACGCGAAATCTGACAGCCCATTTCAGGACGGCTCTGTGGACTGTGAACCCAGTATCTAGTTTAAGCACCAAGCTAGTCTTTACACAGCCTGCTTCGTGGTTAGGTTAAGCCAGGGCTTCTCAACCTCGGCACTGCTGACATCGCCGGCTGGACAGTTACTGTGAAGGGCTATTCTGTGCACTGTAGGATGCTGACCAGCACTCCTAGCCTCTGTCACTAGAAGCCAGTAGCATGCCCCCCCAGCTGTGAAAACCAAAGTATCTCCAGACACCGCCAAATGTCCCTCAAGGGGCAAAGTTGCTCCTTTGGTTAAGCTGTTCTGGGTTAAGCTATTTGAGACTTCCTGCGTGGTGACAGGTCAGTTTCCTTTGAGAGCCCCCATTCCCAGCAGAAAAGGCTCCCCGAGGGGTACGCATGGCACTTGTGTGTAGTGACCTCAGTACCTTTTCTGCACGATGAGATTGATGTTGCGCAGAGCCACGTACTGCAGCTCCGGCTCGGCCGACAGCAGTGTGACCAGGGGTGGGGCCAGCTTCTTGAGAAGTGTGCCGTAGTAGTCCAGGTCCTTAGACAACATCTCCATGAACTTCATCAGCACCTTCACAGCAGAGAGCACCACAGCAGAGTTGGCGTGGGAGAGCCTGGGTGTGACCCGCTCACAGATGCTGGGGTCCATCCGTTCCAATGCGGCAAACAGGAAAGACAAAGGGAAACATCCTGCTTTTAGTTCTCAAACCAGCATGTCCAGGCCAGGCGCGGTAGCTCACGCCTGTAATCCTAGCACTTTGGGAGGCTGAGGCAGGTGGATCACTTGAGGTCAGGAGTTTGAGATCAGCATGGGCAACATGGTGAATCCCTGTCTTTACCAAAACATATACAAATTAGCCAGGCATGGTGGCGAGCACCTGTAGCCCCAGCTATTTGGGAGGCTGAAACACGAGAATTGCTTGAACCCAGGAGGTGGAGACTGCAGTGAGCCGAGATCATGCCACTGCACTCCAGCCTGGGCAACAGAGTGAGACCTTGTCTCAAAAAAAAAAAAAAAAAAGAGCATGTCCAGCCTAAGCAAAATTGTGAGACCCTTCTCTACTAAAAGTAATTTTACACACTAGCTGGGTATGGTAGTACACGCCTGTGGTCCCAGCTACTTGGGAGGCAGAGGCAAGATTGCTTTGAGGAGTTCGAGGCTGCAGTGAGCTATGATTGTGCCACTGCGCTCCAGCCTGAGTGACAGAGTGAGACCCTGACTTAAACAAACAAGCAAGCAAACATGTTTTTTGTAGGAGAAAGATCTAAATCTTGGTTCTGCTACCTGCTAACTAACCCCCAGCAGGTTCAGATCACTCTGGGCCTCAGTTTCCTCATCTATAGAATCAAGATAATGATGCCTACTTCACAGGATTGCTAGGGGCTTAATGAGATAATGCATGTAAAGAACAAGGCCGGGCGAGGCTGCGGTGGATGGATTGCTTGAGCCCAGCAGTTTGAAACCAGCCTGGGCAACACGGTGAAATCCTGTCTCTACAAAAAATATAAAATTAGCTGGGCATGTTGGCACACATCTGTAGTCCTAGCTACTTGGGAAAATTGACTGAGCCCAGGAGGTTGAGGCTGCAGCTCCAGCCTGGGGGACAGAGATCCTGCCTCAAAAAAAAAAAAAAAAAAAGAAGCAGCAGCACAGTGCTGGCATGTAGTACATACTGTATAGATGCCAACCCCCACTTCATTCCCTTTACCTCTCTAAGCTGCAGCGCCCTCATCTGGAAAATGGGGGATGATGAGAGTTGCATTAAAGACTCTGTAATGTATGGAAAGCACCTGGCAGAGCCCCAGACACCCAGTGAGAATTCAGTGAGCAGCGGCTCTGGTGCTACCCATCTCCTGAACTCAACGGAGGTGCCCTGGACTTCTGTGAGCTCCCAGGCCAGGCTGTGTCTGTGCCCTCAGGAGACACTGAGCTGACTGCCCCAGGCAACTCTCCTGCCTGCCTTGCTCTGGAGAGGTGGGAAGCAGGCAGGCTTCCCTTTAGGTGTGTCTGAGGGTGGGTTGCGGGGCAAGGCCCTAGAAGGGGCCCACTAAGGCCTGAGGACCAATGCCTGGTTGGAGCCCCTGAGGACCCTGATCTGGCAAGCAAGGGGCAGCCTGCTCACCTCTGGGCCTCACGGTCATCCTTGGGCGTATAGTTGGCCAGGCAGTCCAGGATGAAGATCTGGCCCCACTCGGTGCACTCATTCAGGGCTGTCAGAAGCTTGTTGATGGACTGTGGGTTCAGATCGAGCAGATTGCTGCTGGGGTGAGACTCCGCGATTTCTGAGAGCGCTGCTACTGCATTGGCCACCACCTGGCTGAGAGGGTGAAAGGGGCAGAGACTGGGGGTGCTGCTCACAGGCCAGGGGGCAGTGGGGCTGATGATGCGGGCTGGTCAGAGGTCAAATATCCTGAAAGGAATATGACTCGATGGGCAGGCTCTGGAGCTGCAACGAGACGCACTCCAAGCAGTCACCCTGCTGACTCCTCTGCAACCTAGCTCAAAAACAAGTGTGCCTGCCATTTAGAAAAACAAGACATAGCTCCAAGTGCCTAGCCATAGAAAGCATTTCCAGCTTCCTAACACAGCACCCCTGTGTACCAGCAACAGCGGCTCACTTCAATGCTTGTCAGCCGTGCTTCTTAGAGCTAAGGGATTCCTTCGGAGTTCCTCGAGGCTACTGGGAGTGGATGGGGGCTGGAGAAGAGGGGCTTGCCAGGTGAAGCTCCAGGCCCACAATCCATTTCCACTAGAGTAGCTGGTTTTCTTTTTTTTTGAGATAGAGTGGCACTCTATTGCCCAGGTTGGAGTGCAGTGGTGTGATTTTAGCTCACTACAACCTCCGCCTCTCGGGTTCAAGTGATTCTTGTGCCTCCACCTCCCAGTAGCTGGGATCGATTACACACATGCACCACCAGGCCCAGCTAATTTCTGTATTTTTATTAGAGATGGAGTTTTGCCATATTGGTCAGGCTGGTCTCAGACTCCTGACCTCAGGTGATCCTCCCGCCTCAGCCTCCCAAAGTGATGGGATTACAGGCGTGAGCCACTGCGCCCAGCCTGTTTTTTTTGTTGTTGTTGTTGTTTTTGAGACAGAGTCTCACTCTGTTGCCCAGGCTGAAGTGCAGTGACACAATCTCAGCTCACTGTAACCTCTGCCTCCTGGGCTCAAGCAATCCTCCTACCTCAGCCTCCCGAGTAGCTGGGATTACAGGCACACGCCACCATGCCCAGCTAATTTTTGTATTTTTAGTAGAGACAGAGTTCTGGTTGTTGGCCAGGCTGGTCTCAAACTCCTGACCTCAGGTGATCTGCCCACCTTGGCCTCCCAAAGTGCTGGGATTACAGGTGTGAGCCCCCACATCTGGACTTAGGCAGCTGTTTTTAAGTGTGTTCTGCATTGTTTCTAACTTTTCCCTGTGGCCCGTCCAGGGCTCCAGTGCCCATCCCTGTACTAGCCACTCAGTACTGTGTGTGGCAGTTGCTCAGCGTTTCTGCTCAGAGTGGGATGGCTGGGTTTGTGCATTCATATTATTTTTTACTTTTTCTCTCTTTTTTTTTTTGTTTTACCACTACTGTTCCAGCATGTGCATTCTTCATTTTAAACACGCCCTGACAAACTGCCCTCCAAACTGCTGCCACCATCATGGGTAAGGAGACTGTGGGGTTCCATATCCTGCTACATCTGGATGTCCCGTCTTCCAGGCTATGCTACTTCAAGGGTGGCCCTCTACAACCCAGCAAAGATGGGGAGAAGGGAAAAGCACCCCACATGCAGCATTGGTCTTGGTGAGAGGACAGCAACACTAACAGTGACTAGAAGGGGAAGGAGGGCACTAGTATTGATCACACACCCACTGTGTGCCAGGCCATGCCAGGCACGTCACCTTCACAGCACTCCTGCCCACTATGTAGAATTAGATCCATCTCACTGATGAAGAAGACAGTCCTGGAAGCCTAGGCAGTGCTCCAGGTTGTGCAGCTAGTCAGAGGGTGAGAAGGGAATCCAGGTCCAGCTCCCTCCAAAGAGGATGCCTGAACCACCACAGGCACATGAACAACTGGCACCCCAGCCAGGCTCTGACTTCTACGTACTCAGGACTGCCTGGTGAAGGGTCAAGCCAACGTCTTCCCAAGCAACCCAGGAGGCGGTGGAGGAGGCACGGTGGGTGGCAGTGGCTTACCATGGGGTTAGAGTCGGAGATGAGGTCTTTAAGGGTGTCCAGGAAGCCCTGATCCTCCACCCGCTGGGCATTGATGTCGTGAAGCTTGGTCACGCACACAGCTGCTGTCTTGCACACGTATGGATCCTCATCCTTCAGGCACTTCCGGAGAGGCTCACATAGGTACTCTGTGATCTTGTCAACGCGGATGCAGCCCATGGTCCGCACCGCCAGGGCTCAGATGAGGGGGTTGGGGTCCTCACAGTCCTGAGGGGAACCAGCCATCGGCCAGGGCAGGGGTGGGATGAGCCATCTGTGCTTCATATTCTCCCTGGCCTGCAGCTCTGAGCCCTGCTAAGCTGAGCAACATCAGATGGCTGCTGTGGATCTCTACCAACTACAGCCAACAGCAGCCAAAGTAAATGCTATGTAACCAGCACCCATGCCAGCTCTGCACATCATCTCCTCTTATCCTCACAGTAAAAATACAATACTGGTCCCATTTTATTGATGATGAAACTGAGGCTCTCAGGAAGGCTTGGAGCTCATCCGAAGCCACAGAGCAGAGCCGTGATTCAAACTCACATCCACCTAGCATCACAGCCCAATTTTTCCTCTGGCCACAGAAGCCTCATATCCCCATATCTGAGCATGGACAGGACTCAGAGGAAGCTAAGATTCTAAAGGTATGCAGATTCACAGGTAGTAAACATTAGGAGAAAATGAAATTAAAATAAAGGTGCACAGAGCTGACAATTCAATCTGAAGGACAGAAAATGGAGTAAGCAGCAGTCTAGAAGGGGAACAGAGAAGCTCTCAGACACCTGCTAATTCCTGTCCTGGCAAAGCATGCACAGCAGGGCCCAATCAGGGTGGTGAGGGGATCGACAGGCCTTGCAGGACCTCACACAGGATGAGTTAGGCAGCGGCCTTGGCATCTGGTTTTCTGGGAAGTGGGAGCCCTCTGCTGGAGGAAGAGGCCTGCAGGCTGGGCGGGCACGGGCAGTCCAAAAGTCTGAATTCCATCCAGCGCCACAGGGCACCACCCCAAAGAGACTGAGGGGAGACAGAGCCTTAAGCACCCCATTCCCCCATACCCCCATGCCCACCAAGCTCCTGCTCACCTTCACAAAGGTGTTGACGGCCATAATGGCCATGTCAGGCTGACTCTTGGCATAATTCATCAGGTAGAGGTATACCAGCTTCTTCAGCTCCAGGTTGTCCGTCTGCATGCAGTTCACCACATCAGGGAAGAGGGCACTGAAAGGTCAAAACGGTGTCAGCAAGGGAAAGGCTGAAGAAAGAGGAAGATTTTCAGGCTGCTAACTAGTGGGTGGGAGGACGGTGGTAGGAGAGAAAGGAGAGACACACTGGATGACTTCCTGGTAAAAGGGAGGGTATCGGATGTGCTGTTAACAATCAACACCTATTGGTAGAAAGAGAATCCCAAAGGGTAATTTTAAAAGCAGAAAAAGGGCCGGGTGCAGTGGCTCATGCCTGTAATCCCCGCACTTCGGGAGAGTGAGGCGGGCGGATCACAAAGTCAGGGGTTCGAGACCAGCCTGGCCAATATGGTGAAACCCTGTCCCTATTTAAAAAACAAAAACAAAAATTAGCCGGGCGAGGTGGCAGGTGCCTGTAATCCCTGCTACTCGGGAGGCTGAGGCAGAAGAATCACTTGAACCTGGGAGGCGGAGGTTGCAGTGAGCCAAGATCACATCACTGCACTCCAGCCGGGGTGACAGAGTAAGACCCCATCTCAAAAATAAATAAAAAAAGCAGAAAAAGTCCTTGGTTCTTTTCATACAGTTCAAACATGAATTCTGGAGCCCGCCAAACCCAGCACTGCCTCTTGCTAGCTGTACGATGGAGAAATTCCTTTGTCACCTGCCCCCTTGCCCTGAGTCTCAATTTCCTCACTTCCAAGGAAGGTGCAATAGAAACTCACTTCACAGGGCCTTTATGATAACTGAATGAGACAACATACTTAGGTATCTGGTCCTTGTTATCTGGGAGGTGCTGAGTAAATGAAAATGACTCTTTCTCCCTCTCTGATACTTAACGTGGCGCCTTACATTGGGCTGCTGGTTCTGGGGGGTCGCAGGGAAGCAGGATGGCTCACACTGCTTTCACCGCAAGCTCTGACACCCACTAAGAACCAGCACAGCATGCATGGAGCACACACCATACACCAGGCTTGGTGCTAAGAGCTTTACATACTTGATCTCATTTAACTGCCCTAAGAAGTCAGGGGATGATCCCCATTTCACAGAATACTGAGGTTCATAAATGTCAAATAACCTGCCTGGAGGAGCCAGGCTCCTGGAGGAGGAACAAGGTTTGTGCTCACGACCACTGGGTGGAACCCTTTTCAACGTGGCACATGGTCCCAGAGTCACAGGCCTTAAAATAAGAAATTTGGTTAGAGAGCAATTTTCTATCTTGGAATCATCAGATCCCCTGTCAATTCTTATGTGTTTACAGGCAAGGACGTGTCAACACAGAGACTTAAGAAGTCAAAGTGAACTTCCTGAGCCCCAACAAGCAGGAGTGCTGCCAAAGCCAAAATGGATGTATCACCTTGGAAGATGACACACCAGGAAGAATGGGGAGGAGGAAGGAGGAAAAACTGCTGATGAGGACGACTCGCTCTTTGGGGCCAGTCATATCTACAAAGCCAGCTCTTCTGAGACGGAAGAACAAAGATGTTTCTCCTCTGTGAGGAGGCGACAGTGGTGTTCTGGGTGAAGGAGAGCGGCTTTGTCCTGGAAGAAATCTGACTTGGAAGGAGGGCCAGCTGTCCAGCAGGCGCCTGCTCCCTTTGCGGCTCTGGCTTCCAAAGGGCTCTCTGCAGAGCTGCTTTCCAGAGCTGCTGGCAGGAGGTCCTTGCTGGGGGTTGATCCATGCGAAAGTCTGGAGTAGTGGGAGCCTATCTTGGGACCTGGAGGGGAGCTGCTCTACATCAGCACCTAAGCTACGAGGCACAGGGCTGGGTACCACGAGGGCATGGGTGAAAGCAGCCTGGATTTGGATTTCAGAAGAACTGGGCTTGAGTCCTAGTTCTGCCATAAACCATGTGACTCTTAGGCAGTCGCTTTATGTTTTTATTTCTTTGGCAGTAAAACCGTCATTACCTACAATATGGGAATTGTAAGGAACTACTAAGAAAACAAATCTGAAAATGTTCTGTGCAGACTCTCAAATACTGTGCAAATATTAAGCTGTTATAAAATCCAGTACCTGCCTTTGAGATTTTGCAATCTGGTGAGCAGGTAAACACAAGTACACAAAAGAGAACAGTCTCCATTTAGTGCTGGGTGATGGGAACCGAGAGCAAATGCTTTGAGTTTGAGGTAGTGGGCTGGCAACAGGGAAAGGCAGACCTTGATTGGGTTTTTAAAGATGGGAAGACAAGCTGGGTCACTGGGCACTCCCACAGGGGAAGCATGAGCCAAGGTGCATCAGCCATTCTACATACAACCTGCTCCAGCCGTCAGGTGCAACAGAGGTTACAAACAGGTGACATATTAGAGAAATCCAATCTGGCACGTGTGTTTTACTTGCACCATACAGTGTTGGTTTAATATTATTTGGCTACTTAAGACAGGGAGATTTAAAATTAAAAATACAGCTTTCCCATTCTCTTTTTTTTTTTTGAGACGGAGTCTCACTCTGTCACCCAGGCTGGAGCACAGTGGTGCAATCTCAGCTCACTGCAACCTCTGCCTCCCAAGTTCAATCGATTCTCCTGCCTCCGCATCCCAAGTGCTGAGATTACAGGCACGCACCACCATGCCCGGCTAATTTTTGTATTTTTAGAAGAGATGGGATTTCACCATATTGGCCAAGCTGGTCTTGAACTCCTGACCTCATGATCCACCCACCTCAGCCTCCCAAAGTGCTGGGATTACAGGTGTGAGCCACCACGTGCGGCCCAGATTTCCCATTCTTTTTAAAAACCAGAAGACCTGGCCAGGCGCAGTGGCTCACACTGTAACAGCACTTAGGGAGGCCAAGGCAGGTGGATCACAAGAGGAGATAGAGACCATCCTGGCCAACATGGTGAAACCCTGTCTCTCCAAAAAAAAAAAAAAAATTAGCCAGGCATGGTGGTGGGCACCTGTAATTCCAGCTACTCGAGAGGCTGACGCAGGAGAATCGCTTGAATCAGGGAGTCGCAGGTTGTAGTGAGCCGAGATTGCGCCACTGCACTCCAGCCTAGCGACAGAGTGAGACTCTGTCTCAAAAACAAACAAATGCACACACACAGACACACGCATGCGAGCACACGTGCGCGCGTGCCCATACATTCACACACGCACCCCCTCCTCCCTGAAGACCAGGCCACACTGAATCCTCTTTCCTAGTCAGTAGTGATCCTCTGGAGTTTCTGAGAAGGTTCATGCCATACTCACTCCATCGCCTGCTGCTTTTCCCACCTATTCTAGTTAACTGACTCCATCACCACCTGACCTGTCAGTACCAGGGCTTTCCTGTGTAAACAAAACCTTCTATTGGGCAAAAAAGTTTTATGAAGGGAGCTGTATTAGGGGAGACATGGATCCCTAGACAACCTAAAGGAGAGACTGAAGTGGACCCAAGCTATAAACCCTCCCCTGTCAGCCAGCTTCCAGCTGCCACCAGGCCCACTCCTGCATACCTGACATCTTTGCCCACGGTCATTGATGCAATCACTTTCTTCACTGCCTCCTTCTTCTTCTCCTTCTTGTCACTGTTGAGCTCTGCCTTCAGCTTGAAGATTTCCCCTAAGGAAAGGAGGCAAGCATGAGTGATCCCTCCCTACCCTGCCAAGGAATGATTCCCTATACTTAACTTCCAAAAGAACTGGAGGGAGGCACGTCAGACATCCTATGCTGTTGGCTGAGGGCAGCTTCAGGCCCCTGGCCTCAGGTGAGACAGGCAACAGTGAGGGACAACTGTTAGGACAGGAATTAACAAGATGGAAGCTTGCAGGCCCGGCACAGTGGCTCACACCTGTAATCCCAGCACTTAAGAGGCTGAGGATCACTTGAGCCCAGGAGTTTGAGATTAGCTGGGGTAACATAGTGAGACCTCATTTCTACAAAAAAAAAAATTTAAAATTAGCCGGTGTGGTAGCACGTGCCTGCCGTGCCAGCTACTCTGGAGGCTGAGGCTGGAGGATCATTTGAGCCCCTCTAGGTCGAGGCTGCTGTGAGCCATGACATCACTACACTCCGGCCTGGGTGACACAAAGTGAGACCCTGCCTGTCTCAAAAAAAAAAAGGGCTGAGAGGCCCTGCTGGATTGAAGCCACAGGAACCATGAAAGCTACAAAGGTTCTGAGGAAGACAAAAGCATCAAAAACATGACAGCAGGCTCTGCTCAGCCAGAGAGCTAAAAACCCAGTGGAAGGCAAGCTGTTATCAGCTACCCTCACTCAACCAAAGGCCCTTAAAAGCCTCAGTGCAATAGAACCTGAGTACTTAAGGCTTGCAGGGAGAGGGGAGAATTTGTTGACTCCCACACTGAGGCCTTTCCTGTTTTCTTCAAACCTCTAATTAAAACAGCTTGCAAAACTGGCTAACCATATGCAGAAAGCAGAAACTCGACCCCTTCCTGACACCTTACACTAAAATTGACTCCAGATGGATTAAAGACTTAAACATAAGGCCTAACACCATAAAAACACTAGAAGGAAACCTAGGCAAAACCATTCAGGACATAGGCGTAGACAAGGACTTTATGACCAAAACACCAAAAGCATTGGCAACAAAAGCCAAAATAGACAAATGGGACCTAATCAAACTCCACATCTTCTGCACGGCAAAAGAAACAGTCAATAGAGTGAATCGGCAACCAACAGAATGGGAAAAAATTTTTGCAGCCTACCCATCTGACAAAGGGCTGATATCCAGAATTTACAACGAGCTAAAAAAGATTTACAAGAAAAAAACAAGCCCATTCAAAAATGGGCGAAGGATATGAACAGATACTTTACAAAAGAAGACATACAAGAGGCCAACAAACATATCAAAAAATGCTCATCATCACTGGTCATTAGAGAAATGCAAATCAAAACTACATTGAGATACCATCTCACGCCAGTTAGAATGGCGATCATTAAAAAATCTGGAGAAAATAGATGCTGGAGAGGATGTGGAGAAATAGGAACACTTTTACACTGTTGGTGGGAGTGTAAATTAGTTCAACCACTGTGGAAAACAGTGTGGCGATTCCTCAAGGACCTAGAAATAGAAATTCCATTTGACCCAGCAATCCCATTACTGGGCATATATCCAAAGGATTATAAATCGTTCTACTATAAGGACACATGCACACGAATGTTCATTGCAGCACAGTTTACAATAGCAAAGACCTGGAACCAACCCAAATGCCCATCGATGATAGACTGGACAGGAAAAATGTGGCACATATACACCATGGAATATTATGCAGCCATTAAAAATGAGGAGTTCGCGTCCTTTGTAGGGACATGGACGAACCTGGAAACCATCATTCTCAGCAAACTGACACAGAACACAAAACCAAACACCATATGTTCTCACTCATAGGAGGGTGTTGAACAAGGAGAACACATGGACACAGGGAGGGGAGCACTATACACGGGGGTCTGTTGCGGGGGAGTGGGGGGGACAGCGGCGGGGGGAGTTGGGGAGGGATAGCATGGGGAGAAATGCCAGATATGGGTGAGGGGGAGGGAGGCAGCAAATCACACTGCCATGAATGCACCTATGCAACAACTTTGCATGTTTTTCACATGTACCCCAAAACCTAAAATGCAATAAAAAAAAAAAAATAATAATAATAATAAAATAAAAACAGCTTGCTCAGGGTTTCACTTCCTGAGACACAAGGGGTTGCTCAGCTCTGAAAATGGGAATTCAGCTGCTCTATGAGAGCTCAAGCATGTAACAAATTGTTCTGAAGAATTTGATGATGTGAAAAAAACAAATGAGGAAGTAGACTTGTCTGGCCCTGCCATGGACAGATAGTCAGGACCCCAATAACAGGTTAGGAGGGCAGATGTTATTTCCTGAGCCCTTCTCTCTCTCTTTTTTTTTTTTTTTTTTTTTTTTTTTAAGACGGAGTCTCACTCTGTTGCCCAGGCTGGAGTGCAGTGGTATGACCTTGGCTCATTGCAACCTCTGCCTCCCAGGTTCAAGCAATTCTCCTGCCTCAGCCTCCCAAATAGCTGGAACTACAGGTGCACACCACTACACCCAGCTAATTTTTGTATTTTAGTAGAGATAGGGTTTCACCATGTTGGCCAGGCTGGTCTCAAACTCCTGACCTCAAGTTATCCACCTGCCTCAGCCTCCCGAAGTGCTGGGATTACAGGTATGAGCCACCGTGCCCAGCCACCTTGAGCCTTTCTCTAAACCCAGTCAGTGCCACACTAACTTGTTCCCACACATGTTCTTATAGGAATTAACTCTCACAACTCTGCATTTCCCTGCAGTGAGCAAATGGAAGCTGTGAGAGGCTCAGTAATGCATATACAAAGCCGGTAGGTGGTAGGGCTGAAACTGAAAGCCCTAAGGCCCATGTTCTAAACTCCTATGCTTGGCCCACCCAAAATACTCACTTTGCTTTCCTGAACCTATTTCCTTGTCTCTTTGGCTGGGGCACTGAAGCCAGGCATCTCTCTCCACACATCTCTCTTCCCAAAAGAAATCCACTAAAAAACCCCACCCCCAAAATACAAAAATTAGCGGGACATGGTAGCATGCCTGTAGTCCCAGCTAAACTAAAATACAAAAATTAGCAGGGCGTGGTGGTGTGCCTGTAGTCCCAGCTACTTCGGAGGCTGAAGCAGGATAATAGCTTGAACCTGGGAGGTTGCAGTGAGCAGAGATCTCGCCACTGCACTCCAGCCTGGGTGACAGAGTGAAATTAAGTCTCAAAACAACAAAAAACACCGAAAAAACCCACCTGAGACTCCAATATACTCAGCACTAAGTTCACCCTATGGCTCACCAGGCTTCACAGGACTGATCCCTGCATACCTCTCCATTGCTTTCTATCTTTTTTTAATTAGTTGCCTAGGCTAGACTCGAACTCCTGGGCTCAAGTAAGTAATCCTCCCACCCAAGCCACCACCTGGGGCACCACTGTGCCTGGCTCTAACCTCTTCTTGCATCACCCTCCTCGGTAACCTATGCCCACTATTTCCCTTTCCCTGAATGTATCACAGGCAGAGCACTCACTCCTTCCCCTTCCTACTCCCCATCTATCTGGCCAGCTCCATCCAGAATTCTCCCACAGCCCTCCCTGGACCCACTACTCTTTAGTGTGGTTACTACTCTATAGACTGTCCTTCCTGCTCAAGCTGGAGCAACACCAGGTCAGAGGCTCTGTCTCTTTTCCACTGCATATGGTACGTTCTCAATAAAAAAACAGCTAGACTTGACCAGGTGCAGTGGCTCATGCTTGTAATACCAGTACTTTGGGAGGCCAAGGCGGGTGGATCACCTGAGGTTGGGAGTTGAAGACCAGCCTGACCAACATGGAGAAACCCCGTCTCTACTAAAAATACGAAATTAGCTGGGCATGGTGGCTCACGCCTGTAATCCCAGAACTTTGGGAGGCCAAGGTGGGTGGATCACTTGAGGTCAGGAGTTTGAGACCAGCCTAGCCAACATGGTGAAACCCTATCTCTACTAAAAATTCAAAAAATTGCTGTGTGTGGTGGGCGTGGTGGTACCCACCTGTAGTCCCAGCTACTCGGGAGGCTGAGGCAGGAGAATCACTGGAACCCAGGAGGCAGAGGTTGCAGTGAGCCAAGATTGTGCCACTGCACTCCAGCCTGGGTGACAAGCATGAAACTCCATCTCAAAAAAAAAAATGTGCCCTTGGATAAGGACAGATACATAGAGACACACACACACACTCTTTCTCTCTCTGCTGCAAGGGTGCTGATAGGATGGGAAAAAAAACATTTTTTTTTTTTTTGTTTTTTTTTTTAGATGGAGTCTCGCTCTGTCGCCAGGCTGGAGTGCAGTGGTCCGATCTTGGCTCACTACAACCTCTGCCTCCCGGGTTCAATCGATTCTTCTGCCTCAGCCTCTTGAGTAGCTGGGACCACAGGTGCATGCCACCATGCACAGCTAATTTTTGTATATTTAGTAGAGAAGGGGTTTCATCATGTTGGCCAGCATGGTCTCAATCTCTTGACCTCATGATCTGCCTGCCTCGGCCTCCCAAAGTGCTGGGATTACAGCCATGAGCCACCGTGCCCAGCCAAAAACATAATTAGTGTAAGCCATGGGGAACCAAAGGGCACTTTTTTTCCCACACTTGGAGCTAATGTTCTTCCCTTTCTGAGCTCTAAAAGGAGCGATCAATTTCTTATATCATCAACAGTTCAGTTTTTTAGATCTAAGAAGCTCTAGGCCATTTTTGCCATGTTTCCAGGACTTCATTCCCACCCCTACTCCCTACAGCTACAGGAGGAAAACAGAAGGGACAGAGAAAGATTTGTAAGACAAGGCCCATTATTAAACATATAATACCTTTCTTGGTTGTGGTGAAATATTTTGAGTCAGTCATTTTGGTCCCTTATCTGTGGCCAGACTCCTGCAAGATAAAGAGAGGGGTGACTTTCAGTTATGTTCCATTCCATCTTCAGTTATGGTGTGCAGAGGGAGGAGAAGGATCCAGAACACATGTAGTATAGGAAAATAGCTGCTTATCTCTTTCCTGGGCAAATGAACTGTCAGATCATGGCAGATTAGATTTTGAAAAGTAATTCTGAGAATCTATCAGCTTTTTTTTTTCTTCAGAGATGGGGTCTTACCATGTTGCCTGGGCTGGTCTCAAACTCCTGGCCTCAGGCAATCTTCCTGCCTTGGCCTCCTAAAATGCTGGGATTACAGGCATGAGCCACCACACCTGGTCTCATCAGATTTTTGAATGTGCCTCTTCTAGGAATCTTTCCCACATAAATACCTGCACAAGGATGTAAGGGCTTACAGCAGCAGCAGCCCCTTTGTGGGACCCATTTTGCTCAGCACCGTCCTAAATGCTTTGCACATGTTAACTCATTAGAAGCCTCATCACAGCATCATCGAGGCACTATCTTACCCTATAGAGTCAAATGAGATTAGAAAATGCCAAGTTTAAAAGGCTAGGGAGACTTCTCTCCATAACTTTTCTGAGCTTCTAAAATAGTAACATGTATGATTCATCTCCAGAAAGGGCTACCATCTGTATTCTACAGCAGTTCCCAAATCTATCTGCTCAATTTTCTTAAAGGCTCTCTCATCAGGCACAGTGGCTCACCTGTAATCCCAGCACTTCGGGAGGCAAAGGTGGGTGGATCACGAGGTCAGGCATTCGAGACCAGCCTGACCAAGATGGTGAAACCCTGTCTCTACTAAAAATACAAAAATTAGCCAGGTGTGTTGGTGTTCGACTATAATCCCAGCTACTCAGGAGGCTGAGGCAGGAGAACTGCTTGAACCTGGGAGGTGGAGATTGCAGTGAGCCAAGACTGCACGCCATTGCACTTCAACCTGGGTGACAAGAGCGAAACTCTGTCTCAAAAAAAATAAATAAATAATTTAAAAAAAGGCTCTCTCAGGACATCTAGTGCAAAAAAGCTCACAGTGTGAGGTACTAGGATAATACAATAGGGGGCCAGGATGGTGGCTCAGCCCTGTAATCCCAGCACTTTGGGAGGCCGAGGCAGGCAGATCATGAGGTCAGGAGTTCGAGGCTAGCCTGGCCAATATCTACTAATAATACAAAAATTAGCTGGGCTTGGTGGTGCGCCTATAGTCCCAGCTACTTGGGAGACTAAGGCAGAAGAATCGCTTGAACTCGGGAGGTAGAAGTCGCAGTGAGCTGAGATTGCACCACTGCACTCTGGCCTGGGTGACAGAGTAAGACTCCGTATCATCAAAAAAAAAAAAAAGACAATAGGGGGAGTGGTGGCTCATGTCTGTAATCCCAGCACTTTGGGAGGCAGAGGCAGGTAGATCAGCTGAGGTCAGGAGTTTGAGACCAGCCTGGACAACATAGCGAAACCCCATCTCTACTAAAAATACAAAAAAGTAGCTGGATGTGGTGATGGGCACCTGTAATCCCAGCTACTTGGGAGGCTGAGGCAGGAGAATCGCTTGAACCTGGGAGGCAGAGGTTGCAGTCAGCTGAGATCACACCATTGCACTCCAGCCCAGCGGACAGTGTGAGACTCCATCTCAAAAAAAAACAAAAACAAACAAACAAAAAAAAAACCGTGTCCTAACATTTCAAAGTGACCACAAGGGAATTACATTAAAAAAAAGACAATAGAACAAAGAAAGTACTAAGCCTCCCTCATTCATTCAACAAACATTTACGGAGCATCTACTGTGTGTAAGGCCAGTTGCCTCGCCAGGAGCTCGGACGCACACCCCTCCCCGCTTTTTTCTGAAAGTTTGGACAAGCCCGGACGAGCTTGGGCAAGCTCAGACATGCTCGGGCATGTTCCCTTCTCCCATGCTCGCACAGCCTGGCCTTCCCTTAAAGAGCCCAGTATGCTAACAAGGTCTTGTAACCCTAGCCTCTTGCTAGCCAATAGCAGTTGAGTCTTATTGACCAATAGCAGTTAAGTCTTAATAGCCAATAGCAGCCAAATCTTAGCCAATAGCAGCCACGTCCTGTATGCAAACTAAGCCCTGTAACCATACCCAATGGTAGTTCTGCTTTACCCACACCTTGCTCTCCCAAACCAATCGAGCTATTTCACTCCCTATAAAACCCCATGTCTGAGAGGAGTCCGTGCGACTTCTCCGGCCCTTCTTGTCTGACCGCAGAACCTCACCCGGAAGCCCAAATAAATTCCTTCGCATTGGATCTTCCCGTGCTGGCCTCAGTTTCTTCCCTTTAAACTCGGCGAGAACAAGCCTTACACTATGTACCTCAGAGTTCTTCTGGGGAACAGATCAAAGATAAAAGAAGTTAAACGGGAACCAAGTTACCCTAGATACAAGGCTTCTGGGTTTGTTCTAGGATTTATTAAGAAGCTATCATTTACTGAGCCCCTATTAAAGGCAGGGGCTTCACCCACATTATCTCATTTAATCGTGTCTATAATGTAACTGCTTTTAATCCCATTTTATAGATGATGAAACAGACTCAGGGATGTTACATAACTTGCCCAAGGTCATGTGGCTTGTACGTGGCTTGTACGTGGCTAGGCTAGGAGACAATCTCAGGTCTACCTGAGCTCAGTCCCTATGCTCTATTGATGAAGGAATTCTGCTTCCGTCTTCTGACAAGGAGGACAGTTCCCTGATAGTGGCTAAAAACTCAGTAAAAAAAAAAAAATTGAAGCTGGCACAGTGGCACACACCTGTAGTCCCAGCTACTCAAGAGGCTGAGGCACAAGAATCACTTAAATCCAGGAGGAAAAGGTTGCACTGAGCTGAGATTGTGCCACTGTACTCCAGCCCCTGCAAAAAACATTCTGACTTTCAAGTACAGCCTTCCAATCCTATCTGTAGTTTTATGTGCTATAGAAAGCCACACAATGCCAAAAAAATAGACATTTGAATGGAGAAACCCCACTTCACTTTGTCCCTTTTGTTGCGTCTATGGAAGGGACTCAAACAACCCACCAACATCTCCTTTCAAGTCATTACTATACAGGGGTGAGATGAAAGTTACTAGTGCAATGGATGTGAGGGATCAGGAGTCATTTCACAGTCTCTGGAAACCATGCCAACATAGCTCCTCCTCTCCAGCCCAATTGGATTTTTCCAAATTAAGCGTATTTATGGCAGGATGGCATTGAGCAAGCCTCCCAACTGAGAGATACCACAGATTTTGTTTCAGTAATCAATGGGAAACAAATATGTACTGTCTTGGGGTCACTTTAAATCTTTTGTGGATCCTGTAGGAATAAAGGCTTAACTGAAAAAACAGTATAAAGAAAAAGGCATAATTCTACTTCCCTTTTGCTTTGCAAAGATGAAAAGGGAGGATGGCACTTTTCTGTGGGAGCTGTGGGAAAGAGCAGAAGAGCCCACTGTGCCTGATGTTGCAAGTCCACAGTGGGGACTCCAACTTGCTGGTCCTCCCAGCATGAGTCAGGGCTCTAGACAGATCCACAAAGGCAGGCCCCCGCATGGGCCAGGCTCACAGCTCCCATTTGCCCTCCTCTTTCATGCCTGGCCCAGGCTCTGCATACAGCAAGTATTCAATTGATGGTTGTTGAAAGAAATGAAAAGGGGCCACTGAAAATCCCAGGGAGCCTCAGCCTGCTCTCTGGCAGCCCTGTTACGTAACTAGTTAGCGTTTGTTTCTGACAGGAATTTACTGACATTAAATACGATTTGTTCTTTTTTTTTGCACACACATAAAGCCATTTTCTCAGAGAAACCTCACCAACCTAGGGGTTCTTTGGGGAACTCTGAAATAAGCAGGGAAATCAGATAATGGGATTTCTGCCTTACAATAAAGATCTGCATAGTTCCAGAAGTCACAGACTTGAGAGCATAACTGGCAAAAGTATCCAAAATAATAGGAGAATATCATTTCTCGAGGTTGAATGTAAGAAGAGGGATAATTGAAGGCAAAAGGGGCTAAAACTCACAGGCCACAAAGAAACACAGAAAGTAACACAGAAACCACTCGAATATTAAATCTAGAAAGAAATAAAAGTGGCCAGGTGCAGTGGCTCACACCTGTAATCCCAGCTTTTTGGGAGGCCGAGGTGGGCAGACTGCCTGAGCTCAGGCCTGGGCAACATGATGAAACGCTGTCTCTACTCAAATACAAAAAATTAGCTGGGCATGGCAGTATGCGCCTGTAGTCCCAGCTACTCAGGAGGCTGAGGCAGGAGAACTGCTTGAACCCGGGAGGTGGAGGTTGCAGTGAGCTGAGATCACACCACTGCACTCCAGCCCGGGTAGCAGAGTGAGATTCCATCTCAAAAAGAAAGAAAGGAAGAAAAGTAAATAAAACAAAATATCTTAGCTATCTAATGTCAGAGCTGCTCGGAATTTCTTGCCTCTCCAGCAGAAAAAGCTGTCAGGGGCTTTCCCCTCCCCTGCAGGCCCAACACAACATCAGAGGGCCCTAAATTCCCAGGACCCAACCTGCTGGTGACAGATCTGTGCCATATGCAACTGACCAAGAGGAGAAAAGGGTGAGAAAGCTTCTCTTTCTGGGGATTTAAAAAAAAAAGTGACAGAGCTGCAGGGTAGCTAGTCAAACCACAGCTGCAGATACTCCAACAGCGTTGAGCTTTCCGTGACATTCTTCCTTTTACAGGTGCTAAGCAACTACTCACAAACTTAACTGCCACTCATTGCGCTGGTGCTGGCTGCAGCTTTTTTCTGCAGTATCTGTTTCGTATATCCCTCTGCAGAGGGCCCGATGGGACTGATGATGCAGAAATCGTATCCCTCTGAAGTTATTTCATATGCAGGAAATTAGAGAAGGAAGGGGATGCGGAGAAAAGTGAAACACTTTAGAAAGCCACCCTAAAGCGCAGATTAAAAAACAAAACAAAACACCTCACCTCACCGTGAATGATCCCCTACCTACAGCTTAGTGATGTACTGAGGGCAGCAATCTCCTCATGTCGTTTCTCCATTGTCAGCATCTAATGCCGGTTCCTGGTCTTGAAGTTGCCTCTTGGATGTCAGTGCAAGAGAGGTTTCTCATTCTTTCTGCAGGAATGTAAAAAACCTGACAGTTCAGTCCTAAAGGGGCTCAGACTGGTAGATATCATGGGAAAGACTGGTGCTTTTCCTGGCACTGCTGAGCTGTTATCATATACTGTATCCCTATCCCATGGAGGCCAAAGGGCTGAGACCTTGCTCTCTGATGAATCTGATCGGGTACATGAACTACATTTGAAAGTAGGCAGCAAATTTAGAGAAGAAAAAGCTTAGGGTTTGGATTCCAACTTTGGAAGCGTCAGGGCACATTTTAAAAGTAGTAATTACAGGGAATTTTTGGTTCAGAAACTGCTATGGCCAGTATGAGTCACTTTTGCTAAGGAAACAGCATTCTGGGCTGGGATCCCCTCAATTTCAGCATTTACAGGCCAAAGAATGGCTCAAGGGGATAGGCACAGTCAAAATTAAAAGAGGGGCATACCTGGAACAACTGGTTTTGCCCTTGAGGAGCTGATGCAGCTGTCCCCCTCTTAATATTTCTCACACCCACATCGGAAAGATTATGACTTTGATGTCACATCCCAGAACCAGTTCTGGTTAACTTCACTTTTTAGAATTAAAGAAAGGGAACTGAGGCTGGGTGCCGTGGCTCACGCCTGTAATCCCAGCACTTTGGGAGGTCGAGGTGGGCAGATCACCTGAGGTCAGCAGTTCGAGACCAGCCTAGCCAACATGGTGAAATCCCGTCTCTACTAAAAATACAAGAAAAAAATTAGGCGTGATGGCAGGCGCCTGTAACCCCAGCTACTTGGGAAGCTGAGGCAGGAGAATCACTTGAACCCGGGATGCAGAGGTTACAGTGAGCTGAGATTGCAGCATGCACTCCGGCCTAGGTGACAGAGTGAGACTGTCTCAAAAAAAAAAAGGGACGGGAGGAATAAGCAATAAAGTCTAAAATACAGTAGTTTTCTCTTATGTTTTCTAGATGTATAAATAAGCCCTTGGTGAGACATTTGGAAACACTGGCCAGGGACAAAGATGTAACGTGATCTAAGAGAGGGAAAATGACGTCCTAGGTCCTAAGGAAAAAAAGGGAAGAAGAAAAAATATTCCCATCTAAAGACTTTGGGTTTTAGCTGCTGAAGTTAGGGTTAGGTTTAAAGGGAAAAAAGTTCTCAATATTTTTCTTTCTTTTTTTTTTTTTAACATGAGCAAGGATTTCAGGAATCAAATCTCAATATTTTTCAAATTTTTGTCTTCACATATCTAAATATAATTTTAGGAACAAGAAATACAGATTTTTTTGTGCTTTAAGCTAATAAAATGAATTTATTTTAAAAACATAAAACCAGGTCCTTTGAGAATGAAAAAGAGAAACATAAGAAAATGAGTACTGAATATAGTATTTCAATTTTTCTCCAATGTCTCAAAATTAGTAACAACCTTTAAAAGGAAAGTATGCTGAACTGAGTTTACTTCATCTCTAGAATTCAATTTCCCTCTTTAAAACGGGGAGATAAAAAAAATAAAACGGGGAGATCAGGCGGGGTATTGTGGTTCACCTGTGAATCCCAGCACTTTGGGAGGCCAAGGCAGGCGGATTGCTTGAGCCCAGGAGTTTGAGACTGGCCCAGGTAACATGGGGAAACCCCGTCTCTACCAAATTAGCATGGTGGTGCGCACCTGTAGTTCCAGCCACTCAGGAGGCTGAGGTGTGAGGACTGCTTGAGCCTGGGAGGAGGAAGGTTGCAGTGAGCCAAGATCGTACCACTGTACTCCAGCCTGGGTGACACAGTGAGACTGTGTCTCAAAAAAAGAAAAAAAGAGGGGAGCGGGGACTGCTGTACCTGCTGCTCTATGTATCTCACATATTTCTTCTGACAAGGGCTAATGTGAGAATGAAAGCATGTTGACAAGAAAACTTATAAACATCATAAATATCACAAGACTTCATTCATACGAAGCTCTAAGAGGCAAACCTAAGTTATGGTGATAGAAGCCAGGTCAGTGGATGCTTCTGGGTAGGAAGGACTGAAAACAGGCATGAAGGGCCCCTGGAGTAATGGAAATGATCTGCATCTTGATGCAGATACTGGCCACATTGTACACTTAAGAGTCAAGCATTTCACTTGGTGTAAATTAAACAAATATTTTTTAAAATGTGCTGGGCGCAGTGGCTCATGCCTGTAATCCCAGCACTTTGGGAGGAGGCCAAGGTGGGTGGATCACCTGTGGCCAGGAGTTCGAGACCAGCCTGGCCAACATGGTGAAACCCCATCTCTACTAAAAATACAAAAATTAGCTGGGCATGGTGGTGGGCTCATGGGAGGCTGAGGCACAAGAATCGCTTGAATCCAGGAGGCAAAGGTTGCAGTGAGCCAAGATCGCACCACTGCACTCCAGCCCAGGAGACGGAGCAAGACTCGGTCTCCAAAAAAAAAAAAAAAATTGTTTTTAAAAAACAACAAAATAGGCCAGGTGAGGTGGCTTATGCCTGTAATCCCAGCACTTTGGGAGGCCAAGAGCCTAAAGACATATGAGAAACATACACACAAAAATCTGAATCACATTGCAGACAAGGCCTATTTTCCTACATAAAAAGTGACTACAAATAGGAGAATGGCAGAGGATGTGGACAGTTCACAGGAAGTGAATTAATATAATGGTTCAAGCTTATTTATAAGAATAAGTTATAAGGGAACTTAGAAACTGAAACTACAGTGAGACAGCACCTGTCAGCTGCTGAACTGATAAAGACCTAAGAGTCTAATAACACCCCATGTTGGTGCTGATGCGGGTAAATGGGCACTCTCATTTGAGGCTAGTGACAGTCTGAAATGCTATAATCTCTGAAGCAAATTGGTAACAGCCATTAAAATTGCAAAGGTCCTTACCCTTTGACCCAGTAATTTTGCTTCTAGGACTTTACATGTGGAAAACTACATAGATCCAAAATTATTCATGCAGTATCCTTTCTAATAGCAAAATATTATAAATACCAATCCACAGGACTGGTTTAAAAGATGATGGCACAGCAGAGCTGAGCACATCTGTGGCTCCAGCTACTCAGGAGGCTGAGTGGCGAGGATCATTTGAGCCCAGGATTTGAGGCCAGCCTTGGCAACACAGTAAGACCCCCAACTCTATAAATATGTTAAATGATAGCACAGCATACGGACATATGGAATACTATGTATCCATGCAGAAGAATGAGGCGGTTCTACATATGCTTTTATGCAACCCTCTCCAAGATATTAAATGAAAAAACAAGATGCAAAGTACATGTAGTATGCTACTATTTCTAATTAAACATACAAATATTAATAAAACATAAATATCTGTGTATTTACAAATACATAGGCTATCCTGGAAAGGATAAACAAGAAAAGTCAATAGCAGTTTCCTCTAGAAAGGAAGCTGGGTAGCTGAGGAATAGGGTGAGGGCCTGATTTTCCATCACTTACCTTTTTTATAACTTGGGTATTTTGTCCCCTGTACATGTACCTCTTAGAAACACAAAACAGTTTAGAAAAAATGGTATATCTATTCAAAATACATTTCCCACCCTGTGCTCCTTCTTCAGTCTAGGCTTAAACATTGCAGAGGAGCCTCTTCTGGACTTGAAGTGGCAGAGGCCTCCCGACATTAGACCTGGTTGTATGGCAAGGCCTGTAATCCCAGCATTTGGGGAGGCAGAGGCAGGAGGATCACTTGAGGCCAGGAAATTAAGACTAGCTTGAGTAACATGGCAAGATTCTATGTCTACTGGAAAAAAAAAAAAAAAAAAAAGAACTTAGCTGGGCATGGTAGCATGTACCTGTAGTCCCAGCTACTCAGAAGCTGAGGCAAGAGGATAGCTTGAGCCCAAGAGGTCAAGGCTGCAGTGAGCTATGATTGCACCACTGCACTCCAGCCTGGGCAATAGAGCAAGACTCTGTCTCTTAAAATAAAAAAAAAAAAGTATCTCAGATTTCCCCACAGAGCTCCTCCTCTAATTTGGGACCTGTACTGTTGAATGCTGTCAACCTGGTGACTGCCACCATGCCTGGCACATTCTAGGAGCTCACCAAATGTTTGCTGGCAAAATGAATGAAAAGACAGGTTCCCAGAGAAGCTAAAAAACCAAGGACCCAAAACAGATCAAGATGAGAGAGCTCTGTGACAAGTGCCAGACAGTGATGACTGGGCAGACTAGACTGGGAACATAAGGCTTTGCAGTTAACAGGGCAAGGCTGATCCAATAGTGAGATGGCTGCCGGGAAATCTGGCCCTACTACCAACAGCTGTGTGACCCTGGGAACCTCCCTGCATCTCCCGGCCTGCCTTTCTCCAATTCTCAAACAAAAGAATACAATTAATCAATGGCTCTTCAAGTCCCTCTCCACTCTTAAACCATTTCAAACAGATAAAAGTGAAACTGTTCTGGTGGAAGGAGGGGTGGGAGGCCTAGAGCCTGGCTCATTTCACTATGCCCAACTCTCCCATCCTCACCAGGGCCCTTGAGACATCCCGTGATTCTATGGAGCAAAGCTTGAAAACCAGTCTACTGAATGACAAGTCCCACCCACATCTCACATTCTATGATTCTCTGCTGGATGAGGGACCCATTTCCCCACCAATGAGTGTTCTTCCCAGGTGTCAAACACCAGGAAGTAGAGTATGATCATTCTAAGAGCATGACATAAGATGTTTCCAAGGGGAAAAAAAAGAGAACAAATTCAGAATACAGTTAAGGCCAGCAAATCTCATTTGGTTTTCAATAGGAAAGAAAACAGTAAGAAGCCAAACAACAAAATATTAATTTTTCCAAATGGCCAGCCAATGTCAGGGGAAGGACTTTTCTAGTCTTGGGGCAGTGATTCATGTCAGAGCAGCCCATGCTCTTCAAACAGATGAGAAGTGTGAGTTGGTGGTGCCAGCACAAGGCATTGCACACTCTTGGCACTCAGTGAATTAATGAAGACCATCAGTGTGGTGAGATGAGCCAAACAAAAAGCTTTAGGAAACGAAAAGGGGAAAGAGACATTTCACAAGGTCAGCTCCAGCTCCATGTACTATAACTGAACTCAAGGATATGCAGGTAGGGAAAACTGATCTCTGAAGGTCTATGTTGGTGGCTTCCAACTTTGGTGCTGGAACTGTCATTGTTCAACACTTCCCTGATGGATGAATAGCTGTTCAGAAACCTGCTCCATGGCACATGTTAGCTCAGGGACAGTCAAGAGGAAGTTAGGGGAGAGTGAATAAAAGGGGCTGGGGTGATGCCACTGTTTCTTCTTCATTTGGAGCAGAAAGGCCAAATTTTATTCATTCCATGTGCTTTGTTGCTTTGGTTCTGTTTCAAGGGAAGAGGTTAATTCATTTGACAAATATTTCCCACTCTGTGCCATGCCCTGGACTGTGTATGCTCCCACAAAGCTTAGAGTTCATTAGAGATTATGATGCTACTCACTACTCATCATTTGTCTGACAATTTCCTTTTAAAAAGGAAAAGGGATCGAGCACAGTGGCTCACGCCTATAATCCCAGCACTTTGGGAGGCTGAGGCAGGAGGATCACTTGAGGTCAGGAGTTTGAGACCAGCCTGGCCAACATGGTGAAACCATGTCTCTACTGAAAATGCAAAAATTAGCTTGGCATGGTGGCAGGTGGAAGAATAGCTTGAACCTGGGAGGCGGGGGGGTTGCAGTGAGTCGTGATTGCACCACTGCACTCCAGCCTGGGCGACAGAGTGAGACCCTGTCTCAAAAAAAAAGACATACTTTTTTGGACTATACTTACAGGTAAATACTTAAGTTCACTTTACAGACAGGGAAACAGGTAAGGCCAGCTGGAAGACTAAAAGGTGATTCAGCAGTTGAGAAACCAGATTTCAGACTTTCTCTCTGAGAAAGTGGTTACTGAAGATGTCAGTAACCACTGACATCCAGTGTCAGGGCTTTGCATATCATCAGACTTTCTCTCTGAGAAAGTTCAGTGGTTACTGAACTCAGATGGACAGGCTCTTTCAAGTCAGTTCAATAACTATGAGAAAATAATCTGTGTTCTTTAGGCTCAGCATGAAATTTGGAACAAAGGTGGCAGTGGTAGTAGTAATGGCAAATGGATGTGCACCATGTGACAGACACCATGTAAAGAGCTTTAAAGTTAGTCCTTGTGATTCATGAAGAAGTTTACAGGTGAGGAAATTGAAGCCCAGGGAGGTCAAGACATTTGTTTGGAGTTACACAGCTAGAAAATGGTAGTGCCAACATGCTCCACTGTTGCCCCCTAATAAGGTCACACATGCCCCACTCTGTCCAACAAAGCAACTAGCTGCTCCTCTCTGAATTAAGCCCTGGAAGAAACATACCTGCTCTAGGCTAAAGGGTACATGAAATGGGTTGCCACACCTCCCTGCAGAGTCCTCAGATGTTGAATTACAGGTTATTTTAGGGCCAGCCCATCCAGTTTGGACAACAGGGAATGTCAAGTTTTGTCATGTGCCTAGTAAAAGCCTGTCTGGATGAGCTTGCCAAGTTATGTGCCTCTTGGGATTTTGATGAAAACTGATTAGTCAAAATTAATCTCCTGGCCGGGCACGGTGGCCCACACCTGTAATCCCAGAACTCTGGGAGGCTGAGGCAGGCAGATCGCTTGAGCCCAGGAATTCAAGACCAGCCTGAGCAGTGTGGCGAAACTCCATCTTTACAAAAAAAAAAAACCAACAATTAGCCAGGTGTGGTGGTGCACAGCCATAGTACCAGCCACTCAGGAGCCTGAGGTGGGAGAATTGCTTGAGCCCAGGTCAGGGCTGCAGTGAACTGTGAATGTGCCACTGCACTCCAGCCTGGGCAACAGAGCAAGATCTTCTCTTAAAAAAAAAAAAAGTCACTCTCCTGAGGCCCATTAGCAATTAAAGACTTCAAAATGAAAAGAAACTAAAGGCAGACAAATGTCACATGCAAACATTCTTATATTGGCATTGAGTCTCTAGAACCTCATTCTAGACTCAGGTGCCAGTTCTCAACTCATCTACAAGCAGCAATATGTGGAAAGACCTGCTGTGAAGAAAAAGAAAAGTGGTGGGCACGGTGGTTCATGCCTATAATCTCAGCATTTTGGGAGGCTGAGACGGGCGGATCACTTGAGGTCAGGAGTTCGAGACCAGCCTGGCCAACCTGGTGAAACCCATCTCTACAAAAAATACAAAAATTAGCAGGGCGTGGTGGCGCACACCTATAGTCCCAGCTACTCAGGAGGCTGAGGCAGGAGAATCGCTTGAACCTGAAATCGTACCACTCCACTCTAGCTTAGGTGACAGAGCAAGACTCCATCTTAAAAAAAGAAAAAGAAAAGCTTCTCTGGACTTGAAAACAAAATAGTAAGGCATCTTCTGAACAACACTGAAATTAATCAAGATGAGGAGAAGGAGGCCAGAGACCACAGCACAAGGCTCTTTGTGATCTTGGTTTTCCCATCTATGTAATGGGAACACTTTCTGAAGATCTGTCAAATCAACAGTATAGAGCCCCATCCACTTATGCCTGGAACTGTGCCCCACACAGAAGCACACACACAGTAAACAAAGGACGTCGTTTCTTGCTGAGCTCTTACAGATTGAGAGGCCAAGTAAAGAACTGCAGGCAAAGGGCAGAGTGATCACGCCTCCAGAGGAGGAGGGTTCTGAGACAGGTGGAGCAGCAAGCCAAGTTCTCTTTGATGGAGGGGCTTCGCTGGTCATGAAAAGACAGGTCAGATTTAGAGAGGCAAGAGTAGAGGTGGCACAGAGACACTGCCATTGTGACAAGGGAGGGAACTGAAAACAACTAAATCAACACTAGCTGGGGAACAGGTTCTTGCTGAGTGATTTACAACCCTTCTCATTTAATTCTCATCATTAAAAAAAAAAAGAGGAATTAGAGACACTGAGAGATGAGTGATTTACGTAAGGCCAAAAGAAGTCTGTGAGCCTCCCTGCCTGGCTGAAGGAAAGGACTTGGAAGGGAAAGGAGCTGATGAGGTTAGGGAAGGAAGAACGAGATTCAGAAATGGTCCTGGATGCCATATGTGTTGGGTCCTGCCAGCAAAAGACCCAATGGTCATGTCAAATGACAAGTCTCATGCTGATAAGCATTTGACATGGCTAACCAGTCCCTCCTCCCCGAAATACTGTCTTCCCTCAAATGCCAGGATGCCACGCTCTCTGCCTGCCCTCTGTCTGTGCCTTCTGTCTCCTTTGCTTATTCCTCTCCCTCTTCTTCAACACTGTGTGCCCCAGGGCTCAGGCTGGTACCTCTTCTCCTCTCCATCTATGCTATTTTGCCTCTTTGGTGGTGTCATCCAGTGTCAGGGCTTTGCATATCATCCACATAGCCCAATCTCTGCCCAGAACTCCCAGCACACATGTCCAAATGTCTAACTGACATCTCAGCATCACTGTGGATACGGCTAGCAGGCAGCTCAAACTTAACGTGATAAACACTGACCTCCTGCTTCCTTCCTTTCCCCAGCGGGCTCACCCTGCAGTCTACATCATCTAGTTCCTGCCAGCATCATCTTTAACAGGTCCTCAGGCTAAAAACCTGAGTCACCTTTAACAACATATTCTCTCTTAAATCTATCGGCAAATCCTATTGTGGATTCCAAGCTTCAAAATGAATCTAGAATCCGTAAGCAGCCTCTCACCAGCTCCATCACTACCCCCCCAGCTCCAAGCCACCATCACCTCCCATTGAGAGTGCTAACAAAGCTGCTCCCACACCGCTCTGCTGCCACGCCATCTCAGCAACAGCCAGAATGATCCCTTGATAATCTAAGTAAGACAGCAGCACCCCTCTGCTCAACGTCCTCCAACGGTTCCTTATCTTACTCTAAGTAAGAGCCAAAGTCCCTAGCATGGCCTCATAACCCACAGGCCCTGAAAGAGATGCATGCCCTTCTCTCTCACACATGCATCCTGCTGGCCATTACCCTTTGAACTCTTCTCCCCACCATTCCCTCAGCTCCAGCCGCACAGGCCTCTTTACTCCTTGAACACAACAGGCATCCACCCCAGGGCCTTTGCACGTGCTATTCACTTTGCCAGGAAAGCTCTTTCTCCAGACAGCCTTATGGCTCAGTCCCTCACCTCTTCAGGTCTTGGCCCAAATGTCATCTTCTCTTTGAGGCCTTATTTGACCATTTCATTTAAAAGTGTACACCCCTCCCTCAATAATCCCAACCACTTCCTAACCCTCTTTCCTCTTTTTCCCTTAGAAGTTCTTATTACCTACACATTGTAAATTATACTTATGTTGTCTATTTTTTCTCCTCCCATAAATTCCATAATGTAAACGAGGGTAAGGATTTTGTCCACTTTGTTCACTATTGTATTCCTAACTCCTAGGCTGGTACCTGGCAAACAGCAGGTGTTCAATAAATATCTGAATGACCAGTGCTCAACTCTCTTCTTGGGGAAATTTCATGTTTTATAAACCAACCTCTGCTAGAGCAGCTTCTCAATGTTCCATTCACTGGGTTAGCCAGGATCAGAGATACATCTGCTCCGACTGTCAAGCTATTCTGACTACACTGAAATTGAACATGCCAGATCCCTAGCCTGTTTGCAGCCAATAAATGGAAGGTAAGTGAATAAATGATGAGAGAGAGAAGAAAAGGCAAGGGCAGAAGATCAGGTGGCAACATTTCCAGTGGGAGAAATGTTCAGTGAGGCCAAGTCACTGTCACCTGCTCCCATGGTACCAGCGCAGAGTGATAGCTGCAGAAAGTGGGGGCTCTGACACAGGATATGACACAAGCACCAGGTCCTTGCCTCCAGGCCCACATGCCTTCGGTGTTCCTCTAACAGCCAAGCTCTTCACTATCTCTACACTTGCTGATCCTTCTGTCTGGATTATCCTCTCCTATCTGCTCCAATTTATCCTTCAAATCTCAGCTTAGATGATCTCACTTCAAAGATACCTTCCCTTCCAGTGTGATACCTCTGATGCTTAAAAAAAGAAAGAAAAAGATGCCTTTTGTTTTGTTTTGTTTTGTTAGAGACAGAGACAGAGTCTTGCTCTGTCACCCAGGCTAGAGTGCAGTGGTGTGATCATAGCTCACTGCAGCATCGAACTCCTGGTCTCAAGCAATCCTTCTGCTTCAGCCTCCTGAGTAGCAGGGACTATAGGCGTGTGCCATGCCCAGCAAATCTTTTAAAGTTCTTTGCAGAGTCTCGCTAAATTACCCAGGCTGGTCTTGAACTCCTGGCCTCAAGTGATCCTCCCACCTCAGCCATCCAAGTAGCTGGGATTACAGGCATGAGCCATTGCACCTGGCTATGCATGTACAATCTTAAGAAGGTATTTCTCAGTCCACTTCTCAGGAATAAGATTTCCTGAGCATCTTTCATGTACCAGAAACACTTCTATATGTTGGGAATGCAGCAGTGAAAGAAACAGACAAAAATCCTTTCCTTCATTGAGCTTACATCCTAACGGGGGAAAGAGACCATAAGCAAGATAAATAAGATACATAACATCTTAGAGAGTGATAAACACTATGGAGGCAAAAAAAGAGGAGGGAAGAAGGATAGGGAGGGGAGAGGCGAGGAAGGGAGGTTAAAATGTAACTAGGGTGGCCATAGAAGGCCTCCTTGAGAAGGTGACAGGTGATACTGTCTGGGGAAGAGCCTGCCAGACAAAAGAGATGGCCAGTACAAAGGTGAGTATGTGCCTGGCATGTCTGAGGAACAGTAGGGAAGTGAATGTGGCTGAGTGAGCAATGAGGAAACAGCAGGCCAGGAAGTCACAGGAGAATGCAGGGCCTTCTGAGCAAGGGTGAGGACTCTGGCTTTTACAGAGTGAGCTGGAGCCACAGGAGGGTTTGGAGCAGAGGAGTCCTGACATCGGATTTATATTTTAACAAGCTCTGGCTGCTATGTCTTCTGTTTCCCTCATGGCTGATTGGTTTTTCTAATAATCACATTTTTTCTCTTCTTCTTTGTCTGTCTCTCTCCCATTAGAATGAAGTAAGCAACCGGAGGGCAGAGACCATATCTGGCCTGCTGACCTATCAGCATAGGCCAGCACCAGGCACTAGCAGGCTTCGATAAATACTGAATCAATGCTGGACTTCAGAAGTCTCCATCCTCAGCGTCCCAGCAGCCGGCTGCTCAACACGCAGAGATCAGGCAACGAAGACCACCACAGCAGCAGACCCAAGGCTGGCTCTACTGACATTGTGTTATTCCACTCTCAATATGCTTAAGATCCTAAATGTAAGGAGGGTGTGGTAAAAAGTATCTGCCACCCAAGTCTATGGAACTCAGCTATTGAAATGCTGAAAATGAACACTGAAAGTTCAGTTTTAAAGCTTCTGAGACCTGACTTTCAAATCTACCATCTTCCAGCTCAGAGTCCACAGGGTGGACTGTAGTAACTGGGTAACCTGGAGGATCAGTGACTAAGGCATCCCAGTAACTGATGAACTCTGGGCCTTGTGGGGTCAACCCAGAGTTAGGCCACACTCCTACCATAAGTAGGAGAGGCCTCCCTTCCTGTCAGAAGTCAGAGGTTAAGCCCAAGGCTAAAGACCCAGAGAGCATGAGGCATAGAACCATAGCCAAGTCCTTCCTCAGCTCCACTATATAACAGCGGACAATCTAAGTACAAGGAGTGGGTAGGGGAAGGCAGCCACAGCAGGTATGGCAGGGGCTCTCCCAGGCTCCACAGAGCAAACAGGCACAACTGCAGCACAAGTGTAAAATGGGAACTACAATGTTATATGCCTGAGGGGTTTATGAGGGTAAAACAAGTCAATATATACCTAGCCCTTAGCAGTGCTCAGCCCACAACATGCCTGATAAATGTTAGCCACTATTGTTACTATCAAGAGAGGGTTTACCACCTCCCTGCTCCATACCAGATTCCCAGGTGTCTGGAAGCCCTGAAACCTCTGGTGACTGGCTGGTGGTAGCAACTATAGTTTGAAAGTAGTCTCAGCACTGATCAGATTTCTCCCTGTCTCTATGAGGTGACTTGAGGATGGACAGGAGATAATGTAGAAGTGCTTTGAATCCCTTAGGAGCCAAAGAATCCTAACAATTCAATGCAATATTCATTCATTCACTCACTGGACATCTGCTGAGCACCAACTATGTACCAGATATCTCACTAGGTACTGGAGACACAGTTAAGGGAGGTCTTCATCGAGGATTAAGAGCTATTTACTGGCTAGGCACAGTAGCTCATGTATGTAATCTCAGCACTTTTGGGAGGCTGAGGTGGGCAGATCAGGAGTTCAAGACCAGCCTGGCTAACATGGTGAAACCCCATCTCTACTAAAAATATAAAAATTAACCAGACATGGTGGCAGATGCCTGTAATCTCAGCTACTCGGGAGGCTAAGGGATTAGAATCGCTTGAACCTAGGAGGTGGAGGTTGCAGTGAGCCGAGATTGCACGATTGCATTCCAGCCTGGGCAACAGAGAGAGACTCCGTCTCAAAAAAAAAAAGAAAGAAAAAAAGAGCTATTTACTTAGAAGAGAGCCAAGTAAACAATCACAACCCACTGTGACCCTTGCCACAGGACATCAAAGAGGGGCATCTAGCTCAGGCCTAGGGGCGATGATCAAATGGGAAGCACCAGGTAGCACTCCAGCTAGGAAGGTACAGTCAGGGGAGCAGGAAATGGTGTTCAGGCAGAGGGAATGGTGCAAAGCAAAGACAGAGAGGTATACAGACTTGGGAGGCTGGGTGTGGTGGCTCACACCTATAATCCCAGCACTTTGGGAGGCCCAGGGAGAAGGATTGCTTGAGGCCAGGGGTTTGAGACCAGTCTGAGCAATACAGCAAGACTCTGACTCTACAAAAAATAAAAATAATTTGCCAGGCACAGTGGCACTCACCTGTAGTTGTAGTTACTTGGGAGGCTGAGGCAGGAGGATGGTTCAAGCCCAGGAGCTGGAGGCTGCAGTGAGATATGATAGCTCCATTGTACTACAGTCTGGGTAACAAACCAAGATCCTGTCTCAAAAAAAGAAAAAAAGAGTTGGGGCTTGCAGAAGTAGCAAGCAGCTGAGGTTGACTGGAGCTTGGCAGAAGGTGAGTGTGGAGCAGGAGAGATGAAAAAAGAGAGCGAAGCAGGGGTCAGAGTCCAAAGGGCTTTGAATACCATGCTAAGAAATGTGAGTTTTGGCTTGAGGGCAATTAGGAGCCACTGATGAGTTTTCTTTAAGGATTCCCCAAATGCCCTATTGACATTTTTTTCTCAGGAGTATTTGTTCCTCTCTATGTGAAGAGATAAAGAACGGAAAAATCTCTTCTGGGCTGTGATAGTATCAGTGATCTCTCTTAAGCAAAAAGACCTGTTGAGAAAAAGAAATGTCTGCAAGGCATGGATGTCCCCTCAACCTTCAGAAACACAGCAAAGCGCAAAGCCCAAGCATGCTGCTTACTGTCAGCGCAGCAGGCTTTGGTGCCAGAAATGGGCAGTTTCTAGGAAGTGAGCAGTTAAGGCATACAAGAGCATCAGGAGATAACTAGAAAAAGATGCAAGTCCAAGCTCAAAGCCAGAAGGAATAACAAGTTGAACTTGTTCTGAACTACTTTTGGGAAGTGAAACAAGAAGGGTAAAAGAAGTCCCGGGTACATAAAGGTCTCTGTTTGCAGAAGGAAGTAACACTCCAGAAGCCAAGGTTGACGGCCTTTCTCAGACACAGGCCCCCAGCAGGCATCAGCTGGCCTAGAGTCAAAGCACCCAAAATAACAGGCCCTGCACAAATTTTCCCATCTACCCTCACACAAACCAGGGATGGGGGAGTAGGAGAGGACTGCCCGTATTATTTCAGAGCTGAGGTAAAGGAGGGCCAGCCTATGAAAACCATCCAGGTCACAGTGCCAGGAAGCTGCTGAGCTGGGGTCGAACCCAGGGCTGACTGATTGGGAGTCAGGTGATCTTTCCATCATACCTCTGTGCTCTTGAAGCAGCTCAGGGTGAAGCCTCCACTTGATCCACACTCAGCAGATGATCTCCACACAACCTCTGAGGGATCTGACTCTTTGGGAACTACTGAAGCTGCTCCTCATGACAGTTTCTAAGAGGTCAGAGGAGAATGGTGAGCTCACCTCAGGACAGAAAACCAGATGCTCTGCGCTCTGCTCATATGCCTACTGTCTGCGACAAGTTGCTTCATCTCAAATCCTCCCTTGGAAGGATGGGAATAAGGTGACACTATTAAGTTTCTGTGACTTCAATGGAACTAGGAAAACAGATCATAGGGCTTAAAAAATGTATCAGAGTAATATTTATATACAACTGTCTTCAGAAGCATATGGAAGCCTTCATGGGTTTATTCACAGGTTCCTTCCCCTAGGAGTAGACAGGGAGGTAGCAGGTCTTTCTCATGTTGATGTCAGAGAAACTGAGGCGGAATTGAAGCAAGCGAATATCCACAAAGGAATGGGACTCAGATTCACACGGCCTAGTCCTCTAGCCACCAAACCATCTCACCACCTCCCAAGTAAGAGGTGCTCTGCTCAGGCAAGAAGTCATGAGGCATGGGCCAGGCGCGGTGGCTCACGCCTGTAATCCCAGCACTTTGGGAGGCTGAGGCAGGTGGATCACGAGGTCAAGAGATCGAGACCATCCTGGTCAACATGGTGAAACCCCGTCTCTACTAAAAATACAAAAAATTAGCTGGGCATGGTGGCGCATGCCTGTAATTCCAGCTACTCAGGAGGCTGAGGCAGGAGAATTGCCTGAACCCAGGAGGCGGAGGTGAGCCGAGATCGCGCCATTGCACTCCAGCCTGGGTAACAAGAGTGAAACTCTGTCTCAAAAAAAAAAAAAAAAAAAAAAAAAGAAGTCACAGGGCTTGCGTATGTCTAAGAAAGGCAAAGATTCTTCCTCTGGGTACCTTCTTCCAGAAACTAGGACCAAAAGATCCCCTAGAGGTCATGTGGTTCCCCTCTCTTTACATCAAAAAGAATGCAGTTCAACCACTCTGAAGAGAAGTTCTGGATCGTCTTCAAACAGTTTTCATGGATAGCCTGTTTTGTGTCTCACAGTTCCCAAAAGTCAGGAAAATCTTAAGACTCTCGCCCTGAAAGGCATCACTACTAACAGCCTGCAGGATTGTTTTATCCTAAAGAAAGTGAATCAGATGCCTCTTCGGAAGATCAGAAAGGAAGCAATAAGGCTACATCCTGACACAAATCCAAATAAACACAACGGCAGCTAGAAGTCTTAAATAGCCCCTACACCCCAACCTTACTCCAGTCTTTCCTTTGTCTCTGTACTTGCAGGTCCCTGAGAACCTGGGCAGGAAATCTGACCTTGCTTCTACTACCTGAATGACCTTACATGTGTGATTCAACCTCTGTGTCTCAGTGTCCTCGTGGATAAAATGGGGATATTTAATCCCCACAAAGGTTGCTGTGAAGTTTAAACGTGGCACTGTAGAAGTGCTTAGCACAGTGCCCGGTATACGGTAGGCGCTCGATAGCCACTAGCAAGCATCTCCCTCGTTATCTGTAGCATTATCACAGGTGACCCCCTTCAGTCAACTTGTCTTAGAGGCTCCAACAGACAAGACCAAGCCCGTGCTTAACCGGGAGCGGGCGGCATGGAACCGTTTTCTATTTTTTTTTTTCTTTTTGAACCTTGGCAAAGAGATAACGCCCTGAACAACAAAGAGGCCTCAGGATGGCCATGGGGGTGAGTCTGAAAGAGGAAACCAGAGCCCGAAGAGTTTTCCCTCCGGCTAGGGGCGGGCTCCTAGGGGCCTAGGTCTAGGAGTCTGCCTGGCGGGAGCCCCAGGTGGGGCTGCGGATCTGGAACGGTCGGGGAACACGCCGGCGGCTAAGTGAGCGAGAATGAATGAACGAACCCGCAGCCCTCCCCTCTCAGGCTAGGTACGCCGCTTGCGCCCCGTGCAGCGCCGCGTCCTCTTCATGACCTCTGACCCCGCAAACCTCTCACCTAGGACCCCCGACTCCCCGCCCCACTTCTTCTCCTGCCTCGCCCGGGTCCCCGCTTCCTCACCGGCAGGTCTCAATGGCTCCCGGCGTCACGGCCCGGTTCAACTTGGGACCAAAATGTCCGCGGCCTCCACCTCACACTCTCCCGGCGCGTCCGGGCTGCCGGAGGCTCGGAGCCCAGCAGCTGTCACCTGCCTGGCGGAAGTGAGCTGACTGCGCGCGGGCACTTCCGGTGGATGCAAGGCCTGAAGGCGGGGTCAAGGGTACAACCCCGGCGGGGGTGGTGCCCGTGGGGCGGGGCAAGAAAAGGGGCGGAACCCACCGGTATTAACTCCTCGGCAGCCGCGGCGCTGCTATGCTGCAGTCTCCGGCAGAGCCCTTGGGAAACCAGCACACTAATTCAGCGTGATGCGGGCGGGCAAGGTGGTAGGGACTTTGAAGTCCGTCTTCTGTGTAAAGACAGCAAATCTGAGGTTCTAAGAGGGGCAAGGTTTTGCTCAAGGTCGCTTACTTTTTTTTTTTTTTGGTTTGAGACAGGGTCTTGCTCTGTCGCCCAGCTAGAGAGTGCAGTGGCTCTAAGATCTGGGCTCACTGCAAACTCCGCCTCCCTGCCTCAGCTGATCCTCTCACCTCAGCCTCCCAAGCAGCTGGAACCACAGGTGAGCAGCACTATGTCCGGCTAATTGTTTACTGTTTATTTATTTGTTTATTGTAGAGAGAGTCTCTCACTGTATTGCCGAGGCTGGTCTCGAACTCTTGGACTCAAGAGATCCTCCCACCTGGGCCTCCCAAAGTGCTGGGATTACAGGCATGAGCCCCCGAACCCAGCCACTTTTTTATTTTATTTTATTTTAAAGAGGGGTCTGGCTCTGTCCAAACTAGGCTCTTAACAGCTCTAGTTTGGACCCTTCCATCCTTTTTTTTTTTTTTTTTTTTTTGAGACGGAGTCTTGCTCTGTCACCAGGCTGGAGTGCAGTGGTGCGATCTTGGCTCACTGCAACCTCCAACTCCCTGGTTCAAAAGATTCTCCTGCCTCAGCCTCCCAAGTAGCTGGGACTACAGGCACGTGCCACCATGCCCAGCTAATTTTTGTATTTTTTAGAGATGAGGTTTCACCATGTTGGCCAGGATGGTCTCAATCTCCTGACCGCCTCGTGATCTGCCTCGGCCTCCCAAAGCGCTGGGATTACAGGTGTGAGCCGCCATGCCCAGTCGACCTTCCATTCTTAAGGTAAGTGACCTTGAGCCAGACACAGTGATTCATACCTATAGTTCCAACTACTTGGGAGGCTGAGGTAGGAGAATTGCTTAAGCAGGGGAGGTTGAGGTTACAGTGAGCTATAATTGCACCACTGCACTCCAGTCTGGGTGACAGATCCAGACTCTGTCTCAAAAGAAGAAAAAAGAAAAAAAAAAATAACCTGCAATCCCACTGACCTAAGACAATCACTCTTAATATTTTGGTGAATATTCTTCCAGACTTGATATATCATTTGTTTTGTTGTTTGTTTTGAGACAGGGTCTTGCTCTGTTGCCCAGGCTGGAGTGCAGTGGCGTGATCTCAGCTCACTGCAACCTCCACCTCCTGGGTTCAAGTGATTCCCCTGCCTCAGCCTCCCGAGTAGCTGGGATTATAGGCAAGCGCCACCACACCCGGCTAATGTTTTCTATTTTAGTAGACAGCGCGTTTCACCATGTTGGCCAGGATGGTCTCAATTGCCTGACCTCGTGATCCACCCACCTCAGCCTCCAAAAGTGCTGGGATTACAGGCGTGAGCCACCATACCCGGCCTACTTTTCTTTTTTTCTTTTTTTTTTTTTAAGACGGGGTTTCACCATGTTGGTCAGGCTGGTCTTGAACTCCCGACCTCAGGTGATCCGCCCGCCTTAGCCTCCAAAGTGCTTGGATTACAGGCGTGAGCCACCGCGCCTGGCCTAATCTTTTTTAATATTGTCAAAAACTGCTTAACAAATAAACTTGCACAGCTAAAGCTGTATGTCCTAATATAGATATTTCTTGTTTTATATTTAATATAATTTTATATGTTTAATCAGCCTCAAAGCTTTTAAAACTTGTTATTTTGAAATAATTATAGATTTACAGCAAATTGCAAAAGTAGCACCAAAATAGAGTCCCATGTACCCTTCACCCAGCTTCCCACAATGGAGAGAGACATTTTATATATCTGTGGTATAACATCAACAAAAGGAAATTGGCATTGGTAAAATACTATTATCTAAATTACAAACCTTATTCCATTTTAAAATCCTTTTTAAAAGTAGTCAGGGAACAAACAAATGGCATTTTGTTTTTGGCCTCAACACGGAATTTATTTTCTCACAGAGCTGGAGACTGCGAGTGTAAGGTCAAGGTGTTGGCACGGTTGCTTTCCTCTGAGGCCTCTCTCCTTGGCTTGCAAATGGCTGCCCTCTTGCTACGTCCTCACACGATCTTTCCTCTGTGTGCCTAGAGTAATTTTATATGTATGTATGTGCCATGCAGCATGTGTGATACGCAACTCTCTGGAGGAACTGCCTTTCTCTGATGATAAATGTTGGTAAATGCCACCCACCTCAGTGGAAAACAGAATTTCACTGGGAATGTAACATGGGAAGAGAAGAATTAGCCAACAAAACAAACCAACAAACCTAAAGGTATCAAGCTGGAGAGATTACGTGCAAGTGGCAAGTTCGTGATTGAAGGAGTCAGAGCTTTAAGATTTCCAAGGAGACAGAGGTCACAGCACCGGGAGGCTCAGGAAGAAATTCCCGGGGAAGATGGCATTTGTGCTGTCTTGCGGAATAAGAACAGAGCAGCATAGGCTGCAATCCAGGGAGAACTGTGCCGAGGCAGGAAAACCTCACAGGCCCCGCGTGCAAAGGAGCCAGGTGTCTGAGTCCTGCAGAAAGCATTTCCCAAGCCCCTGGTCTGAGCCAGGCCCTGGGCTGGGTGCTGGATAGTCACATGGGTGAGGCTAAGGCCTTGCCCTTGCTGAGCCTACATTTTGGGGAAAGGGGGTGACAGAGGAGCAAGTCACAAGTATGACTGATGCTGTGACAGGAGACATATTGGGAGGCTGTGGAAGTCCAGAGCTACAACTGAAGTTCCTTCGGGTTGGAGGGACTAGGGGACACCTGGACAAGTAGAGGGTTTTCTGGGTTTTTTTTGGTGAGACAAGGTCTCGCTCTGTTGCCCTGGCTGGAGTGCAGTGGCAGCGATCTCGGCTCACTGCAACCTCTGCCTCCCAGACTCAAGTGATTCTCCTGCTTCAGCCTCCCAAGTAGCTGGGATTACAGGTGCCTGCCACCACGCTCGGCTAATTTTTGTATTTTTATTGGAGATGGGGTTTCACCATGTTGGCCAGGCTGGTCTCAAACTCCTGACTCCAGGTGATCCTCCTGCCTCAGCCTCCCAAAGTGCTGGGATTATAGGCATGAGCCACTGCACCTGGCTTTTTTTTTTTTCTTTTCCTTTTTTTTTTTTTTGAGACAGTATCACTCTGTCACCCAGGCTGGAGTGCAGTGGTACAATCTTGGTTCACTGCAACCTCTGCCTCCCAGGGTCAAGCAATCCTCCTGCCTCTGCCCCCCGAGTAGCTGGGTCAGCAGTTGCGTACCACCATGCCTGGCTAATTTTTATATTTATAGTAGAGATGGGGTTTTGCCATGTTAGCCAGGCTGGTCTCAAACTCCTGCCCTCAAGCGATTTGCCCACCTTGGCCTCCCAAAGTGCTAGGATTACAGGCGTGAGCCACCACACCCAGCCAAGTAGAGGGTATTTAATCAGGAACTGCAGAACAACAGTGAATGTTTATGAACACGTAGTGTGCCAGGTAGTGTGCAGAAAATCTCATTTGCTCCTGAACTCAGCCCCATGAGGAAGGGGTTGTTTTAGCTCCATTTCATCTTGGGGGGAACTTCAATCCTGAGAGCTTAAATCAAATAGCATGTGAGTCACAGGGCTGAGGGCCTGGTCCCAGAGCCCCACCTCTCATGAGTCCTACTCATTCACCTAAAATATAATTGTCACTCACACCTGAGCCAGGCACACTGGGGATACAACAGTGAACAGGGCATGGCACAATCCCCCCCTTTGGGGGCTCACTGTTGAGTATGGGAGAAATAAAGGGACAATTATAACTCAGCATGATAGGAAGCACCACAGAGGCACAGGGGATGCAGGTACCAAAATCAGCCTGGGAAAGTCAGGGAAGGCTTCCTGGAGGAAGTGACACCCAACCTGAACTGTGAAGGATGAGACTACTACTAATAGTTAACCATCAACCAGGCACTGTGTGAAGCTCTTCTGCATGTTAATTCATTAAACTCTCCCAACAATTCCATGACAGTCTCCAAGTAGAGATAAGGAGAAGACCAGTGGGTAGAACTGATTTCTCCCCTACTTCCATGAGGGCCTGGACCTTCTCTCCCACAGCTCCGTCTGGCAGGAGAGCTAAAAGCGTAATACTAGTAAGAGGAAGTACAGCTCAATGTCAAAGGTTGGATAATTACAGCTTGCAGAGGTGGGTGACAGAAGCAGGGAGGGGGGATCTCTAAGGGAACTTCCCTCTGCCCCATCACTAAACCCAGCTAGCCACACTGCCGGAGTCGTCCACACCATCAAAGGCTGATGTGTGGCATGTGTGGCTGCCCTGGTCCTCTGAGACCCCAGGCCCAGCAGGAGCTCCTTGTCCCAGGACGGGGGCAGCACAGCCAATGGTAGCCAAGCCCACCTGGAGAGAGAGAGTGTGAGTGCGCCTGCTTCCTCACAAGAAATACACACTTGCTAGGCTGGGCATGGCTCACGCCTGTAATCCTAGCACTTCGGGAGGCCGAGGTGGGTGGATCACCTGAGGTCAAGGGTTCAAGATCAGCCTGGCCATCATGGTGAAACCCCATCTTAAAAAAAAAAAAAGAAAGAAAGAAATACACACTTGCTGACAATAATACCACCTCCTGGTTAGTTATTTTTATTTTCATTTATTTTGAGACAGAGTCTCACTCTTTTTGCCCAGGCTGGAGTGCAGTGGCAAAATCTGATCTCACTGCATCTTCCTCCTCCTGGGTTCAAGCAATTCTCTTACCTCATCCTCCGGAGTAGCTGGGATTACAGGTGCCCGCCACCATGCCTGGCTAATTTTTGTATTTTTAAATAATTTTTTTGAGACAGAGTTTCGCTCTTGTTTCCCAAGCTGGAGTGCAATGGCACAATCTCAGCTCACTGGAACCTCCGCCTCCCAGGTTCAAGCGATTCTCCTGCCTCAGCCTCCCAAATAGCTGAGATTACAGGTGTGTGTGACTATGCCCAGCTAATTTTTCGTTATTTTTAGTAGAGATGGGGTTTCACTATGTTAGGCAGCTGGTCTCAAACTCCTGACCTAAGGTGATCCACCCGCCTCAGCCTCCCAAAGTGCTGGGATTACAGGCATGAGCCACCGTGCCTGGCCTGTCCAGTTCTTTGGGTCTCAGTTTCTCTTCCCTGAGAACTCTGCATCCACCATGGGCCAAGCATCTTTGTATGTCCTGGACATCCGTCACTTCATTTAACTCTCACCGTTCTCGATAGGCAGATGCTAAGATAATCCCATTTTACAGATGAGGACACTGAAGCCCTGAGAAGTTGTGGGACATTCCCAACTTCCCATAGCAGCACTGGGCAGAGCCGGGAGGCAGGGCCTGGACTGATGACGGCAGGGCCCATCCTTTCTTCTCCACTCATCCCTACCTACCTCATGTGGTTTCATCCGATCCCAGGAAGACTGAGAATTCGTGCGGTCTCGTGAAATGACCACTGTGACCCCTGCCACTGGCATTCTGTGACCCTCAGCAAGTCCCTTCCCCTTTCTGACACCCAGAATCTCAGAGCAACGTCCTTACCGTCCTCCCTCCGCAATGAACGGGTGCGTAAATACAGGAATTATGTATTCTTGCCCTCTGTGCCCACTAGAGAGCGCACGAGTGTCATTAACCGCCACCGTTCCTTTCAAATGCAATCTTTGTGCAGGACAGGCCGCTATGCCTTTCCGTGCACATTCCCAGCCTTTCCACACTCTTCTTCCTCCGTGATTACTATTCCTCTACTCCAGTCTCTGCTTGCTGGTTTTTGTTGTTTTCATCCTGTAAATCTCTAAAAGTTGCCACAGAGACTTTCTTTTTCTTTTCTTTTCTTTTTTTTTTTTGAGACAGTCTCTCTCCGTCGCCAGGCTAGAGTGCAATGGCACGATCTCGGCTCACTGCAACCTCCGCCTTCCCGGTTCGAGCGATTCTCCTGCCTCAGTCTCCCGAATAGCTGGGATTGTAGCGGCGCGCCACCACGCCCAGCTAATTTTTGTATTTTTAGTAGAGACGGGGTTTCACCATGTTTGGCCAGAATGTTCTAAATCTTTTGACCTCGTGACCCGCCCGCCTCGGCCTCTCAAAGTGCTGGGATTATAGGCGTGAGCCACCACGCCTGCGCCACAGAGCCTTTCTAAAAG
The DNA here is from genome assembly GCF_030222135.1 of Aotus nancymaae. NCBI lineage: Eukaryota > Metazoa > Chordata > Mammalia > Primates > Aotidae > Aotus > Aotus nancymaae. The sequence continues at coordinate 4,344,856 of NW_026988491.1, forward strand.
GAGGCAGGAGATGGCTTTGTCCACAGCCTCAGGAACACCAGCCTCCATCTGCTTGCTGAGGGCAGAGCTTGCTGAGGGCAGGCAGCTGCCTATCCCTCCCTTCCTATCCCTCTAGCCCAGGCCCAGCACAGCCCCCAGGGCAGAGGGGCCTAGAACCTGCCAGGGACCCCTGCCTTTGCCCCCAGCTCTCTTTGCTGCAGATGTCCTCCATACACCATCTCTGGTCTTCCTAGCAGCAAATTCCTGCTGAGCCCCTCCTAGCTGCACACCCTCTTGACGGGCTCTTGAACCTCTTGACAGGTTCCCTCTTGACGGACTCTGCTCATTCAGGTGCCCTTGTGCTGAACTACCCTCCACGGATGCATCAAAAAAGCCCAGGCCCTGCCGGGGGCGGTAGCTCACTCCTGTAATCCCAGCACTTTGGGAGGTCCAGGTGGGCGGATCATCAGGTCAAGAGATCAAGACCTTCCTGTCCTATGTGGTGAAATCTCATCTCTACAAAAAATACAAAACTTAGCCAGGCATGGTGGCATGTGCTGGTAGTCCCAGCTACTAGGGGGGCTGAGGCAGGAGGATCACTTGAACCTGCGAGACGGAGGTTGCAGTGGGCTGAGATTGTGCCACTGCACTCCAGCCTGGGTGACAGAGCGAGACTCCATCTTAAAAAATAATAATAAAAAGGAAAAAGAAAAAACCCAGGCTCTCAACCCCACCTGGGCTCTTATCTTCAGCTGTGGGACCTCAGTTTCCAGTCTGAAAACTGGGGCTTGCTATGGTTGAAAGCACATGTTGGCAGTCCCCACTGCAACAATGTTGAGAGGTGGGACCTAGTGGGAGGCGTTTGGGTCATGAAGTCTCCACTCTTACGAGTGGATTAAGGCCAATCACGGAAGGGCTGGAGGCTGCGCATTAGATCTCTGGCGCTCTCTCTCACCCTCTCCCTTTCTGCCATGGGATGATGCAAGGAAGCCCTCACCAGATGCTGAGCAGATGTTGGCACCATGTCCTTGGACTTCTGGACTTCAAGAACCATCAGCCAAATACATTTCTGTTTGTTATAAATTACCCAGGTATTCTGTTAAAGCAGCACAAGACATACGAACATAGGTTGATTGTGCCTCCTTGCAAGGTTGCTGTAGAGATTAAATTGTAGAACTAGTGTACAGTGCCTGGCACCTATAAGTCCTCCTTAAATGGAGCTACTATTTCTATTAATTAAAAAATATATAGAGGCGGGGGGAGGTCTCACCATGTTGCTCAGGCTGGTCTCGAACTCCTGGCCTCAAATGATCCTCCTGCCTTGGTCTCCCAAAGTGCTGGGATTACAGGTGTGAGCCACCACAACCAGCCTATGTTAATATTAGTTCAGCTAGCTGGGCTCCATGGCTCATGCCTGTAATCTTAGCACTTTGAGAGGCTGAGGGGGTGAACTGCCTGAGCTCAAGAGTTTGAGATCAGCCTGGGCAACACGGTGAAAACCCTGTCTCCACTAAAATACAAAAAATTAGCAAGGCTCGGTAGCATGCGCCTGTAGTCTTAGCTACTCGGGAAGCTGAGGCAGGAGAATCACCAGAACCTAGGAGGCGGAGGTTGCTGTGAGCCAAGGTCACGCCAGCTGCACCCCAGCCTGGGCAACAGAGAGAGATTCTGTCTCAAAAAAAAAAAAAAAAAAAGAATAAATTTGTTCAGCTCAGCCACTTCCTGGCTGTGGGTCCATCAGCATATTACTTAGTTTCTTTACCTTAACTTCCCCATCTGGAAAATGGCACGAACACCCTACTTTATACAGATATCCAGAGAAACTAGATGTTTTCTGGGTGGGTAAGGTAGGTAATGTTCTTCGAACAACTAGTCAGCACTTAATAAAGAGTAGCATTTGTGATTATTAAAGGCCATTAACTAGGGCACAAAGAAGATGTCAATAATTAGCTGGGCATGGTGGCACATGCCTATAATCCCAGCTACTCGGGAGGCTGAGGCAGGAGAATCGCTTGAACCCAGGAGGCAGAAGTTGCGGTGAGCCGAGATCCAGCCATTGCACTCTAGCCTGGGCCACATGGTGAAATCTTATCTGAGATTACAGGCATGTGCCACAAGGGCAAAACTCCATCTTTAAAAAAAAAAAGAAAAAGAAAAAGAAAAAACAATGTCAATATAGTAGAAATTGTTCATATATTATTTCTTGACTACAATTTAAAAACTGGAAATCAATAATGAAATCAGAAAACTGACTTCATGCTAGCAAATTACAGTCTCTCTTTTTTTTTTTTTTTGAGATGGAGTCTCGCTCTCTTACCTGTGGCTGGCGTGCAGTAATGCAATCTCAGCTCACTGCAGCCTCTGCCACCAGGGTTCAAATGATTCTCCTGCCTCAGCCTCCTGAGTGGCTGGGATTATAGACGCGTGCCACCAGGCCTGGCTTTGTATTTTTAGTAGAGATGGGGGTTTCACCATGTTGGCCAGGCTGGTCTCGAACTCCTGACCTCAGGTTATCCGCCCATCTTGGCATCCCAAAGTGTTGGGATTACAGGCGTGAGCCACCATGCCTGGCAAAACAGTCTTTTTAAAACATCTGAAACTCCTGGGTGAGTGGTGAATTCAACATGTTCATGTAACTCCACTCCTTTCTGAAATCTCACTAAAACAACAATAAAGGAATTTTTTTCTTGAGACGGGGTCTCCCTCTGTCACCCAGGCTGGAGTGCAGCGGCGTGATCTCGGCTCACTGCAACCTCTGCCTCCCAGGTTCAAGTGATTCTCCCGCCTCAGCCTTCTGAGTAGCTGAGATTACAGGCACCTGCCACCAGGCTTGGCTAATTTTGTATTTTTAGTAAAGACGGGGTCAGTCTGGTCTCAAACTCCTGATCTCAAGTGATCCTCCCGTCTCAGCTTCCCAAAGCACTGGGATTACAGGCGTGAGCCACTGCGCTCAGCCAACTATTCTACTTCTCTCTCCATGAATTTGACCCCTCTGGGTACCTGATACATGTGAAATTATACAAGAGATCGTGCCATTGCACTCCAGCCTGGGCAACAGAGTGAGACTCTGTCTCAAAAAAAAAAAAAAAAAAAAGAAAGAAATGTAATCCCGACACATGCTACACCACGGATGAACCTGTTTTTTTTTTTTTTTTTGAGATGGAGACTTGCTCTGTTGCCCAGGCTGGAGTGCAGTGGTGCAATCTCGGCTCACTGCAACCTCCACCTTCCAGGTTCAAGTGATTCTCTGGCCTCAACCTCCTGAGTAACTGGGGTTACAGGCACATGCCACCACACCCTTCAATTTTTGTATTTTTAGTAGAGACATGGTTTCACCATGTCGGTCAAGCTGGTCTCAAACTCCTGACTTCGTGGTCCACCCACCTCTGCCTCCCAAAGTGCTGGGATTACAGGCGTGAGCCACCACACCCAGCCTGAACCTTCTTAAGTAGTTCCTACAATCACATCAGTTCAACATCTGAGACAAATCTCATCATCTGTTTTTGAGACAAAGTCTCACTCTGTCGCCCAGGCTGGAGTGCAGTGGCACAATCTCAGTTCAGTGCAACCTCCGTCTCCCAGATTCAAGCAATTCTCTTCCTTAGTCTCCCGAATAGCTGGGATTACAGGTGCCTACCACCATGCCCAGCTAATGTTTGTATTTTTAGTAGAAACAGCGTTTCACCATGTTGGCCAGGCTGGTCTTGAACTCCTGACCTCAGGTGACCCACCCACCTCCCAAAGTACTGGGATTACAGGTGTGTGCCACTGTGCTCAGCCAAAAAAAGTTTTTTTGGAGACATGGGATCTCACTTTGTTGTCCAGGCTGGTCTTGAATTCCTGGGCTCAAGTAATCCCCCTGCTTTAGCCTCTCCAAGCACAGGATTACAGATGTGTGCCGCTGCAGCCAGCCTAAGGTTTCAATTAGTAGCTGTGTGACCTTGGGCAAGTCACTTCACCTCTCTGGGCCTCAGTTTACTCATTTGTAAAAATGAGAGCTATTTGGAAGAGGCCGCTTTGCATATTACCAGGGACCTCAGTTTTAAAAATCATCCATTTTCTTTTTCTTCCTTTCCTCTCTAGATGCTCCCCTCCAGCAATGCATGCTTATCTAATTATGCTTTTGCTTAAGAAATCCCAAAAGCTCATCTTTAAACAAACCAGACCTGGAGCCCCCATAGCAGAATCCTCCTGCTTAGAGGCAGTGGTGGATAATTAGTCCACCACCAATGGGCTGAAGTCAAGATAACAGCAACCAGACCTTCAGACGGGCAATTCCCTGAGATAGCCGTAGGAATGAAGACACACAGACCGTGCACCATGCACCGTTCCCACATTTTCCATAGCAAGTTTCCCTTTAAAAACCCTAGGGTTTTATTTATTATTTTGAGACAGAGTCTCGCTCTGTCACCCAGGATGGAGTGCTGTGGTACGACTTGGGCTCACTGCAACCTCCGCTTCCTGGGTTCAAGTGATTTTCCTGCCTCAGCCACCCGAGTAGCTGGGATTACAAGTGCATGCCACCACACCTGGCTAATTTTGTTATTTTTAGTAGAGACGGGGTTTCATCATGTTAGGCAGGCTGGTCTTGAACTCCTGACCTCAAGTGATCCGTCTGCCTTGGCCTCCCAAAATGCTGGGATTATAGGCGTGAGCCACCGCGCCCCGCCAGTTTTCAACTTTTTTTTAATTTTAAATTTTAAGATGGTCCTTCAGAACACCAGTTCACCATTGTCTAGGCTTGCTGGCTATTCAATTAAAACTGCTTTTGCCGGGCGCAGTCGCTCATGCCTATAATCCTAGCGCTTAGGGAGGCGGAAGCTGGAGAATCACTTGAGCCTGAGTTTGAGATCAGCCTGGCCAACATTAGCAAACCATCCCCAAAAAGGAAAAAAACCAAAAACCAACTTTTCCTCCAACCAAGCCTCACCTCTCGTATCCTGGCTTTCCAGCAGCAAGCAGCCGAACCTGGGTTCTATGAGATAATAAATGTGAAGGGGGAGGAAGTGATATTTATTTATTTATTCAATCATTTTCATAACATTAAATTCACATATGCAAGGAAGCGATGTTCTGGTTTTTTTTTTTTTTTTTTGAAGCAGAGTCTCACTCTGTCACCCAGGCTGGAGTGCAGTGTCTCAATTTCAGCTCACTGCAATCTCCGCCTCCCAGAGGTTCCAGCGATTCTCATGCTGCAACCTCCTGAGTAGCTGGGACTACAGGCGTGCGCTACCACACCTGGCTAATTTTTGTATTTTTAGTAGAGACAGGGTTTCATCATGTTGGCCAGGCTGGTCTCAAACTCCTGACCTCAAGTCATCCACCTGTCTTGGCCTCCCAAAGCACTAGAATTACAAGCATGAGCCTGTATGTTCCAAACATAAGCCCAACTCTTCCCTCCCTCCAGGGGTCCCCGTGGAGGCTGGGCACACAGTAAGTGCTCAGAAACAGGAACCAACTAGCCCAGAGGATGGAGCACCCCCCACCACCCCGGTGATATCTGCCTCGGTCCCTGCCAAGCCATGGCTGAGGGTAGGGCCCAGAACCAGAATGCTTTCCTGGGCCACTCACTGTACAGCAGGACATCAAAAGTCAGAAGGCCTGGCCTGGCCATGGGATTTGGGGCAAATTACTTGCCTTCCCTGAGCAAACGGAGGTTTGTTCCTCCACCTGCACAGTGGGGATAATGGTCGCTTCCCCACCTCTCCAGCTGGAATAAATGGACAAAACCCCGAGAATGAAAATGCCAAGTGAAACACAGCTGTCTACGCTGAGAACAGCTGTGCTCATGACGGTGCATGTGGAGGGGAAGAATGGCTTGCAGCCGCGGTGGCTGGCTTGCTTGGGGAGCCCAGCCCTCGCCTATCTCAGTACCCCTCTTCTCCAGCTGTGGCACTGGTCCTGCCGTCATAACCTCAGCAGCAGCTGCTCCAGGTCAGGGGCCCCTGAGTGTCACAGGATTGCGGACCAGAGGCCGGCATGGGGCTGTAGCATGGAGTACCCACCAAAGAGCCTCCAGAAGCCCAGAGGGCAGTTCAGGGCCACCTCCTTGGCCTCACCGGGGTAGCAGAGTTACCCAAACTTGGGCCAGGTGGAAATACCCACCGCACACTTCTTTGTTGAGTAACTGAGAAGGCACTTACCTGGAACCTTGGTTTCCAGCCTCTGAAACCCACTAGATAATGGGACCTCCCATGGGCTCCCCTCTAGAAGATATCATTTTGGTTTCCCCAAGCCCTGGCCTCCTATCCGATCCATCACCCAGGAGCCCCTAAGTTGGCTCATCCTCCTGGCCCCACCTGCCTGGGTACCAAGCAGATGCTGTTCTCAGAGGATGCTGCTGGCATCTGTATAGGGTCCCTGAGCAGCAGTGTCTGGTGGGGCACCCCCGAGGGGCAGGGCTGGCATTTTCTCATGTCTCCTTGGTCCACATCATCAGGCTGCTTCTGAAGCTGCTGTCCTTTTGCAGCCAGAGTCAGGGGAGACCCTTTAGAGTAGAGAGGTGCTGCCTCTCCAATGCTGGCAGAGCCAGGCTCACGAGTGGGTTGATGAATGAGTGAATGAATGACACAAGGTTGGGTGCCCCTTTCCAGATTTGGCATTTGGATTTCAGGGACTCAGGGACACTCAACAGAACTGAAAACCCTGGAGTAGGGTCCTGCCACCACTCAGTGGTTGTGGAACCTTGGACAGTTCTCCCAAGCTTCAGTTTCCTCTTCTGTAAACCAAGGAGAGCAACAGTCCCTAAGCCTCTACCTCCTGGGGCCAATGTGGGACACTACGAAGATTAATGAGCAGAGCCTGGCGCTATTATGATTACCCATCCATAGCCAATGCCTACCTTCCTGAGCCAGCTGGGCTCCACCACGCAGGTGCTAGAGGTGGGTCTGGAGATGTGAGATGCTGAGCTGCTCTCCAGGCGGACTGGCATGCAGCCTGGTGATGAGGCTTCTGTTGGTCCAGCTGGATCAGGACCCAGGGCAGGGAGCCAAAGGCGTAGAGGCCCCTGGCCAGTTCTGGGCCTGGTCCTGTCTACCCACCAACCAAGAGTGGAGCACAGCTGCTGGCAGCTGCCTTTTTTTTTTTTTTTTTTTTTTCCTGAGGCAGGGGCTGGAGTGCAGTGGCACAATCTTGGCTCACTGCAACCTCCACCTCCCAGGTTCAAGCAATTCTCCTGCCTCAGCCTCCTGGGTAGCTGGGATTACAGGTTCCCAACATCGTGCCCGGCTAATTTTTGTATTTTTAGTAGAGATGGGTTTTCAACATGTTGGCCAGGCTGGTCTTGAACTTCAGACCTCATGATCTGGCCACCTCGGCCTCCGGAAGTCCTGGGATTACAGGCGTGACCCACCATGCCCAGCTTAGCAGTTGCCTTTTATCACCCTCCCATCTCCAGCTTACCCCTATCCAGCCTCCAGCCAGAGGGGGCCTTCAAATACAGCATCTGACCAAGGTTGGCCCCTCCCTGTACCCTTCTCAGAAGCTTGCTCTGTCCAGCTCTCAACCTGGCATGATGACCCTGTGCCCCTGATGACCTCTGAAATCTCTCCTCTTTCCCCTCGTCCCTCCCACCCTGAGTGCCAGCCCAGGGACCTCCTTGCTGAATTGTTCCTGTCACTCTCCACCTTTCTGCTTTTGCCTCTTCTGTACTTTACAGAGGCTTACTGGTTCCTCTGGACTCAGCTTAGCTGCATCTCCTCCAGGAAAGTTTTTTTAATTTTGGAGAAGGGGTTTCTCTATGTTTCCTGAGCTGGAGTGCAGTGGTGTGATCGTGGCTCACTGCAGCCTCAAATTCCTGGGCTCAAGCAATCCTCCCACCTTGGCCTCCTGAGTAGCTGGAACTGCAGGCATGTGCCACCATGCCCAGCTCCTCCAGGAAATTTGTGCTGCCTCTCCATAGGCTTCCCCATCACCCTGGGCATTCGTCCACTGAAACAAGCCCTTTTCACCCTCTGCAATGACTTTTGGTTTGTGGTTCTGAATCACAGCCACCATTAACTGAGGCTTGCTGCATGCCAGGCACTGAGCTGTGTCGTCACAAACATTATCTTTTGACCGGGCGCGGTGGCTCATACCTGTAATCCCAGCACATTGGGAGGCTGAGGCAGGTGGATCACCTAAGGTCAGGAGTTCGAGACCAGCCTGGCCAACATGGGAAATGCTGTCTCTACTAAAAATACAAAAATTAGGCTGGACGCAGTGGCTCATGCCTGTAATCCCAGCACTTTGGGAGGTCAAGGCAGGCAGCTCACTTGAGGTCAGGAGTTTGAGACCAGCCTGGCCAACATGGTGAAACCCCGTCTCTTCCAAAAATACAAAAATTATCCAGCATGGTGATGCACACTTGTAATCCCAGCTACTCTGGATTACAGGAGAATTGCTTAAACCCGGCAGGCAGAAGTTGCAGTGAGCTGAGATTGCACCATTGCACTCCAGCTTGGACAACAGAGCGAGACGTCATCTCAGGAAAAAATAAATTAGCTGGGTGTGGTGGCACGTGCCTGTAGTCCCAGCTACATAGGAGGCTGAGGCAGGAGAATTGCTCAAGCCTGGGTGGCAGATGTTGCAGTGAGCCAAGATCACACCACTGCACTCCAGCCTGGTGACAAGAGTGCGACTCATCTCAAAAAACAAATCAATTCCCACAACTATCCCACAAAGTATCATTACTTCCCCCATATTACAAAGGGAAACTGAGGCCCAGGGAGGGAAGGGGCTTGCCCAAGACCACACAGCTGGCAAGAGTCAGAACCTGGCTGCCTGGTTCCAAAGCCCATACCCTCAGCTGTCATGCAGTACAGCCTCTGCCTATTCTGAGCTCCTCAGGGACGCAGACAACATCTTTCTGGGTGCCACTTCCCATCATGAGAAATGTTTGCCAAATGAATCATGAATGGTTGTGCAGAAGAAGGTGCACTCCAAGAGGGCACAGAGTATACTATTTTATTCCTGTGACTCAACAATGTCCAAAAAGAGCCAGGCCCACTGGATGCCCATTAGACATCTACTAAGTGGATTGAAAAATGGTTTGGGCCGGGTGCGGTGGCTCACACCTGTAATCCCAGTATTTTGGGAGGCTGACATGGGAGGATCATTTGAACCTAAGAGTTTGAAACCAGCCTGGGAAAGATGGCAAGACTTGATCTCTACAGAAAACTTTTTTTTTTAAATCCTCCATTACCTGAAGCATACAGAAAAATTTTAAACAATTAGCCAGGTACAGTGGAGTGCGCCTATAGTCCCAACTACTCTGGAGGCTGAGGCAGGAGGATCGCTTGAGCCTGGAAGTTCAAGGTTACAGTGAGCAATGATTGCAGCATTGCACTTCAGCCTGTGAGACAGACTGAAACCTTGTCTCAGAAGAAAATAAGTAACTAAATAAATAAGCATTTAAAAAAATTAAGAAAATGGTTTTGGGGCTCAGTGAGGTGGAGGGACTTGTGGGACATCCAGATGGAAGGGCAAATCTGAAAGCTGGCCCACAGGCCAGGACTAAGGATCAGGGAAGTCACAGGTGGATCCAGGAGAGTAGATGAGGCACATGAGGCAGATGGGAGTGGGGGTGGTGGGGTTGAGTGGGGGACAGGAGACCAAGAGAGGACAGCAACCCCCCATCATCCTTGGGGGATATGTTCCAAGACTCTCAGTGGAGGCCTGAAACCATGGATAGTACTGAACCCATATATACTATGTTTTCTCTTATACATCCATACCTGTGATACAATTTCATTTATAAATTAGGCACAATAGACCAGGCGCAGTGGCTCACGCCTGTAATACCAGCACTTTGGGAAACCGAAGCGGGCAGATCACGAGGTCAGAAGATTGAGACCATCCTGGCTAACGTGGTGAAACCCTGACTCTACTAAAAATACAAAAAATTAGCTGGGCATAGTGGCATGCACCTGTAGTCCCAGCTACTTGGGAGGCTGAGGCAGGAGGATCGCTTGAATCTTGGAGACAGAGGTTGTAGTGAGCCAAGACTGCACCACTGCACTCCAGTCTGGGTGACAGAGTGAGACTCTGTCTCAAAAATACACACATACATACATACATACATACAGCGCAATAAGAGATGAACAACAAGAATAACAAAAAAGAACAATTACATCATCACATTCATATTTCCATTCACAGGTTTGTTCTTATCATAGGTCTTAGCAACCTCAGCACACAACTTCTTTTTTTTTTTTCCCACAAATTCAACTTTTTTTTTTTTTGAGATCACGTCTTACTCTCACTGCCCAGGCTGTAGTGCAATGACACAATCTCAGCTCACCACAACTTCTGCCTCCTGGGTTCAAGTGATTCTCCTGCCTCAGCCTCCTGAGTAGCTAGGATTACAGGCATGTGCCACCTTGCCCAGCTAATTTTGTATTTTTAGTAGAGATGCAGTTTCTCCATGCTGGTCAGAAACATGGTTTCTCCATGTTGGTCTTGAACTCCAGACCTAAAGTGATCCACCCACCTTAGCCTCCCAAAGTGCTGAGATTATAGGAATGAGTCACCTTGCCCAGCTGCAAATTTTTTATTTTCGTTTCAGGGGTACATGTGCAGGTTGGTTCTATGGATACATTGCACGTTGCGTGGGCTTGGTTTACGGACTGTTTGATCACCCAGGTAATAAGTACGGTACCCAATAGGTATTTATTTATTTATTTATTTATTTTGAGAATGAGTCTCATTCTGTTGCCCAGGCTGGAGTGCAGTGGCATGATCTTGGCTCACTGCATCCTCTGCCTCCCAGGTTCAAGCAATTCTCCTGCTTCAGCCTCCTGAGTAGCTGGGATTACAGGCGCGCACCATCATGTCTGGCTAATTTTTATATTTTGTTTTTTTGAGACAGAGTCTTGCTCTGTCACCCAGGCTGGAGTGCAGTGGTGCCATCTTGGCTCACTGTAACCTCTGCTCTCAGGTTCAAGCAATTCTCTGCCTCAGCCTCCCAAGTAGCTGGGATTATAGGCACCCACCACCACGCCTGGATAATTTTTGTATTTTTAGTAGAGACCGGGTTTCACCGTCTTGGCCAGGCTGGTCTTGAACTGCTGTCTTAGTGATCCACCTGCCTCAGCTTCCCAAAGTGCTGGGGTTATAGGCATGAGCCACCGCGCCCAGCCTAATTTTTGTATTTTTTAGTACAGACGGGGTTTCACCATGTTGGCCATGCTGGTGTTGAACTCCTGACCTCAAGTAATCTGCCCACCTTGGTGTCCCAAAATGCTAGGATTACAGGTGTGAGTCACTGTGTCCGGCCAACTCCTGACCTCAGATGATCCACCCAGCTCAGCCTCCCAAAGTGCTGGGATTATAGGCGTGAGCTACTGCGCCTGGCAATTTTCTTCTTTTCTTTTTCTTTGAAACAGAGTTTTGCTTGTTGTCTAGGCTGGAGTGCAATGGCGCGATCACGGCTCACTGCAACCTCCGCCTCCAGGGTTCAAGCAATTCTCCTGCCTCAGCCTCCTGAGTAGCTGGGATTATAGGCATATGCCACCATGCCCAGCTAATTTTGCATTTTTAGTAGAGACGGGGTTTCTCCATGTTGGTCAGGCTGGTCTCAACTCCCGACCTCAGGTGATCCGCCCACCTCGGCCTCCCAAAGTGCTGGGATTACAGGTGTGAGCCACTGCACCCAGCCAGGATCTGGTTTTGAGAAAGGATAAATAATGGCAGTTGAGCTAAAAAAAGAAATGGTGAATAAAACAACAGCTCAGGGTGGTCAGGACTTAGAAATGCCTGTGGTAGACCCCACCATGGAAACTACAGGTGTTCCACCTGGACAAATTTATACACTCTGGGATGCACTCAGACACCCCCTGTAATGCCTGCTGAGATGAGTTCTGAGTATATGCTTGGCACCTGCTATACGCTGAGCTGGACTTCCTGACCATCCACCAGTCCCATGCCAGGCTCTATCTGATGCATTTCTTTTTTTATTTTATTTGATTATAAACCAACTTTTGAAAATATCTAATGCATTTCAACACAAAGAAATGTGCTGAGCTAACCAAGGCTACTCAGCGTTGCCTACTGCCCCTTCAGCTCTCTACCTTGGCACTCTCTGTCCATCACTCCTGTCACTGGCTCATCCGGGCCCTGCCTCCCTGGCCTGGGTGGCATTAACAGCTTTCAGCGGGCTTCTCTGCCACCAGCCCCCCCATCTTCCTGGCTAAAGGAACCCAACCAGATGCCCCTCCTGCTTACGACCCTCTCATGGCTGCTGGGATCCCTGGATAAAATGCGAAGCCCTCTCTAAGGCCTCAAGGTCCCTCAGAACACAGCCCTGTGCCCTGTCTGGCCTCATATCTCTGCCATCCCTCCTGGAGCCAATCCCACCATGATGAAGACAGTCAGCCCCACTGAACTGCTTGCTGCGTCCCCACACATATCACCCAAGTAGAGGCAGGCCCTGCCACTTTGGAGTTCTGTGACATAGGCCCACAACATTTACTGCTCTGTGCCTTAGTTTCCCCATCTGTAAATTGGAGGTAATAACAGAACCTACCTGGCAAAGTTGCAGGGAAGGCTTCCTGGGCTGACGCATGTGAAAAGCCCAATAGGGTGTAAGCTCTCAGTACGCTGGGGCTGCTGTTATTAGTAACTCTATTATCACTGGGCTGGTGCCTACTTGTCAAGGTTTTGAGGGAGAACAATAGGAATTAGTATCAGGAGGCCTGGCGCAGTGGCTCACGCTTGTAATCCCAGCACTTTGGGAGGCCAAAGCAGGTGGATCACCTTAGGTCAGGAGTTCAAGACCAACCTGGCCAACATGGCAAAACCCCGTCTCTACTAAAAATACAAAAATTAGTCAGGTGCGGTGGTGGGTGCCTGTAGTCCCAGCTACTCAGGAGGCTGAGGCAGAAGAATCGCTTGAACTCCGGAGGCAAAGGTTGCAGTGAGCCGAGATCTCGCCACTGCACTCCAGCCTGGCGGCAGAGCAAGTCTCCATATCAAAAAAAAAACACAAAACATTAGTGTCAGGATCTCTGGGTCTCCCCACATTCAGGGTATGAAGTTAGCCTCAGGCGGGAAGGCAACACAGGCTGGCTCCAGGGGATGGGTGGGCAGGCGGCCAGGTAGCTCCTACCTGAAGCCCAGGTTCTTGTCCACGTGCTTAATGCAGTGTCCACGACATGAAGGGGTCTTGCTGGGCTTTGGACACGCTGCAGGACAGGCAGAGGGCGTGCTACTCCCCCGTGGCTAGCTGAGCAGCCATCATTCTGGCACGGATGAATGAGATGCTGTGCAGGGTAGCCTGGCTGGGCACCACTGAGTGGGCCTGCAGGGGAAGAGTTGGCACCGGAGCCCTGATGCCACAAAGGCCAGCAGGACCCACAGAGGCAGGCTCCACTGAGTGTGGGACGGAGCATCCTCTTTAGCTCACGCAGGCCTCCAGAGAGTTTACCCACATGGTCCAGCCACACAGCAGATGGGTATATGTGTAAAATGCAAGGATATAAACATGGTCTGCTGTCACGAAGAGATGTTTGCCACACATTTTTGTTAAGAAAAAAGTAGGTTCCAAACCTTAACATGCAACATCCAAAAGGTAGAAACAACTCAAACACCCATCAACTGATAAATGGACAGCCACAACGTGGTCTATCCGGACAACTGGATCATTATTCAGCCTGGAAAAGGAATGAAGAGCGGACACATGCCACAACACGGATGAGCCTTGAGGGCATTAGGCGAAGCGAAAGAAGCCAGACACAAAAGGACAAATATTGTGTGACCCCATTCATATGAAATGCCCAGAGTAGGTAAATCCATAGAGACAGGAAGCCGACTGCCAGGGAGTGGGGAAGGGAGGGGTGAGGAGTGGCTGCTATCGGGAACAAGGTTCCTTTGGGGTGACGGAAACGTTTCAGAATTAGGGAGGTGATGGTTCCAAAATGTTGTACATGTCCTCAATGCCATTGAGTTGTATACTTTACAATGAAAACTTTTATGATATATGAATTTTACTTCAGTTTTTAAAAGTTAATAAATAGGCTGGGTGTGGCGGCTCATGCCTGTAATCCCAGCACTTTGGGAGGCTGAGGTAGGCAGATTCCTTGAGCCCAGGAGTTCAAGAGCAGCCTAGACAACATAGGGAGACCTCATCTCTATGAAAAATTAGCTGGGTGTGGTGGCATGTGCCTGTAGTCCCAGCTGCTTGGGAGGCTAAGGTGGGAGGGTACTTTGAGCCTGGGAGGCAGAGGCTGCAGTAAGCCGAGATCACACCACTGCACTCCAGCCTGGGCAACACAGTGAGATCCTGTCTCAAAAAAAAATATTAATAAATAAAAGCCAAGACCATGCGGTATAATTCCCGTTCTACAAGTACACACAGACAAACACAGAACCACATGTTAGCAGGAGTGGGGTCATGGATAAACTTATATTCTTTTTTGCTTATATAGATTTCCTAAATTGTCCACAACAAACATGAAGAAATAGGAAGAAAGCAACTATTTTAAAAATATTTGGCAGGGCACGGTGGCTCACACCTGTAATCTCAACAGTTTGGGAGGCTGAGGCGGGCAGATCACTTGAGGTCAGGAATTCAACACCAGCCTGGACAACATGGTGAAATCCCATCTCAGCTAAAAATACAAAAGTTGGCTGCGTGTGGTGGTGTACACTTGTAGTTCCAGCTACTCGGGAAGTTAAGGCAGGAAAATCTCTTGAACCCAGGAGGTGGAGGTTGCAGTAAGCCAAGACTGAACCACTGCACTCCAGCCTGGGCTACAGAGCGAGACTCTGTCTCAAAAATAAAAAAAAAAATTATAGAGTACCTACTGTGTGCCCAGCTTCATATGAATCCAAGCAATAATATCTGATATTGGCAAAGCCCTTGACAGTCACAGAATACCTTTAACCCCTCAGGAGGCCAATAGGGCAGAGGCGAGTGTACCCATTTTCTAGGTGAGACAATGGAGGCTCCATCAGGTAAAGTCATTCTGGGCCCTAGACCTGGACACTGTAAATGAAGTCAGGTGAGAATAAAGACACACCCCACCCAAGAACTACATATGCAAAGCAAGATTCCTTTTTTCTTTCTTTTTCTTTTTTAGAGAAAAGGTCTCACTGTGTTACCCAGGCAAGATCATAAAGTGTAACCTCAAACTCCTGGGCTCAAGTGACCCTCCCATCCAGCCTCCTGAGTAGCTGTGACTATAGTGCGTGCCACCTCACCCAGGTGCCCAGTGGTATTTCTTCTCTCTTTTTTTTTTTTTTGAGACAGAGTCTTGCTCTGCTGCCAGATTGGAGTGCAGTGGCATAATCTCAACTCACTGCAACCTCTGCCTCCTGGGTTCAAGCAATTCTCCTGCCTCAGCCTCCTGAATAGCTGGTGCATACTACCATGCCCAGCTAATCTTTTTTGTATTTTCAGTAGAGACAGGGTTTCACCATGTTGGCCAGGATGGTCTCTTGACCTCATGATCCACCCGCCTCAGCCTCCCAAAGCGCTGGGATTACAGGCGTGAGCCACTGCGCCAGCCCTTTTTTTGGTTGCTTGTTTTTGAGACAGAGTCTTGCTGTGTTGCCCCATCTGGGGTGCAGTGGCATGATCTTGGCTTACTGCAATCTCCGCCTCCCGGGTTCAAGTGATTCTCATGCCTTAGCCCTCCAAGTAGCTAGGACTACAGGCATGTACCACCACGCCTGGCTAATTTTTGTATTTTTAGTAAAGACGGGTTTTCACCATGTTGGCCAGGCTGTTCTTTAACTCCTGACCTCAGGTTATCTGCCCACCTTGGCCTCCCAAAGTGCTGGGATTATAGGTGTGAGACACCACACCTGGCCTTTTTTTTTGTTGTTGTCGTTTTGAGAAGAGTCTTGCTCTGTCATCCAGGCTGGAGTGCAACAGCACAATCTCAGCTCACTGCAACCTCTGCCTCCCGGATTCAAGTGATTCTTGTGTCTCAGCCTCCCAAGTAGCTGGGATTACAGGCGCCCACCACCACTCTTGGCTAATTTTTGTATTTTTGGTAGAGATGGGATTTCACCATATTGGCCAGCCTGGTCTCAAACTCCTGACCTCAGGTGATCTCCCCACCTTGGTCTCCCAAAGTGCTGGGATTACAGGTGAGTGCCACCATGCCTGGCCTCCAGCAGTATTTCTTATAAGCCTCTAGTGCATACTGGGATCTCGTGGGACAATCTTATTCCCAACAACAGTTTACACTCATGCACACTTCTGAGCCTTTTCCTAGGCTGGACACCTGGCCTAGAAGGTCTTCCTGCCACTCCCTACCCCACCTCACCCCTACCACCCTATGAGCTTCCTTATCTGGGAAGCCTGCCTGCTTTGAAGCCAAGAACACGTGGAAGATGTTTTTCCCAGCCCTAAGAATGGGTCTGAGAAAGGTGGTACCTAGGAGAGGTCCCCATGGGGAGGAGACCTGCAGCACCCTAGACTCAGCTGGGCTCCTGCTAATCATTTCCAAAATACAGATGTTTATTTATTTATTTATTTTTTGGAGACAGAGTCTCTCTCTGTTGTTCAGGCTGGAGTGCAGTGGAACAATCTTGGCTCACCGCAACCTCCGCCTCCCAGGTTCAAGTGATTCTCCTGCCTCAGCTTCCTGAGTAGCTGGGATTACAGGTGTGCACCACCCATGCTTGGCTAATTTTTGTATTTTTAGTAGAGATGGGGTTTCACCATGTTGGTCAGGCTGGTCTCCAGCTCCTGACCTCGTGATCCTCCTGCCTCAGCCTCCCAAAGTGCTGGGATTACAGACATGAGCCACCGTGCCTGGCCTGTTTTTCCTCTTAACTATAGAAGTGACATGTGCTTGTGATTTAAACAAAAAAAAAAGGTTCAGGCCAGGCTCAGTGGCTCACACTTGTAATCCCAGCACTTTGGAACCAAGGTTGGTTGGTGGATCACCTGAAGTCAGGAGTTTGAGACCAGCCTGGCCAACGTGGTAAAACTCCGTCTCTACTAAAAATATGAAAAATTAGCTGGGCATGGTGGGATGCACCTGTAATCCCAGCTACTAGGAAGGCAAGGGAGGAGAATTACTTAAACCCAGGAGGTGGAGGTTGCAGTGAGCTGAGATCACGCCACTGCACTCCAGCCTGGGCAACAAAGCAAAAACTCCATTTCAAAAAAAAAAAAAAAAAAAGTTGAAACAGAACAAAAATCCTCTGGTCTCATCTCACAGAGGTCATTCCTGAGTAAGGGTGGCAGTCTCTCCCCAGGGGGCGGAGGAGAGTGCCTGTGGTTGAGGCTAGGGACTCTGGAACTGGGGGTACCAGGATTAAATCAACACCTGCTGATCCCATGGGCCTTGGACAGGTCTCTTGGCTTCCTCGAGGCTGCTGTAAAGTGTCGAGAATAACTGGACCTCCCCACAGCAAATTATAATCTGGTATGTACACATACAGTGCTTGGCACAGGGCTTACATGAGAAACCCACTTTCTGGTGGTAGCCGTTGTTCCTGGTAATCTTAGATCCTCTCAGAGCAGCTAGAAAAGTCCTGGGCAGTCTGAGATCCATAAAGCCCACCCTACTGTACTGCTAATACTCAAAGCGACAGTAACAAAATGCAGCCAAGTCCTGTGTTCAGCACCCTCCCCAAGGTCTGTGTGCTAGGTGTGCCAGGGTCCTGGCCCGGAGAGCTCCCTCTGCCCCCTGCCCCTATGCCCCACGCCTGACCCTCAGAGGCTTCCCTGAGCCTGGAGAGCCAGGCCCACAGCAGGTGTGGCAGGCAGCATCCTCCCCAAGTGCTGCAGGAGGCTTTTCTCTGTAACCTTCCCAAGCTCCCGGCAGCTCTAAGTCTTCTCCTGGCAGGGACTGCCGAGGCCCAGCCTGGAACTTGGGCAGGCTGACTCCCTTGTCCTCCTTCTGGCTCTGCAGGATGCAGCTCCTCTCCAAGGCCAGGGCAGGATGCCCAGGGCCGGGCGACTGCAGTATTCTTGTCCTCATCCTTCAAGGCCACCCCGAGGACTGAGCTCTCCATTCACCTTGCCAGAGTCCCTTCCCCATCTGAAAATCAAGGCTCTTGGGTCTGAATTTTTCCTAAGATTCTGATGAGAATTGCAGTCGCTATTTCTAAAAAATGCTCACTTACACACAACACACAATTTTGCATAAAACTTTACCAGCCACTTCTCCCACCAGGTTTGTCATGAATGTGCCAGGTAAAGAATTTCCACATTTCAGGAGCCACTGTTATTTGCAAAAAGCAAGCTGCAAAACAGAATGTATAGTGTTAATCTTTTAAAAACATAAATTTTAACATATACTTATAAATGCATAGAAAAATCTGGAAAAATCTATATAAGTGGCTCGAGTGCTTATCTCCTAGACAGTGGGATTTCGAGAGCTTTCACTGTATACCTCAGGCATTTTTGTATGTGAATTTTTTGTTTTTTGAGACAAGGTCTTTTTTTTTTTTTTTTTGAGACGGAGTTTAGCTCTTGTTACCCAGGATGAAGTGCAATGGCGCGATCTCGGCTCACCGCAACCTCCGCCTCCTGGATTCAGGCAATTCTCCTGCCTCAGCCTCTCGAGTAGCTGGGATTACAGGCATGCACCACCGTGCCCAGCTAATTTTTTGTATTTTTAGTAGAGAGGGGGTTTCACCATGTTGACCAGGATGGTCTCGATCTCTTGACCTCATGATCCACCCGCCTCGGCCTCCCAAAGTGCTGGGATTACAGGCGTGAGCCACCACGCCCGGCGAGACAAGGTCTTGCACTGTCACCTAGGCACAGTGGCATGATCACAGTTCACTGCAGCCTCAACCCCCTGGGCTCAAGCAATCCTCCCACCTCAGCCTCCCAAGTAGCTGAGACTACAGGTGCACAATAACACATCAGCTAATTTTTTCCTTTTTTAGAGATGGGGTCATCTCTAATCAAGTAATTCATCTGCAGATTAAAAAAAAAAGAAGAAAAAGAGATGGGGTCTCACTGTCTTGCCCAGGCTGATCTAGAACTTCTAGGCTCAAGTGATCCTCCCACCTCAGCTTCCCAAAGTGCTGGGATTACAGGCATGAGCCACTGTACCCGGCCTTAATATATTTAACAGGTATGTTACTTTTAGAAGTGTCTTTCCCATTTAAAATATAATCCTATAATATTATCACCAACTATCTCAAATTCTCCAGGCCATTGATCCTTCTGTTGAGCAAATGGAGTTGACCATCATACCAGAGTAGTAATGAGGACTCCAGCTTCTGAAGTCCAATCCACAACTGACCAATCTGACATTTACATTCACTACTGGGTTCCTCTGGGAAAGGTATTAACCTATCTAGGCCTCTGATTAGCCTTCAACATGGGTTAGATGTAGTTCCTAAACTTCAAAGGGTTTTTTTTACTTTGGTTAAAAAAAAAAGATGAAATTTTTTTTTTTTTTTTTAAAGAAAAGACTCGAGTGAGTCAGGCTCTCAAGGACCCTGCCTGAGTTCCCAGTGGAAGTGTTTGGTCTTGGAACTGCATTCATTTGCCCCAGCCAACTTCTGCCCAACTGGAGGGTCTCAAGATTGACCCCCAGAAGGTCCCATAGGGCTGGGAGCCCAGAGGACAAATATGGCTAATGGCATCCAGCCTGGACTGTTAAGTCTGGCACCAGTTCAGCAATGGGGATATAAAAAACCAGACATCACCTCATCGCTGTCTCATCAAAAAGGAAGACTTTCTCCCTGCACATTCCTGCAGAGGACAAATTCCTGCTTGTGTGTTGCTTGGGAGGGAGCAAGAAGAGCAGAGTAGGGAATCTGGGGAGTTCTCCCCTTCTTGGGAATGGGAGGTCAGCCCAGGTCATCACAGCAGCCCTGAAACTGGCCTCTTGGTAACCATGACAACCTCAGCTCCCAGGCACTGTGTGGGCACCTGACAAGCAGAGACCCTCCTCCCCTCCCTACAACTGTGAGAGGGCGGTACTGGCATCCCCTTCTAATAAGAACCTGGTTCTGCGAGGTGAGGGGGCTCGTCTGAGGTCACTGAGGTGTGGTTGGGACTTGCCCCTGTCTGATGAACTCCAGAGCCGATGCTCTCAGTTTCCCAGGAGCCAAGAGGCCTGTGGTCTAATCGCAGCTCTTCTCAAACTGTGTGTGTGAGCTTGGGCAGGTCTGAGACCCCTCCTGAGTGCTTCAGTATCCCTCTCAGGATGTCCAGAGGAAAACTCCAGGCTGCCCCACCTCTTCCTCCAGGTTAGTCTGCCATCAGGTCACAAGTTGGGCTTTCCTGGAAAATTTAGAACACAGGGCCTGACAGTGTCAGAAAGAAAACTAAAAGGAACAAACATAACCCTCACAGTTGTGTAAGACCAGACAGTCTCTAAAAGTTACAGTAGGAAAGTCCCCACAGTTCCAGATCCCCAGCGTGCTCTCTCCAGAAACTGACTTTGACTCTCCAGATCCCCTGGCCCTGCCTGCTCAGCCCACCTGGCTAAGGATCCTCATGGCTTCTCCTCCTCTGATCCCACCCTGAAGGATATGGGGTCCCCTCACGCCCCTCACCCTGTAGGCTTCTCAGGACTTCTCAGCAGGGCTCCCCAAGGTCAATGCACACAGCAGAACTAGGCTAAGACAGTGGACTCAAGGGAGCAGAGCCTTTGGTGTTTCAGGAGAATCTATAAATCCAGATTTTTATGCTAAATGGCCCAGTCATTTCATGTTGACAACTATAACCCTCATTTGCCATATGATGTTTTTCTTTTTTTTTTTTTTTTTTCAGAGACAGGGTCTTGCTCTATTGCAGTGGTATGATCATAGCGGACTAAAACTTCAAATTCTGGGCTCAAGCCATTCTTCACCTCAGCCTCCTAGTAGCTGGGATTACAAGTATGTGCCACCATGCCTGGCTAATTAAAAAAATTTTTTTTTTTTGTAGAGATAAGGATCTTGTTATATTGCCCAGGCTGGTCTCAAACTCCTGGCCTCAAGTGATCCTCCCGCCTTGGCCTCCCATAGTGCTGGGATTTCAGGTATGAGCCACCATGCCCTGCCTGCTGCATCATTTTACATCCACTTGCTGTCCCTCCTCTGCTCGCCATCTGGAAAGGTGGGAGAACTGAGCCCTGCGAACTACATTTCTCAAGCTCCTTTGCAAATCGGCTCTTGATTAGGTCCAGCCAACGGGAGGCACTCAGTGGAAACTGGCAGGTGGGAAGAGGCCTGGGTTTTTCCAGCCTTTGGGCAGTGGCTGGGTCTTCTTCATATTTCCAGTTCCCTCCAGACAGACCTCTGTGGTCCCAGGCCATGGGTTTGGGTAACCTACCTCTGTCCAGCCTCCTGTTTGGCTTTTTAGAATTTCCTCCATTGGACCCCCTAAAGTGAGTTCTGTTTTTCTGACTGATAGGGCAACCAATTCAAATCCTTTTTTTTTTTCACGCTTAAAATGGCTGTGTAAGGTAATACCAGCATTTTGGGAGGCCAAGGAGGATGGATCACCTGAGGTTAGGAGTTCAAGACCAGCCTGACCAACATAGAGAAAACCTGTCCCTACTAAAAATACAAAAATTAGCCGGGTGTGGTGGCGCATGCCTGTGATCCCAGCTACTTGGGAGGCTGAGGCAGGAGAATCACTTCAGCCCGGGAGGCAGAGGTTGCTGTGAGCTGAGATTGAGCCACTGTACTCCAGCCTGAGCTACACAGTGAGGCTCTGTCACCAAAAAAAAAAGGGGGAGGGGGAATTGAGTAAAATATTTATAACATAGCCAATGATGCAATGATGAGCAAGAAAAAAAATCTGTAACATAAAATTTACACTGACCATTTTTAAGTGTACAGGTCAGTGGCATTAATTACATTCAAAATATCACAAAATCATTACTACTATTTCCAAATCAACCTTTCAATGTCCTTTGTGGTTTTGCAGGGCATATCAGCCTGTGGATGCCTGCTTGCGACCTCTGCTTTGCAGATGGCAAAGACTCCAGCCAGGTGCAGTGGCTCACGCCTGTAATCCCAGTAATCCCCACAGTTTGAGGCTGAAGCAGGAGGATCACTTGAGACCAGGAGTTCAAGGCAAAGGCTCTCTCATGCATTCCCTCCCCTGAGCATCCCAAATTCCATGAGGTTAATGGGGAGACAGATGATCACCCTAATTTCCTAGAGAAGGGAACTGGGCTCAGGCAAGCCCAGGGCTCCTATGTAAGAGGTGAACCCCAGATGTTTGGTTCCCAGCCCTGTGCTCTGTCTGTGCCCCACTCAGCCCCCTGGGAGCCTCCACACCCTCCAAACCTGTGCCCGTATTTACTGCTGCCCTGCCCTCCACCAAAGCTACCCTGGGGAATGGGGTAGAGGTGGGAGTCCTGGTTTCCTATTGGACATCACAAGACTGGACATCAGTAAGAGTAATAACAACAGGGTCAGGCGCGGTGGCTCATGCCTGTAATCCCAGCACTTTGGGAGGCCAAGGTGGGTGGATTACCTGATATTGGGAGATTGAGACCATCCTGACTAACACAGTGAAACCCTGTCTCTACTAAAAATACAAAAAATTAGCCAGGTGTTGTGGCACATGCCTGTAATCCCAGCTACTCAGGAGGCTGAGGCAGGAGAATTGCTTGAACCTGGGAGGCAGAGGTTGTGGTGAGCTGAGATAGCACCACTATACTCCAGCCTGGGTCACAAGACCGTAACTCTGTCTCAAAAAAAAAAAAAAAAAAAAGAGAAACAACAACAATCCCCCCCTAATATTTATGCACACAGGGAAAGGAACTGGGTTTGAGTCCTGAGCACAGGCTCCAAGCGTCTTGTGTCTCTGCCTTTCAGGAGTCACACGGACGTCTAGGGTGCTGGGAAAACCCGGAGCCTCCATAACTATAACACTCCAGTCACCACTTCTGGAGCACTTACTGCATTCCCCAAGCAATTTCAGGTACTGTCTCTCAATCTTCAGAGAAAAGGGGCTGCTCAGGGAGCTCTTCTGCCCACTCGGTTCCCAGCAGGAAGGGGTGGAGCCAGCATCCCTGCCCTGCCCTGCCCTGATGTACCCCTGGGTTTCCCGCCTGCCCAGCGCCCCCTCACTCCAGCCCATGCCTTTGCTGGGGCTGTTTCCCCACACTGGGCCCCTTCTGTGAATAATAATAAAGCAAGTGTCAGACTGGGCTGAAGGGATTCCTCCTCAGCTCAAAGCAGCCCTTCACTATTGTGGCCTGGCCGGACTGTGGGCCTGAGCCCAGCCTCTGCTGCAGCCTGGGGAGCAGAGCCAGGCAGGCAGCTCCGCTGGGGAGGTATCACAGCAGTGGGAGGGGACCCAGGATAGGGCGATGGAGGCCTCTGGTGGCCCCATATCTCCGCCAGGGCATGCTGGGCCCTGTCCCAAGCCCTGAGCAGCCCCAGGTGAGATGGGGCATCTCACAGGCTTAGGTTTAAACCCGGCTCTGAATAACACATGCTGGGTTTGTCTGGGAACACACACTGCTCAGAAGGACACCTGAGGATCAGCTCACCCCAGTTGCTTCCCTAGGAAGACTCGGGTGGCTGGGGACAGAAGAGAAGGGAGACTTTTTCACTGTCTACCCTTTGTGCCTTCGGACTTTTGAACCATTAATAAAGAATTCAAAAAATGTAAGTCCTGGTTTGGTAAACGCTTCTAGGATCTTGTTCTGAAATGGAGGCCATTCCAACAAATCCCAACTCCGTCACCACTCGTTCTGTAAATTGGGAAGATCATGTCACTTCTCTGTGCCTCAGTTTCCTCCTCTGTGAAACAGACATATTAGAACTTGCCCACTATTCACAAGGTTATGAACGATCAAGATTTGGTCATTTGGCCAGGCATGGTGGCTCATGCCTCTAATCCCAGCACTTTGGGAAGCTAATGCAGACAGATCACTTGAGGCGAGGAGTTCAAGACCAGCCTGGCCAACACGGTGAAACTCTGTCTCTACTAAAAATATAAAAAATTGGCCGGGCATGTTGGGACACATCTATAATCTGAGCTACTCAGGAGGCTGAGGCGGGGGTATTGCTTGAACCCAGGAAGCAGAGGTTGCAGTGAGCTGAGATCACACCATTGCACTCTAGCCCAGGCAACAGTGCGAGACTCCATCTCAAAAAAAAAAGACGGATGTGTGTCAGACAGGAGAAACCAAGAAAGGCCAGTGGAGGAGCCTAACCCAGCCTGAGACAGGAAGGTCATCAAGGAAGACTTCCTGCAGGAGGTGATGCCACAGCTGAGTCTTTTTTATTTTTCAAGACGAGGTTTCACTGTTGTTGCCCAGGTTGGAGTACAGTGGTGCAATCTCGGTTCACTGCATCATGACCTCCTAGGCTCAAAGTGATCCTCCTGCCTCACACTCTTGAGCAACTGGGACTACAGATACTCGCCACCATACCCAGCTAATTTTTGTATTTTTTGTAGAGATGGGGTTTCAACCATATTGCCTGTGCTGGTCTTGAACTCCTGACCTCAAGTGATCCACCCACGTTGGACTCCTAAAATGGATTACAGGTATGAGCCACTGCACCCGGCCATACAGCTGAGTCTTGAAGGCTATCAGTTCATTGTTTAGTCAGAAGAGAAAGGGCGTCGGGAAAGGGGGACACAGTGAGCAGCAAGAGTGAAGGCTAGAGGGGGAGATGCAATGGTGCTTCTAGATGGAGCAGGCAGGAGGCTGGCGCTGAGGGAAGTGTGAAACAGAGGAAAGGCATTTGCCATGGACTTGACAGGATGGCCCAGCTTCAGACCCTGATCTACCACTTACCAGCTGTGTGACCTTGAGCAAAAATGCTGTGACCAGTGCTTACCCCATAGGGTTGTCATGAGAATAAAAGCAAGTTAACGCATGTAAGGTGCTTAGAACTGTCCTCTGCAGACCCAGGTGCAGGGTGACCATCAGGAAGATGCTAGGCAGGGTGCAGTGGCTCACGCCTGTAATCGCAGCACTTTGAGAGGCCGAGGTGGGCGGATCGCTTGAACTCAGGAATTCGAGACCAGTCTGGGCAACATGGCAAAACGCCATCTCTACTAGAAAAAAATACAAAAAATTAGCTGGGTGTGGTGGCACACACCTGTAATCCCAGCTACTTGGGAGGCTGAGGCAAGAGAATCTCTTGAACCCGGGAGTCGGAGGTTGTAGTCAGCCAAGATTGCACCACTGTTCTCTAGCCTAGGCGACAGAGCGAGACTCTGTCTCACAAAAAAAAAAGACTCGGTTCCAAGGCAAAAGACTTGGGAGGTGGTGGAGTGATGTGAGGGAAACTCAGAAGCACGGACATCAGTGAGGATACCTTCAAGATCATTCAGTGTGCAAATAAGAAACCTGAGGCCCACAGAGGTTCCATAGGCCACCTTAGGCCACCCAGCCCATCCTTCTTTTCAAGGCACAACCTGCCCTGAGGTCCCAGGTGCCCGGTGGTTGGGGACTGGGCGTGTGGTGGGGTGGGGCTACAGGCTGTAGCCAGAGACAACCTGACTGTCTGCAAACCAGGACCCAAAAAAGAATGTGCCAGGAGTGGTTTGCAGGCAATTTTGCTGGAGAGAGCCCAGAGGGAGCCATAAATCAGGCACTGCGGCTGCTGGTCAGGAGCAGGGACTAGCATTCAGCAGGGATGCCTGCCCCCCATCTGGGCCTTCCGCCCACCACAGTGACAGGGATGCTGCAGAGGCTGTGGAGGCCCAGGCCGGGTCCCCAGCCCTGCTGCAGCTCTGCAGAGGGAGGAAGGCGGGAGGAGATGCTGAGTTGGCCTTACCTGGCTCTAGCCACAGTGAGAGCAGAATGCCCAGAAAGGCTGGCTGGGGGTGGCCTGGTGCTTATCCTGCAGCTGGGTAGAAGGAGAGGACAGGACAGGAGGGAGGCTTCAGTCTCCACCTGGCCAGAGGGTCATGCCTTCTGCAGCTGGGCCCAAAGAAATAGGGGCAGGGAAAGGGGCCCGGGGCCTCACTGAGAATCCAAGAGCTTCTTTGGGCACTTGGGCTGGGTCTGAAAAGGGAGTACCCAGGTTCTACCCCAGGAGTTGATGTTCTGGGACAGGGACAGGGATGGGAGAGCTAGCCCTGACATAATTCAGTGTGACAGGTTAGCCGAGGGGAGGGGACAAAAGGCACCTGATGGCTGATCATCATATTAATGACAGCAATAGTGACAACAAGGGTTCCTGTGCATTTAGTGTAGATGCTATGCCAGCCACTGTGAGCCTCAGCACGACCCTAGGAGGGAGGCACCATTTATTTCCCATTTCACAGATGAGGTAACTGAGGCCCAGAGTGATGAAATGATGGCCTGCACAGCCAGGGGTGCTCCAGTCAGCCCTGACAAACCCTTGCGTGTCCCTTCTCTGGGGCTCTAAGCTCCAGGTGGGCCGGGGCACAGGCTCTTGCAGTCCCTCCTGTTCCCTGCATGGTGCCTTGCACATAAACCACACTCAGTACACAACCATGAGCTGATGTGTGAAGTCAGCCCCTCTGGGTGCAGACGGACGGAACGTCCAATCCTCCCACCACCCTTCTCTACACCTGACCTTGTAACTATATCTAGCCAAGGCCCATGGTCTGATCTGAGCATCACAGTGTCCAAAGAGGTGGCCAAGGCCTGGAAAATCCCTCCCCTCATTTCACAGATGAGAAAACTGAGGCTCAGAGAGGTTATGTAGCTTGCTTGGGGACTCCAGAGAGCTAGTAGTGACCCAGGCCCCTTCCCCTTCTCCTGGAACCTATCACCCTTCTCTGGAGGAGGACTGGAAGAGCTGCCAGGAATAAATAACACCCATGACAGCTAACATTTAGGGAGCATGGAGCATCTCGTCTGAACCTCTTGGTTTTTTAGTAACAGCTTTATTGAGAGAGAATTCACATCGCATATAACTCAACTCACATCGCATACAAAGCATACAATGCCATTTTTATGGAGTTGTGCAACCATCACAATCAATTTTAGAACATTTTTATCACCCCAGGCCAGGTTCAGTGACTCATGCCTGTAATCCTAGCACTTTGGGAAGATGAGACGGGTGGATCACTTAAGGTCAGAAGTTCGAGACCAGCCTGGCCACATGGCAAAACCCCGTCTCTACTAAAAATACAAAATTAGATTGACATGGTGGCACGTGCCTGTAGACCCAGCTATTTGGGAGAGTGAGGCAAGAGAATCTCTTGAACCTGGGAGGCGGAGGCTGCAGTGAGCTGAGATCACGCCGTCGCACTCCAGCCTGGGCGACAGAGTGACACTCTGTCTCAAAAAATAATATTTTCAGGCCGGGTGTGGTGGCTCACACCTGTAATCCAAGCACTTTGGAGGCCAAGGCAGGCGGATCACCTGAGGTCGGGAGTTCAAGACCAGCCTGACCAACATGGTGAAACCTCGTCTTTAAAAAAATAATTTAAAAAAAAGAGAAAAAAAAAATAATATTTTCATCACCCCATAAAGAAACCTCATACTCTTTAGCTATCATTTCCACAGTCCCTTATTCTCCCAGCTTTAGGTACCCACTAGTCTGTCTTCTGTCTCTACAGATTTGCCTATTCTGGATATTTCATGTAAATAAAGTCATATAATAGCCAACAACCTTTTGAATGGGGTATAATTATCACCCCATTTCCCAGATGGAAGTAATGAGCCTTAGACAGGTGAAACCCTTACCTAGGGGTCCTTAATAAAGCAATGCCGAAAAGGACTCAAACTGAGGTTTTCCTGACCCCAAGGGCCTGCTCTCTGTTACCAGTTAAGAGAGCCTTGGAAACCCTTAGAAAGTGGAACCTTTTTGGATAAAAGAGAAAAAAAAAAAAAAAAAAAGAGAGCCTTGGAGCAAAGGGGCAGCTCTTCCCCACCCTCTTCCTCTCCTCCCTGAGCCCAGGGTCCCACCCCCACATTCCTCCATCACCCCTAGAAGTTCTACCAGGAACACTCCACGACCAGGGAACCCATCCAGGTCTTTCCCCACCCCCGCTCTCAATCCTTCAGGCTGCAGCTATGCCACCTCCTTTGGGAAGCTCTCCCTGGTTGCTCACCTCTCTTGGTACCTCTACCGCTCATATGCATTTGCCCACAGAAGATCGGGCAGCCTGGCCTCCTGTGTGTGTGCGTGGGAAACTGAGGCCCTTGGTAAGTGTGGCCAGGCAGAGCCCTGGGGCCCAGGACCAGATCTCTGACTTCCTCACCAGCGCTCTTCCCTGTTACCTGTTTCAAAAGGGAAACACTGGCTCCAAGGAAGTAGAGGGAGCACTGTGCTGTGAATCTGGGTGCCGGGTAGAGTCCTGGCTCCAGGGGAGCCGACACACAGGCACACCTCCTTTGAGGAGGATCCACCAGGCCCTCATCTCCTCCACCTTCACCTCATCCTGTGAAGTGGTCCCATCAGGGAAAGGGGGGGGTAAACAGAGGCTCAGCAAGGCTAGTAGCCTACCCAAGGCCACAGGCACTGAGCCAGGACTCCTCTGCTGACTCCCAACTTGCCCTCTGCCACATGCTGGGTCAGGAGCCCCAGTTTGAAGCTCTCACAGCCCCTGTACTTGCCCCTCTATCAGTTCTTACAAAATTAGCCCCAAACTTGCTGGTGTTCCTCACAAGGGGAGCTGGGAGCCTGTCTTCCTCATGGCTGTATTTCCAGTGCAGGGTGGGGCCTGAAACACATCTGAGGAAATGTCTGTTGAATGGATGAGACAGAATGAGGGAAGGGCCAGGTGCGGTGGCTCACACCTGTAATCTCAGCACTTTGAGAGGCCAAGGTGGGAAAACTGCTTGAGCCTAGGAGTTCAAGACCAGCCAGGCAACATGGTGAGATGGGGTGTCTCTACAAAAAATAAACAAAAATAACAAAATTAGCCGGGCATAGTGGTGTGCACCTGTAGTCACAGCTACTTGGGAGGCTGAGGATGAAGCAGGTGGATAGCTTGAGCCCAGGAGGGCCAGGCTTCAGTGAGCTGAGACCACACCACCGTCCTCCAGCCTGAGCGACACAGCAAGTCTCTATCTCTAAAACAAAACAAAAAAGAAAGAAAGAAAACAAAGAAACAAAGAAAGAAAAAGAAGGGTGGAAGGGGCTGGATGCAGTGGCTCACACCTGTAATTCCAGCATTTTGGTAGGCTGAGGTGGGTGGATCACAAGGTCAGGAGTTCAAGACCAAACTGGCCAAGATGGTGAAACCCCATCTCTACTAAAAATACAAAAATTAGCCAGGCATGGTAGCGCATGCCTGTAATCTCAGCTATTCAGGATGCTGAGGCAGGGAATTGCTTGAACTCGGGAGGCAGAAGTTGCAGTGAGCTGAAATCGTGCCACTGCACTCCAGCCTGGGCAACAGAGCAAGACTCTCTCCAAAAAACAAAAACAAAACAAAACAGAAAACAAACAAAAAGGTGGAAGGAAAGGAGAAATGGGAATGGGGTCTAACGAGCAGAGCAGCCGTCTGACTCCTAAATCACGAACTCTTTTGACATTCTGGGGTCTTATGCCTCTGAAGAATCACCCACACAATCCTGCACAGTTTTGGGGGTTCCTGATCCCTTGTACAGGTCACCAGAAGTGCCTGTACTGAAGGTTGAGAACCCTGTACCATGCCACTCAGCCCTGTCCTGAGGACACGACTGATACAAATGCACTTCATAAAAGCCTAAAGCACGGCACACACTTCAGTTAACTCATCTCGAACCATGAGGATGCACTGAGCCATAGTCACCGGCACACACTGCAGCAGTCCCGACACCATTCCTCCACCTTCCCTGTTCTCAGCGGCCATTGCCTCTCCCCAGGAGCTGCTGCCAGCTAGGGACATGCTAGAATGCCCATTAATGCCACTTCAGGCCAGCAGCTGGTGCTGGCAGCCTCAGGGGTGGGGGCTGCCTGCGTCTTAACTCTGGATCCTCTGCTGACTCAGCAGGATCCTGCCTCTCCTCCCCCAAAACCATTTCAGGGCATAGAGGATGGGCAGGTTCCAAGGCTTAGGGGTGCCTAGACTGGTGCCTAGACTGGTGCTGCAGACACAACTAGTGACAGTTGTGTTTACTGTGAATTTTCTAGGCCAAAAAATGATGTTAGGTTTTTTTTTGTTTGTTTGTTTGTTTTTCCAAATCCCAGATTAAGCTGGTACCATTAGTATCTTTTGTTTGTTTGTTTTTGTTTTGAGAGGGAGTCTCACTCTGTTGCCCAGGCTGGAGTGCAGTGGCACGATCTCAGCTCACTACAACCTCTGCCTCCCAGGTTCAAGTGAATCTCCTGCCTCAGCCTCCTGAGGAGTTGGGATAACAGGCACCTGCCATCACACCCGACTCACTTTTGTATTTTAAAATAGGCATGGAGTTTTACCATGTTGGTCAGGCTGGTCTCTTAACTCCTGACCTCAGGTGATCTGCCCACCTCAGCCTCCCAAAGTGCTGGGATTACAGGTGTGAGCTACCACACCCAGCCAGAATCCCATCTTATACAGGGGAAACTGAGATACAGAAAGGAAAGGTCACTTACCTGAGATGCCTTGTTGAGAAGTGGAAGTGTTGGTATTCAGCTGTGGGTCCATCTGACCTCAGAGATGACTTGTGAACTATTACGGGAGTAAGCCCCCCCAAGCAGTTACTGCTGATTGTTCGAAGGCAGCTGTTCCTCTTCACCCATGCAGGGGGTCTATTCTTGGAAACTTGTGCTAGGGATGTTCTGAGTAAGGTAGCAGATTTACGTTCATTAGAATTTCTCAGAGGATGCAGTTTGCTGAACCTTGGGTTGTCTCTTCATCTGCAGTCATAAAATATTCAAGCCAGAAGGCACTCTGGTGATTGGGAATGTCTAGTCTCTACATTTTTTTTTTTTTTTTTTTTTGAGACAGGGTCTCACTCTGTTGCCAAGTCTATGGCGTGATCACGGCTCACTGCAGTCTCAACCTCCTGAGCTCAGTGATCCTTCTGCCTCAGCCTCCCAGATGGCTGGGCCCACAGGTGCATGCCACCACACCTAGCCAGTTTTTTGAATTTTTTGTAGAGACAGGGTTTTGCCATGTTGCCCAGTCTGGTCTCAAACTCCTGGGATCAAGTGATCCTCCCCCTAAGCCTCCTAAAGTGTTGGGATTACAGGTGTGAGCCACCGTGCCCAGCCCATTTTCTTTTTAGAGATGGGGCCTTGCTCTGTTGCCCAGACTGGAGCACAGTGGCAAGATTATAGTTCACTGCAGCCTCAAACTCCTGGGCTCAAGTGGTTCTCCCACCTCAGCTCCCCGAGTATCTAGGACTACAAGTGTGAGCCACTGCAAGTGGCTAATTTGAACTTTAATTTTTTAATTTTTTTTTTTTTTTGAGATGGAGTCTCACTCTGTTGCCCAGGCTGGAGTGCAGTGGCACAATCTCGGCTCACTGCAACTTCCGCTTCCCGGGTTCAAGCAATTCTCCTGCCTCAGCCTCCCAAATAGAAGGGACTACAGGCACGTGGCACCACACCTGGGAAATTTTTGTATTTTTAGTAGAGACAGAGTTTCACCATATTGGCCAGGCTGGTCTCAAACTCCAGACCTCGTGATCCACCTGCCTCAGCCTCCCAAAGTGCTGGGGTTACAGGTGTGAGCCACCATGCCTGGCTGAACTTTAAAAATTTTTTATTGTAGAGACAGGGTCTTGCTTTGTTGCCTACGATGGACTCAAAGTCCTGGCTTCAAGCAATCCTCCCTCCTCAGCCTCCCAAAGTTCTGGGATTACAGGCATGAGCCACTATGCCTGGTCTAGTCTCTACTTTTTACTAATGGGGAAAATGAAACCCAAAGATGCAGGGAACTTGGCCAAGTGTCCCAAAATTATAGTTAATTCGGAACAAATGTAGTCCTCAAAGCCAGATCTCCAGACATTCATGTCAAAACTCCCTAAAATCAAAGAACATCAGCTCGGGAAAGAACATTCAAGGTCTCCCAGTGCAAGCCTCTCATTTCCCAGTAGGAGAAACCTTGACTCAGAGAACAGTAGAATATTCCTAAGAGCGACATACGGGCAGGCAGAATGGACCATCGATAAATCCAGAAGTTAGCTTTTCACTATGTGTGCCCTAAGGCATATAAAGTGACTTCTCTGAGCTTCACCTTTGAAATGGAAATACAATCTACAGTATAGGGTTCACTGTCAGGAGGATAAATGACACAGGAAACGCCTTGGGCTAGCACCCAGCACTTAGTGGGTGCTCAACGCATCATATCTATTATTAATACTGTTAGACCCTTGTCGTTTCCCCCTCTACCACTCTGCCTTCCAGGTCAAACCTTTCTCTGTACTGTATAGTGGGTAAGACTGGGGACTACTGCTTCAGCCATTTGGCAGCAGGGTGACTTTGGACTGGTTACTACCCAGCAACTCTGGGCCTCAAATGCATCAGTAAATTGGGTATGGAATAAACAGTACCTACCAGACAGGGCTGTGGGAGGGGGAAATAATGCCTGTGATTGGCCTTCACACAAAGCGAGGCACATCGTGAGTGCTCAATAATAGGGCGCTACTACTGTTGCCACAGCCATGTCTCATGTCTGTCACCATCCCAGACTGCAGGGAGTCTAGCCCACCTGGAAGTGGCTGGTCCCTACCCTCCAGGGCTGCTCTCCAGTCTCCAGGGTGCTGATGCAGCAAGGGAAGGAGCTCCCAGAGCATCCACACTGGCTCGCCTTACCCAGCTCTGATTTCTCAGATGCCTGCGTAGGGTCGAGAACTCTGAGCATGCTGGACAGAATCCCGAGTTTTGCATTCATATATGCGTCTTGGAAGAGCCCCCATTTTACACGTGCAGAAACGGAGGTCTGGGGAGGAAGAAGAGGTTGCTGCCCACGGACACACAGGCGCCAGAACTTGATGTCCTCTCTTGTGGCTGGGTCCTTCTGGGACGATCCGCTGTCCCAAGACCATCCCTAGGAAAAGCACCGGCCACGCCCCTGCCTGAGTCCCGCCCCCTGAATTCTTTGAGCACTGCTGCCCCCAGGCTGATGAGGGAAGCCACGGCAGCTAAAGCCAGGGCTACCTTCCCGCTGCCCCTGAGGATGCCACGGATGAAATGCCGCGGCGGCGACCGAGGCAGGGCTGAAGGCAACGCACTCCGCTTCTCTGAGCCAGGCCTTTGGAGGAGCGCTCATCAATCTTCGAAGGCGGATGAAGCATTCGGGCGTTGCCTCTGAGGAAGGGTGCGGTTGGCTGTGACGCAGCGTGCCTGCTGCCGCCTGCAGGGGGCGCTGTTCCTGAAGCGATTCTGTCAAGCGCAGAGCCAGCCTAGTATGCTGAGGCAGAGAAACGGGTTCTGTAGTCCCAGAGCCTCGGTTTCCCCCTCTAGAAAGTGTTTGTTTGTTTGTGACAGAGTCTCACTCTGCTAGAGTGCAGTGGCGTGATCTCAGCTCACTGCAACCTCCGCCTCCCTGGGTTTAAACGATCCTCCCACCCCAGCCTCCCGAGTAGCTGGGACCACAGGCGAGCCACCACACCCGGCTAACTTTTAAAATTTTGTAGAAATGAAGTCTCTCTGTGCTGCCTGGGCTGATCTCAAACTCTTGGGCTGAAGCGATCCTCCCGCCTTGGCCTCCCAAAGTGCTGGGATTAGAGGTGTGAGCCACTGCACAGCTGAAAGTGAGTTTGATGACAAATCTCGTGAGGCTACAATGGGACCCAGATAAGTTTGTGAAAGGAACTAGAAGATACAGAAAAAGAGTCAAATTACCTAACCTCCCTACCCCATTTATTCATCTGTAAACGGGAATAACTGTACCTTCCTTCCCTGTGGACACACAAACGTGGAAAAACATATAAAGGGCCTAGCACCTTACAAGCACCTAGTACAGGGCAATGACTGTGATCACAGGCAAAGCACCCTTCCAAGCCAGAAAATAACGTCCAAGTCTTGGTGCCTTCCCCCATGGAGCTCCAGTCGCAGAACCAGAGGCAAGGCAGTGAAAACCAGACCTGCCACTGAGCTCGTGGGCCTCAGTTTCCTCATCGGTACAACTGATGGTCTCTAAGGCCTTCTGAGCCCAGCTTTCTTCAATGCTAGCTTGTGACATGCAGCCCAAGGTGAATTACAATGACATGAATAACACGGAGTAGCTCCTATGAGAAGTCACTGCCGAATGGCATTTATTCATTCAACAAGCTTTACTAATACTCTGGTACTGGGCCCTAGGAATACAACATTAAACAAGAGATGGCTCCTGCTCTTAAAAAGCTCTTAACAGTCCAGTTAGGAGACAAAGCCCTTCAAATACTGTGTTGGGATTAGAATGAGCAACTGTGGGAGCCTAAAGGAAGCAGTTATCATAACCTTGGGGTTAGCACAAGCTCCTGAAGGAGCAGGTAACCTGGAATGTCTCAAGGATTAAGAGGAGTGACCTGAAGAGTAGGGGAGTGAATACTGGGGTGGAGAAAGGACTGCAGACAGGAAGCCAGGGTGCAAGAGAATATGGCAGAATGAGTAATTTCATGGAGGTGGGCCTGGACAGCAGAAGAGGTTCAGGTAGGGAAGGACATGCCAGTGCCCTCTGGCCAGCCTGGCCCCCTCCTAAGCTGCCACCAGGGAACATTCTGTGTCCTTCTGTCTGGGCCTCAAATGACCCCCCATTTGTTCACCCACTGTACACATCCTGAGCCCCCAGGTGCAAGAGCCACTCTGTCCCCACAGCTCATGGTCTAGGAAGGGGCAAAAGGCATGGGCACCAGGGATTCTAGTACATGTCATCCCCTGGATCCCAGGACATGTACTTAGACATGGGCAGGGCACACAGCACCACAGAGAAAAGGAAACAGGATGAGGAAGGAAGGCACTCCTAGGAGAGGCCCAGTCCCGAGGTGGGATAGGGTGGCATTCTAGACCCAGACTGCAATGTTTTGAATCCTGGTTCTGTGCTTGGCAAATGATTTCGCCTCTTTAGGCCTCAGTTTCTTCGCCAAAGCTTCTTAGAGTTGTGGAGCCTAAATGACATCAGGTTTGTAAAAGTCTTTGTGAAAGACTTAGCAGGAGCTCGAATAATGAACCTGGAAGGCTGGCTGAGGCCAGATCCAGGGTCAGTTCTCCTGCTCTAGGGACACTGGCTCAGAATGCACATCCCAGGCTCCTCTGTCAAGAGATTCTGACTTGGATATCTGCATGAGCCCAGGAATTTTGCAATGAAATTCAGTGGTGACCACCACAGAAGCAAAACGTTTAATAAGTACATTTTCTCCAGTAACTCCCCCTAGCAGACAGCAAAGACCTCAAGCTCTGCTTCCTCTTCCCTCCGCAACTAACCTCCCCAGATACCAGAAGGTAGTTCAGGTGCCCAGCAGAGCTGTCCCTCGTGTGCGTGGCCAGGTCCCTGGTTCAGGTCCACTCTGGCCTCCTGCAGTTTTCCATGCACAGCAAGCGCCTGGCTCAGGGCTGAGGCAGAGGTTTCAGAAGCTTTCTTGGCATACCTCTCCCATGCTGGCATCTGCTGTCTTTGGCAGGCAGGCTGCCCCAGAGTCCTCCATGTCCCCACACAGCTGACTGCAGAGACACAAGCCAGGGTGTAGCTATCCCTGAGCAGGGCAAGCTTCATGTCCACCAAGCCTGGGGCTGTGCCCACCTGAAGGGGCTTCTTCTTCTTTTTTTTTTTTTTTAAGAGACAGGGTCTCTGTCACCTAGGCTGGAGTGAAGTGGCACAATCATAGTTCACAGAAGCCTGAAACTCCTAGGCTCAATCATCCTCCCAGCTCAGCCTCCCCAGTAGCTGGATCTACAGACGCACACAACCACATCCAGCTAATTAATTTTTAAATGTTTTGTAGAAACAGGGTGTCACTCTGTTGCCCATGCTGGTCTCAAACTCCTGGGCTCAAGCAATCCTCCCACCTTGACCTCCCAAAGTGCTGGGATTACAGGCATGAGCCACTGTGCCTGGCCTGGGAGACTCTACTATGGCTCAGTAATGCCAACACTGGCCATCAGGAATGAACTTTCATCCAACTGTTAATTCTCCCTCAAGTCCCAACATCCCAATTTAAACACTTTCACATGAAATCTTTCTCTACAATGTACTGTAGACCTCCTCCTCCTTCTCCCCCAGAATAAAGAGATGAAACAGCACTGAAACCTTTTTTAAAATTTTTTTCCTGAGAGCCAATGTGGATACTGGGAGGTGCAGGGATCCTGGACAAAGCCCAGGTGTGAACCACAGACCCTCCGCCACCTCCCTGTGTGGTCTTGGCAGGTCACGTTCTTTCTCAGTGTTGATGTTCTAATCTGTAGAGGATAATGACCTTGCACAGGTGACAGAGCTCTTGAAGACACCACATATGTATGTGGAACACAGCAGGCAGATGCCCACCATGTAAAGGATGACAGAGCTGTTTTCTCGATGATTCAAGATGCACACTGTGAGGACAGGTCCAGTGGTTCATGTCAGTAATCCCAGCACTTTAGGAGGCCAAGGTGGATGGATCACTTGAGGTCAGGAGTTCAAAACCAGGCTGCCAACACAGTGAAACCCCATCTCTACTAAAAATACAAAAATTAGCCAGGCATGTGGTGCCTGCCTGTATTCCAGCTACTCATGAGGC
This sequence comes from Aotus nancymaae, assembly GCF_030222135.1. NCBI lineage: Eukaryota > Metazoa > Chordata > Mammalia > Primates > Aotidae > Aotus > Aotus nancymaae. The sequence goes on from NW_026988491.1 coordinate 4,381,230, forward strand.
TGAGGCATGAGAATCACTTGAACTTGGGAGGCGGAGGTTGCAGTGAGCTGAGATTGAACCACTGCACTCCAGCCTGGGCAACAGAGCGAGACTCTGTCTGAAAAAAAAAAAAAAAGACTTACACCATGAACATCAGTCACTGTCCCATAACTTCTTTCTATTTATCCATCTCCAAAGTCAGGATCATCCAGAAAGCTGAGTTGGTCATCGTGCTAACTTTCTGACTATACTGCTTGGGAAGTCTCCTTCCCTCAAGACAACCCAGAGAGAATATAAAAACCTGGAGGGGCTGGGTTCAGGGGCTCGTGCCTGTAATCCCAGCACTTTGGGAGGCTGAGGAGGGCAGATCATGAGGTCAAGAGATCGAGACCATCCTGGCCAACATAGTGAAATTCCATCTCTATTAAAAATGCAAAAATTAGCTGGGTGTAGTGGCGCGCGCCTGTAGTCCCAGCTACTCTGGAGGTTGAGGCAGGAGAATTGCTAGAACCTGGGAAGCAGAGGTTGCAGTGAGCTGAGATAGCCCCACATACTCCAACCTGGCAACTGAGTAAGACTCCGTCTCACAAAAACAAAACAAAACAAAACAAAAAAAAATCTAGGGGAAAAGAAACAAGTTTTGATTGAGCCAATTTTCAATCCCCCTTGCTTCCACTAAGGTACCAGAAGGAACTCCTAGAGCAAAGTCCCTGGCCAGCTGTGAGGGAATCAGGAGAGTGCTGGGTCCAGTTGGGCCTGCCTTGAATGTGAGATGTAGTCTTGTAGCTCAGTATGCCTGCTGCAGAGCCCATGAGACCCGGGTTCAAATCCCAGCTCCACCACTTACCAGCTATATAAGCTGGGGCAAGTTATTCAACCTGAGTCTTCATTTTTAAAAAAACTTATTTATTTATTATTAATACTCTTAATTGAGACAGAGTCTTACAATGTTGCCCAGGCTGGTCTCAAGCTCCTGGGTTCAAGTGATCCTTCCACCTTGGCCTTCCAAAGTGCTAGGATTACAGCCATAAGCTACCATGACCAGCCTCTCTGAGCCTTCATTTCCCATACTATGACATTTGAATAGTAATGGCATCTATTTCATAGAATTGCAAAGATAAGCGAGGCCAGGCATCTCCCTCTTTCCTTAGATTGCAGCCTTCATTCCCATTGCTACTTAGCCTCTTGCTCTAGGTAACAAGAGTAACGACAGCCCTGGGGCACTTGTAAGTTGGCAAGCGCCACTCAGTTACTAGATGAAAGTCCAATGAACCATCTCACTCTCAGTCTTGGAAACCACAGCCCAAAAGAATCATTCATCCATAGTCGCCCACAGCAGGAACTAGAGCAGGGGAGATAGGGCAGACCTGTGACTCCACCCTCCCACCTGGTGCAGTCCCAGGATGGCAGACAGGCAGGCGGGCAGGCAGACCTGATGAAGGCCTGCATTGGTGGTGGCTGGTCCCTGGGGGTTAAGACTGTGGGTGGAAGCTAGGAGGGGGAGGCTTAAGCAAAATGCAGGCAGTTTAGTTTTTTGCCGTCTGTGTCCTAAAGGGAGTAGGTGTACGGAGATTGATGACCTTTTATTATAAATCAGATTCAAACGCAGCAAAAAGAGGGCATCTCTAAGGAGGGAGAGGAGAAAAAAGGAGGGAGAGGAAGAAAAAGGAAAAGAGAAGGAATAAAGAGGACAGAGAAATTGAGGGGAAAGACGGAGGGATATAACAGAGAGAGAAGGAAAGAGGAGGGGCAGGGAATGCAGTGGAGAGAGGAGGGGCAAGAGGAGAGAGAATGTGGGGCATGATGGACACTCAAGGGGAAAGGAAGCAGGAAGAAAGGCTCAGTGCTTCCTAAAGGGAACTGCTGAACATAAAAATGAACAGGCAGTACAGGAGTGGGATGAGTCTGCCGGAAATAGAGCTGGCTAGGTTTGAGCCTCAGCAAAGGGGACCACACAGCTCAGGGTGGGAAGCTCCAGGCCGCAGGATGGGGGCCACACTTTCAAGACCTCCTTCTCCACTGACCCTGTAGCAGCCTCCCTAGGGCCTGGAGCTGTCCAGATGCCTGGTGCTAAAATGTCTGGCTGATTACCGGCGTCTCAGACAGAGGCTTGCAGTCATCCTGAAACTACTTGCTAAGCACCCACTGTATGCCAGACAATATTCCAAGCACTGCAGAAGTCAGCAGTGAATAAAACAAACAAGAATCCCTGTCCTGATAAAGTTTTATTTTAGTGGAGAAAATAAGACACACAGTAGTGTGTCAGTAAAGTCCTACGAAGAAAAAACAATCAGGAAACGAGAACAAGGAGTTTAGCATCTGCATCCCAAACAGTGGTCACATGCAGTTCCCACAGAAGTGACACAGTGTCAGAGGGCACCCAGGCCGGGAAGTGGGCCCTCACACACAGGCTATGCTGATGCTGGCTCACGGCCACAGACACTCGCAGCTGGGTGATCTATCAGAGGCCAGACCCCAACCCCAGCCCCAGGAAGCTGCCCATCCTCTCTCTGATGGCCCCTCAATCCTCTTCCCTCAGACCATCTGGGCCTCTACTGTGCAAGAGAAACAAGTTTCTACCCTGTGTGTCCTGCGCCAGCTCAGGTTGAGACACTGGATGAGTTGAGACACTGCGCTCTGCTGTGTCACTGAGTCAACTCAGGCAACCCACTTCCTCATTCAGGCTTCAGTCTACTTGCCTATAAAACAGGGACAATGATCCCTGCCTAGTGAACAGTGAGTAACAGAGAGGCTGGTGGCTGTATAAGCGCTTACTGCTTTATCCTTCTTCCTGCAAGTATGTTCCTGAAGAGCACCAGCTTTGGGGTCCACAAAAGCCCAGAGACAGCAGGGGCTGAGATCCAAGTCTCAGTGAGTCCCTCAGTGCTAGTCACTGGACCCTTGTCCTGGAGACACCGGGAACAAGAAAGGCCCAAGGGCAGTAAGCCTGGGAAACTACACTCTACTTGCCTCTGGGGGATTCACAATGTTCACTGCCCAGTCCAGGCTCTGGGAAGATAAACTCCAAGAACCGTGTTTCATTCCTTTGGCCATGAAACTCACTCTTTTCCTCTCCTTTTTGGAGAAACACCTATCATCATCCTGAAGGCACCCTGGGAAGTGCCGGGCTGCGATTTGTGAGGAACTTGAGAATCCCCGTCCCAAAGAGACAATGGTGAAGGTTTATAGGGCTCTGTACCTTCAGCTTTTAGTGTGTGCTATCGTGTAACAAGTGCTTAATAAGCATTTGATGGATGGGTGGGTGGATGAACGCATGGATGGATAGACAGATGAATATCTTGTTCTACTCACTTCAAATGGTAAGAATCACAGGGAGGAAGGTGAAAGTGATTCAAGCCCCAAGGACTCAGGGCAGAATCATTCAGAGCCCCTCTAGACCATCAGTTTGGCTGGAGAACAGACGGAACTTATTCATTCACTGATTCATTCACACAACACAGTGGTAAGAGCAGCATTAGAGATTAGCACTGGAAACCACAGGAACAACCATGAGGGGACAATTAACTAAACGTGGGGGTGCCGGCGGCCAGGGATGGCTTCCTGGAGGTGAGCGTGAAGGGCCCTTTGGGGGAACCCACCTCAAGGACTCTAGCCCTCATGCAATTTTTTCCAGCCACAAGAGTCATGCTTGGGGCTTCTTGGACTGCATAGGCAGCTTCAATCTGATGATTGTGGCCCCCCTGGCCTCTACAGAATCCATCTTGGAGCTCCCTTTTAACCCCAAACCCCCATTCCTCCTTGCTGTCAGCTGCTTGTGAGCCTTCTCACATCCAGAGAATGTATCAGCATTCTGCAGACCGAAAAGACCCAAAGGAACAAGGCTCCAATGGCAAAATTCCAACTAGAATGACAAATAAATGGGGAGTCATGTGAAAGCAAGGGAGTCCTGCCCAACACCCTCCCCCCAAGCCTTCCTCAGGCACCTCAGACCAGCTACTCACCTCCATCCTCCCAGCACCACCTGCGACCAGCCCCTTGCCCCCTGCAAACTGGAGCATGACTGGATCTTGAGATGGGGGAAAATGCTTCATCATGTTCTGCTTCTTCATGCAAAACCAGAAACTCCCTCCCCCTCTTCCCTCCTCCCCAGCGCACTCTCCTTCCAGTAAAGCGTGGTTAAAGGGACAGCGCCATCACTTTCCCAGCTCTGAGGGTATGCTTAGAACCAGGGGGCTGGGAAGGAGACAGAGGGTAAAGAGAAAGGAACTGGCAGAGCTCTTTACTGGGGGATCTGTCTGTTCTGTCCTGGGGATCCTGGAGTAGGAAAGCTGGGTAAAGTGGGGGTGTAGTGGGGGTTGAGATACTGCCTGCGGGAGGTTTGGACTGGGAGCAGGAGTCTACAAACTCTCAAGGGGGTCTCAAGGCTCCCGACATCCCCAGGGGTCCTTTTGCAGGGGTCCCTATGCAGAAGGAGGAGAGCCCAAATGTGCGTGGGAGAACATCACAGAAAACAGAGAACTGGACCCCTACGGGAAGTCCAGGGAGGGGTCCCTAGCTCACTGTGTGACCCTACTGAATCACTCACTTCCCCTCTCAAGTCCCCAAAGCACAGTGTGCCTCCCTCCACTCCCGTAAAGGTAAAAGCGGAGGTTAAACTCCCCGCACCAGACAACAGCCCCTGTCCCCGGTGCTGAAGCGCCAGCCGCAGCGGCCACCACCACTCTCAAAGCATAAAACACGAGCCAAAACCAATAAAGAGCCAAATGTCACGGCCGTTGCAGGTCCTCCTTAATCCCGGGTACCCCTTTTTCTACCTAACATCCTATTGGGATGAGGGACTTGGGTACCCAGAAAGCATCCCACCACTTTTCTGGAAGTGAGAAGGGATGCCGACTCAGCTGCTTGCTTGTCCGTTATGGGGGTGGGGAAAGAGAGGACAAGTTGAGGCTGAGAAGATGCGGAGGGGGAAGGAGGAAGGAGGACTTCCTAGTGGTGGGAGAACGGCAAGATGTGGGTCCCTGTCCCCAATTTCCCCAGAGACCCCTCAAAGTGGAACTTCCTGGGGCAGTCGGGGGTCAGGAGTTGTAGCTTGTCTCTGGGGCAAGACCCCTTCGTTTCACAGATGGAAAAGCAAGGGTGGAAGGACACAGCTTGTCCAAGGTCATTCAGCCAGCAAACTGCCTAGCTGACCCCAGTGTGCAGAACCTGGCTCAGCTGACGTCCAGCACACCCATCATTTCCCCCCACCCCACACAGGGGCTCTCTCAGCTTCATGCCCAAGCCCCCCTACAGTATCCCCACTCCAAGTTCTCTGCCCCTCAAACTCAGCCCAGGTTTCTTCTGCCTGCCTATTCAGGGGACCCTCTGCCCGCTTTGCTGAGGGTCCGTCCCCTTTACTGGGGCTGGCAGCAGAGACTCCCATCTCCTCTCTTGGGGGCCACTGTAGACTTTTTAAAGAACGCTTTGCCCCCCCCAACCCCACCCATCCGGCGTTCCCTCTCTCCATCCTCTGCAGTGTCTCCCAAACCCCAGTTCAGGGTAGCCTTGCTATTCTCCCCAACTCCAGGCCTCCCTCCCTCTATTCCGGGGCTGGCCGTGGAGTTTCCTGAGCGCTCTCCAAGTGGCTCCTCTCCGTTAGGGAGAACATTGTACCTCCCCCGGTCAAGGGTCTCCTGTCTCTGTTCTATGAAACGTCGATGCCCCCATTCAGGACTGCCTTGCTCCCTCTTCTATTCCGGGGCTGGCTGCACCCCCTATCCTGAGGCCCTCTTTAACTATTCGGAAAGCCTCGTGTCTTCTCTTATACAGGAATCCCCTCATCCTAATGACTGCAATCTTCCATTGCCCCATCCTGAGGGCACTCTGCCCCTATTCCCATTAGGTCTCCTTGTACTCTCACTGTTCCAAGTCCCCTTTCTTATTCCGAACCCACTCTCAGGATCTTCGGACGCGCACCCGGGGGTCCTCACTGGCCCACTCCAGGAGTCCTCTGCCCGCTGCCCCAACCCCGGGGGTCTCCTCTGACGCAGCGTCGATTCCCTTTCCCTCCTCGGTCCCCTGCCCCGCCCCTCTCACTGCGGCGGAGCCGGTCGGCCGGGGGCCCGCAGGGGAGGAGGCGGAGAGGGCGGGGCCCTCCTCCCCACCCCCTCACTGCCAAGGGGTTGGACCCGGCCGCGGCGGCTATAAAAGGGCCGGCGCCCCGGTGCTGCCGCAGTGCCTCCCGTCCCGCCCCGGCCCCGCGCACCTGCTCTGGCCATGATGAGCTTCGGCGGCGCGGATGCGCTGCTGGGCGCCCCGTTCGCGCCGCTGCACGGCGGCGGCAGCCTCCACTACGCGCTGGCCCGAAAGGGCGGCGCAGGCGGGACGCGCTCGGCCGCCGGCTCCTCCAGCGGCTTCCACTCGTGGACGCGGACGTCTGTGAGCTCCGTGTCCGCCTCGCCCAGCCGCTTCCGCGGCGCAGGCGCCGCCTCGAGCACCGACTCGCTGGACACGCTGAGCAACGGGCCGGAGGGCTGCGTGGTGGCGGCAGCCGCGGCGCGCAGTGAGAAGGAGCAGCTGCAGGCGCTGAACGACCGCTTCGCGGGCTATATCGACAAGGTGCGGCAGCTGGAGGCGCACAACCGCAGCCTGGAGGGCGAGGCGGCGGCGCTGCGGCAGCAGCAGGCAGGCCGCGCCGCAATGGGCGAGCTGTACGAGCGCGAGGTCCGCGAGATGCGCGGCGCGGTGCTGCGCCTGGGCGCGGCGCGCGGTCAGCTGCGCCTGGAGCAGGAGCACCTGCTCGAGGACATCGCGCACGTGCGCCAGCGCCTCGACGACGAGGCCCGGCAGCGCGAGGAGGCCGAAGCGGCGGCCCGCGCGCTCGCGCGCTTCGCGCAGGAGGCAGACGCGGCGCGCGTGGAACTGCAGAAGAAGGCGCAGGCGCTGCAGGAGGAGTGTGGCTACCTGCGACGCCACCACCAGGAGGAGGTGGGCGAGCTGCTCGGCCAGATCCAGGGCTGCGGCGCCGCGCAGGCGCAGGTACAGGCCGACGCGCGCGACGCCCTCAAGTGCGACGTGACGTCGGCGCTGCGCGAGATCCGCGCGCAGCTTGAAGGCCACGCGGTGCAGAGCACGCTGCAGTCCGAGGAGTGGTTCCGAGGTGCGCAGGCGCGCGGGGGGGTGGGGAGGGGCACCCCCCGGCTGACCCCGCACGAGCGTCGGGGCGGTGTGACCCGAGGGGGCGTTGCAGGACTGCGTGTAGAGTCGCGTGCTGCTCAACTTCTCTCTGCGAAGTGCATAGCGCTAGTTAAATCACGGTTTTACTCTGGGTCTCTTGTGGAATGCCCCAACTCTGGGTTGTCCTTCGGTTGCCTTTTTCCAGGTTCTTTATGGCTGTACTTTAACTCTGAGTCCCCCACTTCTCTCTACACCAAGCTTGGGCGACCCCACTCTGAGGTCCCTCCCCCGTCAAGAACAAAGCAGTTTCCCTCTATAGCTCCAAAGTGGTGCAGGATTCCGGTCTGCAAGCGCCAGAGACTCTTAGCTCTTATAAGTAGCAAGCCTTCCCCGCCAACGCTGCCGTCCCCTCTCCTGCACCCTGCAGGGAACCCTATTCCTCTCACCCCTCCGTTCTACCTGCTCAGTGCTTAACCTCCCTACTTTAATCTTCCACTTGGGGTGGGGCAGGGCCTTTTCGCATCATTTCTTCCTAGGGGGAACCATTACCACAATCAATTACCTGTGGCCAAAGTGGCAGGTGGGCCCTTTCATGTTTTAATGTCCCCTTTCTCCTTTAGGGAAGCTGGGAGCCTCCCAAGTCTGCCCCTCCCCCAACTCCTTGCAGCCCTGAGTCAGCTAGATTGCACTGCCTTGAGGCTGTACCCGGCGGCTGCTGGGTGACCTTGATCAACGCTTGCCCTCTCTGATTTTCATTTCTTGTTGAGTTGAAAGAGTGGGGTATACCAGCTAGGCTGCTTAATCCGGGGAGTTCCTTGATCTCTCGCGAAACAGTTTATAAAACTTTGCATTGTTTTTGGGAGAGGGCAGAGGCTTCAATGATTTTCAAATGGGTCTGTGATCTACAATGGTTGAGAATCCTTAACCACCTTGATGGTTTCTAAGTCTTTGCCAGCACTAGCAGGGAAAGCCAGGCAAGCTGGGGTTTGGATGCTTAGTTTTTTCTGTTCCTTTTCCACTCCTCTGCAGAGCAGAACCTTACCATCCCCTCCTCCATCCCCGCAGCAAGGCTCCTCCCTGCGCAAACCTCTTTTGGGTTTGCCAGTCATAGGGGCAGGCGTCCCAGGATTTTTTTTTTTTTTCTTATTTTTAGTAGAGACAGGGTTTCTCCATGTTGGTCAGGCTGGTCTCGAACTCCCTACCTCAGGTGATCTGCCTGCCTCAGCCTCCCAAAGTGCTGGAATTACGGACGTGAGCCACCGTGCCTGGCTGCATCCCAGGATTTTACTGACCTACTCAGCTGGCTTCCTTCCTTCCTCCCTCCCCACCAAGATTTATGGCCTGGGTGCCACTTATCTGGGAATTTAGGATGCTCACTTTCAGGAGCTAGAGGCCAGTCTCCAGACCTCCACTGCCCCTGGAAGTTTTCCTGGGAACCAGGAGCTGGTTGTTGGCAGGGGCCGGGTGTGGCTACCATTGCTCAAGGGCAATGCGCAGCTAGGTGGAGAAAGGGACAGAAGGGTTAGCACCCAGGCCTCAGGCTCTGCAGTGACCTTGGACACTTCACGGAAACCTGTAAGGAAGGGACCATGGCTACAAGGTGACCTGATTGCTCACGGTACCCTCCTGCCTCCTAAAGGTTACAAGCTGATTAACTTGTTCAGCCATAAGCCTCCAGCCTCCAACTCAGTGTTAAGCCCCATGGACCAGGTATGACATCTGAACCCCCAACACTGCCAGGCCCTTGCTAGGAAGCTGGACCAGGCATTAGGACCTGGGTTTCCTCTGCCCTGCCCGGTTTTTGGATCCCACACTGAGGGAGACAGAGCCTGATCTTTGGGGATTTGAGTCCCAGCTCTGCCACTCACTGGCTGGGTGGCCTTGGGGAGTAGTCACTTGCCTTTATCTCACAGGACAGAGTGAGTCAAGCATCCAGGATGGTACCTGGCACCCAGTAGGTCAATCCATGTGTGTCACCTTCAAAGTCTGGACATTAGAACCCAAATACAGGTGTGTCTAACCCTGTGCCCTGCTCCCTTCTCCCCCAGTGAGGCTGGACCGACTGTCAGAGGCAGCCAAGGTGAATACAGACGCCATGCGCTCAGCGCAGGAGGAGATAACTGAGTACCGGCGTCAGCTGCAGGCCAGGACTACAGAGCTGGAGGCACTGAAGAGCACCAAGGACTCCCTGGAGAGGCAGCGCTCTGAGCTGGAGGACCGTCATCAGGCCGACATTTCCTCCTACCAGGTGGGCAGGGGCAAGGCAGACAGTCAGACTGCCTTACCTGATTGGGTAACCCTGGACAGGTGACTGCCCCTCACTGAGTAGGGTTGTAGCGGTTAAGACTGTGGCCCTTGGAGTCAGACATACCAGCACTTTCCTGCTGTGTGAGCGTAGGAAAGTTATCTAATTCTCTGAATCCAAATTCCTTTCCAGCAATGAAATAATAATAATAATAATAAGCCTGCTTTGCAGAGCTGGAAAGATTAAAGAGATAGACTTTTATTTATTTATATATTTATTTTGAGATGGAGTCTCACTCTGTTGCCCAGTCTGTAGTGCAGTGGCATGATCTCAGCTCCCTGCAACCTCTACCTCCTGAGCTCAAGAGATTCTTGTGCCTCAGCTTCCCAAGTAGCTGGGACTACAGGCGTGCTCCACCACACATGGCTGATTTTTGTATTTTTAGTACAGATGGGGTTTTACCACGTTGGCTAGTCTGGTCTCAAACTCCTGGGCGCAGGCAGTCCTCCCGCCTTGGCCTCCCAAAGTGTTGGGATTACTGGTGAGCCACTGTGCCTGGCCTCAAGAGATAGACTTTAAATGAGATTAGTGTACTTGTGAATGAGCTTGGCATTGTCTTCGCCATTCGATTCTTTCTAGATTTGAATCCCAGCTCTGCCACTCACTAGCTTGGTCTTGGTCACAACGGACATTTGGTAAAAAGCAACCAGTGTCTTTGGGTGGCCAGGGGAAGGCCTTGGCAGATTCCTCCTTTTAAAGATAACTGGTGGCTGGGCATGGTGGCTCATGCCTGTAATCTCAGCACTTTGGGAGGCCAAGGCGGGCAGATCACTTCAGGTTGGGAGTTTGAGAACAGCCTGGTGAATACGATGAAACCCTGTCTTTACTAAAAATACAAAAATCAGCTTAGCGTGATGGCTCACACCTGTAATCCCAGCTACTAGGGAGGCTGAGGAAGGAGAATCACTTGAACCCAGAGGCGGAGGTTGCAGTGAACTGAGATCATGCCACTGCACTCCAGCCTGGGCGACAGAGTGAGACTCTGTCTCAAAAATAAATAAATAAATAATACAAAAAAAATTAGCTGGGTGTGGTGGTGTGTGCCTGTAGTCCTAGCTACTCAGGAGGCTGAGGCACGAGAATCTCTTGTGCCCAAGAGTCAGGGGTTGCAGTGAGCCGAGATGGTGCCACTGCACTTCAGCCTGGGCAACAGAGTAAGAGTCTGTCTCAAAAAGTAAAAACTAAAAATAAAGACAACTGGTGAGAGAAAGTACCACTTTCTAAGAACTTAGCATGCAAGTAATATATAATATATAGTGATTATAGAAAATTTAGAAAATTGAGGAAAAAGAAGAGATGATAAAATTAGCCATAATAATTCACATTAAACAGTGGCTACAGTGGGCCTGGGGTTGGGAGAGAAATTTGAAGTGTCCCCAAATCCCAGGACCGAGTTTCAAGTTTGAATGTGCTACTGAGTGTCGTCTCAGTCATCAATGCTTACTAGACCCTGACTATGTGGCGAACACTGCGGCTCACTGGGGAAAGACAGGAGCAAAAGCAGACAAGGCCCTGCTCCCACTGTGCTTTTTTTTTTCTTCTTTTTTTGAGACACAGTCTTGCTCTGTAGCCCAGGCCAGAGTGCAGTGGCGAGATCATAGCTCACTGCAGCCTTGAACTACTGGGCTCCAGTGATCCTCCTGCCTCAGCCTCCTGAGTAGCTGGGACTACAGGTGTACATTACCATGCCCAGCTAATTATTTAATTTTTTTTCTAGAGATGAGGTCTCACTGTGTTCCCCAGGCTGGTCTTAAACTCCTGGGCTGAAGCCATCCTCCTGCCTTGGCCTCCTAAAATGCTGAGATTACAGGTGTGAACCACCAGAGTCTTGCCATGTTGCCCAGGCTGGAGTACAGTGGTGTGATCTCAGCTCACTGTAACCTCCACCTCCTGAGTTCAAGTAATTCTCCTGCCCTCAGCCTCTCAAGTAGCTGGGATTACAGGCATGCGCCACCACACTCAGCTAATTTTGTATTTTTAGTAAAGACAGGGTTTCACCATGTTGGCCAGGCTAGTCTCGAACTCTTGAACTCAAGTGATCCGCCTTCCCAAAGTGTTGGGAATACAGGCATGAGCCACCACTCCCATCCTCACTGAGCATTTTCTAAGTTCAAGATCTCCAAAAGTTCTCCCATTATCCTGCCAACCAAACCAGCAATAACCACTGTTGACGTCTGATGAATTTCATTCCAGACCTTTCCCAGGCTAAGGTCATTATTCAGCAGGATTTTTGCTCCAGATTGTTTCATGTCGACTATTGAGGACCTTACAGCTCTGACACAGTAGGGGTTGGCCCCAGTGAGCCTGGCTGGATGGGCCTGCTCTGGGGTTGCACAGCCTGCCGCAGCTTTCCTGGTACTGAGGGCCAGGCTCTGGCTGGCATGTGACATATATCACCTCTCCTCCCCAGGAAGCCATTCAGCAGCTGGACGCCGAGCTGAGGAACACCAAATGGGAGATGGCAGCCCAGCTGCGAGAATACCAGGACCTGCTCAATGTCAAGATGGCTCTGGATATAGAGATAGCTGCTTACAGGTGAGGTGCACAGGGGCCGTCACATGGTGGAGAAACCTTGTGTTCCTACCAGATGCTAAGCCTTGGGTTTCAAACCCCTGTTTAGGCAGCCACCTGTCTTAGGGACAAAAGTCTTTTAAAATTGCGGCAAAATAGACATAATATAAAATTTACCATTGAACCAATTTATTTATTTTATTTATTTATTTATGTTTAAGATGAAGTCTTGCTCTTTTGCCAGGCTGGAGTGCAGTGGTGTGATCTCAGCTCACTGCAACCTCTGCCTCCCAGGTTCAAGTGATTCTCCTGCCTCAGCCTCCTGAGTAGCTGGGATTACAAGCGCATGCCACCACACCCAGCTAATTTTTGTATTTTTTGTAGCTACAGGGTTTCACCATGTCAGCCAGACTGGTTTCGAACTTTTGACCTTGTGATCTGCCTGCCTCGGCCTCCCAAAGTGCTAGGATTACAGGTGTGAGCCACCGTGCCTGGCCTATTTATTTATTTTTTTGAGACAGAGTCTTACTGTGTCACCCAGGCTGGAGTGCAGTGGTGCTATCTCTGCTCATTGCAACCTCTCCCTCCCAGGTTCAAGTAATTCCTGTGCCTCAGCCTCCTGAGAAGTTAGGATTACAGGTGTCTGCCACCACACCTGGCTTATTTTTATATATTTTTTTAGTGGAAACGGGGTTTCACCATGTTGGCCAGGCTGGTCTCGAACTTGTGGTCTCAAGCCATCGGCTCACCTCAGTCTCCCAAAGTGTTGGGATTGCAGGTGTGAGTCACCATGCCCAGCCCCATTTAACCATTTTGAGTAGATGGTTCCGTGATATTAAGTACATTGACGTTACTGTGCAGCCATCACCATCGTCTGTCTCCGGAACTGTTTCATCATCCCAAACTGAAACTCCATACCCGTGAAACCGTCATTATCATTTTCTCCTTCCCGCAGCCCCTGGCAGCCACTGTTTTACTTTGTGAGAAACATGAGTCTTTTTTTTTTTTTTGAGATGGAGTCTCACTCACTCCTGTACGCCCAGGCTGGAGTACAGCAGTGCAGTCTCGGCTCACTGCAAACTCTTTCTTCTGGGTTCAAGTGATTCTCCTGCCTGAGCCTCCCGATTAGCTGGGATTACAGACGCACGCCACCACACTCGGCTAATTTTTGTATTTTTTGTAAAGACCAGGTTTCACCATGTTGGCCAGGCTGGTCTTCAGCTCCTAACCTCGGGTGGTCCACCCGCTGTGGCCTCCCAAAGTGCTGGGATTACAGGAGTGAGCCACTGAGCCCAGCCAATGAGTTTTGAGAGTGACTTTCATTCTGAAATGATTTAGAAGGGTGGAAGTTCCTCATCCCCTCTCCAAATCCAGCCAGTCAGAGGCCTGCTTAGGAGGCAAAAGAGGTGCTTGAGTTGTCAGGGGCCTTTAAAACTCTATCCTTTAGAGTTTCTTTGCTCTGCTCACTGTAACCTCTGCCTCCTGAGTTCAAGTGATTCTCCTGCCTCAGCCTCCCAAGTAGCTGGGATTAGAGGTGTATGCCACCACAGTCAGCTAATTTTTTTTTTTAAGATGGAGTCTCGCTCTGTTGCCAGACTGGAGTGCAGTGGCGTAATCTCAGCTCACTGCAACCTCTGCCTCTTGGGTTCAAGCGATTCCCCTGCCTCAGCCTCCCGAGTAGCTGGGACTACAGGCGTGCATAACCACGCCCAGCTAATTTTTTTTTTTTTTTTTTTTTTTTTTTTTGTATTTTAGTAGAGACGGAGTTTCACCATGTTGGCCAGGATGGTTTCGATCTCTTGACCTCGTGATCTGCCCACCTCAGCCTCCCAAAGTGCTGGGATTACAGGCATGAGCCACTATGCCCAGCCTAATTTTCGTATTTTTAATACACAGTTTCACCATGTTGGCCAGACTAGTCTTGAACTCCTGACCTCAAGTGATCCACCTGCCTCGGCTTCCCAAAGTGTTGGGAATACAGCAAGCATTCATTTCTTGGGGAAATAAAGTGGAGGTGATAATAAGAGCACCCATGTCATAGGGTTGTCAGGAAGAAGAGCTCATCCTGTTCCCAAGCTAATCCAGGAAGCACAGGTACCACTGGGCTGCCAGAGAGGGAGCCCTTAGTCAATGGCAGCCTTGAGAAAGCCAGTCTCAGGAATAAGACCTGGGGGAGCAGGGCTAAGGAGCAGGACTGATCACCCAAGGACCTGTCCCAATTGCTGACTGGTGAATCATGGCTTCCTACCTCTTGGCCTTCATCTGTAATCTTGCAGCTCAAAGCATGGCACATGAACAGTGCAATCGGCATCATTCAAGAGCTTATTAGAAAGATAGTCTCTCTCTTGGGTGTAGTGGCTCATACCTGTAATCCCAGCACTTTGGAAGACAGGACCAAGGAAGACAGATTGTTTGAGTTCAGGAGTTTGAGACCAGGCTGGGAGGTATGGCAAAATCCCATTTCTACAAAAAAAAAAAAAAAAAAAAAAAGATGGGCTTAATGGCACACGCCTTTAGTCCCAACTATTTGGGAGGCTGACATGGGAGGTGGGAGGATCACCTGAGCCCAGGAGTTTGAGGCTGCAGCGAGCTATGATTATACCACTGCACTCCAGTCTGGGTGACAGAGTGAAACCCTGTCTCAACAACAACAACAAAGACAGACTCTCAGGCTCCTCCCCAGACCGGCTGAATCAGAATCTGCATTTTGATAAGATCCCTGGTCATCTGGGAAGACCTGGTCTGAGGTGGTAACCCCCACACTTACTCTGATACAGGTACTCTGCCAAGTCTTTTCCATTCATTGTCTCACTGAAACAACCCTCTGGCCTAGGGACGCTGATGACCCTCTTTTTCCGATGAGGAAATTGAGGCTCAAAGAGTTTTTATGTCTTGGCCAAGGTCACCCATCTAGTGAGGAGCAAAGCCAAGAGGGGAAACTGGCCTCTACTCTATTCCTAAAACTCAAAAGATGGTAATATGGGGTGACAGGAGACCCTCGTGATTCAAATGTGGGAGCATTCTAAGACCTCTTAAACCCAGATTTATAAAAGGGGGATTGTTTGCTCAGGCTCCCAGGGGTCTTCTGAATAATATTTCAGTTTGAGGGATAATACATTTAACTTTAGTGAAATTTATTTAGGAGCTTTCTCTTGGCCATTTTTTTAGGGGGCAGAAGTTGTTTTACTTCAAAAGTTGTTTTATTTCAAAAGCTTAGTTGCATTGAAGAAGACCAGTTGCTCCAGCCTGGGCAACAGGTGAGAGTGAGAGACCCTGTTTCAAAAAAAAAAAAAAAAAAAAAAGGAGCAGTCCCACTGGGGTACACATTCTGGGTGGTCACTGGGATGATGTGCCAAGTGACCTTCTCCAGTCTCATAATGCCCACTGTTCATATTCCTGTTCCACCAAAATCCATATCATTTGATGTCAATGACCTTCAGGATAATCTAGGAAGAACCCAAGCAGTAAATTTGTTCTGAGTTGATAGTAATGTGTTCCATTATGCATCCTGCAGAAAACTCCTGGAAGGTGAAGAGTGTCGGATTGGCTTTGGCCCAATTCCTTTCTCACTTCCAGAAGGACTCCCCAAAATTCCCTCCGTGTCCACTCACATAAAGGTCAAAAGCGAAGAGAAGATCAAAGTGGTAGAGAAGTCTGAGAAAGAAACAGTGATTGTGGAGGAACAGACAGAGGAGACCCAAGTGACTGAAGAAGTGACTGAAGAAGAGGAGAAAGAGGCCAAAGAGGAGGAGGGCAAGGAGGAAGAGGGGGCTGAAGAGGAGGAGGCAGAACGGGGAAGAGAAGAAGCAAAGTCTCCCCCAGCAGAAGAGGCTGCATCCCCAGAGAAGGAAGCCAAGTCCCCAGTGAAGGAAGAGGCAAAGTCACCAGCTGAGGCCAAGTCCCCAGAGAAAGAGGAAGCAAAATCTCCAGCTGAGGTCAAGTCCCCCGAGAAGGCCAAGTCCCCAGCGAAGGAAGAGGCAAAGTCACCGGCTGAGGCCAAGTCTCCAGAGAAGGCCAAGTCCCCAGCAAAGGAAGAGGCAAAGTCACCAGTAGAGGCCAAGTCTCCAGAGAAGGCCAAGTCCCCAGCAAAGGAAGAGGCAAAGTCACCAGTAGAGGCCAAGTCTCCAGAGAAGGCCAAGTCCCCAGCGAAGGAAGAGGCAAAGTCACCGGCTGAGGCCAAGTCTCCAGAGAAGGCCAAGTCCCCAGCGAAGGAAGAGGCAAAGTCACCAGCTGAGGCCAAATCCCCAGAGAAAGAGGAAGCAAAATCTCCAGCTGAGGTCAAGTCCCCTGAGAAGGCCAAGTCCCCAGCAAAGGAAGAGGCAAAGTCACCAGTAGAGGCCAAGTCTCCAGAGAAGGCAAAGTCACCGGCTGAGGCCAAATCCCCAGTGAAGAAAGAAGCAAAATCTCCAGCTGAGGTGAAGTCCCCTGAAAAGGCTAAGTCCCCAGTGAAGGAGGAAGCAAAGTCCCCCGAGAAGGCCAAGTCACCAGAGAAGGAAGAAGCAAAATCTCCAGCTGAAGTCAAGTCCCCCGAGAAGGCCAAGTCTCCAGTGAAGGAAGAAGCAAAGTCCCCCGAGAAGGCCAAGACTCTTGATGTGAAGTCTCCAGAAGCCAAGACCCCAGCAAAGGAGGAAGCAAAGTCCCCTGCAGACAAATCCCCCGAAAAGGCCAAAAGCCCTGTCAAGGAGGAGGTCAAGTCCCCAGAGAAGGCGAAGTCTCCCCTGAAGGAGGATGCCAAGGCCCCTGAGAAGGAGATCCCAAAGAAGGAAGAGGTGAAGTCCCCAGTGAAGGAGGAGAAGCCCCAGGAGGTAAAAGTCAAAGAGCCCCCAAAGAAGGCAGAAGAGAAAGCTCCCACCACACCAAAAACAGAGAAGGACAGCAAGAAAGAGGAGGCACCCAAGAAGGAGGCTCCAAAGCCTGAGGTGAAGAAGGAACCTGCCATTGAAAAGCCCAAAGAATCCAAAGTTGAAGCCAAAAAGGAAGAGGCTGAAGATAAGAAAAAGGCAGCCACCCCAGAGAAGGAGGCTCCTGCCAAGGCGGCGGTGAAGGAAGACGCTAAACCCAAAGAGAAGACAGAGGTGGCCAAGAAGGAACCGGATGATGCCAAGGCCAAGGAACCCAGCAAACCAGCAGAGAAGGAGGCGGCCGCGGCAGCACCGGAGAAAAAAGACAGCAAGGAGGAGAAGGCCACCGAGGCCAAGAAGCCTGACGAGAAACCCAAGACAGAGGCCAAAGCCAAGGAGGATGACAAGACCCTCTCAAAGGAGCCCAGCAAACCAAAGGCGGAAAAGGCTGAAAAATCCTCCAGCACAGACCAAAAAGACAGCACGCCTCCCGAGAAGGCCACAGAAGACAAAGCCGCCAAGGGGAAGTAAGGCAGGGAGGAAGAAACGTCCAGAGCAGCCAAAGAAACTCGGAAGGGTCCCGGAGCTCAAGAATTACAGTAACATAATTTTCACTTTTTTTCTCTTTATGTAAGAAGAAACTGCTAAGATGACGGGGCCTCCTTCTTCAAACAGGAACTTCTGTCAGCAGTATGTTAGCAAGAGAGGGCACTCCCAGCCCCCTGCCCCCACACCCTCCCCAGGTGATGGACAATTATGTTATGATAGCTTATGTAGCTGAATGTGATATATGCCGAATGCCACACTTAAAACACTTGACTATAAAAACGGCCCCCCCTTCCAAATAAGTGCATTTATTGCCTCTATGTGCAACTGACAGATGACCGCAATAATGAATGAGCAGTTAGAACACATTATGCTTGAGATGTCTTAACCTATTCCCAAATGCCTTCTGTTTTCCAAAGGAGTGGTCAAGCCCTTGCCCAGAGCTCTCTATTCTGGAAGAGCGACCCAGGTGGGGCCGGGCACTGGCCACTGAATTATGCCAGGGCGCACTTTCCACTGGAGTCCACGTTCAATTGCTTCTGTGCAATAAAACCAAGTGCTTATAAAATGAAAATGTTGCCACTGTTATTTATTCTCTTCCCCTGGAAAGGCTAGGGGCAGAGCAGGGGAGGTCTGTATGTGACACCCGAGACTGCGTGGGACTGAGTGAGCATCAGTTCTCTCGTGGGTCTAGAGCGACTTGCATGGTCTCTCTGGTGCTATTTCCTGGGCACAAACCATGTAGCAGGCAGTGTGCTAGGGGCTTTGTTTTTATGATTGTAGACAGGTGGCCTGGTGTCTGATTTCTCAGTGTGGTCTGTGGAATGCCTTCATCAGCATCACTTGGGAACATTATAAAAGTATACACTCCAGCAGGACATGATGGCTCATGCCAATGAGGCCAAAGTGGGAGGATCACTTGAGCCCAGGCAGCCTAGGCAACACAGTGAGACTCCATCTCAAAAAAAGTTGTTTTTTTTTTAATATTAGCTGGGGTCGGGCATGGTAGCTTTCGCCTATAATCCCAGCATTTTGGGAGGCCGAGACGGGTGGATCACTTGAGGTTACGAGTTTGAGACCAGCCTGGCCAACATGGTGAAACCCCATCTCTACTGAAAACACAAAAATTGGCTGGGCACAGTGGCTCATGCCTGTAATCCCAGCACTTTGGGAGGCCGAGGCGGGTGGATCACGAGGTCAAGACATCGAGACCATCCTGGTCAACATGGTGAAACCCCGTCTCTACTAAAAATACAAAAAATTAGCTGGGCATGGTGGCGCATGCCTGTAATCCCAGCTACTCAGGAGGCTGAGGCAGGAGAATTGCCTGAACCTAGGAGGCGGAGGTTGCGGCGAGCCGAGATCGCGCCATTGCACTCCAGCCTGGGTAACAAGAGCGAAACTCCATCTCAAAAACAAACAAACAAAAGAAAAACAAACAGGCCAGGTGCACTGACTCACACCTATAATCCCAGCACTTTGGGAGGCTGAGATGGGTGGATAACGAGGTCAGGAGTTCAAGACCAGCCTGGCCAACACAGTGAAACCCCGTCTCTACTGAAAATACAAAAGTTAGCTGGGCACAGTGGCAGGTGCCTGTAATTCCAGTTATTCATGAGGCTGAGTCAGGAGAATCGCTTGAACCTGAGGGGGGCAGAGGTTGCAGTGAGCCAGATTGCGCCACTGCACTCCAGCCTTGGCAACAGAGTGAGACTCCATTTAAAAAAAAAATTAGCTGGGCATGGTGGCAGGCACCTGTAATTCCACCTACTTGGGAGGCTGAGGGATGAGAATCGCTTGAACCTGGGAGGCAGAGGTTGCAGTGAGCCAAGATTGCACCACTGCACTCCAGCCTCGGCAATAGAGGAAAAAAAAGAAAGAGAAAATCAGCTGGGTATGGGGCACACACTTGTGGTCCCAGCTACTAGGGGCTGAGGTGGGAGGATTGTTTTAACCCAGGAGTTCAAGGCTGCAGTGAGCTATGATCACACACTGCACTCCAGCCTGGGTGAAAGAGTGAGACCTTTTCTCCAAAAAACACACACAGAGAGAGAAATGGCTTTGATTCATTGGCTCTTCATTATCAAACATGCCCAATGACTCTATGAAAACCTAAGCATTAATTTTCTAGCAGCTCTGCCCTAGGGAAATCAGATAGACCTCCACAGGCCCTGGCACATAGCTACAGCATTTGAATATCAAACTGGGATCTAAGACCCAGGAAATTCCCATGTGTCTTGTCTGAAAAAAGTTACAGTTAGTTGAGAACCTCAAAATACTTACAATGAAGACAAGTACCATTTGTTGAGATAACCACGTTTTTACATAAATTCCCTCCAGTCCACATGGGCATTTTTCAACGTAGAGATTCTGATGCCTATTTTATTGGTGAGAAAACAGGTGAGGTGAGTTGCCCAGAGCCACACAGCTAGTTAGTGATAGTGCCAGAATTTGAACCCAAAGCTTAACTCCAGAGTCCATGTTTTCTATAGTACCATGCCACAGAATCCTGAGCAAGCTGCTTTGGGGCTTCATTGGTTTAATTTTGGTCATCAAATGACTACTGTGTCAGGTGTCAACTGTCCCAATTTACCTGGGATATAGGAGTTTCCCAAGATATAGGACCTTCAGTGTTAAAACCAAGAAAGTCCTGGGCAAATGGGGATGAATTGTTCCCCCTAATGTTTGGGCAGTCATCCTGGCACATTTCAGAATATTGCAAGTGACAAAACCTAAAAGCAACATTCAAGGGCTGAAGTGAAGTCACCAGACTTGGTCACGTCTTAGCTCTCAGGTCTGTTTACCTCAATATTGGCATCTGTGATAGGCTTCCTCTACGATGGCTCCAATGGCCAGGCGCTTGTAATCCCAGCACTTTGGGAAGCTGAGGCAGGAGGATTGCATGAGACCAGGAGTTTGAATCCAGCCTGGGCAACATAGACCCTGTCTGCAAAAAATTAAACAACAACAACAAAAACTATTTGGCATGGTGGTGCATGCCTGTAGTCATAGCTACTTAGGAGACTGAGGCAGGATGATTGCTTGCGCCCAGGAGCTCAAGGTTACAGTGAGCTATGATTGCTATCACTGTACTCCAGCCTAGGTGACAGCAAAACCCTGTCTCTAAGAAATAAATTAAAAATTTATACAATAAAATGGTTCCCAACAATTCCCACCTCCCGTTATTCATGCTCTTTTGTAATCCCCTCCTATTCAATGTAGGCCTGACCTAGTAATTTGTTCTAATGAGTAGCATATGGCAAAATGATGGAATATTATTTCAGTTAGTAGTTTACAAGACGATTCTGGCTTCTGTTTTGCTTGCTCTCACTCTGATGGAAGCCAACTACCATGTTGTGAGTTGCCCTAAGGAGAGACCCACATGGTAAGGAACTGAAGGAGCCCTTTGGCCAATAGCCAGTAAGGAACTGAGGTCCTAAATTCAACAAGAAACTGAATTCTACTAATAACCACATGAGTGAGAATGGAAGCAGATTCTTCCCAGCTGAGCCATCAGATGAGACTGCAATGCCATCTAACACCCTGACTGCAGCCTTGTGAGAGGCCTTAAGGAAGAGTCATCCAGCTAAGCATGCCTGGATAATAATAAATGTTTGTTGTTTGAAGTCACCAAGTTTTTGGGTAATTTGTTACACAGAAATAGATATAACTAAACTTCTCTTTCAGAAGGGCCTTCTCTTCATGGAGATCCTCAGCTATGATAGGCTTATATTCTTCCAGGTACAAAACAAATTCTGTTCAAACCAGTCCAAATCAAAGTGTGAGAAGTAAGTCTCAGTGGCAGATTGGGTCATGTGCCCATCCTGAAATTAATTGCTGTGGCCAGGGAGGATGGAACACACTGATTGGACCTGCTGGGTCCCATGCCCAACTCTAGATCCAGGAATGGAGTCAGCCCATCTGAACCACATAAATCGGACCTGACATTTCAGAACCCAAGGGTAGAGAGACTCCTAAGAGCTTCCAGAGAGAGAGAAAAAAAAGCAGCGTCAAGAATCAAAATGGCCCCAAACTTCTCAGCAGCAATGGTGGACACTGCTTAGAAGCTTAGAATCCTATACAGATAAATCATAAATCAAGCATGAGGGTAGAAAAAGGACAATTTCAGGCTTAAGAAGTCCCCAAAAATTACTTCCCATAAGTTACTGGAGGACATGCTTCAATAAAAAGTGAGCATAAACCAGGAAATAGAAACTCTGGGAATACAGAAAACAGGCTATGCAAATAAGACAGAAGGGACTCTTCAGGTTGATGACAAAGAGAAATTGAAGGACAATAGCTGTGCAGTCTCTATCCAGATTGGAGTGAATCTGGGGGAAGAGGGGAAGTTCTGAGAAAAAAACTGACAAATTATTAACATGATTGAACATGGGTAAAATTGAATTGAAAATCTTTTACTGGGCCAGGAACAGTGGCTCACGCCTATAATCCCAGCACTTTGAGAGGCAGAGGTGGGTGGATCACAAGGTCAGGAGTTTGAGACCAGCCTGGCCAACATGGTGAAATCCTGTCTCTACTAAAAATACAAAAATTAGCCAGGCATGGTGGTGTCCACCTGTAGTCCCAGCTACTTGGGAGGCTAAGGCAGGGAGAATTGCTTGAACCCGAGAGGCAGAGGTTTCAGTGAGCCGAGATTGAGCCACTGAACTCCAGCCTGGGCAACAGAGCAAGACTCTATCTCGAAAAAAAAAAAAAGAAAAGAAAGTCTTTTATTGAACCTCTGGAGACTGTGAGAATATTTAGTCAATTGCAAAGACAACAAAACAAATAATAAAAGGGAGGCAAACATTAACCTCAGGAGAAATAAAAAATTGTGTGTAAAAAGAAGTGTAATTATTATATACTAGCCAATTCAATAGGTAACAGTATTTACCTAATAGTAACAAAAGCAACGAATATGGATTATACCAAAAAGTAAGCTAAATAAATGGGAAAGATGGGGAAAGGGACAAAGGGATGTGTGACTGATCAAAAATACTCATCTCAGCTGGATGTGGTGGCTCATGCCTATAATCCCAGCACTTTGGGAGGCTGAGGTGGGCCGAGTGCTTGAGCCCAGGAGTTCAAGACCAGCCTGGCTAACATAGTAAGACCTCATCTCTACTAAAATAAATGAAAATTAGCTGGCCATGGTGGCCTGTGCTTGTAGTCCCAGAGGCTGAGATGGGAGGATAGCTTGAGTCTGAGAGTTTGAAGCTGCAGCAAATTCTGATGAAGCCACTGCACTCCATCCTGGGCAACAGACAGAGACCCTGTCTCAAATAAAGTTTCCCTGGGTGACCCTTACTTAGAAAACCTACATTTATTTATTTATGTATTTATTTTTCTTTCTTCTTCTTCTTTTTTTTTTTTTTTTTGAGATGGAGTTTCGCTCTGTAGCACAGGCTGGAGTGCAGTGGCACAATCTTGGCTTACTGCAACCTCTGCCTCTTGGGTTCAAGTGATTCTCCTGCCTCGGTCTCCTGAGTAGCTGGGATTACAGGCACACACCACCATGCCAAGATAATTTTTGTATTATTGGTAGAGACAGGGTTTCACCATGTTTGTCAGGCTGGTTTTGAACTCCTAACCTCGTGATCAGCCCACCTCAGCCTCCCAAAGTGCTGGGATTACAGGCATGAGCCACCATACCTGGCATATTTATATTTTGAGATAGAGTCTTGCTCTGTTGCCCAGGCTAGAGTGCAGTGGTGCCATCTTGGCTCACTGCAACCTACCCCTCTCAGGCTCAAGCAATTCTCCTGTCTTAGCCTCCCAAGTAGCTGATACCACAGATGCGTACCACCATGCATGGCTAATTTTTGTATTTTTGGTAGAGAAAGAGTTTCGCCATGTTTCCCAGGCTTGTCTCGAACTCCTGAGCTCAAGCAATCCACTCACCTCAGCCTCCCAAAGTGCTGGGATTACAGGTGTAAACCACTGCACTCCACATCATCTGCATTATTTCTGTTGGAAATGATCAAAACAGAATCAAACTAGTTTGAGCAAAATACTTATGCTGCTGCTGATGATAAATATATTAGCTCACATAACCAAGGAGTTCAAGAAGGTTGAATCACAGCTGGGCGCAGTGGCTCACGCTTGTAATCCCAGTATTTTGGGAGGCCACAGTATTTTGGGAGGCCAAGGTGGGAGGATCGCCTGAGGTCAGGGGTTCAAGACCAGCCTGGCCAACGTGGTGAAGCCCCCGTCTCTACTTAAAACACAAAACTTAGCTGGGTGTGGTGGTGCACACCTGTAATTCCAGCTACTTGGAAGGCTGAGGCAGAAGAATCACTTGAACCTGGGAGGTGAAGGTTGCAGTGAGCCAAGATTGTGCCACTGCACTCCAGCCTGGGGAACAAAGCAAGACTCTGTCTAAAAAAAAAAAAAAAAAAAAAAGGTTGAATTGCTTCAGGAATGGCTGGATCGAGGGGAACTCTCAAATGATGTTCCTTAGGAAGTTGTCACTCATTTCTCCATCTCTCAGCTGCTTCCTTTTGCATAGGCTTGACTGTCAGGCAGAACATGTCCATGTGTTCTCCAGAAGCTTTGGGTTTATATCCTACCAAGTTAGCAAACTCAGGGGAGAAAAAAGAACTCTAGTTCAATATTCCAGGAAAAGTTCAGGGTTTGGTTCTCATTGGCTGGTAGGGTCATGTGATCCTCCTTGAACCAATGCACGAGACACTCACGAGCTTGACAGAGTTCACCTGCTCATCCCTGGAGCTAGGGAATATGTCAGACCCCTCAGCCTGAAATTGAGAGTTTGAGAGGGGAGTTTCCCAAAGAAAAATAGAAGTACTTTTAGCAGGAGAAAAAGGAGTGGATCCTGGACATTGGTAATGATAAATGTCCACAGTGGATGGAGTGCACGTAGCAGAAGAGCCAAAGGAATGATAATACCCGGCGTTAGCAGCTACACAGAGAAACCTGAACTTTCTGGAACTAATTCTTGGAATGAAAATCTTCCAGGAAGGCAATCTAACGAGATATATCAAAAGCATTAAAAGCTTAGTCTTGGCCAGGTGCGGTGGCTCACGCCGGTAATCCCAGCACTTTGGGAAGCGGAGGCAGGTAGAACACGAGGTCAAGAGAAAGAGGAGACCATCCTGGCCAACATGGTGAAAAGCCGTCTCTACTAAAAATACAAAAATTAGCTGGGCGTGTTGGCATGTGCCTGTACTCCCAGCTACTCAGGAGGCTGAAGCAGGAGAATTGTTTGAACCTGGGAGGCTGAGGTTGGAGTGAGCTGAGACCGCACCATTGCACTCCAGCTTGGGCAACAGAGTAAGAAATTGTCTTAAAAAAAAAAAAAAAAAAGCTTATTCTTGGTGCTGGGCGCGGCACCTTATGCTGTAATCTCAGTGGGCGGTTTACTTGAGGTTAGGAGCTTGAGACCAGCCTGGCCAACATGGTAAAACCCTGTCTCTACTGAAAAAAAAAAAAAAATTAGCCAGGCGTGGTGGCGAGTGCTTGTGTCCCAGTTACTCGCAGGCTGAAGCAGGAGAATCGCTTGAACCCGGGAGGCGGAGGTTGCAGTGAGCCAAGATTACACTGCAGCCCGGGCAACAGAGTGAGACTCTAGCTCAAAAAAAAAAAAAAAAAAAAGAAAAAGAAAGAAAGAAAATCAATGTAATACACTACCTTAAAAAATGAAGGGGAGCTGGGCATAATGGCTCGCACCTATAGTTCCAGGTACGTGGGAGGCTGAGGTGGGAGAATCGCTTGAAACCTGGAGTTCAAGGCTGCAGTGAGCTTTGATCGCACCACTGCACTCCAGCCTGGGTGACAGAGCAACACCCCGTCTCTAAAACAAAAAACAAAAAACCAATGGTGAATGACTGAAAACTTTCCCCTAAGATCAGGAAGAAGACAGAGATGCCCACTTTCAGTACCAGCAGTCCTAGCCAGAGAAATTAGGCAAGAAAATGAAAAGGCATCCAAATTGGAAAGGAAGAAATAAACTATCTCTATTTGCAGATTACATTATCACACATACAGAAAATCCCAAAGAATCCACAAAAAACCTTTTATTTATTTATTTTGAGACAAGGTCTCACTTTGTCCCCCAGCTGGAGTGCAGTTGTGTGATCATAGTTCACTGTAACCTCTAACTTCTGGGTTCATGTGATCCTCCTGCCCTAGCCTCCTGAGTAGCTGGGACTACAGTTATGCACAACCACACCCGGCTAATTTTTAAATTTTATTTTTGTACAGACAAGGTTTCACTGTGTTGCCCAGACTGGCACAAAAGTTTTTTTTTTAAAGATGGGGTTTCTCCATGTTGGTCAGGCTGATCTCAAACTCCTGATTCCAGGTTATCCACCCACCTCGGCCTCCCAAAGTGCTGAAATTACAGGCATCAGCCACCATGCTTGGCCTTACAAAAGTTTTTTTTTTTTTAAATTACTAGAGCTAACATATGAATTACGTAAAGCCGGAGGGTATAAAATCAACACACAAAGAACAATTGTGTGTCTATTCACCAACAATGAACAATCAAAGAAATTAAGAAAACAAATCTATTTATAATAGTATCAAAAAGAATAAAATACCTAAGGATAAATTTAGGAGGCAAAAGACTTACACACTAAGTTGCATTTAAATAGGACAGTGAATGTAAAAGTGTGATTAGCACAGGGCCTGGCCCAAAATAGATGCTTAATGCCTATTCTCATCAGAGACACTGCTGAACACCATAGAAAGGACAGAGTCGGCTACACCAACAGGGACGAAGTTCCTTGGGAAGTCTGGCAGCCCTGCTCCTTCCCAGGGATAGGGTTTTGCTTAGCTTTGCAGGGTGATCAGCAAGAACACCCTTTAGTTTATGAAAAGGGTCTGTGGGAGTTACTTGCAGAGAACATAGTAAGGGATAAGCTGGGAAGAAAATAAGGAAGAGACTAGAAGATACCAATAAATCAGGAATGTGGATGGCAGCTTTAAAAAGGCAAGGAACAGGCCTGACATGGTGGATTCATGCCTGTAATCCTAGCACTTTGGGATGCTGAGGTGGGAAGATTGCTTGAGGCCAGGAGTGCAAGACTAGCCTGGGCAACATAGTGAGAACTTATCTCTACAAAATAAAAAAAAAAAATGTTTTAAAAAAATTGTAAATGAAAAAAAAAAAGGCAAGGAACACAGGCTGAGTCCCAGGTATAAGAGGGTGACAGATGGGCTGTGGTCTGGGGTATGTCCCAGAGTGTAATTTGCCAAAAGTCCGTGGACAATTCCAGCTGAGGAGGAAGCTTCTAGGTCTTCCCAAGCCAGGTCCTTTCCCCCAATCTGCCCACCATTAGCATGAATGACTAAGTAGCTCACGAGAGAGGGACTGACCTGGGCTTCTCATGTTTTAAAATCCTTCTCCTTAAAGCCAAGGGATTCTTTTGTTTAAAATCTCTTCTGGAGGGTGACAGGCTCTGATATCCCCTAAGAAGCAAAGCCTCCTCCCAGCCCTGACAAGCCCTCTTTGAAATCTTGTCCCGGCTTCTGGAGATGAGCTTTTGTGCTAAGTCAGTTTGGCTGCCTTCCAGCCAAGAACAGAGAAGTGCAGGCTGCAATGCAGGAGCCATTAAAGAAACTATTTTTAGGCTCTATTTCAATCTTATCCAGCACAGGCGGTGAGACACAAGGCCTGAAGGTGGACAGACCAGGGGGATGCCGGCTGGGACACAGTCCCAAGCAAGTAGGTCAGGGAAAAGACAAGATTTCACTATGTGGAGAGAAAGAAGCACCCAGAAGCTCATGCTGCTACCCAAGGTGCAGAAGACAGGAGAAGAGAGAGAGCTGCCCAGAGAATCTGGCCCTGTGGAGTCATCAACAAAAATAAGGAAAGGGAAGGGAAGAAAGTACAGTGCCTTCCATAAAGAGACCACGGCAGTCTACACCTGGGAGCTTTGTTAAAAATACACTTCCTGGTCAGGCCGGGTGGCCCATGCCTGTAATCTCAGCACTTTGGGAGGCCAAGGTGGGTGGATCACCTGAGGTCAGGAGTTCAAGATCGGCCTGGCCAACATAGTGAAACCCCATCTCTACTAAAAATACAAAATTAGCTAGGCATGGTGGCACACAGTTGTAATACCAGCTGCTTGGGAGGCAGGAGAATCACTTGAATCCGGGAGGTAGAGGTTGCAGTGAGCCGAGATTGCACCATTGTACTCCAGCCTGGGTGACAGAGCAAGACTCAAAAAAAAAAAAAAAAAAATACACTTCCTTGGTGCATCTCAGGTCAACTGAGTCAGAATATTTGGAATGGAGCCTGGGTGCTGGGATGGGTGACTCTCACACAGGCTGATGTTTGAGGACCTCTGAGCTAGAGAGTACCTGCCTTTGGAATTCAAAGGACTGAAATGGACTAAGGGTAGTGGCAGTCATTTAACAGCCACCAAAGGCACCATTTTCTTCTCCTCACTGGGCTCAGGTTTCTTTTCTTTTCTTTTTTCCCCTTTTTTGGATGGGGACTCACTACATTACCCAGGCTGGTCTTGGAACTCCTGGGCTCAAGTAATCCTCCTGCCTCAGCCTTCTGAATGGCTGGGATTATAGGCACGAGCCACCGTGCCCAGCAAGGCTGAGGTTTCCATCTGTAAAATGAAGGGCCCTGCTACAGGTAGGAATCTATTAACTTAGCTCTTCCTCTGAAAATCTTTATCCCTGGGGTACTCAGTGATCAGCAGAGAGGCCTGGAGGAATAGCTTCTATACTGGAGGTCTGCGTTATCCAAGGAAAATCGGTAAAAGCCCACCTAGGGGAAATATGTTTATGATGGGGACCAAGCTTAACAGCGTGTTGTGGAGGGATAAGAAGTTTCATCAGGGCAATCACAAAAAATAAAATGCATTGTTGAAAAAACACGAGCTTGGAATGAAGAGACCTCCCAAACAGGCTTTGTGTGAGCAACATGGCTGTTTATTCACCTGGGTGCAGGTGGGCTAAGGCCGAAAAGGGCATTAGCAAATGGCAGTGGGATAGGAGTTGGTTTTATAGGTTTGGGTAGTTTTTTGGAGGGTGGGGGTGTTGCAGAGTAAGTTCAGTTACAGTGGTGGGGGGTAGGGGCAAGGAGTATACATGACCACAAGTTCAGTTACAATGACAGGGTTAGGTGAGAGGTATTTACATTATCATAACAGTTAAGATGGCAGGGTTGAGTGAGGGGCTTGTCCGGGGAAGCTCGCTGGGTGATTAGGGACATCAGCCGAGGCAAGCAGGACTTCAGACTTTCAGGCTCCAGGCTTGCATATGGAGACCTGACATGTATTTCCTCTGGGATTAGCAAACTCTTTATCTACAACTACGAAGTAATTCTCAAGCATTTTTAAATGTCTACATCTTTTTTTTCCCCTGAGATGGAGTCTTGCTCTGTTGTCCAGGCTGGAGTACAGTGGCGTGATCTCAGCTCACTGCAACCTCCACCCTGGGGGTTCAGGCAATTCTCCTGCCTCAGCCTCCTGAGTAGCTGGAATTACAGGCGTGTGCCACCATGCCCAGCTAATTTTTGTATTTTTAGTAGAGACAGGGTTTCACCATGTTGGCCACGCTGGTCTAGAACTCCTGACCTCAGGAGATCCGCCCACCTCGGCCTCCCAAAGTGCTGGAATGGCATAAGAAACCACGCCCAGCCCATCTTATTTCTTAAAATGAATGAAGAATGAAGTACTGATGGTGGGGTAAGATAAGACTTTTTGACAAAACTGTCCAAGAATACTCTATGCCATCCTTTACTTCGACTTTTGCAGGAGTACTACAAAGGAG
This sequence comes from Aotus nancymaae, assembly GCF_030222135.1. Classification (NCBI taxonomy): domain Eukaryota; kingdom Metazoa; phylum Chordata; class Mammalia; order Primates; family Aotidae; genus Aotus; species Aotus nancymaae. The sequence continues at coordinate 4,410,279 of NW_026988491.1, forward strand.
GTAATTTTACAAACATTTTAAAGGTTGTTACCTATTTTCCCAAGACTTCTCTTAATCCTTTGAGAATCAAACCACTATATTTTGAGGCACTTTTGTCATTACCATAAAGATTCTTTTCAGGCCGGGCGTCATGGCTCATGCCTATAATCCTAGCACTTTGGGAGGCCGAGGTAAGCCCAGGAGTTTCACACCAGCCTGGGCAAGATAGTGGAATTCTGCCTCTACAAAAAATTTAAAAATTAGCCAGGCATGGTAGCACACGCCTGTGGTCCCAGCTACTTGGGAGGCTGAGGCAGGAGGATCACTTGAACCCAGGAGGGTGAGGCTGCAGTAGCATGAGCTGTGTTCATGCCACTGCACTCCAGCCTAGGCAACAGAGCAAGACCCTGTCTCAATAAAAAATATTCTCCTCAAATGTTACGTGGTCTCACTCTACCATTGTCTCACTGTCCTGTATGTCTGTATGTGATTGATTCTCCAACACCACTCTCACTAACTCCATGAAATCCTGTAAGACTTAGAATTACTCTCTGTGACATACAGTTAATCTTTGAACAAGTTTGGACAGGGTGGGTCTATTATATGCAGATTTCTTTTTTAAATTAATTAATTATTTAGTCTCACACTGTTGCCCAGGCTGGAGTAAAATGGCATGATCTAGGCTCACCGCAACCTCCACCTCCTGGGTTCAAGCAATTCTCCTGCCTCAGCCTCCCAAGTAGCTGGGATTATAGGCACCCACCCTATGCCTGCTAATTTTTTGTATTTTTAGTAGAGATGGGGTTTCACTATTTTGGCCAGGCTGGTCTTGAACTCCTGACCTCATGATCTGCCTGCCTCGGCCTCCCAGAGTGCTGGGATTACAGGTGCGAGCCACCGTGCCAAGCCGTTTTATTTTTTAGAGATAGGGTCTTGAATTTATTTTTAGAGATAGGGTCTCGAATTGTTTCTCAGGCTGGAGTACAGTACAGGCACAATCAATAGCTCACTGTGACCTTTAACTCCTGGACTCAAGTGATCCTCCCACCTCAGCCTTCTGAGTAACTGGGACTACAGGTTAATGCCACTGCACCTGGCTAATTTTTAAATTTTTGTAGATACAGGGTCTCACTATGTTGCTCAGGCTGTGGTCCTAAACTCCTGGCCTCAAGGGATCCTCCCTCCTTAGCCTCCCGAAGTACTGGGATTACAGTCACGAGCCACTGCAGAGACTTTTTTCAATAAAAGTAACAGTGGTGGCTGCCTCCCCATCCACCTCCTCCACATTTTCTGCCTCTGCCATCCTTGAGACAGCAAACCAACCCCTCCTCTTCCTTAGACTATTCAACCCTGAGACAGGATGAAGACCTTTATGGTGATCCACTCTCACTTAATGAATAGAAGATATATATTTTCTTCCTTAAGGCTTTCTTACTTATTTTTAGGAAAGTCTCTATCGCCCAAGCTGGAGTGCAGTAGTGTGATCTTGGCTTACTGTGAGGTCTGCCTCACGGGTTCAAGTAATTCTCCTGCCTTAGCCTCCCAAGTAGCTGGGACTACAGGCATGCACCACCATGCTTGTCTACTTTTCATATTTTCAGTAGAGCCGGGGTTTCACCATGTTCCTCAGACTGGTCTCAAACTCCTGCCCTCAAGTGATCCACTTGCCTCAGCCTCCCAAAGTGCTGGGATTAAAGGCGTGAGCCACTGAGCCCTGTGCCCCTTATGACTTTCCTAATAACACTTTATTTTCTCTAGTTTACTGTATTTTAAAAATACAGTGTATAAGATACAAAATATATACTGAAAGTATGTACTATGTTAGCAGTAAGTAATTACTAATAGCATACTACTGGTCAACAGCAGGCTATTAGTTAAGTTTTTGGGGAGTCAAAAGTTATACACAGATTTTCCACTGTGCAGGGCAGGGGGTGTTGGTGCCCCTAACCCCTGAGTTGTTCAAGGATCAACTGAATTTGTCTTCTGTTTACACTGCACTGTCAGACATTTGTAACATCCAATGATCAGAAAGAATTTGTCCATCGGCAACCCTGACAGGACTAGTGGGAAGAGCAGGTGGGGAGGGAAGAGCTTTTGCTCCTTGTGCTCTGCTGACTTTGGCTTCTCCTAACACCTCTTTTTTTTTTTTTGAGACAGAGTTTCATTTTTGTTGCCCAGGCTGGAGTGCAATGGCATGATCTCAGCTCACAGCAACCTCTACCTCCCAGGTTCAAGTGATTCTTCTGCCTCAGCCTCCCAACTAGCTGGGATTACAGGCATGCGCCACCACGCCTGGCTAATTTTGTATATTTGGTAGAGACGGGGTTTCACCATGTTGGTCAGGCTGGTCTCGAACTCCTGACCTCAGGTGATCTACCCGCCTTGGCCTCCCAAAGGGCTGGGATTAAAGGCATGAGCCACTGTGCCTGGCCTCTAACACCTCTTAACAGCAGAAACCTGGGATAATAAATACCAAGATCATGAGGACCTCCCCTCAAAGTAGAAACAGGGTGTGCGTAGACAAGAGGCCAGCATCTCTCTGTAGAACTGGAATCTTTTTGCACTCTGCTTTTTTTGGCTGCTGAGAAAAAGTCTCTCTACAAATGCGTTTTCACACTACCACAGCTCCCACCTGCCCTTCCAGACTGCAAAGCCACCCTGCAAGGAACTGCAGACAAAGGCCACTGGTCAGGTAACGCTTTTTAATTGGATGGTGTCTTTGGAGAATATCAAGAGTCACATGTGGGCCAGAGCAGCAAGCAGAAGCCCAGTACTCAGGGTGAGGCCTCAGGGGAAACAATGGGCTGGGTGGGAGGTCAGCGATGGCTGAAGAATCCCTGAGGATGGTTGTATTTAAACGGCTTCATCCTGCTGGGACCCCTAGAGAAACAGAAGAAGGGAATAGTTAATACCACACCTTCCAGGCTGATAAAATAAAGTATGGTTCATTCACACATGGGAAAAAAAAAGAGGCAGAGTTACATGACACAGAATGTTGTGAGAAAAGCATACTGCAGAACAACATATAAGGTGCAACGCTATTTTTGTAAAAATGTCTTTATGTGATTGCAAATCAGTGAACACAAACTGGAAAAGGCCTTCAATGACAGTGGCACTTCAAGGACATAGCTTTGGGCACCCTCACTTTTTAGGATTGTTCCCTTTTTTTTGTGTTGTCCAAGCTGGAGTGCAGTGGCATGATCTCAGCTCACTGCAACCCCTGCCACCCGGGTTCAAGCGATTTTTGTGCCTCAGTCTCCTGAGTAGTAGCTGGGATTACAGGCAGGCACCACCATGCCTGGGTAATTTTTGTATTTTTAGCAGAGTTTAGGTTTAGCTTTAGTTTGGGTTTCGCCATGCAGGCCAGGCTGGTGGAATGCCTGGCCTCAGGTCTCTTGCTGCCCATGCCAGCACTCTGCATCCTGGCCAGAGAGCCTCACCTCTCACATCTACCGGCCATAGAGTTAACTGGATCTCAGTGACCGAAGGAGCACCTTTCCAGAATGCTGACAGAGGAGCTCAGCCTGGAGATACAACAAAGCCCTTTGAGAATCGGGTCCTGGCCGGGCGCAGTGGCTCACGCCTGTAACCCCAGCACTTTGGGAGGCCGAGGCCGGCAGATCACGAGGTCAAGAGATCGAGACCATCCTGGTCAACATGGTGAAACACCGTTTCTACCAAAAATACAAAAAAATTAGCTGGGTGTGGTGGCACGTGCCTGTAGTCCCAGCTACTCGGGAGGCTGAGGCAGGAGAATTGCTTGAACCCGGGAGGCGGAGGTTGGAGTGAGCCGAGGTCCCGCCACTGCACTCCAGCCTGGCACCTGGTGATGGAGTAAGACTCTGTCTCAAAAAAAAAAAAAAAGAGAATCGGGTCCTATGGCCAGGAGGCAGAGGTTGTAGTGAGCTGAGATCGCACTACTGCACTCCAGTCTGGGTGACAGACTGAGACTCTGTCTCAAAAAAGAAAAAAAAGAAATAGGTCCTTTAGGAACCATTAGAAAGAGGAAATAAACACTGGCCATGTGAGAATTCCCACCCTGGAAATGTGCTAGAGTGCGCTGGGCAGTTGGGAAATTGCTGAGGGTCTTACACAGACCCTCTGAGAAGAGCAAGTCCTAGAAGGTGCCAGCATCTGGCCACCAGTTCTGGCACCCAGCAGCCACTAGGAGCTGGAACTGGTTATTATGAGACAACACAATGAATCAGGCCAGTGGAGGTGTCAGATGAGGTGGGAGGATGCTGGGACTGCTTCCAGGGCTGGAACTGGCTGTCCGAGGACAAGGTGAGGGAGAGGTAAGGCCCTGTTTAGACTGACAGGGAACACGGGGGAATGTCCTGATTAGAAACAGATTAACATCCTTCTTCCTTCCCAAACACTGCTCCTCTCCAACCTTGTGCAGAAAGGAAAGGATGCCTGAGCAGTAAAATCTGCAGTTTTCAAACTGACTCTTAAAAGAACATGATTTAGGGTAAGCAAGAAAAATAAAGGACCCAAAACGAAAGAGAAAGAAAAAATAGCTGGAAGTATCATAAGCCCAGACACTCTAAGTACCAAGCTGTCAGGAACTGTTGGCATTTTCTGAGTCCCAGTCCTGTGCCAGGAAGCTTTTACATGAATTACTTCTGATTCATCATGAGCTAGAAGGTATTACTTCCACCACTTCAGTCTTTAGAAAATGGGGGTCAGGAGCAATGGCTCACGCTTGTAATTGAGAGCACTTTGCGAGGCTGAGGCAAGCTGATCGCTTAAGCCTAGGAGTTTGAGACCAGCCTGGCTAATATAATGAAACTATATTTCTAAAAAAAATTTAAAAATTAGTTGGGTGTGGTGCTGTGTGCCTGTGGTCCCAGCTACTTGGGAAGCTGAGGTGGAAGACTGCAAGGCTGCAGTAGGCTATGATCATGCTGCTGCACTCCAGTCTGGGCAAAAGAGTGAGACCCCGTCTCGAAGAAAAGAAAAGAAAAAAAAAGCAGGGGCTCAGAGCTAGGCAGAAGTGACTCTTCCAAGGTCAGCAGCGAAACAGAGATCTGCACTCATATCTGTCTTACTTCTAAACTGGTTCCTTCTGTGCTGCCTGACTGCCTAAAGCTGTGACTCTCACTAACAGGGCAGTATCCTAGAAAGGCCACTGCAGACTCCCTGGGGACAGGCAAGGATACACAGTTTAAAAAACTTATTTGGGGGGTAGGGCGAGGTGTCTCACGCCTGTAATCCCAGCACTTTGGGAGGCCAAGGCGGGCAGATCATGAGGTCAAGAGATCGAGACCATCTAGGCCAACATGGTGAAACCTCATCTCTACTAAAATACAAAAAAAAATTAGCTGGGCGTGGTGGTGCACCCTGTAGTCCCAGCTACTAGGGAGGCTGAGGTAGGAGAATTGCTTGAACCCGGGAGGTGGAGGTTGCGTTGCAGTCAGCTGAGATTGCGCCACTGCACTCCAGCCTGGCGCCTGGCGACAGAACAAGACTCTGTCTCAAAAAAAAAAACAAAAAACAAAAAACTTATTTGGACAGTAAAAAGCAAACAAACTCGATCGTTTTCCACAGAAAGTATAGAAAATAAAGTTCAGCCAAATCCTCTTGGCTCATACCTGGCGCTGTTTATTTGGTTGGGTGGCCCACCTTTAGGAGCTGTTTATGTAAAACAGGCGGACCAGGGTGGGGCTGCAGGGGAAGTTTCAGGAAGGAAGAAGCAAGCTCTCCCCAGAAAATCTGGCTCTGGTATCTGACCCAAATTACCATGAGAAGTCACTAGAGCCCCCCCACCCTCCCCTCACCTGAAGAGCCGCAGACACATCTTCTCCTGGGGAAATTCCTTGGGCCCCTCCACACTATCGTCATGGCTCTCGGTCTCCAGGTAAACATCCAGCAGCACACACAGCCGCTGCAGCTGGTTAGTCAACAGCTGGTGGCTGGGCCAAGGGCCACACAGCTCCTTGTAGCACACATTGACTTCACTCTCCATGGCCTGCACAGTGGGAAAGCCAGCATCTCAGCACTACCTTTCTGCGTGTGGTGATCACAGTGACTGGGTTTCCAGCCCTGGATGGGCCTGAGCACTGATGCCTCTGCAGGAGCTGGGCCATCAGATCAAGCTACACTGGCTTGTCCTGAGGTCCACTCATCAAGACAACAAGGTCTTTCTGATTCTGACCCATAACTTTCCCTGCCTTGTATGCCCACAGCCAGGAAAACAGAGGTGAAGGAGTCTCAAAATAAGACCTAAGTCAGAAGATGTTGGTTAAAAACACGTTCCTCTCTCAACACTGTTGCATTATAAGAAAGGAAAGAAAAAACAACAAAAAAAAATGTGTTCCATGGCACATTTGATTTAGTAGCAGCCATAGGCTGCTACGTAACAGCTGCAATGATTAACAGCTGCAATGATGTAATTCCTCATGTCATTCCAGTGCTTTTAAGAAATGGGTCCTTTGGGAACCATTAGAGAAGAGGAAATAAATGATTCAGAGCTTATTCACATTTTTTATAGGATCCCAAGCCAATAACCTTTCATGGTAGGTATTTCTCCTTACTCTATAAATGGGGAAACCTGTGGACCCCAAGGTAGGCAAGTAGGTCTAGACTCTTTCCTCTATTATACAACACAAGCTCCAGCAAATGCTGCAAATCCTGGCAGACCCCGCTGTTCTGGGAATTAAGGCAGTACCCAAGCCCTCAGCTGCAGTGGGTTTTGCCACGCCACCACCCCTGGGAGCTCTGCCTGCTCCTCCCATCATCCCCAGCTGGGCCTTACCCGAATGTTGTCATCGTTGCTGTTGGTTTTCTCCCCTTTCCAGTTCAAACAGAGCTGAAAAATAGGTGGGATGGAGGAGTAGCCAGGGTTCAATACCACAGCAGCCTGCAGTTTGGCTGGGAAGAGAGGAGAGAGGAGGAAAACTCAGTTCTAAGACCCAGCTTGCCAGCCATGGCAGCCTCCCCACTGGACCCCTGAGGCCAGCTCAGATGTCTCCTATTAATTTGAATGCTGCAGAGCATATTCTGGTACCAACTGTTCTAGAATGTCCTAAGTGGAATTGCCAGCTTGCAGAATGTGAGGTCCTATAATTGGTATCTCCAAGGACTTTGATATATTTACTGTGCCACAAAGCTGTGGACTCCCCAGAGTCTGGTCCACCTTGGCTTTGTCCATGAGTTCTATTTGCTACTTTCATAGAAGTTTAATTGTCATTTCTGTATTTGCCAGCAGGTTAAGGATTTCTCCATGTGAAAGCTTACTATCTAATTTTTCAACAATATTGTGTATCAACTGTTACATCAAATATATTTTCTCTATTTTCTTCATTTGATTTTTACATATTTTGTTATATAGAATTCTTTCTACTAGCCAACATGTAGAGAGTCTTTACTGTTTTCACTGTGCTAACCCTTTAGACACATTTTATTTCATCCTAATTCTATGAGTTAGGTACTATTATCATCATCCTAATTTTACATAAAGAAATGGGCTATGGGCCAGGTGCAGTGGCTCACGCCTGTAATCCCAGCACTTTGGGAGACCGAGGCGGGTTGATCATCTGAGGTCAGGAGTTCAAGACCAGCCTGATCAATATTGTGAAACCCCATCTCTCCTAAAAATACAAAAAAAAAAAAAAAAAAAAAGAAAGAAAGAAATGGGCTATGACAGAAGCTTCCCTACCATCAAATAGTTGGAAAGTAGCAGTGCTGAGTTTAACCAGAACTGGCTGATATCAAAGCTATGTTCATTAAACAAAATATTTGTGTTTTTGAACATAATTCATTTTTCTCTTTTCTGGTGAAAGCCTTTGCCTTTTTCTTTTCTTTCTTTTTCTTTTTTTGAGATGAAGTCTCGCTCTTGTCCCCCAGGCTGGAGTGCAATGGCTCAATCTTGGCTCACAGCAACTTTCACCTCCTGGGTTCAAGCAATTCTCCTGCCTCAGCCTCCCCAGTAGCTGGGATTACACGCGACTGCCACCACGCCCGGCCAATTTTTGTATTTTTAGTAGCGATGGGGTTTGGTTTCACCATGTTGGCCAGGCTGGTCTCAAACTCCTGACCTCAGGTGATCCACCTGCCTTGACCTCCCGAAGTGCTGGGATTACAGGCATAAGCCACCACACCTGGCCAAAGCCTTTGCCTTTTTCAACAGGATGACATTTATCTTCTTAAGTGGGACAAGTATGCCATTCCTTTTTAGTTATTTCTGGGGGGCGGGGGAAGAGTTTAACTCTCTGACCACTAGTTATTCATACAAGAGAGGAGAGGTTAACACAATTCTTCCCTAACAATCAGAACATTTATTAAAAAGTGCTTCCCCCACCCAAAAAGACATGAAAAATATAAAGAGAAGAAAGTGGGGTAGTGAGGACAGAAAGTCATACCAAAGAGTTCAACCTTTCCTTACAGTTCTGGAACTGTCTTAGAACTATAGACAACTTCCTCAGCTCAGCACCAAGTCTTGGGAGTGTGAGATCCCGTAGGCAGTGCCTGGCTTGCTGAGGCTTGGGTGGGACAATAGGACAATGGCCCAAACACAGCATCTGAGGACTTTGGCACGGAGCCTTGGCAAAGTCAGATGCCAGAAGAGGTTGAAAAATCAGTTTTCGATGCCTCTAAAGTGAGTACAGGGACTGCAGAAGAGGGAGGGAGGCCCTGTAACCCTGCCCTTTACAATCTGAGGGTGACACCTCAGTCCTGCTATGAAGAGGGAGGAGGAGGACATGTCTGGTAATAGAGAGCGGTGAAGGAAAGGGCAAAGAGCTCAGGCTCATCAGACTGGGCTTGCAACCAAGCCCGAATCTCCTCCCCTGTAAAATGGAAATGACAGTACTACCCCTAGGACTGCAGTGAGGGTTCCATGAGACAGAGCATGTATGTGACTGTGTTGCAGAATAAGTCCTTGTTAAACAGGTTCTCATAATCATTATTATCTGTTAAGTCTTTGCAGCAGGACTCTAGGATCTTCTGCTTTCTTTGGGCAACCCCCCAAGACTGTTTGATTCTTGGCAGCTCCCTTTGCCTAGAACCCCCATAATCAGCAGAGCAATTACCTGTGCCCCTTTCGACGAGTGCCATGTAGTAGAAATTGGTGTCCCCAGCCAGCCCCGCATCCACAATGTCTTTGGTGAAATGCAGCTCCTAGAAGAGGTACCACAGACAGGAAGTGAACTTCTGGCTCCTCTAATCAAATCCTCTGCCCTTCCAGTGAGGTGGCAGGAGCTGAAAGGTCACATGGTCCTGCGGTTCTCCGGACAGTAAGGATAACTTGTCACTCCACCTACCATGTAATCCTCATGGGCAACTGTCACCCACTTCACCAGGCGAGAGACAACCTTAGCAGGGAAGAGGTATTGGCAATCACTGGTAACTGGCACAATACCATGTTCTAAAAGAGAGTAAGACAGGTGATGTCACAGGTAGAAATCAGGTGCCACAGATGGGTAACTAGCATCCTCCTGGGGCTCTCTGAGGGGCTCAGATGGCCTGGCCAGGTATCCTGGTACATCTGGCACTCAAGAAGTACACAGGTCAACATGTGTCAGGAATGAGGCATGTCAACCTGACCTTCACCCAGTGCTGTGTGCTTGTGGCCAGATCCAGTGGAGCATTTACGGTGCTTTCTCTTTAATGCAAATGATAGCCCACCAAAGAAAAACCCCTGCAGCCAGAACCAGGGACGGTGGCTCTGCAGCAGTGACTGTTAATTAGATCAAATAGCCGAGGCCTGTGTTTTTGTAGCTGACCTTGATGGAGGAAACAACTGAAGTATTCTGTGTCAGCTCCTCTAAGGGAGAAGAGCCAGAGAACTGCTCCAGGGTAAATTCCTGCTGGCATTTCAATCAGCAAATATGCCAGCACAGTAAACTCTGTCCAAAATGACAAGCTTCCAACCTTGGGACAAAACAAACTCAGCAATGCTGATGGGGAGCAAGGCCCAACGGACAAGCACTGGAGAGATCAGCAGTCATGTGGAGTCTAAGAAAGTGGTAGGGGGTGGTCTCCAGATGTGTCCTAGAAACACAATGCCTTTCCTGACAGACTCTTTTATTTTATTTATTTATTTATTTATTTTGAGATGGAGTCTTGCTCTGTTGCCCAGGCTGGAGTACAATGGTGTGATCTTGGCTCACTGCAACCTCCACCTCCCAGGTTCAAGTGATTCCCCTACTTCAGCCTCCTGAGTAGCTGGGAATACAGGTGCATGCCACCATGCCCAGCTAATTTTTGTATTTTTTTTTTTTGAGACTGAGTCTCACTCTGTCACCAGGCACCAGGCTGGAGTGCAGTGGCGCTCTCGGCTCACTGCAACCTCCGCCTCCCAGGCTCAAGCAATTCTCCTGCCTCAGCCTCCCAAGTAGCTGGGTCTACAGGCACACGCCACCATGCCCAGCTAATTTTTGCATTTTTAGTAGAGACGGGGTTTCACCATGTTGGTCAGGATGGTCCTGATCTCTTGACCTCGTGATCTGCCCGCCTCGGCCTCCCAAAGTGTTGGGATTACAGGCATGAGCCACTGCGACTGGCCTAATTTTTGTATTTTTAATAGAGACGGGGTTTCATCATATTGGCCAGGCTGGTCTCAAACTCCTGATCTCAAGTGATCTGTCTGCCTTGGCCTCCCAAAATGCTGGGATTATAGTCAAGAGCCACCATGCCTGACCCAGAGTCTTTTAGATGAGAAAAATCTTGACACCATCCCCTGCCACCATAAGTACCTTGAACATGGTAAGCATTTGACAAGCATTTACTGAGTGAATAAACTAAAAGACAGCCGGGCGCGGTGGCTCACGCCTGTAATTCCAGCACTTTGGGAGGCCGAGGCAGGTGGATCACAAGGTCAAGAGATCGAGACCATCCTGGTCAACATGGTGAAACCCCGTCTCTACTAAAAATACAAAAAAAATTAGCTGGGCATGGTGGTGCGTGCCTGTAATCCCAGCTACTCAGGAGGCTGAGGCAGGAGAATTGCCTGAACCCAGGAGGCGGAGGTTGCGGTGAGCTGAGATCGCGCCATTGCACACCAGCCTGGGTAACAAGAGCGAAACTCCGTCTCAAAAAATAAAAATAAAATAAAAATAAACTAAAAGACACCCTCACATCCCACCACTTCAGTCAGTGGCTCATCATTATCACTTGGGAGCTTAGAAGAAAACACAGGCTCAGCCTCACCCTGGGGAACACCAGGTCAGCAGGCCTTGGGGGAGGGACATGTAAGTCGCTCCCTGGCCAGCTATATTCAAATAAGCTGACTATGGGCCATGGAGGGAGGGGGCAGGAGCTCACTGTGCTCAGTTCTTCCCTCAGCACTATGCTCAGTGCATGAATCAGGATCTCATTAAATACGTGTCGAATGCACATCAAAGTCTGCAATGCACCAACCTAGGATGAGCTGCCCCTGACCAATCCACAAATTTGTGCCACCCAATGGCTCTGGGCCTCCTCTGTGAGGGCCAGGACAGCATTCATAGCTCTGAGGGGAGCTTAGCCCTCTGCTTGGACAGGCCTAGAGCTTTCCTCAGTGGCCCTGCCAAGATCCCCACTCCATAAAGCCAGGAATCCAGGTCTCTTTTATTTGTTGTCAAGATTCAAAAGTTTTGAGTGAAAGGCTAAGTTGTTGTTGTCTGAGTGACTCTTAAACCACTGCCCCATCATCAGCTTACCTAGGGATGCAAACTGTTTGTGGAGGGCCAGGCGGGACTGCACCCTGGTCTTCAGAAGTTTCATGGTGGTCTCCATGTGGCTGGCGCTCAGCGAGTGGTCAGCAATCACTGTTTGCTGTGAGTGACAATGAGACACACACTCGAGTGAGTGCTCCCCCATCCCTTCCTCTGGGCACCATCTCTCTCCTGGGACCTGCCTGCCTGTAGCAGCCTGGATTATCCATGCCACATGATGGGTAGACAGAGCAAGGTTTTTCTGCAGTAACAGGCCAGATGCTGAGTCCTGGCAGAAACGACACAAGATGCTGGTCTCGAGAAGCTGTGTCCAACTCCTGAGGAAAGGCAGGTTCTCTAGGGGGCCAAGCCCCCTGGATTTCTGCTCATGCCTCGTATTTGGCACTTGCACACAAGAACAAGGGCAACAGAGCCTGCAGCCATGAGTCCCAGAGCAAGGACTCAAGTAACCTGGTCTAGTAGGCTACTAAGCTCAGATAAAAGGCAAAAGGTACCCAAACTCTTGTAAGTCTCAGACATTTTAGTGTCCTGAGTGGATGGAAGGCAGATCATAGCCCTGAGGGGACACATTCTGCCAGTTCAAAACTTCAAAGGCTATGACAGACCTTTCTAGAGTCTATACAGGAAGAGATGAGGTAAACTCCTCAGCCAAGTAGATGAGATCAGTTTACAGACCTGGGGCTGCTCTTTGGGGAAGTGGAGACCACCTAGCTTCTGTACCCACAAATAGGGGTGACCTAACTCGAGTACATAGTCGCTCAAAGTCAGGATCCTGCAGAAAAGAAGATAAATAAAATGATGCTATAAGTCACTTCTGTTGTGGTCCCAGGATATAGCCTTCCTCCCATCCTCCCATGCCCCACAAACAGGCCAATCCTGCAGATTCGGCCATGTTCACAGCCAGGCTGCTGGCAAAGCCCTTCAGCTGTGTCAAGTTCCCTACTGTGAATTTCACCTCTTTTACATTCACTTTCCTCTTTTTCCTTTTCCTCTTGCAGCCTTTAACTTATAAGTAAGTATCAAATACAAAGGCAGTGTGCTTTATTGGTCTACCAATTTAGAAAATATTTTAAAAATTATTAATCCTCAGATAATTAAAATGTCAAACATTTCTATTGTATCATATATTCTTTTTATGTTTCCAGAGTGGATTTTTGTTTTCTTTTCTTTTTTTTTCATCTGGGTGCAGATAGGCCAAAGCCGAAAAGGGCGTTAGCCTTTGTTTTCATTTTTGTTTTTGTTTTGAGACAGGGTCTGGCTTTGTCACCCAGAATGGAGTACAGGGCAGCCTCAACTTCCTGGGCTCACACGGTTCTCCTACCTCAGCCTCCCCAGTAGCTGGGACTACAGGTATGTGCCACCACACCTGGCTAATTTTTGTATTTCTTGTAGAGACAGGGTTTTGCCATGTTGCCCAGACTGGTCTCGAACTCCTGAGCTCAAGCAATCCACCTGCCTTGGCCTTCCAAAGTGCTGGGATTCCAGGCATGAGCCACCACACCCAGCATATTTCTGAGTTTTGATCCTTCCACTCTTTTCCATGTTCTCCCTTCACCTTGTAAGCAAGAAAGAGCAAGCATTCTCTTCTACCCTGTGGTCCTTGCTACCCTCTGGGTTACCTCTGGCCCTAACAGGTCTCTAGTATTTAGCTGAGCCACCAGAGAAACTCAGAAGTAGAGAGGCTGACAGAGGAGGAAACCGCTGACTCACCCAACTTTATCAAACTGATACTGATTGGCTGGATTCGGAGTTTTCTTTCCATGATCCCCAGGATACAAGCAACTCAGGACTGAGTCAGGAGACAGCAAATCACTAGAAAAGGGAAAAGAGTCTGCAGTGAGAATGTAGCCAACATCTTTCTTCAACTCAGGCTTGGGCATTTGGGGATGGTAATGCCATGCCTCACTGATGACCAATTCCATAATTTATTCAACGCTTCCTGTGGGCCAGACCTTTTATACGCTTGAAGCCATTGCATCCTTACAACCCTATGAGGGAGGATTATCATTTCTATTTTACAGAGGAAAAACTCAAGGCTTTAAAAGATAGGACTTGTTCAAGATCACACTGCTAGTAAGTGCTAGAGGTGGGTTTATATTGTCTGATCAAACAGACTAGTACTCTTAATCATTATTTTTTTAAAAACTCATCCCTTCAAGATTTATATGGTGCCCAAGGCCTTACCTCAGGGGAGCAAAGTCCCATGACACCAGCAGTGGAAAGAATTATAATTTTCATAAAAGCAGAACAGATTCCTTTCTGCTACAGAGAAAACAAGTATACAGCTTTGGTGCTGTGTTTATCTCACTTTGACCAAATCTTATGCTAATCACAGAAAAAGGCCCCCGTACGTTCCCAGAAAAAGATATAATCACATGCACTGGAGACAAGGTGACCCAGTACTACAAGCGGAGAGAAACAGTGACGCTACTGTCACCCACCAGGGACGGTTAGGGCACAGTTTGTCATTAAACGTGACAAGGGAAGAAGAGATAATGTGGGAGGGTAATGTAGTACTTTTATCACAAAGGATGACGAGACCCATTCTTTCCCTGAACCAATGGGGATTCTCTTTTATCTTTCCAGGGATAACATCAGGAGCAACTTGGGCAGCATGTGCTGATCCTGTGTTTTGGCCCCAGAACGCCTTCAACAACTCTACACCAAGACATTAGAGACTTGCAGCTCTTCCCTACTCTATCTCACTGAGTATCCCTGTTTTCCGAGGTCTCTGCCCCACTTCACCACCTCATATGAAAAACTGACTAGAAAACAAATACGTTTCAGTCTTTTAGCCAGATTTTAGGGACTATTACTAATAGATTGAATCAACGTATTAGTAAATAAAACAGAACTAAATTAATGTTTTAAATTAAATTAAAACATTAACTCTCTCTGCCCATGATGAAGGTTATTAATTGACAAAACCTAAGAATCAAACCTTCTTGGCAAAATTTATATCTGCAACATGGGGCTCAAGACAACCGAACTTGGCAAAAACGATGAATATAAAAGGAAAAGCTATCTATAGTCATAAAAATATAACACCAGAACAAAAAAAACTTCTCAACCAGTCAAACCTTTGTTATAACATTTTGCTTTTTTTTTTTTTTTTTTTTAAAGACGGGGTTTCACCATGTTGGTCAGGCTGGTCTTGAACTCCCGACCTCAGGTGATCCGCACGCCTTGGCCTCCAAAGTGCTTGGATTACAGGCGTGAGCCACTACGCTCAGCCTGTTATAACATTTTGATGGAAAATAAGGGATTAAAAAAACCTTAGTAATGGCTGGGCCCAGTAACTCATTCCTGTAATCCCAGCACTTTGGAAGGCTGAGATGGGTGGATCACTTGAGGTCAGGAGTTCGAGACCAGCCTAGCCAACATGGTGAAATCCCATCTGTACTAAAAATACAAAAATTAGCTGGACGTGGTGGCGTGTGCCTGTAATCCTAGCTACTCGGGAGGCTAAGACAGGAGAATCACTTGAACTAGGGAGGTAGAAGCTGCAACCAGTAGTTGAGACTGTCTCAAAAAAAGAAAACCTTAGTAACAATGAAAAGTTATTAAAAATAGTTTAATGGGGCCAGGTGCGGTGGTTCACACCTGTAATCCCAGTACTTTGGGAGGCCGAGGCAGGCAGATCATGAGTTCAGGAGTTCAGCCTGGCCAAAATAGTGAAACTCCGTCTCTACAGAAAAAAAAAAAAAAATGCAAGAAATTAGCTAGGCGTGGTGGTGGGCACCTGTAATCCCAGTTATTCAGGAGGCTGAGGCGGGAGAATCGCTTGAACCCAGGAGGCAGAGTTTGGAGTGAGCCAAGATTGCGCCATTGCACTCCAGCCCAAGCGACAGTGTGAGACAAAGACTCAAAAAAAAAAAAAACAACCAACAACAGTTTAAAGGGCCGGGCACCATGGCTCACACTTGTAATCCCAGCACTTTGGGAGGCTGAAGTGGAGGGATCACAAGCTTGGGAGTTTGAGACCAGAATGGCCAATATGTTGAAACCCCTTCTCTACTAAAAATACAAAAAAAAACCCACAAAAATTAGCCAGGTGTGGTGGCACATGCCTGTAATCTCAGCTACTTGGGAGGCTGAGGCAAGAGAATTGCTTGAACCCATAAGGCGAAGGTTGCAGTGAGCCAAGATTGCGCCACTGCACTCCAGCCTGGGTGACAAAGCAAGACTACATCCCCCCCAAAAAAATACAGTTTAATGGATTAATTAACAACTAATTAAAATGGCCAAATCAAGATCATTCTGAAAAATACTTTCTTGAGCCTTCTTGAGGAAAATTCAGGAATGCTGCTTTAATTCTGTTTAAAATGTTGGTATTAACTCTGAGACCAGCCTGGCCAACATGGCAAAACCCTGTCTCCACTAAAAATACAAACATTAGTCGGGGGCATGGTGGCACGTGTCTTTAATTCCAGCTACTCGAGAGGCTGAGGGAGAAGAATCACTTGAACCTGGAGGGTGGAGGTTGCAGTAAGCTGAGGTCGCACCACTGTACTCCAGCCTGGGTGACAGAGAGAGACTCTGTCTCAAAATAAACAAATAAAATAAAATAAACTTAAAACATTAACTCTGTCAGGGAGAATTTTTTAAAATTCTCTAATGAATTAAGGGATCTAGGCAACAGTCGCCAATGACAGTAACATCACAAAAATAGAAACAGCCTGTGCCCCTTGATGGAAGTATTCAACAACTATGATATAGTTCTGCTCTCTACCCACTCCATCACTGTAAAAAATTTCAAAATGTAATCTGATCAAGTCTCTAAGTCAACTCCCTGTTCACAAGAAAATACAGGGAGAAAGACGAACACATTTAATGGTAGCACAGGGACACAGTCCTCAAAATCCAGACGAGGTGGAACCACAGAGCAAACGACCCATTTTCTCCAACAAATAAAAAAACAGTGGAAAGCCCAAGACATTGAGTCTTAGGAGAAAACAAAAATGATGGCAGGACATTCAGATGAGAAGACACCTGAGAGAAGCTTTGCTCATTAGCAATGTATGGGCCTTATAGTGATCCAGATTCAAAACACAATACTATTTTTTTTTTAAATTGTTTATCTGAAACCTCCCTCCCCCTGCAAAAAAGCATGAAAAAAATCAGGAAAATCAGAATGACAGTACACCATCTTCAGGAATTAGTATGAGACTATGTCCTTATGTTTTAATAGATAAATTAATATAACTGTACACCAGGTTGGTGTTTGTATTGAAATACAGGCAGCGTGTATTTGAGCAAAGGCTTCTGGGCTGGGTGTCCAGAGTCTCAGGCTTTAGGTCCAGTGCTTTGATAATTGGTTGTGTGCTCTCTGGACCTCAGTTTCTCTATTTGTAAAATAGGAAGATGAGCTAGACAACATCTGAAGGCCTTGAAGACCTAATCCCAGTTTCACAGAGGCATCTCCTTTTATGTCTCCTCCCTGTTTAGGGGTTAGGGCCCATCTGACAATGACAACAGCGGTACACAGGCCTTGCTGACTTTGAATTATTCTCTGCTCTCTACCTGTGACCTTGAGGCAACCCCTTAACTGTCCAGAGCCTCAGTTAATTTACTCTGTAGAGCTATTATGAAATCAGCTGTCCTTTACCAAGAGCTCCATCTACGCTAAGCACTTGACCTTATTCTTCACAAGCACCATGGGAAGGGATATTACAATGAACAACCACACAGTGAAGAAACAGATTCTGAGGTCAGGTTAGTTAAGAGCTGGAGTTGAGCATGCAATAAAGCCAGGCTGCAGTCCTGTTACTAGCATGTAGAGCACCTGAGAAATGAACAAGCAGAATGCTCATGATGAGCTCTACCATGATGTGGGGGCCCCAGAGCTCCTCATTGAACTGAGAGCCCTGTACAGTATAACTGGATGTTCAGAAGCAAGCCCTGGGCTCCCTCTGCTGGGTCAGATGGGAATAGGGTCAATTTCATCCAGAGCACCCCTGGGTAGTCCAGCGATACTCTCAGGTACAGCAGCCAAAACTGCTGTGGCCTGAAGGGGATGTAGACTCTAAGTGCAGAGTCTAAAACCCAGGAGACATCATTATCATGGAGAACTGGAAGGGGCAGAAAGAGCCCCGCTCCACCAGGTACCAGAGCTGTACCTCCCTGAGCTTCAGTGGTCTTTCTACAGCTGACAGTGGGAATAGGTCAGGGCAGTGCTCCTGTGAATGGAAGCTATTTCACCCTCAGTCCCCTCGACCCTTCTTCCCACCCACAGCTGCAGAAGAAGAATGCCATGAATGGGCCAGGTATGGTGACTCATGCTGGTAATCCCAGCACTTTGAGAGGCAGAGACAGGAGGATCTCTTGAGGCCAGGAGTTCAAGACCACCCTGGGCAACATAGCAAAACCCTATTTCTATAAAATAAAAATAGGAAGTGAGCCAGGCATGGTGGCGTGTACCTATAGTCCTAGTTACTCAGGAGGCTGAGGTGGGAAGATCACTACAGCCCAGAAGTTTGAGGCCACAGTAAGCTATGATCATGGAACGGTCCTCCAGTCTGGACAACATAGTGAGACCATGTAGCAACAAAAATAGAAATTAAAAAAAAGGGCACTGTGGTCAGGGCCTTCCTGGGGATGCAATGATGGCTGTCATTATTGTGCCTCTGTTCACTCTTCTCAAAACTTTCATGGGGAACCACCACAATCCTCCCACCACCCAGATAAGGACATGGGGTTGAGCTGAGCTGGGGAGCAAAAATTCCAGCACCTGGGGATAGAAAGGGAAAAGGAAAAGAGTGGCCTAAATTTGCCAACCTGAAAATGTCTGCCAAATCTCATTTTATATTCTCACACTTTCCACTGGTAACAAAAAGCTGGTGCTCTGCCCCACCTACTCAATTTGCAAATATGCTGTTGTCACTTTTATCATCTGCTGTGTAGTTAGAGGACTTCACAAATTAAAGTCAGAGAGTGATTTCTAAATACCAAAATGTGCCAAGACTTCTAGTCCATCTGGATACAAGACAAGTCAACACAGTCGTGGACCTCTCTAGAGCCAGAGGGAAGAACCGAGAGCAGCCCCGCAACAAGGCTCTCATCACCTCCCCATCCCACACATCACCCGCCACAGTGCCTGCCCAATACCCTGCACTGATGGGGGTGATCAGCTCCGTGGCAGTTGTCACTTTGGCTTTTACTGTCATGATGTTGAGGTTCATGAGGTAGAAGAAAGTCAGGTGAAGCACACTGTCATCTGGAGGAGAGGAAGACGAGAGAATTTATGAGTCAAACACTCAGAGCAGAGTCAACAGAATCATAGAATCATAGGGGGTAACAAGGGAGGGAGGTTAAGCACTGAAAAACTAACTACTGGGTATTATGCCCACTCCCTAGGCGACCATTCAGACCCCAAACCTCAGCACCATGCAATACAGTATAACAAACCGGCACATGTACCCCTAGAGTCGAAAATAACAAAGTTGAAATTATAATAAACAAAAAGAAACAGGATCACAAAAAAATTCAAAGAGGCTGCCGGGCGCAGTGGCTCACGCCTGTAATCCCAGCACTTTGGGAGGCCGAGGCGGGTGGATCACGAGGTCAAGAGATCGAGACCATCCTGGTCAACATGGTGAAACCCCGTCTCTACTAAAAATACAAAAAATTAGCTGGGCACGGTGGTGCGTGCCTGTAATCCCAACCACTCAGGAGGCCGAGGCAGGAGAATTGCCTGAACCCAGGAGGCGGAGGTTGCGGTGAGCCGAGATCGCGCCATTGCACTCCGGCCTGCGTAACAAGAGCGAAACTCTGTCTCAAAAAAAAAAAAAAAAATTCAAAGAGGCTTTTACAATCATTTACTATAAAAACAAAATCACAATGGTAATATAATGATCAAAAAGCAAAGAGAACATCTATAAATTCTTTGCTACTCTTCCCTCCAAGAGTTAGGGCTTAATTTATCTGTCCTTGCATGTGAACTGAACTTAGTGACTCTCCTAACAAAGACAAGATGGAAAGGGAACTGAGCGATCAAGGTCAGTGTTACCAGAAATAAGACTGTGATATCATGTACCCCGATATGATATGATAGCGATGACCTCATCTATGCTCTTCTCCCCCAACATCGATAATCTCAGTCTATTCAAAGTCATGAAACAAAAGGAAAGACTGAGGAACTGTCACTGCCTGGAGAGACTAAGAAGCATGGCAACTAAATGCAATGTGAGACCCTGGCTTGGATCTTGGAACAGAAAAAGGACATTAATTGAAAAAGGAAGGAACTGAAAAAATTCTGTCATTTAGTTAACAGTATTGGACCAATTAAATTAAGAGTGGTGTGGATCACTGTTAATCATATCATCTTTAATTAAGACATAACTTTAAGGGAAGCTGAATGAAGAGTATATGGCAACTCATTACCTTGGCAAGTCTTCTATGAATCTAAAATTATCTCAAAAGCAGGCACAGTGGTGTATGCTTCCAGTTCCAGCTACTTAGGAGGCTGAGGCAGGAAGACTGTTTGAGCCTCCAGGAGTTCAAGACCAGCCTAGGCAACATGACAAAACCCCATCTCTACAAAAAATACAAAAATTAACTGGCATGATAGCACATGCCTGTAGTTCCAGTTATTTGGAAGGCTGAGGTGGGAAGATTGTTTGAGCCCAGGAAGTTGAGGTTGGAGTGAGCCATGATCATGCCACTGCATTCCAGCCTGGGTGACAAGAGTGAGAACCTAGCTCTAAAAACAAACAACCAGCAAAGAGACAACCAGTGTGTACAGCCTATTTCCATTTGTGTGAAAAATAAAAGTGGGAAGCGGATAAATACACATTTGTATAAAAGCCTCTAGCTGCAAAGAATCTTTCTAGAAAATACATAAGAAGTCTATAATAATGATTGCCCTTGGAGGTCAGATGTAGGACTGGTATCTAGGAACCTGGGATGAGAGAGAAACTTAAATTTTACTGTTAGCTCTTATACTGCTAGAACATTTTATTATGTGGTACTTCTTCATACAAACCAACTTCAAAACATATACTCTGGAGAACACAAAGTTCTACTTATATTTATTAAATTAAACATGTTGGTCTTATTACTCAAAACCTGTATACTTTTGCAACTTGTTCTAGATACCTGACTTGTCAGATTCAGAAAGAGGTGTAGTTTTCTCAAACTTCCCCCTTATGTGACTGGACTTTTGTTGCTATGTTGTTATGGTTATGACTTAACAACAAAAAGAAACAAATTCCATGCAAAGCAATAGGAAATGGGAATCCTTTGTTGGGCCAATAGGCGTCTGGCTCCTGGAACCCTCTGCACCTGCAGCTGGGTGAACTCTTAAGTGCTACAGATCCCCTAAACAGGGTGAGTGCAGCCAGACCTTTGCACTTTAGGTCAAGCATGACGGACAGTGGGTGCCTCTTCAGCATCTCCTTGCGTTTGTCATCCAACTGAACCCCCAGCGTGGGTCTCCGGCGTTTCTGGACAAAGGGAAGTGCCAAGCTGATGAGCATATGAATCTCCCCTTCCCTCTCCCGACAGCCAGGGCCTCAGCCCTACTGCCTGGCACCTGCTGCTTCAGCTAGCTGGGTTGCCAGACTCCCCTCCCAGCAGTCCTTTCTTTCAAACCTCTTTCTTCTGCTTCTAAGGAGGATGGCACCTGCAAACAAGCATGCCCCAGTACATGCAGCTGCTTGATGCCCCCACAAGAGGAAATGGTTCTCACCGTGGTCTGCTCCTCCTCAGCATCTGAGTCACTCTCGTCATCTGTAGCCACAGAGAGAAGGCAGCTAGAGGTGAGAAGGCTCCAAATGCTCCCTAAAGCACTCCAACCCACTGGGCCCTGACTCTGTCTTTTATAAATGAATTTCTCTATAATAAATAATAAATTAACTTGCTACTTCTTATTCAGTATAGAAAACATGGTGATGAAAAAAGAATGACCTACAACCCATTTTTTTCAAAGGGGCTTTTTGATGTAATTTAAATGGAATACAAGCCCCCTCCTTGTGATGGTGGTAGTGGTGGTAATAATAGTAACATAAATAATGGTTATATATATATATAATATATAATAAATATATTATTATATTTTTATACATATATTTAAATATATAATAAATAATGGTTTTCAGAGATGAATAAGCTGAGGCTCTGAAATGTTAAATACCTTCCTGGGGTCAGTCAGCTAGTGAGTGGCAGGGCTGAAACCCACAGGCTGCACCTTGTGACTCCAGGAAGTGAGCTCTCTTTCCTGCCTACCCCAGGGTGCTACGACATTCAAGTCAAGCTTCCTGCCACACAGAACCAGTCCAGCTAGTTCTCCAAAGACCAAGACTGCACTTGGATGGTGCCTTGGTGCCCCTGGGGGAGGCATCCCAACCACCACATTACCTTGGGAGTCCTCTGGAGGCTTGAACAGAGCCTTGGCTTCGTCCACACTACCTTCAATTGCCACAGATAACGTCTTATCTGGGGGCAAGAAGAAGTCGGGTAGGAAAGCTGCTGAGGAAAGGTGCTAAGCGGCACAAGCAGGCCAGCTCTGGGCTGCATTTCTCCCACTTCTGCCCCAGCTCCTTGCTGACTAACGGTGGAAGGGCAAAAGTCCTTGCTCCAGATGAAGAGAAACAAGGTGGGACACTGAAGTCTTTTTTTCCATCACTTACCAAGAACAAATAACTTAAGCACAAATTCTTAAACCAGCGTCACCTGAGACTGGCAGTGAATGTCTCTCTTTTGGTGCACACCAAAGCACAGAAATTCAAACTGAGGGCCTAAAGTCGAATGGAAGTCCTCTGCCAATTGTCTTAGAGGTTCCCACCCAGAAATCCATGCCTGTCCACATCCCAGAAACAATGGCTCCCACCTAAGTGCTTATTCTCTATTCTACACTATGCCAAGCACATGGCTGTCATTGTCTCACTAAACTGGGAGGCAATAGGACAGTGAATAGGAACTTGAATCTTGCAGTCCAGTCCCAGACCTGAGTCCCTGCCTAACCAATTCCCAAACACATGACCTGGAAAGGTATGTCACTGTCTGAGCCTGAGTTTCTGTACGTATGAAATGGGGACTTGAAAAACAGTAACTGCCAGGCATGGTGGCTCACACCTGTAATCCCAGCACTTTGGGAGGCCAAGGGTGGTTGGGTCGCTTGAGGTCAGGAGTTCCAGACCAGCCTGGCCAACATGGCGAAACCCCATCTCTACTAAAAATACAAATAATTAGCCAGGTGTGGCAGCACACGCCTGTAATCCTAGCTACTCAGGAGACTGAGACAGAAGAATCGCCTGAATCCAGGAAGTAGAGGTTACAGTGAGCCAAGATCGTGCCATTGCACTGTAGCTTGGGCAACAGAGTGATACTCCATCTCAAAAAAAGAAAAATGGCTGGGCGTGGTGCCACACACCTGTAATCCCAGCACTTTGGGAGGCCGAGGCGGGCGGATCACAAGGTCAGGAGTTTGAGACCAGCCTGGCAAATATGGTGAAACCCGTTTCTACTAAAAATAAGAAAAATTAGCTGGGTGTGGTGGCGTGCGCCTGTAGCCCCAGCTACTCGGGAGGCTGAGGCAGGAGAATTGCTTGAACATGGGAGATAGAGGTTGCAGTGGGCTGAGACCGTGCTACTGCACTCCAGCCTGGGCAACAAGAGTAAAACTCCGCCTCAAAAAAAGAAAAAAAAAAAAAAGAAAGAAAAATAGTAGCTGCCCTATTAGTGGTGCGGACTGAATGAGCTGATGCTTATAATTTTAATTTATTAAATTATTAAAAATTAATGTTTAGGCCAGGCATGATGGCTCACACCTGTTATCCCAGCACTTTGGGAGGCAAGGTGGATAGATTACCTGAGGTCAGGAGTTTGAGACCAGTCTGGACAACATGGTGATACTCCATCTCTACTAAATATACAAAAATTAGCCTGGCATGGTGGTGGGCGCCTGTAATCCCAACTATACGGGAGGCTGAGGCAGGGAGAATCGCTTGAATCCAGGAGGCAGAGGTTGCAATGAGCTGAGATCGTGCCACTGCACTCCAGCTTGGGCGACAGAGCAAGACTCCATCTCAGGAAAAAAAAAAAAAAATATATATATATATATATATATATTTCTAAAGATTATGATATGATAACTCATATTCATATCCCCCTCAACATAATATCTTTTTTTTTTTTTTTTTAAGACAGAGTCTTGTTCTGTAGCCCAGGCTGGAGTGCAGTGGCGTGACTTCAGCTCACTGCAACCTCTGCCTCCTGGGTTCAAGCAATTATCCCTGCCTCAGCTTCCTGAGTAGCTGTGACGACAGGCACCCACCACCATGCCAAGATAATTTTTAAAAAATAATTTTAGTAGAGACGGGGTTTCGCCATGTTGGCCAGGCTGGTCTCAAACGCCTGACCTCATGATCCACCTGCCTCAGCCTCCCAAAGTGCTGGGATTACAGGCGTGAGCCACCTCGCCTGGCCAAAAATAAGATTTTTTTTTCTTGAGACAGAGTCTTGCTCTGTTGCCCAGGCTGGAGTACAGTGGCGCAATCTCAGCTCACTGCAACTTCTACCTTCCAGTTTCAAGCAATTCTCCTGCCTCAGCCTCCTGAGTAGCTGGGACTACAGGTGCATGCCACCACACCCAGCTAATTTTTTTGTATTTTTAATACAGACAGCCAGGATAGTCTCAATCTCCTAACCTCGTGATCGGCCCACCTTGGCCTCCCAAAGTGCTAGGATTACAGGTGTGAGCCACTGTGCCCAGCTTAAAAAAAAAAAAAAAATTAATCCTCACAACCCTACAGCAGTAGGACCATTATTACAGCCATTTATAGATAAGAAACTGAAGGCTCAGAGAAACTGGATACCACAGCCACAAGGCTGATAACCAGGATTCAAGACCCGGTCTGTTCTACTTAAATTTGGCCTCTCCAGCACATGAGCGAACAGCTTGTTGCATACACCAGGTTTGACACCTCAATAAGTGATGTCTTGGGCACCCCTTTCTGGAACTCTGAGGTCTAATGCTGTGAGGTCAGACAGGCCACCACTCTCCAACTTCACTCTCAAGGATACAGATAGTCCCAAGATCCTGAAATGGTTTGCCTAGCCACACTAAGGAGGGATGGCAAACTTCCCCCAAGTGGCTGACCACTGCCTTATCTATGGCAACCCTATGTGAATCACGACCCTTCACCCCAAACAACTAGTTGTCCTCATCAACCACTGGCAAATACCAGACTACTTTTTTCAGCCATTTAATCTTAGCATTCTATAGGAACATCAGAATGGAACAAGCCAATTTTAAACATAAAAGAAAAGAAAATTACTCACCCTGTCTAGGGGGCTGGGAGGAGGATTTCATATGAGCTGATGATGGAAACAGGAGGGAGAACAAAGGGGAGGGGAGGACCAGAAGGACGAGGAAGACACAAGAAGAGAGACAGTAATGTGTTGGTGCCCAAGGTGGGAGGAGAAGCAAGCACTGGTGCAGTACATGTCTGTCTGATGCAGTGGGGTGGGGTGGGGGAGAAAATTTGGATGCTGGATGAACGCTGCATTAGGAAAAAGGCAGTATCTCCAAAATTTTCTCAAAACTCTAGCAGAGTCACAAGCTGCCCTCAAGCTTAATGAGGACATATCATCTAACTTGGTAATTTACCACAAAGACATGCAGCCTCATTGAAGGCATGATGAAAGCCTGGAAGAGCTGGCTGAGACCTGTATTCATCAGGCACCCCTACCCTGCAGCAGAGCAAGAGGCACTGATCTACCTGCCAAGTGTGCCTTGATGGGGTGAGCACCTGAGAGCCCAGACAGGCTGCCTGGGCTCTGTACCCCACAGCTGTCCAGCCAGGCTCATAAATGACTCAAAGTTACCCATTCTGAAATGCCCATCAGGTTAATCTAGCCTTAGGCCAGCTGGTCAGAGCAGCCATGCTGGGCAGTGCAAAGGGAAGAAAGCGTCTGTCACCTGAGTGCTTCTGGGCAAGACTGAGAAATTTCCTGAGCAGGTACTGCTTCCAACTGATTCACTCAGCCACAGCTGCTGCTCCCACAGCCCCTCGTCCTCACCCAGCCCCCATACTCACCACAGGCCTGCCCATATGCAGTGGCCTGAACAAAGAGGACATATAGGGGAGGCGGCAGGTGCCTGGCTGTCTCATACTGCTTGTGAGCCTGGTCGAATGGCATAAATAGGTACTCCTGCACCGGAAGGGAAGCCTGCACACAACAAGAGATGGATTTTTGTTCTTCCTTTTTCAGCCAGTCTACACAGGAACAAGTGGTTACTTAGTGGCTGTAAATCATTATTTATAAAAGTGATACATGATAAATTAATAGAACTCGTAGGTAGATAAAAGCTCAATATAGGCCAGGCGCAGTGACTCACGCCTGTAATCCAAGCACTTTGGAGGCCAAGGAGGGCAGATCACCAGAGGTCAGAGTTCAATACCACCCTGACCAACATGGTGAAACCCCGTCTTCAAAAAAAAACAAAAACAAAAACAAAATGCTCAACATAAAAAAATTGTATTTCTTTATCCTAGCAACAAACAAAAAGAAAATAAAATTATTTTATTTTCCTTACTGTCAGGGCACCCCTGGCTCATGCCTGTAGTCCCAGCACTTTGGAAGGCTGAGGCAGGAGGATCACTTGAGGCCAGGAGTTCAAGAGCAGCCTGGGTAACTTATCGAGATCCCATTTCCATAAAAAATAAAAATCAATTAAAAAAAGAAATTATAAAAAGATGCAATTCAATACTATCAAGAAAACATCAAATAAGAATAAACAGTCCAGGTACGGTGGCTCACACCTGTAATCCCAACACTTTGAGAGGCTGAGGCAGGTGGATCACCTGAGGTCAGGAGTTCAAGATCAGCTTGACCAACATGGTGAAACCGCATCCTTACTAAAATACAAAAATTAGCTGGGTGTGGTGGTGCGCGCCTGTAATCCCAGCTACTTGGGAGGCTGAGGCAGGAGAATTGCTTGAACCTGAGAGATGGAGGTTGCAGTGATCCAAGATTATGCCACTGCACTCCAGCCTGGGCAACAGAGCAAAACTCTGTTTAAAAAAAATAAAATAATAAAATAAATAAATGAAAGGTATATAAGCCTCTACACAAAAACCTGAGAAAAGTCAAGTCCAAAATAAGTGGAGACATATGAATGTCAATGGCCTGGAAGACTCAAATATTGTTCAGATAACAACTTACTCCAGGGGCATCCAGACATCCACAGGAAGCAAGTGTAGATGTCTGGAGATTGTATGGCTGGTGGGAACCATGCAGGGGGTAAACTGAACTTACACAGTCTGAGAAAGTATGGTACCCAGAGGAGGCTCTGGATGAGAACATTGGAGGTCAATGTACGTGTATATTCCTGAGCCCATATGGCCAGCACTTCCTCCTCCCAGACACAAGCCTATCATACCAACTGGTTAGGGATGCAGACAAGGCCATCCTTATACTATACTCTAATTTATGGTAATAGAACTGGCAATGCCCAAAGGGTGACATGGCTTCTGGCAGCCTCTGGTCAGTGATGGCAAAGCAAAAGGTCAGCAGGCCCCACCTGCATGATGCTGTTGAGGCGAGGCTGGAGGCTGCTCAGATATTCCTTCTTCACCTCAATTTCCTTGAGGATCTTCTCCTTGTTGGATAGGGATTCACAGTACTTCTCTGCCAGCCTGTTGAGGGAGGACAGAGCATTGTCACCCAATGTCCCCCAGGGATACCCCAACATGCCTATTCACCCCAACATTCACTATTCAATGGTAGCAGCCATGATTAACTGCCAATGTTTATCCAGCACTCAATGTGTGCCACGTAATTTTGTGAGCTCTTTACAAGCATAATTACATTTAATCCTTATAAAGACCCTGGAAGATGGGGACTTTTCTTATCCCCAAAGGAGGAAACCAAGGCTCAGGCAAGAAGCTAACTGGCCCAAGGGCATCCAGCTAAGAACAAACACTGCGTTGGGCTTTGAATCAATGTCTCTCACTCTCCAGAGGTTCTGTCTGCTCTATAACCACTAGGGAATACTCATGCCATCTTCTGCTCCATTTCTTGCTTGAGAGGTTAGACTTCGCAGCTAGATAACCCAAATGAGGCCCATGGACTGGCCTGGTTGAACAGGGTGGGAATAGATTCTGGGCCAGTGCCACAAAAATGCAGCACTCACAGCTGAGTCTGTGCCTAGCACAATCAGTTGCCTGGACAGCGGAGTGATAGGCCGACCCCATCTGCTAAGACAGACACAAATTTCGTAAGAACCAGACTCGGCCAGGCCTGGTGGCTCATGCCTGTAATCCCAACACTTTGGGAGCCCAGGCAGGCAGATCACTTGAGGTCAAGAGTTCAAGATGAGCCTGGTCAACATGGTGAAACCGTGTCTCTCCTTAAAAAATACAAAAATTAGCCGGGTCCAGCGGCACACGCCTATAATCCCAGCTACTCAGGAGACTGAGGCAGGAGAATCACTTGAACCCAGGAGGCGGAGGTTGTGGTAAGCCGAGATAGCGTCACTGCCCTCCAGCCTGGGTGACAGAGTGAGACTTCATTTCAAAAATAATAATAAAAAAAAAAAAAAAAAAAAAAACCAGACTCAGTGCTTATTAAATTCATAATATGAACCAAACGCAGAGAATGCATTCCATAAAAAAAAAGGCAGCTACTTTACCATCAAAAAACAGAACAGCTAAGCCAATCAAAAGCCCTGCTACTCCTGTACAAATTTGAAAGGGGAAAAAGTTACCATGAATGGAAAGAATGCAAGCAAAAGTTCATTATGGGAAAAAAAACCACCATATTTTTATAATGACTTAGTACTAGCCGGGTGTGGTGGCTCACACCTATAATCCTAGCACTTTGGGAGGCCAAGGTGGGTGAATCACCTGAGATCCAGAGTTTGAGACTAGCTGGCCAATATGGTGGAATCCCCATCTCTATCAAAAATACAAAAATTGGCCGGGTGCAGTGGCTCATGCTTGTAATTCTAGCACTTTGGGAGGCCAAGGCAGGTGGATCACGAGGTCAAGAGATAGAGATTATCCTGGCCAACATGGTGAAACCCCATCTCTACTAAAAATACAAAAATTAGCTGAGCATGGTGGCACACGCCTGTAGTCCCAGCTACTGAGGAGGCTGAGGCAGGAGAATCACTTGAACCCAGGAGGCGGAGGTTGCAGTAAGCCGAGATCACGCCATTGCATTCCAGCCTGGGCCATAAGAGTAAAACTCTATCTCAAATAAATAAATAAAACTCTTTATTAGTATAGAAAAGTTTATACCTAAAGTGTGACTTGAAGCATTATTTATGACAGCAAAAAACGGAAAAAACCTAAAAGTCCAATAAAGAAATAATTTTATAAATTTTTCTATAGACTAGAATATACACTAGACTGTTGCACAACCTCCTGAAATAACGTTTACAAAGCTTTATGCCACAGGTATATACTTATAGGTAAGGGAAAAGGCAAAATACAAAATTAGATTTATGGTACAAAAGATAAGGTCTTAGGCATTAAAATTTCAAGGAGAGACCAGGCATGGTAACTCACACCTATAATCCCAGCACTTGGGGAGGCCAAGGTGGGAGGATCACTTGAAGCAAGGAGTTCAAGACCAGCCTGGGTAACAGAGCGAGAACCTGTCTCTACAAAAATAAAAATATTAGCCAGGCATGATGGTAGGCACTTATAGTCCTGACTACTTGGGAGGCTGAGGCAGGAGGATTGCTTAAGCCCAGGACGTCAAGGCTACAATGAGTTGTGGTCATGCTACAGCACTCCAGCCTGAGCAATAGATTGAAATGCCATCTCTTTAAAAAAAAAAAAAAAAAGGGCCAGGCACAGTAGCTCATACTTGACACCCAGCATTTTAGGAGGCTAAAGCGGGCAGATCACTTGAGGTCAGGAGTTTGAGATCACCGTAGCCAACGTGTAGCCAAACCCGTTTCTATAAAAAATACGAAAATTAGCTGGGCGTGGTGGTGCACACCTACCACCCAGCTACTCGGGATGCTGGGGACTGAGAATCGCTTGAACCTGGGAGGCGGAGGTTGAAGCAAACTGAGATCACGCCACTGCACTACAGCCTGGGTGACAGAGTGAGACTCCATCTCAAAAAAAAAAAAAAAAAGCCGGCCAGGTATGGTGGCTCACACCTGTAATCCCAGAACTTTGGGAGGCCGAGTCGGGTGGATCACGAGGTCAGGAGATCAAGACCATACTGGCCAACATGGTGAAACCCCGTCTCTACTAAAAATACAAAAATTAGCCAGGTGTGGTGGCATGCGCCTGTAGTCACAGCTACTCAGGAGGCTGAGGCAGGAAAATCACTTGAACCCAAGAGGTGGAGGCTGCAGTAAGCTGAGATCATGCCACTGCCCTCCAGCCTGGCAACAGAGCGAGACTTCGTCTCAAAAAAAAAAAAAAAGCCTTGGCCGGGTGCAGTGGCTCACACCTGTAATCCTAGCACTTTGGGAGGCCAAGGTGGGTGGATCATCTGAGGTCAGGAGTTCAAGACTAGCCTGGCCATCATGGTGAAACCCCACCTTGAGAAAAAAAAAAAAAAGCCTTAAGTAATTGTAATTACAACCCTAACTCATCGACGATGAGGTTGGTGAAGTTTTAACAATCCAGTGTGAATTAATCATAAAATGGGATTTGGTTTTAGAGACTATCCTGAGAATTCCACAGTGCTTTACTGCCTTATCCTGGCTCACAACAAAGCACTGACACTTTGTGGTTAAAAGGTCAGGAAGGAGAAAACACTACCTTTTACGCTGCTCCAGCTCCCAGTCCAGGCGTGCCAGTGTTTGCTGGTGAGGGTCTCCCATGGTGACTTCAGCCTTGCTGATATCTGGTGGAGCCTCCTTATAAAAC
This sequence comes from Aotus nancymaae, assembly GCF_030222135.1. Taxonomy (NCBI): domain Eukaryota; kingdom Metazoa; phylum Chordata; class Mammalia; order Primates; family Aotidae; genus Aotus; species Aotus nancymaae. The sequence goes on from NW_026988491.1 coordinate 4,440,757, forward strand.
TCCTCTAAACTGACCAGATCAATTTCTTCATGCTTTGACCTACAGGCAAAAACATGACATCAAGCTGCTGTTCTCAGGAAACCAAACTATAGTTTAAGCAGGCCCAAAATTACCCTCACATATGTTGCTTAGCCCTGGTCTACAACTACTTAGGATCTTGGAATCCAGACTTCCCCACAAATGCTCACTAGTAGATGTTTCAGTGTGAAGAAAGGTAGCTGGTGACATGCCATAGGATCCTTATCCATGCTGTCCAACATTTTTACCCATAAATTAGCTAAAGACCCGGAAGGGATTCTCATCAAATTTACAAATGTCTCTAAGCTAAGCAGGAGAGCTAATAGCTAAAAAGTCAAAGAAAAACATTACAGCCTGGCTTTAGCCTGTCAGGTTGAAACCAAGACATGTCATTTAGCAGGAATAAATATAAGGGTCTGCACTTAAGTTCAAAACATAAGCTGCATAAGCACAGAATGGGGAAGACTCAGCATGGGGGAAATGGATGGAAAAAGATCTAGAGGCTTAAATTGTTGCATGCATAGTGATTTATATGTATAAATGAAAAGAAATCCTGCCGGGCATGGTGGCTCATGCCTGTAATCCCAGCTCTTGGGGAGGCCAAGGTGGGTGGATCACCTGAGGTCAGGAGTTCAAGCCCAGCCTGACCAACATGGTGAAACTCCATCTCTACTAAAAATATAAAAATTAGCTGGGCATGGTGGTGCATGCCTGTAATTCCAGCTAGTTGGGAGGCGGAGGCAGGAGAATCATTTGAACCCAGGAGGCAGAGGTTGCAGTGAGCCAAGATTGCAACACTGCACTCCAGCTTGGGCAATAGGGTGAGACTCTGTCTCAAAAAAAAAAAAAAACAAGAAAAAAAATCCAACCCTCTTTGCTGCATTAACATAGTTGAGTGCTAGGTCATGGTCAGATGACGGTAATAATAGCAGCAGCTATCATTTATTAACAAGCCCCACTATATGTCATCCTTACCTCATTTAAGCCTCACAACAACTCTAAGAGGTGGGGAGTTTTAATCTCCATTTTTCCACTGAGATGGAGGCTTCTATCAGTAAGCAGCTTGCCCAGGGTCCATAGCTAATGAGTGGCCAAGCCGGGATTTGAACCCAGGTTGTCTAACTCCAAGGTCTATGCTCCTTCCATGTGGCTGCCTGCCTCCCCACAGGCGCAAGTTCCACTCTAATCTGGGTTTGTCAGTTTCTACTTGCGCGATGATTACTGACCAGTACATCACATTCTTTTGTTTTTGGTATCTTTTTAATTTTGAAATAGTTTAAGATTCCAAGAAGTTTCAAAAATAGTACTGAGAATTTATTTCCTCCATGTACCCTTCACCCAAGTTCCCTCAATGATAATGTCTTATCTAACCACATTGTACACTGTAAAAACCAGGAATTGACAATGGTAGATATTATTAACTCAAGTACAGACCTGATGCAGATTTTGCCTCTATTTGTATTTAACTATTATTATGTGACGATTTTGTGGATCAGATAAAAAAGATGCCTCTCAAAAATCAGCATTAGGGCTGGGCACGGTGGCTCATGCCTGTAGTCCCAGCACTTTGGGAGGCCGAGGCAAGTGGATCATCTGAGGTCAGGAGTTCAATACCAGCCTGGCCAACATGGTGAAACCCTGTCTTTACTAAAAATACAAAAATTAGCCAGACATGGTGGTTCACACTTGTAATTCCAGCTACTCAGGAAGAGGTAGGAGAATTGTTTGAACCTGGGAGGCAGAGGTTGCAATGAGCCAAGATCACCCCACTGCACTCCAGCCTGGGCAGAGCCAGCCAGACTCTGTCTTCCAAAAAAAGAAAGAAAGAAAGAAAGAAAAAAATCAGCATCAGGCCAGGCATGGTGGCTCACTCACACCTATAATCTCAGCACTTTCGGAGGCCAAGGTAGGTGGATTATTTGCACCCAGGAGTTTGAGACTGGCTCAACATGGCAAAACCCCATCACTACTAAAAATACAAAAAATTAGCCAGAGGCCAGGCACAGTGGCTCACACCTATAATCCTAGTACTTTGGGAGGCCAAGGTGGGTAGATCACGAAGTCAGGAGTTCAAGACCAGCTTGGCCAAGATGGTGAAACCCTGTCTCCACTAAAAATACAAAAATTAGCCAGGCGTGGTGGTGGGCGCCTGTAATCCCAGCTACTCAGGAGGCTGAGGCAGAGAATCACTTGAACGTGGGAGGCGGAAGTTGCAGTGAGCCGAGACCACACCACTGCACTCCAGCTTGGGCGACAGAGTGAGACTCCATCTCAAAAAAAAAAAAAAAAAAAAAAAAAAAAATTAGCCAGGTGTGGTGGTGTATACCAGTTGTCCAGCTACTCAGAAGGCTGAAGTGGGAGGATCATCTGAGCCCAGGAAGTCAAGGCTGTAGTGAGCCAGGATTGTGCCACTGCACCAGCCTGTGTAACAGGAGTGAGACCCTGTTTTAAAAAAAAACACCAAACAAACAAACAAACTAATCAGCATCATGATTATTAAAAATATTCTGGACCCAATGTCTAATGGGCCCCCTATACATGTCAAGTTTGTTACAGATAAAACCTGCTTTCAGTTTGCATAAACAAGTCTGATCAAGTGAGAATACTGTCCCTTCTCTTCCCCTGTTTACTCCTTCCTCCTTCTCATCTCTCAGTTTGGTTTTGAGGAAGGACACCAACAAATTGTAGTTTCTTCACCCAAAGGCAGCTAAGCAGCAAGAAATTCAGGTTTCAAAGAATAAAATCCATTTGCAGAAATGAATTGTTGGGACCACAGAAAGGAAAACTGGGCCAAAAGGTTAAAAGGATGTGATTGGAAGTGAGCTGCTCCCATACAATGTGTCCAGGAATCAAAATGGTAAAGACCCCTGATAGGGAGAAGGACCTGCTTTTTATCAAGTGGAGAGCTCAAAACTCGAAAGGATCAGAGAGGCTTCTGAAGTTCTTTTGGCAGCCTGAAACCACTGCTTGCAATTCTCCCACATTCACCCTTGAATTTGCCCTTCTCCCAGATCCTACAGTTTTCCAAGTTCATTAGATTTATTTTTAAAGAGACAGACTTAGGCTGGGCATGGTGGCTCACACCTATAATCCCAGCTCTTTAGGAGGCTAAGGCAGGAGGATCACCTGAGGTCAGGAGTTCGAGACCAGCCTGGCTAACATGGCGAAATCCCATCTCTACTAAAAACACAAAAATTAGCCAGGCGTGGTGGCAGGCGCCTGAAATCCCAGCTACTCGGGAGGCTGAGGCAGGAGAATCACTTGAACCTGAGAGGCAGAGGTTGCAGTGAGCTGAGACTGTGCCACTGCACTCCAGCCTGGGTGACAGAGCAAAGACTCCGTCTAAAAAAAAAAAAAAAAAAAAAAAGAGATAGACTTACAGTGAGCTATATGGGAAAAAGCAGTTACCGAGAGACCACATGTACCAAAGCCCTGTCCTCCCAAACTCACTTAAACTCCAAACATTTGGTGATCTCCTTCTGTAGGTGCATCACCTCATACAACAGGTTCTGGAGCTGCAGGTGATAGGCATCTACTTTCTGCTTAGCCTGAAAGGAGGATAAGATCAGAGGTGAGCAGGGCAAGTTAGGATGAGGCAGAGGAGAGGGTCAGCAAACTAAGAGAAGGTGTAAAGGGGATAAAGAAGGGGATGGGGCCAAGTGTGGTGGCTCAACCCTGTAATTCCAGCACTTTGGGAAGCCAAGGTGGGCAGATCACCTGAGGTCAGGAGTTTGAGACCAGCCTGGCCAACATGGTGAAACCCTGTCTCTACTTAAAAATAAAAAAATTGGCCAGGTGTGGTGGTTCACGCCTATAATTCCAGCACTTTGAGAGGCTGAGGCAGGTGGATCACCTGAGGTCGGGAGTTCAAGACCAGTCTGACCAACATGGAGAAACTCTGTCTCTACCAGAAAAAATACAAAATTAGCTGGGTGTGGTGGCACATGCCTGTAATCCCAGCTACTTGGGAGGCTGAGGCAGGAGAATTGCCTGAACCCAGGAGGCAGAGGTTGTGGTAAGCCAAGATTGGCCATTGCATACCAGCCTGGGCAACAAGAGTGAAACTCTGTCTCAAAAAAAAAAAAAAGAGAGAGAGAAAAAATTAGCCAGGCATGGTGGTGGCAGGCGCCTGTAATCCCAACTACTCGGTAGGATGAGGCAGGAGAATCGCTTGAACCCAGGAGGTGTGCAGAGATCATGCCACTGCACTCCAGCCTGGGTGACAGAATGAGACTCTGTCTCAAAAAAAAAAAAAAAAAAAAAGCGGGGTCGGGGCGGATGGGGAGGAGAGAAAAGGAAGGCTAATTCAACCTTTTAACTCCTACCTCATGGGTCTGATCTCTTCCTTTCTTCAACCTGATGTGGGCTAATCGGTTAAGCTTTTTCAAAGTCATGAAATGCACACAGCTCTGGATCCTCCGTTCTTCTATTTCAATTGCCTGTGGGCAAAGAAAATAGTAAAGCCCACTGACAACAGGGTCTGGGTCAGCTTCCTTCAGTCCGCTGCCACTGACACATCCTCATCTGGAGCCAAAAACAGGCACCAGAAGGAGCTCAGAACCATGAGAAAAGTCATGAGGAAAATAGAGGGGTGACTGTATAAGGAAAATGCTTAAGAATCTTGGGCAAAAAAAGCCATTTCTCCTTGGACTAGAGTAACAGGAATTGAAGATGGAGTAAGGGCAGTCAATGCACAATCTGTCTCTACAGATCCTACACAGAGATACCAACAATAGTAACATCTTGCCATAAAATTTGACCTCTATAAATAACATTACAGGATAATTTAAATGGAAAATAAGAGAATTATAGCCATAAAGTTTGGCTACAACAGATTGAATGCAATAATCGTAACAAAACTTGCCAGCATAAGCAAATATGTGAGATTCCTGGGAAAAAAAAAAGGATTTTAAAAAACTTACAAAGTTTTTAATCACATTAATTTCTCTGCCTCTAAAAACTCATTTATTCATTTAATATTAATGATAATTTCATTTTTGGTCTCTACAATTTACTGGTACATATCAATCTTTCTATCAAGGAAATTTATAAGTACCACCATTTCTCAACACCTAGCAAAATGCCTGGCACTTAATCAACATTAATTGGATGAATGATCAAATTAGGGAAAAAAATTAATTATCCTGTACTTTTATTACTGCAATTAGTGACTGAGTGGTGATGAGAAGTTCCAATAAATTAACAGGTTTTGGGAGCCCTGAGGCTCCAACCACCTGATCATGGCTAGGACAGAAGACCAAGATCAGGAAGGGCTCTGGTAGGTACAAGAAGAGCCTCATCTAAGCAGACCCACCAGGTTCATGGCCACCTGGTCCCACTCCTTACCACATCCTTGCCACCCCTGCTCTTCAGGTCTTGGATCTCAGCCATCAGCCTCTGTAGCTCCTGGCAGGTGTACTTGTATAACTCATAGTCTCTGCCAGGGTCCCGCAGATCCACCTCGGCCTCCTCACTGTAGTATTTACCTTCCTGTAGAGGCAAGGATAAAGGCTCTGTGTGCATGTGATAAAAGTCTTCCTGTTGGGATCAGGGACAGTTGGCTGACATCTCTTGTTAGATTAAAACAGTAACAATGAAGCCCCAATCAGGTCTCTAAAAGATCTGGTCCTTAAATCAAATATTTTTCTTCTCTTCAAAACAGAAACCTCTTTTGCTCTTTCTGATTGCAGAGTAATTCACGCCTGGTGTCAAAAATTCAGAATACACAGAGGAGTATCAAAAAGAAAATGGAAAAACTGCCTATAATATCACCTCTCAGCCCGAAACACCACCACTATGAAGACTGTTGGTAAATAAACATTTTATTTGTAAACAAAATGAGCTCATATCATCCATGTTGTTAAGTGCAACTTCCCATCTGTATTAATCTATTTTCGCAATGCTGACCAAGACACACCTGAAACTGGGAATAAAAAGAGGTTTAATTGGACTTACAGTTCCACATGGCTGGGGAGGCCTCAGAATCATGGTGGGAGGCAAAAGGCACTTTTTTTTTTTGGAGACAGAGTCTCACTCTGTCACCCAAGCTCGAGTGCAGTGGCACCATCTCAGCTCACTGCAACCTCCAGAAATGCACTTCTTACATGGCAGCAGCAAAAGAAACATGAGGGTACAGCCTCCCTCCTGGCTGCTTTCACAGGCTGGTGTTGAGTGTCTGCGGCTTTTCCAGGTACACAGTGTAAACCATTGGTGGATCTACCATTCTGGGGTGTGGAGGACAATGGCTTTCTTTTCACAGCTCCACTAGGCAGTGCCTCAGTAGGGACTCTGTGTGGGGGCTCCAATCCCACATTTCCCTTCCGCACTGCCCTCCATGAGGGCAAAAGTTTGTTGTAGGAGTGAACTTTTCCATACATCCAGGCATTTCCACACATCTGAAATCTAGGGGGAGGTTCCCAAATCTCAATTATTGACTTCTATGCACCCACAGGTTCAACACCACATGGAAGCTGCCAAGGCTTGGGGCTTCCACCCTCTGAAGCCACAGCCCAAGCTCTACATTGGCCCTTTTCAGCCGTGCCTCATAGTGACTGAGACACAGGGCATCAAGTCCCTAGGCTGCACACAGCACAGGGACCCTGAGTCCAGCCCACAAAACCACTTTTTCCTCCTGGGTCTCTGAGCCTATGATGGGAGGGGCTGCTGTGAAGGTCTCTAACATGGCCTGGAGACATTTTCCCCATGGTCTTGGGGATTAACCTTAGGCTCCCTGCTACTGATCCAAATTTCTGCAGCCAACCTGAACTTCTGAAAAAAAAAAAATGGTTTTTCTTTTTTTTTATTTTGAGGTGGAGGCTCACTCTTGTTGCCCAGTCTGGAGTGCAGTGGTGTGATCTCAGCTCACTGCAATTTCCACTCCCAGGTTCAAGCAATTCTCCTGCCTCAGGTTCCTGGGTAGCTGAGAATTACAGGCACCTGACACTAGGCCCAGCTAATTTCAGTATTTTTAATAGAGATGGGGTTTCACCATGTTGGCCAGGCTGGTCTCGAACTCCTGACCTTAGGTGATCTAATAGCCTCAGCCTCCCAAGTTCTGGGATTACAGGTATGAGTCACCATGGCCAGCCAGGATTTTCTTTTCTAATGCATCATCAGGCTGCAAATTTTCCAAACTTTTATGCTCTGTTTTCCTTTTAAAATGAAATGCTTTTTTTTTTTTTGTCTGAGACGGAGTCTCACTCTGTCCCCCAGGCTGGAATTCAGTGATGCAGTCTCAGCTCACTGCAACCTCCAATTCTGGGTTCAAGCGATTCTCCCTGCCTCAGCCTCCCAAGTAGCTGGGATTACAGGTGTCTGCCACCACGCTCAGCTAATTTTTTGTAATTTTAGTAAAGACAGGGTGCCATGTTGGCCAGGTCTCGAATTCCTGACCTCAGGCGATCTGTCCACCTCGGCCTCCCAAAGTGCTGGGATTACAGGAGTGAGCCACCACACCCGGCCAAAAAAAAAATTTTTTTTTTTAAATAGCTAAGTCATAAATGAAGTTGACAGATTCAAGGATAGAGAAACAGAGAAAAGGAAGAAAAGAACCTGCCAACTACATGGACTGTCAGGCCACAAGAGGTTGTGTGGGCACGTGGTTCTGGTATTGTCTCAGCAGCACTCAGGGATTCAACATATCTGAAGCTCCAGTGCCATGCTGCAGATGGACTGCCTTCTTCTGACCCTCAGGAAAGCTGGAGACACGTATCATACTGGAATACATTTTCTGTGCAGGTACTAACCATGTCTAATACAGGCTTGTTGGTTTTGGAGACGCTGCAGTTAAACCAGATGTGGACACTCAGGTTTTGTGGAGAAATGGGAACCCCAGTCACCTGATCAAGTGGAAGCCACCAAAAAGTTGCCCCTGGTAGATGTAACCCCGAGCTGCTGCAAACCCACAGCCAAGTGCTTGGCCATGAGATGTAATTTCTCAGCAGCAGGGCAGCCCTGACTGATCTCACCTGCTCGGTGTCAGATCGATTCCGCTTTCCTTCAGCTGGGGCTCCATCGCTTCGGATCACTTTGGGCTTCCGTTTTTTGCTTGATTCTGATGACATAGTTGTTCCTTGATGTCAAGAGGAAACAGCAGAGACCTGTTAGGAGGAGAAAGCTTTTGAGATTCTTCTGGAGTCATAACACTGAAGTAGAACTAGCAGTTCTGGCCCTTACAGATTTTGTTACTCAAGAAAAGTCATTTAACCCCTCAAAGCCTCAATTTAACCCTCTGTAATACAAAATAGGGACTCATCCCTCACCCTGTCCAAAATAAACTCTACCTCCTTTTTTAAAAAAGGCATCACCACCCACCCCACTGATCTCAGAATCATCATCTTCAACCTCTCCCTTCCCTGCCTCTACCCATATCCTGCTCCATACTCACCAGAGGAGACCAGCATTCAAGTGTTCACCCAGCTATCTGGCACCATGTGTCTCTCCATCTCAACACCCTAGGCCAGGCCCTCCACATTCCTCTCCAGGACTACTCTAACAGTGTTGCCCAACAATACTGTCTAAATTCTCTTTCTTAAAAAAGACTGGCAGGGCACAGTGGTTCACACCTGTAATCCCCAGCACTTTGGAAGGCCGAGGCAGGTGGATCACCTGAGGTCAGGGGTTTGAGACCAGCCTGGCTAACATCGTGAAAACCCATCTCTACTAAAAATACAAAAATTAGCTGGGCGTGGTGGCGCATGTCTATAGTCCCAGCTACTAGGGGGGCTGAGGCAGAGGAATGCCTTGAACCCGGGAGGCGGAGGTAACAGTGAGCTGAGATCACACCACTGCTCTCCAGCCTGGGCGACAGAGCAATACTCCATCTCAAGTTAAAAAAAAAAAAAAGACCAACCTAATTAATGCCTCTCCTGTTTCAAAACCTTTGCAGGCTCTTCATAATGTACTGAATAATATCCACATTCCCTGACCTGTCATAAAGACCGTTGATGGTTTGTCCCCAACCGCATTTCTTGCATTCCTATTCCTACTGACCTTCCCACTGTCCCCAACCTCTGCTCCTGGCTGCAACTGCACTCTGCATTCCCAGTTCCCCAAACACTCCACGTCCTTTCCCCTGCTGGTAAAGATCGTCCTTTTCCTCCCTATTTCCTTCAAGACTAAGCAATGCTCATCCGCTCTAGGAAGCCTGTCAGGTCTCCCCAAAGCACTCTTTTGGCTACTTTGGGTATACTATCAGGGAATTTATCTCTACGAATCATTTACCTGTCTTCCCACCTAGATTGTGAGCTCTACCCTATTCCCCATGAGCCTGGCAGAGTACTCCATAAATTAGCATCCAAACTCCTTGGTCTAGCATTTAAAACTATTCCCATATTACAGTGCTTACTGTGTGCTGGGCCTTGATCTAAGGACTTTAAGGGTATGTCCTCATTTGCTTCTCATAACAAACTTTTCAGATAAGAACTACCACCACTTTACAGATGACAAAACTGAGGCTTGCAGGGAAATTACTTGTCCAAGATCATATGGTTAGTATACTAAAATCTGGGTCTAGTCAATCAATGCCATATTGGTGCTCTTAACTACACTGTTATGCCTCCTAGTCCTGCCAGGATCTCATCTAGTAATGCCATCGACTCCCAGGTTGATCCTAGAATTTAAAGAATAGAACCTACATTTCATGGGCCACAAAGCATCCTCCCTTGTTGCCTAACCACAGCCTCCTGAGGTGGGCAGCACTGTCCCCTTTACCCTAATCCATCTTGCTCTGTCACCCAAGCTGGAGTGCAGTGACACAATCATCACTCACTGCAGCTTTGACCTCACTGCCTTGAGGGAGCCAACAGTTTGTCATAGTAAAAGTCAGAGAGCCCCAAGCCTGGACATAGTAGCTCATGCCTGTAATCCCAGCGCTTTGGGAGGCTGAGGTAGGCGAATCACCTAAGGTCAGGAGTTCAAGACCAGCCTGGCCAACATGATGAAACCCCATCTCTACAAAAAATACAAAAATTAGCCAGGCATGATGGTGGGCGCTTGTAATCCCAGCTATTCAGGAGGTCGAGAGGGGAGAATTGCTTGAATCTGGGAGGTAGAGGTTGCAGTGAGCCAAGATCGTGCTGTTGCACTCCAGGCTGGGCGACAGAGGGAGACTCATCTCAAAAAAAAAAAAAAAAAAAGTCAGAGAACCCTGAACTAGAATCTCCATTCTACTCTTTTACAGCTACGAGTCCTGGGACAAGTCACTTCACTTTTCCCTGGGTCTGATTCCTCACAAATCAAATGAGAATAACAGTCCCTACCACAGGTTGTGGGCTTTAACACAGGCGGCATTCCACTGGGGAAGGTGATGAAGATGACCTGGGATTGTGGCTTCAGATGATACATAGGTGATCTTAAATAATGCTGAACACCTAAGGAGAAAGTTAATCCCTTTTCAATTCTTTTTTGAAACTTCTGCTTGCTTCAAGGAGAATATCTCAGTTCCTTAATTTGACTTTAACATCTATGAACAGGCCTGGCATGGTGGCTCACACCTGTAATCCCCAGCACTTAGGGAGGCCAAGGCAGGGGGATCACCTGAGGTCAGGAGTCTGAGACCAGCCTAACCAATAAGGAGAAACCCTGTCTCTACTAAAAACACAAAATTAGCCGGGTGTGGTAGCAGGTGTCTGCAATCCCAGCTACTTGGGAGGCTGAAGCAGGAAAATCTCTTGAACCCAGGACGCAGAGGTTGCAGTGAGCTGAGATCGCGCCATTGCACTCCAGCCTGGCAACAAGAGCAAAACTACGTCTAAAAAAAACAAAACAAAACAGGCTGGGCATGGTGGCTCACACCTGTAATCCTAGCACTTTGGGAGGCTGAGGCCGGTGGATCATGAGGTCAGGAGTTCAAGACCAGCCTGGTCAAAAGATGGTGAAACCCTGTCTTGATTAAAAATACAAAAATTAGCCAGGCATAGTGGCGGGTGCCTGCAATCCCAGCTACTTGGGAGGCTGAGGCAGAGAATAGCTTGAACCTGGGAACTGCTTGAAGCTGGGAGGCAGAGGTTGCAGTGAGCCCGATATCAAGCCACTGCACTCCAGCCTGGGCAACAGAGCTAGACTCTGTCTCAAAAAAAGGAGGTTGCAATGAACCCAGATCACACCACTTCACTCCAGCTGGGCTTACAAAGCGAGATTCAGTCTCAACAACAACAACAAAAAGTGACTGGGGCCCACGACATACTCACACCTGTAATCCCAACACTTTGGGAAACCAAGGCAAGCAGAGGCAGAGGTAAGAGAATCACTTTAGCCCAGGAGTTCAAGACCAGAGTGGGCAACAGAGTGAGACCCTATCTTTACAAAAAAGCTTAAAAATTAGCCTAGGGTGGTGGCGCACACCTGTGGTCCCAAGCTACTCTGGTGGCTGTGGTGAGAGGATGGCTTGAGCCCACAAGTTCCAGGTTGCTGCGAGCTATAATGGCGCCACTGCACTCGGTCTTGGCAACAGAGACCATCAAAAAACCATTTGGGGCGGGGCGCGGTGATTCACTCCTGTAATCCCAGCACTTTGGGAAGCCGAAGCAGGTGGATCACCTGAGGTCGGGAGTTCAAGACCAGCCTGACCAACACGGTGAAGCCCCGTCTAAAAATACAAAATTAGCCGGGCGTGGTGGCGCATGCCTGTAGTCCCAGCTACTTGGGAGGCTGAGGCAGGAGTATCGCTTGAACCAGGGAGGCAGCAGAGGTTGCGGTGAGGCGAAATCGTGCCATTGCACTCCAGCCTGGGCAACAAGAGAGAAACTCCTTCTCAAAAATAAATAAATAAATAAATAAATTGGACTGGATTAAAAATTTTTAGTAAAAGGTAGTACAGGTGTTAAAATTACACAAAGACAGGACCTGAAAGGCTTAAGTGTGGGAAATTCTGACTTTCGCAAGACAGCAGAGTGCCTGGCACACAGAAGAACACAATATGTGTGACTTGTTACCATCACTACCACCACCACTACCCCCATCAGGCTACATTACCACCACCAAAAAAAAAACTGAGGCTCAAACGTGAGGCCTGAAGATGCTGCAGCGAACATTTTTCGGATGAGGTAACGGCGCAGCGCCCAGCGGCCGGGGACCGAGTAGTGAGGGAGGAGAAGCTGGCTCCGACCTCAACCCAGGGTCTCCCTTCAGGCGATCAGCACCTCAGTCCCGGAACGCCCGGCCCCGCCCCATCTCCCAGCCCCGCTGCCCGAGTCCACTGCTCACCTCACAGCTCCGCAAACCTGGGACTGGAAACAAGCCACTTCCGGAGGCGGAGCAAAGGCGGCCCGCGCACCATAGAGAAGCGGAAGTAAGGAAGGGGTGGCCGACCGGAAGCGAAGCGTGGAGGCCGGAAGTGGGGCATGGAGGCCCACGAGTGAGGAGGGGGTGTTGTGAGGCGTGCGTCTGGGTGACAGGCTAGCTAGTAGGCGACGGGTACCATCAGGCCAACAACCCCACACTGCCTTCTAAAATTGGGAAACAGGCTGTAAAGACAAAGACACTTGCCTCCTTCACTGTCCCCAGGGCCTAAGGTCGTGCCCAGCCACTAGGGGGCGCTCCACCAAGTAGTTGAATGAATGTTATGTCCAACATAACACGAAAGAACCTGGTAGCGGGCGGGAAGATTTGGGCCCTAGAGGATTTGTCTCCATCACCTTGATTCTTCCTTCCTTCTTAATTACTATTTTGACCACCATATGCCACATTAGTGAAGGCAACAAGTCAGGAAGGGCATTAACTTCATTTTACACTTGGTTTTTTGAGGAGTACGTCACTAGTTTCTCCCATTTTATGCCCGACTTGCCCAGGACAGAGAGTCACAACTCTAATGCAGCATTTGAAAGCTTCAAGTATTTTCTGCCCCTGGTATGAACTCTACAGAGTCCAGGATTTTTTCGTGTAAATCCTACTTATCTGGAGCTACTAACACGTGGCCCAAATCCCTGGTTGTACAGGGCCACTTCCGTCTCCTTCCCTAGAGCAAGGAGGAAAATACTGTTGTTTTTTTTCTGAGACAGTTTCGCTTTGTTGCCCAGGCTGAAGTGCAGTGGGGTGATCTTGGCTTATTGCAACCTCAGACTCCAGGGTTTAAACGATTATCCTGCCTCAGACTCCCAAGTAGCTGGGATTACAGGCGTGCACCACCATGCCCAGCAAATTTTTGTATTTTTAGTAGAGACGGGGTTTCACCATGTTGCGCAGGCCTGACCTCAAGTGATTTGCCTGCCTGGGGCTCCCAAAGTGCTGGGATTACAGGCCTGAGCCACCATGCCCAGCCACTACGGATTCTTGAGAATAGCTCAAGAACTTAATACCCAGTATTAAGCCAGGCGCGGTGGCTCAAGTCTGTAATCCCAGCACTTTGGGAGGCCAAGGTGGGTGGATCACGAGGTCAAGAGATCGAGACCACATCCTGGTCAACATGGTGAAACCCCGTCTCTACTATAAATACAAAAAATTAGCTGGGCATGGTGGCGCATGCCTGTAATCCCAGCTACTCAGGAGGCTGAGGCAGGAGAATTGCCTGAACCCAGGAGGCGGAGGTTGCGGTGAGCCGAGATTGTGCCATTGCACTCCAGCCTGGGTAACAAGAGTGAAACTCCGTCTCAAAAAAAAAAAAAAAAAAAGAACTTAATACCCTCCAGGAGGGTAGATCTGCCATGTGAGGCTAAGCCCACCAGCTCTACTGTGCTCTGCCTTAGGCACCTGCTAAAGTTCCTTGCATATGAAGAAAGGACACTGTGGTTTATAGTAAATATTTAATTGGTTCCATCAGCAACTCCAGCACAAGTTTTCCTGGATGGGAAGCAGAATCAAGCTACCCAAGGGTTCATGATGAGGTATGGGGGTCACTGACCCCCCTCCACACACCAGGTGGCCCTGCAGAATGAAGGTTGGGCTAACAGAATGTGAAGTAGGGGAAAGGTAAGATAGGGTGAGGAAACAGACCCTGGTCTGTACATTTGCCTGCAGGAAGGAGGGAGGGCAGGAGAGACTTTCTGCATAGGAGGAGTGGAACTACACTTTTAAGTTCTCAACCCCAATATGTAGGGGAAAACAGCCAAGCCACTCTCCATCTAGTATTAGGAACTTCTCTTCAAGTGGTCTTCTGTCATCTCTGTTCTATCTTCCCAATTCTCTATTCCAGATTCCAAATTCTGCAGTTGAAGCCCAAGTTCTGAATTCTAAGTTCTACCTTCTGAGTTCCTGTTATGTGTCTGTCTCCTGCCCCTAAATCCTTCCTGGTTCCCATCCCTTTCTCCAGCCTGTCTGGGTGGAATGTCTGGACCTCCCTCTGACTGTGCTGATGAGGTGTTTTTTGTTGTTGTTGGTTTTTTTTGGCAGTTCCAGGCTTTTCTCCAGCAGGAGGGACTTGGCTCAGACTGTCCAGCAAGTGGGTGGCCCAGTGGAGACCAGGGAATTCCTGAGGGCCTGGCCTGGCCTCCTCTCTTCCCACCCCACCTGTAGCCACTGGACATGCTACCTTTTGTGCAAGCTAAATGGAAGATTTACATGGGTGATAATTGGGGACTAGTAGCCTTGAGATGAGGAATCTTAGGAGAATATATAAGGCCTAAAAGATCACTATTCTTCATTCAGGGAAATTAGAAACTACTTCTAGCAGGGGGAAGGAGGCAGGCAGGGAAGGTGGAAAGTGCCTGGGCAGAGCTGTAAATCCTCAGAACTTGTCATCCTTCAGTTCCCCCTTGTCTGAGCTGAGCACTGCCCCTCAGAGTCCTCCCGGAGCCAAGACAAAACCAACACAGCAGAACCAGGAGCGCCACTGTCTGTCCAGGTTGCCCTGAGGGAGAAGGGGAAGGAGGTGGAGATGTAGGCAGCATCACTGGAGAGGTGAAATCTTCAAGGGGATCATGATCCGAGACTCCATGTGTCGCACCAGGGGGACTGCAGAGAGAGAAAGGCAGAGGTCACACAGGGGCCTCAAGCAAGCCAACAACCTCCCCTGGCCCCACCCACACGTGTTGGCCTTTGAGTGGGGAGGAGGAAGACCCAGATGCTATGAAAGGAATGTCCCATTGCCCTCCTAAAAGGGCCCATGAAGACCACCAGATCCCTCAAATTATACGATAAGATAGGACTTCAGGGGTGATAAGAATAACATTTTCTTAAATTTTAATAGTTATATGTTTACTTTCCTTGTGTTTGAAAATAATAATTAGCAGAGTGAAAAATGATTTCATAGATATTATTACTGAGGACAAAGCTAGGTTCAAAACAAAATAGGGTGATTTAAAGAAAAATGGCAGCTGGGTGCGGTGGCTCATACCTGTAATCCCAGCACTTTGGGAGACCGAGGAGGGTGGATCACCTAAGGTCAGGAGTTCAAGACCAGCCTGACTAACATGGAGAAACCATGTTCTCTACTAAAAATACAAAATTAGCTGGGCATGGTGGCGCGTGCCTGTAATCCCAGCTACTTGGGAGGCTGAGGCAGGAGTATCGCTTTAACCCAGGAGGCAGAAGTTGAGGTGAGCTGAGATTGAGCCATTGCACTCCAGCCTGGGCAACAAGAGCAAAACTCCATCTCAAAAAACAAAGAGGCCAGGTGCAGTGGCAAACACCTGTAATCTCAGCACTTTGGGAGGCCGAGGCGGACAGATCACCTGAGGTCAGGAGCTTGAGACCAGCCTGGCCAAAGCGGTGAAACCCTGTCTCTCTAAAAAAAGAAAAGAAAACAAAGCAAGAAAATAATTATAATGATAGTATACTGCTAGGACAAAAGCTGTGAGCAGGGTCCTCAAGAGGCTGAGGCTTGAAAAACACTGATTTAATCCAACTGCCTCATTTTCCAGATGGGGAGGCTGCAGCCTAGAAAGGGTCAGCTCAAGGTCATCCAGGAGGTTAGACTCTTTCCTCTTGCTCAGAGCTTTTCAAACTTTGATGTGCATACAAATCACTTGGCAATTCTGTTAATGTGCAGATTCTGATTCGGTAGGTTGCAGGAAGCTTAAGATTTATCTCTTTTTTTTTTTTTTGAGACCGAGTTTCACTCCTGTTGCCCAGGCTGGAGTACAATGGCATGATCTCAGCTCATTGCAACCTCTGCCTCCCAGGTTCAAGCGATTCTCCTGCCTTAGCCTTCCAAGTAGCTGGGATTATAGGGATGCACCACCACACCGGCTAATTTTGTATTTTTAGTAGAGATGGGGTTTCTCCATGTTGGTTGGCTGGTCTCGAACTCCTGACCTCAGGTAATATGTCCATCTCAGCCTCCCAAAGTGCTGGGATTACAGGCGTGGGCCCCTGAGCCTGATGGAGATCTGTCGTGTTTAACAAGCTCCCAGGGGATGCTAATACTGTCTGTTGGGATCACACTTGATTTTGTTTTGTATTTTATTTATTTTTTTCGAGACAGGGTCTCACTCTGTCTCCCAGGCTGGAGTGCAGTGGCAAGATCTTGGCTCACTGCAAACTCCACCTCCTGAGTTCAGTGATTCTTGTGTCTCAGCCTCCCAAGTAGCTGGGATTACAGGTTCATGTTACCACGCCTGGCTAATTTTTGTATTTTTAGTAGAGACAGGGTTTCACCATATTGCCCAGACTCATCTCAAACTCCTGGGCTCAACTGATCCACGCATCTTGACCTCATATAGTGCTGGGATTACAAGTGTAAGCCACTGTGCTTGGCCTGTTTTTTATTTTTATTTTTATTTTTTTTGAGACAGGTCTCACTGTTGCCCAGGCTGGAGTGCAATGGCACAATCATGGCTCACTGTAGCCTCAAACTCCTGGGCTCAAGCAATCTTCCCACCTCAGCCTTCTAAGTAGCTGGGACTACAGGTGGACACCACCACACCCCGCTACTTTTTTTTTTCTGAGTTGGAGTCAGTCTGTTGCTCAGGCTGGAGTGCAGTCACGTGATCTTGGCTCATTGCAACCTCCGCCTCCTTGGTTCAAGTGATTCTTCTGCCTCAGCCTCCTGAGTAGCAGGGACTACAGGCACCCACCACCACCACCCCCAGCTAATTTTTTGTATTTTAGTAGAGACAGGGTTTCACCATGTTGGCCAGGATGGTCTCGATATCCTCCCGCTTGTCCTCCCAAAGTGCTGGGATTACAGGCGTGGGCCACTGCACCTGGCCTAATTTTAAAAAATTTTTGTGTAGAGATGGGGGTCTCCTTATGTTGCCTAGGCTGGTCTTAAATTACTGGCCTCAAGTGATCCTCTTGCCTTGGCCTCCCAAAGTGCTGGGATTACAGTTGTGAGCCACTACAGCTGGCTGGGACCACACTGAATAGCAAGGCTCCTGCTAACTTCTTCAACAGACACATTCTCCCTCATACCACTTGGTAAGTGATCCCTGTAAGCTTCTCAGTGGCCAGGACAGGCTCTTGTTCATTTATGCGCCCCTCAACCACCTACCCACCACAGTTCCCAACACACGGTGAGGGCTCAATTAGCACCCACTGACTCTAGGTGGTTTCAGGGTTCCTAGCAAAGTGGCGAACACCTTGAGCAAAAAACTTGTTCAAGCCGGGCGCGGTGGCTCACGCCTGTAATCCCAGCACTTTGGGAGGCCGAGGCGGGTGGATCACGAGGTCAAGAGATCGAGACCATCCTGGTCAACATGGTGAATCCCCGTCTCTACTAAAAATACAAAAAATTAGCTGGGCATGGTGGCGCGTGCCTGTAATCCCAGCCACTCAGGAGGCTGAGGCAGGAGAATTGCCTGAACCCAGGAGGCGGAGGTTGTGGTGAGCCGAGATCGTGCCATTGCACTCCAGCCTGGGTAACAAGAGCAAAACTCCGTCTCCAAAAAAAAAAAAAGAAAAAGAAAAACTTGTTCAAAGCTGGGCACAGTGGCTCATGCCTATAATCCCAGCACTTTGGAACGCTGAGGGGGGCGGACTGCTTGAGCCCAGGAGTTCGAGACCAGCCTGGGCGACACAGCAAGATTGCATCTCTACAAAAACAAAAACCTTGTTCATAAACATTTCCTCCCCAGAACTTAAAGTATTAAAATAAAATAAAATAATGTCCTGCATGGTTCCTTTGTGACAGACCCTGGAGAAAGCACTTTTTATAAACGAGTCTGTGGGCTGAGCGCAGTGGCTCACGCCTATAATCCCAGCACTTTCGGAGGCCAAGGCCAGCAGATCACCTGAAGTCAGGAATTTGAGACCAGGCTAGCCAATATGGTGAAACCCTGTCTCTGCTAAAAATACTAAAATTAGCCAGGCATGGTGGCACATGCCTGTAATCCCAGATACTAAGGAGGCTGAGGCAGGAGAATCGCTTGAACCTGGGAGGCAGGAGAATCGCTTGAACCTGGGAGGCAAGGGTTGCAGTGGGCCAAGATCATGCCACCGTACTCCAGCCTGGGCAACAGAACAAGACTCTGTCTCAAAAATAAACAAAATAGGGCCGGGTGCGGTGGCGCACACCTGTAATCCTAGTACTTTGGGAGGCTGAGGCAGGCAGATCACAAGGTCAAGCGACTAAGACCATCCTGGCCAACATGGTGAAACCTCATCGCTACTAAAAATACCGAAATTAGCTGGGTGTGCTGGTGCACGCCTGTAGTCCCTGATACTCAGGAGGCTGAGGCAGGAGAATTGCTTGAACACAGGAGGCAGAAGTTGCAGTGAGCCGAGATTGCGCCACTGCACTCCAGCCTGATGACAGAGCGATACTCTGTCTCAAATAACATTTAAAAATAAATATAAATAAATAAAATATGAAATCATAAAACAAAATAGTTTGTAGAATCTTCCCTTAAACAGCCCTCTGAGGGAGGCACTTTCACCATCACCATCTTACAGATGAGGGAACAGCCTCGGCGAGGTGAAGAACCGTGCCCAAGGTCACAATGGGCGCTAATCCACATCTAGGCAGAGGCATGGCCCTGGCTATGTTATCAGCCCCTAGAGTACTCACCTAGGCCTGCTGGTATCCTATGGAGTGTGCCACTGGGATAGGAACCCACTAACTCATTGTCTTAAAAGTGAGTTCCCCATCACAGAAGGTAATCAAGAAAGGCTGTATCTCCTTACAGAGGGGATTCCATCCTCAAACAGGGCTCTCAGCAGAAGACCTCCAAAAGCTTTACTTACCTGTATAGTAGACATTTTCATCCCAGCCTCTCTTCCTCCAGGCAGCGTTTCGTGTCTCCTCCCGAGACTGCAGGTCTTTATAGGCTGTGAGAAAGGCACAGGCTCATTCCTCAGCCACAGAGGATTGGATCCCTACCCAGCATAAGGCCCTCTTCGCACAGGCCCCCAAACCCTGCCCTGCTGTCTCCTCTTCCCTAGATGCCTCCCTCAGACTGCTAGCAAACACTGTCTGCTTTAACAATCCATCCAATCAGTACCTATGTTAATATCACCTACATTTATATTTCTACTCGCAAGCACTCCCGAGGGCTCCAGACTCCTATATCCATCTACTGCCACTTGACATCTCTACTTTGTTGTGTCAGCATTTTAAATGTAACACTTCCGGCTGGGCACGGAGTCTCATGCCCATAATCCCAGCACTTTGGGAGGTTGAGACGGGTGGACTGCTTGAGGCTAGGAGTTCGAGGCCAGTCTGGTCAACATGGTAAAACTCTGTCTCTACTAAAAATACAAAAATTAGTTGGGCATGATAGTGCACACCTGTAATCCCAGCTACTCAGGAGCATGAGGCAGGTGAATCACCTGAACCCGGGAGGTGGAGGGGAGGTTGCAGTGAGCCAAGACTGCACCACTACACTCCAGCCTGGGGGACAGAGTGAGACTCTGTTTCAAAAAAGAAAAAAAGTAACACTTCCAAGGGCCAAGATTAGGCTCCTGACCCCAATGACTTGCTCCTTCCCTAAACCTCCCAGACTCAGTAAACAACACACAGCGGCTGAAGCACAAGCCCGGGAGCTCTTCTGGAATGCCCTTCTCCTTCTCTTGCCCCACACAGACAATTCATCCACATGTCCCACTGATTCCACCTCTAGACGAACAAATCTGTGGACTTCTCAGCATCCCACTGCCCATCCCCTCTTGCCTGAAGTAGAGTAACAGTCTCCTGAAGCCCTGCTTTCTCTCTTGCTCCCCTACCAAGCACTCTGAACAAAGCAGAGAGCAGCCAGAGAAATCATACTAGAGCAAAAATCAGGTCATGTCACTGTTGTGTGAAATGAATAGTCTCTCGTTGCATTTATAATAAATCCCAACTCATTCCCTGTCTCCTCTTTCATCTCCCCACATTCTGCCTTACTCACTCCATACCAGCCTCCTTGCCACACCTCAAAACCCCGAAGGCCTTGCCCCACCACAGGGCCTTTTAATGTGCTGCTCCATCTGCTTGGAATGCTTTCACCCAGCAATTCACAGCTGGCTCCTTCTCATCCTTTGGCTCTCAGCTTACATTTCACTCCCTCAGAGAGGCCTTCTTTGTTTACCTAGACAAATGTAGATCCCCTGTGTTTTTTGCCATCACCTCTCCCTGCTTACTTTTTTTTTTGAGACAGAGTTTCACTCTGTCACCCAGGGTGGAGTGCAGTGGTGCAATCTCGGTTCACTGCAGCCTCCACCTTCTGGGTTCAAGCGATTCTCCTGCCTCAGCCTCCTGAGTAGCTGGGACTACAGATGTGCATCACCATACCCAGCTAATTTTTGTACTTTTAGTAGAGATGGGGTTTCACCATGTTGGCCAGGCTGGTCTCGAACTCCTGACCTCAGGTGATCCACCCACCTCAGCTCCCCAAAATGCTAGGATTACAGGCATGAGCCACCACACCTGACCTCCCTATTTTCTCCAAATATGATTAGTAATAATCTGAAATTGATCTTTTTGTGACATTACATCTAAGACAGTGTCTCATGCTACATTAAGTTCTATGAGGACACTAATGCATCCCCATTGGCTACAGAGAGTGACAATGGAGAAAGAGAACTCACAAAAGCCTCCTGGAAGGTCTTCAACCTACCCCAGAGATGGTGTACCACATAGAGCTCTCCAATCTGTGAGAAGAAGCCACCCACTGCCTCCTGGTTCTCCTGCCGGTACTTGATGGCCCGAGCCCTGGAGAAGGCAGAATAATATGAGGCAGAAGCCAGGGCTGGTGCAAAGAGTACTGAGGCTGATTCCTTGGCCACACCTCACAGGAGGGGCCTGGGTAGAACCCAAGGTTCTCCAGGATGCTACAGGAAAGGGCTGATGGCTCGGTGTTCTACCAACAGAGGGCTCACAACTAGGAGATCTTCACCTCCTGGTTGGAGCCTTCTCCCAAATCCTTGTGGGACAGAGGGTACTGAGTTCCCTGTGATATGGCTCTGAAAAAGGTGGCCCACCAGGGGCCTTGGTGGGGCGGGTAAGCAGGTTATCCCCCAACCCAGTCCTGGTGCTGCCACTTACCAGTTGTTCCCCCACTCGATCATGGTTCCTGGCTGAAAGAGAACCAAAGGGATGATGGGAATGAGCCCCCACCTTGTATTCATAACATCACAGCCAAGGAAGGAGGGGAAACTGCCCTGTCTCCCCACCTCCCCAGCTCCAGCGGCTGTGTGGCCTCACTCGCAGGCCCTGGTGCACATCTGGTATATGCATGTTTGCACATATGTGTACACAACTCTGCTCTGAGCCCACAGGAAAAGAGAAGCCAGAAGCCCCAATCTAGGTGTTGGGGCAGCTGCAAAGCAGCACTGCAGCAGGGAAGTTGGGGGGTAGCAAGGGGTCCGTCGGAGGGAGGCACCTTGAGCTTATATGTCCTCAGCTCATAGATGTTGGGACCCACTCTGGGCTGTGGCTCATTCCAGAAGCTGAACTCGAGGAGCAACTGGTTTCTCCTGGACAGCAGCATCTGGCTCCGCTCCCTTCGGAACTCCAGGTACTCCTGTGGGCATGGTGGTAAAGGCACAGCTACCAGGAAGTGCCTCCATCCTGACAGTGTGCCTCATGGGGTGGCAGAGGAGTCCCCAGCACAGGGCTGGGCTGCATCTAACATCCAGAGAGGTGTGCTTAGAGGACACTAACATACCTTATTGTTTTTGAGCTTGTTCATGCAGTCCATGAGGGCTGGGTAGCCACCTGAAAATCGCCACAGGTGCACTGTTGGGGGTGAGAGGTATAGGTCAGCGGGCTGCTGGGACCCCCAGCAGATGATCTCCCCAAGGTTGGTTGAGTGTGTATGTGGTGGGGGAGGCAGGCAACCTGGTTCCCTGTAGCAGCAAGACTCTCTGAGTTTCCTCTGCCTTGGTGGAAGACCATGCTGTGGAGGGGATGACCCCAGAAACAGGTCTAGGAGAACTGGAGTTGAGCTCTAGCTCAGCCCAGTGGCTTTAGACTGCTCTAAGCCTCAATGTTCTCATCTTGAAAATGGGAATAGGCCGGGCGCGGTGGCTCAAGCCTGTAATCCTAGCACTTTGGGAGGCCGAGGCGGGTGGATCATGAGGTCAAGAGATCGAGACCATCCTGGTCAACATGATGAAACCCCATCTCTACTAAAAATACAAAAAATTAGCTGGGCATGGTGGTGCGTGCCTGTAATCCCAGCCACTCAGGAGGCTGAGGCAGGAGAATTGCCTGAACCCAGGAGGCTGAGGTTGCGGTGAGCCTAGATCGTGCCATTGCACTCCAGCAAGAGCGAAACTCCGTCTCAAAAAAAAAAAAAAAGAGATCGAGACCATCCTGGCCAACATGGTGAAACCCTGTCTCTACTAAAAATACAAAAATTAGCTGGGTGTGGTGGCGTGCGCCTGTAGTCCCAGCTACTGAGGAGGCTGAGGCAGGAGAATTGCTTGAACCCGGGAGGCGGAGGTTGCAGTGAGCCGAGATTGTGCCACTGCGCTCCAGCCTGGCGCCTGGCAACAAAGTGAGACTCTGTCTCAAAAAAAAAAAAAAAAAAAAGAAAATGGGAATAATGCGCCTATCTACCCCACCTTCCTTAAATAGCAACAACAGGATCAGATGTGTCCTGTGCCCTGGGAACATGCATAAGGAAGACCATCAGGCCTCAAAGGGGCAGCTGGACAAAAGGACAGGGGAAATCTGATGGGCTGATATGGAACATTCCAAGATAGTGCATTGAAAAAAGGAGCCAAGGAACAGAAGAGTATATGTGATATGCTGCCTCATGTGTTGACGGGGCAAGGACACATCCAGAGATGCTGATTTACGCATCACCTCTTAATGGCGACTTTAAGAGATTGATAGTAGATGCCCCTGGGACATATAATGGAGGCCTGTGGGGCCTCAGGCAGGAGGGAAGCTTACTTTGCCTGTAAAACTCTTTGTACTGTTAGAATTTCTAAAAATCATATTATTGGCTAGGCTTCTAAGCATTTTGGGAGGCCGAGGCAGGCAGATCACTTGAGGTTAGGAGTTTGAGACCAGCCTGGCCAACATGGTGAAATCCCATCTCTACTAAAAATACAAAAATCAGCCGGGCGTGGTGGCAAACACCTGAAATCCCAGCTACTCAGGAGGCTGAGGCAGGAGAATCGCTTGAACCTGGCAGGTGGAGGATGCAGTGAGTCAAGATTGTGCCACTGCACTCCAGCCTGGGTGGCAGAGTGAAACTCCATCTCAAATAAATAAATTAATTAATAATTAATTAAATTAAATAAAATTTTTTAAAAATCAACTTTGGGAGGCCAAGGTGGGTGGATCACCTGAGGTCAGAAGTTCAAAACCAGCCTGATCAACATGGCTAAACCCTATCTCTACTAAAAATACAAAATTAGCCGGGCATGGTGGCGTATACCAGTAATCCCAGCTACTCAGGAGGCTGAGGCAGGAGAATTGCTTGAACCCGGGAGGTGGAGATTGCAGTGAGGTGAGATTGCACCACTGCACTCTAGCCTTGGCAACAAGACCTAACTCAGTTTCAAAAAATATTAAAAGGCTGGGCACGGTGGCTCGCACCTGTAATCCAGCACTTTGGGTGGCGAAGGTGGGTGGATTACCTGAGGTCTGGAGTTTCAGGCCAGCCTGACCAATATGGCAAAACCCTGTCTCTACTAAAAATACAAAAATAAGCCAGGTGTGGTGGCGCGTGTCTGTAATCCCAGCTACTCAGGAGGCTGAGGCAAGACAATCACTTGAACCTAGGATGCAGAGCTTGCGGTAAACTGAGATAGCACCACTGCGCTCCAGCCTGGGGGACAGAGCAATACTCCATCTCAAACAAACAAACAAAAAAACCTCAAGATCAGCCAGGCACAGTGGCTCAGGTCTGCAATCCCAACACTCTGGGAGGCCAAAGCAAGAGGAACACTTGAGCCCAGGAGTTTGAGACCAGCCTGGGCAACATACCAAGACCTCATCTCTACAAAGCAAAACAAAAGAAAACAACTGGCTCAGGCATGGTGGTGAATGCCTGTGGTCCCAGCTACTCAAGAAGCGGAGGTAAGAGGATCTCCTGAGCCCAGTTCAAGGTTGCAGTGAGCTATCATCATACCACTGCACTCCAAACTGGATGACAGAGCAAGACCCTGTCCCAAATAGAAAAATTAAAAAAAAATAAGCCAGGAGTGGTGGCTCACACCTATAACCCCAGCACTTTGGGAGGCTGAGGTGGGCAGATTACCTGAGGTCAGGAGTTCAAGACCAGCCTGACCAACATGGTGAAACCCCATCTCTACTAAAAATACAAAATTAGCTGGGCATGGTGGCACACGCCTATAATCCCAGCTACCTGGTAGGCTGACGCAGGAGAAGCACTTGAACCCAGGAGACAGAGGTTGCAGTGAGCTGAGATCACACCACTACACGCCAGCCTGGGTGACGGAGCGAGACGCTGTTTCACAAGAAAAAGGGAAAAAAAAAAAGGCCAGGTGCAGTGGCTCATGCCTGTAATCTCAGCACTTTGGGAGGCCGAGGCAGGCAGATCACCTGAGGTCAGGAGTTCAAGACCAGCCTTTTCCAACATGGTGAAACCCCGTATCTATTAAAAAATATAAAAATTAGCTGGGCATGGTGGTGGGAACCTGTAATCCCAGCTACTCGTGAGGCTGAGGCAGGAAGATCACTTGAACCCAGGGGGCAGAGGTTGCAGTGAGCCGAGACTGCACCACCGCACTCCAGCCTGGGCAACAAGAGCAAGACTCTGTCTCAAAAATAACGAAAGATGGGTGATCCAGGTAAAGCAGGCAAGGAAGAAATTATGCTTAAGGCAGAAGAAAGAGCATGAGCAGTAGTCTGGAACTAGAGTGAAACTGTCAATCTGAGGAATTGAGTCCTGGGTGGCACAGCACTGAGCAAGGAGGATGTGGCGCCATGAGGCTGGAGGTGGGGCTGGGAAGGACTCAAAGGCTTCGTGGGTCTCCCTGAGGGCACAGGGGAGCCAGGACAGGTGTTTGAGAAGGGGAGTGAGGCAATGAGATTTTAGGAAGAGCCCCACCAGGTGCTGTTGTAAAGAGGGAGTGGAGGATGGCCTAGTGTGAAAAGTGCTGAAGGCCTGGGCTGGCACTGGTTAGGTGACCACCTTACCTGCCTGGTCCTGCTCCCCATACCACGTGTTCCAGTTGCCCACGAGTGAGCAGGGGTAGTCCTCATCCAGGTGTAGCTTGGGCAGCACAGCCTCCCTGTGGGAGGGGCACAGAGAAGGGGCAGGATTCACATAGCTACCAGGGCCTCTGAGATAAGGGTTCAAACTCAGTTCAAACTGCAGACCCTGAGGCTGAGCCTCAGACTCTCCATCTCTAAAATGCAGAAGCTAGAAAAGAGGTTTCAGGACTTCCGACTCTGAAATTTACATCCTGGCTGGGCACAGTGGCTCACACCTGTAATCCCAACACTGGGAGGCTGAGGCAGGAGGATTGCTTGAGCTCAGTAGTTTGAGACCAGTGTGGGCAGCAAAGTGTGACCCCCATCTCTCTTTCTTTGTCATTGTTTTTGAGACGGAATTTTGCTCTTGTCGCCCAGGCTGCAGTGCAATGGCACAATCTCGGCTCACTGCAACCTCTGCCTCTTGGAGACTGCATCTCTTTAAAAAAAAGAAAAAGGAACATGGTGCCGTGGCACACACCTGTAATCCCAGCATTTTGGGAGCCTGAGGCGAGTGGATCACCTGAGGTCAGGAGTTTGTGACCACCCTGACTAACATGGTGAAACCCTGTCTCTAAGAAATAGAAAAAAATTAGCCAGGTGTGATGGCACATGCCTGTAATCCGAGCTACTTGGGAGGCTGAGACAGAAGAATCATTTGTACCTGGAAGGCAGAGATTGCAGTGAGCCAAGATCGCCCCATTGCACTCCAGCCTGGGCAACAAGAGCGAAACTCCATCTCAAAAAAAAAAAAAGGAAGAAATAAAAGAAATCTACATCTCCTGGATTTCTGCAAAAAGAACGGAGTTGGGGATGTTCTATGGATTTGCTGAGAGTGTGTTCCCCACCCAAGCAGAGGCTGGGATGGGTGGATACAGGATGCTCACGTGAGGCTGTTGTAGGCGTCCAGGTATTCTGGCTTTACATTGTGAACTGCAACAGAGGACAGAGAGCAAGAAGTGAGGTAGGGTGTGTACACAAGGAAGAACTTGGGGTGAGGGAGCCCATCAAGGCCAGGGGTCCCAGGACAGCTGAGGATGTTCCAGACCCTTCCATCTCCATGCTGGAGCCTCACAGGCCCCCAGAGCCCCTCAAAGGGCAGAGGTTGGTCAGCTCAGCAGCCACTCACACTGGATCTTGTAGAGGTTGCTGGTTTCCTTCTTGGACAGCAGGGTGGAGTGGGCATCCTTCCGGGGATCCACCTTGTGAACAAAGAGGGAGCGGAACCAGCTGCCTTCATTGTCCTTGGAATAGAAACTGCAGGACAGAGGAGTTGAGGGGGACATGCGGAGGTGGGGGGAACCCCAGCAAATTCCATCTGCTTGGATGTCCTGCTCCCCTAGACCAGTGACCCACATTTCTGGGAACAGGTCCACGAAGTCCTGTGGCAGCTCCAAAGTGTGAAATGCTACTGGAGCCAGCTTCTTTCCACAGAGATTCCAGCTGCCCAGTTGGCTTCTTGGAGTTGTGCAGAGCCTCAGGAGGCCAGTAGAGGCAGCCCTACCTCCCACTTCTCTCTCTAGCCTCCCTGCCTCCACTTCATCCCCCTTCCAAGAAGGCCTCTACTTGGGTAACACAACTGCAGCCTCTTGCCAAGAAGATAAACCCCAAATTCAGCTTGCATCGTGCCCAAAGCCCTTGACAACTCAACCTAACTTGTCAGCTCCCCTCCGGCCCCCTTACCTGTACACCTCACTCTTCAGGTGTGCTCTTCCCTGAACACACCAGGCGGTTACTCTGTGCTTTCTTTGCAAGTTCTGTCCCCTCTAACAAGAAGACTTCTCTCACCATCCTCCCCAGCACTCACAGTACACTTGGCCCATGTCTCCACCCTGATCCGGAAAGTGGAAAGCCAAATACAAATAAGCTTTGTCCTTGAGGAGCTCATAGTCCACTAGAAGAAATGGGCCTTGGGACACAATTATAGCAGAGGTCTCTGGAAGAGCCCAGGTGAGCCAGTCTTAACTCTGCTTCTGGCAACCTGGGCAGACTCTCCTCTCTACAGAAGAGGAGGTGAGCTGGCCAGTCCCCAGGGCTGGTTTGGCAGATAGTGGCAGATAGAGGGGGTAAAAGCCATTGCAAAGCAAGATGCATTCACTCATCCAGCCAACACCTGTTCTGCCTATCTCAATAGGATACTGTGAGAATGAATGAATGAATGAATAATCAATAAAATCGATTATGTGCTTTGCCCATGAGCACCGTGGTTAAGGGCAATGGGGGATGTGCTGCCAGCGTTAACTGGACCAGAACTGCACCCCCATCCTAAACACATACCCAAGGTCTAAGAGTCCCAGCAGGGGGCAGGGGGTGCTTATTTTGAGGCCACCAATCTTCTTGCTCCATAGCCTTGGTGCAGCTTACAGCCAGGCCTGAAAAAAGTCTCCCGATGGAGACAATTCCTAGCCAGGGAGCCTGGCAAGAGGGGTCCCTGAGTGGCAGCAAGCCCTATCCCTTTTTTCTTTTTTGTTTATTGCCTAGCCAGCCCTATCCCTTTTTAAGACTTTTTTGTGGCTAGAACAAATGTCTTAGACTGGGCATGGTGGTTCACCCCTGTAATCCCAGCACTTTGGGAGGCTGAGGAGGGTAGATCACCTGAGGTGAGGAGTTCGACACCAGCCTGGCCAACATTGCGAAACCTCATCTCTACTAAAGATACAAAAATTATCCAGATGTGGTAGTGGGCGCCTGTAATCCCAGCTACTCTAGAGGCTGAAGCAGGATAATTGCTTGAACCCGGGAGGTGGAGGTTGCAGTAAGCTGAGATCATGCCACTGCACTCTAGCCTGGGCAACAGAGGGAGAATCTGTCTCAAAAAAAAAAAAAAAAAAAGAACAAATGTCTTGCAAATAAAAACATCACTTTTTTGCAAAGTATGGAGCAGCCATTGGGACTGATAAAATTCAAAAATCGGCTGAGCATGGTGGCTAAAAACCTGTAATCCCAGTGCTTTGGGAGGCTGATGTCAGGGGATCACTTGAGCCCAGGAGTTTGAGATCAGCCTGGGCAACAAAACGAGACTCCATCTCTACAAAAAATAAAATAAATATGACTGGCTTATGCCTGTAAACCCAGCACTTTTGGAGGCTGAGGCAGGAGGATCACTTGAGTCCAGGAGTTTGAGACAAGCCTGGACAGCCTTGTGAGACCTTGTTTCTACAAAAAATAAAGTTAGCTGGACATGACGTTTTGTGCCTGTAGTCCCAGTTACTTGGGAGGCTGAGGTGGGAGGATCGCTTAAGCCCGGGAGGTTGAAGCTGTAGTGAGCCAAGATCTTGCCACTGTACTTCAGCTTGGGCAACAGAGCGATATTCTGTCTCAAAAAAATAAAATAATACAATAATTAGCTGGGTGTGGTGACACATGCCTGTAGTGCCAGCCACTTGAGAGACTTAGTAGGATTGCATGAAGCCCAGGAAATCAAGACTACAATGAGCCATGACCAGGCCACTGCACTCCAGCCTGGGTGACAGAGCCAGACCCTATCTCAAAAAAAAGAGGCTGGGCATGATGTTTCATGCTTGTAATCCTAGCACTTTGGGGAGGCCAAGGCAGGTGGATTGCCTGAGTTCAGGAGTTCAAGTCTAGCCTGGGCAACATGGCAGAACCCCACTTCTACTAAAAAAAAAAAAAAAATACAAAAAATTAGCCAGGAGTGGTGATGTGTGCCTGTAGTCCCAGCTACTCTGGAGGCTGAGGCGGAATTGCTTGAATCCAGGAGGTAGAGGCTGCAGTGAACCAAGATCGCACCAATGCACGCCAGCCTGGGTGACTGAGTGAGACTGTTTCCACACCCTCCCCCACAAAAGAAAGAAAGAAAGAAAAAAGAGAAATTACTTGTCCCAAACTGTTAATACTGCTTAACCTGGGAAAAAGGAATAAGAGGGCCGGGCACGGTGGCTCACGCCTGTAATCCCAGCACTTTGAGAGGCCGAGGTGGGTGGATCACGAGGTCAAGAGATCGAGACCATCCTGGTCAACATGGTGAAACCCCGTCTCTACTAAAAATACAAAAAATTAGCCGGGCATGGTGGCGCGTGCCTGTAATCCCAGCTACTCAGGAGGCTGAGGCAGGAGAATTGCCTGAACCCAGGAGGCAGAGGTTGCGGTGAGCCGAGATCGCGCCATTGCACTCCAGCCTGCGTAACAAGAGCGAAACTCCGTCTCAAAAAAAAAAAAAAAAAAAAGGAATAAGAGATGGCTAACTTTTTCTTTATTCATTATAATTTTTTATAAAGATTTTTAAAAGTGTGCTAAGCATTTCTGAATTCATGGACTCTCTTGGTCATTGTACACGCATTTGCTTTATTAGCAAAAAGACAATTATATTTTTTTTGTTTTGAGACCGAGTTTCACTCTAGTTGCCCAGGCTAGAGTGCAATGGAGCCATCTCGGCTCACCACAACATCTGCCTCCCGGATTCAAGCGATTCTCCTGCCTCAGCCTCAAGTAGCTGGGATTTCAGGCATGCACCACCATGCCTGGCTAATTTTGTATTTTTAGAAGAGACAGGGTTTCTCCATGTTGGTCAGGCTGGTCTTGAACTCCTGACCTCAGGTGATCCGCTTGCCTCGGCCTCCCAGAGTGCTGGGATAACAGGCGTGAGCCACCATGCCTGGCCCAAAAAGACAATTATCATTAGATGGGTAGTGTGGTCTGTGAAGTTTTTGGACCAGAATAAGGGAGGCTCTAAGCCAGGGATCTGTGATACACTTTTCAGCTGCATGATCTCACTGACTATGCAATGATCGTACAGTACTGGTAATATTAGTATTCCCATCCTTGAGAGGATAAAATAAAAAGAAGCCCAGAGAGTGTAAAGGACTTGCCCAAAGCTGAACAGAAAGTCAGAGGCCAGAGTTAAGAACCAACCCAGCGCTCCTTCCTTGAAAGCCAACCTCCACTGAGAGACCTGACCTTTTGTTTTAATATAGAGGGGCTGCCTCCCCTGGAGGGAGAGGGGCAGGAAGGAGAGCAGCTCCTACTATTTGTCAACCAAGACCTTTGCTCTAAAAAGAACTAGACCGAGTAATTTACTAACCTCAGCACTGACCAAGATAAATACCAGTCAAGTGACCAGCCCTAAAGAGAGAGTTTGGGGGCTGGAACACTGGAAACTTCAAGAGCTCTGATGGGCTCCTGTCTCCTCCCACTAATCCTTCCTGCCCATGGGCCTCAGTTTCCCCATCTGTCAAACAAGCAGGGTGGTGAAGCCCCTCCCTAAAGCTCTTTTCTACAGGTAAAATCTAAGAAGGGGCTTGTCAAATATCTCAGAGAAGGGTCTGAACTCCAAGCCAGCATCCCCAAGGGCACATTCGCAAGAATACAAATTTCACTTTCTCAGTGAAATTACAATGTTCTCCTACTCTTGACCTCCCTAAGCCCTCTTACCCTGCTCTCTAACTTGTTCCAGAGCACCTTCTAAAACACTATATTAGGACAAGCACGGTGGCTCATGCCTGTAATCCCAACACTTTGGGAGGCTGAGGAAGGAGGACTGCTTGAACCCAGGAGCGTTTTTTTTGTTTGTTTGTTTTTTGAGATGAAGTTTTGCTCTGTAGCCCAGGCTGGAGTGCAGTGGCGCGATCTCAGCTCACTGCAACTTCCACCTCCTGGGTTCAAGCAATTCTCCTGCCGCAGCCTCCAGAGTAGCTGGGACTACAGGTGCACACCACCACACCTGGCAAATTTTTGTGTTTTAGTAGAGATGCGGTTTCGCCATGTTGGTCAGGCTGGTCTCAAACTCCTGACCTCAAATGATCCGCCTGCCTCAGCCTCCCAAAGTGATGGGATTACAGGCGTGAGCCACTGCACCAGGCTGAACCCAGGAGTTTGAGACCAGCCTGGGAAACAGCAAGACCTCATCTCTACTAAAAATTAAAAACAAACAAACAAACAAAAACACTCTATCTTTTGGCTTATTATGTGCTTTGTTTTTTTTGTTTTTGTTTTTGTTTTGTTTTTGAAATGGAATTTTGCTCTTGCTGCTCAGGCTGGAGTGCAATGGTGCGATCTCAGCTCACTGCAACCTCCACCTCCTGGGTCCAAGCGATTCTCCTGCCTCAGTCTCCTGAGTAGCTGGGATTACAGGCATGCAATGCCATGCCTGGCTAATTTTGTATTTTTAGTAGAGACAGGGTTCCACCATATTAGTCAGGCTGGTCTCGAACTCCGGCCTCAGGTGATCCACCTGCCTCGGCCTCCCAAAGTGTTGGGATTACAGGCATGAGCCATTGCACCCAGCCATGTGCTTTGTTTATTGTCAGTCTCCACACTGGAGGCAGCCCTAGAAGGGCAGAAACCTTATCTGTTCTGTTATATCCCTGCTATATCCCTTATGCTTGGAGCAGTGCCGGGCACATGGTGAGTGCACAGTCCAAGTCTGAGAAATGAATGAAGGGGGAGCTAGGACATTCTTGCATGAGAATGATGAAAGCTGGGAAGTATGAAAGGAAAGAAAGGGTAGACCTTGACCCAGAGTGACTTGACTCAGGGATCGGCGGTCCTTTCCTTCCTTAATACCAACAGCAGAACTAGTGCTTAAGAGCACAAACTCTGGACAAACCCAGGTTCTGATCCTAGCTCAGCTTCACCTTTCTTTTTTCTTCTTCTATTTTTTTTTCTTTTTTTGAGACAGGATCTCACTCTGTTATCCAGGCTGGAGTACAGTGACATAATCATGGCTCACTGCAGCCTCTATCTCCCAGACTCAAATGATCCTCCTACTTCAGCCTCCTGAGTAGCTGAGAACACAAGTACGCACCATCATGCCTGGCTAATTTTTGTTGTTATTGTTGTTTTTTGAGATTGAGTCTCACTCTGTTACCCAGGCTGGAGTGCAATGGCACGATCTCAGCTCACTGCAACGTCTGCCTCCCAGGTTCAACCGATTCTCCTGCCTTAGCCTCCCAAGCAGCTGGGACTACACGCCCACGCCACCACGCTCAGCTAATTTTTTTTTTTTTTTGAGACGGAGTCTCTCTCTGTCACCCAGGCTGGAGTGCAGTGGCGTGATCTTGGCTCACTGCAACCTCCGCCTCCCCAGTTCAAGTGATTCTCCTGCCTCAGCCTCCAGAGTAACTGTGATTACAGGCATGTGCTACCATGCCTGGCTAATTTTTGTATTTTTAGTCAAGACGGGGTTTCACCATGTTGGCCAGGCTGGTCTCAAACTCTTGACCTCAGGTGATCCGCCCGCCTTGGCCTCTCAAAGTACTGGGATTACAGGCAGGAGCGACTGCACCCAGACAATTTTTGTATTTTTTATAGAGACAGGATCTTACCATGTTGCCCAGGCTGGTCTCAAACTCCTGGGCTCAAGTGATCCTCCCACCTTGGCCTACCAAAGTGCTAAGATTATAGACATGAGCCACGGTGCCTGGTTCAGGTCCATCTGATTTCAAAGCACACACTGTCCCCACCCCAGCAGCCTCATTGCCCCCAAACCTCTACAGGCCAGAAGGGCTGCTGCTGGCCCTACTAGTGACTCCAGAGAGATATGGGGCAACCTGAGGGACAGCAGGAAGGAGTGTTCTCAGAGATACAATGTGGAATTAAGGCATAAGTAACTAAGATAGTCCTTGAGGGACTTGATAAATATTAATCCAAGTGTCTTCACAGCAATCCTGCCGAAAACAAGCAGGGATCACCATCCGCACTTTACAAAAAAGGAAACTGAGGCTAACAGAGGTTCAGCAACTCCTCCAGGATTACTGAGTAAGTGAGAGGCAGCAGGCTGCCTCTGAGACCCATGCTCCTTTTATGGCCTCTGGGTGTTTTCCACATAAATGATTTTACCACCAATCCATTCTGTCCCTTTCCCAACCCTGATGTCTTCATCTGGAAAATAAGGGGGTCATAAAAGATGATCTTCCCAGGGCTCTTTGAGTCTCAACATTATGTGGGTCTCACACAGAAACTGCTTGAAACATAGGCTAGGGGCAAGGAGCAACACTTGCTGCATGTTCATCAAGTGCTAGGCACTTCACAAACACGGCATCTTTGTTTTTTTAGACAGAGTCTTGCTGTCACCCACACTCCAGTGCAGGGTGGTGAGATCTTGGCTCACTGCAACCTTCAGCTCCTGGGTTCAATCGATTCTCCTGCCTCAGCCTCCTAAGTAGCTGGGATTACAGGCGCGAGCCACCAAGCCCATATGCTTTTTTGTATTTTTAGTAGAGACAGGGTTTTACCATGTTGGCCAGGCTGGTCTCGAACTCCTGACGTGAGTTTGAGACCTCCCAAAGTGCTTACAGATGTGAGCCACCACACCCAGCCAACCAGCATCTTTAATCCTCAACAACCCTGAGATGCATCCTGTCTGATTACTCCCATTTTACAGATGAGGAGCCTAAGGCTTAAAGAGGCCTGAGGTCACCCCACCTAGAAAGTCTAAGTTAGATTTGCTAGTGCCAGGCAAACTCTAGGCTCTTCCCAAGATGTCAGCTCGCTCCCTAATTATTGGGCAGTCTGGGTGGGGAGGGGCCCATGCCACTCCTCTTTCCCAGCTGTCCAAAAGCCCCACTGCTCTGTGCTGTAACATCTCAGGCAGGCTCTACAGAACTTTGCAGCTTCATTCCTGGGCTGCAGGGCAGGAGGGATGCTTGCTTTCTTTTCACAGGTTGGGGGTGGGGGGACAGGTGGCCTCATTTTTTTTTTTTTTTTTTTTGAGATGGGTTCACTTTGTTGCCAGGCTGCAGTGCACTGGCTCCATCTCGGCTCACTGCAACCTCCACTTCCCAGGTTCAAGTGATTCTCCTGCCTCAGCCTCCCAAGCAGCTGGGACTACAGGTGTGCGCCACTAGCACAGCTAAATTTTTTTGTTTTATTTTTAGTAGAGACGGGGGTTTCACCAAGTTGGCCAGGATGGTCTTGATCTCCTGACCTCGTGATCCGCCCACCTAGGCCTCCCAAAGTGCTGGGATTAAAGGCGTGAGCCACCGCACCTGACCTGTCCTCATTCCTTGACCATACACAGTCCTGAGCCCTCTGAGGGTGGAAAGCTGGGGAAACACAGAAAAATGAGATCATGGTCTAGTGAGAGAGACAGACAAGCACCAAGTCATGTATCACTGTGCAGGGTGATACATGGAGAGATGGGGGAAATACAGGGCTCTGGGGACCAAGGAGCGAGGGCCGAGGGGCTGCCCAGGGCCAGTCAGGGAGGCCAAGCCCTAGCTCAGCCCAGAGCAGGGCCCAAACAAAAGCCCAGACTGAGAGCACATGGCCCAGCCAGCCTCCCCCTCCCAGGAGGCTACCAGTTGAGTACAAAGTGCAAGGCGCATTGGCAAACTGGGTCCCAGATCCAGTGCTGCCATAGCACAGCAGGGAGGGTGACCTTGGACAACTCCCATTCCCTCTCAGGAGTCCGTTTCCCCACCTGTACAGTTTGAAGTGGGGGAGCAAAGGGTCTGTGCAGCCAAGGACCCTGGGGATCCCCCACTGCTCCCCTGCCATCATCTCTTTCCCTCAGAACTTCCAGAGGGAGGAGCGGACTCTACCAGAAGCCCCCGGTGGGTGTTAAATTATAGGCTACGCCTGGAAATGGGACACTCGCCCCTCCTGTCCTCTGCCCTCTCCCACTCTCCAGGGCCCAGTACCGGCCCTTCTCATCATCTTTCATTAGGTCCCATCACAACCCTGTCCCAATCAAAAGTAAGACCCTACCCATCCCTTTCTCACCTCCCCCATTCTTTGCTCAGACCCCTCCCTAGGCCTCGATCCTGGCCCCGCCCCTAACCCCCAGATTCCAAGCGAGGACTCTCAGCCCCTCCCCCACGGCCCAGACCCTGGCCCCCCGCCCCTGCACCCTCGCCGTGTGCGTCTGTCCCTTCCTGGCTGGGCTCTCACCGCGCCGCAGCTGCAGCCGCAACGTCCCCGGCGCGGGGCCCCGGGCCCTCCAGCAGCAGCCGCGCCGCCACAGAGATGCTGCACAGCCGCGGAGCCATGTTGGAGCCGCGAAGGTTGCAAGAAGGCCCCACCCCCAAACCCGGGTGGCGGAGGCGGAACGCTAACAAACCCCGCCCCTCCGGCTCGCCCGCCCCCTCCACTCAACCGGTCAGGTGGGCGTGGCCCGTGGGCGTCTCCGACTCCGCAGGTGCTGGAAGTCTGGGTTCTTTTTCTTTTTTTTTTTTTTGAGACGGAGTTTCGCTCTTGTTACCCAGGCCGGAGTGCAATGGCGCGATCTCGGCTCACTGCAACCTCTGCCTCCTGGGTTCAGGCAATTCTGAACCCAGCCTGAGTTCTGCCTCAGCCTCCTGAGTAGCTGGGATTACAGGCGCGCGCCACCATGCCCAGCTAATTTTTTGTATTTTTAGTAGAGACGGAGTTTCACCATGTTGACCATGATGGTCTCCATCTCTTGACCTCGTGATCTACCCGCCTCGGCCTCCCAACGTGCTGGGGTTACAGGCGTGAGCCACCGCGCCCGGCCATGGAAGTCTGGGTTCTAATCCTCTGCGCGCTCTGCAACCTTGAAAAACCCTTTGCCAACTCTGGGCCTCAGGATCCACCTCGGTAAAATGGAAGCGTAGAACAATAATACCAAGGGTACTTTTTTTGTGTGTCTTTTTGTTTTTTTCTTTTTTGTGGAGAACGGGGTCTCACTATATTGTCCAGGCAGGTCTCGAACTCCTGGGCTCAAACTATCCTCCCTCCTCTGCCTTCCTAAGAGCTAGGATTACAGGCGTGAGCCACAGCGCCAGGCGATACCAAGGGTTCTTAACAGGGCTGTCGGGGATGTGCAGCAGAGGGTCAGTAGGAAAACCCCATGGCTTCATTTTGCCCATTGCCCAGACAGAGTGTATTTATCGAGACGGGAATTGCAATAGAGAGTTTAATTCATGCCGAGCCGGCTGAATGGGAGACCCGAGTTGTATTATTACTCGAATCGGTCTCCCTGAAAATTCAGAGACCGGGTTTTATTAAGGATAATTTGCTGGGTAGGGGGCGAGAGAGTGGAGAGTACTGATTGGGCAGATTGGAGATGCAATCATAGGGGTTGAAGCTGTTCTCTTGTGCTGAGTGGATCTCGGGGTGGGGGCCACAAGACCAGATGAGCCTGTTTATTAATCTGTGTGTTGCCAGCAGATCCATTGAGTACAGGATCAGAAAAATATCTTGAGCATCAATCTTAGGTTTTACAGTAGTAATGCTATCCCTAGGAGCAACTGGGGAAGTTTAGAATCCGTGGCCTCTACCTGCATGACTCCTAAACCACAATTTCTAATCTTGTGGCTAATTTGTTAGTCTTAGAAAGGCAGTCTGGTCCCCAGGCAAGAAGGGGGTTTATTTTGGGAGAGGGTTGTTATCTTTGTTTCAAAGTTAAACTGTAAATTTGCAGCCGTGGGCGGTGGCTTATGCCTGCAATCCCAGCACTTTGGGAGGCTAGGGTGGGTGGATCATTTGAGGTCAGGAGTTCAAGACCAGCCTGGCCAATCTGTGAAACTCTGTGTCTACTAAAAATTCAAAAAATTAGCCGGGCATGGTGGTGGTGGGCACCTGTAATCCCTGTTACTCAGGAGGCTGAGGCAGGAGAATCTCTTGAACCCAGGAGGTGGAGGTTGCAGTGAGCTGAGAACGCGCCACTAAACCCCAGCCTGGGTAACAAGAGCAAAACTCCATCTCAAAAAAACAAACAAACAGGCTGGGCATGGTGGCTCATGCCAGTAATCCCAGCACTTTGTGAGGCCAAGGTGAGTGGATCACTGGAGGTCAGGAGTTCAAGACCAGCCTGACCAACATGGAGAAACCCCGTCTCTACTAAAAATACCAAATTAGTCAGGTGTGGTGGTGCACTCCTGTAATCTGAGCTACTAGGGAGGCTGAGGTAGGAGAATTGCTTGAACCCAGGAGGAGGAGGTTGCCGTCAGCTGAGACTGCACCATTGCACTCCAGCCTGGACAACAAGAGCAAAAATTTGTCTCAAGCAAACAAAAAGACTGACAACAAGAGCAAAAATCTTGTCCAGCCTGGGCAACAAGAGCAAAAATCTGTCTCAAACAAACAAACAAAAAGTTTGACCTATGCCCAGGAATGAACAAGGACAGTTTAGGGGTTAGAAGCAAGATGGAATCAGTTAGGTCAGATCCCTTTCACTGTCATAATTTTCTCGCTGTTAAAATTTTTGCAAAGGGGGTTGCATCAGTAAGCCCCCTGAAATTGTATACAACGTGATGTCCTCCTGTGCGGTGCATTCTCTGGGGAAAGGCATCCACAGGCCAGATTTATCACGATCAAAGAAAGAAACTTCCTTACAAGTGAAGATGGGGGCAAGGCTGGCAGCTGCAGACACTATCTCCACCATCTCCTTTCCCCTTTTCTTTTTTTTTTTTTTTTTTATTTTTCTTTTTTATAAAGACGGGGTTTCACCATGTTGGTCAGGCTGGTTTTGAACTCCTGACCTCAGGTGATCCGCCCGCCTTGGCCTCCAAAGTGCTTGGATTACAGGCTTGAGCCACAGCGCCCAGCCCTCCTTTCTGCTTTTCATCCCCTTTTGACTTCTCAGCCTGAACATCCTGGGGCCTCTTTCTGCCCGGCTCTTTTGCCTGCCCTCCAAACTAATCCCTTCTCAGACCACAATTCCCCAGATCACAGACATCAGCAGTGGGTGGAGCGCCTGCAGACCAGGGAGGCAGGGGCTTTATCTACTTCCAAAGGGGAAGGGACAGCTCCCCAAAAGAATGTCCACCCACTAACTAGTGGTGGCCTCCTGCGGTGCTTGGGGTGGGGGAGTGGAGGACAGGCTTTAATTTCCTGATTCTGGCTGGGTGCAGTGGCTCATTCCTATAATCACAGCACTTTGAGAAGCCCAGGCAGGAGGATCACTTGAGACTAAGAGTTCACAACCAGTATGAGCAACATAGAATAGACCCTCATCTCTTCAAAAAAAAAAAAAAAGTTAGCTGGGCATGGTACCACACAGCTATTCAGGAGGCTGAGGTGGGAGGGTCCCTTAAGCTCAGGCATTCAAGGCAGCATTGAGCTATGATCATGCCACTGCCCTCCAGCCTGGGTGACAGAGCTAGACCCTGTCTCAAAACAACAACAACAACAACAACAAAATTCCTGATTCCTTCAGCAAATATTGACTTGGCCTGGATAGGTACTTTGCTAAGCTCTGAGACACCAAATGTGGTCAGAATAACAGGCTCCAGCCCTCTTGGGACTTAGGGTCTGGTGGCAGAGACAAAAGACTCTGGGGCAGAGGCCTAAGGCCCCTCTGTCCCATCACCTCTCCTGCCTGACACATTAAATACTTACTGAATAAGTGAAACATATGCACAAAAATATTGTTGCCACTTGTGATAGAGGCTATGAAGAAGTATGTAGAGGGCTTATAATGGGGATTAGAAGGAGGAACAAAGAGATTCTATATAGATCTGAGTATCTGTCATGACTTCTGTAAGGAAGTTAGGTTTGAATGATGATTTTGTGTGTGTTTTCTAAAATTGCTGCAATAAACATGTTTTTTGTTTTGAGACAGAGTCTTGTTCTATCACCAGGCTAGAGTGCCATGGCACGATCTCGGTTCACTGCAACCTCTGCCTCCCGGGTTCAAGCGATTCTCCTGCCTCAGCCTCCCTAGTAGCTGGGACTACAGGCATGCGCCACCGCGCTCAGCTAATTTTTGTATTTTTAGTAGAGATGGGGTTTCCCCATGTTGGCCAGGCTGGTCTTAAACTCCTGACCTCAGCTGATCCACCTACCTCACCCTCCCAAAGTGCTGGGATTACAGGCATGAGCCACCGTGCCTGGATGAAGATGTATTATTTGTATGATTTATTTAAAAAGGAAATAGTTTATCATCATGATAATCAAGATGTATTATTTGTATGATTTATTTAAAAAGGAAATAGTTTATCATCATGAAAAGTGGAATCAATTGTCAAAGGCAGACTGGGCACACTAGCTCACACTTTGTAATCCCTGCACTTTGGAAGGCCAAGGTGAAAGGATCACTGGAGCCCAGAAGTTTGAGACCAGCCTGGGCAACACAGTAAGAAGCCACCTCTACCAAAAATTTAAAAATTAACCAGGTATGGTAGTGCCTGCCTTCAGTTCCAGCTACTCAGGAGGCTGAGGTGGGAGGATCGCTTGAGCCCAGGAGGTGGGGCTACAGTGAGCCATGATTGCACCACTGCTCTCCAGCCAGGGCAACAGAGCAAGACCCTGTCTCTATTAAAAAAAACTAATAATAATTTTAAGATTAGGACTAGGTGTGGTGGCTCATGCCTGTAATCCCAGCACTTTGGGAGGCTGAGGCAGGAGGATCTACAAAAATTCAAAAAATTAGCTGAGCATGGTAGCACATGCCTGTAGTCCCAGCTACTCAGGAGGCTGAAGCAGGAGAATCACTTGAGGCCAGGAGGTCCAGGCTGTAGTGAGTTATGATTTTAATTAAATAAATAAATCAGGCTGGGTACAGTGGCTCACACCTGTAATCCCAGCACTTTGGGAGGCCAAGGCAGGTGGATCACCTGAGGTCAGGAGTTTGAGACCAGCCTGGCCAACAGGGTGAATCCCTATCTCTACTAAAATTGCAAAAATTAGACTGGGCGTGGTGACTCACGCCTGTAATCCCAGCACTTTGGGAGGCCAAGGTGGGCAGATCACCTGAGATCAGGAGCTAGAGACCAGCCTGACCAATATGATGAAACCCTGTCTCTACTAAAAATATAAAAAGTAGCCAGGCGTGGTGGCGTGTGCCTGTAATCCCAGCTACTCGAGAGGCTGAGGCAGGAGAATCGCTTGAACCCAGAAGGTGGAGGTTGCAGTAAGCCAAGATCACCCCATTACACTCCAGCCTGGGCAACAAGAGCAAAACTCTCTCAAGAAAAATAAAATATAAAAATAAAATACAAAATAAAAATACAAAAATTAGCCAGGTGTGGTGGTGCTCAGCTATAATTTTAGCTACACTGGAGACTGAGGCAGAAGAATCGCTTGAGGCAGAGGTTGCAGTCAGCCGAGATTGTGCCACTGCACTCCAGCCTGGGTGACAGAGAAAGACTCTGTCTCAAAAAAAAAAGAAAAAGAAAAATCAAAGTCAGCATGATCTTAGCAGAGTCTCCAGTCAGAGCCACTCAGGAAAAACCAGGTGGGTTGGTGGAGGCCCAGCAAATGGTGTCACGTGGTGGGAGCAGCTCTTCCCTTAGGAACCCAGTGTGACAGACTGACTGTGGAGTGGTGGAAGTGACCACCTCTGCCAGCCTGACTTTGGACCTGAGCTTCAAAGGATGAGTAGGAGTCTGCCAGGAGAGAGGGAAGGAGCAGGGGAACCTCAGAGGAAGCAATGTGTGCACAGTATGTGAAGGGGCTGCCAGAGGCGGGGCGCGGTGGCTCAGACCTGTAATCCCAGCACTTTGGGAGGGTGAGACAGGCGGATCACTTGAGGCCAAGAGTTTGAGACCAATGTGGCCAATGGCAAAACCCCATCTCTACTAAGAATACAAAAAATTAGCCAGGCATGGTGGCACACATCTGTGGTCCCAGCTACTTGAAAGGCTGAGGTATGAGAACTGCGTGAACCCAGGAGGCAGAGGTTGCAGTGAGTGGAGATTGCGCCATTGCACTCCAGCCTGGGCAACAGCAAGACTGTCTCAAAAAAAAAAAAAAGAAAGAAAAAGAAAAAAAAAAGGTGGGGGCAGTGAGGGCTCTTCCTGGAAGAAAGCACAGTTGAATATAATGAAAGGGTGGAGATTGTGTGGTGGCAGCCTCTCATTCAATACAAGGAATAATTTTCTTTTTTTCTTTTTTTTGAGATAGGGTCTCACTCTGTCACCCAGGCTGGAATGCATTGGCATGATCTCAGCTCACCACAACATCCACCTCCTAGCTCAAGGGATTCTCCTACCTCAGCCTCCTGAGTAGCTGGGATTACAGGCTTGTGTTACAACACCCAACTAATTTTTGTATTTTTAGTAGAGACGGGGTTTCGTCATATTGGCCAGGCTGCTCTTGAACTCCTTACCTCAAATGATCCACCCGCCTCAGCCTCCCAAAGTGCTGGGATTATAGGCCTGAGCCACCATGCCCAGCTGGAATAATTTTCTAACCATGGAATGGGCTGCCCTGATAACATGTCATTGAGTTGTGTCAACAGAGGTCAAGTAGCAGCACATTGGCCATGTGGTAGAGGACATTTGGCAGTCAGACCACAGGAAACCAGAACCATGGACAGGGAGGAGCCAGCCTTGCTGGTTTAGGGTGAGAGGCTCTCACCAAATCCTCGGCATTCCTGGCTGCCTCACCCTCCCTCTGAGGTGAGGAGAATGAGGGAGAACTAGCCTACAGTCTTCTTCTGCGGGTCTTAGCATTTCCAGGAAGGGGTTTCTATCTCTCTCCATCCAAACAGGGCAGGAGGGTGAAAAAAGGTGGTGCTGGGAGCATGCTTCCACCCCTGACTGGGAGAGACGGGAGACGGGCCTTCCTCCCCATCCCATATGAACTGCAGTGCAACAACTGACTAGAAGGGCAAACTCAAGGCCCCTATTCCCACCCCAGCTAGAGCGACCACATATCCCGGTTTATCCTGGACTTTCTCAGTTTTGGCACCGAAAGTCCTCCATCCCAGAAAACCCCTCAGTCCTGGAGAAACCAGAAGGTTTGGTCACCCCAGTCGGTACATGTTCTCTCCCCAGGACGTGTACCCACTCTGTCCCATAATCTTTTCCTTGCTTAACTAAATTTATTTACTCTGCTTGAAAGGGAGCGGGGGTTGGGCGCGGTAGCTCATGCCTGTAATCTCAGCACTTTGGGAGGCTGAGGTGGGTGGATCACCTGAGGACAGGAGTTCAAGACCAGCCTGGCCAATATGGTGAAACAACTCATGTCTACCAAAAATGCAAAAATTAGCTAGGCATGGTGGCGGATGCCTGTGGTCCCAGCCATTCTGGAGGCTAAGGCAGGAGAATTGCTTGAACCTGAGAGGCAGAGTTGCAGTGAGCTGACATCACGCCACTGCACTCCAGCCTGGGTGACAGAGCAAGGAAAGGGAGGAAGGGAGGGAGGGAGGAAGGAGGGAAGGAGGGAAGGAGGGAAGGAGGGAAGGAGGGAAGGAAGGAAGGAGGGAAGGAAGGGAAGGAAACAAACAAGGTGGGGTCCAAGCTCGGTGGCTCACACCTGCAATCCCAGCACACTGGGAGGCCCAGGTAGGAGGATTTACTTGAGGCCAGGATTTCAAGACCAACCTGGGATACATAGTGAGATGCCCATCTCTACTAAAAATTAGAAAATGAACTGAGCATGGTAGTGTGTGCCTATAGTTCCAGCTATTCAGGAGGCTGAGGTGGGAGGATGGCTAGAGCCCAGGAGGTAGAGGTTGCAGTAAGCCAACATTGCGCTACTGCACTCCAGCCTGGGTGACAGAGCCAGACCATCTCAAAAAAAAAAAAAATCCACCAATAAAAAGTGGCTGGGCACAGTAGCTCACACCCATAATCCCAGCACTTTGGGAAGCTGAGGCAGGAGGATCACTTGAGTTCAAGACCAGCTTCGGTAACATAGAGAGACCCCATCTCTACAAAAATCATTTTAAAATATTTAAAATAATAGTCCCAGCTACTCGGGAGGCTGAGGACAGAGGATTGCCTAAGCCCAAGAAGGCAAGGCTTCAGTGAGCCATGATTGTGCCACTGTACTCCAGCCTGGGCGACAGAGTGAGACCTTGTCTCAAAAAAAAAAAAAAATATTGGCCTGGTGTGGTGGCTCATGCCTGTAATCCCAGAACTTTGGGAGGCCGAGGCGGGCAGATCACCTGAGGTCAGGAGTTCGCGACCATCCTGGCCAACATGGTGAAACACCAACTCTACTAAAAATACAAAAATTAGCCAGGTGTGGTGGTGGTTATCTGTAATCCCAGCTACTTGGGAGGCTGAGGCAGGAAAATCGCTTGAACCCAGAAGGCAGAGGTTGCAGTGAGCCGAGATCCCACCACTGCACTCCAGCCTAGGTGACAGAGCAAGACTCCATCTTGAAAAAAAAAAGTCCACAAATAGGATTTAGACAAATTCCAATTAGTGTGGAATAAATTACCCCAAATCTTAGCAGCTTGAAACAATCAGCATTTATGATCTCACATAGTTGCTAAGGGTCAGGAATTCTGGAGTGGGTGGTTAGCTGGGGTGGTTCTGGCTCAGGGGGTCTCATAAGGCTGTAATCAAGATACTAGCTTGGGTTATGGTCATCTGAAGACTTGACCAAGGCAGGAGAATCCCCTTCTAAGGTTAGCCATTCACACACCTGGCAAATTAGTGCTGGTGGCTGGCAGGAGACCTCAGTTCCTTGCCACATGGGCTTCTCCAGAGGGCTGCTTGAGTGTCCTCACCATATGGCTGCTGGCTGCCCCCAGAGTGAGTGATCCTAGAAAAACTAAGGTGAAACCTTCAAGGACTTTAGTGATCTGGCCTTGGAAGTCACACTCTGTCGATTTTGTACATCCCATTGGTTGGACATGCAGCCCTCCTCAGCAGGAGTCAGGGTCTTGTTCTGTTGCCCAGGCTGGAGGGCAGTGGCACAATCATAGCTCACTGAAGTCTCCAACTCCTGGGCTCAAGCAGTCCTTCTGACTCAGCCTCCTGAGTAGCTAGGACTGCAGGCACGCGCCATCCACGCTCAGAATGTAAATATCAACACGTGAGCAGGGCTGCATGTCTAACCAATGGGTATAAATATCAACATGCGAGAGTCACGTGAGCCATCCTGGAGGCTGGCTAGCACAATTAGCTTTTTACTAGGCCCAACTTTATTGGGGTTGGACTCAGTTCTTCTAGCTGTCTTCTACAAGAAGGCCTCCCACTGTCCTCTGTCCTAGGATCTCTCTCTCTCTGAAGTTCCTTTCTGCCCACCACTATGTCTGTGACATCTCTTTCTCCTGAACGTGTCTCCTACCCGCCCCTCCTGCAGGGAGCTGACCCCTCCTCTCCTGCCCTCCTCCCTTCCCAAAGCTGCCCTCACGGAATCTACCTTTATAACTCTTTGCCAAGGTCTGTTGTCCAATCTGCAAAACGATATGAGAGGAGCCAGAGACAAAGACAGATGGGCAGAGCCAGGCGGAGAGGAACAGGCAGGTTCATAAGTGTAAAATATCGACAAACCTGCCATCATCCATTCCCAGGGACAAATAGATCATCACTAAATGAGCTACAGACGAGCAAAGAGACAAATTACCCAGCTGTGGCAGTGTCACCTGCTCCTTATTGATGGGCTTTTATGCTCAGACCCAACTGCTCTCTGAGAACTGTATTCTTCAGCTCCTATGGGACCCCAAACAGGAGAGAAAGGGAAAAGAAAGCTTTTGGTTTTTTTTCTTGAGACGAAGTTTCACTCTTGTTGCCCAAGCTGGAGTGCAATGGCGCAATATCAGCTCACTGCAACCTCCACCTCCTGTGTTCAAGTAATTCTCCTGCCACAGCCTCCTGAGT
Organism: Aotus nancymaae; assembly: GCF_030222135.1. Taxonomy (NCBI): domain Eukaryota; kingdom Metazoa; phylum Chordata; class Mammalia; order Primates; family Aotidae; genus Aotus; species Aotus nancymaae. Next base: position 4,485,661 of record NW_026988491.1, read on the forward strand.
AGCTGGGATTACAGGCGCATGCCACCACGCCTGGCTAATTTTTTGTGAAACGGGGTTTCACCATGTTAGCCAGGCTGGCCTTGAACTCCTGTCCTTAGGTGATCCTCCTGCTTCTGCCTCCCAAAGTGCTGAGATTACAGGAGTGAGCTACCACGCCCAGCAAGGAAGCTTTTATGTCTCACCTGGGGCAAAAGCCACAGAGCCAAGTCCCAGCCTTTCTGGACTATGCATCATATGCAGATATGAATGATATGCCTTTGACACAGTGCCACATAAAAACATTAACAAGCCAGGCACAGTGGTTAATGCCTATAATCTTTGGGAGGCTGAGGCGGGCGGATCATGAGGTCAGGAGTTCGACACCAGCCTGGCCAACAGGTGAAACCCCATCTCTACTAAAAATACAAGAATTAGCCAGGTGTGGTGGCTCACACCTGTTATCCCAGCTACTCAGGAGGCTGAGGCAGGAGAATCACTTGAACCTGGGAGGTGGAGGTTGCAGTGAGCGGAGATCATGCCACTGCACTCCAGCCTGGGCAACAGAGGGAGACTCCGTCTCAAAAAAAATTTAACAGCCAGGCGTGGTGGCTCACGCCTGTAATCCCAGCACTTTGGGAGGCCGAGGTGGGTGGATCACGAGGTCAAGAGATCGAGACCATCCTGGTCAACATGGTGAGACCCCGTCTCTACTAAAAACACAAAAAATTAGCTGGGCACGGTGGTGCGTGCCTGTAATCCCAGCTACTCAGGAGGCTGAGGCAGGAGAATTGCCTGAACCCAGAAGGTGGAGGTTGCGGTGAACTGAGATCGCGCCATTGCACTCCAGCCTGGGTAACAAAAGCGAAACTCCGTCTCAAAAAAAAAAAAATTAACAAAGTGCCACTCTGCATATAGATTATAAATAATACAAATGCTAGGGGAAAAATTAACTCTTTAAGTATGGAAAAATTTCAAAGCTGGAGTGGATTATAAACTGTGTTTATGCTATTGCCACAAGGTGGCGCCATTTTAGCAAAAAAGCAAATGCCCACATCCTGTCATTACTGAGCAAATCACACGGTTGTTGACGTGCTTGGGACACTAGCAATTGCTTTTTGTGCTGCTATTTGGCCAGGCACTGTTATTATAAACCACTTAAAAAGGCTATCACAACATCATTCAAGCATTCCTGAAGGAGAGAGGCTAGTGCTGAAAAGCACGTCCTCAAATCAATACCTTTGGAGTGGATATTGGACATGATGAGACACCGTGAAGAAGACCGAACCATCTCCATGACAGGTGGTGCTGTTAATTTAGAAGACTGCCTGCAGGTACAGATAATGCTGCGAAGATACAAAGCAGGATCAAAAGCAAAAATGTGGTCAGATGGTTGTGCAGATTTATGAGCTATGTTAGTGCATTTCATCTCCTACTTGTATTCTTGGAACACAAAGTTTTGAATCATGTGAAATTTACAGTAGGCATCCTTCTTGTAAAATATGACATTCGAATTAGAGAGGTTGGCCAGGCGTGGTGCTCACTCCTGTGATCCCAGCACTTTGGGAGGCAGAAGTGGGCGGATCACCTGAGGTCAGGAGTTCGAGACCAGCCTGGACAACACGGTGAAACCCCATCTCTACTAAAAATACAAAAATTACCCGGGTGTGGTGGCACACGCCTGTAATACCAGCTACTCAGGAGGCTGAGGCAGGAGAAGCGCTTGAACCTGGGAGGTGGAGGTTGCAGTGAACCCAGATTGAGCCACTGCACTTCAGCCTGGGCAACAGAGCGAGACTCCACATGCCTTGGTCTCCCAAAGCACTGCGATTACAGGTGTAAGCCACTGTGCCCGGCCTGTGCATGGCACTTTAATACCAGCATAATATTCTATCACATCTGTTTTTATTCTTGGCCCTTCCTGACCTCCCTTCTGAGAGTCAAACACATACCTAGCTGGACATCCTCCCAGGAACATTAAATTTGGCATTTTGGGCCAAATTAGCTAAGTGCCTAGAACCTGGTAAGTCCATAAAAATGAGCTATTACCGATCATGAGTGTCACTTTTTAGTCCCTGCTATCTGATCCACCTCCGTTTGCTACTCCTCGTTGCGTTTCCAGTGTCACTTATTTTCTGTTAGCCTTGGCCCTGGGTTAATGGCCTGATTTGTTGTCCTTTGGGGATCCCAGAAAAACCCAACACAGCTCTCCCACCTGCAGGGAAGAACTGAAGCAACAATAATGAAGACACTCCCATGCCAAGCCCATTCTGCCCTAAACAATCAGTTTTGGTGGGGAGAATTTGCTAGCAGAAGGCAGGACGTAAAGTTCTTATGGCAGCCTCACTGGGTGTGCCAGCAAACCATTCGAGACCTGGCCAGTGCTTCCTAGCACTGCAGGGGTCTGTGCAGAAAAGGCGGATTTATATCGTTAATATACTGTTAACAGTAACAATGTCTGCTGAGTGCTCTAGAACTGTAATTCGTATTTCCTGAGGCTGTGGTAGGCAGAATTTGGAAGCAGGGCAGCACAGTGCTAACCAGCAGGTTTTGGGTGGGACAGACCTTGGTTTGAGTCCTAACATTGCCTTTCACTCTCTGTGTTATAGCCAGTGAGTGGCTCTATCGTATCTCTCAGTATCTTCACCTGTGGAATTGGGGGGCGGGTGATGCTAACGCCTGCTAACATTTATGAAGTGCTTATTGTTCAGTTAAAATACAGTAGACCAGGCACAGTGGCTCATGCCTGTAACCCCAGCACTTTGGGAGGCCATGGTGTGCAGGTCACCTGAGCTCAGGAGTTCGAGACCAGCCTGACCAACGTGGTGAAACCTTGTCTCTACCAAAAATATAAAAATTAGCTGGGTGCGGTGGCAGGTGCCTGTAATCCCAGCTACTTGGGAGGCTGGGGCAGGAGAATCGTTTGAACCCAGGAGGCGGAGGTTGCAGTGAGTTGAGACCACACCATTGCACTCCAGCCAGGGCAACAAGAGTGAAACTCTGTCTCAAAACAAACAAAAAACCACAGTAAATTGTCTCTATTTGACTACTAAGAGCTATTTTAAAATAGAATTTGTTAGTTATCTAAGTACGGAAAGGTGTAATTCTCCCGTTATAACCCTTGATGACACTAAATAAATAATACATGAATATGGTTCAAAAATGGGCATCAAAGAGTATAAAATGAAGAATGCTTTCATTTTCCACTCAAAGATTGCAATTTCATAGGATGCCAGGCTCCGTTCTAAAGCCTTATGCTTATTCAATGTGCTGAAACTTAACAACCTCACGAGGTAGGTACAACCATTAATAATAATAATTCCAGGCCGGGCATAGTGGCTCACGCCTGTAATCCCAGCACTCTGGGAAGCCGAGGCGGGCGGATCACCTGAGGTCCAGAGTCCCAGACCAGCCTGACCAACATGGAGAAACGCCGTCTCTACTAAAAATACAAAATTACCCGGCGTGGTGGCATATGCCATCTAATCCCAGCTACTTGGGAGGCTGAGGAAGGAGAATTGCTTGAACCTGGGAGAAGGTTGCGATGAGCCAAGATCGCGCCACTGCACTCCAGCCTGGACGACAAGAGCGAAACTCCGTCTCAAAATAATCATCATCATCATCATTCTAAAAGGAAGCAGAGGGATCTGGCGGAAAAGTGCCAGCAACCTAACAGGCCTCCACAAGTGTCTTGAAAGTTTGAGAAGCGTAGAGATCGGTATATGTTGATTAACTGCCAAACAAGAATACGAGTGTCCGAAACGCGATCCCCTGGGGCGCCACAATCGAAGCCTACTTGAACCGAAAGAGAGTCCCTCCCTGGGCCAAGGAAGGACCCAATTCCCAGGCCCCGGATCCAGCCTCTACGTGGTTTCCCAAGAAAGGCGCGCGGAGGTCCGCTGCCTCAACCAGTCTTGCTAGGGTACGCACAAAAGCGTTCCGAGTGACTGCCACTGTAGCCACTCAACGCCTAGCCCAGGCCTGCTCTTGCAGTTAGACTGAAACTTTCCATTGGTGAAGTCACCCCGAAGGAGGCGGGACGGAGCGGGAAAATCCTGCGTGCCTTGGCCTTCTCAGCCAATCGCAGCGTCCAGGCGGCAGCCTCCAGTTTGGTTGCGCTGAGCGTAGTGGTTTGAGAGACCTGAGGGCGGGGCCGGGAGCGGGCCCCGGGCGGTGGGGAGGGTACGCTTCCCGCGGGCGCGCGGAGTGACGACGGTGACAGCCACGCGCGCGCGTACGCTCCCGACTGTCGCGCGCCCCCGCAACCCCAGTCGGCCACTGAGAGGCGCGCGGAGTCTGGGCCGCTGCGGTCTAGGGTTCCAGTCCTGAGGCGTTCCCGGCATCTTTGGCCCCAATCCCAGAGTGCCAGGTCGCGCCTGCACGGACGATCTCGGCTCCCTTGCCCTCCCTGCCGCTGTCAGGGCCCGCCCCCCAACTCCCCTTTCCGCCCAGGCAGGGTCCTCGCGGCCCATGCTGGCCGCTGGGGACCCACGCAGCCCAGACCGTTCCCGGGCCGGCCAGCCGGCCACCATGGTGGCCGTGAGGCCTGTGCAGCAACTCCAGGGGGGCTAAAAGGCTCAGAGTGAAGGCCTTGGGGCGCGAGGGTCCCGGGCTTGAGCCCCGCGCCATGGCCGGGGCCATCGCTTCCCGCATGAGCTTCAGCTCTCTCAAGAGGAAGCAACCCAAGACGTTCACCGTGCGGATCGTCACCATGGACGCCGAGATGGAGTTCAATTGCGAGGTAACCGGCCGGCAGTCCCGACTGCCGCGGTGACAGTCGAGGTGGACGCTCGAGAGGTTCTGTTTATATCATCTTATGGGTGTAGCTGGAGACGGGCAGAACCGGAAGGGGCCAACTAGGCCCAAAACCTCGTGTTAAAGATGATTGCTGCTTTTTTTCATAGGGCTTTTGGGTTTTAGCATTTCCTGAAGGTTATTTTCATTCATTGTCATTGGAAGAAGCTGGATGCTTTTGTGATAGCAAATTCTGGATTTCAGTGTGAGGTTTAAGTTAGGCTTACGCTTAAACGCTTGAAAGTTTATTACTTTATTATGTAATATTGTTATGTTCCCAGGTATTAAAAGTTGCCTCTTGTTTATTGGAAAGCCTATACTTGTTTCCCTTTTCCAAAGCTTACATATTCTGGAAAAAAACCCTTTGAGGAACAAGATAATATACTTACTTTCCACATAGTTTCCAACATGATGATAACAGCTATCAATTGTTCAGTATTTTCAAAGTGCCAGACATTTGCACATTTAATCCTCAGATCAACACATTTATCCAGTAAATGGCAAGGTGGGGTTTTGAACCAAGCTCACAGCCAGTACAGTACTGCTTCTCAAGTAATTTAAGTTCTTGCTACTAAAAGTGTGGTTTGTGGACCAACAGCATTGGCAGCAGTGAGCAAGGGTTGGCATGCTTTTTCTGTACAGGACCACATAGTAAATATTTTCAACTTTGTAGGCTAGAGAATCTCTGTTGGAGCTATTCCACTCTTCAACTCTACAATTGTTACACAAAAGAAGCCTTAGATAAGATCAGCTTCTAGCATGACAGCTTAAGGAACCCATTCCTCTGTAAAACTGGTGAAAAATCTTTTTTATTTTATTTTGTTTTGAGACAGAGTCTCACTATCACTCAGGCTGGCATGCAGTAGCATCATCACAGCTCACTGCAACCTCAGCCGACCTCCATGTCTCAATCAGTCCTCCTGCCTCAGCCTCTTGTGCCACCACGCCTGGTTAATTTTTTTTTTTTTTTTGAGAGGGAGTCTTGCTCCTTCACCCAGTCTGGAGTGCAATGGCGCGATCTCCTGCCTCAGCCTCCCAAGTAGCTGGGATTACAGGTGTGTGCCACCACGCTGGGCTAATTTTTGTATTTTTAGTAGAGATGGGGTTTCGCTATGTTAGCCAAGCTGGTCTCGAACTCCTTACCTCATGATCTGCCCAACAGGGCCACCTAAAGTGATGGGATTATGGGCGTGAGCCAACGCACCCAGCCTCATCTAGCTAATTTTTGTGTTTTTTTTTGTAGAGACAGGGTTTTGCCATGTTGCCCAGGCTGATCTTGAATTCCTGAGCTGACCCCATCTGCTCACCTTGGCCTCCCAAAGTGGTGGGATTACAGACAGGAGCCACCAGGCCTGACCAAAAAATTCTTTTTTAAAATCAACTATTTAAACCCTCTGGCAATGGTCCTGAGGGCAAACAACAAATGAAGAAACACCTATTTAAGAAAATCTGCAAATTCAGTAAGAAAGATGAGAGGCTATGGTATGAACTAAGATCATTCCCTCCTCACCCACTCCTAGCTTAGTGAGTAGAGCTTCTACTCCAGACTACTGCAAACTAACACAGGGCACCGCTCCCTCAGCTCCCAATCAGATGCTTTCTTCCCAGGAAAAGCAGGATATCAGCATTTCTCATCCTACCCAGAGCTACTTGTTGTTGAGGTTAAAACCTGAGTGAGTGCAGTTGAAAGTTGGAGCTCCCTTCTTCCACCTAGTACCTACTTGTGGAACAGGACTGTACCTTGGGCATGGCATACTGAAATTACTGGGGCGCCAATTGCTCATGCCCTAGTTCTGGCAAGCTAAGACCTCAGGTTATTTATTTATTTATTATTTTTTTGAGACAGAATCTCGCTCTGTTGGTCAGGCTGGAGTGCAATGGCATGATCTCTACCTCCTAGGTTCAAGCGATTCTCCTGCCTCAGCCTCCCGAGTAGTTGGGATTATAGGCGCGTGCCACCATGCCTGGCTAATTTTTGTATTTTTAGTAGAGATAGGGTTTCACCATGTTGGCCAGGTTAGTCTCGGACTCCTGACCTCAGGTGATCTGTCCACCTCAGCCTCCCAAAGTGCTGGGATTACAGTTATGAGCCACCGCGCCCAGCGGAGACCTCAGGTTATTGCGGTCCCCTGCCTCCTTCCACCAAGTGCTCAATTCCTAGACTGAGGGTATCTCTCAGAGAGAAGCTTTCCACAGTCCTTCCACATAGCTCCAGAGCCTTGGCTCCCAGATTTTGCCTGAGGAGAGAAGCAGGCCTTAAAACAGATAGCTCCTAATCTCTTTCCAATGGAAGTGACTTCATTTGCAACACAGTGTGGAGAAATTCATGCCTAAGGGCAATCTGGAGATGGGAAGGTTTTGGTAAGAGGCAATTGGGAGATCTGTGGTCTTGGAGATGCAGCCTAGACTGCAGGGCTCCTGGTTTGCTGGGAAGAACTGGGGAATAAGACAGCTGGGAGAGCCGGGCGTGGCGGCTCAGGCCTGTAATCCTAGCACTTTGGGAGGCTGAGGTGGGTGGATCATCTGAGGTCAAGAGTTCAAAACCAGCCTGGCCATCATGGTGAAACCCCATCTTTTTTAAAAAAAAAAAAAAAAAGGCAGCTGGGAGAAGCCCTTCCAGGATCAGAAGGATCAAATATTGACCACAGGCCAGGCGTGGTGGCTCAAGCCTGTAATCCCAGCACTTTGGGAAGCTGAGGCCGGCAGATCATTGAGGTCAGGAGTTTGAGACCAGCCTGGCCAACATGGTGAAGCCCCGTCTCTACTAGAAATACAAAAATTAGTCGGGCATGGTGGCACGTGCCTGTAATCCTAGCTACTTGGGAGGCTGAGGCAGGCACGTGAACCCGGGAGGTGGAAGTTGCAGTGAGCTGAGATCATGCCACTGTACTCCAGCCTGGGTGACAGAGTGAAACTCTGTCCTGTCACAAAAAAAACCAAAACACTGACCACAGACCTCTAAGGTGACAGATGTCCCACCTGCCCTGGTTCTTTCATTATACATTGCAATTCATGCATCAAAATACCACAGGTACCCGCAACATATGTACAACTATTATGAATCAATAAAAACCAATTTGAAAAGTAAAGTATGTGGCAGAGGTAGGAAAAAACGCTTTCCTCCAAACAGCCACAATTTGATTATATTGGTTTACAGAGTAAGAGCAAGTTATGCTTCAGTGCATTGCTGAAAATAATAGAACAATAAGCCACAATTAGTGGAACTTCATAGCTGGGTGTGGTCAAGGAGAGAAAAGAAGAGAACCCTACCAAAACCACTGTCATCCCAGGGTGAGTATTGGTATACCCAAAGTTGCACCTCCCTGAGAAGCAATGTCATAGGCCTTAACACTCTCGAGGGTAAACAGATTTCACTCAAATAATCCAGCCAGGCACTAAACAAATAAATAACAATTAGCCCTGGAGAGGGGTACCAGTCCCCAGACTTGCTACAGTATATTATCTAAAATGTCCAGTTTCCAACAAAAAATTGTGAGACATACAAAGAAACAGGAAAATATGACACATACACTAGGAAAAAGCTGGCAACAGAAATTGCCTGTGAGACAAGGGGCCAGATTTAATCAAAAAAGATTTCAAACTAGCCATTATATATGTATATATTCACAGTATTAAAGGAAAGGATGATGACAAAGAAGGAAGGTATGATATTGTTGAATCAATTAAAGAATATCAATAAAGATATAGGAATTATAAAAAATGAATCAAATGAAAATTCTGGAGTTTAAAGTACAATAACAAATTTAAAAATTCACTAGAGGGCCAGGTGCGGTGGCTCACGCCTGTAATCCCAGCACTTCTGGAGGCCAAGGCCGGCAGATCACAAGGCCAAGAGATTGAGACCATGCTGGCCAATATGGTGAAACCCCATCTCTACTCAAAATACAAAAATTAGCCGGGCGTGGTGGCACGCGCCTGTAGTCCCAGCTACTCAGGAGGCTGAGGCAGAAGAATCGCTTGAACCCGGGAGGCGGAGGTTGCAGTGAGCCGAGATTGCGCCACTGCATTCCAGCCTGGCGCCTGGTGACAGAGCGAGACTCTGTCTCAAAAAAAAAAAAAAATTCACTAGAGGGACTCAATAATAGATTTGAACTGAGTGAAGAAAGAATTAGTGAATTTGAAAATAGATTGATGATAGGGCGGGCACGGTGGCTCACGCCTAATTATATAGGTCAGGAATTCGAGACTAGTTTGACCAACATGGTGAAACCCCATCTCTACTAAAAATACAAAAATTAGCCAGGCAAGGTGGCATGCGCCTGTAATCCCAGCACTTTGGGAGACCAGGAAGGCAGATCACGAGGTCAGGAGATCCAGACCATCCTCATTAACACCGTGAAACCCCGTCCCTACTAAAAAATATAAAAAATTAGCTGGGCGTGGTAGCGTGCGCCTGTAGTCCCGGCTACTAAGGAGAATCGCTTGAACCTGGGAGGCGGAGGTTCCAGTGAGAGAAGACCACGCCACTGTACTCCAGCCTGGGTGACAGATCGAGACTCTGTCTCAAAAAAAAAAAAAAAGAAAAAGAAAAAAAAAAAGACAGTATGAATGCATATTTTTCTCCTTCTCTTAACTGAAACAATTGTATAAAATAGCATGTATGTAATGTTCCGGGGCTGGGCGCGGTAGCTCACGCCTGTAATCCCAGCACTTTGGGAGGCTGAGGCGGGCGGATCACAAGGTTAAGAATTCGAGATCAGTTTGACCAACATGGCGAAACCCCGTCTCTACTAAAAATACAGAAATTAGCCGGGTTAGGTGGCATGCGCCTGTAATCCAGCATCCCGGGAGGCCAGACGGGCAGATCACCAGGTCAGGAGATCCAGACCATCTTGGTTAACACCGTGAAACCCAGTCTCTACTAAAATATACAAAAAATTAGCTGAGCGTGGTAGTGCGCGCCTATAGTCCCAGCTACTTCGGAGAATCGCTGGAACCTGGGAGGAGGTTCCAGTGAGAAGAGACCACGCCACTGCACTGAAGCCTGGGCGACAGAGCGAGACTCCGTCTCAAAAAAAAAGTATGAATGCATATTTTTCTCCTTCACTTAACTGATTTAAGAAACAATTGTATAAAATTGCCGGGGGCGGTGGTGCGTGCCTGTAGTCCCAGCTACTCGGGAGGCTGAGGTGGGAGGATCTCTTGAGCCCAGGAATTCTGGGCTGTAGTGCGCTATGCCTATCGGGTGTCCGCACTAAGTTCGGCTTCAATATGGTGACCTCCCTGGATCAGGGGACCACCAGCTTTCCTAAGGAGGGGTGAACTGGCCCAGGTCGGAAACAGAGCAGGTTAAAACTCCGGCGTTGGTCGGTAGTCGGATCCTGCCTGTGAATATCCACTGCACTCCAGCCTGGGCAACATAGCGAGACCCGGTCTCTTAAAAAATAAATAAATAAATATTTAAAAAAGAAAAAGAAACAATTGTATAAAATAGCATGTATATAATGTTCCAGGGCCGGGCTCAGTGGCTCACGCCTGTAATCTCAGCACGTTGGGAGGCTGAGGCAGGCGGATCACAAGGTCAGGAATTTGAAACCAGTTTGACCAACATGGTGAAACCCCATCTCTACTAAAAATACAGAAATTTGCCGGGTTAGGTGGCATGCACCTGTAATCCCAGCATCCCGGGAGGCCAGACGGGCGGATCACGAGGTCAGGAGATCCAGACCATCCTGGCTAACCGTGAAACCCAGTCTCTACCAAAATGTACAAAAAATTAACTAGGCGTGGTAGCGTGCGCCTGTAGTCCCAGCTACTCGGGAGGCTGAGGTGGGGGATCTCTTGAGCCCAGGAATTCTGGGTTGCAGTGCGCTATGCCTATCGGGTGTCCGCACCAAGTTTGGCATCAGTATGGTGACCTCCCGGGAGCGGGGGACCACCAGGTTGCCTAAGGAGGGGTGAACCGGCCCAGGTCGGAAATGGAGCAGGTCAAAACTCCGGTGTTGATCAGTAGTAGGATCCTGCCTGTGAATATCCACTGCACTCCAGCCTGGGCAACATAGCGAGACCCCGTCTCTAAAATTAAATAAATAAATAAATAAAATTTTTAAAAAGAAAAGAAAAACAATTGTATAAAATAGCATGTATATAATGTTCCAGGGCTGTGTGCAGTGGCTCACGCCTGTAATCCTAGCACTTTGGGAGGTTGAGGAGGGCGGATCACAAGGTCAGGAATTCGAGATCAGGTTGACCAACATGGCGAAACTCCGTCTCTACTAAAAATACAGAAATTAGCCGGGTTAGGTGGCATGCGCCTGTAATCCCAGCATCCCGGGAGGCCAGACGGGTAGATCACGAGGTTAGGAGATCCAGACCATCCTGGCTAACACCATGAAGCCTCGTCTCTACTAAAATACACAAAAAATTAGCTGGGCATAGTAGCGCCTGTAGTCCCAGCTACTCGGGAGAATCGCTGGAACCTGGGAGGAGGTTCCAGTGAGAAGAGACCACGCCACTGCACTGCAGCCTGGGTGACAGAGCGAGACTGTCTCAAAAAAAAAAAAAAAAGTATGAATGCATATTTTTCTCCTTCTCTTAACTGATTTAAAAAACAATTGTAGCAAAAAAGAAAGAAAGAAAGAAAGAAAAACAATAAATAAATAAATAAACAAACAAAAAAAACAATTATATAAAATTGCCGGGCCCTGTGGTGCGTGCCTGTAGTCCCAGCTACTCCAGAGGCTGAGGTGGGAGGATCGCTTGAGCCCAGGAATTCTGGGCTGTAGTGTGCGCTATGCCAATCGGGTGTCCGCACTAAGTTCGGCATCAATATGGTGACCTCCCGGAAGTGGGGGACCACCAGGTTTCCTAAGGAGGGGTGAACCAGCCCAGGTCGGAAACAGAGCAAGTGAAAGCTCCAATGTTGATTTGTAGTCAGATCGTGCCTGTGAATATACACCACACAACAGCCTGGGCAACATAGCGAGACCCGGTCTCTAAAATAAATAAATAAATAAAAATTAGAAGAAAAAAGAAAAGAAAAGAAAAGAAAAACAATTGTAGGGCGCGGTGGCTCATGCCTGTAATCCCAGCACTCTGGGAGGCTGAGGCGGGCGGATCACAAGGTCAGGAATTCGAGACCAGTTTGACCAACATAGTGAAACCCCGTCTCTACTAAAAATACAAAAATTGGCCGGGCACGGTGGCTCGCGCCTGTATTCCCAGCACTTTGGGAGGCCAAAGCGGGTGGATCACCTGAGGTCAGGAGTTCGAGTCCATCCTGATCAACATGGTGAAATCCTTGTCTCTTAAAAAAAAAAAAATCCAAAAATTAGCTGAGCGAGATGTCATGCGACTGTAATCCCGGCTACTCAGGAGGCTGAGGCGGGAGAATCACTTGAACTTGGGAGGTGGAGATTGCTGTGAGCCGAGATCACCCCACTGCACTCCAACCTGGGTGACAGGGCGAGACCATATCAAAAATAATAATAATAGTAGTGTTCTGTTAGGCTTATAAAAAATATGAAGTATGTGTAATGCATTTGCCAATAACAGCACAAAGGAGCTGGGTGGGAGCAAAGCTCTATGGGCTGAAGAAATGGCTGCAGCTCGTAAAATAATAACTATAACAATGTTTTATTGGGTATGTAAGTTTAATAGATGGATGTGTAATAGATGTATGTATAACAATAAGGCTGTGAAAAAGGGGGAAAAGGAATGGGATTATATAGGCATAACTCCTATAAAACTATATATCACTGGAATTAAGCTAATATAAACTGGAAGCTGATTCTTTTTTTTTTTTTTTTGAGACGGAGTCTTGCTCTGTCACCCAGGCTGGAGTGCAGTGGCATGATGTCAGTTCACTGCAACCTCCACCTCCTTGGGTTCAAGCAGTTCTCCTGTCTCAGCATTCTGAGTAGCTGGGATTACAGGCGTGCACCACCACTCCCAGCTAGTTTTTGTTTTTTGTTTTTTGTTTTTTTTTTTGAGACGGAGTTTCCCACTTGTTACCCAGGCTGGAGTGCAATGGCGCGATCTCGGCTCACTGCAACCTCCGCCTCCTGGGTTCAGGCAATTCTGCCTCAGCCTCCTGAGTAGCTGGGATTACAGGCACGCACCACTATGCCCAGCCAATTTTTGTATTTTTTTTAGTAGAGACGGGGTTTCACCATGTTGACCAGGATGGTCTCGATCTCTTGACCTCGTGATCCACCCGCCTCGGCCTCCCAAAGTGCTGGGATTACAGGCTTGAGCCACCGCGCCTGGCCCTGTTTTTGTTTTTTTTTTTTTTTTTGAGATGGAGTCTTGCTCTGTCTCCCAGGCTCTAGTGCAGTGGCACAATATCGGCTTACTGCAACCTCTGCCTCCTAGGTTCAAGCAATTCTCCTGCCTCAGCCTCCCAAGTAGCTGGAACTACAGGAGCATCCCACCATGCTTGGCTAAATTGTGTATTTTTAGTAGAGATGGGGTTTCACCATATTGGTCAGGCTGGTCTTGAACTCCTTACCTCATGATCTGCCTACCTCAGCCTCCCAAAGTGCTAGGATTACAGGTGTGAGCCACTGAGCCCGGCCTAATTTTTGTATTTTTTAGTAGAGACAGGGTTTCACCATGTTGGCCAGGCTGGTCTTAAACTCCTGACCTTAGGTGATCTGCCCACCTCAACCTCCCAAAGTGAGGAGATTACAGGTGTGAACCACCTTGCCCGGCCAATCTGAAGCTGATTCTGATATGTTGAGATTATATAATAAATCCCAGAGCAACCACTTAAAAAACAAAAAAAAGTAAAACAAAAAAAAAGTAAAAATCATTCTTAGCTCTCAGGCCACACAGAAATAGGTGGTGGGTTGGATTTGTCCTGTGGGCCATAATTTGCTGATCTCTGACCTAAGTTACTATTTGATAGATGTTAGATGTTGTGAGAGGGTATGAGAGACTAGACTGTAAGGAAAGAGGGGTTTGGTTTTTTTTTTGAGACAGAGTCTCACTCTGGTGCCCAGGCTGGAGTGCAGTGGGGCAATCTTGGCTCACTGCAACCTCCACCTCCTGGGTTCAAGTGATTCTCCTGCCTCAGCCTCCCAAATAGCTGGGATTACAGGTACATGCCACCATGCCTGGCTAATTTTTGTATTTTTAGTAGAGACGACGTTTTGCCTTGTTAGCCAGGCTGTTCTTGAACGCCTGACTTCAGGTGATCTGCCCTCCTTGGCCTCCCAAAATGCTGGGATTACAGGTGTGAACTACCATGTCCAGCCAGGAAAGGGATTTTTTATGACATTTCTTCAGCCATAATTTTGCCAGGAAAAACTCTTCTTTTTTCTTCATTAAGCAGATCTCAGACCCAAAGATGACAGACAATATTACCAGCTAGAGCAAGGTTTTTCAACCTTGGCACTATTGACATTTTGGCTGAATAATTCTTTGTTGTGGGGAGCTGTCTTGTGTATTCTAGGATGTTCAGCAGCATCTCTGCCTTCTACCTACTAGATGTCAGTAGCATTCCCTCACCCCACCCCAGTTGTTGTAACAACCAAAAATGTCTTCAGAAATTGTCAAGTGTCTCTGGGATAGGGAGGACACCCTCCTAATCTCCTCTTTGTCCCTACGCAACCTCCATGACCACATTGAGAACCACTGATCTATAGAAAAGGATAATAGTAGTGACATTCAGAGAGGCAGGATATATAGTGCAAAGCTTGCCAAACCTTAATGTTTACATAAATGACCTGGGGAATCTTGGAAAAATGTAGGTTCTGGTTCAGCAGTTCTGGGATGGAACTGAGAATTCTGTATTAAAAACAAACTCTCAGGTGTTGATGCCTCCTACTCCAAGGACCACACTTTGAGTAGCAGAGCAGTAGTAGAAAGTACATGGGCTTTGAAAGAAGACAGACCTGGGCTTGAATTCTAGCTAAATTACTTCTACCTTGGACAAGATACATAGCTCTCTTGTCTTTATTTTCTCATTGGTAAAATGGGACTACTAATGCTGACCTTGCAGAGTTCTAATGAGGATTCATGGAATGCTTAGTCCCTGGCAGAAAGGAAGATATGGAAGAGACTATAATTGGCCTAATGTAGGAGGCTCTGGTTACCATGGGCACTACCCTGTTGTGATTTATCAAGCCATTACACCTCACTGAACCTCAGAATTCCAGTGGAAAAACCTGTTTGTAAACCATGTTCACATATTCTGTTGAAAGTAATCATCGTTTGATTTATGATGATAAGGCTCAGATAAGTGATTAATTTTACTCTCCTTCCTGTTTTTTATGTTGTCCATTAACTGAGCAAGGTGCTGATGCAAGGGGATGGCAGATGCATTTTGAAGAAAAAAGGAGAGAGAGAGTACTTATAGAATTCTTGACTTTATTGAGGTCAAATGTAGGTAGCTTTTCAAGAAGGACTCAATTTCAGAACCAGTGGCAGTTAATATATGAGTCACGTTACTTTATGCTAATGCTAATAAGTTCAGACTTTTTTTCTTTTTACTGCAGAGAGAGGGGGAAAAATCTCTTTCCTGTACTACTTGCTGCATTGCACAATTGGCTGGATGCTTTGGAAGCTTTTTCCACTTGAAAGATTTGTTATTTGTCATTTTGAGAAAGTGGGTGCTGAGTGTAATTTGCCAGGAGACTAAATGGTTATGTTATTTCTTATCTAGGCTGGAATTTTACTCTAATAATTCAATCTATCAGTAAGAAAAGCCAAATAGGAAGTTGTGAGATCCTAATACTATCTTATATTGAAAACAAAGCCTCCTTCTCCTGTTATTTGGCATTCTAAATGTTTTCACATACCCAAGTGGGATTATGATTAGATTAAATACCAACATTACAGATCATTCCAGCATACAAGTGGACACAAGTTGTCCATAATGGAAGGAACTTTCAAAAGGGGAAGACAGATAGAACAATTCTGGCAATTTCAGTAAAATCTTAAATCCTAGACTCCTAGGACCAGGCAAACCATCATCTTCAAAGATGTAAACTCTGGAGGGTAGTGTAGTTATACAGGGTAATAGTTGCGTACTCTATATTAGTGCACCAAGAAATATCTATTCCTGTTTCAGAAGAAAGACTGTTATCTACTTTTTTTTTGAGACAGAGTCTCACTTTGTTGCCCAGGCGGGAGTGTGATGTCATGATCTCAGCTCATCGCAAACCTCCATCTCCTGGATTCAAGTGATTCTCCTGCCTTAGCCTCCTGAGTAGCTGGGATAACAGGCACGTACCACTATGCCTGGCTAATTTTGTATTTTTATTTTTATTTTTTATTTTTTTTTTTGAGACAGAGTTTCGCTCTTGTTACCCAGGCTGGAGTGCAATGGTGCGATCTCGGCTCACCGCAACCTCCGCCTCCTGGGTTCAGGCAATTCTCCTGCCTCAGCCTCCTGAGTAGCTGGGATTACACGCACGCGCCACCATGCCCAGCTAATTTTTTGTATTTTTTAGTAGAGACAGGGTTTCACCATGTTGACCAGGATGGTCTCGATCTCTTGACCTCGTGATCCACCCGCCTCGGCCTCCCAAAGTGCTGGGATTACAGGCGTGAGCCACCGCGCCTGGCGTAATTTTGTATTTTTAGTAGAGTTAGGGTTTGTCCGTGTTGGTCAGGCTGGTCTCAAACTC
Source organism: Aotus nancymaae (assembly GCF_030222135.1). Taxonomy (NCBI): domain Eukaryota; kingdom Metazoa; phylum Chordata; class Mammalia; order Primates; family Aotidae; genus Aotus; species Aotus nancymaae. The sequence goes on from NW_026988491.1 coordinate 4,502,025, forward strand.
CTGACCTCAGGTGATCTGCCTGCCTCAGCCTCCCAAAGTGCTGGGATTATAGGCGTGAGCCACCATGCCAGGCCTGTTATCTACCTTTTTTACTGCTTTGCTCTCCCATGGTTTCTTTCTTTCTTTTTTTCTTTTTTAAGACAAAGTCTCTCTCTGTCACCCTGGCTGGAGTGCAGTGGAGCAGTCTCGGCTCACCGCAACCTCTGCCTCCTGGGCTGAAGTGATTCTCCTGCCTCAGCCTCCTGAGTAGCTGGGATTACAGGTGTGCACCACCATGCCCGGCTAATTTTTGCATTTTTAGTAGAGACAGGATTTCATCATGTTAGTCAGGCTGGTCTTGAACTCCTGAGCTCGTGATCCACCCACCTCAGCCTCCCAAAGTGCTGGAATTACAGGCATGAGCCACCACACCCAGCCTCTCCCATGGGTTTTAAGCAGTGCCTGTGGATGGCATGGGTGCCACTGCTCAGGTCTAGGACATGGACAGGCAGGGGTGAGTGATGAATGCATGTGAGCTAATGAAGGCGTGTAAAGAAGGAAGTAGAATGGACGCTGGCTAGCGCTCCACTGGACCCCATTCTGCCTTTGTGTGGGATGAAGTGCTAGGGACTGTCAGTTACTTTGTGCTAGGTGCCATGATAATGCTTTAAATGAATACTACCTCATTTGATATAACAGACTCATTTATTCATTCAAGAGATATTACAAAATAGGCCAAGCACAGTGGCTCACACCTATAATCCCAGCACTTTATTGAGGTCAGATGTAGCCAAGGCAGCCAGATCACTTTAGGCCAGGAGTTCAAGACCAGTCTGGGCAACAAAGTGAAACCCTGTCTCTACTAAAAATATGAAGATAAGCCAGGCGTGGTGATAGATGCCTGTAGTCCCAGCTACTTGGGAGGCTAAGGCAGGAGAATTGCTTGAACCCAGAAGGTGGAGATCGCAGTGAGCCGAGATTGCGCCACTGCGCTCCAGCCTGGGCGACAAGAGTGAGACTGTCTCAAAAAAAAAAAAAAAAAGAGATATTATAAAATAATTAGACATAGTTGGGTGCACCTGTAGTCCTGGCTACTTGGGAGGCTGAGACAGGAGGATCACTTGAGCTCAGGAGTTTGAGGCTGCAGTGAGCTATGTTCCTGTCACTGCATGAAGCCTGGGTGACAGAGTGAGACTCTGTCTCTTTTATTTATTTATTTTTTAAAATAGAGACGGTTGACCGGGTGTGGTGGCTCATTCCTGTAATCCCAGCACTTTGGGAGGCTGAGGCGGGTGGATCCCTGAGGTCAGGAGTTCAAGACTAGGCTGGCTAACATGGTGAAAACCCGTCTCTACTAAAAATAGAAAAATCTGGCTGCAGTGGCATGTACCTGTAATCCCAATTACTTGGGAGGCTGAGGCAGGATAATTGCTTGAATCTGGGAGGTGGAGATTGCCCAAGATCTAGCCTGGGTGCACCCCAGCCTGGGTGATGGGGCAAGACAGGGTCTCCCTACATTGGTTGCCCAGGCTGGTCTCAAAGTCCTGGGCTCAAGGGATCCTCCTGCTTTAGCCTCCAAAGTGCTAGGATTGTAGGTGTGAACCACCATGCCCAGCTCTGTGATTTACTGGGTGCCCACATGGACCAGGCAGAGAATATCTCCTAGCAATGATCAAGGGCTACTTTGGACCTAGGTTCTGTAATTGGCTTCATCTTTAAGGGGGGAAATGGAAGCTCAGACAGGATCCATAGCATGCTTAAAAGCTCAATAAAGCTGTTATCTATTCTGAAAGAGGCAGAAGAGCACAGGGACAGGTAGGTAATGAGAGAATAGGGAGAATAGACGGGCACACCCTTTAACTTAATAATGACCAGTAAGGGCTGCAGCTGCTTATTTGAACCTCACATTGAGGTTCTCATGTAAGTTGAGCAAGTCTTAGCTCAAGGTTCAGTTTCCTTATTGGGGCCGCTGAGGCAGCATAGCCTAGAGACAAGAGCATAGGCCTCAGAGTTTGATTCCTGGCTCTGCCTCTAACCAGCTTTGCAACCTTAGACAAGTTCCTTAATCGCCTCACATGCCTCTGTTCCCTATCTGTAAAATGGTGATTATAATAATTCTTCCCGCATAGTGTTGCAAGAATTAAAATTGAGTAATTACTACTGGTAAAGTACTTAAAATAGTACCTAGCACAAGATAAGTGCTACTGTATAAGGGTTGTTACCTAAAAGGAAATAACAGCCTGGGCAACACGGTGAAACCCTGTCTCTACAAAAAATACAAAATTAGCCGGGTGTGGTGTTGTGCACCTGTGGTCCTAGTGTCTTGGGAGGCTGAGGTGGGAGGATCACCTGAACCTGGGAGTTAATGCTGCTGTGAGCTGCCTGATTGCACTACTGCACTCCAGCCTGGGTGACAGAGTGAGACCTTGTCTCAAAAAATAAATAAAATAAATTTTAAAAAATAAAAAGGAAATAAGTTTAGTGCCTCTCGTCAGTTTGCTCCCTTTCTCAGCCTCTCCTCCACTTCCTCACACACCCTCTTGCTCTGGGCCTGTTGTCCTGGTCCCTCCTTCACACTGTTGCCTGGCAGAACTACTCATTCTCCTTCTAGGCTCTGCTCAAGGCTTTCCTCCACTTTGTGCCCAAGGTCACCGCACAGCTTCTAAGTGGTGGGACTGAGATTTGAAGCCAGGTCATCTGTCTTTCAGGTCAGCCCTCTTTCCACTATCCTATGCTACCTAAACAGGAAGTGTAAAAGAGAAGTAGGAGAGAAAAGGTTAGAAACCTGGAGAGGATTTAGGTATTTGGTAAACAGGAAAAAGAAAGTGGAAAGAAGAGATCTTTTGAAGGCCTTCCTCGAATTAACAACTATTTGTCTATGGCATTATTTTATTGCATTTGGTATATGATACTATCTTGAAAGCATTTTGTAAACTTGCCAGTGGCTTACATTTTTGCCAGGTAAATTACATGACTAACGATCCCTGCTACATTGCCTCAACGTCTAGTTTGTCATTTTGAATCAAGGGAACATTTTCTGTAAGTGAATCATTTTCACTTACCCATGATATAATGAGAATTCCTTACCTTTGGCTTAAAATGAGGCTTATCTTGTAACAATTAAGCAGTCTAGTTGCATATTTAACATAGTCAGAATACTCCTGCCTGCATTCAGCCTCGAGTCTTCTCATAATATTTGTTATGTCCACCTAGGTAGCAATTGGAAACATCTTTATTCTGAGACTCTTTCATGTATGGATTTTGAAAAGTTAGTTATCTGTTCAGACCACATTGTTCTTTAACTTTTAAAATCCACTTCCTGGCCGGGTGTGATGGCTTACGCCTGTAATTCCAGCACTTTGGGAGGCCGAGGGAGGAGGATCACCTGAGATCAGGAGTTCGAGACCAGCCTGACCAACATAGAGAAACCCCATCTCTACTAAAAATACAAAATTAGCCAGGCGTGGTGGCGCATGCCTGTAATCCCAGCTACTCTGGAGGCTGAGGCAGGAGAATCGCTTGAACCTGGGAGGTGGAGATTATGGTGAGCCAAGATCGCACCATTGCACTCCAGCCTGAGTGACAGAACCAGAGTCCATCTTAAAAAAAAAAAAATCGGGCCGGGCGCGGTGGCTCACGCCTGTAATCCCAGCACTTTGGGAGGCCGAGGCGGGTGGATCACGAGGTCAAGAGATTGAGACCATCCTGGTCAACATGGTGAAACCCCGTCTCTACTGAAAATACAAAAAAACTTAGCTGGGCATGGTGGCGCATGCCTGTAATCCCAGCTACTCAGGAGGCTGAGGCAGGAGAATTGCCTGAACCCAGGAGGTGGAGGTTGCAGTGAGCCGAGATCGCGCCATTGCACTCCAGCCTGGGTAACAAGAGCGAAACTCCGTCTCAAAAAAAAAAAAAAAAAAAAAAAAAAAAATCCACTTCCCTCTCACTGACAGTGCAGTTTTGGAAAAGCCTGTATTTAAATCATTGGAACTTACAGAAAAGATAGTAAGAGGGAAGGTTTAGCTTTCCAAGGTGCTCCTGGCCTAGAGAAACAGGAAAACACATGAAAAGATAACACAAAGAAATATGTATATATATTGAATGAGGGTGTGCTAGTTGAGAGGGAAAGAGAAATCACTGTGCTGTGTGGTGAACCATGGAGATGTGGCTTGAGCAAAGGCAGTGGGTGGGAATCCTGTGGTTTGAGCAGGGAGTGGGGGTGATTTTTTTTTTTTTTTTTTTTTGAGATGGGGTCTCACTCAGACTGGAGTGCAGTGGCGCTATCACAGCTCACTACAGTCTTGACCTGCTGGCCTCAATAAATAAATTCTCCTGCCTAACCTGCCCAGTAGCTGGCACTACAGGCATGTGCCACCATACTTGGCTAATTTTGTATTTTTTTGTAGAAATGGGATCCGGCTATGTTGCCTAGGCTGGTCTGGAACTCCTGGGCTCAAGGGATCCTTCTGCCTCAGACTCCCAAAGTTCTGGGATTACAGGCATGAGCCACCGTGCCCAGCTAGAGATGTGTGTGAATTGGTAGGTTCAGGCTAGATACTAGAGGCTCAAGAAGCCCAGGTTAAAGAGCTTGTATTCATCAGGTGTGACAAAGAGCTTTGAAGTTTTTACTAGGAGTGTGATTTAAAGTGGTTTGCATGCAGAATGATTTGGAATGTCTGGAGTTTGGGGTGGGGAGAGAGAGGTTGGAAATAGGAAACAATTGAAGGCAAATGCTTTGGGCAGGGTATCACTTTGAAATCTGAACAGCAGTGGGACTCGCTGGGTGGGGGCTGGGATGAAACTATGCAGACGCTAAGCATCTAGTGAATCCCAGGATCGGGGGTTCTGTGACCAAGAATGAGCAGAAGACCTACTAGGCCTAAGATTCAGGAGGTCCTGAGGTCCGGAGCCAGTCCTCAGTCTCCGAGATCAGCCAGGAAGAAGGGAATTTGGGTCAAGCCTGACCAGAGTTGAGCTCAGGAGGTCAGTCCACTTTTCATATCTGGTTCCTGCATGCAATCAGGGTGTTGCTGGTGTAAAACCATCAAGATCCCTAAACTGATGTCTGAACACCAGGCTTCTCAGCAGAGCGCCATTGTGTGACCTTGGGCATATCACTTACTTCCTCCGGGCCTTAGTTATTCTGAAAAATGAGGGGAGGCCCTCAGCTTTAGCATCTTATTTTAGGTGATCTGGGCAGAAGGGGCTCACTGTGCTCCTCTCCCTTTCATATTTCCTTCTTTGGTAGGAAGTTATTTCAAGACCTGAGTGATAGGTGTGAGAAAATCTAGAGGATGGGAAGAATATTGCTTAAGAAATAAGAGCTGCAGCCTTGATAGAAGGGGTAAATTGGCCTGGGAAAAGCCCTGCGGCTGCTACCTGCTTCCCAAGTGACCTTGAACTTAACTTTTTAAACCTCAGTTGTTGCATCTATAAAATGAGGAGAATAATAGTATCTTTTTTATAGGGTTTTTGTGTTTTTTTTTTTTGGAGCCGGAGCCTCCCTCTGTTGCCCAGGCTGGAGTGCAGTGGTGCGATCTCAGCTTACTGCAACCTTCACCTTCCAGGTTCAAGCGATTCTCATGCCTCAGCCTCCTCAGTAGCTGGGATTACAGAAGTGCACCACCACGCCTGGCTAATTTCTGTATTTTTAGTAGAGACGGGGTTTCGCCATGTTGTCTAGGCCAGTCTTGAACTTCTAACCTCAAGTGATCCTCCTGCCTCAGCCTCCCAAAGTGCTGGGATTTCAGGTGTGAGCCACCGTACCCGGCCAGGGTTGTTTTGAGACGTGAATGAGGTGGACCTTTACAGGCACTTGGTCCAGGGCCTGACCCCCATAGTAAGTATTTGATAAATATTACCTACCTATGTTGTTGTGTGCTGGGAATGTGGGAATAGGAAGTGTCTCATACTAGAAAATGTGAATTTTCTTCTTAATCATTGCCTTTATTTTCTTTGAACCTTATTCAGATTATCCATGCCTTAATAATTGTAGACCTTCTAAATTCTATAATTGGTCCAAATAAATGAACTTACCTTATGCCATATTCTTGTTGAAGAATCTTCTTCTTTTTTTTTTTTTTTTTTGAGACGGAGTCTTGCTCTATCCCCAGGCTGGAGTGCAGTGATGAGAGCTCAGCTCACTGCAACCTCTGCCTCCTGAGTTCAAGTGATTCTCCTGCCTCAGCCTCCCGAGTAGCTGGAACTACAGCACGCACCACCACGCCCAGCTAATTTTTGTATTTTTAGTAGAGACAAGGTTTCACCATGTTGGCCAGAATGGTCTCTATCTCTTGACCTCGTGATCTGCCCGCCTCTGCTTCCCAAAGTGCTGGGATTACAGGTATGAGCCACTGTGCCAGTCGGATCTTCTTTTTTGTAGCGTGCTATGTAATAGATCTCTATTAGTTTGATGTCCACTGTGATAGCAGGATTCTTTTTGGATTTCTGCCATAGTTAATTATATTCTGCATTCTTTTGTCCCTAGTGTGTCGTTTTGAAATTTTTCTTTGTTTTTGATGACTTCTCCAGTTTTTCATGCTAGTTTTACATTTCTGTCCAAGAACATTTTTGGGTCTTGTTTATTTTTAATTTCACAAATTAAAGCATTTGAGGTTTTAAAAACCCAGATTTGAGTTTTCTCAGAGCTGCCAATCTTTCTAGCCAGCTGGTGACGAGGCTTCTCAATTCTTGTTAGAGGATGATGTGTTCTGTCCTTCTGTCTGTGCTTTGTCTAATCTAGATTCTAATCCACATGTTTTAGGACGTTTTTAGCGCATCAAAATTTATTACCAAAGTAGTGCTGACTTCAGGGAAAAAAATGTTAATGAAATCTTTAGTCGCTCGTCTTGACTCAAGGTGCTTGTCCTAGTGCAGGAATCTCTCTGGCCACTAGGTGGTGTCCGACCGCATCTTTCTAAAGACACTGCCTTGTTTTTCTTCCAAAGCTTTTGCTACTGTTCTCTTTTTTGCTTCTTTGCCAAATTTGGACCTATCTTTGGAAAATTTATATAAATTTTCTCTTAGTGAGTGAGTTATATTGATTATATCTTTCCCCTCCACCTTGCCAGTTTTTGTCTTCTTGTTTTAATAGTTTTGATGGGTTGACTTTCAGATAAAACGTAAAACTGAAGCCCGGGGTAATTACTGAACGTATCTTGACTGATGCTGTGGTTTTAAATTCACCAACAGTGCATCTTCCTACTTCTTAATCATATTGATTTTGAGATTAAATCAGTCTCATAAATATGTTAGTCTTCAGCCCACAGTAGTTCTCATCCATCTGCAGACATTTTTACCAGTCCTACCTACTCATGCCTATACCTTCTAATGTTATTAAAGTCAGTTTTATTGTCATTGATGACCATGAAACTTAATCAAAAGGTCAAGTTAAAACAGAATATTCAAAATTTCTTTCCAGGCAAGGATCTGGGTTCTAGAGAAGCTGGTTCACATGAAGGGATTATGCTCTAGCTCTGTTGTGCTGGGAGCTTTTTGGAAGGAATGCTCTATTACATACTGATCACAATGTTTACATTGTCCAGGGAGGAGTAATCAGTTGGTTGATACTTAGTCAGGAGTTGTGTTTCATAGTCTGCTTGTTGTACCTGATGTTTAGGCATTTGAAATTTGGCCTTGTGCCTTATCTGTGCTGAATTTACTATTATTTCCTATTTGTAGCACTCTGCAAAATTATTATTCTCAATATATCACACATTTGTAATCCTTGCCAATTACTGAATAGCAGCAACATGCTATGTGATAAAAACTGCTATTTTTCAGCAGCATTATCATTCTCAATTTTATTACATCGGAGAATTCTTTTTCTTTTTTGAGATGGAGTCTTGCTCTGTTGCCCAGGCTGGAGTGCAATGGTGCAGTCTCAGCTCACTGCAACCTCTGCCTCCTGGGTCCAAGCAATTCTTCTGCCTCAGCCTCCCGAGTAGTTGGGATTACAGGTGCCTGCCACCACACCTGGCTAATTTTTGTATTTTTAGTAGAGACAGGATTTTACAATGTTGGCCAGGCTGGTCTTGAACTCCTGACCTCAGGTAATCCACCCGCCTCAGCCTCCCAAAGTGCTGGGATTACAGGCATGAGCCACCACGCCTGGTGAGAGTTCATTATTTTACAGTCAACTCATGATTATTCTGAGTAAGGAATATGATAGCAGACCCTGAATGAGGGAAAAGAATGTGAAACCACACATAAACTAAAGGTGAAGTCATTTATATCCCTGAAAATGGTTTTAAGATACAGAATGAGATGTTAAAAGCTTGAAAGAAAATTACTGTCGCAGTCAAAATGTGCTACATGGTTTATACAAAGTCATGTCAAGCTCATAGACTAAGAGAGTGGTGTTAACCATGAAAGACCACTTGATGATTGTGGAAGCCGAGACCCAAAGAGGTTAAGTGACTTACCCAGCACAGCGGGTTTGGGTGTTTTATAGCTGTTTGACAGAGCTGTGATTGCTCTCATGTTATGAGCTAAATTCCAAAGATAGAGATTGTCATCTTTGCTTTTGGGGGGACTGTATTGCTTTCATAGCACCATGGTTGTATTATTTCTTTTTGCTTTGTCATCTGTCAGTCGATTTTGAAGTGAATCTTCTTTGCTTACTGCATAGTAAAATATGGTGATTGCATGGCTCCTAAGAGATTTACCAATGAAGAAACTGAGGCCCAGTTGAGCTGCATGGCACATCCAAGTCATAGACTTGTGTGTGGTTGAGGCAGAGAATCTAGGATACAGACCTCCCTGCCTGGTTCCTGCTGCTCCCGCAACTGCTCTGCACTTAAGCAGGAAAGATGCCAGAAACGGCAAGCGTAAGGCCTTTTTCCCTTGAAAAACTGTATTTCATTTGGTTTTGAAAGACTTATCAGAGTTTAAAAGCTCCATTTTGTGGCTTCCCAAGGTGCTGTGATTTGTTTCTTACTAGTCTTTGTTCTGTGGAAAATTTTCTTGGTTCTTTGAGATTTAGAGTTCCTTGCCAAGGTATTTTTAGAGAGTGGAAATCAGTATGTGTTACCAAAGGGGGAAAATATATACCTTAAGGCCTAATTATGCAATTACAATTTTAATAAGAAGTGTCATAAATTCTTGCTTCATTGCAATCATTACTTAGAAGACTGTTCTACTCAGAAGCCTCATCTAGTTATCATCATCATCAACATCATCAGCCAACCACAAGCATCAAGCATTTATGGAGTATCCACAGATTATGTAGCACTTGCTTGGGTTCTGGGAGACTTATTCTGTGTGTGTGTGTGTGTGTGTGTGTGTGTGTGTGTGTGTGTACCCTTGCCTTCAAGGAGTTTGTGATCTGCAGAATTGGAGGAAAGACAGGAAACTTAGGGAATGACAAGTAGCTCATTTCTCAATACATATAAACACAGACTGATTCATGTTTGTGGTATTGGGGGCATGAACAGTAGGGAGACAAAGGAATGGATCTTAGAAAGGTCTGGTTACAAATAAATGGAAGCATGTAAGTTTGTTGACGTGGGAGGACATAGGCTGGGTTGTAATATGGTAGGGTAATTGGTTGAAGGAGGGAGGAAGCAATTGATGAAGAATTGAAGGCAATAATTTAAATAGATTTAGCATAATAACAGAGATGATTGGAGGACTGGGAGAAGAAAATTACTTGCTGTGGTTGATTATGGCAGAAACTGACAGGGCAAGAGATTAGAGTTGGGTTTTTTTTATAAAGAGGAGGTTTCAAGTTTGTGGTATCTTTTTTTTTTTAAATAGAGTCTCACTGTGTCACCCAGGCTGGAGTGCAGTGGTGCGATCTCGGCTCACTGCAACCTCTGCCTCCTGGATTCAAGCAATTCTCCTGTCTCAGCCTCCTGAGTAACTGGGACTATAGGCACGTGCCACCATGCCCTGCTAATTTTTTTGTGTTTTTAGTAGAGACGGCATTTCATCATGTTAGCTAGGATGGTCTCGATCTCCTGACCTTGTGATCCGCCTGTCTTGGCCTCCCAAAGTGCTGGGATTACAGGCATGAACCACCATGCTCGGCCTCCAAGTTTGTGAGATCTTGCCCAGATTTAAATGAAGGATGTAGGGTTCAGGATTGGTAGAATGGAGGAAACAAGTCTCTCTCTCCCTCCCTCCCTCTCTCTCTCTCCCTCCCTCCCTCTCTCTCTCTCCCTCCCTCCCTTTCTTTCTCTTTTTGCTATGATCTGTTTTTCCCCCTTCTTTTCACAGGTGTTGACCTATGATCTATTTCTATTTGGAGGATCTCTTTTCCCTTCATGTTGACAATAATGGCTGAGATGTGGTGTATCCTTTAATTGTGAAAAGAAATAGCATGATGGTTTTGTGGTTTAATCATAAGACACAAGAACTGGTTTTGTTGTGTGTGATACCATACCCTGAATTGAGAGTATCAATGTGAGACTTACATTATTGCACTTTTTTATCTTCTTCGCTTAATCAGAATAGATGAGATTTTTTTTTGAGATGGAGTTTCGCTTTTGTTGCCCAGACTAGAGTACAGTGGTGCAATCTCAGCTTATCACAACCTCTGCCTCCCAGGTTTAAGTGATTCTCCTGCCTAAGCCTCCTGAGTAGCTGGGATTACAGGCATGCACTACCATGCCTGGCTAATTTTGTATTTTTAGTAGAGATGGGGTTTCTCCATGTTGGTCAGGGTGGTCTCAAACTCCCGACCTTAGGTGATCCGGCCATCTTGGCCTCCCAAAGTGCTGGAGTTACAGCCACGAGCCACTGCGCCCAGCCCCAGAATAGATTTTAATGGAATTTATTATCACTTACTGAACAGCAAAATTACTTTTATAACTTTTTCCATTGTGTTTTTCTTATAAATTGAGGTATTTGGCATCTATTTTTCAAAACAGACAAAAGTTGTATTCAGGTTTGGATCTGGTGCATTAGCATCTTAAATCTCAAGTCTTCTATAAACCTGTTCTCTTAGGCCAGCTATGGCTGCAGAAATCAGTTATGGATAAACAGTTGAGAGGGGAGATCACATCATCTTTGGTTTTCCATTTCTGAAATAATGACAGACATGGGGCACATGTCCTAAGCCTGGGGAGATACTGTTCCTTTTGTTGCTTTATCTGTATGGGAGCTAACCTTTTGACAAGTTTTACAGCAAATGCTAGGGCAGCTTGTGAGCTAATTAGAAGAAACTGATAAGTGAATGCTGAGTTCCTCAGTTCTCTTTCATTTTCTGCCTAGGAGACAGCCAGTCAAACAGCATTCTTTGTGTAGCTGATAATTTAGCCCAACAGACCTCTATGAAACGGAATATTGCTTCTCTCTTAGCTTTTTCCACATTTTAGTCTTCTCTTTAAAGCCAAAATTTCTCTGTAGGTTTTAATACTTAAGCATTTCATATGTAGTAGCCAAATTCAGTTCACTTTCTTCAAGAAAGTTGTCCTTTTCAAACTGGGGCCTTTTCCTGTCATGGGGTCTGGTTTCTTACCCTACACTGCTGTATCAGCAGATACCAGGATTCGATTGCTGATGGCTATATGTCCCAAAGAAAGCAGTGGGAGAACTAGCACTTTGGGAGGCCGAGGTGGGTGGATTACCTGAGGTCAGGAGTTCAAGACCAGCCTGGCCATCATGGTGAAACCCCATCTTTAAAAAAAAAAAAAAAAAAAAAGAAGGAAAGCAGTGGGAGAAATGCAGCTGTCAAAGCGAGAAACAAATGGCAGTTTTAGGGTTGAGTCTCAACCTGGCCAGTTGCAAGATGGCTGTTCAGTAGATGTTATTCCTAATGCTTTCCTGGTTACTAGACACCAATCAGTCCTGCAGGCTATTGGTGCTGGTTGCTTCCTGTAGCAGAAAAGTACAGCATTCCAGCTACGCTCCTGCTGTGGAGCATAAGTGCTTAGTGCTATTTACTTATAACATTCTAGGTTGATAAATTACAAGCACTTCACTCTGGGTGAAGCTCATAAATTCAGCTCCTACAAAAAAATAACAAGCTGACAGCACTTAGTCCCGTTTATAAAGTTCATACATATCTATCTATGATACAGGCACGAGTATATATCTATGAAATAGCACTGCAGCCTGTTAAAGTAATGGGTGACCACAGCCACAAAGGCGAGAAGCATCGTACTTCCAGACTCCCTCCCGTTAGCCTCTACGCCTGAAGGGCACCTTGAGGAGGCCTGGGAGGGGGAGCTTCTAGGCATTGGAGTCCACATTTGTGCTCCTTTCTGCTTTTCTTCTTCCCCCATCACCTTTTTCACTCCCTTCACCTCTCTCTTTCCTTCTGTGAAATGAGTGTCTGCCCCTTAGCTTCCCTCTTCTTCACTCGGCTGAGATGAAGCAGGGAACCGTGGTGGATCCAGAGCAGTCTGAACACTTTGGTCGGGTGGAAAGTGATGGGTTTAAATGAACATTTAATCAGAACCAGGAGCTGTTCTTTTAGCAACCTGTTGAGGAAAAATGATAAACCCTAAAAAAAGGCCCTCAAGTGGCATGAGTGCAGGGCCTGAAAGGCTTATGTGCCATCAGGTATCCAAAAAGGACATTTTTTAACAAGAAAATAAACATGAGACTTATCCCACTAGTCCTAGGTTCTTGGAGCCCCGCAGGTATTGCTGCAGGGTGCATCACTGCTCCGAATCAGTGACTAAACAACCCGGTTCAGTGTTGAGAGTCAGAATTGTCACACGCACCGGCTGAAGCTGCATATTCAGTACCGCATTGAACATTCAGTACTGCAGATAGGATAATTATGCTGTTTGTCAGATACTAGAAAAGTGCAAAGAACATTCCTTCACTTTGCAACAGCTTGGACCCAAGCGGCAGACCTGCTGTTCCCTCTGGCTGGCGTGACCTTGCTCTTGTCAGCCCCTTTACCACAGCTGAACTACCCTCTGGCTTTCAAGACATAGCTCAGACAGCATCTCCTCAGTAAAGACCTTACTCCTCGGGACTCAGGCCCGAGTTGTGTTGCCACAGCACCTTGTTCTGATAGCACTTACTGCGTTGCATTTTTGTGATCCATTTACCTGTCTTCCCTGTCAGACATGAACAGGGACAGTGTCTTGTCCTCAATCCATTGTTTATCTCCTGTGCTGAGCACAGTGACCAGGACGTAGTGGATGCTCAATAAAGGTTTGTCAAATGAGTGATAGTATGGGGAGCTTGATGAGAATTGATGGTGCCCTTTGTGATCTGTCATCTGTCATCCTTGGTGTGAAGCAGGGCTGGGAGGTCTTAAACAGTGCCACTTGAGCATCTAAAGAGAGGAGGCAGGGTTTCAGTTAACAATAACTGCTCCTTACTGAGTATTTATTTGCTATGGGCCAAGCACTATCGTAAGGTTTGAAAATGTATCAATGCAGTTAATCCTTAGATCAATCTGCCAAGATGGGTTCTGTTTATTATTCCCATTGCAAAGCACAAGGAAGTTCTGTCACATGCCCAAGGTCACACAGTGACAGTGCAGAGATTCCTACCAATAGTAGATAACCATCACTTATCTATATTCCTTTTAGACTAGTTCCTGGAAAGATTAAGCCCTCGTGTCCTGGGGCGTCCACTTAGGTAACAATTTAACTTCTCTCCTGTTTCTAGAATGGTATTAATGTGTTCCATACTTGGGAGAATGGAGAAAATGGTCACCAGATAACTTTCTGTCTTTTTTGGTTCAGATGAGAGAGGCAGAGATAGTTAACAAAGAATTGATTTTGTTTATTTATTTTTTATTTTATTTTATTTTTGTTCTTGATTTTAGATTGTAGTTTTGGTCCTTTTAGAAACACAACAGTATCCTCCAGCCAGACTGAACTGTCCTACTCCCATTTCCTGTAAGGACAACTGACCTCTTTTTTGCCTCTAGACCTGTGCATATGCTATTCCCTCTGCCTGGAGCATACTTCCTGCTGGCTCCTCCTTCCCCAAGCCCAGTCTTCACTTGGTTCCTCTTTTCTACTGTGAGCCAGTTTAGATGTCCTTTCCCTACCTGTTCAAGATAGGAGGTTCCTGCAGCCCCTGGGTGTCCCTGTCGTGGCTCTCACAAGTGTTGTAGTGCTGAAAACCCACTCCTGGGGTTTTTATGTGTGCGGTGAAGGAGGTGATTATCTGCTCCCAGCTGGTTCATATCCTACACCTCTGAAAGTAGAGACTTGTCTCTTATTCCCCATTTGTCCCCTTCACCTTGGGCTGTGCTTGGACACAATGTGTGTGTTCACTAACTATTTGTGGAAGAAGTGGGTGAGTGAGAGTTAACTGGCTTTAAGTGTTTGAGTTTTGAGTTTTTGAAGTAGTTAAGTCCGTGCTTCGGACAGCCATTGCTTGCCATGTCTTGTAGGTATACACTTGCCTGGTCACTGTGTGGAGAAGAAAGACACTAATACGACCCTTGTGCTGAGGCACCTACAGCCTCGGGAGACGTTTAGAGGACAGTGAGTCACTTCACAGCATCAGCATGGTATAGTGGATGAGTGATGATGCTGAAGATGAGCTTGGTTATATTCCGGCGAGTTGGCTGGCACCTGGAAGCCCCGTCCACTCCCCAAGACCTCTTTCCCCAGGGCGTCCTGAGAACCACCAAGAGCAACTGTGACCATGGCGATTGTTTTTGAGGAAGTAGAAACCCAAATTAGGAAAAGCGAGCAAACCTCATGTATTTGGGGAAGGGCATGTTGAACAGTGGAAACTGATGTAGGTAACAACATGTTGAGGTTAGGTTTAATCAAACAGAAAAACTTCTTAATTGCTTAAAGACAACATTTTGTTTTGTAAGTGGAATTAGGGCTTTAAATCAAATATGTTTGCATGTGTTTACTTGGTTTCCTCAGGCATCTTCACTCATCTCGTCTAAGACTTAATTGCTCATCTATCCCTGCCAGAGTCGCTGCTTCTCCTCCATTCCATCTCTCCTTTAGTGGAACCACCTGGTACTCAAGGCAGACACACAGGTGTCCCTCTTGATTCTATCTCCTCTGTTTCTGTTCTGTGACTCTGCCTCTTTTCTTTTTCTCAGGCTGCCTTCTCTCCCTTTCACTGCCTTCCTTATGTCAAGGGTTGGCCTACTTTCTGGCCTTCTTGATCCAGGGCTCCTTTCCTTCAACTCCTACTCCACCCTGTTGTCACAGCACATCCAGAACGCATATTGGAGCCTATGACTCCTCTGCTCAAGGGTCTTCAGAGACTCTCTGGCTTTTGCCTGAAGTTTAGCCACCTGGTCCCACATGGATCCCCATTCCCACCTTGCCACCTCCTGTCTGTTTCAGCTCTTCCAGATGACTTGCAGTTTCCTGTAAAAAGCATGACTTTTAAAAAAGACTTATTTCCTTCTCTCCTACATATAACTCTCACTAGCTCTTTAAAGCATTCTCTGACCTAGGTCTTGCCTGTTTCTCCTGCAAAACACTACTTCCACCATTTTGTAGCATCAGTGTCTAACGTTGGTTGGTGTGTAGGATGTGCCCTATAATACTTGTTGAAAGAATAAGTGTGAGCTAACAGAGACTTTAATTCACATTGAGCTGTAAATGAGCAATAGCTGACTCTTCTGAGAATGGATTTTGTTTCAAACACTGGTTACTTACTGGAAAAGGTGTCTAGGGAGTGCTGGACAGCAAGAACAAAGGGACCCCACAGAACAGGAAAAGCGGCACTCTACGTCTGCGCTGTGCCTGTGTTAGATCACCATGAGAAAGGCCAGTGTGTGCTTTGGCAGCTGCCAAAGAATCCTGTGACTTAGTTTCCTTATTTGCACAAAAAGAGGACGAGTCTACATTAGATAATTACTCATGCTCATTTCCAGCTCTTGACAGTCTACGATTCTTCATGTCAATGTTAAAAATCTAAGTAGAACATTCTGAATTGGTGTCAGAGTTTATGCATTTCTCCTCACTGTATTGCAGGTGCCAAGGGGACAAATACATTGTCTTTCTGCCTTCAACAAAGACAGTTTTGCATTTTAAAAACAGTAGAAGGGAATACAGGAAAACTGCATTAATACAGTTTTATGCTGGAGAATTTAAACTCCCAAGTCAGGAAATTCACTCATCATTCCCTTGGCAGCTTTTGTTTCTATGCACTGCACATCCCACTTGCAGACAGCCCCTTCTTGCCAAAGTCTGGCCCGGCCATGACCATGAGTTATGGCAGATTGGGAATCGTTACCTTGATCTTCTCAGCCCTTGGGTGTTTAACTTTTCCAAGTTAATGCCTGTTCTTTAGTGTTACATTATCTTGTAGCAAGGTAGTCATTTATAATTTATATACTGGAGCAGCCTTAAAATAGAGACCAGAGGATAATCAGCATCATGAAGCTTCTAGTTTTCCAAAATAACATTTCTTCAGTGAAGTCTGCCTGTAGGAATTAAAAGTTGTGGTGAATTGAAAAATGCTTTGTCCTATTGTCAGACTGGGAGATGGGAAATGGATGTGCCAATTACTCAGCTTTAAAAAAGGGGAAGGAGATCATCTTTTAAAAATAAAACTCATCATTTTCTTTTATTCTTCTCAAAAACAATCTCTAAAGACTTCAATCTTTTTAGTGTTCCGGTGGCCCCACTATAGTCAGAGAGGAGACAGGGCAGAGGCTGAAGGACAGATGGGAGAAACAGCCCTGCTAAAATGTAAAAGCCAGCATGCATCTCAGCTACTAGTCTGCTGCGGTCTTGATATTCTTCGTCTAGGTTGCTGCTTGGCTTGACTTTGACTACAAACACAGAGAAGGGATGGGCTTTCCTGTTGAGTACCTTGTAGAGAACCCACTGTTCATTCATATGTGTTAAAAATAAAAAGCCTACTTGAAAACTCCCCTGTGGAATCAGGTTTTAGCAAAAACCAATCAGATATCACAGGTCTAACTTATTTTTCCCTTCTTGCTTTTATAGCAAATCTCTAAATCCTAATTTTTTTTTTTTTTTTTTTGAGATGGAGTCTTGCTGTGTTGCCAGGCTGGAGTGCAGTGGAGTGATCTCGGCTCACTGCAATCTCCGCCTCCTGGGTTCAAGTGATTCCCCTGCCTCAGCCTCCCGAGTAGCTGGGACTACAGGCGTGTGCCACCATGCCCTGCTAGTTTTTATATTTTTAGGAGAGATGGAGTTTTCACCATGTATTAGCTAGGATGGTCTTGATCTCCTGGCCTCGTGATCTGCCTGCCTTGGCCTCTCAAAATGCTAGGATTTACAGGCATGAGCCACCATGCCTGGCCTCTTAAGAATTTTTTTCATTCCTTTTATTTTTTAATTTTTTGAGACAGAGTTTTACTCTTGTTGCCCAGGCTGAAGTGCAATGGCGCGATCTCAGCTCACTGCAACCTCTGCCTCCTGGGTTCAAGCAATTCTCCTGCCTCAGCCTCCCAAGTAACAGGGATTACAGGCATGCACCACCATGCCTGTCTAATTTTGTATGTTTAGTAGACTGGGTTTCTCCACGTTGGTCAGGCTGCTCTCGAACTCCTGACCTCAGATGATGTGCCTGCCTCTGCCTCCCGAAGTGCTGGGATTATAGGCATGAGCTACTGTGCCTGGCTTTCATTCCTTTTCATTGTACATTTTCAGTGTGCCAAGACTTTGAGTGGAGATGTCTAATGAGGGCAGGAAAGGACGGATGCTTCTACAGTTGTGTGGTCTCATTTTTCCCATGTCTGACGACCTTGTATTTGAATCGAAGATTACTCATTCACGACCACCATTTCTGTGATGCGTCTCATATGATCCTAATGCACTCGAGTGTGTATTTGAATGTCCACCTGATACTTAGGGGATTGGGGCAAGGAGGGGGCAAGCAGCAAGGAGTGGGCAAGCAGGATGGGAACATCCTGGGTGGTTTGACTTGAAAGCCACTAGGTGGCAACATTTACTAAGCTACCGGCCATTCTCTTCCCTCATTGAGACATAGAACTTGCTTTTCCAGATAGCAGATGGAATAGCTGAGAAAAGAATTTAGAAGCCACTGCTTTCAGGTTCTTTTGAAAGTGAGGCTATAAGATAAACACACTACAGTATATTGGTATCTATTCATCACCTGGGTTTAGATACCAGGAGTTTGAAATTGCTCTGGGTGACTGAGTGAGTAGTTTCCCCTTTGGCCTCAGTTAGGCATCCTTGATAGGAGAGACCTGTGATTGGACTGTCTGGTCTCTCATGGTTCTTTTTCTCCATGATTTATGACTTTGATTACAGCTTCTTTATATTTTAAAAAAATTACAGGCTGGGTACAGTGGCTCATGCTTGTAATCCCAGAACTTTGGGAGGCTGAGGCGGGCAGATCACAAGGTCAGGGGTTCGAGACCAGCTTGTCGAATATAGTGAAACCCTGTTTCTACTAAAAAATACAAAAATTAACCAAGTGTGGTGGCCCATGCCTGTAGTCCCAGCTACTCGGGAGGCTGAGGCAGGAGAATCGCTTGAACCCAGGAAGCGGAGATTGCAGTGAACCAAGACCGTGCCACTACACTCCAGCCTGAATGACAGAGTGAGACTCCGTTTCAAAGAAAAAAAAATTGTGGTAAAACCAGTCTTAATTTAAAGAAACACTACCCTTTTATTAAAGGGCAAAGTCATGATTAAAAAAAATCAACAACAAAATTTCAAGGAAATGAATGTCCCTTGAAACTAGCCATCTCCTGGGTTAACTTAAGAGGCTAGACTCTCCTAAATGAGGATGCTTATTTACCAGCTTTCCTAAATTAGCAGCTTTGGGGATGTTAAGATCCGTAAGGAACTGTCCAAGGGAGATATTGTGTATGCTTTGCAGTGATTAAGCCATTAAGCTCTAATTGGTATTTTCCCACTCAAGGGTTTGTGAGGGAAGCTTTAAAATTATTTAGGAATTCAGTCCTCATCAGCTATCTTAGTGTCATCCCCACGTTTTGGAATCTGAGATTGGAGAGTGCAGAGAAAAGGTTTTTGTGTAAGTGGATTATGATTTTTGCTCACAGTGTCCTTCCCCGTTGGTTTGTTATTGCAGATGAAGTGGAAAGGGAAGGACCTATTTGATTTGGTGTGCCGGACTCTGGGGCTTCGAGAAACCTGGTTCTTTGGACTGCAGTACACAATCAAAGACACAGTGGCCTGGCTCAAAATGGACAAGAAGGTTGGGCTGGAACTCGATGAAACCGGTGGGGCTGACGTGTGCTTTCCAGTTTTTCCCTGAGCAGGCGCCTAGCTCATCACTGGGGCGCTGTAGCTGTATAGTAGAGAAGGGGGCACATTCCTGAATTAAGTCATGCAGAAAGCAGGACCTGGAGATGCTACCGGTTTCCTACTCCTCACAGGCTCTCCTGGGCAAGCAGAAGTTACCAGGATTAGACTGCTGCTGGCCCTGGCTTCTTTACCCACTGTTACCAGCCTGATTGCTTCTGGCTTTATGCCTTTCAGTTTATGACTAAAAATTGCTGTTATCTTCTTATACTTAAAAATAACCAATTTATGTCTTTGAAAAAGTACTGGGGCTTGTGTTCTTTAGGGAATTTTTAAAAGTCTTTTTGAGAAACACCAGTCTAACGTGAATTAATCATTAATATTATGAATACAGAGCGCCTGTCTGCAGGGTGAAAGAATGTCCATTTTGTCCTCAGGATTCTCTGGAGCTTCTGAGGCATGTTAAAAAAAACTGGGCTCCTGGCAATTTTAATGTGGCTTGGAAATGGAAATTGCGTAAGGGAACTTCCCTCTGCATGGGTTCATATGTTCACACAAAGATACACTTGTTATTGACCTGTCTACCCAGCCCTGAAAGGCAGGTGGGGAGCAGGACTGTGTGCTTTTGTCAGTTACTCCTAAAAGACACCTGAACCTCAAAGTAAGTCAATGTCTGATTCTTACCCCAAATGGTGGCCCCAGCAGTTGTCTACCTGAGCATGATAAACAATGAAAGCCTCCCTTTTTTTTTTTTTTTTTGCCAGTTTGACTCAAAGCTAATGTTCAAATTGTGTTCACATATGTACACGGTAATCTAAATCTTCACGTTGCAATCCCTGCTGGTTGTTAGTTCAGTGGTAATTCCCAATGATGGTGAGCATCTAAGTGCCACTGGGTGCCGTTGTCAGTGAGGGTGTCATAGACCAGATTTTGAATTTCCTTGGCATTGCCATCTAGAATTTGGACAGAAGCATGGAGAGTTATGTGTCAAAGACAGCAAAACTTCTTGTATCTTTTTCATGATTCTTAGCAAACTGAATTTTAATCATAGCTGAGTGTTGGCCAAATGGATATTAGACTGGGGGCATCAGGAGCCATGGAATTGCTCCTCAAAGGAAATACATTATGACACATGTTAATGGAGCCTTGTAGCCTGTCACATAGCATGTTTATGTCTTGAAATTCACTCTGGAGAGCAGATGGTTCAAGCTTTACAGGGGTGGAAGGAATTGTTCGAAGATTACAGGTAGTGGTTTACAGACTGTACTCAAAAGTATTTTGTGGGGCATCTCTGGAGGTTCCTTGAAACAAAGGGTTGCCATGATGGACACATTTTACTTCTATTGCTTACTTAATGTTTGGATGATTTCATAACAATCTAGTTCATCATCTCTAAGGTGTATTCTTTTTTTTTTTTTTGACATGGAGTTTTGCTCTTGTTGCCCAGGCTGGAGTGCAATGGTGCAATCTTGGCTCACTGCAGCCTCCAGCTCCCGGGTTCAAGAGATTCTCCTGCCTCAGCCTCCCGAGTAGCTGGGATTACAGGCATGCGCCACCACGCCCAGCTAATTTTTGTGTTTTTAGTAGAGATGGGGTTTCACCATGTTGGTCAGGCTGTTCTTGAGCTCCTGACCTCGTGATCTGCCCACCTTGGCCTCCCAAAGTGCTGGGATTACAGGTGTGAGCCACCACTCCTGGCCAATGTTTAGATGATTTCTTAATGATCTAGTTCATAATTTTTAAGTTATATTCTTTTTTAACTTGAGATGGAGTTTCGCTCTTGTTGCCCAGGCTGGAGTGCAATGGCACGATCTCGGCTCACTGCAACCTCCACCTCCTGGGTTCAAGAGATTCTCCTGCCTCAGCCTCCCAAGTAGCTGGAATTACAGGCATCCACCATCACACCCAGCTACTTTTTTGTATTTTTAGTAGAGATGGGGTTTCACCATGTTGTCTAGGCTGGTTTCAAAGTCCTAACCTCGGGTGATCCACCCACCTTGGCCTCCCAGAGTGCTGAGATCACATGTGTGAGCCACCATGCCCAGCCCTCTAAGCTGTATTCTAACATGGACCTAAATGTTGACAGTAGGCAGCAAGAAAAAAGAATAAAGGAAGATTCCACTACTTCAGATAATTAAAATACCTTCTGCCTACCATAAAGGACAGTGCCCAAGATAGAGTGATAAATTTCTAGTTTTTAACTATTTCTGTGGCCCTGAGAACATTTATGCCTTAATCCTAGCTCTACTCACTTCTTGGGGCTGTTGATTAATTTGGTTTAGAAACACCATGGGAAGTGAATATTACCTCTTGTTATAGATGACTTTGTGAATGCTTCAAACTGTAGCATCACAACTTTTGGGAAAGGTGATAAATTTAGTGGGAAAAAAATTTAATGCACACCTTGAAAAAGCTTCTCTGAGGGTAGCACAGGAGGAAGAAGTGCCAATATAGTGTGTTTGTCTTTTGCTCTGCAATTCTTCAGGTGCTAGATCATGATGTTTCAAAGGAAGAACCAGTCACCTTTCACTTCCTGGCCAAATTTTATCCTGAGAATGCCGAAGAGGAGCTGGTTCAGGAGATCACACAGCATTTATTCTTCTTGCAGGTACGTCAGTCCAAGCTACCCCACAATTCTGAGAGAACGTGCCCAGGAGTGGTTGCAGAGTTGACCTTGGAGTTGACCACAAACACCTTTGTAGTGCAAAAATATTCTACCTCTGGAAAGTCAGCCCCTTTGGTTCTGTAATGGAAAAAAAAAGTCTTCAGAACAGAATATACTTGAGTGATGAAAATTGGTGTCAGATGAAATTGCAAAGGTGTGATGGTGAAGAATAGATACAAGTAGCTACCTAACTTAAAACCTCCTTGAAAATGGATCCTGTTTTCTTCTAGCTAACTTAAAAGTACTCGATAGTTTCAAAGGAAGGCTGAAGAGAGAGTCTTATAAAGCAGTAGTTCTTCCAAAAGTTTAAAATCTGCTCTCATTAAGAGAGGTCTTCAGCGCTCCAGTGACACTTGGTTTGTTCCCTGTATGTGGTACTTCAGACATCATGCTTCATGCTACACTGTGTCTGTAATTGTCCTGTTTCTCCCTTACTTCCTCATTAGATTGTAAGCCCCTTAAAGGCAAGGATCATTAAGTACACAGTAGGCATTCCATAAGTAATTGTCCAACCAAATTGAAGAAATTAGGAAATTCATAATTACAGGTTGACCATCCAGAGGCACAGGGAGGAGAATTGGTCTGAGGATGAAAATCTTATCAGTTTCACTTATGTCTTTCCTGAGGGTCAGAGTGGCTCCCCAGTTTCATGGCCAGTTGCAGTGATTGGCACTGGGGTTATTTGCATGCTCAAAGGTTTCAGTAATGTAAAAGATGGCAGTAGATTTCCAAGAGATAGATGTGTAGTCTGTCACATAGCCCTCCTGTAATTAATTTCAGCTTCAGTATATTGTGTTCAGCAAATATTAAGTTAAATATAGTAAAACTCCCTAAATAATTTCTTTTTTCAAAAGATCTGGGAGTGTGTGTGTGTGTGTGTGTAAAAGGTGACAAATTTATTTCTGACATTTTCAGGTCAAAGGGACGCTCTTAGGTTGGGTGTGGTGGCTCACGCCTGTAATCCCAGCACTTTGGGAGGCTGAGATGGGCAGATCACCTGAGGTTGGGAATTTGAGACCAGCCTGACCAACATGGAGAAACCCTGTCTCTACTAAAAATACAAAAATTAGCCGGGCATGGTGGCGCATGCCTATAATCCCAGCTACTCGGGAGGCTGAGGCAGGAGAATTGCTTGAACCCGGATGGTAGAGGTTGTGGTGAGCCAAGATTGCTCCATTGCACCCCAGCCTGGGCAACAAGAGCACAACTCTGTCTCAAAAAACAAAATTTTTCAGTTTTTCTATAGTGTTGCTCTTTCCCCCTTCTCTTTGGAAATGAAACCAAGGGATTAGAAAGTTGCACTGCTTCAGAAACATCTCAGGTTTTGTTTTCTCTTTGAAGAATGTAAAATCACTTTTAAAACCTGAGAAGAATTTTTGTGTTTAAATGAAAGCACATAAAGATTCCTAGGTCCCAGAACGTCCTAATGTTATAGAAATGGCTTTCTTGGAAGCACTGCCTGTCTCTTGTGTGACTTTGGCTTGATTTTCCCGTATACTGAAATGTGAAGGCATTTTTATGACTGAGCAAGGCAAAATTTACTGCTTTTATGAATTTAGTGACTGTTGACATCTGTGAGAGGAGAGCTGGCTTTCCTGTTGTGTTTATTTCAGTGCCCCACATCATGCAGTTCTCTTGCTTCTATGTCTGGAAGATCCCAAGTTGCACCATTCTAAGAAAATTAAGTGCAATGAAATATGTTAATTCAACATTATGGCTTAAGAATTATATTTCCTGGACCTCACGTGTACTTAAAAGTTGAATCGATCAAATTTTATTGCTTCCTTTTCCCTTAGAGCAGCACATTGAAAGTGATGGTTTTTTTCTGCAGTCATAACTCAGTAGCCTTCGTGACTTTTGTCTTCTGTTAATACTTAAAAGTAAATCCATTTCCTCTGGGGCCATGTGTATTCAAATGGGCCGAGGCTGCAGTCACCCCCAGAGCTACTCTTGACACTTCTTGGGTTCATGGCGCTCTGTCATAGCCCAGATGTCAGTCTCTGTTGTAACTACAGAGATTGTTTTTACTCTTCAGCATTGGTCATGAAGAGAAGGGATAAGGGGTTTTTATGCGTAGCCATCATACCAGTAACTACTGTGACTGAACTCTCCACCTGTCTGCATCAGTAAAAAAAAAATTGTACTCTTTGTCAGAAAATCATGAACAGGCTGCTCTGGCAGCCCTCATTAGAACGCCCTGCAGCTGTCTGCTGTGATCAGCCTACACACCTCACTTCCACACACACAGGATCACATCTCCCTTGTTGCTCCTTTCAGGTAAAGAAGCAGATTTTAGATGAAAAGATCTACTGCCCTCCTGAGGCTTCTGTGCTCCTGGCTTCTTACGCTGTCCAGGCCAAGGTAGGCTCAAAGAAGAGAAATGTGTTCTTCCTGGGGGTTAATTTAGGTTTCTTCTCTTTCTTTGGGTTTTCTGTACTTCAGAGAGACTTGCCCCAGAAAGTGAGATGTTATAGTATCTGTGGACTTGGGAGAACCACTGTCGCTGTTCCAGTGTTTATATAATTGTGTGTTATGTGTGTGTGTGTGTCCTGTGCACAAATTATAAGTATCATTCTAATTAATTAGAATTCATTCTAAGAAAATGTATTCAGACAGATGAATTTTCTATGTGATCTCATTATGCATATGTGGTTTATGACATTTACTGGACAAACCTTTTTTCTTTTTTTTTTTAAACCATAAACTCAACCAGGTGGTACAACCTTTTTGTTAGCCAGGAAAAATGAATTTATAGTCTCCAATTTTAGTCAGACATGGCCTTTTGGGCAGAAAGGCCCAGATCCTCATCCAAACTAATTTGAGAACCAGCTACCCTGTGTGTGGACACTAAACTATACCCTCAGAAAATGCCCTGCTTCATCCACCCCTGCCTGATATGCTAGTTGTCCATGTGACTGAGCACTGCGGTGCTTCAGCCTACTGAGCCCAGTTGAGCTGTCTGGTTAGCTCAAAATCGTTTACTTCCGTTAAATCACTAGAGACCTTTTTTTTTTTTTTTAACAAGACCAATGAGAGGGTCAGCCAGGATGTTTCATGTCCCTCAGATTTCTTACTTCAGTCATATGTCACCTTATCTTGGTTCCCCTGCTCTCTGCTTTTCGCCAGAACACAAGATGTTGTCCCCAGAATTGGGACACTTTGATTACTTCTGTGATTTTATTTTATTTATTTTTTATTTCTATTTTTATAGAGACAAGGTCTCACTATGTTGCCCAGACTGGTCTCGAACTCCTGAGCTTAAGTGATCCTTCCACCTTGGCCTCCCAGGTGTGAGCCACCATGCCTGACCTTACTTGTGTGATTTTAAAACATAATCTTAGGCCGGGCGCGGTGGCTCAAGCCTGTAATCCCAGCACTTTGGGAGGCCGAGGCGGGTGGATCACGAGGTCAAGAGATCGAGACCATCCTGGTCAACATGGTGAAACCCCGTCTCTACTAATACAAAAAATTAGCTGGGCACGGTGGCGCGTGCCTGTAATCCCAGCTACTCAGGAGGCTGAGGCAGGAGAATTGCCTGAACCCAGGAGGCGGAGGTTGCGGTGAGCCGAGATCGCGCCATTGCACTCCAGCCTGGGTATCAAGAGCGAAACTCCGTCTCAAAAAAAAAACAAAAAAAAAAAACATAATCTTTTCACTTATTTTTCTTTTTAATTATAGGTGTTCATGAAGCTATTTCCCTATAAGCTTAGGAAAATTAATAAAATACTCTTAGCTCAATTTTTGGGGTAACTTAATGCAATTTCAGATCAAAGCTAGGAAGGAACTGTGTCATTTGCAGGGTAAAAAGGGCTATACATGCTGGTCAGGCCAATAGAGGCACCAGAGTCAATTTAATCATTTGATGGCTCCTGTAACAATTGCTGAATATTCACTAGGCCTGGGGTGGGAGGAACAGTGGGAGTTGTTGATGGTCTCATAGTTGCAGGCACTAAAGCAAGTATCTGCTCTCAGTGATTTGCCCAAGGTCATTCACAAAATCTTGGGTAAAGCTAAGGGCAGAAGGGCAGAATTCATGGCTTTGGGATTGCATTTTGTGTGTCCAATATTCTAGTTCCCCGAAAAATAGGTAATTGAGAAAACAGAAAATGGGCCTTCATTCAACTAAAACATATGCGTCCTTTTATGCTTTGATCAAGAATTTTAGTAACAGGAAAAATATGTCCTTTCAATCAGTATTGCCCCGACAGTGATGAAGCAGTCATTGGCACTTTGATTAAATCCGAGCACTTCCCGGTTTCTTTTCGCACGCTTTCTCCCCTGCGAGGGGAGACCCAGGCTCTCAAGGACACTACCCCTCTTCGAAGGGCTTCCATCTCAAAGGCTACATTTTCTTTCCATGGATTTTGGGCCACAAATTCAAAGGCCACCTATAGAAAAAAAAATCACTTTTCAGGGAACCAGCAGATGTTTGCTTAAACAGATTTCACTGTAGGAAAGCCCTGCTAATTTGGATCCTACTAATTTGGAGATGAAAGTGATTCACAGACAACATATGTGGCTCACATGGAGGAGGATGTTCTAACTTTTTTCTGGTGTAAATTTTAAGGATCTTACAAATAAAGGTAATCTATGGCTTCAAGTCTTCATTTGGGAAACTAAGGCTTACTCTGACATGCTTCCAGTTTCTAGGACTGATGGTTAATATTAAAAGGATATCTGATTAATTATTAATAAGATCTTACATGCCCATAGTGTGTTTTATAGTTTTAGCAAAGCAATACAAATGAATATTTTGTATGAAACTCAGTGTAATCTTTCCGGAAGCTAAGGCTTGAGAGTATTACACCTGTTTTGCAGATGAGGAATTTAAGGTTCAGAAAGGATTTGTGATTTGTCCAAACTCACAGTACTTTTAGTTAAGTCTATATGTATAGCCTACTTCTCGATGGAGAGGATTTCAGGCCAAACAGAATGGGTAGAGCTGGGATGGGAACCCTGGTGTCCAGGCTGCCTCAGTTAGCACATTGCCCTTGCCTTTCACTGTCTGGCATGAGGGAAGTCTTTGGGTAGCAAGCACTGCCTTTCACTAAAGGCTAATTTCCTTTATATGATCGTGTTTGTCTACGTTTTTCAGTAAGTCATACTGGTTCCTTCCGTTATATTCAACTTGTTTTCTTCCACAACCTTTCTGAAACAGAAAGGAACTTTAGAAGTGTGGAGGGGAAAGCAAATTGAGCTCATTAACACATAGAATGTAATTATGCACAAATGTATTCATTACAGTATTTCAGCTGTTGGAATGATGTAGACACAGTTAATTCCAAAACATAAAGAAACAATTACCCTCAAAGTATAAATACAAATACTAATCACATGGTTCAGTTAACAAGAACCATATTTGAGTTATGCTTGAATCAAAAGTATAGGCAGGGGCTGGGTGCAGTGGCTCATACCTGTAATCCAGCACTTTGGGAGGCCAAGGTGGATGGATCACCTCAGGTCTGGAGTTCAAGACCAGCCTGACCAATATGGTGAAACCCCATCTCTACTAAAAATACAACAATTAGCCAGGTGTGGTGGTGTGCACCGGTAGTCCCAGCTACTTGGGAGGCTGAGATGGGAGAATTGCTTGAACCCAGGAGGAGGCTACAGTGAGCTGAGATTGCACCATTGCATTCCATCCTGGGCAACAGAGCAAGGCTCCATCTCAAAAAAAAAAAAAAAAAATGTATAGGCAGGGTTTTTTTGGTACAGTCACATGACACACTAAACCATCATGCAATGTTTAGGTCACCTGTTGAATTGTATATTGACCATTTGGTGTTGGAAATGTGTTCTTAATTAAAAATGACTTAGGAAGAGAAAGACTCCTAGTGATCAGAAAAGAGAAAGGAATTGTGGGAGAGGAGGCTTAGTGTTTCTTAGTACTCTTTAATGCAAATCAGAGAGAGAGTGCCAAAATACAATTGAGTTAGAAAATTGAATATGTGTAAAGTATAGATAGAGAGTGGCAAGAGTTGAGGCTGGAGAGGTATGCAGGAAATCAGATCATAAAAGGTCTTAACTTTATCCTGTGGGTGATGCAGTGAAGGGTTTATATTTTAGATAAAGCCTGTAGTGGCTGTGTGATGGACAGATTGGAATAAGACAACTTTGGAAACAGGGAGACCCATTAGAAGGCTGTGATAGTTGTCCTGGTAAGAGAATATTAGGTTCACACATCAGGTGGTTAGTTAGATGGGGACTGACTGATTTAAAAATATCCAGGAGGTAAAAGTTGATTAAATGGTGCTATGCTCTGCATATCTCTTTTTTTTAATATTCTTTTACAGATTGATATTTTTCCTTACACTCAGCATCTGCTTTGAGATGTATCCATGTTGTGTGTATAGATGTAGCTCATTGATTTTAACTGCTATATGGTAACCACTGATATCTGTCTCCCTTCTGAGGAAGAGGTAGTTTGTTTCCACTTTTTCCCTTTTATATAAACAGTGCTTAACTGAAGATCCTTTTGTGATTCCTTATGTACATGTGCAAAAGCTTTTTTCCCTTAGGGTAGGTGTCTACAAAAATAAATAAATAAATGAAAACAAAAAATAGCCAGGTGCGGTGGCAGGCGCCTATAGTCCCAGCTACTTGGGAGACTGAGGCAGGAGAATCACTTGAACTCAAGAGGCAGAGGTTGCAGGCAGCAGAGATTGCACCACTGCACTCCAGCCTGGGAAACAGAGTGAGAGTGAGACTCCATCTCAAAATAAACAAATAAATAAAATAATCAAAAAAAGTTAGGTGTCTAGAAGTAGAATTGCATAGAATTGCCAAAAGAGGTGAACCCAAATATAAAAAAATTTTAAGCTAATAAGAGAAAGACAAATGGTATGAATGGGATATGAACAGGTACTTTATAGAAGAGAAAATAAGAATGGCTAGCAAATACAAAAGATGCTTCATCTCACAAGTAATCAAGAAAAAGAAAAAGCAACAATAAGGCAACATTTCAATCCCATAAGATTGGGTAACTGCATTGCTGGTGCTCATTTACCTGCCAAAGGGATTGTGAAACTGGCATAATGTCTGTAGCGCACCAAGTGTGGAAGGGGCAGGTGCAAGTGAGGAGACACAATGCTGGCTGTTCTAAGTGGCTACTCCAGAGGAACCCCTGCACACACATCCTTTTCACTTAAAACTGTCACAACAGATAGACCCACTTCATTTTTTTTTTTTTTTGAGACAACAGTCTCTCTGTTGCCCAGGTGGCGCAATCTCCACTCACTGCAACCTCTGTCTCCTAGGCTCAAGCGATCCTCCCACCTCAGCCTGAGTGCATGCCCTGCTAATTTTTGTGTTTTTTGTAGAGTCAGGGTTTCCCCTTGTTGCCCAGGCAGGTTTCAAACACCTGGGTGTAAGCTCTCTGCCAGCTTCAGCCTCCTATAGTGCAGGGGTTGCAGGCATGAATCATTGCACCTGTACCTGGCCCCACCTCATTTTCATTTAACTGCTGAACAGTATTTCATAGAAAGGAGGGACTGGATTTTTTAAATATATCTTTATTGGTAGATATTTAGGTTTGTTTTTCTTTCTATTGTTTTTCTATTGGTGAAACAAATGCAGTGGACATCCTTAAATATTCATCTTCGGGCATATATGAATAATATCTCTCTATAATAGATACCAAGACATGGCATAACTGGGTTAAAGAATAAGAACATTTAAAATGTAAGTAATGTGAAGCAAAAAAAAAAAAAAAAAAAAAGCCAGACACAAAAGGCCACATATTTTATGCTTCCACTTACCTGTATATGAAATGTCCAGGATAGACAAATCCATAGAGACAGAAAGTAGATTTAATGTTTGCCAGGGAAAGGAAGAAGGAATAACTACTAGGACGTGATTGGATTGTTTGTAACACAAAGGATAAATGGTTGAAGGGATGGCTACCCCATTCTCCATGATGTGCTTATTTCACATTGCATGCCTGGATCAAAACATCCCATGTATCCCACAAATACATATATACCTGCTATGTACCCACAAAAATTAAAAATTAAAAAATAAAATTATAACTTACAAAGGTTAAAAAAAGAAATTAGGAGTGATGGCTAATGGGTACAAGATTTCTTTTTGGGGTGATGGAAATGTTCTGGAATTAGATTGTGGTGATGGTTGTACAACATTCTGAATATACTAAAAACCACTGAATTGTATACTTAATGTGATAAATTTTATGTGTATAAATTTTTTTTTTTTTGAGATGGAGTTTCGCTGTTTCCCAGACTGGAGTGCAATAGCGCAATCTCGGCTCACCGCAACCTCTGCCTCCTGGGTTCAGGCAATTCTCCTGCCTCAGCCTCCTGAGTAGCTGGGATTACAGGCACGAGCCACCATGCCCAGCTAATTTTTTGTATTTTTAGTAGAGACGGGGTTTCACCATGTTGACCAGGATGGTCTCAATCTCTTGACCTTGTGATCCACCCGCCTTGGCCTCCCAAAGTGCTGGGATTACAGGCGTGTGTATAAATTTTATCTCAATAAAATATTTAAATAGATATGGCCAAATCACCCTCCAAAAGTGATGTCATAATTTAACTTTCAACAACAGTGTGTGAGAATACCTGTTTTTCCACATCCTTGCCAACAGTAGATACTATCAGCTTTTAAAATTTTTGCTAATTGAGGGCCGGGGTGCGGTGGCTCAGGCCTGTAATCCCAGCACTTTGGGAGGCCAAGGCAGATGGATCATAAGGTCAGGAGATCAGGACCATCCTGGACAACATGGTGAATCCCCATCTCTACTAAAAATACAAATATTAGCTGGGTGTGGTGGCGCACGCACCTGTAGTCCCAGCTACTCGAGAGGCTTAGGCAGGAGAATCGCTCGAACCCGGGAAGCAGAGGTTGCAGTGAGCTGATATTGCACCACTTCACTCCAGATGGAGTGAGACTCCATCTCAAAAAAAAAAAAAAAAATTTTTTTTGCTAATTGATAGAAAAAGATTTTTCAAAATTTGCATTTGATTTATTGCTATTGGGACTGAGTATCTTTTCATAAACTTACTGGTCATTTGTATTTCTTTGCTCTGTGAATCAACTGTTTATGACTTGCCCATTTTTCTACTGTATTGTTTATCTTTATCTTTTTTTTTTTTTTTTGAGATGGAGTCTCTATCTCCCAGGTTGGAGTACAGTGGCATGATCTCAGCTCACTTCAACCTCTGCCTCCCAGGTTCAAGCGATCTAGCCTCAGCTTCCAGAGTAGCTGGGACTACAGGTGTGCACCACCATGCCTGGCTAATTTTTGTATTTTTAGTGGAGACAGAGTTTTACCATGCTGGCCAGGCTGGTCTCAAATTTGTGACCTCAGGTGATCCACCCGCCTTGGCCTCCTCAAGTGCTGGGATTAGGGGTGAGCCACTGCACTCAACCTGTTTATCTTTTTCTGATCGAAGTGTAAGAGCTCCATGTATTTGGGTTATCAACCTTTTGTCTATTTTTACATAGCAGACTTGTCAATCTTTTTCTTTGTATGTTTTGAGTGGCTTTTAGAATGCCTTTACCAGCCATTGTTATATCCATACTCTATTATGTTTTGTTCTGGTATTATTATGGATTTTCACTTATAGGTTTAAGAATTTATTGACTGGTGTATGGGTATTGTAGGTAGGGGGTCTGTCTTCTTCTATATATGTAGTAATCTAACCTTTAAGTTTTTGTGAACTGCTACTCAGAGCATTTTATCTCATTTCTCATAGTTGTAGACAGAGGAAATTATTTCATATCCACATAACCAGACTCTGTTTAACCTAAGTACTGACTCCACAAGTCTTTTAAATGGTGAACTCCTTGAATTTAAATTCAATTAGCTTATGTCAGGAGTAGGTCCAGATTTTCTGGGCCTGGATTTTAATAATTTAGGGGATTGGCTTTAATGCAAGAGTACCAAATTAGGTACAGGCCTATGAAGGTGCAGAGACCTGAAATCCGAGTTTTCTTAGCTTCCCAGTAAATTCACCCTGGTTACATTATCAGAATGCATCTGCTACATAAAAGGATGAGGAGTGGCCATCTCCATCTCTGGAGTGTTATGACTTTGTTTTGTATTCACTAGCTACCACAACTTCAGGATTTTTTTTCTTCCCTTGTTGTTTAAAAAGACATTTAAGAGCAGCAGACACATACATCAAGGTGGCTTTAATGTTGGAAGTGGAGTTAGTCCAGTGGAGAAGTTCTTTCAGCAGGGTCTTTGCCACCTCTGCATTGCTCAGATGTGATGCATTTGATCAGTGGACTGGCTGAGAGCTTGGTATAATAATGGGGATTGTTAATATTGCATGCCTTTGGAACCTGAATTTACAACTTTAACTTTGCATATCTGCCTGCTTTTGCGTTAGAGCTTTGTCAGCACTGTTGAGGGATTTGCATATGCAACTAACAGGGCTTCCTTTAGCATCCTACCCTTTCAAAAATCCAGGAGGTAAACAAAGATCAATGTTGTCATAAGTAATGCAGAGGACAGCAATAATAATGATACCTGACTTTCACCATGAGCCATGTGCTGTGCTAAAACCTGTATTGATTGTTTTACTTCATCCTCATCATCCCTAATCAGGCAGATGCTATTATGACCCTCACTCTTCATATGAGGAAGTTGAGGTTTAGAGAAAGGATGCCTTATTCAAGGCCTCAGAGGGGGTACTCCAGATGCCCCACCTCCCTTCAAGATCCTTTAAGGCCAGTGCTCTCATTTGACAGATAAGAAGCAGGTTTGGAGGGATCTGAGATCTTCTGGACATTGGGTTGTATATGTCAAGCATACTTTATTTTATTTTATTTTATTATTGTTATTTTTTTGAGATGGAGTTTCACCCTTGCTGCTCAGATTGGAGTGTAATGGTGCAATCTTGGCTCACTACAACCTCTGCCTCCTGGCTTCAAGCGATTCTCCTGCCTCAGCCTACCAGGTAGCTGGGATTACAGGCATGTGCCATGATGCCCGGCTAATTTTGTACTTTTTGTAGAGACAGGGTTTCACCATGTTGGTCAGGCTGGTCTCGAACTCCTGACCTCAAGTGATCCACCTGCCTTGGTCTCCCAAGTGCTGGAATTATAAATGTGGGCCACTGTGTCCAGCCTCAAGCATAGTTTTTTTTTGTTTGTTTGTTTGTTTGTTTTTGAGACGAAGTTTCACTTTTGTTGCTCAGGCTAGAGTGCAATGGTGAGATCTTGGCTCACCGCAACCTCTGCCTCCCGAGTTCAAGTGATTCTCCTGCTTCAGCGTCCCGAGTAACTGGGATTACAGGCATGCGTCTCCACACCCGGTTAATTTTGTATTTTTAGTAGAGACGGGGTTTCTCCATGTTGATCAGGCTGGTCTTGAACTCCCAACCTCAGGTAATGTGCCCACCTTGGCCTCCCAAAGTGCTGGGATTACAGGTGTGAGCCACCTTGTCTAGCCAAGCATAGTTTTAAAAACTTTGCTGGTCTTATTAATTCAATCCCTGTAAGAGTCTGGCAAGATAAATACTATTATTATTTCTGTTTTACAGGTAAGAAAACTGAGACACAAAACTTTCCAAGTTCACATAGCTACCAAGTGAAAGATGTAAGATAAAACCTTATGCAGCCTGCCTCCAGAGCCAGGCTCCTGCCCTCGCTCTACAGCTGCCTTGCAGGGAGTACTGTTAAAGCTTAGTACGGTTATGACTTATTACATCACATCTCTGAGCCTCCCAGAAGCAGAGAAATACCAAGGCCTTTCATTTTTAATTTCTAAAGTTATTTTTTATTTATATAGACGGGATCTTCCACTGTCACTCCGGCTGGAGTGTAGTGATACAATCATAGCCACTGCAGCCTTCCACCCTTGGGGTTAAGCGATCCTCCCATCTTGGCCTCCCAAAGTCCTAGGATTATAGGCATGAGCCACGGTGCCCAGCCTATTTTTTTTAATGAAGAAATGCCTAAACTGTGTTACAAAAACTGTGCCATATTTAAAATGTTTAAATTTGACAAATTCCCTTAAGATTCTAAAAAGCAATGCAATACAATTCTGCTCTTTGAAAGATAATTATGAGATTCAAAAGAAATATTAATTCATGGGGCTTTTATAGTTAAGGTGATATGGGAAATGACGCATAATTTAAAGTTGATGATAAATATCTTCTTTCATTTCTATGTCTGTAGTTTGGTAGGCTACTTCATTTGGAGAACACGCCAGAAATTTTAATTCTTTGAGAATGAGAGAACAGAATGAAAGAATGAGATTTGGTGGTATATAGAACCAGCAGCCTTGCATCTGACCTTTGTTTTTCCATTGTTGGTGGCTAAAAGAATAAATGTTTATAGAAGATTATACTGAAGTACTGAGCTTTGTTGTTTTTGGTAAAATGAAGAGCCACTGTATGCTGATTGATAAGAGATAGGCTTTGGTTTTATATTCTCCTGTATGTTTCACAGTTAGTTTCTTTTTAAACATTTTTTAACTTTTGATTATTTCCTGATCAGACTTGAGTTTTCTAGGAAAGAAAGAAGTATTTTTTTTTAAGTCAGAGAATAAATTTCCAAGTCATTATCCCCAGAGGGATAAATTAAAATGCAGATCCTATTTCCAACCCCATTAGTGACTTCCCTGTAGCTTTAGGAAGATCAATTAACCTTTTACTCACTTCTTTGTCTGTACAATAGGAATGGCAGTGTTGACATCAGATTTTTCCAAAGTATTTTTCAGAGACTTGAGTGAAAGGTATTAAAAATGCTTCCTGCATTATTCCTGGATCCCCCTAGAATGGGCTCCAATTACCAGTCACTTAGAAGAATTTATAGGTAAGACTCTTATCATGTGTTGCTAATCACAACTTTCACAGTCGTGATTTGGTGTTTCAATTCTAAAGCTAATGTTTTGGAAGTGACCGCTTTCTTTGAGGGTTAGAAAACATGCCCACATTTCCATACAAATGTCACATTCTTATTAGCAAATCACCCATCCATCTCTTACAGGATCATGCAACTCTGTTCATAGATATAATCAGCTTTGTATTTTCATTCAGGTATAACAAACTAGCAAGGTTGAAATCTTGACTTGTCATCGGAAGGAATTGAATTGCTCCCTGGAGCTGGGAGGGAATGAGATTGAGTCCAGCAGCTCTTCGGAAATGGCAGTTATCTTTAGAATCTCAATCACCTGCTCTCCGTTTCTTCTCTTTCCAGTATGGTGACTACGACCCCACTGTTCACAAGCGGGGATTTTTGGCCCAAGAGGAATTGCTTCCAAAAAGAGTAAGAGATTAAATTCCCTTTTCGGGAAGACATAGCAGATATGTGGTCTAAAAGAAAGCTAACCGAAGGACTTGAAGGAATATTGGAAGTACATGGCAAGAAAATTTTAATAAATATTTTGTAATCTCCAGTAAAGAGTGTGGGATCTCTGTTAAGAATATTAAAAAGCAAAGGTTTCTGGTGTCACCAGGACTAGCATGGCCTGTAAAATGTTTTTTCTAGCATGGTTATTTCTTTAAATGCGATTGAGCATCGCTGATTCCCAAGGAGGAGGCTGAAGCAGAGTGTATTCAGCTAGGGGAATTGAGCTGTTTGCAGTGGTGAGGGGTGGATAAAGGAGATGAGGTAGGGGTGGGCATTGTGGTTTTTAATCCTCAGCGTTGTTCATCTTATTCATTAGCCAAACAAGCAGGCCCGCCTTCCCTTTTGCTCCTGCCGATTTTATAGCCCCACTCATCTGTCACTGGGTAATAAAGGGCCTGTCCTCACCTCTCACTGCCTTTACCTTTCCCTCCATGGCTTCTGAGCACGCAAAGGCCTGAGACGAGTGAGCATTGCTTCTGACTGAGTTCCGCTGCCAGAGGTGATCTCTGGGATGTACCACCCAGGCAGGGAACAGGGGCACTGCCAGGCAAGGGATCCACCTAGGTCTGAGCCATCATACAGCTTTCTGAGTTGCTCCTCTAATAGAATGGTGCCTTATTTACACGCCTTCTCTGTATGTGACTATCTCCCTGGGTATAGCTTTTTAAAAATAGCTTTACTGTTTTGTAGAAATGATGCATAATTATAAAAGTGGCAAACAATACCCAAACTTACATTGTGTATAGGTTTTTTATTTTGCTGGATTTTTTGGTAGGTAATAAATCTGTATCAGATGACTCCAGAAATGTGGGAAGAGAGAATTACTGCCTGGTACGCAGAGCACCGAGGCCGAGCCAGGTGAGGCCCATTCACTGTTGTTTACATTCCTTTATGGGCTTTTTTTTTTTCCTTAAAGAACTGCAAAATTAGGACATGGTTGTTGAACAAAATGCAGTACTGAAGTCTATAAAAGAAAAAGGGAGACCTGGGAGTAGCGTTGGTCTTCAGTTTTGTGTGTGTCCTTTTTCTAGTGTGCATGATATAAAGTAGGCATGCGTACTACCTGTCAGGATGTATAGACCTGCACTCATTGGTAACTCAGTTTGATTTTAAGTTTTTTTTTTTTTTTTTTGAGACAGTCTTGCTCTGTTGTCCAGGCTGGAATACAGTGACACCATCTCAGCTCACTGCAGCCTTGACCTCCTGGGTTCAAGCAAACCTCCTGCCTTAGCTCCCCCACCCCACCCCAGCTGTCACTACGGGCACATGCCACCACGCCCAGCTAATTTTTATATTTTTAGTAGAGATGGGATTTCACCATGTTGCCCAGGCTGGTCTTGTAGGTTTTTCACTTTTACAAAAATTTCTGCAGTACACAATCTTATTTCAATATGATACCTGTTTGGAAGTTATACAATTATATGAATAGTTCTGAGGATATATTCTTTAAAACGAGAGTTGCTGGGTCACAGCATGTGAGCATTTTGCATTTTGATAGGTACCACCAAATTGTTCTCCAAAAAGGCTGTACCTGTTTATACATGCCTGTCGACAAGTGTTATGAGAGTGTCCACCCCCAACCCCATTCTATCCTCAATACTTGTATTTATTTTTGTAATCTAAAAAGTGAAAAGTTGTGTCTCATGTTAGAATTGGCATTCCCCTGATTAGGAACTGATCATGTTTTCATTAGCCTTTAAATTTTTTTTCTCTTCTTCAAATCAGTTTCCTAACACATGCTTTTTTTAAAAAAACTTAAGAGCAACGTGCATATGGAAAAGTAGACAAATTATAAGTATAAAACTTGATCAGTTATCATAAGGTGAAAACACCATATAATACCAGAGGAAGAAATAACCTATGCTCCCCCCAGCCCCAATTCCCCTTTCTTCCTCCCCAAAGGCCACCAGTCTACTGATTTTTAATTCCAGATTGGTGTTGCCCATTTTAAACTTTGTATTCTGTTTTTTGTGTCTCACTTCTTTTACTCAACATCATATTGTTAGATCTGGTTTTGTGGCATGTGGCAATAGCATTTTCACTGCTGTGTAAACTTCCACTGTATTAGTACACTACAAGTTATTTATTCATTCTACTAATGATGGACAGTTAGATTGTCAGTTGTCTCCTGGTTTTTGCTGTTACAATAATGTCAAACAATTTCCCAAAGTAATTGTACCAATTTTTTTCTTTTTTTTTTGAGGTAGAGTCTTGCTCTGTTGCCCAGGCTGGAGTGCAGTGGCGGGATCTCGGCTCACTGCAACCTCTGCCTCCAGGTTCAAGCAATTCTCCTGCCTCAGCCTCCCGATTAGCTGGGATCACAGGCGTGTGCCACCATACCAGGCTAATTTTTTGTGTTTGTAGTAGAAATGGGGTGTTACCATGTTGGTCAGGCTGGTCTTGAACTCTTGACCTCATGTGATCTGCCTGTCTTGGCCTCCCAAAGTGCTGGGATTACAGGCATGAGCCACTGCACCCGGTGTAATTGTACCAATTTACATCAGCGTGTGTGTGATTTCTGATTTCTCTACCTGTTCACCAACATTTGGTGTTCTCTCAGGTTGGATTTTTAAAATTCATTTGAGAGCATTTGGAGATTGGAGAGAGAAGGAAGAGGACAAGGTTATAGAAGACTTGAGTTAAAATATTTCAATATGATACCTGTTTGGGAGTTTTCTGCAAGTCATTGCTACTTCAAGAGCTTACTTTAAATTTGACTTATAACTTAGATGAAGGTGATCTGACTTGGGTTTTACAACCCAGATAGCTCTTGCCCTAACCTCTAACAATACTCAGTCAGGAAGCTTGCAGAGAGAGCGGTTTCATTTCCAAAACAGTCTAGATAAAGAAAGTACACAAAGATAAAGCAAGAACTTAAATAAAATGTGAACACCCAAATCTGTTTGAGGGTAGAAGATAACATACCACACACTCTTCTTGAATTACTTGAGTTTACGGTTTACCAAGGGGAAAGTGGGAAATTAAGGCTAAGAAACGCCGTGATGAGTCTGTTCTCTGACTCTCTTTTGATGGGGATGGGAAATTCTGCTTGATCACAGTGTGTTTAATAGACTCGGGGCTGGGCAGAGCTTTGCTGGTATCTGCTGAGGCTCTTGTCTTCTGCCAGCAACATGGCTCTAGAGGAATGGCAGGGTCAGAATGCTTGCCTTGGTGCCTGCCCGCTTTCCACCCATCTCACTTAGCTCCAGTGACAGTGTCTTCCATTCTCCCCACAGGGATGAAGCTGAAATGGAATATCTGAAGATAGCTCAGGACCTGGAGATGTATGGTGTGAACTACTTTGCAATCCGGGTGTGTTGAAACCTCTTTGAGCTCCCTTTGTAGTAAACAGAGACTAAATGAGGGTCAGACTGCTAAAATGGGTTACTTCTTCATTCCAAGGTGATAGAATCTTTTAAGCTTCTGTGGTAGGTAGAGAAAAATAGAGGAAGGAGAGAGAGGTCTTAGTGCCTAACTTTCTATTTTTGGACTTCAATTAGATCATAGGTAATTAAGTGTCACTTGAGCCTTGGGGGACTTGGACCTGGTTCTGCTCTCAGCAGAAACCTGTTTGAATGGTCTGAGTGTAAGATTTGATTATTTCTGGCTCTGTGAGAACTTGGTCCACAGGGAGCACCTCTAAGTATTTCTCCCAGCCCCCATACACCCCATCTCCACCCCTGCCCCAGGCACTGGGAGAGTAGCTCTGCCTTTATAGATTACTGATTTGTTTGGGATTCTGACTGTGAGGCTAATTGGTTTTCTATTCAGACCATTAATAGTCTGCTGTCTGCTGGGAACTCACTGATTCTGCGGGGAGAGGCATTTGTGTGCAGCCCAGATCTGGGCCTTTAAAATGGCTTTCTCCTGTGGGTCAGTTGCTGGATGCAGTGAATAAGGCAGCTTCTTCCAAAGGGGTACATTTGATTTGCCAAAGCATTTCACCATGGACTCCAAACTTTGGATAAGTAGATGTTAAAACAATAGGGCAGGTCCACCTTTATTATCATAGTCATGCTTTGCTTTCCCTTATTGGGTTCCTGCAGTTGTTGTATTAAATTCAGGTAAACTGAAACACATTTTAAATATTCTAGAATAGCTTTCTACTTAATTTGTATTTTATAAATACAGATTTGTATGGATTACTCTGCATAAGAAAATAAGGCACACTTAAAGTGCCTAAAAGATGCTCCATAAATAGTGCAGGAAGGTCTTTTCTAAAGTTCTGTCAGTTTGTATTTGCTAATTGCTTGGTTTCTTTAACGTCAAACTAATGTAACACATTTCTTTTCTTTTTTTTTTTTTTGAGGCAGAATCTCGCTCTGTTGCCCTGGCTGGAGTGCAGTGGCGTGATCTTGGCTCCCTGCAACCTCCACCTCCCAGGTTCAAGCAGTTCTCCTGCTCAGCCTCCTGAGCAGCTGGGATTACAGGCGTGTGCCACCATGCCTGGCTAATTTTTGCATTTTTAGTAGAGATGGGGTTTTACCATGTTGGTCAGGCTGGTATCGAACTTCTGACCTCATGATCCACCCACCTTGGCCTCCCAAAGTGCAAGTGCTGGGATTACAGGCATGAGCCACCGCGCCCAGCCTAATGTAACACATTTCTGTGGTTTTGTCAACTCTACTCCTCTTTCCCCATATGACAGCCACCTAGCTTCTAGAAAACTAAAATTTTATAATCTTCAGAAAACAGTTTTTTGTTTCTGAGTCGGAGTCTCAATCTGTAGTCCAGGCTGGAGTGCAGTGGTGTGATCTCGGCTCACTGCAACCTCTGCCTCCCGGGTTCAAGCGATTCTCCTGCCTCAGCCTCCTGAGTAGCTGGGACCATAGGCGCCCGCCACCATGCCTGGCCAGTTTTTTGTATTTTTAGTAGAGATGGGGTTTCACCATGTTAGCCAGGCTGGTCTTGACCTCCTGACCTCGTGATCCGCCCTCCTCAGCCTCCCAAAGTGCTGGGATTACAGGCGTAAGCCACCATGACCAGCCCACTTTTTTGGTTTTTTAAACATCTTTTTTGTTTTTTAGAGGTGGAGTTTTGCCATATCACCCAGGCCTGCTAGGCTCAAGTGATCCAAGTAGCTGGGGTGCACCACCGTGCCTGGCTGAAAAAGTTTCTTATTAGGGAATATTTCTACATCAGTCAGACTAATGGATTCTGTTTTGTATGTGTGTTCCTATATTGAGCAATAGACAAAGCTACTGGCTATTTTAGTGTCTTTTATGTTAAATTTCCTGAAATCTCACCATTAACTAAGGAAGATGTGTGCTTAAAACAGTTTAAAAGTGGCTACTTGAGTCTACAGCTCTGTTTAATCTCTAGAAGTGTTGGAGTCATAATGGTAGGAGGCAGAAGGCTGAATCTTTTTTAAAAAATGCAAACCAAATAGTCAGAAACATAAGGAAACATCTTATTTTCCAAAATATACTGCAGATTTTAAAGTACAAAGCCTCACTTCTATTAATGCAGTAGCTTTCTTAGCTTTGCTGACTAGCAGAAGAATCTCTCATGGTTTGGTGATAGCGCCTGACCTAGGGTGTTAGGAGTAAAAAGATTTATGCTGGAGTACTCACTCTTCCATCTGATGTCTGCTGTTAGATTGGTCCTTCTCACAGTCCCAGTACCTTCTCGGTTTGCAGATCTGTTTTTCTGCCCTTGAGTCTTGGTTCAATTTCTCTTATCAACAAGGGGTCAGGAGCTGTAGTATCCTTGTGCAGCGAGTTTCCTTCCACCTCCAAATGAGAGCTGGACCACAGCACTGGCAGATGGACCTGCACATGAGGATACAGCCACCAAGTGTGTAGCAGGGTCAGTGCTGTGGGAGCCCAGAGCATCCACCACTGGCTGCTCTGACTGCTGGCCAGGACCACTGTCAGAGGCAGAGCATAGGTACGGCTTTTAGACAGCTTTGTTGATGAATAATTTTTATAGGATTCCTTTTGATATATATTTTTCAACATGCAATTATTAAAAATTTCAAACTTACAGGAAAATCAAAAGAATTTTTCAGTGAATACTTATGTATATGCACAACCTAGATTCTACAGTTAACATTTTATCAGACTTGTTTTATCACATAAAGACTACATTTGAGCCGGGCGCGGTGGCTCACGCCTGTAATCCCAGCACTTTGGGAGGCCGAGGCGGGTGGATCACGAGGTCAAGAGATCGAGACCATCCTGGTCAACGTGGTGAAACCCCGTCTCTACTAAAAATACAAAAAATTAGCCGGGCATGGTGGCGCATGCCTGTAATCCTAGCTACTCAGGAGGCTGAGGTAGGAGAATTGCCTGAACCCAGGAGGCGGAGGTTGCGGTGAGCCCAGATCGCGCCATTGCACTCTAGCCTGGGTAACAAGAGCGAAACTCCGTCTCAAAAAAAAAAAAAAAAAAAAAAGACTACATTTGATCATAAAATGAGACCATCCAGTCCCAGGCACTTAACATTTTCTTTCTAGTAGTTCAGCAACAGTTTCTTTAAACATAAGAAATCGTTAAACCTATGGGCTTTAATTCTACACATATGATAGCCTGGTTATTTAACGAGAGGCAACAACACTTAACATTACTCTTCCTTTAGCCGTCGAGCCAGCGACAGAAGCCCTCAGTGATCATTCTGGGGGACTCAGAAGTCACAAGAATGGTACAGTTTTGCTTCTGCCTGCCCTGGTTCAGAAAGCTGAAAGCTTCTTGGTTTATAAAACAGCTGTGACTTCTGTTGGGACCTGCTGAAACTTGTCACATGTGACAATGTGTGCCAGATTCTTTGGAATAAAATTTTGAGCCTCAGCTGGAGCTTACAGTGGCTGTTCTTATTGAATCCACAGAACAAAAAGGGCACAGAGCTGCTGCTTGGAGTGGATGCCCTGGGGCTTCACATCTATGACCCCGAGAACAGGCTGACCCCCAAGATCTCCTTCCCGTGGAATGAAATCCGAAACATCTCATACAGTGACAAGGAGGTAGGATGTGTCTGTACTGCAGATGCCACTAGTGGCCCAGGCGTTCAGCAAAAGAGCTTTCCCCGTCTGCCCCCCTCGCTGGAGCCTCCCCAGCCAGGGCCTCTTCTTGTTATTTGTAGAATCCTTTAATTCCCAGGCTTTGGGAGTGTGGTTGTTGATTTTTGAAATATTTACAGAACAGTACTGGCATCAGTAACCCCACTATGACTAACAGGAAACTGGGAAGCTCAACTTGCCAGGGAGAAACCCCAAAGAATAGTAAACAAAAACAGTCACATTTTCTCATTACTTGGCTTTCTATTTCTGTTGATAAATTCTCTTTGTATTTTTTTTTTTTCTTTTTTTAGAGACAGGGTTTCATTACATATGCTCAGACTGAATTTGAACTCCTGGGCTCAAGCGATCCTTCCACCTCAACCTCCTGAGTAGCTACTACAGGTGTGCGCCACAGCACCTGGCTTACATTCTCTTTGTATTTTAAGTGTGATCTTTATTGAGCTTTCTTTCCGTATCCAGAATACATGTGGTAGAGAAATATATATACACACATATACACATATGGACATATATGTGTTTTGTGTGTGTATCTCAGTAATGATATAAATAAGGATATTAGGTTAATATGCTTACAAGAATTCAAAAATAATTAAGCTTGAATAACTCAGATGAATGCTCTTGGAGTTCAAATATTTTCATACAGGGTGGTGACTTTTCCCAAAAAGGTCCCATATGCATAATCTTATGTTCACTTATCTATCCATCCATTCATTCATTCTTCAT
The DNA here is from genome assembly GCF_030222135.1 of Aotus nancymaae. Classification (NCBI taxonomy): domain Eukaryota; kingdom Metazoa; phylum Chordata; class Mammalia; order Primates; family Aotidae; genus Aotus; species Aotus nancymaae. The sequence goes on from NW_026988491.1 coordinate 4,544,836, forward strand.
TAATTTTATTACTACTGCCTTTTGAGATAGTCTCATTCTGTCTCCCAGGCTGGAATGCAGTGGCACACGATCATGGCTCACTACAGCCTTGACCTCTCTGGGCTCAGGTGATCCTCCCACCTCAGCCTCCCAGGTAGCTGAGACCAACTACAGGCATGTGCCACCACACCTGGCTAATTTTTTGTAGAGATGGGGTTTTGCCACATTGCCCAGGCTTGTCTTGAACTTCTGGGCTCAAGCGATTCTCCCACCTCAGCCTACCAAAGTACTGGAATTACATGTGTGAGCCGCCATGCTTGGCAATTCTTCATTACTTTTAAAGGAATTATCGAGCATCTGCTTTATGTTATATTTCATGGGGAAAACAAAGAGGTAGAAAATCTAGTCTCAGCCTTCGAGGAAGTCCAGTAACTACTCGCCTGCTGTAATAAATAAGTTCCGTGGAAAAGACATGATGATGATGGTATAGTCTTCCACATACAAGCACTTTCACCCTGACCCTCTTAATTTAATCTCTATGAGAACACTGCTGTAAAGGCAGGGGCTGTGCTGTCATTATCTCTGTGTCACATCAGGAAGCAGAGACACAGAAGTGAAATAGCAGAGGATAAGCGCTGGAGTTGTTGATGCCACAACCCCCGCCTTTCAGGGAGACCCAGAGGCTAAGCCTTGAGATCACAGGGGCACCAGGCAGAGGAGGCTCCACTCAGTGACCTCCTGGTACCTGCACAGCCAGGACATAGAGTAGGGAATGAAGTACAGGAACGGCTTATGTTGCTGCCTGCAGAGCCCCGACCCTGAGTGTATTTCCTGTTTTCTCTTTCTTCATGGCAACTCAAGGAAGCGAACACCAACCAGGCCCTTGGCTTCCAATATGTGGTTGGGATCTACTCAGCCATGCTTGATAAGACAGACCGAGCCACTTAATTCAAAACATTCCAACTTTGAAGTTTTTGTAAGTAGTTAGCCCAGCAGATAGGCATTTAGGTATTTCTTTTTTAAAGTATATAAAATGAAAGTTCCACATGACATAAAGCAGTGTGTGTGCACCGTATGGTAGTTTTTCATCTCCCAATTTCATAGTCTGTTTATCGCACATCCACACATTTATGCGCTAAAGGCTTCCTAAACATCCGTTCTTCAAAGAACCCAAGGATTAAAGTCTCCCCTAGTATGGCCTGACACAGTAAACTCTAATACGCTCTCTCCGGGGGCCAGGCGCCATCATGTTCCATCATGTCAATAACTCATGCAGTAAGCAGACCCCAAGCTGACTTGACATAAAAGAAGTAGTCTTGGTAGTTACGCATGACAGCCGGGCTGTCAAAACAGAAATGTTCGTTTATTTTAAGTGATCCAATGATTCTTTGTGTACACCCTGGCGTGGTGCAGAGCCTGTGGAAATCTAGGATCTGTTTGGTCTTATCGGGAGTGGTTGAGAGCAGCAGCCATTTGTTCCTTACAGGCTTTCCTGCTAGTGGTCTGACCCTGGGCTCTCCTACCAGGCCACCACCCTATCCTTATCATTCATCTTTCTCTCCACTTTGATTTCAGGATCAGGAACTGTTTTCCTTTCTTCGATAGTCCATTTTTTTCCCCATTTGATTCTTTCTATTAACAACTTTTATCAAATTATTCCCATGTTCAGAAACCTGTGGTGAGTCTGGGTATCCTGTCACATCAAATCTAAACACCTTTTTTTTTGAGATAGGGGTCTCACTTGTTGCTCAGCCTGGAGTGCAGTTGTGCAATTACAGCTCACTGCAGCCTCTAACTCCTGGCCTCAAGTGATCTTCCCGCCTCAGCCTCCCAAAGTGTTGGGATTACAAGTGTGAGCCACCATACCTGGCCACCTCTGACTTTTATTCTCACTGCCAGCCCCTGTGCCCACCTCTTTTCCCTCCCAGGCTAAGCCTGTTATATCATCTTAGTCACCAAAAAGCTAATAACACAAACACACACACGCACACACAGCTCATTTCCCCATTTCTACCTTATTACTGGTGCTGCCCTGTGCACAGTGCCCCTTCAGCCTACCTTTTAGCTACCCTGTTGGATTCTTCTTCTAAGATCAGCTTCACTCTCTCCTGCTTATGGTGGATCTACTCTAAACCTTCCCACACATTTGTGATTTGCACCACCCAATGAAGCACTAATACATGATGCGATTTCTTGAGTAATTGGCTGTTGTTAGCCTAGCTCCAACTGGATGGTGAGCTTCATGAAGGCAGGGCCATGCCCTAGACTGTAGCCTTCTAGTGTTGGGCTCAGGGGTGGGCCCATTAACGATGCTTATTTTAGGTTGTCAAGAATCCCTTCCTCACACTCATGCCTAAGATGGTCTAGAGAGTGCACCTTCCACAGCCCCAGACTTGGTGCTCCTAATTCCCCGAGGATACTGGGAAGCCAGGACAAGGCATAACTAAGTGCCTGGACGCTGGGAAGCCAGGACAGGGCATAACTTCATGCTGGTCTGTGGCCAGTGTGGCTGCTGCATTTGTGGAATTTCCAGTTGGTGGTAACATTTCAGGCTGTCAGACTGAAACTCTGTTCTGCTTCCTTCTTCCAGTTTACTATTAAACCACTGGATAAGAAAATTGATGTCTTCAAGTTTAACTCCTCAAAGCTTCGTGTTAATAAGCTGGTAAGTTGAGATCCTGGTTTTCATTACTGATCATGGTAGCTTTTCTAGAATTGAATACTTCTTTTTAAAGAATATCAGAGTGGGTCGGGCACAGTGGCTCACACCTGTAATCCCAGCACTTTGGGAGGCCGAGGTGAGCGGATCATGAGGTCAAGACATCAAGACCAACCTGGCCAACATGATGAAACCCTGTCTCTACTAAAAATACAAAAATTAGCTGGGCGTGGTGGTGTGTGCCTGTAGTCCGAGCTACTCAGGAGGCTGAGGCAGGAGAATTGCTTGAATCCGGGAGGCAGAGGTTGCAGCGAGCCGAGATCTCACCATTGCACTCCTGCCTGGGCGACGCAGAGCGAGACTCCTTCTCAAAAAAAAATATCAGAGTGACATCTTGTGAAGTGTAGAATGCTATCTCACTTGGTACATACTTTCTCTTTAGCTTAAAGAGTTAAAACCAAGTTATGAGGAAACTTTAAAAGGATTTTTATTGCAATATTTCATACATATGAAAGGATAAGCATAACTTATAAAAGTTATAAAGAATAACAAAAGTGAATAGCTGTGTACCTATGACCCTGCTTTAAGAAATAGCACAGTCCCAATACTGTCGACCCTTCATGTTAACACCCTGCTAGTCTGTCCCTTCCCTCTCCCCAAGGGTGATCACTGTTGTGAGTTGAGTATTCATTATCCCCTTGCTTTTCAAGAGAATTTTATTTCATATACGGCAAAAGAAAAATACTATTCAGTGTTATGTGTTTATGAAATTTATCTAAGTGCTGTCAACTATATATATTCTTCTGTCACTTGCCTTTTCCTTTTTCATTTTCTTTGGAGATATATCTTTGTTGATGCTTAAAGATTGTTTATTCTCACCTCTGTAGCACTCTGTTATAAATTTTTTCTCATTCTTCTTTCAATGGATAATTAAGTGCTTTTTACTTCTATACTGTTTTAACAGGCTGTTAAGAAAACTTTTGTATCTGCCTCCTGGTGCATGCACATAGGCAATAGTTTCTTTCTTTTTTTTTTTTTTGAAACAGAGTTTCACTCTTGTTATCCAGGCTGGAGTGCAATGGTGTGATCTTGGCTCACCGCAATCTCCGCCTCCTGGGTTCAAGCAATTCTCCTGCCTCAGCCTCCTGAGTAGCTGGGACTACAGGGATGTGCCCCCGTGCCCAGCTAATTTTTTGTATTTTTAGTAGAGACGGGGTTTCACCATGTTGACCAGGATGGTCTCGATCTCTTGACCTCGTGATCCACCCGCCTCGGCCTCCCAAAGTGCTGGGATTGTAGGCGTGAGCCACCGCACCTGGCCAGGCAATAGTTTCTTTGGAGTCTTGAGTATACTGGGCTAGGTGGGGTGGCTCACGCCTGTAATCCCAGCACTTGAGGAGGTCAAAGTGGGAGGATTGTTTGAGGCCAGGAGTTCAAGACCAACCTGGTCAACATAGCAAGACCCTGTCTCTAAAAAATGAAAATAAATAAAATTTTTTAAAGTTAAAAAATAGAGTTTAGTGTATATACACAGGAATAGAAGAATAGGGCTCAGTATATGTTCAAATTTCAAAATTGTGATGCATTATTTTCTAAAGAAGATGAATCGATTTTTACAGACCCAACAGTAGTGGGTGAGACTTCCTTTTTGCTATCCTTAATACTTGTATTATTAGCCTTTTAAATTTTTTGCCAATCTTGTACATATAAAATGATATCTCATTATCATATTAACTTTTTTTTTTTTTGAGACAGTCTCACTCTGTTGCCCAGGCTGAAATGCAGTGACACAATCATGGCTCACTGCAGCCTGGATCTCCCCAGGCTCAGGTGATCCTCCCACCTCAGCCTCCCAAGTAGCTGGGACTACAGACACATTCCACCATGCCCAGCTAATATTTTGTATTTTTTATAGAGAGGAGTTTTGCCATGTTGTTCAGGGTTATCTTGAACTCCTGGGCTCAAGCAATCTACCTGCCTCCACTTCCCAAAGTGCTGGGATTACAGATGTATGCCACCATGTCTGGCCAAATTTTTTTATTTTTTGTAGAGATGGGGTCTCACTATGTCACCCAGGCTGGTCTTGAACTCCTGGGCTCAAGAATCTTCCCACCTTGGCCTCTGAAAGTGCTGGGATTACAGGTGTGAGCCACTACACCTAGCCTGTTTTCATAATATTGGCTATATTTTCCAGCTTGTGGCTCTGTTTTTCTTTTTTTGCATCTTGACAATACAAATTTTTAATTTTAATGTAGACAAATATGTAGATTTTTTCCTTTATCATTTTTTTTTGTGTCTTACTTGGCATCTTCTGTTATCCTATGATCATAAAGATGTTCTTCTATATTTTTTTCTAAAATTTCGAAGGCTTGATCTTTGTATTTAAGTCTTTAATCCTTCTGGAGTTGATTTTTGTGTAAGGTGTGAGGGAAGGACCCAACTTATTTTTTTTCCACATGCATAACCTGTTGTCTCAGCCCAACTTACTGAAGGAACTTTCCTATCCTCCCTGGTCTGGAGAACCACATCTTGACATAGGAGAGTAAGGTTCACCCAGAAGACATGGTGAAGTGTCCTCTAGTCCTGTCTTCATTTGTGATTTTTACTTCCTGGCATATCTGAGGCACCTTCATTTTGCATGTCTCCAGAGCTGAGAGCACTAGAGACTGCTAATAGAGCTTTGGTGTTTCACTCCATGCATTCATCTTCACATTAATGGCTACCTGCAAGAGCCCAAACTGCTATCACACTGGTGGCTGGTAGGCAGTGTAGTAAATTTGTGGATATTAACCTTTTTGTCTACTTCTGTGGCCTCAGATTCTCCAGCTATGTATCGGGAACCATGATCTATTTATGAGGAGAAGGAAAGCTGATTCTTTGGAAGTTCAGCAGATGAAAGCCCAGGCCAGGGAGGAGAAGGCTAGAAAGCAGGTGAGCAAGACCTTGTTTTCACTGATGATGTCACTGTGTGGTCAGTCCTGGCTTGGGAGGTGAGGAGTGGTTGTGGGCTGGCAAGAGTCTTTTCGCCATGGATATGCCTGCTCTTGTTTTATCTTGTTGGATCTTCATTTGCTGATGCCTACCTGGTGGGATGTCAGCTGTGGAAATGAGGAGTAAACCCTAATATCATATCTAAAAGAAACAGCCCTAGTAATTTCTACACTTAGAGAAGTTAGGTGTGATTAACACCGGTTTGGGACGAGGTAGCCAAGCATGCATGCATCTATCCGTCTGGCTACCTAGCTTGCTTTCTTTTTTTGCCTGTCTGCCTCCTTGCACAGCCTTCTCCTTTTCTAATTATATGGTGATAGAATGCAGGGTGGCATTTCAGTGCTTGCTGCTGGAATGCTAATTTGACTCTGGCCGCACTTCCCCACTGCAGGTCAGGCCTCATGGCACGTCACCTGCCCCAGGAGGCGCCAGGAGCACCTATCAGCACACTGGATGATCTGCATCATTGTTTTCTACTCATAAACCTTCTCTACTCATGGAAATCCACACAACTAATTTGGGCCTTACTGCTGAGAATATCAATTGTGTTTTTGGATAAACTACTAGATAGAGTAGCAGCAGCTGCAGTTGGCTGCCCTCAGGACTTGCAAGCTCTGAGGTATAATAATTAGTCTGTGTGCAGCTTTCTGATTTGGATACACATTGGAGAGGCTGGCTCCCAGCCCTAGGATTTAGAGTAAAATGCCCAGTGTGCTTCCAGCTCTCCATCTCTTTGCTTTCTGAGATGGCAGGCCACAGATGTGTTCTTTGGGGGTCTTTGGGGGTGATAGGTTAGGTTTTGTTGGACAAAGAAATGCTACTGAGCCAGCATGGGGTCATAGTGGCAGTTTCATGAAGAGCTCTTGGCAGTGGCTCATCCCTGTAACTCCAGCACTTTGGGAGGTCAAGGCAGGAGGATCACTTGCCTAGGAGTTTGAGGCTGCAGTGAGCTATGACTGCACCAATACATTCCAGTCTCGGTGACCAAGCAAGACCCTGTTTCAAAACAGAAACAAAAGCAAAATACCTAAAAAAAGAAGAAGAAGAAGAAGAAGGAGGAGGAGAAGGAGGAGGAGAGCTCTCCTTGACCTTTTTCTTAGCAGAGCAAAGCTTCGAAGTAAGAAATCTGAAAGTGTCAAGGAGTCTGAAGCCTGCGGGCCCTGGCAGAGAATAGCAGAAACTGCAGATCAGCGCTGCGTACAGCACAGCAGAGCCATAAACCTGGCATCTGGGCAACAGCAGATCAGGTGGACAGACACTGACCTTGGAGCCAGATCTGAAATTTAGAATGTGACTAAGTCAGTGACTTGCCTTCCATACCTCAGTTGTCTCATCCATCAGGTGAAACCAATGATACACCTTCTCCATCTCAGATGAAGGTCCATATATTACACCTTACAGTCTTTATAGGCAGTAAACTGCTTTTGTGAATAGGAGGTCCTTTATATTGGGGTACAGGTCTCAGGGAAAGTACAGTGCCAGGAACTGAAGGCGATTACCTGGGCTTTTTTTTTTTTTTTTAATATAGAAGAGACAAGGTCTCGTTTTGTCATCCAGGCTGGAGTGCAGTGGTGCCATCATAGCTCACTGTAACCTCGAACTTCTGGGCTCGAGCAATCCTTCTGCCTTGGCCCCTCAAGTGGCTGGGACTACAAGTGCATGCTACCACACTTAGTTAATTTTAATTGTTTTATAGAGATCAGGTCTTGCTGTGTTATCCAGGCTGATGTCAAACTCCTGGGCTCAAGCATTCCTCCCACCTCGGCCCCCCGCAAAGTGCTAGGATTATAGGCATGAGCCGCTGGGCCCGCCTTGCCTGCCTGGGCCCTTCCTTCCATCCTTCCTTCCTTCCTTCCTACCTACCTTCCTTCCTTCCCTCCTTCCTTCCTTCCTTCCTTCCATCCTCCCTCCCTCCCTCCCTCTCTCCTTCCCTTCCTCTCTCTTTCCCTTCCTTCTTTCCTTCTTTTGAATTATAGAGATGTAGTAATTCACCTTATGGAAATTGTAATATGATGGAAATTAGAGAACAAATTGGCCGTGTTTTTCATTGACTTGCAAGAAGAAAACTGGAGAACTTTTACTGTTTTATTGCTTCTCTTTGCATTATCCTTTCAAGCTCCAATGTGGTGTGTGTGTGTGTGTGTGTGTGTGTGTAAAATAAAATAAAATTTTTTTTGGCTTAGGATTTAGAAAAAGCAGCAGTTTTAGAAACCTTGTATGACCAGAGTGTGGGATAAAATGGAGGCAAGAAGTAATTAAATGTGCATTAATTATTTAAGGCAGAAAATAGTGCAGTGGTCACTTCTGGATTCTGCTTTTTGAACTCAGTTAGTACCCTGAGATCACAGAGGAATGGCACTGTCTTGTGCTTGTTCCCCTTATTAAGCTCAGCATGTGGTCCAATTAATGCAGTGATCCAGAAGGCAAGGGAGGTGGTGGTGGCTTTGTACTGTTGCCTTAAGGACAGGGGGCTGTGTTCCCCGCCTGGCTTCCTCCTGTCATAGGCCTGGCTCAGGAGTTGTCTCTGCGTGAGGCTGTGCAAGTCTGTGCTGTGGCTGTTGTAGCTCCCCACTGTGAAATACAATGTGTGAACTATTGATGCATCACACAGAATGATTCCATCTTCTCTGTGGGTCAGAGGCAAGAGTGGAGCTATTGTTGATGAAATCAGAGATGTGAGAGGGGTCCACGTGGATTAGAAATGGTGAGCTAGCTTGCCTGACCAGATGAGAAAGCTGCTTATTTCTGGGGCTCTGTCTCAGAGAGGAGATCCTGCATTGCATCCCATCAGCCACCGGCCAGAGCCGCCAACAAAAAGCATCACTGGCAAGGTAGCCGTTTCAGTGCACCGTGTATAAGAATGCCTCTTTCTATTCAGGTCGAGACTTGGCTTGTTTTTTTGTTGTTTGTTCGTTCGTTCATTCACCATTAGAATTTTTTTCAAGGGGCACAACTTTCCACTCTCCAACTGGTTTAGAAGGACGAGGTTACGGGGCAATAAGAATGACCCTGGCTACCTAAAGGAAAGGGAAGAAAAAGGTCCCAAAAGGGGAGACTCTGGAGATGGGGCATCTTTGGTCCCTTGTGGCACCTAGGTCTTGAGCCCTGTGATTTGATGACTGTTTTTCTTCACCCCCTGCAGATGGAGCGGCAGCGCCTGGCTCGAGAGAAGCAGATGAGGGAGGAGGCCGAACGCACGAGGGATGAGTTGGAGCGGAGGCTGCTGCAGCTGAAAGAAGAAGCAACAATGGCCAACGAAGCACTGGTGATTTCTGAGGGACCGGGGTTCCAGGAGGCTACCTGGGGACTTCTTTGGCTTTTCTGGAGCTCAGTCTCCTGAGGACCATGAGTTACCAGCATTTGCTTTGATATACTTTATTTCAGCTTTTAAAAAGTTAGTGCCTTTTCTTTCCACCTGTGTTGGCAGAAGCAGATTTAGGTTGAGCTCATGTGCAGCCAAATTCCACTTTCACCACGAGGTTGCCTTTACAGCCCGGCTTCTCGGCCTGGGCACTACTGACATTTGGGGCTGACCATCCTTTGTTGTGGGCACTAGATGCCAGTAGCAGCACCTCACCTTCCATTTGTAACAATCAAAGCATCTTCAGACATTGCCACGTCTCTTTTTTTTTTTTGAGATGATAGTTTGCTCTTGTTGCCCAGGCTGGAGTGTAATGGTACGATCTCGGCTCACTGCAACCTCCGCCTCCCAGGTTCAACTGATTCTCCTGCCTCAGCCTCCCAAGTAGCTGGGATCACAGGCACGTGCCACCACATCCGGCTAATTTTTTGTGTTTTTAGTAGAAACGGGGTGTTACCATGTTAGCCAGCCTGGTCTTGAACTCCTGACCTCAAGTGATCTGCCCGCCTCGGCCTCCCAAAGTGCTAGGATTACAGTCGTGAGCCACCATGCCCAGCCTGCTGCATGTCTCTTGCAGGGAGCAAAAAGCTCCTCTGGTTCGAACCACTGATTTAAAGGGAAAGAACAGAGTTTAAGTTGTTTTTCTCCGCGTGACACATAAGCCTGAGCTGAAGTGGGTACTCAGAGATGGTGCTCTTTTTGTTCCCCATGGATGCAGCCTGAAGGGCCCTTCTGAAAAGCTGGGGAATGTGGCTTGTCACCTCTTGTCAGAGGGTCATGGGGGGCACTCAGCATCAGGGCCCCAGGAGTCCGAGACTCTGGTTTGTCCTATCTCAGTGTTTAAGGCAGATCTGGCGGGAGAATAGCACATGATCCCACTTCATCTAGGAGCCCCATGCCTTCCAGATGCGGTCCGAGGAGACAGCCGACCTGTTGGCTGAAAAGGCCCAGATCACTGAGGAGGAGGCAAAACTTCTGGCCCAGAAGGCCGCAGAGGCCGAGCAGGAAATGCAGCGCATCAAGGCCACAGCCATTCGCACGGAGGAGGAGAAGCGCCTGATGGAACAGAAGGTGCTGGAGGCCGAGGTGTTGGCGCTGAAGATGGCTGAGGAGTCAGAGAGGAGGTGAGGGGACACCGAGCACCAGACTGGCAAGGAGGCTGGTGAAGGGCCGCAGTCCAGCCTGCCCTGAGGCTGAGCTCCATAGCAGCCGTCCTCAAGCTGCTTCCCCATCTTCTGGACTGGAGCGAGGCTACTTCTTGGCTGATGGCGACTGGTGCTTCATCCAGTTTGGGGCTGGCGCTACCGTGTGGGCACAGGAACTCAGTTCTCCTGCCAGGTTCACCTCTCTGGTCGTGCTTATATCTCTGTGATAAGCCCCTGACCCTCTGATGGCCGTGTATGCAGGAAAACCCCTGAGCATATCCACAGACTGCTTTCAGCAGAAGAGATGTAAAAAGGCTGTTTGTTCATTTAAAAAAAACAACAACATGGTTCTTTTCTGCTTTCATTCAGTGGAGTTGCAGAACAGCAGCTGCTTACCTTTAAAGGGAAACTAGTGCCTACATCCCCCAGCCTTCCTTGCCACATGGGGGAGGAGGGCTAGGATAGTCTCTGTGACTGGGATGTCCCACTCATGGCCAGGTTGAAGGATGGAACTGTTGTCTGTACTTTTGAAAGACTATTCTAGGCCTGCAACCTTCAGATAAACACTGACACATTCCCCACAGCTTTTGGCTATTGATTTAGAGCACTTGAATTTGGCTTTTAGTTACCAAGGTGCATTCACTACAGTTTTCCTTACCACTCTTTGCATGTCATTCTGGGAATATGGTTTCTTTTTGCCTGTCCTGCTTCAGCCCCCTTGCTGTATGCAGGTCACACTCCCTGTGCATGGCAGATGAGAGGTGCAGAGAGCCTGCAGTTAGGGACTGGATAGAACACCCTGGTCTGCCATTTGGCTTTGGACTAGGGACTGCACACACACAACCTGTGATGCAGGTTGGGCCAGGTCCCTGTGCCAAGCCTCACATGCCGTGTCCACCCCAAGCCCCACAGGGTGAGGATCTTCACCAAGGTGCAGTGCCCTCAGTGACAGGGCTCATCTTCCTGCCAGAGAAAGTGGGCACAAGGCCCACAGGTGTTTTACCCGGGGGCTGTGAAGACGCAGCTCTTGCATATTCTGCCCTTTGCGATCCGATATAAGAACTTTGATCCTCCAGGCTTTTCCTTTGCCCAGCTTACTTTCACCCAAAAATAAAGCAGAGAAAGCTGCTGGTGCCTCCTCCAGCTCCTCCCTCTCCTGGCTGCAGACGGTCTGGTTTCTCTCATCCCTCACCAGTTTTCCTGCTCTTCCAGTTTAGATTTACCAGCTCAAACGAAAATCTTCAGGAATGTTGTCCTTGCTTTGGAAGTTTTCATGTAAATGTCCCTGTCCCACTGTCCTTTCTCGCCTCTTCAGGTACCATCCTCAGGGTTAACCAAGGTCTCTCCTTTGCACAGGTAGGGTGGGGTCTTTTCCCTCCACCTGCCCTGTTCTGTGAAGCTGACATCTCCTCCTTTCCTTGCAGGGCCAAAGAGGCCGATCAGCTGAAGCAGGACCTGCAGGAAGCACGTGAGGCGGAGCGAAGAGCCAAGCAAAAGCTCCTGGAGATCGCCACCAAGCCCACGTACCCGGTGAGCCTGGGGGGTTGCCACCTGGGGCTGCCTTAGCCCTGGTGATCTTCTCTTTCCTCTCGGCCCTTTGGTTCATCTGGCAGTGCCTTCGGGCTGACCATTCAAGTAAACACATGGCAGGATGAGAGGTGCAGAGAGCCTGCGGTTAGGGACTGGGTAAAACACCCTGGTCTGCCATTTGGCTTTGGACTAGTTAGTTGTCTCTCTGGTTGCCTAGATTATAGGCAACAGTGCCTTTTCCAGCTCTGGAATCTTTTTCATGTTCTAAGTAATATAGTCCCAAATTATCCTCAAGAGAATTTGCTCTCTTGCCTCTTAATGCTGAGCTGAATGTAATCTTCAACTATCAGTATATACCATATATCATAATTATAGTTTTGAGAAGGGATTGGCTGTACATCTCAGAGTGAATTATTGCTGTGCAAGAACGAGCAGCCAATCTCAGTTTCAGGACAGAGAGGCAGACTTCCTATTAAATGGGGTCACAAAATGAATAGAAGCCTCTTTCCTTCCTTTCTTCTGTGCATTCAGTTTGGCACTTTTTTTTTTTTTTTTTTTTTTGCATATTTGTTCTGCGTCCACATAGTGCGACGTAGTTGGAAGTCTCTATCCTGACAGGTGTTCTCAGGGTGCACAGGTGCCTAGAGGAGGAGGACGCAGCCCAGCCTGGAGGGGCAGGAGAGGCTCAGTATGGTGTCTGCACTGAAGCTTGAAGTAGGAGCAGGAAGTAGCCAGGTGGAGAAGAGAACATAGGGTATTCAGGATGAGGGCACAGATGCACACATGGCCCAGACACACACAGCACAGTCATGCACATGGCACATCCACACACAGCACGGACACACACACACACACACCCGTACATACATTCATGCACATGGCACAGGCACATACATGACACAGATGCACACAGGGCACCAGAGGCACAAGCTGCCTGGGGTTCGAGGTGGGGGAAATGTAAGCAGTTTGCTGTTGTCATATATCCTGGTTCTCTGTTACTATGTAACAACCCACCCAAGCCAACCGTGTGGCCCAAAACAACCCTTTATTAGTACCTCTGGTGGCTTGTTGGGTTGACTGGGCCAGACAGAGATCCTTGCTGGGGATCTCTCTGGTGGTCACAGCCAGATGGTAGCTGGGACTGGAGTCATCTGAGCCCTCAGCTTGGCTGAACACCTGAGATGTGTGTGTTGTTTTTATTTATTATTACTATTTTATTTATTTATTTATTTAGAGAGTTTCACTCTGTCGCCCAGGCTGGAGTGCGGTGGCACTATCTCGGCTCAGTGCAACTTCCACCTCCTAGGCTCAAGCGATCCTCCCGCCTCTTATCTTTTGAGAAGCTGGGACCATAGGTGTGCGCCACCATGCCCAGCTAATTTTGTGTGTGTGTGTTTGGTAGGGTTTTGACATGTGACCCAGGCTGATCTCAAACTCCTAAGCTCAAGTGATCTGCTCGCCTCAGCTTCCCAAAGTGCTGGGATTATGGGTGTGAGCCACTGCGCCCAGTCTATGTGTGTTGTTTTTAAAATATACACTGGAGCAAACTTTATACACTGCTGTATCCACTCTTTCCTCTTAGCAGTCAATCCTGGAGAAGATGATCCATATCAGCTTTTTAATCATGTTTTATTGTGTGGATGGATTGTAATTCATTTAACCAGTCCCTCACGGATGAGTATTTAGTCTGTTTTCTTTTGCAATTTTGAACAAAATAGCACTGAACATCCCTGAACACAAATCTTGACACACACACACGTGGATATATTGGTAGAATAAATTCTCATAATAGAACTATGGGGTCAAATTTTCCATTTTGATACTCTCCAAAGAAGTCGTACCAGTTCATGGTCTCACTAGTGGTGCAGCAACTAGAACTCGTTTTTTCTGGAAATTTTTATGACATATAACATACATATAGAGAAGTGCCGAAATTACAACTATACAGCTTGAAGAATTTCCACAAACTGAACATACCCATGTACCCAGCACCCAGATCAGAAAACAGGATGTCCCTGGCACCCCAGGAGCCTTCTCTTGCCACCCTTGCAGACGATCTGTCTCAGGCCTTGAAAGTGTCTCAAATGAATGTTCCAAGCCTCTGCTCTTTCCCAGACACTGTCCTGGACTCAGTAAGGTATCCAAGGATGAAAAAGAGACAGATCGTTCACAGGAAACTTGCAAATAGTAGAAAGACACAGCCAAAAAGAAATCTTTTACAGGGAGGAATTGCTGTAAAAAGAGCCATTAGAGAACCGTAAACACAGCGTTAAGGGACAGCAAAGAAAAGGGTTGCTGGCCGGCTGGGAGGAGCTAGAAAGGCTTTGGTGAGAGACTGTGGTATTTGAGAAGAGCCTTGAAAGAGGGATGAAGTATAAGGAGGAGAAATGGGGTAGGCAAGGGTACGGAAATGGGAAAGCAGTAGTCCAGGGGATCATAAAAAGTACTGTCTGGGACTTAGTAGGGCAAATTGTGGGAGAAGCCGGGGAGCTAGATTGGGGCCCTCTTTAGAAGACCCTTTGTTCCGGGATGAAAGTAAAAAAAAAAAAAATCTAATTTCATCACTCCTGCTTCAAGCCGTACTCTGGTTCCATTGTCCAAGCCCAAACCCCTCAGTGGGCAGGTGGAGCCCTTTGTGGTGGTGCCCATCTCCCACCCCTCCTCTCCACATGGCAGACTCCTGGTACCCTCACTGCCCAACCTGCTGCCATGCCTCCCACCGGCAAACCTTCTGGCACCGTCTGGGATCTCAGCAAAAGCAGCATCTCTTCTAGCCTCTGTTCACTCCCTGGCTACAGTGTTCACTTTATTTAACAGTGATGATCTGTGAACACATCTATTTCCTGAACAAGACTTTCAGCTGCTCAGAGCCAGGGACGATGTCTTGTTTTCAGCATCTCCAGCCCCTCACAAAGGGCCCAGGAGTTTCCTAAATGAAAAAGCGAGTAGGAGTTTGTGTTTGATTCAACGGAGCATGAAGAACTTTTAAAAATTTGAAGGATGAGGGATGATTTTCCTGGATTTGTATTCTTTGGTATTGTCCACCTGGTAGTGGCAAATATGGAGGAACTGAAGTGGAGGGATGGGGGCTCATGGTGGCACTGGGAGGTGGGACCTGAGTTGTGCCCATCGCCTCTGTGGCTGCTGGAGGATTGGTTGTCAACACAGTAGTGCCCTTCTGTTCTTGTATGATCCAAAGCTCCTAATCTGAGATTTCTCATTAATAGCCCATGAACCCAATTCCAGCACCGTTGCCTCCTGACATACCAAGCTTCAACCTCATTGGTGACAGCCTGTCTTTCGACTTCAAGGATACTGACATGAAGCGGCTTTCCATGGAGATAGAGAAAGAAAAGTATGTAGCACCCTGTGCCCTGCTGTGGGCAGCCGTGAACTAGAGTGAGTGACAGGGGCCATGGGAGGCCGGGGCAGAGGTGAGGGGTCGCTGCAGCAGCCTGCCATTAGCTCCTGCAAAGGTTTCCTCTGTTCTTACTCCCTGGAGGAAGAATTTCCTTAATCAGAAATTAAGGGACAACAGAGCAGCATTCATTCTTCCAGGATAAAAATAACACTTGACTGGTGACCTGGCATTTATGATGCCTCCAAACCTCATCTAAAGTGTAGGACTGGGTTGTTAGCATCTCTGGGTCGGTTCAGCTGCCGTTGTACTAGACTGTGGTCGTCTCCTAGTTGCATTCTCCAGCAATTGGGATCTGTGGTGGTTCCCACGTCTAGAACGAGCAACGGTGAGAACAGACTCAGGCTCTAGGCTGAAGAAGGCTGACAGCCAGGTGGGGCCCGCTTTGCTGCATCAGGTGGCACTGGCCAGGGCCCCAGCACGGCCTGATCATGGCAGCTTTTGCTGAGCTGCCCTCTACGCAGCCTCTGTCTTCCCTTGATGGTGAGTAGAAGTGGGTCAGAGATGGAAAGGATCCCCACTGCTGAGGCAGTCTAAGCGAGGGCCCCTAGTTCCCAGAACTAGCGGTTAACTGCTGCCGCCTGCCGGAGGACGACCATAGTAGCCAGCATGCATCGAGTTTCTATGTGTCAGGGGTTTTGGCTTTTGTCCATTTAATTCCTACTAGTTAACAAACATCAAACTGACATCAAAGTAGGTTTTCATGTCCCCATTTTCTAAGTGAGAACTCGGATTTAGAGAGTTTAATGAACTCCCCCAGCATCACACAGCTGATGCAGAGGAGCCCCGGGGTTAAATCCCCTCACCCACCTGACTCTGCAGCCCATGTGCTTTCCCCATGGGTAGCATCCTCAGGAAAACCCTTTGGGGAAAGTGTCTCCATGGAGTCCAGCACGAGCAACCACAACCCAGGCTGTTTCTCTTTGGGCTCTCACACTTAGGGTATAGCTAAGTAGCCAGTGAACCAGAGCCTCTAGCCATCATATCTGCTGTCCATGTTCCTTTCACCATTATCCAGACATATATATTTATGTGGTTGGGACTGGGGATGGGATGAAGCTATTCTGTGTCTGCTATTTTATAGTTTGTATTTTGTTACTATCTTAGTTTGTTTTGGCTATTGTAACAAAATACCAGAGGCTGGGTAGCTTATAGACAACAGAAATTTATTTCTTAGCCAGGCACGGTGTCTCATGCCTGTAATTCCAGCACTTTGGAAGGCCAAGGCGGGCAGATGTCTTGAGCCAGGAGTTCAAGACCAGCCTGGGCAACATGGCAAAGCCCCATTTCTACTAAAAATACACAAATTAGGTGGGTGCAGTGTCACATGCCTGTGGTCCCAGCTACTCACAAGGCTGAGGTGGGAGGATTGCTTAAGCCTCGGAGGCAGAGGTTGCAGTAAGCTCAGATCTCACTACTGCACTCCAGCTGGGGCAGCAGAGAGACACCTGTCTCAAAAGAAAAAAAAGAAAGAAATTGATTTCTTACAGTTCAGGAGGTTGGGAAGGCCAAGATCAAGGCGTGGGCAGAGGTAGAGTCTGCCTGGTTCATAGTCGGCGCCTTGTCACTATGTGCTCACGCAGTGGAAGGGATGAGGGGTCTCTCTGGAGCCTCTTTTATAAGGGCGCTAATTCCATTTGTGAGGCTTTACCCTCATGACCTCCCAGAGGTCCCACCTCCTAACACCTTCATACTGGCGATTAGGTTTCAACGTAGGAGTTTAGAGGAGACACAAACATTCAGCCCATAGCACTTCTTACCCTTGCACATGTTGACAGAGTCTCTCTACTAACCATGGCAATCCCTACAGAGTGTTTCTTGATATTTGTGTTGCATGGTTTTTCTGGCCATGCCCTTGTAGTTGGATACTTTGTGGGTGGTTTCTAGATTTTCACCATCATAGATGCTGTCACTCAGTGTATCTGTTCTCAGGTGAGGGTGGGGATCTTTTTTTCTTTGCATTCCGTGAGCTTCTGAGTGAGCTTCTGTCATCTTCAGATGAAGTCTCAGAACATGTGGGAGTATGGATGTGGCCTATCAAAAGAAATCATGTGAGGCTGGGCACTGTGGCTTATGCCTGTAATCCCAGCACTTTCAGGCCAGGAGTTCAAGACCAGCCTTGGCAGCATAGCAAGATCCTATCCAAAAGAAAAAAAAAAGAGGTTATTGAATTACTGCTCCAAGAAGGGTCGAGACAAGGAGCTTGTTCTGGGTTGCCAGGAAGTTTGTTTCATGTTTTTGTTTTTGTTTTTGGTACAGAATGAAAAGCCCTCTGTGACAGCTGGTATTTGTAGAGCCCCCTATGAGAATTTACTGAGGGCTTTCCTACTCTTTTTCTTTTCTTTTTTTCTCTTCTCTTTTTTCTTTTTTTTTAATAGACACAGGATCTCGTTATGTTTCCCAGGCTGGTCTCCAATTCCTGGGCTCAAGCAATCCTCCTGCCTCAGCCACCCAAAGTGCTGGGATTACAGGGGAGCCACTGTGCCTGGCCTCCTACACTTTTTTAAACTTAATCCTGACCACGGCCTGTGATCATTATCCCAATTTTAATGATGAGGAAACATTCATAGCAGTGACCAGCCCAAGCTCCCACAGCCTGTGAGTGGCCAAGTAGAGATGTAAACCCCAGGCCTCAGACCCTAGGTCCCATACCAAGCAGCTTGTGGGCCACAGAGCATCTGAGCCATGTCTCACCGTCTGCCCAGACCCTGATGCACGATACCCTCTTGCTGGCAGAGTGGAATATATGGAGAAGAGCAAGCATCTGCAGGAGCAGCTCAATGAACTCAAGACAGAAATCGAGGCTTTGAAACTGAAAGAGAGGGAGACGGCCCTGGATATTCTGCACAACGAGAACTCCGACAGGGGTGGCAGCAGCAAGCACAATACCATTAAAAAGGTACCCAGGGTCTGTTTCTTGTATTTTGCTGATCAGGACAGTCGTTAATGAAATGTGAGGTTGGCATCTGGTTTCCTCAGTAGCCAAGTCACTAGACTGTTGGCATCTTTTGTACGTTCTTAGTTGAGGAAATTTTTTTACTTATGCCAGAAAGGGAATTTTAATCTGCCAATGACTGTGAACCCATTGGCTTGATGGAAGTTGAGCTTGTGTTAAAAGCTCTGATGTAATCAACCCCTGTTACAGGGTGGGTTTTGAGCCATCATTTAGCAGTAAAGCATAATGCCCTTTTAAACCAAGGGGTGTTACGCCCAGGGAGCTGCTTTACTTAATGAGAAAGCAGAATGAAATGGAGGGTATTGAGAATGGACTTTCCCTCTAGACTTGCTGTGTCTTTAAGTGGCAAGGACTATAAAACCAAACTGAATTTTTAACATGTTTTCCTACTTAAAAGGAAGCATCTAGGAGAGGACCCCTTTGTTTTAAAAGAGAAGACTTCATTACGTTGCAAATGGTTTCATATCTTTCTCTGTATTTTGAGCTTTCAGCATTGTTGAGATTCAGAAGCTAAATTCCATATTAATTATCAGCCCAAGAGCATACCTCTCTCATTTGGGCCAAGCAGAAGGGTCCTCTCTTGCCAAATAATGCTCTGCTTTTAACTGATAGTCCTGAATCAGGTTAACTCCTGTAAAATAGGTATTATTAAGATAAGACTGTCGGCCGGGCGCAGTGGCCCACGCCTGTAATCCCAGCACTTTGGGAGGCCGAGGCAGGTGGATCACCTGAGGTCAAGAGTTCGAGACCAGCCTGACCAATATGGTGAAACCCCGTCTCTACTAAAATTACAAAAATTAGCTGGGCGTGGTGGTGTACGCCTGTAGTCCTAGCTACTAGGGAGGCTGAGGCAGGAGAAGCACTTGAACCCAGGAGGCGGAGGTTACAGTGAGCCAAGATCGCACCACTGCACTCCAGCCTAGGCAACAGAGCAAGACACCATCTCAAAAAAAAAAAAAAAGAGGACTGCCCATTGAGTAGGTAATACTGATATAGTTAATTTTTACTCTTTACCTCAGTCTTTAAAATGGGCTTCCAGTTTTACCTAAAGGGCTTCCCTTTAAGTTCCTGGGGTCTTGTCACTGTTGAGAGCTTAGTTTTCTTGCTTGTTTCTGGTAGCTCTAGATAGAAGAATGTATCCACCTCTTTTCCAAAAGTCTACAAGCCAATCCTGTTTTTGGTTAAGAGACTTTACCCGGTCAAGCAGTTGTTCTTCGGGAGGCCTCTGTGTTCAGTGGTTAGGCTGTATCTGAAAACTCCAGGGAATCTGTTTCTACCTGCCACTGTTGTTGGGGGCAGTAGGGAGCCCTGACTCCTACCTCTCGACTCCAGTCACAACTGGCACTGGGTAGAGGATTCCTTTAAATAGCGCAGCCTAGAAGGAAAGGCATGGCCACATTCCACATTGTTCTTTCCTCTGGCTTCAGTAATTTACTGGGCTTTCCTTCCAAAACAAAATTATTAAACAGTAAAGGGGAGTTCAAGGGAGGCCTCAGCCATTAAGGAAAGAGGTAAAATGATGACTGGGCCAATGAACCAATCAGCCTTTAAATGAGCTGCCTCAGACACCCTCCGTCACCCCTTACCTCCAACCTTGTCATCTGGGTCCCAGAAGCAGTCTCACCCTTTCCACCGCTGCCGTAATGAGCAGGGGCCTCAGCCACAGAAACCTGCAGTGCTGAAAGCTGAAGAGACCCCGTTCCAAGCCACTAAAACGAACAAAATCACTCATCACGATCTCAGGCCTATCCAAGCATTTTGCAAATGTCACTTGTGGCATTGTTGATATCACAGGGTGTTTTTGTTTTTCTTCATTTTATTTTTCTGGTTTAGCCTCAAGCCCAAGGCAGAAGACCTATCTGCATTTGAGCCCTCAAAGTAGGTTGTTCCCAGGTACTCTCTATGTGGTGATGGTACTGCCCTCTGTGATACTAACCCGTGCATGAGCTTGCCTGTCTCTGTCCTCGGGCCACGCTGAGCCCTCGCGAGGGCAGGTGGTGCCTGGGTACTGGCCGCAGCATGCTTTGAGTCTAAGGCAGGTGCCCGCCCTGTGAAGCCAGACCAGCCTCCAGGGCCCCAGAAGACTGCCTCGTTCCGAAGAGCATGTCATGGGGCTGTAGGACCAGCCATTCTTTCCATCTCATGTCATTCTTGGGCTGGGGAAGGTTATGGCTTCTTGTCCAGTCAGGTGTGTCTAAAAGTCCTTTGTCTTGGTGGCGTGCTCCTTAGATAAATAACCCTAGCATGGAAATGGGGTCAATCTGGGCACTTTTGAGACTGGTATCTTTAACTCGAGATCGAGACCTTTCATGCGGTGACAGCCTCTCAAGACCATGGTCACACCTGGCAGCTTCTGGTCATGGGGTGAAGGGGTTGCCTGTGCTGGCTCATTTTCCTTTAGAGCTTCCCCTTTCTATACACATCCCTTTTCTTTTCAAATAAAGCAAACCCAGAGCACAGGGTTCTGATGTTTGAGTCCATGGGGAGTGGCCTGTCTGTTCATCTGTGCTCAGCCGCCTCTGCTTCAGCTTCCTCTCCACAGGCTGAGCGGAGATGTGGTCGGAGTGAACTCACATTGGAACAGTGCAGTCACGGCACCCCTGAGAGGAGCGGCCACTGGTTGCTGAGTGAATTAACTGAATGTTTGCTGCTTTTCTTCTGCAACAGTTCATTATTCTTTCAGCATGCCTAGGCAGTGGAGAGAATTTATTTTGCCCAGTAATAAAATGACATCCTGCCTCTTCTTCTCACCTAATCCCCAGTAGTACCCATGCCAACAAGCCCCGCACCACCCACCAGCAGCCTGGGATGTGTCCTCTGGAGTCTTCCCCACAGTTTCTGCCTGTAGAATAGAATAAGCTCATTGGAAGCTTCCTACCAAAAAGAGATCTGGCGTAAGATAAGTCCTACTTGTGGTCGTTAATGTCATCAAGAGAGGTCAGCTGTTAAAGTCCCTGATAGATCTTATTATAAGGTACACTCGAGCTGTCAGTGGTTCCAAGAATCCATGGCATGAGCCCTGGTTCATATGTGACACTTTCTATTTAGCAGGCTCCTGTTTCTCCAGCTTTCATACCCACATTGGCATTGATACCCTGACACAGAACAGTGCGTGCTTTAAGCAGGGCAGTTACGGCCAGCATTGTCACAGGCAGGCCAGCTCACGGCACCCAGAGCAGTCAGGTGGACCCACCGTGGTTTACTGAACTTTGTGAACCACGGGGGCAAGCAGAAAACCCCACTGTATTCCAGCCAGTGCTGCCAGGTGCTCCCTCCATGGGCAGATGCTGCTCAACCCCAGTGTGATTTCCTCTTGCTTCTTTCTGTAATGATGCAGAATTCTTAAATTCTTCAGGTCCTGATTTTGACTGTCATTTCTCACTGAGCTTTTGCTACAGACAAAAGAAGTTTCATTTTTAGTTAAATTTGCACTGCTCTGAGGACATACATGAATGCATTTATTTATTCACTCATTTCAATGTCTTGATGTGAACTTGTTTTTAAAGCAGGCTGCCAGGCAGTTAATCAGATACTGGTTAATCAAGG
Source organism: Aotus nancymaae (assembly GCF_030222135.1). Lineage (NCBI taxonomy): Eukaryota > Metazoa > Chordata > Mammalia > Primates > Aotidae > Aotus > Aotus nancymaae. The sequence continues at coordinate 4,566,421 of NW_026988491.1, forward strand.
GTTAGTAAAGGCATGGACTTAATATTTAAATGACAGGTGTTCTTTTAGCATCACTAGATTAAATAACGCTGCACGATTAAATTCTGCTGCACATGAAGTTCACTGCACGTTCCATTTTCTAGACTTTGGCAGTCCCTGTGGTCAGTGACCAGGACTGATGACCAGCCACATACCGGCACCAGGGTGGCTCTGGGGTGGTGCATGCTGTAGTCTGGCTGACACAAGCCTAACTGAAGAGAAGTGCTGCTTTCGGCTTGGATGTGGAGATACCTAGATATCAAGGGCAGAACTCCATCTAGAATGCCTGGGGATGAGAGATGCAAAGACTGGTAGTGAATGGAACAGTTTCCAGTGTCCCAAAAGCTCGCTAATCTGGGTTCAAACCAGCCTGCATTGGTGTTTGTTTTGTTTTGTTTTGTTTTCTTTTGTTTTGAGACAGTGTCTCTCTCTGTCACCCAGGCTGGTGTGATCTCAGCTCACTGCAACCTCCACTTCCCAGGCTCAAGTGATCCTCCTGCCTCAGCCTCCCAAGTAGCTGGGACTACAGGCACCAGCCACCACACTCAATTGATTTTTGTATTTTGTGTAGAGATGGGGTTTTGCCATGTTGCTCAGGCTGGTCTCGAACTCCTGAGCTCAGCTGATCCTTCTGCCTCTGCCTCCCAGAGTGCTGGGATTACCAAAGTGAGCCACTGTGCCTGGCCTGTTTTGTTATTAATATGGTTTTTGCTTTGTTTTGTTTTTTTGAGACAGGTTCTCAGTCTGTCACCCAGGTTGGCGACAGCCTCGACCTTTCTGGGCTCATGCGAACCTCCCAACTTAGCCTCCCAAGTAGCTGAGACTATAGGCACGTGCCACCATGCTTGACTGATTATTTTTATTTTTGTAAATATGGGTTTCCCCATGTTGTCCAGGCTGGTCCTGAACTCAGCTCAAGTGGTCTTCCCGCCACGGCCTCCCAAAATGCTGGGATTACAGACATGAGCCATCTTGCCTGGCAATTGTATTTGTCCTCACTTTCAGTACTCTTCTGCCTCACTGAGAGGTCTCAGAGCATGCTGTGTGGTTTCAGCAGTACCCATGGGGGCCGTGTAACATGAAGCTAATTCTAGGGGGTTGCCCTTAGGTTACAAGGGGTTACTGCATTCCCTCAGGAATGCTGAGTGGCCATCCACTCTGATTAACTGAGGTTCCCACTTCTCGGCCACTTTCTTTCTCTACAATTCTTACTTTCTTGAGGTATCGTGTCCTCACCTGCAAAAGGTGAATAAAAACAGTCTTTGCCCCCCAGGACTGTTGTGAGGAATAAACGAGGGAGTGTTCATGAAACACTCAGCGCACAGTCAGAGCTCAGTAAGGGCTTAAAACTCCGAAAAGGGAAAATCTGCTTGTGGTTCCACAGCAAAGGGCGAAGGACGGTGTTATGGGCACACTGCCACATCTAGGTACACAGCTCGTGCTGGGCATATTCATTCATTATATTAATTGCTACGTGGCTAGAAGTAAAAACTTTCAAAAAGCTATAATTAACTTCACTAGTTCCTTGTAAAATATGACTTGGGTTTGTAAGGATATCTTTTTCTCCTCTTGCTAATCTTAACTTCCTATATTTCCATTTTTCCCATTGATGATCAGTACAACTAGTTTGGCATTTGCATCTGAGTCAGAGCAGTGCTAGCGATCAAAAGCCGCCGTGGGGAACCTGGATTTGTTTCATTCTCAGAGGGAGTGACACGTGTTCTGGCATCTGAGCCTTCCAAGTGAGGGGAGTGAATCTGGCAGTCAGGCTGGGGTTGGGGGACACAGGGTGCCTTGAGCCTGACTTTAGTGCTTTCAGAGCCACAGTGCTGATGATGGGAGCGGTAGCTTGGTGTGGCATAACTGTGCCACCACACCTTGGAGGTGAAAATGCAGTCCTGGAATACATACATTCAGGGTCTTGCTTTCATCTCTTGAGAGGGGTTTCAGTCTCCCAGTCCTGCACTGGTCTGAGTGCCAGCAAACAGAGTCATCATTTGCATGCCCGTGGTCTCCCAGGGAGCACAGGATTTCAAAGGAAATTGATGGATGAGAAATCATGGGGGTGGTGGAGCTTAGAAAGCTTATTTCATTAGTAAATGGTTTGAACCGTCAAGGTCCAGCTGTGGTTTCCACTGATGGAGGAACAGGAAGAAGAGGAGCCTTGCATTTATCTCAAGCACCAGCAGCTTCTCTTGGATCAGGAAGACATAAAAGTTCAATGTCATCTTCAATTTGTGCGGGCTCCCTTTGGAGATGCAGAGCTGGTGAAGTGAAGTAGAACAGTTAAAAAAACACGTGGGGAAGTGATAAATCACACAGAGAGATTGCATATGCGGGAAAGGTGTCTCCCACAATTAAAACAAGTGGTCAGAGCCTCCCTGGCGACCTCTGGTCTGCATTGCCAGCCTGGAAGATGGCTGCTAAATTACTTAAATTTAATAGGTAGTTAATATGCCCAACCCTCCTTATGACCCTAGTGGGCCGAATGGCTCTGCTTGCTTTAGGAACTGGGCATTGTATGGTAGAACATCCTCAGCCTTGACATAAAAGGTAGCATACTGGCTCCCCAGCCCTGAACCTTCCCTTTCTTGTTGCTGGAGCAAAGCAGGGGTAAGATGGGGAAGGAAAGAAAGAGGAGTGGGGAGTGGGACGGGGAGCAAGGATGTACAGGGAGCAGCGGCACCACCAGATGTGGGCATAGCACTCATGGAAGACATTGCCGTGGCTATCCGAACTCCGACTCTCCACCCACTGGCTCTGTGGATGCACTGGGAAGGCATGAGGAACTGCGGGTAGCACTCCTCCCAGATATGACACCTTGGGCTCATCCCTGAAGGCCACTCCCACCACTCGCACACACTGAGTTTCTGGGGTCTTGTCACTGTCGAGAGCTTAGTTTTCTTTTTTCTGGTAGCTCTAGATAGAAGAATGTATTGGCCTCTTTTCCAAAAGTCTACAAGCCAATCCTGTTTTTGGTTAAGAGACTTCACCCGGTCAAGCAGTTGTTGTTTGGGAGGTGTTGAAGAGACTGCCTGGCCTGCCGAGAGTATTTTACGACCATTTGGAAGTGCCTGAGGATATTACCAGGCCTTATTTGATGCAGTAAAACATCCCATTTGGCCCCTCGGCACTGAAGATACGTTTCAGTGCAGCTCTCCTCCAGTGCCAGATTTGCTGCTGCAGCAGTGGGAGGGAAGAGCCGGGATGCAAACTCATTCCGCGGGCCGAGGTTCTGTTCTCATGATCCTTGCTGTGATTTCTCTTTTGATGTTGGCAATTTTAAAATGACATCAGTCTATCTGGATCTTTTTCCTAAGGCACTTGCTCAGACCACTCAGTAGATACCATTTAGCCGCCACCTGCCCAGTGAGGTGAATTAGGCCCATTAGGCCATTTTTCAGGCGAAGGAATGGAGGAGTGAGGGCCCCGCTGGCGCCACAGGGCAGCCTGTGAAACAGGCAGACAGGTTTCCAGGTGGCTTCTGCCACTTTGGGTCCCTCAGGGATTAATACACAAAAAGGGCCCCTGGGGTTTTCCATGGCAAATTTCTCTTGAGAGCAGATAAAGTAGCTAATACCAAATTGGATTTGTTCTTTGGGGTGGACTTGGCCTTTCATTCCACCTCTGTGTAGGATAAGTGTGTGGATAGTGCTGCCACTGTGCACGTCACCAGATGGCATTTGGGTGCAATCTGTCCCCAGTGAGACTGCAGAAAAGCTTGATCTGGCCACCTCACACAGCCATCCCCCTTCACTGGCCCTTCCTCTTGGCTCATTTGGAAGGGGGGAAGTTTCCCACACCCCAAACCAAAGATCCTTTTGGAATTTGCTGCTACTGGATTTGGCTGTCACCTTTCTGCTCCGAGTCTGCTTTCTCCCTGTGGATCCGCGTGCCAGAGGATCTGCGTGTCCTTTTGTGTCTACACCCTCCCCCGCTCCTTCGTTTTCAATATGTAGTAGCAGAGAGAAAGTATAACATGATTTTAGGGCTCGCATTTCAATTCCACTGCATTTTTATGGGACAAGCAGAGACCCAGCGCCTGGAGTTATTAGGTTAGTATCTAAAATGGGTTCAGCGCTGTGAGTCTTATTGTTTAAAATGAATGAGATGGTCCTCTGCCGCCTTCTTTTCTCCTCCCTTGGGATGAGTGGATTGAGGCAAAGCCCCCAGAGATGAGCTAAAGGAATCCTGGCGCTCTGATTAGTTTTGTTCCCCGGCTTAATTGTACCTCTTCCTTTCTCTCACTTTGATAGCCAAAGTGGCTCTGTGTCTCCCCCCACCTCCCCTTGCTTTAGGAACAAGATGATCACAATGCAGCCTTGTGAATCAATTTTCTCTCTGTGCTGATGAAAGTGTAATTCATTCTTAATCAAGCAGCCTTGCTGCTGCAGGATTCATGCCGGAATACATTTAGTTACCCTCCCATCACTTTGGGAAACTATCCCCCAAAAGGACTTTTAGAGGAGAGCTGGAAGGAGAGTTGGCAGTGTGCCTCGTGCTGTGGTTTTCCAGCAGGGGGCACTCTCAGGAACGATGCTGGTGGAGGCTTTGTAGCTGGAAGCCTTCTTCTGCTGGCAGGGCAGCAGGGAAATGTTTCTCACAGGTGCCTTCCAGGCTTGCTTTCTCCAGACCCTGGGACCATTTCTCAGGAGTACCTTAATGGCCCACCCAAAATCCTCAGGTAGCAGTGAGCAGGAATAGTTGAAGATGCAGATGACATGCCTGGGTTAGAGAGTGCCGGCTGGGTACCAGTTTCTTTTAATCAGCCGCCTCTGTCTTTTTAAGTAGACAGATGTGTCTCCTGAATCTGAACTTGTTTAGATCAGGTAGATGTGTCTGTTTTTGTCACACCACACACAATTTGGGGAGTGTAAGGAGGTGCAGCTCTGCCAGGATGGAACTTTCCTAAGTTTTCCCCTGCCCTCTCACAGCCTGCTAGCTGTCACAAACAGCTGGCAGTTTTATGGAGAGGTGGGCAGGGGGAAAGGGACTCTGCCAGGGCTGAGTCTCGATGTTGGGCAAGAAGGAAGAGCCAGGCCCCAACAAGTGGATCAGCTGTGAAGATGAACAGTAAGATAGCAACAAAGCCTCACAGATCTGCCCCAGAGGAAGAAAAGGAAGTTCATCTTCTCAGAATGGAATTGGATTAGTGACAGACTTGAGCAGCCGGTTCAGTTGAGAGAGAACTTAATTCCTCCTGTGTTATTCACGTGGCTGATTCTAATCAGATGTGAAGAGACAGCTGGAGGAGAGCAGTGGGTCAGCCCGTGCCTGGGGCGGAGGCTTCATGTTCTTGTGGGCATATTCAGGGAACTGGCAGGAGCGCTTTGGGTTGAAGACTCTGAGCAGGGCCCTTGGGTTTATAGCCTGCCCAAGGAGCTGGGCCCGGCTGCAGGACTCCCATGGTTGGACCTCATCTAGATTCAGTGAGAGTTTTGAAGGAGAGCGCATGGCAGATGTCACTGGTCACACTCACCAGAGCTTGACCCACTCGTCTTCAGAAGGATTCAAAGGCAGTTGACCAGACTTGGTAGGTCCCAGACTGGTGCAGACATTGTCCTCGAGACCCTGCTTGTACACCCTGAGGTGCTCCTGCTTCATCACCTGCTGAAATTTGGAGACCTCCTCTTCCTGGATAACCCTCAACATACACATTGTGCATGCAAGGAATTCCCCACCCTCCAGGGGACTCCACTTTCCAGGCAGGCAAGGCTGGGGAGGGGAGGGCTGTTCCTGGATTGCCAAAGGGAGCACGGGCATTTTTGTTTGGAATTCAGAGAGGGGATGGGACTCACCAGAGTGGCTTCAGGGCTCTCAACTCACAGTGCAACATAGGACAAGGGAGGGCCTTCATGGGACTCTCTCCACAGCACCTTCTGGCTCTAGCAAACAGTTGTTGCTGGGCACTGTAGAGGGAGCCGGGCTGGTCACTGAGCTGGAAGATATACCTAACACTGGCGGGCCTGCACACCTTAGGGTATGAGAGCATCTCAGGGGAACCAGGAAACTTGTTAGCCGGTTTTCATGTATTTAAAAAGAAGACGCGGAGGCAGAGTTGATCTTATGAAGGGCTAGCTTTTTGCCATTTCTTCTGAGCTTTTGCCTGTTCCTTTGTGAATACATCCTGCCTGTGGCTGTGCTGCAAATGTGGCAGCCAGTGAGCTTTCTAGAAGCAGCAGATGGTGAAAAATCCACAGGTGAGGAGCCTGCCCATTGGAGGGGTGAGGCAGTGCCCAGGCAGGGCGTACAGGTGGCAGAGCTGTTTGTGTGCCCCACAGGGAGGCTTCCCAAGCTCTCTGTAGAAAAACTTCCCGAGGGCAAATGGCTCCCCTGAGCTTCTACCTGCAGGAAAGAAGCCTAAGGACTCTCCTTGTCTCACTGCCTGCCTTCCTTACCTGCTGGGGTCTGAGATAAAGGATACGCAGAGGTGGAAGCAGAGCCATGGGCGTGGCTGGGAGGGCCGCTCCAGCAGCAGGGAGAACCATTGTGCAGTCAATTCTGACTCCGGGGTTCCTGTGGGGATTGGAAACCACAGGAATTGCACAAGGAGGGTAAAGGGTGGGGTGGCAGCAGCCAGGTCTGTCTATGGGCCGAGCAGTGGTGGTAGAAGGCTCCTAGGGCCCTTGGGCAGCAGCCCTTGCTGACCAGCGCAGCCAGGTCTCAGCCACCTCGGTCTGGTGGGTCTGCCTTCCCTCTGACCGCCTCAATGCCTTCTGGAAGACTGTGACTCTCTCTCCTCTTTCCCACTGGCCGTGGTGCCTTCCTACTTCTGTGTGGGCAGACTGATTTCCCTCTCTACATTTCCTTGCGGCTGAGGTGAAGTTCCTGCTCTTGCAAGATAAGAGGTGGGGCTGAGGTGCTGCAGTGCAGCTGGGGTGGGGCCCAGGCAGCAGCCCACCCACCTGAGAGCACTCTGCATCCTAATCAGCACATGCTCGAGTCACTGGAATCTGGTGCTGCTGGCGCTGCCAGAACCCTCCCCTGGCACCTCGAGGGGACAGCCACCATGCTCTCGGGTGGAAGATCCAGGAATTCTTGGAGCCAACATTGCACAAATGGCCAGGAGCCTCTCAAGGCCCCCACAGCCTGGGCTCCCTGCCTGGGTAAGTGGCCAGAGGCCTCATGGGGGCATCACTTGGCCTGCCTGGTAGGCATGGTGGCCAGCACCATATGTGACCCTGCTGTTGCCTGCACCCCTTCCTAACGAGCACCCTGTTCCCCCCTGGAAGGAGAGGAGCTAGGACTGGGGAGGGGAGAAACGTGGCGCTGCTATTAGCAATACAGCTGCTGAGTTCCACCATGCGGCAGGCGCAGTGCTGAGCGCATCACACCCCACCCCACAAGGAAAGGGCTACCATCGCTCCCGCTTCACAGTGAGGAACTGAGGCCAGAGGGGAGCAAGTGACCTGCCCAGGGCCACACAGCTGGTCAGTGGCCCAGCTGGGCCTTGTACCAGGAGCTGACTGTGCCTGTGTCTGACTGAAAGTGGCTGTTAATCTCAGAAACCTGAGTGGAGACACTGGGCTTACATCCTTGCATTTAAACCCTCTCCCTTGCCGCAGTAGTTCTCTGGCAGCCAAATCTCTTCCTCCTTTCTTCCTTAGTGACCATCCTGGTTCCCGTCATCACAGGGCACATAACTCCTGGCCCTTCTCCAATTACATTTAGGGAGAAGCCCGTCCTGACGCAGCTCCCTTCTACAGGGAGTTCCACTTAGGCAAAAAAGCGCTCTCCGTTCCCGTCAGAACTGGGCTTTCCAGAGGACTCTGAAATGAGTTCCGCTGAAGAAAGCAGCTCAGCTCCCTCCCCACATTCCGCTTGTTAGTTGGGAACTTCAAGGCCAAAAGATTTGGCAGGATTTACAGAGTCGCTCTCAAGCTGTCTCATTCTGAGCACACTAATGCTGCCTGTCGTCTGATGGTGAAGTGGTCGGTTTGGAGTCTCCCTCCCCTTTATGGAGCCACCGATAGGACTGAGGAATTTTCACATGCAGACTCGAGGGGTCAAGAGGATGGGCCAGACCATCTTGCCTGCCCCACGGCAACCTCCAGAGGAAAGAGGCTCAGAGAGATCAAGGCTGTCAGCGGTGAGCTGAAGAGTAAGCTCCCAGACCTTCTCAGCCCCGCAGGGAGCTCTTGTCTCTCCCACACACCTCACTGTTTAGTTATCATCATAGCCAACGTACCAGTCACTTAACAAATACTGTTTGAGCTCCTGATCGGCACATAGCACTAAGCCAGGTATTTTGGGGGATATGAAGATGAACGGTGCAGACTCTCTGCCCTCCACCCCCGAGCTCCTGTGGGAAGTCCCGGAGCTGGAAATGGAACACGGTCACACCCAAGGCATTGATTTCAGGAGTCAGCAGAGAGCAGGGAATAGGGAGAGTGCTGGCTCCCAATGCTTCTGTCCAGGGAGATGCTGAGAAGTGGCCCAGAGTCAGGGGCTTAGGAAGTTGCAAACTTCAAGCCAAGAGCTCAGTCCCTGATCTGCCCCATCCCCTTCCACATCTCCCCGACTCTGTCCTTCTTTACATTGCTGGGCAGAGCACTGCCCATGTGCACCAGCCCTCCATGCCTGCACCAGCCCTCCCTGCCTGCACCAGCACCACTGAGAAAGCCATTGCCTCCCAGCTCGTGGAGAGAAACCCCTTCTCAGCTGCTGGGCCATGGGCAAGTTTGCTTCGGGACCACCTGGGGAACCAGGAGTAGAAGAGGTGAATTCTTCCTCATCTGCCACAGGCCTGCCTTGCAGGAGGCCACGTCGGCTTGCCCTAGCCATGTTGCCAGGGCATGAGGACTAAGATGCTTGCCCTGCCAAGCCCAGAGGGGATGAGCAGCCCCAGCTGGTGCCACCACAGACAGCACATCACAGAGGTGGCTCAGGGACCTTGGTAGACAGGAATGTGAGAATCTATTCAAATAGCCAGGGATCTCCGGTCCTCTGTCAAGGGGCAGTGCTGATGGCTTTTTCCTGCTGGCGTGCCTCTGCCCACCAGCCCTCCCCTTGCACTTCCTCATTTGTCACCTCCTAATTTGAATTCATGGGCAAATCTGGCTGCTTTTTTGGGACTGACCGCCAACTTCTTGAGCATCTATTTGAACAGCCTTCCCTTTCGCTCCCAACCACCTTTGAGGTGAGTCCAGGTGGCAGGACAGGACCCTGTGTGACAGAGCTGAGATCTCATGCCCTCTCAACCTCTTCTCTGCTTTCTTACAGCTCACCTTGCAGAGCGCCAAGTCCCGAGTGGCCTTCTTTGAAGAGCTCTAGCAGGTGACCCAGCCACCCTAGGACCTGCCACTTCTGCTCCCGGCACCGCCTGATGGACCAGACACCGAGAGAGCCATCCGCAGGGAGCTGACTGGGGGTTTCCGTGGGAGCTCCAGAACTTTCCCCAGCTGAGTGAAGAGCCCAGCCCCTCTTATGTGCAATTGCCTTGAACTACAACCCTGTAGAGGTTTCTCTCATGGTGTTCTAGTTCTCTGACTTGAGTCTTTGTTTTAAGAAGTATTTGTCTTCCCTTGTCTAATGTGGGATTCCTGACTCCCATTGTCCGAGGCTCCCTGGGGTGTGTGTGTCTTGCACTCCAGAGCTGATCTCCACCACCCATCCTGGGAAGCTGTTGTAGGGAGTGGGATACTGAAGCCCTGAGAGGCCAGTGCCATCACCCCCACTCCACCCAGGGTTCCAGAACATTCATTCCCCCACAGGTGAGGACCTGGCATGCAGTGAAGTAGCCCAGCCCGGCGGAACCCAGGCCCAGAATGACTGCCAGCTTCTCATCGTTAGAGAGCCCGCCCAGAGCTCGTGACGAGCAGTGTTGGGTCCCCGCCAGGCACCCCGAGGCGGCGCTCTGGCTGGCAGCTGGTGAGGAATAGGCAAGGCAGCTGTGGCTGGGAGAAACTTTAGGCAGAAGCCATGATGCAGGCTGACTGCCAGCCGAGGGGCTGGGAGGCAAGCAGTGCTGTGCAGGAGCTGACGGTACGGGGCACTCAGTGTCCCCCTCCGGCCACCCTAGACCAGGGTCGGAGAGGCAGGTGGGAGCCACTCAAGTCTTCCCCATTGCCCGGCAGCCATAGGCACTCCTACCTGTATGGGGCTGGGGCACTGCCTGATCGTGCTGTAGTTAGCACCCGTAACCCGCTATGACCGAGGATCTGGAAGCCCTGTGGCCCTACAGGTGCGGCTTCTCACTGGCCCAGACTCCAAGCTCCACCGGCTCGTTCTGCATGGCCCATCTGCTTCACCTTCCCTCCTGGCCACGTGCCAGTGGGCACAGACCACTTCCCAACCACTGTTGTACCCAGCTTTCACTTTGCTGTTGCCCTTGTCCCCTTTCGGGCCCTGAATTTTCTGTTCCCAGGGGCCAGCCAGGGCCTTTTGTGCCCCTCCCAGCACAGGCTTGTTGCAGGTGTCCACCCACAGGTGGCGCTCACCCAGGCTGACACAGGACCCACCTCCATACCAGGCAGCAGAAGGTCACAGAACCATCCCCAGGGCTCACTCACTTCACTCACTGCTTGTTTTTTTGTTTGTTGTTGTTTTTGAGATGGAGTCTCTCTCTGTTGCCCAGGCTGGAGTGCTGGCACAGTCTTGGCTCTCTGCAACCTCCGCCTCCCGGGTTGGAGCGATTCTCCTGCATCAGCCTCCGGAGTAGCTGGAACTACAGGAGTGCACTACCACACCTGGATAATTTTTTTTTTTTTTTTTTTTGAGACGGAGTCTTGCTCTGTCACCCAGGCTGGAGTGTAGTGGACTGATCTCAGCTAGCTCACTGCAACCTCTGCTTCCCAGGTTCAAGGGATTCTCGTGCCTCAGCCTCCCTAGTAGCTGGGATTACAGGCGCCCACCACCAAGCCTAGCTAATTTTTTGTATTTTTATTAGAGATGGGGTTTCACCGTCTTAGCCAGGATGATCTCTATCTCCTGACGTGATCCGCCTGCCTCAGCCTCCCAAAGTGCTGGGATTACAGGCGTGAGCCACTGCGCCCGGCTCTAATTTTTTGTATTTTTACTAGAGACAGGGTTTTGCCATGTTAGCCAGGCTGGTCTCGAACTCACACCTGGGATTACAGGCATGCACCACCAACACCGCACCCAGCCCCTTCTTGCCCTTTCTTTTCTCCATGGCTAATGCTGCTGTGACCAGCCAGGGCCCTTGAAACCCTTCCAGTTGGGCTATTATGCAAAGCAGGTGATTCGTCTTAATCAGATAAAAGACTCAGTAACTGGAGGCACTATGGGGGCCTAGAGATTTTTGGAGAGCAGAGTTGGTCTCTGGCAATTCCATCTGGTTTTGAGAAACTGAGAAGCTCACAGAGATCCTGCCTTCTTCCCACTATCAGTCTGACCTAATGGGGTCAGGCTGCTCGGCACCTGCTTGGGCCACCTTGCCCCCAGGAAACCAGCCCTGGGTGCCACCCAGCTGCTGAGGGTCTGCAGGGTGGGACTCCTGACCTAGAGCCTAAGTGTGGATGCTGTGGCCGTGTCCTCCTAGTCTGTCCCAGCCAGGAGTAGAAGCTTCAGGCGTTTGTAAAGTGAGGTCTGACTCTTGTGTTGTGGCTCTATCTTCTCAGTGTTCTTTTTTTTTTTTTAAGATGGAGTCTTGCTCTAACGCCCAGGCTGGAGTGTAGTGACGCAATCTCAGCTCACTGCAACCTCCGCCTCCCGGGTACGAAAGTCTCCTGCCTCAGCCTCCCGAGTAGCTGGGATTGCAGGTGCGTGCCACCACGCCCGGCTAATTTTTGTATTTTTAGTAGAGACAGGGTTTCGCCATGTTGGCCAGACTGGTCTCAAACTCCTGACCTCAGGTGATCCGCCCACTTGGCCTCCCAAAGTGATGGGATTACAGGTGTGAGCCACCACGCCCGGCCTCTCCTCTGTCTTAAAGCCCATCCCTGGATTTCCACCAGGAGTTACTTTCCTCCCGACCTGTAAGTTTATTCTTTAACAATGACTGTGGGCCAGAGCATAATGGTGGTTTATAAAAACTTGTGGGGCTTTGTTTCCTTCTTTAACTGCTGTGTGTACTTCTGAAGTTTGGGAAGTGCCACGCAGCCTCAAGGGAGCTGGCTGGTGTTTGAGCTGTGGCAGAAGCACCTGGGGCTCCAGGGAGCAGGCTCAGGACTGCAGGACTTCGCTCAGCCAGAAGCACTTCCCCCTCCTTGAGGCAGGAATCCGAGGTGCCTCTGCCACTGACGGAGAAGGTGGAGAGAAGGATGGGCCCCAGGTGGGTCTCAAGCCCCAGTAGCAGGAGAAAGAAAGAAAGAGATGCCTGATTTTCAGAGACTGGTGCCTGTGGCTGTGATGACTGCATCCTTTTTAAGTGAACATTTTAGGGCCTGGGAGCTTGTCAAGTAAGGAAGTCTCAGAAGCCCATAGAGTGGTGTCCTGGCCGTGGTGATTTCATCACAAGCCCTTCTGCCGGCTCTCGGGCAGAAGCCCCATGGCACCAGGACCCTTCGTGAGGTCACTGCCCAGCTCATGACATCTGCAAGGCTCCCCTGTTGGCCGGTAGCCGTGCACAGCTGTGTAGCACAGACCACTTCATTCATCCTGATTGGGGCCCCATGTCAGCCACAGCAGTCCCCGACCTGTGTTGTCCACCCCATTATTCATGTACCTGCCAGGCCCTGCTGGACAGACCCCGTGGCATCACATAACACTTAATGAGTGGCTGTGTCTTGTAATTTTGGGGACAGGTTTCTCTCTCTCCTTCTCTTTTTCAAAAGCCCAGAGGCTGACAACCAGCCTCAGTGACTAAGTGTTCCGCAATTGTGACAGTTCCCCGCACTGACAGGGCGGGGCCTCACCACCCCTGGAGGGAGCAGCCTTGGCAGGGAGCCAGCCTGGTCCAGTGGCCCTGGGGCCAAACCCGCCCTCCAGGGCTTTCAGGGAAGCGCCATCCATTTTCAAAGATGTCAAACGTCACTTCTTCCTGTAGGGCCCGAGTCCTGCCTCCTGTCAGGGCCAGACCATGGAAGGCTATTTTCTATTCTGGGGAACGATTGTAATTTAAATGATTGTTTTAATAAAAATTCTAAGCTGGAAAATATTTGCCTTGGGCTTCCTCAGTTTGCCTGTTGCTCAGGCCATTGAGGGGTCAAGCAAGCGGCTGGGTGGGGGGGACCGTCTCATGGTTCTGTGGAGAAATGAGCCCTCTGCTGTACCTGACTGCCCGAGCCTTCAACTCTGACCCCTTGTCTTTGGTGGCAAATGAATCACCTCCTTTTGGCCGGGCGCGGTGACTCACGCCTGTAATCCCAGCACTTTGGGAGGCTGAAGTGGGTGGATCACAAGGTCAGGGGTTTGAGACCAGCCTGGCCAATATGGTGAAACCCCGTCTCTACTAAAAATACAAAACTTTAGCTGGGTGTGGTGTCTCATGCCTGTAGTCTCAGCTACTCGGGAGGCTGAGGCAGGATAATCACTTGAACCCAGGTGGCAGAGGTTGCAGTGAGCCGAGATTGTGCCATTGCACTCTAGTCTGGGCAACAAGAGCAAAACTCCATCTCAAAAAAAAAAAAACAAAAATCACCTCCTTCCACAGTGCCCCTAATGATACCTTCTCCAGGGAACTCCCTCCCTCTTTCTGGGGGAACTTGGTGAGGGCCCGGCTTGGCGTCCCAGCACCTCCATTTCCTCTCTGTGGTCCCTGCCCATCCATGATTTCAGAACAGAAAACTAAGGAGCTGGACTGGGCAATCCTTCCAGACATTTCCACTTTCGGCATTCCAGGCTCTGGGGGTGCAGGCAGAGCCCTGGGGCCCAGGCACTCTCTGCAGAGTAAATGGGACGCAGTTGCTGTCAGGCTACACGACATTTGCACTTCACGTTGGAAATCACCACTGCACAGTTTCTGGTTTTGGTTTTGTTTCTGTTTTCTTAATCAACAAAAGTCCTTTATGAAGACCAAAACTTCTATAGGATAACTCTGTCCTGAAGCACTGCGGCCCCAGCCGGAGATTCAGATGGCACGGTGTGGCTGCCAGGACCTCTGAGGGACCCGTTCCACATACTTGTCAGGACGTACTTCAGGTTTCCATCGCAGAAGCCAGTGGGGAAAACAGCCAATCAAAATACACAAGATCTTTCCAAAATGTTGGAGTTCACTGTTTTGGTTTTTTTAAGAAAGATGTTTAAAGGGGATAGACTAGAGAATATGAAAAGTGTTTAACAATTTGTTGTTAGCTTTGAATATATAGAATTGGTCAACCTGGGCCACATAGAAAAACCCCATCTCTACAAAAAAATTAAAAACTTAGCCACGTGTGGTGGCTGCATCTGTAGGCCCAGCTTTTTGGGAGGCTGAGGTGGGAGGATCACTTGAACCTGGGAGTATGAGGCTGTGGTGAGTCGAGATCATGCCACTGCACTCCAGCCTGGGTGACGGAGTGAGACTGTCTCAAAAAAAAAGAAAAGAAAAAATTGTGACAGAGTGAGGCCGTATTAAAAAAAAATTGGTAACTAATTAGACTTTTTGTTAGATGAATAATACAAACTCATTTCTCAAATGTAGATTGTTATTTTTAGTGATTGGGAGCAGTTTGATTTCCTATGTAGTATGAGCCAAAGAAAGCACTTCGAAAATACTGGTCATTTTAGGCCGTCCAGGCAATATTTTTACCTAACCTTTCTATAAAAGACACCCCAACCCCCCCACCAAAATAGTAAATGTGACCTCACTGAGATCCGAGCTCCCCATTAAGTAGAGTTAGAATTACTAATAACAGAATTGCAGTGACTGATTCTAATGGTATTTTGGTATTGAGGAGATCCACTGAATTCCTTGCTGTTTTTTCTAGTCTATGGTGACCCTGCTGTAAATGCAAAGCTGGAGGCCAGACCTCAGTGCTTCACTGTGGCATTTGCCACCTGTCCCATCGGAGCCCCAAGTGGCTCATTCTATCCTCCCTGCCGGCACTTCATTCTTTGCTGTTGGTCCTCGCCTGACTCGGGAGTGCTGGCAGCTGTTCCCCAGGGCTGCCTACCCTAGAAGACTTCATGTGGCAGAGAGAATAAGGAGCCACCCACATATAATGAAAAGTTGGCAGCAAAACTCTGGGGGGAAAGGTATTGGCGAGAAGACTGCTGTGACTGTATCTAATCCAATTTCTTAGCCGTCTGGGGAAGAGAAAGTCAGGCACCCGAATGTTCTCCGTCTCCCTTTCAGACAGCCCAGGCAGCCTCATCTCCAGCAGAGAGGCCAAGGGTTCCTCTCCCCCTCCCCTGCCGGGCTGTGTGGGGCTCCCTGGCAGCCTGTCACTACTGCATTACGGCAGGATCCTGCAGCCACAGCCCCAGCTCTGGTAGAAAGGCCGCAGCTCGCTTCCAGAGGGACAGCTGTGGACCTCTGCGCCATGGCAGGAGCACCTGGGGAAAATTACAGTGGTGTTCATCTGCCCAGCAAGGACTCCAGCTGACTCGGAGAGGAACCCCCGCCGTGTCCTCTCCTGGTTTCCACTGATGCCCGTTTCTCACCGAGGTGTTGGCTCCAGAATAGCACCTGGCATGTTGCCTCTGAGCTGAAATCAAGACATCTCCTGAAGGGCTCCACAGTCGGAGCAGCCAGAGGCACCTCGCCCCTCCCCTAAGCTGGGCTCACTGGGCAGAGGTGGAGGGCACCTGCTCTCCCTTCCCCGCAAGGGCCAGAGCTTCCACCCCCCGAGAAGACAGTTGACAGTGATGCCTCTGGGTACCCCGGGGGATGTTGCCAGGATAACATGAAGAAGAGGAACAAAATGTACTCAGGTTTTTAAGAGGTGTGGACCTGTTGCAGTGTTACCATTACTTAAGTAATAGATGCAGCTGGCCTGAAGAAATGTGAAATCTCTACCACCAGTTGCAGGGGGAGCTGGAAAGGGCACAGCTGAGAAGCTCAGAGCCCTCCCTGCCTCCGAACACAGACAAACCTGGGTTCCTGCTCGGCCACTGACCAGCCACGTGAGCCTAGGTAAATTGCCCAGCCTATTGGCCACTGCAGTTTCTTCAACTGTAAAATGGGAATTTTATAGGGTTTTGTGGGGATTAGCTCTAAGAAAGCTCTAAGCACCTTGCCTAGATGTGTGTCACCCCTCGGTACATGGTGGCTCTTTATCTGAATACTTCTTTGGGGGGCAGAGAGCAAGAGGAAGGAGAGAAAAGAGCCATAGTGACCCAGGGGATGTCACAACTCAGAGGGATCAGGCCCACCACAGCCCCCCCGTGGCCTCCATCCCCTCCACCTGCACCCCGAGCTTAATGAGCCTGCAGCTGGCCTGTTTGTCCCTGCCCGTGTTTGCCCAGTGCCAGCTGCAAAGCCCAGGAAATGATAGATAACTCCGGGCTGGAGCTGCCTGGGAAGGATGTTCTTATTTTGTCCCATTAGTACCCGCTGCTCAGGTCAATAATTGACTGGACGCTGAGGGTGGGCGAGAGCCAGGTGGGCCACACTCTGCTCACGAGCTCTTCCCTGAGCCTGTGAGCACCTGGGCTGTAAAAACCCAACTGCAGACGCCAGGGAGGCACGGTAGTGACCTAATTTTCTCTTATCAGGCATAAGGAAGAAGTCCCCGTGGAGCCTTGCCCATTTCCAATATAAATAATGTCATTCCCCCGTCTGCCTGTTCAGGGAGGAAGGGGCAGCCTTTGATCTGAAGGAATTAAATCGGTAAACAAAGCAAAGAAGGCTGCTAAGGTGTCCCAGGCAGGCACCTGCTGTAAATTTAACCAGGAGTTAAATTTGGATGAGTGGAATGGACCCATGACTGGGACAGCCTGGCCTCAGGCCCGCCCTCTCTGGGATCTCCCTGAAGTCTCCCTTTATCCCTAGCCGAGCTGGGCAGCACCTCCCCAGGACCCCTGACACACCCCTGCCTCGGCGAGCTGCACAGGTGTCTCCACCCTACCCAGCAGCGGCCTTGCTCGGACCCTGGGGATTTTTCAGCAAAGGATAATTAATTCCCAGGCAATATAGCTGAGAAAGTCAAGTGGTCTGGGATGAGCAGCTCAGCCTGGAGCCCCGGGCTGGAGAGGAGTTCCACTCAGGGAGGACAGAGCCCTGTCTGTCCCAGCAGAGGGCAGTTCAGGGGTCCAGCCTACACTTCAGGCCAGCTGGCTGTGGGTTCTGATCCCCTGCAGCTCTCTGCCTGTGGGTGGCCTTGAGTAAGTCCCTTCCACTCTAGGCTTCCAGGCCTTTGCTATAGAAGGCCAGGTTTGGATCAGCGTAACTCGAGACTCCCTTAGCTTCCAACCCCATAGGCTGGTCCCCTGAGGTCCCCCAAAGCCCTATCAAACCAGCTTCACCTTCCAGGGAGCCAAAACCGGAGTGACTGGCCCAGGATCCTGCAGGAATGGCTGCGGCTGCAGCCATGGCCGGGAGCTGGAGTGGAACCATGTGCCCTGCAGGGACCCCAGCCTGGGGCCTGTGTTAGAGCTTCCATAGCACCCCTCCTTTCTCTTAGCCCCACGCTCCTCTAGCACAAATTCAGGAGGGGCCACTGAGCTGCCAGCCCCCGAGCTCAAGTGAAAGGCAGCAGGTGCCAGGGCGGGGGTTGGTACGGCCACTCTGGGCTTTCCTGCTGCCTCTTCTTGAGCAGCCAGCCCCAGCGCCTGTCAGCCCGGGTGGCGGAGGGTGGTGGCAGGAGCTGCAGCGTTGGCCAGGCCTGCTGTGACAGTTGTTCTGCCCCGAAACCCATGGGACCTCCCTTCTTTGCCCACACCTACATCCTTCCCCCTCCTCACCCCCCAGCCTTCTGCTCCCAGCCCGAGTTCCTAAGTTCCTGAGGCTGAATCTATTAAGTCCTTCATATTAACCAGCAAAGGGGGAAACAACCCTCTTTCATCTTAACTGGAGTGAATTTGCATTAACACCTGGGGAGTTCTGTTTGCCTTCAGAAAGCGCATTGCTATTCTGAGCCGCACATGCTGTGGGGTTAGTGCAGTATCCTATTCTTTTATTAATACGGCTTTTCTCTCCTCCCTCCTCTTTTCCCATGGAAGGGGGAGAGCGGCTGGGGATGCCAGGGCTCCCCACACCACGTAGGAAAGGCCCCTGGCAACACCAGGATGGGAGGGCAGCTCCCAGATGGGGCAGATTCTTCCCCTCAGAAGGCTGCAGGGGCAGCTCCCAGCCCAGTCCAGAGTCCCCTCCCTGCTGTGACCAGTGCATGCTGGGCATAGCGTGGAGAACCCTGCAAGGCAGGGCTCAGAGACACACCCCACCCTCAGGAGCTCCTCAGGCAGGGAAGGGACGGGGAGGGGGACACCAGGGAGCCGGGAGCTGTGGATACTCAAGGATGGCCTCCACTGGGCTAGAGGCTCTGTGAGGTCTCTCCCTGGATGTCACAGCATTACAGGGGGCCTGACTCAGTGGCTGCTGTGTGTCTGCCAAGCCTGCTGCTCCTGATCCTCTGGTGACAGGACTGGTGTTAGCCACCCTCGGTCCTGTCTACAGATGCAATTTCGGATGCTCTAGAGTGCCTGGGAAATGCTGAGTCTAGGATAGAAGTGGGTTGGGCGAACCTTGGTTTTCAGGTCTCAGACCTGGAGATCAAGGTTCTAGGAGGACAGAAGTTTTAAGGCAGGGGAGGGGACAGTGAAGAGTGAATGTCTCCCTGGGACCCCTCCCCTAGAGACCGGCTGCCCCTGCCTCAAGTCTTTCAGGAGGCCCAGCTCCTCCCCTGAGGCCAGACCTATGTGGATAAGAGCCACCCTCCCTCCCCACAGCTCCCTAGGAGGAACAGGAAAAACAATAGCCATCGGACCACCCCTCCCCTCACCTCCCAGCTCCTGAGATGGGGAAGGGGAGAAAGGTGTGGGGAAGATGGGGGCGGGGAGCTGCGGCAGAGAAGGGGTCCCATGAGGACCTTGGGTGAACTGGGGATGAGGGTGTCTGGGCCCCCCATTGCTGCTCTCCGCCTCACCTTCCCTTCCCGAGCAATGGAGGGTATTCAGAATCCACCACAGGGTCGCTGTGGAGTTGAATGAGATCACAGGGACCTGTCCTGAGCCGGTGCCAGCTGCGGTGAGAGTTTATTAAACAAGCCCTGCCGCTGTGTGGTTATGGCTGTTTACTCTTAGCTTGTCCTGAGCCAGTTACCAAAGGAGACAGCTCAGGATTGGGAGGGCCATGGCCAGAAGGGGTCCTCACACAGCTGTGCCTTGACTCCTGGGCCCTGGGCAGCTGCACCCATCTCTGGACCACGCTAAACTGCCCCCACAATGAAGAAAGGGGCGACCCTGCCAGCAGTGGCTGTCAGTCCGTTGTATGTTGACAGCGGGAGAGGGGCTGGTGGTTGCAGATGTTCCCAGGTGGGTGACAGCTTCAGCCGGCTGGGCGCAGCCCCTCCTCAGGGCTTGGCAGGAGAGTCCAGAGGCTCTGGGGACCCTGGGCTGGTATCAGCACTTCATGGGCATCCCCCACCCCTCCGGCAGCCTGCCAGCCCCCACTCACTACTGGACGCACGCCAGGTGCCATGGCTGCACTCTCCAGTGACATTTACCAGCTAGGAAGTGGCCACGGAGACGTGAAATCAATGTGGCCTGGGGCTAGCCCACTTCATTAGAGCTGGCTCAGCTCCACTGGGTAGGGCAGCGCAGGCTGAGCGCAGCCCCTCACCAGCCTCCCAGCTCCTCCCGGACTCACCTGCTTGGCTGATGGGCCCTGTGCCAACCCCAGCACTGATCCTGTGTGCGTGGGGTTGGGGCCACATATCTCCTGAATGCCTGCTCTGGCCAGGCCCTAGGGAAGATGAAAGAATATCAGCAGTGACCTGAGTGGGCCCTGGCACACTCGGTCTCTCCCTAATCCTCACAGCAGTCCCCAGAGGGGACCGCGACCTTTCACGACACCAGGGCCTGGTGAATGGCAGTGGCTCTCACTCAGGGCCTTACCTGGTAGCATCACCAGGGACCCCCATGAGAGCCCAATGCAGTGACCATTATCCCCATGTGAGACAGAGGAAGAAACTGAGGCTCAGGGAGGCCCACTGACTTCTCGGAGCTGAGACTTGAACCCTATCCTCCTCATGTGCCTGGCTCATTTAGCAACTCAACCTCAGAGAAGAATCCCCCCAGCCCCACCCCGCTCAGAGTGGGTGGGACAGAAGACCCTCCCCTCACATTGCCTGGGGGCAGCCCACAGCCCTCTGAGGGGGCTCAGCAGTGGGAAGCCTGAGGGGGCTCGGCCTGGGCTGTCTAAGGAAGGGTGGTCCTGGTCTTGGTCTTCCCCTCCTCATGGCAGGGGAGGAACCTGGGATGTGGAAATGGGCTCAGTGCTCCCTGCTGAGGAGGAAAGAGCCCAACTCCGCGGCGCTAATGCTGCTCTGCCTCCTCCAGCTGGGGTGCCCCAAGCAAGGCCCTTCACGCCTTTGCATTCCAGTTGGCTCAGCTGGAAGTTTGAGCTGCAGCCTCAGACTCCTGGGCTCAAGGGATCCTCCTGTCTCAGCCTCCCAAAGTGCTGGGGTTATAGGTGCACGCCACTATGCCTCGCCTGCTCCTGAATTTCAGCAGACCTTCAGCATGCCTCCCTCCCTGGCAGCAGCAGGGTCTTTTGAAAGTGCCAACCTGGCCCAGCATCCTCTTGCCCTGGAGTGAGCCCAAACCCACTTCCTCTGATGAGAGGAAGTCTTTGAGCTGACTCGAACTGAGCAAACTGGAGCGCAAAGGGGCGAAGTGCCTTGCTTGGGGCCCCCAGCTGGAGGTCACTGATGTCTGCGGTGGATGAGTAAGACAATGAACTTGGACTGCCTGCACAGCGCCTGGCACAGAGTGAGACCCTGAACACCAGGAAGCTCCAGCCACGAGAAAAGATGCTGTTCCATGACATTCACATTTATCTGGCAGCCTCTGCAGAGTCAAGACTCAGACCCAAACCACCTGTAACCTCTAGAGTGCCCGGGGTGGGCAGGTGGCCCAAGCCTGCTTGTCTGGCCCTCGTCCCCGACACCATGCCCAGCATCTGGCACGTAGTAGGTGCTCATGACATATCTAATCAGTGAATGAACGAGTGTCTGTTGACCCATCTTGAGCATCTCAGTGCCTGAGAGGCTCATTGCACGCCCCAGGCTGCTGTGCAATTCGGGTGAAATGATGGCTTGGAAAAGGCTTGTTTTTATAATTAAAATGCAGAGAAGGAGGAAGAGGGAGGTGGTGACTTCCCAGCAAATGGGTGTGGGGGCTGGGAGAGAGTCCGGTGCCTGATGTCCCCTTGGCCAGCTGGTCCAGCCAGCTGAGCTGTAATCACCACGGGTCCGGTCATCACTCAGCCACCCGCTCCCCGCGCCTCTCTGGCCAGGAGGAGCATCCGTCAAAGTCTCCTTCCCCATGACGGCCCAGACAATTAGGCAGTCCCTCCTGAAGCCACTGCTTGAAGCCACTGCCTCCTCTGCCAGCCCAAGAGGCAGGGCCAGGCAGGGTCACACCCCCAAGCCAGGCCAGCCTGACCTGAGCCATGTCTGTGTGCCAGGCACATGCCCACCTCTGCACATCCTCCTCTTCCTGGCCTGGGGGCATTGCTGCATCTCCAGTCCTCAGAGATGAGGACGTGGTCTCCCAGAGACTCACCCGGGTCACACAAGTGAATCGCACAAGAGCTGTCACTCTGAGCTGGCCCCTGAGCCCCCACTTTAAACCTCTGCAGCCCTTCTCCAGACCTCAGTTTCCCCTGTGCACCAGAGAGAAGCAGCTTTCTAAAGGTTCCGCCCTGAGGAGCTGGCTGGCCCCCGGCCAGCATCCCAGGGACAGCATGATGGATGAGGATCCCGTGGGGGGCAGGTGCGACACGCGCACACACCCGCCGACCGACCGTTGGGTGATGGATCTTTTCCTCCTCTCCCCTCTCCAAGGGCTCAGCTCCATCTGGTCAGGCTGATGGATGGGCCACCCACTGGGCCACCGTCACCGCCTCCTACACTCTGGATGCTGCACGCCAGGGTCAGCAGGCTGCTCATTCAGTCATTTAACAAATACATACACTCAGGGCCTACTATGTGCTAGAATGCAGCAGTGAGCAAAACGGACCAGGAAACCAGCCGTCACCCTCCATGTGACAAATGCAGTCACAGGGCAAACAGGGTGACTGTTCGAGCCAGGGGAAGCCTCCAAGCTGACTCAAGGGACCAGGGTGAGGAGTCTTCACTGGGCAAAGGAAGCAGCTTCTAGAAAGGCCTGGATGTGAGAAAGGGCAAGGCATGTCTACACAGCAGTGACAAGTTCAGGATGGCGGGGTTGGGATGGGGGCAAGGGCCAGGGGAGGCTAAGATGTGGAGCAAGGCCAGTTTGGGCTCACCCCAGGGGAAGAGGGCGCTAGGCCAGGTTGGCACTTTCAAAAGACCCTGCTGCTGCCAGGGAGAGAGGCCTGCTGAGGGTCTGCTTAAATTCAGGAGCAGGCGAGGCATGGTGGTGTGCACCTGTAACCCCAGCACTTTGGGAGGCTGAGACAGGAGGATCCCTTGAGCCCAGGACTTTGAGGATACAGTGAGCCATGATCACCCCACTGCACTCCAGGCTGGGTAACAGAGTGAGACCCCATGTCAAAAAAAGAAAAGAAGACTGGGCATGGTGGCTCACGCCTGTAATCCCAGCACTTTGGGAGGCCTAGGCAAGCAGATTACTTGAGGTCAGGAGTTTGAGACCAGTCTGGCCAACATGGTGAAACCTCCATCTCTATTAAAAATACAAAAATGGCCAGGCGCAGTGGCTCACACCTGTAATCCCAGCACTTTGGGAGGCCAAGGTGGGTGAATCACAAGGTAAGGAGTTTGAGACCAGCCTGACCAATAATGGTGAAACCCCATGTCTACTAAAAATACCAAAATTAGCCAGGCATGGTGGTGGGATGAGCTTCTGTAATCCCAGCTACTCAGGCGGCTGAGGCAGGAGAATCTATTGAACCCAGGAGATGGAGGTTGCAGTGAGCTGAGATCGTGCTATTGAACTCCAGCCTGGGCAACTCTCAAAAAAAAAAAAAAAGAAAGAAAGAAAGAAAAGAAAAGGAAAGAAAAATGCAAGAGCAGGTCAGAGGGCCCTGGTGCAGCAGGGACTGGAAGAGCCAGCACAGAGGAGGGATGTGAAAGCCTGGAAGCAACAACGGTCATACAGAAGCCAGGGGTGGTTGCATTTGCCCCATTTTAAAGATGAGGAAACTGAGGCTCGGAGGTGGGGAAGGATTCATCCAAAATGTTACATGGGACAGAGACAGAGCTGGACAGGAGGCCGTGCTCCGTGAGAGCTCTCGGCCCGTTGGACTCCGCGTCCAGTTGCCCTCCCCCTCAGCCTGGAGAGGCTGGGCAGCCTGAGGACACCCCCACCAGCACCAGCACCTCCTCATTCAGGGAGGCAGCTGTCCCCTTCGCGCCGCCACTGACAGGAGCCAGGCAAGAAATATCACATCATTAAAATGACAAATCCCTTCACTAACTGAACCGGAAGGCCTGCCTCCCTGCCTGGAATCCCTTCAGTCCCCCTTTCCCTCCCCCAGGCTCACCTCCCCTCCCAGACTGGCAGGTGGGCAGGGGAGCCTGTTTGGGGTACGACCTGGTGTGGCCGGGACCATCGCCATGCCCCTGAGGTGACCTTGGGTCCCCAGACTTCTCTTTCATGGCATGGCTCAGCACTTCCCAGCAGGAGCCTGGGAGAAGTAGGGGCTCCATTCTACAGGTGGGGAAACTGAGGCTTGGAGAGGAGACTCTCCAGGTAGGACACCCCTCTGCAAAGCTCCGGCCATTGGACCTGAGCAGAGGCCCTGCCATGCCTGCCATTCCACAGCCCATGTCCTGCCCCTGCTCAGAAGAATAAATCCAAAGCATGACCCATTTCTTGTCCCAGCCCACCTTGTGAGGAGGCCAGGGCAGGGTCGTTCTCCTGAATTGACCAGGCAGGAACCTGAGTGCCGGGTGCCTTGGGCAGGCTGCTGCCCTCAGTTTCCCCATCTAGCAAGCGGGGGCTGCCCTTGTTCCTTTCTTTTTTTTTTTAGATGGATTTTCACTCTTGTTGCCCAGGCTGGAGTGCAATGGCGCAATCTCGGCTCACCGCAACCTCCACCTCCTGAATTCAAGCTATTCTGCTGCCTCAGCCTCCTGAGTAGCTGGGATTACAGGTGCCCGCCACCACAACCAGCTAATTTTGTATTTTTAGTAGAGAGGGGGTTTCACCACTTTGGCCAGGCTGGTGTCGAACTCCTGACCTCAGGTAATCTGTCCGCCTTGGCCTCCCAAAGTGCTGGGATTACAGGCATGAGCCATCGCGCCTGGCCAGCCCCGTTTTTTTTGACTGAGGCTGAGCTTGTGCAGGGCCTGATGGGTGTGGAGTGAGCACCTGTAACATGTGCAACATACACCGCCGTGTAGTTGCCTGTGATATGCGCACACTCGCCACATGTATGTCTCCACCTGCATCTGCCCTGGCCCTGGGTCCTCAGGGTGTCAGAACCCTGCGTGTGCACATCCACCCTGGAACCCAGACACCCAGCCACAGATGCACACATCTTTGCCAACAGGCCCACATCCACCCAGACCTGTTCACGCACATTGGTGTCACATGCCCGAAGACACCGAGAGCCCACATGCGGTCCCCATTTCTCTGGGGAGCAGGGCAGGTGAGCAGACGGCAGCCCCGGTTCCCAGAATGACCCCCCTTCCTGCTCCCCCATCCCTCCTCCGGTCCCAGCTAGCGAGGACACACCGTCCGTCCTCCCAGTGTCCTGGTCTCCTTGGACGCAGACAGAGCCCACGGAAGCGTCTGGCGCATCCTGACTCGGCCGCTGCAGCTGCACCAGCACCCCCAGCCCCCTTCCCTGTGCCCAGCGCTGTCCTGCCTGTCCTTCCCCACCTGCTGGGCAGCCAAAGCAGCCGACACACACCAGCACATGTCCACGGTGGGGAGGGGGCGTCTTGCAGCAGCTACCACGAGGGGCCTCTCCAGCCCTCCCGCCTGACCTTGGATAGGTCCTTCCTCTCTCCAGACCTCAGTTTTCCCTCCTGGAAAGCTGGAGCGAGGCCGAACTGGCTTTCCGAGGTCCTGTTCATGTCTGGCTGTGGGATTCTCCCAAAGGCCAGGAAAGGAAGATGGGGCCAGGGCTCTGGTGGGGAGTTACGGGAGGAGGAAGCGGGGATTTAGGGACAGGCCTGAGGTGCTGGGTTCGGGGCTCTGCTTTGAGTGCATTCTCTCAGTTGGTCCCCGCCCCTCTTTCCAGAGGGGCTTCATTGCCATTTTACAGATGAGGAAACTGAGGCCTGGAGGGATACTATGCAGGGCAAAAAGCCCCCACCTTTAGCTCAGTGCACTCCCCGATGCCGAGGGCCAGGGCGTGGGAGCCATGCCCGAAACATCCTGCACTCGCTGTCCTGCCCTCGGTCAGGGAGGTGGCGTTCCGGGAATGACTGTCTCCACAGCCAGGCCTCTCCCCACCCCCTGCTCGAGACTCCTGGCTCTGAGCCCACCCTGGCACTACCCGTCCATCTGCTGTTGCTTCCTGGCAGGGCGAGTGGGCCATACATCACCTGGCCAGGACAAGGAGGCTGGGCCAGGCAGCTGGGCGGGGTGTTGCTGGGCTCGGGTGCGACCACTCTGTGCCCCTGGGAGGGAAGTCAGGCGCTGACACCTGCCTGGGCACAGCGGTCTTCTTGGGACCCCAAACCCCAGCCCCATCCCCCAGAGGTAGCCACTTCTCCTGGCAGGAGCCTGAAGGAGGGATGACCTGGCTGAAGGGGAGTGGAGGTCAGGCAGGAAGGTCCGAGGTGGCACGGCTCTGTGGCATTTGGCAGGAGGACAGAGATTTTTATCTCCGCAACCCCGCACCTCACCATGTAATGTGCTGATGTAGGCCGCTGGGGCGCTGTCTTCTGACTGAGCTGCTGCCAGGGGGATGGGTGGGGGACAGGTTGGAGATGGGGCAGCCGGAAGAAAAGTGTTCACAGCAGGGGAATCTCAGCCACCACTCCTGCCCCCAAACCCGCACACCTGGCCCCACCTGGTGCTGCCTCCAGGGCCGCTCCTGCAGGCAGCCTCCAGCTCTTCCTCCAAGCACCACTGTGTGCCCAACACCAGGGACGAGACGGTGAGCAAAAGCCAGCCCCAGGCAAGGAAGGAGTGTGCAGTGTCACTGTGCGGGGAATCCAGGCCAGGACAAGAAAGCAGGTGGGGAGAAGTGAGCAGTTTGTGTTTTTTTTTTTTTCTTTTTAAGCCAGGGTCTTCAGAGAAGATCCAGGGAGAAGGTGACTTTTGAGTAAAGACCTTGACTGGGCGAGACGGGTCCCACTCTGCAATCCCAGCACTTAGGGAGGCCAAGGCGGGAGGATCGCTTGACTGGGCGAGATGGGTCCCACTCTGCAATCCCAGCACTTAGGGAGGCCAAGGCGGGAGGATCGCTTGAGCCAGGAGGTGGAGACCAGCCTGGGCAACATAGAGAATCTCTATCTCTGCAAAATTTTTTTAAAAATTAGCCAGATGTGGTGGCATGAACATGTAGTCCCAGCTACTCAGTAGGCTGAGGCCCAGGAGGCGGAGGGTGCAGTGAGCTATGATTGTGTCACTGCACTCCAGCCTGGGTGACAGAGTGAGACTCTGAAAGAAAGAGAAAAGAAAAGAAAGGAAGGAAGGAAAAAAAGAAAAGAAGAAAGAAAGAGAAAGAAAAAGAGAGAGAGGGAGAAAGAAAGAAAGAAAAGAAAGGAAGGAAGGGAGGGAGGGAGGAAGGACCTGAAAAAGCGAGTGTATTTGGGAGGAGAGCATTATTCCTGGCAGCGCACACAGCAAGTGCAAGGGCCCTGGGGTGAGAGTGTGCCTTCCAGGTGAGGCCAGCAGAGCAGGTGAGCTGGGGAAGGAGGTGAGAGCAGAGAGGTGAGGAGGGAGACACTGTGGGCCCTGGAGCGACTTTGCCGACTTCGGCTCTTCCCTGGAGTAGCGTGGGAGCCCGTGGAGGACTGGGAAGGAGCCCTGAAGAGTTTGAGGCGGTGATTGGTGGTAGCTTAGGAGGCCAATGGGAGATGCTGGAGGGTCAGTGGGAGGGGCTGGAGGACCACAGTCCAAGCAAGTGACAGAGGCCCCCTGCCGTCTGCCTGTCCTCCTCTTCTCCCTCCCGCCCCCTTTTTTTTCTTTTGCTTGTCCACCCAGCAGGTATTTGCCAAGTGCAGGCACAGGTCTAGCCTTTTATGAACTCAATCCAAGGAACGCTCCGCCCAGCCCACCCCCCAGCAAGGCACCTCCAATGTCTGTCCTGCAGCTTGCGACAGAGGCTGGGCCACCTCAGACCCTCTCCACACTCCGGACAGTCAGCCCATGGGCCCCCTCCCTCAGGTATAGAACAAACACTTGTGTACTAGTGCACATGGCTGTCACACACACACCTAGGATGTGTGTGCACATCCTAGTGCACACAGGATGTCCCCTTCCTTCCTGGGCCTCAGTTTCCTCATCTGAGAAATGATTGAGGACAGGATCTAAGAGCCCTTCCTATTCTAAAATAAAGACAGGTTGTGGAGCCCCAGTGCCCGGAAGCCACCAGCGCCAGGGGACAGGGCTGTGCTCTGCCTGTACAGGCTGCGGCCATGGGCCGGGCTGCAGAGTCCTGTGAGCCCCAGAAAGCCCAGGGGACAGGCGTGTGAGGACACAGGGAGGGGGAGCCCCCCACCCTGACCTGTAGGGACCTGAACAGTGAGCTTTGGAGTCCCTGTGTGAAATGCCCTCAAGACCCTCTTCCTCCTGACCTGATGGGATCCCGTGTCTAGGAGGAGCAGTGTGTAAACCCCTGGCCAGGCCCCACTCATCTGGCTTCCCCAGGAGCAGCAGAAGAGCAGGAGGTCCTAGCAATGACCCCATTGTAGCCTGGAAAGGGGCCCCGCCCCTGCTCCCTGCCCCTGGCCCCCGCACAGCCCCCTAGCTCACCCGGACCCCTGCAGCTCCTCTAATTACACAGCTATAAAGCACAAATCTCTAACGATCCAATTAGTAACGCTGTTACTGCTCTGTCCAGGATTAAAATTACCAATTAAACTGCTGTCGATTTTATCATCACTTAGACTCGACACAAATGGGGCACCGCAGGCCTCAAGGCCCATCCTCAGACCCATGGTTTGGGGGCCAGACCAGGCTGTGGGTCTACCTTATTCCCCCATCCACCACCCCTGGGGCCCTCGTGCCTCACTCCGGCCCAGTCTTCAACATCAGGGACTCCACAGGATTAGTCCCTGGTGCCTGTAGATCTGCTGGTGGCAGGGGGTGCAGGGGCTCCCCAAGCCCAGCCTCTCCCTGGCAGATCCTCAAGTCTGGGCCTCCCTCATGTTCCCTGGAGACAAAACTCATCCATTCTATGTTCCAGACTCTCAGCGTCAGGCTGCTCTCAGCAGCTGAGCCCTGGGACAAGGGTTGGGGCTGTGCTCATCTGAAAGCCTGGGCCCTGCTGCCCCTGCTCTCCTTCCCCTGCTCCTCTCTCTGCCACAGGCTCAGGGTGCCAACTTCACAGGCTGCCCCCCACTCTGGAGAGAGGTGCCACTTTGATGCGGTATCACAGGTTAGTACTGTCCCTCTCCCAGCTGATGGGCAGGTGCCCCTGTAGGGCCCCCAGTGCTTTGTCTCAAAACAGGAAAGATATTTGAGCACAAAGGCCAAGCCCAGGGATTCCATGAATTCTAGCCACTGCCTCCAGAGGGGTGAGCTCCCTGTCTCTGGAGGTGTGCAAACAGAGGCTGCACCCAGGCCACATGGTGGCAGGCAAAGACAGCAGGTCACACACAGGGAAGGGGCAGGGTTTGACAGGATAACTGAAGCCAGATTAATCATTTGGTCCTCCTCGGAAAGAATTCTAGACATTCAGTCCCCTGCTCTCCATCCTTACCCTAGAAGTGCTTCCACAAAGAGAGAGGGACAGGGCAGGGCAGGGCAGCAGGAAGAGTCCAGTCAGCCAGAGATGGGGAGGCAGCCACAGCGTGAACGCTCAGCCCAAGGCGGGTGTGCTAAAGGTTCCTGGTCCATGGCATGCCAAGGCCAGAATATTTGCGGTGTCCTGGGCCCTGGGCTCAACGTCTCTCATCCCTTACTCATCCTGTGCTCACCTGAGAAACAGGTGTCCTTATTCCCAGGTGAGGCACCAAAACTCAGAGGTCCAAGACTTGCCCTGGGACCTCTGATGATGAACCCTTTAAGGAAGCCATGCCTGTGCCACCTGGTGGGACAGGGTGTGCTAGGCAAGGCCACAGAGCTGACCTGGCAGCACCTGTATATTTTAATGAACCCATTGTCGAGGGCGTAAGCACTAAGTTCAAGGTCATCCTGGGATTGTTGATCTCAGCCTCCTGCTGGGAGAGAAGGAGAGGGGGAGCTGCCTGTGGTGGGAAGCGGGTATTCAGGGAGGGCAGAATCTATGGCCTCTGCTTCTTGCTGAGGAACAATATTGTTCCAAGAACCTGCTGGGGACAATGTCTGGAGGTGAATAAAATATTCATCTACCTGGCAAACTCCTGAAGTCTGTCTATTTCAGCACCTGCGCGGCTCCTGGTTGAAGAGGTGGCTTATGAGCAAGCCCTTTATGTGACACAGAGAGATGCAGAGAGGAGGGGGACAGGGCCCTGGGGGACTGCAGGGTCCCAGCCTCACCCTGCTCCAGAACCTGCCAAGGAGAGGTGACTTTCGTCCACCTATCACCCAAGGCTAAGGCCCAGGCCGACAGGGGCTGAGGCCTCTTTTCAAGGAGCAGCCGCCCCAGGCGAGTTGGTCGAGTGTCTCATCAGAGGCAACAGACTGAGGCAGGGATCTGGGAGCCCAGAGCAATTAGGAGCTGCCGCACACCTCGCCTCCTGCCAGCTGCCACAGCTGTCACTCAGGAAGTGGACAGGGAGCAAGGACTAGGCCTGCAGTACCCATGGTCCCCCTCCCATCCGTGAAGTTTCTGATCCCTGGGCCAGCCTCCCAGCCAGCAGCCTGGCCAGGTCCCGGGTATAGATGGAGGCCCAGAGGACACCAGGGACAGGATCTCCGTGATTTCCTAAGTGGTACATCCCCAGGCTCCTCTCACCCCTATCCAGAATCAGTTTCCCACACCAGGACTTTCCCTTTGGAGCACTGGTTCTAACCCTGGCTGTAGCCTGGCAGCACATAGAGGAGCATTAAAGAATACTCCTCCCAAGGTTCTGCTCCCAGCCCAGACCAACAGGAGCAGAACTTTTGGGGGGATGCAGGGCCGTGCACTTGAACGTGTGCCAGGGCGAGCCAGGATTTTGCAGTTATTGACATCATCCCTGCCCTGAGAACTGGGGTCTTCTTTCCCCTGGGGACCATGTCTCCCCTCCCTTCCAGCTGGACCCAGTGCAGCCAGGGGAGATTGTCCTGGCATGACCTTGAACTTGATGCTTACACCCTCTTCACTTTGATTTCCTGGTCTGGACAATGGGTTCATTGACAGCCTTGGCCGGCTCTCCTGGGTCCCTCTACAGCTTCACCCTCTGCAGCTGGGTCCTAAGCCTGAGAGGGAGGCTCAGCAGGTCCAGCCTCGGACAGCAGTACCAGGCACTGTCACCTCAGCAGATCCCCGCAGCAGGCTATGTGGTGGCAGCAGCATCAACTCCATTTCACAGGGGAGCAAACTGAGGTCAGGGCAAGGGCTACACTCAGGGCATAGCGCTGGTAACAGGAGTCAGGCTTCATCCCAGCCACACTGGACTCTGAGTCCAGTGCTCTTTTCCCATCACCAAGTTCCTGCCCCCAAGGAACAACAAATTCAAGGGCCTGTCCCCTTCATTCTGTTTCCCTCACATGGACTCTGTTCCTTGTTGTCCTGTCCACTCCCGTCACCTTCAGGAGCTGGGCATGTGAGCATTCAGAGGGGGGTGGCCAGAGAACAGCAGGGATCCGAGCAGTTGGGGCCTCTGGGTTCTGGCCTGCACCCCCTCCCAACCCAGTCTGCATCTTCGAGTCTATAAATTTCATTATTCATTAGGCGACTTCAGGAGTTTGCCCGGACAATGAATACTTTATTCACCTCCAGACACTGTCCCCAGTGGGTTCTCAGAACAATATTGTTCCTCAGCCAAGGAGCAGAGGCCATAGACTCTGCCCCCCCTGGACACCTGCTCCCTACCACCAGTACCTCTCCTCCTCCAGTACCTCCTCCCCCAGCAGGACCCCTGGCTTTGGTAGGGCTGCAATCACTGGTCCTGGCATGACCTTGAACTGGATGCTTCCATCCACTTGACTTTGATTTCGTCATCTGGACAATGGGTTCATTGAAAGCTTTGGTCAGCTCTAGTGGGTCCCTCCACAGCTTCACGCTACACAGCTGGGCCCCGGGCTCTGCCTGGAACTCTCCCTGGTGCTGAATGTAGCAAGAGGATGCTGGCCTCCGACAAGAGGTCTCTGGCCAGGGAGGGCAGGGACTATGCCACTCTTGAAAGGAGCAAGCTCCAGTCTCAGGGAGGGAAGGGGCTGGCCTCTGCACATGGCAGTTCCAACCTCTCTCCCCTTGTCTCCTTGCCACTTGGGGAACCCCCCAGAATCACAGGTTTCAGCGAGTCACTTCTCCCTAGCCCCTGAGCCAACGATTAGTCAGCGAGGACCATGGAGAACCCCTCTGGGGAGGACCTGAGGCCCAGACATCTCCTGGTGGGCACCCCAGGGAGTGCAGTGTGATGGCAGCAGCACCTTCCCCAGATGGGGGAGCGACAGACATAATTCACACCCTGTGATCATGCCATCTGCTCCCCTGTGACGCACAGAGGAGAGTACGGGGCTGCAATGCCGAAGGGCGGGTGGGTAAGTGGGCAGTCGTTCATTCACTAATTCTCTCCTTCATTCATTGGACAGATGTTCATCCAGCCCCAGCCACCTTAGCCCATCCTAGTGCCAGGCATGGGAGATCTGGGGAACTCAGACCCAGACCTGCCCTTCAGAGCTAAGAGAGGCCCTCTCACACTTCTGACCTTTTGCCCACCCTCCTCCTGACCTCTGGAATTCCCTTGACTTGTTTAAAAAAAAAAAGCCACCATGGGCTGGACGTGGTGGCTCATTTCTGTAATCCCAGCACTTTGGGAGGCCGAGGCAGGCGGATCACTTGAGGTCAAGAGTTTGAGAGCCACCTGGCCAACGTGATGCCCTGTCTCTACAAAAAATACAAAAATTAGCTGGGCGTGATGGCATGTGCCTGTAGTTTCAGCTACTTGGGAGGCTGAGGCAGAAGAATCGCTTGAACCTGGGAGGCGGAGGTTGCAGTGAGCCAAGATCACGCCACTGCACTCCAGCCTGGGCAACAGAGCAAGACTCCACCTCAAAAAAAACCACATATATATATATCTCCACCTGGACAGCAAACAGCCAGCCTCTCAGCAGGCTCTAGCCCACCCTCCCTTGGCCCAAGGGTTCTGATTTAGAATTGATGGACCTGGGCCGGCGCAGCCTGGACACTTAGTAAACGTGGAACGACTGAGCTGCCACTGCGGCTCTCTCTCTCAATCAATACTCGAAGCTGTAATTATTATTAATTTATATTCCTTGGGGGGGATGTTTATGCTAATAGGAAACTCCCAAGAGTTTCAGGGAAGTGCTGCCTGGCCCCTTTCCTATGTTGTCTCTTCATCCTCACCGCTGCCTGGGATGCGACATTGCCACCTTAACTTCACAGGTAGGGAAACTGAGGCCATGGCAGGTTAAGGGACATGACTGCAGTCCCACGGTGAGGAGATGGTGGATGCAGAAGCCCCAATCTGCCTGGCTCTTGGTGCTGGGTTCTTTCTTCTCCCTCATGTCTCTGCTACATCAAAAACACTGGGGGAGCTCAAGGCATTCAGCTCTAGTGGCGGAAGTTCGGACAATGGGACGGGTGGGCAAGGAGAGCTCTGGAGTGGGGTGGGGGCTTTTCTGGGGTCTCTCTCACCTCCAGCCCCAGGTCCTAGTGAGCAGCCAGCTAGCCCAGAGAGGCCTGGGGAGACAAACAGACAGTTGGGGTCCCTCCTGGCTCCTCTGCAGGTTACAGATGTTTCTAGGAGGTCCCTCCAGAGCAGTACCCAGGAAGTGCTTGGCCCAGGCTGGCCCAACCCCGCCTGGCTGGGGCTAGCATCTCTCACTCAGCCCCCTCTCCCCAGACCCTGAGACAAGGCTGTGATTAATCAGTAACAAAAACAGAAACAAGCAGAAAAGTGTAATCAGCTTGGGAAGGGCAGGGCAGGGCTGGGCAGGGCTGTGCAATCAGCGTTCCTGCTGGGACCTTTAGCTGATTGGATCAAAGAGGGCAGGGAGGTGGTCCCGATAGAGGGACTCAGGGGAGCTCCCAGAGCTGGGGCCACAGCCAGGCCAGAAGGCCAGCCCCTCCCATGCACATCTGTACACACATGCCCACACCACTCCCAGCCTGCACACCTCCCCTGACTTGCCAGCGTACAATCTTGGCACACACAGGTGGCCACACACTCCCGATATTTGTCCATCTGCATATGGAGTCACAGACACATCTGCACATGCCCAGTGGCACATACACACCCCCACGGATAGCAGACGACATATGAAGGCTGCTCCCTCAAACATCTGCCCCCACCCCCACGCTCACACGTACCCGGGGGCCTGGGGAAGCCCTGCACACACAGTAGGTCTGACCTGAGAGCTATGTGAACTGGCAGGCCCTCACACTAGACCCACAGGCACCAGGCCTTGTCTGTGTCCCGCACTGCGCTGGGGGCCATGAGACACTTTGGCTCCCCCTCTGCAAGCTGAAAGGTAGGGGCTTGGGAAGGGTCCAGGACTGGGGCCCCATTGTGGGGAGCAAGGTCAGCTGCAGGGTATCAGCCACAGCACAGGAAGCCTACCCCAGACCTGTACCCAGCTCCTACCTGCTGCCCCAGCCCTGTGACCTTGGTCAGTGTCCTCTCTCAGCCTCAGTTTCCCCACCTTGGAGCCTCTGGCACTGTAAAGGTGATTCTTCTTGAGGACCCAGGTGCTTGGGGCCGGTCTCATCTCTCTGGGTCTCCTGTCCTTAGTTCTCGGCTCTCCGCTCCTGGTGCAGGGATGACTGAGAGGTGAGCCAAGGGGCAGGAAGGAGGACCCCTGCAACCAACACCCTTTCTGGTCCTGGTGGCTGCAGACTTAGGGTGAGGGGAGCCAGTCATCAGAGGGGAGCCGTAGGGGTAAAGGGGAATGGGGCTGAAGGGGAGAAGGAGCCCCAGGCAGGTTTGGGGCGGCCGCTCAGGGGCCGGCGGCGGGAAGGGGCGGGCTGGGGGTGGGGAGCGCGGAGGGGGCGGGCGGGCGGCTGGCGGGGGAGGCGGGGAGCGCAGCCAGAGCAGCACAGACCTAGCGAGCGAGCGAGCGGAGAGGCGGCTACAGCCTGAGCGCCGGGCCGGTGGCGGCCGCACCGGCGAGCGGACGAGCGGGCGGCGAGCAGCGCGGAGCGCGCGGGGCACCGAGGAGCGGGCGCGGCAGGCACCGCGCGCGGCAGCCGGAGCTCTCGGGAAGGCCGGAGCGGCGCCGCCCCCGCCGCCCCTGCGGGGCCCCGGCTGGGAGCCGGACGAGAGAGGGGGCGGCATGGCCCGGCGGCCCGGGGCGCGGGGGCGCTAGGTCCCCGGAG
Source organism: Aotus nancymaae (assembly GCF_030222135.1). NCBI lineage: Eukaryota > Metazoa > Chordata > Mammalia > Primates > Aotidae > Aotus > Aotus nancymaae. The sequence continues at coordinate 4,600,955 of NW_026988491.1, forward strand.
GGGCGCCCCCCACCTTGCCGCCGCCGCCGCCACCCTCCGCAGCCGCGCGCCCCGCCCGCTCCAGCCGCCCCCGGGGCCGCCGCCGGCCCATGAGCCCCGGCATCAAAGTTTGCGGCGGGCGGGCGGGCGCGGAGCCTCCAAGATGCCGTTCCACCCGGTGACGGCGGCGTTGATGTACCGGGGCATCTACACCGTGCCCAACCTGCTGTCGGAGCAGCGCCCGGTGGACATCCCGGAGGACGAGCTGGAGGGTGAGTGTCCTCCGGGACCCCTGCCCGCCGGCCCTCCTACCTGTGCGCCCAGGTGAAGCGCGGGCCAGGGGCGCGGAGGCGGGGGCGGTCCGCAGGTGCCAGCTGTTAGGTGGGCGCCCCAGCGAGCAGCTGCGCGCGGCAGCAGGACCGGTCCGCACCCGGGGCGCCGCGGTGGGGGTCGCCCGGGCGGAGGGCGGCCCAGCCCCTGCCCGCGTGGCCCCCCGCGCTGCGGAAACTTGCCGGGCCCCGCAGCGGGGTCACGGGGCCGCGCAGTCAGCGGTGACTGTGCGGCAACGCGGCGGACTGGGGCGGGGGTCCACGCTGAGCCCCCAGCATCGGCCCGGCCGGAGCACCCGCATCCTGATCCCCTCCGCGGCGCCAGCCCGCGGCTCTGCTCGCATTGACATTCCGCTCGTGTCGCTTTAAAAATTCAATCTGCTCGGGTAGCAGAAGAAGGGGAGAGGGCGACTGCCCTGCTCCTGCCCGCTGCGGGGCCGCCCCCGTCTCCACCTGCGGCCGTAGCCCCTTCCCTGCAGCCCTGCGGGGACCCCCAGCCCCGCGCGCCGGGAAGGTAGCCCGGGAGGCGGTGGCGACAACAAGTGGCCAGATTGGGCGGCTCAGTCGCGATAGCCAAGCCTAGAAGGGAAAGGCAGAGAGGCCAGGACCCAAACCTGCTCCCACTCCGTTCCCCTTGCCTCTCAGACACGCAGGGGGACGGCAGGCCGCTGGCTGGGTGAGGTCAGAGCAGAGGGCAGAGGCTGGGATCCAGGATCCTGGGGAGCAGGGAGACACCTGGGGCCTGCCCAACTCCTTCCCTGCTGGGCTCAGGGAGGTGCTCAGGTTTCCCCTCCCCCCAGACCTCCTGGAGCCCCCGTATGGAGTGGAGTGGGGGTCTGGGCTGCTGAGGGTCTCCATCTCCTGGGATCTGCTTGTCTGCTCTCGAGCAAGGGGCTGAGCTCACCTGGAGGATGGGCCTCTCGGAGTACCTTGGGTCCAGGAGTCTCTGAGACCTGGAGGCTTATTAGGGCCTAGGGGGTGCAGTGGAGACCAGCACAGTCAGGAAGTATGGTGGGAGCCTGGAGAAGCTATGGAGGGAGGTCCTCCCTCAACCCCAGGCCCAGTGAGGGCAGATCTTTGGGGAGTCAGGCTGGGTCGGGGGAAGATCCAGAGAGGGAAGACAGCCTCTGCCACGCTCACTGCACCACAGGCATGAGCCACCGTCTCCTCACCAACTGCCCCGGCAAACCCTTGGGTGTCGGGAGAGCCGTGGAGACAGGGTCTGGGGTCTGATGCAGACAGGACAGATGGATGCTTGGGACCCCCCTGACATGACCTCACCGTTCACCCCTAAAACCCAGGGCCAGAGCCTCCTCCAGAGCCCAGGGAGAGGAGGGGTACGATGGGGGGCGAGAGAGCAGGAGATGGAGCACAGGCCTCCTCCTCCCCAACTTTGTCCCTCCGGCCCTGGGCCACCTCAAACCTCCTGCGGATTTTTCCCTCCAGAGTCCCTCGTTCATCCCTTCCTCCTGGCCATCTGGGCAGGAGTCACCATGTTCCCCAGACCCCAGGCAGCTTCCACTTCACTCCCTCCCCCTGCTCCCAGCACCCCCACTAGGACCCCGGTACCAGGGCTTGCTGGGTCCCTCCTCTCCTGATCCCCAGTCCTGGAGTGCATGCCCTGAGGAAGGGGAGAGGGTGACAGACTGGCTGCAGGGGCGAAGGGCCACAGGGTGGGCAGTTCAGGGGCAAGGCCGCAGGCTTCCCAACCAACGGCAGGGCATGCTGGCAGGAGCCCAGTGGCGTTAGTCACCAGCTACACCAAGTGCCCTCCCCGCTTCTCTCCTGTCCCCTTCTCCTGGGCCCTGGGGAGCTGAGGGGCCCTGACTCAGGGGGCATCTGAAGGGCAGGGCCCTCCCTGGGATGGGCAGGTGGGGTCATGGAGCAGGCAGATGCCTGGGTGGTCCCAGCGCATGTCTGGGCCAGTGGGCAGCTACAGATGAAGGCAAGAAGTTTTCCATGACCAGCCCCCTTCTTGGCTGCAGGTGCCCGGAAAGCCCTCTGCAGGGCCCAGGTCCCTTTCAGCAGTCCTTGAATGCCAGGGCTGGCCATTCCTGGCACGGATCCCCCTCTGCCCTCGCCGCCTCCCCAGGGCCCCACGAGTGCTCCTGCCCCAGGGCAGTCTGGGCGAGACCTGGGCCCTTTGCTGGGAGGACGCCATCAGCAGAGGAGCCACATGTGCCAGGAAGAGGGAGCTGGGCAGCCCAGGATGAAATGCTGCAGACAGTACGTGCCTGCCGCAGAAATCCAGGGGGCGGTCAGTCTGAGCGGAAAGGAGGACCAGACAGGGAGGTGGGAAGCGCAGAGTTAAGATGAGGACTTCCCAGCCAGGCGGTGCTGGGTTTGAGTCTCTGTACCTTCAGCTCATGGAGTGACCTTGGGCAATCGCTCATCTCTCTGAGCCTTGGTTTCCCCACCTGAAAAAGGGGGGCTGGCCTTGTGCTCCCCAGGGCTGCTGGTGACGAAGGATGGAGTGAAAGTACCCAGCGCAGGGGGAGCTCAGGGACCCAGATGCAACCTCAGGGGAGCACCTGGAGGGGTAAGAGCCTGGAGTGTGCAGGAGGCTGGGCCAGAAGGGCAGGCTGGCCAGGAGAGCTGGGTGGAAAAGGCCTTGAAGGTCTGGAAAAGGTGTCTGGGGACCTGCGACCCTGGGGAGACATGGAGGGCAGGTGGCAGGGTAGGAACATGGCTGCGCAGAGCTGGCCTGAGGCCCACCCAGGCCCTGGGAGGGAGAGGCATGGGCTGTCTAGATCCCCTCTGTGTGCCCACCATGGCTGAGACACACACCCCGACATACACACACAACAGAGTCCTCCAGGGACACTGAGACTGGTCCCAGTGTCATCAGCAGACTCGAGCACCTGAGGGTGGGAATGAGGTGTCTGCAACTCCTAGGCCTTTCTGGTGGAAGAGAGGAGGAAGGCGTCAGACCTTCAGGCAGACGGTCCCCAGAGCAGTCAGTGAGTGGAGCCTGTGCGGAGTGGCCAAATGTGGGCCTTTAGGGCAGGGGAGGCTGGGGAGCCCCCTTTCCTGCCTCTCTGCCCTGCAAGCCCAGCAGCCACCTCTGCACAGCCAAAAGCTCAGGGAGGCCAGAGTGGTGGGGCACGGGGCCAGTGCCGCGGAGAGTGGCGGCTGCCTCGGATGGACACTGCCCCCTCCAGTGACCTCCAGCCAGTGCCCGCCCTCTGGACTCTGGCTATCTGACGGAGTGCAGACGTCCCTTGGAGTCTGCTGGGGACTTAGGCTCTGATGAAGCTCCACAGGTTGGGAAGGAGACTGAGGGGTGGCAGGCTGGAGGTGGCAGGTGGGGACAGGTCAGCCTGGAAACCTGGTGGCCCTGCCAGCCCATTCCCGGGAGAGCATCCCCATGCCAAGATGGGGCCCGGCAGGCTTCTCTTGGCCTCACAGGATGGGAAGGGAGCAAGGCTTTCGGGGAAATGCACCCAGCTGTGAGGCACTGATGGCACAACAGTGGCAGGAAATCTCGACACCCGCCCCACTCAGGGAACCCCCAGTAGAGGCTGGGCTTCAGTGATGGCACAGGAGTCGCTCCCCATTTCATAGATGAGACACCCGAGGCTTAGAGAGGGATGTGACTTGCCCAGGCCACTCGGCTGCTAAGCAGGAGAGCCAGAATCTAAGCCCAAGCCAGCAACCGCCAACAGGAAGGGCAGCCTGGTGTCCCCAGCTCACTGAGTCCTCCTTTTTCTTCCGGCTGTGCTATCTGGGACGTTCTGATTCATAGCATCCATCTCTGAGCCAGGCCCGGCCGAACACATGCTTGATTTTCTTGCTTAATCATCCCAGCAGCCCCATTGTACAGGTGAGCAAATACCTGCCTAAGGTTACCCTGCCAGGATGTTGTAGGAGGGCTGGGACTTGACCCTGGGTCTCTGCCACTTCAGGCTGCCTCCCTGTCCAGGAAGGTGGTGCCTAAATCCAGCCTCTGTGGGCGGGTGGGGCTCCCAGCATGGGCAGAGGCACTGAGGTGAGACTTTGTGGCATGTTGGGTGTGCTAAGGAGGGTTGTTGAAGGGACTCGTGTGGGGAGGTGGCAGTGTGTGGATTTACCTAGTGGCCTGGGAAGGTGAGCCCTGCCTGAGAAACGGCTGCTGGGCCCGCATGGCTGCCTCTGAGCCCCTCACCTTCCCGTGCATCCCAGTATTCACCTGCCCTCCTCTGGCTCCCCTCCGGCACTGGGGTGTTTTCTGAGCCTCCCACAAAGGGGCTCAGGGGCTCCAGCAAAGCAGCCCTGGGTTCTGGGAGCCCTCCAAAGGGTAGAAAGGATGGCCTGGAGCTCAGCTCATGGCAGGCAAGGGAGGAGGTGGCTCCCACTGCGGCCCCTACTGTGAGTCCAAGACTTTCCCATCCCACCCTGCAGGCTGGGTCTTCAAGAGGGACCCTGCAGAGGAGGAAATGGAGGAGGAGGAGGGTTCCTGACCCTGGTCCTCCTCCCCCCACCAGTCCCTGGCCTCCACCCGTCTTCAGCTTGGCGCCCCTCTTCCATGAGTGGCCTGCAGGCCGGTGGGGATGGTGTCCTTGGGGGCTGGAGAAGGGGTCGAGCAGCCTCCTTGGCCTCCCCGTCTGCTTCTTGGCTGCCTGGGGAGTGAAAAAAAACGAGTCTCCTAACTAGGATTGTTCGTGGGCTCTGCGTAGCGGCCTCACAGCAATCAGTATGTGAACTTCTGCTCAGAAGAGCCAGAGAACTCTGCGTGCTCCAGATGGGTGGGCTCCCCACATCAGTCATTCATTCATTTCATCATTTATTCAGCAAATGTTTATGCTCGAAGAGGCAGAGGCAGGCCCCGTTCCAGGTGACAGACACAGCCATTAACCAGCCCAGTCCCTCCCTGCTGTCATGGCCCTCGTAGTGCACAGTCCAGTGTGCCCCGTGCCAGGACAGGGCAAAAGGAGGGCCTTTGGGGGCCCAGAGGAGGGCCAGAGCTGGTGGGGGGGCAGGGAGGGCACCAGGGAAATGGTGCCATTCGAGCTGAGAACTGGGGTGGTGTCAGAGTTTGCCACAGCAAGGAGAGCACGTCAGGCAAAATGGGCTGCGTGTTCAAAGGACTGGAGGGGAAGCAGTCCTGGTGCCCACGGGACCGGGAGGGGCCCTAGCCTGGATGGAGTTCATGAAACCTTGGATGGGCAGAGCATGTGGTGGGGCCAGGAGGCCGACAACGCTGGCTGGAAACCTAAGCATGTGTGTGCAGATGCCTCCAGCTCTACCCAGAGGCTCCAGGGACTGGAATCCCCTCAGCAGCCTCTGTGGCTGTCAGGCCTCGGTTTATACATCTCTGGTGATGGGGAACATACCACCTCTCTGGTGGCCCAGGAAAACTCGAGGTGGGAATTGGCCTGGAGTTCCCAGGGTCTAGGGTTTGCAGAACCCTGTGGCCCTGGCGAAGACCTCTCGGCCCGCTCCCTCCCAGCTGCTTCCCTTTTTTTTTTTTGGAAACGAAGTCTCGCTCTTGTCCCCCAGGCTGGAGTGCAGGGTGCAATCTTGGCTCACTGCAACCTCCGCCTCCTGGGTTGAAGCCTGGGGGCCACTGGTTAGGAGACAAGATTCCCAGGTCCTGGTGGGGATGAGGGAAGGGCAAGTCCAAAGTCAGAAAGTCTGGGGACCCAGGCAACCCCGGTGCATGCATGAGCCTGTCTGATCCTTAGGTGTTGGGTGTGGACACCGGTGGGATGAGCCTGATGAGGGTGGGGCCTCCACCCAAGCCAACTCGCTGTGTGGCCTGGGACACGTGGCCATCCTCTCCAGGCCGCAGCCCCCCATCTGTGGTGAGACCAACAGGCTGGGCTAGCTCCCCTGTCCCTCTGAGACTAGGGAATGACCCCAAAGCACAAGGTCCTATGAGCACTTTCAGGGTTTATAGACCCCTTAAGGCAATGTCTGGGCCAGCCCACGCAGCAGTAGCAACCCTGAGCCCACGTGGACTCTGCACCGGCCGCTGAGCCTCTCTGGATGTTTCTGGTCTGCAGCATGGGGCACCTCACGTATGTCTACTTCTAAACACACAGAAAAACACTCTCTCGCATGAGAAGCTAGATTCTGCCTGCTGAAAGCTAAAATCCCTCCCAGGGGAACAGCTTAGGGCAAGGCCAGGAGGCTGGCCAGCGAACAACACGAGACCCCCAGGGAACCAGAGAGAGAGCATCAAGCCCACCCCTCCCCCCCACCATCCACCACTCCCAAAGGGCCCTGCTGGGCCTGTGATGATTAAGGGACTGCAGCCCTTAGAAACAGACAAACAGAAGAGACAGAAGTACAGCCAAGGTGACAGGTGAGAACTCCAACTGTGTGCCAGGGAGTCCCCACCATCATTCTGCCCCTTTCACTGTTGGTAAAACTGAGGCTGGCCCAAGGTCATAGGTTGGGTTGCTTGTTCCCCAGCTCCCAGCACAGTGCGCTGCTCACCACCTGAGACACTGAGGTCATCAGGCCTCCGTCTTCTGCTCTGTACAGTGTGGAGGGTGACCCCCCCCCACCATCTGATCTGGCCTGGACCTCGGCTGGTGGGGGGGTCCTCCATCCCCTTCTGTCTTCCCCGAACCAGAGGAGGTCTGTGCCTCCTGTCAGCCCATAAGTCTGGAGCGTGCTGCCTCACGTGGCTGCCATTAGCGAGTGTTGGCCGGTGTTAAGGATCTGAGCCTGGGGGAGGAGGCGCAGTGGGATGGGGGGATGGCGGGGGAGAGGGGGATGGAAGGAGTCGGGGAGGGCGGGGAAGCCGTCCACAGACTCTGGGCCGGGGAGCTCCAGCGTCCTCCCCTTCACGTGGTCCCCACCACACGGGGTCGTTGTGGTTGTGAGCACACCAGGAGCTGCCGTGAGGGCCTGGCGCAATTGGATCTTGAGGGGTCACTGCTGGGGGGCCCTGAGCCCCCGCTTTGCTGCCCTGCTCAGCCTGCCCAGAGGTCCCAGAATACAGCACCCTTGTGCATCCTCCGCCGTGCGATGATCTTCTCTCACAAGATCTGCACACTCTGGGTTGGGCTATCAAAGCCATGCTCAGGCTGCAGAGTCTGCGATACTGGGGTAAAGTCCCAGCCTGCACTGTTCTCTCCTCAGAGATCCGAGAGGCCTTCAAGGTGTTCGACCGTGACGGCAATGGCTTCATCTCCAAGCAGGAGCTGGGCACAGCCATGCGCTCACTGGGCTACATGCCCAACGAGGTAGAGCTGGAGGTCATCATCCAGCGGCTGGACATGGACGGTGAGAGCCCCCTGCCTCGGTTTCCCCACCTGGCACCTGGGCCCCGGGAGTGGGCCCTGAGCCACTGAGGCTGCATCCAAATTGGGCCTCTCGCTCTGCTGACTCCCACCCTCAAAGCCCAAGGCAGGTTGCAGCCCGGTCTGGCCCCATTTCTCAGCCTGGAGAATTGAGGCCAGAGGGGTTGTGGCAGTCCCAGCTGCATGCAGGGCTCAGAGATGGCTCCTCTCACTCAGTGTTAAGTTGTTGTTTTTTTTTTTTGGAGATGAAGTCTCGCTCTTGTCCCCCAGGCTGGAGTGCAAGGCATGATTTTGGCTCACTGCAACCTCCGCCTCCTGGGTTCAAGCAATTCTCCTGCCTCAGCCTTCTGAGTAGCTGGGATTACAGGCGTGTGCCACCACGCCCGGCTAATTTTTGTATTTTTAGTAGAGACGGGGGTTTCACTATGTTGGTCAGGCTGGTCTCGAACTCCTGACTTCATGATCCGCCTGCCTCGGCCTTCCAAGTGCGGGATTACAGGCGTGAGCCACCGTGCTCAGCTGAGAAGTTTTAAAGTACAGAAAAGTAAAAGGATGCAATAAATACTCCAGTTCCCACCACCTGAGAGAAAATCGCTGCTTTGCTTGTGTTTGCCACCTGGCATTTATTAAGGAAAAGTTCATGGGAAGAAATGGTAATGCCAAGCCCCCGTGCCCTTTCTTTCCTATTCTCCATCCAGACACCAGGTAACAACCTGGGCAGGTTGCCTGCTCTGAGCTCCAGTTCCTGTCTGTATGGTGGAGAGTGTAGGGCTCTACACCCACCCCAGGACGGCCACAGGGTGCTTGGAGCAATGGAGGGTTCTGGGAGAAATAGGAGGGTCGTGGCCCACCTGCTGTCTACCTCCACCTCCCCTCGTAAGCCCTCATTGTACTGGGTGGCTTCAGCATCAGCCCAGAGCCTGGCACTTGGTAGGTGGCCCTGACACTGACTCAAGGCTAAGAGAAGGGGGGCACCTGCCTGAGGTCATCCAATAGGCCCAAGGTATATCAGGACTCCATCCCAGGTCCTCTGGGCCCTGGGATGTGGGCCTGGGCCTGACCCACTGATGGGCCCTGTGCCTACTGCAGGTGATGGTCAAGTGGACTTTGAGGAGTTTGTGACCCTCCTGGGACCCAAACTCTCCACTTCAGGGATCCCAGAGAAGTTCCACGGCACCGACTTTGACACTGTCTTCTGGAAGGTATGCCCTGGCTAGTTGGGACCCAGGGCTGTGCACACTGTGGAGTGCTGTTCTGGGGCCAGTGAATGGCTGGGCCCACACTGTAAAGGGGGGATGACCACTCCGGGCTTGTGTCCACTGGACATTTCACCTCCCAGAGGGCCATGGGCTCCCTAGGGAGGCCGGTGTTGGTCAAGGACTCTCTGGGGGAATGGAGCAAGTGTTTTCCAGCCCCTACCCCCGAATCTGGAGGTCGATCATTGGGCCCCTGTGGCCGCAGAGTGCTGGGTGGGGACTGTGGTGGCTCTCAGAGCACTGTGCTTTCCCCCTCTGCAAGTGCGACATGCAGAAGCTGACGGTGGACGAGCTGAAGCGGCTGCTCTATGACACCTTCTGCGAGCACCTGTCCATGAAGGACATCGAGAACATCATCATGACAGAGGAGGAAAGCCACCTGGGCCCAGCTGAGGAGTGCCCCGTGGATGTGGAGAGTGAGTGGCCCTGGAACCCCATGGGTGGGCTCAACAGCTTGACCAGGGGAATGTGTGGGGGTCTGCAGGCAGAGCGGGGCTGGGGGCCTCCTTGCCGGTTCTGAGCCTCTGTCCCAGCGGGGCACCCCTGGGATGAGCCCACATGCCGAAGGGCAGGTGGCTCCTGACTCCATCGCCTCGATGTCCCCTTCTGTTTCCCTGGTGCCCCCGGGTGGCCACAGCCTGCTCCAACCAGCAGATCCGCCAAACGTGCGTGCGCAAGAGTCTCATCTGCGCCTTTGCCATCGCCTTCATCATCAGCGTCATGCTCATTGCGGCCAACCAGGTGCTGCGCAGTGGCATGAAGTAGGCACCGCCTGGACGCCCCATCCACCGCATGCGGTGCCCGCGGCCCACCCCACACCACCGCCGCCGCCTGCAGCCCCTCCCTTGGCCAGCTCCCTGGGCTGCCACCTGTGTGTACTTCAGGGCCTGGATATCTGGCGAGCCCTCCCCATCCACCCCATGGGCCTCACCTGGAGCCGTGGCCTGGCTGTGGAGGGACTGGTGGTGGCTCTGTGGATGGCCCTGGCCCCACCCTGTCCCTACCCTGGCCTGTATGGAGTACTCACTCTTCCTACCGTCCAGGGGCTCCTGGGAAATTGAGGAGGAATTTGCACAGGAACCCCCCGGACCCAGTTGCTGCTGTGGTCCCTTGGGTAGGAGGGGGCACCCTGTGCCTGGAGACAGCGGCCTATCTGGGGCCACAGAGCCAACCCAGCCCTGGTCCCTGAGGCCTGCCTGGGCACTAGGAAGGGTGGAGGCAGAAAGCCTCCTGGGGGAGGGTGGGGAGCCAGGGTGTCCTGGGCCCTGCTGCCTGGCATGGCCTGAGGAGGACCCTGGTCTTCTCCTGGGTCCCTTCCTCTGACCCGTGTTAGGCCCTAGCCCAGCCCCTCTTCATGTACCTGCTGGGCCAGCCCATTTCACAGGTGAGGAACCTGAGGCTCAGAAGCCCGAGACTTGGCCTCAGTTCCTCCTTCCACAGGGATTTTCAGGAAAGGCAGAAGCTCGTGGAAGACGGGTATCTGAGGTGGCCCTGCAGCCCCCCACTTTCTGGCCCTCCCACCAGAGGCCCAGCAACCAAGGCCACTCGTCCACCATCCCAGCCTAGAGCCTAGAACTGTAGTCTAGCTGAGGAAGGAGGCAGAGCAGGGGCCTGAAGGCTTTGAGCAGCCTCCGCCAGGGGCCTTGTCCAGGGCTGAACCTTGGGAGGGTTCTGTACTACCTCCTGGGCCAAGAAACTGGCACAGCCCCGCACTGTCAGTGCCAAGAGGCTGCACCAGGCCACTCTCCCAGCCCAGGGCACTCTCCCAGCCCAGGGCCTGCCCTCCTGCGTCCTCCCACTTCTCTATGCCCTCAAGGTGGGAGACCCCGCTCCCATGCCCCAGCTGTGTCATCCCAAACACTCGGGCACCAGCTCAGCATGGCAGATATGGGGGCTGTGGATTCTTCCAGGGCTGGGATGGCAGGCAGAGTCCCTTGGCTCCTCAGGCCTAGAGCCACTTCTTACCAGACAATGGGCACAGCCACCCTGGCACACCCTCTCCCTGGCTGTGCTGAGCCTCTGCTGGTCCCAAGGGAGAAGGGAGTGAGCGTGGGTCACCTGAGGAGAATCTCATCTCATTCCCACCCTGCCTGACCTCTGCCAGGGGCTGGAGAACAGAGCTCAGAGCACCCGGCGTTGGGAAGCACAGCCAGACCATCGTGGTGACAGATTTTCTTTATAAACATCTAGAAGTTTTCTCCCTCAGCTTCTTAAGAAGGAAGGAGGGGGGCGGGTGGAAGAGAGTGAGTCGGGGACTCCCTGGCATAGACCCAGGACCAGGGCTGGATTTTGCATGGGCACGTCCTGAGCCTGTGAGGCCAGGCCAATGGTCTCAGAGCCTCCATGGGGCATAGCAGGAACAGGGCTTGGCTTCCTGTTGTGACTGATGAGAAGTAACCACGTGGGGGTCAGTCGGGGGCGAGGGGCTCAGCCCCATTGGACTCTGGGCTGAAGGGGCCACCCCCCCGGTGGGGGTGCCCGCAGGGATGGGGGCAGCTCCTGGACTGGTGGCCAGCCCACGGGGTACTGAAAGACAGTAGTTCTGATGGGTTCAACCCTAGAGAGAGAGAGAGAGAAGGGTGGAGAATTAGAGTTGGGTACTACCCAGACTTATGCCACCTGCCACCCCCAGCCCACCTGTCTCACCACGCTGGTTGTGGGGACGGTCAGCTGCCTGCACGACTTTTCTGGAAGGCAGAGCCTCGAAAACATGCAGAACCTTTGAGCCAGTGACCTCACTTCTAGGAACTGAGACCAAGGAAATAGCGGGGTTGTGGGCAGACACAGCTATGGGGACAGCCGCGAGACAATGGAAATAAGCTTTGTGTCCACCTGTAGGGGACTGATTAAATACATATGCACGTCCACAGCAGAGAATGCTATGCAGCCTGTGTAAGAATGAAGGCAGACTTATATGCACTGATGAGGAGAGACATACTGTGTGAGTAGGGAGAGAAAGCAGCTTATAAAATAATGTATATAGCATGATACTATTTTTGTTTAAAAATATATAAAATATATAAATGCATAAAAAAATCCTGGAAGACACAGCAAAATGTTAACAGTGGTTCTATCTGAGTGGTGCCATGATGGGTGACTTTTTTACTTTTTTATACTTCTCAAAACTTTTACAAGCACACAAGCCGTTGAAATCAGAAAAAAATCGTGTCTAAAATTTTTTTTAAAAGCCTCATTTCTCATGCTACTCACTCTCCTCCTCCTCAATGTCCACCCTGAGCCACCTCCCCCGGAACTCAGGGTCCATTTAAGTCCCTGCCCTAGGAGAGGCATCCTCTGTGCCCAGCCCAGGGCACCCTGCCAAGGCCTAGCAGTGGCCCCTCCATTCTTCTACCCGGATCCTTCTGGACTTGGGGCCCACCCAGGCTGCTTCTCTAGACCCTTTGAGCCAGCAACCTCACCTCTGGGAACTGAGCCCAAGGGAAGAGCAGGGTTGTGGCAGACACTGAGTTACAGTAATAACTGCGAGACAGTGGAAATAACCTTCGTGCCCACCTGTGGAGGACTGATGGAGTACATGTGCACGTCCTCAGCAGAGAGTGCCATGAGCTGCCATCGACATTCAGGCAGGAGCTCATCTGTCCCCTGCACACGACTGGAGTCCTCAGAGGACATAGACCAGGGGGTAGGGGTAGGGTGTATCTGTACCCCAATGCCCAGGGCTAGGCCTGGTGCCAGGAGGCCACCCAGTGACTGTGGAATGACCAACAGCAATGCTGAAAGATCTTACTGACCAGGCACTATTCTGGGCCACACACCATGAGCCAGAGAAACCTTAAGAATCCTCAGGTAGTTCAACCTGAGGGAAAAAAAAAACAAAAGAATCCTCAGGTGGGCTTGGTGCGGTGGCTCATGCCTATATTCCCAGCACTTTGGGAGGCCGAGATGGGCAGATCACCTGAGGTTGGGAGTTCGAGACCAGCCTGACCAACATGGTGAAACCCTATCTCTACTAAAAATACAAAATTAGCCGGGCATGGTGGCGCATGCCTGTCAGTAATCCCAGCTACTGGGGAGACTGAAGCAGGAGAGTTGCTTGAACCCGGGAGGTGAGGTTGCGGTGAGCTGAGATTGCGCCATTGCACTCCAGCCTGGGTAACTCACATCTCCAAAACCAAAAACTCCTCAGGTGAACCCCACCGTGAGGAAACTGAAGTGCAAGGAGTCAGTCACGTGACCAAGTGACACCCTTGGGATGAGGCCTGAGGGCCTGGAATGCAAGCTGCAGACACTGCCCTCCCACTTCAGCTCCCTCTGCTCCAGCACACCCCCATACCCAACACCCAGCCTTCAGGCAAGGTGAGGCCTTGGCAGCTCCTGGCAGGCTCAGGGGCCCAGTGGCCAGCCCTCTGCAGAGAGAGGTTTGGAGAGGACTCTGACCTCCAAGGGGGAGGCGGGGAGCTGGGGTCAGGAGCCCTGGGAGTTTCCCCTGCTACACCCACCCAGCCTGCCCCTCTCTGCCAGACCTGCCATGTAGAGTCACTGCCACTACCACAGCTGCACGGAGCCCTGGGTGCAGCCTCCAGGACCCCCAGGTGTGAGAGGACAGGGACATCCCCTGCTTCGTGGCTCGCTGCCTGCTAGAAAGCGCAGAAGGCAGCTCTTGACATGATTTATGGCACTGGGGAGATTTCATAAACTCCGCCAGCCGCAGAGAAGGCGGGGAGGCTCCGCAGTTGCCGGAAGGGAGTGCCCCAGCTGCCAGCCAAGCCTGGGCTCCCTGCAGGGCCACAGGGACAGTGGGGATCCCCCCTGGGAGGGTGTGATCCCGGGGAGCCCCTTCCTGTGAGCCTCAGGCCCTTCCTCTAGAAAATAGGGCAGATTCCCAGGAAGCTGGGACCTCCTGGGTCCAAGCCTCAGCCCCGTGTCCCTGCCTGCCCTGAGGCCCCTGCCAGTAGATGGGCATACCCCGTGCCTGATCACACACACTGGCACATTGCCAGGGCACCAGACACGTGAGCCGAAGCCTTGGGGACACTGAGGTGCGTGTCTGGCACCACTCTGCTTGTAGCTTCTCTGGTGACCTGTTTGTCCTATGCGTGAGGACGGGAGCCACTCTCTGACATTTCCCCAGCCGCGGTCCTAATCGGAGGAAATAGAGGCGAGGAGGGAGGATGGGCCAGGATGGCAGCGCTGGCCCTGAAAGGGGTGCAAAGGAAAGATTAAGAGGGAGAGAGCCGCAATCTGAAGAGCCAACAATGGGCAGCAGGGCCGGGCCTGGCCTCGCCGGGGGATTTGTCTATGTGTCTGAGGCCGCCGCTGCTCTTGGCAGATCCTCAGGGTCAGTCTGCGGAGGGGGATAAGTGCAAGCTCCAGGCTGGGGCTTCATGGAACCTCCGCTTCCCCACATTTACAAGGAGGGCCCCTATGTTCACCGGGGAGGCTCTGCTCAGCCAGTGGGGGTTGGAGCCTGCAGGGTTGTCCCAGGTGTGGTGGGCAGCCCACTGTGCCCTGTGCCCTGGGGGAGGAAACAGATATCCTAAGAGGAAGAGGGGGTCCCCCAGGCTTCCAGACCAGTCCCCACAAGAGGCTGGCAACACTACCTGGGGGGCGCCCAACAGCCTGAATGCTCATTCATGCAGTCAACCTGTCCTGGGCCCCCCAAGTCTGCCCAGGCCATGCGGGAGAAGCAGGGGCTGGGAGGGATGATGTCTCAGCTAGAGCGCCCAGGACAAGTCTGACTCTGTCAGGCGGAGAGGCGGGAGGCAGTTTCAGGCAAGAAAACAGCACACACCAGGTACCCTGATATCACAAACGATGCCGCATCTAAGAAGCGGCCAAGCATCTAGTGGGACCAATAGTCAGGGCAGAGGCAAGAGGTGAGAAGGCGACCCCACCGGCTGACCCCACCGGCTGACCCCACCGGTTGCTGTGGAGGCAGCAGGGAGGGTGACCGACCCCTGGCCCTGCAAATGGGGCTGTGGAGTCAGGGGTGGAGGAGGCTCCACAGGGCCAGGGCTGCTGTGTGGAGGATCCCCTGAGGGAGCAGAGGGAAGGTGGGAGAGCAGGGAGGGGACATGGATGGCCCCACCTCCTGGTGAGGTTACGATTCCTCAGCTGCAGAATGGGGTCGCCAGTCTCCCTGAATGCCCCCAAGCACTGGGCACAGTGTAAGCACCAAACAAACTCAATTCTCGTGTGGTTGCCACTTCGACCTGTGACTCGGAGCCAGTCATTCAGCCTCAGTTTCCCCATCTTGTCCCCTAGTCCCCCAAGTCTCAAATTCATAGCGCCCTGTGTCAGCGTGGGGACGCATCTGTCTGGAACCCAGCCAAGGACTCTGGGGCACCTCGTCTCTACCCCATCCACTGGCACTCACTCCAGTTCAGCTGCAGGGACTCCATGAAACCTTGTCACAGCCCCAAGAGACAGCTGGGCCTCTGTGACTCGCTCCCAGCAGAGTATACCATGGAATCAGGGCAGGGAGGTAAGTGGCTGCTGTTAGCCAGTTAGCAGGTGGCAGAGTGAGGATGGGACCCATAGGGAACCCTGTTCAAGTAGCGGCGCAGGGGCCAGAACTTTCTGGGCAGCCTCCAGCCAGCTCAAGCCTCTTGCACACAGAATGAGGGAGTCTAGGGAACAGGACATGGATCCCTGGACAGCAGCCAGTCCCAAGGGAGGTACCCACATGCCCAAAGACAGGATAGGACCCCTGCAGATGGGACCCTTCAGACAGGACCAGGAGGAGAGGATGTCACGCTCCAACGTTTGAGACATGGCTGTCCCATATATACTTTTAAGGTGGGGAGACAAAAACTGGGCACGGATTTAAAATAAAGGTAAAAGACAAAGTTAAGTTTAAAACACCTCTACTGGCTGGGTGTGGTGGTTCATGCCTGTAATCCCAGCACCTTGGGAGGCTGAGGCAGGTGGATCACTTGAGATCAGAAATTGTAGATCAGCCTGGCCAACACAGTGAAACCCTGTGTCTACTAAAAATACAAAAGCTAGCTGGGCATGGTGGTATGTGCCTGTAATACCAGCTACTTGGAAGGCTGAGGCATGAGAATTGCTTGAACCCAGGAGACAGAGGTTGCAGTGAGCCGAGATCATGCCACTGCACTCCAGCCTGGGTGACAGAGCAAGACTCTGTCTCAAAAAACAAAACAAAACAAAAAAACCCCAAAATACCCTCACAGTCTCTTTTCATGGGACACAGAGAAGGCAAGAAGCTTGGCCTTCACCTCCTGGCAGAGCCCCGAGGGAAGGCCTCACCCCGCAGACTGTCTGGCCAGGTCCCCTCGGCCCCCGCCAGGCCACTGTCCTGCGAAGCCAAACCACAGAAGTAGTTAGGTCTGACGCTTCGTTGCAAGATGGGGAAAGCAAGGTGGCCCGAGCTGGGGAAATGTGTTAAAGTCACACGCTGCCCCTGGGCACAGCTTTACCCCCTTCCCCACCCACCTCACCTCCTTTAATCCCTAGAGGAAGAGCCCAGGAGCCCGCGCTTTGGTTTTGGCCATGATGCCAGGCAGCCTTCGTCTCCCCCTGTCTGTCTCGTGCCCCGTTCTGCTAAAATGAATTATCACCTGAGTCCCTTCCCTCAAAGAGAAGGACCAGGGACAGCATGAAGCACATACCCCAAGAACCCGACCCAGAAGCGCCCCTTCTACTTCTGAGCATCCTGAGGGCTGGGGCCACCCCCACACCCACTTCCTTAAAAAGGCAGTGGGACCAGGACCTTGTCATCATACCCTATGCAATCCCAGCTCTACGGTTTTCTAGCTGTGTGCCCTTGGGCAAGTCACACCCCTCCCTCATGAGCCTGTTTTCCCTGCTGGTGACCACAGCCCAATGGACTTGGTGACGTGCAGCCAAATCAGCTGGGCTGCCTGCCTCCCCTCCAACCAGCACAGACTCTCACAGGGACCAATCCTTGGGAGAGGCTTCTTCAAACACCCCTCAGGCTCTGGCCAGGCACCAAGAACCCTCAGCATGGCCCCTCAGGGCCTCTGTAGGGGCACCTTTATTCGGGGCAGTTCATGGAGATTCCTGAGTGTCAGGAAGGGGCAGGCGGGCTGGAGTCTTGCCCCCAAGGGCACAGAGGGAGGGGACCCTGGGGACAGGTACCTGCTGCTCGGAGCTGAGCTCAGCCGCTTGGCTCTCTTCTCCAGCCAGTCCTCCAGATGGCCCTCGGGGAGCTCAGGAGCATCTAGCAGCCACTCCCTGGCTCGTCTCTCCTCTATGGGGACAGGGAGACAAAGGCAAGTGAGGGGTATACTCCTGCCTGCCAGAACCCCACCCTCCCACAAAGCAGAAGGAACTGGTAGGCCCTGAGCAAGCCCTGGGAAGTTGTAGCAACCCTCCAGGAGGACACACCTGGACCGCTTCTCTAGGCCGCCTGTGCGCGAGGGCCCAGCACTCAGCCTCACTCTGTTCTCCCATCAAATGGAGACAACCCTAGCTGCCTCCCAAGCTCTTGGGGAGCTAGAAACAGGACAGTGCATATAAAGGGCCTGGCCCTGGCTGGGTGTGGTGGCTCATGCCTATAATCCCAGCACTTTGTGAGGCTGAGGTGAGGGGATTGCCTGAGTCCAGGAGTTTGAGGCCAGCCTGGCCAACATGGCGAAACCCCATCTCTACTAAAAATAGAAAAAAAAAAAAAATTAGCCAGGCATGGTGATGGGTGCCTATAATCCCAGCTACTCGGGAGACTGAGGCAGGAAAATCACTTGAACCCAGGAGGTGGAGGCTGCAGTGAGCCAAGATTGCACCATTGCACTCCAGCCTGGGTAACAAGAGTGAAAATCTGTCTCAAAAAAAAAAAAAAACAGAGAAAGCCTGACCCTAAGGAGGGGTCTGAATCTGGGGGTGCAGGGAGGCTGCCTGGGAAGGATAATGAGCCTCAGTTTCCCTGGTTTTTCTTCTCATAAGATATCCAACAAAACCTGTTGCTCAAAGAAGTAAAAGCACTCAATGAATGGAATTCATACAAGTTGGGTGTGAGCGTTTGATGGGGTCAGAGTTGCCAGGTCATCTGGGATGGGACCTTGGGCCAGAGGAAAATAATCATACACATGACCAGTGCTCACTCAGGGCAAGGGACTGGTCTCTGGAGCCCACTAGGGGCTGAGGCCTGGTCTCTGGAGCCCACTCAGGGCTGGGGCCTGGTCTCTGGAGCCCACTAGGGGCCGGGGCCTAGTCTCCGGAACTCACTTGGGACCAGGGCCTGGTCTCTGGAGCCCACTAGGGGCCAGGGGCCAGTCTCCGGAACCCACTTGGGACCAGGGCCTGGTCTCTGGAGTCCACTCAGGGCCGGGCCCTGGGCTGCACAGGTGTCATCTTGCTTCATCCTTAGAGGCATCACATTTGACAGGGCAGGACACAGCCTCCAAGAGGTTAGGCCATGTACCAAGGTTACAGGGGATGTGGCAGAGCCAGGACTGTCTGAGCTGCCAGCTAGGACTCTGTTCCCAGCCCCTCTGGGACTCTCTCCATCCCTGTCCCCACTCAGCATTGTCTCCAGCTCCAGGCCTACTGCTCTGTGCTCATCCCACCACAGGCCAGCCGTCCCATGAGAGCCCATGGCCAGGGAAGAGCTGGAGCTGCCGCTGCTGGCAGGACTTGCTGGCTGGTCCCACAAGGCCTTGCTTCCACCCTGGGAAGAAAAGCTCCTGGAAACCTTGTGTTGGTGCCAGGGCTGCAGCCACAGCACCACTGGCTCCCCAGAGCAGGGCACGGAGACCGCAGTGTCTGACTGGTCAGAGGGGAGCGAGGCCCACCAGGGGATCAGGGCAAAGGCCAAGCTGCCCCAGACTCTCACTGGCTACCCCGAGGCCTCCTGGACAGAGAAGCATTGCAAGTGGGAGTTGGGGGCACTGAGAGACCTGGAGTCTGCCTCTAACCTGATGGGGGGCTCACGTGAGGCCCTTCCGCCTGAATGCTGGCCTTAGTTTCCCCACCTGTTCAATGAGAGGCTGTGGAAGAAGACTGATAAAGATTATCTCAGTCAGAACTTCTTGCTCTCTAACTGGAGGAGTGAATTTTGCAAAGGCAAGATGTCAGTTTCCATGGAAGCTGAACTTGCCCCTCCCTGGATCACCAGGCTATGAGACTCCAGAAGGCAGGGAAGGTGCTTTCCTTAACTCCTTGTCCCCAGACTGTCATAAGGGGTCTGCCTGGTGCCAAGTGGGGACTGGGTATGCTGCCTGATTGAGGGAGGGATGGTGTGTATCCGTCAGTCACTGATGGGCTGGCCACAGGGTCCAGGTGGGGCTGAGGTGCACCTTCAGGACTCTGGGCCAGAAGCCATGCAGGCTCCACTATCAGGGGACACATCCCTGCCTTCTCCACTCATGCTGAGGCGGTTTAGAGGCTGTTCCTGACACCTGGCCCAAACCAGGGGCTCAGGGATCCCAGTCGCCCTGGGGGCCCTTGGCTGCCAATGGGGGTAGATAGGAAGGCACAGGCCAGCTTTCCTGGTCTCAGAGCACACATGCCCTGGCACCCCACTCCCACTTAGCCCAGGGTACCCCGACACATACCCTCCACCTGGATGCTCAGCTCCTGCAGGTCTCGCTCTGACATGTGGGAAAATCTGCAGTTGGAGCCAAAGTCGCACTGGCCTGTGGCAGGAAGACAGTTACTCGCTCAGGAGGGGCTCCCAGTGTGGGCTGAGGGGCACCCTGATGAGGGGTCCCAGAGCCTTAGGGGCAGGACTTCAGGGCCTAAAGAGCCGCAACCCTGATCTGGGACAGAAAATGGAATTTCTCTGGCCCTGCCCACTCAGCAGCCAGAGCAACCTCTCACCCATCACACCATATGCTCATGACGCTTCTCCAGCTGCCTGCCGTGCTGGGGATCATTTCCAACTGAAGCCTGTCATGAATGGGCCTCGCGAGCCTCTGCAGAAGCTGTCTTTGTCACCAGCTCTCCCAGCCCCTGCGTCAATGAACTACATGTGGGTTTCTGAAAGAGCCATGCTTCCTTTCTCTACTCTGAGCCACAGCACATGCTGTGCCCAGCCTAGTATTCTGCCTGCCTACCTGGCTCATGTGAGCAGCTGGACTGCTCCTTAGAAAGCCTTCAGTGACAGCTTTGCCAAGGAGGCACCAAAATCTGGGGTGGCTTCCCCTATCTCAACCAAGAAGACCAAACTGTGTGTCGAGATACTGGGAGGCTGGAGGTGTCTCGAGCCAGGGTAACCTACCAGTGACATATTCACATCAAGGCAAAGTCTGTAGGGAAGCCCCTGATCTGCAGGCTTGGTGCCCATCTTAGGGGAGCTTAAACTTTCACCCAGTTTCCCTAGTTCAGCTGCAGCACTTCTCCCCAGTGTTAAGCTCCCTTAACAAACCATGTGAATCATCACAGTTTTCCTCTTTGCCTTGGCTGCCAGGAAGCTCAGAGCCAAACCCTTAGAGAATACACTGGACCTCAAGGGCAAGCATGGAGGAGACTAATTATTCTCCTGGCTTTATCTTATTTTTCCTACCTTTATTTTTATCTGTCTTTGGTTCCTTCACCTACTGAGGTTTTTTATCCCTTTCTCTCTCTTTCTTTAAAAGGGACAGGGTCCTCACTCTGTTGCCCAGGTGGGAGTGCAGTAGTGCAATCATAGCTCACTGCAGCCTTGAACTCCTGGGCTCAAGTGATCCTCCTGCCTCAACCTCCCAAGTAGCTGGGACTATCAGTGTGTGCTACCATGCCCAGCTAATTAAAAAAAATTTTTTTTTGTAGAGATGGGGTCTCGCTATGTTACCCAGGCTGGTCTCAAACTCCTGGCCTCAAGCATTCCTCCCACCTCAGCCTCCCAAAGTACTGAGATTACAAGAGTGAGCCACCATGTTTGACCCTTTATCTCTCTGACCTATATGCATCTCTATTAGCTGAGTATTGAGCAGTCAAATCCACACCTAGCATCCTTGGTTCTGATCCTGAACCTCCTCAGATCGCCAACCTTGTTCCTCTCTGAAGTCCTGCCTGTTGGGAAGGAGGCGGGGCTCCCAGGCTAACTTAATCAGCAAGTCTGTTCCACCCATGAGTGTCTCCTGGATTCACTTGTAATCCCCCAGGGCTTGCTTGTTCTAGGTGAGCTGATAACAATCAAATTCTAGATCTGAAGAGCTGAGGACCAGTCTCTAGGAAGTCCTAAGACACAACTGGGAAGGCCCTGACTGGCCGGTCAGCTGGAGTCACCACTGCAAAGTGGGCTTGGGATGGTGGCTTGGGTCGGGAAAGAAACTCTGCAGAGGTCCAAGTGGGCCAGATTGGACACTGCAGGTCCCTGCAGGGACCCGAGCTGTGCAGAGCACTTTACCTGTCAGTAGAAACTTCCGGCAGGGCCGCTTGTTCTGCTCATCCAGCAAGATGGCAGCTGCATCTGCAAGAGAAGAGAGGGGAGGGCTTCAGATGGCTCAGGCTCCACAAGGGAGGCGGGAGGTGGAAGCCACAGGGGCACAGACTCTTTATCCCGACAGCTGTGTGGAAAGAAGAGTTCCCCATCCATGGAGGAAGGAAGCAGGGGATACCACAGGTGTGAATTCTGGCAGAGAGATCCGACCCTCAGGTGACCTCAACCCCTCCCGCCCCACGCAGGATCAGCCAAAGGCAAGGACCAGGTTTCAGGCCTGAGGGTCTCAACTTTGCATGAGGGAATCCCCTGGGGAATCTGGGGACTTTGGATTTTTTGATTTTTAGAGACAGGGAATTGCTCTGTCACCCAGGCTGGAGTGCAGTGGTGGTGCAATCATGGCTCACAGGAGCCACTACCTGCTGGGCTCAAGCGATCCTTCTCCTCCCAAGGAGGTGTCACTATAGGTGTGCACCACCATGCCTGGCTAATTTTTTTGATCTTTTTGTAGAGGTGGTATCTCATTATGTTACCCAGGCCAGTCTCGAACTCCTGGGCTCACACAATCCTCCCATTTTGGCCTCCAAAAGCACTGAGAATACAGGTGTGAGCCACTGGGCCCAGCCTGGAGGTATATTACTTTTTCTTTTTTTTTTTTTTTTTGAGATGAAATCTCACATTGTCACCCAGGCTGGAGTACAATGGCATGATCTTGGCTCACTGCAACCTCCGCCTCCCAAGTTCAAGAGATTCTCCTGCCTCAGCCTCCCAAGTAGCTGGGATTATAGGTGCCCGCCACCACACCTGGCTAATTTTTTGCATTTTTAGTAGAGATGGGGTTTCACTACATTGGCCAGGCTGGTCTCAGACTCCTGACCCGTGATCTGCCTACCTCGGCCTCCCAAAGTGCTGGGATTACAGGTGTGAACCACTGCACTGGGCCAGTATAATACTTTTAAAAAATCCTGGCACTATGGAATTTCTCGGTATTATCTTTGCAACTTCCTGTGAATCTATAATTATTTCAAAATAAAATGCTAAACAAAGTTTAAATAAATCCTAGTGCCCAGGAAGCCCACCAGCCAATCCCAGGGTCCAGGCACTGCTCCACTGGCAAGACTGTAATTCCTGACTTCTGTCTTCCCTCCTTCCACCAGCTGTAGGGCGCTCAGGGCCAGACCAGCCACCGGCCTGGACAGGACTTCCAACAATCATTCTGTAGCATCAGCAATCACTCTGCTACTAACCTTAACCCTAGTTTCCTCTGATTTTTCCTCTTTTCTTTTCTTTTTTTGAGACAAGGTATCTATTACCCAGGCTGGAGTGCAGCGGCATGATCTTGGCTCCCTGTAGCCTCGACCTTCCTGGACTCAGGTGATCTTTCCCCCTCAGCCTCCCGAGTAGCTGGGACTATAGGTGTCTGCCACCACGCCTGGCTAATTTTTAAATATTTGTAGAGATGGGGTTTCGCCATGTTGCCCAGGCTGGTTTCAAATTCCTGGGCTCAAGTGACCCTTCACGTTGGCCTCCCAAAGTGCTGGGATTACAGGCGTGAGCCATCATGTCCAGCCTACCTTTACTTTATTCATGTAGTTTTGGTTTTAAATTTGCTTCTTGGTAGGCAAGCTATCAATCAGTCAAAATCTGTAAGAAAGTAAGATACCTGAGGACAGTGCCCTGATTAGAGGCCCTTATATCTACCCCAGGGGAGGGGAGAGGCCAGGCCTGGGCTGGACATTCACCCACCATCTTTTCTAGAGGCCAAGGAAAGACCACAGGCTTCAGAGTCCACGAAACCTGAGATCAGATCCTAGCAACACATGACCACATGAAAGCCGTTTAATCTCCAAGTCTCAGTTTCCCCATATGCCAAATGGGAGGATAATTCCCACCTGGCAGGGCTGCTGTGAAAATGTAATAAGATAGGGCCGGGCACGGTGACTCACACCTGTAATCCCAGCACTTTGGGAGGCTGAGGTGGGCAGATCACAAGGTCAGGAGATCGAGACTATCCTGGCTAACATGGTGAAACCCTGTCTCTACTAAAAATACAAGAAATTAGCTGGGCGTGGTGGTACGCACCTGTAGTCCCAGCTACTCAGGAGGCTAAGGCAGGAGAATTGCTTGAACCCAGGAGGCGGAGGTTGTGGTGAGCTGAGACCACACCACTGTACTCCAGCCTGGGCGACAGAGCAACA
The DNA here is from genome assembly GCF_030222135.1 of Aotus nancymaae. Classification (NCBI taxonomy): domain Eukaryota; kingdom Metazoa; phylum Chordata; class Mammalia; order Primates; family Aotidae; genus Aotus; species Aotus nancymaae. The sequence continues at coordinate 4,624,256 of NW_026988491.1, forward strand.
CTCTTGTCTCAAAAAAAAAAAAAAAAAAAAGAGAAAAAAAAAGAAACGTAGTAAGAAAATGAATGCAGAGGGCTTTGCAGAGGCAGCCCATGGTTCCCAACCCTGGTGGCACATTAGAATCACAAGGAAAGTGACAAGGTCTGCCTCTGGGGCCAGCAGTGGCCTTAGCACCATGTTCTCCAGGTATGTGGCCAAGACTGGGGTGGGTACACAGCAAATGGTGGCAATTCTTCATTTTTTCCTCACAAACCCTCTGAATAGCACAAACATCCCCATTTTGCAGAGGAGAAAATGAAGGTTCAAATAGGGAAGTGGTTTGCCAAGGGCAGCTGGTGGCTGGGAAGTGTGTGGTCTGGTGGGATAAGGAGTTGTTTATCAGAGAACTCAGGCCAGGGGGGACCCACAGAGTGGGGAGAGGTTCATCTGTCAGCACTGGGTTTGTCAGACTCAGTGCACCCAGCTGGTGCTACAGACACCACTGCCTGCCCTTACCTGAGGAGGTGGGCTGGGGGAGGGCATGTGGACATTGCCCTGGACTCCCCTGAGGTTGAGACAGCCGAGGCTGGCAGTGGGGCTGAGCCTGAGTCCTAGGCAAGGGGCTCTGCCAGATGGCTTGGCGTGGGAGAAGAGTTCCAGGCTGCCTGCATCTGTTCAGTGGTTCCCGACCCCAGCGACACATCAAAATCACCAGGCAGTTTTAAAAGTACATGGACACCCAGCCCCAGCCCTCTCAGGTTCTGCTTTAATTCACTGGAAGGGAGGGCATCCGAATTGTTTAAAGCTCCTCAGTGACTCTGAGTGCACTGAGGGTTGAGAATCCCTGGCCCAGGCCCCACACGTGGAAGCCCATGCTCTTGCAATGGGTATCCAAGGCCCTGCATGATTTGACCCTATTGGTCCTTCTTGTTTCATCTCCCAGAATTAACAGCTGCCCCTAGTGCCCCACGTTTCTTTGCTCATTCACTTAGACATTCATCTGCCAAACATTCACTGAGCATGTCCTGTGTGCCAGGCACCACGCCAGGCTGAGGATTTAAGTGGAGAACAAGTCGGAGCTGGTCATTCCTTCTGGTCTAACAGTCACATTAATCCCCATGAATATAAGCAGGGTAAACATCCAGCTTGTAGCTAAATGATCTGACCTGTCCCAGGGGTCGGGAAGGACGTCCCTGAGGATTTACTGCCTGACTTGAGTTCTGAGGTCGGGGCGGGGGGCCTGGCTTGGGGCAGGGAGGACAGCAGGAAGGGCACGCCTGCAGAGGGGATAGCATATGCCCAGAATATGCAGTGGTCAGTGTGGCTGCAGCTGGGAAAGGCCGACAGGGAATGGAGGCCTGGGCAAGACAGAGGCTTTGCTCAAAACACACCATCGTAATTGGGCACAAGCTCGCTAAGGAGAGGGCCCCTATTTTATCCACCTTTGACTCTTTAGAGCCTGCCTGGGAGCCAAGGACACACTGAATGAATGAGCCCATGAGATGAAGGCCAGAGGCAATCCTTTCGAGGACCCACAGGCACCATGCCTACTTAGTAAACCCTTACATGCCGTGCAGTCATCATGAGGTTACTGAGCCCCTGTCACGGCCCTGGGAGGTGGGGACTGTTGCTGTAGCTGTTTTACACATGACAAAATGAGGGCCACAGTGTTAGTGACTGGCACCTGGAGACTGGCACCCTGCACTTGACCATGGCAGATGGATCATCAGCTCCTCTGAGGGCTAAGGGATGTGCCCCAGGCTGCGAAGCTGGGAGCAGAGCTGAAGTCGAATTCAGTCACAAGGTACATCCCCAAAGTCCCTGCGGTTGCTCAGGGTGAGCAGAAGCCCTCAGGCAGCCTCCTGAGGAAGTGGAAAGAGGTCATGTACCAGCTCGGCCCCCAGTAGCTGGGGACCCAAGGCAAGGGAACCCACTGCTCTGGATTTTATTTCATTTATTTTTTTGAGACAGGGTCCCACTCTGTTGCTGAGGCTAGAGTGCAGTGGTGCAATCTCAGCTCACTGCAACCTCCACCTCTTGACCTCAAGTGATCTCCTACCTCAGCCTCCTGAGTAGTTGAGACCACAGGCATGGGCCACCATGCCCAGATAATTTTTTTATTTTTTATTTTTTGAGATGGAGTCTTGCTCTGTTGCCCAGGCTGGAATACAGTGGTGCGATCTTGGCTCACTGCAACCTCCACCTCCTGGGTTCAAGCAATTATCCTGCCTTAGCCTCCCAAGTAGCTGGGATTACAGGCACCTGCCACCATGCTCAGCTAAGTTTTGTACTTTTAGTAGAGACAGGGTTTCACCAGGTTGGCCAGGCTGGTCTTGAACTCCTGATCTCAGGTGATTCACCCACCTCAGCCTCCCAAAGTGCTGGGATTACAGGCGTGAGCCATCGTGTCTGGCCAATTTTTTTTTTTTTTGGTAGAGGCAGGGTTTCACCATGTTCCCCAGGCTGGTCTTGAACTCCTGGACTCAAGCGATCCTTCCACCTCAGCTTCCCAAAGTGCTGGGATTACAGGTATGAGTCAACACATCCTGCCTGCTCTGGATTTTGAAGTAATCACCTGTAAGTGGGGATGCCTGGCCTGCCCAGCCTCTTACAGAACTGTTCTAAGGACTGAATGTGTTGGGGATGAGAGGATGCTGAGAATACAAGAGCCCTGGGGGGCTCCTGTCACCTGCTATTTCATCTTTTCTATAAGTGACACAAGGACCTCTGCCAATCAGCCCTGGACCCCAGGATCCAGCTGTTCACAGCTGAGAATCTCGGACTAGGAGCAAAACATGAAGGTGACCTTGGCCCAGCTCCCTCCAGATCACAGCCCACACTGGATTTGCACAACAAGGAGCCTTAGCCTAACATCAGGGTTAGAGGCCTCCTAGGGACCTAGGAGACCCCACTGCCCATGAATTTTCCTGGGGCCTTCCACAGCCACACCTGGCCTGCTGAGTGGCCTGGCCACCCACTCACTAGACCTGTGAGCCTCAGTTCTCTCATGTGAAATGCAGAGTCTGGGAAGGCTTTAGAAACACCATGCCTACCATCCTGGCTAACACAGTGAAAACTCGTCTCTACTAAAAATTAGCCAGGCGTGGTGGTGGGTGCCTGTAGTCCTAGCTACTCGGAAGGCTGAGACAGGAGAATCGCTTGAACCAGGGAAGCAGCAGAGATTGCAGTGAGCCGAAATCGTGCCACTGCACTACAGCCTGGGCGACAGAGAAAGACTCCATCTAAAAAAAAAAGAAAAGAAAAGAAACAACATGCTTAGTCCCTATCCCAGCCAAATCTGCCTGGGGAGGGGATGGGGTCTGGGGATCAGTGGTTTTTACTTAAAGGTCTCCAAGTGATCCTAACCTGCAGCCAGGGCTGAGAATCACTGCCTTAGAGAGTTACCGAGAAAAGCAAATGATGAACTATGAAAAGCACCTGGCAAGTAGCAGGCACTCGATCCATGCTCATTCCCTGTTTGCGAATTCTCAGTTTCGGATCAGGGAACTCTCTCTCTCTTTTTTTTTGAGACAGGGTCTCACTATGTTGCCCAGGCTGCTCTTGAACTCCTGGGCTCAAACAATCCTCCCACCTCAGTGTTCCAAAGTGCTGGGATTACAGGCGAAAGCCACCATGTGTAGCCCCAACCAGGGAATTCTCTCTCCATTTCTCCTTCCTTCTTGGCTGCTGGATTTGGTTCCTTCTTCAGATGTCCTGTCCCAGAATCCTGCTCACCGACCTACAGGGCATCGGCCCCACTCTGGCTCATTCCAGGAGCTCCTGGTCCACCCTCACCCCACTGCCAAGTGCCTATACCTCTCAACCTGGCTTCTGCCTAGTCACACTCTGGAACCTTCCTGACTGTTCCTCAGTGTGTCCCGGAGAGTGACAGCCGGGAAACAGCATAACTCCCCTCTATGGGCACCTCCCAGCAAACAGGCCCCATGCTAGGCACTTCCAACCTCAGCTCATTCACCCCAATTGTTTCTGCTCTGAGAGGCCTTTCCCAGAAGAGCCCACTCTCCTCCTGCAACTGGATTATTCACTCGTGCCTGCAGCCATTCATTCAACTGCCACTGACTGCACCCAACTGCTCCCAACGAAGCAGTCTGCGCTGTCAACGTAGGTCTGGCCACAGCAGCTAAAGCCCTTCAAAGGCTGCTCTCTGCCCTTGGAAAAGGGACCCCCCTTCTGCCCCTCTACTTACAATGGCCTCCACAGGCCTGGAAGATCCCTGCCCCAGCGTCAGTTTGAGCCCCACCATTCTCCCCTGGCCTGCTCCGCCCAGCCACACGCTCTCCCTCCTGCTCAGAGAGCCCTGGTGCTGGACTCAGGGCTGGCTGCTTCTCTGCACACCCTCCACCCAGAACCATGTGGCTGGCTTTCCCCTATTTCAGCTGTTGGCTCAAACATCACCTCTTTTTTTTGAGACGGAGTCTTGCTCTGTCGCCCAGGCTGGAGTGCAATGGTGCGATCTCGGCTTACCACAACCTCCACCTCCCAGGTTCAAACGATTCTCCTGCCTCAGCCTCCTGAGTAGTTGGGACTACAGGTGCCCACCACCACACCCAGCTAATTTTTGTATTTTTAGTAGAGACAGGGTTTCGCCTTGTTGGTCAGGCTGGTCTCAAACTCCTGACCTCAGGAGATCCGCCTGCCTCGGCCTCCCAAAGTGCTGAGATTATAGGCGTGAGCCACCATGCCCAGCCAACACCACCTCTTTCTAGGGCCTTCTTCTTTCCGTCTACAGCATCCCCAGAGCCTGGCAGGTACCTGGAGCATAGAGCCCTCAGTCAGGGTTGCAGAGAAAGAGCTCACCTACCAGCCTGCTCCTCTGAGGGCCCAGTGGCCCAGGCCTCCCTGTCTTTTGATTCTCAAAGAGCCCAGACCCAGACTGTCACTGACTGATAGGGGTCTTTGATGATAGGAAAGATCAGAGAGCAGGGCTCCAGGAGCGCAGCCCCCAGTCAGCGGCACCCACCTCGGAACATGTCGTACCAGACCTTCTTGGCCTTGAGATGCTGCAGCCCGTTCAGGTGCTTCTTGCGGTTGTGGAGGTTGTCCTGGAAGGAGCGGTCACAGTAGTCACAGAAGTATCGCTTCCCCATGGCCACTCAGAGCAGGTGCTTTGCTGCCTGGGAAGGCACAAAGAGCTCAGATCAAACGATTGGAGAAAACATACCCCTCACCAGTCCACTGAATCCTTCCTGAGGGCCAGGCCTGAGCCAAGCCTTGACTCACATACGCCCCCGCCCATTAGGAATGTCAAGCTCTGGCTCACGTCTGTAATCCTAGCACTTTGGGAGGCCGAGTTGGGTGGATCACCTGAGATCAGGAGTTCAAGACCAGCCTGGCCATCATGGTGAAACCCCATCTTTAAAAAAAAAAAAAAAAAAGAATGTCAAGCTCATGAGAGGCCTCATTCCAGAGGGATCTGTTAACAATTCTGATTGATGCCCAGCCTGCAACTCAGACCCGTTAAAGCAGAACCTCAGTGGATGACGCCTGGGTACTGTTTTTTGGTTTTTGGTTTTTTTTGAGAGGGTCTTGCTCTGTCACCCAGGTTGGAGTACAGTGGTGCAAACACAGCTCACTGCAGCCTCAACCTGCTGGGTTCAAGCAATCTTCCTGTCTCCGCCTCTCAAAGTACTGGGATGATAGGCATAAGCCACTGTACCTGACTGCTGTTTGGTATTTTTTAAAGTCTATCAGGTAATTATAACATGTAAGTAGGCTGAAGAACTGTCACCTTATACTCTTTGGCTGGCCTCCCTTGTCCCCTACCACATAGGATTTTCTTTTTTTGAGACAGGGTCTTGCTCTGTCACCCAGGGTGGAGTGCAATGGTGTGACCACAGCTTACTGTAGCTTTAACCTTCTGGGCTCAAGTGATCCTCCCACCTCAGCCTCTTGAGTAGCTGGGACTACAGGTGCATGCCACCATGCCTAACTTAAAACACTTTATTTTTTTGTAGAGATGGGGTCTCGCTATGTTACAGAGGCTGGTCTCCTGGGCTCAAGTGTCCTCCCGCCTTGGCCTCCCAAAATGCTGGGAATACAGGTATGAGCCACCGCACCCATCCCCTACCATACCTCTGACCTCTGACCTCCACATTTGCACCATACATGCCAGGCACACGGCCACCTCCTGGCCTTTGCACCTGAGGCTCCCCGGCGGGGGGTGTGCCCTCCCGCAGACACCCGCCTCACTTCCCATCTTGCCTCCTTCCTTCTTTGCTCCAATGCTGCTTTATTTAAGACTGCAGAACATTCCACTTAGCTTCCTCCATTCCCTGCCTTATTTTCCCTCATAGCATATGTCACCCTTTGATATGGTTAGGTTTTGTGTCCCCACCCAAATCTCATCTTGAATTGTAATCCCCATAATCCCCACGTGTCAAGGGAGAGACCAGGTGGAGGTAACTGACATGGGGGTGGTTTCCCCCATGCTGCTCTCATGATAGTGAAGAGTTCTCACAAGATCTGATGGTTTTATAAGGGGCTCTTCCTGCTTTGCTCGGCACTTTTCTCTCCTGCCGCCTTGTAAAGAAGGTGCCTGCCTCCCCTTCCCCTTCTGCCATGATTGTAAGTTTCCTGAGGCCTTCCCAGCCATGGGGAATTGTGAGTCACTTAAACCCCCTTCCTTTATAAATAACCCAGTCTCCGGTATTTCCTTATAGCAATGTGAGAGTGGACTAATTAATACACCCTTCATGCAATAAGTTACTTATTATGTTTATTGTCTTTCTCCCCCAATAAGAATATAAAGCCATGAGGGCAGGTTTGTGTTTTGTTTATTGCTGGAGCCCCGGCACCTAAAATAGTACACAGTATACAGTAGGCATTGAAGTACTTGTTAAATGAATCAATTCCCATTTTCCCTTTGGGACAATGAGGTTCAGAGAGGGGGTGTGATTTGCCCAAGATCACACAGCTGAGAAGCAGAAAGCAAACCCAGTCCCCTAACGTCAGGCTGCCAGGTGTCCTCTCTTCCACAGCCAGTTCAAGGCTTAGAGAAACCAGAGGGCTCAGGCAGTGAATCCTGACAGCTTCCCAAGGAGATCACCAAATTATCAGGTGGCAGGTCCCCATCCAGTCACAGAGGGAAATGAAAACATTTTGGGGTCTTAAGGACTCTCAGCTGTGGTGAACACAACCACCACTCCTGATCCAGGAGATCTGCGGCCCAAGGTGGGTGGCAATTCAGACTCTCACAGCCAGCTCTTGGTGAGTTTGGTATAAGACAGGAGGAGGAACGGGTCCACTTGGGGCCACCATAGCGAATCTGCCAAGGCTGAGCCCAGACCCTGTGGTCAGACCCCTCACTTCACAGAACAGGTTTCTGAGGAAGAGAAATGACTTCCCCAAGGTCACGAGGTTTGGGCTAGCAGCCAAAGCCCCAGACTCCCAGGACCTGATCACCACAGTGGACCGATGGGGGAACGCAGATCAGGAGGAGGAGACTGGGGAGAGACACAGGGACAGTCCCAGCAGCCAAGCAGGTTGATGGAGAAAGCCGCTCTTGCAGCAGACAGGGACAGCAGCCATTAAGTCAGGGGCCGTAATGGGATCAGGAACAGACAGTCATTCAAAATGAAAACATATAAAACCTCTCTTCTCCCATTACTGCAGAGAGACCGTGTCCCAGACACGCACACTTGATATATTAAATTTGGCAGCTCTAATACACCCCGTCTTGCCAATAAACTTATAGGAATTGGATTGAAATTGTAAGAGATGAACGTTTAACGGCCGAGTGCTAAACCAAGCCATTCACAAAGCTTGAAGCTCTGAGCAGCTGCTGGTGCTGCAGAGTGATGGGGAAGGGAGGGGAGGAGGAGGGTGCTTCTCTGGGAGACTGAAACAGAACAGTGGCTCTGCAGCCTACTTAGTTGGACAAAACCACACAGGCATTGAGAAGCTGCCTGTGACCTTGGGCAAGTCACTTCCCATCTCTAGGCCTCTACTTTCACTGTGGGAATATGAGGCAATGGCAGGTTGCTCAGGGAGTGGTACAGAGAAGTTTCTAATGCAAATGGTGAAAACGATGCTGAGAATGTCTGGCATTAAGCAAGGGCTCAATAAATGTTACCTCGTATTAGGGCTAGTGGTTTACTGACTACCTACTACGTGCTGGCACTAAGCTGAAAGCTCTATATGCATCATCTCATTTAATCCCCAAGACAACCTATGGGGGAGGGGCTGTTATGCCTTTTTAGATGGGGGCACTGAGGTTCCAGAAATGAAGTGACTTAGTCAAGGTCACATTGCTAGAAAGGAGCCCAGCTGGGCTTGGAATCCAGGCAGCAGGCCTCTAGGGTCCCCACTCCTAATCATATAATGAAAGTTTCCTCCTTAATCCCAGCATTTTGGGAGGCTCAGGAGGGTGGTTTTCTTGAGTCCAGGAGTTCAAGACCAGCCTGGGTGACAGAGTGAAACCTCATCTCCATAAAAAATGCAAAAATTAGCTGAGCATTGGTGGCGCATGCCTGTAGTTCCAGCTACTCAGGAAGCTGAGGCGTGAGGATGGCTTGAGCCCAGGAGGCAGAGGCTGCAGTAAGCTGAGATCAAGCCAATGTACTCCAGCCTGGACAATACAGTGAAACTCCCATCCAAAAAAAAAAAAAAGAAGTCTTCTCCCAACAAATCATACTAATGACAATTTTCCTTTATTAATCACAAACCCTAGGACCCTGCTAGCGCCTTCAAGCCCCAAGAGGTATGGATTATCATCTCACTCATGAATGAGGAAACTAAAACTCGGAGGGGTGCCATGAAGGGCCCTAGGTCACACACGTAGGAAGGGCAGAGCAGGCCTCAGGACACCTGGGGCTCAGGTCTGCCAGGAAAGCTTGTGCTCATGCTGCAATCTAGCTTCCCAAATGCTACCTAACAGGAAATCAAACCGCACGCCCCTCGGCCTGCCTGCCCAGCCATACTCTGACCCAAACGGTAAGCCCCTTTGGTGGGCTGTATGTATGTGTATATGTGAGAAGGTTTGCGTTTTCCCCCATCTCTCTCACCACCACCCCCACTCCATGGGGGGCAAACCAGCTAATGGTTCGATTCACTTGTCAGCCTCAGCTCAGGGCCATGGCTGCTCACCCATGCCCCCCTCTGCCCACCCATCATCTAGCACATGGGAAGTGCTTGGCCATCCTGGATGGGTCAGCAGGACTCCACATTCTAGTCCCAGCTCTGCCATGTGGCTCAGTCTGTTACTCAGCCACTTGCTCTCTCTCGCCTCAGTTTCCCCATGTGGGAAGCAGCAGGACCAGGTGATCTCTAAAGGGCTCTCTGGTTCTAATATCCAGTGATAAGATGAGAAGATGCTCACAGCAATGCTTTTTTTTTTTTTTTTTAATTTAAATAATGGCCTCGCCATGTTGCCCAGGTTGGTCTCAAACTCCTGAGCTCAAGTGATCCTCCCATCTCTGCCTCTCGAAGTGCTGGGATTACAGTCATGAGCAGCCGCACCTGGCCAGCAATGCTTTCTAGCTACCTGTCAGGCACATGCGCAGTGTCAGGCCAGGGACAGCGGCAGACAGCACAGTTCCTCTGGGATGGGAAAGCATGCCCACTGGACACCACCTGGGCGGGCCCCTCCCTGACCCTCTTGCCCTGAAGGGGATACCCAGCCTGGAGACAGCACTGAGCACCCAGGACTGGCGATCACCGCACTTCTGCGCCTGGGGAGGCTGCCGGGGACCGGGTTAAGAGTCAGATGTCAGGGCTTACATCCAGTCACCACTGCTTCCTAACTTTCTCACTCGGTGACCTTGGGCTATTATTTCATTTCTGGCCTTGTTTTCCTGCTATGAAAACTGGGATGATAACAGCGTTCACCTCAGGGGTTGCTACTAGAATCAGATCCTCCACGTACATGCTTAGCACAAAGCTTGGTCCACAGAATGCCTTCGAAAAACCTTGGCTGTCATCACCATTGTCCTCCAGAAAACAGAGGCTCAGACAAAGAACAGGACGTCAGTACCCAGTGACCTCTGGGGTCAGCTGGTCCATATTACAGATGAGAAAAGTGAGGTCAGGAGAGGGGAAGTGAGTCACCCAAAGTACTCAGCAGAGGTGGGTCTGGAACCTCAGTCCCCACAGCAGGCCCAGATCCCTGCTCTATGTAACAGCTGTGTGTGGCCGGGCGTAGTGCCTCACACCTGTAATCCCTGCACTTTCAGAGGCCAAGGTGGGTAGATCACTTGAGGTCAGGAGCTTGAGACCACCCTGGCCAACACAGTGAAACCCCTCTCTACTAAAATACAAAAATTAGCCAGGCATGGTGGTATGCACCTGTAATCCCAGCTACTTGGGAGGCGGAGGTTGCAGTGAGCCAAGATTGTGCCACTGCACTCCAGCCTGGGTGACAGAACGAGACTCCCTTTCGAAAAAAAAAAAAAAAAAATACAGCTATGCAGAGCCCCCCACTGCCCAGGGATGGGATTGGGGTGATGGGGTGCACATCCCACCTACTTCACAGGCCTGTCCCCACAGGCATGAGCCCAAGGCCCTGTTCCCGGGCAGAGGCTGGCCTTCAGCAAGGTGACCTCGCTCAGGTGTGAAATTCTAGAGCTCCTGACCCAAATGCCTCCTGCTCTGATGACTTTGCCCACGTTAGGATAAGGTTCAACTTGCAGAATCCTCTGGACACATGCAGCGCCCTGCCAGACACTCAACTTGGCAAGCAGAATGCTGGCTGGAGTTTAGCTCTAACTCACCCCTCAGCCAGGTGTCCTTGCACCAGGTGAAACCTGCACCATCGTACTTGGCAGCCAAGTCGGGGGTCAGGGACAGAGGAGGGAAGGGACAGCCAGAGTGTCTCTGAACAGTGCCCAGACACCAGCATGGGGTGCTGACTAAGCTGGCCCCTTCTGCTGTGATTCATCCCCATCCTCTGAGGGTAGCACGCACAGCAGAGTGTGAGCGAGGTCCTGTCTGGAACACAGAACCATCCGGCCCCACTCCCTGCCAGAAACACAGGTGGTGCCATCCACCCACTCCCAGAGACCAGGTCCACGGCTGCAAAGGCATCTCCTGGATCCCCAGAACATCAGCAGATGAGAGTGCTGGCTCCTCATGGCGAAGAGGCAGTGGGCAAGGCTAGTGGGACAACCTCTGGGTCACATGGGTCACATTTGAATTCCACCTCTGCCGCTTATAAGCTGGGTGACCCCTGGAAAGTTATTTCATCTCCCTGGATCTGTCCTTAGCTATAAAACATGGATCCCACAGCTGCTGAGATTTACCGAGGCAGGAGTACATTAAGGTGCCCAGTAGCCAGGTGCAATGGCTCAGGCCTGTAATCCCAACATGTTGGGAGGCCGAGGTGGGAGGATCACTGGAGCCCAGGAGTTTGAGACCAGCCTGGACAACATGGAGAGATCCCATTGCTACAGAAAGAAAAAAAAATTAGGTAGGCATGGTAGTGCACACCTGTAGTGCCAGATACTTGGGAGGCTGCTTGAGCCCAAGGAGTTCAAGGCTGCAGTGAGCTGAGACTGCACCACTACACTCTAGCCTGGGTGACAGACCCTGTCTCAAACAGAAAAAAAAGGTGTGTAGCATATAGTTCCTGCTCAAACAATGGACGCTGTTACTGTTGTTACTATTATCATTCACACTGCCCACCTCCTCACCCTCTAAGTGAGCACATTCTGAACCCCGCTTTAAAACCACAGTCAAGCCCGAGTGCAGCGGTTCACGCCTGTAACCCCAGCACTTTGGGAGGCCGAGGCAGGTGGATCACCTGAGGTCAGGAGTCCCAGCTTCTTGGGAGGCTGAAACAAGAGAATCACTCGAACCTGGGAGGCGGAGGTTGCAGTGAACCGAGATCACGCCACTGTACTCCACCAGCCTGGGCGACAGAGCAAGACTCCGTCTCAAACAAAACAAAACCAAAACTGCAAAGCCAATATCACGGGTATGTCCACCTCCCCTTCCAACATGCTCTGTTTTCCACAGCATGCCTTCTCACCTGCTGATTACTGTCCTGTGTGCCTGCCTTTGCCACCAGAATACAGGCCCCACAAGGGCAGAGAGTTCTGTTCGTCCAGTTGCTGCCCCCCAGCACCCGAATAGGGTCCAGCATACTTGCAACCACAGCTGCTTGGGGATGAACGAGCCAGCGGCCCACAGAAGCCAAGGCCTCCTACTCTCTGCTCAATGCCAACACCTCTGTAGCCCTCTGCTCAATCTAGGTACAAAGACAGGGACAGATACTGAAGAGAGGGACATAAAGCCCTGAAGCCAGGTCTCTCACGGCTGCCACCAGCCCTCCCCATGGGACTTCTGTCTCCACCAGGGCCCCAGCCTGCCCAGCTGCTGGGATCCCCATTTAATCCCATTCCACTGCCTCAAACCTCACTCCCTGTCTCATGAGACCTGACTGCCATCCTCCAGGCTCAAAGAAAACTAGTTGAGGCCGGGAGCGGTGGCTCACACCTGTAATCCTAGCACTTTAGGAGGCCGAGGCACTTGAGATCAGGAGTTTGAGACCACCCTGGTCAACATGGTGAAACCCCGTCTCTACTAAAAATACAAAAAATTAGCTGGGCATGGTGGCGCGTGCCTGTAATCCCAGCTACTCAGGAGGCTGAGGCAGGAGAATTGCCTGAACCCAGGAGGCGGAGGTTGCGGTGAGCCAAGATCACGCCATTGCACTCCAGCCTGGGTAACAAGAGCGAAACTCCGTCTCAAAAAAAAAAAAAAAAAAAAAATACAAAATTAGCTGGGCATGGTGGCATGCATGTGTAATCCCAGCTACTTGGGAGGCTGAGTCAAGAGAATTGCTCGCTCGAACCCAGGTAGCAGTGCTCTCCAGCCTGGGCAACAAACTGAGACTTTGTCTTTAAAAAAAAAAGGAAAGCAACAAAGAAAAAAAGAAAACTAGTCCAGATACTGTGGGCTGGCAGAGGGGAGGAAAGAGGCTGGGGGTGGTGGGTGAGGGGTGACAGCTTCAGATTTGATTTCTGCTTGCTTGGCACTTCACTTCATTCCCTTATTTAACTCTCCTGGAGACCCTCTGAGTAGATATCAATATCAAGTGTCTATTTTGCAGACCAGAAAACAGGTCTGAGAATACTCAGTCCTAATTTCTTCACAGCCATGGCCAGGAAAGACTCTAACAATAATCATAACAATTACTGTTAGTTTCATAACAATAATGACACTTACATCAATAACCAATAACAATAATGTCCCATTATCCTGAGCTGCCAGTGGGCCAGGGTGCCCACTTGTGGAGCCTTCACCATGACACTGTGAAGCCACGTGCCCAATGCCCCACAACCAAGACACACCAGAGCTGGCACGCACACTCGGGTCTGGCTGACCCCAGAGCCCACTCTCTCCCCATCCCACTGTCCTGCTGTGAGACTGTTACTGGGCAAACATTTGTGTTTCCTCAATGTTTTGCATTCCTTTCCTTATGTGTGTCTCAGCTACAGACAGAGCTGGCTTTGACACAAGGCAAAAATAAGCCAACAGCTCGGCCTTTGGCCAGGGGCAGGGATGCGCACTGTAATTATCCTGGACTTGTGTTCACCACAGGTGACCCTGAAGCTCACCTGTTATATTTTCTAATTATGGCACCACCAGACCCCAGGTAAAAAGCAAACCACAGCCAGAGGATGGCTTTATTGCACGCCCACTAGGAGCTCGGTAATGTCCCAGTGTCACATATGCCTGCCATCTGGAGTTGATGGCATCAGAACAGCCCTGTGGGGGTGGCCTGCAGACTGCTGGTGCAGGACCCTGCTCCAAAGAAAGTACCAAGGAAATCCAGATGTCTTTCCTGACCAGAGCCCCCGTAGGTTGGGGGCATCCTTGAGATACCCCAGTGTTGGGTGGTAGCCACACACCTTTTTCATCCTGACCTCATTCCTATGTTTGCCTTCTGCCTTCCCCTGGGGTGAGGCACATCATCTTATTCCTACAGGTCTAAGGCAGCAAGGGGCCCACCCACTGCAATTTCTAACTCGGCAGGTCTGGGACAGGGCAGGATCTAATAAAGACCTGATTCAGACTCTACAGAGAAATGCGAGTCCAGGCCGGGCGCGGTGGCTCAAGCTTGTAATCCCAGCACTTTGGGAGGCTGAGGTGAGGGGATCACTGAGCCCAGGAGTTCAAGAGCAGCCTGGGCAACATAGTGAGACCACCCCCATCCCTATAAAATTTTTTTGTTTTATTTGGCTGGGCGCAGTGGCTCATGCCTTTAATCCCAGCACGTTGGGAGGCTGACGTGGGTAGATCACCTAAGGTCAAGAGTTCGAGGCTAACTTGGTGAAACCCCTTCTCTACTAAAAATACAAAAATTAGCTGGATGTGATGGTGCATGCCTATAATCCCAGCTAGTCAGGAGGCTGAGGCAGGAAAATCACTTGAACCTGGGAGGCAGAGGTTGCAGTGAGCCAAGATTGCGCCACTATACTCCAGCCTGGGCGACAGAGCGAGACTGTTTCAAAAAAACAAAAGAAAAAAATTTTTAATTAAAAAATTAGCTAGGTATGGTAACACACACCTGTAGTCCCAGCTACTTGGGAGGCTAAGGTGGAAGGATTATCTGAGCCCAGGAGTTCAAGGCTACAGTGAGCCGTGATCACGACACTGCACTCCAGCCTGGACAACAGACACAGATTTCTCTGTTCCTTCTCATCTCCCACTGCTTTGCTTGACTAGCCTCTAAAAAAGAGAAAAAGAACAAGTGGGAAATTTGTAAGGCAGGGATAAATCCTATTCCTTCTCCCTCTGGAGGCTGCCGTGGAGGGTTCCAGAGACCTGGTTCACTCAGATGAACCAGCCAGGGGTGGTGAGTGAAAGAGAGAGCACAGACATTGCCCTCAGCCCCCGGATAAAGACTGACAAGGCAAACCCTGATTCCAACCAAACTTGGCCTAGCACACCCCAAGGCCCAGTGAAGGTCGGCTGAGCCTGAATCTGGGCTCTAGGGACTGCAGGCTGGAGACACAGTTTCTATCAGATAGTTACAGGTCCCAGGAGGCCAGAGTTTCCAAAGAGGAAAGGTAAAAATAGTTTAAATGAGGCTCCTGAACCAGATACTTGGACTCAGAACTGTCTCTGCCTCCCTCTTCTTCTCTCCCCAGTCTGGGCTTCCAAATATCATCTGATCCTCTATCTCCACTGCCACTCCTGCTCAAGTCAGATCTCAGCTCCTCACCTCTGGACTCCTCATATCTGGACAGCCCCCTCAGTTCACTATATCATAAGCAGCATCAGATCAACTCTCCTTAAATCATTCCTGCTCAAAATTTTCCATGGCTTCCAAGTGGGAACCTTATTAAAAATGAATCTCAGCTAAATGCGGTGACTCACACCTGTAATCCTAGCACTTCAGGAGGCCAAGGCAGGTGGATCACTTGAGGTCAGGAGTTCTAGACCAGCCTGGGCAACACAGTGAGACCCCTGTCTCTACAAAAAAAATTTCTTTAATTAGGCAGTTGGGGTGTCATGTGCTTGTAGTCCTTGCTACTCAAGATGCTAAGATGGGAGGATTACCGGAGCCCAGGAATTTGAGATTATAGTGAGCTCTGATCGTGCCTGCTTGGGCGACAGAGTGAGACCCTCTCTCAAAGAAATAAAAAGTAAAAGGGGGCCGGGCGTGGCAGCTCACACCTCTAACTAATACTAGCACTTTGGGAGGCCAAGGCAGGCAGATTACCTGAGGTCAAGAGGTGAAGACCAGCCTGGCCAACATGGCGAAACCCCATCTCTACTAAAAATACAAAATTGGGCTGGGCACAGTGGCTCACATCTGTAATTCCAGCACTTTGGGAGGCTGAGGCAGGCAGATCATCTGAGGTCAGGAGTTCAAGACCAGCCTGACCAACATGGCGAAACCCCGTCTCTACTGAAAATACAAAAATTAGCTGGGTATGGTGGCAGTCACCTATAATCCCAGCTACTCAGGAGGCTGAGGTAGGAGAACTGCTTAAACCTGAGAGGGAGAGGTTGCAGTGAGCCAAGGTTAAGCCACTGCACTCCAGCCTGAGTGTCACAGACAGACTCCTGCATCTCAAAAAAAAAAAAAAAAAAAATTAGCTCAGCATGGTAGCATGCACCTGTAATCCCAGTTACTTGGGAGGCTGAGGCATGAGAATTGCTTGAAACCCGGAGGTGGAGGTGGAGGTAGCAGTGATGAGCCCAGATTGTGCCACTGCACTCCAGCCTGGGTGACAGAGCAAGATTCCATCTCAAAAACAAAAAAAGTTTCCTCGGTCAAGTTCCCAGAAATCCTGATTTAGCAGATCTGGAGGGAGACCTAGAAATCTGCATTTTAGCTAGCAAGTCTAACACCCCTTAAGAAGCAAAAGCCTGGAGGAATGAACTTTCCCTTGAGTTCCAAATGCAGCCTCTGCTGGGCACAGTTACTCTGGGTAGACATAGCCCCCGGACTCATGTCCCAGCTTGAAATCAGTCCAATTATGAATAACCTCAGGTCACTGAAGTGGTAGTCCAACTTGATGCTAAGCACAATTCATTAAAGTGGATAAAGCTGTTTTCTTACTTGATAAGTGTCTTGTCACACTCCTAGAAAGTTTAGAATTGAAAATAGAAGCATAAGAGCAAATCAAACTCACTGTATTAATGTTCCTATCCTAAGTTTAGTAATAATCAGTATATTCTTGGAATTAAAAAGTATCTGGCTGATTGTAGTGGCTCACAACTGTAACTTCAACACTTTGGGAGGCTGAGGCAGGCAGATCACCTGGTCAGGAGTTCAAGCCAGGCTGGCCAACCTGGTAAGACCCCATCTCTAATAAAAATACAAAAAATTAGCCCGGTGTGGTGGTGCATGCCTGTAATCTCAGCTACTTGGGAGGCTAAGGCAAGAGAACTGCTTGAACCCAGGAGGCAGAGGTTGCAGTAAGCTGAGGTTGCAGTGAGCCAAGGTTGCAGTGAGCCAAGGTCAAGCTACTGCATTCCAGCCTAGGCAACAGAGTGAGACTCTGTCTCAAAAAAAAAAAAAAGTGTCTATAGGGTGGGGATGGTGGCTCACAACTGTTATCCTAGTACTTTGGGAGGCAGGAGGATCACTTGAGCCCAGGAGTTCAAAACCATAAGGAGACCTTGTCTCTACAAATAATTTTTGAAAAATTAGCCCGACAGGCCGGGCGTGGTGACTCCCGCTTGTGATCCTAGCACCCGAGGTGGGTGGATCACAAGGTCAGGAGTTCAAGACTAGCCTGGCCGGTCGGGCGTGGTGGCTCATGCCTGTAATCCAAGCACTTTGGAGGCCAAGGCGGGTGGATCACCTGAGGTCGGGAGTTCAAGACCCGCCTGACCAACATGATGAAACCCCGTCTTAAAAAAAAAAGCCTGGCCAATATGGTGAAACCCTGTCTCTATTAAAAATACAAAAATTAGCCAGGCATGGTGGCAGGTGCCTGTAATCTCAGCTACTTGGGAGGCTGAGGCAGGGAACTGCTTGAACCCAGGAGGCGGAGGTTGCAGTGAGCCAAGATCATGCCACTGCAATCACCAAAATCAAGACTAGGTCTCAACAAAAAAAAATTAGCCAGACATGGTGGTGTGGGCTCTGGCCTGTGGTCCCAGCTACTGCTCAAGAGGTTGAGGTAGGAGGATCGCTTGAGCCTGGGGAGATGGAGGCTGCAGTGAGCCAAGATGGCACCATTGCACTCAAGCCTGGGTAAGAGAGTGAGATACTGTTTCAAAACAAAACACAAAAATTATCTGTAATATTGAAAAAAATATGATATGTTGAGTGTCTAACAGATAAGTATTGTGATTCCAATTTAAAATACAGAAGTTAAAATATAGAGACAGTACTTGATAAAATATGTCAGTAATTTATATGAGTTGTGATTTTGGATTGAGAGGTTAGCAGTGACTGAAAATACGAACTGTATCTGGGGTGCTGTAAAGGTTACTAAGGGGCCCCACATATATTCCTATTTCATGTCAGAAATACAGCCTGTTTATTTGTTTGTGTTCTTTTTATCTCCTTATACTAAGAGCCACTGGCACAAGAAAAGTTTACTAAGTCTGTAAAAAGAATTATTTACAAGCACTTGAAATTCATTATAAGTTTAATTGATTAGATTTTGTTGTAACTGTTTTAAGTATTCTGGGGACAATTGTGCTTGTTATGTTATAAAGTTCTTAAAAAGAAAATCAAATATAATAAATTTACAAATAGATTTAAAATGTTGGCAGGAATGAAATTAGGCTGTAAATAGGGCTGAGTGTCTTCAGAAATTCAGAATCTTCAACTTGAGTTCAAATATTAATCAAAAGAAAAGTTAAGTTCATTTTTTTCTTTTTCTTTTTTTTTTGAGACAGAGTTTCACTCTGTCACACAGGCTGGAGTGCAGTGGCATGATCTCAGCTTAGTGCAACCTCCGCCTCCTGGGTTTAAGCAATTCTCTGCCTCAGCCTCCCAAGTAGCTGGGATTACAGGCACGTGCCACCATGCCTGGGTAATTTTTGTATTTTTAGTAGAGACAGGGTTTCACTATCTTGGCCAGGCTGGTCTTGAACTCCTAACCTTGTGATCCACCCACCTTGACCTCCCAAAGTGCTGAGATTACAGGCGTGAGCCACCACATCCAGCCTCATTTTTCTTATTTATGTACTGAATAGTAATTTCTTTTTTTTTTTTTTTTTTTTTTTTTTTTCCTGGAGACGGAGTTTCGCTCTTGTTGCCCAGGCTGGAGTGCAATGGCGCGATCTCGGCTCACCGCAACCTCCGCCTCCTGGGTTCAGGCAATTCTCCTACCTCAGCCTCCTGAGTAGCTGGGATTACAGGCACGTGCCACCATGCCCAGCTAATTTTTTGTATTTTTAGTTGAGACGGGGTTTCACCTTGTTGACCAGGATGGTCTCGATCTCTTGACCTCGTGATCCACCCGCCTCCGCCTCCCAAAGTGCTGGGATTACAGGCGTGAGCCACCGCGCCCGGCCTTGAATAGTAATTTCTAAATTGAAACATGTCGTTTAGAGCAGGGGCCCCCAGCCTCCAGGCCATGGACTGGTAGAGGTCGAAGGTCTGTTAGGTGCTAGGGGCTGCACAGCAGGAGGTGAGTGGCAGGTGAGTGAGCAAAGCTTCTTCTGTATTTATAGCTGCTCCCCATTACTTGCATTACTTCGTCTCTTGTCAGATCAGCAGCAGCATTAGATTCTCACAGGAGCGTGAACCCTACTGTGAACTGTGCATGCAAGGGATCTAGGTTGTGCACTCCTTAAGATAATCTAATGCCTGATGATCTGTCTCTGTCTCCCATCACCCCCAGATGGGACTGTTGAGTTGCAGAACAACAAGCTCAGGGCTCCCACTGATTCTACATTATGGTGAGTTGTATAATTATTTCATTATCTATTACAATGTAATAATAGAAATAGACAGGCATGGTGGCTAATGCCTATAATCCCAGCACTTTGGGAGGCTGAGGCAGGTGGATCATGACGTCAGGACTTCAAGACTAGCCTGGCCAAGATGGTGAAACTCCATCTCTACTAAAAATACAAAAAATTAGCCAGGCGTGGTGGCAGGCACCTGTAATTCCAGTTACTCAGGAGGCTGAGGCAGAGGTTGCAGTGAGCTGAGATCGCACCACTGCACTCCAGCCTGGGTGACAGAGCAAGACTCTGTCTCAAAAAAAAAAAAAGAGGGCTGGGCGCGGTGGCTCACGCCTGTAATCCCAGCACTTTGGGAGGCCAAGGCGGGTGGATCACGAGGTCAAGAGATCGAGACCATGCTGGTCAACATGGTGAAACCCCGTCTCTACTAAAAATACAAAAAAATTAGCTGGGCATAGTGGCGAGTGCCTGTAATTCCAGCTAGTCAGGAGGCTGAGGCAGGAGAATTGCCTGAACCCAGGAGGCGGAGGTTGTGGTGAGCCGAGATCGCGCCATTGCACTCTAGCCTGGGTAACAAGAGCAAAACTCCGTCTTAAAAAAAAAAAAAAAAAAAAAAAGAAAGAAAGTGCACAATAAATATAACATGCTTGAATCATCCTGAAACCATCCCCCTCCCATACCTTGTCTGTAGAAAAACTGCCTTCCACAAAACTGGTCCCTGGTGACAAAAAGGTTGGGGACTGCTAGTTTAAAGGAAATTAAGTTTTTAAAATGGTTACCTCCTAATGAGAATGTAAAAGATAAAAGAAAAAACCAAAATCCAGTACTTTGGGAGGCCAAGGTGGGAGAATCACTTGTGGCCAGGAGTTACAGAGCAGCCTGGGCAATGTGGCAAGACCCTCTCTCTACAAAAAATTTCTTTAAAGTAGGCTGGGTGGGAGGCTGAGATGGATGGATCACCTGAGGTCAGGAGTTCCAGACGAGCTTAGCCAACATGGTGAAACCCTATCTCTACTAAAAATACAAAAATTAGCCAGGCATGGTGGCAGGTGCCTGTAGTCCCAGCTACTCAGGAGGCTGAGGCAGGAGAATTGCTTGAACCTGGGAGGCAGAGGTTGCAGTGAGCTGAGATCGTGCCACTCACGCCCATGAGTGCATTCCTGGGCGACACAGTGAGTCTCCGCCTCAATCAATCAATCAATCAATAAAAGGCTGGGGAGATGGCTCATATCTGTAATCCCAGCACTTTGGGAGGCCAAGGTGGGTGGATCAGTTGAGCTCAGTAATTTGAGACCAGCTTGGCCAACATGCTTGGCCACCCCATCTCTACAAAAATAATATAAGAGGCTGGGCGCGGTGGCTCAAGCCTGTAATCCCAGCACTTTGGGAGGCCGAGGCGGGTGGATCATGAGGTCATGAGATCGAGACCATCCTGGTCAACATGGTGAAACCCCGTCTCTACTAAAAATACAAAAAATTAGCTGGGCACGGTGGTGCATGCCTGTAATCCCAGCTACTCAGGAAGCTGAGGCAGGAGAATTGCCTGAATCCAGGAGGCGGAGGTTGCGGTGAGCCGAGATCGCGCCATTGCACTCCAGCCTGGATAACAAGAGCGAAACTTCGTCTCAAAAAAAAAAGAAAAAAAATAAATAATATAAGAAAACCAAATTAGTGGAGCATGGTCGCATGCACCTGTAGTCCCAGCTACTTGGTATGCTGAGGTGGGAGTATAACTTGAGCTCAGGAGGTCGGGGCTGCAGTGAGCTATGATTGTGCCACTACAATTCTGATGAGGAAAGTCATCAGGATAGGGGTGGCATTCCAAACCAGGGACTGGGCTGCACACGGCAGCTCACACCTATAATCTCAGCGTTTTGGGCGACCAAGGCAGGAGGAACACTTGAGGCCAAGAGTTGGAGACCAGCCTGGGCCACATAGTGAGACCCTGTCTCTACAAAAAACAAACAAAGGGCTGGGTGCAGAGCAAGACCCTTTCTCAAAAAAAATAATAATAATAATAATAACCCAGCGTGGTGGTGCATACTTGTAGTCCCAGCTATTTGGGAGGTTGAGGCAGGTGAGTTGCTTGAGCCCAGGAGTTCCAGGCTGCAAGGAGCTATGATTATTACCACCAGGAATTATGTGCCACTGTACTCTAGCCTGGGCAATGGAGGGAGACCCTGTCTCTACAAAAATAAAACATAATAAAACCAAATAAAACAAGCCACACCTTTAACTCCCTGTGGTCTTCCCTACTCATCCTACGTAAAATGATTCTCCCTCCTCTGAACTTCCCATCAGTCAGATTTGTTGGAAATGATTAGCAAGACCTAAGTAGTCTTCCCCAGCAGCCTCACAACTTCCTGCCCTGAGAGGCTCCCACGATGCTTTGCAAATAGCAAAAAACCACAGTAAGCATAACTCATGGATGTAAAGCATTTCACATTTTTCCTTCTGGTCCCCTAACCTGGTATTACTGTTGCTCATTACAGATGAATTAAAAGATGGCCCAAAGAGTCAAAGCCTGATCAATGTCGAAGAGTCAAGAAGCAGAGCCAGGCCTGCAATCCAATCCCTAGTTTTTGTTTGTTTATTTCATTTGGTTGGTTGGTTCGAGTTCTGTCACCCTTTTTTGGAGTGCAGCTGTGTGATCTCAGCTTGCTGCAGCCTCCACTTCCCAGGTTCAAGTGAGTCTCCTGCCTCAGCCTCCCGAGTAGCTGGGATTACAAGCACATACCACCACACTGGCTAATTTTTTTCTATTTTTAGTAGAGACAGGGTTTCACCATGTTGGCCAGCTGGTCTCGAACTCCTGACCTCAAGAGATCCACCTGCCTTGGCCTCCCAAAGTGCAGCAATTACAGGTGTGAGTCACTGCACCCATCCCTTAGTTTGTTTTTTGTAGAGACAGGGTCTCACTATGTGGCCCAGGCTGGTCTCCAACTCTTGGCCTCAAGTGTTCCTCCTGCCTTGGCCTCCCAAAATGCTGGGATTATAGGTGTGAGCTGCTGTGTCCAGCCCAGTCCCTGGTTTTGAATGCCACCTCTATCCTGATGACTCTTCTCTCCGGCTTACACCTGTCCTCTAAACCCAGTTCCATGTCCTCATTTGCCTCTAGACACCTCCACCAGATGTCCGTGGACCAGCTCAAATTGATGTGCCCAAAACAGAACTTAAGATCATTCCTGTTGATTTTAAATTGTGGAGGTCAAAACTTAGATGTCAGTTGGATGCAGTGGCTCACACCTGCAATCCCAGCACTTTGAGGGGCCAAGGCAGGCAGATAACTTGAGGCCAGGAGTTCAAGACCAGCCTAGCCAACATGGTTAAACCCTGTCTCTACTAAAAATGCAAAAATGAGTGGGGCGTGTTGGTGCTCACTTGTAATCCCAGCTAGTCAGTAGGCTGAGGCATGAGAACTGCTTGAACCAGGGAGGCAGAGGTTGCAGTGAGCTGCGATTGTGCCACTGCACTCCAGCCTGGGCGACAGAGCAAGACTCTGTCTTAAAAAAAAAAAATTAGGTATCTTTCTTGATTCCTCTTTCCTGTGCACTCTACATACGTCTGCTAGCTTGCTCTGTCTTCCCTACCCCCCAAATTACATCCCAAATCTGATCACTGCTCTGCTCCACACCCTAATCTAAATAACCACCCATTGACAGAGCGAAACTCCATCTCAAAAGGAAAAAAAAATTAAAAATAACCACCCATCTTCCCTCAACTGATCTACTGTAATAACTTCCCCCTTGAAGTCCACTCTCCAGAGACCAGCCAAAAAGATGACATTAAAGTGCAAATTAAATCTTGTCACATTTCTGCCAAAAACCCTTCAGTGGCTTCATAGTACAATTAGAAAAAAAAAAAAAAACAAGACTCATTGGCCAGACACAGTGGCTCACACCTGTAGTCCCAGCACCATGGGAGGCCAAGACAAGAAGATCACTTGAGCCCAGGAGTTGGAGATCAGCCTAGGCAACACAGTGAGACCCCATCTCTAACAACAAAAACAAAGAAAACAAGACTCCTTAACGTGGGTTACAAGGCCAGACATGAGCTGACCAGACACGATTCACCTCTTCACAGTCCACTCTACTTCTTTCCCTTAAATATTCCAGGACTGCAGCCGCAAGGCCTCTGCACCAACGTTTTCCTGTTCAACTCGCTACTATTCATTCAAGTCTCTAGTCAAGTGTCACCCTCAGAGCGGCCACCCAGGGTGCAATGTCACCACCACTACCTCTCCAGTCAACCAAAAAGCACTATCTGTTTCATGTCCTGTACCTCCCCATCCGCCCACTCAGTAGATTGAGCGCTCTGTGAGAGCAGGGACTCGTTCATTGCTGGGTCCCTAGAGCAGGGACCAGAACGGGCGCTGGGAAAACATCTGTTGAATGCCCAGGTACTCCAAGCCCTTGCTCTTTCCTAACCCAAGCAGGTCCCAAGTCTCCAGCCTTCCAAGTCAGGGTTGCCGGATGCGAAGCCCAGGGGTGAGAGAAACAGGAAGCAGGGCAGATCTGTCCCTGCCCTTAAGCCAGGGTGGAGGGTTCAACTTCCAGGACAAGACTTTTGCCACAGGCCCCAACTCTTGGCCTGGACTTGGGGCTGGAGGAGGGGACAAGGCGAAGAGATGAGCCAGGATCTCAGTAACCCAGATCCCCTCGCCCCTCTATACATTCCCCATCCCAAGAAATGGTGCGTCCCCCCGCGGGGTGCGCGGACAGAAAAGGAAGAGCTCAAGCCTCCCGTGCGGGGAAAAGAGACTAGGACACGCCCTACCGCCATGTCCCGCCGAAGAAAGTACCTGGCTCCCTGGTGGCTATAGCTCCGGGATCCTCCTCCTGCGTCCTCGCGTCGCGCACTGCTTGCTGGGATTCGTAGTCCTGCCTTGGCCATCAGTTCGCCTTTCCCAGAAAGCTTTGGGAATCTAAGCCGGGACCAGGCAGGGGGCGGGGGGAAGGTGATCGCGCGCGAGGGCTTCTGGGAGTTGTAGTTTAACCTATTTAAACAACCAGGAATTCTGAAGAAAAATTGGGTAATAAATCTTATCAGATTATTTGGACTGTTCTGATATGAATCTCATGAGGATTTTTTTTCTCATGCCCAGGACAGTAGTACCTCTGTGTTTCAAAACAACCAACACTGAGATTCAGAGGAACTACAAATCCCATAAAGTGTTGCACGTCTAGGGTCTTTGGAGAACGAGGTCGGCCCCGGAGCAGGCGCAGTGGCGCGAGATAGCCTGTGAAGAAACATGGCGGCTCAGACCTTGACTGGGAAAGTCTACTCCCTGCTGTTCCGCAGGACTTCCACCTTCGCCCTCACCATCGTCGTGGGCGTCCTCTTCTTCGAGCGCGCCTTCGATCAAGGCGCGAACGCCATCTACGACCACATCAACGAGGGGGTGAGGGCCTGGGCCATCCCTGACCTTGGGCCCGCCTGAGGGTTGACAGTGGGAGTTGAGGTGGGATGGGACTCAGTCTAACTTCACCAGGAAGTGGGTAAGGGGTAAACTGTCGGTGTCTTCTGTCTCGAGTCTGCCGTCTGTCCTCTTGGCTTGATGTGAATTATAAAACGTTAAGCGAGGTTAATCTATCTCACTACAGGGGTTGTAAGTATTGCTTTGTGCCACCCCACGTACCCACTTGTCCATTTTCAGAAGCGAAAACTAAAGGCTAGTCAGAGCAAAGGACTTACTAAGTGCACACCACCAGGAAGCCAGGGGCAAGTCAGGGCCAGAAACGGGACCTCTGTCTCAGGGTTTCTAGGGCAGATTTGAGCAGGCAACGGTTGTGAAAAGAACATTAGACACCTTAGACGCCGTGGCTGTAGTTTCAAGATGGCGCTTCCAGTCCCCAAGGCTTCCCACGTAGGCGTTAGTATTAATGAGGTGGGGGGCTATGAAATCAGAAAGCTTTGAATAGGAACACTGGTCCTTGTCACTTAACTGTGGCATTAAGTTGGCCAATTTTCTTCTCTGAGGTCCAGTTTAGATTGTGAGATGGAGATATAAATAGTGACCTGAGCACTGTTGTGAGGATTACATGAGATGTAGGCAGGGAGCCACATGCCTGGTAGGTGGCACCACTGAAAAATAACCATTGCTTAAATTCCTTAGGAGAAAGTGGAAGCATGAGACAGGAATCACAACACATTTTTAACTCTTATGTACCAGGCACTGTGCTAGGTGCAGGGTATGCTTTATATTGGTAAATTATGGCTGTATTGGAGTAGGCCTTATACATATAGCCCTGTTCCAGCACTCACTTGTGTTTTTAATTTAAGGCTGTCTGACTCTGCAGCCTGGGAAGGCACTGTCCATTAGTGCTATGCCACCTGTGACCAGTGCAACTTCCTGCTCATGTGAAGGCATTGCCACTGTCCTATCTCTTGCAAATAGTTCTGTTGACCATTCCCATTGATCTGGAAAGACAACTGAGTATGCTGTTATAACTCACCCATTTTCCCTGTGCTTTTTTTTTTTTTTTTTTTTTTGAGTTGGCATCTTCTTTGTTGCCCAGGCTGGAGTGCAGTGGAGTGATCTCGGCTCACTGCAACCTACACATCCCAGATTCAAGCAATTCTCCTGCCTCAGCCTTCTGAGTAGCTGGGATTACAGATGCATGCCACCATGCCTGGCTAATTTTTGTATTTTTTTGGTAGAGACGAGCATTCACCATGTTGACCAGGCTGGTCTCGACCTCCTGACCTTGTGATTCACTCACCTCAGCCTCCCAAGTGCTGGGATTACAGGCATAAGCCACTGCATCCAGGCTTTTTTTTTTTCCCTTTTTGAGACATGGTGTTACTGTCGCCCAGGTTGGAGTGCAGTGGCATGATCACAGCTCACTGCAGCCTTGACCTCCTGAGTTCATGTGATCCTGCCACCTCAGCTTCCCAAGTAGCTGGGACCACAGACATGTACCACCATGCCCAGCTAATTTTTGTATTTTTTATAGAGATGGGGTTTCACCGTGTTGCCCAGGCTGATCTAGAATTCCCGAGCTCAAGCAGTCCTCCTGCCTTAGCCTCCTAAAATGCTGGGATTACAGGTGTGGGCCACTATGCTTAGCCTCTTGTGCTTTTGGGAATGAGAATTTCAGCCAATTTAGGTCCCAGGAAATGTTTTAAATGGCTCATGGTGAAATATTTTGGGGCAATGCACTTACAACCTCTTCAGTAATACCTGGGAGTTGAACTGAGATATCTTCCAGACTGTTTTTATTAATGATTATGTGCTTTGGGGCACTTCCCTCAGTCTCAACCTGAATTTCCTAAAGATCATCCCTTTCCACTTACTTCACCTGGTGATTGAAAGCATCATCATTTTTGTAAATGCCAAGAATTGTGCATGAAGGTTGGGTGAGTGGCTCACGCCTGTCATTCCAGCACTTTGAGAGGCCAGAGTGGGTGGATCACTTGATGTCAGGAATTCGAGACCAGCCTGCCCAACATGGCAAAACCCTGTTTCTACTAAAAATACAAAAAGTAACCGAGTAGTACACGCCTGTATTCCCAGCTGCTTGAGAAGCTGAGGCAGGAGAATCGCTTGAACCCAGGAGATAGAGGTTGCAGTGAATGGAGGTTGCAGTGAGCCAAGATTGCGCCACTGCACTGCAGCCTGGGTGACAGAGCAAGTCTCCGTCTCAAAAAAGAAAAAGAAAATTGTGCATCAAGCCTAGGATTACTGCAAGTGTTATGTTTTTAATCAGGACATGGCATGTGTTTCTCCCAAGCTCGTTTTAGAGACCACGGTAGTAGGAGTACTTGTAAAATGTGAGAGGCAAAGGTCAAAGTTTGTGGCTCTTGTCTTTAAAATGTAGAAGCTGTGGAAACACATCAAGCACAAGTATGAGGACAAGTAGTTCCTTGGAGGCCCCCATCCAGGCCAGAAGGACCAGGTCCACCCAGCAGCTGTTTGCCCAGAGCTGGAGCCTCAGCTTGAAGATGATGCTTAAGTTACTCTTCGTGGACCACCGTTCACTGTTGGCAAGAAACGGCTTTACCTTCAAAACAGACTCTTGACCTTCTGCTGTGTTTGAAGTATGTTTAGTCAGCATGATCAGGAAATAAATGTGAATTGCCCTTGAGACCTGCTTCTGCACTGGTTGCTTTGTTAACTGTACCTGATCTTCACTTATCAGTAATTTGAGACCACTTCAAAGCCCTCTGCAAATACCCTAAGGGCAGGCTCTCCTATTTTGAGTTTTCCATTACCAAAGAATTCTGATTTTCAAAACAGGAGCCAGAGTTAGAGATACTACAGTCAAACTGTGGCTTCTAAGCCAGTAATTCCATTCTTAAATCACTCACTGTCTTGGCCATGGGGAAGCACTATGGCTTCCGCTGGAGGAAAGACCCTGGCTTGGGGTCTTAGCCACTCCCCACCCTGGGGTCTAGTTCAGGAGTATCCAATCTTTTGGCTTCCCTAAGCCACATTGGAAGAATTGTCTTGGGCCACACATAAAATAACACTAATAGCTGATGAGCTAAAACAAAAAAACAGTTTGTGCATAAATCTCATGTTTACAAATTTGCATTTGGGCCTCATTCAAAGCCATCCTGGGCTGCATGCAGCCTGGGGGACCACAGGTTGGACAAGCTTGGTCTAGTCTTTCTGCCTTTTACTGAGTATCTTTTGGTAAGCTGCCATAATACCTCTCTGGGTCACAGCCTCTTGCCACAGTTCCACTCTCATGAGTTCAGTTCATAAGGGTTCTTGGTTTGAATCCTGACTCCACCAATTCTAGCTATGGGAACTAGGGTAATATGGTTTGGCTGTGTCCCCACCCAAATCTCATTTTGAATTGTAGTTCCCTTAGTTCCCATGTGTTGCAGGAGGGACCTGATGGGAGATAATTGAATCATGGGAGCAGTCTCCCCCATACTGTTCTCGTAGTAGTGAATAAGTCTCTTTTCTTTCTTTCTTTTTTTTTTTTTTTTTAATTTTGAAGTCTCCAGTCCTTGATTTATTTTTTTCTTTTTTTTAAATTTTGAAGGTAGTGAATAAGTCTCACAAGATCTGATGATTTTATAAGGGGTTCCTCTTTTGCTTGGCTCTGATTCTTGCCTGCTGCCATGTAAGATGTGCTTTTCGCCTCGCACCATGATTGTGAGACGTCCTCAGCCACGTGGTACTGTGAGTTCATTAAACCTCTTTTTCTTTATAAATGACTCAGTCTTTATCAGCAGCGTGAAAATGGACTCATACACAATGGCAAGGCACTTGACCTTGCTGGAGTCTGGTTTCCTTATCTGTAAAATGGTGATAGTAAAACATACTGCATGGGGTTTTTGGGAGTATTAAAGGAGTTGCAGGCCTATAATTCCAGCACTTGAGGAGGCTGAGGTGGGAGGATTGCTTGAAGCAAACAGTTTGAGATTAGCCTAAGCAATATAGTGAGACACCCTGCCGCTACAAAAAGTTTTAAAATTAGCATGGTGACACAAGTCTGTAATCCCAACTACTTGGGAGGCTGAGGTGGGAGGATCACTTGAACCCAGAAGTTAAGGTTACGGTGAGTTATGATTCTACCACTGCACTCCTGCCTGCAAGTGAGTGAGACCCTGTCTCTAAAAAAAATTTTTGGCCGGGCTGGTGGCTCACACCCATAACCCCAGCAACAAGCTCTGTTGTATAAAAACCTTACCTTGGCAACTGTGGGACAATGAGATTGGAAGTGGGTGGGAATGAAAGCAGAGAGGCTAGCTGGGAGGCTGAGGCCTGGCTCCTGTGAGAGACCTTGCTCTGTGACTGGAGACTGTGCCACCTGGCTGGGAGTGGCAGAGGAGAGCATTGGGAAGCCCTGAGCAGGCATAGAGCAACTCTGTTTTGTAGCTGGGGAAGCTGCCTGGCCTGGTAAGGTAAATGACTCACCCACCTGCCTTCTTTCACCTACAGCGTGATGTGATTCAGCCAGAGCTGGATTATCCAGAATCTACTCTGATGGAGGAAGATTCAGGTCAGGAAACCGATGGAGAGGTAGGAGAGACCCTAGAAATTGCCCAGTTTTTCCTACCAGAGGCATATCTTTGTGAAGATGAAGTTGAAGCCTAGAAAAATTATGACATGCCAAAGATAGTACAGCCCTGGGGGTCAAATCAAGACCTAACCAGGCCAGGTGGTTCATGCCTGTAATCTCAACACTTTGGGAGGCCAAGGCAGGTGGATCACTTGAGGTCAAGAGTTCGAGACCAGCCTGGGCAACATGACGAAACCCATCTCTACTAAAAATACAAAAATTAGCTGGGCATGGTGGTGTGCACCTGTAATCCCAGCTAATCAGGAGGCTGAGGCAGGAGAATCACTTTAACCTGGGAGGAAGAGGTTGCAGTGAGCTGAGATTATGCCACTGCACTCCAGCCTGGGCGACAGAGTGAAACAAATCAAACAAACAAAAACACATAAAGAATTAAAGTTAGTTTTAAGAAGACCTGAACCAAAGCAGAGGCTATTCTAAGACTTTTGTTTTCGAGATGCCATCATAGCTCACTGTAGCCTTGAACTCCTGGGCTCCTCCTGCCTCGGCCTTCTGAGTTGCTGGCACTACAGGTATGTGGTATTGTACCTGGCTAAATTTTTATAGAGATGTGGCCTTGCTATTACCCAGGAGGGTCTTAAACTCTCGGCCTCCAGTGATCCTCCCTCCTTGGCCTTTCAAAACACTAGGATTGTAGGCATGAGGCAACATGCCTGGTCTCAGACTTTTATGCCTGATTTCAGCATCACATAGAGAATGACTCCGGGGTTGAAGATTGTCACTTACGTTAAACTGTTCCCAATGATTTGAGGGCAACACTAAAGCAGGGGATGGGCGTAGTGGCTCACGCCTATAATCCCAGCACTTTGGGAGGCCAAGGCAGGTGGCTCACTTGAGGTCAGGAGTTCCAGACCAGCCTGGCCAACATGGTAAAACCCCGTCTCTACTAAAAATACAAAAATGAGCCAGGCATTATGGCACATGCTTGTAGTCTCAGCTATTTGGGAGGCTGAGGCAGGAGAATCGCTTGAACCCAGGAGGCGGAGGTTGCAGTGAGCTGAGATCATGCCACTGCACTCTGCCCTGGGTGACAGAGCAAGGCTCTGCCTGAAAAAC
Organism: Aotus nancymaae; assembly: GCF_030222135.1. Classification (NCBI taxonomy): domain Eukaryota; kingdom Metazoa; phylum Chordata; class Mammalia; order Primates; family Aotidae; genus Aotus; species Aotus nancymaae. The sequence continues at coordinate 4,654,669 of NW_026988491.1, forward strand.
AAAACAAAACAATAAAGCCGGGAACATTCTTGCAGTTATTCTGTTATTCTTCAGTACATGAGGACAAGCTTACGGCCGCAAGGTCAGAGTGTGCTTGTAGATCACCTACCTCAGGTGGGCCACATTCCCACACTCAACTCAACCAGCACGTGCCACCACACCTGGCTAATTTTTCCTATTTGTTGTAGACAAGGGTCTCACTCTGTCACCCAGGCTGGGTGTGGTGGCATGCGCCTGTGGTCTCAACTACTCAGGGGGCTGAGGTGGGAGGACTGCTTGAATCCAGGAGGCAGAGGTTGCAGTGAGCCTAGATCACACCACTGCACTCCTGCCTGGGTGACAGAGCCAGACTCCATCTCAAAACAAACAAAAAAGGCATAAATAATTAAAATTAGTTTTATTAAGAAGTCTTTTCTTTTTGAAACAGGGTCTCACTCTGTTGCCCAGGCCGAAGTGCAATGGTGCAATCATGGCTCATTGCAGCCTTCAACTCCTGGGCTCAAAGGATCTTCCTGCCTAGCCTCTCCAGTAGATGGGACTACAGTTGCCTGCCACCACACCTAGCTAATTTTGAAAATTTTCTTTTGTAGAGATGGGGTCTTGCAATGTTGACCAGGCTGGTTTTGAACTCCTGGCTTCAAGTGATCCTCCTGCCTTAGCCTCCTCAAGTGCTGAGATTACAGGCATGAGTCACTGTGCCCAGTCTTACTCTGTTGCCCAGGCTGGAGTGCAGTAGCGTGATCTCGGCTCACTGCAACCTCCACCTCCTGGGTTCCTGCAGTTCTTCCTCAGCCTCCCGAGTAGCTGGGACTACAGACACCCGCCACCACACTAAGCTAATTTTATATTTTTAGTAGAGATGGGGTTTCGTCATGTTGTCCAGGCTGGTCTCAAACTCCTCACCTCAAGCAATCTGCCTAGCTTGGCCTCCCAAAGTGCTGGGATTACAGGGTGAGCCACTGCACCCAGCCTAGAGCAATTTATCTTTTTTGTTTTTTTGTTTTTAAAAGATGGGATTTCACCATGATGGCCAGTCTGGTCTTGAACTCCTGACCTCAGGTGAACCACCCACCTCGGCCTCCCAAAGTGCTAGGATTACAGGCGTGAGCCACAGTGCCCGGCCGAGTCATTTATCTTTTAAGGAGTCTAATAAGCAAGAGATGTTGGGGGTACGTACTCTATCCTGTCCTGTCTTCAGGGATTCTTCCTGAGAGCTGCATTTCATCACAAAGCCAGAGGTTCAAACAGAAATGAAACAGGGTTTCTTAAATATGCTGCTTTGTTTCGCACCAGACTATTAACAGTGGTTAACTGCTGAGTGAGTCATTGTTTATTTTTCTTTTCTTAGAGACAGGTTCTCACTCTGTTGCCTAGGCAGGAGTACAGTGGTGCAATCACAGCTCCTTGCAGCCTTAAACTCCAAACTCCAGGGCTCAAGTTATTCTCCCACCTCAGCTTCCTAAGTAGCTGGAACTACAGGTATGTTTACCATGATTGCTTTTTTTTAAAAAAATAAGAATAAAAAACAGTCTTGTTCTGTTACCCTGGCTGGAGTACAGTGGCACGATCTTGGCCTACTGCAACCTGTGCGCTTCCTGGGTTCAAGTGATTCTTCTGTTTTAGCCTCCTAAGTAGCTGGGATTATAGGCACCCACCACCACGCCCAGATACTTTTTTTTTTTTTTTGAAATGGAGTCTCACTCAGTCGCCCAGGCTGGAGTCCAATGGCGAAATCTCAGCTCACCACAATCTCCACCCCCCCGGGTTCAAGTGATTCTCCCGTCTCAGCCTCCCAAGTAGCTGGGACTACAGGCACGCACCACCATGCCTGGCTCATCTGTATTTTTGGTAGAGATGGGGTTTCACTATGTTAGTCAGGCTGGTCTCTAATGTCTGACCTCGTGATCCACCTGCCTTGGCCTCCCAAAGTTCTGGGATTACAGGCATGAGCCACCATGCCTGGCTGGCCTATTTTATTTATTTATTTATTTTATTTTATTTATTTAGAGATGGAGTCTCACTCTGTCGCCCAGGCTGGAGTGCAGTGGCGCAATCTTGGCTCACTGCAACCTCCACCTCCTGGGTTCAAGCAATTCTCCTGCCTCAGCCTCCTGAATAGCTGGGATTACAGGTGCGTACCACCACACCCAGCTAATTTTTGTATCTTTTTAGTAGACATGGGGTTTCACCATGTTGGTCAGGCAGGTCTCGAACTCCTGACCTTGTGATCCACCTGCCTCAACCTCCCAAAGTGCTGGGATTACAGGTGTGAGCCACCACGCCCGGCCCCTATTTTTTTTTTAAGAGATGGGGTCTTACTATGTTGCCAAGGCTGGTCTTGAACTCCTGCCTCAAGTGATCCTTACACCTTGCTCCCAAAGTGCTAGGATTACAAGCATGAGTCACTGTACCCCACTGTTATTTTTCTTTGCCATTATATTTTCTCAGATTTCTAAGTTTTCTGCATCAATCGTGTATTACTTTTACAATGTGGGGTACATAAATTAAAAGGGGGTTTCCCAGAGAGACAGTGAATACAGAAATCTAAGCAACATGAGCTACCAGCTCTGGCTCCAGGCCTGGAACCCTTCTGCTTGGTGGCTCAGGACTCCTTCCTCAGATGCCGATGAGGACTTGTTTCTGGCCACCCTGGGTACTGCCAAAGAGAGCTGATTCCCCCCAGAGCTCCCTGGACAGGTCTGCCATGCAGGTGGGGAGAGCTAGGATTAACATCCTCCTCCAATCAGCTCAAAGAAGCTGTTTATAACTAGAAAAAAGTTCTCCTCCCTCCCAAGCTTAGCCTGAGGCATTTCTCGGAGGCAAGCGCTGGGACAGTCTTTACAGTCAGAAAGCCCCAGGGGCTTCCCACCTGGTCCCCAGCACAGGTGTTAGGAAAAGCTAAATACTTGTGTACCTTGGAAAGTGAGTTCCAGAAAGTCTCCCATCCTACATAACTCTGAGCAAGCAGGACCACTCTCTGGGCTAAGAGTATTGGAGTTAATTTCATCTCTCTAGCTTCTCTCTTGTGTTCAAAAATATCTCTTAGGCTGGGTGCAGTGGCTCACACCTGTAATCCCAACACTTTGGGAGGCCAAGGCAGGAAGATCGCTTGAGCCTAGGAGTTAGAGACTAGCCTGGGCAACATGGACCCTGTCTCTAAAAAAAGTAGAAAAAAAAGAATTTCAGCTCATGTTAGGGCAATGAAGAAAATCAAACTGATACTTTATGGAGAGTGACTCCGGTTTGGAGAATAACGTTACATGCTCTTTGTCTTTTCTTTCTTTTTTTTTTTTTTTTTTTGAGACAGGGTTTCACTCTGCCTCCCAGGCTGAAGTGCAGTGGTACTATCTTGGCTCACTGCAACTTCCACCTCCCAGGTTCAAGTGATTTTCATGCCTCAGCCTCCTGAGTAGCTGGGATTACAGGTATGTGCCACCACGTCCAGCTACTTTTTTGTATTTTAGTAGAGATAGGGTTTCACCACATAGCCCAGGCAACCTGCTTGACTCGGCCTGATGTAGATGCCGTCTCAAAAAAAAAAAGTCAGACCAAGATGTAAATGCAGTTTCTTTCCTTTCTTTTCTTTTTTCTTTCTTTTTTTTTTTGAGATGCAGTCTCACTTTGTCACCCAGGCTGGAGTGCAATGACGTGGTCTCGGCTCATGGCAACCTCTGCCTCCGCCTCAGCCTCCTGAGTAGCTGGAACTACAGGCGTGTGCCACCATGCCTGGCTAATTTTTGTATTTTTAGTAGAGATGGGGTTTCGCTATGTTAGCCAGGCTGGTCTCGAACATCTGACCTTGTGATTCGCTCACCTCGGACTCCCAAAGTACTGGGATTACATGCGTGAGCCACCGTGCCTGGCTGTAGATGCGGTTTCAGCAAAGTCTTCCACTGACTCTGGTGCATTCTGAAGGATGGCCATTCAGAACTGTCCTAATCTAGGTGACCAGGCCGTTTATAGCCTCTTTTTCTTTTTTTTTTTTTTTCTAAGAAAAATGTTCTCAGAGAGGTTAAGCGTCTTGCCCAGGGTAACACAGTAAGAGTAAAGCAGAGATCCAAATGCAGGACCATTGACTATGCTCATATTTATTACTCTGTGCCATGTTAAAAAAAAAATAATTTTTCTCTTTTCTTTGGGGCCTTGGACTGATATGCTTGGAATATACAGACCGAATGCCAAGGGCAGACTTCAGCCATGTTGCCCAGGCTGGTCTTGAACTCCTAGACTCAAGCGATCTGCCTGCCTTGGCCTCCCAAAGTGCTGGGATTACAGGCATGAGCCACTGCACCCAAGTTATAGTCTTTTTTGATAATTCACTGGAGGCTACTGCTCAGGAAGCAGGCAGACAGGGCAGAGCAGTTCTCTTCAGCCTGGCCAATCCCTGAAGAGACCAACAGCACTTCCAGCACCTGGGGTGGTAAATCCTTCATACTGAAAGGAATCTGGGTTCCCACCAGACACCCCTCCCCACTCTGCATCTTTCTCAGGCCCATTTTATACCTGCATCTGCTTCTTGGGACTTTTATTTTGCCAATCTACAAGAACAGATTGGCAAAATAAAAACCACTGGACATCCTTTTACTTATTAAATTCATAAAGTTTTTTTCTTTAATTATTGTAATATCCGGCATGAGCCAAGATATGGGAAATGATTGTTTCAAACCCTGCTGGTGGGAAGACCCATTCAACAACATCAGTCAAAAAACTTGACCCAGCAATTCTGTTTCTAAGAATTTATCCTGAGAAGATAATCATGATTGTGGGCAAATATTTAGCTAGGAGACTCTTCATTGTAGCTTAACAGCAAATAATTAGAAACAACCTAAATGTCCAACAACAGGGAATTGCCTGACTAAAGCATGGTATAATAGAAGACAAGTAAGTTATTCAGTATGATACAGAGGAGAAATAGATATTCACAGTTTCTCATTACCTGAATAAATGGTGATAATAGCATGTGTAGTACAATCCCCTGTTTGTGGAAAACCATTGTATGTATTCCTTTTCTAAAAAAAAAAATGCTGGAAGGATAAGAACTAAAATCCTAACAGCGATTATTTCCACATGGTAGGATTATCGGTCGTTTTCCTTTGTTTATTTGTGTGAGCCACACTGAGCATGTTACTGCTTTTGTACTAAGGGGGGAAAGCAATGTACGTTATTAAAAAGAAATAGATTCCATCCCTGTGACTCAGTCATCCCTTCCAAAAACAAGGAACAAGGACCGTCCTACAAATGAGTTTGAAGTCTTCTGGGGAAAGGACAGAAATCAATGAATTTAAAATGCCTGAGCAATGTGCAAAGTTGGAGAGAATACAAATTCCTTGCGCAAGACGGAGGTTGTGGCGGCTGCTTGAGTGATAGCAAAGGACGAACACTTTGTACTGTGTGGGGCAGGCAGTCAACCAGCACACACTGAAGATCACACACAAAAATAGTGCCTTCTCTGGACACTCACCCAGGGGCAGGGCTGGGCCAGGTGCTACACATGCACCCTGTGTCACTGGATCCTCATTCCAAGGTGGAAAATGAGGCTCAGAGTGGTTAAGTGTCTTGCCCAGGGTAACACAGCTACTGAGAGTAGAGCAGAGATCCAAATGCAGGACCATTGGCTATGCTCATATTTATTATTCTGTGCCATGTAAAAAAAGAAATCAGCTGTGCGCAGTGGCTCACGCCTGTAATCCCAGCACTTTGGGAGGCTGAGGCTAGCGGATCATGAGGTCAGGAGATCAAGACCATCCTGGCTAACACAGTGAAACCCCGTCTCTACTAAAAATACAAAAATTAGCCGGGTATGGTGGCGCACGCCTATAGTCCCAGCTACTCAGGAGGCTGAGGTGGGAGAATTGCTTGAACCTGGGAGGCGGAGGTTACAGTGAGCCGAGATTGCGCCACTGCACTCCAGCCTGGGCGACAGAGTGAGACTCAGTCTTAAAAAAAAAAAAAAGAAATAATTTTTCTCTTTTCTTTGGCGACTTGGCCTGATATGCTTGGATTTATATACAGACCGAATGCCAAGGGCAGACTCCAGCTGGCATCAAGGACAGGGCAATGATGTAGCGTAGTGAAAGTGCTGGCTGGCAGCTGCTTGGTGCTGACCACCTTCTTGCTGCTCCTGGCCTATCCTCATTTTGAAACTTCTGCCTAGGCCGGGCACAGTGGCTCACAACTGTAATCCCAGCACTTTGGGAGGCTGAGGTGGCAACGTTGCTTGAGTTCAGGAGTTCGAGATCAGCCTGGGAAACACGGCGGAACACCATCTCTGCAAAAAATACAAAAATTAGCTGGGTGTGGTGGTACACGCCTGTAGTCCCAGCTACTCAGGAAGCTGAGGTGGGAGGATTGCTAGAGCCTAGGAGGTGGAGGTTGCAGTGAACTAAGATCACACCACTGCTCTCCAGCCTGGGTGGCAGAGTGACACCCTGTCTCAAAAAAACAAAACAAAACAAAAAACTTTTGCCCAGAACCTTCCCTGACTGTTCTGGAACCCTTCTTTTCCATTGCACTCTTGTAAGGCCAGAGTGATGCCCCTGCTCAAACACCTTCAATGGCTCCTCACTACTTGTAACAAGATCAAGTTCATATTCCCTAGCCTGATGTGTAAGACCCAGGCTACCTCAAATCTTACTTCACAAATCTACCAAATAGGGTCCTTGCTGGGCTTCCCTTTGCTCTATCACCTTGTGCCTGGGCATGGATAAGAAAGCAGGACATGCCTGAGTTTTTCCTGCCTCAGCCTCCTGAGTAGCTGGGATTACAGGTGTGCACCCCCACACCTGGCTAATTTTTTTTTTGTATCTTTAGTAGAGACAGGGTTTTGCCATGATGACCAGGCTGGTCTTGAACTCCTGACCTCATGATCTGCCCACCTTGGTCTCCCAGTGCTGGGATTATAGGTGTGAGCCACCGCACCCGGCCAGGAGGGGTAATTTTGTTATGTTCCTACGGAGAGTAAATGAATGGAGCTCCTCAGTCTTCAGGGACCTGTGCCTAATTAGCATATTTCATCCATAAAAATGCAGGCTGAGAGCTTTGGGGCTAACTGTACAGCTGAATCAGCCAAGTGCCGCCCCCTCGTTGTCCCAGCTGCTTTAAATTCGTGTTCTTGGCATCCCTTCCCTCCCTCTGAGGCCTGATGGCTTTCTGGTGTTCTCCTTTTTGCCCCTTGGCAATCTCATTTTCCACATCTCCAACACTATTTTAAGCCCCAGTAACCTTGTATCTTCCTCGGGCATACCTTATCTCTCCCCAACACCTTTCACAGAGAACGGAGTCCTCTCAGTTCCCTCCATCCCTGCTGTCTGAGCAGACTTCTGTCTCCTTCTGTGCAGGTCCCCAACAGGGAGGGCCACTTCCCACCCTGGGGCTGCAACTCCAGGCAATGCCTGATCTCCTTAGTTCACCAAGTTTTTCCAACATCTCCTTCAATTGGGCCCTCTGCAGGGAATCCTTTCCCTCCACTGGCAGACAGGAGAGACTATGGCAGAGCAGCGACTGGGGGAAAATGTCCTGCCCAGCTTCCCACTCTCTTCTCTTTCCCCTGCCCCTCCGCCAACAGAATGACTTGAATGACAGGCTATATCAGCAAAAGCATGGTATTTAGAACAAAGGAGGTGATAGGCCCTCTTTTTCATGCTGAGCTTACCACATGTGGAATATTATGGCTTCCAGTTCAAGTGCCAAGCTATAGGGAAGGAAAGCCTATAGGGTCTGAGAGTATAGACTTTAGAAGCCACAAACCTGGGTTTGAATTCTGACCCAGCCACTTTGCAGCCACAAGCGACTGAATTTCCGTTTTTTGTTTGTTTTTGAGACAGAGTCTTGCTCTGTCGCCCAGGCTCAAGTGCAGTGGCATGATATCGGCTCACTGCAACCTCCGCCTCCTGGGTTCAAGCGATTCTCCAGCCTCAGCCTCCCGAGTAGCTGGGACTGTAGGCGCACAGCACCATGCCTGGCTAATTTTTGTATTTTTAGTAGAGACAGGGTTTCGCCATGTTGGCCAGGCCGGTCTCGAACTCCTGATCTCAGGTGATCTGCCTGCCTTGGCCTCCCAAAGTGCTGGGATTACAGGCGTGAGCCACTGTGCCCGACCTGAACTTCTAAAGGAGGTTTTTTTTTTTTTTTTTTTTTTTTTGAGACGGAGTTTCGCTCTTGTTACCCAGACTGGAGTGCAATGGCGCGATCTCGGCTCACCGCAACCTCCGCCTCCTGGGTTCAGGCAATTCTCCTGCCTCAGCCTCCTGAGTAGCTGGAATTACAGGCATGCGCCACCATGCCCAGCTAATTTTTTGTATTTTTGGTAGAGACGGGGTTTCACCATGTTGACCAAGATAGTCTCGATCTCTTGACCTCGTGATCCACCTGCCTCGGCCTCCCAAAGTGCTGGGATTACAGGCGTGAGCCACCGCGCCTGGCTTAAAGGAGGTTTTTAATCACCCTATTTCCTGGCTTCGTTTCAAGGATTCAGCAAGGGTAATTTCCAGTCCAGCAAGGCTGTGTGGAGCACCGCTTCTAGGTTCCCAGCACATCCACTGCATACTTACCAGGCCTGTCTTCTTTGTCCAGCTTGTGTGTCCAGGCCTTCCAGAGTCCGAAGACTTCTGAGACATGGCCCAGGATAAATTAGGGCAGCTGTGCCAAGAGAGTTGGGGTGGGGTGCACAGAAAGCCAGCTGGAGCATTTGCAGGAAGTACCTGCCATTCCTCTCCCAGCCCAGTCCCTGTGGGCAAGTCCCTGCGAGTTCACTAGCCTGTCTTACGGCAGGCCGGGACTGTACACATCTTATCCCAGCCACCCTGCCAACATCTCCAGTTTATTGCTAAGACAACTGTGGCTCCAAAAGGTGAGGCCACCTTGCTGAGAGCCAGGGAGTTTCTGAGCCCAGCTCAGTTCTGACTTCAGAGCCCAGCCCCTGCTCTGAATGACAAAAGCAAAATTAAGCCACCAGCCATTTAGAGGATCCTGGTCCCCCAAGGAAAAGGTCCGGTCTGGCCATCACGTCTTACTCTGAATTAACACTCTGGAGAGACCAACGCCTTTCTGTGTAGGCCCCTCTCAAGCAGGGGAGTGTGGTTTTCCAGGTGTGACAGGCCACCTCCTCTTTGACAGTCATCGAGCTGGTCCTCCTCTGTCACTGTCCTGTGGCAAGGCCTCTGATCCTGAAGGCTGGGTTCTGCCCATTGGCTCTGTCACATGGCACCTGGGGAGCCCATCAGAGTGAAGGGGGCAGTAGCTTCACTTTCTTCTAAACAAAGTCCCATTCAAAGGGCTCTCAGATGTGCAGTTCCCAGGCTTCCCTAGAGACAAGGGCCTGGGGAGAGGCTGTTTCATGACAGAACTCACCCATGGAGGTAAAAGCCTTGGAGTTCAAGCAACCCCTGATTCTGTCCTGCCAGCAAGAACTACCAGCCAAAACCCAGAGAGACAGGCAGCTCTATAACTGTTCATGGCCCTAGGACCCCAGAATTCCATGCTTGGGACTATGCCCCCCTGGAAATAGCAGGTGATTTATGCAAAGGGGTTTCTGGCAGGGTGGTTAAAAGAAGGGAGATGGCCAGGTGCGGTGGCTCATGCCTGTAATCCCAGCGCTTTGAGGGCTGAGGCCAGTGGATCACCTGAGGTCAGGAGTTCAAGAGCAGCTTGGCCAACATGGTGAAACCCTATCTCTACTAAAAATACTGGGCGTAGTGGTATGTGCCTGTAATCCCAGCTACTCGGAAGGCTGAAGCAGGAGAATTGCTTGAACCCGGGAGGCAGAAGTTTCAGTGAGCCAAGATAGTGCCACTGTACTCCAACTTGGGCGACAGAGCGATACACTCCATCTCATTTAAAAAAAAAAAAAGAAGGGAGAGGAGGTGGAAATGGTTCCAAATGCAGGGTAGACAGGGCTGCCTGCCTGCCACAGGAGTTTCCATTGCTCCCATTTGAACAGGGTACACTGCTTTCACAGTGCCTTCCCCATTCTGATCTTGTCCGGTCCTCAAAATTATCTGTGCCCATCAGACAAGAGGGCAAAGGACAATTCTTATCCCCCATTTCCATTTTTTTTCTTCTTCTTTTTTGAGAATGAGTCTCGCTCTGTCACTTAGGCTGGAGTGCAGTCATGCAATCTCCGATCACTGCAACCTTCTGCCTTGTGATTCAAGCAATTCTCCTGCCTCAGCCTCCTGATTAGCTGGAATTACAAGTACGTACCACTATGCCTAGCTAAGTTTTGTATTTTTAGTAGAGACAGGGTTTCACCATGTTGGCCAGACTGGTCTGGAACTCCTGACCTCAAGTGATCCTCCCGCCTCAGCATCCCAAAGTGCTAGGATTATAGGTGTGAGCCACTGTGCCCGGCCTCCCCCATTTCTCAAAGGAAGAACCCAAAGCCCAGAGAGGCCAAGTGACTGAATGACCCCAGGTCACACAGCTCCTTAAGATCTAGGGCCAGACCCTAGCCTCCTAAGTTTGTTTTTTTTTTTTGAGATGGAGTCTCGCTCTGTACCCCAGGCTGGAGTGCAGTGGCGCGATCTTGGCTCACTGTAACCTCCGCCTCCCTGGTCCCAGTTCAAGCAATTCTCCTACCTCAGCCTCCCAGGTAGCTGGGATTATAGGCACGAGCCACCATGCCCAGCTAATTTTTGTATTTTTTAGTAGAGATGGGGTTTCACTATGTTGGCCAGTCTGGTCTTGAACTCCTAACCTCATGATCTGCTCGGCTCAGCCTCCCAAAGTGCTGGCATTACAGGTGTGAGCCACTGCACCCTGCCGCCTCCTAAATTTTAATCCAGTGCTCTTTTCACTACCCTAGGCCATGTTTATGAAGTGAACAGTAAAAAGGACACGTATGTTGAAGTCTGGAGTCTGGTGTGAAAGAACATTGAGGATGCAGATCAGCCCATGAGATGGGAGATGAGGGGAGGCCTACCTGTAAACTCTTCAAAGAAAACTCCTAACTTGGCTGGACACAGTGGCTTATACCTGTAATCCTAGCACTTTGGGAGGCCAAGGTAGGAGGATCACTTGAACCCGGGAGTTCAAAACCAGCCTGGGCAACATGGTGAAACCCCGTCTCTATTATTAAAAATAATAATAAAATAAAATAATATAAGAAAGAGAAATTCCTAACTTTATAGGAATCACTGGTGCTTGTCCCACTCAGGGCCCCTTTTCCACCTGGCTCTTCTGGGTAAAATCACTTTAAGGAGGTAAAAACCGTGATTACCTCCTGGGGATGGCAGAGCACTTAGGAGACATGTCAGAGTGCTGAGACTGGACTCCTGTAGCTAGAAGATGCAGTGCCACCGTCATAATTTCATATTTGGAAAACTAGAATTAAGTACCTGTCATTTTTGTAATTCAGACCACAGTAAGTAAAGCTGGAAGAAACCTCCATGGCTGGGAGAGATGCACAGAAACTCAGCAAAGAATTTTTTTTTTTTTTTTGAGACAGAATTTCACTCTGTTGCCCAGGCTGGAGTGCAGTGGTTTGATCTTGGCTCACCGCAACCTCCGCCTCCCAGTTTCAAGCAATTCTTGTGCCTCAGCCTCCCAAGTAGCTGGAAACTACGGATGTGTGCCACCACGCCCGGCTAATTTTTGTATTTTTAGTAGAGACGTGGTTTCACCATGTTGGCCAGGCTGGTCTCCCAACTCCTGACCTCAAGTGATCCACCTGTCTTGGCCTCCCAGAGTGCTGGGATTACAGGCGTGAGCTACTGCGCCGGCCCCAGCAAAGTCTTAAGCAGGATAAAGCTCCCTTCCCCCAGGGGAGGAGGGAATGTCTGGAATTCCAGAGTCTGAGATTGGGGCTGGTTGGGGGTTGAAATAGGTTGAGAAAATATGAACTAAATGCCCTTTAAGATGTTCTGAATTCTGCCAGTCTGTGTGAAATCCTCCTGCTGATTATTGATCATTGGAAGGGAATTTTCAGTGTGATGTGAAGTGAGAATGTCTTGCTCCTTTTGAGGATCCCCCCGCCACCCCATACACACAGAGGGCAACCTCTAGACGGAATGAATTTTTTTTTTTGAGATAGGGTCTTGCTCTCTTGCCCAGGTTGGAGTGCAGTGGCATCCTCAGGGCTCACTGCAGCTTCTACCCACCAGGCTCAAGTGATCCTCCTACCTCAGGCTCCCAAGTAGCTAGGGCTATAGGCGCATGCCATCACACCAGCTAATTTTTCTATTTTTTGTAGAGATGAGGTTTCACCTTGTTGCCTAGCTGGTCTTGAACCCCTGGGGTCAAGCAATCCACCCACCTCCATCTTTCAAACTGCTGGGATTACAGGCATGAGCCACTGCGCCCAGCCCTCAGAATGAATTTTTAACCCTGGTTCTGACTACTGAATTGCAACAGCTCTGGCCACAGTCGAAGCCCCTGCCCCACACTCAGAGATTTAGAGAAGACCAGATGCCAGGCTGCTTTGGGGTTCCAAAAGGTGAGGAGCCCACCCTTCCTCTCCCTGGGGACTGGCCTTCTCCTAGGTGGGTCCCCTGGAGCCCTGGTGCCTCCCCAGCTCCTTTTAGTCATCCCATAAACATGCTTTGGGTGCCAACACCCCTCCCCACCTCTGAGCCCCCTCTTCCTTGTCAATGCCAATTTCCTTCCAAGGATCCTCCTGTTCTTTCTTCCTGCTGGCTGTCTCCCCACCACTTCCTGGCAGAGCCCCAATGAACCCCATTGCCTCTGCTTAGTTGATCTCTCTCTCTCCTTCTCTCTCAGCGGCTGTCTGGCCCTGCGACCACCCTTTGCTTCTGGGAATTCTCTTTGCTCCCAGCCTCTTTCTGTTGATTTTGCCTGTTTCTCTTCTCACTTATTTCTTCATTCATGTATTAGGACTTAGCACAATTATTATTAATCATTTTTCCAAAATGTCTTATTTAATATCCATATGCCTCTTGTACTGTGAATTCCAAGAAGGCAGAATCTGGGTCTTTCTCACACATCCTGGCACCTAGATTTTTGGTAAATAGGTGAATGGATGCACTTGTCCTCCCCTTCCTTGGCCTTTCCAGTCGGGCTGGCTGTCCATTCCCTGATTCCTGAGAACAAGCTGCAAACACTGAGAGCTCTGCTTTGAACCAGTGACTGGGCTGTGGGCTGACCTGCCTTGTGGGCTTAACTCCCTCCTTTCTGCCTTTTTTTTTTTTTTCCTTTTTTTTAGAGACAAGGCCTTGCTTTGTCATCCAAGCTGAGTACAATGGCCTGATCATAGCTCACTGCATCCTTGAATTCCCAGGCTTAGCCTCAGCCTCATGAGTAGTTGGGACTGGGACTATAGCTGACCACTACCATGCCTGGCTAATTTTTATTTTTTAAATTAATTTTAATAATTTTTTTGAGATGATATCGCGCTCTGTAAGCCAGGCTGGAGTGCAGTGGCACAGTCTCGGCTCACTACAACCTCTGCCTCCTGGGTTCAAGTGATTCTCCTGCCTCAGCCTCCTGAGTAGCTGGGATTACAGGTGTTCGCCACTATGCCTGGCTAATTTTTGTATTTTTAGTAGAGACAGGGTTTCACTGTGTTGGCCAGGCTGGTCTCAAACTCCTGACCTCATGATATGCCTGTCTCGGCTTCCCAAAGTGCTGGGATTAAAGGTGTGAGCCACCACGCCTAGCCCCCTAGTTAATTTTTAAAAAACCTTTGTTGTAGGAATGGGGTCTTACTCTGTTGCCCACATTGGTCTCAAACTCCTAGGCTCAAGCATTCCCCCAGCCTTGGCCACCCAAGTAGCTGGGACTACAGACATGTGCCACTATGCCCAGCTTATTTTTTGTTTTATTCTTGTAGAAATGGGGGTCTCACTATGTTGCCCAGGCTGGTCTTGAACTCCTGGACTCAAGCAATCTGCCCACTCTGGCCTCCCAAAGTGCTGGGATTATAGGTGTGAGCCACCATGCCCCAACCTGCTTTTATTTTTATTTTTTTGAGATGGAGTCTCGCTCTGTCACTGGAGTACAGTGGCACGACCTCAGCTCACTGCACCCTCCGCCTCCCGGGCTCAAGTGATTCTCCTAACACAGCCTCCTGAGTAGCTGGGACTACAGGCATGTGCCACCACACCCAGCTAATTTTTGTATTTTTTAGTAGAGACAGGGTTTCACCATATTGGCCAGGATGGTCTCAATCTCTTGATCTCGTGATCTGCTGGCCGCGGCCTCTGAAAGTGCTGGGATTACAGGTGCGAGCCACTGCTCCAGCCTCTTTTTTTTTTTTGAGATGGAGTTTTACTGTTGCCAAGGCTGGAGTGTGGAGTGCAGTGGCACTATCTCGACTCACTGCAACCCTTGCCTCCTGAGTTCAACTGATTCTCTTGCCTTGGCCTCCCAAGTAGCTGTGATTACAGGCACGCGCCACCATGCCCAGCTAATTTTTGTGTTTTTAGTAGACATGGGGTTTCACTGTGTTGACCAGGCTGGTCTCGAACTCTTGACCTCAGGTGAACCACCCTCCCTGCCCTCCCAAAGTGCTGAGATTATAGGCGTGAGCCACTGCAGCCAGCCCCTATTATTTTCATTTACACACATTCCCTTCTAGAATTGCTTGGTATGAAAGAAAAAATATTTTTTGCAATCATGGTGCATCACACAATCATGTATTCTACTTTAAACTTTTTTAAAAAAATTCTTGAAAATTTAGTTTCGCATGTCACTACCGTCTCTGTTGATATCATTTTAAAGGGCTACACAACACTCCCTTGTATTTTTCTTTTATTATTTTTGAGATGGAGTCTGGCTTTGTCACCCAGGCTAGAGTGCAGTGGGGTGATCTCCACTCACTACAACCTCTGCCTCTGAGGTTCAAGCAATTCTCCTGTCTCAGCCTCCCAAGTAGTGGGGATTACAGGCACCCGCCACTATGCCTGGCTAATTTTTGTATTTTTAGTAGAGATGGGGTTTTACCCTGTTTGCCAGGCTGGTCTCAAACTCCTGACCTCCTGATCCGCCCACCTTGGCCTCTCAAGGTGCTGGGATTAAAGCGTGAGCCACCGTGCCCAGCCACTGCATTTTTCTTTTGTTTGCTTTTTTTCTTCTTTACAATTTACCCTCCTACATTTCTTGGCTGTTGACTTTTATTTGTTGTTTCCCTCCCTGTTGATTTTACCCAAGCTCCTGGCATGGCAGGGCTATGCAAGTTCTCACCAATTCTTTCCTCTTCCGTACTGCACTTGGCTCTTTTAAGCCTAACCTGTCCTCCCACCCCTGTGGGGGCTCTCAGGTCCCTTTTAGTAAACAAGGACAGGCTCTGCCCTACCACCTCACAGAGGCACAGAAGCACTGTTCAAACACACATGCCCATGACATTGCCACCCACAGACTAGGAACAAAGACAGTTGAGTCTTAAGTCCTCTTGGAGACACAAGGTCTTCAAAGCTTGCCAGCAAATGTCAGTGATAATCGTGTTCTTTGCCAGGGCCTAGAGAAGGCAAAGCAGCAGCAGGGGTGGTGGGATGCAGTAACCCAGCAGGCACTTCTAACTCTACTTTGATTCTAACACTTCTGCAGCTGCCAATTTTTTTTTTTTTTTCTTAAGAGACAAGGTCTCTGACTGGGCGCCGTGGCTCACACCTGTAATCCCAGCACTTTGGGTGGCTGAGGCAGATGGATCACCTGAGATCAGGAGTTTGAGACCAGCCTGGCCAACAGTGAAACCCTATCTACTAAAAATACAAATATTAGCTGGGCATAGTGGCGTGAGCCTGTAATCTCAGTTACTTCGTGGCTGAGGCAGGAGAATCACTTGAACCCGGGACGCAGAGGTTGCAGTGAGCCGAGATTGTGCCACTGCACTCCAGCCTGGGCAACAGAGCGAGACCCTGTCTAAAAAAAAAAAAGAGACAAGGTCTCACTCATTGCCCAGGCTGGAGTGCAGTGGCATGATTATAGCTCACTGCAGCATCCAACTCCCAGGAGCACCCTCCAACTCCTGGGCTCAAGTGATCCTCCTGCCTTGGCCTCCCAAGTAGCTGGGACTACAGGTGTGTACCACCACATCCACCTTATTTTTTATTTTCTGTAGGGATTGGGCCTTCCTATGTTTCACAGGCTGGAGTGGCTGCCAATGTTAATTAAACCTTAGGGTCTCCTCAGAGGATTTAATTGGCACCAAGTGGAAAGATTTCATCCAGTCCAGCAGGATCACTGTATAGATGGGAAAACTGAGGCCCTGAGAGGTGAGGCAGTAGGCCTAGGAACACCATTCTGGATGGCCCCTGAGCTGTTTTCAAAGCACCCCTGAAAGAGTGCTTTCAAGATCTGAAACCAGAAAAACAGTAGTTAGTTACTCAAGGGAGATGAATTTTCACCTGGCATTACATTCTGAAAAATTTGAAAAACTGCCTCCGTCTTTTCAGATCCTTTAAACCAGGATTTTCATGTGAGGCCTGAACTCCAGTCCAGGTGGGTGGGAGGTATGGATGACTAAGTGAAGGTGCGAGGGGCTCTGTGAACAGGAATGGGCAAGGCTAGTAAATCCTAGGAACCTCTAACCCACCTTACTTTGCTCCAGGGACAAGCACTGGGCCTGAGGAGTTCAGGGAGGTCCCTGGCAAATGCCTCCAGGAAGAAACAGCCTTCCTGCTGCCTGTCAGGATGGCTGATCCTGGGCCTGATCTTAGCTAATTTCAGCAGCTCGACAGGAGGACACCACCCCCGTATCTGTTCTGCATCTCAAATGCACCAAGAGAGCTGGCAAGGCAGAGGGATTGCTATTGATTTTCACTTGTGCAGGCTGACCTAACAAAACCAATCGGTCAAGTGCCTGTCTGCCTCTGCCTTAAACTCTCATCCTAAGCACGTGCAAATAAATTGCACCAGCATCCAGGGTGATTTGTCAAGGTCCAGCTAGGCATGGACCCTGGCTTCTGCTGATAGGACAAGACTCCAGGCTAGGCTGGGCTCGGTTAGCCTAGTCAGTGCCCCACTGTTGACTTGCCATTGACTGACACCACATGGGGTGGCCTGGGAATGGAGGGGCCTGGCAGCTGCTGCTACACTAGGAGCTGGAGGGCCATGCCTGGGAGGGACTTTGAGGAGCCAGGCCCCTACTCACTTTGACAGGGTTTGGCAGTGACATTCTTGTTTCTTTTATTTAATTAATTAATTTATTTATTTTTAAAAAGAGAGGGTTTCACCATGTTGGCCAGGTAGATCTCGAACTCCTGACCCCAAGTGATCCACCCGCCTTGGCCTCCCAAAGTGCTGGGATTACAGGCGTGAGCCACTGCGCCCAGCCCTTACTTCTTAAGGTTTCTGTCTGAACTCTCGATTTGGGAGGATTTATTAGTATAGATACAGCCACGAGGTGCTGAGTTTGCGTACTGCCTCTGCCACTGGCTCAGTGTCCTTGGGCCTGTTGTGAGATGGGAGGTGATACCATGTATGGGGGTCTAGAGCCCTATAAAGGCCAGGGTTCAGACTAAGTGTGCAATCCCATTCTGTCACTTCCTAGCTGTGGCCTGGGCAGGCGCCTTCAGCCCTCGGTGCCTCACTTTCCTCATTTAGTACATACTACAGGGCTGCAAATGGTACCTACCTCCTACAGTGGAGCTGTTAGAACTGAATGAGAAAATGGAAAGGACCCCAGGGGCTCACCCTAATGAGCCCTTCATACCATAAGCAAGGACTGGAGGCTCAGAGAAGGGGGTGATATTCTCAGGGCCACACAGCAAGGCAGGGCAGCATTAGGGGGTTTATGGGAGCCACAAGCAGGAAAGGCTGACAGAGCACAGTGACCATCCTGCCCTCCAGCTGGCAGCTGTCCCTCAAGAATGAGACACAGGGATTGTGGTTCATGGGTATATCTTCATTTGAAAGGGTCAAATGTTTTATTAGCAAGCCTTTTTCTGTTTTTGAATATACAGGTTTCCTGCTGTCCAGGGTAAAGGGGAAGTAGTATCTTGTTGCCCGAGGTTTGGGGTGCTTGCCTTGGGGCTCCATCCCCATCCGTTTCCCGCCAGCACAGCTGGGGGAAGGCGCCTGCTTGCCGGCCCCATGGATTCTTCCGCTGTGGGATAAGGCACTGTGTGTTCTGTAGGAAGGCGCTCGTGGCTGGCTGGTAGATGAGAGGCGGCCTTCTCAGGGGCTGCAAAGCTGAGGCTGTTGAGGGGTCGAGTTGATCTGGCAGGGGGCCACCTGGTAAGGAGGCCCCAGGTGATGGGAGCGCGGCCTGGAGAGTCTGGCGCCGCTGCCTCCCCGCTGGCCCTACACCAGCCCTCAAGATGGGATCATTCCTTTGCTCCTCTTGCGGTCGGCCATGGTTCTCCGGTTGTGGTTGGCTCTTGTCGCCTTGTTGGCTTCCTTCTTCCTGCGTTCCTGGGTTGTCTCACGGCTCTGCCCATGGCCCCGGGGGCTGCCGGCCACTGCTGTTGAGCTGTCATGCCGGTACCTGAGGGAGGAACAACCCACCCCACAAGAACCTGTCAGGCAGAAGAGGCTCTGGCGGGGAAAGCCCACAGCCTGCCTTGGTGTTCACTGGGAGAGGACACACAGACTGGGCCAGGTCACCCATGTCCCAACTTCAGATGGAAGGAGAAATGGAGCCTGGCAGGGCTATGGGGCTCTGGCCAGCCCCAAGCCTAGTGTTTTCTCTTCTCTGGGCCTTGCTTCCAGGTGCGCCCATCACTCCGTGTAGCGGAGGAAAAGCTGGAGGGCTGATGCAGCCCACGGAAAATGGGAAGGGCTTTGGTCGGGTCTCCTCCTTTCTCCATCTGGGGCCACATACTGCAGCTGAGATATTACTCCTGTTTTCTACCCTAGAGCCTTGCCTGGTGACCTCCAAGGACCAAGTGCACTCACAGATGTAACCTAGGGCCCTTTCAGACCATCTCAACCCCTGGGATTTGCCAGAGCTCTGCACTCAGGGGGCTGGGATGGATGAGAAGTCAGGGTTGCTCTGCTCCCAACAACCTTCTCCCCACTGCCTTCAGAATGAAACCCAAATGCCTTCCCTGCCTTCTGCATCCAGTAGACAGTACGGCATGAAGCCTAGGGCTGGGATGGGGGAGTGGGCTTCTCCTGGCTTGCCCTTAGGTGGAGGCGGATCCTTGGACTTTCTGGATGTTTCCTCGCTGGGAAGATGTGGGGCCTGGATGAAGAGTCTCTGGCTACTGATCTCAGCTCCCCTCAAAGATCCCTCTTCTGATCATGTCTGCTTTCTTACCTTTCTGCCCTCATATGACAAACTCCTCTGTGCCCTTTTTACCCTTAGGGACCCAGCTCAAGTGCCCCGTCACTTCCATACCTCTATCAGCCAGAAAGGATGTGTGTCTGTCTGAGCTCTCTCACATTTACACTCTGCCTGGTATCAGCTACCCCCAGACGCGTTGGGTGATAAATCCCCTCCTGTATTCATCAAGTCATGGTTACGAGTGGGGACCCTGGAGCTGAGCTATCTTGACCCCATCTTTGCTCCATCACCTACTAGCTGTGTGACATTTGGCTGATTACTTAATGTCTCTGGGCCTGAGTTTTTTCATCTGTCAAATGAGGATAGTGATAATGGTAGCTACTTCCCATGGTTGTCGTGGGAACTAAATTAATACAGATGGAGCACTTAGGGTGTATGTGTGGGTTTCCTGGATGGCTGGCCTTGCCTTCCCTAGATGATGGGAAGGGTCCCCGCAGAAGCAGCCCCTTGAATGCTCACCCTTTCTTGGCGAGAAAGGCCATGCGCCTGGCTTCTGCCTTCTCTCTCAGCACCGCAGGGTCCTGCACGAAATGGTCAGGCTGTGGAAGGGAGAGGAGACCAAATCTGGAGTCAGAACCTGGCCCTGAAAACACCTGTATTTGTCACCCTGGTGTGGGGCATGAGGGATCCCAGGCTGCTGCCCCTATCACATGAGCAGTACTGCTTTTATCTGTTCTGTATGTTGAGGTTCTAGTTAAGACTTCATTCAAATAAAAAGTTTAGCTAATAGAAAGTAGAATTTTCTAAGCTACTGGTTCCAGGTGACTTCCCAGGGCCCTTGGGCTCTCTAACTCCTCTCTGATTTTAAGGATTGCCATCCTGGGCACAGTGCCGGTAACTGCCCTTCTCCCGACCCCTGGCTCCTGGGCCTAATAATGAAGACCTGGCAGCTCAGAGGCCCTGCCTTTAATCTGTCCCCTGGGCCCTCACTAGTGGGCAGCAGAAGTGAGTTCTAAGCCAGCAGCTCTCCAAGCAGATATCCTGGGCTCAAAGGGACTCCTCCTGTCCCTGCCAGTGATTCTGGGGCTGCCTCAGGGCCAGATGCAGGGAGGGGTGAGGGGCACTTCTAATTCACCCTTCAGAACCGCACTCCCCGCTTCATCTGCCACCTGCCAGGGAGGTACCTTGGGAGCCTCCTCGTCAGCCTCCTCTTCCTCGTCGTTGTCCTCCTCCTGCCCTTCTCTAGGCACTTTGGTTCTCAGCACCTGAGGGATGGTGAATGGCCTGAAGGTGTGGAGAGAAAGTGAAATCAAAGAACAGCTAGAGCCGCTAGGGGAGGGAACCTGGCTGGGTGAGGGGGCCATGAGGAGGGCTCATGAGGCTGGGAAAAACCAAAGGGGTTTCAAGCCAGCTTTGCTCCAGCTCCTGGATTCTGTGAGGTTAACAGAATTTGAGATGGGGGTTGAGGGGGAGGCTGAGATGGGGCCATGAGGGTCTTCAGGCCTCTCTTTAGTCAGGACAGTTCTGCTTTGACTTGTATTGGAGAATCATTACACAATTCCACCTGGAAATGTTTTCTTCAATTAAGAAAAATGTTGCTTATAGCCATTACTGGAGATAGTGAAAAAAAAAAGAAAAATGGACTGAGCACAGTGGCTCACACCTGTAATACCAACACTTGGGGAATTTGAGGTGGAGGGATCACTTGAGCCCAGAAGGTTGAGACTGGTCTGGGCAACACAGTGACTCCCACCTCTGCAAAAAATAAGTTAGCCGGGTGTGGTGGTACACACCACACCTGTAGTCCCAGCTACTCAGGAGGCTGAGGTGGGAGGATCACTTGTAGTCCAGGAGGTCAAGGCTGCAGTGAGCCATGATTACACTCCAGCCTGGGTGACAGAGTGAAAACCTGTCTCAAAAAAGAGAAAAAGGCCGGGGGCGGTGGCTCACGCCTGTAATCACAGCACTTTGGGAGGTTGAGGTGGGTGGATCACCTGAGGTCAGGGGTTCAAGACCAGCCTGACCAAAATAATGAAACCTTGTCTCTACTCAAAATAAAAAAGTAGCTGGGTGTGGTAGAATGTACCTATAGTCCCAGCTACTCAGGAGGCTGAGGCAGCAGAATCGCTTGAACCTGGGAGGCAGACATTGCAGTGAGCCGAGATCGCGCCACTGCAGTCCAGCCTGGGCGACAGAGTGAGACTCCATCTCAAAAAAAAGAGAAAAAGAAAAATGCAAAGCTACTGTATGACACTGAATAAATGCTGTCCCATTCAAGGTGGGCTGGGGTGGAGGAGCACTGGATTAGGAGTCAAGAGGACTGGGTTTGGGCCCTCATTCTGCCACTGACTTGCTCACCTATGTAAACAAGAGGGTGAGGGAGCCCCACAGGCCTAAAAGCTGCTCTGCTCTGGAATGCCACCTGCCCTATGGCCTCACCTGCGGCTGATGAGCTCATCGTCTGAGTCTGCATCGTTGGCGCCCACCTGGTTGCCATCGTATGTGTCATCGTACTCATCCTCATAGTAAACATTGTGGTAGGGCAGGCTCTCGCCTGGCTGCAGTAGCACCTGCAATGGCAGAAGCATGGGTTAGAGGAACTCAGGGGCTGTCCTGGTCTCCCCAGCCCAGCAGAGGCCCAGCTTGGTGGCCTACCTCCTCCACCACCACGCTGTACTGCTCATAGCGCTGCCGCTGCGCTGCCACTGTGCGCTTGTCATTCAGCAAACTCCGTGTGTTCTCCTCTTTCCTGGTGCTGAGAGGGAACAGCAGAGAAAGAGAAAGGAAAACCATCAGGCTTGGAACTACTGCAGGGTATGGAGGGTCCAGAGACCACAGGCTCACTGCTCCACCCCTCAGAATGGCACAGAGACAAATGAAATCAAGCATTGGTGAGGGCGTGGGAGGGTGAAACTCTCACTGCTGCTGATGCCCATGAGGATGGCTCCAGCCACTTTTAGAGAGCATCCCAAGAGCCACTGTTATTTTTAGATGAAGTCTTGCTGTCGCCCAGGCTGGAGTACAGTGGCCTGATCTTGGCTCACTTCAACCTCCACCTCCCAGGTTCAAGCGATTCTCCTGCCTCAGCCTCCCGAGTAGCTGGGACTACAGGCACGCACCATCATGCCTGGCAAATTTTTGTATTTTTAGTAGAGACAGGGTTTCACCATGTTGGCCAGGCTGGCCTCAAACTCCTGATCTCAAGTGATCTGTCCACCTTGGCTTCCCAAAGTGTTGAGATTACAGGCATGAGCCACCACACCTGGCCAAGAGCCACTGTTAAAAGGTAAACTGGGGCTAGGTGTGGTGGCAGGCACCTGTAATCCCAGCTACTCAGGAGGCTGAGGCAGAGAACTGCTTGAACCCGGGAGGCAGAGGTTGCAGTGAGCAGAGATCATGCTACTGCACTCCAGCCTGGACGACAGAGAGAGACTCTGTCTCAAAAAAAGTAAAATGTGCTTACCTTTTGATCAGGATATTTCCTGTCAAGGCATCTACCCTAAAGAGATGCTGGCTGTGTGTACAGAGGTCTGATTAAAGATTTTCTTTTCAGCATTGTTTGCAACAGTGAAAAATGGAAAGCAACTAATGTCCATCATGAGTGAAAGAGCCAAATGAACTGTGCCACATCTGTATTACAGATCGCTGTGTGGTAGCTGTCAAGACAGTGATCTATTTGTGCTGATGTGGAAAGAATTCTCTTATTCCCAAGGAAAAAAAGCAAACCAGACTAACTCTTCTATGACCACACATCTATGCATGACAAGGCAGAGAGAAGGCTAGTAAGCCCCACACCAAATGATGATGGTTACTGCTTGGAAGCACCTGAAGTTGTCTAAATTTTTTTTTTTTGCTACAGGCTAGAATGCAGTGGTATGATCTGGGCTCACTGCAACCTCCGCCTCCTGAGCTCAAGCAATTTTCGTGCCTCAGCCTCCTCAATAGCTGGGAGTACAGATGCATGCCACCATACCCAGGTAATTTTTGTATTTTTTTATAGAGATGGGTTATCTGCCATGTTAGCTAGGCTGGTCTGGAACTCCTGGCCTCAAGTGATCCGCCTGCCTCAACCTCCCAAAATGGTAGAATTACAGGCATGAGCCACTGTGCCCTGCCTAAATTTAAATTTTTTGTAGAGACAGGGTCTCACCATATTGCCCAGGCTGGTCTTGAACTCCTGGGCTCAAGTGATCCTCTACTTCCGCCTCCCAAAGTGCTGGGATTACAGGTGTGAGCTACTGTGCCCAGCCTGGATCTCTTAAACAAAAATTTTTTTCATTTAAAAATTTTTATTTATTTATTGTTTTTTCCAAAATGACCTTTGTTGCCAACAAACAAAAATTTAAGAAGCAGCAAGGCCACACGTGGCTTTCTTACTGAGCTCAAGGGAGCCCTAGGGACCTTTGGGGTACAAGAAAAGGGGGGGGCCCAGTACTCTTCCTGTCACCCCCACCTCACCACAGTGGCCTTCTTTTTCACAGCTCAAGTTCCCATGTAAAATTTCACTGGAAGAATAATAGTTTGGAAAACTAACTCCTGTCATGTCACAGGTGAGGACACTCAGGTGCACTGGAGGTGGGAAGGGAGATGTTTGGGTCACAGTGAGCTGCAGCACAGCCACAAGAAGGAATGAGGGCTCTCAACCTGTGGCTTTGCAAACCCGTGAAAAAACCTGGCTTGTCAGAAACATACCCTGGCCTGTGGAATGTAGCTTCTAGCCCTGCTGGAGAAAATCAATATGAGACGCCAGGCAAGAAAATCAAGCTTAGCTGTGAAATCGGGTCTCTGGAATGTATCAAGGGTAAGATAAAAAGAAGAGACACAAAGCCAAACACAGCTTCCATAAAAATCTTCTATTAACTGGCTTTTGGTGCAGGGAGGGGCAGGCATCTGAGTCCATCTCAGTCTGTTGGGCTGTCTGCCTGGCAGCCCAGGGCAGGTCAGGACTGCAGCCTCCAGCATGGCAGGCTAGGGTTTGCCTCCCTTCAAGTCTTTATTAAGGACCCGCTCCGTGCCAGGCAGGGTATGAGGCTGAGTTGGGGAGAGATTCAGAAATGAAGAAAATATAGATCTGCCCTCATGAACTCAGTGTAGTAGGGGTGACAGACCAGTCAACACAAAATGTGCTGAACAGAGGCCTTGGAAGAAAAGGAATGAACTTGGTTCAGGAGGTCTGGTGGGGTATCTATAGGAGGCGGTAATGGAGGCTCCATGGTAGGGGGCTACTTGATTGGACCAGGAGCCTCAGAGTATGGCAGGAGGGATGGTGCACTTGATTTAGACTAAGGAGAAATCTCGGTTCAAAGAAATCTTTCACATCCACCAGAGAAGGGGCCTGTGACTGTGACCTTGGCCCTGTACCTGGCTTTCTTTGCTAAGTGGGAGGTAGAGAGGAAGTAAAAGGGGCCCAAGCTTGTTCAGGTGGTAGGTGCCAGTGGTAGGAGCACACCCATGCATTGGACACATTTCCTAAGGGCCTAATAGGCCCAGGACCTGCACTGGGCCAGGAGATGGAGGACAAACAAGAGGCATCACCATCCTTTCTGCTACACTTTCAGCTTCTGGTCCATCCCGTCCTTAGTTCTGCACAGTGGGGCAGTTCTTTTGTGCTGTGTGGCCTCTGATTATGTGGCTCCCTGGCAGAGCCAGGCCTGGCAAGCTCCACCCACCCTATCTGTGGGTGGGACAGCGAAGCCTGGGCACCTGGGCAGCCTGTCCAGGGAGATGCAACCTTGTACCCATGACCTCACGTAGAGCCAGGAAGGAAAAAGAAAATTTAGGAGAGGCCGGGCGCGGTGGCTCATGCCTGTAATCCTAGCACTCTGGGAGGCCGAGGCGGGTGGATCACCTGAGGTCAGGAGTTCAAGACCAGCCTGACCAACATGGTAAAACTCCGTCTTTTAAAAAAAGAAAGAAAGAAAGAAAAATCAGGAGAAAAGCCAGCCGGGAGAAAATCCATCAGAGGCCAGAACTTCAGTCCGGCCTGGAAACACAGGCAACGCTGGCTGCAGAGACTCTCTGGAGGAGGTAGCTTGCTTGGCCTCCAAGATGGAAGCAAGCCCAGAGAATCTGCAGGCTCCCCTGAAACCTTGCCACCTCTCCCTTGCTCATCTCTTGAAGCCTGTCCTTCAAGGCCCAATTCAAACTGGTCCTTAGCAGGGTGACTTCTGCCTTTGAACTTCTAAAGAGCCTGCAGAAACAAAAGACCCCTCCTTTTTCAGGTGAAGAATCAGGGGATCCAGAGAGACAGAGCAACCCTCTTAAGGTCACACAGCTACTAACAGCAGACCCAGGGCCAGACACAGGTCTCCTGACTCAGGTCTGCTTTGCTATTTCTTGGGCTGTGTGATCACAGGCAAGTCCCTTATCCTCACTAAGTCTCAGTTCCTTCTCTCGGCACCCACTTCCTGGGTTGATGCAAGAAAGAAATAAGATGACGTATAGAAGCAGATCCAGCACTTGCTGGACTCCACAAAGTGAATCCTGCTTCTTTTACTACAGGACTTTTCAGAGCCTTATGTGCTCTGTGACTCCCCAAAAGGCAGACCAAAGGCACAGACATTTTTTTTTTATTTTTTTGAGGGGGGTACAGAGTTTTGTTCTTGCTGCCCAGGCTGGAGCGCAATGGAGCGATCTTGGCTCACCATGACCTCCGCTTCCTGGGTTCAAGCACTTCTCCTGCCTCAGCCTCATGAGTAGCTGGGATTACAGATGCCCAATACCACGCCCAGCTAATTTTTTGTATTTTTAGTAGAGACAGGGTTTCACCATGTTGGCCAGGCTGGTTTCGAACTCCTGACCTCAGGTGATCTACTCACCTTGGTCTGCCAAAGTGCAGGAATTACAGGCGTGAGCCACCCCACCCAGCCAGCATAGACATTTTTAGAATATATGTTATCTTCCAGGGCACTATGGAATGGTCCAAAGGCATTAGGGGACCCTGCCTCTTGCCCACTGCCTCTTTCACTGGCTATGATATTCCTGCAGCACTTGTATGTCGATGTCTCCCCACAGCCATGCTGCACCTCACCCATGTTCCAAACAGACCCTACATTTTCTTCAGGTCTTTCCACCTTTCCACTTCATACTGGAGCTCCAGGCCTGGACCCTGTAACTCAGTTTTCCTGATGAGATATGAGGGGTATTGGAGACTTCTGGGAAAGGTATCCTAGTCTCTAGGAGAGACACAGGATGACCTGGTCTGGACTATCTCCTGGCACTGTCATGTCTGGAAGCCATAGCAGAAACAGCTGCAGCCCCCCCTGCAGCCTCCAAGGAACTAGTCTGACCATCAAGTGAGGCCCCAAGAGACAGGAAAGATACATCCTAGATGATAGGTCAACCAAGCCTAGACTGCCCTACCTTACAGTGCCCTGTCATGCAAAGGAACAGATTTCCTTACTACTGAATCCACTGAGTGCAGTCTATCTGATTCAACAACACACACATTTTAACTCCAGTACCATCTGCAGTGTCCTGCCTAATTTCTCGTGTGCTTGACAGATGTCTTCTAAGCATGATTAAGACATGTGTCCCTGCTGAAGTTCCTGTGTACCCCACCCCAGCACCTGCCACTCTGTCCTTACTTGTTTAATAGTCTTTCTCATGATCTCTGTGCTATTTGAGGGCAAGGCCTGGGCATCCAGCTCACCGTGTTTCCCTGGTGTCTAGCATAGGATCTAGTGCTAGTAAATCGCTTAATAAATATTTGCTGAATGAATAAATAATGAACACATGAATGGAGACTTTGCCTCTTTGCAATCCGTGGCCCCTGGGCTACCCAGCACAGTGAGTTTCTCCACATGGCAGCCCAGAGGGCCCCAGGAGCAAGGGCACAGCACTCTGGAAACCTGGCTACCTCAATGCCAGCCACTCTGCTGACCCTGAAAACTGGGACCAGCCCCTTGGCAAATGCTCGTAGGTGACTTATGACCTGGGTGGAGTGAGATGAGATCTTATAATACCATGAGTCCTGGGCAAAACCACAGATCAAAGTGAAAGGCCATGTCCAGAGATACCTAATCTCTGTAGGGAACCTACCACCAATCAGGCTCTCTGGATTGGAGCAGGGGGCCAGCCTTCTCCAGCCTGAAGGACCCCTTGTCTGCCCCTTGCCCACCGCTGGAGCTACAGAGGGCCATGCTGGCCTGGAATAGCAGCCAGTGATCCAGGATAACATCTTTGGCCTGGGATCTGGGGATGTCGCAATGATGTAGGATAACATCTCTAGTCTGGGATCTGGGGATGTCGCAATGTGTATGACTAAGCAGTTGCTTCCTGTCCAGCCAGCCAGATGGCTTTATAGTTGCCCTGTGCTGGTTCCCCAAGCCCTCAGCCAGCCAAGCTTTTAGCAATGGACAGCCCTAGGGTGGGGTAACAGCACAAGGCCCTAACTGAAGAAGCAGCTGGCATTTCCATCACTGAGGCTTCTACCACAAGAATGAGGCTAGCTGGTCTCCTCCCTCTCTGAACCTCACAGTTCCATCCACATGATGGTGAAAGAGCAGCCTGTACTTGTCCAGAGGTCCCCTGATTTCTGGATTCCATGCAGAACTTTGGGGGACTAGAATACATCTTATTTTAGATGTTGCACTCTTCACCATCACAGTAGACTCTGTCCCTCCGATGGGTCACCATTCCAAAGCCAAGTGATCTCTTTTTTTTTTCTCTTGAGACAGAGTCTCACTGTGTCACCCAGGCTGGAGTACAGTGGCATGATCACAGCTCACTGCACCCTTGACCTCCTGGGCTTAAGGGATCTTCCCACCTCAGCCTCCAGAGTAGCTGGAACTATAGGTGTATGCCAGCACACCAGCTAATTTTTGTATTTTTTGTAGATATGGGGTTTTGCCATGTTGTCCAGGCTGGTCTTGAACTTCTGGGCTCAAGTGAGCCACCTGCCTTGGCTTCCTAAAGTGTTCGGATTACAGGCATGAGCTGCTATGCCTGGCCCTGATCTTTTCAAAACATAAAATGTGCCGACCTTGTCAGTTCATGGGACCCTTTGCTGTGCTCACTGTGGCCTCGGGACCACTGCCCCTGTTGCTCACTCTGCTTGGGAAGCTTCTCCTTCCCTCCTTTGCAGAACTGATCCCTCCTCACCCTTCAGCTCTTGGTCCCACGTCATATTCTTAGAGAAGCTTTCCTGCCTGGGGTGAAGCCCTACCAAAGGCTCAGAATTCTGTGCACCTCCAGCTTGTAGTATTTGTTATATCTACAATTTAATGTTGCTTGTTTGATGAGTTGATTAATGCAAACTCCACGTGGGCAGGGGCCGTGTCTGTTTCACTCACCACTACATCCCCAGCATCTAATTAATTCAGAGCCTAGAATGCTCTAAGTATTGGACAAATATTTGTTGAACAAATGAATAAATCATGAACGGACTTTTCAATGCCAAAACAGTAGGAAGGACATAAACTAAAAATAAATAGAAAGGCCTTAAAATGGAATATGTTCACCTTCTGAAAAGCTCACTCAAAGTCCTTAATTTTCTCATTTTGTCACAGCCTGGGGAAAATCAGGTCAAAGAGTGGTTTCTGGGAAGCACTGTCCACCAGTGATTTGATGGTTAACACATTCAAAGATGTAAGAAGAAGGGAATAGGGGGATAGTTTTGGCCCTTCTAACCTTTTGCTACCAACAAGGGGGATTCACTAACAGGCTCCCTGCACAGAGGTCAGAACCTGAAGCCTGATCATTAGAGAACCTGCTCCTACCCACTGGATGTGCACAGGTCCAGGGTTGTGAAGGGATCCCTGTGCTGAAACTCCATGGCCAGTTCTGCCAAGATGGAGCCCTTGGTTTCCCTTGTGTCCTCTCTGCACTTCCAAAATTGGGGTATTGGAACCCTGTGGCCCACTGCACTCACCTCTTGCCCTTGTGCACCCGGCTCAGGTCTACCGAGTCCCTGCTAAACACATCAAACTCATCATTCTGGAAGACGTTGTGGCGAGATGTCAGCAGGGGTGTCGGGTCTGGTTTCATTTCTCTGGGTAGGGGACACAGAGATTAATTTAAGGAGGCCCTGCCAGCTGATGCCCACCTGTACCCCACTTCCCCCTGCTGTGTTAAATCCATCGGATTTTTCAATCCCTTTGCAACAGCCACTCCTAGGACACAATCTCAAAACCTCGTAGGGGGAGATAAGCCCCTGCCCGATCTGGCCCCTGCCTGGGTATACAGCCACACCTCAAACAAAGCTCCCCCTCATTCCCTGCATACCATTCACACAGGTTTTCCTTTTGTTTCTTAAAAGTGCTATCCCTCATTTAATGCTCACAATAGTCCTATGAGGTCAATAGTCACAGATCACTCCATGTCATTGTACCTCAGTGCCCTCATCTGTAAAATGTGGCTAAGAAAGCTAAGGAACTTGTCCAAAGGCACAAAGCTAACTTCACTCATTCATGTGGTAAACATCATTTGTTCATGGAAGAAACACCCTTTTGGGCACTGGTTCTGTCCCATGGGGCCTTCAGGGCAGCAGTGGGCCAAACTCAGAAATGGTAGGTGTGATGAAAGGGAGAAGCTCTGGCCATCCTCTCTCGCAAATCTACTGGGAAGGTGGTAACGACAGGGGCAGGTCAGGAATGTAGGGGGCTCAGAAGGGCTTACCAATCCCGTGTCACATCCCTGAAGACACATCCATGGCTCTTCCCACAAAGTGTGGCAGGGATGTGTACACTCTCTGCCCTGCCTGGGGCAAGTGAAAAACTCCTGCGGTGCCTAAGGTTTTTATGTTTCCCCAAAGAGGACTTTAAAAGGCCAGGAAATACCATGGTGGGGAAGAGAGAACAAGCTGAGTCCTGGGCCATGAATGAGGGAAGGAAGGGGTCCCAACCTGAGGCAGCCTGGGCACCGGCAGCCTCCTCCCACCTGTCTCTCCCACCTGTCTAGGTTGCGGTCCAGCTGGGTGAGGGTGGGGGCCAGCCGCTCCTCCAGGATATTGTTGATCACCTGCTCTGGGTCGTAGTGGTAGTACTCCAGGCAGGCCAGGATGAAGCCCTCACCAAGGTCTGGTAGCAGGTCCTTCACTTGGGAGATGAGTGAGTCCAGCTCCACCCCACACACAGCAAGGCCCACTGCTGCAGCTGCTCCCATGCACTGTAGCGAGAGCCAGAGCCAAGAAGGGGAAGGCTAAGTGGGCCAGTGATAGAGCCTCAGACCCCAAACAGCACTGGACTAGGCATCAGGGATCTGGCTCAAGTCCTGGCCCTACTCCTCCTGCCTGTGGGAACTTCACCAAGTGACTCAAGTCTTTCTGAGCCTCAATTTCCTTCTCTGTGAAAAAGGAGGCTCGTGATTGTTATGATTATTATATGCCTGTATCAAAATATTTCATGTAACCTCTAAATATCTACACCTACTACATATCCAGGAAAATAAGCAATAAAAAAGTTAAAAAATTTTAAGGCCGGGTGCAGTGGCTCATACCTATAATCCCAGCACTTTGGGAAGCTAAGGCAAGAGGATTACTTGGGCTCAGGAGTTAGAGACCAGCCTGAGCAACACAGTAAGACCCCATCTGTTCAAAAAATTTTACAAATTAGCCAGGTGTGGTGGTATGCACCTGTGGCCCAGCTACTTAGGAGGCTGAGGTAGGAGGATCACTTGATCCCAGGAAGTTGAGGCTGCAGTGAGCTTGATCAAGCCACTGCACTCCAGCCTGGGTGACAGAGCAAGACCCTGTCTCAAAAAATAAAAAATAAAATAAATTAAATTAGGCCGGGCGTAGTGGCTCACGCCTATAATCCCAGCACTTTGGGAGGCTGAGGCAGACAGATTACCTGAGGTCAGGAGCTCTAGACCAGCCTGGCCAACATGGTGAAACCCTGTCTCTACTAAAAAAATAAAAATTAGCTGGGTATGGTGGCAGGCGACTGTAATCCCAGCTACTCGAGAGGCTGAGGCAGGAGAATCTCTTGAACCCGGGAGGTGGAGATTGCAGTGAGGCCGAGATTGTACCACTGTACTCCAGTCTGAGTGACAGAGTGAGACTCCGTCTCCAAAAAAAAATAAATAAATAAAAAATAAAAGGTATATACCACTCATCTCATGGGGTTGTTTCAAATAGTTCAAAGATGTACAAAATCCAGTAAGCACAGTACCTGGCAGAGACCAGGCCCTCCATAAACTGCCCTGGTTTCTACTAATCCTCCCTATTAATCCAAGGTCCTTTTCAACTCTAACTTTGACTGACATTGGAGGTGTACAGCAACCACCAGAGCGGGACTGTGTGGAGATGCTCCCATTTAATTATAATCTCCTTTTTAAGTAAGGGAGATGCATTTTATATATTGCTCAATGTGGCTTAATTGTGTTAGCCTTTTAATTTAAGGAAATTTACAGATCATGATACAAATCTCCATGACTCAGCTAAGAAGAGAAATGGGGAAGAGGGTGGGAAAAGGTGAAGGAGGCCATTGTTCTCCAAGGCCCTGCAGGAATCACAGGGTCTGGGGTCTGGTAGGAAGGACGGTGGCATTTGTTAATGAAGCACTGAATGCCACCCAGGCTCAGCCTATTCCATGTGATAGCTCTGGGAATCCCAACACCTCATAGAGGTAGGCATTGCATCTGTCCCCACCTTATAGATGAGGAACCAAGGTTCGACATGAGTGACATGCGTAAGGCCATACAGCTGCCAAGTGTCAGAACTAGGTCACACCCCTGAGCTGCCAGGCCTGAGTCTGTGTGGTCTTCATCTATCATGTTTCCTCCAACATGCAGGGGAGAGTCCTGAGCTTGGTGGCCAATCAAGACAGGCACAGATTTGGCCAGTCCTGGAAAAGCCTGAAGGGAAGGCACCAGATCCGAGGTATCCACATTTGTTCAGTGGAATCCTGGAGCCCCATGGAGGGGCTTCCAAGAAGGCCAAACCATGGGCTTTGGCGCTGTTCCCAGCAGCAACCAAAAAAGCCCCACTTTTATCTGTTTAGAGGAGAGCTCCGAGAAAGGCTTGTGGAAACGTTCATGGAGTTTCACCTGTTCATTTTATACAGGGGAGGCTGAGGCTTCGATAGTTTAAGCAACTTGCTTTCTCCTCACACCCAGTCCAGCATGCCCCCGGCTTGGGACCCTCTAAAGGTAGCACAGAGCTGACCAGTTGCTTGAGGCTGCCTATTCCCAAAGAAACCTTTTTCCCTGAGTATAAAAGCGAAGGAGGTTTCCTGTTGCCCCAGCCTCTCAGATGGGGCCGAGAAGGGACAAGCAAAGAGGGAAAAGCACCACCCAGACACACACCTCCTCTTCCTCTGAGTTCTCTGGATGTGATGACGCTTGACTGACTGCCTCTGCCGTCACCATGACCCCATTACGCTCCCCATTAGGCTCCTCAGTCACAGATGGGTCTTTAGCATCTGTGGCTTTCCGTCTGTCCACCCCTTCCCATGCACTCTCGACTGCCTGGAGGATGTAGGCAGTCCGCGTCTCATCCCTGTGAGGACTTGTTAAGGGGTCTGTCTTAGGTTCCCAGCTCTGAAGCGGCATAATTCCTCAGTCCCTCCCCAGCACGTGACCACATGATTCCTGCCAGGGGCTTTCTGGGCTATACCCAAATGGGCATCATGGGCACCTGCATTGCATGGCAAAATGGGTCAGAGTATAGCCATTCTGGCTTTATAACCTAGCACCTGCCCCTCAGTAGAAAGCAGCTCTGAGTAAAGACAGGGCCAGGGCTGCCATCAGAGTGTCCTGGGGTGCAGGTTTGGACGAGCCAGCAGCTCCTCTTTTGTACTGACTGCCAGAAGGAGGGCATGGTAGGGCCACTGCCACTGGGCTTCCTGTCCAGTCTGCTGAGGGCATTCTGCAAAGGCTGGGGGTGTCCCCGAAGCAGGACTGAGCAATCTGCTGCAGCCACCAAAATGATTCATAGGCTGATCCTCCCTGTCCTTCCTTCTTGTTGACCACCCTGGGCTCCGTTAAGCCAGAAATCTAAGTCTCCTTCTAAGGGGAAAAATCTCCATTAGCTTCTTCCTGGAATGGGAGCACCTCTGTCTCCCTCACTCTGCTTCTTGTCCAAACCCTCATCATCCATGCTTGGATGCCAGCAACAGCCTCCCCACTGGCCCAAGCCTCACAGTGGTCCTGGGCCAGTCCATTCTCTTCCCTATGCCAGACAGAGCTTTTCCAAAGTATAGAATTGCCCATGTCACCTCCTGCTTCACAGCCCCTGCAGGACAGAGCCTAGTGATGGTCACCCCAGGGCTGTGCACATTGCTGGCCTTCACCTTACCTGCCACACCCCAATTCCTCCTCCTGGGAGACCCCTCCTTAATGACTGCTCCCTGCACTCCATACATGACGTCTGTGGCTCCGAGGAGCCTATTCTGGGAACATTCTTGTCCTTGCCCTTAGCTCCTGGTTTGGTGCTCTCCCATGTTTCTGCTGTTCTTCTGCTTGGATATCACTTCCATCTGATACCCCCACCCAGAGCTCTGCTGGGTGAGGCGCCTCCTCTGGTTTCCTGCCCTCTGAATTCTTCCCATGTGACACTCTATCTAACTACCTGTTTACTTGTCCACCTCCCCTCCTGTTATGAGGAGAGGCTGAGTCCATCTTGGTCACACAGGCCCAGATACTCAGAAAATATACAGGGAAAACAGGACTGCATCTCCCCTGCCCCAAGCATCAGAGCAGTATCTCCTCTAGCAAAGGCGAGGCTGGGGCCTTGGCTGCTCTCCTTGGACAGCTGGCCGACCTGTACCTTCTGGGGCTAAACCTCTCTCCACTCCTCTGGGTTCCAGCAGCCTGTTTCACCTCTGACCTAGTCAAGCCAGGCCCTGTTGCAGTGGGATATGGTAGAAGGATACAAGACTGACGAGGCCTGCTGCAGCAAGCTGATGTCTTCAGCCACGGGGAAGAGTGCATCATAGTCCCGGAGGAACCTGTGGGGCAGAGAGCAGATGGGATGGACCGGGCTGGGGGCACAGGAACACTGTGCTGCTGCAGGCCACTCCCTGTGTCTGCTGCCCAACCTTATTAGAAACATAGTGGGCCTATGCCAGGGGCTGTATCATGTAAGGCCTCTTGGTGACTGGTGGGAGAGGCATGGGCCTGGCTCAGCTTAGCCACACTCACCTCTTCTCCTGCAGCAAGGAGCTGAAGATCTGAAGGAACTCTTCAATGAAGCCCTGAATGTTGTCACAGCTAGAACAGGACATCAGGGAAGATGAGCTCATGCAATGCAAGATGAGCTGCAGCTGCTTTATACACCCCCTGCCCCTCTTCAAGGCTGGGGCCCGATGGAGGAATGAGGCATTTTTCTCAGTTTCTCGTCTCTGTTCAGCCAACCCCAGTGCAGGGGAGGAAGCCAAGATGAAATGATGGAAATGCTCCTGCAGGGCTTGGGGAGGAGACTCTTCCACCAGGAGGCAATTCCTGAGGGCTTACCTGCTTTCTAGGATGGGAAGGAGGCAGATCTGGTTCAGGATGATGTGGAAAATCTCCATTAGCTTCTTCCTGGAATGGGAGAGCCTCTGCCACAGATCACCTAGAAGCCTAGGCCAGAAAGAAAAAAGACATAGGTTTATGAGACAAAAAGGCCTGAGGGGCCGGGTGCAGTGGTTTACACCTGTAATCCCAGCACCTTGGAAGGCTGAGGTGGGAGGATCATTTGAGCCCCAGGAGTTTGAGACCAGCCTGAGCAACTAAGTAAAATCCTGTCTCTAAAAAAATTAAAAAATGAGTCAAGTGTGGTGATGCAGGACTGTAGTTCCAGCTACTGGGGAGGCTAAGGCAGGGGGATTGCATTTGCCTGGGAGGTCGAGGCTGCAGTGAGCCATGATGGCACCACTGCATCCAGCCTGGGTGACAGAGTGAGATGCTGTCTCAAAAAACAAAAAAAAAAAAAAGGAAAAGAAAAGAAAAATAGGCATGGAGGGAGCTTCTCCCCAGCAGTTGCAGGTGCCTTCGTGAAGCAGAGAAGGCCTCACCATTCACTGCTGAGAGCAGCTGGCAAAAGCCACAGGCCCAGAGAAGCCAGCTGGTTCCAGGGCTGCTTCTCAGTTTAAACAGTGGGTCAGGAACCAGCAGGCTGAGTACCAAGAGCGTGGAGTAACAGCTGAGGGAAGGGCTTAAACGCAGGGGCCAGCCATGATGGTGTTTTAGGGGACTGGGTTAATGGACTTAATTGCCTTGGTACAACCAGGACTTTGGGTCAAATCTCCTTCATGCTGTTTAGTAACACCTAACTCTAGTTGTTGCAATCTTTCTTGTTAGGTCCTCACACAATTCTTCACAGAGAATGTATTATTATTATTATTTTTTTGGGGGGGGTTTGTATTTTCTTTTCCTTCTTTTCAGGTAGGTAATGCTGCTAAATATTATTATTATTTTTTAAATGTTAAGAGATTTTTAAAAATGCAGTTTGAGACCAGCCTGGCCAACACATCAAAACCCCATCTCTACAAAAAATACAAAAATTAGCCGAGTGTGGTGGCACGTGCCTGTAATCCCAGCTACTCGGACACTGAGGTGGAAGGACTGATGGAGGTCAGGAGGTCAAGGCTGCAGTGAGCTGTGACTACACCACTGCACTCCAGTCTGGGTGAGACAGTGAGACCCTGTCTCAAACAACAACAAAAAACAAATGCAGAGGCCAGGAAGTGGCTAGGGAGGGATGCAGAAGCCCAAAGCTGCACAGTCCCTGCTTCTTCCCACTTGTCTTAGAGATGGGGATGCTAATGCCTAGGGAAGGCAGGGCCGTGCTCAGGCCTCTCTCCCACAACAACATTCTTCACTTTGTCCCCGCCTCACTTGCTATCTTCAAGCCTCCTCTTCTTAATTGCAGACTCCATTTCAGGAATTGCTGCTTCGTAGAAGGAAGCTAGTCTGTGGAGGCACACACACGGAAAATGCTGGATTAGTTCATAAATACCACACTTTGTAAGAACAGCAAAGCAAACTCCAGGGAGTGGGAAGACCCATTTCTTTTTCCCCACAATTTTCTCCAAGGACCCCCTGGTTCTTCCCTGAGCCAACCCCAGACTGACCCACTGGGGCTGGTCCCAGGAACAGCCTCCTAGGAAGTGACCTATAGCCATGTCCCTCATTCAGATGGGCAACTAAGGCCCAGAGAGGCTCATACTAACAGAGGAATCAGAAGGCCACTCAGGACCCACTGAAGTTTGAGAAGCAGATGCAAGATTACTTGCTTGTAATTTTTTTGTTCAAAAACTGTCAGTTAGCCAGGCAAAGTGGCTCATGCCTGTAATCCCAGCACTTTGGGAGGCTGAGGTGGGAGGATTACTTGAGATCAGGAGTTCAAGACCAGCCTGGCCAACATGGTGAAACCCTGTGTCAACTAAAAACATGAAAATTTTTTAGTAGGCATGGTGGCGCATGCCTGTAATCCCAGCTACTCGGGTGGCTGAGGCGTGAGAATTGTTTGAAGCCAGGGAGGTGGAGGTTGCAGTGAGCCAAGATCGCACCACTGTACTCCAGCCTGGGCAACAGAGTGAGACTGTCTCAAAAAAAAAATTGTGTTAACATGAAAATACAAACACAATATTTGTATTTGGTCAAAATAGGCTAAATGTTCTCATGATTTTTTCCAACCCCAATGGAAATGAGAAAAATATATTAAAATAAAAAAATAATAATTAAAAAATTTAAGAAAAAGTGTATCATATTTTCTATACTGGCTTATAGGTTAAGACAGTTAACACTGTTTCTTTAATTAATTAATTAATTTTTTGAGATGAAGTCTAGTTATATTGCCCAGGCTGGTTTTGAACTCCTGGGCTTAAGCAATCCTTCTGCCTCCCAAGTTGAAATTACAGGTACCTGGCTTAAAACTTCTATAAAATTAACGCTGTGCATGGTGGCTCCTGCCTGTAATCAATCCCAGCACTTTGGGAGGCCAAGGTGGGCAGATCACTTGAGGTCAGAAGTTTGAGACCAGTGTGGTTAACATGGTGAAACCCTGTCTCTACTAAAATATGAAAATTAGCTGGACGTGGGGGCGGGCACATGTAATCCCAGCTACTCGGGAGGCTGAGGCAGGAGAATTGCTTGAATCTGGGAGGCAGAGGTTGCAGTGATCTGAAATCAAGCCACTGTACCCCTAGCCTGGGTGACAGAGTGAGACTCTGTCTCAAAAAAAAAAGAAAGTTATAAAATTAAAAATAATTTATATGAAATTATTTTCAAATAAATATAACTATATTAACAAAAAGAAAATAAACAACTGCTAGCAGCTCCCTACCTCCTATGACAGCAAACCATAATTATTCTCTCTGGTACATCCATACCAGTCACAGTATAGTCTATCTTGCTTTTCACCTTGGCAATTTCACACCACCCCTTCCCAACTCAAATTCAAACTGTCCATCCCAGCTGCACAGCCACTCAACATCCAGAGATCAGCACTCCTGCAGCCCTCTGGCTTTCTCTCAGGCTAATGCTGGCAACTGCTCTCCTCTTCTTTCTCATTCTCCTCCTCCTCCATGCAGCATTCCAGGCTCACCTCCTCCCTGTGCACTTCCTGATCATGCGCACTCATGTGAATTCCTCCTTTCCAGAACTAGATGCACTGCACTTGGAATACACTGCCCTGGCAAGTGAAACTGCAGCTGTCTCTTTTCTGTGGTATAATTCTTCCCCCAAACATCTTAAGCTTCCCAAAGCTGGAACTACAGCTTAAGTGCCTAGGTCAGTGCTGAATTTGGAGCAAGTCCTCTGTAAACACGTGTCTGTCAGTTGGCTGGTTTCTGGCAAGGCATCCTACTGCAATGCTATACATAACAAAGAGTAACTATGCCAAAAAAGGTGGGCCCTGCTAGGCCCACAGCATAGTCCAGAAAATGACAGAGAGGGCAGTTTGGCCTAAACAGGTTCAGCTGTTGCCAAGATAAGTTGCTGATGGGAGAGTAAATTGGAACAACCCCTATGGAGGGCGATTTGGCAAGATCTACGAATATTAAAAATGCACATACCATCTGTCCCTGCTAGTCTACTTCTAGGAATTATTCCTCAGATATACTTGCAAGGTACAAAATGATGTGTGTGCAAAGTTATTCTTTGTAATTTTTGTTTTTTGAGACAGAGTTTCGTTCTGCCATCCAGGCCGGAGGGCAGTGGCACAATTCCTGCTCACCGCAACCTCTGCCTCCTAGGTTCAAGTGATTCTCCCACCTCAGCCTCCCGAGTAGCTGGAATTACAGGCATGTGCCACCACACCCAGCTAATTTCTGTATTTTTAGTAGAGACAGGGTTTCGCCATGTTGGCCAGGTTGCTCTTGAACTCTTGGCCTCAAGTGATCCACCTACCTAGGCCTCCCAAGGTGCTGGGATTACAGGCGTAAGCCACCGCGCCTGGCCTCTGTAGTATATTTTTGTAATAGCAAACAACTGAAAAAATCTAAAGGACCATCTATGGGATCTGGTATTCCATACAGTGGAATTCTACCCAGCCATACCAAAGACATTAGAGAAAGGGTACTTAATGCACTGATATGGGACCACTGTTAAGTAAAATGCAAGCAGTAAATACCCATAATATGCCAGCCTTAACTTTTTTAAAAGGAGGGAGATATATAATGTGCATAGTTACTCATATATGCATATATATTTGCATCTCTCTGGAAAATTCCACAAAAAAACCTAATGATGATATTTGTACGTGAAGAATAGAATTGGGGAAGTGGAAAGGGAGACTTTTCAGTGTGTATTTTATACTTTTTGAGTTTTGAACCATGTGAATGTATTATTTATTCATAAAGTTAAAGGGCAGAAAGAGATATACTCAGCTATACTTAAGTAAATGGGAGAGGAAGGAGGAAAAAGGTTGTTTTGAGAGAGATTTCAACAGAGCTGACTGGGCAACAGTAAACACTTTCAGAGAGTTCTGTGGAAATGAGGTGGCTGCATTTGTTCAGCAGGGTGTTCCTGGCCTCCAGCACAGTTGGAACAAGATGGGTCAGCCCCAGGCTGTTTGTGGGTCAAAGGCAGTGTTGCCTTTAGTCAAAGGTGTTTCCCTTTCTTCCTCCTCACCCAGAGATGGGTACAGCCTCTCCCCTGCCTCTGCTGTCACTTGTAGAAAAGTCAGCTCTTCCAAAACTTACTCCTCCCCCTGTCTCCAAAAAGCCTTTCAAAAGCAATCTGTGCCACATTTGGGGAAACACTTTAACAAAATGGGAAAATGCCTATGATAAGCAAAAATAAGGAGGGTACAAAATTCTAAGAATAGTATGATCTCTAATTTCCTACTTTTCTGGATTTTCCAAATGTCCTAGAAGCACCTGCTGCTTTTATCATGAGAAAAGATACCTTTTTTAAAAAAAGTGAACAGCTACATACCTCTCTCTTCTAGGGAAAATGCTGGGCAGCACATTATCCTAACATTCTCTGGGAGGCTCAACAACCCTAATGTCTGATTTTTATAAGCTGAGGCGACCAGGGAGGGGTCACAGCACCAGCTGCCATCTCTGGCACATGTAAGTGCTAGATAATGTTTTGAATGGGTTAGTAAATGACAGAATGGACAGGCAGCTGAATGGACGGAGTTGGGCAGCTCCCAGAAGCTGCTACAGATGGTGAGGAGAGATGCCTTGCTAGAGTGACGATCAGAGACCACTGGGAAGAGGCCCGTGCCCACAACTGCCAAGCAATATGCAGGTTGCCAGCCTTTTCACCCTGGCCTGGGAATGCCCATGCCCACCCCTTTCTTACTGCATAAGCAACAGATGCTCTTGGTACTAAGAGGGCAAAGTGGGTCTGCCTCCCTGGCTCATATTCTCTTCCACATCTGTCTCCATCCCACCAGGATCTTTCTAATGACTCCTCTGGATAAAAGCCTCCAGAGGCTCCCCACTGCCTACAGCATACAGGACCTGCCAGCACACCCCAGGATCCTCACGATCTGACTTCTACTGACTTACCCAAAGTGGGTTCTTGTTACAGCTTGTTTTCCTGTCATCCTGTGTGTCCCCACCCTCTGCCTCACGTCACAATTCACTCCCCAGCTCTCTCCCAACCACACTCTGGGCCTCTGGATGCTTCACTTCACCTGCCTAGGATGCCCTTCCTGCTATAGGAACCTTTCTTTGTCTGGAAGATACCTGTTCCTTCAAGACATCCTTTGAAGGCCGGGCGCGGTGGCTCAAGCCTGTAATCCCAGCACTTTGGGAGGCCGAGGCGGGTGGATCATGAGGTCAAGAGATCGAGACCATCCTGGTCAACATGGTGAAACCCCGTCTCTACTAACACAAAAAATTAGCTGGGCATGGTGGCTCATGCCTGTAATCCCAGCTACTCAGGAGGCTGAGGCAGGAGAATTGCCTGAACCCAGGAGGCGGAGGTTGCGGTGAGCCGAGATCGCGCCATTGCACTCCAGCCTGGGTAACGAGCGAAACTCCGTCTCAAAAAAAAAAAAAAAAAAAAAAAAAAAGACATCCTTTGAGGGTCATCTCCCAGCCCCACGTTGGAGCACTCCTGTTGTTTTCTTGTGTATGTTCCCCGCTGGGCTACTCTACTAAATTGAAACTACTCTATTCTTGGTTGTGTTGGTTTTTCTTCCCCTCCTCTATCCTGGTCTTGGCCAAAAATGGAAGTGCTTCTAAAACACAGGCTCCACACAAGTAGGAGGCTTATCTGTCATTTTCACTGCTGCATCCCCAAGCTGGAAGAGGGACTGGCACATTCTAAGCATCCAGTAAGTATTTGTTAAATGAGTACATACGCCAGAACCTCTATTTCAACAGCCAGAACTACCGCCATACCTGTAACAAAAGTCATGCTTCTGGAAGGTCTGGCAAGCCAAAGGGAAGATATCCAGAAAGGCCCAGAGTGTGGTGCAGGTATCACAAAGGTAGAGAATAATGTCCTTTAATTCCTGTTGCCAAAAGAATACACTGCATTATTCTCCTCTGCCCACATATACAGATCTGCAGAGCATCTGAGACAACATTAACATAGTCAGAGTCCCAAACAGGCAGGATGTTACATGGGAGGAAGAGAACACTGGAGGTCCTGGACAAAGCCTGGCTGGTCCATCTTCAGAAGTACGATCTGGGTGAGTCACCTAACCTCTCTAAGCCTCAGTTTGCTATGGTAGCTCCAATGGTCTTACACCCAATGATCGCTGGGTTACTTCCAGTTCTGAGATAATACAATTTCTTCTCCTAAGCTAAAGGAAAGCCAACTCTTAAATCTGAAGACATTATAGAAAGAAGAAACATCCGAGGCAGGACAAGAATATTAAGTACATATTCTTGTACTTAATATTTAAAGTTTTTCACATCTTGAAGAGGGTATACAAAACACATTAAGTTTCTTACACACTCTCCTGGTTCTCATGACAACTCTGAAAAGTAGGCTGGGAAGCTGTTGAGAATCTCTATTTTACAGATAAGGAAACTGAGGTTCTGAGGGGTAAAATGATTTGTTCCCACAGTGCCTGCCACATGCCCTTCTGAAACAAGATCACATTCTCCAGGAGGCAGCTCATAGCTGCCTTGTTCCTGTTCTATCTCCAGGGCTTAGTGCAGCACGTGACACATGCTGAGGCTTCCTGAATATCTGCCTTCCATTTGTCATCCCTGTTAGACTCGAAATTCCATGAGCACAGGGGCCAGTCTGCTTTTGTTTACTGCTTTACCTCCAGGCCTAGCACAGTGTCTGGCACATGCTGGGGATTCCTCAATATAAATCCATTGAATGAATGACTGGCTCAATGAATAACATACAAATGAGCATGTCAAACTGAAATAAATGAGGACTCTGAATTCTTATTCCCTGGTTCTTTTCACTACTTTGTAAATGAAGCTCTCAGAGAGAAACGCAAGCCAGCTGAAATGTTCTAAACCTGTGTGATGGGAAATAAATGGCTGCTCACTGCACTGGGGGAAGGGGCCCTGGGCAGGGAAGAGGCCACTGGGTTCTCTACTAGGGCAATCTTCCCAGCCTCCGGGTAGCCAGGCCCTGGTTGGAGGAACCCAGCAGGAAAGAGACTGGGCTGAAGGGCAACATTACCAGGAGAGGCATGTCGTTGGGGGTCAACCGGCCCCTCTCCTCGAGCTTCTGGGGTGTGCTACTGGCCCCATCACCTTGCAAACCACAGTGCTGGAGGATATTGCTGAAGACCTGTGAAAGACAAGAATGGGCTCTCCCACATCATACAGAACCGGGGTTGGAACCCCTGGCCGCAGCCAGGGTCGGGTGATCTGAAAACTGCCTTGGAGTTTCTGAATATTTACCCATGTTTCCAGGATACAAGCTGAGACAATGACCTTCTCTAAGAGTGGGGTCAGACTAAAAACTATGTAAGATGGAGATGATGAGAGCATCCTTCTTGTAAGAGTGTGAAGAGGATTAAAAAGACAACCTGGGGCCAGGTGTGGTGGCTCACTCCTATAATCCCCAAAC
Source organism: Aotus nancymaae (assembly GCF_030222135.1). Lineage (NCBI taxonomy): Eukaryota > Metazoa > Chordata > Mammalia > Primates > Aotidae > Aotus > Aotus nancymaae. Next base: position 4,697,156 of record NW_026988491.1, read on the forward strand.
TTTGGGAGGCCAAGGATGGAGGATCACTTGAGGCCAGAAGTTCAAGACTAGCCTGGGCAACATAGTGAGACCCCCATCTCTACAAAAAATTTTAAATTAGCTGGGCAAGATGGTATGTACCTGTAATCCCAGCTACTTGGGAGGCTGAGGTGGGAGGATCAATTAAGCCCAGGAGTTAGTTCAAGGCTATGATTGCGCCACTGCACTCTAGCCTCGGTGATAGAGCAAGAAACTGTCTTATATAAAAAAAAAAAGCCCCCAGAATCCTGCAGATATTATCTGACTGTACAGGCCACACAAGTATGATAATGAACATTTAAGATATACCTTTAGCAATGCGTAACAAATTTTTAGATCCCCTGTAGATGGCTATTTATGGAAACTACATTGAAACAAAACAAATCAACAGTGAGAGGAAAACAGAGTCCATAGTGGGTACTGAACTGACTGTGCCATCTTTAAGGAGGCTAGCATGTAAGGATTTCAAAACTTACCGTGGACAGTGGATATCGCTTGGTGGTGGGATTATGGGGGAACAATAATGTTCCTCTTTCGTTTCTTTTCCAAATTTTCTACAATGAACAGTATTTTGTGAAATAATTTTGTAAAACCTTAAAGCTCTTTTTTGAGAAACACTGGTCTCTTAGAGGGATAACCTTAGAAGCATATGGCTGTTGGCAAGCAACACAAAATGCAAGCCAAACTCTTTCTGTATGAGCGCCAGCCAGCAACCCTTAGACTTCAGTCTTGTTCAAGTGGGAAAAGGGCAGATTTTAAAGAGGTGTAGTCAAGGGTAAGACAGAGACTGTCTGGGGAAATGGGGGAGTCAGGGAATAAACATTTCCTCAGCTCTTCAAGGAAAGTCAGGGAGGTGGCCTGTCCTCCAAGCTCAACCTCCCCTGGGCAGGGCTAGGAGCTGGTACCTGAAGGATGGTAGGCATGGTTTCATCCAGGTCATTGTAGTAACTTGGCTGCTGTGTAAAGATGTTTCCTAAAAAGAGAAAAGAAAGGTTGGAATTGAGAAAAGGTGGGGGATCAGGGGAGTGAAGAGGACACATTACAAATGGTTGTTAGCATGTTCTGTGACCTTTCTCCCTTTTCCTAATCCTATCTGCAGCCAGGACCTAGGCCGAGTCCTGGCCCCAGGCCCTGCTGGCAGTGAGCTCTGGCCTAGCCTAGAAGCTTCCCCAGGGTGGGGGAGGAAGCTTGCTCAGTATGACTTAACCTTTTAAGCACTTCTGTCTAGTGAATTATGTAAACGACCTGCCCTGGTCAAACCGGCTCACCCTGATGTCCCCAAGGAGTGATCACACTTGGCACCCTGCCTCCTGTGACAGCTTTGGGTCTGAAAGTTGGAGTTAGTCATCCAGGAAAATTAGCACATAGGATCTCTTTGCTCAAGAAACGTGGATGCAATAATCCAGGACTCTCCACCAATGTGAGGAGATTCCAGGGAGATATCTCTCTAGAAATTTCATACCTTTCACTTGTAGATATGCTAACCATACTAATCCATCCTACTCCAAGGTGAGAGGCCTGAGAAGGACTTGGAGATAGATTTACCACACATTTGCAGTTGTTCCTATAAAATGAAGCTTGTCTCCAAGTGTTTACTATTCTCCAAGTGCTGCCGCTATGAGTACATAGGCTCGAGCATATGGTAATTGGAACAGAAACCAAGTGCTCCGGTTGCCCAAATGGTGAGAGAGGGAGGGAGGGAGGGGGAGAGGGAGGATCACAGCTAGCTTGGGGACGTGACAATGTGAAATGCCAATGCCCTTAAGAGGCCAGGGTTCTCATCCCCCTATAATCCCAGCATCTAAGGCTGGCTGACAGTAAGGATGCTCTGAATTTCAGTTGTTCTCTGCCTTTGGGCAGGTCTGTCCTTGATTTCCTTATTGATGGCCCTGCAGCCCTTGCTGGACCCTGGAGGATTTGAAAAATGAATGAGATCAAAAGCCAGATGGGGCAGGGTACGTTAGCAAGTCACTAGGTGGCTGGACTTTCTGTAGGCACTTTCTTGGATGCCACTGCATTTCTTGATTCCGGAAAGCTGAGTTTTACCAGCCCAGACTTGCTCAGCACCTCCCACCTCTAGATACATGCTGATCCCATAACCTGTGGAGGTGTGCCCAGACCATTTGCACCCACCTCCTACTCCTGACAGATAAGGAACGACAGCGCTATCTCCCCACCAAACTCTCTTCTTCCTATAAAAGCCTCCTATCCTACCCTCAAGGTTAAGTCCAAACTCCTGACCATGGCACAAAAGGCCCCACGAGATCTGGCCTCTGTGGACATCCCAAGACACTCTTTCCCCATTCCTCACATTGCACTCCTCCCTTGCACCATTCTCAACCTCAGATGAGCCCTGTCCCCGCCTTCTGTCTGGAGTGCCTTTCTAGAGCTAACTCCACCATAAGGCAAGTATCACCTCCTCCAAGCAGTGCCTCCTGACCCAGGCATTAAGAGAGATCTCCACTCACAATTCCCAGGGCCATACCATGTTCTCCACAACATCCCAACCCCCTCGCATTGGAGAGGCACCCTCTCATGATGCTTCCAGTGCTGCAGTCTGAGGAAAGTAAGGTTTTACATGCATCAGTATAGATCAAATTTCATACTCTGTCTTTGGGGTCTTCTAAGTCCCTTTCCTCACCTTCATCTGATTCTAATGAAAATGACGACCTAACTTTTGATCTCCTAAAGAAATAATACAAATGTAAGGAACAGCAATGGCATCCTTTGAAACGTCTGTTCTCAGATGAAGGTATTTCAGAAACCCAGGGTGAATGGAGATACTGACAAGTAGATCACTGCAGTCCACAATTGGGCCAAGGCCCAAGTCATTCCTGGTTTGCAAAGCAGCACCAAGACTCTAACAGAAAGGTCTTGCTTTCAAAATTGTACTTGTTGATGCAAAATACCAGCCTTGAAGGTTAAAAAAAAAAAAAAGAGCGGGGTGGGGGTAGGGATAGATACTCAGGAGGCTAAGGTGGGAGGATCCCTTGGGGGGGAAAAAAAAGGCAAGGTAAGGAACTGAGCTTCTACTCACAGAACACTCAACCAGTTCCCTTTCTCCCACTTTCTTTGCCTTGTCAATCCTCTTACAAGTGATCACTTTGCCTGAGTTTCTGCCATATAGAAATAGGAGGCTACCCCTTCTTGTGCCTTCTGCTCAAAAATTAAAAAGAGAGCTGCTCTGTGTGTGTGTGTGTGTGTGTCTGTGTCTGTGTGTGAGAGAGACAGAAACTGCAGGCCCCCTCTCTGCATCACTTCCTGCCTACACACACACACACACACACACACACACACACACAGAGTGAAGGGGCCACACACACATACACACAGAGTGAAGGGGCTCCTGAGGCCTGGTCTTGACCTCTTTTGTGCTGACTCCCCTCTAAGAGCTAAAGAAGGGGCTCTCCTTAATAAGCCAGTTTAGGGTTCTCAGCCTCAGGGTCTGAGAAGTCTTACAAACACCTCAGAATCTATGAGGGAGGACATTTTTCTGGACAGACGCTTTCATCTGATTCTCAAAGGAGTCAGTGATCCGGATGATTAGGAGCCCAGGCAGTTAAGTGAGTAGGCTTTTTCACTTCCACGTCAACATGCAGTCCCCTCTGGATCCCTGCGGCCATCTTACACCCAATAGGTCCCATGTCGAATCTTGCCTCTACTCACAGCTCCCTCCCCCACCTCCCAAAGAGCCTTTTTTTCTGCAACCAACACCAGTTCCAGCTGACCTCACCAAGCCCTGCTCAAATCTGCTTCCTGGATTTCCTTTTCTTCCTCAGTAGCCCAGCCAGGCTCTCACCTTCAAACCCACAGATGCACGCACCTCCTACAAGGCCTCCTGTCTCCAACTCCCCAACCTGCATGCTGCCAGATGAACCTTGTTACCAGATGGCTCCTTGCCCTGCTCCAAGCTCCTGGAGGCTCCACAGCCTCATCACAGTATGAGCTCATGCTTACCAACGGCTGTGACATGCCAGACATGGTGCTGAGCACTCTACTCATGCTATCTCAACAACCCAATTTTTTTTCTTTTTTGAGGCGGAGTTTTGCTCTTGTTGCCCAGGCTGGAGTGCAATGGCACGATCTCGGCTCACTGCAACCTCTGCCTTCCAGATTCAAGCAATTCTCCTGCCTCAGACTCCTGAGTAGCTGGGATTACAGGCGCCTACCACCATACCCAGTTAATTTTTTGTATTTTTAGTAGAGTCAGGGTTTTACCACATTGACCAGACTGGTCTTGAACTCCTGACCTCAGGTGATCCGCCCGCCTTGGCCTCACAAAGTGCTGGAATTACACCGTCTGGGCCTCAACAACCCAATTTAATCCCTGCACCCACCCTATGGATAGCTATATTATTAGTCTGCCCATTCTGCAGATGAAAAAACTGAGGCTTAGAGTAGTTAACTAACTCGGTTAAGGGGACATAGTTAGGAATAGAGCTGTGGTGTGAATTAGGCAGTTCAATTTCAGAGCCTGCCTTCTTAGCCACCAAGTAATACCGCTCCCCAAGTGCTAAAACCTGGCACGGAGCCCTTCCCAATCTGGCTCCAACTCCCCCTCCCCCGTCTCCTGCTGCTGCCCTCCTGGAATGCTCCACTCTCTAAGCAAACTGGCCTAATAATTGTTTCTCTGACTAACTGTGCCTTCTGGTGCTTGCTTGCTCTATCCTCTCAATACGTGGTAAAATTACTAGGAGTCTTTCTTTGACAGGGTCTAACAGACAGGGTCTCACTTTGTCACCCAGGCTGAAGTGCACTGGTGTGATCATAGTTCACTATAGCCTCAATGTCCTGGGATCCTCCTGCATCAGCTTCCAGAGTAGCTGAGACTACAGGGGCATGCCACCACTGGCTAATTTTTAATTTTTTGTAGAGACAGGGTGTCACTGTGTTTCCCAGGCTGGAAAAAAAAAAGATTAACTGACGATCAGGAAATAATTAGATATGAATGAGAAACCAGAAACCATTCCAATGAAAAACGCTACATGCAAAATTTCTTTTTTTGTTCCTGAGATGGAGTCTCGCACTGCCGCCAGGGCTGGAGTGTAGTGGCATGATCTGCAGTGGCTCACTAAAACCTCTGCCTCCAGGGTTCACACGATTCTTCTGCCTCAGCCTCCTGAGTAGCTGGGATTACAGGTGCACACCACCACACCTGGCTAATTTTTTATATTTTTAATAGAGATGAGGTTTCACTATGTTGGCCAGACTGGTCACAAACTCCTGACCTTGTGATCCACCTGCCTCAGCCTCCCAAAATGTTGGGATTGCAGGTGTGAGTCACCATGCCCAGCCACAAAATTTCATATACACTATGATTGAGTATGGTTTAAGAAAAATACAGAGAAAAGACTAGAAGGAAAAAATAACCAAATGGTTGTTTCTTGTAGAAATCTGGTAATTGCTTTCCTGCTTCTCTATACTTTATATCCTTTCAAAATTTCTTAAATTAACATGTATTACTTTCACCATTAAGAAAAAAAAAAGAAGGTAGGAAAGAATAAAGGAAAGTGACCGTTACAAGGGACAGCTCAGTTTTGTAACTAGGTATTTAGAAGACTGTGTCCTACAGTATCCAGGTGAGGAGAGCTAGCAGGGGTGTCCAGGGTGAACACCTCTCTGTGCTGGGCCCAACGCCACGAGCTACAATTCAAAGCGGAATTCACTGGGGCGCTCCCTCTGTAATATCCCACATGCTTCCGTTTCTTTTTTTTCTTAACGGATTTGTGTGTGTGTGTGTGTGTGTGTGTGTGTGTGTGTCTGATCAAACCTTCTGGTCGTCTGCCTGCTAATGGGATCCAGCTACTAATGTCCATTCCTTGTGCAACCCAAAAGAGCCCTCTATGAACTCTGTCCCCACCTGCTCTCAGCAACAATGCAAATTATGACATTTCTGAGGCAGTGCCATCATCCCTGAAGCAGAGAGCGGCAGAGCAAGAGCCTGAGCGTCAGGTCTACATGGACACACGTCCTGGCTGGGTCACTTATTAGTCATGTCCTCTCAGGCAAGTCCCCTACATTTTAACCTCAGTTTCCTTATTTGTAAATGGGGATGATGACAGCGCTTATCCTACAGGGCTGCTGTGAGGATCCAATCGACATAGCATATGTGGAGTTCTTGGCAGAATGCCGGGTCCCCAGAACATGCTTCAGTAAAGGTTAGTCTAGGTTGTTCTTACATTCATCACCAGAGGAAACTTCCCCATTGCTATGTTTGATGCATGGCCAAATGCATAATACTAATACACTCTCAAGCCAGAACGGTGGCTTACACCTGTAATCTCAGCTACTCAGGAAGCTAAGGCAGGAGAATTACTTGAGGCCAGGAGTTCAACACCAGCTGGAACAAAACAGTGAGATCCCATCTATTAAAAAAATATTTTTTTAATTCGCCAGGCATGGTGGTGTGCACCTGTGGTCCCAGCTACCTGGGAGGCTGAGTTGGGGAAATAGCTTGAGTCCAGGAATGCGAGGCTGCAGTGAGATATGACTGCACCACTGCACTCCTGCCTGGGTGACAGAGCAAGGCTTTATCTCTCTTTTTTTTTCCTTTGAGATGGAGTCTTGCACTGTCGCCCAGGCTGGAGTTCAGTGACGTAATCTCCGCTCATTGCAACTTCTGCCTCCCAGGTTCAAGTGATTCTTCTAAGGTTTTGCCCCTTAAAAAAAAAAAAGTTTCCAGATCCTTGAGGAACTGTCTGGCACAGTTTTGTTTCCACCTCCCTAGGTAGTGTTACTACCTACTCATTTTGAGGTGACACTCATATATCTGTTAAGTAATTTCCCAAGACTCCCTGCCCCTAGTGCCCTGAATCCCCAGGCACTGTCAAAGTGCTGGGCTTTGCAACCTTCAGTTTGGCATATGGGGGCCACCTCAGTGCATCCTCCCAGTCCCACATCCTACACACCTATCATCTTCTGGAGCAGTGGTGAGTTGCCTTTTCCAAAGAGCACGCAGAGGTCCAGGATCTTTGGAATGTCAAAGAGGAAGTTATTGTAGAGGATTTCTCCAAATGCAGAAGGGGAAATGAAGTGATCCTAAGGAAAAATGCAGACAGAAAGGATAGAGATTTTCTGAACGCTCATACATTATAAATAGCAAACTCATGAGAAACAATCTTTGCGTCCATCAAATGGGGACTGGCTAATCAATGATGCCTTATGCATAGACCTGGAGCAATGGCCATTCTCCCCCTTTATATTTATTTTTAATTTTAATTTTTTTAGAGACAGGGTTTCACCATGTTGGTCAGGCTGCTCTCGAACTCCCGACCTCAGGTGATCCGCCTGCCTCAGCCTCCCAAAGTGCTGGGATTACAGGCGTGAGCCACCACACCCAGCCGATTCTCCCTCTTTTTAAATTATGTCTTTGTGTCTGTAGACTAAACACCCCCATGACTTTTAGAACTGGCTGTATTATCATGTCTTTTGTTTGTTTTCGAGACAGGGTCTGGCTCTGTCACCCAGACTGAAGTGCAATGGTGCAATCTCTGCTCACTGCAACCTCCACCTCCCGGACTCAAGCCACCCTCCCACTTCAGTCTCTCCTCGAGTAGCTGGGACTACAGGCATATGCCACAACACCTGGCTAATTTTTGTATTTTTTTGTAGAGATAGGGTTTCCCCGTGTTGCCCAAGCTGGTCCTGAACTCTTGATCTCAAGCAATGAGCTCACCTCAGCCTCCCAAAGTGCTGGGATTATAGGTGTGAGCCATGGTGCCCAGCTTCCCCTTTTTAAAAATTTCTTTTTATTTTATTTATTTTTGAAACAGAGTCTCACTCTGTCGCCCAGGCTGGAGTGCAGTAGTGTGATCTCGGCTCACTGCAACCTCTGCCTCCCAGGTTCAGGCAATTCTCCTGCCTCAGTCTCCCAAGTAGCTGGCATTACAGGAGTGTGCCACCACTTCTGGCTAATTTTTATATTTTTAGTAGTGACAGGGTTTTGCAATATTGGCCAGGCTGGTCTCGAACTTCTGACCTCACATGATCCACCCACCTCAGACTCCCAAAGTGCTGAGATTATAGGTGTGAGCCAGCATACCTGGCCCATTCTCCCTTTTAATGTAAAAAGAAACAAAAGCATGCTATAAAACAGTCAGTTGGGAATTCATCCTGAAATATTTGCAGATAAATGAGTATGATATCTGGGATTGCTTTAAAATATTTCAGGAAAGAAAGAGAACTAAAGGGGAGAGATAAAACAAGATTGGCAGAATGTTGGTAATTGTTGAAGGGTACATGGGATTCGTTGTACTTTGTATATGGAAATTTTGTATTTGTGGCTGGGTGTGGTGGCTCATGCCAGTAATCCCAGCACTTTGGGAGGCTGAGGCAGGTGTGGATCATGTGAGGTCAGGAGTTCAAGACCAGCCTGGCCAACAAGGTGAAACCCTGTTTCTACTAAAAATACAAAAATTAGCTGGGCGTGGTGGCACATGCCTGTAATCCCAGCTACTTGGGAGGCTGAGGTAGAAGAATGTTTGAACCCCACAGGCTGAGGTTGCAGTGAGCCGAGATTGTACCATTACACTCCAGCCTGGGCAACAAGAGCGAAACTCCATCTCAAAAAAAAAAAAAGAAAAGAAAAGAAAAGAAAAGAAAAGAAAATTTTGTATTTCTTTGGAAATTTCCAATATAGACCAGGTGTGGTGGCCAGTGCCTCTAATCCCAGCTACTTGGGAGGCTGAGGAGGGAGGACTGCTTGAGGCCAGGAATTCAAAACCAACTGGGGCAACATAGCAAGATCCCCTCTCTCCAAAAAAAGTTTTTAAATTAGCCAGGTGTGATGGTGTCTGTAGTCGTAGCTACATGGGAGGCTGAGGCAGGAGGATTCCTTGAGCTCAGGAATTTGAGGCTGCAGGAAGCTATGACTGCGTCACTGCATTCCGGCTTGGGTGACAGAGACTCTGTCTCTAAAAACAAAGAAAAAGGAAAACAAAATGTCCATATTAAAACATTTTTTAAAAAGCAAGATCCTATTTTTAAAATATATACACACACATACACACACACACCACACACATTCAAAGGGAACAAATTCCCTGAAGAAATATGCATGTAACAGGGTTGGGTGGGGTGGCTCATGCCTGTAATCGCAGCACTTTGGAAGCCTGAGGTGGGAATATAACTTGAGTTCAGGAGTTCAAGACTAGCCTGAGAAACAATAGTGAGACCTCGTCTCTACTAAAAATCAAATAAATTAGCTGGGCATGATGGTGCATGCCTGTATCCTAGCTACTTGGGAGGCTGAGGTGGGAGGATCACTTGAGTCTGGGAGATTGAAGCTGCAATGAGCTATGATTGTGCCACTGGCACTCCAGCCTGGGCAACAAAGTGAGACCCTGTCTCAAAAAAACAAAAGAAAGAAAGATGCACCTAACAGTGGTTATTTTGCAGGGTGGAGATTTTGTGGGTGACATTCACCATCTATATAATATTTCTGCAATGTTTGAGTTGTTTAGAGACAGCAGTATTATTTTTAAAGTCAGGAAAAAACAGTAAAGATTTTCTAAAAGAGTATACAAGTTGCTTTAAGAATTCAGAATCAATGTTTTTTCCCTCTGACGCACAAGTCAAGGCAGTCACGCGTCAGCTGGCAAAGAGCCCTCGGCTCCCATTGATGGAAACACTGGGTGTAACACAGACCGACCCAGTGAATTAAAGGATAAGGAAGGTGGCACAGATTTCTTCCCCAGCAGTGGGAATAAAGGTGGAGGGGAGACAAAGAGGAAACTCGATGCTTCCAGAGCCTTCCTTCCCAGGGGTGGAGAGCCCGGCACAGAGGTGTTGGGTGTCGGGTGATGACCTGTCACAGGATCAGGAGCTTACTTTGGATTCCTTGTGAGTGGACATGCGGAGGAAGGTGAGAAAAACACTTCGATGGAGGTGCTTCTGCATGTCAACAACCTCAGGGGCTGGGGCCACCCACTCGTCAAACTTGCGGGGGACATAGCGCAGGTAGGAGTCCAGGCACTTCTGTAGGGTCTCGTCAAAGATCACCTAAGCCAGGAGACAGAGGAGAGCGAGGATTTATCCCTGAGGCCCCAGGGGTTTGTGGGTGGACTGTGCAGGGGCTCAATGCCCATCAGCCCTGCCCTATTGCAAACACTCTGACCCCAAGGGACCAAGGAGGTATGAATGAACCGAGGGCTAAACACAAGATTCTAAAATTGACACTTTGAAAGGTGTGTAAACATTAAGATTGTGATACAAGACAGAGCAATCCAAACCACAATTTGCTGTTAAGGATCCAGTGTAAGAAGTAGACAAAAAAGCACCTCCTAGGGGAAGAAAAACAACAACAGCAACCAACCAACGGCATGTCATGTGCTTTGTCTTAGCGTTAATTTTGATAGAATGTTACCTGGCACCAGAATTTATCGTGAGGCAAGGCCAGGAGCCAGTCGAGGTCATTGGCTACGAAGGTGGCGCGTTCCAGGTACTCCTCCACTAGGGCGGGAATGTTGTCTTTAGGGGGCGGTTTGTATAACACAAAATACCGGTCTGCCTTCTGCTCGGGGTGCTACGGATCCAAAAACCACGTGTTAACGTGGCAGAGGTTAGTCAGCGAGGGCCCATTTGCCAACCCACAGCAATGACAACACCTGGCTGTTCCAACCGGTGACCCTCCAAGGAGCTTTTAAGCATAAAGAACCAAGTGTATCTAACAAAGAGGGCATGGTTGCATCCAGTGAACATGAGGTGGTAATTAAAATCCATGTTTTCAGAGTATATTTAACAACACGGGGAAAGGTTAAGGGAAGAGAAAGCAGGATACAAAACTCTCTATTTAATATAATCAGTTTTTGTTTTTCTTTTTTAGTAAAAGGCAAAAGATTTATTTGTTCTGAAGAAAAACCAGAGCATAGTTTTTGGTTTTTAAAAAATGTAAATATATTCACACACTGGTATCAATTTTTAAAAAAGAAGTTGGGGAGGCCCGGCGTGGTGGCTCACGCCTGTAATCCCAGCACTTTGGGAGGCCGAGGCGGGTGGATCACGAGGTCAAGAGATCGAGACCATCCGGGTCAACATGGTGAAACCCCGTTTCTACTAAAAATACAAAAAATTAGCTGGGCACGGTGGCGCGTGCTGGTAATCCCAGCTACTCAGGAGGCTGAGGCAGGAGAATTGCCTGAACCCAGGAGGCGGAGGTTGCGGTGAGCCAAGATTGCGCCATTGCACTCCAGCCTGGGTAACAAGAGCGAAACTCCGTCTCAAAAAAAAAAAAAAAAAAAAAAAAAGAAGTTGGGGAGATGACACCCCAAAGCTAATAGTGGTTATCTCTAATGGGTGTGGAGGGTGGGAGAATTTTGGCTTAAATAGACTTTCCCATTAAAAAAAAAAAAGGAACATATATTCATATATTACTTTTTTTTTGAGACAGGGTCTCACTCCTGTTGCCCAGGCTGAAGTGCAGTGGCATAATCTTGGCTCACTGCAGCCTCTACCTCCTGGGCTAAGGTGATCCCCCACCTCAGCTTCCCGAGTAGCTGGGACTACAGGTACGCACCACCACGCTCAGCTACTTTTTAAAATTTTTCAGTAGAGATGGGGTTTCGCCATGTCACCCAGGATGGTCTCAAACTCCTGGGCTTAAGCCATCCGCCTGTCTTGGCCTCCCAAAGTGCTAGGTTTACAGGTGTGAGCCACTTTGCCTGGCCACATATATTACTTTTTAAATTAATTTTTAATTATATAATTTGACATGAGCATCTTTTCTTTCTAAAACTTACAAGAGGGCACAGAAGGTGAGTCACCTGGGACTACACTCCCATGTCCCCTGCAGAGGTAACCACTCACAATCTGGTGGATGTCCTCGCAGACCTCTTCCAGGGATTTACATTAAATTATACCCATAAAAACGATTTGTTTGGGTCTGTTCTTTTCTTTCTTACACAAACAGCATCACATTCTATGTATCACTATGCTGTATCCTTTTTATAACCAGAAAAAAAAAACTTCAGTAATTTTTTTTTTTAACAGAAAAGATTCTAATCAAATAACTGTAAGTGGCAGCTTACAATCACAAGTTCTCCCTTCTAGCCCTTACTTTGTTTACCATAAAGAAGAGGAGATGAGTCAGTTTTCTCCTCTGACTATGTAAGGGGTGCTTTCTCCGGGGAAGTGGTAACAGGAGGATGGGCAGGCAGTGTGTCAGCTCTTATCAACCACAGTCCATCTACTTCCAGGTCTGTTGATCCACGGGATACAGAAAAATTGAGACTGATAAGAAGTCAGCCTCAAGAACCATCTATGCCTTCCTACTGCCTTAGGCAGGTTTCCAGACTGTAGAGCCTGTGGGTACCACAAGGATTCTTCGAGGCCACCTATCATGTGGGTCTGCAGGACCCCCTCCCACTTAAATCAAATTTAAATCATGGAACTGTAGGTGCAAATCTGTTGAAAAAGATATTCAGCTGGCTGAAACAAGTTCAAAACAACTGTTAGGAGCCGAAATACATCTCCTTGGTTTCTAAGCTTCCTCCCTCCTCTATCTGTTGACATTTTACCACTTCCCTCACTTCTCACTCAGGCCAGGCTACTCATTCTTCTGACACATACACCAGACACACACACACACATACTCTCTCTCTCTCTTTCTCTGTCTCTCTCTCTCTCTCTTGCTCACTCACTCAGGCCAGGCTACTCATTCTCCCAACACACACACACACACACACACACACACACCCCCACCCACCCACCCCTGAGATTCTACTTTCCCTGCCATCCCACAGGGGGAAGATGGACATCTAAATCACTAAGTGAGCACAAAACAGAGGAGGTGACAGCTCAAACCTGGCAGAGGGACTTTGGAAAAGCAGGAGGGAATTAATAGCACCTGGAGGATAAGGGACGACTTTGCAGAGCAAGCAGCCTTCCTCCAAGGCTCCAAGCATTCACGCCTTGGAGGATAAGGACTATAAATGAAAGAAACAACATTTTTATGAAGGCATAAACATGGGCCATGAGAAAAGGGCACAGATTGCACTGGGCAGGGGGAAACACATTTGGTAAATGCTGGAATGATGCAAATGAAAGCTGCCACTTATTATGGACCTGCCCTGTGCCAATCGCTAAGCAGGCACAACCTGCAGCCTATTTCTTTTTTAATCTACAAAAACTATTTAAAAGAGACATATTATTGGCTGGGTGCAGTGGCTCACGCCTGTAATCCCAGCACTTTGGGAGGCCGAGGTGGGTGAATCACTAGGTCAAGAGATTGAGACCATCCTGGCCAACATGGTGAAACCCCATCTCTACCAAAATACAAAAATTAGCTGGGCATGGTGGCATGTGCCTGTGGTCCCAGCTACTTGGGAGGCTGAGGCAGGAGAATTGCTTGAACCCAGGAGGAGGAGGTTGCAGTGAGCCAAAATCACGGCACTGCACTCCAGCCTGGCACGTGGCGATAGAGCAAGACTGTCTCAAAAAAAAAAAGGAAAGAGACATAGTATTCATCCCATTTTAGAGGAGGAATCAAACAGTAAGGTTCAGGAACTTTCCCAAGGTCATGAGATTAAGGAGGCAACTGAGGCAGTATTTGAGCCAAAGCTTACATTGCAGACCTATTAAGTGACCTATGACCTATGACCTATGGCCTATGACCTATGACCTATCTGTGTACCATCCTGGTCTCACTGCTCATCCTTCTGACCCCAGCTCCGATCTCACCTCCTCCAGGAAGCCTCCCTGATTCCCACCCCAGCTAGATTAGGAGCTCATCTAAGCTCTCCCTCAGCACCTGCATTCTGTGCTCACCTCTCTATACCACTTGAACAGCATTAAAAGTGCTTTCAGACCAGTGGTTTGCATGGGGAAAGGGCGGGAAGAAGGTATGCATTGCAGAGAGGCACAAGAAAACTTTTAGGCGTGGTAGAAATGTCCATTAATGATGATGATTGTTTCATGCATGTATACAGATGGAAAAACCAGTCTTATTGCATATTTTATGTTTTAATTTTAAAAATTTTGGCTGAGTGCAGTGGCTCATGCCTGTAATCCCAGCACTTTCAGAGGCCAAGGCAGGCCAATCACTTGAGGCCAGGAGTTTGAGACCAGCCTGGCCAACACTATGAAACCCGATCTCTTATCAAAAATACAAAAATTAGCCAGGTGTAGTGGCACGTGCCTATAGACCCAGCTACCTGGAAGGCTGAGGCAGGAGAATCGCTTCAACCCAGGAGGCGGAGGTTGCAGTGAATCGAGATCATGCCACTGTACCCCAGCCTGAGCAATTGAGCAAGACTCCGTCTCAAAAAAAAAAAAGACAGAGTTTCACCATGTTGCCCGGGCTGGTCTTAAACTCCTGGGCTTAAGTGATTCACCTGCCTTAGCCTCCCAAAGTGCTGGAATTACAGGTGTGAGCCACCGGGCCCAGCCACAAGACTATTTCTTTTGAGTCTTCAAGTATGTGCTATTCAAACAGTAGATCCTCAACCACCATTAGCTCTACCAATCACCCTAAAAAGGTGGTGTGGTGACTACCCTTTGGCTAGAGATCATGCCCCAAGCCAAGACTAAACGGACAAATATATCTTACTTGGGTGGACACGTATCTTAGTACAATCTTTCAGGAGCTTCCTGTGGCCTGCAGAATAACACTCTTCAGTCTGCCAACAAGACCCCTCCTCGATCAGCCAGCTGTCTCCCTCAGCTTGTCCCTCTTCCCACCCTACACTGCATTCAGTGCTGCTGTCATTGTCCCTGCTGTCATCACCATTATAATAACAATTTATTGAGTGCTTACTATGCTTCAGGCACAGTGCTCATTCACAGACATCTCATTTAATACCTACAACCACCCTGCAAAGCTGGTCCTATTATTATCATTTTTGGATTTGAGGTTTAGAGAGGTTCAATAACTTGCCCAAAGACACACAGCCAAATATCCAAATATGTGTGAGATGAACACAAAGCCTGTACTTGCTAACTCTGCTATACTGCTGCCACCTCAAGTGACTTGTGGTTAGTGTAAGAGTCAGGCTCTCTCAAGACTCCAGGACTGCATACTGAGGTCATCCTACGAGGTCTAGCTTTCTCCTGTTGCTCTACCCAGCTAGTGTTAAGTCGCCCTTCAGTACCCAGTTCAGAAGCCCTTTCCTTCAGGAAGCCTTCCTGGGCTGCATGGGCCCTCCCACCAGGCCCAAGACCTCCCTGCCCCTACACACCCCACTGGTCTGGATCAGCTGTCCGGGCTCTGCACTCATGTAGCAGCCTTGACTTCCTTCTGTCACAACCCTGATCACACTAGAGAAGCTACTGGTCTGTCTTTCTCTTAGGTTGTGGGCTCATCAAGGACAGACCATGTCTTTTCTCTTTATAGCTCCAGAACCTGGCACATGGCCTGGTCGCAGTCCCTGACTCACGTACCAGATGTTTTCTGAGAGCCTCCTATGTGCCTGATACTGGAAATCAGGAGTAAAGGGCAAGGACCAGGCCACTGCTCTCACTGTGCCCACAGTCTTAAAAACCCTCATGTTCATTCGGTATCGGGGGGAAGACTGAGGTGGAAAATCATACTTGACCACCCAAGGAGCCAGTCTCCATCAATATTTCCAACAGAACTTTCTACAGTAATAGAACTGCTCTATATCTGTGCTGGCACTCACCACATGGGGCCGTTTTAATTTAAAAGCATTACAATTAAATTAAAAATCCAGTTCCTCAGTCCACACTTCCAGCACTATTCATGTTACAAGTGCTTAATAGCTACATGTGGTGAATGGCTACCTATTGGGTAGCTATCGTACCGAACAGAACACTGCTAGATGTTCTGATAAATATCTCCACATATAAAAAGGTTATAAAAAGGAAACGAGAGGCTTTATAGCAGAAAGATTAAGGATATATGTCCCTAGGGTCTGCCTTGCTAGGTTCCCATCCTGGCTCCTCTAATTTCCTAATTCTGTGACTCTGAACTCTCAGCTTTCTCATCTGTAAAATGGGGACAATCAAAATATCTATTTGTAGGGCTGTGATGTGGACTAAATGAGATAATCCGGGTGAAGTGTTTAGAATGGTCTGGCACAGGGCAAGTACTCTATAAATGTCAGGTACTATTATTAGAGAGTATTTAGGAAGTAATAAGAAGCTATCGAGAAGGCAGGAAATAAAACACCAAGTTCCTGTTTCTCACGACTTTACGCAAACCACTAGAAAACACTTCCTCCCACCTTGTTCAAGTAAGTTCATATTCTTGGGAAAACAACAGTGGGTATAGAACTCCGGAGCCCGCGTCTATCTCCTTCTTCGGCAGCCTGACACCTCTCCATGGTTCTAATCTGTCTCTGCAGCTGGTAATCAAAATGTTCACAACCTCCTTATTTTTCAGTCTCACAAGTCCTACCAGAGTGTCTGTACATGGTGCTTCTTATCCCAGTTGAGACAAAAGACAGCCCAACCTCTGAAATCAGCGTTCCCACCAAAATACGGATAGCAGCTTAAATAGCTCTGAAAACGCTACCTGAAACCTGAACACCCTCCACAGGGTCAAATCCCCAAACCCAACTTTGGGTTGGATCCATTTCTAGCCCAACCCAGGCTGAATCAGAACTACCATCAGACTGATTTGAAATTAAATGCTTTGAGGAGAAGGTGCAGGGTGGTGACCTGGAAAATCCTATTCAAATTCAAGCTGCTGCTCAGAAAGAAACTCCTACTCTGGGCCTGGAAGGGACCAGTAGTATCTCAGCTACTGAATCACTGACCATGGCCCTCGGGTCATTCTTGAACAGATAAAGAAGGAATTTTGCTTTTCGCTTCTGAAATTGCAAGACTGACAATATCAGGCTGAATGGCCTTAAGGCACCGGCTCACCAGCGCTGGTGAAGTCCTCAGCTTTCCTGTCTTCGGGTCCTTGTGGGTGATCTGGAGTTGGTCCAGGGGCAGAGCTGGCATTGTGCTGCGTGACCCTCCTGAAAGGAATATGGATGGGAAGAAGAGAGCAGATACACAGGCTCCTGGGGGCAGGGCCTGCTCTGGGGCTGATCCCAGAGTCAGGAGAGAAGCTTCAAAAAAAATAAATAAATAAAAAGAGAAGCTTCAATCTCTCGCCTTAGGAGGCTCCTGTTGTGGTCCAGGACCTGGTTCATGCACCTACTAATCCAGACAAAGTGACTTTTTTTTTGCATAAAGCAGTTCTCAATTGTAGAATAAAATACTTCCCCAAATGACTCCTGATATATATATTTCCACTGACTTTTTTTTCTGAGACGGAGTCTCAATCTGTCACCAGGCTGGAGTGCAGTGGTGCAATCTCGGCTCACTGCAACCTCTGTCTCCTGGGTTCAAGTGTTCTCCCGCCTCAGCCTCCCGAGTAGCTGGGACTACAGGTACATGCCACCACACTCGGCTAATTTTTTGTATTTTTAGTAGAGACAGGGTTTCACCACATTGGCCAGGATGGTCTCGATCTCCTGATCTCATGATCTGCCCGCCTTGGTCTCCCAAAGTGCTGGGATTACAGGTGCGAGCCACCGCGTCTGGTCTTTTTTTAAGAGACAGTCTTACTCTGTTGCCCAGTGCAGTGGTACAATCATAGCTCACAGTGGCCTCTAACTCTGGAGCTAAAGCAATCCTCCCACCTCAGCCTCTGAGTAGCTGGGACTACAGGCATGCACCACTATGGCCAGCTAATTTTTTAATTTTTTGTAGAGACAGGTTTTATTTTTTGATAGATGGGTTCTTACGACATTGCTCAGGCTGGTCTCGAACCCCTGGGCTCAAATGATCCTCCTGTCTTCGTCTCCCAAAGTACTGCCTCAGTCTCCCAAAGAATTCACAGGTGTGAGCCTCTGTGCCCAGCCTATTTCCACCCACTTTGAGAAGTACTGGCTAAAAATACTTAGATTCTCTTTATTATGGCTCCAGCTCTGTGAGCTCAGTAGCCTACGAGCTCTATGAAGACAGCGCTCAGGGCTCTCTCTTGCTACCTTTTCTGTAAGCACAGGATTAGTACAGAGGTGGCCTCACCAAATGTTTGAAGAACGACTGTATATGAGGACACTCCTTTTAAAACTCTAGCCAGATTATAAGTCTTTTGAGGGTTGGAGCCATGGGCATCATTCCTCACTTGTGGAGGATGTTAAGATTTTACAACCTCTCTAGGCTTCAGGGAAGAAATACACGGAAGAATAGAAGGACATGAGAAGAAGGGAAGAAGGACATGGAAAAAGAGAAGGGCCAGGGAGAAAGAGAATTCATAGAAAACTGACAGTGCAAGCTCCTTTCTACAAAGGCCCAAACTGACCTCATAGTCAGTGAGTGGCAGATCCCATGTCTCCTGTCCTGCTGTCCAATGTTCTTTTCACAATATCACTTGGCCTGATATTGACAGAAGGGTCATATGTGTTGGATGAATCGTGGAATAGAAATAAATTAGGCCTCTCAAAAAACATGCCATAAAAGGCTGGCACAGTCTCAATGACAACATGAAGAGAGACAGGCTAGGGTGATGAACCTGTCACCTCTTGAGCCTTCACAGACAGGCAGAGGAGCATGGGGGCCATGAGCTACCAGGTGTGCCATATCTCAGATATTGGGCCAGGCTTAATGAAGAGGTCCTCTAAGTGCTTTTCTTTTCTCTCTCTCTCTCTCTCTCTCTCTCTCTCTTTTTTTTTTTTTTTAAAAAACAGAGACAGGGTTTCACCGTGTTACCCGGGCTGGTCTCAAACTCCTGAGCTCAAGCAATCTGCCCATCTTGGCTTCCCAAAGTGCTGGGATTATAGGTGTGAGCGCCTCGTCTCTAACTGCTTTTCTCAGCATTAACTTACTTGCCCATGTTAACTGGCTTTACTCTATATTGTATAATATAATACAATACAGTATAATACTGTATTAATGCTCACAAAAACTCTAAGGTTAGTTCTATTACAGAAGATAAGAAACTTGCTGAAGGTCTCACAGTTAGTAGGTGGTAAAGCAGGCTGGTTCTTAACCATTGACTATACAGTGTCTAATTTAGTTAAACTTAGGGGTAGGATGGGGTGAGGGGGTGGAGTGGTAGTCAAAACACTTAGAGGAGAGCCTGAGTAGTCTTGATAATAGAGACTGGCCAAGGCCAGGCGCGGTGGCTCATGGCTGTAATCCCAGCACTTTAAGAGGACGTGGCAGGTGGATCACCTGAGGTCAGGAGTTAGAGACCAGCCTGACCAATATGGTGAAACCCCGTCTCTACTAAAATTACAAAAATTAGCCGGGCGTGGTGGTGTGTACCTGTAGTCCCAGCAACATGGCTGCCTCCTGCTGAGGCAGGAGAATCACTTGAACCAGGGGGCAGAGGTTGCAGTGAGCCGAGATTGTGCCACTACACTCCAGACTGGGCGACAGAGCAAGACTCCGTCTCAAAACAAAACAAAACAATAGAGACCGGCCCGGAAAGAAGGGTAATCAAGGCAGAGGAAACAGCAAAGCAAAGGCAAGGAGGTGGAAACAGCCTGGTACCCAAGGAACCCTGGGTCCAGCCTGTTATATAGACTGTGAAGAACCCCACCCTAGAAGGATTAATGAGAGAGGACCAGTCTGCCTAGTCCTCCACACCTGTTCCAGCTCTAGGATCCCAGAAGATCAGACACACATGGTCTCTGCATACATGAGGTGGCCTGAAAAAAAATCACAAGGCAAAGTAATGAAGGGCTTGGGGTAAGTTTTCATCTTTGCTAAGCATAGATAATATCCTCTGCTGCATGTATTTCTAATCAAGTTACTATCTTACTAGCCTCTCACAACAACCCAATTAAGGACAACAAGGATTACTATGCTGAGATGTTCAAAAAGGGTCCCTGATTTGCTCAAGGCAAATACATTAGTGGCCAAGCTGAAACTGAAGCCCAGGTCTTTTGCTATGGCACCTGAGGCTCTTGTGTTGAATATGTTAGAATATATATATACATACTTTTTTCCTAACCCTCTAGCCATGCTGGAAGGCGAGCTGGAAACACCACTGGTCTGCACACTAGTGCAAAAGTCTAAATGACTCACAGGCCCAATTCTTTACAAGCTCGCCCACTGAAGATGGCAGTGGGAGTGATGGCAGTGTTGAGACACAGGGTGGAGAAAAAGTCATGAGGAGGAGGCAAGTCTCCACCCTTTAACCTCTAGGCCCCACAGTCCAGGCCTAGACAGGTAGAGACAGCACTTGCTTTAAGAAGAAATTCACAGCCATGTGCACTGGCTCATGCCTATAATCCTAGCACTTAGGAGGCCAAGGCGGGAAGATTGCTTGAAGCCAGGAGTTTGAGACCAGCCTGACCAACAGAGTGAGACCCCATCTCTACAAAAAATAAAAAATTACTCAGGTGCGGTGGTATACACCTGTAGTCCCAGCTACTCAGGAGGGTGAAGTGGGAGGATCACCTGAGCCCAGGAGATCAAGGCTTCAGTGAGCCTTGATGGCACCACTGCACTCCATCCTAGGTGACAGAGCAAGATCCTGTCCCAAAATTTAAAAAAAAAATTTTTTTTTAAAGATACTCACTTCTACAAACCATTGCCTGGCAGGGCAATTCAGGGCTAGCCTGGTGTGGTGGTAGGGAGAGAGCTACAGTCCTACAGTCTGGGTTCAAATCCTGGCTCCACCTTTTCTTATCCATTTTGAGACCCTGAGACAGTTCCCTAACCTCTCTAACCCTTGATTGCCTCTTTTGTAACATCAAAATTGTAATAGTCTATGATCTCGTAGGATTAGTATGAGAAGTAATCAATGCGAAGTGTTCAACCCAATACCTGACACATAATAAGCACTCAATAAAGTTTAGTTGTTGTTATTATTCAAGTCCCAACCAGAGGCAAGACACTCTGGGCTTCCTGGTTTATCCAGCAAACAATTCCTGAATACAGTCTGGGTCCTAGGCATATAACTGACAAGTGACTATCATTTGGTGTTAAAGCTGTAACAGGAAATTTCCAAAACTAGAACACAGTAGAGAAAGGAAGGATGTTACAAATAAGGTGATCTATAACTTGGATGTTGAAGAACAGGGGGAGAAGGTGAACATTCCAAGCAGAGAGCAAGCATGAACAAAGGCTCAAGGAAGGATGTTACAAAGAAGGTGATCTATAACTTGGATGTTGAAGAACAGGGGGAGAAGGTGAACATTCCAAGCAGAGAGCAAGCATGAACAAAGGCTCAGAGTCTTAGAATGTGTGGCTTTGGGTTGGGTGAGGTGGCTCCTTCCTGTAATCTCAGCACACTGGGGAAGCTAAGGCAGAAGAATCACTTGAGCCCAGGAGATTGAGGTTGCAGTGAGCCACGATCACGTCACTGAACTCCAGCCTAGGGGACATAGTGACACCATGTCTAAAAAGTGTGGCTTTGAAGAAAGAGGGAGACGTTTGGTGTTGCTGAAAACACAAGGTCAGATAGGGGATGACAGAAATGAAGAGAGAAGAGAAGCTGGATAGGGAAGACAAGACCAGTTAAAAAAGAGCCTCAAAATAGCTTGAACCCAGGAGGCGGAGGTTGCAGTGAGCTGAGATAGCGCCACTGCACTGCAGCCTGGGCAACAGAGCGAGACTCCATCTCAAAAAAATAAAAGCCTCAAATGCTACACTAAAGAGTTTGGTATTTCATTTGAAGGTAGTGAGGAGTTGTTTAAGTATGGGGGAGACATAATCAGAAAGAGATGATAATAACCTGGTGGCAGAGAAGACCTTTTATGAACCATAGGAGAGCAAACACTATATTAATCATTTCATTCATTCAATTTTTTTGGGGGGGGATGGGAGTCTTGCTTCGTCACCGAGGCTGGAATACAGAGGAGCAATCTCAGCTCACTGCAACCTCCGCCTCCCAGGTTCAAGAGATTCTCCTACCTTAGCCTCCTGAGTAGCTTGGATTACAGGCACACGCCGTGACACCTGGCTAATTTTTGTATTTTTAGTAGAGAGAGGGTTTCACCATGTTGGCCATGCTGGTCCTGACCTCAGGTGATCTGCCCACCTTGGCCTCCCAGAGTGCTGGGATTACAGGCATGAGTCACTGCCCAACCATTCAAATATTTTTGAGCACCTAGTATGTGGCAGGCACTGATGCCCACAGAATACCAAGGTGAGCAAATAACAAACCTGGTCCTGCCCTTCACAGGGTTACAGTCCTAATGGGGAAAGACAGATACTTTCCCAATTAGCCGTACAAACAAATAAAATGCAATACCATGATGTAGCTATGTAGGTAAGGCTCATGAGACTGTGGCAGCATTTAAAGGAGAGACCTGCCTGTAATCCCAGCACTTTAGGAGGCCAAGGCGGGTGGATCATGAGGTCAGGAGTTTGAGACCATCCTGGCCAAGATGGTGAAACCCCGTCTCTACTAAAAATACAAAAATTAGCCGGGCGTGGTGGCACACGCCTGTAGTCCCAGCTACTCGGGAGGCTGAGGCGGAAGAATCACTTGAATCCAGGAGGTGGAGGTTGCAGTGAGCCGAGACTGCGCCACTGTGCTCCAGCCTGGCAACAGAGAAAGACTCCGCCTCAAAAAAAAAAAAGAAGAAAAAAAAATATGCAAAAAAAAAAAATTAGCTGGGCATGGTGGCATGCGCCTGTAGTTCCAGCTGCTCAGGAAGCTGAGGCAGAAGAATTGCTTGAACCCAGGAGGCAGAGGTTGCAGTGAGCCGAGATCGCGCCACTGCACTCTAGCCTGGGTGACAGAGCAAGATTCCATCTCAAAAATAAAAATAAAAAAATAAAAGAGAGACTTGACCTGAGGGAGAAGGGACGTTAAGGAAGACTTGAGTTTTCGACTATAGAAATTAACTAGGCAGGTCCAGGCACAGTGGCTAACTCCCGTAATCCCAGCACTTTGGGAGGCCAAGGCAGGCGGATCATGAGGTCAGGAGATCGAGACTATCCTGGCTAACAGGGCGAAGCCCCGTCTCTACTAAAAATACAAAAAAAAAAAAAAAAAAAAATTAGCTGGGTGTGGTGGTGCATACCTTTAATCCCAGCTACTCCGAAGGCTGAGACAGGAGGATCGCTTTAACCCAGGAGGTAGAGGTTGCAGTAAGCTGAAATCATGCCACTGCACTCCAGCCTGGGTGACAAAGCAAGACTCCATCTAGGAAAAAAGAAAAGAAAAGAAAAGAAATTAACTAGGCAGGCCAGGTGAGGTGGCTCACAGCTCTAATCCCAGCACTTTGGGAGATCGAGGCGGGCAGATCACGAGGTCAAGAGTTGGAGACCAGCCTGGCCAACATGGTGAAACCCCCTCTCTACTAAAAATACAAAAATTTAACCAAGTATGGTGGCGCGCATGTAATCCCAGCTACTAGGGAGGCTGAGGCAGGAAAATCACTTGAACACATGAAGCAGAGGTTGCAGTGAGCCAAGATTGAGCCATTGCACTCCAGCCTGGGCAACAGAGCAAGACTCTGTCTTGGTGGGGGGCGGGGGAAGAAATTAACTAGACAATCTGAACTTTAAGTTCCAAAAGGACAAACAACAATCATGACTATGTCTGTGTCCACCGCTGTATTCCTCTGTGGGGCAGGGCAGCAAAAGCCAAAAGCTAGGAAAGGGAGGGGAGCTCCCTACAAGCACCCAATTACAGTATGGCCTGGGAGCATTCCCGGGGCTACTGCTCTCTCAGTTTCTTTGTCACCATTCCTCTAGTCTCTCAATAGAATATTACTCTCCTCAGAGACCTTCTGATTGCTCTGCCTATAGTATCCACTCTCCCAGTTACTGTTATAGCTTTAATGATCTAGCGCATTTGCTTGTCGTTGACCATATCCTCCCACTAGACTGTAAGCTCCATGAAGGCAGAAACCTTGTCTGTCTTGCTTTCTTTGTATCCCCAATGCCTATATCTGTGTCTGGCACATGGGAAGCACTCCACAAATATTTGCTAAAGGAATGAACGAACCGTGAGGGAACTGAAGCCCCGGGTGTGAGGATGTAGGGGGACAGTGGCTGGTCCAAGGCCACTCTGGGGCCGATCTTCGATCCCGGGGTTCCTGACCCTGGCGGCCTAGCCTCAGAGGGTGGCTCAGAACTCCTCCAGTACCATAAGCGTCGGCCCCGCAATGGAGGCCAGAGGGTGAGAGAGCCAAGGCTGCCCAAGGTACAGCCGCGGCTCCTCCGGGGCCCCGTGCTCCGCATCCAGCAGGGACCAGCCACTCACTCACCTCGGCGGCTCCGCCACTGGCTCTCTGCCGCCACCGCCGCCACCGCCGCCGCCAACCACGGTGACAGCTCCCTGCGAGCCCGCACTTCCGGGGTCAAACGGCGATTCCGCAGGAGCAGACAGGAAGTCTCGGCCTGGCCCCCGCCCCCAGGGCGAACTACCGCCCGGAAGCTGGACCAGGTCCACCCCTCTATTCCTAAGACTCCGCCCCGCACTCGGCCGTCTGTAGCCACGTCGCCATCCCCTCTTACCTCCTTTCCTGCTTAAGCAGAGGATAGGTCAGCTGAGGGCGGGTTATGTGATTACACCTCTTGGGAAATCCAAGTATGGCACCTGAGAAGGCGTCTCGGAATCCCAGGCTTCCACCTTCTGCTCGACCTCCTTAGTCATCGTTTTACATATTTAACCCAGAAGAGAAATTTTAATAAGTCAAAAAGCACGAACATAATGTTAAGCAGATGTGCAGGTACAGACTGCGATTTCATTTACAGGAAATTCTAAAACAGAACTCACGAGTGGGGATGGTAAGATTGGTGGTTCCCCCTGGGGCTGTGGACTGGGAGGGGCCACAGTGAGGCTGGGGTCACCCGCTGTCTTCATCTCGGTGATTGCCATGTAGATGCTTTGGAAAATTCATCACATTGTACACTTAAGATTGGTGCACTTTTCTGTATGTATGCAATACAGTTTTTTTTTTTTAAGGAAGGTACAAGTATAGCTATTGTAAGAAAAGGATGCAATTATTCTACAGAATGTCTCAGGTAATGTAGGTTTAGTGGTCCCTAAGCCTGGCTATGGATCAGAATCCTCACAGAAAACTTGTTAAGAACACACATCTCTGGCTTCCTCTCAGTGCCTGGCACACAGTAAGAATTCAAAACCAACCACCATCATTATTGGGGTGTTATGGAAGCCCCTGAATGGGGAACACAACCCCGCCCTGGGATTGTGAAATATTTCCCAGGACCCTCCTGCCAATCCCTGCTATCTGCACTGGGGCTACAAGGAATGCTTAGTTCATTCAGTGCTTGTCCTCAAGGAGCTTACAAGATAGGGAGTGCAAGAAAACCAATAGCAATGAGTCAATGTGATGAATGCAGGTGCTGAGGAAATAGGAGACATGACCTGTAAACCAGAAATGAGATGAGAGGGGCTGGATATTATATTAGTTATGTATTGCTACGTAACATATCACCACAACCTTATAACAACACACTGCTTGCAACTTATAACAAACACATGTATTTATTTATTTAGAGATACAGTCTCACTCTATGGCCAGTCTGGAGTGCAGTGGCGCTATCTTGGCTCACTGCTACCTCTGCCTCCCGGGTTCAAGCAATTCTCATGCCTCAGCCTCCTGAGTAGCTGGGACTACAGGTGTGTGCCACCGTGCCCAGCTAATTTTTGTATTTTTAGTAGAGACGGGGTTTCACCATGTTGGCCAGGATGATCTTGATCTCTTGATCTCGTGATCTGCCCACCTTGGCCTCCCAAAGTTCTGGGATTACAGGCGTGAGCTACCACATCTGGCCAACAAACACATTTATTATCTCACATTTTCTGTGGGCCAGGAATCTGAGGATGGCATAGCTGGCTCCTCTACATCAGGATCACCCACAAGGCTGCAATCAAGGTATCAGCCAGGGCTGGAGTCTCATCTAAAGGCTCAAATCAAAAAGGATCTACTTCTAAATTCCCATGGCTACTGGCTAAATTCCTTTCCTTAAGCGTTGTTGGACTGAGGGTCTCAGTTCCTAGCTGGATTTTGGCCAAAGGCTTGTCACGTAGGCTTCTCCAGTGTAGCAGCCTGCTTTATCAAAGCATGCCAGCCGAGAAGTCAATAGGGAAGCCAAGAGTGGTGGCACATGCTTATAGTTCCAGCAAGATGGGAAGCTGAAGCAGGAGAATTGTTTGTGCCTAGGAGTTCAAACTGAGCCTGAGCAACATAGCAAGACCCAGTCTCTAAAAATAAAAAATATAAAAGAAAATAGGGCAACAGGGGCTGGGCACAGTGGCTCATGCTTATAATTCCAACACTTTGGGAGGCTGAAGTGGGAGGATCGCTTGAGTCC
Organism: Aotus nancymaae; assembly: GCF_030222135.1. NCBI lineage: Eukaryota > Metazoa > Chordata > Mammalia > Primates > Aotidae > Aotus > Aotus nancymaae. The sequence goes on from NW_026988491.1 coordinate 4,723,370, forward strand.
AGAAGTTTGAGGCCATCCTAGGCAACATAGTGAGACTTCATCTCTACAAAAAAAAATTTTTAATTAGCCAGGCATGGTGGTATATACCTGTAGTCCCAGCTACTTAGGAGGTTGAGGCAGGAGGATTGCTTGAGTCCAGGAGTTTGAGGCTATAATTAGCCATGATCACACCACTGCACTCCAGCCTGCACAACAGAGCAAGATGCTGTCTTGAACAAACAAAAGGAGGCAATAGGAGAGTCTACTAGCAAGAGAGAAGTTACAATCTCGTGTAACCTAATCATGAAAATGACATCACTTTTGCCATGTTCTATTTGTTATTAGCAAGTCACAGAACTTGCCCACAGGGGACTACACAAGGGCATGAATACCAAAAGATGTGGATCACTGGAGGCAATTCTAGAGTCTGCATGCCACAGATACCTAGAGAATACATATCAGCTGGTCCGAGTGCAGTGGTGTTTACAACTAATTGATCACAACCAGTTACAGATTTCTTTGTTCCTTCTCCACTCCCACTATTTCACTTGACTAGCCTAAAAAAAAAAAAGGATACATATCAACCCGAAGTCTGCAGGAGAGGAAGTAGAGGTGAAGAGAGAGAAAGACAATTAATAAGCATTTTACATATATTATCTCTTTGATTCTTTTTTTGTTTGAGACGAAGCCTGTCTCACTCTATCACCCAGGCTGGAGTGCAGTGGCACGATCTAAGCTCACTGTGACTGTCGCCTCCCAGATTCAAGCCATCCTCCAGCCTCAGCTTCCCTAGTAGCTGGGAGTACAGGCACGCATCACCACACTTGGCTAATTTTTGTATTTTTAATAGAGATGTGATTTCGCCAGGTTGACCAGGCTAGTCTCGAACTCCTGACCTCAGGTGATCTGCCTGCCTTGGTCTCCCAAAGTGCTGGGATTACAGGTGTGAGCCACTGCACCTGGTACTCTTTGACTCTTTGTAAGAATAGTAAAAGGTAGATGCTATTATTACCCCATTTTTTTTTCTTATTTAAGTTGTTTATTGTAAGATAATTTACAAATATCTTGCTGTCTTCAGTAATTCAAACAATGGAGAAACAGTTTTTTTCTGACAAAGACAGCATCAGTAAGCTAAAAACAAAATCAGCTGGCTGAATTTTCCTTCTTTACCTCTTGTCTGAGGATGGAACTTGATTTTCATTAATCCAGAGCTGCAACACCAGAGATGATTTCAATCAACTCCTTTGTGATGACAGCTTGGCGGGTACGGTTGAATGTCAATGTCAATTTGTCAATCATCTCAGAAGCATTCTTGCTGGCGTTGTCCATGGCTGTCATACTGGCACTCTGCTCACTAGTGGTGGACTCCTTCAGAGAGTAGTAGATGATGTTGGCCAGACTGTATTCTTGGTAATTTTGCAGCACATTGGCATCAATATCATCGTAGATACTCATGCTCTCAGCACTTGCAATGGTATTGAGGGAAAAGATGGGCTTTTCCTCTGTCCTATAGGAGATGACAGACCTGAATCAATTAAAGATGATTGAGGCTTCATCAAATTCATATCCAGAATTTAGTAATTCAAGGGCAATGACTGACGCATCTCCAAAAGTAGGGGGCTTTCTTCCTACTTCTTTGAATGCCGCTAGAAACTGGTCAGAATGAGTCCTATAAAGTATGCCTCTGATTTTGTCACCAATTCCAACAAGCATAACTTCTTTCCCAGCTGCTGTTAGTGTAACAACCTCACTTTTCATCTGTTTAGCAATGGAGGAGTGAATAGCACCACACAGTCCTCGGTCTGAGGACACACCAATAAGGAGGTGTTTCTTCTTGTCTTCAGGCCCCTTGATATCAGCTTTCTCATACAGAGCCAAAGATCCCAATCCATATATTCGAGCTGGTTTCAGCTCTCTCTCACCTCGGGCTTATTTTGCTGCTGCTATCATTTTCATAGACTTGGTAATGTTCTGGATGTTTTTGATGGACTTTAGTCGCCTGGTAATATCTTTCAAAGTTGCCGTATTTCGAACTTGAATCCATTGCGGCTGCAAGGTCCAGGCCGACAGCCCAGAGACACCCGCGCGAGAGAACATGGTAGCTGCAGCTCCGCTGAAGGTCGGTCACCTTATTACCCCATTTTCAAGAGAGGTTTAAAGACTAGACCAGAGTCACAGAACTGGTAAGTGGGTGGAGTGGGGATTTGAATTCAGCCCTGTTTAGCCCCAGAGCCTGTCCTCATAACCTCCCTACCAAAAGGCTTTCCCAAGCTCCAGGAGGTCTCAAGTGCCACAAGCTGTGGCAGAACAGTGAATGTTTCCCTTTGTTGCTGTTATTATTATTATTATTATTATTTTGAGATAGGGTCTCCTGTCACCCAGGCTGGAATGCGGTAGCACGATCATGGCTCACTTCAGCTTCTATCTCCTGAGCTCAAGCAATTCTCCTGCCTCAGTCTCCTGAGTAGGTGTGACTACAGGCAGGCACCACCATGCCTGGCTAATTTTTCATTTTTTTTTTTTTTTTTTTTGTAGAGATGGCATCTTACTATGTTGCCCAGGCTGGTCCTGAACTCTTGGGCTCAAATGATCTTCCCACCTCAGCCTCCCAAAGTGCTGGGATTATAGGTGTGAGCCACCACGCCAGCCTGTTGCTGTCATTTTTAGGAAAACTGATCTTCTACTGACATGGAAGGGACAGAAAAAGGTGCCAGAAACTCTGTGTGTGTGTTTTTTTTCTCTGTCATCCACACACATTGGACACATGGAAAATGCTATCCGTATCTCTGATTGGTTGGGAGAAAATCACTTGCAGCAGAGCCTTTGGTCCAGGAAAAACTTAAAATAGGAGTTCTGGAGAAAATATATGCACTGGCTTCATCTTTCCCTATTATACAAAGATGCTCATATCACTAAGGTTTTGGAACTAAATAACATGACTGTAAGAGGACAAAAACATCCAGTAAGTCACCTAACTTCTCCAAACATATCTGTTTCCTCATCTGTTAAACAAGGTAGTTAATACCCACCTCATCAGCATTAGAAGGTTTAAGACTGGGTATGGTGGCTTATGCCTATAATCCCAGCACTTTGGGAGGCTGAGGTGGGAGGATTGTTTGAGGCCAAGAGTTCGAGACCAACCTGGGCAACATAATGAGACTTAGTCTCTCAAAACATAAAAAATAAAAAACTAACTGGGTTCAGTGGCACATGCCTGTAGTCCCAGCTACTCTGGAGGCTGGGATAGGAGGATAGCTTGAGCCTGGGAGGTGGAGGCTGCAGTAAGATGTGGTTGTGCCTCTGCACTTCAGTCTCAAAACAAAACAAAACAAAACAGAAGGCTTAAATGAGATAATATAGACAAATGCCAAGCACATAGTAGGTGCTCAAAAAATGTTAGTGAAAAGGAAGAAAGGTGACCCCCTGTCATCTGGAGTGTTATTAACTTTCACATTTCTTTCATCTTTTTCTTTTGCCTAAAGAGCGTAATGAGGAATGTTTGTTTACAAAGGACACATTCTTGTCTGAGCTAATATGTGTTCAACCGAAATTAAATTTAAAAGCCAGTTTAACAGAAGAAGCCTCAAGTCATGCATAAGTCATTTGCAAACATGCAAATTCAGAGTAATTTCTTGGCCTGGAGTCTCCTCTAGATTAAAAGAAAAACAACAACTAATTTAAGAGCAACTATTTGGTTTGGCAAAAGAGAGGAGCGTCCATGGTTCTTATAACCAACCAAGTCTAGGGGTAACTAAGGAGAAAACTGTCAATAGTTGGTGCTACAAAATAGACATTGGAATATCTAGGTCTGAGTCTTGCCTGGCCCAGACACTCTGAGTCACCTCAGATGAATCAGTGTTCCCTTCTGTTGCACGTCAGTCCTCCAGCAAGCATGTATTTGCAGAGCACTCATTGTTGAGATTAGCTGTTGTTTGGCATCCAGTGTTTGTTTCCTCTGTTTTCCTACCAATAGCAACTTGATCACTCCTTAGGGAACTGTCCCTCCCACTTCAGTATGTATGAAGTGAGGTTGACCCCTTACCCAGAGTTTAAGTGTCCAAAATTGTATTAGTCATCTAGTGCTATGCAACAAATCATCCCAAAATACAGTGGCTTAAAACAGTAATAATTATTAGGCCAGGTGCAGTGGTTCACGCTTATAATCCCAGCACTTTGGGAGGCCAAGGAGGGAGGATTCGCTTGGGCCCAGGAGTTCAAGACCAGCCTGGGCAACATAGTGAGACCCCCCATCTCAATTTAAAAAAATAGTTTGTGGGCCGGGCACAGTGGCTCACGCCTGTAATCCTAGCACTTTGGGAGGCCAAGGCGGGTGGATCATGAGGTCAAGATATCGAGACCATCCTGGTCAACATGGTGAAACCCCATCTCTACTAAAAATACAAAAAATTAGCTGGGCATGGTAGCGTGTGCCTGTAATCCCAGCTACTCAGGAGGCTGAGGCAGGAGAATTGCCTGAACCCAGGAGGCGGAGGTTGCGGTGAGCCAAGATCGCGCCATTGCACTCCAGCCTGGGTAACAAGAGCGAAACTCCGTCTCAAAAAAAAAAACCAAAAAACAAAAAACAATAGTTTGTTATTCCATATGGTGTCTGTGGTTTGGTAGTTCCAAAGCGGCTTGACTGGGTGGTTCTGGCTTAGGGTCTCTCAGGAAGATGCAACAGATGTCAGCTAGGACCGAAGGCTTATCAGAGCTGAAGGATCAATCACTTTCAAGGTAATCATTTACTGGCTATTGGCAAGGGGCCTGGGTTCCTCTCTACAGAGCTAGTTAAGTGTCCCCACAACATGGCCACTGGCATCTCTCAAAGGGAACAGTCTAAGAGATCAAAGCAGAAGAACCAATGTCTTTATGGCCTAGCTTTGGAAGTCACAAACTATCACTTCAGCTGCATTTCTACTGGTCACATAGGCCAGTCTTGATTCAGTGTGGGAGGGGTCTGACTATACAAAGGCATGAATATCAGAAGGCAAGATCACTAAGGGCCATCTTGGAAGCTGGCTGCCACATCAATCTAACACGAGCCTGGAGAAATGGCATATTCTAAACCTTCAGCCACAGTGATTGGCTCAAGAGTAGATACATGATATTCAAATTTTTATTTTTTTATTTTTTATTTTTAAGAAACAGAGTCACCCAGGCGCGGTGGCTCACACCTGTAATCCCAGCACTTTGGGAGGCCAAGGCAGGCATATCACAAGGTCACGTGTTCGAGACTAGCCTGGGCAATATGGTGAAACCCCGTCTCTACTCAAAATATAAAGTTTAGCCGGGAGTGGTGGCAGGCGCCCATAATCCCAGCTACTCAGGAGGCTGAGGCAGGAGAATGGCTTGAACCCGGGAGGCAGAGGTTATAGTGAGTTGAGACCATGTCACTGCACTCCAGCCTGAGCAACAGAGCGAGATTCTGTTTCAAAAAAAAAAAAGAGAGAGAGAGAGAGACAGGGTCTATATTGCCCAGGCCAGTCTCGAACTCCTGGTCTCAAGTGACCCTCCCGCGTCAGCCTCCCAGTGCTAGGATTACAGGCATCAGCCATCCTGCCCAGCCTGCCAAATCTATCCAGTGATGCCCAATTCTGGCATCTTTATTTGAAATCAAAAGAAAGAGAAGCTCTCTTTCTGATGAGATTGCTAGCAGTAAGAATGAACTAAGCTATACTGGCTGGAGGCCACGACCTAGAACCTGAGAATGAAGCCAACTCAAGGGACAGCAGAGCCAAGAAAAGGAATGACAAGCAGAGAGAAAATGAAAGAGAGAGATGAAGTCATTTGAACCTTGGATCTGGGCAAATCTGAATTATGGTACCCTGACGCTTTTCTCCTGCCGGTTTTGCTTAAGCCATTTTGAGTTGGGCTTCTGTCCTAACACAACTTTTCGATGCTCAGTCCTCCTCATGTTTAGCTGACCAGCCTTTTCTAAAGATTATTACTGGAACCCACCGGGGCAAGAGGGATGAGATTGCTAACTGTTCAAGCTCATGACCAGAAACACTTGCTGGCATTTCAAGTTGCTAGATTAGGAATGAGGAGATATTAGCTTGTGGATAGACCAGGTATACCTTGGGTACCCACCAACTGGTATTCTTTAACTAGACCAAGGGTGTTCAGGAAAGGTACATGGTAAAGAGATAGGTCATGGATTGGTTGTGGAGTCTAATCTAGGTGTTAAGCCCATTTATATCCCTTAATTACTAGGCAAATTGGGACAAGTTGCTTAGCTTGTCTGTTTCCTTAGCTGTATAATGGTACTTGTTCAACCTACCATGGTCACTCAGCAGCAAACATTCATTGAGCACCTACTGTGTGCCAGTTATCATCAGTAAAGCAATGACTCAGTTCCAACCGTCAAGGATTTTCACAGTCTTGTCAGAAATAGGAATAAAACATAAATTATAGCATAGTTTAAGAAGTATTGTGATAGGCATATACATGATGTTTTGAGGTCCTGAGGGAAAAAGCTTTTCTTTTCTTTTCTTTTTTTTTTTTTCTTTTGAGATGGAGTCTCGCCCTGTCACCCAGGCTGGAGTGCAGTGGCACGATCTCAGCTCACTGCAACCTCCACCTCCAGGATTCAAGCGATTCTCCTACCTCAGCCTCCTGAGTAATTGGGACTACAGGCGTGCACCACGACGCCCAGCTAACTTTTGTATTTTTAATAAAGATGGGGTTTCACTATACTGGCCAGGCTGGTCTCAAACTCCTGACCTTGTGATCTGCCTGCCTCAGCCTCCCAAAGGTGCTGGAATTACAGGCATGAGCCACTGCACCAGGCCTTTTTTTTTTTTGAGACAAGGTCTCACTCTGTTGCCCAGGCTGGAGTTCAGTGGCACCATCATTGCTACTGCAGCTTGGGACTCCTAGGCTCAAGTGATCCTTCCATCTCAGCCTCCCTCCTGGTATTGCATGTAAGAGCCACCATACCCAGCTAGGAAAAGCATCTTATGTGGTAGGATATGCGTGGACTCTCTGGAGAGGATGCTGTTTAATCTGAGTTTTCAGGAAATCTAGGAGCTGACAGGTTAGTAGAACGTAACAAAGAAAGAAGCAAAGACCCAGAGGTGTAAAAGAAGGTGGACCATTCAGGTAATTGCAAGTAAATATGTGTAGCTTGAATCTCAGAGTTAAAGGGCATTTTAAGGAGAGGCCAGATTATGGAAGGCTTCGTGGACCATGCTAAGGAGCTGATGGTGGGGAAGGCCCTAGAATGTGAATGGAGCTGAGGAATTTCAGGAAGTTACTTTAGAAAGATAACTCTAGTATTCAACGGTAGGCTGTCTTGTGGAAAAAAAAAGAAAGAAAGAAAGAAAGAAAGAAAAAAAAAAGATAGCTCTAATAGCCATTGGAGTCGACAGGATAGATGATAGCGAGAAAGGAGCTAGGTCTGGTGCAGGGGTTCACATCTGTAATCTCACCAGTTTGGGATGCCAAGATGGGAGAATCACTTGAGCCCTGGAGTTTGAGATCAGCCTAGGCAACATAGAGAGACCCTCGCTCTTCAAAAAATATAAAAAGTTAGGCGGGTATGGTGGCTCACACGTCTAGTACCAGCTAGTTGAGAAGCTGAGGCAGGAGGATCACTTGAGCCCAGGAGGTTGAGGATCCATTGAGCCATGATGGTGCCACTGCATTCCAGCTGGGTGACTGGCTGACAGAGCAAGACTCTGCAAAAAAAAAAAAGAATGAAGCTAGGCCGCTGTTGCAGTTATCCACTGCTGCATAATAAACTGCCCCCAAATTTAGTGGCTTATAAAGATGTATTATGTCTCATGATTCTGTGAATTGGCTGCCCAGGCTGAGTGGTTCTTCTGCTCTACTTAGTGTCAACCGGGGTTATCATTTGGGTACATTGAGTTGGGTGCTCATTTGAGGCTGGAACATCCCAGACAGTTTCATTTATATGTCTGGCATCTCAGTTGAAGTAGCTGGAATAGCTGGCAGCTGGGTAGGGCTCTCTTGCCACATGGTCCCTCTCATCAATCAGTAGTCTAGTCCAATAGTTCTCAAACAGGGGTGATTTTCTCCCACAGGGACACATGACAATGTCTGGAGACATTTCTGGTTGTCACAACTGGAGGAACTAGGAATTAGAGGCCAGGGATGCTGCTAAACATCCTACAATGCACAGGACAGCCTCACCACAAAGAACTGTCTGACCCAAAGTATTAATAGGGATGAGACTGAGAAATCTTGGTGTAGCTGGAGCTTCTATGCAGTGGTTTAGACCCCAAGAGAGTAAAAATGGAAAACATATTTATTTTCTTTTCTTTTTTTTTGAGACTCAGTCTCACTCTGTCACCCAGTCTGGGGTGCAATGACACGATCTTAACTCACTGAAACCTCCACCTCCTGGGTTCAAGCAGTTCTCCTGCCTCAGTATCCAGAGCAGCTGGAACTACAGGTGTGGGTAACACCCCCCCGATGAGCACCGAGGAAGGAGAACTGTCCATACCCAAAGCACAATTAGTGCCTGAAGAATATCTTAGTTTACAGTGTTATTACTCAGCTATTTCCTTTATATAATCCTTTATATATAATCATATATTAGTTTATAGAATTAGTGCCTGAATATAACTTACTGCTTACATATATCTAGCTTATGTAATCATACTTAATACTTATATCTAGCATACTTAGTTCTATATAACCTTTCTATATAATCATATAGGTATTGTAGTTGGAGCTGTACTGACACATTTAGTGCTGATTTATAGAATCCTTCCATATAACCATATAGTAATTTGTAGTAGGAGGAATGCCTAGAATAGTCACAGAACAGAAGCAGTACATGGGAAAACAGCCAGACCAGGACAAGAACCAAAGACCCAGGCGGTGGCGTCCCTGCCTGAAAGGGCATACGCTGTATGGCAGGCTTGGAGCAAGAGCCTGTCCTCCTGATAAAGGAGGTGTAGTACCTTGCATCCAGTTCCTGTGGAAAGTAGGCCTCAGGCCTGAGATCCTGGAAATAACTGAGGGAGAAGAACCCCTCTGGTGTGACCAGTCACGGTGGCTGTATACCCTGTCAGTCTTTTCTTGCTTCTGTGCTAGCTCAAATATCCTCCCATAATTATCTTAAGAGAAGAGCGCAAGTCTGTCAGCTCCCACTACATTGGCTTACAGTATCCTTCTATTAGAAATCCTTTGAAGTCTGCAGCCCCCAGATAAGAAGTGTGGCACACAACACCTGTTGCACACAGCCCACCTCCTTGCCTCGGTGATCTAATGGGGGTGGACCCCTTTTCTGTACACGACCTTCTACTACTGCACACGGCCCACCTCTCTGCCCAGATGACATAATGGCGTGGCCCCCTTGCTTGTGACTCATGTGATTATGTATGCCCTATTACTAAGCCTATAGATGATGACCTCACTTACGACCCTGCCCACTGCTTGTACCTAATAAATATAGATGTTTCTGGGCATTTGGGGCTCTCGCTGATCTCCGCTCATAGGTTTCGTGGCCCCCTGAGTCCAGCTGCTCTTTACCGTTTCTTCAGTGTCCTGTCTCTACTTCTTGGATCCTGCACCTCAGCACAGCATAAGAGACACCCCATGACCCTGTGGGGCCCAACAGCCCTACAACATGCACTTGCCACCATACCCAGCTAATTTTTGTATTTTAGTAGAGACAGGGTTGTACCATGTTGGCCACGCCTCGGCCTCCCAAAGTGCTGTGAGATTACAGGCATGAGCAACTGTGCCTGGCCTGTTTTTTTTTTTTTTTTTTTTTTTTGAGACAGGGTCTCACTTTGTCACACAGGCTGGAGTGCAGTGGCACAAACCTGACTCACTGCAGCCTAGACCTCCTGGGCTTAAGCAATTCTCCTGCCTCAGCCCCCAAGTAGCTGGGACTACAGGTACATGCTACCATGCCCAACTAATTTTTGTAGTTTTTATAAATATGGGGTTCTGCCACGTTGCCCACGCTGGTCTCAAACTCCGGGGCTCAAGCAATCTACCTGCCTTGCGCAACCAAATTGTTGGGATTACAGGGAGGAGCCACTGACTGTGCCTAGCCAAGAAGCTGCCATCTTTCTTTCTTTCTTTCTTTCTTTCTTTTCTTTTCTTTTCTTTTTTTTTTTTGAGATAAGAGTTTTACTCTTGTTGTCCAGGGTGGAGTACAATGGCGCAATCTTGGCTCACCACAACCTCCACCTCCTGAGTTCAAGTGATTCTCCTGCCTCAGCCTCCCGAGTAGCTGGGATTACAGGCATGTGACACCAAGCCCGTCTAATTTTGTATTTTTAGTAGAGGCAGGGTTTCTCCATGTGGGTCAGGCTGGTCTTGCACTGCCAACCTCAGGTCATCCACCTGCCTTGGCCTCCCAAACTGCTGGGATTACACATGAGCCACCATGCCTGGCCAAAGTTGCCATATTGCTTTTTATGTATGTATGTATGTATGTATGTACATATGTATGTATGTGTCTTTATAAGACCTCTCAGGGATGAATGAAGCTGCCATATTTTTTAAGCCCTAGGCTCTGGAACGCCACACCATCACTTCCTCCACATTCTATCAGTCAAAGCAAGTTACAAGGCCAGCTCTGATTCAAGTGGAGAGAAATTAGTTCTTCTCCCCGATCCATGGGCAACTACTGATCTATTTTCTCTCTTATAGATCTTTGGTGACCATTTTAACAGGAAATCAACCACAGCCAGCAAGACCATTGAATGAAAAAGATTCATGTGAGAAGTAATAGAAGTGAAACCCCATCTCCACTAAAAAATACTATTATAAATTATAGTAATAGGTGTGAGCTCAAACATTGGCAAAGTGTCCTCATGAGAAAATGAAATAATGGCAGTTGAAATCTCTTTGCAAAGTATTACATAAATACATTAATTTCATAATCCACACTGTCCTCAGCCAGGAACTGCTGTCCCCAGCAGCTTTCTGTTAAGCCAGGCTTTCTTTCAATAGGTCTCCATTCCATATCTGTTCAATCCCCCGGCCTCTGTCGAGTTCATCAAAGCTTCTGCTGACTCCAGAAGAATCTAGAGAATGAACACTGCAGTGAAAGTCTCAAATCATCCCCCGGGGCCCCCAATAACAAAACATCTGCTTGTCGTTGTCTCCTACCCCTCTTGGTTTTAGTGAGAAAACAGCGTTAAGTGATGATAATGGTAAACAACTTAAAAACCAGGTCTCCTGGCTTCCAAGAAGAGAGCTTTAATTTGAAGGCAGGTAATTATCCATTCATTATAATTTACAAATAGTGGTTGTCTTGCCTCCTGTCACTGGTCTGTGAACAACAGTCAGAAAGATGAAAAAAAAAAGTCAGAGTTAACACATTTTAGAAATCAGAGGTCAGAGAATCCCCAAATTGAAGAAAACTCTTACAGAACATGTAATTCAAACCTCTCATTTTATGGATAAAGAAACTGAGGCCCAAAGAGGGAATGGGGCTTTTCTAGAGTTACTCAGCAGTTGGAGGCATGGCAGAATGGGCACCAGAACCAAAGTTTCCTTGCTGGCTCTAGCCTAAATCCCCACCCAGGGAGATGAATGGGTGGCTCTGTCTGCCCCCATGCAGCCTGGAGACTCTGCACTCAGACCACCCATCAAAGTGGCAGTTGGCATGTTTGGATCTGTCTATAATCATCAGGGTGGGACAATAAAGCTACAGAGAGGTAGAAACAATTCCTCAAGGGCTGGGACATGGTTTAAACTGCAGAGGAGGCTGGAGCAGCAAGCATTTTGCTTCACGTCAAGATTTAACTTTTTTTTTTTAATTTGGTGGCATCTTGTACTTTTGTTTTTTTTGAGACTGGGTCTTGCTCTGTTGCCCAGGCTGAAGTGCGGCGTCAGTGATCAAAGCTCACTGCAGCCTTGACTTCCTGGCTCAAGTGATCCTCCTGCTTCAGCCTCTTGAATAGCTGGAATTACAGGCGCAAGCCACTGTGCCTAGCTAATTAAAAAAAACTTTTCATAGAGATGAGGTATGGCAATGTTGCCCAAGCTGATTTCAGATTTCTGGACTCAAGTAATTCTCCCAGCTCAGCCTTCCAAAGTGTTGAGATTACAGGCGTGAGTCATCATGCCCGTCCACATCTTGTACTTTTCATGTAGGATCTGAAAGGAAGGAATTTCAAGATGTCTTCAGCTACCCCGGTGATGGGAAAGATTGATACTTTGTGGCTTTGGCTATTAAACCTGGGGTTTAATCCAGTGGAATATCGCCAGTTCTTTAGCTTTCCTTGAGAGAGTTTGAAAAGAAGTTATTGGAAGATTTGCCTTGACCATCATGAAAAGAGGGGAATACTACTTTCTCTTCTCGCTGGGTATCTACTCTCTGGGCATCTACTCTCTGGGCTTGCACAGTCCCCAGAAGATTTCAGTATGCAGCTGCGCTGACCTAATTACTTGAGTGCAAAGGCCCCTTCACCCCTCAGGGCACCAGCAGCATCCATGCTGCTTCCTCTGCCTAAAATAACCCCCTGCTCTCCTTGTCAAGGTAAAGCCTCCTCTTCAGCTCATCTTTTCCCATGTTATAATCACTTTCCTGATATATACATTCCTAGCCAGCTCCCTTCACTTTCCTTGTGTTTCACTGGTCACAACTTATCTTCTTGTATTTATTGTGTGGTTATTTATTTATTTATTTATTTTGAGATCGAGTCTTGGTCTATGGCCCAGGCTGGAGTGCAGTGGTGAGATTTTGGCTCACTTCAACCTCTGCTTCTCAGGTTCAAGCGATTCTCCTGCCTCAGCTTCCCGAGTAGCTGGGACTACAGGCATGTGCCAGCACGCCTGGCTAATTTTTTGTATTTTTAGTAGAGATGGGGTTTCACTGTCTTAGCCTGGATGGTCTCGATCTCCTGAACTCGTGATCCATCCGCCTCGGCCTCCCAAAATGGTGGTGTTACAGGTGTGAGCCACCGCGTGCGGCCTGTTGTGTGGTTATTTAATCAATGATTGACTCCGTGATTAGACTATGTGTTCTGACAAATTAGAGACCTCATCTGTTTTGTTCACCAATCTTATCCCCAGTGCTTAGCTTGGTACCTGGCATCTTATAGTGTGCAATAAATATTTCCTGACTGAATGATTGAATCAAAGTGCCAGGATAATCTAGACCAACTCTTCCAATTCCAAGTAAAAAACTGTGGCCTAGGCCAGGTGTGTTGGCTCACGCCTGTAATCCTTGCACTTTTGGAGACCGAGGCAGACAGATCACAAGGTCAGGATATTGAGACCATCCCGGCCAACATGGTGAAACCCCATCTCCACTAAAAATACAAAAATTAGTTGGGTGTGGTGGTGCATACCTGTAATCCCAGCTACTTGGGAGGCTGAGGCACGAGAATCGCCTGAACTCAGAAGGCAGAGATTGCAGTGAGCCGAGATCCCACCACTGCACTCCAGCCTGGCTACAAGAGCGAGACTCCGTCTCCAAAGGTTAAAAAAAAAGAAAAACAAAATCTGTGGCCCAGAGATGGGCAATGACTTACCCAGGGTCACAGAGCAGGCATCGAATACTCCTTGCTGATTTGACTTCCTTAAAATACCTTGGCCCTGAGACAGGGCCATTTTGAGGAGAGGCAAGACTGAGAGATTGAGCTATTTTCCATACTGTCTTAGTCTGTTTGTGCTGTTATAACAGAACACTTGAAGCTGAGATATTTACAAAGAACAGAAATTTATTTCTCATAGTTTAGGAGGCTGGGAAGTACAAGATTAAAGCACTAGCAGGTTTGGTTGTCTGATGAGGCCTTGCTCTCTGTTTCCAAGATGGCACCATGTTGCTGTATCCTTCAGAGAGAGGGAACACTGTGTCCTTGCATGGCAGAAGGAGGAAGGGCAAGAGGGTTGAACTCCCTCCATCAAATCCTTTTATGAGGCCAGGCATGGTGGCTCATGCCTGTAATCCCAGCACTTTTGGAGGCTGAGATGGGCGGATCACCTGAGGTCAGGAGTTTAAGATCAGCCTGGCCAACATGGTGAAACCCCATGTCTACTAAAAATACAGAAAATTAGCCAGGTGTGGTGGCAGGTGCCTGTAATCCCAGCTACTTGAGAGGCTGAAGCAGGAGAATCGCTTGAACCTGGGAGGTGGGATTGCAGTGAGCCAAGATGGCGCCACCGCATTCCAGCCTGTGCAACAAGAGAAAAAAAAATTCGTTTAAGAGGGCACCGAATCCTATTCATAAGGGCAGCACCCTCCTGACTCAATCACGTTGGACAGGTTGCACCTTTTAATACTGTCACATTGGCAACACCTGAATTTTGGAGGGGACGTATTCAAACTGTAGCACATGCCCTGAACAATTGTAGTTCCTCTCCTTAACAGAAGGCTCCTCATGAGGCAAGAACCTAAACCCAAGTCCATGAAGGGGCTCCCAAGATCTACGTCCCCCTTGAATTGTACACACTTGTGTTTGGGGAACATTTTTCAGTAGAGAGGCTGAGAGGCTTCATCTGATCCTCAAAGAGGCAGCCTCAAAGTGCTAGCAGCAACTCACACCAGCATCCTGCTGAACCTCTTCTTCCCTTCTAGCTAGAAAAGCCATCTCAAGGCCCAAGAATCTCTAGTGACAGAAACTTGGCTTAGTGTGAGGCTATGAGGCAAGCAGTGGTCAGGGCAAAGTGACTAATACACGGAATCAGAGAGAAATACTTTTTCAGCTTCAGTTGGTTAGGGATGTCAGGGAAAGCTTCCTGGAGTATGTGCCAATCAAGTTGGGCTGCAATGGACTGTGAAGATTTAAGAGCCTGGAAGCTTTAAGAGGCTGGAGGGAAATAGAGTCCAGAATTTCCTTTGGGCAGCCCCAATGTCTTCACCAACGCCCATTCCCAAAAGGGAGGTTGTTTAAATTGTCCAGTATTGGCGTCATTTTCATCCAGAGATCATCCTGGATGTAGAGTTTCTTTTTCCTTTTCCCTTTATTTTATTTTTTTGAGTTGGATTCCCAGTGTCGCCCAGGCTGGAATGCAGTAGTGTGACCATGGCTCGCTGAAGCCTTGAACTCCTGACCTCATGTGATCTTCTTGCCCCAGCCTACCAAGTAGTTAAGACTATAGGCACTAGTTATATATATATTTTAGAGATGGGATCTTACTATGTTGCCCAGGCTGGTCTCGAACTCCTGGGCTCGAGTGATCCTCCTGCCTTGGCCTCTCAAAGTGCTGGAATTACATTATAGGTGTGAGTTGCTGTACCTGGCCCCTTCTCTCTTTATTTTTTATTATTTTATTTTATTGTAATTTTTATTTTATATATACATACATTTTTTGAGACAGTCTCGCTCTGTTGCCCAGGCTGGAGTGCAATGGTGCGATCTTGGCTCGCTGTAACTTCAGCCTCCTGGATTCAAGCAATTCTCCTGCCTTGAATAGCTGGGATTACAGGTATGAGTCACTGCACCTGGCTATTTGTTTTTAACGGAGATGGAGATGAAGTTTTGCCATGTTGCCAAGGCTGGTCTCTAATTCCTGGGCTCAAGCAATTTGCCCACCTGGTCCTTCAAAAGTGCTGGGATTACAGGTGTGAGCCACTGCGGCCAGCCCATTTCATATTTTTGAGACAGAGTCTTATTCTGTCACCCAGGCTGGACTGCAGTAGCATAATCACAGCTCACTGCAGCCTCAACCTTCCAGATTGAAATGCTCCTCAATGCTCAGCCTCCCAAATAGCTGGGAGTACAGGAGTGTGTCACCACACCTGGCTAATTTTGTATTTGTATTTTTATTTTTTTTGAGACAGAGTCTCACTCTGTTGCCCAGGCTGGAGTACAATGGCACAATCTTGGCTCACTGCAACCTTCGCCTCCTTGGTTCAAGTGATTCTCCTGCCTTAGCCTCCTGAGTAGCTGGGATTACAGGTGTGCACCACCACACCTGGCTAATTTTTGTATTTTTAGTAAAGATGTAGTTCCACCATGTTGGCCAGGCTGGTCTTAAACTCCTGACCTTAGGTGGTCCTCCTGCGTCAGCCTCCCAAAGTGCTGGGATTACAGGTGTGAGCCACCGCACCTGGCCCTAATTTTTTGTATTTTTTGTAGCAACGAGATTTCACTTTTTTGCCCAGGCTAGTCTCGAACTCGTGGACTCAAGTGATCCTCCTGCCTTGATCTCCCAAAGTGTTGGAATTACAGGCATGAGCCACTGTGCCCAGTCCTCTCTCCCTTTAGAAGAAAACATAGACTGATTTTGTGATGCCAACCACTGCCAGTGGCCCTTTGTCCTCTCTGCTGAATTATTCATCTGCAAAATGAATTATTAATTTCCAATTTTGGATAGCAAATGCCAGGCAAATAGATAGAAATGGAATTGGGACCCTGGGCCTGGAGCCACATACCTCCCTAGGTTCTCCAAAGCACAGGCCACCAGGGCCAAGAAATTATGCAGGAATCCACAAGGGGCTCACCCTGGAATGCAGAGGGTGAAGTTGGTACAAGATTATGGTGCCCCTAAAGTGTTTGGGCTCCATTACCCCTGGGCTCTCAGATCTCTCACTTTCCTGAGCCTGAGGTGTAGCCACCCCTGGCTGGCTCTGGCACAGGGACGTATTGCATATTTAGAGTGGGCTCAAGCAGCATTCTGTGGAGTGACTTGGGTTTGAATCTGAGCCTACCATCCGAGTGACCCTGGATTAACCAAGCAGGGTTTCTCAGTGTTGCTCTATTGACATTTCGGCCTGGATGATTTCTTGTTGTGGGAGACTGTTCCATGCATTGTAGGATATTGAACACCATTTCTGGCTTCTACTCACTAGGTGCCAGTACCACAGCTCCCTCCTTCCCCTTCCCCACCCCCCAGTTATGACAACCAACATGTCTCTAGACATTACCAAGTGTCCCTGATCCCCTGGGGGGAGTGTAAAATTTCTCCTGCTTGAGAACTACTGGGTAAGTGCCATCACTTCTTTGAATATTTTCCTTTCTCATCTATTCAATGGGGATCTGAATAGTAGTTACCAGCATGAGATGACAATCAAATGAGCTCATGGATGTAAAGCCTCAGCTTACTTGGAGTATCTCCTACCCTGGGACTTTTCTTTTCTTTTCTTTTTGTGACAGTCTCCATCTGTTACTCAGGCTGAAGTGCAGTGGCATGATCTTGGCTCACTGCAACCACTGCCTCCTGGGTTCAAGAAATTCTGCTGCCCCAGCCTCCCGAGTAGCTGGGATTACAGGTATTCGTCACCATGCCTGGCTAATTTTTGTATTTTTAGTAGAGACAGGGGTTCACCATGTTGGCCAGGCTGGTCTCCAACTCCTGACCACAGGTGATCCACCCGCCTCAGCCTCCCAAAGTGCTGGGATTACAGGTGTGAGCCACCACGTCCAGCCTGGGACCTTTCTATTACATGAACTACTGGTTCTCTTTTAGGTGTAAGTTCAGGCTTAATTAGGTTTGCATTCAGCATGCAGGTATCAAAATAACCACCATAAATGGACTTAAACAGTGAAGGGAAATGATTGGTTCACATAACTGGAGATCTAGAAGTAAGTTGAGCTTCAAGTTTGGCTGATCCAACAACTCACCTGTGTCCTCAGGGATCGGTTTTGTCTTTCTGCTCTGCCATATATAGTGAAGTGTTCTACTGAGACTGCTTCACCTTGGAGTCTTAGGATGCCCTTCAGCAGCAGTTGGCACCATGGGCTTCCTTCTTCCCTTCAGTAGCAGAAAGAACACACGTGTTCCAGCATTCCAAGCCAGTCTTGAGAGTCAGGCTGGCTGGGCCACTTTGGTCAGATACTTACTCCAAAATTAGTGTCTTCATTCAATGGAATGGATGTACTTAAACTGTAAGTTAGTTTAAGCCTCTCAGGTCCAACCCATGGGATGGAATTGCATTCCCAAAATACATGGCTGTGTGAATACTCAAATGAAGATCTAAGCACCTAGGATTTAGGGACTGGTCCTGAACTAATTATTGCAGCTGGTAGGGAGGAACAGACTTTGTTGACTGGCTGGAACTGGGACTTGACCAACCCTTGGAGTTGGTGTCTTGGCAACAAGGAGAGGTTAGCCTCATGCAGTCATAGGGACTGGAAGTGAGATGGTGGTTTCCCAATCCCAAAATAGAGATGCTGTTCCCAGAAATGGAGGAAGGGATGCTGAGCTCATGTCTTAGTCCATTTTGTGCTGCTATAACAGAATAGTAAGACCGAGTAATTTTTTTTAAAAGATGGAGTAGCTCTGTTGCCCAGGCTGGAATGCAGTGGTATGATCTCAGCTCACTGCAACCTCCACCTCACGGGTTCAAGCGATTCTCCTGCCTCAGCCTCCTGAGTAGCTGGGACTACAGGCGTGTGCCACCACCCCTGGCCAATTTTTGTATTTTTAGTAGAGATGGGCTTTCACCATGTTGGCCAGGCTGGTCTTGAACTCCTGACCTCAGGTGATCTGCCCACCTCAGCCTCCCAAAGTGCTGGGATTACAGGCGTGAGCCACCGCACCCAGCCTCAGACTCTACTTTTAGGAGAATCTAGGATAAGTCAAAGATTTTAGCTAGTCTGATATTTGGATATGTCTTTATACTTTTTAGACATGTGAGAAAGAAGTACATTTTGTGTTTTTAAATTGGCCTCCCACCTGCTGATCAGGAGCTGTGCTCAGAGGATGCTGCATGAAGGGACTGAAAGTCAAGACTCTGGAATCCCAGTGAGGTCCAGGCCTTTCCTGGCAGGCAGCAGCAGCCTGCCAGCTTCTGTGCCTGGGGGGAGCAGGAGGGTGGCAGAAGTGTTCCAAAATGAACCGTTGCCCAGAGAAGCTGTCAAGGGCTGACTGCAGGCCTTGAGAACTTTATCAAGATGTCACCAGCCAAACAGAGAAGGCGGCTATGCCTCCAGTTGAGCTCTTGTGGTTCTGACCAATGTATCAGGCTACTGATGTGTTCTCAATGCCACTCGGACATCGAGTGTTTGATTGGGTGGCTTGCCAGTGACAAGGCACAAATCAGCCTTCACAGAGATAGTAAGAGGAGGCTGGAGAATGGGCTGTCTCCCTGTCTCTAGTGGCCTTGCCACCTCCCTACTGACTACAGATAGACATATGTCACAATATGTCTCTGCTCCCCTGGGCTTGGCGTCCTCTACAAATGCCCACTGCTAATCTCTGACACTGTTTGGATGAGTGCCTCATTTTCCCAACCCTCTGGCCCCTGCCCAGCCACCTACTGTGCCCTCCTCCTAACAGGGCCCTTGGCCACTTCCCCGGGCTGAAACCTTGCTCCTTGTTGATTACAAATGAGACCAGCAGGCCCAATACTTCTTGCCTTTGACAATCCTTTACCTCCGTAACAGAAAATCAGCAGTGCCAGCAGGGCATGAAAACAGCCCAGTTTATAAATATTTGTCAATATCTCAATTCATGGTCAGGCATATTTGGGGAATTTGGAACAAAACTGAATGGTTACTCAGTAGCCCCAGATTGATATTTTGCAGTGGCTCTCCATGGCAGTTCAAGGAACTGTGTGGGGCATTGAAGCCTCTTCGACTGCATCTTATCTTGTCCCATAAACACCCACTATTAAGTCAACTCAAGGAAAACACTTTGTTTGATTTTTGTTTTTTTTTGAGACAGAGTTTTGCTTTTGTTTCCCAGGCTAGAGTGCAATGGCGTGATCTCGGCTCACTGCAACCTTTGCCTCCTGGGTTCAAGTGATTCTCCTGCAGTGGCTCTGTGACCATCTCACCCCTCTAGCTCCCATGCCTGTACCCTCACTGGTCCCACCACAGGGGATGTTCTTCCTACTCCTGTTCCCCTTTTACCTGGTATATTTAGAATCATCTTTCAGATCTCAGCTGAGTGCCACCTCCTCCAGGAATCCTTTTTGACTTTCTCAAACTGAGTAAGGTTCCTCCTGTAAGTTCCCAAGTTGCCTAAAATAAACCTTAGCACATTGCCTTGTACTTGTCCCTTGCAGCAGGTGATAAATTCCTAGACATTCAAGTACTATGTTTAGTTCACCAGTCATGTCCTCAGGGCCAAGCCTTGTGTCTGCCACAGAGAAGGTGCTTGGTATTTGTTGAATAAGTATTAGCTGGCTTCAAAGTGTCTAATAATTTGAGTTGAGGGTATATTCTGAGTTAATGAAATCTCAGGTTTTATATTATATATAAAAGTGAAAGCCAGGCTGGGCACAGTGGCTCATGCCTGTAATTCCACCACTTTGGGAGGCCAAGGTGGGTGGATCACCTGAGGTCAGAAGTTCAATACCAGCCTGCCCAACATGGCAAAACCCCATCTCTACTAAAAATACAAAAAAATTAGCCAAGTGTGGTGGTGAGTGCCTGTAGCTCCTACTTGGGAGGAATTAGCTACTTGGGAGGTAGGAGAATCTCTTGAACCCTGGAGGCGGAGATTGCAGTGAGCTGAGATGGTGCCACTGCACTCCAGCCTGGGTGACAGATTGGGACTCGTCTCAAAAAAAAAAAAAAGTGTGAAAGCCAGGTGCAGTGGCACATGACTATAATTCCAGGTAATTGGTAGGCTGAGATGGGAGGACATCTTGAGGCCAGAAGTTTGAGGCTGCAGTGTACTATGATCACACCTGTGAATAGCAATTGCACTCCAATCTGGGCAACATAGCAAGACACCGTCTCTAAAAAAAAAAAAAGTGGAAAATAATTAGTTCATGTGCTGATGTGTTATATTAATATTATTGTTATGTTAATACATCAAATATATATTTACATACACAAATATTTTAGAATCATATAAGCACAAATTTTTAAAATGCTGTGTTATTAAAAATAGAAAAAACAAATATGCAACAATCTAACAATATAAGCATTGTTTATTTTCCTCTAGCCCTTGTCTTTCGGCAACTAAATTTCCCCAAGTCCCAGTATGTGTTCTTTATATCCTTTACTTTTTTTTTTTAGGTAGTCTTGCTCTGTCGCCAGGCTGGAGTGCAGTGGCAAGATCTCGGCTCACTGAAACCTCCGCCTCCTGGGTTCAAGCGAGTCTCCTGCCTCAGTCTCCTGAGTAGCTGGGATTACAGGTGCCCGCCACAACACCTGGCTAATTGTTGTATTTTTAGTAGAGATGGGGTTTCACCATGTTGTCCAGGCTGATTTCGTACTCCTAAGCTCAAGTGATCCGCCCGCCTCAGCCTCCCAAAGTGCTGGATTACAGATGTGAGCCACTGCGCCCGGCCTCTACCATTTTACTTAGCATTACAACATCGACATTTTTCATGTTGGAATCATGACCTTTGGAGCTAAAAGGAATGTTAGAAATGTTTCCATCCATCTGCTTTATTTTTAAATATAAGTAAACTGAGGCTCAAAGCAGTGAGTGACTCCAAGTCTCCCAAGAAAATAACCATTCTAGTTTCTTAACTTTCTGACCTGTGATGTCATCTTCCTGCCCTGAAGCCTTTGAGATTTTCTTTTCTTTTCTTTCTTTCTGTTTTTTTGTTTGTTTGTTTTTTTTTAGACAGAGTCTTGCTCTGTTGCCAGGCTAGAGTGCAGTGGCGCAATCTCGGCTCACTGCAACCTCTGCTTCCCGGGTTCAAGCAATTCTCCTGCCTCAGCCCCCCGAGCAGCTGGGATTACAGGCATGCACCACCACGCCCAGCTAATTTTTGTATTTTTAGTAGAGATGGAGTTTCATCACGTTGGCCAGGATAGTCTTGATCTCTTGACCTCGTGATCTGTCCACCTAGGCCTCCCAAAGTGCTGGGATTACAGGCAAGGGCCACTGTGCCCAGCCGAGATTTTCTTATACACTTTCTTTACTTTTGCATCTGAACAGGAAAACACTTTGTTTGTTTTTTGTTTTTTTGAGATGGAGTTTTGCTCTTGTTGCCCAGGCTGGAGTGCAATGGCGTGATCTCGGCTCACCGCAACCTTCGCCTCCTGGGTTCAAGTGATTCTCCTGCCTCAGCCTCTTGAGCAGCTGGGATTACAGGCATGTACCACCATGCATGAGTAATTTTGTATTTTCTTAGTAGAGACGGGGTTTCTCCATGTTGGTCAGGCTGGTCTTGAACTCCCAACCACAGGAGATCCTCCTGCCTCAGCCTCAAAAAGTGCTGGGATTACAGGTGTGAGCCACTGCGCCTGGCAGGAAGACACTTTGAAATAAGAATTCTGAAGGACAGATAGATCATAGTTGGACTTTCATGCAATCATTGGTTAGAGTTTAATGACATAAAACTTTATACTCCCATGGAATTCTCATACCCTGGTGGTGGGAGGATAAATTAAATTGATACAACCACTTTGGAAAACTTGTTAGGACCATTTTGCAGAACTGAACATCTACCTACCCTCTGACCAGCAATTCCTTTCCTACATATACTCCCATCAGAAATGAGTGCTTAGGGCTGAGCATGGTGACTCAAGCCTGTAATCCCAGCACATTGGGAGGCTTAGGCACAGGGATCGTTTGAGCCCAGGAGTTTGAAGCCAGCCTGGGCAACCTGGTGAAATCCCGCCTCTGCAAAACAAAACAAAACAAAGCTGATCATTGTGGCTCATGCTTGTGGTCTCAGCTGCTCAGGAGGCTGAGGCAGGAGGATCATTCGAACCCAGGAGTTTGAAGCTGCAGTGAGCCATGATTGCACCACTGCATTACCACCTGGGTGACAAAGCAAGACCCTGTAGGAAGAAGGAAGGAAGGAAGGAAGGAAGGAAGGAAGGAAGGAGAAAGAAAAGAGATGAGTGCTTAGGTTCAACAAACATACAGACAACCCCAACATCTATCCACAGTAGAATGGATAAATAATTATGATCTATTCATATAACAAAATAGTGATCAACAATGAAAAACAATAAACCTCTGCTACATGTCAAATCATGAATGAGTCTAACAGACATAACGTTGAGTGAAAGAAGCCAGGTAGGCTGGCACGGTAGCTCACACCTGTATTCCCAGCACTTTGGGAGGCTCACTTGAAGTGAGTATTTCAAAACCAGCCTGTGCAACAAAGTGAGACCCGGTTTCTACAAAAAGATATATTTTTTTGAGACAAGGTCTAGCTCTGTCACCAGGCTGGTGTGCTGTGGCATGATCTTGGCTCACTGCAACCTCTGAGCCCCGGGTTCAAGCAATCCTCCCACTTCAGCCTCCCAAGTAGCTGAGAACAAAGACATGCACAACTATGCCTGGTTATTTGCGTGTGTGTGTGTATTTTTAGTAGAGACAGGTCTCACTATATTGCCGAGGCTGGTCTCAAACTCCTGAGTTCAAGCAATCTACCCACCTTGGCCTAATGAAAAAGTATTTTGATTAGATAGGCAAAGTGGTATGTGCCTGTAATCCTGGCTACCCAGGAGGCTGAGGCGGGAGGATTGCTTGAACCTAGAAGCTTGAGGTTGCAGTGAGCTATGATTGAGCCATTGCACTCCAGCCTGGGTGGTAGAGCGAGACCCTGTCTCTAAAAATATATATATATGTATATGTGTGTGCGTGTATATATATGTGTGTGTGTGTAGAAGGGCAAGGCAGGTGAACAGCTTGAGTCCAAGAGTTTGAGGCCAGCCTGGGAAACATGACGAGACCCTCATCTCTCCAAAAAGCACAAAAAAGTTAGCTGAGCAAAGTGGCACATGCCTGTTGTCCCAGCTACTTGGGAGGCTAAGGTGGGAGGTTCACTTGAGCCTGGGAAGTCGAGGCTGCAGTGAGCTGTCATTGCACCACTGCCCTCCAGCCTGGGTGACAGAGTGAGATCCTGTCTCAAAACAAAAAAAAAATTAAAAAAAAGAATAGTGGTTATGTGGGAAGGCAGTTATTGATTATAGGGAACACGAGAGAGTTGGTAATACTGAGGGCTGATAACATTCTATATCTTGATAGAGATATTGGTTACATGAGTGTTTACGCATATAAAACCACATCAGGTGGTACATTTAAGATTTGTGTACTCTATGTGTAAAATAAAACTGTAAACATACATTATGCTTCCTAAACTAGTACAATCTGAGTAAGTCTGTAGTCTTGTTAATTGCCAAATAACTTCCTGACTTTGGTAATGCACTTAGAGTTATGTGAGGTGTTACCATTAGGGGAAGTTGGATGATAGGTACACAGAACCTCTCTGTACTATTTTGCAACTTCTTGTGAGTCTGTAATTTTTTCAAAATATGGAGTTAAAAAATCTTATCCTTCATATTTTTCATTTAAAAATCAGACAGTTCAAACATACTATTGTTTCCATCATAATCTTTCTTGCCTTCAACCAAATTTATGACTCAAATTCATTTATTTTCTTTTCTAAGTGATTTCAGGCTTGCCCCTCCCTCCCTCTGTCTGTTCCTTCTTCCTTCCCTCCCTCTCTTCTTTCTTTCCTTCCTTTCTCCATTCATCTATCTACCTGTCATCCATCCATTATTAAATCCTTCCTTCTTTTCTTTCTCCCTTTCTTCCTTCCTTCTTTTGTTTTCTCCTTCCTTCCTTTCCTTGACTATCATTGAATCTGGTCTGTGTCTCCTTTCTGCCCCCTCTAGATCACCCCACCTCAATGAATCCCTGCTCTGAGAGGGTATCTCCACTTTTCTGCCCATAGGCTCTTAGTGCCCCACACCTTGGTGAATCTGAGAGCTAGTAAGTCTAGAAGTCTTAATTCTTGTCTCCTCTCTGCTCTAAACCCTGCTGATCTATGGGCAGGCCTCTAATTTCTTCTTCTTTTTTTTTTTTTTTAGACAGAGTCTTACTCTGTCACCCAGGCTGGAGTGCAGTGGCACGATCTCTGCTCATTGCAGCCTTGCCTCCCAGGCAGCTGGGATTACAGGCACTCACCACCATGCCCAGCTAATTTTTGTATTTTTAGTAGAGACAGGGTTTCACCATGTTGGCCAGGCTGGTCTTGAACTCCTGACCTCAGGTGATCCACCCACCTTGGCCTCCCAAAGTGCTAGGATTATAGACGTGAGCCACTGCACCCAGCATAATTTCTAGGTCTGGGTTTACCTGTTTGGAAAATGGGTTGAATAATAGATGCCTCCTTCACCAGGGTGTTGAACTTTAATTACTGTTTGCAATGTTGCATAAGAGAGGAGATGAAAGGCAGTTTTAAAGTCCGTGTACTGGCATTAGTAGTATAGCTGAGGAATTTGTTTGTGAGTTTGTAAGGTTGTTATAACTGGGAAAAGGGTGAAAAAAGGGTTGGTTTTATATGGAAAAGTCTTACCCAGAAAACAGCCACAGATTCTGGTTAGTATAAATAGCAAGAACACGTTGTACCTCAAAGTACTTTGCAAATTTCACATTCTTCCATGACCCTGGAAAGATAGAACCCACAATTCCAAAACTGAAAATAAGGAGTTTACCTGGGGTTAAGGCAGGAAATTCAAGAGCTGAGTTTTGGCTGAGGCTGTTCTCAGTTCTCTTCACAATTTACCAGAAAAAAAGTCAAAGCACAGAATTCTTCATTTTTACCATCAATGCTTTGCTTTTTCTTTTTGCGTTCTGATCACATTTCTATCAATATTACAGTTAACAAGAATTTTTAGAAATCTACCATTTTGGGGGAGCACTTTATAAAGGAAAGGTTAGGATAAAATAAAAGGCTAAAACTCAGCGCAAGCCTTCAAAGCATTTACCATCAAACCAGAAGATAAATAGGACTGAGTGGCCTATATTTAGAATTTACTTCACAGTGACCTGTTATTAATAATAACTGCCCCCTTTGGAGTGTCCAAAGCCCTTTAAAATGCATACTTCATTTGATCCACCGACAGTGCTGGAATTACAAGCTCTGGTTTAAAGATGAGAGACTGAAGCTCCAACAGAAGTGACTTTTCTAAGGCTACAAAGCCGCCAAGTGATGGCATTGGGACTTAAACTTAGTCTTGGGAATTGGAATGGTCTAGAGGAATCGGGTGGAATGATGTAGTGTTCTTTCCACTGTACTGCTGTCCTAGTAGAACTCAAAGGAGAGCCCTGGCGTTTTGTCCTAGGTTCAATGCTAGTCTGTGCCAAAGATCAATGCCATGTGGCATCTAATCAGAGAGGAGGTGTAGTGTAGAGGTTAAGGGTGTGGGCTTGGACTCAGAGGCTCTGGTTTTATTCCTGGCTTTTAATGGTTGTAAGGATTGGAGCATATGACTTGACTTTGCTGAGCTTCAGTTTCCTCATCTGTTAAGTGGTTATATAATAACAATGTTTCCAACTCTCTTAAAAGAGATAATCTGTGAAGAGCACTTAGCACTGTGCCTGGCAGACATAAGCTTTGCCAAAAGCTATGAGGTGATCTTAGTAGAGAAATGAATCGCGGCCAGTGCACTTTAACCCTTGAAATGAACCATCTTGGGCTAAAAACTCAAAAGAATTAAAACCTAAACCAAAACAAAATAAAACTTTTTTATTTTATTTTGTTATTTTGTTATTTATTTATTGAGATGGAGCCTCGCTCTGTCACTCAGGTTGGAGTGCAGTGGCGTGATCTCAGCTCACTGTAACCTCCGCCTCCCGGGTTCAAGCGATTCTCCTGCCTCAGCCTCCTGTGTAGCTGGGACTAAGGCACATGCCACCATGCCCAGCTAATTTTTTGTATTTTTAGTAGAGATGGGATTTCACCATGTTAACCCAGATGGCCTCTATCTCCTGACCTCGTGATCTGCCTGCCTCGGCCTCCCAAAGTGCTGGGATTACAGGCATGAGCCACCGCTCCCAGCCTATTTTATTTTCTTTATTATTGTTATTATTATTTTGAGACAGAGTCTCACTCTGTAGCCCAGGCTGGAGTGCTCACTGCAACCTCTTCTTCCCGGGTTTAAGCGATTTTTGTGCCCACTCACTTGAGTAGCTGGGATTACTAGTGTGCACCACCACACCCAGCTATTTTTTTTATTTTTTATTTTTAGTAGAGATAGGGTTTTACTATGTTGGCCAGGCTGGTCTCAAACTCTTGGCCTCAAATGATCTGCTTG
Organism: Aotus nancymaae; assembly: GCF_030222135.1. Lineage (NCBI taxonomy): Eukaryota > Metazoa > Chordata > Mammalia > Primates > Aotidae > Aotus > Aotus nancymaae. The sequence continues at coordinate 4,750,195 of NW_026988491.1, forward strand.
CCTTGGCCTCCCAAAGTACTGGGATTACAGATGTGAGCCACCGTGCCCAGCCAGAACCCTTTTATTATGAGATAACTGTAGATCTCTGTGCACTTGTAAGAAAGCATACAGAGAGATCCCCTAAGTCCCTATGTCCTTTGTCCATTTTCCCCCAATGGTAACATATTGTATAACTATAGTACAATGTTACAATCAGGAAATCCATCCACCTTATTTAGATTTCACCAGTTTTATATTCATTCATTTGTGTGTGTGTGTGTGTCTAGTTCTGTACAATTTTATTGTGGGTGGATTTGTTTGACTACCACCCACAGTTTCATCACAAGGATACCTCGCATAACCCTTTTATAGCGACAGTCTTCTCCCTTCCTCCCTGCCTTGTTAACTCCTGGCAACCACTAATCTATTCTCCATCTCTATAATTTTGTCGTTTCAAGAATGTTATATAAATAGAATTACACAGTATGTAGCCTTTCTCTCTTTTTTTAATTTTATAAATAGAGATGGGGTCTCACTTTGTTGCCCCAGGCTCGTTTCAAACTCCTGGGCTCCAGTGATCCTCCCACTTCAGCCTCTCAAAGTGCTGAAATTATAGGCTTGAGCCTATAAACCAAAGGCTATGTTCAGCACTTTTTTTTTTTTCCAGACAGGGTTTCACTCTGTCAGCCAGGCTGAAGTGCAGTAGTGTGATCACGGCTCACTGCAGCCTCAGTCTCTCTGGGTTCAGGTGATCCTCTCATCTTAACCTTCTAAATAGTTGGCACTAGAGGTGCACACCACCACTACTTTTTGAAATTTTTTGTAGAGACAAGATTTCACTATGTTGCCCAGGCTGGTCTCAAACTCCTGGGCTCAAGTGATCTGCCCACCTTGGCTTCCCAAAGTGCTGGGACTACAGGCATGAGCCCCTGGGCCCTGGCCTATGTAGCCCTTTGAGATTGACTTTTTTTTTTTTTTCCACTCAACACAATTTCCTTGAGATCCAACAAAGTTGTTGCAGGTATCAATAGTTCCTTCCTTTTTATTTTTGAATAGTATTCCGTGATATGGAGGTACCACTGTTTGTTTCACATTCACCCATTGAAGGTCATTTGGTTTCCAATTTGGGACTATTATGAATAAAGCTGCTATGAATAATCACGTGCAGATTTTTTTTTTTAACTTTTTTTTTCTAGTTCAAGTGTTCTTAGATAGTTTTTTTTTTTTTTTTTTTTAAGACTAAGTCTTACTCTGTTGCCCAGGCTGGAATGCAGTGGCGCAGTCTCAGGTCACTGCAACCTCCGCCTCCCAGGTTCAAGTGATTCTCCTGCCTCAGCCTCCCAAGTAGCTGGGATTACAGGTGCCTGCCACCATGCCCAGCTAATTTTTGTATTTTTAGTAGAAATGGGGTTTCACCATGTTTTCCAGGCTGGTCTCAAACTCCTGACCTCAGATGATCCACCCGCCTCAGCCTCCCAAAGTGCTGGGATTACAGGCGTCATGTAAAGATTTTTGCGTGAACATTAAGTTTTTCATTTCTATGGGATAAATGCCCAAGAGTACAACTGCTGGGTATTGGTAAGCATATGTTTAATTTTTTAATAAACTGTCGTATTTTTTCCAGACTGTTTTTGCCATTTTGCATTCCCACCCTCAATGTATGAGTGATCTAATTTCTCTGCATCCTGACCAGCATTTGGTGTTAACATTTTTTTTTACTTTTGAGACAGAGTCTCGCTCTGTAGCCCAGGCTTGAGTGCAGTGGCGCGATCTCGGCTCACTGCAACCTCCGCTTCCTGGGTCCTGGTTCAAGCAATTCTCCTGCCTCAGCCTCCTGAGTAGCTGGGATTATAGGCACACACCAACATGCCCAGCTAATTTTTGTATTTTTAGTAGACATGGGGTTTCATCATGTTGACCAGGCTGGTCTTGAACTCCTGACCTCATGATCCACCCACCTCGGCCTCCCAAAGTGCTGAGATTACAGGCATGAGCCACTGCACCTGGCATTATCATTGTTTTGTATTATTTTATTTTATTTTTGAGATAAAGTCTTGCTCTGTCACCCTAGCTGGAGTGCATTGGCACGATCATAGCTCACTGCAGCCTTGAACTTTTGGACTAAGGTGATCTTCCTGCCTCAGCCTCTAGAGTAGCTGGGACCACAGGCATGCTCCACCACGCCCAGCTATTTTGTTATTGTTATTGTTATTGTTAAGGACAGGCTCTTGCCATGTTGTCCAGGCTGGTCTCAAACTTCTGGGTTCAAGCGATCCTCCCACCTTGATCTCCCAAAGTGATAGGATTACAGGCATGAACCACCTGGTCTGTTTTTTATTTTAGCCATTCTGACAGATGTGTAGTTATATCTCATTGTAGTTTTAGTTTTCATTTCCCTAATTACTAATGATGCTGCTCATCTTTTCGTGTGTTCATTTTCCACCTGCATATCCTCTCAGTGAAATGTCTGTTCATGTCTTCTGCCCATTTTCTAATTGGATTGTTTGATCATTACTGTTGGGTTTGTCATTGTTTTAAAGACAGGGTCTTGTTATATTGCCTAGGCTGAACTCAAACTCCTGGGCTCAAGCAAGCCTCTCACCTCAGCCTCCTGAGTAGCTAGGACTATGGGTGTGTGCCACTGCGCCTGGCTTACTGTTGAGTTTTGATAGTTCTTTGTCAAGTATGTAGCTTACAAACATTTTCTCCCCATCTGTAGCTTGTCTTTTCATCTTCTTCACAAGGTCTTTCACAAAGCATCAGTTCTAAATTTTGATATGGTATAATTTATTTATTTTTCCTTTTATGGCTTGTGTTTTGGTATCAAGTCTAAAAACTTTTTGCCTAGTTCTAGATCCCAAAGATTCTCTCCTGTGTATTTTTCTTAAAAGGTTTATAGTTTTATGTTTTATATTTAAGTCCTTGATCCATTTTGAGTTAATTTTGGTATATTATCCAGGTTCTTTTTTTCCTCCATGGATATCCAATTGCTCTGGCATCATTGGTTTAAAACACATTTTTCCTCTATTGAATTGCTTTGGCACCTTTGTCAAAAATTAACTAGGCTTATTTATGTGAGCCTATTTCTGAGCCAAGAACTCAAAGGAATTTTGACTCAAATATTGAACTCAGGTGAATAAAATATAAGAAATCAATCCACAGAGAGACTGAATGAAGACTAACATGAAACATTTATCAAACAATCTAATGCTCTATGTAATTAAGTATGAAATTATAAGAAATTGACTGTGAGTACCCTGATCATTCAAACATAGTCTCAGGGAAGTGGTTCCAATCAGCAGGGTGCATTGAAATAGACACTGACTTTGGGGCCAGGAGACCTGCAACTGAACTGGGATTCCATTATTTATCACCTGACGGACACTAGGCAGGTAAGTAAGTTAAGGAACTCCATGGAGCCTCACCTCCATCACTCACTGGAGATTATATTACTTGCCTTGCAGGATTAATTTGTGGACCAGTGAGATGGGAGCCTACAAAATGGCAGACACTAAGCTTGGTCCACAGTAGCTACAGCAGGTGCAGATCTGAGAAATGGTTTGGAGTTTTTATCTTATATTCTCTATCAGTACTCTCTCAATCACTGAAAAGCAAATATCCACTGTAAGTATAAAGTGCATGTGTGTCTGGGAGTGGTGGCTCACGCCTGTAATTCCAACACTTTAGGAGGCCAAGGCAGGTGGATAACTTGAGGTCAGGAATTTGAGACCAGCCTGGCCAACATAGTGAAATCCCATCTCTACAAAAAATATAAATATTAGCTGGGCGTGGCAGCAGGTGCCTGTAATCCTAGCTATTCAGGAGGCTGAGGCAGGAGAATCGCTTGAACCTGGGAGGTGGAGGTTGCAGGGAGCTGAGAAGGCACCACTGCACCCCAGCCTGGGTGACAGAGGGAGACTCTGTCTCAGAAAAAAAAAAAAAGTGCGTGTGCTAAGCAAATGTGCCCTGCAAATTCACTAGTTTACTAGTCCCTTCTTCCAACCAGACTACTGCTCTTAAACCCTTGACTTGTCTTATGGAAACTGGAGAGAAGTCAGGGCATGGTGGCTCATGCTTGTAATCCTAACACTTTGGGAGATTGAGGCAGGAGGATCACTTGAGTCCAGGAGTTTGAGAACAGCCTGGGTAACATAGCAAGAACCCATCTCTTCAAAAACTGAAAAAATTATCCAGTTTTGGTGGCAGACCTGGGAGAGGATAATTTGAACCCAGGAGGTTGAGGCTGCAGTGAGTCATGCTCATGCCACTGCACTCTAGCCTGGATGACAGGGTGAGATACTGTCTCTTTAAAAAAAGAAAGAAAGAAATTGTAACGATGCTACAAGTCCACACTATGGGTTGAGCATCTCTTCTGAGCATAAGAGCTTGGTGGGCTTCTCCTCAGGTCCGGCATTTAAGGGTCCCCATTTCAGCCTCCTCTTGGCCATTGAGTGATTCTGCAAATGAGATTCTCCTTTTCTTTCTCTGGACATCAGCTTTTCCCTAGAAAGGCAAAGACTTTGGTGCCGACCTCCCAAGGTGGCTTAGAAGGACCAAAAAGTCCAAAATGCAGAATACCTGGTAGATTTCCTCACACTTTACATGTATGAAACACTATTGAGCATGGCATGGCAATCTACAGCTCAGGCCAAAATCCTGCCTCCACTCTTCCCTCCAGCTTGTTTTCATGGCTTGACAGCCAAGAATGCTTTTTACATTTTGTGGCACTGTAGAGGTTATTATCAAAAAGATGAAAGATAAAGCATTGGCAAGGATGTGGAGAAAAGGGACCTTCGTACACAGTGGGTGTTATAGTAAATTAGTACAGCCCTTATGGAAACCAGTATGGAGGTTCCTCAAAAAACTAAAAATAGAGCTACCATATGATCCAGCAATCTCACTGCTGGGTACATATCCAAAGGAATTGAAGTCAGTATGCTGAAGAGATGTCGACACTCGCATGCTCGTTACAGCACTACTCACAATAGCCAAGACATGGAAGCAACTTAAGTATCCATCAATGGATGAATGTATCTTTTCAAATGTGGTATACAGACACAATAGAATACTATTGGGCCTTAAAAGCATGGTTGGGCATGATGACTCACACCTGTAATCCCAGCACTTTGGGAGGCAGAGGTGGGTGGATCATGAAGTCAGGAGATCGAGACCATCCTGGACAACATGGTGAAACCCCGTCTCTACTAAAAATACAAAAATTAGCCGGACGTGGTGGTGCACACCTGTAGTCCCAACTACTCGGGAAGCTGAGGCAGGAGAATCGCTTAAGCCTGTGAGGTAGAGGTTGCAGTGAGCTGAGATCACACCACTGCATTCCAGCCTGGCGACAGAGCAAGACTCTATCTCAAAAAAACAAAAAATTTATTATTGGTTCTTCTTTTTTTTTTTTTTTTAATTGAGATGGAGTCTTACTCGGTTGCCCAGGCTGGAGTGCAGTGGTGCAATTTTGGCTCACTGCAACCTCTGCCTCTTGGGTTCAAGCCATCCTCCTGCCTCAGCGTCCCAAGTAGCTGAGATTCCAGGCACCCACCACCATGCCCGGCAAATTTTTGTATTTTTAGTAGAGAGAGGATTTTGCAATGTTGACCAGGCTGGTCTCAAACTCCTGACCGCAAGTAATCTACACACCTCGGACTCCCAAAGTGCTGGGATTACAGGTATGAGCCACCACGCCCAGCCTATTATGTGGTTCTTTACAGAAAACGTTTGCTGTCACCTGTTGTAGAGGATAAAAATAAAGCTCAACAAGGGGAAAATATTATTGACTTGACGTCACCCAACAAGGAAATCATCCAACCAAAATATACAGATTGGGTTCCCTTTATATAAAAGGATATAAATACAAGTTCATAGAACAGTTACTATAGTGTTCCCCAAAGTGAGTTCCATGGAGCCCAGATCCCAGAATTGCCCAGAAATGTGTTCTCAGCTCAAATGAGTTCTAGAAACTCTGCAAATTCCAAGCTCTTCTTAGATGATTATTATGCGCATCAGCCTATCAAAGCTCTGAGAAGTTCTGCTGCAAAGAACAAAACGGTTTGGTTATCTTGTTGAGCTCAGCGTGTCCCCAATTATTTTTCATCTGGGAATCTTTTTTTTTGTTGTTTATTTTGATGAGAGCTATGTAATACCTTTCCTCAAAAATATTCGAGAAATTCTGAAGACACTGGCCAATCACTTGGGTTGGAAAGCCAGCCCAGCCCCTTCTTTCTATAGGACCCTGTGCAAGTTGCCCAGTCTCTCTAAGCCTTGTTGATGGGAAGTGGAGACTCATTTTTAGCAACATTTCTGATCCCCTGGCCCCTGCCTTTAGAGCCACATTTCTCCATAGGGGTGTTCACTGGCAACCTTCCACACCATTGGGCTGTGGAAGTAGAGAATGAGCTTTATTTTTTCTCTCTGATTGGACATAATTCTATAATTTACTGGAAAGACTAAGGCCTCCACATCACACTGGGGACCCTTTTATGCAGCATATGCCCTGATAAGGGAGGACACAGTGGGTCAGATTCCAGAAGACTCAACCTTAAAAAGTCACGAGCATGGGAACCAGGGAGACAGATGGAATAGGTACAATAAAAGGATTTGTCAGGCCCGGCCTGGTGGCTCATGCCTGTAATCCCAGCACTTTGGGAGCTGAGGCAGGTGGATCACTTGAGATCAGGAGTTTGAGACCAGCCTGGCTAACATGGTGAAACCCCATCTCTACTAAAAATACAAAAATTAGCCGGGTGTGGTGGCTTGTGCCTATAATCCCAGATACTTGGAAGGCTGAGGCACAAAAATCACTTGAACGCAGGAGGCAGAGGTTGCAGTGAGCTGAGATTGTGCCATTGCACTCCAGCCTAGGGGACAGAGCAAGACTTGGTCTCAAAAAAAAACCGATTTTTTAACATTCAGAGACTTGTTGGGACAGGGTTATTTCCTAGAGGTGCTGATAAAGGAATTCGTAATATTAAAAGAATGCAATCATTATGGAATTCAGCCTGCACTCTGTGATTAACAACACAGCATTAAATCATAGACTTTCAGCAAAGATTCTCTCCTTAGAATGGTGAGCCTGCCTCAGAGAAAGTTGCCCCAATAAACCCATACCTGCTCCAATTGGTTGGTTGGGGGAACAGCCCAGCTCTCTCCTGCCTCTGTGTATTTGCAGGTTCTTCGTCAACGTTTTCTTTGATTTTTGCCCACTTAGCTCCTCCCCTTCCTTTGAGTCTCTGTATCAATGTTACCTGGACCTTCACAAGTCTGTAGGTTCCACTGAGCAGCTGCTGCCATAAATCCTGTATCTTCTCCATTAGAGCAGTTACCTGGGCTTCTGTTGACTTTGTCTTACCAACTAGACTGTAAGTCTCAGGAGGCCAGGGACTCTTTTTGCGTTGTTCACTGTTGCATGGGCAGAGCTTGTCCTGGTGCTAAACAAACATTTACAACAGAAAGATTGACTAGACCAGGTGCAGTGGCTCACACCTGTAATCCTAGCACTCTGGGAGGCCAAAGCAGGTACATTGCTTAGGCTCGGGAGTTCGAGACCAGCCTGGGCAGCACAGCGAAACCCCGTCTCTACTAAATACAAAAAATTAGCCAGGTGTGGCAGCATGTGCCTGTAGTCCCAGCTCCTCGGGAGGCTAAGGCAGGAGTATTGCTTGAACTGGGGAGGCGGAGGTCGGAGGTTGCAGTAAGCCGAGATCGCACCACTGCACTCCAGCCTGGGCAACAGACCGACACTCCATCTCAAAAAAAAAAAAAAAAAAGGATTAAAAGAGAATTTGCATCTCTTTGGACTCCTTGATTCTCAGACACATTGGGGAAACTGAGGCAGCTTGGCAGACTCTGTAGAGATGTGGCAGGGCTGGAAATGAAACTGAGATCCTCTGACACTAGGTATGAGACTATTTTTCTTTTTCTTTTTTTTTGAGACAGCGTCTCACTGTGTCACCAGACGCCAGGCTGGAATGCAGTGATATGATCTTAGCTCACTGCAACCTTCACTTCCTGGGTTCAAGCAGTTCTCATGCCTCAGCCTCCCGAGTAGCTGGGACTACAGGTGTGTGCCACCACGCCCAGCTAATTTTTGTATTTTAGTAGAGATGGGGTTTCACTATGTTGGCCAGGATGGTCTTGATCTCTTGACCTTGTGATTTACCCGCTTCGGCCTCCCAAAGTGCTGAGATTACATGCGTGAGCCACCCTGCTCGGCCAAGACTCCTTTTCATAGCCCTCAATCACTTCTTAAATTCCTCCCCAGCAGAGCTTCTGTGACCTTATTCTATTCTTTCTTGTCATCTTTGCAGAGGTTAAGACTGTTTCAGAGAATTACTTTATAACAAATGGGATCCAGAGTAGAAGAAAATTTATCTAACTCTCAGGGGCAGGAGAAATGTGAGCCTTTGGACCTTGAATTTAAATGAGCCAGCAAATCCCTGCTAATTCTCTTCCCTTGCTGGGTCCTGTCTGCTTCACATTCAGCAGAGGAGAAAGCCAGCCTGTGTCACCCATGATTTATGCCCTGCTGTTTGCTCTCTTCCCCTAGAACATTAAACACCCTGAGCAGAGAGGGAAGAGTTACTCTCAGGAGGCCTGGTTGCCAGACCAGTATCTGGAGGTGGGGAGCTCTCTGCTCTGTTGGGAAAAGGGAGGAGGTTGAGAGTTAAAAAAAAAAAAAAGAGAGAGAGAGAGAGAGAGAGACCCATGGGGCTTCCACATAAAAGAAACAAGGGAGTCTCTGTCTGCCTTGACCTCTGCAAACACAATTGGCCTCTGAGCCAAGAAACCTGGGTGCTTGATTTACTCGTTTACTAAGTACCTTTGGGCAAGACTTTCCTCTCTCTGGGCCTCAGTTTCCCTGGCTGTCAAAGAACAGTCTGGATGGTTTGAGTTCCTTACAGCTTCATGGATCTGGAGCTAGTTGGTACAGCGACCTCGCATAGAGAGAGACAGTGTAGTGCAGTGGTTAAACACAGGGACTCCTAGGTGAGTTCTGACTCCAGTTCCACCTCCTACCTCCCACTATGAGGCCCTGGGAAAGTTCCTCACCGCTCAGTTTCATCTGCATGGTGAGGTTAATAGCCAGGACCTTCCTCATTGGGTGGCAGGGAGCTAAAGCCAGGCTCTTGCAGTGGAGCTGGCACTGAGCTAGTACTTCATAAGATTCGGCTGTTATTGGGACTGTTGTTCCTGAGATGGTCCCCAGTGGTGAGCTTGGTGTCCCTCAACCCCAGTTCTCTGCTTGGAGCTCGCTTGGTGGGGGCAGGGCGTCTTCGTGAGCAATTGGAAGTTCTGGGCAGAAGGGAGGAGGAGCTATTTTCACTGGGTTCTGGTTCTATTTGTAGCTGGTGAGTTGGCCCAGGCTGCGGGGAAGCTTTGGGCACAGCATGCTGGGCACTGTGTTGTCTTACATTGGAGAGGGGAGGAAAAGAAAAGGGAGGTCAAATGAAGAGGAGAAGGAGGGAAACCACCCCCCACCCACCCTCCCATTCCTTTCTAACCTGCTCTTGACAATTTCATCTCCTCTGTCCTCCCTGGGGAAATTTAGAGGGGGCCCTGACCTTTTAAAGGTGGATTGAGTTTGTAATTCGAAGTGATCCATCAGTCTGCTTCACAGTGTTCCCAAAACTATGGCATTGATTTTTTTCCAGCTGAGTGGGACTTGTATCCCCAGCAGAATTTTGGGTTATTTGTTAAGGTGGGTGGTGTCTAAACCACCAAATACCTAAGTCATTTTTCAAAATGAAGAAGAAGCACTCTCATTTCCCCACTGGATACTGGGGCCGAACCTGCTGACTTCCTCTCCTCAAATCGTCCCCTACATGGCTAAGCAAGTTGCTTAACCTCTCTGGCCCTCAGTTCTTCATTCATGAAATGAGGCAGGGATGCCAGGGAGACACATTTGGAGCTCTTGAGTCATTTCCAGTTGCAATTCTGTGACTCTCTGATGCAATAATAAAACCAGGAGAGGCTGATCCTTTAATCAAAGGATGGTTGGTATAACTAGGAGGCTCCAAGGAGAGGATGGTATTCTACCCCATCATTATCTGGATGAGAAAACTGAGGCCCTGAAGGTGGGGTCAGATTAGGCAGCGAGTCAGTGGCTCAGCTGGGTCAGTAATCCAAGCCTTTTATCTCCCATTGCAGCAAAACCTCCCTGACACTGGACTGCAGGGTACCTCTTCCTGGGGGGATGGTGGCACCCACATCTACTGAGTGCTATTGTACTTTTGTACCTGTGTTAACTCATTTAACTCCCACATTAATCCATTTTCCAGATGAAGATCACCCATATAGCAAGAAATGGTGACATCAAAAGCTCAATCAAACACTATTTGAGTATTTCCCAGTGTCTAGTTATTTGGGTATCATCCTCACAAATTTTTGACATAATTTGCTTCATACCTTTATACTAATATTTACTTCCTACTTTTTTTTTTCTGTCTTTTTTTTTTTTTTTTTTGAGATGGAGTCTCACTCTGTTGCTCAGGCTGGAGTGTAATGGCATGATCTTGGCTCATTGCAACTTCCAACTCCCAGATTCAAATTATTCTCCTGACTCAGCCTCCTAAGTAGCTGGGATTACAGGCACCCGCCACCATGCCCAGCTAATTGTTGTATTTTTAGTAGAGATGGGGTTTCACCATGTTGGCCAGGTTGGTCTCAAACTCCTAACCTTGTGATCTGCCCACCTTGGCCTCCCAAAGTGCTGGGATTACAGGCGTGAGTCGTGCCTGGCCTTTTTTTTTTTTTTTTGGAGACAAGGTCTCGCTCTGTAACTCAGGCATGTGCCACCACACCAGCTAATATTTTAATTTTTTTGTAGAGACAGGGATTTGCCATGTTGCCCAGGCTGGTCTCAAACTCTTGGCCTCAAGCAATCCTCCTGCTTTACCCTCCCAAGCAGCTGGAACTACAGGCATGCCACTGTGTCTGCATTTGTCTCTTTGATAATAGCCGTTTTTACAAATGTCATGTGATCTCTCATTGTTTAATTTACATTTCCCTGATGATTAGTAACCTTGAACAGTTTTTCATACACCTGTTGGCTATTTGTATGTTTTCTTTTGAGAAATGCCTATTCAGATCCTTTGCCCATTTTTCAGTAGGATTATTTGTTTGCTTACTATTGAGTTCTTTATACATTTTATATATTAACCCCTAGTCAGATGTATAGTTTGCTAATATATTCTCCCATTCAATAGGTTATCTAATTACTCTGTTATTTTCTTTACTGGGCAGAAGCTTTTAGTTTGATGTAGTCCCATTTGTCTCTTTTTGCTTTTGTTGCCTGTGCTTTTGGAGTCATATCCAAAAAATCATTTCCCAGACCAATGTTATGAAGCTTTTATGTTTTCTTCTAGTAGTTTTAATTTCAGGTCTTATATTTAAATCTTTAATCCATTTTGAGTTGATTTTTGTATATGGTGTGAAATGAAGGTCTAATTTCATTCTTCTGCATGTTAATATAGTTTTTCCCAGCACCATTTATTGAAGAGACTGTCTTTTCTCCATTATGTTCTTGGCATCTTTGTTAAAAATCAATTGGCTGTAAATGTCTGGATTTACCTGTGGCCTCTCTATTCTGTTCCATTGGTTTGTATGTCTGTTTTTATGCCAGCACCATGATATTTTGATTGCTATAGCTTTGTTATTTTGAAATCAGGTAGTGTGATACCTCTGGTTTTGTTCTTTTTGTTCAAGACTGATTTGGCTATTCAGGCTTTGGTGGTTCATACAAATTTTAGAATTTTTAAAAAATTTCTGTGAAAACTGTCATTGGAATTTTGATTGATAGGCTGGCATTGAATCTATAGATTGCTTTGGGTAATACAGATATTTTAACAAGATCAATTCTCTCAATCCATGAACAAGGGATATCTTTCCATTTATTTGTCTTGTTCAGTTTCTTTTATCAGTGTTTTATAGTTTTTAGTGTACAGCTCTTTTACCTCCTTGGTTAAATTAATTCCTAAGTTTTTTTTTTTTTTTTTTTGGTAGCCTTTGTGAATGGGATTGTTTTCTTGATTTCTTTTTTGGATAATTTGTTGTTATGTTGTTAGTATACAGAAATGCTACCAATCTTTGTGTGCTGATTTTGCATCCTGAAACTTAACTGAATTCGTTTATTAGTTCTAATAATTTTCTGGTGGAGTCTGTAGGGTTTTCCATATGTAAGATCATGTTGTTTGTAAAAAGAGAGTATTTAACATCTTCCCTTCTGATTTGGATGCCTTTTATTTCTTTCTCTTTCCCAATTGTTCTGGCTAGGATTTCCTGTACTATATTGAACAGAAGTGGTGAGAGTAGGGGCCCTTATCTTATTCCTGATCTTAGCGAAAAAGTTTGCAGCTTTGTACCATTGAGTATATTAGCCATGGTCTTGTCATATATGGCCTTTATTATGTTGGGATACATTTTTCCTATACCTAATTTGCTGAGAGTTTTATCATGAAAATATACTGAATTTTGTCAAGTGCCCTTTCTGTATCTATTGAGATGATGGGATGGTTTTGGCCTTCACTCTGTTAATGTGGTGTATCACATTTATTGATTTGTATACTTTGAACCATCCTTGAATCCCAGGGATATATCCCACTTCATCATGGTGAATGATCTTGTTAATATGCTGTTGAATTTGGTTTTCTAGTATTTAAAAAATGACATTATTTTAAAAATATCATTGTAAATCCATGACATGTTAACATAAATGACATATTTTTATGGAAAAATCTACATTTTCTCAAACAAAAAATTTCATGAGAAGAATGGCATTGTTTTTTAACATGTTTGCAATTTTCCTTTCTTTTTTTTTTTTCTCTCTCTTTCTTTCTTTCTTTACAAAGTTTCACTCTTGTTGCCCAGGCTGGAGTGCAATGGTGTGATCTCGGCTCACCACAACCTCTGCCTCCCAGGTTCTGGTGATTCTCCTGCCTCAGCCTTCCGAGTAGCTGGGATTACAGGTGTGCACCACCATGCCCAGCTAATTTTTGTATTTTTAGTAAAGACAGCGTTTCTCCATGTTGGTCAGACTGGTCTCGAACTCCCAACCTCACGTGATCCACCTGCCTTGGCCTCCCAAAGTGCTAGGATTATAGGCATGAGCCATTGTGCCCAGTACATGTTTGTAATTTTCATTAAAGTTTGACAATGGAAGAATTCTGCATTCTCATATCTGCTTCTGCATTTAGTCTGGGGCAATTTGTTTTGGTTGAAGTACATGAAGAAAATGCAGCTTTATACATTTCAGTTAATTGTGGGTATTCTTTCTTGATACTATGCTAAAAGTTGGCAGGTAATAGTTTCTTTAAAGTTTACTTGCATAAATTCATATCAATGAATTTTTCCTACTAACACTAAATTTCATTGATCTACCATATGAGTGTGTGTGTATATATATATGTATTACATTTATATATTACATATATATATATATATTTTAGATGGAGTCGTACTCTGTCACCCAAGTTGGAATGCAGTGGCACAATCTTGGCTCACTGCAACCTCTGCCTCCTGAGTTCATGGTGCATGTGCACTGCCACGCCCAATAATATCATGCATTGGTCATATGGAAAATACTGGTTTACTGGGCTACATAGCTCTTCCAAATGTTGGCACATTTCATTATATGATATCAAATATTCATTTTGCTAATATTACCAACCATCTCAGGAGATGAATTGGGAAGCTATATTGGGAAGCTATCAAGCTCATGGTGGGACATTTAAATTTTCCAAAATTATAAGCTTGAATCTTATCATTGACAACAAATACTATTAGCTGTCTTACTAGATATGACAACCTACTTCATACATTTTTGAGGAAATGTCTGCCAAAAACCCAAATCTGAGTAATTATAGTTTGCATATTTACTATTCTTTCAAGTAAAAATGGTATTTCCTTTTTAAAAAAGAGGCTAACTCATCTTGCAACTCAAACAATTGCACAAGTGATTTTCTTTGAGACCATTGTCCTACTTCTGTACACAGTAAACATGCTTTATGTTTGGGAAATAAGTGCTTAATAGGTAGAGGGTTTTATTTTAGAGTGAGGAAATGTTTTGAAATGGGACAGAAGTAGTGGTTGGATAACTTTGTGAATGCACAAAATTCAACTGAATTGTCCACTTAAAATGATTAATTTCATGTTATATGAATTTCACCCCAATTTAAAAAGTGAAAAAATTGCTTTATGTGTAATTTCCAATCCATCACACAGAATCGTAGAAATACTTATATTCAGGCTGGGAGTGGTGGCTCATGCCTGTAATCCTAGCACTTTGGGAGGCCAAAGCGGGCAGATCATGAGGTCAGGAGTTCGAGACCAGCCTGGCCAACATGCTGAAACCCCATCTCTACTAAAAATACAAAAACCAGCTGGGTATGGTGGCAGGTGCCTGTAATTCCAGCTACTTGGGAGGCTGAGGCAGGAGAATTGCTTGAACCCAGGAGGTGGAGGTTGCAGTGAGCCGAGGTTGCGCCACTGCACGCTAGCAGCGAGACTCCATCTCAAAGAAAAAAAGACTTGTATTCAAATATATAGAAATAATAAAATAAATATTTTTTTACTGCTTCATCAATGATTTTCTTTTTCTTTTTTTAAGATGAAGTCTCACTCTGTCGCCCAGGCTGGAGTACAGTGGCACAATTTCGGCTCACTTCAATCTTTGCCTCCTGAGTTCAAGTGATTCTCCTGCCTCAGCCTCTCAAGTAGCTGGGATTACAGGCAAGTGCCACCATGCCCAGCTAATTTTTGTATTTTTTGTAGAGATGGGTTTTCACCATGTTGGCCAGGGTGGTCTTGAACTCCTGATCTCAGGTGATCTGTCCACCTCGGCCTCCCAAAGTGTTGGAATTACAGGCATGAGCCACCACGCCTGGCCTCATCAGTGATTTTCTTAAGTGAAATTGGCATTTGGTTTACTACCAGTGTATGCTGGTGGAGTACAATGGCTACTAGTACATAGCATATCACTGCCTTGATTTGTGATAAAGTGACACCAATTTTACCACCACTGCTTTTGCACCATTAGTGCAAATGTCAACACAGTAAAAAGGGCAAATAATTTCTT
Organism: Aotus nancymaae; assembly: GCF_030222135.1. NCBI lineage: Eukaryota > Metazoa > Chordata > Mammalia > Primates > Aotidae > Aotus > Aotus nancymaae. The sequence continues at coordinate 4,765,253 of NW_026988491.1, forward strand.
AGTATTATTATGAAAATAGTATGTATGTATGTGTGTATTTATTTATTTATTTTAAGGCGGAGTCTCACTCTGTCGCCCAGGCTGGAGTGTAGTAGCACAATATCGGCTCACTGCAACCTCCACCTCCTGGGTTCAAGCAATTCTCCTGCCTCAGCCTCCCGAATAGCTGGGACTACAGGCGTGCGCCACCATGCCCAGCTAATTTTTGTATTTTTAGTAGAGACAGGGTTTCACCATGTTGACCAGGATGGTCTCGATCTCTTGACCTCATGATCCACCTGCCTTGGCCTCCCAAAGTGCTGGGATTGTAGGCGTGAACCACCGTGCCTGGCCTAAGTTTTGTATTTTTAGTAGAGACAGGGTTTCATTATGTTGGCTAGGCTGGTCTCAAACTCCTGACCTCATGTGATCCGTCCTCCCCAGCCTCCCAAAGTGCTGAGATTATAGGCATGAGCCACAGTACCTGGTCTTTGAAAACAGTTTTGACCCAACTAGACTCCTGAAAAAGTCTCAGGACCCTCCAGGGACCTGTGGACTATGCTTTGAGAATCACTGCTTTAGGCTCAATCAGAGTTGAAATTACCCTCCCCTACAGTAGGGTTGCAGTACGGTGTTTAGAAAATCCCAGGAGACATTGAATCATAGCAACATGATTCAACTCTAGTTTCTGTCTGGCCCGTGGCAGATTGTTCCTCAAAGTCTGAAAACCATAGTTACTCCTGTCTGCTAGCTGGATTAGGATATTAAGGAGACACGGAAGAGCTTATGGGCTAATTCACAGAAAGTGCTCACTCAAATGAGAGACATTTATCATTAAACAGTATTACTCAGTGTTAGGAAGTCTGCATTTTGGGAGGTTGCGGGGCCGTTGCCTTTCAGGGCTCCTGCATGACTTCAGGAAGCCTCTAACCTTCAATCAGCCTTTCCATTTGTTTTAGGCTATTTCAGAGTCCCTGTGCAGATGGAAGAACATTTTCAGCTTTGAGGATAGGATGGGGAGCAAGGCTGAAAGGACAGCAGCAGGAGGAGGAGAAGGTCAGGCAGGTAGAGGACCTCACATGAGAAATAGGGCAGTGAGATGAAGCCTGGGTTGGTTCCCCTCTTTCCTTGACTCAGTGCACAAAGCTGGGGGTCTTTGTCTTCAGCCAAAGCACACAGGGATCCTGTCCACTGGTTGGGCTTTTCATGGGATATAAAACATGCTCAAATCCATTACCTCAAAGAACCCTAACACGCTTCTATAAGGTAAGCAGGTTAGTGATTACCACTCTACAGGGCGATGAGGAAACTGACGCATAGAAAAGGGAAATCAGAAGCAGGTATGGGGAGGTGCCAAGATTCAAATTTAAGTCTTTAGAGACAGACCAGCTTTCTTTCTATTGTGTCTCCTTAGGCCCTTCCTCTTCAAGTGAGTTTTCAAGGTCATGCTGCAGTTTTCTCTTTCTTATTTATAAATAATTTACTAAAGTCTGACTTAAAGGTAAGCAGATGGGCAGCAGTGGGATGAGACATAGTATAAAGTTGACAAGCATGCACTTGGAGTCACATCATCTGGATTTAAATCCTGACCTTTATGACTTCTTTATGTGTAAAATGGAGGACAGTAACAATACTTGCCTATAGCATTGTTGTAAAGATTACATTATTTTTAAATTAAATTAAATTAAATTATTTTTGTGACAGTCTCACTCTGTCGCCCAGGCTGGAGAGTGGTGGCACAATCTTGACTGACTGCAACCTCTGCCTCCTGGATTCAAGCAATTTTCCTGGGTAAGCAATTTTTGTCCTGAGTAGCTGGGATTACAGGCACCCAGTACCATGCCCAGCTAATTTTTGTATTTTTAGTAGAGATTGGGTTTCACCATGTTGTCCAGACTGGTCTCGAACTGCTGACCTCAGGTGATCTGCCTGCCTTGGCCTCCCAAAGTGCTGGGCTTACAGGTGTGAGCCACTGTGGCCGGCCTAAGATTACATTAGATATACATGTAAAGTGCTCACATAGCGCGAGCCACAGTTGAAATGTTAAATCCAGCCAGTTGCTGTGGTGAATGCCTCTAGACCCAGTAGGGAAGCCGAGGCAGGAGGACTGCTGGAGCCTGGAAGTTCAAGGCTATAGTGTGCCAATATCTGGTCTGTGAATAGCCACTCATTCCAATCCACCTTAGCTATTATGAAAATGAGAAGGTGCGAATAGTGTGATTTCATGGGCATAGAGAAATTTCTCCCATGTCCCAAATACTGGTTGAAGATTCAATTGAAGATTACTTACACCAGATTAAAAGGCAAACATGATGACATTCTGTCTAAAAAGAGGCCCAAAATTACATGCCATCTCCTTCGCTCTCCCATTGTTAATTCCTGGGGAGCTGTGGGATTGGCTGAGCGGATGCTGACTGCCTATTGGCAGAACTCTTTGCCCTGTGCCATCTCATTGGGAGCTAGGTAGCCTATGGGTGGGCTGTCCTGGAGTCAGGTGCTAGCTTCAGTTCAATCAGAGGCCACCCACCTGTGGAAGTTCATCTTATGCCTTTTCACGGAGCAGGGGAATTTCCCTGCACCAGGTCTTGGTGGCTGATGAGAAAACCTTAGTTTGTGAGACAATGGGAAAAACAGGTTGGAAAGTCCTTTTATTTTTTTTTTCCTTAATTTTTAAAGTTTAAGTCTGGGCGCTGTGGATCACACCTGTAATCCCAGCACTTTTCGAGGCAGAGGCAGAAGGATCGTTTGAACTCAGGAGTTCAAGACCAGCCTGGGCAACATAGTCAGACCCGCCCTCCATCTCTATGAAAAATACAAAAATTAGCCAGGTGGGGTGGTGCACACCTGTAGTCCCAGCTTCTCAGGAGGCTAAGGTAGGAGGATAGCTTGAGCCTTGGGAGGCAGAGGTTGCAGTGAGCAGAGATCAATCCACTGCACTCCAGCCTGGGCAACAGAGTGGGATCTTGCCTGTCTCTTTTTTTGTTTGTTTATTTGTTTTGTTTTGTTTTTTGAGGCAGAGTCTCATTCTATCTCCCAGGCTGGAGTGCAGTGGCGGGATGTCCGCCCACTGCAACCTCCGCCTCCAGGGTTCAAGTGAGTCTCCTGACTTAGCTTCTGGAGTAGCTGGGCTTACAGGCGCACACCACCACGCCCGGCTAATTTTTTGTAATTTTAGTAGTGATGAGGTCTCACCATGCTGGCCAGGCTGGTCTCAAACTCCTGACCTCGTGATCTGCCCACTTCAGCTTCCCAAAGTACTGGGATTACAGGCGTGAGCCACCGCACCCGGCTGAGACCTTGTCTCAAAATAAAATAAAATATAAAAAATAAAATAAAAACTTTAAGTCATTCATCAATTTTGTGTATTTACTATTTCTTTTCCCATTCCATAAAGTCTGCAGTCATACAACAGAAAGGGAAAATCAGGACAGCCACATATAAATAAAGGTGCAAAGTTGAGGCAAGAGTGGACCTTCACTGAGCTTCTCATTTAGAGCTGGGCTTTCTGGAAGCCAGAGTGAAAAGAGAGACACAATCAGCTGCGTAACAGTTATCAGAAAGTAGGAAGTGCACCGTTTTTTCTCATAGTAAAGCAAGGGCTTTCCAAGCTTTGAACTCTAAAGTAATTTCTTTCGTTCTTTCTTTTTTCTCGTTCTGACGCCCAGGTTGGAGATGCAGTGGCACAATCAGGGCTCACTGCAACCTCTGCCTCCCAAGCTCAAGCCATCCTCTCCCTCAGTCTCCCAAATAGCTGGGACTACAGGCATGCACCACTACGCCTGGCCAGTTTTTTGGTATTTTTTTGTAGAGAGGGGATTTCGCCATGTTGCCTAGGCTAGTCTCGAACTCCTGAGCTCCAGCAATCTGCCCGCCTCGGCCTCCTATAGTGCTGGGATTTCAGGCATGAGCCACTGTGCCCGGCCTAAAGTAATTTCTTTTTTAATTTTTTTTAATTTTTTTTAATTTATTTTATTTTATTTATTTATTTATTTTTTTTTTTTGAGACGGAGTTTCGCTCTTGTTACCCAGGCTGGAGTGCAATGGCTGGATCTCGGCTCACCGCAGCCTCCGCCTCCTGGGTTCAGGCAATTCTCCTGCCTCAGCCTCGCGAGTAGCTGGGATTACAGGCACGCGCCACCATGCCCAGCTAATTTTTTGTATTTTTAGTAGAGACAGGGTTTCACCATTTTGACCAGGATGGTCTCGATCTCTTGACCTCGTGATCCACCCGCCTCGGCCTCCCAAAGTGCTGGGATTACAGGCGTGAGCCACCGCGCCCGGCAGTAATTTCTTACTTGAGATTTTATTTCAGGCTACTGTGTCATGCACTGGGCAGTACAGCCTGGTGGGTGAGAACACAGTGTTTTTTTGTGTTTTTTTTTGTTTGCTGGTTTGGGTTTGAATTTTGTTTTAATATGTGCAATTTATTCTGTGCTTCATTTTCTTCATCTGTAACATGGAGATAACGGTGTCTACCTATTAAAGTTGTGAAGATTCAACTAGATGAGTTGTAAAAATAAATGTTAGCTGTTAGTTTTTTTTGTTTGTTTGTTTTGTTTCTGTTTTTTTTTTTTTTTTTTTTTGAGACAGAGTCTTGCTCTGTTGCCCAAGCTGGAGTGCTGTGGTGTGATCTCAGCTCACTGCAACCTCCGCCTCCTGGGTTCAAGCAATTCTCCTGCCTCAGCCTCCTGAGTAGCTGGAATTACAGCCTCCTGACACCACGTCCTGCTAATTTTTGTATATTTAGTAGAGACGGGGTTTCACCATGTTGGCCAGGCTGGTCTCTAACACCTGACCTCAGCTGATCCACCTGCCTCGGCCTTCCAAAGTGCTAGGATTACGGGTGTGAGCCACTGTGCCCAGCCAGCTGTTAATCGAGAAATTCGACTGCCTACGACTTACCTGCACAGTTCTAGGTGCTGGGGAAATAGTGATGAACAAGACAAACAAGATCCTTATCTTCAAGTAGCTTTAACATTCTAGTGGAGTAAAAAGACAATAAACGTTGAAAATAAATTTCAGAAAGTGCGATGGAAGAAACTTTATAACAAATGCAGAAATAGATTTCATTTGACTAGTCCTTCCAGTTTCCAGAAAAGTCAAGGCTAGAATGTTAAAATGCAACTCAGAGGAGGTGCATCTGTTAGGGCCTAAGGTAATGCAATCCTGGTTTGTGGAATTCTGCAGGCTAGTGTAGGTAGGTTACAATTTTTTTTTTGGTTGTTTTTTATTTCGTTTGAAAAGTCACTTCTTCCCGCTGAGCTTTTGATTAGGAGCTGAAGTTGAATCAGTTTGAAATTGTATTCTGGACCGAGCACGGTGTCTCATGCCTGTAATCCCAGCGCTTTGGGAGGCCGACATGGGGAATTGCTCGAGCCCAGGAGTTCCAGACCAGCCTGGACAAAATGGCAGAAACTTCATCTCTACAAAAAATACAAAAATTACCCGGGCATGATGTTGTGTGCCTGTAGTCCCTGCTACTCAGGAGGCTGAGGTGGGAGGATCGCTTGAGCCCAGGAGATGGAGTTTGCAGTGAGCCAGGTGCCACTGCACTCCAGCCTGGGTGACAGAGCCAGACTCTGTCTTAAAAAAAAAAAAGAGAGAGAAAGAAAAGAAAAATTGTATTCTGAATACAACCTCTAAAACATTATATTTACTTGCATTATATTAAACTGGTTTTATCGTGATCACAATTGCAGGTGAAAGATGCCAGTATTTTTCTATTTTTCTGGTAAGTAGAGTGAGCCATGTCTTGCCCAGGGTTACAGAGCTTGGAAAAGATGCCTCCTAAATAAACCTGTAGGACCACCTTTGGTTTTCTTCCAGATTTTTTTTGTCATCTCTTTTCCTCCGCCCATTTCCCATCTGTCTAGCCCATCTTTCTCCGCTGGGCTTTTTTGCGAGCCTCTGCCTAGCCGCGGGTATTAGTCTGGCCTGCAGCCCCGCCCATCTCCTGGGGCGTGACCACCTGTCCAGTCCCCGCCCCCGTCCAACAGGGGAGACCCGCCTCCTTTCCCGGACACCCGGCTCAGCGCCCTAGCTTGCGCGCGCGCCCCCGCTCGTCGCCCGGCTCGGCATCGGGAGCGCGCTCTGTGTGGCCGCTGCCGCCATGTTGTTGTGGTTGTGAGAAGGCAGCATCGGCGGCGGCGGCGGCTGCGGAGTAGCTGCGGAACGAGACGCCCCAGCGGCTCAGGCACTGCTCCGCGCCGACCCTGGCAGGGAGCCTGGTGGGGTGGCGGAGGAGGAGGCCGTGCCGTGGCGGACCTCGCCATGTCCTGCTGCCCGGTAAGAAGCCCACCCCCATCCCCTGTCTCCTCGGGAGGTGAAGAGGAGCTGGAGGAGGGGCCGGCCTCGGTCTCGGCCCGGGCCAGGCGGCTGTCACCCTCTGAGGAGGCAGTGGCCTGGAAGGGCTGGGGACTGCGTGCGGGGCCCGGGGAGGGGCGTCCCGGGCCATCGCCGCCGCCAGGGGGAGGCGCTGGGAGTGGGAGTGGAAATGGGAGCTCAGCGGCCGAGCTCGGCCCGGACCCTAGGTGCTGGGGAGGCGGGGTCCCGTGCTCGGGCTGCCTTCCCGGACCTGTGGGAGATGGGCCCGTGTGGCTCCGGGTGTGGGACGTACCCCCGGAGCGCCCGGGGTTATTCCCACGGACTCCCGGGAGGTGGGTGTGCGCCCTTTGCCCACTACCGGGTCTGTGGGGATCCGTCGTTGCCAGAGACTGGAGGTCGGGGGTCATGGGAGCCCCGGGGCGCACGGTGCGGGCCTGGGCATTGTGGAACGGAGGAGTGACCGCCTGATCGTGCAGCAGGACATCCTCCTGACCTGGTAGTACTTAGGTGGGAAGGATGGTTGGGGGCAGTTTGCGTAGCTCAGGGAACACTGGTCAGACTGCTCCGCAATTGTTTACAGTGTTATTTCTCGGGGAGAAATTTTGCTTGGCATTTCCGGACCCATAAGATTATATTGTCGGTAGTGTTTTAGACTGGAAAACTTAGTCAAAATTAAGGTGTAGATTTTATGGTCACATTAATAGACTCCCCTGGAGTTTGATAATCTCACTTGTGAGTTTTGCACATGGATTACTCTTAGGTATTGATGTTCAACTTCAAATGTCATTTCCAGACCCAGGCCTAAATTCTTACTGTTCTAGTATCTTGATATCCACTTTGTTTTCTGACATCTTTTTTTTTGAGACGGAGTCTTGCTCTGTCGCCCAGGCTGGAGTGCAATGTGGCACGATCTCGGCTCACTGCAACCTCCGCCTCCCTGGTTCAAGCGATTCTTCTGCCACAGCCTCCCTAGTAGCTGGGACTACAGGTGTGCACCACCACGCCCGACTAATTTTTGTATTTTTAGTAGAGACGGGGTTTCACTGTACTGACCAGGCTGATCTCGAACTCCTGACCTCGTGATCCCGCCTCGGCCTCCCAAAGTGTTGGGAATACAGGCGTGAGCCACCACGCCCTGCCTGTGACATCTGTTTTTTCACAACCAAACCAAACAAAACCCCAAAACCATATACTTTCTTAGTTGAGGTTCAACTTTCTCATATGTGAATGATAATGCCATGAGAGGCCTGGGTTGAATTACAGGAGATGATTTTTTTTTTTAAATGTCAAATGTTTGTGATTTGTCCACGGAGAGGTGGTGGGGACCTTACCCTTTCAGATTCAGGGTTGTTCAGTAGGACAGGAGACATTGATGGCATGCAGAAAGTCTTCCCTTTATATGGCCTGTGACTTGGGTAGGCTAGAAGAGCTTACAGAATGATACTTTCTTTTTTTTTTGAGATGGAGTCTTGCTCTACTGCCCAGTCTGGAGTGCAGTAGTGCGATCTCTGATCACTGCAACCTCCGCCTCCCGGGTTCTAGCAGTCCTCCCACCTCAGCCTCCCAAGTAGCTGAGATTACAAGTGTGGGACACCACGGCCGGCTAATTTTTGTATTTTTAGTAGAGACCGGGTTTCGCCATGTTGGCCTTGCTGGTCTGGAATTCCTGACCTCAAGTGATTCGCCTGCCTTGGCCTTCCAAAGTATTGAAATAACAGGCGTGAGCCCCCAGCCAGAATGGCGCTGTTTTGAGACCCAGTATAGTATGTGATATTAAACTAAATTTGGAGGATTCTAGAATTTTAGATTGGCTGCCTATGAAGACCTCTTTTGGCTCCAATTACTCCCTCATTTTCAGGTGACTCAGAGAACTTCAAGTGACCAGCACAATGGTACAGCCCTGCTTGTAGTTAATGGCCAGCCATAAAAGAACCCAAGTTTCTCAGCTCATAGCTGAGTTTCTTCAGTGGTTGTCTAGTTTAAGGTGATCATTAGAAATAGTATGGACTATCTAAATTCCTCGAACTTATGCAGGACCTGATGAATTAAGATCTCTGAGGATAGGGCCTGGGAATACATCCTTACAAAGCTCCCTGAATGATTCTGGTCAGCAAGGCATGTGAACTTTTGCTTTAGGTTGGTGGGTATTCCAAAGAAGTCCCATTAATTATGACTTCTCAGGGTGCTTTTGTTTATAGATCTTTAAGGATTTCGGAGGCGGAGAAGAAGGGGAAGCCTGAGAAACTTAAAGAGATGCAAATTGAGCATCTCTTAAAATATAATGGATTTATGTAGGGGAAACAGATTTGTTGCCAAAAGTTAATTTGTGCACAAGAAACACACCTGATAAAATTCGATGCTGAATTATTGGAGATATACTGTATCCAGAGATATATTGAAGAATCCAGAGGAAATAAACAGAGAAGGAGAGGGAGCAAGTAAGCTCATAAAGGGGTCCTCTGAAGATGCTTCCCAATATCATGGTTGCTCCTAAACCATCTGACTCAGATTTCTAGTGGAGGGTAGGATGGGTGTGTTAGCAGTCATCTGAGACCAGGGTTGTGAACCAGGAAGGGTTACTATGGATTGTGAAAAGTTCTTGAAATTTGCCACAGGCATGAGGAGTGGTAAAGTCAGTTTAAAAATTTGCTGTAGTTCTAGTTAACACGTTCACACTTTCTTTAGTAAAGTGGAATGCTGAGTTAGCAAAGGAAGTATTCATGTTTTAGAGGAGGTGTGGCGAAGGTTGTTATAAGTTTGGAAGAGGTGGAAGAAAATGTTGTTATAGTTGTGTAGAGTAGTGAAGGACTTTGTTAATATCCTGTCAAATCATAGAGTAGTATTTTTAGAGAGTTGCACCCAGCTGTCCATTAGAAGAGCCAGAGGCCTTGTCTGTTTTGTTCCCTGATGTCCCCAGTACCCAGTGCAGTTATCAGCATATTCTATGCCCTCAGATATTTTTTTTAGTAAGTGAATAGTATTGATACGGAAAAAAGAACAGTTATGGTAGTTTATAGCAGTGTTAGTTATTAAAAGCTAATTGATGTTTTGCATTGGATTAAACAGCAAGTTTTTGATCAACTAGGGCTCTGGATAAGAAATTAAAAAAAAAAAGCCAGCTTTCAATGCTTGTTGTTTGGAATTTTTGAGATTCCTTTAAGAAATTGCTTTCTAAAGACTGTCGTGAACATTATTGTGTCTCCTAGTTTTTAAATCTTAATGTCTTTTTTAGATGTTAGTTACTTTCTAAGAGCACATTAAATGCAGAGGTAGTACAGAATAATGGGAAGTTCTGGATTGACAGACAGACATATATGCTGAGTCCATCTGTGTCATTAATTGCTGTTGGGAATGTCACTTAACTTCTCTGGGTGTCAGTTTCCTCATCTATACAATTAATGGCCTATAGTCTTTGACCTCAAGTAGTTTCTGTAGCCTCATTCTGCACATTTTTAATGATTTCTAATTATGTTATTATTCATCTCATATAGGTAGATGAACCTTTCTCATTTAAAAGAAACATGATTCTGTGTTGGGTTCTGCTTTTAGCTTGAGGATTTTAGACATTGTACAAAAGTGCTCCAGAAATTGAATGTATGTTGCAAGTATTATGTAAAAAGAACATGCTCAGGCTGTTGTAATTCGCTTAGTGTTGAAATCAAATCGGATTTTACGTTGGGAACTTCATAATTTAGTGTGAAGCCACAGGACTTGAGAATGGTTTGGGGGGAGTTTGTGTCATTTATATAGCTAGTTATTTCTTTCCACCCAATTCTGTAATTTTCTATGGTGAATATATACATAAATTTATCATCAGCGAAACATTGATTTAACATATAAGATATCAGATTTATATTGGATTGAACTAGGACTCCAAGTTACTTTAGAGGCTACCAAAATTACTAACATGTCATTGCTATATATATATATATTTTTTTGAGTCAGAGTCTCGCTCTGTTACCAGGCTGGAGTGCAATGGCACAATCTCAGCTCATTACAACCTCCACCTCCCAGGTTCAAGTGATTCTCTTGCCTCAGTCTCCCAAGTAGCTGGGACTACAGGTGTGCACCACCACGCCCAACTAATTTTTTGTATTTTTAGTAGAGACGGGGTTTCACCATGTTAGCCAGGATGGTCTCGAGCTCTTGACTTCATGATCCACTTGCCTCAGCCTCCCAAAGTGCTGGGGTTACAGGCATGACCCATTGCACGCAGCGTCATTGCTATTTTTAATCTTAATTTTATGATATCATCAATACATCATGCTTTTATCTTTACTTTTGTATCTAGAAACAATATACCTTTTAAGCTCACATTTGTATCAGATATTAAAAATGAAAATTGTAGCATGAAAGTGGATAGAACAGTAAATCTTGGGTTCAAGCCTGGGTTGTATTCTTCATTAGCCGTGTTTTTTTTGGCAAGCCACATAACCCCTCTCTGAGCTCCAATTCCCTCATTAGTGAAAGGAAGAAGAGCAACTTCTCTACTTTTCTAACAAAGTGCCAGAGAGGCTCAAATGGAATAGTGTATATGAAAAGTATTCTAAAAATGTAAGGGGTTGGTATTAGAATCCTATTTTATTTCTTGGAAGAATTGGCTTGTGAAGCAGTGGTAAACCTGGTACATGTTTTCAAGTGCAGAATTTACCAGTGTCACTGATAAGGCAACAGAAATTCTGCTTCTGTACTCTGCCTGGAGAAACCTTTCAGCACATGTATCCTCTTTGCCAGTAGGAATAGTCACAATGTTTTAGGAACTTCAGAGGAACCTGGGATGTCTCACATTTATGCCAAGATCTGTACTTGGAATAGACTTGATAGATTTCACCCATTTTCTTACGTTGGAGCAGTGGTGGAAGGTGGTAGGACCAAGGAGTTTAGCATGTTCTGTGTAAAGTTTTAAGGCTGTGTTTTTAAGTAGCAGGTGGCAGTGTCGTAGGGTAATGAAATCAATGTTCTTACTTAAAAAAGTATTTTGAAAAAGAGAATATATCGGTGCATTGCATAAAGTAAAAGTAAATATTGATTTGGGAAACTTTTGTTTCCTTTTAAAAGATACGTTTATGTGTGTATACTTGGTTGCAGTGTAAAATGTATTTTTTCTTTTTAAAAATTATTATTTTCATTTTTTGTAGAGACAGGTTTTTGCTACATTGCCCATGCTGGTCTTGAACTCCTGGGCTTAAGTAGTCCTCCTGCCGTGGCCTCCCAAAGTGCTGGGATTATAGACATGAGACACTGTACCTGGCCTAAAAGGTTATTTTTTTATTTTATTTTATTTTTTTGAGACGGAGTTTTGCTCTTGTTACCCAGGCTGGAGTGCAATGGCACGATCTCGGCTCACTGCAACCTCTGCCTCCTGGGTTCAGGCAATTCTCCTGCCTCAGCCTCCTGAGTAGCTGGGATTACAGGCACGCGCCACTGTGCCCAGCTAATTTTTTTGTATTTTTAGTAGAGAGGGGGTTTCACCATGTTGATCAGGATGTCTCGATCTCTTGACCTCGTGATCGACCCGCCTCGGCCTCCCAAAGTGCTGGGATTACAGGCGTGAGCCACCGCGCCCGGCCTAAAAGGTTATTTTTTCTTTTGGGTTGTGATAAAACTCCGTTGTAGTTGTTTAGGTATATAGTACTTGTGCAATGTGGATAGAATGACTGTCTATAAAATAGGTATGAAACAAATGAAAAAAAAAGAAAATTGCGAAGGTGGGTTTCCTTAAAGCTATTCTGTTAGCAGTGAAGTACCTCATAGCTTTGTTCTAAATTGTTGATTTAATGAACAAAGCACATAAACTTATGCTATGATAATATTCTTAAGTATCCTTTTCCCTTAAGATTGAGTATGGAGTACTTGGTAACCACAGAGATATTGTTTTGATGCTGATAACTCAGATATTCAGAATGATTCTGTTATGACAGATGGTAGCAAGTTTTTCTCATTTCACCTATCTGGGGTCTAAATCTAATTTCTTTAGTAGTTAATACTTTTGTAACTTAGTTACAGAAGAGGAATAGAAACTTACTTTGTTTTCAGAATTATTCATAGATTTATAATCTGGAAAAGTATAAGGAAATTATAAGTATATTGATAAATCATGACGTAACTGGTAAGGATTGGTATAAAGACAAGATGGTTAACTTGAAATAGGGTTGTTATTTATTCGATGCCTATCATTTTTACATGAGATAAAACAAATATTTAATTAAGTATTTAGATTGATTCTACAAATGACATGGGAAGACAGAGTGTTTATAATGAGTTTTAGAAGTGATATAGGACAATAATTTGGAATTTTAACTTAATCTCATTTTAAATTTCAAAATGAAATTATATATGATTATGAAAGCTACAGAACCTTTTTTTTTTTGAAACAGAGTCTTGCTCTGTTGCCCAGGCTGGAGTGCAGTGGCATGATCTTGGCTCCCTGCAGCCTCTGCCTCCCGGGTTCAAGCGATTCTCCTACCTCAGCCTCCTAAGTACCTGGGACTACAGGCACGAGCCACCATACCTGGCAAATTTTTTGTATTTTTTAGTAGAGACAGGGTTTCATCATGTTGGCCAAGATGGTCTCAATCTCCTGACCTCATGATCCACCCGCCTCGCCTCCCAAAGTGCTGGGATTACAGGCATGAGCCACCTCACCTGGCCCAGGATAAATTCTTAAAAGCAGGTTTATTAGCTGGGCATGGTGGCTCATGCCTGTAATTCCAGCACTTTGGGAGGCCAAGGTGGGCAGATCACCTGAGGTCAGGAGTTCAAGACCAGCCTGGCTAACATGGCGAAACCCCATCTCTACTAAAAATATAAAAATTAGTTGGATGTGGTGGTAGGAGTCTGTAATTCCAGCTACTTGGAAGACTGAGGTATGGTGAATCACTTGAGCCTGGGAGATAGAGGTTGCAGTGAGCTGAGATCAAGCCTCTGCACTCCAGCCTGGGTAACAGAGTGAGACTCAGTCTCAAAAGAAAAAAAAAAAGTGGGCTTATTGGGTCAGAGGGTATATGTGTTTTAAATTTGGATATACTCAAGATGCCCTTTAGATAGAATGTCTATTTGAAATTCCCATCAACAGCATAGTAATATTCAATTCCATATATTTCTTGCTAGTAATTTCTCATCTTTAGCTTCTTGTTGGGAGTTTAAAATAGTTTGAAACTGTTTTTCTTCTGTTTCTTTTTCAGCATCAGGACTTCCCTCCATAGCTTAACTCTGGAGAGGGAGCTGATAAAAATGAAAGTTCAGTGACAAGGGAGTAGTGTAGACCAGTGGTCTTCAAACTTTTTGGTTGCTTACGCCATCACTAAAAAATTTTGAGCATTAAGCAGGTTCAGTACATCGTCCTATGGTCCCAGCTACTTGGTTGGCTGAGGCAGGAGGATTTTTGAGGCCAGGAATTCAAGGCTATGGTTCACTGTGATTGTGCTTATGAATATAGCCACTGTACTCCAGCCTGGGCAACATAGTGAGACACTGTTTCTTTAAAAAAAAAAAAACAAAACTGATGGGATGGGAAGAATGAAGTTAGGAAAAAAATTGATACCACTTCATGTTGTTGCTTTGAAAAAAGAGAAAAAGAAAAAAATTGAGCATCAATTTTTTTTTTTTTTTTTGAGATGGAGTCTCACTTTGTTGCCCAGGCAGGAGTGCAGTGGTTCGATCTTGGCTCACTGCAACCTCCGCCACCTGGGTTCAGGCAATTCTTCTGCCTCACCCGAGTAGCTGGGACTACAGGTGTGTGCCACCATACCCAGCTAATTTTTTTGTATTTTTAGTAGAGACGGGAAACATCTTGGCCAGGCTGGTGTTGGACTCCTGACCTTATGATCTGCCTGCCTTGGTCTCCCGAAGTGCTGGGATTACAGGCATGAGCCACTGCACCCAGCCTTTTGAGCATTAATTCTTAATCCTTAGGTATTTAATTTGCAAAGAATAAACATAGAAACTGATTATTGTGGACTTTATAAAATGCAAACAAAAAATTAACAAGGATGGTAATTAAAAATGAAGTTCAGATATTTTCCTTTTTTACCCTGGGGCATCTTGGGTACTCCTGGAGGTGTGTGTGCGTGTGTATGTGTGTGTATATATATAATGTATATATATTTTAGAGACAAGAGTCTTGCTGTGTTACCCGGGCTGAAGTGCGGTGGTGCAATCTTGGCTCACTGCAACCTCCATCTCCTGGGTTCATGTGATTTTTGTGCCTCAGCCACTCAAGTAGTTGGGATTACAGGTGTGTGCCACCATACCTGGCTAATTTTTGTATTTTTTTAGTAGATACGGGATTTTGCCACGTTGGCCAGGCTGGTCTGGAACTCCTGGCCTCAAGTGATCTGCCTGCGTCGGCCTCCCAAAGTGCTGGGATTACAGTTGTAAGCCATCGTGCCCGGTCTTCTGGAGGTATGTTATACTTGCTTTGGCTGCTACTGCTTTAGACTCTTAAGGTTTAATATTGGGCATTTATAGATGCTTGTTTTTGGGCATTTCACTAGTTTTGCAGATGGCCCAGTTTAGTTGGATTATGAATGCCTTTAAACTGTCCCATGCTAGGCTGGGTGCGGTAACTCATGCACTTTGGGAGGCTGAGGTGGGCAGATCACGAGGTCAGGAGATCGAGACTACCCTGGCTAACATGGTAAAACTAAAATACAAAAAATTGGCCAGGTGTGGTGGCTCACGCCTGTAATCCCAGCACTTTGGGAGGCAGAAGCAGGGGGAGTTTGAGACCAGCTGACCAACATGGAGAAACCCCCATCTCAAAAACAAACAAACAAAAATACAAAAAAATTGGCTGGGCATGGTGGCATGCACCTGTATTCCCAGCTACTTGGGAGGTTGAGGCAGGATAATTGCTTGAACCCGGGAGACGGAGGTTGCAGTGAGCCAAGATCGTGCCACTGCATTCCAGCCTGGTTGACAGAGTGAGACTCCATCTCAAAAAAAAGAAAAAGTTCCATGTCCTTGAGAGTCATATTTGCAATATCTGCAATAAGGGCAAAAATAAATTTAAAGCATCAGTTTGATACTTTTTGCATTGTTGAGGTGGCTGAATTTGAATAGGGTAAATCATAGGATAAGAAGCAATATAGTCTATTTCTTTTCAATATGAATAATTGATATTGTGTAGAGCATGTTTTTAAAAATTACATTTTTTGGAAAGCAGTTTGGCAGTAATATATATCTCTCTGTTTTTAAAGAGGTTAGGTCTTAGAGACTGAGTGAAGGGATGAATAATTGCTACTTGCTCTCCTTTGATCTCAAAATAACACAATTAACCTGATTTGGAATAACCTGAGCCTATAACAAACTTTCCATGATGATTCTTAGATTAAAACATAATTTTTTCTTGAATTTGAATAAGTTGCTTTTGATTTGTGGCTGCCTGCTTCTCAACCCCCATAAATTAGAAAATCAGGAAACAAGGCTTTTTGTATTAGAAAAAAATGAGTTTTTTCTCTCCCATTATGGGGAAATTAATTTCAGTTATTTCATATGGGTCATTGGCAGAGAAAGATAATATTAAAATCTTAGAGACTGTGAAAAGATTATATTAAGCAACTTGAATGATTTTTTTTTTTTGCCATTTAAAAGAAATGAGATAATTTATATCAAAGATGATTGCTGTATACAGTGCTTTGCACAAAAGGCCACATATCCCTTTTTACCTTAGGTAACATGATTTATAAGCTACTTTCACATGTATCTTCCTAGATCATCACAAGGATTTGAGATCATCATTTAATCAGCCTTGAGGCCACATGCCTAGTGTTTGACATCATATTTTAAGAGATAGACTGAAGGTTCTGCAAAAGTAGGGACTGGTGGCTGTTCTCTCCCTTACTCCCTAGCACTTCATACAGTGCCTGGTATAGAGTAAGCTATCAATATTTATAGACTAACTGTTTAAACTCCTGCTTATTTATTTACACATGGAAATAAGTTATAGCATTATAAAACCAACACTTACTTTTCTATAGTTAGATTGTTCCTTCAGCTGATGTGCACAGAAAATATTTTTGTGGAAGAAGTCATGAATTTTAGATCAACCTTTCACATATCTCTTTACTTTCTCTTAAGATACTTTAATGGTGACAAAAAATACTCTGTCATTCCTTTCACTGTTTGTATAACTCCTGTGGCAAGACTATATATTTGTGTATATATTTGTATGTATATATGTATATGCATATTTGTATATGTGTATTTGTTTATTTAGTGGGCTGCTGTTTATAAAGAAAATATACTCATTAGTTGGTCTTTGCATACATAATGGTTCCCAAAACATGGACTCCATGGTTTGCTCTGAGTGAATGAAAAAGAGCAGGTATGATTCCCCTCATCTTTGTCATTCTTCTCAGTTTCCTGTACATATGGTTGACTTACTCATCGGTAAGTGTAACTTCTTTACACTGAAGAAAATTAGTCTTCCAAAAAACTAGGCCGAGGCGGGTGGATCCCAAGGTCAACAGATCGAGACCATCCTGGTCAACATGGTGAAACCCCGTCTCTACTAATACAAAAAATTAGCTGGGCACGGTGGCGCGTGCCTGTAATCCCAGCTACTCAGGAGGCTGAGACAGGAGAATTGCCTGAACCCAGGAGGCGGAGGTTGCGGTGAGCCGAGATCGCGCCATTGCACTCCAGCCTGGGTAACAAGAGCGAAACTCCGTCTCAAAAAAAAAAAAAAAAAAAAAAAAAAACTAGTAGGCTACTTCCCCCTTGTTCTACAGTACTTAAAATCCTGTTTGGTAAATGAACTAATACACTTTTATATACAAAGGAGACCCTGGATGGCCAGGAATGGAAATAATAGTAGTGATTAATTTCTCTCTTGGTGGGATAATGTGAGTTTTTTGCTTCTTTTTCTTTTATAGTTTCTCAGTTTTCTAAAATGAGCATGTGTTACTTTTCAATTAGCAATAATCGCGCCTCGGGTAAACCTCATTGGCTACGATACTGCCACTGCGCAAAGCTATGTATTACTTTTATAAGTAGGAAAAACTGATATTTTATTTTATTTTTTATTGTTTAAGATGGAATCTCACTTTATGACCCAGGCCGGAGTGCAGTGGTGTGATCTCAGCTCATTGCAGCCTCTGCCTCCCAGGTTCAAGTGATTCTCGTATTCAGCCTTCCAAGTAGCTGGGATTGCAGGCACAAGCTACCACAGCTGGCTAAGTTTTTGTGTTTTTTTAGTAGAGATAGAGTTTCGCCTTGTTGGCCAGGCTGGTCTTGAACCCCTGACCTCAGGTGATCACTTGACCTCCCAAAGTGCTGGGATTACAGGTGTGAGCCACCATGCTCAGCCGAAAACTGATATTTTAAAGTCTTTATATTTCATTGGATGTCTTGTGAAGGTTTAAGTCACGTCACCATTGAGAAAGTGGTTGGTTAACTGGTTCCAGTTCTCAAGAGGAGTGGCAGCTGTAGGAAGTAGTATGAGAGGAATGGGGCAGGTAAGCCGATTTGAACTTTATCATTGTGAACTCCACTGTGACTAAAGACATCCTGGGATTTGATCACAATTAAACACAAGAGGACTTAGCCATCCAGTTTTTCTGTTTATAAGCTGATTGAGAATGATGAAAGACACCTTAAGAAAAATCAGTTTGTATGGACTCTGTAAACACAGAACTCAGCTTGAACTCCCAAGTTCTGTATGTGTATGTGTGTGTTGTGATGTGTTGTAACTATCAAGTGGAGTTGTAGCAACTCAGATGGGATATGGTTTATATTAATACATCTAATATGGATTGGAAGATATTTAGGCAAATGATTTTTATTATGATAGTATAGACTCATTGGAGTTTTGGTGTTAATATACAGCTGGGAGTTGAGCCAGTCTAAGTTTGTATACCCATCTGGTGATATTTTAGGAAGAGCTATGTCATATATCCTCTAGAGTTTAAGTGATTAGAGCCTGTTGGCTTTTGCTGTTAGTTTACTGCACACTTATAGTGCATTAAATGCTTCTGTGAATGGAGAACATCATTCAAAAAGGTTAGATTTCTGGGTTAAGACATTTGTTATTATCTGGCTTTACTTTATTCTTTTAAAGAGTAAGAATAGCTGGGCGTGGTGGCTCATGCCTGTAATCCCAGCACTTTGGGAGGCTGAGGCGGGCAGATCTCAAGGAGTTCGAGACCAGCCTGGCCAACATAGTGAAACCCCATCTCTTAAAAAAAGGAAAAGTAAGATTAGGCCAGATGTGGTAGCTCACGCCTATAATCTCAGCACTTTGGGAGGCCAAGGTGGGCAGATGAGGTCAGGGGTTTGAGACCAGCCTAGCCAACATGGTGAAACCCTGTCTCTATTAAAAATACAAAAATTAGCTGGGCTTGGTAGAGAGCATCTGTAATCCCAGCTACTCGGGAGGCTGAGGCAAGAGAATTGCTTGAACCCAGGAGGCGGAGGTTGCAGTGAGCCAAGATTGTGCCACTGCACCCCAGCCTGGTTGACAGAGGGAGGCTCTGTCTCAAAAAAAAAAAAAAAAAAAGTTGAGGAGCAGTTGAGGTAATAAATGTAGGTTGGTGCAAAATTAATCGTGGTTTTGGATTGCAAATTCTAAATTATTTAAACTAGGCCCAAACACATCTTTATTAATCAAAATAGGAACCATTACAATCAACGCATTTTTGCCAACGAGAAATAAATTTGTTTATTCCTGTAGTGTAAAAATCTGTGCTTTGGAATTCGATGAACTCTTGGAAAGCGTTTTATGCATACTGCTGGTTGTGGAAGCATTTTCCCTGCAAAAATTTTTCTAGATGCTTGGAAAAGTGGTAGTCGGTTGGGAAGAGATCAGTTGAATATGGTGGATGAGGCAAAACTTCGTAGCCCAGTTCATTCAACTTTTGAAGTGTTGGTTGTGCAGTGTGGGGTCAGGTGTTGTGGAGAAGAATTAGGCCTTTTCTGTGGACCAATGCTGGCTGCAGGTGTTGCAGTTTTCGGTGCATCTCATCGATTTGCTGAGCATCCTTCTCAGATGTATTGGTTTTGCCAGGATTCAGAAAGTTATAGTGGATCAGACCGGCAGCAGACCACCAAACAGTGACCATGACCTCTTTTTGTTTCAAGTTTGGCTTTGAGAAGTGCTTTGGAGCATCTTCTCAGTCCAACCACTGAGCTGATCTTCACTGTTGTCGTATAAAATCCACTTTTGTCTCATGTCACAATCCGATCAAAAACTGGTTTGTCATCGTTACAAAGAATGAGAAGACAACACTTCAAAACAACAATTTTTTAAATTTTCTGTCAGCTCATGAGGCACCCACTTATCAAGCTTTTTCACCTTTGTTTCACCATGTTGGCCAGGCTGGTCTTGAACTGACCTCAAGTGATCTGCCCATCTTGGCCCCACAAAGTGCTGGGATTACAGGGGTGAGCCACTGCACCTGACCTATATTTGTTTCTAAAAGTTAAAATATGTGACCAGGCACAGTGGCTCATGCCTGTAAACCCAGTACTTTGAGAGGCCGAGGCGGGCAGATCACCTGAGATTGGGAGTTTGAGACCAGTCCGACCAACATGGAGAAACCCCATCTTTACTAGAAATACAAAATTAGCCCAGCCTGGTGGGGCATGCCTGTGATCCCAGCTATTTGGGAGGCTGAGGCAACAGAATCGCTTGAATCCAGGAGGCAGAGTTTGCGGTGAGCCAAAATCATGCCATTGTACTCCAGCCTGGGCAACAAGAGTGAAATTCTGTCTCAAAAAAAAAAAAATTAAAATATGTATACAGTTGGAGTCCATTTTGTCATCCTCTTAGATCCTATTATGCAGAAGTTATTTATCTTTTTAGCCCATGCACTTGTATTCTTCCTACAAATATCTATATATATTTAACATGTAGTATTATTGTGTTTCAAATATATATATTTTAGAATGTGTATGATATACATTCTATAATTTGAAAAATGACATTTATGTTGATACATGTGTATTATTATTATTAATATTTTTGAAACAGTCTTGCTGTCACTGAAGTGCAGTGGCATAGTGTTGGCTCACTGCAACCTCTCCTCCCAGGTGCAAGTGATTCTCAAGCCTCAGCCTCCCGAATGGCTGGGATTACAGGTATGAGCCACTGCACCTGCCTTACTTTATTTATTTTAATAGCTGTGTAGTATTCAGTCATATGAATGAATAGGACGCAATTATAGTCCTTTATTGGTAGTTGTTTTCAACAAATACACAAATGCAAAATGTTTCCTTGAATTGGGTCAAACTATATATATTGTTCTAAATTAGCACAATATATTTTCTCTCTTTTTCTCCCAATAATAATAGTGTACAGATTTGTTACACGGGTATATTGCATGAGGTTTAGGGTACAGTTGATCCCACTACCCAGGTAGTAAGCATAGCACCCAGTAGGTAGTTTTGTTTAATTTTTTTGAGACAGGGTGGGTCTCTGTCCCCCAGGCTGGAGTGCAGTGTTAACGATCACTGCTCACTATAGTTTTGATCTCTTGGGCTCAGTTGATCCTCCCAGCTCAGTCTCCTGGGTAGCTGGGACTACAGTGGTGGGCCACCATGCCCTGCTAATTTTTTTTTTTTTTTGAGACAGTCTCATGCTGTCACCAGGCTGGAGTGCAATGGCGCGATCTCGGCTAACTGCGACTTCTGTCTTCTGGTTTCAAGCAGTTCTCTTGCCTCAGCCTTCTGAGTAGCTGGAACTACAAGCATGCACCACCATGCACGGCTAATTTTTTTGTGTTTTTTGTAGAGACTGGGTTTTGCCCTGTCACCCAGGCTGGTCTTAAACTCCTGGATTCAAACAATCCACCCACCTCAGCCTCCCACAGTGCTGGGATTATAGGCATGAGCCACTGTACCCAGCACCCAGTAGGTAGTTTTGAACCCTCACTTCTTCCCATCCTTTCCTATCTGTTAGTTCCCTGTATCTATTGTTCCCATGTTTACATCCATGTTTACCCAATGATTAGCTTAGGATGCTGATCTCCAGCTGCATGCATGTTGCTGCAAAGGACATGATTTTGTTGTGGCTGCAGTGAACCTTTGGGTAAAGAAAATTTACAAAAATATCTCACATCCCTTTTTTTAAAAAATGAAAGTAAGTAGTAGTAATTTATAGTTCAGATCCACTTTATAAGTGAGTCACTGATAAAGACAATAGTTACACACTTTATAACATTTCCTTGATGTGGCAAATTTTTCTCGTTTTGTTTTTGTTTTATGTGAGTTAATTTGGATGAGACTTTCTTGAATTACTTACATTTATAGCATTTATCTCCAGTGGGGTTGAGATGAGGAGCCTTCAGTCCAACAAAGTTGTATACATACATTCATGGAGATGACACTTAGGTTATTTAATCAGGAAACACTCATACTTGTCCACATGTAGATGCTACATGTGGAGTTAGTCCTATTCTTTGGAAATTTCACCATGTTGCTCTTGCTGATCTTGAACTCCTGAGCTCAATTGATCCTTCCACTTTGGCCTCCCAGAGTGCTGGGATTACAGGCATGAGCCACTGTGCCCAGCCAGAAATGTTATTTTAATTCTATAGTATATAATATACAGTATATGTCATTGTGATTACAGTATATGTTTATTCCATAAGCAGCAAATTGACTCCTTCAACAGTTTTAATAATTTTCCGGTTGTTTTGTCTTTAGTGTCCCAGGCAAATAATGCTATTGTCTTCAATCACATTATTGATTAGTTCATCCCATTTTTCATATTGATCTTTTTTTGGATATTAAATAATACAGACTACTGTAATAATAAAAAAAGATGGAAAGCCTCACCAATTTGCATGTCATCCTTGTGCAGGCACCATGCTAATCTTGTGTTGTTCCAGTTTTAGTATATTTGCTGCTGAAGCGAGCACTCCATTTCTGTAAAGCTTAAAAAACAGACAAAACTAACAGATGGGAATGGAAATCAGAATAATGGTTATCTTTGGTGGTGAGGACAAGGGAGATTATAGGTGTGCTAGTAATGTTCTGTGTCTTGATCTGGGTCATGATTTTATGGTTGTGTTCTGTTTATGAGACTCATTGAGTAGCAGACTTAAGAATTGTGCACTTCTTTGTATGTATGTATACCTCAGTTAAAAACTTTTGCCTCTCACAGAATTTTAAAGAACATAATCTGCTGAGTTTGTCTCCTTTTAGCTTTTGATGTAACTTTTCCACTACTTCACTTCATATGTGAACAGACTTAATGATAAGCCATTTAGTCTTTTTATTATGATATAAAACAAACATACACAAATCAAATGTATAGCTTAATGAAATTTTAAAATTATTAAATTGGAGTTTTTTTGGGTGCATTATACCTGTATCTTTGTTAGAAGGGAAGGAGTTGGTAGAGGGCTAAAAGTTTTGGAGAGGACAAAGTTTTAAGGAATCTCAGAATACCAAATCCTCATCTTGGCTCCTGTTTGTTTGGATAAGTCATTTAACTTATTTAGACCTCACTTTTTTTTTATATAAGAAGTATAATACTTAACTTTTCTTTTGCAAACTGAATTAGGTAGGTGCAATTCAGGTAAAATAATAGGAATATAGAATAATATTACTAGATAGCTCTTTATTTAGACCATTGAATTTAGGCCATTTACCTTACAGAGCAGAATTGTGGTATACAAAGACTACATAGCTGGTGATTATTGATATCATTTATTTATATTAGGTTAATACTGAGGCTTAATTAACTATGCCAGTTATCATCCTGTGATTTATTATAATACATATATTAACTCATTTGATAGTCTAGGACTATTCCCAGAGGGTGGTGAAATTATTCCAATTTTACTGATGAGACAATTGAGGCAAAATTAGGTTAAATAACTTGCCTAGGTGGGTTGAGATCTTGAGCCTCTGCTTTAAAAAAATTTTTTTTTTGAGAAAGGGTCTCACTCTGGTCTCATCCAGGCTGGAGTGAGTGGCGTGATGTTGGCTCACTGCAGCCTGTGCTTCCAAGGCTCAAACCATCCGCCTGCTTCATTCCCCCGAGTAGCTGGGACTGCAGGTGTGTGCCACCACACCCTGCTAATTTTTTTGTGTATTTTGAAGAGATGGAGTTTTGCTGCATTGCCCAGACTGGTCTCAAACTGCTGGGCTCAAGTGATTTGTCCGCCTTGGCCTCCAGAAATGCTGGGATTATAGGTGTGAGCCATTGTGTCCAGCCTAAGCTTGTGCTCTTTTTTGTTTATACTGCCTAGTTAAGTGAAAGCACTTAAAGACTTTTAGGCAAATGTTAAGATTTTATAATAATCTGTTAGAGAGTTTTTGCAGTAAAAATTTTGGTATTTTGGACCAAAATTAGGAGAAGAGTCTCATTTGTTTTGACCATCATGATTCTGGAAAAGATTGATGTCAGTATGTATTACTTGGATTTTATTCCCTCTTAACAAAGGTTATTTTCTCCAAAAATGACTTGGATGCAAGCACTAGGTAGTTTTCTTTAAAAATATATGTGTATTTTAATCTTAAAGGATTTTCTGACTAATTTACAAATACTGTTTAATTTTTAGGCAAAATGTTAATGGAAGGGAGTTTTCAAACTTAGAGGCAGATCGGACCAAGGCATCAGTGGTTTAAGCAGCATCTATTTGGTCTTGGTATTAGAGCAATAAAGATTCTATCATGTATGGTTGAAAATTATTTTTGTTAAGGTATATTTGAGTATGGTTCTGTGAGGTTGGGAAACACTTCTAGTTGTGCAACCACCATGATGATCAAGATACAGAGTAGTTCCTCAAAAAAATTTCCTCATGACCCTTTCTATAGGCAGCCCATTTCTTCACCTTTAGTCTCTGGCAACCACTGATCTGTATTTTCTCTGTTTTTTTTTGTCTTTTTTTTTTTTCCCAGAATTCCATGTAAACGAAATCACGCAGTATTTAGCCTTTTTGTTTTAATTTTTGTTTGCTTAATAGAAATGGGAGGTCTTGTTTTATTGCCTGTGCTGGCCTCAAGCTCCTCATCTCAAGGGATCCTCCTGCTTGGCTCAGTATGTGGCCTATTGAGACTGATGTCTATTATTTAACCTAATGTATTTTGAGATTCATCCATGTTTTTATGTATCAGTAATTACTTTTTGTTGCTTACTGGTATTCCAGTGTATGGATATACAACAGTTTCTGTATTCCCCTGTTCATTTGGTGGTTTCCAGTTTTTGGTAATTACAAATAAAACTGCAATAAAAGCATTCATATGTACATACATACGCATGTGCCCATGTATTTTTTATATGGTTTAAAAAAATATGGTGCCTAGAAGTTTGTTTTTTTTTTTTTAAATTTTTATTTATTTATTTTTTAAATACCGGGTTTCACCACGTTGGTCAGGCTGGTCTTGAACTCCTGACCTCAGGTGATCCGCCCGCCTTGGCCTCCAAAGTGCTTGGATTACAGGCGTGAGCCACCACGCCTGGCCGGTGCCTAGAAGTTTTATAACTTTACTACAGAACCTGAAAAAGCTGGTGATTTTCACAGAACGTTGTAAATTGCTTAGTAAACTTCATCTCCAGAAAAGCCTACTCTGGAATGAGACTAATCTGTTTGTATAAATAATCTTGTAGTATAAACTGTAAATCATTAGAATTTTTTTAAATTAAAGAAGTATGCACACATACTTATTTAATGGGTAAATTTATATATAAAACTCCTTAGTGCATAATTTTATATTTTATGTTTTTAGTAACTTTTAAATTGTGAATCATTGACTTTTTTGTTCTTCCAAGTAAAGAATGGTTATGTAATTGGTTATGAAATTTCATAAGTAAAACATATTAGGAAAAAATTTTAGCATTACAGAGTTCCTTTTTTTCCTCCTCTCCCCTCCCCCAAGATGGCTGGAGGTATTAATATTGATAACCAAAGTTTCATGTGAACAAGACATAAAACTTAGGTTGATTAGCTACTTGAATAAATTATCTTCTTTGTTGTGGTAGTGAGCTTTCTTTTTGCAGCAATATGAGGCCAAGAGAAATAGATGAGACTTTTTTACCTCAGAAAAGAGATTGCAGGCTGGATGAAGTGGCTCATGCCTGTAATCCCAGCACTTTGAGAGACTGAGGAGGGCAGATCACTTGAGGTCAGGAGTTCGAGGCCAGCCTGGGCAACATGGTGAAAACCTGTCTCTATTAAAAACACAAAAATTATCTGGGTGTGATGTCATGTGCTTGTAATCCTAGCTACTTGGAAGCTGAGGCATGAGAATTACTTGAACTCAGGAGGCGGAGGCTGTAGTGAGCTGAGATTGCGCCAGTGCATTCCAGCCTGGGTGACAGAGTGAGACTTCATCTCAAAAGAAAAGAAAGAGATTGCAGACAATTTTTGCAAGTTAATTTTTTGAGGTTCCAACTCTAACCCTGAGGAATACAGAGGCCATAGGTGGTTTGACGTTTCAGAGAATAGTAGTGTTTTTGATTTTCTTTCCTTCTTTTTTTTTGTTTTTTTTGAGACAGGATCTTACTCTGTCACCCAGGCTGAAGTGCAGTGGTGCAAATCATGGCTCACTGCAACCTCAACTTCCTGGGCTCAGGTAATCCTCCCAACTTAGCCTCCTGGGTATCTGGGACACTATAGGAACGTGCCACCTCGCCTGGCTAATTTTTTTTTTTTTTTTTTGTAGAGATGGGGTTTTGTCACGTTTCCCAGGCTGGTCTTGAACTCTTGGGCTCAAGAGATCTGCCTGCCTCAGTCTCCCAATGTGCTAGGATTAAAGATGTGAGCCACCTCACCTAGCCATTTCTTTTGTGTAGTCTGGAATCTTAGTTTAAGCCCTCAGTTTAAATGTATTATATGATTGAGGTGCTATGTATACAGAGGTACTAGAACTACAGAGCTTTTCTCATTTATACGTTTCTTCTGAGGTTGAATATTCAGAAAACTGAATATTGTGTTTGGAAGCAAGGGATATTACACTTGAAATATGGTCATTTGGTGAACAGGTATCTCATTTGTAGGCTATCATTATTTTTGGCTATTTCACATTTAAATACCTGCCTGGAAATACCTGCCCAGTCTTGCCAGTAATGGGGATTGCAGGTTAACAAGTTGGTCTTCTATATGTGGCTACCTGATATGGACAAGACCTAATATAGCTCTTTCCTTTAACCATAACAGCAATATTGGTGATCCAAGTCTAGAATTCCAGGATAGGGCTGCCAAAATTAACACCATGGGAGTATGGAGGTAGCAACTGTGGGATTAGTAATACAAATAGAATTTTAATTAGCTTTATCAGTTGCACACTTAATCTTCATTGCTACCTTGTGAAGTAGACAGTGTAGGCTATATTGTTACTCCTATTTTACAAGTAAGTAAATTGTGTTTCATAGCTGTCAGGACTTATCTGAGGTTGCACTGCTAGTGAGTAGCTGAAATAGTACTTGAGTCCACACATCAAGTTGGATGCTGTTTCCACTACTGCAGTTTACTGTGGTGAATAAGAGCTTAGACTTGGGTTTGAACGGTGGTTCTGCTGCTTACCTCTCTGTGATCTTGGGCAAGTTCTTTAACTACTCTAAGTCTCGGGCTTCAAATGGGGATAACTAATACCTCTTAGGGCTCTTGTGAGAATTCAGCAAGTGCTTATAATATTAGATAACCAATAGCATGCACTCCATTTTTGCTAATTGTGGTTGTTGCTACTGTTATTACAGTGATAACAACACAGCAGTTACACATCCTCTTTGCCCTGAGGATCTGTGTTAAGAGTTGAAAGACAATAAATGTAAGAAGCCAAAATATTCAAAGATGATAAAATAAGTAGCAAGGGGAGTTGTTTTTAGCAGGAAGTTGGACAATGTTGAGAGGGGTATGTTTGTGTGTGTGTGTCTTGGTTCTAAACAAGGAAGCAGTTAGACAATTAAGTTACAAGTATGTTAGGCAGTTGGAGCTTTAGGACAGGGTTGAATAGGACTAGTGTTGGAGGAAAACTTTTTAATCAGTAATCACGCATGGCATGTGGAAATTTACATTCTAACAAGATTTAAACGTACCAATGTGCTATCCTCTATTATGGTTCTTAGAGCTATTGTTACATCAGAATGGAGTAAGAAGCTTTACATTTTTCATTTTTAGTGATTATACAGAGACTAATACAGAAAATCAGCATATATCCTAGTACAGTAGATCCTTGGTATATTTGGGGGATGGGTTTCAGGACTCCTATATACCAAAATCTGGGCATACTTAAGTCCCCCAGTTGCCCCTGTGGAACCTGCCTATGTGAAAAGCCAGCCCTTGGCCTGCTGTATTTGTGGGTTTCACATCTTGAGAATACTTTTTCCATCCACATTTGGTTAAAAGAAATCTGCACATGAGTGGACCTGTGCAGTTCAAACCCCTGTTGTTGAAAGGACAACTGTGTAAATAAAACAGTGGTCCCTCTCTTTGAAGTTTCATAGTTGATACTTGTATCATAGTTGATACATAGTAGTTGATACTATGAAAATATCATAGTTGATAAAATTTCATAGTTGAGCCCTTTTCCAATGTGTGTAAGTCTTAAGTGCTAGGGAATTCAGAAGTATAAGTTACAGGGTTGTATCATTTGGTGCTTGAGTCCTTTCCTTTGGATAAGGTATTTCCTTGGTATAAAGTAATGTTCTTTCAAGCATTCTATTAAATGAAGTTGTTTTAATTTACTTTTTGGGGAATATCTTGTCTTTAATAGCTGCTATGTGGAATTATGTATTTCATGTATTCAGTGTTTTGAACTGCATCTTTTATTGTATTTTTACAGCTTTCTCCCTTTTGGATATTAAAGCAATTTTAAAGGTTTTGGTGCATATTTTAAATTTGTTCACTAAACACTTGCAAAAGCATATTTTAAATTATGGCAAGTTTCTTAAACCTGTTAACCTGTTATATGTTAGCTATTGTATATTAGCTTTTTTCAAAGTCATTACATATCCTTTTACTGACAAATGTCAAGCAAGTTCTGAGCATCTGAAAGTCTAGATTCATCTGGAGCATTTGCTCAGGAAGACATTTTTTTGTTTTGTTTTTGAGATGGGGTTCTCACTGTGTTTTCTAGGCTGGCCATTAACTCCTTGGATCAAGCAGTCCTCCCATCTCAGCCTCGCAGTTAGCTGGGACTAAGTGCGATTGCATACCACTGTGCCAAATTTATTTTTACAGTTTGTAGGAAAAACTGTGTGTCTTCTAGAGACCGGTACCATGCATGAATATATTTGTCTCACTTTTATTTATTATTTTTTATTTTGAGACAGAGTCTCTTTTTGTTGCCCAGGCTGGAGTGCAGTGATGCAATCTTGGCTCACTGCAACCTCTGCCTCCTGGGTTCATGTGATTCTCCTGCCTCAGCCTCCCTAGTAGCTGGGATTACAGGTGCCTGCCACCATGTCCAGCTAACTTTTTGGTATTTTTGGTAGAGATAGGGTTTCACCACATTGACCAGGCTGGTCTCGAACTCCTGACCTCAAGTGATCCGTCATCTGCCTCAGCCTCGTGAAGTGCTGGGATTACAGGTGTTAGCCACCATGCCTGGCCTATCTCACTTTTTTAATACCCTGAAAGCATTATTACTCTCCATTATTGTATTCAGTGCTAGGAGCTTGAGTTGCCCTACATCCACTCCCCCTTTCCCCATTCTCAACATTGTTTCACCTTACCTTATAAAAATTAAAAATTTGGCCGGTATGGTGGCTTATACCTGTAATCCCAGCACTTTGGGAGACAGAGGTGGGTGGATCACCTGAGGCCAGGAGTTTGAGACCAGCCTGGCCAACGTGGTGAAACCTCATCTTTATTAAAAACACAAACATTAGCCTGGCATGGTGGCATGCACCTGTAATCCCAGTACTTGGAGAGCTGAGTGAGGCAGAATTGCTTAAACCCAGGAAGCGGAGGTTGCAGTGAGCTGAGATTGCACCACTGCACTCCAGCCTGGCTTACAGAGTGAGACTTGGTCACAAAAAAACAACCGCTAAAAATTGTAAAATTTTTTATTGATGGATTTCTCTAAAACTCTTTAGTAAAGGTACTTACTAAAGAGTAGATGTTTTCACCCTTCAGTGATAGTTGATGGACCTTCAGAGAATCCTTGAGTATCTCAAGCTTTTACTTCAGTTCTTACCTGAGACAGAAAAGTTGTGTTTTCTTTCCTCAAGGGCATAAAAAAAATTTTAAAAGTACCCGTTTGCATAAAATCTACTCAAAGAAAATTATCAGGTAATTTTACAGGATATTTTTGGATACTTGCATATAAGAGTATTTTTTAACATGATAAGTCTTAACCTCCTTTGTATTATTCATTCCCTCTCTTTCTGAAACAAGTGAGTGGCTTGCTTGGATATGTATCTGTATCTTTTTTTTGATACACACTTTGAGGGAGTCTTTTGAAATGCAGTGTTTTGGTCACCATTCCAGCTCTACAGGAATATGGTTTCATGATAAAGCCAACAAAGAGCACACTGGCAGCAGTCCAGAAGCTGACTCACTAAGGAGTAATGATAGACACTTTGAAAGGAGCGACTGGTCTCAGGATCTCACATTTCAAAGCTTCATGCTATGATTACATCAGTAAAAGGCAGCCAAGAAATCTAGAAGAGATCTTGCTTGTACCTCCTAGGAGTAATGGTATATAGGTAGGAAGAACTTCCATAGTTGGATGTAAGTAAGATTTTTTTTTTTCCTAACAACCTTGTAAAACTTGGGGGTGGGGAACAAGTTGAGAATTCAGAATGGGAGTAACCATGGTGGGAGCTTTCCTTCTGCAGACCTGGATGAGAATAGCCTTATAGTGAGTGACTTAAGGGTTAACTCAAGAAGCTCAATGCCATATCAGTTTTCTAGAGCTAAGGGAATATACATAGTAAGCACAAGTATCATGTTCATGTCAGACACTGTAGCTACTGCTTCCTACTAGAACAGACCAGAAGAAACCAAAGCAAGACCGGAATCAGTTCAGTTTTGAGAAACAGACCTTTTGCCTGCTAGCATTGCACACTCTAGGAGTAAAAATAGAATGAAAGTAGACTTGCTTCAGTACTCTGAAAGAGATAGTAACTCTTGATTGTTTTGGTGGATTAGAGTGATTGCAGCTCTGTTTCTAAATTGAATTTCATAGCTATAAGTTGTTCTAGGTGGCAAATTAATCTTCTTTAATCAGTACCACAAATTACTTTAATTGTTGGCCCTTTTCGGAAATAGCAGGAAAATGCCTTTTTCATGTTAAAGGTTATCTGAGAGATAAAACATCTACATAATCTGAAAATATTTTCCAGAGATAAGGCTAAGTGACTATATATACCACTGTGATAGATTGACTCATTTTGATTATTGTAGAACTTTGTATTTCTCAGTAAAAAGTACTAAACATGATAACATTATGGAGGATTGCTTTTAGCCATTTGCTGTATTCTTTAAAGCACATTTAGGAATGAAAAGTTAGTTTCCCAAGTGCTATCATTCATTTAATACACGTTTTCTCCAGAATATGCTTCCCAAAAGTTAAGAGTACTTTTATTTATTTAAGAAATATGTTAATTTTCATTTCTGTTTTTGAGACAAGTTCTCACCTTGTTGCCCAGCTGGAGTGCAGTGGCACAGTCATGGCTTACTGCAGCTTCAACCTTCCAGGCTCACACATTCCTCTCAGGCTCAAACCATCTTCCCAATTTAGCCTCTACCATGCTCAGCTGATTTTTTATTTCTTGTAGAGACTGGGTATTGCTATATTGCCCAGGCTGGTCTAAAACTCCTGGGCTTACTGTGCCCAGCCCACAAGAAATATGTTACTTTTTTTGAGATTTTTGTATAATTTGAGAACACAGATTATCTGCCCTACTTGCCCACCCCTAAGGATATAGACCTGGTTTCATAGTACTGAGAGAAAAAAAAAATTAGTTTCTTAATTTATATTGCTTTTCTGCCTTTTTGAGATTGAGTGCTTTGACTTTTCTCTTGTTTTTGTATTTGCTATATATGTGTTGTTCCTACTTAATTTCTTATATGGTTTAAACTTGCATCTGTAAATTATTTACTAGCTAGCTTTATGACTTGGGCAAGTTACCTTATCTCTCTGCTCCTTAGTTTCCCTCTTTATAAAATGAGGATAATAATATTACCTACTTTGTAGAGTTGTTGTAAGATTAATGACTAATAAATGTGAAGCACTTAGAGTACTCTATACGTGTTGGCTGTTAAAATGATAAGCAAGGACCTGGACTTCTCCCCTCCATTATTTGTATCTCTTCATCTTTATAATTTTTTCATAAACAGCAAGTCTCTAAGCATGTCACAGAACTTTGTATTAAGGAATAATAAATATCACCTTGTATGTAATTCTTTATTATAAACAAAGATTTGTTACTTGTTAAAAACAGAGTATCATTTTGCCTCAGATTGAGCTTAAAAGAAGTTAGTAGAAAGTAGGCCCTTTTCTGTGTTTTATAGGTAGCCACACACCACTGAATGTAGGTCATCGTTTAAATTCTGAATGTACATCCGAATCTAGTGCAGTTATGTAGAACAAAACAGCTTTTATGGGACTACAAGTGTTACTGTAAAGGTAAACACTGTAGTTGGTAGCAAACTGATCAGTTAAACTAAGTGATGGATCAGCAGTTTTGGGGGTTGCTGGTTTTTATTTAACAGTTGTTTCAGAATGATTACTCCTGAAACAAAGTAATTTAGAACATACATAGGTTAAGAAATTTCATATTCCTTTCCACTTAAACCTCTTGAGAAAAAAAGCATTTTTTAAAGGATAGTTAGCTCTGTGAGTGCCATATGAATTTTAGCCATTACTTTGGTGACTATATGATAACCAACAGTAGGAGTCTCACAGTTTAGTGTCAGATTTGTGCTGTTATTGAGTAAATTTTTAGAATGAGATTGCCCTCTTTCTTGCTAAACTGTCATATATATAAGCCCACTGAATTAATTTTTTTTCCCCCCGTTAAGACTTTTTTTTTTTGAGATGGAATCTCGCTCCGTTACCAGGCTGGAGTGCGGTGGCGTCATCTCGACTCATTGCAACCTCTGCCTCCTGGGTTCAAGTGATTCTCTTGCCTCAGCCTCCCGAGTAGCTGGGATTACAGGCATGTGCCACCACACCCAGCTAATTTTTTGTATTTTTAGTAGAGACGAGGTTTCACCATGGCCTCTCAAAGTGCTGGGATTACAGGCATGAGCCACCGTGCCCAGCTAAGACTTTTTTTTTTCTTTCTTATATTTAGCCCTGCCTAAGAAGGCCTCAAAAAATTTGGTCATCAATTCACAACTGTTAAACTCTCCGTGGAAATCTTTAATAAAAGGCAAAAAGATTTGTTATGAAGAGAAACCAGAGCATGTGTGACAGGACTTTCTGTAATTGTAAGTTAGTGGTTCAGTGTCAGGGGTTAGATTTTCTTAATTTTTACATTTAGTAGGATTATTGATAATTCCTAAGTTGTATCCTTAAATCATATTTTTTGGACATTAGGGATCTACTTTCAACACTTAATTATACTTGTAAAAGGAATAGAGCATTCAGTGGATTTCTTGTTTTTGAGATTCTGGCATTTTATTCATTAAATAAAATAAGTTAACTTGTAGATAGTGGCAAATCATTACTTTTAGTTTGTTAGATCCCTCGGTATGATATCCATTTTCTGGCAGCTTAAGGGTTGAACGTGTGTACCAGGTCCAGGGAATTTTGTAACTATCCCCCTTGTACTATAGTACTGATTGGCACTACAGATTGGTAATTCCACAGTAGGCATTTTTCATAGGTATTGGTATACAAATGACAGGAGCAAATTTTCTTCTGGACTTGTGAAGCTGAGACTGCCCCACCCCAGGCAGGAGGTCTGCCTGCAATGGAAGAGAATGAAGCCAGAATGAGGAGCATGAGATAGAGATGGATCCTATAGCACCGAGCCTTTGAGGCCCTGGTCTTGAAGTTTTTTTCTATGTACCATCTCATTATCCTGTGAACCAACAAATTCTGATTTTTGGGCTGGGTGTGGTGGCTCACACCTGTAATCACAGCACTTTGGGAGGCTGAGGCAAGGAGGATTGCTTGAGCCCAGGAGTTGGAGACCGTAGGCAACATAGGGAGACTTGTCTGTACAAAAAATAAAAAAATTAGCCAGATGTGGAAGCACACACCTGTAGTCCCAGCTACTTGGGATGCTGACATGGGAGGATCCCTTGAGGCTGGAAGGTGAAGGTTATAGTGAGCCATGATCACACTACTGTACTCTAGCCTAGGTGACAGAGTGAGACTGTCTCAAAAAAAAAACAAACTTTTTTTAAAAATTTTGTTTAAATTAGCTTGATTTGGGTTTTTTTTTTTTTTTTTTTACTTACAACTGAGAATTTTGACCAGTATATTTAGTGTTAGTCTGACTATTTCTCCAGTGGGCTAAGTATTTAAAAATACTTTGGACTTTAATCTCAGGGTAAATATTAATATACATAAGTACACTTAGTTTTTATATGAGATAATATTCAGAATCAGTGGAGTGAAAATAGTAACGTATCTTCCATTTATCAATGGCTTAGAGGGAAAAGTGTTTATAATGGATATAGAATGAATCAGTATTCCTTTCCCATTATTTATTTACACTTACACAGGGTAGAAGTTTTCCTTAAAGAACTTATCACCATAATAAGTACAATAGCAAAGATATAAAGTCAGTACTTTCACTGATTAGGGATACATATCCTCTTTATTGTTTTCTTACAAAGTAGCTATAATGACCATATAAAAGGGTCAGAAAGGGTGAAACACTGGGTGGAAAGACAGACAAGAGGAAATGAAGAGGTGAGGTCTGTGTAGTAAGCATTAGTGAACTCGTAGTAACTGCTTTAGGTTCCGTGGATTGCCCACTTGTGCAAAATGAATTGATGGTAGAGATGACGAAAAGTCTTAATTTGTGTTCTTTATGCTAAGGTTACAATTGATATGGTTAATTAGGTATTAAGAACAGTTTTCTTTTTGTTATTTATTTATGTTTATGAATGAATGAATGAAGAAATGAATAACGAGGTCTTGGTTTGTCACCTATGCTGGAGTGTTAGTGGCATGATCATAGCTCACTGCCATCTCAAACTCCTGGGCTCAAAGGATCCTTCTGCTTCATCCTCCCAGGTAGCTGGGATTATATGTGTGTGCCACTGTGCCTGGCTAATTTTTAAATTTTTAGTGGAGACAGGGTCTTGCTATGTTGCCCAGGCTGGTCTAGAACTCCTGGGCTCAAGGGATCCTCCTGAGTCAGCCTCCCAAAGTGCTAGGATTGCAGGCATGAGCCACCAAGCCCGTCCTTGCCTTGTCTTGCTTTTTAAAAAGCTGTTGTCATTATGTTGCCTTTCAAAATCTGGTTCTTTACCACCCCAATTGCCTGGAGATAACGCATTAGGTGAGAATGAAAGGTGAATACCTAAAAGTTTCAGAATTGGAGGTCTTTGTTTAATAGGATTAATGTGTAGGAGCTGCAGGGAATATGAAGGACTTTTAAATATTCCAGTCCCAAAATAAACTTGACCATTGGCCAAGGTTGTGGTAAGCTAAGTATTTGAGATGTCTGTGCTACATCATCCAACATTTGGCCTAAACTGTTTTAGCTGGCTTGCCTATGTAAGTTGAAACTTCCTTAAATACTTAACTGTGAGTTAAACATAGTTCTGGAGCTCCATCAAAAGGGTCTTAGTTGGCCAGGCACAGTGGCTCATACCTGTAATCTCACCATTCTGGGAGGCTGAGGCGAGAGAATTGCTTGAAGCTTGGAGTTTGAGATCAGCCTGGGCAACATAGTGAGACCCCTGTCTCTACCCCCCAAAAAAAAAAAAATTATCCAGCTATGGTGGTGCTCATCTGTAGTTCCAGTTACTCAGGAAGCTGAGGTGGGAGACTTGCTTGAGCCCAGGACATCAAGGCAACAATGAGCCATGATTGCACCACTGTACTCTATCCTGGGTAAAAGCGAGACCCCGTCTCAAAAAAAAAAAAAAAAAAAAAAAGAAAAGAAAAGAAAACAAAGGGTCTTAGTTACACAGATCTTCTTGGTCATCCCCTTTTTTTTTCCCCCGAGGGGGTGCACCGTTCCTGGCAGTACTGCAACACCAGGTCGATGCGTGGAGTGGACGGAGCAAGCTCCTATTCCATCTCCCTGCTCCAAAAATCCATTTAATATATTGTCTTCGGATAGAGGACGTATCAGTCATTAAACTGATAAGAACAGATACTATGCTTGATCTTAGCCATAAAGGCAGAGAAGTGATGGTCATCCCTAAAGCTTACATTCCAAGTTTATATTTACAGTAAAGTGATCTATATCCCAAAACATGTTTCCACTAGTTATTAATTTGGGGCAAGTCATTAACTTCTCAGAGTTCTACTATAACTAAGATTTAGGAAAAATACTTGTCTTACCCAGAGCACATATGTATACCTTTGATTTTTTTGCTGCCACGTGATTAAAAAAATCAGCCTTAGAGAGGTATTATTTACACAAAATTTGCCCCTTTTCTAGGATGTAATATAAATGAAATCATACAGGATGTACTATTTTGTGCCTCTCCTCTTTCATTTTTGCATAATACTTTGAGATTCATCCATGTTGTTAAAAGTAGTAGTTATTTCATGTAATTGCTAAGTAGTAGTCCATTGAATGGATATTCCACAATTCCTTTATTGACTAGTTAATGGATATTGGGGTTGTTTCTAGTTTTTGGGTTTTTTTTGAGATGGAGTCTCACTCTGTTGCCCATGCTGGAGTGCAGTGGCACGATTTTGGCTATTTGCAACCTCCGCCTCCCAGGTTCAAGTGATTCTCCTGCCTCATCCTCCTGAGTAGCTGGGACTACAGGTGCATGCGACCATGCCTGGCTAATTTTTTTGTATTTTTAGTAGAGACAGGGTTTCACCATGTTAGCCAGTATGGTCTTGATCTCTTGACCTGCCCTCTTGGGCCTCCCAAAGTGTTGGAATTACAGGCGTGAGCCACTGCGCCGGCCCAGTTTTTGGCTATTATGAATAAAGCTCCTCTCAATATTTGCAACATAGATCTTTGTATGGACATATATTTTCATTTCTCTTGGTTAAAAATTCAGGAGTAGAAATTGCAGGATTGTAGAGTAAGTCTGTTTATAGTTTTTAAGGAAACTTCCTATTTTGCATTCCTACTGGCGATGCATGAGAATTCCAGGGCTCCAAATCCTTGTTGATGTTTGTTATTGTCAGTTTTACTAACTTAAATCATTCTAGTGGGTCTGTAGTGATACATCATCATGGTTTTAGTTTGTAATTTCCAGATGATTAATGATGATTATCTTTTCATGTGCTTATTTGCCATTTATATATCTTTGGTGAAGTGTCTGTTCAAATCTTTTGCTCGTTAAAAATATTGGCCGGGCGCGGTGGCTCACGCCTGTAATCCCAGCACTTTGGGAGGCCGAGGCGGGTGGATCACGAGGTCAAGAGATCCAGACCATCCTGGTCAACATTGTGAAACCCCGTCTCTACTAATACAAAAAAAAATTAGCTGGGCATGGTGGCGCGTGCCTGTAATCCCAGCTACTCAGGAGGCTGAGGCAGGAGAATTGCCTGAACCCAGGAGGCGGAGGTTGCGGTGAGCCGAGATCGCGCCATTGCACTCCAGCCTGGGTAACGAGAGCGAAACTCCGTCTCAAAAAAAAAAAAAAAAAAAAAAAAAAAAATATTAGGTTGTTTTTTGTTTATTGTTAAATTGTAAGTTCTTTATGTATTCTGAATATGAGTCCTTTATAACAGGTTTTGAAGATTACATGTTTTGCAAATATGTTCTTGTAGTTTGTGGCTTGCCTTTCATTCTTAACAGTGTTTTTCAGAGAGCAAAAACTTAATTTTTATGTAGTCTATTTTTTTTTCTTTCTTTTTTTTTTTTTTTAAAGACGGGGTTTCACCATGTTGGTTAGGCTGGTCTTGAACTCCCGACCTCAGGTGATCCGCCCGCCTTGGCCTCCAAAGTGCTTGGATTACAGGCGTGAGCCACCACACCCGGCTTTTTTTTCCATTTTGAGTTAATGACCTTTATAGGCTGTCTAAGGAATTGTCTCTAAACCTAAGGTCACTAATATTTTCTTAAATTTTATTCTGGAAATTTATAGCTTTGTTTGACATTTAGGTCTATGAAACACTTCAGATTAAATAAGGGAGGTAAATGTAGGCTTGTCTTTTTGTTTATACTGTGAATATCTGAGTTTTCCTTTGAGCAGTGCTTTAATTGCAGGTCACAAAATGACATATTGTTTACTACCATTCAGTTTGAATATTTTCTAGTTTCTCTTTTAATGTCTTTTTTGGCCTATGGATTATAAATTGTGATGTTTAATTTCCTGTAGATATTTTGTTGTTACTAATTTAATTCCGTGTGGTCAGAGAACATACTCTATAGGATTTCAGTCTTTTTCAGCATTTCAGAATTTAAGATTTGTGGTAAGGCACATGGTCTATTGTGGTGAATGTTTCGTGTCTTTGAAAAGACAGAGATTTGGTTCTACCAGTTTTGCCTCATATATTTTGAAGTTCTGTTTTTAGGTACATACGTATTTAGGATTGTTATGTCTTCTCAGTAAATTCAGTCTTTTATAATGACTGGTCCCACTCTATGTTGATACTATTTGCCATCCCCTAGGCTACTTTAACATGAATATAACTGTTGTAGCTTTCTTACCATAATATTTGTATAGTGTATTTTTTCCCATCCTTTTACTTTCAGTCAATCTGTGTATATATTTGCAATGCTTTTCTTACAGTTAGCGCATAGTTAGGTCTTGCATTTTTATTTAGGCTGACAGCCTTTTTAATTAATTAATTCATTTATTTATTTAGACAGAGTCTCACTCTGCTGCCCAGGCTGGAATGCAGTGGCATGATCTCGCCTCACTGCAACCTCCGCCTCCCAGGTGCAAGTGATTCTTCTGCCTCAGCCTCCCGAGTAGCTGGGATTACAGGCGCTCTCCACCGTGCCTGGCTAATTTTTGTAAATTTAGTAGAGAAGGGGTTTCAGTGTGTTGGCAAAGCTGATCTCGAACTCCTGATCTCAGGTGATCCACCCACCTCGGCCTCCCAAAGTACTAGGATTACAAGTGTGAGCCACCGTGACTGGCCAACAGTCTCCTTTTAATTGTTGTTATTAAATGGTCCATTTACTCTGAGTTTGAGTATCTATATGGTTAGATTTAAGTCTACCATTTTGCCATTTGTTTTCTATTCATCCCATCTATTCTTTCTTTCCTGTCATTTTTTAAATGAAGGATTTTGTAATATTTCATCTCTTATCCCATCTTTTAGTGGATATATACTTACTTGTTTTATTTTTTTCTGTGGCTACTGTACAGTGGAGTAGGTACCTTTAACTTACCATGTTCTACCTTCAAATTATATACCACTTAATGTATAAGAACCCTATGGTGATGTGTCTCCATTTTCCCATCTTCTGTTCTTTTTGCTATTGTTATACATTTTACTTTTGGATATGTTAAAAAAAATGCATAATTCAATGTTATTATATCTCCTTTAAGCAGTCAATTATCTTTTGAAAAGGAAAATTTTTTAAATTTATGTGAATTCTTCAAGGCTTTTTATTTAAAGCTTTGTTAGGGTGGGCTTGGAGTGAGGAGCCTTTGCCTTAGGGCTAGGTTAGCCATGTTTATAAGGTTTCAACTGAATGCCCCGAGTTTAATAAGGTCTCTTTACTCTGGTTAGTCTGAAGGAGAATGCCTGTGTAAAATCTGGTAGTTGTGTTTATAGTTCCCAGTAGTTACTTATTACCCAATGATTGTTCCTTGCCCACCCTCGTGAAATCTCACCTAATGGACATGCAGCTAGTTTAGTAAAGATGTAATAGTGTCTTATAAATTTCAGCTGCTTTACCCTTGTGACACTTATTTAAGTTGCTGATTGGGTTTCCATCCTGCGTAGATTCTCAGTTTCTCCCTTGCTGGCTGGGGTCCGGAAAGTGCCTCAAAATACAAAGCCTGGATAATCATAGGGCTCAGGTAATTTGCTTGTCTTCTCTCAGGGATTGCAATTCTGTGCTGTCTGTTGTCCCAGCATCCTAGAAAAGCTTGTTTCATGTATCTTGTCCAGTTTTCTTAGTAGTTTTGGTGGAAGGGCTAGTCTCATGTTACTCCATCATGGTCGGACTAGTTTAACTTTTTATAAATAAATAGAAGGTTTGCATGATAAAAGCTATTATATCGAGACCATCCTGGCCAACACAGTGAAACCCCATCTCTACTACAAATACAAAAAAAATTAGCCCGGCGTGGTGGCACGCGCCTGTGGTCCCAGCTACTCGGGAGGTGGAGGCAGAAGAATCGCTTGAACCCAGGAGGCGGAGGTTGCAGTGAGCCGAGATTGCGCCATTGCATTCCAGCCTGGTGACAGAGCAAGACTCCGTCTCAAAAAAGAAAAGAAAAAAAGCTATTATAGCCTATTTCATAAATTAATACGTTGTATTCTGTGGACAATGTTTGCAGCATTTGTCCTGGCTTAGCTGATAGACATGTTCTAATTGCTCATTACAGGATTTTATGTAAGTAAATGTTTAGCCTTCATGATTGCCAACAGTACCCTGGGTCTGCTGCTTTACAATTGCTCCGTAATGCCTACAGTTGATTGCCAGAACTATCTCACTGGCCCCTGTAACTGCAGTATTTTGAGCTTTAAGATATAATGTCACGAATTAATTATGGATTATTCTGTTCTTGTTCTATAATATCCCAGTACCTTCAGCGAAAGATTCTGTACTGGCTCCCACCAGCTGGTATTTACTAGAATGTGGAAATAATTCAAACAGGAGGACTGTGCTCTTAAAAACCTGCTTTAACATTAGAATAGGAAAAGTGATTGTAAATGGCTATTTTTCATATAAAGGAGGGATTAAATTTTTTCTTTTTTTTTTTTTTTTGAGACAGAGTTTCACTGTTACCCAGGCTGGAGTGCAAGGGATTAAATTTTTATATTTATCATTTAAAGAAGTCTGTAGCCAAAGGTGTCTGTTTTTAGTTGAGTCATTGTTTAGGACTACAGACTTCGATTTTGTATTCTTAGTAATATTACCTCCTCCTCCCCTGATCACCCAAGAAAATATCCTTCGTATAAGGTTTTTAAAAATTGCACTGGAGGAGCCAGGTGGCTCATGCCTATAGTCCCAGCTACTTGCTATTCGGGGTGCTGAGGCAGGAGGATTGCTTGACCCCAGGAGTTCAAGGCCCAAGGCCAGCCTGGGCAACATGGGAAGACTTCGTCTCTTTAAAAAAAAGCCAAAACACTGCACTGCGATTTGCATTAAAAGTTGC
This sequence comes from Aotus nancymaae, assembly GCF_030222135.1. Lineage (NCBI taxonomy): Eukaryota > Metazoa > Chordata > Mammalia > Primates > Aotidae > Aotus > Aotus nancymaae. Next base: position 4,805,842 of record NW_026988491.1, read on the forward strand.
AATACATATGTACTGTGCTTTATAATCATAATGTGCAATTAAAAATGTGTAATGTTCACTTGCCTTCTAATTTGAGCCTTCATTGTTCACCAGTACGTTTATTTCACTGGAACAAGTCTTTGTGCCAAATTTGGCATCACCAAAGGAATAGTGCCAGCATTTAAATATTGACAAATGAGGACAAATAGTTTTTCCACATTTTATTGCCGTGATTGTTACTAGGTAAACAATAGAAGCTTATAAAAATATTGTACATTTACTTAATACCTTTTGGTTTCCTTTTATACTTGTTAAAAGTCATTTATATGTAAATTGACATACTGTGTCCATGATATATATGGATAAGATTTGTGTAGCTTGAAGATCATATGAGTAAATATTAAATGGGATTTGAATATCTGTGAAGGAATCACTTGATACAGAGAAGTTGCTAATTTATTTTGAAATTGTAAAGTGCATTTTCCCCTCTGAAATAATGAAATGTCTCATTTTGCTAATGTAGCGAGTTAAAGTGTTTAATTTAGAAAGGATTAGTAACTGCTGATGTTATCTGGCATGAGATGAACCTGGAAGGGAAGTGTAAGGGGGGCGTCATCTGTACTTGCACTGTTTAGAGCTTTCTTTAGAGATGTATAGTGCTTTCTTACACTAACATTCCAATGTATGGCTGAATAGCACTTTTCTTCTTGTACTGAAAAATAAGTCCATGGTGTTAAGCAGGCGTCTGTAAATTGGCCATCTGATTTAAAATAGCTTTCGTAAGTACTAATTAATTTTGCATGTTTTAATTTTTCTTTTTAATAGCTGATAGGAGCTCTCTGAAGCAGTCCTTCTGCCTTGAAACATCTTTCTTCATATCTTTGCCATTTTCCTTTGTGGAACTTAGGCTTACTAATATGATAAATATTTACTAAGTGCCACTTATTTACTAGTCACTGTTATGCTATAGCCTCTGTGAATGTAGTAGTGAACAAGATCTTAGTCCTTACTCAGTTAGTAGACTATGAAGGAAAAGGAATACGAGTTGAAGAATTAATTACTCATGTATTAAATATATGTTGCTTTTTGGAGGCAAGTGGATTAAATATTTAGAATAGTTAGGATAGTCTTCTACTTACTTTGGATTCACCACGGGTTTTATCATAATCTGTCTTGTATCATCTCATTTGTTAAGAGTAAAGGAAATTTTAATGAAATACGATACTACTGGTTGTGCATTCTAAAAGATAGAGGGACAAAATATTATTTGCCTTTGAGAATACAAAGAAAGGATTGTCCATTTGTATGGTTTGCTGAATTGTATTATTTCATATTTTTTTTTTATGACTGAGATCTCACTTTGTTGTGCAGGCTGAATTCTAACTCCTGGCCTCAAGTGAGCCTCCTGCCTCTGCCTCCCAAAGTGCTAGATGGAATTACAGGCCTGAGCCATTGCACTCCAGCGTGTTTCTTATTTCTTGTTCTCCCTACAAGGGACATTTTAGTGTAAGGCAGAAATAAAAAATTATCACTCATAATGTTTTTGGGGAAAATATCATATGACTGCATGGTTTTGTAATTTTCTTAGCAGTCATTGGGTCATTAAGCTACCTCATTTTTTTTGCTTTCTGTTCTTTTCCTTTTTTCTGGGGGAAAAAATTTTCTCTAGGTCTCATCTCTTAATTCATTAGCAAGGCATATTTTTATTTGTCATACCATAACTATATACTTTAAATGACATTTTCTCTTATCATGGATTTCTCATGTATGTGGTGGTTTAAACTGTCCAATTTTATGTACATTGAAAGCAAAAGCTAGCTGAGAAAGTTTTTCTCATCAAGAGGTTGAAATTACTGTCATAGAACAGTGATAAATACCCAACAAGATACGTGATCCTTAAAGTTTAATAAATATTTTTGGACTATTTATATTCACTTTTGGGCATTTTCTTTTGAGACACGGTCTCTGTAACCCAGGATGTAGTGTAGTCATGTGATCATGGCTCATTGCAGCCTCAGCCTTCTGGGCTGAAGCGATCTTCCCACCTCAGACTCCTCAGTAGCTAAGACTACAGGTGTGTGCCACCATGTGTAGCTAATTAAAAAAAACACCTGGGCTCAAGCAGCCCTCCTGCCTGGACCTCCCAAAGTGTTGAGATTACAGGTGTGAGCTACTGCTCCCAGCCTAAATTTTTCGACGTCAATGTTAATTTGTATGTGCTATGTTCTGTCTGGATATATTGGACTGGTAGCTTGCAAACAGCCTAACCCTTGGAGTTAAGTTGATTTAAAATTAAGAGTAGTTGTAGTGGATAATTGCAGAGGTTCTTAAAAGAGTGAATCTCATTTTTAAAAGAAGGAACCAAGGAGTAAGAATGTAAAAATATTACTTACCTTTTTACTTGTTTTCTTTAAAAAAAAAAAAAATAGCTTTGTTGAGCTATAATTCATAGGCCATAAAACTCAGTCTTTTAAAGCATACAATTTAGGGCCAGGCACGGTGGCTCACGCCTGTAATCCCAGCACTTTGGGAGGCCAAGGCAGATGGATCACCTGAGATCAGGAATTCAAGACCAGCCTGGCCAACATGGTGAAACCCCGTCTCTACTAAAGAATACAGAAATTAGCTGGGCGCAGTGGCACGTGCTTGTAATTCCAGCTACTCGGGAGGCTGAGGCAGAATCACTTGAGCCCGGTAGGTAGAGGTTGCAGTGAGCCGAGATTGCACCATAGCACTCCAGCCTGGGCAGCAGACCGAGACTCCATCTCAAACAAAACAAAACAAAAACAAAAAAAATACTAATTTTTCTATGAGTGCCAGTACTTGAAATTAAGCAATATCTTACTTTTCTGCCAATCTTTTTGATGGAAAACAATTATCTTTATTGTCTTAATTTGCATTTTTCTGATTATTTATAAAGTTGAGATGTTTTCTTATGTCTGTTGAACATTAGCATTTCTTTTAATTTTTTTGTTTCAGATTTTTTTCTCTCATGAATTATAGAAGTTTTTTTGTTTGTCTGTTTTTGTTTTTTGAGATAGAGTCTCACTCTGTCACCCAGGCTGGAGTGCGGTGATGCGATCTCAGCTCACTCCAGCTGCTGCCTCCTGGGTTCAGGCGATTCACCTGCCTCAGCCTTCCGAGTAGCTGGGACTACAGACACATGCCACCATGCCTGGCTAATCTTTTTGTCTTTTTAGTAGAGACAGAGTTTCACCATGTTAGCCAGGATGGTCTTGATCTCCTGACCTTGTCATCCGCCTGTCTCAGTCTCCCAAAGTGTTGGGATTACAGGCGTGAGCCACTGTGCCCCGCCATATGGAAAGTTTTTTTTAATGGAAATGCGCAACTCTTTTTAGGTTATTATTCTAACACTTACTGGGAAGGTCTGAAGTTTGACTGAACTGTTTATAGCATTGGGCAGGTGGTTGAGAGGTATGAGTGGTGTATGGAGAGAACAGCAGGTAAGAGCTCTAGTAATTGTGGACTGCACATAGATTGGGTTCCAGACACAACCTCTCAATTTTTGTCTTTCAATTAAATCAATTTCAGTGAATTTCTTTCATACTATTTGATTTCCAGATAATTTTTAAAGCCTTAGAAGTGTGGTTGTATAATATTTTTGCTTTTGAGAGTCAGTTTATTAAGGTAAATTTGTATGCAACAGAATTCACTTGGTATATTTTGGAAAATAAATATAGTTATAAAATCACCACCCGATTAAGATAGAGAATATTTCCATTACTGCAAAAAGAATGGCCACCTGGAGGTGCCCTTTGGCCATTAATTCTCTCTACTGCTCAGTGAACCACTGATCATATCTCTGTCACTATAGATTAGTTTTGCCTCTTGTAGAATTTAATATAAATGGTCATTCCCAGATCTTTTATGTAGGCTTCCAAGCTTACCATTATATTCACATTAAGAATATGAACTTGGCCTGGTGCTGTGGCTCATGCCTGTAATCTTAGCACTTTGAGAGGCTGAGGTGGGAGGATTGCCCGGGAGTTTGAGACCAGCCTGGGCAACATGGTGAAACCCTATCTCTACAAAAAATTAATTGAGCTTAGTGGCACATGTGTGTAGTCCCAGCTACTTGGGAGGCTGAAATGGGAGGATCATTTGAGCCAGGAAGGTGTAGACTGTGGTGAGCTGTGATTGCGCCACTACACTCTGGCTTGGATGACAGAGTGAGACCCTGTCTTGAAATAAAAAAAATATGAATTTATGACCGGGTATCGTGGCTCATGCTTGTAATCCCAGCATTTTGGGAAACTCGGGCAAGAGGATTGCTTAAGCCCAGGAGTTTGAGACCAGCCTGGGCAAAATAGACCTGTCTCTACAAAAAAAAAAAAAAAAAAAAAAAAAGTCAGTCATGGTGGTACATGTGAATGAATAGTCCCAGCTACTCAGGAGGCTGAGGTGGAAGGATCACTTGAACCTAGAAGGTGGAGGCCACAGTGAGCCATAATCACACCACTGCACTGCAGCCTGGGTGTCAGAGTGTGAGACCCTGTCTCAAAAGAAAATGACCTTAAAAAGACCTAACTTTAAGAATAGTTGGTTTAAAAATCTTGAATTTCTCTGGAGTTGAATGTTGTTTGTGAATTGATTTGGCCACTTTATTTCACTAATAAGTTAAAAAAATTTGTGTTAAATTCTGCAATGGAAATACTGACATAACAAGGTTAACAGTACTCGAATCTCTGAAATGAGATACAGCCCAGTGGAAGGAAGATAGCAGTTGATCTACCCCTATCTGTTTCCATACTTGACTTTTGAATGTTAGTTTCATGGTACTGTTAACCATTACATACAATGATTTTTGATTGTCCTGTACGTACATATATTGCTTGAACAAAGGACAACATCCAAAGTGATACAGTATTTAGTTTTTGCCAAAACTATGTTTTAAAAAAATAATTTTCTATTCCCATAGTCCTCCCAGAAGGGGAGAGAGAATCCTTTTTTTTTCCAAAGCAGATTAAGACCATTGGAGGGAAGGAGTATGTCTAACTTGATTTCTAGCCCTTTTTTTTTTTTTTTATAAGATAGCAATGTTACAGATTATCAAGATTTCATGTTATTTGGTAGGAACTCCTGACAGCCAACTCTTTATTATTCTTTACACACGTGCGTTGATCTCACTGTACACCTTCTACTCAAAATTCTGGAATGGTTTACTCTTTTTTTTTTTGAGAGAGAGTTTTGCTTTTGTCACCCAGGATGGAGTGCAATGGTGCCATCTCAGCTCCCTGCAACCTCTGCCTCCCAGGTTCATGCGATTCTCCTGCCTCGGCCTTCCCAGTAGCTGGGATTACAGGTGCCTGCCAACACACCCAGCTAATTTTTATTAGTAGAGACTGCGTTTTACCACGTTGGCCAGGCTGGTCTCGAACTCCTGACCTCAGGTGATCTACCCGCCTCAGCCTCCCAAAGTGCTGGGATTACAGTGAGCCACTGTGCCCGGCTTATTCTTTTGAAAAAATTCCCATCTCAAGAGATAGACTTATGTTGACCAGGTTTATAAGAACTGGTTATAAATCTGGATGCTATTGTAATCTATTTCAGTCTATTACATTGCAGATTTTTGGTTTGGACTAGTAAGTTCTTTGTTCTCTATGTGCTTCTTTTTTGTTCTCTTAATTTAAAAAAATTGAGACATAATATACATATAAGGTATAGTAACCCTAAATGAAAGCCTGGCAGCTTTTTACATATGTCTAGACCCATGTAACTATACCCATATTAATATACAGAACATTTATAGCTCCCTCCCTACTAAGGTTTCCTTCTATCCTTTCTCATCAGTACATACTGAGATAATCACTGTTTTGTCGTCTGTCACCAGAATGCTTTTGTTTTTATTGTTAGTTTCATAGGAAAAGTTCTTTCCAAATGTTCCTTTTTTGGTTGGGAATTTAACAGAGCACTAAATTGGTATAACTAACTTACTGGTAAAGTTACAATCAAAGGTTGCCGGCAAGGCACGGAAGTGATCAAGACTAATTATGATACAGATGATTAATAGCTTCATTCAAAGATAGTCTTATGCAGCATTCCTCATAATCAGAATATACTTTACCTGGGACTAGAGTACAACTTTTTTTTTTTTTTTTTAATTTGCATTTTACCTTAAGGAAAATAATGAAAAAGCAAAAGAATAGTGAAGTGGTGCAGTGAATGTTCATGTACCTACAACCTAATTTAACAAGTATTTATCCCTGTCATATTTGTTTCAGATTTTAAAAACTAACTTAGCTGTGTTATAATTTGAAAATAATAATAGTTATAATAAAAGGAACTCACCAATTGTTTACATTTTGTTTCATGTGCTTTATTTCTCCCTTTCTCTATATTTTTTCCCTGAATCATTTGACAATAAGTTGGAAGCACTGTGCTCCTTTGCCTCTGAATACTTGAGAGTTTATTTCTTGAGAATAAGGACATTATCTTTCTTTTTTTTTTTAAATCCAGGCCAAAAACCTGAAGGACATTATTTTATATAACCACAGATAATCTTTCATGGGTTTTTATAGATTAATTTTAAGGATACTTTTACATCCCAAGTTCTTGGATACACCTCACAGTTTGCAAAATACTTCACATACTATCTCAGATTTGTATATCATCAGAATTTTTAGTATATTTTTACTCTTCTTAACTAAATGCAAATGTAGCTTATTTTGCTATTGGTCAAGTTACTTTGAAATTTGAGAATTAAAATGCATCTTGCTGACTTCATTTGCATTTCACTGGGTGAGTGTCACCAGGTGTACCCTCTTCCATTATCTTCACATAATTTTTGAACCAAGAGGTACTAATCAGACTTTAGTCATCAGTGGTAGTCTTGTTCTTTGCACATAAAGATAATGGTATAAACCCAATAGAGCAGTTCTGTGGGTTTTTTTCTTTTTTTTTTTTTTTTTTTTTTTTTTTTAAAGAGACTGGGTCTCACTGTGTTGCCCAGTCCGGCCTTGTACTCCTGGACTCAAGCCATCGTCCTGCCTTAGCCTCCCAAGTAGCTGGGACTACAGGTGTGCACCATTGTGCCCAGCTAAAGTAGGTATTTTTAGTTTTGCTTTCCTTACCACCTCTCAATGAGATGATGCACTTGGGCTTGTCCGGCCATATGTATTCTTCTACTTACTTCCCTATAATAGTACATGTTTTTAGGGTAGTTGTTTTATGGATAAAAACATGTTTATATTATGTATAATATCTATGGAAGTGAATAAATTTGCTTTTGAAAATTAAACTCTGGACATTAAAGGTGTTAGCACACATCTAATCAAATGAGCAACTAGGTGTATTAGATTACTTGAAGAAGGTGGTATCCCATTTGGCTGTTCTAGAACCAAATTTTTCTCTTGTTGATGTAATTTCTGGCATTTTTCTCTTGTTATACTCGCATTTTAATATAAAAATCTACACTAATGGTAGTCTCTTTTCCTTAATATCTAAGTTTTTAAATGTTATTATAGATTGTAATATTTGGAGAATTTGAAAAGCTTCTACTTAAGGGGAAAACTAGGGCATGCAAGTTGATCTTGTCACATCATGGTGAGTTGTTCATCCTACTCTGTTGTATTAGAATCTGGAAACATACTAGCTTTGGTCTTGGGCAAGTTACTGAATCCTTGGGAACCTTGAAGTCCTCACTGTTAAGTGGTACCTACTTCAGCAACTATGAAGATTAAATGAGATAATGCATAAAAAGTACATAGCCCAGTGGTTGGCATACAGTTCAGTAAACAGTAGCTTTAAAGTATGAAAATAATGGCATTTATTCAGAGTTTGGTTGTGCTTCACAAAGTAATCTACTTTTATTGAGAATATATTTTTCCATTACAGTATTTAGGTAGAGCTTTGTGTGTAGTGTATTTTAACTATAGGTGTCTTGTGAACTAAGAAATGGATACTTCTGTAATAGAGATGTTTTAAGAGCTTTTAAGTTGTGTATTGGTTTGTTCTTCAATAAACCCATGAGATTGTTTTGTCAGGGGAGACAATTCTATTTCTTTTGAGAGGTAAAAACAGCTTGTACTCTGGTTATTGATCGACTTGCAACAGGACATTAGTGGTAGAGCTAATATGTATGTGATTATTAAATGGCATGTACAGTTTGAAGTGTTTCTGTTTATTAGCTCACTTAATCCTCAACAGTAACACTATAAGATACCATTGGGGGTAGAAGCATGAGAAAGAAAAAGTGAGTGGCTCAAGATTGCAGAACTACTAGATGGCTGAACTGGGTTTTGAGGCAAGGTCAGGCTGACTTTAAAGCTGTGTAAGAATGTGTTAAAGGCCGGGCGCGGTGGCTCAAGCCTGTAATCCCAGCACTTTGGGAGGCCGAGGCGGGTGGATCACGAGGTCATGAAATCGAGACCATCCTGGTCAACATGGTGAAACCCCGTCTCTACTAAAAATACAAAAAATTAGCTGGGCATGGTGGCGCGTGCCTGTAATCCCAGCTACTCAGGAGGCTGAGGCAGGAGAATTGCCTGAACCCAGGAGGCGGAGGTTGCGGTGAGCCGAGATAGCGCCATTACACTCCAGCCTGGGTAACAAAAGCGAAACTCCGTCTCAAAAAAAAAAAAAAAAAAAAAAAAGAATGTGTTAAAGCCGGGCATGGTGGCTCATGCCTGTAATCCCAGCACTTTGGGAGGCCGAGGTGGGCGGATCACGAGGTCAAGAGATTGAGACCATCCTGGCCAACATGGTGAAACTCCATCTCTACTAAAAATACAAAAATTAGCTGGGCATGGTGGTGTGCGCCTGTAGTCCCAGCTACTCGAGAGGCTGAGGAGAATCTCTTGAACCCGGGAGGCAGAGGTTGCAGTGAGCCAAGGTCGCGCCATTGCACTCCAGCCTGGCTACTGAGCAAGACTCTGTCTCCAAAAAAAAAAAAAAAAAAAAAAAAAGAATGTGTTAAAAACTAACATTTTAAAAGTGTTAGTGTACATTTTTATTTCTTACCTTAAGCAGTAGTAGTCCTTTTGAAAGCCTTGTTTAAAACAGCAGAAACTGAAATGATATGGCAGAGTAAAACGAGAATCATATATCTCCACTAGGTCAAAGAGGTAAAGAATAGAAGTAACGCTGCCACAAATTGTGGGGATTAGAATAAAGGAAGGAAAGCAGGTGATCTAATCTTTAATCCTGACCTTTACAAAATAATTTGCATATTTGATGAGGTTTACTGTCTGGTTGAATAATCTCTTCTCTTCGTGCCCACTTTTAGGGGACAAGTTTAGAAGATGGAGACAAAACCAACTATCCATTCTGCTCTCTTAGGTTTTCATCTTTTTCTATTCTGTAGCCTACAGTTGTAATGTAGACCAAGATTAGGCTTAAGAATACAATATTCCTTAACATACCTAGTATTTTTATAGTACTGAACTCTAACCCCATAAATTTTTGGGGGGAAGTCAGATTATTTGGTTATGCTTGGGAACTTTGAGGTAGTTGCAGTCTCATTAATAAACTGATCACATGGACCAGATTGTCTTATCCGGCCAGCTTTTTGCTTCCTTATTCTTATATTCGCTCTATTGTGCTGGTGCCCATAACAACATAAACTTACAGCTCAGTAATGCAGGGCAAGTAGACTTCCTTCCTGCCCTGGAGCTTTTTCCTGTATTAGATGCCAGCTCTGAGGATGGTGAGCCTGAAGAATTTAATGGAAAACCTGATTTCTTGATTCTCTCTGGTTAGATTAGCTTGTTTCAATGCTGAAATAAAGGAACTCTGAGTAGGTAGAAAGCAGTGCTTGACTGGAAGATATTTAATAAGTGTTTATTCAGCTTTAGAATGAATAGATTTCTTACTTTGTTAACTTCTTGAAAATGCCAGTGGCTTTAATGAAACCATTTAATAGAGGTAGCCTGTAGTAGAACATTATTTAGTGACAGCACATTTTCAGTTCAATAGCAATTTGCTTTTGTAAATTCTCTGTATTTTCTCGTGTTCCCAAAGACTTGCTTCAGTTTTCTAAGTGTATTAATTTTGAGTAGAATATAAAATAGTAGTATTAAAAAATACATCCTCATGCTAAGCATTTAAGATGGTTATGTTTTTTTCATATTTCTGACTGGCTAAAAGGAGAATTTGATCCTGCAGAATTTAATCTGATTTTTGGATTTAAAGGCTTATATTTTACCCCCTTTTCTTAAATTTTTTGTCAGGCACCCCCATTCTATAGCTGAAAAAACTAAGATACTTCTTAATACTGAATTAAGCTTTTGTTATTATATATTATTTTGTTTTCTGTGTTATCTTTCTAGTCATATCTAGTAATGTTAAGCTTCTTGTACTTATTTGGATTTGCAGCTTTAAGATCCTTATAAGTAGGACTGAATCTTATTTCTTTGGAGAATACTGACCCTTTAAATGGCTATAAAAGTCGTTGTTCGAGTGCCATGGGTGCCAAGGCATCCTCTTCTGGAGACTTCTTTTTTTTTTTTTTTTAAACCATACACTGTCGACCTTTGGTCACAGCAGTTTTGAGGCTTGGGAGCTATTCCATTCTTTTTTTTTTGAGTCAGGTTCTTGCTCTGTTGCCCAGGATGTAGTGCAAGCAGCATAATCATAGCTTACTACAGGCTTGGGCTCCTGTGGTTAAGTGATCCTCCTGCCTCAGACTCCCGAGTAGCTGTGACTATAGGTACGTGCCACCACACCCAATCTTGATTTGTTTTATCAAACACTAGTTTTTAGAATATAAAACTTGGTAAATAGTAGCATTACATATAATTCTTGAGACAGGGCAACTTGAATCACATGCTCCCGAGAGAAATAAATTTAGAAAACCAACAGAAACCCAAAATGCATTTCATAAATTGTGTAGGAAGATTAGAAGTAATTAAATGATGGAACAGACGTTCACAATCCTGTTTTTTTAGTTGTTGGTTCCTAATTTGGCATCACTTTGTACTGAGTTGATGCTTCAGTAGGTTCGAGACAGGAATAATACAGGGTGGTTGCAGGAGAACAGAAAATTCCAGGCAGCAGTTTTACATGACTAGCGTAAAGGAAACTGTTGAAATAGCTGCATAAACCAGGGACTGACAAGACCTTGAAAAACCAGGGTGTGGGCCATGCTGGCTAAGACTGATCCAGCATGGCACTGGATTTGACCTACGTTTCACGAACTAGGACGTCATATGCTCATTAACATACTAAATCACATACCCACCAGCACCATGCAGTTCCAGGAACACCCATATTTGGTTGTAGAAATGGGTGGCACCACAATTTTGAGAAATCTTCACTGTTTCCCTGGAATCTTCCTGAATATTCCATGCTTTGGCTAAAGAAACACATAAATATAGAAGCACCAACCTGCTTCATGGAGTGTCATGGTTCAAACTGTTTTTATTATAGGTTTAAATAAAATAAAAATGTAAATCACTGTGGGTCCACAAGATGGGAAAGGGACATTATTGGAGCTGATAGTTTTATTTTCAGACATTGAAGTCTTGTAGAGATAGACTTTTCAAATTATTCCCGAGTTGTTAATTTTAAGCTTTTTGCTTATCTCACTCTTGAGATAATCCTAAAAACCTTTCAGCCATAATCATTGAGTTTGGCTAGAACTACTTTTAGCAAAAGCCATATGCTTGTTTTCCCAGTGAGTGAAATTGAGCATGACTTCTGGAGGTATAATGTTTTAGTGAAATTGCTTAAACTTCAAGATAGATATTAGTGACTTTCTATGTATATGAAGGTATTACTTGGCTGTTTTATGCAGTAAGTACAATAATTGGTGTGGATTTTCAGACAAGATTGGGAGCGTTCAGGGTGGTATGGCCATAGACGGTATGGACTTTCAGATAGCAGCTATAACTTGTTGATAAGAAGGAGTATGACTGTACTTTTAAGAAGTTTGATGGGAGTTGAAACTAGAATTTTTTCCTCCTGAGTAGGAAAAATTGGAACATTCTTTAAGGTCCATCTTTTCTTCTCCTGCCCCACCTTTTCAAAAAAACTGTTACTTATTGCCAATAGACTAACAAGTGGTTGAACAGTTTCCTTGTCAAGAGGTGCCAGGTGATTGACTAATGCCATAATAAACCACATGTCCTTGATCATATCATGGACTTGATCTCCTTGGAGGCTAATTATATTTATGGACATTTTAGTACTTTCCAGGAACCTCAGACTTTGCTGAGGTTGAAAAGATTGGTACCCTATAAATACTTAACCCTTTGGTTTTAAGAGAGATCAGGAGTTCATATGCATGCCTTAAGAAAAAGATTTGAAAAAGATAACACTGATGACCTTGGGAGACAAGTGCATAAGATTTTGATTTTATGATCTTTTCTAGAGATACTGCACCACTGCTTTTGGATCAGTGTTAGAGCCTCTTCGGGATACTATTGTAGGATTTTAAAAGTTAAAATAGATTTTACATGGTGAAATGCACAGATGCAAGTGTGCAGTTTGAGTTTTAATAAATGTTTACAGCAGTGCAGCCACTGCCTCAGTCATGGTATAGAACTTTCACATCACATGAGAAAGTTCCTTTATGCCTCACTTCTGGTTAGTCTTCCTCTCCCCTAACCCAAACTACTATTCTGTTTCCTATCACTAAAAATTAGTTTTGTCCTTGAACTTCATGTAAATGGAATCATACAGTATTCTTTTCTAACTTGTTGCTTTGAGTCAACATAATGCTTTTGAGACTTGTCCATATTGTTGTATCAGTAAGTAGTTTGTTGAGTTTTATTGCTGAGTATGGCAGTCCATTATAGAAATATACCACAATTTGTTTATCTTATCACTTACTGAATAGTTGGGGTTGTTTCCAGTTTGGGGTTATTATGAGTAAAGTTGCTGTGAACATCTCTGTCCAAACCTTATTGTGATTATGTGCTTTCATTTCTCTTGGGTTAATACCCAGGAATAGAGTTGTTGGGTTATAGGATTAATGTATGCTTAACCTCATAAGCAGTTGGCAAACTTTCCTCCAAAGTGGTAATGCCATTTTACACTTTATGAGCCATGTATGAATTCCAGTTACTCGATATCCTCACCAACGTTTGCTCTTACCAATTTCTTTAATTTTAGTTATTCCAGTGGATGTAAAAGGATATCTCATTGTGGCTTTCATTTTGTATCTCCCTGATGACTGATTTGAGAATACTTCTCCTACATGACTTTCCTTTTTGTTTTCTTAATGGTGTCTTTTGATAAGTAGAGATTTTTAAAACAAAAAAAATTGTGGGAAAATACATATAACATAAAATTATCATCGTAACCATTTTTAAATGTACAATTCAGTGACATAAGGTATATTCACAGTGTTGTATAATCAGCACTATTTCCAGAATGTTTTCATCATCCCAAACAAAATTCCTGTACTCGCCAAACAATAACTAAACAGAGATTTGTTGTTGTTGTTTTGAGATGGAGTTTTGCTCTTGTTGCTCAGACTGGAGTGCAATGGCCTGGTCTTGGCCCACTGCAGCCTCCTCCTCCTGGGTTCAAGTGATTCTCCTGTCTCAACCTCCCAAGTAGCTGGGACCACAGGTGCCCGCCAACATGCCCAGCTAATTTTTGTATATTTAGTAGAGGCGGGGTTTCACCATGTTGGTCAGGCTGGTCTCAAACTCCCCACCTCAGGCAATCTGCCTGCCCCGGCCTTCCGGTGCTGGGATTACAGGTGTGAGCCACGGTGCCCAGCCAGAGGTGTTTTTGGTTTGTTTTTTCTTGCAAGATGAGAGCTCACTATGTTGCACAAGCTGGATTTGATCTCCTGCACTTAAGTGAGCCTCCTGCTTCAGCCTCCCAAATAGCTGGGGCTACAGCCGGTGTCATCATGCCCAGCAAGAGGTTTTTGATACATTTCTTAGCACAAAAACTTTACATGAAAATAATCACCTTTTTGCCTCTTAGGACTGGGTGCCGTGGCTCATGCTTTTAATCCCAGCACTTCAGGAGGCGGGGCAGGAGGATCGTTTGAGGCCAGGAGTTCATGATCAGCCTGGGAAACATGGGGAGACACCATCTCTACAAAAATTTTAAAAAATTAGCCAGGCATGGTGGTAGGTGCCTGTAATCCTAGCTACTTGGGAGGCCATGGTAGGAGGATCCCTTGAGCCTCAGGAGTCTGAGGTTGCAGTGAGCTACGATTGTGCCACTGTACCCCAGTGTGGGCAACAGTGAGACACCATCTCTTAAAAAGAAAACAAAAACAGTGTTTTCTTCCTTGAATGATGTTAGTTTTTGTATATGTTGACCCTTCCTTGACACCTTGGTCCACATGATGTGTGTATTTTTCTTGTCTACCTTTGCCACTCTTTCAGTATGTAAGTTTATAAGTTCATAGAAATTTTAGCTGAAGAGTTTTTGGAGGAAGTGTGTTGGGTAAGGTGAGCTTGTCGGGAAAGGAAGGAATTAGTGTGGGATGACTGTTCCAGGTCTTTTACTTTGAATCTGTATCATAGGACTTAAAGGATTATTTTGTTATGTCTCATATAGCAAAATGAAGCTCTTACAGGTTCAGAAAATGATAGACTTTTAGATTAGGCATTTTGCTTCCCCACCTCCATCCCCTCCTCCCCATGCCACCTCCTCCGTGTGGACAGCTTTTATTTTTCCTGAGGCAGGGTCTGGGTTGTAGTGGCATGATCTATTTTTTTCTATTGCCTAGGCTGGATTGTAGTGGCACGTTCTTGGCTCATTGCAAACTCTGCCTCCTGGGCCCAAGCCATCCTCCCACCTCAGCTACCCAAGTAGCTGGGACTCAGGTATGTACCACCATGCCTGGCTAATTTTTTTTTTTTTTTGTAGGAGGGGTTTTGCCATGTTGCCCAGGCTGGTCTTGAACTTGCGAGCTCAGGTGATCCTCCTGCCTTGGCCTCCTAAAGTGCTGGTATTACAGGCATGAGCCACTTCGTCCGGCCTCCGTGTGGACAACTTATTAATGCAAGAGCTAGAGGGGTCTTAGCGTCCAGAAGAGTGAGAACAGTGTTTGATGGTTCCTTTTGAGATCTTAATATATTTTAGGTTGGTGCAATTACATTTTGCACCAATCTAATACTTACCTTTCACTACTCTTATTATCTCAAGAACTTGCCATTGTTTTAGGGAAGAATTAACTTTTATTTCCTTCTAACTTACATATCAATTTTGTGATGTTTTATTCTAGACTGAGTATCCTCACTTGAAGTCATGTTTTTGATCATAGTAGGGGAAAAATGCAGACTTTGACTTTTGTCTTTTTTCTACCTCCACAAGAAGACAGGAAGTAGGTAGAGATCAAATTGATTTGGAGGAGGATAGTATTTGTGGACTTGCAAACGAATTCTGTTATTCTTAGGACATATGTAGCTTGGCATGCAGTGGCAGCCTGACTTTTGGAAACAAGGTGCCATTCTTTTTCTTATTTCTGTTGCATTTTAAAGTTTTGCAAGCTACTTTGCTCTGTTATCTTTAATGTTGTATGTTAGCCAGTCAATTAGTGACTTTTTATTGTGATAGAACTTTATTTGCAGTAGATCTTTATAAACTCTTAGATCACAGGACATATAAATTCATTAGAATTACTATTTTTTAATTGGTATATTTCTGATTTAAGCTTATTTTTAGAAGTGTTTACTTTTATATTTGCTAAAATTCAGTCATCAGTTAAAATGAACTATATAAATTGGTTCATTGCTGAAATTGCTGCTGTGTGTGACTTATAATAGCAGATTTCTCCATAATCAAAGTAAATACAATATCCACATTTTATTTCTGGAAATGAGTTGTTTAAATATCACTGTTTAGACTGAGTCCCCTCTGCCACCCAGGCTGGTATCCAGTGTCATGATCCCCACTCACTGCATCCTCAAACTACTAGACTCAGGTAATTCTCTACCCTCAGCCTTTTGAGTGGCTGGGACCACAGGCACACACCATGAGGCCTGGCGAATTTTTCGCAGAGGTGGGATTTCACCATGTTGCCCAGGTTGGTCTCCAACTTCTAGTTTTCAGCAGTTCTCCTGCCTTGCCCTCCTAAAGTGCTGGAATTACAGTTGTGAACCACTGCACGCAGCCTAGAAATGTAAATATAATGACATGTAGTAAGTGTTATAAGTCAAAAGAGCTATATTGAAATGGGACAGTAAACTCTGCAGGGAGTTCTCCTGCCTTGCCCTCCTAAAGTGCTGGAATTACAGTTGTGAACCACTGCACGCAGCCTAGAAATGTAAATATAATGACATGTAGTAAGTGTTATAAGTCAAAAGAGCTATATTGAAATGGGACAGTAAACTCTGCAGAGAAGCTTTTGCAGTAAAAATGTTTTCAAGCTGTCCAGGGTGCGGTGGCTTCCACCTGTAATCTCAACACTTTGGGAGGCCAAGGTGGGAGGATAGCTAGGAATTTGACACCAGCCTGGGTAAAGTGAGATCCCTGTCTCTACAAAAAATTTGTTTAAAAATGTAGCCGAACATGGTGGTGTATGTCTGTGGTCCCAGCTACTTAGGAGGCTGAGACAGTAGGATCACTTGAGCCTAGGAGCTTGAGGCTGCAGTAAGCTGTGGTCGTGCCACTGCACTCCAGCCTGTGCAAGAGAGTGAGACCCCCGTCTTTAAAATGGAAAAAAAAAAAAGTTTTCAAACCAAGAATTGAAGGGCACATGGGCCTTATCCAGGTGGATAAAGTGGGATGAGGGAATCTGGCAAAGATAATAGCAGTTACAAAAATTCATGAATGAAAAAATTTTAAAAGCATTCCCAACTTAATTTCAAAATGTCATAGGGTTAAGTTTTCGGAGAGAAATTTTAGGAAAACTATCGAAGGACTATGACAGGGAGTGTTGAAAGATTTAACCAGAGTAGTTCTGTTGTAAATTCAATTGCAAAACTGTGTGTGTGTGTGTGTGTGTGTGTGTGTGTGTGTGTGTGTGTGTATGTGTTTTAAGGTAATCATGGTCTAATTAAATTTGAACAAATCTTTGAGAGCCAATTTGCTAGAAAAAGTGGTGGTGATACTGATGACATGCAATGGAAAGATGAGAGGCATTTCAAAGAAAGCAGTGGAAATTGGTGTCAGATTTTGACATTGGAAATAGAGTCAAATGGTTTCTAGATTGGAATACCTAGAACAACTGTGATTCCCAATGGAGTATTAAGGAGCTGTGGTGGGGAGAAGGAAGAGAGGCGAGGGAGGCAGATGATGGATTCTGTTTAGGATAGAGGTAGAGGTGCTAGATTGACAACCCAGAGATCTGGTAATCTGTGGTCCTGTGATAGCAATAGCAGTCAGGATTGAGGAATATATGGGGAGCTGTCTGCTAGTAGCTGAGGGCTTGAGAGAGAGGCTTATCATTTCTGTGGGAAGGACTGATCCTGTTGCAGTGCGCCAGGTCAGGCCTGTTCATGAATGGTTTCAGACTGTTATTGGATTGGAAAAATGTCTTATAAAGAAAAATGAGAGAACGAAGAATCCCGAGGAAATGATTTCTGTAGCAGTTTCTATATATGAAGAATTTGTGTTAGTATTAGGGCAGTATCATTCAAACCTCTCATTAATATACTACCTGCATATTTTTTTTTTTGCAATATCTATATTCCAAACAGGAGTGCATCTTAAAAACAATGGCATGTTATAGTTGAATTGGAAAAGTTTTTTTTCCTAGTGGTATGTAAATTAATGGTGTGTCTTAAATTTGATGGCATCTCAGATTGAATAAAAGGTAAAATTTAAATGCTCATTAGCCCAAATATAGTTTTTTAAAAGATTCTTGTTTATGTTCTGTTTCGTCTCAGATATCACCAATGATAATATATACCACAGCCTGGAAACACTGGTAATAGAGTACTTCCATTGAAAAAATAACTGTATGGTTTAGAATACAAGGTTTAGGTTAGATGTAAGGAAACTGTTGAAGATGTAAATCATTAGAAAAGAAAAAGTGTAAGCTCTTCCCAAGGTCCTTATGTTTTCAGCATTTTAACATACATATGTGTTCTGACTAAACATACTTGTAGTACAGAATCTGTTATCCAACTACAGATCTGATTTTGCCAGAGACCTTGGATAAACGTATTTCTTTCTTCTCTTTCAGACGTTAGCTCCTTTGACAAATGATTTTTATGTTGGAAAATGCAAGAAAAATAAGTAGCTCAGATTGACTTTGGAAATATAACATTATTCTTAATAGTTATATTCACAGGCTTATTGGCAACCGATTTTTTAAAATGCTGAATTGTATAGTACTTAAGTTTTTGATGTATAAACAATATACTTAATATATACTCCATAATGTATATAGAATAGGTTTCTATTAGGCTGTATGTTTGAAAAAATTTTTCCTCTTATGAGAATACTAATTTAGTATGAATATAAGTAATTTAGCCAGTATGCTTTAAAAAAAACAAAACAAACAAAAAAAAACTTTGCCTTTTAGTTTTCTGGGTTAAGTAAAATGTTAGTCTAAGAATTTTTTACATTCAAGGTTTGGTTTGTCTGGATTTTTCTGAGTTGTTGATTTAAATGCAGTTACTTAAAAGCATAAGGGGAGAAATTCCTTTTACTTCTTGTTAGGTCTGATTTAACTTGGTACTTTTACCTTCCTTAAGTAAAGCATATTGATGATTTTTGCTTTTTGGTTTTAGCTGAAAAAGCTCCTTTTCTTCCTGTGTGTATTTGGATGGCAGTCATATATATCCCTCTAGTTTACATGAGATAAATATTACTAATTTTTAAAAGTTGGGTCTTTTTGGGGACATGTTGAGTTGGAGATGGTGTTGAGGTCAAAACCGTTTCTAGTCTTTTGGCCATTTAGTAATCTGATAACGTCTTTCAAAGAGTAGTTATTTCAGCTCATCATTTAAACAGAGCCCACATTGTGGTGTGTGGTTATTGGAGGTTGTTGGGGTTTTTATTGGCTTGTTTTAAAAAATATGAGTAGCCCCCTACCTAACTGCCAGAATACAAATTTTAACTAGGCCAGTAGAAGTGGGGATTATTTTCATTTCACATAGCCTCTACTATTTGAATTTTGTCTCTCTGTGAATGTACCTCTTGGCTAGCTAGAGTTGGACAGTTTTCAATTATGATGACAGCAATTAAAAATTCAAATCTGTTTCTTTTCATTGTTAAGTTGTATGCTTAAAGGATGGGTCTGCATTTTCATTTAGCTTTCTGGTCTTTGTCCATTTTTGATGCCGGTTAGTCTGGATAAAACTGTGTGACAGGAGCCAGAACTTTTAAGAATCTTTTTGTTTACAGATGGGGAGACAATAACATTAACATTCATTAACATTCGTAATAAAACATTCTTATACTGATAAGCAGTATGGAGATTAGCTAGGTTTGGGACACTAGTAGTTATTTTTTAAGTGTAGTTTACTTCCAAATGTCTTCTAGAATTTATGTTTAATATCTCAAAAATCTACGCAAAATAGGAGAGGCATGCTTATTTATACATGGGCATACTCTTGTGTTCTAATGGCAAACCAACCCTCAAATTAAGTTGTCTTTCTAGAAAAGAAACCTGTTAGGCAACTGTGAGGGGAAAGGGTTAATATAAAAAGGATGAAGTTTAGAGATTGTGTTTTTATGGCAAGATCTAGTAACAGAGCATATTAGAATAAGCATTGTAAATTTTGCACCTTTCAAAAAGATAATGGTATGTTTTTATCTTGAAACCTGCCTAGTGTTATCTTAAGAAAGAAAAACCTGGCTAGATGCTGTGACTCATGCAATTCCAGCACTTTGGGAGGCTGAAGTGGGAGGACTGCTTGAGCCCAGGATTTCAAGACCAATCAGACCCCATCTCTACAAAAAACCAAAAAAGTAGAAAATGAGCTGGGCATGGTGGCATGTGTCTGTGATCCCAGCTACTCAGGAGGCTGAAGTGGGAGGATCACTTGAGCCTGTAAGGTTGAGGCTGCAGTGAGCCATGATCATGCCACTGCACTCTAGCCTGGGAAATGGAGTGAGACCCTGTCTTAAAAAAAACACACACACACAGGCTGGACATTGTGGCTCACGCCTGTAATCCCAGCCCTTTGGGAGGCCGAGGTGGGCAGATTACCTGAGGTCAGGAGTTCAAGACCAGCCTGACCAACATGATGAAACACCCCATCTGTACAAAAGTATAAAAATTAGCCCAGTGTGGTGGCAGGCACCTGTAATTCCAGCTACTCAGGAACCTGAGGCAGGAGTATTGCTGGAATCCAGGAGACAGAGGTTGCAGTGAGCCAAGATCATGTCACTGCACTCCAACCTGGGCGATAAAGCGAGGCTCTGCCTCAAAAACAAACAAACCGACGAAAACCTCACAAAACACACACACACACCCCACCACATTTCTGGTCTTTGCTGCCTATCTCATTGATTAGTTTTCTTTTCTGTTGAGTACGTAAGAATAGGAGTTCTTAATTTAAACCTTATTAAAAAGAAACTTTTTGAGAACCTGTTTTTAAAACTACTCTTTGTGGAGATTGACTATTTTGGGTCTTTTGGTTCAAGAAAATGAAATTAATATTTTATACTTTGGTATGAGGGAGGAGGGAGAGTCATTGCTCTAGTGTTATTTAATATATGTATGTTTAGGAGGGGTAGAAGTCATTACAAGATTATAATTAGGAAAATTTAAGTTTCCATAAGGAAGTATGAATTTCTAGAATATCTTTTATTTCCATTTGATTTAGGCATTGCTATTGAGGACACTGATTTGGGGCAAGGTGTTGGGGAGAAAAGAATGAGAAAAGGAGGAATCATAATTACTTCTTTCATCTTCACCAGAGGTTAACTGAGAACAAGAAGCAGGACATGAATGAGTGTGCAAGAATTTGCTTTCTATTAATTTCCCAAAGGTAGACCTTGGAAATAGTTGAAGGAACAAAAGTTAAGAAACCTTTTTCTAAGGCTGGAGCTAGTCTTTTTGTTTTTCCCAAAGCAATCTGGCACTTAGATAAAATGATTCTGCTTGGCTTTCAATTCAATTAATTAATTTCTAATTCTTGAATGCCTGGATTTCCTATGATTGCTGAACAACTGAGACTTAAGTGTTTCTTTTGTTTTCCATGAGATTATAAGGGTTTTTCATTTCTTAGAAAATAGGGAACATTTCTGTTTGTTACTTTGTTTTGAGACGGAGTCTCACTCTGTTGCCCAGACTGGAGTGCAGTTGCACAATCTTGGCTCCACCTCTGCCTCCTGGGTTCAAGCTATTCTCCTGCCTCAGCCTCCTGAGTAGCTGGAATTACAGACATGAGCCACCATGCCTGGCTAAGTTTTGTATTTTTAGTAGAGACGGGGTTTCATCATGTTGGTCAGGCTTGTCTCAAACTCCTGACCTCATGGTCCGCCCGCACTGGCCCCTCCAAAGTGCTGGGATTGCAGGCATGAGCCACTGTCCCCAACCAGGAACACTTCTTTATTTCAGATGATGAACCTAAATGCTGTCTTATAAAATTAGATTTTAAAATCTTAATTTCTATAGTAAAATAATGCCTACCTTGTAATGTTTCATAGAGGACATAGATTCAGAAGATTACTTACAGAAGTTTCTTACAATCATGTTAATGATATGTCTGAGTATATCTGAGTTAAAGGTATAAAGTTCTGCATGTAGAAGGGATTATAAAGAAGTCAGAACTTAAAATTTTATATGCGTTCTTAAAAGTTTAATTTTTACTCTTTTTAGCAGATTGTATGTGATGTTTGGTTTTAATCTTTTCTGGTGCTAAAGATAGTATATATGGCTGATACCCCCTGCCCCATATCTCTTGTATAAGGATTAAATTTAGAAGGAAAATACTTGTAAAATAAGTTATTTAAAAGGGTACCAATGCAATTTGTTAAAGTTGGTTTACTTGCAGTTAATCTTTTCTGAGAACATGGTCAGGGCTGCTTCCTCTTCCCTGTTGAGATGTGTAAAACAATAAGGTGCATGTGAAATGCAACCAGCCTAATGTCTAAAAATGTTAGTGTGTAATTACTTTGCTTTTGATTTCTCACATTTTTGGGTTCACCTCTGGAAAAGCCACTAAATGAAGACAAGAGATTTTTAAGCATTAATCACTAACCTACTGTTTCAGATTCTGTCTATTGCAGAACTTCTTTTGAAGAATGTTTTTAGAACTTTCCCCACATTAAAAAGGTCATTTTATGTAAATGAAACATAAACAACATACTCTGTACTTTGTATGTAGTTACATAATTATACATGATTGATCTTTTGGTCATTATTGAAACAGAGCTTTCATTCGTTAATAGTGAAAATTATCTTAAGTGCTGCTGGTTCAAGTGACTTAATACCAGTAAAGACTTTTTTTTGAATTAAGACAGTCTTACTCTGTCAAGTAGAGTGTCATGTAGTGGCTCCATCACGGCTCTCTGCAACCTCTGCCTCCTGGACTCAAGTGATCCTCCCACTTCAGCCTCCTCTTAGCTGGGACTACAGGCATGTACCACCATGCCCAGTGAAGTGTGTGTGTGTGTGTGTGTGTGTGTGTGTGTGTGTGTGTGTTTGTGTGTGTGTATGGAGATGTTGGTTTCACCATGTTGCCCAGGCTGGTCTCGAACTCCTGGGTTGAAGCCAGCTACCCGCTTTGAGTAAAGGATTTTTTGATACAGAAATGATTATAACTTGAAGTTCAGCTGATTCTGACAACTTACTAGATTCCCCCCCACCCACCTTGGGACAGGATGGTTGTTTTTTGCTTAGGAAATGATAGTGTTTTAGCTGCTTATCTGTGTCCCACAGTTGGCAGAGAAATGCAGTACACTGATCATGAAGTTGCATCTGGAACCCTGAAAACTCCCAGACCTTAATGTTTCCAAAGAGATAGAAAAGACACATACTTCTGGTTTCGTTGTTTTTTAAAAAATCTTATTACTTGGAGGTCTCATTGAACCAGGACAGTGGTGCAATTTTATATTTACCATTTGTTTTATCTTTTTCAATGCATAGTCATCAATAGGGGAAAAAATCACTGTGAGCTTTGAGCCCTGTGAGGATATTACAGCTCACACTGGAATGGCAGTTGTGTAAGGGTAGGAACTTTGTTTTGTTCATTGCTGTATTTCTCGTGTGAAGAGTAGTGCCCGTCACTCAGAAATACATGTTGAATGAACATCCACCACTTACCATAGTAGCTGAATGTAGCCATGGTTTTAACTCTCTCCTTGTCTCTTTTCATTTATAGTTGACGTCAGTGACAAAGGTTTTAGAAAATTTGAGCAGGGAGTAAGGCTAAGCCATAGTAGTTTCACACAGTGGATATATGCTTGGGTTTTGGTTAAATTATCTTCCTACCATAGAATAGTCTTACCCAACATGCTACAGAATTCTAGTTTCTGATATGTGAAAAGTTGATAGACATAAGCGAGGAAACACCAACAAGCTGAAAAAATAGCACCCAAAATAGTGGCAGTTGTAAATCCATTTCTTAAAATTTCACACTTCTCAATTTTAAAATATTGCCTCTACACTCAAAATTTTCTCTGAATCTGTTTCTTAATATTAAATGCATGTGCAAAAAATTATTTTAACATGAGTGAAAGTGAAAATATTCTTTCAAAATTATTGAGTGTTGCCTTTTTAAGGTTTTGATTCTTAATTATCCTTTATATGAAAAGTGAGACAGGACTAGGTAGAAAGGATTCTGTTGTTCTTTTGAAGTTAAACTGTATCTCAGCCAAAAATGTCCCCGGTACCCTTCATATAGTCCCCAGTACCCCTCAACATTTTAGGAGACCTGGCCAGAGCCTCTTAGTTTTTCCTCATGAATTTGGTTCAGACTTATTAGTTTTTATAGTTGGGGTTCTTTTATT
This sequence comes from Aotus nancymaae, assembly GCF_030222135.1. Taxonomy (NCBI): domain Eukaryota; kingdom Metazoa; phylum Chordata; class Mammalia; order Primates; family Aotidae; genus Aotus; species Aotus nancymaae. The sequence goes on from NW_026988491.1 coordinate 4,829,602, forward strand.
ATATAAACGGTACAGATTGGTATGCCTCTTTGCCCTTGTTGAAGCTGATGTGCTAGGTGGCACATAGATGATCACAAACAGTTCTGTGTAGGTGCTAAATATGTCCATTGCTTTTTGGCCTTTTTGGGGCCTCTGTGCTCTTCCTTTTAGTCATTCCCTCATTATTTTACAGAAAGGAACTTAAAAGTATATTGTGTTAGGTCTCCCCTCCAGTGAAAGCTGCATGATAATATCCAATACTGAAGTATTTAATAATTTAGTATATTGATTTTTTTACTCCTTTTAGGGTTTTCTCTTAGAGTGGACAAAATTCTATCCATTTGGGACAATATGTGTTCCAATATGTGATGGTAAAAGTTTCACCCTCTTAACTTCAGGTAACTTCCAGCAAGGTTTATTATTTATACTCCTCTTGGAGATGGAACCTAAGAACCCTGCCCACTTGTCTTCCCTTTTTGTCTGTACATTAGTGCTTAATGTGTTTAAGCATCCATTATAATTATTTTTTAGGTAATTGCTTAGATTTAATGTAACCACATTACATTCTACTACCTCTACAAATAATGTGAATGTTCAAGGTTACCCAAACAAAACTACTCTTATTCCTTGAGATATATACATGACTGTATATACCTCATGGTATATACATGGGAAGGTACCTTATGGTACCAGAGAGCCCCTTTCAGACTCACCTCTATACCTCTGCGGCCCTTTTTTTCTTTCAAACAAATCTTTTTTTTTTTTTTTTTTTTTTAAAGAGATAGGGTCTCACTGTCACCCAGGCTGGGAGTACCACATTGTAATCATAGCTCACTGCAACCTCGGACTCCTGGGCTCAAGCAACCCTCCTGCCTCAGCCCCTGAGGGCCTGGGACTACATGTGTGTGCCACCATGGCTAATTAAAAATTTATTTTATTTTATTTTATTTTGTAGAGATGGGGATCTTGCTATGTTGTGTAGGCTGGTCTCAAACTCCTGGCTTCAAGCGATCCTCCAACCTTGGCCTCCCAGAGTGCTGGGATTATAGGAATGAGCAACCACGCCCTACCTACATTGCCCTTATCTGAAAAATAATCCTAACAGGCATGGGCAGTTTTAAATTTTGCTGGCAGTGTTTTACAGTGACACTGTTTCCAATCAAGCAGGTGTTTGATTGTGGTTATTGAGAAGAATAGTCTTTGCCAGCATTAAGCCCGTCTTCCTGAACCTTTTTGTTGAATCTCCCTTTTTTGGTCCATCTTTTGGAACTTAATCAGGACCTGTGGATACCTGACACAAACACTTCTGTATTACTGAAGATGTCTCATATTTTTGACAGAATAAATTATCACATATTTTTTTAACATGTCAGATGACTTTTATAGCAGATTAGTGATTTTCCTGAATTAAATCTAGTACCATCAGTTCATTCTTACCCTTCAACTTGACCTGTCTCTTGAACCGTTTCTCCTCCGATTTACCTGTTGGACATACATCTGCTTGGGAGGTCACTGTTAAAGCCAGCATATCATAGCTGAATAGCTTTGTTGGAATCTACCCCTCATTTCTTAATGATAATATTCTTTTACTAGTTACCGTAGGCCTTAAATTTTTTCAGTTGTTTTTGACAACTTGCTCTGCCTCCTTTTCTTCATTATTTTGTTGCTGTTGAGACAATCCAGGGCCTTAACTTTGTTGCCCAGACTGGAGTGCAGTGGCACTATTATGGCTCACTGCAGCCTTGACCTCCTGGGCCCAAGCCATCCTCCCACCATAGCCTCCTGACTAGAGGACCACAGGTGTGCACTACCATGCCTAGCTTTTTAAATTTTTGTAGAGATGAGGTCTTCCCACTTTGCCCAGACTGGTCTTGAACTCCTGGCTCCAGCAGTTCTCCTGTCTCAGCCTCCCAAAGTGTTGGGACTACAGGTGTGAGCCATCGCACCTGGCCAGACATAATTTTTAAAAGGCAATATAATGTCCTTGCTCTAATATAAAGGAAAAATAAAAGGAAAATAATTTGTAATAGTATGTATTTCATGCAGATACTCAGGTGGAATTATACTCTTGCAGGACAAGGTCCTACAGATTACAAACCCCTCAACTTTCCTGCTCTACTGTGTTGTGTTTAATAATTAAGCAACTTAACAGCAAGACTGGTCTTCATACTAAATACAGTTCATCTCTGAAGTTGCAAATTATGAGTAGCTTTTTTCATTCTCATATAGTGTCTGATTAATATGGCCTGAGTTATAAAACTTAAAAGTTATTGGGGAGACAAAAATATTTTATGTAAAATGGTTAAGATACTTTATTGTTACACATTTGGCTTTCCTTTTATGGTTTTTAATTAATAATTACCATATTTTACTGACTTTTTTTTATGAGACAGAGTCTCACTCTGTTACCCAGGCTGGAGTACAGTGGCGTAATCTCACCTCACTGCATCCTCCGCCTCCTGGATTCAAGTGATTCTTCTGTCTCAGCCTCCTGAGTAGCTGGGACTACAGGTGTGTCCCACCACATCTGGCTAATTTTTGTATTTTTAGTAGAGCTGGGGTTTTGCTATGTTGGCCACACTGGTCTTGAACTCTTGAACTCAGGTGATCCAGCTGCCTGGGCCTCCCAAAGTGCTGGGATTACAGGCGTGAGCCACCATTCCTGGCCTTGACTTCTTAATTTCAGAGTTTTGATATTCTGAGCAATCTTTTTCATTGATGTGATTTCATGTCATTTAAACAATTAGCTCAAATGGATAAATTGTGTTTGCACAACTTCAGAGAAATTGTCACAAAGGAATCAGTTCGATTAGATGTTTTATCTCTATAAAGTTCAGATTGTTGCCTTGTGGTGACAAGAATTACTTGTTTTAGCTGTTCTTTTGAGCTGGAGTCTCACTCTGTTGGCCCAGGCTGAAGTGCAGTGACGTGGTTTCGACTCATTGAAACCCCCACATCTCAGGTTCAAGTGATTCTCCTGCCTCACCCTTCTGAATAGCTGGGATCAGAGTCATGTGACACCATGCCCTGCTAATCTTTGTATTTTTAGTAAAGACAGGGTTTTGCCATGTTGGCCAGTCTGGTCTCTAACTCTTGACCTCAAGTGATCTGCCCTCCTTGGCCTCCCAAAGTGCTGGAATTACAGGCATGGGCTACTACATAGCCGAATTCTTTGTTTTTATACCATATTCCCCTTACCCTTTTTCTTAAACAAAAGGACAGATCCCTTGATAGAAGCCAATTATGTGTACAAAACACCTTAAACTAAGTCTAAGCCTAGAGTGTCTGTGATCTTTTTAGTTTTGTAAAGTACCTGTTCCTGTAGTGGCAAAGATTTACCTGAGAAGCCATCAGAGATGACGCTTGCTTGACTGAGAAAAGTAAGCTTATCTGTGCGTTTCTGGGGAGCTCTGTTCTGTACAGTTCTGCAATTTCTGAAGGCACACTAAGGCTTGTCTGGGTCCATTCTGTGCAATTACATATTCTAAAATCTATGGTTGACTAAATAGTCCATGTTGCACCAATTTAAAAATCTTATTGTCATAGCATCATGACTTGTAGAGAAAGGTCTTGTGGGGAGATGTAAGTGGCTTAACTTAATTCCTAGGATATTTGTTATTATAAAATAACTTTTTTCTTTTGCAGATTTCCTTGTGAAATCTCCTAGTAGGAAAAGTTCTTGGGACAAACTTCATTTGGTAAGCTCGTTTCTCCCCCGCCACCCCCTAATACTCTCTGCTGTTTCGAGGCAGGGCAAAATTTACAGATTCATTTTTGGGGATCTGTTTGTCTATGTTCATGATTATTTAGATTAGTTTTTCTATGTTCACTTTAATGTCCTTACATGTAATGTTTCGTTTCACTAGGACTCATACCAGGTCACTTTTTCTGTATATAATTATGCTGTAATAGTGTACTGGAAAACGTATTTAAGTTGAGATTTTATGAGTTGCAGCACTAATCATTTATCTAAAATAAATAGTTATCAGTCTTCGGTTGTTTTTGTTACTTATTTTTTTTGAGACGGTCTCACTGTGTTTCCCAGGCTGGAGTACAGTTATGTGATTATAGCTCACTGCAGCCTTGAACTCCTGGCCTAAAGCAGTCCTCTCAGTTACTGGGACTATAGGTGTTTGCCATCATGCCTGTCTAGTTTTGAAATTTTTAAATATGTATAGATATATATGGTTTTCAGTACTACCTGTAGTTTCAGGGATCCACAGGGGGTCTTGGAACATATTCTCTGAGGAGAGGATAAGGCAGGGGATTACTATAGTACAAATGAATTTTAATGAGAAAAACAAGTTCTGAAAAATTGGCGAGTTCTTTTCTCAGTGTGGCTATTAAACCTTTTCCTTTTTCATAAAATGTCCTTTTCATAGACCTTTGTGTGTCTCTTACTACATAATTCTTTATTACTACCTCTTGTTTCTGCCACCTGTTTAATTTAAAGAACTATAGTACAGTTTTGCTAGAAGACAAGTTATTGCTTTGGTTTTAAGTTCCTAAATCCAGGTCATTCCCTTGTTCAGGAACTGTTGGCTTGCCATTGCCCCTAGAACAAGGATCAAACTCCTTAGCATAACATTTTAGGTTCTTTACAGGTGAGCTTCAGACAGCTTGTCACCTGTTTTCTCTGTGCACCAAGTTCATCTCTTGTAGCCACACTGACCTACTTAAACTGTCTCTTAAATACTCTCCAAGGTGCTTTTTTTTTTGTCATACTTTGCTGCCATGCCATTCCTGTTCCTCTCTTGTCTCAGTAGCTCAAAATTTGGCTGGTTAAGTTATTAAAAGCTTGAGTCTTCCACAAGTCTTCCTTGAGTGCCTAGCTCAGAATCTCTTCCTCTGCTTTTTGCATTACCATGGAATTAAATTTCTGTATCTCTTAACATACTGTCTTATTAGTTATATTTGTCTGTCACCACCACAGGATGGGTCATGCCCTTGAAGGCAAGAACTATATTCATATTTGAATTGTCAGTTCACAGAAACACTTCTAGAGTCCTGAGATACCAGTGCCTTCTCAGTATAAATTCTTCTTGACTAGAGTTTTTGTTTTGGTAAGAATAGGGCAAGAGAATAGATTGGTTTGAATAGAGATTGGTCAGCATAATCTTGTTGATTTAGGTTGCTGTTTTTCCCCCACTTTTCTGTATAGTGAAGGATCTTACGGTACCTAATCTGTGCCCTTGTATTCCAAGTTGCTCAGTACGTTACTTGAGGTATTCTTTTTTTCAAGTATAAGTTTTAGTTTTTGAGTAAGAAATTGAGTAATTTCTCTTTAACAGATGCCTGAAAGGTAAGATACCATGTTCAGTAGGAGGATTAAATGTTGCTTTGCTTCTGTAAAGATTTGTGAGAAGTCATGTTATGGGGTGGTACTGATGATGGAGCTGAGAGAAGCATGCAGGTTCCGGCTGTCAAATTTTCATATATTAAGCAAAGAGATTATTTGACCTTGAGGCTTGGAATAGGAATCTTAACCTTCATTTAGCTTGAAGGGTGGTGGGGTGTTGTAGATTAGATCTGTAGAGAAGGAAATGTAATCCTTTTAAATTAATTAATTAATTAATTTTTGAGACAGAGTCTTGTTCTGTCACCCAGGCTGGAGTGCAGTGGCTCAATCTCCAGCTCACTGCATCCTCCACCCCCTGGGCTCAAGCGATTCTTCTGCCTCACCCTCCTGAGTAGCTGGGACTACAGGCGTGCACTGCCACTCCTGGCTATTTTTGTATTTTTAGTAGAGACGGAGTTTCACCATGTTGGCCAGGCTGGTCTCTAATTCCTGACCTCAAGTGATCCACCCGCCTTGGCCTCCCAAAGTGCTGGGATTATAGGTGTGTGCCACCATGCCCAGCTGGAAATGTAATGCTAATGTATTACTTGGCTCTGTAGCATTTAATATTTATATTGCCATAATGTAAATGTGTAAAAGTGTTACTTTTTTTTTTTTTTTTTTTAAAGACAGGGCCTCACTCTCTTGCCATGTTGGAGTGCAGTGGTGCAATCATGGTTCACTGCAGCCTCAATCTCCTGGGCGCAAGTGATCCTCCCATCTCAGCCTCCCGAGTAGGTGGGACTACAGGCATGTTCCACCTTGCCAGGCTAATTTGTTTTTAATTTTATAGAGACTGGGGTCTGATTATGTTGCTCAGGCTGGTCTTGAACTCCTGGGCTCAAATGATCCTCCTACTTTAGCCTCCCATAGTACTGGGATTATAGACGTGAGCCACTGCACCTGACCACATTCTTACCTGAAGAAGCATGATCTAGGTTTGAAGGGAAAGATGTGAATATATTTAATTTTGATGCCAGGAAACATACTGTTTAATATTTGCCCCATATTAAAGGAAATTAAAGAGATATAAAAATAGCTTCAATATATGATCCTGGACTAAATCTTTTACCAAAGAGGGGAACATTGCTGTGAAGGATAAAGGGTATGATTGGATTCATTGACAAAATTGGAATAGATATGGTAGATTAGAGAATTATATCATATTATATTTTCTGAAATTGAAACTAGAACTATGACTACATAAGAGATATCTTTCTTAGGAAATATATACTGAAATAGTAAGAGTTAAAGAGAGATTCGTATGCAAACCTTTTAAATGGTTCAGAAAAAATGTCCACGTACATTTGTGCAAACAGAAAGGAGGTAGTGTTGGGAACTGTCCTATCCAAATGCTCTGTAATGAAACATCTTATTTAATGAAGTACAGTCTTTATCTGTATAACCATGTTTTGTTCTATGTATGACTACATGTACATATTAATTAATAACCTTAAAAGTGCTTATTACATGCCAGTAACTATTCTAAGCATGTTATATGCATTATATCTTAATTCTCACCACTCTTTGATGCAACAATTGTTCTTTCCTTGTTTCCCTGATGAAGAAACTAAGGCTCAGAGAGGTAGTATGATTTACTCTCGAAGTCATAGAGTTAGTATATGTCAGCCCTGAGAGCTTTACATTCCTGATTGTTTTTTCTTGAGGTTATTGTCTTAACACTCTGAGTTTAAATGAAAACCTTTCATTAAAACTTATTTTGAGTTTTCTTTTTAAAAGTTTTTTTGTAGAAGATTTGTTATCTGAATTGCAAATGCTTTAAAAATTTAAAAACTGAAAGTCTCTACTCCCACTCTCTTCCCTAGAGAGGTAAATTGTTAACAACCATTATACAATCTTTTTGTATGTGTATAAACATACTTTAGAATTAATACAAATAATGCTTAGGCATATTTTTATTTTAACTTTTAAAATTACAGAACATTGAAAAGTTATAGCAAGTTCATAACTTTTTTTTAAACCAGAATAATATGTATATACAGTCTTTGGCAATAATAATCCCTCTGCACCCCTCCCCCCAAATTTATATGCTTTTACCTAGTAAATTCGTTTTTAAAAATAATCAGGGCTACAGAAATAGTGACTTGTGCAGAGATACGGATAGGTATGGTTATTGTGACTTTTTTGGTGGTAATGGAAAAATGGAAACAACCTAAATGTTTCACTAATTAACAGATGGTTAAGTTATGATATATCGGAGCATAATAGAACACCGAACTGCTGTATATATATACTGACATAGGAGGGATTTGTTATATTAATTGAACATATATTGAAGAAACTACAATATGGCTCCCCCCCCCCACCGCACCCATTTTAGGGGGCAGATATATGTGTCTTTGTACAGTCATGTACTGCATAATGATGTTTTGGTTAGCAACAGACCCAAGATATGATGATAGTTCCATGAGATTAAAATGGAGCTGAAAAATAACTATCACCTAGTGAAGTTGTAGTTGTCATAATGTGTTAGTACAATTACTTTTTAAAAATAAATTTAGTGTAGCCTAGTTGTATAGTGTTTATAAAGTCTATAGCAGTATACAGTGATGTCCTAGGCCTTCACATTCACTTACCACTCACTCACTGACACACCCAGAGCAACTTCTGGTCCTGCAAGCACCATTCGTGGTAAGTGTCCTATACAAGTGTACCATTTTGATCTTTTATATAATTTTTACTGTATCTTTTCTATGTTTATGTATGTTTAGATACACAAATAGGGAGTAATGTGTTACAGTTCCCTACAGTATTCAGTACAGTAACATACTGTGCAGGTTTGTAGCCTAGGAACAACAGGCTATACCATATAGTCTAGGTTTGTAGTAGACTGTCCCATCTAGGTTTGTATAAGTACCTCTATGATGTTTGCACAACAGCTAAATCTATTGATGATGATGCCTTTCTCAGAACATGTCTCCATCATTAAGCGAAGCTTAACTGTATGTGCATAGAGAAGTGTCTGGATAGACTTATAAAATAGTTAACAGTTGCTATACTTACATGTAGATGAACTAGAGGGCAGTAAGGAGTGAGAAGGGAACTTCTGCTTACCGATTCTTTAAAAAAGAAGTTTAACTCAAATATATTAGTAACATACAAATTTTGCATTCTGTACACTTCACTCATTTAAACAGTACAGTTCAGTGGCTCAGTATATTCACGAAGTTGTGCAGCCATCACCACAGGCCGTTTCAGGACGTTTTCATCACCTCAGAAACTTCAGGCCAGGTATAGTGGCTAATGACAGTAATCCCAGCATTTTGAGAGGCCAAGGCGAGAGGATTGTTTGAGGCTGGGAGTTCAAGACCAGCTTGGACAACATGGTGAGACTGCCCCTTCAGCCTCAACAAAAATAAAGATAAATTAGCCAGATGTTTGGTCCTGGCCACTCTGGAGGCTGAGGTAGGAAGATTGCTGGAGCCCTGAAGGTCGAGGCTGCCGTGAACCATGATCCTGTGATCACAGCATTGCACTCTAGCCTGGGCAACAGAGCAAGACCCTGTCTACAAAACAGAACAAAACTTCATATTCCATGGCTGCCAACCTCTCTTACCCTCTATCTGCTGTAGCTCCTGGCACCTACTAATCCACTTTATCTCTCTAGGATTTTCCTGTTCTGGACATTTCATATAAATGATATCATACAATATGTGGTCTTTTGTGACTGGCTTCATAATTTAGCATAATGTTTTCAAGGTTCATCAACACTGAAGCACGTATCAGCACTTCATTCCTTTCTCTTTTTTTTTTTCTTTGAGAGGGCGCTGGTGTACAGTGGCACCAAGATCTCACTTTGTTGCCCAGGCTCCTGGTGTGCAGTGGCACCAAGATCTGGGCTTACTGAAACCTCGCCACTGCATCTTGGGCTCAAGTGATCCTCCTACTTCAGCCTCCCAAGTAGCTGGGACTACAGGCACATGCCACCACATCGGGCTAATTTTTGTATTTTTTATCTTTTTTCTTTTATTAAATTATTTTATAGAGATGGGGTTTGCCGTGTTGCCCAGGTTACTTCAGAACTCCTGGCCTTGAGTGATCCACCCCCCCGGAACTCCCAAAGTGCTGAGATTATAGGTGTGAGCCACCATGCCTTGCTCAATTTTTGTATTTTTTGTAGAGATGGGGTTTTGCCATATTGTCCAGGCTGGTCTCGAATACCTGGGTAAAAGCAATCTGCCCACTACATCCTTTCAGTCTGTTGGGATTATAGGCATGAGCCACTGTACCTGGCCACTGACTTCCTTTCTATGGCCATATAATTTTCCATTGTTGAGATATGCCACATTCTATTTATTCATCCATCTATTGATGGACGTTTGGTTTTAGTGAGCTGAGATCTTCATACCACTGCACACTAGCAGCCTGGATGACAGAGTGAGACCCTGTCTCAAAAAAGAAAAAAAGAGAGGAATGAAGTACTGATACATGCTTCAAGATAGCCCATCCCACCTTTGGGCTATTTTGAATACATCTATAAACATATATTTACAAGATTTTACATGGACATAGATTTTTGTTTTCTTGGATATATACCTAGGAGTAAAATTGTTGAGTCAAATGGTAACTCTGTGTTTAATTGTTTGAGGAACTGCCAGGCTATTTTTCCAAAGAGGCTGTACTATTTTATATTCTCAGCAGTGTATGAGGCTGCTTGTTTACTTTTTACACCTGTATCTTAAAAATTTATTAGGAGCATGCATTACTGTTATAACTAAAAAGAAGTATTACACTGCTTATCAGACTAACAGTAATGACTCGATTTCTTACTTTTGTGCTGTTAGTATAACTACCACTGTGGGGCCCATATTTTGCAAGTCAGGTTAGGTTCTATAATGAACCCTGAATATTTCCTAAGGATTGGTCACATCTGCGGGGTGTGTGTGTGTGTGTGTGTGTGTGTGTGTGTGTGTTTTAAACAATACCTAGACTGGTCTAATGCTCTTTCTAGTTTTAAAAGGAACCTTCAGCAAATACTTGATTCTGATTGGTTGCACAATTAACTGTGATCTTGGCTTTTTCTTACGGATTTGGAATTCCTATAGCAGTTTTAACTTTTCTCAGATACTTAAAGTAGCGCCTCTTATTTGAACTATTTTAACTATTTCCTATCTCCTCTAGACTATAAATTGTTTAATCTCCCTTTGCTACAACATCTAGGCCTCTACCTAGACCTGTGAATTATACACTAGGATATCTTTCACATACTTAGGCTTTTATCTTTACTGCTTCCATTCTAAATCAAGCCACTAGTCTCTTACTGTACTTGTTTCCTGGTTCTCTTCTTTATCCTTTTTCTCTTTTAATCTATTCACCCCACAGCAACCAGGGTGATCTTAAAATCAAATCATGCCACTCTGCTATTAAAAAACCTGTCAGTGGCTCCCTGTTGTATTTAGACTGTATTTTAAACTTACTACTATTCACATGATTTTTCCTTGTGCATTTCTCCAACTTCAAGTTGTGCCACTCTTCCTTCTGATTCAGTACAGTTTAGCTGCACTGGTTTTCTCCTTTTAGTTCTTCAGAATTATCAAGGTCTTTTCTTTCTGAGGAACACATACAGTTCCCTGTATTAGAAACTGGCCTTGTCCCACAGAGTAGTATTTTCTGACCACTTGATCTAAAGTAGGTCTTCTGTACCCCCAAACCCCATTCTCCGTCTCGGCATCCCATTTGCTTCCTTTATCACATTCGGCACAATTTGTAATTATTACCATCTTTTTCTGTCTTCTGCAATGGTATATTAAGTTGTATTAATGCAGAACTAACACAGTGTCATACTGTTGAACACAGTAGATTATTGGTAAAATCTTTTTTTTTTTTGAGACCAAGTCTCACTCTGTCGCCCAGGCTGGAGTGCAGTGTGCGATCTTAGCTCGCTGTAACTTCCACCTCCTGGGTTCAAGCAGTTCTCGTGCCTCAGTCTCCTGAATAGCTAGGATTATAGGTGAGTAGCTAGGATTATAGGTGGCTGCAACCACACCCGGCTAATTTTTGTATTTTTAGTAGAGACGAGGTTTCACCATGTTGGCCAGACTAGTCTCAAACTCCTGACCCAGACGATCCACCCGCCTTGGCCTTCCAAAGTGCTGGGTTTACAAGCATAAGCTACCATGCCTGCCCAGTTACTGGTAAATTTTGACTGAAGTGCTGAACAACATTTGGTATAATTTCTATTTGGTATAGAAATGGAAGGCCTTTCTGGGTGAAGACTATGTTTAAATTGACTGAGACTTTTAATGCTAAGTGGCAAATCTTTGTCTTGGTATTTCTGTACTCATTAAAAAATTAGAGTAGGTCAGGTATGGTGGCTCACTGTTATCTCAGCACTTTGGGAGGCTGAGGCAGGCAGATCACTTGAGACCAGAAATTTGAGACCAGCCTGGCCAAAATGGTGAAACCCTGTCTCCATGAAAAATAGAAAACTTAGCTGGGTGTGGTAGCACATGCCTGTAATCCCTGCTACTTGGGAGGCTGAGGCACAAAAATTGTTTGAACCCTGGAGGCGGAGGTTACAGTGAGCTGAGATTGCACCATTGCACTCCAGCCTGAGTGATAGAGTGAGACTGTGTCTCAAAAAAAAAAAAAAAAAAGTCAAAGGGGGGACGGGGCCCAGGTGCGGTGGCTCATGCCTGTAATCCCAGCCATATGAGAAGCCGAGACAGGCGGATCTTGAGGTCAAGAGATCAAGACCATCCTGGCCAACATGGTGAAACCCCATCTCTACTAAAAATACAACAGTTATCTGGGCGTGGTGGCTCGTGCCTGTAGTCCCAGCTACTCGGGAGGCAGAGGCAGGAGAATCAATTCTCTTAGGTATATACCCAGGAGTGGAACTAACGGGAAGTATGATGACTCTACAACTTTTTTAGGAACTGCAAACTTTTCCTCAGAGGTTGTATACTTTATATCCCTGCCAGCAATGTTATGGGGGTTTCACCTTAATATTCTACCTACATTTGACATTTAGTATCTTCCTCACCGGAATTATATTTTGTTTAATAGTTTTGTAAAATATGTCAAATTCACTTCCATTTAAATTGTTTAAGATACAGCAGTTCGAATGTGTCTATGATGCTATCATTAGAAATAAAACACAAATACCTTTTGCATAATAGGACAGTTTTTTTTTTTTTTGGAGATGGAGTTTCGCTCTTGTTACCCAGGCTAGAGTGCAATGGCGCGATCTCGGCTCACCGCAACCTCTGCCTCCTGGGTTCAGGCAATTCTCCTGCCTCAGCCTCCTGAGTAGCTGGGATTACAGGCACATGCCACCATGCCCAGCTAATTTTTTGTATTTTTAGTAGAGACGGGGTTTCACCATGTTGACCAGATGGTCTCGATCTCTTGACCTCGTGATCCACCTGCCTCGGCCTCCCAAAGTGCTGGGATTACAGGCGTGAGCCACCGCGCCCGGCCAGGACAGTTTTTAAAAAGTAATTCAGTATGTTTTTTGAAAAGGGTTTTTTTTTACAACAGTATCCAGTTCTTTTAATAAGTTCATACCCTCAAGAATAATTTCTTTGCCTTTGCCCCTTCCTTTTTAGTTAATTCCAGCAAGTGCCTTTTTGCACATCTTTACCTTCCTATCTAAAAATAGCACTTCTGTTACCCCTCTCACCTAACCCTGCTCTATTTTCTTTGCAGCAGTTGCCTACTGCCTAACATTAGTTATCTTTTTCTTTGTTTCTAATGAGGAAGACCAACAATAAAATCAAATTCCATGAATTTTTGTTCACAGTTGTCTCCCCAAAGTCTACAATAATGCCTGGAGTGTAGTAAATATTGAATAAATATTTATTTAAAACAATGAATAAATGAGATAATTTGACACTAGTTTCAGTTCTTGAGCTAGGCTGAATCACAAGAGTTTGGTTTGGTTGGAAGAGTGATAAGAATGATGACTATAGTTTGGTTTGTTACTGAACCATAAGGTTCTTCCTTATCCTTCCAGCCCCTATAAAATGGCCTATCCAAAACCCCTGTCCTTAGTCATCTTAGCCTCTCCATTTATACTTGCTCCTGCATTTGGCTTTAATGCCATTCACACACTGATGTCTCTCACATTTATGTTTATATCTCTAGGCTCCATCTTCCCGATTTCCAGTCTGGTTTAACTAGCAATTTACTTGGCATCATTGTTTGGATATCTGATAGGTTCTTAAATATAATGTGTCTAAAATGGAAACTTGAATTTCTTGTTCCTTCTCTGTACAGCTGTCTCTGCATGGCACAAGAACAATCAATTTTTCTTACAGTGCCCCTCATCAATAAATAGAAAATTCTTGCTTCCAGTTGCCGAAACAAAAAGCTTGACTTCTTTTCTCTCCTGTTTAATTCATCAGCTCAGATCCTATGGGCAGTATTTTCAAAGTATATCCAGAATCGGTAACCATTCTACCACTTTCATCTCTACTACCTTTTCAATGCTATATTGTCTCTTGCTGGCATTATTGATGCCTTCTAATTGGTCTTCCTTTGCTCCTTACCCCCAATAGCCTTGACTCTTCCCTACCCAACAGCCAGAATGATTGTTTTTTTTTTTTTTTTTTTTTGAGATGTCACCTGGGCTGGAGTGCAGTGGCACGATCTAGGCTCACTGCAACCTGTGGGTTCACACCATTCTTCTGCCTCATTCTCCCAAGTAGCTGGGGTTACAGGCACACACCACTACGCCTGGCTAATTTTTTGTATTTTTAGTAGAGACTGGGTTTCACTATGTTGGCCAGGCTGATCTTGAACTTCTGACCTCATGATCCACCTGCCTTGGCCTCCCAAAGTGCAGAGATTACAGGCATGAGCCACCACGCCCAACCCAGAATGAATGATTCTTTAAGTCATTGCCTGCCACTCCTCTGCTCAAAATGCCTCAACATGATCTAGGCCTTGCTGCTGCTTTGATGTTCTGTTCCCTTGCTTACGTTGCCCTTAAAAGAGTTTTATGCTGCACATTGAAACCCAAGCTCCCTAAAATATCCTCTGTTAGAGAAGTTTAGCACACAGAAATGTTGGTTTTGCATGAGATTATTCAAAGAGGGACTTACTCTTTGTATAAGCCCATCTTTGGGTTTCTAGTTGGATTTTCTTCTCTCCTTTTTTGTTCTTATAAAACCAAGTAAAGGTATTAGTACAGATTATAAGTTTTTAGAAGAGCATTTAATATTTGGGTAATAAGGCACGTTTTTCATTTTTGTTCATAAGTCAGTTTGGTGTCCTCAGATGGGGAATCCATTTTGAATTTAGAGATAACCACAAAAACATCCTAAAATACTACAAGAATAATGCTTTTGTATTTGCAAGTTAACTATTTTTTTGAGACAGGGTCTTGCTCTATTGCCCAGGCTGTAGTGCGGTGGTATAATCACAGAACACTGCAGCCCCAACCTTCCAGGCTCAATCGATCCTCCCACCTCAGCCTCCTGAGTAGCTGGGACTATAGGCATGTGCTGCTGTGCCCAGCTATTCCCCCCCAACCCCTCCCCACCTTTTTCTTTTTTTCTTTTTTTTTTTGGTAGAGACAGGGTTTCGCTCTGTTGCTCAGGTTGTTCTCGAACTCCTGAGCTCAGGCCATCTGCCTCAGCCTCCCAAAGTGCTGGGATTATAGGCATAAGCCATCTTGCCTGGCCTGCAGGTTGATTTTTTTAATTGTTGCTTTATTCATCCAAGTTTTATATTTTTTGTTTTACTGTGAACGTTAGGAATGTTAGCCTTTGATACTGTTTTGGCAGAAACAGGTTAAGACTAACAGGATTTTTACGAAGAAATTTGTCAAATTAGGATTTGACTAGTGGGAATTGGCTGGGTGATATTCAACTTTTTCTTGCTAATTCTGATCAGCTTCTTAGGCCTGTGCATATACAATACCTTTATTAGGGTATGGCCAATTAGGGGAAAAACTATTGCCAATTTTGCCTCCCCCCTCCTTTTTTTTTTTTTTTTTTTTTTTAAAGACCTCACCATAAGGGAAAGAAGAGAGCCTTGTTGGACACTGAAGAAGGGACGGGGATTTCTCCTCCTAATCTGGGCCTCCTGTCATGGTAAGTACAAGGAAATAAGAGTGTAAAAAAAAAAAACCCTCTGTCCTGGCAATTAAGTAAACACTAATAAATTCATACTTAACCATTTTTGTTTTTGTTAGAAACTATTTCTTTTTCTTTCCCAGATCTCGTCTCCTTTCTTTTATTGTTTACTTAGTAGTAATAATTACAGAGTACTCCAATATACAGAGCAGTTTCATTTCTATTAACTTTAATTCTGTGAGCTAGATATTGTCTCTTATTTTTCAGTCAGCAAGTAAATGGAATCAAGACTAAAACATAAGTTTTTGGACTCCAGGTTTTTAATTCCTTTTCTAGGAAGTAGCATGTAGTGAAAACTTTGTGTGTGTGTGTGTGTGTGTGTGTGTGTGTGTGTGTATGTGTGTGTGTAGGCAAATTGTAAGATGGTCATCTGCACAATTAAAATTTTAAAAACATCGACAGAAATTATATTGTGTACAACATAATGTTTTGAAATATGTATACCTTGTGGAATGGCTAAATCAAGCTAATTAACATATGCATTACTTCACATAGCATATATGCTTTATGAATTTATCTTTCTGGATAGAAGCAATTCCCTACCTTCCCTGTTCTGTCTCTTTAAGGCAGTATTTTGATCCCATAGTAGGTGGAGCAGCCCTGCACACCCACTCCTGTATCTTTAACCAGAAAAAGAATTTAATGGACAGTTTAATGATTTACGGGCCATTTCGGGTCCAGCTCAAGCAGAGAAGATGGAGCAACAAGCCAGCCATGTTTTCATCAATCCTGAGGAAATGTAAACAGTGCTTCAAGGCTTAAAAAAAATGGTCCTCTGTAATATTGTCCTTCTACCTTGTGATGTTTCCTAGATCCAAACTCTGTTTTATGCTGATGCACAGATAAGGAATTGAAAAGACTGTTAATTTCAAGCTTCATTAGGGCCATGTATGGAAAATGCTTTTCAAAATTAAAAAGTAAAACAAACTAGTTGTGCAGAAATGTCATATTAAAAGAAAGAGAAAGGTGACTCCATTTATCTTAAAGGCATGCCAGTTTTTTCTTTGTGGGCATTACAACTTTATGATTTATACCTAAACATTGGTGAACTTTTGCTGTTATTTTCTTGATTATATTTTATTTTATTGGTTTTCCCACAGAGTTTTTAATGAATTCAAAAAGTGCTTGTCTAGTATTTTATCCAGTGCTAATGAATAACAATGAGGCTTATGAAAGCAGCTCTGTTCTGTATTGAGGGTTTGTTCTTCATTGTATACCACATAGCTAGTAGCAGTGTGGTCCTCTTCCTGGTCCTGCTGGGCTCTCCGTGGTGCCTAGCAGAGTCTCCCTGGTGTTCTCCGTGGCCTGGTGCTGTAGACAACGCTGAGGAGTTGCTTCTGTGTGTACTAGTGGGGAGTAGCATGGCCATGTATGTATCTTTTGTATTTGTGTAATTTCTCATAAAGTAGTATTATAACAAGTTTTTACAAATTCTCATTTATAATTCTACCACCAGAACCCATGGTTGTATTCCTTTTTCTTTTGAGACAGTGTCTTACTCTGTCACCCAGGCTGGAGTGCATTGGTGCAATCTGGGCTCACTGCAACCTCTGCTTACTGGGTTCAAGTGATTCTTGTGCCTCAGCCTCCCAAGTAGCTGGAATTATAGGCGCTTGCCACCATGCCGGGCTAATTTTTGTATTTTCAGTAGAGATGGGGTTTTGCCACGTTGGCCAGGCTGGTCTTGAACTCCTGACCTCAGGTGATCCACCTGCCTCAGCCTCTCAAAGTGCTGAGATTACAGGCATGAGCCAACATGGCCATCTGGGGTTATATTCCTTTCTAACTAGTTCATGTCTCATATATATGTTTTATATAGTTAGAATGATAAAATAAGTTTCTATTTTGCTTATTTCACTAAATGAATTAAACACTCTCCCATGTTAATTCCTTGAATTCCTAATGATCATTTTACTAGCTACATAACATTTTGCAAGTTGTTGAACCACTGATTTTAATTATATACTGTATTGAAGCACTTAGAGTATGTCCTTAATCCTTAGTTTTTGTATAGACAATTCAGGAACATTGAACATTCTTTTTGTTTTTAATGTAAACCTCTGTACTAATTTGAGAGTAACATTTTCCCTTGTTTTTTTATACTCTTAAAAGTTTTTAAATGAGATTGGAGTCTGTCTTTGAGAGGTTAAGCATTAGCAAAATATATTTTCATGTTTTATTGTGGAAAATCTCCAGCCTATACAGAGAGAAGAGTACAGTGCACTCATATACACATCATTCAGCTGCAGTAATCATAAATTCATCACTATTCTTGTTTCATTTGACTTCTTTGCCTCCACTCCTTTGGCAATAATCCCAAGCATTTTATTAAGGGAAATGTATTTTTTATCTTTTAATACCAGTCTTAAGAATATGACTGGAAATGACACCAGGACTGGTAATTATTCACTTCTGTGCTTTGCAAACACAAACACTAGACATGAATTCAGTTAATAGGATTAATTGACTCATTAATTGACTGATTAATTAATCATCAGTCTCTCCTTTGCATGTACTTTATTACTATTTTTGAAATGGAGTTTGACTTTTGTTGCCCAGGCTGGAGAGCAATGGAATGATCTCGCTCACTGCAAACTCCACCTCCTGGGTTCAAGCAATTCTCTTGCCTTAGCCTCCCAAGTAGCTGAGATTACAGGCGCACCATCCCCAGCTAATTTTTGTATTTTAGTAGAAACGGGGTTTCTTCATGTTGGTCAGGCTGGTTTTGAACTCCTGACCTCAGGTGACCCACCTGCCTCAGCCTCCCAAAGTGCTGGGATTTCAGGTGTGAGCCACTGTAGCCGGCCTTTTCTATGTACTTTAAATATTCATCTCTATTGTTGACTTCTGCTCTGAGGTGTATACTTTCCTCTCTTAACTGCAGAGTTTAGCCAATAGCAGAAACGAGCCTGGAACTATGGTGACTGGCCCTTTTTCAGTATTTTGTAGATGACCCAACTGACTTTATGGAGGTGGGTGGAGACTATGAAGTGCCACATGCCACAGTGCCTGGTGTTCCTCAGCAATACCGGGAAATTGATGACATGGAATACATCTTTCTTATTAAAGTTACTGCTTTTATAGCCTAGGAGAAATTTGTTTCCAAAACTCCTACCAGACCAACATTTCCTAGTTTGTCTCCTTCCAACTTCTTACCTTATTAACCATCTCCAGTTTGGCCTCCTTCACCTATGAAACTCACAGAAACTGTAATAAATTCAGGCTAATTCAACTGTCAGATTCAACTGTTTAGCCACAGGGGATCACTGGTCCTCTAGATTCAATCAGTCCTAATGTTAAGTCCTTGGGGATTAAATGAATTTTTGTGTATAAGGGGAG
Organism: Aotus nancymaae; assembly: GCF_030222135.1. NCBI lineage: Eukaryota > Metazoa > Chordata > Mammalia > Primates > Aotidae > Aotus > Aotus nancymaae. Next base: position 4,848,361 of record NW_026988491.1, read on the forward strand.
AAAAGTTCTGAAGCTTTACAGGTAATGTGAACTGAGATAGTAGCTTTTAGAAAGAGCATTGGTTTGATTATGAAAAATAAGTACTTTATGTTCTTGCCTTGCTGGCCCAGTTCTCAGTTGTTTTGTGTTGAAAATCATCCCATTTTTAGTTTTCAGTAGCTACTTTGGTGATATATATTGGTCTGGATTAGCACCCTGGTGAGTGTGCCAGCAAGAGTGAATAGGTAAATGGCTTCTTTTTATTCTTTAAAAGCCTGCTGCATTATTTTCTGTTGCTAAAAGTCAACAGAAAACTAGATCAAGGAATCACTTAATTAGGTACCTCTGTAAAATGACCTTACAGAGAATAAAAGTTTAGGCCTTACACATTTATGTGAGGTAAAAAGCTAGTTAATGTGATGGTGAGCAGATATGTTAAAAGTATACTTTTATGTAAGATTTTGCTCCCCTTCATGTTTATTTAGTGTTTCCCTACTATCCCCTATTGGTTTATGAGAAACATCTCCCTAAATTCAATATTCTTCACATCTTTCATTCTGTCTCTCTTTTTGGAGACAGGATTTCACTCTGTTGCCCAGGCTGGAGTGCAGTGGTGTAATCATGGCTCACTTTTCATAGATTATTCTTTCATAGATTGTTAGCACTAGGAGAATAGTTTTAGGAATAGCCTGACTTTTGGAGTGAAGTAGCTTAATTGGTATTTAGTATTAGAGTATGGTAGAGAAGCAGCTCTGAAACTCTTTGGTCTCCAGACCTCTTTTTACATTCTTAAATTATTGAGGTAATTCTAAGAGGGTTTGTTTTTGTGGGTTATATCTATTTATACCATATTAGAAATTAAAACTGAGAAATATTTAAAATGGTTATAAATTCATTTAAAAGTAAAAATAAACCAATTATATGGTAGCATAAATAACATTTTTTGATGAAAAATAACTATTTTTTCCTCATCCAAAGATAATTAGTATAAATAAAAGCGTTAACATTTTTGCAAATCTCTTTAATACTTGGCTTAATAGATGACAGCTGGATTCTCATATCTATTTCTGCATTCAGTCTGTTACAATGTTTTCTTTGAAATATGTGAAGACAATGCAGCCTCAGGCAGATATGTAGTTAGAAAAGTAATTACAAAAAGGAAGAGTATTTTAAGTTTTCCCAGATAATTTATTTTTCTTTAATACTACACCAAAACTTGATAAGTGGTGTGTGTTTTGTTGTTGTTGTTTTTGAGACAGGGTCTTGCTCTGTTGCCCAGGCTGGAGTGTAGTGGTGCAATCACAGCTCACTGTAGCCTTCTACCTCCTCAGGTGCAGGTGATCCTCCCACCTCAGCCTCTTCAGTATCTGGGACTACAGATGCGTGCCACTGTGCCCAGCTAATTTCTCTATTTTTTGTAGAGAGGGTTTCACCGTGTTGCCCAGGCTGGTCTTAAACTCCTGGGCTCAGGCGATCTGCTCACTATAGCCCCCTAAAGTGCTGAGATTACAGGCACTGTAGCTCCCCCAAAGGGAAATGATTACAGGCATGAGCCACCATGCCTACCCAGTGGTGGTTCTTTAAAGGTTAGTTGCAATGTAGAATCTGAAATCGTATCAGTGAACTTTTTGTATTATATTACATTAAAACCACTGGTCTTTCACTTGGAATGAATCTTTATCCACGTATCATTTTGCAACCTCATGCACTGGTCATTAGGAAAATAATGGGTTCAATGAATGAGGCAGATCTTTAAAAATTGACATATTTTGTTACAGTTTTTTTTTTTTTAATCACACTTGGTAATATCTCCACTTTAATGATAAAAGTCCTAAGTATTGGGAAGCTATAAAGTTCGTGGTGGGAGTTGACAGGTTTTCCAAAATCTAATTTTTTTGTTTGTTTTTTCCAAAATCTAATTTTTGCACAAAAGCTTTATTATTGGCATCTAATACTATCTTTTGTTGTTAGTTTTTTTCCTAATACGGTCTTTTGGGAAAAAGATCTGCCAGATGCCCAAGTCTGCATTATCATATTTTTTCTATCAGTTGTTCTTCCAGTTAAGAATGGTATTTAGTGAAAAAAATGGCTAGTCCATCTAATTGAAACATTTGTACCAAGTGCTTTACTTTATGACACCGTTATACTGCACCATGCATCAGAGGTGTTGTACTTTTATTTCCTCTGTAAAACAGACTTCTACTTAAGGGTAAGGATTTAATAAATAGAATTTATAATATCTCTTTGCTTTATCAAGGTCATTCTTAGGAAATTGGTACCACAGCCTCGATTATGCTAAGGTACCAGCAGTTTTACCTAGCAGTTATTTTTTTCACTATTAGTATAGATGGCAATACACTGAAGAAAGGCAAATAATATCTTAATATTACTGGGAAGGTTTTTACCTCACAGGACCCCTGTAAGCATCTCAGATTCTGTGGACTTCATTTTGAGAAGAATACTAGTAGAGTATTACCATTTTATGATGATTGCTGTTGTAAAACCTTAAGTGTTGTTTATAGATAAGAAGAAAAGCTCTTTCGGGGGAGAGGATTTACAAAATTATTGGAATTGTGTTAAGTAGTGTATACAGAAGTGACCAGTAACCATTGGTTATAATTCTTAATGCTGTCAGCTGAACATGATGTAGCTTTTGTTCTTTTAAAAATTGCTTTGTAGGGTCGGGCTTGGTGACTCATGTCTGTAATTCCAGCACTTTGGGAGGCTAAGGTCGAAGGATCACTTGAGCCCAGGAGTTTGAGACCAACCTGGGTAACATAATGAGACCTTGTCTGTAGTAAAAATAAAAAAATTAGCCTGGCATGGTGGTGTGCGCCTGTGGTCTCATTTACCTGGGAGGCTAAGGCCAGAGGATCACTTGAGCCCAGGAGTTGGAGGTTACAGTTAGCTGTGATTGTGCCGCTACACTCCAACCTGGGTGACAGAGCAAAACCCTGACTTAAAAAAGTTGCAATATAAACAGATTCTATTATAATTTAGTCAGGCTTTCTAATAGATGACAGTTCTCTCATGTCTTCCTATACCATAAAAATTCATAATGCAAAATATTTTAATACAAAGTATAATTCAATTCACATGCCATCTAGATGAGAATTTATTGCTTTGCCTTGTGAAGTTGTCTTAACAGAAATCTATTTTGTAATATAAGGCAGAATAAATGAAAGATCAACTTGGGAAATTGAGTTCTTAAGCATACTTATTCTTAGAAATTGTTTTCAAGCTTTCTATTATGAAAATTTCACATATAACTAGAGTAGACACAATAATATAGATAATAAACTCACATCCAGTTTCATGAATTATTAATTCATAGATAGTCCTATTTCACTCATGTCCGACTTCCTCCTTATTCCTGCCCCAGTTATTTTGAAGCAAATTTCAAATGTCACCTTTCATTTTTAAATATTTCAGTATGTATCTCTCAAAGAATTTAAGATCATAACTTAAAAGAGAAAAAAGCATTATATCTTGGTTTCTCTTAAAAATAATGTAGGGCTGGGCACAGTGGCTCATATTTGTTATCTCAGCATTTTTGGAAGCTGAGGCAGCTGGGTCACCTGAGTTCAGGAGTTAGAGACCAAGCTGGCCAACATGGCAAAACCTTGTCTCTACAAAAATACTAGCCAGGTGTTGTGGCATGCAACTGTAGTCCCAGCTACTCAGGAGGCTGAGGCAGGACAACTGATTGAACTCGGGAGGCTGAGATTGCAATGAGCCGAGATTGTACCACTGCCTGGGTGACAGAGACTCTGTCTCAAAAAAAAAAAAGGTATTAACAACCTGTTAGTGCCTAACAGAAATATTCTAACCTCTTTGACATTTTTTTTCATCAATGTGCTTTCAGACTAGATATACCTGATGTATTGGATAAAACACTTTTTATTGTTTCCTTGAGCTTTTCTGCCTGTTCACCTTGATCTTGTACTTTGTGATTATGCTAGTAGTCATGGCAGAAAAAAACACATATGAATGACTAGAAGCTTTGAAATTATTTTAAGGTTTTGGACTTTTCCAGGATGAAGAGACTCGGCATAGCCTTGAGTGCATCCAAGCCAATCAGATCTTTCCTAGGAAGCAGCTGATCCGAGAGGATGAGAATCTTCAGGTAATTACAGACCACTTTTAAATGTAACATATTTATTTAGGATTAACTACATAGCAGAGTTAATGGATTGAAGTGTAATGTATTTCTCTGTGTGTGTGTGTGTATATATATATATATATATTTTTTTTGAGACGGAGTCTTGCTCTGTCTCAAGGCTGGAGTGCAGTGGCATGATCTCGGCTCACTGCAACCTCTGCCTCCCAGGTTCAAGCAATTCTCCTGCCTCAGTCTCCTGAGTAGCTTGGACTATAGGCATGTGTCACCACATCCAGCTAATTTTTGTGTTGTTAGTAGAGACAGGCTTTCACCATGTTGGCCAGGATGGTCTCGATTTCTTGACCTTAAGATCCACCCACCTTGGCCTCCCAAAGTGCTGGGATTACAGGCGTAAGCCACAGTGCCCAGCCTATTTTTTTTTTCTTAAACCATATATGTAGTAGAAATGCAAGCTGAAAAACGTCTCATTTTAGCAAGACTTATTTCCTGAGAACCCACTATTTAAGATGATCTTCTCTGTATCATTCCTTTAGTAGTTCAGAATTTGAATAACTAGATACATTTGAATTAAGTGGGTATAAACCCATCCTCTTTAGTTTCCTTACCTACTTATGTTCTGTGTTTTCAACTTCAGTGGCAGAGGATTTACCATCTATTTAGCTAACTGATGTTTGAAGCCTTTTTTTTTTAACTGCTTCAGAAATCTGAAGGGTTTCTTCCATTTCAAAGGTTCCTTTCCTTGAACTTCATGGAGAGAGCACAGAGTTTGTGGGCCGAGCAGAGGATGCCATCATTGCCCTTTCCAATTACAGACTTCACATCAAGTTCAAGGAGTCTCTTGTTAATGTAAGTGATTACCAACTGTTCTCCCTCTAAGATAGATGGAGAAAGGAAGTAGCAAAACGTAATGTTCTCAAAGAAAGGAGAGGCATACATAATTGGGAGTAAAAGCATTGTGTGCTTTGCTTTTCTCACTTAATTTAGCACTCAAGGAACACTAGGTTAGCAAGCAACTCTTATGCTTGATTTAAAATGATGTGTGTAGTTGTCAGTTGAGGTGTCCATTGTTTAGTTAACAGTGAATGATGTGTACTAAGTAATGCTGTATCATTAAGCTTTATAAAGGTATAAAGGCTGAATAGGCTTTTATTCCTCAATCTTTAGTAGTTACCAACAGCCTGAGTTGAGATAATTCCCTGGGCCTTAATGTCAAATGATGAGATGTACTTTGAGCTCACTGCAGACTCTCATTTCGGCATGAAGTTACTCTAATGACTTCTTGGTGGTATAAGTATAGATGTTAAGTATAATGTTTATTTGCATAATGGACTATGTATTACTGAAATAAAGGAAGGCTCTTGATTCTCAAGAGTACATTTACCCTTTTCAGTTATGAATGTCCTCTCAGTGAACTGTTTCTTCCAGTGCTCTGCTATCTTTAGTCTTAAATGAAACCAACAAAGGCCTAAAAATTTATGTACTTACACCAAATGCCTTCTTCCTTCTATATTTGGCCAGTGTGGTGGCTTTCTACACTTCACTTATAGCACAGAAAAATGTATTATGACATGTTAAAACAGCTCAGGACTATAATTTCATGCAGATTGTATTTTGGGTTCATTTTGGGATTCTTTGAAATCTTTTGAGTACATTTGTTTTACTCAGCAGTTCAAAAAGAAAAAAGACTCATTGGCTGTCAATTTTTTTTTTTTTTTTTTGGTAGTTGACATTTATTTCTTGTTATTATTCTGGCTGTTATTATCATTTATGTCCTGGAGCAGTTTCGGCCTGAATCCCTTCTGGCTTCTAGATTTGGGCCATGATGATAGCAGTTACATCAGTTTTCTGTCTATCAGCTAAAGATACACACCAGATTCATTAAGGAAAGAGGCAATGCTGTTCTTTCATACTATGTAGCACTTTGTTCAGAAGGGTCCCCTTGGATTTGATTAGTTGTGATGGGGAGGGGAAAGGGAGGAAACACCTATAAAATCCCAGCAACCGAAAATTCCCCACCAGCTACTGTGGAAGTAATTATAGTAACGTTTAGTAGAACTTCCCTATTTGTGTTCTTTCAGCATTTGAATGCCTGGAATAAATTATAATTAAATTGCAGGCCAGGCGTGGTGGCTTATGCCTGTAATCCCAGCACTTTGGGAGGCCAAGGCGGTTGGATCACAAGGTCAGGAGTATGAGACCAGCCTGGCCAACATGGTGAAACCCTGTCTCTACTAAAAATACAAAAATTAGCAGGTCGTGGTGGCGCATGCCCGTAGTCCTAGCTACGCAGGAGGCTGAGGCAGGAGAATCGTTTGAACCCGGGAGGCAGAGGTTACAGTGAGCCAAGATTCGCACCACTGCACTCCAGCCTGGGAGACAGAGTGAGACTCCTATATAGTTTGATATCATTGCATTTTCTTATATCATCCTGTATTTATCAGTTTATTGGTTGATGGCCAGATATTTCAGAGATATTTGTAGATCTATTTGGGAATAAGGTCTGCTGGAAAGAAAGCATGAAACTGATCATATCATTTATCAGCTTAAAGCCCTTCAGTGTTTCTTCACTACTTCTCTGATGAAGATCAAATTATTATTATTATTATTATTTTTATTTTTGAGACGGAGTTTCGCTCTTGTTACCCAGGCTGGAGTGCAATGGCGCAATCTCGGCTCACTGCAACCTCCGCCTCCTGTGTTCAGGCAATTCTCCTGCTTCAGCCTCCTGAGTAGCTGGGATTACAGGCACACGCCACCATACCCAGCTAATTTTTTGTATTTTTAGTAGAGACGGGGTTTCACCATGTTGACCAGGATGGTCTCGATCTCTTGACCTCGTGATCCACCTGCCTCAGCCTCCCAAAGTGCTGGGATTACAGGCATGAGCCACCGTGCCCGGCCAAGATCAAATTATTTAGCACAGCATGAGGCTGTTTGGTCCCTACCACGTTGTCAACATCCCTCCTTTCCCCATTCTCACGTTTTTTTTTTTTTTTTAAACTTGTAAAAGCAGCCTCCTTGTACTATTCAGCCATACCTCACACCTCTGTGTTCTCTTTTCTTTTCCGCCCAGGAACTTCTTTTCATCTGTCAAAATTTAGTTTAGATGATAACTTCTTCTGTGAAGCCTCTTAGTCCCAGTTCCCTCTATGACAGTTACAGTCTTTCTCGTGTCTTCTATATCTGGAACATTCTTTTACAACATATACCAAATAGGTTGTAATTTTTGTATCTTCAAGATCCAGCGTGTCACCTGGTGCCACTATATTCAGTAAATATTAAATGAATTGAAATTAATGTGCGTTTGAAGTGGTCATTAGACCCTTTCTCCCCTTTTGGTTTTAAAGCTCATTTTAAAACAGTACGTTTCTATGAATAGGCTGTGTCTGAATTGTTTCTAAGGGTAACTGTGTGAGTAGGTTGTTGACTGGAATTGTTGATCCCCCCACTGTGATTAAGATATAATACTTAAGGAAATTTGCCACTGTTCTTTCTTTTGATCCATTTTCTTAACCTGAAAGTGTTTTCTCTGTTAGCATTACAACCCTCTTAAGGCATAGAGCCTACATGTTGCTTAAAAAGTTCAGGGTAGGCCAGGTGTAATGGCACATGCCTGTAATCCCAGCACTTTGGAAGGCTGAGGCAGGTGGATCACCCGAGGTTGGGAGTTTGAGCCCAGCCTGGCCAAAATGGTGAAACCCCGTCTCTACTAAAATACAAAAATTAGCTGGGCATGGTGGTACATGCCTGTAACTGCAGCTCCTCGGGAAGCTGAGACAGGAGAATCACTTGAACCCAGGAGGCAGAGGTTGCAGTGAGCTGAGATCACACCATTGCACTCCAGCCTGGACGACAGAGGGAGACTCTCTCTTTAAAAAAAAAAAAAAAAAAGCTCAAGATAATGGCTTTGTACAGAAAAATGATTGCAGTGATTTTAAAAATTTCAGATTGAGAGAGACTAGAATTCCTCCATAAAAATAATTTGATCACAGTTAGTGCTAAGATTCCTGGAACCTGAAACCTGGGGTTACTTAGGAAATAAGGATTCCTCCTGCATCAGGTCCTGGATGGAGATCAGATAGTTGGTAGTGGTATTGTCCCAACTTCAGCAGATAAGTATTTCAATAAAATATGTACATTTCAATAAAATGTTAGATCAGGAGGCCCCCCGCTTAAAGGTTATTTTATCTAAATCAAACACATTTAAACCATCAAAGCCCAAATGTACCAGTGTATGTTGTGGCATACTCCCAGTTTGCATCATTTTATTTACTTAAGTCGAAATACTTATTACTTTAGAAAATGACTTACCATTAAGTTTTAATTAGCTACCTTATATCATATATTCCCTTTTAATTTCATAGCACATTGAATAAAATGTGTCTGTAGATTTTGATACCATAAACATCATTACCTTAATTCATATATTCACTGAATATCAAGTTCCAGTTCCTATGGTAAAGAATCTCTGTAGTAGAGTTCATGTGTAGCATTTAAGGTATGAATTGCTCCTATTCTGTGCTTTTTCCAAATAATTATTATATATTTACAGATATAGTTCTTTGAAGCTTAGATAATTTATAAACAAGTATTCAAGTAGAATTCATGAAAGTTTAAAAATTTTTTTTTTGTGTGTGTATAATTTAATAGACTGCTTCTCAATCTGCTGCTTCTGAAATCCCAGTAAGTAGCATGAGAATCCTAGGCGGTTGCTGCACCTGTGCTTGGAGCAAATTGGTTTTGAGTGTTACATGCTCACCTTGCGTATCAGCAGAATGTTTCCCTTCTGCATGAGTCTTTTTCCTCTTACTGGACAAAATTCTAGTTGTATGCTACTATGAGAATAATTTATAGGGTAAGGAAAAAGACTTACAGTTTGTACATAAGCAGATGGAATTGTGACCTTCAAAAAAATGTAGATCAAGTTTCTATTAGAAATAATTTGTAAAATCAACACTAGTTTTTTTTTTTTGGTTTTTTTTTTTTTTTTTTTTGTGGGGGAGATGGAATTTCACGCTGTCTCCCAGGCTGAGTTCAGTAGCACAGTCTTGGCTCACTGCAGCCTTAGCCTCCTTGGCTCAAGTTATCCTCCCACCTCAGTATCTCAAAGTGTTGGGACTACAGGTGTTAGCCACCACACCCTGCTGCAAAAGAGATTATTGTTAACACTTAATGCACTTTGGTCTAGCATTCATGTAACAGTGGGAGCCTTTGAAACCAGTGCTGGAGGCTTGTAAATTGTCAAAGGTTAGTTTGAGTCTTAAACCAATGACGGTCTTCTTCTGGTGCTTAGTGGGTTTTCTGTTGTTCTTTGTTTTTTTTGAGACATGGTCTTATTCTGTCGCCCAGGTTGGAGTGCACTGACGCCATCATGGCCTCACCTTCCTGCGTTCAGGTGATCCTCCCACCTCAGGCTTCTGAATAGCTGGGACTACAGACATGTGCCACTATATTCAGTTAATTTAATTTAATTTTTTGTAGAGACGGTGTCTGTGTTGCCTAGGCTGCTTTTAAACTCCTGGGCTCAAGCAGTCCACCCACGTTGGCCTCCTAAAATGCTGAGATTATAGATATGAGCCACTACGTACAATTTCTTTCTTTCTTTCTTTCTTTTTTTGTAGAGACAGGATTTCGCCATTTTGCCCAGGCTGATCTTGAACTCCTGGGCTCAAGCGATCCTTCCATCTTAGCCTCCCAAAGTGCTGGGATAATAGGCGTGAGCCATTGTTCCCAGCCTTGATTAGTTTTTGATTGAAAAAATTCTGTGCCCAGATATTCCACTTTATTACAGATTGTAGATTTAGACTCATTTCTTGCTTTATTTTTACTGTTACTGCCATTTTAACTTCAGGTGTACAAGTGCAAGATTAGTACTTCCCATTCAGGCTATAAAAAGGGCATTTGTTTTTAAAAAGGTAGAAATTATCCCACTCTAAATTGTCGTGCTTAAAAATAATGCACATGTATACACACACACCCAGAATGAATTGAGGAGGTAAATATAGTAGGGTATGATGACATCAGATCCCTCTGGAATGTGACAATATTATGGGACATACCTGTGCATGTGTGTTAAATTTTTAAACTGCTGCTATTCTGCTTTTTTTTGGATTGATGCTCTTAAGGGTGTTGGTGTCTGTGATATATAACTTTTGACTTTTGAGGAATTGGTTATAGCACTGAATGTGTTTGATGCATTGTTTGAGCATGAGTTTGGTGAAATTTATGTTAGGAAAAGCATTGTAAAGTGAGATTGAGTTACCTGGCAGGTGAAGATAGAGGAGAGAGGAGCAAAAAGAAAATGAGTTGCTACAAGACATTGAATCATTAGGTTTGAGGCGATTTGAAAGTGAGTTTAGATTTCTTGTTACTCTTCTACAAATGGAATTGCCTCTAAGGAATTTTGATTTAAACTCCATTTTCCTCTTGAAGATCCCTGGTGGAGAAGCTTTTAGTTTTTTGTGAAAGAAAAACTAAAGTGAGCTTATATGGAAGAGAAGTCCAAGTGTAGGGGAAGAAAGAAAGGCACACCATATATGGTGGAAGGAGCCCAGGCTGGAGGACAGACATGGATTCTGGTCCTGACTTTACTACTATACTAGCTTATAGTGTAGTCGTTTAACCTTCCTGGGCTGAAAAATGGACTGGCTCTTGAATCTGTAATTTGGTTTTGAGGTTTGTATATAGGAAACCTCTAGTTACAGAAATGGTTAAGAGTTCCTTTTCATATGTGAGGAAATTTGAGGAACTTAAAGCAATGGAGTGGGCCTTAAGAAAGTAGAGAAACAGTATGTTTTGGATGGAGGTGTGAAGAGGAAAAGGCCAATTCTGCCTTTTAGAAGAGTCAATCTGGAGGGAGTGCTGAAGGAAAACACTGGGGTAGAAAGGAGAAGAAAAGGGAGATACTTGTTATAACATCAGGTGTTTCTCTTTTATATGTCCCTATTCTTGCTGCATATTGAACTTTCCTGCATGTGACAGTCTGCATGAATATTAAAATCTGCTATTCTCCATATCTGAGACTTGTGTACACATGGTTGTTTTTGGTGACTTGCTAATGTCTGCAATCTGATTTGAATGCATAGAACCAACATTTTAATTCTTCTTTCTTAAATTTACTATGTTAAAATACAGAAAATATATATGTATATATTGCCTGAATTTTAGGTAGCAAATGTTTTGCATGCTCTATTTTATTCCAGTAAGTTTGAGCACAGGCCATTGGGGTCTGGTTTAGTAATAAGGATGTAAAACTTACCTGTTTGTAGCAAAGTAGCAAAGGCTAATCCATTTCCCCCAGCAGCTGCTTAAGAGCATTAGCTGGTTTTCATGTCTTCTGTTCGTAAAGAAAGTCAATTGCAGGGGACTTAGGATGCAGGTGACTGCTGAAAGAGCAGCCTCTCCATGTGGATTTGCAAAGCTCACTCTAATCTTATCCCAGACTCTTCCCAGGCCCCATGCCTGAGATTTCCTTAGTTGTGACCAAGGTTCAGAAAGCAGAGGTTGGTGACACATGGGAAGACTGGAGGCTTGCCCAGTGAAGCTGGCAAAATTTTAATTGGTAAAATTTTAGAAAATTGAGACTAGACCTCAGGCCTCTTAATTGCCAGTCTGGCAGCCACATTTTGGGGGGATATAGAGTTAAGGTAGTTAGCAGGAGTACTACAAAATAAAAGGCAATAAGAGTCTGTTACAGACCACCCAGAGGACTGGCCTGAGAACAAAGCAATGTTGTCTTCTAATCTCTATCTTAATCTCAGCGTTTCTTTTTTACAGTTTATCTCTAATGATAAATTGTTTTTTGTTTTGTTTTGTTTTTTCCTTCTTAGATGCACAGGTCTTGGAAGAATTCTTAGCTGCATCAGCTGCAGTTTCTCACAGCACCTTGGGGTTAAGGACTTGAACAAAAGCAGAGGGCCAAAAACTCCTTTTGTTCTTAGAACATAGGCAAGATTTCTTAGTTTTCCCACTGATGCCCAGTCCTATTACATTGTAAGGGAATTTTTATAGATTGTAAACTTAAAAGCGAGAAGACTTCAGTCATAAGGTCGAAACTCCCAGTCATTTATCTGAGTAATATTATTTTGCTTCTCTTCTTTAACCCCTGCCCCATTTTGTTTCTTTGTCTAGCACTGGGCTTCTTTTTGATCCCTGCATCCTCGTTCTGAGAGTTCTTTGCTGACTAGGAGCTCTGTGGTGGGGTAGAGTTTGCAGGAGTCTTGTTCCTGAAACTCGCTCAGCTAACACGAGGGCCATTCTGTGCAGACAGCACTCTTGTTCCTGTCTGCATTGGAGGAGACTGCCTTCCTCTTTGCATACTAACACAAATTGTTGGAATGCTATTTGCAATTTCCAGAGACACATTTTGGCTAGGCTTGATAGAGTGTAAAAGGCAAATGGCTCACTCCTTTTTTAAGTAGTAAGAGTATTCACTGTTATTTTACCAGGTTTGCATTGAAAGTCTAGAAATTGCTTTTTGAAGCCAGGGGTTGAATCAGGATGATTTGAGGGATAGGAGGAGGATCCTCATATTGCCCTCAAGATTTGGCACCCTGTCTAGATGCTTCGATTTCTATTTGTCTCCCTTTTCTCTGTCTGCTGTTTTACATAATCCTGTGTCTGGTAGAGTCTGCAGACCAGATTGACAGGGAAGAACCATTCTAGCTTGTTCAGACCTCAAGCCCCATTTGGCAAACAGGACTCCTAATTGATCTTTTGAAGCAAATCAGACACAATTATTATAGTTTTAGCATCTTTGATCACTGCATGGTCTTCTCCTCCTCCTTCATACCTTTGAGTCTATTCTATTTATTAGAGAGCCTGGCCAGCAGCTATTGTCCCATTGTCTTTTCTGTGCAATCCACAGTCAGCTTAGACCTCTAGCCTTTTTCAGGAGCCTCATTGGCTAACACTAAGCCATAAGCCCACTCTGTCATTTGAGGCAAACAACAGAGTGTCCCACCTCCATTCTGATCTGTAGTTCTTTTCTATAAACAAGAAAATATTACCATTCTGGTTCCCTTCAGCTTCTGTGTCATTGCATCATTGCAAATCATAGTCAGTTATAGCATCTAAAAGTAGTACTTCGATCTTGAGAGTTCAATACCTGAGAGATATATTCTCCTCTTTCAAAGGTGGTACCACCTCTTTGTTGCCCTCGTGCTATGACATGACTTGAGACCACTGATTTAGAGATAAAGGGATGTCCTAATTCACTCTGTAGTAAATCACTTGAGTACTGTTGATCCAGATAAGTTTGCAGTTCTGTTTTTGTTGCTTTCCCTTATAGATCCAATTAGTCTTACTGGACACATTGAAGAATTGCAAGGTCAATGCAATTTTCTTTATGACCAAGAAGACTTCATTTTTTTTAATTGCAGGTTCCGTTACAGCTTATAGAAAGTGTTGAATGCCGAGATATATTTCAGCTTCATTTGACTTGCAAAGACTGCAAAGTTATCAGGTATGTGGTGGTATGTTTGTGTTGCTGTTTAGTGTGGAAAATGTTTTTTAAAAAATGAGTCCATTGTTTGGTAACTTAGTAAGATACCTTTTGGAGATTAGCCTCATTAGGAATATTTTCTGAGTAGTTTGTGCCTAAGATATTTTATCTGTAGGATGAATACTTTGCTATGTTGAAAGATGTATTTTTAAAATTTGGAAATAATTTTAAATTTACGAAAGTGCAAAAATAGAAATAGTACAAAGAACATCAGTATGTCATTCACCCAGATTCACTTGTTAACATTTTACCATTTGCTTTATTATTTGCAGAGCGCTGCTGCTGCTTTGTGTTTGTGTGTGTGTGTGTGTGTGTGTGTGTGTGTGTGACAGATTCTTTTCCTGAACAGTTTAAGTTACATAATCATGGCTCTTAACCCCAAAATACTGCAGCATGCTTTCCTAAGAATAGGAATATTTTCTTATGTAACTACAGCATCATCAGTTTTCAGTTTTACATTGATAATACTTTTATCCAGTCTACTATACATGTTCCAATTTTGTCAGTTGACCTAATGACCTATTAATGTTTCTTACAGCATTCTTTTTCACCTCTGTCTCATTTAGTACAGGATCCAGTCTGGGCCACATAGTGCATTTAGCTGTCATGACTCTGTAGCTTTCTTTAATCTGGAACATTTTCTATAGCCTTATTTTGTCTTTTATGACATTCACATTTTGCAGAATACAGTCTTTTGTTTTAATGGAATGTTTCTCTTTTTATGTTTGTCCAGTGTTTCCTCAGTTAAACTGAGGTTATGTTTTCTCAACTGGAATACTGTATCTATGATGTCACGTCCTTTTCAGGATACTATATTACATCTGGAAGTACAGTGTTCATGTCCTTCATTGGAGATGTTAATTTTGATTATCCCAGTCAAGATGTCATCTGGTTTCAGTATAATTTCTGCATTTTCTTTCTTGCAACTAAAAACAGTCTGGGGGAGGCACTTGAGACAATGCAAATGTGCTTGCTTCTCATAAAAATTTCTCCTTAAGTTTAGCATTAATTGATGATTTTTATCTGATGTTAACTATAATGGTTGCAGGCCGTGCGCAGTGGCTCACGCCTGTAATCCCAGCACTTTTGGAGGCTGAGGTGGGTGGATCACTTGAGGTCAGGAGCTCAAGACCAGCCTGGCCAACATGGCGAAACCCTGTCTCGACTAAAAATACAAAAATTAGCTGGATATGATGGTGCATGCCTGTAGTCCCAGCTACTTGGGAGGCTGAGGCAGAAGAATCTTGAACCTGGGAGGCAGAGGTTGTAGTGAGCTGAGATCACACCATCGTACTCCAGACTGAGCAACAGAACAAGACTCCGTATCAAAAACAAAAAACCAACAATGACGCCTGAAGTGCATTTTTAAATTTAATTGCTCTAGGGGTCTTAAATTCCACAAGTTTTTACTGCATTCTTACTTGTTCTGGGGTGCCAGTAAACATTATGTGTTGGCATATTGATGAGCCACCGTGATTGGGACAAAGGAGAGGTTTAGGTGACCCCATGGTTTTAAGATATTTTTTAAATTGCTTTTTAGTCATTGAGATTTGGCTTATTTTTGATAGATACTGGCTACAACTCAGTTTAGGAAGGTTGCTTATTACTCAGTTTCTTAACATTGCATTCAAAAGGGCCAAATATTTAAACAAATCTTTATTTTTATTTATTTTTTTGAGACAAAATCTTACTCTGTTGCCCAGGCTGGAGTGCAGTGGTGTGATCTTGGCTTACTCCAACCTTCACCTCCCTGATTCAAGTGATTCTCCTGCCTCAGCCTCCCAAGTAGCTGAGATTACAGGTGCATGCCACCATGCCTGGCTAATTTTTTTTGTATTAGAGATGGGGGTTTCGACATGTTGGCCAGGCTGGTCTTGAACTCCTGACCTCAAGTGATCCATCCATCTTGGCCTCCCAAAGTGCTGGGATTACAGGCATCAGCCACTGTGCCCAGCCTAAACACATCTTTATTTTATTTTATTTATTTTATTTTAGATTGAGTCTCGCTCTGTTGCTAGGCTGGAGTGCAGTGGCCCGATTTCAAGAGATTCTCCTGCCTCAGCCTCCCGAGTTGCTGGGATTACAGGCATGCGCCACCACACCCAGCTAATTTTTGTAATTTTAGTAGAGATCGGATTTCACCATGTTGGCCAGGATGGTCTTGATCTCTTGACCTCATGATCTGCCCACCTCAGCCTCCCAAAGTGCTGGGATTACAGGTGTGAGCCACCGCACCTGGCCTACATCTTTAATAAATTAGTTTTCACTAATTATTTTAACTCATTCATTGTATATACTGAAATTGCAACTGACAGTAGAATTGTTTTATTCTCTGTATAGTCATAGCTGAAAATTACAGTGCAATCTGTCTTTTGGATCTGATTTGTCCTAATAGCTCAATAATGAAATTAGTCCCTAACTGGCTAAAAATAATGCTGTGGTTTTTAAACTTGATCTATTATGTTATTATGAAACAAAAAGGATTTTTCTAAACATTTTTAGTGAGGGACAACCATAAATCTTTGATGGAAGAAGTAGAATAAAACTCCACTCATAAAAGAATAGCGGCCATTTTTTTTTGTAATAATTGTGATTAATGAATCTTAGAGATTTTATTAGTCTAAAAAAATAGATTTTCCACATGGTTGGCTTCCTTCTTTTGGACATTTTGTTTCATTGGCTAACATTTATTTTTTTTGTAAGTGATAATGAACATGTGAATGACTGACTCAGATGCTTTCTTGATTGTAGTTCCCACTTCACTACAAGTGGGCATTCTTGAATAATTTTCTTAAATTTCATTTCAACTGTCTTCTGATTACATCCATACTGTTTGACTTCACCAAAGGTGTCAGTTTTCCACCTTTGAGCAGTGTCAAGAGTGGCTGAAGAGACTAAACAACGCAATTCGACCACCTGCTAAAATAGAAGATCTCTTCTCATTTGCATACCATGCTTGGTGCATGGAGGTCTATGCCAGTGAAAAAGAGCAACATGGAGACCTGTGCAGACCAGGTAGGCCTTTCTGAAATGTGCAAATGGCCAGGGGCTTTATCAAGCTACTGATGGAGGTGCTTTTAACATGCAATGGGACACAGAAGCAATCAGTGTATATTTTAGGGAGCACCTACTATGTGTCCAGCATTCTTCTCAGCTTAAAAGAACATGTTTTCTGCCTTCCACAGGAAGGGAAGAACACTAGACGGCATCACAATGTACTGGGCCTAAAAACAGCTCAACTAGAATAAGGTTTTATAAATATTATGGAAACTTAATAAAAGAGTCATGAGTTTTGTATACATGTGTGGGAAGACTTCATATTTAAAGTGGCTTTTGAATCAGCTTGGAAAGTTGAATAGGAGTTCATTGGTTAGAGAATGGGGAAAAGAATATTAGAGCAAGTAGCATGAACAAAGGCACAGAAGTGTTGGAATAAGCTGTATAATATAAAACGGTCTTTTGCTATCTTAAAATTTTCAAGTCAAACATTACTTATTGTCACCATTTTCATTCCATGGATGAAGAAACAGAGGTCCAGAGAGACCATGTGCCTATGAAGAACAAATATACTGTAGATTTTAACATGTGACAAAAGAGAGAGAGGACAGAGAGAGGGGGAGAGAGACAAGAGAGAGGAGAGGGGGAGAGAGAGAGGAGAGGGGGAGAGAGAGAGGAGAGGGGGAGAGAGAGAGGAGAAGGGGAAAGAGAGAGGAGAGGGGGAGAGAGAGGAGGGGGAGAGAGAGGAGGGGGGAGAGAAGAGGCGGGGAGAGAGGAGGAGGGGGGCAGAGAGAGGAGGAGAGTCTCGGAGAGAGAGAGAGGAGAGGCGGAGAGAGAGAGAGGAGAGGCGGAGAGAGAGAGAGGAGAGGCGGAGAGAGAGGAGAGGCGGGGAGAGAGGAGAGGCGGAGAGAGAGAAGAGGCAGGCAGAGAGAGAGAGAGGAGGAGAGGGGGAGAGGAGAGGCAGAGAGAGAGGAGGAGAGGGGGAGAGGAGAAGTGGAGAGAGAGAGAGAGGAGGAGATGGGGAGAGATACTGAGCCTGTTCCTGGAACCCAGGCTTCCCGACTCCTCATACAGTCTGTCGCCTTCACTGTCATTCTCCTTCAGATATGGCTTTGACCAAGTTCATGTTATTTCTTTTCATGTAGTTTTCTGTAAACTTTGTGGTCATAGATAGAACTTTGCTGATTCAGCACTAACTTTTAGTGTGTCAGGTTTTGAAGTGTATGCAGTGAAAAGTTGTGAGCATCCTTCAAGTAAAGTTTACTCTTGGGACTTTTTTCTTGAAACCTAAAATTTTAATCCTGAATCTTCAATCTTAAAAGTTTGCCCTGGGTCATTTTAAACTTTGAGGCTAATCTTGCTATGCTTATTCACTTTATTCTCTGGCTCCATCACTGATTGATGCTTTTGGTTCACATTCTTGTTCCGTTATATTAAAATGCTTATAGCATAAGCAGTATTTAAAGATGCTTTGATAAATACTTTTGTTTGATTCTCATGACCTTGTCAAACAGGCAGGATAGGTTGGTGTCTGTTTTGGGAGCCAAAGAAATGGGGGCTCAGAGGTAAAAAGCCTGTTGTCAATTCCCAGTGCTAGTCACTGATGACAGAGCTGGGACTTAAAACCAGTTCTCAGTTATTCAGACCTGACCATGGGGTGTGCTGTGAATACAGAGTTTGGGGGAAAAAAAAGGCTCCTGAGCTCATGGAGCCTCAGGGAAAGCCTCAGAATCCCAGCTTCTCACAAGCGTGCCCATGCTAGCAGAATTCTGTCATCTACAGGAGACCACACCAACCTTGGAAGTTTATGAGAATATACTTGAACTGTCTCTCACTTCACTCCAATTGTTGCATCTATTTTTTTTTCTTTATTGAGATGCCATCACATTAAAAAAATTTTTTTTTATGTCTCTTTTCAAATTTGGGTTTTTTTTAAAAAAAAGTTTACAGACTGATGTTTACAAATCTTACATGTACATTTTCTGAGTTTTTAACCATTCATTGCATCTTTATTAAATTTTTAGTTTCTACCATCTCCTAGGATAATGAACTTAATGAGTACATCCTGCTGTATTATGTTATATTAGAACTTTAAGGCCCTTGTCTCCAAGAGGTATTCTCTAATTTTGAGTTGCCAGCATTTACTCAGCAACGTTTGCTTTCTCCTGTGCTGTTCTCTCAACCACAGACCGAGAAGTCCTTATCTTTTTAGGAGAGGTTTTTTAGTCCCTTGATAATTTTAGTTGTTTCTTTTGGATTTGAGCAAACTCTTAGGATATTCCTGAGAGGTGCCAAGTCAGAACCTCACTCTGGTCTTTTAATTACGAGTGGCTTTGTCCTGAGGTGGGATGACTTTGGTCCCCTTCTGATGGTGTCTGATATTCTTTGGCCATAATGATATCTACAGTGTTCTCTGTCTTTCTGTAGGTTTGTGATGCAAGGGCACATGAGGGGTAGAGTACTGACTTAGGAAACCGGAATTCAAATCCGTACTCTGAGATTTAGTTGGAAGAAGGAAAAAAAACTGGGCAAAGAATTTATGCTCTCTATACTTTAATTTCCTTTGTGCTTTAAACTGGGACATTCATGCTTTTCCTGCCCAGGCTGATCCAGGTATCCTGAAGATCAAATCTGTTAATGCTGCAGAATTCAATTCAGTTAATGCTTAAGTGCCCCCTATGTGCCATGTTTATGAAAACATTTTGGAAATTATGCAACTACAAGGTAATGCACTCATACCTGATTGGCTAGAGATTATGAGTAAGCTTACATTTTTGTTTCTTCCCAGTACACATAGTCCACACTGATGTTAACGGGCCACCGCTCAGCATGGAATCTTGTATTTCAGTGACTTGGTTGAATGTATGTGTATATGTGGCTTTTGCCTTTTGTTTTTGTTTTTGGCTTTTGCCTTTTATGTATATTCACTGTGGAGTACAAAGGAAAAACTTGGTTTTAATTAAAAAAATACCTCGAGGATATTTTTAAAGCCAGTCAACCTGGTTCTTTGTCACTGCCTAATATTTTTGAGTGATGGTGGTGTCTGTAGCATTACTCATCAAATATTAGCATACCAGACAACCATATACTTACAAGTCATCTTTAGGATGAGATAACAGTTTTGATATTTCAAAGTCATGCCTTTTTATAATCTGCCCCAGTACATGAGATCACAAGTGTAGACTCTGAGGTGTGGAAGTTAATCTTACAGCAGTTAATAAAGCCTTTTATGGAGTCTTCTCTAGTTAGCCTGTTAAGAGTAGAATGTATCAAAGAGGAGGGAAATGAGAAAATTACATCATTGTCTTACTATTCATATAAATCTTAGTTTCTGGCTGTTGAACCTGTCATAGTTAAGCCAGCCATACTGTGGCCACAGCTCTAGGGCTTAATCAGCTTCGGAAGAAGTCTCAACATTGCTTTTGGAGTTCACCTGTGAAACCTGCAGAATCCTTTGCCAAGTTCTTGACCCTTCTCTTAGCCCCTCAAACTCTAAAAAAGAAGTGGACTTAAAGCTAAAAGCTTCTCTCTCATGTCCTTAACTTCCTGCTCCTCATTGCAACTGGCTGGTTGGTGATGGCTGTGTACTAAAATGTTAATCTGGAGGCCTGACAGATGACTGGGCAGTTTAGCTGCCAGTTTAGTAGAATCAGGCCTACCTCTCTAACCTCTCTCGTGTGAAATGTCCATTAAGCCCATCTTTTTTATCCACAAATAGCATATGACTCTGGGTCTTAACCCTGCTGTGAAGCTACCTGTTTATCTGTCTTCCGGGTTTGAATGCAGTCCAGGAAGTTGCATCTAGAGGATTTACTGGGACCTTTGTACATAGAAAAAGCATATTTCTTCTCTCCATATTTGAAAATCTGGAAGAGGTAGTTCTTACCTTCTTTAACTCTGGTATTGTTCTGCTTCCTCACTTGTCAGGTAAAAGCCTATCCTTTCTGTCCCAGGCCTTTAAGCTGTATGTAATTGTGGGCTTGAATACTCAGGATCAGTCAGGGAGCTAGACTTTTGGGGGAAAAGTTTTTAGATTGCTGATTAACACTGTGCTTATGATAGAGGGAGTTAGGGAACTTCATTGCCTTTAAAAAGAAAGTTTTTCACTTCCACTAAAATGAAAATTGCTGGACTGTATTATTTGTAGTATAAGAAATACTAAATGTTGGCTGGGTGCAGTGGCTCATGCCTGTAATTCCAACGCTTTGGGAGGCCGAGGCCGGTGGATCACGAGGTCAAGAGATTGAGACTATCCTGGCCAACATGGTGAAACCCCATCTGTACTAAAAACAAAAAAATTAGCTGGACGTGGTGGCACGTGCCTGTAGCCCCAGCTACTCGGGAGGCTGAGGCAGGAGAATAGTTTGAACCCGGCAGGCAGAGGTTGCAGTGAGCTGATATCATGCCACTGCACTCCAGCCTGGTGACAGAGCAAGACTCTGTCTCAAAACAAAAAACAAAAAAACAAACAACTAAATGTTGAAAGAGACAAAGGCAGATAGGAAGGGTTGAAATTGAAATATAAAGCCAAACAAAAACCTTATAGCCCCAGTATTTAAAGTAAGTTGGGATATCACAGTGTATTTAATGTTGAATCAATTGAGACCTGAGATAGAAATTTTTAAGGGAAATCCAGCAATAAATATGTTTGTATTTATTTTTCTGGCTAAGTAAACATGAGTGAACATCTCACACAGTTTGCAAGAACTGATTAAATTCCTGATGTATGTAATGATGTGGTTTTCAAATAGGTTATGATCCAGTAGTGGGTCATGAAATCTAATTTTAAAGGAATGGAATAGAAAATATCAATTTGTGTCACACACATAGTAAGAGTGGATATTGTTTTGTGAAACGCTTTTAAAAAAATAATGTATGTTGTATTAGCTGGGCACAGTGGTGTGTACCTGTAGTCTCAGCTATTCGAGAGGCTGAAGTGGGAAGATTGCTTGAGTTTAGGAGTTCATATCCAGCTTAGGCAACATAGCAAGAAAAAATTAAAACATGTTTGTTGTATTGTGATGTAAAACATAATTCTTATTGTGGCTTGTGATGGTCAGTTTCAAAGTTTATGAAGTCACTGCATTAGAGGATATAAAAGTAATTAAAACTCATTCCCATTCTCAAAGAACTCAAAATTTCAGATTTTCTATACCTGATAGTATATATTTCTGCATATAGCTCAGAATTTTGCGCTGTGGATGGTGGTTGTAAGTCCTCCTTTGGGAAATGGTTCTATGAAGTAAATTGCTGTCACTTACTTTTTTGCCAGTGGTTATTTTTAAATCACAAGATCCTTTTAGGGTATCTGTGTCTTACCAACTAAGAGCTATTAATGTAGAAGATCATTAATATACAGCTCAGGAAAAGCACAAAAAAAATTAAAAATCATTAAAAAATTTTCTTACTTTCTGCAAAGACTTGGAGCTATATCCCAGAGTAGGGAAAAAATATTTTGTTTTTTTTTTGAGATGCTGTCTCACTGTCGCCAGGCTGGAATGCAATGGTGCTATCTCGGTTCACTGCAACCTCTGACTCCCTGGTTCAAGTGATTCTCCGACCTCAGCCTCCTGAATAGCAGGGATTACAGGCACACACTACCGTGCCCAGCTAATTTTTGTATTTTTAGTAGAGATAGGGTTTCACCATGTTGGCCAGGATGATCTCGATCTCCTGACCTCGTGATCCACCTGCCTTGGCCTCCCAAAGTGCTGGGATTACAGGCGTGAGCCACCACGCATAGCAAAAAATCTCTTAATGAACTTAGAATTTGCCACAGTTTTGCAGCTGTTAGATTGGATTATGAATTAAAGACTCCATTGTACAGCAGGACAAAACAAAAGTCTCCTTGTCTGTTTTTTTTTTTTTTTTCTTTTTTTCTTTTTTTTGAGACAGGGTCTTACTCTGTTGGCCAGGCTGGAGTGCAATGGTGTGATCACGGTTCACTGTAGCCTCAACTTCCCTAGGTTCAGGTAGTCCTCCCACCTCAGCCTCTCAAGTAGCTAGGGCTACAGGCATGTACCATCACAACCTAATTTTTGCATTTTTGTAGAGACAGGGTTTCACTCTATTGCCCAGGCTGGTCTTGAACTACTGGGCTCAAGCAGTCCGCCGCTTCAGCCTCCTAAAGTGCTGGGATTACAGGCGTGAGCTACCACATCTGGCCTAGTATTCTTGATGGTCAGTATTCTTTGCAATTTTTAGACAGATGGCACCCCAATTCAGATAGTGTTTTTCCTATTCGGAAGCCTGCTACATTGCTTCTAAAACTTTTCCAAAATGGGATGGATTTAACTATTATTTTTTCTTGTGCCTCTCAACCTCATCTTTTTATAGCTCTCCTTCAGGAAACATATAATACCTAGCTTGAGCTCAAGAAAGGCAGTTTAAATGGGAAGTAGTTTAACAGAATTGTCTTCCATTCAAGTAATTGCTGTTTCCTATTCTGTAGCTCCTCTCCCAGGGAGAACAAAGCTTTATACTTTGATCACCAAAGCGAAGTCTGTTTTGTGCTTTTGTTGTTGTGGTTTCTTCCAGTCCTGCCAGCATTTATTTTACAACCTATAACACTGTATATTAGAGGTACAGCTTAATATTTTAAAAAATAACATACTGCCCTAGGACTGTATATGTTTTCAAGGAAGAAAGTTTTGTCAGATTTACTGAATTTATGTTAGCTTCATTTTTACCTTTGTTTTGCTCTCCTAAGGAAAAGAAAGCCAGATCCATTTAGGCAAATACAGCCAGATTATACCAGTTTGGGTGGCTGTTCTTACAAATGATCAGCACTTAGTAGTACGGTGTTTCCTGAGATTCCTGGCTGGCAGTTATGATTCTGTGACCTGTTTGTTAACCTGCAATTCTATCATCTAAAAGGCTCTGGAAACCAGAATGTTTTTCATACCCTATTTGGTATCTTGGCTGGACCTGATCAGAGCTGATGTGAGGCTATTTGTTGCTTTATTTACCCCACCTGGTATGAATGATCCATAACCTTCACAGAAGAAATATTAGTACTTTTTTAAGGAGATCCTGTTAAGAGTTTGAGCCGAATATTATAATATATGCACTGTTTTACCTTTTGAACGTTTGGAAAACTCTCAAGTTCTAAAATTTGGATCAAAGAGTTTTGGATGAGGAATTATTGCTACTTGTGGTGATCTTGTTATTGATTTTATTTCTTAAGGGTACTGTCAGTCTGAGTGTGGAAGCAGGAAAGTAGCCAGTGACAAGACCATGAATTTTGGGGCCACATAGGCCTGCCATAATAACTTCTCTGTTGTAATTTTGTCCATTGTAAAATGAGCTCAGTGATACTGTTCTCAGAGTTGATTGAAAAGATTAGATGGGATAACATAACTCTGGATCAGAATTAATTTCTTTCCTCTTTATAATCTTAACCTGACAGGGATCTTTCTAAACTAAAACTAAATATGTTACTTTATTATTTATACAATTCCTACCTTTAAAAATATACAGGCTGGATGCAGTGTTTCACGCCTATAATCCCAGCACTTTGGGAGGCTGGGGTGGGTGGATCACAAGAGGCCGCCAGGAGTTCAAGACCAGCCTGGCCAATGTGGTGAAACCCCATCTCTACTGAAAGTACAAAAATTAGCCAGGTGTGGTGGCATGCACCTGTCAATCCTAGCCATTCTGGTGGCTGAGGCACAAGAATCATTTGATCCCAGGAGGCAGAAGTTGCAGTGAGCCGAGATCACACCACTGTACTTCAGCCTGGGTGACACAGTGGATCTCTGTCTCAAAAAAAAAAAAAAAATATATATATATATATATATACACACACACACACACACACACATATATTTTACATATATATGTATATATGTAAAAGTATATATAACATATGTATATTTCTATGTTTTTATTGTACCTATTTTGCAAAATGGTATTCATTTCTTCCTTTCTGGTGTTATCTTTGGCCTCTAGGGGAGCACGTAACTTCAAGGTTTAAAAACGAGGTGGAGAGAATGGGTTTTGATATGAACAATGCCTGGAGGATTTCCAACATCAATGAGAAGTACAGGTGAGTTATATGGGTCCCTGTGGACTGTCTTTCACAGCCAGTGCCTTTGCAGAAACCCCAATTCTCATGTGACAGAACATTTGAACTTAGACTTTTTCTTTGAAATAGTTTCATTTATTAAATCTAAAGGCATGATCTTCAGAGTAGTTATTGAACCTTGTTCCCATTGCTATTATTGGAGTTTGGAAAGTAATTCTTACTTAACAGGATCCTAGAACCTTCCCTTCTACCCGCTTTAGGCCTCTGTTTTTTTCTGGTACATACATTTCTAGATAATACTGTATTTGCCTGTAGACAAGCAGTTACCATTTTTCTCATCACCACTTGGCATCACATCAGAGATAGGATCAGTGGTCTCATAAGCAGTGACAGAACATTTATGAACTAGTTTTTATGACTGTAATTTTACTCCAGGTGCTATGAAATAGACATAAGTACAGGTTGAGTATCCCTTATCTGAAATTCTTGGAACTGTGTTTCAGATTTTGGATTTTTTTCAGGTTTTGGAGTATTTGCATAAACATAATGAGATTATCTTGGGGCTGGGACCCAAGTCTAAACACACAATTTTTTGTCTCATATACACATTATACACATAGCTGGAAGGTAATTTTATGCAATATTTTAAATGATTTCCTGCATGATGTTTTGTACAGAAAGTTTTGACTGTGACTTGACTGTGACACATCACATGAGGTCAGGTGTGGAATTTTTCACTTGTGTCATCATATCAGCACTCAAAGTTTTAGATTTTGGAGAATTTCAGATTTTTGAATTAAAGATGCTCAGTCTGTATTCTGTCCTTTAATATATTGATCTAAAACCAGCTTCACTGTTATGATCATTTAACCGTTAAATATTAATGTATCCATTATTTGGCCACACGTGGTGGCTCATGCCAGTAATCCCAGCACTTTGGGAGGCCGAGGTGGATCACCTGAGATTAGGAATTTGAGGTCAGCCTGGCCAACATGGGGAAACCCTGTCTCTACTAAAAATACGAAGATTAGCTGGGCATGATGGTGCACGCCTGTAGTCCCAGCTACTTGGGAGGCTGAGATAGGAGAATTTCTTTAACCTGAGAGGCAGTGGTTGTAGTGAGCTGAGATTGCACCACTACACTCCAGCCTGAGTGACAGAGTGAGACTCCTTCTAAAAATAAAAAATAAATAACCATTTAGCCATTACCCTTTTCCTTAAAATGTGTAAGTGCTTTGGTGGGGGAGGACAGTTAACTATTATTATTTTGGTGATCCAAATTTCTATAAAACCAAAAAAAATTGTCCAGAATATTTATATATCTGAAATCTTTAAATATATCCTTCTCCTGCATTTCCCTGCATCACTAATCCATGGTCCTTTTCCCTTTAGCTGTCTCAAATTATGATAGCCATTTTGCTGGTCTATTTGTGGCTAGCCATCAGAGTGTTTCATTTTTCATTGGAAAAGCTGTAGCTAATTGCTCTACATAGTTCTTAATGTGGATCTTCTCCAGGGAGTTAAGAACCCAGGGTGTTTTGAAGAGTTGGGAGCTACAGACTTTTTATACCTTTGCCTGTTTTCAGTGACGAGTCAAAGCAAAGAAGGAGGGTGAAAACTGGTGAAAACTCCCTCAGGCCTCAGGGACTCTGTGGCTGCATTATGCTTTCCTGACTGTAACCTATTATACTGGGAATTGTTTATCCACAAGTAAGGAGGTAATGCATACTGAAGAGCTGAGTACTAGGCAGTGTAGTACCTATAGGACAGTGAACAGAATGTTCAGAAGATTAGCTCGAGTAAAAAAACTGAATTAAGGCAGACTTGTTGGAAAAATAATCCCTAATTAATAGGGATTTTAAAAATTAACTTCTTGGAGGGTCAAGATAGGAGGATTGATTCAGCCCAGTTTTGACGGACTCTCACTCTGTCTCCCAGGCTGGAGTGCAGTGGCACATCGGCTCACTGCAGCCTCTGCTCCCCAGGTTCAAGCAGTTTTGCCTCAGCCTCCCAAGTAGGTGGGATTACAGGCACGCACTACCACGCCTGGCTAATTTTTGTAATTTTAGTAGAGATGAGGTTTCCCCATGTTGGCCACACTGGTCTCAAACTCCTGACCTCAGGTGATCCGCCCACCTCGGCCTCCCAAAGTGCTGGGATTACAGGCATGAGCTACTGCGCCTGGCCAGAAATTTTTTTTAAAAATGAGCTGGGCATGGTGGTTCATGCCTGCAGGGGAGGTCAGGGCTGCTGTGAGCCATGATTGCTCCACTGCTCTGTAGCCTAGGTAACAGAGCAAAACTCTCTCAAGGAATTTACTAGTTCCACCTCAGAGCCAGTCTTTAGGATGTTATCACCACTGTAAGACAAAATGAGGGCTGGGGGTAGGAAACAACAGGATGTTGAAAGTTCTTCCTACTATGAAGAGTGAGAGCCAGATTTACTCTTGAGTTTAAGACAAAAAGGGAATGAGATTTATGGTTAGATATTAGCCATCATTACTGGGTCTCAGCTTATTTTTAGGAGTTTGTAAATAGGCGTTAGTAAGTTTGTATAGCTACTGTTAGTCGTAGCCGTTCTCTTTGTTCAGTGGCTTTTAAATTCCTGAGACTTAATCTTCTGGAAATTGAGAACAGGAGAGAGACATTTAGTGCAAAATGATCAGAACCCCCAACTCCTAAGCTATTTTGTGTTTTTCTGCGCTTTCCCCTATGTATAGGATAGGCTAGGGCAGGGGGTTGGTGGTGTGGTGGAGTTTGTGTGTTTTAGGATTTGGATTAGAGACCTTATTGCTTTCACTATTGAAAAAGAAGACTGGATTATCCAGAAAGAGACATTGTCCTGTAAGTAAAAATCTATTGAAAGTGTTGCTTCCCAGGATACCACCTTGACTGCAGCTAGCATCTTCCCTAATGAGAAAAAAGCTTACCCCCTACCCTGAGTATAATTAATTCTTAAGTATGTTTTATGGAAATTATGATTAATAGCTTAGTCATATTACTAACCTGGTTCAGTGGAACCGAGGTTGTGTATGCAAATAGGCTGGCTTGTAGTATTGGTTTTGCAGACCCATGGTTGCACCTGTTATCTATAAGGATGACACCCTGTTTGGTTCAAATCACAGAATCAGTTAATCCTGTGAAGTCTCTGGAAACTTGAAATTGTGGGCTTTTGTCTTTCACTGAGGGTCTGGTAGAGCTGACACAGACTCTCAGTTCTGTAATTAGACTGGGTGCTCATGTAGTTAGAAATAACCTATGTACTTGTTAAGCAGAAGAGTTATAATGGAGTATAAAGAGACTGATCCTCAACTCCCACTTTTTTTCATTGATAGTTAAGATTGCCAGATTTCCAAAAGGTAGCATCAAGTGGAGCAATCCAAGATAGTATCACTTGATATATACACATAAGTAAACATTTAAGGCAAAAAAACCAAAACAAAATAAACTTAGGATAACCCATTCTGTTGAGACCAAAACTTGAATAAAGCACCTCATTGCCTTTAGCTCTGTGGCAGTGAGATCATTATCCTTGTGCTGGTTCACCTAGTGTTTCTCTCTCCTTGTCTCTCTCCCCTTCATCTCCCCCGACTCTCCCCACTTCTCATTTTCTCTTTAGATTATGTGGTAGCTATCCTCAAGAGCTCATAGTGCCTGCCTGGATCACTGACAAAGAACTAGAAAGTGTAGCAAGTTTCAGGTCCTGGAAGCGCATCCCTGCCGTTGTGTACAGGTAAGTTACACTGGATCAGTCCCAGCTTAGGCTGGTGCTGCTGCCCTGCTGCATGTGGTCTGCTGCCTCTGCTGCTGCTAACCTGGGAAGGGAAGGGGAGGGGTCAGAGAACTTTCTAGGCTGTATTGCTAAAGCTTCTCCTCCAGTAACACATCAGTACTGACTGCATTCAGAACACTAGCTGGTGGTTCATTTGACGCAGATAAGGAAGTTTTAGTCATAAAGTGGCTGGACTTGCTATTTCAAGATCCTTCTTACATTCTGTGAGAAGATAATGTGCTTACTAAGCATTTAGCTTCAGATGTTAGCAGAGCTTTTGGATTGAGAGGTGAGTCTTAGAAAGTGATCATTGGGAATATAGAGTTGAGTTAGCTCTGATTGTCTTTGTAGTTGAAACTTTGACATGTGGAAGAACTCTGTTTTGAGAGGAAGCATTTAGGGAAGAAGGCTGGGGCATGACTGGGTAGAAGATTTTAGTTGATCAGAGGCATGAGAGCCAAGGGATGCAAGTTCTAGATGGGGATTGGTGGCATGGTGATGGAGCAGGGATTTTGGAGTCACAGATCTGAGTTCATGTATATTCTTACACTCCTTGCTAAGGCACCTTGAATAAATTTCCTCACCGACCTCAGTCTGTTCCTAATGCACAATGGGAATGATAGTTCTTATTTTGCAGATATGTTCTGGTTCTGAATGAGGGCCTATAAACACTGGGCTTCTGTACCAACATCTGGAGTAGGTTCTGAGTGCTACTTTTATAATTCAGTGAATATCTCTATTCTCACAGAAACCTGTTAAATTTTAAAGAAGTCATTCCTTCTTATTCTGGAAAGGTTTCGGATGTCATCTCTTTGTAATGTTTACATTCTCCATTTCATTTTCCCAGTTTGCCGGCTTTTTGGACTCTCCCTGAGTTGGGCCAATCCAGTGGCTTACAGTTAGAAAAACTTCATTCCACTGAAATATTGAGATTGTAGGAAGGGATTTGTCTCCTTGTGGAATTCCTACAGAGGTAACCAGCTTGTTCATTTAGTTTACTAAAGGCAAATTCTGATGCCTACTCTGAACGGAGAGAGATGGAAAAGTATTTGCTCTAGCCCAGTGGAACCCATTACGTTTTTAATCTCAATTCTCATCACTGTTGTTTTCACACACCCCTAGAAAAGTCAGTCACCAAATTTACCTATCATTCAGATGGTAAGGATGCTATAGGAACTAGAGAGTAGTGAAAGCTGAAGGGATTTATGAGTTTTATCAATGATCAGCTCAGCTGGAATGGGGAAAGCAGCCAGCGGCTGCTCTGGCCAACAGCTGTGTTAGGTTAGTAGTCATGGCATTTGTGGGGATTGCTGACTTTGAAAGGGGGAAGGTACTCTCATTTGCAGAATCAGAGGCTTTAGGTGAATTCTCCCTTTGGGCAGAGAAGCCTAAGAGGGCTGGTTGAAGAAAAACTTTTTAAAATGTAATAAAAATGGGAAGCCCTTTTTTCCCTTCTAAAATTTATTCTAGAGGTCATCACCCTAGGTTTTTTTTCTCCTTTTTCTAGAGACACAAGGGGATATATATAAATGAAATTTTTATTTGCAGTTTTTCAAAGAAAGTCTTTCAAAAGATCACAAATGAAAGTTATTGGTGTAGTCCATGTAAAATCAGGCAGGCTTCCTGGAACTGGTCTCTGTCTCAGAACATGTGTCTTGTATCACTGAGCTTCAAACTGGGTTGGTATA
The DNA here is from genome assembly GCF_030222135.1 of Aotus nancymaae. Lineage (NCBI taxonomy): Eukaryota > Metazoa > Chordata > Mammalia > Primates > Aotidae > Aotus > Aotus nancymaae. Next base: position 4,878,447 of record NW_026988491.1, read on the forward strand.
TTATTTGGGAGGTTTGTAAGGGGTGTGTGGAAGAATGTTTGGGACCCTCCACCATACTGTTTTGCCATCCTAGGTGGCAGGATGCCTGTGACTCTTGACATCCATTTCCTGAATTTAGTTGTCTGTAGACTATGGTTATGATTCCTGAGGTTGCCAGCAGCAGTTACTTGACAGCACCATGCTGAACCAGTGCTTGATTAGGGCTTTGTCCTACTGTGATGAGAGAGCACTTAATTGGGTTTATTACTGAAGGCAGAGATTGCTTTAACACAGCAAGATGGTGTGAAGGGTGTCCATCTGTAGTGCAGTTCACAGCTTTTTCCTTTGTGCATGTGGTGATTATTATAAACTAGGTAAGGGAGCTTGCCTAAATCTAAGTTGGGATTACTTAATTATGTTTCTATATGAAACTTAAGTATTCTGTGTTTTAGTAGTGAGGGCTTTATCTGTTGGACATCATAATTTTTATACCCTGCCTGGTTCTGTTAGTGATAGAAATGCACTCCTTTAGTGATTTTTAACTGTAGTGTTTGAGTTATCTTTCATGTAGTCTGAAGCATTTTAGAAGACTGCAAAAAACATAATTGCTTATTGCAATAGCCCAGTTGAAATCTAATAGCTACTGTAATGCAGTGGCCCTTAAAACCCAAGATCCAGGCTGAAGAGTGCCATCTACTGCTCCTCTAGGGCACTGCTGGGAAGCACTGAGGAAGGAGGATGCTCAGGAAAGGCCCAGCCAGCCTCCTGTGCAGGGTGTGGAGTCATTCAGCTCAGTGGTTGCTCAGCGCCTGTAACTGCTAGGAGGCATTTTATAAAGAATCATTGAGGTTTTATTTCTATTTTGGCCCCATTCAACACATGAGCCAGTTGAGCATGTTGGCAATACACAAGTACTTACAGCTACTTCTCTCCCTGGGAGGGAGGATTTTAAAACTACAAGCAAACTGGTGATTTCAGTGGAATTTGATTAGTGCCAAAATTAGTTTGCCTTGTAAGCTTGAGGGTTAAAAACAAAAAATTGTAGTACATTTTCATCATCCCAAAAAACTCATTCACAGGGCACCCAGACACCCTAGCCCTGAATAATTAAGATGGCCAATGAATAAAGCCCCCACTACTAAAACAGAGCACTTCAGTTTTATATAAAAACATAATCGTTTTAAGTAAGACCCACTTAGAATTAGGCAAGCTCCCTTAAGTAACTAGGTGTTTATAATAATCACATGCACAAATCTTTCTCTCCATATAGATTTGCCTATTCTGGATAATTAATGTAAATTGTCATACAATAAGTGGCCTTTTGTGACTGACTTCTTTCACCTGGCATAACCTATTTGAAGTTCAGTGTCCTAGCTATTCCTCTTTACTGCGAAGTAATCAGATTTTTCCTAACTTTTTATTGGTTAAAATTGGCTAACTAGGAAAAGTCTGGGTCATCATAGCACCTGAAAGTAGACTGTATGATTTCTGGTCTGTCTATTGGAAAAGGATGTGTCAGAGTATGGTTTCCGAGGTCAATGCTCTTCCTCTCTTTCTACGAGCCTGAGGAAGGGTAGCTGGCTCACTAAGCTATCTGCCTATAAGAGCAGTTTGTGACTCATGAAATCTCAGGAGATTTTATAAAGCAGTTCACTGTAGGCCAGGTAAATGTTTTACTCCCAGAGGTGGGCTCTTGGTTCAGCATTAAAAAGGAAGCAGATTTCATTATTTGGTAGCAGAATTACTGTAGTATCTGTAGATTAAGTTACAACTATTACTTTATTTTTGCTGAGAGTACACATTCATTTTCGTTTTTTTGTTTTTTTTGGAAACGAAGTCTTGCTCTGTCACCCAAGCTGGAGTGCTGGAGTATAGTGGTACAATAATAGCTTTCTGCAGCTTCAGCCTTCTGGGTTCAAGGGATCCTTCCACCTCCACGTCCTGAGTAGCTGCAGCTACAGGCATGTGCTACCATGCTTGGCTAATTTGTAAAAATTTTTTTGTAAAGATGGGGTCTCACTGTGTTGTTCATGCTGGTCTTGAACTCCTGGGCTCAAGTGATCCTCCCGCCTCAGCCTCCCAAAGTGCTGGGGATTGTAACATGAGCCTCTATGCCTGACTCCTGTTAGTAATTTTGTGGGTAACTTTACAGGTATCTCTGTGATGGTATGATAATTGAGAAAGACACACAGGTTTTGTTGTTTATTCTTGTTGGGTATGTAAGATTTCTACCCTCTTTAATACTGAGAGGACTTGAAGCTGACCCAACACTTAACCTAGAATTAGACTGTTCATTAAGGCACTTAAGGTCTACTACTTTACCTTTGTGTGAGTGCAGGGCATCTGAATGGGGGCCCCTCGGATGGGTACAGTTGTTTCTTGTTCCCCACACAGGCACCAGAGCAATGGAGCTGTGATTGCCCGCTGTGGACAGCCAGAGGTTAGCTGGTGGGGCTGGCGAAATGCAGATGATGAGCACCTGGTGCAGTCAGTAGCCAAAGCTTGTGTCTCTGACTCCCGATCAAGTGGCAGCAAGCAGCCAACTAGGAATACTTCTCGAGACTTTCCCAATGGGGGAGACCTTTCTGATGTGGAGTTCGGTAAGGTGCTCCCTGGACCCATGGCAGTAATTTTTATAGCATCTAAGAACCTTTTCTTGAAATGGCCTTTTCCTTAGAAGACACAGATTTAGTCTTATAGAAGTGAAAGTGCAGAGCTTTACTTGATGGGATTGTTTGAGGAGTCATGGTTCTTGGCAAAGAATCGGAAGACCCTTTGTTTCAAACCTCAATCAAGATATTAGTGTGTTTGTTGTCTTTCTTGCCATTGTGACAAAAATGGAGTGTTGATGTAATTGGGGACTTGCAGTATCTGCAGACCATGGGGGGAAGTGCCAGGCTTCATGAAAGGATGACAGGTGTAGAAATGAAGAGACTGGGCTGTGTAAATCCCATGTGTACTCTGGGACTCGGTTTTGGACAATAAATCCTCCTTGTCTTTCATAAGAAGGCAAGATAGAAAATAAACTAAAGAGGAAAGGCCTATGTGTCAAGGGTTTTGTTTAGAAGGTTTCATTTTACTGAGCCTTTTTTGTGCCATAAGATGTACTTGTGGGTCTAATTCTTCACAGTTGTGGGAGAGACAGGTTCATTTAGTGTGCCCCCTCCCTCCATGTCCCTAGATTCTTCTCTGTCAAATGCTTCAGGAGCAGAGAGTTTAGCCATCCAACCGCAGAAGCTTTTGATCTTGGATGCACGCTCCTATGCAGCTGCTGTGGCAAACCGAGCCAAAGGAGGAGGCTGCGAATGCCCAGGTGAGGTATATGGTGCTTTGTTCCCCATACTTTCTCCTCGTGAGTGCAGCCCATGCCCAACTGAGACTTAGTTCTCAATTTGAAATGAGTAGCAAGCCATATTCCTCATCCGTCCTGTCATGACAGTGCCAAGCTGCTCTTTGGATTCTTGACACCGTATGTTCTTTTCTGAGGAGAAATGGAGGAGGAGGTGCAGTGAAGTCACATAATCTTACTTCTTTGTGCCAATTTTTAGGTGATAAGGAAAGCAGATCTTCCTCATAATAAGGCCTGTTCATGTTTGGAAGCTGCTTCTTTAGTGGGCTCAATTTCTCAGCTGTCTAAAAGCTTTTTGTTGCCTTTGACAGAGGGTATGCTCATCACTGGCCTTGTAGCAAACTCCTCAGTGGCCTCTCCTTAGAAAACCTGGGGTGAAAATTGAAACAGTAAACATAGAATGCTGCTAAAGTGCCTCTGTCCTAAACTGTAACACCGTTACTGTTGGAATGCTAGCTTTCCCCAAGGAAGGACCACCCCCCAACACACCCAGTGCCAGCGGTGTGCTTATGGTACAGATAGATAGAGGCACCAGGCTGTTTGTTCAGATGTGGTCTAATCTGGTAATTGAAAGCAGCTGTACCAAGGTGAAATTTGAATGTGTGAAAGCGTTGTTCTGCCAGGTTTCAAAGAGATTCCAAAGCCACAAGTTAGATAAGGCCCAAAAAGTAAAGCCAGAGTGAGATCAAAGTAGGCCTTTCTTTTAAAAAAATAATAGTTTTTTTTTGAGACGGAGTTTCACTCTTGTTACCCAGGCTGGAGTGCAATGACACGATCTCGGCTCACCGCAACCTCTGCCTCCTGGGTTCAGGCAATTCTCCTGCCTCAGCCTCCTGAGTAGCTGGGATTACAGGCACCCGCCACCGTGCCCAGCTAATTTTTTGTATTTTTAGTAGAGACGGGGTTTCACCATGTTGACCAGCGTGGTCTTGATCTCTTGACCTCGTGATCCACCCACCTCGGCCTCCCAAAGTGTTGGGATTACAGGCGTGAGCCACCGCGCCCGGCCCAATAATAGTTTTTATTTTATGTCAGTAGCTTCTTTACAAATCTAACCTTCCCTTTTTACCCTTTTCGAAAAGATAGTTAAAATTCAGTCACTGTGTTCCTCTTATTATAAAGGATTGGGCTAATAGGCATCTCAAAACATCAGTTTCATTAATCAGAAGCTGCAGTGGGTTTGTTTTATAGCTAGTTTGTTTCTTTTAAACTTGGCCATGTGGGCTTTAAATTCAACATATTTGTATTCTCTTTATTGTATTCTCTTTATTGTTACTCTCTCCAGAATATTACCCGAACTGTGAAGTTGTGTTTATGGGGATGGCAAACATTCATTCTATTCGGAGGAGTTTTCAGTCTCTGCGGTTGCTGTGCACTCAGATGCCAGATCCAGGAAAGTAAGTCCTTAGCCGTGGCTTTCATTTTGCATGGCTCTTAAAAAATCAGTTTTCTTCTTTCCTTGAACTAATGGGAAAAAAAAAAAAGTTTGGAGCAGCCTTTCTTTCTGTTTCATGGTAAACTTCAGTTACCAGCCCAGTCTCTGCAAGTGTCTCCTTCCTGGGTCAGAAGTATGGCAGCACAGAGGAGTTGGGAGGATATACAGCCCTTTGAAAGGTTTTAAAATCTGCAGCATGGAACAAATCTCAGTCATCAAAACAGAAGCATTGCCTTACTGTTTGTCTTGGGACTTTTCCCTTCCACATCATCTTTAGCCCAAAGTAATTTAATTCTTCAGTTTCTGATGTCCCACATTGATACTTAACCTGTTGTGAAATGGGATGTTTTATCATGAAAGATCAGAATTTATTCATCATGTTCTAAAGGGGTTAAAGTTGCCATTAGGTCAGTTCCTTTCACATCTGCTTTCAGTTTCTAAACTATTCTCATTTACTAAGAACATTATCATGATTTTTATTGCTTATTAAATATGAATGACTGGCATTTGCAGTGAGGAAGGTGAAATAATACCCTCTCCAATGATACTGATTGACTATTAGATAAATTAGGAAGAATGCTCTGTAAAACAAAAATGGACAGATAAATATTTAAAAGTCCTGTTTTACTATTTTAGAAAGCCAGAGATACGGTGCCAGAGAAGACAGCATTTTCTTTTTTCTGGTATTTGTGCTGGAGGCCATAGTCGTATCCCTGGGTTTTATTCAGTGGATCTCATGATCACATCAAGTTTTACTGCATTCTTTATTTGATTTATTAAATCAGATGCTGCCTAAACCACTTATACTGACTGCCAGTAGCAGATGATTAAATTCATCATAGTTGTAATCAGTCCAGAGGATGAAGCAGTGTCCTTTGGGGAAAGCCTGACTGAAGAATTGAGCTTGCCTCCTCCTTTGGGGATTAGCCATTTGCATTTGCTGTACGGTTCCAGGTCCTAGCTAGCAGCACTTTCTTCCCTAGGGTGGTGTGTAGAAGGAGTCTTGCTAAGGACCCAGTGGATCTGCCACAAACCATGTGACCTTGGCCAAGGGGCTTAATTACTGTATATCTCAGTTTTCCTGTCTATAAAATCAAAGATGTAATCAACACGACATGATCTCCAATACCTTCCACATACTAAAATTCTTAAAGAGCTGTCAGAGTCAAAAAGATGTAATTAGCCCTCGCCTGGTCCACTTAAAGGTCTTGGGGATTTTATTGAAGGTAATGCTTTTATGTATTTGGCAGCAAATCATAATGCTGCACTGAAGTCTCTCTCATGGATAAAAAGCAGCTGTAGCAGTGCTGGGACAGCTGTAAGTAGGCCCCCTGGCCTGTTTTTGGGGCTGTGGAGGATGAGGGGATAGTAGGCTTCTGGTGCAGGTTGAGAATAGGACAAGGGAATGGGGAGTCTCTCAGCAGCCCCTCCCTGGCTGGCAGATTTTTGGAGTACATCTTTGTTAGTCACAGACAACATCAAGTGGTATTAAATAATAGTTAGGTTCAAGAGAACCTCACACTGGTTCTCTTGTTTACCATTTCTTCAGGGGCTAGGAGATAATTTAGTATTTGTTCTCCTAAGCCTTATCTTTTAGTTCCTTTCAAGAATATGTGAAGAATGAAAATAAACAGTTGATCCATCAGGAAAAAAATGTTTCTCAGGTACCTGCTAGGAAATAGAAAGTCTTAAGATTGGATTTTTACCCATAACAGACTTACAGTTCATTAAATGGTGGGACTCCCTGCTGTATGCTAGGCTCTGTGCTGAGGGTACAGTTATGACTAAGACATAGTGTTAGCCTTTTGAGAAGTCAGTCTGGTTGGTAATCCAAACAAATGCATATAAAACCAATACTTATGCACTGCATTGTTTTCTGTTTGCCTGGAAAGACCCCATTTCCTTAGACTATCTAAGAATTCATACTTATTCTGCAAGATTTAGTAGGCCTTTATAACCTTCCCAGAGTCCCCTGACAGAAGTGTTTATTCCTTCCTCCGACTCATTGTTTGAAAGGCTTGACTTGTGATTTTAACTACAAATCTGATCACATTTGGGAAAAATCAACTCTTTTTTTTAGGGAGTGGGAGGGGTGAGGGAAATCACAATAAACAAAATGTCAACACAGTTTAAAAAAAAAAAAAAAAAAGGCCGGGCTCAGTGGCTCACGCCTGTAATCTAAGCACTTTGGAGGCCAAGGCGGGCGGATCACCTGAGGTCGGGAGTTCAAGACCAGCCTGACCAACATGGTGAAACCCCGTATTTAAAAAAAAAAAAAAAAAAAAGTATGCTTAGCTTGTGATTGCTCCCCAGGGGCAGATAGCAAGGGCTGATATTCCTAAAGGTCTTTTTTTAAAATTTTTTTATTTTTAGACAGAGTCTCTCTCTGTTGCCCAGGCTGGAGTGCAGTGGCGCAATCTCAGCTCACTGCAACCTCCACCCAGGTTCAAGTGATTCTCCTGCCTCAGCTTTCCGAGTAGCTGGGATAACAGGCGCATGCCGCCATACCCAGCTAATTTTTTTTTGTCTTTGTTTTTTTTTGTTGTTGTTGTTTTTTTTTCCCTGAGATGGAGTCTTGCTCTGTCGCCCAGGATGGAGTGCAGTGGTATGATCTTAGCTCACTACAACCTCCGCCTCCTGGGTTCAAGCAATTCTTCTGCCTCAGCCTCCCAAGTAGCTGGGATTACTGGCACCTGCCATCATGCCTGGTTAATTTTTGTGTTTTTGTAGAGATGGTGTTTCACCATGTTGGCCAGGCTGGTCTTGAACTCCTGTTCCTGACCTCAGGTGATCCACCCGCCTTGGCCTCCCAGAGTGCTTAGATTACAGGCATGAGCCACCACACCTGGCCTAATTTTTTGTTTTTAGTAGAGATGGCTTTCACCATGTTGGCCAGGCTGGTCTTGAACTCCTGATCTCAAGTGATCGGCCTACCTCAGCCTCCCAAAGTGCTGGGATTACAGGCATGAGCCACTGCACCTGGCCCCTAAAGGTCTTTCAAAAAAAGGTTCTTCTAGATCCCTGCTGAATCCAGTCTGTGTTGAGCTCAGGAATATTATGTGGCCATTGGGTGTACTAATTTGTGTGAGTATTAATCATCAGATTGGGCCCATCTGGTTTTAGTCAGTAAAGATTTACAGAGATAGGTGTTACAGTCTGGGTCATAGGCAATGTTGTGTATACCATTCTTGTATGTGGCATCCAGCTTATATCTCAGATATATTTGTATTCATGAGTTTTTCTTTACTTTTTTTTTTTGGAGAACTTGTTGAACATAGTTACTGATTATTAAATATCTTCTGTTTTACATTTCAGAAGTGGCTACATTTCCTTCGGGAGAAGGTTTCAGAAAGAGCCACTTTTCTGAACTGAAAAATGTCAAATATTTTGTCTGGGAAATCATCCATACAGATTTTGGAACAAAAGGTGGTCCTGTTAATTGCAGCCCCTGTTTCTAAGTCTCTTCTCTATTGTATAGTAGGGCTTGGGTCTCATCCTGACACATGCTTTATGAACACACAGGCTTTTTTGTTTTGGCAGTGTTATATTTGGAGAGAGAAATCTTTGGGAATTACTTTGTAATTTGACAAGCTTGAGCATGATGCAGTAAATAGTAAAAATCAGCATTTTCTAATCCCCTCCTGTTTTTATAGTTGGCTGTCAGCTCTTGAAAGCACAAAATGGCTCCATCACTTGTCTGTGCTTCTGAAATCAGCGCTTCTGGTAGTGCATGCTGTGGATCAGGATCAGCGGCCAGTGCTAGTGCACTGCTCAGATGGCTGGGACCGCACCCCCCAGATTGTGGCATTGGCTAAGCTCTTGCTGGACCCTTATTACCGAACCATAGAGGTGAGTGCATCCAGATGGTAGGAATTGGTACTTAAGGATGAATGGGGTGGGGGTGGGGGGGTAATATCACACCCCTCAGGAGTGATATTACCAGTTCTGGGGGTGGTGATTAGGTTAAAGAAAGTGAAATTTCTGTTTTGATCATTTTTCCTTTATATTATGAGCTAAATTGTGGTGGTTTCTCTTACAGTTCTTGCACCTCTTAAAATGGGGCAGATGATGGGTAACAAGGTATTGAGAATACAGCCATATTTTCCTTTGCAGTCTATCTACTTAGAAAACTTTTTAGCTACCTCAGGAAAATGAGGTGTCTGTAAAAGGATATTGGCATGCTAGCTATTACCACAGTGTCCTGTGGAGAAGGAGCTCTACTCTGAAATAACTATCTGTTGGGTTAGAGATGAAAGAAAAATCATAAAGTATCCTAAAATATGTGCAAATACTTATTAAACCTGGGGTGTGGAAGGATTTTTACAAATTTGACTTTGTTAGTATAACACCAGAGGCAGAAATGTTGAAAGAGAAATTGAGGGGAAAAGTGTGGTTTTTATATAGTGAATTCAAGAGGCTAAAAATACAAACAGATTCAAGAAAGGCTTAGATAAACGCAGTTAGTACCATTTCAGTCGTCATGGAATAGAGTTCAGGGAATTGGGAAATTTCCCTAAGTATGTGCCTCATCAGGGATAGAGCAAGGGCAAGGTGAGGTGGGCTTTCTGGGAGGCTGTTAGAGGGGATTGCTTTCTGTAACACCAGGCTTGGGACTGTCACAGTCTGGATAGTCTAGCACAATTGGTCTCTCCTGGGTGCTTCCCTGCAGGGTTTCCAGGTCCTCGTGGAAATGGAGTGGCTGGATTTTGGCCATAAATTTGCTGACCGGTGTGGTCATGGGGAGAACTCGGATGATCTGAATGAACGTTGCCCAGTGTTTCTGCAGTGGCTTGACTGTGTTCATCAGCTTCAGAGGCAATTTCCTTGCTCTTTTGAGTTCAATGAAGCATTCCTTGTGAGTTTCTTCATTTTGGGGACCTTCTCAATTTGAAGGAGGGTTAGTACAAATGTTAGTGGGCCACATGAAAATGTACAGCCTCTTTAGAATTTAATAGAGGTGATTTTTTTCCTGTTTCTATTTTTTTTTAAGTAAATAGTTTTACTATTTACTTTTCAAAAAGAGAAAATCTAGGTTGTACCAGGTTTGCATGAAGTCCTTGAGTTGTTTTAAACTTAGTTTTTTTTTTTTTTTTAAAAGGGATGGTAGAAACCCTAAATAGCAGTTAGAAATAGAAGCAGTCAGAATGTCTGGACCATGCTTCCTCCAATTCATCTGCCAGACCCCCTATGTCTGTGTTGCTCTCTGCACCCTCTCCTTTGACGGAGGGTGCACTATCCTTGTCCTCTTCCAGCCCCTCTGTCCACCTGCACACCAGCTCTCATTCCCTCTCATCTGCTGCGCTGGCTGGCTCCAGCATTTCTCCTCTCTGTCTTCTGCATCAGTGTGTTTCCCTCTCTACCAGAGCATGACCTTCAGCATAAAAACGTGGCATTGTGTCTCCCATCTTTTCAAAACCCATTCTTGGTCCTGCACCGCTTTACCAAAGCTGCTCTTGTTAAAATGACCAGTGACCTTCATGTCACTAATCCAGTGATGAGTTCTCAGTCTTCATCTCTCTGATCCATCATTACCATTTGACAGTTTAACCAGTTCTTCCTTGAAATGCTGTCTTCAGTTGACTTGTAGCACTTCCTTGCTCTTAGCTCTCCTCTTAGCTCATTGGTTGGTTGTTTCTGCTTCCTTTGCTGATTCCTTTTAATCCCTCCAGTTCTTTTTTTTTTTTTTTTTTTTTTTTTTTGAGATAATGTCTCAATGTGTCTCCCAGGCTGGAGTGCAGCAGTATGATCATAATTCACTGCAGCCTCAACCTCATGGACTCAAGGGATTCTCCCACTTCAGCCTCCCCAGTAGCTGAGACCACAGGCACATGCCAATACGCCTGGCTAATTAAAAAAAATTTTTTTTGTAAATAGACATGGAGTCTCACTGTGTTGCCCAGGCTGGTCTCAAACCTCCCACCTTGGTTGCCCAAAGGATTACAGCTGTAAGCTACCCCTCAGTTCTAAATGTTGGAATGCCCCATTGCTCAGCCTCCAGGCTGCTTCTCCATCTATACTTCTAAGTATTTCATTCATTCTAGTGGCTTTAATTGCCATCTATATGCTGATGAGTCCCACATTTATCCACTTCAGCCTCACATATCTAATATGGCTACTAGGTATCTCCACTTGGCTGTCTTAATGTTATTTCAGACTTAATAATGCAAAACTTAATTCTTCTTTTTTGAGACAGCATCTCACTGTCACCCAGACTGTAGTATAGTGGCACAAACACAGCTTACTGCAGCCTTGAACTCCCAGAGTCAAGTGATCTTCTCACCTTAGCCTCCTGAGTAGCTTAGGACTGCAGGTGTGCACCACTGTGCCTGGCTGATATTTTTATTTTTATTTTTGTAGAGATGAGTCTTGCTTTGTTGCCCAGACATATCTAAAACACCTGGGGTCAAACAATATCCTCCTACCCCAGCCTCGCAAAGTGCTGGTATTACAGGCATGAGTCACTGCACTTGTCCAAAACTTAATTCTTAATTTCTGTGTTTCCTCACTCTAAAACTTGATCTTCCAAACTTGATCTTCCAGAAGTCTCCTCTCTCACCATATGGCATTTCCATCCCTCCTTTTGTTTAGGGCAAAATTCTTTGTCATCCCCAAGTCTCTTCTTTCTTTTATCTTTCACATTCAGTCAGATTCTACAGCTCTGCTTTCAAAATAAGTCTAAAACCTGATAATTTATTGCCACCTTTACTGGTACCACACTGGTTCAAGCCATCATCATCTCCTACCCCAAATGAGTCATCCCAGCATAGTCTCTTCTAAAACATAAGACAGACTGTGTCATTCCTTTGCTTAAAAACCTTTAGTTACATTTTACACAAAGTAAAAGCCAAAGTCCTTAAAGTGGCCTCCAGGGCCTTCCTAGAGGTTACTTCTCTAGGTTCATTTCCTACCATTCTCCCTCTTGTGCAATCTCCTTTAGTCACACTGGCCTCCTTGCTGCACCTCAGAAATTGCAAGCATGTGCTTACCTCAAGGCCATTGCACATGTGGTTGCCGCTGCCTGGAGTGCTTCCCCTCAGATACCCACATGCCTGCTCTCTCATGTTCATTGGGTCCCAGCCAGTGAGGCCATCCTGCACTGCCCCATACATGTCCTGTCCATCTCAGTCTGCCTTGTTCTCCATAGCACTGGTCACTCTTCACCTATGACTAGGGCGAGCTCCATCAGGGCAGAAGAGTTTGGTGCATGTCCAGCATTGCTGCATGTCCAGCATCTTAGTCATGTCTGGGGCATGTGAAATGCTCAATAATTTGTCGAATGAACAAGTAGTGTTATAAGTATCCTCTCAGCTCAGGCTTGAGGTGTACACTGACATGCTTCTGTACCCGGTTCATATGCTCTGGCGCTTGTGAGGGTGGCTGTTAATTCAGAATCTCAGACTGTTTATCAGGGAAGCTAAGAGGAATGAGAGTACCAACAATCTGTCTTTGACTCATTGGTTGGGGTTGGGTCCTGGAATCGGTGGTGTGAGGAGGAGGAGGCTACTGCATGGCTTAGTGGGTTCCCCTGTCCTGACAGAGTAAAGTGTTCTCAGGGATGTCAGGATAAAGTGGCTCAGCTGAGCTGACCTCTCAGAGAATGCATGCCTGATTGCTTAATTTGTGCTTCATTGGACTCCCATAGGTGAAACTGGTGCAGCATACCTATTCCTGCCTCTTTGGAACATTCCTGTGCAACAACGCCAAGGAGAGAGGGGAAAAGCATACTCAGGAACGGACATGTTCCGTGTGGTCGCTTCTTCGGGCAGGCAACAAGCCTTTCAAAAATCTACTGTATTCCTCTCAGTCAGAAGCCGTATGTATCCTTCAGCCTTTCCACTGTGGTCAGCAGAAGGAATTTGGGGTTGGTGACATATGAGAGCCTTTTTGAGTAGTGACTGTTTTTGTGAAGGCATTTCTACTGTCTCTGGATGGACTGGTTCCATTTTTCCCCTACGATTCTGTCCTGAGGAAGGCCTGCTTCTGATGATGTTCTGATGTGTTTCTGATGACTACTTGCTGAGGGTGGTTTGGTTTAACACAGATCTCTACTTTGCCACCCTAGACATGAATCTTTTTTGGCTCTGCCTCCAGAGCTTATTTCTAGCATGTTTTGTCTTATGGGAGAGGCACTTAGGTTGCTTCCTGATGTACTGATAGCTCAGAAGGAGCTGCCACCAGGCCCCTAGCACCCTGCCAGTGTCAGTAAGCAATGATAGCCCCCATAGCGTCTGTCTCATAGAAGGAACACAGAAAACTGTGTTTGACATTGGTATGCGTGTGTGTCTGTCTGTGATTCTCTGCCAGACAGGCAGGGCCTTTAAGACTTTGTTCCCTAAAGGAATGAATGCCTTCTGTTAAGCAAAGAAAAGGAGGCATATAGACCTGTATGTCAGTTTCATAGTAATGTTATCTTTGTCAGAATGCATCTTAAACCCTAAAGAAATGAAAAGGAGGCTAATCAGAGTTTATATTGATTTCCTGGACTATTAATATGGTTCTCATTACATTTAAGTAGTCAAAGAAAAGATTTAAGCTGCTGTCTCTCCCCTGCAATGTGCCTTCTGGGGAAGTAGAAAAATTTCCTTCTTTTCACATGATTAATTTAAATGAGCCTATAAAATGGGTGTGACAGTGTCTCCTGAAGCCAAGCTTTTTTGCCAGTGGGATGGACAATCACCATGAAAGTGAGTAACAGAATGACTCACTTTCTTAGGCAGGGAAAGAAACAAATCAAGCCAATGAAAGTCAGTCATTGAAGGTGACCTAAGAAATAACTATTAATGAGAAAGGGATCTAAAACAATCTTCTAGATTTTCATGCTCTCAAGAGGAAAATGTTGGCCATATAAAATGTCTAGTCCTGTATTGGTCCTCTTGGGATAGACCTGCATCCATTGGTGCTGCTTCTTTGTGGAGATCCTGTCAGCCCTGTTGGGTATTCCAGCTGGGTACTTGCTCTTGATCCTCATTTCCAGATATCCTAGAAGACTTACTGGGACATATTTAAACTTGTGTTGTCCCCCCTCCTCAGGTGCTGTACCCTGTGTGCCATGTGCGTAACCTGATGCTGTGGAGTGCAGTGTACCTGCCCTGCCCATCCCCAACCACCCCTGTGGATGACAGCTGTGCGCCATACCCAGCACCAGGCACCAGCCCTGATGATACCCCCCTGAGCCGGTGAGCCCAGGGGTGATGCCACAGGCCTGACAGCCTGTGTGTGGGTATATTCCTGTGTTGGGGCATGTCCAGGGATGGTCAGAGATCATGATGTTATCTGGGTCCACAGCATCTTTCTTAGATGTCTGCAATTTTTTCAGGGAAGGTACAAGGATTTCTGGGTTACAAGACTGCAAGAGCCTTGTTTGTGGGAGTGAGTTGGGCCCTGTTGCTGCATAATTCTTATGTATGCAGTGAGCAGCTCCTCAGTGATAGAGCAAATCCTTTGGGTTTTCTGTGACCCCCTAGTTTGTGTTTTTCCCACCGCTCTGTGCTCCTGCCTATTTACCATGATTTGTCTTCCAAGGCTTAAAAGGCAGATGCTGTCAGATAATAGAAAATTTAGCTTTGGGCCAGGCTTAGTGGCTGATGCCTGTAATCTGAGCATTTTGGGAGATTGAGGCAGGAGGATTACTTGGGCCCAGGAGTTCCAGACCAGCCTGGGCAACATGGTGAAACCCTGTTTCTACCCAAAATGCAAAACCTAGCCAAGTGTGGTAGCACATACCTGTAGTCCCAGCTACTTGGGAGGCTGAGGCAGGTGGATTGCTTGAGCCTGGGAAGTGGAGGTTGTTGCAATGACCCAAGATCCATTGCATTCCAGCCTGGATAACAGAGTAAGACCTTGTCTCAAAAAAAAAAAAAAAAAAAAATTTGGTTTTATCACTTGAGAATTAGCTTTATTAAATTCAGAATGATAGATAACACATTAATTTAAAATATTGTAATATTAAGAAACACCAGTGCTACTTTGCCATCCACTGAGAAACACAGCAGCATCATGAAGAATGTCTTTTGAAAATAGCATTTGCAGGCCGGCTGCAGTGGCTCATGCCTGTAATCCCATCACTTTGGGAAGCCGAGGTGGGCAGATCACCTGAGGTTAGGAGTTTAAGACCAGCCTGGACAAAATGGTGAACCCCCCCCCATCTCTACTAAAAATACAAAAAAATTAGCCAGGCATAGTGGCACACACCTGTAGTCCCAGCTACTCGGGAGGCTGAGGCAGAATTGCTTGAACTGGGGGGCAGATGTTGCAGTGAGTTCAGATTGCGCCACTGCACTTCAGCCTGGACAACAGAGTGAGACTGTCTCAAAAAAAAAAAAAAGAAAAGAAAATAGCATTTGCTGTTAGCTCATTTGTATGTATGGGGCCTAGGGTGGAGGCAGTGTGAGAGGAGATCTGCACACTAGGAGAAGGACTTGTTCAGGAGCTTTACTGCTCCAGCAGTCTAGGCCTTGCTCCAGAGATGCTGTAGCTCCATGAGTAGCTATAATGGACCCAATTATAAAACAACTGCTTGTTAAACCCTATTGTCTCCTACTTCCCTGGAAACACCTTTCAAGATTCTCATTTCTCCCAAATTCCTTTCCTTTAGGCTACCAAAGACTAGATCATTTGACAATCTGACCACAGCCTGTGACAACACAGTCCCTCTGGCCAGCCGGCGCTGCAGCGACCCCAGCCTGAACGAGAAGTGGCAGGAGCACCGGCGCTCTCTAGAGCTGAGCAGCCTGGCTGGCCCTGGAGAGGATCCCCTTCCTGCTGACAGCCTGGGGAAGCCCACCAGAGTGCCTGGGGGTGCCGAACTTTCTGTTGCAGCTGGAGTAGCTGAGGGGCAGATGGAGAACATCTTGCAGGAGGCCACCAAAGAGGAGAGTGGAGTAGAGGAGCCTGCTCACAGGGCAGGCACTGAGATGCAGGAGGGTAAAGAGGACTCTCTCTTAGAAGAAGAGAGCAGGAGGAAGACCCTTGAGGCCTCAGCCATTGGACTTCACCAAGACCCAGAACTGGGTGATGCTGCTCTGAAGAGCCATCCGGACATGAGCCTGCCTTTGTTTTCACAGGGTATTTCTGAACAGCAAGGTGGGCACAGTGTTCTCCTCAGTTCTCTCCAGGACCCCCGCAGGGGAGAGGATTTTCTGGAGGACCCTGTGGAGCAGTTTCGAACAGAGGAGATTACAGAGGGTAGGGAGGAAGCAGTTCTTCCAATCCCAGTAGATGCAAAAGTTGGCTATGGTACCTCACAGTTGTGTTCTCTGCTGTCTTCCCAAGTCCCTTTTGAGACCAGAGGACCAAACGTGGACAGTTCCACAGACATGTTGTTGGAAGATAAGGTGAAGTCGGAAAATGGGTCCCAAGGCTATCGTAGACCTTGCCTTGTGAATAGTGGCAAGGACATGCTTCCCCAAACCATGGAACCCAGCCCTTCAGAGACAAGCATGGTTGAGAGGCCCCAAGCGGGGTCTGTGGTACACAGGACTTCCCCTGGCAGCACTCTCAGCCTGACACGTTTCCCTTGTGCCTTGCCTTTAGCCGAATGTAAAGAGGGGCTTGTGTGCAACGGTGCCCCAGAGACTGAAAACAGGGCCTCAGAGCAGCCCCCAGGTCTTAGCACCCTCCAGAAGTACCCCACACCCAATGGGCATTGCGCCAATGGGGAGGCTGGTAGGAGCAAGGACTCACTGAGCCGTCAGCTGTCTGCTATGAGCTGCAGCTCTGCCCACTTACACTCGAGGAACTTGCACTACAAGTGGCTGCATAGCCACTCGGGGAGGCCATCTGTAACCAGCAGCCCCGACCAGCCTTCCCGCAGCCACCTGGACGATGATGGCATGCCAGTGTACACGGACACGATCCAACAGCGCCTGCGCCAGATTGAGTCAGGCCACCAGCAGGAAGTAGAAACTTTGAAGAAACAAGTCCAGGAGCTGAAGAGTCGCCTGGAGAGCCAGTACCTGACCAGCTCGCTACGCTTCAATGGAGACTTTGGGGATGAGATGGTGAGTAGGCTGTGGTATTCCTAGCTGTGCAAGGAGACAGGGCACACTGAGACTGAGTGCCCTTGGTGCCCAGGGCATGGTGATTGGTACAGATTGTTAAAGGATGATTGGAAAGGTCCAGAGTAGCCCTGTTAAGAGAGGCTGGAGATGAGCCTCCGCCACAGTGATGGCAGCCTGCCTGTTTTCTGCTTTGCTTACTTTCCGCAGATGTCCTGTTGAGGCCGTTAGAGAGGAAGAGACTTAGCCTGCACCCCATGGTTGATCAGATCTCTCAGACACGGGATCACAAGTCTTCAGAAGGGCTTTAACCCATGGGCAGAATGCCATCTGTAGGGCAATGCCAAGTTATTCCTGTCAGATTTTAGTGCCTGTTCTACCTTAGTAAATACAAAGTATTAGCCCTTCCAGACGTGGGCTATAGTTTTGAAGGTTTAGTTCTTTTTTTTTTTTTTTCAGATGAGTTTTCACTCTTGTCACCCAGGCTAGAGTATAGTGGCGTGACCTCAGTTCACTGTAACCTCTACCTCTTGGGTTCAAGTGATTCTCCTGCCTCAGCCTCCTGAGTAGCTGGGATTACAGGCATGAGCCACCATGCCCAGCTAATTTTTGTATTTTAAGTAGAGATAGAGTTTCACCGTGTTAGCCAGGCTGGTCTCGAACTCCTGACCTCAGGTGATCTACCCAACTTGTCCTCCCAAAGTGCTGGGATTACAAGCGTGAGCCACTGTGCCCGGCCAGATTTAGTTCTTTTTAAACAAATATTTATACCCACCCCGTGGCAGATGCTGGCAGTAGAAATGGAGAGAAGGACTGGTTTCTAGCACTGTTGAGGAGTTAGCTCTGATAGGGGTTGGGGGCTGTAAACGGGGGTACCAGAGGGGAGGTTCTCAAGGAGGTGCTTTCTTCTCTGGGCGGACTTGACTCAGGCCATTCAAGTACAAGTGTGAGCCTGGCTCTCAAGTGGTCAGCATACATTAAAGGCGGGCACATCCAATGACTTTCAATTCAAAGTGACTTCTTGGCTTTTCCTTCATGCTAATGATAGTTTCTCATGTTCCCAGAGAATCCTTCCAAGAAAAGGAGGGCATGCTGAAAGCACTCAGCTTTAACTAAGTGGTGGGCAGGGTTGGATTGACAGGCCCAGTGGAGCAGCTGACATACAGAATACCCATTCCATTTTGGTCACTTCTCTCTCACTCACTTTCTGGAACCTTGAGGCCTGTCTTTCTACTCCAGAGTCACTGCACACAACCCGTGTATCCCTCTCCCAGCTGAGCCCAGGCCCATCCCTGCACCTCTTCACCCCAGTTCTTGACAGCTAATGCATCTGCAGACTCAGCTGTCCTAGCACTTGGCCCCATCCAGAGTCCTCAGTGCTCCCTTCACCAGGCCTTTTCTTCTTTTGGGAGGAGACCAGGTTTATTCTGTTCAGCTGTGTTTGTTTGCCAACAGACTTCAATCCCCGACTCGGAAAACAATCTGGATCAGAGCTGTTTGTCTCGCTGCAACACAGAGATTTTCTCTGAAGCCAGCTGGGAGCAGGTGGATAAACAGGACACGGAGGTACAGGCTCAGCCCCTGCTCTGAGTGCCATCCATTTAACTGTTTCGTGGTTCTTCTCCACCCCCATTCCCATCCCGTGTTCCTGGCCAAGGAAGCACCTCACAGCACAGCTAGCCTTGAGCCTCTGGTACCTCAGCTCCTGGGAACCCACATCAAGCCTAGGATTTCTGAGCCAGGGAGACTCGGCAAGCTGGCCCTCCCTCTTCATTGCCTGTATGAACTAGAGCCTTGCCAGCTCTCACAGTGACCCAGGGTGTTGCTGCCTGCTGCTTCATCTCAGGGGAAATTGGAATCCCCTCCAGGGAAACGATTTGGACGCCTTTCTTGTACTGTTGACATCAGATCTGCTGGGCTGGTGCCGCTGGAGCCGATGTGGTCCTTGTGACTCTTGCTGCCCCCAGCATGGCTCTGCTGGCTCCAGCTGGATGGCCCATCTCCTGTCAGTAACCTGGCCCCATCTTGTTTTGCAGATGACCCGTTGGCTCCCTGACCACCTGGCTGCCCACTGCTATGCGTGTGACAGTGCCTTCTGGCTTGCCAGCAGGAAGCACCACTGCAGGTACCATTGAGGGGGTGTGCTAGGGTGAGCTGAGTGTGGAGGCTGAGAGTTGGCCCACAGAGCCTGCAGAGTAGAGGGTTGTGGGCATCTGGCTGGCAGTGTTCTGCCTGAGGCAGACCCATGGTCTCATCTTCTGTGCTTCTGAAATTGGTGTTTGCAAAACTGCATTTGGCATTTTTGTTCAAACACAGAGTTATCACTATTAAATTTTGAAATGTGCAAATAGTAGCATTTTGTTTGGTTTCCCAGACTGGTGGAACAGCAGCCACCACTGAAACCACCATTTCTTATTCCCAGTGTAACACTGCTTCCCATTCAACATGGCTACTGTCAGCAAAACCAGTTTTCCTGTGAGGGGGAGAGAACTTTATTTTCCTATTCTCCTGCTCCCTGACTCCACACTTGTATTCCCTTGTGCCGTTGGTGAGCAGCTGTAGTTTGGGGAGTAGTAGGGACAGTTGAGGCCAGTGTTCCAGTTATTAAGGTTCCTGACTTCTTTTTCCTTCTGGGTTGGGGAAGTGAGTTACTAAGGATGCTTTGCCCCAGCCAGAGTGTTGACTGTGGCGGATGTTCAGTGTTCTTAGAATAGGAAGTTTATCTGAATCGTGCCATAGCTCACTCACACAAGTGACCCTGGATTGAAAATGGAACAACCTCTTTGCCTAGTAATGATGCTTCTAGGACACATATCTCCCCACCCTGCACCCCAAGCCTAGATATCATTGGTTGGCTTCTCTTCTGAGCTCTTTCTCCCCTCCTTGCAGGGACACTGACCGTGTTGATCAAACGTGGTGAGCATTTGCAACAACCTGCCTGTGATGTCTGCACATCTCCAATAACTTCTCCACACTAACTCTTATCACTTCCCCCTCTCTGCACTCACTAGGGTGAAGCCTGGGTCCTGGGTGCACAGGCAGGCAGGTGGGCTTGAGGGGATTCAAAGCAGCTGAGTGAGGAGAGACCATCAAGGGTGAGTCAGGCTGCAGCCATGTGCTCCCCTCTTGGTCACAGGTCAGCCAGGCCATCTTGCTTGTAACAAGAAGTAGTGCTTCTCTTTTGATCTTTAGGGGAGCCAGTTGGGTTTTCAGAGCTATTTATTTTGGGTCAGTGATTTACTGAGATGCCAGAATAACACTAGTAATTTCCAGGTCAAACAGCATCACTGCTCCTTTTTTTCCTTTTTTTTTCCCCCTCAAAGAGACCAGGACTGAACAGAGGTGATCTTTCCAGAGAATTGTTTTTAGCATGGAAGACTTTAAGGAAAGACTGCACTTAGTGACTTTCAGGGTCCTCTGAAAGAAGTCAGAAGCCATCAGCCAGGTGCAGTGGCTTATGCCTGTAATCCCAGCACTTTGGGAGGCTGAGGTAGGCTGAGCACCTGAGGTCAGGAGTTTAAGACCAGCCTGACCAACATTATGAAATTCCATCTCCACTAAAATACAAAATTAGCTAGGCGTGTGGTGTGTGTCTTTAATCCCCGCTCCTTGGGAAGCTGAGGCAGGAGAATTGCTTGAACCTGTAAGGTGGTGGTTGCAGTGAGCCAAGATCCACCATTGCACTCCAGCCTGGGCAACAAGAGCAAAACTCCGTCTCAAAAAAAAAAAAAAAAAACCAAAGCATCAAATTCACGTCAGTCTTTTAAGCTGAATTCCAGCAGGGATGTTAAAGAAGTGTAGATGTTCAGAAATTTTTTTGCATAACTACAGGTTTTTGCTGACTCATATTTTTTAGAAATAGTTATGAAGTACTTAGAACGTTTTAGATGATGAATTTTCTTTTCTGTCTTTCCATTGCCCCATGTCCCACCTTTTCCTTTTGTGGTATTCTTTTGTTCCCAAATGGTCTTCAGTTTTCTCTCCTCCTGTGCCTAAGTGATCCCAAATTCAGCAGTGAGTTTGTATTCCAAACAGCATAAATGAAAAGTTAGAGAGTGATGCTGGCTGAGAAGCTGCCTTCCTCCAGTCTTTGGTGGGCTGTGTCAGGCTCCTTGGAGTTTCTTATTCTTAGGCTCATTGTGATTGATTTGTACCTCAAGGCCCAACAAACGTAGAGTTGTAAGGTGGGCAGAAACTCATTCTTTGCCAATTCCCTTTCCTGTTAGCTCTGATGGGCATCTGTCTGGGGGTGCAGACTTGTGCTGCACAGATGCCCCAGAACCCAGCTTTCAGGGGAGGAGGAGAAGGAGGTCTGGGGCCTGAGTGCATTCCTGCCTTCTGGTAGAACTCTGGTTTTCCCTGGAGATGCATGGATCGGGGAGTGAGCCATAATTGACTGACACCTGTCTAATAAGGGGTGTGTGTGTGCACGTGTGTTCATCTGTGTTCTTGTCCTCCCACCTCTCCTCTTTCACCCTCTGAGCATGCATCACAGGCTGCTTATCCCTGGCTTTGCATGCTGCCAGCAGAGCAGTCCAAAATGGCAGCTGTCTGTCTACCATGTTGCTGCCTCTGATCCTCTGGAAAAGTGGCCATTGGCCAAGGCTCCTTACTCCTCAGTGAGGCTGGGTAGTTGTTTCTCTTGTTTGAGGAGCCTGGCCTCTGTGATCACAAGCTACACAGAGGACAGTGCCTAGGTGGGTGTGGCCACTGGGTTTTCTTGGATCAGGACTAGCCCATTGTTAGGCCCACGTATTCTCGCAGATCTCTTTTGAGCAGTATCCTTCTGTATACCTGGTAGCCTTGAGTCAGAGTGGTGAGGCAGCCTAGTATCCTTGGCCCCGAAGTGAAAATGACATGTGACTCTGCTAGGTAGGGACACCCTCCCTACCCAGCTTGTTCCTGGACTAGAGAGATGAAAGGATTTGATCTCGAGGAGCTCCAGCACATGCAAATTATACACAGCAAAGTTTGTTTTTTGAAGTTGGTTTCCCTACTGCATACCTACTGGCTAAAACTAACATTCTTCTGTTTCTTCTTATCTCAAGGAATTGTGGGAACGTATTCTGCTCCAGTTGTTGTAACCAGAAGGTTCCAGTTCCCAGCCAGCAGCTCTTTGAGCCCAGTCGAGTATGCAAGTCTTGCTATAGCAGCCTACATCCTACAAGCTCCAGCATTGACCTTGAACTGGATAAGCCCATTGCTGCCACTTCCAACTGAAGCTCAGTGACCTGGGTGGGCAGTGGCCAAGCTGCTGTTCCTATGACAGGCCCACACAGCCTAGGCAGACTGAGAGGCCCGTGCACTTTGGAATGGGGGTGTGGAACCACCTGTACAGAGTGACAGAAATTTGGGATGCACCACTGGATTGTAGATTGATTTTTCTTTCCTGTCCCCCTACTCCCTACCTTTTCCATCCTCCTTCTCTGCCTTCAAAAAAGGAAACTGTCCCTTGGTTGTCTTAATTTTTTTTTTTTTTTTTTTGATGGAAGACCGGAGGTTGCCAGGCCCACTGTAACTGCCGAGCTGCCTGCTGTCAGGTGACACCGAGGGATGGCTTGTTTCTTCCAGGTGGGAGGACGGTGGTCAGAGCCAGGAGTATGGAGATATGAGACAGTAAGCAGGGAAGAAAGCCAGTGCTAATAAGCAACGATCCCTCATGCCACCACCACATCAGAGCTGGTTGGGAACCCTTTGCTGCTGAGGAGGCTGGAAGCATGTTCCCCAAGAGCACTGCCCTGGGCATCATCTCCTTCCTGTGAGGAGCTGAGCCAGTCCCCTCACAGATGTATAAATGGGGCTGATGTTTGGAGGGAGGGGCACATGGTAAATGGCATCCCCTTAGATCCCTCTTTGGGAAAGGAAAGTGTATGCTCCTTTGAGGCAGGCAAGGGGCTAGTTATCCCCTATGGGATTTTATTTTTAATTCGACCCAGATTGTCTTGGGCTCCGTTTGCTTTCAGGGGGCTGCTTCCCTGGGCTAGGCTGTGTAGTACTTCCTACCCTCAGGCATAAGTACAGACTGGCCAAAATGGTTATCCACTCAAGGCCAAAGCCTGCCCTGAGCCCAGGCACACCTGAGTCCGTCAATCTCTTCCTCAGCCAGCACAGGGAAATCCAGACTCAGGGTTCCAGAAATCCCCCATTCCCAAACCAAACCAATCATGGATCTTCCCTTTAAGGGGTAGAATCAGCCTTTAGAGTTACAAGCCCCTGGAAAGGGAAGCAGGTCCCTTTACAATCAGCCTTCCTCCTCCTCCTCGGAACAGGAAGAAGGACTGAACAGTCCCTCTTCCCCACTCCTGGCTGTCTCAGTGGCCACTTGTCTGGCTGCTGGCCAGCAGTGAAGGGCCACTTAGAGCGGTGACATGACCTGGAGGAGATTCGGGGTACCTTTCCTCAGTGAGCTTTGATAGGGTCCAAAAACAGCCTTAAATCAAGAATATTTGTGGTGGAGGTGGGCATGGGAAAGGCTGGAGAAGAGTTAGGTTTGTGCTTTGTAATCTTGGCATCCATGTTTTGTGCCTGCCCTCCCTCTTGGGGAGGCCATGCTTGGCTCTGCTGAAAGCTGCTAACTGGTGACAGGGTGGATCATGGTGAGGGCTAGGGGTAAGGTCAGGGAACGCTTAAGCTCTGGCCCTGCCCTCTATTCCTCTTCTCCTTTGGTAGCAGTCCCCTGACCCAAGGGCAAGCTGTGTCTCAGGAAGGTGGCTCCTGTGCGTGCCTGGGTGTGGTTAAGGCGTGGCCCGGAAGCCTTCCGTGGTGCTGTCAGTCCAGGCAAAGCCCAGAGCATCTGAGCGCGTCTATAATTTCCAGCGGCAACAGGTTGCTCAGAGTTTGAGTGTGGTGAAACAGGGTGTATTCTTTTCCACATTCTGTGTCATCTAGTCGTACAGGTAGGGAAAAGTTGGTCTAATTGAAGATTGTGCAGTTCCTAGTGACAGGTGCCAAGAGGTTATGATACGGGTTTCTTGGGTCTGATGTACAGTGTGAATAAATGCTTGCAGTTCTTAGCCCTTTTTTGATCAATGAAGCACTTTTTTATTAATATTTTCCTTTGTTAAAGGAGGAACCGTAACTCTCTGTAGCTGTACATATAACCCTTTTCTCCTAAAGAGGAGTCAGTCAGTGCTCCTATATTTTTAATTTTTTTGTCAAAGCAAGAATACTTTAGAATTGTTAAATATATAAATAAAGTGAATAAAGTTGAGTGTTCCGCATGGTAGCTTTTGCTAACACTTTCTAATTCTTTGCCCTGTGGTTTGTCCCCTCTTTATCCTTTTTCCCTCTCACACAGAAGTTTTTGAGGGGCTGCTGGCAATCCGACCTTTGGCAAAGGAAAGCTACAGATTTCCTTCCAACTCTAGAGCTTGGCAAGGACCCTCACCATGATATCCAAGCACTGAACACAGATTTTGCTCCTGAAATCTCCCAAGCTAAAAGGGCAAAGCAGTCAGGCATCTGACCCGGCAACTGTTCTTCCTTCTCTGAAGAGTTGCACATGAGTAGGAATTGCAACTACCTCTTGCCTCAGGCTCCATTTTTAGCTGCTGCTCTAATCTCAGCAGCCAGCACTCTGGCCCCTTCAGTGGGGGAGTGGAAGGAGATGTGGGGTGGGGGTGAGAATGCTTCTACCTGTTGTTCTTGGATGATAGACTGTGGGTGGGCAGAGAGAACTGGGGGCAGAAATGGAATTAGATGTGATTGGGTTACAGTCAACTAGAAGTCTCCTTCCTGCCCTCTCCACACAGAGGAACCTCTGCTCCTTAGCTCTTCGGGCAGGGCTGTGGCATCTATAGTCACTTCAATACTAGTTCTTGCTCTTCACAGAGGTAGATTTTTTCTTTCCCTACAGTGCTGTTGGGCATCCCTCCCATGCCATGGGTCTGTGGGTGAGATACATTATGCCATTCCTCCCTCAGGAAGGTTGGTATTGAGGGGTGCCTGGCTCCAGAGTCATCAGCCCAACATCTGTGGTGAGTTGGCTAGGATCCAGAGAGTGATCTGATGGTGGCTCAGAGCCCCCTGGAGGCCATCACTCTTTGGGGCAGTGTCCCTAGGGTCACTTTCTGAATGTACCCTCTGCCTAAAGTACACAAAGACATAAGACCAGCTGAGCTGATTCTAGTTTGAAAGCTGTGCCACCCAGCAGACATTTGAAAACAAGTTATTCTTCTATGGAAGGAGAGGGCACAACCTCAGCTACCTTCAATCCGCCAGGGAGCCCAGTCTGTGTATTCAGACCATGTTGTGAAAAACCTGAGTTTGTGCCATAGCCAGCATGTGTCTACACCCACACCCAGCCACTATTGTTCCTGTGGGCTAGTCCCCAGCAAATTAAAACATTGGCATGGCCTAGCAAGGCTAAATGGAAAGCTTCTCTGGGGGTAGGAAGATGAAGAGCCAAGATGGCTGGCGAGGCAGGTCCAGTGAGGATCCAAGGCAAGGAATTGCCCTGAGGGAGGTCGCTGCATCTGGAGAAGGGCAGTTCTCTGAGGGCAAGGCCACTTGCTTCAGGCTGTAGAGGGAATTTGGTGTGAAGCAACAGCACGAACCGTGACTGAGATGCCAGGTTGTCTTCATCTCAGAACTTTCCTATCCTGACACTCATTGCCTTCTTTCTATGCCTTGGCCTCCGTAACTGCAGTTCAAAAAAGTTACAGCTGCCTTAATCCATTGAGGACATTCACTTAATCCACTGTAAACATTCTCCAGGATGTACAGAAAAGTTTTCCTCTAGTAATTTTGCTCATATGCTAACGTAAGCAAAGAGTATTCTGTGAATTATGTTACTTGGTAAGTCTAAAGGAGAATGAACAGAAGGTGCTGGAGGACCTGTTAATCTCTGGCTATTAAAAAACATCAAGCTGAGAATTAAAGGTATATCCTGATATACTTGACTGCTTGCACATGAGGCTAGGAGATCCCATGCCTGTTGAAGTTAACTCTAGCCCTGACCTGTATTGATCTTTTAAGAATGAGGGCCGATTTGGAGGTGCTGTTGCAGGATTTCATTTAGCTGCTGCCAGTTCAAGTGACCCGTCCCCAGCCAGGCCTGATTGCATTAGGTGAGGGCTAACAGCAGAATTTAAAATGGGCCCTGGATTGTGGAGCAAAGTGACTATCCATTTGGAGTTTTGGATAATGTGGCAGGAGTCCCAGCTGTTAGTCACATTTTCAAGGAGGTTGTTCTAAGTTGAGGTTACTGACAAGATTTCTCAAGGGCAGGAGCAGATGTGTGAGAGACTTCTAGTTCAGAGCTGACCCTTCTAAGCCTCTGACACTTAAACACGAGTCCTGCTGTCCCTAGCACATAACCGCAGTGAGGCCTTGTTCCTCTCAGCTGGTGTGGAGTTCATCTGCTGCATGTTCTCTGCAGATACCAGTTGCCTCCCTGCTTGAACAGGCCTCTCCTAGCCTAGGCAGGTGTTTAGAGGCATGAAGCATCTGGGCAGGGGAAGGGCATCTTCTGAAATGAGTTACCAAGTTTTTAAATGCTGCTATATTTTATTTACCATTTAAAGTCTTTTCTATTATATCTGAGTTATTAGTCAGTTTTTCTTACAGTGCTCATAGCAGTTGTATTTGAATTGTATTTTCAGTGAAATTTGTTTTACTTTGGCATTTAAAATTGGCCTTTAACAGCTTTCCAACTGGCTTATAAGATTTTTTAAAATGAAAACCTATGAGGCTCAGATGCTGTTGAAGAAGTAAACCGTGTGTTGCTGCTGACAGTAGTGCTTGCCTGTTGTAACAGCACTGATTCTGCTGTAGCCTCGATGACCATTTAAGTTGAATAAATCTGTCATTTTCACCCACAAACAGTTGTTGAGCCCTGGATTTGGGTTGTCACTGTGGTTCTCCTGCCAGTGCTGTAATGCAGTCTCTTAGGTTAGGGTATGAATCAGTTCAGCCTCTTAGGAGAGAGGGGCTCTCAGTGAGGAGGGGGTCGGGGTGGGGGTCACTGTTTGTCCTCCAGAGGCGGGGTACATGGATTCCTGATGTTTAGAGGTGAAAGGGACCTTAGATCACCTACTTCCACGGTTTTCATACTGTTCTGTGGGGCCATTGCGGAGAGAGAGTCTCCAGGAACATTCAAAGCTTTATTAGCCTTAAAAGTAAGATCTCATATGAAGAAAGGTTTTGTTCCTTAAAAGTCTGAAAATCACTAATCCAGTCTCTTCCTTTTTCACTGAGGAAACAGGCTCAGAGGGCCAAATACATCCAGATTATCAATGAGTTAACAGCAAAATTTGAATAAAAGTCATTCTTGGCCAGGGGCGGTGGCTCATGCCTGTCATCCCAGCACTCTGGGAGGCTGAGGTGGGAGGATCACATGAGCCCGAGTTCAAGACCAGCATGGGCAATATGTTGAGAACCGTCTCTACAAAAAAAATAAATAAAAACTAGCCAGTCATGGTGGTGCATACCTGTAGTCCCAACTACTTGGGAGCCGCCTAAGGTGGGAGGATCTCTTGAGCCTAGGAGCTCCAGGCTGCAGTGAGCCATGATCACGCCACTGCACTCCAGCCTGGGCAATCTAGCGAGACCCTATCTGGGGGAAAAAAAAAAACACTTTCCTGACTCCTAACTGCCTTGTGCTCTTGGGCCTCCAGAAAGCCTCATGTAAATAGCTGTATTAACTTGGTTCTCGTTGAAATCTTGGAGAGGAGCTTAGGTGGTTGCCATCATGAGGCTTGAATTATGAGCCCTTCTCTCCCTCTTAACCTAAATCAAAAGGTTGTGATAGTCTAATCCAGTGTTTTTGTTTTTAACCTTTCAAATACATAAAAAATATGTTATTAGCATGAATCATCAAGGTTTAAGTCATCTTAAATCAGTGGGGTCGGGGAGGGAGCATTTTTCATTAGTGCAAATAGGTCCATTGTGCTATATGTCCCAGCATCCAATTTATTTCTGGATTTTGTTTTAGTTGTTATACAATATGGGGGAGTTTTATAAAATCTGAGTTTTACAGGTAAGTGGTTGCAAATGGTAGTAGTCACAGCTTGCCTGCAATCTCTTATTGACAAAACTGAAGTAGATGCCTGAAAAAAGGGATTAATAGAAGAATATCCAAAATGGGCTTTCAGTCTTTATCATCCATATATCAGATAAGAGACACCCAAAGGTTTATAAGCACTAAAATGACAACAGGATTGAGATGGCTCTGGGCTAATGCTCATAGCACTAAGACGGTGCCCCCCCAGTCAGTGACCCTTGCAAAGGCCACATACACACAGCAATGGAGACCTTACAGTGAAGTCCCAAGCAGCCTCAGGGAATGTGTTTTAAACCTTTGAGTGTACATAGTTTAAAGATGGTTGTTAATATTTATCAGGACATTATTAATATTATCAGGACAAATTTTCCTGAAGCAGTGCCACAAAAGTTGCTTTGACAACCACCAGTTTGGTGGAAAGCACCTGTGTCTTAGAGCCCACAGACCTGGGGTGGGATCCTAGCCCTGCAGCACCAGCTGAGTTGGTTGTGGGTGTATGAGGAACTCTGAAACATTTCCTCATCTTGAAGCAGAGCACTTGGCATATAAATGGAGTGGGAAGGTGGGGGCCTAGTAAATATTCTCCTTCCCACTGTCCCGTGAAATTAGATGGCATTTCTGTCTCTGGCTTCTAGCAGGCATTTGGAACAATCAGAGCCAGGCAGCACTTCCATTCCACTGCATGTTCAAACTAGACCCTGTTCTGGCTTCCACCTTACAGGAGTAAACATTTGACTTTGAAGCATTCCAATCTGAGTTTTGCACTAAGTTACAAATGAATCACTAGCTGAAGAAAACAAACTAAAGTTCATATGTGTTTTGTTTTTATGTCATTTTATTTTTGAGACAGAGTCTCGCTCTGTTGCCCAGGCTGGAGTGCAGTAGTGCAATCTCGGCTCACTCACTGCAACCTCCGCCTCCCGGATTCAAGTGATTCTCCTACCTCAGACTCCCGAGTAGCTGGGATTATAGGCAACTGCCATCATGCCCAGCTAACTTTTGTATTTTTGTAGAGATGGGGTTTCACCATGTTGGCTAGGCTAGTCTTGAACTCCTGACCTCCAGGCAGGTGATCTGCTCACCTCAGCCTCCCAGAGTGCTGGGATTATAGGCGTGAGCCATTGTACCCAGCCTCATATAAGTGTTTTATTTTATTTTTTATTTATTTTTTTTTTTTGAGACGGAGTTTCGCTCTTGATACCCAGGCTGGAGCGCAATGGCGCGATCTCGGCTCACCGCAATCTCCGCCTCCTGGGTTCAGGCAATTCTCCTGCCTCAGCCTCCTGAGTAGCTGGGATTACAGGCACGCGCCACCGTGCCCAGCTAATTTTTTGTATTAGTAGAGACGGGGTTTCACCATGTTGACCAGGATGGTCTCGATCTCTTGCCCTCGTGATCCACCCGCCTCGGCCTCCCAAAGTGCTGGGATTACAGGCTTGAGCCACCGCGCCCGGCCTATTTTTAAATTATTAACATTTTTTAAACAGACGGTCTGCATGTGCACTGATGCTTTAAGACTGTATGGAGCCAATGGGAAGTGAAACTGCTTGTTGGGGTTGAGGTAGCATCTAAGAATGCCTGAGTCCTGCCACGGCAGCAATCCTGCGAAGACAGAGATGACCTCACGTCCTTAAACTGATGAGTTTAAGTTCATGACTAAAGATGAAGCCAGAAGATGTAGATTAACTTTGCAGGCTGAGGAGTCGGGAAGGTGGAGCCAGGTGGACATCACCCCTGCATCACAGAGGCCTAGGTCCAGGCTGCGTTGCTCTTAGCATCCCTTTAAGAATAAATCCCAGAGGAGAGATCCAAGATGGCCGATTACTAGCAGCTCAGGTTTGTAGCTCCCAGTGAGAGCACAGAGAATGAGAGGATGCCACACTTTCAGACAAATTTTTGTTGCTCACAGACCAGGAGACTCCCAGCGGAGGAGCCCCACGGGTCGCCAGCACGACTCTTGTGGCCGGCGCGGCGGTTCTTGGTGCAGAGTAAATGGGACTGGGTCCCCTTTTGATCGACGTTTGGAGCTCCGGCAAGGCAGAGTTGCCCATTCAGCTGATTGAAAAAGGGACTCAAGAGGGAAGCCAGACTGGAGATTCCCAGGCAGAAAAGAACCGTGAATCTTAATGCCGCTGTTTTAGCTGGTGCAGTGGGTTGCTCAGATTCCGGCACTGGGAATCAACAAGTTGGACGTCCACTCAGAGACCTAATTTGAAAGTCGGTAATTACAAAGACGACAAGTGGATAAATTTACAATGATGGGAAGAAACCAGCATAAAAAGGCTAAGAATACCCAAAATCAGAATGCCTCTCCCTCTACAGGGGATCACAGTTCCTTATCATCAGGGGAACAAGGCCTGATGGAGAACGAGTGCATTCCATTAACAGAATTAGGCTTCAGAAGGTGGATAATAAGAAACTTCTGTGAGTTAAAAGAACAGGTTGTAGCCCAACATAAAGAAACTAAGAACCTTGAAAAAAGTTTTGATGAAATCCTAACGAGAATAGACAATTTAGAGAGGAATATAAGTGAATTAATGGAACTGAAGAATACGAGAACTCCGTGAAGTATGCACAGGTTTTAACAGTCGAATTGATCAAGTAGAAGAAAGGATATCAGAGGTCAAAGACCAACTTAATGAAATGAAACGAAAAGACAAGATTAGAGAAGACAAAGTAAAAAGGAATGAGCAAAGTCTCCAAGAAATATGGGACTATGTGAAAAGACCTAATTTACGTTTGATAGGTGTACCTGAATGTCATGAAGAGAATGAATCCAAGCTGGAAAATATTCTTCAGGATATTATTCAGGAAAACTTTCCTAACCTAGTAAGGCAGGACAATACTCAACTCCAGGTAATACAGAGAACACCACAAAGATATTCCTCAAGTAGAGCAACCCCAAGACACATAATCGTTAGATTCACCAGGGTTGAAATAAAGGAGAAAATTCTAAGGGCAACTAGAGAGAAAGGTCAGGTTACCCATAAAGGGAAGCCTATCAGACTCACAGCAGATCTCTCAGCAGAAACCCTACAAACTAGACGAGAGTGGGGGTCAATATTCAATATCCTCAAAGAAAAGAATTTTCAACCCAGAATCTCATATCCAGCCAAACTAAGCTTCATAAATGAAGGAAAAATAAAATTTTTCACGAACAAGCAAGCACTCAGAGATTTCCTCACCACCAGGCCTGCTTTACAAGAGCTTCTGAAAGAAGCACTACACACAGAAAGGAACAACCATTATCAGTCATCCCAAAAATTTACCAAAAGGTAAAGAGTATCTCCATAATGAAGAATCTATATCAACTAATGGGCAAAATAGCCAGCTAGCATTAAATGACAATATTAAACTCACAAATATCAATATTAATCCTAAATTTAAATGGATTAAATGCCCCAATCAACGACACAGGTAAATTGAATAAAAAGTCAAAACCCATTGGTACACTGTATCCAGATCCATCTCATAAGCAAGAACACACAAAGACTCAAAGGATTGGAGGAAGACTCACCAATCAAATGGAGAGCAAAAACAACAACAACAACAAAACAGGAGCTGTAACTTTCGTCTCTGACAAAATAGACTTTAATAGTAACAAAGACTAAAAGAAACAAGGACATTACATAATGGTAAAAGGATCAATGCAACAACAGGAGTCAATGATTGTAAATATATATACACCCAATATAGGAGCACCCAGATACATAAAACAAGTTCTTAATGACATAGACTTGGACTCCCGCACAATAATAGCGAGAGACTTTGACACCACATTGTTAATATTCGATGGATCAATGAGATAGAAAATTAACAGGGACATCTATGATTAGAACTCAGACCTGGAACAAGTAAATTCAGTGAATATTTATAGAATTCTTCACCCCAGGTCCACAGAACATACATTTTTCTCAGTATCACATTACACCTATTTTGAAAGTGACCACATAATTGGAAGTAAATCACTCTTCGGCATTTGCACAGCATTTCACAGACTTAAATGAAATACTGGTTGGCTGTTTGTTATTTTCTTCCCTTATTCCTTCCTGTCTCCGCTGTTAAGCGCTATTACCGGCATAAAAGAGGTTTTTAATACCTGTTTTTAGATTACATTCCAGCCTGGGCAATAGAGCAAGACTCCTGTTCTCTCTCCCCCTTTCTCTTTCTCTTTCTTTCTTTCTTTCATTAAAAAAAAAAAAAAAAAAAAAAAGAATAAATCCGAGAGCCCAAGGTTGGAAGAGGAAGTGGAGGCCTTTCATTCAGATGGCCCTCCCCACCCTCTCCAATGCCAAAGGAGCTCAAGGTTGCCGAGTATATTTAAGGCTGTGTCTTCCGACTTCAAGCAGACATGAGTTAGTGGTGAGTGGTTGCTGTACTTTGACAGTTGGAAGATCAGTCCTTAGTACTGGAGATTCTTTCAAGTCCCCCCAGAAAGTGCTGGTCCCCACTGGCATACACTGTGTACTGGGGCAGCTCCCTTGGGTCATAAATGTAGCCCCTGGCCCCTTGGGGGTGACCTGATTCTTTCTCTTCTCTTTCATTTGATTCAGTAAGAAGCCAGCTATCTGCTGCCTTAATACTGCCTAACTAGAGACTCCTAGTGTTGGGAAGACAGTGAGATGTCAGCTTGCCAGCTTGCATTGCTGAGATGAGGACAGACTGAAGTGGAAACCATGAGAATGGTGTGCCTCTCAACAGTCTGAACAGTCAGGATGGAAGGAAATGGGGTGGGGTCGAACTCTCCCTGCCCCATTGGTTTTGGAGTAGCAGCCCCCTGAGGAGCTGAGAGGCCACTCCCTGGGCTAAGCAGCCCGAGCTGGTGCCTCTCCTCTCCACGGACAGGATGCTTCACGCCCCAGAAAAGGGGGCAGCCACCTCTGAAAACTGCACATCCAAGGAGCCGCTCCTGCAGCACCCTCCTTAGGTTGATTCAGGGAGGGGAGCTGTGGGAGGAGTGGGAGAAAGGTCCCAGAGCAGTGCTTTCTCCCTGCTGCAGCAGCATCTTGGAAGCTTAGTAGGGGTGGGGACACAACTGTCACCAGTAGTACTGCTCTTCCTCCTGTCCCACCACCCCTGCTTTCTCTTCCCCTTTCCAAATACCCAAAGGTTTTAATGTGATCTCCTGGCATTGGAGACCCTGGGCACCACTACATTCAGGCCAGTGAGCAGGCCAGGCCCATGTAGCCACTGGAGGTGGCAATGACTGAGAGGCCATCCTCAGGCACTAGCTGGAGACGCCAGTGCTGAGTGACTCCAAGGAGATTGTTTTCCTCCTGAAAAAGAAGCAAACGACCAGCACGGTGACTCACACTTGTAATCCTAGCACTTTGGGAGGCCAAGGTGGGGCAGACTGCCTGAGCTCGGGAGTTTGAGACCAGCCTGGGCAACACGGTGACACCCCATCTCTACTAAAATACAAAAGAAATCAGCTGAGCATGGTGGTGTGCACCTGTAGTCCCAGGTACTCAGGAGGCTAAGGCAGGAGAATTGCTTGAACCCTGGAGGTAGAGGTTGCAGTGAGCCGACATCACACCACTGCACTCCAGCCTGGGTGACAGAGTGAGACTCTGTCTCTACCAAAAAAAAAAAAAAAAAAAAAGCATATACCACTCCTTTTGCTGACATGGGCACAGGCCAGGCTCCTGGCTCCTAGGATCTGAGTGCTTGCAGTACTGTAGGAAGTGCTCTCCTGGCACTCCTTTGTTCTGCCAAGAAATGGGGGCTGAAAGGCTCTGGGGACTGCAAGGCACTTTGAGCAGCCCAGTACGTGAACCTATTCATTTACAGAGGCATTTTGGAGGCTTTTTTCACTACATAAAAGGTTCTACTATAGAATTTTCCAATTATATTTTGCATTTTAAAATAAGTGTTCATTAACATAATATGAAAATGTATAGAGGCTGGGTAGAGTGGCTCATACCTGTAATCCCAGCACTTTGTGAGGCCAAGGCAGGCAGATCATTTGAGGTCAGGAGTCTGAGACCAGCCTGGCCAACATGGTAAAACCCTATCTCTACTGAAAATACAAAAATTACCCAAGCATGGTGGCACATGCCTTAATCCCAGCTACTCTGAAGGCTGAAGCAGGAGAATCACTTGAACCCTGGAGGAGGTGGAGGTTGCAATGAGCTGAGATCTTGCCACTGCATTCCAGCCTGGGTGACAGAGCAAGACTCCGTTTCAAAAAAAGAAAAAAAAAAGTTTACACAATTACAAGTGAAATTCCCACTTGCTAGAGGTAACTGAATTACCACCTTTATCTAGTGAGTTGTCTTGGTTTTGTTTCTAAAAACTATGCAACAAGGCTTTACTTATTTTTGTTGTCTGTTACAGAATAAATCATGGAGGTTTTTCTGCCAGAAATTCTCACACTTTTGTTGTTAGGGAACGGGAATGGTTCAGTAAGTGATAAAATGACACAGCCAGAATAGATGGTCTGGGGCTCTGTCCCACATCCATCATGGCCTCAGCCTTTTTCTTTCAACCTTGTTTGGCTGGCTCCTTCCTCTGTCCCTAAAGCTGTCCAGTCCTCCAGCCTGCAAAGCAAATTCTTTCAAGTCTCTGCCTCCAGCAAGTACCCTGTCTTGCTCATTCCCTTAACTGTGAAACTCATAGAAAGAGTGGCCAGCTCTATATGGTCTTTGCTTCACCACCCCTTCCTCCTCCTCCTGCTTCTGCTGCCACCTGCCACCCCAACACTGTGTGTCCCCAAGGACCAGCCACACACTCTAGACCCACTCGAAACCATTCCTTCTTGCAACCATCCCACAACCTACAACCATGGTTCTTCTCCCTCTGCAGTTGGCCTGTGAGGCTTTGCAGGCAGCACTCCTACCTGCTCCCTTGGCATTACTGCTCTGAGGCTCAGCTCTCTGCCCTCCTCCTACACATGCAGAAATCAAAGTGCTGAAAATGGAGGCCTGTTATACACCAGTTCTAAGTCCCTAGAGGCCTCCTTCTGCAGGCACCTCGGGAGACTGCAAGAGCATCAGGTGCCCCACCTGAACCTGTCTATGTGACCACGCTTCACACGCACCCCCGCACAGCTCGGTGGCATTAACCTGCGGACTAGTTCTCCTGGGCCTGAAGACAGCTCAGCCTCATCAGCCAGAGATGCCTCAGGGCATCCCCTGAACTGAGAGGCCACAGCATCTGCTCTTCACTTTTATCCTCTGTTTCAGGATGCAGTTAGCACCTAGTGCGGGGTGAACACCAGTGCCAGTTTGCCCTCCTATCCCTCTGCCTCTCCTTACCTGGGCCTACCTGAACACCCTTGTCAGTCACATGTCTTCCAGGTCACCCTGCTGCTCTCGAAGGCACTCCGTGCCCTCTGAGGCCCTGCCAATGCCTGAAAAGCCCAGCTGAGAACAAGAGACTGGCTGTCTGCTCAGGCACCCTCTGCCCTGTTCTGCCTTGAAACTCTGTCACCGCTCATTGCTGAGGACCCTAACCAGTGTTCCACAGAGGGTCTTGGCTTCTGACAGCTCTGGATCTGCCCTGTGACTCCGTCATGTAGTAAGGAATTGAAGGCTAAGTCTCTGTACAGGCCTTACTGGTAACTCACACACATCCCCACCCCTACCATTCCATGAGATGATATGGCACTGCTATCTGTCTCAAGCACTGTTTGCCCTGAAGAATATGCTGCCTGTTAGGGAAGATGATCAGGCAGATAAATATATTCACACCCTCATCCAAAAAGAACAAGACCTGAAAAAGCCTCTTAGAGACAACCCATTTAAAATGGAGACCAGTGTTTCATATAGCACAGAGTGAAAAAGGTTTGATCTGAATTTAATCTTGCAAAATGAAACTATTATTGTAATAAGTATCTTTTTGAATTGACAAAATTATATATAATATACAGTATGTTTTGAAATATGTACACATTATAGAATGGTTAAATCGAGCTATTTAACATATGCATTTTTTTTTTTTTTAATGATGTGGTAAGAAACACTTAAAATCTGCCCTCTTAGGGATTTTCAGGAATACAATACATTGTTATTACCTAAATTAATATCTGGTAAGATGGAGTCCTTTAACCTACTCCTAACTGAAATTTTGTATCCTTTAACCAGTATCTCTCACTGTTTTTGTTTTTTTTTTTTTTTTTGGAGACAGAGTCTTGTTCTGTTACCCAGGCTAGAGTGTGTTGACACAATCTTGGCTAACTGCAACCTCTGCCTCCTGGGTTCAAGTGATTCTCCTGCCTCAGCCTCCCAAATAGCTGAGATTACAGGCGCGCGCCACCGTGCCCAGGTAATTTTTGTATTTTTTAGTAGAAACGTGATTTCACCATGTTGGCCAGGCTGGTCTTGATCTCCTGACCTCGGGCTATCCACCCGCCTAGGCCTCCCTAAGTGCTGGGATTACAGGTGCCTTGCCCTCTCCCACTGTTTTGTTAAAATGTTTTAACAAAAGGTAATTGCAACTATAGGCTAATTCTTTGCTGTTGTTACCGAGACAGGGCCAGTCTCGCTCTGTGGCTCAGGCTGGAGTGCAGTGGCACGATCTTGGCTCACTTCAAGAGATTCTCGTGCCTCAGCCTCCAGAGTAGTTGGGATTTTAGGCACGCACCACTACGCCCAGCTAATTTTGTAGATTTAATAGAGGTGGGGTTTCGCCACGTTGGCCAGGCTGGTCTCAAACTTCTGACCTCAAATGATCCACCTGCCTTGACCTTCCAAAGTGCTGGGATTACAGGTGTGAGCCACTGCTCCCAACCAGGCTAATGCTTAAAAATAATATTTTAGGTGTATTTCCCTCCCCAAATTATATGATTGCACAATAGTACATCATTTCATGTTTGATTTTCTAGAGTGTAATCAATCACAGGATCATTTTAGGAAAAGTTAGTCAAGGACTTCCTCAATTTCCCACTTAAATCCTTTAGTCTTTGATATTCACATTATGCCCCTAGGCAGCACCTAACTGGTTAGACATGTCGGCTTCCCCCTCATCTGTTAGTGGACCTACTCTCTGAGATCCTTATTTGCCAATGGTTACACTCATCTGAGCAGTTTCCCAACACGTTCCCCAACTGTGAAAATCTGCATATTTCACAAAACAAATTGTACTTTGGTACCTGTTTTGTTGTATTTTCAACATCTCACAACCCATAGCAGAGAGGAAAGTTGGGCTGCAGCAGATGGAGAGTATGTTAAGGAGGGAGAGATGCTTAAGTAGAGAGTGATTTTCTGTGGTTGTGTAGAGAATACTTTGCATGTTTGATGACTTTAGCTTTCTCCACAACTAGTGGCTACAGGAACTTGGATACTGACTAGTTAGAGATACAGCTCAGAGGAATAAGAGTACATACATGCACGTCTGAGCAGGGAGCCTGCCCCTTGGGGGATAGCAGTGACTTCAACAGATGGCGTTATGAGGTCAGGGTGAGCCAAGGCAAGAGGGTGGGTTTCGGGATCTGAGCCAGAGTGCACGGGTTAGCGAACAGGAAAGGCAGGAAATATCTGTTAAAAGCTTAGGCCAAAAACGTCTCCTATGTCAGGTCAAACACTGGTCTTAATTCTATAGGAATATGAGGTTTCTGGACAGAGAATGGAACAAGATGATAATAGTTAATATTTGTTATGGGCTAGGGACTGTTCAAGTACTTTCCATGAATAATACATTTAATTATATTAACCTGGGGAGGTACTATGGTAGCCTCACTTGAAACAAAGATGACTGAGCCAGTAGAGCTGTTAACCCCTGGCCCAAGGTCACACAGTAAGTAAGCAGCTGAGCCACGGTTTGAATCTGGGCCCTCTGCCTCCTGAGATCACTCTCAACCGCTGCACTACCCAGTCTCTCCTGGAGCCAGGCTGACTGGGAGTGGGTGCGGGGAGGTGAGGCAAGATGAGGTGGAAAGAGCAGTAAGAGGCCACTTCATGATAAAAGGCCTAAACCAGGGCAGAGAAGGGTTCAAGAGCAATTCCAAAGAACACTGAATGTTAAAGTACTAGTGCTGTTTCATTGGGTTTACACAGGACTGTTTCCAAAACTCAGTAAATCATGCATGAAGCAATCACCATTGCAAGAAGGAATCAGTTGCTCACTAAAATTCACTGTTTTGGCTGGTGCGGTGGCTATAATCCTAGCACTTTGGGAGGCCGAGGTGGGTGGATCACCAGGGGTCAGGAGTGTGAGACTAGCCTGACCAACATGGTGAAACCCCATCTCTACTAAAAATACAAAAATTAGGCTGGTGTGGTAGCAGGCGCCTGTAATCCCAGCTACTTGGGAGGATGAAGGAGAACTGCTTGAACCTGGGAGGCGGAGGCTGCAGTGAGCAGAGATCGAGCCATTGCACTCCAGCCTGGGCAACAATTGCAAAACTCCATCTCAAAAAAATAAAAAATAACATAAAATGGACTGTTTCTCAGGAGGAGCTCCCACAACTAAACAGTTTCCCTTTTAATGCAGGGACAAATTGGCATTTAAGATAAATTTCCAACAGATACCAATTCCCTCGGGGGTCAATGATCCTGTGAGTGATTACACTATAGAAAATCAAACATGAAATGATGAAGCTAGAGCTCAGTGTCTGTCTAGGCAAGTGCCTGCATGTGCACAGCTCTGTGCCACCCAGCAGACAGAGCCCTGACCACATGTTGTGAGACCTGTGTTCTAACCCTCAATCACTTACGGGGTGGGGGATTGACCACTCTACTCTGCTTTCATTTCTCACCTATGGGGATGTTTGTCCGATTTGCCCATGGGACTGTTGAGGATCCAGTGAGGAAACAGATTATGTTTTACAAAGTCTGGCTGATCTACAGCAGGAAGAATGGCGTCCTGCCAAAGCTTACCCTTGAACATCTGTGACTGATTTCCAGCACCTTACCTGCGTTCCAGTGTCGTCTCCATGGGAGGCAGCGGGACTCCTGCTTGTCTGCCGTGCAGTCTGCCAGCTCCAAGACAACTGCATCCCTCCTCTTATTCGTTATCTGCCAAACCCAAGAGAAGAGGGAAATAGGTCTCTCAGGGTGTGGGAAGGACTTTTGGCCACCTCCAGCCAGGACAGTCCCCAACAAGAAACACTGAGGTTGGGGTGTTGCCGGAACAGGTTTTCTGGCAAGGAATAGGAAGCTCTGCCCCGGGCTACTGAAGTCTCCAAGAGATGGGCTCCAGGGGTGGCCTCGCTTCCCGCACAGGCGAGGTCCAGGCAAGTGGTCAGCAGTGCAGACCCCCTTCCTTCAGGGCTCCAGCCACCTTCCCTCCATGTGGGCCAGTGTCTGGATGTGCAGCCAGTGATCCTTGAGCTTCCCAAATACAAACCTCTTGGTGGGTGCCCATCCTGGGAAAGGAGCGGCACCAGAGGTTGACTCCCTGGTCAATTTCTAGTGTTTCCTCTGAGCCCCAAGGGCAGTATTCTGTAATAAGCTGCCTGGTCTGGCCTTTGCGGGGAGTGTTCCTGTCCAGTCTCAGAGTAGGAGCACACATCCAAGGATCCCTCCAGAACCCTTTCCTCTGGTACCCTCAACCTTGCTCTGTACTTCAGTAGCCCTGTTTGACCCATGGGTCCCTCCCACCTGCTCTCCCCCCATGCCCAGAGCTGCTTCTGTTGCTTCCCCTCCCCTCCCTTCCCTTCCAGCTCAGACTCCCACTCCCCTGCAAGCCATCCAGAAGAACAGTCTCACACTAAGGCATGGAAAATGCACAAGCCAGAAACAGCACAACTGTCCATCCACAGGACAGGGAAATAGTTATCCATAAAACATAGCAATGAATCAATAAAGTAGTTACATACAACCACATGGACAACTCTCACAAAATATCGAGTGGAAAAAATGAAATATATGCTGTATGATTCCATTTTTGTGAAGTTCAAAACCAGTCAAAACAAAACTATTCTTTGGGTGTGCGAGGACATGGTAACTACAAAAGCTGAGGCCTGGTGGCCTCTAGGAGGATGTAGACAGCAGGTTACAGAGGATCTGGAGTGCTAGTGATGCTCCAAGGCTTGATCGGAGTAGTGGGTTTACAATTCAGCAACCCCTACAGATATGTCTGATGTACTTTCCTACATGTATGTTATTTCATGGAAAAATAAAAAACAACCTAGCACCCCCTCCCCCAACTCTGACTTGACTGGCTCAGGGCACTAGCCCCCTAGTGTGCACACCCCTTACTCTGTTGGTCTCAGTAGGGAGCATTGGATGGGGCGCTTCCAGGACCTGAGAACAAAGGGGTGGCCCACAGGGGTCCCACCTTTATTGCTTCCTCTGGGGTATCTTCCTGCCCCAGTCTGTCACATCCCTGTCCAGCCCCACTGCATTCTCTGGGGAATTTGGCTGTGTTGGCCTAGAGCACCCAGTTTCCTGGCTTCCTTGGGCAGCCTTACCTGACCTAGGTCTGTTTCTTACAGAGGGATCTGCTCTGATGTGCCATCCCAGTGCCCCAGGTTTAATTTAATATCTTCTGGGATAGTCTTGGTCTTTGTCATGTGTTTCTGTCATGTGGTCACCTGCTCACTTACTTATAGTTAGGGGGAAAGCTTACAGGGAGTCCACACCTGGGAACATTTGATTCTATATGAGAATGCCTGTCACATAGTAAGGTGAATTCCTACTCCATGTCAGACGTACATTGGCCACGGAAAGCCAGGATCCTTGTCCTCTTGGAGAGGACTGCTGAGAGAAGGCACGGAAGTGTGGTGAGGCCTGCAGAGCAGGCTGGTGGGAACCTGCACTGAGCAAATCAGGAAAGGGAAGGAATGTTTCACTGAAGGCCTGAGGGATGGAGAGGGAACAAGAAGGAAGATGCTCAGCCACTTCTTTATTTCCTTTAGCCCTGACAACCATGCTTTATGATAGGTATTATTATTCCCATTTTACAGATGTGGAAACTGAGGCACAGAGGGGTAAAGAGCCTAGCCCAAGGTCACTCAGCTAACATATGGCAGAATGAGGACTTAAACTCCAGTCTAGATGATTCAGAAGCTGTAAGTGAGGAGGCTGCTGCCACAGTCATGGACAGGAATGATGGTGGTTTCACTGGTTATGGAGCAAGTAGATGGGTAGGTTTAAGAGAGGCACTAATGATAGAAATGATGTTCTGTGGACTTGGGGAGGTATCAGTCAGAGAGGACTCCCAGCTTTGGCCTTGATCAACTAGGTGGACAGTGATTTACATTCACCAAGGTGAAGAAACGGGAAGAGCAGATTT
Organism: Aotus nancymaae; assembly: GCF_030222135.1. NCBI lineage: Eukaryota > Metazoa > Chordata > Mammalia > Primates > Aotidae > Aotus > Aotus nancymaae. The sequence continues at coordinate 4,919,384 of NW_026988491.1, forward strand.
GGAGGGAAAAAAATCATTCATCTAAATTTGATACATTTTACTTCAGTAAAAAGAGAGAGAGAGAAATGGGTTGATTAAATGAAAACAAAACAAGATGATTCCATGCCTAGAACTCCCTTGCTTTGCCACCCCTTCTTCAACCCCAGCATTCTCTCACATCCTTCGTCCCTGCTTCCTTCCTGCATCCTCACGTACATTGGTAATTTCTGATCCTTGGGCCCTCCAATACCCAATGCCAAGCAGATTGCGTTCAAGAGAAACGCCCAGAGGACACTGTCCTTGGCCACACCATCCACCGCCTCACCCGTGCTTTCTGACCTTCTCAGGGTGGAGTTCCCTTCATCTTTCTATTCCCGAGACCATTCTCTGCATGCAGAGCAGGCTTGATAGGTGTGCGGCCTCTGCAGTTACACAGGGCCCCACACTCAGAAGGGCCTACTTTCAGTTTAATGTTCCTCTGTTGCAGGCTCGAAACTCCTAACATATTAAAGGGCCCCACACTTTCATTTTGCAGTAGGTCCTGCCAATTATATAGCCGGTCCTGTATGTATGTCTGCATCGTAATGGTGCAAACCAATCTGCGCAGCCTTTCCCATCTGCGGCAATGAACCTCATTTCCATCTAGGAGGTCCAACTGCTTCAAATCACAGCGGGACAAAGTGAAAAAAGAGCTCAGTTCTTTTGTTTCTGTGAAATACAGTTTTATGTGTAGTTTTATGTTTCTTCCTGGACAATAATTTATGAGAGAACTCTGAGGAACAGGATACAGAAATAACAAATTATAGGCCATTAACTGTGGCTGATTATTTCTTTATAGCTTAGAGTGCAGGCACATCTGAGCTACTTTGGCACTCACAGTTACAGGACAGGAGGGAGGGAGGGCTGCTTAAATACAACATAGGGCCCGTGGGGAGATGAAGGGAGGAACAATTCAGTGCAGGTTTAGCATCCCTAATCCAGAACCCGAAACATTTTGAGCATCAACATGATGCTCAAAGGAAATGCTCATTGGAGCATTTCAGATTTCAGATTTTCAGATTAGGGATGCTGAACTATTAAGTATCATGAAATACAGTTTCATGTGTAGTTTTATGTTTCTTCCTGGATAGTAATTTAGGAGGGAACCCTGAGGAACAGGATATTCCAAAATCTGAAAAAATCCAAAATCCTTCTGGTCCCAGCATTTTGGATAAGGGATACTCAACCTGTAATCTCAGTCTGGCTTCCAAAGCATAAAAGCATAGCAGCATCCAGATATGCAAATAAACTTATGGCCAACCCAGAGGTCTAGTATCTGGTTTGACTTTGTGGAAGAAAGGATTTCCTGTTTCACAGAATCCTTTTGTTCCTTGCCCTTTATCCCCCCGAGAGGTACAGCCACTTAGTGTAAGTCATGAAAGGGTGTGCTGGGGACTATCAGAACCCTCAAGAGAAAGGTTTGTTGGTCTGGTTTATGCTACATTTAGAAGGCGGCCCAGGACTGTTCCTACAGTCTAGACTGGAAGCAGGACTCAGGGTAGGGGTGACTCAAGAGACAGAGAGATCAGAAAGCAAATGACTGGGAAAGTCAAGAAACATTTTTGCCACTCCTGGAATCCATGAATATTGAAGATTGACTCAGCAGGCTGTTTTCTTTCTGGTGATGGACAGTTCCTTCAAGATGCGGCAGGGTTACAATTCCATACTGTAATATGTTGGATAATGACCCTTCAACTGGGTCTAAAATTAGGACTTTGACATACAAGAAAAATGTCTTCAGGCTTCAGGTTTTCTTTATCTGGTTTCTTTTGGATACTTTTAGCTCTTCTGTCTATCCTCCAGAAAAGACCAAGCTGATCCACTCACTGTCAGCACAAAGAATGCTGTAAGGGTCACTGAAGACAAATTGTGCTGGTGTGGGAATAAGACAAAAGAAGCCAAACTCCTCTTTCCACAACTATGTGCTAGCCTAGAAGTACCCTGACCACTTTAGTAATTTGTTTTACCTCATTTGACATTGATCTATGATATGATCGACATGACTCACCGGTGCCTAGAGAGGCTCTAACTTGTTTTTCCTGGCTCTGTGCCCTTCCCAGAGCACATCACCACCCCACACCCCAAACTCACTCCTTCTTCTTATAGCTTCTTACAGCTGGCTTGTGGGAAATGGGACTGGTCTGGGGTTCTCAAAGGTGGGCTGAGCTACCTCTCTGGAAGTGCTCTGGAAGTGGCTATTGTTTCAGAACTGAGAGCACTGCAATGAGCAGACACTGCAGGGACTGTTCTTCTGAAGATTAAATTCCACAGATCTGGATGTTGCCCAAGAAGGCCCTTCTTTAGCATGGCTTGTATGCTCAGGTTCCAGTCTTCTTATTTCCTACCTGGAGAACTCTTGCTCTTCACTGATCCATTAATTCTTGGTGTACCAATTTGTGTTTCAGTTGTGCCAAAATGAAGGATCAGGATTATCTTCTAAACAAAAAGAATGACGTCCTTCTCCTGCATCTAGGCCCTACGGCATTTCCCTGCTCACTAATGGGATTAAAAGTATTTTCATATGTTTATTAGCCATGGTGAATTTTTCATTCTTATCTGTCCACTTTTATTGGGTTGCTTTTTCTTAACAGTTTATAAGAACCATCATACATTGGAACTTGGAACTTTTTATTAAATGTAATGTAATTACTTGTTTAAACTGAAATTTTTAGTGACATTTTTGTCAGTTACTAAGCTACTGTCTCTCAGCTTCCCACCTACGCTTCCATATTCAGCTCTGGGATGCTGGAACTGAAACTGCAAAACTACAGTCCTTCTTAGCCAGCTGGCCTTCTGAGAGGTCCTGCCAACAAGGGCCGCCAGAGAGAGACTAGAGGCCAGGAGGAGGGTAGAAGGAGTTGCTCCTTCCTGTTTTGCTTAATGCTCCATCCACTCAGTGTTGTTCCAGCACTGGCTTCTTACCATGAAGGCAGCACTTGGCTCCAGTTTCCAGCATCTTGCAGCAGTCCCAGAATGATCCTCATTCCAACCTTTGGTGGTAACAGCCAGGTTGTATCTGTGGTAGGCAGAATAATGGCTCTCTAAAGACATCCACATTCTCATTCCTGGAACCTGTTGAGAATGTTATCTTAAATTGCAAAAGGGACCCTGTAGATGTGATTACGATGAGGACTTTGAGATGGGAGATTATTCTAGGTAATCTGGCTAGGTCATGTCATCACAAGGGTCCTTACAAGTGCAAGATGAGGACAGAAGGGGCAGTGTCAGAGTGATGTGATGTGTGAAGGACTCAACCAGCCATTAAAGAGGAAAGAAGGAACCATAAGCCCAAGAATATGGGCAGTCTCTAGAAGCTGGAAAAGGCAAGAAAATGGATTCTCTCCAAGGGCCTCCACAAAGAAACACAGTCCTGCTGGCACCTTGATTTTGCTCAGCGAGTTCAGCCAAGAATGGCTGTTGAGGAGCTGAAGAGCATGGCCCCAGTGGCAGTCAGTTCTAGTATGATTCTGCCATTAACTAGCTGGCTTTGGAGACAATGTGGCCCCACCCTGGGCCTCAGTTTTCTCACTCACTATGTGCTGGGCACCATTATCTAATAAAGCAAAATGGGTAGTGATATTTCTCATCCCGATGGCTTTAAAGAGGGAAATGGAATAATTAGATTTGTGCTTTAGAAAGATCACTTGGGCTGCAGTGTAAAAAATGGTTGGCTCTTTCTTCTTATCCATGTTTGTCCAAAATCTTTTCCAGCTTTCAAGGCTTGGTTCACATTTTCCCTCTTCCACAAGTCCCCTCCCCACCCTGCCTGACCTCTTAGTTGGAGTCATTCTCTACCTGGTGCTCCCCATAAAACAGATAACTACATATACTGTAAACCCCTTGAAACTGGGCATCACATGTTTCATCCACATGTGCTCCACAGGGATAGGTCCATGCTAGGACTGATAAATGTGTGCAGAATTATCCTCTGCACTGAAAAACCATTTTCGTGGAACAGAGGAAGAAATAATTGAGCCACTCAATACTTGTTGGGAACTCGAGTCTTCTTTTGATAAGGGAGTTTATCTGCAAGCCTCAAGGGGTGTACAGTTAAGCGCTGCAGGATGTATTTCCCCTAGTTCTGAAAGGTTCTGATCTGCCTGGAGTGCTGATGTTGAAAAGGACTGTCTGGGAAACAGGCCCTGAGGCCAGCTTGGTTTATTGTCACTAGGCTTTAATCATATCCTGCAACAGGGAACTCTGAGAGGGTTCTTTTCACCTTGCACAATACAATGTGAGCTTTGCTGAGCTGCACTATTGATAAATGGGAATGAGCAATAGTGACCTGCTTTTTCTTTTGAGACTTTTGCCCATTAAATATATTCTTCCTTAGATCCAAGCAATTAGGAATTATGGAAATAAAAAGTTTTTGTTGAATATCTGTTCTATAGTTTGAAGAGCAGCTCTCCTGTTTTATAATTTAGAATAACTTGAAGAAAAAACCAAAATATCTATTAGCTAAGAAAAGACAGGAAAATTTTTGTGACTTCTATAAAGTCTGTAACCAAGAACAGTAGATCTAACAAATCCAGAGATTTCCCAAATAAGTTTTCTTTTTGAGACAGGGTCTCACTTTGTCACCCAAGCTTGAGTGCAGTGGCATGAACACGGCTCACCACAGACTTGACCTCCTGGGCTCAAGTGATCCTCCTGTCTCAGCTTCCAAAGTAGCTGAGACCACAGCTTACGGGTGCACACCACCACGCCTGGCTAATTTAAAAATTTGTTTTGGTAGAGATGGGGGGGTTGCCATATGGCCCAGGCTGGTCTTGAACTCCTGGGTTCGAGCAATCCTCTTGCCTTGGCCTCCCGAAGTGCTGGGATTACAGACCTGAGCCATCATGCCTGGTCCCAAATAATTTTAAAAAGAATTTCACTGGAGATTAGTTAAAATATTGTGGGATTAATTTTTATTACTTTATTATTATTATTCTACCACACTGCCTCTGGTAGTGTGGTGGGGACTGAAAAGAAACATGAGAGAACTTTCTGTAGTGATAGTCATACTTTACAATTGGATGCAAGGGCTGGGCACGGTGGCTCACACCTGTAATCCTAGCACTTTGGGAGGCCGAGGGCAGATCACCTGAAGTCAGGAGTTTGAGACCAGCCAGACCAACATGGTGAAACCCCGTCTGTAATAAAAATACAAAAATTAGCCGGGTAATCACATCTATAGGATCCCTTTTGCAAAGGGACTGAGTAGCTGTGATTACAGTAGCAGGTGCCTGTAATCACAGCTATTCAGGAGGTTGAGGCAGGAGAATAACTTGAAACCAGGAGGCGGAGGTTGCAGTGAGCTGAGATTGCGCCACTGCATGCCAGCCTGGGCAACAGAGCAAGACCCTATTTCAAAAAAAAAAAAAAAAATTGGATGCAGGATACATATGTGAATACATTTGTCAAGACAAAGACTAATTCCAGCAGCAAATCATGGTGATGTTATATGTAAGAGAGTAGAGAGTGATGGAGGTTACCTTGAAATGGAGCTCAGCCCCTGCCATGCTCACATGTTCTGTAGCGTTCACTACTGGCCTGTTTATGGCCTCCATTGCAGATGGCAGGCTGAGAGGAAAAGATATCCTGTTCTCCAAAGCTGTTGAATCTGGAAAATACAGGGCAGGCAGGCGTAGAACTGTGGAAAATGAGAAGGGTACTAGGAAGCAGTATAATAAATAGTAGCTAACATAAACCCCATTCTACATGTGGGTATTTTATTTCTTTTTAGAAAAATGCTTAAAAAGTAGCCTAGAAGGGCAGATCAGAGCAGCAGTTTCCATTATGTGGTGAGAAGGGACCCTACAGGCTCTGAGAGTCTTTCAGAGGGTCAAGAGAGCTAAACTATTTTCATAGTAATAGACTGGGCACAGTGGCTCATGCCTGTAATCCCAGCTCTTTGGGAGACTGAGGTGGGTGGATCACTTGAGGTCAGGAGTTTGAGACCAGCCTGGCCAACATGGGGAAACCCCGTCTCTATTAAAAATACAAAAATTAGCTGGGTATGGTGGCATGCAGCTGTAGTCCCAGCTACTAGGGAGGCTCAGGCGGGAGAACAGCTTGAACCTGGGAGGTGGAGGTTGCAGTAAGCCAAGACTGCACCACTGCACTTCAGCCTGGGCAACAGAGAAAGACTCTATCTCAAAAATAACAATAATAATAATAACCAATTATTTGTCTTTTTACTTCCTTTCTCTTTCAAATGTACAGTGGTTTCCAAACACTGAATGACATATGAGAGCTTAAAAAATTAAATGCAGGAGTTGGTTTAAGAATCCAGCTGTCTTAAGAGATTCTACTCATGAACCCAACTAAAAGAACAAAAAAAAAGAGAAAAAGAATCCAGCTGTCTTCTTTTGAGCCAGATATTAAAGAAATTTGCAAAGATGTAAAACAATGCCACTCTTTCCATTATTTTTGTTTTAGACAATATAGTTATTTTTCATTAAAATGTTATGTTAATGTAAAATGAATTTATTATTGTTATTTCTAAATGAGTTAAGAAATATTTTAAAGTTTCTCCATTTTGGTCTGGGTGCAGTGGCTCACGCCTATAATCCCAGCACTTTGGAGGCCAAGGCAGGTGGATCATTTGAGGTCAGGAGTTTGAGACCAGCCTGGTCAACATGCGAAACCCCGACTCTACTAAAAATACAAAAATCAGCTTGGTGTGGTGGCACATGCCTGTAATCCCAGCTACCTGGGAGGCTGAGGCAGGAGAATTGTTTAAGTCCAGGAGGCAGAGGTTGCAGTGAGCTGAGATTGCGCCACCGCACTCCAGCCTGGGTGAAAGAGCAAGACGCTATCTCAAAAAATATTTACAAAATAAAATAAAAATAAAGTTTGTCCATTGCAATTTATAATATGGTTTTGTTTTTGTCTTTTTTAGAAACAGGGTCTTACTCTGTCGCTCAAGCTAGAGTGCAGCGGTGTGATCATAGCTCACTGCAATCTTAAACCCCTGGGCTCAAGTGATTCTCCTGCCTCAGCCTCCTGAATAGCTGGGACTATAGGCACACACCATTATGCCTGGCTAATTTTTACATTTTTTGCAGAGATGGGCTTTTACTATGTTGATAGACTGGTCTTGAATTCCTGGGCTCAAGTGATCCTCCTGCTTTGGTCTCCCAAAGTGATGGAATTAGAGGTATGAGCCACTGTGCTTGGCTAATATGATAAAATTTGATAGCTGTTAATAATAAACACAGGATCCTTAGGGGCCATAGTAATTTTTTTTATTAAAAGTGTTTTAAAAGTGAGGTATAATTTACATATAGTAAAATGAAAAAGTCTTAAATGTATAATTCAATTAATTTTTACATATGTATATACCATGAAACCTTCACCCAGTTCAAGATATAGACCATTTCCTTCATCCTGGAAGGACCCCTTGTGCCTTACTGAATCAATACCTAGTCCACCAGAGGTAACCATTATTCTGATTTCTACCACCATGATTAGTTTTGCTGGATTTTGAATGTCATATGAATGGAATTATAATAGTGTACTTCTTTGTTTGACTTTTTAAAATCTCAGCATAAAGTGTTTGAGATTCATCCATGCTCTTCTGCATATTACTATACTTTTTTACTTTTATTTTTGCTGGTGGTATTCCACTGTGTGACTATATCACAAATTGTTTTATGTATCTCTTGATGGATATTTGGATTTTGTCAAGTTTTTGGCTATTAGTAATTAAGTGGCTATAAACATTCCTGTACAAGAGTTTTGGTGGACATATAAACTAATTTTTCTTGAGGATATTCCTGGATGTGGAATTGCTAGATCTTAGAGTAGCTGTATGTTTGGCTTTATAGGAAACTGCTGACAGGATGTGGTGGCTCACGCCTGTAATCCCAGCACTTTGGGAGGCTGAGACAGGTGGATCACTTCAAGTCAGAAGTTCAAAACCAGCCTGGCCAACATGGTCTCTACTAAAAATACAAAAATTAGCCAGGCATGGTGGCACGTACCTGTAATCCTAGCTACTCAGGAGGCCAAGAGAGGAGGATTGCTTGAACGCAGGAGGCAGAGGTTGCAGTGAGCCAAGACTGCACCACTGCACTCCAGCCTGGGTGACAAAGCAAGACTCCATCTTAAAAAAAAAAAAAAAAAAGAAAGAAACTACCAAATAATAATGTATGCAAATTCAAGGTACTCCTCATTCTCAGCAGCACTTGCTAATGACAATTTAAAATTTTTTAGCCATTCTGCTGACTATGTAGGGTATCTCACTGTGGTTTAAGTTTGCATTTCTTTGATATTACTCTGAGTACTTTTTTACTATGTTTATCATTCTTTGAATAGCTTCTTTTGTAAAATGCTTGTTTAAGTCTTTTGCTCATTTTAAAGTTGAATGTCTTTTGCTTATTGGTTTGTAGGGGTTCACTGTATATTTTCTGTGAGACTTATCTCTCAGTCCATAGCTTGCCTATTTACTTTCTTAATGACTTTTGATAATCAAATGTTCTTAATTTTAAGTTTAATTTAACAATGCTTCTCTTTTTGTTTTAGTGCATATTGTGATCTGATTAAGAAATCTTTACCTAACCCAATATCAGGAAGATATTCCATGTTTTTATTTGGAAGTTTGCTTGTTTTAGCATTTGAATTTAGGTCTCTAATATATCTAAAAATTTCTTTATGTATAGTTTGAATTAAGGATCAAGGTTCACTTTTTTACTATCTCATTATTCCAACACCATTTGAGAATCTTCCCCTACATAATTACAGTGGTACCTTTGTTGTAAACCAGGAAAGCATATATCTAGTTCCTTTGTACAGTCTTTTTTTTTTGAGATGGAGTCTCACTTGGTCACCCAGGCTGGAGTGCAGTGGCACAATCTTGGCTCACTGCAACCTCTGCCTCCTGGGTTCAAGAGATTCTCCTGTCTTAGCCTCCCAAGTAGCCGGGATTACAGGCGTGAGCCACCATACCTAGCCAGCTCAGTTACATTTAAGAGTATAAAGAGGTTCAGAGACCAAAAATTTTGAAAGCTGCTGATATAGAGCATAGGCTCAAAAGCCAAACACACAGGATTAAATTTCAGTCCTACAGTTTAAAAGCTATAGGAACATTACAAATAATTTAATTTTTCCATGTCTCTATTTCCTCATCTTTAAATTGGGGCAATAATAGTACCTATAAGGCTGTGCTTGTCAAATATTAGGCATTATATGAATTCTTTTGTGTTTGTTAAATGAGATAGGCACATACATTTTAAAAGAATACAAAGTCAAAGGAACACACAGTCAAAAAAAAAATCAGAAAGGAAACATGTAACATTTTGATAACTTCAGTGTACTTAGTATCCAGTTATATCAGCTTCATTTAAAAATAAACAGAAAGGGCTGGGCGTAGTGGCTCATTCCTGTAATACCAGCACTTTGGAAGGCCAAGGCGAGCAGATCACGAGGTCAGGAGCTCAAGGCCAGCCTGGCCAACATGGTGAAACCCCATCTTTAGGCATGGAGGTCATGCAAAAAAAAAAAAAGAAAAAAAAAAAAAAAAAGAAACCCCATCTCTACCAAAATTACAAAAAATTAGCTGGGCATGGTGGCACGCACCTGTAATCCCAGCTACTTGGGAGGCTGAGGCAGGAGAATTCACTTGAATCCAGGAGGCAGAGGTTGCGGTGAGCAGAGATCATGCCATTGCACTCCAGCCTGGACAACAGAGCAAAACTCTGCCTCAAAAAAAACAATCAATCAATCAATCAATAAAATGGCCAGGTGCAGTGGTTCACGCCTGTAATCCTAGCGCTTTGTGAGGCTGAGGCGGGTGGATCACCTGAGGGCAGGGCAGGAATTCAAGACCTACCTGGCCAACATGGCAAAACCTTGTCTCTGTGAAAAATACAGTATTAGCCGGATGTGGTGGCGTGGGCCTGTAATCCCAGCTACTCAGGAGGCTGAGGCAAGGAGAACTGCTTGAACCCGGGAGGCAGAGGTTGCAGTGAGCCAAGGTCGTGCCACTGTACTCCAACCTGGGCAACAGAGCCAAGACTCCTTCTCAAAAAAAAAAAAATTTTTTTTAAGACAAAGTATATACATATATAAAATATATGAAATATATTGTATTTCTCTATACTAGCAACAAATTATTAAAATTAAAATAAAATACATTTACAGTAGCATCAACAACATAAAATACCTAGGGTTAATTTAACAGGCAATGCAAAAGACCTGTATGCTAAAAACTACAAAACATCCTGAGAAAAAAAAAGACCAAAATACATGGGGAGAAACCTCATGTTCATGATAAGAAGATGCAGTATTGTTAAGATATTTTTACTCTCCCCAATTGATTGAAGATTTAATGCAATCCAACCAAAATCCCAGCAGGCATTTTGTAGAAATTCACAAGTTAATTCTAAAATTAATATGGAAAAGCAAAGACCTGGAAGTACCAACACAACTTGGAAAAGAAGGATGAACTTGGAGGGCCTATTCCACAGGATTTCAAGACTTACTATAAAACCACGGTAATTAAGATTGGAGACAGCGTTAAGAATAGACTTAGAGATAGATATAGACAGACATAAGGATCCATGGAACAGGAGAGGCCAGAAGTAGACCCACACATGTACGGTTAATTTATTTTCTACAGAAGTGTGAACATAATTTAATGGGTGAAAGAAAAATCTTTTAAATAAATGGTGCTAGAACAATAGGATGTGTATGTGCAGAAGATGAACCTCAACTTTTACACTGTTTCATAGATAAAAATTAATCCGGGCCAGGTGTGGTAGCTCACATTTGTAATCCCAGCACTTTGGGAGGCTGAGGCAGGTGTATTACCTGAGGTCAGGAGTTCAAGACCAGTCTGGCCAACATGGTTAAACCTTGTCTCTACTAAAAATATAAAAATTAGCCAGATGTGGTGGCGCATACTTGTAATCCCAGCTACTTGGGAAGCTGAGGCACAAGAATTGCTTGAACCCAGGAGGCAGAGGTTGCAGTGAGCTGAGATCACTCCTCTGAACTCTAGCCTGGGTGATGGAGTAAGACTTCGTATCCAAAAAAAAAAAAAAAAAAAAAGAAAAAATCCAATGTGGATCACTGACTGAAATGTAAGTGCTAAAACTGTAAAACATCTAGAAGGAGAAAACCTGACCTTAGGGTATGCAAAGACTGCTTAGGAAACAAAAACACTAACCATTAAAAAAAATTAACAAATTGGACTTCATCAAAACTAAGAACTGTTCATCAAAAGACATTGTCAGGAAAATTAAAAAATAAGCCACAGACTAGGAAACAACAGTTGAAAAACACATTTAGGATAAAGGACTTGTATCTAGAACATATAAAAAATTCTTACAGGCCGGGTGCCGGTAATCCCAACAGTTTGGGAGGCTGAGACGGGTGGATCACCTGAGGTCAGGAGTTTGAGATAAGCCTGGCCAACATGGTGAAACCCCATCTCTACTAAAAATACAAAATTAGCCAGGAATGGTGCCTTGTGCCTGTAATCCTAGCTACTCCAAAGGCTGAGGCAGAAGAATCACTTAAACCTAGGAGGAGGTGGTTGCAGTGAGCAAGTTCATGCCACTGTACCCCAGCCTGGGTGAGAGAACAAGACTCTGTCTAAAAAAAAAAAAAAACTTACAATTCCATAAGAAGAAGATAAATAGCCCAAATTAAAAATTGATTTAAAAAAATGTGGGCCGGGCGCAGTGGCTCAAGCCTGTAATCCTAGCACTTTGGGAGGCCGAGGCGGGTGGATCACGAGGTCAAGAGATCGAGACCATCCTGGTCAACATGGTGAAACCCCGTCTCTACTAAAAATACAAAAAATTAGCTGGGCATGGTGGCGCGTGCCTGTAATCCCAGCTACTCAGGAGGCTGAGGCAGGAGAATTGCCTGAATCTGGGAGGCGGAGGTTGCGGTGAGCTGAGATTGCGGTGAGCTGAGATTGCGCCATTGCATTCCAGCCTGCGAGCAAAACTCCGTCTCAAAAAAAAAAAAAAAAAAAAAGTGAACATACACCTCACCAATGAAGATATAACAATGGTAAATAAGCAAAATATGAAAAAATGCTCAGCATTATTAGTCATTAGGCAAATACCAATAAAAACCACGAGTCACCATTAGACACCTATTAAGTGGCTAAAATTAGAAAAGATTGATAATACTAGGCTAGTGCGGTGGCTGATGCCTATAATCCCAACACTTTGGGAAGTCAAGGTGGGTGGATCACTTGAGCTCAGTAGTTCAAGAAGAGCCTGGCCAACATAGTGAAACCCCATCTGTACCAGAAATACAAAAAATTAGGCAGGCATGGTGGTACACGCCTGTAATCTCAGCTACTTGAGAGGCTAAGGCACAAGAATCACTTGAACCCAGGAGGTGGAGGTTGCATTGAGCTGAGATTGCACCACTGCACTCCAGCCTGGGCAACAGAGTGAAACTGTGTATCAAAAAAAAAAGACCAGGCGCAGTGGCTCATACCTGTAATCCCAGCACTTTGGGAGGCCGAGGCAAGTGGATCACCTGAGGTCAAGAGTTCGAGACCAGCCTGGACAACATGGTGAAACCTCATCTCTACTAACAATAAAAAAATTAGCCAGGTGTGGTGGCACATGACTGTAATCCTAGCTACTTGGGAGGCTGAGGCAGGAGAATTGCTTGAATCCAGGAGGCGGAGGTTGCAGTTAGCTGAGATCGCACCATTGCCCTCCAGCCTGGACTACAGAGTCAGGGGAAAAAAAGAAGAAAAAGAAAAGATTAATAATACTAAGTGGTGATGAGCATGAGTAACAGTTGGAAATCTCATACATTGTTGGCAGAAATACAAAATGGTAAAGCCATTTGAAAAAACAATAGGCAATTTTTTTTTTTTTATGAAAGAAAGAAAGAGAAAGAGAGGGAGAGAGAACAGGAGTCTTGCTCTATTGCCCAGGCTGGAATGCAATCTAAAAATAGGTATTAAACACCTCTTTTATGCCGATAATTTTGCTTAACAGCGGAGACAGGAAGGAATAAGGGAAGAAAATAACAAACAAACAGCCAACCAATATTTCATTTAAGTCTGTGAAATGCTATGCAAATGCTGAAGAGTGATTTACTTCCAATTATATGGTCACTTTCAAAATAGGTGTAATATGATACTGAGAAAAATGTATGTGCCGGGGTGAAGAATTCTATAAATATTCACTGAGTTTACTTGTTCCAGGTCTGAGTTCTAATCATAGATGTCCCTGTTAATTTTCTATCTCGTTGATCCATCGAATATTAACAATGTGGTGTCAAAGTCTCCCGCTATTATTGTGTGGGAGTCCAAGTCTCTTTATAAGTCATTAAGAACTTGTCTTAGGCCAGGCGCAGTGGCTTACGCCTATAATCCCAGCACTTTGGGAGGCCAAGGTGGGTGAATCACGAGGTCAAGAGATCGAGACCATCCTGGTCAACAAGCTGAAACCCCATCTCTACTAAAAAATACAAAAATTAGCTAGGCATGGTGGCGCATGCCTGTAGTACCAGCTACTCGGGAGGCTGAGGCAGGAGAATTGCTTGAACCCAGAAGGCAGAGGTTGTGGTGAGCCGAGATCGTGCCATTGCACTCCAGAGCCTGGGTAACAAGAGTGAAACTCCGTCTCAAAAAAAAAAAAAAAAGAACTTGTCTTATGTATCTGGGTGCTTCTACATTGGGTGCATATATATTTATGATCACTGACTCCTGTTGTTGCATTGATCCTTTTACCATTATGTAATGTGCTTTGTTTCTTTTAGTCTTTGTTACTATTAAAGTCTATTTTGTCAGAGACAAAAGTTACAACTCCTGTATTTGATTGGTGAATCTTCCTCCAATCCTTTATTTTGAGTCTTTGTGTGTCCTTGCTTATGAGATGGATCTGGATACAGTGTACCGATGGGTTTTGACTTTTTATTCAATTTGCCTGTCTGTGTCTTTGATTGGGGCATTTAATCCATTTAAATTTAGGATTAATATTGATATTTGTGAGTTTAATATTGTCATTTAATGCTATCTGGGTATTTTGCCCATTAGTTGATACAGATTCTTCATTATGGAGATACTCTTTACCTTTTGGTAAGTTTTTGGGATGACTGATAATGGTTGTTCCTTTCTGTGTGTAGTGCTTCTTTCAGAAGCTCTTGTAAAGCAGGCCTGGTGGTGAGGAAATCTCTGAGTGCTTGCTTGTTCATGAAAAATTTTATTTTTCCTTCATTTATGAAGCTTAGTTTGGCTGGATATGAGATTCTGGGTTGAAAATTCTTTTCTTTGAGGGTATTGAATATTGACCCCCCACTCTCTTCTAGTTTGTAGGGTTTCTGCTGAGAGATCTGCTGTGAGTCTGATAGGCTTCCCTTTATGGGTAACCTGACCTTTCTCTCTAGTTGCCCTTAGAATTTTCTCCTTTATTTTAACCCTGGTGAATCTAACGATTATGTGTCTTGGGGTTGCTCTACTTGAGGAATATCTTTGTGGTGTTCTCTGTATTACCTGGAGTTGAGTATTGTCCTGCCTTACTAGGTTAGGAAAGTTTTCCTGAATAATATCCTGAAGAATATTTTCCAGCTTGGATTCATTCTCTTCATGACATTCAGGTACACCTATCAAACGTAAATTAGGTCTTTTCACATAGTCCCATATTTCTTGGAGACTTTACTCATTCCTTTTTACTCTTTCTTCTCTAATCTTGTCTTTTCGTTTCATTTCATTAAGTTGGTCTTTGACCTCTGATATCCTTTCTTCTACTTGATCAATTCGACTGTTAAAACCTGTGCATGCTTCACGGAGTTCTCGTATTGTATTCTTCAGTTCCATTAATTCACTTATATTCCTCTCTAAATTGTCTATTCTCGTTAGGATTTCATCAAAACTTTTTTCAAGGTTCTTAGTTTCTTTATGTTGGGCTACAACCTGTTCTTTTAACTCACAGAAGTTTCTTATTATCCACCTTCTGAAGCCTAATTCTGTTAATGGAATGCACTCGTTCTCCATCAGGCCTTGTTCCCCTGTTGATGAGGAACTGTGATCCCCTGTAGAGGGAGAGGCATTCTGATTTTGGGTATTCTCAGCTTTTTTACGCTGGTTTCTTCCCATCATTGTAAATTTATCCACCTGTCGTCTTTGTAATTACCAACTTTCAAATTAGGTCTCTGAGTGGACATCAAACTTGTTGATTCCCAGCGCCAGAATCTGAGCAACCCACTGCACCGGCTAAAACAGCGGCGTTAAGATTCATGGTTCTTTTCTGCCTGGGAATCTCCAGTCTGGCTTCCCTCTTGAGTCCCTTTTTCAATCAGCTGAATGGGTGACTCTGCCTTCCCGGAGCTCCAAACGTCGACCAGAAGGGGACCCAGTCCCATCTACTCTGCACCAAGAACCGCCGCGCCGGCCACAAGAGTTGTGCTGGCGACCCGTGGGGCTCCTCTGCTGGGAATCTCCTGGTCTGTGAGCAACAAAAATTTGTCTGAAAGTGTGGCGTCCTCTCGTTCGCTGCACTTTCACTGGGAGCTACAATCCTGAGCTGCTAGTAATCGGCCATCTTGGATCAACAATAGGCAATTTTTTATAAACATACTCGCCCATTTGACATAGCAATCCTGTTTTTAGGTATTTATGCAACAGAAATGAAAGCATATCCATACAAACACCTGAATGTGAATGCTCATAGTAGCCTAATTCAAAGTAGCCCCAAACTGGAAACAATCCAGATGTCTAACCACTGGTGTATGGATAAACATATTGTGGCACATCTATACAATGGAAAGCTACTCTGCAATGGAAAGGAACAAACAAGTGATACATGCAATAATTTGGATGAATCACAAAAGCACTGTGGTCAGTTCAGAGAAAAAAAAAGGCAAACACAAAGGAGTACATACCATATGATTCCACTTATATGGCATTCTAGAAAAGGCAAAACTAGAGACAGAAAACAGATCAGTGGTTGCCAGGAACTGCAGGTGAGGAGAGGAAACTTGACTATAAAGGAACGTGAGGAAATTTTTCAGGGTGATAGAAATGTTCTGTATCTTGACATGGGTGGTGGTTATATGACTGTGTATATTTGTCAAAATTCACAGAATTATATAAAGAGTGAATTTTACTATATATAAATTATGCCTCAATAGACCTGACTTTAAAAACAAACATTTCAAAAATTAAAAAAACCCTCAAAAAGTCATTACCTTGCAAACAAAAAGAATTCCTTTTAAGTATGGCCTGATATAGAATGCAGATGAATAAGACATAGAATGATGTGTTGGGCGAGAGAAACTGGAAGCAACAAGAAAGAAAATAATACCTCCTAGGTACATGATGTCCCACTTATATTTTGAAAGCTGGCGAGACCTATGTCAAGGCTGTAGCTCAACGCATGAATGTATTTATCTTTGAGTCTTTGTACTTTCCTAGTACTTAGCAAATGATAAGCATTCATTAAATGTTTGTTCAAATGAACTTTTGTTTTGGCTGCTGAGAGACATGTGGCCTAATTGCTGTAGTGCTTATGACAAATTTGGCTAACTCAATGTGAATGATTTGAACTATGTCAAGAGTCTCCAAGACCACCCTCAGGTTCAGTAATTCACTAGGAGTCATAGGACTCTGAAAAGTCTGTTAAGCTATGGTTATGGTTTATTATAAGGAAAGGATACAGATTTGAATTAGCAAAGGGAAAAGGCACATAAGGCAAAGCCCAGGAGAAACCAGGCATCAGCTTTCTGCTGTCCTCTACTAGTCTCACAGACAGTGTTTAATGCTCTATGTAATGATGTGTGACACCCTGCAAATTGCTGTCAACCAGGGAAGCTCACTTGAGTCTCGGTGTTCAGCATTTTTACTGGAGGCAGTCATATAGGTATGCAGCCCTGTGTAAATGACCTTAGCTATCAGTCTCCAGCTGCACAGGTCAAATTGATACTGTGTGGCCAGGATTTCAGGCATACAAAAACAGGCACTCACCATAAATCACATTGTTAGCATAATCTACCTGGACAAACAGATCTAATGTGGCCCAAGGCCTCAGGCATACAAAGATACTCTTATCAGGCAGGATATTCCAAGCTTTAGAAGTTAGCTCCCAGGAGCTGGTCAAGGACCAGTCCATTATTTGGAATTTGCAGGGTTTGAGTAGCCCAAGCCTGCTGATTTAACACTTTACTGCACAGACTGTATCAAGATTTTTAAACTAGGGTTCGTTAATAGCTATACATTCATGTGCATGTGAGGGCATACAATTCTCTCAAAATTCATATCCCATAATTTCTATTTGTGTATTTTTTCTAGGTAAAAGATATTTTACAGCTTTTGTCAGATTGTCAAATATCCCACAACTCAGAAAGATTAAGAATCTGGAGGGGTATCAGCAAGAGAGTGAAATAGGAAGCCACAGACCTTGGTCCCCTAAAGAAACACTGGGCTGGGCATGGCAGTTCATCCCTGTAATCCCAGGACTTTGAGACACTAAGGCAGGAGGATTGCTTGAAGCCAGAAGTTCAAGACTGGCCTGGGCAACATAGTGAGAATTATCTCTACAAAAAAAATAAAAAATAAACTAGCCAGGCATGTTGGTGCATGCCTGTAGTCCTAGCTACTTGGGAGTCTGAGGAAGAATTGCTTGAGCCCAGGAGTTTGAGGCTGCAGTGGGTACATCCAGCCTGGGTGACAGAGTGAGACCCTGTCACTAAAAAATAAACAGAGACACTTAACGATAATATACAGTTCAAAAAGCCATTATGAGAACTCCAAAAACCAAGTAAGAAGTCACAGTACCCCAGGCAAGTGCAAAGCAAAAAACAGCTGCATGGAAACAGGTAAGAAGCCATGGCTTTCACCATGATAGTCCTTCCTCCACAAGCCACCACAGCTCAGTGTAATCATAAAAAAATGCCCAACTTATGGTTTTTCCCTTGGGAGGAAATGAAAAGAATGAAATGTACACGTCATATTCCACCTTTCTGGGGAAACTTCCCAAGGACATTTTGTGTGATTCTGAGTGCTGACAGAGAACCAGCATACTTTGGATAAGTGGGGGCCCTTGGGACAACTCAGCAGCTTGTTGCAGCACCAGAAAACCTACAGTATTGAAAACAGGCAAGGGAAGGAGGAAGAAATTATGAGTTCCTGATAAAAACCAGCAAATTTTTCTAATGGGAAATAACATGCACAACCCCAGAAAGAGGCATCCCCAGAAAAGGTTTGAGATGCCCAAAGAATCTCTAGCTGGACTGACTGATGAAGTTCTTCTGCTATATGAAGTCAGTCTATAAAGACTGGGAGAAGTTGCTGTTTTTACAAATGCTCAAATTCCAACAAGAATTAATAAGGCATATGAAGAAACAGGGAAACATGGCCCAATCAAAGGATCAAAGTAAATTACCAGAAACTAACTAAAGAAATAGAAGCCAGCTGGGCACGGTGACTCACGCCTGTAATCCTAACACTTTTGGAGGATGAGGTGGGTGGATCACCTGAGGTCAGGAGTTTGAGGCCAGCTTTGCCAATATGGTGAAACCCCGTCTCTACTAAAAATATAAAAATTAGCCAGGTGTGGTGGCACATGCCTGTAATTCCAGCTACTTGGGAGGCTGAGGCAGGAGAATCGCTTGAACCCAGGAGGTGGAGTTTGTAGTGAGCCAAGATTGTGCCACTGCACTCCAGCCTGGGCAACAGAGAGAAACCCCATCTCAAAAAAAGAAAGAAAACAAAGAAATAGAAACCAATTACCTGACAAAGAATTCAAAAGAATTATAAAACCTCAGTGAACTACAAGAGAACACAGATAACTAAATGAATTAGGATAACAATGCATGAACAAAATAAGAATATCAACAAAAAGTTAGAAACTAAAAGAACCAATCAGAAATTCTGAAGCTGAAAAATACAATAACTAGGCCAGATGTGATGGCTTACACCTGTAGTCCCAGCACTTTGGGAGGCTGAGGTGGGCAGACTGCTTGACCCCAGGAGCTCAAGACCAGCCTGGGCAATGTGGCAAAACCCCATCTCAACAAAAAAATAAGCCAGGCATGGTGGCTCATGCTGGTACTCCCAGCTACTTGGGAGGCTGAGGTGGGAGGATCCCTCAAGCCCAGGAAGTTAAGGCTGCAGTGAGCTGTGATCACACCACTGTACTTCAGCCTGGGCAACAGAGCAAGATCCTGTCTCAAAAAAAAAAAAAAAAATTCAAGCAGCTCAAAATATTCTAACCAGAATGAACCCAATGGGCCCAGAAGAGATGTTATAATAAAACTGTTAAACGTCAAAGACTAAAAGAGAATCTTCAAAGCAGCAAGAGAAAAGCAACTCATCATATACAACAGAGCTCCTATAATATTATCAGTGGATTTCTCAGCAGAAATCTTACAGACCAGAAGGGAGTGGATAGATTGGATGACACTTTCAAAGTGCTGAAAGAAAAAAAACCCAAAAGGTGGGCATGGTGGCTCATACCTGTGATCCAAGCACTTTGGGAGGCTGAAGTGAGAGGATCAGTAGAGCCCAGGAATTCAGGACTAGCTTGGGCAACATAGGGAGACCTGTATCTATAAAAAATTTAAAAAAAAAATTAGCTGGGCATATTGGCATGTGCCTGTAGTCCTGGCTACTTGGGCGGCTGAGACAGGATTGCTTGAGCCTAAGAGGTTGCAGTTGCAGTAAATCGTGATTACGCCACTGCATTCCAGCCTGGATGACAGAGTAAGACCCCGTCTCAAAAAAAGAATAAAAAAGAAAATCTGGTAACCAAAAACACTATATCTAGCATGAAAATGGTTTCATTTTTCAAAAATGAAAGGAACTAAAGACCTTCCCAAATAAACAAAAGCTAAGGGAGTACATCACCACTAGACCTGCCTTATAATAAATGCTAAAGGAATTCCTTCAAGTTGAAACTAAAGGATACTAGATAGCAACATGAAAGCATATAAAAAAATATAAAGCTCTCTAGTAAAGGTAAATATTTAGACAAATACAAAATCCTGTAATACTGTAATGGTGGCATATAAATAACATTTACTTCTGGTATAGAATTAAAAAGGTAAAATCATAAGAATAATTATAACTGGCCAGGCACAGTGGCTCACTCCTGTAATCCCAGCACTTTGGGAGGCTGAGGTGGGTGGATCACGAGGTCAGGAGTTCAAGACCAGACTGGCCAACATGATGAAACCCGGTTTCTACTAAAAAATACAAAAATTAGCTGGACATGGTGGCTCGTGCCTGTAATCCCAGCTACTTGGGAGGTTGAGGTAGGAATTGTTTGAACTGGGACCCGGGAGGTGGAGGTTGCAGTGAGCTGAGATCGCACCACTGCACTCCAGCCTGGGCTACAGAGCAAGACTCCATCTTGGCGGAAAAAAAAAAAGAATAATTATAACTATGAAACTATATTAATGGATACAAATATAAAAATATGTAATTTATGACATTGATAACATAAAAGAGTGATGTAAAGGAGTAGAGTTTCATATGCAATTAAAGTTGTTATCAGTTTAAAATAGATTGTTATGTCTTATGTAAAACCTATGGTAACCACAGAGGAAATACCTATAGAAGACTGAAAAAAAAAAAAACTAAGAAAGGAATCAAAGCATATCACTACAAAAATTAATGAAACACAAAGGAAGAGACCAAGAGAAGGAAAAGGGGACAAATTAACTATAAGACAAAAAGAAAAAAATGGCAATTGTAAGTCCTTCTCTATCAGTAATTGCTTTAAATGTATATAGATTAAACTCCCAAATCAACAGACATCAAATGGCTGAATGGATTTAAAAAACAAGATCCAACTATATGCTGTCTCTGGCTCACTTTAGATATAAGGACACACAAAGGCTGAAAATGAAAGGATGGAAAAATATATTCCATACAAATAGTAACCAAAAGAGAGCAAAGGGGCCACACTTATATCCAACAAAATAGACTTTAAGTCAAAAATTGTCACAACAAAGAATATTATATAATGATAAAAGCATTAATTCACCAAGAAGACATAAGAATTATAAATATATATGTCCCTAACATAAGAGCCTCCAAATATCTATAGCAAACATTAACAGAATTGAAGGGAGAAATAGACAGTAACACAAAAATAGATTTCAATAATCCGTATTCAACAATGGGTAGAACAACCAGACATAAGATCAATAAAGAAATAAATGATTTGAACAATACTATATACCCAATGGACCTATACAGAACAGTCCACCCAGTAACAGTTATAACAGTGAATACACATTTTTCTCAAGCATACCTGGTACATTCTCCAAGATAGATCACTTGTTAGGCCACAAAACAAGTCTTAACAAGTTTAAGAAGATTGAAGTCATACCAGATATCTTTTCTGACTACAGTGAAATAAAACTAGAAATCAATAGCAAAAGGAAAACTGAAAAATTCATAAGTGTGGAAATTAAACAACACATTGGAACAACCAGTGGATCAAGGAAGAAATTACCAGGGAAATTAGAAAATATCTTGAGACAAATAAAAATTAAAAAGATCAAGAATTTGGTATATGATTCCAAGGATGATCAAGTTTAGTGAAAAGAATGAGATTTCTAATAAGTTGGACTGAGTTTGAATGTTCAACTTTACCACGTACCAGTTATGTGTCCTTAGACAAATATTTCAAGCTCTCAGCAATTGTTTCCTAACCTGTTTAAAAATGAGCATAATCATAATTTCCTCATAAGATTGTTGTAGGATCAAATGAAATAACACATTAAATGGAACATTATAAATTGGAAGGCGTGAATTGTCACTATTTTTTGCTGTCTCTGCTGCCTTCATCAGCTCACTTTCACCTTAATTGTGGTTATTGCTCAGGTGTTGTATGTCATGTGTTGCAGCTGGAAAACAGAATTTCTTACCCACAAGGGCTCTTCTCTTCATATGGTTGTTAATGCTTGTGTTGCAAAGAGCTTAGAGCATTAAACTGAGATTGTAAAACCCAACTGAGTCCTGGATTTGCTGTACACAATGTGTAATCTGCACAGGTCCATAAACTTCTACGTATTTTCTCATTTGTGAAAAAGCAAAAGCAGGTTGCGTATGGTGGCTGCTGCCTGCAATCCTAGCACTTTGGGAGGTAAAGGCGAGCAGATTGCCTGAGGCCAGGAGTTCAAGACCAGCCTGGCCAACATGATGAAACCCTGTCTCTATTAAAAATACAAAAACTAGCCGGGCTTGGTGGTGTGTGCCTGTAATCCCAGCAACTTGAGGGGATGAGGCAGGAGAATCGCTTGAACCCAGGAGGGGGAGGTTGTAGTGAGCCAAGATTGAGCCACTGCTCTCCAGCCTGGGCAATAGAGTGAATGAACTCTGCCCCCCACCCCTCACCAAAAAAAGCAAAAGCCATTTGTGCACAGCCTGTCTCTGAAGGTGGTTGTGCTGATTATCTGAAAATGTGTATGGGAAAGCATGCTTAAAATTTGGCCCATCTGACATGTGGTAGCAAAATAAAGGTTTAAAAAATATGCCATAAATATACCTCAGCTCACAAGGATCAAGCTTAAGTGGACATCTTCAAATAGAATATGTAAGGACCAAGGAAAAACTTCCCCTTTGCCCTCTGAATGTTTACTAAAAATCAACTGACTAAAGGCAGATTCATAGGAAAAAAGGCAAACAAATCTATTAACATGCATCGGGAGAATCACGGAGTGATTACCACACCACAGAAAAGGGAGATGAGGAAGTGTGGATGATGTTAGGGGGATAGTAAATGTTTAAGGGAATTCAATGGCCTTGAAGAACATATAATGGCCTAGAACAAAGTCTGTTGGGCCCATAGAGCAAACAACGGCTTGTGCAAAAGTCTGTCCAGCTGTGTTGACAGACTTGAGTCTTTCATAAGTTCAGTTAATGAAAACTCAGGGAAGGGACCAGAGGTAACTGTTTTTTTCTTTGGTGGGTCCAGACTTTAGGCAGATAAGGAAATTTTACCCTGTGCTTAGGGAGAGACAGATTAGGAGACAGCAGTTGGGGGTGGTGGGTGGGGGAGGTAGAAAGAGAGGGGAAGATCAGAGAGACCTTGAAAA
The DNA here is from genome assembly GCF_030222135.1 of Aotus nancymaae. NCBI lineage: Eukaryota > Metazoa > Chordata > Mammalia > Primates > Aotidae > Aotus > Aotus nancymaae. The sequence goes on from NW_026988491.1 coordinate 4,942,412, forward strand.
ACTACTTTTTCAGTTCGGCATGTCAAAGCACCATATTTTGGGGCATCAGTTTCTGAGCCCCAGCAGATACAAGTTGGTTTCTTTATTGAAGACCAATGTCACTAAGAACTTTAAAGACATAGTGGCATTGTTACCTAGAATGTTTCATAAGAGTAAGTCCTTACAATCCTTTTACACTTCCCAAGAAAAAAATCTTTCTCATTTTTCTGTGACTATTCTGAAATGACTTTCTCTAAGACTCCAGGATCATACTTAACCCTCTCTGAGCAGATGACTCCTCTATAAAAGGGGAGATAATATCCTTATACTCTCTTTCATTTGTCCTATAATGCCTATACCATATCAGTACATGCTTAGCACCTTCAATCCTGTGTCAGAAAATAAAGGCCTTCTAACTGTATACAAGGCAGGTGTTCCTGATCAAAGTCTCTCTTGCTTCCTCTAAGACTTTATGCTCAGTTACTCCTCACACTATCCTATATGCAGTCACTCCTTTGAGACAAGGTTTTTCTCAGTTTAAAATATGGGCAAATCTCTCCAAACCTAATCATTCTTGCTTTTTTTTTTTTTGAAAATCTTTACTTAGGGAGGATACAATGCTTAAATTATGCTTAGAAAAAAGTAGTAGGAATAAATTAGAGAGAGATCCAAGATGGCTGATTACTAGCAGCTCAGGCTCATAGTTCCCACTGAAAGCGCAGAGAACGAGAGGATGTCACACTTTCAGATGAATATTTGTTGCTCACGGACCAAGAGATTCCCAGCAGAGGAGCCCCATGGGTCGCCAGGGTGACCCTTGTGGCCGGCGTGGCGGTTTTGCTGGCACTTTAGCGTGACAGTTCTTGGTGCAGAGTCCAGAGATTCCCGGGCAGAAAAGCACCATCAATCTTAACACTGCTGTTTTGGTCGGCTCAGTGGATTGCTCAGATTTCGGCACTGGGAATCAACAAGTTGGACGTCCGCTCAGAGACCTAGTTAGAAAGTCAGTAATTACAAAGACTACAGAGGGATAAATATATAACGAAGGGAAGAAACTAGCCTAAAAAGGCACAGAATACTCAAAATCAGAATGCCTCTCCTTCTACAGGGGATCACAATTCCTCATCAGTAACAGAACAAGGCTTAAGGGAGAACAAGTGTGTTCCAATAACAGAAGCAGGTTTCAAAAGTTGGGTGATAAGAAACTGCTGTGAATTAAAAGAACTTGTTCTAACCCAATGCAAAGAAACTAAGAACCTTGAAAAAAGGTTTGACGAAATGTTAATGAGAATGGACAATTTAGAGAGGAATATAAGTGAATTGATGGAGCTGAAAAACACAACACGAGAACTTCGCGAAGTATGCACAAGTTTAAACAGTCGAATTGATCAAGCAGAAGAAAGGATACCAGAAGTCGAGGACCAGCTCAGTGAAATGAAACGAGAAGACAAGATTGGAGAAAAAAGGATAAAAAGGAATGAGCAATGTCTCCAGGAAATATGGGACTATGTGAAAAGACCTAATTTACGTTTGATAGGTGTACCTGAATGTGACGAAGAGAATGAATCCAAGTTGGAAAATACTCTTCAGGATATCATTCAGGAAAATTTTCCCAACCTGGCGAGGCAGGGTAATATTCAACTCCAGGTAATACAGAGAACACCACAAAGATATTCTTCAAGAAGACCAACCCCAAGGCACATAATCGCTAGATTTATTAGGGTTGAAATGAAGGTGAAAATACTAAGGGCAGCCAGAGAGAAAGGTCAGGTTACCCATAAAGGGAAACCTATCAGACTTACAGCAGATCTCTCAGCAGAAACCCTACAAGCCAGAAAAGAGTGGGGACCAATATTTAACATCCTTAAAGAAAAGAACTTTCAACCCAGAATTTCATATCCAGCCAAACTAAGCTTTATAATCGAAGGAAAAATTAAATCTTTTGCAAACAAACAAGTACTTAGAGACTTCACCACCACCAGGCCTGCTTTACAAGAGCTTCTGAAAGAAGCACTATACATATAAAGGAATAACCAATATCAGCCTTTCCAAAAATATATCAAAAAGCAAAGAGCATTAACACAATGAAAATTTTACACTAACTAATGGGCAAAACAGCCAGCTAGCATCAAATGCCAGTATTAAACTTATATATATTCTAATTGGATAAAAAGCCAAAACCCATCGGTATGCTGCATCCAGACCCATCTCACATGCAATGATACACAAAGACTCAAAACAAAGAGAAGGAGGAAGATTTATCAACCAAACAGAGAGTAAAAATAAACAAATAAACAAAAAGCAGGAGATGCAATTCTCGCCTCTGATAAAGTAGACTTTAAAGCAACAAAGAACAAAAGAGGCAAAGAAGGACATTACATAATGGCAAAAGGATCAATGTAACAAGAAGAGCTAACGATTTTATAGATCAATGAGACAGAAAATTAACAAGGATATCCAGGACTTGAACTCAGACCCGGAACAAGTAAACTTAATAAACATTTATAGAACTCTCCACTTCAAATACACAAAACATACATTACCACCTCACACCTATTCCAAAAGCGACTACATAATTGGAAGTAAATCACTCCTCAGTAATCCCATAGTATTTCATAGGTTTAAATGAAATATTGGTTGGCTGCTTGTTTGTTATTTTCTTCCCTTATTCCTTCCTGTCTACATCAAGTGTAATTATTGGTATAAAAGAGGTTTTCAATACCCATTACTAAACTGCATTCTAGCCTGGGCAAGAAAGCAATACTCCCATTCTCTCTCTTTCTTTCTCTTCCTTTTTTTTCCTCTTCATTCTTTTTTTTTCTTTTTTTCTTTCTAAAAAAAAAAAATGAATAAATTATTGATACATACAACAATACAGATTAACCTCAAAAATGTTATGCTGAGTGAAAGATGCCAAACAGAAAAGACTGCTGTGTGATTTCATTTAGCTAAAACTCTAGAAAAGAGTAATCTAATCTAATCTAGAAAAAAAAAAGTAGTGATATACAGTTTAAAATGGAAAGGGAGAGAGCTAGAAGTGAGTTGCTTGGTTTGGATGCCTCTATAGTAATCAAGGTAAGAAGGAACTAGGATATGAGTTGCAGTGGTGCCAAGAGAATGAAAGGAGAGAATATTGCAAAAAAAAAAAAGAAAGTGTAATTAATACTGACAGGTCCTGGAAACTAAATGAATGTGGGATAGAGGGAAAAAAAAGAACAAATAGAATCCTTTTCAAGCAGAGACATCTATAGACACACATAACAAAAGATATAGACTTTACAAATATAGTTTAGGGAAGTCACTACAGAAGCAAATGACAACAAGCAGCCCTGTGGTGGGAGAATATGATTTTCAGATTATTATATAATTTCCACATTACTTAAATTTTCTAATTTTCAACAAAATTATTAAGAATAATTAAAAAAAAAAGAATGCATGACCATACACAGAACAAAAAGCAATCAAGAGAAATAATCTCTGAAGAAGCTGGATGTTGGACTTACTAGACAAAGACTTTATATCAGTTCATCTATATATATATATATATATATATATACACACACACACACACACACACACACACACACACATTTTTTTTCAAAGAACTACAGAAAACCATGGGCTAAAAACCTAAAGGAAAATATAAGAATGACATCTTGCCAAATGTAGCATATCAATAAACAGAAAGAAATTATTAAAAATAACTAAATGAAAAATATAAATTCTGGAGTTAAAAAGTATAGTAACTGAAATGAAAAACTCACCAGATGGGATCAACAGCAGATTTGAACTGACAGAAGAAGAAATCAGTGAATGTGAAAACAGATCATTTGAGGTCATTCAGTTGAGGAGGAAGAGGTGGATGACTCTATCAACTGTATCAACATATATGCATAATGAAAGTTCCAGAAGGAGAGAATTCAGATAAATAAGACAGAATATCCAAAGGAACAATGGAAAAGCATTAATTTACACATCCAAGAAGCTCAGTAAACTTCAAATAGAATAAAATCAGAGACCAATATGTAGATACATCATAATCAAATGACTGATGGTCAAAGACAAAGAGAAAATTTAGAAACCAACAAGAGAGAAGCAATTAATCACATACAAAGAATCCTCCACAAGATTAACTCATTTCTCCTTGGAAACCATTTAGGTCAGAAGCCAGTGAGATAGCATATTCAAGGTCCTGAAAGGAAAAAGTACTGTCAACCTAGAATTCTGTATATTGAAAAACTATCCTTCAAAAACAAAGGAGAAATAAAGACGTTCCCAGATAAACAAAACTTGAGAGAACTGGTCAGTAGCAGACCTGCTATACAAGAAATACTACAGGGAGTCCTTCAGGCTGAAATGAAAGGGAACTAGACAGTAACTCAAACCCACATGATGAAATAAAGAACACTTTGGTAAAGGTAACTACAAAAGTAAATATAAAAGACAACATAAATGTACTTTTGTTTGTAACTTTTTTTCTTCTGTCTAATTTAAAAGACAATGGCATAAAGCAGTAATAATAAAGTGGTGTTAATGGACTTATATGAAGAGGTTTACATATATTAAAAAACAGCACAGCCGGGCACGGTGGCTCACACCTGTAATCCCAGCACTTTGGGAGGCCAAGGCGGGTGGATCACGAGGTCAAGAGATCGAGACCATCCTGGTCAACAAGGTGAAACCCCGTCTCTACTAAAAATACAAAAAATTAGCTGGGCATGGTGGCGCGTGTCTGTAATCCCAGCTACTCAGGAGGCTGAGGCAGGAGAATTGCCTGAACCCAGGAGGCGGAGGTTGCGGTGAGCTGAGATCGTGCCATTGCACTCCAGCCTGGGTAACTAGAGCGAAACTCCGTCTCAAAATAAATAAATAAATAAATAAATAAAAATAAAAATAAAAAACAGCATAAAGGGGCTGGGTGTGGTGACTCATGTCTGTAATCCAAGTACTTTGGGAGGCCAAAGTGGGTAGATTGCTTGAGCTCAGGAGTTCGGGACCAGCCTGGGCAACATGGTGACATCCCGTCTCTATTAAAAATAACAAAAATTAGCTGAGTGTGGTGGCGCATGCCTGTAATCCCAGTTACTCAGGTGGCTGAAGCACAAGAATGACTTGAATTTGGGAGGTGGAGACTGCAGTGAGCTGAAATCATCCCACTGCATTCTAACCTGGGCAACAGACTGAGATCTTCTCTTGGGAAAAAAAAAAAAAAAAAAAAAAAGCATAAATGAAGGGACAAGGAATGGAGCTACATAAAAATAAAGTTTTTCTATAATATATTCATTTTGTAAAATAAATTCATTCAGAAAATTGTATTAATCCATACTAGATTACCATAAATTAAGATATTAACTGCAATCACCAGGAAACCACTAACAAAGTAACTTTAGGCGAGGTACAGTGGCTCATGCCTGTAATTCCAGTACTTTGAGAGTCTGAGGCAGGAGGATCGCTTGAGGCTAGGAGTGTTTTGTTTTGCTTTTCGTTTTGTTTTGTTTTGGAGATAGAGTCTTGCTCTGTCACCCAGGCTGGAGTACAGTAGTGTGATCTCCGCTTGCTGCAATGGATTGCCTCCTGGATTCAAACAATTTTCCTGTCTCAGCCTCCTGAGTAGCTGGGATTACAAGCAAGAACCACCACACCCAGCTAACGAGACCAGGAGTTTGAGACTAGCCTGGGTAACATAGCAAGATCCATCACAACAAAAATTTTTAAAAATAAAATTAACTGGTTGGGCATGGTGGCTCACAGCTCCAATCCTAGCATTTTGGGAGGCTAAGGCAGGTGAATGGCTTGAGCCCAGGAGTTTGAGACCAGCCTGGGCAACATGGTGAAGACCTGTCTCTACAAAAAATACAAAAAAAAGAAACAAGAAAAATTAGGGGGGTAAGGTGGTGCATTCTGTAGTCCCAGTTATTCAGGAGGCTTAGTTGGGAGGATCACTTGAGCCCAAAAGTTCAGGGCCACAGTAAGCCATGATTGTGCCACTGCACTCCAGCCTGGGTGACAAAGTGAGACCTTGTCTCTAAAAAATAAAATAAATTTTTGGCTGGGTGTGGTGGCTCATGCCTTAATCCCAGCACTTTGGGAGGCCAAGGCAGGTGAATCACTTGAGGTAGGGAGTTTGAGACCAGCCTGGCCAACATGGTGAAACCCTGTCTCTACTAAAAATATCAAAACTAGCCAGGTGTGGTGGCATGCACTTGTAGTCCCAGCTACTCAGGAGGCCAAGGCACAAGAATCACTTGAACCCAGGAGGCAGAAGCTGCAGTGAACTGAAATCATGCCACTGCACTCCAGCCTGGGCAACAGAGACTCCATCTCAAAAATTAAAAAAAGATAATAAATCAGGACAGATGGAACAGCATGGCAGGCCCCTACCCGATGACCAGAGAGAGAGGAAGCTGAAAGGGGGAGATGGCCGGGTGCGGCTGGGTGGGTCTCTATCCTCCCCTACAAACTCCAGAGGGCTGAAGCTCTGACTCTAGTGGGTTGAGCAACCAATGCCACAGTCTGAGCTGAACCCTGAATGATCCAACCCAGTAGAGGAAGGGCACAACCCACCACTAGAGGGGTGGGACTGGGCTACATGTTTTAACAAAAAACAGAGGAAGCCTACTTAGCAAAGGGATAGCATTCTTGACCAACCAGAAGTGCCTACAGGTCAAGGGAAGAGACGGGCCTAATCTTCCAGTATAAACAAAAAAGACACACAGGAAGCTTCCCTAGTAACCTGAAGGAGTCCCTAGAAACCCAGTAGTGCCTCCATAGGCAGACAAGTGAGCTCATCAAGCAGCTCCCTGACAACACAGCCAGGTAAATCCACTAAGATGGGAAAAAAACAGCGCAAAAAAGATGAAACCATCAAAGACCAGAACACCTCTTCTCCTTCAAGGGATCACAACTCCTCAACAACACAGAAACACAACATGACCGAGAAAGAGTGTGACAAATTGACAGAAACAGGCTTCAGAAGGTGGATAATAACAGACTTTTCTGAGCTAAAGGAACACGTTCTAACTCAATGCAAAGAAACCAAAACCCTTGAAAAAAGGTTAGACGAAATGCTAACTAGAATAACCAGCTTAGACAAGAACATAAACGACCTGATGGAGTTGAAAAACACAGCACAAGAACTACGTGAAGCAAACACAAGTTTTAATAGCTGAATCAATCAAGCAGAAGAAAGGATATCAAAGATTGAAGATCAACTCAACGAAATAAAAAGAGAAGGCAAGACAAGAGAAAAAAAGAGTGAAAAGAAAGGAACAAAGCCTCCAAGAAATACGGGATTATGTGAAAAGACCTAATCTACGCTTAATCAGTGTACCTGAATACGATGGGGAGAATGAATGCAAGTTGGAAAACACACTCCAGGCTATCATCCAGGAGAAATTTCCAAGCCTAGCAAGGCAGTTTGGCATTCAAATTCAAGAAATACAGAGAACTCCACAGAGATATTCCTCAAGAAGAGCAACCCAAGGCACATAATTGTCAGTTTCACCCAAGTTGAAATGAAGGAAAAAATGCTAAGGGCAGCCGGAGAGAAAGGTCAGGTTACCCACAGATGGAAGCCAATCAGACTCACAGCAGATCTTTCGGCAGAAACCCTACAAGCCAGAAGAGAGTGGGGGCCAATATTCAACATCCTTAAAGAAAAGAACTTTCAACCCAGAATCTCAAATCCAGCCAAACTAAGCTTCGTAAGTGTAGGAGAAATAAAATCCTTTACGGACAAGCAATTACTGAGAGATTTTGTCACCACCAGACCTGCCCTACAAGAGCTCCTGAAATAAACACTAAGCACATAAAGGAACAAGTACCATTGACTGCAAAAGCAAACCAGTTGGCAAAGACCAAAAATGCAATGAAGAAAATGAGTCAACTAATAGGAAAGAAAACCAGCCAGTAACAAAATGGCAGGATCAAATTCACACATAACAATATTAACATTGAGTGTAAACGGCCTAAACACACTAATCAAAAGACACAGACTGGCAAACTGGATAAAAAGTCAAGACCCATTGGTGTGCTGTATTCAGGAAACCTATCTCACATACAAAGACACACATAGACCCAAAATAAAGGGATGGAAGATGATTTACCAAGCAAATGGAGAACAAGAAAAAGCAGAGGCTGCAATCCTAGTCTCTGATAAAATGGACTTCAAACCAACAAAGATCAAAAGAGACAAAGAAGGACACTACATAATGGCAAAAGGATCAATCCAACAGGAAGAGCTAACTATCCTAAATATATACGTCCTCAACACAGGAACACCCAGATACAAAAAGCAAGTTCTTAACAACGTAAAACGAGATTTAGACTCCCACACGATAATAGTGGGAGACTTCAACACTCCACTGTCAATATTAGACAGATCAACGAGACAGAAAGTTAACAAGGATATCCAGGACTTGAATGCAGAGCTGGAACAAGCAGATCTAATAGATATATACAGAATGCTCCACCCCAAATTTACAGAATATACATTTTTCTCAGCACCACATTGCCCTTACTCTAAAATTGACCACATCATTGGAAGCAAATCAGTCCTCAGCAAATGCAAAAGAACAGAAATATAACAAATAGTCTATCAGACCACAGGACAATCAGACTAGAATTCAGGATCAAGAAACACACTCAAACCTGCACAACCACTTGGAAACTGAACAACTTGCTTCTGAGTGTCAACTGGATAAACAATGAAATGAAGGCAGAAATAAAGATGATCTTCAAAACCAACCAGAATGAAGACACAACTTACCAGAATCTTTGGGACACCTATAAAGCAGTGCGGAGAGGGAAATTTATAGCAATAAATGCCCATCAGAGAAGAGAGGAAAGATCTAAAATTGACACCCTATCATCAAAATTGAAAGAGGTAGAGGAGGAAGATCAAAAAAACTCAAAAGCTAGCAGAAGACAAGAAATAACTAAGATCAGAGCAGAACTGAAGGAGATAGAGACACAAAAAACCCTTCGAAAAAATCAATAAATCCAGGAGCTGGTTTTTTGAAAAGATCCAACAAAATAGACAGATTGCTAGCCAGATTAATAAAAAAGAAAAGAGAGAAGAATAAAATAGCTGCAATAAAAAACAATAAAGGGGATATCACCACTGATCCCACAAAATATAAACGACCATCAGTGATTACTACAAACAGCTCTACTCACATAAACCAGTAAACCAGGAAGAAATGGATGAATTCCTAGGCACTTGTACTCTATCAAGACTAAACCAGGAGGAAGTTGAAACCCTGAATAGAGCAATAACAAGGGCTGGAGTAGAGGCAGCAATCAATAGCCTACCAACCAAAAAAAGTCCAGGTCCAGACGGGTTCACAGCCGAATTCAACCAGACGTACCTAGAGGAGCTGGTTCCATTCCTTCTGAAACTGTATTAAACAATACAAAAGGAGGGAATCCTCCCTAACTCATTTAATGAGACCAACATCATTCTGATACCAAAACCAGGCAGAGACTCAACTGAAAAAGAAAACTTCAGGCCAATATCCATGATTAACATCGACACAAAAATCATCAATAAAATACTGGCAAACAGATTGCAACAGCACATCAAAAATTTTATCCATCACGACCAAGTAGGCTTCATCCCGGGGATGCAAGGCTGGTTCAACATATACAGATCCATAAATGTAACCCATCACATAAACAGAACGAAAGACAAAAACCACATGATCATCTCAATAGATGCAGAGAAGGCCTTCAACAAAATTCAACAGCGCTTCATGCCAAAAACTCTCAATAAATAGGTATTGATGGAACATATCATAAAATGATAAAAGCTATATATGACAAACCTACAGCCAATATCATACTGAATGGGCAAAAGCTGGAAGAATTCTCTTTGAAATTAGGCACTAGACAAGGATGCCCTCTCTCACCACTCCTATTCAACATAGTATTGGAAGTTCTAGCCATAGCAATCAGGCAAGAAAAAGAAATAAAAGGTATTCAATTAGGAAAGGAGGAAGTCAAACTGTCTCTATTTGCAGACAACATGACTGTATATCTAGAAGACCCCACTGTCTCAGCCCAAAATCTTCTCAAACTGATAAGCAACTTCAGCAAGGTCTCAGGATACAAAATCAATGTGCAGAAATCACAAGCATTCAATAACAGACAAACAGAGAGCCAAATCAAGAGCGAACTCCCATCCACAATTGCTACAAAGAGAATAAAACACCTAGGAATACAACTAACAAAGGATGTAAAGGACCTCTTCAAGGAGAACTACAAACCACTGCTCAATGAAATAAGAGAGGACACAAACAGATGGAAAAACATTCCATGCTCATGGTTAGGAAGAATCAACATCATGAAAATGGCCACACAGCCCAAAGTAATCTATAGATTCAACACTATCCCCATCAAGCTACCAATGACCTTCTTCACAGAAGTGGAAAAAAACACTTTAAACTTCATATGGAATCACAAAAGACCCCACATAGCCAAGACAATCCTAAGCAAAAAGAACAAAGCCAGAGGCATCATACTGCCAGACTTCAAACTATACTACAAGCCTACAGTAATCAAAACAGCATGGTACTGGTACCAAAACAGAGACACAGACCAATGGAACAGAACAGAGACCCCAGAAGAAATACCACACATCTACAACCATCTGATCTTTGACAAACATGACAAAAACAAGCAATGGGGAAAGGACTCCATGTTTAATAAATGGTGTTGGGAAAACTGGCTAGCAATGTGCAGAAAGCAGAAACTGGGCCCCTTCCTGTCACCTTACACTAAAATTAACTCCAGATGGATTAAAGATTTAAACATAAAACCTAACGCTATAAAAACACTAGAAGAACATGTAGGCAAAACCATCCAGGACATAGGCATAGGCAAGGACGTTATGACTAAAACACCAAAAGCAATGGCAACAAAAGCCAAGATAGACAAATGGGATTTAATTAAAATTCAGAGCTTCTGTACAGCAAAAGAAACCATCATTAGTGCAAACCGGCAACCAACAGAATGGGAAAAAATTTTTGCAATCTACCCATCTGACAAAGGGCTAATATCCAGAATCTACAAAGAACTAAAACAGATATATAAGAAAAAAACAAACAACCCCATTCAAAAGTGGGCGAAGGATATGAACAGATACTTTTCAAAAGAAGACATATATGAGGTCAACAAACATATGAAAAAATGCTCATCATCACTGGTCATTAGAGAAATGCAAATCAAAACCACAGTGAGATATCTCACATCAGTTAGAATGGTGATCATTAAAAAATCTGGAGACAACAGATGCTGGAGAGGATGTGGAGAAATAGGAACACTCTTACACAGTTGGTGGGAGTGTAAATTAGTTCAACCACTGTGGAAGACAGTGTGGGGATTTCTCAAGGATCTAGAAATAGAAATTCCATTTGACTCAGCAATCCCATTACTGGGTATTTACCCAAAGAACTATAAATCGTTCTACTATAAAGACACATGCACACAAATGTTCATTGCAGCCCTGTGTACAACAGCAAAGACCTGGAACCAACCCAAATGCCCATCAATGATAGACTGGACAAAGAAAATGTGGTACATATACACCATGGAATACTATGCAGCCATAAAAAACGATGAGTTCGTGTCCTTTGTAGGGACTTGGATGAATCTGGAAACCATCATTCACAGCAAACTGACACAAGAACAGAAAGCCAAACACCATACATTCTCACTCATAGGTGGGTGTTGAACAACAAGAACACATGGACTCAGGGAGAGGAACATCACACACTGGGGGCAGTTGGCGGGGGCGGGTAGGGGAGAGACAGCAGGGGGTGGGGAGTGTGGGGAGGGGGGATGGTGGAGAGGGATAACATGGGGAGAAATGCCAGATATAGTATGCACCTAAAGCAAAATAAATTAAAAAAAAAAAAAGATAGCCCCAACTATAAACTGTATGAATTCTGTTGAGTGTTCAACAACAACAAAAAGACAATAAATAAAATAAAATAAATTTAAAAATACCTTTAGAAATATAGGAAAAGAAATGACAAGAAATTAAAATGGTACATTGGAAAATGTCTACAAAAAATCAGTAAGGGAATAAGAGAGAAATAAAAACACAAAAGACATATAGAAAATAGCAAAATGACAGACATAAATCCTACCTTGTTAGTAATTACACTAAATGTAAATGTAAATGGATTAAGTACTTCAATCTAAAGGCAGAGATTAGAAAAATGGATAAAAATAACATGATACAACTATATTCTATCCATAAGAGATAATTTATTTCATTTATTTTAATCTTTAGAGATGATTTAATCTTGCTCTATTGCCTAGCTTGGGTGCAGTGGTGTGATCATAGCTCACTGCAACTTTGAACTCTTGGGCTTAAGCAATCCTGCCTCAGCCTCCCAAGTAGTTGGGACTAAAGGCACATGCCACTATACCTAGCTAATTTTAAAAAGTCTTTTTAAAGATGGAGTCTGTATTGCCCAGGCTGGTCTTGAACTCCTGGGCTCAAGTGATCATTATCTCTCTCCCCTACCCCCTCTTCTTTTTTTTTTTCAAAGAGGATCTCACTCTGTCATCCAGGCTAGAGTGCAATGGCACAACCATAGCTCACTGCAGCCTCAATCCTGGTCTCAAGTGATCCTTCCAACTCAGCCTCTTGAGTAGCTGGTACTACAAGTATAGGCTAACACCCAGCTAATTTTTAAGTTTTTTTTTTATTTTTTATTTTAGAGACAGGGTCTCATTTTGTTGGCCAGGCTGGTCTTAAACTTCTGGCCTCAGGAGATCCTCCACTTAGGCCTCCCAAAATTCTGTGATTACAGGAGTGAGTGACCACTCCAATCCCATCTGGCTTTTTTATTATTGCCAAAGAAAAGAGCTGAAGTAGTTACTTATATCAGACAAAAAAAGACTTTAAGATAAAATGTGTTACTAGACACAAAAAAAGGACATTTAATAATGATTTTAAAAGTCAGTCCCTCAAGAAGATACATGCTGGGTGTAGTGGCTCATGCCTATAATCCCAGCACTTTAGGAGGCTGAGGCGGGTGGATCACTTGAGGTCAGGAGTTTGAGACCAACCTGGCCAATATGGTGAAACCCTGTCTCTACTAAAAATAACAAAAATTAGTTGGGTGTGGTAACGGGGTGCCTGTAATCCCAGCTACTCAGGAGGCTGAGGAAGGAGAATCGCTTGAACCTGGGAGTTGGAGGTTGCAGGGAGCCAAGATCACACCACTGCATTCCAACCTGGGCAACAGAGGAAGAAAATAAAAAAGAAGCTACAACAATTATAAACAAATATCCACCTAACAACAGAGCCTCAAAATACATTAAACAAAAAATAAATAAGGGGACAAATAAACAATTCAACAGTACTAATTAGAGAAATAATACTTCCCTCTCAAAAATAGATAGAACAACTAGACAGAAGACCAACAAGGAAATAGAAGATTTGAACAACATTACAAACCAACTAGATCTAAGGAACATCTATAGAACTTTCCACCCCAAACCAACAGAATATACATTCTTCTCAAGTGCACATGGAATAGTCTCCAAAACAGACCATATGTTAGGCTATAAAACAAGTGTCAATAAATTTAAAAGGATTGAAATCATACAATGTATATTCTCTCACCACAAGCAATATCATAATAAATCAATAATTGAAGGAAATTTGGGAAATTTACAGATCTGTGGAAACTACACAACACACTCCAAAATAACTAAGTCAAAGAAGAAATCACAAGAGATACTAGAAAATACTTCGAAGTGAATGAAAACAAAAACACAATGTAGTAAAATTAGGGCTGGACACAGTGGCTCAGATCTGTAATCCCAGCACTTTGGGAGGCCGAGGCGGGTGGATGACCTCAGGTCAGGAGTTTGAGACCAGCCTGATCAACATGGTAAAACCCCATCTCTACTAAAAATACAAAAATTAACTGGGTGTGGTGGTATGCATCTGTAACCCCAGCTACTCGGGAGGCTGAGGCATGAGAATCCCTGGGAGACAGAGGTTGTAGTTAGTTGAGATTGTGCCACTGCACTCCAGCCTGGGCGACAGCAAGATTCCATCTCAAAAAAACAAAAACACAAAACAAAAGCCACCAAAAACAATGTAGCAAAATTTATGAGATGCAGCTAAAGCATACCTAAGTGGGAAATTTATAGCTATAAATGCTACATTAAATAAAGACCTCAAATAAATTACCTAATCTTACATTTTAAGAAACTCAAAAAAGAAGAGAAAACTAAATCCAAAGCAAGCGGAAGTAAGGGAATAATACAGATTAGAGTAGAAACACACAAAGTTGAGAACAGAAAAACAATAGAGAAAATCAATAAAACCAAAAACTGTTTCTAGGAAAAAAAAAAATCAACAAAATTGACAAATCTTTAGCAAGGCAGACTAAGAAAAAAATTAGACTCAAGTTACTAAAATTAGGATTGAAAGAAATACATTATTGAACCAACCTTACAGAAATAAAAGGGATTATAAGAGAATTTTATAAATAATTGTATGCCAGCCAGGTGCAGGGGCTCATGCCTATAATCCCAGTACTTTGGGAGGCCAAGGTGGGTGGATCACTTGAGGCCAGGAGTTTAAGACCAGCCTGGCCAGCATGTCGAAACCCTGTCTATACCAAAAATGCAAAAAAATTAGCCAGGCATGGTGGTGCATGGCTGTAGTCCCTGCTAATTGGGAGACTGAGGCATGAGAATTGCTTGAACTGGAAGGTGGAGGTTGCAGCGAACCAAGATCATGCCACTGCACTCCACCCTGGGTGACAGAGTGAGACTCTGTCTCAACAAAATGAAACAAAAAACAAACAAAAAAACTGTATGGCCACAAATTAGGTAACCTAGATGGAATGGACAAATTCCTACAAAGACACAAACTACTGAATGATTCAAGAAAAAATAGACAACCTGAATAAGCCTATAATAAGCAAAGAGATTGCATTAGTAGTAAAACACAAAACAAAACAAACAAACAGAAAAAACCTTTCACAAAGAAAAGCCCAGGATCAGATGTCTTCACTGGTGAATTCTACCAGACATATAAAGAAGAATTCACACTCTTTCCAAAAAATAAAAAGGGAGCACACACTTCCCAATGCCTTCTATGAGACTGCTATATCAAAACCAGATGAAAGAACATCACAAGAAAACTACAAATCAATATTCCTTATGAATATAGACATAACGCTCCCCCCAGATACTGGCAAACTGAATCCAACAACACATAAAAAGGAGTATACACCAAAAACCACATGAAATTTATCCTAGGATAGCAAGGTGGGTTCAATATATGAAAATCAGTCAATTTAACATACCATATTGAAAGAATAAAGGATAAAATTCGCATGATCATTTCAATAGATGTAGAAGAAGCATTAAACAAAATCCAATATCTTTTTTTTTTTGAGATGGATTCTTGCTCTGCCACCCAGGCTGGAGTGGCATGATCTCTGTTCACTGCAACCTCTGCTTCCCAGGTTCCAACGATTCTCCTGCCTCAGCCTCCTGAGTAACTGGGACTACAGGCACCTGCCACCACACCCGGCTAATTTTTGTATTTTTAGCAGAGAAAGGGTTTCACCATGTTAGCCAGGCTGGTCTCAAACTCCTGATCTCAGGTGATCCGCCTATCTCGACCTCCCAAAGTGCTGGGATTACAGGTGTGAGCCACCGTGCCTGGCCAAAATCCAATATTTTTTAATGATAAAAACATTCCACTTTGGGAATAGAAGGAAATGCCATCAATTTGATAAAGGACATCTACAAAAAGCCCCAGCTAACATCATACTTGTTGGTGAAAGACTGAATCCTTATCCGGCTGGGCACAGTGGTTCACGCCTGTAATCCCAGCACTTTGAGAGGCTGAGGTGGGCAGATCACCTGAGGTAAGGAGTTCAAGACAAGCCTGACCAACGTGGAGAAACCCCATCTCTACTAAAAATAAAAAATTAAGGCCGGGCGCGGTGGCTCAAGCCTGTAATCCCAGCACTTTGGGAGGCCAAGGCGGGTGGATCACGAGGTCAAGAGATCGAGACCATCCTGGTCAACATGGTGAAACCCCGTCTCTACTAATACAAAAAATTAGCTGGGCATGGTGGCGCGTGCCTGTAATCCCAGCTACTCAGGAGGCTGAGGCAGGAGAATTGCCTGAACCCAGGAGGCGGAGGTTGCGGTGAGCCGAGATCGCGCCATTGCACTCCAGCCTGGGTAACAAGAGCGAAACTCCGTCTCAGAAAAAAAGAAAAAGAAAAAAAAAAATTAGCCAGGCATGCTGGCCCATACCCATAGTCCCAGCTACTTGGGAGGCTGAGGCAGGAGAATCACTTGAACCCGGGAGGCAGAGGTTGTGTTGAGCTGAGATTGTGCCATTGCATTCTGGCCTGGGCAAAACTCTGTCTCAAAAAAAAAAAAAAAAAAAAAAAAGAAGAAGAGGAAGAGATATCAAAGATTACTCTCTCTCTCTACATATGTACAGAGAAAAGGCTATGTGAAGACACAGCAAGAAGGAGGCAGTCTGGAAACCAGGAAAAGAGGCCTCACCCAAAACCAACTCTGCTGGCACCTTAATCTTAGACTTCCAGTCTCTAGAACTGTAAGAAGATCAGTTTCCATTGTTTAAGCCACACCATTTATGGTATTCTGTTACTGCAGCCCAAGCAAACTAATACAAGCATCAATAATAAAAAACTTAGAAATAAATTTAACCAAAGAAATGTAAGACTTGTACACTGAAAACCATAAACATTGTTGAAAGAAATTAAAGAAAATCTATATAAATGAAAAGATATCCATGTTTGTGGATTAAAAAACAATATTATTCAGACAGATCTACAGATTAAATGTAATCCCTATCAAAATCTCAGTTGCCTTTTTTGTCAGGAAGTAACAAGCTGATCCTAAAATTCAAATGGAAACTTAAGGAACTCAGAATAGCCAAAATAATCTTGAAAAATAAAAAAGTTGAAAGACACATTTATTGGATTTCAAAATGGCAAAGAAGCAAACGAAAAGATGCTCAAAATCATTAGTCATTAGGAAAATGCAAATCAAAACCACAATGAGATATCATTTCACACCGGGTAGGATGGCTATAATCTTTTTTTGAGATGGAGTCTCACTCTGCTGCCCAGGCTGGAGTGCAGTGGCACAATCTCGGCTCACTGCAACCTCCACATCCCGGGTTCAAGCAATTCTCCTGCCTCAGCCTCCCAAGTATCTGGGATTACAGGTACACACCACCATACCTGGCTAATTTTTGTATATTTAGTACAGATGGGATTTCACCATGTTGCCAAGCTGATCTCAAACTCCTGACCTCAGGTGATCCATCAACTTCGGCCTCCCAACGTGCAGGGATTACAGGAATGAGTCACCACACCAAGCCTATAACTTTTTTTAAAAGGGGAAAATGACAAAGCAAACACGTGGAGTAATTGGAACCCCTCATACATTGCTAGTGAATGTAAAACGATGCAGTTGCTTTGCAGAGTTTGGCCATTCCTCCAAAACGTAAATATAGGCTGGGTGTGGTGGCTCACACCTGTAATCCCAGCACTTTGGGAGGCCAAGGCAGGTGGATCACAAGGTCAAGAGTTCGAGACCAGCCTGACCAAAATGGTGAAACCCTGTCTCTACTCAAAATACAAAAATTAGCCGGGTGTGGTGGCCGGCACCTGTAGTCCCAGCTACTCAGGAGGCTGAGGCAGGAGAATCACTTGAACCTGGGAGATGGAAGTTGCAGTGAGCCGAGATCACACCACTGCACCCCAGCCTAGGTGTCAGAGCAAGACTCTGTCTCAAAACGAAACAAACAAAAACAAAAGCAAAACAAGGTAAACATACAGTTACCATGTGACCCAGTGATTCTGCTCCTATATATCCAAGAAAAATGAAAACATATATTCACACATAACCTTGTACATGAATGTTCACAGAAGTATTATTCTTCACAGCAAAAAGGTGAAAACCCAAATGTCCATCAACTGATGGATGTACAAAATATGGTAAACATGGAATACTTTTTAGCCATAAAAAGGAATACATGCTGGCAGGGCATGGTGGCTCACGCCTGTAATCCCAACACTTTGGGAGGCCGAGGTGGGTGGATCACAAAGTCAAGAGATCAAGACCATCCTGGCCAACATGGTGAAACCCTGTCTCTACTAAAAAAATACAAAAATTAGCTGGGTGTGGTGGTGCATGCCTGTAGTCCCAGCTACTCAGGAGGCTGAGGCAGGAGAATTTCTTGAACCTGGGAGGCAGAGGTTGCAGTGAGCCCAGATTGCGCCTCTGCACTCTAGCCTGGCACCTGGCGACAGAGCAAGACTCTGTCTCAAAAAAAAAAAAAGAATACATGCTACAACATAAATGAATATTATACTTGTTATTATATTAAGTGAAAGAAGCCAGACACAAAAGGCCATAGTGTATGATTCCATTTATATGAAATATCTAGAATAGACAAATCCATAGAGACAGAAAGTAGATTAATGGTTGACAAGGAACAGGAAAGAAGGGAATGGGGGAATAACTGTTAACAAGCATGAGGTTTCTTTTTGGGATGATGAAGTGTTCTGCAATTAGATAGTGGTGATGATTGCACAACTTTGTGAATATACTAAAATATGCTGATTTGTATATTTTAAAGTGGTGAATTTGGTCTATATGTTTAATAAAAAATATTTTTTTTTTTTTTTTTTGAGACGGAGTTTCGCTCTTGTTACCCAGGCTGGAGTGCAATGGCGCGATCTCGGCTCACTGCAACCTCCGCCTCCTGGGTTCAGGCAATTCTCCTGCCTCAGCCTCCTGAGTAGCTGAGATTACAGGCACACGCCACCATGCCCAGCTAATTTTTTGTATTTTTAGTAGAGACGGGGTTTCACTATGTTGACCAGGATGGTCTCGATCTCTTGACCTCGTGATCCACCCGCCTCGGCCTCCCAAAGTAAAAATATTTTTTTTTAAGAGACAGGGTTTTGCTCTGTTGCCTAGGCTGAAGTGCAGTGGTACGATCACAGCTCACTGCAGCTTCAACTTGAATAAAAACTTCACACACGAAAAGATAATGGTTTCAAATCAGGATAAATAAAAAATAAAATAAAACAATTGTCAGAAATAGGACATTTGCAGTGTATCTTTTTGAAGATCAACCCTTGTAATTAGAACACATCTATCTCAGTTAATTACTTGGATAATATCTGGGATTCTTCCAACATATGTGCATTTGTTCAACAGTATTTATTGAGCATGTTTTACGTCTAGTCACTCTTCAACAAAAAGAGGGGGGTATCCATAGTTATTGATGAGTAGAAGCCATACTTTGGATTTTCCCAATGCTTCTTTTGTTTTTTTGAGACAGGGTCTCACTCTGTCACCCAGGCTGCAGTACAGTGGCACGATCACAGCTCACTGCAACCTCAACCTCCTGGGCTCAATCAATCCTTTTACCTCAGCCTTCTGAGTAGCTGGGATTACAGGTTCATGCCACCATGATGAGCTAATTTTTGTATTTTTTATAGAGACGGGGTTTCACCATGTTGCCCAGGCTGGTCTCAAACTCCTGGGCTCAAGTGATCCTCCCTCCACATCCTCCGAAAATACTGGGATTACAGGCATGAGCCACCGCACCCAGCCACCAGTGCCTCTTAAAACAGTAAATCTTTCTGTGCTGTGCATTAATGTCATTGAGGTTAACATAGCCCCTGGCACATTTAAGAACATGGTTTCCGCAGAAATCTGGCTTTTTTGGAGGAAGACAGTTTCCTTATATGTAAGCTCTAGCAAACCTATAAAGGAGGCCTTCTTCCAAGTCTCTTTCTCCCTTCCATTTTTAAAGCTAGGTAGGTAATTTTCCTGTGATGTCTTACACTTTCCAGCTGTTTAACCTTTATTTTGGCAGGAAGAAATTGGCCTTTGTTTGTTAGTTTAATGAGAAGAGATGTAAGAAAAGTCTGCCTCAGATTTCTTGTATTACTGTGTTCAGCTTATGCAAAGATCATAAGTATTCCGGTCTTAAATTTGGGACCTTTGCAATCAAAGATCATCAGTATTTACAAATTTAACTTATCATGAAGTTAGTTTCAACTAAGGGAAGAAAAACAAGCCCCTTATGGGGCTGAGCTTGCAATATGGTCTTATAGGAATTCTAAACCATTTTTTAGGTAACTGTCATTTTCCAAGCACCAAGAAGTGTAGAAAATAAAAGGCCTCAAATTACAGGCCGTCAATAGTGTGGTGCATTTTGTACATCACCTCATCTAGATCTCTGTGCAGATGTACCAAGTAGCAATCATGGAAAACCAGTTTAAAGTCAATTTCATTTGAAACTTCTATTAAGTGATAATCATTAAGGGGAATAACATCATTTTACCCATCAACAGAACTTCACATTCAGCAGAAGACAGAACCAAGTAGCTAAATAGAACATTTCCATAATGCCTGAGAATTCAATACCTTCCTTGACATCATTTCTTAGTCTAGGCACTCAAACAGGCAGCAGATTGTCACTTACAGCCCCTGTCATTTCCTGTTCTAGTTCATTAAACCCTAGGCTTTCCCCAGAAACACACAACTCTCATGGAGATCCTTCTGCCAGTCAGAAAAGATCCATCTGAAGGAGGCAGAAATTGATATGCAGCTCTGAGTGAGGATGAAGGTCATAATAAATTGCCACCTACATGTGGAATTATATTCTGTAGGATGACAGTGTGTGGGCAGAAGCAGCAGGAGGTTATGTTTAGACCTTACAGTTGGGGACTTATTTCATATTGACTGCTTTCTCCTTGGCTGCCAAAGGATGGATAAAGTTCAGAAGCTACAGCCAACTTGGTAACTCTTTACATTTGCCTTTCTTTCTACAAAATACCCCAAATAAGCTAGCAATATAGTCAGTTCACATGCAAAGGCTTGAATCAAAACTTCAGTTCTCTAAATAATTTTGCTTCTCTTTTCTCAGTGCTGCTTATAATTCTAGGACTTCAGAGTCATGTTCATAAATACATTTATAAGCGCCACTGACCACTCCCTGCAATCACATGGCTACTGCATGCTCCAGTGGAAACCAGAATAAAATAACATCCCAATATAGAAATGAGCACTTGAAATAAGGCACCCGAAAAGAAAAAGCCACATTTGACTTAACCTTACCGAGGAAGGAGAAAAAGATGAGGGAGGACTCTCTCTACTCTGCTTTTCTCTTAACTATAGTGAGACACTTGGAATTGCAAAACAACATTTAGCTTTCAGGAGCATGTTGCTGCCAGGAGTGGAAAGAAAGGATCTTACACCTTCTTTTTTCTCCTGGTTCTAAAGTGGTGGGCAAAATGTCTGCTTTTATTGGTTTGAGGTATTCTAACCATTGCCAAAGAACAAGCAAAGAAAATGATATACACATGCTCTCTTCCCAAAATGTCACCTCCTTTGTAAAGCTGTCTTGATTCCCAATTCAGAATGTACAGCTTCCTTCTCTACATTCTATCACATACTTTATATCTCCATTAGTACTACAGATCTCCCTTTCTCACTAAACTGTAAAATTCCATAGTTCAGGGACCAAGTCATTACCTCTGTGATTGCTACAGTGCAAAGTAGAGTGCTTTATTAATGGCAGATACATAAATGCTTGATGAATGAACGTGGTGGTGTCAACTTCATGATAACTGGACATTATGCTTTACAGAGTTCTAATAAATGTTGAAAACAGGCTGGGCATGGTAGCTCATGCCTGTAATCTCAGCACTTTGGGAAGCCAATATGGGCAAATCACCTGAGGTCAGGAGTTGGAGACCAGCCTGACCAACAAGGTGAAATTCCATCTTTACTAAAAATACAAAAATTAACCAGGCATAGTGGCGGGTGCCTGTAATCCCAAGCTACTCGGGGGCTGAGGCAGGAGAATCACTTGAACCTGGGAGGCGGAGGTTGCAGTGAGCCAATATGGCGCCACTGCACTACTGCCAAGGAGACAGACCCCATCTCAAAAAAAAAAAAATTAAAAAAAAATAATAAATGTTGAAAACAAAGAAACTACCCTTCCTACTTAGCTGCTCCTTCCATCCAAATCTCTTTTCCCTGTATTTGGTATCATGATTGTTTACATTGAAGAAGGAGACACATCTAATGGAAGATATCCTCCTGGGAAGATATTTTATATTTAATATGTCTATTTAGATAACTCTCCAATAAACCATCTCTTGGGGAAGGCTCCCAAGGTTAAACTGAACTTGATGAGCAAAGTTCCAATCATTCTAGGTAGGCAAAAGATAGTTCTGCTGGCTAAGTGTGGTGGCTCATGCCTGTAATCCCAGCACTTTGCGAGGTCGAGGCAGGCAGATCACTTGAGGTCAGGAGTTCAAGATCAGCCTGGCTAACATGGCGAAACCCCATCTCTACTAAAAATATAAAAATTAGTTGGGCATGGTGGCAAGTGCCTGTAATCCCAGCTACTCATGAGGGTGAGGTAGGAGAATGGCTTGAACCAGGGAGGTGGAGGATTGCAGTGAGCCAGGATCACACCACTGTACTCCAGCCTGGGCAACAGAGTGAGACTCAGTCTCAAAAAAAAAAAAAAAAAAGATAGCTCTGCTTCCTCTGACACAGTGCGCTGTCAGATGCCTTGGAAGAAACTATAAAGGTCTACGACAGGCACAGTGGCTCACACCTGTAATCCCAGCAAAAAAACAAAAAAAAAGAAAGAAAAGAATGTATAAAGGTCTAAAAACTGAAAGCATGACACTGAGACTCCCCTAACCAGGTGCTGCCTATATGAAATGATCAAGAAAAACAAAGAAGAAACCCTGAATTCCTTTTAAATAAGAAGGAAAAATGGTCCTTAGCCCTCAAAAAAACAAGGGTCTAACTAGAGACTGGTTGGTGACTGACAACTGCTGCAGATACAGTCAGGTGACATAAATGCGTCTAAGAAGAAGGTCAAATTTACCCAATGAAAGTAATCTCAAGTAAGGTGCCCCTCCCCATTTTCACCTGTGTCATGTGTTATTTTACTACTGGGGTTTGGCAAAACTTCAACAACAGGAGACTTTTGATCTTTGTCAAAATTCTGGTTATTTGGAAATTTCTTTTTTCCTTTTTTTTTTGAGACAGAATCTCACTCTGTCGCCCAGGCTGGAGTGCTAATTTTTGTATTTTTAGTAGGGACGGGGTTTCACCGTGTTGGTCAGGCTGTTTACAAACTCCTAACCTCGTGATCTACCTGCCTCAGCCTCCCAAAGTTCTGGGATTACAGGTGTGAGCCACCTTGCTGGCCTATCTGGAAATTTCTAAACAATGATCAAGTTCTACCACAATGCACATTTTCCCCTTTCAAAACAAAAGACTTTGCTTTGACAGGGACAATTTCCAGTCTCTTATCATTGAAAGGTACAAAGGAAGCTGGGAAGTTGTTTTAATATCATATAGCACTTTTGAGTTCATTAGGCCATTATCCCCAGGGTTGGATTTAATCAAGATGAAAAAGCACAGGCTCAAAAGCCTTTTTAGTTGACAAGAAGCAAGTATTTGGCTCAGGATTTCTGTGTTTGAGTTGTAAGTCAGGTTCACAGAAAAGTAATCAGAAATTAGCCTGGCTGGAGACAAGAAATAGCCATGAAATAAGAGGTGTGAGACTACGGGTTGTACGTGTGACCTAGCCTCTTAAGCTTAGGGACCTTGAGCAAATGACTTGTACTCTCATCTGTAAAGAACTAGACTTGGAGGATTTCCAAAGCCCCTGTAACACTATCAATTTTTAATTGTCTAATGTTGTTCTTTAAGTAACTGATTCATTCATTCAACTATTTGAACACCCAGTGTTCACTGAGGAACATTAGTTCATTCAGCTATCTATTTGAATACTTTCAATGAACAGAATAAAATAAGTAAAAATAACAGCTCTTGCCTTCAAGGAGTTGATAAGCTAGCCTAGGTGGTCTGCCCGCCTCAGCCTCCCAAAGTTCTGGAATTACGGCATGAGCCACCTTGCCCTACCTATTTGGAAATTCCTAAACAATGATCAAGTTCTACCACAATGCACATTTTCCCCTTGCAAAACAAAAGACTTTGCTTTGACAGGAACAATTTCCAGTCTCTTATCACTGGGAAAGGTGAAGGCTTTACCCAACAGCTCCTAGCACAGGGCCAGGCACAGGTGCTTATTCATCCATGTTCACAAGGAGCCTGTCAAATGATGAGGAAGGAAAGGAGTAAGAGAAACTCCACAGAAGCTCTTAGGAGGAAGACAGGGTCATTTATAATTTCAGTCCACCAATGTCTATTGAGTGCCTACAGTGTGTTCCAGCACTGGGCATCCTGGGGCAACTCAGCCAGATCAGGCCTCTTACTTATTCTAGGTGGTAGAGAGAGAAAAAAAAAAACGAAAACAGGTTATCAAAGAAATAAAATCCAGGGCCAGGCATGGGAGCTCAAGCCTGTAATCCCAGCACTTTGGGAGGCCGAGGTGGGTGGATCCCTTGAGGTCAGGAGTTCAAGACCAGCCTGGCCAACATGGTGAAACCCTGTCTCTACTAGAAACACAAAAATCAGCTGGGCATGATGGCGCACACCTGTAACCCCAGCTACTCAGGTGGCTGAGGCAGGAGAATCGCTTGAGCATGGGAGGTGGAGGTTGCAGTAAGCCAAGATTGCGCCACCACACTCCAGCCTGGGTGACAGAGCAAGACTCTGTCTCAAAAAAAAAAAACCTAGATTGAGAGAAATCCTATGAAAGAAACAGAATAACAAATAACTGTTTGCTGGTGGCTGACTCCCATTAGTATAGGGCAGAGAGGGGAAAGTCTTTGGATATGGTGGTAGTTGACTGAGCTCAAACCTGAAGACAGGAAGAAAATTAGAACAGTCAGCATAGAGGGCCTAGTGAACCAGCCAGCGAGGCTGGTAAATGCGGAGGCTGAGAAGGGCTGGTACAGACAAACCATCTGTGTGGTTGGAGCTTAAAAAGCAGTTACTTCCTGAAAGTATAGGGTGAATGCAGTAGTTTTTAACAGAGGGCAATTTTGCACCCACCATGGGACATTTGGCAAAGTCTAGAGACGTTTTTGTTGTTATGATGGTGGGGGGGGGGGGGGGAGGGTTGAGAAAACTTGCACTAAGGGAATATTTCAGCCCAAATTTCAGTTTTAGTCATTATGTTCTAAACTCATGTTCTTGCCAGCTTGAATCGTTTTTTACCCTTGCTGCAGAAACAAAATAAGAACATGTTAAGTGGCTCACTCTTGCATCCACTCTCTTGGGAAATCCCATTGGGGAGGTTCATGGGACTCCGGGAACCTTTGGAAAACTCCACAGGATACGAAATAACTACCTAAACAGGTGGGAAAAGATCCAAAGAGCCACACCCCCAACTACTCCCACAGTTACCAGGGCAGAAAAAAACGGAGATTAGGAGTAGAACACAAAGGAGAACATATTCATGTTTTATTTGCATAATTTGCCTGATTACAATTTAATGTTACAAAGAATACAAAGGCAGGTCCAGGGTAGAGTGAGGAGGTTGCTGATGCCCTCAAGTATTGGAAAGCTTCTTTTTTTTTTTTCTATTTTTGAGACAGGGTCTCCCTCTGTCGCCCAGGCTGGAGTGCAATGGCGCCATCGCCGCTCACTGCCACCTCAAACTCCCAGGCTCAAGCCATCTTCCCACTTCAGTCTCCCTAATAGCTGGAACTACAGGCGCGCACCATGATGGCCCAACTAATTTTTGTACTTTAAAAAAATTATTTGAGACGGAGTCTCGCTCTGTCACCTAGACTGGAGTGCAGTGGCACGATCTTGGCTCACTGCAACCTCCGCCTCCCGGATTCAAGCGATTCTCCTGCCTCAGCCTCCCAAGTAGCTGGGACTACAGGAGCGCGCCACCACGCCCGGCTAAATTTTGTATTTTTAGTAGAGACGGGGGTTTCGCCATGTTGTCTAGGCTGGTCTCCAACTCCTGACCTCAACTGATTCGCCCACCTCGGCCTCCCAAAGTGCTGGGATCCCAGGCGGAGCCACCGCGCCGCGCCCCTCGGGCCTTCTTCTAACTCGGCTCCCTGGGCCCCAGAGGCTTTCGCTCCCCTCCCCCACGCCGCCCCGCGCCGGCCTCAGGCCGCTCTGGGACCCGCCGGCCTGGCGTCCTGGCCCGCCCGAGCCCCACGGTCCCTCGGGTCCTAACCTTGGCGGGCAGGCGCCTCCTCAGGAAGCTCTGGAGCAAGCTGTCGCTGTACAGGTGGCCCAGGAGGGCGGCCTCCGACCGATAGCCGCGTCAGGTCCTCGTGCAGCCCCCGCCCGAGAGGCTGCAGCTGACGGGCCTGGCGGGACGGGGGCAGGTTAGCCGCCGCTTGCCCCTGCTTTGCATATTCATGAAGTCTAGCGAGGCCGGTCGCCCTGGTCAGCCTGGGCCGGGTTATGAATTATTTATGAGGAAGCCTCTGGTCCCGCCCAGAAAGCCCTCGTTGACTATTCATAAGGCGAGGCGCGGATTTGGGCCGGAAAAAGCCGTTGACTGCAGGTGGGAGGGAGGCGTCGACAAGCTGAGGTGAGGGCGGTTCTGACGCGAGGTCTCCAGCCGGAGAGGGCACTTGTGCGTTGTTAGTTCTGTCTTTACGTTAAACTTTTTTTTCTTTTCTTATTGCTTAAGGCTTTTAGTTGGATTTGAAAGTATTTTTCGTGGGAGCCAAAGGTACTGTGAAGAGAAGCGGGAGGGCAGACGGCTGAGGAGGAGGGCAAAATTGAGGCGATTTCCCCAGAACCGGACAAAGAGCACCCAAGTAGCTTTGAAATTCAGGTTGTTCAGGCCAGGCACATTGGCTCATGCTTGTAATCCCAGCACTTTGGGATGGCGAGGCAGGCGGATCACGAGGTCAGGAGTTCAAGACCAGTCTGGCCAACATGGTGAAATTACGTCTCTACTAAAAGTACAAAAATTAGCCGGGCGTGGTGGCGGGCGCCTGTAATCTCAGCTACTGGGGAGGCTGAGGCAGGAGAATTGCTTGAACCAGGACCCGGAAGGCGGAGGTTGCAGTGAGCCTAGATCGCGCCACTGTACTCCATCTTGGGCTACAGAATGAGACTCCGTCTCAAAAAAAAAAAAAAATCAGATTTTTCTGGACATGAAATCATCAAACTTGCTGAGGAAGCAGCAGCCATCATGAGGCTGATGGGGCAGATGAAGTCTATGCCCTGCACTGGAGGGGGCCTTGCATGGTGGAGCTTTTGGGGTTTATCTTACCTGGGTCTGATTCTCCCCAGCTATGCCAGGATCAATACTTGGTACAGGCCAAGAGGTGAGAGAGGTGGGGACGAGCCACCCCACCCACCTTGACCTCAGCTCCCCTTTCGATTTAGTGAGGATTTGCCAATTAATCCCTGTGGACTTCAGTTCTCTAAACAGTTCAGAGGGTGAGAGTGTCTTGAACCTCAAGATTAGCCAATCACCAAAATATTTCCCAGTGCACAGAGCACTGGACGGGCTGTGCAGTACATCGTGTACTCAGCTGGTAGAAATGATGGGTGGTTCTGGCCCCTAAAGGGGTTTTTAATCTCATCAGGATCATAATCTGATTTCTCCTCCATTGGATCATCAATCTGTTGAGGTAGGAACAGTATTTTACATCTTGTAATCCTGCACATTGCCTGGCACATCGTAGTTGCCTCGTAGATGTTGAATGAATGAATTGAAATAGCATGAAAAAGATATTAAAAAGTCAAAAGAGCATGAACAAATACTCAATTAATATAGTGGAAACCATTTACTCTGAATGAGCACAGATAGGGGAATTACCAGGGCCAAATGGAATTTGTTAAAATGCTGAATAATTTATTGAAAGAAGCTCTGTTGGAAGGTCTAAGTAACTGGGTGGACTTTGGCAAACCAGGTTCCCTCACTTAGCCTCACCTTCCTTTGTAGTTTTATGTTTAGGTTTAAATCCATGATCCATTTTGCATTAATATTTGTATATAGTGTGAGATTTAGGTAAATGTTCTTTCCGTTCTCTCTTCTTTTTCTTCCCCCCTCTCCGCCCCCATGTCCTTTTGTTTCAGCATCATTTGTTGAAAAAAAAGATCCTTCCTCCACAGAATTGGATCTTTTTTAAATGGAAGGGGTTGGAGGATGTCTCTGTTCCCTTCCAGCTTTATGAATCTGTTGAACCCATTTATGTTAACATACACTTCTTTTGAGTAAAGCCATCCTTAATAACATGCATGTGTAAGGAAAGTCATATAGTTGCATTTCAGAATCCAGCTATTGGATAGTGTTCACTTGATAGAAAGGGGATTTTCTTATAAAAAATTATTTTGGAGATTGAGAAAGATGGATAGAGAGCCTTCATAAATCAACTATGATAATATTTGGGAAAATGTAATAAAACTTTGGCTTTTGCTTCACTTGGAATGGTTTTAAAAAGTGGTTTAGGCCTTAGTAAATTAAATAGCAGCTGTCTAATCTTCATGTGAATCTTGGACTTACACATAGTAGGGGTAAAATAGGAAGTAATTGTGCCACCATTTAAAATAGGGCAATTGAAGGCATGGTGTGGTGGCTCACGTGTGTAATCCCAAAACTTTGAGAGGCTAAAGTGGGAGGATCACTTGAGGCCAAGAGTTTAAGGCCATTCTGGGCAATGTAGTGAGACCCATCCCCCAACTCTACAAAAATAAAAAATAAAATTAGCAGGGCATGCTAGTGCATGCCTATAGTCTCAGCTACTTGGGAGGCTGAGGTGAGAGGATCACTTGAGCCCAGAAGTTTGAGGTTGTAATGAGCTGTGATTATGCCACTGAACTCCAGCCTAGGTAACAGATCATGCTACTGCCTTCTATCCTGTCTCAGAAAAAGAAAATAAAATGAATAAACAAAAAAAAAATAAAATAGGACAATTGAGATATTGGTCAAGAGGTAAGCCTAGAGTGAATCTTTACCAGAAAAAGCACAGAAATACTGCCTTTTTTCAAGAAGATCATAATCCTTGGCACAAAGTAGTCATATCAAGTATGAGTGAGGGTCAGTTGCAATGGCTCACACTAATAATCTCAGCACTTTGGGACGCTAAGGAAGGAGTATTGCTTGAGCCCAGAAGTTCAAAACCAGCCTGGGCAACATAGTGAGACCTCGTCTCTACCAAAATAAACAAAATTATCTGAGTGTGGTGGCACATTCCCTGTAGTCCCAGCTACTTAGGAGGCTGAGGTGGGAGGATTGCTTGAGTCCAGGAGATCGAGGTTGCAGTGAGCCAAGATTGCACTGTTGCATTCCTGCCTGGGTAACAGAGTAAGACCTTGTCTCAAAAACAAACCAAAGAAAGAATGGTATTGATGCCCTGTGAGGTTTCAAATATGTGTGGATCTAATATGCAAACAAATATATAAGAGAATGATATTTCAAAGTTAGCTTTCAGTTCTTAAAATCCATAGTTATGAGATCTCTTATAGGTTTTAAGATAATGAGCCTGAACAAAAGGATAACACACAAAAAAAATCAGACCTATTCTCTGAGAATGTATGCTGTCTAAAGTCATACCTCCTGGATTGTCAACTTGTGAGCTTTCAAAATTAAGCAGGGTTTGTACTTGAATAGAAGTCCTCCACAAAACACCTGCTCAAAGGGAAAACAGTAGCAACAGAATAGTTAGAGGCTGAAAGGAGTCTGGCTATTTTTTTTTTTTTTTTTTTTTTTTTTTGAGACAGAGTTTTGCTCTTGTTGCCCAGGCTGGAGTGCAATGGTGCCATCTCAGCTCACTGCAACCTGGGTTCAAGCAATTCTGCCTCAGCCTTCCAAGTAGCTGGGATTATAGGCGCCCACTACATGCCCAGCTAATTTGTATAGTTTTAGTACAGATGGGGTTTCACCATGTTTTTTGAAAAAATAATTTAGATCTTTTTGCCTTCCTGAAGCAAGCTCATGCTGGAACACTAGAAAGAGACCCTACCATGTTTAGAAATAAGCAAGCAAGCCAAAGAACTAAGGAGGCCCTGGTAGTGCATCATATTAGATAGAATGAAAGCAAAGGAGGATTTCATTTTGGAGAGACAGTCTGGAAAAACTTCTAAATTGTGAGCCAGACTTGTTGAGTTTTAGTCTCAGTTCTGTTACTAAGTGGCTGACTGACCCTGAGTAAGTCGGGATCTTGAGTTCCTCATCTAGAAAATTAGATATTTGGACTAAGTGACTGTCTTAGCCCATTTTGTGCTGCTTAACAATACCTGAGGCTGGGTAATATAAAAGAACAGACATGTATTGGCTTATGATTATGGAGGCTGGGAAGTCCAAGAACAAGGATATCCATCTTGTATAATACAGCAAGGATATATAATACACCTCCTTGCTGTATTATAACGTGGAGGAAGGCATCACTTGGTTAGAGAGAGAGCAAGGAGGGAAAGTGAGTGCACCAAACTTGCTTTTATAACAAACCCACTTTCTTGATAATGAAACTGCTCCCAGGATAACAACAGTAATCCATTTGTGAAGGCACCTAATCGCCTCTTAAATATCCCAGCTCTCAACACTTGCATTGAGGATTAAGCTTCCAAAATATGAACTTTGGGTTACACATTCAAATCATAGCAATAATATTTAAAGTTTCTTCTACTTTTAAAATTTTGTGATATTTTTCTAGCCTGAATTATTCCCTGTTCCTGTAGTTCTTCTCTGTTGACTCAGCAAATATTTAGTTAGTTAGTTAGTTAGGGTTTTTTTTGTTTGTTTTTTGTTTTTAAGTAGAGACAGGGTTTCACCATGTTTGACAGGCTGGTCTTGAACTCCTGACCTCAAGTGAGCCACCTGCTTTGGCCTCCCAAAATGCTGGGATTATAGGTGTGAGCCACCATGGCCTGCCTCAGCAAATATTTATTGAGTACCTACTTAATTCCAGTACTGTGATGATGCTGAGAGTTCAAGAATGAGCTAAACAAGACACAAAAGGTCACATATTGTATGGTTTCATTTATATGAAATATTCAGAATAGGCAATTTCATAAAGATGAAAGGTAGGTTAGTGGTTTCCAGCTGCTGGGGAAAGGAGAGAATAGGAATGACTGCTAATGGGCATGGGATTTCTTTTAGGGGTGTTGAAAGTGTTCTGGAATTAGATAGTGTTTGCACTATTTTGTGAATATACTAAATTGATGGTTTATGCTATACTAAACAGATGGTTACACAATTTTGTGAATATACTAAAACCCTCTGAATTGTACCTATTAAAAAAACGTTAAAAGCTGGGTGTGGTGGCTCACACCTGTAATCCCAGCACTTTGGGAGGCCAGGGTGGGTGAATCACTTGAGGTAAGGAGTTCCAGACCATCTGGTCAACATAGCAAAACCCCATTTCTACTAAAAATGCAAAAATTAGCTGGATGTGGTGGCGCACACCTGTAATCCCAGCTACTCAGGAGGCTGAGGCAGGAGAATTGCTTGAACCTAGGAGGCAGAGGTTGCAGTGATCTGAGATAATACTACTGCACTTCAGCCTGAGTGAAACAGTGAGAGTCCTTTTCAATAAATAAATAATAAAACTTTAAAATATAAAGAATGAGCTAGACAGACACAATAGCTAGATACAATTTTGCTCTCGTGTTAGCTCACAGTAAGTCAGGGGATACTTAAAGACAACTATGGTACAGTATATATTGCAAAGGGCACACAACCCAAACTTCATAGTAGTGGTAGTGGGAATTAGGACATCATTCCTTAAGGAAATTTTACTAAGCCATATGATATGGTTTGGATTTGTGTCTTCACCCAAATCTCATGTCAAATTGTAATCCCCAGTGTTGGCAGAGGACCCTGGTGGGAGTTCACTGGATCATGGGGGCAGATTTCCCACTTGCTGTTCTTATAATCATGAGTGCTCATGAGATCTGGTTGTTTAAAAGTGTGTAGCACCTCCCCTTTCTCTCTCTTCTTCTTCTCTGGCCATGTAAGACATGCCATCTTCCCCTTCACCTTCTGCCATGATTGTAAGTTTCCTGAGGCCTCACCAGCCATGCCTCCTGTATAGCCTGCAGAACTGTAAGTCAATTAAACCTCTTTTCTTTATAAATTACCCAGTCTTAGGTAGTTCTTTATAGCAATGTGAGAATGGACATATCCACACCATATCTAAGAGATGAGAAGGAATTGGGAATGGAGGAGAATGTTTTAGGCAGAGAGAATATTGCAAAATCCTGAGAGCTAGAAGGAATATAGTCCTTTGGGGTAATTAAGGGAGGTAAGAATGGCCGGTGCATAAAGGTATAAGGGAAAATAGAGCTGAGGCTAGGGAGGCATGAGTCAAATCTTGAAGCCATAGTAAGAGTTTTAGATTTTATCCTGAGAATAGTGGGGAGCCACTGAAATACTTCAGTCTGGGAAAATGCATAGTCGAGTTTGTAATTTTAAAAGAAGACTCTGGCTGCAATATACAGAACAGACTGGAGAAGAAGTATACCAGAGACAGGAAGATTAATGGTTGCAGCAATCCAGGCAAAAGATGAGACTGATTGATCTAAAGTAGAGATGACAACAACATGGCTAAAGTGAGGATACATTTGAGAAACATTAAGATGATTGAACATGGGAACAAGGAAGGAATTAAGGTTGAGTCACAGATTTTGTGCTTGTGCAACTAGGTATGTGATGATGTCATTCATTGAGCAAGGGAACAGAAGTAAGTTTTGGGGGAAAATAATTTGCATTTGGACGTGTTGAGAACATCAAAGTGGAATAATTTTATGATCAGTTAAGAGGAACAAGTCAGCAACTTCTGAGAAAGAGCTGGGCTGGGGATGCACATGTAAGAATCAATAGGATGTAAATTATAATTGAAACAATGGGAGTGTATTTGTTCATCCAAGGAGTATGTGGTAGAAGTAAAAAAGAAGAGCTCTGTTTTAGTCCATTCTTGCATTGCTATAAAGAAATTCCTGAGACTGGGTAATTTATAAAGAAACGAGATTTAATTGACTCATGATTCCACAGGCTATACAGAAAGCATGGCAGCATCTGCCTGACTTCTGGGGAGACCTCAGAAAACTTAACAATTATGGCAGAAGACAAAGGAGAAGCAGGCACATCTTACATGGCCAGAGCAGTTGAGAGAGAGAGAGAGAGAAGTGGAAAAAAAAAAAAAAAGATTCTACACACCTTTAAACAACCAGATCTTGCAATAACTCACTCACCACTATTGCAAGAACTGCACTGAGGCTATAGTGCTAAACCATTCATGAGAAACTGCCCGCATGATCCAGTCATCTCCCACTGTGCCTGGCCATGCCAGCTGCTAGGTAGCTGAGTCAGAGTTTGAACTTAGGTCTCTTAACTCTAAAGCCTTTTTCTACTAGATTATACTGCTGGATATTTTTCTCTGTATATATGTGTGTTTGTGTATAAAATTTAATTTTACTTTTATAAATGTTAATTCCTAAGGAATTTATCAAATGCTAATATTAACTAGCTTGAATCCTTTTTCAAAAGCAAATGGCCTGAATGCCTCAGAGTTTTCAATGGTAATATAAATTTAATTTAGGCCATCCATACATTGCAAAAATATGGATGTAGTAATGCATTGTGTTCTAATTGACTGATGCTATTTTCAGAGCTTGATTCTCTAGAAATGCCATCAGAATGTCTTATGCTCATACAGAAATTTTTAAAACCCCACTAATATAGAAAACTATTTAAAAATCATGATTTCTCTTATTTATTGTCTCTAAGACTACTAACTACCCCAGTAGTGGGTAATCATGGTTTAATGGGTTGGGACTAGATCTTAAACTCTTATAGCTCCCTTGCTTCCCATTTTATTTTTTTGAAATATAAGGGGGACAACTGATGTGTTGAGTCAGATATGAAGGTTGTACTCTGAAGTCAAGAAAAGATACCTTGGAATCTTTAAGGATTAAAGGACTATTTGGTGGTTTTCAGTCTCATATGTAAAATATTGTAAAAGAGTGTCCCCTAGTGCCACTCTGAAGAAGTAATTTGAGAGAAATTAAATATTACCACCCGTTTATAATCTGTATCACCACCTTGTGGCAATGTTCTCAAATAATTCTGCCCTCTTTTATTGGGAAAATCTTCAAGAATCTTGCATTAATTGATACAAAAAAAACTGGTCACAGGCTATCAAGAGGTTATTTTACGAGTATTTTAGTCAGAACTTCATAAAACCTTGAAAAGAAGCCCCAATTGCCCCAATTGCAATTAAATTAAGCCTTTGTAAAGAAAAGGGATAATTTGCTTTTTTTTCGAGATGGAGTCTCACTCTGTTACCCAGGCTGGAGTGCTGTGGCATGATCTTGGCTCACTGCAACCTTTGCCTTCCGGGTTCAAGCGATTCTCCTGCCTCAACCTCTTGAGTAGCTGGGACTATAGGCACACCTCACCACACCCAGCTAATTTTTGTATTTTTAGTAAAGATGGGATTTCATCATGTTTGCCAGGATGGTCTCAATCTCTTGACCTCGTGATCCACCCGCCTCAGCCTCCCAAAGTGCTGGGATTACAGGTGTGAGCCACCGTGCTTGGCTGCTTCTTTTTGTTATAGTAACAAAGCAATAGGGTAAAAACTAGTTGTATTTTAAATATTAACTTTTTTTATTGTGGTAAACTACAATATAAAACTCAACACCTCAGCTTTTCTATGTGTACAACTCAGTGACACTAAGCACATTTACAATGTTGTGCAACCATTATCACTATCCATTTCTAAAACTTTTCATCATCCTGAACAGAAACTCTACACCTATTAAACTCTATTCCTTCAACGCCACTAGCACCTGGTAACCTCTATTCTACTTTCTGTCTGTTTGAATTTGCCTACTCTATGTACCTCATATAAGTGGGATCATATAATATTTGTCCTTTTTATATCTGGCATTTCACTTAGCATAATGTTTTCAAGATTTATTCACATTGTAGCATGTATCAGAACTTCATTCCTTTTTAAGATTGAATAGGGGTTGGGTGTGGTGGCTCACTCCTGTAATCTTAGCAAATTGGGAGGATGAGGCAGGTGGATTGCCTGAGCCCAGAAGTTCAAAACCAGCTTGGGCAACATGGCAAAACCCCATCTCCACAAAAATACAGAAATTAGCCACGTGTGGTGGCAAGTGCTTGTAGTCCCAGCTACTCGGGAGGCTGAGGTGGGAGAATCACTTGAACGTGGGAGCCGGAGGTTGCAGTGAGCTGAGATCATGCCATTGCACTCCAGCCTGGGTGACAGAGGGAGACCCCATCTCAAAAAAAAAGAAAAAATTGAATAGTATTCCATCTTACATACCACATTTTGTTTATCCATTCGTTAATAGACATTTGAATTGTTTCCACCTTTTGGCTAATGTGAATTACGTGGCTATGAGCATTGGTGTACGAGTATCTGTTTGAGTCCCTGCTTTCAATTCTTTTGAATATATACCTAGAGATGGAAATGCTGGGTCCACCTTAGCCTCCCAAGTAGCTGGGACTCTAGGTGCATGCCACCACGCCCAGCTAATCTCTGTTGCTGTGAATGACAGATTTTCATTCTTTTTGTAAATGACTGAATATGGCTGAATAGTATTCCATTGTGCATATATACTGTTTAACTTTTTGAGGAATGCCATGCTGTTTGCCACAATGGCTACACCATTTTTGTTCCCACCAGCAATGCATAAGGCTTTTAATTTCTCCACAACTTTACCAATTTACCTTTTCCATTTTTGAATAGCCATTTATAAATTTTTTAATTGACACATAGTAATTGTACATATTTATGGAGTACAGAGTGATGATTTGATACATGTATACAATATATAATGATCAAGTCAAAGTAATTAGCATATTGATCACTTCAAACATTTATCATTCTTTGTGCTGAGAACATTCAAAAATCCTCTCTTCTAGCTATTTGAAAATATACAATAAATCTTCTTAACTGTGGACATTCTAGAGTGCTATAGAACAATAGAATTTATTCTCCTATCTAGCTGTAATTTTGTATCCATTAACTAACTTCTTCCTATCCAACCCCCTCCCTGCTACCTTTCCTAGCTTCTAATAACTACTTCTAAGAGCTCATCTGTTTTAGCTCCCAGGTGAGTGAGAACAAACGGTATTTATTTTTCTGTATCTGACTTACTTCACTTAACATTATGTCCTCTAGGCTAATCTCTGTTGCTGTGAATGACAGATTTTCATTCTTTTTTTAAATGGCTGAATATGGCCAAATAGTATTCCATTGTGTATATATACTGTACTTTTTTTCTTTTCCTTTTTCTTTTTCTTTTTTTTTTTTTTTAAGACAGGGTCTTGCTCTGTTGCCCAGGCTGGAGTGCAGTGGTGCAATCATGGCTCACTGCAGTCTCGAACTCCCAGGCTCAAGTGATCCACCTTAACCTCCCAAGTAGTTAGGACTATAGGTGTGTGCCACCACGCCCAGCTAATTTTTGTATTTTTTTGTACAGACAGGATTTTACCATGCTGCCTAGGCTGGTCTTGAACTCCTGGGCTCAAGCAATCTGCCTGCCTCAACCTCCCAAAGTGCTGGGATTACAGACATTAGCTGCCCACCCCTGGCCTATATTTGGTTGGATATGAAATTCTAGGTTGAAAGTTCTTTTCTTTAAGGATGTTGAATATTGGTCCCCACTCTCTTCTAGCTTGTAGGGTTTCTGCCGAGAGATCTGCTGTGAGTCTGATGGGCTTCCCTCTGTGGGTAACCTGACCTTTCTCTCTGGCTGCTCTTAGCATTTTTTCCTTCACTTCAACACTGGTGAATCTGACAATTTTGTGCCTTGGGGTTGCTCTTCTTGAGGAATATCTTTGTGGTGTTCTCTGTATTTCCTTGACTTGAATATTGGCCTACCTTGCTAGGTCGGGGAAGTTCTCCTGGATAATATCCTGAAGAGTGTTTTCCAGTTTGGATTCATTCTCTCTGTCACATTCAGGTACACCTATCAAATGTAGATTAGGTCTTTTCACATAATCCCATATTTCTTGGAGGCTTTGTTCATTTCTTTTCATTCTTTTTTCTCTAATCTTGCCTTCTCGTTTTATTTCATTGAGCTGATCTTCAATCTGATATCCTTTCTTCTGCTTGGTTGATTCGGCTATTGAAACTTGTGTATGCTTTGCGAAGTTCTCGTGTTGCGTTTTTCAGCTCCATCAGGTCATTTATATTCTTCTCTAAGCTGTTTATTCTCATTAGTATTTCGTTAAACATTTTTTCAATGTTCTTAGTTTCTTTGCATTGGGTTAGAACATGGTCTTTTAGCTCAGAAAAGTTTATTATTACCCACCTTCTGAAGCCTGTTTCTGTCAATTCATCAGACTCATTCTCTATCCAACTTTGTTCCCTTGCTAGTGAGGAGTTGTGATCTCTTGGAGGAGGAGAGGCGTTCTGGTTTTGGGTGTTTTTGTCCTTTTTGCACTCGTTTCTTCCTGTGGATTTATCTACCTGTGGTCTTTGTAGTTGGTAACTTTCAGATGGGGTCTCTGAGTGGACATCCTTTTTGTTTATGATGAGTTATTTCTTTCTGTTTTTTTAGTTTTCCTTCTAACAGTCAGGCCCCTCTGCTGTAGGACTGCTGGAGGTCCATTCCAGACCCTGCTTGCCTGGGAATCACCTGAAGCTGCTGCAGAACAGTAAGGGTTGCTGCCAGTTTCTTCTTCTGTTATCTTTGTCCCAGAAGGATACCTGCCAGATGTCAGCCTGAGCTCTCCTTTATGAAGTGTCTCTTTGGATATACGGGGGTTAGGGAGCTGCTTGAGGAGACAGTCTGACCCTTATAGGAGCTCAAGTGCTGAGCTGTGAGCCCCGTTGTTCCGTTCAGAGCTGCTGGGCAGGTACGTTTAAGTCTGCTGCAGTGGAACTTGTAACTGCCTTTTTTCTCAGGTGCTCTGTCCTGGGAAGGTGGGGCTTTATTTATAAGTTCCTGACATGTTGCTACCTTTTTTCAGAGATGCCCTGCCAAGCTAGGAGGTAGCCTAGACACAGTCTGACAGCAGAGGCATTGCTGAGCTGCTGTGGGCTCTGCCAAGCTGCTGTGTGAACCTCCTTGCAGTGTTGTTTATAGAGGTATAGTTAGAACTGCCTTGGTAATGGCAGACTGCCACAGTAATGGTGGATTGCTTCAGTAATGGTGGACTGCCTTGGTAATGGTGGACTGCCTTGGTAATGGCGGACTTCCTTGGTAATGGCGGACGCCCTTCCCCCCACAGAGCTGGACTGTCCACGGTCCAGCTGTGCTTGCTGTGAGACTCTTAATCCAGAATGTTTCAGATTGCTGGTCTGTGGGGGTGGGACCCACCAAGCCAGATCACCAGGCTCCCTGTTTCAGCTCCCTTTTTTTCAGTTGAATGGGTGGCTCTGTCTCCCAGGCATTCCAGGTGCCAGTTGAAACGGCTGTCCAGATTTGTGTGAGTTTTTGTGTGGAGACCCGCTGCACTGGCTGAAACAGCCGTGTTGGAAACTTGTGACGCTTTTCAGCCTGGGAATCTCCTGGTCTGTGGGCAGTAAAAACTTGTTTGGAAATGTGGTGATCACTCACCCTCTGCGTTGTTCTCACTGGGAATTGCACTCCAGAGCTGTTCCTATTCGGCCATCTTGGATCCCTATCCAATTCGTGCTCTGTATTTTCTTTATGCATTCATCTGTTGATGGACACTTAGGTTGATTCCATATCTTGGCTATTGTGAATAGTGCTGCAGTAAACATGGAGGTATAGATGGCTCTTCCATATACTGATTTCTTTTCCTTTGGATAAATACCTAACAGTAGAATTGCTGGATTATATGGTATTTCTATTTTAAGATTTTTGAGGACCTTCCATACTGTTCTCCATAATGCTTGTACTAATTTACATTCCTACCAACAGTGTTTAAGAATTTTCTTTTCTCTGCATCCTTGCCAGCATTCATTATTTTTTATCCTTTTATTTTATTTTATTTCATTTTTTGAGATGGAGTCTTGCTCTGTTGCCCAGGCTGGAGTGCAGTGGCGTGATCTCAGCTCACTGCAACCTCTGCCTCCCAGCTTCAAGAGATTCTCCTGCCTCAGTCTCCTGAGTAGCTGGGACTACAGGCATGTGCCACCACACTCAGCTAATTTGTGTGTGTGTGTGTGTGTGTGTGTGTGTGTGTGTGTGTATTTTTAGTAGAGACAGGATTTCACCAGACTGGTTTCAAACTCCTGACCTCAGGTGATCCACCCACCTCTGCCTCCCAAAGTGCTGAGATTATAGGCATGAGCTACCATGCCTGGCCATTTTTTGTTCTTTTAATAATAGCTATTCTAACTGTAGTGAGACGATATCTCATTGTGGTTTTGATTTACATTTCTCTAATGATTAATAATGTTGAGCATTTTTTCATATACTTATTGGCCATTTGTATGCCTTCTTTTGAGAAATATCTATTTAGATCCTTTGCTTTTTTTTTGCTTTTGAGTTGCTTGTGCTTCTTGTATATTCTGGATGTTAATTCTTTCTTGGATGAATAGTTCGCAGATGTTTTCTCCTATTCTGTAGGCTGTCTCCTCACTTTGTTGGTTATTTACTTTGCTGTGTAGAAGCTTTTTAGTCTGATATAATCTCATTTGTCTATTTTTGCTTTTGTTACCTGTGCTTTTGAAGTTTTACCCATAAAATCTTTGCCCAGACCAATGTCCTGAAGCATTTTCCCTAAGTTTTATAGTTTTGAGTCTTACATTTAAGTCTTTAATCTATTTTGAGTTTATTTTTGTATACGATGAGAGACAGGGGTCTCTCATTCTTCTGCTGTGGATATCCAGTTTTTCCAGAACCATTTATTGACAAGGGTGGTTTTTTCCCCAGTGTATATTCTTGGTGCCTTTGTCAAAAATCAGTTGGCTATAAATATACAGATTTATTTCTGGGTTATCTATTCTGTTCCATTGTTTTATGTATCTCTTTGTATACCAGTAGCATGCTGTTTTGGTTACTATAGCTTTGTAGTATATTTTGAAGCCAGGTAATGTGATGCCTCCAACTTTGTTCTTTTTGCTCAGGATTACTTTAGCTATTCAGAGTCTTTTGTGGTTCCATAGGAATTTTAGGGTTGTTTTTTCCATCTCTATGAAGAATGTAATTGGTATTTTGATAGAGATTGCATTTGAATCTGTAGTTTATTTTGGATAATTAATGTGATCATTTTAACAATACTAATTCTTCCAATCAATGAATATGGGATGCCTTTCCATTTTTTTGTGTTCTGTTCAATTTCTTTCTTTTCTTTTTTTTTTCTTGAGACAGAGTTTCACTCTGTTGCCCAGGCTGGAGTACAATGGCACAATCTTGGCTCACCACAACATCCAGTTCCCAGGTTTAAGTGATTTTCCTGCCTCAGCCTCCCGAGTAGCTGGGATTACAGGCATGCACCACCACTCCCACTAATTTTGTATTTTTAGAAATTCTGGAGACAGAGTTTCTCCATGTTGGTAAGGCTGGTCTTGAACTCCCTGCCTCGGCCTCCCAAAGTGCTAGGATTACAGGCATGAGCCACTGTGCCTGGCCCTGTTCAATTTCTTTCATCAGCATTTTGTAGTTTCATTGTAGCAATCTTTTACTTTCTTAGTTAAATTTATTCCTGGCTAATTTTTTGGTAGGTATTGTAAATGAGATTTCTCTCAGCTAGTTGGATGAATAGCTATTTTAATGGGTACGAAGTGTAAACATTAACTTTTGAGTTGAATTTGGAAATAAGTTACACATGAAGTTAATTTAAGAAATATTTTTGAGCCCTGGCCATATACAGAGCATTGTTACTCTGAGAGAATAACAAGGATGAATAATATGTATTGAGTCTCTAGGTGATTTACAATGTATTTTTCTCCTCCAAATACATTTGTGAACAAATAAATAATTTTACAATTTTCATTAAATAGATAGAAAATTAATCCAGAGACCTTATACCAAATTTGTAGATAAAATGTTTATTAAACTTATTTCCCAATGAGTATGTCAAATTCTAATTATATGGTTCTCCTTTGGAAAATTAACAATAGCTACTTTTTCCAACTGAAATTCATTTTATAGTTTAGATAGGGCCTGATAGAATTATCTTAACATTTATTCTTTCTTTGCTTCTTCAAAATGTAGCTTGGTAAATTTCTTTCTAAACTGAACAATCTGGAAAACAGTTTATACTTAACTGTTGTTGATTTTAATTTTTTGTTTGCTTTTAGACTTTTTCAGTATCATTTTTGGACAGAGTAAGGGAAAAAGCATTATATTTGGCAAGGTATCTAATTAATTAATTTTTTTTAAATAGGTTAGAATTGTTGAAAGAATCGTGATATATTCCTACAATGGCTACAGCTCAGCTTTCTCACTCCATCACAATACGCAAGGCATCTAAGGTATTTGTTAAGAATTAAGAGAAAATCAATGACCATATAATGAGTTAGTTTAGAATTATGATTTTAATCTTTGTGTGTATGTGTTTTTAAGCAGCAGTTTTATCAGTTAATTGGCACATAATACTCTGGGAGAGTATGTGTACATTTTAACTGCCTAATAGACCGAGGACCAGAAAATTAAAATAAATTCCTACAAAGTTACTTACTGGGTGCTTCTTTCATGTTTATGCAATATATTTAGATCTTCTAGAGCAAAATAAATCATAAACAAGAAGATGTTTAAAGAGAATGGTTCTTTGTTAGACATTCGCTTCCTAAAGTGTTAGGAAACTTGTGTTGCACACTATGGTGTAACTATAAGAAAAGAAGGGGAGAGCACTGAGAGAAACTTCAATGCTAGGAGTCTAGGGGAGCATTTCAGGGCCAGGCATATAGTAAAATTTGTCTCATGACATTCATTAATGCATCATTTGTTTATTCATTGAGACTCAATATTATGTAATATAATAATTCATAATACTATGTTATTCACTGACAAAATACAAAAAGTATGATCTTCATCTTCCAGAAGTTTATAATCTGGTTAGGAGTTAAGTCAATATACAAAGTGATATATGATTTATATATATGTGAAAAGTAAGATAATGTAAATTATAGGAATTTAGAGATTTCATGTGGTCTGGAATGCTTTGTATATTCCTCATAAAAGAGGTAAGACTGAAGGTGGACAGACCTTGTATGATGAAGACCTTTAATGAGAGGGGAGAGAATTCCCTGAGGAAAACCTAGCATATTCCTTGGCTCAAAATAAGAAGTAAGCAGCTGGGAGTGGTGGCTCATGCCTGTAATCCCAGCACTTTGGGAGGCTGAGGTGGGTGTCACCTGAGGTTGGGAGTTTGAGACCAGCCTGACTAACATGGAGAAACCCAGTCTCTACTAAAAATACAAAAAAAATTAGCTGGGCATGGTGGTGCATACCTGTAA
This sequence comes from Aotus nancymaae, assembly GCF_030222135.1. NCBI lineage: Eukaryota > Metazoa > Chordata > Mammalia > Primates > Aotidae > Aotus > Aotus nancymaae. The sequence goes on from NW_026988491.1 coordinate 4,984,723, forward strand.
GCCTAGCTACTTGGGAGGATGAGGCAGGAGAATCACTTCAACCCGGGAGGTGGAAGTTTCAGTCAGCCGAGATCTTGTTGTTGCATTCCAGCCTGGGCAACAGAGCAAGACTCTGTCTCGAAAAAAAAAAAAAAAGTAGGTATAACTACTACCCATATTTTACAGTTGAAGGAATTGAGGTGCAGAGAGGTTAAGTAATTTATGCATGATTAGGAGCTTGCCAACAATTCTTATAAATAAAGTTTTATTGGATTATAGCCACACCCATCCAGTTATAAAGTGTCTATGGCGTCTTTCATGCTGCAATGGCATGAAATCAACTGCAGAGTCTAAAATATTTATCTGCCTTTTACTGAAAAAGCTTACTGACCCCTTCTGGAGATCATACAGCTTGTTAGTAGCAGAACAAAGATTTGCATCTGACTGTTTGGCTTCAGAGTCTGTGCTTTTAAACACTCCACCATGTTGCCTCCCTCATATCCCTCTATCCTCAAGTCACCCTCTGAAGTGATTAGTATTAATAACTTCACATACTTATTTCTACTCCTTTTTCCTTTCTCATACATACATACACAATCATCTATACACACACAGAACTGATTCTAGTTTTTCCTGATAGTCATGTTCTATAAAGTTGTTATGAGGAGTGAATTAGCAAGTACTGAACTGGTGCTCTTAGGGAAATATAGGATTAGGTTCCTGTGATCTTCTGGTCATGGTATTTTTGTCAGCCAATCATATAACTTGTTTTATGTCTGTTTTTGTTTAGAGACATTTAATATATATTGTTGATTCATTAACATTAAACTTACAGCAAACAGCACTATAACTCATGCTTGAATGATAATTATTTAACATATAGGCTGGGCATGTGGTTCATGCCTCTAATTCCAGTACTTTGAGAGGCCAACATGAGAGGATCCCATGAAACCAGGAGTTTGAGACCAGTCTGGGCAACATAGTGACACCCCGTCACTACAAAATAATTTTTTAAAGTAATCAGATGTGGTGGTGTGTGCCTATAGTCCTGGCTACTTGGGAGGCTCAGGCAGGAAGATTGATTGAGCCCAGGAGTTTCAGGCTGCACTGAGCTATGATAGTGCCATTGTACTCCAGCCTGGGTCAGACTGAGACCCTGTCTCTAAAAAAATAAAAAAAATTATCTATCACATGTATTCTCCCTGTAAGCTCTATCACCATGTTTTTGAATATAGGAACCCTAATCAGCACTTCAGCACTATACTTAGGAGCCATTTTAAACAGCTAAATCACACACAAAAAAGAAAAATACAAAAACTAGGGTACTAAGTAGACCAAGAAAAAGACATGTGTGTAGTATGAGAGCTGAAACAAGAAGGCAGAGCATGGCCTTGTTTGACATGAGCTGGGAATGTGTACTTCAGATAACTCAAATTTGTTGTTTCTCTGCTCGCATCCATGCATAATCACAAAAACAAAAGAGTGCTAATTTGAGGGCTACAAATTTTAGTGAGTAGAGAAATTCACAAATATGGAATCTACTAATAATGTGGGTTGATCGTATATAGCAATATAGTGATTTGTTTATTCACTTTACAAAATAAAATCATTCTATAAGCATTACTCAAATTTGCTTTTTCCTTTTAACATTGAATCATATTTACTAAACTTAGTAGATCTAAGACTCCTTTATTCCTTCTTTTTCTATGTACACATACACTACCACACATATTTTTTAATTAATGGGATTTATATTCTACATGGTTAATCTTTTGATCTCTTTGCATTCTCATTATGTTACGAACACTGGCAATCAGTAAATGCTTGTTGTTTAGTTTAGCAAACATTTATTTACTGAGAAGTATGTGCCAAACACTGAGCTAGATAGTGGGTTCACAAAAATGTGTAAGACATTGTAACCACCCAGTGTGCTCTCTGCCTGTTGTCTAGACAGAGCCTCAAGAATTTGAGGAGACTGATTTGAGTAATAATAAAATTCTTGTCTCTTGTACGTTCAGTTCTTTGTGAATTACTCTTTCTCTATTGCAATTCCTCTGTCTTGATAAATTAACTGTGTCTAGGCAGCCGGTAAGTAGAACCTGTTGGGTAGTTACAAATTTGGGGGCTTGTCCAGGATCGCCCTTGTGGCTACCTGCCTGCGTTTTGGTAGCCCCTCTCTGGTGGTGGATCCAAAGGCTAGATCAAGGGGCTGCCTAGTCCTCTTGGACTGTGGGATGACTCTGGCACTGTCTCTACCAGTGGGGCACTGCCAACCCATGGTGCATGGATTTAATTGCAATAGAGAAATAGTTCCTGGAAAGACATTTTTAAACTGGTCTGGTGGGTATTGTCGGTGATGCCAATACCTCCGTCCTTCTCCCTATTGGTTCAGCTCCTTTAGAGTCTTTGTTTAGCTCCTTTGGGGGTATTGTTTGGCTCTCCCTAAATGGTAGAGTCTTGGTTCAGGAAATTTCTCTTCAATTGGGAAGATTTCAGGGAGATTTCTCAGACAGAGAACAGGATGTTAGTTTGAAAGGAATACTGTTGGAATTATTGGTTAGGGATCTTAGTTTGGAAGGCCTTCTGTTGCTTACAGAAGTCACTTATGTCTAACTCTGAGAACCCTCCTTAAGTCTGGTCACATTTCATCAACCTTGAAGAAATTGTTAGTGGAAGCTCAACATGCCTTACTCAGAGTGACCATCTGCTACTTCATCTTGTCCAGATCCCTGAATTCCTGGTTGGAGGTTGTCCCTCCCCACCTTGAGTGGATCAAAGACAACAGAAACCAATGGGAAAAAGTTTGAGTCTTGCCAGGTCAATACTGGGTGCTGAGTGAGGTGACCGGTGTCTGTTTCGTTATTTGTATTTGGCTCAACTGGGATAGAAAATGTTAATTCTGTGCCCGCGTGCAGCCCATTGGGAGGCATCTGGCAAAATTGAGAGGCTTTTGTCTATGGTTCCATAAAAGAGGAAAGGATGATTTTCTTTTGTAACACAGCTTGGCCCCCACAGCTATGGTGCAGCAAGCAGGGTCATTAAAAGCTATTCTGTTCTTTTGGAAGCTGCTGACAAAGAGAACCTGGAAACCTGGTATGCTAGCAAAAAGGATAAGAATTTCTTACCAGCCAGGCTTTTGGTCTCTCCCTGTCTCTGTCTCTTTCTCTGTCTTGTTCTCTCTCTCTCTCTCTCTCTCTCTCTCTCTCTGTGTGTGTGTGTGTATGTGTGTGTGTGTGTATGTCTGTATGTGTGTGAATGGTAAATGTCACTGTCTCCTCTGCAAGGGTTTGATTAACTAAAAAAAAAAAAAAAAAGGATTTGTGAGACTAGTGTTAGCTATAATAAATCTGGTATACTTTGTGCTATGAATTTATCTTTCTGTGTCACTCTATAATGGAAAAAGGAGTACCATAGGATAGAACATAGGCTTAGGACCCCTATAAGCCCACTGTTCAAGCCAGTTTGGCAGATTGCTCCATTACAAACATTGCTTTGAGTTCCTGAAACCAATACCGGATGAAGTTTCCCTTTCATTTTATGACCTGAAAAGTTTGATTTTGGGACCATGTTGGGGTTCCCTCTCTTGGTCTCTGACATCCAGAGGGCATGAATTTTCAAGAGGTGAGTCTGAAAGGACACATGATAGTGTTGTGCGGCTTAAGAGTTTTCTTGAGCAGTTAAGTCCTTTGCAAGCTTAAAAATGACTGCCTTAGCCTCCTTCTAGGAAGAGCAATGGTAGCTACCCTGTGTATTAACTCAGAAGCTAAAGCTCTGCTCTTTTACAGTGGTGTGACAGGTTTAATTCCAGACCTAGGGAATGAGTCCTTTTTTTGTTATTTGTGTAACTCTGCCATTTATTGATTCTTTTTCTCTCATGGATAGCTTCTGATTTTCTGTCTTAAGTTTTCCTTTCTCTGAGCTACCTTTGGAGATTCTAGATTTTGTAAAACCTGCTTATCACCTGTTTGAAAATACCTCATACATTCATGGTTAAGTAATAACCTTAGTTAAGGCTTACTTGTTTCACCTGGGGGATTACCTCTGGTGAATTTCAAAAGTCAGAAATGGCTGTCTGTCTTGGCTAGGGTCTAGTAATAAGAGATCCTGTCTTCTAGTTATTATCCCCTATCCCCACCAAGAGAAACCACCATCTTGACATTTAACAGCATAGATGAGTTTCACCTGCTTTTGTACTTTATATAAATGAAATCATACACTAACACTCATTTGTATCTGGTTTCTTTTGCTCAGCCTTGTGTGTGAGAGTCATCTACATTACTTAATATAGTTATAGATCATTCATTCTCATTGTTATATAGTATTCCATTGGGGGCATATACCAGTTTTATTCATTCTACTGTTGATAGGCATTTGGGTGGTTTCCAGCTTGGGTCTATTACAAATAATGCTTTTCTGAATACTCTAATACATGTTCTTTAGTGAACATATAAGCATATGTGTTAGATGTATACCTATGAGTAAAATATAGGTCATAGGATATGTGTATATTTAGCTTTATTAGATACTGCCAAGCAATTTTCCAAAGAGGTTTAGGAGTTTTTATTATTCTACGTTCTTTTTAAAACTTTCAGTGACAGAGTCTTACTCTGCCACCCAGGCTGGAGTGGCACAATCTTGGCTCACTGTGATATCCACCTCCCAGGTTCAAGTGTTTCTCCTGCCTCAGCCTCCTGAGTAGCGGGATTATAGCCGTCCTCCACCATACCTGGCTAATTTTTGTATTTTTAGTAGAGATGGGAGTTTTGCCATGTTGGCCAGGCTCGTCTTGAACTCCTAACCTTAACTGATCTGCCAGCCTCAGCCTCCCAAAGTGCTGGGATTACAGGTGTGAGCCACCATGCCCAGCCTCCTTGTAATTTTAATGCTCACTTCCCTGATAGAGTTTAAACACTTGTTCATCTGTTTTTTGGTCATTTAGATAGGCTGTTTTATAAAGTGTCTATTTTCACATAAATAGACACCTTTCTATTTGATTGTCTTTCTTAAAGAATTTTAGTTTTTTATACATTCTGGATATGAATCTTTTGTAAGACCTATGTATTGAGAATAGTTTTTCTCACCTTTGAGTTGCCTCTTTGCTCTTAATAGTATATTAAATGAACAGAAGTTCTAAAGTTTAATATAATCTAATTTGTTAATGTTTAGAAAATACTTTAAAATTATGATGTAGTAACACAACACCAGCTGGAATTCATGAGACATATTTTCTGCTTAGCTTAAAGAAGACAGCAAAAAGCAGTTTCACGGAGTAATTATGACAAACATAAAATTTTTATTTTTATGTTGATACATAAACACAATAAACATTGTGTATATAATAAACATAGTATGTCAAACATATGTCAAAATGATAATTTGAGATACTGACATGACCTATCCATCAGCAAATATTCTATATATAAGATGACTCTTGGTAGACACTTTACATACTGAAGCAAAAGTCACAAATTCGTGTATCAGTCACTCTCTTATCACATTCCTTTTATGGCACACTATTTCTTAAGGAATACTAATCATTTAAGAACAATGATTTAAGTTTGTTTACTATGTTGTATATATACACACACATAAAATTTAGTGGGAAACTATTGCTAGTATTGATACTTTTAATAGAACATTTTGTGACATCTTACAAAAGTTTAGTATTCCTCAGAGCTCTGGCTTAAGCAAAACACAAAAGTATGGAAAAATATGGCAGTAGAATAGTAGATGAATAGCCACAGTTCCACGTGGCTGGAGAATAGGGTGCATGGGAGAGAATAAGGGAGTGTGGGCAGAGAGGAAAGGGTGTGAGATGAGGCAGGAGAGCTAGACAAGAATAAGATTTTGACAGTTCTCAAATCCCACTCTAAGGTACTTGAACTCTCTTCTTCATGAACACTGGGAGTATCATGAAAAGATTTGTGTCCTCGAAAATTAATTCTGATGGCAATATGGAAGACAGATTGAATAAAATAACTATTAGCAAAGAGATCAGGTACTACTACAGTAATCAAGGGGAGAATTGAGTTTGTCCTTAGTCAAGCCAGTGGCGGTGAGAAGGGAAAGGAGAAAATAGATTTGAGAACTCTTTTAGAGAGAATTAATAGAATTTAGTGGGGTATGAAGGAGAGAGAAGACAAAGATGAAGCTGCTTTTAGCTTGGATGAGTGGAATAATGCTGATTCACTAGTCTGAGAATGAGACTTGGGATCAGGTTTTAGCCAGGGGTGGTGGAGATAAACTGAGTTTAAGGGATCTACAAGGTGGTTTAGGCACAGATGTTCAAGAAATAAAAGTATAGAACTGGGACTCAGAACAGAAATAGGGATTTGAAATCCTTTCTGTATAGGCTGTAGCTGAAGCTATGAAACTAGATGAGATTATTCAAGAAGACAGCTCTAAAAAGAGAGAAAGCCTGAAGACAGAGTCCTGGGGGAGAAGGGAAGAACCAATATTTAAAGGGCAGAACAACTAGAAAAAATAAAAGAGACTGAGATAGATATGAAGGGGTAGGTGAAAAACCAAAATACTGTTATGGTACCTTGGAGAAGAAGACAGTATGTGGGTAACAGTGACAGATAATACAAAGAAGTTATATATTATGAGGAATGGGAAGAGGTCAACGATAGGATGGTACTTGGTGACTCTGGAGAGAATAGCATAGAAAAGAGAGGTGTAAAATCCAGATTGCAATGGGGTCCAAGGAATGTATGAGAGGGGAGGAGATTATATAATCATAGTAAAACTCCAGTTTTGCCTCTTATTCATGGATCATTGTGAAATAAATTGTTTTAGTCTTGAATTACTTGGGTAATTGTTTTTGCCTTTTTGCTCTGCCTTGCCTATGAAGATCTAATTTAATATAATATTCAAAGCTCTGTTTCCTTTTGATTACCTTTAAAGATACCAAATTTGAAGTCTTGAGCAATCTTTTCATCATATCTGTGGTAATGATGTGCTGGACTGAATATATTAAAGAATACTAATATTTTTTTACCTTTGTTGTTTTTCCAGGAAACAGTTTTCCCATCTCAAATCACTAATGGGCATGAGTCATTGAAAATCGTGAAGAAACTTTTTGCTATTTCCATCTCATGTATAGCATACCTAAGGGGCCTGTTTCCAGAGAGCTCTTATGGAGAACGCCATTTGGATGGTAAAGTTAAACTAAATAAATAGTCTCTTTGGCTGTTGTAGCCCCTTTTTCTATTTAGCAGTAATAAACCTTTCACTTCTCACAAAGTGTGCTAATTCCAACTTAAGGGCCTGTTCTTCAAGACAATTTGCTAATCCATTTTCCATTTTAATTTTACTGTGTGTAGTGATTTTACTCATAGGAATTACTAGTTCCTGGCTAGATGCCAGGTGACAGATGGAGGAAAAAAGAAACCTGTTTGGACAAGGCCAGTGTAAAAGCAACAGCCAGATCAAAATCTATTTGAACACTGTAGATTTGCACTATTCTGTGCCTTAATTGAATTTGTTGTTTAAGGTATACTTTGGCATTGACGAAGTTCAAAGGTGAAACACTTTTCTCCCTGTTAATATATTTAAAAAATGCTGGGGGAAAAATGTCAAACTCATTTGTTGATTAACATGGATATTAAGACAATTATTATTCTAATCAGTTCCAGCTTTTTTCTCAATTGCCAGATCTTCTACTTTCATTCCTTTTGTTTCAGTGCCCTTAAACTTACCTTATTGCCTTATATTACAAGCCATTTCTGGTTCCTTTTCTTCTCTTATTATAAAAACAAGTACCAGCCAGGTGTGGTGGCTCATGCCTGTAATCCCAGCAATTTGGGAGGTTGAGGTGGGTGGATCACCTGAGGTCAGGGGTTTGAAACCAACCTGGCCAACATGGTGAAGCCCTGTCTCTACTGAAAATACAAAAATTAGCTGGGCATGGTGGTGGGTGCATGTAATCCTAGCTATGTGGGAAGCTGAGGCAGGAGAATCACTTGAACCCTGGAGGCAGACATTGTAGTGAGTCAAGATCATGCCATTGCACTCCAGCCTGGGTGACATGAGCAAAGCTTTGATGCAAAAACAAACAAACAAACAAAACCTAAGTACCTAGGACTCAACAATTTTTTAAAATCTTATTTGTTTAAAAAGCTGGATTGTGTACTGTGAAAATGGTCATACTGCCCAAAGTAATTTATAATTTAATGCTATTCCCATCAAGCTACCATTGATTTTCTTCATAGAATTAGAAAAAACTTTAAATTTCATATGGAACCAAAAAAGAGTCCATATAGCCAAGACAATCCTAAGCAAAAAGAACAAAGCTGGAGGCATCATGCTACCTGACTTTAAACTATACTACAAGCCTACAGTAACCAAAACAGCATGGTACTGGTACCAAAACAGATACATAGACCAATGGAACAGAACAGAGCCCTCATAAATAACACCACACATCTACAACCATCTGATCTTTGACAAACCTGACAAAAACAAGCAATGAGGAAAGGATTCCCTATTTAACAAATGGTACTGGGAAAACTGGTTAGCCATATGCAGAAAACTGAAACTGGACCCCTTCCTTACACCTTATACAAAAATTAACTCAAGATGAACTAAAAACTTAAATGTAAGACCTAAAACCATAAAAACCCTAGAAGACAATGTAGGCAATACCATTCAGGACATAGGCATGGGCAGACTTCATGACTAAAGGACCAAAAGCAATTACAACAAAAGCCAAAATTGACAAATGGGATCTAATCAAACTAAAGAGCTTCTGCACAGCAAAAGAAACTATCATCAGAGTGAACAGGCAACCTATAGAATGGGAGAAAATTGTTGCAATCTATCCATCTTGACAAAGGTCTAATATCCAGAATCTACAAGGAACTTAAACAAATTTACAAGAAAAGAACAAACAACCCCATCAAAAAATGGGCAGAGGATATGAACAGACACTTATCAAAAGAAGACATTTATGCAGCCAGCAAGCCTGAAAAAAAGCTCATCATCACTGGTCATTAGAGAAATGGAAATCAAAACCACAATGAAATACCATCTCATGCCAGTTAGAATGGCAATCATTAAAAAGTCAGGAAACAACAGATGCTGGAGAGGATGTAGAGAAATAGGAATACTTTTACACTGTTGGTGGGAATGCAAATTATTTCAACCATTGTGGAAAATAATGTGGCAATTCCTCAAGGATATAGAACCAGAAATACCATTTGACTCAGCAAATCCATTACTGGGTATATACCCAAAGGATTATAAATCATTCTACTATAAAGACATATGCACACATATGTTTATTGCAGCACTATTTACAATAGCAAAGACATGGAACCAACCCAAATGCCCATCAATGATAGACTGGATAAAGAAAATGTGGCACATATACATCATGGAATACTATGCAGCCATAAAAAGAATGAATTCATGTCCTTTGCAGGGACATGGATGAAGCTAGAAACCATCATTCTCAGCAAACTAACACAGGAACAGAAAATCAAACACCACATGGTCTCACTCATAAGTGTGAGTTGAACAATAAGATCACATGGACAGAGGGAGGGGAACATCACACACCAGGGCCTGTCAGGGAGTTGGGGGCAAGGGGAGGGATAGCATTAGGACAAATACCTAATGCATGCAGGGCTTAAAACCTAGATGACAGGTTGATGGGTGCAGCAAACCACCATGGCACATGTATACCTATGTAACAAACCTGCATGTTCTGCACATGTATCCCAGAACTTAAAGTATTTAAAAAAAAAAAAAAAAACAAAAAAACTGGATTGTGAATCTTGTTGACTTGTCACTAAAATTGGAACTGTCATTTGGAAAATAAATATAAAGAGTTACAAGTTGCCTTATAAGATGTTATATTTCAAAATCTAGTCTTAAATTTCTTACATTTGTATTTAATGATATACCTTGGCCTCATTTCAGTCTAATTCTCTTGGTTGGGCACAGTGACTCATGCTTGTAATCCAAAGTGTAATCATAACACTTTGGGAGGCAAGGTGGGCAGACTGCTTGAGCCTAGGAGTCCAGGAAAAGCCTGAACAACACAGTGAAACCCTGTCTCTACAAAAAAATACAAAAAATTAGCTGGCCATAGTGGCGGGTGCTTGTAGTTCCAGCTACTCTGGAGTCTGAGGTGGGAGGATCATCTGAGCCTGGTGAGCCATGATTGCACCACTGAATTCCAGCCTGGGTGATACAGTGAGACTCTGTCTCAAAAAAAAAAAAAAAAAATTAAGCAATGTAAGAGCATCAGTAAAATGCATATGTGCTATACATCTTTTGGTCTATGAGATACAAACTTGTAAGAGTGAATGTGTTTATATCTAACATATAGTTGCAGTTTCCCCTTTTATCTGGAACATAGAATTGAGAAAGGCATATTTTTGGTAATAAACACATATTGTGTGCCAGTTACTACCCTAGGCAATGGCAGTGATACACTATATCCCTATATTCCCTATAGCTTTATTTTTTGTGACAGTTATCATGGAAGTTATACGTTTCCCTTTCAATGTTTGTTCTTAAAGAAATATACATCATAAAAATGCTAAATACTCCTGTGTCACTCTCTGGTAATTTCTGAACGTTATATCAACATGGAATAATTTTCATATCCCTTGATGGAGATACAGGTGACATCAATTTAGGATAGGAAAACAATATGAAAAGGTGAAGTTACTTATGCACAATAACACATGAAACAGTGATTGATTTTGGATTGCTTTAAACCAAAACTCTATTTATTTTGAGACAGGGTCTCATTTCATTGTCCAGGCTGGAGTGTGGTGGCATGATCATTACCGGATTACAGCTTCTACCTTCCAGGCTCAAGTGATTCTCCTGCCTCAGCCTCCTGAGTAGTTGGGACTATAGGCATGTGCCACTATGCCCAGCTAATTTTTTAAAATTATTATTTTTTTAGAGGTGAGGTTTCACTAGGTTGTCCAGGATGATTTCGACCTTCTGGGCTCAAGAAATCCTCTTGCCTTAGCATCCCAAAGTCCTGGGATTACAAGTGTGAGCCTGGCCTAAACCCAAACTCTTAATATGATATTCCCATTCTTCCCAAGTATAAAAAAGTAGATTTCAGATAAAAAACAAATACTTGAGAATAATCCATGTGAAATTTTTATTCCTTTCTTTTCACTGAGAGGGAGAGAAATAATACAGAAATGACTGAGATTGAGGTGTATATTTTAAGTTGGTCAATGGAGATAGTCTCAACACTACCTCATAATTACTTAGAATTCAATAGAGGCAAAGAAGGGACACAAATTGATTTTGCAGCCAACTCAGTTGTGCTACATTGTCGAAGGGGGAAACTCCTAACTGTAATCAAAATTGAGACTAAGCTACTTATTACCATAGGATTTATTTTTAAAGTAGATGTTTAGAGATCCAAAATGTTTTTATAAGCTATAAAACTAAATAAGTTATATAAATAAAATAGTTAAAGGAAATACCCTATTTAGCATGGACAATTTTAGTACGGCAGTCATTTAGTAGATAAAAATAGACTGTGTTTCTGTTTTTGTAGACCTCAGTTTAAAAATCCTCCGAGAAGATAAAAAATGTCCTGGGTCACTGCATATTATCAGATGGTAAGTAATAGAAATTCCACAAAAGTTGAAAAATATTATTTTTATAACAGCTGAAATTACCCATAAAACCTTATTTAGTAAGATCATTGTTTTAAATACCACTCCGTTCTTTCCTACTTTCCCTTTCCCTCTTTCTTTTACTTTTTTTTTTTTTTTTTGAGATGGTGTCTCACTCTGTCACCAGCCAGGTTGGAGTGCAGTGGCAGGATCTCACTTCACTGCAACCTCCACCCACTGGGCTGAAGCAATTCTCCTGCCTCAGCTTCCCTAGTAGCTGGGACTACAGGCGTTCACCACCACACTTGGCTAATTTCTGTGTTTTTTAGTAGAGATGGGGTTTCACCATGTTGGCCACGATGGTCTCGATCTCTTGACCTTGTGATCTGCCCTCCTCAGCCTCCCAAAGTGTTGGGATTACAGGCATGAGCCGCTGCATCTGGGCTGCTTTCCCTCTTTCTTTTGAAAAGTAATTTGATAGAAATTTGTAAGAATTATAACTCAATATATTGTTAAGACACTGATTTAGCTTTGTTTTCAAAAGAAAATTGACTTGTATAAAAATTAAAAATGTGATAAAATATTAACTATATACACCTACTAGGTACCCACAGAAATTTTAAAAATTGATAATTTATCATATGCATGTCAGGGTACTAAACATTACAGGATCCAAAAAAATTGCTCACTGTTATTTATAAAGTTCTATCAACATATTAAAAGTTGCTGGGAGTTTTTAAAAAATGATTAAATGGGAAAGGTGAGATGGTTATCAACTTAATGTATATCAAAACAAAGAATGTAAATGAATTCTGTACTTGGAAATTTTTTGGCTTTGCATGTGGTCCAATTGACATCAAACATTTATTTCTTGACAGGATTCAAGGTTGTTTTGATGCTTTGGAAAAGAGATACGTAAGAATACTTTTAAATTTACATAGGAATCAAAGACTTGTCTTTTATTCTTTAAAAAAAGAAATTGGACTTTTATTTCATTGTCGTGTTTAACAGTATAACAGTGTCTATGTTTGCATCCATAAACTAATTTCTTGTTATCTTATATCTTTGTTGTCCTGTTGATGTCTCCTTTGCATCAGTTAGAAATAAAACTCCTTTGGGAGGCCAAGATGGGTGGCTCACCTGAGGTTGGAGTTCGAGACCAGCCTGACCAACATGGTGAAATCCCATCTCTATAAAAAAAAAAAAAAAAAGAAATAAAACTCAGTTTTCTCTTTTATATACTCCTATCTTTCTGACCACAGAATTTCGTCTGAAGTCAGGGGAAGAGAACCACAGGATATGGAACAGGAGAGACAAGAATCTGGCATTTAGCGCATTGAACATATTTAGAATAGTGGCGATTCAATTTGCAGATATGGAAGGAAAAAATGGATTTGAATAATTGGTTTTTATTCTGTCTTAGTTATTTTGGTAACTATGTTTGGTTCATAACTATAATCTATTCCCTTACAATAGCTAGTATTGTATCTCAAATTTTAAAAAAAATCCAGCTTAAATTTTAAGTGCATCTGATCTTTCATGCTGCCCAAGACAGCTATGAAGGGTGTACAAAATGGAGGCTCTAGTCCTAGTTGAAGAGACAAGATGTATATAAATGATATTTATTTATTTATTTTCTTTCTTTCTTTCTCTCTCTCTTTCTTTCTTTCTTTCTTTCTGTGCAGCTTTTATTATGAGCAGAGGGCAGGACAAGGCAGGGGGCTCAGTCCTTGGCAGCGACTTTCCTCATGGGGGCCAGGATATTGCTCAGCTCCTCCTGCTTCCTGTTGGTGCAGATGTGTGTTCCCACCTTTTTCTTGATGAACTTGAAGACCCATTTGTCCTTGGAGACCTTGAGCTACTCCATGGGATGCTGCCCATACACAGTGAAGCCACACACCTCTCGGATCATATCCTACACGAACTTGGTGTGTTTGGTCAGGCACCTGCAGTGGCATCTGGGCCTGGGCTTGCTCACATTCTTGGTCACCTTGTGGCCCTTACTGAAGCCCATGGCTATAGGGTAGAGCAGAGCCATGACTGCTGCTCTCCAGTGGCAGCCAAGGCCTATAAATATTTGAAATTTCTGCCACTGCTTTTCCCCATTTTCTCCATCTATGTCTTCTTTTTACTCCTCAATTCCTGTTTCTTTAAGAAATCTTGAGGTCGGGAAGGCTTACACTGGATTATTTAGCACATTCATACATTTCTATTTCCACTGCACATTTGTTACTTATGATTTATTCAACACTGACCAGAGGGACTGAGGGATAAAAAGATAAAACAGAAGTGGGAAAGAGCTTATAGGCCATGGCAGAAAATAAGTATTTATTTGCAAGGCTGATGATTAGCTGTTACATACTGACTCAGCTGTATTTGCTGTTAAAATATTGAAATATTTCTGTATTGAATGGTAAATAGCTGTTTTTCTGAGACCTCATGTGGCTCCCAACAATATCCTCCCCCTCACCTTACCAGTGTCTCTTTGGGATCCAGAACACTCCAAAATCCAGTGACTAAAGGGTTAATATCTAGTCCAAGGGTTGCTTCCAGGAGCCCAGCTCTAGGGCTAAATTGGCATCCTTTCTGATTGGCCAGTATCTATATCATATTGAGTTTTACATGTTTATTTATTTATTACTTTTTTTGTGTGACAGAGTCTCACTCTGTTGGCCAGGCTAGAGTGCAGTGGCGTGATCTCAGCTCACTGCAATCTCCACCTCCCGGGTTCAAGTGATGCTCCTGCCTCAGCCTCCTGAGTAACTGGGATTACAGATATGCACCACCACACCTGGCTAATTTTTGTATTTTCAGTAGAGACGGGGTTTAACCACGTTGGCCAGGCTGCTCTTGAACTCCCGACCTCAAGTGATCTGCCTGCCTTGGCCTCCCAAAGTGCTGGAATTACAGGTGTGAGCCACCGTATCTGGCCTATATATTGATATTTTAAAATATCAGTTTGATATTTTTATTTTAAAATATCAGTTTGATATTTTTATTTTAAAATATCAGTTTGATATTTTTATTTTAAAATATCAGAGATATTTTGATCAACACCCCTGTAATGCCGTTAGAAAGGGATGCATGCCAAAAGAAAGATACTGATCATGTGCAATGGAAAGTATGGGAAAGGAGGCACTATAACCTGTGAGGAACAAGAGATAAATCTTTTCAGAGAAAATAGCTTTTGCGCTTTGAAGGCCCTGAATATTTGGGCAGATTCAGAGGGGGAGAAGGCCATCACTGGCATATTGAAGAGTGCTCGTTCATTCCTCTTCATCCATTCATTTAGCAACATTTCCTGACTGTCCCTCATTGAGGGGCAGTACAATATAGTTAAAAGTTCAAGTTTTGGAGTCAGATGGTCTGAAGTATCCAAGTTCTGTTACTTAATACTTGTGTGACCTTTGGCAAGTAACCTACCTTTTGGTACCTTAGTTTCTTTGCATAGAAGATGGGAATAATAATAGAATCTACCTGTTAAAGTTTTTGAGATTATATGAGTTAATAATCTAAAGCAGTGGTTCTCAAACTTTAGGTTGCATCAGAATCACCTGGAGGACTTGTTAAAACAGATTGTCAAGCCTCACCTCAAAATTTCTAATGTGAGAATTTGCATTTCAGATAAATTGCATGTGATGCTCTTGACTGCTGGTCTAGGGACCATAATTTGAGAACCACTGATCTAAAATGTTTAGAAGAGTACCTGGCACATAATAAACACTATATATGTGTTAACTATACATTCTTTATACATTGGCTATTTAATCTGTGCCAGATATTGTGCCTCGGCATTGGATGAGATAAAAATGAGTATATGTGATTCCACTCTCAGGGAGGTCACAGTATAATAGAAAGAATCACTTCTTTAATAAATAAAAAAAAATTATAGTATTACATGTACTAAAATAGCAGTATAATGTACAAAGAGTAGCTAGTTTGATGAATTTATTTTACTAAATGACTACCTGTGTGACTGACTCAGTCAAAATAACTTGTTTTGGAGAGGTCAATTTTGGAGAGGTCAAAAGACAAAATTTTAGATAGATGACTTAGACTCTTAAGTAAATAGTATTTATATTGTTTTTCAGTTGTTAATCTTTTATAACTTTCCTCAGGTGTGTACGATATGTTTTAAAAGTAGTTTGGGCCGGGCACAGTGGCTCATGCCTGTAATCCCAGCACTTTGGGAGGCCAAGGCGGGTGGATCATGAGTTCAGAAGATCGAGACCACCCTGGCTGACATGGTAAAACCTGGTCTCTACTAAAAAATTAGCCAGGTGTGATGGTACATGCCTGTAATCCCAGCTACTCAGGAGGCTGAGGCAGGAGAATTGCTTGAACCCAGGAGGTGGAGGTTGCAGTGAGCCTAGATTACGCCACTGCACTCCAGCCTGTGTGACAGAGCAAGATTGGATCTCAAAAAAAAAAAAAAAAAAAAAAAGTAGTTTGAGGCTGGGCACAGTGGCTCACACTTGTAATCCCAGCACTTTCGGAGGCCAAGGCAGGGGGGATCTCTTGAACTCAGGAGTTAGAGACCAGCCTGGGCAACATGGTGACAACCTGTCTCTGTTATAAATACAAAAAAATTTAGCTGGGCATGGTGGCTTGTGCCTGTAGTCCCAGCTACTTGGGAGGCTGAGGCAGGAGAATTGCTTGAACCTGGGAGGTAGAGGTTGCAGTGAGCTGAGACTGTGCCACTGCACTCTAGCCTAGGCAGCAGAGCAAGACTTCATCTCAAATAAATAAATGAAAATAGTTTGAGTAAAATCAAATTTGAGTATCTAGAGATCTTAAAAGATGTTCTCCTGTAAGAGCATGATTATCTGTAGTTGTGAAATTTTGGGTGATTTTTATACTTTTTTAATACTTTATATTATGCTTGAATTATTTAAAATAAGCACATATCAGTGTTGTAGATAATTATTGTAAAAAAGAGACTATATTGTATACAACTACCTAGCTTGTTTCCTTATTCCCATTCTCTATTCTTCAGCATTCCAATCCACTGTCCACACTGCATACTTTCAGAAACCCAAGTCTGATCATGTCATTCTTTTGCCTAAAAATTTTTCATAGCTTTTAAAATAAAGTTCAGAGTCCTGCACATGGTCTGCAAGGTCTGTATGATCCCAGTCTGCCTGGCCAGGGCATCACTGTTGTTTCCATCTTCAGGTCACACAAGGAATCTAGAACATGCCAAGCTTTTTTTTTTTTTTTTTACCTTTGTGTATATTGTTCCTTTTGCCTGGAAGCTTCTGTCCCCTGCCCCATACACATTGCCTAGCTAACTCCAATTTATCCTTCAAGTCTCCACTTAAATATTTACTTCCCTAGGGAGGCCTTCCCTGACACCCTCCTCCCCAGCCTAGATGGTCCCTTGATTTTTTGTTCTCATAGCATCCCATGCTGCTTCTTCATAGCAATGAACACCATGATAATGATGTAGCTATCTTTGCTTTTTTTTGTTTAACGTTGTTCTTCCCTGCTAGTCTGAATGTTCCCTGAGATTGGGGCCATGTCTATTTTTGAATGAATGCATAAATAATTGAACTCAATTAATTAATGTGTGAGTTTCACTATGCAGTCTTAAAATCAATTATTTGCAGTAACCAAAATGGCCACACAGTGGCAGTAAAGTTTTAGTCCTTCAAAATGAAATCATGGTTCTGAAAATTTTTTCTATCTTTCCTTTTCTTTTCTCTTCTTTTCTTTTCTTTCTTCCTCTCTTTCTTTTATTTCTCCCTTTCTCTCATTCTTTCTTACAGGGTTTCACTGTGTTTTAGTCCTTCAAAATGAAATCATGGTTCTGAAAATTTTTTCTATCTTTCCTTTTCTTTTCTTTTCTTTCTTCCTCTCTTTCTTTTATTTCTTCCTTTCTCTCATTCTTTCTTACAGGATTTCACTGTGTTGCCTAAGCTGGAGTGCACTGGCACAATCACAGCTCACTGTAGCCTCAACCTCCAGGCCTCAAACAATCCTCCTGCCTCAGCCTCCCAAGTAGCTAGGACCACAAGTGTACACCACAATGCCTAGCTAATTTTTTTTACTTTTTTGTAGAGATGGCATCTTACCATGTTTCCCAGGCTGGCTTTCAACTTCTGGGTTCAAGTGATCCGCCCACCTTGGCTTCCCAAAGTGCTGGAATTATAGGCATGAACTACTGTGCCTGGCCTGAAAGTTTCTGATTTGTATTCTAGTTTTTAAAAACAATTATCATTGGCTTGATTATATTTCTATCTATGTCTATATATTACTCTTTCAAGCAGAGGTAATCTTTTCATAGTAGTATGTATGTAGAGAGGACAAGGACTTTATAGACATATAAGACATTTTTACTTTAGTAGACTAGTTTCAAATGGGATGCTTTTTGATGTACTTGTAGCATATTTAATTATTTAGTAATAATGAATTATTTTATGTATTTTTTGCCTCCAGAACTAAAATATAACTTTTTGAGAGTAGGGATAGTTATCTTTTTTGTGTCTCTCTCCTCTCCAGCAGAGCCCTGGGTATGTAACAGGCACTCACTTGAATGAGTGAATAATTAGTACAGTTGGACTTCCATGTATCAGAGCATTCTATATCCACAGATTCAACCAACTCGAAAATATTTAGAAAAAAACCGGTACAACAATAAAAAGTAATACAAATAAAAAATACAGTGTAACAACTATTTATATAGCATTTACATAGTAATAGGTATTATAAGTAATCTAGAAATGATTTAAAGTACATTTGAACTCATTACACATTGTATACAGGTATCAAAATATCACATGTACTCTCAAAATAGGTACAACTATTATATATAAATTAAAAAATGCTAGTCATTCAAAAATGGAGAGAAAAAAATTATAGGAAAGAATCAGTTTTTAGATATCTAGGGAATTCCCCTTTATAATGCAAAAAAATTGCTATCAAAATTGTTAACATATAATATACTTTTTTTTTTTTTTTTTGAGATGGAGTCTTGCTCTGTCACCCAGGCTGGAGTGCAATGGCACAATCTCAGCTCACTGCAACCTCCACCTCCCAGGTTCGAGAAATTCTCCTGTCTCAGCTTCCCGAGTAGCTGGGATTACAGGCACACACCACCACTCCCAGCTAATTTTTTGTATTTTAGTAGAGACAGGTTTCACCATGTTGCCCAGGCTGGTCTCGAACTCCTGAGCTCAGGCAGTCTACCCACCTCGGCCTCCCAAAGTGCTAGGATTACAGATGAGCCACTGCACCTGGCTTCATATAATAAACTTTTAGCATAAAATTAATTTTGACCCTCCCGAAAAAAATATAGTTGACCTTTGAACAACATGGCTTTGAACTTCATGGGCCCACTTATACATGGATTATTTTCAGTAAATAAAATTGGCCTTCTGTATCTGTGGCTTCCACATCTGCAACCAAAGGTAGATTGAAAATATAGGCCGGGGCAGTGGCTCATGCCTGTAATTCTAGCACTTTGGGAGACCGAGACGGGAGGATCATTTGAGGTCAGGAGTTCATGCCCAGCCTGGCCAACATGGAAAAACCCCGTCTCTACTGAAAATACAAAAATCAGCTGGGCATGGTGGCGGGTGCCTGTAATCCCAGCTACTTGGGAGGCTGAGGCAAGAGAATCCCTTAAACCCGGAAGGCAGAGGTTGCAGTGAGCAGAGATCATGCCACTGCACTACAACCTGGGTGACAGAGTGAGACTATGTCTCAAAAAAAAAAGAATGAAAGGAGAAAATATAGTATTTGCAGATGCAAAACCCAGATACGGAGGGCTGACTTTTCATGTACTCCCTGAGGGACTTGAGTACACATGGATTTTGGTATTCAGAGGGAGTCTTGGAACTAATTCCCTCTCCGATACTGAGAGATGACTCTATCCTTTTTTTCTGACTTTCTGGATATTTTTTTCCTACCCAAATCTTTGGAACCTCTTTGAAATATAATATTTTAATTAGTCTATTAAAAAGAGTGATAATATAGGTGCAAGTATATAATAACACTAGTTTTTTTTTCTTTCTCTGGAAGCTACGTATGGCAGTACTGACAGTAAGTACATACTCATTTAAAGACCAAGCCTTGGTCTCTATTTTGTTGTCTTTTGGCAAGTGAAACATTAAAACATTATTCTCCCTCTTCCTCCCTGATTTTCTTTATCTGTCTTGGAAACTAAAAACATAAGATCTATTAAAAGTCTTAAAATTATGAATTGTGTATTTCTTCGGTATAATACATAGGAAAATATATAGGCTGTACTATCTGCTTCATTTATTGGCTCTCAGGATTTTATTTTTTTAGTTACTTTACAGACTCCAAATTTTTTGTTTTTGAAGTTTGGTAGACTCAAAATTCTGTATACCTTTTGAGTTTAACATGTTATATGTAGTTAAGACTAGAAAATGAGAAGATGCCATTGAGAGTCTTAGATCTATGATTTATTGAACAAATTTTAAACCATAATGGATTATTTAGAATTTATTTGTAGCTCAGTTATGGTAATTATAAATGTCTCATTATTAATTTCATTTTATTCAGTGTTCATAGAATATTCTAAGACTCTACATTCACAAAATAAGCATAGCCTACCTCTAGCTTAAAATATGTCTATACTCAACGAATAGAGCACAAATTGAACTCTATATAAAAAATGTACTCTATGAGGAGTAATCCAGTAAATTCCAGAAATTAAATGCTGTTTATTTTCCCTTATACAGCTTTATGCAAATCCCACAGGACCTGAGGTAAGAACACACACAAACATATAGGTGGGTAGTATATGTATATTATATTTTAATATGTTTATCTGAGTTGAGGCTATAGATTGTTACTAGACTACCATATGAGCAGAGGAACTCATAGTGGGCTCTTTCAGTATATTTTACTATAAACTTGACCAATCTCTTATTATAAGATTTTTCAAAAACTATCTAAGGGTATTGGGGGAGAAAGGCATTGAGAAGAACTGAGCCTATTCCCTGACCTGTTGGCATTAAGAGTCTCTTAATGTATAAATGTATAAAACCATGTTTTTTTCTTAAATTTTTTTAATTTAATTTTTTATGGACTTTTTTTTCCAAGTAATATAAAACCACATTTTCTTATTAAACTGATTATGAATCATTTCTGTTTATGGCCTTTTGGGAAAATAAATGAGATATAGCATAATTTTAATTTTCTTTTTTGCCAATTCTCACCTTTTCTTGCTTTTATAGATTTTCAGAGCTTTACCTCTTCTCTCTTTAGATTTCTTCCCGCTGTTTAGAGAATCCGACTCATCTTCAAGGCCAACTATGTTCAAATCTTATATGTAAGCCTCTTTGGCTATTTGGTCTAAACTAACTTCTTTCTTTAAATTCCTTTTCCAGCAGAACCCCCACAATTTAACACACTCAATTGATTCGTATTGATTACTTAATCTCCCCAACCAGATTGTAAATTCTTTTTTTTTTTTAAGACAGCATCTCACTCTGTTGCACAGGCTGGAGTGCAGTGGTGCAGTCTTGGCTCACTGTGACCTCTGCCTGGCAGGTTCTAGCAATTCTCCTGCCTCAGCTTCCTGAGTAGCTGGGATTACCGGTGTGCACCACCATGTCCAGCTAATTTTTATATTTTCCATATTTTTAATTTTTATATTTTTAGTAGAGAGGATTTCACCATGTTGGC
Organism: Aotus nancymaae; assembly: GCF_030222135.1. NCBI lineage: Eukaryota > Metazoa > Chordata > Mammalia > Primates > Aotidae > Aotus > Aotus nancymaae. The sequence goes on from NW_026988491.1 coordinate 5,005,959, forward strand.
CAGGCTGGTCTCGAACTCCTGACGTCAAGTGATCTGCCCACTTCGGCCTCCCAAAGTGCTGGGATTACAGGCATGAGCTATCATGCCCGGCCCAGATTGTGAATTCTTGAGGACAAGAGTCTTGTCTTGTTTTCTATCTCCCAGAGTGAATATCATAATCTTGGACACATGATAGTTACTTGGGCCACTTGGAATGTGGCTGTGGCACAGAAATGGAGGGAGAAACCTTCCGTTCTCTTCTCACTTTATTCTTTGTCTTTCTCCTAGCTTTCTTTTTCTTTGCTTTCAATTTTCCTTCTCTAAGCCTACATATTTAACCTAACTGGTGGCAATCTAGACTAAATTATGCATTTTTCGCTCTTAATATTCTTTCTTTGCAAGATGACATGTTACTTTCTTTACTTTTTCTTTGCTTTCAATTTTCCTTCTCTAAGCCTACATTTAGCCTAACTGGTGGTATTTTAGACTAAATTATGCATTTTTAGCTCTTAATATTCTTTCTTTGCAAGAATATTAAGCTGTTTAAGCGAGGGGTAAGAAAACTGTTGCATACAGTACATAGCAATTCCTCAATGCCCAAACTAGTTCTATCTTTTATTATCTTTGCCTCTTGTTTCATTTAAAAATGCTTCCCAGCACACCCTAAGTCTGAAGGGAAGTTTCCCAAAATAAAACCTTCTAATAGTTATTAAATTTGTCATTTTCTTAGTGTAGTATTTATCATGTTTTCCTATGCATGAAAACTTCCTAGTTTGAAACCAGGGTTTTTTAGGGTAGTGAAATGCTAAGCAAATTGAGCTTAATTACAAGAAAATATTACAGAGTGGGAAGAAATGCAGGCATATATAATAATGAAGTTAGGAATCAAAAGCTTGTTATGTGGTAAATTTTGAGCTATCATTTATGACCCAGGAAAAAATACTGTGAATGTTTACAGAGTGTTCCTCTTACAGGTAGGTAGTGATCCCTAACCTCTATGTGTTCACAGTATACTTTTTATTACTAAAAATTTCAGTAGTATGTTGGGTGATACTAAAACACTCAAAAGAACCCAAACAAATCAGTAATAATTACAATGTAACTACTACTCTGGTATAGCAATGTTCATAGGGCCTAAAAAGCATCCACAAGTTACATTGTTTTATGGTTGCTATTTAGCATCAAGTCACTGATACAACTATTTACCTCCCTGATCTCATTCTCTTATGTACTCACAAAACAACTTTCTAACATAAACATAGTCTTTGGCATTTATCTCATATTATGCCATGTTTCTTGAGTTGTATGCCTTGAAGTATAACCTTTCCTAAACAAAATTGCACAAACAATAACAATGTTTATATATGCCTGAAGCAAAAATACACTAGACACGTGGATTAAAATTGTAGTACCATGAAGAGTATGTCATGGTACAACAATTGAGAACCTCTGGCTTAAATCAAACAAGTGTGTTTCCTTGGTTCAGAAGGCCAACAGAGTTCTCAGCATTGCACAAAGTTGGGGTGCTTCCAGGCTTGAAGTTTTGTTCTGGTTGTTCCATCTCATGAAAGAGATGACCAACAAAATAACTAAGTAGCTAAGTAAACTAAGTACTAAAGTAGTGAAGAGTGATAGTGTAGCTTTTCTATAGGCACACACTACAAAATGAGTAAGCAAGTATTAGTAAAACATGTAAACCAAAATGTAAATAAGAAAGATTTACACAGCTTAATGCATGTAAGACCATATATAATTATTATATATGAATATTGTGAAGGCATAAATCTTATGGTTTCATTATCTATTCCTTTGTGCCTATTTACCATTGAAGGTGGTCAACACTCTTTATTTTTTATTTATTTTTTTTATTTTTATTTTTTTTTGAGATGGAGTTTCGCTCTTGTTACCCAGGCTGGAGTGCAATGGCGCGATCTCGGCTCACCGCAATCTCCGTCTCCTGGGTTTAAGCAATTCTCCTGCCTCAGCCTCCCGAGTAGCTGGGACTACAGGCGTGCGCCACCATGCCCAGCTAATTTTTGTATTTTTAGTAGAGACGGAGTTTCACCTTGTTGACCAGGATGGCCTCGATATCTTGACCTCGTGATCCACCCGCCTCGGCCTCCCAAAGTGCTGGGATTATAGGCGTGAGCCACTGTGCCCGGCCTATTTTTTATTTTTTTTAAGAGACAGGCTCTCCCTTCTTCGCCCAGGCTGGAGTGCAGTGGTGCGATCTTGGCTCATGGCAGCCTTGACCTTCTAGGCCCAAGCGATCCTCCTACTTCAGCCTCCCAAGAAAGCGAGACTGCAGTTGTTCACCATGATGCCCAGTTATTTTAAAAAAACTTTCGTAAAGATAGATTATGTTGCCCAGGCTGGTCTCAAAGGATCCTGCTGCCTCAGCCTCCCAAAATGCTGGGTTTACAGGTGTGAGCCACTGCACTTGGCCAACACTCACTTTTAATAGACTGCTTCATGAACTTAACTATAAGTCTTTCCTGTTTCTAGCCACAATATACTTTTAGATACTTTATTTTAGAAAAAATCCTTATAGGATGAAATCTGAAGTAAGCATGAATTCTACCCTGCCCAAATATTTATTCATTCAGCAAATATTAATTGGGTTCCTTTTATGTGCCTAGCACTGTTCAAGGTATAAAAATACAGGAGTGAATGGGATAGGCAAGATCTCTGCTCTCTAGAAGCCTACATTCTTATGAGGTAGGATAAACAATAAATAAGTAAATAAAAATTAGTACAAATAATTTCACATAGACATAGTGCTATGAAGAAAATTTTTTAACAGGTGGTGTGCTAGAGAGTGCTGAAGTGGAGAATGAAGAAGGAGGGTTTGGATGGTTGTGTTAGATTAGGCACTTCCTAGGAGGCCTCCCTGAGCTAAGATGAATAACCAGGAGGAGTCAGCCCATGCAAGTCTGTGAGGGGCAATGGCATGTGACAGGCCAAATAACACCATCGTTAACATCACAGGCACTGGAGTCAAATTGCAGTTCTACCACTTACTAGCTTCATCAATAATGAGAATAATAATGTCTCCGAGTGTTGGCTACACAAGAATGAACTGATGTAAAATATTTAGGGCAGTGCCTGAATATTATTCTTATCATTAACTGGAGACAGCATGTTCCAGAGTATAGCTGTGCAAAGGCCCTAAGGCAGGAAGGAATACTGAGTGTTTGAGCATAGAAAAGGTGCCATGAGCCTGGAGCTCAGCTGAGTGAAAGGGAAAGTGGCCAGAAATAAGGTCAGAGAGGCAGGCAGAGGACAAATGAGTAGGGCCTTGCAGATCAAGATAACTTTTGGATTTTATTTTAAGGGTGGTAAGAAGCTAATGGGGGATTTTAAGCAAAGGAAATACATGGTCTGACTTGTATTTTCAAAAACTCCTTTTGGCTACAGAGCAGAGAACAAGTATCAGCTGGACTTGCGATTTGCTTTAGAGATAGACCTAAAAATTCTTGCCAATGGGTTGGAATATGGAAGGAAAACGAAAGGCTGCATATGTTTCTGTTGCTTTGGCCTATGTGACTAGATTTAGTATGATTCATAGAAACCACTGATGAGCAGTTCAATGGTTCATCTTTATTAGGCAACACATTAGTCTGAAAAGTGTTATATGAGGTGTTAAGAATAGTGCCTGCTGGGCTGGGTGCAGTGGCTCACTCCTGTAATCCCAGCACTTGGGAGGCTGAGGCGGGCAGATCATGAGGTCGGGAGATCGAGACCATCCTGGCTAACACGGTGAAACCCTATCTCTACTAAAAACACAAAAAATTAGCCAGGCGTGGTGGCACGTGCCTGTAATTTCAGCTACTCGGGAGGTTGAGGCAGGAGAATCGCTTGAACCAGGGAGACAGAGGTTACAGTGAGCCAAGATTGTGCCATTGACCCAGCCTGGGTGACAGAGCAAGACTCCGTCTCAAAAAAACAAAAAAAGGAATAGTGCCTGCTGTAAATATACCTTCCTAGATAAGCCAGAGTTAGACTAAAGTTAATTAAGGATTAGCATCTTCTGTAAAACAGTTATTAATATAACTCTTTTATTAGTTGCTTCAGGGATCAAATAATAAAGTGTAAATAAAATTATCAATTACTAAAACGACCTCCTCTTGATACAGTTTTAAAAAACAAAAGATCACTCAGAGCATTAAAAAGCTAGAGTTGATTGAGAAACATGGGCAGGCAGGAAGAATGGGCATTGTTTGCTTGGCAGAGCAATTACACCCAGCATTGGCTAAGAGAGGACTGATCATCTAGCCTATCTGGAGTGAACCTGTTGCTATAGGCACCTCTAATCTCATCTGTCTGTCCTACTGTATTTACAAAACAGTTTTCTGAACTTGATTTGATTTCTCAAGTAGACTGTCTTGTTAGGAAAATGCTTTTCTCTTTTAAAATTAACTCCATTACAAATCAATCTCCTTAGAGTTTAAGCAGCATGAGCCATTTTTCCCAGGAGCTTATCGCTTGTAATTAAGTTTCATGTTAAGGTTTAAGATCAGCAAAACTGGGAGACTTAAAGTAACAGAAACACTGAGACTTTTTCTGATCAGTCTAACATCCTCATTTTCCCATTGTCAAGGATCAAATACTGAACCAGATGAATAAAAGACTTTTTTTGGGGCACGGAGGGACAGTCTCTCTGGTAGCCTGGGCTGAAGTACAGTGATGTGATCTTGGCTCACTGCAACCTACACTTTCTGGGCTCAACTGATTCTCATGCCTCAGCCTCCTGAGTAGCTGGGACTATAGGCGTGCACCACCACAACTGGCTAATTTTTGTATTTTTAGTAGAGACGGGGGTTTCACCATTTTGGCCAGGCTGGTTTTGAACTTCTGGCCTCAGGTGATCTGCCTGCCTCGGCCTCCCAAAGTGCTGGGATTACAGGTGTGAGCCACTGTGCCCGGCCAAGAACATTTTTTTGTGTTCTGATTTAAGCTTATACCCTGTATCTGTCATTAGTACTTCTCCAGTTCTGTGGACATACTCTATGACATGTCTGGGCTAAACATTTGCTTCAACTACTAGATGTTTATTTTATTTTATTTATTTATTTATTTATATATTTCACTTTTACTTTTATTTATTTATTCTAGTCTATTCTATTTTTTGAGATGCAGTCTCGCTCTGTCACCCAGGCTGGAGTGCAGAGGAGCAATCTCGTCTCACTGAAACCAACACCTCCTGGGTTCAAGTGATCTCCTGCCTCAGCCTCTGGAGTAGCTGGGATTACAGGCGTGCACCACCATGCCTGGCTAATTTTTGTATTTTTAGTAGAGACAGGGTTTTGCCATGTTGGTTGGCCAGGCTGGTCTTGAACTCCTGATCTCAGGTGATCCGCCCACCTTGGTCTCCCAAAGTGCTGGGATTACAGGTGTGAGCCATTGTGCTTGGTCAGACATTCATTTTATTTTAAATAGAATATCTCTCTTATGAGAAAATTTGTCCCTCTTTATTTCTAGTTTTCTTAACAATGAGGAGAGCAGAGAGCAGTAGTATCTAGTTTTTAGTGCAGGACTGAAAAAACAAGACTAAGACTTGATGTCAGAGATCAGCTTTCCTTTTCTAATTTTTTCTAATTTTCCTGTTGCCACTGTAGTCTTCCCTGAATTACTGCAGTAGCCTCTTTATTGCTCTCATGGGTTTTATTTCTTGCCCTCTGCACTTTTTTTTTTTTTTTTTTTGAGACGGAGTCTCGCTCTTGTTACCCAGGCTGGAGTGCAATGGCGCGATCTCGGCTCACCGCAACCTCCGCCTCCTGGGTTCAGGCAATTCTCCTGCCTCAGCCTCCTGAGTAGCTGGGATTATAGGCACGCGCCACCGTGCCCAGCTAATTTTTTTTTTTGTATTAATAGAGACGGGGTTTCACAATGTTGACCAGGATGGTCTCGATCTCTCGACCTCGTGATCCACCCGCCTCGGCCTCCCAAAGTGCTGGGATTACAGGCTTGAGCCACCGCGCCCGGCCGCCCTCTGCACTTTTAAAGGAGCCAGGGTGATGTTTAAGAAATGCACATCACTCACTTGCTTAAAACCCTTCTGTAGACTTCTGGCTTACTTAGAATGAAATCCAAACCCCTTACCATGGCCAACAAGGTCCCATAGTCTTTTATAACCTCATTTCCTGCATTCTCCCCCTTGCTCACTGGTTTCTAGCCACTGGGCCTCCTCTCTGATCCTAGAAGAGGCATCCCTTTTCACTTGAGAGCCTTTGTATTGCTGTTCCCTCTGCCTGAGGCATCCACCCCCAAGATCTGCACATAACTGACCCTTGAGGCTCAACTCAAACCTCGCCTCTTCAGCAAGGCCTTCCTTGGCCTTTGCAAACCGAAGCAGCACTTGTCTCCTTCATGTACCTCTCAATCACAGCATCTGCTTCTTGTTCACAGCACTTACACTATCGGAATTAGCTTATTTCATTTGTTTATTTATTTATTGACTGTTTCCCCTACTGGATTGTCTGTATATTCCAGAAAAACAGGGACCTTTTCTGTCTCGTTCACCACTGTGACTCCAGTGCCTGGCACAAAGTAGACATTCAGTACAATATTTGTTACATGAATGAATGATTTCTCAAGTGGTTCTACTGTTCATTTACCTAATTGGGTTAGATACTTGACTCTGTGATTTCATTTTTCCAGCTTTAAAATGGCAATAATAGTATCTTTCATCTAATTTATTTTTAGCATGGAGGAGAAAAACTAGATTGTCTTTATATTTGGAAATGTTTCTCTTGAATAATGTGATGCTGTGAAACAGAGATATAGGAAGTATAGTAGGTACACAGTCAAAATGTTCCTTATTATCAGGTAAGATTCTGGATTTCTTTTCTAAATTGTTATTTTTTCTTTATTTCCTTTGATTTTTGTAGAAAGTGACTGAGATGTACCAGTTCAAATTCAAATACACGAAAGAAGAAGCCACTATGGATTTTGACAGGTAGAATCTAACTGCTTAATGAACATGAGAAATATATAGGATTGAGGTAAATGTAAGCTTCTTGAGGACAGAGAAAGGCCTTATACTTCTTTTCAAATTTCCCCACGAACCCTACAGAAAACCACTATTATAAAAAGAGGCTGCAATAATTGTTTACATTCCTGAAATCTGTGGATTAAGCTGGTGGGAATAGAAAAAATGGCAGGCAGCACAATGATAGAAATTATATTAATAAGCTGCCTATATGCTGTTGATTGAAGTACTCCATAAGGCTCTGTCTACCCATTAATCCAAAGTTTCTCAACTGCTATGCCAAGATACTGATCCTCTCCATGCTCAATATAGCCAGACTGTGCCTGGAGTAGATAATACCTCTGGACTACTTGCCTATATGCACAACCTAGTATGTCATGTAAATATCATTTTCCATCTGTCCTTGTATGAAAAGATTAGAAAGCACTGCAGTTTCCTATTACGTTGAAAACTCCAAGTTTTAGGTATACTAATGGGTTAAATAGGAAACACAAGGACATTTGCTTCAGAAGGTCCCCAGTGCAGATGGAGATGTTTCATGGAAGAGCAACATTAATTTTTCTCCCAGTAGCTTTTGGATTCAGACCTGCCAGGAGGGATGGAGAGCTAAGTATTGCTGATGAGATGGCATAATAATGGAAGGTACAGATGATGGTGAAAAGCTCTGGATAATAGAGGAATCCAAGTAAAGGGGATGGATGCCCTTGAAAGGAATGATGAGAGACATGGCCTAATTTTCAATTTTCCCTACTATTAGCTCTGGCTCATCATTTACCATGAGCTTGAGGACTTTTCTCTAAGATTCACTCCCTTAATTATCCTTCCATTTGTAAGACCTACAGACAGCACTAGGATGTGAAGAGAAAATCAGTTCCAAAAATGAGAATTAAAATATTACCTTTTATTAGCTAACATTGTATAATACTTTACAGCTTAGACAGCAGCACTTTTCATACATACTTTCTCACATAAAAAGTTACCTTTTATTCTCCAAAACTCAAATATATACTGATGGCCAGATTAAACTCTTTTGTTCTGAAGGCACATATGCCAGGAGGTAAGCAGTAAAATAAAAATGGCCAGATCTTTCACATAATAAGGAGGAGAGAAAGTAATGCATATTATTGATTTCCTAGAGAAGAAAGATAGGCATTTCTTTAAATGGGAGTTCTGAATATGATTTTACTGATGTATCCTGTAGGATCCCATGAGCTACATGCGTATAGCCCTTCATTCTGGTTATCTACATTTGAATTGGTTAAATCTTGGTTGGTAAAATTTTAAGTTGTTGAAAATTGGAAGAGGAGCTAATGTATTCACTTAATAAATGTTTGCTTCATGAATTCACACTGCCTCCAAGTATCAGTTAGAGAAAAATCCAACGGTTTAATTACTTAGGTTTATTTTTCATATTAAGAGCTAACTTTGTTAATGGCACTGTATAAATATATTGTAGTCATGGTCCTTCCTGGAAACTACTCAAATGTGAGACTAACTGGGGAAGAAAACTTAGGAGATAAATAAACAAAGTTTAGAATTAGAAGGTAATTTAGTCCAAATTGTTCATTTATTCATTAATTCAACAAATGTTGATTGAATAGCTGGGCACCAAACTCTGTACTGTGGAGATGAAAGGTAGAGTCACTAACAGTCTAGAAGACAAACAGTTATCCTGGGGATAAGATGAGGGTATTGTCAGAGAAGACTTCCTTGAAGAGGTGGCACATGAGCTAGGTATTAAAGGATTAATTTAGGATGATCAGGAAGAGAAGTGGAAAAGCACAGTACAAGCAAAGTGAACAGCATATGCAAATATTGTAAGTGAGAGGAAACTGGGTAGTAGCTGCAGATGAGGATGGAGGTGACGATGTGATGGGTTGTGAAAGGAATTGTGTACCACACTGAGTTTGATTGAAAGGTGATGGATATAATAGAAGAATTTTAAGTAAGAAGTAACATGAGCAGATTTTCCTATTAGTAATATTATTTCAGCAGTGATACGGAGAATATTTTGCAGTGTGGACAAGAAGGAAAACAGGAAAAATAGCCACTGTAGTAATCAACACAAGAGTGAGGAAGGGATACTTTTGAGAGATAATCAGATGGTAGAAAGACCCAGAGCTGGTGATGGATTTTATGCTTGAGAGTTATAGAAATGTCTTTACACTTATCTCACAAATGAGCTAATTGACCTAAATGACTTGACCAAGTTTATTCAGCTAGTTAGCAGCAGAGCTGATATTAGATCCCAGGTCACCTAATTCCAAATTCATTGTTCTTACTATTGTAGTATATGATTTTTTACTAATCAGTTTTTTTAAAAGATCATATTTTAAATGTTTTTAGGGAATTTGCTACTTAAGAAATTCTTTGTATATACATTGCAAAAAGTACCATCCCTCCCCTAATTTGCATTCTAAAAAAGTCTCAAAATGTCCTAATGTTTAATTTATATTTAATCACATAGTCAAAAGTTTTCTTCCTTTTGGCATAGATTGTCAATATTGTATATGATTGAAAAGTATACTTTTGTTCTATGTAGTTGTAGCAGCAGTACAAGCTTTGAAAGTGGAACAAACAATAAAGATATTAAGAAAGCCAGTGTTCTACTGATTCGTAAATTGTATATACTGATGCAGGACCTTGAACCACTTCCTAATAATGCTGTACTTACTATGAAACTGCACTACTATAATGCAGGTAGGTAGAAAACTTTAGGCTAATTCCTTCTTCTTGCTGAAGTAATTGCTGAACTAATATTTTATATAAGTAGAAGGATTTTGCAAGCATCTGAAAGAGATGTCTGTTGCTACACATGAAAGATTAATCTAACTTGTTCTGTTGAAACTCAGTTTTCATGGCTTTTTGCCTTTTTCATTTTGCAGTGACCCCACATGATTACCATCCCCCCGGTTTTAAAGAAGGGGTAGATTCACAGTTCCTGCTATTTGACAAGGAGCCTATCAACCTGCAGGTGGGATTCGTCTCCACTGGCTTTCATAGCATGAAAGTAAAAGTCGTAACAGAGGCTACCAAAGTGACAGATTTGGAGAACAATCTGTTTCAGGAGAACAGCACTACTGAGATCACCCATCAGGGTCTAGACTGTGATGAGGAAGAAGAATGCAATGACCATGTAAGGCAAAGCTTTAGTGATTTTCTATTGTGTCAGTTAAACACAATTGATATTTTTCAGTTTCTACCCAGGGCATGTCTACACATGGAGTGTGCCAGCTATAAAAACTGAAACAGGGCTGGGCACAGTGGCTCACGCCTGTAATCCCAGCACTTTGGAAGGCTGAGGCAGATGGATCATGAGGTCAGGAGATCAAGACCATCATGGCCAACATGGTGAAACCCCCTCTCTACTAAAATACAAAAAAAAAAAAAAAAAAAAAAAAAATTAACTGGGCACGGTGGGATACACTTGTAGTCCTAGCTACTTGGTAGGCTGAGTCAGGGGAATCACTTGAACCCAGGAGGCAGAGGTTGCAATGAGCCGAGATCATGCCACTGCACTCCAGCCTGGCAACAGAGCAAGACTCCATCCCCTCCCTCTGCAAAAAAAAGAAAAGAAACAAGACTAGCCTCTAACGTCAAATAGTTTTTAATCTAAAACAGTTTAATCTTCTAAAAGGAAATATACTTTATTAGAAGAAATTGTAACTAGAAGAAAAAAGATTTTCTAATATATTTATTTTATTAAAGATATAAATTTAGAAAAATTGAGGTTTTCTACATTTATAAATGACATTTTTAGGATTGAAAAATATTCTTGGTATTTATTCATACTCATTGGAAGTATAAATCAGTTCTTAATATTGGAATAATTGGATGGGAGAAGTTGGGGAAGATAAATTTTATGGATAAACCCAAGTCAGAGTGAAAACAAATAATAATCAACTTCTGGTTATGTAGAGGGAGACAAGCTTTGGGGCTGAATCGCTGGGGATAGTCAGGTGGTTGGTGGGGTTGGAGCCAGTGGATCCAAACTGTCAGGTCTCTGAGCTCTTTATCCTCCCTTTTCTACCAATAAAGACTTAGAGTTAGATTCTTTCTAGGGTCCCGTTATGCCCTGTGTAACTCCACACCCTTAACTGGCTGTTGTCTAGATAATAATGTTAACTGTATGCCAACATTGTGCTAAAAGAGTTCTGAGTTAGACGGAAAAAATTTTAGTAGGAAGGGATGCTATAAGATCTTTTCAGGAGGTATTTTAAGATTAGAATGATAACTTGTTTGCTTAGGATAATTCGAGTCTTACTCAAAGATAGATGACTGTACTAGGTAACTTCTGAAGGTTCCTTCTAGTTCTTTAACTCTGTATTATGTTTAATACATTGAAAAGACGTTCTAGTTGTTCTAGTTTTAATTCAATTAATATAAATAATATAACCAAACAAGCAACAGATTGCTTTTCATTTTTAGTGCTTTCTCGATGTTAGACATAAAAATGTCTTTGAATTTTGGTGCAATTTTCCTCTTCCAATTTTACTCAAGGAAGATATAACTAACATAGAAAGGGTAAAAAATGAAGGCTAAGAAAAGAATGTTTCAGCAATTATTTTTTGTTGTTGTTGCTGTTGTTTTTGAGACAGGGTCTCGTTCTGTTGCCCAGGCTGAAGTACAGTGGCACAACCGTGGCTCACTGGTGCCTCAACTTATCAAGCAGTCCTCCTACCTCAGCCTCTCGAGTAGCTAGGACTATAGGCACATGCCACCACATCCAGCTAATTTTTTATTTTTAAATTTTTTGTAGAGACAAGGGTCTCACTCACTATGTTGCCAGGGCTGGTTTCAAACTCCTGGGCTCAAGCAATCCTCCACTTTGGCCTCCCAAAGTACTGGGATTATAGGTATGAGCCACCACGCTGGGCCTCAGCTAGGTTTTTATTTGTATTTTATTTTTTTGAGACAGAGTCTTGCTCTGTTGTCCAGGCTAACGTGCTGGAGTGTAGTAGTCAATCACAGCTCTCTGTAGCCTTGACCTTTTAAGCCCAAGTGATCCTTTCACCTCAGCCTCCAGAGTAGCTGTGACCATATTTGTATGCCACCACACTGAGCTAATTTTTTAATTTTTTTGTAGAGATAGGGTCTCCCTCTGTTGCCCAGGCTGATCTTGAACTCCTGGGCTTGAGTGATCCTCCTGCCTTGGCCTCTCAAAGTGCTAGGATTACTTCAAACCTGGTTAGATTTTTATCTTTTAATTAAGAATTTCTTTCTTTTTTTACCAAATGAAAGCAGGACAGCCAAAGAATGCATAGTTCAATGGATAGATTAAATTCAGGAATGTGATAATCCTTTCCAAGCAAACTTTTAGTTGAAATTATGTGTACAAGGATCTGGACTTTGTGGTAAACTCAGTTGATTGAAGTTCCTCTCTCAGCCAGCCAAACATATGGGAGAATTTAGTAAGTCTAGTGAAGTGGTCACTGTCACTTTACCACTAAGGATTCCTTTTTTTTCTTCATGGAATATATGGAACACACACACACACACACACACACACACACACACACACATTCATACGTGTGTATACATATGTAGAACCTTTATTTCTTTAAAAATTTCATTTTGAGATATACCATGCATATAGTAGAGTGCATAAAAATTATATGTACAGTTTAAAGAATAATGAGAACCTCCATATATCCTCCATTTAGGCCAAGATGTAGAACATTGCTACTACCTTAGAAACCACCACGTACCCCTTCCTCATTGCACACCCCCAAGGTAACGACTCTCCTGATCTTCATGATAACCTTTCCCTTGCTCTTCTTTATAGTTTTGCCATGGATGAGTACATCTACTCATTTAAAATTTTTATATCAAAGTAATCATATTCTGGGTATTCTTCTATGATTTTCTTCTTTTGCTTGAACCTCAAAATTGAGATTTAGCCATTGTGTGTGGTTGTTGTTCTTTCATTTTCACTGCTGTAGAGTATTCTACTCTTGATAGACACCTGATAGACATTCTTTTTCATTGTTATAAACATTCATGTGCATACCTACCATACCCCTGTCAAAGAGGTCTCTTGGGAATGTATGAAATAGTTCTAGGCTTGTGTATTTTCAACTTTATTATGTAACGCAAAACTGTTTTCCAAAGTGATCTTACCAACTTACCCACTACCAACAGTGGAAGAGTGAGCCCTACATTCTTGCCAACACTTATTGTCAGAGTTTATGTTTTCTGCCAATCTGCTAGATATGAAATGGTAATGCCTCATGATGTTAATTTGAATTTTCCTGATTATTTATGTGTTTGTGTATCTTTTCTTTGGCCATCCTATTTTTCTCATATTAAATAGCTGTTCATGTCTTTCATACATTTGTCTATTGGGTTATTTATCTTTTCCTCAGTGGTTTAAAAAATATGTGCTCAGTAATAATTCTTTTTCACTCATTTATGTTGCAATTTTTTTTTTCATGTTTGTGGCTCATCTTTTTACTTTCTTTAAGAGGTCTTTTGATAAACATAAGTTTTAAATTTTAATATAGTCTAACCTTTTCCTTTAATATGTGCATTTGGAGATCCTTAAGGAATTCTCTATCTGAAGTCATTAATAATATTCTCATATTTTATTCTAAAAGTTTTAAAGTTTTTCTTTTTACATTTAGGTTTTTAATCCACTTAAAGTTTATTTTTGTTTATGGAATGAAATAGACCAGACCTCCTTAACATTTTTAAATTTGAGTATAATAAACATACAGTTAAATATATGTATAATAATTATACAGCTCAATAAATATTCACAGGCTGAATACTAGAGCTGAGATGAGGGTGATACAAGCAAGGTGCCTAGGGAGCATGTTTAAAGGAAGATCTCAGGTGCCAAGAGTAAAGGCCTTCTTAAATTTTGCCCGCTGGACATCTTGCTTGCTTTGTCTTTGTCGCAGCCCTACTGAATAAACATGTGAAAGAAGCGCTCACATAAAGAAACAGAATTCTATTGGACCCCGAGAAACCCCCAGTTTTACTTTACAGTCACTATTCTACTCAACAAGACTATTGCTATCCTGACTTCTATTTGCATGGATTAGTTTCTCCTATTTATTGTATAGACATTGAATCATAGAGTAGTTTTACATGTTGTTGTAGACCATGCTGACAATTTATTCATTCTATTGTTGGTGTACACATTCTATTTTTGTCTACAATGGATAAATATACTTTGAATATTCTGGAACATGTTTTTTAGTGAAATAACTACACATTTCAGTGGGAATAGAACTACTAGGAGTAGAATTGCCTGGTCAAAGTATATGTATATTTAGTTTTAATAGGTAGAGCAAAATAGTTTCCAAAGTAGTTGTGCCAATTTACACTCCCATCGGCAATGTATGAGTTGTGGTTGCTTTACTTTCTCACTAATCTTTGGCATTTTCCATTTTTAAAATTTTAGCCGTTTTGGTAGGTGTGCAGTGGTATGTCATTGTGGTTTTAATTTGCATTTCCCTGGTGACTAATGAAGAGGAGCACCTTTTTATATGTTTACTGGCCAAGTTGAATATCTTCTTTTGTGAAATATCTGTTCAAATTGTTTGCCCCTCCCTTGCCTTTTTTTTTTCCTCTTGGATTGTCTTTCATTCTTACTGATTTGCAGGAGCTCTGCAAATATATTCTGCATATAAGTACTTTGTTGGATACATGCATTGTGAATATCTTCTTCAACTTTATGAATTTCCTTCTTAATGAAGTGTTTTGTGAACAGTTCTTAATTTTAATATATTCTAATTTATCAGTCTTTTTGGCTGTATTCAGAAGTCTTTGCTACTGCTCGAGACATTTTTATCTACTTCAAAATTTATAGAGATGTACTTTATGTTTTTCTCTTAAAAAGGGAAATAATTACAGAAACAGAAGACAGATTTTTTAAATTATAAAAACCTCCATGAATAACTTCATACCAAAAAATATGAATACCTGGCCTTTCTCTCCTCTACCTTCAGGTATTCATATATTTTGGTATGAAATTATTAGTGGAAGTCTCATAATTTTTAAAACATCTTCTATTTCTGTAGTTATTTACCTTTTTTCATATCTGGTGCTGTTCATTTGTGTGTCATATATTTTTCTTATGTTTGCCAAAAATTAACATTTTTTATTAGTCTTTTCAAAAAGTCATCTTTTGGTTCTATTGGTTTTTTTTTTTTTGGTTTTCCATTTCATTTACAAGTAATCCTCCCACCTCAGCCTCCCAAGTAGCTGTGACTATAAATGGGTGCCACCACACCTGGCCAATTTTTGTACTTTTTGTAGAGACAGGATTTCACCATGTTGCCCAGGCTGGTCTCGAACTCCTGAGCTCAAGCCATTTGCTGGCCTTGGCCTCCTAAAGTGCTGGGATTATAGGCGTGAGCCACCATGCCTGGCCCATCTTTGTCTTTTTCTATTTCTCTGGTTTGGTTTGTCTTTCTGACTCCAAATTGAACTTTCCATAAATGTATAGACATGCATATCCTACAGGTACCTTAGATTCAGCATCTTCAAATGGAATTTTAACTCCTGACCAGACATGCACTTCCTCATCCTAGGTTCCTTATCTTGTATTGCACCATCACTTTTCTAACCAATCTGACCAGGAACGGGTTCAACTCCTATTTTCTCCTCACTTCCTACATTCTTTTGGTACACCATTCCCATGTGCTTTGCCTCTGATGTATTTATCAAATCTGGCACTGTTACCACTGTGCTGATTCAGGCTGTCATCATTGCTTTCTTGGTGAATGATAGCTGACTCTTCTAACTAGGTCTCCTTGATGTCATTATTGTCTCTCCAGTCAGTCTTCCAGAGTGTCAGAGAATGAGGCACTCAAATATTTCAAATATTTTAAGTTGATTTATTTAGTGTAATTGCAAAGGGCAGAACAAGAACCAGTAGATGAAACTTATGTTGATTTTGGCTCAATAGAAGGAAAAATTTTATCTTTAAAAATTTTAAAGCAATATTATTATAACATTAATCTAAAAAGCAATGAAAATCTTCTGCTGTCCCACCATCCTATCAATAGTGTTTTTATTTTTATATGTCCCATCCTCTCCAGTATTTTTTCATTGATTTATATATTTGTATATGGTTTTAATCATGGTATATGTGAATTTTTTTGTCTTTCTTTTTATTGTAAATTTATTTTTATACTTAACATTATTGATTTTAACATTATACTTAACATTATATGATCCACCTTAATCTTTATATTTTTAATTTTAATGATTTCTTGTTTTTTTTAGGCATACTACCATTTCCCTATTTTGAAACATTTAGGCTAATTCCTGATTTTGCTATTATAAAGTGTTGTAATAAATACCTTTGTACATGTGAAAGCATTTAAAAATTTTTTCTATGAATATAGTATCAAGAGTGAAATTTACAGAGCTTAAACATTTGTATGGCTCTCAAATGAGTAGTACCAAATCATTTTCCAGAAGCTGCCAGGTTCTCCACCTCCTCAGGGTTGATTTTCTAACAATGATAACTACTTAAACCTGGTTGCCTTGTGAAGGTGTGAGCTCCAGTGTCACAAGATGTGCTCAAGTGCAGTTATGCACGTGTTCAAGAGAGAGTAGATGATTATCTCTAGGGTGTTGCAAAAGTAAAATCATGATTTAGGGGGAAGATTGAACTAGATTGATCTCTGAGATATCTTTCATGCTAGGATTCTCTGGGAATAATGCCCTGCTAAGCACTGTGAGGAAAACAAAGACATATGAGATATAGCCTGTGCCCTTTAGAATTGTGGCTGAAGAGATAACACCTACATCATGTAATAAAAAGATACTACTAGACAGTGTATGAATGATAGAAATAATATTAACAATTTCGAGCACTGTTCTCAGAGTTTTACATATATTATCACTTTCAATCTTCCTAGCTATTTTAAAAAGTAGATACTATTGTTACCCTCATTTTACAAATGAGGAAACTGAGCCAGAGAAATTAGCCTGAGACTCCATACATAGTGAATACGTAACAGAGACAGAATTCAAACCCAGGCAGTTGAACTCCAGAGTACTAGGGTTACAGAAAAAAGGATAAACTGGCACTGTGTGGGAAAGTTTCATTAAGTTGGTGATCTTTTTTTTTCTTTTTTTTTTTTTTTTGAGATGCAGTCTCACTATGTTGCCCAGGCTGGTCTTGAACTCCTGGGCTCAAGAAATCCTTCCACTTCAGCCTTCCAAGTAGCTGAGATTATAGGCATGTGCCACCATGCCTAGCTTGATTTGGTGATTTTGTGGATGAATCATATTTCGATTGGCAGGGATCAAGGCAGAGGACATTCTAGGCAAGTTGGAAAGTCCAGTATGGTAGCAGCAGAAATTCTGTCTCTATGACTTAGAATTACAATACTGAATGTTCCACATCTTTCCTGTATCCTACATGGCTTTGCTGAAATTTCTTTACTCTTGGTAACCTCTAATGCAAAGATTTTTTAAAACTTTAAAAATAATTTATAATTTAAATTTTATTTAAAATTAAAATAGAAAGTTTATAAAATCTTGATCAAACAACTTAAACTGCTTTTCTACCGATGATCTATAGTAAAGAAGGAATTTAACACAATCATCTTGTGAGACTGTTAAAAATAAAAAGATTTTAATACAATTTTCTTTTTCAGGTTATTTCTTATTTAAGTCTCAGAAAGGCAAATATAACAGGGTTTCTACTAATAGTTGAAGTTATTCAATAATTGTATTTTTCACTTTCTGGTGTGATTCTTAAGATCCAAGGAGTAATGTGAAAGTGAGATTATAATTTATCAATGGATTCAGAATTGATAAAAGCACACATGCTTGAAACTTAAGAATTCTTAAATTATAAGAACTCTAAAAACCTAACTCCACTTGAAAAATAGAACATGAAATTGTCCAGGGAATCTCAGGACAATACAGGGTTCTGTAAAACTGCTTGAAAAACCCTGTCCAAAATGCCTAAATGTGTAAATGTGTCCTTATCAATTAATCTGCCCCCACCCCAACACTTTCAGGACAGGTCTTTATTCTTTTCTTTTCTCTTTTTGGAGTCAGGGTCTCATTCTGTCACCCAGGCTGGAGTGCAGGGGTGCGATCTTGGCTCTATGTAACCTCTGACTCCTGGGATCAAGCCGTTCTCCCACCTCAGCCTCCCGAGGTGTGCGCCACCATGTCTGGCTAATTTTTATGTGTTTTATAGAGACAGGGTTTCACCACGTTGCCCAGGCTGATCTCCATCTCCTGAGCTCAAGCAACCCACCCTCTCCCACCTCCACGTCACTAAGGACTAGGATTACAGGTAAGAGCCACCATGCCTGGTCAGGTCTTCCTTCCTAAAAGGGGTGTTTTGGGCCTAAGGTGTAGCTAGTAAGGCTACACAAACACAAAGGTACCTCAAATAAATCTGGGAAGTTGGTTTGTTTTCTCCCTGTCATAGTCAACTGGACAGATAGCAGTGGACATGCACACTGAAGACAACTTCCTCTAAAGACTCTTAGACAGGCTTCCTCAAAGAACTAACCTATATGGTGCTAATCAACATATGTTCTGTAATTTGTTGTAGAATCTTACTTCAATATATGCCAAGTTTAAATGCTGAGGGAAAAGTATTTCTTTTCAGTAGAGATAGTTAACCCAGTCCCCTTAAAAATCTCTAGTAATTACTTACAGAGACAGCAATAAAAGGATGGAGGGCTAATGTTGGGCAGGTCTGTTTTGGAGACTAATTGTTCCAGTTTATTAGGTCATTATAGTTCTTTGAAAATTAATATTTTAACCATATTTTTAGGCAGGGGTCTACTATAATTTTCTAATTTTCTGAAATACTTATGTGTCTTTATACCTCCAAATACAGTCACTAGACACTCTCTACAGCTTTTCTTCTAGGCCTTTCTTTTGCAACTAGAAATCTTGATCCAGAATAGTATTTTTTTCATCTGTAACATATTAATTTCAATGAAGCATAAATAATTCATACAAATGATGTTTTTTTGAGAATCAGCTGAAGGCAAAGAATACCGTTTTCTTATAAGAGCCACAAGTATTTTTAAAATTTATTCAATCATCTATCATTTGATTTAATTACAATGAATGGTTTGCTTTTTAAGCATATTCCAAACATATGCACTCCATTTCACTATTTTCTAAGTGTAATAAAAATGGTTTGCATTTTGCCTGGATTTCTGCATCTTATTTCAATTTAAAGTAATGTTTTGTTTTGCTTTTCAAACAAGAGTCTCGCTGTGTTGCCCAGGCAACCTCCTGGGTTCAGGCAATTATCCTGCTTCAGCCTCCAAAGTAGCTGGGACTACAGGCACCTGCTACCATGCCCAGCTAATTTTTTTGTTTTGTTTTGTTTTTTTATTAGAGACAGGGTTTCACTATGTCGGCCAGGCTGGTCTTGAACTCCTCCTGACCTTGTGATCGCCCCACCTTGACCTCCCAAAATGGTGGCATTACAGGCGTGAGCACCATGCCTGACCAAAATTATGATAGCTTTTTTCTTTTCGATGAATTCCACCAAAGAATCCACAAATTATAACAATATGTAGTTTACCTGATGTAAACTACATATTTTTTCCTCCATGAAGCTTATTTCTCACTCTTTTGTGCCATCACAATTAAAGTGCAAATGATTTATTCTTAAGAAATTAGAATGTAGAGTACATTGTTTCCAAGGTAAATGGTAACATTTAAGTATGGACTAGAAAGATATTTTTCTGAATTCCTTAGAATTGCTTTGTATTCCAAATAGTAGATTAAAACAAGAGCCTTTTCATTCAGAACCTATTTTCTCCCACTAAGCTCTGAAGTTTTGTATTTTTTGAGGTATAATCTGATGATTTTCATAGCATCATATCTCCTGAAGCATATATGCCTTCTTTGATATAACCTAGTGTTGGCAAGAATATCTCAGATTCTTGGAAGTGGGATTGATTATTGGAAGCACTGGAAGAGGCACATTATTTACAGAAAATATCCAGCCTTAAAAACCACACATCAGGCCGGGTACAGTGGCTCATGCCTGTAATCCCAGCACTTTAGGAGGCTGAGGTGGGCAGATCACTTGAAGTCAGGAGTTCGAGACCAGCCTGGCCCACATTGTGAAACCCTGTCTCTACTAAAAACACAAAAATTAGCTGGACATGGTGGTGTGTGCCTGTAATCCCAGCTACTCAGAAGTCTAGGGCACGAAAATCACTTGAACCTAGGGATTACAGGCGAGAGCCACCATGCCTGGTCAGGTCTTCCTTCCTAAGGAAGGAAGGTTGCAATGAGCTGAGATTGCGCCACTGCATTCCAGCCTGGGTAACAGAGTGAGACTCGTCTCAAAAAAACCACACACATCATTCTGTCTTCGTCACGAGACTGTAGTCCTTTTCATTAAGTTTCCTTTTGTCAAACAGAAAATTCTTTTCAATTAATTTTTCTGTTTTGCAGTCTAGAATGTAATTGTTATCCTCTGTTAACTGTGCAAAGAGAAATGAAAGTTGGTTGGCTTTCCCATCAGTCTTATAAGTCATTTCTTTTTTTGTATGAATCATTCTATAACATATCAGACAATTATTTTCTTCCTTTTGTGAGTTGGAAGAGCCACACTGGTTATCTGTATATGTTTCACTTACATTAAAAACATATATTGATATGTATTATAGCAGAAAAAAAGTCAGGTATAGTGACTAATCTTAGAAATGCTTTGGATGTTACAATTAATAAGTCCTAGCATTAAAATAATTAAATTTTGTTTACAAAAGAGTAAGAACATTCCATTTGGTTAAAAAAGAGATGCCCATAATAATACAATATTATCATTACACCAAAATCAATGAAATATTAGATTTCATTTAAATTCAAATGTTTTTCATAGTGACTTTATTGAGATTTTATTCAATTGCACATTGGAAAAAAGTATAATGATAATGATACCCAATTTCCTATGACTATATTCAGTTGGCTGATTTTTCTAATACCAGTATGTGTTTTAAAGTTTTCTATTTGATGCTAAATTGTCTGTTGGTACACAGATGAGATTATGCTTGTAAAAAAATCTAGGCATCATAAGGGGAGTAATTCTTTTAGCATTTATATTAGGATCTCAAAATTGAGAGTTAAGACTTTAGAAGACCATTGTCCTTCTAACAACGGTAAAGTTAGAAACACAATTGGCGCTTTGTATCTGTGGGTTCTGCATTAGTAGATTCAGCCAACTGTGGGTTTAAAAAAAAAAGGATGGTCGGGTCTGTACTGAACATCTACAGGCTTTTTTTCTTGTCCCGCATTAGTCTCTAAGCAATACAGTATAACTATTTATGTAGCATTTATGTTGTATAGGGCATTATAAATAACCTAGAGCTAATTTAATGTATATGGGATGATGTACATATGATATGCAAATACCGTGCCATTTTATATAAGGGACTTGAGCATCCATAGATTTCATGCCTGTGGGTGTGGAGTATGTGTGCCCTGGAACCAATTCCTCATGGATACAGAGGGATGACTATATACTTTATGAGCCATTACCTAGGTGTGCTTTTTTCTGCGCAATTGAGGGCTCTTTCTGCTTTGATAACCAAAGTTAGAACAAACGTTATCACTAAGGGTATCATTTTGACATTTAAACAAGGCTACATGAAGCTCCTTGTGAAGAAGGTTTAAAAGAATGTTCTACTGGGGCTGGGTATGGTGGCTCAAGCCTGTAATCCCTGCATTTTGGGAGGCCAAGGCAGGCAGATCATCTGAGGTCAGGAGTTCAAAACCAGCCTGGCCAACATAGTGAAACCCTGTCTCTACCAAAAATACAAAAAATTAACCACGCATTGTGGTGGGTGCTTTTAATCCCAGCTACTTGGGAGACTGAGGGAGGGGAATCACTTGAACCCAGGAGGTGGAAGTTGCAGTGAGCTGAGATCACACCATTGCACTCCAGCCTGGGTGACAGAGCAAGGCTCTGTCATCAAAAAAAAAAAAAAAGGTTTTACTATATTCTAATCAACAGTAGGTTATCAGCATTTATTCAGTCAATAAATTTATATTGAGGCCTACTATGCTTGAGTCATCATAGGAGGGTAGTGTACACAAAGATAAATAGGCCAAATCCCTGATTTAAAATTGATTAGAGGAAGTGAAACAAACAAATAGCTATTTATTATATAATAATAATAACCACCACTTATTAAGTGCCCACAAAAGGCTCTGTATATATGTGACCCTAATTAATCCCAACAACTTTGCATGATATTTTATAGCTGAAGAAACAGAAGTTCAAAGACATTAAGTAGCATGTTCAAGATTGCCCAACTAGAGAGCATCAAAATCAATATTTCAATCTCGGTCTCTCTGGCTCCAAAACTCATACTCAATTTGTTAAATCATATATTCACCCATGTAGGGGATAGTGTATAAAATCTCAGAAGAGAGGTAAAAACCCTATATTAGAATGACCAGATTCCACTTTCACTCATGAAAGAATAATGTAAGAGTTACCCTCTTGCTGTCAACAACTAGAAAACTGGGTAAAATATATGAAGCAACTGTTTTCAGACATTAGACAACAGGCATGCGGGAATGGAATCCTTGACAGAAGAAAAGTGAGATAAGACTTAAAAAAACAGCAGTATCTATGAATGTGTGTGTGTGTGTGTGTGTGTGTGTGTGTGTGTGTGTATTCTTCCTACTAGTTCTGTTTCTCTGGAGAACCCTGACTGATATGTTGCTGAACTCATTAAAGAGTTCTAATAGTTTTTTTAGAGGATTCCTGAGGATTTTCTATATACAAAAGCATGTCATCTGCAAATAGCTATAGTTTCACTTCTTCCTTTCTGATCTGGATGACTTTTATTTCCTTTTCTTATCTAATTGCCCTGGCTAGAACCTCCATTACAATGTTGAATAGAAGAAGTGAAGAGACATCCTTGTCTTTTTCCTATTCTTAGAGGAGAAGCATCTAATTTTTCACCATTAGGTATGGGTCTTTGTTTCAGGTGCCCTTTGTTATGTTGAAGAAGTTCCCTTCTTAGTCTGCTGAGTGTTTTTTAAATCATGGAAGGGTATTGGGTTTTGTCAAATGCTTTTTCTGCAGCTCTTGAAATGATCATGTGATTTTTGCACTTTATTCTTATTACATTGATTGATTTTCAGATATTAAGCCAAGCTTACATTAATTGATTTTTAGAGATTAAGCCAAGCTTACATTCCTGAGATAGATCCCTCTTTATCACTGTGTGTGTCTGTGTGTTTGTTTATATTGCTAGATGTTTTGCTAATATTTTGTTGAGGATTTTTGTGTCTAATGTGTAAGAGATATTGATCTGTAGTTTTCTTGTGTTGCCTTTGGTTTTGGTATCAAGGTAACACTGGCTTCATAAAATGAGTTGAATTAGCCCAGTGTGGTGGTACACACCTGTAATCCCAGCTACTTGGGAGGCTAAGGCATGAGAATTGCTTGAGCCTGGGAAGCGGAGGTTGCGGTGAGCTGAGATTATGCCATTGCACTCCAGCCTGGGCAGCAGAGTGAGACTCTGCTACTTGGGAAGCTAAGGCACGAGAATTGCTTGAGCCTGGGAAGCGGAGGTTGCGGTGAGCTGAGATTATGTCATTGCACTCCAGCCTGGGCAGCAGAGTGAGACTCTGTCATAAAAAAAAAAAAAGTTGAAAAGTTTTCTTTCACTCATCTACTTTTTGGAAGAGTTTGTGAAGAGTTGGTATTGATTCTTTTTTAAATGTTTGGTAGAGTTTAGTGGTGCAGCTGTCTGTTACTGGGCTTTTCTTTTTGTGGATAGTTTTAAAAATTATTTTTATTTATTTATTTTATTATTTTTTTCTTTCTTTCACAAGCAGGTGTGATTTTTTTTTTTTTTTAATAGAAAAGAAGTCTTACTCTGTCACCCAGGCTGGAGTGCAGTGATGCAATCTTGGCTCACTGCCAACCTCCGCCCCTCACCCTGGGTTTAAGCAATTCTCTTGCTTCAGTTTCCCAAGTAGCTGGGACTACAGGCACAAACCACCATGTCTGGCTAATTTTTTTGTATTTTTAGGAGACAGGGTTTCACCATGTTGGCCACGTTGTTCTCAAACTCCTAACCTCACGTGATCTGTCTGCCTTGGCCTCCCAAAGTGCAGGGATTATGGGTGTGAGCTGCCGTGCCCAGCCTTTTTTTTTTTTTCAAATTGCGATTTCAGCAAGGTTGTGTTTCATGTCTTTTTATTGTACCTCTATTCCTCCTTGACTTGTTTTCCTTTGCACCGAGTGAATGAAGCATTTTAATTTCTTTAATAATTTTTCACTATTTTTTTGAATTTCTTTAGTAGTTACACTAGGGTTTATCATGCATATTCTAAGTTATCAGACTCAGTTTCAGGTTTATACTGGCTTAATTCCAGTGAGACAGGGCAATATTATCCTTATGTAGTCTATTTTCTCCCTTTTTTGGTATTATTTTTATGCATATTACATCTATTAATGATACGAGCTCAACAATTATTGCTATAATTGCTGCTTTATCATCTATAGCTATTTCCTTGCCCAAACGGCTGTTCTCCTACTTACCTCCTTTGTGCTGTTATTGGCAAATATGCTACATTTGTTTAAGTTTTAGGTCAAACAATATACCATATGCATTTTATTTTATATAACTTATATAAAATTTAGTTCATTTAAGGTAAGAAAGGAGAAAATGTTCATTTTGCTGAGAGAAATTAAAGAAGACCTGAATAAATGCAGATATGTACCATATTCATGGATTGGAAGACTCAATTAAGATGTTAATTTTCCCCAAATTGATCTATACATTCAATGCAATCCCACTAAAAACTTTACAGCCTTTTTTTTTGTAGGAATTGACAAGTTGATTCTAAAATTTAATTGGGAATGGAAAGAGCCTAGAAAAGTCATAAAATTTTTGAAAAAGAACAAAATTAGAGAACTTTATCAGATTTCAAGACTATAAAAGTACAGCAAACAAGATAAGGTGACATTGTGCTAAGGATAGACAGATCAGTGGAACAGAATGCAGAGTTCAGAATTAGATCCACACATATATAGTCAATTAATTTTGCATAAAAGTACCAAGGTAAAATAGTTTTTTTTAACTAGTAGTACTATTTTTTTCCATATGGAAAAAAAAATGAACCTCAATCCTTACCTCACATTGTACACAAGATTGACTACAAATAGATTAAAGACCTACATATAAGAGCTAAAATTATAAAACTTCTGGAAGGAAACATGGGATAAAACTTTCAGGAAAAACTTCTTAGGCAGTACCCTAAAAGTACTAACCATAAAAGAAAAAAATACTGATAAGCTGGACTTTATCAAAATAAGAAAAACTTCTCTCCCAAAGACATTATTAAGAAAATGAAAAGGCAAGCCAAAAACTGGGAAAAAAATATTCTTAATAACTATATCTAACAAATAACTTGTATTCAGACTATATTTAAAAAACATCTGCAGCATAATAATAGACAAACAACTCCATTTTTTAAAATGTCAAGAATTTGAAGACACATCACAAGAAAATATATATTAATGGGCTGGGCACGGTGGCTCACACCTGTAATGCCAGCACTTTGGGAGGCCCAGGTGGGAGAACTGCTTGAGCCCAGTAGTTCAAGACCAGCTTAGGCAACATGGTGAGACTCTGTCTCTACACAAAATTTAAAAATTAGATGGGTATGGTGGTGCTTGCCTGTGGTCCCAGCTATTGAGGAAGCTGAGGCAAGAAGATCGCTTGAGCCCAGAAGGTCGGGGCTACTGTGAGCCTTGATTGTGCCACTGTACTCCAGGCAGCCTGGATGACAGAGTGAGACCCTGTTTCAAAGAAAGAAAGAAAGAAAAGAATAAAAGAGAAGAGAAAAGAAAAAAGGAAGGAAAGAAGGAGGAAGGAAGGAAGGGGGAAGGGAGGAAGGGCCAAATTAGCTCATGAGAAAGATTCTCTATATTCTTAGTCATCAGAGAAATGCAAATTAAAACCAAAATGAAATACTAGTTTACATCACTAGAATAACTAAAATTAAAAGTATTGACATTACCAAGTGTCATCAAGGATGTAAAACTTTTGGAATTCTCATACATTGTTGGTGGGTGTGTAAAGTGATACAAGTGCATTGGAAAATATTTTATCAGATTTCTAAAAAAATATGCTTACTATATGATGCAGACATTTTCACTTCTAGGTATTACCCAAGGGAAATAAAGACGTACAGTCACAAAAAGACCTGTACATGAATGTTCATAGCAGCTTTATTCATAATAGTACCAAACTGGAATCAATCCTCATATCCATCAGTACGTCAAAGGATCAGCAAATTGTGGTATCTTTGTACAGTGAATTATTACTAGCAATAAAAAAGAACAAACAACTGATACATACAAAACTGTTAATGAATATTTAAAATTCAGAAAAAATTCAGACACATCAACACCTGTGAAAAGAATGGGGAAAAAAAAGAAAAATTTAGACGCAGAAGACTAAATACCGTATAATTTTATTTACATGAAATTCTGAAGGAAGCAAACTAAGTTTATAATAAGAGGAAACAAATAAGTGTTTGCCTGGTGTGGGGGTGGGATTTAGTGCAAAGAGGCATAGCAGAACTTTTTAGGGTGATGAGATGTTTTATATCTTGATTGTGGTGGTGGTTACAAGGATATATACATTTATCAAAATGCAAAGAAAAACATCTAAAATAGGTGCATTTTGTACATTCTATTGCATGTAAATTTTGCCTTATTACAGTTGAATTGTAAAAAGCAGTGATCCATAGTGTGAATCAGCAAAGTCCTATTGATAATCATCTCAAATTGGAAACAACCTAAATGTCCCTCAGTAAAGTATTGGTTCAATAGATTTTGGAAGAACAGTAAAATGAAGTACTATATATTCTTTAAAAATATATTAGACAAAATAATTGACTCAGAGAAAATATTTGTTATTTTGCTATATGAAGGAATAAATAAAACAAGCCACCTAACAACCTTCCAGTGTATAATATAATTTGGGTTATGTCAATAACTGATGCTTATATTATTATAACTACATAATTTTATACAGAGCTGAGTCATGTAGTAAGCCACGATTGCTTTTCCTTTCTTGTACAAGTTTTTGTTTTCCTTAAAACTAATAATTGTTTTTCATTGGCTCAGTTTTCTCTTTACTTATTTCTAATTCAATTCCAAACTTTATGCTGTTTACCTGCACTGCCCAAAATGGTACCCACTAACCACATGGTTACTAGAATTTAAATTTAAATGAATTTTAACTAAATAAAACAATAAGTTCAGTTCCTCAGTCGCACTAATCAACATTTCAAGTGTTCTAGCTAGTGGCTATTGTATTGGACAGCACAGATATAGAACATTCCAATCATCACAGAAAGTTCTAATGGACAAGGCTAATTTTTAAAAATTGCCTCTCAAATATTCAGAAACCACAATTTCATCTTCACTGAGAAATTTCTCTGGAGCTTTCACCTTTGACCAAATCTGGATATTTGCTCTCTCTGCCTGGGATTGGGCTCTCATCCTGGAATTTCCTTTCACCAACTTCCAGGGAATTCTTTGCCTCTCCCCTGTGTTAAATTTCTTGTTTCCTATTCTTGGTTTCCTCCCTCGTTTCGGTGGAGCACATCTTCTGGTAACTTCCTTAGAGAGGACAGCATGGGAGATAAGGTTTTGAAACATTTAATGCCCTAAAAATATCATCAATCTACCCTTATATTTGAGTGAGAGTCTTGCTGGAAATTAAAGTCTAAGAAGACAATTATTTTTCATGATAATTTTTGAGTCATTGCTCCTCTCTCTCCTAGCTTTCAGTGTTGCTGTTGAGAATTTCCAAGCCCTTCTAATTCTCAGTCTGTGTATTATTTGATTTTTTCTATCTGGAAGCTTTTTCCTTACGGTTCTGAAATTTCATAATAGTGTCTCTTGATGTAGGTCAGTTTTTATCCTTTTTTTTTTTTTTTGTGGTAGGCACTCAGTGTGTTTTAATCTGGTAACTCAGGTACTCCTTCAGTTCTGGGGAACTTTTTTCAATTATTCCCTTGATGAAAATTATGTACCATCAGATTTCTCTGTTTTTTCTTTCTGGGCCCCCCCATATTTAGATACTGGATCCCTGTACAATTACTCAATTTTTAAAAAAATCTTTTCCCCCCATTTTATTTATACCTTTGCTGTGTTCTTGGGGAGAACTCCTTGACATGGTTCTACTCTTCTATTGGTTTTTCATTTGTGCTATTGTATTTTCATTTCCAAGAGCTTGTTGTTGTTGTTCTCTGAACATTCCTTTTTATGGCATCCTGTTATTGCTCATGGCTACAGAATTGTCTCTTATGTGAGAGATTATTAATTATCTATATAGATTCTTTCTCTCTGTATGTCTGTGCTTATTTCTTTTGTTTATTGTTTCCTCCTCTTCCCCCACCCACCTCTTTTACCTCTTTCTCCTTAGAAGTCCTCAGATGACTGGCAGTCCTTGGTTGTCTGCTCATATTAAAGAGTAGAGGACTGTGAATCCCTGAGCTTGTGGATGAGACTTGCTGATTGTGGCCTTTATTATTAATAAAAGGCCTGGGCAAACCTATGGGAGAATTCCCAAAATCTGTATTTTAAAATCATTCCTCTTGATCAGTTTCCCCAGAATGTAGGCTCGCCAATAGTGTTTTGGGACCCAAACAAAGATAGAGGACTGAGGGTCTCTGCATTCAGTATACATGCTTTCACTTAATTCCTTGATCCAGTACCATAACCCTGCCTCAACTGTACTTTTTACTCCATTATCCAAAGACTTTCTATTACCCTCTATAGAGAATAAATTTTATCCTAAGGTGGAAGAGGAATAACTGTTTCTCCCTACAAAATTAGGGAGGGAATCTGAGGATTCCAATTGTTTCATAAATGTCTTTCAGTTGGTCTTTCTTATTTTAGTTCCTCTATCCACCTTCTGTATCCCCTCTTCCAAAAGTATCTGATGCTGAAAATTATTTAGAATGATGTACATTTGGTTGGTCCTTGGTTTGGTCCACTGCTGGTTTAGGTTTCTTGGGTCTGCTATTTTAGTTATTTCTCTTCCATCTGCTTCCTGGCTTCCAAAACTTCATTGCCCTGTCTTTTCTCTTGTTCTTTCTGTTTTTTTGCATTTCTGCCTTTTAAAGAAATCTCTTTTCTGTCATTCTAGTGGGGTTTTGGGAGGAAACAAAATAAATGTGTGTGTCAATCTACCATCTTTATCCAAAAGTCGGTAAACATATTTCTAAAAACATAAATATGTCAAGAGTTATGGGACAAGCAATGCATTTTTCTTTATGTATTTTGGTCTGAAGTATAAAGACAATATTACTTTAATTCATACAGGATTTCTGAGAATTGGTAAAGTATTGCTTAAGAATTTCAACATGAAAAATACTTCCTAATACTATAAAAATACTACAAAATTATATTTGAAGAATTTAAATATAAATAGTCTGAGGAAGGAATATTAGCTCATAGTCCTCTGCTTGGAAATAAACCCCTCAGCTGGGTAGAAGACCATAGGTGATAATAAATGACATTATCCAAAAATATTTTCATGTTTTAAAATTTCTCACTCATATTCTATCTTGTTAGAGATTGCCAGAACATCACTAGTCTCAATTTAGGAAAAAAATTATTAGTAAAAGATAGTTTGAAAGAAGATATAGATGCTTTCATAGTAATTGATAAGAACACACAGAGAGATCGAATTCTTCCACTTGGTTTTGGATGCTCTGTGTTGTAACCCTGACTTTGTTCAAAAGTAAGACTTTGAAATTCTCTGAGTAGGAGAGGAGAAAAATTTGAATGAAGCTTGTCTAAACATTATGTAGAAAAAAAGCCTTCAAATAATCCTGGTAATGCCTCTAGTTACCTGTTTGCTTCCTTTCCTTACCAAATTTCTCAAAAGATGTTTTCTATTTACTGTTCCCCTCCTTACCAGTTTTTCCATACAGAAAGCTGGCTTCTTCCCCCACCTTCACTTTCCAACTACTATCTTCAAAATAAACAATGACTTCCTAATTAATAGATCTCACAGTCTCTCTTCCTTTTTCATTCTTCTTGATCTATTTTTATTTTATTTTATTTTTTAGAGACATTCTCTTGCTGTTGCTCAGGCTGGAGTGCAGTGGTACAGTCATAGCTCACTGCAGCTTTGAACTCATAGGCTTAAGTGATCCTCCTGCCTCAGCCTCCCAAATAGCTGGGCCCCAGGTGTGTGCCACCATGCCCGGCTAATGATTTTTTGTAGAGACAGCATCTTGTTTTGTTGCCCAGGCTGAACTTGAACTCCTGGGCCCAAGCAATCCTCCTGATTCAGCCTCCCCAGAAGCTAGTATTATACTTGTGTACCATCATGCACGACTAATTATTTTAAAAATTTTTTGTAGAGACTAGGTCTTGCTGTGTTGCCCAGGCTGGTCTTGAACTCCTGGGCTCAAGCAAACCTCCCACCTCAGCCTCTCTAAGTGTTGGGATTACATATGTGAACCATCACGCCCGACCTTGATCTTTTTTATGTTGTTGATATACTCATTTTTAAAACAGCCTTTTTATTTCTATGTTATACTTCTCATTCTTTTTCCATCTGTTCTCATTCTCTTTCCATCCACTTCTCTCTTTTGCTTTTGTTCCTTCTTCTATTTCTAATTGTGGTCATCCCCAAACATCTCCCAAGATCTTTGACCATATGCTCTTTCAGCTCTATATGTTTTCCTTTGGAAGGTTCATCCATTCTTAGAGTTTCAAGCATCACATGTATGCTGTCGACTTCTGTACGTATTATCTTGAACCCTGACCATCCCCAAGAGCTCCAGTTCTATATCTTTACCTTCTATTGGGCATTTGTACTTGGATATTAACACTGTCATGTCAAATCCATTATGCTTATCTTTTTATTCACTACTGTTTTTCCCTTTCCACACATAGAACAAGTTTCTCTACCCAGTTTCCCTCCCTCTCAGCATCACCTTTATCTCAGTATCTTAAGTTCAGAATCTTGAAATCATTCTCCTGCATTGTCCTTATTTAGTCAAGTACCAGAATTCCCCCAAGCCTTCCCTTTCTAGTCTGTTCTTGCTGCCAAAACTCAAGTTTAGACCTTCATCCTCTCCCATTTGAATTACTACCACAGCCTCGAGGCTCTCCCACAGCCTCCTACTCTATCCTAGATACCACTGCCATCTAATCTTCCTTAAATACAACTTTCATCATATCACTTCCCTAATCAAAAATATCTCATGAGTCCTATTTCCTACATCAAGTCTAAACACCTCTTCCTAGTTTTCAGGCTGCTCGTAGCCTGGCTCCACCTTATCTGTCTTATTACCCAACATGTTCCCCTTCCTTGAGTTAGGTCAGTTTTTCTCACTGTCACAAGAACTAGCCAAGTTCATTTCTTCCCCCATATCTTAGCAAGTATATTTTCTCTTGTCCAGAATGCCTTTCTTTCCATTGACCTAAATCATATCCATCTTGCAAGAGAATTGTCTATGCTTCCTGTGTCCACTTCCCTGCTTTCTATTCTCTTTAACCCACTTTAATCAGGCTTTTATCACCACCACTTTACTATTCAAGCCATAATTCTTATTACTTTCTTATCACTAGTCACTTCCTCAGTCTTTCCCATCTCAGTAAATGACACTATCATTTACTTAGTAGTTTCTCCAAATGAAACCTAGGAGCTATCCTTAGTTATCCCTCATAACCCATATCCAGTCAGTCCATCAGTGAGTCTGGTAAGCTTTCCATACAAAATATATTTCAGATCTAACCACTTCTCACTATCTCACTGCTACCACTCTGGCCCGAGCAAACAGTACGTCGCCAGTGGTCTCCCTACTTTCATTTTTGCCCTTCCACAGTTTATTTCACACAAAGCATCTTTAAAGATGTCAATCTATTCATGCCACTTCACTGTTGATGGCTTTTAAGGCCATATCTGATCTGCTCCAGCCCAAGGCTCTGACCTTACCTTTTTTCAATTCCCCCTTACTTCCTCTTCTCTATTTTCTCCGGCCTTCTTTCTGTTTCTACAATAAGCTAAGCTTTTTGACACCTTACTTACACATGGGCACATTTTAGAATAGTCACTAGATAGGTTAGAAAAGAATCACTGTTTTCAGTTTCCACAATATTTGTCAATAAAATATGTATTATATTAACGGGAAAAACCTTTTTCTAAAATCTACATTTTTCTGTAAGCTTATTTTTACTCTGAAATAATCTCAAGCTTACAGAAAAGCTGTAAGTACAGCACAAATCATGTTTTTTTCTTTTTCTGAGCCATTTGCTTTATCACCCCTGTATACTGTACTATTCAATTCCTATAGGCAACCACATTCTCCTATATATTCACAATATAACCATCAAAACTGGAAATCAGCTTTGATTCATTACTGTCATCTAACCCTCAGATTCCTTTCAAGTTTTTCCAGTTGTCCCAATAACATCAATTATGGAAAAAGGATCCAGGTTAGAATCATGTGTTGCATTTTGTTAAATTTCTTTAGCTTCCGTTAGCTTGGAACAGGTCCTCAGTCTTTCCTTGACTTTCATGATCTTGACATGTTTTAATAGAACAGGCCACTTATTTTTTAGAATGTCCTTCAATTTACATTTGCCCAATGTTTTTCTCAAGATTAGATTCAGGGTATGCATCTTTTTAAGGAATAGTGTGGGGCTAGGTGTGGTGGATTACACTTGTTATCCCAGCACTTTGGGATACTGAGGCAGGAGGATCACCTGAGGCCAGGAGTTCAAGACCAGCCTGGGCCACACAGCAAGATCCCCATCTCTTAAAACTTTTTTTAAAAAAATAGCTGGGTGTGGTGGCACACACCTGTAGTCCTAGTTACTCTGGAGGCTGAGGCCAGAGGATCACTTGATCCCAAGAGTTTGAAGTTACAGTGAGAGCTATGTTTACACCACTACACTCCAGCCTGGGTGACAGAGTGAGACCTTGCCCATTAAAAAAAAAAAAAAAAAAAAAAGAGAGAGAGAGAATATCGCAGAAGTGGTGCTGAGTAATCTTTACTTCCTTCAAGTGGCACATGATTTTGATTTGTCTCATTATCAATTATGTTTTATTTGGTTACTTAAGGTGGTGTCAACCAGCCTTCTCCACTGTAAAGTTATTTTACCCTTTGTAATTAATAAGTAGTTTATAGAAAAGTACTTAGAAACTAGGTGAGTTATCCTGATCCTCATCAAACTTCCCATTTATTCACTTATTTATCAGTATGGACTCATGGGTCCTTATTTTATTTGCTATTATCGTTATTTATTTTGATGCTCATAGTCTCTAAGATTTTGCCAGTGGGAGCCTCTTTAAGTTGGCTCCTGTGTTCTTTGACATGTTCCTCTAATTCTTTGAGCACTTCCTTACATTCTGTCACAAGTTGTTCCAGACTATTCTTGTGTTTTCCCTATTCCAGTCCTAGAATCAGCCATTTCTTCCAAGACCCCTGGTTTTTCAGTGGTGCCTTCTAATAGCCACAGTGTGGTTTCTCTCAGTGGACAGAGCTAGAGAATATATATGTAAGGTTTAAATGAAACAAGCGAGGTTCGAATGAGGCAACTGAGGCCAGTTATTGAAATGAAGAAATTTAATCGGCTCCTGGGCGAGGTTTTGTGGTCCGACAGGAGGGGCGGGAGAAGTTGTGCTTGACTCCTCTTGGGCATGGGGTTTTACAGGGAGTGGAGGTGTTCTGATTGGTTGTGGTGAAGCAGTACGTGGGCAGGGGCAAGCTGCCATTGGCAGGTAGGCGGGATTTCCAGTGAGCGGGCCACCCAGGGGGAGTGGGACCTGGACAGGGCAAAATGCTATTGGGCAGGTTCTGGCGGGGCTTCTTTTAAATTTTGGTGGGGTTTTCCAATGGTTGGCTAGGTGCTGAGTGCAGAGGCTAGTGTTGAGTGCAGATTTGCATGCTGAGTGCAGAAGTGGGCGTGGGGGAGTTTAACAGTGGGCTAGGTGCTGAGTGCAGAGCTTGCGTGCTGAGTGCAGAAGTGGGCATGGAGTGGTGACATGGTTTCTAGGTGGGGAGGGGGGTGGGTGTGTCCGAGCTCCCAGCAAGGCGACCGGCCTTACAATATGTATGCACACAGACACACACACACACACACATATTTATGTATCTATGTGAAAATCCATGAGTTCACACCTATACCATCAATGCCAATTCAGTGCTATAGAGGTCATTCTAGCTTTATCACTTCCCATATTTGTAATTTTTATCCATCAGTGAGAGAATTGGCAGCCATTATCCTTAGCGTATTTATTTATTTAATCAGTTCCTTGAAATGTAACCAAACTCCCATCCTTGCCACCTTCCCTGCACACATATAGACACCCATATTACACCTCTAGGACTCTTTTTTTTTTTTTTTTTTGAAACAGAGTCTTGGTCTGTCGCCAGGCTGGAGTACAGTGGCCCAATCTTGGCTCATTGCAACCTCTGCCTCCCAGGTTCAAGTGATTCTTCTGCCTCAGCCTCCCCAGTAACTGGGACTACAGACATGTACAACCACGCCTGGCAAATTTTTGTATTTTTAGTAGAGACTGTGTATCACCATGTTGGCCAGGATGGTCTTGATCTGACCTTGTGATCTGCCTGCCTCAGCCTCCCAAAGTGCTGGGATTATAGGCGTGAGCTACCATGCCCAGCCTGGGACCCTTGATTCTACTCCCCAGACTGCCTCCTCACCCTGCTCGAGTTTTGACACTCTGTTTGGGCCTTTTCCCCATGTAGATGGCCCTCCTTGCCCTGCTCAGGATCTAATTCTGGCACTCCTATTGTGGGTCACCCATACTTGTGATGCCCTCCTTATTCCATTTGGTACTGACTCCCCAAGCCATGCTCGCCGTCCACGTGGTTGCCCTCCTCACCCCGCACAGGCTCTGATACGGATGCTTACAGATGCTTACTTGCTCTGCCCCACCTGACTTTGGCTTTAGGATTGAGCTGTTTCTCAAGGCTTAGGAAAAGGAAGAAATAAGACCATATTTTATTTAGAAAATGCTTCCTACTTAGTGTAGCTTTGACTATGAGTTGAGAAGGCTATAACATTTCCATTCCCTTTGACCTAAAAAAGTATATATTATTATTATCTATCTGCCTTAAATACTGTAGCAATCAGCGGACAAGGAGTCAAATCATTTTTTAAAGAACACCTAACCTAAATCACTGTAGAAACAAAACAACCAGATAAAAAAGAAAGATTCCTTCGCATTTTTTCATCTTTTGTTCAAATTATGGCCACGGTCTCAGAATCACTATTGAGTGCTAATGATTAGTAAGTTCATGAACCTTACATTTTAAACAGGGTAGTTTCTGACAGCAGAGACTCTTGGATCAAAATTAATTGTATCTTTTAAAACTGAGAAATGCAAATATTTAGTCACAATAACATTACTGTCATTCAGTCATACCACAAGATTTTGCAAAGGAATGTCTATATTGAATTGATTTTCCCTTGAAACTTTAGAACTAAAACCTCTGAAAGATTGCCCTTGATAATCTTTTCACAGTGATAAAAACACTGACAAGGAGTCAGGGCATTGTCATCAAAGAGTAGACTACAACTTTCCCAGGACAAAAATATTCAAGTTTGCCTCCAAACCCCTTCAAGATATAAACTATTCCAAGAAGTAGCTTTTTCATTCCTAATGTTACTCTAAATTTTTTTTTGTCTGAGAGACAAATTTAGCCTGTTTTCTAAATTAAGATATGTGATGATTGGACTTTTGTTTAATTCTAAGCCAAAATATACCCAAACTCCCACTACATTCCTTGGAAGCCCTAGATGCTGTTGAAGTGCTCTCTTGGCCACATCTCACTCCTTTTCGGAGTCAGCACTCTCCATCTGTATCCTCCTGGAGACCACGAAAGGGAAAACAGCCTCTGTGACTTCTCCAACCAGGTGGGTCAGATTAGCTTTACAGTCCCCTTACAAGGAGGCTAACAAAGCCCCTTTGTGGGTGTTTGGGCACATTTTACAAAACTGCTGATGACCTCATGAGCCAAAGAAACCAGGTCTCACATTGTGGACTAAGCCTAAATATTAACACTACTTTATATTTATGTAGTGTCTTTTTTCCAAGGAACTCCAGCCTCTTTACAGACATTATGTCACTAATCCTCAAAGCATCCCTGTTTAGTATATGGCAAATATTATCCCCCTTCCTTTTTTTTTTTTTCACTGTGATGGAAACTTCCAAGTTGGTGATGGAACCCAGCCCCCTGGTTCTTACTCTATGCACTATACCATAAAAAAGTCAGACGAATACTTTTTCAAGCTATTCATTGCTTCTTGGGTGGGATTTGAGAGGATGTCTTGGCTTGTATGCATTTGTCTCTAGCTTCTATGATCCTCTTTTTCTTCTTCATTCTAAGTCAAGCATGTTCAAGCATATTTATCTTCCACTGTTGCATTTATAGGAACATTAGAAGTTTGTAGCTGAAATTTGAAGTGAAAGGCTTTGTTATTGAATATGTAATTTCACTTATCACTCAGAAATCCCTTATACTTCTCATACCCCAAAAGCATTTAGATTTTTTTAAAAATTCACCATGCCAGCTTAGAGCGCATTTTATTTATAGCAATCACATGGTCACCAAAATCAGGTAGTGTTCAACTAGATACAACCAATTTGTATTGAATTATTAACATGTGCCAGATATTTTACCAAACATTTTCAGATACATGGTCTTATTTTACATATATTAATACATATGTAATATTCCATGTGAACTCGTTAAATTTAATTTTTTTTTTTTGAGATGGATTCTAGCTTTGTCACCAGGCTGGAGTGCAGTGGTACAATCTGGACTCACTGCAACCTCCGCCTCCTAGGTTCAAGTGATTCTTCTGCTTCAGCTTCCTGAGTAGCTGGGATTACAGGCAAACACCACCACACCTGGCTAATTTTTGTATTTTTAGTAGAGATGGTGTTTCACCATGTTGGCCAGCGTGGTCTCGATCTCCTGACCTTGTGATCTGCCTGCTTCAGCCTCCCAAAGTGCTGGGATTACAGGCATGAGCCACAGTACCCAGCTAAATTTAATTCTTAAGTGTGTAAACACTCTCCTAGAGTAGGGCAAAGAAAAAAAAAAGAGGCTTTTGTAGAAATATGGCCTCAGTTGCTATATCAAAAAAAAAAAAAAAAAAAAAAAAGCTCCCTCAATTCTCTCAGTGGAAATCCCCAGTGTAAATATTTCCACAAAAGAGGAAAATGTGGGTAAAATCACCAGGATTTAGCTTCATACTCACAAAGTTAAAAAAAAACAAAAATCTTAAAAGTTTGGTTCCTACATAATCAACAACTTACAAAGCATAGAGAAGAGAATAAAATACAGCCATACCTAAGGATGACAAATATTTCTTGATTTCACTTGGTTAGACCCTTCCTAATCAGGATTATTAGAATCAGGAATTATGAACTGTAGTGTATAACTTTCTCCCTCCCTCCCTCCCTTCCTCCCTTCCTCCCTTCCTCCCTTCCTCTCTTCCTCCCTTCCTCCCTTCATCCTTCCCTTCCTCCTTCCCTCTCCTCCCTTCCCTTCCCCTCCCCTCCCTCTCCTCCCTTCCTTTCCCCTCCCCTCCCCTCCCCTTCCCTCTTCTCTCCTCTCCTTCCCTTCCCTCTCTCCCTTCTTTCTTGCCTCTCTCTCTCTTTTTCTCTCTCTCCTTCTCTCTTTCTTTCTTCTTTTCTTTCTTTCTTTCCAGGGCCTTGCTCTGTTGTCCAGGCTAGAGTGCAGTTATGCAATCCACTGCTCACTGCAGCCTCGACTTTCTGGGTTCCTGTGATCCTCCAACCTCAGGCTTCCAAGGAGCTGGAACCACAAGCGCACACCACCATGCCTGGCTAATTTATGTATTTTTGGTAGAGATGGGGTTTCACCATGTTGCCCAGGCTGATCTCAAACTCCTGAGCTCAAGCACTCTGCCCACCTTGGCCTCCCAAAGTGCTGGGATTACAGGCATGAGCCCCGCACCTGCCCATGTAGTGGTAAAACTTTAAATAGTCACAAAAATCAGTTTCATACCTCATTTTAAAATTCTTTTATATGAACTACTATCATGTTTTTCAATTTGGTAGACATCTGTAACTTAGGCTGAATTAGATAATGCCAGTGAAATGAGAGACAATGGGGAAAAATTAGGAAAGCTCTTCTAAAATAAGGCAGAGAATTTCAACTTTTAATCACTGAATTTTAAAAGCCCTCAATAAAAATGTGCCATATGCCCTGCCATAATGCTGTTCCACTCTGCTCTCTGGCCCAGCTAGATTCAAAATAGCCCTACATTTCTAAGTAAATAGTGCTTAATTTGAAGCTGAGATGCCCTACTATACCATGGAAAATCTTTATAGGTTGGAAAATATGTATATTATGTCATACTTTAGGTATATAATCTAGACATATTCTGTAGCATAGCTTTGCTGCAGTTTATACTCAACAACCTTGAGTTTTTAAGAAAACATATTCATATATTCCAAATGTTTGGTTTTTCTTTCATAGGAAATATCAGCCAAAAGGAATACACTGTATTTCAAGTAAAAACTTAGTGATGGGGAAACTTAAAAAGTGTTAGTTGAAAATCGAATGTTTACCCCAGCAGGGTTGCCATGCCTGACTTTGCTGATTGTGCACTGCATAATTCCAGGGATACCTAACACATAGACAGAAATGTGAATGGCACCCCCTGGGGTTGAGCAATGCCTGGCAGCCCTGATTTTAACTAAATAGTAAAGCTTTTGAAAATGTTTATGTTTTTTCTCTGATTCACTACTGAAGACCAGTTGTGAGCCGCAGAAGGGCTTTTATTATTTTTCCTATTTTTTTTGGGTGTATGCAAGGTCCTTAGTTTTTTCCTCTCCATGTTGGTTCCAAAACACTTCCTTACTGACTGAGCTTCAGCACATTGCTCTGGCATTCTACCAGCTCTAAGTTTTCATGAGTCAGGGAAAATGTGTGCACTCTGAGACTTGTCAAACATGCTCAGCCAGCCCAGGGCTAATTTATGAAGGCCTTCTCTCCATTCTTCTTTTCCATCCATATTCTTACAGCCTACTGCTTGTACCTTTA
Source organism: Aotus nancymaae (assembly GCF_030222135.1). Taxonomy (NCBI): domain Eukaryota; kingdom Metazoa; phylum Chordata; class Mammalia; order Primates; family Aotidae; genus Aotus; species Aotus nancymaae. The sequence goes on from NW_026988491.1 coordinate 5,045,002, forward strand.
TTTAGCCCTTACTTCATCGTACCTCTGTTGGATGTTAGTTGGAGTTTGTTGTTTACATATCTGTGTTCCTTACTACCTTGAACCACTCTACTGCTCATCCCTGCTGTCCTGCTGCCACCATGTCCTGCCCTCATCACCACCATAGCACTTAGCATGGTGCCTTGACTCTTCTGCTTGCCTGATCCTCCTCTTTTACCCTTTCATTCTTTGATTTTCTTTCATTTTCTTTAGTCAGGAGGAGAATAGATGTTCTCTAGATGGGGAGAATAACTGGAGGAATGCAAAGAAAGCTCACCTCCATAAAAGATCAAGAGTGGCCCTGCAGATAGGTCTGTTACTTGGTCACAACGCTCCATTTCCTCATTTACTCTTACTGTGGCCGGGCCTGGCCCAGATTTAATAAAACAACTTGAAGAGAGTGATATCATGAATTTTATACCAGTTTAAGTTTTTAGTGATGCAGTTGATTTTAAAATGAAAACAGTACAGATGCTTTTGCAAGATGTAAAAGAAACTGGTAACAGTGGTTGTCTTTTAGGAGGGGACTTGAGTGGTTCTGGGACAGCAGGGAGAGTTTCACTATATACTTTTATACTACCTTTTGAATTGCATATTATTATTATTTGTATGTTTTAGCTATTGAAGTAGATACATAAAACTAACAAAACTGGAGGCAATTAAATAACTATACTTGAACTAAATTGATGCTGTAGAAAATTCTGTTAATTAAGCAAAATGTTTGAATATGTTTTTTAAAAGTAGATCAAGAAGAGAGGTATGATCATTCTCATTTTGTGTTTGAAATTTTGAAAATGTTTCATCATTTCCTGGAAAAATAATATGAACATTAAGTTTAGGTGGGTACCCCTCCTGTAAAACTTATCCTTACTCTGAATACTCAACTGCTTCTCTTTAGAGGTTTTCTATTTCTCTTCAAGTGAATTTAGGGCCAATTTAAAGTGAAAATCTGACTTCTTAGTGACTGTATCTTGCAACTCTGCCTCTGCCATGTATGGAGGAACTTTATTGGGGGATGCCAGAATTCCTAACTGTTGTCTACTTTGATCTCTCCTTCCTGCCAGTGAGACAGGCAGTTATGACCTGAGGTTTAGATATTGCACCAGTAGAGATCTTCCATCTTAGACAATTTTCATACCAAAGTGGTCTTTTTCTGATATTTTATGGGACCTATCTCTATAGTCATTTCTGTACTTACAGTTATGCTATGTTCCTTTCAACACCTGCTAAAGCACTTATAGAGGCTCATGTTCAAGCAAATGACCTACATAGCAAGTCTGTGAGAAGCAGGGTATTGCATTTCCAATTCTGTATCTATTATCTGTTCATCTCTTTTTTGAAGAATCAGCAAACGTATGTCAAACTTTAGTACATCTAATGACACCATCATGTCATTGCCTGTAAATTTCCTCTATTCATGCCACAAACCAAGAAACAACTTTTTCATTTTTATAATTACCTCAAGTATGTGCTTGTGCGTGTTTATGTATTTAATGTATCCACTTTTAACTACCACAGAATTCATAATTATTTGCCCAGGCATTGGAAAGTAAGAAAGTAACTGATATTTTTCTATCAAAAAGCATTTAATAATATTTTAGAATATTTTATAATTTAAAAAAGCCAAATAAATGTTATATTTTAAAATGTTCTTTCTTACCTTTGCAAATAAAGCAAGATTGCAAATAAAAAGATTTTTACAATAACATTTTTTATCACTTTGAAATAAAGGGGATAAAAGAGATTAAAGTAATAAACATGTTGATTATTATAACCATATCAAGTAATAGAAGACACAATTGTAACAGAATTAATAAACACATTAATATGAAACTTCATCTTTTTAAGTTTAAATATATTTAATATAATTTACACGTGAATACATTCTCATGGATAGTTCAAAAACTGCCAATAAGGGTGTTCCATACCTTTTCCTTTTGCATTTAAAATACACATACAGGCTAAGCATGGTGGCTCACACCTGTAGTCCCAGCACTTTGGGAGGCTAGAGTGGGCTGATAACTTGAGCCCAGGAGTTTGAGATCAGCCTGGGCAACATGGTGAAACCCTATCTCTATGAAAAATATAAAAATTAGCCGGGCATGGTGGTGCATGCCTGTAGTCCCAGGTAATCAGGAGGCTGAGGTGGGAGGATTACCTGAGACGGGGAGGTCAAGGCTGCAGTAAGCTGTGGATGGCACCACTGCACCCTAGCCTAGGCTATCTCAAAATATACACACAAACACGCACGCACACACACATGCACATGTGTACACACAATGCGTTGTTTAATATGGCAGCCACTAGTCACATGTAGCTATTGAGCACTTAAAAATGTGGCTAGTTTGAATTGAGATGTAAGTATAAAATATATGCTGGACTGTGAGGACGTACTACAAAAAAACAATGTAAAATATCTCTATCATTTTAATATTCATAAATTGAAATGGTAGTTTTTAATATATTGGGTTAAATTAAATATTAAATTTTAATTTCATCGATCTGTTTAAAATATGGCTCAAATTTAAGAGTATTTATCTGGTGTGTAATTGTGTCTTGCATTCTATTTTTATTAGGCAGTACTGTATGTAGGTATATACCTGCATACATTTGATTTGTAGACATCTTAAAATCACAAATGCAATAATATTGTCCTTTTTTTGAACTTACTTTTTTCACTTAACATACGTCTTACAGATTTTTCTCTATCAGTACACTTAAATGAGCCTCATTCTTTTTAACTGTGGCATAGTAATCCTTAGTATTAAAGTATTCTAGGTTTATTTCAAGTTTTTGATATTGATGGAACATTTAAGTTTTCACTTTCTCTTAGGAACATTGTTTCAGGAATATCCTTGAACATGACTCTTTGTGCATATATGGGAGCATTTCTCTAGGATAGAGGCCTAGGGGGCTAGAAGATATTTGAAGTTTTTTATTATCTGGATACAGTCCTGTTCAAAGTTTGCATTACCTCAGAGAAGACACTTATTTTTTATGGTTTCATCATTTTTATAAATCATGTACTGATTTTCTTTTCTTTTTTTGTTTTTTTGAGACAGGGTCTCACTCTGTTGCCCAGGCTAGAGTGCAGTGGCATGATCTTGGCTCACCTGCAACCTCTGCCTCCTGCGCACAAGCAATCCTCTCCCACCTCAGCCTCCTGAGTAGCTGAGTTTACAGGCATGTGCCCTGTTTCTACAAAAAATACAAAAAATTAGCTGGGCATTTGGGATTACATGCCAAATGTAATTACATGCCAAATGCCCAGCTAATTTTTTGTATTTTTTGTAGAGACAGGGTTTCTCCATGTTGCCCAGGCTGTTCTCAAGCCGCTGGGCTTGAGTAATCCACCTGCCTTGGCCTCCCAGAGTTCTGGGATTACGGGCGTGAGCCACCACAGCCGGCCATGTGCTGACTTTTTTCTTTTTTTTTCCTTTTGCATTGATTTTTTATTGTGGTAAAATATATAAAATATAGAATTTGCCATGTTAACCATTTTTAAGGGTACAGTTCAGTGGCATTAAGTGTATTTACATTGTTGTGCAACTGTCACCATTATCCAGTTCCAGAAGTTTTTTCATCTTCCCAAACTGAAACTCAATACCCATTAAACAATAACTCCCCATCTTCCTCTCCCCATAGCCCCTGGTAATCATCATTCTATTTTCTGTCTTTATGAATTGACTACTCTATATATCTTATACAAGTGGAATTATATAATATTCATTCTTTTGTGACTGGCTTATTTCACTTAACATAATGTCCTCAAAGTTCATCCATGTTTGAGCATGTATCAAAATATCCTTCCTTTTAAAGCCAAATAATATTCCATTGTATGTATATACCATATTTTGTTTATCCATTCATCTATCGAGGGTCAGGTGGGTTGCTTCTACCTTTTGGCTATTGTGAATAATGCCGTTGGATATGTACCCAGCAGTGGAATTGCTGGATAATATGGTAATTCTATTTTTAATTTTTTGAAGAACTGCTCTACTATTTTCCATAGCACTGCACCATTTAACATTTCTACCAGCAATGCACAAGTGTTCCAGTTTCTTCACATCATCCCCAACTTGTTACTTTCTGGTTTTTTTTTTAAGAATAGCTATTATAATGAGTATGAAGTGATATATATCTCTGTGGTTTTAATTTGCATCTCTGATGATAATGATATTGAGCATCTTTTCATGTGCTTATTGGCCAATTGCATATCTTATTTTGAGAAATGTCTCTTCAAGTCCTTTGCCCATTTTAAATTCAGGATTTCATTTGTTTGTTTGTATTTTAAGAGACAGGGTCTCACTATGTTGCCCAGGCTGGTCTCAAACTCCTGAGTTCAGGTGATCCTCCTGCCTCAATCTCCTGAATAGCTGGGATTACAAGTGTGAGCCACCATACCCACTAAAATCAGGTTGTTTTGTTGTTGTTGAGTTTTAGGAATGCTTTATATATTTTGGACATTAATCCATTATCAGATATATAATTTGCAAATATTTTTTTCTCATTCCATGGATTGCCTTCTTGATAATAGTGTCCTTTGATGCACAAAAGTTTTAAATTTTGAAGTCCAAGTTACCTATTTTTTCTTTTGACTTTGCTTTTTGTGTCATATCTAAGAAATCCTTGTCAACTCCAATGTTATAAAGATTTTCTTTATGTTTTCTTCTAAGGGCCTTATAGTTTTGGCTCTTAAGTTTAGGTCTTTGATCCTTTCTGAGTTAACTTTTGTGCATGATCTAAGGTAAAGGTCCAACTTTATTCTTTTGCATAAGGGTATTCTGTTTTCTCAACAGCGTTTGTTAGAAAGACTGTCTTTCCTCGTTGAATGATCTTGGCATTTTTGTTGAAAATCATTTGACCATATACATGAGGGTTTATTTCTGGGCTCTTTACTCCATTGGTCTATATGTCTGTCTTTATGCCAGTATCACACTGTTTGGATTACTGTAGGTTTGTAGTAAGCTTTGAAATCAGGAAATGTGAGACCTCCAACTTTGTTTTTATTATTCAAGATTGTTTTGGCCATCTGGAGATCTTTGAGATCCCATATAAATTTTAGAATGGGTTTTTCTATTGCTGCAAAAAATGTTTTTGGGATTTTGACAAAGATTGTGTTGAATCTGTAGATTGCTTTGGGTAGTATTGACATCTTAACAACATTGTCTTCCAATCTGTGAATGCAGATGTTTTTCCATGGTCTCACCATTTTATACATTTTATATGTTGCTTAAGAAGGTCTTCCCAATGCTAAAGTTGTAAGTCATTTTTTCTATATTTTGTTTTAATAAATTTGTAGTTTGGGTTTATACATTTGGTTCCTTAAGTTAGCTGGGATATTTCCCCCAATATGAGACGTTTTTTCCCATTTTATTGGTACCACCTGAATAGTTTGCCCTTTCTCTGCTAATTGAAATGCCACCTTTTTCATAAACCACAGCATAAGTTTGTTTTTAGATTTGCTATTCTATTTCACTAATCTATGTACATACTCTTGTACTGTTGCTATAATTTTTTATTAATTTTATAGTAGGTTTTGATATCTGGAAGGGTAACTGTTTCTCCTCATTCTTCTTCTTTTTTGGTTTTTAAGGTTTTCTCATACATTTGCTTTTTCAGATAACTATTAGAATCAGACTAACAAATTCCAAAAGATGTATTATTGGAATTTTGATTGAGATTATATTTATTTGATGAATTAATCTTGGGAAACATCATTTTTATCATAATATGCCTTTGTGTTTTGAGGAAACATTATTTGTAGTATCTATATTCCTATTATCATTATAGTCCCTAAGAAATTTATTTACTTGTAAGTATTCAAGATTACCGCATAGAATAGCTCTCTTTGTCCAACATAACTTTCTGTGATGATGAAAATGTTCTGTATCTGTGATGTCAAATAGGTAGCCACTCACCACGTGTGGCTTTTGAGCACTAGAAATGTGGCTAATGCAACTGAGGAAGTAAATTTTAAGTTTTATTTCATTTTGATTAAATATAAATGACCACATGTAGCTGATAGCTGTCATTTTAGACAGTACAGCTTTTGAATGTATAAATAACTGTGTAACTGAATGAACACTTTTATAAGTAGTAGAGGTAGTGTAGCAAAAGAATTATTGATACTTACTGTGTGAAAGACATTGTGTAATGTATTGCAGAGAGGCAAAAGACCATAAAATTAATACACATGAATTCCTAAATAAAAATCCAATCCCAGATATAGGACAATTTGTTTATAAGTATTTATGTTGTCAGAAACATTTAATTACAAAAATGAGCTGTGGATTTTCATTAGAAAGAAAGTTCATGTCAGATTAAAGGACCAAAAGAGGCTTTGTGGATGAAGTACTATTAGAAATTGAGCTTGAAGGAATTATTCAAAATTTAAAAGAAAGAAAGTAATGGAAGAGTTCTGTTTTCTTAAATTTAGAGGAAATAGAGAAGAGGGAAAAGAATGTGGTATGTTTGGAGGATTAGTTTCCTTGGTTGCTGTAACAAATTACATATTTGGTGGTTTAAAACAACAATGGCCAGGCGCGGTGGCTCATGCCTGTAATCCCAGCACTTTGGGAGGCCAAGGCGGGTAGATCATGAGGTCAAGAGATCGAGACCATCCTGGCCAACATAGTGAAACCCCGTCTCTAACTAAAATACAAAAATTAGCTGGGCGTGGTGGCACGCGCCTGTAGTCGCAGCTACTCGGGAGACTGAGGCAGGAGAATTGCTTGAAGCTGGGAGGCAGAGGTTGCAGTGAGCGGAGATTGCACCACTGCGCTCCAGCCTGGCACCTGGTGAAAGAGCAAGACTCTGTCTCAAAAAAAAAATGGGAGTTTGTAATGAAATGCACTGAAGGGTTCTAAGAGCAGATCTGTTTTAGAAAGATCCCTATGGCAGCAGTGTGAAGGGTGGATTGAAATCAACATGTCAGTAGTGCCTCACTCCCTCTGGGGTCTCTAAGAGAGGTTCTGTTCTTTGCCTTGTCTAGCTTCTAGTAGCTGCTGGCATTCCTGGTCACAACAGTCTCTGACCCTATTGTCACACTGTCTTCTCTTCTGTCTGTGTTCACATCTCCCACCGCCTCAGTCTTACAAGGATACATATGATAATATTTAGGGTCCACCTGGATAATTAAGAAGAGCTCTCCATTTCAAGATCCTTTATTACATCTATAGAGACACCCCCTCCCTTTTATATTTTTGCCATGTAAGTTCACATTTATAGGTTTCAGAATTTAGGACATTGACATCTTTTGGGTATCCATTTTTCAATGTACTACAAATATCCAATTTGCCTGGAGTTAGGGATTCCTGTGGCAGGAGGAATTATGATAACTATCAGTCACTGAATGACTTGCACATTTGAGATGTTGTACCAAGTGCTCTACTGTGCTATTCCATTTACTCATTACAAGAACACTGTGTAGGCATTAGGAGATGAGAAAGGAATCTAAGGTGACTATGTTTTCTACCTTTGATGACTAGGAAATGATGATTTGCAGAAATTGTAGAGTCATGAGGAAAAATTGGTTACAAAGGAGAAACAATATATTTGACTTTGTCTGTGTTTAGTTTGAGGTCCCAATAGGCTGTGCCTAAGGAAAGGTCAACCCCAGATAGCAGCTTAAGGGCCCTACAAAGAATTCTCATGGTCTCTTCTATGATTTCTTACCTTGTTTTCCCCTTTGGGTTGATGAAACAAAATATAAGGAGCACTAAAACTTAAATCAGGAGACCTGGGTTCAAAACTTCTACTTACTAAATGTGTGAACTGAGTAAGTCATTTCACTTCTCTGAGCTTCAGTTTCTATATCTGTAAAAGAGGAATAACCACTCACCCTCCCATCACACACAGTTATTGTGAGGAATAAATAACATAACATACGTGATGTTTTTAGTATATAGTCTGTTGTAAGCATTTAAATGTTTAATTTGAATGTAATATGTCTTAAAGCTATCTGGATCCTAAGTAACAGTCTACATTACTTTTACAAATCTATGATCTACTGCTTTTCCCATTGTCCAAATGACCATTCTGTACTTTCACCATTTAAGTGTTTTAAATACCATCCAAGACCAATTTATTCCCTTTCTAAGCAGATGACCTAAACTGTACTTCATAGAATTAAGGCCATCAAACATAAATCATTCAACTTTCTGCTCCCATATTTAGATATTTACCTATCTCTGTATCCACTTTACCTCATTCCTTCAGACCTCAGAAGCAGTAATTTCATTTCTTTTGTCCCAAGTAAATACTTCTTTCAATCTATGCCCTCAATGCAATTTCCTTCATGCTTAGCTCTACATCACACTGTCAATGCCCGGTGGACATCTTCATTTGGGCATCTATTCCAATTCAGAATCTTGAAAACAGGGTCAGTTGTTTCTTCATCCATCTTCCCTACCATGTTCCTATCTCCTACTCCCTTGACTTCTATTTCCCATCTTGGTCACTGGCATAATCAGAAACTTGAGTAATTTTTCGTCATGTTTTACTCCTTTCTTTCCTTTACTATACCTGTGCTCATTCTAATTAATGATGAAGTGATGGTAGGGCTCAGCTTCAGGCATTCATTCTGTCTCTCCTGAGCCCTCTATCCTTTTAATGTTCTCCCTCTAACTTCACTGCTGCTTTTGGTCTTGCTCAGATCATCTTTTTTTCTGAAGTAGCCTCATTGCTTCTTATCTCACTCCTCTCCAATCCACTCTTCACACTGCTGCCATAGGGATCTTTCTAAAACAGATCTGCTCTTGGAACCCTTCAGTGCACTTCATTACAAACTCCCATTACAAAGTCCAAACTTTAAAGAATGACATTGTCTGACCCAGCCCACCACTCCCACACCTTTCCTGTTAGCCCCATAGAACTACACCCAATTCCCCAGAGGTATCATGTTTTATGTCCCTGTACCTGTGCTCCTTCTGTCTAAAATGTGTTATCTGCAACCCCATTTCCTAATGCTGTTTGCCTGGTGAATGTCTGCTCATTTTGCATTAATTAGTTCAAGCTTTATATTCCTTTTGAAGCCTTGCCAGGCCTCCCCAGAAAGAACTGGTAAGATCTTTTTGGAACCCCTGCTGGACCCTATACATGACTCTGTCATTTTCTTGGTAACCTGTTTATTTCCCCCTACCAGGCCTTCTTTGAGGACATGAAGGGTCTTGATCAGCTTTGTATCTTTAGTGTTTAGCACAATGTTTCACACAGATAAGGTGCTCAAAAAATTTTTTTCAAATAAATGAATTATAAAACTTTTAAGTCATATGATGCCTTAGAGAAGAGGGATAAGGGAAAACTTATATAATAACTTTTGGAGATAAATGGAAATATCTGATTGTGAGCCTAAGAAGAATATACATTTACCTCCTAAAGGGAGATAGTAATGGTCCAGAACTCTGGTCACAAACTGCAGAAGATAAAGAAATTAATTGAATGGGCAACCCCTTCATAAGTCCCAGTAAAACATGGGACATTCCCCAATGTGCTCTTGATGTGATTTCCTCCATCCTTAGCTCCAGTTCACATAGTCAATGCCTAGTGAACATTTGGATATCTCGCCTCCAATTCAGAATCTTAAAAACAGAGTCAATTATTTCTCCATCTATTTCCCCACTATGTTCCCACCTCCCACTCCCTCAACTTCTATTTCCAATCTTGGTCAATGGCATTACCATAAACTTGGATAATTTTTGTCATGTTTTACTCCTTTCTTGCCTTTACTGTACCAACATATCAAGAAAGTCTACAGCTCCACTGGTGTTGGAGGTAAGTATGATCTCAAAGCATTTGCTTTCTTGCTGCTCATTCATCACAATGTTAACATAAACTACATTTATGTTAGTTAATAGCATTTATTTTATAATTACTGTTGATCTACCTTTCATTGTGGCAAAAAGATAAATGTTAAGGGAATCAAAACTAACATCAGTGGTATAACTTACTTTTAGGGACATAGATCCTTTGAACCATAGGAATATTTGATCTGAAAACTGCCAAATCCAAAGATTCTAGACATAAACTTAACTACACATTTATACTGGTGAGGACTGGTTTTCTCAAAAGAAAACTTTTTGCCAGATCCGACTTGAAAAATAATTTTGAAGTAAGCAAAATTCACTGCACTCACCCCAAGCACAAAACTCACCATATTTCCTGGTTGCCTGGGGCTGCCCTCTCCCTTGGTTCCCCATGCAGGTCTACCTCCTCATGCAAAACAAGTACTGTGCCCTAAACTGCCCTTTCTGTGTCACAACATATCTCTCTCTTTTTTTTTAAGCCTGTGAGGCTCTGCTTTTAATAGGCTGCCACTTGGAGACCACTTGGTCAATTCACTTACACTAACATCATATTGAGTAATAATTCCAGGGGAATTTACATTTTTAACAGTAGTGTGTTGGATACATAACGCCTAACCCTAAGAGCCAATCTAATAAAGGGACATTTCCCACCATCTCATATATTTTCTGTATCTTTTCATGTTTCATTGTCTTTAAACATATTGAACTTTCTGCCTAGAATAACCTCCCCCTGCTCCCACCACCACTTCCAGTCTGGTGAACTGCTACTTATCCTTCAAGACCCAGCTCAATGTCTCTTCTAAGGAGCCTCTCTAAATTCCCCAGGGTGAGTTGGTCACTCCCTCTTGACCTCTATAAAACTTTGTGTACTTGCCTCAATTTCTTTAATCTTTTATTCACTCTTCAAATGACTTCAAGGTGACTTCCCACCAATCCAGTAAACTCCATGTGGTGAAATCAAGTGGACATATTTGAGTCCTCATCTTCCTTGCCCTCTCGGCAACACTTGACACTATTGACCACCCCCTTTTAATTTCTCCTCTTCTTTTTAAAATCCCCTCGCTTTCTCAACGTGACAGTCTGCTTGTCTCCTTTTGTCTCTCTCTTTCTCAGTCTCCTTTGTTGGCTCATCCTCTAACTTATCTCTAAATGGTGGAGTTCCTTAGGCTATGTCCTAATCTCTTTCCCTTTCCACACTCTGGTCTTTCAGTAAACAAACTCTTCCACACCCATGGCATTAATTACCCTCCATATGCTTATGACTTTCAAATTTACATCTCTAACCCAGACCTCTTTCTTGAACTTCAGGCTTCCACATATAGTCACCAATTCAACATGTCCACGTGGAGGTTTTGCAGGCACTCCAAACTCAGTAGGTTCAAAACTCTCATTGTTCTCAACCTGAGAGAACAGCACCTCTATCCATGCAGTTAGCTAAAGTAGAAACTGGGGAGTTATTATTGACCCATCTATCTCTCTCTTACCATGGTATCCAATTGGCTGTCCTTCTGACTCTATCTTCCAAATATATCTCTCAATTTTGACTTCTCTTCATCTCCACTGCCACGCAAGTTATCACCTGTCTACCACTATAGCAGACTCATCCCCTGTATCTGTTTGATGTCTCCAATACATTTCTACACTTCAGGCAGAGTGCTCTTTGAAAATCTATTCATCAAAAAGTACTTATTGAACATTTACTATGTCAAGGCACTTGGTAGATGTTAGTGATACAAATGTAACCAAGATATGCATGTTCCTAATCTCCTAGAACTCTATACAGTTCTATGATTGGGAGACCTAACTTATTTGTGATGGAGAGAGTTTCTTTGAGGAAATAACTTTTTATCTGAGATCTGAAAGAATGAGCAGGAATCAACTAGGCAAAAAGGAAGGGGCAGTGGAGGGGAAAGAACATTTTAGGCAGAAGAAATATCATGTGCAAAGGTTCAGAATTAAGAGGAACCAAGGTATGAGAAGCAAGGTATGAGGCTAGGCACTGCCAGGGCCTGAGGAGTCATAACTCTAACTGGGAAGTACTCAGGGGTTCTAGTAATGCCTCAAACAGCCTGCCAAAATAGATGAGTAAATGGAGGTGTTAGCAATTTTCTGAGGAGAGAGTACATAGCTTTCATCAGGGTCTGTGACACTTTCCCTCTCCTGAAAATGTAAAGAACCATATCTGGGCTATGAAAGGCCATTTTTGGACTTTTCCTAAAAGCAATGGATGCCATTGGAAAGTATGAAGCCAAAAAGTAACACAGCCAGATTGTAAAATCCATGGGGCAGGAATTTTTATCTCTTTTGTTCACTGATTTGTCCCAAACACCTAAAAGAGTGCCATGCATATAGCTGACATTCAATAAATAACTGCTGAATGAATTGCTGACTGTCTATTTTGGCATTACATTGTATTGCATTATATTGTAATTGTATACTTAATGTCTCTCCTTTTACAAGGCTCAATTCTAAGAAACCAACTATATCTCATTGATCTTTGTATTACTAGAGATATAATTTTAGTGCCTTGCTCATGGCCTGGCTTAAAATCGGTTTAATTTATTTGTTTATTCATTCAGCCAGTAATTAAAGAGCATCTACCAGATGCCAGGAACTGAGAATACAAAGATGATTAAAATATTAGGGCTGGGCATGGTGGTTCATGCCTGTAATCCCAGCACTTTGGGGGGCTGAGGCATGCAAATCACCTAAGATCAGGAGTTTGAGACCAACCTGGCCAATATGGTAAAATGCTGTCCCTACTAAAAATACAAAAAGTAGCTGGGCATAGTAGTAGGTGCCTGTAATTCCAGCTACTTGGGAGGCTGAGGCACAAGAATTGCTTGAACCTGAGAGATGGAGATTGTAGTGAGCTGAAATTGTGCCACTGTACTCCAGCCTGGGTGACAAAGTGAGACTCCATCTCAAAAAGAAAAAAAAAATGGCACTAACCTCAACGAGTTTATATTCAGATGGGAAGACTAGTAAGTAAGCCTGATAATACTACATAGTAAATGCTACAACGAGGGTAAGAGCAGAACACAGCCATGGGGTGTCAGGGAAGCCCAGCAGGCAGAAGAAACTCTGGAGCTGCCCCTGGACCAAATGAAGAAGGGAGGAACAAAGCATGGGAGTGGGCATTAAAGGCAAAGTCCAGAGCGGGGCAAGCAGGGCCCATTAGAACTGCAAGTGGTTAAGTGTGGGGGAAGATGAAGCTGCAGAAATAGGCCACAGCCATAAAGCACCTGGATTTTATTCTGAGGTCCATGGGAAGTTATTAATGAATGATTGATGAAGCAGAAGAGCGATGTGGTCAGATCTGCATATAAGACTGTGCTCCAGAGTAGAGAATGGATTAGAGAAGCAGCCACAGTGGGAGTAGGAGTGATTGGGAGAGATGATGTTTGCCTGCACTAAAGAAGTAATGGGAATAGATGACAATGGATGGATTTGAGAGCCAGTAAAGAGGTAGGACCAAAAGGAATTAGTGATTAATTAGATGCTAGCAAGAGAATGATGGAGTAGTCATGGATAATTCTCTGGTTTTTAACTTGGACACCTTGGGTGAATGAGAACGACGATTGGGAACAGGCTTAGAGAAGCAGAGGATGAATTCCGATTGGGGCAGACTGCACTTGAGTTTTCTCTGGAATACCCACGTGGAGATTTTTAGTTGGCAGTTGGATATACACATGGATCTGAAGTTCAGAAGGAAGATCTAGGATGTAAACATAAATGTGGGGGTCTTTGCTTATGAATGGTAATTGATTCCTAGAAGTGGATGAGATCACTGAGGGAAGGTGTGGAGAATAAGGAGAAAGACAGCCAAAGACAGAACTCTGGGAGAACATTCAAATAACAAGCATTTTTTAAGGGAGTGAATAAAGGAATAAGTGATGATTTAGAAGAAGGAATCCCTTCTAGAGCTTCCCAAATACTGCTACCAAATCAGCTGGCTATCCTATTTGTGCCTGAGGCAAAGCCTGCTTTTTGGCTTCTCAAATGGAGAATATGTTACTAAACCAAAGATGGAAAATAGGGCAACATCATATACAGAAAGCATATCTTCTGGGCTTTTTTCAGATATGTATGTGGATACTCTACTCCTGAGGCTCTATTGGTAAACAGATCATAGCAGCCTCTTGTTAGTCTGCATCAAGAAACACTTAATAATTTAAAAAAAGAAAAAAATACTTCGAAAGATGTATGTTTAAAATATAATATGAAATGTATTAGAAGTCATTTGATGATCATCTGATGTTGTTCAGATCATCCAGATAATCTTTCTAGCCTGCCTGATTACTGGCCCTTTGCTTGGCTGTTGGCTTTGGCACCAAGTATACAAACTCAGCCAGTTGGAATACACCTGCAAAATGTTTCTCAAATATTCCTTTCTGTGGATAAATTTGTCAGTTTATGTAGTTTGTATAGATTATTTGTCTATGCTAAGAACTATCCCCTGACTGATAACATACTTGTTTTTCAGCCCACTAATATTCTATAAACTATTGAGAGTTCCCAGGCTTCACTATTACCTTGAAATATTGAAGATACTGAAAATACCTTCATTATTGAAGATATTTTGACTCACTGCAATAAAATTACAGTTCTGCAACTTGTAATTAAACTTTGATTTATTTGAACAATGGAAGAAAAAGAGAACAAAACTATTAAACCATCAGGTCAACTGGTCATTTGAGAATTTGTACACTCATCTTCTCTTCTTTCATGTGTACCTAGATTTGATAGAAGTGAGGATAGTTTGGTTTAAATGGAAAGCGTGCCCAAGCAACATTTCTAGACAAGTTAACTTTTACCAGATAATTTTCCTAGAGTCAAATCATAACAAATGCATCTCCTAGATAACAACTTAGTTTTTGTGCTTTAAGTTTTTATGTTGCTATTTCCTTTCCTTTAGAACAGGACATTTCAAATTTTTACATGTATAAGCAAACGAGTTATTTGATGGGCTGCTCTATTTATTTTCCCAGAGTTTTATATAGCTTCTGTCTTAGTATAAGCCAAAGGGAATTTGTGGTTTCTGAGATCAGAAATTCAACTGCTTTCTAAAACTAAAGGATGAATTAGTGCTTAAGTTAGCTATTTGACACCCAATCTTTGTTTCTAATGGTACTTAAATGTTTTATTGGCACTTCCACTATTTTATTATAATAACATATCAATTAAATAATAACATGCCTCTCCTAGAAAAGACAAAAAGGATAATTTTGGAACCTCTACTATATATTCTCATAAGTCTTGCTTTAAAAATATATATATCTTATTCCATTTTACCTCCAAAGAAAAAACATAGGACATGGAAAAACCTTTCCTCCCATCTAGTGGCTGGAAAATATATAAATGTCCTCTATGTGTTTCCTGGAATTCCAGGCATTAGGGATTGTTTGGCAGATTATATCTAATTGTTCTCTCAGTTAAGAAAAATAAGTTATAAAATCTTTAGCAAAGCCAAACTCAATGGCAAAATATATATCTATAGTGATTCACTAACTAACTTCCCTTTCACCAATAACATACTCCTCAGTAGAAAGATTGTGGTTCTTCTTAATTCATTAATCTGAACATACCATAGAAAAGAAAGGTAGTATGTCTCCACTACCTGAAACTGGGACTTAAATTACATTTGCCTCTAAAGCAATCAGTGTCCCAGATCTCTCCTGAACCTTAATTGCTCCTTGTTGGCCCCACACCTTGACAAGCCTTCTCTCAAGAACTGGATGTGTTGAATTCACTGGAGAAAGCCAAGAAACTGTCCCAGAAACTGGCTGCCTCCAAGGGAATCTTAGCTCCTCAAATTTGGAATACTAGACTCTGATACTGGCAGCAAGGCCTCTGTGCAGGGCCAAACCAGCCCACAGGAAAGCAGGTTTGGATCCGTTATGCAGCTTGAGGGATTAATGCTTGGTCTACCTGTCTAATATATGTCTTGTGCAGATGTCAAAATCTCTGCTGAATTGTGTCTCTCTCTGGTGATTCTCACAGATTCAAAGAATGAATTTTGTGTGCAGTCAGCAAAGTTCTGAGTGCTCCAGGAAGAAGAGGAAGGTCAGTGAACCAGAGAAGGTCTTCGTCCCTAACAGAAAATGAAAGCTAGATAATTCTTGTTACATTTATTTTAAAATAAGTTTATTTTGTAAAAACATGCATGAATTGTCTTAGCAGGAAAGTAAATTCCTGTTTCCAAAACCTTTTTCTAAGTTTTTTGCTCAACTTTCTTTTGTCAGTTTACTAAGTGCTAAATTACTAAATGAGTTCACTTTGCCACAAGGAAACAAGGTCAATAGAGCTGCCTTGGAATAGCATTACTTCAAAGCTGGGTTAGAGATGAGGCACCTTTTATATTATATTTGTAAAAGAACCACAGTAGTTATTTTGGAAAGAAGCTGTTTTCTCAAAGGAAAGAAGGATTTTTTTTTTCATAATTAAACTCTTCAGGTATTTAGACTCCTGCGAAATGTTTTAACTTGTTGTAACCTGTGTACTGGAATCCTTCTCTAGCTGTATTAAATATTCCCACAGAGTTGCATAGGATGTGTGTGGAGGTGCTTATCCAGGTGTGATTTATGTGTTAACCTCAGTCACAAGGTTGATCAGCTAATTGTGGGACCAAAATGTGCTTTCCCTCAACTCTGGGCTCAGGCCCTGTTCTGTTAGACAATCCAAAACAGGGAACATGCTGCAATTCAGGAGACTGGCACTCTTCTTAAGACCTATATTAAATATTTCCCAACAATCACTTCAGTTTATCAGTCTGTAACCTGCAAATGATGCTATTAGTTCCTTCGTTATTCTGAAAGAATTTTGATAGACTTAATTAATGATTAGTATGAAATGAATAATAAATGATTTAAAGTGTTATTTCTATTATTTATATAACGTTAGATTTAGTAACTTATGAAGTGAGGTTTAGTAATTTAATTTAAATGGATGAGACCAATAAGTTAAATGTTAAGTGTGTGACTTATGGTTAAATAAAATAAAAATACAAGATTTTTTTTTTTGCTCATCTTATTTCCCACAGAAAGGAAAAATTTCTTTGTTTACATCAGTGTTTCTTCAAACGTAAACTGTAGTGAGATCATCAATACCTGGAGTGCTTGTTAAAATATGGATTACTAGGCCTGCCTCATTTCTACTAAATCCAACCCTCAGGTTCAGGCACTGTGGAAAACTTTCCAGATTCTAACACACACACACACACATACACAAAATGGAGAACCAGCAACCTCTGACCCAGACTAAGGTGAATCTCTGTAGGAAAATCCCAGGGAGCCTGCCTGTTCAGCACTGCCCCTTGCCAGAGTCTCAGCCATTCCTGACTATCTAGGGCAGCCTACCAAACTGGGGCCTTAAATAGGGCTGTAGCACAGGGGCCTGCCAGCGAGAAGGAGCATTTTCCCTTCTTTTAGTGTATTAAGTGGACTCATGAAAGCCTGCTCTACCCCTGAAAAGAGGGGAATGGTATTGGATTTATTATATCCTTGATAGAATTATAGACTGAGTCACTATAATTTCTTTTAAGAGAATCACATAAAGAGATTAGCTGCCTAGTAGAGGAATTAGGTTTGTATCTCTCCAGAGAGAAGATGTAAGAGCAAATTGGTAAAGACTACAGAAGATCAATTTGGCTCAGTATAAAGAGGAGCTTTTTTTTGGAGATGGGGTCTCACTCTGTTGCCCAGGCTGAAGTGCAATGGCATGATCTCAGCTCACTGCAACCTTGACCTCCCAGGTTCAAGTGATCCTCTCACCTCAACCTCTGGACTAGCTGGGACTGCAAGTGTGTGCCACCACTCCTGGCTAATTTTTGTATCTTTTGTAAAGATGGGGTTTCACCATGTTGCCCAGGCTGGTCTTGAACTCCTGACTTCAAGCAATCCACCCACCTCAGCCTCCCAAAGCGCTGGAATTTCAAGCATGAACCACCACACCCAGCCCAGGAGGAGCTTTTTAACTCTACAGTTGTCAGTTGTCAACATTTTGAAATGGACTACCTTGTGAGTTGGTGAGCTTGTCTTCACTGCAAGTGTTTGATCACAGAGGAGCTTGACAAAAACTCTATAAAAGACTCTCAAAGCGAATTAGCAGTACTTAGTAATTAGTCAATCTGCATTTCAAAAGGAACTATTTTGCTTCAAGGGGAATTGAGCTTATAATTTGTATTTGTGATTGTCTTAAACTTAGCCTAAGGTTGACAGATCCTTTAAGTCAAAGTCTCAAATTTGAATCTGTCTAGAAAATTTCTTTTTGTTTTTTTCTTGAGCTAGAGTCTCACTCTGTCACCCAGGCTGGAGTGCAGTGTCATGATCTTGGCTCACTGCAACCTCTGCCTCCTGGGTTCAAGCAATTCTCCTGCCTCAGCCTCCTGAGTATCTGGGATTACAGGTGTCTGCCACTGCGCTTGGCTAATTTTTGTAGTTTTTAGTAGAGACTGGGTTTCACCATCTTGGCCAGGCAGGTCTTGAACTCCTGACCTCATGATCCACCTGCCTCAGCCTCCCAAAGTGCTAGGATTACAGGCATGAGCTTCCAAGCCCAGCAAAAAATTTCTATAGTGATTTTATTATCTCTATTAACAACTCTTTCCCCAACAGAACAGTCTTTATCACTGCTAGTAGGTGGACTGTGTGTTTTTGAGGCAGTGTGTATGCAAGGCAACAGAGAAGTTTCTGGGCCTGTGCCCTTGGCTGGACACATGGAGAAGGAGATCTGTTATCAAGAGAATCTGAGAACCATGAAAATGTGAACTATCTGATTTTACACAGTGGAGTTCAAATATGCAACCAGCTACAATATTGGAATGTATTCGGTTCTATCTAGTGAATGATTTATTAGAAGGAAAGAAATCTTTTCTCTAGGCTGTTCATTTTGGTCCTTAATTGTAATGGGGTAAATAAGCATAAGTGCATCAAGGAGCTGACACTTCAGTAAAGAGAATGAAAACAGGCCCCACGCTGGGATGCCTGAGCTGTACTAGACACTTCCCTCACCCTGACTGTGCTTGGTTCATCAGTGTGATCACAAAGATTAGATGATGATAATTGGAAACTGAGACATTATTAAATAAAAAGTTACGCAGGGGAAATTTTAATTTGGCTGTTTGGGGTTTTTCTGTCTTTACAGAAATTTGGTCTAGCTGGAAAGACATAGGTTAGGCTCATGATTGCCTCCAGCCTTTGAAGCCAGGTACCGAAACCACACCTTCATTTCCCCTCTTGCAGGTCCCCCTGCTGTCTGGGTTCTTTCATTATCCAGCTCACCTCTGCCAGGAAGAGGCTGGAAATGTTCATCAGTGTCAAAGTTGCATTCACATTAAGTTCAGAGTTGTGTGTGTATTCTTAAAATTCTACTAACCATTAGAGCCAATTTTAATGTATCTTAAAAGTGTCAATTTATGGTTTCAAACCCAACAGTATTGGATATTCAGGGACTTCCACAGAATCTTATAATAAAAAAATTCTCAGTTAGAATCATCATCATTTAGAAAGAGGTCCCAAATAATAAAATGAAACTGAACACATTATGCTTGTAAGAATTAAGTCCGCCTGTAATCCCAGCACTTTGAGAGGTTGAGGCTGGCGGATCATAAGGTCAAGAGATCAAGACCATCCTGGCCAACATGGTGAAACCCTGTCTCTACTAAAAAATACAAAAATTAGCTGGGCATGGTGGCGTGTGCCTGTAGTCCCAGCTACTCGGGAGGCTGAGGCAGGAGAATTGCTTGAACCCAGGAGGCGGAGATTGCAGTGAGCCGAGATTGCGCCACTGCACTCCAGCCTAGTGCCTGGCAACAGAGCATGACTCTGTCTCAAAAAAAAAACAAACAAAAAAAGAGTTAAGTCAAGGTCTGCTACAGTGTATGATTCCAGATTCCATACAAGTGAGAAAATGCCCAAATGTATCCTCTTTAGACATTTTTAGTTTGTTTAAAGGAAAAAAAAAGTAATATTTTCTGAATGTGACTGTGTGATTTGTGTACTAAGGTCCTGGCTGAGACTTGATATATAATTTCCAGTTTTGATAGAGGAGGAGGACACCATTGTCTTGGTTAAAAAGAAAAAAATTTTTAATGGGCTCTTGGGTTATCCATTGGTAAAGTCAAATTCCTATTTAGAAATGCCAAGACTTGAGGTCCTAAGGAGCTAATCTGCTCATATAATATCCCTTTGGGTGCACAACATCTCTGCAAATAGACTTTCACCTTCTGGGAGGAGCAAATTCAGTCTTATAGTAGGTGGTGGCTCACAGGTACCAATGGCTATGTGAAGGGCTATCGTAAACTGTTCCCTGCAACCTGGCTGGAAGTTGCACATGAGATTTGCTCAACAGAGGATGTTGAGAAAGGGATTGGCTAGCATTTCTGGTAATAGGCTGATTTACTCAGCTTCAGGACTTTTTCCTGTGTTATAATTCCATCATGTTATTCCAGAGCTTTTAGTAGTAAAGTCTCATTACACTTTTATTTTATTTTATTTTGAGACGGTCTTACTCTGTCACCCAGGCTGGAGTATAGTGGCTTGATTATGGCTCACTACAGCCTTGACCTCCCAGGCTCAAGTGATCCTCCCATCTCAGCCTCCCAGGTAAACTGCCCTGCACACGTATAGTCACTACTCAACAGATGTTCATCATGATTGCTGCTTTTTAACTCTTAGCATGTCCACTTCGTCTCTAGGAGCTTAGGATTCTTTCTTTTCTCTTTTCTTTCTTTTCCTTTCCTTTCCTTTTTCTTTTTTTGACAAGGTTTCACTCTATCACCCAGGCTGGAGTGCAGTGGAACAATTTTGGCTCATTACAGCTTCAACTTCCCAGGCTCAAGCAATCCTTCCACCTCAGCTTCCTCCTAAGTAGCTGGGACTACAGGCATGTGCTGCTACACCAGGCTAATTTTTTTTTTTTTTTTTGGTAGAGATGGGGTTTTGTCATGTTGCCCAGGCTGGTCTTGAACTCCTGGGCTCAAGCTGTCTGCCCACCAAAAGTGCTGGGATTACAGGTGTGAGCCACCACACCTGGCCTTAGGAGCTTGGGATTTCTACGCTGCATTTTGCCTACCCAGGGCTTCTACATAAACATCCTGTCCAAGCCTAGGGCCAGCACTTGAGCCATGCTTCCAATTGTCTTTGTTCTCAGAACCCTCCCCACTCCTTTCCCTAAATTGAAACTCCCTTTCCTTCAAGATAGTTCAATGGGAGAGAAGCATCAGATAAAGCTTAATATGCTGCCCTCCCACATTTGCATTTTAAAACAGAAGCTTATTAATAAGAAAAATGAATCTCACCTAGGGATTGTGGTATGAGAACAGACTGAATAAGCAAGGAAGAAGGAAGTTTAAGGGGAACTTTGTAGCTGCCTTTAAATTTATGAAAGGCTGTAATAAAATGCAGGATCAGACACATTCTGGGTTGTTCCAAAGCATAGAACATAAACCCAATGGGAGGACACCCCAAGAATGCAGATTTGGCCTCAACATATTAAAGAATTTTTCTTCCATGCTCTAGCAAATTGCCTTGCACATGGAAGGCAATCAACATTTCACTGTTTTTGTTAGCAATTAAAACTGTCAGATAGTGACTGCTTCTGGCTGTAATGAGTTCCTTATCACTAGAAGTGTTCAGGAGTAGTTGTCCATTTGGATAAGAATTGAACTAACTGAATAATCTCTTCCGGCTATAAAACTCAGTGACATTTCTATAAATCGTTGAATTTCAACAGAGATTTTTAGAGCAAAGGAACATTTTATCAATACTTTTTCCAAAAGGCAGGAAAGTAGTTAAAATTGAGGGTTCTGGAGTTAGACATTATCTGGGTTCAAACCCTGGTCATCCTACTTACTAGCTGTGTGACTCTAAGGAAGTTACTTGCTATCTCTGTACATCGATTTCCTTATCTGTGAAATGGGGGCAATACTAGTGTCTTTCTCACAGAGTTATTGTGAGAACTCAATCAGTTAATACAGAAAAAGCATTTAGAAGAATAGCTGGCACATAGAAAGTTAATGTTCAATAAACATTAGTTATGAGTTATCATCTGATACCCTTGCCACTTCTACAGCTTTTTACGTCTTTTCAGTATGTGGAAGGAGGTCCTTTGTAGCATAATTGACCCTGACCTTGTTTTTTTTCCTAAATCAGATACCAGCCATGGCCACTGTGATTAACCAATGGACTTTCTATCTCCTAAAAGCAAGCTTTAAAGCTAAACAAGCAGACAGGGCTGGTGACATGCAGTTTATGAAGGATCTGCCAATGAAACACAATCATGGCTGTGGACACCCTAACCCTGCTATGCACCTGGCAGGTGATAGATAACCAGTAAATATTTGTTGAATGAGCTGGGTGCAGTGGTGTGTGTCTGTTATTCCAGCTACTCAAAAGGCTGAGGCGGGAGGATCACTTGAGCCCAAGAGTTTGAGACCAGCCTGGGTAACACAGCAAGGCTACATCTCTAAAAAATAAACAAATAAATAAAAATAAAATATTTCTAGAATGAATAGATTAACTTTGTAGGGTTTCATTTTTCCCTACATTTTATTTATTTGTTTTTGATTAGGTAATACATTCACATGATTTAAAATTCAAAAGGAACAAAAGGATATATAAAGAAAAACCTCCCTCCCACCCAGTCCCTCAGCCATCCAGTTCCCTTCCCCCTAGGTAGCTAACATAACCTGTTTCTCATATGTCTTTCCAGAGCTATTTTAGGCATAAATAAGTAAACATACTTGCTTACGCACATTTATTTCTTTCCCTCCTTTTTAAACAAATGGCTCATATACTGTTCTAGGCATGATTATTGAAGTAGCCTCAGAAATGGGAGTGAGTATGGGCATGCCAAGGAGGAATTAAAGAAAGAGCTCAGGGACAGAAAAATCAACCAGGAGACTATTGCATTAATACAGATGTAAGGTGATTAGATCCTGGACTAGTATATTAAATGGGATAATCAGGGAAAGCATTGTTTAAATGTTTTTTAGCTTACACTAGAGTAACCACTGTAATGATCAACAGATAGAGTATTTCTGTGACCCCAGAAGTTCCCTTGTGTCCCTTTGCAGCCAGCCTACCCTCCCCAAGCCCAGGCACCCAGTCCTCTGCTTTGTCAGAGTTTTTCAGCTTTTGTGTTACAGGCCTCCATGCCCTCCATGCCCATGCTCAGCAGAGTTAATCACAATATCAGTCAATGTCAATGGCACTTACTCAAGGCCAGACACTCCACTAAGCACCTACATGTGCTCATTCATTGAATTCTCTTTACCAATTGAAGCAGGTACTGCTTTTATCTGAATTTTGGATAAGATACAGAGAAGTTAAATCACTTGTTGAAGGTCACACAGTTAGTACATAGCAAAGCCAGAATTTTGAACCCAGAGAAATCTGCTTCCAGAGACCATATGTAAAAATAATATAAGAAAATATTCAGACCCCAACAGAAAGACTTCACTACTATTCATCAAGATTCAAAGGGAAGACCAATCCTTAGTAGACTGATATAGAAGGAACTTGTCCAGAAGCCTTCAAGTGTGCTTTTTTTTTTTTTCAAATTTGCTTTTAACTTGTCAGTTAAAAGAAAGCCAGTAGCCTTTCTTTATAGGCATTAGCCAGTGGGCAGAGTTTCACTTTATTCCCCTGCCTTCAATGTGCACACCCCCATGATGTGTTCTTCTAAGAAATTATAACATTTAGAACTATCTCTTTATGTTAAAGAGCTGGTGTGGTCAGGGCATTACTGAGAATGACAACTATCTCTGCCTATCTGTGGGTCCCAGAATATGCATGTCATTCTGAAACCACAAGGAATGCGGTTAAATCCTCTAGTCACATCTCTCAACAAAGATTTATCTGTTTCACTGTTGTCTCCAAAGACCTTTTTTCCTGGACTAAGATGTTAATTCACAGTGATGTCTACTAATGGGTCTTCCCTAAAGAGGAGCCTATTAAAGGAATTAATTACATTACATGTTCAGAAACTTCCCAGGATAATGAAATGACTCCCTAGCTGAAATAGTATGAGAAGGAAACCATTGAACTAAATCATAATGGAGACAAGTTTCCATAAAGTGAAATGCAAGTTTGCTAATGTAACTGTAGACTATGAGAAACAGGAGAGTGAAAATGCTAATAATGAAACCACTTTTTTACTCACTGATGGAGTTTTAATAGATATAGATCATCTTTTTCCAAACATTTCAAGTTATTCATTATTACCTTGTATTTGAGGCCTAAGTTTGCCACTTACTAACATTGCCAATTAACCTTAAAATGCAATTTTAATGTTTTGGGTTTTTTGTTAAATAAGAAAGTCGTTATCCTGAGTCAACATAGAATAAAAGAAAATGGACTTAGGTTGCATTCGATGGCATTCGAATTCCAGAGGAGGTGGTAGAATGATCTATTCTGGAAATCTAGGTTGGTTTCGACACAGTGCTGCCTAAAGCTTGGGGAGTAGATTAGATGACTTTCTGCTCTCTTATTCCTCTGTATGATCCATTTTCACACTGTGCAAATCTACAGAAATGATAATAGCAGAAGAAAAAGATAATAGCAGGTTAATTGTGGTGCTAGGGATTGTGCTGGCAACGGGCAAACTACCAATTCATTGATTTCTAGGTAGATTGGGGACAGTGGTGCAGGGCAGGGTAACATGGAATATTCATTAGAGTCAAAGTCTGGATTGTAGTCTTAATCTTGGTTCTCCCTTTGTTTCTGGACAAGTCTCTTAGTTCTCTATTCCTCTGTTTCTTTAGCTGCCAAATGTGGATGGTGAACCTGTCTTTCCACCTAGGGTTTTAACAACCAGGAGGTAGAAGCAGTGGGTTATGACAGTCTACTCTAAATCTGGCACAGTACCTGGGCTCTGAGATAGTTTGGAGGTGGAATGGAGGGTTGGTTCCCTTGAGGGACCAACCCATTCATCATCAGTGGTTCTAGAGAGATCTTGATCCCAGGAACCAGGAGAGCCTAGCCCAGTTCTCTGGCCCCTCCTCCAGGCATTTGGGTTACTGTTGAGCAAAAGGGAGCTTTATCAGAACCTAGTCTATGCTTAACTGAAACTTGGGCTTTAGTCAGAAACAACTCAGCCTTCATAATAAGACTCACGGGGAAGTTGTTTGTATTAATGATTATAGTATATAAAGCAATCATTTGCATGGTATGAACTCTTTCACAGATTATGGTGATAATACACTATGTAGAGAGGCAGAAAAGTTAGAGTTTGCAAGATAATAAAACACCTTTCAATATCTTGCTATTGCTTAGATTTCAAGTACTTCTTAAAATGGATAAGCTAAATAAACTCTAACATAGTTCTGGCTAAAAGTCATAGTCTAACAGTTCTGATGGAAACTGTTAAACCAATTCTGTAACCAAAAAGATAAACAGCTTAAAACTGCCAGGTATCAGTATTATTGTAATATTCCCTTTATCAAAAACCTATAACTGAAATTTATAGGTAACAGTTTACAGTAAGCAGCAGGTACCTGGAAACTTGTCAGTTAAGATTTCCCTTTATTGAAGAACCTCTGCTGTAAGCTTTTCAGCCCTCTAAAGCCAGTAAAATTAAAAAAAAAAAAGCAAACTTTCACAATTAGTTTCTAAGGAAATTATGTAAAGGTCATGATACTAAGAGAAAAGCTTTAAATTGTCGTTTCCAATAGGACATAAGCCTCCTAAGAAAAAAACAACCTTGTGTGTTTTTCTTTTAGGGGGAGGCATATATAAATAACAATCAAAAATCTTTTTCTTGATTTAATTTTAAAGGAGATAGTTAACTGAATCACTTTAAAATGACTTCCTGCTGCTCCCCCAACCCCCTCAAAATTGAGAATACAACAAATATTTGCATAGGTTTATTATTCACATGCAATCATGAATAATTCACTTTGTACAGACAGCTGGGTAAACAAGAGATTTGGAGTTTCCTTTTTCTAGAATATTTTTCCATTGGCTGAAAGGAAACAGTATCAGTGGTGATTTTATATGATTTTCAGTGCCATCTCGTCTTCTCTCCCCTGGGTAGGAGACCCCTCCTCCCTTCTGTTCTTTTTTTTTTTTTTCAGTTTACTTATTTCTGTTAGTTTTTGGTTTACACCTCACCAACATAACATTTTTTATTACAAAATGAAAAAATAGCTCAGTCATTTAGTTTTTTTAGTCTGCGAGACAACAAAGTGTATGTTTCTCACTTTCCACAATATTAGAGTTTTTTTAAAACTGTGGGTTTGCTTTCGTGTGAAGACCCTCTTACCGATGGAAAAAGATCCTTCAGAACTCGCCTCATCATTACCACCTTCATCTTTTACTATCAGTCATTAACAATTTCCCAATTATTTGACAGTCTGCCACAAAGCTGGTTCTCATTTCCCTCTGCTCCTCCCAGGCCTACGTGAGGAAGTGGAGCATGTATCACTGAAAACAGGTTTAACCAAGGCATTTCCACTCCTGGGCAAGGGGGCCTAATTTACCAAAGGTCAAGGATCCTTCCAGTTCTGTGAACGTCATTAATCAAACTGTGATAGTATAACCTGTGGTTTAGGAGACAATAAGGCTTGCCATAATTCATCTATGACCAAACGAGGGGTTGAGGGTCGGTGTTGGGGGGGTCATAGTATATCTCTGGGAAATCCTTGCTCTTTGTCGTGGCCTGGCAAGTAAGAATTTTCACCACCCACCAAATGTCAAGCATCCACCCTGACTATTGAGGACAAACATTGGCTTTGGGATGTATGTGTCCTCTATTCAGCAACACATGTAATAAAATGTGAATGTGACAGAATGGCAAGTAGCATTCTAGAGAAAATTAACCATAATTTGACTAAATTAAAAATTAATGTTTTCTTCATTTAACATTTAGGGCTTACTATATGCTAGATGTGTTCTAAGCACTGCATACATATTAACTCTTTAATTCCCATAACAACCCTTTGAGATAGATACAATCCTTATCCTCATTTTACAGATATGGAAACTAAGGCACAGAGAAATTAAGTAACAGGAAGTGGTCAAGCGAGGATTTGAAACAGGCAGCCTGACTCCAAAGTCTGTGCTTTTAACCACCATGCTTTGCTATGAGTATAATACTTGTTTATGGTAAAAAGTATGGCAAAATAAGAAAAGCACAAAGAAGAAAAAAATTACCCATAGTCCCACCCTCTTCTTTAGTATATTTCCTTTGTGTGTGCCTGTGCGTGTGTATTTTTTTTTGTTTTTTTCAATTAACTATACTTTGTGAATATTGTGCCATAGAAGATATTGATTTGATTGAACATTTAGATCATTTTCTTAGTCTACTGTGTTAAGTACTGGGCCAGCTAAGTTTGGAAGCACTTATGATTGGTGGAATGGAGGGGGCTAGGGGGCTGCTGATTTAGCAGATGCCTTATTTCCCTAAGCCAAAGAGCTGCCCTGAAAATGGGCCAAATATAATTTCTTTTAAGCAAGCTGAAAAAAGTGTTTCAGCCTAGGAGCATACCATGACTCTTCCCTTCAAAGCATTTCATTTACATTCACGTTATAATGTTCAGTTTTCTTAGGGGCAAGGTAGCAGGGGCAGTCGGGGCGGCAGCAGGGAGTGGGTGTGAGTCTTAATGCAAAGAGAAATGTAGGCTAGTCAACAGGAAACCCAAAGTGCTTGATACAGCACAGTGACCTCTAATTGTACCCTGGCATGGCTGCTTTCTCTTTCTTTGATAGGGGTTGCAAAAATATAATAAATATAAGAATATATATTTCAAAAAAACATTTATCTGGTAAACAAAACTTGTTATATGCCAAGACAGTAAGCATCTCTGAAGCCAAGACAGTAGTGGTCATTGCTCTAGCCAGCTACAGCTTTTGGCCAAGTCACATGCCATCCTGTCAACAGCCAAAGAGGTAAACAGCATAGATATGTGCTGACCTAACCTCAAAAACTCTCAGGAGCACAGGGAAATTGGCTTGAAAAGACTCTCTTTTTTTCCTCCTTATTAATTGAATTTCTGTCTCTAATTAAAGAGGCAGAAACAGAAAACAATATTCAAAAGGGAAAGTCAAAGAATAATCCCCGTCTCTGGAAAAAAAAAAATCATTGAATCATTAGAAACATGGCTGCATTGATTCTCACTCGGTCCCTGAGCTGTTTACCCATTTTCAGGTGAGGAAGTGAAGAGGAGGGCCAAGGGCCAACATTTTCAAAGGGCTCTCTCTGGGAATTACTTTCATATGTACATAAATTTCCACAATAAGTATCTTCTGAAGTTTGTATGTAACTGAATTGTTCTTTCAAGCTTCTTATCCAATGTTCTAACTTGAGTTGTGCTACCAGAAAATCAGTGTAGCTTAATTGCTAAGTCAAAGTTGGCTTCTTTTGAAAATCAAAACTCACTAACTTGAGCCCCTAAATTCACCCCACCTCCTTATTTTTTCCTTTAAAATGCCTTTTTTCCTACTTCCCACAGTCACTGGTCTTAGGTCCCCTTGTAGCCATTGCAGGCAGCTGCCATTTGAAATTTTAAAAATGAAATTTGGGCTGGGTGCGGTGGCTCATGCTTGTAATCCCAGGACTTTAGGAGGCCAAAGAGGGCAGATTGCTTGAGCCCTGGAGTTTGAGACCAGCCTGGGCAACATGGTGAAACCCTGTCTCTACAGAAAAATATAAAAATTAGCCTGTAGTCCCAGCTACTCAACTGGGAGGATCACTTGAGTCCAGGAGTTCAATGCTGCAGTGAGCTGTGATCGTGCCTGAGTGACACAGCAAGACCCTGCCTCAAAACAAAGGTTTTTTTCTTTACCCCTAAACTAAGGTCACATCTCTTTCTGTTTCCAGTATTTTGAAAACTAGTTCTAACTCTTTCTAAGTCTTCGCTTCCAGTCTTGGGGGAATGACAAGGCATTGGGACAGGAAACTAATAAGCCCTTCCAACCAACAACCTACTAGCTGTTGAAGGTTACCACTTCATCCAGATTCCAAAGAGACTCCTTCAAGGGAAGATTTGGGGAGCAGTGAAGTACTAAGGACCAGACTAACAATCTTTCTCCAGAGAAGGCTTCAGTAGGTAGTAACTAGAACTCAGGCTAATATATTATATTAAAACTCACCATTACAGAGGACTTACAAATTCTAATGCATATAATCACATTGAAGTTTCATCATTATCTCCTGGGGGTGGGGAGTGGGTGAGTAGCAACTATTGTACATAGCCTGTGTTGGCTGCCCCAGATCTCACAGTTTATGGAGGACCTGCTCTGAGTGCACCTGTACCACGTACATGGCACCTGTATCATGGCCTTGGTCCCTCCTTGCCTTGAGTCTTCCTCACTCCTTGCCCAGCTCTGCTATAGTGCCTTATACTGCAGTCAAAAGCTGTTTTTCTCCAAGACATACTGATCAGTTAGCTTAAGCTGTAAACGTTTGGTTTTGGTGTCCCTCTACCCAAAGAGGAGTCTTCAGGGCTCCTCTCCTGACACCCTGCTTCCTGCTGTTCCTGCCCTCTCACGCCATGCTTCCTATCTCCCAGGACGCCCTGCGGCCACACCCCACCCAGGCCTGCTGTCTTGGAAAACCTCTCATGACTTGAGCTTGCATCTTTTCTCCCACAATTAAACTCACTTGCCCTACATCTCCTCTCTCTAAGTCCTACTGGGAGTCCAATTTGTGCTAAGAGACTACTAGCTGGCAATGGTATACTATTCTAATACCACAGTCCCCTCAGGACCACTTATTAGCCATGTGGGCTTGGGTGAGCAATTCAGCGCCCTCTGAGATTCACCTGTGAAATGGGGATAATAATTCTTTACAAGTGAGGACCAAGTGAAATCATTTGGAATGCTATATATATATCACCTGAATTCCTTCTCTTCCCTCAACCCTCCCTTTCTCTTGTAAAGTAATTTCAGGGCACCATCTTCTGCTGCCTGGATTACTGCAGCAGCCTCTGGACCACAAAATTTTCTCTGCAGTTCAAGGACATTTCATTTCCCATCTTGCAGATGGTAAGACACATTTGCAAATCAGCTGGCTTCTGAATGTGGCTTCTAGACATTCAATCCCCCCAACTACTTTCATCTTACAACTTCAGCCACTACCCCCGGCATGGTTATCTCTTGCAGTTACCACTGTCATACCACCTTTGCCTGTCGATGGCACTGTGAAGTCCCCATTGGCGCCTGTTCATGCCTCTCAGCCTAACCCCTGCTAAGGAGCTGACAGGGGCAGCGTGCTCCAGTAATGTTGAAGCACTATTCTCATGGAGGCTCACCCAAGAGGGAAAGAAAAGCAGAAGGAAATGAGGGAAGGAAGGTGGAGGCTAGAAAGACACTTTGGAAACTGTGAAAGTGGCCCTGAGCTCACATGAAATACAAGCCAGCAAAAGTGTTGAGATTGGAAACTTTAATGTGGCCCTTTTGAGAGAACAGCTGTAGCGCTGCAATTTCCTAGAAATCTGGATGGACACATTTGAAGACAGGGAAGCACTGAATGGAAATAACTAGAAAAGAGGCTTCCTCCTGAGCTCTGAATGTCCTATCATAGAGGAGTTACAAGAATGAGCAAAGCTAAGAGCAGACTGAAAACCCACATGTTGTACATTTAAAGTGATAGCTGGGAACCCAGATTCTATTCTTAGTCAAAAAAAAAAAAAAAAAAAAAAAGCAGGGGAACATGCATGAATTGCTATGAGCAAGAAAGGCCAGCAAGGAAAGAGGGAAAAACAAGGGAGGAGAGGCCAGTGCCAGCTTTCAGGACTGACATTACAATGATTTTTCTTTCCCTGCTCTGAGAAGTTGATCTGGTGGTCCTAAGTTCCTGGCATTGGGCAATTTCCCAAAAGTTTGGGAAAGTTACTCATGAAGAAGCAGCCAACTCCAGACAGTTCGTCGGGAAATGAGGAGAGTCAGTGCCTGGGTGGTTTTCATACTAATCCAGGATTTATTAAAGCTCAGAAAGCAAGCAGCAGAGAAGGTTTTTATAATGAGACATTTTGCAAATAGAGTCATCAGCATTTTTTGATAGAAAAGAAAGTTTCTCTCTGATACTTTCTGAAGGAGGTGGCTGGCTTGGGAGGCTGGGAAGAGGAGGGGCCTCCTGTGAGTGCTGTGACATGTGGGGGACTCCAGCAGTGGGAGACTCTTTCCTTTCTGAGTTCTCTCCCCTCCAGGGTACAGAGTTTTTATTTGTAGGTGGGAGGAATTAGACTCAATGATCTAATAGAGCTGACTTTTTCCTCTCAATGTGGTATGATGTGGCATCAGTAGCTCTGCCAGATACTGATGCTACTAAGGGAACGTCAGTGCAGGTGGACTTCACGTTATTACATTGACTTCTTCCAAAGTTACATAGAAACTAAATTGTTTTAAATCTTCACAAGTAGTTAAAGAAGCCCTACTTGAAATATTTTGTAAATCTAAAAAACACTTCCAAAAATGTTTTGCTTGTAGAATTTTGATTGGTCTCCTTTGCTGCTGGAACATTCAGGATGTATAAATGTTACGTTTTAGATTAATAATCTGTCCATACCCACCTTGATTTTCCAGAATGTTCTATCAAACAGATTGGTTTCCCTTCATGTAAAAAAAAAAATCCAATAATTCTTCAGTTTCTTTGGGACTTTATAATTTTTTACTTAAAAAAAATTGTTATTTCCAAACACACTAGAAGACCACATCATCTAGCCCTTGAACACAGCATTGGCCGAAGTTTGAATGAGGAGCTAGGCCCACAGCATAAGTTGATGCTGATTGTCAGTGGTCAACTCAATATACATACCTTCTTGGAAATGGGTTTTGTGCAAGGCACTGGCTGGATATGATGAAAGGAAGGCCTGAGCCGTTCAAACGGCCCATTCGATGCAGCAGCAACAAGCCCTGAAGAGGAGTAGGGTTAACAAATACCAACAGGTTACCACATACCTCAGAGCAGAGAGAGAGGTCTGGCATGGTGAGGGAAAGCTTCAAGGAGGGAATGACTTTTGAGTTGGCTCTTGCGGGGAGGTCAGGGTTTGTATACATAGAGTCAGGCAGGAAGAGCATCTCCTACTAGGAGGGAAAGAGGAGTGACGGCTCAGAGGTTGAGGATTGAAGGGGGTTTGTTGACAGAAAATGGACAAGTGTGGCAGGAGTCCAGAAAGGAAATTCTGGAAAAGTTTCAGAACAAAGTTTGAATTAAGGGTTTGCAAACACTTATGCGAAAACAATAATTACTAAGAAGAGTCAAGCATGGGTGCACTAAGAACTAATCACTTCCTGTTTTTTATAAGGTTATTAGACTGGTAAACTAGACGATGTTGGCCAAGAGATTCTTGTGATTGGCTGGAATTTGGTCTTTTTCTAATGTAAAGTTTCTATGGTTCTGTGTAAGAGCAGAACTCAACTGTATTGAGTTCCATTATGCCACTCGTTGCAGCAAGGCATCTGTGATATTCTTGGTAAGGCTGTGGTCTGTGTAAATCAGCATTCATCCCCAGAGATGATGAATCAATGGCAGGATAGAGGATGGTTCCCGTACTATAACAGGGCTTGATGTTTGGCCCATTTCACTTTTCCATCTTCATTTCTGTTTGCCAATGACATAAGGAAACATACGGGCACACAGGATACATTATCAGAGTTCCAGATAATATGAAACTGGAAGAGATAAGTAAATGTATTAATTGATATATCAAAAAAGATCTTTTGGGGCTAGAATGATAGAGAAAAACAAGCAGATGAAATACAATAGTTATAAATACAAAATACTGTATCTAGGGTCAAAAAATCAACTTCTCGAAAAGCAGATGGAGAAATGTCTTAACCACAGTTGATGTGAAAAGAGACCGAGGCCTTTTAGTTTACCACAATATGGCCCTAACAGTGTAATGCGGCTTGGCAAAAAAAGGCGATATTTAGTAAACACATTGTGTCACTCTGTTCTTTAATTCAACAAGTCCTTATTTAGTCCCCTAATATGTGTCAGGCACAAAGTTGGGCAGTGAATACACCCTGGGAACAAGACAGAAAGAATCCCTCCCACACACAGCCTGTAGTTTAGTAGAGGAGAGAAACAACAGCAGAAAAAGTAAACACGTAATCATTAAACCTTGTGACAGGGGTCTGGAGGGACACAAATAAAAGTGGGGCAGGGTCAGGAGGGACCTGAATTTCATGAAAGTGGTCAGGGCAGGCCTTTCTGAGGAAGTGGTGTTTGAGCTGAGGCCATACAAAGAGGAAGGAGAGGCAGAGAGGCAGGACAGTGAGTGCATTGGCCCTGAGTCTGGAAGGAGCTTGATGTGTTTTTGGAACTGAAAGACCAATAAAGCTGGCCCCCACTGTGACTGCCAATGTCCACCATTCTCCTGTTCTTCAATAGCAATGGGGCTTCTGACACATGGCTGCTGGCTGTACTGTATTTCCCAGCTTCCCTTGCAGTTGAACATGGCCATGGGACTGAGTTCTCATGAGTGGAATGCTAATAAAGGATCTTTAGTGACAGCTGGGGCCCTTAAGAGGTGGGTGAAACCCCCCTTTTCACACTTTCCTTTTCTTGCTGGATACATCTTGGACTTGGTAGCAACCCAGCTTATACCAGAACACCACATGGGATAGCAGATCCCCAATCAGAAGGGGCCTGGGTCACTGAATGACTGAAGAGAATAGAGCCACTTGCCGGCCTGGATCACTCATGTCACCATCACTCACCACTTAAGATGGTTACTTGAGAGAAGAAAGATTCTATATTCTTTAAGCCACTGGAGTATTGTCACATCTCTTACCTAACCTATTATAGAAACAAAGGAGATGCTAGTGCCACCAATCAGTCCACATTTAGAGCGTTGCATTTAGTTCAAAGGGTCACGTTCTTAAAAGAGACATTGATCATTTGAAGCATGTCTAGGGAAAGGTAACAACAACATTTAGGAGTCTGAAAACCAAGTCAACAAAACGTCTGTTAAAGACATTACAGTTGTTTAGTCTGGAAAAGAGATTTCTCCAGGGTGACATGATAGCTGTCTTCAAACATTGAGTAAGAGGAATGAAACTGAATTGGGGTAGCTCAATGGGACCTATGGCTGGTTGGGATTTGTGATGAAGCAGATTCTCATTCAATATAGGGAAGAAGTGTCTAACAATGAGGGATGATTAGAAAAAGGCCAGATTGCTTTGAGCATCAGAGGCTTCTCCCTATCACTGCCTCCAGAGACTGGCTACCCACTTGTGAGGAGACGTTGCAGGGGTGATCTGATATCATGGTGGCAATGCTAGTGAATTCTAGGGTTTCATGTAGGAGAGGTGATAAATCATGCAGGTGAAGCCAGGTTACAAGGGGAATTGACTGTCAGTTTGGAGTGTATCCTGGAGCCAAGTAGCATCTTGAAGATTCCTGAGCAGAGTAGCAACATGATCAAACCAATCCGCTAGGAACATTGCTTTGGCCAACATGGGGTGGAAAAAGCCCTGATTTTTTTTTTTTTTTGAGATGGAGTTTAGCTCTTGTTGCCCAGGCTGGAGTGCAATGGCACGATATCAGCTCACTGCAACCTCTACCTCCCAGGTTCAAGTGATTCTACTGCCTTAGCCTCCCAAGTAGCTAAGATTATAGGCACGCACCATCACGCCTGGCTAATTTTGTGTTTTTAGTAGAGACGGGGGTTTCTCCATGTTGGTCAGGCTAGTCTCGAACTCCTGACCTGAGGTGATCCATCCACCAACCTCCCAAAGTGCTGGGATTACAGGCATGAGCCACCGCACCTGGCAAAAGTCCTGATTTTTATAGCCCGTGTTGGTCATTGGGGGCTTGTATTCCCTGAACCAGTAGCAATTTAAAGAAAACCAAGAGTAAACAACATTGATTTTCTTTATTCTTGAGATAATCAAAAAAATATTTATGGGCTAGCATTTTTTAACAATTTATCTTCCAAGATGAATCATCCTTTCATTTCAAGGAACTAAAAGTACTGGACACCCTAGTCTCATTCAGGCTTGTCTCATATCTGAACCGCTATGTCAGGGGCAAGACTGTCACACCTCCTCTCTCAGATAAGGACTCACAAAGAGAAGTGAGTTGTTCAAGGTCACAGTGAGTCAATGGCAGGGCAGGCTCTTTGAGGTCTCCCAGCTCTCAGGCCCATACACTGCCTTGTACCCATGCAAAGGGTACCTCAACTAGGAATGTCCCCCACATGCCAGAAGAAACCAACCTGAATGAACATCCTTTCTAAAGGTAGAAATTACCTGAGATAGTTAAGTCTTAACCAATCGCATTTTTTTGATGAGTAAACAGGCTTAGTGAGGTCACATGGGCAAAGGCCTACCTGAGACTTGAACACAGGCCTGGGGTTCCTTGTACTACATCTTACCATTCTATCTATCCATAAAATGGTAGACCCAGAAACACCCCACACGATCACCTGGAACCAACTAGGCTATCATCATCAGCTCCACTGTCTGGAAATATAAAGGCTCATATTGGCTTTGGCCACCAAAGAGAGGAAACATTCTGCAATCCTTAAAAACTCACGGCCGAGGGGGGCGGGGAGAACTGTTTGAGCCTTGTACTTACAAAGTCAAAAGGGAAAACATGTGTTTCACATTTGTCTTGGGATGGGAAAGAAAAACTTTTCCTTTCACTTAATCTTGGTTTAAACAAACAGAGAGACTGCCCTTTCTGTAAACTCACCGAATGTCAAATATTGTTCACTCGCATGGCATCGGCTTACTAAGCCACTACAGAGCCACTTTCCTCACGTAATCCCCTCAATCAGAAGGCCCTTCAACTTGAAGAGGGTCAGCCGAAATAATACACATTTCCTCTGATGACTGGACGAGAGTCAGCTGATGGAATCAGGTTTCCAAACCTATAACCCCTGGTTTCAGTCGGAGACTTGAGGCAATACTGCTTCAGTCGTGACTCAGGATTTTGTGAGTGAAAGCAAGCACGTCAAGTGATGTAAGAAAATTCCCCCATTCCTCTAACCCACTGCCTCCTTCTCCCTGGGGAATTCAGTCGGAGAGCATTGTGTTGGGGGTGCGGGAGAGACGGAGGTGTCATGTCACTGGGTGCTGAGCTGCCCGGCACGCCTCGTATCACCATTGCAGTGGCCAGCGTCATCACCATTGCAGTGGCCAGCCTCAGCGCTTGACAAAGGAAGTACTCAGTTACAATTACCTTCCTGTTGGCCAGCAGCTCAGATAATTGCTTTGCAATGTGTGTGAGAACCTCATAAATTAAACCAAGAAACAGAGGGGCCAGGTCTGGGCTGAAGGGAAGTGTCAAGTGGAGGAGGCAGTGATGCAAGTCTACCTTTGAAGTCACTTTGTTTGTGAAAAGTCTGCTGTGCTCTCTTAAGGAAACTCCACTGGAATGAGGTTTCTGTGCATGTGGGGTTTAGGGCTATTGTTTTTGGCTCTGACTTTCACCTCAAGCCCTAGCTAGGACATGCATAAATCCCGTAACAACAGCCTGACATGAAATTGCTCACCCTCTCATTGCATCAGGGGACTTTTACTCAGGTGGATTTTGAATGCCTCATTGTTTAATAGGACAGGAAGTTTACTCTCAATGTAAATGAGGAATCCTTCTTCTCCCCGCCTTACCTCCTTGGAAGATTGTTACAGAGGCCTGCCTTGTTGGCCCTAGTCTAGCTTCTGGTCTACCTCCTTCCATAAAAGCAGCTGCAGCCCAGCAGCAGCTGCCCAGTTTCTTTATCAGGGTAAGGCTTTTCTTAGGACCAAAGTTTTGGGGCAGGCTTTTCCCTAGAGGGGGTGCTGGGTGATGGGTTAAGTAAGGGCCACCCAGGGACAGGGTGGGGCTGGATGTGAAAAGGGTTGGATTTTCTCTTTTCAGTTTCTTCATTCGGATCTGGACCTAGGTTTGTTTATCATAGAGAGGGAAGCCCCTTCTCCAAACCTTACAATGCTTTTCTTCCTTGGGCTATATCACAAGGAAAAAGTAGGCGACTAGCCCACATGTAGGGTGTAAGGATAGGACTCTGAAGTCAAAATGTATCAGGCTAACCAGCACCAGAAAGAAGATGCCTAATTCAGAACTGTGACCCTACCCTCTGCTAGAGCAAATCTCTGAGAAGGATAGAAACTTCTAGAAAAATCCTTGTGGGTCCCCCACATTTCACACCACACTCTGTAGGCAAACCCTTTTTAAAAAGCACAGGTATAACCCTCTCAATCTTCTTCTGATGCCCCCAGCAACGAGATTGACTGAGAGATCTTCAAAGGGAGAATAGTCTCAAATACAACTACTTTAGCCAAAGGAAACCAGATGTGGACAACGAGGGAAACGACAGAGACACTCAGTAAGATGAGGAAGCCCTAGTTTATTTGGTTTGTATATCCAGAATCTTTTTTCCTACACATCTGAAAAGAAACCAATAATGAGTTAAAAAAAAAAAAATCAAGTCAGGCACTGTGCATATAGACCTAGAGATTAGTCTAAGGTTGAATTCCCATCACCATTGCCTTCCACACACAGTTTCATCAACAATGATGAAGAGTCAAGGACGAGCCAGGTGCGGTAGCTCAGGTCGGTAATCCCAGCACTTTGGGAGGCCATGGTGGGTTGATCACTTGAGGTCAGGAGTTCAAGACCAGCCTAGGCAACATGGCAAAACCTCATCTCTATTAAAAATATTTAGGTTGATCACTTGAGGTCAGGAGTTCAAGACCAGCCTAGGCAACATGGCAAAACCTCATCTCTATTAAAAATATTAATTTTAAAAAATTAGCTGGGCATGGTAGTGCACACCAGTAATCTCAGCTACTCCAGAGGCTATAGCAGGAGAATTACTTGAACCCAGGAAGCAAAGGTTGCAGTGAGCCGAGATCGAGCCACTGCACTCCAGCTTGGGTGACAGAGCAAGACTCTGTCTCAAACAAAATAGTTAAGGATGATCCCTGACAGCAAATATGCTAAAGATTTATTTGTTTAAAATTGCAACATTGACCAGAGTTTTACACACATGTATATGTATATATGCATGTAAGTGTGTGATTGTGATTTTATTTGCACCAGGTCAGGTATAACTAAGTAAGAAGTGACAGCCTTACTGGTGGCCAGAGCTCTGTTCTTAGAGCTGCTTTCACATTACAGTCACCTGTAGAGCTTCATCCACAACACACAGATACCTGAGTGCCTGAGTGTTCCTCCCAGAGATTTGGATTTAACTGGGCTGGCCTGGGATCTGAGCACAGATTTTTTTTTTTTTTTTTTTTAACTCCCCAGGTGATTATACTGTGTATCCAGGTCACCATCCACTGAACTAGGCCAGTCCCCTAATGCAGTCTCCTCCCTCCATTGGTCTGTAAAATTGAGCCACTTTTGCCAGCTCCTTGCACAATATCCTGTTACTTGGGCACTGGTGATTCTCTCATTTCCCTGGTCCTAATTCTGGCTTCACCCTACACTTCAGTGTCTGGGATCTGGCCTCCCTGTGACTATACCATGACAAAAAAATTCTTCCTAAAATGTCCTCTTGTATAATTAGCATTTTAAGTTACTTCCTACTCAATAAAAATGATTATATTTATAAAGAATCTAGTCATTCTCATGAAATGAGGTGAGAAAGAACCAAGCTGCATTCAGTAGCACTTGACTGATTGGCTGGATCCTTCCTCAGCAAGTCTGTGTACCAGCTTCATACAAGGCCAGTGCAAATCCACCCTGTTGAAGGCACAAATAACTGTGTATTGGGAACCCTCAGAAACCTTTGAGGGCTGGCACAGAGCTTGGCACACCACAGGTGCTCAGCAAACTTCTGATGAAACTGAGAATATTGAGTCTGCAATTTCAGGGTGCTTCCCCAACCTAATTTGGTTCTGGAAATTCAAATGACTGGACTGAGAAAAAGTTGTCTTGGTGATTACAAAACCCCCTTTCAGAGAATGCAGCAAGTAGCAGAGCTAGCTAAAGAAATGCAGGTGTGATCAGTAGATACGCACAAGCCTGCTATCCTCCCTGCCTCTCCCCTTTCTAACTCCTCCCTCAGAACAGCCCTTCATGCCATTGCAGAACTAAGGTGCAGGGGTTTCCTTTCCACCCCAAAAGCAATTTGGTTGATGGGGTGTTAAGCCAGGATCTCTCTGGGTAGAAATGACTTTCTGTGCTATTAATGATAAATGGTGAACAAGGAGATTCTCTTTAGTCTGTTAGTCTGTGTAAGCACCTAAGTGCCCCAAATTCTCAACAGTTGCCATTTTATCTTCTTTGGGTTCTATCTTGGCCATCTCGCCTCACTCTGAGCTTGCTTCTGGAAGGAGGTAATAGACGTCAGCTAGCATCTGCCCACTGACATTGTTCTTCTGTTTTATATTCTTGAGTTAATACGTTCTAATATCTGGTTGGATGGACCTCTCCCAACCCCATCTCACCCTTCCTTTTCAAGATTCTGTTATTTTCTCTCATTCATGAAATATGAATTTCCTTTTTTTTTTGGATTAGTCTAAGGTTGAATTCCCATCACCATTGCTTTCCACACACAGCTTCATCAATGAGGATAAAGAGTCAAGGATAGGCCAGGCACTTGGCTCACACCTGTAATCCCAGCACTTTGGGAGGCTGAGGTGGGCGGATCACTTGAGGCCAGGAGTTCGAGACCCACCTAGCCGACATGGCAAAATCCTGTCTCTATTAAAAATGCAAAAAAATTTTAGTTCAGTGGCATGACCCTGGCTCATGGCAACCTCTGCCTCCTGGGTTTAAGTGATTCTCCTGCCTCGGCTTCCTGAGTAGCTGGGATTACAGGGTGCCTGCTCCCACATCTGGCTAATTTTTAATATTTTTAGTAGAGATGGGGTTTCACCATGTCAGCCAGGCTGGTCTCAAACTCCTAACCTCAAGTGATCCATCTGCCTCAGCCTCCCAAAGTGCTGGGATTACAGGCATGAGCCACCACTCCTGGGCATGAATTTTCTTTTTAAAAAAATTAATAAATCTCACTGGGGTTTTTACTGGGATCATAATGTATCAGCAAATTAATTTAGGACTAAACAAATTTTCTAAATTCAATTTTCCCATGTAACAATAGCTATCTTATTCAAATCTCTTTTAAAATTTCCCAGTAAAATTGTGTAGTGTTCTTTATCAAGATCCCACACAGGTTTATTGCTATGTGATTTATGGCTTCCAGTGCTACTGTGAATAGGATATTGGAATTATGGTTCTCAATAGCTTACTGGTAAAGATGAGCGTCTTAGCTTTGGGGTGTTTATCTTGTGTCCAGCCATTTTTCTAAATCTTTTCATTATTTTCAGTAGTTTCTATTTGTTTTCTTTAAATTTTTTAAGGGTACAACCACATGATTGCAAAGAATAATATTTTATTGTTCTGACATATTAGCGCCCTAGAGCTGCTGTCATAAAGTACCACAAACTGAGTGGCTTAAAAACAACAGAAGTGAGCCGGGCGCAGTGGCTCACGCCTGTAATCCCAGCACTTTGGGAGGCCGAGGCGGGTGGATCACGAGGTCAAGAGATCGAGACCATCCTGGTCAACATGGTGAAACCCCGTCTCTACTAAAAATACAGAAAATTAGCTGGGCATGGTGGCGCGTGCCTGTAATCCCAGCTGCTCAGGAGGCTGAGGCAGGAGAATAGCCTGAACCCAGGAGGCGGAGGTTGCGGTGAGCCGAGATCGTGCCATTGCACTCCAGCCTGGGTAACAAGAGTGAAACTCTGTCTCAAAAAAAAAAAAAAAAAAAAAAAACAGAAGTGTATTTTTGTACAGTTCTGGAGGCTGGAAATCTGAAATCAAGGTGTCAGCTGGGTTGGCTCCTTCTAGAGGCTCTGAGAGAGAAACTGTTCCATGCCTCTCCTACTTCCAGTGGTTGCTAGCAATCCTTGGTGATTCTTGTCACAAAGGCCCATCACTCCAGTCTCTACCTTTGTCTTCACAAAGGTTTCTTCCCCACGTGTCTGT
Source organism: Aotus nancymaae (assembly GCF_030222135.1). Lineage (NCBI taxonomy): Eukaryota > Metazoa > Chordata > Mammalia > Primates > Aotidae > Aotus > Aotus nancymaae. The sequence continues at coordinate 5,085,717 of NW_026988491.1, forward strand.
GTATCTCTAAATCTCTCTCTCCTTATACAGATATTAGTCATTGCACTTAGGGCCTACTCTGCTCCAGTATAACCTCATCTTGACTTGATTACATCTACAAAGACCAGATTTCCAAATAAGGTCAGATTCACGGGTACCAGGAGTTAAGACTTTAACATATCTTTTTGGGGGACACAGTCCTGCAGCATCTAGTGTACTTGTTTCTGATGAGGCTACATCTAGAAGTTGTGGTCCGGCTCGTGAACCATATTTTAAGATGTACGTTGCAAAAAGGCATTTGTCCTGATAAAAGTGGCCACATGGTGAAGGGTCTTACATCTTCGTGATATGAGAAATGCTACGGGAACTCTTCAGCTTGGATCCAGGCCTTTGGAAGAGTATAATGTCCACCTTCACATACATATGGGGCTTTCATGGTACACATAATCTGTATTGGAGGGAAGTAGATTTTGGCTCAATATAATTTTGGCTCAGGATCCAAAGGATCTTTGGATTAAGGCCATTTACTAAGGGCAGTGTACTTAAAGCAGTAGTAACCTACCTCATCCTTCGCTCATCTGACAAATATGTACGAGGCCTCATATGCTCCAGGCAGCAGGCACCAGGCCAGATGTGAGGGCAATAACAGGCTTACGAGAGATACAGGTCTTGCCCTCAGGAAGCTTGCAGTCTAGCAGGCCCTGACAAGGTCCAGGCAGGCTGGGAGGTCATGTTGATCAAATTGTTTCTGAGCTAAGGCATCATGGTCTTTATGGCCCTTGAGAGGCAATAGGTAAATGAAAGCGGGAGTTTGGGGTGAGGAGTGGAGGTTGAGTGGAATGGAATTTTTTAAAAAAATTTATCAGCTTACATCAGAGGAATGAATTAAAAAAAAGGAAAAAGATTAGAATGAATACAAGGGCTTTCCCTGGCAGGCCACATGCAAAAAAAAGCTGGCTCCTTCACGCCATCATGCACATCTGACCCTCAGTGGAGAACTTTTATCTTCACAAGTCTCAGATTCCAGTCTCCTGCTTCCCATTACAGCCTTCTCAGCCTACCCCACCCAGCCTGAGTAACGAAGCTCAACAAACAAAACAGCAACTGCTCGGTCCAGAGCCACCTCACTGGGAAAACAAGTCTCTCTCCCAAATCTCCGCAGACAAAATAGCCTGGGCCCTAGGTGTTTCCCCTTCTGCCCAGGACATGCAGCCAGGAAAGCAAAGCGAGAAGCGCTAAATCAAGTATTTGTAGCCAAACTAGACCCAGGAGTAGAAGGGAGAGGCCTCCACTCTCAGTGGCTGCTGCTCCTTGATGAGCCAAAACAAAGCCGGTGCCAAGGAAGTTAATCTGCCCTGAGATAGGGGAGAGCCACTCCCTGAGGTGGAGAAGAAGCTTGGGCCCAGGGCACGCTCTGGCCTAGGAGGTGCACACAGCCAAGGTCAACTTTCTGGGTGAGAGCAGGTTCAGTCCTTCAGGAAAAGAAACCCCCTATGTGCTTGACTGCTGCCTTTGACCATATGAGGAGATAAATACATCATTTAAAAGATCTGTCAGCCTCACGCCTGTAATCCCAGCAATTTGGGAGGCCAAGGCGGGTGGATCACTTGAGGTCAGGAGTTTGAGACCAGCCTGGCCAATATGGTGAAACCCTGTATCTACAAAAAATACAAAAATTAGGGCCAGGCGCAGTGGCTCATGCCTGTAATCCCAGCACTTTGGGAGGCCGAGGCAGGCAGATCACAAGGTCAGGAGTTTGAGACTAGCCTGGCCAACATGGTGAAACCCTGTCTTTACTAAAGATACAAAAAATTAGCCAGGCATGGTGGTGGACACCTATAACCCCAGCTACTCAGGAGGCTGAGGCAGGAGAATCACTTGAACCCTGGAGGCAGAGGTTGCAGTGAGCCAAGATCGTGCCATTGCACTCCAGCCTGGGCAACAGGGCAAGACTCCATCTCAAAAAAAAAAATTAGCTGGGAGTGGTGGTGCATCCTTGTAGTCCCAGCTACTCAGGAGACTGAGGCACAAGAATTTCTTGAATTCAGGAGGCAGAGGTTGCAGTGAGCCGAGATTGCACCACTGCACTCCAGCCCGGTGACAGAGCGAGACTCCATCTCAAAAAAATAAAAAGATCTATCATTTGTCATTGGTACTTGGAAATGCCTGGTACTCAACACCAAGGAAGTCTTGAAAAACATCTGGTAGAGATCATGGGGTTCCTGCCCCCACCGTCCATCCTTCCCCTGCTTCTCTGCATAGGTGCACGTAGCCTCACCTGAGCACACACACACAGGCACACGGGCACATATGCCAGCATGCATACATTCACCCACACATGCATCCTCACACATGTATATGTACGTGCATGTGCACACACACCCACATACACAAACACACTCCTATATGTGAGTGTGCACACAATCCACCTAAACACACATTCTCATATGCACCTGTGTGCACACACATTCTCACACAAAGCACACATTCTCTCTCACACACATGACTATAACTGCACATGCATGCGTCCTTATACACACATTCACACACAAACATGCACTCTGTATACACATGAACTTGCACCCTTACATCTTCACACATATCCATGCCTATACGTTAATGTACACGTTTACCCTCATACACAAGCACACATGTGCCTTTTCACATGTGCACATGTGCCCACACTGTCATAGTGCTCTCTCTCTCACACACACACACACACACACACACACACACACATATGCATCCTCACACCTGCATACCCCTCATGCTCTATACTTGGACGAACATGCGTCCTCTCATGCACACACCCCTTTTTTGCTGATGCTTCTCCCAGAGTTGATGTGACTGTCTCCTCCTCACAGTCTGGTGCCTGGCTTGGCAGACAGATGGTAGCAAAGGCCCATAGCCCCAGGCCACCCGTGGGCCCCAGAGGAGTGCTCCTGCCATCCATCCATCACAAAAGAGCCAACACCCCAGAGTTAGATCAATGTGGTCCGCACAGTAGCTTGGTGACCATGAATAAGTGACACAGCCTGAGTCTTAGTTTTTCATCCAAAAAAGGTGGCTAACACTTATTTCATGGAGTTGGGAAGACTGAGATGACAGAGGTGAGGTGGCCACGCATAGTAGGTGCTCAGGAAAGAGCTCTTTCAGTTTACTGCCCTGGGCCACCAGAACTCCCAGACCACCATTCTCCAGGGCCCCACGCACACGGGAGTGGGAACTAATGAAATCCAAATGTGAAATACTCTAGGCCTTTCATGTGGTTGCTGGTCAGAAGCACATTTGATAAGGTGTCCTGGCTGTCCTGGCCCTCCCTATATGAAGTCTGTCTAGCCAAGACATTTCCAGGGATCTAATGAGAAGGGAACGTGGTTGGGTGATTTCAAAGGTGATGGGAAAGACATTGTTTCTCATTTATTAAGCTGCCAGGGCCGGTTGGAGAAAAGCAGAGGAAAGAGAAGCTACAGGAAAGGAGAGCCAGAGAAACAGAACCTGAAAGAGCTCCCCAGGCTGCTGCCTGGAACATCTGGAACTATGCTAATGGGCATGGAGGGAGAGCAGCCGCCAAGCCATCTCTTGGCACGAGCTCTGAGAGCCGCCCGAGGGAGCTGGAGCACACGCCGTGGGACTTTTCCCCTGAGATACTGCAGCTTCCTCCTGGAGCTGGCCCGGGGTGGCAGCCCAAACACGGAAACGTGTTCTGAATCTTCTTCCCAGCAACCGCTGCTGGGCCTCAGTTTCTCTCTGTGAGGCAGGCAGTTGAGTGAAGATGAACAAACCCATATCTTTGGGGACAAAATGAAAATATAATATTGCGAGTGTCAGACACTGCGCCGAGTTCTGCACATGCATCCTCTTAATCTTTAAAACAACTCCAGAGGTGGCACCCATTTTGCAGATAGGATAACTGCTCAGAAAGGGTGTGTGTGTTACCTAAGGTCACAGAGCCGGCAAGGGCACCAGGTGAGAATTTCAACCCAGAGCCACTGGCCTCCTAACCACAGTGCTCTCCTGCTGAGAGTGTAAGTACTCATCTTCCCAGCTCTCCCTGCAGTCAGGGAGCCAGAACGCCCTGGGACCGGAAACTGCCGCCTGGATGACCTCAGCCAGCTGCCTCGTCTCACAGACGGGGAAAGTGAGAACCAGAGAAGGCCAGTGACTGGCCCAAGGTCACATTGCGTCCCATATCCTCCTCTCATTCCCGGACTTCCAGCTCCCCAACGGCCCCAGCACAGAGCTGGGGAAAAAATCTTCAGAGACATCCCCTTGGGAAGACAGCTGGGAGGCAGGGCTGGGCTGGGGGCATTTGTGACCCAGCAATGATGTGATGAGGTGCTGACGAAAGTACTGTATTTCCCCCTTTTGAGAAACGCTTTGGCATCAGACAAGTCTTGGGGGAGGGAGGAGAGGAATTTGGCAGGGATCTGGTTATAAGCCATCTGGAGGGCGGTGTGAGGACCGGAAAAGCCGCTGCCCATTCTGTTTGGTCTCATCCCCTGAATGAGGTCACTGAATGTGCACGGGAGGCTCAGTGCTGCCCCACTCCAGCCTGATGGAGAAATCCTACCCCAAATCCCAAAGCAGGGACATTCCCGCCAATTTTGCAGCCTTTGTCCTGTGGGACCGAGCAAGGGATGATCACACACTTGCCTGCTCACCCGGAAGTGAGTCTCACGTCATTGCATCAGAAGGGTGACAGCCTAACACAAGTCATTGCTAAGCCACTCCTGCGTGCTTAAGATTCACATTCTTGCTGCGTTCTCATCACTGCACAGGAGCCATTATTCCCACTCCTTGCCCCCATTTACAGACGAGGACACTGAGGCCCAGAGTTTTTTGTTTTGTTTTGTGTTTTTTTGAGACTGAGTCTTGCTCTGTCACCTAGGCTGGAGTGCAGTGGCATGATCTCTGCTCACTACAACCTCTACCTCCTAGGTTCAAATAATTCTCCTGCCTCAGCCTCCCAAGTAGCCGGGACTATAGGCGCGTGCCACCACGCCCAGCTAATTTTTGCATTTTTGGTAGAGACAGGGTTTCACCATGTTGGGCAGGCTGGTCTCAAACTCCTGACCTCAAGTGACCCACCACCCTCAGCCTCCCAAAGTGCTGGGATTACAGGCAAGAGCCACTGCACCCGGCCTGATTTTGTTTTGTTTTGTTTTTTTCAGAGATACGGTCTGACTGTGTTGCCCAGGTTGGAGTGCAGTGGTATGATATTAGCTCACTGTAGCCTCAAACTCCTGAGCCCAAGCAATCCTCTCACCCCAGCCTCCCAGGAGCTGGAACTACAGGTGCATGCCACCATGCCTGGCAAATTTTCTTATTTTTTGTAAAGATGAAGTCTCACTCTGTTGCTCAGGCTGGTCTGGAATTCAGGGATTCAAGTGATCCTCCAGTAGTTCTGGGATTACAGGCGTGAGCCACTGTGCCCAGCCAACCCCAGAGAGTTTTGATGGGGTTACAGAGGTCCTGACCACGGAGCCCGAACTCCAATCCAGCTATGTGAGGTGCAAGCCCAGGCTTCCTCCAGGGCCACTGTGCTGCAACTGTCACCACTTCCTGGCACCTCAAGTGACACCTGAGTATCATTCAAGGAGAAATGGCCTGTATCCTGGCAATCCCCGCCACCCCACTTCTCTTCTCTGAATTAGGGACTTCAGCAGAGACAGAGCCTCAGCAGCCTCCACCCGTCCCCTCGTGTTGGCCTTGCTCACCCACGGATGAGTCAGTCGGAATTTTGGACATCCTGGCTCAGCGGCTGTGGTACCAGGAGCTGTCAGGAGGCGGGAATGTAGGGAATGTGGCTCACTGTGCTCCCGCCCGCCCAGGCCGAATCCGCAGAGAGGTTTGGAAGGTGAATGACACAATGTTTGTCAAGGGCTTGGGACGACAGGTGCATGTGAAGATGAGGACAAAGACTGATTCTTTTCTCGGGGCTGCCGGTGCAGTTTCACCTCCCTCCCACACATGTCCGCGTTCCGGGCCCGGACGCTTGGTGCCCTGGGCTCCAATGAAGGGCAAGACATCACTGATTAGGAAGCAAGAAGGGGAAAAAATGTCCCCGGCTCTTAAAAGAGTGTTTGACCTCCTTGCCCAAGTGCCATCCCAAAACATAGCATTTTTGGATTTTTTTTTCTTTTACAGACAGGGTCTTGCTCTGTCACCCAGGCTGGAGTGCAATGGTGTGATCACAGCTCACTGCAGCTTTCAACTCCTGGGCTCAAACAATCCTCCCCGCTCAGCCTCCCAAAGCTGGGAGGTAGGCGTGAGCCACTGCATAGGGCCCTGACACGGCTTGGATTCTGTCTCTCTCCGGCTCAGATGCCTTTGTGCAGGCCACACAAACTTTTCCAGCATCTTCTCGGTGCGGGGCTCTGTCTGGGCACCAAGAGTGGTGAAGAAGGCAGTGATAGTCCTTCCCCCAGGGAGTTTCCCTTCTGGAGAAGGGTTCAGATAATTAAAAAGTGAATGTGTGATTACAGATTAGCAGTGTGGGGGAGGAAACAAACCAGGTCTACGATGGAAACTCAGAGAATGGAGTTCCTTTAAAATGAAACAAACGCCAAGAGTTGTGTGGTGCCTAAATGTGCTACTGAACACATCGTGTTTCCCAGCCTTGCTGCCTCAGTTCATGTAATCCCCGCATCCGGTTCCTTTCTCCTCCCACCTTTCCAGGGCCTGTGCTGCCCACTTTGCCCTCCAGAAACTTCCTTGCCCACTTAGTGCTCTGCCCTCTGGATATAAAACCACCTTCTCACGTCTCACCCTTCCTGTGGGAAGCATCGCTGTCTCCTGCACCAAGGCTGCATGAGAATTCCCTCCGACACATGTGCCCCGGAATCTTTTATTTTGGTGCCAGGCACTGGAGAGACGCAAAATAAATACTTCTTTAGCAAATGGGCATCCCCAGATTCCGGCTGACCGTGGAAGGTCAGGAGAATTTGGGGATCTGAGCAAAGAAATCGTGTTTAGGAGACACCCAGGGCAGGAGCCAGCCTGGACTGTGTGGATTCAGGAGGTCCACATCACATGTGCGCTGTTCAGGAAGGAGGAAGGGCTGAGGGTAGAAACTGTTTGATCAGCCCCTCTTCCGGAAGCGCAGGCCCACAGATGTTGCCTTGATTACCTATCGAAATGAGCAAATGCCAGAATTCACCCAAGGCTTTGCTGACGCAGGGCACTGGAGAGAGAGAAACCGCTGGGCTGATTATCTTGGCTTTATTCACCACATCTGTTTCAGCTCAGCATCTCTGCTTGTCATCTTTAAAGAGATGGCTACAGAGTTACAGAATCCGAGAGCTGGAAAGGGCCTCGGAAGTCCTCACATCTCTCCCCCTCCCTTTGCAGATAAGGGTCGTGTCGCTCAGAGGCTGTGACTCACCCACAGCCACCCGGCCAGTAGGAGGCCCAGCTGGGCCCGGATAGGGGGACCGTGGCTCTCACCTCCCAGGCCGGAGCCTTTCCCGGTTTTCCAAGCTTCCTCTTGGATCACACCAAGTCATTTCCCCATTGGCCTCCGTTAGGCCTCACAAGTGAGACAAGCTAGCCACGGCCCTTTCTCCCCACTTCCCTTACTGCCCACCACCCTGCAGAAAGGGAGACGTTCTCTTCCAGAACCAAACGTCAATGGTTTTTCTCCTCACCCGACGTTCTGTACTCTCCAAGCTAGGTTCAACTCCGGGGCACAGGTGCCTACACTCACACAGTGACTGAAAGAATGTCATTCATTCACCCTCCCGTCAGCTCCCATCAGAAGTACAAGAACCTTACATTTTAAAATGGCCAACATTGGCCAGATGCAGTGGCTCAAGCCTGTAATCCCAGCACTTTGGGAGGCTGAGGCGGGTGGATCACGAGATCTAGACATCAAGACCAGCATGGTGAAACCCCGCCTCTACTAAAAATACAAAATTAGCAGGGCATGGCGGTGTGTGCCTGTAATCCCAGCTACTCAGGAGCCTGAGACAAGAGAATTGTTTGTACTTGGGAGGCAGAGGTTGCAGTGAGCTGAGGTTGTGCCACTGTACTCCAGCCTGGGTGACAGAATGAGACTCTGTTTCAAAGGGAAAAAAAAAAAAAAAGAAAAGGCCAACATGGTGAAACTTCATCTCTACTAGAAGTACTAGAACCATACATTTAAAAACGGTTCAAATGGGGCCAGGCACGGTGGTTCATGCCTGTAATACCAGCACTTTGGGAGGCCGAGGCGGGCAGATCATCTGAGGTCAGGAGTTCGAGATCACCCTGGCCATCATGGTGAAACCCCATCTCTACTAAAAGTATAAAACTTAGCCAGGTGTGGTGGTGGGTGCCTGTAATCCCAGCTACACAGGAGGGGCTGCGGTTGGAGAATTGCTTGAACCCAGGAGGTAGAGGCTGCAGTGAGCTGAGATCGAACCGCTGAACTCCAGGCTGGGCAACAGAGGAGACTTCTTCTCAAAAAAAAAAAAAAAAAAAAAAAACTGAGGATAAGCAGGAGGGGAGGGTATACAAGAAGACCCTTGGCAGATTTGATGATCACAGGAATGGTCTGAGGCTTGACAGCAAGGTCCAGAGGGCTTGAGAAGGCTTGGGGTTGACAGATGGAGAGGAGGAGGAGGAAGAAGAGAGAGGTCTCCAAGTCAAACCTGGAGGTGGGTGGAGGCAGGACATGAGGGCAGCACCAGGAAGGTAAAATGGGTGCGGAGGACAGCGGGTTTCTCCACTTTGAGGAATCAAAGCCCTCAGGGGCCGGCTCTGGGCAGGGATTGGTTTTGGGGCGGAAGGTGGAAGGGCCGGCATGACTGTGCGGCATTAGTCAGCAGTGGAGCTTTATGAAAGGAGGGATTGTCCGGAGCTTCCTTACTCACTGGGCCAATTGGGTCGTCCCCAGAGCCCGGGGAGCTGGGCTGTTATCAGAAGGGGACCGGGAATTCTGTGCCGCTCACTGCCCAGGTTGAATGGCTGGGGCCACAGGGACCAAGCGTGGGGGCTGCGTCCAGCCTCAGCGGCTGTGACTCAGGTCTCAGCTGAGTTTCTTCATTGTCCACTGTCCCTGGGATAGTGGGACTAGAGGCCTGTGGGAAGCCTGACTCCCTGCTCTTGTGATAGAGGAGACCCACGGCTGATTCACGGGAGCCTGCCCCCGGCATCACCCCAGCTGACCTGCTGCACCCCATCTGAAACCCACGGAGTTGCACGCATGCCTGGAAGACCCCCAGCATTCATCCTTCTCTTCCTTCTTCAGTCATTCGCACAGCCATTCTTTTTATGGTTGTGTTTTTCCAATCTTTATGTTTTCTTCCAATGGCAAAAGTAATCTATTGAATGTTAGATTCAAAAAGAATGAAATTCTGATATCTGCTCCAATGTGAGTGAACTTGAGGATATTATGTTAAGTGAACTTGAGGATATTATGTTAAGTGAAATAAGCCAGACACAAAAGGACAAATACTGTGTGATTGCACTTATATGAGTCAAATTTGTAGAAACAGAAAGCAGAATAAAGGTTGCTGGGGGCTGAGGAAGGGGGAAGGGAAAGTTAGTGTTTAACGGGGACAGAGTTTCACTTGGGGAAGATGGATGGTGGTAGTGATTGCAACATCGGGAATATACTTAATGCCACTGAACCATACACTTAAAAATGGTTCTCTGGGCACAGTGGCTTATGCCTGTAATCCCAGCACTTTGGGAAGCCAAGGCGGGAGGATCACGAGGTAGAGAGATCGAGACCATCCTGGCCAACATGGTGAAACCCCTACATCCTGGCCAACATGGTGAAATGCCTCCACTAAAAATACAAAAATTAGCTGGGTGTGGTGGCATGCACCTGTAGTCTCAGCTATTTGGGAGGCTGAGGCAGGAGAATCACTTAAACCCGGGAGGCAGAGGTTGCAGTGAGGCAAGACTGCACCATTGCACTCCAGCCTGGCAACAGAGCAAGACTCAGTCTCAAAAAAAAAAAAATTTTTTTTTAATTAATTAATTAATTAAAATGGTTCAAATGGGGCCTGGCACAGTGGCTCATGCCTGTAATCCCAGCACTTTGGGAGGCTGAGGCAGGTGGATCACGAGGTCAAGAGTTCGAGACCAACCTGGCCAATGTGGGGAAACCCCGTCTCTACTAAAAATACAAAAAATTAGCCGGGTGTGGTGGCGCATGCCTATAGTCCCAGCTACTCGGCAGACTAAGGCAGTAGAATCACTTGAACCCAGGAAGCGGAGGATGCACTGAGCCAAGATCTTGCCACTGCACTCCAACCTGGGTGACAGAATGAGACTCCACCTCAAAAAAAAAAAATGGTTCAAATGGAATATTTAATATCATGCATATTTTACCACAATAAAGTAGAACAAACAAAAAGTGATCTATTGTTCAAACAACATATAAAAGATAAAACATAAAAGTAGATGGCTGGGCTCATTATTATCCTCATTTCTCACCGTCTGTTACCAATTTGGAACATCCACTTTCAAAACCTGTAATGTTCCCACACAATTGTGTATGTGTGGGCAAATATAGGCCCTGAGGGAGGAAGGGAATGTGGTCTCCAGGTGCCAGACACGTGCTCCTCATCCCTGTCTCTTTGAAGGACAATGTCATACCTGCATCCCCAGGTGCCCAGTGGCAAGGTCATGGCAAGGTCATGCATGAACAATCACCGCCATCCAGAGATGTCTTAGAGTTCCTGGCTTAGCGCTAAGCCCATTCACACGCATGAGCGCAATCCCTACACCAGAGTCATGAGGAAGGTATATTTTTATGATCACTTCAAAGTCCATTTCAAGGCCAGGCGCAGTGGCTCACCTCTGTAATCCCAGCACTTTGAGAGGCCGAGGCAAGAAGATTGTTTGAGCCTAGGAGTTCAAGACCATCCTGGGCAACATAGTGAGACCCTGTCTCTAAAAAATTAAAAATTAGCCAGGCATGGTGGTGGTGTGTTCCTGTAGTCCCAGCTACTCAGAAGGCTGACGTGGGAGGATCGCCTAAGCCCAGGAGTTCGAGGCTACCATGAGCCGTGATCGCACCACTGCACTCCAGCTTGGGCAACAGAGTGAGACCCTGTTTCAAAAACAAAAAACAGTCCAGGCTAGATGTGATGGTTCATCCTTGTAATACCAGCACTTTGGGAGGCCAAGGTGGGCGGATCACCTGAGGTCAGGAGTTCGAGACCAGCCTGGCCAAGATGGTGAAACCCCATCTCGCTAAAAATACAAAAATTAGCCAGATGTGGTGGCACATGCTTATAATCCCAGCTACTAGGGAGACTGAGGCAGGAGAATCATTTGAACCCGGGAGGTGGAGGTTGTAGTGAGCCGAGATCACGCCACTGCACTCCAGCCTGGGCAACAGAGCAAGATGCTATCTCAAAAAACAAAAACAAAAAAACCAGTCCATTTCATAAATGAAGACTCAAAGGAGCACAGCAGGGATGACCTGTGAGATTGCCAGGATTTACACAGATGCCTCTGCCATCACGTGCCCCGATCCTCAGCAGAGGGAGGTGCTATAGGGCAACTGCACACTCTGTAGAAATCCCTTAATTTCTGGCTTTCCTGTTGACTGTACATTCCCAGGGAGAAGGCTTATGCTGCCTTGTTTCCTGCTTGGTCCTCTGCAAGCCTCGAAACACAGTAGGTGTTCAACAAATATTTGTGGAGAGAATGCTTCTCATTCATTTCTCTATTTGATCTTCTCCCACACTCCTGTGAGGTAGCAAATTAGGAAATATGATTGCTGCTGCTGTTAGTCATCGGGTTAGCAGGCGAGATGGGGTGACTTCCTCTGGGTCACACGGCCAGGGCCTGCTGAGCTGGTCTCGGGCTCCTGGCTCCCCTCCCAGGCATTTCCAACCCTATCATGAGGACCTTGGCTCCTGTGCTTAAAAAACAAAAGATATTAATTGGGAGGAGGAAGCCTTTGAGTCATTACCAGCAACAATAATAATAATTACAATCCTCCTCCTTGTAACCTTTAACTCATGTAATCCCCACTTCCATAGCACCAGTGAGGGAGGTGCTGTTATTATCTCTGATAGATTGTTCTGCAGCTAGACAGAGAGATTGCGCAACTTCCTCAACATCACACAGCTACGAACCACAGAGCCGGGATTTGGACCCCATCTGGTTCCAGAGCCCGTAAACCACAAGTTAGAAATAGTTCAGGTCCAAGTAGCATCCTCCACCGGCCCAGACAGACTCACAGCACGTGTGGGCTGAGTTTGGTGAGGGAGGGGGCTGAATGGGACATCCGTGTATTCTCTACCACATTCATTCAGTCTCATTTAGTGAGCATTTGCTGAAACCCACCTGGGCGCCCTGCTGAGCGTCTGGTCCTAGAGCATGGCAAGAGCAGGATGGTGCCTTTCCACCCCCAGGGAGGTTTTGGTCAGGTAGGAGAGGCAGACATCCTTGTGCAATTGATTGTTTCATTAGAGCAGAGATGAGTGCCACAGGGGAGCAGGTACAAGGCTCTGTCTGCCTAAACCCAGGGTGGGGAAGGCTGCCCCTTGGAGCTGCCATCTCAGTGGCAGCCTGCGGGTGGCAGGAATCAGGAAGCTAAGGGTAGAGAGCCTTCCAAGTGTCTGGAATTCCATAGTCTGGGCAGGGGCTTGGACCTGACTAGGATGGAAAGATGGCCGGTGTGGCTGGAGCTGGTGAGGGAGGAGGAGAGAAGTGGGGATGTGGGTTCCAGGGGAGGTGGGCCAGCACTGTCCTGCCCAGTGCCCGAGTGCTCTCGGACAGAACTAACGCAGCTTCAAACATTGTCACTTTCACTATTATCCTTAAAGAGCAAACAGAAGGCCAAGTTAAAAGTTCCCATTTCTGGCCAGGTGCGGTAGTGGCTCATGCCTGTAATCCCAGCACTTTAGGAGGCTGAGGTGGGAGGATTGCTTGAGTCCAGGAGTTCAAGACCAGCCTGGGCAACATAGCAAAACCTTGTTTCTACAAAAAAATTAAAAGAATTTAGCCAGGTTTGGTGGCATGCACCTGTAGTCCCAGCTACTCGGGAGGCTGAGGTAGAAGGATTACTTGAGCCTAGAAGATAGAGGCTGAAGTGAACCATGATTGTGCCACTGTATTTCAGCCTGGGCAACAGAGTGAGACGCCATCTCCAAAAAACAAAAAATTATTTCTCCCCAGGTTGCTGGGCTTAGACGGGGCCTCCAATAAGCATTTAATCTACATGTCTGCGTCTGTGCTGACGTTTGTTGTTGTTATTGTTGTTGTTGTTTTTGGTTTTTTTTTGTTTTTGTTTTTGTTTTTGTTTTTTTGAGACGGAGTTTCGCTCGTTACCCAGGCTGGAGTGCAATGGCGCGATCTCGGCTCACCGCAACCTCCGCCTCCTGGGTTCAGGCAATTCTCCTGCCTCAGCCTCCTGAGTAGCTGCGATTACAGGCACGCGCCACCATGCCCAGCTAATTTTTTGTATTAGTAGAGACGGGGTTTCACCATGTTGACCAGGATGGTCTCGATCTCTTGACCTCGGCCTCCCAAAGTGCTGGGATTACAGGCTTGAGCCACCGCGCCCGGCTAGTGTGCTGACGTTTGAATGTGACAACATGCTCACTGTATTTTTTGACCTTCACAACCACCTGGAAGGAAGGAAAGAGAGCAGATGTCAAGGCCCTGTACAGAGGAGGAAACTGAGGCAGGAAGAGGCAGCATCTGAGCTCCCGGCCCTCCTTTCATAGTGGCCTTTTCTCCTCTGTAAGATGCATTCAATAGCACCTTAGTCACTGAGTTGCAAGGGGATGTGGAGAGGGTTACGTGATGTAATCCAGGCGAAGAGTCGAGCAGATAAAAGCTCAACATCAGTGTTCAGTAAGCGGCGGCTGCCGTCATTGTCAAGATAACCAGAGTCGTGACGCTTAGGATTCCCATACTCAACTTCTCCCTGACCACCTTCCCTGCCATGGGCTGGAGACTGTGCCAGGAGCTGGGAGGCAGGGAGGTATCAGAGGCATCCCCTGCCCTTAAGGAACATACAGTCTAGTGGGGGAGGCAGGTAATTAGCAACCCAAGGCAGCCAGCAAAACACTGAGGAAGGACCAGGGCTCGGGGAGTCTGTGGCAGGTGTGGCAGAGGATGGAGAGCAGCTTGAACGTCTGAGATGGGAACGTGGACGAGGACTCCGCAGAAAACTCAGATGGTTTGTGGTAGGTGTTCTCCGGGGCTGGAGCAGCTGGAACTGAGGCTGCTGAGCCAGTGAGGATCGCACCTGATGGAGTTTGAATTGTAGCTCCATCCCTCAGGGTGAGCAGGCGGCCACCAGGGATCAGGTGTGAGACCTGCTGTTTGGAAGGTCATCATTGACACCGTGGTGAAAAACACAAGGCTAGGCCAGGCGTGGTGGCTGATGCCTGTAATCCCAGCACTTTGGGAGTCTGAGGTTGGCGGGGGGGTGGGGGATTGCCTGAGGTCAGGAGTTCGAAACCAGCCTCGCCAACATGGTGAAACCCCGTCTCTACTAAAAATACAAAAAATAGCTGGGTGTGGTGGTGGGCACCTGTAATCCCAGCTTCTCTGGAGGCTGAGGCAGGAGAATCACTTGAACCCGGGAGGCGGAGGTTGCAGTGAGCTGAGATCGTGCCACCGCACTCCAGCCTGGGCGACAAGAGGGAGACTCCATCTCAAAAACAACAACAACAACAAGGCTCCATCTTTCCACGAAGCTGTCAACCAGTGCAACAGATCCTTCTTAGCAACAGCATTTACTTGGAATTATTTTCTAATTGCAGATGTAAACTGTGCAGAATGCAGAAAAGGTGGAACTCACATGTACATGCGCGTGCGCCTCTGCACATGTGCGCGCACACACACGAGCGGGGGCAGGGGGAAATCCAAGATCATTTATAGCTCACCACCCCAAGTGGCCCTGGTTAACCCCTCAGAGGACGTCCTTCCAGTCTTTCCTTATTCCCTGAAGGGGCCCATTCCAAGTGCTGTAAGAGGGGGAAACCCAGGGAGGTGACAGGGACCAGGGAAGTCCGGGATGGCTTGAGGGAGAAGGTGAAATTCAGACTCAGTCTTAAAAGAGGGGCTAGGTTTGAAAAGACCAAAGTAAAAGAAGAGGAGTTCCAGACAAGGGCACCAGCATGGCTAAGGCACAGGGCTGGGGAAATGAACGAGGAGCGTGATCATTTACGGAGCACTTACCCACAGGCCAGCCTCTGAAACATGTGTTACCTGGCTGGGTGCAGAGGCTCACGCCTGTAATCTCAGCACTTTGAGAGGCTGAGGCAGGAGGATTGCTTGAGTCTAGGAGTTCAAGACCAGCCTGGGTGACATAGCAGGATCCCATCTTCAAAAAAAAAAAAAGATCTTAAAATTAGCCAGATGTGGTGGCATGCGTCTGTAGTCCCAGCTACTCGGGTGGCTAAGGTGGGAGGATCACCTGAGCCCACGGCTGCAGTGAGCCGTGATCACTGCACTCCAGCCTGGGAGACAGAGTGAGACCCTGTTTCAAAATCCAAAAAACAGAAAAATCCATGTTATGTGAATTGATTGGGCAACCCATGGGGTGGAGACAAGAGTAGCCTCCTTTCAGGGTGAGGAAACTGAGGCCCCCACATCCTTGGCCCTTCTGTGGGTGTTGTTCAGACCCAGGACTGGCTCACACCCAAGTGAAATGGGGGCTGCCTCGAATGGGGCTGGTTATCGGGGATTGGGCCCCACTGAGTTCCAGTGGCCTGGGCCCTCGGACTGCCTGTCTGAGGAAGGGGACGGAGCATCAGGAGCCTGGGCAGCAAGGGAAGGGTGAAGGATGAGGGCATGAGGGGACATCACCTGCTCCCATCCTGTGCCAGAGGGGCTTTATCAGAGCACGGCAGACCCTGACAATCGCCACTGCTCATCTGAAGCTGGGCTTCTCAGAGTGTGGGCCTGCTACCCGCGAGGCCAGAGATAAGGCAGCCCCGGTCACGGGCCTCTAACTGTTGGTGACTAAGCAGAAGTCACACAAGGCTGATGGCTAGATGGAAAGGAGACCTCCCCAGCATCTTCTGCCCACCTCCCCTGGCCACTCTGGGTTGGGGAGGTAGGGGCAGGGGAAGGGCAGACCCAGGCAAGAAAAACAGTAACAAGAAAGATTTTTAAAATCCTGCACATGGCTGGGCGTGGTGGCTCACGTCTGTAATCCCAGCACTTTGGGAGGCTGAGGCGGGTGCATCTCTTGAGGTCTGGAATTCAAGACAAGCCTGGCCAACATGGTGAAACCCCATCTCTACTAAAAATACAAAAAATTAGACAGGAGTGGTGGCATGGGCCTGCAATCCTAGCTGCTCGGGAAGCTGAGGCAGGAGAATCACTTGAATCTGGGAAGCAGAGGTTGCAGTGATCCGATATTGTCACCAGCCTAGGTGACAGAGTGAGACTCTGTCTCAAAAATACAAATAAATAAATATAAATAAATAAATAAATAAATAATCCTGCACGCTCTTGCCATGCCTTTTGGTTCACGAAGTGCTTTGACTCTTATTATCAGTGTGAAAAGGAAATGTGAGGACCTCAGAGCCAGCCTGAGATCCAGGCCTCACGTCACCATTTTCTGGCTGTGTGACTGTGGGCAGGTGACTTCACCTCTCTGAGCCTCCGTTTCCTCATCTGTAAAATGGCAACAGTAACACCATCTCCCCTTCTCTGAGCTCAGTGTCCAGCCAGCCTGTGGCCACCTTCCTCCTGGTCCTCTTCCCTCCCCATGGGCCTTCCCCTTGCTCCACAGGGCAACACCTTTGCATGGCGCCAGACAGCTGTGCCCTTGCCAGGCCAAGAGTTGAGTCAGACCCCAGTCTACCAACATGCTGCTGGGTGGATGAGCCGGGACAGCCGGAGGAATCTTGTTCCGGCTCCCATTGGCAGCCCAGAGTGGGTGGGTGTGAGGGAGAGAGGGAGGGGAGGAGGGGTGACCCCGACAGGAAGCCTCTGATTCTGCCAGCGAAGGCTTTTGTTCCCTGGAATGCCAGGCCAGGGCAGTCCGCTCTGCCAACAAGAAGACTGGCCTCCAACAATAATGTTTTTCCCTGGGTTTTCTAGAATGCATCAGCTGCTTTCTAATTTGAACCATCAAGAGAAAGCGTATATGTGCTGAGTCTCAGAGCAGCCGTGTAAAGAAAACTGCTCCCCAGGCTGGACAAGAGCTGGCCTCCGAGGAGGGGCTTTGGCCAAGGGGCCCCTGAACAGGAGGCGGGGAGTGCCTCCCCGGTGCCTTCCCGTCCAGCCCAGGCCCTCAGCTGGCGTCCTTCCCGGGGCCATCCAGCCACTGCTCTCTCCATCTACCCCCAGGAGTCGGCTGGGCACCAGAGCCCGTGGAGGCTCTTGGAGCGATCATCGTCACCGTTACTGAGGTTCACACGGATGACCACATGCTGCGGATCAGCAACATGCTGAGTACTTCACATTCACATCCATCTACCGGGGTCCGACTCCACAGAAGAGAGTGACAAGACCGGCATAGAGGAAAGGACCCTGCGCAAAGTCCCCCAGCACTGAAGGGTTGGGCTTCCAGCCCCAGCTCTGCCTTGACGGTTACGTAGCCAGGCCTTACCACTTTGCAAATAAAAGAATTAAGACTCACCACTTCTGGGCCAGGCACGGTGGCTCACACCTGTAATCCTAGCACTTTGGGAGACAGAGGCAGGTGGATCACTTGAGGTCAGGAGCTCAAGACCAGTCCGGCCAACATGGTGAAACCTCGTTTCTACTAAAAATACAAAAATTAGCCAGGTATGGTGGCACATCCCTGTAATATCAGCTACTTGGAGGCTGAGGCAGGAGAATTGCTTGAACCTGGGAGGTGGAGTTTGCAGTGAACTGAGATCGCACCGCTGCACTCCAGCCTGGGCGACAGAGTGAGACTCCATCTCAAAAAAATAAATAAATAAACAGACTCACCACTTCATACCTACTAAGTGTGGCTAGAATCAAAAAGTCACATAAGGCCAGGCATGGTGGTATATGCCTGTAATCCCAGCACTTTGAGAAGCTGAGGCAGGAGGATGTCTTGAGGCCAGGAGTTCAAGACCAGCCTGGGCAACACAGCAAAACCCCGTCTCTAAAAAATAAATAATAAATAACATAAATAAATAACAATGTCACATAATGCAAAAGATAGCCAGAATGTGGAAAAACCAGAACCTCTGTCCACTGATGGTTGGAATGTGGGATGGCACAGCCGCTGCGGAACAGCCTGCCGGTTCCTCGAGCAATCAGACAGAGCTGCCACGTGACCTAGCAATCTCACTCCTAGACATGCACCCGAGAGAAAGGAAAACGCACGTGCACACAAAGACAGGAACACGAATGTTCACAGCAGCCTTATTCACAACAGCCAAAATGTGGAAGCAAGTCAAATGGAGAAACAAAATGCAGAATATCCATACAGTAGAACGTTATTCAGCCATAAAACGGAATGAAGTCTGACCCATGCTACAACATGCAGCAAACTTGCAGACGCTATGCCGGGGACGGGAGCCAGTCCCACAGGCCGCATGTTGTAATTCCATATAGACATTCCGAGTGTGAAATATCTAGAGCAGGAAAATTCGCAGAAACAGAAAGATTAGTGGTCGCTTGTGGTTGGGGGTGAGCATGGGAGGGCAATAGCCAAAGGGTATAGGACCTTCTCGCTTTCTTTCTTCTCTTTCTTTCTTCTTTCTCTTTCTCTCTCTTTCTCTCTCTCTTTCTGTCTTTCTTTCTTCCTTCCAGGGTCTTATTCTGTCACCCAGGCTGAGTGCAGCAGTGCAATCATAGCTCACCTCAGCCTCCAACTCCTAGCCTCAAGACATCCTCCCGCCTCAGCCTCCTGAGTAGCTGGAGTCACAGGCCCACACCACCACACCTGGCTAGTTTCTTATTTTTATTTATGTATTTATTTACTTTTTGTAGATAGGAGGTCTTGCTATGTTTCACAGGCTGGTCTTGAACTCCTGAGCTAAAGCAATCCTCCTCCTTAGCCTCGCAAAGGGCTGGGAGGACAGGCGTGAGCCACTGTACCTGGCCCAAGCTCTTTCTGCAGTGGTAAAAATGTGCTAAAATTGACTGTGGTTGCACATATCAGTGAATACACTAAAAACCACTGAATTCCGCACTTTAAATGGGTGAATTCTAGTGTGTGAATTTCTCTCTCAGTAAAGCTGTTGAAAAACGGGTGAAGGTGCAGGCTTTGAGGAACTCACAGGTTGGGGAGGACAGAGAAGTAAACGATTCCGGTCATAACACAGCAGGCATGGGTGGGGCGCGGGGGACACGGCCGGGTGAGCGGGGCTGGCTGAGGACAGGTGTCTGAGCTCAGGAGTGAAAATAAGTTTTCCACAAGAGGCCATTTTACTACCTTGCTATGGAAAGAGAGGGGGACACCTCTCAGCCTAGGGAGCTTGGGTGAAGGGAGAGGCAATCCAGGAAGGCTTCCTGGACCAGGTGCCATTTGGCTGAGTCCTGAAAAATGAGTCAGGCAAGAAGCAAGGGGTGGGAGAAGATGTCACAGGGAAGAGAGCAGAAGCCTACTCAGGGAATGTTCCAGGTGGAGGTGGGAGAGTGACACGGAGGGGAATCCTGCCTGGTGCGGTGGGAAGGGCAGTCCTCCCCATATATACCTCTATCCCCTGTGTTTCTTCAAGCAAGCCCTTGACCCTCTCTGGGCCTGGATTCTAACAAAAGCCCTTCCATCTCTGAGGCTGACAGTCTCTGGGGCTCAGGTTGGAGGGAGGAGGGCAAAAGGAGGGCAGACAGGGAATCAGGGAGAGGGGGCGTCATTGGGTGTCAGGGCCTGGGGACAGAGGGACCGAGGCCTCTGTGCACTTTGGTGGCCCTAGAACCCAACCTGCTGCCCAGGGCCCAAGTCCCTGCCCCCCGAGGCCTCCCCGGGAAACCCAAGTGCCTGAGGAGGAATCGAAACAGAAACACAGGTGTCTCTCCCTGGGCAGATTCCAAGAAAGAAAAGAAAGTGGCCTCTAGAGAAGGGAATTTGTGAGCTTTGAAGGGAAGAAGGAAACCCAAGCCCCGAGAGGAAGCGAGAGAGAAGGGGAGGTGTGAGAGAGAAGCAGGGGACCCGGGCGCGGGCCACGACCCACGGCCATGACCCACAGCCACGACCCACGGCCACGACCCACGACCACGCCACCAGTCAGGCTTGGGAAACCCAACCACAGGCAGCTTCAAAGGGGCATGAGAAGTGTGTGTGGAGGAGGAGCAGCCTTGGCGACGGTCCCCAATCATGCCACCGGCCTTCTGTCTCCTTGGCTCTGATACTCTCTTGGCCTCCCTGAGTCGCCATGGCGCTGGCAATGAGTCCTGAATTTGGAGGCATGGGGTCTCCTTTTGGCCTTTTGGAGACTTCAGCCTTCTGACCCTGCCATGTGTGATCTGCAGTCTCTGAGCATCAGTTTGCTCATCTGTGAAATGGGGACCGCCAGTGCTGCTTTGCCTCTGCTGTTGGGGATCACAGATTGCGCCCTGGAGGGAGACAAATCAATGTGCACGACAATACCTGGCCACGTAAGGAACGGGAGCTTCGTGGGTGGATGATATTAACCTCTTGTATGGTGAGGATATCAACCTCTTCGTGCAGTGTTTTCACCTTTCTGACACATCTTCTCATTAGTTACCTCCTCTGAGCCTCTAGTGCTGAGTGTGAAAAGGCAAGTGGGTGTCCTTATACCCATTTGACAGGAGATAAAACTGAGGCTTGGAGAAGCAGCATCAAGGAGCAGGCAGAAGAATCTCGGTGATGTTGGGCTCCTCGGGCCTGGACATCACCACCAACCTCTTGGCTTTCCTCTGGCCCTGTTGGCTCCCAAGCTGGGGTAATTGGGGTCCTTGTGCTCTTCATGCAGGTGGAGACCACCCTGACACCCCAAGCCAAACCTCCTGTGTCACATGGAGGGTGTTCGGGCTGGAGCAGGAAAGAGTCACAAACACACCGTCAGATATTTTAACGCCTTTTAGGAAGAAGCTGTATTAGGCTAGTTCTGGGTGGTCCCAAGGGTAGAGCCAGGGAAATCCCCTGGGAAGTTATAGGAACACAGAGAAGGGATTTCAGTTCATTATGGAAAGGCACATTCTGAATACACTGAACCAGTTACTGATGGAATGCACTGCCTGCGGGGTGGTGAGCTCCCCATCACTGGGGGCATTCAAGTGCAGGCCTGACAACCAGGTGGTAGAAGAGGTAGTGCAGAGGGGAGCAGATCCTATGAGGGAGGTTACCCTAGAGCCAGGCTTCTCAACCTCAGCCCCATCCACACTCTTGGAGGTGGGGGCTGCCCTTGGCATTGTAGGATATTCAGCAGCACCCCCAACTGTGACAGTCAAAAATGTTTCCAGACATTGTCAAGTGTGCTCTGGGGCAGAATCGCCCCCAGTTGAGAAGTACTGGCTTAGCTGACCTTTAAGATCCCCTGAGATCCTAGGATTCTGTCATTCTACTCAAGGAACCGCCAGGGTCACTGTCATTTTTTGAGCCCCATGTGGCCTGCATGTGGCTGAGTCTCAGATGCATCATGCCCTTTCATGTTGTAACTGCCTGGGTCGGTACTTCTTACCTCACCCTCCCCACTCCTCGGCTGGGTTTACTCCAACTCCTTACACCCCAGATGGGGTCCCTCCCACCAGCTGCAGCCCCTCCCTGCACCCCCATCTCATTCACACCCCGTCTTTTATTATATCCCAGCACCCCTCTAGAGTCCCCATGTCTGTCTTCCCATTGGACGCTGGGCTCCTGGAGGCCCCTTGGCTCTTGTTCAACTCTGGATCCCCATATAGTGGGATCTCAACACACGTGTCCTGAGAGATCAAGGCGGACACATCAGCTCAGGGGCATCAGCTAACCAGCCCTGGTCAGCCGGGACTGCCTGACTGTGAGGCCCTCGAGTCCCCTGAATGCACCCCGGGAAGCAGCCTGCCGTCCGGCTCCTCCGTGCACAGGTCCCTAACCCAGAGGCCCACAGTGTCCACCGGAAGGACGAGAGGCGGGACGTGTGGGCAGGAGCCTCTCCTGGAGGAGGAAGTGACCTGGA
Source organism: Aotus nancymaae (assembly GCF_030222135.1). Lineage (NCBI taxonomy): Eukaryota > Metazoa > Chordata > Mammalia > Primates > Aotidae > Aotus > Aotus nancymaae. Next base: position 5,107,694 of record NW_026988491.1, read on the forward strand.
TAATGAGGGTGACCACAGCCTCATTCACCAAACCCCAGATACCCGAGTGGGTCTCTTTCTTCAAAGCCAGAAGGAGGGCGCTTTGGGGGAAACAAGGGAAGTCCCACAGAGGAATGGTCAGGCGGAGGGTGTTCCTGTTAACCGAATATTCTGATTAAGTGAGAGCCACAGCATGGGCTGGCAGGAAGCCCACTGCCCTTTGTGGGGCTGTCTTTGTGGGGTTTCTTTCGTAGAGTGAGGAAGATTTGAACTATGTTAGTGGTTTCCAAGCTTTTTGGGTGTTTTTATTTTGGTTTTAGCAGAAGCTGCCCCTGCTTCTTAAAGGAAAATCTCATGTCATATCCCGTATGTAAAATCCCATCCCAAGGCCAGGCACGGTGGCTCACGCCTGTAATTCCAGCACTTTAGGAGGCCAAGGCAGGCAGATCACTTGAGTCCAAGAGTTTGAGACCAGCCATGGGCAGCATGGTGAGACTCCATCTCTACAAAAAATAAATACAAAAATTAGCGGGGTACAGTGGTGTGTGCCTATAGTCCCAGCTACTCGGGAGGCTGAGGCAGGAGGATTGTTTGAGCCCAGGAGACAGAGGTTGCAGTGAGCTGAGATTGTGGCACTGCACTCCAACCTGGGTGACAGAGCAATTCTCTGTTCCAAAGAACAATGACAACAACAAAACCCACCCCAAAGTGGCCCTGAGTCCCCTCCAGCCCCACGGAGCTCCTCAGAGCCTGATCTGAAACTCACAAGGTTTCTCTGAGGTCCTCCTGGCCGCTGTGGTCTGTGATTCTGTAACTGACCCCACCTCACGGTGAAGCGCATCTCAACTTTCCAGATGCCTCAGGGCCTTGCAAGGCGGGGTGGGTTAGAGCTATGACTCGGGCTATCCTCGAACACGCTAAGATGGAAAATTCTGGTCATCCGAGTGTTCTGTTTATTTCTGTGGGTACCTCGGTAAACAGGAATTTACAGTACCCAGCAAAGACAAACTTTTGGAACTCATTACCCCAGAAAGGGTTACAGGCCAGGGACGTGAGGACACCCGGTCAGACCCTGCGGTGTTTGGATGACAGAGCCCTGAGTAGAGACACCCCAGGTCTGGTCCCAGCCTGACAGTGCTGGCCACAGCCTCGGGAGAGCCACTGTCGCAAGGCCGGAGTTCTGAAAAGACTCCCAAGCATTTCTATCGCTTTGAGGTTTACCATGCATTCTTTTCCTTTTTTTACTGATTGAGGAACTGAGGCTCAGAGAGGTGGAGTCACTTGCAAGTGGCTGAAGACAGAGTTCTCAGCTTCACTATCAGGGGCTCCCACATCATCCACTGAGCAAAGCTGGACTTGCCCCTTTAACCTAGAAACTGGGGCTTTTTGAGGGGAGCCCCTCTCCTGTGAACATGCGTGGGTTGAGTGATTGCTCTCAGGTCAGGATTGAATTAGACACTGATAATAGAAAGATAGGCCAGGCACGGTGGCTCATGCCTGTAACCCCAGCCCTTGGAAGACCAAGGCAAGAGGGTCACTTGAGACTAGGAGTTCAAGACCAGCCCAGGCAACACAACCAGACCCTGTCTCTAAAATAATTAGCCAGGCAGGTGGCACACGCCTGTAGTCCCAGCTACTGGGGAGATTGAGATAGGAGGATTGTTTGAGACCAGGAGTTTGAGATTACAGAGAGCTATGATCACTGCACCACTGCACTCCAGCCTGGGTGACAGAGCAAGACTCTGTCTCAAAAAGAAAAGAAAAATGGCCAGGTGTGGCTCACGCCTGTAACCCTAGCACTTTAAGAGGCCGAGGCAGGTGGATCACCTGAGGTCAAGAGTTCAAGACCAACTTGACCAACATGGAGAAACCCTGTCTCTAATAAAAATACAAAAATTGGCCAGGCATGGTATCACATGCCCTGTAATCCCAGCTACTCAGGAGGCTGAGGCAGGAGAACTACTTGAGCCCGGGAGGCGGAGGTTGCAGTGAGCCGAGATCCCACCATTGCACTCCAGCGTGGGCAACAAGAGCAAGACTCCATCTCAAAAAAAAAAAAAAAAAGAAAGAAAAGAAACAGAAAATGAATAAAGACATAGCCCTTGGGACCAAGGGTTAACTCTCCCAGGCAGCTGGAGGGGGAGCAAATGGAGGTATTGCTGAGAAGGAAGTGTCTGGGCTGATCTGAAGGCTGAGTAGTCAAGTAACAGATGGAGGCAGCAGGGAACAGCATTTCCTCATAGGGAACAGCCTGAGATAAGGGGAAGAGGCATGAGGAAACATCCCAAAGGATTCCTCCAGCTAAGTGCCAAGAGTGCTGGTGGGTCGTTACAGAATGATGAGGAAGCAAGGATCAATATCCCAGAGAAGGAATAGGGTTGTTCTTCTTCCAGAGTCTGACTTCTAGGTTTCAGGAGCCCTGAGACTGGCCACGGAAAACACTTCTGATATTTGTGAGAATCCCTGAATCAGTTCTTGTTGGAGCTGGCAGAGCCCTTTAGGGGTTGTATTAGTTTCCCGTGGTTGCCATAATAAACTACCACAAACTGGGTGGCTTGAAATAACAGACATTTATTCACTCAGTTCTGGAGGCCAGAAGTCTGAAATCAAGGTGCCAGCAGCCGCACCCATCTCAAGGCTGTAGGAGGAACCCTTCCCTGCTTCTTCCAGGTGGCTTCTTATGGCTGATCGTTCCAACCTCTGCCTCTGTCCCCACCTGGCCTTCTGCCCTGCGTGCCTCGAGCCTCTCTCTCCCTTTCTCTTATACAGACACTTGTCCTTGTCTTATAAGAACACTTCTGTGGGTTGAAAACCCACATGGATATTCCAGGAGGATCTCATCAAGAGATCCTTAACTTAATTACAGCTACAAAGACCCTTTTTCCAAATAAGGTCACATGCACAGGTTCCAAGATGCAGATGGATCTTGGAGGCTGGGGGGGGGCACCGTTTAACCCACAAGGGGATCAGCCATCCAATGACCTTATTTTGCAGTTGAGGATGCTGAGGCTCAGGTGGACAAAGGCTCTTCCCCAAAGCCAGCCAGTCAGTGACACAGGGATCCTCAGGTGCCCCGAGATTCTTGTGCGGACGCTCCATTGTCATCACAGCACAATGCGTGCATTGTTTCGTGTCGGCTAAACGTTCTGTGCGGAGCTTCTCTCCACTCACAGTAAGCCCGTTCCTCAGAGGAGACGGTCACAAAGAGCTCTGGGAACTTGCCCAAGGTCACATAGTCCATCTGTGGTCACACAGTCAATGCGGTCCCACTGAGAACCCCATGTGTCCAGAACAGTCTTAACACATAGGAGTCAGGATGTGTTTGTGAGCGCCAGCGTGGTTCCAAGGACTATGGGGGAAGAACAGAGTCCATAGTCCTGCTGGGGAGATGGACACTTGCAAGGTCACTCATAGACTGTTGGGGAGAGGCCAGCCTGGGAGTGCCGGGGGGATTTTCCCAAGAAAGAGACCTCAGTTGAGTCACATCTAAGGAAGAATAAAAACAGTGAGTGGGGGGAATGTCTGGGATGGGAAAGACTTCCCGGGGAAGCTGGAATGAGCGTAGCATGTCCCAGGGACTCGATCAGTTCAGTTTTGCTGAAGCAGAAAGCAGGAAGCCAAGGGAAAATAAGGCTGAGGCTTCCAACTTGGTCCTGAGGGTACTAGGGAACCATGGCGGGTTTAAGCAGGGGCTACATCAGCCACTTCGTGTTTTAGAAAGATTGCTCTGGTCCCAGCCTTGACTTGTGTCCTGGGCCAGGCCTGGGGAAGCCAGGGGTGGGTGAGGCCTCTGCAGGGACCCCCTCGGAGGGTCATGGGCCGTGCATCCAGAGTTTAGCTGTAACCCCTCGCTTGGCAAGTGTGGGATGAAGCTGCAATTTGGGGCAGGAGGAGCAGTGCCTGGTCAACTCCCCTTCTGTTCCAGAACCCCAAGTCACAGGGGAAACCTGGGGGATGCAGGAGAAAGGTCTGCAGTCACAATCTAGCCAGCGCCTGCCGTGGTGTGGGCTAGGCACGTGGCAGCCTGTGAGAAAGCTGCTGAGGATGGTAAAGGAGTCATGGCGTGGTGGCTCACACCTGTAATCCCAGCACTTTTGGAAGCCAAGGCAGGTGGATCACTTGAGGCAAGGATTTTGAGACCAGCCTGGCCAACAAAGCAAAACCTTGTCTCTACTAAAAATACAAAATTAGCCAGGTGTGGTGGCGTATGCCTGTAATCCCAGCGACCTGCGGGGGCTGAGGCAAGAGAATTGCTTGAACCTGGGAGGTGGAGGTTGCAGTGAACTGAGATTACGCACTCCAGCCTGAGCAACAAGAGCAAAACTCTGTCTCAAAAAAAAAAAAAAAGAAGGAAAAGAAAAAGCAGCTGCAGTGAGCAGTGAGTTGTGATGGCGCTGCTGTATTCCAGCCTGGGCAACAGAGTGAGATCCTGGCTCCAAAAAAAAAAAAAACCACAGAACTGCCTCTCCAGTAGAGCTGTTATGGTGGAATTAAGTAAATGAATGCCTACGAGATGAGATGAGTTTTATGTTAGTAAACGCCAAAGCTCTATTCACCTGTAAGGGACTAATTTTTAAATACGTGCTGTATTTCAAGGGGCCTTACTCCCCACCTTCCCTGTGCCTAAAATCCCACCATTAGTCACTCGCTTGCCTTAGGGCACTGAAGGCCCCAATTAAAATGTAAATGTGTGACCTAGTGGTGTCTCCATGGAGCCACGGGCACCCCTGACAGGGCCTCATGTCATCATTGTTGGCAATTTGTTCACCAGATTAGTCCAGCAGAAAATTGCTGTTGATGAAGGGACTCATCTGTGGAGATCCAGAGAACTCTTATGTAGAAGAGAGAATGTGGAGCAGGAAATGACACTGCCAGGCATTCCAGGGGGCCTCGGGCACTGACTGCTGTCACCCCACCACCCTCCACCACGCAGGCCTGGGCCATCTCCCACCTCCAAGGGCACCCGGGTGAGGGGCTTGGAGGGCCTGCCAAGGCCGTCCCCTAAGCCTGGCATCGAGCCTCTGGCCCATTTTGCCAAGGGGAACCTGCCGCCCAGGGAGTCCGAGCTACACCCTGCAGGAAGTCCATGCAGCACAGCCCTCCAGCTGGGGTCAGGTCCGCCTGGCCAGCTGTGGGTTCAGGATAGGACGCCCCCTCTGGGAACACAGGAAGGAAGGGAGGACGCTGCTGACCCTGGTCAGGACAGGTCCCTTCCTCCCTGCCCCTTTCCTCACCCCTTACCTCCCATGGCCCCACCCTCTTCCCCACCAGGTGGCAGCCCCTCCACAGACCAAAGGGTGAGATGGGAGTCACCTCTTCTAGGGATCTTACTCAAAAGGTTTGGGAGAAACACAGTCTCTTGGCCAGAACCAAACTATTCCTGCCATAAGCAGCCCTGGCAGCCCTGAGGAGGCAGCAGATGGGGAAACTGAGGCTCATCCTCCTCCATCAGGTCTCTGCTCAAATGTCACTTTCCTGACCACCCATCTAAATCAGCCCCTCCTGGGCTCTGTGATGGCATCCTCATCCAGGGCATTTTGTCACCCGCTGACACCATCTTGTGTACATAAGGACTGAGACCTGCATCCAGCCAGCATCTAGAGCATAGTAGGTGGTTCATAAATATTTGTTGAACCAATAAAGGAAGTAAGAACTGGGGAAAAGGCTGGGTGTGGTGGCTCACACCTATAATCCCAGCACTTTGGGAGGCTAAGGTGGGCAGATCACTTGAGGCCAGGAGTTTGAGACCAGCCTGGCCAACATGGTGAAACCCCATCTCTACTAAAATACTAAAAATAAAAAATAGCCAGACACGGTGGCAGACACCTGTAATTTCAGCTATTCAGGAGGCTGAGACATGAGAATCACTTGAACCCAGGAGACAGAGTTTGCAGCATTGCACTCCAGCCTGGGCAACAGAGCAAGACTTCGTCTCAAAAAAAAGGACTCTGTCAGGGCCATTTGAGAGTCAGTAAAGGGTTAGTTCAAGAACCCAGGCCCCAGAGGATTAGCCTGAGCCTGGGAGATCTAGGCTGCAGTGAGCTGTGATGGTGCCACTACATTTCAGCCTGGGCAACAGAGCAAGACCCAGTCTCAAAATAAAAAAAGAACTCAGGCCCCTGGACCCCCAGGCCAGGTCACTTGCAGATGTTCCTAAGGTGACCGAGAGTGCCCACTTTCCTCTGTGCACCTCTCCTCTACCACCCAAAAGAGGGGACGCTTACCCCATAGGACCCAGACGCACACCCTGCCACCCTCAGGCAATTACTTCCAGACATAGACCAGGGCTCAGCAAGCTTTGTCTGTCAAGGGTCAGGTGCTAACTATTTTAGCCTTCGTGGACCATCAGGGTCTCTGTCATGACTACTTGATTCTATTACAAGATACACAAAAAATAACTGAGACAACATATAAATGAATGGGCGTGGCTGTGTGCCAATCAAGCTTTGTTTACTAAAACAGGCAGGTGGACGGATTTAGCAAATCAAAATTCAGGACATCTAGTTAAACTTGAACTTTAGTGTACTGTTTATCTGCAACCCTAGCCTGGTGGGTAGCGGTGTGCAGATCCCTGGGAATAACTGGTGTGAACCTCGACGTGACAGGAAAGAGAGCCGCCATTATGAAATGCCCTATACTACGGGAACACTGGGCTGGGCGCCTTCCTTGTATCAGCCCATCTGTCTTCCCAGCAACCCTGTGAGATGAGACGTGGGGTCCCCACTTTGCATATGAGGAAATGGGAACTCAGAGAAGAACAGTCAGGAGTCCTGGTTCCCATAGCTGATCAGGGACAGAACCAGGACCCACACCAGGACAGTCTGGCACTAAAGCCAGCGTCCTCTTACACCAGACTCACTTCACGAAAAATAGCGCTCAGAGAGGTGAAGGGGTGTGTCTGGAGAGCACAGCAAGGGGGAGCTGCCTGGGGCCAGGAAGATGGATTTAGTTTCCTAGCTTCCTACCCACTGAGCTTTCCGGAGTCTGCCCACGGCTTCTGTGTACGAACTTGCAGTTGTCATTGGCCTCTTGGGCTGTCACACGAGTGTGTGTGAGTGTGTTTGCATGCATATCTGCACACAAACAGGATAGGAAGCTGAGGAGCCCACAGTTTCAAGGGGGCTGGCACTTGTCTTCTTTATCACCATAGTCAGAGAGCAGATGAGACGCTGAGAGGTGGTAGGGTAATTGATGGGTCCCTTTGACCAGGGCTTCACAGCCTCCACACAGCTGACATTTTGTGCCAAATGATTCTTTGCGGTGGGGGCTGTCCTGTGTATTGAAGCATGTCTAGCAGCACCCCTGGCCCCTACTCTCTAGATGCCAGCAGCACCGCATCAATTATGCAGAACAACCAATACTGTCTCCGGGCATCCGGCATCACAGAATGTCCCCTGGGAGGCAAGATCGCCTCTGACCGGTTGATTTTGACTCCCTGAGGTTTGGACATCCTCAAGGGCTCACCAGGGAACCTGCACTCGCCCTCTCCTCTGGAGTCCACAAACCTCCCCAGGCCTTTGGCAAAGACATTCTGTACACCCAAAATGGCACCAGGCATTATCAGGAAACCCTAAAAAGCAGAAGGAAGGGTTAGTCTTGGCCAAGCCATGATAAAAATCTCTGAGTGCACAGAATGGAACACCAGTGGATGCAGCCCGTCGTTCCATGGACAGCAAATGACGCTTGGAACCAGAGGTCCCCGAACCCGCCTGTGCACCAGGTCACCCTGGAGCTTGTTCTTTTCATGGACCCAAGTGGACTCTGGAGGGTGGTCCTGAATCTGTCTTTTCCATGTTCTTTCTTCCCCACCCAGCTCTGTTCCTCTCCCCACCAGCAGGTGCTTGATGCCAATTCCTGAAGACCCCTTGGAGGGAACCAAGTGGAGAGAATTGGGGTACCCAGAGCTGCCAGCAGGGGAGGTGGTTTGGAGAAAGGACTTGGGGTGCGTGAATCCTGCCACGTGGGTGGCTGACTTCCTTGCGTCAGGCTGGTCTGGTGGAGACAATGATCTCACCTGCTTGGAAGAGCCCTTGGCGGCTGCTTGGATCTGGGGTCGGGGAGGGGTCCTCAGGGCCAGACAGAGAGGAGCTTGGGGGCTGAGTACACCTCCCCCTGGCCTGGCTACAGACCAGCGTGGCTGCCTGTGGTCTGGCCCGGGAGCAGGGGACAGACCTCCCCCATGGCTGGCACCCGCTCAGCAGCCTCTTCCCGGCCACGGCGGGGAAAGTGAGAGGGGGCTGACGTGGGGCTGACCTCACGCCCGGCTCCCCCTCCTCCAGCACCTCCCTCGGGGGTTCCCTGCTGCTGGGAAGCTGGACCTCCTGTGGAGGGAATGGGGGAGGGGAGGCAAGCAGAGATTTCAGCAGGCTGAACTGAGTGGGGGGCTCTGGGGACTGGGGTAGGGGAGACAGAAAGACCCCCACACATCTCTGCACTTTCTCTGCAGCCTCCAAGAGATCTGGGGTTCCCCTTACTCCATATGGAAGGGCCCATGAGAGTTTTAGAGATGATCAAGAATGCGCAGCCCTGCAGGCAGCGGAGGAAGGGGCAGACTGCGCTCTGACATTCAGCTGCTGCCTGGCCTGCTTACCTGCCTGGCGGCCATCATCACATCTGCTTCTTTCAATGGCTTTCATGGGACAGAGGAGGAAACTGAGACACAAGGAATATCAGAAACTTGCCTAAGCTCCCACAGCTGGAAAAGATAAAGCCAGGATTCAAATCCAAGCGTGTCAGAGCCCTGGCCCTGTGCTGGGTGCCGCATTCTAGCTCCCGTCTGATGAAATGAACCATCTCCTGAGAATCACAGTGAAATGCAGATTCCAAACCAGCAGGTCTGAAGTGGGGCCAAGATTCCATTTTTCAGCCAAGCGTGGTGGCTTGCGCCTGTTATCCCAGCACTTTGGGAGGTCAAGGTGGGAGGATCTTGAGGCCAGGAGTTTGAGCAGCCTGGACAACATGGTAAGACCCCATCTCTACAGAAAATAAGTTAGCCGGCTCAGTGGTGTGTACCTATAGTCCTAGCTACTCAGAAGGCTGAGGTGGGAAGATCACCGGAGCACAGGGATTCAAGGCTGCAGTGAGCTGTGATTGCATCACTACACTCCAGCCTGGATGACAGAGGGAGACCCCATCTCTAAAATAACAAAAACAAAAAATGTTTTGCATCTCTAAGCTCCCAGGGGTGTAGACATGGCTGACCTGTGCTCCATTCATTTTATCTAGTGTAGCCTGGCACAGGCATTTAATAAATAGAAGCTGTTATTGCTATTACCTGCATAAAGTATATATCATGTGCTCTGTGCATAGGAGGTGCCAATGAACAGTAGGTCCTTGTGATACACCATCCTTTAAAGGAAGAGTCTGGTGAATTCTAGAGCCCAGTAGAAACCTACGATCAGCCAGGTGCGGTGGCTCACACCTGTAATCCCAGCACTTTGGGAGGCCAAGGGCAGGCAGATCACTTGAGGTCAGGAGTTCAAGACCAGCCTGGCCAACATGGCAAAACCCCATCTCTACTAAAAATACAAAATTAGCTGGGCAGGGGGTGGTGCACACCTGTAGTCATAGCTATGTGGGAGACTGAGGCACAGGAATCACTTGAACCCAGGAGGTGAAGGTTGCAGTGAGCCAAGATCATGCCATTGCACTCCAGCCTGGGTGACAGAGTGAGATCCTGCCTCAAAAAAAAAAAAAAAAAAAAAAAGGAAACCTACAATTGTAGTTCAGATGGACTTAGGAGAGTCAGACCTGAAAGAGTCAAAGAGCACTTCATGGATGAGGTGACATTTGAACAGGCCCTTGAAGAATTAGAATTTTCTACATAGCAAAGGAGAAAGGGCAGTCTAGACCAAGATTCTGTGACATTTAACAGACCACCAAGCCACCACTATGGCCTGAGGGAAGTGGTCGTGAGGGAGGTGAGCCCAGAGATTCCACTGGACGGGACAAGCTACATGTGTTGCAAAATGTAAATGCCAGGCCCCTTGTTGAAAAACCATTAAGCATTTCTGCATAAGGGCCCTGGGCAGTTGCCCAGGCTGTGCACACATAAAGTCAGCCTTGAAGCTGGGAACTAGGTCCACAAGGAGGAGCTGGCCTTGCCCTGTCGACAGCTTGAACAGGAATTTTAAAGGCTTCTGAAGTGAGGAGATGGTTCGATCAGACTGGAAGGCTGGAGGCAGAGGGATGGGTCTGAAGGCTGCTGCTGCAGTAACCCAGGCTGAGGCTGGGACATAGAGAGGAGGGAATGCCCTAACCGCATGGAGGCTGATTTGGACACATTTGGTGCAGGTGGCACATAGGCCTTGGAAAGACACGGGTGTGTTCGTGTCCCAAGGGTGCCTAACACATTACCACAAACCGACTGGCTTAACGCTTGACATTTATTCTCTCACAGTTCTGGAGGCCGTAAGTCAGGAATCAAAGGGTCAGTAGGGCCATACTCCCTCCAAGGCTCCGAGGGAGGAGACTTCCCTGTCTCTTCCAGCCTTTGAAGGCCCCAAGCAATCCTTGACTTGCTGCCCACCACTCCATCTCAGCCTCTGCCTTCGCATGGCCTTCTCCTCTTCTCTCCTTTCTGTGTCTCTTATGGCACTTATCCCTGGATTTAGGGCTCACCCAGAAATCCAGGATGATCTCACTTTGAGATCCTTTTTTTTTTTTTTTTTTTAATAGAGACAGGGTCTCACCAAGTTGGTCAGGATGGTCTCAAACTCCTGACCTTGTGATCCACCCGCCTCAGCCTCCCGAAGTGCTGGGATTATAGGCATGAGCCACCGTGCCTGGCCTGAGATCCTTAACTGAATGACATCTGCAAAGATTCTTTTTCCAAGTAAGGTCTCATGTACAGATTCTGGGGATTAGGACTCAGCTATATCTTTTCTAGGGGAGCCCACCATTCAACTCTCCCACAGTGGGAGGTACAGGTGAGGCTCCTGTCTGAGACAGGGCGGAGAAAGCAGGGAGGGGAGGAGGCTGAGAGTCCTGGTCCTGGACCCATGGGCTACTGCTGCCTGGGCCTTGCCTATGGCATGCTTTTCATCTATCTGCAAAGAATGGTCCTTCAGGGAAATGGGAGTGTTCTAGCTGGCCCGCTGGGAGGTGGGGCCTGAGAGAGTGGGCTAGGAAAGAGCCTGCTGACAGGTAGGGCCCATCCCGGCTTTGATTCATTGACTGTCTGGGCAGGAGCTGGACGGATCCGCTAGGAATTACAAAAATGCTTCACACATATTTTCCTCTCGCTGGTGGTTTTCTGCTCGGTTAACCCCCGCTGGGCCCCCAATCCCATTGCTTGTCTGTGTCTGCGGCTGTGGCTCTCTCTCTGCATCTCATCCACCCCCCAGCCTCAGACACTCTCTCTTCACATCCCCTCCCCTCTCCCCTAGTCGTTGACTCTTGGCTGGAGTGGGCAGGGCTTGACCACGTCCTCATAATTGAAATTTTTGGCCTCCAAAGCAGGGTGGTGCTTCCTTAAGTCAAAGGGACAGATTCAAGCTGAGGCTTCTGCTAGGGCAGAAGGAGGCTTGAGAAGTGTCCTGGATGCCAAAGCCAGTGACCAGGAAAAGACTTGCTGCCTTTCCCAAGTGGCCTTGTAATGAGACAGACTCAACGCCACTGATCCCAAATGTCCTGCCCCAGTTCTGTTGCCTTCCTCCTTGCCCTTCCTCATGGCATTCCTCATGGACCAACTGGTGTCCTCCAGGACTTGCAGACTCTTCCCAGAAGGAGGAAGTCCTTCATCAATAAAATGGGTTTTAAAATACTGGAGGCAAGGCAGAAGCTTCTGAGGCATGCTTAGTCCCTGCTCCACCTTCAAAAGCCCTAGTTTGTGCCTGTGGCATCCTGGCCCCTTGTAGAATCCCCTTCATTGGACTGTGTCTTAGTCGATTTCCATTGCTGTAACAGAATATCACAGACTGGGTAATTTATAAAGAAAAGGACTTTATTTCACTCACGGTTCTGGAGGCTGGGAAGTGCAAAAACATGGCACCAGCGTCTGGTGAGGAGCACCTTGCCGCATCATAACATGTCAGCAGACATCACACAGTGAGAGCTGGTGTGCATGTTAGCTCAGGTCTTCCTTCGTCTTCTCCTTGCCACCAGTCCCCGTCATGAGGGCCCACATTGATCATCTTATCTAATCCCAGTTACCTCCCAAAGGCCCCACTACCAATCAACACGTGGATTTGGGGATTCAGTTTCCAACACATGAAATCTGAGGGACACATTCAAACCACAGCAAGCTGCACTGGATGTTGGGCACCAGCTTTTGCAAAGATGGCTGCAGAAACAGCCCTCCAAAAATCCACATGCCTGCGAAGAAGGCTGCCGCTGGAGGAGAGGGCACCACATCACCCCCGTCCCCCTGTGAGTCTCTGGGGAGAAATTCCCTTTCGAACCCAGTCCCAGGACAGGCTCTGCTTTCCCTGAGATGCCTCTTTTTTGATTATGAAACTCACATAGCAAGATCACATTTCCTCTCTTCTTTTAGCTGCCAGAAATCTCAGAGCCAGCTCTGAAGCTCGGCCATGGCAATTATGTAGCCCCTTGTGATCTAAAACATTTATTTTCTTTCTTTCTGTGGTCTTCATTCTCTCACCGTTTATATCCTCTCTCATCCTGATTCTCTATCTATTTTATCAGCATTTTCATTAGGTACCTTCTGCTATAAGCTTCTTTACATGCTGTTTGGAATAAAGAGGACTGTAAATAGGGAAATAAATACATCTTGGTTCCATTATGATGTTAACATTTATTGCTGAAAATGTGATTGTTTAGCGTAATGAATTCCCATTCTGCATTATCTTTGAATTTCGAGCAGAGGTTACTGGGGAGACTCTCTTTCTTCTGCTAGTAACCCTTGAGCTCCTGCAGGTCTAATGCCTGGTGCATAGAGGGCCTCACCAGTCTTGACCAGGTGAGTGGATGGGTGTTGACCATCAAGATGAGAAAACAGGGTGGGCACGGTGGCTCACGCTTGTAATCTCAGCACTTTGGGAGGTTGAAGCAGGTGGATCACGAGGTCAGGAGTTCAAGACCAGCCTGGCCAACATGGTGAAGCCCTGTCTCTACTAAAAATACAAAAATTAGCTGGTCATGGTGGCACGTGACTGTAATCCCAGCTACTTGGGAAGCTGAGGCAGGAGAATCACTTGAATCCGGGCGGCGGAAGTTGCAGTGAGCCAAGATCGCACCACTGCACTGCACTCCAGCCTGGGCAACAGAGTGAGAGTCCGTCTCAAAAAAAAAAAAAAAAAAAAAAGATGAGAAACATCAACAGCATCTTTCACAAGCTGAGTGACGTCAGGGTACCCTCTGCCTCCCTGGTCCTCAGTTTCCTCCTGTGAAATAGAGAAAGTAACACAGCCACAACCTCACAGAGTGGTTGGGAGGATCTCGTGATGGGTGAGAAAATGCTTTGTGAACTGTAAGGCGTAGGGCCTCACAGAGCCCGTGGGTGTATGTAACCTGTGGGTAGCTGTTGGCAGTTGTTCTCTTGGGATGGGGGAAAGGTAGTCCCAAGTCCTGGTGAACTCCTGAGAGCTGGCTGGGCAGGAGGGCTGCCCTGCTGCTCTACCACACATCTGGGGTCCAGGGGCCTCTCCGTCCAGGTGCCCTCTGGACCCAGGACTCCAATTACCATCAGGGGATCAGTCAGCTGCTAGGATGTTTGTCTGGCAGGCTTACGCCCTCCCCATCCACCTGACCCCGGCCTTGAACTCAGGACTGCCAGAATCCTCCCTTCCACATTCACCAGGAGAGAGTGGCCCCCTTCCCCTGCAGAGAGGGCACCAGGTGTCTGAGCTGCATTCTGCTTGGACCGTCTCCACCCTTGGAGGAGCGGGATTCACAAGGCATTTCTATTTCCCTACTTGTAATTCCTTCCGGCAACCTTGGGAAGTAGGTAAGATGGCATTCATCACTGATTATTCTTGCAATTTTCAAGGTAAGAAAGCTGAGCTCACTAAAAGGGTTACAGGACTGCATCGGGCAGCGCCAGGCCCAGGACCCCGGCCACAGGGGCAGGGCCTTCCCAGCAAAGCAAACACCTTCCTTCTCCCACTTCCTCCCACAAAGTGATTGTTTTCGCCTCTTTTTTGAAGGGTGACCCAATAACTAATTAACAGTCCTTTGTTCTGTTTGGCCAGGGCAGGCCCCTCTCCCAGACTGGAGACTTCCCCAGGCAGAGGCAGGGACCCCCCGGCCCTGGGCCCCCAGCCACCCACCCGGGACATCGCTGTCACGCTCTCCCTTTCCATGCTTCGCCATTTGTTTTGTTTTCCTCTAGTTTCCTAGTAAAGGTTGCTCTTGAAAAGCTTCAACCTTGTCTCCCTGAGTGGAGGGGAGGGGTGTTTCCACCCCTGGGCGGCTGGGGTGTGGCCCACGGCCTGAGCCAGCCGGGAGGGGCGGGAGACTTCAGGGGAAGACTTGGAAACAGCTGTGGGCCTGCCGGCCTCTCCCTCCCAAGCAGCTGCCTGCCCAGCCCTTGGCCATTTGCACTTGGCGTGGGGGACTCCCGAGGAATGAGAGATGAAAGCGCAGGGTGGCCTTTCTCTGACTTGAATGTGCACACGAGTCTCCTGGGATGTTGTTAATGTACACGCATTCTGATTCTGCAGGTCTGGGGGGAGGCCAAGATTCTGCATTGCTAATCAGCTTCCTACCAGGTGAGGCCAGGTCGAGCATGTTGTTGAATGCAGTCCCTTCATGGCACTGAGAGCAGAGGGGACCACAGCCTGAGCCCCCTGCTGACTCCCAGAGCGAGGCTCTCCCCAGCGTGGCCTCACCGTCCCCTGTATGCCTCGTCCATCACACACATCCTAATTGTCCCTCCCAGCCTGTGAGCTTCTAGGAGGCATTGCAACTGGCACAGGAGCTGACACTTATAAACATGCAGGAACGAGCAAGTTGGTAACTTTCAGAAACATTGCCCAGACCCCCAAAATAAATCTTGGCTCAGGGAACTCCAGACCCAAACCCCAGAGCAAAGCACAGGGCGACATCTGGGGCCACTCCAGAGTTTCAGTGTCTGTGGCTTCCCAGTTCTGACCTTGAATCCCCCCAGGAAGGGATCGCAGGAGGCTGGGAAGAAGGTCACAGTGGAAGGGGGTTTGGTTCCCAAATGGGAAGCAGGAGGAGGGACGGCAGTGTCCACTGTGGGAGAGCCGCTCAGGCCCTGAAACCCCGATGGGGAAGCCATCAGGGCAGACAGAGTCCTCCTTGGTTCTGGCCCCAGTGTCCCATGTGATTCTGAGCAGGACCACCTGTCCCCTCCTGCTGTGGAGCCATTCGGGCTTGTCCTGTTACGTCCCTCTGGATGGTCAATGGGCCATTCCTGGGCAACAGAGACCTGGGCAGCTCGTATCTTCCAGCTCCTTGAAGTCTCATGTAGGGGAACGATCACGACAGCTGGAGGGGAAGGAGTGGTGCTAACTGGCCCTAAACATTTCGGGTGACCCTGGGCACGTGGTCTCATGGCTCTAAGCCTCGATTTCCTCTTCTAGTATGTGGGGATCGAAACTCCTGGGGCTTCCATGAGATTAAGTGAGGAGTTGGGAGGGAATGAGCTGAGATCACACGGCACCCTCTTTACTCTTTTTTTTTTGAGACAGCCTGTCCCCCAGGCTGTAGGGCAGTGGTGTTGCCACAGCTCACTACAGCCTCAACGGATCCTCCCATCTCAGCACTTTGAGTAGCTGGGACCACAGGCACACGTCACAGCGTCTGGCTAATTTTGGTGTATTTTGTAGACAGGGTTTTGCTCTGTTGGCCAGGCTGGTCTCAAACTCTTGGGCTCAAATGATCCACCTGCCTCAGCCTCCCAGCGTGCCAAGATTACAAGAATGAGCCACCACACCCAGCACCCCCTTTACCTCTGAGCAATCCATCTCTTTCCTTGGGGGCACCCCATGATCTAGACACCATCCACCTTGTTTTGCCTTTGCCAAAACTCCACCTAACTCCCCCCACCGGCGCCAGGCACCCCCCTCCCACACCCTCATCCATCCTTCGCCTAGTCCCACTTGGCTGGTGCCCAGGACAGGGGACAGTCCCGGCCCTTCCAGCCCATATCCCCACATCAGTACACTTCAGAGAGCTAGCCAAGAGCAGATTCTTTATTCATTTCTCTTTTTTCTTTAAAAAAAAGTATTCCTTTGGTATAAAAAATAAATATTTTAAATATGACATTGAATAAATAAAAATAATCTGTCAGTATGAAACATCCCCACAGGGTACATTCATCAAAGAGGAATTTGTCACCCAAGGCCAAGTGCTTTTCAGTGGAAAGGAAGGAGGGAAACCCCTAAGGCCGCACGGTGGGCCCACGGAGCTAGCACGTGGGTGGGACTGGAGGCTGGATGCCGGGATTGGGGTGGGGAACTAGAGATGATTCTAAGGCAGGAACATCTGTACCATCTGCAGGGACAGGCCACCTCCCGGGTCCCAGGGCTCCCACCCCACACACTATGTCTACACTGGAGAGCTGGCAAGGCAGAGCTGGACTGGCTGGGTCAGGGTGGAAGTGCCCCAAGTCAGGGACAAGGAGGAGGATGGGGAGGAGCGGGAGGAGAGACGAGTAAACTAACAGTGCTTTTTTGTTTAAATGTTTAAATAATAAATAAGGTCCCAGAGACTTCTCTCTTGGTAAACTACAAAATGCCCGTCCCTCTCTCTTCCTCCAGCCCAGGCCTGGGAACGGTCCACACCAGCAGATGTAAAGGGAAGAGCAGCAGAGCTCCCGGCCAGGAAGAGCTGTTTCATGCAAAGGCTCTGTGGTTCAGTGATGCTGAGCGGAGTGGATGCCGAGCTGCCAGATGGGATCTGGAGGGAGCACTGAGGATGGGCACCTCCGGGCCAAGTCCAGGCTGGCCAGGAGAGCGCCTCAGAGCCAGGGCCACCAGGTGGGCCCAGCACAGGGCACCCAAGTCCACAGGGAGATGAGGTGATGGGCGAGCCAGTGGGCTCTGGGTGGAATCAGCGACTCTGGTTTTCACACGAGTTTGTTTTTCTTGAAGCCAGTCTTGGGGGAGTGCACCCAGCCCAAGCCAAGCCGGATGGAGCAGGGAAGGGGAGGCAGCCCCTGAATCCTGGACAAGGGAGAGTGTGACCCACATCTCAAGAGCCACATCCTTGTCTTGCTGTTGGGATGGACAGATGGACAACTCCCGGCCGCGCCCTCCACCCCAACCCCAGGCCTCAGGCCCAGCCCACACGCTGCCCACGTGCCATCCAGGTAAAGTGCTTAGAGAGCAACGGGGAAAGGTGCAAAGTGAGTGAAAAGTACCATAATTAGTACCATCATCTTGTTGGCGGAACTTGGAGGCCGGCAGCTCACTCAGGGTTTGAGAAGAAGCCAGAACACTGCTCAGAGCAGCTGCCCCAACTCGGCTGCCTCCCTCCCTCCCCTGCTCTCAGGCTGGAGGGCGTTTCTCCACTTGCCTGGACCCAGCACAAAAGAAGGGATCGGGTTCCCTGCCTGGGAGCCCAGACATGGGTGGGAGTGGGCCGGAGGTGGGGCAGGAGGGCCCACAGCTTCCTGGTCTGAGTCCCAGGCGTCTCCAGCCTCCCTCTCCTCCTTTTGGGAGCAGCGGGCAGCTGATCCCCCCAGTCTACCCCACTTCCCGGGGTCTGGCCCAGCCAGGCCCTTGCGCCCTCTGTGGGTGTCCGGCCACCCGAGGTGCTTCCCCACTGTGTGGGAGCATGCTGGGTGCTAGGACAGGATTGTTGCAAGGCGCTATTTCAGAGGCAGCATGGGGACAGGGTGGGCCACCAGGACTGCCTTGCCCACTGCTCCAGGGTCACAATTTCAACCAGGAGCGATGCCCCTCGCAACACAATGTGGCAGCGCCTGAGAATACAGACCCCTGGAACCAAGAGAGTAAGGCACCCAGCCTCTCCACAAACCAGCTCAGCCCCTGCAGCCTGGACCCTAATACCCCAAAGCAAGGCACAATAGCAGATGGGGGTGGATCCGGGCCCCCCACTCCCCTGCTCATTCTCTCAGATCCAACCCTTCTCTGAGCTTCACCCATAAGGCTTATTCCACTTGTAACATCGTTGACTTCCAGACCAGGCTCTGCTAAGCCCTGGCCGCGGTGCCCATGTCAGGAGCCGTCATCATATTTTGTTGAGTAGAGACCAGGGAAAGGGGAATTAACTTTGCCACTGAAAGCACCAATAAGTTAATATAAATAGGACATCATAATAAATAGAAATCATGCCGGGTCAGACGCACAGCACACTTGGAGCTCAGGGTTCCCTGAGACCCTGACCTCAAGTTCTGCTGTCCCCTTGCCCTGGGGACCAGAGACAGTCTCTGGTCCCCCTCAAGTACCTCTGTGTGACCTCACAAGGCCTCCCGGGGCCTCAGATGTGCACTGCTACTCTGAGCTACTCTTTACAGACTCTCACCCAGAGGAAAACTCTGGATCATCAGAACCTCTGCACCTGACTTAACACCTGCTCCTGCCCTACCCACCTCCACAAACCCCTGCTCCAGGTCCAGCCACCAGACCCCAGCCATCCCAGGCTGCAGGGAAGACAGCGGGGAAGAGAAGGAAGAACGTACCAAGGCTTTCAGGGCCTCTCTTCCTCCCAGTGTCTTTCTTCCCAGGCCTGAAGGTGGCTTCTCTGCCTCCCCAAGAGCCTGAATGCCAGTGACCTCCTTCTGGAAACTTCTGCTTGACCGTTCCTACGCACAAGTTTTCTGATCATGCTCAAAAGAAGACAGCCTCCCATCCCAGAGGCCCCTCTCTATCTTCCACTCACCAACCTTCTAAGGGACAAGGAGTCCTTTGGGATCCTAGCCCCTCTGGCCCACCTGAGTCCCTGCCTAAGGGGCAGCAAAGGCACAGATGGTGATCATTTGCTGGGGGCTGGTCCACGCCCCTGGGCCCTGCTGTCTTGCCCTGTGGTCAGGGCTGTTGGAGTTGACTTATGTAGTTTGCTCACTGCACAAAGCGAGCAAGGCGCCAAAGGGAAACGCAGAGGCAGAAGTCCAGCCCACGCGCCCCAGCCCACAGTCCCCCAGAGGAAGGGGCGCCTTCTTCTAGCTCCCTCCCTGTGGAAGTTTCCACTCTGCTCGGCTTCATCGCAGCCCAGCTCAGAATGGAGTGGACTGGCCAGGCACCCTCAGGGTCTGCCAGCAGCCCCTGTTTGGATTTAGTGATGCCCTGGGTCCTGGCCACCCTAGGACAGGCCCCCACATTTGGACACCAATCCTGAGATCCCTCGGTTCACCGTGCACTTGACGACCTCCTGCTAGAAGGCCTGGGCCAACACGCCGATGACCTGCTTATACTTCCCCAGGAGCTGACAGCCCAGCTTCTTCTTCTGGAAGACGTCCTTACCCGACGTGTCGGGGCCGTAGGTCACGTCCACGTGGGCCACGTGGTACTTGCTGCACAGGCGGCACAGCACGTTGCTAAGGAGGCCTCGCAGGATGTCAGCGGTGGCGTTGAGCTTGCTATGGAGGCTGAGGGCGCTGGGGTTGAGGATCTTCTGGTCCCGGGTGATGTTGCCCAGGGCGGTGCCGAGATACACCACTATACGGTACAGCTCCACCAGCCTGGCCTTCTCCGTGCCATTGGCATGGAAGGGCGGGAAGTCAGTCACATTGGGGCCGCACAGCTTGTCCAGGTTGTTGGGGAATGGCTCCCCTTGGGCTGTGTACTGAGGGGCAGAGGGGAGGTGATGTGGGAGTCAGGGGTCAGTGTCCCAGTCCTTCCGCCAACCCTCTGGGCAAGCTCTTGAACCTCAGTTTCCCCACCTAGTGCATGGGGACCCAGCTTCTTGCCCTGTAAGCATTTAGAATTGGCATGAGAGCCAAAAGTAACTGTAGTGTGAGTGCCCTTGCTAAAGATCAAAGCCTGAGCCATGCAAACAGTCATCATCACCATCATCACCACCCCAAGCCGGAAAAACTCGGTGTCTTGCTCCAGCTGGGGCACCTCACACAAGCACTTCCACACCTGCACTCATACTGTTCCGAGGCACCCTCCACACCCGGCACCCGCAGCCCACTGCCTCTCAGCTGCACCTCCCTGGTTCCTCATGCTAATTTCCCCTCTCTCCCTCGCTCCATGCAGCAGAGCAATCACAAGACAAGAAGTGCCAGGTCCCCACCTTTGCACCCAGCTCTGCCCTCGATAACTGGGGAAGCTTCCCTGAGGAAGTGTAGGCAGGAAGTGCCAGGAGTCTGCGGGTGGTTTAATCAAGCCCTCTCCCCATTCTCTCCTTCCAGCCCCAAAAGTTCCCCTCAACCCAGATCAGGACAGCCCCTAATGACATTTACAAGCCCCCTCCCTGCCATCCCCCCTCAGTATCCCAGGGATAACTTACATAGAGAATAAAGAGGGCATTGGCACTGCCATTGAGCTGTGCCAGTTGGCTCCTGATCTGATTCATGAGGTTGTTGTGACATGGGTGGCGTATGGCACAGGTGGCGTTGACAGGGGTGATGGGGAGGGGGCTCCCCGCCCCATGTCTCCAGTGCAGAACCAGCAGCAGGGGCACAACTCCTGGGGACCAGCAGGAAGAAGCCATGAGTAGGAAGTCAGGAAAGGGTGGCCTGGGGTCACGGCACACTGGATGGAGGTCCAGCAAGGGTCACATGGGGGAGGACTCCTGGTTCCCTCTCGTCACCTGCAACTGTCTTCCTAGGATCTAGTCTTCACTCTGTCACTGCGTGTATTCCTCTGTCGCCTTTTCTCTACCTTAGCTCTCTCTGCTGTCTTCTGAGATGACAGAAAGACGAGGGAGCAAGACACAAGCCATTTCCACCAGCAGGGTGCAGGGCCCAGGAAGGACTCCCGGCCATCCCACCCTTTCCCTCAGGAAGGCAAAGACCCTAAGTCCCCTTGGCCCTCTGACTGGAAGGCACCAGGCCCCAGGCCCAGCGGGCGCCAGGAGAAAGGAGATCCCTCTCTTCCCACTTGGAGGGGTGGCCCAGGTTCCTCAGCAGGGCTTCCCGCCCATTGCAGCCCACACCTCCAAAGCCAGGCATCCACAGGGACCACGGGGCATGAGGGAGTGGGAGGAGTCCTCCGCTGACCCTCCTCTCGATCCCAAACCTGCCACTTGATTCTGGCTCCCTGGGCCAATTGCCCCTAATTCTGCCCCCACCCCACATCGCCCTCCTTCTCTGCCCTTCCCTAGTGTTCCCCATCTAGGGTGCTCAAGTTCACCCCATTTCTCTCTGGCTGTCCCCACTCTCCATCCCCAAACCATCATTCAAAACTCTCTGTCCGCCCCCCAACTCTGGACAGCCCCTGACTCCATGCCCTCTCCCGACTCATCTTGCTGTCCCTTGTCCCGGGGATTCCCCTCCCCTCCAACACACGGGCTCAGGGAGGGAGAGGAAATGGTGCACCAGGAGAGAGAAAAGGCAAAAGGTCACAGGCAGCCGGGTGGGCGGGGAGGAAGGAAAGTGAAAGGTGACTGGAGAGCTGGGAGCTGTCCCGACAAGTCCCAGCTCGCCCCTCCCCCTGGGGGGCCTGAGCGCCCCACTCCCCTGAGTCCCCTTAGACGTCTTTCCAGGGCTCCGCAGAAGGCACCTGAAGGTGGTGGGGGCTGGGGTCAGCGGGTAAGTGAAGCTGGAGACCTCCCCTGGACCCACCATGCTGGGACAGGGGGGACGGGGGGCAGCTTCAACTTCACTTCTCCTGGGTCCCCGGTTCTACCCAACATCCCCAGGCAGTGCTGAGGCCCCGGGGTGGCTGCTGGAGGGGAGGGCACACCCCTATATCTCACCTAGCGCAGACCACACGCTTTCCAGACACCAGCAGATGGAGGCGGCACCTGCTCCCGTCCCAGGCCGGAGTTTGCAAGCTGCTCGCCGCCCGCGCCCCTCCCTGGGAGCAGCCCCGGACCGCAGTTGGAAAGGAGAAAGCGGAAAGAAAGAAAGAAAAGAAAAAGAGAGAGGGAGAGTGAATCCGGGAGAAAGCGCAGAGGGAAGAGCAGCCAGCGAGAGCGGCGGGAGCGAGGAGGAGGAGGAGGAGGAGGAGGAAGAGAAGGCGAGGGGGAGGAAGAGGAGGAGGAGGAAGGCTCGGTGCCCCCTCCCTCGCCGCCAACCTGCCGCGGGCGTGCAGCGCTGGGGACCATGTGCCCGCGCTCGCTCTGGGCCGCCACCCAGCGCCTCTGGTGGCTGCGCGGGCGCCCCAAGTGTCCGTATGTCTGCGGCGGGTGGGCGTCCGGCTCGCGCTGCCAAACGCCCCAAGTTGCCGCCGCGCCCCGCAGCGGGGACGCGAAGCCGGCGCGGGGCGGGTGTATTTACCTGCCGCCAAGACCTTCATTATGAGCTGCACTTCAGAGGGCCTTGGAGGAAACCTCAGATGCCGGCGGTTTTCAGAGGTTCATGCTCAAATGGGGAATTTGCCTGATTTATATACTGGAGCCTGTGTTGTAAGACAGAAACAGCTATATTTAGCCGGGATCCCCGGTCCAGGAAGTTGTTTGAGGTGCATCATAGGAAATTATGAATGGAAGAAAGTGAGAGTGAAGGGGGGGGGAACGAGTGAGGGGGGAGGGTGGGGAGAACAGACTTTTTCCCTCTTCTAAGAATTTGATTGATAAAATTATAATGAAGGCTTCGACAAAACGCCCTGTGGTTTTCCTGCCTGGCTAGTCCCAGGAGTTGTCTGAAGATGGGCATTGCCAGGAGGGGGCCCCTGGCCGAGTCAGCAGGGGTCCCAGCAGTGGGTGCCCCAGACGGCCCTGACTCACCTGGGTTTGGGGAGGTAGCGAGTCTGGACTAGCAGATGAAGGCTGCCCCCTGTGCCCCCTCGTTGGGGGGCTTTAGTGGGGCAGTGGGAGGAGGCGGGCTGGGGCTTGGCTAAGAAGGAGACTCCAGGAGGAGGGGCCCGCGGCCGGCGTGGACTTTAGACGGTCATAAAGTGGAACTAAACATGGGCGCTGGAAGCCACCCCAGAGGTAGCCTCCTCCAATCTGCCCATTGCCATTGGGCTCGGAGGGGTTCGAAGGGGCCCAGGGGAACGAACGCGTGGCCCAGGGCCCCAGAGGGTCAGGTCTTCTGCCACCACCAGTGCACCCACCCTGCTGACCACTGTACCTGTGAGGCTGGGGAAGGAACTGGGGAAGGGACTAGGAAGAATGGGGGTGGGGGTGGCTGTGACTCTGTTCTGGGGGGACACTCTGGGAAGGTGCTTCTGGGAAGGTGGTCCAGCATTTCCATTCTGAAGTGGGATGGAGAGAGGTTTGGCGAAATCGGACCCAGTGTCCTCCTCGGGAGGCTGAGGGATGACTGTGGGAACTGAGAAGTGACTGGTCCCTCCCAGACCTGCCTTGGAAACCCCTTGGACCTCAACCTCAGAGAATAATGGAGGTCCCAAAAGGTGCTTCTAGAGGCTCTAAGGTGGTGTCACATGTTCTGGCGTCTTCTGAGGCCAGGCGATTTATGAATGAGGAAGGGCAGGAAGGACTAATGGGGAGCAGGGCAGAATGAGCGCAGGGACACCTCCAAGAAAGACAGCAGGAAAGTACAAACACACCCCATGAGATGGGGGAATGCTGACCAGACAGCATGCCATCCCCAAAGCTGCCAGGGGACCCCCATACCAGAAGATGATTCAGTCCCCTGGGGCCCCTTCCCAGCCCTCCTGCCTGACCGACTTGAGATCAAGGTGTGTGAGTTGGTTCTCCAAGGCCAGGGAGCTCCTGCAGCCTCGCCTGGGCCCCGCCGCCCCCTCTCCCATCCTCCATGCCCCCAGCTCCTGCCTCTTGCCACATCCTGGACCTGCCCAGCCACGTGTTCTTCCTTCATCGTGCCAGGACGAGCCCTAGTGCCTGCTGCCATTCCCCACCACACGCACACCCTGCCTTATCTAGGCTCTTGCCCCCCCGACAGGGCCTCGGATGTGAGGTGATAAAACTGCCCATCCCAGCTGGCACTTCCCGGACTGGCTGTCCTTCCTCCTTCCTGCCCCCCCTCCACACCTTATCTCTTCTTTGATGGGCCATGGAGGGCCCTACCTGGCACTTACTGCTCCTGTACACTTGCTCTGGGGTCCTGTACACTACCAGGAGACCCATCCGCCCTGGCCTGGCTCAGGCAGCCCCACGTCCCGGGACACCCCAACTCAACGCTTCTTCTCACTCCTCCCCCAGCATCTCCCGAACAAGGACCTGACCACTAGGAGCACATGAGCTCTGCACCAGCCCCAGTCCCATCCCACATCACCCAGACCCTTGTCACCTGACTCAGCCTGGCTCTCCTGACCTGGACCCCAAATCCATGTGACCAAAGGCTCACTTTGGCCTCCAACTATCAAACCCCCGTTGCCTGGCCTGAGTCTCTCACTAGCCTCAAGAGTTCTCCTGCGGCTGCCCCTACGTCCACGATTCTGCCCAGTGTCTCCTCTGCCTCCTTCCAAGCGGACCCGCAGCAAGCCAGACCCCAAATCGACCCTATAATCCACCCCCATCACTGTTTAATCTCAGCCCCACCCCACAGGAAACAGGAAGTGAGAACAGGGTCTAGAAGACACTGACACTAGGGCCACTTCACCCCAGCCCTGACTGACCCCTTCCAGTGCCTCAGTTTCCCCTCACTGTACCTGACTTGGTTTGTGCTCCCCAAGCGCTCTGGGCCCCTCGGCGCCCCAGGCCCAGCCTCCCCCTCCTGTCCATGTCCAGGCACCACCTGCGCTGGGCCTCTGGAGGGGCGGCCGGGCAGGGTCTCGGAGCCGCAAATCCGTGTGTTGCCTGCAACGTGGCGGCGGCCCCCCAGGAATCGGCCGCCCAGGCTACGCTCCAGGCCCACTTTGGTCTCTAGGAGTTTGTTTTCTTCCCTCCCCTCTATGCTGTGTGTGTGTTCCCCGCCCCCGGCCAGCTCGCTCCCTCACAGAAGGCATCCTCCCTTCTTGGCTGCCTGCTCCCGGGGTCACGACCCCAGGCCCCACCCTGGAGTGGCAGCCCCGGCCCGGCCCCTTCCAGCTGTGACTTCATCCACAGCCTGTCCTGCTCCTGCAGATGGGGCCTGTTGGGGATTTGACCGGTCTCAGGGTGAGGGGGACAGTCCCGGCCACATGGGACCCCCTGACAGAACCCAGGAGTTCTGTCTCCAGGTGGCTGTGCCATCCAACTCATCATTGCTCTCCAGGAAGTGAGTGCACCCCTAGCACATGCTTGCTTCCTGCTGATTTTTACCCGCCATCCACAAGTCTCTCCTGGAATGTCACAGCTGTTTATTTTTAGGATGGGGAAACTGAGGCTCAGAGAGGTGAAGACACTTTGTGTGGCTCACACAAAGAGTTAATAACAGAGCTAGGTCTGGAACCCAGGCTTCCATCTTGCAGGCCACAGCAATCCCTGCAGCGCCTTTTGCTCCGAGGTGGGTGAAGGGCACAGCAGGTGAGCTTGGGCTGCCCTCCTCCAGGAAGCCTCCCCTCCCTCTCACAGCCCCGACTAGCTCACATCAGCCTTGTCCTTCCCGCTCTAGTTTCAAGTGGGGATGAGTCTTATTCCTCAAACTTTGGGAGCTTGGAGGGGGTCTGAGACTCACTTGTACTCTTGACAGCACCTGGCTCAGGGTTATACCCTGAAATGAATAGAGGCTAAGTATTTTTTGAAAGCATTTTAGTTTCCAAAAACTGTCAGGGCCAAGCCTCTCGTGGAAAGGACACAGAGAGGTCTGATGGTTTGAAGCATGGACTCTGGCCTCGTTTAGAACCAGATTGGAGGTTTGACTCTGCCAGTTATGAGCTGAGTGACTTTGGAGAAGTGACTGCTCTTGGCCTCAGTTTCTTCATCCGTAAAATGGGAATAATGGTACCGCCATTGTGGGTTTGCTGTGAGGGCTCAGGGCTCAGCACGATTCTGAGCACCCAGCAAGCCGCCTCTCCACATATCCCACCCATGTGCTCACTTCCCTGTGGAGCACATGGGTGGGATATGTCCCCATTTCACAGATGGGGACACTTGGATCCACCCCAGGGGGCTGAGCGGGGAACACTGGGCAGGAGCAAGACCTCTCAAGCCTCTGCTGATGGTAAATCAAGGCAAAATACCCACATAGCCTCCAGCTTCAAGGGTGCCCCAGAAAGATCAGACAGGTTGTGGGAGGGGCTGGCACACTTCCCCAGAGCCCCCTTCCTGGCCCCTCACCACCCCCACCCCAAGCCTGATCTGAGGACTGCAGCTGACCTGGCCTCACCGCCCCCAGAAGCTGATTCACCCCCAGGCCCCATCTGAGAAGGAAGGAGACAGAGCTCAGCTCCGAGGGGCTTGAATCACCAGCCGCCCCCTGCAGAGCTCCGGGGCTGTGGGGGGATGCGGGGGTGGGGGCCAGCCCCCTGCCTGTCTGTCTCTTTCCTGGACCCTAGGGCTCTCAGGAGAGAGGGCAGCATGGCAGTGGCATGGGCAGGGGCGGGGTGGGAGGTCACAGTCAGGCATTCTGTGTGGCCAGCCAGCAGCGGTTACTCACCAGGTAAGCAGCTCTCCGGGTACTGGGGAATTCCCCAAGACCAGTGACCCAGAAACAGCGCTCCGGGCACCCCCGGCTGCCCAGGCTGGCCTCCCTCCTTCCTTCTCTATCCCCTCAGCTATGATCTCAGTTTTCTGAAAACCCCAGCAGCAGCGGCTCTCAGCCTGTTGCCCTGATGTTGGTACCTGGGAAATGAGCGGAGTCCTCAGGTGGACCTAGAGAGGAAGTGGTGGGGGGGTCGGGGGGGCCAGAGGGTGGGTCCCAGGCCCAGGGCTAGTGAGGGGTTGCCAGAGCAGACGGGGGAAGCTCAGGAATGCCTGGCACAGCCCAGGCAATTGGGCATCCTGGCCAAAAAGGCAAGAGCACCACACTCTTTAGTGCTTGAGGAGTGAGAACGTGATGCCCCCAGCGGACCGTGCCTCCATTGTTCTCAACCCAGTGGAGGGGGTTCAAATCCCACCTGCCCCACCCACCAGCTATGTGGCCCATGGCAACGGGCTTCCTCTCTCAGAGCCTCAGTTTCCCCTCTGAAAATGAGGATGCTGTCATAACAGCTTCGTGGGGCAGTCATGGGGATGTTACTTGGGAAATGCGGATAAACACTAACACATGGGAGCCATTCTAATCAGATCTGGTTGTGGCCAAAGAAGGAGCTCGAACCCCAGAGCGAGTCAGAGGCTGGGTCCCGTGGTCAGTGCACTGGAGTCTGAGAGGCAGGGCAGCAGGTGGCTCCTGGGTCCTCTCAGTTCATGTAGCTTGGTGTAGGTTTTGGGAGAGTGGGTAGCATCTCAGAGCCTTGGTGGCGTGGAAATAAGCAGTGACACTCCCATCTACGGGCCCTGGAGAGCCCAGCTGTCTTCTGGGGACTCTTGAGGCCCAGGCGCGGGACCTGTCGCCTGCCCCTTCTCACCTTCACCTGATCCAGTCTCTGGCGGTGACCAGCAGTATCCCCTTAGGGCCCAGGAAGCCAGAAGCCACCCTGGCCTTCCGCCAACTGCCGCCATCATCACTCTGACATTTCCCGACTGAATATGTCAGGAATCAACCCCCTGGAGGTGAATCAGAGTGATTGCATTTTTTTTCTTCATTTCTGATAGAAATTGCAAGGGAAGCAGCAGCCCACGACGCCCCGATCATTGGCAGGGCCAGAGGCCTGGCCGGTCCCCCCAGGGCTCTGTAAAATGGGCTGCTGTCTAGCCCGGCCATCAGCATTTAGTGAGCATGGACTTTGAGACTCTGCCAGCACTTTTACCTCCCCCAGGCTCTCCCTGAATCTCAAACTAGCCCAAGGCCATTGCAGCCAGATGTAGAGAGAGCAGTGTTTTCACACCTCAGGCCTCTGCCTCTTCGTGGGTCATGGATTCAATTAGAGGGTTGCCACCAACACTTTCAAAAAGGAAATGGAATAGCGAAATCACCTGGCATTGCCCCGAGCCAGGGCGAGGACTGCTCCATGAAACTTTTTTTCCTGTTGCCTGTGTGTGTCAATGTCTGCATCCTCATCTGGTTGTAAGGTGCGATGTATTTCTTACTGTGGGTGGCAGTCCCAAACATTTGCAAGCCGCCAGTATCGATGTTGAAAGCCAGGCCCAGAGGGGCTGAGCAGTGACTTGCCCAGGGTCACTCAGCAGTGTTCCACAGGGTTCCTGACTTCCGTTCCAGCTCTGGAATCGGCCAGAGGTGCCACAGGACAGGGTGGGGCAGGGCAGGGCAGGTGCTCCACGTGGGGGACCTGGCAGCTCCCTGTGCCGTGACAAAGACCTCCCAGAGCCCAGCCTCCCACTATCTACTCCCTTCCGCAGCCTCAGACCCCTGGGCTCTCTGCCCTGCCCTGTCCCACCTGGGTGGAGCCCAGGACAGTCACAGGTCTTTCTTTCCTACTCTACCAGGGAGCCTTTCATCCTCGCCGCAGGGTGCGGGAAGAGGAAGTGGCCACAGCCGCCTTTCCAGGGCAGCCCGAGGCGAACAGGCGCAGCCTGCAGTAGAGGGCACACACTGGCCTCCCCGTGGCCCTGGGACGAGGCTGAGTCTGTCTGTCTGGTTCTGACTGGGCATTTGCCTGTGCATGTGCATGTAGTGAGTGCCTTTGTGTCTATGCACGCCTGAGTCCGGTCCTGGGTGTACGTGTGTGTGCACGTGTGTGCGGATCTGCTTGTGCTGCTTGCTTTGTGTGACTGAGAGCGGGCTAGACGGTGCCCATCTCTGGCTGCTATTGTGAATCCTCAGTGTGGTTGTGTGACTATGTGTGTGTGTGTGCGCGTGCGTGCCCATGGGCATGAAGCCAGTGCCACTGTGTGTCTGGCCTTGTGTCTGCATGAGTTCGTGTGGGACTGTGGGTTGCTGGGCACGAGGGCTCGGTGAGCAGGGAGGCCTAATCCTGGGCATGCATGCGTGCGTTCTTGAGCCTCCAGGCCTGCGTGTGCCCCAGCGTGTCTCCAACAATCCCTGCTCCTCGCCCTCCAGCCCCGCCCTTGGGAACCATGTGGCAGCCTCACGTCACAGGGGCCACCAGCAGCTGGCTTCCTCCCTACCCCGTCCCAGCCCCTCCTCCCCACACCGCCCTGGCCACCCGGATTCTTGGCACAGAGACAAAGCTGATGTCAGAGCCGAGCTGACAGCTTTCTTCTCCCACTGGATTTTCCAAAAGAGAGAGATCACCACGGCCCCTATTAAATAATCGAGGGGCTGGGGGGCAAAAGGGGGACGTGTCACTCAATGATTTCCTGGACTCAGAGGCAATAAACAGAACAGGAAGTGGCTGAGGACCTATTCAGCCTGAAGCTGGTCATGCAGAGGTGGGGCCTGGCCTCCTCTCCTTCCCTTCCCCAGCCAAGCTCACTGGGCCACCCTGACCCGAACCAGTGCCCAGGGGAACCTGCGGAATTGTTCTGAGGGAGCCTCCGGTCTGGCCACGGTGATGACATGGAAAGAATAAAGTGGTCCCATCCCACTGGGTGGGAAGGATGGAGAGGCGAGACCTGGCTGAGGTTGGACCATCCTCTTCCCTGGGAAGAGAAGGAAGGGGGAGTTTCCTGGGGTGAGGGGTGGGATGGGAGCAGGTTGGGGAGCTGGGATTGGAGAGGCCAGGCCTCCCTCTGTGTCTTGCAGCCGGGGTGTCATGCCCGACCCCACCAGCCCTGCACCCTCGGGATCCCCTAGACCTCCAG
Source organism: Aotus nancymaae (assembly GCF_030222135.1). Classification (NCBI taxonomy): domain Eukaryota; kingdom Metazoa; phylum Chordata; class Mammalia; order Primates; family Aotidae; genus Aotus; species Aotus nancymaae. Next base: position 5,137,283 of record NW_026988491.1, read on the forward strand.
GAGCCTCCCAGCCCGGAGTAGTGACCTTCCTGGGCATACACCCCCAAGGCTTTCATGAGCCTCTCTCCCACCCCACCCCCTGCTGCCCACAAAACCAAGCTTTACCAAGTGCTCACCAGAAAACCTATGGGCTGCAGTCCTAACCCCCATTCTCTGAGGAAGGCATTTAAATCGTCATTTGACAGACTCGGAAACTGAGACTCACAGAGTGGAATGATTTGTCCCAGGTCACACAGTGTGTAATGGAGCCAACTCTCCACCCTGGCCCCCTAACCCCAGCCTCCCTAAAACAGGACCCGGGAGGCCCAGGTGTGGTTCAAACAGCCAGGCCCAGGGGGTCCCCACAGAGTCACTCCCCTGGGAGCCCCTCCTTCTGCCTGGGCCAGGCCGCCCAGTGGCTTATCAGCCACAGGACTGCATGACACAATCCCACTCTGATCTCCTGCCCAACCGTGCCTCCGCCCCCACCCCACCCCTGGTCCCTGTTTCCATCTCCTCCCTTTCTGGGTGGGACCAACGCCCGAGCCTGGTGTCATGGTGGGCTGTCCAGACAGCCAGTGTCTCCGTGAGCCTCTCTGCTGTTGCAGTCTCCCCTAAGTCCACCCTAGCCAGAGGGCTGGCAGCAGGGGATCCTTGCAGAGGGAGGATGATGGCCTGTAGCTCCCCACCCTCAGAGGGCCCACCTGCCGGGTACGGGCGGAGGACTCAGGGCCCATCTTGGGCCCTGCTGGCCTCAGCGTCCCCACTAGGTAAAGGAAAAGCTCAGAGAAGAGATGAGACTGCGGCATGGAGGGGAGGAGGCTAAGTGGGTTCTAGAATCAGCCAGTCCCCAGGCCCACCTCGGCCACTTACGAACTGTGGAACCTCGGGCAGGTGGCCTCATCTACAAAATTGGGGAATGGTGTTGTCAGCCTATGAGGTCAGCAATGTCCTCTGTGTTATTGATATTACTGTTGTTTGAGACAGGGTCTCATTCTGTTGCCCAGGCTGGAGTGCGGTGGTGCCACCATAGCTCACTGCAGCCTCAATCACCCCTGCTCAAGCAATCCTCGTGCCTCAGCCTCCCAAAATGCTGGGATTATAGGCATGACCCACACATCTGGCTGTGTCATGGATATTATCTTAGCTGTGGGGCACAGAGAGGGGAAGTGGCTTTCCAAGGCCACACAGCAAATTAGTGGCACATTCCCAATAGTATGTGGACTGGTGGTGGCCTCTCTTGGACTCTCAGACAGGGAGCTGGAAACCCTGGGTTTCAGTCCTGATCTTCTTGCGAGAATTCCAGAAGGAAGCTTCTCAGAGTCTCGGTTTCCCTTTCTAGATAAGTCCATGAGTCCCGAAGTGTCTAGAAAAGGTTCTTTGGGGCCGGGCACGGTGGTTCACGCCTGTAATCCCAGTGCTTTGAGAGGCCGAGGCCGGCAGATCACCCGAGGTCGGGAGTTCGAGACCAGCCTGACCAACATGGAGAAACCCTGTCTATTAAAAAAAAATACGAAATTAGCCAAGCATGGTGCCGCATGCCTGTAATCCCAGCTACTGAGGCGGTTGAGGCAGGAGAATTGCTTGAACTCAAGGGGTGGAGGTTGTGGTGAGCTGAGATGGAGACATTGCAATCCAGCCTGGGCAACAAGAGCGAAACTCGGTCTCAAAAAAAAAAAGAAAAGAAAAAAGAAAAGGTTCTTTGAAAAGTGTTTTGTGGGGAGCAGTGGTGGGAGATAGAGAGAGAGACCCAGGTCCCCAGAAAAGCTGGGCCCAGGGCTGAGGGAGGGTCCAGCTCCAGGGCTCCCAGCCCAACGTTTGATGCCCAACCACCTAGCCTGGCTCCAAACCATGGGCTGCAGCGCCCCCCACTGCCCAGCAGGCAGCAGGCCCCGAGGCCACGGACCCGCCAACCCCAGGCTGGCCAGCAGCCAGGGCCTCCCCCAGGGCCAGCCAGGGTGGCATTTGGGGATTTGAGGAAGTGAGCGGGGATGCTTGAGGCTCAGAATGGAGGGTGGGCAGATACAGGCCAAGGCAGGAGAAGGGGACACCGCTGAGGGTCCCAGAGGGGCCTCTGCTGTGTCCAGCATCTCCCGGGGAAGCCCTGAGGACTGGCCACAAGGGGGTGCCAGGACCACGTGCCTCTGCCTGGTGGAGGCTCTGGGAGGAGGAGGAAGAGGAGGAGGGGGAGAGGAAGAAATTTCTCTCCTGGCCCTGCTGCCACTTCCCACTCCCCTCAGACCCCCAGGACGTCCCCTCTCCCCAGCTTCTTGGGGCCCCATTTACAAGTCCTCACAATTCTTCCAAATGGGAATTACAACCGCCGTTTTACAGAGGAGACAATTAAGACCCACAGAGGTGAAATAAACCAGGGACTTGTGGGGCAGAGCCCAGGCCCCCACCCTGGCCCAGCTGCCAGGGGACCCCAGCCTCCAGACCCAGGACTGGCCCGCTCCGGAGACAGTTTCCTCACCCCCGAGAAGCCTCTCCTCAGTCCTCGGGAACTGCTGATGACAAGATTAGGGTGGAGCCCCTTCCCCTCTCATGCCAGCCTCCATGCAAGGATTTTACCTATATTTTTGCTTTCTCGCCACCATGATGCCGTGATTAGATCCATTTTATGCAGTGAGTGAGGCACAAAGCTGTCAAGTCCTGCACTGGCCCAAGGCCAAAGGCACAGGGGCCTTGAACTTGACGGACCACATACCCTGGGAGCCTCTGATACAGGAACCAGCTCTCCATCAGAAGGAAACCCAGGGCTTCGGGGCCTCGGCCCCCTGCACTGCTCTGGGGGAGAGGATCCCTTGGGAATCCAGGACTCAAAACGCCCATATGGCTGACCCCTCCAGGATCCCACACAACCGGAACTCAAATCCAGGCCTCCTTCCAGCCACCGAGTCCAGAGCTCTCACTGCTGCCCTTTAACCCTTTGATGCTCTTTAAACCCTCACATGTCCACATGACACTTTCGCATCCGTTCTCTCTTGACATCCTCAGAGAGATGTTCGGGGTGTATCTCACCATGCCCATCGCATAGAAGGGGAAACTGAAGCCTGGAGCGTGTGCAGGCCACCAGATGCCCCTGCCCAACAAGGGAGTGAGTGATGTTGGCTTTGGTGGAGGATAAATTTGGAGGCTGGCATCACCCCAGCCCTGCCCTGGGAGAAGCCTACCTGGTCGGTGCCTGCACACGCCACCCCGGATCTGGAAAGAGGTTTGCCAGGTCTTCAGTGGGACACCATCGTCTTCGGGGCCAGGCCCCCTCTGCTTCCCTCTCCTGCTGAATCTTCTCTGGAGCTGGCTCCTCACCCCGCCTCCAACTTGACTTCCCGTCCAGAGCCGGGTGGCCCTGATGCTCCCCCCACTTCCACCCCACCCCCCACCCCCAGCTAAAGGGCTGGGGACAGCAGGTGCAGAGGGCCCCAGGTTCCCACCCAGTCTGTGCCAGACACAGGTCGGAGCAGGGTCTTTGGGATGGCCAAGGGGAGAAGCGGGGCCAGGGCGTGGGGAGGGGGGGTCCTTGTGCCCAATGCCCCTGCCCGGTGCTGTGTGGCGAGGCTGCTGGGGCCTGAGTCACAGCTGACGGGGCCGCGCCCAGCCTGCCTGAGTGACCCAGGCCGGCATAAGGCGATGACTGGGCAGCCCTCCGCATGACCGCCGAGGTCGGCCTTAGGTGTTTTGACTCAGACCTGCCACAGGCCGTGTGCAACACGGCCAGCCTCCCCTTGTCCCTGTCCCCCCAAGAGTCACAGGGCTGTAGCCCCCCCCAAGACATCAGGCCCCCTCCTAGGCCACCACTCCCTGCCCCAGCACCCACCTCCGAGCCCGGGGCACCACCTGGCCCATCTGATCCACCCTCGACACAGGCTCCAAGGCCACGCCTGCCCAACCCCCTCCCTCAGAGACCTTCGCCCCACCCTGAGCCCAGCCCTCCGACGACGTCCTGAGACGCAGGGAGCCCGGCCAGCCTTGGGAGGGCCTCCCTGCTCCAAAGGAGCATGGACTGTGACCCTTCCTTCGCACTGAAAAAAGGGCTTTTGTGGGCACCCCACATCCCAGCCCGTGGGTGGAGGGTGGAGGGTTGGAGGCAGGCAGGGCAGGTGACAGAACGGGGACAAAGAGAGCAGAAAGAAAACCACTAAGGAGGGAAAGGGGAAATAAGAGAGAGCACCTCGGCCATGCCAGCTCAGGGACGGCCCTGCCGTCAACATCGTGCCTGTGTGTTTCTCAGGGAATCTTCTTCACAGCTGGGAGGTGGGCCAAGTTGGCACCATTGTACAGAGGGGAAACTGAGGCTCAGCCCGGGCAGGGTACCCAGCTAGGGGGCTGAGGTCTGACTCGTTTTGCATAATTCTAAAGTATTTGAAACTCATCCCTGGGAAGAAAAAAATCACATGAAAACCTGCAGCAAAGAGTCTAAGGCCACAGAGGGCAATGGAGGCCGGGTTGGCCTCCTGGCTCTGCTGTTTCCACGCTGAGAGTCGTTCCATAGATTAACAAAATGTGCCAGGACCCCTCCCTGCCTTTTCCTATGGTTTTGCTGTCCTAGGGAACTTTTCACCCACGTGTGCGCCGTGCAGCATTACTGAGACCCCTGGACTGCCACCCTAAAAAACGTAAAAAAGAAAAGAGAACCCTGCTTTGAGTGGATTCGGCGGCCAGACTGCACCAGGATCTCTTTTTCTTCCTTAGCCCGGTGCCAGCGGACCGCTGCCCATGACCACTCTGTCCTTTATATGAGTTGGTGTGGGGGGGCACACAATTGTTTGCGGGCTCTGAAGGCCTCGCGCCCTGGGGGAAACGTGCCTAGCAGAGCGTCAGCTCACGCACGCGGTGGCAACAAAGTAGTTGCTCAGAAGGCCCTAGCCTGCTGCCTCTCCCAGCGGATGAGGACCACAGTGGATGAGTGTGGGGACCTGTCATGCCGAAGTCCGTGCTGTGGGTGGCAGGGTGATTGGATGAGGCCCAGTTCTGCCTATGGCTGATGGAAGCTCCACAGTGGCACTCTGAGAGCGATCCACAGCACCAGGGCAGCCCCAAAGACCCCTCTGGGTGGGGGAATCACAGAGGTGGGGACATCTGTGCTTAGCCCCAAGGGCAGGAGGATGTAAGAAGTGGGAAGGGGGGCCAGGATCAGAGGCTGATGCCTGTAATCCCAGCACTTTGGGAGATTGATGTGGGAAGGTTGCTTGAGGCCAGGAGTTCAAGACCTGCCTGGGCAAAATAGCAAGACCCCGTCTCTACAAAAAAATTAAAAAGTTAGTCAGGCATGGTGGTGCGTGCCTGTAGTCCCAGCTACCAGGAGGCTTAGGTGGGAGGATCATTTGAGCCCAGGAGGTCAAGGCTGCAGTTAGCCATGATCATGCCACTGCCTTCCAGCCAGGGTGACAGAGCGAGACCCTGTTTCTCCAAAGGGGCAGGGGAGAAAGAGTGGAGGGGGAATAGGGAGCTCAGGTTGTGTGTAGGGGTGGGAGCAGCTGAAGGTGGGTCGAATACAGAGACAACCTGGCAAAGTGGGCCGTGCCTGAGAGCTGGGGGCCTCGGATGCTGCAGCCAGGGGTTTGGAATGGATGCTCCATGCACTAGAAAAGGAGGGAGTTTTGGAAGGTTTGCCAGCAGGAGAAGACAGGATGATAGAGATATTTTTACTCTGTGTCCAGGGAGCCAGACTCTGGCAGGCGATGGAGAGAGGAGTGCATATGGGAGAAACCACAGGACCGAGTGACGGAGGGGAGAGGAAGGGTCGAGGGAGAGAAAGGCAATGGGCTGGGATTCTGGCACTTCAGTGGGGGCAAATGAGAAGCAGAAAGCAAGTGTCGGGTTTGGGGGCAGAGTGGTGAATTTGGCTTCAAGGCACCCACTAAGCAGGAGATGATCCTGGCAGCTGGGTCTGCAGGAACTGGGCTTGGGAGGGGTCAGACTACAGGTGGTGGTTTGGGGTTACCTGCAAAGTGACTCCTCAGGCGATACTATGGGGGTGACAAGTCCTCATAGACCGTGTACCTGAGACCCCCTCCCAAGAGTCAAGCTCCCTCATCTGTTTCCTGTGGAGTGGGTGTGCTCTAGTTCAAAGTCAGCCTCAGACACCCCTCCTGGGCCCGGGGGAGGTGGGGCTGGCCAGGGGTCAGGGGCAGCCACACTGGGCTTCCCAGCTCTTCCTCCACAGGCCAACCTCTGCCCTCCCGGAGGGCAGCCCCAGCGTCAGCCACAGTACCCACTTCCCTTCTGCTCCAGGAACCGGAGGGTGCCTGGCTTTTGGTGTCTGCCACCTCCCGCCCACAGCTTCCCAGGAGCTGAGGTCGAGGCAACCCCCTTCCCCCAGCTGAGGCAGGGAGACACAAGTGAGGGCCGCCCCACTGCTGTTGGTGGGGCCTGGAGCAGGCCAGGCCTAGGGGTGGCACCTGTCTAGGACGGGCTCCCTGGTGCGCACCGTGGTGCCTCTGCTTCCCCCAGCGACACACTGGCCTCTGTCTTCTCCTTGGGGCTGGAAGGCAGGGCCCCACCTGTCCTGCTCCTCCTTGAGCGCCTACTGTGTGCCAGGCACCTGTGGATGCAGGGACAGCATGGAGCAAAGCAGACTTGGTCTCCATCCTCCGGGCTAATAGGAGATGCGGTTGGGAATGTCAACATCACACAGAGTGAGTGCTGCCGGAAGGGACGGCACAACCAAGTTCCTGGACCCAGACCCTGGACAGGTGGCAAGAATTGCTGAGGATGCAACTCAAGCTGAGATCTGACAAGGAAGGAGCTCGCTTGACAAAAAGGACTGGAAACAGCATTCCAGGCAGAGGAAGCAGCACAGGAAGAAACCCTGTGTTAGGAAGGAGCCCCAGGCATTTGGGGAGCTAAAAGATAGCCATTGTGGTAGGAGCCCTGGGGGTGACAGGGAGCCCAGTGGGCCCTTGCTAGGTACTTGCTAAATAGACTGGAATGTGTGGGGCAGCTGCCCAGGAAGACTGCTGGTTGGGAGTTAGGGGCCTGGAGTTCTAGCCTCAACCCTGCACTGCTTTGCTCTGTGACCTTAAGCAAGATGCTTCCTCTCTCTGGGCCTTCGGGTAAATCCTGATGCCCTCACTCATGACACTCTGCTCCCTGAATGCTCAGAGCCTTTGCCCTAGCTCTTCCCACCTCCCCATCTGCACGTCACTCAGACCACAGTGTGGACGTCACCTCTCCAGATGCCACCCTGACCACTCGCAGCGCCTGGCTCTCCTGCTGTCTGTTACATCACCCTGCTTATTTTTGCTGAGCTCATACTGCAATCTCAGATCCTCCTGTTTTTGTCCCTGTGCCTGTCGATTGTCTGTCTGCCCCTTGCCCTTTGCCTTCAGGAACTCATGAAATTGTCAGCCAAGTTACAGAGGAAGAGGAGTACCAGGAAGATGTTCACGCCCGGGAGTCCCACGACCCTGAATTCAAACTGTGCCCATCCCCGGTTAATTTGGTCTGAGGATATGGGCAGGCCACTCAGACTCTCTGAGCCTCAGTCTTCTCATCTGCAAAATGTATCATGTCTATTACAGGGAGCTCTGCACTGGCTCTCCTCCACCCTGCTGTCAAGTCCCCTGTTCCCATACCATCCCCAACTCTATTTGCCATTTCAGGAAGTGGGGTTGGCCAGGGACCCATCCACATCAAGCTCACCTGCTTCTGGGAGCCTTTGCCTCAGCATATCTTCGGCTTATATGTGCTCGCCTGGGAATTTGGAAGGAGCCAGTTTCTGGGGGCTCAGATGGAAACCCTAACCCTTTGAGCTCCTCAGGAAGCAGTTTTAAGCACAAACCAGGTCACTGGCCCTGTCTGAGGCAGAATCTGTTATTCTTTTGTTTATTCCACAGATGAAGAAACAAAGGCTCAGAGACATTAAGGAATTTTCCCAAGGTCACCCCTGTAGACGGAACGGAGCTGAGGCAGGATTTTGAGCCCAGTCAGGTGTCTTCATTCCTGTGCACACAGCCGTTCCTCATGTCTGTGGCACGCTCACTGCACCTCAGGAGGGATGCTGGTGGCAGGGGTGTAGCTGTGAACTCAGTCTCTGATTCATTCCACAAATGCCTAGGGCACCTTCCATGTTCCAGGCACCGGATGTGCCTGTGTCCCCCCCACCCAGGGTGATCCAGGAACATAGACACGTATAAGAGGACACACTGGCAGACACCTGAATTTACACATGCACAGACACGTCTGCAGAGACACACCAAGGTATCCATGTCCACACACACACACAAATACAGACATAAGCTTCCGTTAGGACACTAACATCCAGGCTTCAAGATGAGGCGATACGTGCAACACACATTGGTATATAACACATTAGCATGCAACGGACATCAGCACACAGACCTCAGCCACACAGCCTCCAGGAGCTCAGAAGCAGCCCACACACTCAAGCCTTTCTTCCTCCCCTCTTGCTGACACTTCTTGACACCCCTCGTCCCCAATGTGTCAAGGGAGCCCCATTCCGGCCATAACCAATGCCTTGTCTGAGTTTGACATGCCACCCCACCACAGTCACAGCCCCCGGCGGCTGGGGCATGTGACTTCCCTTTCTGGGCAGAGCAAGGACCTCCAGCCCATCCCCAAAGCGTGGACGCTTTTGGCCTTGCCACCTAGGGGCCCTCCCGTCTCTAAGAGGCTGCCCTTCCCCCACCCCAAATCCTCTCCCCGAAGACAATCGAGAGACACAGAGACTTAAGAAACCAGGCAAGTTTTAAATATATGTTTGCACAATATTAACATTAAATATACATTATAAATAAGCCTTATAAATATAAAACTGATAAAAATTGATAGAAATCGATAAATTAGACATTTCCCTTCAAGAAATTGGCCTCGCAGCTTCTGAGACCCCCCTCTAGGAGGGCAAGGGCTCCTGCGTGAGAAAATTCCAGGATCCACCACCAGGGGGAGCAGCCATCAGCGAGGACTGAAGACTGGGGCTTCCCGGCGCTGGGAGGTGGGTCTCCTACAGAGAGCTCCGTGTACACCTCCCAGGGCCATTTACACCACATGTCCCGATTTACAGGGATTTTGATATCCACCCCACGTCAGGGAATCCCAACAACCGACAGGCGGTGGGGGCCTTGTACAGCCTCTAACTTCTTAGCTTCACAAACAGAAAACAGGTCCAGAGAGGTAAAGTGACCTGCCCCAGGTCACACGGCGACCTCGGGGCTGGGCTGGGACCTGAGCTCCATTCCCTGGACCCACGGATCAGGACTCCCAGGACACCCTACTGCTGTTACAGCTGCCTAAAGTGAGCTCACCCAGACATCCAGGTGTCTAGCTTGGGATGTGATGAGGCATAGGAGGCCAGCTCAGGCTGTGACCTCCTCTTCAGAACCACGGAAAGGAGGAAGTCTGGGGGCAACGTCCCTGTAAGTCATGAGAGGGAAGGACCAGTCGGCCTCGGGCAGCAAGGCAGGGGGGCAGTCAGACCAGCCATGAGTCAGCCTGTGTCATCAGACCCCTGAATCAATGGAAAGTTGGTCCCACGTGGCCCGCCCGGCCACCTCACTGGGCCTGGGGAACTTGGAACCAGGGGGCGCAACAGCCTGACTCTGTCCCCCAGCCTGGAGGAGTTACAAGGGATCTGCCCAGCTCCCACCTCTTAAAGTGCACTTCCCAGTGGTGAGTAGTAGAGGGAAACAGGTCTGGGGAGCCCAGAGGCATCATCCTGCAACGGTTCCTCATCCACAGAGCACCTGCCGCATCCTTCACTGGCAAGGGGTGCTCCCGAGGCTACCAGGGGAGCTGCCCTCTGGCCATGAGTCTCTTGCCTCTCCTGGAGGGTCTGGTCCTGCGCACCTCCTTCCGTAGGGCCCGCTGGGGGCTGTGTCTCCGGCTCCGGCTCGGGCTCTCCCTCCACTTGCTGAAGACACGCCCCACTGAGTGCATGAAGCGGTGGTAACCGTGCAGAAACCTGCAGCCCTCCAGCTTGAGCTGAAAAGAATCCGAGGCCGGGACAGGGACAGGCAGCTGGGAGGTCCCCCGGCCGGCCGTGGTGGACTTAGCCGTGTCTGAGATGTCCAGCAGCTGCGCCAGGCAGTAGACATTGTTCCTGAGCCCGAGGACATTTGGCTTCGCCATCTGCAGCTTCTCCAAGTCCTCGGTGTTCAGCCTGGACCTCTTCAAGTCCTGGGCCTTGGGGAGTTGCTGCTCTAAGGCAGCCAGTCTGTGCATGACGCGGCCCAGTGTGGCATTGAGGGTCTGCAGGAAGCCCCGCCTGCCGAGGCCCTGCAGGTCTTCCTCCCTGGGGAAGGCCCCAGGGTGCTCCCTGCAGTGCTCTCTCAGTTTAGGAACATCCAGGCCTTGGATACGTATCTGGGGGGGAACAGGAGGATCACAGGGTGAATGCTGAGGACCCGGACCACACTCATAGATGAGCCAGCCTTGAAATGCTAGATCTCATGCACCCCTATCCAATCTCCCTGCTGGATGGATCCGGAAACAGGCCTGAGAGGGAAGAGGACCCCAAGATAACTGCAGGCAAGGTCAGAGGGATGTTGGGGGCTGGTGGGATGCCTATGGGGAATGGGAAGCTTCAAAAGGGCTGGACTCTGTCTTCCTCACTGCTGCATCCCAGTGCCCAGACCAGAGCCTGCCAGGTGTGCAGCAAACACACAGAGTAAGCAGATGATCATGGCAATGTTGTCTGGAGTCCCACCCCAGGACCACGGAGCTAGGGAAGCTGGAGGGCAGCCTTAGCTCCTCAGGGTTAAGGCTGGAATAATGCAGGGGCTCAGTTCCCCACCTGCCACATGGAGTGGGGTTGGGCCTGTCCTCCTTGCATCTCACTGCCTTCCTAACCCCACAGTTCTCTGACACTCAGACACCATGGGGGCCCAGGTGCTTACGTAGGGGTCCAGGAGGCTGCTGGTGTCCTGCATGAGATCCGTCTGCTTCTGGAGCTGGTCGACGAGCACGCCGTACTCTTTCGAGCAGCTGCCCGTAGCTGCCATGCTTGGGAACAGGAGTGCGAGGACCAGACCTAGGGAGAGAAGACGGTGTCACCTGACTTGGCGAGGAAAGCCACAGATGGGAGCCTTGGGAAGGGGCTTCAGGAGGGCCTTGAAAGGTGCATCTCTTCATCCCAGACTTGTGTAGTTGAAGGTGGGGGCTGGGCACCGTGCCGCGTGGTATGCGCACAGGTGTGCCCAGCACGGCCACCATCTCATCTCCCCAGTAAGTCACTGCCCACGGCCTGACACAGCAAGCCACTCCCTCCCTTGGAGGGACCAAGACAGTGGCTGTGATTTCCCAAGGAGGTCTTTGAGCAGAGGCTGCAGCACCCGGCTGGAGCCCAAAACCTGCACGGTTCTAACCTCAGGAGCTGACTCTCTGCAAGGTGGGACTGGCTCCCTGTGAGACCTCTGGGCTGAGGACCGGCCACCGCCCTAGGACCCTGCCCTGTCAGCCGCTCTGGCCATCCAGGTAGATGGGCCTGGGAGGGCTTCAGGGCAGGCAGCCCGGGAACAGCTGGTGCCCTCAGCTCTGTCTAGAACCAGGAGAGCCTGCCTTTTCAACCAGACGCGCAGCCTGGAACGGATGTGGAAGACCTTCCAGCCCATGACCCCATTTTCCTGACAGGCAAACCAAGTCATAGGAGAAGGGCCTGCCTAGGTCACACAAGGCCAGGGCTCTCCCCTGACCTCTCATGCCTCCCTCCTCTCCCCGTAAGTGGCTCCTCTGTCAGCCTCCCCAGGGATGCTGTGAGCCTGTGAGAGGTGTTGGGGGCGGGTGTAGTTACCGCTTGCCACCACCCCCAGTGGGGCACCAGCAGCCACGTGGTCGGAAGGGGCCTGTGGTGCAATCACCCGGAAGGCAGTGACACCATCGTTCCCCTCCTGAGAACCATCCGGTCCCTTGGGGAAGACAGGCTGCTGGGGAGGGCCAAGGGGCCGGGCACCCAGGAGTGGCGACCCCAGAGCACCCTCGCCGCCTCCCCAGGTATCTGCTGCTGGGCTCCGGCGGGGGCCTGTGCGTGCGGCAGTGCATGTGGGACTGAGGTGTCTGCATGGCTGTGCACCCGGTCTGTCTGCAGCATGAGGGAGACCAGCTCTGATCACCGTGGGGGCTCTGGTGTGCATGTGGGGGTTCCCAGGCTGGTGAGATCCAGGGCTGTGGATGAATCACGTGGCTGTGCGTGGCCATGTGGGTGTGGCTGTGTGTGCTGTGTGATTGTGTGGGTTCTGGGGGCTTCTCGGGCACAGCTGACTTTCTGTTCATCCGGGACCCTGTGACCGGGGCAAGCTGGAGGCCCCACAACCCCTCCACACCTTACACCACTCCCCTGCCCAGCTTCTGAGCCTCCCTCTCCTGCCCAGAACATCTCCCGCCTCCCTCCTGCCTCCCCAGCCTCTTTGCCCATCCTCTTCTCTCACTCCCTGGCTCCCAGAGTTGCCGCATCTTGACATCACCTCCCTCTGGAAGCCTCCCAAGGATGCCCCTTCTCTACCTGTTTGTCAGTGGACCCCTCTCTCTGCCTGACCTCCTTGTTCTCCTCCCTTCTCAGCATCCTTCTGCCTGGCACCCAGCCTCCCCCGGTCCCGCAGGGCAGAGGGTGTCCCTGCTCCCCACTAGTGCCCATGGAGAGACCCAGCAGGTGGGTTCTGGCGGGGAGGAAGGAAGTACTTACTGAGCAGCGTCTTCCATGTGAGCGGTGCCCCCATGCTGGGTGCCCGTGCTCTGGCCCTCGCCCGCTGGGGGTGACACCTCCCGGCTGGGAGCCCTGCAGGCTGGCAGCCACTTTATGCCCGCTGGGGCGATTGGCCAACACCTCATGAGGTGGGTGGGGATGGGGAGGGGGGAGGGCAGGCCTTCTGGGAACATGACCCCAAAAACCAAAATTTTCATGGGCAGCCAATGGGTGCTGGGCATGGTGTGCCCGCTCCTCCTCCTGTTTTCTTCGAATTCGTTCTTCGAGGTCAACCCTACGCCCAAGGATGATGTAAGCTGCAGCTCAGCCTTCCTGGGGTGAGCGGGGAGGAAGAGGGTCCATGCCATCTTCAGGGAACTGGGCCCGGATGGGCAGGAGGGACTTCGAGCTGGGCCTCTGGAGGCCCCAGGCCAGTCTTGGCCCAAGAGCCGTTGGCTTTGTGGGACACAGTGGCTGGGGGCTGAGGGGAGCGAGACATCTTCCTTTTTGAGTGCCCTTCCCACCCTCTTGCCGGGCTGTTGGGACATCTGTGAGCGGAAACCACCGGGCTCTGGGCACAAAGCCAGACCCAGGCTGGCAGCCCCGAGATTGTGGTTCAGGCCCCAGACCAGCATCCCCCAGCCCAGCCTCTGAGCGTCTCTTTTCCCCCATCATATGCCCACTGCCAGGCCCACTGCCTGAAGCCAGGCCCTGTCTCTGTAGACAGGCTCCACTGGGGAGAACTGGACACTGGGAGCAAGAGAAACAGGAGGCCAGGGTTCAAGTCTGCTGAGGTGCTTTGTGACCTGAGGCAAGTCACTTAACCACTCTGGGCCTCAGAGACCCCCACTGTAAAATGAGGAGGAGAAAAGCCTTTCTCAGTCCACCTCACAGGGTTGCTGCCATCATGGACATAAAAGGCAAAAGACCTTTAAAAGGAAAAGCAAAGATGAAGGCCCGATTCCAAGTATTAGCTGTAGAGGGGGCAGGATGGGGGAAGGAGGAGACAGGGAAGCTGTGAGCTCAGAGGGGAAGCCGGGGAGGGGGCGTTGCCGCCTTGACGGTTGGGGACCAGGTTTCACTTTCTCTGAAAGATAGCGATCTTAGGTTGGTCCTCTGCGAAAGGGCCCTGGGAACAGCGCCTCCCCAGTCAACCTGCTACTTTACCATGGGTAAACTGAGGCCCGGGGGAAGGCAGACAAGGAGGCCGAGAGGCTGGCCCAGGCCTGGAGACCCTGACTGGTGGCGTCAGCACATCTACCAGGCTCAGGGGAGGGTCCTTGGCCTGCACCCTAAGGAGCCCAGGTGGGAGGAGGCCCTCAGGAGTCTAGGGAGTCAGGGTAGGACCCCTGGGGGCTTCCAGGGAGCCCCCTGAACTGCTCCAGCTGGAGGGAGCATGAGGTCTGGGGCACCTAAGCAAGGAGAGCCGGGGCAACCCGAAAGGAGGAGGTCGGATGCACACTGTCCGTGCCTGCTCCCAAGGCCCAAGTGTGACCACCAAAGCTGTTCCCACCCATTCTCCCCATCACTCATTTATTCATTCGACAAACCTTTATTTGGCTTCATGGTGCACCAGCCACTCTTAGGTCTGAGGATCACATAGTCGGCAAAAATAGGCGACCCTGTGCCCAGGAGGCTGCTCTTCAGCCCCCACCCACTCCCGGCACCCAGGCTGGGACTCACCGCACCAGGCCCCATACCTCCCGTCGCCACCCCCAGGGGCCAGTTCTGGATTCTCATCCTGAGAATGTTGCTTCCGCTAAAGTCGTCATCTCTGTACCTACTCCCACAATGCCATTTGCTGGAGCCATGCCAAGAGGGGATCCTTCTCCATTTCACATCCCTGATCTCATCTTTTTTCTCCTTTTTAAAATGCAGGATCTTGCTCTGTCACCCAGGCTGGTGTGCAGTGGTGACTTCATAGCTCACTGTGGCCTCCAACTCCTGAACTGAAGCAACGCTCCCGCCTCAGTCCCCTGAGTAGCTGAGATCACAGGCATGCATCACCATGCCCAGCTATTTTTTATTTTTTTATTTTTTGTAGAGACGGGATCTCACTATGTTGCCCAGGCTGATCTCAAACTCCTGGATTCAAATGATCCTCCTGCCTTGGTCTCCCAAAGCACTGGGATCACAAGTCTGAGCCACAGTGCCCGGCCACCTGATCTCATCTTGCAACAGCCAATGTAGAGAGAGTGCTGGGCAGAGACACCTCAGCTCACTTCAGTGAGGAGCCCAAAGCTCTGAGAAGTTTAGGGGCTGGCTCAAGAAAGGAGCGCCAGACCTGAGCAGAGGGCTCCAGGACCCTCTCAGCTATGACTGACCGACCACCACACCTAGGGAGAGACAGCCACATGCCTTAGCTTATCTCATCCACCCTGTGGTCCAGGGCAGTCGTGCTGTCTTCTCATGGCACAGAGAGAGGAGGTTGCTTTGCCTGAGGCCACCTATGAACAGTTAAGAGGAGAGGGGCATTGGGCCAGGCACAGTGGCTCACGCCTGTAATCCTAGCACTTTGGGAGGCTGAGGTGGGAAGATCATTTGATCCCAGGATTTTGAGACCGTGTCTTTACAGAAAATTTAAAAATAAATTATCCAGATGTCGTGATGCACACCTGAAGTCCCAGCTACTAGGGAGGTGGAGGCAGGAGGATCACTTGAACCCTGAAGGTTGAGGCTGCAGTGAGCCATGATCGTGCCGCTGCACTCCAGCCTGGGTGACAGAGCAAGATACTGTCTCAAAAAAATAAAAACACACACCAAGAGAAGAGCGCATTCAAATGAAGCCCGAAGACCACACTCTTAGCACATAGCTAATGAGGGTCCAGGCACAGGCCCTAGGCCGGGGTCACTGAAGGTAAGGAGAGCGTGCAGATTACATTGCTAGGACTGTCATAACAAAGAACCACAGACTGCTGCTTCAATAACAGAGACTGAGTTTTTTCACAGTTCTAGAGGCTGAAGTCTGAGATCAAGGGTTGGTTCCTAAGGCCTCTCTCCTTGACTTGTAGATGACGTCTCTCCCTGTGTCTCCACATCATCTTCCTTCTGCTTGTCCATGGCCTAATTGCCTCTACGTTTTTCTGTTTTTTTGGGGATGGTGTCTAGCTCTGTCACCCAGGCTGGAGTGCAGTGACGTGATCTCGGCTCACTCAAACTCCACCTCCTGGGTTCAAGCGATTCTCCTGTCTCAGCCTCCCGAGTAGCTGGGATTACAGATGTGCGTCACCACTCCTGGCTAATTTTTGTATTTTTAGTAGAGACAGGGTTTCACCATGTTGTCCAGGCTGGTCTCGAACTCCTGACCTCAAGTGATCCACCTGGCTCAGCCTCCCAAAGTGCTGGGATTACAGGCATGAGCCACCACACCCAGCCTTACCTCTTCTCATAAGGACACCATTCAGATTGTATTAGGGCCTTCTCAATGACTTCATTTTACCTTAATTATTCCTTTTTTTTTTTCTCAAGACAAGGTCTTGCTCTGTTGCCCGGGCTCAAGTATACAGTGGTACTTTCATAGCTCACTGCAGCATCAAACTCCTGGCCTTAAGTGATCCTTCTGCCTCAGCCTCCAGAGTAGCTGGGATTATAGGTATGTGCCACCACACCTGGCCAATTTTACCTTAATTACTTTTTTTTTCTTTGAGATGGAGTCCCACTCTGTCACTCAGGCTGGAGTGCAGTGGCATGATCTCGGCTCATTGCAACCTCTGCCCCCCCAGTTCAAGCAATTCTCCTGCCTCAGTCTCCTGAGTAGCTGGGACTATAGGTGCCCACCACCACACCCGGCTAATTGTATTTTTTAGTAGAGACGGGGTTTCACTATGTTTGCCAGGCTGGTTGTGAACTCCTGGCCTCAAGTGATCTGCCTGTCTCAGCCTCCCAAAGTGCTGGGATTACAGGTGTGAGCCACCGCACCTGGCCCTTCATTATTTCTTTAAAGGCTCAACCTCCAAATACAGTCATGTTCTGATGTACTATGGTTGGGACTTCAACACAGGAGTTTGTGGGGAGACACCATTCAGTCCATGCAGCCTAGAAGAGGAGGGCATGGCTGGAGGGTGCAGGGGCTAGGGCCACTGGCGGAGCATCCAGAGCAAGGTGGGGCACAGGAGGACAGGGAGTGGCCCAGAGGTGAGGAGGCCTGGCCACTGTCCATCCCAGCCAAGCGTGAGGGAAGATGCGTCAGCATTTCTGGTGAGGTCAGCAGTCAGTGACGTCCTCCTCACCAGCAGGAAAAGCTTGCAACATGGCCCAGCCAATATAAATAGGCTCCCGACCACAGGGCCCGGGCTGTCCCCTCTTCCCGGGCCACGTCAGCCAGGTCCGCGTGATTTGGAGAGGAAGACAGGACCAGCTTGGTTCCTCAGAACAGCTGTTTCCTTGCTTCCCAACTCACCCTCTGGCTGTGGGGGCCCTATCCCTTTAAATGCAAGGACAGGACCTGAGATGGCCTAGTGGGGTGCTTCAGGGGGGCGAGAAGGTGGCCCCCAATCTGCTGGGTGGGAGACGGAGACCAACCCAAGTTCCATTTCAATCTACCTGTGAGCCCAGTGTCCCTGGACCAGTCGTGTCCCCCTTCTGAGCCTCAGTTTCCATTCTTTAAGCTGCAATGACAGAACTGAACAGCTATGAAAAAGACAAGCAATCCAATTTGAAAATGGGCAAAGGATTTTAATAGACATTTCTCCAAAGCAAGATGTACAAGTGGCCAAGAAGCTCGTGAAAAGATGCTCAACACCAGGGAACTGCAAATCAAAACCATGATGAGAAGCCATTTCACACCCACCAGCGTGGCTATAATCAGAGACAGACAATCGTAAGTGCTGGTGAGGAGATGGAGAAATGAGAACTCCCAGACGTTGCTGGTGGAAATCTACAATGAATGGTACTGCCAAATGGGAAAACAGTTTGGCAGTTCCGCAAATGGTTAAACACAGAGGCCAGGCGTGGCGGCTCAGGCCTGTAATACCAGCACACCACTCACCTGCAGTCCCAGCTACTTGGGAGGCTGAGACAGAATTGCTTGAACCTGGGAAGTGAAGGTTGCAGTGAGCCAAGATTGTGCCACTGCACTCCAGCCTGGGTGACAGAGGGAGGCTGTCTCTAAATAAATAAATAAAGATATCATATAACCAACAATTCCGCTCCTAGATAGACACCCAAGGGAACTGAAAACGTAGGCCAAGTGCAGTGGCTTACACTTGTAATCCCAGTACTTTGGGAGGCCAAGATGGGAGGATCACTTGAACTCAAGAGTTCAAGACCAGTCTGGGCAGCAAAGTGAGACCCCATCTCTACAAAAAATTTAAAAATGTGTGAGCATGGTGGCATGTGCCCGTGTGGTCCCAGCTACTCAGGATTAGTCTCTTTCTGAGACAGAAAGAGCACTTGAGCCTGGGAGGTCGAGGCTGCAGTAAGCCATGTTCATGCCACTGCACTCCAGCCTGAGTGACAGAGTGAGACTCAGTCTCTGGACAAAAAAAAAAAAAAAGAGAGAGAGAGAGAGACCAGGCACAGTGGCTCACGCCTTTAATCCCAGCACTTTGGGAGGCCGAGGCAGGCGGATCACCTGAGATCGGGAGTTAGAGACCGACCTGACCAACATGGAAAAACCCCATCTCTACTAAAAATACAAAAAAACAAAAAATTAGCCAGGTGTGGTGGTGCATGCCTGTAATCCCAGCTACTCGGGAGGCTGAGGCAGAACCCAGGAGGCAGAGGTTGCGGTGAGCCGAGATCGTGCCATTGCACTCCAGCCTGGGCAACAAGAGCGAAACTCTGTCTCAAAAAGAAAAAAGAAAAGAAAGAAAGAAAAAGAAAATGTACATCCACACAAAAACTTGCAAATGTTCATAGGAGCACTTATTCGGCATAGCCGCAAAGCAGAAACAACCCAAATGTGTGTCAATAGAAAATGGATAAACAAAATGTGTGCTATGCATACAATGGAATATTAAGTCACAAAAAGGAAGGAAGCGTTGCCACGTGCCACAACCTGCATGAACCTTGAAACCCTGATGCTGTGTGAAAGAAGGCAGTCACAAAAGGCCACATGTTGTATGATTCCACTATGGGAAACGTCGGGAATAGGCACATCAGGAGAGACAGCGAATACACCAGTGGCTGCTGGGGGCTGGGGCATCCAGGGCTGGGTTGAGACTGCTAATGGGCACGAGGTTTCTTTGGAGGTGATGAAGAGATTCTGGAATTATATAGTGGCACTGGTTGCACAACCATGTGAATATACCCAAACGCCCTGAATCCTACACTTGAAAATGATACATTTCATGGTAGGTGAATTGTATCTGAATGTTTTAAAATGCAATAGCAAATGCACCTTGAAGGAGAGTCAGCAAAATGCAGTGAGGTGAGCACGTGAGCGCCCGGCACATCAGAGCAGGTGCTTGGTCAGCACTTACCCACCAGCCGCCGGGCCGACGAAGGCAGGCGTTTGCTTATGTCACACGGTGGCTTTGAGGGCTGTTGGGAAAGGCAGTGTTACATAAACCCCAGGGTGAACAAGGAGCCACCAAGCACCCTCTCCCGAGGGTCATCGAGGTCACATTGGGTTGGGGGAATCCCTTGGCTCGCAACCTGCCATGGGGTTCTTCTGGGACCTGGAGTGTCCACCCACAGGTGTAGGAGAAGGAACCCTGTTCTGTGTAGTAACCTCCAACTGTCTGCCTCACAGCCACCGAATCCATAGGTCCTCAGACAAGGACCCACCACTGTCCACTCTCTGGCTGGCCTGGAACACCCCTGCTGCTCTGTCTGAGCCCAGGATCCTGTCCTGAAATGAGGGGATGTGTGAGATGACCACAGAGTGCCCACAAGCCCACAGAGCCAGGCAGAGCCCCTTAGCGGCTCTAAACATGGAAATGCCATGCTCACTAAAAACAACCCTCAGTATCAAGCAAGGATCAGGAAGTCTAGTCGAGTCCTAACTTTTCTTATGATAACCACATACCATGCCTATTTTGAAACGTCAGAGTCTGGCCAGAAATGTTTGGGTGAATGGGGCACCAGTCCTCATGATCCGAAGCATTTCTGCAGCCTCTCTGTGTTCTGGTCCCAGTCCTAAGCATTGGATCCTTGCAACCACTTTAGGAGGCAAGTATCATGTTGTCCTGCAGATGGTGAAGCTGAGGCCTGGGAGGCAGAGGCCTGGGAAGGAGCAAAGGCACGCTGGAGCCCCAGCGCCCCTCCTAGAGCCATGAGATCGACCCGCTTGCCCAATGGGTTGTCCAGAACTGATGCTGCCAAGTGGCTGGAGGAAAGCCAAAACAACAGCTTGGGGAGGGAGCTGGGAGAGGGTGGAGATTCCCTGTCGCAGTGGGAGGCCAGCCTGGGTGTCACAGGCCTAGTTTAGAGAATGGCAAGTGTGGCTGGAAGTCTGGCAGGGAGGGAGGAAGATGGGGAGTGAGGGGTGATGGCATCCCACTGCGCTTTGCTGCTGTGGTGGCCCCTGGGGAAGAGCTCATATAACACAGCTCGGTGGAATCCCTCTGCTTAAAGCAGTCCCTGTCGGCCGGGCTCGGTGGCTCACATCTGTAATCCCAGCACTTTGGGAGGCCAAGGCAGGTGGATCACCTGAGGTCAGGAGTTCAAGACGAGCATGGCCAACATGGTGAAACCCCATCTCTACTAAAAATACAAAAATCAGCTGGGCATGGTGGCGCGTGCCTGTAATCCCAGCTACTTAGGAGGCTGAGGCAAGGGGATCACTTGAGCCAAGGAGGCGGAGGTTGTAGTGAGCCGAGACTGCATCATTGTACTCCAGCCTGGGCGGCAGAGCAAGACTCCATCTCAAGGAAACAAAAGCAAAAACAAAAATCAGTCCCTGTCTTTGCCATTCTGATAAGGCCAAAGTCATTTCCACGGCCAGCAGGTCCTGCCCACCTCGCAGCCTCACTGGTACCTCTCTTTTTCCCGCCTCCTTCTCCGGCCTTCCTCAGTCCTTCCGGGAGCTGCTGTCACCTCAGGGCCTTTACACATGCTGTTTCCACTTCCTGAGACCTTTACCTGTGACCCGCCACCCAGACATCAACATCCAGCCCACGCTGCACCTTTTCACGGAAGCCCTCCCTGACCTTCCTCTCCCCAACCTGGTCCCCACCCACCTTGTGGGGCCCTCCCA
This sequence comes from Aotus nancymaae, assembly GCF_030222135.1. NCBI lineage: Eukaryota > Metazoa > Chordata > Mammalia > Primates > Aotidae > Aotus > Aotus nancymaae. Next base: position 5,158,039 of record NW_026988491.1, read on the forward strand.
GAGTACCACGTATCCCTCCACACCACGTTCTTCAGAGGTATACATTTTTACAACTATGAGGCTGTTTCTCTAGCCAAACTGGAAACTCTCAGAGGGTGTACCGGCCAGCCGCCAGGCCGATGAAGGCAAGCATTTGCTTATGTCACACGGTGGTTTTGACGGCAGTTGGGAAAGGCAGTGTTACATAAACCCCAGGGTGAACAAGGAGCCACCAAGCACCCTCCCCCGAGGGTCATCGAGGTCACATTGGGTTGGGGGAATCCCTTGGCTCGCAACCTGCCACGGGGTTCTTCTGGGACCTGGAGTGTCCACCCACAGGTGTAGGAGAAGGAACCCTGTTCTGTGCAGTAACCTCCAACTGTGCCTCACAGCCACCGAATCCATAGGTCCTCAGACAAGGACCCACCACTGTCCACTCTCTGGCTGGCCTGGAACCCCCCTGCTGCTCTGTCTGAGCCCAGGATCCTGTCCTGTGGTTGTGGCCCCTGCCCCCGCTGCCTCTCCAGAGCACAACAAAGTAATGTAATAGGATCTCCATAAATTCTCAGATGAATGCACAGCCATATAGCTGTAGCCATCTGCAAAGCCCAGGAAAAGGTGAGCTGTGGCTCCCAGGCTGCAGGACCCAGATGCATCCCTGTCCCACATCTGATGAACCCAGAGCCAGGCCTCTGGAAGTGCAAGGCCATCTCGCTGGGGGCAGGAACAAGTCTCCCAGACCCTTTTCCATGCATTCTCCCCGTCCCCTGGCCCAAAGAAATCAGAACTCTGTCAATCACAATCCATCAGAGCATGTGATTCTGTTTCTGGGAAGCTTCCATTTCAAAGACGCTGAGTTTCTCTTTTATGATAATTTTTTTAAAAGCGAAATCAAAATCTGCCCTTTCTCTCGCTGCAGATTTCAGCACTTTCCCGGAAAACGGTCAAAAAAAAAAAAAAAAAAAAGCCACTGTTGCTTCTTTTAAAGGGTTTGCTTCAGAATGAGTTGTACACGAGTGGCACCTGACGCTTCATAGAAAGAGATCAGTCTTCGTGGAAGGGGACAGTCCTGCGTTTTGCAAAAGCAGACAAATCTCCATGTCTTTTCAGTCTGTCATTTGACCTACATTTGAGTATTCACTGTGTGTGCTGGGCACAGGCTAGGTGTGGAGGATAAATCAGAGAGAAGGAAAAGGCTTCTGGTCAAATGAATCTGCCCCAAACATCTTTTTATAGCCAGATTTTGAAGGGTAATACAACTCTTAGCGATGGAAAAGAAAAAAAAATTAAAGGGTGAATAAACACACATGCTCACACATGCACACACAAGGGCCAACACCTGGCACATGGAAAGGCCTGGAAGACCCATTGATGGACCATCCATTTCTCACCCCAGGCCACAGACAGGAGCGCCTGATTCACCCTCGCTTTCGTGGTACCCCCAGGTCCAGCAATGCACCTGTGTCCTGAAAGGGACCAATCAGAATCCTTCCCTGAGATGATGTCAGACTCAGAAGGCACATCTCTGTCACGTGACTGGGATATCACTGATCTGCCCCTGTGGAAAACCACCTTCCCCAGCCTCACAGGCAGAAGTTGGGGGTCCTGCAGAGTGGACAAGAATATGGCTGGCACAGCCAGGGAGGCTGAGGGGTCTCCCTGAACCCTGATCCCTGTTGAAGCCAGGAACATGCACGTGGTGTGTCCTAGCCACAGGTCCCCTCTTTGCTAGCTGTGCTGGTTTTCTGGCACTTGGAGCGGGAAGTCCTTCATCCCGTGCCAGGAGGCATGGGGGACATGGAGGAAGGAAGTTGGTCAGGCTCAGAGCCTTCTCTTGGTGCCAGCTGCACGGGCACAGCAAGTGCAGCAAAACTTCACAGTCTTTGCCCAACAAAGAGGCAACTGCAGAAGATGGTGGGAAGAGGCCAAGGTCCCTGTCTGCAAATCACAGCCCGATCCCAAGGGGGAGTCTGGGACACAGCGGTGGGGCTCGCAGGGACGCGGATCACCATTGGAGGAAGTGCCCCAGGATAGGCGCTGGGGAAGAGTGGCTTTCCTCCCCGCCTCGTTCTTGGAGAGACACCAAGTAAACTCCGGGTATGTATCCTGATACGAAAAAGACAAACAAATCAGGCAGTTCTGAGGGGAGAGAAGGCCATCAGCGCTGGCTCCATCTGAGGGCCTCCTGGTGGCCATTCAATGTGTGATGCAGGGTGCCTGGCCAGGGCCAGGTTCTGCCCACAAAACGGAAGGAAGTCAGAACAATGTGTCATTAAACACAAGTGCTGGACGCCTTCACAATCAAGACGGCAGAGCTTAGTAACTAAAAGGCACAAACAACCAAATGTCCTTTAACGATAATACGGCCGGGTGAGATGGCTCACACCTGTAATCCCAGCACTTTGGGAGGCCGAGGCAGGCAGATCACTTGAGGTCAGGAAGTCAAAACAAGCCTGGCCAACATGGTGAAATCCCCAGCTCTACTAAAAACAAAAAATTAGTTGGGCATGGTGGCGGGCGCCTGTAGTCCCAGCTACTTGGGAGGCTGAGACGGGAGAATCACTTGACCCCAGGAGGTGGAGGTTGCAGTGAGCTGAGACCAGGCCATTGCACTCCAGCCTGGGCAACAAGAGTGAAACTCCGTCTCAAAAAAAAATGTGATCTGCCCAAACCATGGAATATTATTTAGCCGTAAAAAGGAGTGACGCGCTAACACACGCCGCCATGTGGATGAACCCCAAAAACATGCTAAGCCAAAGAATCTAGATGCAGAAAGTCTCCTATTACACAATTCCACTGCAAGAACTATCCATTATAGGCAAATCCATAGAGACAGAATGCAGACTGGTGGTCGCCAGGGGCTGAGGGAGAGAGGAATGGAGAGTGACTATTAATGAATATGGGGTTTCTTTTTGGATTCATGAAAATGTTTCAGAACTAGATAGACAGTTGTGCAACACTGTGAATGTACTAAAGGGCCCTGAATTTGTGTTTTTTTGTTTTTGTTTTTGTTTTTTTGAGATGGAGTTTCACTCTTGTGGCCCAGGCTCAAGTGCAATGGCGTGATCTCGGCTCACCACAACCTCTGCCTCCCAGGTTCAAGCGATTCTCCTGCCTCAGCCTCCGAAGTAGCTGGGATTACAGGCATGTACCACCACGCCCGGCTAATTTTATACTTTTAGTAGAGATGGAGTTTCTCCATGTTGGTCAGGCTGGTCTCGAACTCCCGACCTCAGGTGATCTGCCTGCCTCAGCCTCCCAAAGTGCTGGGATTACGGGCTTGAGCCACTGCACCTGGCTTTTTTTTTTTTTTTTTTTTCTGAGACAAGTTCTGGCCTCGTTGCCCAGGCTGGAGTGCAATGGCGTGATCTCAGCTCACTGCAACCTCCGCCTCTTGGACTCAAGTCACCTCAAGCCATCCCCGGCAGCTGGGACTACAGGCACGTGCCAACACGCCCGGCTGGTTTTTAGTAGAGATGGGGTTTTGCCATGTTGCCTGGGCTGGTCTCAAACTCCTGAGCGCAAGTGATCCACCCACCTCAGCCTTCTAAAGTGCTAGGATTACAGGCATGGCACCCAGCCCATTTAGTCATTTTTAAAATGGTTGGCTTTGTATGTTACATGAAGTTCACTGCAATTAAAAAAAATTTTTTTTAAGGCAGAGCTGAAAAACACAACCACTGCAGGAAAGCCAAGGGGGGCTGGAAGATAGTGAGTCAGACGGCAAGGGGGCAGGAGAAAGTCCAAGGGCCTCCCCTGGCTCGTCCTCTTTTATTGCCTATTGTGCACTTATCCCAGAGCTCTTATTGGTAGACACAGAAAAGGCTAACTTAAGTTGCAAAGCCTGGGCCATGCTGCCTGAGGACACAGCCTGATTGCAGCTGGGAGGGCGGCTTTCATCTGTGGGAGAGAAGGAGTGTGGGGAGGCGCCAGCCGGACAGTGGGCGCAGGCTGGGAGGTCTCAAAGGCAGGTCTCGTGAGCAGGGGGCTGTGATCAGGGAGGGAGGGGACACACTAGGGTTGAGACTGAGGCAGAGAGGCCAGCAGGGAGTCCAAGGCAGCAACAGAGGAGAGGACACCCGTGGCTGAATCCGGGCCCTGGAAAGCATGGGGTTCCGGCTGGGGAGGAGCGCTGGGCTGGAGAGCCGGCAGGGTGCAAGGGCTCTATGTCAGGGCAGGCTGGCTGAGCAGAGTCTAGGTTGAACAGCTCTGAGCACAGTGGGCAGAAATGAGGAGCAGGCATGCTTTTGCCTGCAGACAGAAGAGGGGGACAGAGAAGAAGAGGGAGTGCGTAGGAGGGAAACTGGAGAGGCCGAGGCTGAGGGAGCCAGGCCAGGAGGGTGGAAGGTGGAGGGCACCAGTGACCGCAGGGGAGCTGGGCTTTCTGAGAGTTGGGCACCAGAGGAGGTGGCAGTGCAGCAGCAAATGTCCCCTGATCAGGGAGAGGCAGGGAGGCCTGAGGACACATGGGTCCAGGGGAGGGAAGTGGACAAGAGTGTACACACCGACATGTGTGAACACAAAAACGTGAAGGATGGGTGCCATGGCTCATGCCTGTAATCCCAGCACTTTGGGAGGCCAAGACGGGTGGATCAGCTGAGGTCAGGGGTTCGAGACCAGCCTGACCAACACGGTGAAACCCCATCTCTATTAAAAATACAAAAATTAGCCGGGCGTAGTGGTGGGCTACCTGGAATCCCAGCTACGTGGGAGGCTGAGGCAGGAGAAGCCCCTGAGCCTAGGAGGCAGAGGTTGCAGTGAGCCGAGAGCACGCCACTGCACTCCAGCCTGTGCGGCAGGGTGAGACCCTGTCTCAAAATAAAAAACCAAAAAACCACGAAAGATGCCACCATGTGCAGACAGTCACAAACATACAAAAACAGACTTGCAGAAACACAGACCCCCCGCAACACTCACATGTGCACAGATGCACAGACACCTACAGCCAGATACATGCAGGCAGGCACACATGCAGAAAGGGAGCCAGTGTTCTCATGTAAGCAGATACATGCACAGCCACAGCCAGCCAGACCTCCGACAGGGACCGAAATGCACGCCCACACCAGGACGCACCATCACTTCTACCCGTGTGTAAACTGTCTCACATACACACACACCTTCCTGCCAAAACAGATTCATCTGTAAAGACATACACACAGAGGTCTGCACTCACCGCAAAGGCAATGCTGTCCATACACACCAAAGCAGCATACACCCCTGCAGTACACACACCCACGAAGCACACACATCCACGTGGCACCATGACCAACCCCCAGGAAGGCAGCTCTGGGCACCCCGTAAGAGGCAGCCTGGCTCTGGAACCCCCATACCGGGGCTTGCCTGGGAAAGTGAGATGCAAACTGCGGCCAGTGCCCAACACACCCACCCTGCCAGTCCCGGGTCAGGAAGGAGCCAGGCCCAGGCCTCGCGTGCCCACCCACACATCCGTTGCCACCGGCAGCAGACACCCGGCCACAGACACAGACAGCTGGGATTGCAAGGGATCTTGCAAAATCTCCCCTGTCCCTCAGGGTTCAACTAAAGTGTCTCTTCACCCAGGGAAACTCCCCAGGCTCCTGTGGGCACCCCTGACCTTCTTTTGGAATTCTGGTTCTACCCAGCTGTGTGATGTTGGACAAGCTACTTCACCTCTCTGTGCTTCATTTCTACCTGGGTAAAATAGGGATTACAAGAGCATGCGTAGAATATACAGTCATGCACGGCGTAACATTTTTACCAGTGATGCACCCCATATATGATGGTGGTCCTGTAAGATTATAATAGAGCTCAAAAGTTCCTGTCATCTAGTGACGTCTTGATGGTTTGACCTTGTGTAGGCCCAGGATAGTGTGTTAGTGTGTGCGTGCTGGTCATAGTTTTGCCGGGTTTTTTTTTTTTTTTTTTTTGAGACAGGGTCTTGCTCTGTTGCCCAGGCTAGAGTGCAGTGGCAAAAACACAGCTCACTGCAGGCTTGACCTCCTGAGCTCAAGCAATCCTCTCACTTCAGCCTCCTGAACAGCTGGGAGCACAGGTGCATACCACTACGCCCAGTTAATTTTTATTTTTTTGTAGAGACAGGGTCTTGCCATGTTGCCCAGGCTGGTCTCGAACTCCTGGGCTCAGGTAGTCTTTCTGCTTCGGCTGCCCAAAGTGCTGGAATGATAGGCATGACTCTCTGTGCCCAGCTTGGTCTTAGGTCTTAGTTTTTTAACAAAAATGTTTAAAAAGTTGAAAAAAAATTAATTTTAAAATAGAAAAAAAGCTTCTGCAGTAAGGATGTAAAATTTTTTAAAAATTTTTTAATTTTTTGAGACGGGGTCTCGCACTGTCGCCCAGGCTGGGGTGCAATGGTGCTATCTCGGCTCACGGCAGCCTCCACCTCCCAGGTCAAGTGATTCTCTTGCCTCAGCCATTTGAGTAGCTGGGATTATGGGTGCCTGTCACCACACTCGGCTAATGTTTTGTATTTTTAGTAGAGACAGGGTTTCACTATGTTGGCCAGGCTGGTCCCAAACTCCTGAACTCGCAATCTGCCTGCCTCAGTCTCCCAAAGTGCTGGGATTACAGGTGTGAGCCACTGCCCCTGGCAGATATAAAATATCTTTGTATAGCTGTATAATGTGTTTTAAGCTGCATGTTAATACAAGAGAGTTAAAAAAAATAAGAGTTTACAAAGTAAAATGTTACAGTAAGTGAAGTTTCATTTATAACTGAAGAAAAAAAAAATTTTTTGGTTTCTTTTTGAGACAGAGTTTCGCTCTGTTACCCAGGCTGGAGTGCAGTGGTGCGATCTCAGCTCATTGCACCCTCCACTTCCCGGGTTCAGGTGATTCTCCTGCCTCAGCCTCCTGAATAACTGGGACTACAGGCACGCACCACCATGCTCAGCTAATTTTTTGTGTTTTCAGTATAGACGGGGCTTCACCATGTTAGCCAGATGGTCTCGATCTCCTGACTTCGTGATCCGCCCGCCTTGGCCTCCCAAAGTGCTGGGATTACAGGCGTGAGCCACCGCGCCCGGCCGAAAAATGTTTTTAATAAATTTAGTGTGGCCTAAGTACACAGTGTTTATAAAGTCTATGGGAGTCTACAGCAGTGTCCTAGCCTTCACGTTCACTCCCCACTCACTCACTGACTCGCCCAGAGAAACTTCCAGTCCTACAAGCTTTATTCATGGTAAGTGTTTTATAAGGGTGTACTGTTTTTATAATTAATTTATCTAGAGACAGATTCTTGCTCTGTCACCCAGGCTGGAGTGTAGTGACATGATGGTAACTCACTGCAGCAAGCGATCCTCCCTCCTCAGCCTCCTGAGTAGCTGAGGAGGGAGGATCGCTTGAGTCCAGGAGTTGAACAGGACTACAGGCGTGCAGCACCATGCCTAGCTATTTTAAAATTATTATTATTATTGTACAGATGGGCTTTTGCCATGTTGTCCAAACTTGTCTGCATCTGGGTAAAACTCCTGGGCTCAAGTGATTCTCCTGCTTCAGCCTCCCAAAGTGCTGGGGTTACAAGTGTGAGCCACCATATCTGGCTATGCTTTTATTATATTTTTATTTTTTGAGATGGAGTCTCCCTCTGTTGCCTAGACTGGAGTGCAGTGGCACAATCTCAGCTCACTGCTACCTACACCTCCCGGATTCAAGTGATCTTTCTGCCTCAGTCTCTTGAGTAGCTGAAATTACAGGTACCCATCATCATGCCCGGCTAATTTTTATTTTTTTTGTATTTTTGTAGAGATGGGGTTTCACCATGTTATCCAGGCTGATCTTGAACTCCTGACCTCAGGTGATTCACCCACCTCGGGCTCCTAAAGTGCTAGGATTACCGGCTTGAGCCACGGCGCCCAACCTACTTTTATCTTTTAAACTGTATTTTTATTTTCTATGTTGAGATGCACAAGCACTTGCCATTGCATTATAACTGCCTACAGTATTCAGTACAGAAACATGCTGTACAGGTTTGTAGCCCAGGCTAAGCCCAGCTAGGTGTGTGTGAATACACTCTATGATGTTCACACAACCACCAAATCGCCTAATGATGCATTTCTCAGAACGTATCCCCTCTCCTTAAGCAACACGTTCACTGTATAGACCAGAATTAACCAAGCACAACACCTGCCATCCAGCACAGGTGACTGAGGGAAGTGCCTTCCCCATGCTAGACAGCTCAACGTCCCCCACTACCTTTTTCTCCTGCCTCCTGCTCAGGCCCTTCCCCCTCGGCAGGATCCTGGGTCCCAGAGGAAGATCAAGAGCATGTGGAGTTTCTTCTCACCTCTACAGGAAACAAAAAAGCCAGCTGTGGAACCATTTGGAAAGCGTGGGGGCCCCGCCCACCTGGAAGGGAGGTGAGGACTTGAAATCCTGAATCTCTGCTCCAGTGTCTCACAGGAGGGGGGTTTAGGAGGTCGCTTCCTCTGTCTTGGCATGAAGATGAGAGAGGGTGGAAGTAAGCCTCTGACTCTGCCTGGCTGAGGTTTCCTCATCTCCCGTCCCCACCCACCCAGGCCCACATCCTCCCTGCAGATGCTGGGCACTAGGCTGGCAGTCGGAGGGCCGACAGTCCCTTCCCTCTCCCTGAGGGACTGTGGGCAGGCCCCTCCGTGGGCCCTGCTGCGGTCTTTATGAAGTCAGGCACTTCGTGCCAGTGAGTGCCCCCAATCTCGGTTATGAATGACCCACATGGAGCCCAGCCCTGGGCCCAGGCTGCCCAGACCAGCTTCCTTTGCCCCAGGACTCTCTGGGGGCCTGGATGGGACAAGGAGGTAGCTTTGTGAGTCCCCCCCTTTGCCTGAGAGAGTTCAAGGTCAGTCTGACCTGACACACAGCATCAGCTGTGGGTAAGACTCAGGGTCACATTCCTGGAAGGCACCCCCCACACCTCCCAAGCTCTGTGCCCCTGAGCCCAGCTTGGTCTCATGATCTCCCCAGCACTCCTAGGCAGATGTCCCTATGTGTAACCTGCTGGAGGCGAAAAGCTGGCCCAGCGACCCCTAAGGATCTATTATCTAGGAGCTAAAAACCCTCCGCACAGACACACGGGTATGTGGCAGAGACACACATGGGCACATGACCTCAGGTCTGTCAGAGCAGCCTGCAATGGGACACCTGTGGCCCCTCACCCTGGCCAGCCTCGTGGGCAACCCCAAGAAATAGCCAAGGCCAGGTTGGGACTTGGTATGAGAGACCCAAGAGAGGCCTAAGGCCCTTGGAGAGCCGTGGTGACAGGAACACAAAACCAGGCAGTGACTCACAGGCACAGATGGTGAGAGCCCCAGGGCTGGATATGGGGCCGGGAGCCCGCTAGCTGTAGGTTAAGCAGCCCCAAGAATCCTGACTCTGAAGCCACCACCTCAAGCCTAGACATTCCCCGAGCCAGGACCCAGGCCAGGCCCTCAAAGGAGAGGAACTGGGACTCCCACACCTCCCCCCATCACACCCCCAACAAAAGACAAACTTGTCCTGGCAGGTGTGGAACTTTGGGAGGCGGAGGCAGGCGGATCACTTGAAGTCAGGAGTTCAAGATCAGCCTGGTCAATGTAGTGAAACCCTGTCTCTACTAAAAATACAAAAATTAGCCAGGCATCGTGGCAGCCCTCTGTTGTCCCAGCTACTCAAGAGGTTGAGGCAGGAGAATCACTTGAACCTGGGAGGTCGCAGTGAGCTGAGATCACGCCACTGCACTGCAGCCTTGGCGACAGAGCGAGAGACTACATCAAAAAAAAAAAAAAAAGACATCCTCCAAAGAAATGCCCCCCTCCCAGTGTTCCTGAAGGAGTGTCTCCTAGGTCTCCATGCACACGGGAAAACTGAGGCTGGAGGGAAGGGGCTGGCCCAGGCCCCCTGCTGCTCACTCACCAGGCTGTGCTGTGCTCTTGGCTCCTCTGACCTATGCCTGAGGCCCCAGACCCTTGTTCCCCAGGGGCAGAGCGGGCGCATTGCCAGAGGCCTGTCCTTGTTCTGGCTTTTCTGAGGAGCCACCACGACCTCAGAGTACACAGAAGTCACACCCTTCTTCCCTGCCTGAGGATGGGCGGGTCTGGGCTGAGGGTACCTGATAGTCTCCCCAGGACATCTGTGGGGCCCCATCAGATCACTGCAGGATCCCAGCCTCACCGAGCAGGGAGGCAGCCCCCAAGGACAGAGAGGGCTCCGGGTGGCCTCCAGGCCCCTGTCCTGTCCTCCTGGCCCTGAACCTTAGGAACAACTCCGGGAGAGCCCTGGTGGTAAGAACTTACTGAGCTCTCAGCCAGCAAGAGGCCAGAACTCAGGCGAGGCCCAAAAGAAGGCAGGCAGTGGCCTGGAGGAAAGAAAGGTGCTTTTGGGCCCTCCCTGGTGGGTTTCATAGCAGGCCAGCCATATCCATGGTGACAGGGAAGGCTGGGAGGCTCCCCAGACAGGAGGGTCTGGGAGTCTTTGCCCAGGTTCAGAACCCTCTGGGCTATTTGGAAGCTATTCTGAAATCTGGGAACAGCCCAGATTTCAAAGGCAGGCATGGGAATGGGAATCATGTGACCTTGGCTAAGTCATGTCACCTCCCAAGGCTTCGGTTCCTCGTCTGGAAATTGGTGATGGTTCACTAAGCTGTGGTGAGAGGTGAATGAGGCAAAGCCAGGTGAGTCCGGCCCCCAGTAAGCTACACAGAGAGACACCAAGACCCCAGACTGAGGGGCTCATGAGATGGAGCCATGGCTGAGACTCAGATGACCCCCAAGGACCACAGCCCAACCGAGTCACTACAAAGTCCTTTATTAACAAGGCAATAAAAACAGAAGAGAGAGAGATGTCAAAATACTTTTCTTGGAGGCCCCAGGAGGGAGAGGCACTGTCAGGACTCACCTGGCCAGGGAAGGCGACCCCACCAGAGGCAGAATGGAGGTCAGGGCCCTGTCCAGGGGGACAACTGGCCCAGGAAGGCTGGGGGGAATGGCTCGGGCCTCAGGCAGGGACTGTGCAAACCCTGAGGCCGTGCAGGGAGTGATGGGTTGGGGGCTCAAGCCCCGAGCACCGTGTTCCCCTGCCTGGCAGACCTAATCAGGCGAGCGGCTGCCCACTCCACCAGCAAGTACACACAGTTGTCCACATAAGAGCCGGTGCCTGCACACAGCTTACGTACAGAGAGCAGAATGAGGGTCCCCCGGCAGGAATGGGGGCTTATTCCAGAGCTTAAGGAAATAGCTTAGAGGAGTCTTTGGAAGCCTGGATCAAGGGGAGAACAGAGAGGCTGCTCTGTTCCCCACCAGTCTCAGGAAGCCAGGCCTTCCTGCCGCCGCTGGAGGACCTCGATGACGCTGCCGATACCATCCTCAGGCACCTGAGGGCAGGAGGGAAGGGTCAAGGATGAAGCTGTGCACCCCCTGACTTCCTGGTCCAACCGAGACTACCTCCTGCCACCCACATTTCTGGGCCTCACTCTCCCCCTAGAAGCTCCCCCATGGTGCTCACCAGGGCATGGTCAAAGTTGAAGGTGCTGATGTAGTAGGCGGAGATGTCAGCAGCAGCCAGGGGAACCGCGATCTGTGCCACGATGCCACATTCATCTGAGGGTGGCAGAGGAGGCGCACATGTGGGGCACGCCAGTTGCTCCCCAGACACTCTCCAACCCCCCAGTGCAGGGAATGGCCCTCACCGAAGCCCAGCGGCTGTCCACCGATGCGCACCATCCTCCACAGCTCCCCTGAGGAGCTGGTCAGCAGGAGGTCACTGGGGAACCTGGGGAGGGAGGTGGGTGATGGGCAGGGCACCCCCACCCACCCCTGCCTGACCGTGAGCTCTGGGACAGGCTCACCTGCTGACCTCAGAGTCTGATGCCCCACCTCTTCCCTCTCTGGGGTTGGCTGGGGCCTGGGGCCCACCCGGGGACAAGGGTCACCTACTGTTTCTGTGTCTCAGCATCCATGACAATGGAGATATAACCCTCGATGAAGGAGAAGGCAAAGAACGTGATGGAGCTGGATTCAGGACCGCTAGAGGCTGCCTCCTTGGGAGTGCTGGGGAGGGACGGGAGGTTTAGGGGCTCTGCCAGGCACCCAGCCTACTACCCCCTCGCCCAATCAGCCTCCAGAACCCTGCCGTCTCTGCTCCCCATACAAGGGTCCAGCCCTCTGAAAGGTGTGGGTAGGGGAGGGTAATAAAACCAGCCTGTGCCAAAAACAAAGGACCCCACGGTCAGAGGGACAGACCAGGGCACGGCTCAAGGGTGGTTCTGCCAACACCACTGGAAAGGGATCCAGCTTTGCAAGGAGAAGCTTCCCCAAACATCAGCGAAGCACAAGTGAGTGTCATGGGCTGCCAGCAACCCCAAGAGAGGACAAGGCAGAGTTGCAAAGCTGACAAATGGGCAGAAGGCGGTGGGACAGAGCGTGAGGACAAAGACGAAGTCCCAAGGTCCACCTGTGCGAGTAGAAGAGGACATCTATGAGGGTGGTGGCGATGGCTGGCAGCGTCTCAGGGTCCAGTGTGAGGACACAGAAGCGGTTCTGTGGGCTCTGGATGGGATGCACCGTGGGGCTGGGCCCTGCTGGAGGACAGCAGGCGGTGAAAAGGTGTCTGTGGGCTGGGGCTCCCCCTGGTGGCCAGTCAGGGAGAAGCTTGGGCCACGGGCGGGTCTTGCTATCCAGGAACTGACCTGGGCCCTCCTGCCCCATTGGGGCCCACAAGGGAAGGGCCCCAGTGGGAAAGGGAGGCCCTGCCCAAGTCGAGGTGTCAGGTGGCGGCCCTCACCATGCTGAGTGCGGGGAAAGCCGTTGCTGGAATCGTCCCTGGCCACAGGCATGGGCTCTCCGCCCACTTCCCGGTAAATGTCAAACTCCTGGGCTAGCGTGTGGATCACCACGGACAGGTCCTGCTCCCGCACCTGGGTCACAGCAGATGGCACATCACATGGGCTCCCAGGTACCTATTCCCGCCCTGCCCTCATCAGCACCAGCAGGAAACTCACCAGGATGAAGTCAGTCTGGTAAGTGGACAGCATTAGCACAGACACGTGGTGCTCGGCCAGTGGTGCGATGACCGAGCGGGCGATCTTGGTGACCCCAGCAGCCTGCACTGCTGTACCGCTGTGAGACGACACGTTCAGCACCAGCCATGTGGCCTCAGCTACTTGCAGGAACTCAGATGGGGGCAGCTCTGTGGGCAGGGGACATGTCCGGTCAGGGTCTGCAAGGCTGACCCCTGCCCCTCTCTGAGCCTCAGTTTCCCTCTCTGTGCCTTGGAGGGCTCCATCAAGGTAAGGGCAGGTCTGGAAGCTGGGGCTGTCTCCCCCTAGTTCTGCTCCTGAGGTCCATATGTGTGCAAAGACGGAAAGGTTTCAGGTGCTGGCCTGGTGGCATTGAAATTTCCCACTTAAGATCAGAGGTCCAGATTCAGAGAGACCTGGGTCCAAATCCCAGCTTTGCTATTTATTTGTCTTGTGACCTGGGGTGGGTGATTTGAATCTCAGTTTCCTCATCTGTAAAATGGGACAATATCTACCTCACTCCTGTGTGTTCTGTGGGTTAGCAGAAGCTTTATACCACATGGCACCACCAGGGGGCATTCACAGATCAGGTTGGCTGGGAGATTGCTTTCCTCTTTTGCAGACCCAGACTTCCCTGCAGCAAAAACAGGGAAACTAAGGCCTGAAGTGGAGCAGAGGGACAGGCCAAGCTCCAGTTAGCTGACCTGAGACTCCAAGCCTGTGAGGATGGGCCGGGCCAGCAGCAGGAGGAGGAGCTAGACGTCACCTCCAGGGCCCAGGGAGCGCCCAGGCTGGCGTCCAGTCCTGAGCAAGGGCCAGGGCCTGGGTGGCTGCTATTCGCCCCAGCACAGCCAGGAGGACTCCAGGACCCTTTCCTGAGATGGCTGCCTGCTCCTGCATTCCTTCCCTCAGACTCCTGGAGTTCCCAGACAAGCAGGCGAGGAGGTGACCCAAACCAGGGAGATAAAACCAGGAGGAAATAACGTCCAGGGAGTTCTAACAGCAGCACTTGCCTGGAGCCATAACAGAGACCCTTCTGCGGGCCTACGACTGCTGAGTGCCCCTCAGTAGTGCTAAGTTTATAAAGCCCTCATGGGATCCTATTTATCAGAATCATAACTGTACCCATTTTACGTTAGAGGAAACAGCTCAGAGAGGGGAAGTGATTTGCTCAAAGGCACACAGCCAGGGAATGGTGGAGTAGGATTCAAACCCTGACCCATCTGCTTTTAAGGCTTAAGCTCTTAAGATGGATCTCAGCAACAGGTGAGAACCCTACAGAAGGGGAGCGCGACAAGCCCCTCCCGTACTCCCATTCCCCAGACCAGCCCCCACCTTTAAAGCCCTCCTCGTCCACCATAAGCGTGTAATCCTCAGGGGTCTCCGTCAGGCTGAAGAACTTGCACCTGGTTGGGGGTGGGGAGCATCTTCAGCTTGGTGTGGAGAACTGGGGGTCGGGAGTGGATTTCTCTCCATCTGCCCCGAGACACCCCCGCGACCCCGGGCCCGGCGCCTTCCTACCCGCTCGGCCGTTAATTTCTAGGGCAATGGGGTAAGGGCCCCATCTCCAGTGTCGGGAGCTGCTTTTCGGCTTCCCGACCTCTCCAGGGCCTTCCGCCCCTCCACTCTTCGAAGGAGGAGAGGTTCACACCCGCGGCGACAGCCTCATGGGCGTCGGACCTTGGACCCCCTAGTCCAGCCCCTCTGACCTGAAGGGAGGCGTCCTGGAAGGAGCTCCCCGCCGTGGCCAGGTAGGAATGCCCCCATATGACTCCACTGAGTTAATAAGCATTGCCCATCCCAAGCCGTTTGCGCTTTACCCCGGGGAGGGGGCCTCACGGGGCCGGATAGGCGGCGGTCCCGGGGAGGGTAGGCCCAGGCCGGATGGCGGCCGGAGGGGGAGAGCCCTCCCCACCCGGTCCCGCCCGCCTGCCTGCCTGCCTTAAGGCGATCCTAATCCTCCGACCCTGGCCCGGAGCGACAGCAGAGCCCCCAGCCCCCATCTGCGCTCTCGAACCCGGGCGCGCACCGGCTGCGGCGGGGCAGGAAGAGCAGCTTGATGAGTGGGTGGGTGTAGAGCCAGAGACCGGGACGGGCGATGCTCAGCACCCGCACCCGGTGCTCTAGGATGTGCAGCTCCATCGCGGCCCGCGCGGACCCGACCCCGCCGCCAACTAGACCTAGGCCGCGAGGGAGGCGGGGTGGCGGGGGTGGTACCAGGGACTTAAAGGAGCCGCTGCTTGGCCTCGTCCACGACGCCCGCTACGCTGCTGACCCGCCCGGCCCCGCGCGGCGTCCGGCTCCTTGACGGCCACGCCCCGCGGGAAGCGAGGCCTATTGGGTGGTCACGCCTCCTCCTCAAGCCAGAACTTCATCCCTCTCTTCAGCCCACTGAGACCTCCCCGAATGGCTCCGCCTTTTTTAGCAATGGCTCGGGGATAGACCCCACCCCGTCTGACTCCACCAGGCCCCGCCCCTGACGCGCCCCCTTCCTGGGCTCCGCCCTTTCCGCGGAACGCCAGCCTTGCAGGGAATGGGAGCCTCCCGGAGGCGGGGGGACGTTTCTGTCCTTCTGGCACACACGTGGGTTTTATGATTGAGGTCCTTGAGACAGAAGGGCCGCGAGACGAATTGGAGCTAGGCTGGGACCAGAGCGGTGCCACCAAGCCCCGAGAGCGATGAGAGGCACAGGTCTGCTGTGCAGCGCCGCCCACCCGGCACCTTTCGCTCTCCTTCCTCTCAGGGCTGCAAGGGGGCGGGGCCGCCAGTATTGGATTGCGATTGATACATACTCCTCCCTGCTTGCTAGGAGGCTGACAAGTTTAAACCTGGCCTGGTGGCCCCACTTGTTCCTCTCACCCAACTTTCAGAATAGAAGGCTCCTCACCAGGCGCACACGGAGATAGAGTCCTAGCCACCTCTGCCTGAGTGACATACTTTGGGTTGGGGGCTAGAGGTGGCCAAGGCCTAAGGCTTGAAGTCCCTCCATACAAACAAAACCCAGAAGTGCTTCAGCCAGTAATGCCCAATGGTGGGACTTTGGGGGGCAGGCCCATGCGGCTGAGGTGCACTGGGTACTCAGACTTCTAGCCTGAAACTTGAGCCCCAAAGCCTGCAGCCCTTAGCTGGCAGGTGCACATCTAAACTTGCTTCATGTTCAAGGAGGTCCCCAGCACTGGCAGACACCCCAGGCCTTATCAGGCCTCCACAGGTCTAAGGAGACCCCAAGGCTGAGTAAGCATCAGCATGTCCATGATGGCTCCACGCAGGACCGAGAATGCTCCAGGGGACCCTTGTCTGGCCCGAGCACCCTGAGGCCTCAGATGTGAGGCTTTGAACCAAGCAGATTAAAGCAGGCCTCAGGCCTGATTGGGACCCAGCAGGCCTGAGCAGGCCCTCTGCCTGCTCTGAAGCCCCCACCATAGGCAGATGGAAGCCAAGCTCAGCCTCCTCCCTGGACTCTCGGGCTTGACACATTCCTGTGGAACACTGTGTAGCCACCACATCCTGGCTTGTCCCCTGGAGGACTAGGGGAAGGAGGAGCTTCTCAAAGGCTGAGCCCATCTCATCAATGGCAGGTGCAGATGGGGTGGGAAACCATAGGGGTGAGGGAGAGGAGGCAGGAAGTGGGGTGGCCTGCCTTGATAGTCTCTTGAGACTCTTTCACCTCCCTAGGCCTCAGTATCCCCAGCTGTACCAGGACAGGATGTTCCAGGCCCAGGCAAAGCCTGAAAGCTCCCAGGGAGGCTCTGCTCCTCCCTCTCCTGCCCCCTCCTCCTATGGCCTGGCCTGGCCCAGCTTGGTCATCTGCCAGGAACAGCACTATTGTTTGACTGGAAAAGCTGCTTCCTCAGCAGAAGGGGGGCCTCTCCCAGGGACGCCCTGTCCTTGCCCTCATTAGTCAGGTTATAACCGAAGTGCCTGCCTGGGCCCTCAAGGGCAGAGTCAGGTCTCCTGGGCCCTAGTAAGGAGAGGAAGCTGAGTGAGGGGCTCGTGGTGCAGATCTAGCTGAGGCCAGGTGGTTCCTTTCCCACTCAGCTCCTATTTGTGTCTTCGTCTGTAAAATGGGGCTAATTGAGCCTACTGACCGGTCCAGCCTAGCACATGGCAAGTGCTCAGTAAATGGAAGTTGGCATTTTATCAAAGGTCCACACTTTGCCCCTCTCCCCTCTGCCTGAGGGCCTGAGCTGAGCCTGTGAGGACATTCACGGTGCTCCACCCCAGGCCTCCCACCACCCCTCCAGAATGAGCTCTCAGAAACTTATTGGAGCCTGAGGTGGCATCCAGGCCAGACCTTGAAGGAGGAAAACCCTGAAATATCCTCCTTAGGAGTCCCTGTCCCCTGGTGGTGGGTGAGGACCATGGCCTGGGGAGCATGCCCTGCTCTGCCCAGCACTGAGCTCCAGCCCTGGTGTCCCTAATCTATGGCAGAAGGTAGACATGAGGCAGTGGGGATGGGGTGAATGAAAATGGGGGTTAATGGCTGGGCTTGGTGGCTCACTCCTGTAATTCCAGCACTTTGGGAGGCTGAGGCAGGCAGATCACGAGGTTAGAAGGATCACGAGGTCAGGAGCTCTAGACCATCCTGGCCAACAGAGTAAAACCCCATCTCTACTAAAATACAAAAATTAGCTGGGTGTGGTGGTGAGCATCTTAATCCCAGCTACTCAGGAGGCTGAGGCAGGGGATTCACTTGAACCCGGGAGGTGGAGATAGATTGTAGTAAGCCGAGATCGCGCCACTGCACTCCAGCTTGGGCGACAGAGCAAGACTCCATCTCAAAAAAAAAAGAAAAGAAAATGGGGGTTAAGAATGAAGGCTGGCCAGGGACTCGGCATGTCCTCTGGCAAAGGTACCTCTCAGAGAGGCTCTGATGCTGGGCTGGGGTCCAGGAGGAGGGGCTCTGTAGGGCAAAGAGAAGAGATGCTGAGCACCAAGGTTACCAAGGTGGTACCCACTTCCCAGCCCCTGGCTGCGCAACAGCTCTCTACACAAGGCTGTTTATTTCTGTACAAAACCATGTTTCTATTTTACACAAAGAACACCCCGCCCTTTTCCCTCACCCCAGCACCCTAGCCCTGGGGAGCATCCCCCAGGAGGAGGGGGCTGAAGGAGGCCCCACCCCCTGGTCCCTAGCTTCTGCCTGCCCTGGCTGGACCAGCCCGAGTGCCACTGTAAAGAAAATAAATAAGGAGGCTCAGGCAGAATCTGTGTTGGACCAGCCAGACTCCAGCCCAGCCCAGTGACCAGGCGGCTTGGCCCTCAGAGGGTGGGCAGGCCGTGGAATGTCAGTTCATGAACCGTGTAGGTGTGTGGAGACCCCGCCCTGGAGGCCTGAGCTGCCAGGGTTACAAGTAGGTGTCCTCACTCTCTTGGGACGTCAGGCTTTCCTGGGAGCAGTGGTGGGCTGAGACCTGGGGAGCTGCATCCTGAGGGGCTGAGGCCTGGGGGGCTGAGTCCTTCGGGGGCACATGTTGTGGGGGATAGGAATCTCCTGCAGCGGACTCCACCATGGCTTGATCTGGGGCTGGGGGCTTCTCCGGCTGCCCTCTCGCCTTTGTCTGCTTCTGCTGCTCCTTCTGGGCCTGCTTGGATGGCTTGGACTTGGCTTTGGAACCAGGGAGGGGGGCATCTGGGGGGAGGCGGATGGATGGTGAAGGTTGTAGAGTGGGCCGGGGACCAGGTTCTGCGTCCAAGATGGCCTTGGCACCATGTAGCCTGGGTGGAGAGCGGCACTGCAGCTCACCCCGGGTCTCCTGCCAGCGCCGCAGCTGGATGAGGTGTTCGCGCTCAATCTGGCGCTCTGTCAAGGGCAACTCCACCACCTGCGGGGGCAGTGAGAGGCAAGTGGGCACCAAGAAGAAGGACCTTCCCCTTCTGCCTCCCAGCCTGGGCCCCCAGTCTCCCTCAGCATCCCCCAGCCCTGGCCACTAAACACTGACCCCAGGAAGGATGAGAGTCTAGGCCCAAGCTGCAGTCACAAGCCCCAGAGCTGAGTGCCAGGTGAGCTGGACACTTGAGATCCACCACCTCAGAGGGGAAAGCTGCCCACAGCTTCACGAGTCCACCTGCCCCACTATGGGGCCAAAGGGATGAGACCCAGACAGAGAAAAACCTGCTCTCTGCCAATGTGTCCCCCACCACTGCCCAGGGCAGCCTGGCTGCTTAGGCTGAAACTCCAGCTCCACCACCTTCTGGCTGGGCGACTTTAGGGGGAGTTGCTTAGTGATCCTACCTCTGTGAGCCTCCATTTCCTCATGTGTAAATGTGCCCATGCATGTGCCACCTAATTATAGCCCCTGAGAGACAAGTATCCATAAAGAAAGAAGCAAGGGAAATAGAGCTAAGACTGTGAATTGGGTGCCAGGGAGAAAGAAGGGGTATGGGTTGCCACTCCTCTTCATTCCCAAGCAACCTGGATCCAGAAGGCCCTGTAGAGCTAGGCCTCTCTGTGCCCCATGCTCCTCACCAGACAGAAGGATGAGGTCCACCCACACGTTCTGGGCCACATAGCAAAGGTCCTCGCATAGGTGACCCACCTTCAGGAGCTGAGGGTTAGTGGGACCCCCTTCAAAGGACCCCCCACCTGTCTTCCTCCCTCCCCGTGACAAGGAGCAGGCATGGGCTGTACCTCCTGGACCAGGAAGGCCTCCTGCATGATCTTGGGGCTGAGGCTCCGCAGTCGCTCAATCGTCTCGTACTGACCCTGGCAGGCTTTGACCTTCTCGGGGGAGCCCAGCGCATGCTTTAGCAGCACCAACCCCACCCGGAAGATGATCTTGACTCCTGCATGGGGGATGGGTAGTAAGTGCAATGGGCCTTTTGGGGGTTTCTCTGGAAAGAGAGGCCCCCCTGTGGGCTGCTGGGGACAGGGATGCTGCCCCCAAGACCAGCCCAGTACCTTCACAGAAGAACATGTCCCAGACGCGCAGCACAGAGCTCCAGGGCAAGGTTCTGGAGAAGGCGCACATGAACCACTCTGTCATGTAGAGGAGCGGGTCGATCTTCTGCCGGCTGAGGTGCTTGTGGGCCACCGGTGACACCTTCTGCAAGAGTGAGAAGAGGATCTCCCCGTCCAGCTGGATCGCCTCCTGGGGAGACATTGAGGCCATGGGGCCATGACGGTGAGCAGCAGGAGCTAGGGCAGGGACTGTACCCTAGCACCCAGCAGGCTCAGGCAGCTACTGCCTGCAGGGTGTCAGCCTCTGCCAGGTGCTAGGATAAGATGATGAGCAAACCAGAGCCAGCTGGTCCCCTGGGGGAGCTTATCCTGAGAAGGACACATGAGCAAAAGCGGCTAGCGGACGGGGAGGGGCTGAGTGGCCACAGCAAGGCAGGAGCAGGACTGCTCTGAAGCATGTGCTGGAGGGTCCTGCCTGTCAGGGTCAAGGAAACTCCCTGAGGGCTAAAAGGTGAAGCAAAAGAGAAGTTTTTAGAGCACGGGGATAGGAGCTTCCAGGCAGATTTTAGCCTAGGCCAAGGCCAAGGCCAAGGCAGGGAGGAACTTGGTGCCCTGGAAGAATTTCAATCCTGCCAAGTGGCCAGAGCAGCTAGAGGCTGAGATGAAAGTCAGCGTGGGATAATATCGCAGCCCAAGAGACCTAACCTTGGCAGGCCTTCGGACTTCAGCCTGAAGGCAACAGAAGACTGGGAAGGTTTCTTTTTTCTTTTCTTTTTTTTTTTTTTCTTGAGATGGAGCCTTGCTGTTGCCAGGCTGGAGTGCAGTAGGACAATCTCGGCTCACTGCAACCTCCGCCTCCCAGGTTCAAGCGATTCTCCTGCCTCAGCCTCCTGAGTAGCTGGGACTACAGGCATGCGTCACCACGCCTGGCTAATTTTTGTATTTTTAGTAGAGCCAGGGTTTCACCATGTTGGCTGGGAAGGTTTTAACCTGGGCAGGATCACCATGAGAGAAGGGCCTAGAAGGGCCACAGAGGGTGTCCAGCCTGGGGCAGGCCAGGCCAGGAGACCACTCACCAGTTTCTCACTGTAGTAGCCGGGCAGGTACTTCTCACAGATCTGCACCAGGCACCAGAAGGCTTGCTGTGGGCGAGAGAGACGTGAGGCCTTGCCGTTGGGGGTTCCCCACCCACCCCCTGCCTGGTAGTACCTCAGCAGGCATGTGCATGAGCAAGACGGCGGCAATGGGCGCCTGGGCCTGGCAGTAGCCCTCCTCAGGTCGGTACAGTGTGTAGGCCTTCAGCACACGGAATAGGTCCTGCTGGCTGTGGAGAGGCCGGGCAGAGCAGTGATGACCAGGGTGACTCTGCTACCCACGGCCTTCACCCATTCCCCACTGGACCAGCCTGCCTCAGAATCTGCACTTCCCTTGAGAGGGGAGGTGATCTGCTTGTGGTCACCAAGGGGTCAGTCTCCTACTGCAGCACCTGGACTCTCACATGCTCAGGGAAGGAGGTGGGGAAGGACTCCCCTATGATAGGTGAGGGCAGAGGCGCAAAGAGAAAGCAGGGAGCAGGGCCAGGGCGAATGTAAGGCTGTGTCAGGGCTGGAAATAGGGGCCCCTCACTCAGTAGCTGTGGCCCCTCGGCCAGGCCAGCTTTGTCCCCTGTGTCTGTCTTGGTCCCCTTGGCTGCCCCATCTCTCCCCTGCATACCCTCCACTCACCCAACTCCCTCTATCCCTCTTTCTCCCCAACAAAACCTGTATCCCGAAGAGGGCCAGGCCGGGCAAACTCTAACACTCTAGAGTCAATGACGAAAACCGCCCCAGAGGTAAGAGGAGATGCTGACAGCACACATCAGACTCAAAGCAAAAAACAGAAATGCTGATAATGGAGCTGGAGACACCCAACTTCTTAATCGCTGAACTCACTGTACCTCCTCAGACCCCTTTGGAGACAGGGCCTAGAGCCACCTCCCAAGGCCCAGCCTGCTCACCCGTGGCCCCCCCGGGACACAAACATCTCATGGAAAGGGAACTGCCGGTGCAGGTCACGCTCAATCACGTCCAGCCACTTGGGATCCCCAGGGGACATGTCCAGCTCCTAGAAGCAAGGGCACATATTAGGGGCTGGGGAGGATGGAGGATGGAGGTGGGCATTGCTGACAGGACATGGCTGCCCAGGGATTAGGGGACGGGGCCCTCCACTGGGGGCAGTGCCCACCCAATCCCATCACAGAATGGGCCTTCTCAAGGACAGGAAGAGAAGCTCAGGCAAGGATTCCTGGATAGGAGCAAGGGGGCAAGGAGGGAAGCGCCCTGGAAACCTTAAACCTGGCTTTAGGAGACCGATGTGGGCAAGAGTGTCCACTCCAGCTGTAGCTGGAAGGACCTCCAGACATTTTATTCAGGACTTGGTTAGATACATTATGTCACTTCCTTAAGACAGAAAGCTACTTCTCTGAGCAATAGCTACCAGCTGTTCCCACTTCTCCGAGCCAGGCACTAAGCTGGGCACAGGGTACCTGTGGGCCTCACTGATCCTTCTCCTCAACCTCCAGAGACAGGACCTATCATTACAGCCTGTTTGCAAATGAGAAAACTGAGTGTCAAGGCCTCATGGCTAGAAAAATGGTAGAGCTGGGACTGGAGGCCAGGTCTGACTTGAACCGTCCATCCCAGCTCCTCTGCTGAGCGCCTCCCCATGCGGGTGGCGTCACCTCTCCAGGAAAGGGGGTATGTGTGAGATCTGCACAGAGCTCTTTCTGGAAGACATGACATCTGTCAAATCATTAACCTCAGATACTTCTCTGGGTGCCAGGGTTTCAACAAAGTTTTACTCTTTCTTTTGAACTTCTGTGAACATTTCAGTATGTGCACCTTTACAAAACAGCAAAGCCATTCTTGGGCATTTGAAATGTTCTCTACCTTGATTTGCATGTTGGTTACATGGATGTGTATTATTTATCAAAACTCATTGACCTGTACATTCAAGATCTGTGCATTTTACTCTATGTAAATGCATACCTCAATTTTTAAAAAAGAAAGAAAAAGTAAATAAGGAGAAAACCCATAGGGCTGAGCAGGGAAACAGAGTACTCATGAGACAAACCAGAATGTGGTCAAAGGCATGACCCAGTCACTTTTTTTTTTTCTTTGAGACGAGTCTTGCACTCTTGCCTGGGCTGGAGTGCAGTGGTGTGATCTAGGGTCACTGCAACCTCTGCCTCTGAGTTCACGTGATTCTCCTGCCTCAGCCTCTGAGTAGCTGGGATTATAGGCACACACCACCACACAAGGGCAATTTTTTGTATTTTTAGTAGAGATGGGGTTTCACTATGTTGGCCAGACTGGTCTTAAACGCCTGACCTTGTGATCTACCCGCCTCAGCCTCCCAAAGTGCTGGGATTACAGGTGTGAACCACCGTGCCCGACTGGCCCAGGCACTTCCATGGAGGTGTCGGTTTAAGTACAAGTTGCCTGCAGGGCTGGGGCAACACCAGGCCCTCAGGAAGGAGGCCAGGTCATCAGCAGACACACCCAGTGGGCGCAGACCCAGGCCCTGCCCTGATCAGCAGACTTCATACAAGCCCCTTTCCCTCTCTGCCCCTCAATGGGGGTGTCAGGGTGCCAGGAACTTGACTAGAGAGTAAGTACTGAGAGGAGCGGCTGACAGTGTTCAGGCTGGAGGGGACAGGGAGGGGCTGGGGCTGGGGCCCTGTGGCAGGCCCACACGGACAGGTGTGGGTCTGTGTACTGTGCACCTCTAGGTACTGTCTGAGCACCGTGCAGGTTTGCTTTCATCAGAAAGGGGAAGAGGGCCCCACAAATTATTCTAGCAGTTCCCATGAGGTAGAAACCCGAAAACCCCAAAACTCAGTTCCTAGGGTGTGTTCATCAGGCATCTCAGCAGCCTAAGGCATTTGGCCTCACATGTTTGGTGAGAAAGGAAAAGGGGGAAGCTGCAGATAGAAAGGGCACCAGCAGACAAGCAGGTACCGCGGTCACAGGGCCTATAGCCTCCACCAGTCTGAGAGGTACTGGCATCATCATAAGATGGAGCCAGAGAAGAAAACCAGGTAAAAGGCCAGGTGCGGTGGCTCATGCCTGTAATCCCAGCACTTTGGGAGGCCAAGGCAGGTGGATCACGAGGTCAGGAGTTCAAGATCAGCCTGGCCAATATGGTGAAATCCTGTCTCTACTAAAAATACAAAAATTAGCTGGGTGTGGTGCTGCATGCCTGTAGTCCCAGCTACTCAGGAGGCTGAGGCAGGAGAATCACTTGAACCTGGGAGGTGGAGGCTGCAGTGAGCCATGATCACGCCACTGCACTCCAGCCTGGGTGACAGAGCGAGACTCCATCTCAAAACAAAAACAAAAACAAAAAGGAAAACCAGGTAAAAAAGGACATGGAGGTCCTGCCTGCCCAAGAAAGGAGGAAGAAATAGCACGTGCAGGAGAAGAAGGAGCCACAGGGCCTATAGAAGCTGCCCTGACTGCTGAGGTTGGGAGGGGCCGCCTGGACTGGGTATTACATCGGGGGCCCTGTGAGGAGAGAGCACAGAAACAGGTGCCTGCTGCCATCACAGCCCCGCACTGTACCCTGCCTCAGCATATGCACCCACAGCAACCAGGGGGAGCTTCTCATGCTTCCTCTGGGTCACCCACAGGCAAAGTCCTTCCAGTGTGCTCACAAACCATTCTTCCAGCCGCCAGGACTGTGTGGGAACGCATCACTCAGCTTCAGTGCATCAAGAAGGCCTTCTCTGCACATCCACCTCCTCACATGAGCAACCTTCCAGACCCCCTGGGGGTGGCTGATTCCTCTCTGGAAGCACAGCTCTGCACACACACGCACAGCTCTGCATTCTGCTGCATACATGCTCACACCTGCTGAACCACACAGCCAGGAGGCTGGCCAGGCTGCGCATGCTCTTGGCTCTCATGCCTGGCTCTGGCAGCCTGATGTTAACTATGGGCTTGGACTGGGGCTCCCACCCCTGAGCCTCCCGCTTTGCCCAGAATGCAGGCCCTCAAAATGAGAGAGATGTAGCCACTAGGAGGAAGACTATGGAGTCGAGAGGCTGCTCCAGTGGGGCTTGGTATTGGTGCTCCGGGGAATAATCCAATCAGCCAGATTCAGACCTACTCCAGCCAGACACTCTACCAGCTTCCCTGCCCCGGCAAGGCCAAGTGTTGCTAGCAAACAGCTCTCACCCTCTCCAGGTCAATAGCAGAAACTCTAGGCTACCTTGCCCTGCCGCTGCCCAGCCATCTCAAGAAACAGGTTTGGCAGGAGTGTTCACTGAAGAAGAATGAGGTATGTCAACAGAGAGCTGGTGGCAGGCAGCTCTACTCTGTCTCCCTGTCTGCCTGTCACCAGTCCCAAGGGCCTGCAAGAAACCCTGATGCCTGGGGCCAGATCTAGCAGGTAAGCCAGGGCAACCCCAGGGAATCCAACTCTTTCCCCATAGTTCCCTAGGGGAGCAGGCTGGAGGAGCGGCCCAGCTCTGAATGGAGAGATATTTTACTCTGGCCAGCCATGGGGCAGGAGACAGCAGGAGGGATATTGGGACAGGAGGAGGGATGACAACAGAGGGTACCCTCTCTGGCCACTGACTGGCATCTGACCCCTTGGGATACCTAGGCAGTTCTCTTCAGCCCCCTTAGGTTTGGCTCTGCTACTCCCAGGGCTGATGACCCCACAAGACACATGGATGGGCTGTGCTGACCAGGCTTGGACAAGGTAGGAGAAATAGTAGAGGATGGGAGGCCAGGAGGCATTGTAGTCCTGTGGTCCTGCTGGTCAAGCCCCCATAGGCCCAGAGCACGGGGCCCAAGGCAGTCAGGGAAATCGTTTGAGTGTCTCCTCCTAATGACCAAGAGCAGGTGTAGCCTACTGAGCCCAGGAAGGCAAATCCTGAGTGGTCATCAAGAGAAGAACTGGAATAGGGAGTGGCAAATCTGGCCATTCCACTGAGGGTGGCTCAGGGCTGGAGCCTCAGTTGTGCAAAGCCTCCAGGAGACGCAGGTACCCAGGACTGGGCCAGTCTGGCTGCTGGGGCCTGGACAGTTGGACACGTGACTGGAGGTTTCATAGATTGCTCATCCTGTGAGGTCTAGGTGAGCACGTGGAGGATTCCTGCCATGGGGAGGACACCAAGAGATGCAGAAGGAAGTGCAGAGCGAAGGAAGGGAAACTTACATCAAACTTTCCGGGGTTCTGTTGTAACTTCACCTTGCCTCCTGACAGGTACTGCCAAGCACGGCCCCGCAGAGAAGGTGGGATGCCCTTTTGACACCGCAGACGAATCTGAAAATCAAAAGGACGGCTGAGACCATGCAGCCACCCAGGCAGCTCCCCCAGCCCAGCCCCTTGCCAGTGGTCACTGGGTCCTCAGTGCACACAGCAACAAGAGCAGAAACGGGGAAAAAAGAGGACTTTCCTATTGTTGCTACCGTGCAGATCCTACAGTCGGGGAGGGGAGATGACTGCAATCAGATATGCTAATGCCAGGTGATGGCAGAGTCCCACATCCCTGGTCCAGTGAAGACGCAGGCATTCCTGAGGTCTACCATGGAATTCCAGACCCTCATAACTATCTTATGAATCAAAATGGAACTATACAGCTGGGCACGGTGGCTCACGCCTGTAATCCCAGTACTTTGGGAGGCCGAGGAGGGCAGATCATTTGAGGTCAGGAGTTCAAGACTGGCCTGGCCAACATGGTGAAGCCCCATCTCTACTAAAAATGCAAAGCATTAGCCAGGTATGGTGGCAGGCACCTGGAATCCCAGCTACTTGGGAGGCTGAGGCAGGAGAATTGCTTGAACCTGGGAGGTGGAGGTTGCACTCCAGCCTGGGCGATAGAGCGATACTGTCTCAGAAAAAGAAAAAGGGACCATACTAGTTGGGTGAACCCCATAGTCTGTCACCAGGGAGGGCACTGCACTGTGTGGGGCTCAGCTACAGCTACAGTCACAGGGAAGGTAGCTCATGAGACGAACCAGAATGTGCTCAGAGGTGTGCCCCGGGCACTTTCATGCAGGTGTGTTGGTTTCAGCAGCCATGTGGCAGGACACGGCCAGCCTAGCGGGGAGAAATCTCAGCAGAACTCAGAAGGAAGATGGGGGCTGCTCAAATGTCTCCCTCTTTGTTTTGGTCAAGAATCCCCTCTCTCCTCTCGTTGACCCTGAGCTTTCAGGATCACCGGCCTGGGGGATAGGCAGCTGGTCTGGGTGTGAGTCCTGATCTCAGCCCTTGCTAAAATGGCCCAGGTCTTCCCTGCCACTCACAGAATGGAAGTAGTGAGGGAGGGAGTATTTGAGGCAGCTCATGACCCAGAGCTAGTGCTCAATTCCAGCTAGCTGTTTTTATCAGGAAAAGTTTTCCACTGGCAAAACTCAGTTTGAAAAACTATCAAAACTATCATGTCTTTTACAATCGGGGAATTGAGGGTAGGGGAAAATTCATGGGGGAAATTTCATCACACAAGCAGAGTGCAGATAAATTCGTCATACGATCAGAGACCCTGCTACCTCCTAGCTGCACTGCACAGGCTGGAGGGATCCAGCCCCGTGTACTTTCCACTTCACTAGTGGGCTCCTCCTAGGCTTGGGACCAGAACGAGGCTCTGAAGGCAGTTGCCCTGACCCATCAAGGAGGGTGAGGACAAAGGCAGAGGCATCACTCCTGTGAAGTGTTGTGGTGGCGGAGGGATAAGATGACCAATGATATTCCCTCAACCCCTGCCCTAAGCAGCCTGACCTGTGATAAAGGGAACGGGCACTCTGGGCATGAGAAGAACATCTGGATGTGGGTTTGAATCTAGCACTGAACTTGAGCCAACCACTTCTCAACTGTAAGATCCAAATGATAGTATCTACTACTGTGCAGAGCTGTGGAAAGAGTCCATTAGAGGGGGAAAATGTGCTTAGTGTGGGGCCTGAAACACAGTCTATGTAGTCTGTGTTCAGTACGTGATGGCTTCCTCTCTGTCCCTCCATCCCAGGAGGATGCTTGACACACAAGCCCAGGGCCTCAGCTCACACCTAACTTCCCCTCACCTAGAAACCCCCTTCAACAGTCCCACTGGAAGCTCTCCGAGGAGGGAGCACAGAAGCCCTGGTCTTCTTGATGACCAGTGCAAACAACAGAAAACTTTCCAAGGGTCAGAGAGAGTCAAGAACCAGGAAGGAGCCAGGCAGACAGGCTGAGGGTGGCGGGGGGAGAGTAGCAGTGGCTGGTCATAGGTGCCAAATGAGAACTTCTGGGACTGCCTAGAAAGGAGGCAGAGGAAGGGAGCTGAAGGGAACTGCCCTAGACTCAAGGAACAGTTTCCTGCGGCTGTGGGACAAGGGTCTTCCTAAGGAAGCCAACTCGGGCAGGCTTTGGCAAAGGGATGTGCTTTAGCCCAAAGCCACAGGCCCTTCAGGCTCTCCCACAGAGCCAAGCTCAGCAAGAGGCAGCCCACATCATTGCAGCCCCCATCATACTTGGCTTCCTCCAGGAGAGCCATGGAACACTTCATGGGGAGCGAAGAGCTGGGAGTACAGCCAGCCTTTCCCACTGTGCCCTCCTCAGCATAAAGGTGCTGCAGGGGGTCATCCCTACTCCGCCTGCATTAGGGAGGATGGTAGGGACCAGTAAGGATAAAGCATGAGAAAGTATTCCCAGAAACCACAAAGGATTACCATTCTCTGAGGCCAGGCCTTGAGAAAGGAGGTCTCTGATGAAAGCTGAGTGAGGCCACACCCTTGCCTGCTGAACTCAGGGAGGGTAGGGCCCTGCGGGAAGACAGCATTCCAGCCCCAGCCCTGCCTCCCTGCAGGACCAGAATTCTGTCCTAGACATGGCTAGGAGTCGGGGAAAGGAAGCCACCCTCCCAGCAGAACTAGGTATGAGTCCAGGAGAAGTGTTAGGTCTGAGCCCACTTCCTGAAGCAGGTATTATCCTTCCTGTGCCAGGACTTCCTGACCAGAGGGAGAACTCAAGCCTCCACAGGCAGGCTGAAAGAGCCCCCAGGGCAGGGCCCGGTGTGGCCACAGCTGAGGTGGCAGGAGGGACACCGAGGGGGTAGTTCTGGGCTACAGAGAAACAGTGGGTTGGGGCCTCTGGGCATGGTGGATTGAAGCACTTCCTGTGGAGGCCTCAGCTGGGCAGAGGCAGGCCTCAGGCTCTAACCACAGTGCCAGACAAGAAAAGGGGAAGTGCCAGCTGCTTCTCTGCTGAGAGATGCTCCCCAAAGCTCCCCTCTGGAATCCCTATTTTCAAGAACGCTGAAGGTCCCTGCCAACCACCAGTCACCAAAACAGATTGCTGCAGAGCAAGCTACAGATCAGGGTACGAGCCAGAGGAATGATGAGGCAGGGGAACAGACCCAGAGTCAGGCAGGAAGCAGCTGAGGAATAACTGTCTTAACATTGTTTAAAAAAAAAAAAAGAAAGAGATAGGCTGGGTGCGGCAGCTCATGCCTGTAATTCCAGCACTTTGGGAGGCCAAGACAGATGGATTGCTTGAGCTCAGGAGTTCAAAACTGGCCTGGGCAACATGGCAAAACCCCATCTCTATAAAAAATACAAAAATTAGCCGAGTGTGGTGGCATGTGCCTGTAGTCCCAACTATTTGGGAAGCCGAGGTGGGAGGATCACTTGAGTTCAGGAGGTTGAGGCTACAGTGAGCCAAGATCATGCTGCTGCACTCCAGTCTGGGTGACAGAGTGAGACCCTGTCTCAATCAACCAATCAATCAATCAATAAATAAAAGGAGATAGAGAGCTGGGAGGGGTGGCTCGCACCTGTAATCCCAGCATTTTGGGAAGCCGAGGCAGGCGAATCACGAGGTCAGGAGATCAAGACCATCCTGGCTAATATAGTGAAACCCAGCTTCTACTAAAAATGCAAAAAATTAGCTGGGCGTGGTGGCATGCGCCTGTAGTCCCAGCTACTCGGGAGGTTGAGGCAGGAGAATCACTTGAACCTGGGAGGCAGAGGTTGCAGTTAGCTGAGATCACGCCACTGCATTCCAGCCTGGGTAACAGAGAGAGACTCAGTCTCAAAAAATAAAAATAAAAAGAGAGAACAGCAAGCAAGAGCCCAGGTCTGGGTGAGCCTCTCCTCTCACAGCACAGGGCTTCAGCCTCTGACACAGTCTCTGTAGCACTTACCACCACTTCATGGGGAGCAACAGGATTATCACTCCCACTTGGCCAGAGAAATTGAGGCTGAGACGGTGAAGTGACTTGCGCAGAAGTTCCACAGTTAGCCGCAGGTGTGAAGAGAGTAAAGGCGTGAGGCTGGGCCCAAGTCTATATACCTGACCGTCAGTCCTGGGCTTTCTGTAAGGCCTTGCAGCCAGCTGTGCCAGCCTGGACCATGCCAGAGTGTCAGCTGATGAAAGTGGGCAATGAGGTTCATTCTGTGCATTGAAAACTTGTACAGAGAGACCCCAGCTGTGAGGCTCGGAACAGGCGCCCTCTACACCAGGCAGTAACTACACCATGCTGAGAAAAACCAACGACATCAACACACACACTTAAGAGTGGTGGACAAGAACATTCCCACAGGGCGATAGAGCCAGTGTCTGAAGACAGCCTAACTCGAAAAGGACTTCCAGATGATTTCATTTTATTAAGACTATTATTAAAATGTGAGGGTACTTTCTTCTTTCTTTTTGCTTTGGTCAGGAGTCAACAGGGAAGTCATCAAATTAATCTAGAGGGTAAAGAAGGCCTCGTACTGTGGTGGCTAAGAGGGCAGGTGCTAAAAGTACACTGCTTGGGTTCAAATCTGGATGACAAGGTAATCAGTAAAGTGGGGATACTACTATTACTAACCTCATACTAGGGTACTGTAAGGAATTGTCTCAGCACCAAAGCACATGTTCCATACATGCTAGCTGCCGGCAGTATTATAAAGTCCTCCTTGATAGCTAGTAAGCAGCACTTCAGTCCTCCTGCGAAGGCTACAGGAAAGCTGTGTTGCAGCTGTTGGCTAGGAGAGGCTTTGAGGTTTAACTACAGGACAATGTTCTGCATGAATCTGAAGTCATCTGCGAGGGCTCAACCTTCCCCCTGCCCTCAGGCCAGCTTCTGTCTTTCACTGGCAGTTGGAAGACACCTAAGGCATCTGGCTGTTGGAGAAGCCCCTGCTTTCCTAAGCTGATGAAGTTCCTCCCTCTTCCTCCTCCTCCCCAGGCTGCCAAGTCCCAGTCCGAGACCCGAGGCCAGGCCCCTCACCTTTTTGTGCTTCTTGGCCATCCATTTGTCCCAGTTGTTGAGCATGTCCAGCCACTTGGACTCCCTCTGCCTCAGCACCTCCAGGGGGACTTCCTCCAGCCTGTGGAGCAGAGGGCAGGGCCTGTGAGAGGCGCCAAGGGAAGCAAAGGCCCTGGCTTCATTCCCAGCCACCAGCCTGGTCAGACCTCCCTTCTTCCTGCCTACAATCCCTGCTGTTCCCTTCAGGACTGCTACCTCAGGACCATCCTATGGCAGATGAGAGGAAACACGCCACCTCCCTACCCACTGCCTCAAGGCATAAGCTAGAGACAGGAGGTGGTTCAAGTGCCTACTCCCCTAATGTGGCCAGGGGCCACGTGCCTCTCTGAGGCAGAGGCTGAGTGAGTGTCTGCATCTGTGCACCAAAGCAAAGCATTCCTGTCCTGGGTCTGCCTTAGTCAACAAGCCTCTTCAGAGGGCCTGTGTACAAGGTGCAGAGTTGAACACAAAAACTAGTCCAACAAGTACAGAAATAACATGCTCACCTCTTTACTTGAGCCAAACTCATTACTCAGAGTTTCCCCAATTATGCCCTGGCCCTTTCCCACCTCTCAGCCTTTACTCAGGCCAGTCCCTTTGCCAGAATGCTTCCCAAATTGTCTCCATCCATCAAAATCCTACACACTCTTCAAAGCCCCATCAAATACCACTTCTTATATTTGTAGATCTACTGACTAGGCAGCGAGCACATCTCTGTTGGCACTGTTCTAGGGCGAGGGCCTCTTGGCGAGTTGTGGAGATGCCTTTCCATGATTAGAACAAAGTCCTGACCCTCATGGAGGTGATGTTCTGGTGGGCACTGAATGTGGGAAAACATCTCAGCACCAAGGTGCTTTTTTGTGCTTTCTTAACAGAGTAAGATATTAATGACAGATGGGAAACAGGCTCAGAGAGGTAAGATACCCAGAGAAGCTATCTTGCTCAGCGTCCAACAGCAAATCAGTGGAAAAACCCAGACTCAAATCCAAGTCAGGTCCTAGCCAAGAGCCAGCACACAGTGCTGCCGGACCTCTCAGAAAAGGGCACAGTGTTGGAGGCAGCTCAGAGGAGGTTCTCAGGAACAGGACACGGTGGGGCTGGGGCTTGGCCCAGGCCTGAGTCTCTGATTCTCTCTCTGCCGGAAGGAAATGTGCTGCTGTGACTTTTACTGGTTGGAAGAGCAGAGGGAGGGGCCCTGGCAGAGCTGAGACCTCTAAGACACAAAAGCAAAGGTCTTCTTCAGTGCATTTTATCTGGGGAATTGCCCAGGCCTGAGAGTAGCCTTGGAGCTGAATGTCTGAGGAAGGACTACAGCCCAGGCAAAGGAGGTCCCCTCAACACACGGATACAAGTCACTCCATCTTGAACTGCTGCTCCTCTTACCACCTAGAGGCAGAACTAGGCCATGAGGTTACTCCTTTCCTTGCTTTTCTTGATAAGAGCAAATCATGGACATACCTTTACAAAGGGTCAGGTAATTTACAAAGGGATATGTATCTACAGGCAACCCCCAAACATCCCAGGAGCAGAAACTAAGGGCCCATACCTCCCCGGCCATGATACCTACCACCACCTATAAGGCACTGCTTATGCAACAAGTCAGGGGATGAGCGTTCTTAGTTAACCAGTTGGAAGGGTGCCCAAACTGAGTCAACAGGAAGTTCTGGCAGTTATGGATGTAGATCATGGCTGATCCAATATCCCCACTGCACAGATGAGGAAACTGAGGCTTGCAGAGGACCACGTTTTCACTTGAGATTACCAGTTTGCAAAGAACTCACAGGTGATTAAATATGTCTATTTGACATCTCACCCCTCAGTCTGGCTTTATTGATAAAATCTAACTGCAGGGACTCAGAGCCACCCATTCTCCCAACTGCAGATACACAGAGGAACATGTTAAATTGAGAGTTCTTTTAACTGATGCCAGATAACAGCTTTGGCAGTTTCAAACCCCCAATGTTAAACCTCAAACCGGAATTTCAAAAGAGTACAAAACAAACTACCATATTTCCTGGATTCTAAGACACCACTGATTTTAAGCTACACCATTGATTTGGCAAGATCGTCTCAGAAACAAAACAACCCACTACTACTTTAAATGTGCATGTCAATGGAAAGATCTGTTTTTGTTTTTTAAATCTTAAATTGGGAACATTTTGAGGCAATGTGGTCATTTGAATGGCTTTTCCTTTAACAGCAGAGGAGTTTAATCTACCTGGAGATGGTGAGAAGGAGACCCTGGAGGTCTGGCTGTATCCAGCACTCAGCATACCCCATGCTCTCTAACTGCAGGTAGATGTCTCTAGGCACAGGATGTGCTCCTGAAACATCGCAGGCTATTTTTTAAAAATCAGAAGGTTCACATATCCTTCAGTTAACCCAGTCAGGATCTTAGAAAACATCTGATTCAATTGCTGTCTGATATGGAAATCCTTTCTACAATAGGCAAGTCCCCTTCCTTCTCTGAGCCTCAGTTTCCCTATATACTTGCACAGCCTATCTTATGAATTTTTTTTTTGTTGTTGTTTGAGACAGAGTCTCCTTCTGTTGACACGCTGGAGTGCAGTGGCACAGTCTCAGCTCACTGCAACCTCTGCCTTCCAGGTTCAAATTATTCTCCTGCCTCAGCCTCCTGAGTAACTGGGATTACAGGCACGCACCACCATGCCCAGCTAATGTTGTATTTTCAGTAGAGACAGGGTTTCACCATCTTGGCCAGGATGGTCTCGATCTGATCTCGTGATCCACCCACCTCGGCCTCCCAAAGTGCTGGGATTATAGGCGTGAGCCACTGTGCCCAGCCTATCTTATGAATTTGATCCTCTAAGGATGCCCAGAGAGGAGCTGTGAGATAAATCTAGAGCCAGAGGGGTCCCTGAAAACAATGTGACAGTTAAAGCCCTGAGGTGGCTTCCTCCTGACAATGGAAAGGACATGAACCAGCTGCTAGTGAGAGAGAAGCTGGCCCAGTATAAGGGACCAAATGGCCCATGGGGGATGTCACAAATCTGGGGGCCTCACTCATCCTCCAGAAAACCCCTCCTTCCTTAGGGTAGCCTGAGGGAGTCTCTGAAGCCAAAAGAGCCAAGTGACACCAGTCTCTTGTGGCTCAGCCACTGCTGGAACTCAACCAGGGATGGACCTTCCTTACCTCCAGGCAAAATCACCCTATTGTTAAACAGTTTCCACTGCTAAAACTTTCTTCCCCAGTTAAGCCAACATCATCCTAGTATCTTCTACCTGTAATCTCAATACCCCTTTTGAGGCCACACAATCCTCAGACCCCTCCCACACCAGGCATACACATGCTTATTCCTCATGATCCACTCATCCCTACCTGAAGGCCCTTTCTTCTCCCTTCTCCAAGTGACAGTAACCCTTCAGAGCCCAATATGACACTAAAATCCATAACTACAACAATAATAATATCAGCAACAGTAGTTACCATTTGTAGACGAGTTACTACTTACCAATTTTCTACTCAATGCTTCACCTACCTTTATCACATGTACCTTTCATAATAACCCTACTATAACATCATTCTCCCCATTTTAAAGTAAAATCCAAGGCTTAGTAAGGTTAAGAGTTTTCCTTAAGACCATGTAGCTATAAGTGGCAGAGCTGGGACTCCAACCCAGGCCTGACTGACTCTACAGCTCATGCTCTTGACCCCCGTACACTTCGCTGCCTCCACAGGCCAAGCCCTCAGCCTCCACACAGCCTGCATACCTCCCTGCCCAGATCTTGTTAACTGTCCTCCAACCTGAAGACCTTCATCCTGGCTCAAAACACCATTTCTCACACTTTCTAAACAGACACACACACACACACACACACACACACACACACACACACGCAGAGCCAGAATACATTTTAGGAAACAAGTTGCCCTTACATGTACTAATGCACTCCGATATTTCCAGATTGGTTTTATATTATTCTATTCTTTTTTTTTGAGACAAAGTTTCGCTCTTGTTGCCCAGACTGGAGTGCAATGGCATGATCTCGGCTCACTGCAACCTCCACCTCCCAGGTTCAAGACATTCTCCTGCTTTAATCCCCTGAGTAGCTGGGATTACAGGCATGTGCCACCACGCCCAGCTAATTTTGTATTTTTAGTAGAGACGGGGTTTCTCCATGTTGGTTAGGCTGGTCTCGAACTCCCGACCTCAGGTGATCTGCCCACCTCGGCTTCCCAAAGTGCTGGGATTACAGGCTTGAGCCACCTATTTTTTTTTTTTTTAATGCTGGTCACAAGCCCCTAAAACTGATTTCAGCACCAACTGATAAATGAGTGAAGTCATTAAGTGTGAAATAAGCACTTCATTACCACTTCCTCATGCTCCTCAGCACTGTCCCTCCCCAACTGGACCAGGCCTTGAACTTCTTCTGTGACTGCCACCACACACCTCCAGGTGTTTAACAGCTGCTTGCCTGGTTTTTTCCATGACATCATTACCCTCATCTGCCTGCATTCGAGGCTACAAGCTACTTCTGCCTTAGAAATGTTATGTGTCCCTCTAAGAGCCCAGTGAAGTGGGGCCCTCACAGAATAATTACTATTTCCATTTGGCCCATGACAGACTTGGCCTGATCAGAGAGGTTGTATGACTTGGACAAAGTCACAAAACTAATAAATAAGTGGCTGACCCAGGGCTTCCCCTCTGTCACAGTGGCCTATGTGATACTTTCAACTCCCTGGGGAAAGCTGCAGGGAAACCAGGCCCTTCTCCAGATGCTTTTGTGTGGCTCCATCTCTGGCCCCCAAGCCACTGGAGATAGTCTAACCCCCTCCTCCAGTGTTCTAACTGCCCCAGTAAGTGGCCTGCCCGCACCTAGCAATGCTCAGAGACACCAGTACACTGGACAGGATGGTTTGCCAGCACAACCTCAGGTGGAGATGGTAAGCCTGGGCAATCTGCCATTTGCTGGCAGCCCCAGCTTCTGAGGAGGAAAGGCTCAGAGGAGACAGAGGTGGCACCTAATCACAGATCTTGTCAGGCTCCTGAGCTGAAACAGGCCTGACCATGCTGTGCCATGTCATGGTCCAAGGCAGCAGTGGCACTCGGTTGACCCCATTCTCTGTAGATTCCCAGTTTCCCAGCCTTCTCCCAAAACCCAGAGGCTGGAGGCTTCCAAAAGTTCGGAAGGACAAGACTGCTTCCCAAGGCTACTGAGACCAAAGGTGGGGGTTCTCTCTTCCCTTGTCCTTCTAGACATCTGCTTTCTGCCCAAGCACATCTCAGCACCTCTGGCTAGGCAGGCTCAGCAGGGGCAGTGCCCATGCCCATCACTTCTTTATCTTAGCCTGTCATGGGAGACAAACTTTGATACCAAGGAACCAGTCTAACCCCTCCTCCAAGCCTCACTCCCTGAATTAGCCCAAATGAAGAGAAATATACCCTAAGCAGAAAGTCTGAGGTCACAGACCACAGGACTGATCCTCATCTCACCCATTGAGGAAACCAGGTGGGGTGTAGAGGAGAATAAATAGTCAACTGAGCTAGGTACTCCAGTTCCTCCATCTAATAACCGGGAGACCATGCACAAAACATGTGACCTCCTAAGTCTCAACTTCTTCATCTTTAAGTAGAGTCATAACGCACACCTCATAATTTTATAGGGCTGCAATGAGGAATAAATGTGTCCAAGGGCCCAGCCTGGTGGGTGGCCAGCAAATGGTAGCTATTAGGTGACTGGTTTTTGCAATTTAACGAGCGCTTTTGCATCCCTTTCCTCATCTGACTGGTCCCACACACAGGCCTTTGAGGTAGACAGGGCATGATGACCGCCATTTTATTCATGACGCAGCAAAGGCTCTGAGAGATTACTTCATGTGCTCATGATAAACAAACTCGAACTCCTGGCCCCTAATCCCAGCCCTAAGACTTTACAGTTGTGTGAAACCGGGCTGGCTGCTCCACTCTCTGAGTCTCCAGTTCCTCATCTGTAATGCAGGAGGAGTGCCACCTCCTCGGAGAGCACTGGTCAACATGATGTGAGGCAATAAGCTGACACATTTTATGCGCTGGCCATGTACTAGCTCTGCCAAGCACTGTACAGGCACATAATCCCCCAAGGAAATAGCTTTAATTATCTCCATTTAATAGGCAAGAACACTAAGATTCAGCACAGTGAAGTAATCTGCCCACGGTTACATAGCCTGGAAGTAGAGGCTGCCACTTGAGCACTAAACTATCCAAGACATATAAAGCACCCCGCACATACTAGGGCTTCAATCTCTGTCACATTCCCTTCCCACTTGTTCATCACCCTCTGTGCTGAGAAAGGCAGGAGTGAATAACATGAAAATAACCCCTCACACCTGGGTCTCCAGGATGAAGAGGAGGCAGCTGGAGGAAGTCCCACTGAAGTGTGGAAAACTGGGAAGTGGAGGTGCAGGGGGAGCATGACCAATCACCGATCCAGAGGGCTTCCCTCTTCCACCCAGAGCTTGAAAGTGAAGTGAGGATAAACAAAAGGCTAACCTGTTTTGCATTCTGGGCAACAGGCTCTGAAGTTTACTACCCCTATAAGGGGTGGCAATGAATGAAGGTATCAATAGCTCTTAGACCAGTTCCATAAGAAGTGATGATGGGAAACCACAGTGCAGGAAGGGTAGGCCTGTGGTATGCAAATGACTGACTGTCAGGACTGGAAAACCTATGAGATCATGCAGTGAGGCCATCCCCTCCCCAGAAGGTAAGCAATCTGCTCGAGGCCACACTGTGAGCTGGTAGGAAAAAGGAAGATGGGAGCCTGGCACTCCCTTCTGGGGCCCGGCCGTCCCTGCATTAGAGCTGGCTGGCAGTGTCCAGGCTCCCTGTCTGAGTGAGAGAGTCTGCTTGCTTCATTCTCCCTCCTTCACAATGCAGGCTAATTCTGGGCCTGCCTCTCTTTCCCATGAGGAATTCCCTGGCTCTGCTCCTTCCAGTGCTGGGTCAGTGCACAATGGTAAACAGGTTCTCTCCGCCCTTCACTGGCCTTGGTGCCCTGGGCCTCTGCCCAGCTGTCCACTCTGCTCAGCTCCACCCTACTCATTGTGATAAATGGTTCCTTTAGGCATTTAGCATGCTGGCTCCCAAAAAGAAAAACCAAGGAATCCACCTTCCTTTGATGCACTCAGCTGGAGAAGGGTGCAGACCACAGAAGAAACCCCCAAAGCAGCTCTCCCTGACAACTGCAGAAGGGTATAAAGGCTGTTCTCTCTCTTGCTCTCTTTTTTTTTTTTAGACAGGGTCTCACTCTTGTTGCCCAAGCTGGAGTGCAGTGGCATGATCTCAGCTTACTGCAGCCTCTGCCTCCCGGGCTTAAGCGATCCTCCCACTTCAGTCTCTCAAGAAGCTGGGACCATAGGTTTATGCTACCATGACCCACTAAGTTTTGTATTTTTTGTAGAGACAAGGTTTTGCCATATTTCCCAGGCTAGTCTCAAACTCCTGGGCTCAAGCAATCCGCCTGCATCAGCATCCCAAAGTGGTAGGATTACAGGCATTAGTCACTGCACGCTGCCCGAGACTATTCTCAACGGAAGACAACCCTTCTCCAAATCCCAGCTCCTACCAGGCAGAGTGCTGCCTGAAATTCTCTCGCTGGTGACTGGGTCCTTGGATCACAATCTCACTGTAGGCATTCAGGGGCCACCCTGACTCATGTATGGCTCCCTTACTCATCCTTACCAAATTGCTAGATCTCATTGATAGATCTTACCCACATTAGCCTTGACTCACTGTTTATATAAGGCCCCTCCTCTGCCCAGACTCGTTCAGGACTCTCTACTGCCCTCGTTATCCAACAGAAACCTCAGGCCCTGTAGTTGGGCATGATGGCACACGCCTTGTAATCCCAGCTACTCGGGAGACTCAAGTGGGAGGATCACTTGAGCCCAGGAGTTTGAAGCTGCAGTGAACCACGATCATGCCACTGCACCCTAGACTGGGCCACTGGGTCACAGGGCAAGATCTTTTCTCAACAAAAAACAAAGAACAATAATAACAACAACAACAACAGAAAAAAACAAAGAAACTTCAGGCTCTGGCTCTCAAGGCCCTCCATTTCCCTGCACATCCCTTCCTCCCCTAGTCCCATCTCTAGAGGCCCCTGCCCCTGAGCCATCTTCCTTCAAACCCCATTCAAATTTGGTGCCATCTTCTTGGGAAGCCTCATCCGAACTCCTTCTCATCTCTACAAAGTATTTTCTAACCACTCCAGGGACAGAACACAATCAGCCCCTCATTATATTCCACGCACACCTTTCTAGAGCCTGTGTTCCAGGCCCTGAATCTACAAAGATGAATCAGATGTGGTCCCTGCCTTGAGGAGGTCAATCTGGCAGAGAAAAATGGGTGGGTAAGTAACTAGCACACAGAGAAGAAGTGCTATCACAGGAGCTTGTAGAAGGAGCTGGAGACTGCAAAAAGACCCTAGGGTGAGGGCGGGGTGTTTAGAGAAAGCTTTAAAGGGGGGTTAACTTTTCAATTGGGGTTTGAAGGGTGACAGGAAGTAGCTAGGCTGAGAAAGGGGAAAGGACACACCAGGCAAAAGGCTCAGTATGTTCAAATACAAGTTAATAGGGAAGGGAATGGTGTGTTTGGGGAATGTGAGCTGCCCAGTGGCACGGGTGCAGCTTCTCCACCTGAAGGCTGTTCTGCAGAGGCAGCATTTCATGAGAAGGTGTGTTCCTGGAGGGCAGGGGCTTTCTTGGCCTCATTCTCTGCAGTGTGTCCCAAGCCTAGGACAGTGCCTGATACCTAGCTGGTGCTCAACAAATGTGTGTTGACTGATTCATTAGCTTGGTGACCTCAGACACTATGAGTTTCATTAAGTGTTGTCAGCAGTGAGAGGGGAATACAGTCCTCTGCCTTGAGATCAGGTGGGTAAAGCACTGTAAGAGCGTGATAAAGAGCACTCCCTCTCTG
This sequence comes from Aotus nancymaae, assembly GCF_030222135.1. NCBI lineage: Eukaryota > Metazoa > Chordata > Mammalia > Primates > Aotidae > Aotus > Aotus nancymaae. The sequence continues at coordinate 5,198,057 of NW_026988491.1, forward strand.
GCCTGGTACCAGCTCTAGATCTTCCTCAAAGTCAAGCACAGGGCTGAGCACAGATCTGCTTAATGATGGCATTTTATAACATTACAATTCTAATATTCAATTAACTTAACTGAATGTCTGTTAGAACACTTACCAGATGCTGGCTATGTACCAGACACTGTGCTCAGCACTTAACTTACATTATTTCATTTAATCCTGACAAGCCCATGAGATAGGTCCTCTAATTATCAACTCCCCTTTGTGGATAAGGAAACTCAGGTTCTTCAGCAAAGTCCAAGTCAAGCAAGGGATGGCACTGAAAAGTGAATCCAGGCCCTCTCACCTCCCGCTCTGTCACTCAACTCCAGCACTGAGTGCTGTCCACTTGGCTGGGTATACAGCCTTGCTCCTGAGGAGCTTGGACCTCAGTGGACTCAGAGATACAAGCTGTGTGATGCTTGGCAAGTCACTTTGCCTCTCTGGGACTTGGCTTCTGCTTCTGTAAAATGGGGACTATGATGATAAATATTCTCACAGAATTAAATAAGGTGATGTAGGTGAAAGCCTCGTCCACCATACAGGCTCCTCTGTGAAATGGCATTACCATGATTATCCTGGGAGGACAGAGCGGGTCACTCAGAAGCAGAACAGGAAGCTCAGGATGAAAGTCTACATGGTGTCAGGCACAGTAGCTCAGGTCTACAATTCCAACATTTTGGGAGGCAGAGGCCAGAGGATTGCTTGAGGCAAGGAGTTTGAGACCAGCCTGGGCAAGAGAGTGAGACCCTATCTCTACAAAATTATTTTTAAAATTAGCCAGGTCGTCCTGGCCAACATGGTGAAACCCCATCTCTACTAAAAATATAAAATTAGCTGGGCGTGGTGGCGCACACCTGTAATCTCAGCTACTTGGGAAGCTGAGGCAGAAGAATCGCTTGAACCCAGGAGGTGGAGGTTGTAGTGAGCCAAGATTGTGCCACTGCACACTCCAGCCTGGGTGACAGAGTGAAATTCCATCTCAAAAAAAAAATAAAAAAAGAGCCAGGCATAGTGGTACATGTCTGCAGTCATAGCTACTCAGGAGGCTGAGGTGGAGGATCACTTGAGCCCAGGAGTTCAAGGCTGCAGTGAGCTATAATCATGCCATGGCGCTCCAGCCTGGGTGACAGAGGGAGACCCCAACTCAAAAACAAAACAAAACAAAACCCATAAAAAAAAAAAAACCATAAAAAAACCAGAGGAGGGTGGTGGTAATTATTAAGCAAACTCAGACCCCTTCCCCAAGTGACTGCCACCACCCAGGAGGACAGAGGCCCCAGGCAGCATTCTGGTTGCAAGCCTTGAGTTGAATGTTTCAGGAGGCCCACCTTTGCTCTTACTTCTGCTTATCTTCACAGGCCAAGGAAAGGGAAGATCAGGTCCTCAGATCAGGGCCCTGCTCCAGATGACTAAGTGAGGAACTTACGGGGGGATTCCCAACCTGCCCTGGCAGGCCAGGAAGCTCCAGAGTACAAGCTGAGTGGGACTGGCTCCTGCCTAATCCCCACGGTCTTGGGGTGGATTGGAAGAGCATGTGAGGGAAGCCAGATCTTCACCCCAATGCTGCATTGCTCCCTTACCTAAATGCTTGAGGTGAAATCTCAGAGGGTAATTCACACTCAAATTGTGAGAGCCACCATGTTTCACAGAGCCCTTACTTTGTGACACATACTGTGCTGGGTGCTTTACCAACAACATCTCCTTAATCCTAATAATAACCCCGCTTCCAATGCTGCCACCACACCCAGCTCATTTTTTTGTATTTTTAGTAGAGATACAGTTTCACTATGATGTTTCTAGGCTGGTCTTGACCTCCTGGACTGAAGGGATCTGCCCACCTTGACCTCCTGGGATTATAGGCATGGATTAGAGGCATGAGCCATAGTGCCCGGCCTAGGTTCTCCTTTTTTTCTGAAGTCAAGACAGAGATGAAAGGGAAAGCAGCAGCATTCTCTAAAAGTGGCTGGCCTGGGAAGATCACTTCTGGACTCACAGTGTCCAAGGCCCAAAGCTCTGAGAAAGGACAGAAGTTCTCCATACTTATGCTCCTTCACTGGGTTACTCATGACCCAGCTGCTCCTGCCTTGTCTTGGGGTACATATGAGGAGCTGTGTGTGGAGTCCTGGGGCAGGAATTGTGTCATCCACCATGACAATTTAGCAACAAAAACAACCTGAGAAGCCTGGTAGGAGAAGTGCAGACACTTGGGGCTGGGTTGAAGTCCTACGACTGGGACAGGAAGGGAAGGAGAGGCCACACAGTGGTCACTAACTTTGGTAAGATGGAAAACTGGGAAGGAGGAGTGCTGGGTTCCAGGCCCAGTTCCATCACTTGCTCAGCCTTGGTTTCCTCATTAGTAAACAGGGTAAAATAATAGCCTACCAATTTCCCATTGCTCCTATAAGGGTTACTGCGAGGCAGTGGAAATGAAAGCACCTTGCAGACTAAAGAGAGGCAGGCAGATCACCTGAGATCAGGAGTTCGAGACTAGCCTGGCTAACATGGTGAAACCCTGTCTCTGCTAAAAATACCAAAATTAGCAGAGTGTGGTGGCAGGCGCCTGTAATCCCAGCTACTCAGGAGGCTGAGGCAGGAGAATCACTTGAACCCAAGAGGCAAAGGTTGCAGTGAGCTGAGATCGTGCCATTGTACTCCAGCCTGGGCGACAAGAGTGAAACTCTGTCTCAAAAAAAAGAAAGCTAGATAAATCAAAGCATCCCTTGATTTGATTACATCCCCAAAGACCTGAGGGACACTGATCCTATACCCTACACACAAAGAGAAGTCCAGCCTGGCATGGTAGCTCATTCCTCTAATCCCAGCACTTTGGGAGGCAGAGGCAGGAGGATCACTTGTAGCCAGGAGTTCAAGACCAACCTGGGCAAAAAAGCAGACCTTGTCTCAATCAATCAATAAGAGAGATTCTCTCACAGGAGGAACAGAGCATGCTGGGAGCACTAGCTTCTGTGGCGTGTGCCATGGTGATCCTCCTGAACTTGCATGGTACCACATAGAGAACATCTCAAAGCACTATTCCTTTTTTTTTTTTTTTTTTTTTGAGATGGAGTTTTGCTCTGGTTACCCAGGCTGGAGTGCAATGGCGCGATCTCGGCTCACCGCAACCTCCGCCTCCTGGGTTCAGGCAACTCTCCTGCCTCAGCCTCCTGAGTAACTGGGATTACAGGCACGCGCCACCATGTCCAGCTAATTTTTTGTATTTTTAGTAGAGACGGGGTTTCACCATGTTGACCAGGATGGTCTTGATCTCTTGACCTCGTGATCCACCCGCCTCGGCCTCCCAAAGTGCTGGGATTACAGGCGTGAGCCACCACGCCCAGCATTTTTTTTTTTTTTTGAGATAGGGTCTTAGTCCGTTGCCCAGGCTGGAGTGCAATGGTACAATAATGGCTCACTACAGCCTTGACTTCCCAGGCTCAAGAGATCCTCCCACCTCAGCCTCCCAAATAGCTGGGACCACAGCTACAGACCAACATGCCCAGTTAATTTTTAAATTATTTGTAGAGATGGGTCTCCCTATATTACCCAGGCTTCAAGGCACTTTTCATATACTCCAAGGTCAGTCTCAGAATGTCAGATGTAGCTGTCTTCAACACCACCCCATTAAAACTGCCTTAGTTTGGCTAGTAGGATGGCTCATGCCTATAATCTCAACACTTTGGGAGGCTGAAGAGGGAGGATCGCTTGTGCCCAGAAGTTTGAAACCAGCCTGGGCAACATAGTGAGACTCTATCTCTACAAAAAGGGAAAAAACTAGCCAGGCATGGTGGCTCGAGCCTGTAATCCTAGCTACTCAGGAGGCTGAGGTGGGAAGATCGCTTGTGCCTGGGAGGTTGAGGCTGCTGTGAGCTGTGATTGTACCACTGCATTCCAGCCTGGTGACAGAACCAGACCCTGTCTCTTAAAAAACAAACAAATAGTGGGGCACAGTGGCTCATGCCTGTAATCCTAGCACTTTGGGAGGCTGAGCTGGGTGGATCATGAGGTCAGGAGTTCAAGACTAGCCTGGCCAAGATGGTGAAACCCCATCTCTACTAAAACTACAAAAATTAGCTGGGCATGGTGGTGGGCACCTGTAATCCCAGTTACTCAGGAGGCTGAGGCAGGAGAATCATTTGAACCCGGGCGGCAGAGGTTACAGTGAGTCGAGATTGTACCACTGCACTCCAGCCTGGTGACAGAGTGAGACTCTATCCTAAAAAACAAACAAAAAAACCATACACGCACACATACAAACTATGTTATTTTTATGTGGGGGAAACTAAAGTTAAAAAGATTAAGCAATTTTCACTGGGCATAGTGGCTCACACCTGTAATCCCAGAACTTTGGGAGGCCAAGTTGGGTGGATCACGTGAGGTCAGGAGTTTGAGACCAGCCTGATCAACATGGCAAAACTCTGTCTCTACTAAAAATACAAAAATCAGCTGGGCCTGGTGGCGGGCACCAATATTCCCAGCTACTCAGGAGACTGAGGCATGAGAATTGCTTGAACCTAGGAGGGTGGAGATTAAGCAACTTTCTCAAGGTCACACAGCTAGTTAGTGTCTCAGTAAGGCCCGGGGCTGAGGTCTCCAGATCTCTGTTCAGCAGTCTTTGTTTACACCATGCTCTTAATCCAATTCTCTCATTTGATCCTCACAATCCTTTGTATACAACCACATCTGGTAACTTGTTTCTCTTTAAAATTTTTTTTTTAGAAACAGGGTCTTGCTCTGTCACCCAGGCTGGAGTACAGTGGCACAATCATAGCTTACTGCAGCCTCAAGCTCCCAGGCTCAGCCTCAGCCTCCCTAGTAACTGGGACTACCGGCATGCACCACCCAGCTAATTTATCTTTTTAGAGATGGGCTCTCACTATGTTGCCCAGGCTGGTTGCAACTACTTGTTTAATGTCTGATTTCCCTGTGAGGGAAGGATCAGGTCTATATCCTGAGCCTAGCACAGGCTGCACATATAGTAAGTGCTGGGTGAAAAACTGGAAGCATCAGCCCTATGGTCAGGTGAGGAATGTGCCTAAGTCACATATTAAGAGGTCAGTGATGGAGCCATCACTGACACTCTGACCCCTGTGCCTGGTTCAGAGCCCTTTCTCACACACTAGCCTAAAATCCACATTTCCAGCCAGAATTTCTCATCTCCAAGATGCTGCTGGTGGTGTCTCTTGTAAGTGCTGAGGGGTTTGCCTTCTCATAGATGCTGTTCCAGCCAATGTACCACCTCTAAGAACAGAATAAAGGTGCTAGGTGAGGTCAAACAGGCCCCCAGTTGCCATCTGCCTCCCCTTGATCACTTTATGCTGTGTCCAAAGGCCCAAACCCACCCTCCCCAGTTGCCATACCACCCTAAGGTAGGTTTTCCATGTCCTCAGGATCCACTCCTCTCTTGTGGTTCTCCTTACATCCTTCCTTGCCATCCAACATGTCTGCCAGGCAGAGACCATGAAGCTCAACACCACTTATCCTATTCATTCCCCAACCAGGTCAGCCAACCCACTCTCCTGCTGGAAGGAGACAAGGAACTCTTTGATGTGCCCTGAGCCTGCCAGCCATACCAGGCACCTTGGGGAGCCCAGAGCTGTGACAAAGCAGAGTCAGTAACAGCCCACTGCCACTTCAGAGGAAGGCCACAGCTGGCCTTGCTTCCCTGTAGCCAGAGGGCTACAGAATGGACTCTGTAAGAGGCCAAGGCCACTTCAGGTAGTCCAGAGCCTTCCTACCTCTCCATCAGCCCACACAGCAGTCATGAACCAAGTCTGAATGATTGAATGATTTGCCAGCCTTTTTTTTTTTTTTTTTTTTTTTGAGACAGTCTTGCTCTGTCGCCCAGGCTGGAATGCAATGGCGTGATCTCGGCTCACTGCAACCTCTGCCTCCTGGGTTTAAGTGATTCTCCTGCCTCAGCCTCCTGAGTAAATGGGATTACTACAGGCATAAGCTACCACGCCCAGCTAATTTTTTTTTTTTTTTTTTTTTATTTTAGTAGAGATGGGGTTTCACTGTGTTGGTCAGGCTGGTCTCGAACTCCTGACCTTATGATCCACCTACCTTGGCCTCCCAGAGTGCTGGGATTACAGGCATAAGCCACTGGACCTAGCCAATTTGCCCGCCTCTTTATCCTCATTGCTCCAGACCTCTTCCATACCTCAACACAGCCCTCTTAGGCTATCTTTGATTCTCCCAACAGGTCTGACTGCCTGCGGTCCAGCTCCTCTTTATGCCATCCTCCATGCCAGACCTGGACTAACCTTTAAGCAACACAGGAGGCCTCAGCCTGACATTCAAGGCTAGACTCAGACCGCCCAACCCATTTCCTTAACCTCCCCTTGCTTTGTATCATCCTACCGCCTCCCATTCCTCTTGTCACCTCTGCTCTTGGCATACATGCTCAAACAACTTTTTTGGGAGGACTTTGCACATGGGCCCTCTCATCCAATGGACTGCCCTGCCTTGCCTCTTCTAAGGCCTAGATCAAATGCTACTACTTTCTAGGCTCCTGTAGGTGGGGCTGGCTGCTTTTTCTTTTATACTCCCAAAGCAACTGAATGCCTCAAGTTATAACTTCTTGTTTAATGTCTGATTTCCCTGTGAGGGCAGGATCAGGTCTATATCCTGAGCCTTCATCACTCAACACTGTAAAGATTTATCTGTGGTTCTATTTTTCAGCAAGTCTGTGAGTGCCTTGAGGGCAATAAAACACAGATGTGTTGTTCAGTTCTGTATCTCTTGTCCAAATCACAGGGTCTGGCAGAGTAGGTGCTCAATAAATGTGTGGTAAATTTAGCTCACTGCTAAGATGGATAAGCTGGCAAAAGTAAGCCTTGGCTTGCTCTCCCAGGCTGCTGGGTCTGCTTTCTATTTCTCTACCTGAAGAGGCGTGCATGCTAAACTATGGCAGCCTCTGAAGAACTGAACAGGACATAGAATGGAATAGGGTAGGGTGGGGGCAGGGGAGATGGGAAAGGGAAGGATGAGACAGAGAAAGCCAAAGTTGGCAGCTGTCCTGAAATCCTAGGTGGGGGCTTCTAAGCAGGCTAAGTATCAGAAGCATTGACTTGCCAGTGGGGTGGCCAGTACAGCCTTCTCCCTGCTGGGGAGGGTCTCTGGATCCAGGATTGCAGCAATAGATTTACCAGGGACAGACTAATCAGTTTAAAGGAGGCCTCCTACCCCTCAAGTGCACTGTCTGCAGGATAAAGGGGTCAGCTAGGACAATGGATGGGTGATGGCAGGGCTCTGCTCTGGTCGGCAATGCATCCTGAGCCTGGAGGCTCAATTCGCTTGACTGAGGAAGAGAATGGGGAAGCGAATGGGTAGTGCCATGTAGCTAGAGGAGCACTGGGTGAGAGTCAAAGGACCTGGAATCCCTCTCTGATCTGGCTCCACAGTTCACTAACAGCAAGAGTTCTTCAACCTCTAGATTTCTCTCTGGTATAAGGAACATAATCTCTGCTTAATCTACAAAGTAACACTTCTTCCAAAAGGCACAGACTAGATATCAAAGTCAAATGGCCATTATGTAGCATGTTGGGGTCAAGACCAATGTGATGTGGACTCCGGCCTATGGGAGGACTAGGCCAGGCCTGATCTGGCCATGCTTCCAGGACCTCTCCAAGGATCTTCCTCCCTGTGCCTTTCTCCTGCTTGATGGCCATGACCTTTCACTGTACTGAGACCTGCCTTGCCCTCCATACTGGGATGGGGAGGCAGCCAGATCCCTGCTAACTCTTGCCCTGGGTGTGGGGGCCTTAGGGACTTGTAAGCACCTGGCACCCTGCCTACTGCCACCTTAGCAAGGCATAGTTACTACTGGATCCAGTGCCAAGAAACAGGTTCTAGTCCCAGTTCTGCCATTTACCAGCTGGCAAACCTTGGGCACCTTCTCCTCAGGTCTTCAGTGTGCTCATCCATAGAACGGGGATAACCACCCCTCTCAGGGGAAGTGAGGATTCACCATGGATTAGGGTTCACTCCTGCCCACAGGGGCTGGGCCTCATTGATGCTCATCATTATAGCCAAAATGGGAAGGAGAAAATGAAAAGACAGAACCACAAGCCACTCCAGTCTTTAAGAGGGAGAACAGTCACTGAGCACATACCCTGCGCCATACTTTTTCAAACATTAGTTCATTTAAACCTCAAAATGATCCTGCAAAGTCAGTGTTATCATAACCATTTTGCAGGTGAGAAACTGAGGCTCAGAGAAGTGAAGCAACATGTCCAAGATCACACAGCCAGTAAGACTCTGGCGCTTGTATGAGGAGGCAGCACACAGCACCTTCTCTCACCCACCTTGGTATAAACAGATTGGGTGGCTGGGCCAGAGCTAGGCCTCGCTGCCCCTTGGGAGTTCCTGTTTCAGGCCCAGATGCTGGTAGGACAAAACATCAAGTAGGTGCTACTGTCTTATCTCTTTCCCACAGCTTAGAGTTTCCTAGCAGGCAGACACGCAGGTACGTTCCCAGGGTAGCAGCTGGTGTGCTGGCTCCCTCCTTTACCAAGTCAGGTCTTGTCTGACACCCTAACACTCACAGGGCCACCAAACTGGATTTTCCTTTGAGGCTAAGAAGGGGAAAATGAGAGAAAATGGGAGGGCCTGTGGTCTAGAGTCCCAGACCAGGGCCCCATATGTACAAATGCCTCCTTCCAGATGGGCCACCCAGGGTCCACCCCATTGCCAGCTCCATGCCCTCCTGGGATCTGTAACAGCTCAAGAAAAGTAGATGCTCTGAGTTTACAAACTAGAGAAGGTGGTGGTAAGGCAAGGAGTCAGATGTGGCCTGCCAGGAAAGCCCTGACGCCACTCCAGTAAAAACTGGCACACACTAAACTATAGGGATGCCAATTAAGCCAGTTCTATGATTTCCAAAATTGGCTAGTAATGAAAGGCCCAGGGAATGGGAACTGAAGAAGGCAACTGCTGTTCCAGATGTTTCTCCCTGGGCCCAGCTCAGATCCCTTGCTCCCATAACAGGAAGCCAACACCCATGGGATCCAGAGAACATAGCTCCTCATCTCATCTGGCCTGCAGACTGAGTGGACTGAAGCTGGGTAGGAAGCTCTCAGCCTCAGGAGGCCAGACCTGACAATCATATAGGAAAAGGAGAGGAAGGTCAGGGACCACCTCTCTCAGGTCACTTCCCTCAGGCCAGGAGACCTAGTATACAACTTGTATCCTTCTTTCCCTTCCTGACCATTTCCTCTGTGCTACAGAAAGACCACTAAACAAGTCTGTTCTTCCTGCCCCAAAGTGACAGGAAAGGTATCATCACTCCTCCCACCCTTCCCTGCTGAAAACATGTCTTTCTCCTCATCTGGCCCTTCCTGGGCTTCTTTTTTTCTTTTTTTTGAGACAGGATCTCACTCTCTCACCCAGACTGCAGTGTGATCTCAAGTCACCACAACCTCCACCTCCCAGGCTTAAGCAATTCTCCTCCCTCAGCCTCCTGAGTAGCTGGGATTATGGGCACATCCCACTACCACCCTGCTAATTTTTATATTTTAGTAGAGATGGGGTTTCACCATGTTGGCCAGGCTGGTCTCGAACTCCTGATCTCAAATGATCCGCACATCTCGGCCTCCCAAAGGGCTGGGATTACAGGCATGAACTATTGCGCCTGGCCTTTCCTGAGCTTCAATGCCCCACTCAGTCGCCAGCCAAGCCAGAAGAACTAATGCTGTCGACACTCTGGTCTATGCCTAGGCCACCGACAGGATTATTTACTGGCTAGCTGCTTTCTTGCCTGTGGCTACTACTCAAAAGCAGACAGGGACCATCTCAGTCTCACTAAAGTTTCCCTGCAGAGTAGGCTCCAAAGACAGACAAAGTGAAGAAATGGAAAGGCCTAGGACTGGGAATCAGGAATCCCAGGTTCAACTGCTAGCTTTGCTCGTAAGAGACTGAAGAGAGGAGACTAATTTCTCACAGGCCTCCAGTTTATCAATCTGTATGATGAAGGCCATCTCTAAGGTCACTTTCAGTTTTTTTTTTTTTTTTTTAGACAAAGTCTTGCTCTGTCGTAGGTTGGAGTGCAGTGGCATGATCCCGGCTCACTGCAACCTCCACCTCCTGAGTTCAAGAGATTCTCCTGCCTCAGCCTCCCAAATAGCTGGAACTACATGCACGCACCACCATGTCTGGCTAATTTTTGTATTTTTAGTAGAGACAGGATTTCACCATGTTGGCCAGGATGGTCTCGAACTCCTGACCTTGTGATCTGCCCACCTCGGCACCTCGGCCTCCCAAAGTGCTGGGATTACAGGCGCAAGCCACCACACCTGGACTTTTTTTTTTCTCAGACAAGGTCTTCCAGGCTGGAATGTAGTGGCATGATTTTGGCTCACTGCAACCTCTATCTTCCTGGGCTCAAGTGATCCTCCCACCTCAGCATCCTGAGTGGCTGGGACTATAGGTGCATGTCACCATGCCCAGCTAATTTTTGTATTTTTTATATAGATGAAGTTTCACCATGTTGGCCAGGCTGGTCTCGAACTTCTGGGCTCAAGTGATCCTCCCATCCCATCTCAGCCTGCGAAAGTGCTGGAATTATAGGCGTGAGGCACTGCGCTCAGCCTTTTTTTTCTTTTTGAGACAAGGTCATGTTCTGTCTCAAAAAAGAGCTGGATGGAGCACAGTGGTGCAATCTTAGCTTACTGCAACCTCCGCCTCGTGGGTTCAAGTGATCCTCCCAACTCTCAGCCTCCCGAGTAGCTGGGATTACAGGTGCCCATCACAATGCCCAGCTAATTTTTTGTATTTTTTTGTAAAGACGGAGTTTTGCCATGTTGCCCAGGCTGGTCTCAAACTCCTGAACTCAAGCAATCCACCCGCCTCAACCTCCCAAAGTGCTAGGATTATAGGTGTGAGCCACTATGTCCAGCCATTTTGACTTCCTGACTTGAAATGTCTCCCAGTAAATAAGTATTAATTAGTCCACTGCAGGCCTAAGGAGAAAAAAGTGAATGAGCCTCTTCCCAGTCCTGAAGCTGATCAGTCTAATGAACTGGAAATGACAACATACTCTTATCTTTCTGGGCCACTTCTTTTAGCCTCGTATACTGCTGAGAGAGTCAAAAGTGCTGGGCTAAGCCAGGGAAGGTAAGAGCAGGCAGGTGACTGCTAAGACCCTTCTGTTCTACCTGTCTGACACCTGATGTCCTGCAGGGGCCAAAGGCTATATTTATGAATGGTGAAGGCAGTGGAAACTATACTGACCTGGGAGTCAGAAAACCTAAGTTCAGGTCCTAGTTCTGCCACTAATATGCTGTGATCTTAAGCAAGTTATTCTTCTCTCTAGGCCTCAGTTTCCTCATCTGTAAACATAATGGCTAAGCTGGTCAATCTATTAAGATCCCTTATAGGCTGGGCATGGTGGCTCACGCCTATAAACCTAGCACTTTGGGAGGCCAAGGTAGGTGGATTGCCTGAGGTCAGGAGTTCAAGACCAGCCTGGCCAATGAAATCCCATCTCCACTAAAAATTCAAAAAATTAGCTGGGCATGGTGTCGGGTGCCTGTAATCCCAGCTACTCAGGAGGCTGACAGAAAATCTCTTGAACCCGGGAGGCAGAGGTTGCAGTGAGCCAAGATCACACCACTGCACTCCAGCCTGGGTGATGAGAAACTCCATCTCAAAAAAAAAAAAAAAATCCTTTACAGTGCAGTCTATGGTTTTTTGATCTACTCATGCCATGTAGCTAATAGTCACCTGAGTGAGGTAGCCTATGACCTGCTTTCTTCCCCCTAGGCCTGGCAACTTCCACAATCAAACTGTCTTGAGACAACCTTTGGCCCAGGGTAGCTGAAACGGACTTTTAATCTGGAGTCAGAGTCCCCACCAATCTCCACAGTACCAATGAGTGCTAACGGTTCACTTCTCTAGCATAGAACATGGACTCCTAGCCTTCAACCACGAGACTGGGTTCAGGGCGGTCACCCTGAAACTTCTCATAACTTCCCCTCTATGGTCTTGGGCAGGGACTTACTCTTGGCTTTTTTGAAACCACAATATAAACTAAGTAGGGAACTTTGAAGCTTTCAGAAACCAGAGATTTTGGGTTGACTGATAGGCTCCAGAAAGTGAGGGAAGGAGGAGAGAGGAGTGGACCTGGGATCCTACCTCAGTCCCACACCTACAGACAGCAGTGATATAGAGGGTGTCTGCAGAGCCACACCCCGCGTTTGTGGTTGTGGGGTGGGGAAGACAGACGTCTGGCTGCCTGGATGGTGACTACAGCCAAAGGGAGGTGCTTCCACTGGAGCCTCACTCTGCCCACAAATACCAGAGATATGCCCTCATTTTTCTCTTCATTTCTCAGACCCTTAGAAGGAAAGAAAGAAAACTAACATTTTCTGGGCCACTATTTGTGTCAAGCGCTGTGCTAGGCACTTTCACATATCTGATCTCACTTAACCCCCAAAGTAATGTTGGGAAGTGGGAGTTACTGTTGCCCTTAACAGTGAGTAAACAGGCTCAGGGATTCAGGATCTTGCCCAAGGTCACAAAGCTAGTAAGTGTAATTCCTAAGTCTGGCTTTTTCCTAATATATCAATTTGCTCTTCACCCCAAGATCTGGTTGACTGCCTGAGAAACATGTAGTAGGAATTCTCATGCCCTAGCATTCTCCAACAAATCTGAGCTCTTCCATCCAAGGTCCCATAAATGCAACTGGGAACTCCTTTCCCAGATCTCAAGACCACACCTCTCCCTGGGCCCTAATCCCTGGTGACTGCTCCTCAATTCAAAACACTCCAGGTCCCCACTAAGTTCTCACAAGCGAATCCTTGGGGAACTGTGACAAAGCATCAGTCAGGGTGATGTTCAGAATGAGGGGCGCTCTCTCTCTGAGGCCTGGACTAAGCTTAGCCTGCTATGAGCCAGTAGGGAGGTACTGGAGGAGACAGATCCAGTGGGTAACAGGGAACTCCCCTGAGGGGAGGGGCCTGGATTTCTCCGAGGGAGAAAGAGTCCAGGTGAATAAGAGGCTCTGTGGCTGGGGAAAATCCCGGAAGTGATTGGTGTTCTTAGACAGTGAAAGCACTTCCATAAGTCATGAGAGAGTCTGGGGTGACCTTGGACAATCTCAAATGGTCAGAAAAGGGGAGAAGGATATCCTCTGGAGTAGGGTCATGGCAGGGTCCCACAAGCTCCTACTGGTGACTGGGATGGAAAGCACACATCAGGAGGGAGCCTTGTCAGTTCTGTACATGACAGTGATCTCAAGTGACAGGATAGCTGGGATGGGAGTGGGGTATGGAGTCCATTTTTCCTGAGGGGCCCGCCATCCCGTACACTTTATCTCTGAGGCCTGGGCTCGGGGGGTCCTGTGGGGCAATGTGTGGCCCAGCATGGAGGTAAGGTGCTGTTCCACTGCCCCACATTTCTCTCTCTGCCAGCTGCGTGCCTGGGTGCTCTCGGGATAGGGCATCTGGGGGTGCTATATGAGCAGGGACCCTGTTGTCTCCCTGCCTGCCCCCCTCCCATGCCCAAGATCTCCCTTTGGGAGGAGGCGCATGTCCCCAGGACATGCACAGAGCCCACCGACTGGCTCCTGTGGCTGCTGGAGCTGACGGTCTGTCCTGATAGTGGGGTGCTGTCGCCCAGTAGGTGCTGGGAAGGGGGAGTACCTGCCCACCTGTTGCCAGTGCCAGTGGAGGAAGCTGTGTATGAGGGGGTAGGGGCCATTCTCTGACCCTTCCATGAGGAGAAGAGACTGTCTGTCCCAGGATGGGGCTGTGTGGGAGGGAAGTGACCAGTGTCAGTTCATCCAGAGGTCTGTGTGCCTCGAGGAAAGGGTCAGTCTGTCCTGGGACGGGGTGGGGGCAGGGCAGTCAGTCCTGAAGTCGGTCTGAGGTCTCTTGGTGTGGGGCAGTGGGGTGGGGAGACAAGAGCGTTTGTGGGAGGGAAAGGGATGGAGAATACGTGTCTAGGGACGGGGGTGGCGGGGGCAGCCATCTGGGAGCCTGTCGGGATGGCAGAGACAATCATCCCTAAGGCCTTTGTGGCAGGGGTGGGTTTGGGGCAGTGTCTGTCGTTCTGTCCCACGGCTGGGAGGAGGGCACTGACCCTTCTGGGGGCGGGTCAGTCTGTCTGGAGGGTGGAGGTGGCGGGGTGGAGGTGTGGGCCCGTCCGCCCCTGGGTCGGAAGTAGGACGGCGAAGGGGGCGGGTCTGGGAAGGCAGGGGTGGTGGGGGTGGGGCAGAGGAGGGAAGGGGGATTGGTGGTCCCTGCTTGGGAGGGAGACGTGTCGGCGAGTTCTGAGGGCGTCTCCTTCAGCGTCGACGCCCCCCTTCGTGGGTACCGCGCTTGGTCCCGACCCCCGGCGCTACTCACGCGCCCTCGGCGCCCTGCGAGCCCACGATGAAGCCGAACTTGTCGATGCGGCGCTCAGCGAAGCCGTTGGCCTCGGAGTCGGACCCGAGAGAGCTGAGTTCATCGGTGGTTGCGGCGTCAGGACCCTGGGCCAGGCTCTCCCGGGTTCCCGACAGGCTTTCTCCAGCCGCGGGCGCGCGCGGCCCATTCTCTCCGTTGCTCTTCGCCATCCCGGCCGCGCCCGCCGCCTGAGCCCCAGCGGCCACCTCAGCCACCCGGCCGCCACCGACGCCCCGCCCACGCGCGGAGCCTATTGGCTGCCGCAAGGACGGGGGCGGGGCTCAAGGCCCACCCGGGAGCTCTCCCCCCACGCCCAATGGGCGCCGCAGACCCCGGGCCCCGCCCACCTTTTCCCGGCGGGCGCCGACAGGCCCGACGTGAGGGGGCGGGGCAGCCGTCACCACAGCCCTCCCCGCCCTCCTCCGGGCTGCCAATCACAAGAACTCACCTGGACGAGCTCGGGCCTTTCCGGGTTGGCCCAAAGCCGGGCCCGTCACCTACTGCAGAGCGTGAGCCGGAGGCCCAGGGCTTCCTCCATAGATTCCTCATCTGCCTCCTGAGCACCGCTCCTCGCGAGACCCCACGGACGTGGGTGGGGATTTTCGCTCATTCATTTATGAGGAACTTTGAGGAGACCCAGATGAGTTCAGGGACGCAGAGAGGCTTAAAGGCCCAGCCTGAGCCAGAAGTTTGGCAGTCCCATCGCACTCACTGCTTCTAGGGACTTAAATTATCTCGTGAGACCTAATCATTAATAATAATCAGCGTTTACTGAGCCACGCACTGCCCGAAGCTCTACCTACTTTCTCCTGGAATCTTTTTCCCAGCAGTTCTATGGAACATAATTAACATACCATAAATTCACGTTTAAAGTGTACAGTGATCTTTAGCATATTTCCGGAGTTGTGCAACCATCACAATACTCTAATTTTAGAACATTTTCATCACCCCCTAGAAGAAACTCCTACCAATTAGCAGTCACTCTGCATCCTTGTTCCCCCACTGGCAATCACTAATCTGCTTTCTGTTTCTATAGATTTGCCTCTTCCGGATATTTCATATAAATGGAATTATACAATATATGGCCTTTTATGTCTGGACTCTGTTCTCTTTGTCATCTTCAAGGTTCATCCACAGTGTAGCATGTATCAGTGCTTCTAGGTTCATATCTGCCCCAGATATGTCTGGTTCCTCCCCTCCCGTTCCTGGGATAGGCCCACACGGCCATGAAAGACCCATACTGCCCCTCCTGGGAGCTAGGACTAGACCAGATTTTGCTTATCCATTCATCAGTGATGTTCATTCACGTGTTTCCAGTTTTTAGCCATTATGAATAATGCTGCTCTGACCATTCAGGTACAAGCTTTTGTGTGGGCCTGTGTTATTTCTCTTGGATAGATGTGGAGGAGTGGAATTTCTGGGTCATATGGTAACTGTTTAACCTTTTGAGGAACTGGCAAATTGTTTTCCAAATTTGTTGCAACGTGTCTTGTGATCTCTTTAGCAATGAGGTATATACCATTGTTAGTCCCATTTTACAGTTAAGGAGACTGAAGGTAGTCAGTTGCCTAAGGTCCCAGAATTGGCTGTAAATAGAGCCAGGATTTGAACTTAGTTCTTACCAACTGCTTTTATCTGCAGGGATGGGCCAATTTTATCTCTATGGGCTTAGCCCCCAGCAGCTGACTTCTGACCCCCGAGATTGTCAACTCTTGGATCTGTAATATAATGATAGCTCCTCACTTATGTCTAGTACTTTATAGTTTACAAGTCACAGTATATTGTCATCTGATACTCCCTGCAGACCTGTGGGAGAGACAGCCTAGAGAGGGGAAGGGACCAGAAGACTCAGGCCTGGCTGCAGGGCCTCAGACAGACTGCTCAGGGCCCCAAGGCGAGCCCCAAGAGGGGGTCTTGACCCTTGAGTTATTTCACCTTGACACCACGTGGCCCAGACATTCTTGATGACTTCATTGTGCAATCCTCACATTCCATGGGTTTCTGGCTTTCTGTAAACAAAGCAGGAGCAAATATGGGAGTGGGCATAGGCTATTTTGGTCTTAAACCCTCAGTTGGGGAGGATGTTCCTTCTCTTCAGTGACTCCAGACACAGTGGTGGGCTCCAATCCCAGCTCCCAGGAGGGGCAATATGGGTCCTTCATGGCAGTGTGGGTCTATCCCAGGAAAGGGAGGGGGAGGAGCCAGACATACCTGGGGCAGATGTGAATCCTCAAGTACAGCAAAGTATCCAAGACCCTTTGACTTCATAATTCTATTCCTAGGGTCATATCCCAAACATGTTCTTACTCAGCTCTGTGAGAGCACAAATATAGAGATGTTCACCCCAGGGATATTTGGGGAGGGGGCAGATTAGAGACCCTGAGTGTTCATCTTTAGGAGATTGTATAGATGTTACTCCACTGACGCTCCAGCTTCTAATTTTCTTTAATCAAATTACCAGGATTTGAATTTCAGCGACTGAGGTGGCCGCTGGAGCTCAGGCAGCAGGCAAGGCTGGGAGGCCCAACGCAAGGGGGCAGGGCCGCTGTCACCACAGCCCTCCCCACCCTCCTCTGGGCTGCCAATCACAAGAACGCACCTGGACAAGCTCCCGCCTTTCCAGGTTGGCCCCAAGCGGAGCCTGTCACCTACTGCAGAGTTGATGATGCCAAGTGGCCCAGACATTCTTGAGCAAATTACTTCTCTCTGAGCCCATTTTCTCACCTATAAATTGGAAATCGCCGGGCGCGGTGGCTCACGCCTATAATTCCAGCACTTTGGGAGGCCGAGGTGGGTGGATCACAAGGTCAAGAGATCGAGACCATCCTGGTCAACATGGTGAAACCCCGTCTCTACTAAAAAAAAAATACAAAAAATTAGCTGGGCACGGTGGCGCGTGCCTGTAATCCCAGATACTCAGGAGGCTGAGGCAGGAGAATTGCCTGAACCCAGGAGGCGGAGGTTGTGGTGAGCCGAGATTGCGCCATTGCACTCCAGCCTGGGTAACAAGAGCGAAACTCCGTCTCAAATAAATAAATAAATAAATAAATAAATTGGAAATCCTGAAAAAATACTTCCTTGGAAGAGTTGTTCTGAGACTTTACTGTAACAGTATGTGCTAAGCACGTGGCACATGGAGAAGTCCAGTAAGTAATGGCCAGAAGCCAGGCACAGTGGCTGATGCCTGTAATCCCAGCACTTTGGGAGGCTGAGGTAGGTGGATCACTTGAGATCACGAGTTCAAGACCAACCTGGTCAACATGGTGAAATCCTGTCTCTACTAAAAATACAAAAATTAGCTGGGCATGGTGACAGGAGCCTGTAGTCACAGCTACTCGGGAGGGTGAGGCAGAATAGCTTGAACCTGGGAGGCAGAGGTTGCAGTGAGCTGAGATTGCACCACTGCACTTCAGCCTGGACGACAGAGCAAGACTCCATTAGAAAGAAAGAAAGAGAGAGAGGGGAAGGAAGGAAGGAAGGAAGGAAGGAAGAAGGAAGGAAGGAAGGCCGGCCAGCCAGAGTGGTGGCATTTGAAGTTTGCAAAAACACTTGCAAATTCATTATTATTTTGAGTGTTCCCCATTACAGCCTGTGGCTACAGCAGGGGATTTTGCCCAATTTAATCTATGGCACATAGCTTGGGAGACTTCACTTTGTGGCTGTGCCCCTCAACAATTGGGTATCCTTGTGCAAAATTGCTAACTTTTGTTTTTTGTTTTTTTTTTTGAGACGGAGTTTCGCTCTTGTTACCCAGGCTGGAGTGCAATGGTGCGATCTCGGCTCACCGCAACCTCCGTGTCCTGGGTTCAAGCAATTCTCCTGCCTCAGCCTCCTGAGTAGCTGGGACTACAGGCATGCACCACCATGCCCAGCTAATTTTTGTATTTTTAGTAGAGACGGGGTTTCACCTTGTTGACCAGGATGGTCTCGATCTCTTGACCACGTGATCCACCCACCTCGGCCTCCCAAATGCTGGGATTATAGGCGTGAGCCACCGCGCCCGGCAACTTTTGTATGTTTTGTAAAGACTAGGTCTCACTGTGTGACGTAGGATGGTCTGGAACTCCTGGACTCAAGTGGTTCCCACCTTGGCTTCCCAAAGTGTTGGGATTACAGGCGTGAGCCTCCATGCATGGCCAAGCTCCAGAGCTCTTGATTTCACACACCTATAACGAGCCAGACATTGGTGCAGGGGTGTCCAATCTTTCGGCTTCCCTGGGCCACACTGGAAGAATTGTCTTGGGCCACACATAAAATACACTAATGATATAGCTGATGAGTTTTTAAAAATTGCAAAAAGAAAATCTCATAATGTTTTAAGAAAGTTTGTGAATTTGTGTTGGGGCACATGCAAAGCCATCCTGGGCCATGGGTGGGTTGGACAAGCTTGCTCTAGTGATTGAGAGAGATGGAGTCCTGGCCCAATAGAGTTTACGGTCCAGTGGAGGAGGAACAACACGAACAAGTATAGAACATTTGTCAGGCAGTGAGGATAAGAAAATAAAGCCAGGTAAGGTATGGAGAATGCTGGAGTAGGTGTTGGGGAGGTGGTGGGGGCCGAAAATGAGGGACCTCCTCTGCAGGGCTGAGAATAGTATACAAGAAGCATGGCTGCAGATGCTAAGTTTCCCCTTGAAGAAGAAGCAGGCTGTGTTGTTAGATTGAAGTGAGAAAGCAGGGGGAGCAGTGAGCCAATGAATAAATGATCAAAAAGGATGCCTGCAGAATCACATGGTTCACTGGAACACAGAATTTAAGAGGGCTTAGGCAATGCTGTGGAACATCCTGGTGAACTGGCTGTTGTAGACATTCTTTCGAAGATAGAATGCGTTGATATCCCAGAGTCTCATCTTGCTTGGGTCATTCCCAACAGCTGGGCTCGAGGAGCTCACATAGGCCCCTCTCCTGAATCCTGGAATGTGTAGTTGGCATGTGCTCAGGAAACCTGTGAGCACTGGCCATGAGCAAAAGTCCAAATGCCTTATTTATTTATTTAGGAGATGGAGTCTTGTTCTGTTGCCCAGGCTGGAGTGCAGTGGCACGATCTTGGCTCACTGCAACCTCTGCCTCCTAGCTTCAAACAATTCTCTTGCCTCAACCTCTTGAGTAGCTGGGACTACAGGCGTGCACCACTGTGCCCAGCTAATTTTCATATTTTTAGTAGAGACGGGGTTTCACCATGTTGGCCAGGCTGGTCTCGAACCCCTGACCTCATATGATCCACTCATCTCAGCCTCCCAAAGTGCTGGGATCACAGGTGTGAGCCACTGCACCCGGCCTCAGATGCCGTATCTTTAATTCAGAATAGACTGCAGGGTTGAGGCTCAAAAGGTAGACGGCTGGTGCCCAGAAGCTTATGAAGCACAAGGAAACTATAAAGTTTATTTATCACAACATGGATAACAGGAATCTTTTATTAATATTCCAAGTAGCAGAAAACATCACTCAAATAGGCTTAAGCGAAACCTGAACTTAGTGCGCTCCATAGCGTAAAACAATTCGTCAATGTCGTAAGTTTTAGGAGCAGTTTGATCTAGAGGTTGTAGCACCAGCACCATGGGCTCATGTTGCTTTTTCCCTCCTTTTTTCTTTGTCCTCCTTCAGCTGGACAGTAAATAGTTGCCAGGAGCGGTGGCAAGAACAGCTGGCTGCTTCATCCTCAAGTGAGTGCCCTTTATGGTACCAGCTCCAGGCCTTACACATCCACACAAGTCTTCTGTTAGATTCTGTTCAAAGGTGAGGAGGCTGCATTCCTTCGTGGGTCAACCATTTATACATCGCAGTATACTTTTTTTTTTTTCTGAGACACAGTCTTGCTCTGTCACCCAGGCTGGAGGGCAGTGGCGCAATCTTGGCTCACCACAACCTCTGCCTCCCAAGATCAAGTGATTCTCTTGCTTCAGCCTCCCATGTAGCTTGGACTACAGGCATACGCCACCAGGCCTGGTTGATTTTTGTATCTTTAGTAGAGACAGGGTTGGGTTTCATCATGTTGGCCAGGCTGGTCTCAAACTCTTGACCTCAGGTACATCCCATTATACATTTATGTATCACATGCATACCCCTGATCTAATCAACAGGAGCAGTTCAGGGAGAGGGAACGCTGATGGGCTTAATGGAATTTTCAGCTTAAGGCAGCAGTAGTAACAGTATTCTCTGTAATGATCTATTTTATTTAAAAAAAAACTTTTTTAGAGATGAGGTCTCACCATGTTGTCTAGGCAGACTTTGAACTCCCTGGCTCAAGCAATCCTCTTACCTCAGCCTCCCAAGCAGCTAGAACTACAGGTGTGCCACTGTGCCTAGAAGGAGTTTATCTTGTTCTGCTTCATGGATCGTGGCACCCAGGGGTACCTAGAATTGTTGACTTACACGCTGGGAGCAGCGAGCAGGGCTTGGTGTCAGAGCATTCACCAGGCGGAATGCTCTTTTATATAACAATGCAATTTTTTTTTCTTTTGATACGGAGTTTCGTTCTCGTTGCCCAGGCTAAAGCGCAATGGCGTAATCTCGGCTCACTGCAACCTCCACCTCCTGGGTTCAAGTGATTCTCCTGCCTCAGTCTCCTGAGTAGCTGGGATTATAGGCATGCAACATCACGCCTGACTAATTTTGTTATTTTTAGTAGAGATGGGGTTTCTCCATGTTGGTCAGGCTGGTCTCAAACTCCTGACCTCAGGTGAGCCAGCTGTCTTGGCCTCCCAAAGTGCTGGGATTACAGGCATAAGCCACCGCGCCAGGCCTCTAATGCAGAATTAAAAAAAATGTAACAATGCAGAATCCTACAATGAAGAATTTTAAAAATTTGGGAGGCTGAGGTGGGTGGATCACAAGGTCAGGAGTTCAAGACCAGCCTGGCCAGTATGGTGAAACCCCATCTCTACTAAAAATACAAAAATTAGCTGGGCGTGGTGATGTGCGCCTGTAGTCCCAGCTACTTGGGAGGCTGAGGCAGAAGAATCGCTTGAACCCAGGGGATGGAGGTTGCAGTGAGCTGAGATTGCGCCACTGCACTCCAGCCTGGGCAACAGAGGGAGACTCTGACACACAAAAAAAGCAAACTTCTAAAAATCTTATATACTGGTACGTGTACCCATGAGTAGAGCTATATTATGCTTTCTTGTCTGATTTTTTAATGACAGGGATAAATGAAATACAACATAATTGCTAATAGTACAACACATATTTCCATCCAAGTACATATCCTAACATAACCCAATGTAAGCATTTAATATATTCTCTAATACAATATATTAATATTAAAGTGAAATGGTTCTGATTATTAGTGGCCTCCTCCAAGAGTACGTGACAAGTACTTAAGTAGTGGGTAGAATTGAAAGTGAAATTATTTAATTTCTACAATTCCTGGAGCCCTGTGTGTGCAAGTCTTCAAAATTATGATTTGAGTCAAGTCCCGCCCTACCCATTTTCCCAGCAGTCCTGCGACAGGAGCATTTATTCCTATTTTGTAGTGTGGTCTGGTGGAGCATTGCATAGTGTGGTCTCCAGGAAGGGGTGAGCTGCTTTGGTCTTCCAGAGCACTCACTGGCTACATGACCTTGGGTATTCTACCTCGTTTTAAAAATGGGGCAGATAATCCTCAGGAGATTACAAGAATCAGAAAAGCTGTGCAAAGCAGCTTTGTATTATAAACAGCAGGACGCTATGTACATGCTGCGGGTCCTAAACCAGTGCAGTGCCAGGCAGCACACTGGGCCTGTGGCCGCTGATGTTCACAAGGCCTCATGGTCAATGGAGCTTCTGCGTCTGAGTGAGCCAGGACAGATGTTCATTCAGGAACTCCGGGAAACTGAATTCACTCTCTAGAGGGCAGCTCAAAGGGCCCATTCACTCACATTCCACCCAGCAGAATTCCCGGCCTCCAGTCACAGACTCAGCCACAGAGGTTCTGCAGGCTTTGCCAGTCTGTGGGGGTGAGTGCCCTGACACCACGACCTGCCCGCTGCTCCCAGAAAGAAAGGAGAACTTGGAGTATGAGACTCCCCAGATCTCCTGACCCCCTTCCTTCTTGGAATGAGACCCAGGTTGTGCTCAGGGGGGATTTCTGGTTTTGGCCATGGACAGGCAACCAGCAGTAGGCTCACTTTAGGCACCCAAACCACAAAGCCCACTTCAGGAAGCCAAATTTCAACTCTGGCCCCTGAGGCAAACTTCTAGCAACCAGGCCAGAGGCAAATGTCAGACAGGGTAAGGAATGACATCCCATCAGTCAAGTTAAAAATGGGAGGGACCCAACAGTTTTTAATAAAGCCATAAAACTGGTACTGACCTTGGCTGACGGAGAGAGGCAGGAGTAGGGTGTGACTAGAGAGCTGATTCTGTAACCTTGGGAAATGGTCTCACCCCTCTGAGGCCTGGAGATGACCTGATGGGGCAGCTAAGAGGGCCAAATGGAAGGACTGTAAATAAAAGGCACTGGGAACTCTCAGGGGCTACACACACATGAGATCTTCCCAATGAAATCAGCCTTAGCTTTAAAACCAGGAAACTGTTAGCAACAGGCTCTCACCTTCCTCCCTCAACACCCACAGCATCGCCTCTCCCTGTGATAGCTTGATTCTAAAGATAGCCTGCCTTTACTCAGAAACCAGGACTGTGATATGTTTTGCACACACTCTCTTTTCACTTTCATAGTGTGTGACTATGGGCATGCAACTCATGGTCTCTGTTCCTCAGTTTACCCAAGTGTTCAACAAGTATACTCACATGAGGATTACATGAGTTAAAACGATAAAATGCTTAAAATAGTAAATTATTTGAATTTTATAAAGTCCTTGGTACATGACCTTAGTACAATTTAGTATTTGCTAAATAAATACATTTTAAAGAAACCTCATCATCTCCACACACCTGTGAGGCATCTGCCCAGAGCCACAGAGCCAATCAGTGAGGTGAACGGGTGATTCCAGGCTGGCAGGAAACCTCCAGTGTCATCTGCACGTGTCTCCACCGCCCAATGACATAGGGACTGCACCATCCATTCTTGTTTGTCGTGGTGCCTGGTATGCTTCCTGTATTACACTGTTAAATACACGGGGCTAGGCCTTTGGAGGATCCGAGTGTTTTAAAAGGGCAGTACGAATATGATTCTAATACATAAAAAGTATGATGGCAGCAATAATTTAGTTACAAAACGCAAGAATCCTCAGAGCAGAGAAGTCACATGGCCCTGTGCAATGTTACCTTTGCCTCGAGTCTGGACAGGGCACAAGTCTTATTTAACTGATTTCACAAGAAGGGTCCAAGAGTTTTATTAGACAATCCATGTCAAGGTACAAAATGATTAATGACATTAACAGCCATATTCTACTAGCCAAGGGCCACCTATCACTATGAAACTATCCTGTAGGACATCCCTGGGCTCTTAGTTGCTAATGGCTGCTTGAAGAGCTCAATGTCCTCAAATCAAGACCCTAACACAAAGATTCCAGAGAGTGGCTTAGAAAGCCCAGCTACTCTTACCAATGTGGGAAGGGGTCAGGGGAATGAACCCCTGCAGGACAACTTGAATTCTCAAACTGAGTAAGAGGGAAACAAATATGCAGACAGGGCCCAAGGCCTCAGGTGGGCTCCTGAGTCTGGAGCAGAGAGTGGAAGACAGGAGAGGCAAAACGGCAGGGACTTGACAGCAGGTTCCTCTTGTCTACTTCTTCCTCCCGCCTCTCTCCTTGAGGGCCAGGTGGATGATGGCACCATTGGCCATGTTGTAGTAAGCCAGTGAGTTGGAATCTTTGATGAAGATACCCTGGAAAACAGAGCATGCCTTAGTGTGGGGCAATCCAGCCTCAAGCATACCGCTGCAACTTTACAACTGTGCACTTGGTCCGTTTGTGCTCTGAACTTAGCAAATACAGGAGCTTGTGAGATGGTAGCATGTTGGAGGTTAGAGGCCTCTCATTCCTCTCAGTCTGCTTTCTTCCTACCAATTATGCACCACCCCTTTACCAACATTTGACTCAAAAGCTTAACTCCCCAAAAAGTTGGTCCTGACCAACCCCATGGAACTCTGACTCTGAAATCACAAGACCTTTAGGAATCACTTAGTCCAACAGCCTCAATTTATAGAGAACTGAGGCCCAGAGCGGGGATTTGTTAAAGTTTAGAGAAGAAGAACATAATCTCTCCATGTGACCTGGCAGGCATCAGGCTGGGCTAGACTCTCACCTCCAAGTCAGGCTGCCAGAGGTCATACCAGCAGGGATAGCCCAATTACTGGAACCAGAGTATGCCTAAGTCTTGTCCCTAAATCTCTATCCCCAATTACTGAGGCAAAGAATCTTACAGATCCCTCATAAGACTGTACTGTGTCCCCACCAGAGCCCTGCACTGTTGGGCACACCTGCCCCAGCACTCCCAGCCAGCATCATCACTTCTAGGATGGATTCAGATGGCGACACCCAGGTATCACTCCACTCCCCTTTCTGTTTCCATGAGAGATTTAGCTTCTGTGTAAGCAGAGATGTCAGGATCCAAGGGGCAGGTCTGTGGACAAATTGACTCACCTCATACTGTAGCTTCTGTTTCCCTGCAGGCATGCCTGTGGCTTCGTGAATCTTCACCTTAATGACAGAGACCTGTGGAATCAAGCAGAGGTCATGCAACTCCTTGCTAAGGCCAGCTGGAGGAAGCTTTCCCCTCACCTCTTGGTTCTCATGCACCTGATGCCAGTTTGTGGCAGCAACCCACAATACCTGGTCCGTGAGCGGGAGGGTGAAGACCAGCACCTGCCCATTCAATTTCCATTCCGTCTTATCCTGCATGTTGGGCACCTGGACTTTGATGGACACTGGACCCTATAAAACAGGAGGTGGTCATTATACCCAGGGAGCCCTAAGCCAGTCAGGAACTCTGCTCTGCTATCCTAGGCCTGTCCAGACAATGTCATCGGTGAATCTGGGCTGCTAGATTCTGGCCTGATTCACCACTGATACCACTTGTGAGGTTGTAGAAGTCACTCTCCCTTTGCAAGACTAGGTTTCTTTTTTCTAAAACAATTTCTATCTTGTCTCCTGGTGAGTCTGGAGCTAAAGTGAAGAACTTAGGTGAAAATATTCTGCACACCCTAAGGGAAAAGAATATGACCTGCAGGGTCAGAAGACCTGGATTCCCAACTCAGCTTCCCAGGTAACAAGGTCTGTCTGAGCCTCAATGTCATTATCCATTACACAGGGGTGATCATGACTGTTTTGAGTATTAAGTACAAGTGTCTGTAAAGTACTTAGCTCTATCCTGCTACTTGAGTTAAGCGTTTTTTTTTTTTTGTTTTTTTTTTTTGAGACAAAGTCTCCCTTGGTTGCCCAGGCTGGAGTGCAGTAGCACAATCTCGGCTCACTGCAACCTCCGTCCCCCAGGTTCAAGTGATTCTTCTGCCTCAGTCTCCCAAGTAGCTGGGATTACAGGAACCTGCCACTGTGCCCAGCGAATTTTTTATTTTTAGTAGAGTCGGGTTTTCACCATTTTGGCCAGGCTGGTGTTGAACTCCTGACTTGGTGATCCACCTGCCTCGGCCTCCCAAAGTGCTGGGATTACAGGCGTGAGCCACCGTGCCCAGCTGAGTTAAGTGTTTAAGAAATGAGATTATTAGAAAATAAACAAATAGGACAGGTGTGATGGCTTATGCCTGTAATCCCAATACTTTGGGAAGCCAAAGTGGCAGATCACTTATGGCCAGGAGATCGAGACAAGCCAGGCCAAAATGGCGAAACACCGTCTCTATGAAATTACTAAAAATACAAAAATTAGCTGGGTGTGGTGGTGCACACCTGTAATCCCAGCTACTAGGGAGGCTGAGGCACAAGAATCACTTGAACCAGGGAGGCAGAGGTTGTAAAAAAAATAACAATAATAATAATAAATAATTTGGACAAATACACTGGGGGAGCAGAGGCTAGGGCTGTTTCTGCCTCCTTACGGCAGCCTGACAGCTTCCCGAGAGATTGGCAGTGACAAGGTCCCCACCTCCCTTATTCCAGGAGCCCAACAGAATCACCTCCTAAGGGCTCAAGCTGGGGAGGAAGGCCATATTAAACTTTAAAACACCACACAAAATTTCCTCCAGGTGTCTAGGGTCCCTCTCACACGTGAGTTGTTCTCCCTGCTGGCCTCTGTAAGTCCACACCAGGGGGACCACTACAGTCACCACCTCTGCCACCACCACCATCCCCATCACCACTAATGCTCTCTGCTCCTCCAGTTGTTGGCCCCACATTCACTGCATGCTCAGAAGCCCTTAGATGCCTCCAATGGCTGACCTAGGCCCCAGAAGCAAGACTGGGAGTAAAACACGGTCAGTTTGGGAAGTATATGACAGGGGTGGGACTAAACTCTGCAGCTAGAAACTTCAGCAGCATTCTGGGATCACGTACCTTGTTTCTGCGCAGGAACTCCTCCTCTGGCATGAGGCTGTCCTCTGTCTTCAGTTTTTTGGAGGTGGGCTCATCTTCCATGGGAGGTGGGGGATGAACAGGGGGCATTGGGGCTGGAGCTGGGACAGGTGCCACAGGTGGAGCAGGCACAAAGGCTGCAAAGACAAGAATAAGAGGGCTGAAGGGGCCCAGGACTCAGGGCTGGTGAGAAGTTGAGAGGGGAGGTTGCTAAGGTTTCCGCTAGTCAGAGGTGTGAAGTGCTGTTCCCTGCTGAGTCTGGCAGCTAGCAGGTTCCCCGGGGGAACCTGGGAGTCTGCCTGGATTAGACAACAGAGGTGTACAGGAGGACAGAACTGATGGAAGGAGCTAGTGCCAGGCAACAATAAGCATTCTAAGGCCTCTGAGCCTGTCGGGGACCTGACCCCTGAATGCACAGGCACCAGCTACACCATTTCAGCCTCCCATTTCTACCAGGAACTGTGGCTCCCAGCTCTAGGGTTTCGGATCTTTCACATGGGAAGCCAGGGCTCTCCTCTGGGCTGGACTCCCTGCTGGACCAGCTGGCACTAGGCATCAGCCACTGCTCTGCTGACGGTACTTGGTCTGTGGTCCCTGACCCAATGGCCTGGAAAGTGATGCAAGAGATACTGACCTGTTGGCACAATCATGGGGGGTGGACGGGGGGCCATGATAGGAGGGGCCGAGGGAGGCATGGGCACCACGTTGATTCTGGGTGCGTGGATGATGGGTGGCATGGGAGCGATCACTGAGCCTGGAGGCAGCCGGACCACAGATGCCATTGGAGGCCGGGGCATGACGGGTACCGCGGATACAACTGTAGTACGAACTGGAGGCGGCATCTGTGCAGGAAAGAGACCCACAAGTTAAAGGAAGCCAAAGTTGGACTCCAAGGGCACACACAGTTGGCAACTGGCCACCTGTAGCTCTGAGGATGTTAGACAGCTCCATCCTGGTCCCTTGGGGTTGAGAAACTGTGGCCTTACACTGGGCATCCAATAGGAACTGAGCTGCTGAAAGCCCCAGGGTGACACTCTCTCTCTGCTTGGGACTTCCGTGGGTCAAACTTGACCAGCTGCTGTGGCAAACACTGAGAGCCACTTCAGAGGCTGAGACCTTAACTAAGCCTCCTGGAGATAGGCCAGCAGTCCTTAAAGACCCAATAAGCCCCACAGGCCTCCTCCGACGCAAATTAGTTTCTCACATTTGCCACTCACCTCCCTCCCTGTTCCTATCCTCCTCCACAAACAGATCAAGCTAGAGGTTCCCACTTGCATTTAAAGGGCTCTTTCTCTTTCAAACTGACCCACCCAACACTCAGGTCCCACTATAAGACAGTTCCCTTCTCAGCCAACAGTGTCCAACCTCAAGAACCAAGCTCTAAAAAGTCAGTTGCAGGGTAGATGTTGGCTTACTGTGGGTGGTCGGGGCACTGAAGTGATGGGTGGGGCCGAGCTGGGGATGTTGGTGGCTGAAGATGGAGGCGGTGGCTGTTGAGGGATTTCATTGGGCTTGCTGGGGCCAATCTTCTCTTTGGTGTCATCTTCTGGCACCAGGCCTTTGGCCTTGTGAATGGCCTCAATCTGCTCCTGGAGGGTGATGTTGGCCTGGGCAGCCTGCTGGGTCCGGGCCATGCTGCCTGAGTGGCCATCCCAGGTCACCTGCAAGTGAAAGCAAAGCCACAATGCTCCTGGAACTAAGCCCAAGTGTGGAAGATGGAGGGCAGAGAAGGCACTAGGATCCACTTTAGCCGCACCTTTTCCTCTGGCTTCTGGATCTCCTCCTCACCGATCTTCTTACCAATGGCCGTTTCCTCTACACCGAAGATGTCAGTACGTCGCTCAGCCAACTGCTTCAAGCTGCTCTCAATATCCAGACCTGTACAGTCACACCAGAAAGGCAGAAGATAGAAAGGGAAACTAAACCAGGTGTCCTGACAAGAAAGTAGCTTTCCTGGTGTGCAGGGTGGAGGCTGGTTCCATGGGATGAGGGTGACCTGGGGCCCCAACACAGCACTCTTCTCCTCTGGGCTTGGGGAAAGCTGACCTATCGGTACTAAGCCAATAAACCCAGTGCTTGTGCAACCCCTCTGACTTATAAAAGGATGGTAGGCTGGGCACAGTGTTTCACGCCTATAATCCCAGCACTTTTGGAGGCCAAGGCGGGAGGATCACCCTAGCCAACATGATGAAACTCCATCTCTACTGAAAATACAAAAATTAGCCAGGTGTGGTGCTGCGTGCCTGTAATCCCAGCTACTTGGGAGGCTGAGGTAGGAGAACAACTTGAACCTGGGAGGAAGAGGGTGCAGTAGCCAAGACGGCGCCACTGCACTCCAGCCTGGGCGACAGAGTGAATCTCCATCTCAAATAAATAAATATATACATAAATAAATAAATAAAATGAAAAGGATGGTGAGAGGGCAACTGTGTGCAAAGGGCCACATGGTGTAAGTGGCAGAATCAAAACTAGAAGCCCAATCTCCCACCTCTGGCACAGTTCCTGCCCCATTCCAAGCAGCTCAGGGTACTCCAGCCACCAGTGCTCTCCTAAACAGTCACAGGAAGCCCTCTCAGCTAAAGCCTGAGCCTGCTCTGGGATGTCAACAGGCACATGTCATCTCCTTCAGTGTCTGCCTCTGGGGAATTTCTCTGGTGAGTCCTGCTGGAAAGTGGGGAGTTCTCTTGCAATATCATAGGCTGCATCTCTCCTCAAAAGCTTTTGTTGACCTCAACTGTTGCTTTCTATGTTTGCTCAGAAACAGCTGACTGTAATTTGGAGATTACCATGGCCTCTTCTGGAACCCCCACCTCACCTGGTGCGTACACCTCATCATCACTCTGCTTCTCACGGATGGAGCGATCCCGCTGCTCCAGCCAGCGAGGGTCAAGAAGTCCAATGCGCATGTGTTCCTGCATTTTGCTGGCAGGGATCTTCTCCCCAGTAATGGGGGACACAAGATACTCATCTGGAGCAGGGGCTGGAGGCAAGGGCTTGGAGGCTAAAAGGAAACATGCTTCAGTAAGAACACTGCTGGGCGGCCACCTGGGTTAAGCGGGTGATATTTCATTCATGCATCATTCATCAAGGCATCCATTCAGTGTCACTCATGTACCTGGCACTGTGAAAGGCACTAGGGCACCAGAGATGACTGGGCCCTGTTCCCCACCATGAAACCTCTAACAGACGGGCTGGCAATGCTTTTACAATAAGCTGCACCTCAAGCCCTCCTAGAAAGACAGGTGTGAGGAACACACGTGGGCGCACAGGAACTTCCTGGTCAGCCCGAGGGCAGGGAAGAAGACTCTACCTTTGGGATCATAGTCCTTTCGGACAATGACTTGGTCTGGAGTTGGGGGCAGAGGTGGAGGCATGGGTGTCTCTGGGGGTGGGGGCACTTTCTGCCCTTCTTCTTCATCATCTGAACCCTGAAAAGCAAAGCAATGGCAGGATTCAGAGGGGGGTTGAGGCCACCTCCCTATAGCTGAGCTTGGCAGCTCTCTGGGTGGCAATGAGCCTTGGCCTCTGGCAGCCAGCATCCATGTGCTAAGCCTCCCAGGGCAGCTGAGGCCAGCCGGCAGCAGGCCAAGCTGCTTCCTCACAGCATGAATGGGAGCGCTGGGGTCATGGTCCTAGCACTCCTCCCAGGCATTTCCAGCAGCTGGCACCAGGCAGTCCCAAGAGGCCAAGGGCACTTAACACGCTGGGGGGGCCAGTGCGGGGGGAGGGCAAGTCGGCAATCAATGGTAGCTGCTCACACAGCAATGCTGGGAGGGAGAGAAAAAGTCAATTCCCATAGACACAGGGGTCCTTTCTTCTCAAGCTGTGCACAAATTCTTTCCGAGTGGGGGAGAACAGTCTGGTTCTGGAGACTCCATGCCTGCTTGGAGGGCCTGGGCTTGAAGGGGGAGGGATGCCTGAAAGGAAGTGTGGGCTACATTTACAAGAGCTCTGGGAGCTTAGAGCCCAGCTGAGAGATCAAAACAGAATAGGGTCATGCAGAGAGTTCCCTAGCTGAGGGCTGGCATGAGGCAGTAAGAGCAGAGCATCCAGGCCAGGAAGGCGGCCACAGAACAGGTCGGCACAGCTTTTAGATCCTTGCCTATGAATGAATCTTTGTTGCCAGAGCTGGAAAGAGGTTCTGTGCTGCCTGGGCTTGGACAGCTGTACAGCCTTGTTCAGGACCCATGCCTCCTTTCAAGGCTCACAACGGAGCTGTATCTGACTAGTGGAGAGCACTTCTATCTCCAGGGGCTTCAGGGAGAAAGGTCATCCCACAGGCCCACCCAGCAGCTTACCTCATCCATGTCTTGCACTTGGGTGTCCTGATCCAGCTGAGAAGGAGGCTCCTCTGTCTTTTCCTGTTTCTCATCCTCCTCATCAGACTCGACCTCCATCTCAACTTCCTCACTCTCCCCAAACTTCTCGTATCGCTCCTGAATGAGGATTCGGGCCCCCAGCTCCTCTGGTGTGGTGGGGGGCGGGAAGTTCCCTAGAAGGAGCCAGAGGCAAAGGCATTCCTTATCAAAGACCCATCTATTTACCCTGTCTGAGCTCTCCAAGGGCTGGGGCTATGTCTGTTTTCTCTCCAGCTATCTCCAGAGGCCCATCTAGGGTCTAGCAAGAACATATTGAATCTATCTTGGGCAAAGTGGTAGAACTGAAGTTTTTTGGTAACAGAGAGGAAAGAGATACTGATAAAGTCCTCTGAGAGATTCTGCTGCTCTATGGGAACATTTGCGCAAGGTCTCCCGGGAAGTCTCAGAATTCCTGGCTCCCTATCTGGAGTCACTCCTCACAGACCCACCTTGCTCATTGGGTTGAAAGTCCACTGTTTCCACCACCACAAAATCATGCCAGTCGATCTGAGCATAGGCCACCCGTTCCTTCTCCTTCTCCTCTTCTTCCTTCTTCCTCTCACGTTCTTGGAATTTGGCCCATTCTACTCGGTAACACACCTGCAGGGATGGGAAAGAGCTTGGTGCCAAGCTGAAGCAGGGTCTGCTCCTGATGAGGCTACCACCTCCAGGGCTTTCATCAAAGCCAGTGCCTCCTTCAAAACAGAATGGAACTATGGTTCCAAACTATGGTATTTGCACCCGGTTCCACCCACACCCAGAGTCTGGACAGAATGGAAATTCCACCCTGTGACTGGCTTGGGAGCTGGCCTTCAGCCTTCTAGTTAGAGTAAAAAAGGAGACATATTGAGGCTGAGAGCAAAGCAGAAAGTTTTGTTATGTTGGGAAGCACCTGGACTCCAGGTTTCTTTGGACTTTGTAGCCAACAAGGCCTTTTTCCCCCACCATTCCCGTGACTGGAACATAACAAGGTACTGCCGCAGAGACTGTTTTCAAACATAAAACGGAACCTACTATCAGTAACTAGTTGCAAGATATCCAATTGTTTACCTGATCCAAAACTTCTCGGGGGTTTTCAGCCTCTTTCTTGAGCTTTGTAAATAAACCTTTGGGTGGAATCAAGATCTGAAATACAGAAGAGTTAAAGCAATTGTCAGTGCTTTATAAGGCGGGACAAAGAGGCAACCTTCCTGGGCCTGTGATAAAGCACAGGAGATGAGAAGCATGGGATTCTGTGTCCCAATTCCAGTTCCACTTGGCTGTGGGACTTTGGGCAAGTTACTTAACCTCAGTAACTTGATTTCCTTCTCCAAAATAGTGGCACCACCAAAGTTGGCACCATGAACTTGAAAAGGCTACTTTACTTTAAGGATTAGCAGGAAAGCGCACAAAGCACTAGCAGATTACCTAGAACACGGTCAGTCTGCTTTCATGAGACTGACCTGCTCTTATCCCTTTGAAAATACTATGCAGGTCTCCCCTGACTATCCTATTCAGAACCATAGCCTACCTGCCTCACCTCTCTCTATTTCTGCCCCCGGCTTTCTTTTCTCTCCATAGTATGTAGCAACATCTGACAGACACTAATATTGCACTTGACTTCTCACTAGACTAGACACTCCACGAAGACAAGGATTTCTCTCGTTTGTTCACGATTACATCTCTAGCACCCTGAATAATGTCTGACGACGTATATTTACTAAGAGAACAAATGCGGCCTTTGTTCTAAACAGCCCCAACAGCTTCTACTGCCACTGGCAAAGTGGCTCAGTCCTATTCCAATCCTCCTTGTACCTCTACCCCAAGAATCTATCTGCTAAGAGTCTTCCATGGCTAGAAACAGACACTAGTACTCTCAAGTTAGAGTGGTAAATGCCAATACCCAAGTTCTGAAGAAGAAAAAAACAGGAATGTAACAGAATAAAAAGTAATGTGGGATCTTTAACCCTGGAAGCAGTCCACTGGGAGAAATTAATCTAGTGCTCACTTAAAATTGATATTGTATATTTATAGTAACCCTTTGGCCTTGGACCTTCAATGATTGTTATTTTAGCTACCATACTAGCTTCTGGATTTGGTCATTTTCTAAACACACACATTTTTACAATATTTTCTAATTATATACTTAGAGTGAGTAAAGTTAGGAAATCCTCTCAAGTCAGATCTTTGAGGTGTTGTTTCTGGATATCAAGAACAGATGTACAGACCATCCCACTGAAAAGGGAAGAGAAACAACCTCTACGATGTACGTAGCAAGAAAAATATGCCACAGGCAAAGCTATACCAGTGCACTTTGCAATAAATTAATATTCTTTTTTTTTTTTTGAGACAGAGTTTCACTCTTGTTGCCCAGGCTAGAATGCAATGGTGTGATCTTGGCTCACCACGACCTCCCCTCCTGGGTGGTTCAAGCCATTCTCCTGCCTCAGCCTCCCGAGTAGGTCGGATTACAGGCATGTAGCACCATGCCTGGCTAATTTTATATTTTTAGTAAAGATGGGATTTCTCCATGTTGGTCAGGCTGGTATCAAACTCCTGACCTCAGGTGATCCGCCCGCCTTGGCCTCCCAAAGAGCTGGGATTACAGGTGAGAGCCATCACATCCAGCCTATATTCTGATTATTTTAAATGCCAGAACTGAATTGTCCAGATTCTATTTTTTTTTTTTTTTGAGATGGAGTTTTGCTCTTGTTGCCCAGGCTGGAGTGCAATGGTGTGATCTCAGCTCACTGCAACCTCTACCTCCCGGGTACAAGAGATTCTCCAGCCTCAGCCTCCTGAGTAGCTGGGATTACAGGCATGCGCCACCATGCCCAGCTAATTTTGTATTTTTAGTAGAGACAGGGTTTCACCATGTTGGCCAGGCTGGTCTCGAACTCTCAACCTCAGGTGATCTGCCTGCCTCAGCTTCCCAAAGTGCTGGGATTACAGGTATAAGCCACCGCGCCTGGCCTTGTCCAGAGTCTTGATTGCAGCTCTGTCACATGGTAATTGAGCTCTTAGGGTCTGGAGTAAAAATGCCAGAGCTCAAACCCCAGGCTTGTCACCTCCTAGCTATATGACCCTGGCCATGTTAACTTCTCTGGGCCTCAGTTTTCTCTTCTGTAAAGTGAACATAACAATAGTGACTACCTTATAGGCTACTGGAGATTAAATGAGAAGACACTGCATACATAATTTCTTAGTGACATTAGTTATACTGACTTATATCACATCAAAGTGTCTCTCAATGGCTATTTAAATGCTACTTCCAACTTAAGGTACTTTAAAAGCTGATGAACCAAAGTTTTAGGGTCAAATGTGGTTTAAATTTCAGCATAGCTATTTACTAGCTGACAGACCTTGAGTATGTGACTTCACCTTTCTGAGCCTGTTTCTGCTTCTGAAAGATAGGGGAAAAAAAACACTTATGGCTTCTTGTGAGAACTAAATTAGGTAAAATGAGGCAACTGTTAAAGGCTTGCTTCTTCTTAGGACCTTATTAGGTAACTGAAAATGGAAATGTACTTACAAGCAGCAAGCATCACTGGGCCTTGTCACACAGCAGGCAATCGCCTAATGGTAGTTAGCAACCATGTGTTTCCCTTCCCTTTGGAAACAAGCACTTAAAGAAATAACTGAACAGAAATCAGGATTTTACATCAAACTGGGATTCATAATGTTTGCTCAGAGGCCCCATGGAGAAGTGATGTCCTTGTAGACAGTGAGTGGACACAGTGCTTCCAAGGGTAAGATGCCTTCCTTCCCTGGGTGCAGGACCCCAGCCCCACCCTGCCCAGGCACCTTGGTGTACTGCTCCACTAGCTTCGTGAAGTAGTTGAAGAGGCTGTGCTGTGGGCGGAGAAAGTCAAACTGGTAGTTGCGCTGCTCTTTCTGCATCAGCTGGGTCAGAAACTGGCGCCCGTTCCTAGCCACAAACTGAGCTGTCAGCTTCACCACATCCAGGTCGAAGGCTGAGATGGAGGGGGGATCAGCAATGAACTCAAACTCAGGAGGAGGCTCTTTGGGCACGATGGTCTCTTGGATTACCTGGGCTTGGACCTAAGAGGCAAAGGGAGTATGAGGTGAGAGGCACAGGGGTGGACAGGCTCTAGAGGAGGGGAGGGGGCATGGGCACGCACCCCTCAGCAGGATGGCTGTGAACCTCTAGACTTCTGTTGACTAGGTATGCACCACTAGCACTCAGTGTGAGAGAATTCTAAATCACAAGAGCACTGAGTTCCCAGTCAACTATGGCCTCAACTCCATGACTGGCTCCAGTGAGAACCATGCCCCTCTGTATCTCTGCTGTACCTGCGTTGAAATAGAGAGGCAAAACTGGATGACAGAAGATCCAACAAAAATATAGCTTATTAAATCCCATCCAAGGCTGAGTGCGGTGGCTCACACCTGTAATCCCAGTACTTTGGGAGGCCGAGGCAGGCGAATCACCTGAGGTCAGGAGTTCAAGACCAACCAATATGGTGAAACCCTGGCTCTACTAAATACACAAAAATTAGCTGGGTGTGGTAGCAGGCACCTATAATCTCTGCTACTCAGGAGGCTGAGGCAGTTGAATTGCTTGAAACCGGGAGGCGGAGGTTGCAGTGAGCCAAGATCATGCCACTGCACTCCAGCCTGGGGTACAACAGCAAGACTTTGTCTCAAAAAAAAAAAAAAAATCCCATCCAAGTGGGATAGAAGTGCAGTAAGGCCTGCATGTGTGCAGAGAACTCCACTGTACAAAATGTTTCCATGACGTCCGCATGAAGCATGATGCAGACGGGTACTGTGAATCCTCTTTATGGATGAGGAAACAGAGGTAGCCTGAGGCCCTAGGAGTAGTACCTTGCAATGCAAGGTCTTAGAACCTGACTTCAGCCTCTTTATCCCACTGCAAAAGGAGGGGCTGTCTTTTCCACCATGGTTAAGGAGTGCAGAAAAGTGAAGGGAACAGCCCAGGTCTGGACAGGAGGAACAACATGTCAGCCTCTCTCTTCATTCATAACCCTAACAGTCCCTAGTGCTGGGCCTCAGCACAGGGAGGGTGGTATTAGGGGAGGCCAGATGGAGAGGTCCTGGGAAGAAGAGACGGAAGGGAAGGGACAGCACAGGCCACACTGCATCCTTCAGCACAACCAGGCAGGAAGTCTTTCACACATCATGGCACTGCCCTCACACCCTGAGCAAGGCCTGAAATAAATCCCACTTCCCCTGACTGTCAGATTCCTTTTACAGCCTCTGTGAAGAGTCAATGAGACAAGACTCCTGAAGTAAAGCGCAGAGCTTGACAAGCAGTGCTCGGGAAACACCAACTATCATCAGTACTTTGCTGTCTGGGCCTCAGCCTGCCTCTGTGAGATGGGGATGACAACCTCACTTCTCTCCCTGGGTGGCTGTGAGGTTTGGATAGCAGTTATTTGTGTACCCCCTCCCTATCCCTGCTTCCCTCTCGGCCCTGCGTAAGTGAGGCAGAGTGGGGCTGGGCTCCAAACCTTCTGGGGCAGCTGCTGCTGAGTGGCCTGCTGCTGCTGCTGCATGACCTTTGGGATGGCAGCTGATGGCTCCTGAGCCTTCCCCTCCTTGAACTCGCTGACCTTGTGGCGGTAGTAGGCATGGTAAGGGTCATTGGGGTTCAGAAAGTTGAACTTGGGGTTGTTGATCTCGTTCTGTCGGATCCTAGCTTCAAATTCAGGCCCGTTTCTGGAGGGAGAAAAAACAGGAAGAATTAACACCACACCCCTTGTGCCTGCTGAGATCCAGAACACTGCCCATTTGAACACCCTTCTTGCCACCACCCACTGCTCAAACCAGCCCAGCCCTCAGCATAGCAGACATCCTCCTCCAGCCTCCTGGCATTGGCGATCAGTGCCATCTGTCTCATTCAGCCCGAACCAGGCCACTTCTACCACAGGGTTTCCCTGAACTCAGTCATTCCTTAGCTCCTCTTCCAGTTCTGCCATTTCTAAAACCATTTAGGCTATTGCTCATTTCTTTTAATAAAGTTTATTTACTCAGAAAAATCTATTTAAAATGGAGGGTACATATTACTACTTAAAATTAAAAAAAAAAATCAGTACGCCTTTACCCACAAAAGGTAGTCAAAAGTGAATACAATGCAAATAAAGTAATATTGTCAAAGTTTAGCTCAAAGTTTGCTGAGACTAGTTCTCTTAGATCAAAGGAGCAGCAAGTGCTGGAGAGGTGTAAAAGGTACATGAGCACCAAACCTACGCTTTGTCCTTTGAGTAACGAGAAAGACTGAAAGACGTGAAAATTTAGATGATTTCAGCCTGGGCAACAAGGCAAGATCCTATCTCTACAAAAAAAATAACATAAAAAATAAATTAGCTGGGCATGGGGGCTGTGCCTGTATTCCCAGTTACTCAGGAGGCTGAGGTGGGAGGATCCCTTGTGCCCAGGAGTCTGAGGCTGCAGTGAGCTAGAACTGTCACTGTACTCCAGCCTGGTCAACAAAGTGAGACTCTGTCTTTAAGAAACAAAAACAAAAAACCAGATTATTTGGTTTAATGTCTTATCCAAGTACTGCCTAAAATCACCCAGTAATACTGGTAAGGCCCACACAGGAAACATGCACAGCAAGGACCCAGGCTCGCACAGCTGTATAAGGTACCTTCAGATGACAGGGGTGTGGTAAGATCAGCAGGGAGGCCTCCCACCACTGTCTGCATCTGGAATGGTTCCCCGGATATCCCCCATGTTCCCAGCAAGCCTTCAAAACCTCAGGATAATGAAAAAATATCCCTGTAATGATGTTTAGGGAACCCTGATTTTTAAAAAGTCCCAATGGTAATCCTTCAAAGTGCCATGCTTACGTACAGCACCTGTGTCAGTCAGAAAATACACAAATCTTAAAGACACGAGATAGGAACACATTCAAGTTTCAGGTTCACTACTGATGCACTCTTAACCAGAGCAAGTTACCAACTACTCACTGCTTCCATTTTCCCCATGTGTAAAAAGTAGCTAACACCAGTTTCCCTTTCTACCTTGAAATATTATTGAGGAGATGCCAAAGTCTTTTGTTTTGTTTTGCTTTAGAGACAGGATTTCACTCTGTCACCCAAGCTGGAGTGTGGTGGCACAATCTCAGCTCACTGTAACCTCTGACTCCTGGGCTCGAGGGATCCTCCCACCTCAGCCTCCTGAGTAGCTGGGACTACAGGCATGCACCACCATGCCTGGCTAATTTTTTTTATAGTTTTGTAGACGGGGTTTCGCCATGTTGCCCAGGCGGGTCCCGAACTCCTGAGCTCAAGCGATATGCCTGCCTTGGCCTTCCAAAGTGATAGATAACAGGCGTGAGCCACTGAACCTGGCCCTCAAAGTTTTCTCAAATCATACAGTGGCCAGCAAATGCAAGGGGCCAGGACGGGTTGTTCCATAAACACTTTAGATGATTTGAGTGTGAGATGTCTGTGGAGCTTTCCATTGCTCCTCTGGCCAGAACCTTGTACTCAGAGCTGCCCCAAACACATCAAGACATGGCCCTGGCATGTGGTGCCAGCCGGCTGGCTCTACTCGCTTCAGACTTTCGCATCCCTGCCCTATGAGTTTAAGCGGGGTTGGGAGCCTGGCACGGTGGCGCACACCTGCAGTCCCAGCTACTCAGAAGGCTGAGGCAGGAGGATCACTTCAGTCCAGAAGATAATATCCAAGCCTGGACAACAAAACAAAACTCCATCTCTAAAAAAAAATTTTTAATTTAAGAGAGACACAGGAGACATGGTGCAGGCAGTGCTGTGCCCCAGATCAGGCACCACAGCAATGTGTGCCACACTAGTGATCAACACCCAGCCTGGCTCCTCAGCAAGTCCTGGTCATACCCTGCAGTGTGACCATGAGGTCTCAATTTGACAGTGCATTAGTCGAAATGGAACCTCATGCTTTGGGAAAAAAAATTCTCCCCCTTCCTTGAATAATGCAAACCACAAATAAGAATGAAGGTGAAAGCACGCTTAAATCCTGCTAAACTAGACCACTACACCCAGCAAATGCCTTGGGCAGACAAAGGGCTCCTAGAAAAAGGGGCTCTGGTCATCTCCTGTATCACTGCCTAAGCCATAACTTCACCCCATCTGGGAACAATCTGAAAGATACAACAATGAGAAGGTTCATTCCAAGCTATTCTGTCACTTTAAATTATCTAACGTTAATTTTAGAATCATAAACTCTCTACCACAAGGAATAGATTTCAACAGAAAAAGACATGATTCTGACTCAACCCAGCTGGTGGGACTTTTTAAGGGTAATTTCCACTTCAGTTTCTTTCTTTTTTTTTTTTTTTGAGACGGAGTTTCGCTCTTGTTACCCAGGCTGGAGTGCAATGGCACGATCTCGGCTCACCGCAACCTCCGCCTCCTGGGTTCAGGCAATTCTCCTGCCTCAGCCTCCTGAGTAGCTGGGATTACTGGCATGCGCCACCATGCCCAGCTAATTTTTTGTATTTTTAGTAGAGACGGGGTTTCACCATGTTGACCAGGATGGTCTCGATCTCTTGACCTCGTGATCCACCCGCCTCAGCCTCCCAAAGTGCTGGGATTACAGGCGTGAGCCACCGTGCCCGGTCTCCACTTCAGTTTCTTGACAGGAACATGCAGGAAATGATAAGCCTAACCTAGTGAAAAAACTCCTTTCGGAAAACGGCTCAGTTGTGGATTTCTACTGCATGCTCCATAAATATATGTGAACTCAGGAGAAGTGAAGCACAGAGTTTTGCATGCCTGCTTTAACTCAGATACTGGTCTGTCTCTTCATTGCAACATAAACGATAAGGTCACAGATTTTATTTATGTATTATTATTTTTGAGATGGAGTCTTGCTCTGTCGCTCAGGCTATAATGCAGTGGTATGATATCAGCTCACTGCAACCTCTGCCTCTTGGGTTCAAGTGATTCTCCTGCCTCAGCCTCTTGAGTAGTTGGGATTACAGGCATGCATCACCACACCTGGCTAATTTTTGTATTTTTAGTAGAGATGAGGTTTCACCATGTTGGCCAGGCTGATCTCGAACTCCTGACCTCAGGTGATCTGCCTGCCTCAGTTTCCCAAAGTGCTGGAAAATCTGTGAGCCAACACCCAGCTCACAGATTTTAGAAATGTCTACAAAAGCAATCACCATAGCTAAAAACCAATCTAGGATGTGCATGGTTTTGGTATTTTTTTGTTTTGTTTTCAGATTGGGTCTTGCTCTATCACCCAGGCTGGAGTACACTGGCATGATCGTAACCTTGACCTCTCAGGCTCAAGTGATTCTCCCGAGCAGCTAGAACTACAGATATGCACCACCATGCCCGACTAATTTTTTAAATTTTTTTGTAGAGAAGGGGGTCTCACTATGTTGCCTAGGCTGGTCTCCAAGGCCTGGGTTCAAGTGATCCTCCCACCCTAGGCTCCCAAAGTGTTGGGATTACAGGTGTGAGCCACCTCACCTGGTCATATTTATTTATCTATTTATTTATTTTTTGGAGACAGAGTTTCTCTCTTGTTGCCCAGACTGGAGTGCAATGGCATGATCTCAACTCACTGCAACCTCTGCCTCCCGGCCTCCCAAGTAGCTGAGATTAAAGGCACACGCCACCACACTCAGCTAATTTTGTACTTTTAGTAGAGACGGGTTTCTCCATGTTGGTCAGGCTGATCTTGAACTCAGGTGATCCGCCCGCCTCGGCCTTGCAAAGTGCTGGGATTACAGGTGTGAGCCACTGTACCTGGCTGGTCACAATTATTGATTGATTGATTCCTTTTTTTTTTTTTTTTAACCTGGTTCCCAGTCCTGCTCCTGCCTCACATATATTTATTTTTAAGGGAACTTGGATGCACTCTTATTTCTTCAGCAGCCAAAAATGGCACAAAATTAGAAAGCTACTTGGCAAAATGTTTAAGAAATCTTTTAAGGACGCTCTTTCAGCCAGTAATGAGCCAAACAGAATTTTCTTCTAAGGAAACAATCTAAAAGGGAAAGAAAATATTCAGCGATTTCCTCACAGCTTCATTTGCCAAAATGAAATGTTGGGAACAGGCTAGGTGTAGTGGTCATGCCTGTAATCGCAGCAATTTGGGTGGCCAAGGCATGAGGATCACTTGAGGCCAGGAGTTAAAGACCAACCTGAGCAACACAGAAAGACCCCATCTTTACAAAAAGTAAAAAAATAAATTAGCTGAGTGTGGTGGCAGGAACACAGAGTGGAATGTAAAAGTATCTCTGCTAGTATTACAAGGATTTAAAAAAGGATGTCAAGGACAGAAGGAAACAGAAAAATGTGACAACAGCCGGCAGAAACTATTCTGGTAATGAGAATATGGTGATTCTTAACGCAGCACCTCTTTTCTGTATATTCTGCTCTTAAAATATCAGGAGAAAAGGGGAAGCATGAACATTGCTAAGAGCCATTAAACATTTATCTTAAACACACACCATTTAAATCTGACATGACCCAATCACCATCATCATCATAATGTTCAATCAAGCACAGAGCAGCTTTCAACCTAATACCCAGGTTAATCAAAGCCCCTGAAATGAGATGAATCTGCAGATTTGAGACAGTGAAAGTCTAAGCAAAGTAGGCTGGGTGCAGTGGTTCATGCCTGTAATCCCAGGACTCTGGGAGGCCAAGGCAGGCGGATCACAAGGTCAAGAGATTGAGACCATCCAGGCTAATATGGTGAAACCCCGTCTCTACTAAAAATACAAAAATTAGCCAGGTGTGTGGCGCGTGCCTATAATCTCAGCTACTTGGGAGGCTGAGGCAGGAGAATCGCTTGAACCCGGGAGGTAGAGATTGCAGTGAGCCAAGATCACACCACTGCACTCCAGCCTGGTGACAGAGCAAGACTCCGTCTCAAAAAAAAAAAAAAGGGCAAGAAGGTCTAACCAAAGTAATCTTTATTGATCTTTATGTTTAATTTCATCAGATTGGGAAAGGAACACCGTTAAATGATTACACTGACTGAGGCACTGCCTCAGGGGAGTGACATGGGTCCCTGGAGAGCACACGCTCTGACTGAGCCTGCTTCCACACACGAAGGAGCTATCCAGAAATCCAGATTGATTTTGAAATCTCATTTTTACTTGTTCTGGTTTTTTTGAGACAGGGTTTCACCGTCGCCCAGGCTGGAGTGCATGGCTCACTACAGCCTCAACTTCTTGGGCTCAACTGATCCTCTTGCCTTAGCGTTCTGAGTAG
This sequence comes from Aotus nancymaae, assembly GCF_030222135.1. Lineage (NCBI taxonomy): Eukaryota > Metazoa > Chordata > Mammalia > Primates > Aotidae > Aotus > Aotus nancymaae. The sequence goes on from NW_026988491.1 coordinate 5,240,407, forward strand.
CTAGGACCAGAGGCCCACGCCACCACAGCCAAACAACTTCTTATTTTTTGTAGACAGGGTCTCGCTATGTTGCCCAGGCTGGTCTTAAACTCCTGGGGCTCAAGTGATCTTCCCACCTTAGCCTCCCAAAGTGCTAAGATTAAGCGAAGAGCCACAGCACCTGGTGTCCTCATTTTTAAATAGTGGCAACAAATTTGAATTTTGAAAAAATTACTGTGAGGACAAGCAAAACATCTGTAGGCTGGACATGACCTGAGGGCTGACAAAGGAACACCTTAAATACCCTAGAGGACGTATTGACCTTTGGAGTCAAGGGGCCATCAAAAAAATTCCATCTAAGGACGTGAGTGTAAGTACAGTGGGGAGAGACAGGAGGAACTCGGAGCAATTCCCATTCCATCTGAGAAGACAGCTAGCACCAGCATACGGTCCCATAACCTCGCTTCTGTCTCACAGCAAACAACTCTGAGATGCCATTTTGTTCCATTTTGCAGATGGGTCATTTAAGGCTCTTGGAATGTGGTCTTTGCACACATTCCCCTTTTTAATCTTCCTCAGGCCAGCAGCTCAGGCAAAGACGCACACCATCTGTGACGAAGTAGCTCTCCAGGCATTTCCTCAGGCCAGTTTTGGAAGCAGAGGCTCCTGGTGACCGTGGGGCTAAGTGTGACTCTCACTTTGGCCATCGCTGTGCTGTGACCAGTCCTGCCTACTGTCCAACCCACTGCCATGTTGTGGTTTTTTATGAATTAAAAGGCCCAAGCCAATGCCCCTTTAAAAACTCTTGTGCTGATTCAGCGCTGAAACCTCTTCATGCTGAAACCCACCTCTGACCCACCCAAGTAGCTCCGTTACCTGGCCACAAAGCTGGCAGTCTTGTCAACAATATTTCTGACCTCTGGAGGGGGGTAAATAATCCCCACAACTGGTTTAGAAGGTGCAGAATCCTCCTTTGAAGATGCTTCTTCTTCTATGGGCTGTGAAAACAGGAAAAGAAAGAAGGTTTTCAAGTCCCTGGTTCGGCACAGGTTCTCCACGTGAAACTCCTCTAGGACATCATTCAGGGTAGACTTTCACTCAGACTTCCCTCTAGTTAGGACCCTCTGCTTCAGAAAAGCAGTTAAGTTCACTGCACCTGCAAGGGATGCTCCTGGGGACCCGGGGAAAAGAGTAGCTTCCCTGGCTCTTCTCTAGCTGGACTGTCTCAGTGAGACCAGGAACCTGCATTTTTACCAAATGCCCAAGTGATTCAGATGCAGGGACTCTGACTACATCCTGAGAAACCACTGCAGAATCCAGGCCTTGTCTGTAACTCTGCACCCAGCGCTGGGCTTGGCATGGAATTTTTAATGATTGTTTGCTGAATAAAGAAATGGAAAATTATTTGCTGACAGCTTCTTCTGCCCTGAATGTCCTCTCTCTCTGCCTCTGTTCCACATCTTAACCACTATTCAATGCTCAAGTGTTTTGTGAACTTCCACTGAAATGCTCAGCATAAACTATTCCATAAGTTCCAGTATTTTCTCCAGCAGCTTCTTCCCCTTAGTAAACAAAGGGTCAAGTCTCTTATCTTAGAAAAATGAAGTTTCTCCTCTACCTTCAGGTTCCTTTCTGCCACTGCCTTCTCCCACCCCTTCCTCTGGCAACTAAACATCCTGAGTTGTCTTCAGTCTTGCTAGTCTCACTTCCTCACCTGCCATTTGGTCCCCATTCATTTTAAGTGCTCTTGACAAAGTCAAAAACAACTGCTCACAGTCATCCACCGCCATTATCTGGGCATGAATGGTGACCACTCCTTCACAAAACTCTCAACTCCCAGGCCCCGTTCTTACCTTCTTCCCTTCTTGCTCATCATTCCATTCGAGTTTCCTTCCTGGTCCCCGGTTCACCTCCTGCTCTATAAAGTTGGTGATTCCCACCCCCCCGGCCCCGCCCAATTCTGTTCTTGGTTCTCTTCTCAGTTTTCAGTGTCTTCCACTTCCCCTACTGCCTCTAGGCTAAACAATCTGGCCCAAATTAATGTCCCAGAACACTCCTGTGTACCGAACAGCTTTGGGTCCAGCTGACTCCTGGGCACTGTCGTCTCTAACCTCTTTCCTCAGGAGTAGCTACCCAGTCATCCACGATAGAAAGCTGGGGCTCCTCTCTCTTCCTCAGCTTCCACACTCAATGATAATAACATTTATAAGCTGGGCACAATGGCTTGCACCTATAATCCCACTGACTCAGGAGGCTGAGGTAGGAGGATTGCTTGAGCCCAGGAATCTGAGGTCGCAGTAAGCTATGACCACACCATTACATTCCAGTCTAAGCGACAAAATGACACCCCGTCTCTTAATAAAACAATTTTAACCGGGTGCGGTGGCTCATGCCTATAATCCCAGCACTTTGGGAGGCCAAGGCAGGCGGATCACGAGGTCAGGAGTTCAAGATCAGCCTGGCCAACATGGTGAAACCCCATCTCTACTAAAAATGCAAAAATTAGCTGGGTGTGATGGCAGGCACCTGTAGTCCCAGCTACTCAGGAGGCTGGGGCAGGAGAATCGCTTGAACCTGGGAGGTGGAGGTTGCAGTGAGCCAAAATCATGCCACTGTACTCCACCCTGGGTGACAGAGCAAGACTCCATCTCAAAATAAAAAAAAATAAAAATAAAACAATTTTTTATCAAGCAGAGTAGATCCCAGGTATTATTCCCAAGTACTTTAAATATATTAACTCTTATAGACCTTATAAGAAGCCTATGAGATTAAGTATTCTTTTTTTTTTTTTTTGAGACAGTCTTGCTGTCACCCAGGCTGGAGTAGAGTGCCATGATCTTGGCTCACTGCAGCTTCTGCTTCCTGGGTTCAAGCAATTCTCTCCCGAATAGCTGGGATTACAAACGTGCACCATCAAACATGGCTAATTTTTTATTTTTAGTAGAGACAGAGTTTTGCCATGTTGGCCAAGCTGGTCTCAAACTCCTGAACTCAAGTGATCTGACTGCCTCAGCCTCCTGAAGTGCTGGAATTACAGATGTGAGCCACCGGACTGGGCCAAGTACTCTTAATATCTTCCCATTACAGATGACAGAACTGAGAGACAGAGAGCTTATGTCCAACTGGCAGAACCAGGATTCTAACATATCACTCTGGCTGGAGAACCTGCTCACCGCCCTCTGCCCCAGTCTAGACCAGGCCTTCAGCCTCTTTTGAATAGTGTGACTGACCTCCATCCTCCTAGTGATTCTCCACGTGTCTGCCTACCTGGATTTCTGAAACACGAATGTCACTATCTGGCTTAAAACCCTCCCTTTTCTAATCATGGATGAATTTTCTGACTAGAAAAAAAAACCAACCCTCTTTTCTTCCCATTGTCTACAAAGAAAAGTTCAAATCCTAAGTAAGAATCGCATCTCCTGCCACCACTCTCCTAAGTCTATCCTTCAACACTTCTTCATTTACTCTTCACTAGACACATAGTTTGATTCTTACCTCAGTATCCTCCTTGTGCATATTATCTGGCCATTACCTTATTTTTCCCCAATGCCTGGAAAAATTCCAGGGACACATAGGCACTTAAATATCTGTGGAAAAGGCATGGCTTCTTGTCATGTCCCCCCCTTATTCTGAACCCAAAGCGGTGATCAGCATATGTGCTCAATAAATATGTGCTGGATGAATAAAGGATGCTATTTCCCTTCCCTAGTCACCTACCTGACGAACTCCTACTCCTTCTTCTTTTTTTTTTTTTTTTTTGAGAGGGAGAAGCCTCACTCTGTCACCCATGCTGGAGTACAGTGGTGCGACCTCGGCTCACTGCAACCTCCGCCTCCCAGGCTCAAGCAAGTCTCCTGCCCTAGCCGCCCGAGTAGCTGGGACTACAGGTTCGCGCCACCACGCCGGGCTAATTTTTGTATTTTTAGTAGAGATGGGTTTTCACTTTATTGATCAGGCTGGTCTTGAACTCCTGATCTCGTGATTCACCCGCCTTGACCTTCCAAAGCCACGGCGCCTGGCCTATTCCTTCTTCTAAAAGAAGGAATTTACCTCTCACTCCTATGGGCTTCCCCACCTTAATATTCCTTCTACCCCAGCAAGCAATGTTGATTAGATTTGTAGCTGAAACTTCTATCACAGGGCATATCACGCCATACTACAATGGTTTATGCACATTTGAGATTGGAGAGCTTTATTAAGGGAGGACGGTCATCGGGAGGACAAAAAACATTTGGTGAGCATTCTCTCATGTCTGCCTTCCCGTTAGCCTGTGAGCTCCCTAGACAGGATTGTGCCCCATTCATTCCGGTAAACGTGGGAGCCTGGTATAGTGTCTGGCTTCGGACAGACACCGAAACAGATTCTGAGAATTAACATCCAAAGACGTACCGTGCAGGCTGAGAAATTAGGCATTAGTGGCAAAGGCTGCGGCCAGTGGCCCCAACTGCCACAGAAGATCAGAGGATCTTCTCAGAGGATCAAATGACCACTGCCTCTCACACTTTAATCAATCACCTTAGGATTTTGTTCAAATGTAGATTCCTATTTAAAAGGTCTAGGGAGGAGACTCCGCTTTTCTAAGAAGCTCCACGCTCGTGCCGATACTGCGGATCCGCGGACCACTTTGGAGAACCCTGTTCAGGGCGGTTCCTTTCGCTACCAGAACGGCACCGTAGCGCGGGAAGCGCGCAAAGCGTGCAGCCTCCTGGGGCTTGCAGTCCCTCCAAGCCGTTCATAGCGGCCGCTTATTCCTACGCGAGTGAGGAGCACCCAGGCCCACGCTCGGGCTGCAGGCTGAGGTGCTGGGGGAGAAGTACCTGTTTAGGCTCGGTGGCCACCGGCGGCGGCGGAGGCACCGCCTGCACGGGTCCGGCCGGCATTACTGCGACGCTCAGGGCTGCCAGTCCGCCTCGGTGTCGGTGAGGAGTGCCGCCTCAAGGCAGCCTCCCCGCTCGGACAGTACGACGAGCTCGCAAGATGGCGGCTACCGAGCGAGTTGTGACCGCGAAGGTGAGACTGACGCACTTCCGGGACCTCCCCCTCGCCGTGGCGCGCTTCCCGTCCCTCCTTGCGAGCACTGCCGCTTTCGACGCCGTTGCCAAGGCGACGGCCTGGGCCGGGCTAGGGCTTTCTGGGGATCCCAGGTGCCGCAGGCACGCTGGGTACAATTTCGGGAGCCGACCAGACACAGAGGCTAAAGCTGCTAAGCTGAAGGCAGGTGAGATGTTCTGCATCACCCGCCGGACCCCCGCTGCACTCACCTCGCGGTTCCTTTACTCCACAGGGCAGTGCCTCGCTCCCTTCGACCCCGCCTCCCAAGAGCCCAGCTCCCTCCCATTGGCCTTATTTAGGAAAGCCCGGGTTCCCTCAGGCTCGCCGCCTCAGAGCCCCATTTCCTTACTCCCATATTCCCCTTTCATTTCACATCCTCCAAGCCCCTCTTCCGAATCCTACCTCCTTAATTCCCTTTTCCCATGGGTCTGCCTTTTCTTGCTTCCACCCTCTGCCTTTCGTAGTCCCGCCCTTCAGCCCCCCTGGGGCCTCCCTCTCAAATCGAGGCTGCTACTTTTACTTTTTTTCTGAGACGGGGTCTGGCTCTGTCGTCCAAGCTGGAGTGCACTGGCTCAATCTCGGCTCACTGCAACCTCTGCCTTCCGAGTTCAAGCTATTCTTCTGCCTCAGCCTCCCAAGTAGCCAGGACTACAGGCGCCCACCACACCCGGCTAATTTTTTTGTATTTTTAGTAGAGACGGGGTTTCACCATGTTGGTCAGGCTGGTATCGAACTCCTGACCTCAAATAATCCGCCCGCCTCGGTCTCCCAAAGAGCCGGGATTACAGGCGTGAGCCACTGCTCTCGGCCGGTTTTAAAAATTTTTTTGGGCCGGGCGCGGTGGCTCACTCCTGTAATCCCAGCAGTTTGGGAGGCCGAGGCGGGTGGATCACGAGGTCAAGAGATCGAGACCGTCCTGGTCAACATGGTGAAACCCCATCTCTACTAAAAAAAAAATAATAATAATACAAAAAATTAGCTGGGCATGGTGGCGCGTGCCTGTAATCCCAGCTACTCAGGAGGCTGAGGCAGGAGAATTGCCTGAACCCAGGAGGCGGAGGTTGCCATGAGCTGAGATCGCGCCATTGCACTCCATCTTGGGTAACAAGAGCGAAACTCCGTCTCAAAAAAAAAAAAATTTTTTTTGTAGGGACATGGGAGGACGTCTACCTACGTTGCTCAGGCCGATCTCAAACTCCTGGGCTCAAGCGGTCCTCCCGCCTTGGCCTCCCGAAGTGCTGGGATTACAGGCGTGAGCCGCCACCGCAGGGCTGCTGCTTTAGGCTTCACCCCTCACTCTCACAGGTGCGGCCCTGCAAGCTACCCTCACTCCCCAGAGGCCTACCTGGCATCCTGCCGGCTTCTCACCCTTTCCTGAGATTCCCCTCTCTCCTTCCTCCCCTCAGCTCCGGAAAGCGGGGACCTGGCTCTGAACCTGTGCCTGGACTTCACTTTCCTCACCTGTGAAATGAGGGAGTGATAGGAAAGGTTGCTCTTTCAAGCCTTCCCCCTCCCCCACACACCATAGCTGTATGTCACTGTTTTTTTTTATTGAGATGGAGTCTCGCTCTGTTGCCCAGGCTGGAGTGCAGTGGCACAATCACTGCTCACTGCAACCTCCACTTCCCGAGTTCAAGTGATTCTCCTGTCTCAGCCTCCCCGGTAGCTGAGATTACAGGCGCCCACCACCACACCCAGCTAATTTGTGTATTTTTAGTAGAGACAGGGTTTCACCATATTGGCCAGGCTGGTCTCGAACTCCTGACCTTATGGTCCACCCACCTTGGCCTCAAAAAGTGCTGGGATTACAGATGTGAACCACTGTGCCCGGCCTCAATGTTGTTAATAATGTAGAATAATGGTAGTTAGGATGTATTGGTCACTTACTATGAGCCAATACACTTCATGTAGTGCATTTATTCTTTATAGCAATATATTTACAAATGAGGAGAGTGAAGTTTGGAGTTGGTAGAGTAGGAATGCAAGTTCAAGCCGGGCTTCTTACTCTACTAGTGCAGTTACTCTTTTGTCCTCACTCAGTCCCTTCAGTGTCCCCAGGGATCCAGGCAATTAACAGTGTCATATTTGAGACTGACATTTGCCACATAGCTGGTTTTAGAGTTCCCCGTGTTTTCATGGTGGTGACTTTGAATCTCAGCAGGCCCCCTGGCTGGGAAGTAGGCATAATCTTTCAGTAGGGGTAGGGTACTAGTTCTGAGAGAGAGAAGGCGCTTGAATGTTGAACGGAAGTGTAGGAAAGGCTCCTCTCTTCTCTGGGAGTCAAAAGTCCATCTTGAGCCCCAGGAAACAGGAGAGACAGAGTTAGCTGCTGCTCCTCAGTACGAACTCAATTACTGCTGTCACCTGTGTGGTCATGGCGACAGTGCAGTACTTGAGTCTTCCACTGAAGACCCAGGAATTACAGAGATTGCTCATGTCTTCACGTGACACGCACATAAGTACTTCTTCTTTTTTTTTTTTTTGAGATGGAGGTTTGCTCTTCTTGCCCAGGATGGAGTGCAATGATGCAATCTTGGCTCACTGCAACCTTCGCCTCCCAGGTTCAAGCGATTCTCTTGCCTCAGCCTCCCTAGTAGCTGGGATTACAGGCATGCGCCACCATGCCCAGCTAATTTTTTCTTTTGTATTTTTAGTACAGACAGGGTTTTGCGATGTTGGTCAGGCTGGTCTTGAACTCCCGACCTCAGGTGATCCACCCACTTTGGTCTCCCAAAGTGCTGGGATAACTGGCGTGAGCCACCGCACCCAGCATGTAAGTACTTATACCATGTTTATATCTGCGTGACCTCAATTTTGAGAAGAAACAATGTAAGGTAATTTACTGCTAGTTATCTGAACCAAAATCTAGTGGGAGTTGGTATCCAAGATGGCCTCATATGGTGGCTGTAGTTATTTGAAGATGAGCAGATCAGTGTTTCCTGGTGCCTTCACAAGCAAGCTTATGAATTCAGGTGCTTTGCCACCTGAATACACTTCCTCCCAGGTTGGGGCTTCTTGATTGCTTTATTTCCTTCATGCCCATTCCAGGAAGGAAACCCAGAATACATGCCTATGTTATTTTCCCTTTGTTTCTGCCTCCCTCCTTGGAGACATAAAATCTCTTGGGCAGCAATAGCTCATGAGAGGCAGTTGCCAAGATAACAGGAGCGCAGGATGTGGGCATGTGTGTTGTGAGTGTCATGGGGCAGACACATATCACTTGGGTGATATCCCACGGGTGAAACTGGCACACACAAGCTTACCCCTTGCAGAGACCCTCAGATGTCATTGGTAGTTCCTGGAGGACAGGGCTGCTTGTGCCCTGCTGTGTTCCTGGTCTTGACACAGTGCCTCCTGGCATGGAGCAGATGCTCAGTCCTCATTTGCTGAATGCACACACAGCATCTGACCCTCTGCGCCATCCAGTACAATAGCTACCAGCCGACGTGGCTTTTGAACTTTGAAATAGTTAGTAGGGGAGAAAAAGTAATATCTTTTCCTCACCCATCACAGGTTTAATAAAAAACAGATTAAGGTGGCTCACGCCTATAATCTCAGCACTTTGAGAGGCCAAGGCTGGAGGATCACTTGAGGCCAGGAGGCCAAGACCAGCCTGGGCAACACAGCAAGTCTCTGTCTTTACAAAAAATAAAAAAAATTAGCCAGGTATGGTGGCACCCACCTGTAGTCCTACCTACTCAGAAGGCTGAGGTGGGAGGATCACTTGAGCCCAGGAGTTTGAAGTTACAGTGAGCTATGATAGCACCACTGCACTCCAGCCTGAGCAACAAAGTGATACCCTGACTCTAATAAATAAATAAGTGAAATGAAATTTAAAAACAGATTAACAAGAGAAAAGGATACAAATTTATTTAATAAAAGTTTTTCCTGACATGGAAGCCTTCAGAAATGAAAACCCAAAGAAACAAGGAGATCTGTGTTTTTTGGGTTTTTGTTTTGTTTTGTTTTTTTGAGACAGAGTCTTGCTCTGTACCCCATGCTGCAGTATAGTGGTGCGATCGGCTCACTGTAACCTCCGCTTCCCGGGTCCTGGTTCAAGCAATTCTTCAGCCTCAGCCTGCTGAGTAGCTGGGATTACAGGCGTGCACCACCATGCCCAGCTAATTTTTGTATTTTTAGTAGAGACGAGGTTTCACCATGTTGGCCAGGCTGGTCTTGAACCCCTGACCTAGTGATCCTCCTGTCTCATCCTGTGCTGGGATTACAGGCGTGAGCGACCGCGCCTGGCCTGGAGATCTGTGTTTTCATGGATAGTCATTCAGAATTATGATTGGTGGACCAAAAGGTATGATCTGGCCAGGTACGGTGGCTCACGCCTGTAATCCCAGCACTTTGGGAGGCCAATTCAACATCTGAGGTCAGGAGTTGGAGACCAGCTTGGCCAATATGGTGAAACCCCGTCTCTACTAAAAATACAAAAATTAGCTGGCCGTGGTGGTGTGTACCTGTAGTCCCAGCTACTTGGGACTACAGGAGTAGTCTGACAAGAGAATTGCTTGAACCCAGGAGGCAGAGGTTATAGTGAGCCAAACAGGAGAATTACTTAAACCCAGGAGGTGGAGATTGCAGTGAGCTGAGATTGCACCACTGCATTCCAGCCTGGGTGACGGTGTGAGACTCTGTCTCAAAGTAAAAAAAGAAAAGATACGATCTGATAGTAATAAATGAGGGAGGAAATGGATTTAGCAAGGGCTGTTTTCTCAGATTCTTCTTGGTATCCCTGTATGACATTTCTTCCCATCTGGGTATAGGGCAGGACACCTGTCACATGAGGGTCTTCAGGGGAGAAGGAAGGGAGAGGTCACAGACTGACCTTCCTGGTGGCCTGCTTTAGGGAAGCAGGATGAGGGGAAGATGAGAGTGGCCTTCCTGCTTCTGCAGTTTTTTGCATTTCCAAGGTGCCATATTTTGGGGTACCATTTCCTGTAGCCCATCAGTGGCTAATAGAAATACCTAAAATCCCATGTGTGGCTTGTGTTATATTTCTCCTGGACACTGCTACTTTGGAAGTAGCATGGCCTGAGGACAGAGCAGAGATTGTGGACTCAGAATCTCAGCTTTCTGAGTGACCTCGGGCAAGCTCCCTAACTTTTCAGAGCCTCAGTTTCCTCCTCTGTAGAAATGAGGGAGATTGAGGGAAGTGGTACACAGTAGGTTCTTCAGTCAAAGCCAGCACTATTGAAGAACACCCTCTGCTCAGGCTGGAGGCAGGCAGGTGTCTGGAGGTGGCTTTTCTTCCGCAGGCCACAGGGAGTACTGAGGCATTGTGGCCAGCATGACGTGATCCAGTAGAGTTTAGTCCAGGTCTCTGGAGCTGAAGGTTTTCAGATTGGAGAGGGTAGGCCTCTGACCCAGCTGGAACCTGCTGCAGTGGTCTAGGCAGGAGATAACAGTGGCCTGGTGTGGCCCAACACTCCCCATCACGCTGTAGCTGTAACTCTCTATTTCGTTGTGTGTGCCCTGTTCCAGGATTCACTCTGGGAGGAAAGGACAGCAGGCATATTCTTGTCCATAGCTGAATGCACCCAGCCTTTAGCACGGGACCTGACATATATAAGCCCTCAGGAAGGACTTGTGGAGTGATGGACTCTGCAGTATGTGCTCGGGGTAGGGGGACTGAGAAGCTGGTGAGGCCACTCAGAACCAGGTCCGAAAGGCCTTGTCACCTGGGGCTGGGAAACAGACTTCTCCCAGGGTCTGGGGTAGACTTTCAGCTTACCCAGGGTTTCAGGGAGTTTCCTCCAGCAGCAGCCACATGGCTCTGGCTGGCAGGGCTCCTCTCTGCTCGCCCTAGGAGCTGTGAGGATGGCGCACCTGCTGGGCAGCCAGGCCTGCATGGACAGCCTGCGCAAGGACCTCACCGACCTGCAGGGTGCCATCGTAGACGTCTTCTCCCACGCTGGGCCCGTGCGCTTCCCCTCCTGGAAGTTCCCTGATCGTGTGGCCTGTGACCTTGACATGGTGGCCCTGCTGGAGCACTATGACCATGTTCCGGGTGACCCCGAGTTCACACAGCTGTCCCATGCTGTGCTGCTAGAGCTGGTCATCGACAGGTGAGGGCCTTGACCAAACCTGGTCATCTCAGGATGCCGGTACCTGCCCCTGAAACCAGTGGCAGCTGCGGAAGCCCCTCCAGAGGCAGGGGTGATGTTGGTAACACAGTCACCATTGAGTACCTGTCGGAGCCACATCGGCTTCGGACTTTCAAAGTGGTCTCACCTTTTATCCTGTGTCTTGTGTTGTGTGCTGTGCTATGCCGTGTTAGGCTAGCCTAGCCTGTCCACCTGAGGCAGTTGATTTCTACTCCATTGGTCTCTCTGACCTGGGCCTCTCAGCCACTCCCAGCTGCCTCCTCAGGGTTTCTGTGTCCGGGACACCATAGTTGCTTCTCAGAGTTTCCATCCCAGGCTCTCTTTCCTGTTGTCCTGTGGGTTGTGCTGTTCCCTCTGCATATCACAAGGCCAGACACAGGATGCGTTTTTCCAAATCATAATCCTCTGGGAAGAGCCTTGTGGATTCTCCTGCAGCCCCATCACTTCTAAAGTTAACATGGTTGGCCGGGCACGGTGGCTCATGCCTGTAATGTCAGCCCTTTGGGAGGCCAAGGCAGCCAGATCACTTGAGGTCAGGAGTTCAAGATCACCCTGGCCAACATAGTGAAACCTTGTCTCTACTAAAAATACAAAAATTAGCTGGGCATGGTGGTGCGTGCCTGTAATTCCAGCTACTCAGGAGGCTGAGGCATGAGAATCACTTGAACATGGGAGGCAGAGGTTTCAGTGAGCTATCACACCAGTGCACTCCAGCCTGGGTAATGGAGTAAGATTCTGTCTCAAAAAAAAACACAACAAACAAAAAAAATGACATGGTGTGTTGGGCATGGTGGCCAACACCTGTAATCCCAGCATTTTTAGGAGGCTGATTGGGAGGATCATTTGAGAGTTCGAGGCTAGCCTGGGCAACAAAGGGAGACCCCATCACTACAAAAATATTTTTAAAATTAGCTGGGTGTGTTGGTGCATGCCTTTTTTTTTTTTTTTTTTTTTTTTGAGACAGAGTTTTACTCTTGTTGCCCAGGCTAGAGTGCAGTGGCACGAACTTGGCTCACTGCAACCTTTGCCCCCTGGGTTCAAGAGATTTTCCTGCCTCAGCCTCCCCAGTAGTTGGGATTACAGGTGCCTGCCACCACTCCTGGCTAATTTTTTGTATTTTTAGTAGTAACAGGGTTACACCATGTTGACCAGGCTGGTCTTGAACTCCTGACCTCAGGTGATCCACCCACCTTGGCCTCCCAGAGTGCTGGGATTACAGGCGTGAACCACTGTGCCCAGCCAATGTGTGCCTGTTGTCCCAGCCACTTGGGAAGCTACTAAAAATATAAAAATGAGCCAGGCATGGTGGTACATGCCTGTAGTCCCAGCTACTCAGGAGGCTGAGGCAGGAGAATTGCTTGAACCCAGGAGACGGAGGTTGCGGTGAGCCGAGATCGCGCCATTGCACTCCAGCCTGGGCAACAAAGCAAGACTCTGTCTCAAAAAATAAAAATAAAAAATAAAAAAACCCAACATAAAACCAACCTTAAAGCCATGAAGGCCAGACAGGTGACAGAGAATGTGAGAGGGACTTCAGTCTTCAGTGGTTTCAGGATGACCTGCTCAGGGACAGAGAAGCCACTCTGAGGCCTGGAGGAGCCCTTGGTACAAAAGTACCATCTGTAACCTCTGAGTGCCTGAATGATGAGCACAGAACACACCTCCTTTCCTCCATGACTTTATGCATTACACTGTCCCTCTGCTAGGAATGCCCTGCCCATCTGTCATGGCTAGGTTTACCCACCCCTTTCTCTGTGAAGCTGTTGCTGACATGCCCTCTGCCCTGCCTGACCCCTCTGCCTACCTCTGCCTGAGTTAAAGTCTCCTCTGGGCTCCTGTGTGTATAAATAACTCCTGGCAGAGGCTGCTGGGTGAGACCTAGACCAGCCTGTGAACCTGGAGTCTGGGGCCCTGGCCTCTACCACATGGTGTAGCACTGAGCTGCTCAGTTCATGGCAGGGATGGGATCACTGCTAAGGCTGCATACAGCAGCACCGCAGTCTCCCACTGCTAGGGTCAGTCGGTCTGGGCAGACAGATTGCTCTGTCAGGGTCATGATGTGTCCTCTTTTCAGGTGCTTCCCCGTTCCCCGGTGTTGCCTGGCACCGTGGCAAGTGCTGTTGTCCATGTTTGTAGAGGAGGACACATTGGCCAGAGAGGGGCAGGGCCTGGAGGTGGTTGGCACCTCCTCCCCCAGGCCCTCTCTACACAAGGCCCCACAGGGTTTGGGATGACCCCGCTGCACCTGCAACAAGCTAATTTCACTCATCTTCCTGTTGTGTGTTGTCAACATAATACTTCTTTAAAATAGCTCGGTTCCCATGCAAATGCAAACTTAGCTTTTTATTATAATATTGCGTTTTCTTATAATTCATGCCTGACTCTTAATTTTGAACTTAGAGGTTAGGACACAGACCTAGCTGTCTCCACTGTCACAGAAGCAGCTCGCTCTGCAGAAGCCCTTGACTGGCCTCAGGAGACTGTGCATACACCCCACTCTGCCTTATCAACCTATGGCTGTGAGCAAGCTCCTCCCCTCTCCTGGTCTCAGCTCTGTCATCTGTCAAATGGAGGCTCTGGGTCACCAGATGCGGGGCAGCCGTTCACCCAGCACTTTTCAAGGACTCAGGATACAACTGAGGCAAGGCCAGGCTCAGCTTCACAGAGAGCCCTGGTCCAGTGGAGAAGAGTGAGGCAGAAGTGCTACCCAGGAGACCCAGCAGAAGCTCCCAAGCAGAGATTATGGCCAGGGATGACTTCCTGGAGGAAGCAGCTCCTGGGTTAGGTTTGAAGCTGGCCCAGCAGAGCATATTCTGAGACTCTCCAAGTCCCTGATGCCTGGGCCAGTTCCCCAGAGCCAGAGCTGCAGTTGTATGGTCTGAGGGTACATTGGCACCAGCCAGGGCCCCAGCAATCTAGCATCTCTGCCCGCAGGCTCCTGCTACTGCTTCAAAGCTGCATGAGCTACTTGGAGAACCTTGGCTCAGAGCAGATGATGCCCCTCGCCCGGGCTGCAGGACCCTGCATGTCCGTGGGGCTCACGGTGCGGCGCTTCTGGGACAGCCTGCTGAGGCTGGGCATGCTCCACCAGCAGGTGCTCCCACAGGTGGGTCCTAGCCTCTGTCTCCCCACTGTGGGGCCTTCATACCTCGCCCCCACTCTGGCTTCCTAGCCTACCACCGTGTGCACCGCAGCCTTCACTGGCCTCCACCGCCCTCCCAATCAAGGCCCACACAGTGTGGCAGTTAAGAATGCAGGCCTTGGGTGGTCATGCCTTGCTCTCTGGCTCTGACATCCCTGTGGGACTTTGGAAAAATCCTGCCTCCTCTGAACCTCAGTTTCTTCATCTGAGGTTCAGACAGCGGAGGTCATGTGAGCCCCATTTGTTACGGGCTATCCCATAATCCACACAGGCACCCACTGGGGAAGGGCCACTGTCACCATGATGGGGAAGAAACTAAAACTGAGAGTGGTTATGATGACATGAGAGCAGGCACGTCCACTAAGCAAGAGCCCAGTAACCAGCAGCTGCGACCGTCACCATCGCCCTCCCAATACCATGCATACAATCAGATCGAGCCCAGAGCTTGGGGTATGGGCCACAGAGAGGAGGCCTGGGTGTGGTAAGTTGAGTCAAAAGAAAAGAGGGAGAAAGTTCTCTCTTATTTACATTGTTGTCAGAAAACGTCTGAGGGTCTGAGTGTCATGTAAGGCTGTCACACTGTCACAGAACATCCCAGGGAACCAGTCACCTCCCTCTCCACTTTCTCTCACCTGCTTTCCCTTTTATTCTGAACACAGAAAGGGGCAAACCAAAGGGAGACTCCTACCTCCAAGCCCACCGCCAAGGATGAGCCAGCCAGGAGCCCTGAATGTCTGACTGCCAAGTTCAAGCCCTCCTCCCCAATGCCAGGCTTGCCCCAGACCTGCCAAGACCCAGAGAGCATCCCCGTCAGAGCCTCCCTGCAGTGTTCAGCCACAGCCTCCAAGAACACCACGAGTGTTTACTCCCAGACCATTGAGACGGCCCTGGTGCCCTGTGACGCGTGTGCCAGCGTCCAGGGAAGCCTGTGGAAGGTAGGCAAGGTGGTCATCAGCCTGTGTCAGAGCCAGAACTTACCCTCATCCTTAGGCCAGTTCCAGCAACTGGTGCAGGACAGCATGGGACTCAGGCCACTGCCAGCTGCCACGGTGGGCCGCTGGGCAGCAGAGCAAAGAAAAGACCTGATGCGCCTCAGTAAGCATGTGGAGGCCCTCAGGGCCCAGCTGGCAGAGGCTGAGGAGCAGAAGGATGGCCTGAGGAAGCAGGCGTGCAAGCTGGAGCAGGCACTGAAACAGGAACAGGGGGAGCGGCGGCGACAGGCAGAGGAGAATGAGCAGTACCTGGCTGAGTGGGAGCATGACAAGCAGCAGCTGCTCACAGGTCTGTGCCCCGGAGGCTGGACGCCTGGTGCCCAGGAGCTCTGCCACAGCCTTCACATGGGTGCATGAGACAGGGCTTCCAGGGCAAGTGGTTTGTGTGGAGGAAACCCAGGCTGGGGCACAGGCAAGAGGCAGGGAAGGGAGGGCAGCAAGGAAGGGTGTGTTCATCCGGCGGTGACACTGTGAGCTCAGTCCTGCTGGGGCCACCAGGAGCCGGGCTAGGAGGCTTGCCCAGACTCGTCCCTCAGTTGGGGAGGGAGCTGGCATGCGTATCCACTTGCACTGTCAATCATTGAGGGCTACTTCCAGAGAGTTATTCCCCTGGCAGTTCCAGCCAAGCAGAGCAGCCTCTCTGGTTTTGGTAAAAGCCATCAGAGACTCAGTTCCTGGCACCAGAAGTTGGCCAGTGCCCACTGATGTGAGGCCTGAGGGATTTGCCCTTTCTGAGCCTCACGGTTGCCTCCATGAATGACACCAAGGCCCAGAGAGGTGTAGACACATGGCAGCCAGCCCATGAGAAGCAGGGTGGACGAGGGCCCAGCCCCCTCCACCAACTCCCCAGAGCTCCTCCCACAACCACAGGCAGCTCCTCTGCAGGCAGTGGGCTGCCTCCACTGCCCAGAGCATACTGGGCATGAAGGTCACTGACCAGGCCCATGGGACCCTCTGAAGGGCCTCTCTCTTGGCTGCCATAGAAACAAGTGACCTAAAGACAAAGATGGCCACCTTGGAGAGGGAACTGAAACAGCAGCGGGAGTCCACGCAGGCTGTGGGTAAGGAGCCCCGTTGTAGGCCCCCATGCCACATCTCAAGCTAGTAGTGTGGCTGGATGAGCATCGTCTGTCTCTGTCCCCTGAGCATCCAGGGCAAAGATGAAGGGAACCAGCCACAGGAGGGTGGGCCTGGCCAACCACACCGCTGGGCAGTGGCTAAGCTGGGGTGCCGCCTCCCACCCAGAAAGTACCTTCTGTTTTCCAGACCCACCTCAGGCAGGGTCTAGAGCCCATTTTGTGGCTGAGGACTCTGAGGCCCAGAGATGTGATCTCCCGCTTGGGTCCCGTCCTGGGTCTGAGGTAGTACAGCACTCCCCTGCCCTACCCCATCCCACACCTGCTCAATGCTGCAGAGGCAAAGGCCCAGCAGCTGCAGGAGGAAGGCAAGTGCAGGGCGGCAGCGGAGAGGCAGGTGCAGCAACTGGAGGAGCAGGTGCAGCAGCTGGAGGAGCAGGTGCAGCTGCTGGTGGGGCGGCTGGAGGGCGCCAGCCAGCAGATCTGCTGGGCCAGCAAGGAGCTGGACAAGGAGAAGGCCCGTGTCGACAGCATGGTCCGCCACCAGGAGGTGAGGCCAGGGCCCTTGCCAGCCTGGGAACCCACAACGTAGGCTGCAGGGAGAGAGGGCTGTGCTGGCAGGGAATGGGGGCTCATCTGTTTGGGTACCTGCTCCCTGAGATACCTCCAGGTGTGGGGTTGACTCACCCTCACAGAGAGTCTGCCCTGAGTCAGGCACTGGGGAACAGTGACCTAGGGACAGATAATCCCTAATGAGGCCTCACTCTGGAGGAGTGCCCCACAGGTAAAGATGAGCAGATGTGCCACACTCTCCTGCCAGATGGCTAAGGGGTGCAGGGGGGCATGGCCACATCAGCCATCAGCCGGCAGAAGGATAGGACAGTCAGAGAGTGAGCGAGGGCCCCAGGCACAGGTGTGTTCTGGGCAGTGGGGCCTTGCAGGAGTCCTCAGAAGTGTGGTTGAGGGAATAGGTGACCTGTTGCCCAATGAAGCGGGCAGATCTGGGGCCTCCCTGGCTGGGCTACCCTCAGAAGCTCAGCAAGAGCCAGGGAGTTCAGTTGAGAGTCCCCAGGGTCAGGCATGGGCCCAGGATAGGGGAAGCTCTATGTGCTCTGCAAACCGTCACAGCCGCCATGTATCAGGTGTCTGCTGTGACCCAGCCACTGGCTTCCGGCTCCACAGCCTCTGATGCTTACTCCTTGCTACAGCAGGAGGCAGATATTCTTGTCACCCTCATTTTACGAATGAGGAAACTCGGCCTTACTGAGGTTAAGGAAGTTGCCCAAGGCCACACAGCTAGCAAGAGGTGGAGCCAGGGCTCCGAGCAGACTGGCGTTAGTTCTTCCTGCTTTCCATTCAGTGGGGATTAGGAAGTGTGGGCTTCAGTGGTGGGGGATGATGTGACACTGGAGACCCAAGGCGAAGAAAAACTTAGTTCCCAGAATTCCTCTCCAAGTGGGGTCTACGTGTGACTGGAAGGAAGTGGGGGTGAGACCCCCAGAGCCAGCCAACTGTGTTCCAAGGGCCGGGGTCTGTAAGCTGGGGGTCTTGGCCTTGACCAGATGTGCATCTGTCTGCTGCTGGCTTCCCCCGACCCCTGCCCTTCCACACGTGTGACCAGCGTTCCCTAGACACACATGAGGGAGCAGGGATGGGGGTAGTAGATGCTGTAGCCTCCTTAGTTCCATGTGGCTGGGCCTACCCCGTGGGTCTCACAGCCTCCCTGCTTGTCCATTCCTGCTTAGTCCCTGCAGGCCAAGCAGCGAGCCCTGCTAAAGCAGCTGGACAGCTTGGACCAGGAGCGTGAGGAGCTGCGGGGCAGCCTGGACGAGGCTGAGGCCCAGCGGGCCTGTGTGGAAGAGCAGCTGCAGAGCGAGCGAGAGCAGAGGCAGTGCCAGCTCCGGGCCCAGCAGGTGAGGGTGGGTGTCTTCCCTTTTGCCAGAAAAACCTCTGGCCAGCTGAGTGCTGGCAGGCCTGTCTTGGGGGTAGGGACGGTGCCCCAGGGGTGCTGAGTGCCATGTGGCTCACTCAGGAGCCAGGCCTGAGCCTCCCCTGCCCCAGGAGCTGCTGCAGAGCCTGCAGAGAGAGAAGCAAGGCCTGGAGCAGGTGACTACAGACTTGCGGCTGACCATCCTGGAGCTAGAGCGGGAGCTGGTAGAGCTGAGGGAGCGGGAGCGGCTGCTGGTGGCCTTCCCAGACCTGCACCAGCCCACCGAGACCCAGATCCATGGTAGGGGACTGGGGATGGTGCCAAGGGCATGCCGGGGCTCATGTGGGCAGGACACTGGGGTCTGCAGCTCCCCAGCCTGTAGTGAGGGTGGTAAAGCCGGGCGGCCAGCAGTGCAGCCTCTGTGGACCCACCACAGCATGCAAGTGCTTCATGCATTATCCACTCTGTGCAGACAGGTACGTGAAAGCCCAACAGTGATGTGACTGCCTCTAGTCACAACAGCCAAATCCAGACACAGGTCTGGTTGTCCCTGCAGCCCATGCTCTTTACCACGTCACATGCTAGTCCTTGCTCAACTTGTCTGTGTCTCCCTTCTTGGTCCTTGGAATGGGTCCCCAAACCACACCATGGGACTAGTTCCAATGACAGCCCCCAGCTGCCTGCTGTCCTGGACCCTATGGCACAGGAGTGCTAGGTACCCATCTTGGCACGGGATTGGATATCAGGTGACCTGGGTTCTCCCAGCCCCTCCAGCCCCCTAAAGTGCTGGGGTGAATCCATTCACAGAGCTGGCAGGAAGATCTGCTGCAATTTAGCTGCCCATGAGATGTCATCCAGGCCCTTCTGTCCCCTTCTCAACCGCCCTGTGAGGCAGGTCATAGCCCCTTTTTACAAAGCAGGAAACTGAACCAGAAGGGGCAGCAGTTCTCCCAGGCTCATGGAGCCAGAAGGAAGCATCCATCACAAAACAGGGGAGAGAGCAGCCTTGCCGAATTCCTGCCATTCACACCCTTGAGCTGGCTGTGACCTTGGACAGCTCACTTTGTCTCTGGCCTGTCCAAAATGGGGCCTAGGAAGAGATTCACTTTCCTACTTACTTGCTAAGTCTTTTGAGAGCTCTAGGCCCCACCCAGCTCTCAAATTTTATATTATAGTCATCTTCCCAGCAGGTGGGGGGACAGGGAGGTGGGAACAAGGCCTCAGGAAAAGGAAGGTGAGATGGGAGGCCTGGTGTACTAATAGCTCCCTTGGGCCAGGTGCCGGGCCACCCACCCAAGCTGGTGTGCCTCCCTCCTAAGGTCCTGTCCCGCTGGACACAGGAGGCAGATCGAGCAGGGTGGAGTCCCAGATAACATGTCCCACAGACTCTGGCAACGTCACAGATCACATGGAGAGGCAAGTGCAGGCCAACGACATCCGCATCCGGGTCCTACAGGAGGAGAACGGGCGGCTCCAATCAATGCTGTCCAAAATCCGGGAAGTGGCCCAGCAGGGTGGCCTCAAGGTAGGCCTGAGAGGGCGGGCCCTTGGGGACCAGGAGGAAGCCCCTACCCAGCAGAGGTCTTCAGACTCTGCCCCAGGAACTTATGGGAGCCCACCTCATTGCATGAGGCCTTAGGCTGTGCTTTTGTGAAACATTTTTCACATTTCCAGAAGGTGTGAGGATGTTTAGGATCCAGTGCCTTCCAGTCCCATATCCTCTATAGCCCTTCATGCCTTTAAGTGCAACAAGAAGCCTTGTCAGGCCAGGCGTGGCGGCTCATGCCTGTAATCCCAACGATTTGAGAGGCCAAGGCAGGCAGATCACTTGAGCCCAGGAGTTTGAGACCTGCCTGGACAACATAGTGAGACCCTGTTTCTACAAAAAAAAAACAAAAGCCATGCCGGAAAGAAACCTCCCCACACTTGCTGTCTGCCTGAGGTTTTGCAGCTGAGAATAGGCCCTGGAAGGCTTCCTAGGCCCCGCCCCAGGTGGAAGGGCTCGTGGATATGCGTTCAGGCCTTCCCTCCTCATCCCTGATTACAACACCCTCTGTACAGTGGGAAGGGGACTCCTGGGCCCTTCTAAGACCGGCCTTTTTTTTTTTTTTTTTTTTTTTGTAGCTGATCTCACAGGACCAGCTCTGGTCCCCTTCCAGCAAGGGAACCCAGGGAGCAACACCGCCAGTCCAGACCCAGAGCACATCCCCAGGGTGAGTGAGGCTTTACCAGAGGCAGGGCAGGGAGGTGGAGATCCCCTGCACTCACAGAGGATCTTGGATCTGGTTTTCCTTCAGGCCCCTGGGCAGACAGCACCTTCCTGGCAGCAGGATGGGCAGGACCCTGCCCGGCCAGCCCCGCACCTCTCCACCTCAGCAGCCCCGCACCTCTCCACCTCAGCAGCCCTGCACTTCTCCACCTCGGCAGCCCCGCACGTCTCCACCTCGGCAGCCCCGCACATCCCCACCTCGGCAGCCCTGCAGCCAGCCCAGCAAGTCCTTGCTGGAGGATGTGACCCACTCGGCCACCTCCACCCAGAGCCCTATCAGGGCCTTGGTCAGGCTGAAGAGGAGACTGTCACCTGGCTGGGGCCAGGCTGGCTTTGCACACCAGCCCCAGGAGCGGCCCATGTAGCCTGTGGTAGGGCTGGGGCTGGATGGCAGGTGGCTGGCAGCCCACCCACTGTAATAAAGGCCCAGCCATTGGCCCACAGCAATCTTGGCCTCACAGTATGGCTGAGCTGGGGAAAGAGTCTCCTTTCCTGTCCTGGGCAGGGGCCACTGAGTCCCCAGCCATGTAGGTCATCAGCCAGCAGAGTCCTGGCCCTATTGGCCCTCAGTAAACAGGGCCTTCCTGCTTCCCTCCTGACAGAGACTGTGGGATAGGAGAGTACACCCAGGGCAGAGGAAGCTCCTAGGACCTGGGCCAGGTGAAGGGCCGTCTTTCTGTCCCCAGAGCAAGGGCCCAGGGGTGAACCTGGGCTCAGTGTCTTGCACTGACTCAGATGGGTGTCAGATGAGGGTGGACAGAGGAAGGGCCATTGAGGACTTCTGAGGCAGGCAGAGGGGAGCGATGCCTTCAGCCTCCCACCCTGGCTCTGGACCTGCGCTGGGCACATTAAGGACCCAAGAGGTCAGCCTCCTTTCACTAAGGAACTCCTCTCCTTTAGGAAATGGTGACCATCATGAAGGTTTCTCTAACTCCTGGAGGTCAGAGCCCCAGGAGGCCACTGAAGGCAGGGCAAGGCCTCCCTCAAGCAGAGAACATCCTGCCAGCCCTGGCTGTCCCATGCCTGTCCCTTGCCCCCCTCCCCAGCCCAGGATGCCATGCAGCCAAGCATCCGGGCCTCCAGTTTTCCTCATGAAGCCACCAGTCTGCCCTAAGCCACTTGCCTGTGAAGGACGGTCTCCAAAAACTTGCTGAGGCCTTCTCAGGGTACACACTCCCAGGTGCCTGAAGCATTTTTCTTTGGTGAAGAGGCTGTCAGAGCACCTCAGTTCACAGAGAAGGGTCAAGAAGGGCCATGGTCAGCCTAATTTCCTGCTTCTGAGGGGCCCAGGCGCCCCCTTCACAGGGGAGCACCAGCCCTCAGCACCCTGGGCCAGGAGGCCTGTGGCCAAGTCCAGGGGAACGACCTCACAGCTGAGCAACTCTCTCAGGCTGCCACCAATTCCATACCTGTGTACTCATTAGCTCCCAGTTCTGGTGGTTGGAAGTCTAGGTTCTGTGTGGCCGGGTTTTCTGCTAAGGGTCCCAGAAGGTTGAAATCAAGGCATCTACCAGGCTGTGTTCCTTTCTGCTGGCTCTGGGGAAGAATCCACTTCCAAGATCATTCCACTTGGTGGCAGAATTCCGATCCTTGTGGCCACGGGACTGAGGTCCCCATCTCCTCACTGGCTGCTGTAAGCCAGTTCCTCTCTCACCTCCTAGAGGCCGCCCACTTTCCTTGCCATGGGGCTCCCTCCATCTTCAAGTCAGCAACAGTTAATTTCTCAGGTACCGAATCCCCCACATGCTTTAAATCCCTGACTTCCTCCTCTTGTACCAGCAGAAAACGACTTTTAATGGGCTCATGTGGTTAGGCCAAGGCCCACACAATACTTTCCCTTTCTTCAGGTCAACTTGCCGTACCACATAACCCAACCATGAGCATAAAATCCCTTAGAGTCACAGTTGCAGAGATATTAATACAGGGCATGTTCACGGTGGGTGGCAGTGGGAATCTTGGGGGCCATCTTAGAATTCCATCTACCACAGGCAGTAGAACCTAAGGTGACTTTTTAAATCTTAAAACACCCATACACATTTTACATCTTATGTTAAAATATAGCCATGTTTATTTTACTATTAAACATTCCCTACCCCAACTCTTAAAAAAAAAAAAAAAAAAGGATGCCCCAGTTGATGCACCACATTGGTTCTGTGAGTTGAGTGTCCCGGTCAGCAGCACAAAGCTGCAGCTAAGGAGTCCAGGACAGGATGGTTTCTAAGGCCTCTGGTCCTAGCTAGGCCCAGGAAGGGAGCCAGGCTGGACAGGCAGCAGGACCCATGGCTCCCGGTACCCAAGGACCAAGGGCAACAGGCAGACAGCCTTGACCAAGACATATCCCAGAAGATGGTCAGGCCAGGGTACCCCAAGGCCAGATAGCTCTTCCCTCAACCCACCCCCCCAATAAATAAGCACACAGCCTGGCCACTGCAGTCTCAGCCCCCAGGGATTCCCTGAGAGGCCACAGGGACCTCCCAGAACCCTGGGGACAGCCGCACTGGCCCCATATTCTCTTTTCCTATTGACCTGGGAGCTGCCTGTGAGGAGGGCAGACTCGCATCCCAGGATTACAGGGAAAGTCCCAAAGTGACCTCTCTTCCTTGACTGACAGATCCCGGCCCTAGATCCTCAGTCTGAAGCTGTGGGGCCCTCCTTCCCAGTGTGGACATGGTGGGGCCCTCAGCCTTCCACCCACTGGGCTTGCTATCCTGTCCGTCCTGCTGTCCCATCCTGCCCTGTCCTGGGAGCCCAGGCTGAGGACTGAGGTGCAGACAGGAAGGGTCTGTCCCCACGTGCAGAGTCCGGCTGCGCAGCTAATTGTCGGAGTAGCGGTTCCCTGCAGGGGAGGGGAAGAAGAACAGGGAGGGAGGCATCAGGTGAGGAGCAGGTGGAGTAGGCCAAGGGCCCGCGCCCCTGGTGCTCACCCAGGACGTTGAATTTGCACAGTGGGCAGGTCTGCTGCAGCATCAGCCAGGGGTCCACACAGTCTCGGTGAAACTCGTGCTTACAGGGCAGCACTCGGAGCCACTACAGAGGTTGGGGAGGAAGGGCTCAGGCCATCGAAGCAGGACTCCACGTGGGGGTGCCTGGTCCCATGCCCCTCGCCTCAGCTGGGGAACTGAAACCTCACGGCTTCCCCCACACCCTGAAATTCTGCTCTGTAGCCCTGGTGACTGGAAGAAGGGACCGTTAGGGGTAGTTCCAGGGTCTCGGGAGTAAGGTGGGGGCATCACAGGTGAGCTGATGGCTGGTGTCTACCCGGGGCACTAGCCTGCTTGTTGCAGAAGTAGTCCAGGCACACAGCGCAGGTCTCAGCACCCGCCTCCGGGAGGCCCTGTGCTGCCCTGCTCAGCCGGCAGCGCCGTGTCTTGAGGGATGCCAGTCTCCGCACCACGCGGCGCTTAAACAGGTCCACCTGTGGGTAGAGAACAGGCACGGTCTCACAGGCCCAGGGGCGCATGGCACTGGGGCTCCCTGGGGCTGGCTCCCACCTGGCCTCCGAGCTCCCGCTGGCTCTGCCGCGATGCCTGCCGCTGGGCCTGGACCACGAGGCCTGTGCATAGGAGCATGGCCACCAGCAGGATGGCGTTCCACAGCTGCTGCAGGGGCTTCTGCGGAGGGAAGCAGTCATCAAGGACATGGGGCTGTCCCCACATGTCTCCCTCAGGAACATCCTCCCCCAGGAGCACCAGGGAGCAGGCAGGTGAAGGGTGCTGAAGGCCGCTGTGTCCCTGCAGTCCCTGGCTTCCTCTTCTGAAGGCTCCATTCCTCCCCATGTGCTCCTCAGGGTCCACCGCTGCTGCCCTCATTCTGCCCTACACGTCTCCCCATCCAGCTCCAAGGACAGCCACGTCCATTCCCAGCCCAGGGCTCTCCTGGGCAACAAACCTGATGTTTTACATTCACAGAAGCCTCTATCTGGTAGCCTCAGAGACTCCTCAACCCAGCACCCAGCACCCAGCCTGGGACCCGCTCACTCTCCCACCTGCATCCTCCTGCACTTCCTCCTGGTCGACTTTCTCAGGCCCTGCCATCACCCACTCACCCATCCAGGCTGAATATTCACACACCCCCAGTATGGGAGGGAGCCAGCCCCCAAGGCCTGTTGCTTTGCTCTCCTGGCGGGGTCTCTCATACCCTCCTTGCCACCATTTCCCACCCACAGCCAGAGGGCTCTCCCCTGCACACCAGGCCCCGCAGCTCCCCTGCCTGAGCTCCTTCCCTGGAGCGTCAACTGCCTCTTCTCCATGTCCCGTGCTGCCAGCTCCCTCCTGTGTCTGTGCCTTTCCACACTGTTCCTGTCTTGAAAATCCTTTTCTACCTCGCCCCTTTCCTCGGCTACTGCCTCTACTTGCTCTAGAAGCTCCCTGACCTCTATGGCTGGGCGAATGTCCCCGCCTAACCTAGTGCTGCCCAGCCCTCCTCACACCTGCTCTACCCAGCGTTCCCTTGCAGCTGCCCTTGGTCCGTGCGCTCCCATCAGTGGGAGGCAGCCACAGCTGATGTGCTCACCACTCTAGCCCAGTGCCTCCCACCGGCTTTGTGGAATGAGTGAATTTGGAAAGGAAGCATGACTGAGAGGACACTTTAAAACTTGGGGGCCCTGGCAGCCTCAGAGTGACTCAGGGAACCACAATGACCTTGACTCAACTCGCCCAAGATGCGGTGTGGCTGCTGGATCAGGAGATGGTGCCGCGGAGTAAGCAAAACATGGCACGCCCCCCCCGAGGTGCGCCTCTGCACAGGGTCTGTGTATGTGTTGTGACTAATAGGCTCGTTCACTTCAAAGCTCTCTGCCGTCGTGTTCTTCCCTGACCAATGCCAAAGTTCATCTACTGTCATGTGGGGAAGAGGGGCTGAGAGACGACCTGATGTGAAGAGGCCACTGCTCTAGACAAGCCTGAGTGCTGCTCGTGCCACAAGCCATTCCTCTGTTCAGAATGGAGGTGTTCTGGGGGCCCTCACTGGAAAGCATCTGTGAGCCCCAGCTTCCCTTTCCGTCCTGCCCCCTTCTTTCCTCCAGCTGCAGCTGGGAGTGCCACCTGTTCTAGGAAGTTGTCCCCAAGCCCTAGGCTGAGTGCCTTTATTATGCCTTAAGAGGGTCCTGGGCCCACCACCAACTCAGTGCTCACCCCAGCAGAGTGACAGCATGTCTCCAGCCTATCTGCCCTCCAGATTGGGCGCCCATGAGCCCAAGGCTGCAGCAGCCCACATTGGCCAGCACCTGCTGGGGGCTGTATACCAGAAGATTGGGGCGTCACTGCCTGGCAGAGAAGTGACTCAAAATACTTGTGGACAGAAAACCCTTGATGCCAAGGGTTAGAAATCCAGGGATGATCAAACACAGCCCTGGCCATCAGGAGACAAAGTGATGCTCCCCTGAGCCCCATGCCAGAACTGAGTGGCCATCACAGCGTAAGCCTCAGAGCAGCCAGCTGGGTGGGCTGAAGGTATGGCTAGCCTGAAGCTCCGCTGCAGGCCAGAGACCCAGGCTGCCCAGGCTCAGTGCATGCTGGGAAGCACTTTGTGCCCTAGGTTCAGTGCATCCTAGAGAACACAGCTTGTAGAGCTCCAGGTGAAGATGGAGGGCCGGATGGGGTTTGGCATCAGAGCAGTAAGGACTGCTCATTAGCCAGGCATGGTGGCTCACACCTGTTATCCCAGCACTTTGGGAGGCCAAGGTGGGAGGATTGCCCAAGCTCAGGAGTTCGAGACCAGCCTGGGCAACAAAGTGGAACCCCATCTCTACAAAAAATATAAAAATTAGCCAGACATGGTGGCCTATGCTTGTAGTCCCAGCTACTTTGGGGGCTGAGGTGGGAGGGTCCCTTGAGCCCAGGAGGTCGAGGCTGCCATGAACCAGGATGGTGCAACTGCTGTTCATCAGACCTTCCTGATACATGGGTGCTACTGCTCTGGAATCTCAGAGGCTAGAGGGATGGTGACTGGGCCCTGGGGTCAGGACTGAGAGCCTGATGCCCATCAGGCCAGCCACTGAGATGCCTACCCCAACCACCCTTCAGACACCTCAGCTGCTATGACCACCCAATACTTGGGTTGGGACCACCCTGACCCCGGCCTGTAGCCTGGCCAAGGCTGCTCAGCTCTGCTCTCTGGAGCAGCCAGAGCAACCTGCAGACTGTGCACAGCCCCACCTCGGGCCTCTCGCCAATGCCTGCCCTGTCCAGAGGCCTGTGTGGGCCACCCATGACAAGGATTCACAGTGTACCGTCCCTGTTCGCAAAGGAACACGAGGCCAGAGCGGAGAAGCTCCCAGCCTGAGATCAGTCAGCTGAGGTTTCTGAACCAGGATTTGATCCCAAGATTGCCCATCTTGAAGCTGCCCTGCACGGCCCATGTTGGCCAAACACCTGCTGGAGGCCGCACATGAGACCGAGATGTGACTGCCAGGCCAAGTAGGGACTCAAGAAATTCTTGTGAACCGAATACCCCCGAATGGCCTGATGCCAAGTGTTGGAAATCCAGAGACGATAAAACACAGTCCTGGCTGTCGGAACAAAGTGACGTGCCCCATCACATGCAGGATGGGCTGTCCTGAGAAGCCTAGGAAAGGCTTGACCACGCCTTGCCGTGATACAGAAGAGGGAGAGAGGGGACTTCAAGCCGGGGTGTGAGGGAGGCTTTCCAAAGAAGGGTGGCAGGATGAGCTGTGAAGGTTCTAGCTAGACTAGGACATGTGGACACGGACAGAAAGGGTGTCCACGTCTACAGCTAGGCATACACAAGGCCCAGTGGCAGAAGGCCAGGGCATGTGTGGTCACTAGCACAGGGTAGCCAGAGCATAGGAAACAGGACTAGAAAAACAGAGCAAGTGAGTAATGCAGAGAGCTGTGAAAGCCAAGTGAAGGGGTCTGAACTTTATTCTACAGGCAGTGGAATAAGGCTTCCCAATGCTGCAGGAGAACACGAGGACAGCAGCTAACATGGACTGCACGTGACCTGGCCCAGGCGCCCCACTAAGCGCTCACCTCACCATGTCTCAACACTCACAGCACTCCTGTGGGCTGGGAGAGGCTGTCCTTGCCACCAAGGTGGGGAGAAAGCCACACAATCCTGTGGCTACAGGATTTGCAAGACAAGGCGATGTATGAGGCCCCATGAGCCTCCCCCTAGGCCCTCTGTAATCTGCTAGCGCCCACCTGCTCCTGCGCACGACTGCCTCCCAAGCAGACCAAGTCTTGCCATCCTCCATAGCCATCCTTGGAGAGGCCACAGGTGGTCCACAAGGTCAGCTTCCACTCGATATTGGCGGACAGGGACTCTCCGCTGGTAATTTCAGCCGTGGCCTGGGTCCTCCTGGGAGAGAAAGTCACCAGGGTCAGATGGAAGGACTCTTGGAAGGCCCAGATCCACCCACCCCAGCTCTGCAGGAAAAGGATACTTAAGAATGTCACCCCTGTAGGCCTTCTACTTTGCTCCAGCCCTCTTCCCTCTATTGGTTTTTCCAGCTTTCACACCAGCAAGGCCAGGAAGCCTGCAAGCCCAGGGAGTCCACCTTCCTCCTTGCTGGGGCCAGTCCCCTCTGCCCACAGAGCCACCTCCTTGCTCCAAGCTCCAGGCTCTGGAACTTGCTTCCCATCCCCTCACCCATTTTTCAGCCTGGAGAAGACAGTCTTTCTTTTTTTTTTTTTTTTTAATTTGAGACAGAGTCTCCCTCTGTTACCCAGGCTGGAGTGCAGTGGCACAGTCACAGCTCACTGCATCCTCTGCCTCCTGGGCTTCAGTGATCCTCCCACTTCAGCCTGCTGATTAGCTGGGACTACAGGCATGTGCCACCACGCCCAGCTAATTTTTGTATTTTTTGTAGAGACGGAGTTTTGCCATGTTGCCCAGGCTGGTCTCAAACTCCTGGACTTGAGCGATACTCCGGCCTCAGCTTACCAAAGTGCTGCAGGGATGAGCCACCATTACCAGCACAGAGGGCAGTCTTAAAGCTAACAGGTAGGCCGGGCCCAGCCACAGTGACAGCAGGGGCAGCAACAGCAGTGGTGGCGACGGCGGCTCACACCTGTAATCCCAGCACTCTGGGAGGCCAACGCAGGTGGATCACCTGAGGTCAGGAGTTGGAGACCAGCCTTGCCAACATGGTGAAACCACATCTTTCTACTAAAAATACAAAAAATTAGCTGGGTGTGGTGGTGGGTGCCTGTGACCTCAGCTACTTGGGAGGCTGAGGCAGGAGAATCACTTGAACCTGGGAGGCAGAGGTTTCAGTGAGCCAAGACTATGCCATTGCACTCCAGCTCGGGCAACAAGAGCGAAACTGTCTCAAAAAAAAAACAAAAATGGCTGGGCGCGGTGCCTCACACCTGTAATCCCAGCACTCTGGGAGTCTGAGGTGGGCAGATCACGAGAAGGTCAGGAGTTTGAGACCAGTCTGGCCAACATAGTGAAACCCCATCTCTACTAAACAAACAAACAAATTAGCTGGGCATGGTGGTGAACACCTGTAATCCCAGCTAATCAGGAGGCTGAGGCAGGAGAATTGTGTGAATCAGGGAGGCAGAGGTTGCAGTGAGCAGAGATTGTGCCATTGCACTCTAGCCTGGGAGACAGAGTGAGACTCTGTCTCAAAAAGAAAAGAAAAGAAAAGAAAATCTAACAGATAAGACCCTGGTCCCAAGCCCCGCTCAGCCCGTGGGAAAGCCAGGGGCGTTCTGTGCCCAGGCCCAGTCCTCTGAAGTCTAAATGCCAACTCACTGCAGCAGTGCATCCAGCAGCTTGGTGACATTGGAGGAATAATGGAGGACGATCACTGGCCTGAGCAGAAGCTGGGATATGTCCAGCTGCAGGGAGACAGGGAGGTCAGCAGGCCTGGGTCCCCCTTTCCCCAGCTTGCTTACCCTCACGGCCTGGTCTGATTTACCTCTCGGACCACGTTGTGGTTCAGGATGAGGAGAAGCAGGGCAGAGGCCCCCAGGAAGAGGGCCCGCCGCATCTGCAGAGGGACAGAAGGTGATAAGCTAGCATATATTCTGCCTGCACACCTGTCTCACCACCTGTAGCCCCAGCTGCTCTTAGCCTCCCTTCCTAACTCCCCTCCAGATGCACGGTGCCTTCCCCGTCCTAGCAGGGCAGTCCCTGAGTCCCCGCAGTGGCCACCAGCAGCAACTCCCCCACCCCATACTCTCAGAGCTGGTCAAGCTTCCCAGCCTCTCTCTGGTCTCTCCTCACCTTCCTGCTTGGAGGCCATACTGACTCCATTCTTCAAACTGGGGTGCCCTGACCCACCCACGCCCAGGGCTTCTCTGCAAGCTCGTTAAGGGCCTACCTAAAGAGGGCCTGGCTCTAGCGGATGCCTTGGAATCCTTTCCTCCAGCCCCTCTCCCCCATAGACCTCCCCTGCACCTGCTGGACCAGGGCCTTGGGATAGGCCTGCGGGCCACTGCCCTTATTCTCCTGATGGAACTGGGCCGCCTGCTCCTTGCCCACGTATGCCACTGCAATCCAGCCTTCCACGGGCACCTCCTGCTCGGCATCCACGATGTCCATCTGCGTGGCAAGGGGCCATGAGCAGAGGGAGGCAGGGTGTAGGGGAGGAGGGAGCCGGGGTCGTCACACTGGATGCAAGGCCAGAGTTCGGAGAGCATCTGGCTCTCAGGATTGGGAAACCTGAATGCTGGGGGCTGGGCAGCCTGGGGAGGGGCGCTGGACTGTCAGCGCTTGGTGGAGGATGAAGGTCGGTTCTGGGTGCGGGGTCTGTAGGGCGGGTCGGGAGAGGGGTTTAGTGATGCGGCCAGATGGCTCAGCAGCGCTCACCAGCAGCAGGCGACCGCCTAGCAGGGGCGCCGTGTCGGCTTCGGGGCCGATCCTGACGCCCTCCAGGACCAGAGCGTCCTGGCGCGGCAGCCTCACGTCCACCCGCACGGCGCGGGCTCCGCCCCGCCCCGCCCCGGCCGCAGGCTCGCTGCCGTCCGCCGCGGCCCCGGGCCCCGCCAGGCCCAGCCACAGCGGCAGCAGGGGCAGCAGCAGCAGCAGCGGCGACGGGGGCGGCGGCGGAGGCGGAGGCGGCGGCGGCGATCTCAGCGCAGGGCGAGCGGCGGGACCCATGGCCGGACCGGGCGGGCTGGCGCAACAGGGGGGCCGAGGGTCCCGGGCGCGGGGGGATCGGAGGGAGCGAGGCCGCGGCCGGACGGGGCGGGGCGCCGGGAGGGGCGGGGCCGCGTCCGGACGGGGCGGGGCACCAGGAGGAACGGGGGGGCGCCCGGCGGCTACCGCGCCCAGACTGGGCCGCGCGCGCCCCCTTGTGGCCGCGGAGAGCTCAGGCGCCGGCGGCCGAGGGAGCTGGAGAGGGGCGGAACCTGGGTCGCAGCGGGTAAGCGGGAAGTCAGAGAGGAAGGTGTTCGCAGCCAGCGGGGTGCTCGGGCCGCGGACGCGTCAGCGGGGCAGACAGGGAGATAGTTGGAAAGGGTGACCTGGGGGAGCAGAGACACGATCAGAGTCCGACAAGGGCAGGAGCAAGGGATGTTTAGGGGGCCTCGTGACAGACCCTTGTTCTGCTGCAGCCCCACGGACCCACGGGGTGGCCAGGGCCAAGTCACGTCTCTCTTCCCTGGTCCTCCCTGTCTCGACCCCACTAAACAGCAGGAGGTAGAGAACCAGAGACTGGCAAGGGAAGCCGACGGGGGAGATGGAGGGGCAGGGGAGAGGGGCTGGGGCGCAAGGCAAGACAAAGCAGGTAGGG
The DNA here is from genome assembly GCF_030222135.1 of Aotus nancymaae. NCBI lineage: Eukaryota > Metazoa > Chordata > Mammalia > Primates > Aotidae > Aotus > Aotus nancymaae. Next base: position 5,271,665 of record NW_026988491.1, read on the forward strand.
ACCCAGTGCCTCAGCGGGACCGAGAGACTGGGTGAAACAGGCACCATAGGCCGGGCGCGGTGGCGCACGTCTGTAATCCCAGCACTTTGGGAGGCCGAGGCGGGCAGATCACTAGAGGTCGGAAGTTGGAGATCAGCCTAGCTAACATGGTGAAACCCCGTCTCTACTAAATATACAAATCAGCTGGGCGTGGTGGCGCGCGCCTGTAATCCCAGCTACTCGGGAGGCTGAGGCAGGAGAACCCGGGAGGCGGAGGTTGCAGTGAGCTGAGATCGCGCCACTCCCCAGGCTGGAGTGCAGTGCTGCCACCTCACTCACTGGAGCCTCCACCTCCCAGGCCCAAGTGATTCTCCTACCCCAGGCTCCAAAGTAGCTGAGACCACAGGGGTGTGCCACCACACCCAACTAATTTTTGAAAATTTTTTTTTTTGTTTTTTTTTGTAGAGACAGGGTTTCACCATGTTACCCAGGCTGGTCTTGAACTCCTGGGCTCAAGGGATCTGCCTGTGTCAGCCTCCCAAAGTGCTGGGATTGCAGGTGTGAGTCACTGAATGTAGTTATTCTGTTCCATTGGTCTACAGTAGTCCCCACTTACCTGAGGTTTCAGTTACCTTCAGCTAACCGAGGTCCAAAAAAATGTTAAGTGGAAAATTCCAGAAATAATTCATAAGTTTTAAATTGCATGCTGTTCTGAGTAGCGTGATGAAATCTCTTGCCCTTCCTCTCCATCCCACCCTGGGTGTGAATCCTCCCCATGCTGTAAAGGTTACCACCTGTTAGTCACTTAGTAGGTCTCAGAGTTACCAGACTGAAGAAACACAGCATGTGTTCAGTACTATCTGAGGTTTCAGGCATCCACTGAGGGTCTTGGAACGTATTGCCCAAGCATAAGGGATCACTACCTGGATATGTTTTTTGGTTTTTGTTGTTGTTGTTGTTGTTGTTGTTTTGTTTTTGAGATGGAATCTTGCTCTGTTGGCCAGGCTGGAGTGCAGTGGCACGGTCTCAGCTCACTGCAACCTCCACCTCCCGGGTTCAAGCGATTCTCCTGCCTCAGACTCCCAAGTAGCTGGGATAACTTGGATATGTTACTAATGTTCTTTCGTATGTATGAAATCACTCTTCATAAGCTACAAAATGCACTGTGGAAGCCCCGTGGTGCCCGTGGAAAGGCTTGCTTCTCCAATTCTGTGACTGTCCCAGCCCATCTGTCAGCTCCAATGACAGGGTTGCAAGGACACACCCTGTAATCAGCCAGGTCTTTGCCTCCATGTCCTGCCTGCCCTGTCCCCACTTTCCCCTTACCCCTCACCCGCCGACCTAGCGACCCCTCAACATACACACTCCAGCCAGATGCAGGTCCTTGTTCATGCTTGTCCCCCACCTAGAACACAGTTCTGCGTCCCCACAAATATCCACATCCTAGCCTTCCATCAATAGGAGCCAGAGGTCCCCCCCTTGCAAACTTGGTGGGTAACCCGTTCTCTGTGGTGTGTTCTCCTGTGGGATAACCCCTGGTTATCCCAGAAGGAACAAGAGCTGGAGGATGTAGTCCAGCCCAGCCAAGGCCCTTCTGCTGCTTTTGGGGTGAGGAGGGTTAGGGAGTGGGTAAATAAACAGTGAAGATTGGAGCCAATGCTGGGGGTAAGGGGGTGCAGTGTAAGCTCAGGAAGTGAGGCAGCCAAGGATGGGAGATTGACTGCAAGGACATGAGTGACCTTGAGGCCCTGCCTGGGAGTGGAGTATCTGAGGAGGAGGGGACTAGAGGACCTCAGAAGGGAGGGAAGGGATGTCAGCTAAGACATGCAGGCCACCCTGCTCCTAGGGATGGACGACAGGACCCTCAGCCCTGTGGGCTCTCTCTGGAGTAGCCCAACCCACAGCTCCCAGCTCCCAAGAGAGGGTGGGGACCGAGAGGGGACAGGGCTGTCATTCTCTCGCTATGGGCCTCTGGACAAGCCACTTGCTTTTTCTTGGCCTGCGTCCTCAGTTGTAAAATGGGAGCTTGGACTAAATGACTGGGAAGGGCCTTTTATCAGACATGTTGTGATTTCAAGTAGCTTGTTTCTTGGATTACAAGGTTTCCTGGCCCTGGACTGGGCAGAGACCTATATGGAAAAGGCCCCAATTCCTCTGTCCCTTTTTACCCTGCAAAATTGCAGGAGGACCTAGGAAGAAATAAAGTTATTAATGAAGGTGTGAAGCGGCTGGGCGCAGTGGCTCACGCCTGTAATCCTAGCAATTTGGGAGGCCAAGGCAGGTGGATTGCCTGAGCTCAGGAGTTAGAGACCAGCCTGGGGAACACGGTGAAATCCCGTCTCTACTAAAAATACAAAAAATGAGCCAGTCATGGCAGCGTCCACCGGTAATCCAAGATACTCAGGAGACTGAGACAGAAGAATCGCTTGAACCCGGGAGGCAGAGGTTGCAGTGAGCTGAGATCGTGCCATTGCACTCCAGCCTGGGTGACAGAGTGAGACTCTGTCTCAAAGAAAGAAAGAAAGAAAGAAAGTGTGAAGCATGGAATACGTTACCCCAGTGGTGGAAGGTGGTGGTGATGAGGATGAAATGTTTTAGAACTGGTACCAGGAATGGGGTGTAGGATAAGGCCAGTGAATCCCGTGAATCTGAGCCCTCTGCTTCTCTTCCTTTGCTGTGAAATGTGTTATTTGGTCACACACCAGACTGTGCAAATGCCATAAAAATGGATGAGGCATTCTATGAGTACACAGATGGTGGTGCTGGCAGAAGGATGAAGGGCAGAGAAGGCAAACCCACATCTAGAATGTGTCTGTTCCAGTGAGCATGAACCTGGGCCCTGCCCATGAGGAAGAGGCCAATGTAATCAAGCTGCCACCAGGTGGCAGGCTGGTCTCTGGGGAATGGGGCCACAAGGGGCCAGTGACTGCTTTGTACAAAAAGAGCCCTGAAGAAGACGATGGCTAACTCTAAATGTGTCATCATCAGTGGAGGCTTCAGGCTCAATGGCAACAAAGGACGGCTAGGCCTGAGGTGGTGGTATTTTTAGAATGTGAGGTCCCTAAAATCCCTTTACCTTATTGGCATGAGCCCCAGAACATAAAACAAGTTGTCTTAGACTATCTTAAAATGTCCCTTGATTGCCTAGTTCCATCTGCCACCTCCCTCCACTCACCCAGATTCTCAGAGGGTTGATGACTCACTCAAGATCACACAGGGCAGATGCAGTGTAGATGCAGTGTAATTATGGTGTGGGTTGCAAAGTGGAGGAGACCCTGCTCCTTCCTTGGGCCCAGCTCTCAGGTGGACAGGGTGAGTGTCATGCCCACAAATGGACATCAAATGCCTTCTGGGTACGAGGCACTGGGCATGGTGCAGTGTCCGTAACCAGCAATGGCTTCTGCCCTTGAGAACAGATGGGAAACCATAACCGCATACACAAGCAAGATCATTTCAGGCCACAGTAGGTGCCACAGGAAGGAGATCAAATAGCATCAGAGGGCTGGGCATGGTGGCTTACACCTGTAATCCCAGCACTTTGGGAGGCCTGAGATTGGGAGTTCGAGACCAGCCTGACCAACATAGAGAAACCCTGTCTCTACTAAAAATACAAAATTAGCCGGATGTGGTGGTGCATATCTGTAATCCCAGCTACTGGGGAGGCTGAGGCAGGAGAATAGCTTGAACCTGGGAGGCGGAGGTTGTGGTGAGTTGAGATCGCGCCATTGCACTCCAACCTAGGCAACAAGAGTGAAACTCAGTCTCAAAAAAAAAAAAAAAAAAGCATCAGAGAGGGGCTGGGGGCCAGAGGCCACTTCAGCCTCATTACCAGGGAAGGGAGGCCTCTCTAAGAGGTGGTGTGTGGACTGGCACCTGAATGGCAAGAATATTCGAGAGAAGAAACAGACAGTGCAAGTGAAAACAGCTGATACCAGCTGGGTAAGGTGGGTCACGCCTGTAATCCCAGCACTTTGGGAGGCCAAGGTGGGAGGATCATTTGAGGCCAGAAGTTCAAGACCAGCCTGGGCAACATAATGAGACCCCCATCTCTAAAAAAAAAAAAAAAAAAAAAAAAAACACACAAAACACAAAAAATAAAAAACCGGCCAATACCTTCACAGTGTTCCAATTACTCTTCAACGTTCTTTTAACGAATTAGTTCATTTAATCTCATCCCAATCATATGAGGTAGTAAGATGATCGATCACTGCAATTTTACAGATGGGAAACTGAGGCAGAGGTCAAGTAACTGCTAGGTTATAGAACCGGGTCCCAAACTCAGGTAGTCTGGTTCCAGAGTTGGCGGGCCCACCCCATGCCATTCTGCTCTGAGAAGTCATTGGCGTGGGAACAAGCCTGCCTGTGGAATCTGGACTCTATTTAGCTCTATTTGGGGTAGAAATGCCAACCCATCCTTCCCAAGGGAAATCTCCAGGCTCCTGCCAGCTAGAGCCAGAGCCAGAGCAGGGGCCCCAGCACCCCTCCCCTCTGGGGGATTCCTGAGGTTCCAGCTCCCTGCCCCCAGCCTCTGTGCTCCCAGCTATCTGGGCCACCTCATTCTAAAGGGATTTGGCTCTCAAGACAACTGGAGACTGGTGAGAAAGGGCTTAGGGATTAGACAGTGATACTCAGGAAGGTAAGGGACTTAATCGGGAGTTCCAGTGTGGGAAGTGGGGTGGGGAGAGGATTTTGTTTCTTTGCAAAGCTGGGCTGGACTGCGGAAGTGAGGAGGAAGTGGCGCTCAGGGGAGGAGCCAGACGGGGTTAGTTTCTCACTCTCTGTTGTGTCTTCAGAAATAACACAATAGTAAGAACGATCCCTCACCTGTGTGCGACCACCACTTCCCCAGCCATTATTCCACTTGGAATTCTCACAGGCGGGATTAGTTCTCTCACCAGATCACAGGCGCCCAGAGCAGGCAGGTGACTTGAGGTGGCTGCAAGCCCCACAGGGCCGGGCTGGGAGGAGGGGAGGAGGCCAGGCCAGGGCCTTTCTGCATGGCTGCCCGCAGGCACACGGGCTTTCCAGAGAGTTCTCGCTGACCTGGCCCCATGGAAGTAGAGAGTTCCACAAATATTTGTTGAAGGGTTTAAAAGAGTGTTCTTTCCAACTCTCAAATCGCGGTGCCAATCTCTGCGCCACCCCCTTCCCCCTGACACCACAGATTCTGAGGCCAAGGCACGCAGGGGGCCTCTGTTCTCAAGGCCAGTGCACTCACTTTAGTGAGGACACAATCAAGGTCCAGAGGGCACAGGCCAGCAGCCCTGAGGAGACCCCCATGTGTGTACCTTGCAGAATAGTCACGGCAGCACAGTAAGCAGGAACATGGTCTCCAGCTCACACACTGGACTCCCAGTCCAGTGCTCCTTCCTGTGCCCAGAACTGCCCCCTTGAAGAATCTGAAGCACGGGCTCTAACTTCCAACATTAGGACTGCCACCCCATGTTTCTTCTAGATCTCTGGGTGCCACCAGCCTTCATTTTTTTTTTGTTGACACCGAGTCTTGCTCTGTCGCCCAGGCTGGAAGGCTGGAGTGCAGTGGCGCGATCTCGGTTCACTGCAACCTCCGCCTCCCATGTTCAAGCGATTCTCCTGCCTCAGCCTCCCAAGTAGCTGGGACTACAGGTCCATGCCACCACGCCCGGCTAATTTTTTGTATTTTTAGTGGAGACGGGGTTTCACTATGTTAGCCAGGATGGTCTCAATCTCCTGACCTCGTCATCTGCCCACCTCGGCCTTCCAAAGTGCTGGGATTACAGGAGTGAGCCACTGCGCCTGGCCGCCACCAGCCTTCTTTTTTTTTTTTTTTTAAAGACGGGGTTTCACCATGTTGGTATGTTGGTCAAGCTGGTCTTGAACTCCTGACCTCAGGTGATTTGCCCGCCTTGGCCTCCAAAGTGCTTGGATTACAGACGTGAGCCACCACGCCCAGTCCAGCCTTCTTTAAGTTGTTCACACTCTGTATTCCCCCAACCAAAGTCCCCAGCAAGGTGTACCTGGAGCAACACAGCCATCACAGCAGGCTGTCCTGTCCCCTCCAGCCTGCCTGACCCGGGAGCCTGGTTTTTCCTATTGGGCCACACTGTTCCCTGATAATTGCCACCACCATGCATAGTGGTCCACATCAAGGCCAGGAAAGGGGACTTCTGCTTGGCAGAGGTCGTGTTGCATTGGGTAGCTCAGGGAGAAGGTCCTGGAAACAGTATTTGATCAGAGCCTTGAGGGCTGGGAAAGACCTGGCAGGAGGATATGGGACACAGCAGCAACTCTCACAGAGGCGGGAGGGCAGAGGTGCATCTGAGGGACAGTGGGAAGCTTCTTGGACGGAAATGAAGTGTGGAGCAGGTGAATGGTTGTTGGTGCCACAGGGAATGCTGGGATGGGGTCGGGTAGACCTCAGATGCGGATCAGTGGAATTGAGCTGACTCAGGAAGGAACCGGGGAGCCATTGAAGAGCCTTGAGCAGGAGGGCATCATACCTAGTAGGGAAGAAGAACTGTAGGGCAGGGATTGGGAGATGGAGAAAAAGTGGGGATGCGATGGAGGAACTCTCTCAGTAGCCAGCTCCAAGGACTTCACCAGATTATTTATTATTATTATTATTATTAATTTTTGAGACAGAGTCTCACTCTTGTCAACCAGGCTGGAATGCAACAGCATGATTTCAGCTCACTGCAACCTGGGTTCAAGTGATTCTCCTGCCTCAGCCTCCCAAGTAGCTGAGACTATATGTATGCGCCACCATGCCTGGTTATCTTTTTTTTTTTTTTTTTTGTATGTTTAGTAGAGACAGGGTTCATCATATTGGCCAGGCTGGTCTTCAACTCCTGACCTCAGGTGATCAGCCCACCTTGGCCTCACAAAGTGCTGGGATTACAGGCATGACCTACCGAGCCTGGGCCTATTTAGGATTTATATGATCAAATCAACCAGCTGTTTCACAGTGGGCCAGAGATAGGTTAAGTCTCAGTGGAGGAAGAAGAAGGAGGCAGCTGTTGAACCTGGGAGGGGCAGGCCCGGGGATGGGTTCTTTACTGAGGTTTTTATTTGGGTAACTTCGGATTTGGGGAGGGCTGCATCCTGCTGGGTGAAGGTGGCCCTGTACTTTCCTGGGTAACTTCTGCAGGCAGTTCCCAGGCCTGTCCACACCTTGGCCTGGGAGCATTTGGCCAGAGCTGGTTTAAGTCCTAACTCAGCATGTGCTCACCCATGACCACCTCTCTCCCTCAGGCTCAGGCTCCTCAATAAGTCACCTGACCTGCCTACCTTAGAGGACTGTCCCACACTTAAGTGACAAGCTAGATCTGAAAGTACCTTGTAAACTGTACATTGCTGAACCAATATAAGAGGCTGTTTTTTTTTTTTTTTTTTGAGAGGAAGTCTTGCTCTGTTGCCCAGGCTAGAGTGCAATGGCGTGATCTTGGCTCACTGCATTCTCCGCCTCCTGGGTTCAAAAGATTCTCCCGCCTCAGCCTCCTGAGTAGCTAGGATTACAGGTGTGTGCCACCACACCTGGCTAATTTTTGTATTTTTAGTAAAGACAGGGTTTCACCATGTTGGCGAGGCTGTTTTTGAACTCCTGACCTCAAGTGATCTGCCCGCCTCAGCCTCCCAAAGTGCTGGGATTACAGGCGTGAGCCACCGCACCCAACCAAGATGCTGTTCTTTTATAATAGTTTCCTTTGAGTAGCCTCTACTCTGGAAAGAACATCCTGGCCCTGGAAGGGTCTTATATAAAGATCTTAGCCATGTATCCAGTAAGGAAGGCAGTCCTGTCCTGCCCTAGGCCAGAAGCCAGAGAGCCTAACTAGGGCAGAACTGCCTGAAAACTCTCTGCAGAGGTAGGGGCTGGGGACCTTAACTCTCACTCTGCACCTTGCAGCAGACTTCTATGGTGGGGGCCACACTAGGGGCAGAGCAAAGACCTTAAGTGTCTTTAACAGGCCTGATGCCTTTACCTCTGGGTAAAGAGAGACTGGGGACATTCTGCTTTCTCTCTCCTGGAGACTTGAATGTTGAGGCAGCCAGGGCATGGCTCTGGGAGACGAGATGCCCACAGACTCCTGGGCCTAGCTCTGCATTAATTCCAGGCCACAAGGGGAGGGCACAGCTGAGCACCTTCCAGGCACCAGGCAGTGGGCACTCCACATCTGTCATCCCACTAACAACTCTCTCTGGGCCTCAGTTTCCCTACCTGTTAATTGAGATAAGTTGCATGATCCCTGAATGATCTATGTTTCTCTCTCCCTCCCAGGGTTCTGCCAGCACTGGGATCTGTGTCTCTGTTGGAGCATTTCTTTAATTAATTAATTAATTAATTATTCAGCATATATTTATTAATAATTCCTGTGGGCCTGATGCCATGACTCATATCTGTAATCCCAGCATTTTGAGAGGCTGAGGCGGGAGGATCACTTGAGGTCAGGAGTTCAAAACCAGCCTGGCCAACATGGTGAAACCCGCGTCTCTACTAAAAATATAGAAACTAGCTGGACATGGTGGCATGCACCTGTAATCCCGGCTACTCAGGAGGCTGAGGCAGGAGAATCACTTGAACCCGGGAGGCAGAGTTTGCAGTGAGCAGAGATCATACCACTACACTCCAGCCTGGGCAACAGAGCAAGTTTCTGTTTCAAAAAAACAAAAATGAAAACAAAACAATCCCTGTGTGCAGGATGCTGTGCTGGGGGTAGGGGAGTTGGGGGGATTTAGAGGTGAGTAAAACAGGGCTCTAGGCCCAAGGAACTCATAGCAGGGCAGATGCTACTAAGCAGGGCTGCATCAAGGCTCTGAGGGTCCTCTCTGCCCACTCCACCTCTCTTCACCTGTCTTCTTGTAACCACACTTCCCACCATCTACCAAAGGTTTGCTCATACCGTTATGCTGGCCTGGAATGAATGAGTCTTCCTTCTATGTCCCAGCTCCAATGCCACCCCCTCTGTGAAGCCTTCTAGAATTCTTCCAAACTAAGGCAAATTCTCTCCTTTTTTTTTTCTTTTTTGAGATCGAGTCTTGCTCTGTCACTCAGGCTGGAGTGCAGTGGCCCAATCTTGGCTCACTGCAACCTCTGCCTCCTGGGTTCAAGCGATTCTTCTGCCTCAGCCTCCCAAGTAGCTGTGACTACAGGCATGTACCACCACACCTGGCTAATTTTTGTATTTTTAGTAGAGATGGGGTTTCACCATATTGACCAGGCTGGTCTTGAACTCCTGACCTTGTGATCCACCCGCCTCAGCCTCCCAAAGTGCTGAGATTGTAGATGTGAACAACCAAGCCCAGCCAAATTCTTCCCTTTTAAAGCACCCAGATACTTGCTACCTCTCCTCAGGACATTTACCTTGCCCTCATATTCCAGTTGATAGTGCCTCTTTCTTATCTTTGGGAGGGCAGGGTGGTGTCTGATACATTTCTGGGTCCCAGAACAGTGTGTACAGCCTGGTACACAGTAGAAGGAAAGAATGGCCCAAGACATGTGACCATGCACTACCATGGCGGTAGATTAACATGCCAAGAGACACAGGCAGCAGAGGGGAAGGCTGTTTAGTTCTGAAAGGAGGAAATGTCTTCATTGTATGGGGAAGACGCAGTGATTGGGTTTGTGGCTGGGCAATCAGATGGCACAGGCCAGACAGGAGGCTGTTGGTCATCCATCCCAAAAGTCAGACTTGCGTTTACCTGGGAACTCACAGCTCTGGCCCTTGGGTGAGAGCTCAGGAAGCAGATAGGCTGACAGCAGGCCTCCTTCCACTGGGCATTGCTTTCACTGGTGGCTTCCTCCTAGTCCCCTCTGTTCCCACCCACAGGCTGAAGCCTGCCTGGCCAGGCAGGCAGCAAAGGGAGGTGGCACAGGGCAAAGTAGGAAATGGTTGCAAAGAGCAAGCCCTGTGCTAGGTCTTGCCCTCAGTGAATTCAGTACATCAGCTTGCTTCAGCATCCTGCTGACGTCAAGTCCGGACCATTGCCCCTTTTTAGTGAATAAAGATGCTGGGATTCCAAGGAGCAAAGTGGCTTGCTGGGGTGTCACAGGCTGGCTGAGGTGTGAGCATGTTAGGAGTGCCTCTCAGAAAGCAGGGAAGGTCAGAGGCAGATGGCAGGGGCTGGGGTGGGGAGACGGGGTCTGTGCTTCTTTGCCCCCCGGTCTGGTGCCCTGTTCTTCATCCTGCCTGCCCACAAGTGGAGAAGAAAGGCTGTCAATACTGAAAGGCCCCAAGCTGGGTCTAACAGGAGTGGTCACACACTGAGGGCAGGACAGGAGGTGGGCCAGGATCTCAGAGAGGAATAGTCAATCAATGCCACGGTTCCCAGAGGTGGCGATGGCTGGGCTTAGGGGACATCGCCTCTCACAACAGCACCTGGCGAGCTTTGTACGTCTTGCGGGGAGAGAGGGAAGTGGTCCCCCACTATGGGAGCCAGGTTAGAAGAACTCATTAGGTAGCACCTTTCAATCCCTGCTTGTTCAGAGGCCCAGAGAGCTCAGGTGTCTCGCCCAAGGTCACACTTTGAGCTAAGGGTAAATTTGGAACTAAAATCGGGACTCCCTGACCTTCTGATGCCCACTGGCCTCAGTCCCGGTGGGCACACTTGCTCACCTCCTGCCCGGGTCTCTGACTTCAAGAGAGGGGAGGGGGCCGGCGTCAGAGCCTCCCGCGCCCCAGCGCATCGCTCCCTACCCCGCCCCTCGGGATCCTTTAAGAGGCGGGGCTTAACTGCCAGCTCCACGGCCCGGGCAAAAGGCTGGGACTTTACTCCGGGTGGCCGGTGGCGGCGAGGACGAGTCTGTTCTCCATCAGCTGCCGCAGCCGCTGCCTCCCGCCCCAAAACCCCATCCCAGCGGTTGAGCCACGATGAGCGGCAGAGTTGGCGATCTGAGCCCCAAGCAGAAGGAGGCACTGGCCAAGGTGAGCCCTCGCTCTGGCCCGGCTCCCGCCCGGGGCTGTGGCCCTCGTCCTCCTGCGGCAGCGAGAAGGGACGAGGCTGGGTGGGGGGCGTGGGTCCGTGGGGCGGCCGGGGGAGCAGAGGCGGCCGCCCCGGCGTGGCCCGCGCCCACGGACGGCTCCTTCCTCCCTCTGCTACCCTCAGGGTCCCAGGAAGTTTGGCCACCCCCCGCCCAAGCCCCGAGCAGCCGTGGCAGTGCCACCTGGGAAGGAGTGGTTGCTTGGTAGTCCCTGGAGGCCGCTGAGGGCACAAAGGCAACATTCATTCTCGGGACTGGCAGCCGGGCCCTGGGGCAGGGGCAGGGGCAGGGGCAGGGCCCCAAGTTTCCTCCCATTTCCGGGAGGCTTACCTCTTGCCGGGGCAGTGGCACGATGGAAAGGGACCTGGATAGCTCCTGCCCCCACACCAAGCCGCTGTGCGACCTTGGGCAAAACCCTGTCCTTCTCTTTGCACCTTGATGCCATGGAATGAGGAGGTTGGACCAGATGATGTTGAAGGGAACACCTCCATGTGTGGATTCCAGGCTCCCCCCACGACGCACTGGGTTGGAGTTAGTTTGAGCTGAGACCAGCCGTCCTGTATCTTGCATCCTAGACCCCCTCCTGGCTCAGGACTTAGGTTTATGTTCCTCAGAAGGCAAGAAGGTGAGCTTGGCTTTGCCTTGGCAACTTCGACGAGGAGGGAGCAATAGTTTGAGGGCTGAACCCTCCTCTTCACCTACTAAATCTCTTCTCTGTCACCCCTGGGGAATGAGGAGTTCAACTCTTCTCTGGACAAGAGCCAATTGCGTCTGGCCCCAAGGTTTGGAGGCTCCAAAGCTGGGCAGTTTTCCATGGCTGGGAAAGGTGGCAGGGGTTGGGGGAGTAGATGTCTCCTGCCACTGGGGAAGTAGGAGGGCACCAACTCCATGAAGGCTTTGTCCCAGGCTGGGCTTCCCCGATCCCAGGAAGGCTGGACAAGGAGGCTTCAGATTTTACTGCTGACCCGCAGGAGAGGTCAGGCAGAGAAGGGATTAGGTGGTGATTAAACTGGAGACCATGGGCTGGTTAGGGTCCTTGGAGAGGGGTAGCTTCAAGCCTGCAGTTTGGAGGAGCAGTTTCCCTGGAGCACTGGGAGCTGCTCTGGGGGGTGGGATGGTCTGAGTCCCTGACAGACCTAGGCAAAGGCAGAGGTGGCCAGTCCTCATTGGTCTCTGGGACTGCCCTGTAGGTCAGTGGCCAGGGAAGGGTGTGTGGCTGGGAGCAGGAGGCTCAGGGAGGGCATATGGGGGCCTGCTCACCTACCAGGGAGTGAGAGGTTGGAGATGGGTGTGGCTGTCCCTTGAGGTCACTGTCCATCTCTTTTGTTTGGCACTACCTGCACTTTCCTGATTCCTCCCACTGGAACCATTCTCTCCACCTGAGTTGCCTGCCTTCCTTCTGCTGCTCTTGAAGTCCTTCAAGGCCAGCACAAATGCCATGCTTTATAGGAAGTGGATGAGACCACCTTTTTCTTCCCTCTGCTCCCCAGTGAACTCCTCACCATTCCACCAGGCAGAAGACCACGGTGGAAAGATGTGCTCCGGATTCAGACCCCACTTTGCATCCCAGCTCTGCTAATGACTAGCTGTTTGACTTTGGGCATGTTACTTAGCCTCTCTGAGCTTTAATTCCTTCACCTGTAGAATGGGGACAATAATACTTCTAGGGGTTATGAGGAGTAAATAAGCTATGGTGCCAAGATCAGCGCTGGGCGACAGGGAATGCTTGGTAAACTGACAGCTTTTACTGTGGTCGATGCCAGAGTGCCTACTATCATGATGAGCTGGGGACACATCTGCCTGACCCAGACTGGCACATGGGAACCTTTGTTGTGGGGCAGGGGCAGTGTCTCACTCCCTTCCCACTTCCTGCCCTGTTACCTGGCACCCCCTGGCAAGAGAGTGCTCCAGGCAGCATAAGTGCCCAGGTAGTGTCTGCAGAGTTCAGCCATGTTCAAGAGAGATCCAGCAAAGGCCCCAGAGGAGAGTCCTGGGCAGAGGGCAGTCAGGGTGGGCCCTACCACTCACCTGGATGCCTCTCCCTACAGTTTCGGGAGAATGTCCAGGACGTGCTGCCGGCCTTGCCGAATCCAGATGACTATTTTCTCCTGCGTTGGCTCCGAGGTGAGGGAAGAGGGGCTGCGGGAGGCTGGGGCAGGGGCTCGTTCTGAGCAACAGAATGGCACCCTCTGAAAACCCTGCCCCTGGCAATCAGGGCATCTGGAATGTTCAATCTTTAGTGTCAAAGGGCCCTTGGCAATGACATAAGCTCAACCTTCCTAGTGGATAAAGACACTGAGGCTCAGAGAGATGAAGTGACTTGCTCCAAGCCACACAGTGAGCGAGCTGCAGCAGAGAAAAGGGGAGATTCCGGGTTGGCTGACCCTTGGCCCAGAGCCTTTTCCATCCACTCAAGAAATCTGCTCTGCTGATGGAGTTGGGGAAATGGGCTGAGGAAAAACAAAGTGAGAAAGGCCACAGCCATGTGGGTGGTTGGAGGCAGGGCGAAGGGCAGAACCAGACTCCTCGCCCCTGATATGCCCTGTTAGGAGGGCAGGTCCCTGCTGACCACAGTTTAGGCAACCTGAAGGGCTCAGCCTGACCTGGGGTGACAAGAGTCTCCTCAAACCACCACCCAGGTCCTGGTTCTAGCTCTGCCCTGGCCTGGCTGTGGAGCCTGGTTCAGGGCAAACACTTCCCTAGGATCCTCCTCTGGAAGGGCAGGAAAAGACCTGTCTGCTGTAAGACATGACATAACAGAGCTCTGCGTGTGGCACTGAAATGTACACATTTCTGCTGGCATCAGGGTCAAGTTTAGCCCGGTTCCCCAATCCCTGAGATGTTTCCATTCTTTCTCCTCTTCTCTTCTCCTGTGATTCAGGTCATGTGCCACCCTCCCTGATTCTTCTGACACCATTTCCCCCTCTCTGTATAGAAACTTTAATTACAGACATAGGAGTAATAAAGAAAATTCCACTATGGTCAGGAACAGTGGGTCACGCCTGTAATCCCAGCACTTTGGGAGGCTGAGGCAGGTGGATCACTTGAGGCCAGGACTTCGAGATCAGCCTGGGCAACATGGTGAAACTCCATGTCTACTAAAAAATACAAAAATTAGCTGGGCGTGGTGGCGGGTGCCTGTAATCCCAGCTACTCAGGAGGCTGAGGTAGGAGTATCACTTGAACCCGGGAGGCGGAGGTTGCAGTGAGTTGAGATTGTGACACTGCACACCAGCCTGGGTGACAGAGTGAGACTCCATCTCAAAACGAAACAACAAAAAAAGTAACTTTATTTTTTTTTTTAGAGACCAGGGTTTCACCATGTTGGCCAGGTTGGTCTCAAACTCCTGACCTCAAATGATCCGCCTACCCCAGCCTCCCAAAGTGCTTGAATTATAGGTGTGAGCCACTACACCTGGTCGGAAAATTCCATTATGTTCTAGCAAAGCTTAAGTTGTGGTGTAGAATCATATCCTAAAATATGAAAGTACAAATTATGCCCTATTATTTTAATTTTCATTATTATCATTTTTGGAGATACGGTCTCACTCTGCTTCCCAGGCAGTGGGCATGATCATGCTCACTGCTGCTTTGAACTCCTGGTCTCAAGTTATATTTTTATTTATTTATTTTGAAATGGAGTCTCACGCTGTTTCCCAGGCTGGAGTGCAATGGCGCAATCTCGGCTCACTGCAACCTCCGCCTCCCAGGTTCAAGTGATTCTCCTGCCCCACCCTCCCGAGTAGCTGGGATTACAGGCTCCTACATGCTCTGCTAATTTTTGTATTTTGAGTAGAGATGGGGTTTCACCATGTTGGCCAGGCTGGTCTCGAACTCCTGACCTCAGGTGATCCGCCCACCATGGCAAGTGCTGAGATTACAGGCATGAGCCACCGTGTTCGGCAATAAATATTACTAAAATTTATTTTTGAAATAGGGTCTTGCTGGCCTCAAACTCCTGAGCTCAAGTGATCCTCTCACCTCAGACTCCTGAGTAGCTTGGACTACAGGTACACACCATGTGACTGGTCCTATTTTATTTCTTTATGGACACATACACACACATGCATGCCCTAGAAGTCTTGGGGCAGGTGAAGAGATGTATATTCCTTTTCTTTCCAGAAATTTCATAGAGCTGGCACACATGCTCCTGAGAGGCTGCTTGTAAACACCCGAGGGCAGATGCATCCAGGAGCCTCTGGAAGTGTCACTTGCCCCTTTCCCCAAAAATACCTTCATCCCATTCCCCTACCCCAGCCCACGGCCCAGAGAGGGTGGAGGGGCAGCATGGGGGCGGCAGTGGAATCACTCCAGGCTGGAGGAAATTTTGGCCCAGCATTTGCTGAAGGGCTGCAGCTAGAAGCAGGTGGGTGGAGAGAGTGGGAAGACAGTAGCCTTCTTAAAGGGCCAGCTGCAAAATGATCCAGACGACTAGGGAGCTGCTGTTCAGCAGAGAAGCATGGTTTCTGAGATCCACTAACAGCAATGCAGTTCTCTTTTACTGAGGGAGGGGCCAGCCAGGGGTCCTGGCAGCTGATCTCCCAATTCCTAGGGAGCCTCATACTCAGGGGTCATTCAAAGAGTGTGGTCATTCTCATTTGCCAGATGAGAAAACAGGCTCAAAGAGGGGAGTTGGGGAGGGGACTTACGTGAAGTCACACAGTTAATGTGTAGCAGAATCAGGGCAGAAACCTAGGGCTCCACACTCCGGGCCAGCATCCTTTCCAGTAAGCCACCCCTGCTCCTTAAAGCCAAGCTCAGCCTCTTAAAACAGAGGAAGTGTCTCCTCTGCATTTCACTTGTGCCTCACATTTCCTGGGCAGGAGCTCAGGCCTGGTCAGAACCTAACATGAATTACAATTAGTTTTTTTTTTCCCCTTAAAAAAAAAGCCCAAACCCAAACAACAACAAAACCCAAGGCCTGGCATGGTGGCTCATGCCTGTAATCTCAGCACTTTGGGAGGCCAAGTGGGAGGATCACCTGAGCTCAGGAGTTCAATACCAGCCCTGGCAATATAGCAAGACTCCGCCTCTACTTAAACAAAAAATTAGCTGGGTGTGGTGGCGTGCACCTGTAGTCCTAGCTATTCGGGAGCCAGAGGTGGGAGGTTGCTTAAGCCAGTAGTTTGAGACCATAGTGAGCTATAATCTTGCCACTGCATTCCAACCTGGGTGACAGAGCAAGATTCTGTCTCAAACAAAACCAACCAACCAACCAACCAGCCTTTTATCATTCTCTCCCTGAATCTGACGGAGACATTTGCAAGCCACACACCAGCAGAATGTCTGTCCCTAACCTAGGTGTGGGCTTGGCGTTCCTCTCCCTCCCTCTTTCCCCACTAAGGGGTTCAGTTTTCTGCGGGCTTCCAGGCACAGAGAGCAGATCCCCAAGTCTCATTTGCCTCCTCCTGACTGGGGCTGAGCTCTGGGCATCCCAGCAAGGAGGATCAGAGAGCAGGATAAAAGAAGGAAGTGGTGGAGGCCCTGGGAGGGAGGCAGAGCAGGTCTGAGTCTCTGCATTTTACAAGTCTAGGGAATGAATGGACAATCATCACCCAGGTGACTGCTCCTGAGCTGAGTTCTTGCAGTGCCGCAAGCCATGCTTTGAGTCGCCCCTGACCAGGGCAGCAGGAGCCTGGAGAGGCCTCAAGCAGGTACGGGAGGCTCCAGGTGTGGTACTGCCAGGAGCAAGTGGCAACTCTGGGAGAGCCCACATAGCAGATGCTGGATGTTGGGCCTTGGCAGATAAGGGTTAACTGGAGAGCCTCCCCAAGATAAGGGGCTCACAGTTCGCCACCACTCCTAGGAAGATAAGGACTCTTCTCACAGTAATGATGTCCTTCCTACGGAAGATTCTCATTGTCATGGTCCCACTAACTCCCCCATCATGAGAGGATGGTGCCTCGCATCTTCCAAGTGTTTCTAGCTTATCAGACAATTTGGTCAGAGATGTGCAGTATCTTCTCTAAGGTCAAACTGAGAAGTGGAAGAGCTGGGATGCAAATGCAGATGATATTCCTCTAAAAGCTGTCTCATGCTGCCATGGCAACACATGAAGAAGGGTGGGATTCAGTTCTGTCAGGATGTGTCCAGCACTTGTGATGGGTGTGGCATTGGTCAAATCTGTTGAGGCAGCCTATGAGCCTGGGAGAAGGGACTGATTTTCATAACAGCAGAGTCAGGGAATGTGCTCGGCACTCCCAGAGAGCGATGGTTAAGGGACCAGGGACGGTCCAGAGGGCAGCCTGTCTGGCCCAGGTTCCAGGGCTGTCAGCAGATCTAGATGCCAAATCCACAGAGGACATACAACTGGGAGGGACAGTTCACAGGTCAGATGGCAAAATTGATCAGAATCTGGATCTGAAAAACTTAAAGAATGGATTGTGACAAGAGGAAATTTGACAGAGAAGGATCTAAGGTCTCACCTTTCCACGTATGCAATGGAGGCTTAGCAGTGGCACAGGTGAAAAGGATTTGGGGGTTTCAGTGCCTATAAGCTCCACCTGAATTAGGAGTATGCCCATTGCCAAGAAAGTTCTTGGGCTGAGCACAGTGGCTCATGTCTGTAATCCCAGCACTCTGGGAGGCCAAGGTGGGTGGATTACCTGAGATCAGGAGTTTGAGACCAGCCTGGCCAACGTGGTGAAACCCCATCTCTACTAAAAATACAAAAATTAGCCTGGTATGGTGGTGCATGCCTGTAATCCCAGCTACTCAGGAGGCTGAGGCAGGAGAACTGCTTGAACCCAGGAGGTGGAGGTTGCAGTGAGTTAAGATTGTGCCATTGAACTCCAGTCTGGGTGACAGAAGTGAAACTATGAGTCAAAAAAAAAAAAAAGAAAAAGAGAAAGTTCTTAGACAGCACCTGGGGCTATATTTGTGGTAAAGCACACTCTGAGGGAACCCTGGAAAACATTCACAGGGAAGTTATTTGCATGGACTTGAAACCAAGCTGTGGCGCTTGGTACAGGCTCCAAGGATGGGCAGCATGCTGGCCAGGGAAATGCAGGGTGACAGCTCAGAATTTTCCTGTCTTGGAAGTGTTGTCATGTGGCTAAGGAGGCAATCTTATTCTCTGAGTGCCTCTGAAATGAATCTCAGTTCAGTACCATGACAGCTGAGTGCAAATTGCAGCTATGATTACCTGGGAGCAAGTGGCCTTGGGGGTCAGTGAGGTATTTGTGTTCAAGCCTGAGCAGGACACTTTTTGGGGTGTCATGCATAAAGAGTTGACCCAGGTGAAATTGAATTCTGAAACTTGTTAGGAGCCCTGGGAGGGGATGTGTGGGCCCTTTGAGGACATGACAAGGTTGGGTGGAGGCTCATCAACCTCTCTATCCCACTGGGATATTCTGCCAGCTCTGCCACAGATTACAGGGGCAGCTATATTCGTCCTTGTTTTTTGTTTTCCTTGAGATGGGGTCTCGCTCTGTCACCCAGGCTGGAGTACAGTGGTGTGATCTCAGCTCACTGCAGCCTATGCCTCCCAGGCTCAAGCAATCCTCCCACCTCAGCCTCCCAAGTAGCTGGGACTACAGGTGCATGCCACCATCTGTGGCTTTTTTTTTTTTTTTTTAGAGATGAGGTCTCACTGTATTGCCCAGGCTGGTATGTTCATCTTTGAACTGTGGTATCAAGGTCTCAGGACTGCATGTGAGAATGTGGAGGAGATAAACTTTGTCTGTGTAAGGGGGAAGGCCAAATGATAAGAGGGTCCAGGGTTCATTTTCTCAGGAGCTGAGAGGAGGTGAGACCTTTAACTTGATTATAACCACTGGGGTAAAACTCTTTTGATCCTGGTGTTATAATGGCTGCCCCCAACTGCCCTGAACCTTGACCTGCTCTCCACACAAACCTGGGGTCTGTGGTGCCCCAGTTCTCAGTAAAGGCTCTCCTGTTAGCTTCTGCTTGTGGGATGGTCTGAAGGTTAGCTGGAGAGACAACTGAGAGGAACTGGCCCTATCATGGGAATATGGGAATCTCTCCATCCTTGGACTCCCAGTCCTGTTAACCTAACCCTGACCATGTTTCCCTGTTACAGCTAGAAGCTTCGACCTGCAGAAGGCGGAGGCTATGCTCCGGAAGGTGAGATACATTTGGCTCCGAATCCCACTGTTGCCTCAGTTCCTCCCCTTCAGAATCGCACCTTGCGTCGACATCTTTTGCCACACCTCCCACCCTGATCACAGCTTTTGGCTTCAAGTATTAGCCGACCACTGTTGCCTTATCCCTCTGGGACAAACTGCATTCCCTTCCCTGGCAACATAGGCTTTCATAGTTCTGGGCTAGCCAAGAATGATAATCTGTTTTGCTAAGACCTCTAACACAGGCATGGCCTTCTTTTCCATTCCTGTCCAATGCCTTCTGGTGACTGCCTATGATCTGGTGGTCTATTCACGCTGTTGCTTATTGCTACATGCCTATTAAACCTCCCTCACAGCATCCCTGTTTTTTTTTTTTTTTTTTTGAGACAGAGTCTCCTCTGTCACCCAGGCTGGAGTGCAGCAGTGGCACAGTATCGACTCACTGCAACCTCCACCTTCCGGGTTCAAGTGAGCTCATGCCTCAGCCATTGAGTAGCTGGGATTACAGACATGTGCCACTATGGCAGGCTAATTTTCATATTTTTAGTAGAGACAGGGTATTGCCATGTTGGCCAGACTGGTCTCGAACTCCCAGCCTCAAGTGATCCACCTGCCTTGGCCTCTCAAAGTGCTGGGATTACAGATGTGAACCACCATGCCCAGCTGTCCATCCCTCCTTTAAAATCTTCCCCATTGTGTCTTTGTAGCATGTGGAGTTCCGAAAGCAAAAGGACATTGACAACATCGTTAACTGGCAGCCTCCAGAGGTGAGCATAAATTATCCTACCTTGTCCCTATGCTAGGCCTTTCAGACCCACAGCCTGGCTCCTGGGATCTGGGTCCACTGGGTTTGGATCCTCAGAGGAAAGGTCTGATAATGCCCACTGAGCCCTGGTGGTCTCCAGAATGGGCATCTGTTGGTACCCAGGGGAGGGATATAGAGAAAGATACTGATGAACCTGGAGTAAGGCCCTGTTCTCCAGGAAGGGTATGGATGCCTGCTGACCAGGCTGCTCCTCTGTGTCTTTGCCCAGGTGATTCAACAGTATCTGTCAGGGGGCATGTGTGGCTATGACCTAGATGGCTGCCCAGTCTGGTATGATATAATTGGACCTCTGGATGCCAAGGGTCTGCTGTTCTCAGCCTCCAAACAGGATCTGCTCAGGACCAAGATGCGGGACTGTGAGCTGCTTTTGCAGGAGTGTGCCCGCCAGACTACAAAGGTGAGTGGACCACTGTGGCTAAAAATGAGTTGACCACAACACAGGCATTCCTGCAGAAGTAGGCATGTCATGCAGGAATATAAATGCAGCAGCTAATGCCCTTTTCGGCCTTAGCCCACCTGCACCCAGGTGAATAAAAAAAAAAAAAGGAATATAAGTGCAGCTTCAGGGCCAAGGCCTAGATTTTAAAAACGTTAAAAAAATTTTTTTAGTAGAGATGGGGTTTCACCATCTTGGTCAGGCTAGTCTTGAACTCCTGACCTCAAGTGATCCACCCACCTCGGCCTCCCAAAGTGCTAGGATTACATGCATGAGCCACGGGACCCAGCTGGGGCCCAGACTTTGGGATTTCCTAGACCAATGACATTTCCAAATTTTAGAATATTGCCAAATGTCTATTTTGCCACATAAGGCCTTTAAAACAATGATCATCTATTATTGCCATCATTAACACTGAAAACTATAAGAATGGCAATAATCTCAGATTAAAAAGCGGTCCTTAGGAGGTTGCAGTGAGCTGAGATCACGCTACTGCACTTTGGCCTGGGTGACAGAGTGAGACTCCATCATCTAAAAAAAAAAGCAGACCTTTAAAAAACTCACATTATTGTTATTTTTCTCTTTTCTCTGGGGACCCAGTGAAATGTTATTGTGGACCAACCCATCCTTGAGCAAGTATTTGGGTATCACCGGTGTAGATGATCTCAGATTCTGAGCTTCTCTAATTCTGTATCCAAAATAAAGATAAGGATGGCTGGGTGTGGCAGCTCACGCCTATAATCCCAGCACTTTAGGAGGCTGAGTGGGCAGATTGAGCCCAGGAGTTTAAGACCAGCCTGGCCAACATGGCAAGAGCCTGTCTCTAGAAAAAAATAAAAATAAAAAATTAGCTGTGTATAGTGGCGCATACCAGCTACTAGGGAGGCTGAGGTGGGGGGATCACTTGCACTTGGGAGGTAGAGGTTGCAGTGAGCCATGATCACACCACTGCAATCCAGCCCAGGCAACAGGGCTAGACCCTGTGTCAAAAAAGATGAGGATAGCTGATTCCCTTACTGAGAAAAACACTGAAGAACAAGCAGAAGCTGCCAGCATGGTCTTCCCTCCTGCCCTCCTCTCAGCAGTTGTAAAGATCCAGTGAAATGATGTGATAAAGTCTGGGAACATCCCAACACTCATCTGCAAACGTTCAGAGAGCCTACTGTGTGCAGAGACCCTGGGGAGCTGGGGATGCAGGAAGCATTAGATGTGGATACACCCCTGAGGGCTCAGGCTGCACAGAACATCTGTGCCTGTGCATAAGTGGCTCTACAGGTACCATGCACAGAGCACATAGTGCCTCAGGAAGCAGGAGGCCATCAGGCCAAAGTGCAGAACAAAAGCCATGTCAGATGTCGTCTAGATCCACCCAGTCATGTACTGGAAAAGAACACGGAGACCTAGGCAGGAAGAGTGACTCGCCTAGGCCACAAATCTGGCTTGGGGTGATTATCTCAATTTGGAAAACCCTAGATCCAGCCCTAACCAGCTCTCATTGCTCTATTAGAGCACAGTGCAGTCATTTGCCCCGGACTGGGGTGGGGTTCTGTAGTAGGACAGCCTGACAAGACTTTTTGCTCTCTGTTCTCTGCAGTTGGGGAAGAAGGTGGAGACCATCACCATGATTTATGACTGCGAGGGGCTTGGCCTCAAGCACCTCTGGAAGCCTGCTGTGGAGGCCTATGGAGAAGTGAGAGGCAGAGTGGGGAGGAGGGGGGCAGAGGGAAGGGAAGGAGGAGTGGGCCCCTCTGCTAGGCTGTCCTGTGGGATGGGTAAGGCCTTGGGGGCAGACTCTATCCTAGAGGAAGCAGGGCCTCTGTCCCTGGGACAGAGGTTTGAGCCTGCTGGAATCAAGAGTGATTTTGTTTCCACAGTTTCTCTGCATGTTTGAGGAAAATTATCCCGAAACACTGAGGCGTCTTTTTGTTGTTAAAGGTAAGCTGGGAATTTCTTGTGATAAAGCCAGATGGAAAAGAGGGGTAAAAAATATGATTGGGGCAGATGGAGGGTCAAACAATGAGCCAAAAGAAGGGTCTACGGACATGTTCAGAAAATTGCTGCCCCAGCTAGTGTGCTGGTTCACGCCTGTAACCCCAGCACTTTGGGAGGCCGAGGTGGGCAGATGACCTGAGGTCAGGAGTTTGAGACCAGCCTGACCAACATGGTGAAACCCCCATCTCTACTAAAAATACAAAATTAGCCGGGTGTGGTGGCACATACCTGTAATCCCAGCTACTTGGGAGGCTGAGGCAGGAGAATTGCTTGAACCCAAGAGGAGGAGTTTGCAGTGAGCCAAGACTGTGCCATTGCACTCCAGCCTGGGCAACAAGAGCAAAACTCCATCTCAAAAAAGAAAAAAGTTAAGGAAATGAGCTGGGTGTGGTGGTGCATGCCTGTAGTTCCAGTTTCTCAAAAGGCTGAGGCAAGAGCATTGCTTGAACCCAGGAGTTCAAGGCTGCAGTAAGCTATGATTGTGCCACACTGCACTCCAGCCTGGGTGACAGAGCAAGTCTCCATCTCAAAAAAGTAAAAATAAAATAAAAACAAAAATAGGGCTGCGCATAGTAGCTCACTGCTGTAATCCCAGCACTTTGGGAGGCCGAGATGGGCAGACCACTTGAGGTCAAGAGTTCAAGACCAGCCTGGCTAACAAAGCAAAACTCTGTCTCTACTAAAAATATGAAAATTAGCTGGGCGTGGTGGTGCACACCAGTAGTCCCAGCTACTCAGGTGGCTGAGGCACAAGAATTGCTTGAACCTGGGAGGTGGAGGATGCAGTGAGCCGAGAGCATTGCTTGAGTCCAGGAGTTCAAGTCTGTGGTGAGCTTAGATTGTGCCATTGCACTCCAGCCTAGGTGACAGAGCAAGACTCTGTCTCAATAAAATAAAAAGAAGACTGCCCTTCACATATGCAGACTACTTTACAACTCACAGAGCTTTCAGTATGACCTCCTTTGAGCCACCCAGCCTGATGAGATAGGAAGAGACCACTTGACTATATCCACTGTAAAAATGCGATGGCTGGAGCTCAAAGATGCCCATGCTGAGCCGCACACCCTGGGCTGCTTATGTGGGCTCCACAGCCCTAGAAAACATATGGCCCAGCATGGGCTGGTGGGAGGGTAGGAGGTGCTACAGAGGACGCTGTTAGGGACACAGACTAGGCACTGCTCCCAGCCTCACATTATCTGGTCTCTGTCCCAGCCCCCAAACTGTTTCCTGTGGCCTATAACCTCATCAAACCCTTCCTAAGTGAGGATACCCGTAAGAAGATCATGGTCCTGGGAGGTAAGTGGTCCAGGCTTTTCTCAACTCCAAAGGATGGTCTGTAGCCCAAATCGGGTCCAGCTTTAGGAGTATGTCTGTAGCCATCAGGGTGAAAGCTCCCTCTGCTAGTTTGGGAGTAGTGGGACTTAGGAGCAAGCTGGGGCAAGCTAGTGCTTTCATCTGTTTTCCTAAGAACTCTTTCTCTCACACACTCTAGACGCAAGTACTGGGTCCATTATTGTAGATTCAAAGATGAATGAAACTCCAGTCCTTGCCCTTAAGGAACTTACAGTATAATAGGAGACAGAAGACCTAGAAAGAGAGGCTGGGTGTGGTGGCTCATGCCTGTAATCCCAACACTGGGAGGCTGAGGTGGGAGGATCGCTTGAGGCCAGGAGTTCAAGACCAGCCTGGGCAACAAAGCAAGACCCTGTCTTTATTGAGAAATGAAAAATAGGCCGGGCGTGGTGGCTCAAGCCTGTAATCCCAGCACTTTGGGAGGCCGAGGCGGGTGGATCACGAGGT
This sequence comes from Aotus nancymaae, assembly GCF_030222135.1. NCBI lineage: Eukaryota > Metazoa > Chordata > Mammalia > Primates > Aotidae > Aotus > Aotus nancymaae. The sequence goes on from NW_026988491.1 coordinate 5,295,736, forward strand.
CATGAGATCGAGACCATCCTGGTCAACATGGTGAAACCCCGTCTCTACTAAAAATACAAAAAATTAGCTGGGCATGGTGGCGCGTGCCTGTAATCCCAGCTACTCAGGAGGCTGAGGCAGGAGAATTGCCCGAACCCAGGAGGCGGAGGTTGCGGTGAGCCGAGATCGCGCCATTGCACTCCAGCCTGGGTAACAAGAGCGAAACTCTGTCTAAAAAAAAAAAAAGAAAAGAAAAAAAGAAAAATAGCTGGCCATAGTGGCATGGATCTGTAGTCCTAGCTATTTGAGAGGCTTAGACAGGAGGATCCCTTGAGCCCAGGAGTTCAAGGCTGTAGTGAGCTATGATCATGCCACTGCACTCTAGCCTGGGCAACAGAGCAAGACGCTGTTTTTTTTTTTTTTAAAAAAAGACCTAGAGATAGAGAGAGAGAGACAGCTATGACATAAACTAGAAAAGACAGTAGAATAGTCATAGAGAGGGTGCCACAGAGGTCGCAGGAGCAAAGTTGCTTTTAGTTGGGGAAAACTAGGAGCAGCTTTGTTTGACAAGCACCTAGTATGTGCCAGGCCCGGGCTAGTGCCAAGACTATAAAGATGAATAAGACAGAATCCCGACTGGGCGCTGTGACTCACATCTGTAATCCTAGCACTCTGGGAGGCCGAGGTGGGCAGACTGCTTGAGCTCAGGAGCTCAAGACCAGCCTGGCCAGCATGGTGAAACCCTGTCCCTACTAAAAATACAAAAATTAGCTGGATGTGGTGGCACACACCTGTAATCCCAGCTACTCAGGAGGCTGAGGCAGGAGAATTGCCTGAACCTGGGAGGCGGAGGTTGCAGTGAGCCAAGATCGTGCAACTGGCACTCCAGCCTGGGTGACAGAATGAGACTTCGTCTCAATAAAAAAAAAAAAAAAAACGAAAAAGAAAAAAAGACAGAGTCCTTTGAAGATCTCTTGGCCTCTCTGGGAAGGCAGACAAAAACAAATCTATCAGCATGCTATGGTAAATGTATGGAAGGGGAAACCACAAAGTGCATGGGAGCACTCAGTGGGAGCACTCACTCCACCTGAGCTAGGCAGGGGGTGATGCCTATCTAAGCTGTGTGCTATGGAATGAGTAAGAGTCTGCCAGATGGAGTAAGGCAGGAAGCTGCTTGGCAGAAAGAAGAGCATTGAACAAAGACCTTACACAGCATGGCAGAGGTAGCTGTTACAGAATTGGAGGTAGGGTGTGGCAAGAGATGAGACTGGAGAAGAAGGCAGGTCCTAGAGAATCCAGGGCAGTTTTAGAAGCTGGGACATGACTCTACAGGCCACTGGGAATCAGAGGAGTTTTCAGCAGGGAAGTACCACAACCAGATTTTAAACTGGTTGTACTAGCAAGATTGCGCAGGATACCAGTTTGTATACTTGCCACAGTCCATGCAAGAGGTGTTGCAAGCCTGACTTGGGGCAGTGGCAATAGGTACAGAGGAGAGGATGGATTAAAACTTATTTAGGGCCAGGCGCGGTGGCTCACACCCATAATCCCAAATACTTTTGTGTTTGGGAGGCCCAGGTAGGTGGATCGCTTAAGTCCAGGAATTCCAGATCAGCCTGGGAAACATTTGCAGAGATGGTGAAACTCCATCTCTATAGAAAATAGATTAGCCAGGTGTGGTGGCGTGTGCCTGTAGTCCCAGCTAGTTGGGAGGGTGAAGTGGGAGGATCGCTTAACCCAGGAATTTGAGGCTACAGTGGGTCATGATTGGTGCCACTGCACTCCAGCCTGGGCAACAGAACAAAAACCTATCTCAAAAAAAAAAAAAAAAAGACTTATTTAGGAAGTAAAATAGCAGAACTCAATTGACTAGATGTAGGAAGTAAGAGAGAGAAATCTAGAATGAGCTCCTGGTGTCTGGCAGAGGTGACTGAGAGATGGTGATGCATTAGTTCAACTGGGGAAAACTAAAAGAATAAGCTCAAAAAAGCTTGAAGTTGAGCTTGAGGAATCTGTGAGATATAAAAATGTTGGGAATACCTGAGTTTGAAGCTTAGGAGAAAACTCTAGTCTGGAGACTTGGGAGTTATCAAATAGCAGCAGCTAAAACCTTGTCAGTACGTAAGATTGCCTAAGGAGAAACAGAGGTGGAATCCTGAGGGACATCCGAGCTCAAGAGCAGGCAGAGAAAGAGGAATCCACCAGGGAGACTGAGAAGAAGTGATTAATGAAGTAGGTAGAGAAGCAAGTCAACAGGGAATGAATATACAGGGGCAACATCAGGGCACAAGGGGAACTGTGACCCAAAACCCAGCAAAGAAGACACACAGGCAAGCCAGCTAGGGACAGGCAGTTCAGTTTTGCTGAAGTGGAGTGTAGGGAGAAAAGGCTAGAAAGGTAGACTGGGCAGCCAGGTATAGTGGCTCACACCTATAATCCCAGCTACTCGGGAGGCTGAGGCAGGAGGACCACTTGAGCACAAGAGTTCAAGACCAGCCTGGGAGACACAGTGAGACTCTGTTTCAAAAACAAAACAAAAACGTATATTGGGACAGGCTCATGAAAGGGAGGATGCCGCCTACAGCATTGAACTTAGGCGTGGGGTAGGAAAGAGGGATTCTGAAGGCTTCTCAATGTTCACCTTTTGGTGACACATTAAAAGTGGAGATTTTCCAAATGTGTGCTGGTGAGACCTGGGGAGTGAAGTCATCAGGGAAGTGTGGGACTTCTGGGTTCCAGTCATAGCTCTGGCCAGCAACAAGCTCAAGTTCTGCTTTTTTTTTTTTTTTTTTAATTTAGGTCCCTACAAAAGTCTTTTTTTTTTTTTGAGGGTGTCTTGCTCTGTTGCTCAGGCTGGAGTGTAGTTGTGTGATCACAGCTCACTGCAGCCTCAAGCTCCTGGGCTCAAATGATCCTCCCACCTCAGTCTCCTGAGTAGCTGGGACTAGAGCCAGCACATCAGCCTAAATTTTTATATTTTATACAGACAGGATCTTGCTGTTGCCCAGGTCGGTCTCAAACTCCTGGGCTCAAGCAGTCCTCCTGCCTCAGCCTCCCAAAGCACTGGGATTACAGGAATGAGCCACTGTGCCCAGCCAGCTCCGTGCTTTTTGTTGCCTCAGTTACTCTCTCTGTGAGATGGGAAGAATCCTCCTGGCCTTATCCCAACTCTCCAGCTGGCCTGGGGGAAGAACTATAAAATCTGAGCAAGAGGTTTTCATCATTTTTGTTTTTTCTGCTGCTACCACCCACCATGGGCATGAGACGGTTTGGTTTTCTGGCAGCAGAGCTGTGTAGGAGGTTCAGTCTGTTCCCCTACCCACACCTAAAACTCTTTCAACCAAACCTGCCTCGGGCTGGGAAGGTGCAGGATCTTCAACAGAGAGGGGACATTCACTTGGGCTGGTCACTGGAGCTTAGCAGTACAGATTAAATCACCCCAAGAAAAACAGACACTGTGTTCCCAGGAGTTGCATGGTCTTTGGTCCCTAAAACTCTGAAGGCTGGCAGACTCTGGAAAGTTTCTGTGGGTTTCCAGCCAGCATGCCGCTGGCTTGTACCCCAGAGCCTGGAGCTGCTGCCTACATATGTTCGACATAGTAGGCAGGTTTTAGTATCAAAATATTATTCCTGGCTGATATTTATGAATTTGCATTGGTGGAGAAGTGGTTTTAGCACTGGCTGTGCTAGAGTCAAACTCTCCTAGACAGGAAAGAGCTTGGCTAAAAAAAATAAAAAATAAAAAAAAATCCAAATCACTGGTGGCTCAACAGCTGAAAACATCAGGAGCAGAAGTCAAATGGTGGCTGGGGTAAAGCCAAGGAATCCATTTAAGGGGTCACCCTACGGAAATGCATTTATTTATGAAGTCATGACTTAGCAGTAGGGGAAGGTGGGGGAAAGACACACAGTTCTGCCCTCACAAGGTTCAGTCTCATCAGGACAGGGTATGTGCATTCAGGTCTTTCTGCCCACCACACAAGCTGTTCCCTCTGCATGGAATGCCCTTCTCCCCTTTCTTTGTCCCCACTCCTGCTGTACTTCAATGTATCACCTCCCTGGGGTAATAACATACTCTTACGTGTGTAAGGCACTTCATGGTTTAAAAAGCCCTCTCGGCCGGACATGGTGGCTCAAGCCTGTAATACCAGCACTTTGGGAGGCCGAGGTGGGTGGATCATCTGAAGTCAGGAGTTTGAGACCAGCCTGGCCAACAATGGTGAAACTCCATCTCTACTAAAAATTCAAAAAATTAGCTGGGCATGGTGGCGGGTGCCTGTAGTCCCAGGTACTTGGGAGCCAGTTACTTGGGAGGCTCAGGCAGAACTGCTTGAACCTGGGAGGCGGAGATTGCAGTGAGCCGAGGTTGCGCCACTGCACTACAGCCTGGGCAACAGGGTGAGATTCTGTCTCAAAAAAAAAAAAAGCCCCCTCAAGTACTTAGTTATTTTCACTCCCACCATAACCAGGAGGGGCAAGAATCAAGTCACTTAGCTGTTCAGACACAATGTAAACAGGAACCAGGATCTCCTCCTGATTCCTGGCCTGGGACAGAGCATCCTCTGGCTCCTACTGAATCCCCTGTAGTACTCCTAATGCAGGAATTTGAGGCAGGGTGGTGGGGAGTGTGGTGCATGGGCTTTTTTCCACCCCTAGTGTAGACCACTAGGGTTATGGTGAAATCTTACCTAATGTTGAGATACATCTTTATCCTTCCTTCCCTCTCCTGCCAGCAAATTGGAAGGAGGTTTTACTGAAACATATCAGCCCTGATCAGGTGCCTGTGGAGTATGGGGGCACCATGACTGACCCTGACGGAAACCCCAAGTGCAAATCCAAGGTATGGGCCGCCAGAGGCTGGAGGTGAACAGGGATACCTGGCTCAAATGCACATTCCAGTTCACTCCATGCCATGCTTCTAGATCAACTATGGGGGTGACATCCCCAAGAAGTATTATGTTCGAGACCAGCTGAAACAGCAGTATGAACACAGCGTGCAGATTTCCCGTGGCTCCTCCCACCAAGTGGAGTATGAGATCCTCTTTCCTGGCTGTGTCCTCAGGTAGGGGCCTGGGCCCTTCCAGGAGACCTAAGCTTTCATCTATAGATCCTGATGGGTGGGCTGGGGTAGGACAAGCCCTAGTTCCAGGAACCCGGGAGGGTACACGCAGAAAGAATTATGTCTAAACTGGTGATGTCCCCTGCAGGTGGCAGTTTATGTCAGATGGAGCGGATGTTGGTTTTGGGATTTTCCTGAAGACCAAGATGGGGGAGAGGCAGCGGGCAGGGGAGATGACAGAGGTACTGCCCAACCAGAGGTACAACTCCCATCTGGTTCCTGAAGATGGGACCCTCACCTGCAGTGATCCTGGCATCTGTAAGTATCTCTGCCTTGGCAATGCCTTGAAGCCCCATGTCCAGCTTTCTGCCTGTGAGGTTCCTCTTCCTCCATGGATTTTTGGTTCTCAGAGTGTTAGAACTAGAAGTGGGATGCCATCAGTTCAACCCTCTCCTTGCATAGATGAAGAAACCTAGGCTTGGAGAGGTGAAATGACTTGTTTATGAGGACCCAGCTGGTTAGCAGCAGGGTGGGACTTTGACCTCATACTCCCAGGTATGGGTGAGTCACAGTCCTAGGTCATCACAGTGGTTCAACACTTCTGATTTCTGGTCCAGGTCTAACTGGGTCTGTGACTGGCCAGATATTTCTTGGGGATGCTCCTACCCAGAAGTCACAGAGGCAGAACTGGCTGGGTGAGCATGGGATTGCAAGGTAAGCGGAGTGCTCAAAAGTCCATCCTTCACCTGAGTTTCACTCATCTCCAGGCTGACCAAGGAATGAACACAGATTATGAACAGGCAGTTTACACAAAAATATAAGAATGGGGCTGGGCGCGGTGGCTCACACCTGTAATTCCAGCACTTTGGGAGGCCAAGGCAGGTGCATCACAAGGTCAGGAGATGGAGACCATCCTGGCTAACACAGTGAAACCTGGTCTCTCCTAAAGATACAAAAAATTAGCCAGGCATGGTGGCACGTGCCTGCTGGTGCCTGTAGTCCCCGCTACTTGGGAGGCTGAGGCAAGAGAATCGCTTGAACCTGGGAGGTGGAGGTTGTAGTGAGCCCAGAGCGTGCCACCGCACTCCAAAAAAAAAAAAAAAAAAGAATGGCAAACAGACATTGGAAAAGGTGCTTAACCTCTCTTAACTTTGTAATATCCATTAAAATTCCCCTTGACTCAGCAATTCTACTTCTGAAAATTTATCCTACAGAAATACACAAAGATATAGGAACAAGGATGTTTCCAGCAGCCTGGGAAACTGGTGGTAAACCATATGACCATAATAAGGTCTGTTAAGTAAATTACAGTCCATCTATACAATGTTAAAGAGAATAAACTGACATGTAAGATGTCTGATACGTGTTAAACAAGCATGAAACACAGCATGTATGGTATGTACTCACTTTGGTTAAAGAAGTGTATACACAGAAAAGAATTCTGGGGAATCTGTGCTAACTCTAAAAGTGGTTATCTATTGGATGACAGGATGTTTATGGAGGGCTTTCATTTTTACAGTATTTCTGCAAATATATTTTATGATGACTATGTATTAATTTTACATTTATAAGCAGAAAAGCCATACCTATACCCTCCTCAACATCCACGATCAAATCTCCAGTTCTTTTTTGACAGAGCCAATGGAAAATCAATGACAGCAAAGGCTTTATTGTGAGAGCTGAGCTGGACTTGACTAAAGACTAGCTGCATGGCCTTAGGCAAATGACAAAACCTAAGCTTCAGTTTCCTGACTGCTACACTGGGGATATCTCATAGGGATACTGGATGATTCAATGTGAGAAGTTCTGTGAGGCGCTTAGCATAATGCCTGGCATAGAGCAAGCACTGAATGCACTGTAGTCACCACTATTATTAGGACAAGGCGTGTGGGAGAAGGGTCATCCTGGAGACAATGCTGGGAGATGGGAGAAGCCCTGTGCCCCATTTATACGGCAGTACCAGCACCAGCAGAAGGTCTGAACTAGCCCCACAGATGTCTTGGCCTCTGTGCTTGTCCACACTGTCACCCAACCTGAGATTTTGCCTCCTTCCTCACATCCCAGGCATCCTTCATCTCCACCACCCCCTCCTCACAGATGCTCTGTGGTACAACATAGCTCCCTGGGGAGGGGGGAGTATTCTTATTAATGAGCAGCTGGGTCCTGGGGAGAAGGCGTATACCGTGAGCTTCAGCAAGACCAAGGCTTAGCACAGCTCAGACAATGTCACCCACAGAGGAGAAAGCACTTCATACATATCAGCTTGAATTTTTTGTCTGTTTCTTTGTTTTAGTAGAGATGAGGTATCGCTGTGTTACCCAGGCTGGAGTCTCAAACTCCTGGGCTCAAGCAACCCTCCCACCTTGGCCTCCCAAAGTGCTGAGATTACCAGCATGAGTCACCATGCCCAGCCCTGAATTGTTTTTTAATGGATGGGGAAGCTGGGGTATAGAGAAGGGATGTTATCTCTCCTATAAAGTAGCTCGTGTAAACATCAAGACAGAAGACACAAGAGAATCCTAGAGTCCTGATTCAGAACCTTTTGGGCATTGACTGTCCTTGATGTGACAGAGTGGAATCCCAGACCAGGGAAGTAATTTACTCAAGGTCACAAAGCCAGTAGGAGAGCCCCAAATATTTTTCTAGCATCCACCCATTATATCTTCTCTTTAGTATCTGAAGGACACTGCCCAAGAAGGGAACATGAACCTTTTAACATAATCAGGCTTCAGCTTGCAAACCCCCAAATTTATTTTAGCTCCTTCTGGATACATTCCCAAACAGAACCATTACCTGCCTGCAGGGCCTTGTCTGGGATCTGTTCCTTGCCCATTCCCAAGAAGAGCAGAGTCAGGCCACAGGACCCATTCCCCCTTCCCAGGTATAAAGACAATGAAGTAGAAACCAGCTGTTACCTGGCGCCACAGCTAAGGTTAGATGTGAACCCAGAGAACCCAGTATTAGCTTGCAAGCTCACCTGCGGGAGGGCAATGACCTTGGAGAACCAGGAGACCCCTGGAAAGTGGAATAGTCATGCAGTGGAGAAATTAAAACTGTGTCAGCCTCTAATGGCAAGAGTACATTAACCTTCCCCAGGCTTCTCTGGTCCTTATCCCAGGAAACTAAATTATCACGGAGGAGAACAAAAGTTTGAATTGATTTCACTTTTGTGCTCTCACCCAATATTTACCAAGAGCCTACTGAGTATAGAATACGCAACTACGAATGAAAAGATTCTGAAGGAAAGACCTGGACTTTGTCCACTAGAAGTGCACAATGTGGTCAGAAGACTGGAAACACTGTAGGAAGGGTCAGCAGTGCTGGTGAAAAGAGCTCAGCCAGGCACCAGGAGACCTGGTTTCCGAGTCCAGCTTTGCCAATAACTCTCCCAGTGTTTTCAGCAAGTGTCTCTATTAGGTTTGGTTTTCTTTCTCCTTAAAATAACAGAAGAGATGAATGGGTGTAGTGGCTCATGCCTGTAATGCCACCATTTTGGGAGGTCAAGGCACGTGGATCACTTGAGGCCAGGAGTTTGAGACCAGCCTGGCAAACATGGCAAAACCCCGTCTCTACTAAAAAATACAAAAATAAGCGGGGTGTGGTGGCACGTGTGATGATCCCAGCTACTTGGCATGAGAACTGCTTGAAGCCGGGAGGCGGAGGTTACAGTCAGCCAAAATTACACCACTGCACTCCAGCCTGGGCGACAGAGAGAGACTCTTAATCTGGGGTCTCCCAGAACATTGGTGCTAAATCCTAAAGGTCCAAACACTTCCTCTTTACAACAAATAGTGTCTAAAATGCCCCCTTTACTATTCTGAAGTGAAATTCAAAATACAGAAATTCTGAATATTATAATCCAAAAATATAACCCCTCCTACCTACACATATAATTTAAAAATCAACATAATCTCCTACTGTAATAGAAAAGAGATATAAAAGGGAACTAATTTAGAATATATATTTTTTCAATACATAAATGAGGGTAAGGTTTTACCTTTCCCATTGGGAACCACAGCCCCAGAGGGTCTACAATGGGCTCCAGGAAATCTAAAATTGTGTGCTTCCTCAGATTCTCCAGGGGGTCAGTTACCCAACTAAAGTTAAGGAGACTTAGCCTGGAGGGTCTCTAGGGGCTCTGTGAGTCCATGATTAGTGTCAAAATGAACCATACAGACTCTGGAGCTGCAGTGACTTCACTTCCCTGGGGCCTGTGCCTCTCCGTCAACCCCTTTCTTGTTTCTGAGGCCAAGTATCTTGCTACATAGCGCCATTATCGACCTAGTACTTGGTCCAAAGAATGCAAAGGGCCTCTCTTCCAGCATGGATGATCCTGGTTGCTAAGGCTCTATTATCCAGGACAGAGATGAAGCTTCATTCTTGCCAGAGGACCTATTAGCCCTGAAAGAACTCTAGTACAGAGGATAAACAGATGACTAACACTTTATATCATGAGGAAAGAGTGGGTGGTGTGTCTACCCTTGGTCTAAACTATGCATTTTGTCCAGAGTCAGGAAAAGGTTAAGTCTTAGGGTTAAATACAGGATATTTTTTAATTGCTGGGAATAGTGAGAGATCAGGGTAGGGATGGGGCAGAGCTAGTGTTTTTGTTTTCACACTCAGTTCTCCTGAACTGGTGTTTGGCTGAAATGGAACAACTTCTCAAAGAAACAGGGTTAGATTAAAAGCAGCCTGTTTCTCTGCCAAAGTGTGGAAGCTTTCTCTGCCAAGTGCATGCCCACTTTCTCTTTCCAGAGAAAACCACTGCTAATGTCTATTACTCTATCAGATATCCATCTAGAAGCATTATGTTTCCATAATGAACAGGGCATACAGTGTTCGCTTTGTCAGCAAATGTACTAAAATTGAAACAATACGGAGATTAGCATGGCCCCTTGTGTGAGGATGACAATCAGATTATCTGAAATAGAAAACAGGACATATACACACACATATATTAATAGGAATTGTCTGCCATTCACTGTATGTTTGAAGGAATTTTGAAACAGTGAAACTCATCACAGGATTTGAGAAAACTTTCCCTTTAGGACAAGCACCAGAGTGGTTATCATCAGAGAATCTGGAAGTCGAAACAGATTAAGCAGTAAAACCAAAAGTATTTTTACACATGTATTTACAAAAATGTTACAAACTGTTTAAAACTGTTCTGCAGCTTGCTTTTTTGGCCTCAGGATATACTGTGGACAGTTTCCTGTTATTTCTATGGAGCTAACCTCCTTCTTAAAAAATACATCACTATTCTATCATACGGATTACAATTACAATATAAAATTGTTAAAGCAATTCTCCTTTGATTAACATTTGAGTTTTCCCAATCTCTTATTATCACAAATAGGGATTGTTTGCAGGATAAATTCCTGGTTCAGAAAGTTTGCACATTTTACCTTTTGTCAGAAACTGAACAGAGACAGGTTTTCCAGGGTCTAAGTCAGGCAGAACAAAGGCAGCAGTGTGGACCAGACAGAAACTCCAGCTCTGTCATTTCCTCACTGTGTGGCACAAGAGTCTCACCACCTCCTTTTTATCAGACATAAAACAGGACTAATGCTGAACTCATAGATTTGGGGGGGAAGAGTGAGATAACATATAGATTACCAAGCCAGTGCTGTGACACACAGCTGTTATTATTACAACTGGTACTGCTGCTGCTAATTATCCTCCCTCCTTTCAAAGCCCAGTTCAAGCTCTAACTCCTCCAAAAAGCATTTCACATGATTTCAGTCTACCAGGCTCTCTTCTTCTAAGTTGTACAGGTGAGATGGTCTCTGTCCCTCATCTGGCACTTGGCATGTTCTGCCTGTTTTTTTCTCTCCATGAATGTCTTGTCAACCCAGCTAGATTAAGTTTCAGAAGGTCAAGGATCATTACCTATGCCACCTTCATCCCCATGACCTGGCACAATGCCTTGCTCAGTCAATAAACAGCAACAAAAATCGCTGTCCCCAAGCCTTCTGTCAGAACTGCCTGAATGTCTGGTTTCTGCCTCCCCTTAGATGTCCTGCGGTTTGACAACACCTACAGCTTCATTCATGCCAAGAAGGTCAGTTTCTCTGTGGAGGTCCTGCTTCCAGACAAAGCCTCAGAAGAGAAGATGAAACAGCTGGGGACAGGCTCCCCAAAATAACGCCTTCTCCTACAGCAGGCCTGGCCCCCTCAAGTGTCTCCCTGTCAATTTCTACCCCTTGTAGCAGTCATTTTTGCACAACCCTGAAGCCCAAAGAAACTGGGCTGGAGGACAGATCTCAGGCTGGATCTGGGGATCTTTCATTTCAGAGTTAGGCAGAAGAAGAGTGACTGAAGTGGGTCTCCTTGTCTCTCAAATTCCTAAGGAGTCCCCACGGGCTGCCCATAGAATCTGTCTGTCCTGTAAAGTGTGCCAACTTCACCTGTCCAGGGACAGCAAATATAAGGAGGGGGGTACCACAGGGTGGCAGCAGGGAAAAACAGAAAAGGGGGAAAGATTGGGACTTAACACTTCAGGGAAGCCAGCTGCCAGGGAGGAACTTGCTTCTAAATGAACATGTAAGTTTAGATCGCCATGAGAAGTAGCAGAGTAGCTGGCTGCTAGACCTATGGTGGGGATGAGTCTTCCAAACCTCTTAGCCCTGAGGCTGGGGTAGCTTTTGGCTTTTCCCAGGTCTCAGGAGGTGGCCTGAGTCAGCACAGATCTTCCCACTCAGGGGTAGACAGGCTGGCTTCTCCCTCACTTTGAGAACTTTGGCAACTCCTGGGCCACACGGCCTGCCTCTTTGATTACTAATGACTGTCAGTGACTCAGAGCTTCCTGGGACTTCAGGTGCCCATCTGCTGTTCTCCATGCAAACAAAGCACAAGGGAAATGACCCCCAGGGATCACAGCTGCAGGGAGGGTCAGGGAGGTTGGGGGCGGGAGTGAATGCTAAAAGGGGATCTTCCAGTGCCCTTTTCAGTGCTGCCGGCCTCTCACCAAGCAATCCTCCATGTGAGCAACCCAGAGACAAAAATGCTAAGTGGGATCAAGAGAGCAGCACTCGGAGAGGGTGTTTCCAGTCTGAGTGTCCCGCGGCGCCCGCCAACCCGCTTCCGGACTGACCTGAGCAAGGTCTTAGCAGTCCCATCTCTGTGGGAGGCACACAACAGATGCAGGGAGTTCAGATGCCGGTCGGCGCTGCCAGGCCGGGAGGCCCCTCAGGCAGGAGGCCGCCCAAAGGCGGGGCCGACGTCTCGCACACCAGGGGCTGGGAGCGGCCACAGTCGGCCTCGAAACCACAGCCCTTACCCCGACCCCACGCGCCCAGCCAACGAATCCCAGGTGCTGGGCTGCACATGAACACGGGAAGGCGGCCCCGGACCTGGCGGGAACGTCTTTCCCTCAGGGCCAGGCCCCGGCCCCGCCTGGGAAGCTCATCTTGCGAAGCTGAGGGAGCGTGGAACAAGGGCCGGGCTAGCGCGGACCAGAAAGGGCCGAGGCTGCACTGGCCTCTGCCAGACCGCTCAAGAGGGCTTCCCGGCCTGGGTTTACAATGCTGTTAGGAAAAGTAACCGATGAATAAAGCAACATTCAGTGCGCTGGGAGTGAAATTCAATGACCACCGCTTGGTTCCTCGCTGCCTCTCAAGAGGCCCAAACTTAAGCGGCCTCAAGAGCCACTAAGTAGGGCGCAAGCGCAGAAACCCTCTTCGGCTCTCCAGCATGAGCTTTCCCATGGTGCCACGTCCAGCTTGCCTTCTGATTGGCCCAGCGGTGGGGGGGCGGGGGGGGGGGGAAAATCTCTTCTGCCATCTTTGATCAGGGCATGAAGGATGCTCCTGATCGCCTTCACAATGAGGGCGGAGGCCCCGCCCTATCAGCTGCTCAGTACGTGCCGCGTCGCCCGTGCGCGCCAACTGTGAGTCGGTGCAATCGCCCGCGGAGCTTGTGGTGGGCCCAGAGTGAGAGGGAGGCGGAGGCAGAAGAGCAGCAATCACGTGGTTTTAGGGACTGTCTAATAATTCCACGCCAGTATTGCGTGTGTTTCAGGGGCTGGGGACTGCTGCGTTCCGCACCAACCTTTCTCCCACGAACCAACCACTCGCCCCTTCGGCCCCCGGCCCCACCCTACAAGCCCAACTCCGCTTGAGGTAACTGCTGACCGCACTGTCCCATATGGCCCTACAAGACTGAGTCGCCTAGGGCTGAAAGCGGGGGGTCTCAATAGGGAGTCAGGGTTACTCATTTTCCCTATCTTTATTTGATGAAAATAAGAGCTACCTCTTAATGAGGCCTACCGGGTATCACGCAAAAACCCTGTGTTTACTATTATTCTTCGGGTTGTTGCAAAGATTAAAGGAAATAAGCAGTGCAAAGCGCTTAAGAGCTTGGTATGAGTAAGTGCTCGTCAATGTTGGCTGCTCTCATTTTTTTTTGCAGTCGTGGGAACTGGAGTTCAGGAAGGCTAACAGCCAATAGGCGGCACAGCTGGATTTGAACCCAGGATTGTCTCCAACGCCAGTATAATTGTCTCAGTTATACAAGCCAGGGAGTCACAGAGACTTAGTGAAGTGCACACATTGCCCACCTGGGTAAACTGAGGTCCAGCAGGGGAAGGTTTCCTCCTGTTGTAATCACTAACCTTGCCCTATTCATTCATTCATTCGTTCACTCGTTCATTCAACATCTTGTCTCCGAGAAGCTCAGTCAGAGGACATACTGATCCAGTTAGATCCGAACGCTTCCCAGATATATATGGTGCCTGCTGAGAAGGGAGTGCAGAGTCCAGACACCCACCTTCCAGGCGCTCACCGTTCACGCCTTTGGCCTCGTTTACTGAGCTCGCATTAAGAGCATGGGATCAGGATCCACACTGTTTGGATTCAAATCCCAACTTCACCACTTAGCAGCTGTGTGTCCTGGGAAAGTGACCCACCTTCTCTGTGCTTTCATTTTCTAACTTGTAAAGCGGGATGCCAGGCTGGCGGGAGGGGTTTAAAGGTGTTAGCCATGGAGAGTTCTTTAGCGAACATCCAGACTGGCAATAAACTCAATAAATGGTGACTGTTATAATTAATCCTCGGAACCATCCTAGGGAGTGGACACTATTGTGTCCCCCATTTTATTTACTACATTATTATTATTTGTAGAGACGAGGTCACGCTATGTTGCCCAGGCTGTTCTCGAACCCTTGTACTCAAACAATCCTCCTGCCTCCGGCCCCCCAAAGTGTTGGGATCACGGACGTGAGTCAACGCGCCCAGCCCGTGTCCCTCCCTCGTTTTTACAAATGAATAAAGAGGGGCTGGAGAAGCAGACTCTTGCCCGAGGTCACCAGCTTTGCAGTGTTGACTCCCCCAGTTTGGTCTCCTGTCTCTTTGGCTCCAAAACCTACACTCAGTCCTGGGAGCGGTTCGCGGCAATCGCTCAGAGAAAACGTGACGAAAACCAGTCTGTAAAACTCTAGCCTAGGAGAGGGGCTTCGGTGCGCGGGGGAATTTGCAGACGCTCCCTGCTGGCGGAGATTGCCTGACCTGTCCTTCAGCGCGGGACTTTCGGCGGGTCCCAGCAGGGCCGACCCGAGTGCTCGCGGCGGAGACGACAGTGGAGCCAGTAACGGCTGCAGTGGCCGTGGCCGTGGCCGTGGCGGGAGAATCATGTCAGAGCCGCAGCCGCGGGGCGCCGAGCGCGATCTCTACCGGGACACGTGGGTGCGATACCTGGGTGAGCGCGAGGCGACGGGCGCGGCGAACCCACCACCACCGGGCTGGGGAAGCAGGGGTCACCGGACGCCGGCCGGGGCCTGGAGGAGGCGGGAGGATCTTGGTTCTCTTTCTGTTTTTGGGCCGGAGACTGATCTCAGACAGGGCTAGGGACTTGTCCAAGGTCACACTACCCTGGTGGGCCGCCCAGGGTGGAAGATCACACGGGGTGAACGGGCTGCCCGCTCTGACATGCGCTCTGGCTGGCTGTGGAGTTGGGACCTCCACTCCCATTTCCACAGACACGCACTGGCTGTGTCTGAACCTCAGCTTCCTCCTCAGCAAAAAAAAAAAACAAAAAGCAAGAAACAAACCGGATGCACAGGAGGTCTCTCTCATTGGGTGGTAGTTGCGAGGGTGGAATGGGATAAAGCGCAGAAAAGCCTGGCACTTGGCGAGTGTCCGGTCCTCGATCACGCTGCCCCTCTGGGTGCCTGTCACCTCATTAGTGCAGTTACTCCTGGGACTGAGGCCAGGAAATCTAACAATAAGCAATGGTAACAGTGACTCTGTGCTCAGCCCTCCCTCGGTGGCCCAAGGTCGGAAGTGGGCATCATGGCACCAGTTTACAGTTCGGAAAGCGAGGCTCAGAGAGGTCAAGTCACTTGCCTAAGGTCACCCAGGGACTGCTTAGTTGGCCAGGATGAGAACCAGCCTGCTCCAGCGCCCCCTCGTGGAACAGTTCGTGGGCCTAGGAATTAAATCTTCCCTCCTCCAGGCTATGCCAATGAGGTGGGCGAGGCTTTCCGCTCCCTTGTGCCAGCGGCGGTGGTGTGGCTGAGCTACGGCGTGGCCAGCTCCTATGTGCTGGCGGATGCCATTGACAAAGGCAAGAAGGCTGGAGAGGTGAGTGTTAGCCTATTTTTCAACCCCCACCCCAGCTCTCTTCCTGTGTGGTTCAGGCCACAGCCTTGCATGTGGTAAAGTCCCTGTGCGCCACTCCAGTCCCTACAGACTTGCCCAGTGCAGTCCGTAGTCAGTG
Source organism: Aotus nancymaae (assembly GCF_030222135.1). Classification (NCBI taxonomy): domain Eukaryota; kingdom Metazoa; phylum Chordata; class Mammalia; order Primates; family Aotidae; genus Aotus; species Aotus nancymaae. Next base: position 5,311,487 of record NW_026988491.1, read on the forward strand.
CTGTTTGTAGGACAGTGTATCCCCACCCCCACACTCCTACTCCCTGGATGTGGCAGACTGTACCCTACTCCTGGGTGTGGACAAGTCTACTGGCCCCTCCCGGTCTAGCCTCATGCTCCTTGTCACAGGATTTCCTGCCTCTGCCCCAGCTAGATTAAGTGTCTCTGTGCCCACCAGGTGCCAAACCCTGAAGCAGGCCGCAGCGCCAGAGTGACAGTGGCTGTGGTGGACACCTTTGTATGGCAGGCTTTGGCCTCTGTGGCCATTCCGGGCTTCACCATCAACCGCGTGTGTGCCGCCTCTCTCTATGTCCTGGGCACTGCCACCCGCTGGCCCCTGGCAGTCCGAAAGTGGACCACCACCGCACTTGGGCTGTTGACCATCCCTGTCATTATCCACCCCATTGACAGGTGGGTGCCTTCCTGGCCTCAGGGTTCATCGACACTCCAGGTAAAGCTAGACTCTATGAGGCATGGGGCATTCCCACTTTGCCAGAACAATAGCAGGGACAAGGCTGGCACTTGGCTTCTGGGATAGAAAGGACGGACAGCCTGTACCCTTGTCATACGGTCTGGCAGGTACTTTGGCAATGAAGGAAGAGGGATGCCTTGAGGGTATGGGACACAGGACAAGTAAATTCCCAGAAAGCAAGCCTAGTGTTACAAAACAACCAGAGGCAGGCAGGAGCAGGTGCACCCTGGAAGGGATGCATTTCAGGAGGTATTGGTGACAGAAGCCTAACTCAAACTGAATGGTTGAATAAAATGGAATAAAACTCCAGAGTTGTGTTGCATTCAGGCATGGCTGGATCTAGGTACTCAGATGATGTCATTAGGGGTCTGAGTCTCCCCACCCTGCTGCCTTTCTCCCCATCCCACCCTATTTCTTGCTGGCTTCACCCACTTTCTCCTTGTGGGAGCAGAAATGGCCCTAGTAGCTCCCAACTTCTATTTCACCAGCTTAGCCTTCCCCAGCAGAAGGAAGTTGTTACTTTTAAATAGTAACAACGAAAATCCCAAGGAAGCGTGTCATTGGTTTATCCTGGACTGCATGCCCACCCCCTGAGCCAGTTTCCCTTTGTCGACTGGCCAAGCTTGGGTCACGTGTTTGGTCTTAGAACCAGAGATGGCCTCAACCCAACCAGACCAACATAAGAGTGAGAGGAGGAGTCTTTCTCCAGGAGAAGATAGCTGACCCTGAGGCCCTAAGCAAGTCTTTTACCCAGTGCCTCAGTTTCCTCCTGAATAAAGAAGAAGATGGCTTCCATTCTGGGAGTTTGATTCTAGCTGCCCCAAGTAGCCCAAGGTGGGAGGATCAGGATAAGTGTGGGTCTCTGCCTGGATGGCATTTGTATCCTGCATCTAAACCTGCCTTCTATTCCCTTGTGAACCCCCCCGGCCACCTGCTCACCACCCTCCCGCTCCCTACAGGTCAGTGGACTTCCTCCTGGACTCCAGCCTACGCAAGCTCTACCCATCAGTGGGAAAGCCTAGCTCCTCCTGACCACACGCTGGTACCTGGCCTGTGCATCGGCCTCCTCCTGCTTCATGTCAACCTCCCACTCCTGCCAGGGGATGTGGATGCCTGACTCCCTGGGGTCCAGAGACCCTGGCACCTGAGTGGTTTTGAGCCAGACGGAAGCTTAGAGACAAAAGCTTCAAGAAGCAGTGGCTGCAGTGAGTCACAGACAGGCAGGACCCGAACTCTGACTGCTTCCCTAGAATCCATGATACTGAGTGGAAATGGACCCTGGGTGGGCCTGGCCCTGTCTTTTGACAGGAAAGTTACATCCTCCCATGGAGGATGAGAGACTGAGTCTCAGGGAGGGCAAAGTATAGGCCCAAGATCACTTGGCAAGCTGGGCACCCAGGTGCTTGATGGAGTCACCCCACGGTGGCACAGCTGGACAAGGAGCAGCAGACAACTCAGGGAGAAACTCAGGAGTGCAGTAGCAGGGACACCTCAGGACAGATTCTCTGGCCAGGCCCTTCCCTGACCCAATAAATCCTGAAGAAGTTGTTTTGTCTTCATTTCTGTTTGGGATGAGCAGGGGTGTGGTGGTGGGGAGGAGGGATGGGTAGTGGCTTCTCTACCCATCAGTGCTCCCCTGCAGGTGACTGGACTCCCACATTGGTGCTGCCAGCCTCCTTTGGGGTAGGCATTACCCTTTACTTACTTTTAATAGAGATGGGGGTCTCCTTATGTTGCCCAGACTGGTCTTGAATGGCTGGCCTCAAGCAATCCTCCTGCCTCAGCATCTCAAACTGCTGGGATTATAGGAACGAGCCACTGCACTCAGCCTGGCATTGCCCTCTTTTTGCAAGCCTCCTAAAGCCCCAACCCCTCTGGGAGGGGAGCCTGTTGGGCAGATACTACCTGAGCCTGAAGGTGTCCAAGATGGTGGTGGCAACCCCATGTAAGGGTCACATGAGACCTCCTTATGAGGGGCCTCAGCAGCCTGGAGAGAAGGAAGTGACCAGGGGGCTTCTTCCACTTGGAATTGGGGAATGACCTGTTTTTCTTGTGGCTTCGCCTGAGCCACTGGGCTCTAGAGTGCTAAAGGGGGTCATTCCTCTTTGATCCTGGGCCAGTCCCCTCAACAGCTCAGAGAGATAGAGAGGTGGGAGCACATGGCTGAAGCAGACCTGGGTTCCTCTCAGCCCTGCCCTGAGCCCCAAATTAGCTCCAGCCAAGACCCGGGCCCCACTCCTTGGTCAGGTGCAGCCAGGTGGGCTGACCCTGCCCTGGTGGGACTTGACGGCACCTGGGCTGGGACTTAGAGGGGCTGCCAGCAAGACAGGATGGGGGCTCCGGGATGGTGGCCCCTGCTGCTCTGGGGGTGTCCGTGGCTACAGGATGAGTCTGATGTGGGATGTGCCTTTTTCTGCTACTCTTCTCGTCCCACACTGGCCAGGTCCCCTTCCCAAGCCCGTATGGCCTCTGCCCAATCACCTGCTGCTCCCTCCCAGCTCCCTTAAAGGCTCTAAGCCCCGCCTTGTTCTCTAGCCCCCATCCCCCATCCCCCATTTCCCATCTGAGCTGGCACTCACATCCTTCTCCAGCCCAGCATTTTCCCAGCTCATCTCCCCCGGGGGTCACAGCCTGGGGGAGTGGACACATTCACACCTGCATCCCTGTGACATCTCCTGGCATCTATCACCAAATCCTTGCCCACTCACTTTCCACCTTCCACTCTACAGGCTCTCCCTGAAGCTGGGAGCTGCCCAGGCCACACGCAGGCTTTGTGCTCGTGGGCACTCAGCCTTGTCCTCCCCATCACCTGCCCTCTGTGCCTCTATGCCCCTCCCCACGACACACCATTGCTCTTCCTCTTGGCCAGCTATGAGCATCCTGCAGAACCAGCTCCAGTGCCCCTCCTGTTGCTACCTCTTACTATGCCCTACTATGGGCCCCTTCTGCCCTTGACTGCCCTGGTGGTGCCTTGTAGGGAACTACTGGAGTGCAGGTTTGCAGATGCTTGGTACATAGTAGGTGCTCACATAAGGGGCTTTCAGGCAATCCCACGCCAGGCTGATGGGGATGAGGTCAGTGGACAGCCTGTCTGTAATGGGAAACACCACCATACCCTGCCCCAACACTTTACCGTGCTCCATAATTTTTTTTTTTTTTTGAGATGGAGTCTTGCTCTGTCACCCAGGCTGGAGGGCAGCGGCACAAACTTGGCTCGTGCAACCTCTGCCTCCTGGGTTCAAGCAATTTTCCTGCCTCAGTGTCCTGAGTAGCTGGGACTAGAGGTGCATGCCACCACGTCCAGCTAATTTTTGTATTTTTAGTAGAGACGGGGTTTCACTATGTTGGCCAAGCTGGTCTTGAACTCCTGACCTCAAGTGATCTGCCCGCCTTATCCTCCCAAAGTGCTGGGATTTTAAGTGTGAGGTCGCCTGAGGTCAGGAGTTCAAGACCAGCCTGACCAACATGGAGAAATCCTGTCTCTACTAAAAATACAAAAAATCAGCCGGGCGTGGTGGCACATGTCTGTAATCCCAGCTACTCAATAGGCTGAGGCAGGAGAATTGCTGAACCCAGGAGGCGGAGGTTGTGGTGAGCTGAGATACTGCACTCCAGTCTGGGCAACAACAGCGAAACTCTGTTTCAAAAAAAAAGGTAAAGGAATAAAAGGATAACTGCTCCACAGAGCAGCAGCATGGGCTGCTTGACTGAGTATACTTATAGTTATTTCTTGATCTTGTAACTGTCCAGCGGGTTCACCTTGCCCACTACCTAAACAGAGCCGATGAATCAAGACAGGGGAATTGCAACAGAGGAACAATTCATGCAGAACTGACTGTGTGGGAGACCAGAATTTTATTATTATTCAAATCAGTCTCCCGGAGCATTCAGGGATCAGAGTTTTAAAGGATAATTTGGTGGGTGGGGGCTGCCAGTGAGTCAGGAGTGCTGATTGGTTGGGTGGGAGATGAACTCATACGGAGTGGAAGCTATCCTCTTGCGCTGAGTCAGTTCCCAGGTGGGGGCCACAAGATCAGATGAACCAATTTATTGATCTGTGTGATGCCAGGTGATCCAAGTGCAGGGGCTGCAAAATATCTCAAGCACTGATCTTAGGCTTTACAATAGTGATGTTACCCCCAGGAGCAATTTGGGGAGGGTCAGAATCTTGCAGCTTCCAGCTGCATGACTCCTAAAGCACAATTTAGAATCGTTTGGCTAATTTGTTAGTCCTACAAAGGCACAAAGGCAGTCCAGTCCCCAGGCAAGAAGGGAGTCTGTTTTGGGAAAGGGCTGTTATCATCTTTGTTTTAAACTATAAACTAAGTTCCTCCCAAAGTTAGTTCAGCCTATACCCAGGAATGAACAAGGACAACTTGGAGGTTAGAAGCAAGATGAGGCTAGGCATGGTGGCTCACACCTGTAATCCCAGCATTTTGGTAGGCTGAGGCAGGCAAATCACTTGAGTTTGAGGTCAGCAGCTTGAGGCCAGCCTGGCCAACATGATGAAACCCATCTCTACTAAAAATACAAGAATTAGCTGGGCATGATGGCGGGCACCTGTAATCCCAGCTACTTGGGAGGCTGAGGCAGGAGAATCACTTGAACCTGGCAGATGGAGCTTGCAGTGAGCTGATTGGGCCACTGCTCTCCAGCAAGGGTGACACAGCAAGACTCTGTCTCCAAAAAAAAAGTTTGAGACCAGCCTAGCCAACATGGAGAAACCCTGTCTCTATTAAAAATACAAACAAAAAAAATTAGCCAGGCATGGTGGTGTGTGCCTGTAATCTCAGCTACTCGGGAGGCTGAGGCAAGAGAATCACTTGAACCTGGGTGAGCAAAAACAACAACCGAAAAACATGTATTAAACAATTATTCATCAGTGTTCTTGGAAAGAGGTGGGCAATTCTTGTAACTGACGGTTCCTTTCCTTTTTAGGCCATATAGGGTAACTTCCTGATGTTGCCATGGCATTTGTAAACAGTTGTGGTGCTGGCAGGAGTGTCTTTTAGCATGCTAATATGTTATAATTAGCATATAATGAGCAATGAGGACGACCAGAGGTCACTTTCATCACCATCTTGGTTTTGGTGGGTTTCAGCTGGCTTCTTTACTACACCCTGTTTTTGTTTTTCTTTTTTAGAGATGCAGTCTGGCTCTGTCACCCAGGCTGGAGTGCAAAGGTGCTATCTTGGCTCACTGCAACCTCCGCCTCCTGGGTTCAAGGGATTCTCCTGCCTAAGTCTCCCAAGTAGCTGGGATTACAGGCATGGACCACCACATCCTGCTAATTTTGTATTTTTTTTTTTTTTTTTTTGAGACGGAGTTTCGCTCTTGTTACCCAGGCTGGAGTGCAATGGCGCGATCTCGGCTCACCGCAACCTCCGCCTCCTGGGTTCAGGCAATTCTCCTGCCTCAGCCTCCTAAGTAGCTGGGATTACAGGTACGCGCCACCGTGCCCAGCTAATTTTTTGTATTTTTAGTAGAGATGGGGTTTCACCATGTTGACCAGGATGGTCTTGATCTCTTGACCTCGTGATCCACCCGCCTCGGCCTCCCAAAGTGCTGGGATTACAGGCATGAGCCACCGTGCCCAGCCTTAATTTTGTATTTTTAATAGAGAGGTCAGGCTGCTCTCGAACTCCTTACCTCAAGTGATGCACGTGCCTCAGCCTCCCAAAGTGCTGGAATTACAGGTTAGAGCCACTGCGCCTGGCCACCACATCCTGTTTTATCGGCAAAGTCTTTGTGACCTGTATCTTGTGCCCGCCTCCTATCTCATCCTGTGACTAAAAATGCCTAACCTCCTGGGAGTGCAGCCCAGTAGGTCTCAGCCTTATTTTACCCAGTCCCTGTTCAAGATGGAGTCACTCTGGTTTGAAAGCCTCTGACATTAGGATTAGGGAAGACACTTGACTGGTAGAATCAGAGGTTGGACATTATACACGGGGACAGGCTGCCATGGGCACCCAACTGCTGTGGGATAGAGGGATAGAGAGGATAGAGTCAACATCCTGTTGGTTCTAGTCTATTTCAGCATCCGTCACTTGGAGCGGACCCCTCCTACTTTTCTTAGCTTCTACTCTCACATCTATCTCCCTCTTCCTTTCTCCCAGGGGATTAATGTCAAATGGTCTCTCCCGGCCATTTTGATATCTTCTCTCCAGTCCTGCTCTCTCTACTTTTAAAATGCCAAACAAATCCCCTCCCTCTTTCTCAAAGCACCGTGATGTGCCACTGAGCCCTGCCCAGCACCTCAGTGGAGGGGGCCTGCTGGCTTTCTTTTGCTCCCAGATCCTAGGGTGGGAGAGAAACGTTTGATGGACTGGAGTTGGGGCAGGGTTGGAGAGCTGCAGCCACCTACCAATGCTGTACCCCAGGAATACAGGATGTGGACATGGTACCCTCTGCCCAGGTGATAAACATGAGCTTCCCAAAACATTCTTTTTTTTGTTTTTTTGAGACGGAGTTTGACTCTTGTTGCCCAGGCTGGAGTGCAATGATGCAATCTCAGTTCACCACAGCCTCCACCTCCAGGGTTCAAGTGATTCTCCTGCCTCAGCCTCCCAAGTAGCTGGGATTACAGGCAAACACCACCGCATCTGACTAATTTTGTATTTTTAGTAGAGACAGGGTTTCACCATGTTGGTCAGGCTAGTCTCAAACTCTTGACCTCAGGTAATCCACCCACCTCAGCCTCCCGAAGTGCTGGGATTACAGGTGTGAGCGACCGGGACTGGCGAAAACATTCTTTTAAATACATTCCAGGAGCCCAAGGAGGAAAGGGACTGCTTATTCCCAAGGGTTATTTTGGGGGAGGGAAGGCTGTGTATAGGGGCATATTCTTTTTTTTTTTTTTGAGACAGAGTTTTGCTCTTGTTGCCCAGGCTGGAGTGCAATGGCGCGATCTCGGCTCACCACAACCTCCGCCTCCTGGGTTCAGGCAATTCTCTTGCCTTAGCCTCCCAAGTAGCTGGGACTACAGGCGTGCACCACCATGCCCAGCTAATTTTTGTATTTTTAGTAGAGACGGGATTTCACCATGTTGACCAGAATGGTCTCGATCTCTTGACCTCATGATCCACCCGCCTCGGCCTCCCAAAGTGCTGGGATTATAGGCGTGAGCCACCGCGCCCGGCCGGGGCGTATTCTTTATGATCTATTTTATTCATTGACCTTTTTTGGGACATGTTACCCAAAAGGTGTTTCTAAACAAAACAAGACAAAAATAACACCAAAAGGCCAATCTCAGGTTCTAAAATGGTGACGTTATCTGCAGGAGTGATTGGGGAACTTGCGTATCTTCTGACCTCTGGAATAATGAGTGGCTATCATGTATGTCTACACTTTAGGAGAATTCAGCCTTCTCTGTTCTCCTAGTCTGGTGGTCTCTTATTAGTTTTGCAAAGGTGGTTGAGTTTTGGGGAAAGGCTATTACCATTTAAACTACAAACTGTCTCCCAAGGTTAGCTTGGCCTAAGCCCAGGAATAATTAGGGGCAGCTTGAGGAACAAGGGCAAGATGAGGACTTGGCTAGATCACGTCTCTTTCATTGCCATAATTTTCTCACTGTTATAATTTTTACAAAAGTGGTTTCACTCTGGGCTCCCTCTAGCCCAACACTCCCTCCATTGCTGTAGTAGCTGCCTGTGGAGGTCTCTGCTTCTCCTCTTTGAGCCCGCATCTATCCTGGAGGCTGCACACATCACCTGTGTGGCTTTCAGACAGCAGGAGCCTCACTGGACTCATGGTGAGGTGGGGCTAGCAAAAGAGACTCCTCCCACCAGCTTAGGAGGGCTGAAGTGAGACATCACAGGTGTCTGGCATAGAATGGGTAGTTGCCCCCTCCCAGGCAGCCCATCCCCTGCCTCTGCCCCAAACTCCTGGGGGTAGTTGCTGTGTTTAGCAAATAACAGGATGCTCAAATGTGAATTTCAGATAAACAGCAAAGGATGTTTCAGAAGTGTGCCCCTAACATTGCATGGGACATACTTATACTAAAGTGGGCATCCTGTATTTTACCTGGCAACCTTACCTGAAGGGGCATCCACAGAGCTGGAATACCTCCTCCAAACACTCTAGCCGTGTACAAGTGGAAAGCCCTCTCTCCAGGGGAAGCCGGCCTCTTTCCTGGGCATGGGACCACAGCCAATTCTTAGTGATTATCACTTCAGTGCTAACTCATTAATATGAATGGGGAAACACGTGCAGAGAGGTCAACCAGAAGGGAGGTAGCAGATGCTGGTTGTGATAGAAAATCGCCATCCCCTGTGTGAGAGGATGGAGCAGACCCCAGCTGGGATGCGGCGGGGTTTTTCCCTGAGCATGGATGGGGCGGGTTTTTTCTAGAGCATGCTGGGAGTTGGGTCCCGTGTGGCAATCTTCACGCAATACTAGCAACAACCGCAAGGGGGCAGCATCTCCCAACATGCCCATGTTGGCCGATTCAAACTGGTTATTGATAAACTCGTAGGGAATGGGCACCGGGTCCTGTTGTAAGCAATTCATGCGATGTGGCTTACTTAATCTTAATAGCCTTCAACAGAAACGGGGTACAAAAATAATAATAATCACGACCTCATCTTGAGACGGATGTTTGGTCTCCGTCTCCTAGAGTTAAAGTCACCGACCCAAGCTCACACAGTCCCCTAACTCCCGATACCTCCCCCAGTCGAGGATTGCTTTTGCCCACCGCCGTTACATCCATGACTCTTTACACAGGCAAGGGCAGAGCTGATTCATAGGCTGTGTGACCTTGGGCAACTTACCTGATGTCTCTGAGCACTGGTTTTCTAGCTGCACAGTACTCTGTAATGACCCGAAGCCGTTGTGAGGATTGCAGGCAAAATGATTCACAAAGCATCCGGACAGAGTGGGGCTCACAGCAAGAGCTCCGCAAATACTGGCCATTATTTTTGTGGCAAGAGACAGCCACTTCAAGGGCAAATGATTGAATTGTTCCATCTGGTGTCTAACCCAGATATAAAAACATGCCAATTATATGATTCAGGGATTCCACATTTAAGAATTTATTCAGAGGAACTGATTGGACAATTGTCCAGAGATGTGCATCTGAGGATTGTTGGGGTCTTATTTGTGTGAACTAAAAGCTTGAGAATTTCTTAATTGCCCAATGCATAAAGGAACATTCTGATCTGATCACACTGGTGGCTGAATCTCTCCAAGTCCCTCCTCTGTCCTGATACCTTTCGTGCGTGACTCCTGATCGTCCCCAGGATCCAGTCGGAACACCTCAGCCTGGCACTCAAAACCCCCTGGCATCAGCGGTCTCATCTCACACTACGACACATCTCTGCACCCATGATATTGCCTCCCCTGAGTCCTCGTCATTCTCTGGATGTGCCCTGTGCGTCCTGTCTTTGCAGGCTGTGTCAGGCCCTGTCAGCTGCCAAGAATGCCCTCCCCCACCCCATTTCCCTCTTTTCCCAGCCTTCAAGGCCCAGCTCTAATGGTACCCGCTCCGTGAACCCTGCTTGGCTCCCTCCCCAAGACAGAGTCATCTTGTCCTACAGTCCCCTCCATCATGCGCTCAGCCCTCCCCTTGGACACCCACAGAGAACGAGGATGGAGCTCTTTCCTTGTGCTATGCACTGAGCTAAGCATCACATTATACATAACCTCCCTGACAGCCTCATGAGACAGGTGCCATGATTATCACCTTCCTGCAGATGAGAACATTAAGTCCACCGTGCAGTCAGCCTTCATCAGCATTAACTCTGTGAATCCTAAAGTATCTGAGACAGGTCTCAATCAATTTAGAAAGTTTATTTTGCCAAGGTTAAGGATGTGCCTGTGACACGGCCTCAGGAGGTCCTGACAACACGTGCCCAAGGTGGTTGGGGTACAGGTTGCTTTTCTACAGTTTGGGGGGACATAAGATACCCATCAACACATGTAAGATTGATATTGGTTTCGTGTGTAAGGATGGGACAACTCAAAGCAGGGGCTTCCAGGTAATAGGTAGATTTAAAAATTTTCTGATTGACAATTGGTTGAAAGAGTTACTATCAATAGAAAAGAATTATCAATAGAAAGTCTGGGTTAGGAAAAGGGGTCGTGGAGATCAAGGGTTTATTTTTTTGAGACAGAGTCTTGCTGTGTTGCCCAGGCTGGAGTACAGTGGCATGATCTCGGCTCACTTCAACCTCTGCCTCCCAGGTTCAAGAGAATCTCCTGTCTCAGCCTTTTGAGTAGCTGGGATTATGGGTGCCCACCACCACACCCAGCTAATTTTTGTATTTTTAGTAGAAACAAGGTTTTGCCATATGGCCAGGCTTGAACTTGACCTCAGGTGATCCATCTGCCTCAGCCTCCCAAAGTGTTGGAAATACAAGTGTGAGCCACCTTGTCTGGCGGAGACCAAGATTTTATTATGCAGATGAAGCCTCCAGGTAGCAGGCTTCAGAGAGAACAGACTGTAAATGTTTCTTATGAGACTTAGGATCTGTGTTGATGTTCATGTTGGTCGGCTTTTCCTGAATTCCAAAAGGGAGGAGGGTATAATGATGCATGTCCGAACCCACTCCTTCCCATCATGGCCTGAACTATTATTTCAGGTAAACTTTGCAATGCCCTTGGCTGAGAGGAAGGGTCCATTCAGATGGTTTGGGGGGGGGGGTCTTAGAATTTTATTTTTTGTTTACAACTCTTACTAGCTTTAGTAAATCCAATGTGAGTGAGGAGGACTTTGGAGTCTTCCTTAAAATCAGGGGGCATTGCAGATAGGTGTGTGTGTGTTTGGCAGGGCCGGGATGGGTGTTGCTGGTAGAGGAATGTGGAAGCATTTGGCCTGGACCCAGCTCAGCCATGCCCTAGGCTTATCTGTAGGCTCCAGGTTCCTTCCCTGACTCTTCTGGGTCTATTTAAGGAGACTTTGGGGTGGCGGGCAATGTTTCTTTTTCACAATGGCTGGCCCCAAAGGGCTTCTGCTGGTTGCTCTAGTCTTGCTACTTGGTAAGGTCTGGGCGTGGGACTCCCTTGGGAGATGGGGTGGTGGAGCAGGAGCTTTCCTCCTGCCCTCTCTGCCCATGACCAAGCCCCCTTGGCCAGCTGTGCACCTGGTGAGGCCACTTCAGGATACTACCACCCTAGGCCTGGGCTGCAGCGGGAGCTGGTCTTGGCATCCTGGGGATAAGAACAATAGGAGACTTCTTTCCCCATGACGTGTGAATCGCCCTGCTGGGTGCCCTCTGACAGCCCCAAAGCCCCATGCCCCTGACCCCTGGGATCCCTTACTTCTTCCCACAATAAGATCTGAGGCCACCAGGACCCTGGGTTACCCATTTCTCTCCCTTGACCATCACAGTGCATCTGGGGAGCCTTTAAGGCTTGTCGCAGGCTGAGCAGGGCCCTCCTGTAGTCTAGGGAAGTCCTGCCTCCTGAGGCTAGGGCTCCCCAGCCAGGCCAAACTCCAGGGACAGGACTCACTCCTACCTTGATCCCCTGGTCTCTTGGGCAGAGCTTGGCGTGTAGTAGATGCTCAGTAAACACTAAATAAATGCCTTGCATTCTCAAAAAAAAAAAAGAAAAGAAAAGCCCAGACCAGGAGAGGTGGCTCATACCTGTAATCCTATTTAATCCTGGAACTGGGAGGCCAAGGCAGGAGGATTGCTTGAGGGCAGGAATTTGAGACTAGCCTGGGCAATGTAACTATACCTTATCTCTATCAAAAAAAAAAAAAAAAGGCCAGGCACAATGGCTGATGCCTGGAATAAAACGTGCCAACCTCACAAAGCTCTTGGCAGTTTCTGTTACATAGAGAGCACTCGCCAAATGAGAGTTGTTGTTTTCTTTATTATGATTATGCCAGATGTGACCTCCTTTGCTTCCAGGAAAGTCCCTAAAACATAAGCTATGTGCTCCAAGGGAAGCGGGTGAAGGTGGGAAGCTGAGCATGCAAGTCAGACCAAGCTTGATGTCGGCAGCTCCTATTAGAGGCATGTGGCCTTTGTGGCTGGGGCCCTCAAAAGACAGCCACTGCAAGAAATCTGTAGACTGAATTGCCTGGGATTGTAGGAAAGAGTCCAACCCCACCACACCTCTGCTCCTGTCCAAGGTGTTGAAATCCACCCCACATAAGCTCCTTCCAGTCATGTGTAGCCATTGAGTCAGTCGCCTGCGCTCTACCTTCTGGTCCTCCATTCAATACCACAAATATACACTGAGCATCTACTATATTTAGGTGGTGGAAATAAAAAGTATTTAGAGCCGGGCGCGGTGGCTCACGCCTGTAATCCCAGCACTTTGGGCGGCCGAGGCGGGTGGATCACAAGGTCAAGAGATCGAGACCGTCCTGGTCAACATGGTGAAACCCCATCTCTACTAAATATACAAAAAATTAGCTAGGCACGGTGGCGCGTGCCTGTAATCCCAGCTACTCAGGAGGCTGAGGCAGGAGAATTGCCTGAACCCAGGAGGCGGAGGTTGTGGTGAGCTGAGATCGCGCCATTGCACTCCAGCCTGGGTAACAAGAGCGAAACTCCGTCTCCAAAATAAAAAAATATTTAGATATGTCTTCTCCAACCCAAGTTGCTCACAGCCACAGGGAAGGAATTCAAGCACACACATAAATGCCTTAGGGTAGGTGAGGACAAAGGCTAGGGGATTCATTTTCCTATTTCTTAAGTTTCAGTGATACCCACTTCTTGCATTTGCCATTGCTTTTTCCTCTTCTGCAACCTTGGTACCCTCCAAGGTTGTGCCTCTCATACCTCTCTTGATCTGACCACAGCAGATGAATTTTCCCCAGGGCAGCTCTCTCTGTACTCACTAACATCACAGAGTCAGGAGGACTAACAATTAATTTCAGCGGGGGAGGGAGTGTAGGATATAAAGAGAGAAATCAGAGGGTTAGGAGGTCTCTGAGAAGTGTGGGAGCCACCTAGACAGGGGTGAGCTCCTTATCATATTTCTGCATGCCCTCGTCGGGGAGCAGGACCTCCACTGTGAAGCTGACCTTCTTGGCGTGGACAAAGCTATAGGTGTTGTCGAAGCGTAGGACATCTGGGGGACAGATGGAAAGAGGGGCATTGGGCTTGGCTCTACGTACTCTGTGTCCCTCCCCAGCCATGGAGGAGGACAGGCTTGTGTTCCCACTGGCTTTGTTTGTCAAGCTTGGCCAAGCTTCCCACCACACCTCTTCCCTTCCCCATGGGAACTGCCACCCCAAGCAGGTCCTGTAAACACACCCACCTCCGCTTGGCGTGTGCCCAGGCCTGGCTTTACTGGCATTGAGACCAATGGTCAATACATCCCATTGTCTCACACCTGGGCACTCACATAACGGGGGTGTGAAGCACATGGTTGGGTTTGTTGGAGACCTCCCAGCCCCCTTAGAGGAAGCAGGGTTCTGGAGCAGGCCTGCTGGACACTGTTTGCCTCTTCACAGCCACCCCCAAAAGCAGGCATTATAACCCCTGGCTCACAGGTGAGCAAACCAAGGGTCCTTCCCAGATTGGTCGGACTTTTGCCCAGAACTATGCAACTACCCCGAGGCTGGGCTGGGACCCTGGAACCACACTCAGCTTTGCGGCTCTGCACAGTTGATTTGTTTTTCAGAGCCTCGTTTTCTTCATGCGGAAAGCTACACCTGCTCTATCACTTGTTGTCTGTGTTCTGCGGTCCGGGTGCCCCCAATCCCTTCAGGGCCTGTGTGTCTCTGGCTCCTGGTGCACAGTAGGTGCTCGTGAGTATGGACTGAGTGAGCGACTGTATGAATGAATGGTGCTCACCTAGGCTGTGTGTCCCTGAATGGGGGAGGGGTGTCACTGCCCTTCTGTTTCCTTTTCTAAAGCATGGGACAGGTGGCTCTAGCCTTCCAGAGCCAAGGCCCAGCTGGGGAAGACTTACAGACGCCGGCCTCCCAGCAGGTGAGGCTCCCATCCTCGGGCACCATGTGGGCGTTGTAGCGCTGGCTGGGTAGCACCTCTGTCATCTCCCCTGCCCGCTGTCGCTCCCCCACCTTGGTCTTCAGGAAAACTCCGAAGCCGATGTCGGCACCGTCAGATGAGAACTGCCACCTGTCAGCAGGAGGGGGAGGAGACAGGTTGCGGCTCAGCCTGATGGGTCTCTGAGGGGTCAGGGCCTGCTCCTACCTGAGGACACAGCCTGGAAACAGGATCTCGTATTCCACTTGGTGTGACGAGCCGCGGTTGATCTGCACCGAGTGCTCGTACTGAGTTTTCACCTGGTCCCGCACATACATGGACTTGGGAATCTCCCCGCCATAGTTGATCTGCGGACATGGATGAGACGGGCTTGCTCCCCTCTCCTGGCCATTGTTCGTGTTTCTCCTGCCTGAGACACTTTCACCACCCCCTGGAAGTATCCTCTTCATCCTAGCCCCACTCTTCCGCCTTCTCAAGCCTTCTTTGACCCTCCAGGCCAGCCCAGTGCTTCTGCTGGGAGCTTCCCCTTCTGGCTCATCCCTCTGGGTTAAAATTCTTCCATTTCTTCTTGCCTTTACTGCTGCTGAGAGCTCTGTTAGGGCGAGGGTTGGATTGTCTAGCTTAATACCTAGTTCTCAGGGTCTCTCTATAGGTACCTGTGGAATGAATGACTGGGTGGAAGGGGAACCCAGCTTAATTCTTGAACCTCTCTTGTCCGGGGAAGGACTCTTTGTACCTTGGTTAAACATTTGGGGTTCCCATCTGGGTCAGTCAGGGTGCCCCCAAACTGGGCAGGCAGTTCCTCAGGACTGATGAGTTTCAGCAAACTTTCCTTCCAGTTATCTGGGAGCAGTGGGATTCAAGGATGGTTAGTAAGAATGAAGGGGACCAGTTGGCCTCCCATACTTACCAGGATAACCTGAACTTGGGGAGAAGCCCTATAGGAGGTATGCTGCTAGAGTCAATTCCCCGGTATCCTAGGCCTGGGGCTATAGGAAGTGTCTTTCTCAGCATTGTATTGCTTTGGAAATCTATTTCCCCCCTTGGTAGATGGATCAGCACTTTTTTTTTTTTTTTTTTTTTTTTTTGAGACAATGTCTCACTCTGTTGTCCAGGCTGGAGTGCAATGGTGTGATAATGGCTCACTGCACCCTCAACCTCTTGGGCTCAAGTGATCCTCCCACCTCAGCCTCCCGACTAGCTGGGACTACAGGCATGTAACACCATGCCTGGCCAATTTTTTTTTTTTTTTTTTTTTTTTTATAGAGATAGAGTTTCACCATGTTGCCTAGGCTAGTCTCAAAGTCCTGGGCTCAAGTGATTGTCTCACCTGGGCTTCCCAAAGTGTTGGGATTACAAGTGTAAGCCACCATGCCCAGCCTACTACAGCACATTCTTTTTTTTTTTTTTTTGAGATGAAGTCTTGCTCTGTTGCCCAGGCTGGAGTGCCAATCTTGGCTCACTGCAACTTCCGCCTCTCGGGTTCAAGCAATTCTCTGCCTCAGCCTCCTGAGTAGCTGGGATTACAGGCACCTGCCACCACGCCTGGCTAATTTTTGTATTTTTAGTAGAGACGGGGTTTCACCATCTTGGCCAAGATGGTCTTGAACTCCTAAACTCGTGATCCACTCGCCTCAGCCTCCCAAAGTGCTGGGATGACAGGCATGAGCCCCACACCTGGCCAACAGCACATTCTTGAAGGTCTTCCAGTCATGAGCAGTGAAGCTAAGAGTTATCTAATTGCCTCAAGGAGACTTTAGAGCTCAATGATGTCAACGGCCTTCTTGGGGTCACTCCGTGAGTAAGTGGCATGCCCAAGTCAGAACTCCTGGTGGGGGATGGACGGCCTTGGGCCTTTGGAGGGACCCTCTTCACCTCTCTCTGCGTAATCACCATGACCATAATGCTTATTACTGTTTTTCATGCCCTATGCAAAGCTCTAAGAGTGCTGGGTCCTGGCTGTTACCACGGCCCCAGCCTTGTGGCTAATCCAGGCTACCCACTCCCCAACATCCTCACTTTGGCCGTGAGAGATTCCTTCTCTACAGTGGAATTAAGGGGAAGACCACCATGTCCCACACACCAGGGCCAAATGAGCAGAGTCGCATGGGGCAGAGGCTGTGGATTTACCACCCGGACTGTGCTGGTAACCCACGCTGCTCCAGGCTTTGGAGGCTTAGCAGGCATGAGCCTGGACCCTTCAAACCAGGCCCTCATGATCTATCAAGTTCTCTATCCCAGTGGAATTGGGTAGAGGCAGAGACTCAGGTACCAGGAAGAAAGAGAAAGTAAGGATTTGTAAGATCCCTCTCACCCCTGGATCCTCAGTTCTCTTAATTCTGTGATCTGACCATCCCGCTTGGGAGAAGTTTTCCTCAAACCCAGGGTCGTTGGTTTGGGTTTAAGAACTATTTCCCCTCTTTCTCTCAGCCTGTCACTTGTAAACGCAACTATTTTTCCTATTTATAAAATTAATATATGTTCTTTTTCTTTTTTGAGATGAAGTCTTGCTCTGTCGCCGAGGCTGGAGTACAATGGTGCCATCTCGGCTCACTGCAACCTCCACTTCCCAGGTTTAAGTGATTCTACTGCCTCAGCCCCACTCCTTATTGGGCCCGCCACCATGCCCAGCTAATTTTTGTATTTTTAATAGAGACAGGGTTTCACCAGGTTGACCAGGCTTGTCTTGAACTCCTGATCTCAGGTTATCCACACACCTCGGTCTCCCAAAGTGCTGGGATTACAGGCATGAGCCACTGTGCCCAGCCTAATTAATATATATTACTATACAGAGTTTAGAAAACATGGAAAATACAGGTAATAAAATTAAAAACCACATGATTTCTCACTATCAACAAATAAATATTTTGTTGTGTTTTCTTCTAGAAATATATATTTATTGTCCATATATTTGTTTTCATAAAAATAAGATTATACTTCTAGTTGAATCTTATTTTAGTTTATACTTATGAAGATAAGTTTATAATCTACTTTAAAAAGACTTAATGACATTTCCCATGGCACTAAATATTCACTCATAGAGTTCATCAAATGGATGCACCATTATTTACTTATCCAGTTCCTTCTTGTTGGGCCTCCTTTCTCGGAACTGTGACTACTCCTTCTGTTTGTCTGCCTCATCCTCCTCAGCCGAGGTTGCCTTTAGAAGCACTAAGCTTATGAGTGCTGAAAACAAACCGAGGCCTATATACCAGAAATTGACTAGCAACCAAACTGAAACCAGTGAGGTGGAGGCCTTGTCCACCAAAGGGGTATGTCAGGGATAAAAGCAGAGGTAACAAACTCTTTAGGATAAGACCCACCTCACTGTTGGGAAGAAGGAGCCTCTGACTAGGTGATGTGTAGAGTTCTCTTGTTTTTGAGACAGGGTCTCACTCTGTTGCCCAGGCTGGAGTGCAGTGGTATGAACACGACTCACTGCAGCTTCAGACTCCTGGGCTCAAATGATCCTCCTGCCTCAGCCTCCTGAGCAGCTGGGACCACAGGTGCACACCACCACACCCAGGTAATTTTTAAATTTTCTGTAGAGATGAGATCTTGCTATGTTGCTGAGGCTGGTCTCAAACTCCTGAGCTCAAGTGATCCTCCCGACTCAGCCTCCCAAAGTGCTGGGATTACAGGCGTGAGCCACTGCACACAACCTAATGTGTGGAGTTATAGATGGGGTAATGGACCAACCTCACTGTACAGGGGTCAGGAAATTGAGCTGGCACTACTTACTTCCCAACACAATAATTTTCCTGCGAGTGCCCTCACTCAGGAATGGCTTCATGAGGTTGTAACCCACAGGGAACAGTTTGGTAGCTGGAGAGATAAAAGTAAGGATAATGGGAAGAAAAGAATAATATTGGGCAACCCCCTCCATAATGGTTATAACCAATGATACAGAGGAGTCATGACTAACCCTGGTCAATTCCAATGTCTGTCCTGCACCCAACAAACCATCCAAGCAACCAGTCAACCAGCCAACCAACAGCCAACTAGCCAATCATGCATCAATCATGCAATGCAGTTCTCAAACTCATTCGGCCAACAAAGCAGCCAAACATTCAAACTTCTAATCAGCCACCTATTCAGTCAAGCAATAAACCAGCCAACCTACCAAACAGCCAACTGACAACAAATAGTCAAGCAATTCATCTTCTAATCAGCCAGCCTACCAAATAGTCAACTACCTAACAAATTAGCCAAACAGCGAAGTAATCAGCCAGTGAAACAGCCAGATGATTACTCAACTAACTGTGCTCTCTAGCCAGCCAGTCATCCAAATAACCAGCCAGCCAACCATCCAAATAACCAGCCAGCCAACCATCCAAATAACCAGCCAGCCAACCATCCAAATAACCAGCCAGCCAACCATCCAAATAACCAGTCAGCCACCATCCAAATAGCCATCCAAGATTCAGCCAAACAACAAACCAGGCAACCAGCCAACCAGCCTGCCAACCAGCCATCCAAACAACTTACCAACCAAAATGCCAACCAGTCACTCAATCAGTCAACCAAGCTAAGAACTAGCCAACCAAGCAGCCAGCCCATTCTCCAGCCAACCACCAGTCAGCCAACTAGCCAAGCAACCAACTGGCCAGTCAACTGAGCAACCAATTGACCAACCAGCCAGCCAATCACCAAACATCCATCCATCCTTTCTTCTGCCCACCGACCCAAACAACAATCACCCAAATACCTATGGAGCATCCACCATGGACCCAAGCCTGTGAGGGCTACAACAGAAGTTGAGAATCATGGCCCCTGCCTTCAAGGAGCAGAAAACTCAGCCCATAAAGCAGGATGAGCACAAATCAAACAGCTGGAGATCCCTAGAAGGCAGCAAATAGGAAAGGCTATACCAGTGCCAGTGCCAGAGGCAGTGTGGGGAGGGAGAGATCATCATGGCCAGGAGAAATAAAGGAGGATTTCTGGGAGAGCTGGGATTGAAGCTGCCTCCTCGTACAGTAAGGCCAACCCTAGAAGTTACCATTTATTGAGAACTTACTCTATGCCAGGCACTCTAAGTGATTTGCATACAGCCAAGGAACCAACCTGCCTCACCATAATCCTGGGACAAGGCAGTGTTATCACCCTCAGCGTAGAGATGAGGAAACAGAGTCATTTGTCACACACCTTTCACGATGAGCATGAACTTCAGGGTCTCTGGGTAATTCTCTTCGAGGAGGCAGAAGAACTGTGGAACCAAGAGAGATCCCTTCAGAGAGCACATTGCATCTTCTCCTACCTCCATCTCCTTTGCAGTCTCCTGTTGGGAGGTTTCTGATGGCTCTGGAGGATTTTCCTTCCTGCCATCGCCTCCACTGCCCTCTGGAGGGAACCTTCTCACCTCAAACTATTATAGCCATACTCTAAGAATAATTATATAAGAATCATTTTTAGTAAATACTATAGTAATGGTAGTATAATAATAATGAGTACTGTTTATTAAATGTTCACTATTTGCCAAGCAGTGTATATATACCTTACATAACAACTTGCTGAAATATCCCTATATTGCTATCTCTATTTTGTAGGTAAGGAAACTGAGGCATGGCGAGGGTTTAGTGGAAGCTGGCACGTGTGGTCTCAGTACAGTGTTGTCCCCAAAACCCATTCTGCAGGATCTTCTAGGAAACATATTAAGGCCTTTTGGGTTTTGAGTCACAGTGAGGGTGCCCAGGATATTTTTAAACTAAATCTTGGCTCTCAGTGAGCAGCTGGGTCACAGCAGGCCAAGCTGGTCTTCAAAGCAAGTGGTGGGCGGCCATGGGCCTTCTCCTCACCTCCTGGTACACTTCTACCAGAGGTTTCCAGAAGTGTTTCAGTCCCAGGCCCTCACAGTCAAATATCATCACGATGGTCTCAATCTTCTTCCCTAGCTGCAAGGATGAGAGCAAGAAGCAGTTCTGGGGTTCAAGGTGTAGGCTTGGGAGATGGCGACCCAAGTACATGACCCCTTGGGGCTTCTTCTAGCCCCTGACTCTGTCGTCAGAAAAACAAGTGGACAAACCAGTGGATGCATTTCCCCATCCATCCATCCATCCATCCATCCATCCCCTTATACATCAATTCATCCATCAGTTAATTGACCCATCCAACCATTCATATTGTCATTCATTTATTCATCCTTCATTTTTCCAACTGATATTTATCAAGCACTTTTTTTGTGTGTCAGACACTGAAAGTGTAACAAATAATGCTTGATAACCCACAATTCTTGTCCTTAAAATGTTTACTGTCTGGCTGGGGAGATGACAAGCAACCAGGTCATTCCAATCCGATGATAAGTGTCGTAATAGGTCATTCACAAGGGCTGCAGAGGTACAGAAGAGGTTATTTAACCCAGGCAGGGACTCAGAGAAGGTGACATCTAAGTTTCAGACCAAAAGGATAGATAGGAGAAAGTCAGGGAAAGTTGTGGGAGGTAGGTGTGTGTGGTAGGAACTCGGGTTGTTCCGGCAGAAGGAATAGCAAGGGCAAAGGCTCAGAGGGAATAGCAGGAGCTACCATTGTTCAGAAATATGTGTTGGACTCTGCGTGCTAAACCACATACTTGCATTATCTCATTTTGCGTTTGCAACCATTATTTATTATTATCCCTATTTTATCGGTGAAGGAGCTGAGGCTCAGACAGGTGAAGTGACATATTCAGAACACTGAAAAAAAAAAAGACCCCATCAACCAAGAATTCTATTCCCAGCCAAAGCAGCCTTCAAAAAACTGTCTTTCTGTGACTGTGGCTTTTCAAGGCCTCGCAGCTGGTAAGCAACTCTTTGACTCAAGAGCCCTCTGACTGTGGTTGTCGAGAACAGGTATGTTTCTGAGACCAATCCCTGCTGGCAGCCTCACCTGCCCCCAGCCATCCACCCCACCCAGCCTGGGCCTCACCCTCTCTGTCTGCAGGTCACACTCATGCAGGATGCGCTCACAGTCCCTCATCTTGGTCTTGAGCAGGTCCTGCTTGGTGACTGAGAAGAGCAGCCCCTTGGGATCCAGTGGGCCAATGATGTCGTACCACACGGGGCAGCCGTCACGGTCATAGCCACACAGACCACCAGGCATGTACTTCTGGATCACCTGGGCATGAAAAGATGCACAGAACTTGGCATTACACACCTCCCTTGAGACCCCCAGACCAGGCTGACTTGGGTGGCCCAAGCCTACACACACTATGGTATACGGTACTGTCCCTCCCTGGAAGGCAGTGCTGTTGTCGCAAGTGAGAAAGCTGAGGTCCTGCAGGGGAGGGCCTTGCTCACAGAGGGTAAATGGCAGAGCCAGGTCTCAGCAGGCCCCTGGGCTTCTTACATCTGCTCCGACATCTCCCATGTCCCTTTCTGTGGAGAAGAGTTGGGTTTACTGACAAAGAACACAGATTCTGAGGGTTAACAGAGCTGGTTCAAAAACAGACACTGGCTGCTCAAGGAGGCTCATGCCTGTAATCCCAGCTGCACAGGAGGTTGAGGCAGGTGGGATCTCCTGAGGCCAGGAGTTTGAGACCAGCTTGGGCAACAGAGGAGACCCTGTCGCTACAAAAATAAAATAAATTGGCCAGGCATGGTAACACATATCTGTAAACTTGGGAGGCTGAGGTGGGAGAATCACTTGAGCCAAGGAGTTCAAAGTTGCAGTGAGCCATGATTGTGCCACTGCACACCAGCTTTGGCAACAGAGTGAGACCCCATCCATTAGGAAAAAAAAAAAGAAAGCAGTGATACCCTCTCTGAGCTCCGTTCTGCCTCCTGTTCTGTAAAATGGTTTGGTTAGTCCCTCACTCTTGGGACTGTTGGGGAAAGTCCCTGAGATAATGGTGGCAAAGCAGAGTGCCCAGCCCAGAGTACACGCCCTACAAGTGAAGATGTGATCACTACTCTACCAAGATGCCAGTGGCGGCGCTGTTCTCGTTGGTGCCTTGATGGGCTAAATTTCTTTCCCACCCAGACAGGACGCTTTGAGCAGACCCCTAGCAGGCAGGGGCACAGAAGCACAGGCTAACTGTGGTGGTTAAGAGCCTGGGTTTGGGGCCAAACAGGCCTGAGCATAAACCCGGCCCTACCTTGGGGCTATGGGACTGTGGGCAAGTTACCTAATTTTGCTGGGCTTCAGTGTCCTCATCCACAAAATGGGGACGATAGAATCCACCATTGTGATGATTGAAGGAGCTCACGCTGCTAACGTCTTAACCTAGGCCTGGACCTCGCAAGCCCCAGGAAACATTCATTATTACTATAGGAAAGGAGACCATGGGCCCGCGGCTTCCACAGGCCTCTCAGGCTTGCTGCCGCTCATTCGTGGTCCCCAGTGACCTTGAAAGACTGAGGTGTTTGGGGGTGTTGGCTCACCTCTGGGGGCTGCCAATCAAGGATGTGGTCAATATCCATGGTCTTCCGGAACTCCACGTACTGAAAGGGAAATGAGTGGTAAGACCCGACTGGGCTCCCAGCACCACGAGAATGGGGATGGAAGGAGGGGCTTGAGACGTAGATTGCCCCCGACAAAGCCCCTCTATAAATCTCCAGAGTGGATAGGTCTCACCTTGCGGAGCATAGCCTCCGACTTCTGCAGGTCAAAATTCCGAGCTGTGGGAAAACAGAAAGAAGATGTGAGGCCAGAAAGAGGCCTCGTCTTGTTCCTGGCCAGGGGAAGCTATAGAGGACACTGGGGCCTGGGTAAGACCTCCCTCCCCTACCCCCTTCCCTCCTCTGGACCTGAACATGGGAAGCAAGATTGTGTGGATGAATCCTGAGAGCCATGAGACATTCTGGAGCAGTTGGGACCAGGCCCCTCTTGCTGCCCCCTGATCCCTACCTCTCCCACCTCTGCCCTCACCTCGGAGCCAGCGTAGAAGGAAATAATCATCAGGGTTGGGCAGGGTAGGAAGCACATCCTGGACATTTTCTCGGAACTGGCAAGAGAGATACTGGTTAAAGTGGCTCTCTCACATTGAGCCGTGGCCGCCAGACTCAAAGCTGTTTTCATCATCCCTGCTTTCCTCCCACATGCAAAATGGCCCACAGTGATGAAAGGATGGGTTAATGGTTGACTAGAAGGAGAGATGGATCACTGGATAGGTGGATAAATGGAAGGAGGATAGATGGGTGAATAAATGGTTAGAAAGAAGAATAGATGGGTGAGTGGATAGGTAGAAAGAAAAAGGAAGAAGAAATCAATGAAAGACTGGATGGATGGATGGATGGATGGATGAATGGAGAGTGCGTATGTGGATAAGTTGGTAAAGGGACAGAGGAGAAATGGATGGGTGATGCAGAGAAGGCAGGATGGATAGATGGAAAGGTGGGTAGGAGGATGGATGGGTGGATGAAAGAAAGGATAAACCAGCCCTGCGTGGTGGCTCACGCCTGTAATCTCAGCACTTTGGGAGGCTGAGGCTGGTGGATCACCTGAGGTCAGGAGTTTGAGACCAGCCTGGCCAACATAATGAAACCCCATCTCTACCAAAAATACAAAAATTAGCTGACGTGGTGGCACACACCTGTAATCCCAGCTATGTAGGAGGCTGAGGCAGAAGAATTGCTTGAACCCAGGAGGTGGAGGCTGCAGTGAGCTGAGCTCACACCACAGCACTCAGCCTTGGTAAATGACTGGGTGAGTGAATAAGTGGATTGGAGTTTGGAGGTTCCCTCTGTGTGTTAGCCCCCAAAACTTCTTTTTTTTTTATCCCACCTTCTATTAAAACATGGTTAGTAATTATATGTCCTCTTCTGCTCTGTCTCTTGGGCTTTTACATGTCAGTCATCTTTCAGGATCCCAAGGAGGGAGGGGTTAAAGGGCAGACCAGCAGCATCTTTCAGCTCCCACCTACGGTGCTGGGAAAGGAGGAAGGGGGTGCCTGGCTGCCAGGGAAACCTCTCTGGTTCTGGCTCCTGGATGAGAAGAAGTCAGCCTTGACCTTGGATGGGCACCACCCACACTATTGCCCAGAAGTGGCGCTAGTCCCTCATCCCCTGCCCTGGACAGGGTTGATGTCACTGGGCAGTGTGGGGCTTGACCCTTTGGGAGGTAACAGCAAAGAGACAATGTCAAGGACAGGCTGAATCAACTGAGTGGGGCAGGGTTCCAGCTGCTATTTTCCACCCCCCAGCCCCTTTCCCCTGGTCTTCCGGAACTCCAGGGGGAGGGACTCTCACCTTGGCCAGGGACTCTGCCTGTTTGGGGCTCAGGTCTCCGACTCGGCCGCTCATGGTGCTGGCTGAGGCTTGAGGAGTGGTGACCACTACGGGCAAGAGGCCAAGCCTAGTTTGTCCGCCCTGACCCAACTGGGTCCTTTTGCCCCCACTCCTGGGTGTGGCTCCAAGCGCCTCCTCCTTGGCCAACTGTTTAAATTGCACATTACATAATTGGGATTAAGTGAGGTCCCGTGCTTGGCTCAGGGACAGATCTGGGGGTACAAGCGGGCATGGAGCATGTGCCAAAGTCCCCTGCCAGGAGGAGGCTGCTGGGAGGAAGGGAGGCTGGTCTCCCGTGGCCATGGAGCCCAAGGTGAGTGCCTACAGAACCCACTGACCCTCCCAGGCTTCCAGTGCCCACTGCCCTAGAGAAGGGGGAGTTGAAGGGCAATGAGGACCACTCCTTGTGGGTACCCTTTCTCCCTGAGCCTCAGTCTTCCTCACTTAGGATTCTGCAAAGACCGCCCCCCTTTACCCAGCTCTGACAGGGTCAGATTCTGGGGCTTGGTCAGTGTAGCAGTGAGTTCATTTACTTTGTTGGGGGTGGGAGGCTCAGGTTCTTCTTTTGTAACAAATGCCCACAGTCAAGAAGAGAACAGATGGCATCTTTTGGATGTCACTTGCTTCATTTATAAAATGGAGCTGTTAACGCTTGCCCTGCCCTCCTTATGTGGTTGAAGGGAAGATCTAAAGAGATGTAGGGACTGTCAAGGATTGTGCACATCTAAAGGATACTCCCCTTCAGCTCAGCTGGTCCCCCCAGGAGCTGTGAGCTTCAGCTCCAGGAAGGGAGAGGCCCTGTTATCCATGACTCTCTCTAAAGAAGCCATCAGCTTGAGACTGCAGCATGGCCACATGGCCACATCTTGGCCTTTGCACTGAAGCCACCTCTGGGCTAGCCTCGGCCCCACCAGGTCCCCTACTCCAGGGGATGTTGGTCAGTACCAGATACCTTCTCGGGACATCTTTCTTGCTCCGGGCTCCTGATAGAATTGGATCCAGGAGAAGGTGGGGCTGACGCTGTCCATTTCCCTCTGCCTGGGGTGCCTGTGGCATGTACTCAGGAATAGTTAGATAACTCTCCACAGCCCAGCCCTGCCCCATTTCACATTCCAGTCTCAATTTCTGCAAAGCCCCAGCTGCTGTCTACACCCATTTCCTGCAAGGCCGGCCGTGTACAGAGATTGGGTTCCTCCACTGCCCTCTCCTGAGCCACTAATCCTGCCCATTTCTCACCAGTCTCCTTTCTCACCCTAATCCCTAGGTGTGCTAGTTACTTCTGGGGGCATCAGAGACTGCAAAAGGAGAGCCGGGAGGGAGGGTTGGGGTCTCCTCAGGAATTGGGAGCCTTTTCCTGACCCAGACCACAGATGTGAAGCACTTTACTATGTTCACAAATCCTCATCAGCTACAGCCTCGACACAGGGCAGACGTCACTGGGAGAAGCTACCGTGCGTTTCAGTAGAGCTCTCTGTGATGGTAGACATTTTCTGTCTGGGGATCCTATTAGACATATCTGGTAACCAGTAGTTACATGTGAAATATGGTTAGTGTGACTGAGGAACTGAAGTTTTAATTGAATTGGATTTTGATACATTTTACTTTAAATTGTTCCATCTGGCTCATGGCTATCATATTAGATGGTGCAGGTTGACCATTTTATTTTATTTTTATTTTTGAGACAGGGTCTCACTCTGTTGCCCAGGCTGGAGTGCAGTGGCATGATCTCGGCTCACTACAGTCTCAATCTCCCCAGGTTCAATCAATCCTCCTACCTCAGCCCCCTGAGTAGCCCAGACTACAGGCACATTCCACCACACCCTGCTAATTTCTTGTAGAGATGGGGTCTCATTACATGCATTACCTCATTTTGGCCTGGTGCAGTGGCTCACACCTGTAATCCCAGCAGTTTGGGAGGCCGAAGCAAGTGGATCACCTGAAGTCAGGAGTTCAAGACCAAACTGGCCAACACAGTGAAACCCCATCTCTACTAAAAATACAAAAATTAGCTGGGCATGCCTGTAATGCCTGTTACTTGGGAGGCTGAGGCAGGAGAATGACTTGGACTCAGGAGGCAGAGGTTGTAGTGAGCTGAGATTGTGCCACTGCACCGAGTGACAGAGTAAGACTCCATCTCAAAAAAGGAAAAGGCAGTGCATTACCTTGTTTAAATCTCAGAACATACCTGTGGTGTTAGGTAGGTACTATTATTAAGCCCGTTATAAGATAAACTAACTGAGGTATAGAGAAGTTAAGTGACTTACCCAGGGGTAAACCCATGCAATTAACCACTCTGCTGTTGTGCTGTTAAGCTATACCCTAGTCTTGGCTCTAGAAGCTTCTGCCCTGGTTAGGGAGAGGGCCCAAGCACAGAAGTCACCCACATGTCATACAGGTGGCATTTGAGCCAGGCCTTGAAGAAAGGAAGGATTTTAATTTATGGAGGGCAGATAAAGGGCATCCCAAGTGGAGGGGATGGCACGGGCAAAGGCGTGGAGGTGGGAAAGTGAGAAGCATGTGGAGGGGGTGGTGGGGAGATTACAGCAAACAAGACAGATTAGGACCCACCTTGCATAGAGCTCAGTCTTCCATTGGGAAGCACTCCCTCTGTGCTGGGAGCTTTACATTATCATCAAGTCATTCGGGAGTAGGTATGGCTATTCCCATTTTAGAGCCATAAAGAAATAGAAGTTCAGAGAGATCAAGAAACTTTTCTGAGGTCATGACCTCAGAAAATGATATACACTTAAGAAAAAACTAAACTGAAAACATAATTATGTCAATGTGTGGGAAGCTTTTATTTTATATTTTAAAGAAATCCATTCTGGCACTATCCTGTTTTATATGAGTTATATTTTGGTAGAAGTTGTTTTAAGTATAATCTGATTATACACATATAATTATCGATCAGCTTTTTCTTACCACACGCTCAGTAGACTTTCATAGTGGAGATATATCTTATCCAAAAAATATACATTAAGGATTTGTAGTATTATTGTATGTAGTAATTAAGAATGGCTTACAATCTCTTGAAGTGACTTAATTTGTTATATTTATGCCGATAATTTTAACAAAATACATTAAAAAGAAGACCTCATGGTAGTTCATGTTCTAGGTAATTTACAACAAACGATAAGGGACATAATACAGATATGTGTTGCCTCATTATTCAGAGAATTAAAAACGTTTATCAGACTCACTAGAATTTACTGATCCAAACTCCTCTAACAATGAGACTTTGAATAGTCAATGAGAATGTATTTCTTCTCCTTTTTCAGCTATTCACAGAATATGTTATCAATTTTCTGTCACTCTCTCTCCCTGGAGAAACGAATTCTACAGAGAAAATAAAAGAGGTATCCTGAAAAATAAAAAGGGATTTGAGTTTTTTTCTTTCTGTGTAAGAATTCAGACATTAGCAGCACTGAATCAGATCAATTCCCTGCAGAAGGCTAAAGCCTGCAGTGGTCCAGGATCCGTAAACTCTACAGATGTGGGAAAAGAATGATAAAGGGAAGCTACTAAATATTCCTTTACTAAACCGTGCATGCAAAGCATGTCGATTGCCCCTGGTTTTAACTATCTGCACTGTAAATAAGAGATCTATCAGCCAAGTAGTTAAAGGTGAAAGACTCTCCTATTATCCTTTTAATTCCAATAAAACTATTCAACCAATTTTATTCACTTACACTGTTAATAAATTAGACCCTATCCTTTAGAAACCTTGCTCAAGTTGAAAACAGAAAAAAATGGTCATATCTTTCAAATTTTTCTCTCCAATTTCTACATATTAATTAACCTTATGCACTGAATTTTGAATTATGGAAACAAATTTTATTTTTGTGTTTAGTCAAGTAAAAACACTACGTAAAGGAAAACTCTAGACAGAGTGAAACTCCATCTCAAAACACCAAAAAAAAAAAAAAAGAAAACCCAGAGAATGCGAACTTGCTATGCAGTTTAATGTTGATTCCAGAATATATCCGTTGCATAGGAGGAGGGCAAGGCATCCATGCTAGCTAGTTGAAATACAAGTTGAATTTGTAAATTAAGGAAAGTCAGGGTAATCCAGACCTCACCGTGTAAAGGAAACTGAACAAGAAATTTAGGATGAGTTTGGCATAATTTGTAGTACTCTAATCAGAGGAATCAATGCAATCAAAAGCACATTTTTATTCACACTAGTTGGAGAGAAATGTCCAAATCAAAGTTGTAGCCATACACATTTCCAATCAAATTTCTCTGGTGATTGGCACCTCAAATTACAGTGCTTGTGTTGAATGCATGTGAGATTACACATGAATTAGCCTGGCATGCTGACTCATGCCTGG
The DNA here is from genome assembly GCF_030222135.1 of Aotus nancymaae. Classification (NCBI taxonomy): domain Eukaryota; kingdom Metazoa; phylum Chordata; class Mammalia; order Primates; family Aotidae; genus Aotus; species Aotus nancymaae. The sequence goes on from NW_026988491.1 coordinate 5,340,395, forward strand.
AATCCCACCACTTTTTGAGGTCAAGGTGACATTTAGGTGGCCTGGGGCGGGGTGGGGAGACATTGGGGCAGGGTGGGGAGTCATTGGGGCAGGGTGGGGAGAGATCGGGGCAGGCTGGCTGGCACTGCAGTTTATCACATCTTTATTCTCCCATGTCGCTTTTTCAGTCTCCTGGATGTTGGTCTTGTACGTCTGCCTGTGGTGACTCCGAATCCTTCCGGGGATCAGCGGGGACGTTTAGCGGGTAGGGGCCCCTCAGCTCTCCCCCACCTCCATTCCTGGGGAGGGACCAGTCGGAGACTTTGGCTGCCAGCTGTGGGTAGGGAACAGCTGCTTACTGCAAGGGCTGCAGCATCCTTGGGCTGGGTGTCCTCCCATTCCATGGGGGAATCCGAGGAACTGCGGAGGTGGTCTTTCCCCAGCACCTAGTACATAAAGATTGATCCAAAAAATCATAAAACAAATAGATGACCTTTTCTACTTACAGGAATAAGATAACATTTTACAACTGTCAAAGCAAGCGATAAATCTTGAGGACAACAATTTCAAATGGCATGAGAATAATCACAAGCTTCAGTGAATACTTGGTAAACAAAGTGATAAAACTAGCCCAGTACAAAAACTTCAAGAAACACAATGTCTAATAAAACCACACAGCCTTCACCCAGCCATAATATTAGGTCAGTGAACCAGAAATAGACTTTTGCAATATCAAACTCCTTTCAGTTCCTTCTTTCCCTCAGCTCAACTGCTTCCAGGGGGGAAAAACGTGTATGGGCTCAAACTCCATTATGGCGGAGACACTTAGGGGTCTCTACACTGGAGTGATCCCCACACTGCGTCAGGCTTCCCAAAGGGAAGGACGCCTCCTGCAGGGCTGTGTGCGCTGGGCACTCCATGGCCCTTGGAGTGGAAACTCACAGGCACCTGGGCCTTGTCAGCCCTGTTCATTTCTGTCAGGCTCCTGCTATGGACATTTCCCTTTAAGGCCCTGGGACTGCAGTCGACGGAAGCGAGGTTTCCCTGAGTCTCCAGGGGCCTCGAGATAGATGCTGCTCCCCCACTGCTACAGGGGCCCCCTTTCTCCTCCTCCTGCCCCTGGGTCTCTACCTGATGGTCCACTTCCATCGCTTCTTCCAGCTCTTCTTCCGCCGCCCCCACCTCCGCCTTTGGGGTCTGGCCCGGCGCTTTCCCCACGGTGTTTCTGCTGCCTGCAAAGTTGTGTGGAGGCAGCACAGGTTTCTTGCTCGATGGGGGCCTCCAGACCCGGGGAGGAGGGTCCCACTGTTGGTTGCTGGAGCTCAGGGTCTTGCAGCTGACTACTATGCAAAGTCGAAGACCCGGCTCGGGGGACAAGGTGAAGCGATGAGAGTTTAGCGCTCCCGGGGCAGGCGCACGCGCAGGAACTGCGGGGTGAACCTGGCGAGTTGAAGAGTCTTCATGGACGTTAGGTGACCATGGTGGGGCAGGCGCACGCGCAGGAACTGCGGGGTGAACCTGGCCGGCTGAAGAGTTTGTGTGGACTGGAGGTGACCCTTGCAGTTGCCACTGCTGCTGGAGCCTGCGGTGTACCCAGGAACAAAATACACTTAGTAAATTTCCCATGTTAGGAAAGTTGTGCACAGACCAATACAATGGTCAGAAATGGAGAGGGTAGTCCTGAGTCACCCACTAGTCTGTGTCCGGGTGGGGCACTGGGCAGCTGGGCTCTTATGACATCTCAATGGGGCTGGTGACAGAGCAGGGCCGGTTGCCTCTCCAGGGGCTCAGACACACCCCTTCCCCTCTCCGGGGGCTCAGACACACCCCTTCCCCTCTCCGGGAGCTCGGACACACCCCCTCCCCCTCTCCGGGGGCTCAGACATGCCCCCTCCCCCTCTCCGGGAGTCTGGGAAAAAAGCCCCATCAGAACCTACCTGATACCATTTTGTCCCATCCAGGCCCCACTCCCTACCTACCATTTTGTCTTCTGCAGGCCCCACTCTGTGCCTGTCATTTTGTCTTCTGCAGGCCCCACCCTGTGCCTGCCATTTTGTCTTCCTGCCTACTACTTTGTCCTATCTGGGCCCCTCTCCCTGCCTACTATTTTGTCCTATCTGGGCCCCACTCCCCTCCATTTTGTTCCATCCGGGTCCCACTCCCCTCCATTTTGTCCCACTCACCTTGGGCACAGCCAAACACCTCCACTCCCTATAAAACCCCGTGCGTGAGAGGATTCCGCGTGACTTCTCTGGCTCCTCCTGTCTGGACCACAGAACCTCACCCGGGAGCCTGAATAAATTCCTTCGCATTGGATTATCTTCGTGCTGGCTTCAGTTTCTTTGTTTCAAACGTGGCAAGAACCCAAGAACAAAGCTTACAAGTGGTGCCGATACCCGGGAGGAGTTGTAAGACCCCTCCTGGGGGAAACTGATTCCTCCACTCAACGCCGGACCGGGGAGCACAAGGTCAGGGTCAGGATTTGGAGGGAGACATCCCCACTTTCATGAACCCTCTCGTTGTCGGTGCTCGTTAAGCATGGCCTGGGATGCTTAGCCGCTCTTCCGACCACCCCCGCAGCAGCGATTAAGGTGTGGGTATTCAGAAGCCCCATTACCCCCGGCTCATACCAAATTTGTTGTTTTAAATTAGCCCATTTGGCATAAAAGGCTCCCGTTTATTTAAAAAAAAACAAACAAACTGTATTTTCGGCTTCTTTCTTTTTCTGTCTCTCTCTTAGCTTTCTCTCTTTCTCCCTCCCACAATGGTGGCCGTACCACGCCCTTGAGATGGCGGCCGCTTCACACTCTTAGCTTTCTCTTCCACCTAAGATTGCGGCTGGACCGCACCCTTAAGATGGCGGCAGCTTTCTATTTTTAACTACTTTCTCCCGCTTTCTACTTTAACTCTATTTTTCTCCCTTTCTTCCTAATTCCGGTGTGAGTGAGTGAGTGAGTGAGTGAGTTTGTTTATGTGTAGTCCCATGGCCTGACAGCTACGGGGCTTGTGTGGGCCTCAACCCGCCGTTCCACGGGAACGTGACCGGGAAGGCATCAGACTGGTCTCCCGTTTGGGGGGGCACCCACTCTTTGTCTGTCAGTCTTGTATGTGGTACTGTCTTTATGGTAACCTCTAATTTTGCCATGTGGCAGATAGCCCTAGCCCTGTCTCTTTTTATTTTCTTCCTTGTTATAATCATTATAGCCTGTAGGTTTTCTCCGCCACCTCCTCCGGGAAAGGAACTCTTCTGCCCGTGTTGGGTGTAGTAGTGTTCCTATCCCTTCCTCACCTTCGACTGCCCCACAAAAGCCAACTATGGGGAACCAGAAGTCCCGCTTAGACCCCAAGTCATCATTAAGATGCCTAGCCCAAGACCTACCCAAACTAGGGCTTTCCATAAAGAAAAGAAAAAAAATGCCTTCTTTACCATTGCTCTACACTCTGAGTCTTACTTTCTCTTTAAAAATCCTTCAGTCAGCTTTCCTCTCACTTCTCTACTCAACTTGGCTGCTTTGTTTCCTCTTCCATCCCATTCCCCCTCCCCCGCCCATTCCTGTCCTAAGCTAATGGATACATTTGTTACACCTCGGGAGGGCCTCTAACCTTTCTCTCTCTAGCCCAGACCTTGCCTTTTTGTAAATGGGAGTTCAATAGTGACAGCTGAGGGACGACAAAAAGCGGCCTATGCAGTAGTTACAGCCTTATTGAAAAATAAGGCTGTCAGCTGGGCACAGTGGCTCACGCCTGTGATCCCAGCACTTTGGGCAGCCAAGGCGGGTGGATTGTTTGAGCCAAGGAGTTCAAGAGCAACCTGGGCAATATTTCAAGACCCCATCTCTACAACAAATATTAAAATTAGCTGGGCATTGTGGTGTGTGCCTGTGGTCCCAGCTACTTGGGAGGCTGAGTTGGGAGGATCTATTGAGCCCAGGAGGCGGAAGTTGCAGTGAGCCAAGATCACGCAAGTACACTCCAGCTTGGGCAACAGAGTGAGACCCTATCTCAAAAATAATAATAATAAAATAAAAATTTTAAATAGGATGCCAGGGCCCCACCTTAGACGTGCAGAATGGGAGCCCTGCATGTAAGGTACCCCCACATTTTGAGAAGGACCCAACACTTTTTCCTATGTTGGGCTGGAGGGTGCCCTATTTTCAGATGGCAAAGTCGTTTGGGGCAGTGCCCTGCAGGGCCTCCAGGTGAGGCTGACTGGCAGATGAGGTGGGAAGGGTTGGGGGTGGGGTTGGTGGCTCCTGAGGTCAAGAGAGCCCCACTGACCATCATTTCCTCCCCCACTCAGTTCCGAATAAGGTGGCCTTATTCGGTAGGTCCATTGGGGAAGCGACGTGCCTCGAGGGTCGCTGAATTTCAGACTTGGCACATGGCAACCTCTGCCTCCCGGGTTCAAGCAATTCTCGTGCCTCAGCCTCCTGAGGCTCCTTCCTCAGGACCCCACCATCTTCCTTTGCCTGTCCCATTTTACAAGTTAAATACAGCTCCAGGACGCCTGTGGTGCTGACTCAGTCTCCCTGGCTGTGGCCAGGCGGTGGACTGGGCAGGTGCTCACAAGTACAGACAGGTGAAGCAGAAAGCTGTCCTTTCACAAGGAAAACCTTGCTGCCTGAGCAATCGGCCTCTCATCCAGCAGGACGCACCTGCCCTGAGCCACAGCCCTAAGGTCACCTTTGGAGGGGGTTGCTCTGGGCTGGACACAGGGAAGTTCCCTGGGAGGCCTGAGCCCCTCACAGGAGGCCCCCTTCCCAAGAGCAGGGCTTCCAACGTGGGGTGGGGGGAGGGTCTCATCATGTTGGCCAGGCTGGTCTTGAACTCCTGACCTCAGGTGATACTCCTGCCTTGACCTCCTAAACTGCTGGGTACAGGCGTGAGCCACCGCGCCCAGCCTTAAATGTTTGCTTTTTTTTTTTTCTTTTTCTTTTTTTAGACAGAAACTGGCTCTGTCACCCAGGCTGGAGTACAGTGGTGCGATCCCGGCTCACTGCAACCTCCACCTCCTGGGTTCAAGCAATTCTACTGCCTCAGTCTCCCGAGTAGCTGGAACTACAGGCGCGTACCACCACGCCCGGCTAATTTTTTGTATTTTTGGTAGAGACGGGGTTTCACCTTGTTAGCCAGGATCTCGATCTCCTGACCTCGTGATCCGCCCACCTCGGCCTCCCAAAGTACTGGGATTCCAGGTGTGAGCCATCGCGCCGGGCCTGAACGTTGGCTTTTAGTACTAAGAGTTTCATTTGCAAAGGGAAAGAACTGTTTAGGGAACGATCAACCGCTGTCTGAGGCGTGTCAGGAGCGACACCTCTGTGGAGGTTACAGTGCCAGGGTCCTTCCAATCGCTAGGGGGCGCTCAGGGCTCTCGGCGGCTGCCAGCTGCAGACTCCATTTCCCATGATGCCAAGGGGTAGGGCCGGCCGGAAGGCCGTGTGCCCTCCGCGGGGCATGATGGGGGAGCTGGAGATTTCCATCATGGCGGCGTCCATTTCGGGCTACACCTTCAGTGCTGTGTGTTTCCACAGCGCCAACAGCAACGCGGACCACGTAGGTGCCGGGCCCCCTGCCGCAGCCGCTGGGGGATTTCAGCCTCTGTCTCAGACCGGCGCTCGCGGCCAAGCTGGGACCGCATGCGGCTCGCCCTCTGGGCACCAGGGCCGGCCGGAGGAGCTGGTGACCCGGGCGGCTCCCCCCCCCCCCGGTGAGCTCTTGCCTCTGGGGGCTCCTTCGCCCCCGGGACGGGCCCCTTCGCTTCGAGCTCTCCGCCGCTCGGCCGTCCCGGGACAGCCGTCTCCTGTGCAGCAAAGCTGCCCCGCTTGGCCTCCTGCAGTGTCAGGAGTCGCTCGGTGTAAACCGAGCGCCTGCCCCTCTCTGAGAGTCAGGCTTCTAGACTTAGGAGGGGCGCACGGGGTCGGGAAGGAATCTAGAGGCCGGGCGTTTAGTCCAGGAGGCGAGGTACTCAGCCCCGCCCGCCGATCTCACAGGTTGTCGTGGGGGTGCTACGAGTGAAACCATGGCTGTCACTGTTCATACTTGTTAGACACGATTGTGTGTTTTCTTCGCCCCGATGCAAAATGGAGAATGTAAACAGGAGCGTTAGATGCAGGGTCTATTTGTATTTCCTTGAAGTTGCGTGTTTAGTTCTTTGGCTAGAGTTCTCAGAGGACGGGACTAGTCACAGTGAAATAGGGAAGTGACAGGCCCACGAGTGAATTAACGGAAATACATAGGCTTTGGAGCCCGTAGCAGGAGCAGATCCTCTCTGTTTCAGTGTCTTTATTTTACAAATTGTCTTTTAACGTCATTGGCCTCTGATTGGAAATGCTTTGTGAAACTAGATCACTTCTCTCTTAAAGGAAGTATATAATTTGGCCACCAAATTGGGGGATTATTTTAAGTGATGTTAACAGTGAATGATTCAAACTCATTAAACCTATGTGTGGGGTTTTTGGTTGTCATTACAAAGCAAAATGGTACACTGCAGAAGGAGGAACTGCATTTGGTTTGATGTCAGCAATCTTAGTTTCCCTTAATAAAAACTGATTTCACAGAGAGGTGATTCCGTTAGTAAACTGAATGCAATTAAATTATTGTACCTTTCATCTCTTCAGTGTTGATGGTTGAACTTAATGACAGCAATAGGAATATATAGAGCATGGGTTTTTCCAGAGGCAGCTTTGAACACTATGGCCTAGGGTATTACAGCCAGCTATTTAATAATGTAATATAGTTCCATATGTAAGGGTTTTTTTTTAAGTGTCCATGGACTATTAAAAATGAGTCCTTTACACTATTTCTTAGAATGCCTAGTAATAATCACAGTTTATGTATATGACAAGATTACTGTAAGAGCAAGCAGCTACCTGTTGAAAACAATTAATTGAAGAGATATTCCCTTAATATCTACTCTGTGCAAGGCGTGGTACTAGACTTCATAGAAATTTTCACTAATGCCAATAGTTGGCAACTGTGTTTTATATGACCATCCATGCTTGTTGATATTAACTTTGCCACAATTATAGATGTGGAATCCTTGAAAATAAATTCAATTTTAAGGTTGAAGAACCAACAATTTACTTTTGCAGTACATGCTTATTTTGTCCAGACAAGAAATTAATTTAAGACCACTCATCTGTAGACCTGGGGCTAGCATACTTTTCTGTACAGGACCAGATAGTAAACTCTGGGCGTTGTAAGCCATATGGTCTCTATAGCAACTATTCAACTCTGCTGTTACTGGCAGAAAGCAGCGATAGACAGTAAAAGATTCAAGGAGACTGTGTTCTTGGCCAGGCGTGGTAGCTAATTCCTGTAATCCCAGCACTTTGGGAGGCTGAGGCAGGCAGAGCACTTGAGGTCAAGACTTCGAGTCCAGCCTGTCCAACATGGAGAAACCCCACCTCTACTATAAATACAAAATTAGCTGGGCGCGGTGGCGCAAGCCTGTAATCCCAGATACTCGGGAGGCTGTGGCAGGAGAATCGTTTGAACTTGGGAGGTGGGGGTTGCAGTGAGCTGAGATCGTGCCATTGCACTCCAGCCTGGGCAACAAGAGCGAAACTCCATCTCAAAAAATAATAATAAAATAAAAACATAGAAACCATTGTTAGCTTACAGGCCATATATTAATAAGCATTAGGCTGGAATTAGTCCCTATGCCACAGTTTGCCAACTCCTATTATAAAGTAACAGTGATTCAGATAATGCAGACCAGTATATGTCTAAACCTTCCTCTTGTACTTGGCTTTCGAATATCCCTATTTATTTTTATTTTTATTGTATTTTTTGAGATGGAGTTTCGCTCTTGTTGCCCAGGCTGGAGTACAATGGTGTGATCTCAGCTCACCGCAACCTCCGCCTCCTGGGTTCAAGCAATTCTCCTGCCTCAGTCTCCCGAGTAGCTGGGATTACAAGCATGTGCCACCACGCCCAGCTAATTTTTTGTATTTTTTAATAGAGATGGGATTTCTCCATGTTGGTCAGGCTGGTCTCGATCTCCTGATCTCAGGTGATCCACCCACCTCGGCCTCCCAAAGTGCTGGAATTACAGGCATGAGCCACTGTGCCCAGCCACAGAATGTCCTTTTTTTAAAAATAGCTACAGACAAGGTCTCACTATGTTGCCCAGGCTGGTCTCAACCTCCTGGCCTCAAGCAATCTTCCCTCTTTGGCCTCTTAAAGTGTTGAGATTACAGGCGTGAGCCACCTCATCTGACCTAGAATTTCTTGATGTCACTGTCGATTTATATCATTATTCCTCAAACGGAAGACTGTTGTGGGATTACCAGATGAAATACAGGACACTCAGTTAAATTTGAATTTTGGATAAATAGCAATTAATTTATAGTATAAGTATATCCTGAAACTTTACAAAATAATTATTTATCTGAAAATAAAATTTTGGTGTCTTGTAACTTTTTTGCTAAATCCGGCAACCCAATACTGTAGAATCCAAATCCAGCTATATTCTTAAGGTCTAAAGTTCTGTGTGAATATGAAATTATTTTTTCACTTTGATTTTTTGAAAGTGGAGTTTCTTTTGTTTATTTTGTTTGTCTTTTGCTTGTGACAAGACAAAGCTGCTTTTGTGGTGAGAATTCATAACTGAAAGATTTTCATAGGATAAAACAAGCTTATTTAGCCAATATTTCTTAAATTAGCAGTCATGGACACTCCTTTGGGTCTGAGAGAGTTTTTTTTAAGGGAGTATATATATTTCTTATTTATTTATTTATTTATTTATTTGAGACAGAGTCTCGCTCTGTTGCCCAGGATTGAGTGTGGTGGCACGATCTTGGCTCACTGCAACCTCTACCTCCCAGGTTCAAGCAATTCTTCTGCCTCAGCCCCTGAGTAGCTGGGATTACAGGCATACATCACCACACCTGGCTAGTTTTTGTATTTTTAGTAGAGACAGGGTTTCTCCATATTGGCCAGGCTGGTCTCGAACTCCTGATCTCAGACGATCCGCCTGCTTAGGCTTCCCAAAGTTCTGGGATTACAAGCAAGAGCCACCATGCCTGGCCTATAATACAATTCTTAATTTAAGAAATGCTCTGTGATGGTTTAGTATTTTAGGGCACTCCCACTCCTCAAATTAAATACAAAAACTTGGCTGTAAAGCATCTGTCTTCCCCCTCAATCCCATAGATTCTCACTAAACTGGAAATGTTTTTAAACTAGGAAATTTCCTTAATTGATTTGAAGGATGAACTTAGAATAGAAGGATATATAGTACAAAGGCATTGTTTCAACAAATTTATTCAACCAGTGTTAGCGAGGCACCTACTAAGTGTTAGGCATTGTGCTGGGTGCTGAGACAGAGCAGTTAACAAGCACACAGTCCCTGCTCTCATGGAGTTTACATCCTGGCCAGGGATAATAAATGTATTTATAAATATATAATATGATGGATAGTGAGAAGACTAAGAAGATAAAGATTGTAAGGTAAAGTGGGCAGATGCTATTTCCATGAAGTTGATCAGGCAAGACTTCTTTGATAAGTTGCCATTTGTGTAAAGACCTGAATGCAGGAAAGGAGGAAGCCCTGTGCTATCTGGGGAGAGAGATTCCAGGACAGCTTCTCAGTTTACCCTCTGTACGGGAAAGTTACTTTAGGATTTAGAGTATGTCTTCTCCCAGCTGTGCTTGTGCAGAACATGGTAGCAAGTACGCAAAGAGTAGGTGATAAGCCAGTAATCTAGAATCAACAGTGGTGGTAAATGCCCTCCAAAAGTGTAAATCAGTTAACCTCTGCATTTATTAAAGAAAAATGTTAAGGCCGGGCGCGGTGGCTCACGCCTATAATCCCAGCACTTTGGGAGGCCGAGGCGGGTGGATCACGAGGTCAAGAGATCGAGACCATCTTGGTCAACATGGTGAAACCCCGTCTCTACTAAAAATACAAAAATTAGCTGGGCATGGTGGCGCATGCCTGTAGTCCCAGCTACTCTGGAGGCTGAGGCAGGAGAATTGCTTGAACCCAGGAGGCGGAGGTTGCGATAAGCCGAGATCAAGCCATTGCACTCCAGCCTGGGCAACAAGAGCGAAACTCTGTCTCAAAAAAAAAAGAAAAATGTTCATGTGGATGATAGGAAATTTAATTGTTTTGCTAAAATCCTAATTTTCTATGCCAGCCTGTATAAAAGCATTTACTTGGCATTATGTTAACTTTATCTTTTCATCATCAGCAACGTTTTTATGACAATGAAATACATTGTATATGATTTCAAGAAAACAACTTTGAAATGTTTCTACTTCCTGAGTTTGTTGACATGGGTACTTAAGATTTAGGTGATGAAATTCACTCTTCAAAAGATGGAAGAGTTGAAGGGATTAAAATAATGTTTTATCTTGTTATAGAATCCTTTCTTGGAATAATCTAACAGATATAGCTCAGAGTGCTTTACTCTTTGTAGGTTTATAGAACAGTGGTTCACATGGGAAGCTTGTTTGGATTATTGTGAAAATTACTATAAGTTTATATGACCTCAGTTTCTCTTAATTTCAGTAAAAGTCATTTTTATTTTCAGTCTACAGCTATTTTCTTGTATTACTTTTAGGAAGGATTTTTGCTGGGAGAGGTAAGACAGGAGGAAACCTTTAGCATCAGTGGCTCGCAGATCAGCAACACAGAATTTCTGCAAGTCATTGGTAAGTACATTTCTCGGTAGTTGGTAAGTAAATATCTTTTTCATGTATTTACTTACTGTTTGTTTAGTTGTTTTGCCCTTAACTGATTTTATCCTAAAAAATTAAAAGAGTACGTAGAAAAAAAAACTAAAATAAGGCCGAGGTGGTAGTTCATGCCTGTCCAGCATTTTGGGAGGCCGAGGCGGGCAGATCACCTAAAGTCAGGAGTTTGAGACCAGCCTGGCCAACATGGTGAAACCCCTTCTCTACTAAAAATACAAAAATTTGTCAGGCATGTGGCAGGTACCTGTCATCCCAGCTACTCAGGAGACTGAAGCAAGAGAATCGCTTGAACCCAGGAGGCAGAGGTTGCAGTTAGCCGAGATCACACCATTGCACTCCAGCCTGGGTAACAAGAGTGAGACTTTGTCACAAAAAAAAAAACAAAAAAGAAAAACACTAAAATTATTTGTACTAATAAATGATATGAAATGTTTTCATGTCAGTATAAAGTCAGAGAGGCCCGGCGCCATGGCTCACGCCTATAATCCCAGCACTTTGGAAGACCGAGACTGGCGGATCACCTGAGGTCGGGAGTTCAAGACCAGCCTGACCAACATGGTGAAACCCTGTCTCTACTAAAAATAGAAAATTAGCCAGGCATGGTGATGCACGCCTGTAATCCCAGCTACTCAGGAGGCTGAGATAGATTTGCTTGAACCCAGGAGACGGAGGTTGTGGTGAGCCAAGATTGCCCCACTGCACTCCAGCCTGGACAACAAAGTGAAACTGGCTCTAAACAAGACAAAACAAAAAAACAGAGTGTCTAATAAGTATGGGTCTTCTATAAAGTATTCCTTACCCACCAATGGGGGTGACTTTTACTGAATTGCTGTGTGACCACTTGATTGAACCACCATGAACCTCGGGTTTGCAAATTAGGCTCTTCCCATTGCCATTATCACCTCGTACTATGATGAATGCATGTATTGTGCTGGTCCTTCTAAAGGGATCCAGCAAGAATGTTTACATGTGTTTACATGGGATGTTTGCTAAACCTATACAGCCTTCTGTGGGATAAGCCAAATACCCATTTTGGAGGAGAGATCTGGGGAAGATGAAGGCGTCTGTATAGTTATAGATGCACCCCCTTCTCTTTGGGTCAGTCTCCTTTTGATAAATAGAGGTCACAGTCTTTTCGAGTACACTTCAGGCAGATCACCAAACCGCATATCCTAATACTCTGAACAAAGCAAGGAACTTTTCATTTATTTATGCAGCAAACATTTATTGAAGAACTTTCATATATGAGGCATGTTCTGCACAGTGAAGGAAATCCCCAGAATCACCCCTGCCTTCTAGAGCTGTGAGCAGGATTAGACAGGCAAGAAGAATTACCAGACCGTGCAAGAAGAGTGCTGTAAGAAAGTAATAAAGAAAATCCCCTAAGTGCCCAAAGGAGAGAGAAAACGGCTAGTGGGGAGATGAGTAGAGATGTCAGTAAGGAGGTAACCCTAACGGGCAGTACATTCATGGGAGCACAGAATGAGGACTGCAGAGAACATAAGGGAATCTGGCCTGTTTGATGACTAAAATACAGATATGTGGGGATGAGTGGTTTGCAGTTTGAAATACTGTTGGCTAGCTGGGCATGGCGTATCACACCTGTAATCCCAGCACTTTGGAAGGCCAAGGTGGGTGGATCACCTGAGGTCGGGAGTTTGAGACCAATCTGACCAACATGGAGAAACCCCATCTTTACTAAAAATACAAAATTAGCTGGGCATGGTGGTGCATGCCTGTAACCCCAGCTACTCAGGAAGCTGAGGCAAAGGAATCACTTGAACCCAGGAGACAGAGGTTGCAGTGAGCCGAGATTGTGCCATCACACTCCAGCCTTAGCAACAAGAGTAAAATTCCATCTCAAAGAGAAAAAAACGAAAAAAATGCTGTTGGCAAGTTTGGTCATGTTGCAAGCAAAAAATTTCAAGCTTCTTCTGATAGGCTTCTAGTATGTGGGGTAGGGGACAAGGGTGTATATATTTTTTTTTTGAGATGCAGTCTCATTCTGTCACCCAGGCTGGAATGCAGTAGTGCTATCTCGGCTCACTGCAACCTCTGCCTCCTGGGTTAAAGTGATTCTCCTGCCTGAGCTTCCTGAGCAGCTGTGATTACAGGTGCACGCCACCAAGCCCGGCTAATTTTTGTGTTTTTAGTAAAGACAGAGTTTCACCATGTTGGTCAGACTGGTCTCGAACTCCTGACCTTAGTTGATCCACCCTCCTCAGCCTCCCAAAGTGCTGGGATTACAAGCAAGAGCCACCTGTGCCTGGCCCCAAGGGTTTGTATTGAGGTTAGGTTAGGATTGGAGGAATCAAGAGACTGAACTGCCTCCTAATGCAGGCTTGCCCAACCCATGTCCTGCAGGCTGCATACAGCTCACAACAGCTTTGAATGCAGCCCAACACAAATTTATAAACTTTCTTAAAACATTATGAGATTTTTTTAAAGCTCATCAGCTATTGTTAGTATATTTTATGTGTGGCTCAAGACAATTGTTCTTGCAGTGTGACCCAGGAAAGCCAAAAGATTGGATACCCTTGCCCTAATGGATCAAAACTATCAAACCCACTCATCACATTATTGACTTCTTTACTAAGTAAAGGCCTGAGGCCAGGTGCAGTTGCTCATACCTGTAATCCCAACTTTGGGAGGCTGAGGCAGGAGGATTGCTTGAGGCCAGGAGTTCAAGACCAGCCTGGTGGCAACACCTGGTGCCACCAAGAGAAGGTGGCAACACCCTGTCTCTACAAGAGATTTTTACAATTAGTCAGGTGTGGTGATGTGTTCCTGTCCTGTAGTCCCAGCTACTCAGGAGGCTGAGGCAGGAGGATTGCTTGTGCCTAAAAGTTTGAGGCTACAGTGAACCGTGATCATACCAATGCACTCCAGCCTGGGCAACAGAGCAAGATCTCATCTCAAAAAAGAAAAAAGACTTGGTCTGTGTAAGATAGTATAGCTAGTCCTTCATCAAGGGTGTTTTTGTTTTGCCTCATTCTTTAAAATCCTAAAACAGAATTTTGTTTCTTAGACCATCTGTGGAGTTATTTATTATATGCACCTGGGTTTTCAAGCATACACTGGTAGGCGAAGGTTAAATTGCCAGCTGCAGTTAATGGACAGCAAACCATGAAAGGAAAACCTATTATCTGGCATGATCACAAAAAAGCACTTCTGATTAAAACCCTGACTTTATTTATTTTTAAAGAAATAAAATGATAAAATAATTAAAATTTTTTTTTTTTTTTTTTTTTTGAGACCAAGTTTTGCTCTTGTTGCCCAGGCTGGAGTGCAATGGCATGATCTCATAATCTCCACCTCCTGAGTTCAAGCAGTTCTCTTGCCTCAGCCTCCTGAGTAGCTGGGATTACAGGCACGCGCCACCATGCCTGGCTAATTTTGTATTTTTAGTAGAGACAGGGTCTCACTATATTGTCCAGGCTAGCCCTGAACTCCTGGCCTCAAGCGATCCTCCTACCTTGGCCTTCAAAAATGTTACAGGTGTGAGCCACCTCACTCGCTGTATTTATTTGTATTTGTATTTTATTTTATTTTTTAATTTTTTAAAAATTTTTTATTACTTTTTTTATTTCTTTATTTTAAAAAAATTTACTTTTTTCTTAATAGAGACGGGGTTTCACCATATTGGTCAGGCTGGTCTTGAACTCCTGACCTCAGGTGATCCACCCGCCTCAGCCTCCCAAAGTGCTGGGATTACAGGCGTGAGCCACCGCACCCAGCCTATTTATTTTTAAAAGAAAAATGTTACAATGGGAACAACAAATTTAAGATACTAGCAGACATTTTGTCCATGAGATCCATAATCATTTCAATAAACTGAATGTCACTAATAAGTTAAAGATTGTACAGCACAAGATAGGAGAGCCCCCAGCTTAAGCCCAGGAGATTGAGGGTGCAGTGAACTGTGACCATGCCACTGAATTCCAGCCTGGGTGGAGCAAGACCTTGTCTCAAAAATAAATAAATATATATTTGAGAACATAAACTGGGAACTCTGGAAAACCTGGGTTGAAAAGTCAAACATTAGGTAAAGTGCATTGAGTAATACCCACTACCAGTTGTATAAAGAGATTTTCTGGCATAGCTTATCCTCCAGAATAAGATGATTGATTGATTGATTGATTGATTGATTGAGATGGAGTCTTGCTCTGTTGCCAGGCTGCCAGGCTGGAGTGCAGTAGCACGATTGTGGCTCACTTCAGCCTCTGCCTCCCAGGTTCAAGTGATTCCCCTGCCTCAGCCTCCCAAGTAGCTGTTAGTATAGCTGGGACTATAGGCATGCACGACCATGCCCAGCTAATTTTTTTGTATTTTAGTAGAGATGGGGTTTCAGCATGTTGGGCAGGATGGTCTTGATCTGATCTGCCCGCCTCAACCTCCTAAAGTGCTGAGATTATAGGCGTGAGCCACCATACTCGGCCTCTATCATTTTTAGTGATAAAAAGAAGGAAATATTTCTAGATGAGGTTTTATTTATTTATTTATTTTTTTTTTTGAGATGCAGTCTCTCTCTGTCACCCAGAATGGAGTGCAGTGGCGCGATCTCGGCTCACTGCAACCTTCGCCTCCTGGGTTCAAGTGATTCTCCCACACTTTAGCCTCCCAAGTAGCTGGAATTACAGGCACCCACCATCGTGCCCGGCTAATTTTTGTATTTTTAGTAGAGACAGGGTTTCACCATTTTGGCCAGGCTAGTCTTGAACCCCTGATCTCAGGTGATGCACCCACCTCGGCCTCCCAAAGTGCTGGGATTACAGGTGTGAGCCACCATGCCTGGCCTATTTTTATTTGATTTTATTTTTTGAGACAGAGTCTTGCTCTGTCGCCAGGCGCCAGGCTGGAGTGCAGTGGCGCGATCTTAGCTCACTGCAACCTCTGCCTCCTGGGTTTAAGCAATTCTCCTGCCTCAGCTTCCCGAGTAGCTGCGTGCCACCATGCCCAGCTAATTTTTATATTTTAGTAGAGATGAGGTTTCACTGTGTTGGCCAGAATGATCTCAATCTCTTGACCTTGTGATCCGCCTGTCTCAGCCTCCCAAAGTGCCGGGATTACAGGTGTGAGCCACCGCGCCCGGCCTATTTTTCTTTCTTTTTTTTTTTTTTTTTTTTGAGACGGAGTTTCGCTCTTGTTACCCAGACTGGAGTGCAATGGCGCGATCTCGGCTCACCGCAACCTCCGCCTCCTGGGTTCAGGCAATTCTCCTGCCTCAGCCTCCTGAGTAGCTGGGATTACAGGCACGCATCACCGTGTCCAGCTAATTTTTTGTATTTTTAGTAGAGACAGGGTTTCACCATGTTGACCGGGATGGTCTTGATCTCTTGACCTCGTAATCCACCCGCCTCAGCCTCCCAAAATGCTGGGATTACAGGCGTGAGCCACCGCGCCCGGCCCTATTTTTCTTTTTAATGTATTTTATAAGACTAGTCAAGTGAAGTAGTGAGGAGGGGGAAAGAGTAGAATAAGGGTTCAGGTCTGTAACCATAAACAATCAATTGAGATAACTCTACCTTCAGACCAGCCGAGGTGAGGGTTAGCTTACTGTCTAGCTAGGCAAATGAACTTTTCTTTCCTTTTTTTAAATAGATAAGATTGAATAAGGCACACGATAGCTGCATATTCCTGAATAATATCTTTCAGATATGTACTCTTCATACATGGACAAAAAGAAATAGAACTTTGGTTCTGTAGTCTCCTTTATTCTGAGTGTGTCACTCAGGGTGAGTGTTCAGAAGTCACCCTGCCCTCACTAGTGGACACATAGCAACTGTTTGGCAGAGGAAAAAACTGTCTTTGTTGTCAGAGATTTTGGTTTAAAAAAAAATCCTGAGCTATTTTATAGTTGCCTGTGCCTTACATGATTAACTAAGATGTATTTCCTCTTTCTGATTACAGAAATCCACAACCATCAGCCTTGTTCAAAACTTTTTAGGTAAGCCGCATGTAAGCTTTTAGTCCTTATTAAAAGGATTGATTGATGAAAAACTGGTGAATTAAGGCCTGTAGCTGATTGTGGCTGTAAAGTCGCTAGGGTGCCCAAATCCATGTATTTATTGAGTGCTATGTACACAGCACTGTTAGGTGAGGAGAGGGGAAGGGGGAGAGTGGAAATTGTGGCCTTAGTGATTCAGAATCACTCATCCTATCCAGGGCTCTTCAGTTACAGAGAACAAAGTTAATCAACATAAAATAACTTAATGGATGTTTTTAAGAAGAATAAGATGTGTTCAGTGTTCAACTTTAAAAATGTAAGAAAAAGGAGCGTAAAACTTTCTTTTTGTGTTTAAGTTAATACAGTAGTCTCTGCTTATCCTCGGGGGATATGTGCCAAAGCTCCCAGAAATTGTGGATAGGACTGAACCCTGTCTATATGCACTATGGTTTTTCCTATAGATACATACCTATGATGAAGTTCCACTTATGAATGAGGCACAGTAAGAGATGCTTGAAGTTATGTGAATGTGCTCGCTCACTCTCCCTTCTCTTCACAAGGGAGAAAGCATACAACAGAAAGATCTGGAAAGTTCAGGGTCTCTTACTCACTGGACTTCCCCGCAAACCACCACCAGGCCTGTGCCCCCTTTCTCAGCCCCAAACCCTTTCACCTAATGGCTAGGGTCATGATTTCAACTCTATGTTTCATAAAACTCCCTGAGACCCTACTTCTTACCCCTTACCAGAAGCCAGGCAAATACTTTCCTTCTGGCACTGCCCACGTGAATACAATCAGTGTTCTTGATCAGCACTTCCTTCCGTAGCACCAGCCAGCCCTTTCTGCTTAGCTCTTCCTGCTGTGTGTTCCCTGTAGCTTTCACCCTGACCTCCCCCACTGTCAGCTGGCCCAAACACCTAGCCCCCTTGCACCCAAAAGCCCCTGGGGACCTGTGTCACATTCACCCCCGCACACCCCCCCCACCTATTGATTGCTTCAGAGAATTGTCATCATGCAAGATGGCTACCTATAAAGGAAGCCAACGATGGCTGAGAACCTTGCCTCTTTTACATTTACACATAACCGAAAGAGGACTGGGGAAGCAAGACGAGCAGCCAGCAGTTCATTTGAGTGGAATCTCCAAGCAAGTGAACTTGTTTAGACTCTGGTTCACACATTGCCTCTGTCTGGTCTACGAAGGTGTCTGATTTGGTCCTGACTGTCCAAAGCCTCACTAAGTGTACCCTGCCTAGCCTTCTGAGGAATCATTAAAATACTGTCAGCAAAGCAGTACCAGAACATGAATTTGAGTTTAAAGAATAGACTCAATTATTAGAGCCAAAAGAAACCTTAGATAACATGTCTATTCCAAACTCCTTATTTTGCAAAAAATGAAATGGAAACCAGGTTAAGTGACTTGCCCTAGATCATACAGTGAGAAACAGAACTGGAGCTGGAGCTTGTGTCTCTTGCCTTCCAAGTCAGTGTTTTTTTGTTTTTGTTTGTTTGTTTGTTTACCATATCTCAGACTCCTTTCTGGCTTATAAGGCCTGAGCTTATGGTGGTAGGGAGAGGTAGAGGGGTGGCCTTCCCAATCCCAAGTTCAGTGGTAGAGGAGGCCCACCCATCGTTATACCTGGATGCACACCATGGGATCCTGGTCATGTTGGTCTCTTTTGGAGGTGATTATATTAGGTTTGAAGCTAGCCAGACCTGGCTTCATATTCCAGTCCTTCTGTCTACCAGCTCTGTGATTTGGAGGAAGTCACTTGGCCTTCATGTGTTTATCTACAAAATTGGAAATACGATTTGTGGAATTGTTGGGTCAAACTAATACCTCCCAGCACTAAGGCAAGAAGGGGATGAAACAGCCTGAGGAATGCAGCCCAGTGTCTTCTTACACATTCAACAGATGCTTATTTCCCTTCTTCATTTCTCAGAAAATGAGCTGCTACGTTATCTTTTTTTCATAAGTAATTGGTAAGATGTAAAAGAAAAGATGTCACAACCATTTGAAACCCCACATTTTATAATTACTTGCTATCGACACATCCCACATGTGAAAATAACATCATTTGAATGTAGCAATCTCTGAGTATTCTTCAATGCAAAAGGTACCTCATTTCAGAAAAGCATTTAGACTGATTTATCTTTATGTACCTATGTAAGGTGAGAAATTAGGTCTTCATTAGGGTCAGCTGTCCCATAGACACATATAGCTAAGCACGTCCATGTCACAATACTATATGGTTTTTTAAACAGTTTTTATGACTACGCAAGCAAGGTGAATGAGGAGAGTTTGGATAGGATTCTTAAAGATCGGAGAAAGGTATGTTCTGTTTGTTGTCCCAGTATGATTCTGAAGTCGTTCCTTATCACCCAAAGCTAAAACCAGACAGGAATGTAAAGTGGAACAATGAGATGTATGGTAATATTTAAGAGTTCTGTTAACCTATGTAGATTTTTTGATATATTAATATAAAAAAATTTAGATATTTATAGCATGATTCCATTAGGTAAAAATTAGAAGGAAAGCATGAACTATAATCTGGACAGTTAACAGTAGTTCGTTTGACTCTAGGTGGTTCTTTCTGCTTTGTAATTAAAAACATAATTTTGCAGGTATTTAATATACATACATTAATCTTATGATCAGAAAACGTATTTCTGAAAAATGTAAGTTGTAATCAAACAGCTTTGGATAGTTTACTCTTTCAAGTTCAATTAAAGTTGAACACAGGCCAGGTATAGTGGCTGACACCTGTAATCCCAGCACTTTGGGAGAGAAGGCAGGTGAATCACCTGAGGTCAGGAGTTCAAGACCAGCCTGGGCAACATGACGAAACTCCATCTCTACTAAAAATACAAAAAAAATTGGCTGGATGTGGTGGCGTGTGCCTGTGGTCCCAGCCACTCGGGAGGCTGAGGCACAAGAATCGCTTGAACCTGGGTGGCAGAGGTTGCAGTGAGCCGAGATTGCGCCACTGCACTCCAGCCTGGGTGACAGAGTGAGACTCTATCTCAATTTAAAAAAGTTGAACACAGATGTTTTTCTAAAAAGTCACGTGTTTATTATTTCTATCAACATTTGCATATGACTTTCTAGGTATGTGTAGACTAGGTTAGCAAGTCTGAACACAAGTGAAAATAAACCAAAGTTTTGTTGCTGCAGTAGTGTCTAATAATGTCATTTGTAATTTACTGTGTTGTACTATGTATGGGTTTTACAGTTTCTACTTGGGGATATTAATTCTAGAAAAATAGATCAGTTACTAACCATGTCTTGGGGAAGAAAGTACCAATAAAAGCTTTCAACTTGTCAAACAGGAAACAAAATGCCTTTGTTTAACAGTGTCAGGAGTTGGCTGGGCGTGGTGGCTCACGCCTGTAATCCAAGCACTTTGGAGGCCAAGGTGGGCGGATCACCTGAGGTTGGGAGTTCAAGACCAGCCTGACCAACATGGCGAAACTTTGTCTTTATAAAAAAAAAAAACAGTGTCAGGAGTTTAAGTGCAGTTAGATTAAAACAACAGCCTTTCTAATGTACAAGACTTTCCAAGTACCACTGATGGGTATATTCCTTGTAAAAGAGGAAAGAAAAGCAGGTAAGGATAAAAGGAAGAATAGGAAATGTGGAAGGATTGGTCAGAAGACAGGCATATGGCTCTGTGTATGATAGTAAGCTCAAGAGGTGCTCCATCCTGGTGGTCTAACCAAGCTGCCTGCCCAACCAGGAAACGGTGTTAAAGCAGCCACTGGCATCATGTGGCCCAGCGCTCTCATTTTCAGCGATTTGCCTGGGAGCATCTCTTAGCCCCAGCCTGTCCCTCATCTCTCAGATGCTCCCTTACCTCCTCATTTTTCATATTTTAAATTATAAATCTTTATACTTAAAATATTTATTTATTTATTCAAGATGGAGTCTGGCTCTGACACCCAGGCTGCAGTGCAATGGTGCCATCTCAGCTCACTGCAACCTCCACCCACTAGGTTCAAGTGATTTTTCTGCCTGAGCCTCCCAAGTAGCTGGACTACAGGCATGCGTCACCACACCCAGCTAATGTTTACATTTTTAGTAGAGACAAAGTTTTACCATGTTGCCTAGGCTGCTCTCGAGCTCGAGTGATACATGTGCCTCGGCCTCCTAAAGTGTTGGGGTTACAGGCATGAGCTCTGCACCCGGCCATGAATCTTTGTTATACTTTCTAAAACTAAAATTTGTTCTATGAAGATTCTTTTTGGAGCACAATTTTCTAGAGCACTCACTACATATTAGAAGTACCAGTAAGTATTTTTTAAAAACAGATTTCAAATTTTTATTTTATTTTCATTTATTTTGAGATGGGAGTTTCACGGTGTCACCCAGGGTGGAGTGCACTGGCAGGATCTTGGCTCACTGCAGCCTTGACCCCCCCAGGCTCAGGTGATTCTCCCATCTCAGCACCCCCAAGTAGCTGGGACTACAGGCATGCACACCACACCTGGCTAATTTTTTTGTTTTTTGTTTTTTGAGATGGAGTTTTGCTCTTGTTGCCGAGGCTGGAGTGCAATGGCACGATCTCAGCTCACTGCAAGCTCCACCTCCCGGGTTCGAGCGATTCTCCTGTCTCAGCCTCCTGAGTAGCTGGGATTACAGGCGCATGCCACCATGTCCAGCTAATTTTTTTTTTTTTAATTTTTTAAATTTTGAGATGGAGTTTCGCTCTGTCGCCCAGGCTGGAGTGCAGTGGCGCGATCTCGGCTCACTGCAACCTCTGCCTCCCAGATTCAAGCGATTCTCCTGCCTCAGCCTCCCAAGTAGCTTGGATTACATACAGTCAAGTACCACCATGCCTGGCTAATAGTTGTATTTTTAGTAGAGGTGGGGTTTCACCATGTTGGCCAGGCTGGCCTCAAATTCCTGACCTCGGGTGATCCACCCACCTTGGCTTCCCAAAGTGCTGGGATTACAGGCATGAATCACCATGCCCAGCCAATTTTTTGTGTTTTTAGTAGAAACGGGGTTTTGCCATGTTGCTCAGACTGGTCTCAAAACTCCTGGGCTCAATTGATCAACCCACCTCAGCTCCCCAAGTGCTGGGATTACAGGGTGTGAGCCACTGCACCTGGCAGATTTCAAAATAAGTGAGAAAAATGAGTAACGACCATGAACATGAAATTCGCAAAAGAAAGAAGAAATCAGTCAGGCACAGTGGCTCACGCCTATAATCCCAGCACTTTGGGAGGCCGAGGCAGGCGAATCACTTGAGGTCAGCAGTTCGAGACCAGCCTGCAAGATAGCCACTTGAAAGATTCTGTTAGTCAATGAGTATTTCATGAAAACAGCCCGTGTGCTGAGCACTGTTCAGGTCTCTGCAGGAAGGCAGGGGAAGTACGAGGCATGCCTGGGTTCTGCTGAGTAGGGAATTCCAACATACCACGTAGAAGTTAAGTACAGAGTATTGAATCTTAGAATGAAATGTGCTGTGTTCACATACGTCAATAGCTCTGTCTAATTGTATCCACATTTTCTTGAAAGGAAAACTGCTTTTACCTTTTTTATGACCACCATCATGTCTAAGTAGAATGTGAAAGCTAGCATTGCCCAGTGGAAAGAGGCAGGCATGTTGATTCCGCATCTTGGCTGTCACTCATGAGCTGTGTGACTTTGGACAAAACATCTCTTTTATAAGATTATACTGAGGCCGGGCCCAGTGGCTCACGCCTGTAATCCCAGCACTTTGGGAGGCTGAGGCGGGTGGATCGGTTAAGGTCAGGAGTTCGAGACCCACCTGGCCAACATGGTAAAAGCTCATCTCTACTAAAAATATGAAAATTAGCCAGGCATAGTGGCTCATGCCTGTAATCCCAGTTACTTGGGAGGCTGAGGCAGGAGAATCGCTTGAACCTGGGAGGCAGAGATTGCCATGAGCCGATATTGCGCCACTGCACTCAGCCTGGGGGAGAGAGCAAGACTCCATCTCAAAAAAAAAAAAAAAAAAGATTATACACTGAAAGAAAGGCTTGGGTTTTCTTTTTATTTAAGGGATATCAGAATTAATTGCTTTAATCTATGGGAAGTTACCTTTTATGTTCAGTAGTCCTCCTTGAGTTAGGAACTGTTGCTTATTTGTTCTTTGGAGTTCTTTGCATGTGATATGAACTCAATGGAGAAAACATTATTCACTTAGTGTGGTGTAATAATTAGTGAAAATATTTGTGACATAGCTGCCTCAGCAAAAGTTGATTTACTTTCTTTCTACATGAAAGTGTCAAAATATCTCAATTTACTGTTGATTTTAATATGACACTAATAGATTTAAACTACCTTTACTTCTTAAAACAAGATTTTAACCCAGAGTTTGTTTCAAAGAAGGAGGCTGTATGAAGATTGATCTTCTAGTAAAGAATTAAATGTTTTGACAACAGATGTTTTAAAATTTCAATATGTGAAAGAAAAACTCAGAAACTCATCTTAAATTCAGACTCCTGGCTCTGTCTTAAGGTTCTGATTCTGCAGATTTGGGTGGGGCCCAGGAGTCTGCACTGCAGCAGTCTTTCAGATAGCTCTGCAGTCATCTGACTTCCGGACGACCAACAAAGCCCATTGTAAGAAGTATTCTTCCAGAGAGCATAACAGTTTCATTAGCCAGTTTAGTTATGCCGTAGTTAGAGCTGACAAAGCTAAACTTCTGAAATAGTTTTATTGAGGTAAAATTGACACATAATAAACTGCACATATTTCAAAAGTATACTCTTACGACGTTGATGTATGTAACCATCACCATAATAAGATAATGAGCATCTCTGTCACCTGCAAAAGCTTCCTCTTGCCTTTCCATTCCTACCTTCTCTCCTCATTCCTGTTAACAACGGATCTGCTTTATGTCACTGTAGGTTAGTTTTCCTTTTCTAGAATTTTGTGTAAATAGAATCCTATAACCTGTACTTTTTTTAGTGAGGAGGTGTCTAGCTTCTTTCACTCAGCATAGTTTTGGGACTCATCCATGTTCCTTTTTATGACTAAGCAGGAGTCCAGTGTATGCATAACCACAATCTGTTTATCCCTGCTCCTGCTGATGGACACTTGGGTTGTTTCAATGTGGGGCTGTATTGCACGTAAAGCTGCTGTGAACATTTGTGTGCGCGTGTTTGTATGGATACCTTCAGAATTAAATTATAAGATTTCACGTGACTTTCTACACTTTTCTTGCAGAAAGTCATCGGGTGGTACAGATTCCGGCGCAACACGCAGCAGCAGATGTCCTACAGAGAGCAGGTTCTTCACAAGCAGCTCACCCGCATCCTCGGCGTGCCTGACCTCGTCTTTCTTCTCTTCAGCTTCATCTCCACTGCCAACAATTCGACTCATGCTTTAGAATACGTACTCTTTAGACCAAATAGAAGGTAAAGCTTGCTTTTCCATCTGCCTCACATATAAGAAGGACGTTGGAACCAGGCACAGTGGCTCATACCTGTAATCCTAGCACTTTGGGAGGCCAGGGCAGGTGGATCACGAGGTCAAGAGATCGAGACCATCCTGACCAACATGATGAAACCCAGTCTCTACTAAAAATACAAAAATTATCTGGGCCTGGTGGCGTGTGCCTGTAGTCCCAGCTACTGGGGAGACTGAGGCAGGAGAATTGCTTAAATCCAGGAGGCAGAGGTTGCAGTGAGCCTAGATTGTGCCACTGTACTCCAGCCTGGCAACAGAGCGAGACTCCATCTCAAAAAATAAAAATAAAAAAGAAGGACGTTGGTACAGGTCATTGAGGTTCATGTCAAAAATGTGCCTTATAGTGTACTTTATGCTTTTTTTTTTTTTTGTGAGATGGAGTCTAGCCCTGTCACTCAAGCTGTAGTGCAGTGGTGCAGTCTTGGCTCACTGCAACCTCCACCTCCCAGGTTCAAGCAATTCTCTTGCCTCAGCCTCTCAAGTAGCTGGGATGACAGGCACACACCACCATGCCCAGCTAATTTTTTTGTATTTTTAGTAGAGACAGGGTTTTGCTGTGTTGACCAGGCTGATTTCGAACTCCTTACCTCAGGTGATCTGCCTGCCTCTTTTATGCATCTTTAAATAAAAACTTTTATTATTCTCTTTAGCTCTTTTTGTGGTTAGAAAAGGTATTTTTCTTTTTTTCTTTTTTTTTGAGTTGGAGTTTCGCTCTTGTTGCCCAGGCTGGAGTGCAATGGCACGATCTTGGCTCACTGCAACCTCCGCCTCCCGCGTTCAAGCGATTCTTTTGCCTAAGCCTCCGGAGTAGCTGGGATGGCAGGCATGCGCCACCATGCCCAGCTAATTTTGTATTTTTAGTAGAGAAGGGGTTTCTCCATGCTGGTCAGGCTGTTCTTGAATTCCTGACCTCGGGTGATCCGCTCACCTCAGCCTCCCAAAGTGCTGGGATTACATGCATGAGCCACTGCGCCCAGCCTAAAGAAGGTATTTTTCTGTCAGTTATTTATTTACTTTTATTTATTTTTTATTTTTATTTTTTTTTGAGGCAGAGTTT
This sequence comes from Aotus nancymaae, assembly GCF_030222135.1. Taxonomy (NCBI): domain Eukaryota; kingdom Metazoa; phylum Chordata; class Mammalia; order Primates; family Aotidae; genus Aotus; species Aotus nancymaae. Next base: position 5,365,517 of record NW_026988491.1, read on the forward strand.
CGCTCTCGTTACCCAGGCTGGAGTGCAATGGCGCAATCTCGGCTCACCGCAACCTCCGCCTCCTGGATTCAGGCAATTCTCCTGCCTCCGCCTCCTGAGTAGCTGGGATTACAGGCACGCGCCACCATGCCCAGCTAATTTTTTGTGTTTTTAGTAGAGACGGGGTTTCACCATGTTGATCAGGATGGTCTCGATCTCTTGACCTCGTGATTCACCCGCCTCGGCCTCCCAAAGTGCTGGGATTACAGGCTTGGGCCACCGCCCCTGGCCTCTGTCAGTTATTTATATAAAATTATTTTTGGATCAAGAAGCATTAATAAGACAAGTTTATTATGCATAAATTCTTATAGGAATAAATAGCTGGAAATTGTCATTTACGTCTCCATAATCCACTATGTGGAAATGCAGTTTTATTGCTGTGGAAGTCTGATTATAATTTTGAAACATAAATTTCAAATACAAAATTGTAAAATTGATCCACCTGCTGGTTAATAAGGGTTTTGCCTTGTGAACTTATTAAAGCAAAAAAATAAAAAAATATGATTATATGATCATGTTGTCTGTTTATAAACAGCAGAATGGTTTCCCTCTGGAAGTTTATTATATTAAGGTTTTCCCTCTGGAGGTTTATTTGTTGTAGAATAAATTAAATTGACACCAGTGAAAATAATTGTTAATTGTTAAAAAGGCTTTTGTAAGATTTCATTAAGTATTTTCAGCCTTATTTTTCATTTTTCACAAAGATCCCTGGGTGATTCTGATGCAGGCCAGCTAGATGGTTTTAGGAATGTTGTCCCTGATACTGCATCTTAAGGGTTTAGATTTAGAGGCAAGTTACCAAACCTCTCTGAGCCTCCGTTTCCTTATCTGTGAAATGGGGATAATAATGAACTTGTGCCAATCAAAGGAGTTTGTGCACGTAATGCATTTAGCAGACTTGGCTCCAAGCAGGTGTCAGATAAATGTGAGCGCTCAGCCAGCATGGACTGCCTGACGCCCTGGACAGTGGAACTTGGTGGAAAAAAAACACAAGCGGAGGTCAACAGACAGGGGCTGAAAGAGAAGCCAGGAATGCCTTATCAGGACTGTGGGGGAGGAAGCACGCCTTTTTCTCCTGGCAGAGTTGAAGGATGTCATTAGGAGTTTGCGTCTAAGTCTGAGGCTTGGGTCTGAGAAAGAGAGGAGACCTCACTTCCCTGGGACTAACAGACTAAAGCCAAGGGCTGGGTTTGAAGATGAATCTGTGAATCCAAATTTGGGATTAGAAATGTGAGGCTGGGCACGGCAGCTCCTGTCTGTAATCCAGCACTTTGGGAGGCTGAGGCAGAAGGGTTGCTTGAGCCCATGAATTTAAGACCAGCCTGGGCAGCATAGCGAGACACTTTCTCTACAAAAATACAAAAAGTAGCCGGACATAGTGGCACACACACATAGTCCCAGCTATTCAGGAAGCTAAGGTGGGAGGATCAGTTGAGCCTGGGAGGCAGCGGTCACAGGGAGCTATAATTGCATCACTCCAGTCTGGGCAACAGAGATTCGGTCTCAAAAAAAAAAAAAAAAAAAAAGAGAGAGAGAGAAAGAAGAAAGAAAAAGAAAAGAAAAATCAGTTTAATCGACTCCAGTCAGCAATAGCACCTGCTATAATAATCTGAACAGGCCCCTGGGATGGAGGTTCCTGCACCAACAGCTGCAGCCTCTGGGTTCAGGAGGAAGTGTTACTTGGGGGTTGGAGAAGAGTGGTGACCCCTGAGAAGCAATAACTCTGCACCCCTCAGCCCCGTCAGGTTAGTGGGTTTCCTCCTTTGAACTTCAAGGCAGGCCCTGAGGCAGGTGGGGCAAAGATCACATTCCTGCTTTGCAGATGAAACTGAGGCTGAGGGGGTGGAAAATCTTTCCCAGGGATGCAGAAAGGAAGTGTCAAGGTCAGGAAGAGCCACCCTAGGGGGCCCTGCCCCCCATGGAATGGGTACAAGTGGAAGAGAAAGCCACTAAGCAGGTGCTGGGAAGGGTGAGGAGTGACTGGGAGAAAACTCATCTTATCATGATGCCACTGGCAGGAAAGCAGTGCACCAGAGGTGCTGAAACTGAACTTGGGAAGGAACTAGAAGAAGATGCTCCTAGACTTGGTTGTCCAGACCTCTGGGACCATGGGCGACCTCTCCCTTCTTCCTACTTTTCTCTTTTCCCCAAATTCAAAAAATAACAAGCATCCACTACTTTTTTTTTTTTTTTTTTTTTGAGACGAAGTCTTGCTCTGTTGCCAAGCTGGAGTACAGGTCACTGCAACCTCTACCTTGAGGGTTCAAGCAATTCTCTTGCCTCAGCCTCCCGAGTAGCTGGGACTACAGGCATAGGCTGTCATGCTTGGCTAATTTTTGTATTTTTTTTAAGTAAACACAAGTTTCATCATGTTGGCCAGGCTGGTCTCGAACTCATGACCTCAAGTGACCCACCCGCCTCGGCCTCCCAAAGGGCTGGGATTACAGGCGTGAGCCACCTTGCCCAGCCACATTCACTACTTTTAAATAATGTAAGATATAAGAATAATTTCTTCATATCATTTAAAGCTCTCTGGCGCACAGGCATCTACATCATAGTTCACCTCCAAAGACCAGAAAACCTCCAAAAACAGCTCCCACTAGGAGCACAGTGCCTGGGGCTTCCCAGAGGCCACCACCAGTGGGGAGGGAGAGGGCTCACCAGGAGACCCCCACCTTCCTCACCTGAGGGCCCCTCCTTCACTGGGGACCCCATTATTTCCCCTGAGGGCCCTCTTTCCCCTGGGGACCAGTCTCCTCTCAGGGTTCTCTCTTCTCCCTGGAGGGCCTTTCCGAAGGGCAGGAGCATTGAAACACATCATTTCCCCCATAACTCTTAAGCTGCCTTTCATAGGGCCGAAGTGTGAGCCCCCATCCCCTCGCCTGGCTGTGACACCTCCTCTCCCCCAACCTCAAAGTCAGTTTCAAATCCTTGGCTATCAAAAACCACATTGTTGCTGTAATATCTAATTCCTGGACACTCTCTCCTTTCTCCATGGCTGTGACACTTCAGGCACAGCCTGTAGGACTATCTCAAGGTCACCTCCCCAAAAAGACCCCTCCATTTCTCTCTCTCTCTCTCTTTTTTTGAGATGGAGTCCCTATCACCCAGGCTGGAGTGGAATGGCGTGATCGCAGCTCATTGCAACCTCTGCCTCCAAGGTTCAAGCGATTCTCCTGCCTCAGCCTCCCGAGTAGCTGGGACTACAGGCGCCTGCCACCACGCCCAGCTATTTTTTGTATTTTTAAAATAGAGACAGGTTACGCCATGTTGCCCCGGCTGGTGTCGAACTCCTGACCTCAGGTGATCCACCTGCCTCAGCCTCCCAAAGTGCTGGGATTACAGGCGTGAGCGCCTGGCCGCCTCCATCTCTTTTTAATAATAATAATAATAATAAAGGCCGGGCACAGCGGCTCACGCCTGTAATCCCAGCACTTTGGGAGGCCGAGGCAGGCAGATCAGGAGGTCAGGAGATCAAGACCATCCTGGCCAACATGGTGAACTCCCGTCTCTAGTAAACTACAAAAAATTAGGCGGGCGTTGGTGGTGTGCGCCTGTAGTCCCAGCTACTCGGGAGGGCGAGGCAGGGGAATCGCTTGAACCCGGGAGGCGGAGATTGCAGTGAGCCGAGATAGCACAGCCTGGTGACAGAGTAAGACTCCCTCAAAAAAAATTATAAATAAGTAAAAATTAAAGATAGGGAAGCTTGGGCCCTGAGGACAAATCACAAAGAGAAACCAAACAAACAAATGTTGCAATCTGGGCATGAAATCTAGGAGTCTGTCTACCCAAGGCTGCCCCCGCAGCCGGATGGCAGCACCACCCCCTCCCCCACAACCGGGGAACAAGGGCCAGGACCGGGTGATGGGGAGCAGGCAAGGTCAGAAGACTGGATTCGGCCCCAAGTCCCTCAGAGATGGACTCTTGTCCCGCGTGCTGCACCTAGCGGCCTCAGCAATCTCGCGCCGGACGGGAGAGCAGCCAACAGAGACGCTCTCTCCAGGCTCGTTGTTCCCGTCCGTACAATGGGGGCTCCAGCCGGGTTCCGCAGCGCCAGGCTGCTCAGGGCCCCTCCCCAATCCTCCCAGCCCGCTACGCGCCTCACCCTGGACAGCGCCTCCTGCTGCTGGGGGCTCAGGTCCCCGACTCGGCCGCTCATGGTGCCTGCGGGCGCAGAAGGGCGCGGGGGGCAGGTCCTCCGGGCCGTCGCCTGGCCTCGTGGCCGCCGCCGCCGCCTGGTTTTGCCTGCAGTGCCAGATGTTGGTCCCGCCCCGACGGGAGAGAGAGGCGCTGGGCCTGCCCCGCCCCGCCCCGCCCAGTTATCTCCTCCCCTCGAGGATTTTTGCTTCAGTCACCAAGGGCACCCTACCTGGGACAGGGAGGTGACCCGCCCAGAGAGGGGTCTGGAGCACAGCCTCGAGTCTGGGGCAGCTGGAGGCACCCCACCTCCAAGTCTCCTCACTGCCGGGGCTCCTACCTGTTCGCAGGTGGCAGGAAAGGGAACTCGCCCCTTCCCAGCAAAATAGAAGAAATAAAAACAAACAAACAAACAACAAACAACTTTTCTTATTTTTAATAAAATAGAGATGGGGTTTTGCTATGCTGACCAGGCTGGTCTGGAACTCCTGGCCTCAAGCAATCCTCCCTCCTCTGCCTCCCAAAGTGCTGGGATTAGGGATATCAACCACCACACCAGGCCAAAGTGCTCAACCCTCTAGGAGCCCCAGGGCTTTTGTCTAAGGACCCCTAAGCTCCTTCCCCTGGCCTTGAGCACAGCCTGGGACCTGTCTGCTCACTGACGGATAGGACAGCTTTATGTGCAAAATGGTTCCTGCCCTCAAGACGGTTGGAAGGATAAGAGGACACACCCTGGGTCAGCAGAATGCCTGGTGTTGCCTACTCAGTAAGTGCTGGCTGTTAGGAATCTATTTCATAATGTTGTTATTACTGAGGCTGTCACCAGAGCTGGGAGCTGTAGGGGTGGAGATCCTGAGATGACCCAGGTGTGGAGCTCCTGGGTGAGAGCCACAGTCCGAAGGCAGAGGAATGCGAGGTGGCAGCCGAGGACTGACAGAAGCCCTGGGAGGAATGACAGAGCGGACGGAGAGCCAAGAGGTCACTCTGGCTGACACAAGAGAGCCAAGTGGAGATCACCAGGAAAAGCAGGAAAAAAAGTTCAGCTGGGTGCGGTGGCTCATGCCTGTAATCCTGGCACCTGGCACTTTGGGAGGCCGAGGCAGGTGGATCACTTGAGGTCAGGAGTTCGAGACCATCCTGGCCAACATGGTGAAACCCTGTCTCTACTAAAAATACAAAAATTAGCTGGGCATGGTGGTCTGTGCCTGTAGTCCCAACTACTTGGGAGGCTGAGGCACAAGAATCACTTGAACCTGGGAGGTTGAGGCTGCAATGAGCCAAGATCCTGCCACTGCACTCCAGTCTGGACAACAGAGCCAGATTCTGTCTCCAAAAAAAAAAAAAAAAAAAAAAATCAGAAGTTGGCTGGATGTGAATTTTCAAGAGAGGAGTAGAGGGGACATGACCTTGACCTCATGGGCTCAAGTGATCCTCCCACCTCAGCCTCTGAAGTAGCTGGACTACAGTGTCACCCCACCACACCTGGCTAATTTTTTTTTTTTTTAAATAGACATATTGTTTCACCATGTTAGCCAGGCTGGTCTCAAACTCCTGAACTCAAGCCATTCCATCTGCCTCAGCCTCCCAAATTGCTGGGATTACAGGTGTGTGCCACTGCTCCTAGCCTCATTAATTAATTTTATATAAATGATTACATATTGAAATGATATTTTTGAATATATTGGGATGATAAAATATGTTATTAAAAGTACTTTCACTTGTTTGTTTTGACTTTTCAATAGTTTTTATTATTTTATTTTTTATTTTATTTTTGAGATGGAGTTTCGCTCTTGTTGCCCAGGCTGGAGTACAATGGTGCGATCTCAGCTCATCACAACCTCCTCCTCCCAGGTTCAAGTGATTCTCCTGCCTTAGCCTCCCGAGTAGCTGGGATTACAGGCATGCGCCACCGCGCCTGGCTAATTTTGTATTTTAGTAAAGACAGGGTTTCTCCATGTTGTTCAGGCTGGTCTTGAACTCCTGACCTCAGGTGATCCGCCCGCCTCAGCTTTACAAAGTGCTGGGATCACAGGCATGAGCCACTGCACCTGCGGTGGCACGATCTCTGCTCACTTCAACCTCTGCCCCACTGGCTCAAGCAATGCTCCTGCCTCAGCCTTCCCAGTAGCTGGGACCACAGGTGTGCGTCACCACAGCCGGCTAATTTTTGTATTTTTTTGTAGAAAAATACAAAACATGGTTTTGCCATGTTGCCCAGGCTGGTCTCAAATTCCTGAGTTCAAGCGATCCTCCCACCTCGGCCTCCGAAAGTGCTGGGATTGCAGGCATTAGCTACCGTGTCCAACTTATATGTCTTAAATTCACATCAAAGCTGGGCAGAAAGTGTAGAGTTCCCACATATCTGCTGTCCCCACACATACACAATCTCTGGTTCCAGAGAGGTCCATTTGCTGCAATTGATGAACCTACACTGACACGCTGATATCACCCAAAGTTCTTAGTTTACATTAGGGCTCACTCTTGGTGTTGGATATTCTCTGGGTTTTGACAAATCTATAATGACATATGTCCACCATTGTGGTATCACGCAGAATAGTTTCACTGCCCTAAAAATCCCCTGTGCCCCTACCTATCCCTTTTACTTAAAAAAAAAAAAAAAAATGTAGCCACTGGGGCTGGGAGTGGTGCCTCACATCTGTAATCCCAGCGCTTTGGGAGGCCAAGGCAGGAGGATCACCGGAGGTCAGGAGTTTGAGACCAGCCTTGCCAACATGGTTAAGCCCGTCTCTACTAAAAATACAAAAATTAGCTGGATGTGGTGGTGCTCGTCTGTAATCCCAGCTACTCGGGAGGCTGAGGTAGGAGAATCGCTTGCAGTGTGCTGAGATTACACCGTTGCACTCCAGCCTGGGAGACAGAGTGAGACTCCATCTCAAAAAAAAAAAAAAAAAAAGTAGCCACTGGAAAGATTTAAAGTTACATATATGGGCCGGGCATGGTGGCTCACACCTGTAATCCCAGTACTTTGAGAGGGTGAGGTGAGCAGATTGCTTGAGCCCAGGAGTTTGAGACCAGCCTCAGTAACATGGTGAAACCCCGTCTCTACTAAAAATAGAAAAATTAGCCAGGCATGATGGCGTGTGCATGTAATTCCAGTTACTTGGGAGGCTGAGACAGGAGAATCACTTGACCCTGGGAGGTGGAGTTTGCAGTGAGCTGAGATCGCACCACTGCACTCCAGCCTGGGTGACAGAGAGAGATTCGGTCTTAAAAATAAATAAATAAATAAAATAAAATTACATGTATGGATCACATTTGTGACTTGCATTATATTTAATTTGAACATCGTTTGCCCTAGAGAGATTTAAAATATATTTTTAGAAAAAGAAAGTAAATCATAAAAAATGCTAAAAGAAAGTAAAAGTGACCCCACATCTCTGGAAGGGCATGGTCTGTGTTTAAAAGCAATGACATAATCACAAAGGGAAAATGAATTGATTTGGCTACAAAATACAAGAATGTATTTAACAAGAAACAGAATTAAGACATTCGGCAGGGCTGGGTGTGGTGGCTCACACTTGTAATTTCCAGCACTTTGGGAGGCTGAGGCAGGCGGATCATGAGGTCAGGAGTTTGAGACCATCCTGGTCAACATGGTGAAACCCCGTTTCTACTAAAAATACAAAAAATTAGCTGGGCATGGTGGCGCGTGCCTGTAATCCCAGCTACTCAGGAGGCTGAGGCAGGAGAATTGCCTGAACCCAGGAGGTGGAGGTTGCGGTGAGCCGAGATTGCGCCATTGCACTCCAGCCTGGGTAACAAGAGCGAAACTCCGTCTCAAAAAAAAAAAAAAAAAGTAAAAGGGTTGTGGGGAGATGGAAAGGGACTGGGGTGCACCTCTCCAGAGCCCCGGAGGTGCTCTCAGTAGCATCTGACAGTTCACTTTCTATCTTTTACCGTTGGGCAGTTTCATCTCCTTTAATTAAAAAAAAATTGTGATATAATTCATATACCACAAATTCATTTTTTTAAAAATAGAAAGTACCAGGTTTTCTTATCTTTTTATCAGCAACAGACAACAGCATGAGACAGCTACAGAGAGTGCTCACTCCAACACCGTCTGAGGAAAAGTTCACCCAGGGTAGGAGAGGACCCCTCCAGCAGGGACCCCGGGTTGGGGTGGTGATGGAAGCTAATAGCCAGTGTGTGCAGCAAGGGAGGGTCATTCCTGTCACCCCAGCCAATGGAGTCAGGAAGAGATACTGCCAAGCCAGGCTGAGCCACCAGGCCTCTCCTCTCTGGAGAAGAGGGTACCAGACAACAGGCCCTAGCTGGAGCCTCACCCAGCCTTTCCCCATCTCCCCTCCCCCTACCCAGAGACACAAGGGTCATCCCAGCATAGCTGAGGCAGAGACCTGTGAATCCGGTTGCATTCTCTAGAACAGTGCTGTCCGACAGAAGGAAATGTGCTGTGTGGCCAGCGCAGTAGCCACGAGCCACAGGTGACCATGTGAGCCCTTGAAGTGTGGTTAGTGCAGCTGAGTTAGATGGAGCAGGGATCCCTCTGAGAGGCCTGCTGGGCTCCCCACAAGGATGGAAATAAAGGAAAATCTTGAGTTCCTTCCAGGGAAATTCCAAGCCCCTACCTAGCCCTGAGAAGTAAACAAGCAACTTGATAAGGAAGAAGGTAATAGTAGCCTCAAACAACAGCCAAGGAAGTTAGAGTCAGATGTTTGGTTCCTCTACAGAAACTAAAGACGACATCTTAGCATAGCTTTCCGAGTTGTTTTGCAGAAACCTGGACCCCTCCCAAAAAGGATCTGCTGAAGACTGAACTCTTTGCTGTACATTTCTTCCTGAAGGGCTTAGAGGAAGTCACATCTGCCAGCCCAAGTTAACATTCTTTTCTGCTGACCCCAAATTTTTAAACAAATCTTTAACCAACTGCAAATAAGAAAACTTTGACTCTCCCTATTACCTAAGCCCCAGCTGCAAGATATCCCACCCTTTTAAGTCAAGACCAATGTGTAACTTCCGCCTTCCTGAAATTTACCCCTGCCTTAGAAAGCCTTACCTGCAAACCATTGGGGAGGTCAGGGTTTAAGCCTTAGCGGTCTGGTCTTCTTTGCTGGGTGCCCTGCAAATATACACTTTCTTTTTTACCACTGCAAAAATCTCAGAATGGATATCTGGTCTTACTGTGCCAGGTGAGCGGACTCCAGTTTACTTCTAGCACATGAGGGATGAATTAACTTTGTGATTTTAGTTGACTTAATTTTAAACAGTCACACGTGGTTACCGTATTGGATAGCACAGGCCTAGAGCTTAGAGAAAACAAACCAAAGAATGCCAGCTGGGTCCCAGGCAGAAGAGGATAGAATGGGCTACCTCAGCTATTCTAGCCCAGTGAAAAGGCACCAGGTGCCAGGTGCAGTGGCTCACACATGTAATCTCAGCACATTGAGAGTCCAAGGCGGGTGGATCCTTTGAGGTCAGGAGTTCAAGACCAGCCTGGCCAACATGGTGAGACCGCCCCCCGCTCCACCCCACAAATTGCTACAAAAAATGCAAAAAATAGCTGGGCATGATTGTGGGTGCCTGTAGTCCTAGCTACTCGGGAGGCTGAGGCATGAGAATCACTTGAACACAGGAGGTGGCGGTCTTGGTGAACTGAGATTACACCACTGCCCTCCAGCCTGGGCGACAGAGTGAGACTCTGTCTCAAAAAAAAAAAAAAAGTCACCAGGAATGGGGCAAGAAAAGATGCCAAAATGCATCCAGTCACATGAAAATTCGCTCACTCAGTGGGGTGCGGTGGTTTATGCTTGTAATCCTGTAATCCCAGCACTCTGGGAGGCCCAGGTGGGCAGCTCACCTGAGGTCAGGAGTTTGAGACCATCCTAACCAACATGGCAAAATGAAAAATACAAAAATTAGCTGGGCATGATGGCACATGCCTGTAATCCCAGCTACTTGGGAAGCTAAGACAGGAGAATCACTTGAACCCAGAAGGCAGAGGTTGCAGTGAGCTGAGAAAATGCCACTGCACTCCAGCCTGGGTGACACATGGAGATAATGTCTCCAAAAAAAAAAGAAAAAAGGCCAGGCATGGTGGCTCATGCCTGTAACCCCAGCACTTTGGGAGGCCAAGACAGGTGGATCACTTGAGACCAGGAGTTTGAGACCAGCCTGGCCAACGTGGCAAAAACCCATCTCTACTAAAAATACAAAAAAATAGCTGGGCATGGTGGCAAGCACCTTTAATCCCAGCTACTTAGGAGGCTGAGACAGGAGAATTGCTTGAACTCAGGAGATGGAGGTTGCGGTGAGCCGAGATCACAACATTGTACTCCAGCCTGGGTAACAGAGTGAGACTCTGTCTCAAAAAAAAAAAGAAAGAAAGAAAAAAGAAAATACGCTCACTCGAGCACCCAGTCAACATCAAACTGGAAATAGCACATTATTTCCTGAAATCTATTTTTCTAGAACCAAGGAATAATATATTACAAGAACAGACACAAATGTCCCACCATTCTCTTCATTATATTTTGGGATCTGCTAAGAGATGTGTTTCAGCAAAAGCTACTTCTTAGAGGAAGCAGATTCAGAACAGATCAAAGTCATGAGCAGGAGATTGTGAAGTATTTAAAAAAAAAGGATAGAAGCTAAGCTATGAAGATGCAAAGGTGTAAGAATGATAGAATGTACTTTGGGGACTGGGAGGAAAGAGGAGGAGGGGTGAGGGATAAAAGACCACACGTTGGGTGCAGTGAGCACTGCTCTGATGATGAGTGCACCAGAATCTCGGATATCACCATCAAATAACTTATCTGTGTAACAAAACATCATCTGTTCTCCAAAAACCTATGGAAATTAAAAAAAAAATAGGAAAGGGGCTTAACGAAAGAGAGGAAAAGGGTAAGGATGGAAAAAGGCCTTGTCTGAAGCTATAAATAATTTTATTTTTAATTAATGAAAATTCTCCTCCTGAGCGGAGTGCGATGGCTGTAGTCTCAGAGGCTCAGGAGGCTGAAGTGGGACGATCCTTTGAGTCTATGAGTTTGAGGCTGTAGTGAGCTATGATTGTGTCACTGCATTCCAGCTTAAGTTACAGGGTGAGACCCCATCTCCACAAAATAATAATAAATAACTGGCCAGGCTCACACTTGTAATCCCAGCACTTTAGGAGGTCAAGGTAGGTGGATAGCTTAAGCCCAGGAGTTTGAGACCAGCCTGGGCAACATGGTAAAACGCCATCTCTACAAGAAAATACAAAAAATTAGCTGGTTGTAGTGATGTGTGCCTGTGGTTCCAGCTACTTGGAAGCCTGAGTGGAGAGGACGGTGTGGATGTGGACAAGAGGCAGGGAAATGCTAGGCAGAAAAGGACGAGTTCCCTGGAGAGGACCACACCCTCCAGCCTGGGACTGTGGCCCAACGTGTTCTCACTTTGTCTCTTTTCCAGCTTGAATGTTGCTTTCTGGCCTGCCCCACCCCCCATCTTTTACCCATCAAAACCCCAGGCTTCACTGGCAGAGGGTGGCACAGTGGTGGGGTGGAGCAGCAGAGAAGAGAAGCAGCAGCCAGCTTACCAGAGACCCCCCACCCAGGCGGCGCTGAGGCATTAAGAAGCAGACACCCAGATAGAACAGCAAAGTGGGACTATCCAGGTTGTGGGGGGCAGCCAGCAGCCTTCCGAGCTGAGAGCCTCAGAGGCTGATAGCATTCCAGGCTGAAGGCCTTGAGCAGACGCTGACCCACGTATTTATTCTCGCTGAACAGGTGATTATTATTAACAAACAGGTGCTCTGTATTTTCTCATGGAACAAAAATAAACTAGGTAGGCAGCTGGTGCCTGCTTACCACTGATACTACAAAGTATTCTCCACGAGGGAGCCACGGGGGCAGGGTCACATATCCGGTGCTTAAAGAATTGTTTTAACAGGCATATGATATACGTATAGTCTTGCTACGTTAGAATGCCCCAAGTAGTTTTCCACTCGGGGGGAGCGCGGCCAGGTTTTCCTTGCCATCGTTCTTCTTAGCAAACAAGATATTTTATCATACACTCAACATTTCTCAACACAGGTGTTGGAGAGAAGCAGTTTGACTTCAGAGGGATGGCTTGACCGTGAGACTTCGGAGAAGAGTTCTACCAGGGACAGAACTCCAGGGGAAGATCACCTTCCCCCTCCATCCCCGTTCCAGCTCTCCATCCTGCTGAGAGCCACTTACACTGCTCAATAAAATCCTCCAGATTCACCTCTCTTCAATTTATTTGTGTGACCTGAATCTTCCTGGATGCTGGACAAGAACTTGGGTACCAAGAGGGCAGGTGCAAAAGGCTGTATATCATCTATGGAGAAATGCCTAGTCAAACTTGAAAAATGTGAGCCGGGCGTGGTGGCTCACATCTGTAATCCCAGCACTTTGGGAGGCAGAGGTCGGTGGATCACTTGAGGTCAGGAGTTCGAGATCACCCTGACCAACATGGTGAAACCCTGTCTGTACTAAAAATACAAAAATTAGAATTTGGCTCCTGTCCCCGACCAAGCACCCATGGTAACAGTGCACCCACTTGATAACTGATCACTGGTGTCACTTCCACCTCCCTCCCTCCATGAGTGCAAACCTCCAGTTAACACAGTTAGGTCAGCCCAGAGTCCTGGGTGTCCCCAGAGCCTGCAGTGCCTGGTGCTGGGCAGATACTCAATAAACATCCAAAAGCAGGCTAGGCCCAGTGGCTCACACCTGTGACCTCAGCAGTTTGAGAGGTTGAGGCAGGGAGGATGGCTTGAGCCCAGGAGTTCAAGATCAGCCTGGGCAACATAGCAAGATCCCTGTCTCTGCTTTTAAAAAATTAAATTAACGTCAATGAATGAATGAAGACACAAACTTTGAGCAATCCACAGCCCCTCTTTGGGTGACTTGTTTTTTTTTTCAGTTTTGTAAAGAAGTGACAGTGTTCAGAATTAGAAATGAGGTCTGGGCAAGGTGGTTCACACCTGTAATCCCAGCACTTTGGGAGGCTGAGGCAGGCAGATAAATTGAGGTGAGGAGTTTGAGACCAGCCTGGCCAACATGGTGAAACTCCATCTCTACTAAAAATACAAAAATCAGCCAGATGTAGTGGTGCATGTCTGTAGTCCCAGCTACTCGGGAGGCTGCGGCAGGAGGGAGAATCACTTGAACCCAGGAGGTGGAGGTTGCAGTGAGCTGAGACCATGCCACTGCACTCCAGCCTGGGCAACAGACACTCTGTCTCAAAAAAAAAAAAAAAAAAAAGGGCCGGGTGCGGTGGCTCAAGCCTGTAATCCCAGCACTTTGGGAGGTTAAGGCGGGTGGATCACGAGGTCAAGAGATCGAGACCATCCTGGTCAACATGGTGAAACCCCGTCTCTACTAAAAATACAAAAAAAGTTAGCTGGGCATGGTGGCGTGTGCCTGTAATCCCAGCTACTCAGGAGGCTGAGGCAGGAGAATTGCCTGAACCCAGGAGGCGGAGGTTGCGGTGAGCCGAGATCGCGCCATTGCACTCCAGCCTGGGTAACAAGAGCGAAACTCCGTCTCAAAAAAAAAAAAAAAAAAAAAAAGAAGAAGAATTAGAAATGGGGTTGCTGAGGACATGTGCCCCTGCTGAACTCCCAGTGTGCCCTCCCCTCCTGGCTTCTGCTCTCACCTCTGCAGGCGACTCCTGTGCTCACTGCAATTCTGTCACTGGTGCCTGCACCTGACCCCGTTTCTGTTTGCCACCCCCCAGGCAGCCCGTATTTGTGATTACAGGCCTGTGATCAGAGCCTTGGAAACCCTTGTACAGGGGGCAGAGCAATCCTTGCTACTTTCAAGGAAACGAGACAAGGCTGTGCTGATGGCGGAAAATTGACTGTGGGTAGTTACATGGGCAACAATCAGAGTTCAAGTCTAGCAACCCCTGGTTTTTAGGTGGAGGACGTCAAGGCTGAAGTGAGGCACTACAATCCCCCATCATGACAACAAGGTGGGCCTTGTGACATTTAGCACAGGGTCCTCCCAACTCCAGTCAGTCACAGCCTGCCTTGGAAGCCCAGGTGCCTCTGGCCCTCCAGATATCACTGCATCTGGGGAAGCAGCAGACGGGGTGGCCATGCAGTGCAACAGGGTCGGGGGATGCCTGTCACATCTCGGATGCAGAGGTAGCCCCTGGAGATGGGGATGTTCTGTGACTCTTGCCCGACAGTCCAGGCCATCTCCATGGAGCCAGCACAGCCATTTTTTTTCTTGCCAATCTGCTCAAACACCCGGTTGGAACAGGGATGCCTCGTGGCACTGGCTTTAGGAGTTTAATTTAAATGGTTTGCTGTTTCTAGCAGCAGAGCACCTATTCAGACTCTATGTATATGCATCCATGAATGGTGCAGCTGCCAGAAGAATCAAAGCTAAATGTTGGCAGGATCACAGCAGGTGTGGAGGGGAGGGCACTGGGAATTCCCTGGAGACTCAGTCGTTACCCACTCGACTGAAAGGCTGAGTGTGGCTTTTCCTCTGATGGTTACCTCTGCCAGGCCCCACATCTCCATTTCCAATTTTCTTTCATTTATTTATTTGTTTGTTTGTTTGTTTATTTTGAGACGGAATCTGGCTCTGTCGCCAGGCTGGAGTGCAGTGGCAACCTCACCGCAACCTCCGCCTCCCAGGTTCAAGCGATTCTCTCGCTTCAGCCTCCTGAGTAGCTGGGATTACAGGTGCGCACCACCATGCCTGGCTAATGTTTGTATTTTTTGTAGAGACGAAGTTTTGCCATGTTGGCCAGGCTGGTCTCGAACTCCTGACCTCAGATGATCTGCCCGCCTCGGCCTCCCAAAGTGCGGGGATTGTAGGTGTGAGCCGCCGCACCCGGCCCATTTCCAATTTTCCATCCAGTGGTGGCAGAACAAACTTGGATGGGCCCCAATGCTCTGCTGGAACCAGGACCCTCACCCTTGCCCCATCTCATTACCCAGCTGCCTCCAGCTGGGCCTGCCCACCCCTGCTGACCTCCTATATGCAGAGAATGGGGCTTCTCTGCTTTTCAGGCCTGAAGCAGTGATGCCCACAGGGCCTGGGAGCCACAAACACCCCCTGAAGCCGGAACTCCAGGCATGGGCGAGTCCTGGGTGGCTGGACCTTGTCGGGATGGATGGAAGGACAGCTTCTGCAGGCAGGACCCATCTTCAGTGGACTGGATCATCTTCAGTGTCTCATTCTCATCCCCATTCTCTGGGAACAGGGAAAGAGGTTCCTGTCTGAATCTTCAGCATGGTCTATGCCCTGGTGGCCCCTTACTGCTTGGCCACTGTGGCAGGTGGGCCCACAATGAGCTGAGATGCTGACGTGGGACAGGTGACTCTTTGCAGCCACCTTCAGCACCACCCTGCCTGGGACGGCAGGGATCGGGGGTGGGTGCAAAGAGGTTGGAGCACACAGGCTGAGGTGGCTAGGGTCTTCACTGTGTTGGGGAGGGACTCGTTGCCTTGAGACTCTGCAGTGTCTCCTCAGAGGCCTTGTCGGGAAGCAGCACTTCCACAGTATAGCTGAGCTTCTTGGCGTGCATCCGGCTGTAGGTGTTGTCAAAGCGCAGGACATCTGCAGTGACAGAGAGGAGATCAGGGAGCACGAACCCCGTGCATCTCAGGAAGAGCGAGCCCTGCATGGCTGCATCCCTGGAACCCTTGGGAATGAGCGGTCCAGGACGGTGGGCGGAGCCTGAGGGCCAGCCTATGCCCCTCCCTAAGCCTGTTGCTCACTGCCATCCCATGGTGGCTTGCGCTACATAAAGGACTCATGATGGTTACCAGCACACAGAACAGCACACAGCCAGAAAGCCTGCAGCCTGGGAACAGGATCTTGGGCTCCACCTGCAGGGAGGAGCTGCAGCCCACGGACGTGGTATGCCCGTACTGCGTCCTGGCCTGGTTGCACAGGTAGTAGCTCTAGGGCTTCTCCACGCACCATGCATTCCATCACACATTACAGTGCCCTGAATCCTCAAAGCAGCCGCATGAGGAAGGCAATGCCATCCTCATTTTATGGCTGAGAAAACTGAGGCTTAGAGAGGTGATAGGATCTTTCAGCGGTCACAGAGCAAGGGAGGGGAGGTACTGGGATTCCCTTATCCCGATGTCCTAACCCAGGGAGGAGCCCTGCCACCCCAGGAGGAAAGGGCTGGCCACATAAGTCACTTTTTCATCTTGTAGAAGGCATGTCCTTCAATGCCAAGGTCCAACATGGACTCGGGTCTGATGAGTTGTGCAGACTTCTCTGTCTCTACTCTCCTAAGGCTCCCTTTCCACAAAATGAAACAAGATCATGTGTTGACTTAAGCATAAGCAACACCCTTCTCCTCCATAGGAAATCAACCTTGGGCTCCCCTTCTAGCTCTGTTCCCAATAGACGTGGAAGGGCAGTGGTGTCCCTCGGCAGTGCTGCTTCCGGTAAAGCTGACTGAGCTGCATCTGGCCTGGGAGGCCTGGGAGTGAAGGATAAACACCTGGAGGAAGCCACCTCTTTGGGATTCCTGGAGTGGGGTGGTTCATGCAACTGGGTGGTCCCCTTGCCAAGACCCCTGACTCTAAGTCCATGGCCTCTTACTTACCTGTCTCTTAGCCCAGTGAGCCCAGTATAGGGTCTTCTCAGCTGACCCAAGGCCCTAGGTTCTGGACACCAGCTCTTCCCCCACGATGAGTCTGCCCTCATACCCACATGTAAGGGCCACTCATCCCATCCATGGCCCTGAAGCCAGCTCCCCTGGAGCTTACAGAGGTCCCCACACCCCTCCCGAGAGCTGGAAAGAGAGGGCAAGCAGAGGGTAGATGGCAAGGAAAACAATTCCAGTAAACCCCGGAGCTCTTACAGACGCCAGCCTTGAGGCAGGTGAGGCTCCCATCCTCGGGCACCAGGTGGGCGTTGTAGCGCTGGCTGGGCAGAACCTCCGTCATCTCCCGAGCCCTCTGCCGTTCCCCCATTTTGGTCTTCAGGAAAACCCCAAAGCCGATGTCCCCGCCATCCGATGCGAACTGCCACCTGCAGTGGACAGAGCCCCATTGGTGACCCCCTGCCTGGGCTCTGGCACCTTCCCAGCTGTGTCCAGGTGTGGGGTGGCTGCCATCCCTACCTGAGCACACAGCCTGGGAACAGAATCTCATTCTCCAGCTGCAAGGAGGAGCCTCGACCCACGGACTCCGTGTGCTCGTACTGCAGCCTCACCTGGTTGCACAGGTAGTAGCTCTTGGGCACCTCACCCCCGTAGCTGATCTGTGGGTGAGGGGCGTGAGTGGGCACTAGATCACAGCATCTCCCCTCCCTCCCCATCCTCTGGGCACCCTGTACCTTGGTCAGGCACTTGGGGTTGCCATCAGGGTCAGTCATGGTCCCCCCAAACTCCACGGGCAGCTGGTCGGGGCTGATGAATTTCGTCAGCTCCTGCTTCCAGTTGTCTGCATGGGAGCAAGAGGGACTGCAAGACTTGACAGAGGGCAGAGGAGGCTGAGCCTGGTGAGGGGACCTGATATGTCCTGGGCATGCTCCCCTGGGCACCTACTCCTAAGAGCACCCAAGACCTTTACGTGGCTCCCAGCCCATGGTCTAGGACCCCTGTGTGTAGAAGCTGACCTTGGTCAGGCCAGGGCCAGTGCCCAAGTAGAGGGAAAGCCAGGGAGAAACAGGGTCTTTAGTGTCAACCTCTGCTCCCCAGGCAGATGGACACAACCAGAGGCCAAGTCACTTACCTCCCAGAATTACAATCTTCCTGCGTGTTTCCTCACTCATGAACGACTTGACCAAGTTGAAGGCCACGGGGAACAGTTTGGGGGCTGAAACACATGTAAATCTCTTGAGAAGCTGGACCAGAGAGGATGTGGGGATACAGAGCCACAGTCAAGAGCAGGTGCTGGACCGGAGTTGGACAGATATGGACTCTGCCGCTCTCTGCGGTGTGACCTTCAGCAAGTTACCCACCCTCTCTAAGTCTCAGTGCAGTTAACTGGAAAATGAAGGTGAAATAATGTATATATAACACCTGGCACAGTTCCTGGCTTTCAATAAACGGTTGTCTCGGGCCGGGCACAGTGGCTCATACCTGTAATCCTAGCACTTTGGGAGGCTGAGGCAGGCAGATCACTTGAGGCCAGGAGTTCAAGACCAGCCTGGCCAACATGGTGAAACTGCGTCTGTACGAAAAATACAAAAATTAGCTGGGCATAGTGGTGCATGCCTGTAATCCCAGCTATTCGGGTGGCAGTGGCATGAGAATTGCTTGAATCTGGGAGGTGGAGGTTGCAGTGAGCCAAGATTGCACCACTGCACTCCAGCCTGGGTGACAGAGTGAGACTCTGTCTCTAATAAATAAATAAATAAATAAATAAATAAATAAATAAATAAAAATAGAAAAAAAAATTGTTGTCTCCCCAACCCAGTTGTAAGTAGTTGAGCACAAGCTGGCTCTAGGTTCAGCAATGTTGATTCCCCAATAGTATCTCTTCCTTTCCACACTCCAGGTTGTCTGAAATCTTCTGGGGTGTGACGTTTACATTAGACCTACTGTCTGCCCTGAATTACTCATACTCAACTGAGCACTGTTTATGGGCCAAGCTCTGTGCTCCGTCTTCACACACTGTTTGGTTTAACCTCATAGTTATCTTATGGGGAGGGAGCCACTGTATCTCCATTTTACAGAATGGGAAAACTGAGGCTCAGTGAGATTAAGTAGACTTGAATGAAATCATACAGCTAGTTTGATTTGAACCAGATCCTCTGACTCTGGAGCACAAGACATTGCCAGTGCAGCCAGGGACCATTCCCACTCAAAGTGTGTCCATCCACTAGTGGGGTCCACGGACTGTCTGTTCCCAGTCCACACTGACGTAAGTAACAGTAAACATTTACAAACTTATAACTTATTTAGGCCGGGCACAGTGGCTCACACCTGTAATCCCAGCACTTTGGGAGGCTGAGGTGGGCAGATCACAAGGTCAGGAGTTCCAGACCAGCCTGCCAACATGGTGAAACCCGTTTCTACTAAAAATACAAAAATTAGCTGGGTGTGGTGGTGCGTGCCTGTAATCCCAGCTACTCAGGAGGCTGAGGCAGGAGAATTGCTTGAACCCAGGAGGTGGAGGTTGCAGTGAGCCAGGATCTCACCACTGCACTACAGCCTGGGCAACAGAGAGAGACTCTGTCTCAAACAAACAAACAAAAAAGAAACTTATAACTTATTTGACATTGCTGCAACATACCAGTGCATGATTTTGTATATTACAAAAATATCAGTCTGTGAAGGACTGGAACTAAAAAATAAAACCAGAGGCCGGGTGCGGTGGCTCATGCCTATAATCCCAGTACTTCGGGAGGTCAAGGCAGGTGGATCATTTGAGATCAGGAGTTTGAAACCAGCCTGGCCAACATGGGGAAACCCCATCTTTACTAAAAATACAAAAATTAGCCGGGCGTGGTGGCGTGCACCTGTAATCCCAGCTACTCGGGAAGCTGAGGCAGGAGAATCACTTGAACCCTGGAGGTGGAGGTTGCAGTGAGCGAGATCGCACCACTGCACAGAGTGAGACTCCATCTAAAATAAATAAAAAAATAAAAATGAAACCAGAAACCAACCACACAAAACCTGGTTCTTCAACAAAGATGGCTGAAGAAGCCTTTAACTCCACGGCTGACTTACTGTAGCCCCCATTCCTGCTTCTTCCTCCCCAGGTCATCCCGATAATGGGCTTACCTCGAATAACAATTAAATTCTTCAGAGTCTCAGGATAATTTGCCTCCAGGATGCTAAAAAACTGTGGAGTCAAGATGAGTCTGGTTGGGGCTCTGTTCCATCACCTCCCGCCCACGGATTTCTGTGGCCTCTGATGCTGCTGAGACAAGAGGCCCCTCCCTGGCCCATCCTACATTCCCCACAAGCACGTGCCTCCTCCTCTCTGTTATTCTTCTTTTGTTTGTTTATTTGTTCTTGAGACAGTTCTCTACCCAAGGTGGAATATAGTGGCACAGTCATAGCTCACTGCAACCTTGAACTCCTGGGTTCACGAGATCCTCCTGCCTCTATCACCCAAGTATCTAGGACTACAGGCACGTGTAAAAAATTATTATTATTGGCCAGGCTCGGTGGCTCACGCCTGTATTCCCAGCACTTTGGGAAGCCAAGGTGGGTGGATCACGAGGTCAGGAGTTTTGAGACCAGCCTGACCAACATGGTAAAACCCTGTCTTTACTAAAAATACAAAAATTAGCCAGGCGTGGTGGCAGGCGCCTGTAGTCCCAGCTACTCAGGAGGCTGAGGCAAGAGAATCGCTTGAACCCGGGAAGCAGAGGTAGCAGTGAGCTGAGATCGCATCATTGCACTCTAGCCTGGGTGACAGAGAGAGTCTCCATCCCAAAAAAAAAATTACTGTTATTATTATTAATAGAGACAACATCTCACCTGTGTTGCTCAGGCTGCTCTTGGACTCCTGGACTCAAGCGATCCTCTAGCCTTGGCCACCCAAAGTGCTGGGACTATAGGCATGAGCCACCGCGCCCGGCCTCTTTGTGTTAATCTTGCTCCTCCTTCTCCTTGGAGGGTGGACTCTAGGCCAGCATCATTGACTGGTCCGTGCAGCCCCTGCAGGGTATCCCCACCCCTCTATCTCATTGGATTCTCACAGTAATTCACAGAGAGGGCTCACAGCGGGGAGTCTCCGCCCACACCAGCCTCAAGCCAGCTGTGCACCTTACCTGCTGGTAGACCTCCACAGCTGGCTTCCACAGGTGTTTCAGGCCCAGCCCTTCCATGTCAAACACCATCAGCGCCGTCTCGATCTTCCTGCCTAGCTGCTTGGGACAGAGCCGCCATACAGGTCAGACAACAGCTCCAGCCAGGAGATCCTGGCCAGAGAGACTTGGGCACCTCTCCCCGCCTTCCTGCCATCCCACCCTCTGGCAGCCCATAGTGTTTTCCAGACCAATGGAAAACACCTCACCTTTATGGGTGGCTAAGGGTGGGAGAAACCCACATTCCACCAGAGCCCTGAGTGCTGAGGGCTGGGGAGGGGGCAAGGCACCACTCCTCTCTGGTCCTGGTGCCACCCAGTAGATAGATGAGGCCTACCCAACCCCAGCTGCTCACCTTCTGAGTCTGCAGCTCACACTCACGCAAAAGCAACTCGCAGACCTTGATGCGCTTCTGGATCATATCCTGCTTGGAGGCCGACAGCAGGAGACCCTTGGGGTCAAGGGACCCGATGATGTTGAAGTACACAGGGCAGCCTTCGTAGTCGTAGCCACACAGACCTCCTGAGTCATATAGCCGGATGACCTGGAGGTGTGGGTAAGGTCCTGACTCAATCCAGCTCACCAGGCTGGGTCCCTACTCCATCAGGTGGCTGGATGTGGTGGGTGGGAGATGAGGTTGGGGGTGAGGGGCCTCAAACGGCCTGGGGGATGCTGCTCGAGGCTCACCTTGGGAGGCTGCCATGAGAGGATGTTGTCCAGGTCTTGTTGCTTCCGGAACTCCATGTGCTGCAGGGACATAGCAAGAGCTGTAGGATTCTGCAGGAACCTGGGGACACCAGGCTAGTTCCCTCTGCCTACAGTCACCAAGATCCCACCAGAGCATACCCATAGACCTAGGGATGGAGTCAGGAGCTTGGGTCTGATGCAGAAAGGGATCCAGGGAGGAAGAAAGAAGAAGCAGGAGGATGGGACAGGGCCAGAGTCCCTACCCTTTTGCCACCAATCCCTGGGTCACAGTGCATGGAAGGCAGGACAGTAGGGATCATAGATGCTTACCCTCCGGAGCATGTCCTCGGATTTCTGCAGGTCAAAGTCTTGAGCTGCAAGAAGAAGATGAGCTAAGTGGAAGCACAGGATTAGATCTAGAAAGAGCCATTCCCTAAAAATTCGTGAGTTAATAGCTAAGGTGTCCCCAGCCTTTTCCTGACACCCCAAGAATCCATTGAAAATCCAGAAATAGTTGTTTGTTTTTTGAGACAGGCTCTTGGCTCTGTTGCCCAGGCCAGAGTGCAGTGATGTGATCAAAGCTTACTGTGGCCTCTGGCCCAAGTGATCCTCCTACCCCAGCTTCCCAAGTAGCTGGGATTTCAGGCCCACGCCACCATGCCCGGCTAATTTTTTTAGATTTTTTTTTTTTCTTTTGTAGAGATGGAGATCTTGTTATGTTCCCAAGCTGGTCTTGAACTCCTGGCCTCAAGCAGTCCTTCTGCCTCAGCTTTCCAAAGTGTTGGGATTATAGGCGTGGGCATCTGTGCCTAACCTAGAAATGTTTTCTTTTCTTTTAAAATATTTTTTGTGGCCGGGCGCGGTGGCTCACGCCTATAATCCCAGCACTTTGGGAGGCTGAGGCGGGTGGATCACGAGGTCAAGAGAGCGAGACCATCCTGGTCAACATGGTGAAACCCCATCTCTACTAAAAATACAAAAAAATTAGCTGGGCGTGGTGGAGCACGCCTGTAGTCCCAGCTACTTGGGAGGCAGAGGCAGGAGAATTGCTTGAACCCAGGAGGCGGAGGTTGTGGTGAGCCAAGATCCTGCCATTGCACTCCAGCCTGGGTAACAAGAGCGAAACTCCGTCTCAAAAAAAAAAAAAAGAAAAAAAATATTTTTTGCTACAATTGGCTGTGAACTCTACCACAAGACATGTTTTTTAAAGAGTTAAGGATCTCTAATCCTCTAGAAGACTTTGGAGAGCCCTTGAGTTCAGTTTCCAGTCTTCTTAAAACTTTCTGGAGGCCAGTCTAGCCTGTATTTGATGTCCCTCAGGAAGCAGAGACCCGCTGCCACCTGCACAGTGTTAGGGCTGGTGGGGAGCGTGGGGTTTGGATTCACACAGACTGGGGCTTTAAAGTCTAGTATTGCCCTTTTATTTCCTGTGCAGCCTTGAGCAAGTCACTTATCTTCTCTGAGCCTTAGTTTTTTTAAATCAGTTAAATGAGAACACTATCTTTTTCAGTTATTCAGAGAACAACATGAGATAAAATATATAAAGTGCTTGGCCCAGTACCTGGCTCACAGTAGGTTCTCAATAAACTGTAGCTATCATGATTACCTGTTTTAAAGAAACACATACACTTCCATTGAAAACACGATGCTCTGTTTTAGAAATGCTTTGACTGTTGCTTTCTGAGACCCTTGGCTCACGGAGGACTAATTAGGGGGAGTAATTTGTCCACTCGAGGAGGAATTTGTTCACTCATGGAGCTGAAACAATATGCAGGGTCAGAGATTTTGAAATGGAAGGGATCTGAGACGCCCTCCAGGCCTCCTCTGCTCTGATCATGAACCAGCTCCGGAAATCACTCCTGACCAGGCGTGGTAGCTCACACCTGTAACTCCAGCACTTTGGGATACCGAGGCAGGCAGATCACTTGAGGTCAGAAGTTCGAGACCAGCCTGGGCAACATAGTGAAACCCTGTCTCTATTAAAAATACGAAACTTAGCTGGGCATGGTGGTGCACACCTATAGGCCAGCTACTCGGGAGGCTTAGGCATGGGAATCGCTTGAACCTGGGAGAAGGAGGCTGCAGTGAGCCAAGATCGCACCACTGTACTCTAGCCTAGGCGAAAGGGTAAGACCATGTCTCAAAAACAAAAAACTCCCAATGCAATAGCTCAGCCTTGATTATCTCCCATGATGGGGAGTTCATTACCACAGAAGGCATTATCATTCCATTTCTCAGCAGCTTTGACTGAACCCAAATCTGCCCTCTGATGATTCCAGCCCCGTCCTCAGAGGTCAAACAAATATAAGTAATCCCTTGTCAGTGTGGCAATTCTGCAAATATTTGAAGACAAGCCACCAAGTTCACCTGACCAATCTTTGCTCTAAGCTATATATTTGTTAAAATCATCTTCTGTGCCAATTCTGTCCAAGATAACGTTCTGTGATGATGGAAATGTCCTATACCTGAGCTGCTCATTATGGTAGCCGCTAGCTGCCTGAGGCTACAGAGCAACTGAAACGTGGCAAGTGTGACTTAGGACCTGGAGTTTTAATTTAAGTTAATTGTAATAGTTACATGTGGCTAGAGGGTATCAAACTGAGCAGGGCAGTTCTATATACTTCAGAGATTTAAAGATTTTTTCTGTATAGGTCTTGTGTCTTCTAGAATAAACTGCTGGGTTATTTTATGGGCTTTGTTGCTGTTTTGAATGGTATCTGACTTTTCATTATCTTTTTTTTTTTTGAGGCAGAGTCTTGCTCGGATTCTAGTCAAAGCAAGCTGATTCCAGAGCCTGTGTGTTCTTTACTTTACAGCTCCATTCCCCAAAGTCCCCACTTCTCCCCTGAGACCCTCCTTCCTTCCCTCCCTCTCTACCTCCCCTGACCCCTGCCAGCCTCACCTCGCAGCCAGCGCAGGAGGAAGTAGTCATCAGCATTGGGCACTCTGGGCAGCAGGTCCTGGAGGTTCTCCCGGAACTGAGTGGGGGAGGAAATGATAGTCAGTGGGGCTCTCTTGACCTCAGGAGCCACCAACCCCACCCCCAACCCTTCCCACCTCATCTGCCAGTCAGCCTCACCTGGAGGCCCTGCAGGGCGCTCCCCCAAACGACTTTGCCATCTGAAAATAGGGCACCCTCCAGCCCAACATAGGAAAAAGTGTTGGGTCCTTCTCAAAATGTGGGGGCACCTTACATGCAGGGCTCCCATTCTGCATGTCTAAGGTGGGGCCCTGGCATCCTATTTAAAATTTTTATTTTATTGTTATTATTTTTGAGATAGGGTCTCACTCTGTTGCCCAAGCTGGAGTGTACTTGCGTGATCTTGGCTCACTGAAACCTCTGCCTCCTGGGCTCAATAGATCCTCCCAACTCAGCCTCCCAAGTAGCTGGGACCACAGGCACACACCACAATGCACAGCTAATTTTTATATTTGTTGTAGAGATGGGGTCTTGCCATATTGCCCAGGTTGCTCTTGAACTCCTTGGCTCAAACAATCCACCCGCCTTGGCTGCCCAAAGTGCTGGGATCACAGGCGTGAGCCACTGTGCCCAGCTGACAGCCTTATTTTTCACAAAGATCCCTGGGTGCTTCTGATGCAGGCCAGCTAGATGGTTTTAGGAATGTTGTCCCTGATACTGCATCTTAAGGGTTTAGATTTAGAGGCAAGTTACCAAACCTCTCTGAGCCTCCGTTTCCGTATCTGTGAAATGGGGATAATAATGAACTTGTGCCAATCAAAGGAGTTTGTGCACGTAATGCATTTAGCAGACTTGGCTCCAAGCAGGTGTCAGATAAATGTGAGCGCTCAGCCAGCGTGGACTGCCTGACGCCCTGGACAGTGGAACTTGGTGGAAAAAAAACACAAGCGGAGGTCAACAGACAGGGGCTGAAAGAGAAGCCAGGAATGCCTTATCAGGACTGTGGGGGAGGAAGCACGCCTTTTTCTCCTGACAGAGTTGAAGGATGTCATTAGGAGTTTGCGTCTAAGTCTGAGGCTTGGGTCTGAGAAAGAGAGGAGACCTCACTTCCCTGGGACTAACAGACTAAAGCCAAGGGCTGGGTTTGAAGATGAATCTGTGAATCCAAATTTGGGATTAGAAATGTGAGGCTGGGCACGGCAGCTCCTGTCTGTAATCCAGCACTTTGGGAGGCTGAGGCAGAAGGGTTGCTTGAGCCCATGAATTTAAGACCAGCCTGGGCAGCATAGCGAGACACTTTCTCTACAAAAATACAAAAAGTAGCCGGACATAGTGGCACACACACATAGTCCCAGCTATTCAGGAAGCTAAGGTGGGAGGATCAGTTGAGCCTGGGAGGCAGCGGTCACAGGGAGCTATAATTGCATCACTCCAGTCTGGGCAACAGAGATTCGGTCTCAAAAAAAAAAAAAAAAAAAAAAAAAGAGAGAGAGAAAGAAGAAAGAAAAAGAAAAGAAAAATCAGTTTAATCGACTCCAGTCAGCAATAGCACCTGCTATAATAATCTGAACAGGCCCCTGGGATGGAGGTTCCTGCACCAACAGCTGCAGCCTCTGGGTTCAGGAGGAAGTGTTACTTGGGGGTTGGAGAAGAGTGGTGACCCCTGAGAAGCAATAACTCTGCACCCCTCAGCCCCGTCAGGTTAGTGGGTTTCCTCCTTTGAACTTCAAGGCAGGCCCTGAGGCAGGTGGGGCAAAGATCACATTCCTGCTTTGCAGATGAAACTGAGGCTGAGGGGGTGGAAAATCTTTCCCAGGGACGCAGAAAGGAAGTGTCAAGGTCAGGAAGAGCCACCCTAGGGGGCCATGCCCCCCATGGAATGGGGACAAGTGGAAGAGAAAGCCACTAAGCAGGTGCTGGGAAGGGTGAGGAGTGACTGGGAGAAAACTCATCTTATCATGATGCCACTGGCAGGAAAGCAGTGCACCAGAGGTGCTGAAACTGAACTTGGGAAGGAACTAGAAGAAGATGCTCCTAGACTTGGTTGTCCAGACCTCTGGGACCATGGGCGACCTCTCCCTTCTTCCTACTTTTCTCTTTTCCCCAAATTCAAAAAATAACAAGCATCCACTACTTTTTTTTTTTTTTTTTTTTGAGACGAAGTCTTGCTCTGTTGCCAAGCTGGAGTACAGGTCACTGCAACCTCTACCTTGAGGGTTCAAGCAATTCTCTTGCCTCAGCCTCCCGAGTAGCTGGGACTACAGGCATAGGCTGTCATGCTTGGCTAATTTTTGTGTTTTTTTTAAGTAAACACAAGTTTCATCATGTTGGCCAGGCTGGTCTCGAACTCATGACCTCAAG
Organism: Aotus nancymaae; assembly: GCF_030222135.1. Taxonomy (NCBI): domain Eukaryota; kingdom Metazoa; phylum Chordata; class Mammalia; order Primates; family Aotidae; genus Aotus; species Aotus nancymaae. Next base: position 5,392,394 of record NW_026988491.1, read on the forward strand.
TGACCCACCCGCCTCGGCCTCCCAAAGGGCTGGGATTACAGGCGTGAGCCACCTTGCCCAGCCACATTCACTACTTTTAAATAATGTAAGATATAAGAATAATTTCTTCATATCATTTAAAGCTCTCTGGCGCACGGGCATCTACATCATAGTTCACCTCCAAAGACCAGAAAACCTCCAAAAACAGCTCCCACTAGGAGCACAGTGCCTGGGGCTTCCCAGAGGCCACCACCAGTGGGGAGGGAGAGGGCTCACCAGGAGACCCCCACCTTCCTCACCTGAGGGCCCCTCCTTCACTGGGGACCCCATTATTTCCCCTGAGGGCCCTCTTTCCCCTGGGGACCAGTCTCCTCCCAGGGTTCTCTCTTCTCCCTGGAGGGCCTTTCCGAAGGGCAGGAGCATTGAAACACATCATTTCCCCCATAACTCTTAAGCTGCCTTTCATAGGGCCGAAGTGTGAGCCCCCATCACCTCGCCTGGCTGTGACACCTCCTCTCCCCCAACCTCAAAGTCAGTTTCAAATCCTTGGCTATCAAAAACCACATTGTTGCTGTGATATCTAATTCCTGGACACTCTCTCCTTTCTCCATGGCTGTGACACTTCAGGCACAGCCTGTAGGACTATCTCAAGGTCACCTCCCCAAAAAGACCCCTCCATTTCTCTCTCTCTCTCTCTCTTTTTGAGATGGAGTCCCTATCACCCAGGCTGGAGTGGAATGGCGTGATCGCAGCTCATTGCAACCTCTGCCTCCAAGATTCAAGCGATTCTCCTGCCTCAGCCTCCCGAGTAGCTGGGACTACAGGCGCCTGCCACCACGCCCAGCTATTTTTTGTATTTTTAAAATAGAGACAGGTTACGCCATGTTGCCCCGGCTGGTCTCGAACTCCTGACCTCAGGTGATCCACCTGCCTCAGCCTCCCAAAGTGCTGGGATTACAGGCGTGAGCGCCTGGCCGCCTCCATCTCTTTTTAATAATAATAATAATAATAATAAAGGCCGGGCACAGCGGCTCACGCCTGTAATCCCAGCACTTTGGGAGGCCGAGGCAGGCAGATCAGGAGGTCAGGAGATCAAGACCATCCTGGCCAACATGGTGAACTCCCGTCTCTACTAAACTACAAAAAATTAGCCGGGCGTTGGTGGTGTGCGCCTGTAGTCCCAGCTACTCGGGAGGGCGAGGCAGGGGAATCGCTTGAACCCGGGAGGCGGAGATTGCAGTGAGCCGAGATAGCACAGCCTGGTGACAGAGTAAGACTCCGTCAAAAAAAATTATAAATAAATAAAAATTAAAGATAGGGAAGCTTGGGCCCTGAGGACAAATCGCAAAGAGAAACCAAACAAACAAATGTTGCAATCTGGGCATGAAATCTAGGAGTCTGTCTACCCAAGGCTGCCCCCGCAGCCGGATGGCAGCACCACCCCCTCCCCCACAACCGGGGAACAAGGGCCAGGGCCGGGTGATGGGGAGCAGGCAAGGTCAGAAGACTGGATTCGGCCCCAAGTCCCTCAGAGATGGACTCTTGTCCCGCGTGCTGCACCTAGCGGCCTCAGCAATCTCGCGCCGGACGGGAGAGCAGCCAACAGAGACGCTCTCTCCAGGCTCGTTGTTCCCGTCCGTACAATGGGGGCTCCAGCCGGGTTCCGCAGCGCCAGGCTGCTCAGGGCCCCTCCCCAATCCTCCCAGCCCGCTACGCGCCTCACCCTGGACAGCGCCTCCTGCTGCTGGGGGCTCAGGTCCCCGACTCGGCCGCTCATGGTGCCTGCGGGCGCAGAAGGGCGCGGGGGGCAGGTCCTCCGGGCCGTCGCCTGGCCTCGTGGCCGCCGCCGCCGCCTGGTTTTGCCTGCAGTGCCAGATGTTGGTCCCGCCCCGACGGGAGAGAGAGGCGCTGGGCCTGCCCCGCCCCGCCCCGCCCAGTTATCTCCTCCCCTCGAGGATTTTTGCTTAGGTCACCAAGGGCACCCTACCTGGGACAGGGAGGTGACCCGCCCAGAGAGGGGTCTGGAGCACAGCCTCGAGTCTGGGGCAGCTGGAGGCACCCCACCTCCAAGTCTCCTCACTGCCGGGGCTCCTACCTGTTCGCAGGTGGCAGGAAAGGGAACTCGCCCCTTCCCAGCAAAATAGAAGAAATAAAAACAAACAAACAAACAAACAAACAACAAACAACTTTTCTTATTTTTAATAAAATAGAGATGGGGTTTTGCTATGCTGACCAGGCTGGTCTGGAACTCCTGGCCTCAAGCAATCCTCCCTCCTCTGCCTCCCAAAGTGCTGGGATTAGGGATATCAACCACCACACCAGGCCAAAGTGCTCAACCCTCTAGGAGCCCCAGGGCTTTTGTCTAAGGACCCCTAAGCTCCTTCCCCTGGCCTTGAGCACAGCCTGGGACCTGTCTGCTCACTGACGGATAGGACAGCTTTATGTGCAAAATGGTTCCTGCCCTCAAGACGGTTGGAAGGATAAGAGGACACACCCTGGGTCAGCAGAATGCCTGGTGTTGCCTACTCAGTAAGTGCTGGCTGTTAGGAATCTATTTCATAATGTTGTTATTACTGAGGCTGTCACCAGAGCTGGGAGCTGTAGGGGTGGAGATCCTGAGATGACCCAGGTGTGGAGCTCCTGGGTGAGAGCCACAGTCCGAAGGCAGAGGAATGTGAGGTGGCAGCCGAGGACTGACAGAAGCCCTGGGAGGAATGACAGAGCGGACGGAGAGCCAAGAGGTCACTCTGGCTGACACAAGAGAGCCAAGTGGAGATCACCAGGAAAAGCAGGAAAAAAAGTTCAGCTGGGTGCGGTGGCTCATGCCTGTAATCCTGGCACCTGGCACTTTGGGAGGCCGAGGCAGGTGGATCACTTGAGGTCAGGAGTTCGAGACCATCCTGGCCAACATGGTGAAACCCTGTCTCTACTAAAAATACAAAAATTAGCTGGGCATGGTGGTCTGTGCCTGTAGTCCCAACTACTTGGGAGACTGAGGCACAAGAATCACTTGAACCTGGGAGGTTGAGGCTGCAATGAGCCAAGATCCTGCCACTGCACTCCAGTCTGGACAACAGAGCCAGATTCTGTCTCAAAAAAAAAAAAAAAAAAAAAAACAACAGAAGTTGGCTGGATGTGAATTTTCAAGAGAGGAGTAGAGGGGACATGACCTTGACCTCATGGGCTCAAGTGATCCTCCCACCTCAGCCTCTGAAGTAGCTGGACTACAGTGTCACCCCACCACACCTGGCTAATTTTTTTTTTTTTTAAATAGACATATTGTTTCACCATGTTAGCCAGGCTGGTCTCAAACTCCTGAACTCAAGCCATTCCATCTGCCTCAGCCTCCCAAATTGCTGGGATTACAGGTGTGTGCCACTGCTCCTAGCCTCATTAATTAATTTTATATAAATGATTACATATTGAAATGATATTTTTGAATATATTGGGATGATAAAATATGTTATTAAAAGTACTTTCACTTGTTTGTTTTGACTTTTTAATAGTTTTTATTATTTTATTTTTTATTTTATTTTTGAGATGGAGTTTCGCTCTTGTTGCCCAGGCTGGAGTACAATGGTGCGATCTCAGCTCATCACAACCTCCTCCTCCCAGGTTCAAGTGATTCTCCTGCCTTAGCCTCCCAAGTAGCTGGGATTACAGGCATGCGCCACCGCGCCTGGCTAATTTTGTATTTTAGTAAAGACAGGGTTTCTCCATGTTGTTCAGGCTGGTCTTGAACTCCTGACCGCAGGTGATCCGCCCGCCTCAGCTTTACAAAGTGCTGGGATCACAGGCATGAGCCACTGCACCTGCGGTGGCACGATCTCTGCTCACTTCAACCTCTGCCCCACTGGCTCAAGCAATGCTCCTGCCTCAGCCTTCCCAGTAGCTGGGACCACAGGTGTGCGTCACCACAGCTGGCTAATTTTTGTATTTTTTTGTAGAAAAATACAAAACATGGTTTTGCCATGTTGCCCAGGCTGGTCTCAAATTCCTGAGTTCAAGCGATCCTCCCACCTCGGCCTCCGAAAGTGCTGGGATTGCAGGCATTAGCTACCGTGTCCAACTTATATGTCTTAAATTCACATCAAAGCTGGGCAGAAAGTGTAGAGTTCCCACATATCTGCTGTCCCCACACATACACAATCTCTGGTTCCAGAGAGGTCCATTTGCTGCAATTGATGAACCTACACTGACACGCTGATATCACCCAAAGTTCTTAGTTTACATTAGGGCTCACTCTTGGTGTTGGATATTCTCTGGGTTTTGACAAATCTATAATGACATATGTCCACCATTGTGGTATCACGCAGAATAGTTTCACTGCCCTAAAAATCCCCTGTGCCCCTACCTATCCCTTTTACTTAAAAAAAAAAAAAAAAAATGTAGCCACTGGGGCTGGGAGTGGTGCCTCACATCTGTAATCCCAGCGCTTTGGGAGGCCAAGGCAGGAGGATCACCGGAGGTCAGGAGTTTGAGACCAGCCTTGCCAACATGGTTAAGCCCGTCTCTACTAAAAATACAAAAATTAGCTGGATGTGGTGGTGCTCGTCTGTAATCCCAGCTACTCGGGAGGCTGAGGTAGGAGAATCGCTTGCAGTGTGCTGAGATTGCACCGTTGCACTCCAGCCTGGGAGACAGAGCGAGACTCCATCTCAAAAAAAAAAGTAGCCACTGGAAAGATTTAAAGTTACATATATGGGCCGGGCATGGTGGCTCACACCTGTAATCCCAGTACTTTGAGAGGGTGAGGTGAGCAGATTGCTTGAGCCCAGGAGTTTGAGACCAGCCTCAGTAACATGGTGAAACCCCGTCTCTACTAAAAATAGAAAAATTAGCCAGGCATGATGGCGTGTGCATGTAATTCCAGTTACTTGGGAGGCTGAGACAGGAGAATCACTTGACCCTGGGAGGTGGAGTTTGCAGTGAGCTGAGATCGCACCACTGCACTCCAGCCTGGGTGACAGAGAGAGATTCGGTCTTAAAAATAAATAAATAAATAAAATAAAATTACATGTATGGATCACATTTGTGACTTGCATTATATTTAATTTGAACATCGTTTGCCCTAGAGAGATTTAAAATATATTTTTAGAAAAAGAAAGTAAATCATAAAAAATGCTAAAAGAAAGTAAAAGTGACCCCACATCTCTGGAAGCGCATGGTCTGTGTTTGAAAGCAATGACATAATCACAAAGGGAAAATGAATTGATTTGGCTACAAAATACAAGAATGTATTTAACAAGAAACAGAATTAAGACATTCGGCAGGGCTGGGTGTGGTGGCTCACACTTGTAATTTCCAGCACTTTGGGAGGGTGAGGCAGGCGGATCATGAGGTCAGGAGTTTGAGACCATCCTGGTCAACATGGTGAAACCCCGTTTCTACTAAAAATACAAAAAATTAGCTGGGCATGGTGGCGCGTGCCTGTAATCCCAGCTACTCAGGAGGCTGAGGCAGGAGAATTGCCTGAACCCAGGAGGTGGAGGTTGCGGTGAGCCGAGATCGCGCCATTGCACTCCAGCCTGGGTAACAAGAGCGAAACTCCGTCTCAAAAAAAAAAAAAAATACAAAAAAGTACAAAAACTACCCAGGGGTGGTGACGTGTGCCTGTAATCCCAGCCGCTCAGGAGGTGGAGGCAGGAGAATCACTTGAACCCGAGAGGCAGAGGTGGTAGTGAGCTGAGATTGCACCAGTGCACCCCAGCCTGGGAGACAAAACTAGACTCCATCTCAGAAAAAAAAAAAAAAAAAAGGCATATGTCAGTATTTGCTGATGGAAATTTGGGAAAAATAAAATGTACAAAAATTCAAGTTGATAAGAAAAATAGGAAGGCACTAAGAAATAAATGGGCAAATGATTCAAAGCACCAATTCTTAGAAATGAAAATGCTCAGTGTGTATTTATCAAGTGGATGAATGCCCAGTCTCCAGAGTCATTAACGAAATGTGTATTCAAGTAATGAGATGCATTTTTTCTCTGAAAAATCATCAAACACTCACACACACACACACACACACACACACACACACACACAAAATCCTTTAAGAAAATGATAATAGCCTGGGCATAGTGGCTAATGCTTGTGATCCCAGTACTTTGGGAGGCTGAGGTGGGAGGATCTCTTGAGGCTAGGAGTTCGAGACCAGTCTCGGTAACATAGTGGGACCTCGTCTCTACAAAAATTAAAAAATTAGCCAGGCACAGTGGCATGCTTTTATAGTCCCAGCTACTTGGGAGGCTGAGGAGGGAGGATCACGTGAGTCCAGGAGTTCAAAACCAGCCTGGGCAACAAAGTGAGACCCCATCTCTCCAAAAAATCAGAATATTAGCTAGGTGTGGTGGCACATACCTGTGGTCCCAGCTACACCAGGGGCTGAGGCAGGAGGTTTGCTTGAGCCTGGGAGATTGAGGCTAAAGCGAGCCAGGTTTATGACACCACACTCCGGCTTTGGCAACAGAGAGAGACCTTGTCTCAAAAAGAAAATCTATTTTAAATAAATTTGCTCCAACTTTTCCCAGTTTCTGAGGAGTGGAAAAAGTCATAGTTTGAAATACCAGAGGTAACAAATTACCTCCCAAGAGAAATTTTTATTTAACTAGCACTTACAGGTACTTTCTACTTACCCGGTTATCTCTAAGGGTTTGTAAATATTATTATAGCTCAGGGCTGACCAGTGGAAAAATAATACAAGCCACACAGACAACTTCAAATCCTCTAGAGCTGTGTAAAAATTCATTCTAAGCAGGCAGTGGTGACTTGCACTTGTAATCTCAGTTGCTTGGGAGACTAAGGTGGGAGGATCACTTGAGGCCAGGAGTTCAAGACCAGCCTAGACAACAAAGCAAGACCTTGTCTCTAAAAAACATTTTTTAAAAAATTAGCCAGAAAAAATTTACCAGATGTGGTGACTCGCACCTGTGGTCCCAGCTACCTGGGAGGCTGAGGTGGGAGGATTGCTTGAGCCCAAGAGTTTAAGGCTGCGGTGAGCTATGATCACATCAATGCACTCCAGCCTCAGCAACAGAGCGAGAATCCATCTTAAAACAAAAAATTTATTTTAATAATATATCAGGCCCGGCACAGTGGCTCACGGCGATAATCCCAGCGCTTTGGGAGGCCAAGGCGGGGGCGGGGGGATCACCTGAAGTCAGGAGTTCAAGACCAGCCTGGCCAACAAAGTGAAACTCAGTCTCTACAAAAATACAAAAGTTAGCTGGGCATGATGGTGGGTGCCTGTAATCTCAGCATCTTGGGAGACTGAGGCAGGAGAATTGCATGAACCCAGGATGCAGAGGTTCCAGTGAGCTGAGATCACTCCATTGCATTCTAGCCTGGGGAACAGAGAAAGACTCTGTCTCAAAAATAACAACAAAAAATATATCCAAAATATTATCATTTTAACCTGATCAATATGTTAATTATCTCATTAATAATTAATAGTATGTTGCATTCTTTTTTTGTACTAAGTCTGAAATCCTATGTGTATTTAATACAGCACATTTCAATTGTAACTAGCCACATTTTGAGTGAGTGTTCAATAAGCCACATATGTCTCCCACTAAATTCATGTTGAAGTCCTATTCCCTGGTACTTTAGAACATGACTTTACTTGGAAACAGGTCATTGCAGATGTAATTATGATCATACAGGAGTAGCATGGGCCCCTAGCCCAGTATGTCCTTATAAATGGTGGCATTTGGATGCAGATGGGGAGACACGCACATAGGGAGAACATCACATGAGACGAAAACCGAGATTGTGGTGTGATGCATCTATAAGACAAGTCAGGGGCACGACAGATTGCTGGCCAACCATCAGAAGCTAGGGGAGAGATGTGGAACAGAACCTTCCTCACAGTCCTTAGCAGGAAACAACCTTGCTGACACCTTGATCTGGGACTTCCAGCTTCCAGAATTCTGAGAATAAAATTCTGTTGTTCAAGCCACTCAGCACGGTCCCTGTGTTACAGGAGTCCTAGTGCACTCATAGGATGAGTGGTTGCCATAGAGGACCGCACAGCGTTAGTGCATTTAACCCTCCTGACTGCGCTGTGCAGTCGGTACTTTACCCCCTTTACGGGCTGGGAAACTGAAGCTCGAAGAGCCTCCTGAGGCCTCATATCCAGCAAGCAGCAAAGCCAGGACTGGAGCCCTGGCGCTCATCACTATGCCGTGTCCTTCTGCCGGCTGAGTTCCCCTGGTTGTAGGTCACTCTCATGTCCCGCTCTCTCCAACACAGGGCAGACATCCTCCCCTGAGCCTGCAGCACACAGATGCTTCCTTCAAACTTCAGCTGTTCCGGGCATGGGGAACTTTAGTTCTAGCCATCTGGGTGCCAGTTGTTTGGGGGTGCCCTTCTCCTCCGGCCTTCCGGAATGTGGCTCATGACCACAGTCCCTCCTGATCCATGAGCTGTTTGAGCTTTTAACCAGGAGGTCTGGGGAGACCCATGAGCTGAGAAGCTCGACTATGATGATGGCGCTGTTATGGTATGCAACCTGCATCCCACATCTTAATGCCCACACACTGTGATGCCTCTCTCTCCCACCTTCCTGGTGTTTCTAAAGTTTCTGGGATTGTTCATCAGCCGCAGGCCCCCTGCTGACAGCCCTCATTAAAGCTGGTGACCTGCCAGCTGGAGAGAACGCTGTGGGGTGAATGACATGCATTGTGGGAAGTGACACGGGGCTTTGCCCCTGCATCAAAGCTGCATCAGCCTCTCCCTGAGGATGTCTTGACCAGACAGATGCCACGGGACGCTCCTCCAAATATGTAGGACTTGGCTTGAGTGACTCTGGGGAGAAGGCCGGGAAGAAGCTGCCTGACACAGGTGCCCGGGGCAGGGCAGCCTCACACCTGGGCCTGACTGGGAGGTGGAGACGAGGCTCTCAGGCCTAATCAAAGGAGTTTTCTTGGCTCCCCTCACCAATCCAGGGTGACTTCAGGGAAAGGAGGGGCCTGGTGTGGCCATGCCCTCCCTAACTCCCCAAGGAAGGGAGATGGCCACTAGGGCCTGGGAGAGAGAGGGAGGGGGAAGGGGAATCTAACCAGCTGCTTTAAGGTCCTGGGACCAGGGAAAAAGGTGGGTTAGGGTTCAGGGGCCCTCGGGCCACACTTAGACTTCTTTCTTTCCCTACGAAAGCCAGGAGGAGGCCGGTCGCGGTGGCTCATGCCAGTAATCACAGCACTTTGGGAGGCCGAGGTGGGTGGATCACCTGAGGTCAAGATGTCAGGCAGAGGTTGCAGTGAGCTGAGATTGCGCCACTGCACTCCTGCCTGGGCGATAAGAGTGAAACTCCGTCTAAAAAAAAAAGCCAGGAGGAGGTGGGTGCAGTGGCTTATGCCTATAGTCCCAGCACCTTGGGAGGCCAAGGCGGGAGGATTGCTTGAGGCCAGAAGTTTGAGACCACCTTGGGCAACACAGTGAGACTACATCTCTTCAAAAAGGAAAAAAAATTAGTCAATAGGATAGCAAGCACCTATAGTCCCAGCTACTTGGGGGATCTGAGGTGAGAGGCTCACTCGAGCCCAGGAGTTTGAGGCTGCAGCGAGCTATGACTGTGCCACTTAACTCCAGCCTGGGCAACAGAGCAAGACCCTGTCCAAAAACAAAGGCTGGGTGCGCTGACTCACGCCTGTAATCCCAGCACTTTGGAAGGCCGAGGCGGGTGGATCACCTGAGGTCAGGAGTTTGAGACCAGCCTGGCCAACATGTCGAAACCCTGTCTCTGTTAAAAATACAAAAAATTAGTCGGGCATGGTGGTGGGTGCCTGTAATCCCAGCTACTTGGGAGGCTGAGGCAGGAGAATCGCTTGAACCCAGGAGGCAGAGGTTGCAGTGAGCTGAGACCACGCCATTGCACTCCAGCTTGGGCAACAAGAACAAAACTTCATCCCAAAAAATAAAAAGAAAAAGCCAGCAAGTCCCTGGCCTTTCCCAAGCCACAGGGCACCAGGTCAGGAGTATATGGGGCCATTCAATCTCCCCCTGATGCTTTCCTCTACCACAGGGCCTTTGGACACACTGTTCCCTCTCCACACACTGCCCAGTTAATGCCTCCTCATGTCCTCAGACCTCTTGGCTAAAAGCTCAAACAGAACCCTTCTCTTCTTTTTCATAGTATGATTTTCATTAGGCATTGCTTGTGGTGAGTTTGACTCACCCCCTTAACTCTCACCACATCTGCCACGCTCACCGTGGTACCCATGGCCCTACTTTACAGGTGCAGAGACTGAGCTCTGAGGCTGGTAACAGCCTGAGCCAGGATTTGAAACCTTATCCATCTGTACCCAAGGCCTCTTGCCCTTAACCACCACACTATCCTGGCTCCCTGAAGATAGTGTGTTCCAGGAGAGGGCTAAGCAACAGCACTGCACTGGGGGCTCCTGGAAGGTCTCCTAGAGGAGATGGCATTTCGGCTGGGCCTCTAAGGTAGAAATGGGAGGAGGACATTCTGGGTAGAGGTGACCACCCAAAGAAACTCACAGAGGTCAGAGAGAGGAGAAATGTCATGAAGGCAGCGTACTTAAAAAGATTGAGGGTAGGCTGGGCACAGTGGCTCATGCCTATAATCCCAGTACTTTGGGAGGCCAAGGTGGGCAGATCATGAGGTCAGGAGATCGAGACCATCCTGGCCAACATAGTGAAACCCCATCTCTGCTAAAAATACAAAAATTAGCTGTGCGTGGTGGCATGTGCCTCTAATCCTAGCTACTTGGGAGACTGAGGCAGGAGAATTGCTTGAACCAGGGAGTTGGAGGTTGCAGTGAGCCAAGATCACACCACTGCACTCTAGCCTGGTGATAGAGCAAGACTCCGTCTCCAAAAAAAAAAATTGAGGGTAGGTCACCAAGGAACTTTGGGCCATCCCCTCTCAGTGGTGGGGAGCCATGGAAAGTTTGAAAGGAAGAGACCGATGTGATGCCTCCTGTGCCTGGAAGATAACCCTGAGCCTGATCTGAAGAATGACCTGGGAATAGCAGAACTTCAGAGCAGGGAAACTGGTCTGATAGCTGTGGCAAAGATTCATGGTGGGTGTGAGAGTGGACCTTGTAGGAGCAAGCCGTGGGCAGGGAGAGGTCAGCGCCTTACCTTTGCTCCACACCAGATCTCTGTCAGCAAGCTCACGCAGGGAGTATTAAGGGCTGGGTATTGCTTGGCGCCTGGTCTGTGGACATTATGTTCTACCTGTAAATTACAAAGTCATTACAGCTGATTGTTTTGAGAATTTCAAATAACTTTGATGCAGGGCAGGCAAGCTCTAAAGTGGGGCTTAGCCTTTGAGGGTTCTTGACTTTGCCCAGGAACTAATTCAAGGGCAAGCTGGAGGTAGAAGAAAACAGCTTTATTGAAGAGGCAGTGTTGCAGCTCTGTGACTGCCCCTGCAGAGTGGAGCTACCCCGTAGGCAGGGAGTAGCAGCTCAGGGCAGTTTTGCAGTCACATTTATACCCACTTTTAATAACATGAAGATCAAGGGGTGGTTTATGCAAAAATTTCTAGGGAAGGGGTAGTAACTTTTGGGTCATGGAGTCATTGCCATGGAAAGGGGCAGTAACTCCCAAGTGTTATTATGGCAATGGTGAACTCATGTGACACACTGGTGGTCACGTCTAATGGAAAGCTGCTTCCACCCCGGCCCTGTTTTAGCTTGTCCTCAATTTGGTCCAGTGTCCAAGCCCTGCCCCTGAAGTTGAATCCTGCCTCCTGCCTCATCTTGAACAGCAATAATGCAGAAATCCAATGGTCCCCAAAATTAGTACTACACTTATATTTAAATCTATTCCTAAACATCCCACCTGAAATTAATCTGTGGATTGATTCTTTCTGTTCTTGCTTTTATATCTTCCTAGAGTGTAGTCACATGGTTACAGCATAGGGTTACAGTTGCACACTTTGACATCTTCTTTGAGTTTCAAAATTAGCACTTTACTATTTTGATGGAGTTGTTATCTGAATAGGCCCAAATGAAACCATAAAATTGTCATTAGACATTTCTTGGTGTTACGACTCCAAGTTATTAACCAATTAATTCTACATTGCAGGGGACATGGAGCCTTGAAGCAGATTGCCGAGACCACATTACTGCACTCCAGCCTGGGCAACAGAGTAAGGAAAGAAAAAAAAAAAAAAGGCCAGGCGTGATGGCTCACACCTGTAATCCCAGCAAGTTGAGAGGCTGAGGTGGGCAGATCATGAGGTCAGGAGATTGAGACCATCCTGGCTAACACAGTAAAACACCATCTCTACTAAAAATACAAAAAATTAGCTGAGTATGGTGGCATGAGCATGTTGTCCCAGCTACTCAGGAGGCTGAGGCAGGAGAATAGTTTGAACCTGGTAGGCAGTGGTTGCAGTGAGTTGAGATCACACCACTGCAGCCTGGGCAACAGATAGAGACTCTGCCTCAAAAAAAAAAAAAAAAGAAAGAAAGAAAGAAAGAAAGAAAGACAAAAAGAGCCTAGTACCCTGGAGTTCCTGTGTCTTCCCACCCTGGTCACCCTGTTGGGACAGTATCAGGACACAGACCCTAAGAGGCTCAGCCTGCTCCTTTTGACAGAATGCACTCAGTGACAGGGTACAGAAAGACGGGAAGGAAGGGGCCCTCGGAGGGCAAGGTTAATCTCAGGAGTGAGGCAGAGGGGAGGCGGGATGAAGGGCTGGATGGAAAACACTTGAGGAGGCAGGAGCCGTAGGGTGATCCTCCCAGTCCCAGGAGAGCCACACCAGTCTCCCCCGTCCTTGGAAAGGGGACTAGGAGCTCCCTGAAGCCTGAACTGTGGGAGGCTCAGCCACAAAGGTCTGCTATGGTGGTTAGGCTGGCCCAGGAAACTGCTGCCTGCTGAGTACCGGCTGTGGGACATGAGGGTCCGGCTCTCAGTGGCGTCCTTGGCACCCAGCCTGAGGCCAAGGCCCAAGTGGCTGTGGATCAGACAGGAGGCCCTGGGGGGTGTGGTGCAGAAGACGAATCCCTTAGCAGAGCGTCCTGCAATTCATCAGAGCCTCATGCTCAGCCGAGCCACAGGAATTTGACATCTCTCATTCATTCATTCACTCATTCATTAATTCATTCATGATGCAATAGCTACTCCATGCTGTGCACCAGCGCAGAGCTTGAGGTTGTTAGTGGAGAACTCTAGGTGGTAAATGTCAGGAGGCCCTGTGTGTACTACCAAGGCTTCATCTAGCGAGAGGCTTTTCAGGCCAGCAGCCCACCTAGCTCCTGATCAAGGGCCTATCTGTTCTTCCAGAGCAGAGACCCAGGCCTCCCCCTCCCTTTAGTGGGGGCTGCCACTAAGCTGGAGTATGCACAAGGGGCTGCCTGCCCAGCTGCTAGAGTCATCATCACCATGGCCAAGGTCGTGCCCACCCATGGAGTGTGTATACTGAGAGCTGAAGACGGTTTACCTGATGTCCAGGGCCCACGTGGGCAGCTGCTGTCTGTGTCACCGCTCCACAGTGCTTATTGAACTTCCATGGATACCACGCCATGGATTCAGTATCACGCCAGTGATTCTTCCACATGCGCACACCATTCAAAGGGAAGCGCCTGGCTGGGCGTGGACTACTGTGGGAGACCGAGGCGGGAGCATCATTTGAGGCCACGAGTTAGAAACCAGCCTGGGCAACAGAGTGAGACCCTGTCTCTACAAAAATTTAAAAAATTTACTGGGGCTGGGAGCAGTGGCTCTTGTCTATAATCCCAGCACCTTGGGAGGCTGAGGCAGGCAGATCACGAGGTCAGGAGTTTGAGACCAGGCTGGCCTACGTGGTGAAACCTTGTCTCTACTAAAAATAGAAAAATTAGCCGGGTGTGGTGGCGCGTGCTTGCAGTCTGAGTTACTCAGGAGGCTGAGGCAGGAGAATCACTTGAAACCGGGAGGCAGAGGGTGCAGTGAGCCAAGATGGCATCATTGCACTCCAGCCTGGGTGACAGACAGAGAAAGATTCCATCTCAAAAAAAATAAAAAATTAACTGGACATGGTTGTGTGCGTCTGTAGTCCCAGCTAGTTGGTAAGCTGAGGTGGGAGGATTGCTTGAGCCCAGGAGTTTGAGGCTGCAGTGAGCTATGATCATGCTACTGCACTCCAGCCTGGGTGACAGAACGAGGCCCTGTTTCTAAAAAATTAAAATTAAAAAAAGGAAGAGTCTATGGAAAGTCATATAACTTCACAAGCTAATGGCAGTGGAAGCCGGTAGATATGGAACCAGCAGAGGCTACACAAAGGCCACAGAGACACATGCCCTGAATCTGGAGCCCTGAATCCAGACGAGGGGTCTCTGCAGGGTGAGGGGAGCCAGCCTCACATAACCTGGAAACAGCAGGCACCCTTGGAACTATCCAGAAACAGGGCAGGTGGGAAGGCTGAATTCTGGGGCAGGCATAAGGGAGTCTCTGAGGCTACATGCAAGAGACCAGGGGCAGGGCTGGCCCACACTGCTGGTGGAGCTGGCAGCCAGATGGGAGGAGATCAGGGAGGGCATCGGGCCCAGAGTGCACCTTGAGGTCAGAACTGGGGGCACCTCAGCGGGGCCTGGAGGGCAGCCAGGGCAAGCACAGGAAGGTGAGAGCAAGATGCATGGAGGAAGCTTGTGGGACAGGGCAGCATGGCTCCCTGGTGGGCTCCAACACAGTTATCAGCTCCCAATAGAGGCTGCCATCCCCCAGAGGCTTGCTGGTGCCTGTGGAATCTCCTTTATCCTTACAGCAACCACTGTATGAGGCAGGTACTCTCTCACCCATTTGCCAGGAGGAAACAGAGGCTTAGAGAGGTCCGATCACCAGCCAAAACCACACAGTGAGTCCCAGAAACAGCCCTGGAACAACGGCCTGTCTCATCTCACACACCAGGCCCTTTTCTATCTTTCCTTTACCCTTCCCTTCCCTTCCCCTTCCCTTCTCCTTCCCTTCCCTTCTTCTCCCCTTCCCCTTCCCTTCCCCTTCTATTTCTTTCCCCTTTCTCTTTCTCTTTCTTTCTTTCTTTTCCTTCCTTCTTTCCTCCCTCCCTCCCTCCCTCCCTTCCTTCCTCCCTCCCTTCCTTCCTCCCTTCCTTCCTTCCTTTCTCCCCTTCCCTTCCCTCCCCTTTCATTCTCATCCCTTCCCTTCCCTGCCCTTGCTTTCCCTCCCCTCGACTCTCCTCCCCTCCCACTCCTCTCCTCTCCTCTCATTTCCTTCTTTCTTTCTTTCCTTTCCTTCCTTTTTTCTTCCCTTCCCTTTCCTTTTTCTTTTCTTCTACAGAGACAGTGAACTCCTGGGCCCCAGTGATTTTCCCGCCTCAGCCTCCCAAAGAACTGGAATTACAGGTGTGAGATTCACCACACCCAGCTGACCATGCCTTTTTTGTGTTCATGAAAAGATGCTCAGCATCACTAGTCATTGAAGCAATGTAAATTAAAACCACATTAACCACAGACCTATTCGAATTATTAATATCAGAATAACTGACAGCACCAGACAAGGATGGGAAGCAACTGGAATGCTCACATGCTGCTTGTGGGAAAATGGTGCAACCTCTGTGCAAAACAGCTTGTCAGTTTCCCATGACATTAAACGTACCCTTCCCATAGCTCCCAGAGGGACTCTACTCCTGGGTATTGATACCCTAGAGAAGTGATCACAAAAAATCTGTACATGAATGCTGATAAAAGCTTTATTCATCATCACCCCTACACTGGAAGCAACTCAAAAAGCCTTTAACAAGGGAAGGGATAAACAGTGTGGTCCATCCATACAGCGGTATATTACTCAGTAACTAAAAGCAACTAAATATTAACACATGCAACAAAGTGAATGAATCTCAGAGGCATTGTACCAACTAAATAAAGCAAGAATCAAAGGGCTAGATATTGCACGATTCTATTTATATAGAATTCTGGAAAAAATCAGAAGTGTAGGGACGAACAGATCAGTGGCTGCTGGGGGAGGGGCTGGGGGAGAGCAAGTGCTGCTGAATGGCCGTATTTCCATTTTTGGACAGGATTCCTGCAAAGTAGGCAATTAGGGAAGTACTTTGGCTGTCACCTGGGGCTGCCACATTGAGAACAAGCTGGGACAACATATGAGTGACAGGATTCTTAGAAAGAATCTCAGCTGATGGCATAGCCAGATCCAAAGAGGCCTGATCGCAGGACAAGGTTCTAGTAGGACTGTGGGCTGACCTCGTGTGAGGCTCAGTCTGACATCTTTCTTTTTTTTTTTTGAGACAGGGTCTTGCTTTGTTGCCCAGGCTGGAGTGCAGTGGTGCGATCTCAACTCACTGCAACCTCTGCCTCCTGGGTCCCAGAGATTCTCCCACCTCAGCCTCCCAAGTAGCTTCAGGCACTTGCCACCACACCCGGCTAATTTTTGTATGTTTTTAGGGACAGGATTTTGCCATGTTGCCCAGGTTGGTCTCGAACTCCTGGCCTCAAGCAATCCACGTGCCTCAGCCTCCCAAAGTGCTAAGGTGTAAGCCACTGCTCCCGGCCAATCTGAAATCTTAATCAGGAGATTGGATGAAGATCCAGAGCTCAAGCAGATTCTCAGGTGCCGTAACAGTGGGAGGAAACGGGTATGCGGAAGACGGAATGGAGAGTTTAAAATTCTTTCTAGACGGGAAACTGAGCTTGGAGTTCCATTTGGAGCAGCATTGCCGGCTGCCTGCAGGGAACTGTTTGAGCCGTGTCTTCTATTTTCTGCATGCTTTAACATCTGAGGTTTTGCTGATCCTGGAGGGCCTGGCTCTCCTAGAGATATAGCAACTTGCCCACAAATGCACTTTTGGAATGCAAACCAACTGATATAAACCATCTTCCAACCACCTCCTTTATCAGACTCTCACAATCCAGGCCACTAGCCACCTGCTGTAATCACCCCAGGGCAAGATACCAGCAGCTAGTGACAGCCCCTATTCCACGGAGCCCACTGAAATTATTCAAACTAGGAAATTTTAATTAAGCTTGCTTACCCTGCCTCACCAGTTCCTTCCTGCAGGAACCATTATAAAAGGAAAGTCACTTTGCCTGGAGTTTTTCCCTCTCATCTGGGTCATCTTCGGTCCTGATGCCTTCCTGGGAACTCCTCCTCCTCCCCGCATGGCACACTGTCCCTTCCTCTTGGGAACTGTAAGTAATAAACTATCTTTTCATGGTAATTATTTCCTGATCTGTCAGCTATACTAGATTTCAAATTTTCTATTAATGCTATTTTATTTTATTTTATTTTTTTGAGACAATCTCACTCTGTCGCCCAGGCTGGAGTGCAGTGGAATGATCCTGGCTTACTGCAACCTCCACCTCTCAAGTTCAAGCAATTCTTCAGCCTCCCGAGTAGCTGGGGTTACAAGCATGCACCACCATGCCTGGCTAAAGGGGGAAAGAGGGAGGGAGGGGAAGCCAGGAGCCTGCAGGACCCCATACTCCCAGGCAGTCTCCCATCCAAGTACTAACTAGGCTTGACCTGCTTAGCTTCCGAGATCAGACAAGATCCAGCGTGTTCAGGGTGGTACTGCCGTAGACCAAGTGCTCTGTTTTAAACCTTACAGCAAAGAGTAACCTGAAATCACCTGATGTTAACCAATCAGTTATCTTTCTATGGTTCTATCTCCCTGTCCTTGACTTACCAGAAAAGAATTGTAGCTTTGAAATGATAGATCTGCTTTTTGTTTTGTTTCTGCTTTCTTCAGCCCCTTTTCTGTCTATAAAGCCAAACTACTCTGCTCGACTCTTTGGAACACTTATTCTATCTCATAATATGAAATGTTGTCTGATTCTAGAATTGCAATAGAGATAATTGAGATCTTCAATCCAAATTTGTTGCAACTTTGTCTTTGACAGTTCCCTCCCACGCTGAGCAGGGCCGAGCTGTGTACCTGATACATTGCCATAGAAATGATGAAATTTGGCCGGGCGAGGTGGCTCGTGCCTATAATCCCAGCACTTTGGGAGGCTGAGATGGGTAGATCACCTGAGGTCAGGAGTTTGGGACCAGACTGGCCAACATGACAAAACCTCGTCTCTACTAAAAATATAAACATTAGCTGGGTCTGGTGGCACATGAATCCCAGCTACTTCCAGCTATTCGGGAGGCTGAGGCAGGAGAATCACTTGAACCTTGGAGACGAAGGTTGCAGTGAGCTGAGATCATGCCATTGCACTCCAGCCTGGGTGACAGAGTGGGACTCCATCTCAAAAAAAAAAAAAAAAAATGAAATGATGGAATGTGACTCAGAAAGCTTCATTGTAAAGACATCACTACTTCCTCCCTGCTCACTGGGATTATTCATGGTGGAAGCCAATTGCCATGTTCTGAGGAGGCTCAAGCAGCCCCTGTGAGGAAGAACTGAAGCCTCCTGCAGCCTCCTGCCAACAGCCAGCACAGACTTGCTGGATACATTTAATAACTTGGAAGCAGATCCTTCTGCCCCAGCCAAACCTTCAGATGACTGTATCCCTGATGGGTATCTTAACTGCAACCTCATGAGAGACCCTGAGTCAGAACCAAGCCACTAAGCCTCTCCACAATTCCTGGCCATAGAAATCATGAGAGATAATAAATGTTTGCAGTTATTTTAAATGGCTATGTTTTGGAGTAATTTGTTACACTCACTAGGTACATTCCTCTTTCATGCCACTGACCCTACCCCAGCCCACCCTCTATCCTTACCTCGGAGCCAGTGCAGGAGGAAGTAGTCATCAGGATTGGGCAGGGCAAATAGCACATCTTGGATGTTCTCCCGGAACTGAGGACAGATAGGGAGAGACCTGGGTCAGAGGCCAACCACTCTCAGTCCTGCAGGCCTCAACTGTCCTTGAGGAAGGGGATGTTTGAGTGAAGAGGGCCCACCAGGGCTGGGAGGATCAGGGCCTAGGTCAAGCTTGACAGCTTGTTTTCTCTCTCTTGGAAATGGGATAAGATAAAGAATCGACTGCACTAAACATCAGAGACAATTAAACGTGGATTAAACACAGAGAGGGTTTACAGTTTACAAGCCTGACTCAGGGATGTGGGGGCAAGGAGGAACCCTCTTTAGGGCCCTGATCTTCATCCTTAGGAAGGCTTCAGGCCTGCCTTTTGCCCAGCCAACAGTCCTGCCCACATTTATCACTGCCCAGAAATTCCACTCCTTCCTGTCTGCCTCAGGGCAATTGATGGGGCTCATTCCTTACCAGGTGCCACAGGCACTGGGTCCTGGACTCAGCCTGCCCTGAATTCACAACATCACTTGCAAAATTAGGACAGTGATACTTCTTCGGAGTGTTGGTGTGGGTATGTTGAAATTGACACCACCTGGTGTTACACACAGGTGTTTCACCCTGCCTCACAGTCCCCTACCCTCTACTCCTGTGGTCCCATCAGATGCCTCCTTGAGCCAGGACAAGCCATCTCTCACCCGTAACAGAGAGCCAGAAGTCACTGTCATCATGCTGTCCCTCTTGTTCCAGGCTTCATCTACTACCTGACATGTTCAGAGCAACTGCCCATGATTCATCCCAGCTGTTAGGGCAAGTGGCTTCAGGGTTGAGGATGAGACTTCCAGGCCCAGACCCAAACAGGTGGATGTACAATCCTGAGCTGGGCCACACCTGGCCTGGGGGCTGGGATGAGAGGTGAGGAAGGACTCCTGGCTACATCTGCCTCCACCACCTACTGGACAAGAAGAAAGCCAGAGCCCAATATGAGGACACATGAGAGCACGCAGTGTGCGTGGGGCCTGGAACACAGTAGGTGTTTGTAGTAGTCTGGGTTGCCCTAAGACAAGGAGTTCAGGGCAAGTTTATTAGGGAGGTGTCCTGAGAAATACAAGTAGGGAAGAGTGGAAATGAGATGGAGAATGGAAGGCAGCTGTATAGGGCTGGTTATCAAGAAAGTACAGAAGAGCTCAATTCCAGTAAGGATTCTGGGAGACAGCAGGGAACCTGCCCATCAGAGCTTCCTTGCCTGAGTGGGGAGGGAGCTGGGGTATTTATACTGCAACTCAGAAGAGTCTTTGGTCGAGGGCTGCTCTGGGCGCTGTCAATTCTGCTGGCACTTCTGGCCTGCTGTGCACACAATTCAGAAGGCTGGAGAGAGTCCTTAGGTGGAGACACAGAGGTGCTGCAGCTGGGAAGTAGTGAGGGTGGGGTGATATTGAGACTGGATTCTGGAACGTGGGGGAGGCTCAGCTCCTCTGCTAAGATGTGTTCTTCCAGGCCTTTGGTCCCTCACTCACCCAAGAATGGGAGGGAGGACCCCACCGGGCATGGTGCACTTGTTTTAAGTAAATATCGAACCCCAAAGAGTTTTGCGGAAAGTGATGCATTTAGGCAGAGAGAGAAGAAAAGGGGAAAGAAATAGAGAGCAGCTTCCACAATGTCATGGAAGGGGATCCAGAAATGGAGCCTGCCCAGATGTGGGAGAAGGGGACTTTTAACCTGGGAGATATTCCCACTCTATTCAAGTTTTCTGTCCTATGAAAGGAGTTCCTTTAAACTTCCCCTGGAGTGATTGACCTTTGATTCCCCCACCCCACCCCACCCCTGCACCTTTAAGCTCCCGGGTGGAGGTATGGCACTGGGAAGTTCTTGCCTTTGAAACTACTCCCCCTTGTGGACCCAGGGAGAGAATACATTCCCTCAGTCCCCTCTCTGAACAGGAAAGTCCAACTGCTGTTGGGACACAGGCGTCGACCGCTCTTTAGCTACTTCCTGCTGAAATGGGGCATAGAAGGGGCCCTAGAGTTGAGGTTTCCCTCAGAGAGGAGTTTTTCAGGGGTGCAGGTTGATCCTGAGGTCCATGATAGCGCTCATGAGCCAGGGACATTCGGGTTCCAGTTGCAGGATTATTTGTGGCCTTATGGTTCTAGAAGAAACGAATGTGACAAGAAGGTTAAAGATGACAAGCCCAGAGGCCAACATACATAGAATGGTTATAAACAGGCCTAGGAGAGGACAGAGCCAGGACAGCCAGTTGTTAGACAAACTCCACGATGCTATTTCTGGAAGGTCTTTTGTTCTGTGTTCCATTGATTCCTGAGTTCTTTAACTTTGCTTAAAACAACACTTAATTGATTTACAAAGTAGCAGCATTCTTTTCCTAGAAAGAGACAGGTTCCTTCTGTCTCTGTTCTTAGCAGATTTAGGGCCCTTCCACTTTGGAGACCTACAGCAGCTAAAGAGTTAAGCTGTTTCTGCAGAGGGAATTAGCAACTTTTTATGTTATTAATTAACTCCTGAGGTAGCTTATAGTAACTGAATAGAGGTACTAATTTTTCTAATGCCAGCACCAAGTTTTCCGATTTCTTTCCTCAACTTTCCCCCCAACTCTGAAAGGGATAATTGGAGTTGGAGAGATAGTAAAGTTATGAGTGAGAGTCCTGTTAAGGCCAGGATATAAATTAGACTCATGAGTAGTTACTTTCCTGGGGAATCTCGTGGGAAGAGCAGGTGCAGATCCTCTAACGGCTCGCAGGTGTATGAAGGGTCGTCTCCTGGAATTTCAGGCTGTGGAGTGGAGGGTTTATGACTTTCTTCAGGAGGTGTCCAAGGTTTCAGCTGAGTGTGATGAATCCATGAGTCAATTCCCACCACCTTAATTGCCTTTGGGGTAGACAGAATAACCAAGATGGGCCTGGAGAGGGAGTCTGGGGGGAGAGCCTTAACAAGCACCACGTGTCCAGGGCAGAACGGCTCTTTCCCTGTTTCCCTAGGGCGTCCTTCAGGTAAAGTTCTAAGAGGCCTGTTGGTACTTAGCCAAGGAGGTTGTATCTTTTATTAGATCTGCTGTTTCCTTGTCTAATACAAGATCATTAGTAAGAAAGGCCCATCCATAAAGGATCTCATAAGAACTGAGTCCTATTTTCTGAGGAGAGTTTCGAACCCTTAAGAGTGCTATTGGTAATAGAGAAGGCCGTGAGAGGTAGGGTTCCTGTGCCAGTTTCTTTAGGTGTCTCTTAAGAATTTCATTCATCTTTTCTATTTTGCCTGAGGACTGAGGCCTCCAAGCGCAGTGGAGATGATCCTGTATTCCGAATACCCTGGAACTTCCTTGGGTGACTGCAGCTTTAAAGGCAGGGCCATTATTGCTTTGAAGACAGTGAGGGAGTCCGAACCTAGGGATTAATTAGAACTTTTATTACCTCTTGGGCTTTCTCTGTTCTGCAGGGGAAAGCCTCAACCCAGTTTGTGTGAGTATCTACACATACTAGCAGATATTGATATCCCTGAGACTTAGGCATATGGGCAAAGTCCATTTGCCAGTCCTCACCTGGGTAATGACCGGCTCGCTGTTCCCCAGGAGGAGCTTTGTGATGTGCCGAAGGATTGTTTTTCTGGCATACTTCACATCCTCTGACTATTTGTTGGACAGCCTTGAAGAGACCTTTGTCTGTGAATATAGATTTGGCCATCTGATGTGTATTCTCTATACCCATGTGGAAGGTTTGATGCAGAGTTTTAAGTGCTTTCCACCGGCTGGCAGCACATAGGAAAGTTTTTCCCTCCTCAGTAGCTAGCCATCCTGAAGGAGGAAGACTGTGTCCCTGGGAGACTGCCCACTCCTCCTCTTCTGAGGAGTGTTGAGGCCTAGTTCCCTGGAGAGGGTTTCCCATATTAAAGGTCCTTCTATGAATTCTTGTCTAGCTGCCCTTTTGCCTCTAGGTGAGCCCGGTGATCGCCCTCTGCTACTTTCTCATTTCCTTTCCGGCAAGCCCCACAGTGTAAGACTGCTACCTCGTTTGGTTCTTGGACAGCTTGTAGTAGTCTAAACTTTCCT
The DNA here is from genome assembly GCF_030222135.1 of Aotus nancymaae. Taxonomy (NCBI): domain Eukaryota; kingdom Metazoa; phylum Chordata; class Mammalia; order Primates; family Aotidae; genus Aotus; species Aotus nancymaae. Next base: position 5,415,109 of record NW_026988491.1, read on the forward strand.
TATGATATTTAACGGGAGTTCCTGCCGAGGTTAGGAACCACCTTTCCTTCCATATGGCAGCATGAGCGTACAGAACCAGGTCAGCATATTTGGAATTCGCGTATACATTTAATCTCTTTGCTTTTCCTAATTTTAGAGCTTGAGTGAGGGCTACCAGTTCTGCCAGCTGGGCACTAGTCCCAGGAGGAGGGAGTTGCTTTCAAGCACTGTTTGATCACTGACTACTGCATATCCTGCTTTTCGAACTCCATTTTCCATAAAGGAACTTCTGTCGGTGTATAGGTTAAGGTCAGGATTGGCTAGAGGAGTATCTGAGAGCCTCTCGAGCCGCAGAGTTCTGAGCTATAACCTGCTGACAGTCATGTTCTGTCTGCTCCTCCCACAGGAAGAAAAGTAGCTGGGTTGAGGGCTGCACATGCCCGGCTCGTGGCAGAGGCATACACATAGGCAGAGGCCTTGCTAAGTCCCAGGACAGTCCCCCTTAGCCCTGCATGGGCGTAATGAGCAGGTCTGCCTCTTCTGCAGGGTGGGGCCTCCCCAGCGCCCCACACACCACAGGCTGGAGCCTGAGCCACAGGGGTAAAGTCAGGAACTCTCCCCTGCTTTCGTCCCCTCCCACTGTGTCCCTGCTCCCAGCACCTCTGGCCCATCTTCTTTCTTTCTTTTGAGACAGAGTCTTGCTTTGTCGTCAGGCACCAGGCTGGAGTGCAGTGGCATGATTTCCGCTCACTGCAACCTCTGCCTCCCAGGTTCAAGCAATTCTCCTGCCTCAGCCTCCCAAGTAGCTGGGACTACAGGCATGCACCACCACGACCAGCTAATTTTTGTATTTTTTGAGTAGAGATGGGGTTTCACCATGTTGGCCAGGATGGTCTCGATCTCTTGACCTCGTGATCCGCCCGCCTCAGCCTTCCAAAGTGCTGGGATTACAAGCATGAGCCACCACATCTGGCCCTTCCTTTCTTCCTTCCTTCCTTCCTTTCTTTCTCTTTTTCTTGAGATAGAGTCTTCTTGCTCTGTCACCCAGGCTGGAGTACAGTGGCATGATATCAGCTCACTGCAACTTCCTCCTCCCAGGTTCAAGCAATTCTCCTGTCTCAGCCTCCTAAGTAACTGGGATTGCAGGTACACACCACCACACATGGCTAATTTTTGTATTTTTAGTAGAGACAGGGTTTCACTGTGTTGGCCGGGCTGGTCTCAAACTCCTGACCTCAAGAGATCTGCTCACCTCAGCCTCCCAAAGCGCTGGGATTACACACATGAGCCATCGCACCCGGCCTTGGCCCATCTTCTTCAGGCTGGCTTCTGAGTACAACCCTCCTCTGCTCCAAAGCCTCCCTGGGCACCTTGTTACCCTCAGTAGAAACTGTAAATGCCTTCACCTGGACTCAAGGCCCTTTTGGGTCCCTCCTGAGCTGATTTCTCCTTCCCTTCTCCCTTGTCTCAGGTCCCTTGCCTCCTCTCCGTTCTCCTTCCAGCTTTTTCTTCTGCTGTTCCTTCTCCCTGGAATGCCTTTCTTGCAACACCCTGCAAGTTACATCTATCTTTGATTAATAAAAATGAGGAAGGCCAAGCATAGTGGCTCATTCGTTTGCTTAATTGATTAATCCCAACACTCTAGGATGGTGAGGCGGAAGGATTGCTTGAGGTCAGGAGTTGGAGACCACTCATCCCTATGAAAAACCAAAGGTGGGGTGGTGATCTCATGAGTTTGGGTCAATAGCAGCTTTTCCTATAAATAGTCTTAGCTACTGTCAGTGGGTTTTTCCCCTTATTTCCATATGAATTACAGGCTTCAAGAGTGTGCTGCAAAGAACATTATTTCTTACCACAGAGAACATTATGAAGGTGCAGGCAGTGGCTCTAAGGGGTTGGTGGGGTCAAACCTCTCTCGGGTGACAGACTGTCCTGGTTGCCTGGGACTGAGGGGTTTCCTGAAAAATAGGAGTTTCAATTCTAAAACCAGGATAGGCCCAGAAAACTGGGACAGTTGGTCATCTTAACTCTTCCCCACACTGTTCAGGCCAGAAGCTCACTCCTAGGAAGCATCAACCCAAGCTCAGTGAGAGGTTAACAGCTCACTGGCATGGGTTTGAATTCTGACTCTGGCACTAATTTGCCATGTAACTTTGGGTAGGCCACTTAACCTCTCTGAGTTTCGGTCTAAAAGCTGGCAGGTTGAATATATTTGGATAAGGTATGCAAGCACCTGGCCTGGAACCTGACACAAATAGGCCTCCAATGAAGAGTCACTTGAAGGTAGGTGTAGTGGCATGCTCCTCCAGCTATTGGGGGGAGGCTGAGGCAGGAGGATCGCTTGAGCCCAGGAGTTTGAGACCAGCCTGGACAATATAGTGAGATCCTGTCTCAAAAAAAAAAAAAAGTCACCTGACTGTGGTTTCTGCTATCCAGGCCTGGATGCTAGCTCCTAGCTAAAAGCCTGAAAGTCCTGTGCCCCAGGACTTTCCTTCCCGCTGGGGATGCTGAATGAGGCAGGTGGTTAGAGCTGGGCGTGTCCACACCCTAGTCAGTCACACCCAGCCTGCACTGGCTTCTCGGAGGCCATCTTCCCCTCTGGAGATGAACCCCCAGGAGGGATTTGTGAACTTGTTTTTTGTTGGGGTGGTTTTTGTTTTGTTTTGTAGAGATAGGATTTCCTCAACTAGCTCAGGCTGGGCTCACTCGATCCACCCACCCCAACCTCCCAAAGTGCTGGGATATTACAGGCAGGCACTAATAACAAGTTGGCTAGCTTGTGGACTGCTGTATGCTCAGAGCAGCTCGGGGCTGAAGGCGCACAACAGGGATTTGTTGGATATCAATTTTTTTGTTTTTGATTAATTGAATGGAATCTCATGGTGGAGCGGGGAGACCCAGAGCTTGTCGGTGGGGCAGAGTACAGGCAGGTGTGGGAGGCGGCCTGGGGTGCAGGAGGTAGAAGTGGGAGGGGCAGGTAGAGACTACGTGACGCAGGCTAGGAGCCAGGGACCAGCAGGGTTGGAGGGGGAGGGTGGAGGAGGGGAGAGACAGGCGCTGGAGTTGGGAAGGGTTTTGGGTACCTGGGAGATGGTTTGAGTCCCTGATCTCATACGTCCTGTGACGTGACCTCCAGCAAATCCCTTCCCCTGTCCGAATGTCAGTTCTCAAATCTGTAAAATGGGATGGTAATTATGACAACCTCAGTTACTGTGAGGATTAATGAAGTCTGTGCAAGAAGCCTTTAGCGTGGGCCCAGGGCCTCTCTCTCTCTCTCTCTCTCTCTCTCTCTCTCTCCTGATCTGGCCACACCCTCTACCTGCCCAGCCCCCTGTTCTAGGCCTACCACTTGCTGTGTGATCTTGTGAAGTGATTGTCCCCTTTCTCCTCTCTAGCATGAGACAATAACAGTCCCTAGGTCGCTGAGTTTTGGTGAAGATTAGTTGAAATAATACCCTTAGCCTAGTGCTGGGCACACAGTCAGAGTGAGTGGCTGTTGTACTCCTTAGGATGATCACACAGACATGCACACAAGCACATGCATACACACATGTGCACACACGCACGTGTGCCCCACGTGCACGCACACATGCACACGTGCACGTGTGCCCAACACATGCATGCACACATATGCACACACGCACATGTGCCCAACGCATGCATACACCCATGCACATGCGTGCCCACACACGTGTGCCCAACAATGCATATACACATGCACATGCACATGTGTGCCCACACACGTGAACACACGCACATGCTTGCCCATACACATACATACATACACACGCGCACACACACATGCGTGCCCACACACATACACACATGCACACATGCACACATGCTTTTCCAGGCTTTGGTAGCTCATGGGAGTCCCTGAACGACACAGGACTATAGCACATAGCACATACACATTAAATCCCTGCCACCCCACTGGGTTTTGCCCACAGACTCACCCAGGCACCACAGTGCTCTCTTGGGGGCCCCCCACCCCAACCCCTACCCCAAGACACCACCACTGAGGCTGATTAACAAAAACACATCAAATTCCTTTACTTCTGAGGTCTCCCCTTTAAGGGGAGGCAGAAATAGAACATTCTTTTTCGGGGAGGGAAAGGGGTTTAATAAAAACCGGTATAATTAGTTAAATACTGATCTCGGTTAGGCCCTCTCTGTGTGTGGGCCCAGTCTTGGATGGCTGCATCCCCCAGGGAGCCCCCCTCACCTCGGGGTCCGAGGTGGCACCAGGAGGGGGCTGGAGGTGGCCAGCACTAGCGGCTTCCTGCTCAGCTCCCTGAGGCAGGCCGGCCGCTGGGCGGTGGGACGTCACCACCGCAGGAAATCGCGAATGAACTTCCAGAGCTTGGTGACCCACAGGTTGACGCCGAGGTCCATCAGGTACTGGATCTCGGGCGTGAGCATGCGCCGGCAGAGCTCCGCGTGGCGCTGCCCGATGCGCTTCTTGAGGTTGTAGCCCAGGATGGACTTGGTGCCCAGCGGCTGCCAGGGCTGCATGGCGTCGTCCTGGATGGCGGCGGCATCCACGGCGTGGCCCCCGTCGATGCAGATGGTCCTCATAAGCTCATTGGCATGGCGCAGGGCGGCCACCTCGCGGGCCATGCGTTCCCGCCCGAAGGCCTCCACCTTGCGCCAGAAGCTGGCGTTGAAGTGGCGGTAGAGGTGGGCATCCAGCATGTTCCAGGCAGTGGCGCGCCCATACAGCTCCCCGGAGAGCCGCGGCACCGGCGAGTCGCGGCGCGCGTTGAGCTTGAAGTAGAGCACGTCTTCCAGCTCCCAGCACAGCAGGTCCTTCAGCAGCACCAGTGACTCGTCGAAATACTCCTGCAGCAGCACCAGGTGGAAGCGGCGCTCCACCTCCAGGATGTGCTCCTGCACCTGCGGGCTGCCGGGGTCCAGGCCGCTGTCGTAGCCCAGGTCGAAGAAGAGTAGGTTTCGGAGGTAGTGGGCATTGAAGCCGTTGGGGTCATAGTAGCGATCGGGGTCTTGCAGGAACTCGGCCAGCTTGTCAGCGCCCGAGAGCTTCCACGTGAGGGGCACCACCGGCCCAAAGTAGTGGAAGGAGGACTCGAACAGGCGGGCGGGGTCGCGGAGCACCGTGATGAAGGTGGCGTTGGGCGGCACCAGGCCGCGCACCTCGTCGTAGTGGAAGCGCATGTGGTTGCAGATGATGTTGAAGCAGGCCCCGGGCCGGTAGTCCTGCACCAGGCTGCGGGCGAAGAAGGTCGGGTAGTCGAAATCGTTGCGGCCGTTTGGGAAGGCGAACTTGAGCCTGTGCTTTTGGCCGAAGCGGAAGAGGATGTTGAGGAGGGTGCTGCTGGCCGTCTTGTGCGTCTTCAAGAACACGATGTTGCGCCGTGGCTGGCACTCTCCCGCTGAGCTGTTGGCTCGGGTCACTGCCTCTGGCTCAACCAGGGGTGGAGAGCAGGACGCTGCAGCCTCTGGGGTCCTGCCGGGGAGAGAGAGGTGGGGAGAGCCTCAGGGGCGTGCTGGGGCCCTCGGGACTCTGGTAGCTAGAGAGGGAGATTGTTGGGGACAGTGGTGTCAAAGGAGCTAGGACAGTGGGACCTGAATCCAGGTGAGGTGTCTGGATGGGTGGTTTGGCCTCTCTGGCCTCAGTTCCTCCTCTGTGAAATGGGGACAATAACAGGCTCTATTCATGGTGTTGTGAGATGATGCCCACAGGCTCTCGTCTCATTCATGGCCACTGTGTTGCTTGTATCATGAATCAGTATCAGCTTGGGCCACAGGAAGTTGCCATATATATATATTTTTGAGACAGAGTCTTACTCTGTCGCCAGGAGCCAGGCTGGATGGTGGAATTTCGGCTCACTGCAACCTCCGCCTCCCAAGCAATTCTCCTGCCTCAGTCTCCCGAGTAGCTGGGATTATAGACGCACACCACCACGCCCAGCTAATTTTTGTATTTTAGTGCAGACGGGGTTTCACTATGTTGGCCAGGATGGTCTCGATCTCTTGACCTCGTGATCTACCCGCCTTGGCCTCCCAAAGTGCTGGGATTACAGATGTGAACCACCGCGCCCGGCAAGAAATTGCCATTTTATAGGACAAAAATGGTCAAGTTTTTGTAGAAATTTGCAGTTTTCTCTATTTCAACTTAATATCATCAATTACTGGTATTGTACCAGCTACAGGCTGTGTAGGGTCTGTGCAGAGCAGCCCCATGAGGAGGCGGGAGAGCCTGGTTCTCAGCAGCTGGGCCTGGAATCAGACAGACCCCAGTCTGAATCCATGCCCATGGATAGGTCGCCCCCACTGTGGCCCCACTGGAGTCTCAGATGATGCTACTCCGAGCCCTGTACACAGACAGTGTTACCTGATTCTCATGCCCCATGAGAAAGGCTCTGTTTTTTTGTTTATTTGTTTTGTTTTGTTCTTTTGAACAGTCTCACTCTGTTGCCCAGGCTGGAGTGCAGTGGTGCAATCTTGGCTCACTGCAACCTCTGCCTCCTGGGTGTAAGGTTTGTTCTTGCCGAGTTTAAAACGAAGAAACTGAGGCCAGCACAAAAAGAAAGGTTTTGGTATAAGCCGGTGGGTATGGCTCTGCCGTGAGACAGGGCTGAAACGGCAGCTCCCTGGTCCGGCTTTGTGTGGAGGAGTCAGTTTCCCCCAGGAGGGGGTCTCACAACTCCTCCAGGGTTTCAGCACCAGTTGTAAGGTTTGTTCTTGCCGAGTTTAAAACGAAGAAACTCAGGCCAGCACAAGAAGATCCAGTGCGAAGGGTTTATTCAGGCTCCCGGCGAGGTTCTGCAGTCCGACAAGAGGGACCGGAGAAGTCTCATGGACGCCTCTCAGACATAGGGTTTTATGGGGAGTGGAGGCGTTCGATTGGTTGTGCCTAAGGTGAGTGGGGCCCGGATGGGATAAAATGGTAGGTGGGGAGTGGGGCCTGGATGGGACAAAATGGTATCGGGTAGGTCCTCGCAGGGCTTTTTTCCGGGCTCCTGGTGAGGGGTGTGTGTGTCCCAGCTCCGGGGGAGGGAAGGGGGTGTGTCCGAACTCCCGGCGGGTGGGGGGGGGGCTGTGTGGGGGAGGTGTCCGAACTCACGGTGAGGCGGGGGCGGGGAGCGCGGTGTGCGTCCGTGCTCCCGGCAAGGCAACCGGCCTTACGCTGGGTCCAAGCGATTCTCCTGCCCTAGCCTCCAGAGTAGCTGGGATTACAGACACACATCACCACACCCAGCTAATTTTTGTATTTTTAGTAGAGACGGGGTTTCATCATGTTGGCTAGGCTGGTCTGGAACTCCTGACCTCAGGTGATCTGCCCACCTCGGCCTCCCAAAGTGCTAGGATTACAGGCGTGAGCCACCGCATCTAGCCGAAAGGCTCTGCTATTATTCCCACTTCACAGATGGGCACGCCAAGGCTCAGGGTTACATGGTGAGTTCTGTCGTCAGTGAAATTTCTGTCTGGCAACGCAAGGTTTAGGGTGCAGAGTGGCTGCCCAAGATCACGGGGGCAGGCCCTGTGGTAATTATGGGGCCCCATGGGTGGGACGCCATCCCTCCCCCCCATACCCGTCATCTGCCCAGCTGGACCACTCACGTGGAGGCCAGGCCGGCGTGCAGCGGGGGCACCACATAGGAGTACAGCAGCAGCAGGAAACTGGTGAAGAGCGCGCCCAGCACCAGCCCCTTAGCCATGGACTCCCAGTGCTTCTTCTGCGGTGGCGGCATCTCAGGCACCTGCGGGGGCAGCACACAGTGGGCAAGTGTCAGGAAGTTGGCCCCAAGGTGCACCCAAGACTGCCCACACCTGGCAGCCGAGACCTGCCTTTGCCTGCTCTGTGGCCCCCCAGCAGGGTCCAGACAGGGGCAGAGAGATGCTGAAGAGACCGAGAGGCAACCACCTGGAAAGAGACAGCCCCAGGGCTGCAGAGACAGTGGGCGAAGCAACTCAAACAGAGGTTCGGGAATGGGGCAGGGAGAAGCTTAACATTTAAAAATTAAAATGAACCAGGTAGCAGAACCAGGGCCCCAAACTTTCCACTCCTTTTAATTTTTAAGCTGGCTGATAAAAGAAAAATAAGGTAACAAACATTTGTTACCTTATTTTTTAGTTATCTTGCCTTCTGATTCTTTTTCTTTTCTATTTTATAAAAATATGTATTTTTAAAAATTCTTCGATTTTACTTTAAATTCTCCCAGATCCTGAAGTTATCTTATTGTTTATACCTTTTAGGTCATCATGATGAAATAATTCTCTTTTTCATATTTTAATTTTTTTTTTTTTTGAGACGGAGTTTCACTCTTGTTACCCAGGTTGGAGTGCAATGGCACGATCTCGGCTCACCGCAACCTCCGCCTCCTGGGTTCGGGCAATTCTCCTGCCTCAGTCTCCTGAAGTGCTGGGATTACAGGCGTGAGCCACTGCGCCCGGCTTTTTTTTTTTTTTTTTGAGACAGTCTTGCTCTGTCACCAGGAGCCAGGCTGGAGTGCAGTGGCACGATCTCGGCTTACTGCAACCTCTGCCTACCAGGTTCAAGCAATTCTCCTGCCTCAGCCTCCTGAGTAGCTGGGACTACAGGCGCACGCCACCACAACCAGATAATTTTTTTGTATTTTTAGTAGAGACGGGGTTTCACCATGTTGGCCAGGATGGTCTCGATCTCTTGACCTCGTGATCCGCCCGCCTTGGCCTCCCAAAGTGCTGGGATTACAGGCGTGAGCCACCGTGCCTGGCTATTTTAATTTTTTTAAAAATAGAGACACAGTTTCGCCACATTGCCCAGGCTGAACTCCTAGGTTCAAGCAATCCACCTGCCTCGGCCTCCCAAAGTACTGGGATGACAGACATGATCCATCGCACTCGACCATCAAACACTTTTCTAAAGAAAAAGCCTGGGCACAGTGGCTCATGCCTGTCATCCTAGCACTTTGAAGGGGTGAGGCAGGTGGAGTGCTTGACCCAGGAGTTCAAGACCAGCCTAGGCATATGGCGAGACTCTCTCTACAAAAAAATTTTTTTTTCTTTCTTTTTTGTAATTCACCAGGTGTGGTGGCACATGCCTGTAGTCCTAGTTATTTGGAAGGCTGAGGCAGGAGGACTGCTTGAGCCTGAGTTCCAGTGAGCCATGATTGTGCCGCTGCACTCCAGCTCTGGATGACACAGTTAGACCCTGTCTCAAATAAATAAATAAGAAGGAAAAGAAGACTGTCTCCCAGTGCCCTGTGCTCCCCCATTGCTGAGCCAGAGCTGTCTACAGGGAAGGCCAAGGGCTCTCTGGGCCTGAATCCTTCACTTTTCAGAAGCCTCAGCCAGCCCTACTTGTCCCATGCTCCACCAGCCCCACAGTGATAAGGGTGACATGCCCAGTAAGAGGCCAAGGCTGTTCTCGCTTCACTGGCCCTTGTGCCCCCAGAGTCTTGTAGGGGTGGCTGATTGAGAAACTGAGGCTCACAGCTGGGAAGAAGTGGGCTCAGGTTACACAGCTGGCCAGGCTTCTGCCTACACACCCACCCACTTTCAAATCGCCAGCTGGTAGGGTTGCCCAGTTAAATTAGAATTTCAGATAAACAAGGAGTACAATTTTTTAGGTATATTCCAAATATTGCATGGGACATAGTTATACTAAAAATTATTCAAGGCTGGGCACTGTGGCTCATGCCAGTAATCCCAGCACTTCAGGAGGCCGAGGCAGGTGGGTCACCTGAGGTCGGAAGTTAGAGACAAACCTGACTAACTCGGTGAAACCCTATCTCTACTAAAGATACAAAAATTAGCTGGGCATGGTGGTGTGTGCCTATAGTCCCAGCTACTTGGGATACTGAGACAGAAGAATTGCTTGAACCCAGGAGGTTGGAGGTTGCAGTGAGCCAAGATCATGCCACTGCACTCAAGCTTGGGTGACAGAGTGAGACTACATCTCAAAACAAAAAAAATTATTCAAACTTCAAGTTTAACCAGATGCCCTGGAAGTTGGATTATTGTTCTTTCTTTGTTTTATTTTTTATTTTTAAAATATTTATTTTATATTATTTTTGAGATGCCCAGGCTGGTCTTGAACTCCTGGGCTCAAGCAATCCTCCCACCTTGGCCTCCCAAAGTGCTGGGATTACAGGCATGAGCCACCGTGCCTGGCCTGTTGTTGTTATTTGTCTGGGGGAGATGATCTAAGCGTGACAACTCTAGCAGCAGGGGAGCGAGACGTGGGCTGTGAGGGGGAGTTCAGGCTGAGGAGCTAGAGTCCCAGTGAGAGCTGTAGCTTGGGGAGCCTTCCCGCCTCCCCTTAGTTGCAAAGCCAGGGCCCCAAACTTTCCACTCTTGGCCCGAACTTTCCACTCCTGTCCTGGCTCACACTGCACTGCGCCCTGGGCCCCTGAAGCCAGGAAGAGTCACATGGGCTAATGACTACATGCACGACATTATCACCACTGTCCCTGGAGGCAGAAGCCAGTCAGCCCGCCTGGGGGAGGGTCGCACACGTATTCCCTGAAAAAGTTACGCTGAGGTGGGAGGATCGCTGGAGACTGGGGTGCAGAGGTTGGCAGAGGTTACCATGAGCCAAGGTCATACCACTGCACTTCAGCTTGGGCAACCAGAGTGAGGCCCCATCTCAAAAAAAAAGGCAATAATTGTTAACACGTAAACAAATGTGTTAACACATTTGTTATTTAACACATGAAGAAGCTTGCAAAGTGGGATAAACCCGCCAGCCATGGAGGGGCCCCAGCACCAACCATAGGCTCTGGGACCCTGAGCCTGTGTTTCAATCCAGCACTGTGGTTTCAGACAAGCCAAGAACCCTCATGGAGTCTCAGTTTCTCATCTGTAAAATGGGAAAGCTGGTCGCGCCCCTAGCTGTACTCTGGAGCTAAGCAAAGCAACCAGCACTTAGTAATCACTTAGTGGTACTCCTCCGGAGGCCCGGGGTGGGGGCGGGGCGCCCACAAAGCACAAACCCACCACAGCCTCAAGCACCCCTTCAGCCTCCCACTCCCCAGGGGCCCAGCAGAGAACAGGGCAGAGTCGTCGGCCAGATCACAGTCCACACTCTGGGCCTCAGTTTCTCTGACTGTAAGATGAAGAGGGATTAGGATTCCTGTGGCTGGCCCTCTGGAAATCCAAAGGACCCACCCTGCCCCGGCAGCCCCACTCACCAGGGTACCTTCCGGAATCTGGGAAGCAGCAGCAGTGGAGACGCTGAGGTTCAGGCCCTGCAGCAGGGGGCAGACCAACCCTTCTGCCTGCCAATCAGGCTCCACCTGGCCCCACCCAGGACAGTTTCTCCACCCCCCACCCCCCACCCCATTACTATTTCACTCATTCACTCACTCATTTCATTCTCCCATTTGCTTTTTTTTTTTTTTTTTTTTTTTTGAGGCGGAGTCTCCCCTATGTTGCCCAGGTTGGAGTGCAGTGGTACGATCTCAACTCACAGCAACCTCCGCCTCCTGCGTTCAAGTGATTCTCCTGCCTCAGCCTCCTGAATAGCTGGGATTACAGATGCCTGCCACCACACCTGACTAATTTTTGTATTGTAGTAGAGACGGGGTTTCACCATGTTGGCCAGGCTGGTCTCAAACTCCTGACTTCAAGCGATCCACCTGCCTCAGCCTCCCAAAGTGATGGGATCACAGGCGTGTAAGCCACTAAACCCAGCCCCCATTTGCTATTGCTCAAACCTTGCCAGGCCCCCACCACACGTGCTGGGTGCTGCCAGCTGCTGAGGCTTGGGCCATCCCTCCTAGGTTTACTTTTGAGCTCCTGTTAGAAGCCAGGCCCAGGGCAGGGGCCTGCCTCTCCAGAGCATCTAACTGACCCTTCTCAGCTGCTAATTAGTGGATATCACTCCACCCCGCACCCTGCTGTCACCTCCATTTTGGTAGATGGGAAAGGTGAGGTTCCAGGAGTTGACAAAGCTTGCCCAGGGTCATTCAGCAAAGGCAGCGCAGGGCAGGAATTTGGGCCCAGGTCTATGGACCTCTAACGTGCAGCTTCCTGCATTGTCCACGGCAGCCCCTGCCTGATGTGTCCCAAGCCCTGTCCCAAGCTGAGGGGAAGGAAGGAGGGAAAGTTGCATCGCAGAAAGTAGGGGGTATGGGGAGGGGGGACAGGAAGCTCTGTCCTGGGAGCACAGGAGGGTTCAGTCTCTGTGGGCTGAGCCAGCAGTCAGGATAAGGGGAGTGAAGCAGAGGGGGCCCTGGTGTCTAGTCCCTCCTGTGCCAGCCACTTGAGAGGTCCAAGGCTGGTCGTGCCCTTCCTGTGTAGCCACTGTGAACTTGGGCGTGAAGCTGTGAACCTTACCCTCCCTGAGCCTCTGTCTCCTCGTGTGTGCAGTGGACACACAACAGCAAGATCAGGGCACACAGGGCCCTCTGTGATCACAGGCCGAGCCCCTGGGCAGACTGAGGTCAGGAGAGGAGCTAGCTAGCAGCCAGGAGCCTGGCTTGAGGGAGGACAGTCACTAGGCTAAAATTTAAAAATAAAATTAAAAAACGTTTAGACAATAAAATCAACAAGAAAGAAAAAAACTTAAATGAATTTAGTGTTTAGGCTTGGGTCCGTCTCCAAGATAGCTCATTACGTATATGCATATATTCCAAAATCTGAAAAATCTGAAATCCGAAACACTTCTGGTACCAAGTATTTGGGATAAGGGATACTCAACCCTGTACCAGCCGTCCCTCCATCACAGGGTGCTGTGCGGATCCTCTGCATTCCACAAGGAAAGCACCCAGCCCGGGGCTGGCACAGAGCAGTCACTAAGCAGGACCTGCCATCATTGTTATAATCATCATCATCATCATCATTATGTTCCCAGGGTCCCAGCCACAGCCCCATCAAAGTGTGTGCAGGCCGGAAGACCAAGAGGCAGGGAAGCTGAGCCTCACAGAGGCCGGAAGACCAAGAGGGCAAGGACAATTTCAGGGTTACACAGCAGCAGCAGAGATGGGACTAGAACCTGGGTCTCCCACCTCCTCCACCCATTGTGATGACAACTGCAGGCATTCAGGGCAGATGGTCCCCTGTCACCAGCCCACCCCATCTATTCCTGTCCTTCTAGATTATGCCCGTCACACTGGCTTGCATCAGTGCAGACAGCTGGCAGCAGGCCAGGCCCAGCCATCCTCCTGTTCAGCTGAACCGACACCCTCCAAGGAATGAAAGAGAAACAGGACTTACTCCCCCAGCCATGCACACAGGGAAACCTTCTGGCTTATAGCGTCACCACCAGGCAGGCCTCAGGGTGTCCTACTTTCCCTGTGACCCCTGTGGTGGAGCAGAAGAGGCACACTCACCTCTGGCTATGGCTGGCTGCCCCTTTCCACCCGCTGCCTGAGCCACGGCCATCTCCCAGGCTGCCTCTGCGGTCACTGGGAGACAGGAATGCTCCAATGACACCCAGCAGCAAGCTGGCTGCCTCCCTCCCACTCTAGCAGTGTGAATATTCATGAGTTTCCTTCCTGGGGATAGCAGGTGGCACACCCCAGTACCCTGCAGGTGTTGCCCTGGCCCTCTGCCCCCACTGGACAGCCCTGGCCGGTCCTCACCTCTTTCTGGACCCCAACAAGCAAGCAGCTCTTTCATGCAAGGGCATGGAAAGAATCCAGGTATCCTTGGGCCAAGGACACAGCAACCACAGAACCCTGCAGAGAGCCCAGAACAGGCTCTAAGGCTGAGTGAGGGACAGGGAGGTAAATGTGGCATGGGGTGCAAGAGGGCTAATTGCTCCACCTACTGCATTTCATGTAGGTCTCACGGTTTATGCATCAAGCACCTCTGTTAGTCTACTCTCCTGGTGAAGAAACCAAAGCTCAGAGAGGTAACGTCACCGGCTTAAGGTCACACAGCTAGCAGAAAGCAGACAAAGCCAGAGTACATATACTCCAGGGCTTAAAGATGCTGAGACACAACCAAGGACCAAGGTTTATCCAAAATCTGTGAGAATCCAGAAGGATGAGTAACAAACTCAGCCTGGAAGGCTTCCCGGAGGCAGAGCATCTGACCAGGGCTCAGAAGATGAGTCTGGCAAGATAACACTTCCTGAGCTCTGAATCTTTCATCAAAGAGGGTGTCCTTGCTGGGCGTGGTGGCTCATGCCTGTAATCCCAGCACTTTGGGAGGCCAAGGCGGGCTGATCACGAGGTCAGGAGTTCAAGGCGAGCATGACCAACATGGTGAAACCCCATCTCTACTAAAAATACAAAGTGCGGTGGCACTTGCCTGTTGTCCCAGCTACTGGGGAGGCTGAGGCAGGAGAATCTCTTGAACACAGAAGGCAGAGGTTGCAGTAAGCCGAGATCGTGCCAATGCACTCCAGCCTGGGCAACAGAGCAAGACTCTATCTCAAAAAAAAAGAGGTGTCCTGCTTCTACCTCTATCCCTGGGTGAGGAATGGTGATACACAGACACTCTGGACCAGCTCTACAGGATTTGGGCTGATTGGAGATGCAGATCCTCCCCAGGGCCTTGGCAGGCAGTTCTAGGTGCCCTGGCCCTAAGCCCAGGAACCCTAGGACTCTGCTTAGGCACTTGAATCTTAGGTTCAGGTCAGTTGTCTCAACTTTGTCCATGGACAGAGGGTCTCCTTGTGCCCAGAAAGGCCTCCTCCATCCTCCCTTCAGCACTGCTGCCTAGAGCCCCATCACGAACCAGGCAGATGTCACCATCTAGGGACCCAGGTGCCACCATCAAGTAATCATTATTGTGACAGTCATTCACCCCCCCCCATAAGCACTTTCATAGGTTTAGCAGCTGTCAGCCTCTCCCACAGAACGGTGGGCATCCTCACTTGCTTCGAGTCACCCTTTCCCTCAAAGCCTCACCAGTCCAGGAGCAGCCCCCAAGCACTCATGAAATACCAGAGCTTCAGCTGCCACAAGGCAGGCCCAGAGTTCCTGTCTCTCTAGGTGCTGGAATCAGGTTTGGGACATGGTACGGAGTTGTTTTATCCAGCCTAACATCCCGCTGATCTTCTGCCCTTTGAGCTGAGCTAGCTTGAAGACAGCTTTCCAAGGGTGAGTCAGGGCAGAACTGGCATCAAACTGCAGAGGTTGTGGTTTATGAGTGTGGACTCTGAACCCACAGGGTCCACGTCTGTGCTTGGGACATCTCATGCATCATGAAGCCTCATAATCCTCTCTAGAGAGCTCCTGTTATTACCTCCATTTTATAGAGGGGTGAGGACCTCACCTAGTGACTGAAGTGAGGGAAAGAGCGAGGGTAGGGGTGAGGAAATGAGCAACTAGCCAAGGGAAGCAGAGGTTTCCAAAGTAGGGAGTGCTGAAGGTAGACTGTGCTTCCAGCCCTGCCAGAGGGGTCTCTTCCCAGAGTATTGGTGACAACAGCTTTGGCTGGTTCTCCAACCCCACCCCAGGATTATTATTATTATTATTATTATTTTTATTTGAGATGGAGTCTTGCTGGAATGCAGTGGCAAGATCTTGGCTTACTGCCACCTCTGCCTCCTGGGTTCAAGCAATTCTCCTGCCTCAGCCTCCTGAGTAGCTGGGATTACAGGTGTGTGCCACGGTGCCCAGCAAAAACTTTTTAAATGATAAAAGCAGTATACTGAAAGCTGGGCGCAGTGGCTCACGCCTGTAATCCCAGCACTTGGGAGGCCAAGGCAGGTGGATCACCTAAGGTTGTGAGTTCAAGACCAGCCTTACCAACATGGAGAAACCCCATCTCTACTAAAAATATAAA
Source organism: Aotus nancymaae (assembly GCF_030222135.1). Taxonomy (NCBI): domain Eukaryota; kingdom Metazoa; phylum Chordata; class Mammalia; order Primates; family Aotidae; genus Aotus; species Aotus nancymaae. The sequence goes on from NW_026988491.1 coordinate 5,430,775, forward strand.
ATTAGTCGAGCGTAGTGGCATGCGCAGAGGTTGCACTGAGCTGAGTTCGAGACAAGTAGCTGTAGTCTCCTGACCTCACGATCCACCCGCCTCAGCCTCCCAAAGTGCTGGGATTACAGGCTTGAGCCACCGCGCCCGGCCCCTGTTCTTCAATTTTTAAAGGGAGTGCTCTTTTCTCCTTGGCCACACGGCTAGACTACATTTCCCAGGCGCCCTTGCAGTTCAGCGTCCTCATGTACTGGGTTCTGGCCAATGAGATGTGAACAGAATGCCCGATGATGAGGTTAAGTGGGTGGACATTTTCTATGGTCTCCTTTACCATTTGCTGGATGAATGGAGCGGTCTCCGAGGATCTGGGCGCGGGCGGAATTGGGAGGAGCCTAGGCCTTTGCATCTCTACCCACCGATTGGATTTCAAGAAAAGGAGAACTGAACTGACATTGTATTAAGCCTTTTAGAATTTAGTGTTTGTCTGCTACAGCAGCTAGCATTAACTAATATGCCTGTTACCCTAGAATGAGCCACGCAGAGAGAAAAGCACATGCAAAGGCCCAGGGCAATTGAGAAACTAACAAATGTTCCACCTGGCTGGAGTGTCTGGCGTGTGTCCGTTTAAGAGGCTGGGTGGGCAGGGGAGAGACTACAGAGACAGCCAGAAAGTAGGGCAGGGTTAAGAGGTACATGCAGGGGCTGGGCGCGGTGGCTCACGCCTATAATCCCAACACTTTGGGAGGCCAAGGTGGGTGAATTACCTGAGGTCAGGAGTTCGAGACCAGCCTGACCAACATGGTAAAACCCCGTTCTACTAAAAACACAAAATATTAGCTGGATGTGGTGGCGTATGCCTGTAATCTCAGCTACTCAGGAGGCTGAGGCAGGAGAATCGCTTGAACCCAGAAGGTGGAGGTTGCAGTGAGCTGAGATTGCGCCACTGCACTTCAGCCTGGGCAAGAGTGAGACTCAGTCTCAAAAAAAAAAAGGGACCTCATGCAGGGCTTTCAGGAAGCATGCTATCGAGTCTGGCCTGGATCCTGTAGGCTGTAGGGAGGGACCCTTGGGAGGGTCTTCAGCAGAGGAGTGAGCAGATGGGATTCCCATCGGGCTACTGGGTAAGAAATGAACTGTAGGGATGAGGAAGGAGTGGAAGGAGCAGGCCGACCTCCACTGTAGTTGTTACAGCTGTGCAGGTGTGACTCGGAGCAAGGAGAAGGCTAGAGGAGGACCACAGCTGTCTGCAGACCATGCAAAGGCAGCATTCTGTTTGTGGCGGGGTGTGGAGGTGGGGAGGGAAGAGTTGCTCTTGGGTGACTGGCTGGCTAGGGGTGGAGCTAGTCCCTGAGTTGGGGAGGCCGAAAGAAGGCCAGGTTGAATGTTGGGGTGAAGTGGGTGGTATCAGGTTCTGTTTAGAACATGCTGAGTCTGAGGGAGGTTTGGGATGATCATAGAATGCCTAAAGAGCAATAGGAGCACAGAGGGGGGTCCTTGGGGGAGGGAGAGAGGTAGGTAGGGAGCTGGACACAGAAGTGGGAACTGAGGCCATAGGAGTAGCTAGAGTCACCGAGGGAAGGGTGATGAAGGACAGGGAGCCTGTGCCTTCGGAGCAGGATGAAGAAGAGCTCCCTAAGGTGATAAAAGAGGACAGGCAGGACTGTATCAGAGTCTGCAGCACAGCTATTCCCCCTAAACCATTCCCTGGCCAGGCGAGGTGGCATGCACCACCCAGCATTTTGGGGAGGCCAAGGCAGGCAGATTGCTTGAGCCCAGGATTTCGAGACCAGCCTGGGCAACATAGTGAGACCCCGTCTGTACAAAAAATTTAAAAATTAGCCCACTGTGGTGGTGCATGCCTGTAGTCCCAGCTACTCAGGAGGCCTCAGCAATAGGACCCCTTGAGCCCAGGACTTTGAGGTTACAGTGAGCTGTGAACGTACCACTGCACTCCAAGCCTGGGCAACAGAGCAAGACCCATCTTAAAAAAACAAATCCCAAAAAACAAAAGCCATTCACCAACTGAGGCACATCCATGCTGTTTGCTCATATGCACATACAGGAACACGGCTCTGGCAGAGAAGGTGGTGGGTGAAGGTATCCCAGGGTTGCTTTCTGTAGCTGGAGGGGAATCCCATGGGGATATGGAAGGACCTTTTAGGAGTGGAGCAGGCCAGGTGCGGTGGCTCATGCCTGTAATCCCAGCACTTTAGGAGGACAAGGTGGGCGGCTCACGAGGTCAGGAGTTCAAGACCAGCCTGACCAACATGGTGAAGCCCCCTTCTTCTAAAAATACAGAAAATTAGATGGGTGTGATGGCATGTGCCTGTAATCCCAGCTACTCAGGACGCTGAGGCAGGAGAATCACTTGAACCCAGGAGGTGGAGGTTACAGTGAGCCGAGATCATGCCATTGCACTCCAGCCTGGGCTACAGAGCAAGACTCAAAACAAAACAAAACAAAAAAGTTTGGAGCAAAAAAATTCTCCCTATGGTGTTCGTACTGCAGATTTGACAGCAGCTATTACAGTTCTGAGTGTGCCTGTTCTCAGACTCAGCAATCCACCTGCAGGAATATGGTTCAAAGATAATGTAACTATTAATCTGAGATGGGCACATAAAAGTGGCCACTGCACTATCATTACCTCCAGTGCTCACAGAGCCTTTACCCCATTTAGAAGATGAGGAAATTGAGGCTCAGAGAGGTTAAAAAAGAGTTGCCTGGCTGGGCATGGTGGCTCACGCCTGTAATCCCAGCACTTTGGGAGGCCGAGGTGGGCAGATCACCTGAGGTTGGGAGTTCGAGACCAGCCTGTCCCACATGGTGAAACCCCGTCTCTACTATCAATACAAAAATTAGCTGAGTGTGGTGGTGCATGCCTGTAATCCCAGCTACTTGGGAGGCAGGAGAATCGCTTGAACCCGGGACGCGGAGGTTGCAGTGAGTCGAGATCTCACCATTGCACTCCAGCCTGGGCAACAAGAGCAAAACTCTGTCTCAAAAAAAAAAAAAAAAGGAGTTGCCTAATATTAAGCCTGGAATGCACTGTGTACAGAATAAACTTATTCATGTGGAGAAAATTTGTACATTCGTACATGTGTGTAAGGGTCTGAAAAGATACTCAATTATAAATTATAATTTCCTGGGGAGTAAGGCCATTTACTTTCTGGAACATATTTTGATTCTGTGATCTCACACACACACACACACACACACAAACACACACACACTTTACAAAAGAGCTTGTATTACTTTGGAAAAATAAATAAAGATATTTCCACTTAGAAAATCTGCAGCCTGGCTGGAGGAAGAGGAAAAATCAGCTCATCTGAGCCCCACCTCTCCTCACTGTGTGGCCGAGGCAGATACACTGCCCTCTCTGAACCTCAGTGCACTAAGTGGGGAAGGGCCAACAGGCGCCTGGGACAGAGAAGGAGCTGGGAAGTGTGGGTGGCACAGCGGAAGGGGCAGATGGGATAGGTTAGCCCTCCATCTGAGGGTACTGGGGAAGTGACTTGCAAGCATCCAGAAGCTTCCTCAATCTGAGCGCCTCTAGAATGGGGTGATGGAGCAGAGAGGTGGAAGACCACTCACTGGGGCATTTCAGTTGGATCCCAACGCGCTGGCTCAGAGGACAACTCCCAAAGTGTCAGCCCTGACATCCGGCCCCTGCTGCCCCCTAGGCTGCCCCCTAGAGAGAGTAATGTTTTTTGATGATTCAGAAAGCACTTTTTGATTGTGCAGGGTCATCTCTCTCTGCTGTTTCAAAGGGCAGCCACGCCTGTGACCTTGACAGACACCTTGACAGTCTCCCCTCCTAGCCTCATGTGATGTGTGGGGAAATTCAGGCTCAGTCACTTGTAAAGTGCCTACACCACAAAGCCAGAAGGAGGAGAAAGGCCACAGCTCTTCCTGCTTTACTGCCTTGTCTGGGTAAATCACCCCGCTTCCTGATGGCAGATTTGAGAAGCCTTAAAGAAGCTCTAACTGGGAAGCTGCAAGTCCAGCTTCACCAAGAAGTCAGTCACTTTGTCATTAGCTCCAAAAATGCTAAGAACCCGAGTTGAGTATGTAGGAGTTGATAGTATCAGTCTCTGTACCTTATAACATGCCTGAAATATTTTTTAAGGATTGTTATGCACTTGTTTGCATAAAACTATGTAACAATATAAGGGTTTGTGAAAAGGTACTGACACTTGCAATGCACAATGCTGGAGATAGATACACCCGCCTCTCCACTCCTGGAAACTCTCCTGGTAACTCTGCTCCCTGACCAGTTGGGTGACCTTGGGCAAGTGACTTTCCCTCTCTGAGCCCCAGTTCCCGAAAAAATGGCAGGTACTATGACACTGTCACAGGCCTGCTGTGAGGCACGCAGAACCCTGCACACACTCAGCGTTAGCTCCTCTGATCGATCATACTGTTACCCTCCTAGATCCCACCTGGTAGGGGAAGCAGGCTCTGTCTGTGCAGACTTCTAGAAGGCCACCATCCCCATCCAAGGCCCCAGAACTCACAGGTGGGAAGGCAGGCATCCTCTGGGCCCCCACTTCCTCCCAAGATTGCCCCTCACCTGGTGATTCCAGCAGTCCCCAGCCTGATGACCCCTATGGGCACCTGGGCTCCATCCTGCTCTGCCCCGTTTGGAGTTGTGTGAAGCCCCTAAAAGGGCTCATGCAGTCCAAAGTGAAGCAAGGAGCCCTCCATAAGCCCGCAGCCGGGCCCAGAATTCCATTTCTGCATCATTCTCCCAGGTTAATCATTGCCTCTTTCACTGGGTGGCACACCTAGTCCCTCAGAACCCGGTGGGAGGGGCTGTGGGGGACACACTCCTCCCTTGCTGGGTGACACGAGGGCATCAGACCCATTAAGGGAAGGGGATGCATGAGGAGCAGGCATTCTGTCTGCAGGGAGCTTCCTCCAGGAAGGGCTCTGCCTGAGCAAGTAGGGAATGAAGCAGGCAGAGGTGGCAGCTGGGAACAGGGCTTTGTTGTCTCTGCTCCCGGGGTAGCAGGCTGCCCACCCGCTGAAGTGTCAGGCGGAGCTGGGAGCCAGGGAGGCGAGGGGGAGGGGTCCGAAGCTGAGGGTTTGGGGCAGCCCAGGCAGATCCAAGAGGGCAGGACCCCAGAGGAGCAGAGAGAGGTCATGGGTTGGGCTGGGGTCCTGAGATGGGGGCCAGGGCAAGACTCCTATGATTTGGAGTGAGCTCAGCTACCTCTGAGTCATGTGACCTTGGACAAGTCACTGAATCTCCCTGAGCCTCAGTATCCCCCTCTGGATAATGGGGATAGGTAGCAATGCCTCCTTCACAAGACAAGGAATAGTGCGCACAGTGGCTGCTCTGGCCCAGGCCTGCCCTCCTGTGCCCACTGTGTGACCCTGGACAAGCCTCACCCTCTCTGGGCCTCAGGTCATCCCGTCAGTAAAGGAAGAGGCTGGATTTTCCCAACTGAAATTGACAGTCCTCCACACCTCTCTTCCCTCTGGAGGATTCTCATGGCACCTCCCACCTGTCATCGAGGAAGCCCTGCCAGGAGATCAGGTGTCAGGCCTTCTGCCCTCTCTCCCTTTCCCTCCTCCTGGTGTGGGTTACAGCAGCCAGACTTGCCGTGCCATCACCTCTCTGGGTGGGGCAGTTCCCATTGGGAAGGGCTCGGTCTGTAGTGTGCTCTGTGCTGGTACCAAAATGCTGGCCTGGCACTGAGGTGGCAGACCAAGCTGGACCCCTTTCCTGGGCACTGGCCTAGGAAACGGGAACTGTGGGACTTCCTATGGGACCCGTCCTGGATGCCACGGTTTGTCCCGCCTTCCCAAACCTCTCCTTGGTGGCTTTGCTTCCTCTGGGGTACAGGTCAGGGCCTTGCCCCAGCAAAGGGGATCCAGCCTGACTATGATCTCCGGCTCCAGCTCTGACCCCTTTCCTGGGGAGGGCCGATGGAGACAGAGGAGATATCGGCCCATCCTCCCCTAGGGCTCAGGCCACTGTGTCCAGGATTAATCATTAACCACTCCCAGCTCCAACCCAGCCCCAGCAGCCTGCCTTCTGCCCCACCCATCCCACCTTCAGGGACTGAGAAGCCCGGAAGCGGGGTTGGGGGGCTGGGGGAAAAACCAATGGCAGGGAGAGCACCAATTTGTGCCCTCCCTGGCCCCCACCGGGCCACCCTCTGGCACTGGGCAGGGGCACCCAGTGCCCGGAGCAGCCGTGCTGCACTCCTATTCCCCTCCTCCGGCACAGGTCCCAGTTTGAGGGTTCGGGTAATGTGGGCGGTATCCCCAGGGAGTAGACTGAGGCAGGGCTCAAGCTGGCAGTGCGTGCTGGAGCCCGGGACGTACCTTGTCCCCGTCCTCCTCCACCTCAGCGTGGCTGGCTCGGCCCGGGCCGCGCCGCCCGGGCGCTCACTGGGCGGCGGGGCGCACCCGCCCGGGCCCCCCGCTCCACCAGGCCTGGTCCATGCCCCCGCCCCCGCCGCCGCTGCCGCACCGCGCCCGCTCCCGGCCAGGTGCGGCCGCCAGCTTGGCCCGGCCTCCGGCGCCGGGGCCAATGGACGCCCCGGGCCCCGGCCCCCTCCCCGCCCCGGGCCGGCCCCCTCCCCGCCCGGTCCCGGCCCCTCTGCGCCCGCCCGAGACGCACAGAAGCAGCATTCAGCGCTCTGGGGCACATCGCTGCGCCCCCGCCGCCGGCCCAACAAGGCCCGTTTGTCTCGGATGCGCCAACGGGGCCATTGTCCCGCCGCCAGCCCTCTGGCTCAACGGAGCCCCTAGCCCAGGAGACTAGAGGATGCCCAGGCTTGGTGATGGTGGGGAGGGGAGCCAGGGCCCTGGGAAAAAAGGCGCGGCCGGACCATTGCTTAACTTTGGTTGGGGGCTGTGGGGCCCTTAGGATCCAGTGTATCATATGGCTTCTTGCTCTAGGCAGTGTCAACTGGGGACAACACATTTTTGGCACTCATGGGAGTGAGGGGAGCTCAAGTAAGAGGCTGAGCTCCCACTGGTCCTGCCACCTGGAGGTCTCAGCTGCCACTCTCTAGGGTGCCAGAGGGCTGAGTAGGGCCATCAGGAGGCAGGTGTCCCATCCAGGCCCTGTCTCATTTTCCAAGCCTGGGCTTTCCTTCTTCACCCCAGAGGAGCAAGACCACGGATGAAGACCAGTGCCTGCCAGGGGCCAGGAATCCTCAGTACCAGCTGTGGGCAGTAAGGAACCAGCTGGCCACAGTGGGGCCTGGGACGCGTCAGAGCCCCGCTGCCCCCGCCATTACTGGGCGATTCTGGAATGGGGAAAATTCCACATCAGCATGGCTGCCAGGGATTTTTCCGTATCTGATGGGCCTGCACCCCAGCCTCGTAGCCCTGGATGCACAGGCCCCCAGACAGGCCTGAGTTGTCCCCTGGGGCTGCAGGCTCTGGCTCCAGAGGTCCTGACCCTCTGTTCCTGCCTCTAGAGGCAACCCTGCTCTCTCCCATCGTGGTGTGCATGACAGAGTGGGAATGGCACACAGCCCTCTCCTCCCACCCATAGCTAGGCCCAGCTGAGGTGGGGGGCCTGGGTTTTCTGCTACTCAGGCTGGAGCCTGCCCAAGTTCTTGCCTTCCCCCTGCACAGGTTGGACCTATAGCCACTGCCACAAAAACATTCTCTGCCCACAGTTAGCAAATAGTGAGAGACAGAGGGCAAGGTGCATAGATTCAGGGAAGGTAAAGCCATTCCAAACCCACACTTCCTCAGCCTGGCCCCACCCCCCCAGGGGTACCTTGGGGAGTCTGTCCTGGGAGGGGCTCAGAGTGACCACCAAGAGCCCCAGGTTGTGGTCCTGGTTCCGTCATGACGCACTGGCGGTTCCAGGTTAGGGCATGTCCCCCTGGGCATCAGCAGGGGCACTGTCAAGGTCAGCGAGGAAGCTGTCAGGTAGTCCTCACACATCACAAGTGGAGCTGCTGGTGAAGCCTACGCTGGGAGGTACTCAGCAGTTCTGCCAACGGGTCCACAAGGCAAGCTGAGGGCAGGACCTCACCACAGGCCCACAGATCCCTCAGGCTCTGGCTTTTACCTCTGGGCCGATTCCAGCAGGAAGTGATGAAAATCAGTTGGTGTTTACCAAGTACTTACTACACACCTCACATTACTGAGTCTATAAAGTCTGAGCCTATAAAGTTTTCACAGATCCCTCAACACATCCCTCTGAAAGACCAGAATTTTTTTTTTTTTTTTTTTTTTTTTTAGTCGCTCTTGTTGCCCAGGCTGGAGTGCAATTGTTCAGCTCATGGCAATCTCCGCCTCCTGGGTTCAAGCAGTTCTGCCTCAGCCTCTCAAGTAGCTGGGATTACAGGCATGCACCACCACGCCTGGCCAATTTTGTATTTTTAGTAGAGACGGGGTTTCACCATGTTGGCCAGGCTGGTCTCGAACTCCAGACCTCAGGTGATCCACCCACCTTGGCCTCCCAAAGTGCTGAGATTACAGGTGTGAGCCACCGAGCCCGGCTCAAAGACCAGAATTTCTACCGGGAACTGACATGTGAGGAAGCAGATGCAGAGGGAAAGTGCCTGGGCTAGAATGTGAACCAAGGTCAGACAGGCTGCAGAGCCCAGGCCCAGAACCTCTGCACCTACCTTTGGGATCCCCTGGACCTGGAGGGTCCTTGGACATCCAGAGAGCTGTGAGCCGTGCTGAAGTCCATCTTGGTAAATACCCAGGTTGGCCCAGCCTGCAGCACAGAGCGCTAGGAGGGCCTCCTCCAACCCCAGAAAGGCTCATGGACACAGAATACAATTGGCATAAAAGTCCAGTCATTTAATAACAAATGCTCCCCCCACTCTCACCCCATCACAGCACCCTAAGACTCATGGGTCCAACTGTGCGGGAGGGGGCTGTGGAAAGCCAGGGTGAATAGGGGCAGCAGGTAAGGGGCTGGGTGGGCCCCTGCAGCTCATGTCACTGGCTCCTGGGAGCACAGAATCAGGCTGGGCACAGAGGCCTATTCTCTGCTCAGGTACCAGCAGGGCAGCTCCATCCAAGGGAGGGCCAGGGCTGCCCAGTGGCCCAGCCAGAGAGCATGAGGGATCAGGGCTGGCTGGAGAAAGGAGAAGAGAAGTGACTCTGGTCCATCACGCTTAGGTCCTCTGGCCTGCCTCTGCCACGCTCAGCTGCTAGGAGCTGGCCTCAGCCCTGAGGGGCCTCCAGCACTCACTCCGGCCTTGCCTTCTTGGCCTTCTTCTCAGACTTCGCCGCCTCATCGTGGGCTTTCCGCTTCTCCGCCAGCTTGTTGGCCTGTGAGGGGGAAGGCGAAGGTCAGCCTGAGGTATGTAGAAGGGAGGGTTGGGGGCACCGAACTCAAGGCTATCCCTTAAAAGCAGAGCTTCCAGAAAAGGTCACAGGCAAATTCCCGTAGGAAAAAGATCTACTTGACCCACTTCATGGTGAGAAAACATGCCCTAGCCTTGCCTGGACATTATTTCATGGGCCCACAAATCTCAAGACAAGAGAATCCTAAACTCCCAGAGCTGGAAGGAGCCTTGGCAACTGTCCCATTTCCCTACTCCACCTGGGAAAGCCAGACACCACTGGAACCTTCAGCAGGAGCTGGTGGAAAGGGGTACAACAGGAAGAACCTTCTTTCTGGGGTCATCTGACATCGTTTTGATTTTTTTAAAGAGACAGGGTCTTCCTCTGTTGCCCAGGCTGGAGCACAGAGGCACGATCATAGCTCTCTGCAGCCTCAAACTACTGGGCTCAAACCATCCTCCCACTTCAGCCTCTGGAGTAGTTGGGATTGACTACAGGTGTGCACCACCACGCCTAGCCCTTTTTTTTTTTTTTGGTAGAGACAAGGTCTCAATATGTTGCCAAGGCTAGTCTTGAAGTCCTGGCCTCAAGTGATCCTCCTGTCTTAGTATCCCAAAGTGCTGGGATTTCAGGCGTGAGCCACCATGCCCAGCCCCATTTGACAATAACTATTTCAAAACTGCAGCAATTATGCTTCTATGAATTTAGCCTGCAGAATCATTCAGAGGTGGGCAGGAACATGCTCAGGGATGTTATTGAGAATGACTAAAACTGGAGAACAATCTAAACCCATCACAGGGGACAGGCTAGGTATTGGATGAGAAGTCCATATTACGGTTAAATGAAAACTACACCTCAGGCCGGGTACGGTGGCTCACGCCTCTAAGCCCAACACTTTAGGAGGCCGAGGTGGGTGGATCACTTGAGGTCAGGAGTCCGAGACCAGCCTGGCCAAGATGGTGAAACCTTGTCTCTACTAAAAATACAGAAATCAGCCAGGTGTGGGTGGCACACACCTGTAATCCCAGCTACTTGGGAGGCTAAGGCAGGAGAACTGCTTGAACCTGAGAGGCAGAGGTTGCAGTGAGCAGAGACTGCGACACTGCACTGCAGCCTGGATGACAAAGGAAGACTCTGTCTCAAAAAACAAAAAAAATTATACCTCAAAACAGTCTCTAGCACGACCTCCCAAACATGGGTCATTATGTGCACAAGAGAAACCTGGAGGCTGGAACTAACTACAGGCGGCTGTAACACAGGCTGCTCTACTCCAAGGGCAGGGCTGTGAGCCACTCGGCATCACTCCTCGCAGGGTTCTGGGTGCAGGAGTTTGTATTTTTAATTAGCATATATGGCTTTATGAACAAGGAAAAACAAAAGAGAGAGAAGCTTAACAAAAGCCGCCCCCCATAGTCCCTGAGTCTGCTGGGAAGGCCCTGTTGGCAGAGCCCAGCAGACTCGGGAAGCAGGATGCTGGGTGGGACAGAAGCCCTAAGGAAAGCCTGTGTGGAGCTGGCAGTACCAGGACACCCGCGCTGGGGCCAGGCAGGCAACCTCAGGAAAAAGCTGGGAGAGCCCCAGGCTGCCTAAGTTCACCTGTGTAGCTGGGTCCGGTGGCCACACCTAGGTCTCAGGCAGGTGGCAGGAACTCACCTCTCGGATTTTTCGCCTCTTGCCAAACATGATCTTCTGGTACAGGTACTTCTCCCGCTTCTTCATCATCATGATGGCCAAGCGCTTGGCCTCACTCTCTTCCTCCTGGGCCAGCCGCTGCTTATCCTCCAGCTTCAAGGTGCCTGCCATCACCCTGGGCTTCTGGGGACACAAGGAGGGTGCTTGCGAGGGCAGGTCCCTCTGACCTCAACAGTCCTCCAGCTCCTGCCCTTCTAGGCCAGGACAGACACCAAGCGGGGCTGCTTCCCAGGCTGAGCCCCCAGGGCAGCTCGCCCTACCTTCCCCTCCATCCTCTGCTCCTCCAGGGCTGCCAGCCGGGCCTCCTCCTCCTTTTCTGAACCAGCGTCTGCATCTTCCTCCTCTTCCTCTTTTTCTCCCCCTTCATCACCATCACCTTTGTTGTCATCGTCCTCTTCCTCCTCTTCTTCCGACTCATTCAGGTTTCCTAGGGACAGCCAATGACCTCTGAATGCCCTGGGAACCTGCAGTCTCCCTGGCAGGGTGACAACTGGTCCAGGACCCATCCTCTCTGACCCTGCCGTCTTCAGCCATGGGCAGTTCAGGGCTGTCCCAACTGTGGCCCTCTCTGGCACCTCCCCACAGCCCAGCTGCCATCAGAGGAAATTCCAAGGCCCCCAGTCCTGAGGTCTGTTGCGTCCAATGTGAACTCTGATGACAGCTCAGCATGTTCTTCTGCTGAGTTATCCTGAACGTCAAATAACTGACTGCAGGAGGCAGATGTCCCTTCTCCTAAGCCTTCCTCCACAGGTGACTTCTAAGGGCTTTCAGCTCCTACTCCCTGTTCCCTGAAGCTTTCCACCTTGGCAGCCACGGCAAACAGCCAGCTTGGGCCCCGGGACCAAGGCCAGCCCAGTCCCGTCCTGCTCACCTGGGTCCTCTCCCCGCTGCAGAGCCAGCAGCTTCAGCTTCTCAGGTGGGACGTAATCTCCTTCCTTCTCAGTCACAAAGGGTGAAAGGTGTGGGGGCAGCTGCACCCCAGGGAAGTACTCTGCCACGGGGAGGAGGAGCCTAGCGTTCACTGAGTCAAACACCCACTGGGGCTGCACGTAGCACCTAGTGCAGAGTGGTATGCAAAAATGAGTCACAGAGGGCACCCAAGGTCCCATCGCATCGCAGAGCTCTTGAGACGGACACCCAGAAATCCAGACAAGGAGCTTGGGGGCCTACCTGCCTATGACGGAGGTCTGCTGCCCAGGCCGGTCGACAATCTGGTGGGTGATGCGGGAGTCTGTGACGTCGTAAGTGGCCCCAATGCACAAAGACTTGTCCCAGGACACTTCCCCCCCAAAGCTCCTGCAGGGACAGGGAGAGCCACGTGGATAAGAAGACATGAGCTGCCTGTCCTGGGACTTGGCTCCCTGGAACCTGCTGGCCACCCAGCCCATAAACTCAGCCTCTTAGGACACAGTTGCCCCCTTCTCATCCCAGGACCCTCCAGTCCTGGCTCAGCAGAGATCTGCTCACTGCCCATCCTTCTGTGCTAAGCTGGTAATAAAATGACGGCAGTTCCTCCCTCTGCTGAGTGCTTCCTACGTGCTCAGTGCAGTGCCAAGCACTTTCCACACACTGTTTCATAAGAAGTGGAAGCTGATGCCATCCCAATGCTACCGATGGGCACCAGGGCAGGACCCAGACCAGAGCATGGCCGAACCAACACTGTCAGCAGGCCCTTGAGCCTCCCTACCTGATGATGAAGGCCAGGGCCTCGCGGGGCACCTCTCGGTTCAGGAAGAACTTCAGACCCTCAAAAAGCTTCTTGTGCTTCTCCTGCGCCTCCAGCTCCTTCCTGCAGTCTTCCTCTTGCGCCGACATCTCCTGTTGAGAAAGGCATCGGGCTTCGAACCACCAGGGCTGCCCCGGCCCACCCTGACGGCAGGGCCAGGGCTGGAGGTAACGCCCACTCCAGCTTCCTTCTAGATCCTGGATCTTGCCTTGAAAGGAAACTCCAAGGCCCCACTCCCAAGCTCTGTTGCCTCCTATGTAAACTCTCATGACAATTCAGTCCATTCTGCTCAGTTGCTTTGAATGTCAAATAACACCTGATTATAGGATGCAAATGTCCCTAAGCTGGAAACCCCCAACGTATGACTCCTCCCAGCCCCGCTACCAGAGGGCAGTGCAGTGCTCACCCCATCGGCGGGAAACTCATCCACCTCGGCCTCCTCTTCCATGGCAGGCACCACCACGCGAGCCAGGCTGGCACTGAGGGCCGCCAATTTCTACAGGAGAGAAGGGGACTGCAGGGCGGCTGCTTGCAGTGGGGGACCTTGTGCGGGCATGTGGCCAGGTTGGGGAGGGGCAGCAGTGACAGTCCTGGACATCAGCGGGTGTGGGTTCCAAGGGCAGGCTGACGCTCCTGGAGCCTTTCTCACCTCCATAGAGCTCTCAGAGTCCAGTGCGTAGGTGTCCTCACTGGCCTTCACCTCTGCTTGGGCCTGTCCCTCGAGCTAGTAGGCAAGGGGAAGGTCAGGGGGCAGAGGACAGCCACAGCCCCTTGCCTCGGTGTGGACAGAGAAGGGCTGTGGCCCTGCACTGTGAGCAGAAGGCACTGGGCTGGGGTCCTACCTTCGGGGGGTAGTGGAGGTTGAGCGACTGGTAGAGGCGGAAGTTGACGAAGCCCAGCAGGGTGGTGTAGAACTCGGTGAAGGTGGCCATGACCCTGTAGTCCACGTCTGTCGGGTGCTGGTGAACACAGAGGTGCCTCAGCAGTGTGGGTGCAAGGATGGGGGCAAAGGAGGAACAGACAACCCACAGAGCAGAGGACCGACCCAAGGACCCCAAGCTCCTTAAGAATGCCCTGCCCTCAGGGTGCTGCCCTAGGGAGGGGGTGGCATGGATGTTCCCACCCAGGGGCATTCCAGCCACAAGTGAGGCTCTGGATGGAGTCCCAAGGGTTAGAGCCATCCTGGAAGTCAGTGCCAGACCCCCATAGAAGAGTGAGAAAAGGGATCCTGGTCCCCGCTACTCCCAGGACTGGCTGGTCCTCTCCTCCCTGCGCCAGCTCTCCCACTTCCTTCAGGTCTAACTCACACTCAGAGAGGCCACTTTCCCTGGCCTGGCCCCTTTCCCTGACCTGTGGAAAGAGACTTTCTGCATCACCTAGCCCACAATCTTTGCTGCCTGTCTGCTCCTGGGCTAGCCTGTGAGTGCCAGGAAGGCAGCGCTCCCAGCACCATCCTTAGCCCAGGGGAGGGGCTGGCAAAACCTTGGGTGACTAAGGTGCCTTGGGAAGGCCTGGCCCAGCGGGGGCAACGGATGCACAGGGGTTAGGTCATCCACTGAGTCCTGCCTCTGAGCCTCAGGACAGACACTCAGAATTGAGTGAACCCACCTCGGGCATGACTTGAAGGTCCAGGGTAGGCTGGCAGCTGGCCTGGCTCAGCCCCCAGGGAGCTCTTGGGAAACAGCCAGCAGACAAACTACTTACTGCTCAGGGTGAAGGCACAGAGCTGCCCTCACCAGCTGGCAGCCCAGCTGCAGGGGACATGGAAGTGTCATCTTTGCCCTGGAGCAATTAATAGGGCAAAACAGACAAAGAACTGAGGCCCAGAAAGATGCACCACAACTCTTGAGCGGTTCTGCCCCCCAAAACATGGAGGCTGAGCCAGCCCAACTGGCCCCTCACTAAAACCATGGAGGCTGGGCCAGCCCAACTGGCCCCCCACTAAAACTATGAGGCTGGGCTGGCCCAACTGGCCCCCCACTAAAACCATGAGGCTGGGTTAGCCCAACTGGCCCCCCACTAAAACCATGAGGCTGGGTCAGCCCAACTGGCCCCCCCACTAAAACCATGAGGCTGGGCCGGCCCACCTGGCCCCCCTACTAAAACCATGAGGCTGGGCCGGCCCAACTGTCCCCCCACTAAAACCATGAGGCTGGGTCGGCCCAACTGGCCCCCCACTAAAACCATGAGGCTGGGCCGGCCCAACTGGCCCCCAGGATGTGGCAGGATGTTCTGAGCAATGTGAAAATCAGTAGTGATTACCACAGGTGCTGGCTGTGTCCTTGACTCTCAGCTGTTCCGCTATTCTGCTGCCAGGCAGTGACCTGTGCTGTGGGAGCTCAGGGCCAAGAGAAGCCTTTCCTGTCCCCCCACTCACACCTCCAGCCTTCCATGAGAGTCTGTGAGGGCCTCTGATGGGCACATCTGGGGACTAACCCCATTTCCTACAGCCTAGCACTGGGCAGGGAGACCCCGACCCTATAAGCACACTGAGTTCCACAGCTATAAGCCCAACCCTGGCTGCTCACAGGAGGGGCACACTGGGCTCTGCTACGACCTAGTGCCAGTCCTCCCCCTCTGCTGACAGGAAGCATCGGCGGTGAGCTGGCCGGGGAGGAAAGGGAATGGGTGGCCGGCTCCCTTCCCCCAGGGCCAGCTGTGTGGAGGCTGGCCCACCACAGGGCCCTATTCACCATCGGCGAGGACACACAAAGACCAGTCTGAGCAGCATGGGGGCAGGACATCAGAGAGAGGGAAGGGCCAAGAGGAAGGCAGGAAGGAAGGAGGAGAGGAGGGCTAGGGAAGGGAAGAAGGAAGGGCCACCCACGCCTGTCCCAGGGGGAGTGGGAACAGGGACTGCTGGGAGCCAAGCCTGCCTCTCACCCGCAAACAGGCCACAGCCTCACCACCAGGCAGCCAGTCAGGGTAGGTTCCGGCCCTTGCAACCCCACCCACGAGGGATCATGAGGAACAGCCCGGGGCGCTTAGAGCCCCAGCTCCCCCTGGAGCCCCTGATAATCTGGGCAGCAGAGCCACTGTGCCAGCCGGACCAGCTGCTCTCCACTGAAGGCGCCAGTTCCCACTCGATGACAAGAAAGGTGGGCTAAACGCAGGCTACCAGCATAGGGAGGCGGGAGAGCCTGGCTCCACCACCTGGGGGCACTAGAAGCCAATGATGCCTCCACGAGGGGGCAAAACCAGGGTTTCTCTTAGCGGATCCCTGCCAACAATGCCCAGGATTTCAAAGAGATAAGAAGGCTGGGCTCTGTGGCCCACACCTATAACCCTAGCACTTTGGGAGGCTGAGATGGGAGGACAGCTTGAGCTCAGGAGTTCGAGACCAGTCTGGGCGATGTAGTGAGACATTATCTCTATTTTAAAAGAAAAAGAAAACAAGAAATAGTGCTGCATACTAAGTGCTTCTTCTGTGCTCACCGTCTCCCCTCCCCCAGTCCTCTAGTCCCGTGGGGCACAGGCGGGGAGCAGGAAGCAGAGGCAGAGGCAAGGCCACTTGGCCAAGGTCTAGCAGCTACCAGCAGCAATGCAGGGATGAGGACACCAGTAGGTATGAGGGCAGGGCTCCGTCACTGTTCCCATGGTGGCACCACACATGCTGGGTGTGCAGGCTGGGTATGGCCCTGGCAGCTGCTCTCGCTGCTCACTGGGCCCCTAGAAGGTCAAGCCCCAGGCACTCTTAAGGGCATAGACACTTAACTGAGGCACAGAGGGGTGAAAGGAACACATCCAAGCACACACAGCTGGCAGGTGCTGCCACGGAGCTGGCTCAGGCTCCCACTCTCAATGAGGAAGCCGTCTGTGGCACATTCCCTGCCCTGTTCGGCCCACCTCCATCAGCAGTTGGGAACCCAGTACTTGCTAGACTCTGCAGACACCAAAATCCCCCTTCCTCCACACCTGTATCTGTGTAGGAAGCAATGTGAGCCCCTCCCCTCCCCACAGGCACACTCACGTCATGGGAGAAGGCATAGGGAGTGATCCACACGATGGGCTGCCCCAGCACCTCGGCCTGGTAGTAAATGCCTTTGATGGACAGGAAGACCTGGGGGAGGGGAGGAGACAGCCAGGTGAGGACCACAGGTGGCAGGAAAGGGGGCGGGGTGGGGTGCCTGCCGCGCGGCCCCAGGCTCACCTTGCGCAGGGCTCGGGAGGCAATGATGTAGTGCATGAACTCCACGGTGAGCCGGCGGCACAGCTGAATGGTCTGCACGTGACACTTGCCAGTCCGTGGGAAGGTGGAAAAGAGGAAGCACATGGAGAGGGCATCGTCCAGGTCCCGCAGGGCATCAATGAACGTGGGGTACCTGTGTGGCCAGTGGGGCAGCACATCGGACTCATTTGGCCTGGGTGCCAAGGGGACCCCTGACTTTCTCCCATCCCAGATGCCCCATTGTTTAAGCCAGGCCTTGCCACGGCCACCTCCTGACCTGGCAGGAGCAGCTTCCCCACAGCTGACCACAGCACCTGGGAGGAGTCACTTAACCAGGATGTGGCCACTCGGCTCTGAGGACCAGAGAAGTCCTGATGGGGGTCCTCAAGACACTCACTGCTCACCAAAGACCCAGGCTTGACCCACATACGTATTTTGTGGTGCATGAAGGGAGACGGAGTCAGGGGCTCTCTCTTCGGAGGTGGAACCTTGCCAGACACAGTGGCTCACATCTGTAATCCCAGTTCACAGGGAAGCAGAGGTGGAAGGACAGCTTGAGCCCAGGAGTTTGAGACCTGCCTGGGCAATATAGCAAGACCCCATTCTCCACAAAAAGGGGGGAAAAAAAAGACAACAACAAAAATAAGCGTAATGCCCCTCGAAGGTGGAAACTTTAGTGCACAGAAACTCTATCAGGAGGTCCAAGATGGAAAATGGGAAACTGAGAAGGTGCCCTAGCGGAGCAGGGTGGGGTGGAGGCTGCTTCCCCACAGCAGCACTTGTGTGGTCTGGCCCCAGGTCGCCGGTGTGGGTTATGTCTTCCACGTCTCTCATCCCTTGGACCTCTGTCTAGTTGGCAGAACCAGTGAGACCCAGGGAATTGGGTCCAGGAAGAGCCAGAGCAGAACGTGTTTTGAGGAATCCTATGGTAAATGACGAAGCCAACAAGGAGGAGTCACCCTGGGCAGGACCCACCACTGTGTGGCTGCCCTGCTGTGGGACAGAGGCATGGGTCACAGAGAAGACACGGAACCACAAGTAACGACACCCAGATTCCAGTCCCGTTCTGAGCAGTGACCCAGACTGCTCATTTACAACTGGGCTCTTGCAGCTCCCTAGAAAGGCCTTGGGCACAAATGGACAACAGAGCTTCAAGCCTCTCTCCCGCAGCCAGAGCAGCTGCCAGAGATACTGGCATCCGAACTGCCTTCCAGGAAGCTACCTTTTAAAAAATCATTTTTGTTACTTTTTCTATTTTCTTTTTTCCAAACACCCAGTCTTCAAGGAGAAACAGCTGCCTTTTGAAGACTAGGTTCTGGGTGGGGTGGGGGAGGCAGCAGGGGTAAAACATAAAAAAATGGGTGCTGCTATTTGAAAAAGGACTCCAAAATTCATGAGACCAGACACTACCAAGGTCCCTCCAGCCCCAGATGGCCTCAGTCACTGCTACAAGTCAAGAGAAGTCTGCCAGGTCTTCAAACCCATGCCAAGATGGAAGAGAGGCCTGCAGGGACCTCTCACGGAGCAGCAGGACGGCTGTCTGGTTTCTGAGTGCAGTGGTGGCAGCCTCCATCGGCCTCCTCTGGTGCCTTGAAGTTTCCTAACTCCACGTCACAGACAAAACCAAGAACCCAGGCTTTCTGTAGAAACAGCACCAGCATTTCTGGGCCAACTGTTTTTCTTTCTTAAGCTCTGGCCCTAGCTAAGGAGCTGGGGATGGTGTGCAATGAGAACACCACAACCACACCGCCACACTTGGGGTGGGTATAAATCCAGGCACCTGCTTTTTGTGTGTGGCTTGTTTTCATTTATTTCACCTAACACTGTGCATCACAGGCAGGACAGCAACTACCATCATCTCTGATGGAGATGGGGACCTGCTTGGGGTAGGAAATATCCCCTGGCCGCTCAGCTCATGTGCCACACAGCTGCGGTGGGAATATCCGCTGTCTAGCTCCTAGGCCAGGGCTCTTCCTGTGACAGCCCACAGCCAGCCATTCTAGAGCTCAGTGTTCCTGGGCCATCAGTCCCCAAAGATGACAGACATTCACCAGCCCAGGGCTTCTGAACTTTGCCACTGCTGACATTTGGGGTCAGACTGTTCAATGTCGTGGGAGACTACTGGAGGGTATTTAGCAGCATCACTGGTCACTCTCCACTAGACACCAATAGCACATCCATCTATGTCGTGAGAACCAACAGTCTCCAGGCATTGCCAAATGTCCACTGAAGAAGCAAGATCACTGCTGATTAAAAACTGCTGATTTAGGCCGGGCTTGGTGGCTCACATCTGTAATCCCAGCACTTTGGGAGGCCCAGGTGAGCAGATCACCTGAGGCTGAGTTTGAGACCAGCCTGACCAACATGGAGAAACTCCTTCTCTACTAAGGGAAAAAAAAAAAAAGGATTGCTGATCTAGGCCGGGTGCAGTGGCTCACACCTATAATCCCCGCATTTTGGGAGGCCGAAGTGGGTGGACCACGTGAGGTCAGCCTAGCCAACATAGTGAAACCCTGTCTCTACTAAAAATACAAAAATTAGCTAGGCGTGGTGGTGGTTAATTCCAGCTACTCAGGATGCTGAGGCAGGAGAATTGTTTGAACCTGGGAGGTGGAAGTTGCAGTGAGCCAAGATCCCATCACTGAACTCCAAGCTGGGAGACAGAGCAAGACACTTTCTCAAAAAAAAAAAGAAAAAATTGCTGATTTAGCCAGTGAATGAGGGGGATGTCTGAGGAGACTGGGCAAGGAGCAGTTCAGGCCAGAGGTGTCTCGCCATGCCTCCCGGGTCTTACCAGGTACCCGACGTGCAGCCACGGGGCCCCGGGACTCTCCCACCACAGGGCCTTTGCACTTGCCACGGCCTCTGCCTGCATTGTGCTTCCGCTGGCTCAAACGCCTCCCCTCAGAGACCCCTGTGACAAGCCTGTAACTACAGACCTTATAATCATTCTAGTAATTGGTTAGCTTTGTTTTTGGTCTGTGTCCTTCAAAAAGATGCAAGCTCTTTGAGCAGGGTCTTGGTCCTGTTCCCTACTGTATCGCTAGTGCTAGGGCAGAGACCAGCATTTAGTGAAGACACAGCGGCGTTCTGAGGAGAGCCCGCTCACCGTTCCTTGATGATGTGGTCAAGTTTGTAGTTGGGCTTATTGTCCTTCAGACGCTCTACGGTGTTCCACTCGCTCTTCCCATAGGCCTTCCGGAGCTTCCGGACGAACACCTGGAAGGAAATAAAAGACCGCTGACGCTGAGGCTCAGGGCTCCTGGACAACTTCCAGGGAAGACAGAAACGCAGGGCAGAAGGACTCTCACGCCGCCTGAAGCTGGCCATGGCTATGTGCCTGTGTCACCAACCCCTCTGCCCAGGATGTACAAAAGAGCCAACTCCAAGGAGCACCAGCAGAGCCAGACCACGCTCGCCTCTTGACGATGCACAGGTGTCCCAACTCTACACGTTTACATGGGAGGATGGCACAGCAAAGCAGCTCTATTTCTCAACTGAGAACAGAAGCCAAGGGACCAGCCACGGACAGGATGAGAAGGGCTGGTCCCCGTTCCCAGCATCAGACTATGTTGACATGAAACAAGCTACGGGTATGTGTGTGGCACTGAGCCACCCAGAAAAATGCAACTGAGGCCTGTTTTGGGGCCAGGTCCTCCAAACTGGCCTCTTCCCTCCAAGTACTTCCTTTGAGGCTCAGCCTGCAGTGCCCGAGGCTCAAAGCCTGCCTCTGCTGGGATTATAAGCAGCAGCTCTGCCACAGTCATCTCCTACTACAGGTCCGCGTTCAACCCGGTGAGCTTACGAGCTGCAAAACTCAGCAGCAAACCAGGTCCAGCCTCAGCTGCTGCCCAGTCCTCTCCACTCCTCCCAGCCAAGGGTCTGCAGTCAAAGGCTGCAGAAGCAGCAGTCTACTTTCAGTTCCTTGCATTTGGTATAAATAGGTTTCTGGCCGGGCACAGTGGCTCACACCTGTAATCCCAGCACTTTGGGAGGATCACCTGAGGTCACCAGTTTGAGACCAGCCAGGCCAACACGGTGAAACCCTGTCCTTACTAAAAAATAAAAAAATTTGCTGGGTGTGGTGGTGGGTGCCTATAATCCCAGCTACTCGGGAGGCTGAGACAGGATAATCTCATGAACTCGGGAGGTGGAGGCTAGTCAACTGAACGTGGGTTCGGCCCAGGCTCGCTACTGCACTCCAGCCTGGGCAACAAGAGTGAAACTGTCTCAAAAATAAATAAATAAATAAATAAATAGGTTTCTGCTCTCCCTATGGTAATTGAGTAGTTAACGATTTCCATTTGCAGAATGAAAAGCTTGTTGTGCAGCATAAAAAAAAACCGAGATCATGTCCTTTGCAGAGACATGGATGGAGCTGGAGGACATTATCCTTAGCAAACGCACACAGGGACAGAAAACCAAATATCGCATGTTTTCACTTAAAAGTGGGAGCTAAATGATGAGAACACATAGACACAAAGAGAACAACAAACACTGGGGCCTACTGGAGGACGGAGGGTGGAGGGTGGAGGGTGGAGGGTGGGAGGAGGGAGGATGGAGGATGGAGGGTGGAGAGTGGAGGGTAGAGGGTGGAGGGTGGAGGGTGGGAGGAGGGAGAGGATCAGGAAAAATAACTAAAAGATACTGGGCTTAATACTGGGTGATGAAATAATCTGTGCGACAAACCCCTAAGACACAAGTTTACCTATGTAACAAACCTGTACATGTACCACTGAACTTAAAAGTTAAAAAAAAGGCCGAGCGCAGTGGCTCACGCCTGTAATCTCAGCATTTTGGGAAGCCGAGGTAGGTGGATCATGAGGTCAGGAGTTCAAGACCAGCCTGGCCAAAATGATGAAACCCTGTCACTGCTAAAAATACAAAAAATTAGCCGGGCGGGACACCTGTAACCCCAGCTATTCAGGAGGCTGAGACAGAGAACTGCTTGAACCCAAGAGGTGGAGGCTGCAGTGAGCTGAGATCGCACCACTGCACTCCAGCCTGGGCAACAGAGTGAGACTCTGTCTCAAAAACAAACAACAAAAAAACTCTACCTCAAAAAAAAGAAAGAAAGAAAGAAAGTAAAAATTATTCCTTAATCTATGGGCTGCAGAATGGGCGCTGTAGTGCAGGCACATAAATGACATTAATCTCCTTGTACATCACAGCTCTTGGGTGACCAGGTACATTTTCAATGAGCTGTAATGTTTTGAAAGTAATCTTTATTTCTGAGCAGCAAGTCTCAACAGTAGGCTTAAAATATTCAGTAAACCACAGGTTCACACCTGTAATCCCAGCACTTTGGGAGGCGGAGGCAGGCGGATCACCTGAGGTCAGAAGTTCGAGACCAGCCTGACCAACATGGAGAAACCCCATCTCTACTAAAAATACAAAATTAGCTGGGTGTGGTGGCACATGCTTGTAATCCTAGCTACTTG
Source organism: Aotus nancymaae (assembly GCF_030222135.1). Classification (NCBI taxonomy): domain Eukaryota; kingdom Metazoa; phylum Chordata; class Mammalia; order Primates; family Aotidae; genus Aotus; species Aotus nancymaae. The sequence continues at coordinate 5,453,072 of NW_026988491.1, forward strand.
GGAGGCTGAGGCAGGAGAAACGCCTGCACCCAGGAGGCGGAGGTTGCGGTGAGCTGAGATCGTGCCATTGTGCTCCAGCCTGGCCAAGAAGAGCTAGACTCTGTCTCAAAAAAAAAAAAAAATTTCAGTAAACCATGATGTTAACAGATGTGCTGAAATCTAGGCTTTGCTGTTCCATTTACAGAACAGAGACAGAGTATATTTAGCATCGTTCTTAAGGGCCCCAGGATTTTTGCCATAATTGAGTATTGCCTTCAACTTAAAGTTACCAGCTACATTAACCCCTAACAAGAGAGTCAGCCTGTTCTCTGAAGCTTTGAAGCCAGGCATTGACTTCTCCTCTCTAGTTATGAAAGTCCTAGATGGTATCTTCTTCCAACAGAAGACTATTTACCTACATTAAAATCTTTTTGGTTAGTGTAGCCACTTCATCATGATCTCAGCTGGATCTTCTGGATAACTTGCTGCTTTACCTTGCTCTTTGATGTAAGGGACACGGTTTCTTTCCTTAAACCTCATGAACCAACCTCTGCCAACTTCCAACTTTTCTTCTACAGTTTCCGCATCCCTCTCAGCCTCCCAAGAAATGAAGAGTTAGGGGCTTGCTCTGGATCAGGCTTTGGCTTAAGGGAACGCTGTGGCTGGTTTGATCTTCCATCCAGATCTCCAAAACTTTCTCCATATGAGCAATAAGGCTGATTAGCTTTCTTATGACTCATGTCTTCACTGGAGTAGCACTTGTAATTTCCTTGAAGAACTTTTCATTTGCTTTCACAACTTGGCTACATTTTTGGTGCAAGAGGCCTGGCTTTTGGACTATCTTGGCTTCTGACATGCTTTCCTCATAAAGCTTAATGATTTCTAGCTTTTGATTTAAAAAGAGACAGATGCAACTCTTCCTTTCACCTGAAAACTTAAGAGGACTTTGTTGGGTTATTAATTGGCCTAATTTCAATATTGTGTCTCAGGGAATGGGGAGGCTCGAGGAGAGGCAGAGAGATGGGGGAACAGCCAGTCAGAACACACACAAACATCAAATGGTAGGCTGTCTTACATGGGTGTGGTTCATGGTGTCCCAAAACAATTTCAAGAGTAACATCAAAGACCACTGAGAACAGATCACCCTCATGGATATCACAATAATGGAAAAGGTTGAAATATTGCAAGAATTACTGAAATGTGACACAAAAACATGAAGGGAACACATGCAGCTGGAAAAATGGCGCTGACAGACTTGCTTGACACAGGGTTGCCACAAACCTTCAATTTGCAAAAAACAAAATATCTGCAAAACTCATAGAGCAAAGCACAAAAAAATGGAGTTTGCCTGTTTGTAATCTCGGGTAATCTTCATGACATCCCTTTAAGGTAGAATGACTTCCTCCTCTGTACAGGCTTGCTCAGAGAGGATAGGCAATCTGCCCAAGGTCACAGTTAGTTAGTGGGTCACAGAGCTGCGATGAGGACCTGTCAGACCCTAGAGCCCAGGCCTCACCTTGTATTCCCGGAACTTGTTGACGATGGGTTCGTGGAGGAGAAACCTGATGTCTTTGATAAGGTAAAAAGTTCGGGCCGCTGTAGAACCCTTGTTAACCTTCTTCTTGTGTTTGGGTTCATGGGGATAAATGCCCTTCAGAATGCACAGCCGCCTGCAAGACAGAAGCCATATGTTATGTCAGTAAGGGTGGAGGGACACTGGCTTCAGCTGGGCCTAGAAAACAACAGTAAATGGGAACATGGGGTCTCTGTCCTTAGAGACCTCAAATACTAGTCTGACAATCACAAATTCCCCAACCAAAACAAAAGGATGACTTGAGAGTCAAACACCAGAAAAGAAGCAAATGGGATATTGACAGGGATCAACAGGAAGGTACCCTTTTCTGCTGGGGGAGTTGAAAAAGGCCTTGCTGAGATAACAACATTTTAGCCATAAAGAAGAGGGAAGCATTCTAAGAAGAGAGACAAATTCCAGAAGGCTGGAAAGAGCTGGGTGTGTTTGAAGGAATAAAAGTGGGCCAGGTGACCAGGCATGGTGGCTCACACCTGTAATCCTAGCACTTTGGAAGGTTGAGGTGGGCGGATCACCTGAGGTCAGGAGTACAAGACCAGCCTGGCCAACGTAGTGAAACCCCATCTCTACTGAAAAAAAATACAAAAAATTAGCCAGGCATGGTAGCTAGCGCCTGTAATCCCAGCAACTTGGGAGGCTGAGGCAGGAGAATTGGTTGAACCTGGGAGGTGGAGGTTGCAGTAAGCTGAGATCACCCTATTGCACTCCAGCCTGGGTAACAGAGTAAGACTCCACCTCAAAAAAAAAAAAAAAAAAAAAAAAGTGGGCCAGGTGAGCTGTGGAGGCCAGGGACCAACAGATGGCAGGGCCCACAGGCCACAGTGAAGTCTGATTTTGACTCTATAAGGAATGAGAACCCCTAGCTGCAGGATTGGGGTCTTTTCTGCCAGAAGGGAGGGATGGATGGCATACACCCAGCCCAGCCCAGCTGGCCCATCCTGACGATCCAGTTCAGTTCTCCTCCATTTCCCATTGGACCACACCTGGCAAACACAACTCACTAAAGCAAGGGCAGGTGAGAAAGAGATGGAATACCAGAATTCCAGAACAGGAATGGCAACTCAGTTGAGACAGGGATACAGCTGAGTTTTTTCTATACAATTGCACTGCCCGGGCTTCCCGAGGTCCCTCTATATTCCCCTTCTCTCCAAGCTCACCTAAAGTCAGCCAGGCTCAGCTGGAGCTTCTTCCGGGCTTTGTTCCGGGTGATGTAGTTGGTGGCTGAGCCTCGTTCATACTTGGAGAGGAAAAAAACAATTCTCCATTAGCAATGATTGCAGTGACTGACATCAAACTCTGGGCATGCCTAGTTCCAGAGGCAACTATCACTCTGGATAAGTGGCTGAGATGAATCTGGGAGAGGAAATGATGCAGGGAAGGAGCTGACCTGCCTGGATGAGCTCTCCTGGGTTGTACTTGCAGCTGTCAGAATAGGGAACACATACATTTGCATGATGTTGAGGACTGTGAGGCTGCTATGGATGGGGGCTGTGCCAAGTGCTTAGCACCAGCTCTAAATGTTGGCCATTACAATCAGTGATTTTCACACATTTCATTTAATCCCTATAACCGTGTGATGTAGGTGCTGTCAGAACCCCCATTTCACACAGGAGAAAACAGACTCATAAAGTAAACCTGTGCAACTCTTAAAAAGCACATAGCTTATTTTATTTGTTTCCTTGGGGTTTTTTTTTTTTTTTGAGACAGAGATTCACTCTTGTTGCCCAAGCTGGAGTGCAATGGTGCAAACTGGGCTCACCAAAACCTCAGTCTCCCAGGTTCAAGTGATTCCCCTGCCTCAGCCTCCCGAGTAGCTGGGATTACAGGCATGCACCACCACACCCGGCTAATTTCATATTTTTAGTAGAGATGGGGTTTCTCCATATTGTTCAGGCTGGTCTTGAACTCCCAACCTCAGGTGATCTGCCCACCTCGGACTCCCAAAGTGCTGGGATTATAGGCGTAAGCACCTGGCCAAGTACATAACTTTTTAAGAGTTGGGGCTGGAGCCAGGTGTGGTGGGTCACGCCTGTAATCCAAGCACTTTGGAGGCCAAGGCGGGTGGATCACCTGAGGTCGGGAGTTCAAGACCAGCCTGACCAATACGGTGAAACCCTGTCTAAAAAAAAAAAGAGTTGGGGCTGGTATTGAAACTCAGGTCTGAGTCCAGTGCCTGAGTGCCTAGCAGCTAAGCCGGTGTTCCTAATCTTTCTCCCTCCTTTTCTTCATTATAACCTCTTCACCACCACCAGGAGACTTATTAGACACCCCCTTCCTCCCTCACCCATAACTCTTTCTTCCCCACAGCCCCAGAAAATGTTAATACCAGAGATATACTGCAGATCTGTCTATGTAATGTGGTCCCTGGGGGGGCCACAACCATTGTAATATCTAAGATACTGCCCCTCAACCAATTTTGTTCCCTTGAAGGTGATATTACCCTGGCTGAAAAAGCATGTTCTAAGCCATACAGCTTCTCCCCTTCCTCATTCATTCATTCATTTAACAGGAAATAAAAGGTCCTCTATCACGTTCAAAGCACTAAACTAGATGCTATGAAGGCAATAAAGACAAAACGCCTGGTCTCTACCTGCCCCCAAGCAGCGTATTGTCTTGTGTAACCATCTGGATGCCTGTGGTGCTAAGATGCTGCCTCATGCCCACACATCTCCGTATCCCTCACACCTCTGTATCCCTAGACAGAGACGAGCAGTGTACTGCAACAAACACCCTGCAAGTTAACAAGCTTGTCCTTTTCAAACAAGATCTCTGGGCTAAGACAGCAGGGGCCTCTTTGGCCAGGTTCAGCTCTAAAGAGACAAACCAGTTAGTCTCCTGGGGTTATGTTTACTAGTAACATCACAGTCATGAAACATACCCTTTATTCATTCTTTCCTTTAGACATTCGTTAATTGTCTGTCGGGTATCAGGCCCATGCTAAGTCCTGGAGATATAAAGATGAGTTTCAGGCTGCCTTAAGAAGTTGAGTTTTCATTTACAGTGTTTTCAATTGCTCTATGCTACACTTACCTCTGTCACCATGCTTATCCTTTTAAACGTTAAAGAAATAAATAGTTCTCAATGAGGTTATTTTACTCCCTGGGTATGTGCTGGGAGGAGGAGAATTCAGCAATGTTTGGAGACATTTTTGGTTGCTGGGTGCTACTGGCATCCAGTAGATAGAGGATCAGGGATGGTGCCAAATATCCAACTACACACAGGACAATCCTTCCCACAACAAAGAATCATCTTTGTTGATTCTGGCTCTGAAACCCAGCTTTTAAAAATTGTAGGCCGGGCGCGGTGGCTCAGTTCTGTAATCCCAGCACTTTGGGAGGCTGAGGTGGGCAGATCACAAGGTCAACAGATCGAGACCAGCCTGACCAACATGGTGAAACCCCGTCTCTACTAAAAATACAAAAATTAGCTGGGCCTGTTAGTCCCAGCTACTGGGGAGGCTGAGCCAGGAGAATCGCTTGAACACAGGAGGTGGAGGTTGCAGTGTACTCCAGCCTGGTGATAGAGTGAGACTCCATCTCAAAAAAGAAAAAAAAAATCCTAACGATTTTGTTACGTATCTACATCTGCAATTCAAGGGTAGGTTTTCCGTCTTAGCACTGGATACTCAATAGTTTGTTGGGTTAAAAACACTGGCAATAGAAACTTTCACTCTGAAAGAAGCACTTAAGCCAACTATATCTTCCTCATTTCCATTCCCTTCCCAGTCTTTCATGTCACTGAGCCGATTCTCCATATATCCATAAGAACTCCCTGAAAAACTGTGATCCTGTTACTCTTCCTTTAGTTGATTCTTACTGCACTTAGAATAAAATCCAAGCTCTACACTATTAGGACTGCACTTAGAATAAAACCCAAGCTTACAGGCCTTGCACGATACAATACTTATCCTACCCCAATCTTACCAGATGCCATTCTTTTCTTGGTTTACATCCGAATCATCCTGATGTACTTCCAACTCCTTACACACAGCAAGCCTTTCCTGCCTACAGGTCTTGGTACTTGGTTTCCCTGTCAGGCTCCCTCGCTAAGCACTCCCATGCCCCAGAACCCATCCAAAATGTTCTGATCTTTCCCATTTCGCTGAAAAAGAGAACTTCCAAGACAACACTAACCAAATAATGTGACGGTGCAACAACGGTGAACGCTACGTAATGTTTATCAGCCTTTTGGTAAATAGTCGTCCCACAGCTCGGCCTGCTTTAGGAATGAAGTTACGCTTGTTAAGTTCAACTGTTTCACAATCCTCTCTACAGAAAGAACTCTACAGTTCGTTCTCGGATTTCACTAAACGAGTACTGCCATCCTTGCCCATCCTCGGACCCCTTCTCGCAGCTGACTGCCGTCGCGTTGATCCTGTCTTACCAGTCTCCACGAGAGGCGGAGCCCGGGAAAAGAGCCGACCCCCATGCTCCGCCGCCCCCGCACCCCACCCCTCGGGAATCCACCGTCTTTCCCACTCACCTTTTTCTTCTCAAGGCCTCCCATCGCTCCACGTTGACTAGCGGACTAGGGTCGCGCGGACAGACAGCACCACTTCCTCCCGCACGTGCCCTGCCAAGGACCCCCCCCAACAACGTCAGTTTGCGCGGGCTATCCAATGAGATGCCTGTATAAGTCCAGGGAAAGATGGGGATTTTCTCCTCAAAACTTAAAACTATACACTGAAAAAAAATAGTGAGACTACTCTTTCCAGATCTTTTCCGCTTACAATCAGTTACACCCGATTTAAATGTTAAAACAAACATGAATATACAGGCATTTGTGCAATCTTCCTGATGACGGTCCTTGATTGTGCGCCTCGTTGCATGTTGGAACGAAGAGAGGCGGAAGGCTTAGAGACAGCGCAGTGCCTTCTGGGATGCAGAGGGGCAACACATTCCGTGGTGCGTGATGGGATTGCGTTGTCAAGGTAACGGTTGCTAAGCGTCGTCAGAACTTGGTTGGCTCGGCTGAGAAGCGGCACCCGTGGCGCGAGGTGAGGCTGCGCTTCGTTCCCCAGCGACTTCGAGTTCTCTTCAGTTGATTTGCTGTTATGCGGCTAAAATAGAAAAAAGGGGCTGGTCCGATGGTAGTGGGTTATCAGAACTTATTAACATTAGTGTCACTAAAGTTGGTATACAACCCCCCACTGCTAAATTTGACTGGCTTTAAAAAAAAAAAAAAAAATAGAAAAAAGGAAGACATTTTTCCTCGCGGAGGTTTAGAGACCCAAGAGGCCACTTACATTTTCTGAGCCTTAGTGGTGGACTCGTGGCATATTTAAAACGTACATTCAAGGCCGGGCGCAGTGGCTCATGCCTGTAATCCTAGCACTTTGGGAGACCGAAGCAGGCGGATCACCTGAAGTCAGGAGTTCGAGACCAGCCTGGCCAACGTGGTAAAACCCTGTCTCTACTAAAAATACAAAAATTAGTCGGTTGTGGTGGCACCCGCCCGTAAACTCAGCTACTCGAGAAGCTGAGGCAGGAGAACCGCTTGAACACAGGAGGCGGAGGTGGCAGTGAGCCGAAATCTTGCCACTGCACTCCACCCTGGGTGACGGAGCTAGACTCCATCTCAAAAATAAATAAATAAATAAAATGTACATTCAACATATTCAAGTTTTTAATTTGTATACATAAATTCTGTAAGTGTTCCTCAAAGAGTAATTCCAAGATTTATACAGATAGTCACACCACCTTGAGGTGGTGCGGTCTGGCAGTAGATGCAATTTAAAAAATTTTTTAAAAATCTTTTCCCCTTTTTTCCAAATTCCAAATTTCGTTTGGACATGACCTCCGAAGTTTAAATTTGAGGCTCATGTGAATGTGACCTTGCCCAAGGCCGTGGTCCTAGAACTCACATATGTAGAGACAGACGTTAAGCACTGGTGAATACTTGTTTTGAACTGTGTGACTTGCATCATCTACCTTAAAGCTAAAATCTAAAACCCAGCAATTACACAGTTGAAATGAGGCCGGGCACGGTGGGTCACACCTGTAATCTCGGCACTTTGGGAGGCTGAGGCGGGTGGATCACTAGGTCAGGAAGACCAGCCTGACCAACGTGGTGAAACCCCATCTCTACTAAAAATGTAATAATTAGCTGGGCATGGTGGCATGCACCTGTAATCCCAGCTACTCTGGAGGCTGAGGCAGGAGAATTGTTTAAACCTGGGAGGCGGAGGTTGCAGTGAGCTGAGATCGCACCACTGCACTCCAGCCTGGGCAACAGAGCAAGACGCCGTCTTGGCTGGCACAGTGACTCACACCTGTAATCCCAGCACTTTGGGAGGCTGAGGTGGGCAGATCACGAGGTCAGGAGTTCGAGACCAGCCTGGCCAATATGGTGAAACCACGTCTCTACTAAAAATACAAAAAATTATCTGGGCGTGGTGGCAGGTGCCTGTAGTCTTAGCTACTCGGGAGGCTGAGTCAGGAGAATTGCTTGAACCGGTGAGGTGGAGGTTGCAATGAGCCAAGATTGCGCCACTGCACTCCAACCTGGGTGACAGAGTGAGACTCCGTCTCAAAAAAAAAAGATCTTGGAGAGACTTTATATCTTCCCAGCTGGTTCCCTCTATTGGTGGACCCCGGAGGGGACCTTCCCTGTCAGCCCTGCATTGGCAGGGGCCTGCCCAGTCCTTCCCAGCTCCTTGCCAGTGCCTGGTTCCAGTTCGTTGTATCCAGACCTTGGAAGGAATGTCTTTGTCAGCCCTGAGCTTAAAGGGGGACTTCGTGATTTCCTCCATTCAGACCATGGAGGGAATTTTGTGGACCCTGGCCTTAAGCGTGGTGCTGGAGGGGTAATCAGCTCAGACTCAGCTGGTCCATAAGGTTTTGTGAGAGTGCTTATGCTGAGAGTAACCTGAAAGGGTCACCTGGTGAGGGAAGTGCAATTATCGGGGGAGGGCTTAGTTCTTTTTTTTTTTTTTAAGAGTTTTGCTCTTGTTTCCCAGGATGCCTTAGTTCTAAAGGGACAGTCTCTAGCCAACCACCTTCAAGAACCCTGGCAGCTTACATGTTTAAAAACTACAAGGTAAGTTCAAAGGCATGCTAGCTTTTTTTGAACTCCAGCTGACTACATATTATGGCCTGGCTTTGGGCACATTTTTAAACTGATGGGCAAATTACATCAAGGAAAATTCAGAGCTCAAATGGTTAACCTGCAATTATAGAGTTAACATATAGAGTCTTCTAAGTTCTCGATTCCCTTTTCTACCTGCTTTAAATCTATTGACTTTTCTACTGGTGTTGAGATAAAACTCTTTACAATGTTACTAATTCAAGGCTACCTGGAGATTTTATTTTTCTGTATAGTTCAGCTAGGTTCTAGCTAAAATGTAAGCATTAAAAATGTAACCCTGCTGGGCGGGGTGCCTAACGCCTATAATTCCAGCCTTTTGGGAGGCTGAGGCAGGTGGATCACCTGAAGTTGGGAGTTTGAGACTAGCCTGACCAACACGGAGAAAACCTGTCTCTACTAAAAATATGAAATTAGCTGGATGTGGTGGTGCATGCCTGTAACCCCAGCTACTCGGGAGACTGAGGCAGGAGAATCACTTGAACCCTGGAGGCAGAGGTTGTGGTGAGCCAAGACCACGCCATTGCACTCCAGCCTGGGCAACAAGAGTGGAACACCGTCTCAAAAAATAGTAATAATAATAATAACCCTAAGCTCATTGTTTTTTCAGGTGTATGGTATGTGGTGTGTGTGTGTGTGTGTGTGTGTGTGTGTGTGTGTGTGTGTATGTGTATGTGTATGGGGTCTTGCTATGTTGCCCAGGTTGGTTTCGAACTTCTGGGCTCAAGCAGTTCTCCTGTCTCAGTCTCCCAAAGTGCTGGGATTGCAGGCATGAGCCACAATGCTTGGCCCCATTTAAAACTTAAAAAAAAAAAAAAAAGAAGATAGGTCTTAAAAATCAAACTGCCATGGAAACTACCCAAAATTTTGGTTCACAGCTGCCATTAGATTACCTATTGGGACAAATAAAGTTTAACCTTGTAAACAAGTTCCAGTTTTTTCAAAAATAATTTGGACCCAACCATCTTTTATAAACTGGTGAGTTTGTAGTACTATCCCATGACTAGAGTTTCAAGGTAAAAGCTCTAAGATTTTTTTTTTTTTGAGACGGAGTCTTGCTATGTTGCCAGGCTAGAGTGCCATGGGGCAATCTCGGCTCACTGCAACCTCCGCCTCTTGGGTTTGAGCGATTCTCCTGCCTCAGCCTCCCAAGTAGCTGGAACTACAGGTGGGCACCACCACGTTTGGCTAATTTTTGTATTTTTAGTAGAGATGGGGTTTCACCATATTGGCCAAGATGGTCTCGATCTCTTGATCTTGTAATCTGCCCGCCTTGTCCTCCCAAAATGCTGGGATTACAGGTATGAACCACCACGCCTGGCCCCCCTTCTTTGTTTTTTTTTTTTTGAGATGGAGTTTCGTTCTTGTTACCCAGGCTAGAGTGCAATGGCACGATCTCGGCTCACCGCAACCTCCACCTCCTGGGTTCAGGCAATTCTCCTGCCTCAGCCTCCTGAGTAGCTGGGATTACAGGCACACGCCACCATGCCCAGCTAATTTTTTGTATTTTTAGTAGAGACGGGGTTTCACCATGTTGACCAGGATGGTCTTGATCTCTTGACCTCATGAGCCACCCGCCTCGGCCTCCCAAAGTGCTGGGACTACAGGCATGAGCCACCGCACCTGGCTGTTTTTTTTATTTAGACAGAATCTTGCTCTGTCTACCAGGCTGGAGTGCAGTGGTACAATCTCAGCTCATTGCAACTTCCGCCTCCCGGGTTCAAGCGATTCTCATGCCTCAGCTTCCTGAGTACTGGGATTAAAGGTGTTCGCCACCACACCTGGCTCAGTTTTGTATTTTTAGCAGAGGTGGGGTTTTGCCATGTTGGCCAGGCTAGTCTCGAACTCCCGACCTCAAGTGATCCCCCCAAATCGGCCTCCCAAAGTGCTAGGATTACAGGCACGAGCCACCATAACCAGCCTAAACCTGTAAGATTAAAAAAAAAAAATTTTTATGTGTGTGTGTATATGTGTTTAGATATGTCGTATATTGTGTCTAAATGGTACCAAACTGACTTATACATAAATACCCATAAATTAAGTAAGCCCAAATATTTTTCAAGTTCATGTGACTTAGGCAAATCTTTTTTTTTTTTTTTTTTTTTTAAATTGAATCACACTCTGTCATCCAGACTGGCATGCATTGATACGATCTCGGCTCACTGCAACCTCCATTTGCTGGGTTCAAGTGATTCTCCTGTCTCAGTCTCCTGAGTAGCTGGGATTATAGGCATGTTCCACCACACCCGGCTAATTTTTGTATTTTTATAGAGACAGAATTTCACCATGTTCGCTAGGCTGGTCTCAAACTCCTGACCTGAAGTGATCCACCCACCTCACCCTCCCAAAGTGCTTGGATTACAGGCGTGAGCCACTGCGCCTGACCTTCTTTCTTCTTTAACAGCTAAAGAACCACTGGTTATGAGATAAATCACAGGTCACCAACCACCAGACACTGATTAACTGAGCCTCCCTGTTCCACAAGCCGTAACTACAGATTTAGATGAGAGACTGCTTTCTGTAACTTTCTCCTGATTAGAGACCACTGACCATGGGCTGGTTCTGGCCAGTTTACGGAGGCTGCACACTTGAGTGTCTTCGTGTCCTTACTTCACCTTGTAACATATAGGGTCTAATAAGAGTACATTTAAATGTTAAGTCTCCACCCCATAGTAAGCGCAGAATGCATATAACTTACATGGTTATTCAGTACGCACACATTGGACCCCCTTCATCAATATTCATCACTCCTCCTATAACCTGTTAAGTATATATACTTGGCCAGCCCATTCAGCATAGTTCTTCTTTAAATGTTTGGTAGAATTCACCAATGAAGTCGTTTGGTGGACTTTTTGCGGGGAGAGGTTTTTGATTACCTATTCAGTCTTTTTCTTGTTATAGATATGTTCAGATTTTCTATCTATCTCTTTTTTTTTTCTTTGAGATGGTGTTTTGCTCTTGTTGCCCAAGCTGGAGTACAATGGTGGGATGTCGGCTCACTGAAGCCACCACCACCCAGGTTCAAGCAATTCTCCTGCCTCAGCCTACCGAGTAGCTGGGATTATAGGCGCATGCCACCATGCTCGGCTAATTTTTTGTATTTTTAGTAGGAATGGGGTTTCACCATGTTAGCCAGCTGGTCTCGAAGTCCTGACCTCAGATGATCCGCCCACCTGAGACTCCATCTCAAAAAAGAAAAATTATAAATCCTTCTATTGATTTGTTCTATCTTGATAGAGTTACTGTTTGGGTTAAATGAAATAACATTACATACATACAATGCTTAGTATAGTGCCGAGCCCATGATCAGTGCTTAATATATGGTATCTGGTATTTTTTTCTTCTTCTCATGAGTATGGCAATGCCAAAGTGGACATTTATCAGGGCATAGTGGACCAGATTACTATCTAGGGAATTGGAAGGAGCTTTTAGAATTAAACAGTGCTCAGTGTGCGTTGTTGAGCAGGCTGTCACCCTCTTTGTGCCTGATTTCTCCATCTGTGAAAAGGTGAACACAAATGAGAACCATGCACCTTCACTGTCTTTCAACTCTGAGATTCTTTTTTGGTTTTTGAAACGGAATCTCCCTCTGTTGCCCAGGCTGGAATGCAGTGGCTCAATCTCAGCTCACTGCAACCTCTGCCTCCTGGGTTCAAGCAATTCTCCCTGCCTCAGCCTCCCTAGTAGCTGGGAATACAGGTGCCTGCCACCACACCCAGTTAATTTTTGTATTGTTTTAGTAGAGACAGGGTTTCACCACATTGGCCAGACTGGTCTCGAACTCCCAACCTCAGGTGATCCCCCCACCTAGGCCTCCCAAAGTGCTGGGATTACCGCATCCAGCCAACTCTGAGATTCTTTTATTTTCAAGAGAATGTTGACTTTGGACAAGGTCTGATTCCTTTTGTATGTGAAATGGATAAAATGAGATAAAATGGATAAAATTACACCCAAAGAATCAAAAATGCCTGTCGTGTTTTTTAGGCACCTAGCACCGTGCTGGGCACAAAGTAAGAACTCAAGAAAGAGTGTTGGAATAGACATTGAGTAGAAAGTTCTTTTAAGAGGGAGTATGTCTAGAACCATTGTTCTTGGGTTCTTAGTGAATTGCAAATGAAAAAATATTGCTTTTGTTCACGTAATCAAATTGCACTGTGGAATCAAGTGAAGAGTGGGAAGGCCAAGACAGAGGCAAGATCTGAGCTTCAAGGGATGTGAGAACAGAACTGTCATTCTTCCTGGAATGTACTCTTCTTACTAGGAAGCACTCACTACTCCCGACATTCCAAGAGAGGTTTCTGCGAGGGGGAAGGAAGGGTGCATCAGGTGTGAACATTTACTTGAATGAGTTTCGAGGCATATGACATGATGTGCCCAGGCTGTGCAATGCAGAGAGGTGACCAGATACCAAGACTAACTTCCACCCAGGCGACGCTGAAGGAATTAAGAAGCAGACACAAAGATAGAGAGTAAAGCGGGACTATCTGGGGGCCAACAGGCTTCTAAGCTGAGAGCCTCAGGGGGCTGACAGCATTCTGGGCTGAGAGCCTCAAGCAGACTCTGACCCATGTAGTCTCTCTGAACAGGTGATTGTTATTAACAAGCAGCTGTTCCGTGTTTTCTCATAGAACAAAAATAAACGAAGCTGGCAGCTGGTGCCTGCTTACCATTGATCAAAGATAAACTAGAAAGCATTCTCCACGCCGGGCGGGGTGGCTCACGCCTGTAATCCCAGCACTTTGGGAGGCCGAGGTGGGCGGATCACGAGGTCAGGAGATCAAGATCATCCTGGCTAACAGGGTGAAACCCCATCTCTAAAAAAAATTTTAAAAATAAAAAGAAAGCATTTCCACGAGGGAGCCACGGGGGCAGTCACATATCCTGTGCTTAAAGAACTAGTTTAACTGGTGTGTGATGTACACCTACTGTTTACTACTTCAGAACAGCCTGAGCAGTTTTCTGCTTGGGGGACTGGCTTGGTTTTTCTTGCCGCTTTCAGCAAAAAATATAGTCCATCATACACTCAGCAACCAGGAGCTGGGAAGGCAGGTGCAAGGCCTTGCAGCTGTGAAGCTTTGAGCAAGTCCCTTCACTTTTCTGAGCTTACAGTTTCCCATTATGAGGATCACGGGACAGAAGTGGAGTAAAATACTTCGGAAACCATAAAGTACTGGAAAAATCAAGGTGTCCAGATTGTTACTAGGGTTTTAATAATAAAGGATGCAGCCTCTAGACCTGCATAATCCAATACGGTCACCACCAGCCACTTGTAACTATTTATTTAGCTATTTATTTATTTTGAGACAGGGAGTCTCCCTCTGTCGCCCGGGCTGGAGTGCAGTGGTGCAATCTCGGCTCATTGCGACCTCCACCTCCCAGGTTCAAGCAATCTTCCTGCCTCAGCCTCCCAAATAGCTGGGATTACCAGCGTGTGCTTCCAAGTCCAGCTAATTTTTGTATTTTTAGTAGAGATGGGATTTCACTGTGTTGGCCAAGCAGGTCTCAAACTCCTGACCTCAAGTGATCTGCTGCCTCAGCCTCCCAAAGTACGGGGATTGCAGACATAAGCCACCATGCCCAGCCAATCTGTGACTTTTTTAAAAACTGTAAGTTCTGGGATATATGTGCAGAATGTGCAGGTTTGTTACATAGGTACACAAGTGCCATGGTGGTTTGCTGTACCTATTAACCTGTCACCTAGGTTTTAAGCCCCGCATGCATTGGGTATTTGTCCTAATGCTCTCCCTCTTCTTGCCCCCCACACCCCCAACAGGCCCCAGTGTGTGATGTTCCCCTCCCTGTGTCCATGTGTTCTCACTGTTCAGCTCCCACTTATAAGTGAGAACATGTGGTGTTTGGTTTTCTGTTCCTGTGTTAGTTTGCTGAGAATGATGGCTTCCAGCTTCATCCATGTCCCTGCAAAGAATATGAACTCATTCTTTTTGATGGTTTCAGACTATTTAAATTTAAAATAATGTCAAGCCAGGAGCAGTGGCTCCTGCCTGTAATCTTAGCACTTTGGGAGGCTAAGGTGGGAGGATTGCTTGAGCTCAGGAGTTTGAGACCAGCCTGGGCAACATAGTGAAACCTCATCTCTATTTATTTTTTAAATTAATTTCAAATAAAAGTTAGGTTCCTCAGTCACAGAAGCCACATTTCAGTGGAAGACTAAGGCTCACATAAAGCACCTGAGACCTAGTGAGTACTCAAGGTTCCTTGAGTGCAGAGTTCTACTGACTTCCAGAAGTTCCATGCTTGTTAATTGTTTGTTCAAATATATGTGTATATATGTGTGTGTATATATATAATTTTTTTTTTGAGATGGAGTCTCACTCTGTTGCACAGGCTGGAGTGCAGTGGTGCAATCTCGGCTCACTGCAACCTCCATCTCCTAGGTTCAATTGATTCTCCTGCTTCAGCCTCCAGAGTAGCTGGGACTACAGGCACACACCACCACACCTGGCTAATTTTTTAATCTTTAGTAGAAACAGGGTTTTGCCATGTTGCCCAGGCTGATCTTGAACTCCTGACCTCAGGTGATCCACCAGCCTTGGCCTCCCAAAGTGCTGGCATTACAGGCATGAGCCACCGTGCCCTGCCAATTGTTTATTCAAATATTTTTTATCCTTACTGATGAGGGACCAGCTCACTCACTGCTTCACAAGCAAAGAGGGTGCCAGCCTCATAGATAAGTGGGGCAGAGTCTGACCACAAGGTGGCGACTCAGCTGCTAAAGAGTTCACCAATCGTGTGGCTGCGTGGGGTGGCCCACGCCTGTAATCCAGCACTTTGGGAGGCTGAAGTGGGAGGATTGCTTGAGTCCAGGAGTTGGAGATCAGCCTGGGCAACATAATGAGACCCCTGTCTCTACAAAAAAGTTTAAATTAGCAAATTAATAAATTAGCCAGGTATGGTGGAACACGCTTGTAGTCCCATCTATTCAGGAGGCTAAAGTGGGAAGATGGCTTGAGCCACGGAGTTTGAGGCTACAATTAGCTGTGATCACACCACTGAACTCCAGCCTGGGTAACAGAGTAAGACTTTAAAAACAAATTCATCAGTGGTGACCAAGGAAGACATCCCAGTGGAGGGAAGTGCTGTGGCAGGTGCACTAACAGGTATTTGGAAGATTTGGGGCAAAGTGTGAGCAATGCTTACAAAGACAAGAGAGTTGGTTGGTTATTGCCAAGTTGTCTGAATGCCCTACAGAGGATAATGAGAGACCAGGGATTGTTAGCAATTAATGCTAATTGTGAAAGCTGGAGGGCCTCTATGTCATCTTACAAAGTAGACTTTGATGTCCTGCAGTGGAAGAGCAGACATAGCTGAGCAGTAGACTGAAGGTTAACTATTAGAAGAGCAGAGATCCTGAGGTCGGGAGTTCGAGACCAGCCTGACCAACATAGACAAACCCCGTCGCTACTAAAAATACAAAATTAGCCAGGCTTGGTGGCGCATGCCTATAATCCCGGCTATTCAGGAGACTGAGGCAGGAGAATCGCTTGAACCCAGGAGGCAGTGGTTGCGGTGAGCCAAGATCGTACCATTGCACTTCAGCCTGGGCAACAAGAGTGAAACTCTGTCTCAAAAAAAAAAAAGAAGAGCAGAGATCCAATGATCTTTGAATGCTCAGCCAGGGCAAGTTATTATGCTGAGGTCAGGCTACACGCAGCATAGATAACCCCTAATCAAGATGCTTGTCTAACTTAGGTGGTCATGAGTTGTGAGACATTGACCAGCTGCTCGTGTTTACCAAAAATAACTTGCTATACATATTTTCTGAAGGGGAGGGGGGTGCAGAGATCCATCAACCCATGGCCGTCTGAGAAATGTCTTCTGTTTGTAAGTCCCTATTAAATGTTTCCTTCTGAGAAACTAGATTTGTCAGCTTTTTTTCTTCAGGCTCTCAGCTCCTTCAGCCTTCAGGGGTAGGTTTGCATATAGCTGCTCACCGCAGAACAGTCTTATATAACAAATAGATAAAGAACTCTTGGCCAGGTGCAGTGGCTCACACCTGCAATCCCAACACTTTGGGAGGCTGAGGCGTGAGCATCACTTGGGCCCAGGAGTTCAAGACCAGCCTGGGCAAAAAAGCGAGGTCCTGTCTCTATTAAAAATAAAAACAAGGCCAGGTGCAGTGGCTCATGCCTGTAATCCCAGCACTTTGGGAGGCTAAGGCGGGCAGATTACCTAAGATCAGGAGTTTGAGACCAGTCTGGCCAACATGGAGAAACCCTGTCTCTACTAAAAATGCAAAAATTAGTTGGGCATGGTGGCGGGCGTCTGTAATCCCAGCTACTTAGGAGGCTGAGGCAGGAGAATCACCTGAACCTGGGAGGCGGAGGTTGCAGTGAGCCAAGATCACGCCATTGCACTCCAGCCTGGGCAACAAGAGTGAAACTCTGTCTCAAAAAATAAAAAAAAAAAGTAAGCTAGTCTACAGTGACAGGAAGCAGATCAATGGTTGCCTAGCAACGGGATGATCTGGGGTAAGAGGAAGTTCTTATTAAAGAGGCAGGAGGAAGCTTTTCAGGGTGGTGGAATGTTTATAATCTTGTTGTAATGTTTTGTGTACAGTTGTCAAGACTCATTAAATTTTACACTTAGATATGTATAGCTTATTGTACTTTCATTTTAAAAGGCTTTTAAAAATTGATGTTACATCTAGGAGCAGGAAAGATGGAAGAATGACAGACATTCATGCCACTGCTAAAGTGCTAAAGGGCACAGAGGTGGTGACCTCTACACCTCTGTTTAATTCATCAGTCTGGTCTCTGCAGAAGCTGAATTGATTCTGGAGAATGTCTGTGGACTACTATGGACCGAATCGTAATAGTAGCCCTGAACACAGTTACTTTACCAGAAATGGTATAATTGGTAGGGTGGATTCGTAAGGCCTCGGGTATATGGTATGCTGTCATTGATTTAGTGAGTGCTTTCTTTTCCATTCCAATCAGAAAAGAGGATCAGAAACAATTTCATTCTCATAGTATTGACAACAATATTTTATTTTATTTTGTTTTTTGAGATGAAGTCTCACTCTGTTGCCCAGACTGGAGTGCAATGGTGTGATCTTGGCTCACTGCAACCTCCTCCTCCCTGGTTCAAGCAATTCTCCCACTTCAGCCTCCCAAGTAGCTGGGATTACAGTCACCTACCAACATGCCTGGCTAATTTTTTTTGTATTTTTATAGAGATGGGGTTTCATCATGTTGGCCAGGCTGGTCTTGAACCCCTGATCTCAGGTAATCTGCTCACCTTGGCCTCCCAAAGTGCTGAGATTACAGGCCTAAGACACCTCGCCCGCTTCATTTAGAGTTTTACATCAGTGTTGTGTTAACACTCTTGCGCTCTCGTAGTTTGAAGAGATCTGGATCACTTGGACAGCCCATAGAACATCACACTGATCTGTTACATCAATATCATACTGATCAGACAGGACAAGTAAAGAAATGGCTGTGCAGCAGGTCCTGGCTGCCGAACAATCAGCACACCACTTGGACCATAAGATCTCGCAGACCCTGTGGTGTTGAAGGAATGAGTGGTGGGAGAGATGCAGTATGGTGCTTATGGCAAGCCCCATGGGAGAATTACAATGAAAGCCCTGGGAATTCTGGGACAGTATCATGTGATCCACTGCAGAGAATTATATACCTTTTGAAAAATCATTCCTGGCTTTGTTACTGGGCCCCGGTAGAGACAGAAAACTTGGCCATTGGGCACCAAGGTAGCTGGTAGCTCGGATGCCTCCTCCTACTCCATTGCCCATTGCAACTACAGGTGTGTGCCACCACACCCAGCTAATTTTTTGTATTTGTTGTAGAGACAGGGTTTTGCCATGTTGCCTAGGCTGGTCTTCAACTCCTGGGTTCAAGCAATCCACTCACCTTGGCCTCCCAAAGTGCTGGGACTGCAGGTGTGAGCCACCACACCCAGCCAGGGACACTTTTACACAGTAAGGACAGAGGCAGTATGTGTAGAACCCAGGTTATCCACTTGGATGCCTCCTGCTTGATGCCACCAAGTTCAGAACTGCCAAATACAAGTTGGATTCTTTTGGACCCACAATAATAAAATCAGATGCACCCACAGCACTTCATTATAAGCATAATCAGACCCTCATGGGAGCAGAGGACACAAATGAGCTGCATGAACAGGTTGCCCAAACTCCCTGTCACATATGACCGTTGCTCCATGATCCCCCACCAGTTTGCTCCCTAGGCTGTATGGTGGTCCCATGTGACTAGCTGAAGGAGGAGGGAAAGACTCAAGCTGCCTTTATGGATGGGTTGGCTCAGTACATAGATGCAAGGCAAAAAGAGACCATGGCTACATTATAGCCACTTTCAGGGATGGTCTCAAAAGACCGTGGAAAGGAAAAAATCTTCCTAATGAATGAAGCTGCAATCAGTCATCTGCTTTGTATGGAAGGAGAAGTGGCCCATGGTGAGAATACAGTAGATTCCTGGGCTATGGTCAATGGTCTGGCTGTCTCATCAGGGGTCTAGAAGGAAAAGAACTAGAATGTAGAGACAAGGAGGCCTGAAGTAGAGGCATGTGGATGGACATAAGGGTGAGAGCGACGCAGACAATACTGAGCCCCCAATATGGCACTACATCTTGAGGAGACCAATTGGTCATTTGGTGGCAATTCAGCTACAGTGGACACCTTCTATTCTGTAAAGGTCATCGGTTTATCTTCGCAGAGGGAGATACCTACTCTAGGTATGGGTTTGCCTTTTCTGCCTGCAAAGTCTCAGCCAGCACTACTATCCAGAAGTTTATAGAATGCCTGATCTACAGGCGTGGAATTCTATATATTACAATGTTCAACCAAAGGACCCATTTTATACGTAAGGAGGGATGGAAGTGGGCTCATGGGATCCAGTGGTCATGTCACAGACTGCACCATCCAGAGGCAGCCAGCCTTGCAGAATGCTGGAACAGCCTTCTAAAGGCATAGCTGAGTGCCAGCTTTGAAGAAATATTCTGAAACGATGCGATGCCATCCCACTTCCCATTGACCCACTGTGGGGATATGCTTCCCATTCCTGTAGCTCTGGGTTCTGCGGAATTGGAGATCCTGGTCCCAAAGGGAACATCCTTTTTCCAGGGGACACAGAGAAAGGCCTATTGAACTATAAATTATGGCTACCATCTGGGTGCTTTGACCTCCTTGTGTTCAGGGACCAACAGGTCTGAAAAGGAGACACTGCCAGGAGTCAATTACTGGCAGGAGTAATTGACCTTGACCAGCAGGTAAAGCTAGGGCTGCTTTTTTTTTTTTTTTTTAAGACAGGGTCTCACTCTGTTGCCCAGGCTGCAGTGCAGTGGTGTGATTAGAGCTCACGGCAGCCTCAACCTCTGGGGCTCAGGTGATCCTCCCACCTCAGCCTCTGAGGTAGTTGGGACTATAAGCATGTACCACACCCAGCTAATTTTTAAAACTTTTTGTAGAAATAAGGTTTCACCATGTTGCCTGAGCTGGTCTTGAACTCCTGGGCTCAAGCGATCCTCCCAACTTAGCCTCCCAGAGTGCTGGGATTAGACTATAGGTGTGAGCCACTCCGCCCAGCCAGGGATGCTTTTACAAAAAAGCAACAGAGGAAATATGTATGTAACCCAAGTGATCTGCTTGGATGCGTCCTCCTACTCCATTGGCCATTACGACTGTGAATGAACACATGAAATACTTCAGACAGAAAAAAGCATTAGAACATCAAGGGTGCAGGACCCTTGGGAATGAGGCTTGGATTATACCATCAGGTAAGCCATTGAGGCCTGCTGAGGTAACAGCTGAGGGTCAGGTAAAATTAGAATGGATAGTGGACAAGGGAGAGGAGGAGTACCAGTGATAGCCCCAAGATCAATTGCAGCCGTGGGCATTGTAGTTTCTGCCACTCACCTCCCTTTTCTAAGGTTCCACTCAGAATGAGAGGCCCACAGAGCTGCTCCCTGAGCCTACATGGAGAAGTCTGTGTGGTGCATGGGGTGGACTGTGGTGACCACACGTCACCTCTCGGGTCTCCTACTGTGGGGAGCACAATTGCCCAGTGGCCCCAGGGAAAGGATACAAATTAAAATCAGCCAAGGGAAGAGACTAATCAGGCAGAGTTCTGAAATCCATCATCATATTAATGCCAAGACTACGTATCCCTTGGGCTGCTCCCAGCCAATGACAGAGCGCAGCAGAGATTACTGAGGCAGGCCTGTTCCTTGGAGATAGAGGACCCTGTAGTGGGTGACTTTGGCTCAACACTGGTCTTGCTGAAACTTCCTGAGAGCTGCACAGCAGCCTAAGACCTTCCTTATTTCCTTCCCTCCTTCCTTCGCAGGAGTCAGACCTGCACCGTAGTCTGATGAATGTCCTGGTCTCCTCTACTTTCCTCCCCATTTACGCTCACAGGATTCCCACCCCCCACCAATCAGTCCTTTGCACATCTAATCCCGTTTTAGCATCTGCTTCTTGGAGGACCTGGACAAACACAACCAGTCATGGAAAAACAGTTCAATGTTTTTCCCAAATTGAGCACACTCATGTAACCAGCACCCAGATCAGGAAATAGAACGTGAACTGCACCCCAAAATGCCCCTGCAATTATGCTACCTTCCAGTTTCTTCCCATCCTAGAGAATCGTTAATCTGACGTCCCACATCACACATCAGTTTTGCCTGTTTTTGAACTTTTTATCTCTTGGCATGTTTTGTCAAGAACTGTGAAGGGTCTGAGATGGTGCCCCACTCATGCAGGTATATAATTGTTATATACAAACACTACAGAGACATGAGAACTCTAGGTCAAGGAAAAGAGTTTTTTGTTTTTTTTTTAGATGGAGTTTTTTTTTTTTTTTCTTTGAGACGGAGTTTCGCTCTTGTTACCCAGGCTGGAGTGCAATGGCACAATCTTGCTTCACTGCAACCTCTGCCTCCTGGGTTAGAGCAATTCTACTACCTCAACCCCCCCAGTAGCTGGGATTACAGGTGTGCGCCACCGCTCCTGGCTAATTTTCGTATTTTTAGTAGAGATGGGATTTCACCATGTTGGCCAAGCTGATCTTGAACTCCTACCTCAGGTGATCCACCCACCTTGGCCTCCCAAAGTGTTGGACCACAGGTGTGAGCCACTGCGCCCAGCCAGAAGAGAGTTCTTTCTTGATACACACCACCAAATTGACAGCCAGAGTAACCTTGCTTCCCCATATCTAGGACAATAGGCAAAGCAATGAGAGCTCATGGAAACATTCTATGTGAGTACCAGGTTACAATTTGTAAGTGAGGGATGGAGAACAATGGATTTCCTCCTTTATTTTGTCTTATTTATTTTATTATATTTTACTTTTTTAAGACAGAGTCTTTCTTGCTCTGTCACCCAGGCTGGAGTGCAGTGGCATGATCTTGGCTCATTTCAGCCTCAAGTGATCCTCCCACCTCAGCCTCCAAGTAGTTGGGACCACAGGAGTGTGCCACCACACCTGGCGAATTTTGTATTTTTTGTAGAGACAGGGTTTTGCCATGTTGCCCAGGCTGGTCTTGAACTCCTGGGCTCAAGTGATCCTCTCACCTCAGCCTCCCAAAGTGCCAGGATTACAGGCGTGAGCCACCCTGCCCCAGACCACAGTTCCTCCATTTGTACATACAGAAGAGAAGCTGCTGCAGGCTTATCCTCTCTCAAAAGGGGAGAGAAAACCTCTGCTTCTTGGAGAGAATGGAAAACATCCTATTTATCACTCTAACCTATTGGAATGTAAATATATCACTCCAAAAGCTGGATAAGCCCCGGTGTCTTTGACTTTTATGACCTAGAAATGTTTCCAAACTCTGGACTTCATCTCTTCTGACAGGTAAACACCTAGGGAGATAGCGCTTAGTCTTCCCAAAACCTTGAGAGCTTAACCCAGGGGTTTAGTCTAGGCTGTAAGCGTTTGGTCTCCTTTAGAAGATAAGTTTTATTATCCTTTCCAATAAGACCAATGAACTACACAAATGGCTAGAGATTAAAGTCTCATGATGTGTAAAAACTAAACTGCTTCTAGGGGAAGTGAGAGCAAACATCCCCATCTTTATATGGCATGCATTTCCACACCTCAGGAGGCTCGGGCTTTTTCCAGGAGCACTTCTGGGGAAGTTTTATTTCCACCACACAGTATATTTTCTTTTGTGTCTGGCTTCTTTCACTCAACATTATGTTCATGAAATTCATCCGTGTTGTTGTGTGAATGTCCATTCATTCTCACTGACGTGCATAATTTATCATAATCTATCCATCCTCTTTTTCTTGGGGATTATGTTACGCAAAGTTCACCAACTGCTAAGACAGGGAACCATCCACAAGACTGCCCTCACTTCTGACTCTGGTTGCAAGTTTAGGGGTTCCAAAGACTGCCCTCAGGTTTGGTAACTCACTAGAAGGATTGACAGAAGTCATTGAAAACTTTTATACTCACTATTACAGTTATTACAGGGAAAGGATACAAATTAAAATTAGCCAAGGGAATAGACACATCGGGCAGAGTTCAGGAAAGTACAGAGTTTCCTATCTTTTTTTTTTTTTTTTTTTGAGATTGAGTCTCACTCTGTTGCCCAGGCGGGAGTGCAGTGGCGCAATCTCAGCTCATCACAACCTCCACCTCCTGAGTTCAAGTGATTCTCCTGCTTCAGCCTCCTGAGTAGCTGGGACTACAGGCGTGCACCACCATGCCCAGTTAAGTGGTTCTGTCTTGATGTCTTTTATGTGACAACAGCTGGAATAGTAGGGGCCTGGAAAAGCTGGGAGCTGGCTGGATTTCTCTCTCTTCTCTCTCTCTCTCTCTCTCTGTCTGCCTCCAGGTAATCTCAGAGTTTATACGTGTGGATTACCTTTGTGGACCAGTTTGGTCTTCCTCACAGTGTAGCTGCCTCAAGGCAGTTGGATTGCTTACATGATAGCTCGGTACTCCAGCTCAAGTGTTCAAGTGAGAAAGGTGGAAGTTGCATTTTCATTTCTGACCTGGAGTTATGTATTATCACTTCTGCATGTCACAAACCTGCCTAGATTCAAAGGGAGGGGAATTAGACTCATTTCTTTTTTTTTTTTTTTAAAAGATGGGGTTTCACCATGATGGCCAGGCTGGTCTTGAACTCCTGACCTCAAGTGATCCACCCACCTTGGCCTCCCTAAGTGCTAGGATTACAGGCATGAGCCACCGCGCCCGGCCTAGACTCATTTCTTTATGGATGAATGACAAAATTACAAAAAACCATGAGGAATAACTGATACTGTTGCAGATATCTTTGAAAATACAATCAGACACACCTCTTTATATCTCTTAAGGCTTTTTGCCTATGATTATTTGGTCTAATTTTTTTTTTTTTTTTTGAGTTGGAGTCTCACTCTGTCGCCCAGGCTGGAGTGCAGTGGCGCAATCTCAGCTCACTACAGCCTTTGCCTCCGGATTCCAGTGATTTTCCTGCCTCAGCTTCCTGTGTAGCTGGGATTACAGATGTGCACAACCATGCCTTGCTAATTTTTGTATTTTTAGTAGAGATGGGTTTTCGCCATGTTGGCCAGGCTGGTCTCAAACTCCTGACTTCAAGTGATCCGCCTCCCAAACTGCTGGGATTACAGGCGTGAGCCACCGTGCCCGGCCTTAAAATATGATTTGAATATATTTACATTTTTAATCATTACTTTTCTCTTTTGGGTTAATTCTTAGGCTATGTCCTAGCCAAGTCAACCTAAAACCACCAGAAACAAACCCAGTTGTTCACCTATTCCAATAAGGGAAAGTACCCAGCAGAGGAACTGCAGTGGTCTGATTGAACAAAGGGAAAGGTTATTAAAGAATTTGAGAGGGCCGGGCACGGTGGCTCACACCTGTAATCCCAGCACTTTGGGAGGCCGAGGCAGACGGACTGCCTGAGCTCAGGAGTTCAAGACCAGCCTGGGCAACACAGTGAAACCCTGTCTCTAAAAAAAAAAAAAAAAAAAAAAAATTAGAATTTGAAGGGAACGGTGGAGTTAAGTGAAGTGTAAACCAAGCAGTGTTTTTGAGGCAAGCAGGCTCAAAGTACCACAGGGCTATGTATGAAGGGTCAGCTTCAGGTCTGGACAGCAAAGTGGACCTGGAGTCCTGTTTCCAAACTATAAAGTTAAGAGAAATGTGGAATGCTGCTTCTCTGTGTCAAAACGACATAGCTCTTCCAGGCAACAGTGGGATGTTCTGTTCTTACTAATATAATTTCAAACAGCAAATTTCTGATTGTTTGTGATTTTAGGGGGAAAATAGAAATATCAGTAAAAGAGTAGTAGTCACTCAAAGAACATGGGTATTAGGACACCTTACAGCTGTAGCATGTATGGCCTTGATAGAAATGTCCTGTTGGCCTGGCGCCATGGCTCACGCCTGTAATCCCAGCACTTTGGGAGGCCGAGGCAGGAGGATCACCTGAGGTCAGGAGTTTGAGACCAGCCTGGCCAACATGGCAAAACCCCGTCTCTACTAAAAATACAAAAATTAGCCAGGAGTGGTGGTGCGTGCCTGTGATCCCAGCTACTCGGGAGGTTGAGGCGGGAGGATCACTTGAACCCGGGGGGCAGGGGTTGCAGTGAGTCAAGGTCACACCACTGCACTCCAGCCTGGGCCACAGAGCAGACTGTTAAAAAAAAAACGTTTCCTGCTGAAGTTGCAGCTGGCTTTAGAGGTCCCTGTTATCCCCATCTAGAGGGAACACAGGCAGACTTTACTTTCTCATTCCAAGCTAGTTTTCATCACAAATAGAAATCTTGATCTCATCAGGTGCAGTGGCTTATGCCTGTAATCCCTGCTCTTTGGGAGGCTGAGACAGGGGGATCGCTTGAGCCCAGGAATTCAAAAATAAAAAAATAGAAATCCTGATTTAAATGAGTTAATAATTTTAGTTTTTCACATTCCCTGACCACATGACCTAAAATAGTTCTACCCCGACCACTCACTCTATTTCTTTATTTTATTTTACTTTATTTTATTTTTAGGACAGGATCTCCTTCTGTCACCCAAACTGGAGTGCAGTGGTCTGATCTCAGCTCACTACAACCTCAAACTCCTGGGCTCAAGTGATCCTCCCACTTGTAGCCTCTCGAGTAGCTGAGACTAAAGCCACACACCACCATCCCTGGAGTTTTTTTGTTTTTGTTTTTGTTTGTAGAGTCAGAGTCTCACCATCTTGCCCAGACTGGTCTCAAACTCATGGGCTCAAGCAACCCTCCTGCCATGGCTTCCCAAAGTGCTGGGATTACATTTCTAATGTGTATGGGAAATATGATGTCCTCCTATCCTTACTCCCCAACCCTCTGGCCCTGAGTCCAGGCAGGTAGGCAGGGGGGTGTCTCTCTCCTTTACTTCAACACCCTCACAACCTTGGGGATCAGAAGTGACTCTCTGGAAGGACGCTGGGCTTCTCACCAGAGGCCGATGATACGAAGGCTATTCTCCATGGCCACCTCCTCCAGGCTGCCCTCCTGGAAATAGCAGGAATCATAATTGGTGTTACTGGAAAGAGGCAGAGGGTTGGGGTAGCCAAGGCAGTCCCACCCAGGACCAAGGGGGCTCCATTGCATAGAATTCACTGTGGCTCCCCGAAGTTCCAAATGTGCAGTTCTGCAGAAGCTGGGCTCCCCACTGGCCTCCCTCCTTCCTCAGAACCTCCAAAGGTGCTACTTCTAGTGGCCACATCCAGCCTTTCTGACTGGACAACCTATCATTTAAAATTTTCAAGTACTTCCGTAAACAGACGCATGTTGCTGGATTTCTATATGTCGAGAGTGTGGCTTGTGATAAGTCAGGCTCAAAACAGATTATCTTAAAGGAGCGAACCTTGGCAATTTGCCATGAAAATAATTGCAATACAGTTTGCACATGTAAATGATTAGAGGCGTTTTAAAGTCATAACGTCTTCACAAATTGAGCTGAAAGGGAGCTGTTAGAATGATCTTGCCTAACCCTCCCGTCTCAGATGGGAAGAACTATTTAATCTCAGAGAGGTTAAGTGACCTGGCTAAGGTCACACAGCCACTACTAGATAACTCATATACATTGATTCTCCTGTGGGCCTTGGCAGGTGGGGAATCTTTTGTTCTCTTTCCTGTTTGCAGAGATTTTTTTTTTTTTGAAGTTGCTTTCTTAGTTCTGGCAAGTAGCCCTGCTTTCGGTTGTTTTGTGTCTCAATTGATTCAATCCCATTATTTTATTTTTTTGAGACAGGGTCTCACTTTATCACTCAAGCTGGAGTGCAGTGGTATGATCTCGGCTGACTGCAGCCTCCACCACCGGGTTCAAGCAATTCTGCCTCAGCCCCCCAAGTAGCTGGGACTACTGGCACGCGCCACCACGCCCAGCTAATTTTTTATTTTTTATTTTATTTTTATTTTTTGGGAGAGACGGGGTTTTCCAGGCTGGTCTGAACTCCTGGGCTCAAGTGATCTGCCTGCCTCAGCCTCCCAAAGTGCTAGGATTACAGTCGTGAGCCACCGCGCCCGCCCTTAATCCCATTCTTTAATTTGTTTTGTTTTGTCCTCTCCAGGAGGCTCCTAGCTCTCTCGGATTGGTTGAGGAAAGTGGCCCGCTGGTTGGGGACCAGGGCTCCCCAACCAGGGCGGGAGGCGGTGCTGAAGAACAGCTGACGCCAGCAATGCTGCTCACGTGACCGCCGCAGCTGCACCTCCCGGTTCTCCTCCTAGTCCCGGGCTAGGCGGGCACTACCAGGGGCTCCTTCTGTAAGGAGTATCAGGTGGGCACCTGGTCCCGCCGTTCCACCACTGGAACAGCGAAGGGGAGAGCAGCCAGGCAAGGTCGGATAGACTTGGGTAGATCAGACGTCGGCCCCTCTGCGCTGGTCCGGGGCTCTTTAAGCAGGAACGTGGATGGCCTCAATATGTCTCACTTGGTCCCACGGGTCCTCCTCCTCCCTTTGTCGCCTACCTCCAGGAAGGCTGCCCTGCCCTTCCTTCCTCTGTTCTTTGGCCTTCTCTTCGCCGCCACAACAGACCTTTTCTCCTTTCTCTCTGCTGACTTAGCAGCGCATTTCGAGAGTGGAGGATTAATCAGTGACAGGAACCTGCCTCTCTGGGAGCAGTGACCAGCTGTGGTCAGGAGAGACTCACCCACCTGCAGCTGCCATGAGGCACCTTGGGGCCTTCCTCTTCCTTCTGGGGGTCCTGGGGGCCCTCGCTGACATCTGTGGTGAGTAACTCGCCTCTATCCTGTGCCTCTTTCCTCCCGGGTCCTTAGGAGGGTGGCTCGGGCATAGGATGGGGGAACTTATCTTCCCCTCTAGGCTTCCATAGCAGTTTGGGCTTAGCTGGACCTCAGCATTTAACACATCGTATTGCGATTGATTCTATGACTCCTCACCAGACAGGAGCTCAGGAGCTCCTCCGTTAACTAGTCATTCGTTCACACATTCATTCAGCACATAGTTACTGAGCCTTTTCTGAGTCGGGCCCAGTGTTAGCCTTTGGGGAATGTGCAAAGCATGAGACAGGTCTAATTCCTGCCATTCTAGAGCTTAGTTCTAGGGAAAGGAGGCAGACAAAAGAAATCAATGGCTGGGTGCTCCCACCTGAAATCCCAGCGTTTCCGAAGGCTGAGGCAGGAGGATCACTTGATCTCAACAGTTTGAGATCAGCCTGGGCAACATAGGGAGACCCCCATCTCTACAAAAATTTAAAAAATAGCTGGGCACGGGGAAGGCTTTCTGAGGACCAGGAGGGCATATGGGAGCTGAGACTCGAAGACTGGCAGGAAAGGTGTGAGGGACACGCATTCTAGGCAGCAGGAAGTGAACATTCGGAGGCCCTGCCTGCTCCTACTCTGCCCCAAGGGGTCTCTTGGAGCACACTGCCTCCTGGGACCTGTCTGTGAGTCTGAGCTTGGAGGTTCAGGGCTGCTCATGCACTGGGTGGGGTCAGACAGGAGGCAGAAGGCAGGCTTCGGGACTCTGGGCTGCCCACGTCTCTTTCCCCCTCCTCTGCACCTGGGATTACGCTTAGCAATACACTTTCACCACCGTGGTCTCTTGTGACCCTGCGGAAACCCTGAGAGGCAGGCGCAGTCGTGTCCAGGTGTCAAGTGAAGAAGTCAAGACTGGGAGGGGCTGAGTGACCGGCTCAGGGTGCTTCAGCTTTACCAGAGCTTTGCTGAACTTAGTTTTTAGAATATTAAGTCTCATTTTCTTTTTTTTGTTTTGTTTTGTTTTTTTGAGACAGGGTCTCGCTCTGTTGCCCAGGCTGGAGCGCAGTGGCACAATCTTGGCTCACTGCAACCTCCCTGACCCCGGGTTCAAGTGATCCCCCCACCTCAGCCTCCCGAGTAGCTGGGGGCTACATGTGCACACCACCATGCCCGGCTGATTTTTGAATTTTTTGTAGAGACAGCGTTTTGCCTTGTTGCCCGGGCTGATCTCAAACTCCTGGGCTCAAGTGATATTCTTGCCTCAGCCTCCCAAAATGCTGGGATTAAGGTGTGAGCCACCACGCCCGACCAGAACTCCAAGCCTCTCATCTGTGTTCCATAAATGCAATCAGACTCCTCAGGTCTAGGCCCAGGAACCCCAGGTCTTGGTTCTTGTTCAGACAGTCGCCCGGGGAGATCTGGGTTCAGAGATCTTTCCCTCCCGCAGACCTGGCTGACCTGGTCCTCAGCCTTGGACAGTTAGTCCATTAGCCTGACCCCACAGGAGCCCCTGTCCCTTGGGGTCTGGGGAAGCTTGAACTGGGGTTGGGGGTGCAAATATCTGTGCTGAGTCACTTAATCATTCCCAGCTTCATTCATTCCTTTATCTGTAAAATGGGCTAAAAGTGCTCCCCTGCCTTCCTCCTTGGTGTAGTACAAGGGAGGATCCTGTGACACCTGCTTTCCCAGCTTAAAGCTCTGTATGTATGTTGCGAAGTTGACAGGGATTGCTGCACAAATGCTAATGCAAAGTGGGCTCCTGCGCTTCTTTTTCTTCTTTTCCCTCTTCCTCCTCCTCCTCCTCCTCCTCCTCCTTCCTCTTCTTTTTATTTTCTTATAGAGACAAGGTCTCACTATATTGCCCGGGGTTGGTCTTAAACTTCTAGGATGAAGCGATCCTCCCACCTTGGCCTCCCAAAGTGCTGGGATTATAGGCGTGAATCACTCTGCCCGGCTCCTGTGCTTGTGAATGTCAACAGCAATCAGCCTTTAGCTGGCAGGGCTAAGCTGGTAGGGGGAGAGCTCACCCAAGGCTGCTTTTATCACCCTGGGTGAGTCTGGCCCCTTCCTTCTAAGGAGGTTGCTCTGTGGTTGTTGATCTCCCTTTACAGCCAGGTCCTGGACTTTCAGTTTCTAACGCTGTGCTGACTCATCATGCTGGAGGTGAGAGCCCAGGGTGAGGTCAGGGAACTCCCTTGCGAGTTTCAGGAAAAGGGAGAAGGAAAGAGGTGAGGAGGAGCAGATGACCAGAGAGACAGAGGCTGGGAGAGACTGAGACAGACCCAGAGAGCCTTAGAGAGATTGAGGGAGACAGACAGAGATATGGAGACAGATACCAAAAATGGCTCTGAGTGAGGGAAAGGGAAAAAAGCAACCCCCTAGTCTCTGTTCATTAACAGCTGGTGAGAAACCAGCCATGTGCTCTGGCCTGGGCACACACAGCAAAGGATTACGCAGGATTTCATGCTAGTGGATGAAATAGCAACAGATATCTGGGACTGTCAGGAAAATAGATACAAGGTGGTGGGACCCAAACCCACAGAGATGGAGCTATGCTCTAGGAGCTCTGGTCCTCGCACCAGGAGGCTCAGGAGGTGTCTTGCAACAGCTTCTTTTCTTAGTCCCCTTGGATATGGCACAGTGGAGGCCACCATCAGGCAGCTGGAGCCCAGCAGCAACTGGGAGGCAGTAAACGGGGACAGAAAGTCCAAGGTGCCTCCAAGGCAAACTACTCTAAGCTACCGTGTGCTGAGTTCAGGTCCCTTGGAACTATCCCTAAGGCTTCCACTTCCAGGGTATTGGAGTATTTTGGTTTCACAGCTTCAAATAAATCCCACAGCAACGGGTAAATGGCTGCAAGCTGTGACTGTTTTCTAAGAGCTCATCTCATAATCTCAGGTCCTCTTTGCTTAAACAGAGATGGCAGGAAAAGCGTTATTTTGAGATCTGCATGAGGAAGTTCACCAGGCAACCTCAAACCACCAGCTGGCAGTCTGCGGTGTTTAAAAATTCAGTGTGGAGCCAGGCGTGGTGGCTCACGCCTGTAATCCCAGCACTTCGGGAGGCTGAGGCAGGTGGATCACCTGAGGTCAGGAGTTCGAGACCAGCCTGACCAATATGGTGAAACCCCGTCTTTAAAAATAATAATAATAATAAATAAATAAATAAAAATAAAAGTTCCATGTGTAACATGTTCTGCCTATGGGCTGATGTTTTTGTAAATGGGTGGCACACATATTCAGCTGGGCACAAAAGAGCAGGGGCGTTGCAGTTCTGTCCATCTTTGCATCCTTGGCTCTGCAGCCTCGTGTAAGACATGACACAACTTTAAAGCCATGATGACAGTATCTATGTCACAGGACTGGTACGAGGACCAAGTGGGATTGGGCATGGTGCCTG
Organism: Aotus nancymaae; assembly: GCF_030222135.1. Classification (NCBI taxonomy): domain Eukaryota; kingdom Metazoa; phylum Chordata; class Mammalia; order Primates; family Aotidae; genus Aotus; species Aotus nancymaae. Next base: position 5,484,311 of record NW_026988491.1, read on the forward strand.
GCACACCCCACAGCTTGGCATCCAGTCTCACTGTCGCCTTTGATGGGCAGAGTGGTGGCCTGGCAATAGCATCCTCTACCTTCAGCCCAACACCTCTCTCGCTGGCGTGCTCCAACTGGTCTTTTGGAATATCTGCTTCCCTGCTTTTCCCCTCCCACTGCCTTTCAGTGTGTGCATTTCTCCCTGGAAGTTGGTGTGTGCTGGGTGGAGGTGGGAGTGAGGACATGTATTCCCTGGGGAAGGCCCTGGTAATATCAAAGCACTTCATTTTTTTTTTTTTTTGAGACAGAGCTTGCTCTTGTTGCCCAGGCCAGAGTGCAATGGTGCATTCTCGGCTCACTACAACCTCCGCTTCCCGGGTTCAAGCGATTCTCTTGCCTGAGTCTCCTGAGTAGCTGGGATCACAGGCATGCGCCACCATGCCCAGCTAATTTTATATTTTTGGTGGAAACAGGGTTTCTCCATGTTGGTCAGGCTGGTCTTGAACTCCTGACCTCAGGTGATCCACCCGCCTTGGCCTCCCAAAGTGCTGGGATTACAGGCGTGAGACGCTGTGCCTGGCCAAAGCCCTTTTTTGCTGGTAGCCTGGCCCTGTGACCTCACTTGCACCATTTTCTTTCCTAAGAAATACCAGAAGTGGACATCCAGCTGGTAGAGAAGTTGGGCCAGCGCCTCTTGCCTTGGATGGACCGGCTTTCCCGGGAGCACCTGAATCCCAGCGTCTATGTGGGGCTGCGCCTCTCCGGCGTGCAGGGTGGGACCAAGGAGAAGCTCTACCTGCGCAGCCTCAAGCTTGATTACCAGCAGTGCCTCCTAGGGTATTGCCATACTCTCCTTTTTCCATGTCTTGCTCCACATGCTAAGAGACAGGAAACCTAGGTTCTAGTTTGGGCCTGTCACTGCATTGTTGGCAGACCTTAGGCAAAATTTTCTCCATCTATAGAACGGAGGCCCTAGGCCTGGCGCAGTGGCTCATGCCTGTAATCCCAGCACTTTGGGAAGCCGAGGCGGGCGGATCACCTGAGGTCAGGAGCTTGAGACCAGCCTAACCAACATGGAGAAACCCCGTCTCTACTAAAAATACAAAAAAATTAGGTGGGCGTGGTGGCTCATGCCTGTAATCCTAGCTACTTGGGAGGCTGAGGCAGGAGAATCGCTTGAACCCGGGAGGTGGAGGTTGTGGTGAGCTGAGATCGTGCCATTGCACTCCAGTCTGGGCAACAAGAGCAAAACTCCGTCTCAAAAGAAAGAAAAAAAGAATGGAGGACCTTTCTCCATCTGTAGAATGAAGGGATTGGTTGGATTAGTTTGATGCTAATGCAGGGCTCATATTGCTACTACTGCCCCCCTGTGCCTGAGGCAGTCATCACTAATCCATGACTGTCCTCTTTCATGATGAGCCCAGAAGCAGCATCTGACTCTCTGTGCTCCCTTACTGTGCCTGAGGCTGACATCATCAATCGGTGACTGCAGTCTTCCGCATTGAGCCTAAGGGGCAGCATCTTCCTCTGTGTGCTTCCCTCCCATGCATGATGCAGACTTCACTAATCCATGACTGCACTCCTTCGTACTGAGCCCAAAAGCAGCATCTTTTTTTTACTTACTCTGTTGCCCAGGCTGGAGTGCAGTGGTGCAATCTTGGCTCACTGAAACCTCCATCTCCCGGGTTCAAGTAATTCTCATGTCTCAGCCACCCGAGTAGCTGGGATTACAGGTGTGCACCACCATGCCCAGCTATTTTTGTATTTTTGGTAGAGATGGGGTTTCACCATATTGGCCAGGCTGGTTTTGAACTCCTGACCTAAGGTGATCTGCCCTCCTTGGCCTCCCAAAGTGCTGGGATTATAGGCGTGAGCCACTGCACCAACCCAGAAGCAGCATCTTTCCATGCTCCGTTTTCAAGGCATTACAGAAAGGCCTATTCTGGGGTTTGAATGAGAGGTGAAGAATCAGGGGCGGCTATGGAGTGCCTCTTCCTCAGACTCTATCTTGAGAAGTGGACGCAGGGGTGGAGAGAAAAGAAAGAAGGCCAGGCACAGTGGCTCATGCCTGTAATGCCAACATTTGGGGAGGCTGAGGCAGGAGGATTGCTTGAGCTCAGGAGTTCGAGACCAGCCTAGGCAACATTATCGAGACCATATCTCTACAAAAAACAAAAAATTAGCCAGGCATAGTGACACATACCTGTGTTCCCAGCTTCTTGAGAGGCTGAAGTAGGAGGATCTTTTGAGGTCAGTAGATCAAGGCTGCAGTGAGCTATGATGGCACCACTGCACTCTAGCCTGGGAGACAGAGTGAGATCCTAGCTCAGTAAAAAATAATAATAATAATAAAAATACAGGTGTGGTCGCTCACACCTGTAATCCCAACACTTTGGGAGGCCGAGGCAGGTGGATCACCTGAGGTTAGGTGTTCCAGACCAGCCTGGCCAACATGGTGAAACCCTGTCTCTACTAAAAATAAAAAAAATTAGCCGAGAATAGTGGCATGTGCCTGTAATCCCAGATACTTGGGAGGCTGAGGCAGGAGAATCGCTTGAACCCAGGAGGTGGAGGTTGCAGTGAGCCGAGATTGCACCACTGCACTCCAGCCTGGGCAGCAAGAGTGATACTCAGTCTCAAAGAAAATAAACAAAATATAAAAATAAGTAAAATAAAAAGAAAGGAGGGGGACTGTGGGCGAAGTATGGACAAATTAGTGGGGCGGACACAGATGATTTGGATGCAGGTGCCCTCGGAGTTTATCCGTGAGTCTAATCGTTCATCGTTATTCAATATTTGTGGCATATGCCTCACAACAATGTAGCCAACACGCCTACTTTCGTTGATTCTCTCAAAGTTTCCCACTGTTAAGACTTTTTCCACTTTGTGATGCTGGTCCGGGGGGTGTTCCAAGCCAGGCTTACCGGGGTGGCACTTTCTCACAAAGGCATTAACTGGCCTTGTCCTAGGTCTGCCTTCAGCGAGAATGACAGTGACTGCCAGGCCAAGCCTTCCATGGGTCGGCTGTCCCTCTACCTGCTCGCTCTCAGAGCCAACTGTGAGTTTGTCAAGGGCCACAAGGGGGACAGGTTGATCTCACAGCTCAAGCGGTTCCTGGAGGATGAGAAGAAGGCCATTGGTGAGTGGACACCATCAGCGAGGGTGGGGAGCAGGCTGGAGGGCTCATGAGATGCTATTCTTTAGCGAGAATCAGAACTTTGGGTTTTCTCCCTAGGCCTCTTCGGCACCCTCCATTCTGCTTATCTCACTGTCCACGTAGAGGCTCGAACCTGTCCCCAGAGCCATCCTTGATCCTCCAGCCTTTCCTGCACTGCACACACTCTATTGACAAGTCTTTTTCTTTCTTTCTTTTTTTTTTTGAGACGGAGTTTCACTCTTGTTGCCCAGGCTGGAGTACAATGGTGCGACCTCGGCTCACCACAACCTCTGCCCCTTGGGTTCAAGCGATTCTCTTGCCTCAGCCTCCTGAGTAGCTAGGACTACAGGCATGTGCTGCCATGCCTGGCTCATTTTGTGTTTTTAGTAGAGATGGGGTTTCTCCATGCTGGTCAGGCTGGTCTCAAACACCCGACCTCAGGTGATTCGCCCACCTTGGCTTCCCAAAGTGCTGGGATTACAGGCGTGAGCCACCATGCCTAGCCTATTGGCAAGTCTTGTATTGGCAAGCCACCAAGATCGACTTGATTATCCACCTTCAGGACAACCGGACAGCCTGCTTATGACTTACGCCTTAGTCTGTCTCTACTAGCTCTCCCGTCCTGACTTGACCCAGCACACAAGAGCCAGAGCCAGCTTTTTCAATATAAACCTGATCTTGCTGGCACTGCTTAAACCCTGCAGGGGCCCCCTCACTGCTCCGTGGCCCAGCCTGTCTGCCCTTACCTTCCCCCTGGGCTGTGCCCACCCATTCTCTGCCTCCCACACGCACCTGCCCTCTGTGGGCTCTGGCCACGCCGGCTCTCTCTCATCTCTACATTCATGAGCCAGGTTCTTCATACAGTTCCCTCCATCTGGACTGCTCCCCCTCATGCAGTTCCCTCCTGCTCTACCCTCGGCTCTGCTTCTGCCCATCTCCAGCCCTCTCTAGCACTCACCTCCTTGGAGAATCTTGCCCTGACTTCTCAGCCACCCAAATACCGTTGCTATGTGGGTGGTATTTGGGTAGCTGGGTCCATGGACCTTGGTCTGCATTCCCGTTACAATTGCAGTCTCATGAGCAATTGCTACGATCGAGGCCCAAACTGCGCAGCGCCCGTTTGCCATGGGTCTACGGCTTCCTCCAAGCACAGTGGGGCCTCAGCAAGTATGGGCTGAGGCCATGAAGGAATGAAGGAGCCAATGACCCAGAGGAGTGTGTTGGAAAGTGTGGACTGGGGGTCCCGTGTGCCGGTGGGGCTGGCTGCTGGGTGGGGGCAGAGAGGCAACCCCTCGGTTTTTTTCCTTCCCAGGTCACGATCACAAGGGCCACCCCCACACTAGCTACTACCAGTACGGCCTGGGCATTCTGGCCCTGTGTGTCCACAAGAAGCGGGTCCATGACAACCTGGTGGGCAAACTCCTGTATGCTGTGGAACACGACCACCCTCTCCACCAGAGCCACTTCTCTGTGGGTGAGTAGGTTAGACCCTGCCGAGGCCAGGCTGGCACTCCCTCAGTCCCCAGGCCTGCACTAATGACCTCCATACCCTGGCCCCACCCTCACCTTTCCTTGGGACCCCTTTCTACCAAGTCCTTTAGGGGTGAATTGGCAAGGGCTCATGGGTGGCGCTCCAGCTGTGAGCCAGCTTTGGAGCTGGTAGGTGATCTCTTGAGGCCAGGGGTTCAAGACAAACGTGGACAACACGGTGAAACCCCATCTCTACTAAAAATATAAAGGTTAGCTGGGCATGGTGGCATGTGCCTGTAGTCCCAGCTACGCAGGAGGCTGAGGCAGGGGAATCGCTTGAACCTGGGAGGCGGAGGCTGCAGTGAGCCGAGATCGCACCACTGCCCTCCAGCCTGGGCAATAGAGTAAGACTCTGTATCAAGAATAAAAATAAAAATAAAAATAAATAAATCTCCCTTAGTGATTCAAATGTGCAGCCAAATTTGGAAAGAAATGGTATAGAGTCAAGTCGTCTTCGGCCTCCTCCTCCAGTCCTTCTCCCTAACCTCTCGCCCTCAAATTGCAGGGTGATCAACCAAACCAGTTTGCCCAGAAATGAGCAGTTTCCTAGGACATAGGATTTTCCGAGTCCAGACAAGGAATGTCTTGGGCAGACCAGGTTGGGTTGGTGCCCTTAGCTGATCTGACCATGTTGCCCCTCTTCTCCAAGCCCTCCTGTGGCTGCCCATAGCTACGAGGGCCTGACCCTCAAGCCCCTGCCTGTCCTGGCTCCTCTTGGCTCTCCTGCTCATCACATGTTCTGTTCCCCTCCAAAGACACAGCAGCCATGGCAGGCTTGGCATTCACCTGTCTGAAGCGCTCAAACTTCAACCCTTATCAGAGACAACGGATCACCATGGCCATCAGGACAGTACAAGAGAAGATCTTGAAGGCCCAGACCCCCGAGGGCTACTTTGGGAATGTCTACAGTACCCCATTGGCATTACAGGTGGGAAAGAGACCCTGGAGCCATGGCCACCCTGGGGAACAGTGAGGGGTGGAGTGATCAAGGGCTGGACCACCTAGCCCCTCCCCACTGGCTGATCCTCCTCCCTCTCTTCCCTACTCCATCACCAGTTACTCATGACCTCCCCCATGTCCGGCGCAGAGCTGGGAGCAGCATGTCTCAAGGCGAAGGTTGCTTTGTTGGCCAGTCTGCAGGATGGAGCCTTCCAGAATGCTGTCATGATTTCCCAGCTGCTGCCCGTGCTGAACCACAAGACCTACGTTGATCTGATCTCCCCAGACTGCCTGGCACCACGAGGTAGCCCAGCCTTTTGTGGAAAAACAGCCCTTTACAATCTGCGTGCACCCGTTGATGTCCCAGTGAGGGGAAGTTGCTTGGTCCTGATTTGCTGGGTCAACACAAGTTTGTGGGTGTGCGTGGGACACGGCAGCTAAAATGTGGTCACAGCTTCAGAAGCTCACAGCATGGGGAGGAAAACACCAAATGGAGTCCTGGGAGTACCGCTTGTGTGATATCCAGTACAGAAATGTTTGAGTGAATGGATGAATGAATGAATGAATGAATGGGGAGAGACACATTTTGGTTAACTCTAATACAACATGATAAGCCCCAGTAACAGCATGATCCAGGCTTCCTCTGAGAGAGGGACTGAGGAGGTGATTGGGATTTGCCAATTAAGAATAGAGAAGGAGACCTGGCACAGTGGCTCACGCCTGTAATCCCAGCACTTTGGGAGGCTGAGGTGGGTGGATCACTTGAGGTCAGGAGTTCGAGATCAACGTGGCAAAACCCCATCTCTATTAATAATACAGAAAATTAGCTGGGCATGGTGGCGGGTGCCTGTAATCCCAGCTCCCTGGGAGGCTTTAGGCAGGAGAATCACTTGAACCCCAGAGGTAGAGGTTGCAGTGAGCCAAGATCGTGCCACTGCATTCCAGTCTGGGCGACAGAGTGAGACTCTATCTCAAAAAAAAAAAAAAAAAGGGGGCACAGTGGCTCGCACCTGTGGTCCCAGCACTTTGGGAGGCCGAGGTGGGTGGATCACGAGGTCAGGAGATCGAGACCATCCTGGCTGACATGGTGAAACCCCGTCTCTAAAAAAAAAAATGGAGAAGGAGGCTGGCACGGTGGCATGTGCTTGTGAATCTAGCACTCTGGGAGGCTGAGGCAGATGGATTGCCTGAGCTCAGGAGTTTGAGACCAGCCTGGGCAACATGGTGAAACCCTGTCTATATTAAACTACAAAAAATTAGCCAGGCGTGGTGTCAGACGCCTGTAATCCCAGCTACTAGGGAGGCTGAGGCACGAGAATCACGTGAACCCGGGAGGCAGAGGTTGCAGTGAGCCGAGATCGCACCACTGCTACTGCACTCAAGTCTGGGTAACAATGTGAGACTCTGTCTTCCCCTGCCAAAAAAAAAACAAGAATGGATAGAGTAGAGCTGAGAAGAGACGGCAAGAACAAAGGCACAGAAGTGCACACAGTTTGGGGTAATTCTGAGAACGGTCTTGCAAAAGGGTGGGATCTGGGAGAATGAGCGGGAGTGGAAGGCAGATGAATGAAGAGGAGGTGAGCCCATCGGGTTAACAGGGACACATTGTGAACAGATATATGTTCTAGAAAGAGCCCTCTGGAGTGCTACAGGCCAGATTGGTGGGAGGAGGGATACTGGAAGCAGAGAAACCAGTGAGGGGCCTGATCTTGGGTGGTGGGGGATGTGGGGAATGAGGTTAGGGGAGGCCAGGATGGAAACCAGGTTTCAGCTCAGCAGGTGGTGGTGGCACTGATGGAGATGACGACTTGGGAAGGACAAGGTCTAGGTGCTTTGGGGGAAGTCAGGAAGACAAACATCCAGGCTCCCTGTCCTCACACCAGCTGCCCCTTCCTTTCTCCCTGGCACAGTCATGTTGGAACCAGCCACTACGACCCTTCCTCAGATCCAAGTCCCAGAGACCATCAGTGTCACACTGCAGGTGCTCAGCCTCTTGCGGCCGTACAGACAAGCCATCCCTGTCCTTGCCGGCTCCTCCCTGGAAGATGTCTTGAAGAAGGCTCATGAGTTAGGAGGATTCAAGTGAGACTCCCATCTCCCAGCGCTCACCCCACCCAACCCCACATGCATGATTCAGGGTCACGGAAGAGACGGGACAGAGGAGAGGGTTCCCTTGGGAGAGACACTGGGCCTGCTTCCGCTTCTACCTGCTCCACTCCTTTCTTGCCTATGGTGTTATGGAAACAGAAAGCCATAGGCCAGCATTATCATTGAGAGAGCAGGCTCTGGAGGCAGCTCTAACCAGCTAGGTTCCAGGTAGGCACCCACAGTTCACCAGGGAGAACAGTTGTGCCCCATCCCTGCAGGGCCAGTGTGAGGAGTCGAGGAGTTAGTACATAGAAATGGTGGCACGTGCTTTTTATATGTGCAAGGTCAGCACATAGCAAGCGCTCAGCACAGGGTTGCTTTCATCTGTTTTTTCTTGTTTTTTTTTTCTTGTTTCATCTGTTTTTTTAGAGGAACAACTTTTTTCTTGTTTTTTTGTTTTTTTGTTTTTTAAGTGACAGGGTCTCACTCTGTCACCCAGGCTGGAGTGTAGTGTTTCAATCATGGCTCACTGCAGTATTGAACTCTGGGGAGGAAGCAACCCTACTGTCCTACCTTAGCCTCCCAATAGCTGAGACTATAGGCATGTGCCACCATGCCTGGCTAACTTTTTTTTTTTTTTGAGGCAGAGACTTGAACTGTCACCTGGGCTGGAGTGCTGTGGCGTGATCTTGGCTCACTGCAACCTCCCCCTCCCAGGTTCAAGCGATTCTCCTGCTTCAGCCTCCCAAGTAGCTGGGATTACAGGCATGCACCACCAAGGCTAATTTTGTGTTTTCAGTAGAGATGGGGTTTCTCCATGTTGGTCAGGCTGGTCTTGAACTCCCAACCTCAGTTGATCCACCCACCTCGGATTCCCAAAGTGCTGGGATTACAGGCTTGAGCCACTGCGCAGAGGAGGCAGAGGTTGCAATGAGTCAAGATTGAGCCATTACACTCCAGCCTGGGCAACAAGAGCGAGACTCCATCTCAAAAAAAAAAAAGGTCCCCGGCCGGGCGCGGTGGCTCAAGCCTGTAATCCCAGCACTTTGGGAGGCCGAGGCGGGTGGATCACGAGGTCGAGAGATCGAGACCATCCTGGTCAACATTGTGAAACCCCGTCTCTATTAATACAAAAAAATTAGCTGGGCACGGTGGCGCGTGCCTGTAATCCCAGCTACTCAGGAGGCTGAGGCAGGAGAATTGCCTGAACCCAGGAGGCGGAGGTTGCGGTGAGCCGAGATCGCGCCATTGCACTCCAGCCTGGGTAACAAGAGCGAGACTCCGTCTCAAAAAAAAAAAAAAAAAAGGTCCTTTCTAGCTCTAGACAGCTATAAATCCCCAACAACTTTGTAAATTAATAAAAACCAGTACCATTCAAATAAAGACTCTCTGCAGAGGTGCCGGCCTGCGCTTTAGCACCTCCCTGTATTTGAGCTGCAGTGAAACCTGAGCAGTGAAGCCTGGGCACCCCTGCCCTGCCCAGCCACTTCATTCACTGTGAGGGCCACCTCTGTCCCCTTCCTGGTGGCCTATGGCACATAGTGCAATACACAGTCACTGACGGCCACACACAGGCTGAGTGTCCTTAGGAGGGCTCAGACCCACAGACTGAGATTACCCAGAACCTGCTGGTATTCGTGTTTGAATATTAGCATCAAAATGAAAGACAAATAGAATTTAACGTTTTTATTCAGAGCTTGGGGATCTCTGGGAAGACATCGTGGACTCCATTCTGAGAAATGTTATCTTGTTAGTGTGTGTGGATGCCTGAATGAGGTTCAGGCATGAAGACTACGTCTGAGGCCCCTGAATGCACAGCAGAGAAAGCTCAACTGCAGACACACGGTCAGATGTAGAGAGTGGTGGCCCCGAACAGCCACGTGGCCCTGCAGAGTTAAGGAATGGGAAAAAAAGCTGCTCTGTGACATTCCTTAGAACAGCACTTTCCCTTCGCTTAAGTCACCCCAAATAGGTTTGTGGGGTTTTTTTGTTGTTTTGTTTGTTTTTGAGACAGAGTTTCATTCTGTTGTCAAGGCTGAAGCGCAGTGGTGCGATCTAGTTTCACTGCAGCCCCCACTCCCAGGCTCAAGTGATTCTCCTGTATCAGCCTCCGGAGTAGCTGGGATTATAGGCACCCACCACCATGCCCAGCTAATTTTTGTATTTTTAGTGGAGATGGGGTTTCACCATGTTGTCCAGGCTGGTCTTGAACTCCTGACCTCAGGTGATTCACCCACCTCAGCCTCCCAAAGTGCTGGGATTATAAGCATAAGCCACCACGCCTGGCCTGATCCCACTCTTCTGAAAAACCACTCCCCCAAATTCTGTGCACCTGTGTGCTTTTGCTCTCTGCCTCCTTGGCTCTGCCCTACTCTCCTCCCTTCTCCACCGGCAAATCCCACTCATCTCTTCAAGCCCCTCTTCCAGAGGAAGCTCCAATCATGCTGCTTCCTCCTCCGTCAGGGAGAAAGGACCTGACCCTCGGAGTTTTAAGAGGCTCCCTGTGGCAGTGGCATCCAGATGGACTGCAGAAACTCATCAAAGTTGGAAGCCAGAAGCTCAGGGAAGGGGGAGTGTGAGTGAGGAGTCTCTTGGTTGCCAGGGCCAAAATTAGAAATTCAGGCCAGGCACAGTTGCTCACACCTGTAATCCTAGCACTTTGGGAGGCTGAGGTGGGAGATCATGAAGTCAGGAGTTCAAGAGCAGCCTGGCCAACATGGTGAAACCCTGTCTCTACTAAAAATACAAAAATTAGCAGGGCATGATGGTGCACACCTGTAATCCCAGCTACTTGGGAGGCTGAGGCAGAATTGCTTCAACCCAGGAAGCGGAGATTGCAGTGAGCTGAGATCATACCACTGCACTCTAGCCTGGGCGACAGAACAAGACTCCATCCCCCCACCACCAAAAAAAAAAAAAAATTGAACTCCAACCCTCTCTGCAACAGTGGGTGTACAGCATGTAGAATCAGAGAGGAGGCTGGGCCATGCAGCCCCAGGAAGAGGGGAGGGGAATGCCCCTGAGCCACAGAGACCCAGTGCCACTGCTGGGTGACTCTGCTTCCACCTCCCATGACCCTGCCTCTCTCTGCATGCAGGCTTCACCCTCTCTCATTGTACACATTCTACGTGATGCCCGCAGCTTCTGATTCTCATCCCCTATAGCATCAGCCCCGTAGAGGGGGGACAGCTGCTGAGCCGATAACATAATAGTTGCCCCTTTCCTGGAGGCCATGGTCGTGGTCAGCGTGGAGAGGATGAAGCCTGAGCGGACAGGATTGGGGGTCTGGAGGGAAGGAGGTGGAGGTTGGGACACAGACCTGTGGCCAGGTGGCCCAGGAAGGGTTTGACTAGTGCCAGCCCAGAGTTTTAAGAGGCGACGAAAGGATTTTGCTGCTGTGGGTGAGCTCTGCCTCTCCCGCTAGGGACAACAGTCGCCTCTTCTCTCTCTCTCTCTCTCTGCCTTTCACTTTTGTAGATATGAAACACAGGCCTCCTTGTCAGGCCCCTACCTGACCTCTGTGATGGGGAAAGCGGCCAGGAAAAGGGAGTTCTGGCAGCTCCTCCAAGCCCCCAACACCCCCCTGCAGCAAGGTGAGTCGTGGCCTGCCACCCTGGATGTGTCCCCTACCCCAGGCTTACCCAGACATGAGGCTTCATCAATTCACCCCAGCTCTCCCTAGCACCCTCCTGTGCCACAGCGTCACAGAATCACTGATGCTCAAGGTTGGATATCATATATTGAACTGAAGTCGTAGAATTTTTATGTAAGTTATTGTGGAAATTCTAGGAAACCAGGTAGGTTACAAAAAAAAAAAAACTAGAAGAAAATTAAAATCACCTAGAATACACTACCTAGAAATAATGTCTTTTTTTTTTTTTTTTGAGACCGAGTTTCCCTCTTGTTGCCCAGGCTGGAGTACAATGGTGCGATCTTGGCTCACTGCAACCTCCGCCTCCCAGGTTCAAGTGATTCTCCTGCCTTGGCCTCCCAAGTAGCTGGGATTACAGGTGCCCACCATCATACCCAGCTAATTTTTTTGTATTATCAGTAGATATAGGGTTTCACCATGTTGGCCAGGCTGTTCTCGAACTCCTTACCTCAGGTGATCTGCCAGCCTCGGCCTCCCAAAGTGCTGGGATTACAGGCATGAGCCACCATGCCCAGCCAAAATGTCTTTTTATTTTTAAATTTTTAAATTAATTAATTAATTAATTTTTTAAGATGGGGTTTCACCATGATGGCCAGGCTGGTCTTGAACTCCTGACCTCAGATGATCCACCCACCTTGGCTTCCCAAACTGCTAGGATTACAGGCATGAGCCACTGTGCCCAGCCTAAATTTTTTAATGTTTTGAGACAGGGTCTCGCTCTGTCACCCAGGCTGGAGAGCAGTGGCACAATCTCGGCTCACTGTAGCCTCAACCTTCTGGGCTCAAGTGATCCTCCCACCTCAGCTTCCTGAGTAGCTAGGGCTACAGGAACACATCACCATGCCAAACTAATTTTTCTATTAGTTGTGGTAGATACAGGGTTTCACCATGTTGGCCAGGCTGGTCTTGAACTCCTGACCCCAAGTGGTCTGCCTGCTTCTGCCTCCCAAAGTGCTGGAATTACAGGCATGAGCCACCTTGCCTGCCAAAATTACTTAATTTTTCTTCTAGATACTTTAAAAAATATGCCAGTAAGTTTTTCATAAAAAATGAAGCCACACTCTGTATCAGTGCTATCCAGTGGAAAGAAAATGTTACCCACGTGTATAATTCAAAATTTTCTAGTTGGTAAAAGTAATATTAATATCTTTTTTTTTTTTGAGATGGAGTCTCGCTGTGTTGCCCAGGCTGGAGTACAGTGGAATGATCTTGGCTCACTGAAACCTCTACCTCCTAGGTTTAAGCGATTCTCCTGCCTCAGCCTCCCAAGTAGCCGGGATTACAGGTCTGCGTCACCATGCCCGGCTAATTTTTGTATTTTTTAGTAAATATGGGGTTTCACCATGTTGGGCCAGGCTGGTCTTGAACTCTTGACCTCAGATGATCCACCCACCTCAGCTCCCAAAGTGCTGGATTACAGACGTAAACAACCGCGCCCAGCTTAAGTTGCTTTTATATTCCAACTGCAAAGAACTTTTATGGGGCATTTACCATGTGTCAGGCATTGTGGCGAGTGCTTTATAGAAGTTGGAACTTTCTGGCCGGGAATGGTGGCTCACACCTGTAATCCCACCACTTTGGGAGGCCAAGGTGAGCGGATCACGAGGTCAGGAGATCGAAACCATCCTGGCCAACGTGGTGAAACCCCATCTCTACTAAAATACAAAAAAATTAGCTGGGTGTGGTGGCATGTGCCTGTAGTCTCAGCTTCTTGGGAGGCTGAGGTAAGGGAATTGCTTGAACCCGGGAGGCGGAGGTTGCAGTGAGTGAGATCGCGCCACTGCACTCCAGCCTGGGAGACAGAGCAAGACTGTCTCAAAAATAAATAAATAAAAATAAATAAATACAAATAATAAGGTGGGACTTTCTTAAGGAGCCCACTAAAAAGCATCCCTTTTTCTGCCATCATTCTGAGTCAATTGAGAAATAAAAAATAGGAGCTACAGATGGAGACCTCAAGTCTGGCTGGTTCTATTACTGAGAAAGACTGGAGGATGTAGCTTAGGGTGAGAGCCAGGTGGCCCAGCCAGGAAGCAGACTGGGCAGTTGTAGTCTCTACCTCCTATTCACTCTGCCGTCGAGTCTAGCAGGAAGCTTGCCCCAAGGAGAAAAAAAAGAGAGCGAGCCCAGGCTACACATACCTAGTTTATTCCCAATCAACCATTGCATAAATCACTCCTCTATCTTCTGGTAGAAAGTGGATGGGAGTTATAATTTCAGTTTCCTTTTGTCTTAGTCCATGGAAGCTGTTATTAGAAAATACCATAAACTAGGTGGCTTATAAACAGCAGGAATGTATCTCTCACAGTCTGGGAGGTTGGGAAGTCCAAGATCAGGACACCAACACATTCAGTATCTGATGAGGGCCCACTTTCTGGTTCATAGGTGGTACCTGGCTGTGGTCTCACGTGGTGGAAGGGATAAGGCAACTCTCTGGGGCCTTTTAAAAAATTTTTTTAAAAATATTTTCCTGGCCTTTGCCTACTGAAGAAGCCTCTTTTATAATGGTACATAAAAAAACTTTTTTTTTTTTAGATGGGGTCTCACTCTGTCACCCAGGCTGAGTGCAGTCTCAGGATCTCCGCTCACTGCAGTCTCCACCTCCCAGGCTTAAGCAATCCTCCCACCTCAGCCTCCTGAGTAGCTGGAACCACAGGCCCTTGCCACAAGTACCGACTAATGTTTTGTATTTTTGGTAGAGACTGGGTTTCACCATGTTGCCCAGGCTCGTCTTGAACTCCTGAGTTCAAGTGATTTGCCCACTTCGGCCTCCCAAAGTGCTGAGATTACAGCCGTGAGCCACCCTGCTCAGCCTATAATGGCACTTTCCCAACCCATTCATGAGGGCTCTACCCTCATGACCTAATCATTCCCCAAAGGCCCTAAGGCCTCCTGATACCATTACCTTTGGGGTTATGTTTCAACATATAAATTTTGGGGGTATGCAGACATTTTGGACCATAGCACCTCCATTGAAAAGAAATATTCCTGGCTGGGCATAGTGGCTCATGCCTGTAATCCCAGCACTTTGGGAGGCCGAGGCGGGCAGATCACAAGGTCAGAAGTTCGAGACCAGCCTGGCCAATATGGTGAAACCCTATCTCTACTAAAAATAGAAAAATTAGCTGGGTGTGGTGATATTCATCTGTAATCCCAGCTACTCAGGAGGCTGAGGCAGAATTGCTTGAACCCGGGAGGCAGAGGCTGCAGTGAACCGAGATCACGCCACTGCACTCTAGCCTGGGCAAAAGAGCAACACTCCATCTCAAAAGACAAAAAAAAAAAAAAAAAAAAAAAAGAGAAAGGAAACATTCCTGACACCTGGCTCTCAGAGGGCCCTTTCAGTTCCCCTGCAGGCTGCATTATCATATCACCAAGATCGCCAACACTCACTCACTCACTCAGAGGTTAAATAACTTGTCCAGAGTTACAGCACTAATGAATGACAGAGCTGGGGCTTGAATCCAGGCGTCCTCCTAGAGCCTGGATTCTCTCTAGGGAGTGAAAGCTGACTCCTGGTGGCTTCATGCGTGGTCCTGGTTCTCTCTCCAGACCACACTGGGCAAGTTTCTCTTCCTGATGCCACCTGGGATATTACAAAGACAGTGACCCTGCCTGTCAGGAGTTTTTTACTGCCAGATGAGCCCGTGGCCTCAGGAACCCTGTAGGAAGCTAAGTTCAGAGTCTTTGAGTGGGCTTTAGGGAGGTTCCAGCTTCCCACCACCAAGCCCCAGGTAGATCTTACAGACCCTGGCCTCAGAGTGGGGGGATCTGGAAGATGAGGTTGCGGGCTGTGATATTCTGCCTGGTTAACCCTGCCTTGCTCAATCTGTTTCTGCAGGTATTGCTGACTACAGACCCAAGGATGGAGAAACCATTGAGCTGAGGCTGGTTAGCTGGTAGCCCCTGAGCTCCCTCATCCCGGCAGCCTCGCACACTCCCTGGGCTTCCATCCTCCCTCCTGATGTCCCTGGAACCGGCACTCGCCTGCCCCTGCTGCCACCTCATGTGCACTTGGAGCAATGCCCCCCAGGCCCACCCCAGCCACAACCCCTTTAAGGGTCCTACACCAGGGCCCACCCTGGAGCACGGAGCCAAGCACCTGCCCTGGGAAGTCTTTCTGGCCACGTCTGGCCAGCCTGGCCCTGCAGGTCTCCCATGAAGGCCACCCCATGGTCTGACGGGCATGAAGCATCTCAGACTCCTTGGCAAAAGGAAAAGGAGTCTGCAAGCCACAAATGTTGTGAGGATCACTCATTCTGGGGTTGGGGTCCTGCCAGAGGCCTCCTCAGCCCAGGGGCTATGGCCCTGACCCCAACTCTCCACTCCACTGTTGGAGTGGCAGCTCCGAGCTGGTTGTGGCACAGTTGCTGGGGAGGCCTCAGCACAGCTGCTCAGTGCCCGCCTCTGACGCAATTAAAGCATTGATGGCCTGTGGGCCTGCTGCAGTGGCCTGGTTCCTCGTACTCCTCAGGTACAGGGGCACGGGCGAGAGAAGGGGGAGGTAACCCCGTGGAGGAGGAGTGGAGGTTGCCTGAGCCATCTCCTGGGCATTGGGGGAGTGATGGGAATGCCAGCAGCGGCAACATCGACTACTCTTTACTTAGCACCCACTACTATTTACTGAGCACTCACTACTGTTTACTGAGCACTCACTACTATTTGCTGAGCACTCACTTGCTAGATACTGTCTTGAACAACTCTGTGAGGTTGTTGATATTTTCATTTTCATCTCTGCTTTCCAAATCAGGAAGCTGGTGCTCCAAAAGATACTCACCCAAGGTCACAGACTAGGCAATGATGCTATGGGAACCTGGCTCAGGAGACACATAGACCCGGCCTGGGGCAGCCTCACAGCTCCTCCACTAAAATACTGAACTTGAGGGCTTCGATGATGATTATAATCATATGGCAAAGCCCCAACTCAACTGAACCTGGGACCCTGGAGCTGGGGTCTCACTCCCTGTTTTTCCTCAAGGCACTTAGGGTACCACCCCAGGCCTTCTCAGCCAAGACATGGGGATCCTGCCTCTCACTGGCTCGGGGGAATGGGGGCTCTGTGCTGACTTCTTGAAGGTGGGGTTCATCCCAGGCAGGCACCCCCTATGCTGCACCCCACCAAGGTTAGGAAGAGGCCCTGTCCTCAGAGGGGCCCTCTGATGAACAGCCCATCAGATCTGGGTCCACGTGCCTGGGAAGAGATGGTGACACACTCAAAGTCCTTGAAGTGGCAAATCAAACCTCCTAGAGCACCAGCTTCAAATATTTAGGGTGGCCAAGCCTGGTGGCTCATGCCTGTAACCCCAGCACTTTGGGAGGCCTCACCTGAGGTCAGGAGTTCAAGACCAGCCTGACCAACAAGGAGAAGCCCCGACTCTACTAAAAATACAAAATTAGCTGGGCATGGTGGCGCATGCCTGTAATCCCAGCTACTCGGGAGGCTGAGGCAGGAGAATCGCTTGAACCTGGGAGGCGGAGATTGCAGGGAGCCGAGATTGTGCCATTGCATTGAGATGTCTATGCCCAGAATTCCAATTCCAGACCTCTGCTTGTTCACTTGCCCATTCTTAATCATGGTGAGGGGCACTTCAGGGAGGGCGAGAGCAAAACTCCATCTCAAAAAAAAAAAAAAAGGGTCTTAGCAGAAAAGGGGGAAGTAGGCAATTTAAAACATTCTTTTATATTGGGCTGGGTGCGATGGCTCACGTCTGTAATCCCAACACTTTGGGAGGCCAAGGATCACCTGAAGTCAGGAGTTCAAGACCAGCCTGGCCAACATGGAGAAACCCCATCTCTACTACAAATACAAACATTAGCCAGGTGTGGTGGTGCACGCCTGTAATCCCAGCTACTCGGGAGGCTGAGGCAGGAGAATCACTTGAACCTGGGAGAAGGAGGTTACAGTGAGTCGAGATTGCACCATTGCACTCTAGCCTGGGCAACAAGAACAAAACTCTCTCTCAGAAAAAAAAAAAACAAAACAAAACAGGCCCTCCTTCTGGGACTGGGAAGCAGGTCAATGTCAGGTCTGCATTTAGATGGCTAATGGCTCCAGAGAGAAGGCCCTTCCACTCACTAAGCCTGTTTCCTAACAGCCATGGGATGGTGTTTTGGTTTACACAGCACATGATCTCATCATAGATCATGCATGGGGAAACTGAGGCCCCAGGAGTGAAAGGATCTGTCTAGGCACATGCAGAAACAAGAGGAGAGGCCCATCCCACAGCCTTGCAGCCCGGTTGCCGGAAATAGATTCTCTGCCTCCACTCCACCCCGATTCTCTGCCTCCACTCCACCCCCACCCCCCGCCATCCCCTAAAGTCTCTCTGCATCACCTGCCTCCCACAGCAGCAGCCTGGGCCTCCAAAGGGCACATTCAGATTTCAGGGATTTGGGGAGCCTGTGGGCAAGGACAGACTGCTCTGGGCTTTTGGGTGGACCCCAAGGAATGCAAAAGAGCCCTCTGCCACTCTCCATGAAGCTGAGTGCCCTAGCCCCCCATTCTTCCACATGGGAATGTCCTCTTGAGAGCCCTGCTGGCTGTTAGTCAAGGCAGGTTAAAAGCTGAGGTTTGGGCCAGGCATGGTGGCTGACACCTGTAATCTCAGCACTTTGGGAGGCCGAGGTGGGCGGGTCACCTGAGGTCAGGAGTTCGAGACCAGCCTAGCTAACATGGTGAACCCCCATTTCTACTAAAAATACAAAAAATTAGCTGGGTGTGGTGGGACATGCCTGTAATCCCAGCTACTCAGGAGGCTGAGGCAGGAGAATTGCTTGAATCTGGGAGGCAGAGGTTGCAGTGTGCTGAGATCATGCCCTTGCACTCCAGCTTGGGCAACAAGAGTGAAACTCCATCTTGAAAAAAAATACTGAGGCTTAAAGTACCCAGGGGTAGTGGTTCCCACCTGTAATCCTAGCAACTCGGGAGGCTGAGGTGAGAGGATCAGCCTGGTGGTGGGCACCTGTAGTCCCAGCTACATGGGAGGCTGAGACAGAAGAATTGCTTGAACCTGGGAGGTGGAGGTTGCAGTGAGCTGAGATTGAGCCACTACATTCCAGCTTGGGTGACAGAGTGAGACTCCATCTCAAAAAATATGTATATATAATATAATTATTACTGTTGCTGGTCGAGGTGGCTCATGCCTGTAATCCCAGCACTTTGGGAGGCTGAGGCGGGTGGATCACCTGAGGTTAGGAGTTGGAGACCAGCCTGGCCAACATGGTGAAACCCTGTCTCTAGTAAAAATACAAAATTAGCCAGGCGTGGTGGCACACACCTGTGATCTTGGGTACCGCCCTCCTCGGCCTTCCAAAGTGCTGGGATTATAGGTGGGAGTCACCCGGCCCAGCCTCTTGGCTCATTTTTGTATTTTCTGTAGACATGGGGTTTTGCCATGTTGCCCAAGCTGGTCTCCAACTCCTGAGCCCAAGTGATCCTCATGCCTCAGCCTTCCAATGTGCTGTGACTACAGCCATGTGCCCACTATACCTGGGCTATTATTTTTTATTAAGGGAAACTTACTAAAAAACTGACAAAATCCAGGCTGGGCGTGGTGGCTCATGCCTGTAATCCTAGCAACTTGGGAGGCAGGGGCGGGTGGATCACCTGAGGTCAGGAGTTTGAGACCAGCCTGACCAACATGGTAAAACCCCATCTCTACTAAAAATGCAAAAATTAGCAGGGCATGGTGGTGCACACCTGTAATCCTAGCTACTTGAGAGGTTAAGGTAGGAGAATCGCCTGAACCTGGGAGGTGGAGGTTGCAGTGAGCCAAGATCACACCATTGTACTCCAGCCTGGGCAAGAAGAGTAAAACTCAAAAAAAAGAAAAAGAAAGAAAAAACTGTCAAAATCCCAAAGATAATTATAACCCTTAGGGGTCCCAGATTTCTCCTCCTCAGGAATGGCAAGGGGGTATGGGAGAGGGGCCCCCCTCTTTGGCTGGCTTAGTTTCCTTCCTACAACCCATTCTGGAGAAATCCTAAATGCCCCCATGTTTTGGTCCTTGGCCTGGAAATTTTCCTGTCTGCACCCCCTGCCCTGTAGCTTAGGATATTCAGCAGAGATTTGCAGGCTCCAGCAGTCGTCAGACTTACAGAGGCAAATGTGACCATGTAAATTCCCGGGCCCACCCGTGACACAGAGCCTCTGATTCAGCAGGCCTCCTGCGAGGCTGGAGCTTTAAAACCCAAGTCCCGTGATTGGGACGGGGGTTGAGGGCCATATTCCGCGCCTGGCCACCAGAGGGCGCCGCGAGCTGGGCTCAGCGGTCCCCCTTTGAGGTCTTGGGTCTCCAGACAGGTTGCTGTCATAAAAGATTTGCTAGTTAGACATCAGGCAAGGGGTGAGGTGGGTCCCCTTGGGCAGGAGCCAAGAGAAGGAAGCCTGACGACAGCAAAGAGGCTCACATTGGTACTGGGCACATGGCTGGGCCTTGGTCCTCCTGCCCCTGGACTCCAGAGCTCAGAGAGGCCAGGGCCTGGACTGGCCTGGAATCTGGATGGACCTCTTCTGCCCTGGGGTGCACTGTTTAACCAACCCTGAGCTCAGAGAGCATCTGTTGTTCAGTTGGAAAAACCGAGACCCAGACAGGGGCAAGGACTCAGTGGCAGCTGCTCTGCCTCCCAGCCCAGGGTTCTATCTTGCCGGAGCTGGGGCACGGGGTGGACCCTAGGAAGTTTTGCTATGAGTCAGCTCCGAGTGCTCAGGGAACGGGACAGAGGTTGCTGGCCCGAGAAGGATGCTGGCCAGCGGTACCTGCTTCCGCAGCTGTGGGTAGCCCTGCCTGACCTCAGAGTGGGCCCCGCCCTGTACTGGGAGGCTGGGGAGGATGCTGGGGCTATGCAGGGGCGATGTAGGGGCCTTAAGGGACCCCGTGATCCAGCTCTGCTGGATGCTGAGGTCCCACGAGATAATTGTGGTCAGCGATCAGGTGGGCGTGAGACTGGTCCTGTGATGGGGGCTGCGGGCCCCTCCTCACTACCCTGCTCCTTGAAGATACCCTGGGCGGCCGTGCGGGATACACACACACAATGTCTCCAGCAATGCGCGTTGATCTCCATAGGGGGCTCGCCTTGGCGCTGGGTGGGGAGAGACCTGGTCCTCCCTGGTGGCAGGGAGAGGCTGACCACGCCAGCTTGGCGGGGGCTTTACTGAGCAGACGCGCAGGCCCCTGGCGGAGGAGGGCGGATGGGGGAATGCCAGGCCGTTGGGGGAGGGGCCGTGGGCCGGAGGCATGGGGCGGGGCGAGACCTCCCTCCCGGCTCCAGGGGCGGGCCCGGACGGGGGCGGGGCCTTGCGGGGGGCTCGGCCCAATTTTCCGGGTGGGGAGCGGGCGGCGGAGGCGGAGGCGGGGCCGAGAGCGCGCGGCCGCGCCCGCCGTGCCGGGCCTGAGCTGGTGCCGGGCGTGAGTCGCAGCCGGAGCTGTAGCCGGAGCCACAGCCGCAGTCAGAGCCCCAGCCAAAGCCTCCGAGAGCCAGAGTTTTGGAGCGCAGACCCTGCTGGAACCGCGCTTAGCTCGCCGCCAGGCACCGGCCGGAGCACCGGCCGTGGTGTCAGCTTACCACCCGGGTACGGTGGGAGGCAGCGAGCCCGCGACTCCCCGGGCTGGGCACCACCAGGCGCAGAGCCCGGATCGCCCCTGCCAGGCCTGGTCACGGCGTGAGCACGCAGGAGTTCCCGGGATCTGGATCTGCGCGCACCCTAAAGACCTGGGGACCAAAGAGAAAAGAACGAGGATTTCATCTAAGGGCATAGCGTGGGCACTAGACGGGGAGGAGAGTGGAGACCACCTGGCACGGGGCAGAGGTGCCTGGAACCCACGCCTGAGCATCGGAGACCCTGGCATCCTAGTAGCTGCGACCTTGGCTCTGCCCTTTCTGAGCTGGAAACACAGCTTACTTAGCTCCTAGACATCGCTGGCAAAGGCCTGGCACAAGCGGTCCTCTCACCTGTGTGAGACGGGGCACGGGGTTGGAGGAACCAAGATCTAGCCTGGCCCCAAGCGGAGCTCTCTGGTGGCCCAGAGGTGGTCACCGGGGAGCCTGCCTCCTGCCCCAGCCCCTCTGGTGCGGATGTGTCGCTGCCCGCCGGAGCACCATGATGGCAGGATGAACTCAGCCGAAGTAGCAGGAGCAGCTGATGGTGCTCGGGCGGCTGGGCCCCCCGAGTGGCCCCCTGGCAGCCCTCAGGCCCTCCGGCAGCCTGGCCGGGCCCGGGTGGCCATGGCAGCACTGGTGTGGCTGCTGGCGGGAGCCAGCATGTCAAGCCTCAACAAGTGGATCTTCGCCGTCCATGGCTTCGGCCGGCCCCTGCTGCTGTCGGCGCTGCACATGCTGGTGGCGGCCCTGGCATGCCACCGGGGGGCACGGCGCCCCATGCCAGGCGGTACTCGCTGCCGAGTCCTACTGCTCAGCCTCACCTTCGGCACTTCCATGGCCTGCGGCAATGTGGGCCTGAGCGCTGTGCCCCTGGACCTGGCGCAACTGGTCACTACCACCACGCCCCTGTTCACCCTGGCCCTGTCAGCACTGCTGCTGGGCCGCCGCCACCACCCGCTGCAGTTGGCCGCCATGGGCCCACTCTGCCTGGGGGCTGCCTGCAGCCTGGCTGGAGAGTTCCGGGCACCCCCCACTGGCTGTGGCTTCCTGCTCGCGGCCACCTGCCTCCGAGGACTCAAGTCGGTTCAGCAAAGTAAGTGCCTGGGTGGCCAGCTGAGAAGGTAGGGGTCTGGGTGAGTGTGTGGCCTGGATGGCCCTGTGAGGGATATGACTGTTGTTCCATTTTACAGATGAGGAAACTGATGTTCATGGCTGTGGAGGAAGCAGAACTGAGACCCAGAGAGGGCCAACAGCTCAGAGAGTTCCAGGCCCCAAACTCAGGCTCTGGAGGCCCAATTCGTGTTTATTTGTTTATTTATTTATTTAGACAGGCTCTGGCTCTGTTGCCCAGGCTGGAGTGCAGTGGTGACATCTCACCTCACTGCAGCCTCCGCCACAACCCAGGTTCAAGCGATTCTTCTGCCTCAGCCTCCTAAGTAACTGGGACTACAGGTATGCAACACTATGCTAAGTTAATTTTTGAATTTTTAGTAGAAATGGGGTTTCACCATGTTGGCCAGGCTGGTCTTGAACTCCTGACCTCAAGTGATCCACCCGGCCTCCCAAGGTGCTGGTATTACAGGCATGAGCCACCACACCTGGCCAGCTAATTTTTTTTTTTCTCCGAGACAGAGTCTCACTCTGTTGCCAGACTAGAGTGTAGTGGCGTAATCTCGGCTCTTTGTAACCTCCGCCTCCCAGGTTCAAGCAATTCTGCCTCAGCCTCCCAAGTAGCTGGGACTACAGGCGCGCGCCACCGTGCCCAGCTAATTTTTGGATTTTTAATAGATTTCACCATGCTGGCCGGGATGGTCTTGATCTCATGATCTCATGATCTGCCTGCCTTGGCCTCCCAAAGTGCTGGGATTACAGGCATGAGCCACTGAGCCTGGCCTAATTTTTTTTTTTTTATTTTAAATAGACACCAGGTATTGCTATGTTGCCCAGGTGGGTCTTGAACTCCTAAATAGACACCAGGTATTGCTATGTTGCCCAGGTGGGTCTTGAACTCCTGGCCTCAGCAATCCTCCCACCTCGGCTTCCTGAAATTCTGGAATTACAAGCCAATATTTAGTGATAGCCAGTGATTGATGCTTTGTCGAGCTGTTTATCTCACTGTATTGTTACCATTTGATAGACAGATGAAGAGGCTTGCCCTGAGCCATGTGGCCAGTGAGCTGCAGAGGCAAGATCTGAACCCAGATAGTCGGACTCCAGGCTTCTACGTGCTGTGGCGGAAGGCTTTGGACCCAGACGAAGGCCAGAAAGCATGGGCCAGGGAGGGAAAAGGAGGGTAAAGCCTTGAGCTGGGATTTGGAAGGTCAGGGGTCAGGCTAAGTCTTCGGAGGGCTGATGTTTACTGGGAGCTACAGTGTGAAAGGCTTAGTGCTGGGTGTTGACCTTGAGTTGACATGACAACCACCAACTTCATCCCCATTTTACAGGTGATGGAACTGAGACTCAGAGAAGTTCATGATTTGACAGGTGGGGCATGGTGGCTCACACCTGTAATCCTAGCACTTTGGGGAGGCTGAGGCAGGAGGACTCTTGAGGCCAGGAGTTCCAGACCAGCCTGGCCAATATGATGAAACCCTGTATCTATTAAAAATACAAAAATTATTGCTTCTAACCTCCAAGAAAGAAAAAAGAAATACAAAAATTGGGCCAGGCATGGTGGCTCATGCCTGTAATCCCAGCACTTTGGGAGCCAGGGTGGATGAATCACCTGAGGTCAGGAGTTTGAGACCAGTCTGGCCAACATGGTGAAACCCCGTCTCTACTAAAAATATAAAAATTAGCTGGGCGTGGTGGCAGGTGCCTGTAATCCCAGCTACTCAGGAGGCTGAGGCAGGAGAATCGCTTGAACCCAGGAGGCGGAGGTTGCAATGAGCCTGGGCAACAAGAGTGAAACTGTCTCAAACAAACAAAACAAAAATTAGCCGGGCATGGTGGCATGCATCTGTAATCCCAGCTACTACTGAAGAGGCTGAGGCACAAAAATCACTTGAACCTGGGAGGCAGAGGTGGCAGTGAGCTGAGATAAAGCCACTGCACTACAGCCTGGGTGACAGAGCAAGACAGTCTCAAAAAAAGAGTTCAGCCGGGTGAAGTGGCTCACGCCTGTAATCCCAGCCCTTTGGGAGGCTGAGGTGGGAGGATCATGAGGTCAGGAGATCAAGACCATCCTGGCCAACATGGTGAAATCCCACCTCTACTAAAAATTAAAAAATTAGCTGGACATGGCAGTGTGTGCCTGTAATCCCAGCTACTTGGGAGGAGGCTGAAGCAGGAGAATCGCTTGAACCTGGGAGGCGGAGTATGCAGTGAGCCGAGATCATGCCACTGCACTCCAGCCTGGTGACAGAGCTAGACGCTGTGTCAAAAAAAAAAAAAAAAAAATTCATGATTTGCACAGGGTCACAGGGCCTCTAAGGATGTGAAGCCTGGTCTATGTGACTCTAGATGCTGGCTCTGATGAAAGAGGGTAGCAGGGCTCTGGGCAGTTTAGGGCCAAGGCTCCAGGCCCAGGCCCAGATCCGCTAGATCATCTGGCTGAGGGTGGAGGCTGCCTTCCCGCCTGTCCTACTGAGCAGCATCTGAGTCACAGCTTCTACCCTCTCTCTGCCTCAGCCCCAGGAGACATAGGGGAGGCCAGGACACCCACTTATGTTGGGGAGGCCTGAGATCCAGCCATACCTTTGCTCATATTTGCTGGGCAACCTTGGGCAGATCAGGATCTCATCTGGGCCTCGGTTTCCTCATCTGTCAGTGGAGGAGCGTTGGAGTTGATGGAATCCAAGGAGCCTCTTGCTGTCACTTCCTGCCCTGAGATCCTGTGACCCAGGCCTGGGAGAAGGAAGTGGGGACTCCAAGAGTGCTAGGCTGGGGTTGATGGCAGCCCACAGCCAGGGAAGATTGAAGTCGGAGTTCAGCCCTGCCCTGGCATATTCAGAGCTGGGACACAGAGGCCCTGTCTCTAACCTCCCTGGTCCCAAGGCAGGGCCAAAACCCAGTTCTATTTTTTGCCCTCAGGTTACATGAGAACTGGAGGCTGAGCACAGGCATGAGCTCTGGGCGTGAGCCTGCACTGGGAAACCTGACCCTGTGGGGCCCTCCCATGCAGGCCACAGGGCTATGAAGGTCCTAACCTCAAGGCCCATGCTGCCCCTGCTGAGAAAGTCAGTGCTCCTCACATAGGGACGCAGGCAGCCGCAGCCTGCAGGAGGCTATGACCAGCCAGGCCTCAGGCACTTGGGCGTGGAGTGGCATGTGCCTGGCATCGGGCTGCATCTTGACTTCTGCCAGCTCCCTCCTTTCTTCCTTGACCCCTGGGCAGGTTGGATCCTTGCTCTGGGTTCCTGCAGCACCCTCTGCTCCCCCCATCATGGCTCCAAATGCCATGTGTGATCGCCATCTGGTTACCTGTCTGCTGCCTGCCAGGCAGATTTGGGGCAACTCTGTTCCTGGCACCTAGCCCCAGGGCCTGGCAGAGGGTACATACTTTGTAAATTATAAGTTTTAAATTTTATTATTATTATTATTTTTTTTTTTTGAGACAGAGTCTTGCTCTGTTGCCTAGGCTGGAGTGCAGTTGTGAGATCTCGGCTAACCACAACCTCTGCCTCCTGGATTCAAGCAATTCTCCTGCCTCAGCCTCCTGAGTAGCTGGGACTATAGGCGCGTGCCACCACACCCAGCTAATTTTTGTATTTTTAGTAGAGACAGCGTTTTACCATGTTCATCAGGCTGATCTCAAACTCCTGACTTGGTGATCCGCCCGCCTTGGCCTCCCAAAGTGCTGGAATTACAAGTGTGAGCCACCATGCCTGCCATTTATTATTTTTTTTTTTTTGAGGCAGTCTCTCTCTGTCACCCAGGCTGGAATGTGGCAGCGCAATCTCGGCTCACTGCCATTTCTGCCTCCTGGGTTCAAGCAATTCTTGCGCCTCAGCCTCCTAAGTAGCTGGGACTACGGGCTCATTCCACCATGCCTGGCTAATTTTTAATTTTAATTTTTTATAGAAACAGGGGCTCACTATGTTGTCCAGGCTGGTCTCGAACCCCTGGCCTCAAGTGATCTTCCCTCTGGGCCTCCCAAAGTGCTGGAATTACAGGTATGAGCCAACATGCCCAGATGGATGGATTTATTGATGGCTCTGACAGGCAAGCCAGTTTCATAGACTGGTTTGGCTGCATGGCTCATGAGGGAGTTTAGGAGGCTGGAGGCCCCACTCACAGAGGGAGCCCTGCAGAGAGAGGAACAGACTAGAGCGAGGGCCTGAGAGAGGTTATTTATTTTGCTTGTTTGTTTATGAGAGAGTCTTGTTCTGTCACCCAGGCTGGAGTGCAGTGGCTCACTGCAGCCTCGATTTCCCAGTCTCAGGCAATCCTCCCACCTCAGCCTCCTGAGTAGCTGGGACTTTAGGCACACCTTCACGCCTAGCTAATTTTTGTATTTTTTGTAGACTTGGGGTTTCATCATGTTGCCCAGGCTGGTCTCCAACTCCTAGACTCAAGTGATTTGCCCACCTCAGCATCCCAAAGTGCTGGATTACAGGCATGAGCCACCACATCCCGCCTGAGATAGGTTTTGAACAAAAGGAGGTTTCTACTGTAAGAGGCTCCAGGAGAGGCACCAGGGCCACATTCAGACTTGAGTGTACATGGCTGATGCCAGCTCCATTCTCAAGAGCAGAGTTTGTGGGAATAGAGGGCAAGTATCTAAAAAGAAAGCTGGGCACGGTGGCTCTCGCCTGTAATCCCAGAACTTTGGGAGGCCAAGGCAGGCAGATCACTTGTGGTCAGGAGTTCAAGACCAGCCTGGTCAGCATGGTAAAATCCTGTCTCTACTAAAAACACAAAATTAGCTGGGCATGCTGGTGCACGCCTTTAATCCCAGCTACTTGGGAGCCTGAGGGGGAAAATCTCGAACCTGGGAGTTGGAGGTTGCAGTGAGCCGAGATCACACCACGGCACTCCAGCCTGGGCGACAGAGTGAGACTCCATCTTAAAAAAAAAGTATCCAGAAAGAGAAGAGCCCAGGCAGCTGTTGGCAGGGCCAGTGGCTTCCCTCTTACCTGGCCAGTTGTAGGCCCAGGGGGTCTGCACAAGGAGAGGGGTTATGCCATCCTCCTACCCACAGAAAGACTGGGAAGTGGGGCACCAGCCTGCTGAGCTTGCTGTCAGCTGGACCCCCCCTGCATCACAGAGCAGGCGGACTCAACCCGTCTTCTGAGCTGTCAGGCTGAAGGGGGAGATGCACTCAGATAGAGAGTTAGCAATGGCAAGAGAGAAGTTCTTGGGTAAAGGTGGTCACAGGTGTTGGGGAGCAGCTGCTTCTTCCTGGGGAGCCCTGAGAAGGCCACCTAGGGGAAGAGGCATGCAGTGATGATGACAATATGTAACCATGACAGCAAACATTTGTTAGGGCCTCCCTAGGTGCCCATACCATGCCCAGCTCTTTATATTGATGGAGGAGGAAAGGGTGATCTGGGAACGGGAAACAGACCCTGCCAGGGCACGGGTGTCAGCCAGCAGGACCAGGGTGTGGGGATCATGCCAGCTGCCGGGGTGAGCCGTTACCACTGGGCATCAGGCCCTGTGTTTGGCACCTCACATGTAGGGGGATGTTGCCACACTACTCACAAGGAGACCAAGGCGTGGAGAGAGGGAGACAGGGTCACATACCCCACGAAGGAGCAAAGGGGACAAGCCAATAGCAAGCAGACAGGGTTTAGAGAAGGGTCAGCTGTTGTCTGCATGTGGCAGAACCTTGGGCATGCTACAATAGAAGGAGAGGTGGCAACAAGGCAGGACAAACAGGCTGACATTTTGGGCCCCCAGGTAGAAGCCAGTCACCTCTGACAGAGAATCGCTACCCTTTCCCTGGGCTGCAGGGAGGGATATACAATGGGTGTGAGGAGATGGGTAGGAAGGTTAGGACCATCCTGCCTGGCTGCTTTGCAGAAGGTGAAATTGGCCAAAGGTGAAGTTCACCTGAAAACCCAAACACCTTCCTGTGATGGGATCTTTAACATGCAAGCCACAGGCAGCTCATAACAGGGCTAACTTTGGAGCCTACAAGCAGGAGGCATTCCGATTATCTGTTCATTTCTAGAAACGCTTAAGCTAGAGCGACTGTTGCCTAGAGAACAAAGCTAAAACATCGGAATGAAATTGAGAGAGAAATAAAATTTCCTATTCTAAGCATAGCCTATGAGTAAGCATCTCTGGCTTTTTGGAAAGTGTGTGTCAGAAAATGCATAGAGCCTCGCAGAGCCTTGGGAGGGGACCTGTGTCGACTACTCATCTCTCTCCACTAACTTGGAGAAGGCCCCATGCCATCATTGTCCTCATGCAAATAATGCCATTTTAGCCAGGTGCAATGGCTCATACCTGTAATCCCAGCACTTCAGGTGGCTAAGATGAGCAGATTGCTTGAGTCTAGCAGTTTGAGACCAGCCTGGGTGAACCAGATGACAAAACCCCATCTCTACAAAAAAAAAAAAACAAAAATTATCAGGGGTGATGGTGCATGCCTGTAGTCCCAGCTACTTGGGAGGCTGAGGCAGGAGGACTGCTTGAGCTCGGAAGGCAGAGGTTGCAGTGAGCTGAGATCTCGCCACTGCAGTCCAGCCTGGGCAACAGAACCGGACCCTGTCTCAAATAATAATAATAATGTCATTTCACCTGGGCACTCCTTTGTGAATTGGCTGGTGATGGCAGGTGTACACACAGGTACAGAGACATACACAGGCAAAGCAGCAAGATCCCCTCTATCTTTGCAAAGTGAAAAGCTTTCCTCTTAGTCCTGGATTCATCTTGACAAGTCCCAGTATTAGCAGAAAAAAAAAAATGCTAATTATTAGTTATAAACAGTGAGTGGGAGCCAAGATCCAACAATGACCTTTTGTTCCCTTGTCACTCCAGTGGTCATAAGTGAATGAAGCAATGAATGGGTCAGCCTTTTGATCCAAACAATTTATTATTTTCTTTTATAAACTCTTCTTTTTTTAATGCAAAGGCCCCCATGTGGCTAGTAAGTGGCAGAGCTGGGACCCTCTGCTGGCCTGCCCCTGTCATGGTAGCTGGAGCTGCAGTGTGGGAATAATAAGGGCTGAGGCCAGGAAAGGTTGTTGGGGTCAGCTGATGCAGAGTCTTCGAAGCTAGGTTAAGAATCTAGGATCTTGGGCCAGGCCTGCTGGCTCATGCCTATAATCCCAGCACTTTGGGAGGGTGAGGTGGGCGGATCACCTGAGGTCAGGAGTTTGAGACCAGCCTAGCCAATGTGGCAAAACTCCGTCTCTATGAAAAATACAATAAATAGCCAGGTGTGGTGGTACATGCCTGTGATCCCAGCTACTTAGGAGGCTGAGGCAGGAGAATCACTTGAACATGGGAGGCAGAGGTTGCAGTGAGCCGAGACCATGCCACTGCATTCCAGCCTGGGCAACAGAGCGAGACTCTGTCTCAAAAAAAAAAAAAAGGACCTAGGACCTTTTTCTTCAGGGCCAGGGCAGCCCCTGAATATTTATTTTTTAGATACAGGGTCTTGCTCTGGTCACTGAGGCAGAGTGCAGTAGCGTCACCCTAGCTCACTGTAGCCTTCTTCTGGCTCAAGTGATCCTCCTGCCTCAGCCTCTCAAAGTGCTGGGATTACAGGCACGAGCCACTGCACCTGGCCGAGTTTTTGTTTTTTTTGAGACAGGGTCTTGCTCTGTTGCCCAGGCTGGAGTGCAGTGATGTGATCTTGGCTTACTGCAACCTCCACCTCTCCTGAGCTCGAGATCCTGCCTCAGCCTCCTGAGTAGCTGGGACTACAGGCACGTGCCATCACTCCCAGCTAATGTTTGTATTCTGTAGAGATGGGGTTTTATCATGTTGCTCGGGCTGGTCTCAAACTCCTGGGCTCAAGTGATTTGCCCTCCCAAAGTGCTGGGATTACAGGCCTTAGTAACGGTTTTTGAGCCACGTGGTTATTGATCATTTAGATATCCCAAGCAGATCATTGTTTCAGCCTGTGGGAGGTGGTTCGAAGTGGCCGATAACAGATTTATTTAGTTTAGTTTAGTTTTTTATGTTTACTGAGCATTTCCCATTTAAGGGCTTTATGTATTCATCTTTTAAAATGTTTACAACAATCCCATGGTTAGGTTTTATTATTACCCAACTCTCTGGGTGAGGAAACTCAGGTTTACAGAGGGTAAGTGCCTCTCGTGAGCCCAGGTCACAGCGAGTCAGGGGGTGGACGCAGGACACAAACCCAGGTGGTCCGACTCCAACTCTTGACTGTCACATTTCAGATGAGGAGCCACTAGCCCTGCCCGAGGGGTCCGGGTAGGCTTCTTGGCGGACCAGCCAAGGGGAGCATACTGGGGTCGCTGGAGGGGGTTGTATCCCTCCGGGTGCTCACGCTGTTGTCCTGTTGCAGGTGCCCTGCTGCAGGAGGAGAGACTGGACGCGGTGACCCTGCTGTATGCCACCTCGCTGCCAAGCTTCTGCCTGCTGGCAGGTGCAGCCCTGGTGCTGGAGGCTGGCGTGGCCCCGCCGCCCACTGCTGGTGACTCTCGCCTCTGGGCCTGCATCCTGCTCAGCTGCCTCCTGTCTGTTCTCTATAACCTGGCCAGCTTCTCCCTGCTGGCCCTCACCTCTGCCCTCACAGTCCACGTCCTAGGCAACCTCACCGTGGTGGGCAACCTCATCCTGTCCCGGCTCTTATTCGGCAGCCGCCTCAGTGCCCTCAGCTATGTGGGCATCGCACTCACTCTTTCAGGAATGTTCCTTTACCACAACTGTGAGTTTGTGGCCTCCTGGGCTGCCCGTCGGGGGCTGTGGCGGAGGGACCAGCCCAGCAAGGGTCTTTGAGACTTGGGGGATCTCAGGAGCCACCTGGGACAGCCATGGCCCGAATCCAACCTCAGCTGTGGCCGTAGAAAGAGTGGAGAACAGGGCCAGGCATGGTGGCTCATGCCTGTAATTCCAGCACTTCCAGAGGCTGAGGCAGGTGGATCACCTGAGGTCAGGAGTCCGAGAACAGCCTGGTCAACATGGCGAAACCTCGTCTCTACTAAAAATACAAAAATTAGCTGGGTATGGTGGCGTGTGCCTATAGTCCCAGCTACATGGGAGGCTGAGGTGGGAGGATCACTTGAGCCCTGGAGATTCGAGGCTGCAGTCAGCCAAGATCCCATACCACTGCACTCCAGCCTGGAAGACAGAGCAAGACCCTGTCTGAAACAAACAAACAAAAAAAGGTGGAGAACAGGCAGTGACCTCTGCTGGGGATGATGGCAGGGAGGGGAGCCTTCTGGAAGGGCTGCCTTGGAGACTGGGATGGGGACTCCCAGGGAGACCTGCCTCCTATGCCTGCCTGCCTCACCCCCGCCACAGACTCTGCTCACCACTGGATGGTGGGTCCAAGCCTGGCACAGTCCTTGTGCTTGTCAGAGTCTTTATTGTGAGTAATATCAACTACGATGCCAAAAATTGCTGGGCAAACTTTAAAGACCTCAATGTATTATGATGACGATGATGATGATTCTTGGCGGTTACACAATCCTTCCTCCTGGTGGGGGGCAGCTAGGAGGCCCAGCGGGGGGCTTCTATCCTGCTGGGCTCCTCTAGGGAGTTGGGGTAGTCTGTGCCAACTCTAGGCAGCTGCTGTGGCCTCACCCCTGGGCCCCCCAGTTTTGGGTCATTTATCTTCAAATACACTATTTTTGCTTGTATGTCTGTGTCATTTGTTGGGGGTATAGAGGGGACATAGAGAGACCCACACAGAAACTAGGACATCTTCCCTTGCCCATCAAGTTCTGTCTAGCCCCCACCCTGAACCCAGCCCCATTCCCTCAAACCCCTCCACTGGCCAAGCCACCATTGCCCATCTTCTGGACAGTGGCAATGGCCTTTCCCTTGCTCTGTCCTGGCCCCTCTACTCCATCTTACACACAGCCCCCTTCACCCAGAGGGATCTCACTAAAACATGCACATTCTGATGCTTCTCACTGCTCCTGGGACAAAGTTAGAATTTCCTACCCCAGACCCTAAGGCCTTCAGGCCCTGGCACCTGCAGCCTCACCCAGCCCATCTCCCTTCTGCTGGGCTCTGCCTTCCAATCTCACCGACCTCCTTCAGTTCCTCGTGATACCAGACCTGCTCACTGAAGCCTGTGCACATGCTATTCCCTCTGTCCAGTCCCCAATTCCTATACAGCCTCCTCCCTTCTCACGGCTTAAACCCTTGCCTGAAGGAAAAAATCCCAAACATGCAACTCTTTAAAAAGAGAACTCCAATCGCTCGAGCCCCGGAGTTGGAGGCTGCAGCGTACTATGATCTCCAGCCTGGGTGACAGAGCAAGACCCTCTCTCTTTGAAAAAAAAAAACAAAAGAAGGAAGGGCTGATGAGGGTCTTGACAAGGGACCATGCTCAGGAGGCTTGCAGGGGTGCAGGGGAGCGGGGGTTCCCACATAGGGAACCTAAGACAGGAGTCCCAACCCCCAGAGCTCCCTGACCCGCTGGCCAGCCTCAGCTTTGTTATTTACCTCTCTGACCCTTTCCTTGGCTCCCGTAACACTTAACTCTCCCCACCCAGCTGCCTGTCCTGGAGACCACCTGTTAAAGATGATAAGGACCCAGGCTGGAGTGAGGACACCTGGGACCTAATCCTGCTCTGCCCACCTGACTGGGAGCCTCCCCTTGCTGGGCCTCAGCTTCCAGATCTGCAAAATGGAACTGATGATCCCTATGGAAAGGATTCGAATGAGGAGCGCTGGGCAGGGCCAGGAGTGAGGAAGGAGGTGATGGCGCCAGCTGGCTCTGCTTCTGTCATGGGGTAGTCACCCAATCTTTCTGGAAACCAGGTGCAAAAGTCTCTTGTTTGTGTGAGGACCAGGAGCTAGACCAGGCTGGGGCTGAGGTCTAGGGAGACTGAAATTCAGGGAGGAATCATTCAGATTCAGTAACCAGAATTCGTCACACAGTGCCAGTCAGTGCTAGGCAGGGCTGAGTGAAGGGCCAGCCCACAGCGGGGTGGGAGGTGGGCAGGGAAGGCCTGGGAGGACTGGCATGGGATTTCCTGGCCCCAGACTCCGCCCAGGCTGGCCTTACAGAAGGGGAAGTGGGCCAGGGCTGAGTCACCTGCCACCCACCCTCCCTGTGACTCAGAGATGCCGCTGGCCCAGCCCAGTCCCTGGGCAGCTTGGGTACCTCTGGCCTCCACTCTCAGGCTTTGCCAGGCAGGACGGAGGGATGGATGGCTGTGGTCAGAGCCTCCTTGGTGACTCAGGACCTTTTCCCATCCAACGGGCCCCCACTGGCATAGCAGAGACCTCCCTGCACCACTGTCACTTCTAGGCCTTGTGGGATGCTTGGCTAATGAGTGAGCCTCACATCAGATCAAAGCCTGTCCCTGATTGTGGGGACAGGTAACTGGGGTTACGTATGACCTTGGAGCTGATTTGTCAACAGATTCGGGACCAGACATTGAGGTGATTCCCCCAAGGTCACAGCCAAAGCCATCCCTATCACCCCACCCAGCAGTGGACACAGAGAGCACTGGATTGGGAGTCAAAAAGCTTGGGTTTGGTGGGACGTGGTGACTCACGCCTGTAATCCCAGAACTTTAGGAGGCCGAGGCAGGCGGATCACCTGAAGTCAGGAGTTTGAGACTAGCCTGGCCAACATGGCGAAACCCTGTCTCTACTACAAATACAAAAATTAGCCAGGCGTGGTGGCAAGTGCCTGTAATCCCAGCTGCTCAGAAGGAGCAGCCTCCCAGGTTCAAAGAATCCTTTGAAAAGTTTTAACAGCCCAAAGAATCCTTTGAACCTGGGAGGCAGAGGTTTCAGTGAGCCATGATCCTGCCATTGCACTCCAGCCTGGGGACAGATCGAGACTCCTTCTCAAGAACAAAACAAAACAAACAAAAGCTCAGGTTTGAGTCCTGGCCCCTCCTACTTAGATGTGACGGTGTCCTTGGGAGTGAAGATCACTGAGATAACATAGTGGGGAGGGAGGGTCCCATTGAAAGGTCATTGTCCCTCCACTCTCTGCCTCTCAATAGTTCTATTGCCTCAGGCAAGTCTCTTCACCTGCTTGAGCCTCAATTCTCTGCATCCAGTCCCTGCTGGGAAGCCTTCTTTTTAGGAAAACAGGTGTTACCTCCCTTAGGAAGCTCTGCTGCCCCACAAGACCCCACTCCATGCCAGGCTGACTTTGAAGCTCCAGCCGAAGCTCACCCCACTTTCCAGGCAGGGCCCAGATTACATCCCACCATCAGGGCTGGATTCTTGTCTCTCTTCTTCACTGGACTAGGCTCCAGGAGGGCTCGCTGCTCTCTCCCAAGCACTGGCACAGCATATGGCATGGAATGGGCAGGAGAGAATATTAGTCAAAAACAGGGACAGCAGAGTATGATGGGTGCACCCGTAGTCCAAGCTACGCAGGAGGCTGAGGCAGGAGGATTGCTTGATCCTGGGAGTTTGAGGCTGCCATGAGCTATGATTGCACCACTGCACTTCAACCTGGGCAACAGAGCAAGACCCCATCTCTTAAAAAAAAAACAGGCTGGGTGCAGTGGCTCATGCCTGTAATCCAGCACTTTGGGAAGCTGAGGCAGGTGGATTACTTGAGGTCAGGAGTTCAAGACCAGCCTGGCCAACATGCTGAAACCCTGTCTTTACTAAAGATACAAAAATTAGCTGGGCATGGTGGTGGGCACCTATAATCCCAGCTACTTGCTTGAGCCCAGGAGGCAGAGGATTCTGTGAGCCGAGATCACGCCACTGCACTACCCTGGGTGACAGAATGAGACTCCATCTCAAAAAAAAAACCCAAAAACTAAAAAACAAGGGCTCTGAAATCAGACTTGTGCTCGAAGCCTCACTTCAGCACCTCTGAGCTGTGTGACCTTGCGCAGGATTCCTCCCCGCCTGTGCCTCTGTGCATTGAGTAGGGGCTGTAGTGGAACCTAACCCCCGACCAGCTTCTGGAGCTGTAATGGAAAAAGTCCTGGGAAGACCGCAGTCTTATCACAGATGCTTCCAATTCCTCCTCAAGGATTCAGATGCTATCTCCTCAGCCTGCTAGGGCACACTGAGAATCCCCCAGGCATGTTCCCGCCGCCCCAGCGAGCATCATGGATGCTGAGTCTCCAGCCCCCCTTGTCCTGCTTCGGGGAAAGCCTGGGAAGCTGGGTCTGTGCTGGGCATCCTGCCATTGTGGACTTCTAAACAAAGGCCTGTCTCAGGCCCTTGCCTGGTGCCTCTTCTACCCTCCCCTAGTGGCCCTCAGATTGTCATTCCAGGGGCCCAGGGCAAACAAGGACTCTTCATGATCCTGGTTTGCCCTGGCCCCCTGGAAGGAGTAGCTCCTTCATGCTACTCTGCCCTCAAATTAACTCAAGGATGTCAGGTCCTCCACCACTGCCTAAATAACTTTCTGGAAGTAGCACAAAATACTTCGCTGAGGGCCACTTAATGGAGGACCATGAGAAGTTTTGAGCCACTATCTTAAATAAACATTTCTTTTCTTTTTTTTTTTTCTTGAGACAGAGTCTTGCTCTGTCGCTCAGGCTAGAGTGTACTTGGCTCACTGCAACTTCGGCCTCTGGGGTTCAAGCGATTTTTCTGCCTCAGCCTCCTGAGTAGCTGGATTACAGGCCTATGATACCACCTCACCTGACTAATTTTTGTATTTTTCTTTTCTTTTTTTTTTTTTGTAGAGATGAAGTTTCACTATGTTGCCCAGGCTGGTCTTGAACTCCTGCCCTCAAGTGATCCACCCACCTTGGCCTCCCAAAGTGCTGGAATTACAGGCATGAGCCAACTGCCCCTGGCCAAAATAAACATTTCTTGATAAGTAGACCTTCAATTTAGTCTGGACACTATGTAGAGAAAAAATTGGAGGGGCCCAAGACAGGAAGCGGGAGACTAGGGAAGACCTGCTGTTGTGGTGTAGGTAGCTATATGACAGTGGGGACAGCGCTGAGGCAGAGTGGCATCAGTTGTATTGATTTAGAATAACAAGCTGGGCGCGGTGGTGCGTGCCTGTAGTCCCAGCTACTCGGGAGGCTGAGGTGGAAGGATCGCTTGAGCCCAGGAGTTCTGGGCTGTAGTGTGCTATGCTGATCAGGTGTCCGCACTAAATTCGGCATCAATATGGTGACCTCCCGGGAGTGGGGGACCACCAGGTTGCCTAAGGAGGGGTGAACTGGCCCAGGTAGAAAATGGAGCAGGTCAAAACTCCTGTGCTGATCAGTAGTGAAATTGCGCCTATTGAATAGCCACCACACTCCAGCCTGGGCAACATAGCGAGACTCCATCTCTTAAAAAAAAATAGAATAACGATTTTTTGCCATGCATGTTGGCTCACGCCTGTAATCCTTGCACTTTGGGAGGCCAAGGCAGGCAGATCACCTGAGGTCGGGAATTCGACCAGCCTGACCAACATGGAGAAACCCAGTCTCTACTAAAAATACAGAATGAGCTGGGTGTGGTGGTGCACGCCTGTAATCCCAGCTACTTGGGAGGCCAAGGCAGGAGAATAGCTTGAATCCGGGAGGCGGAGGTTGCAGTGAGCCAAGATCATGCCACTGCACTCCAGCCTGGGCAACAAGAGCGAGACTCTGTCTCAAAAAAAAAAAATAATAATGATTTTATGGCTTAGAGCAACAAATATGTAGTAGCTCACAGTTTCAGTGGATCAGGAATTTGGGAGTGGCTTAGTGGGTTGCTTCTGGTTGAGTTTCTCATGAAGTTGTAGTCAAGATGTTGGCGTGAGCTTCAGTCATCTGGAAGCTTGTTGGGCTAGAGGATTTGTCTTTTTCTTTTTCTTTTTTTTTTTTTAAAGACAGGGTTTCACCATGTTGGTCAGGCTGGTCTTGAACTCCTGACCTCAGGTGATCCGCCTGCCTTGGCCTGCCAAGGCCAAAGTTTTTTTTTTTTTTTTTTTTTTGAGACAGTCTCACTCTGTTGCCAGGCTGAAGTGCAGTGGCACGATCTCGGCTCACTGCAACCTCCGATGGGCTGGAGAATTTGTGACGCCCAATGGGTTCACCTTGCCCACTGCCTAGACAGAGCCGATTTATCAAGACAGGGGAATTGCAATTGAGAAAGAGTAATTCACATGGAGCCTGTTGTGCAGGAGACCAGAGTTTTATTATTACTGAAATCATTCTCTCCGACCATTCAGGGAGTGGAGCGATTTATTTATTTATTTAAAATTTTATACCCTGTTGTGATGTACTCAAGGGAGTGGAGTTTTTAAGGACAACTTGGCGAGTTGGAGGAAGCCAGGGAGCCAGGCGTGCTGATAGTCCAGGGATGAAATTACAGGAAATTGAAGCTGTCTTCTCGTGCCCAGTCAGTTCCTGGGTGGAGGCCACAAGATCAGATGAGCCAGTTTATCAATCTGGGTGGTACCAGCTGATCCATCAAGTTCAGGGTCTGCAAAATATCGCAAGCACTGATCTTAGGAGCAGTTTAGGGAGGGTCAGAATATTGCAGCCTCCATTTATCTACATGACTCCTAAACCATAATTTCTAATCTTGTGGTTAAGGTTAGTCCTACAAAGGCTATATAGTCCCCAGGCAAGAAGGAGGTCTGCTTTGAGAAAGGGCTGTTATCATCTTCATTTTAATCTATAGACTGTTTCTCTGAGCATTAGTTCAGCCTATGCCCAGGAATGAACAAAGACAGTTTAGAGGTTAGAAGCAAGATGGAGTCGATTAAGTTAGATCTCTTTCACTGTCTCAGTCACACTTTTGCAAAGGCAGTTTCAGATTTACATTCAAAATGGGGCATTTACGTGGCTGTTGTCAGGAGACTCAGTTCCTTGCCATGTGGGCTTCTCCACAGGCCCTCTTGAGTGTCCTCAACACCTGGTTGTTGGTGTCCCCCAGAGTGAGTGAGTGATTCAAGAGAGCAAGAAACCACAAAGTCCTTTTTTTTAAGACACAGTCTCTCTCTCTCACCCAGGCTGGAGTGCAATGGCGCGATCTTGGCTCACTGCAACCTCTGCCTCCTGGGTTCAAGCCATTCTCCCGCCTCAGCCTCCTGAGTAGCTGGGATTACAGGCACCCACCATCATGTCTGGCTATTTTTTTTTTTTTTTTTTGTATTTTTGTAAAGGCAGGGTTTCACCCACGTTGGCCAGGCTGGTCTCAAACTCCTGACCTCAGGTGATCCGCCTGCCTCAGCCTCCCAAAGTTCTGGGATTACAGGAATGAGTTTGTGCCTGGCCACGAACTCCTTTTAAATCTAATCTCAAAGGTTACACTCTGTCGTTTCTCCAGTATCTTACTGGTTACTAGTTTATTTAGCATGGGCCCTTCCCACACTGACTACACAAGGGCAGGATTACCAGGAAGATGGGATCATTGAGGACATCTCTGAGGCTAGCTACCACATCAGTGAGCCTTTGAGGATTTGGGGACATAGCCCAGAGCCAGCCCTATGAGGAATTAGCCTGGGAGCATTCTGTTCTGGGTGGAGTCTTGTCAGCCACACCTCTGCATCCTCCCTAACTAAGCACTGCACAGTCCTGGCCTACAACAGGAATTTACTAAATGTTTGCTCAGTGAGGGTTGGTGGCTGCTTCTGTGCTTCCCACCACTGACAGGACAAAGCCTGGACTCCCTGGCCTGGTATTTGAGGCCCTGGATGTTCTGATGTTTCCAAGCCTACCCCACTGCCCTGAACCGTTCGGCTATTGGGGGCCACCCCTGTTCTCTATGCCTG
This sequence comes from Aotus nancymaae, assembly GCF_030222135.1. Lineage (NCBI taxonomy): Eukaryota > Metazoa > Chordata > Mammalia > Primates > Aotidae > Aotus > Aotus nancymaae. Next base: position 5,522,995 of record NW_026988491.1, read on the forward strand.
CTGAAGTCTTTCAGTGTCTAGGTCTCCTGCTGCCCTATCTGACTGCCACAACCCTCACGTGCCCCCTTCCTCCTTTTTTTTTTTGATACAGAGTCTGGCTCTGTTACCCAGGCTGGAGTATAATGGCATGATCTCAGGTCACTACAACCTCTGCCTCCTAGGTTCAAACGATTCTCCTGCCTCAGCCTCCTGAGTAGCTGGGACGACAGGTGCACACCACCACACCTGGCTAATTTGTATTTTTAGTAGAGACTGGATTTCACTACATTGGCCAGGCTGGTCTCGAACTTCTGACCTCAAGTAATCTGCCTGCTTCGGCTTCCCAAAGTGCTTGGGATACAGGCATGACTCACCATGCCTGGCCACCTTCCTCCTTCTCTAAGCACTGCCAGCATCCCAGCTGCACCTGCTGCCTAGCCTGGGAATTTCTGTTTGTAAGTTTAGACATTGTTTGGAGGGGAACCCTTGTTACACTGGAGCCCAATATCAATCAAGCCAAAGCAGAGTTCCTTATTTTTATTTTTATTCTATTTTTATTTATTTTTTGAGGAATAAACAGTCTTTTTTGGGCTCACAACAGAGGAGTCCATGGGTCTTAAGGACCTCTGTGTATTTGTCTATTTTCTTCTCCATGTTCTTCTTGGCCAGTTTCCATAGCCTAGTGAGCAGTTTCTTATTCCGGTAGTGGATCTTGGCCTCCTCCTTCCTCTTCTCCTCCAGGGTGGTTGTCACCGTCTGGTACTTCCAGCCAACCTTGTGAGCCAGGTGCCCCAGGCAGGAAAACTTTCTTGTAGCTTCAGACGCACGACTTTGAGGGCAAGAGGAACCACCATCCGCTTTTTTTCTGTCATAGTAGGGTGGAATGCCGTCAAACAACTTGAGGCCGTACAGAGAAATCTGGCCTCCTTGGTCTTGCGGGAGAAGCGTGTCTCACGGTTCGCCGGAAGATGTGGCTGAGGGCCCGGAAGCGGTGGGAGCCCGGAAGTGGTAGGTGCCTCAGGAAAGGTAGCTGCTCATCCGCTTGCGGAGGAAGGCGAGGTAATTCAACTTGTTTCTATAGACATTGCCAGAAATGTTGATGCCCCCGCTGCACACGACCACCACTGGCCTCCTTAGCCACTATGGCCGTCAGGAAGCTCAGGAGATGGCTTCGACCATCGCACACCAGGACCTGCTTCTCCGCCATCTTCGGCATCCGCCTGGAAAGGAGTTCCCTGTTTTTAAATGAAATAGGGAAGAGCATGGGACCCCTTCACCCCTGAGGTACCTCTGCCAGATTTCCCTGGAACTCTGTTTGAAAAACCACAGATCTAGTTCAATCCTCATTGTCTATAATGAGGAAACTGAAGCCCAAAGAATAGAAAGAACCAAGACGACCTCATGCAGAAGGAGCAGCAGGATTAGGACTTCACCCTCCTAATTAGTAGGGTTCTGCTATTTCCTGCTACCTACTCTGCTGTGAAGAACAGAGCCAAGGTGTGAAGTTACAGGGGCTTTGCAGTGTCTGGCCCAGGACTGTAGGGACCCTTTGCCACAAGAAGCCAGCAGCCAGGTATGGTGGCTCACACCTGTAATCCTTGCACTTTGGGAGGCTGAGGAGGGTGGATGGCTTGATCCCAAGAATTCCAGACCCCTTGACAACATGGCAAAACTCTATCTCTACGAAAAAAAAAATGAATTAGCCAAGTGTGGTGATGAACCCCTATAGTCCCAGCTACTTGGGAGGCTGAGGTGGGACGCTGTAGTGGGCCGTAATTGCAACCACTGCACTCCAGTCTGGGTTACTGAGATCCTATCTCAAAAAAAAGGAAAAAAAGCCAGCCTGGCATTACCCAGCTCAGTCAACAAAACATCCTTTTTTTTTTTGGAAAAGTAATTACAAATATTTTGCCAAGGGCACATCTAGCATGTCTCCCAGAAATGGGCCTGCCTACTATCCCTTCTGTACCCAGGAACTAGCTAGAAGGAGCCTGAAGGAAATCTGGTTTCAGCATGAACATTATGATGGATTTCACAGTGCCACAGTTGGGAACCCATAGTCAATTTTTCTTTCTGTAACTAGAGGTCTGTGGGGTGCATTCTTATGCCCGGGTGGCATTATGATTCCCATTTTACAGAGTAGGCAAAATTTCAGAAAAAATTCCAGGGTCTGCCTGAAGTCAAAGCCAAGCAGTGGAAGAGTCAGTATGAGAATCCACACCTCTCAACATTCATCCCAAGCTCCTTCTTAGGTGATATTGAGCTGCAATCCAGAGGTGGAAGCTAATGGATTCTTAGGACTTCTTTTTTTCTTATTTTTATTTACTTATTGAGGTACCACTGCACTGCATCCTGGGCAACAGGGTCTCACTCTGTTGCCAAGGACACACTGCAGTGGTACCATCATAGCTCAACCTCCTTGGGCTTAAGCCATCCTCACACCTCAGCCTCCCAAGTAGCTGGGACAACAGGTGTGCACCACCATACTGGGCTACTTTTTTTTCTTCAATTTTTTTTGTAGAAAAGGAGTCTCACTGTGTTGCACAAGCTGGTCTCAAATTCTCAGGCTCAAGTGATTCTCCTGCCTCAGCCACCCAAAGTAATGGAATTACAGGCATAAGCCACTGCACTTGGCCTCTAAGGGCATTTGGATTTAACATCCCAGGATAGGAAAGCAGGGCTGTGTGCTTCAAGGTCAAGAGCTTCCTGCCCCTGGGATTTGTAATAAGATCACCATCTCACCAGAGGTCATTCTGAGAAATCCTCAGGGCCAACAGCATGTCCCTGTTTATCTGACAGGGCATTATAAACTTCACAGAAACTTCTCAAACCAAATTTAATTGACTTTGGACAGAAAGTAGTTCCTCACTTTTGGAGTGTGAAAGTTAAAGGTTCATGAAATCAAACAGAGGCCTAGAATCCCTGTTCCAAGCCCGGCTGTTAGGCTATGGGACCATTTCATTCTCCCCTATTATAGGACTGCATTCAAACCTCAACATGACCTTCTTCCTAGGTTGCCTGAGTAAAAGGCCACTCTACTCTTGAGTCCAAAAGAACAGAGTAAACTATTTGGGAAAAGGATGTGGACCCTCTCAAAAGCCCTCAACCTTAACCTCTCCCATTAGGATATGAAATCCTGGTCCCATCATGTCCAATTATGAATATTTAAAAAGAGGCTTAAAAAGGAGGAATGGCTGGGGCCAGTGGCTCATGCCTGTAATCCCAGCACATTGGGAGGCTGAGGAGGAAAGATCACTTGAGCCCATGAGTTTGAGACCAGCCAGGCCAACATAGCGAAACCCTATCTCTATTTTGTATAAAAATATAAAAAGTAATTAAAACTTTAAAAAGAAGGAATGAAAATTATGTTTTCTCAACTATGAAAAAAATATTCGGGAGGAAGGAAATATATCACATTAAGATGTTGACTTGGTTAGGAGGATGGGGATACTGTGGCTAGACCATATTTTCCTTTTTCTTTTTTTTTTTTTGAGATGGAGTTTCACTCTGTTGACTAGGCTGGAGTACAATGGCATGATCTCGACTCACTGCAACCTCCGCCTCCTGGGTTCAAGTGATTCTCCTGCCTCACAGCCTCCCGAGTAGCTGATTACAGGCATGTGTAATTTTGTATTTTTAGTAGAGACGGGTTTCTCCATGTTGGTCAGGCTGGTCTTGAACTCCCAACCTCAGGTGATTCGCCTGCCTTGGCCTCCCAAAGTGTTGGGATTACAGGCATGAGCCACCCCGCCTGGCTTGTTTTTCTTTTTCTATGAATGAGATGGCTCACACCTGTAATTCCAACACTTTGGGAAGCCAAGGTGGGTGGATCACCTGAGGTCAGGAGTTGAGATCAGCCTGGCCAACATGGTGAAACCCCATCTCTACTAAAAGTACAAAAAAAAAAAAAAAAGATTAGTTGGGCGTGGTGGCAGGTGCCTGTAATCCCAGCTACTCAGGAAGCTGAGGCAGAAGAATTGCTTGAACTCGAGAGGTGGAGGTTGCAATGAGCCGAGATCACACCATTGCACTCCAGCCTGAGTGACAGAAGGATACTCTGTCTCAAAAAAAAAAAAAAAAAAAAAAAAAAAAAAATTCTGGCTTCGTGTGGTGGGTCACACCTATAATTCCAGCACTTTGGGAAGCCAAGGCAGGTGGATTACTTGAGCCCAGGAATTTGAGACCAGCCTGGGCAACATGGTGAGACCCTGTCTCTACAAAAATTTTTAAAAGATTAAAAAAGTAATAATTAGTGGAGCATGGTGGTGAGTGCCCCTAAGCTCTAGCTACTCAAGAGGCTGCGGTGGGAGGATCACTAGAGCCTGGGAGGTTGAGGCTGCAGTGAGTGGTGATCACACCACAGTATCTAGCCTGGGCAACAGAGTGAGACCATCTCAAAAAAAATTTTTTTTAATTAAAAAAAAAAATCTCTTGGGGTTCTAGTTCTAAGTAAGATAGGTAAGCATAGTGTGTCTCTCCCATTGGCTGCAACTAAAAGCCCTGGACAGAATGCATCCGAGAACTCTTAAAAAAAGAAATATTAACAAGGCTGGGTGTGGTTGCTCATGCCTGTAATCCCAGGATTTGGGAGGCTGAGGAGGGAGGATCATTTGAGGCCAGGGATTTGAGACCAGCCTTGGCAACATAGTGAGACTCTGTCTCTAGAAAAATTAATTTTTTTTTTTTTTTTGGTAGCAGTAGCAGTGGCGGCCAGAAAAGCACATAAAACTCTGACAGAGCGGAATTCTTTTATCTGGCCAAAGCATCTGCAATCCGAAAAGTATAAGAGGGGAATCTCTGTTGCCTTTTTTTCTCTCTTCATCCTGTCACTTGGCCCAAGAGTACACCCCACCATGGAAGGTACGTAACAGAGCAGGGAGTCCCAATTTCCAGCTAAAGGACCAGGGAAATGAGGGGTCTTGAAAGCTGGAGAGTGTAGGGGAGAATGTGGACAGGAGAGAGCTTGTGAAATAGATCCCATAAAGTTGCACATGAATTTGTAGGCTTACATGCATGGATCTGACCCTAAACAGTATTCCAATGACTTTGGGAACTGAACTATTAGGCAGAACACTCAGGTTTCAGACTGGTCACTGGGTGGCATAAGCTTAGGACTGTTCTGATTTACATGGCAAAGGCTTAAAACTGAACTGATATTCGAACTACAATAGCCCACAGATCAGAACTGAACCTAAGAGGGTCAACCGCCTCCTAAAACAAAAACCCAACATTTTCTGTGGGATTTAAACAAGACATTCAAAATGTCTGGGATACAATCAAAATTACAAAGAACCAGGAAAGTCTGTACCCTGAGATGTCCCAGATGTTGGAATTATCAGAAAATACCTTTTTTTTTTTGAGATGGAATTTCACTCTTGTTGCTCAGGCTGGAGTGCAATAGCACAATCTTCACTCACTGCAACCTCCACTTCCCAGGTTCAAGCGATTCTTCAGCCTCAGCCTCCTGGGTAGCTGTGATTACAGGTGCCCACCACCATGTCCAGCTGATTTTTTGTATTATAAGTAGAGACGCAGTTTCACCATGTTGGCCAGGCTGGTCTGAAACACCTGATCTCAGATGATCTGCCTGCCTCGGCCTCCCAAAGTACTGGGATTACAGGTGTGAGCCACCATGTCTGGCTCAGAAAAAGACTTTAAAAATGGAAGATGGAAAGTTTTAACAGAGAAATAGAGGACAAAGAAAACAATCCAACAGAAATTTTATTTATTATTATTTTTTAAATAAGAATTTTTTTTTTTAATGTTTATTTTGAGATGGAGTTTTGCTCTTGTCACCCAGGCTGTAGTACAGTGGCACAACCTCTACCTCCTGGGTTCAAGCAATTCTTCTGCCTCAGCCTCTGGAGTAGCTGGGACTATAAGCATGTGCCACCACACCCAGCTAACTTCTGTATGTTTAGTAGAATAGAGACAGGATTTCTCCATGTTGGCCAGGCTGGTCTTGAACTCCTGACCTCAGGTGATCTACCCGCCTCAGCCTCCCAAAGTGCTGTGATTACAGGCTAAATAAGAATTTTAGAACTAAGAAAATATAAGAATCAAGATTTGGAAATGATGTTTCTGACCTATTCCCTGGAAAATGTGAATGTTACTTTATATGACAAAGGAGACTGCAGATGTAACTGATTTTAAAATTGGGATTATTCTGGACTATTAGGTGGGCTCATTCTAATCACATGAGGCTTTTTTTTTTCTTTTTTTTTTTTACGGAGTTTCGCTCTTGTTACCCAGGCTGGAGTGCAATGGCGTGATCTCGGCTCACCGCAACCTCCGCCTCCTGGGTTCAGGCAATCCTCCTGCCTCAGCCTCCTGAGTAGCTGGGATTACAGGCACGCGCCACCATGCCCAGCTAATTTTTTGTATTTTTTTAGTAGAAACGGGGTTTCACCATGTTGACCAGGATGGTCTCGATCTCTTGACCTCGTGATCCACCCGCCTTGGCCTCCCAAAGTGTTGGGATTATAGGCGTGAGCCACCGCACCCAGCCCACATGAGGCTTTTTAAAGCAGAGTGATTCTCTCTGGCTAGACTTAGATGTAGCAGAAGGAAAAGTTAGAGGTATTTAAAGTGTAAGAAGAATTCAACCTGCTATTTCTGGAGGGGGACACATAGAAAGCACCAGAATGTGGGCAGCTTCTATGGAGCAAAGGCTGGCCGCCAGCTGACAGCTAAGAAAACAGGGTCCTCTACCCTGCAACTGCAATGAACTGAATTCAGCCAAGAACCAAAATGAACATGGAAGCAGACTATTCCTCAGAGCCGCCAGGGAAAAAAACACATTTGGTTTTGGCCTTATAAAACGTGATTTTGACCTTGTGAGACTCTAAGCAAAGGACCTAGTCAAGTCCAATCAGACTCCTGACCTACAGAAATTGTGAGAAAATATATGGATGTTGTTTTGAGCCACAAAGTTTGTGGTAATTTTTTTTTTCCCCAGATCTTCTGCAATTTTAAGCATAGAATTTGTGGTAATTTATTACAGCACCAAGACTAAACTAATACATTACCCAACATGAGCAGCAGAGAGAAAAAGAACATTTTTTTGGGTTTTTTGAGACAGGGTCTCACTTTGTCACCCAGGCTGAAGTGCAGTGGTGTGATCTCGGCTCACTGCAGCCTTGACCTCCTGGGCTCAGGTGATACTCTCACTTCAGCCCCAACAAATAGCTGGGACTATAGGTGCGTGCCATCACACCCAGCTAGAGAATTTTTTTTTTTTTTAATGAAGACTCAGGATTTCACAGATAATGTCAAAAGGTCTAATGTTCATGTTATCAAAGACACGGAAGTACAGGACAGTATGGTGCAGAAAACAGTATTTGAAGAAATCATAGCTGAGAACTTCCCAGATTTTTGAAAGACAATCAGCAGGCTCTGTGAACTCTGATAAGAATAATCCAAAGAAATCCATGCCCATATACATCATAATCAAACTGATGGGAACCAAAGACAAGGAGAAAATCTTTAAAAGCAGCTGGGGAAAAAATGAGGCATTACCTATTGGGAAACAACAGTTAGAATGCCTGTGGATTTCTGAGTAGAAACCATGGGGGACAGAAGGCATAGAACCTACTGTTTTTTTTTTTGTTTTTTGTTTTTTTTTGAGATGGAGTCTTGCTTTGTTGCCCAGGCTGGAGCGCAGTGTTGTGATCTTGGCTCTCCTGGGTTCAAGCAATTCTCCTGTCTCAGCCTCTAAGCTCAGTAGCTTGGATATCAGGTGTCCACCACCATGCGCTGCTAACTTTTGTATTTTTAGCAGAGATGAGGCTTTTGCCTTGTTGGCCAGCCTGGTCTCAAATACCTGAACTCAAGTGATCCGGCCACCTCGGCCTCCCAAAGTGCTGGGATTACCGGCAAGAGCCACCACACCCGGCCTCAATTGTATTTCTATATACTAACAATGAGCAATTGGAAAAAAACATCTACAGCAGCCCCCTCAAGTGAAATATATGAGATCCACCCATGGATCTCAAATCCAAAAATCTGAAATGCTCAAAATCCAAAATTTTTTGAGAGCTGAAATGACTCTCAAAGGAAATACTCATTTAAGCATTTTGGATTTCGGAGTTGGGACGCTCAAATAATATTTGCTTCAGGTAAAACAAATACTAATCTGAAAAAAATCCAAAATATTTCTGGTCCCAAGCATTTCTTCTTTATTTTTTGAGATGGAGTCCCACTCTTGTCGCCCGGGCTGGAGCACAATGGCACAGTCTTGGCTTACTATATCCTCCGCCTCCTAGGTTCAAGCGATTCTCCTGCCTGAGTAGCTGGGATTACAGGCACCCAGCTGTAAAAGAAAAAGCACTTGGCTTCCACTGGAATCTGGAGCCACAGTTTGGTGTCAAACAGAGCAGCCATGCTTTTGTTTGTTTCAAATGCTGTTTGCTGAAAACCTCTGGATCAGAAGAGCTGGTCTTGAGCCAGGTCCTCAGCACCGAGGGGATGTGAACAATCCTGAATTCCAGTGCCTGCTGATGGCGTCCACTTGTTTGTTAGTCCCTTTGACACTGCCCCATTATGGATCCCAGCAGTCAGCTGGGGTGCAGGTTTTCATAGTGGTTCTAAACAAGGCTGGAATCACTGTTTAGAAGTGATTGGGGGAAGCTGGGATCGTGCTTCTTGCTTCAGGACCCTTTGGTTGCACGTGGATTAAACAAGATGGACGCTCCCAAAAGGCTCTAAGTCTAGGCCTTCTCTGAGGTAGGGTCTGAAAGGACTTAAACCTTTTTTTTAACACACAGGGTAACTTTTTGGAAGAGTACTTTATAAACAATAAAGGGCTGTGCACAGATAGAAGAAATGCCATTGTGAGGATGAGGGTGCCAACCAGGGGCCAGCAGGGTGAAACAGTCTGTCATTCATCATGAGAGCTGCCGTTTGAGCTAAGCGCATACCACGTGCCAGGCACTATGCCAATAAATTGTTGAATCTTCACAACCACTCTGTGAGAAAAGGGCAGTCATTGGACAGATGAGGCCAGTGATGCTCCCAGGGCTCCAGGTCACATGAAGAGGAGGTTTCAGGGCTGCGCCTTGGTCTGAAGCTCCAGCCTTCCAAGCCGAGGCCTGTGAGAGAAACCCGGAGGCCTGATATCAGGCCTGTTTTTCTAATGTGCCCTGGAGAAGGGGACTAACACCACCTTTCATCAAAGGTTGGTGAGGGATGGCCAAGGGCTCTTTGAAACCTAGCCATGTACAATAGCACTCACAAAAAACTTTTTTTAAAAAAATTTTTATAAAGTGGTACTTGGGTGCAGGGGCTCACGCCTATAATCCCAACACTTTTGGGAGGCTGAGGTGGAGGATTGAGGCCAGGAGTTTGACACCAGTCTGGGCAATATAGTAAAACTTCATCTCTTAAAAAAAAAAAAATTGAGGTGGGCATGGTGGCACATCTATAGTCCCAGCCGCTCAGGAGGCTAAGGTGAGAGAATCGCTTGAGCCTGAGAGGCTGTGGCTGCAGCGAGCCGTGATCATGCTACTGCACTCTAACAAGACCGTCTCAAAAAAAGAAAAAATAATTTATACGGTGGAATGCTTTCTTTGAAAACTACTTTATGCATAAGTCCAATCTAGAAAACCAGAATTGGGCCACTTGTAGTGAAGGTGGAAGCAGAAGTGGCCTGGGACCCCCCAGGATTCCTGGATCACTGCCTGAAGGCAATTTATCTAGTAGATTGGCCCTTACTGCGAGAAGTGCAAGAGGACCCATGATGCTTAAGGCTCTGGCTCTGGGTGTGAAAGAATGAGGTGGAATTGTAGCAGATTCATTCTTAGGTCACTCAGTTTTGGGGAGGGCTGCAGGATTCCAGGCCTGTCATGTGCATTGGGTGCTGGCCTCTTTGTTCTGGGTACCATCTGCCTCAATCTATCTACTGGCCAGTGGAGGCCTGTCATTCACAGGGCAGAAAATTTATTTTCACCATCTCAAAATTAGTGAGTTTAATCTTTTAAAAAATGGATTATAAAGTTAAAAGCTACCACAACTATTTTCTTGTGCTCATAAAAGGCATCATCTGTTTTTTTCTGTATCAACAAAAGTAGAACGTTCAAGTTTGGATCTTGGTGTAGGATCAGCAACAGATCTGTACCTCTGACTCCAGTGCTGGGGCTGGTGGGATGGCTCACAGTGGGATCATCAAACGGACGTCCTTCTCATAGATGTCAGGAATCACTCCCATTGGGGAACTGACCATGTGCACAGTGTTCTTGCCAAACAACTGAAACTCATAGTGGATGAGCTGCTCCCAAAAGCCACTGTTGGGTCGGATGATGGGCCGGCATGACTTGGTCCATGTGTGGGCGTCCAGCAGGGACATGGTGTGGTACTTCATGAGGTAGGCTAGGCACAGGGCGGCTGAGCGGCTCACACCGGCTGCACAGTGCAGCAGAGTACGGCCCTGCTTCATCTCCACACTGTGTATGTGGTCAGCAATAGGGTCAAAGAAGTCGCAGAGACGTGAGTTAGGGGCGTCGGCCACAGGTACCTGCATGTACTGGATATCCTCGTATAAGGTGTTCACTACCTCCACTGAGACATTGATGACCATGGTGATCTGGTTGCTAGACAGCATGAGCTTGTTGTTGGCGGCTGCGCCATTGCTGATATACAGGCTTTTGGTTATCTGTGAGAGGCCACTGACTGAGGGCTGCGGGAACTGAACCGGGAAGGCACACAAGGGTGCTGTCATCAAGGCGGTAGGTCAGCAATCAGCGAAGCATAAAGTCTTTCTGCTAGGCTGTGTCCACGGAAAACTGCAGGGAGGGAGAGGATGTTTAGAGGGCAGGTGCCCAGAGGGCCAACTCCAGGGGATCCCTGGGAAGTGGATAGGCCTACAGCATTCCCCAAGGTAGTCCTCTGACCATCTCAGCAGAATTACCCTGCAAACTCATTAAAAGTACAGATACCCAGGTCCCTCTCAAACCCATGGAGTCAGACTCTTGGGGTGAAGAGCATGAATCTGCATTTTCAGCCTGCTTCTCAGGTGGTCTAATGTGCACTGCCCTATAGGACAAAGGGCAAGTCCCCAAGTCTGGCACTTGAGGCCTCCCTTGAGGGGCCCCACAGTTCCAGTTGGGCAGATGATTTGTGTCCCTCAGCTGTGCCCTGGGCTGCCTCTCCATTTAAGCTCACAAAGCCCTCTTCTTGCCCCTCTGAATGGGAACCACTTATACAATCTTCCTCCTCAGTCTTCTGACTTTATGCCCAAATCATAAGGCCCTGGCCAGTGGCATGGAACCAGAGCCCATTGTGCTGGCAGTCACTAAGGGGGTGGTATAAGAGTAGGGAGGGTCCCATTTTCCCCCTCTAAGAACCATCTCTTTGAAGAGACAGGATATGCCCATGTGAAGCTGATGTCAAATACAAAGCCCTAAATTATTAGACATGCTCCTGCATCTTGCCTCTGAAGAGGGCCTGGGAAAGGGAGTGGCCGAATGCTTCCTGGAGGCCAGCATAATGTGCACCACAACAACCCCAGGGGCAAGCACAGAGAGGCAGCAGGGCCTCCAGAAGACCTGCCACACCTGCACCATGCTGCCTGCAGCAGAGCGGTGGAATGCACCCCAGGGACAGGCAGACTTTTGTTGTTGTTGAGAGGGAGTCTTGCTCTGTCACCCGAGCTGGAGAGCAGTGGTGCAATCTCAGCTCACTGCAACCTCCACCTCCTGGGTTCAAGTGGTTCTGCTTCAGCCTCCCGAGTAGCTGGGATTATAGGCACCTACCACCACACCTGGCTAATTTTTGTATTTTAGTAGAGACTAGGTTTCACTATGTAGGTCAAGCTGGTCTCAAACTCCTGACCTCAAATGACCCACCCACCTTGGTCTCCCACAGTGCTGGGATTACAGGCGAGAGCCACCGTGCCCGGCCCCCAGTCTTAAACAAAGCTGCAAAAACCAGGACATCTTTATACGTCCTACTGAAATAGGGGCATTTGGATTTAGATCACACCTTTCAAGGCCAAATGGCAGTCTTCACCAGGCAGGAGAAATGAGGAGCCAAAGTTTTGTTTCTCTGCTTAATTTATTTCAGTGGCTATCCATCGTCAGGATAAGATGGAGCCACGTAGTTTGGCTGTCAAGGCTATTTTTGACCTGGCTCCTGCCTGTCTCTCCAGCCTTTTATTAGGCTTCTGCATGCTCTGAAGGGCCTCAGGTGGACTGAGCCACATACAGTTCTTTAGGGACAGCCTGTCCTCTCCAGTCAGTGGCCTTTGCCTCTGCTGATCTCTCAGCCCCTTTCCTTATGAACCTATCAGATCCTGATCTGGCCCATTCAGCAGAGGACTGCAGAAGTCTGAGCCTTAAGATATCAACTCAAAGGTAACTGTTTTAAGAGAAATCTTAGATCACACCCTCCCTCATGTTTGATCAACTCTCTGCCCCAGGCTTTCTTAGCCCTATGTTCTCTCCTTCCTAACACTTACTCAAGGTGTGGTTTTGCCCTGATCTGATTATTTAATTAATGTCTATTTCCCGAAGAGACTGTGAGCCCTTTAGGGATATGACAGTGTCTATTTCACTCCCCCTCTATCACTGACTAGTGCCAAGCTCTGTGTCCCCACAAGTAGGTACTTGATAAATATTTGCTGAATGAAAAAATGATTCCAAGAGCTATGACTCTGCCTTTGAGAGGTTTTCTGGAAAGAATGAGTTCTTGGCCATGTTTCTCTAGAATTCCAGGAGGAGGCTGGGTGGGAGTGGCGGTGGTTCTGAGGCTACTAAAGAGAAAGACCGAAGGTTGTATAGGCAAATCCTACCTGCCAATGCCCTAGACTCAAATGCATCAGGCTCACCCCAGGAAGGGCAGATCGGGTGGCTTGTTATAGAGGTGATATGAAGGGCAAGGAAAAAGCCTCCTGAACCCAGATGGAAGCCTAAATGCTAAGGAATGTTCTGGATCCTCAGCATCAAAAACTCCAGAGATAAGTGAACTGACTTCCCCCCAAACCAATGCCTAGTGGGTAACAGAAATAGAGGAATGTGCTGTTCATCAGAGCAACTAAAAGTTTGCAGAAGTAACAATACTCTTGCCGGTGAGGGTAGTGATGGGAGGAGAATCTGTCATTTTCATGCTAGTTAAGAAATATCTACAGGCCTGGTGGTTCACATCTGTAATCTCAGCACTTTGGGAGGCTGAGGGGGGCAGATCACCTGAGGTCAGGAGTTCAAGACCAGTCTGACCAATATGGTGAAACCGCATCTCTACTAAAAATACAAAAATTAGCCAGGTGTGGTGGCATGGGCCTGTAGTCCCAGCTACTCAGGAGGCTGAGACATAATTGCTTAAAGCTGGGAGGTGGAGGTTGCAGTGAAACCAGATCGAGCCACTGTAGTACTCCAGCCTGGGTGACAGAGACTCCATCTTGAAAGAAAGAAAGATATATCTATCAGGCACTGTATTAGGTGTTGGAGATACTGAAATGTAGCAACTATACAAGACAGGCATGGCTACTTTTCTCACAGAGCTCAAAGTCTAGTGGGGGAAACAGTAAACAGGCAATTACAGGCAGACAGAGCTTGAAAATAGGTAACAGTGCCTACCTCAAAAAAGGATGTTGTGAAATTCAATGAGATAATCCAGGTAAAGAGTATTATCAGGGCTTGGCACAGTGTAAGCCCTCTAAAAACGATAACTATTTTTTCTTGCTTCTGATAGGGAAGTTAAAATGCAGGGCTCTAGCCGGGCGCGGTGGCTCACGCCTGTAATCCCAGCACTTTGGGAGGCCGAGGCGGGTGGATCACGAGGTCAAGAGATCGAGACCATCCTGGTCAACATGGTGAAACCCCGTCTCTACTAAAAATACAAAAATTAGCTGGGCATGGTGGCGCGTGCCTGTAATCCCAGCTACTCAGGAGGCTGAGGGAGGAGAATTGCCTGAACCCAGGAGGCTGAGGTTGCGGTGAGCCGAAATCGCGCCATTGCACTCCAGCCTGGGTAACAAGAGCGAAACTCTGTCTCAAAAAAAAAAAAAAAAAAAAAAAAAATGCAGGGCTCTGTGGAAGTTAAGTGTAAAGAGATTTCTGATTTCTTCCAGGTCGGAGAGGCTAGGGAATCGCAAAGACCGCCTGAAGAAAACACAAGAGATCTAAAGAACATTTAGCTTGAGGGAGTGGGAGGCGGAGGAAAAAAATAGCAACTCAGTTTCACCACTTTACAGCCTAGGAAGTCTTTGGCTTCCCTCATCTGGTTCAATCCTCAAAGCAACCTAATCAGACCGGCGTCTAGAGTTAATATTTCCGTTTTACATAAGAGGAAGTGAGACACAGCGGGGGAAAGGACTTGTTCAGAGTCAGAAGCCAAGGAAGCCGGTCTTTATGGTCCATTGTGTGGGGAAAAGTGGACAAACACCGCGAGGCGTTGGTGAAATACTAGGTTATAAACATGGAAAGTCCAAGAGTTAACGAGAGCGAGGCACCACTTCTAGGGGTGGGCCAGGTAAGTTTCCTGGGGGAGCTGGCATTGGAATAGGCTTTTTCGGCTGCTCGGTGTTAAGACTCCAGCGGTCTTACCTTTTTCCCTCGGGAGGATGCGCGGGTTCGTTCAGGAAGTAGCTGCTCCGGGAAGCCTCGGGCAGGGTCTTCGGGAGGGAGACCAGTCAGGATCCCAAAGCCTCAATCCCGGCTGGCCTAGCGCTTTGGTTTCCATAGCAGTGGTGTCTTGTCGCAGAAAGGAAATACCTGTGCTGGGTCTTCAGCGAAATCCTGGCCTCGGCTACACGCTCCTGAGCAGCCCCACCCTGGCTCAACTGGTTACCCGCCTTGCCAGCAAGCCAGGGCCACTGCAGTCCCCGTGGCGCAGCAGGGTCAGTTCATCTCACCGCACCCAACTCCATCCAGCCATGCCCATCTCCACGGCAACGCACCAGGTTGCACCAGGGCGGCGGCCTAGGGACTATCTTACCGCTTCCGTAGCCGCCCGCACTCTGTGCGCATGTCCAGCACACCCGCCTCCTTCCCGACCCCGCCCCCTGATGCGTCTCCCCAGCAACGCGCCGAGCTCGGCTCCAGGCTCCGCCCAGGGACTCACTGGGGTCCGCGCGCGTCAAAGGAGCACGACTGCCAACCGGCCTGCGATTTCCAACTGTTTCTCCAACAGGGAAGCCGCTGTGACACAGCCTGCTAGGCCCTCTGTCACAGGGGACCTGGGATCCTCCACGATATACGGGACCGACACCACCTTGGGCTCGGAACACCAGCGCCATAGGCTCGGCAACCGCCGAGTAATCGGGCCGCCGCCGAGTAATCGGCGTAGGGGTTCAGCCGCAGATCTGCTTCCCGCGCCGCGGACCGCGCCGTCGCCTGTGCTCTTCAGGTGTGGCTCGAGTGCCCAGAGCGTTCGTTAGACTTCGGTCCCGCGAGGGAGCCCGAACTCTTTCAGACTCGCGCTTCCTCAGCCGGACTCCGGCCCTTTTTCATGCAGGGAGTCTGGATTTCTCGTAGCCCTGGGCACAGCTCCTTCCCAGTCTAGCTCCTCGGACTCACGTAATCCCAAACTCCCTTACCCCGGACTCCCGGAAGAATTTGACTCCCCATCTCCAGTCCACATTTTTTCAGAATCGGTCCCAGCCCTTCAGTCTCCCAGGCATGACATCGTGTGATCCCAGCCCTGACTCTCCTTAGAGTCTGGCGAGGCCCAGGTCCTCCCAAGTTCGAACCTGTCCCACACACCCCGTCTCAGCCTCTATGTTCCCCAACGGTCCTGGAAAAGCCCCCAGTTCCCTCTGCCTGGCCCCGATCTTCACAAACCCCAATTACCCACGCTCCTTTCCATTCCACAACCACTCTCACTGCATCCTCCAGGTTCCCATCCATGGAGGACTTAAGGTGGAAAGCAACTTGGTTCAAAATGACCATTATTTATTACTTGAAAGGGGGTATTTTCAGTCGTTGCCAACCTCCTCCCCTTCTAGTATTGGTAAATTTGGTGCACCGACTTAGTGGGTGAAGAGTTTTATTTGTCTTTAAATTTTGGGGGGATTTTTTTTTTTAAACAACACCCAGGATTTGGGGGACTTTTGTGTTCGAGCATCTTGATCTCTAAACTAGCCTTTTCCATCACCTAGGCTATGCATAGAGGTCAGAAATATGTAAATGAGAGATTGGGAACTTGGATTGTTCATACTAGTTGGTAAATATGAAAACGTTCACAACACTCCAGTTCCAAATTGGCTGAAAATGAATTAGAAAAACTAGTCCTTCAACATGTTTTATCCTTCTACAGTTGTCTTTTTTCTCCTAATTATAAAAGTAGTGTACACTTGTAGAAAAATAAGACCCGGTATGGTGGCTCATGCCTGTAATCACACCACTTCACTTTGGGAGGCTGAGGGGGTTGGATCACCTGAGCTAAGGGGTTCGAGACCCGCCTGGGCAACAGGGTGAAGTCTCATCTCTACCATCATACCAAAATATATTCAATTGCTTCCATATTGTACATTTTGTTCCTGTATTTTAGAAAGAAAATATGAGCAAATTTTTTTCTTTGGAGACAGAATCTAGCTCTGTCGCCCAGGGTGGAGTGCAGTGGCACAATCTTGGCTCACTGCAACCTCTGCCTCTGGGGTTCCAGCGATTCTCCTGCCTCAGTCTCCTGAGTGGCTGGGACTACAGGTGCTCACTGTAAGGCTGGTTGCCTCGCGGAGACCTCGGACACACCCCCTCCCCTCGCGGGGAGCTCGGACGCACCCCCCTCCCTCGCGGGAGCTCGCGCACACACCCGCTTCCCTCGTGGAGAACTCGGACACACCCCCTTCCCTCGCGGGGAGCTCGGATGCACCCCCTCCCTCGTGGGGAGCTCGGATACATCCCCCTCCCTCGCGGGGAGCTCGGACACACCTCCTTCCCTTGCTGGGAGCTCGGACACACCCCACCCCTGCCCCACCCCATCCCCCGCCCTGGGAGCCGGGGAAAAAAAGCCCCGCCAGGAACTACCTGATACCATTTTGTGCAATCCAGGCCCCACTCCCTGCCTGCCATTTTGTCTTCCTGCTTACCATTTTGTCCTATCTGGGCCCCACTCCCTGCCATTTTGTCCCACTCACCTTGGGCACAACCAATCAAACGCCTCCACTCCCTATAAAACCCCGTGCCTGAGAGAAGTCCATGCGACTTCTCCGGCCCTTACTGTCGGACTGCAGAACCTCACCCGGGAGCCTGAATAAAACCCTTTGCATTGGATTATTTTCGTGCTGGCCTCAGTTTCTTCATCTTACACTCGGTGAGAACAGACCTTACACTCACTACTACCACCCAGCTAATTTTTGTATTTTTAGTAGAGACAGGGTTCACCATGTTGGCTAGGCTGGTCTCAAACTCCAGACCTCAAGTGATCTGTCCACCTTGGCCTCCCAAAGTGCTGGGATTACAGTCCTGAGCCATGCAACTGATCCTGAACAATTATTTTTTAATTTAATTAATTTATTTTTTGAGGCAGAGTTGCGCTCCTGTGCCCAGGATGGAGTGCAGTGGTGAGATCTCAGCTCACTGCAACCTCTACCTCCTGGATTCAAGTGATTGTCTTGGCCTAGCCTCCCGAGTAGCTGAGATTACAGGTATGCACCAGTATGCCCGGCTAATTTTGTATTTTTTTTTTTTTTTGAGACGGAGTTTTGCTCTTGTTTTACCCAGGCTGGAGTGCAATGGCGCGATCTCGGCTCACCGCAACCTCCGTCTCCTGGGTTCAGGCAATTCTGCTTCAGCCTCCTGAGTAGCTGGGATTACAGGTGTGCACCACCATGCCCAGCTAATTTTTTTTTTTTGTATTTTTAGTAGAGACGGGGTTTCATCATGTTGACCAGGATGGTCTTGATCTCTTGACCTCGTGATCCACCCGCCTCGGCCTCCCAAAGTGCTGGGATTACAGGCGTGAGCCACCGCGCCTGGCCTAATTTTGTATTTTTAGTAGAGACAGTGTTTCTCCATGTTGGTCAGGCTAGTCTTGAACTCCCGACCTCAGGTGATCCGCCTGCCTCGGCCTCCCAAAGTGCTGGGATTACTGGTGTGAGCCACCGTGCCCGGCCTTAACAATTCTTTTTAAATGAGTAAAACCATTTAAAGGTATAAAGGTATATGTTTATAAGACTACTTCATGATGTAACCAAATTATCAAAAAGTGAAAACTCAGTGCCTAGAAGTATATCTACTTTTCACCATTTCCTCATTTTGACCAAATTGTTGTATTTTCACTTGGAGTACCTGGCATCATTCTATCCCACCCCACCCCATCTTTCCCCTCTCACCTTTCAGAGTCTCCTAAACCCCTGTCCACCCTACACCTCCCCCACTTTTCTAAACTTTCCCCAGACCGTCTTCCAGAATTCCCCTATTAACCAGCCTAATGTCTTTCCAAACTATTTTCATTTCTCCCTGCTGTGATCTATACTCCAATTCCTCACCTCCCAGATCCCCTTTAGGCATAGGCTCTAGAGCAAGTGCCCCCCAAGCTAGACACCTCTCAAATTTATCCTCCGAACCCTACCCTACAACTTTTATGCCTCTCCTCTAAGACCCCTCTCTCCCATTTCATCCTTAAGGATCATCAAGATGACTGCTTTTGGCCGGGTGGGCACAGTGGCTCTCACGCATGTAATCCCAGCAGTTTTGGAGGCTGAGGCAGGCATATCCCTTGTGGTCAGGAGTTCATAACTAGCCTGGCCAACATGATGAAACCCTGTCTATACTAAAAATAAAAAAAAAAATTAGCTGGTGTGGTGGTGCACACCTGTAATCCCAGCTACTTGGGAGACTGAGGCAGGAGAATCGCTTGAATCGGGAGGTGGAGGTTGCATTGAGCCGAGATTGTGCCCACTGCATTGCAGCCTGGGAGACAGAGTGAAACTGCATCCCAAAAAACAAAATAAGATGATTGCTTCTGAGGATAGTCCTGAGTTCCTAATAACCCTTCTCTTGTGGACTGCACTGGGACTTTACATCCACAGAATGGCTTTTCTTCTGGGTGTCCATGAAACACCCCTTTAGCATACCTTTTCCACAAGAAGAAACTGTGGTTACTTCCTTGCTCCTCTGAAAATTGTGGCAGAGCTGCAGTTGTCCTAAGAGACCTGGGGAAGCCGCAGCTACTACCCCAGGACCCCATCAAATCTGCTCTGGCCCTGGCCTCAGCCATCTGTAACCTGTACCACCTTTCCCTCCCCGCTCCAGCTTAATGAATCCCAGTGAAGCAGCAGTGAAAAAGTTTTTACCCAAGAGCCATTTGTCTCGGGTGGTTTTCGTGACAACCTCATTGCACAACAAATCCAAATCTATGAGATGGAGGTAAAGTAGCCACAAGCTTTTGCATTGGAGGGTGTTAGTGGCTTGACCCAGATTCATTTCATTCTCCCTATATCCTGGGGGATCATAGAGGTGATAGGAAGTCATCAAGGTGCTCTAAGGCAGGCCCCATTTTACAGAGAAGACAATTGATACTCGGGGTTACTGACTTACCCGAGGTGTCACACCTGTTCCTGGGGTAAGGAAGCCAGAGAGAAAGACTCCATGTCTCTTGGGTCTTTTTTTCTGAAAGCATATTATCTAGGGAATCCATTAATGGACTCTTATTTTCTTCCATACAAAGTCTTGGGTTCTAGGCTGGGCGAGGTGGCTCGTGCCTATAATCTCAGCATTTTGGGAGGCTGAGGCAGGAGGATCGCTTGAAGTCAAGAGGTCAAGACCAGCCTGGCCAACGTGGTGAAACCTAATCTCTACCATAAATGCAAAAATTAGCCGGGTGTAGTGGTACATGCCTGTAACCCCAGCTACCAGGGAGGCTGAGTCAGGAGAATCACTTAAACATGGAAGGCAGGGGTTGCAGTGAGCTGAGACTGCACCACTTTACAGGCATATGCCACCATGTCCAGCTAAGTTTGTATTTTTAGTAGAGATGGGGTTTTTCCATGTTGGTCAGGTTGGTCTTGAACTCTTGACCTCAGGCAATCCACCCACCTCAGCTTCCCAAAGTGCTGGGATTATAGGTGTGAGCCACCGTGCCTGGCAACCTAATTATTTTATTTTATTTTATTTATTTTTGAGACGGAATCTTGCTCTGTCACCAGGCTGGAGTGCAGTGGAGCGATCTTGGCTCACTGCAACCTCCGCCTCCTGGGTTCAAGCAATTCTCCTGCCTCAGCCTCCTGAATAGCTGGGATTGCAGGCACCCACCACCATGCCCAGCTAATTTTTGTATTTTCAGTAGAGACAGGGTTTCACCATATTGGCCAGGCCGCTCTCAAACTCCTGATGTCAAGTGATGTGCCCACCTCAGCCTCCTCCCCCAGCCTATATGCAAAACTTTAGTATGTATGCCTATTTATATATTCTGTAGGTTTCATAATAGTCTTAAATGGTCTACAATCTTCCCACACATTTCAGACCACTGACTTTGAGACTTTGAGCTCAGGATGTTTGACCAGCAAGTGATCCACCTATTTTCCTCCCATTATTCCTGAGACCCTGATCAAACAAAAGTATAGAAATTTAAAAAGCAATAACCACTCAACTGCAAGGAGAACTAGAACAAAGACTTTATTCAACAAATATTGATTGAGTTCCTGTCACATGCCAAGTCTTCTTCTAGGCCCTGATGATATAGCAGTGAAAGAAATCTGACAAAAATTCCTGCCATCCTGAAACTTACATTTTATTAACAGAAGACAAACCAAAGAAACCATTTAGAAGGTGAAAATGCTTTAGGGCGGGGTGCAATGGCTCACACTTATAATCCCAGCACTTTGGGAGGCCAAGGCGGGTGGATCACCTGAGGTTAGGAGTTGGAGACCAGCCTGGTCAACATGGTGAAACCCCATTGCTACTAAAAATACAAAAATGAGCCAGGTGTAGTGGTGTGAACCTGTAGTCCTAGCTACTCTGGAGGCTGAGGCAGAAGAATCACTTGAACCTGGGAGGTAGAGGTTGCAGTGAGCCAAGATTGCACCACTGCATTCCAGCCTGGGCAACAGAGCAAGACTCCATTAAAAAAAAAAAAAGTGACAAATGCTTTGGAGAAAACGAAAACAGTACTGAAAGCCTGGAGTGCTGTGTTGAGATGTTTCCATCTTAGATAAGGATGAATCACTGATGGATGAGAAGTTTCAGCAAGAGCTTGGGCCAGATGTGGTGGCTCACACCTGTAATCCCAGCATTTTGGGAGGCTGAGGCAGATGGATCACTTGAGGTCAGGAGTTCAAGACCAGCCTGGACAATGTGGGTAAAACCCTGTCTTTACCAAAAATACAAAAACTAGCTATGCATGGGGGCTTGCACCTGTATTCCCAGCTACTCTGGAGGTTAAGGCGGGAGAATTGCTTGAACCTGGGAGACAGATGTTGCAGTGAGCTGAGATCGTGCCACTGCACTCCAGTCTAGGTGACAGAGTGAGACTCCATCTCAAAACAAAAACCAAAACAATAAGTGCTTGGAATATGAAGAGAGGGTGAGAGCTGGCATGATGGATGAAATGGGTTGGGGCAGCAGCTGAGAACATTCTAATAGTGGACTTTAGGGAAGTTGGGAGCCAGTGGCCTGAAAGAAGATAGGGAATCTTTGGGTTCAAAGTCAACAGGTTATAGTGGAGGGTGGGAGGGGAAGCGGTAACTAAAATGGAGGATTTTAATTAGCTGGGTGTGATGGCACATGCCTGTAGTCTCAGGTACTCAGGAGGCTGAGGCACAAGAATTGCTTGAACGTGGGAGATGGAGGCTGCAGTGAACCAAGATTGAGCCATTGCACTCCAGCCTGGGCAACAGAGCAAGACTCCATCTCAAAACAAAATAAATAGTCTGGGTGTGGTGGCTCACGCCTATTATCTCACTTTGGGAGGCCAAGGTGGGCAGATCACAAGGTCAGGAGATTGAGACCATCTGGCTAACACAGTGAAACCCTGTCTCTACTAAAAATACACACACACACACACACACACAATTACCAGGCCATGGTGGCAGGCACCTGTAGTCCCAGCTACTCAGGAGGGCGAGGCAGGAGAATTGCTTGATCCCAGGAGGCGGAGGTTGCAGTGAGCCCAGATCATGCCACTACACTCCAGCCTTGGCGACAGAGCGAGACTGTGTCTCAAAAAATAAATTAATTAAATTAAAAGATTTTTTATTTTTTGAGACAGAGTTTTGCTCTTGTTGCCCAGGTTGGAGTGCGATGACATGATCTTTGCTCACTGCAACCTCCGCCTCCCAGGTTCAGGTGATTCTCCTGCTTCAGCCTCCCAAGTAGCTGGGATTACAGGTGCCTGCCCTCACACATGGCTAATTTTTGTATTTTTAGTAGAGACGGGGGTTTCACCACATTGGCCAGGCTGGTCTGGAACTCCTGACCTCAGGTGATCCTCCTGCCTCGGCCTCCCACAGTGCTAGGATTACAGGCATGAACCACCGAGAATGGGGCATTTATTCCTTAAACTGGTTAGTGAGCCCATGGCTGTCTTGTATTGTTATTCTTATGCCTTACACATGTTTTACCATATTCTATTGTATATACTCAGTGTATAATAAACACAGACTCACACAGAACCTGGGGTGGTAGGGATAGCAGCTCCAGCCCACTGCCATTTCTCTCTCCCACTGGTTTGCAAAGTACAGGTACCATTTCTTCTCCCCAGGCAAAAAAAAACATAGCTCTTCTCTAAGGAGAAAATTGATGTGTTTATCTGAGATCAGCTGGGGCTTGTAGTGTGGATGCTGGCCCCATAGAATCGAGCCCTCCTGGCTCTGTTATTGATGATGGTGCCT
Organism: Aotus nancymaae; assembly: GCF_030222135.1. NCBI lineage: Eukaryota > Metazoa > Chordata > Mammalia > Primates > Aotidae > Aotus > Aotus nancymaae. Next base: position 5,545,736 of record NW_026988491.1, read on the forward strand.
GGTCCCCTTCACATGGCTTCCAGCCATATATTCTCATTTGGTGAAGGGACCAAATTAAGATAGACTGAATTGGATAATAGCTAAGGAAACCTACGCCAGGTTATTTTACAAGGCACTTGGTAACAGGCCTACAGCCAGAAAGTGGCAGACCTGGAATTTGAGCCTTCCAAATGTGTGCCTTTAGCTACATGCTGCCCTGCCTCCCACTTAGTGCCAGTTCTGAAGGGGGGTGTGGCCCAAGCCACTCTGGATCTTTCCTGAATAAAATGAGACACACACCAGTATCTGTTTTTGGATCTGTGGCTACAAGCTCATAGGAGAACCTGTCTGGATTTTGGAATGAAGACCAGATGGCTTCTGGGAGACCTGGGTTTTTTTTGTTTTTTTTTTTTAGACAGAGTTTCACTCTAGTTGCCCAGGCTGAAGTGCAATTGCACGATCTCAGCTCACTGCAACCTCCACCTCCTGGGTTCAAGTGATTCTCCTGCCTCAGCCTCCCGAGTAGCTGGGATTACAGCATGCGCCACCACGTCCAGCTAATTTTGTATTTTTAGTAGAGATGGGGTTTCTCCATGATGGTCAGGGTGGTCTCGAACTTCTGATCTCAGATGATCCACCCGCCTTGGCCTTTCAAAGTGCTGGGACTACAGGCATGAGACACTGTGCTTGGCCGAGACCTGGGTTTTTATCCAGTCGATGTGACTTGGACTCGGGCAGAGGGGGCAGTGGTACCTGCCATCTCACAAGGCTAACCTCAGGTGGAAGTGATGGCTGTGGGCAGTTCTGCAAAACAACGATGATCAGCTACTCCAGAGCCTTCCAGCCCAAGGGGACTTTGCTCCTTGCCATATTTTAGTTTTTCTTTCTCCTGAGGCTCTCAGGGACAGTCTGGCAGGGTTTGTTTTGGGTGGGCAGGCATCTTGGGGCTGGAGACCCAGGTCTGTATTCTTTTACTGCACAGGCAAACAGGTTTTGGGACTAGAGAAACTTCTGTTTGAATATTGGTTCCCCATTTGCCAGCGGTGTGACTCTGGGCAGGCCTCTTCAGATCTGTGAGCCTTGATTTCCTCTTACATAAACATGGGGGTCCTGAAACCAGTCATACAGGGTCGTTGTAAGGGTGGGCGATGATGTATGTAAAAGGACTTACATTGGTAAAAACAAAAGCATTTTATAGTAATTTACTTTTTTTCTTTTTTTTAATAGAGACAGGGTTTCACCATGTTGGTCAGGCTGGTCTTGAACTACTGACTTCAGGTGATCTGCCTGCCTCAGCCTCCCAAAGTGCTGGGATTACAGGTGTGAGCCACCACGCCCGGCCTGTTTGTTTTTGAGACCAAGTCTTGCTCTGTCACCCAGGCTGGAGTGCGGTGGTGTGACCTTGGCTCACTGCAACCTCCACCTTCCAGGTTCAAGTGATCCTCTCACCTCAGCTTCCTGAGTAGCTGGGACTACATGTGTGAACCATCATGCCTGGCTAATTTTTGTATTTTTAGTAGAGACAGGGTTTCACCATGTTGGCCAGGCTGTTACCATGTTGGCCTAGCCTGGAAACTTCAACTTTAAACAAAATAATGTATAATAAAACCAATTTTGCCATAGGCTAATTGATATAAACGAGGGCTAAGTTCTTATTGCAATTTCTTGCCACAAAAACATCACCAAAATTCTAAATAAAGATCTAAAACACTTCTAATATTAAATATTGAAATAAATGTTAGCTATATATACACTTAAGAAACATGAGGCCATTGCTCACACCTGTAATCCCAGCACTTTGGGAGACTGAGGCAGGTGGATCACCTGAGGTCCGGAGTTCCAGACCAGCCTGGCCAACATGGTGAAACCCTGTGTCTTCTAAAAAAAAAAATACAAAAATTAGCTAGGTGTGATGGCGTTCATCTCCCAACTACTTGGGAGGCTGAGGCAGGAGAATCGCTTGAACTTGGGAGGCGGAGGTTTCAGTGAGCCTAGATTATGCTATTGTACTCCAGCCTGTGTGAGAGAGCGGTACTCTTGCCTCAAAAAAAAAAAAAAAAAAAAAAAAAGAATAAAAGAAAAGAAAAGAAACATGAATAAAAAACAAGTAAGGTAATTATTTGCCTGCTTATTCCAGTTAAGGTTCGTGAGTGGCCAGAGCCTATCCCAGCAGCTCAGGGCACAAGGCAGGAGCCAACCCTGGACAAGATGCCATTCCGTGGCAGGGCACACACATTCACACTCATTCAGACTGGGACCATTTAGACACGCCAGTGAACCTAACATGCATGTCTTTGGGATGTGGGAAGAAATCAGATTACCTGGAGAAAACCCACATAGACCTGGGGAGAACATGCAAACCCCACAAGACAGTGGCTCCCTGCTGGGAATCGATTTTTTTTTTCATCAACATCATTATTAATATTACTATTAGTTTTTGAGACACAGGCTCCTTCTGTCACCCAAGCTGGAGTGTAGTGGCACAATCTCAGCTCACTGCAACCTCCGCCTCCCAGGTTCAAGCGATTCTCCTGCCTCAGCCTCCCGAGTAGCTGGGACTACAGGCATGTGCCACTATGCCCAGCTAATTTTTGTGTTTTTAGTAGTAACAAGGTTTTGCCATGTTGATCAGGCTGGTCTTGAACTCCTGACCTCAGGTGATCCACCTGCCTCAAACTCCCAAAGTGATTGGATTACAGGCATAAGCCACCATGCCTGGCTGTATTTTTTTTAATGACTGGTTTGTTTGAATCAGGATTAAAATAAAGTTCACACATTGTATCTGGTTGATATGTCTTTTTAAACTTGATAACATTTTCCGATTCACATCCTTTTTTAGGCCATTTATTGAATAAAACTGGTCATTAGGAGGCAGATTTTTCTAATTTTGGATCTGACTGATTGACTCCTTGGGTCATTTAGCATATTCCTCTGTCCCCTGCATTTGAAAAGTACTGTTCAAACTAAAAACTAAACAGGTTTAGTTTTTGAATGGAGGGAGGTGGTATAAAAATAATCATAGGTGGTGCTGTTTTTCCTACCTGGTCACATGGAGAGGCACATAATATCCTGTTGTATTTTGGTAATGCTAAGATCAACAGGTAGAATCAGCTGATGTCAGCCTGATCCTTGATGAAGTTCCCCATCAACCCCATCACTTAGTAACTATGGTGATTGTTACCTTGATCCATTACAGTATTTCATTAGGAGTTGGCAGTTGGGCATGGTGGTGCATGCCTGTAATCTCGGCACTTTGGGAGACTGAGGCGGGTGGATCACCTGAGGTCGGGAGTTCAAGAGTAGCCTGACCAACATGGAGAAACCCCGTCTCTTTTTTTTTAATTTGTTATTTATCTGTTTGCTTTAATAGAGACAGGGTTTCACTATGTTGGCCAGGATGGCTTAGATCTCTTGACCTTGTGATCCGCCTGCCTCAGCCTCCCAAAGTGCTGGGATTACTCATGCTCCCAGGCATGAGCCACTGCGCCTGGCGAGAAACCCCATCTCTACTAAAAAAATACAAAATTAGCCGGACGTGGTGGTACATGCCTGTAATCCCAGCTACTTGGGAGGCTGAGGCAGGAGAATTGCTTGAACCCAGGAGGCAGAGGTTGCTGTGAGCTGAGATCGTGCCATTGCACTCCAGCCTGGGCAACAAGAGCGAAACTCTGTCTCAAAAAACAAAATAAGAGCAGTTGGCAAAGATCATTTTTTTTCCTAATTCTGTAATTCTTTCTGCATTTATTATTTTTATTTATTATTATTATTTTTTCAGACAGGGTCTTGATCTGTCACCCAGGCTGGAGTGCAGTGGCATGATCTCTGCTTACTGCAACCTCCACCTTCCAAGCTCACGTAATCCTCCCACTTCAGCCTCCTGAGTAGCTGGGATCACAGGCACATGCCACCACACCGAGCTAACTTTTGTATTTTTTGTAGAGATGGGTTTTTACTATGTTGCTCAGGCTGGCCTCAAACTCCTGGACTCAGGCAATTCACCTATCTTGGCCTCCCAAACTGGTGGGATTACAGGCGTGAGCCACTGCATGGGGCCTCCTTCTGCATTTATTAGCTATTTTTTTTCCTTTGTAGAGATGGGGTCTCACTATGTTGCCCAAGCTGGTTTTGAGCTTCTGGACTCAAGGGATCCAGCTGCCTTGGCCTCCCAGTGTGGGATTATAGGCGTGAGCCACTGCACCTGATCTAGCTAATTCTTCTATATGCATTTTTCCTTCATGAACTCTTCATTACTATGAGATACAGTTTCAACAACTAGGATAGGATACAGACTTAATTCTTTCCCTTTATCAATTTTCAAAATAATGAATGGGTACTGTGGTAACCTCTACATATGACCAATAAGGTGGGTTTTTGTTTTAGTTTTGTTTTTTTTTTTCTGGTAACTTTAGGAACTAGTTTAATTTATGGATTTTTATGTAGTTGAAAATGTTTCAGTTCATTGCAGTCATTATTCTTTTTGCTCATACTCTTCCACCTTTGGCCACTGTGAGCCCCTTTAAGTTGGCTTCTGAGTGCTGCCACAACAGCGGTCTTGAATAGCTTGTTCACTTTCTGGCATGACAAAATGTCCCAGGCAGCCTCATCTTGCGTAGTTCCTGCCCCAGACTTGTAGTCAGTAAAAAATTTCCTTTGTCCCCAGGAGTCTTTCTTTCTGTAGGATAAAGAGCATCCCTCACTGTGTGGTGTCCACCCAACTCTCTGTGCCATCTCCTGTCTTACTCTTCCAAATACGATGAGCTATATTTATTCCTTCCCAGACAAGCTGTTCACTCCCAACGTAGGACTTAGGGTACGCTGGTTCCTTCACCTTGAATGCCCTTTCACTCCTTATCCCTTGGACTCAATGCAAACATTGTCCCTTCTGTGACTCCTTCTTCACTCACTCTGGCAGAACTAATGAAGATGGCAGGCCCTGTCATCTTAGGGAGCTTGGCAATTTACTGTAGCAGTCAAAACATATCCTTAAGTATTTGTCTACTAGACAGCTTCCCTCCTTAAGGGTTGCAAACACATCTGATGCATACATAGCAGGCACTGAGCTTTGCCCATTGTGGCTATTTCCCAGGCTTGTCAACTTTGGTCTCATCTCCTGCTCTGGCCTCTGTTTAGTTCATTTCACCAAATATTTCACAGAGAACTCTCTAGTAAATGACTAGAGAATATTTACTGAGCACTTACTATGTCAAATATGTTTTACATACATGATTTATTACAACCCAAGAGGTAACTGTTATTATCCTCATTTTACAGATGAGCAAGTGGAAGCTCAATGGGGTCACTGAAGGACCCACAGCAAGGGAGTGGCCAAGCTGGCATTTCTTTAGTAGGTCCGATTCCTGAAGCCCTAGATGTTTCCTCCACATCACTGTCCATCAACATGTGCTCCATGATCCACCCACATGCAAAACCCATGGGAAATCATTAAAACGCATGTTCCTGGCCAGGCCAGGTGGTTCATGCCTGTAATCCTAGCACTTTGGGAGGCCAAGGTGGATGGATCACCTGAGGTCAGGAGTTTGAGACCAGCCTGGCCAACATGGCGAAACCCGTCTCTACTAAAAATACAAAAATTTTCTGGGTGTGGTGGCACATGACTGTAGTCATAGCTACTTGGGAGGCTGAGGTACAAGAATCGCTTGAACCCAGGAGGTGGAATTTGCAGTGAGCTGAGATCATGCCACTGTACTCCAGCCTGGACAAAAAAGTGAGATTCCATCTCTAAATAAATAAATAAATGTGTGTTCCTGGCTGGGCGAGATGGCTCATGCCTGTAATCCCAACAACTTGGGAGGCCAAGGGAGAATTCATTGAGCCCAGGAATTTGAGACCAGTATGGGCAATATAGGGAGACTCCATCTCTACAAAAAAAAATTTTTTAAGTTAGCTGAGTGTGGTGGCACATGCCTGCAGTCCCATCTAGTCTAGAGGCTGAGGTGGGAGGACCACTTGACCCCTGGAGGTCAAGGCTGCAGTGAGCCATGAATGCACCACTGCACTCCAGACTAGGTGACAGAGGAAGACCTGGTCTCAAAAATAGAAAAAAGAAAAAGCATGTTCTTGGATTCCACCTCTGACTTACTGGGGATGGAAAAGTGAATTTCTAATAAACCTCCCTTGGGTGATTTTAACAATTATTATTTTGAATAGGTGAAACATACACACAGTGAAACATACACAGTGAAACATACAAAAAGTTCAAAGTGTAAGTGAAAAGCAAGCATTCCACCTCATTTCCCAGTTGTCCAGGTCTGTCCCCCAGTGCACCCAGAGGCAATCTCCTTTCCTTGGGGTGACTCAGCACACTGAAGTTTGAGGGTCACCGTCATCCATATGGAATAGATCAAGATGGGCAGCTCTCTGCACTCCAGAGCTCACAGCAAAATAGCAGGTAAGACCACCATTCAAAGACAAGTGTCTGAGGAAGGGGGTCTTAAAGTCATCAGCAAAGATGCCAGGGGCACCTGTTCAGTGCATGTCTGCACCTCATATTTCTAGGACCTTCCAATCTGCTTCCTTCTGGGGACCACTTGATGTAGGAGGCAGACCCTACACAGGTTATCTTGTCACAAGAAAAGATCAGGAATGAATAGGTGGGTAAAGGGAGAGTAAGACGTGATGATGAGCTAAGGGGAGCTTGCAGACAGGTCTAAGCTGGAAAGGTCAGGACAGAAACCCAATATGCAATCTTTCCATTTGTATTTCTGATTATTTGTAGTAACCATCAACTTTCCCCATTTGGATAAATTCATAAGAAAAAAAATCACCGATGCCTGGACACAGTGGCTCACGCCTGTAATCCTAACACTTTGGGAGGCTGAGATGGGCGGATCACCTGAGGCCAAGAGTTCAAGACCAGCCTGACCAACATGGTGAAACCTTGTCTCTAGTAAAAATACAAAACTTAGCTGGTTGTGGTGCGTGTACCTGTAATCCCAGCTACTAGGAAGGCCAAGGGGGGAGAATCGCTTGAACCTGGGAGGCGGAGGCTGCAGTGAGCCCAGATCAGCCACTGCATTCCAGCCTAGGAGACCCAGTGAGACTCCGTCCATTAAAAAAAAAAGCAAAAAGCAAAAAGCAAAAAAAGTCACTGATGTTTTAACCATTCTGGGGTCACAGCCTCCTTTGGGAATCTCATGAAAACTGTGACCTACTCTGGAAAAACGCACAGATAAGTAAACCTCCGCAACTACTGCGGAAGCCTCACAGCCAGCCAGCCTACCCAGGGATCCCGGGAGGTCCAAGTTAAGAACCCTGGTTTGAGATGGGTTTCTTGTACTGAAACGATTGGTTTACAAAGTCTTCCCGTATTTGTTTCGAGAACCCGAACAATGTCGACACTTGTAGCGAAGGTCCCTGGCATGAACCGTAGGCCAGCTGGCTCAGGAGGTGGAGGCGGCGGGGGCGGCGGCTTAGGGCCGCCGCTCCCGGTGGCAGCAGGAACGACCCACAGGCAGGTAATGGCTGCTATGGGAGGCGGGGGCGTCATCCTCAGCTTTGAGCCCCACCCGGACTGGGGCTCCTGTGCATCGTGCGCATTTCATGGCCTCTGGGTGCCGTACCTGCTTCCCGCCCGGCTTTCCTGGGTGGCGGAGAGCGAACCCATCCCAGCCTGGATTGGGGGAGGGGGCGTCGGCGCAGGGCCCCGTGGGCAGAGCTGCGCTGGGAGCCGGCGGGCTCCGCATTCATCATTGTTCCTCCAGCGCCTGGCACGAGCTGAGCCGCAGCAGGGACCGTGGCCTGAAGCGCACCATCTCCTCCGCGTCTCCCGCCCGCCCGCCGAGCTCTCCGCCCACAGGTGTTTCCAAGGCTCCTTCCACCGGCCGGACCGACGGCGCACCCGAGGTCAAACCTGGCCCCCGGCTGGCCGAGAGCACCGCAGCCGGCGGGCGCTGGCGGGCGCGGGGCGCACGGGGCCGCGGAGGGACCCGCGCGCGCCCCCGCCTCGCGCCGCGCGCACGTGACTGCGCCCCCGGCCCCGCCCCCGGCCTGCCCCCCGCCCCCACTGGCCGCTCGGCCGCGCGCGGGTCGGCCGGTTCTATGGGGAAAGCGGCCGCTCCGAGCAGAGGCGCCGGCTGCGGCGGCCGCTCTCGCGGACTCTCGTCGCTGTTCACGGTCGTCCCCTGCCTGTCGTGCCACACGGCGGCGCCGGGCATGAGCTCTTCCACATCCGGCTCTGGGCCAGAGCCCAAGCCCCATCTCCAGCCGGTGCCCGAACCGGAGCGGGGACCGCTGTCAGAACAGGTGTCAGAGGCAGTTTCGGAGGCAGCGCCAAGATCGGACCCTGTGTCCGACACGACGTCTGAGCCGGAGCCAGGGGCTGGGCAGGCATCGGAACTGCTGCAGGGGTCGCCGCCAGGGTCAGATTCAAGTTCAGGTGTAGGGGCTGGGCCTTTCACCAAGACCGCATCAGAGCCGCTCTCCCGGGCAGTGGGGAGCGTGCCCTTTCTCAGACCCGAGTCGGGGTCGCTGCCAGCGTTAAAGCCCTTGCCTGTTCTGCGACCAGGACAGGCGAAGACTCCTGTTGGGGTTTCAATGTCGGGGTCTGGTACGACCTCCAGTGCCCCACTGGCCTTAATGCCTCTGGAGAGTTTCGAGGGCTGGCTCCTCAAGTGGACCAACTATCTGAAGGGCTACCAGCGCCGCTGGTTCGTGCTGGGCAATGGCTTGCTCTCTTACTACAGGTATGGAAGCGCCAGCGTGGGACATGGGTTTGGAGGGTGGTGATGCTGCAGTGATGGTGATGGAGGGCCTCCAGGGTTGGGGGACACTGCCACTAGTCTAGGGATGTTTAGGGGCACGTGCTCCAGCAGGACAAGACAAACTTCTGGCCCACCACCAAGGGCTGGGGGCCTTGACCTCTGACAAGGGTGAATGTGATCTGTGGACATGACCTCTGGCAAGCTTGGGTTTTTTGGTGAGTGGGGAGGTGGAGTAAGGGAGTGATTGGGGCTTCAGTCTTCTTCTGCTTGGCGGTTGTGGGGCTTGGGGCAGCTAGCTAGAGTCAGCTCCTCAAAGTCCTTGCCCTTTCTGGTTTGGGAGCTAACATCATTGTGTGTTTGGGACTGAGGGAGACAGTCACCTTGTTCAGTCCTTGGGACCCACACTCTTAGGAAGGGCTGCTTCTTATTCCCTCCTGGGGCAGTTACTCCCACCTTTTCTGATGCTTCTGGTTGCCAGGCCTTGGGCTCACTGCAGACTCACAGATGTATTAGACACGGCTCCTGGCCCTCAGAAGCCCATCTTGGCATTTTGCGGAGAACCAGGAAGTGTTTTGCTGTCCTCCCTTTTTATTCCAGAAGCAGCATGGGATTCACAATTGAAGTTCAGCTGTGAGAGAGCTAACACTATTTTCCCACTGAAGCTGGTTGAAAGTCGGAGGTTACTGAAGCCTTCCTTTCCTTTCTAACTGGCTGGTCCCTGGGTATGCTTTCTGGGGATGGGTGGTTTAAGCCTTGAGATCTCAGATCAGTCTATGCCAGTGGTTCTCAAACCTGAGTGTGCATCAGCATTCCCTGAAGGGCTTGTTGGAACACAGAGTGCTGAGCCTCCCCACTGAGTTTCTGTTGCAGTGGGCCTGGGGGAAGGGCCTGAGATTGGGCTTTGCCAATAACTTCCCAGGTGAGGCCAGTGATGCTGGTCCAGGACTACACTCTGAGTAGTATTGCTTCATTGTTGCCCACAGAATGGCCTTGACTTGCTGTTGCAGAAATTCAGGTCACTTCATTCACTTCATTCAGCCAAGTATCCCTTCAAGTCACCCGCTACAGGGTTTGTTGTTGTTGTTGTTGTTGTTTTTGAGATGGAGTCTTGCTCTGTTGTCCAGGCTGGAGAGCAGTGGCGAAATCTTGGCTCACTGCAACCTTCACCACCCCCTCCCCCAGGTTCAAGCAATTCTTCTACCTCAGCCTCCTGAGTAGTTGGGATTACAGGTGCCTGCCACCACACCTGGCTAAATATTTTTGTATTTTTAGTAGAGACGGGGTTTCACTATGTTGCCCAGGCTGGTTTCAAACTCCTGACCTCAGGTGATCCACCTGCCTCGGCCTCCCAGAGTGCTAGGATTATAGGCATCAGCCACCGCGCCTGTCCTGTCCTGTCTTAAAAATGAGGAATTCTAAGGTTTGACAGGGAGACAGAGCCCATTATCCAAAGTCACTGGCCCTGTAGGCAGTAGAGAGGGATTCTGAACTCCAACATCTGGGCCTGTCCCAAATATGTCCTGATACCCACTCACCTTTGAGTTCCGCATTTCTGTGTTACCTCTATTTACCACGTACTACTAAACTGAAGAGGTGAAGGTAATGTTTGTAAGTATAGCGTCCCACAGTGGCAGGAGTGCCTGGTTTTAGTGGAAGTAAAACCTGACCTCATGCTTTTGGGTTTTAATTGGAAGAGCAAAGATGTCCGTCTTCTTTTCTTAAAATAATACATGTAGACAGTTGACATTTCAAAGTAATCTCAACTATGCAGATTCTCTGGGTAACTAAGAAAAATTCTTGCTGCTTGCTGATAATGTTGTGAAGATAAATGCTAGTGTTGGGGGAGGAGGGAGGAAGACCAAGTTTCCTGTGTGTGTGTGTCACAGTCCAGCTCTGCAATTTCCTTTTCGGACTTTTCGAGATTCTAAGGTAGATCAGATTGTTGCTGACCTCACCCAAGTGGAATGAATGACTCCTGACGTTTATCCAACCCTGTGCCCTCATTTCATTCCATGCAAGGTTGACCAGGAAAGGGGAACTGAGGCTGAATGAATGTGGCCTCCCTAGAGGCAGCCAGCTTGCAGGCAGTGTGTCCAAATGCCACCAGAGATAAGTTTATGTGCAGAAAAGGCCCTTCTGAGGTGCAGTTGGGATTGTCACTTCAGATGTTTGACACCGCTTTCCTGTTCCCACTTCTGATCTGAATCCCCCACTTCTAGAACAGGCCATCCTGCCAGCTGGGATCAAGGACTGAGCATCCTCCAGCTCTGTCACATAGCCCTGACAGCAGCAGGGTGGGTTCTCAGATGCTCCACCTGTGCCCAGAGCCACACACGTGTGTTATCTCCTCCAGCCCTCTCCAGACACTCAGCTCTCAGTAGTTGGCCAAGTGCGTGCTGCTGGGGATAGAGGCAAGATTAGGGTGCTTTTGAGTTGGAAACAGTGAAATAATTTTTAAATTCACGATCTCTTTTCCTTAGGGGATGGTAGAGTCAAGCTCACCTTCTGGGCAATGTGGTTGGTGAAGAAGGAATTAGAGCTACTTCTCTTGCTAACTTCCCTTTTGGAAAGACCACTCAACTTTTTAATTTTTTTTTTTTGAGATGCAGTCTCGCTCTGTTGCCATGCTGGAGTGCAATGGCACAATCTTAGCTCACGCCAATCTCTGTCTCCCAGGTTCAAGCGATTTCCCTGTCTCAGCCTCCCAAGTAGCTGGGATTACAGGCGCGTACCACCATACCTGGCTAATTTTTTGTATTTTAGTAGAGACAGGGTTTCACCATGTTGGCCAGAATGGTCTCAAATTCCTGACCTCGTTATCTGACTGCTTTAGCTTCCCAAAGTGCTGAGATTACAGGTGTGAGCCACCGCACCTGGCCAACTTTTAAATTTTTAACTAAGTGAAGCTTGGTGTTTGGAGAAAATGTGGGCACCTATTTTTTGTGCCCCCTGCCATCCTATCCCATTTTCTGGCCTCCCCTCCTCCAGGATAGCCACAATTCCAAGTCCTGGTCACTGTCCCCCTTTTGCCCCCTTTTATTTAGTTTTATCTCATCTAGACATAATTTTTAAGAGCCCATATTTTTTATTGCTTTTTTTTTTTTTTTTTTTTGAGACAGAGTCTTGTACCATTGCCCAGGCTAGAGCACAGTGGCACGATCTTGGCTTACTACACCATCCCACTCTTAGGTTCCAGTGATTCTCATGCCTCAGCCTCCCAAGTAGCTGGGATCACAGACGTGTGCTATCATGCCCAGCTAATTTTTTTGTATTTTTAGTATACAAGGTTTCATTACATTGGCCAGACTGGTCTCAAACTCCTGGCCTCAGGTGACCACCCACCTCAGCCTCCCAAAGTACTGGAATTATAGGCATGAGCCACTGCACCCGGCTATGCAGTCATCTTTAACCTTATTTTTTAAAGAGTTTCTAATATATAGAGTATATTATTTTTATGGGACTTATTTTGACTATTGTATAAAGTCCAGGGTGCAAATGTAGTACCTTTTACTTACACATTTTCCTGATGATGGGTGACTACAAAAATTCTTGTATGTGTGCAGGAATTTTTCTTGGGTATAATTGCTGGGTTGTAGAGAATTCTGAATGTTCATCTTATGTAATGCCAAACTGTTTCCCAAAGCAGTTGCCCAAATTTATATTCCCACCAGTCATGAAAAAGAGATTCTGTGGCTCCTTATCCTTTGCAACACTTGGTGTTGTCAGTGTTGATTTTGCTAATCAAATGGGAACTATGATAGCTCATTGCAGTCTTGACCTGCATTTCAATTTCCATTATTTTTACCTTAATAGCAAAACAGTGGGGGTTTAGATTAAAATTTGTCCTATCAGTGTGACTTCCTCAGATACTTCTGCCCTGGATTTTGCCTGAGAAGCTCATTTGATTGCTTAAGTATGTTCTAAGGGAGAAAGCACATTTTACCAATAGTTGGACTTAGTAACCTTCATATTAGTAGGAATTTTAAAAAATGCTCTTTATAAATATTATCACATGTAAAAAGCATTTCTACGAGATACAGATAATTGTTGGCAGATTTTTACTTCTTTCTGACAATGTGCTGGGAATATAAATAAGATAGAAGACAGATTCTTCTTCCATTACTAGGCATTCTTAATTATATGTTTATTTGGATACTAACAAGGAGAATATAGGAATATGTTTTTTTTGTTCAATGTTGGTTTTTTTTTTTTAATTGCAGGAAATTCCCTTTGAAAAAATTCATACCCGGTTCTTATCTCATAGGGAACATGTGATTCCATAAAATTAGGAAGAATTCCTAAATGATACAGAATTTTTAAAGGTATTGTCCTCAGCAAGTTTTTATGGAGAAAGTGTTCCAAACACCATTTTATCTACATTAATGACAACATTGATTAGGTTAGGCAAACTTCAGTTTTGTTGTATACCAGTTGTCTGTTTGGCAACATTATAAATGATATTTATTTCTTAGGAAATGATTTCAAACAGAAGCATTTTAAATAATTTATTTATTGTTCATACTGACCTATGCTTAGTAATGGCTAAGCCAGTTAGCAAGGAAAGCCTCACAGAAATTAGCCTGGGTCTATAAGAAAGATGGCTGCATTCAAGTGAAAATAAATTTTAAAAGTCCTTGGTAAAAAAAAAAAAAAGTCCTTGGTTAGGCGTGGTGGCTCACACTTGTAATCACAGCACTTTGGGAGGCTGAAGCAGGTGTATCACCTGAGATCAGGAGTTTGAGACAGCTTGACTAACATGGTGAAACCCTGTCTCTGCTAAATAGAAAAAAAAAATTAGCCAGGCATGGTGGCACTCATGCCTGTAATCCCAGCTACTTGGGAGGCTGAGGCAGGAGAATCACTTGTACCCAGGAGGCGGAGGTTGCAGTGAGCTGAGATTGCACTCCAGCTGGGAAACAAGAGTGAAACTATGTCTTAAAAAAAAAAAAAAGAAAAGAAAAGAAAAAGAAAAAACAACAACAAAAAACTCCTTTGGCTGAGGAAGACCACTGAACGCTTGGTGAGCTGCGCCCATTTTGGGACAGTGGCCAGGTAACAGAAGATGGCACACCAAGACATTGTTGCCGCTAGGATAGATTGTATACTCTTCCCATGAACTCAAGTCTCAAAAGCCAAGCATTGTGAAGACTGGGCACCAAGAAATATTGTACTGCTTTCAATGTCAATTTCAATAATACTCAAAGGATGGAGATGGAAAAGACCATCCAGTTGCAAAGTGTCCCTGAAAACATGAAGTTGAGGGTGCAAGTGTGCCGGGTTAGTCCTCACATAATGGGCTGGATACACCAGAAGGCAGCTTTATTGGTTGCAGCTTTAATTTGAAATTATTATTCAGTGTTACATACTCTGAGACTGTTAGGAGGCTGAAAAGGAATGCACCAGTTGATAATGTATAAGCATTTGATGTAGATTTTCTTAACATTTAGCACAGGGTTGTTGCAAAGAGGTGACAAATGGACTAGCAGCATATGTTGAGGAGCACAGTGCACACCAACATTCTTAGCAAGTTCAAGTGACATGAATTGTCATTTTCCCCACTAAACCTGCCTCCCCCTCCTAACTTTCCTCTTTCTATGAATAGCTGAATACCTCTGAGTCATACTTGCTGCCTCTTCCCTCCCTCGTTCCACATCAGATGGAATTTCCAAGCCCTGCCTGTCTTTCTCCTCTAGCTCCTCCTCTCCATCCCAGCTGCCACATCATGGTTCAGGTCTGCCTTCTGCTTACCCGGTGTCCCAGCTTCTGTTCAGGACAGTGCATCCCTGCTGTGGTGCTAGTGTCCCACCTCTATGACCCTGGGGTTGTCTCACCTTCTCCGGGATTCTCTTTCAACAGTACCTTATCCACTGGGTTCGGTGGCTCACACCTGTAATCCCAGCACTTTGGGAGGCCAAGGCAGGTGGATCAACTGAGGTTGTGAGTTCGAGACCAGCCTGGCTAACATGATGAAATCCTTGTCTCCACTAAATATACAAAAATTAGCTGGATGTGGTGGCGTGCACCTGTAATCCCAGCTACTTGGGAGGCTAAGGCATGAGAATTGCTTGAACCCAGGAGGTGGAAGTTGCAGTGAGCCAAGATTGCACCACTGCACTCCAGCTTGGGTGACAGAGCGAGACTCCATCTCAAAAAAAAAAAAAGAAAACTAAACAAACAAACAAAACAAAACAGTACATTCTCCTGTGTAAGCGGATCCCTGCATTGAATTTCTCCTGTTTGAAATACCTAGAGCAGCCCCCTACTGATCCAAAGAACCAGGTCTTCCTCCTCTGGGAATTTACAGGGTGTGTCTGAGCTTTTCTGCAGACAACTTTGTGTCAAGGGGACACCATGGCCAAGTTTGGCATCTTCTTTGTATTCTACATAGAGCCTGGCATAGTACTTGCCACTGATACATCCTCAGTAACTTGGTTGGTCTGTGAATGGATGAGTGATTAAATGAATTAGAGTTGCCTGTGAGTTTATGGGATTTCAGAAAGCCAAGTCTGTTCATGCCAAACTTGGATTTTTCTTAATTTGTCTTCCATTTCAAAAACTTGTTTGCTGCAATAAGACTGGGAAGATAAATTAGAGATTGTAGGCTTAAACCAGGAGGGCAGGAAAAGCAACAGTGGGAATGTGGATATAATGTATTTCTAGGTTTGAATGTGTTGCAGTAGGCTATTCAGTGAACTGAAGTCTTATTTTATTTATTTATTCAGACAGGGTCTCACTCTGTCATCCAGGCTGGAGTGCAGTGGTACAATCTCTCCTCACTTCAACCTCTGCAATTCTCCTAGTTCAGCCTCCTGAGTAGCTGGAATTACAGGCACCCACCACCATTCCCAGCTAATTTTTGTTTTTGTATTTTTTTTTTTTTTTTTTTTTTTTTTTTTTTTTTTTTTTTTAGTAGAGAAGGGATTTTACCATCTTGGCCAGACTGGTCTTGATCTCCTGACCTCAGATGATCCACCTGCCTCAGCCAAGATTACAGGTGTGAGCTACCGTGCCTGGCTTATTTTTTTATTTTTTGAGATGGAGTCTCGCTCTGTTGCCCAGGCCGGAATGCAGTGGTGTGATCTAGACTCACTGCAATCTCTGCCTCCTGAGTTCAAGCGATTCTCCTGCCTCAGCCTCCTGAGTAGCTGGGATTACAGGTGTGGGCCACCATGCCCAGCATTTTTATATTTTTTAGTAGAGATGGGATTTCACCATGTTGGCCAGGTTGGTCTCAAATTCCAGACCTCATGATCTGCCCGCCTCAGCCTCCCAAAGTGCTGAGATTACAGGTGTGAGCCACTGTGCCCGGCGTGGCCTTATAGTTTTTTAAACTAGTTTTCTGTGCACCTGATGGTTTGCCTTGCACTGTTGGAAACCGGCTATTGATCAAGGAAGGGGCCTCTACCCTAAAATGTTAGATACAGCTGGATAATAGGACCTTCTGTTGTGGCGTATTGTGGAGGTGTTGGAGTGATTTCCAGTTTATAGTTTCAGTGCAGGAGTGCTGGTCTTGCCATCCTGTTACATGGGGATAAAACTGGAAGCACATGGACAGCACCAGGATTCAATCACAGTCTTCTGACTCAGCCCACACAAAGGTGTCCACACACCTCACACTGGGGAGACTCTTCTCTGGGGTTCTGGGTCAGTGGTCTCCAATAGTAACCCCAGGCTCAATGACCCAGTAGGAGGACTCACAGGACTCAGCATATATTGATGGCAAAAACTGTGATTACCTGATTACTTTTGTGCCAACCTAACAGTTGTACCCAGAGCTATGCTTTTTTTTTTTTTTTTGAGACAGAGTTTCACTCTTGTTTCCCAGGCTGGAGTGCAGTGGTGTGATCTCAGCTCACTGCAACCTCCACCTCCCAGGTTCAAGTGATTCCCCTGCCTCAGCCTCCCGAGCAGCTGGGATTACAGGCATGCACTATCATGCCCAGCTAAGTTTTTGTATTTTTAGTAGAGATGGGGTTTCTCCTTGTTAGTCAGGCTGGTCTCCATGTTGGTCAGGCTGGTCTCAGGTGATCCACCCACCTGGGCCTCCCAAAATGCTGGGATTACAGGCATGAACCACCACACCCAGCCCCACAGCTATGCTTTATTACAATGAAAGATTGCAAAGAAAGCACAATAACAAAGAAACAGTGAAGTCTGGGGAAAACCAGCTGCAAGTTTCCAAGGGTCCTCTCCCAGTGGAGTCACACAAGGTGCGCTTGATCCCTTCACCACCGAGTTGTGTCAGTGCACGTGAAATGTTGCCAACCAGGGAAGCTCCTTAGAGACCCAGGGTTTGTACTGGGGGCTCATGATGTGGGCACCATCTGCTTGGCACATACCCAAATTCCAGATTCCCAGAAGGAATGCAAATTTTTTTTTCTTTTTCAGACGGAGTCTTGCTGTGTCGTCCAAGCTAGAGTGCAGTGGTGTGATCTTGGCTCACTGCAACCTCTGCCTCTTGGGTTCAAGTGATTTTTGGCTACTTTTTATATTTTTGGTAGAGACGGGGTTTCACCATGTTGGCCAGGTTGGTCTCGAACAACTGACCTCAGGTGATCTCAGCCTCCCAAAGTGCTGGGATTACAGGGGAGAGCTGGAAAGCAGATATTTGCCATCAATCACATTTGTACAAACAGTATGGGCACAGTCAGACATCCTTATCATTTAGGGAATGGTGGAAAACTTCCCCAAATTCAAGCTCCCAGACACCAGCCAAAGGCCAGCCTTGGAAGCAGGCCTGTCAAAGGACAGGCAGTCTCAGGCCTGCCATGTAAACTCTTTTCTGCGCAGGTATGAACCCCTTCCTCCTTTCAGATGTCAGTGACGTCAGTCAGGGTAAGGGCTGGTTCAAGGAGAGTGAGTGCCCATACTTGGCTTTGAGTGATGGAGTGGCCTCTTGTCTTCGATCACAGAAAGCCACATGCCATTCTTGGCAGGTGTCAAACATATAGCGTGTCTGCTGCTCTGTGTGCCCACTCCGTGGAGCTCCTGGCCATGTGATTGGCCCTTGATCCGGACTTGGCCCAAGGCCATCTGGTGGCTTGGTTTTTGCAAGTGACTGCGGTACACTTGCCACATGGACCCCTTCTTCCCCAGCATTTTTGTGCCTTTGGTGGAGTATCTTGGTGGGTTCTTCAGCTGCTACTGAATGTTGTACTCAGGGAGGGTCTGATCATCCAAGACTGGGGTCTGCCGAGTGGTCTGAAACGTTTGTGACAGTGAACCTACACTCTTGTTAGTTGTATTGTTTATTGATTTCCTGCAGTGACCACAATGGGCAAGGCAGTGTGAGTGACAGACCTGCATGCCACTGTCACACAACTGGAGTGGAGGAGGGGGAGGGAAGTGTGCACACACCCTGGTCATTCAGTAAGAGGCCTACAGGTTCAGGTGAAGTGCTTTGTGGGAGCCCCTGGATATTCGAACATGTGGCTTTCACTTCCCCCGTAATCTTTTGGGATAAAGTTGGCAAACTATGTCAGTAAAGGCAGGTCTATGAAAAGGCTGTGAGGTTCCCTAGAACAAGATCAATATGTGCTTATCCCAAGGGGAAAGAAAGAGGGGAAATGGGCCTGTTCCCTGGATGACTGCTGGATGCTGACAGATGTAGAGAGGAGATGTAAGAAACACCCTGAACAAAATTGAAATTGGCAACTTGGTGTGTGGTGAATCACACAGCAGGTGTCACCACACGGAGATGTGGCTTTAAGAGGCCCCTTTCATAATCATACACACGGAGCAAACTGTCAATACGTTTTGGGGTCATGCTGGATGCTGTACACTTTTTTCTTTTATGTGCGATGCTTTGCCACACCAGCTTACTTTTTTTTTTTTTTTTAAGAGTTCTTGGAGTTCTGATTGCTTAGTGATGCTTCATTCCATTTGGCATCTTGTCACATGCTCAGCCACAGCTCTACATTTAATACCGATTTAACAATCTTGACTCACACCATTTGATCTGCATTTTTGGGCCATTGCCTGAAACCAAGAGCAGGGCAGGTGGCATGGCTGAGCTTGCATAGGAAACTGCCAGATTGCGTTGTCCTTTGAAGCAGCAGGAGGTGCCGCCTTCCTAATCCAGTGTGTGGTTTCCCTGGGCCCACCAGATGAAGGCCTGACCTGGGCACGACAGTCATTGTCCTTCACAGCCAGGTCCCCACCTCTCTTCCCTATCACCTATCTTTCTCTGGCCATGACCCTTCTTCTAACAAACTTGCCTTACACCTCCTTTGCAAACCCCACGCGTTTCATTCCTCACTCCAGATATTCACACCTGCCATCCCCTCAGCCAGCAGGACCCCTCCTCGTTGCTGCTGAAATTCTAGCTGGGCAGGCTTAATCCCAGGGTCATCTCAGATGGACCTATATGGATTTACCGCAGTGAGCTGGAGGAAGCGACCTTCTTCTGGATGCCTTTTTGTGTATTATTTCATTTGGCCATGCACCCCATTAGCTGGGTATTTGTTCTTTTCTCTCCATTAGATCAATACCTCCCTCCTCCCCACCAGAATGTGGGGCCATGTCTTCTCAATGTAGTGTCTCCTAGGGTGCTGGGCCTCGGAGCTTATATTTGGAAGACTCTCAAATTTCAGTGAAGTGTATTTATAGGAAATGCACTTTGCAATTTTGTGTTTTATTCCTAATATAAAGACCCAACATGCAGGCTGAACCTGCATGTTCTTCCATCAGGTGGCTTCTCTTTTTTTGTGTTGTTAGCAGCTAGTGATGATCAATCTTAGATTAGTCTAATTCTTTAAAAAAAAATGTTTTTTAAAGAGATAGGGTCTTGCTATGTTACCCAGGCTGGTCTGGGAACTCCTGGGCTCAAGTTATCTCCCTCCCTGGCCTCCCAAAGTGCTGGGATTACAGGGTTGAACCACCTTGCCCAGCTCAGATTAGTCTAATTCTACCACTTCATCCTCATTTATTAGCAGGAATACTTTTATTTTTTTTTTAGATGGAGTCTTGCTCTGTCGCCTGGGCTGGAGTGGTGCAATCTCAGCTCACTGCAACCTCTGCCACACAGGTTCAAGCAATTCTACCTCAGCCTCTCGAGTAGCTAGAATTATAGGTGTGCACCATCACATCTGGCTAATTTTTTTGGTAATTTTAGTAGAGACAGGGTTTCACCATGTTGGCCAGGCTGGTCTTGAACTCCTGACCTCAGGTAGTGCATCCTCCTCATCCTCCCAAAGTGCTGGAATTACAGGCATAAGCCACCATGCCCGGCCTTAGCAAGAATACTTCTACTAAGAGAAACTTCCCCTCATCTGCTACTCTTTGGTTGCTCAGAGGTACAGTTCACACAGGAAGAGCAGAATCAATGCTTGACTCTTTCCTTTTTCTTTTTCACAAGTTTTCAAAATAATGAGTTGATTCTTCTCTTCCAGTGGTGGCCAATTAGTTGTGTTTTCTTAAGTATCATTCTCATAATATGAGCATGTTTGATGTGTTTCCCACTACTATCATTACCCTTAAAGATGCTCATGTTGTCCGGCCATGTCTTTAGTTAGTGGAAATCTCAACTTGGTCCTAGAGCCCTTTGGAAGGACCCCTAACAGTATTAGGGTTTAATAGCTTCCTTGCTGTCTGGCTTTAAATCATGGCTTTTCTTGTACTTTTTTTTTTTTTGGAGACAGGGTTTCACTCTTGTTCCCCAGGCTGGAGTGCAATGGTGCGATCTCAGCTCACTGCAGTCTGCCTCCTGGGTTCAAGCAATTCTCCTGCCTAAGCCTCCCAAGTAGCTGGGATTATAGGCACCCACCACCACATTCAGCTAATGTTTGTATTTTTTTTATTTTAGTAGAGATGGGGTTTCACCATGTTGGCTAGGCTGGTCTCGAACTCCTGACCTCAGGTTATCCACCCACCTTGGCCTCCCAAAATGCTGGGATTACAGGCGTGAGCCGCCGCACCCGGCCTTGTGCTTGTCTTGTCCCAGCCCTGGAGTCAGCCATTTCTCCAAGGAGCCACATTTCTTTTTAGTGGGAAATAGTGTTTGAAGATTATAATCTTGGTGCCATAAGGGGTCATTGTCACCCAGTTGGTCATTGTTTCTAGGTCTTTTTAGTATATAGAGCTAGGAAATAAAGCTAGGAAATATCTATATTTGTTTTATACAGAGCTAGGAAATATATATATTTATACAATGTTAGATACGGATACACACATATATATATATATATATGTATGTATGTATGTATGTATGCATACATATACAAATATATTTATATCCTAGCTTGGTATAAAAGAAACATACAATATGTTTGTTCTTTTTAAAGACATATTATCAGTTCATACTGGTATTCTCAATACAAAATTAAGACCAGGCTGGGCACAGTGGCTCATGTCTATAATCCCAGCACTTTGGTAGTCGAGGTGGATGGATCCCTTGAGTCCAGGAGTTCAAGACCAGCCTGAGCAACATGGCAAAACCCCATCTCTACAAAAACTATAAAAATTAGGCAGACATGGTGGTGTGTGCCTGTGGTCCCAGCTACTCAGGAGGCTGAAGTGGGAGGATTGCTTGAGCCTAGGAGGCAGAAGTTGCAATGAGCCAAGATCACATTACTGCACTCTAGCCTGGGTGGCACAATAAGACCTTATCTTAAAAAAAAAAAAAAAAAAAGAATTAAGTCCACGGTGTGTTTGCTTATGTAGAACTCATTTTCTCTGTGTTTCATCTCCTTGCTGAAGCCCACCGTGATGTCCGCCTGGTCCCCTTTAGCTGGGGTGGGCTGGTAATCGTCATAATCCCAGAGCCTGCCTGATGACATAGGTCTCTGGAGACCTGTAGAAAGATCTTTGTCACTTTATTCAGCTAATGCTTAGACTCTGGACTGGGCTTTATGCATCTCTCAAGAGGTGCTCACGTGACATGAAAGATGCGGGCCAATGCTGGTGTAATATGCAGGATAATGCAAGTGACCCGAAAGGAGATCAGTGGCAAGCGGGTCCATGGGGAAGCAACTCTCTGAGAAAGACAGAGCATTTCAGACTGTTTTAGACCGTGTTTTTCAGATCTCCTTTACCACTGGTGGTTTTTGCCTCTAGCTTCCTCCTCCTCATCCCCCTCTTTCTTATCCAAGCCTTGGGACTTGATGTAACCCTCCTACCTCACCTTTTCCTCCCACCTGGCAGAATGACATCTTCATTTGCCTAGAGCAGTACATCAGCTGGGAGAGGAGGAGCCCAGGAAATTCTTGTTGAACTGAAATGTGCTCGAGCCTTCCCACCTCCTTCATTTGCCCTGGGAAGAGAGGGCCAGATGTATATGTGTTGGTTTTGGGTCCTTTGAAAGTATTAAGTAAGCACGTGCATGGCCATTTCCATGAGGTCAGGGTTCCCAGCTGCGATGGAACCTCAGCATCCTCTGTCATCTTTTTGCATATTGTATGAAATGAAAAGTAGAAAACTGATCAGAAATAGAATATTGCAGGAAACAATATTTTATATATGTATTGATCTTTATAGGTTAAGAGGCACTTTTCCACACACTTCATCACACTTCCAGTCTTTATGACCGTTGGAAATAGATGCTCGGTGCCGCAAAGAAAAATCAACACAGAGACAAGGGTCTTTCAGCAATGCAATTTTTACTTCCTGGACTGCAGGAAGGGTACCCTTGCTAGCTGTCTTGCCATGAGAGTACAATGAACAAAGGAAAGCAGATATATTTATTCCTTACGCATTTGGGATTGTCCTTACTGCTGTGTCTGATCTTCATTGGCTGGAGCCAGACTTCACAATCTAAACTAAAACCCGATTGGCTAACAACTTAAAACTTTTCTAAACAGGTAAAATCTGTGGAGAGCTGGGACATGCCTGTGAGCACGTCCAGCTCAGATATCTTGGTTAAAGTACAAGGACATAGAATGTACCTTGTGCCTGTAAGCATGGCATGTCTAACAGCTAGGTAGGATAGGGCTTAACAAAGAGTTATTAGCACACTTATGATTTATTTTTTAACAAGAAAGGAAACTTTAAAGAGGAACTTTTTTACTTCCCACAATGACCTGGGAGGGAACTATAGCATTCATGATCACCGTCATTTTACAGATGGGGAAAACAAGGCACAGAAAGTGTAGGTGCTTTGTCTAAGGCCCAGCAACTTGCATCACTGTTCATCATTTTCTTCCATATACAGGTTGTATCTTGGGGTCATTATGGACATAACCTCAGCTCTTTATTCTTTTATTTATTCATCCAGCAATATATCTATTTAGTGCCCTTTATGTGCCAGGCCTCCTTCTTGGGCTGCCAGTAAAGGAAGAAGCCCCGGTTTTTTCTGTTTTGTTTTGTTTCTGTATTTTTTGAGATAGAGTCTTACTCTGTCACCGAGGCTGGAGTGGTGCAGTGGCACCATCATGGCTCGCTGCAGCCTCACTGTTCTGCACTAAAGCAATCCTCCCACCTCAGCCTCAAGAGTAGCTGGGACTACAGGCGTGCATCACCACACATGCCTGATTTTTTATTTCTTTGTAGAGATGAAGCCTCACTATGTTGACCTGGTTGGTTTCAAACTCCTGGCTTCAAGCGATCCACCAGCCTTGGCCTTCCAAAGTGCCGGGATTACAGGTGTGAGTGAGCCATGGTGCCCAGCTGGAGCTCTGGTCTTTACACAGTCCTGTACTTGTAGACCCTGAGCCTGTTGGGCAGGGGCCAGTTGCCTGAACTTTGGCAAAAACTCACACTCACTT
This sequence comes from Aotus nancymaae, assembly GCF_030222135.1. NCBI lineage: Eukaryota > Metazoa > Chordata > Mammalia > Primates > Aotidae > Aotus > Aotus nancymaae. The sequence continues at coordinate 5,569,134 of NW_026988491.1, forward strand.
TTTTTTTTTAATGGAGATTTTCAACAAGTATAGAAAGAAAATCAATTAAATTAGCCAGCACAGATTGTTTCCTGGAACATACTGGTTAATTTAAGACACTTCCTGGGAGAGCTCAGCTTCAGGCTGTCTGGTCCCTGAGTGCTGACCAGCTTTTAACTATGAATGTAACCATGTAGACAGGTCTGCAACTGTCCATGTGTGGCGCTGTGTGTGTCCCCCAAACAAACAGTGTCTCTGCCAGCTGCCCCATCCCAGTGCAGCAGAGGTATGGCAGCCATTCTGACTTCTCCCCAGAATGACAAAGACAGAGAGAAATCCAGGATCTAGGATTCTTTAAAACTGTTCTACAGCTTTTTGTTTGTTTGTTTTTGGGATACAGTCTTGGTCTGTCACCCAGACTGGAGTATGCAGTGGCGCGATCTCGGCTCACGGCAACCTCTGCCCCCCGGGTTCAAGCGGTTCTCCCACCTCAGCCTTCCAAGTAGCTGGGACTACAGACATGCACCACCATGCCGGGCTTTTTTTTTTTTTTTTTTTTGTATTTTTAGTAGAGACAGGGTTTCCCCATGTTTGGCCTGGCTGGTCTTGGACTCCTGACCTCAAGTAATCCACCCGCCTTGGCCTCCCAAAGTTCTGGGGTTGCAGGGTTGAGCCAATGTGCCCAGCCTCTTCTACAGCTTTATTAAATGCTTACTACTTTCCAAACATTTTATTTTCATTATTTCATTTAGTCCTCAAAATAACATTTTTTCCTTAAAAATTATTATTATTATTTACTTATTTATTTTTAGAGAGAGAATCTTGCTTTGTCATCCAGGCTGGAGTGCAGTGGTGCTATCATAGCTCACTGCAGCCTCAAACTTCTGGGCTCAAGTGATCCTCTGGCCTCAGCCTCCCAGGTAGCTAGGACTACAGGCACATGCTACTGTACCTGGATAATTTTATTTTGAGATGGGGTCTTGCTGTGTTGCTCAGGCTGGTCCCAAACTCCTGGCTTCAAGTGGTCTTCCTGCCTTGGCCTTCCAAAGGGCTGGGATTACAAATGTGAGCCACTGTACTCAGCCTAGACTTTTCTTTTCTTTTAGATATTATTTATTTATTTATTTTAATTTTTACTGCATGAAAAAAATTTCAGTAGGTTTTTGGGGACTAGGTGGTGTTTAGTTACATGGATAAGTTCTTTAGTGGTGATTTCTAAGATTTTGGTGCACCTGTCACTCAAGCAGTATACTATACCCAGTATGTAGTCTTTATCCCTCAACCCCCTCCCATCCTTTCCCCAGAGTCCCTAAAGTCCACTGTATCATTCTTATGCCTCCGCGTCCTCACAGCTTGGCTTCCACTTATGAGTGAGAACATATGATGTTTAGTTTTCCATTCCTGAGTTATTCACTTAGAATAATGGTCTCCAATTCCATCCAGGTTGCTGCAGATGCCGTTATTTCATTCTGTTTTATGGCTGAGTAGTTTTCTATGGGGTGTGTGTGTGTGTGTGTGTGTGTTTGTGTGTGTGTGTGTGTATGTATATATTCATGTTTTCTTTATCTACGCATTTTGGCTGGTTCCATAAACTTTTCTGTTTTTTCTTTTTTTATTTTTTAACTCCCATATCTGAGATGAGGAAACTGGGGTTAAGAAGGGTAAGTAAGTTGCCATGTGACAGCTCCTAGGTAGGTAGTAGGCAGGTAACCCAGATGGTCTGACTGTTTGGCTCGTGCACTCTCTGGTGTGCAGTACTATACTGTAACTGAGAGGCCGCTGGTGCAACCAGATGTGCTAAGATGAGGCATGCGGAAACAGGAATTTGCCTTGATACCAGTCTGCTTTCACTTGTAAGAATCTTTGAAAAGAGGGGAGACAGGTTTCAAAACTTCAATGTTTTATTTTTTAGTTTTATTTTTTGAGATGGAGTCTAACTTTGTTGCCCAGGCTGGAGTACAGTGGTGTGATCTCGGCTCACTGCAACCTCTGCCTCCCAGGTTCAAGTGATTCTTCTGCCTCAGCCTCCTGAGTAGGTGGGATTACAGGTGCCCACCACCACACTTGGCTAATTTTTTGTATTTTTAGTAGAGACGGGAGAGTTTTACCATCTTGGTCAGGCAGGTCTCGAACTCCTGACCTCAAGTGATCCGCCTGCCTTGGCTTCCCAAAGTGCTGGGATTACAGGTGTGAGCCACCATGCCTGGCCATCAGTGTTCTATATTACCCCATGTCATCATGGGTTGGACAAAAGCTTTCCTACCTAATTTTTTTTTTTTTTTGAGACAAAGTCTCAGTCTGTTGCCCAGGCTGGAGTGCAGTGCTGCGATCTCGGCTCACCACAACCTCCATGTCCTGGGTTTGAGCCGTTCTCCTGCCTCAGCCTCTCCAGTAACTGGGACTACAGGCGCCCGCCACCATGCCCGGCTAATTTTTGTATTTTTAGTAGAGACGGGGTTTCACTATGTTGGCCAGGCTGGTCTTGAGCTCCCGACCCTGTGATCCACCCACCTCGGCCTCCCAAAGTTTTGGGATTACAGGCGTGAGCCACTGGGCCCAGGCCATCCTACCTAAATTTAAGGTATTTGGCTCTTCAAAGAAAAACTCAATCTGTGACACAAAAATTTGACTGAAACAGTACCCTGTATTTTTTCCCTGTTCTATCTTAGATATATATATATTTTTTTTCTGAGATAGAGTTTTGCTTGCTCTGTCGCCCAGGCTGGTGTTCAGAGGTGCAATCTCAGCTCACTGTAACCTCTGCCTCCTGGGTTCAAGTGATTCTCCTGCCTCAGCCTCCTGAGTAGCTGGGATTACAGGCACCCACCACCATGTCTGGCTAATTTTTGTATTTTTAGTAGAGATGGGGTTTCACCATGTTGGCCAGGCTGATCTTGAACTCCTGACCTCATGATCCACCTGACTCAGCCTCCCAAAGTGCTAGGATTACAGGCATGAGCCACTGCGCCTGGCAATTTCATTATTTTTTAATGACTGAATAGTATTTCATTGTGTATATATGCCACATTTTCTTTATCCATTCATCCATTGGACACTTAGGCAGATTCCATATCTTGGCTATTGTGAATAGTCCTTCAATAAATATGGAAGTGCAGATATCTCTTCCAAACAGTGATTTGTTTTCTTGTGTGTGTGTTTTTTTAATTGAGTAAAAAACACATAACATGAAAATTACTATCTTAACTATTTTTAAGTGTACAGTTCAGTAGCATTGTGTATATTCACTTTGTTGTGAAACACATCTCCAAAATGTTTTCATCTTGCAAATATGAAACTCTGTGTTTATCAGACAACTTCTCCCCTTTTTCCCCTTCCCTAGCCCCTGGTAACCGCCATTCTACTTTCTATTTCTGTGAACTTCACTGCTTTAGATACTTCATAAAATGGAATCATACAGTATTTGTCTGTTCGTGAGTAGCTTAGTTCACTTGGCATAATGTCCTCAAGGTTCATACAAGTCATATCATGTGTCAGAATTTCCTTCCTTTTTAAGGCTGAATAATTTTCTACTTTATGTATAGGCCACATTTTGCTTGTTCATTTATTATTTTCATTTATTGTTATTGCTTATTCATTCATTATGAAATGTCCATGGACAGTTCAGTTACTTCCTCCTCTTGGTCATTGGGAATAGTGCCACTATGAACGTGGATGTGCAAATATCTCGAGACCTGCTTTCAATTCTTTCGGTTCTTTTTTTCTTTTTTAAAAAATTTTTGAGATGGCTCACTACAGCCCCAACCTCTGGGGCTCAAGTGATCCTCCCACCTCAGCCTCCTGAGTAGCTAGGACTACAGCCATGCACACCACCACACATACCTAATGTTTAGGTTTTTTTTTTTTTTTTTTTTTTTTGAGATGGATTTTGGTTCTTGTTGCCCAGGTTGGAGTGCAATGGCACGATCTCGGCTCACTGTAACCTCCGCCTCCCAGGTTCAAGTGATTCTCTGCCTCAGCCTCCTGAGTAGCTGGGATTACAGGTGGATTCTACCACGCCTGGCTAATTTTTGTATTTTTAGTAGAGACAGAGTTTCACCATATTGGCCAGGATGGTCTTGAACTCCTGACCTCAGGTGATCTATCCACCTTGGCCTCCCAAAGTGCTGGGATTACAGGCATGAGCTACCACTCCCGGCATTTATTTATTTAATAGACAGGATCTTGCAGTGTTACCCAAGCTGGTCTCAAATTCCTGGCCTCAAGTGATCCTCACACTTTGGCCTCCCAAAGTATCCCACCTCAGCATCCTAAAGTATTGGGATTACAGGCGTGTGCCACCATCCCAACCACAAGCATCTTTTCATATGCTTGTTGATCGTTTGTACAGCATCTTTAGAGCAATGTTGATTCAAATCCTTTGCTCATTTTTTAATCAGTTATTTGATTTTTGTTGTTGAGTTGTACAAGTTCTTCTTACATTCTGGACATTAATCATATAACTAGTCAGATATATGATTCGCAAATATTTTCTCCTATTCCATAAGTTTCCTTTTTACTTTGTGGATTGTTTGTCCTTTGTTGTAGTCCCATTTGTCTGTTTTTGCTTTTGTTACCTGTGCTTTTGGTATCATAGCCAATAAATCATTGCCAAATCCAATGTCATGAAACTTCATGCCTATGTTTTTTTCTAGGAGTTTGACAGATGTTACATTTAGGCCTTTAAATTTATTTTGTTTTAATTTTATTTATTTATTTATTTATCTATTTATTTATTGAGACAGGGTCTTGCTGTGTTGCTCAGGCTGATCTTAAACTCCTGGCCTCCAGTGATTCTCCCACCTTAGCCTCCCAAGTAGCTGGGATTACAGGCAAGAGCCACTGCACCTTGCTGGGTCTGTGATCCATTTTGAGTTAATTTTTGTGTATGGTGTAAGATAAGGGTCTAATTTCATTCTTTTGCATAAGGACAACCAATTTTTTCAACATCATTTGCTGAAGAGACTGTCCTTTCCCCCATGGAGTGGTCTTGGCAACCTTGTCAAAGATCATTTGGCACAGGGAGAAAATCAAGACCTTTTGAAAAACGCCTACACTAAGGGGAAATGAAAACACGTTGTTTCAATGCCCAGCTGCAGCTATGCCATCCCGGACCAGATGGGAAGCTACATCGAGGAAGGCAGACCTCTAAGGTTCCTCCTCACATCTCTGGGCTTTGCTAACTAGCCATAAAGCCCTGTATTTCCAAAAAGAATGATCGCCATAGCCCGTAAGAGAGTAGATAGAAGTCAAAAGCAGATGCTGAGGTTGCTGACAAAGATTGCTGGTTGAGACTTGTATTTTGACACTTAGAGTCTCCTTATTCGTCTTGTATTCATCTCAAATATATGCCACCATGACTCCTGCTCAGGACTGGCCTCACTTCTGCCTCTCCCACATCATCATCTCCTGCTGATCCCTTGCTCCACTGTGACACCCCAGTGACAATGGGCTCTATGTGCATTCTGACAGGGGAAGGTGGGTGTGAGTTAAAACCGAGTCCCCAACTCACCTGTGCTCCCAGATCATGCAGCTTCAAAACATTGCTCAGAGGTGATTTAAACTTGGCTGAATCAAGGCACACGGCCCGGTCCAATATCGGGGGTGAGAAGATACCCATTCCCCACTCTAGCAGATCCTGCAAAGTCCAGTGGTAAAGGGTGTGGACTTATAATAGTAGTTCAGGGATGGCAGAAAGAATTGGGAGAAATGCTTCAGTCTGTCACAGCCTCTAACCTCCCTCCTAACAATCACACCCTTTCATCTCTTTATCTATAGAATAAGAGGACTGGGCTAAGTGATGTCTGGGGTTCCTTCTAGCCTTACCTTTCGAAAATTTGATGGGAAACCATCTGGAAGAAGGAGTAGGAGAGATGAGATATCAAAGATGGCCTGTATGCGTGGCACTGGGCTTGGCACATCAGGGGACTCGGGAATTGTCTCTTGACTTAATGGCTTGGAGATCTGAGTCCAGAAGGCCAGGAAGCTGGTGACTGACCTAGTAGGAAAAGAATGCAGGATGCTTTAGCTGGGCCGCAGGTGTTCACTGGCCTTCCTACCCTTGGGACCACAGGCTCTGGGCGCTGCTGTTGGAGTTGCAACTTTACATCTTTGGAGTTGCAGTGACAGCATCCAGATGCTTGTCTCCCCTTTCTTTCCCTGCCATCACTAACATATCTGTTGCAGTAATGGCCTGGGCCCTTGCTTCTGAACCCTGGGGCAGCATGGAAACAGGTCTGATGGTGTGTTCTGGTTCTCAGACTTGGGAGCCTTGCAGGCAGACTGAGTGGGGACTTTTTGCTGAGTTGTTCATGCACTGTGACAAGAAAGGCACCTTCTTTGAATTTTCTGTTTTTAGAAAATAAAATTATTTTGCTAGATACAGGCACGGAAGCAGTTTTCTTCTTTTGAATCCTGCAATTCTAAGTTTGTATTTATTTTATCTGTCAGCTTACTGAGCCTTTTCCTTATAGAGGTAGGATTAGAGTGTTCTTAACCTTGAGCTGATTCCCATTCTGCCTTCTCTCCAGCCTGTACTTACCCAAGTGCCTTGCAGCCCTCTCGACATTTTCCCTGGCTTCAGGCTGCCACCCTCCTTGCTCCCCTTCCCTTCCAGCCTTAGTTTGTGCTCGGTGGCAATGTGTCATTATGTGTGCATGTGCAGCTGTGTGGCAGGACCAGTAGCTCGTGTTTTGTCTGTTTCCTCCCAGAAGACCCAGCCCACAATAAATCAGTGTCCAGTAACTGATAGCCAGCCACACATTGCACAGATGTGCCATGATGAGAGTTTCCAGGTCCCTGGAAAAGTTGCTTGGTGTGGTGGCAGAAGAATCTTTGGGTAGGAAAGGAACTTGAAAGTCACCAAGACTGGGCACAATGGCTTATACCTGTAATCCCAGCACTTTGGGAGGCCAAGGCGAGTGGATCACTTGAGGCCAGAAGTTTGAGACCAGCCTGGCCAGCATGGCGAGATCCCATCTCTACCAAAAATACAAAATTAGCAGGGCATGGTGGCGTACCCCTGTAATCCCAGCTACTCAGAAGGCTAAGGCATGAGAATTGCTTGAACCAAAGAGGCAGAGGTTGCAGTGAGCTGAGATGGCGTCATTGCACTCCAGCCTGGGCGACTGAGTGGGACTCTGTCTTAAAAAACAAAAAAAAAGAAGAAGTCACTGAGCCAGAGCCAGGATAGCTTGAAGCCTGGAGTTCAAGACCAGCCTGGGCAGCATAGACCCCATCTCTAAAAAACAAACAAGCAACAACCAAGAAAAAGCACCATCAAGCCAACCATCTCTCTGTCCATTGACTTCTTTCCATAGCATCTCAACCCCCTTAGCAGCAGCCTCCGAGCAAACCTCTCAGATGACAGAAAGCAAAGCTCTAAGACAAGCTGGTTGTTCCTTAAACAACTCTGAATGTTAGCAAATTTTTCTGTTGGGCTGAGATAGGTTTCTGAGCAACCTCTGTCCTCATTGGGACGTTTCTCTGTCCCACACAGCTGGGGTTATCCCTTCCACATGGCTGTACTTGTCATCTTCAGAGAGTCTGGCTCAGTGTTCCTATGTATTATCTGTTGCCACGTAACAAATGACCTTGAAATTTAGCACTGTGAGGCAACAATAAGCATTATCTCACAGTTTCCATGGGTCAGGAATTCACATATGGGTGATTGATTGGGGTGATCCTGAGTGGGCTCAGGATCTGTCATGAGGGCTGCTGTCATTTGAAGGCTTGACTGTGGCTGGAGGCTCCACTTCCAATGTGGCTCACTCACACGCTTGGCAAAATGGTGTAGGCAATTGGCAGGAGGCCTCAGTTCCTCCCCTGTGGATTTCTCCAAAGGGCTGCTTGAGTGTCCTCACAACATGGCAGCTGGCTTTTCTAAGGGAGAATGAGCCAAGACAGAGCCAGGCAGGAATCCCAGTGTACCTACCCTGAAATCCACACTCAATTTCTACAATATCATCTTAGTTACATGGATAATCCCCGGTCAGTGTGGGAGGAAAACGCCACACTTCCATGACCTTCACTTTCCTTATCTGTCAACAGCCCTGTTTGGCTATTAGAAACAAAAAGGGAAGAAGTCCTTGACAAACTGTTTCATAAGTGTAAGGGGTATTTTTGAATATAAGGATTTGGCTAGTAATGAATGCTTGACTAATGAGAACCTCCTGTTTAACTCCCATATTCCTGTTTAACAGGAAACCAGGACTGGATTTGCCAGAGGATGAGGAAGACATAGTTGAGGCCTCCTTGAGGAGCAGCCAGGTTGTAGAACCTTGTCATGGGGAGACCCCTGTCTCCTGATGGAGTCCTTCCCTCGCTCAGTCCAAATGGTGGATAGGAGGCCAAGCATGGTGGCTTACCCCTGTAATGCCAGCACTGTGGGAGGCTGAAGCAGGCAGATCACTTGAGGTCAGGAGTTCCAGACTAGCCTGGCCAACATGGTGAAACCCTGTCTCTACTAAAAATGCAATAAATTAGCCGGGTGTGGTGGCGGGTACCTGTAATCCCAGCTACTTGGGAGGCTGAGGCAGGCGAATCACTTGAACCTGGGAGGCAGAGATTGTAGTGAGCTGAGATTGCACCACTGTACTCCAGCCTGGGTGACAGAGGGAGACTTCATTTCAAAGAAAAATAAACCCCCCAAAACAAAAGATGCATGAGAGAAAGAAAGTCACATGTGGTTACTGGGTGCTGTGGGGGCCCAGGAGAGTGGCTGCCCCATGGAGACCCGGACCTCATCTGTCTTGTTCACCACTGTGAACCCAGTGCCTGGTCCATGGCAGGCCTTCAGTGAATGCCATGCTGACTGAATGAAGAATGACTGTGTGGAGTAGGGGTGAAGGTCGTCTCCCATTCAGACTCTGGGGAGTCTGCAACTGCCTGTGGTGTGGGGTCTTTGGTTCTATAGGCTGCTGTTGTGTTTTGACAGGAGTTGACCTGCCATTCCTGCTTCAAATGAAGCTTAATGGTAGTCACTTTTACATAAGACAATTTCATCTATTGTTCATGTCAGTGTCTATAATACAGAAGGCCGTGAAGGGAAGAAGAAGAATTCCTGAATAAATTGTATGTCTCACCATCAGATCTGTAAGCTCATATTGTAATCCGAACATTTAAGTTTATAATTGGTGTGGTGGCGGGTACCTGTAATCCCAGCTACTTGGAGTGTGTTAAATTTGGAGTAAAATGTTTCCTTAATTATCTCAAATTCATGGCATTTCAATCTTTCACTTGGCTTGGTAACTGATTTTCTTTTTTAGAAACTTCTTTGCTTAGTATAGTATTTTGGTAGGTTTTTGTGCTGTGGGATTTTTAAGCTTGTGAAAGGAAGTATCTGGGTTGCAGGAATATCCAATAGATTGTGGCCGCAGCTACCGAGATTGTGTGATGACTTAAAAAACAAATCCGTTCAAGTATCCTGAATTCTTCTGTGGAGCAGAGTCTGGATGTATAGGCCCACAGCTATGCTTGAAATAGGCCCAGCCCTGTGCCCTAGAGACCCTGCCAGCTCCCAGCTTGTCATGAGACACTTAGCGCACAGCCTCATTCCTGTGCCTGGCTCCCTGGGACTCAAGAGGTCCCATCTGTCACCAAAGTCATTCAGTGCTGCTGTTTGTCATGCCTACACACAGGGAAGATTTAAACAATATTTATAAATTTGATTTTTCATTTTGGAAATTTTCAAAATATACAAACATGGAGATGTTGGTGTAGTGAAATCCTTGTCCACATCATCCATTGTCAACAAGTCTCACCTTAGGAGTCCATCCAGGGCCCACACTCAGTCACATCCCACACATCTTCAACTTCCACTTGTAAATATTTTAGTTCAGTGTGTATCTCTTTAGAGTTTTTAAAAAAGTAATCAAAATAGTGTCAACACGCCTAAGAATTTAACAATGATTACTTAATATTATCAAATATCTAGTCAAAACTCAAATTTCCCCACTAATTTATAATTTTGTTTATAGTTTCTAGAAATCAAGACCCAAATAACTTTCTTTCTTTCCTTCTCTTCTCTGTTCTGTTCTTTTCTTTCTCTTTTCCTTCCTTCCTTCCTTTCTTTTTCTTTCTTTCTTTCTCTCTTTTTTCTTTCTCTCTGTCTTTTCTTTTTTGTGTGTGTGTATGACTCTGTCACCCAGGCTGGAGCGTAGTGGCATGATTGCAGTTCACTGCAGTCTTTACCTCCTGAGCTCAAGTGATCCTCCCATCTCAACCCTCCGAAGAGCTGGGACTACAGACATGTCCCACCATGTCAGGCTAATTCTTTTTGAATTTTAGTAAAGACAGAGTCTCACTATATTGCCCAGCTTGGTCTCAAACTCCTGTGCGCAAGTGATTCTCCTGCCTTGGCTTCCCAGAGTGCTGCTGGGATTGTAGGCATGAGCCACCACACTTGGCCCAAATAACTTTCATACCTTACAACTGGTTGATATTTCTTCTAAGATATTTATTTATTTGTTTAGAGATGAAGTCTCACTCTGTCTCCCAAGCTGGAGTGCGGTGGCGCGATCTTGGCTCACTGCAACCTCTGCCTCCTGGGTTCAAGCGATTCTCCTGCCTCAGCCTCCAGAGTAGCTGAGACTACAGGGGCATGCCACCACACCCAGCTAATTTTTGTATTTTTAGGAGAGATTTCACCATATTGGTCAGGCTGGTCTTGAACTCCTGACCTCATGATCTGCCCTCCTCTGCCTCCCAAAGTGCTGGAATTACAGGCATGAGCCACTACACCTGGCCTCCACCATGTCGTTTTGCGGTTTGTTAGCTCATTTCTTTTTAGCACTGAATAATATTTCATTGTCTAGGTGGACTATAGTTTATCTATTCACCCACTGAAGGACATTTTGGTCACATGCATATTTTGGCAATTATGAATAAAGCTGCTATAAACATCCGTGTGCAGGGTTTTGTGTGGACCTAACACATCTTGCTGTGAGCTGGGCAGGGGCGAGACAGGCCAGGTCCGTGTCTCATGGAACTTGTGCTTTGGCTTCTGAGCCATGCATAACAGACAATGACCAAGTAAACCGAAATATTATTTCTGGACAGATACCCCAGTGTGCTCCATGGAAAGAGCCCTGTGCTGGTGGCAAAGAAACCAAATTATAGGCCGGGTGTGGTGGTTCAGGCCTGTAATCCCAGCACTTTGGAAGGCCAAGGAGGGCGGATCTCTTGAGGCCAGAAATTCGAGACCAGCCTGGCCAATGTGGTGAAACTCCGTCTCTACTAAAAATACAAAAATTAGCCAGGCATGGTGGCACACACTTGTAGTCCCAGCTACTACTTGGGAGGCTGAGGCCTGAGAATCACTTGGACCCAGGAGGTAGAGGTTGCAGTGAGCCGAGATCCCACCACTGCACTCCATCTTGGGCAATGGAGTAAGACTCTTCAGCACCCCTGCCAAACAAACCCAAAAAACAAATTCTGGTTCTGCCTTTGGTGTTCACCAGTTCTATGGACTGGGGCATGTGATTTGTCCTTTCCTGGTCTCCTCCCCTTTCTTGGCTGTAAAATGGGGCTAATTTCTCCCAACAAGTACTTGGCATATGGAATATACTTGATAATACTTGGTAAATATTTGCTAAATGAATCAGTGTCTGCTTTTCTGATTTATGGTCCTTGTGAGGGTGAAAAGAGTCTTTTTTTTTTTTTTTGAGACAGTTTCTTGCTCTGTCACCCAGGCTGAGTGCAGTGGTATAATTTCAGCTCACTGGAACCTCCACTTCCTGGGTTCAAGTGATTCTTATGCCTCAGCCTCCCAAGAAGCTGGAATTATAGTCATGCACCACCATGCCTGGCTAGTTTTGTATTTTTAGTAGAGACAGGGTTTCACCATGTTTCCTAGGCTGATCTCAAACTCCTGGCCTCAAGTGATCCACCCGCCTCAGCCTCCCAAAGTGCTAGGATTACAGGTGTGAGCCCTCTAGCCAAAAGAGTCATGTTATGATAGGCTCCTATAGAAGGTGAAGCACCATGTAGACAAAAGTTGTATTGATAGGAATGCTGTGCTTCATAAATTACTCTCATTCTATGTTTGTGTAAAAATGTAGTGATGTCTATTTACAATAGCAAGGACTTGGAACCAACCCAAATGTCCATCAAGGATAGACTGGATAAAGAAAATCCATGGAATACTATGCAGCCATAAAAAATGAGTTCACGTCCTTTGCAGGGACATGGATGAAGCTGGAAGCCATCATTCTCACCAAACTAACACAGGAACAGAAAACCAAACACTGAATGTTCTCACTCATAAGTGGAAGTTGAACATTGAGAACACATGGACACAGGGAGGGGAACATCACACACGGGGGCCTGTTGGGGGGCAGGGGGCAAAGGAAGGGATAGCATTAGGACAAATACCTATTGCACGCAGGGCTTAAAACCTAGATGACGGGTTGATGGGTGTAGCAAACCACCATGGCACATGTATACCTATATAACAAACCTGCACGTTCTGTACATGTATCCCAGAACTTAAAATAAATAAATAAATGTAGTGCTGTGACTTTCAGTGATGGGAGAATGGCTTCCAAGTCTCCTTTTTCATTGTTATTTTTAAAATTACATTAGAAGTGTCCTTGTAGCAGCATTTATTTAACATTTCTCAAGGGAAACTTTAAATGGCAAAGAATCAGGCCAGTAGAAAAATGAAACAATGTCAGGTCTCAGAGTGACAGCCTCATCTCCGAAAGCGAGCACTGCGTAAGTAGAGGCTTCCGTTTGATGGGCAGCACCTGACATTTGTGATGCTGCATTGTCTGAGTGGTACTGTCAGACCAGCTTTGATGGCTTTTAAGAGTATAAGCGAACCTGGGGACAAAAGTCCATGCAGCCCAATTGGTAAGACATGGGAGGGGCTGGGTGTAGGGAGGTGGGCCTGGCTCTGGTGGCTCAGCGCCCCGTTGGGACCCCAGCCTATGCATGTGGAACAGGGAGGTACCATCCTGCCTTTCCATTACTTCTTAAATGACTGTCCATTGTGAGACATTGCTAAGGCAAGTCCTCAGGATGTGGTAGTTAGGATGAACAAGCTGAGCTTCCTTCCTTCCACCTAGGAGGGTCCTAACGGCGTCCCCTTGACCTGAGAGGTAGAAGAACTGAAAACTGCTTTTTCTCCTGTCTGTGTCTCTTAAACACTTCTCTTCCTGCCCTCTGACATGCCTTCTGTGGCCATCGCCCAAGTACACCAGCAGGTTTTTAGTTGAAAATAACAGAAATAACAGAAAACCAATCCTGGATATTTTAAGCAAAAAAGCTCGTATATATGTGGAAGGGATCTTGGGTAGCTCATGGAATCCCCAGAAAGGCAGGAAAATGTAGCTCTCACAGGAGAGGTGAGAACAAGGGAGGCTGGACAGCTAGATCTGTGGCCAAAGTCATGCCACAGAACCACCCTGGAGAGGACACTGATACCTGGGCACTGCTGCCTCCGCTGCCCCTAAGAACCAGTCATTGTTGCTGCTACCATTGCCAGGAAATAATTCTCCTTCCTGTTTTTTTAAATATAAACTTTATTTGAAGTCTAATGTGTGTAGAAAAAAGTGGACAAATAAGTGTATATCTCAGTGAATGTTCATAAAATGAACACCCTGAATAACCACTACCTCGCTGAAGAAATAAAAACATGACCACCCCTTGGCTGGGCGCAGTGGCTCACACCTGTAATCCTAGCACTTTGGGAGGCCGAGGAGGGTGGATCACCTGAGGTTGGGAGTTCAAGACCAGCCTTACCAACATGGTGAAACCCATCTCTACTAAAAATACAAAAGATTAGGCGGGTGTGGTGGCAGCCTGTAATCTCAGCTACTTGGGAGGCTGAGGCAGGAGAATTGCATGGACTCTGGAGGTGGAGGTTGCAGTGAGTCAAGATTGCACCATTGCACTCCAGCCAGGGTGACAGAGCAAGACTCCATCTCAAAAATAAAGAAAGAAAAAAGAAAAATAAATAAAACATGACCACCCCTGACAGCCCTTCTGTTCCCTTCCAGTCACTGTACCCCAGGGAGAACCACTGTCTTAACTTCTGACTCCAGAGGTGAATTTTGCCTATTATTGTACTTCCTATAGTGTGCTCTCTTTGTGCATGGCTGTTTTTCTCAACGTTGTATTTGTGAGATTTTTCCAGGTTTTTTTGTTTGTTCATTTTTTGTTTTGGTAGAGACAGGGTCTTCCTCTGTTACTGAGGCTAGAGTATAGTGGTTCGATCATTCCTTGCTGTAGCCTCAAACTCCTGGCTCAAAGGATCCTTCTGCCTTAGACTCCCAAGTAGCTGGGTCTACAGGCACATGTCAACATGCCTGGCTAACTTTTTCTTATTTTTATAGAGACAGGTCTCTCTTTGTTACCCAGGCTGGTCTCAAACTTCTGGCTTCAAGCAATCCTCCTGCCTTGGTCTCCCAAAGTGCTGGGATTATAGGTGGGAGCCACTGCACCTAGCCTCTTGCCGGCTCTTATACGTAACTAACTCATTTATTCTCATTGCTGTATTATATTCCACAGTTTGGATGAACCACAAAGTGGATAAACCACTATTTGTCTGTCCTGCACACACTGAGGCAGGAGAAGCACTTGAACCCAGGAGGCTGAGATCTCACCACTGCACTTCAGCCTGGGTGAAAAAAGCAAAATTCAGTCTTGAAGAAAAGAAAAGGAGTACTTTAAGCTTTAATAAAAAAAATTTTTTTGAGACAGAGTTTCACTCTGTTGCCCAGGCTCCTGCCTCAGCCTCCCAAGTAGTTGGGATTACAGGTGCCCGCCACCGTGCCCTGCTAATTTTGGAGTTTTTAGTGGAGACGGGGTTTCACCATGTTGGTTGGGCTGGTGTCGAACTCCTGATCTCAGGTTATCTGCCCACCTTTGCCTCTCAAAGTGCTGGGATTATAGGCATGATCCACTGCACCTGGCCTAAAGTACTTCTTTCTTACTAATTTTAGGAGTTCTTTATATTTTCTTAATCCAAGTTCTTTTTTTTTTTTTTGAGCTGGAGTCTCACTCTGTTGCCCAGGCTGGAGTGCAGTGGTGTGATCTCAGCTCCCTGTAACCTCTGCCTCCTGGGTTCAAGTGATTCTCCTACCTTAGCCTTCAGAGTAGCTAGGATTACAAGCACGTGTCACCATGCTTGGCTAATTTTTGTATTTTTAGTAGAGATGGTGTTTTACCATGTTGTCCAGGTGGGTCTCAAACTCCTGACCTCAGGTGATCCACCCTCCTCGGCCTCCCAAAGTGCTGGGATTACAGCAGGAGCCACAGTGCCTGGCTCAAATTCTTTGTTGGGTGTATTTATTGTGAATGTGTCTCTTAATTGGTGGCTTATTTTTTGCATCTAACTCCAGATAAAGAAACCTCTTCAAATGCATAGGATTGGTCTGCGTATGCCATGGTTTCCAGAGACCTGGAACAGCAAATCTTAGGCTTTTTCAGCCTCTGTTCCCTTAGCTGGGCTTTGCTTCCCGTCGACATCCATAGGGTCCCTGGGAAATGCTGGGCAGCCATCAGAGACACCTGTCCAGGGGACAGGGTGTGCTCCCCAGCCTCTGCCCCTCTCAGCTGTCCTCATCTGGGCATCCTTGCATTTACTCACTATGGAGGCACTCTTTGGAGAATCACTGGGCTGGGCACTGCATTCAGACATCACACCTATTTTGGTAGCTTCTGCTATCACGACTGTTTAACGATTTCTCCTCACATTTGTATTCTCAGAGGCCCGCAGTCACAGAGGCCTCTACTCCCTGTGGAGCATCTACCCGAAAATCCCTTATATATCCCTCAAGTTTCCCCGCTCCGACAACAGTGATGGGATCTGGAGAAAGCAGTGCTTTCCTAGCTAACTCAGAGAAACAGTGTATTATTTCTCCCAGCCCTTGGAATTGGTTTCACTACAGCCTTGCCAGAAACTTCTAGCCAGATCCAGCCAAACAAAACCCAGAATTATTCTGCAAGCCCCCAGTGCACTTGAATCCTAATTCTTTCATCCACCTTGTGCTCAGATAAGTCACTTGGTTTCTCTGGGCTGTAAAATTCTCTTTTGGTAAAAGTGGCTGGGATACTGAATTTGACTAAGCATGGTGGCTCGCACTGTAAGTCCAGCACTTTGGGAGGCCAAGGCAGGAGGATCCCTTGAGGCCAAGAGTTGGAGACCAGCCTGGGCAACATAAAGAGACCCTCTCTCTATATAAAAACAAAAGATACTGAATTTACATTACCCTATTGTGTAAGACTTGTAAATACATGGGAAGACAAAGGTAAAACCAATAATTTGTGATAGCTGGCTGCAATTTTTGCTGTTATTTGTGATGGAGTGGGCATTTGATGAGCTTGGTTTTTGTAGGTTTTTTTTTTTTTTTTTTTGAGACGGAGTCTCACTCTGTCATCCAGGCTGGAGCACAGTGGCACAATTTTGGCTCACTGCAACCTCTGCCTCTCGGGTTCAAGGGATCCTCCCACCCTAGCCTCCTGAGTAGCTGAAATTACAGGTACACACCACCATGCCCGGTTAATTTTTGTATTTTTAGTAGAGATGGGGTTTCACCATTTTGGCCAGGTTGGTCTTGAACTTCTGAGCTCAAGTGATCTGCCCACTTCGGCCTCCCAAAGTGTTGAGATTACAAGCATGAGCCACCATGCCCGGCCAGTTTTTGTCATATTGTGTTAGTGTGTCTTTTTTTTTTTTTTTTTGACAGAGTCTCGCACTGTCACCCAGGCTGGAGTGCGGTGACACGATCTCGGCTCACTGCAACCTCCGCCTCCCGGGTTCAAGCGATTCTCCTGCCTCAGCTTTCCAAGTAGCTGGGACTACAGGCGTGTGCCACCACACCCAGCTAATTTTTGTATTTTTAGTAGAGATTGGGTTTCACCATGTTGGTCAGGCTGGTCTTGAACTCCTGACCTCGTGATCCGCCCACCTCGGCCTCCCAAAGTGCTGGGATTACAGGCGTGAGCCACTACACTCAGCCGTTAGCGTGGCTTTTGCAAGCATGCTCTGTAATTTGGCTGATGGGCCCTGAGTACTCTTGTGCTTCATATTTCCCTCATTAAATGAACTTTAGAAAGTTATAACTGGTACCTGATAGTAACTTTAACTTAACCAGAAAAGGAGATGCCATTAGAACCACAAGGAACCCATTGGTTGCAGTTACAGGAGGTGTTCATTCTGAGATGATGTTGCCCCTGGGGAGGTGCCTTAGCTGAGACTCAGTGGCGCACACCAGTAATGACCCAGGCAGAAAGAGCTGGGCTGCCAGGGTTGAGGTGGCTTCCTGACTGACTGGGAGTGCTGCTGGAGCCAGCCGGAGGCTGAGCGTCTGTGAGTTGTCTAGGCCACACACACTGTGATGCAGGGAGCCATGGAATCGGGAAGCTGATGGCTGCAAGGCACGTTCCCTGTCATAGATCAGCCACCACTGCGCATGTCCTTCTCGCCTCCCTCTTAACTCACTTCTACATTTAAGTCTTGCGAGAATGCATGTCACTGGTGAAACCTGAATCCTGGAGTCTTTCCAGCAGGTCGTTTTTGGCTCTCTGGCCTCTGTGGCATAGGAAGAGGGGGAAAGCTTTGAGCAGCTCCAGACAGCTGTGGTGCAGAACTGCTCCAGGACCAAGAGGAGGTGTGTGGATGCTGCGGTGGCTCAGTGTTCTAGGCAGGAACTGTGTGGAGGTTTGAAATGAAGCCCCACTGATTACTGCATGAGAAAAATTCAGGATGGTCATTCTGAACTAACATGGTGAGTTCATGTTAGTTGAACTAACAGGTCTGAGAGCTGCTGAAACAAAGTATTACAAAATGGGTAGCTTAAAATAACAGAAATTGGCTGGGTGCCATGGCTTATGCCTGTAATTCCAGCACTTTGGGAGGCCAAGGCAGGCAGATCACGAGATCAGGAGTTCGAGACCAGCCTGGCCAACATGGTGAAATCTTGTCTCTACTAAAAATACAAAAATTAGCCAGGTTCTTGTGGACTTCAACATCTTGATTATGGACTTCTAGTCTCCAGAAGTGTGACATAATACATTTCTGGGGTTTTTTGTTTGTTTGTTTTTTTGAGATGGAGTCTTGCTGTGTTACCCAGGCTGGAGTGCAATGGCACAATCTCGGCTCACTACAACCTCTGCTTCCCAGGTTCAAGCGATTCTTGTGCCTCAGCCTCCTGAGTGGCTGGGACTCTAGGCGGGTGCCACCATGCTGGGCTAATTTTTGTATTTTTAGTAGAGATGGGGTTTCACTATGTTGCCCAGACTGGTCTCAAACTCCTGACCTCAAGTGATCTGCCTACCTCGACCTCCCAAAGTGCTGGGATTACAGGCATGAGCTACCACACCCGGCCTCAAGTTTGCTTTTATGGCCAATTTTATAAAGTATAAAAGTATAGGCTAGGCACGGTGGCTCATGCCTGTAATCTGGTACTTTGGGAGGCTGAGGTGGGAGGACTCAAGGCCAGGAGTTTGAGACCAGCCTAGCCAACATGGTAAAACCTCATCTTTGCTAAAAATACAAAAACTAGCCAGGCATGATGGTGGGCGCCTGTAATCCCAGCTACTGGGGAGGCTGAGGCAGGAGAATTGCTTGAACCAGGGAGGTGGAGGTTGCGGTGAGTCGAGATCACGCCATTACACCCCAGCCTGGGTAACAAGAGCGAAACTCCGTCTCAAAAAAAAAAAAAAGTGTAACATACATGCAGAAAAATTGGTAAATTACAAAGACGTAGCTAATGAATTTTCATGAGTTGAGCTCCTCCCTTACTTTGAATTTATTTCCCTTCACTTATTGTTAACAAACAGTGGCTTGTCATTTACAGGCCTGTGTCCTTCCCAAGCTAGACCACTGAGGCCAGAAAGCTGTGTCTTATTTATTTTTGTATCTACTCCCTCCCCAGTTTCTAGCACAGTGCCTTTATATAGTAGCCCACAGGAAGTGCTTGCTGAATTAGAATTCAGAAGGTTGGATGGGAATTTCACAGTGAATCAGGGTCACCTTGAGCTTGTGTTGAATGGAAGTTCCATATAAGGCTAAGTGCTTTGCTCCAGAGTGGTAGCTTTTGGTCTTTCTGTGCATCTGGATTCAGATTCGCTGCCCTGTCAATATTTTTTTTTTCCCATGGACATTTTTGGGGAGGGTCCTCTGGAAAACATAGCCTGAGGCAGGGATTAAAGAACTGACACTTTGGGAGATGCAATCCCAGGGCAGCAAAGCAGCAAAGGCAAGTGGCAGAGGAGAGATCAAAGTGACCACCCAGCACATTCGCATGCTGGATGACACTTCACAGCGAGCTACAGAGAGACACCGTGGGTCGCTCAGCAAGCGAGCTTGCCTGGCACATGGTCTTTTTCAGAACATATGCAAGAAGAAAACACACCTCAGAGCCATCCACGGAGGGAAGAGTGGAGGGGGATTTATCTGCCCTGTTCCTTTTCATCTCCCATTTTCCACTGTGGCATTTTATGTAAGCCCAGAAGTGGAGGGACGGCCCGACCTGGATGAGGCATCACTGAGAGGGACAAGGAAGGAGGTGGTCGGGGGAATCTGAGGAGGCGCACGAGGCTTGTGTCCAGTACGGTCCACACCTTGCGCTACTCGGGTCTGCTCATGCCCTCCCATGAGATCAGCTGTCCTCCTTCAATATGAGAATCTTCATTTTCCTTGGAGAACAAAAACATCCTCATCCCTTCCCTGAGCAGGAAGGTACAGGTCCTATCAGTGACAGAAGCCATTTCCTAGTACTGGCCCATTGAGGTCACCAGGAAGAATAAAGCAAGAAGGTTGTGAAACAAGGTCGTCTGCTGCTGCCGTGGCTGGTCCTGATGCCGTCATTCTTACTCGTCATCTTCCTTCTGCACTACCCACTCTAGATCCTGTCCACTCTCCATCAGCACTTTGGCTGGTCTGTAATGTTTGCACTGAGGGGTCTGCGCGTGTTGTTGGTCTTGCCCATTATCAGCCAAGATACCAGGGCTGGGTGTGGTGGCTCACGCCTGTAATCCCAGCACTTTGGGAGGCCAAGATGGGCGGATCACCTGAGGTCCAGGGGTTCCAGACCAGCCTGGACAACATGGTGAAAGCCCATCTCTACTAAAAAGACAAAAATGGCCAGTGTGGTCACTCACACCTCTACTCCCAGCACTTTGGGAGGCCAAGGCGGGCAGATCACCTGAGGTCAGGAGTTCAAGACCAGCCTTGCCAACATGGTAAAACCCTGTCTCTACTAAAAATATAAAAAATTGGCCGGACATGGTGGCAGTGGCCTGTAATCACAGCTATTCAGGAAGCTGAGGCAGGAGAATCACTTGAACCCAGAAGGCAGAGGTTGCAGTGAGGTGAGATTGCGCCACTGCACTCCAGCCTAGGCAACAAGAGCGAAACTCCATCTGAAAAGAAAAAAAATTAGCTGGGCATGGTAGTGGGCGCCTATAATCCTAGCTACTCAGGAGGCTGAGACAGAAGAATCACTTGAACCCAGGAGGCAGAGGTTGCAGGAAGCTGAGATAGCATCGTTGCACTCCAGCCTGGGCAACGAGAGTGGAACTCGGTCTCAAAAAAAGAGAGAGAGATCCCAGGGAGTCCTCTGGGTTTTATTCCAGACATTCTCCTCCCATCCCCGAATGGACCACTCACCTAATTCCTCATGGCAGTAGGATCAGCGGCCCCTGGCGGTAGAGTCACTGCCCTCTTTGTGGCTCACTGGCATGAGGAGCCATAGGTGGCCAAGTGGTTGTGGGAGTGTCCAGGTCAGTGGGATCCTTGTTGTTTCACATTCCTCCCTTACCGCGGGACTAGATCCTCTAACCCAGCTGATCCCAAGGGTGTGAGGATGGGGAGCACACACCTGCCAAGGGCAACCACGTGTGATGGTGAGCAGGGTCACTCCTGGACCTGTCTGCTGTAGCTGCGGGGACATGGCACCAGATATCGGTTGTCAGCTTAAGGCTTCCTGGAGGACAGAGGCTCAAACCTGAGGGAAGTTTCTCCACCTGTGCCCCAGCTAAGCCAGGAAGCCATTCCATTGTTTCGTCCGGCTCGCTGCCCCGAGTGCAGCTGGGTTCATACGATTCCAGTGAATTTATGGCCAGGAGTCATGGGCGCAGCTCCTAGGCTGAAATGGGCCTCTTGGTATAAGGCTGTGTTGAATGGGAGTCTAGGCCAGCACACAAGGCATGCAGTAACTTTGGACTATGGTACTACTGGAGGCACTACAGGCAGGGAAGGCAACCCCATTACCAAAAAGTGCTTCTGCTTCACGAAGGATAAATTGTGTAGCCCTCCAAGGTGGAAGGGTCTGATATAGTTAGTGGCTGTCTGACTCTTCCCAAGGATGGGCCATATCAAGGAGGGCTTCGTGTGGTGTCTACTGCTGGTTGGTTGGGCACTTAGTGGAGCCACGAGATGAGCCTTGGTGCTGTGAAGGCAAAACAGGAAGAAAAGCAAGGGGAGGATGCAAAGTGACATGAGGCTTCAAGGCCTGGCCACCGCGTTGCAGCAAACTGCAAGGCTCAGAGAGGCCACTCATGTTCTCTGAGCTCATGGACTTCTCTGGAAGGTTTGCAAGGATACCTCGGAGAGACTGCAGCAGGGATAAATGGAGAGCATTTCTCTGCCTGGTTGCCATCCACTTCCATTTCCCATGGCTCATTGTTTAACTTGTGAGGCACTAACCCTTCCGTACTGTGGGTTGGAAAAATCCAGCTTCTTGGTGACCACTCAGAAAGCCAGATTCCACACTCTGAGATGCAGCACTTCTCCCAAGTCCAATAATGCAGGGGTGACTTGGTTTAAATGGAGGAGGAAGAGAGAGAACCGAGGTGGTGCACCATTCTGCGTCTGTGCACAAGGTTTGTGCACAGCTGTGTTAGTCACTACCATGGCCTAAAGAGTGATACATTAACTATAACAGGCTTCCAGGTTCTCATAGCTGGAATCCTTGACAGAGGTAAGAGTGTACTGGGATCACTGTGAATATTATTTTGTTGAGAATCGGTGTAGTTAACTTAGCAGGATATTGGTTGTGGTGAATTCTGATGTAGTTAAGTTGTACTGCGGATGTTTACTATTGTATTTATGTTTATTCTAAATACATCAGATATCAAAGTAATGTCTCAAAACATGTCTCCTTAAAAATGGCAGAAGATACATGATCATGTTTTGGTTTTTTTTTTGTTCGTTTGATGGAGTCTAGCTCTGTCGCCCAGGCTGGAGTACAGTGGTGGGATCTCGGCTCACTGCAACCTCCACCTCCTGGGTTCAGGCAATGCTCCTGCCTCAGCTTCCTGAGTAGCTGGGATTACAGACGTGCACCATCATGCCTGGCTAATTTTTGTATTTTCAGTAGAGACGGGGTTTCACCATGTTGGCCAGGCTGGTCTTGAACTCCTTGCCTCAAGTGATCTGCCCGCCTCAGTGCTGGGATTACAGGTGTGAGCCATCATGCCTGGCCACATCATCATGTATTTTGGAGATGAACTCTGGTAAAACTGAGAGGCGCTAGGACATGGCCGAGTAGTGAGGCCACTGAAGCTGCTCAGGGGTCCGTAAGACCAGATGGTTCTGGAATGTTACACATCTCCATAAGCTCTTGAGGGACAGGAGTTTCCACCGCAGCTTGCAGGCTGGGTCCAGTAGTGTACTGTGAGCAGGGCTTGCAATTTGCCTCCATCTGGACTATTGGACTTCCCTGGAAGGTTAACTTTCATGGAGAGGGTTACCTCAGCCAGGATTCACAATAGGAGAAACAAAATCATTTATTTACAACATGAGCAGGTGCACCACTCCCAAACAACAATCTGAATTTTAGGTGACATGGCTAAATTTTAGACCTTTTCAGGACTGAGTTTGAAGCCATTGAAAAATTTTAAAAGCTGAATAAAAAGGATAAAAATAATACCTTGGCTACAGGTGAAAAATGGATTGAACATAAAACATCTAAATGAAAGAGAAGAGCAAAGCTAAATTCTAAGACTAGCAAACATATTAGACCTTGATAATTTTAAGGGTCATTAGCCGCCACATTTATATATTTCACTATATATTTTCTTTCAAATAGTTAAAAAGACAAACTAAAAAGTTAAAGTAAGAGGCTGGGTGTAGTGGCTCACACCTGCAATTCTAGCACTTCGGAAGGTGAAGGTGGGAGAATAACTTGAGCTCAGGAGTTTGAGACCAGCCCGGGCAACACAGTGAGACCTTGTCTCTACAAAAAAAAAATTAGCTGGGCATGGTGGCACATGCCTATGGTCCCAGCTACTTAGGAGGCTGAGACAGGAGGATTGTTTGAGCACAGGAGTTCAAGGCTGCAGTGAGCTATGATT
Source organism: Aotus nancymaae (assembly GCF_030222135.1). Lineage (NCBI taxonomy): Eukaryota > Metazoa > Chordata > Mammalia > Primates > Aotidae > Aotus > Aotus nancymaae. The sequence continues at coordinate 5,592,414 of NW_026988491.1, forward strand.
GCACCATTGCACTCCAGCCTAGGCAACAGAGTGAGACCCTGTTTCAAAAAAAAATTAAGACCGGGCACAGTTGCTCATGCCTGTAATCCCAGCACTTTGGGAGTTCGAGGCGGGCAGATCACAAGGTCAAGAGATCGAGACCATCCTGGCCAACATGGTGAAACCTTGTCTCTACTAAAAATACAAAAATTAGCTGGGTGTGGTGGGTGTGTCTCTACTAAAAGTACAACAATCAGCTGGGTGCGAGCCTGTAGTCCCAGCTACTCAAGAGGCTGAGACAGAAGAATGACTTGAACCTGGGAGGCTGAGGTTGCAGTGAGCCGAGATCACACCACTGTACTCCAGCCTGGTGACAGAGACTCCATCTCAAAAATAAATAAATAATAATTGAAATAAAACCTTAGGCCGGGCGCGGTGGCTGAGGCCTATAATCCCAGCACTTTGGGACGCCGAGGCGGGTGGATCATAAGGTCAAGAGATCGAGACCATCCTGGTCAACATGGTGAAACCCCGTCTCTACCTAAAATACAAAAAAGAAATTAGCTGGGCATGGTGGCGCGTGCCTGTAATCCCATATACTCAAGAGGCTGAGGCAGGAGAATTGCCTGAACCCAGGAGGCAGAGGTTGCGGTGAGCCGAGATCGCGCCATTGCACTCCAGCCTGGGTAGCAAGAGTGAAACTCCATCTCAAAAATTAATAAATAAATAAAAAATAAAAATAAAACCTTAATAAAAAAAGTAATCCTAACTAGAATGAGTAAAGGATCAGTTTAGATTTGGATGCTGGGTCACTAGAAAAACTAATCTGCTGTATTTTTATTTTCTGAAGTGCTCATGTTACCTATTCATATCTATTTGCTCTTGTTTCATTTTTATCAACTTCTGTTTTCATCGAGCTTTTTTTTTTTTTTTGAGACAGGGTCTTACTCTGTCACCCAGGCTGGAGTGCAGTGACACAATCGAGGCTCACTGCAACCTCAGCATCCTAGGCTCAAACGATCTTCCCATCTCAGCCTCTCAAGTAGAGCTGGGACCACCCGAGTAGGCGTGCACCACCATGCCTGGCTAATTTTTGTGCTTTTTGTAAAGGCAGAGTTTCACCATGTTGCCCAGGCTGGTCTTGAACTCCTGGCCTCAAGTGATCTCCCACCTCAGCCTCCCAAAGTGCTGGGATTACAGGTGTGAGCCACCGCGCCCAGCCTGAAGTGATTCATCTTCTAAGCATTGACTTTGTTGGCTTTTTTATTAGCATTGGTTTTCAGGCTCATCTCAACTGGGAGGTCTTCTCTCCCTCCCTCCCTCAGCCTCACCCACTCTTCTTTGTCTAGTGATTTTTAAAATGTCTTTACTTAGTCCCCTGGAGAGTCCTGTCTAGAACCAGATCCTACGATGGGGGCTTGAGGCTTCTGCCCTTGAGTGACATTGGGAATATCTCCAATCCAATCCCTGACCCTGGAGGCAGATGAGGTCAGGTTCTGACTACAAGACTTTGTTATCAGCTGTGACCCTGCGAAGGTGATAGCAGCATTAAATGTTTAAAATTTTGAAATGACTTAGATTTACAGAAAAGTTAGAAAAATAGAGCAGATAGTTCCCACATACTTTTAGCTTAACTCCCCTTAGTGCTAACATCTTACCTCACCGAAGTACAATTCTCAAAACTAGGAAACTAACGTCATTATAATACTATTTTTTTAAATTTTGAGATGGAGTCTTGCTCTGTTGCCCAGGCTGGAGTGCAGTAGCTTGATCTCGGCTCACTGCAACCTCTACCTCCTGGGTTCAAGCGATTCTCCTGCCTCAGCCTCCTGAGTAGCTGGGATTACAGGCTTGCGCCACTGTGCCTGGCTAATTTTTGTATTTTTAGTAGAGATGGGGTTTCACCATTTTGGTCAGGCTTGTTTTGAACTCCTGACCTCATGATCTGCCTGGCCTCCCAAAGTGCTGGGATTACAGGCGTAAGTCACTGCCGCTGCCTTCCTTTTTTTTTTTTTTTTTTTTTTGACTCCAGAAATGCACTTACCCACCTGCCTGATTTTCTTGCTTCCTTTTTCTCTCATCTGTTCTCGTTCTGAGCACTCTGGCCAAAGGAACTTTCTTTCTCTTCTTCGAAAACTGAGAACTGCTCCTCGCCTCGTGGTCTTTGCCCTGCTACTCTCTCTGTCCAGAACACTGCCCATCCCCCTCTTATTTCTGAGCTAAGCCATAATGTCATTTTTGGTGAGTCACTATACTATTTAACACCTGAACGATTTCTAGCCAAAAATGTCCTTAAATCTGAAAGCGTCAGGCTTCCAACAGGTGTGCCCAGCTTCACCAGTTTTCTGAATTAGAGTGACTTCCCTTCAAGCAAAAGACACCAGCAGCTGAGAGTTGCACTTTCCTTCAGCTACATGTCATCTTCTCTAAGAAATGTGCCCAAAGCACAAGGGAATCGGAAAAGACAATCACTGTTCAAAAAAAGACAGATGTCTTACTGAGTGTCAAGTCATTTGACTTTAGAACTGATAGAAGAATAAAAAAATGACAGATGATGGGCAGCCAGGGAAAAGAAATGAGAATTAAAAGGCAGCAGAAAATTACCAGATGAGCTCCTGCCGCTGGCAGTGTTCAATGCTGGCCAATCACTCTTCGTCTTCTGATGCGTTACATGGGAAGAGATTTGTTATGTCACAGGGGTTCTGACCTTCCTTCAAGTGTCTAAGGGAGTGAGTTAGATCCAGTCGTGATAGTTGGATCGCCGTTTTCTGACATTGATTGTAATTGGAAATGGCATACACTTTAGTCATAGTCACCTACACTTCCCTTTATTTTTATACCATTAGCTCCATAATCTTGTCACTAGCAGAGGGGCCAGTCTCTTGTCATGAGGTAGCACTGTGTTTGCCCAGCCAAGGCCTTCAACTCACCCGTGTAGAGCCAGAGAATGGGGCATCCTTGCTTCATAGATCTCAAGATATAACAAAAGGACAGCATCAGGGGTGACACGGGTCCCAGGTCCCTCCCAGCAGGAGATACCTCTACATCTGCCCCCTTAGGCTCTGGGCCTCCAATTTCAGTTTTAGAGGCAGGATCCCAACCTGCTCCAACTCCATAGTTCTTTCTTTATTTATTTTTTATTTGAGACGGAGTCTTGCTCTGTCACCTGTGCTGGAGTGCAGTGGCACCATCTCAGCTCACTGCAACCTCCGCCTCTTTGGTTCAAGTGATTCTCCTGCCCCAGTCTCCCAAGTAGCCTGGACTACAGGCGAACACCACCATACCCAGCTGATTTTTTTATTTTTGTAACTGCCCAAGGGGTTTACCTTGCCCGCTGCCTAGACAGAGCAGATTCATCAAGACAGGGGAATTGCAATAGAGAAAAAGCAATTCACACAGAGCCTACTGTGCGGGAGACTGGAGTTTTATTATTACTCAAATCAGTCTTCCCAAGCATTTGGGGAGCAGAGCTTTTAATGATAACTTGGTGGGTGGGTGGGGAGCCGGGGAGCTGGGGAGCCAGCAGTGCTGATTGGTCAGGGATGAAATTATAGGGAGCTGAAACTGTCTTGTTGTACTGAGTTAGTTCCTAGGTGGGGGCCACAAGATCAGATGAGCCAGTTTATTGATCTGGGTGGTACCAGCTTATCCATCAAGTGCAAGGTTTGCAAAATATCTCAAACGCTGATCTTAGGAGCAGTCAGAATCTTGGGAGGCTGTGGACGGTGGATCACTTGAGGTTAGGAGCCAACATGGTGAAACCCTGTCTCTACTAAAAATGATATTGCCTTTGCAAAAGTAGGCAGGGTCAGAATCTTGTAGCCTCCAACCTCATGACTTCTAAACCACAATTTGTTTTTTCTTTTTCTTTTTTTTGAGACGGAGTTTCTCTCTTGTTGTCCAGGCTGGAGTGCAATGGCACCATCTTGGCTCACCGTAACCTCCGCCACCCAGGTTCAAGTGATTCTCCTGCCTCAGCCTCCCAAGTACCTGGAATTACAGCCATGTGCCACCATCCCCGGCTAATTTTGTATTTTTAGTAGAGATGGGGTTCCTCCATGTTCGTCAGGCTGGTCTCAAACTCCCGACCTCAGGTGATCTGCCTACCTTGGCCTCCCAAAGTGCTGGGATTACTGCGTGAGCTACTGCACCCGGCCTACCGTAATTTCTAACCCTGTGGCTAATGTTAATCTAGTCCCCAGGAAAGGAGGAGGTCTGCTTTGGGAAAGGGCTGTTAGCATCTTTGTTTAAACTATAAACTACAAACTAAGTTTCTCTGAAAGTTAGTTCAGCCTATGCCCAGAAATAAACAAAGACAGCTCGGAGGTTAGAAGCAAGATGGAGTCGGTTAAGTTAGACCTCTTTCACTGTCTCAGTCATAATTTTGCAAAGGTTTCATTTTTACTAGACACTGGGTTTCATCATGTTGGCTCCTGAGTTCAAGTAATCCACCCTCCTTGGCCTCCCAAAATGCTGGGATTACAGGTGTGAGCCACCGCTCCCGACTCCAACTCCATGGTTCTAAGACGTAATGGAAAGAGTTTAGCACAGAGTCCGAGGGCTGATCTGCCTTGAGAGACCCTGGGCAGTCACTCTGCCATTTCCTGGTGTCTGCAAGGGCTTAGACCACACCAGGCACTCCCTGCACACGTGGCACCGATACAGCCCCCCCATCCCTCTGCCACTGTACTCACAGAAAGCCGTCGTGGCCTGAGAGCCCCCCTCAATCAAGCCATGACCAGACAATTCCAGTAGGCTTCATCTCCCAACTTTGACTCCAGGGCCTCTCCCAGCTCTGAGGGTCTGAGATTCTGAGGATTTGCCTGGAGGGTTTCTTCAGTCTGGAGCCATAGAGACTAGGAGCCTCACCCCATTCCTTCTCTTACCTCCTACAGAAATCAGGGTGAAATGGCCCACACCTGCCGTAGAACCATCAACCTGTCTGCAGCGCACATTGACGTGGAGGACTCTTGTGGTATCTTGCTGACCAGTGGGGGCAGGAGCTACCACCTCAAGGCCAGCTCAGAGGTGGACCGGCAGCAGTGGATCACCGCTCTGGAGCTGGCCAAGGCCAAGGCTGTCCGCATGATGAACACTCATTCAGGTAGTGAGCGCTCGGCACAGCGGGTGTGTACATGGTGGTTTCATGGGTCTGGAGGAAGCGGGAATTGCAAGCGGCTCGGGCCCAATGGTGGCCAGGAGACCCAGGCCAGCCTGGATCAATCTGGAAGGTCAAGGTGTGTGCGTGTTTTGTGCGTCGTCAGCGATGAGATGCTCAGCCATTCTGTCTGGCCAGCAGTTCTTGGCATGGAAATGTTTGTGGCAGGCAGGAACCGTGTGTGCCTTTCTTAGGGCTAGTCATGACTTCAGCAGACCCTTCAGATGCTGCAGGTCCAGAAGCAGCAGTCAGCATGGGAGTCCAGGATGGTGTATCCATCTGTGCCTCAAGCCAGCCTTTCCCCCGGTCCCCCACCCTGGAGGGCAAAACCATTTAGCCAGAGCTTCTGCCTTTGCCTAGTGGGGAGGCCAGCTCAGATGTCCTGTGAGAGACATTTTATTTCTTACTTTAATACATTTATTTTTTTTTTTTAGAGTCTCACTCTGTCGCCCAGGATGGAGTGCAATGGCGTGAATCATAGAATCATAGAATTATGTGTGCCAATAGAGAAAGTTTTACTTTTTCCATTCCAAATTTTCCTTTTCTTTATTTTTCTTGCCTAATTGTTCTGTCTAGAACTTCCAGTACAATGTTGAATAGCTTTGGGGAACTGGGCGTGCTTGACTTGTTCTTGATCTTAGAGAGGAATTTTTCATTCTTTCATCATCAAGTCTGATGTTAGCTGTGGGTTTTTCATAAATGCCCTTTATCATGTTGACAAAGTTGCCTTCTATTCCTAGCTTGCTGAGTGGGTTCATCATGAAAGGGTATTGGATATTTCTCAGATCTTTTTTTCTGTACCATTGAGATGGCCACGTGTGGCTTTTTTCACCTTCAATCAAATTGGTGTAGTTTACTGATTTTCTTTTTTTGAGATGAAGTTTTGCTCTTGTTGTCCAGGCTGGAGTGCAATGGCACAATCTCGGCTCACCGCAACTTCCACCTCCCAAGCTCAAGTGATTCTCCTGCCTCAGCCTCCCAAATAGCTGGGATTACAGGCATGTGCCACCACACCTGGCTAATTTTGTATTTTTAGTAGAGATGGGGTTTCACCATGTTGGTCAGGCTGGTCACCTCAGGTGATCTGCCCGCCTCAGCCTCCCAAAGTGCTGGGATTACAGGCGTGAGCCACCGTGCCCGGCCTATTGTTTTTTTTGTTGTTGTTGAATCACCCTTCCACTCCTGGGGTAAATCCCACTTGGTCATGGTGTATAATCCTTTAAATATGCTAATGGATTTTGTTTGCCAGTATTTTGTTGAGAAATTTTGCAGCTATATTCATAAATGGTTTATAGTTTTCTCTTATGATGTCTTTGTGTGGCTTCATAGAATAAGTTATTAAGTGTTTCATACTGTTCAATGGTTTGGAAAGTTTAAGAAAAATTGGTATAATTTTTTTGGGATGGTGGGGACAGGGTCTCACTCCATTGCCCAGGCTGAAGTGCAGTGGTGCAATCATGGCTCACTGCAGCTTCAACCTCTGCGGCTCAAGCAATCCTCCCACCTCAGCCTCCATGTAACTGGGACTACAGGCATGTGCTTTCATGTTTGGCTAGTTTTTATTTTTCAATTTTTTTGTAGAGACAGGGTCTCACTATGTTGTCCAGGTTAGTCTCAAACTCCTGGGCTCAGTGATCCTCCCTCCTCAGGCTCCCAAGTGCTGGAATTATAGATGTGACCCACTAGGCCCGGCCTTGCAAGGTCTTTATTATTTATTATTTTTTATTTTTTAAAGACAGGGTTTCACCATATTGGTCAGGCTGGTCTCAAACTTCTGACCTCAAGTGATCCTCCCGCCTCAGCCTCCCAAAGTGCTGGGATTACAGGTGTGAGCCACTGCGCCCGGCAGGTTCTTTAAATGTTTGGTAGAATTCATCCAATGAAGTCATCTGGTCTTGGACTTTTCTTAGTTGCAAGATCTTTGATTACAGATTCAATGACCTCTTCATTGTAGGTCTGTTAAGATATTTTATTTCTTCTTTAGTCAGTTTTTGTAATTTGGATGTTTCTAAGAGTTTGTCCATTTGCATCCAGGTTATCTAATTTGTTGGCATAAAGTGTTCATAATAATCCTTTTCCTCCTGTCTTTTTTTTTTTTTTTGAGACAGGGTCTCACCATGTTGGTCAGGCTGGTCTCGAACTCCTGATCTCAGGTGATCCGCCTGCCTCAGCCTCCCAAAGTGCTGGGATTACAGGCGTGAGCCACTGTGTCCAGCCTCATCCTGTTCTTATAACCCTTTTCATTTCTGTAAGATCATTAGTAATGTTCCCACTTTCATTTCTGATTTCAGTGATTTGAGCCTTCTCTTGTTTTCTTAGTCTAGCTGAAGGCTTGCCAATTATGTCGATCTCTTCAAAGAACCAACTTTGGCTTTCATTCATTCTACTGATTTTTTTATTCTCTTTTTCATTTACTCCAACTCTAATCTTTTTTTTTTTTGAGACAGAGTCTATTAGTATTATTACTTTCCTATTGTTACTAATTCTTGATTTTAGCAAGAATTTATGAGTGTACTTTTATTTATTTATTTATTTATTTTGAGACAGAGTCTCACTCTGTCTCCCAGACTGGAGCGCAGTGGCACGATCTTGGCTGAGTGCAACCTCCACCTCCTCAGCCTCCCAGAGTTCCTGGATTACAGGCGTGAGCCACTGCACCCAGCCGAATGTACTATTATTTTAAATCAAAACCTATTCTTTTTTTTTTTTTTTTTTGAGATGGAGTTTCGCTCTTGTTACCCAGGCTGGAGTGCAATGGCGCGATCTCGGCTCACCGCAACCTCCGCCTCCTGGGTTCAGGCAATTCTCCTGCCTCAGCCTCCTGAGTAGCTGGGACTACAGGCACGCGCCACCATGCCCAGCTAATTTTTTTTGTATTTTTAGTAGAGACAGAGTTTCACCATGTTGACCAGGATGGTCTCGATCTCTTGACCTCGTGATCCACCCGCCTCGGCCTCCCAAAGTGCTGGGATTACAGGTGTGAGCCACCGCGCCCAGCCCCAAAACCTATTCTTAAACTAAGAATGCTTTTTTGTTCTTAAAGTACTGGGACATTTCTGTAAGTTCTGAGTCTTTAGTTGGTTAACATCAGTAGCTCATTCTCTCAACCATAAGCATGTGGCCAGGAATGCCTAATCTCCTGGGAATGTAACCCAGCAGGTTTGGCTTTATCTGGACTTTTTTCAAGATGGAGTCACTCTGGTTAGGATGCCTTGACACTGTCACCACTGGAACAAATGAACTTGTGACATTTAGCTGGATAAAGGAAGACCAGGCAGAGCCTGCTTGAATTGAAAATTTGAAGAGTCAGGGTTTACAAATGAGGCCACAGACTTGTTTCTTTTTTTTTTTGTTTTTTGTTTTTGAGACAGAGTCTCGCTCTGTCACCCAGACTGGAGTGCAGTGGTGCAATCTTGGCTCACTGCAACCTCTGCCTCCTGGATTCAAGCAATTCTCCTGCCTCAGCCCCCCAAGTAGCTGAGATTACAGGCATGCACCACAATCCCTGGCTAATTTTTGTATTTTTAGTAGAGATGAGGTTTCCCCACATTGGCCAGGCTGGTCTTGAACTCCTGATCTCAAATGATCCACCCACTTCAGCCTTCCAAAGTGCTGAGATTACAGGCGTGAGCCACGGCATCCGGCCACAGACTCATTTCTGTGGCACAAGCAGAACCGGCGTGGAAGTATTGAGACTGATTTCTGCTTGGTTGAGGAACAAAACAGAGTGCACTATGGGGGAGGGAGAGGTAAGGAACAAAGTGAAAGGTCCCAGCCAGAGGGCTGGGGCTGAGGCAGGGCCTAAGGTCCTGCCAGGGCTTGAGTGCTGTCATTCTGGGCTATGTTTGCCTTTCTTTAACTGTTCCCTTTCCAAATTTGGTAGAATATTCTGTGGTAGTGTGGACAGAACAGTAGGTCCAGGGCAGGTCTGATGCTAGATAAGTCACTGAATCTCATGATGCTTCAGTCTCCTTGTCTATGGAATGAACAATTGACCAGGCTTCTCCCCAAGCCCAGCTCTGGGGCCTTGGTCAAGTCAGTGAGTTTCTGCGCTCCAGTTCCCTGTCTTCAGCATTCTTGCTTAGTTGCTGGGAGGATTACAGGATGGTAAATGGGAAGTGTGTTGCACAGTGGATGCAACCAACTCCGTTCATGCAGCATTGCTGGTGGGTCAGGTGTCCCACGTAAACAAAAAATAAAATTCTAATGCCCCCCAACCATCTGAATGGACTTCCTCCTAAGCCAGGGCACTCTAAAATTTAACCTGAAAGACTGGTTCAGGCCATGATGGGAAGTGGGAGTCGGACATGCCTCATAATACCTCTCTGCTGTTAACATTGACACAGACCTTAAGTCCGATAGGAAACTTAGACAGTCTATGCTCTCTGAAGCCTGCTACCTGGAGGCTTCATCTGCATGATAAGACTGTGATCTCCACCACCTCTTGTCACAACCCACATATGTGATAACTCTTTTTTGGGGTTTTTTTGCTTTTTTGAGATGGAGTCTCTCTCTGTAGCCCAGGCTGGAGTGCAGTAGCACAATCTCAACTCACTGCAACCTTTGCCTCCCAGGTTCAAGCAATTCTCCCACCTCAGCCTTTTGAGTAGCTGAGATTACACGCATGTGCCACCATACCCAGCTAATTTTTGTATTTTTAGTAGAGTCGGGTTTCACCATGTTGGCCAGGCTGGTCTCCAACTCCTGACTGTTAAAACATGCACTCTAAATGAAGAGACCCCCCCCACAACAGGCTTTGTGTGAGCAACATGGCTGTTTATTCACCCGGGTGTGCGCGGGTGGGCTGAGTCTGAAAAGGGAGTCAGTGGAGGGCGGTGGGATAGGAGTTGGTTTCATAGGTTTGGGGTGGGCAGTGGAAAGTTACAGAAGTTACAGTTTAGGGCAGTTTTTTGAAAGCTGGGAGGGGGTTGTAGGGTCTGGAGTCATGAGGTTGACCAAGGTTAGTTACACAGTCCAATGGCCTCATCAATTGGGGCGAGAATAAGGAACAATAGAGAATGTCTTAAAGTTAAGTAGGCACAGGGGTTGATCATTTCTTCCTGTTTTCACGGTCTTTCAGTTACTTCAGATTTTCCGGGAACTCATCGGGAGTGTCCATGTAGGTCACAGAGGTTAACATGGCATCCATGGGGCTGTCAGTCGGCCTAAAACACCTTACACTGACCTCAGCTTTGGGAGACTCGTCTCAGCCTCCCAAAGTGCTGGGATAACAGGCATGAGCCACTGTACCCGGCCTCTATTGGTAACTCTTTCAGTGAATTGCCAATCAGAAAAAATTTAAATCAGCCGGGCGTGGTGACTCACACCTGTAATCCTAGCATTTTGGGAGGCCAAGGTGAGTGGATCACCTGAGGTCAGGAGTTCAAGACCAGCCTGGCCATCATGGTGAAACCCCGTCTCTAAAAAAAAAAAAAAAATTTAAATCTACCTATAACCTGGAAGCCCCGACCCCTTCAAGTTGTCCTGCCTTTCTGGATCAAAGCAATGCAGTTCTTGAATGTATTTGATTGAAATTTCATGTCTCCCTACAGTATATAAAACCAAGCTGCACCTGGACCACCTTGGGCACACATTCTCAGGATCTCCTGAGGGCTGTGCTGGAGCCATGGGCACTCATATTTGGCTCAGAATGTATCTCTTCAAATATTTTAGAGTTTGACTCTTCGTTAACACTCAGCACTCATAAGTCATCCCGCCCACAGTGGGTGGCAGGAGATGGGCAGAATCACCTGTAGGAGATCAGGTGCCCAGGGCATTTGAGAGGTGAAAGGATAAAACTGCTTTCACTGTCTCCAGGCGACTTATGTCCAGTACCATGTGTTTCCCCCAAATGAGGCGCAGCGGCCCCCCCAAGGGGTTCACCTCTGGAAAGACATTCACCTTCTGCTCTGGGCAAAGACCTGCTGCTTGTGGCTGTAGGAGGGACAGCCATGGTCATCCTGGGGGAGGTGTGCTCACACTTCCCAAGAGTGCCTGTGTCAGTCACCAAGGAGTCTGCAAGCTGGGATGGTGGCCCTTCCCTGCTAGCCCTTCCCCAGCTGTGGGCCTTCCCCGGAGCCCAGGACCAGGTGTTGGAACAGAGCGCTGTTCAGCAGCACCCAGCTACCTCTGCTCACTGCAGTAGTGATTCTCGGCCTATGCACTTGAAATTTGACCTTTTGGGGTTTTCCAGTTTTATATTTGTGGCTTGAACTTGCCAGTTGCCTCAAATGAACTGAAGAAAGGCATACTTATTTCCAGGCCACTTTTTTTTCTTTTTTTTTGAGACAGAGTCTCACTCTGTCACCTAGGCTGGAGTGCATTGGTGTGATCTTGGCTCACTGCAACCTCCGCCTCCTGGGTTCGAGTGATTCTCCTGCCTCAGCTTCCTGAGTAGCTTCCGAGTAGTACACGCGCCTGCCACCACACCTGGCTAAGTTTTGTATTTTTGGTAGAGATAGGGTTTCCCCATATTTGCCAGGCTGGTCTCCAACTCCTGACCTCAAGTGATCCACCCACCTCGGTTTCCCAGAGTGCTGGGATTACAGGATTACTGCCTCCAACCTAGGCCACAGTATAATTTTTATCATATAAAAATAATCCCTGGCCAGGTGAGGTGGCTCACACCTGTACTATGACCTGTACTTTCGTTCAGTCCAGAAAGGCGGGACAGGAGTGTGGGTAGGTGGGAGGGATGGGTGAGGTTTCCAGGTCATAAGTGGATTCAAAGATTTTCCCAGTGGTAGTTGATTGAAAGAGCTTATCTAAAGACCTGGAATCCGTACAAGGGAGTGTCTGGATTAAGATAAGAGATCCTGGAGACCAGGGTTCTTATTATGCAGATACAGCCTCCAGGTAGCAGGCCTCAGAGAGAATAGATTATAAACGGTTCTCACCAGACTTAAAAGGTGCCACATTCTTTGTTCTCTCCTGGATCACAGAAAAGACCTGGAAAAGGAAAGAAATTCTTTAGAGAACGTAGATCTTCCCAAGAGACAGATTTGCAGGGCCATTTCAAAATATGTCAAAGAAATGTACTTTAGGGTAAAATACTTTGATCTCTTTCAGGGCCTGCTATTTGTCCTGTGATAATATACTAGAGTTGGGCTGGAACTTGGTGTCATTGCTACAAAAAGGTGTTTTTTTTTTTTTTAATTTAATTTAATTTAATTTTTTTAAAGATGGGGTTTCACCATATTGGTCAGGCTGGTCTCGAACTCCTGACCTCAGGTGATTCACCTGCCTCAGCCTCCCAAAGTGCTGGGATTACAGGCATGAGCCACCGTGCCCTGCTACAAAAAGTTTTAAAATCTCTGCTTTAATGTTTAATTTACTGTTTAATTCAGGTCAACTGTGCCTGATCCAAAGGGAGGAGGGTACAATGAGGCATGTTCAACCTCCACTTTTCATCATGGCCCTAGCAAGTTTGTGTTCGTTTTTTGAGACGGAGTTTTGCTCTTGTTGCCCAGGCTAGAGTGCAATGAATGGCACCATCTCAGCTCAGCACAACCTCTGCCTCCCAGGTTCAAGTTATTCTCCTGCCTCAGCCCCTCAAGTAGCTGGGATTACAGGCATGCACCACCACACCTGGCTAATTTTGTATTTTCAGTAGAGATGGGGTTTCACCATGTTGGTCAGGCTGGTCTCTAACTCCCTACCTCAGGTGATCCACCCACCTCGGACTCCCAAAGTGCTGAGATTATAGGCGTGAGCCACTGTGCATTTTTAAAATTAACTTTGGAATGCCCTTGACTGAAAGGAGGAGCCCATGTACATGATTGGGGGCGGCTAGAATTTTGTTTTCAGTTTATAACCCTATATGAACTTAAACTTCAGGAGTAGGGCGTGGCAGCTCCCACAGAGGTGAGAACCAAGACCCCTGCGGTTGGAAGGGAGACTTGCATATGGATTAGCACAGTGTAAGGTAGGAGGCCCTCAGTGTCTTGGGGTGGTGTAGGTCGGGGGTGGGTGTGGGTTGTTACTGGTGGAAAGTGAGATCTGAGAAGCTTCAGAATATCAAGATGGAGGCAAGGAGGGCAGGAAAGAAGACTCTCCAGGCAGTGGGAGTGGTTGGAGCAAAAGGGTAGATGTGTTTAGGGACCATGGGGGTTCTCTGTGGCCTGGGCATCATGGGCAACCACACTGCAGCATCCCCCAGCCTGGGAGTCACCAGGGGAGGTTCAAGTTAACTTGATGGAGTCAGTTCCATGCTTCTTCCCTTGAACCTGAGGGCATTGGCCTGGGCAGGATCTGGGACTAGGGCCTCCATCTGGCCAGGAAGGAGGTGGATGGGAGGGCTGGACAGTCTCAGTGGCCAGAGTGTAGAAGTCACCTGTCCACCCCAGGAAGCCAAACTATCTTTGCTCAGCAGCCCTCACAGAGCAGAACGATGTGGTTTCCTCAAGGATTTTGCATCTGATGGTTTGAACACTGGTTATTTGGCTCCCTTTGAAAAGGGGTTTGGATAACAGTTGCTATTGGACTTATCCCCAGGAGAAGGGCATATTTGCCTGCAGTCAGCCCTTCGGGGGAAATAAAAACTTTTCCCACATATTTCAAGTTCTCATAAGTGTTAAAACGCATGCTCTGAATGAAGAGACCCCCCCCCCAAACAGGCTTTGTGTGAGCAACATGGCTATTTACTCACCCAGGTGCAGGCAGGCTGAGTCCGAAAAGGGAGTCAGCAAAGGACAGTGGGATAAGAGTTGGTTTTATAGGTTTGCAGTAAGCAGTGGAAAGTTTCAGAAGTTATGGTTTAGGGCGGTTTTTTGCAAGATGAGAGGGGGTTGTAGGTTTGCAAGCTGGGAGGGGGTCGTAGGATCTAGAGTCACGAGGTTGACCAAGGTTGGTTACATAGTCCAATGGCCTTATCAAATGGGGTGGGAATAAGAAGCAATAGAGAATGTCTCAAAGTTAAGTAGATGCTGCAGGGGGTCGATCATTTCTTCCTCTTTTCACGGTCTTCCAGTTACTTCAGATTTTCTAGGAACTCATCTAGAGTGTCCGTGCAGGTCACGAGGTCAGGAGTTCGAGACCAGCCTGACCAACATGGTGAAACCCCCTCTCTTCTAAAAATACAAAAGTCAGCCGAGTGTGGTGGTACTTGCCTGTAATCCCAGCTACTCGGGAGGCTGAGGCAGGAGAATCACTTGAACTAGTGAAGCGGAGAGGTTGCAGTGAGTTGAGATCATGCCACTGCACTCCAGCAGGAAGTTTTTTGAGACACTGTCTCAAAAAACAAAAAACAAACAACAAAAAACTCCCCATCCTTGACCCCCTGCTTTCTTCCTATATACCCAGCCTTCCTGCGGGGCAGCCTCCCCTCTTTCTTGATAGAACCCTATCTTCCTGACCTCTTGGCTTTCAGCACATGCATCTCCAACACCCTAGCCAAGATCAGCTCACTTGTTTCCTCTCGTGGGCCTCTTCTCGGCTGCTGGGGGACAACATCTGGCTGTGTAGGCTGTGGCCACTAAACACTTATGCTTTACACCCGCTGGGCATGCCAGACCCAGAGGGTGCTTAGAGCAGAGAGGGTGCGGAACTCTGGGCAGCTGATGGCTGGGACCTCAGATGATGTCCTGGGCCATAGATCAGGGGTCTTCCCTGCTGGGCTGGAGATGGACAGGGCTCCATATCAGCAGAGAGACCAGAGCTCACCACAGGACCAAGCAGCCTTTCAAGACAGTCCTGATTCTCAGATTCTTACTTCCTTTCTTATACTGTATTAGAAAAATTCATACGAGGAAGGGCATGGAGGTTTCTGCCGTTCTGATCAGGCAACCCAGGACTGTGTGATCGGCTCTTGAAGCAGCTTCTGAAGTATAGGCCTTCTTTGACTTCAGGAAGCTTTGTCTCATTTCCAGCTGCCATCTGGTGGCTGGATTGAGGCCCTTCTGAGTGCATGTTGAGTCAGCCAGGGCTGGCTTGCTCATCTGTCTTTTTAAAGTCCCTGCAGGGTCATCAGAATGTGAGACCTCTGGGGAGAAGAGTCCAACCAGGAAAAGGAACTTTTACTTAGGCATCCCCCACCCTCCACGAGGCAAACCTGGCCCAGGGGCTGGTCAACTGTGTCACTCCTCAGCGTTCCCCTCCGCAGACCACTCAGTCTTCTAAATCCCGGTGTCTTGGTGCCTCTGCTAGGATTGCGCCCTACCCATCTCAGCCCTCAGGTCCCCCAGGGCCCTTGGCCATGGAGCTTGTCCTCAACCCCTGGGCCTTTTTCCCTGGTCGGCATGCCCTCGCGTCTTCAGCCATGCCTTAACGTGGAGTGCCAGTCCCCACGCAGCCTGACCTCACTAGGCCCCATCCACCTCTGCCCCACGTGGCCACCTCCAGACCCTGTGGGCTCTGGCTCACTAATCTTAAAGTCAGAAGCCCTTTTCTGGCCACCACAGCAGTTACCCTGCCAGTGCCCTTCCAGATCTGACTCCTCCAGGAGGTGGCTGCCTTTTTCTCTTCCTTTCTCACTTGGCCTCGCCCTGTGGTTCACTCCTGCTGGGGTGAGTTCTTTCTCTCTCTCCTTGTTGTCTGGCTTCCTTCATTCCTGTTTGTCCTCTGTCTAACCATGGGCCAGTCCAGGCACTAGACAGGTTCGGCCTGAATCTGGACTGTGTCACTTATAAGCTAAGTCCCTGTGCCTCTGTCTCCTTACCCATAAAGTGGATGTAGTGATAAAGACCTCTTAGGATTGTCAAGAGGGATAAATCAAATCATGTTACAAACTGCCCAGCAGTCACCGGAGTGTGGTGGCTACTCGGCTGACAGCAGTGACGTCGATGGTCTTTTGGTGATCACCTGTCAGTTCTGCACCTTCTACCTTCAGGCAGGGGTGATAGGGCCCTTCTCTGAGCACGCGTACACGTGCCATGCAGCCACGATCTGTGGTGACCCCTCCCAGCCATGCAGACCACACTCCTCAAACCCAGGGTATCCTTGATCAGTACCTGTCCCCTTTCGTGTGGGTCCCCTGCCACCTTTCTCCCATCCCCCAGTGGCTCTAGAAGTCCTTGCTACTCTGTGAATTGTCACTGCTACCTCCTGGCTCACCGCAAAAGATCTTGCTTCGTCATTCATAGAACAAAACCGGATCCACAGCCTGAGCCCCTCAGCTCCCTACCATCACACGCTCTTCCATCCCCTGCCATGTGAATCCCTAATGATTCCAATAGAGACATTTTTCTCCTTTGAAGCAGTACCCAACTTCAAAGAGTGATTTTCTACCTCTTGCTGGGGGACTTGGTTTTATCAGTTTCCTCCCCTCCCCTCCCCTCCCCTCCTTCTCTTTCCTGTCTTGCTCTGTCGCCCAGGCTGGAGTGCAGTGGCATGATCTCAGCTCACTGCAACCTCTGCCTCCCAGGTTCAAGCGAATCTCCTGCTTCTGCCTCCCAAGTAGCTGGGTATACAGGCGTGTGCCACCATGTCTGGCTAATTTTTTTATTTTTAGTAGAGACAGGGTTCCACCATGTTGGCCAGGCTGGCCTCAAACTCCTGACCCCAGGTGATCCACCCGCCTTGGCCTCCCAAAGTGCTGGGTTTACAGGTGTGAGCCACCGTGCCTGGCCTTATCGCTCTCTCCTGGCCTCTTCCTACTGCATATGACCCACCACTCGCTACTTTGAAATTGTCCTAGCCAAAATCTCAGGACACCTTCCAGACCTGGCAGTTGACCAAGAAGTGAATCTGGGTGTCACCCTGAGTCCTACCCTCCCTCACGCCTCCCTGCAGCTTGTCAGCAGGTCCCGTCAGCGCCAGACCTGAGCACTTTCACATCTGCCCGCTGCCCTCCATCTGCCTGGCTTCCAACCCAGTTTCACTACCTGGCCTCCCAGATTCTAGACTCCAACAACAGCAAGAAGGAGTCTTTTTAAAATGCAGCTCTGCTCGGTTCCAGTTCCACATAGGATGCAGTGAAAAGGTTTCACTCTGCAGCTAGAAAACATGTACAGAGCTGGGCATCATGGCTCATGCCTGTAATCCCAGCACTTTGGAAGTTCGAGGTGGGCGGATCACTTGAGGCCAGGAGTTTGAGACCAGCCTGGCCAACATGGTGAAACTTTGTCTCTACTAAAAATACAAAAATTAGCTAGATGTGGTGTCCCACACCTGTAATCCCAGCACTTTGGGAGGTTGAGGCGGGTGGATCATGAGGTCAGGAGATCAAGACCAACCTGGCCAACATGGTGAAACTCTGTCTCTTAAAAAAAAAAATTTAAAATTAAATTAAAAATGTGGACAGAATGCACAGAGCAGCTATTTGAGCACCCTGAAAATTAAGCAGCCCCAAGTAGGTTGGAGAAAACCAGATTCTGAGGTAACACCAAACAGGTGGTGAGTTTACAATTTTTTCCCTCCAGTATCTTCTGGAGTGGACTTGGGGGAGACCCAGAAGTGAGCAGACAGAGAAAACACCTGGAGAAGCCCTCTAGTTCAGGCTCAAGGAGGAAGGGGTCTCCTGGCAATGATAGCAGTGGCGACAAGGGGCCTGCAGATGCCAAAAACTCAGAGGAATCCATCCATGCCGGTAGGAAGAGCTCTGGTCCCCAGAGGTGAGGGAACCCCTGTTGCACTTGTCTCTCACTCTTCCTACTCCTTAGCCGACAATACAGGTGCAGTGGTGGGAAGTGGACAGCCAGAGGACTGAAACAGAGAGCCCAAGGGAGCCAGAAAAAAACAGATCACAGAGAGAGGACCTTGGGAGAGTGACCCCATTATGTCGTTTTCATGAATTCCTGGCTTCATGTCCATGCTGCACATGGATGGATCTGATCCTAAACAACATACAAAAGATTTTGAGAACTGAACTTAAAGCTACGTGAATACCCACGTCCCTGTGGCATTGGCTGGCACACACACAGATCCAGATCGTACTGCAAAGGGCCAGGAGTGGTGTAACCTGGCACTTTGGGAGGTTAAGGTGGGTGGATCACTTGAGGACAGGAGTTCGAGACCAGCCTGACCAACATGGTGAAACCTCATCTCTACTAAAAATACAGAGAAATTAGCCAGGCATGGTGGTGCACACCTGTAATCCCAGCTACTCCGGAGGCTTAGACGGGAGAATCACTTGAACCTGGGAGGCAGAGCTTGCAGTGAGCCAAGATCGCACCACTGCACTCCAGTCAGGGTGATAGAGCAAGACTCTGTCTCAAAAACAAAAACAAATAGTACTGCAAAGGCTTTGAAAATGGAACTAACAGTGAAACCACCACCCAGAGAAGGCTGGTCACTATGTGTGGCCTTAACCCAACTCAGCTGATAGACTGCTAAAATGAAAATATGAAATCGCCAACATCAGGAATGAAATAAACAATAGCACAAACAAACATAAAAGGATACTGTAAAAAATCATAAACAAACATAAAAAGGACAAACAAAGATAAAAGGATAATACTACAAAAACATAAACATAAAAAGCACAAACAAAGGATAATTACAAAAACATAAACAAACATAGAAAGCACAAACAAACATAAAAGGATAATAACTACAAGAACATAAAATAGATAAATACTACATAAAATGCTACAGACAACTCTGCTGACAAATCTGACAACTTGGATGAAATGAACCAGTTCCTCAAAAGTCAAATTCTAAAACCCAAGATCAAATCCATAACCTGAATAATCCTATAAATAAAACTATTAAATAAATTAGTTTAAAAGACTTCAAAAAAAAAGTCTTGAGGCCTACACGATTTCACAAGTAAATTTTATCACATATTTGAAAAAAGAATAACACTATTTCCACAAAATCTCTTCCAGAAAACAGAAAAGGAGTAATTTTTTTCTTTTTCTTTTTTTTTGAGATAGAGTCTCACTCTGTCACCCAGGCTGGAGTATAGTGGCAAGATCTTGGCTCACTGCAACCTCCACTTCCTGGGTTCAAGCAATCTCCTGCCTTAGCCTCCCAGATAGCTGGGATTATAGGCATCTGCTACCATGCCCAACTATTTTTTTTTTTTTTTCATATTTTTAGTAGAGACAGGGTTTCACCATGTTGGCCAGGCTAGCCTCAAACTCCTGACCTCAGGTGATCCTCTTGCCTTGGGCTCCCAAAGTGCTGGGATTACAGGCCTGAGCCACCACGCCCAGCCTAGAAGTGAGTAATCTCTAGCTGATTTATGAGGACAGCATACCCTGATACCAAACTGAACAAAGATAGTACAAGAAAAGAAAACTTCAGACTAATATTTCTCATGAGCATAGATGAAAACGTCTTCAACAAAGTGTTAACAATTTGAACCCAGCAGTACAATAGAATAATACACCATGATCAAGTGGATTTCATGCTAGGAGTGCAAGGTAGGTTCCATATTTGAAAATCAGTAAATGGGGCTGGGCACAGTGGCTCACACCTGTAATCCCAGCACTTTGAGAGGCCAAGACAGGCAGATCACTTGAGGTCAGGAGTTCAAGAGCAGCCTGGCCAACATGGTAAAACCCTGTCTCTACTAAAAATACAAAAAAGTTAGCTGGGCGTGGTGGCGCATGCCTGTAGTCCCAGCTACTCGGGAGGCTGAGACAGGAGAATTGCTTGAATGTGGGAGGCAGAGGTTGCAGTGAGCCGAGACTTTGCCACTGCACTCCAGCCTGGTGCCTGGCAACAGAGCAAGACTGTCTCAAAAAAAAAAAAAAAAAAAAAAATTAGCCAGGCATGGTGGTGCACACCTGTAGTCCCAGCTACTTAGGAGGCTGAGTCAGGAGAATTGCTTGAACCTTTGTGGGGGTAGAGGTTGCAGTGAGTCGAGATTGCAACACTGCACTCCAGCCTAAGCAACAGAGCAAGACTGTCTCAAAAAAAGAAAGAATATCGGCCGGGCACAGTGGCTCACGCCTGTAATCCCAGCACTTTGGGAGGCCGAGGTGGGTGGATCACGAGGTCAAGAGATCGAGACCATCCTGGTCAACATGGTGAAACCCCGTCTCTACTAAAAATACAAAAAATTAGCTGGGCATGGTGGTGCATGTCTGTAATCCCAGCTACTCAGGAGGCTGAGGCAGGAGAATTGCCTGAACCCAGGAGGCAGAGGTTGCAGTGAGCCGAGATTGCACCATTGCACTCCAGCCTGGGTAACAAGAGTGAAACTCCATCTCAAAAAAAAAAAAAAAAAGAAAGAAAGAAAGAAAAAGAAAATCAATAGATGGAATCACAATATTAACAATCTAAGAAAAACTACATTATAATATCAATTGATACAGAAAAAGGCATTTGACAAAATATAGCATCATGCATGGAAAAAAAAAATAAAACTCTCAGCAAACTAGGAAATTCCTCCACCTGATTAAGGACATCTTCAAGAAACTGACATCATAAGTAGTGCTAGAAGACAGAACGCTTTACTTTCCCCCTAGGATCAGTAAAGTCAAGGATGTCCATGTTCCTCACTCATATTCTTCCTTACACTGGAAGTCCTGGCCAGTATTATAAAGCAAGAAAAAAGAAGTCAAAGGCACTCAGATTGGGAAGAAAGAAACAAACCTATCCTGTTTGCAAGTGACATGATGGCTGTATAGAAAAATCCCATGAAATCTACAAAAATATTTTTAGAGTAAGTGAGTTTAACAAGGTCACAAGATACAAGGTCATTACATAAAGGCCAATCATATTTCTGTGTACTAGCACAGAAATATTTATATAAAAATTAACCAAGGCTGGGTGTGGTGGCTCACGTCTGTAATCCCAGCATTTTGGTAGGCTGAGGTGGGCGGATCACCTGCGGACAGGAGTTGAAGACCAACCTGGCCAACATGGTGAAACCCCATCTTTACTAAAAATACAGGCGCGTGCCTATAATTCCAGCTACTCGGGAGGCTGAGACAGGAGAATCGCTTGAACCTGGGAGGCGGATGTTGCAGTGAGCCAAGATCACACTATTGCACTCCAGCCTGGGCAACAGAGCGAGACTCCATTTCAAAAAAAAAAGAAAAAATTAATTCTAAATGTAAACCATGCAACTATCCTACATTTACCTATAATCCTAGCAGTTTGGGAGGCCGAAGGGGGTGGATCACTTGAGCCCAGGAGTTTGATACCAGCCTGGGCAATATGGCGGATTTTAAAAAATCATTTACAATGACCCCACGAAATATTTAGCTATAATTATAACAAAACAAATATAGTGTCTATATAAATAGTGTTAAATACATAGAAGACCAAAATAAATGGAGTGACATACAATGCTCATGGATTAGAAGATTCAAGAGAATGAAGACATCAGTTCTCCTTTGACTGATCAGTAGATTTAATGCGATTTCAGTAAAAATCCCAGCTGGACATTTTCTCAGCATAGACAAGCTTATTATAAATTTAAATACAAGATAAAGAAATTCGAATAGCTAAAGCAACTTTGAAAAAGAAGAATAAACTTGGAGCGATTACCCAATTTTAAGACTTATCATAAGGAAACAACAGTGTGATGCTGGCAAATACTATGCAGGTTAATTAGATAGACACATACAATAATGGAACAGAATAGAGAGTCCAAAAATGGGCCCACACAAATATGGTCAGATGGCTTTTGACAGAGGTGCAGAAACAATTTAATTGAGAAAAGATAGTCGTTAACAACTAGTATTAGAACAATTGGACATCCATATGCAGTAAAATGAATCTTGATTTATACTTCTTATTTATCATAAAAACTAACTCAAAATGTAAACCATACAGCTATGGTTTTACTCAAAATGTAAACCATACAGCTAATACTTTTACCTGTAATCCCAGAAGTTTGGGAGGCTGAGGCAGGTGGATCACTTGAACCCAGGAGTTCAGGACCAGCCTGGGTGATGTGGCGAAACCCCATCTCTACCAAAAATACAAAAGTTAGCCAGGCATGGTGGTATACACCTGTAGTCCCAGCTACTCAGGAGGCTGAGTCAGGAGACAATCATTTGAACCTGGGAAGCTGAGGTTGCAGTGTGCCGAGATTATACCACTGCACTCCAGCCTGGGTGACAGAGTTAGACTCTATCTCAAAAAATAAAAAATAAAATAAAATAAAATGCAATTTTGATTTGTATCTCTTCTCTGGCTGCCTTTTGGCCTCTAGACCCATCCAGCTTCTGCTCTCTTCACTGGCACACCGTCTTGCTGCCAGCCAGTGTGAATGCTTTAACTCTTGTTGGCAAAGTCTCTTCCCTAGCATCCAGCCCCTTCCCACACCCTATTTTCCTTAAGTCTGTTTACCCTCCAGGGAGAGGCCAGTCAGGAAAGCCTTCCCGGAGCCTCCTGCCTGGGCCAGATGTTTGCTCCTTGGCTCAGCGCCCCGCTCAGCATGGTGTCTTAGCAGTTAGTCTGAGCATGGGTTTCCTAGAGCCTCAGAGTCCCCGTTTGTTAGTCCACTAGAAGCTTCAATTCTGTGCTTCCCAGGGTCCTTTCCATCAAAGATTTCTAAGCCAGTAGGAGCAGAGATGCTGTAGCCAGCCTGCCTGGGTTCAAATCATGGCTCCCACACTTACCCACGGTGTGACCTTGGACAAGTTGCTTGCCGTCTTTTGCCTCATTTCTCTCCTTTGTAAAATAGGTTTTATGATAGAACGAACTCTTAGAGGTGCTGTGAGGATTAGCTTAGATAATTTGTAAAGTGATCTTGGCACACGGCTTAGCAAATGCTTAGCTAAAGCAAGCTGTAGTTATTGATAGTCACTTTTGCAGCTTTAAAATGATACAGGTTCCCAAGTCCTCTGTGCTGCTAAAACAGAATGAGAATGACTTTTGGGAGCAGGGAGTACTTGTATTTTTTTTCAAAAACTCCTTGAGTGGGATTGACAGATTCAACAAATAAAAACACAGGTTGATCGGGTGCAGTGACTCAAGCCTCTAATCTCAGCACTTTGGGAGGCCGAGGCAGGCAGATCCCTTGAGGTCAGGAGTTCGAGATCAGCCTGGCCAACATGGTGAAACCCCTTTCTACTAAAAATGCAAAAATTAGCCAGGTGTGGTGGTGCATGCCTCTAATCCCAGCTACTTGGGAGGCTGAGGCAGGAGAATTGCTTGAACCCAGGAGGCGGAGGTTGAAGTGAGCCGAGATTGAGCCATTACTCTCCAGCCTGGGCAACAGAGTGACACACAAAAAAAGAAAGAAACCCACAGATTTAATTTGATCTTCAAATACAAAACAAATAATGTTATAGTATAAGGATGTCTCAATATTTGGGCAGTCTTTATACTAAAATTTTATTGTGTATCTGAAATATAAATGTAACTGGGCAACCTGCATTTTATCTACCAACATTTAACCCTATCCTGGGAGGCCCTGACACCCAGCCCACTTGGGGGCTCTGCTCCGAACTCCCTGGTCTAAAGGCAGACCTCCAAGCCAGAAACGAGAGAGTGTCCTTTTACTTGACACAAGGGGGCGCTAGAAGATGGCTTGTTCGCTTTCTTTTCCGTAAATCAGTGTCTAGGAAAGCACTAGCAGATTGGCTGGCTTGCAACATATCTCTCAGTAGCTGTGAATCATTTTCAGATGTTCAGGTCAGCCTCCCAGAGTCCTCTGGGAGGCTGTAAGAAGCCGATACACTGTAATCCCAGCACTTTGGGAGGCCAAGGCGGGTGGATCACGAGGTCAAGAGATCGAGACCATCCTGGTCAACATGGTGAAACCCCGTCTCTACTAAAAATACAAAAAATTAGCTGGGCATGGTGGCGTGTGCCTGTAATCCCAGCTACTCAGGAGGCTGAGGCAGGAGAATTGCCTGAACCCAGGAGGTGGAGGTTGCGGTGAGCCGAGATCGTGCCATTGCACTCCAACCTGGGTAACAAGAGCGAAACTCCGTCTCAAAAAAAAAAAAGAAGCCGATACAGAGCTGGCCACCTTTGTCTTGGGCCTTCACTTCTGGGTGGCTAGTCTAGCTTCTCAGGGCCTCCCCTGTCCTCACTTCCCCCACCCTGCAACCCCACTCCATTGATGTCATAACTCTATTCTGATATCACAGCCCAGCACTTGGAATTATCCCAGGCAGCCCAGGTTCTACCCTTAGAGCAACTAAGGCAGGCAGTTGAGTGGGGAGCAGGGATGTGAGAAGGCGGTTGGGTGACTGGTGGCCCTAGAGGCTGACCCTAAAGAACACCTGGACATCCTGCCATCCTATTGCTTCAAAATGAAAATCCTCTAAAAGGTAGGACTTGGAAGACTTTCCTCCTGTTCCTGTCGGCCGTGATCCCACTGAGGTGGAAATAAATTCTCGGGGAGTGTGGAGTTGTTCTGGCTCTGGAAGCAGCTCTCAGGAAACCTGCTGCCTGTGTGCCTGGGGACACAAGTGGCCTTGGTCCACTCAGCAGTCCTCTCTTTGTGCTTGAAGGAATGCTTCCCGAAGCCCAGTGTTTCTTACTTGTTGGGGGAGTCGTTCCTTAGTGCTTGGAGGATGCCTGCAGGTACTGATCCAGGTTCTTCTGTGGCCACCGCCTCTGTCCTCATTCCCTAAGAAGCTGGATGGGAACAGGGGTATGCCCTCCTCAGACAAAGGGAAAATATAGGTGCATTCAAGCTATTGACCTGCAGACTCCTTGGTACCGAGGAGGAGAGAAGCCCCATCCTCCCTGCTGGTCAGAGGGTATAAAGAGATATATATATATATTTTTTTAAAGATAGGGTTTCACCATGACGGCCAGGCTGGTCTTGAACTCCTGACCTCAAGTGATCCACCCACCTCGGCCTCCCAAATGCTAGGATTACAGGCGTAAGCCACCACGCCCGGCCAGAGATCTCTTATGAACCCATTGAGGGAAAATTTAACTGGTATGGATTAAACAACACAATAAAAGAAAACGCTGAATAACCTCTCTTACTCTGATGGACATGAAGTCTTCCTGGGGAGCATGTTAAAACTGCAAACTCCTAGGGCAGGACCACTGAGATTCAGATCCGATGGTCATATGCCACCCAGGAACCCCCATTTTAATTTTAATTTGTTTTAATTTAATTTAATTTTTTTAATATAGAGACAGGGCCTCACCATGTTGCTCAGGCTGGTCTCAAACTCCTGGGCTCAGGCAATTTTCCTGCCTCGGCCTCCTAAAATGCTAGGATTACAGGTGTGAGCCACCTGGCCCTCCCCCATTTTTATTTTTTATTTTTCTTCATTTATTTTTGAGACAGAGTCTCGCTCGGTTTCCCACGCTGTGATCTTGACCGCAAGTGATCTGCCCACCTCAGCCTCCCAAAGTACTGGGATTACAGGTGTGAGCTACCACTCCCCACCTTTCCCCCTTTTTTTTTAATTTTTAATTTTTATTTTTTGACATGGAGTTTCACTCTAGTCACTTAGGCTGGAGTGCAATGGCGCAATCTCGGCTCACCGCAACCTCCGCCTCCCAGGTTCAAGCGATTCTTCTACCTCAGCCTCCGGAGTAGCTGGGATTACAGGCATGCGCCACCACGCCCAGCTAATTTTGTATTTGTAGTAGAGATGGGGTTTCTCCATGTTGGCCAAGCTGGTCTTGAACTCTTGACTGCAAGTGATCCGCCCACCTCAGCTTCCCAAAGTGCTGGGATTATAGGTGTGAGCTATCGCGCCTGGCCTTCCCCATTTTTATAATAAACATTCCACACAGGGCTCCTGCCAGCCCTCCAAGCATCTCACTTTGAGCACAGTCTGCTCTGTCGACTCCCTGGATTGCTTATTGCTGCTGGCTATCTTCCCCCTTTTCCAAATTCCATATTTTTCTTGGAGGGGGGTTGAATTCGGTTTTCCTTCACATATTTATTTAATGTGCGGGATCCGAGGAGACAAAAGTGATGGTGCAGGGCCCTATTGTTCATCAGGTGCATTGTATCTAAGTGTTTGGCCCCTGCCTTCTAGGCCTAGGTGCAGCCCCTCTCTCTACCTAAGAAAACGGCTTTTGGCTAAATTAGGAGTGCTATACCCTTTTTTCATCAGAGATCTTCTCTTCATGGTTCTCACCCGAACTGAGAAAATGGGATATGAGCGTGAATTATTGGTCATTAAAACTGATAGTGGAGTCAGGCATGGCAGCTCATGCCTGTAATCCCAGCATTTTGGGAGTCTGTGGAGGGAGGATAACTGGAGGCCAGGAGTGGAGACCAGCCTGGGCAACATAGCGAGACCCCATCTCTCCAAAATACAGAAGCTGGGTATGGTGGCATGTGCCTGTAGCCCTACGTACTCTAGAGGCTGAGGTGGGAGGAGCGCTTGAGCCCAGGAGGTCAAGGCTACAGTGAGCCATGATCATGCCACTGCAGCCTGGGTGACAGAGCAAGACCCTGTCTCTAAAAACAACAAACTGATCGTGGTGAAGGGCATTGCTCATGGAAAGGATTGGCTTCTGTTTCTCTCGTGGCCCTGGAATGAACACTGAATGGTACCCAGGAGGGCAGCCATGGCTCCTCGATCACTCAGCAGCTCAAGGTGCAAATTCCTTCCTGGTTGGCTGTGAATTTAGGCTTTCCCAGTAAAGCCACACGGCTTTTTGAATGAATAAATGTATCTATGCTAGTTCACAGGGTCTTTAGTTGCCATCTTGCCTGTGCGCTCTTGAACTTTCGAGTCCTTTGCATTTGGCAGTGTCCAGGCATTCAGGCCTGGAGCCCGTGAAGTGCCCGCGCTTCCCTCCACACTCCTGGTCCAGTGGAAAGCAGGACGTGTCCTGGCCCTCAGGTCATGGTCTTCGGGTTGCAGAACGGAGGGGTTGACCTCACCTAAACCTTCCAAAAAGCAGATGGTCAGACTCTCCTCCCTTCAAACTCCTCTCTGCCCTGACTCACACCTGGGCCATTTCCTCCAGTGAGATTGAAGGAGGAGCAAGGAAGTCCATGTTTCCCCTCCATGATGCCAGGACAGGAAGCTGGACTCAGTCTCTTCCACATGGCCAGGAAGGGTAGTCCCTGACTGCCCATCTTGGTTTTGGGAGAGAGGAAAACCAGTGCCCAGTCTGGGAAATGAGGGTTTGGGGGATTGTGGTAAAATAGAGGACAGGACTCTGCAGGTCAGGGATAGAGGCAGAGGGCTTATTGCAGGCAGGGCCAGGTGCTCTTTGCAGCTTTAGCAGCCCCTTGAATATAACTGCTGCTGTGTAAACGTGTTGATTGACGGAGGTGCAGGTAAAAACTTCAGAACAGCTGGGCTTAAATATGGTACAAAGAAATCTCTGGGATGGGATTTAAATTTTTTTTTAACCTGTTATTGTCAGCCTGGCCAACATGGTGAAATCCCGTCTCCACAAAAATACAACAACAACAACAAAATTAGCCAGGCGTGGTGGCACGTGCCTGTAATCTCAGCTACTCTGGAGGCTGAGCCAGGAGAATTGCTTGGACCTGGGAGGCAAAGGTTGCAGTGAGCCAAGGTCATGCCGCTGCACTCCAGCCTGGGCAACAGAGTGAGACACACAGACACATTTTTCTCTCTCTCAAAAAAAAAATTGCGGGTGGGCATGGTGGCTCACGTCTGTAATCCCAGCACTTTGGGAGGCCGAGGTGGGCGGATCATGAGGTCAGGAGTTCAAGACCAGCCTGACCAATATGGTGAAACCCCATCTCTACTAAAAGTACAAAAATTAGCCAAGTGTGGTGGCACGCGCCTGTAACCCCAGCTACTTGGGAGGCCGAGGTGGGCGGATCATGAGGTCAGGAGTTCAAGACCAGCCTGACCAATATGGTGAACCCCCATCTCTACTAAAAGTACAAAAATTAGCCAAGTGTGGTGGCACGCGCCTGTAACCCCAGCTACTTGGGAGGCTGAGGCAGGAGAATCACCTGAACCTGGGAGGCAGAGGTTGCAGTGAGCCAAAATCACACCACTGCACACTCTAGCCCTGGGCGACAGAGCGAGACTCCATCTCCAAAAAAAAAAAATTGTTGTCGTTATACAAAATAAACAGAAGTAAACAGAAGACTCTCAGGAGCCAGCACATTCCTGTCACCCAGATGCCACAGTTACCAGCTCATGGCCAGTCTTATCTCTATGCCCCCAAATTCTTCCTCTATCTATATCATTCTGAAGCCCATTGCACAGGTCGTAGCATCCCATTTGTTAACATGTCTGGATGTATCTTTAAAAGATCAGAATTCCGAGTTGGACGGGTATAGGGATGCTTCTGGAAGGAATGCCGTGATGGCTGTGCAGGGAGAGCCCCAGATCCAGTTCAGACTTGTATTGGTTGGTGATGGTGGTACTGGAAAAAAATCCGTGAGACATCATTTGACTGGTGAATTTGAGAAGTATGTAGCCAGCTTGGGTGCTGAGGTTCATCCCCTAGTGTTCCACACCAGCAGAGGACTGACTATTAAGTTCAATGTACGGACACAGCCACCAGGGGGAATTTGGTGGACTGAGAGATGGCGATTATATGCAGGCCCAGTGTGCCCTCATAATGTTTGGTGTGACATCGAGAGCTACTTACAAGAATGTGCCTACCTGGCATGGAGATCTGTGTGAGAACATCCCCGTCATATTATGTGGCAACAAAGTGGACATTAAGGACAGGAAAGTGAAGGCAAAATCCATTGTCTTCCACCGAAAGAAGAATCTTCAGTACTATTACACTTCTGCCAAAAGTAACTGCACCTTTGAAAAGCCCTTCCTCTGGCTTGCTGGGAAGCTCACTGGAGACCCTAGCTTGGATTTGTTGCCATGCCTGCTCTTGCCCCACCGGAGGTTGTCATGGGCCCAGCTTTGGCAGCGCAGGATGAGCACGACTTAGAGGTTGCTCAGACAACTGCTCTCCCGGATGAGGACGATGACCTGTGAGAAGGAAGCTGGAGCCCAGCGTCAGACGTCTAGTTTGATAGGCAGCTGTCCTGTGACGTCAGCGGTGCAGCGTGTGTGCCTCATTGTTATCTAGCGAAGCATCACATGTGCTTCATCTGTGGGCTGCTGAAGGAGATGAGTGGGCTTCAGAGTGAACGTGGCAGTTTAAAAAATACCTTCCTTGTTTGGACCTGCATATTTAGCTGTTTAGGAGCGCAGTTGATTCCTGGAGTTTCAAACATGAGACTGCTACAGTCACATCACAACCTTCGGTGGTGAAATCTTCTTGGTTACTAATCATTCCCATATTTTTCGTTTAGAATCAGAATAAAGTTGTATTTCTTTCTTTCTTTTTTTTTTTTTTTAAAGATGGGGTTTCACCATGTTGGCCAGGCTGGTCTTGAACTCTTCACCTCAGGTGATCCACCCACCTCGGCCTCCCAAGTGCTGGGATTACAGGCGTGAGCCACTGTGCCCGGCCAATAAAGTTGCATTTCAAATATCTAAAATATAAATAAATAAAATATCAGAATTCCTTTTTTTTTTTTTTAAGATGGTGTTTCACCATGTTGGTCAGGCTGGTCTTGAACTCCCGAGCTCAGGTGATCCGCCCGCCTTGGCCTCCAAAGTGCTGGGATTACAGGCATGAGCCAGCACACCCAGCCTGCATTCCCTTTTCTACTTCCGCAAACTCTGTAAGACAGGGTGAGCACTGACTCATTTAAATAAACTTAATTCCAACCCACCATTAATTTGTTAGATGTGATCATCGTACTTTGGTTATGTTAAAAAAAAAAAACAAAAAACGAGGCTGGGTGTGGTGGCTCATGCCTGTAATCCAAGCACTTTGGAGGCCAAGGCGGGTGGATCACCTGAGGTCGGGAGTTCAAGACCAGCCTAACCAACACAGTGAAACTCCATCACTACTGAAAATACAAAAAAAAATTAGCTGGGTGTGGTGGCACGCACTTGTAATCCCAGCTACTCAGGAGGCTGAGGCAGGAGAATTGCTTGAATCTGGAAGGTGGAGGTTGCTGTGAGCCAAGATTGCGCTATTGCACTCCAGCCTGGGTGACAGAGCAAGACTCCATCTCAAAAAAGGAAAAAAAGAAAAAGGAAAGGGAATGCAGAGGGCTGAGAAAGGGGCTGCGCATGTGCTTCCAGCAGCCAAGCTGGGCTCTGTTTAGTTCGGAGAAACCAAAGAGAGGTTAACAGCTCTCAGCTGGGAGAGGATCTGGGCCCTTCTCGAGGAAGGAGGGCTGGGCGTGGGCAGGATGTGGTCTTCTGACTCTTGCCTCAGCAGGGGCCCTGCAGTGTAAAGGCCAAGGGGCGTGGGTTGGGGAGTTGCTAATGGGAGCACAGTCAGTTCCCAGGTATCCACATTAGGAGAAGGAAGAGCCACTAGAAAGCAACATAGGAAAATGATGGTCTTGTTCTTCAGGAGGTGTGAACAATTTGGATTTAGTCATGACCTGTGACCCACACAGATGACTGTGGCTTACCCTTGAGAGACCTGTATAAATCAGTGCTAACTGAAAGAGGTTCAGGGTAAATGGGTCACCTGTGAGTTTGAATGCACGTGCAGAGCTCAGAGGAGATTGATGTTCCGTTCTCAGAGAAACTGAGTTGGATTTTCACACTGAGGGTGACAGCGTTTGTTCTGAGCGCCTCCTTAGGGGACTTCAGCCTGCCAGCCAAGCTGAGGAGCCAGCGCAGAAGTGGCCACCTTCTTTCAGTAGAAAAGTAGGCCTTATGAAATATGCCTCTGGGGGTGGGGGTTCTTCTTATGAAGAGGTCAGAGCATAACAAAAGTGGTTGTCTATAGTTTAGAACATTCTTGCAACTGGGCACGGTGGCTCAGGCCTGTAATCCCAGCGCTTTGGGAGGCCAAGGCAGGTGGATCACTTGAGGTCAGGAGTTCAAGACCAGCCTGACCAACATGGTGAAACCCCGTCTCTACTAAAAATACAAAAATTAGTTGGGCGTAGTGTCATGTGCCTGTAGTCCCAGCTACTCAGGAGGCTGAGGTGGGAGAATCGCTTGAACCCGGGAGGCGGAGGTTGCAGTGAGTGGAGATCAAGTTCGTGCTATTGCACTCCAGCCTGGGGGACAAGCATGAAACTCCATCTCAAAAAAACAAAAACAAAAACATTCTTGCCATTAAGGTACTTTAAGCATCATTTTCCTGCCAGGGCAATTACCTTGATTTCTAATTGTTTTCTTTGTAACTAGAGGGCATAATAGTACTTTCCTTTGTAATTATCAGACTGGAGAAGTTCAGTCTTTGTTGCTAACCTTCACGTGGATCTGTAGGCATGAGAACCAGACTCTGATGCAGGCAAGGCTGTCAACTCAGGATGTCACTAATTCCAGAGGCGGAGGATCCCGAGGGCCAGCCCAGATGCCTGACCTAAACCTGAGGCTGGCAGGACTGTGACATTTCCCTGGGTACCCCCTGCATTTCACTTGAACAGTTTGGAAAGGTCGAGGCTGAGTATTCTGCGCTGTGGAACTGGAAGTCTGGGCTCTGAGGGGACCTCTCGGTCAGTTTGCTGAATCACAGAACCATGCCTGGTGGTATGAACAAGTATGGCTTAGTAAAACGGACACAAAATTTGGGATCCTGGCTTTGCTCTTGAGTCACTGTGTGACTTTGGACAAGGCCCTCCACCTCTCTGAGCTACAATTTCTTTGCCCATCACAGGGATGAGTAAAGTCTGCATCATGAGATGGTTGTGAAGGTAAATAACAACAATAATATTTTTAAAATTAGGCTGGGTACAGTGGCTCACACTTGTATTCCCAGCACCTTGGGAGGCTAAGGTGGGTGGATCACCTGAGGTCAGGAGAAAGACCAGCCTAGCCGACAGGGCAAAACCCTGTCTCTACTAAGAATACAAAAATTAGCTGGGTGTCATGCAGGTCTGTAGTCCCAGGTACTCGGGAGGTTGAGGCAGGAGAATCACTTGAACTCGGGAAGCAGAGGTTGTGTGAGCGGAGATTGTGCCACTGCATTCCAGCCTGGGCAACAGAGCGAGACTCCATCTCAAAAAAAAAAAAATTAAATTAAATAATACATGAAAGTCTAGGTGAGAGGGAAGCACATGGAGCAGCTTCCAAATGCCAGTCGTCATCACTACCATTCCAGGCTCTTCAGCTCAGGTCCTTACTTGACAATAGATCTGTGTGTGATGGTCTCATACGTGTGGGGTGTCTTCTACCTACACTGGATACACCTTCACGGACAGTGATATGGTTTGGCTGTGTCCCACCCTAATCTCACCTTGAATTGTAATAATCCCCATGTATCGAGGGCGGGGCCAGGTGGAGATAATTGAATCATGGGGTGGTTTCCCCCATACTGTTCTCATGGTAGTAAATAAGTCTCACAAGATCTGATGGTTTATAAAGGGGAGTTCCCCTGCTCATGCTATCTTGCCTGCCACCATGTAAGATGTGACTTTGTTCCTCTTTCACCTTCCACCATGATTTTTTTTTTCTTTTTGAGTTGGGGTCACTCTCTGTTGTCCAGGCTGGAGTGCAGTGGTGAGATCTCGGCTCGCTGCAACCTCCGCCTCCCAGGTCGAGCAATTCTTATGCCTCAACCTCCCAAGTAGCCGGGATTTCAGGCAGGTGTCACCATGCCTGCCTAACTTTTGTATTTTTAGTAGAAACGGGGTTTCACCATGTTGGCCAGGCTGGTCTCAAACTCCTGACCTCAAGTGATCTGCCTGCCTCGGCCTCCCAAAGTGCTGGGATTACTGGCGTGAGCCACTGTGCTGCTGGCAGCCTTCCACCGTGATTGTGAGGTCTCTCCAGCCATGTGGAACTGTGAAACCATTAAACCTCTTGGCTTTAGAAATTACCCGGTCTCGGGTATGTCCTTATTAGCAGCATGAGAATAGACTAATACAGACAGGGATCTGTTTTACTAATTCGTTTTTTAAAAATTATTTTTTCATGGTTTTCTATCCAGGGTCAATTGGTGGCAGGGAAGAAAACCCCGGTGAGACTGGCTGAAGCACAAGTGGGGGCTATGCTCAGGGTGCAGGAAGTGGAGCGTCTGGGGGAGGGGTGCGTTTGCAGCTGCTCTCTCTGACAACCCCACTGCTGGTTCTCTCCTGGTGTCCCCTCTGTAGCCTGGCTTCTTTGTTCCTCCATAATTTTGTTCTGGAGGTGGGCCTGGCCTGCCCTGGCTGTGCCTGGCCTTGTGGCTGCCACCTCTGGCTCTAGCTTCAAATTCTTGAATGAGAGGCTCTGGTGCAGCTCAGAGCAGGTTCCCTGCCCTGGCCCAATCTGGCATGATCAGAGCAGGGCAAGGTCATGCCTGCGGAGCCACCAAAGTGTGTGTTACAAGGAAGCCTTAAATCCTGTCCCCATTGCTGGATCTTCCTGAGACTTGGTCTCTTCCAAGGAACCTTCGGTGACCACCTCTAGTTCCCTCCCATCAGCAGGGAACAAGCCTGCCCCTCACCTGTATCCAGCCCAGGCCAAGGAACCATGGTGGGCTCAGAACCTCCTCTGGAGGGAGGCCAGGCTGACAGACAGACATGACAACCACAGATTGTGGAAGAGAAACCTCGGAAGACAAGACAAGTTGCTGAAGGCACAGGCAGGAATCATGGAAGCTTCCAGAGGCTCTGGAGGGGCAGGCTGGGGTGTTGGGGAGGCCTGGGGAGCACAGGAAGAGCTGAGTTTAGTGGAGGCTGGCTCTCAGCAGCACAACGGCAGCCCCTGTCCACATATGGCACACCTGAACACAGTGGCACCAGCAGCCCAAGGTGTCCATGTGGTTCCAGAGCCTCGGGCTGGTGTGAGCTACTGTACTCCTCTATAGAGGCCACCCGCCAGTGGGGGCGCCAACGGGTGGGCTCCAGGCTGGCTTCCTCTGTTAGCGTGGCTTGCTTCCCTTGTTCTGTGGCCAGTGGTCTCTGGTGAAGGATGCCTGTTTGCAACATGAGTTCCACTGCAGATGATTTGAAAACCACTGGTCCAGAGCTTCCACCTGAATCAGGATTGGCTGTAGAAACTCAGGCTGAGCCTGAAGGTGGGAAGGGCTCAGGCTTGGGCTCAGGCTATGGCAAGAGGCAAGACCTGGTGTTTCATTATCTCCCTGTTCTCCACGGCTTGGGGCCAGTTCTCCTTCCACAGAAAGGACAGAGGCTGTGCTCATCCACAGGCCTCAATGCCTAGACACAGAAGGAACATCCTGCCCTCCAGATGTTTGGTGTGCCCAGGGCCATAGCTCAGTAAGCTGCCTTAGTCCAAGTGAGAACCGAGAAGGGGACAGGGGGCCATCAGGCATCCGCAAGCCGGAGAACCAGGCCAGAGACAAGCCCTGGGGGCAGGTTGTGGTCTGACCTTGCAGGCTGGAATTGGCGATTCGCCGTGACCTCAGGCACTGGCCCCTAGAGAGCCTGGGATGGAGCCTGCAAGCTGGGACTCCCATAGGTGAGCTCTGGTTTTAGTGACTGAGTGGTGGGTTTTCCTCCCCCCACAGCAGCCACCTTACATTTTTCTTTGGAAGACAGTCAGAATCACTTGACTGCTCCGAAATGCAGTAGCCTCTCCTGAGGAACAAGGGTTTTCATTTTAATTAGACTCTTGAGTCTCGGTACCTTGCCCGCCATGGAAGACCTGCAGCCGCAGATGAGCCCATCTTTCCTTGTCTCTGTTAAGCACAGAAGCAGGGAGACCAGGCTGGCCCGTGGGAGGTCTTGTCATGAGTGAGGCAGTTAGGTGTCATGGAGAACTCCTGGCCACAGAGATGCTTCGCTAGCTCAGCCGGAGGTGTCACCTTCAGGGCCTGGCCACAGAAGCCCTCAAGTCCTACCCGTCCTGGGAGCAGCCCTGCTGGCTCTGGGCGAGCCTGGGACTGGTTAGGCCTGGCTTTGAGGCCACTCTGAGGTCTGGGTTTCCCTCTCCTCAGCTGAGTGATGTCCTCTGTGGCCTCTGCCTCTCTTGGCCTCAGCACCTCCACTGTTAGCCGGCACGAGCCCCGTTTACTATGAGGTGTCACAACACATCACACGGGGAACAGCTACTGCTGTTAAATGCTTTTTTTTTTTTTTTTTTTTGAGACAGAGTCTCACTCTGTTGCCCAGGCTGGAGTGCAGTGGCATAATCTCGGCTCACTACAACCTCTACCTCCCGAGTTCAAGCGATTCTCCTGCCTCAGCCTCCTGAGTTGCTGGGATTACAGGCCACCTGCCACCCCGCCCAGCTAATTTTTGTATTTATGTTTTTATTTACTTATTTATGTATTTATTTATTTATTTTTGAGATGGAGTCTCTTATTGCCCAGGCTGGAGTGCAGTGGCATAATCTTGGCTCACTGCAACCTCCACCTCCTGGGTTCAAGTTATTCTCCTGCCTCAGCCTGCCAAGTAGCTGGGATTCAGGCATCCACCACACCCAGCTAATTTTTTTTTTTTTTTTTTTTTTTGTATTTCACCATGTTGTCCAGGCTGGTCTTGAACTTCTGACCTCAAGTGATCCACCCGCCTCAGCCTCCCAAAGTGAGCCACCACGCCCAGCCTGTTAAATGAATTCTTATCCAGGACACCCTCCTGACTCCCCAGCCCAGGTCTGCCTCCCATGTAGTGGAAAGAGTGCTATACGACTCCTTCATAGCACTCACCCGAGGTGCGCTGATTGTTCACCTGTACACTTATCTGTTTAATGTTTGACTTCCCTGATGATCCATAGCAAGAGAAGCGTGGGGATTGTGACAACTGGCTGGCCACTGAATGCCCAGCGCCTAGCACCTTGCTTGTCTCGGAGTAGACATGCTTGAATTATTTGTTGCAGGAATGGGGTAGGGAAGGAGGGAGAGAGAGATTCCATAAATGATTGAGCGTGAGAAGTGGGCACTCGTGCACTGGCCAGACACAGTGGTCACTTAGGTCCACAGGCTCTGGGTGTAGAGCCTCTGGGCCACTTGGATAAGCAGTCTCGGGGTCCTCACAGAGCCAGCTTGGAAGAGCAAGTCCTTCCAAAGGATATCACCGAGTGTGGGAAGCCATGAGGGACTTCAAGGTGACTCCAGAGAGCTAAGCTAGAGAGGCACCCCGGCAGGGGCAGTGGAGTCCTTAGCAAGGGGCAGTCAGTGGCAGTCACCATATTTAGCTCTCCAGCCACTGCCATTTGTGTGAAGTACAGTGGGGGCCAGGGATGCTTGGCTGTCGTGCTAACACAGGTGTCTGAGTTTTTACCTATGCAAGATCAACGCTTAATGGTCTTCATCTCCCAAGTGGAGGTCCAGTGTCATGAGTGGGCAGGACAGTCCTGAACACCCATGAGAGGTGGCTCATAAGAGAGAGAGGCCAAGGCTTGGACTCCCCAGTGGGGCTGGGTGCTTCCTTGGCTGCTTAGCTGTGATACCTGGGCAAGCCCACCAGCTCCTCCAAGCTCTAGCTGCCTTGTATCTAAAATAGGGACAGTTCCAACCCTAGCCTACCTGACATCTGCTGTGAGGACAGATGAGTGTGTGCTGGAAAGGAGTGCCTAGGATCACCATTGGGGTTGTTGTCATTTACAGGAGTAGCCAAAGATAAAGCTGGGCCCTTCTCAGCTCCTCTGTGAGGCGACGGTCCTTGTGGAGGGCATTGTCATTGGAGTGCGTGCCCAGGCACCAAGCCAGCCAGGTGGTTTGTGTTAGGAACGTGCCACTACCTAGGGCCCTTCAGTCAGAATGCTGGGAGCAAAAGGCGTGTCCCTAAACATTTCTGCCTTTTAAGAAAACTGCCTTATGTTTTGTAAAAATATTCAATGGAAAAAGAAAAGCACAGACCGTGCAAATCTCAAATCTACTAACCCAGCAGTAATGACTGTTAAACCTTTACTCAAAGTATTCCAGACAATCTGGATATAGAATTTTATAGCAGTGGGAGGATCCCAATATTTGGTTTTATAACTGACTCATTAAACTTGACAATAGGTTATGGACATTCCATGCCAATGAGTATACATCGGTGGCACCACTTTTGATTAAAAAATCAATTTTATTGTGTATGCTTAGGGCATTCAATAAATAATAAAATGGTTACCAAACAGTGAGGAACTATGTGAGATGATAGCATCACTTTTTATAGTATTTTATTATGGAAAGCGTCTGACATTTCTATGCATGTAAATCCACACATACATGGTCTCAGTTCTCATCACTTAGCTTTCAGTGATTTCAGTTGTGGCCAATCTTATTTCATCTCAGCCCTTACTATTTCCCCCCCGTTAATTACTATTTTAATATTGTGGTAAATACATATGACATTGAATTTACCATTAAAGGCATTTAGTACATTCGCAGTGTTGCACAGCCATCACCTCTCCCTAGCTCCAGAACATTTTCATCACTCCGAAGGAAACCCTGCACCCATTAAGCAGGGCCTCCCCATTTTCTCTCTCTCAGCCCCTGGCAACCATTAATCTGCTTTCCCCGCTATTATTTTACAGCAAACCCCATCTGCGCACATTTCACTGTGTATCTCTGAAAAACAAGGAGTCTTTTAAAAACGTAAATTCGGCCAGGCGCAGTGGCTCACACCTGTAATCTCAGCACTTTGGGAGGTCGAGGCAGGCGGATCACTTGAGGTCAGGAGTTCAAGACCAGCCTGGCCAACATGGTGATACCCCATCTCTACTAAAAAAAAAAAAAAAAAACTTAGCTGGTCCTGGTGGCAAGCACCTATAATCCCAGCTATTTGGGAGGCTGAGGCAGGAGAATTGCTTGAACCTGGGAGGCAGAGGTTGCAGCGAGCCGAGATTGCACCACTACACTCCAGCCTGGGTGAAAGAGCGAGACTCTGTCTCAAAAAACAAAAAATGAAATGAACAAACAAACCCCACAAATTCAAGACCACGATCCTATCTGAAATCACAATTCTTTTTTTTTTTTTTTTTTTTTTTAAGACAGTCTCGCTCTTGTCACCCAGGCTGGAGTGCAATGGCATGATCTCAGCTCACTGCAACCTCCCTCTACCTCCCGGGTTCAAGCAATTCTCCTGCCCCAGACTCCTGAATAGGTGGGATTACAGGTACCCACCACCACACCTGGCTAATTTTTGTGCTTTTAGAGACAGGGTTTCACCATGTTGACCAGGCTGGTCTTGAACTCCTGATCTTAGGTGATCTGCCTGCCTCGGTCTCCCAAAGTGCTGGGATTACAGGTGTGAGCCACCACACCCGGCCTGACATCACAATTCTTTAGTATCATTATTCAAATGCCACAGTATAAATGTCAGTGTTTTCAATTTTTAATTTTTGTGGGAGCATATAGGTGTATATGTTTATGGGATAGGTAAGATGTTTTTTGAAGGGAGGTTGTTTTTTTTCTGAGACAGAGTCTTGCTCCATTGCCCAGGCTGGAGTGCAGTGGTGCCATCTCAGCTTATTGCAACTTGCTATAAGTGATTCTCATACCTCAGTGTCCTGAGCAGCTGGGACTACAGGCATGCACCACCACACCTGGCTAATTTTTGTATTTTTAATAGAGATGGGGTTTCGCCATGTTGGCCAGGCTGGTCTTGAACTCCTGGCCTCAAGTGATCTTCCCACTTCAGCCTCCCAAAGTGCTAGGATTACAGGCATGAGCCACTATGCCCAGCCTCATTTTTCTTTTTCTTTTCTTTCTTTCTTTCTTTTTTTTTTTTCTTGAGACACAGTCTCACTCTGTCACCCAGACTGGAGTGCAGTGGTATGTTCTCAGCTTACTGCAACCTCTACCTCCTGTGCTCAAGCAATCCTCCCACCTCAGCCTCCCAAAGCTGGGACCACAGGTGCATGTCACCATGCCTGTCTAATTTTCATATTTTTAGTAGAGATGGGATTTCACCATGTTGCCCAAGCTGGTCTCCAACTCCTGAGGTCAAGCGATCTGCCCGCCTCTGTCTCCCAACATGCTGATATTTTAAGCATGAACTACTGCACCTGGCCTAATAAATGTCATTGTTAATGATCCATGACATTTCATTAAATAGATATAGCTGACTTTACTGAAATGTTTTTGAAACTGTTTGCCAGTTTATTCAGTTGCATTCTAGTTGTTGGCAGTATTTCTCTATTATCAACAGAAGGTACTGGGACAAGCATTTCTGTGCTCACGTTTTTTTTTCCTTTTTTTCCCCCCTATTGGTGTGGTTATTCCCTAAGGGTAAATTCTTAGAAAATGGATGAGTGGGTCAAGTGCATGCTTCACATTTTGATACTGTTGCTGAGTTATCCTCCATCAATGTTGTTCCAGTTTACACTCCCCTTGGCGTAAAATGCATGGCTTATTTAAGGAAAGATACTTCCTGGAAATATTCATGTGTTAATCCTTTGACCTGCCTCAAGTAAAAGTATCACTACTGCCCAAGACCATGGGAACCCATCTCTTGCATCAGTGTGACCCGGATATGAGACATGGAGTTAAAGGAGACCATTTTGGAGCTTTAAGATTTGACTGCCCCACTGGATTTCAGACATGCATAGGGCTTGTAGCCTCTTTGTTTTGGCCAATTTCTCCAATTTGGAATGGCTGTATTTACCCAATGCCTGTACCCCCATTGTATCTAGAAAGGAACTAACTTGCTTTGGATTTTACAGGCTCATAAGCAGAAGGGACTTACCTTGTCTCAGATGAGACTTTGGACTGTGGACCTTTGAGTTAATGCTGAAATGAATTAAGACTTTGGGGAACTGTTGGGAAGGCGTGATTGGTTTTGAAATGTGAAGGCATGAGATTTGGGAGGGGCCGGGGAGGAATGTTAGGGTTTGGCTGTGTCCCCACCTACAGCTCACCTTGAATTCCCATGCATTGTGGGAGGGACCAGGTAGGAGGTGGTTGAATTATGGGGGTGGGTCTTTCCCGTGCTGTTCTTGCGATAGTAAGTCTCACAAGATCTGATGGTTTTTAAAAAGGGGAGTTTCCCTGCACAAGCTCTGTTCTCTTGTCTGCTGCTATGTGAAACGTGCCTTTTACCTTCCGCCATGATTGTGAGGTCTCCCCAGCCATGTGGAGCTGTAAGTCCATTGAACTGCTTTCTTTCTTTCTTTTTTTTTTTTTTTTTTTTGAGACGGAGTTTCGCTCTTGTTACCCAGGCTGGAGTGCAATGGCGCGATCTCGGCTCACCGCAACCTCCGCTCACTGCAACCTCCGCCTCCTGAGTTCAGGCAATTCTCCTGTCTCAGCTGCCTGAGTAGCTGGGATTACAGGCGTGCACCAGCAGGCTTGGCTAAATTTTTTTTTTATTTTTAGTAGAAATGGGGTTTTACCATGTAGGCCAGGCTGGTCTCAAACTCCTGACCTCAGGTAATCCGCCCACCTTGGCCTCCCCAAGTGTTGGGATTACAGGCCTGAGCTACCTCGCCTAGCCTTCCTTATTGTTCTTTAATTTTTTTTAACGTATTGGAGTTTTCTCTCCATGTAAATTTCAGAATCAGCATAAGTTGTATTAAAAACACTTCTTTGGGATTTTGTTTAGTATTACATTTTAACTGTAGATTAATTTTTCCTCTGTAACCAATGTAATGTGTAGACTGTGTTTTGGAGCAAAGAGTGCCTTGCACACATTAATTTCTGGCTGGGTGTGGTGGCTCAGGCCTGTAATCCCAGCACTTTGGGAGGCCGAGGCAGGTGGACCACCTGAATTCAGGAGTTTGAGACCAGCCTGGCCAACACGGTGAAACTCCATCTCTACTAAAAATATGAAAATAAATTTGCTGGGCATGGTGGCCGATGCCTGTAATCCCAGCTACTCAGGAGGCTGAGGCAAGATAATCACTTGAATCCGAGAGGTGGAGGTTGCAGTGAGCCGAGATCGAGCCATTACGCTCCAGTGTGGTTGACAGAGTGAGACTGTCTCAAAAATAAAAAGCTTTAACTTTCTGATTTAGAAAACTTGCTTTCTTGCTAAATTTTATAGAGGTTAGTGACATGGTTTGGCTCTGTATCCTCACCCAAATCTCATCTCAAATTGTAATCCCCACATATTGAGGGAGGGACCTGGTGGGAGGTGATTGGATCATGGGGCAGATTTCCCCCTTGCTGTTCTAGTGATAGTGAATGAGTTCTCGTGAGATCTGGTTGTTTGATAAGTGTCCGGTGCTTCCACGTGCTCCTGCTCTCTCTCTTCTGCTGCCTTGTAAAGAAGGTGCTTGTTTCTCTTTTGCTTTCCATGATGATTTTAAGTTTCCTGAGGCCCCCCAGCAATGCAGACTGTGAGTCAGTTAAAGCTTTTTTCTTAATAAATTACCCAGTCTCAGGTAGTATCTTTATAGCAGTATGAAAATGGACTAATACAGTTAGTATATATGTGTGTGTTTTTTTGTTTTTGTTTTTGTTTTTTTCAGATGAAGTCTTGCTCTGTCCCCCAGGCTGGAGTGCATTGGCACAATCTTGGCCCACTGCAACCTCCACCTTCCAGATTCAAGCAATTCTCCTGTCTCAACCTCAAGTATCTGGGATTACAGGTGTGCACCACCATGCCCCACTAATTTTTTGTTATTTTTAGTAGAGACAGAGTTTCACCATGTTGGACAGGCTGATCTCGAACTCCTGACCTCAAGTGATCCACCCACCTCAGCCTCCCAAAGTGCTAGGATTTCAGATGTGAGCCACTGTGCCCAGCCTCGGTTAGTATATTTTAAGTTGGTTAATATTTACAATAAATATTGACCACACATCTCTCTGTGCCAGACAGTGCTAGGAGGTGAGGAGTCATGGAAAACAAAATCAATGACCCCTGCCGGAAGTACCACGGCCTATTGTGGGGAGACAGATGAACCAATAAAAATCCTGATGCAGTGGGCCCGATGCTTCACCCTGGTGAAAGACACACATGGAGAGGCACCCGGCCCAGTTTTGAGGGTTGGGGAAGGCTGCCTAGAGGTGGGATTTTGTAAGCTGAGATCTAAAGGGTGAAGAGGAATTCACTTGTTGAGATAGGAGGAGTACAGTTTGAAAATAAGCCTCAGAGGTTGGGGAGACCCTGACTGTTAAGAGAGCTGAAGACACCTCAGTTGTGGCAGGAGCAGAGGTGGTGGTGGGGTGGGATGGAGTTGCCCCAAGATGAAGCTGGAGAGACTAACAGGGCAAAGCATTCATCAGGAAAGGTCTTACCAGTCAGATTCTCCACTGGTGTTAGTTCATTCTCACGCTGCTAATAAAGACATACCCGAGACTGAGTAACTTACAAAGGAAAGGGGTTTAATAGACTCACAGTTCAGCGTGGCTAGGGAGGCCACAGGAAACTTACAGTCATGGCAGAAGGGGAAGCAAACACATTCTTCTTAACACGGTTGCAGGAAGGAGAAGAATGAGAGCTAAGAGAAGGGGACGGCACCTTATAAAACAGATCTCATCAGAACTTACTATCACAAGAATAGCATGGGGACGGGGTGGACAGTGTGGCTCACGCCTGTAATCCCAACACTTTGGGAAGCTGATGCAGGTGGATCATTTGGGGTCAGGAGTTCGAGACCAGCATGGGCAACATGGTGAAACCCCATCTAAACTAAAAATACAAAAATTAGCCAGGCGTGGTGGTGCATGCCTGTAATCCCAGCTACTTGGGAGGCTGACGCATGAAAATCACTTGAACCCAGGAGGTGGAGGTTTCAGTGATCTGAGATCAAGCCACTGCACTCCAGCCTGGGCAACAGAATGATATTCTGTCTCAAAAAAAAAAAAAAAAAAAAAAAGAATGGAATGGGGGAACTGCCCCTATGATTCACTTACCTTCCACCAGGTCCCTCCCACAACGGGGATTATGGAATTACAATTGAAGATGAGATTTGGGTGGGCACACAAAGCTATACCATATCACCACTGGCTCCTGAGCGTCAAAAGAACCTTGTCAGGTTGTTAGCTGGAGCCTGATACCCTCAGAGCAAAGCAGGACAGTGGCTGAGGGGCCCATGGGTCCTGGTGACAGATGGCAGTGTCGGAGGGTCTTGACAGTGGGGAAAGAAAGAGGCATGGAGATTGAGAGCACTTCAGTGGTCAGAGCCAAGCTCCATGTCTGGGCCTAACTGAACGGGACTGGGGTCTCAACCATGTCATTTACCAGCCATGTGACCTGGAACAAACAACCTCCCCCATCTTCGGTTCCTTTATTTGAAAAGTAGGGCTGTTGTGAGGATGTATGAAGTGTCAGCACCATGCCTGGCCCATATGGTCTCAGTACAAGTGACAGCCATGGTGATGGTGGGGACAGTTTGATCAGCTGCAAAGTGTCTTCTGCTGAGTAGGAAAGGGGTTTAATAGACTTTCCTACTCAGAGGATGGGAGTGCTACCATCTCCTTTTATATACAGTTTCTCCTAGTGCCAAGTTAATTATTCTGCAATTGCTGCCAAAGCCCTGGACACAGAATCCTACCCAGTTCCCATGGAAGATTTTCCTCCAAGGGGAATCCAGCAGTAGAGAGAGCCCAGCCCTTTGCAACATGGGAAGATTTCATTCAGAGCCCTCAATCAAACAGCCAGAAGGAACTCTGGGGTATCTGACAGACCAGCCAAGGCCTCTCACATGATTTAATCTGACAGATACAAAGAGGAGCATAAAGTGATTTTGCTGTGGCCCAGACATGCAGAGCCCCGACAATTACATGTCTCCTTTCAGGAACAATTAGATTATCACTGTAGCGCCAGCATAATGAGACTCTAATGCCAAGAAAACTGTGTTCATTAATAAGTTGTACATGCTGACTTTTAAGTCAGGGTATCTTTGGGGGTAAACAATTTATTTTATCTATTTATTTATTTAGAGATGGAGTCTCGCTCTGTCACCCAGGCTGGAGTGCAGTGGCACCATCTTGACTCACTGTAACCTCCGCCTCCCTGGTTCAAGTGATTCTCCTGCCTCAGCCTCCTGAGTAG
The DNA here is from genome assembly GCF_030222135.1 of Aotus nancymaae. Classification (NCBI taxonomy): domain Eukaryota; kingdom Metazoa; phylum Chordata; class Mammalia; order Primates; family Aotidae; genus Aotus; species Aotus nancymaae. The sequence continues at coordinate 5,636,120 of NW_026988491.1, forward strand.
CTGGGATTACAAGCGCCTGCCGCTACACCCGGCTAATTTTTGTATTTTCAGTAGAGACAGGGTTTCAGCATGTTAGCCAGACTGGTCTTGAACTCCTGACCTCAAGTGATCTGCTCATTTTGGCCTCCCAAAGTGCTGGGATTACAGGCGTGAGCCACCATGCCCGGTCAAACAATTTACTTTTAATAGCTTTGGACAAATCTCCGTGTGATGACATGAAAGGGCAAAAAAAAAAAAAATTACTTGGCATTAGCGCATTTGTAGTATGCCTGGAGAGTCGGGTGGCCACCTCAGAGACCATGTCCCTTCAGGAACAGATGAATAGGAAATGTTTGCTCCTGGTGCTGAGTGGTGGAAGTTTTGTTGCACCCTCTTGGAAGAACTTCAGTGCTCAAAGAAGGCTCTCTGAGGCTTCACTGTGTTATCTCTGAGATGCATCCTAGAGGTTGTAGGAGGGAGGCTCTGGGAAGAATTCCAACCTTGACAAGAGGGAGGGGGCCTGAATCTGGCAAGCAAGTGGGGGCCACATTCTCTGGGCATTCAGAAGGCAGGATTTCGTGGGCAATGAAATCCGCCTGCTTTTACAAGTGGGCTCCAGTCTGCTTTCTCTCCGCATGTGAAATTTTCCACCATTTCCAGGAGGCTGTAGCTAACACAAGTGAATGAGTGGTTTCCTCAGCATTAACCCCATCAACTCAGACACTTGCAAAATAGAAGTTAACTTACAGAGCATATAAAAATCAGAAAAAGATTGGAAGAACCTAAGGACAGCCCAGCACAGCTGTGTACGGATCACCCCATGGAACAAGCATTTGTTTAGGCTGTCAAGGCTGTTGGAGGACCCTACGGGGGAAGGAAATGGTTTAGCTGGAGACAGTTTGGGTGCACACTTTCCAGAAGGCAGCACCAGTGGCCCGAAGGTGGACAGACTTCAGTGCTAGCCGCAAGAGCACAGGCAGAGTGAAATGTTCTCTAGGAAGAAGGGTCTGCCCTTGAGATTCTTTCTCTGTAACAGCTTTGCCTCTTCCACCAGTAAAAACTTTGTTCCCATTTTAGGTCACAGTTTTTTTGTTTGTTTGTTTGTTTTTGAGACAGAGTGGAGTCTCACTCTGTCACCAGGCTGGAGTGCAGTAGAGTGATCTCAGCTCACTGCAGCCTCCGCCTCCTGGGTTCAAGCAATTCTCCCGCCTTAGCCTCCCAAGTAGCTGGGACTACAGGCACGTGCCAGCACTCCCAGCTAATTTTTGTATTTTTAGTAGAGATGGGATTTCACCATGTTGGCCAGGGTGGTCTCGATTGCTTGACCTTGTGATCTGCCCGCCTCAGCCTCCCAAAGTGCTGGGATTACAGGTGTCAACCACCACACCTGGCCTAGATCATAGTTTAATTTTATTTTGTGTCATGTTCATTGAGGGTAAGAGGAATGTGAATCTCGGTGAAAATGTGTCTCTTGTGTACCTCTCTATATGTACATGACAATGGCTATCATCTGAAAGAAGTGATGTGCAAGGGGAGAGGGTGACCCCATCTCCATGCTGGGCCGAAGAAGGAGGACGCAGCCCCTGGGCTCAGCAGATGTGTTTTGCTGGAGTGGCCCATTGGGTGTGGGTGCCTTGGGCTGGAGGTGATGTGGATGACACCCAGGGCTTATTCTTTGTGCCCTCTCAAGCTTCACCCTTGGCCCTGGTCTGCAGGGATTCCTGGGTTCAGGAAGGACTTTGACTCTGCAGCCGCACGAAAATACATGGCACTGCTGCTGACCCAGTTTTTACGGGGAGACAAAGAGAGGGGAAAGCAGAAAAAAGATTTGACGACTTGAAACTGCATCAGCCAATTTGTAGAGGTTTTGGCCACTCTTCTAGTTTCCATGCACATGATCCGTGATGGATTTGGAGGAGCACGGGAAAGAGGACAAAGCCAGAGGCTCCTCATTAGTCTTGGGAATTCAAGGAGACTTCACTGTGGTGGCTGCATTTGGAGACAGCGCGTGTGCGCAAGCACGTGTGTTTGCTCCAGGCGGTTTCTACTGCGGCTTGCTCGTGTGTCTATAGCTCCCAGAAAGTTTTTCAGCAAGACTCTAAGCTGGAAGCAAAAGCAACCGTGAAGAGATATGTCAAAATGCACTTAAAAAAAAGAGGGAGCATACTTTATAGGTTAAAGGAAATTTTTTTGAGATGTGGTAATTTGCTAAGAATCCACTGACAAATGTGGTTAAGGGTCATTTCAAGACCAATAAGATTTTGGATCAACAGTTTAAAAATCCGTTAAGGGATGTTTCTTCCCTGGTCTCTGTGTTTGCTTCATCGAATCGCGTGGTTGCCCTGAAGGGGAAATAGGATTCATTTGTTGGTTTTTAAATTCCATTGCTTGGAAGGACTTTGACAGTCAAGGCCAATGTCATTCCTGTTTCAGACTTTTTCTTTTTCTTTCTGTTTTTTCTTTTTTGAGACATAGTTTCTCTCTTGTCTTGTCTCCCAGGCTAGAGTGCAATGGCATGATCTTGGCTCACTACAACTTCCGCCTCCCGGGTTCAAGCGATTCTTCTGCCTCAGCGTCCCAAGTAGCTGGGATTACAGATGCCCACCACCACACCTGGCTAATTTTGTATTTTTAGTAGAGATGGGGATTTCACCATGTTGGCCAGGCTGGTCTTGAACTCCTGACCTCATGTGATCCTGTGATCCACCCGCCTTGGCCTCCCACAGTGCTGGGATTACAGGTGTGAGCCACCACACCCAGCCAACACTTCTCTTCTCTTTTTCAAGCTGCAGGAACTTACGTATTGGGGATTTTTTTTTTTTTTTTTTTTTTTTTTTTTTTTTTTTTTTTGAGGCAAAGTCTGGCTCTGTCGTCCAGGCTGGAGTGCAGTGGTGTGATCTTGGCTTACTGCAGTCTCCACCTCCCAGGTTCATGCAATTCTCGAGCCTCAGCTTCCTGAGTAGCTGGGATTACAGGCCTATGCCACCAAGCCTGGCTAATTTTTGTATTTTTAGTAGAGACATGGTTTCATCATGTTGGCCAGGCTGGTCTCACACTCCTGACCTCAAGTGATCTGCCCGCCTCGGCCTCCCAAAGTGCTGGAATTGCAGGTGTGAGCCACTGTGCCCGGCCCATATTGGGGAATTCTAAATACAATCAGTCCTGTCTCTTTAATGCATCCGTGCCACAGCTTTGTGGAATACATTGTCAGTCATAGTTTTGCTTTGTGGATAGAGAAAAATGAATTTTTGAATGGAAGAGTGCCTTAGCCAGGGAGAGCAGCAAGGCAGGAAGATCACCATCCTCTCCCAGGGCCAGGCCAAGGCCAGTGGGGATTTCAGGATCCTTTATAATAGATGGTTTGATTGAGAACCCACCTAGCCTCTTAGCCTGCCCCCACATCAATGGGTATATAGATTAGTATCACTCAATGGGTATGTAGATAAATATTACCAAAATATATAGAGTCAGAGAGATGTCATTTAAAAAATCATAATCAAAACAGGAAAAACAAAGTATTTAGGAACCGCATACGGAAGTTTCAATCAGGCCAGGTGAGATGGCTCATGCCTGTAATCCCAGCACTTTGGGAGGCTGGAGTGGGTAGATCACTTGAGGCCAGGAGTTCAAGACCAGCCTGGCCAACATGGTGAAACCCCATCTCTACTAAAAATATGAAAAATTAGCCCAGTGTGGTTTCACATGCTGTAATCCCAGCTACACAGGAGGCTGAGGCAGGAAAATTGCTTGAACTTGGGAGGCGGAGGTTGCAGTGAACCCGGAGATGGAGGTTATAGTGAGCCACAATTGCACCACTGCACTCTAGCCTGGCAACACAGCAAGACTCTGTCTCAAAAAAAAATGAAAAAGAAGTTTGCATGATAAGAAATAGTTTATGAATACAAGTATTTTTTCCATCCACCATCTGCAGTATTGTTTACACAAGAAACCGAGGTTATAAACCTTCCTGTAAATGCTTCCTGCAGACATCTACTTGCAAGCCCACGGGTAAAAAGTTTGCATTTATACTTTTTAATGAATAGTCTCTTTAGGGTTTAATTAGTCATTGTGTCTATGCATGAATGATTCATAATCTGGTTTTGCCACCAGCATATGGCAGTTAAAGTCAGATGAATAAAAATAATATTCTCGAGCAAAATGAACTGTACTCTCTGGCCAGTTATCATTGGTTGGCAACATGTTTTATAGAGATAAAAGTTGATTGGCAGCTGTTACAAGTTTTGGTTTGTCTTGTCTCTTGGGGAGAAAGTGAACCCTATGAAAAGCACAAACCTCGGGTCTTCCACACCAGCACTGTGAGGGCCACAGTCTCTAATATTCCCCAGGCAGCCTAACACTGGGGAGGTTCTCTAAGCTCATGTGAGTAACGTTAATAATCACTACCATGTATGCCTACTGTGTGCCTGGCATGTTTACATAGTGAGACCTGGTCTCTAAAAAAATATGTTTTAATAATTTTAAAAATAAATAAAATTCTTTCATTCTCTCCTTCTCTATTCAACTTTATTTGTAGCTTTTTTAATGAAGGAGATAATAATATGAATCTTTGACATATTATAATCTACTTTAAATTATTAATTTGCTACTTCCTAAACTATTTAAGAAGCTAACAACAGTTAAATATTTTCCAGGAGGCTTAGGTGGGAGGATCACCTAAGCCTGGGAGGTGGAAGTTGCAGTGAGTTGAGATTGTATCACTGCACTCCAGCCTGGGGGACAAAGTGAGACCGTCTCAAAAAAAGAAAAAATTCCCCTTACTTTTTGTATTATTGTTGTTTTATATATTACTCATCACATATGCATTCCACAAAGCATTATACTTGTTGTTTTAAACAATCAATATTTATATAACTACTTTTTTTATTGTATATATAACTATCTTTTTTTCTTTTTTTTTTTTTTTGTTGCTGTTGTTTGTTTTTGTTTTTTGTTTTGTTTTGTTTTTGTTTTGTTTTTAGACAGAGTCTCACTCTGTCACCCAGGCTGGAGTGCAGTGGCACAATCTCCACTCACTGCAACCTCCACCTCCCAGGTTCAAGCAATTCTCCTGACTTAGCCTCCCAAGTAGCTGGGACTACAGGTACACATCACTGCACCCAGCCAATGTTTTAAATTTTTTTGTAGAGATGAGATGTCATCATCTTGCCCGGGCTGGTCTCGAACTCCTGAGCTCAAGTGATCCTCCTGCCTAAGCCTCCCAAAGTGCTGGAATTACAGATGTGAGCCACTGGAACTGACCTAAGATTTTCTATCTTTGATCTTCAGGGCTTTGACTATGATGCGTGTAGGTAAGGTTTTGTTTTGTTTCTCCTTCTTGGGGCTCATTGAGCTTCTTGAATCTGTGGGTTAATGTCTTTCACCAGATTTGGGAAAATTCACCATTATTTCATCTACAACTGCTTCTGAACCTTTTCTCTCTTCTCTTTTCCTCTTGCGGGACACAAATTACACTTACATTAGACTTTTTGACCCACATGTCTTTATGCACTCCTCTATCTTTTCCATTCTTTTTAATTTCTAGATATTTTTTATTGACCAGTTTTTGAGTTTACTAAACCTGCTTTCAGCCTTATCCATTCTGTTGTTAAACCTATTCAGTGCATTCTTAACTTCAGATATATTTTTAAATCTTGGAATATCTATTTGATTATTTGTATAGATTTCCAATTCTGTTGAAATGCTCCATTTATTCATCCATTTTCTCATCTTTCCTTTTTTAAAAAACTTATTCATCGTAGTTATTTTCACATTGGCTCCTTACCAATCAAGCTGCTTTGAACACCCTAGATATGCCAAGTGGTTTTTCTCACTGGTTCTTGACATTTCAGCCATCTGTATTTTTGAAAGTTTACATTTCTCTTCCGTAGTATTTTCTCTGGTTGCCCTAACTGCCATGGGCTTTATGCAGGGAGAGCATTGACTTTTTGAGAACTTCCCAGGGTCTATGAGGGCAGTCACACCAGGCCCCGGCTTTACGTGCACATAGCTGCTTGGTGACTGCTGAGGGAAATGCTGATCTCCTGGCCTGGATCCACCTCACTGAGGGCCCCTTGGACACAGGATAGTAACCAGAGTTGAATGTGTTTTTCCTATTTTTACTCCTTATGAATCCAAGTTTTAGAACATTCTAAACATACATGTATAAAAAATTTTTTTTAAATAAACATACATGTATTTATAAGGGAAATAACTTTGATATTAAACTCAACTACTCTATGTTATTTTAAATTCTCTTCTATTCTTAGTTAATGTATGTACTTTAGGTAAGAATCATCAGGTTAAATTTTTTTCTTTTTTAATACCGAACTTCTGTTTGTTAAAATTTTTTTATTTTTATTTTTATTTATTTGTTTGTTTTTGAGACAGAGTCTTGCTCTGTCAACCAGGCTGGAGTGCAGTGATGCAATCTCAGCTCACTACAACCTCAACTACCTGGTTTCAAGCGATTCTCATGTCTCAGCCTCATGAATAACTGAGATTACAGGTGCATGCCACCATGCCGACTAATTTTTATATTTTTAGTAGAGACAGGGGTTTCACCATGTTGACCAGGTTGGTCTCGAACTCCTGACCTCAAGTGATCCACTCACCTCAGCCTCCCAAAGTGCTGGGATTACAGGCGTGACCCACTGTAGCAGGCCAAAATTAGTTTTTATTGTAGCAAAATACACCTATCATAACATTTACCATATTAACCACTTTTTAAGTGTAATGTTCAGTAGTGTTAAGTGTATTAGTGTTGTAGTGCATCTGTGACCATCAGTGATCTACCTGTCCATCTCCAGAACTCCTTTCATTTTGCAAAACTCTTGACCCATGAAACAATAACGCCCCCATTCCCCACTCCCTTTAGCCCCTGGCACCCACCATTCTACTTTGTGTCTGTTTGGATTGGACTATTCTAGGTACCTGTTTGGATTGGACTATTCTAGGTACCTGTTTGGATTGGACTATTCTAGGTACCTGTTTGGATTGGACTATTCTAGGTACCTGATGTAAGTGGAATCATATGATATTTGTCTTTCTGTGACTGACCTATTTCCCTTAGCATAATGTCTTCCAGGTTTTTTCATGCTGTAGCATGTGATAGGATTTCTTTCCTTTTTAAGACTAACCAATATTCCATTGCATGGATAGACCACATTTTGTGTCTTTCATGTTTTAGCTATTGTGAACAACGTTGCTATGTTTATTGATTGATTGATTGATTGATTGAGACAGCTTCTCACTTTGTTACCCAAGCTAGAGTGCCGTGGTGCGAATCTCAGCTCAATGCAACCTCCACCTCCCGGGTTCAAGTGGTTCTCCTGCCTCAGCCTCCCGAGGAGCTGGGACTACAGGCATGCGCCACCATGCCCAGCTAATTTCTGTATTTTTAGTAGAGACAGAGTTTCACCATGTTGGCCAGGATGGTCTCTATCTCTTGACCTCATGATCTGCCAGCCTCGGCCTCCCAAAGTGCTGGGATTACAGGTGTGAGCCACTGCACCTGGTTTGTTTTTTTTTATTATTATCATTATTTTGAGACAGAGCCTCGTCCTGTCACCCAGGCTGGAGTGCATTTGTACTATCTCAGCTCACTGCAACCTCTGCCTCCTGGATTCAAGCGATTCTCCTGCCTCAGCCTCCTGCGTAGCTGGGATTAGAGGTGCCTGCCACCACGCCCAGCTAATTTTTTGTATTTTCATTAGAGACAGGATTTCACCATGTTGGTCAGGCTGGTCTCAAACCCTTGACCCTATGATCCGCCCACCTTGGCCTCCCAAAGTGCTGAGATTACAGGTGTAAGCCACTGCACCTGGCCCTATTTATTTATTTTTAATTAATTAATTAATTTTTTTTTTTTGAGACAGAGTCTCACCCAGGCTGGACTGCAGTGACACAATCAAGGCTTACCGTAGCCTCAGCCTCCTGGGTTCAGGTGATCCTCCCGCCGCAGCCTCCTGAGTAACTAGGACTACAGGCGTCTGCCACCATGCCTGACTAATTTTTGTATTTTTTTGTAGAGATGGGGTTTTGCCATGTTACCCAGGCTGGTGTCAAACTCCTGGGCTCAAGCAATCTACTCACCTTGGTCTCCCAAAGTGCTAGGATTACAGGTGTGAACCACCATGCCCAGCCAATGCTGCTATGAATATTGGTGTACACATATCTCTTTGAGACCCTAGTATATGTCCAGAAGTGGAATTGCTGGGTCATAATGATAATCCTATTTTTTTTTTTTAATTTTTTATTTGAAACGGAGTCTTGCTCTGTTACCCAGCCTGGAGTGCAGTAGTGCAAATCTCGGCCCACTGCAACCTCCACCTCCCAGCTTCAGGCGATTCTTCTGCCTCAGCCTCCTGAGTAGCTGGGACTACAGGCATGCACCACCATGCCCGGCTAATTTTTGTATCTTTTTTTCTTTAAGTAGAGACGGGGTTTCACCAGTTGGACAGGCTGGTCTTGAACTCCTGACCTCGTGATCCACCCACCTTGGCCTCCCAAAGTGCTGGGATTACAGGCGTGAGCCACCATGCCCGGCCGATAATCCTATTTTTAATATTTTGAGGAACCTCTATACTATTTTTCACAGCAGCTGCTGCACCATTTCATATTCCCACCAACGCTGAGTTTCAAATTCTCCGCATCCTTGCCAGCACTTGTTATTTTCAGTTTTTTTTATGGTAGCCAATCTAATGGGTGTAAGGTGGTATCTCACTGTGCTTTTAATTTGCATTTTCCTAATGATTCATGAAGCCAAGCATCTTTTCATGTACATATTGGGCATTTGAGCATCGTCTTTCAAAAAATGTCTACTCAAGTCCTTTGTCCATTTTTGAATCGGGTTGGGTTTTTTGTTGTTGTTAAATTTTAGGAGTTCTGTATTCTGAATATTAATCCCCTATCGTACATATGATTTGCAGATATTATCTCACCTTCTGTGGATCGTTTCTTTTACTTGGTTGATAATGTCCTTTGAGGCATAAATTTTTTTATTTTCACAAAGTCCATTTTGTCTATTTTTGTTGTTGTTGTCTGTGCCTTTGGTGTCATATCCAAATCTTTGCCAATTCCAATGTTGTGAAGCTTTTGCACTAAGGTTTTGCTCATAACAGTTTTATAGTTTTAGCTCTTACATTTCAGACTTTGGTCCATTTGAGTTAATTTTTGTATATGGTGTTAGGTAAGGGTTTGACTTCATTCTTTAGTATGTGGATACACACTTTTCACAGCACCATTTGTTGAAAAGACTATTCTTTCCCTATTGAATTGTCTTGGCACACTTGTCAGAAATCATTTGATCGTCTGGGCATGGTGGCTCACGCCTGTAATCCCAGCACTTTGGAAGGCCGAGGCGGGTGGATCACTTGAGGTCAGGAGTTCAAGACCAGCCTGGCCAACATGGTGAAACCTTGTCTCTACTAAAAAATATATAAATTAGCTGGGCGTGGTGGCACACATCTGTAGTCCTAGCTCCTTGAGAGGCTAAGGTGGGACAATCACTTGAACCCAGGAGGCAGAGGTTGCAGTGAGTTGAGATCATGCCACTGCACTCAAACCTAGGTGACAGAGTGAGATTCTGTCTCAAAAAAAAAAAAATCATTTGATCCTATATGCAAGGGTTTATTTATTTATTTACTTATTTATTTATTTTTGAGACAGGGTCTCACTGTGTCGCACAAGCTGGAATGCAGTGGCACAATCTCAGCTCACTGCAGCCTCTGCCTCCCAGGTTCAACCCATCCTCCTGCCTCAGCCTCCCGAGTACCTGGGACTACAGGCATGTGCCACCACACCCAGCTGATTTTTGTATTTTTAGTTGAGACAGGCTCTCACCATGTTAGACAAGCTTGTCTTGAAGAACCCTTAGCCCCGAGTGATCCGCCCACCTTGGCATCCCAAAGTACTGGGATTACAGGCGCCTGCGCCCGGCCTGCAATGGTTTATTTTTGAATTGCCGTTAGAGTTTTAGGACTGAAGGATACTGCGGGAAGTAGTTAGTCCAGTGTCTTCTTATTACAGATGAGGAAACTGAGGCCCAAAGACAAAGGACAACTTGCCCTGGGTTTCATAGTGACAGCTGAAAGTACATCCTAGGGCTGACTCCACATCTGATGCTTTTAAAAGCTAGTTGTTAGTTTGCTTTGCTGTTAAAATAGTGTTATGTCAGTTACTGTTTTGATAGAAGTGGCAAATGCATTTTTCATTCTGCCGAAGATATATGTGGCATCCTCTTCACTATGCCTGTGGACCAGTCAGTCACTGGCAGCACCTGTGTTTTGAAGCATTACAATGGTGAGAATAGGCCACCTGTTTGGTGGGTTTCTATTTGCCCTCACATTTAGTTTGCAGTTTGAAAGGGTCCTTAATATAACTATGTAATAACCTACTACAGAACGCCTTCCCAGTGTCCATTTGTCTTTATTGGCTACGGCAAGGAACCCTCATCTTTGAATTTGCCAGCAACCAGAGCCTCTTTCGGTCATGGCTACCAGTAAGACAGACCTAGGCTAGGCTGCTGTCCCAAAGGTTGTCTTGGCAGAGGCTGGGCTGGGGGTGGGAATAGGGGTAGCAGGGAATATGAATTAGACAAAATTCCAAAGTGGATTTAAAATTATGCCATTCTTGGTATTTCCTGGGCTGGGTTTGCTCATTCAAGAGCTATTAAGCCCCTCTCAGTGGTACTGTGGACACTTTGCTGGGAGCTGACAAGCCCCTCACAAAACCAGAAGGCAAGAACTCTTAAGGATTTTCTGGAGGAGGTTAAGAGAGGAGGCAGGGACCCAGGGAAGAGGCTGCCATGCAGGACCAGGGAAAGAGGAGGAGGGGTTGGTTCCTGGCCTCCAGAAGTGTCAGAAGGTAATGGTAAGCCAAGGAGGCACTGATGGAACCTGGGGCGGGCTGGTTGTGAGGGAGGAGGAAGGGATGGGGCATGGACATGCTTCTATCTCCAGAGAACACCTGAGACAGCAAAGCATAGCTGGGCTGGGAGGGTGAATGGGGGATTTGCTTTAGATTTGACAGCAACATTGGTGATACAGGTGGCATTCCAGGTAAGTTGGGGGTGATTTACTAGTTGTCAACTGCAATGGCAGACACAGTCTGCCTGCCAGAAGGAGCATGTGTAGTGGCAAGGACAAAGAGCAGGGCCAGAGCGGTGGGGCAGAAGGTAGAAGACAGCCTGGGGCAGAAGTGCCTTCCAGCCTTTGTGTGTGAGAATTAGTGGCACATGTTCCAATTATTTGGCTTTTCCAGAATCCAGAAAATAATGGGGTAACTGGCACTGGGTACAGTGGCTCATGCCTGTAATCCCAGCACTTTGGGAGGCCAAGGAGGGTGGATCACGAGGTCAGGAGATCAAGACCATCCTGGCTAACGTGGTGAAACCCCGTCTCTACTAAAAATACAAAAAAATAAGCTAGGCATGGTGGCAGTTGCCTGTAGTCCCAGCTACTCAAGCAGCTGAGGCAGGAGAGTTGCTTGAACCCTGGAGGCAGAGGTTGAGCTGAGATCACACCACTGCACTCCAGCCTGGGCAACAGAGTGAGACTCTGTCTCAAAAAAAAAAATGGGGTAACTGAACTGAGATTTAAAATCTTGCTCTGTGACTTGAGTTGTTTGTGTTGGTTCCAAACCCTAAATCTTTTGGCGTCTTCAATTTTTGGGCATGTCAGTGGAAATTCTAAACTTTGTGTTAATGGTGTGTGTGTCTCTGTCTGTCTGTCTCTGTGTGAGTGTGTTTAGAAATAGGCTTCTCTGGGTTCCTCACTGGTCTTCTGGAAGGTGGGGTTATAGATATGCTGGTGAATTCTGAATGTTTCATAAATTAACTATTAACAGAGTTAAAGAAATCTTTTGTCATAAAACGTTCCAGGAATTTCATTCCAAATGAGGAAATGCATAAAGACTTGTCCACTCGGCAAACGTTGGGTGTTTGGGAGGTGATTGTGTACCCTGTCCCCACATTTGAGGCCTGTGACCATTGCAGCAAAAAGCTCATGTAACCTGGTGCTCCTGAGCACTAATTTGTTTCTTGTTACTGAGTTTCGACAGTACACTACTTAAAAGAGAAGAAAAATAAGCTCTTGGAAGTAATTTTCAAGTAGAGGTAGTGGTTTTGTTTATTTTTTTAAGGCACCACATGTGGAATGTGCTTCCTTTCTTTGATGTGAAATCTGAAGGAGGTTTTGCCTCCTGCCTAGCACATTTCCTAAATGATAAATGCCCATTCGTGTTCCACCTGTGCTCTTCATGAATGTTTTGGCTCCATGATCTTTTTGTAGCAGTCATGGTCAGTGAATGTTTGAGCAGAGTCCTCTACACCTACTTGGACAGCAGTTATTAACCTTAACTTGAATGCATTCTATTTGATCTTTCCCCTTCAAAGTGGGAGCTCACCAAATGGTAAAAATCAAGGTGTCTTTGGATTTGAATTAACGTGGCATTAAAAAGTTATGGTTGCTTTTAAAAGAATTAGGCAGGGCTAGAGGTGGTGGCTCACACCTGTAATCTCAGTGCTTTGAGGAGGCTGAGACAGCAGGGTCGCTTGAGGTCAGGAGTTTGAGAACAGTTTGGACAACACAGCAAGATCCCATTTCAACAACAACAACAACAAAATCCTAGCTGGATGTGGTGGTGCACACCTGTGGTCCTAGCTATTGAGGAGGCTGAGGTAGGAGGATCACTTGAGCCCAGGAGTTCAAGGCTGCAGTGAACTATGATCGTGTCACTGAATCCCAGCTTGGGTGCTAGAGCAAGACCCTGTCTCTAAATAAATAGAATGAATAAATGAATGAATGAATGACAGGAGTTGCCCGTTTAGCTCAGTGAAGGTAGAGTATCCTCATCTTGGACTCCAGAAGGACCTGAGGCAGGCCATGAAGTAGGCAGAGCCTGGAACCAGAAGGAGCCCCAACCCACTGTCATGTCCCAGAGGAGAAACTGAGACTTAGGTGGCCTGGGTCCTGTTACTGATCTGTGGCAGAGGCCAAGTCAGAACCAATGACCCCCAGGGACGTTCCTGGCTGGGAAGGAGGAGCAGTGGGAGAGATTTGAACAGAATGTGGAAGCGGTTCTGCGAGATGTCATCAGGCTCTAGCAGTCTGTTGGTTGGTACCCGGGGAGGGAATTGGATTCCAAGTGGGGATGGGACTCCATCTCCCCTGGTTCCCGAGATAGACTCGCCTGTAACCGGATCACTCCTTGCAACCCCAGGGCGTATGATGGAGAAATGAGGGCTGGCGCTATGGGCCATCCAAGGGCCCCTCCCCTGCTGGGTCCAGGCAAAGGGCCGGCCCTCTCTAGCCTAGATTGGGGTGCGATAGCGCCCTTAGTGTCGTGTCGGGTTCCGTGCCAGGCTTGGGCATTTTAAGAGGCTGAGCTGCGCCTTCCAGTCCCCGCCTGCGTCCCGCCACGGAGAGCTCGCCTTTGTCTAGCCCTCTGGGCGAGAGAAGAACGCTAATCCTAGCTTGGGACAGGGCTGTCAGAAGCGCGTCGGATCCTCTGGGGACCGACCGGTGGCCTCACGCGGCTCTCATCGCTCTCGGAGCGGGGCTCCACGGGGCGGAGGTAGCCTCCTCTGGGGGTGGGGAGGAGGCAGGAGGAATGAGAACGCAGCGCGGCGCGCCCCTGCCGCGCTTAGGCTGACGGGCGGGCGCACGAGCTGCGTTCTGAGCTCGCGGGCTGGACGCTGTCCGTGGTGCTGAAGCGGCGCCCGCGGCAGGGAGGCGGGCCCGGGGCTGCCGGGCAGCACACACCCAATCCCGGGACCGCCCTCCTTCTGCCTGGCTCGGAGAGGCGGTGGCAGCCGGCACTGCACCCAGATGGACTGAGAGCGCGGCGGCGGGAAGTCGGCGGCGGCGGCGGCGGCGGCAGCAGCAGCTGCAAGAGCCCCCGCAGCCTCGGGGCAGGACCCACGTCCACACCCGAGAGCCCCTCCCTGGGGTGAGTCAGGGCGGGAGGAGCAGGGTTGGAGTAAACGGGTCCTGGGGCACGGGATCGCTTGGGCTTTAAAATTTCCCTTCCCCGTTGTAAATTTCTTCCAGCTCAGATCTTGAGCAGCCTCCAGGGCTGAGGGCTCAGAGCTATGCCTCCGCACTTTCCCAGTCCTGGGATAAAGGGCAGGCCCCTCTGCCCTCACATGCCAGGGGACAAAGGGTTTAGCCAGAAACCAGACAGTCACAAGGCATGTCCTCCTCTCCACCTTGGGTGCAGCCCATAACAAGGTACCAGGAAAAGCTGTCTGCCCGGGCTCGTGACACAGGGGGGACAGCTTCCCGTCTCTGGTCTCTGTTCAGAGGCCTGGCCCCGGGCAACCCAACCACTGGAATTCAGCCCAGACAGAGGCCAGCCATCTTTTAGCAGGGAAAGGCAAGCTTCAGACTTCACTGGGGCTACAAGTGAGAAGTAAAGCCCTTTCCCTGCCTCCTTCCAGTTTCCTGAGCTGCCATGATCAGGACTTCAGGGCGAGGGTCACTTCATTGCCCCTGGCTGTTACAAGTGAGCTGGACTCAAGCAGAGGAGCTCTGGAGTGGATACTGGGCAGCCACTGCCTGCCAGTGGGGTGTCTGTGTGTGTGTGTGTGTGTGTGTGTGTGTGTGTGTGTGTGTGGTGTTCCCAGCACGCAAAGGGGATTTTAAACTCCAGTGGTGCCTGTCACAGGAAAAGCCCTTCTCCAGCCAGCCTGTGCCTCTGAGTAAGCAGTTTGGGGTCACGCTGGGCAACTACCCAGCCAGAGGAGCTTTGAGCTTCCTCAGCCCCTACAGCTAACCCCCTTCTGCCTTGAGCCATCTGCTGAAGGGGGAGATGTGTTTAAACTTGATGGGTCACCTCTGCCTTCGATCCTACCAGCATTCGGTTCCCATCTCCATCACCTGGCAAGGTCAGACAGATAGATGTCTTAACTCCTAGAACTGGATGGGTGGGCTTCTGGGGGCTTTACTGCCTAGACAAAGGGCATTTGGTGTGGTGGGGGAGGAAAGGGAGTGGAAAGAGGAGGTGGAATTAGTGGGATCATCCTCCAGGGCCCTGGAGACATCTAGTTGTGCTAGATTCCAAGCTGTGTGAGATGCCTGTTATATCCCGATGGATGTAAATGAAGCTTCTGAATCTTGACAGGTTCATTGCTGGAGGACTCAGGTCTGTGTTTTGTTCCGTCTGTCTAGCTTAAGCTGCGCACATCAGAAATGACTCTGGTGGGCAGCTTCCTTGGATCATCGGATGCCTGATGGTGCCGATGAAATTAAAGAGAAGTGGGGAAGATGTGTGAGATGATGTACTGGTTTTAGGGTCAGTGTGAGCTGCAGTGGTGCTGCAGTGCTGATGGAAATGCATGCCAAGAATGTGTTAGCATTACTTGCATAAAGCAGACCACTTGGTACCCAGGTACCATTTGTTTCTCACCAACATTCTGTAGAGAGGGAAGGTCATAAGGGGAAAGTATAATAACTGCACATCTGAAATATACTTGATTTACGTTATTCTTGACCACTTTTTTCCACCCAAAAGTATTTTTTTAACTACCATATAGATACTTTATATTTTGGCCAGATGAATGAACCTCTTTAGAGAATGGTTGTCTGGAAGGATGGCTGACTCGTGACTCTACTTTGGCATTCTTGCTGACTTGTTTCATAAAAACATGAAGTCCAGAAGCATAATGGCAGGGCAACTAAGCAGAAGGACATCGTTTTTGCTTTGGGAAAATGGTGTATTTGAGCTTTGCATATTATTTGTTTTGAAAATTACATTTATAGCCAAAAAGTTTTCCATTGATCAAGTTGAGATTGAGATATATACATGTATTTTTAACCCATTGTCTGAGCAACTTAAAACCTCCTCAATAATTAAAGTGGGATCAAGTTCTCCTCTGTAACTGAGGAAGATACTATTTGAGGGTTGACCCTGGGTGATTGATACACAGTCCTAGCTTCAGCTCACAGTCTCTGTTCAAAAGTCCTGACTGGCTTGTATCACATGCAAGCCTGCATTTACGCACAGTGATAAAATGTGTATGAAAAATATGAACACTATTTCTGTCTGGATTTCTCAAGGCAGCAAACAAAGATGTAGTTAGTGATGACTATTTGTCAATAGAACACACTTCATTTTGGTGAAAGCAATTGATCTTGGGTTCCTGGTAGAATAGTTAAGTGTTAGAGATGGTGGCAACAGCTGTGTGGTGTAAACGAGTGAAAAGAGATCCACCTTTGCAGATTGAGAGAACTGAGTCTGAATCCTGATTTTAACCAATTATTAATTGTATGCCATGATTTAACCTCTGTAAGCGTCTTTTTTATTATTTGTAAAATGGAGAAAATAATACCTGCCTGGTTTGCACAGGATTGGCATGTGGGTGCTTAGTGTTATTCTAAATATGTCTTGCCATTGTCTACCTCCACTGGTTATTAAAGGAACATAAGTGTGTTTAGCCAAAATTACCTCAAATTCTTGTTTATATTCAAACTGTGAAGGCCATGAAACAGCTCAATATCTTGGAGTGTCCTAGGCCTGCTGGAGGTAGTGTTCCCAAGATGGGGACTTTTCTTGGGTCTGTTGTCATCCAGAAACATTGACTGGCTAGCCCTGGAGCTTGGGTAAAAGGACAAAGGAACCGTTCCCTCTGGGAGAATGGAGCCTAAATGCCAAAGGCCATGAGGAGTCTGTTCAGAGAAGCCCCTTCCAAGACAGGCTTTGTGGCAACGGAGGTTTTGTTACATGGAGAGGCTTCTCTGTCCTGATATTCTATCTGTCTGATACCGGGTTTCCTCCAGCGATGTGCGTCTCCCCCTGCTTCTGTCCTACATGCCTTGTGGTAATAGCAGCTAAAATGGGAAGGTGCTTGTTTCAGGCCAGGCTTTCCTGCAGTAACTCAGTCATCGTCATGACCCTGTGAGAGGCAAACCATTGACATCCTTATTATACAAATGAAGAGACTGAAGTCAAACAGGTCACAGTGCCCTAGGTCTGACTTTGGCCCTACCTCTACAGCATGAGGAGAGGACCTCACAGATGAGCTCTTGACACAGAAAGGAGGGGCAGCAGAGCAGGAGTCACCCCAGAGCAGGCTCACAATCCAGTGCTCTCTCCTCACATTGAGGTGAGAGCACCCCATTGCTTGGTGGCAAGAGGAGGAAGAATAAGCAGGGGTTAGGGCCGGCCAGGTAGAATCGAAATGGGGAGGAGCTTGTGTCAGGTACCTTGCCTTCCTGGCCTGACATAGCATCCTGTCTCCAGGATGGGGCTTGAGATCTCAGCAGCTGGGCAGCAGCCGCAGCAGTAATCAGAGCTAGAGGGTAGAGCAAAGCCCTTGGAAATCAACTAGGCCAACCTCTCATGATATGAATGAAAAGCTTGAGGCCCCGAGAGGAAATGACTCATCCATGGAGGTGTTGCGGGGAAGGAGGGAGGTCTTTATTCCACTGCTCTGGACAGGAGCCCCTCCTAATGGACTGCTCTTCAGTGCCCCTGTGGGAAGCCTGGGTGTTGCCGGTGGCTCTATCAGAAAGGACTGCCCAAGTCCAGGGACCTCCATGGATCCTAGAGATACCACTGAGCTGGACAGCTCCTTTTTCTCCCTCCCCACCTAACAGCTCCATCTGGCCCCTGCTGGCACAGGATTGCTGTTTGCAGACTGCATTGATTTCCATTTCCCGGGTGAGGAGATAATTTAAAGGTTATTCAGTTGAGTTTTTGGTTCTCTTGACTTGAGTCCTTTCTTCAAGAGCACCTGCTGCCAATAGCCTGAGCCCCAGGCATGGAAATAAAAAGAGGCAGCTGTTGCCCATAAACTTGAATTGTTTATGAAGTGTGTGTGATTTCTTATAGCTGCTTTGCACCCATACCCAGCCTCGATGGTTACTTAATGAGTGTACCCGTGAGCTTGCTTTTTCCACTGAAAGGTATTTCATGATGCTGAACCTTCCTCCGTTCCTGCAGGTGCGCTCCTTTCCCTAGGCTGCCATTTTCAGTTACCGGCCCCATCCATGTAGGTCTCCTACCCTGAACCCCAGCCCCTACAAGACTCAACTCCTCTTCTTTCTGCCTGAGGCCATGCCCTGTCCATTTTCTACCACGTGTTCTCTGGATTCTGTTGCTTCCCTCCAGCCATTCTTCCACTGCCCTGATTGGGCTCCTCATTACTGACTCTTTGCAATGCCTTTCAGCTGGGGTGCCTCACTGCATGGGGTCCTTTGTAGACTTGTCCCTATGTGTGCAGGCAGATTAATCTTTCAGGAACACAGATTCTGCTCTTGGCACTGCTTTCCTGCTGACCTTGCCCTGGCCCACTGCTGTCTTCAGGATGAAGGCAGATGCCCCAGCCTGGCCTGGAAGGACTTTCTGCAGACTGGCCCAGCTCCCTGCCTCTCACACAGCAGCTAGGCCTGCTCTCCTCTCCCACGTGGCACTCTCCTTCCCTAGACGTGTCCCTTCCCTCTCCCACCTCCAGTTCCAGAGCTGCCTCCTCCAAGCCACCTTCCTCCCCTGAGCTTCCTGAGTTTTCTTTCCCTGCCGAAATCCAGAACACGCTTGCTCAGTCAGCTATTCAAGGGATCTGGCTGATTTTTTTTTTTTTTTTGAGGTGTTCTTTCTCTGCTGCCCAGGCTGGAGTGCAGTGATGTGATCAGTTTTATACTTCACTGTAGCCTCAACATCCCGGGCTTAGGTGATCCTGATCCTCCTGCCTTAGCCTCCCGAGTAGCTGGGACTACAGGCACATGCCATCATGCCCAGCTAATTTATTTTAATTTTTTTTTTGTAGAGACAAGGTCTTGCTGTGTTGCCTAGGCTGGTCTGGAACTCTTGGGCTCAAGCAATCCTCCTGTCTCTTCCTCCCAAAGTACTGGGATTACAGGCGTGAGCTACATTGCCCAGCCAACCAAGTTTTACTGTGGGCCAGGTACAGTGTGGGGCAGCAGTAATGCCACAGTGAGTGTTGCAGGTTGAATTGTCATAAGAAAGGTATACACAGAACACACGGGGAAGAACCCTAAAAAGGTGTGTTAGGCTGGGCATGGTAGCTCACACCTGTACTCCCAGCACTTTGGGAGAATTGCTTGAGCCCAGGAGTTCGAGACCAGCCCAAGCAACATAGCAAGATCCTGTCGCTACAAAAAACTGAAAATAAAAAAATTAGTTGGGCGTGGTGGGGTGCCCCTGTAGTCCTAGCTACTCAGTACACTGAGGTGGGAGGAACATTTGAGCTCTGGAGGTTAAGGCTGTAGTAATTCATGACCACCCCACTGCACTCCAGCCTGAGTGATAGAGTGAGACCCTGTCTTAAAAGGAAAAAAGATACGTTGAAGTCCTAACCCCCGTACCTGTGCACAGGACTTTGTTTGGAAATAGAGTCTTTGCAAATGTAATCAAGTCAAGATGAGGTCATGTGGGTGATTCCTAATCCAATATGTCTGATGTCCTTTTGAGAATAGAGAAATGTGGACTTAGACACACACCCAGAGGAGACAACCAGGTGAAGACCAAAGAGAGGAAGGTCGTGTGAAGTTGGAGGCAGAGATTGGAACTATGCTGCCACAGCCAAGGAACACCTGAAGCTACCAGGAGCTGGAAGAGGCAAGGAAGAATTCTGCCCTAGGGTCTTCGTAGGGAAAGTGGTCCTGCTGACACTTTGATTTTAGACATCTGGTCTCCAGAACGGCAAGAAGATGAATTTCTGTTGTTTTATGCCACAAAATTTTTGGCAGCCCTAGGAAACTAATAGAGTGAGTAGGACTCCTTCCCAGCCCAGGTGCTGGATATTTTTCGGGGAGACACACTCTCCAATGGAGCCTTATGAGTCAGTGTGTTGAGTGCAGCAAGAAATCTACAAGAGTACGATGAAGACTCTGAGAAAGACGCTCCACCAAGCAGCCTTCCAGCCCCTTGTTGGGGTGGCAGCTGTCAAGGAAGGCTCCGTGGGGGAGGGGAAGCTCATACCCCATGTTCAGAGATGAGCGGAAGTCCACCAAGGGAGTGAAAGGCAGGTTATCTCAGGCCCCACGAGTGAAGGCATGAGGGCAGGGAGCAGCCAGTGGAGCCAAGGCCTGGGACTGGGGAGTGCTGAGCCCCACAAGGCTTAGCTCCTGGTAGGCTGTGGTTTGCAAAGGACTTTGAACTTGAACTTGCTACTGTTCATATCAGGGAGCCATAGAAGAGAAATGACAGGGGGCAGATGGTATTTTAAGTAAATTATCCCTATAATGTCACGGAAGATGGATCTGAAGGGGTACACATCAAAGCTGAGACCCCAGAAGTAAGCAAGGGATATGGCTGGTCGAGGTGGAAAAGAAGATATGGATTTGCAAATGATTTTTTAAGGACTTGGGGATTCATTGCATATAGGGACACAAGGAGAGGGAGAAACTGCCAGAGCTGACCCTCAGGTGTCTGGCTGGTGCTGAGGGAAAGAAAGAATTGTCTGGAGAGGGAAAAGTTATGATGAGGGAGCAGAGGAGAGCTGTCAGGCTCAGCTGGGGACTCAGCCGGATGCCTTGAATAGCTGACTGAGCAAGTATGCTCTGGATTTAGGCAGGGAAACAAAACTCAGGAAGCTCAGGGGAGGAAGAAGGTGGGGGACGTCCAGGAGACAGTGGAGGTCTGCAGCTTGGAGGGCAGACTGTGCGGGTGCTACGGATGGGGAAATGTGAACAGGGAGATAGGACGTGGAGCTATGGGATGGACACCATTTGCTTGGGCCCCATGATGGAGTGAGAAGAGGATGGGAGTGAGGACTGACTCATGCCTGGAAGTAATGACAGAGGAGGTTAGAAGACAGTGGATGTATGGCAAGAGGACCAGGGGGTTTCAAAGAGGAGTGGTTGATGTGACTCCAGCCTTCCACAGGAAGTGCCCTAAAGAGGGCATCAGACATGGCCACTGGATTCAGAGATGACTTGTCTGAGCATCAGTGCGCCTGTCGTTTCTTGCCCTTCTCCGTGTCTTCTGTGTACACTTGCTTATGACACCCTCTATCCATTTCTGGCACCTCTCTTGACACCTCTCTGGACCATGATGAGGTGAATGCAGGTGCATGCCTGGACATCTGCACAGGTAGCCTCTCCTGGGCCACATTCCTGAGCAGCCACGGCCATTAATCTCAAGGTCACTGTTATCCACGGCCATGAGCTTCTGCCAGAAGCCTGGCCGCAGAGGGTGGGGTGAGGCCTGCAGCCTGGCCAGAAGACAGGTACTGTACCTGAGCCCCTGCCCCCACACCTGGTTGCAGCTGTGTCCGTTCTTTGCAGGGCCCATCACCATGGGCGGCTCTGCTCCTCCGCCTCATAGGAATTGTGCCACGGGTGCGTCAAATGATCCAGCCCCTCTCTGATTGCTGCCTGCCAGGTTGGTCTGTGTGCACTGATGCAGTGGCTTCTCTGATGTGGTATCTGGACCTTCCTGCCCGAAAACTCACCCAAGGAGTATCCTTCCATATACCTGACCTTCCACCATTAGAGAGTCCCTCGTAGGGCATCACAGGTTTCAGCGTGAGCCGGAGCTGATTCCGGCATGCAATCTCCAACTGGAATTTGTTGAGACATTAATTTTAGTTAGGAAACACCCTAACTAGAATTTTAATTTTAGAATCTTGACATTAATTTTAGAATTAGACATTAGAATTTTTAGAAACTAGACATTAATTTTAGTTAGGAAACACCCTAACTTTAATTTTAGAATCTTGATTCTAAAATTTATAACATAAAATTTAGTCATCTTTCATGAGCCCTCTCCATCTCACTCGTCTCCCTAGAGATACACGCACTAATTTGTTAATAATGGCATTTTCCAGATCTTTTCCCATGCATTTACAAAGTCATGTAAGTACACACACCCGCACACACACACGTATGTATACAAAAATGATACTGTACTGTACATGCTGATTAGAAGCTTGCTTTTTCCCTTATCAGTGTATTTTGGAGATCTTTACATCTTGATACAAATATACCTATTTTCTTTCTTTTTAGTTTCCAATTTTTTTATTTTATTTTATTTTTATTTTTTGAGACAAGGTCTTGCTCTGTCACCCAGGCTGGAGTACAGTGGTGCGATCTCAGCTCACTGCAATCTTTTCTTCCTGGGTTCAAGAGATTCTCATGCCTCAGCCTCCTGAGTAGCTGGGATTACAGGCATGCACCACCATGCTTGGTTATGTATTTTTTAAAATATTTTTAAAGACAGGGTCTTGCTTTGTCACCCAAGTTGAAGTGTAGTGGTGTAAGCATAGCTCACTGCAGTCTTGACCTCCTGGCTCAAGGCATCCTCCTGTGTCAGCCTCCGAAGTACCTAGAACTACAGGCACATGCCACCACGCCTGACTAATTTTTTTATTTTTTGTAGAGAGAGGTTCTTGCTATGTTGCCCAGGCTGGTCTTGAACTCCTGCCTCAAGCAATCCTCCCGCTTTGGCCACCCAAAGTGCTGGGATTACAGGCATGAGCCACCATACCCAGCCAGACTTGTCATTTTTATTCATTTATTCATTTATTTATTTATTTATTTATTTATTTTTGAGACGGAGTTTCGCTGTTTTTACCCAGGCTGGAGTGTAGTGATGCAATCTCAGCTCACTGCAACCTCCACCTCCCAGGTTCAAGTTATTGTCCTGCCTCAGCCTCCCGAGTAGCTGGGAATACAGGCACATGCCACAATACCTGGCTAATTTTTGTATTTTTAGTAGAGATGGGGTTTCACCATGTTGGCCAGGCTAGTCTCAAACTCCTGACCTCAAGTGATCTGCCCGCCTCTGCCTCCCAAAGTGTTGGGATTACAGGCATAAGCCACCACACCTGGCCTCATTTTTCAAAGAACAGCATAGAATTCTATAGTGTATTATAATGTATTTAATCATTTTCATCTTGATGAACAATTAGATTCTTCACATGTTATTACTATTCCAATATTTGCTGTGGCAAATCTTCCTCTACATGCATCTTTTACATATGTGTGCGTTTTTCCGTTTCATAGATTTCTAGGAGTGGAATTGCTGTTACAAGGGGATGCACCTGATAAATATCAACAGACGCTATAAAATTGTCAGCCAAAAAGAATGCGTAAATTTATATGATCCAACAGTGTGTGTTGTCCGCAGAGGCAACCCCATCCTTTTTACTCCTTGTTACTCTGATGGGTGAATGAAAAGGCATTCCCTTGCTCTATTTTGCATTTCCCTTATTCTCATTGAGACTGCGTCTACTCTTATCTGTTTATTTACTGATCCTGTGTATTTTGTGACTTGTATATTTACATTTGTTGCCATTGTTGCTCTGGATATTTGTGGATTTAATTGCTGATTTATAGAAGCTTATTCTAGTTATGGTTATTTCTCCTTTGTTGGTTATATATTTTGAAAGCATTTTTTCTTTGTTGCTTATCTTTTCACTGTTTATGTTGTGCTGTGGAATTTCTAAATGTTTATATTGTGAGGACTATCAATCAGAGGCTTGTTTTTTAGTAGTGAGGGGAAAATGGAGCTTGGAGGCTTACGATGTTGCATTCCTTTTTTTTTTTTTTTTTTTTTTTTGAGAGACAGAGTCTTGCTTTGACGCTCAGGCTGGAGTGCAGTGGCACAGTCTCAGTTCACTGCAACCTCTGCCTCTCAGATTCAAGTGATTCTCCTGCCTCAGCCTCCTGAGTAGCTGAAATTACAGGTGTACACCACCATGCCTGGCTAATTTTTGTATCTTTAGCATAGATGGAGTTTCACCATGTTGCCCTTGCTAGTCTTGAACTTCTGGCCTCAAGTGATCCACCTGCTTCAGCCTCGAAAGTGCTGGCTCAAGGCAGGACAAGAGAGGACACATTTCAACCCGTTACAGGGAGATAGCCCCAGTTTTGGATAAGAATCTGGGAACTGAAGCTCAGAGAGGCTCCTGCACTTGCTTTCAGTTGGGATTACAGGCATGAGCCACCGTGCCCAGCCACAGTGTTGCATTCTCGATCCCTCTCTAGACTCTGCTTGCTCTTTGACTTGGAACAAAACTCCTCAACTTAACTAAACTTTAATTTTGCAAGCTATAGTCATGCTGTCTGTCCTGCCCATCCTCACCCCAGCGGCTGCAGGGATCACAGTGATTACAGGAATCACAGGAGAAGCTGTCTTTGACAGGGCTTCTCAGTCATTCGGAACTTCGCAGCTAAACTGATTCCTTGATGGACATTGAGATTGACTCTTCTAGCACGAGCCTTGTATAGGGCAGTGGTGTGGGGACACCTGGTGCCAGGCCCTTACCTGGCTCATTTTTCCCAGATAACTTTTATTTTATTTTATTTTTTTAGAGACAGAGTTTTGGTCTTGTCGCCCAGGCTGGAGTGCAAAGGTGTGATCCCAGCTCACTGCAACCTCCGCCTCCCGGGTTCAAGCGATTCTCCTGCCTCAGCCTCCCTAGTAGCTGGGATTACAGGTACACGCCACCATGTCCAGCAAACTTTTGTGTTTTTAGTAGAGACAGGGATTCACCATGTTGGCCAGTCTGGTCTCGAACTCCTGACCTCAAGTGATCCATCCACCTCAGCCTCCCAATGTGCTGGGATTATAGGCGAGCCATCGCGCCTGGCCCCAGATGACTTTTGAGTGCCCGCCTATGCTGGAGATACTATCCTCACAGCTCTGCATAAGGAAGTATATGAGTCAGCTCGGGCTGTCATCGCAAAATGCCACAGCTTCGGTGGCTTAAACAACAGAAGTTGATTCTATCACACTTCTGGGGGCTGGAAGTCCAAGTTCCAGGTGTTGGAAGGTTAGTTTCTTCTGAGGCCTCCTCTGCTTGTGGACGGCTCCCTTCTTGCTGTGTCCTCACATGGTCCTCATCTCCTCCTCTTCTTATGAAGGTGCCAGGCATATGGATCAGGGCTCACTCATATGATCTCATCCCAAGCTAAGCTGGAGGGCAGTGGCACAATTTCAGCTCACTGCAACCTCCGCCTCCCAGGTTTAAGTGATTCTGGTGCCTCAGTCTTCTGAGTAGCTGGTACTACAGGCACATGCCACCATGCCCAGTGGCCAAAATGCCCAGGTAATTTTTGTGTTTTAGTAGAGATGGGGTTCCACCATGTTGGCCAGGCTAGTCTCAAACCCCTGACCTCAGGTGATCTGCCCGCCTCAGCCTCCCACAGTGCTGGGCCATATGATATATGATCTTGTTTTGTCTTTTTTTTTTTTTTTTTTGAGATGGAGTTTCGCTCTTGTTGCCCAGGATGGAGTACAATGGCATGATCTCAGCTCACCACAGCCTCCACCTCCTGAGTTCAAGCGATTCTCCTGCCTCAGCCTCCTGAGTAGCTGGGATTACAGGTGCGCACCACCATGCCCGGCTAATTTTTGTATTTTTAGTAAAGACATGGTTTCTCCGTGTTGGTCAGGGTGGTCTCAAACACCTCACCTCAGCTGATCCACCCACCTCGGCTTCCCAAAGTGCTGGGATGACAGGTGTGAGCCACCACACCTGGCCTGATCTTGTTTTATCTTAATTACCTCTTTAAAGGGCCCATCTCCATAAAGAGTCACATTCTGAGGTACTGGGGCTTTAGACTTCAACATATGAGTTTTGTCGGGACATGTTTCAACCCATTACAGGGAGATAGCACCGTATCTGGATAAGAATCTGGGAAGTGAAGCTCAGAGAGGCTCCTGTACTTGCTTTCAGCGGCAATGAGCAGCTTGCAGATCTGAACTCAGACTCCTGTATTTGACTCCAAAGCCCAGGCCTCTGGGTGACCTGACTGGTGTTAAAACTCTTTGGATTAGGCTGGGCGTGGTGGCTCACACCTGTAATCCCAGCACTTTGGGAAGCCAAGGCGGGAGGATTGCTTGAGCCAAGGAGTTGGAGACCAACCTGGGCAACATGGTGAAACCCTGTCTCTAAAAAATGCAAAACAGCCAGGCGTGGTGGCATGTACCTATAGTCCCAGCTACTCGGGCACCTGAGGTGGGAGGATGGCTTGAGCCCAGGAGGCAGGTGTTGCAGTAGCTGAGGTCGTGCCGCTGCACTCCAGCCTGGGCAACAGAGTGAGACCTTGTCTTTTTTAACAAAACAAAAAACCACGTTGGGCTCCCCTACCCTGACTTCCTGCTCACTGGTCACCCATCTGTGTCCCCACCCCATGGCCTTATAACTCACACTCCCTGGGCAGAACACCTACTCCTCAGTCTCTTCTGCACTTCCTCTGTCCTCCTGGGAAAGGGTTTCACATAACAATTGAGTTAATTGAATGTATTATAGCTTGTTACATTTTTACTGTTGCTATGGGAAAGACTGTACAGTGTGACAGAGTATTTGCAATGCAGGACATTCTCCAGTAATCTTGCGCCCTCACAAAGCTGTTTTTGATGTTCGCATGTTACCTTCCCATCTCCCTTCTGGACATACGCTTGTATTTCCCGTGTTTGGCATCATATTAAACACAGCACTTCATGCGCATCTCTTTTCACCAGGCTGGAGTGCAGTGGCACCATCTTGGCTCACTGCAACCTCCGCCTCCTGGGTTCAAGCAATTCTTCTGCCTCAGCCTCCCCAGTAGCTGGGATTACAGGCATGTGCCACCACACCCAGCTAATTTTTGTATTTTTACTAGAGACGAGGTTTCACCATGTTGGCCAGGCTAGCCTTGAACTCCTGACCTCATGATCCA
Source organism: Aotus nancymaae (assembly GCF_030222135.1). NCBI lineage: Eukaryota > Metazoa > Chordata > Mammalia > Primates > Aotidae > Aotus > Aotus nancymaae. Next base: position 5,662,726 of record NW_026988491.1, read on the forward strand.
CCCATCTCAGCCTCCCAAAGTGCTGGGATTACAGGTGTGAGCCACCGCGCCCAGTCTTCTTTTTCTTATTTCTTAGCCCAAAAGGTCATCCCGTGCCTTTTCATGCTCATTTTAATGGCTGCATAATATTCCACTGAGTTGCCATACTCTAACATTTTGAATCATTACAGCTGTTGAGCATTTGAGTTTCCCATTTGTGCTATTACAAATAATGATGCAGTAAATATCTTTGTACAGAAAGTTTTTTGCTTCTCTCGAATTATTTCCTGAGGGAAAATTCCCAGGAGTCAGATAACTGAGTTAAGGGCTGCAGCTGCATCACGGCATCTTGATGCACTGAAATATCATGTTATGGAACAAGTGTTCCAATGTTCCATGCCACCAACAAGTGAGCATGTCAGCTGCACTGTAATCTCACTGGCATTTGCTGCAGATAGTTAAATACATTTTTGACAATTTTAATATAAGGATACTCCAAGGCTGCTTTAATTTGTATTGCTTTAATAACCAACAAAGGAGGAACATCTGCAATAGATTCAATAGATTTGTATTTCAATTCCTTTTGTTGTCACTTTAAAAAAAAACAAGAATCTTTGAAGATGAAACAAATACACAGTAATCCCTTGGGAATTCCAGCTCTTGATTATCTTGAGGAATCTGTCGGTGAAAGTAATATTTAGACTTCAACAAGCAAAAATCCTTTGGTTAATATTGACATAGCAATAGAATGAGGGCTGAGAAAAAGCCGATGTCCTCAGAGCCACCTGGCGGGACTGATCCCAACTCTCCATCCAGGTCCTCCAGGTAGCCTGGCCCACTGGCAGGCCGCTCTTTCCAAATGCGTGTGCAGGGATGCCAGTACAACCCCTCACTGGCTCCAGGGCAAAACCCTCCAGGCTCAGCTCCCAGAGAACTGGCCTCTGTCTCTTCTGTTGCCCCTACCAGCAGAGGGCACGTGTGGACAGTCAGGGTAGGCACCACCCCTAGCTTTTCCGTTTTTTTGAACTGAATGGTGCCCTCTCCACCATTTTCCTTTTTTTTTTTTTTTTTTTTTTTTTGAGACAGTCTTACTTTGTTGCCCTGGCTGGAGTGCAGTGGCGTGATATTGGCTGAGCTCACTGCAACCTCCACCTCCTGGGTTCAAGTGTCTCTCCTGCCTCTGCTTCCAAAGTACCTGGGATTACAGGTGTGTGCCAACATGCCTGGCTAATTTTTGTATTTTTAGTAGTGATGGGGTTTTACCATGTTGGTCAAGCTGGTCTCAAACTCCTGACCTCAAGTGATCTGTCCACCTCAGCCTCCCAAAGTGCTGAGATTACAGGCATGAGCCACCATGCCCGACCCCCATTCCATTTTTCTGATCTAAAATAATCAATGATAAATGGGAAGTTTTTCCCCTTGGAAGTTTTTTAATTGCCTAGCAACACATTATCACAAATTGCTCTCAAATTAATTCTTTGGCTTCAGTGCAGAAATCATTTATTAATGAGAATGGCAGTCAGCATCTAAGAATGGCTATTCTTAGAACACTGCTGCTTTGAAGGGCTTCATTTTTAAGATATCCCCACAAGGACCACGTATGCCTCACAAACTCTTGGAGAACCTGATTCTCCAGACAAACACAGAGAAGTTCGTTGCCTCTCTTCTGTGAGCCACAGCCCCTCATTAGTGATGAGCCCAAGGCCAGGATCGGGAAACCAAAGATCCCCAAGTCCCACAGCAGTTGAGGGCTGTAGCCAACTCAGGTCAGGAAGCCACCATTAGATCTTGCTCCCATGGGACTCCCAAGCTGGTGCTGGCATCTGTGTGGTCCCACCAAGGGAGAGGTAGGGGTGCAAAGGGGAAAGGGGGTTGTGAGGAAGTATGCACCAGAAATGCAGACAGGAGGGCACAGTGATGGAAGGCTTGGGAAGATGGGGCAGGGGGCGGGCCCAGAAGGGCTCTTGAGGAGTGATTATGTTGCTTTCATGAATTAATTCAAATGATCTATTCATTCCCATGCACCTACCATGTGCTAGACTACATTGGAGGCTGAGAATAGTGAGAAAAGGCCTCCGACTCTGCCCTGAAGGAACTGACAGTCTGATGTGGGAGGTAGGTAAGTAAATAGGAATCTACAGTGGGCGTGCTAGGTCCTGGGAAGGAAAGCTCAGGGCACTCAGGAAGCCCAGACTTGAGGAGATTCACCTGTGATCCTACTGGGTTTTTTGGTTGGTTTGTTGTTTTGAGACAGGGTCACCTAGGCTTGAGTGCAGTGATTCGATTCAACCTCCCCAGGATCAAGCAATCCTCCCACCTCAGCCTCCCAAGTAGCTGGGACTACAGGTGTGCACCACTATGCCCAACTAATTTTTAAAATATTTTTATAGAGATGGAGTTTTGCCATGTTGCCCAGGCTGGTCTCAAACTCCTGGGCTTAAGCAACCAACTCACCTTGGCCCCCCAAAGTACTGGGATTACAGGCATGAGCTACCATGCCCAGCCAATCCTACTGTTTTAACATGTTGGTATATGCATAGTTTTCATACAGCTATAAATATGTTGTGTGATTTGCCCTTTTCCTTTCCTTATTTTGTTTTTTAGCATGGTTTCTTATTTCCCTGACATTATCACCTATAAAAATCTAAATGGCTCCCTGATATTCCATGAAGTTGATGAAATAAAGTTGATGAAATTCACCTGCTGTTAGAGTTATGTTGCTTCATTTTTGCAACATATGGCATTGGGTGCAGAACTTTTTGCAGTTGGGATGAATCCAATTCATTTTACTGGGCTGCAGGGTGTGGATGTGCTTGTGGTTCTTTTTTTTTTTTTTTGGAGATGGAGTCTTGCTCTCGCCAGGCTGGAGTGCAGTGGTTCGATCTCGGCTCACTGCAACCTCTGCCTCCCAGGTTTAAGTGATTCTCCTGCCTCAGCCTCCTGAGTAGCTGGGACCACAGGTACATACTACCATGCCCAGCTAATTTTTGTATTTTTTAGTAGAGATGGGGTTTTGCCATATTGGCCAGGATGATCTCGACCCCTTGACCTCATAATCCGCCTGCCTCGGCCTCCTAAAGTGCTGGGATTACAGATGTGAGCCACCGTGCCCAGCCCCTTGCAGTTCTTAATGTACTACCATGTTGTCCCCAGAGGCCTCAAGTAGTTCCTGGGGCTGCCATGAGTGCCTGGGGGACATGTTTCTCCGTTGCCTCCATCCAGCACTGGGATGAATAACAGATATGCACACACGCACTCACATGAGTGCATAAGCACACACAGCAATATGAATATAACTTGAGTGGGTGTGTGTGCTACATTATTGAGCAAAGGAAGGAACATAGTGGAAACTGAGTCTGATTAGTAATGAGCTGGTAGCACGTGGAAGTGGGAGGCCAGTTTCTAGGGAGGCTGTTGCAGCGGCAGCAGCCCAGGTTGGACGTGACAAGGAAAGTGGTAACCATAGACATGGGAGGAAAGCAAAGAGTTCAAAGTGAACAGAGCAGCCAGTTTGATGAGGGGTCAGATAGGAGTGCGGAGGGTCGCGGCTGCCTCTGGGATTGCCAGCCTAGGGAATTTGGAGTAAGCAGACATCAGGAAGATTTCAGAGTTGGTGCACTTGGTTTTAGGAGGTCATAAAGAGAAGGTCTGGAGGCCCGAACCTAGATCTGTTCAAAAGACACCCATGGGCTGGGTGCTATGGCTCACACATGTAATCCCAGCACTTTGGGAGGCCGAGGAGGGTGGACCACCTGAGATCAAGACTTTGAGACCAGCCTGGTCAACATGGTGAAACCCCATCTCTACTAAAACTACAAAAATTAGCTGGGCATGGGAGCACACACTTATAATCTCGACTACTTCGAGACTTAGGCCGGAGAATTGCTTGAACCCGGGAGGCAGAGGTTGTAGTGAGCAGAGATCATGCCACTGCACTCCAGCCTGGATGACAGAGGGAGACTCTGTCTCAAAAAAAAAAAAAAAATCCATGATGCATGAGTATAGATGGCTCACGGGAGTGGGACTGGGTTTCAGCCTCACCCATATGGTTGTATGAGGAAAACTTTAGGACAGGGTTCAGGGCAGCCAGTGAAGATGTTAGAAGAACACATCAGTTATAGGCTCAGTCTCTTTGACTTCCTTGACAAACTAATTCAACTAAGACTTTGCAGCTAATATATTTTAAGGACTAGTTGCCACCCTTCTGCCTGCCTGTTCAGCTAGGTTGTTAAATTTTAAGTATTTCACATAAGCAGAATCTGATAATTTTTTTATTGTGACCTATAGTGTAAAATAATTATATAGAAAGGAGAAATGGTGTGTGTGTTTGCTTTTGTGGGACTGCCTGACTTTTTTTTCATATTTTTTCTGTACCATTTTCCTTTCGTCCTGGGGTATGTTTTGTTCCCTTTCTTCTCAATTACCCAGCTGTAAGCCGGGCGCGACTCTGGATGAGGGTGAATAGACAGTGGGGCTAGCAAAGAGATGCCAGTGACACCAGGGTTCACCAGCAGTGAGGGTGGCACATGGCACTCAGCTCCTCTGCCCTCCTCTTCTTCAGCCTTTAGGACAGAGGGCACGGTTCTGCATCAGAGAGCCTTCCAGATTTCAGATTCCATGATAATCATAGTGCATGGTTGAATACCTTGGGTTGGATTTATTCTTTCACATGCAAATCCTTAAAAAAATTGCCTGTATTTTTCTGAACATTTCCCCAAAACATTCAAAACACTACTCTGACCAAACACAGTGGCTCACACCCATAATATCAGCATTTTGGGAGGCTGAGGCAGGGGGACTGCTTGAAGCCATAAGTTCCAGCCCAGCCTAGGCAACAAAGTGAGAACCTTGTCTCTACAAAAATTAAAAATAAATAAAAATTAGCTGGACACTGTGGTGTGCTCCAGTAATCACAGCTACTCAGGAGGCCAAGGCAGGAGGATTTCTTGAGCCCAGAAGTTCGAGTCTATAGTGAGCTATGATCATGCCATGCCACTGCATTCCAGCCTGGGTGACAGAGTAAGACCCCATTTCTAGTAATAATAATAATAATAAAATTTTTAAAATAAAATTAAAAACAAACCAAAACACTATTCCAGACTCCCCCCATTTTTTCTCATGAGGACTCTGGGAGCCCAAGGAGCGGTCATCTCTTTAAGGGACCCTGCAGAGCACTGTTCTCTGAGTATGGCCTCCGAGGTCAGCCAGACGAGGCCAGTTCCAAGCCTGGTGACCTGGGCAAGTCACCTGACCTCAGAGCCTTAGTCTCCTCATCTGTAAAAGAGAGTGTCGGTGGAATTTACCAAACGAGCCTTTTCTGTGAGGCTGAAACAAGGAAATGCAGGTCAAGCATGCAGCCAGTGCCTGGTGTTCTCAACACTCCATCGCTGGGACCATTTCCATCACTATGGCTCTCTTCATCTTGCAGCCGGAAAACCAAAGCCCAGAATGACTAAATGCCTTTTATCCCCCTGGGCCAGTGAATCTAACGCAATTGTTAAGGATTAATTCTCTAGGTGAAAGAAGTACTCAGTTGCTTTGAAGGCCTGGAAGGGAATTATTGACCCAGCACCACCTTCCCTGAGTCTATTAGATGTTAAAACAGGAGCTTTGATGTGTACTTGAAAAAGCTTTGCATTGGTGAAAATGGATTCCGTTTCAATAAATTACATTTGGTCAATTCCTTTGCTTGGGATCTTGCAAGGCGGCACAGTCAGGTAGGGCTGTTGGAGATGAAGCAGTGGCTAGGACCCAGTCCCAGGGCCCAGAGTCTGTAGTCCAGTGGGAAAGATGAGATATAAGGCAGAGTGAGGTGGGAGCCTCAGCAGAGGAGTGGGGCAGGCCCAGGTGTGGACCGCTGAATGGGAGAGTGTCAGCGTCTGACATACAGTGAACAGGATCTCCCAGCTGTTGTATTGTGCAGAGACTGTGAGGACCAGAGTGGGAGCAGGGAGACTTGCAGGGAGGCTGTGTAAGAGTCCACAAGCAAGATGAGGGTGTAGTAGGCCCCGGAAGCGACATGCAGGTGGTGAGAGTCAAGGGATCCTGGCTGTATTCTACAGGTACCAGCCATCAGGATGTCCTGACCAACTGAATGTGGATCTAAGAGACAGAGAAGTCACAGATGACTCCAGGGTTTCTCACCTGAATCATGCCACTAGCTGAGGAGCGGGAAGGTTGAGGAAGGGTACAGTACAAGTGGTGGGGGGCGGGGGAGTGTGGCAGGGGTGGAGGTGAGGAATAGGGAAGCTCAGATTTGGACAGTTGGGTTTGCGACCTTCACCAGACATCCCATGGGGAAGTCCTGTGGGCAGCTGGACAGGGGAGTTGTGTTCAGAGGCCTGGGTAGATAATAGACGTGACCAGATGCCTGCAGCCCTGTGTCAGCAGGGCTAAGAGAGCCCAGCTCTGTGGGGCCCCGCCTGTTGCCTTCTTCCCAGATGGTGGCCAGGTGGCTGCAGGTGGCCAGACACAGGTGCACCAGCCACCGCAGTGGAGTCAGAAGATGAGCAGGTCTCAGAGGTGACCCCAATTTCCAGGAATCACCGTCAGGCCCCTGGCCATCCCCACTTCCCACGTGCTCCTTAGCTCTCAAGGGCATCTTTGCCCTTTGAAATAAAGCAACGCGGAGCCTGCTGCTGCAGGAGACGGCACCTCCGCTCGGATTTTCGCATTAAAATGTGACGTTAAAGTGGGGAGCCTGCACGGGAGTCCGCGGGGTCGCACCGACCAGCAGGCGACGCGCGGGGCGAGGCCGCGCTCCCGGGGCCGGAGGACCGGGGAGGCCGTGCTGCCGCTCAGGCTGGGCTGGGCTGGGCTCCCGCGGCGCGGACGGGGTTAACGCGCTCGTGCACCGGGCGGCGGGCAGCAGTGGTGCATTGTGGTAACGCGGCGCCGGGACCCATGAGCACCCGCCGCCTCCGCCGGGCGGCCCACCGAGCTGTGCACGCGTAGGTGCGAGCCCCCGGGACCCGGCGCCATGTAGCGCCCCGCCGCTCGGAGGCCGCCCCGCCGCGGGAATGAAGGGACGCGGCTGCTGGGACACGGCCTCCGTGCGCTCCTTTTGCAGCTCCGGCTGCCTGACTAAATTTAAGAAGGGTTAGTGCTTGCCCGGCGTCCGCCCGGAGGGAGGCCCGGCTCCCCGCGCATGCACGCCCGCGCCGGGCTTTGCTGCTTGATCGATCCACGCGAGCCTCTTTGTTACTCCCTCGCGGCGTGGAGAGCGCGGGAAGCGTCGGGGAACCCCCGTTCCCGCACCCTGCCGGCGTGCGCTCCCGGCTTGCTTCACGCGCGGGGCATTTTGGAGCGGGGGCTACGGCTAGAGATTTGTCCGCCTAATTAACCTATGCAAAAAGAAAATGAAATATAATCTAGATCTTTCTGAAAAGAATGGGGAAGGGGCGGTCGGTGTTTAATCCACCCATCTACCTCTTCTTCCCCAGAGTCGGCCTGGGGCCCGCATGCCCCTGGGACCCCTGTAGAGTCGCTGGTTTGCCCACAACGCCCTCGTCCTGGGGCCACCAGTGGTGTCGGCTTCGCTCAGTGCATGATTCTCCTAGTGGCCGCCTGGATTTGAGCAACCCCCCCACTATCCCCCTACCCCGCCCCGTGGTGATCTTGAATGACCGCCCTGGTGTGTGCAGGCTCACAAGCCCAAGGGCCCTTCCTAGCATGGGGGTGGGGGGGAATCCTTATTTGTGTTAAATGGACGCCTTGCAAACTCTCTAAGTTCTTCCCTGCAATTCCTGATGCTTGAAACCTTCTTTACTGGAAATTTTGCGTGAGTGAAACTTGCTGTATTTACTTTGATGAGTGTTTCTGTTACCATCTGAAACTCTGGGGAAAATTAGGATTCTTTAACCTTGTAGACCTAAAAGACACAGAAGCAGTTAATTTCACTTAACTCGAATTTATTAGAAACAGCTCCTTTAGAAATCAGCGCTCTCTGATCTGTAATAAACCTTGTAATTAAATTTGCCTGCTTACTGGTTATGCTAATGGCTTCATAAGACCCTGGTCCATTCCAGCCAGAGTCCTTCAAAGTTGCAGGCTGCAGACCTCAGCCCAGGAATCCCATCCCACCAAGTGAGTTTTCTTGAAATACCATATGAGGTCATAGGGTGTGTGCAATTGTAAACATTGGAAATATATGTAATTAGGAGTTGACGCTGCACCTCCATCTTAAGAGTCCTTTAAGAACACTTGCAAGTAAATTTCGTCCAAAGTGTGTGTTCTGGTTTTAGAGGACTGGTCTTAGTTTCCGGCTTTTATTTTGGATATAGAGGCATTTATAAAGCAGTTATGTTCTTTATGCGAAGTTTAAATGATGTTTCTGTTATGGATGGATTTATTCTGAGGGAGAATTTTGGAGTTAGTTTAAAAAAGAAGAGACATTAAATTGTTTTTCTTCTCTTGGCTCACCAAATGATTTTCTTGGTTGCCATTGTCTGAAAGTGTTAACAGGGAGCGTGGGACCTCATGTCTGCTAGCATTCGGCTTGGTTGTGGAATGTCACCTTCGTAGGGAAGCTCAGGTGTGACCAGAGCGCTGTATCTTGAAAGCAATGATGGGTGACCTTTGTGATGGCCAGACCCCTCCAGGCCAGCCTTCTATCTTATCCTCCTGTTGGTGTCCTGCCCTGCACAGCGGGCCTGGGAAGGAGGGGCTCAGGAGGTTGTGTGTTGATGGGCGCCGTGCTTACAACACTCCCTGGAGCAGAGCTTGCTGCACCAGTGGGAGGAGGCCCAGCGGCCAGTGCAGTAGTCAAGAGCAGCCGGAACTCAGCTTCCATGTTGGAGGCCCTAGGGGCTGATAGGGGAGTTTGTTTCTCAGGTGTTCTGTGTAAAAGTGGGCTTGGGAAGGCCAGAAGCGTGTTTTCAAGAGAAGCTGGAAATCTGGTTTGATGAGATTTCCACATACAAACACATACATAGCTAGGGGATGCGGGAGGCCTGGTTAGGGATTGGCTTTGGGAGGTGGGAGCTGCCTAGCCCCTGGCATCGTTATGGAAATTGATTGGCTGCTCTTCCCTAGCATGCAAACAGGGTGAGACTGGCCTCCTGTTTTAGACACATTGAAGGGTATTCTGGTAATGTATCACCGTAGACGAGTTTCCCCTTAGGAAGGGGTCTCAGTGAAAGTGCATTATGCACCTAAGCCCATCTTTGTGCAAATTGAAGAGGGAGCCGGGCTTGCTGCCTGCTCCGGGATGCCAAGGGCTGAGGTCCAGGTGGTGCCCATTTCGGCAGCAGGACAGGGTCTGGGCTTATGAAGGTTATGGCATGGGTCTCTACTCTGGAGGTCTCCTGGTATAGCTGGGCTGTCAGAATACCTGGCTTCTTGTCCTGACTCTGCTGCTGGGCTGTGACCCTGGACAAGTCTGTGCCTCTCTCTGAGTCTCAGCTACCCCCATCCTTGTAAACAAGGGGAAGTGTGGATTGAAAGAGGTTCTGGAAGAAAAATGGGCCCCCACCCTGCTCCCAGACCTAAGCACGTGGAGACGCCTGGGGAAGCATGGGCAATGCATGCTCAAACCACAGCCCCACTGCTTGCCTGGACTTCAACCGACTTCTTACCTTTTTGATCCTCAATTGCCTCATCTATAAGATGGCATTAAGCCTACTTACCTTCGCTGGGTACGACGGTTCACACCTGCTATCCCAGCATTTTGGGAGGCCAAGGTGGGCGTATCACCTGAGGTCAGGGGTTCAAGACCAGCCTGGCCAACATGGTGAAATCCCATTTCTACTAAAAATACAAAAATTAGCCAGGCATGGTGGCACAGACCTGTAATCCCAGCTACTCAGGAGGCAAAAACAAAGAAACCGAAAAACCTACTTACCTGGCAAGATTGCTGGGAGGTTGAAATGAGATACTATGCATCTGTGTTTACCAGTCTGTCAGTCACCTGCGTATCTGTGTCTCTGTGTGCTTCGAACAGAGCCTGGTGGGCCACAAAGGGGAAACACGCACTTGGGGTCTCTTGTAGTGCTGACTTCGGCCTGTGGCCGTTCTCCCCTTTGCCTCTGTATGTGTGCACATATGTGTGTGTGCACATGTGCAGATCTGTGTTGGACTCATGCATACTTTTGAGTTGGAACGTAAACCACTGAAAGCAGAACATGTGAACCCCATGCCCTGGCATGGTGGGCTCACCAGAGGGCAGAATATGGTGGCCCTGGGCAGGACCTGACCATAGTATTGCCAAGGTCATCACTTGCTCATGTACAGCCTCAGAGCACCCCTGCTTGCCCACAGGCCAGCCTTCATACTCGGCCCAGCTCTGATTTGCTCAGTGGAGACAGCTGAACTGAACTTGGCAGCTGACTGGGCGTCACAGAAACAGGAGGAGATCAGGGGATCACGGGCCATCAGGGGCAGGCATACCAGGTCAGGCAGTTAAGCTCTTTGCACAGACCCCCAGAAAACTTGGCGGGAAGGGTGCGCTGGCCTCTGTGAGTGGCTATTATGTGAGCAGAAGGTACTGGAATGTTCTGAGGGCTTATTGTTTTTGATGACGTGTTTGTATCTTTAAAGGCTAGGACAGATACCAGTCTCAGAGAAGGAGCCTCACGGAACGTCAGCTGGGAATTGATGGAGGACATGGGGTCCTTCAAAAATTCACGAGTGGGGTCTTTTGGGGGACAGCTTGCCAAAGTGCACTCCTTATATTTGGCATCTGCTGAGGTTCCTGGGAGGAAGGACTAAGGCCTGAAGCGAGGGACTGCCTCTGTGGTCTAATCACCTTCCCTGCATCTGCAGAGTGGCCTCCTAGTTCCCAGGGATTCACATCTGCCACTCCTCAGGCCTGGTCTCATAGCATGCCCAGTCCAGCCTCACTCCAACTTCTTGGCCCAATCTCCCTGCCCCTTCCTCATAGTAAATTCATCCTTGCAGGCCCAGTGCTCATTCGAGTTCCTCTCGAAGCTTCCCCCAACCTCCCAATGCTGGAGGGTGCCCCCTCTTCGGACCTCTCCTGGGCCCCTTCTGTAGCAGGACTGGCTTGTCTGATGCAAGTCTCACCCTCCTTGAGGCTGTAAGCTCCCAGAAGTGGAGGCAGGGTTTCACCTGTGTCTGTAAGGCAACTCTCTCCCCTCCAGCACTCAGCACTTTTGTCTAACTGGTGTTTGGAACCAGCCCACCACCTGGAAGTGAACGAAGGGAAGAGTCTTCTGAGGCCGAGGGGAAAGGAGCATCCTTGGGTGGTGTTTTCTCTCTGGTCGGGGTCCTCAGCTTCCTGTTCTTCCTCTGGAGTGTTCCCCTGGTGCACTGGGACTCTCCTGACTCAGGTTGGAGCCGTGGCTGGGGTCTTTCCTGCTCCTGCCCTTTCCCTTCTCGTCCCACTGTGGAGAGTAGTTCCTCTGGAACAAACAGGGAAGCTCACGCAGGGCAGTGGGGCTCTTAGGCGAACCTGGGGTGGGAGGATCCTGGAGAGCTTCCTGGAGGAGATGACACCCAGCTGGGTATTGGAGGATGAGTAAGAGGTAGGCAGGTGGGGTTGGGGATGCTCAGTTAGGCTTCGGTGAGGCGTCAGGACCTCATGATGGGCAAGAAGATGTAGGAGAGGACCCTGCCAGTAGGTCGCATCAGAAAGGACGTATGGGCAAGAAAGGACATGAAGTGGGGAGTGGTGAGGAGGGCACAGTTCTGCCAGCTCTGGCGGTGGTGTGTGGCTTGTGGAGAGGAGGCCTCGTGGTAGTGCTGACCCCATTTCTGCCTTCCCACACAAGTTGTCACCATTACTGGATGTGACTCACTGAAGGCGGTACTTTCTGTCATGCAGACCTAACATGGCAGAGCCTCTGGCCGCTTGCTTTTGGCCTAAGGTGGTGAGAATTCTACTTGGTATCTTAAACTGATGGTAGTAATGTGGGTGGAAGCCCCGGCCCAAACTGGCCCATGGTAGCTGCTCATTATTAGTAGTATCTTTTGGATCTCCTCCAGTATAAGTTGCTCCTTTTAGGCACGCACAGTGGCACAATCTCAGCTCACTGCACCCTCCACCTCTCAGGTTCACGCAATTCTCCTGCCTCAACTTCCAGAGTAGCTGGGACTACAGGCGCATACCACCACACCTGGCTAATTTTTTTGTATTTTTAGTAGAGACGGGGTTTCACCGAGTTAGGATGGTCTCAATCTCGTGACCTCGTGATCCACCTGCCTTGGCCTCCCAAAGTGCTGGGATTATAGGCGTGAGCCACCGCCCTGGCCGCATGCACATTACTCTATTAGCAGACCTGTTGAGGAAGTGACATTTTCCTGCCATAATTTGCACAGAGGCCAAAAAGAATGGTTTCAAGGAGTCAGCCTGCCAAGGCAACCGTGGGCCCGTGTGTACGGGACAAGTCCAGTCCTTGGGGCCCGATGAGACCTAGGGGAGAGGTGGAAGCAGTCACCTTAGCTCCCTCATCGGGGGAGTGACACTCCTCTGCAGCTTGAAATAAGGGGCAAGTGGGAAGTCCATGGCCCACAGAAGGGTGCTTAATCAATGGTAGTAAGGAAGATGATCATCAGCCATATTATGGTACAGATGGGGAAACTAAGGCTCAAGAAGGAGAGAGGAATTTTTCAAGATCACACAGGCAGAAGTCCGACCAAAACCTGCACATCCAGCATTTAACTGCGTGTTGATTGAATGGATGTCAAGGGGAAGACTATGACCTGGGGACCTGCTGAACTCTTGAGGGGCCTGGCCTGAGTGGAGGCCACAGTGGGTGGGGCTGGGGACTCACTTTCTGGGGCGGAACCTCAGAGCCTGGGGAATACAGAGAGGTGATCTGGGGGGATTCCTTGTCATTAGAAAGAGGCTAAATGCCAGAGGGAGGGCTCGAATGTTTCAGTGCTTTTGAGGCAGAGTGAAGAGCAGTAAATGGTAAGAGAAGACAGAATGTGTCTTTTCTGGTAGGCAGAAAATCTGGCCAACAGTGTCTCTCAGTCACTCACTCTGTCCCAGCAGCTACATGGGGCACACAGTGTCCACAGCCAGGTGACAGGCACCCAGCCTGGAGGGGCTGGGGGTAGCAGAGCCTGGCTTGCTTCGTCCCCAGTCCAGCATCCCTCTGACCCTGCATGCTGATTCCTTCCCGTGAAGGAGGAGAGGACTGGCATGATTTGAGAATGTGCACAGAGCTTGAGGACAGAGGCACGTAGGAGTCCATGAGCTCTGAGGAAAGGCACTGCCAGTGAGCAGGGATCCTGGCAGAGGGCCCGATGTGGGCAGGCAGCTAAGGGGTGGATTGTGGGGGGCTGTATGTAAGGGTGTCCTAGGTAGAGGGAACAGCATATTGGGTGTGCCAGGAAGGCAGCACGCCTGTGTGCATGTGAGCGTCACTGTGTGAGGGGCAGGCCTACAGGTAGGGTGGGCAGGAGCTCAAGGAAGGAGGGGAAGAGGTGGACAGAGCAGGCTTCCCCCAGTGCTTTTATTGGCTACGCAGAAGCCCCCCTCAGCAAACAGGCTTCATGCCAACCCTGAGCCCCTGGGTAGCGAGGGGGCAGTTGTGCTGGACTGGAAGGGCCTGGAGAGGAAAGAGGGTCACGATGGGGGAGTGCAGCGGAGAAAAGGAGACCCTCGTGGGCCAGGCACCAGCCCTGTGTGCTTGTGGCTGCTCATGTGCCACAGCATGCCCAGTGACAGTGAGGAAGGTACTGACAGTGTGAGAGTGATGATGAGGCTGGGACAGGCCAGGCTCTCCCAACCAGGCCGTCAAGGTTCTTTGCCACTGGTGTCCCCAAGGAGCCTGGAGAACACAGTGTGCTCTCCAGGGAGCTGGTTCATTTGGCATTCACAGGTTGGCGTGCAGAACTGCTGTGGGCTTACTGGGCACCTCACGCAGATGAGAAAAGGATGCCTCTTCTTCAAGACCCTTTACCCCTACTTAGTTTTTATTTATTTATTTTTGAGACAGTCTCACTCTAGAGGCTCCCAGGCTGGAGTGCCGTGGCGCAATCTTGGCTCACTGCAACCTCCGCCTCCCAGGTTCAAGCGATTCTCCTGCCTCAGTCTCCCGAGTAGCTGGGATTGCAGGTGCCTGCCACCACGCCTGGCTAACTTCTGTATTTTTAGAAGAGATGGGGTTTCGCCATGTTGGCCAGGTTGGTCTTGAACTCCTGACCTCAAATGATCTGCCCGCCAAAGTGCTGGGATTACACGTATGAGCCAAATCCTCCCAAAGTGCTGCGATGACAGGAGTGAGCCACCACGCCCGGCCCCTACCTCTGCTTATTTGTAAACTACTGTAATATATTGATTCATCAGAACAATACTCTTCCATTTGCTGGATTTGCGTTGTAATAAAAATAAATCTATAGTGTCTGTTGTGATTGGCACCCCCTACAGCTGTGCAGTGTACAACCTGCTCAACCATATGCAACAGCCCTGTCACTGAAACGTTTATTAGGAGTAATATGTGATGGGTCCTAAGGGTAGCACAATGAGCGCTGTTGCCTCTGGGCAAAGAGAGAGAGGACCACCTGGGTGCCAGGCTAAGACAGGTGACCTGACGGGGGCAAAAGTGGGAGCAGGGCTTGGAGACTGAGTGAAAAGGTCTCAGGGTTGCTAGTGAAATGGGGAGAGGGGCCTGAGTCTGGCTGCATGGGGTTGAGCTGGAGCTCAGAGGGCCCCCTCCTGCCGCCAACTGGGACTGAGGGGTTTGCTGGGTGGACATCTTCCTCTGACCTCTTCAGGGAGTGTTCTGTAGGGCACAGCCATGCCCACTGCAGATTCATTCTCCTGGCACCTGGTTTTCCTATTAAGTGCCAGTCAGCTCAAACCAGCAGCAGCATCTGATCAAATAGATGAGCAATATGAATAAAGATGAAGTTACAGGCTTTGGGCTGCCAAAGATACATTTCCTTTTATGTCCTGTTTCCCTGTGACGTGTGTGTTGAGCAATGATTCCTGACGCACATCTTCAGAAATAGCAGCTGCTCACACTGGGTGGTGTGTCGAGGTGGAAGGAGGCCACAGACTTGGGGAACAGAACCCCACCTGGACAGCACCCTGGGGCTGCCTGCCGCGTGCTGGCCTGGCACATCCATCAGCCTTTCAGCCATAGGTGGGCTGGTTAGAGGACAAGTGTCTTTTCTGAGAGGTTACAACTGACCACTGGTCAGGCCCACTGGTTACATCCCTCCACCCAGGATATTTTTACACTAGAAACAGCATAGTTTGTACGGGACAGGGCCCCTGGAACGTGACTCTTAGTTCACTAATCATTTGGTAACTGCCCATCTGCCTGGCAAAATCCCATCCCCAATCCCACTCCTCACCTGTCCCGCAGAACACATGCTTTGTTTTTGGTCAGACTTTCTGAGATTCAGCAGGGCCAGTCTCTGTGCCCTGGGCATTCATGATTTTTAAGGGTTATTTACTGTTTAGACAACAATTCCAGATGTTCAAGAGCCATTATCCCTTTGCCACTGTTTTTAGGTCTCTATTTTTGGTCAATATTTTTCCTTTATACAAACATCCTTTTAATATCATTGAAATAAAAAAAAATACCATTTTCATATGGCTACACAGCATAAGCACTTTCCCACGCTATTGCAGGCTTTGTGTTTATTCGTTGGGAGGCTGTGGAATGCCTTTTCCTTCTGTTAGACATTTAGGTTCTTCCCAGATCGTCACTGTAGCCAACTGCTGCCTGAGCATCTTTGGCGTGTAACGTTTTTCCTTTGTGTTTCTTTCCTGGACACATTCCCAATAATGCGATCACTGAGTCAAAGGGTGTGAATGCTTCCCTCTGGCAGCCCCCATCACCCTTGGCAAGAGCGTTCTGGTTCATGATGCTTGGGGCGAGTGTGGACAACTCCTTCCTGTAAGCGTTCCTACATTAGACTTCTGTCATTCTGAGAGATTATTCTTTGGCCAGTATAATGTGCCTTGTTAGTGTTTTAACTTGCAATTGACTAACCAAAAAGCATGAAGCGTCCTCACCAGTTCAGTTATTATTTATTGTCGCCCTTTGATGGCTTGCTTGTCAGCTGTACCATCTCCTGCCATTGTGTGGAAAACCAAAGGAAAGCGTTATAAATGGAGTTGGTTTATGTTGTGTGTGGCTGGAACCCAAGCCAGACAGCACTTCTTGCGACCCTGGCACCGATCCACTGTCCTTGGTGGTTGCAGTTCAGAGAAGTGGTCCCTGGAACTGTCATCCCCTAGCAGAACCTGCTTCTTGACTAGTGGGGCTAAGTGCAAAATGAAAATATGGGGCCCCTTGCAAAAATTGTTGAGGGTTTCAAGACAGCAATAGCTGAGAATTAAACCAAGCATGGGGCCCTTCTGAATTGGGGCCGTGATGCTGGCACTGACCCCGTTCTCTGGAGTTACCTAGTGGGAAGTGGCTCCGTTGACTGTACTGAATCCACTCTTTCGCTTTCCCAAGGGACACTCCAGATGCAGAGGTTCCAGTCCAAGCATGGGTGAGAGTCTGACGAGGGGCCACTATGGCCACCAGCAGCCCCCATCCTGCTGTGCTGATCAGCACTCAAAGTCCGCACCACAGGAGAACCTGTTAACCACCCTCTTGGATCTTCTCAGCCCAAAGTTAACTGTCTTCTCCCATGGCCATTTCTGCACCTACTTTGACCTCACCCTGACCCCTGGCAGCTCTTTCTGGTAATGATGTGACCTTTCTCCTGCTCCCTTTTGCCTGCTTTGGCCAAACAGAACAAGTGACCAGGAAGCATCTCGCTGTCCTGGGACATGCTGGGCACCGTTTCCAGTATGAGCGTTCATCTTTGTTCTGCCTACTTCACTCCCACCATCCCCCTCTGCCCTTTTGCCCTTGACCCCTTCTCACCAGCCCTGGCCTGGGAGGAGCTTCTGCTTGTATTGTGCAAAGCAGGTAATCCAAGAGGCTGCAGATAGCTGCTTGCAGTTGGAATCATTGTTTGGACTTGCTCTTAATTGGAAATGCCAGACTTTCTCTGATCACAGTCATTGGGCTCCCTGCAGACTGCAGAGTGTCCTTGCAGGGTATGAACTTCTCAGGGGCCTCTGAAACATGCTGGCCATTCTCATTGAATTAGATGGATTTTCACAGAAGGAAGAGGATGTGACCTCTGGTGCCAGGGCTGGGCAGTGGCACACTGCAGGGGCACTGGGGCTGAGTGCCCGGCCAGCTGTAACAACAGGAGCTGCATTCCAGGAGTGTCTCCCTGTGAATTGCGTAGAGTTTAGAGCTTTTTTTTTTTTTTTTGAAATGGAGTTTCGCTCTTGTTGTCCAGGCTGGAGTGTAGTGGCACAATCTCGGCTCACTGCCACCTCCGCCTCCCAGATTCAAGTAATTCTCCTGCCTCAGACTCCTCAGTAGCTGGGATTATAGGCATGCGCCACCACACCTGGCTGATTTTGTATTTTTAGTGGACACAGGGTTTCTCCATGTGGTCAGGCTGGTTTTGAACTGCTAAACTCAGGTGACCTGCCCACCTTGGCCTCCCAAAGTGCTGGGATTACAGGCATGAGCCAAGCGCCTGGCCAAGTTTAGAGGTTTTTAAATAGCCCTTGGCTTGATTTAGCATTTACTCTCATGGGAAATGTGGCCATATATACTTGTGTTCTTTTCCCACATTTTTCGAAGTTTGAATCAGAAAGGTGTCAATGCTCGAGTTCTCACATTGAGTTGAGACGGATTCAGTCACCCTTATGAAAGAAAATGTTACAGCCATAGACTCCTAGACTGTCACCATCAGATGGGGTCTTAGAGATGATTTACCAAACCCCTATGGTACAGACAAGGAAACTGAGGCCTAAAAACACACAACTGTACAGCTAGGAAGGCATGGAGCCAGCAGTCCACTGTTAGAGATTAGAGGACATAATCCCAAATCATCACCATTTGGCAATTAAAATAATTCATGACATTTTTTCCTGGTTATCAAGATAGTTCATGCTCGTTGTAGAAAATCCAATAGGGAAAAAAAAGCATCTAGAAGAAAATTAAAAATAACTGTAATTCTGTTGCAGAGATAACCACAAATAATACTAGTTACTTACTGTGCATGGAGAGCCTGGGCCATACACCTACATGTGTGATTGATGTCTGCTTGTCCCTTGGTCTGTCACCCTGAACCTCAGCTGGTTTGAGGTCCCTCCCTTGATTTTGTAGGTGTGGGAGATGAGACATGGAGACAGAATTTGCCCAGTCACACAGCCACAGTAAACGAACCCAAAGCCAGCCACTAGTCTTACCATATACCGGAACCAGGATTTTACAGCATTTTAAATTGTGTTGAGAATTGAAAACAGTATCTCATTATTGGATGAGTGTATCTTTGCTTTCTTTTGGGTTTGAATTTTTTTCTTCTAGTATATTAGCGTCTTGCAGGTCTGTGGCTGCTTCATCATATGCTAGTTGTGTCTAGCATCGCACCTGAACCATGGTGATAGGGTTATTGTAGTTGGAAAGCATGTTTTCTATGGTAGGACAGATATTCCCCTATCAGTGGTTTTTTTCCCCAACACTTTGTTATGCAAAATTTCAAACAGAGAAAAGCTGCATGAATTGTATAATCAACACTTGTATACCCACCACATAGATTCTACCAATAACATTTTATTACGTTTGCTTTATCATCATTTATCCTTCCATACATCCCTCTATGTGACCATCAGTTTAGCCATCAGTCCATTTTTCTTTTTTTTTTTTTTAGATAGGGTCTTGCTCTGTCACCCAGGCTGCTGGAGAGCAGTGGTACGATCATAGCTCACTGTAGCCTCAAACTTCTGTGCTCATGTGATCCTCCTGCTTCAGCCTCCCAACTCCATTTTTATTGCCATATAGTATTCCATTGTATGAGTATATATGTAACATTTATCCACTCATCAGTTGATGGACATTTGGGCTATTTCTATTTTGGGGCTATTATAAATAATTCTGCTACAAAGACTTGTGTATTAGCTTTTGTGTGGATGTATGTTTTCTTCATTCTTGGTTATATACCAAGGAATGGGATTGCTGGGTAATATGGTTTAACTTTTGAGAAACTGCTCAACTGTTTTTCAGAGTGACTGCACCATTTTACATTACCACAAGGAGCGTATTAGGGTTCCAGTTTCTCTAAATCCTTGCTAACACGTTATTTTCTGGGTTTTGTCTGTTTTTTAATCACTATGCTCCTAGAGTGTGAAGTTGTATTTCTTTGTGGTTTTGTTTTGCATTTCCCTAATAACTAATAATGTTGAGCATCTTTTGGCCATTTGTATATCTTCTTTGAAGACATGGCTATTGAAATCCTTTGCCTGTTATTTATTTTGGTTGTCTTTTTATTGTTGTATGAGTTATTTATATATTCTGAAATATTTTCTCCTATTCTATGGATTGTCTTTTTTTTCTTTTCTTTTCTTTTTTGAAGTGGAGTTTTGCTCCCGAGCCCAGGCTGGAGTGCAGCGGCACAATCTCGGCTCACTGCAACCTCCACCTCCAGGGTTCAAGTGATTCTCATGCCTCAGCCTCCTGAGCAGGTGAGACTACAGGCACATGCCACCATGCCTGACTAATTCTTGTATTTTTAGTAGAGATGGGTTTCACCATGTTGGTCTGGCTGGTCTTGAACTCCTGACCTCAGGTGATCTGTCTGCCTCGGTCTCCCAAAGTGCTGGGATTACATCATGACTGACCTGTCTTTCATTCTTGATAGTATTTGCAGCACAATTTTTTTTTTTTTTTTTTTTTTTTGAGATGGAATCTTGCTTTTGTTGCCCAGGCTGGAGATTTTGGCTCACCACAATCTCCACCTCCCAGGTTCAAGTGATTCTCTTGCCTCAGCTTCTCAAGTAGCTAGGATTACAGGCATGCGCTTACCAAGCCTGGCTTATTTTGTATTTTTAGTAGAGATGAAGTTTTTCTATGTTGGTCAGGCTGGTCTTGAACTCTCGACCTCAGGTGATCTGCCTGCCTTGGCCTTCCAAAATGCTGGAATTACAGGCGTGAGCCACCATGCCCAGCCAGCACAAAAATGTTTAATGTTGATGTCTAATTTATCTATTTTTTTGTTTTGTCATCTGTGCTTTTATAATATCTAAGAAACCATTGTCTAATTCAAATTCAAGAAGATTTACTTGTGTGTTTCTTCTAGGAATTTTATAGTTTTAGTTCTTGCATTTAGATCTATGATTCATTTTAGTTTTTTCATACAGGGTAAGGTTGGGATCCACATTCTTTTGTGTGCTATCCCACCACCATTTGTTGAGAATACTTTTCTCTCCCCATTTAGTTGTCTTAGCACCCTTGTTGAAAATCAACCAACCATAAATGTAAGGGTTAATTTCTGGATTTCCAATTCTATTCCAGTGATCTGTATGTCTATCCTTAGGTCGTCGCCACACTTTCATAGACACTCTTAATTTGCATGTAGTTGAATGTATCACTCTTTATAGATAGGATCTTTTATATTTCTGCCTGGAGACCACAGTAATATTTTCTAATATTTTCTCCTGAAAAGTTTTCAAGTTTCATACTGAAGTCCTTAATGTATCCAGAATTGATTTTCGTATACATATGTAAATGATATGAAATATGTAGTTAATTTTCTTTTTCTTTTTGCTTTTCCTTTTTTTAAGATGCAAAGTCTCATTTTGTTGGCTGGAGTGCAGTGGCGTGATCATGGTTCACTGCAGCCTCAACCTCCCCATCTCAAGCAATCCTCCCACCTTAGCCTCCCAAGTAGCTGGGACTACAGGCATGTGCCACCACTCCCGGCTAATTTTTTTTTTTTTTTTTTTAAACATGGGGTTTTGCTATGTTGCCCAGGCTAGTTTTGAACTCTTGACCTCAAGTGATCCTCCTGCCTTGGCCTTCCAAATGCTGGGATTACAGGCATGAGCCACCATGTCCAGACATTAATTTTATTTTTCTGATGTGGTCAAACAGGTAGCTCAGTGCTATTTATTGAGCAGTTTCTTTTTTCCCCTCTGATCTTCTCTACCACTTCTGGCAACTGTCAGGAGTTCCACATACGCCTGGGTCTTTTTGGGGCACTCTCCCTCATTTCACAGGACAATTCTTTC
This sequence comes from Aotus nancymaae, assembly GCF_030222135.1. Taxonomy (NCBI): domain Eukaryota; kingdom Metazoa; phylum Chordata; class Mammalia; order Primates; family Aotidae; genus Aotus; species Aotus nancymaae. The sequence goes on from NW_026988491.1 coordinate 5,683,712, forward strand.
CCCCTCTGTAGTACCACAGTGTCTTAAGTACTTTGTCATATAGTTTGATGTTTTGTAGTTCGAGTCCCCCTGCTCGTTTATCAGGGTTATTCCTGTTTTAGAAATGGGTAAACAGGCTAGAGAGGTTATGTCCCAGGCCATAATGCAAATGACTGGCAGAGTCCGGCTGGTTTGAACTTGGGCAGGCCATATACCCTTAGCCTCTGAACTCCGCTTCCCTCAATGGCAAACACATACAAAGCTATTCGTTGCTGGTTCACACTTGCTCCACTGGCCAACAGTTGAAGACCTTTCCTCCTTCCTTTCCTTTGCCTGGCAAAAGGAAGACAAATTTTTATTGCAACCCCCTGAATATCGTACTTAACCTGCTGCTGCCGCTAAACCAGAGATATTTCAGGGAAAGTATCTCAAAGATATTTACTACTAAGTTGATGTCCTGGGGCAACCTTTCAGGCAAAGGTGCCCATGGAGGTGTGGTCCAGTGAAGAGCTGGTGGAGCGAGTGGGACACAGCAGGACAGGTAGCCCCAGCGTCAGCAGACACAGCAGGCAATTGGGAAGGAAGTTCCAGAAGCTCCAAGAGGTGATAATCACTGGAATTCTGGTTGATGTTGGTCAGAAAGAAGGAGGCTTGGGGACTTGGCGGCCTTTAGGGACTGCCGCCTGTGTCCTTAGTGCCTTATGTAGTAGCTGGCACACAATAGGTTCTCAGTCAACCCTTGTTAAGTGGGTGAATGTGATTAAAGAACCAATTTAACAGATCAAAGATGCTAAATTGGGCCTGGTGTGGTGGTTCACGGCTGTAATCCCAGCACTTTGAGAGGCCGAGGCGGGTGGATCACCTGAGGTTAGGAGTTCAAGACCAGCCTTGCCAACATGGTGAAACCCCATCTCTACTAAAATACAAAAAAAATTAGCCAGGCTTGGTGATGTGTGCCTATAATCCCAGCCCCTTGGGAGGCTGAGGCAGGAGAATCACTTGAACCTGGGAGGTGGAGGTTGCAATGAGCCAAGATCACATCTCTGCACTCCAGCCTGGGCAACAAGAATGAAAACTCCATCTGAACTTCTTCTTTTTTTTTCTTTTTTATTTTTCCCCTTCTCATTATAGAAAACTCCATCTCAAAAAACAAAAAGATTCTAAATTGAATTGTGTTCTCTGGCTGTCATCAGTCAGTACTGAGCAGTGCAGTGTGCTGGGGACCAGGAGATAGTTCTCACCCAAGTGCTAGTGTAAATAGTTTGCCCTTGGCTGGGCGCAGTGGCTCACACCTGTAATCCCAGCACCTTGAGAGGCTAAAGCAGGCAGATCACTTGAGCCCAGGAGTTCGATACTAGCCTGGCCAATATGGCAAAACTCCATCTCGACAAAAAAAAAAAAAAAAAATACAAAAATTAGCCAGATGTGGTGGTGTGTGCCTGTAATCCCAGCTACTAGGGAGGCTGAGGCAGGAGAAACACTTGAAACTGGGAGGTGGAGGTTGCAGTGAGCTGAGACCATGCTACTGCACTCCAGCCTGGCAACAGAGCAAGACTCTGTCTCAAAATTAAAAAAAAAAAAAAGTTTGCCTTTAACCCTAATGGACCTTGGCTTCCTTATCTGTTCCACAGCAGGTAGAGAAGTGGTTATTTGTGCCCATGCAATGATGCAGAAGCATGGAAGACCACCGAGACCCCTTTTGCCGGGGGCCCCCTTGTCCCCGTGAGAAGGAAGTGGACCCTGCTACTCAGTAGTGCTGTGTGCTGGTTTATAGGTACAGCTTGTGGCTTCCAAGAGTCTGCACTGTGTGAGGAAGAAACTATTGCAGAAGAGAGATGCCTCCACTTTTCTCTTGGTGCCTAGCTCAGAAAGAATGGAGTCCCTTGTCATTCCAAATGGCATTTCCTAGAATCTGGGTCACCCTGCAACTCCCTGAGCATGTGTGGCTCTGAGCTCTGCCCTCGTTTGCCAGCTGCTGAGGCTGCGATTGTGATGTGGTTCTAGGCAGGTTCAGGGTGAGCAAAGCCCAGGGTGTGACAGGGTGATACAAGCCACAGAAGGAGGCAGGACCTAAGGCTGACTAGGGCTCAATCTTGATGCCAGCATTGTCTTGGTTGCTTCCTTTGCAGCCCTCAAGACTCTGCTTCTTACACATTGATTGGGCATGTGAACCCTCTTCAGAATAATGTAGGTCTTAATTTTTCCAAGCTCACATGTGCTTTTTGTGAAAGAGCATCTTCGTTATTTTTAGTGAGTGCTTTGTGTGTGCCAAAAACTATGCTGTGCTTTTTATGTACATTGTCAAATTTAATTTCTTTCAACCCCTGAGGTACATATTTTTTTATTCTGATTTTAGAGAGGAAGAAACTAGACACAGTAAGATTAAGTCATTTGGTAAAGATAGCAGAACTGTGAGTTTCAGCAAGCCAGGGCCGCCCTCTTAGGATCTAGACCGTGTCAGGATCCCTTGTGTGGCACCAAGCTGCCCAATTTAGAGGGTCCCAGCAACAGCCTCATGAAGATCCCGAGCACACAGTTGTAGCATGAAAGGGACTGGAAGGTTAAATGTGCTTCTCTTCCAACTTGTGTTCCAGTGTTTGGAGTCCCTGGGGGTGTGATTGCATAATACTGTTAATTCCCTGAGGATAAGAACCAGGTCTGATTCATATCTATGAGATAATCTGATTCATATCTATGAAAATATCTATTTTCCTCTAAAAATAGACAAAAATATGAGGAAATTAAAGTATATAAACCCACAAAACAAATACTTTAGTGTATTTCTTTTTTTTTTTTTTTTTTTTGAGACAGTCTCACTCTGTCACACCCAGACTGGAGTACAGTGGTATGCTCTCTGCTCACCGCAACCTCTGCCTCCCGGGTTCAAGCAATTCTCCTGCCTCAGCCTCCCAGGTAGCTGGGATTACAGGTGCATGCCACCACACCCGGCTGATTTTTGTATTTTTAAGTAGAGATGGGGTTTCACCATGTTGGTCAGGCTGATCTCGAACCCCTGACCTCATGATCTGCCTGCCTCAGACTCCGGAAGTGCTGGGATTACAGGTGTGAGCCACCACGCCCGGCGTGTATTTCTTTTTCTTACATTATTCCATTGGCTGGAACCTCCAGTACAATGTTAAATAGAGCGATGACAGCAGAAATCCTTGCCATGTTCCCAGTCTTGGGGGAGAACATCCAGTCTTTCACCATTAAGTATGATGTGTACTATACATTTTTCACAGATCCCTTATCAAGTTGAGATAGTTCCCTTTTATTCCTAGTTTGCTGAGATTTTATGATGAATAGATGTTGAATTTTGCCCAGTGCTTTTTTTCTGTGCTTATTAAAATTATTGTCACTTGGATTTTTTTTCTTTAGCCTATTAATATAGTGAATTACTTTTATTTTTATATTTTGGCCCCATCCTCAAGGATTTTTTCTGGTTCACTAACTCTGGAATAGAGTTTGAAGATGTGCATTTCTAACAAGTTCCCAGATGATGCTGATCCAGGGATTACACTTTGAGAACTACTTGTTTAAAGAGATGGGAGGGAGATGGGTGGGGAGTGGCAAAAGCTCAGTTAGCAGCTTGGGTTCAGACTTAGCTCTGTCCCTTACCAGATGTGTGCAAGTAACATAGCCTCTCCAAACCTGTGTCTAATCTGTAATGGGATTGATAATAAGGTGAGAAGTGAAAGAGTTGGTAATGGGGAAATAACTCAGAATATTGTCTGGCACAAAGTAAATGCTTAATAAATCTTACCTGTTTGTTTCTGTGTGGTGGGTCGGAGGGCTTAATGAGATAATTAATGTAAAGCCCTGGCACATGCAAAGTGCTGCATACATACTAGTTTTATTTATTATTATTTTTTTAAAAACAGCTTTCTTGAGATATAATTCATATACCATATAATTCATTTAAAGTGTACAATGTCGGCCAGGCGTGGTGGCTCACACCTGTAGTCTCAGCATTTTGGGAGGCCCAGGCGGGTGTATCACTTAAGGTCAGGAGTTCAAGACTAGCTTGGCCAACATGGTGAAAGCCCGTCTCTACTGAAAATACAAAAACTAGCTGGGTATTGTGGTGGGCGCCAGTAATCCCAGCTACTTAGGGGTCTGAGGAACAAGAATCCCTTGAACCTGGGAGGTGGAGGCTGCAGTGAGCCAAGATTGCATCACTGTACTCCAGCCTGGGCGACAGAGTGAGACTCTATCTCAAAAAAAGAAAAACACCCAAAAAATAAAAAAATATAAAGTATACAACATCTTTTACTATATTTCCAGGGATAGGCAAACCATCATTACACTCAATTTTTAGAACATTTTTATTCCTCCTGAAAGAAACCTTAGACCCATTAGCAGTCATTCCCCATTTCTCCCCACCCCTCAGCCCTGAGCAACTGCTGATTTACCTCTGTCTCTGTAGGTTTGCCTACCTTGGACATGTCATACAAATGAAACCACATGATATACAACTTTTGTGACTAGTTTCTCTCAATTAGCATAATGTTTTCAGAGCTTAAGTGTGTTCCTGCATATTATCAGTGCTTCACTCCTTTGTACTGTTGAGTAACATTCCATTATGTAGGTACAGGCATACCTCGGAGATACTGCAGATTCAGTTCCAGGTAAAGCAAATAAGGCAGTAAGTGCTTCACATGAATTTTTTGGTTTCCTGATGCATATACAAGTTATGTTTACATTATATCGTAGTCTAGCAAGCGTGCAGTCGCATTACGTCTAAAAGACAATGTATATACCTTAATTTTAAAATAGTTCATTGTAGGCCTGGCATGGTGGCTCACACCTCTCATTACATTGGTTTGGGAGGCTGAGGCAGAAGGATCACGGGCCAAGAGTTTGAGACTAGCCCAGGCAACATAGTGAGACCTTGTCTCTACAAAAAACAATAACAAAAAATTAGCTAAGCGTGGTGGCATGCACCTGTAATCCTGACTACTTGGGAGGCTGAGGGCATATCCCTTGAGCTCAGGAGTCTGAGGCTGCAATGAGGTAATGATCACACCATTGCACTCCAGTCTGGGTGGCAAAGCAAGAACCTGTCTCAAAACAACAACAACAAAAAAGAACAAAAACAATCTTTATTGCAAAAAACATAATCATCTGAGCCTTTAGCCAGTTTTTTTTGTTGGTGGAGGGTCTTGCCTTGATGTTGATGGCTGGTGACTGATCAGCATGATGGTTGCTGAAGTTTGGGGTGGCTGTGGCAGTTTCTGAAAATAAGGTAAAAGAAGTTTGCCACATCAGTCAGCTTTCCTTTTCACAAAAGATTTCTCTGTAGCATGTAATGCTATTTGATAGCATTTTATCCACAGTAGATCTTCTTTCAAAACGAGTCAATTCTCCCAAACCCTGCCACTGCTTTTTCAACTCAGTTTATGTAATATTCTAAATCCTTCGTTATCATTTCAACAGTGTTCACAGCATCTCCACCAGGATTAGATTCCACCTCAAGAAACCACTTTGCTTATCTGTATGAAGCAACTCCTCATTCATTCAGGTTTTGTCATGAGATTTCAGCAATTCAATTAAATCTTTCTTCCTTTTTTGATGAGTCTGGCTCTGTCACCCAGGCTGGAGTGCAGTGGTGCAATCTCAGCTCACTGCAACCTCTGCCTTCCTGGTTCAAGCAATTCTCCTGCCTCAGCCTCCCAAGTAGCTGGGATTATAGGCATGTGCCACCACACCCAGCTAATTTTTCTTTCTTTTTTTTTTTTTTTTTTTTTTTTTAGTAGAGATGGGATTTCAGCATGTTGGCCAGGTGATCCACCCACCTTAGCCTCCCAAAGTGCTGGGATTACACGTGGGAGCCACTGCGCCCAGCCAGCAATTCAGTTACATCTTGAGGCTCCACTTCTAATTCTTTTTTTTTTTTTTTGGAGACAGAGTCTTCCTCTGTCGCCAGGTGCCAGGCTGGAGTGCAGTGGCACAATCTTGGCTCACTGCAATCTCCGCCTCCTGGATTCAAGCAATTCTCCTCCTTCAGCCTCCCGAGTAGCTGGGACTACAGGCGCACACCACCATGCCCAGCTAATTTTTACATTTTTTAGTAGAGACGGGGTTTCACCATGTTGGCCAGGATAGTCTCGATCTCTTGACCTCATGATCTGCCCACCTCGGCCTCCCAAAGTGCTGGGATTACAGGCATGAGCCACCACCCCCAGCCTCCATTTCTAATTCTGATTCTCTTGCTATTTCCACTACTTTTGCAGTTACTTCCTCCGCTGAAATCTTGAACCCCTCAAAATCATCCTGGAGGGTTGGAATCAACTTCTTCCAAACTTCTGTTAATGTTGATATTTTGACCTCCTCTCATGAATCACTAATGTTCTTAATGGCATCTAGGATGGTGAATCATTTCCAGAAGGTTTTCAATTTACTTTGCCCAGATCCACCAGAGGAATCACTATCTATGACAGCTGTAGCCTTACAAAATGTATGTCTGAAATAATAAGACTTGAAAATCAAAATGACTCCTTGACATATGGGCTACAGAATGGATGTTGCATAGCAGGCATGAGAACACCATGAATCTCCTTGAATATCTCCATCAGAGCTGCTGGGTGACTTTTTTCTTTCCTTTTTTCTTCTATCTTTGTATGCAGTCTTTATTTTAAATACTTGTTTGTTTTTTTGAGATGGAATCTTGCTCTTGTCACCCAGGCTTGAGTGCAATGGCATGATCTCAGCTCACTGCAACCTCTGCCTTCTAGGTTCAAGCAATTCTCCTGCCTCAGCCTCCTGAGTAGCTGGGATTGCAGGCATGCACTACTACGCCCAGTTAATTTTTGTATTTTTAGTGGGGACGGGGTTTCACCATGTTGGCCAGGCTGGTCTTGAACTCCTGACCTCAAATGATCCGCCCGCCTTGGCCTCCCAAGGTGCTGGGATTACAGGCAGGAGCCACCGCTCACAGCCTTATTTCAAATATTTGTTAAAACACCATTTTTACTCCTTCGACAAGAGCAAAGATTACCCCCTGCAAAAGCTTAGGAACCAACCACACACAGAACTTTATAGAACAGAGGCCATGCTTTAACTTGAGCCTGTCTGCTGACCAGAGAATGGAATTCTGAGTAGACCCAAGGAACAAAAGGATACAATCTATATGACTACATACAATCTATGTGGTCACAGATTATAGACTGTTTTTGGAACGTTCAGGTGCAGCACCGGGTTCCATTTGTCTACTTGGCTATACCCCTGGCCAAGGTACCATGAGGTCAGTGTCACTCAAGTTCCTGTCCAGCCAAACTACCTCAGCAGAGAGTCCCAAATTGAGGATCAAGCTCCTCTGGAAATCATTCCTACTGGTGGCAAATTGGTAGATGCCCTGAAGCCAGGCTCCCATGTTGTCCAGTATTTTGGGAGCTTCATTTGCCAAGCTGGCAGTGCTCCCACAGACCCTGCTGGAAGCCACAGCACCTTTTCAGGAATCTTTCTTTTTTTCCCTCTCTGAGCAATAGATCTTGACAGTGGGCTTAAGATATTCCATAAGCCATGCTATAAACAGGTGTGCTGTCATTCAGGCTATTATTGTTCCATTTACAGAGCATAGGCAGCATAAATTTAGAATAATTGGGCCAGGCACTGTAGCTCATGCCTGTAATCCCAGTACTGTGGGAGGTCAAGGAGGGGAGATCATTTGAGCTCAGGAGTTCAAGACCAGACTGGGCAACATGGAGAAACCCATCTCTACCAAAATAAAAAATAAAAATTAGCCCAGCATAGTGGTGCATGCCTCTAGTCCCAGCTACTCAGGAAGGCTGAAGTGGGAGGATTACCTGAACCCAGGAGGTGGAGGCTGCAGTGAGCCAGGATCATGCCACTGCACTCCAGCCTGGGTGACAGAGTGAGATCCTGCCTCAAAAAAAAAAAAAAAAAAAAAAAACTTAATTATTATTATTATTTTTTTTTTTTTTTTGAGGCAGGGTCTCACTCTGTCACCCAGGCTGGAGTGCAGTGGAGAGATCTCGGCTCACTGCAGCCTTCACCTCCCTGAGCTCAGGTGATCCTCCCACCTCAGCCTCCTGAGTAGCTGGGACCACTTGTGTGCACAAACATGCCCAGCTAACTTTTGTATTTTTTGTAGACAGAGTTTCACCGTGTCACCCAGGTTGGTTTTAATCTCCTGTGCTCAAGCGATCCACTCACCTTGGCCTCCCAAAGTGCTGGGATTACAGGCATGAGCCACCACATCTGGCCAAATTTAGCATAATTCTTAAAGCCCCTAGGGTCTTCTGAACAGTAAATGAACATTAGCTTGTACTTAAAGTCATCAGCTGCACTGTCCCCTAAGAGTCAACCTGTCCTTTGAAGTCAGGCATTGACTTCTCCTCTGTAGCTATGGGAGCCCTAGATGACATCTTCTTCCAACAGAAGACTGTTTCATCTACATCAAAACCCTGTTGTGTAATGTAGCCACCTTCATCTATTATGTTAGCTAGATCTTTTGAATAACTTGCTGCAGTTTCTACATCAACACTTACTGCTTCACCTGGCACTTTTATGTCATGGAGATGGCTTCTTTCCTTAAACCTTATGATCCAACCTCTGCTATCGTCAGACTTCTCTTCTGCAGTTTCCTTACCTCTGGCAGCCTCCATGTAATTGAAGAGAGTTAAGGGCTTGCTCTGGATTATGCACTGGCTTAAGGGAATGTTGTGGCTGGTTTGATCCTCTATCCAGACCACTAAAACTTTCTCTCAGCAATAAGACTGTTTCCCTTGTCATTTATATGTTAACTGGGGAGCACTTTTCATTTCCTTCGGGAACATGTCCTTTGCATTCATAAACTGGCTAATTGTTTGGTGCAAGAGGCCTAGATTTTGGCCTGTCTTGGCTTTCAACATGAGTTCCTCACTAAGCCTAATGACTTTTTAGCTTTTGATTTAAAGTGAGAGACATGCAACTCTTTCTTTCACCAGAATATTTTGAGGCCTTTGTATGGTTGTTAATTGGCCTAATTTCAAGATCGCTGTGTCTCAAGGAATAAGGAGGCTGAAGGAGAAGGAGAAAAATGGGGGAATGGCTGGTCAGTAGAACAGTCAGAACACACACAGCATTTATTAAGTCTGCCATCTTACAGAGATGTGGTTTGTTGCACCCCAGCAATTACAACTGTAACATCAAAGATCCCTGATCACAGATCATCATAACAGATATAATGAAAATGTTTAGATGGGCACAGTGGCTCATGCCTGTAATCCCAGTACTTTGGGAGGCTGAGGTAGGCAGATCACCTTAGGAGTTCACCACCATCCTGGCCAACATGATGAAACCCCGTCTCTACTAAAAATACAAAAACTTGGCCAGGCATGGTGATGGGCACCTGTAATTCCACCTACTCGGGAGGCTGAGGCATGAGAATCACTTGAGCCGGGGAGGCGGAGGTTGCAGTAAGCTGAGATCACGCCATTGCACGCCAACCTGGGCTACAAGAGTGAGACTCCATCTCAAAAAAAAAAAAAAGTTTGATATATTGTTAAGAATTACCAAGATATGACACAGAGACCTGAAGTGAGCACATGATGTTGGACCAATAGACCTGCTCAATGCAGGGTTGCTACTGATCTTCAGTTCGTTTTTGCTTTTTTTTAAAAAGGCAATATTTGCAAAGCACAATACAAGAAGTATGCCTTTATGCTGCTTTTATGCATTCATCAGTTAATGGACATTAACTTTGGGTCCATAATGAATAATGCTGCTATGAACATTCATGTGTGAGGGTTTGTGTGGATATACATTTTCATTTTTATTTGGGTGTATGGCTAGGAATGGGATTGCTGGGTTATGTAATGACTGCCAAACTGTTTTCTAAAGTGATTGTACCATTTTATTTTATTTTATTTTATTTTGTGAGATAGGGTCTCAGTCTATCACCCAGGCTGGAGTCCAGTGGTGCAATCTCAGCTCACTGCAACCTCCACCTCCCAGGTTCAAGCAATTCTGCCACAGCCTCCTGTGTAGCTGAGATTACAGGCATGCACCACCATGCCTGGCTAATTTTTGTATTTTTAGTAGAGACAGGGTCTCACCATATTGGCCAGGCAGGCTGTTCTCGAACACCTGACCTCAAGTGATTCACCTGCCTTGCCTTCCCAAAGTGCTGGGATTACAGGCGTGATCCACTGCACCCAGCCTGATTGTACCATTTTACATTCCCACAGTATGAGAGTTCTAATTTTTCTACATCCTTACCAGTATTTGTTATTTTCTGCTCTTTCAATAATAGCCCTCCTAGTAAGTGGGAAATGCTAATATCTCACTGTGGGTTTTCTTTTTTAATTCCATTCCCTCCCTCTCACTCTGGTTTTGTACATTTCCCTAATAACTAATGACGCTGAGCATTTTTTCATATGTTTATGAAAGATATGAAGATATCTGTGTATCTGCTTTGTAGAAATGTCTATTCAAATACCATTTTTAAGTTTGGTTGTCTTTTATTGATTGATATTTGATCGTTGAGCCAACATTCGTTTCTGGGAGAAACTTCACTTAATCTGTATGTATTAGACTTTTTATATATTGCTGGATTCAATTTGCTAGTACTTTATTGAGTATTTTCGTGTCTGTTCATGCAGTATATTGGTCTGTGGTTTTCTTTTTTTGTGATCTTTGTCTGGTTTTGGTCCTTTGTGTAGAATTGATATTTTATTCTTAATTTTTTTTTTTTTTTTTTTTTTTTTGAGATGGAGTCTCTCTCTGTTGCTCTGGCTGGAGTGCAGTAGTGTGACTTGGCTCACTGCAACCTCTACCCCCAAGGTTCAAACAATCCTCCTGCCTCAGCCTCCTAAGTAGCTGGGATTACAGGCACCTGCCACCACACCCAGATAATTTTTGTATTTTTAGTAGAGTCGAGGTTTCACTATGTTGGCCAGGCTGGTCTCAAACTCCTGACCTCAGGTGATCTGCTCACCTCGCCCTCCCAAAGTGCTGGGATTACAGGCGTGAGGCACCACACCCAGCTTCATTCTTTTTTTTTTCCTGAGATAGAGTCTTGTTCTTGGCCCAGGCTGGAATGCAATGGCATGATCTCAGCTAACTGCAACCTCCACTTCCCAGGTTCAAGCAATTCTCCTGGCTCAGCCTCCCAAGCAGCTGGGACAACAGGTGCCTACCACCACGCCCAGCTAACATTGTATTTTTAATAGAGATAGGATTTCACCATGTTGGCCAGGCTAGTCTTGAACTTCTGATCTCATGATCCACCTACCTTGGCCTTTCAAAGTGCTGAGATTATAGGCATGAGCCACTGTGCCTGACCTAATTCTTAATTATTTGGTAGACTTCTTCACCAAAGCCTTCTGATCCCTGAGTTTTCTTTGTTGTAAGATTTTAAACTATAGAATCAATTTCATTAATAGACTCCTCAAGTTATTTTTTATGAATGAGTTTTGGTATGTTTGTATTTCAAGGATTTGTTTATTTCATCTAAGTTGCCAACTTTGTGGGCAAAAAGTCGCTCATGATATTGTTATTCTTTGTGAGATCTGCAGTGATTTTCCCCTCTTTGATTGCACATATTACTCATTTGTGTCATTCTTTTTTCTTCCTCAATCTGGCTAGAGTTTTATAGATTTTGCTGATATTTTCAAAGAATCAGATTTTGGTTTTATTATTTTTATCTATGGTTTTCCTTATATATTCTTTTAAAACATATATACTATAGATGCTCTATGAAAGGCAAATAGAACTATAGTATTCATACTGTTTTGCTCCTTGATTTTTTTTTTTTTTTTTTTTTGGTGGGGGATGGAGTCTTACTCTGTTGCCAGACAGGAGTGCAGTGGTGCAATCTCAGCTCACTACAACCTCTGCTCCTGGGTTCAAGCGATTCTCCTGCCTCAGCCTCCCGAGTAGCTGGGATTACAGGCCCATTCCACCACGCCCAGCTAATTTTTGTATTTTTAGTAGAGACACGGTTTCACCATGTTTGCCAGGATGGTCTCGATCTCTTGACCTCATGATCCACCCGCCTCAGCCTCCCAGATCACGCCTGGGATTACAGGCATGCGCCATCACGCCAGGTCTGCTCCTTGATCTTTTTCACTGACTATGTCTTAAAGATTTTTTTCATATTAGTACACAGAGGTCCATTAGATTCCCTAACAATTACAAAAGTATTCTGTTTTATTCATGTTTCGTAGTTTAAATAGCCAGTCTCTTTTTGAAGGGTATTTAGGATGTTTCCAGATGTTTTGCTATTGGAAATAGTGCTTTTAGGATGTTTCATTCTAAAAAGTATCATAAAAGCTATTGCAAAGAGTGCTGAAATATACATTTATATATAATAATAGTTAGTTGTATGTATATCTGCATGTCTGTAGGATAAATGACCAGAACTGGATCAGTAAGTGGTTGTCTTTTTTTTTTCTTTTTAAATCAACCTTATTATTACAAAATTTAAATACAACAAAATGAACTGATTTTAACTACTCTTTGAGTTACGACATGTGCATGCCTGTGTAGCCATCACTCTAAAAAAGATATACAAACACTTTAATCATCCCCAAAAGTTTCCTCATGCCTCTTGGCAGTCAGTGTCTCTCAACACCTTGCTTTAGATAACAGCTGATCTTTGTGTGCTATAGTTTTACTTGTTCTAGAATTCCATGTATGAAACCAAACAACAGTACGTATGCCCTCTTTCATTCAGCATCATGCTTTTGAGGTTCATCCCTCGTGTGAATATGTACTTTGTTCATTTTTATTGCTAACTAGTTTTCCATAGTGTGAATATACCACAATTTTTCATCTGTTAAGGGATGTTTGAGTTGTTTCAGTTTGGGACTCCTGTTAACATTTAAAATGCATGTATTTTCATGGACATATGTTTTTATTTCTCTTTTTTTTTTTTTTTTTAAGACGGAGTTTTGCTCTTGTTACCCAGGCTGGAGTGCAATGGTGCAATCTCAGCTCACCGCAACCTCCGTCTCCTGACTTCAAGCAATTCTCCTGCCTCAGCCTCGCAAGTAGCTGGGACTACAGGCGTGCGCCACCATGCCCAGCTAATTTTTGTATTTTTAGTAGAGACAGGGTTTCACCATGTTGACCAGGATGGTCTCGATCTCTTGACCTCGTGATCCACCCACCTCGGCCTCCCAAAGTGCTGGGATTATAGGCGTGAGCCACTGCACCCGGCCTGTTTTTATTTCTCTTAGGTATATCTAGAGTAGAATTATGGGTCATATCATAAGCATATTTTTATCCTTATAAGAAATTGCCAGCTGGGTGCAGTGGCTCATGCCTGTAGTCCTAGCACTTTGGGAGGCCAAGGCAGGGAGATCACTTGAGGCTAAGACTTGGGAGGCCAGCCTGGTCAACATAACAGTACCCCATCTCTAAAAAAAAAAATTAAGAATTAGCCAGTCATGGTGGTGCATGCCTGTAGTCCTAGCTACTTAGGAGGCTGAGGTGGGAGGATTGCTTGAGCCCAAGGAGATCAGGACTGTAGTGAGCTGTCATCATGCCACTGCACTTCAGCCTGGGCAACAGGGTGAGACCCTATCTCAAAAAAAGAAAAGAAATAAAAGAAAAAAGAAACTGGTACACTTTGTTTTCCAAAGTGATTGTACCATTTTACATCCCCACCAGCAAGGTATGAGATTTCAGTTGCCCCACTTCCTGCCAATCTAAATTGTTAGTCTTTTTAAGTTCACATCTTCCCGTAGGCATGTAAAGGTATCTCATGGCTTTAATTTATATTTCTCTAGTTACTAATAATATTAAGCATCTTTTCATGTTCTTATTAGCCATTTGTATATCTTCTTTTGTAAAACACCTCTTCAAATCTTTTGCTTACGGGAGGGCGATGTTTGCCTTATTTGTAGGGTTCTTTCCATATTCTGAATACAAGTTCTTCGTCAGGAACATATATTGGGAAAAATTTCTCCTGTGGTTTACCATTTCATTTTTTAATGCTATCTTTCTCAGATCATAGGATTTTAATTTTGATGAAATCTATTTAACAGATATTTCTATTATGATTAGTGCTTTTTGTGTTCTAAGAAATTTGTGCCTACCTAAAAATAGTGTTATGTTTTCTTCTAGATGTTTTATAATTTTAACTTTTACATGTAGGTTTATGTTCCATTTTGAATTAGTTTTTGTTGTCAAGGTTACTGTTCGCCATATGTATATTTACTTGTTCAAGTACTATTTTTTTTCAATGAAGCTTCTCCCCCATTGACTTACTTTGACAGCTTTATTAAAATTCAGTTGATCAGGCCGGGCGCAGTGGCTCATGCCTGTAATCCCAACACTTTGGGAGGCTGAGGTAGGTGGATCATTTGAGGTCAGGAGTTCAAGACCAGCCTGGCCAACATGGTAAAACCCTGTCTCTACTAAAAATACAAAAACATTAGCTGAGCATGACGATGTGCACCTGTAGTCCCCACTATTTGGGAGACTGAGGCAGAACTCATGAGGTGGAGGTTGCAGTGAGCTGAGATTGCACCACTGTGGCCTGAGTGACAGAGCTAGACTCCATCTCAAAAAAAAGAAAAAAAAAGAAAAGAAATTCAGTTTATCACATATGGACAGGTCTATTTCTGAACTCTGCTGTGTTACATTATGAGTCCGTACTTATGCCAACACTACACTACCTTAAATATTTTAGTTGTATACAAAACCATCTTATTAGGTAATTTAAGTTCTCCAGCTTTGTTCTTGTTCTCCAAAACTGTTTTGGCTATTCTTCATCCTTTGATTTTCTATATGATTTTTTTTTTCTTTGAGATAGCATCTCACTCTGTCACCCAGGCTGGAATGCAGTGGTGTGATCTTGGCTCACTGAAACCTCTGCCTCCCAGGTTCAAGCAATTCTCCTGCCTTAGCCTCCCAAGTAACTAGGATTACAGGCACATGCCATCACGCCAGGCTAATTTTATATTTTTAATAGAGGCAGGGTTTCACGATATTGGCCAGGCTGGTCTTGAACTCCTGACCTCAATGATCTACCTGCCTGGACCTCCCAAAGTGCTGGGATTACAGGTGTGAGCCACTGCACCTGGCCTGTTTTTTATATAAATTTTATAATTGGCTTGTCAATTTCAACAAAAAGTCTCCTGGGTTACTGAATAGGATTGCATTGAATCTATACATTAATTTGTGGAGAATTGATATTTTAACAACATTTATGTTTCTAATCCATGAACTTGGTATATCTACATTTATTTAGGTGTCTAATTTATCTTAGTCATGTGTTGTCTTTCACATATTTTGTTAAACTTACTTTATTTACTGTTTTTGATGTCATTTCAATGGCATTATTTTTATTTTTTCTTATTGTTTTTTTGAGACAGAGTCTCACTGTTGGCCAGGCTAGAGTGCAGTGGCATGATCTCAGCTCACTGCAACTTCCTCCTCCTGGATTCATGTAATTCTTCTGCCCCCAGCCTCCTGAGTAGCTGGGATTACAGGTATGCGCCATTATGCCTAGCTAATTTATATATATATACATGTATATATATACTTTTTTTTTTTTTTTTTTTTTTTTTTAGTAGAGATGGGGTTTCACCACATTGGTCAGGCTTGTCTCAAACGCCTGACCTCAACTAATCTGCCCAAAGTGCTGGGATTACAGGCATGAGCCACTGTGCCTGGCCTAAATGGTATTATTTTTAAATGTCATTTTCCAGTTGCTCCTTGCTAGTATGTTAGAAAAATGACTGTTATATATTGGCCTTTTATTCCACAGTCTTTCTAATTTCACATTTTAGTTCAAGTGGCTTTTCTTTGGATTCCTTAGGACTTTCTAACACAATGTGATCATATTATCTGTAAGTAAAGCTTTTTCGTTTCTTCCTCTCTAACCCATATGCTTTAGGGTTCTTTTTCTTGCCTTACTGCACTGACTGGAACTTCTAATGTAATATTGAGTAGAAGTGGTAAGAGCAGGCATGCCTTATTCTTGGTTTTTGGAAAAAGGAAAAATTATTTTAAAGAAAAGAGCTCAACTTTTCATCATTAAGTATGATGACAACTGTAAGATTTTTATAGATGCCTATTATCATGGTGAAGAAATTTCTCCTTCCTAGTTTTCTGTTTTTATCCTGAATGGTTGTTGAATTTTTTAAATGCTTTTTTTAGTATTTTTGTTTTTTAAATAATTCTACAGCCAGAAACTTTTTCAGTATTTGTTGAATTTACATTTTTCTTTATACCATTAATATAAGTTGTATTTCAGATCTTAAACCTTACATGCCTGAGATAAACTCCACTTGTTCATCATATGTTATCCTTTTTTGCTGAATTGTGTTTGCTAATATTTTGTCAAGGGAATTTGCATCTATATTCATAATGGTTTTAGGGCTGTAATTTTCTTGTGATGTCTTTCCGCTTTTGCTTTCAGTGTGATATTGACCTCATAAGATGATTGTGAATTGTTTCTACCCCCTATTTTCTGAAAAAGTTTGTATAAGAATTGTTTTGTTTCTTCCTTAAGCATTTGGTAGAATTTGCCAGTGCGACCATTTGGACCTGAGTTTTCTCTAAAGAAAAGGTTTTTAAATTGAGTTTCTTTATAAAGGGCTTATCTGATTTTTATTCCTTGTGTCATTTTTGGTGGTTTGTTCTTTCAAGGAATTTTCTATTTAATCAAAAGTGTTGAATTTATTGGTGTAACCTTTTTGGTAATATCCTTATAATTTTTTTTAATGTCAACAGGATCAATAATAATGTTCCTTCTTTCATTTCTATCACCGGTAATTTGTATTTTATTTCTTGACTGTCCTAGCTAGAGGTTTGTCAATTTTATTGACCTTTTCAAAGAAAAGCTTCTCAAAGCTTTTAGTTAACTTTTTAAATTCTGTTTTATATTTTGTTAATTTCTGCTTTTATCTCTATTTTATTCTACTCACTTTGAGTATAATTTACTCTTTTTCTAGCTTCTTAATGTATAGGCTTGGATTATGAATTTTAAATCTTTCTTCTTTTCCAAAATAAACATATAAAGCTATGAATTTCCCTCCAAGCACTACCTTAGCTTCATTTCACACATTTTGATATGTTGTATTTTTTTTATCATTCATTTCAGAATGTTTTCTAATTTTCAATTATTTGACCCACTGGTTATTGAAAAATATCTGGTTTAATTTC
Organism: Aotus nancymaae; assembly: GCF_030222135.1. Taxonomy (NCBI): domain Eukaryota; kingdom Metazoa; phylum Chordata; class Mammalia; order Primates; family Aotidae; genus Aotus; species Aotus nancymaae. The sequence continues at coordinate 5,700,812 of NW_026988491.1, forward strand.
CATATATTTGGGGTTTTTTCCAGATATGTTTTTGTATTGTTGTCTAATGTACTTCTTTCATATCCAGAGGACATACTCTTTATAATTTAAAATTTGAGACTTGGTTTATGGCCCAGCATACATTCTGTCTTGGTGAATGTTTCATGTATTGTTAAAAAGAATGTGTATTCTGCCACTGTAGGATATCGAGTTCTGTAAATGTCAATTAGGTCAGTTCAGTTTGATAAAGGAGACTTGAAGATTTATGTGTTTTAAATCCACATGAGTTTTGTCTCCTTCTATCAACTACATTGTTTTGTAGTATTGAAACCCCTAACTATGTTAGATTTGTCTTTCTCCTTTTGTTTCTGTTTTTGCTTATGTACCTTTAAGCTCTATCACGAGGCACGTGCACATTCAGGAGTTTGTGTCATCTCGATGAACTGACTGTTTTGTCATGATGAAATGTCCCTATTTATCTCTGTCCAAAAGTTTGCTTTCTAAAGTTAATAAGGCCACTCCAGCTCTCTTGTGATTGCTGTTTGCATGATGTTTCTTTTTCCAATCTTTTACCCCATCTGTATCATTATATTTAAAGTTTATTTCTTACAGAAAACAAGGTGATTAGTTATCTATTTTTTATATTTAAAGTTTTATTCATATTAACATATAATGAATCTTGCTTTTTTATCCAGTCTGATAGTCTCTAAATGAGTTTTAATTGAAGTGCTAAGACCATTTTAATTTAATGTAATTATTAAATCTATTTTGCTGTTTTGTCTCATCTAGTTTTCATTTTTTTCCTCCTTTTCTGTTACTATTTTCAGTATTCAATTTTCTTTCTTCTATTAGCTCATAAGCTATTCACCTCTCTTTCCTTAATGGTTGCTCTAGGGTTTGCAGTATGCATCTTTAACTTATGGCAGTCTCCCTCCAAATAATTTACCACTTCAGCTGAAACCTAAGAAACGTGCAACAGTGTACTTCTGTTGTCTGTGCTGTGTCCTGTTTTACATGTGATAGATATAACCCTACAATGTACTTTTTCTTCTTGCTTTATACAGTTATCTTTTGTTTGTTTGTTTGTTTGAGACAGGGTCTCACTCTGTTGCCCAGGCTGGAGTGTAGTGGTGTGATCTTGGCTCACTGCAACCTCCACCTCCCTGGTTCAAGTGATTCTCCTGCCTCAGCCTCCCAAGTAGCTGGAATTGTAGGTGCTTGCCACCACACCCAGCTAATTTTTATATTTTTAGTAGAGATGGGATTTCATCATGTTGGCCAGGCTAGTCTCAAACTCCTGACCTCAGGTGATCCACCCGCCTCAGCCTCCCAAAGTGCTAGGATTACAGGTGTGAGCCAACACACCCACCCTATACAGATATCTTTAAGTAAAATTTAAAAGCATCTTTTATATTTACTCACGTATTTATCTTTCCCTCTTCTTGCCTTTGTCTGGATTTGAGCTTTCATTTGGTATCCTTTGCTTTCAGCTTGAAGAACTTCCTTTAACATCTCTTAGGGAGTAAATGTACTAGTCTGTTCTCACACTGCTAATAAAGATATACCTGAGACTGGGTAATTTATAAAGGAAAGAGTTTAGTTGACTCACAATTCAGCATGGCTGGAGAGGCCTCAGGAAACTTACAATCATGGTGGAAACATGTCCTTCTCCACGTGGTGGCAGCAAGGAGAGAAGCAGAGTGAAGGCGGGGGAAAGCCCCTTATAAAGCCATCAGATCTCATGGGAACTATTACAAGAACGGGATGGGGGAAGCCACACACATGATTCAATTATCTCCACCTGGTCTCTCCCACAACACATGGGGATTATGGGAACTACAATTCAGGATGAGATTTGAGTGGGGACACAGCCAAATAATATCAGTAGGTCAGCTGGCAACAAATTCTCTCAGGTTTGACTTCCCTGAAAATGTCTTCTTCCCCTTCATTTTGGAAGGGGGCTTCTAACAGGCTATATAGTTCTAGGCTTTTTTCTTTCAACAGAGTAAAGATGCTGTTCCTTTGTCTTTTGGCTTACACACCCCACTACCCTGGCATTCCTTCTCAGAATCCCAGAGCCAAAGCTGCCCACTAGATGACTGTAGGCCGGCACCTTTGCCTCACACAACCTCAGCACCCTTGATGTTGAAGGACATCAGAAGGAAAGCCCACAGGACAGGTGTGTGTTAACCCCAGGGAAACTATCTGGCCAAATGCTTATTGAACGGTAAAGTGACTCTGTGCTGCCAGCAAGAACAGTAGCTGGTGCTGGTGTTGGGCAGGTCTCTGTCTTCAAGACCTGCTCTAAGCAAAGGGACTTTTTACAGGACAATTTTTCCAAGGCCCCAAGGCCCTCTGGTCCTAAGCAGCCTTTGATATTCCTCAGCACAGTCCTTCAAAGCCTCATGGTCTCCACTACATGCTAATCAGACCCTGTCTCTCCTAGCACTAGTGGGCCTGGGGCAAGGACACCAGAAAGTTCGCAGCCACAGGGTGACCTATTTAAGAGGAGCCCATCCAGGCCATTATAGAGGTAACTTGAAATGGGTCTTAGGTGGAAACTTGGCTCAAAGTTGTTGGACCACTGCAGACTGGTTGCAATTCAAGCTGCCCGACTGGGAGAGTTCACATTTTGCCAGATCATTTTCAGCCGTCATCATGGACTGTGTGGTCTGTGTGTTGCTGGGTAGGTCCAGGTTTCTTCCTCATCCCTGCAGGCTATGTGAGGGATGCCCAGGTAGTTGAGAGGAAGGTCCTAGCCAGACTCTGGGAACCTGGCATTGCTTGGGCTTTGAGGAGCCTCCTCTGGGCTCAGGGATCAGCTGTTGAGTAGTGGGGTCCTGAGAACTGGGGTAGAAAACCCACTGGCATGGCCCGAGGTGGGCAAGTGGCCCCCACTCTAGCCCTGCTCTGAGATAAGGATCTTGTTTTCCTCCTTTTGCCTCCACTCCTCTACCCCTTCACCCTCCCCATCTCTCCATTTCTGCCCCTTTTCCCTCCCTGGCTTCACTGTGGCCTCCACCTCTACCTGCCTCCATACCAGAGGTTCCTGAGTCGGGATGTTCTTCCCAAGCACCAGCTCCTAGTCATTGAGACTTGGCAGTTGGAAACAGAGCCACCACCCTCCTCCTCCTCCTTTCTTCCTTCTTCCTTCTTCCTCCTCTCTCCTCTCTCCTCCTTCCTCTTCCTCCTCCTCTTCTTCTTTCTTCTTTCTCCCTTCTTCTGGGTCTTGCTTTGTAGCCCAGGTTGGAGTGCAATGGCATGATGTCAGCTCACTGCAACCTCCACCTCCTGGGTTCAAGCAATTCTCCTGCCTCACCCTCCCGAGTAGCTGGAACTACAGATGCATGCCACCATGCCTGGCTAATTTTTGCATTTTTAATAGAGATGGAGTTTCGCCATGTTGATCAGGCTGGTCTCAAACTCCTGACCTCAAGTGATCCACCTGCCTTGGCCTCCCAAAGTGCTAGGATTACAGGCATGAGCTACCCAGCCAAGAGCCGTTCATTTTTAAGGAACAATTATTCACCTTTTGGTTTTTGAAAAATACCATCACATCTTGGAATTTCTCATTTCTTTAGAGAATAAAAAATGATTTATGAATTTATAGTAGGAAATGTAACTGCCAAGAACCAGAGAATGAAGCCTACTGGCTCCTCGGAGGCAGTGTCCTTCTCCCCAGGTGGCTGGGCACGGAGGTGGTCCGAGCAAGGGGCTGTCAGGCGGGGGTGATGTTCTTCATTTTCTCCCTCTTGGGCTGGCTTAAGTTCCACCTCATTTGTCTTTGGCCAAGCTTCTCTTAAGCAACTTCCTTCCTGAATGTGGACTTTTCTGAGGCCTCATTATTTTGAGATTGATTTTTCTCCTTTGCAAAAACTGCATGGATGGCTTTTCACCAAGCCATGTCTCGGAAGCTGCCAGCCCACAGTAGCGACTGCAGCAGCCCTCCCGGCAGGGGGTGACCACCCACCCTCAGTCCAGCAGGCCTGTGGATGGAGGAGTTGGGATGAGGGAGGCAGTGGTGGGCCAGGAGGGCCAGTGCTTATGTTAGCAGCTGGGGCCTTGTTTGCAGAGAAATGTGGGCTTATAGCCTGGGGGCTCCTCCTTTTACAGGAGCAAACCCTGAGGCCCGGAGGAGGGTGCCTGTGTGAAGGTACACAGCCTATTGGTGGACAGATGGACGCTCTTAGCTGAGGACCCCGTTCGGTGGGCAGGAAACAGTTGCGACCGGCACGGGACAGGTTGGCTGAGGTCATCTTGGGGAGCATCACTGGAAATCGTTTCTTTACCACTTTGTGCTTTGCTTTTCTCTACAGAGCATTTTTAATTTTCTGCCTTGAACATAGATCCATTTTATAGCCAAGCAATAATGGTCGATGCTTGTAGCCTCCTCATTGCAGGCCAGCCATTGTGTTAAGCACTTTACAGGCATGAACCCATTTTACAGATGAAGACTGAAGGTTAAGATGTGAAGTAATAACTGCAGGATCATGGGGTGAGAAATAAGGTGGGGCTCCCAGGTCTGCTTGAGTCATGAAAGGGAAAGGCATCTCTTACTTGGGTCATTAAAATAAGGAGGCCCCTCATCCCTATTCACTTAAGACACGAATCTGCCTGTGTGGAATACGAGGTTTCCCCTCGCAGGCACTGTGGGTGTCTTCCTTGCTTCCCACAGAATCCGGCCCAACCCAGCCTGTCAGTAAATGTTGTTGAAAGGCCTCCTGGAGCACCTGCCCACCACACTGCAGCCAGAAGAGGCAGGAGGGTGCCCAGAGAAAGTGTGCCAGGTGGAAGAGAGGATCTTTGCAGGCACTGCTCGGCTAGGCCTGGCCAAGGGGGACCGATCATAGGGAGGATCACAAGATACTCGGGTTGTGATTCACTTCGTTTTTTATTCCTTCATTAGCTCAAGAGGCAGGGGCAGCAGAAAGGGAAACAAAACCTGGACTCTCCTAACCCACAGCCCCGTCCTCTTCATGGCACATACCCGCACACTGCCTTACAGCTTACAGAATGCTTTCTCGGCCAGATGCGGTGGCTCATGCCTGTAATCCCAGCACTTTGGGAGGCTGAGGCGGTGGATCACCTGAGGTCAGGAGTTCAAGACCAACCTGGCCAACACGGTAAAACCTGTCTCTATTGAAAGTACAGAATTTAGCCAGGTATGGTGGCAGGTGCCTGTAATCCTAGCTACTTGGGAGACTGAGGCAGGAGACTTGCTTGAACCCAGGAGATGGAGGTTGCAGTGAGCCGAGATCGCACCACTGCACTTCAGCCTGGGCGACAAAAGCAAGACTCTATCTCAATTTAAAAAAACAAAAAACAAAAAACAAAAAAAGTTTTCCATTCTGATATTTGTTGTGCCATCCATTCATTCAGCAGGTTCCTATTTAACATCTCCCGTGCACTCAGCTCCAGGATGTGCAAATCAACCAGGCAGATGCGGTCCCTGCCCCTTCGGGGCCCCATGGCTCCTGGCAGTGGAACCCTTTCCCCACCAGGGCCCTTGTCTCAGCTTGCGCTCCAACACTGATACCTAGAGGCAGCCACATTGGAAAACGCTTTAGTGTGATAACCGGGGCATCAGATGATTTCCAAGGAGAAGCCACCATGGCTGTCTCCAGGCCAGGAAAGTGTCATCCAGTAGTTTCCAGTGACCTGCTCAACAGTCCTGGCGCCATCTGAGATCAGTGACTTCTCCAGCATGGGCTGCCAGATCCTAACTTTAGAACAGTCCCTCTTGCTCTGGCCTCAAGACAGGTGTTTGCATTGTGTCAAGGGAGATGCTCACATGAGTGGGTCTCTTCCTTGTCCACAAAGTTCCTCACTGGTCAGGGACTGCTGACCCCACAGCCATCAGCAGAGTGACCGGGTCTTCTGGTGACTGGCTGGGAGAAGCTAGGCACCAGGCCCTGTGGCAAGCTCATTGGGAGGGCCAGTGGTTTCAGAGGAGCTGCCCTGGGAGTCGGGCCAAGGGTAGCAGCTTTCCATGTGCCAATGAGGGCAGACAAAAGGCCGCCTTACACAGCCCAAAGAGCGGGTGCCATGGGAGGCCATGGCCTATAATCAGGCGGGATATGGGGCCGCCGCTAACAGGAAACCAAATCCCAGAGACTGGGAAAAGTGTGATGGGCCGGATGACAAAGCAAAACACCAAACTGAATTAGTGCTACGTGGACAAAGGCTAGACTTTGATGTGGAACAAAGGAAAGTTTCATTTTCTGAGATGTCAGGACACTGGGAGAGCTTTTTTCCTCTCCTTTGGTTACTGGGGAGGCAGGATGGAGCACTGGAGAGGGGCCCTGGAGCCAGGATGCCTGGCCACCACGCCAGCCCCTCTCGGCCTTGTTTTCCTCATCTGCAGAGCTGGGAGGCAGCACCCAGGCCTGTGAGGGATAAATATGGAAAGGATGGAGATGGAACGTGCTATTATGGAATGTTAAAGCTGGAAGGACCTGAGGTAGCATCTAACCCAGTGCTGCTTACCTTGGCTACAGCACTAAAGGCTCCTAGAGAAGCTTTCTTATGATATTGATGCTTGAATCTTAAATTCAGCTGATTAGTTTAAAAAAAAAAAACAGGCCGGGCATGGTGGCTCTTGCCTGTAATCTCAGCACTTTAGGAGGCTGAGGCAGGTGGATTACGAGGTCAAGAGATCAAGACCATCCTGGCCAACATTGTGAAATCCCGTCTGTACTAAAAAACAAAAATTACAGGCATGGTGGCACATGCCTGTAATCCCAGCTACTCAGGAGGCTGAAGCAGGAGAATCACTTGAACCCAGGAGGCTGAGGTGGCAGTGAGCCAAGATCACGCCACTGCACTCCAGCTTGGTGACAGAGCAACACCCTGTCTCAAAAAAAAAAATACTGATATCCTTTGCACCCCCAAGTTACCAGGCAGTCCCATCACCCAGGAGTTTGAGCCTGCAGGCAGGAGTTTCTGGTTGTGTCTCGGAGCAGGTGGTGGGCAGGCAGATGAGTGGGTTGGGGTTTAGAGAGAGCCTTGGAGGAGGCTCTTGTCTAGAAACCAGCCAACCTGGGAGGCTAGGGCCTTGCTGAGATGCAGGTGGGTCCCCTAGTCTTAATGGCAAGGGATCAGAGGAAGGGAGAGGGAGTCTGAGTGCTTCAGCTCTGGGTCCCTTCTGTGCTGTCACACAGGGCTCAGGGGGGAAGCGGAGGAGGAGGCTGCAGCCCCATGGACAGCTTCCTGAGCCCAGCTGGCATGGGGACTGTCCTTCATGCATCTGCCAGGCTGGGCTCGAGAACAGGCCTGTGGAAGTCCTGGCCTGGGCAGCCACCTCTCCACCTCGGGGTGAGACTGAAACCAGGACAGGGCGAGTGAGTGAGCCAGGACTGCGCTGGAGGGAGTCAGCCCACTGCAGAGCTGGATCTAGGGCAGGCACCTCATTCCTTCAAGACGACTCTGTGGAAACCCTGGTGGGGTGGAGGCTGTGGGTGGGCAGCAGACCGTCTTTAGCATCACACCGGATGCCATAACTGAGGCAGGCACCTCCATCTTATGCTCCATTTCTGCACCTGTGTGACTTACCTGGAGCGGGCCTGGCTGCCCAGCACTGTCCATCTTCCCTAGGACAGCTGAGGGACGTGTGCAGCTCTAGGTCACAGCCCTCTTCCAAGTGAGGAGGCGCCCTGGCTTGGCACATGTGCCTCTATTGTTCACCCCCTGTTTTGGTTCATGGCTTTGACTACATGCCCTGGTTCCCCCAGTGAGAGGGAGGGAGGGGAGTTTCTTTGTCCTCCGAGATTTGTGCTTGTCGATCTCTGTAGCTGGCCCAGGGGTATAGGGAAGTGATTCCCCCTGAGAAGACATGAGATTCAGCCACCACAGACACCAGCCTGCGGATTGAGTTTTATTAATAGGGTTTCTGCCGCTGCAACTCCAGTGAAATGGAAGCAAAGCCTGATATTTATATGGCAGGCCTGGTGCCCCATCCCACAGGCCCCACCCTGGCCTTGTTAATAGGTGTCCCTGGTAGGGCAGAAGCCCCGCACGCCTCTCCTGGATAAGTTGTTGGAGAGCCCAGAGGTGGTCTCCCCAGCTTCCCGCGGTGCCACGGGCTCACTTTGCACTCGCTGCAGCAGGAGATGAGGGGAGATGGGCCTACGGAGAGGCCCCGAGAACCGAGACGACACTGGCGCTCTGGCTTGGGTTTTCCATCTGCCTGCCAGAGTTTGTGATTTATTATTTATTATTATCTGATTTTCCATCAGATTAGATCCTGACATGCCTTCCAGCATCCTCGGGTTGAGCTTCTCAGTCTTTAGCTGTCTGCCTCCTGTAGGGGAGTGGTGTCACTTGTCCAGTTACCCAGGGGTCTTTATTTTTAATTAATGATCCCTTTCCTTGCAGAATCCCTATAGGGCCCCCTTTGGGTGAGGCAGATCTGTTATCCTTCTGGGTTCCCCAGTCAGGAAGGACTGGCGGTGCCTCAGGGGCACTCGCTGCTCCCTCACTGCTTCCGTCTCCTACTTGCTGCTTCAGGGGGGCTCAGGCTCCAAGCGGTGGCCCATTCCACCTCTGTCCTGGGGCTCCTGCTCCTTCCTCTCCCTGGAGCAGCATCCTCCCATGCCACCCACCACTAAGTTTCACCATCCCGCACCGGCTGTCAAGCTGCCACCTCCTTCCAGAAGCTTTCTCAGAGCCCTACCCGCAACCTGAAGTCATCTCTCCAGCTCTCACCCAGTGGCTCCCGTATGACCCTCCTGTGTGAGTGGCCAGAGACTCCCTGTTCTTTTGGAAGCTCATAGAAGACCCCTCAGGCTCTCCTCCATTGCCTGAATGGGCAGTGTTGGCAGCTATAGCCTGGAGGGAGGGAGGTCCTCCTCTGGTGCCACTCCAAGGCAGGCTTCCACCTCCCGCCTGCCCCCTCTAGGCCAGGTTGGAGGATACCAGCAGGCAGGGCTGGGCAGGGGCCCACCTGGTCCCACAGCCCCTGGTCTAACAAGCTGCTGTAGTCTCTTGACCTCCAGGGCCATGGGGGTGCCAGGTGCCACTAGGCTGTAGGTAAAGATCAGCAGGCCAGGCGCAGTGGCTCACGCCTGTAATCCCAGCACTTTGGGAGGCCAAGGCAGATAGATCACCTGATGTCAAGAGTTTGAGACCAGTCTGGCCAACATGGTGAAATCCTGTCTCTACTAAAAATATAAAAATTAGCTGGGCATGGTGGCACACGCCTGTAATCCCAGCTACTCAGGAGGCTGAGGCAGGAGGATTGCTTGAACCCAGGAGGCAGAGATTACAGTGAGCTGAGATTGCGCCACTGCACTGCAGCCTGGGCGACAGAGTGAGACTCCGTCTCAAAGGGAAAAAAAAAAAAAAGGCCAGGCACGGTGGCTCATACCTGTAATCCCAGCACTCTGGGAGACTGAGGCAGGTTGATCACAAGGTCAGGTGTTCAAGACCAAGCTGGCCAACATAGTAAACCCCGTCTCTACTAAAAACACAAAAAATTAACCAGGCATGGTGGCAGGCACCTGTAATCCCAGCTACTCAGGAGGCTGAGGCAGGAGAATTGCTTGAACCTAGGAGGTGGAGGTTGAAGTGAGCCAAGATTGCACTCCAGCCCAGACAAGAGTGTGAGACTCCAGCGCGAGACTCCAGTGCAAAAAAAAAAAAAGAGTTAGCAGTCTTGGGGTCTTGGGCAGGCTCCTAACTCTCCATGCTGCCCTTTCCTCTTCTGGGGGTGACACTTGGAAAATACCGTGTAACATGTGGAAACCACCCAACAGCTGGAAGTGCAGAGGAGGCAGTCACCCAGCGACTGGGTTGTTCATGCTCAAACACGGTGACGTCACTTGATATCCCCTGGTCTCCCACCCATTGCCTTTCTCTCTCTTATCAGCATCTGGCTAATTGGATTCTGTGATAGGGCTCTGGCAGCTTAACAGCCCTCCCCAAATCTAAATCAAAGTCAGCAAAGCTGCTGTAATTGAATGTGGGCGGGGCTAACCACACAGGCTGGGAATGGCTGTATTCTGGCGAGGGTGCAGCGCCCCCGCAGTACTGAAAGCAACACCGTAGCGCTGTTTCTCCTCAGAGCCCCCACTCGGGGGTGGAGTGTCTCTGCATGGCCAGACTGTGACAGAATAGGATGCAAGCCCTGCTTAAAGTCGGTAGCGCTCAGGATGGAATGAGCGCCCCGCCGTGGGGATCTGGAGCCCTGTGACGGGAGCCCCAGAGAGCAGTGACCGCTGGAGGACGAGGTCATGGGCTGGAAAGTTGCCAGGGCTCAGGGACTAGGCCTTGCCCGCTCCCAGTCGTGCATACTTGAACTCAGCTCTGCCGAGAGGGGAGGGATGGCAGTGCCGGTCTCCATTAATCATGCTCTGGACCTGAGGGAGGTCCGCTGGTCCAAGGGAATCCTGCCGGTGACTGACAGTTGGATATCAGGCCCCCGGCACCCGGTGACTGACAGTTGGATATCAGGCCCCCGGCACTGCAGCCCCTACACTGCACTGATGCAGACATGCCTGCTGTGGGGAGTGGGGAGCAGGGCAAGGCTTCTCTTTCTTTGCTCCCCACAGGGCCCTGCCTGGTCTGTGGACACGCAGGAGATGAGCAAGTTCTGAGCCCTGTCCTCTGTCGCCCAGGCTGGAGTGTGGTGGCGCCATCTCCGTTTGCTGCACCCTCCGCCTCCCAGGTTCTAGCGATTCTCCTGCCTCAGCCTCTCGAGTAGCTGGGATTACAGGTGCCCACCACCATACCCAGCTAATTTTTTGTATTTTTAGTAGACACAGGGTTTCACCATGTTGGCCAGGCTGATCTCAAACTCCTGATCTCAGGTGATTCACCCGCCTCAGCTGCCCAAAGTGCTGGGATTACATCATGTTCTTTTAAATATCTGGACACCCCAAATGTGACTCCAGTTAGCCAGAAGCTGGTGAACCAGCCCAGTGCTTGGGAGCCCAGAAGAGGGAGCCTGAGGGCACTGCACCGTTGAAGTGAACCACACTGGGCCTCCTGCTGAGGAGGAAAGAAAGAAATCTCACAATGCAAGTGTGCAGCACGGCGCAGGAATGGGAAAGTGCCCAAGTCAGCACAGAGGGTGCAGGGTCTCTGCATGCGGCACTGGGATGGGTTGAAGAACCGGGAAGGAGAGAGGATACAGGGTGCTGGTGCATGCTGCTCCAGCCTTGCTGGGTGTGGGCTGTCGGAACGTCCTTCACTGCCCAGGACCCTGTGGGTGCTCCCAACATCCTCCTCCAGGCCCCTGCTCTTCCACTCCCCACTCCCCCCAGGCCCCACCGGCCTGTCCCCTGCCAGGACACATCTTAGCAGGACCTCACCCAGAACTCACCCAGCCCAGCACTAGGTGTGGGTGCAGTGAGCAGGATGAGTGCCAGCCTTCCACCCTGCCCCAAGGGTGCTCACCTCTCCAGTGACACACGTGAGGGGACGGGTCCCTGCTGGTCATCCCATGCCTTAACCCTGGAGTTCACGGGCAGGTGAGGGCAAAGTTAGGTTCCCCAAAACAAGCAGTGACAGTGGGGTGGCCGCAGGGCCTCTGCCCCCACAGCACCACTCTGTTACCTCCTTCCCGCAATCCATAACTGGCCAATGCAGGCTTTCAGTTTCTTAGTTTCAAAAAGCTGCCCCCACCAGGGCTTCCCCATTGAGAAACTTGATCTGTTTTCCTCCAAAGATGAGGAAAAAGTTCCACTTCTAAAAATAGCCCACCTGGCTCCCATGCACTAGCTGTTTCCATGACAACCCACTTCTTCCTAGGAGCCTCCCGACGATAGAGGGGTCCTGGCCCTGAGGGGGTGCCCTGTGGCCTCAGTCAGATCCAGCTATTACAGGGGTCAGGAGAGCCCTGAGTGGGGAGCGGGGTGTGGGGGCACAGTAAACAAGCAGGAGCTCCCCTGGTTCCGAGCCTCTATGATTTGAAGTAAACTCAAGACGGTTACAGCCCAGTGTGGTGGCTCACAATCCCAGCACTTTGGGAGGCTGAGGTGGGTGGATCACTTGAGATCAGGAGTTCGAGACCAGCCTGGCCCACATAGTGAAATCCCGTCTCTACTAAAAATACAAAAGTTAGGCGGGTGTTGTGGCACATGCCTGTAATCCCACCTACTCAGGAGGCAGAAGAATTGCATGAACCCAGGAGGTGGAGGTTGCAGTGAGCCGAGATCGTGCGACTACTCCAGCCAGGGTGACCAAGCAATAAGGACGCCATCTCAAAAAAAAAAAAGTTATGTGCAAAAGTGAACTGTGTCAGTAGAAGGTGACAGAGGTCTTGGCGGGCTAGGGGCCTACGGCCCTGGTGCATGTGAAGTCCCAGCTCTGCACTGGCCATGTGCCGGGTGGTTACCATCCTTCCCAGAGCAGCCAACAATATCCCCGGTGTTAGGACCAGCACACTTACCCAAGGCCATGTGGAGTCAGAAGCAGGACTGCCTGGCCCAGGACCGCCACCTCCCCACCCCAGGCTGCCACCTCCATGCAGAGAGCCTGGTCAGGGAGGCATATGTGCCAGTCTTTGCAGGAAGGGCAGAGGGACTGGAGAGGTCTCTGTGCCTCAGGAGTCTCAGTGATCCACTTGAGAGCATCCAGGGTCAACTCCCAGGCAGTAAATCAGACCGTAGTGATCAGAGTGAGTGAGAATGTGGCATGGTGTGCAGCCCAGCCACAGCGACTCAGTGCAACAGCCAAGCAGCGGATCCCAAAGACGTCCATGTCCTAATCCCCAGAGGCTGTGGAGGCATTGCCCTAGATGGCAAAAGAGATGTTGCAGATACAATGAAGAATCTTGAGATGAAGATTCTCCTGGATTACCCAGGTGGGCCCAGCGTAATGACTAGGTCAGAGAGAGCAGAAGATGCTGCTTTGCTGGCTGTGAAGATGGAGGAAGCAGCTTGAGCAAAGGAGTGAGGGCGGCCTGCAGAAGCTAGAAAAGGCAAAGCAACGCCTTCTCCCCTGGAGCCTCCCAAGTGAACACAGCCCTGCCAACGCCTGGATTTCAGGACTCCTGACTTCCAGAGCTGTAAGATAATAAATGTGTGTTCTGGACTGGGTGCAGTGGCTCATGCCTGTAATCCCAGCACTTTGGGAGGCTGAGGCAGGCGGATCACAGGTCAGGAGTTCAAGACCATCCTGGCCAACATGGTGAAACTCCACCTCTACTAAAATTACAAAAATTAACTGGGTGTGGCGGCACACGCTTGTAATCCCAGCTACTCAGGAGGCTGAGGTGGGAGAATCGCTTGAACCCAGGAAGCAGAGGTTGCAGTGAGCTGAGATCACTACTACACTCCAGCCTAGGGGACAGAGTGAGACTCAGTCTCAAAAAAAAAAAATTGTGTTGTTTCAAGCCATTGTCTTAATTTCCCCGGACTGTCATAATAAATTACCACAACAAGTGGCTTAAAATGACAGGAAATCATTCTCTCACAGTTCTGGAGGCCACAAGTCCAAAACGAAGGTGTTGACGGGCTTTACATTCTGAGGGCTCTAAGGAAGAATCTGTCCCATGCTGTCCTCTTGGCTTCTGGTGTTACTAGCAGTCGTTGGCATTCCTTGGCTCATAGCAGGACCCATCGCTACACCCCTCGGCTTGTATGTGCGTAGCTAGTGAACGTGAGTGTGTATTTCAGGAATCGGTGTTTTTCTGGGGATGGTCATGTCTGTGAATAGGCTGGGGTGCTTATTCCACAGTCATTGTTCCACACAGTCTCAGGAGCTGGCCTGCACCTTATTCCCAGTCATGCCTGCCTCAGAAGCTGACATCAATTGCTCTTTCCGGGCTCCACAGTCTGGAGCCCATATTCCACCACCATCACAGAGAAGGCATGGGCCCCCTCTCACCCCAAAATGTCTCTGAGGAAGAGCAGAGTTAGCTCTCCATCTTGCATGCCCAAATGTCCTTGCATTAAAAGCCACATCCTTTGCAGATGGCAGAGCAACTTGCTGGGAGCCTGGTCAGTCGCTTTGCCAGGAATGTTTGATCTGAACATTAGAAGTGCCCCAGAAACAGCAGCGCACAGGCAGCTGGCCAGAGCAAGTCCTGGGGACGTGCAGGCAGAGTTCAGGAAGATCGCCCTGGCCACTTTGCTTGGAGGCACAGCTGGGGGACATGACTGGCTGCTTGCAAAGCAGAAGGACAGGGAGGCAGCCTCCCCTCCAGAGCCTTTCAGCTCTGAGTCCTCCTTCCATCAGCCCCCTCGTTTAATTCCCTGGGTCACTGTCCTCCTCTTTGAGCCATGTCCTTGGAGGCCTGAGCCCCTGGCCTACAGTGTAGGGTTGTGGGTTTCTTCCCTGCCTGACCTGCTATTCTCTGGTTGCCCCATAGATTCAGCCCAGATGTCCTCGTGCCAAGCCATGGCCCTCTTGCTAGGATGAGGGCACGGGGAGGCAGGGGACAGGGTTTATAGCCATACATCCCCCATGCACACATCCTGCCTCCCCGCTCTTCCTGGCCAGGATGACAGTCTGGGAGAGGGAGAGAGACAACATAGGCCAGCAGGGCAGATGCAGTGCTCCCCAAAATCCTGTGATGGGGGCTCATTGTGCAGGGTGAGAGTTGGGGCTCACTCCCTGACTGGAAGTCACTGCACAGTCTCACAAACACCAGGGTGCCCACACCTGTAATCCCAGCACTGTAGGAGGCCAAGGTAGGCAGATCACTTGAGGTCAGGAGTTCGAGACCAGCCTGTCCAACATGGTGAAACCCCTTCTCTACTAAAAATACAAAAATTAGCTGGGTGTGGTGGCATGTGCCTGTAGTTCCAGCTACTCAGGAGTCTGAGGCAGGAGAATCACTTGAACCTGGGAGGCAGAGGTTGCAGTGAGCCGAGATTGCACCATTGCACTCCAACCTAGGCAACAGAGTAAGACTTCATCTCATTAAAAAAAAAAAAAAAAAAAAAGGCCAGGTGCAGTGGTCCACGCCTTTAATCCCAGCACTCTGGGAGGCTGAGGCAGGCAGATCACTTGAGGTCAGGAGTTCAAGACCAGACTGGCCAACATGGTAAAATCCCGTCTCTACTAAAAATACAAAAATTAGCCAGGCGTGATGTCACATGCCTGTAACCCCAGCTACTCATGAGGCTGAAGCAGGAGAATCGCTTGAACCCAGGAGACAGAGGTTGCAGTGAGCTGAGATTGTGCCACTGTACTCTAGCCTGGGTGACAGAGCAAGACTCCGTCTCAAAGAAAAAAAAAAGCAAAAGCTAATTTAATGCTTTTTTTTTCTAATTTAAGGAATATTATATTTAATAGTTTTTATTTACACCTCTAATCTTAAGTTTCATCTCTTTCCAATGTGGGTCTGCTCCATCAGGGGGCCCCTTTACCCAGAACTGAGACTTCTGGACTCAGTGTGGCCAGAGTTTAGCAACATGAAGGCCAAGTCTCTACTAAAAATACAAAAATTAGCTGGGCGTGGCAGACACCTGTAATCCCTGCTATTCGAGAGGCTGAGACAGGAGAATCACTTGAACCCAGGAGGCGGGGGTTGCAGTGAACTGAGATTGTGTCACTGCACTCCAGCCTGGGAGACGAGTGAGACTCCAGCTCAAAAAAAATAAACTTAAAAAGAGCACAGGCTCTAAAGCCAGACACCCGGCTGGCTGCTCAGGAATCCCCTTGGCTTGTGACCCTGGGCAATTTCAACATACCTTTCTGCCCCTAGCTCTACCTCACGGGGTTGTTACAGGCATTAACTGAGGCAGCGCCTCACCCAGGGCCTGGCACCCAGAAAGGTGTGGTACACATCAGCCGTTAGAGCCTTTCTAAGGCCGATCCAGAAAGAGGAAGACTTACAGGCAGACAGAGCTGGACTCAGATCCCCGTCCTGCCCCTCAGTAGCTGGGCACTAAGCTGATGGCTTGGCCTCTCAGAACCTGCATTTTCTTGCCTGCAGGGAGGGAGGAATAGCCGCTGTCTACCGACCTCCACTGTGAGGCCCAGAGCGACAGCGGATAGAGCCAGTGACCCAGACCCTGGTCCAGCCCGTGTGGCCTCCAGACATTTGGGGGCCGCAGTTGGGCTTCTGTATGCAGATACTGGCTGTGGCCTATCAATAGCCTTGCCAGGGTAGGGACTGTACCATCCCCAGGCGACAGATGAGGAAATCAAGGCTCTGAGAGGTGAAGTCATGCTTAGGCCGCCTGGCTGGCCACCCTCTTCCTTCCCAGCTGCCAGGGCCTCCATGAGAGGGACAGATGGTCGTTTGAATAACAAGTTATTGTCATCTGGGGGGTGCAGTTGGGCTGGCTTGTGACAGGAGGCTCCCTGACTCCAGGCTGGATGCTACCCCAAGGCCCCTGTGGCCAGCGGGAACAGGGTATGCCATGAGCACTCTTCCCAGCTCCCCTTGGCTCGGGCCTCATGTAGCTGGTTGGCCTGACCCTGCCATGGACACCATGTGCACTCAGAAAGGTGACTCAGCCACATCCACCCCCACGTCCCTTGCCTGCTGTGGGAAGAAACATTCCCTCACCATACGCATTCTTTTTTAAAAAAAATCTCATGTCTTGGGTTACAGATTTTCTTCATCTAAAAAAAGTTTTTTGCTGATTTTTTTCTAAACAAGGTGTTTCGGAAACCCCTTGGCAGCTACAGGCTCTGGGACTCACAGGGTGGTGTCAGCTGCTTGCTGTCCTGTGCCAGGTGTTAAACAGCAGCAGGGTCCCCGGTCAGCTGCCCCCACCCCACCTGCTGTGGTGTGCCACCCCCGAGACACCCACAGCCCCATGCCCCGGACGCAGGCTGGGCTGGCAGGAAAGGGAGGTCCAAGGGCCCTGGGCAGCTGCATGAGAGAGAGGTGAGAGGGCCGTGGGAGCCAGCAGAGGGCACAGCCTGCCCCTCTCATGGAGACCCCAGCAACCCAGAAGGAAGAGGGTGGCCAGCCAGGCTGCGTGGGCATGACTTCACCTCTCAGAGCCTTGATTTCCTCATTTGTCACCTGGGATGATCTGGCCCCTACCCTGGCAAGGCCATTGAGAGGCCACAGAGTGTCTGCACACAGAAGGTGTTCCATCAGTGAGAATGACTGCACTCCTGCAGGGGGATGGGTGAAGGCAGGGACAGGGGCACCTCAACTGTGACATGGGATCTTTGGGCAGACTGTTTTTGTTTGTTATTATGTTTTGGGTTTTGTGTTTGTTTTTTGTTTTTTTTGAGACAAGGTCTCATTCTGTCATCCAGCCTGGAGTGCAGTGGCACGATCACGGCTCACTGCAGCCTTCACCTCCCCAGGCTGAGGTGATGCTCCCACCTCAGCTTCCTGGGTAGCTGGGACCACAGGCACGTGCCACTATGCCCGGCTAATTTTTCAATTTTTTGTAGAACACAGGGTTTTGTCATGTTGCCCAGGTTCTTGTGGCACTTTGGACAGAAGGCAGCATTGGGCTGGCCCTCAGAGGGGTGGGCAGGGCGGGACTTCTGGTAGGGGCAGGTGTGAGAAGGTTCCAGGCAGTGGGGATGCAGCAGGAAAGGCCCAGACGGGAGCGCTTGAGCCTTTGCAGGGAACAGGGGACAGATTGGTGTGGCCGGGGGAAGGACATGAGCGGAGAGCAAAGTGAGGTCGACTGGACGGGGGTGATCGGTTTGGGGTAGGCCTGTGATGCCATTCCTGGGTCTTTGTGCCCACAGAGCAGTCTCCACCTCGCCCCCCAGCATGGACCATCCTTCCCTGCACCACAATGTAGGAAGCTGGCACCCTGCACGCAGGAGGGTTCCTGCGGGCCTGCCACCTCCAAAGCCCAGTCCTGGCCCTGCCGTTCAAGTTGGGCTCTCTTTACGGTCCTTCCCACTGACTCAGCTGGGCCCTTGGGAAGGCTGGGCCAGGATGGCACAGGCATCTCACCCTGGCCAGGAAAACGGGAATGGACACCATCTCAGGGACTGATGTTTTTCGAGTGGTGCTATCTGCCCTGCACTGCCCGGCCCGGCTGTGTAGGCCTCTTGGTACCGTGTCTGTTGGTAATGACCATAACGACTATTTTCTTCCACAGATGACTCTGGGGATGACGACGAGGCTGCCACCCCAGCCGACAAGAGTGAGCTGCACCACACCCTGAAGAACCTCTCCCTGAAGTTAGATGACCTCAGCACGTGCAATGACCTCATCGCCAAGCACGGCGCCGCCCTCCAGCGCTCCCTGAATGAGCTGGACGGCCTCAAGATCCCATCCGAGAGTGGGGAGAAGCTGAAGGCGGTGAACGAGCGGGCCACCCTCTTCCGCATCACATCCAATGCTATGATCAATGTGAGTACCTGCCCCCACCACCGTCCTGGCACGGGGCTCCCTGGCTCTGGCCCCGGGGTCCCTGAGTGGGTGACCAAGGGTGCTTGATTGAAAGGCCAGGGTTCCATTTCCTGCGTCTCCATGGTGTTTCCCAGAGCCAGCGCCCCCAGCTAGCTTCAGGGTTCTCGAGTCATCGCCTTCACCCTACCATCACTGGGCAAGGACATACTTCTTAATCGTCAGGAGGAAACTGGAGCTGGGTGTGGACTCTGGTGCAGTCTACAGTTAGTTCATGCCTGGATGAGAAAGGTCGGGGCCCCAAGTTGACTAGCCAGCCTGGCAGGTCAGCTCTGCCCTCACAGTAGGACACAGCTCCCACACTGGCCCTCAGCGGCTGCTATGGCTCCTCCCTGGGTTCATTCCCCAGATGCAGGGAGCAGACGCTGTGCATGCACAAAGGGAGGGTGTGTGGGGAGGGGCCGCAGTCGGGGGCTCCCTGAGCTAGAAGAGCCTCAGAGCTGAGGCTGCCAAGGTTGTGCCAACCAGATGGTAGACGAAGCAAGTAACTGCTGCTGTAAACTAAGCAGCCCAGCGCGGGAGTCAGCCACTCACCCCGGCTCTGGAAGCCACACGACTATGACTGGGAGCCAGGAGGGTCTCTCGATGGTGGCAGGAGGGTCTCTCGATGGTGGCAGGAGGATCGTGCTCGGCCCTGCTTCACTCTTTCTGTCTGGGGAGTGCTCCCCAGAAATGTGTGTGCTCCTCCAGGCCTCCGCCCTCCAGACACAGGTCTGACTGCAGCAGCCTCCTCCCAGGGCAGTCCCACAGCGGGGCACATCTGGGCCAGGGGTATAGTCGTAGGAGCTTGGTGTGGCCTGCTGGGAGCAAGGACACCAGAGCAGAGGAGCTGTGCCAGAAATGGAGGCTACTACAGAAGAGGAAGCGAGGTCCAGAGAAGGGGGTTCAGAAGAGCCATCATGCTGGCTGGGGACAGTGGGCAGTGCTGGTGGCCGGGCGAGCTCACTACAGGCCAAGAGCCCAGGCTAAAACCTGGGCATCCAAGACTGCCCCAAGCCTGCTTCACTGGCCTGTTGGCAGCATGATTGTGGGGCGGGAGGGCCACCCCACCACCCACACCCACCCAGATATGCTCAGGCTCAGGCCTGGAGCGCCCAAATGCAGCCTTGGGAATCCCACCCTGGGGGCTGAGGCTGAGTGAGGTGTGCCTCCTTCCCCGACCACTGGGAACTCGAGCTGCAGGTGCCCATCAGCAGGTGTGTGTGCCTTGCCCATCCAGATCCCACAGTGATGGGGGTGGGGGGCGGTTGGCCCCATGTGCCAAAGATGCTGACAGGCTGCTGGGCCACCCTGCATGTTGGCCCCATCGTCGCCCACCCTCTCAGGCCCACTGTCCTTACAGCCCACAGACCAGGTTGCTGTGCTTCTACCAGGGACACACACAAATGTAAAGCACTGAATGACATAATGATGCATTTATATTTCCCCGTCCGTCCCGGAAGCCCCCACTGGAGGCTTCCCAGGCACTGCCTCCCCACCCAAGACCGGAACTGCTTTGTCTTGAGTAAGCGGTTTTGGCTTTTCCAGGATAACGAGCTTCTCAGCTGGCTGCCGTCTTGCACGCTTTTTATCAGGCATCAGAGGCTCATCTGTGCTTACGAAGCCATAAAAACAGCTCCAAGTCTAAGTGCCTAATGAATTGTTTTATGGGAAGTATAACCCCCTGGGGTTGGTCACGATTCCTTTCTCCAGCTCCAGCATCCTGGGAACGTGGCAGTAGAGTCGGCCCTGAGTGACGGGAGCTGTGCCTTGGGCTGGGTTCTGCCAGACCTGCTGGTGTGAGCCTGCTCCGAGGGCCCTCCCCAAGCTCCTGCTGTTAAATCAGGGGCAGGGAGGGCAGGAGTGCGGGGCTGCCCCGACAGACTGTGCTTGTAGCCCAGGCTAGCCCAAAGGCTCATGTTTCCCCTGGGACCCTTCCTGCCAGCTACTCCTCACCTGGCAGGAACCGGGGCAGTTCTGGAAGGGCTGTTTGCATGGCTCTCGGACACCAAGTGTTCAGCCCCCACTATGTGCAGAGAAGCCACCCTGAAGACCATGAGACACACGCGTTCCCGCCCCTGGCCAGGCCGTGGCTTCGCAGCTGTCAGGAGGTGGTGTTGGGCCAGGGCTGTGTAACTAGGACATCCATGCTGCTCCCACCTCCAAGCCTCCAGGGAACCTCTTCAGACCCCAGACCACTTACCCCTTCCAACAGTTAGCCCGCTTAGCACCGTGACGGATTGTGAGTGCCAGCATGGAAACTGAGGCTCAGGGAAGTCCCCTGAGCTGTTCAACATAACCCAGCTGGTAGGTGGCCATGCCAAGATGCAAACCCAGGTCTGTGTGGCCTGCAGGAGGAGTGATGGCCACATCTTCTCCAGGGAGGTAAGGGTAACACCCCTGAGGTTTGCAGAGGCCCCTCCTGCTGTAGCCACACACCAAGGTCAGGACACGGGGCAGCCTCACCCATGCCCTGGGCAAGATCCCATCCTCAGAGATCTCTGTGAGTCCCTGGAGTTCCTTACCTTTCAGCTTCAGGGTATCCTCTGGTCATCATGGCTGCAGCCCCACCAGGGCACCCTGTGGGAAGCCAGGGACTTGGAGTTGGAAGCTACCCACTGAGGTCCCCAGTTGGTACAGGGAGGGTACCAATCTCATCACCCCCAATCTCTCCTGATCTCACAGTGTGAGGGAGCTGCTGCTCCCCACCGCAACTCCATCCTGCTCCCCAGCCCTGCCTGACTGTGATGTGTGCAGGCATGCTCCCTGCAGTGTCCATGCCTGCACCGGGGGAATCTCTACTCCCACAGGCTCCTCAGACAGAGCAGATCCTCCTCCCAGTGAAATGCTGTGTGTTTTCCACCTTGTGAGCTCTGATTGAACCCAGTCATAGAGGTGGAGCCGAAAATGAGGGACGGCTGGTCAGACAAAGCCCACATGGAGGGTGCCCTTCAGAGCGCGCTGGAGCAGGCAGCTGTCTCCCTACAGGGACAGGGTGGCTGTTCCATCTTCACTTTTCCCCAAGACCACAAAGAATCCGGGGTTGTTCCACCTTCAGGAGAAAAGTCAGGGGTGGCTGGGTGCAGTGACTCAACACCTGTAATCCCAGCACTTTGGGAGACCGAGGCAGATGGATCACTTGCGGCCAGGAGTTCGAGATCAGCCTGGCCAACATGGTGAAACCCTATCTCCACTAAAAATACAAAAATTAGCTGCGTGTGGTGGTACAAGCCTGTAATCCCAGCTACTCGGGAGGCTGAGGCAGGAGAATCACTTGAACTCAGGAGGTGGAGGTTGCAGTGAGCCGAAATCGCACCACTGCACTCTAGCCTGGGTAACAAAGTGAGACTCCATCTCAAAAAAAAAAAAAAAGTCGGGTGATTTTTAAATTTCTTTCAAGTTTGGGAAGGGCATTGATATCATAAGCCTTTAGGTCCTCAGCTCCCAGAAGGGCAGGCACTGGGGTCCTCTGGATGATTCCCAAGAGCCCAGGACCCACGGCTAGTGGTGTGGGCCAAGTTTGGGGAGAGCCCAGGAAGGTTCCCAGTTGGCAGGAAGGCAGCTTCTGGCCCAGCTAACTACAGCCTATAGGGAGAGCCAGGGCAAGGCTTGCCTCGCCTTACAGAGGGTGGAGGCAGCAGCCATAGAATGGGAGGTAGGCCTCTTTCTCCCAGGCAGAGAGGGAAAATATTAATAGTGACCCCTTCTGGGCTGTCACCATGCGCAGGCGTCTTTCTGCTCTGGCCAGGATGGAGACCTGCACCAGTTTGGCTCTGAAGCCCCTCTGTTATCCCCAGCTGCCCACTCGGTTACCCTTCCTGGGCCTCTGGACGGTTCTCCAGCCATGGGGGGCCCGTGGGCAGAACCTGGTCATTGGGCGAGGTTGCCGATTGTGTGAGTGGTGGCTTCACCTCCCCACTGCCCTGGAAAGGAGAGCAGACGCCTCACCTTGCCCCTTAGGGAACCTGGAGAGACCAGCTTGGCTTTTGGGTTTTCAACCATGAGAGGGAAACAGGGTATGGGGTTCATACGATTCCTAAGCATCCCCAGCAGGCCCAGCAGCCTCTCCCCACCTGTTCCCCATGGGCCACCCATCCCTGGTTCCGTCTTCCTGCACTGGTGGCAGTTCCCCCAAAAGCCACACCCCAGCTCCTGAGGACCGGGCTATGAGGGGCTGGGACAGGCCCTGCCAGTGAGAAGCCAGGATGGGAAAGGGGATGAGTTTTCCATATGTTGTGTGACATGCCGGATACTGCATGCATCTCCCCTGCCCCCACTCCGCAGGCTTACGCATGGGGAGAGCAAGGCTGAGGGGCTCAGGATCCCAGCCAAAAAGGATATGAGCCCATGTCTTCCTGATTCCAGACCCTGCTACAATGCTGTATTATGGTAGAGAAATAAACCTGACCCTCCCCTTGATAGTGGGCAGGAGGTCAGGAAAACCTCCCCTGTCCACCCTCACCCTGCATCCCTGTCCTGGCACCACTGATCACCTGCCTTCTGCAGGTCTGCAGAGACTCGCAGCTCTTTCTACTGCAGCATCTTGACCCATCCTTCCTGCAAGGGCAGGACACAGTATTCTCGCAATCCCAGGAGCCCTGTAGCCTCTATGCCTGGCTCAGAGCCCAGCACATGGGAGCCTCGGCAAATGAGAGGGAGGGAGGGAGGGATGGGGGAGAATATTGTGAAAAATCACAGGAGCAAATGAATGAATCGCTTAGTGTCTGGCAAAATTCCCTAGTGGGTAGTTTTTTTGACTCTGATAAAAGCCAGCCCAGCAGATCCTTGCTTGAATTACTGTTTTGGGTAACTGAATTCTCCTGCCATTTAAGAGAAACTCTGTGGCACTATTAATGACCTTGGTTTTTAGAATGAGTCTTCAACCATAACATGCCTGCGCACAGGTGCTCTGCCAGGCCTGGGGCGGGGACGTTCTCCCCAACAGCGGCATCCTCCCTGAGCACCAGGGTGTACCTCATACGGTGGCACTGCCTCTGTCACTTGGTTTCAGGTGGGGGATGATTGAGTTCATACATATTGTAAGCTCACGCTTTGAGGGTCAGTATCCATAAAGTGGAAAACCTGTGGGAGCAGGTTCCGTCTGCAGTCCTGCAGAGGAAAGAGCGGTGAGGTGGGATGGGGTGAGAGGTGCAGACAGGCTGGGGGCTGAGCAGGAGGGGTACAGGTGCCAGGCGCCCTGGAATGAGTACTGGGAGCCACAGGAGAGAAGGCCAGTCACAAGGGACCTCGTGCTGACAGCGTGACTTGAAATGAGACAAGGGACTCAAGGCCAAATAAAATGATCCCACGTGCATTTTAGCAAGACCCCTCTTCTGCTTGGAGAATAAGTATCTGTGAGGCAGCCGCAGGTGCTCAGAGACCCTTCAGGGCCGCCTTGGGCAGGGAGCATAGAGCTGGCGCCAGTGAAAGTGGGCGGTGCTACTCTGAGTTGAAGGCAGGGCCAGCAGAGTTGCTGTGTGGGTGAGAAAAGAGGCCATCGGGGAGGGACCAATGCTGGGGCCCTGGTCCACTAGAGAATGGGGCCTTGCTGTCTGATGCCCCACTTGGCCCACACAGGGGTTCTGCAGGATGCAGGAGAGTCTTTCCTGGGAATAGGTCTTGTGTAGCCAGTGAGTGGACAGAGCTGGCTTGCGGAGTGAGCCCCACAAAAGCCCAAAGGCCCTCGAGGTGCCCAGTGCAGGCAGGAAGAAGAGAGGACGGGGCTGGCCAGCAGAGGGTAGATGCTCACCAGGCCTGGATGGGACAGATGCCGCACTCTTGGTCCCTGGGTTTACCAGGGACGGTGGCATCCCTCAGGAGACACACTTTGGTGCCTGCTATAGAGCTGGCTGGGCAGGATGGGTGCCTGCAACCTCCCGATGACAAGGATATGGGGAAACCGGAGGAGGAAGGGCACCTGGCACAGCCAGGACTTGATGGAGTAGGCTTGGGGGACACTCCAGTTGGAGACACTCCAGCTGCAAGGGCAAAGCACAAGGGGGAAGTAGGAGACATTGGGGGAACCAGATAGCCAGAGCAGGCACTGGGGACAGGCTGGGGGTCCTGGGGAGAGGGTCACAGGAACAGAGACAGCAACCTGGGGCCTTCAGGGCTTCTGATGTGGGGCATCATAGAAATAAAGACCCCCCAGCAGAAGGAGCCCCCACTGCCAGACGTGCTGAGGCTTCTCTGAGGCCCCGCTTGGCTCACAGCCCAGGAGATCACGTGGGGCTCCTTGGGCCAACGCAGGCAGAGGTGAGAGGCCCAGAGCTGCCCTCCCTCATCCCTCCAGGGCCCATGGGGCAGGTTTCTGCCCAGCTGACCACTGTCCTGGTCCTGACAGCTTGCTCATCCAGGGCCTGGGGAGATGGGCAAAAATAGATTCCAGATTTGTCTAAAATCAGTTGGCAAACTGGAAGCCAGATGGTGTTGGTTCCTGTGTGCGAGCGGCAAACTATTCTGAATGTGGAGAGGCTATTTTAAAGTTTTAATTGGAGTGGAAAGCTGCCTCACCAGTGCCGAGAGTGAGTCACGTCAAGGAGACACTCTGATCGACCCCCCAGTGGGAACTGGGAAGGGCCGAAGCCCCTGTGTGCTGCCAGCCTGTGCCAAGTGCACTTGTGAGGGTCAGACCCTGGGAGCTCAGTGTCGAGGGTCAGGCAGGTGATGGAGATACAGCATGACAGCTTGGCTGGGCCAAAGGGACCCCCGGGGGAGCCCTGCACTTCCCCTTGTGGCTCCACGGGTCCCAGTCTGGGTCTTAGACATTGAAGACCAGAATTCCAGCGCAGCTCTTTCTGCCTTTGTGAGGCACCTGCTGAGCTTGGGTTTTATCTTGTGTAAAGTGAAGCCAAGCCAGTCGGTGGCTCATGCCTGTAATCCCAGCACTTTGGGAGGCCAAGGTGGGCAGATCACTTGAGGTCAGGAGTTCAAGACCAGCCTGGCCAACATGGCAAAATTGTGTGTCTACTAAAAATACAAAAATTAGCCAGTGTGGTGGCAGGCGCCTGTAATCACAGCTACTCAGGAGGCTGAGGCATGAGAATTGCTTGAGCCTTGGGAGGCAGAGGTTGCAGTGAGCTGAGATGGTGCCACTGCACTCTAGTCTAGGCAAGAGCAAGACTCCATCTCAAAAAAAAAAAAAAAAGTGAGGCCAGCCCATCACTCCTCAGTGGCAGGGGAGGCGAGATTGTTACCCCAGTGAGTCCCCTGGCCATGCAGAAGGGCTCAGGAAGACCATGACTCTCCGTGATCTCACCGCTCATCACCTTCAGAACCTCGGGCTGGTGAGAGGCAGGGACTGTGGCAACAGGGGATGTGAGGATCAGCATAGAGGGTGAGTAGCCTTGGCCTGGCAACCAGGAGAGCAGAGGGTCCTCCGGTCACCCATCTGGAAGCCCAGAGCTGGAGGGCAGATATGGCAGATGCCTGGCAGGTCCTGGTCTAGCAGCAGGTAAAAACACGGCCCCTTCTCCCATTATCCCTGCATCAGGGGTGCTGGGGCCTCCTGCGTGTGCTGATGGCCGGAGCCAGTCACCCAGCCTGGACCATCTGGGCATTTGGCCCATCTCCCCACCTCCTCCATGAGCCAAATGGCTGCCCACGTCAATGCCCAGCAGGCCTCTGGTGCCTCCTTCACATCCCTGTCTAGGAGGAAAGTGCCCTGGAGGAAACTGATCGATTTTAGGCGGCCACTAAAGACCAGACAGGGTCCTGGCTCTGCTTGCTCCTGAGAGCTTGAGAGGCTGCCCTAGGCCAGACACAGGAGACCCAGGCTAGCTGACCTTGCACCCTGCTCTCCTGCCTGGCCTGGAGAGCAGTCAGATCACTCAGGATTAGTATTAGGAACAGCAAAAGCGATTAGAGTTTGTCCTTCTTTTCCTGGGGTACCTCTGGGCAAAGGTTTCCAGGTCAGAGACACTCGATATCTGTCCCATGGGACACTGGTGACCAGCAGCAACCCCCGCCACCAGACCTCACATGGCATGGCCCCTGACTTGGTTTCTCCTGGGCGGGCAGCCCTTATAGCCTTCTTCCCCAGGTCAGATGTCTCAGCATGGAGAGTACCCGGTGGACAGGCAGAGCCTGGATGCCCAGGCGGGGCAGCCCCAGGGCAGAGACCCCGCCCTGTCTGTCAAGCTTTGTGGTTCTCACTCTGCTTGGGGGCAACTCGACAGGCTCCCTGCCCTCCCCATGGAGACAGAACCACACTGCTCAGGGGTCCTGCACCCCAGGCCAGTCCCTCTGCATCTCAGAGCAGCCATACCCCCAACACCCCTTTCATCAGAACCCTCCGTGCAGCACTTGTGGGTAGGCGGAAGGGGCAGGGCTGGGAGACTGGAACTCTGGCCCCATTCTGAGGACAATCAACCCGATAGGTCATAGAATCAGGGACTCCGTAGGAGCCCAGAAGGGTTCCAGGTTAAAAGCCTGTCCCGGAGTGGGCAGCAGGGTAGCACCCATGTAGGGCCTAGGGACTACCTCTAGCTCCCACCAGGACTCCTCATTCTCCTCCCCTTGAATGATTCAGGACACAAAGTGTGGGGGGCGGGGTGTTTCAGGTCAGCTCGTCTCTCCTTCTGCTCATAGCTGAGCACGAGTCTCCTGGCCGCAGGTAGAGTTGTCACAGAGCCCCAGAGAAATGAGATGGCATTCAAGCCTAGGCTGGGTAGGCCAGGCCCTCTCTGGGCCCCCAGGAGCCTCCCCCTGCCAGCCCCTCTGCCGGGCCCCAAGCCTAATCCAGCTTAGCGAGCACACAGCACACAGCCCAGCTCAGCATTCTGAGAGCAGCAGGGCCACGCCAGGCGCCTGCCTCTCCCCACAGCGCAGCCAGGATGGGGCCTGGGGAAGGCCGGCAGCAGCAGAGGAGACCCTGGGAGTCGGGGATGGACATCAGGTGGGTGCATCCGGACTGGGGGAGGTGGACGGGCTCTCTGCATCCACGGGGTGACCAGGGCAGCTCATCTGCTGTGGTGGCAAAGGCCTTGGGTCCAGCCACATGAGGCCCTTGATATTAGGGCACAGCAGCCTTCACTTTGCCTCACTTTTAGGTGACTGTGACACTACGACCTGTATGTGCCCAGCCTAGCCACATGTACCCAATTGAGGCCCAGCTGTCCCGAGGAGTTAACTTCCCATCTCCCTGCTGCACAATGTCAGCTGGCCCTGTGGTAGCCTTGAGGGGGACCGAGGTCACCCACAGCCAAGTTAACAGCCAGCAACCCTGACTGTGTGGACAAAGTCCTCAGCTGGGGCTAAGGGTGCTGGGAGGCCGCCCCTTCTCCCTGAGGCTAGGGCTGGGCTCTGTTCCTTGGACAGGATTATTCCCAGACAGCCTTGTTCGTATCGCCCAGGAACCTGCCTCCACACCAGGAAGGCTCTGGGTTCCCACGACATCCCTGCCCTCAAGGGTTTCCCAGACGGCAATGAAGATTTAGCTTTACAAAGTAAGCTGTAAGAGCCCTGGTTCTGTGCCCTGGGAGACATGCAGGGAAGGCGCTCAGGGACTTGGATCCTGGCCCTACACATACCTCCCTGTGGCCTTGGGCAAGTCCCTCAGTCTCTCTGAGCCTTCATTTCCTCCTCGGTCATGCACACTATTTAAAAAAATCTACCTCAGTGCTTGTAAGAATGCCGGAATGGTCCTGACCCACAGCGGGCCTGTGGTGTGAGGGAGGTGGGGCTGGCATCAGAATCAGCAGGTGGGTTTGGATTTGAGCCAGGGAAAGGCAGGAAGACATGGTACCTGGTGGGCCACACTCAGGGCCCTGGGGAGGAAGGGAGCCCCAGGAGATGAGGCTGGAGAGGACCAGGAACCATGTCCATGAGAGGCTGTCAGCTGCCTGGGTCTGTGGAAAAAACAACAAATACTCCAGTTTCCCTCAAATGAGAACGGTCATTTCTAAAGTATTAGAACCCACGTGAACAGTGAGGGTGGGAGGTAGGGGGCCTAATTCATCTTTGCTCTCTGGTCATCTTTCCCTCTTTGCTTTGGCTGCTGGGAAGCCCAGGCACCCTCAGATGTGAGTTTGCGGGACTTCTTACTGTGACCTTTGGCTACTATTTTTATCCTGCTATTGTATGGCTCTTTTATAAGTCTTGTTGTAAATGGCATGAGGTATACAAAAACAAAGCACCCATCTATGTGAGAACTCACAGACAGAGAGGATGATCCTGGGGGCTGTAGAAGATTGGCAGGAAGTGATGGCGCAGGGATGAGGGAGGGCGGGGCAGAGGCCTTGTGCACCCAGATAGGCAAGAACCCAGAAAACCATGAAGTGCCCATTCACTCTCACTGTGCACAGCACAGCCCTGGCCTCTGCACCACCGCTCACAGCAAGCAGGCAAGGGCACCGTGCCTTGTGTGGAGGTGACCTGGGACCAGACTGACCTGGGATCCCATCCTGTTCACTCTGTGCTGACCTGATTAGCCCCTTCTCCCCCGCCCTCAGTCTCAGGGATGCAGGGGGCTTCCCTGAAGCGGTGCCCAGGAAGATGAGGGTCCCCTTCCTTACTTGCAGTCTGTACCTGCCATGAGGCTGGCTCGGCAGGGCCTGGTCATGTGAGACCTTCTATGGATCTGGGAAGCTGAAAAGAATCTGGTTGTCTTAGTAGGCCACAAGCTTAAAGGGAAAACCTTAAAAGCAGTTATGTGAGACCTGCGTGGGCCGGGGCACAGCCGACTGGTGGCCCAGGGGCAGCAGCACAGCAGCGTCGGGGAGTGACGAACAGGTGGCAGGAACTGAGACTAACTTGACTGAGCACCGGGCTGAGCTTAGGGCCGTGGCAGCACGGGCAATATGGGGAGGAGGATCTTCTGGGAGCTGCCGCCAGGTAGGAGGCAGAGTGAGCTCCAAGCTCAGGACCTGCGTTCTGGATCTGGCTCTGCTGCCTCCTTGCCGGATGCCCTCAGAGCCAGCTTCGCTGTCTTGGGACGGGGTGGGAGTCTCTGTCTACCCACCTCATAGGGCTTCTGTAAGGGTCTGGAACATTCCTGAAGCACCCAGAGGGATACTGTGCCCCCACCTCAGCCGCCACTCTTACATCCACTGGCACAAAACCAGCAAAGAGGTGCTGTCTGGTCTGGCTTCTGGGGCACGCTATCTCTGAGTCTGTTTTCAGAGTCCTCACCCTAAGGCCTACAGCAGTGAGAGAGGGACAGGGCTGTGGGTGAAGCAGGGAGGCCACTGTAGGACCCCAGGTGGTGAAAGGCTCGGCTCCCAGTCACAAGCCAGGGAGCAGTGGAGTCAGGCCTGGAGCCAGGTCTCCCAGGGCCCACCCAGGCCCACTATGGGATCTGCAAATTGCATGGTGGACAGTTACCGCATCCCCACACCCAAGGGACAGCCTTCCAGACCCAAAAGCTCAAAATAGCCCCGACCTTCAGTGCCCTGGACTCAGTCTCCCCCATCGTCAGGATGAGGTGCATGAGATAAGGAGGTTTCTTTCCTTCCTTGAGGAGGTCGTTCCCCTGCCCCAACCTGCGGGGAGGAGACTGTCATCTGTCCAAGGAGAATGGTCGCACTCCTCCACCTCCTACCTGGAGAGTTTTGCTGAGTGAGCTGAGACAGGGCAGCTTGTGGGCACAGGAGCTGTTGGGCATTACCGTCTGTCTCACAGAGAAGACATGGGCTCAGAGGGGCCGAGGGGCCTCTGCTGGAACCCAGGTTCTTCAACTCCTGGTACACACCCCTTGCCACCACACTCTGCCAGCCTCCTTGGGAGGTCAAGCCACATCTCCAGGCCCCATTTCTGCATCTTCAGAATGAGGAGGCACACCTTGCCCTGCCCACCCTGCATGGTGCTGTGAGGGAGATGGGGGAGGGAAGGCGCCCAGAGGAGGACTTGTTCAGGGAGTGGTGTCCCTGGGGCAGCCAGCACTCTGGAGCAGGGGTGGGCTGGCAGCCCTTTCCACCAAGCCAGCCCGGCCACCAGAGCTCGGGCTCTCACTGTTAGGTGGCCAAGCCCACTGAGCCCCCAGCCAGAGTGCCCCAGTGCAGAGCCTTGGGGAGCCTCCCACCTTTGGAGGTGCTGGTCCATCCCTGCTCTCCTGAGGCCGCGTCAGGACACCCCCGCTCGCTTCCACAGTCATCAGTCCCAGCCCCCTGGTAGGCGTCATTTGGCAGCAAATGCCCGGCAGCAGCTGCTGATTCAGGGGCATTCCTGGCACAGTCACTGAGGAGACTAACCCAATGGCAGGCATCTGAGTGGGCCTGACTGAGGGGGCAGGCCATTTCCTGGGGAGTGGTGGGAGTCAGTGGTCATGGGCCTGGGCACGAGGTGCCAGGCAGATGCGGGAGGTGATCCACAAGATATGTCTGTTGAGTGCTCCCTTGCCCCGCCTGCCACATCACTCCCTGATATTTCCTCAACAGCTGCCTCGTCCCTGTGTCACAGGTGAGGACTGGTGTGTCCATCTTCCTCCTTTAGGGTGGAACAGGCTGTGATGTGTGTGGAGCCCAGCGGGTGTTCCAGGTTGGCTGGGGCAATTGGGTGGGCAGGGAGTGCTGGGGAGTGGCAGCTGGGGCCACTGATGCAGATGTGGACCAAGGAAACGTCCCTTCCTTCTGGGTTAAAGAATGAATGTGTCCAGAAAGAGCAAATCCGTAGAGGTCCCTAGATTGGACCTCACTGCCCTCCAGGGACAGCTGAAGCCTGGGCATTCCTCTCCACTGTAATGACAGGGCAGAACGACGAACCCCTGCTTCAGAACAGTGTGGTGAGACCACCTATGGACCTGGGAAGCTGAAAAGAATCTGGATGTCTTAGTAGGCCACGAGCTTGAAGGGAAAACCTTAAAAGCAGTTATGTGATTGACTCTGAGGTAGCTTGGTAGAAAGTGCCAGTCCCAGTTCTGCCAGATAAGACTAATTACCTCTCTGAGCTAGGGAAGATAGCAGAACGTGGCTTTCCTTCCTTCTGTGCCATGGCCAGGGACTGGCCCAGTGTAGACGGGCCAGTGACAAACCTGAGGGGTAGCACTGCAGTGAGGACGTGGCTGCAGAGCTCGGGCCAGCCATGTCACGCAGCAGTAGCTGCCTCAGCTCCAGGCGGGCTGCTGCTGGGGAGGCAGTGTGCAGACCCATGGTACCCGGGTTTGCTGCTCCCAACTGGCATCCTGACCATGGGAGGCCAACAGGGGTGGGTGCTGGTTACTGTGTGGGCTCTGAGAAGGCCAAGGTTCCCACATCCCCAAAGAGGCCAAAGCGGGCAGTGAGCATGTTTGTGACCATCCGAGCAGAGGGGGCAGCTGGATGCCCCCCCAGGCCTCCTTCACTGCAGGTGTCAACGAAGAGTCAGACTGCAAAATATTTGAAGAGATTTATTCTGACCCAAATATGAGTGGCCACAGCCCATGACACAGCTCTCAGGAGGTCCTGAGAACATGTGCCCAAAGTGTTCGGGACACAGCTTGGTTTTATACATTTTAGGGAGGCACGAGGCATCAATCACAGTTAAGAAATACATTAGTTCAGCTCAGAAAGGCGGGACAACTCAAACAAGGTGGGGTGGGGGCCTTCCAGGCTATAGGTAAATTTAAACATTTTCTGGTTGGCACTTGGTTGTCTAAAGACCCGGGATCAATAGTAAGGAAATGTTCAGGTTAAGATAAAAGATTGTGGAGACCAAGGTTCTTCTGAAATCTTATAGCGGCTGCCCTGAGAGGCAACAGATGACAAATATTTCCCAGTCAGACCTTTAAAAAGGTGCTAGACTCTTACTTCATCTCTTTGGGATTGGGAGGGCCTGGAAGAAAACAATCTAGCTATGTTACCAGATTCTTTACAGATGCACATTTTCCCCCACAAAGGACAGCTTTGCAGGTCCATTTCAAGATGTGGCAAAGAAGCATGTTTTGGGGTAAAATACTTTGAGTTTCTTCCTTGTCTCATAATGTGATGCCAGAGTAAGGTTGGAAAGTAAGTTATGATAGATAGGGTTAAATAAAACCCATACGATGAGAATTTATGGTTTTTAGGGCATGACTCCCCAGACCCCTTAGGAATTTGGGCAAGATAAAAAACATCAAAGCTTAGTCCTCACAGGTTATGGAGATGGGGGAGCAGATGTGTTATAGGAAAGGGGTCCCGATCCAGACTCCAAGAGAGGTTTCTGAATCTCACACAAGAAAGAATTCAGGGTGAGTCCGCAGAGCAAAGTGAAAGCAAGTTTATTAAGAAAGGAATTAAAGAATGGCCACTCCACAGACAGAGCAGCCCCCAGGGTTGCTGGTTGCCCGTTTTTATGGTTATTTCTTGATGATATGCTAAACAAGGGGTGGATTATTCATGCCTCCCCTTTTAGACCATATAGCATAACTTCTTGTTATTGCCATGGCATTTGTAAACTGTCATGGGGCTGGTGGGAGTGTAGCAGTGAGGATGACCAGAGGTCACTCTCGTGGCCATTTTGGTTTTGAAAGGTTTTGGCTGGCTCCTTCACTGCAGCCTGTTTTATCAGCAAGGTCTTTATGACCTGTAGTTTGTGCTGACCTCCTAGCTCATCCTGTCACTTAAAATGCCTTAGCTCTCTGGGAATGCAGTCCAGTAGCTTTCAGCCTCATGTTACCCAGCTCCTATTCAAGATGGAGTTGCTCTGGCTCATATGCCTCTGATTGACAGATGGACCCCTGCCAGGGGCCAGGGTCTCACACCGCCACTCCTCCTTCCCCAGGCCTGCAGGGACTTCCTGGAACTAGCAGAGATACACAGCCGGAAATGGCAGCGGGCGCTGCAGTATGAGCAGGAGCAGCGCGTGCACTTGGAGGAAACCATTGAGCAGCTGGCCAAGCAGCACAACAGCCTCGAGCGGGCCTTCCGCGGCGCCCCTGGCCGGCCAGCCAACCCCTCCAAGAGCTTCAGCGAGGGTGAGTGGGCAGCTGGGTCAGGGATGTCGCATGACCCTCTGCCAGCTGGCTCTGTATACACAACTTCTGCTCCCCCACACACATAACCCTGGCCGTGCCCACATGTGGGCTGGGCTTGGCCAACTCTGGACTGCCTCTTCGTGGCTTTGTATGTCCCGTGCCCATCACCCACTGGCAACAGTTTCCCTGCACCTAGGTTCACATTCTCAAGAGTTAAGTTTAACGAGCCCAGCTGTCCCCTGTAACAGGGGTGTCCTGGTGCCAGGTGGCCACCCTCCTAGCCTTGGGTTGGAGGTCATGGGGACCCTGGAAAGGGGTCCATCAGAAAGGGAAGCTGGGCCACAGAAAGATGGACCCACAAGTTGAGAGATCAGGGGAGGCTTCCAGAAAGAGGCTTCTGTGTGGTGAATGGGTTGAAAGGAAAGCACAGGATTCTAGCAGAGGGAGCAGGGGTGGCCGCAGCCCAGCGGATCAGGGCTGCCCAGGTGACTGAAGCAGGGAGGGGAGCAGGGCCAGATGGGGATGGAGGGAACCCTTGGCTCTGGACTTAGGGGGGGCAAGATGAGCCTTTTGTGAAGTTACAAACTAAGGCTCTGCCTGTGTCTCTAGGAAGCCTCTTGACTCCCAAAGGAGAGGACAGTGAGGAAGATGAAGATACCGAGTACTTTGATGCCATGGAAGATTCCACATCCTTCATCACCGTGATCACCGAGGCCAAGGAAGACAGGTGAGGTGGCTGCAGCTGGGCAGAGCCTCCCCCAGAGTCACCCTTTCCTGCCCTGGTCTTAGGCTGCATCTGGTCTTTTCACCGGCTATCTACTTAGCTACTTGGGGTTTTCTCTCCTTTAAATCTTGCTTTGGCCAGGCCCAGTGGCTC
Source organism: Aotus nancymaae (assembly GCF_030222135.1). Lineage (NCBI taxonomy): Eukaryota > Metazoa > Chordata > Mammalia > Primates > Aotidae > Aotus > Aotus nancymaae. Next base: position 5,734,802 of record NW_026988491.1, read on the forward strand.
CCAGCAGTTTGGGAGCCCAAGGTAAGAGGATTGCTTGAACCCAAGAGTTCGAGACCAGCCTGGGCAACATGGCAAAATCCTGTCTCTACAAAAAATACAAAAATTAGCCAGGCATGGTGGTGCATTCTTGTAGTTCCAGCTACTTGGGAGGCTGAGGTGGGAGGGTCGCTTCAGCCTGAGGTCGAGGCTGCAGTGAGCTGTGATCACACCACCACACTCCAGCGTGGGCAACAGAGACATCCTGTCTCCAAAAATCAATTATCTATTTATCTGTCTTGCTCCAGATGGGATTTCATTGCTGCGTGAGCCTCACAGAGTACACTTACACAACCTAGCTGGTAGAGCCTGCCACACACCAGGGCTATACGGCACAGCCTATTGCTCCTGGGCTACAAACCTGTACAACATGTGAGTGTACAGAATATTGCAGGCAATTGTGACACATGGTAAGGGTTTCTGTATGTAAACATAGAAAAGGTATATTTAAAACATAGTATGATACTCTCATGGGACCACTGTCATATACACTATCCGCCATTGAAATATTGTTATACAGTGCGTGTCTACACACACAGAACACACGGCAGTGACCAGGACATTTATGAGCAATGAAAACAATGTTGCCTGGATAGAGGATGGGCCAGGTCCCAAGGAACCCTTGAGATTCGTCAATAACTTGCCTCCCGCTTTGTGTTTCCTGCAGAAAAGCTGAAGGTAGCAGTGGAACAAGTTCCGTGGACTGGAGCTCGACAGACAACGTAAGTGACGTGACAGGGGAGCACTGTCAGGGCCAGCAGGCAGGCCCAGCACTCTGGCTGCCTCCAGGTCCGTGATCTGCCTCCCATGCCCCAGTCCAGGAGCGTGATCCTGCCCTTCCACCAGCAGTGTGCCAGTGGCCGGCGTGGTGCCCATCCTCAGTGGGGAGGGCAGAGAGACCTGGAAGCCGAGGGGGTGCTCTGACCTCCACTGATGGGGTGGCCCCACTCCTGTGGCAGGTACTAGATGGTGCCTCGCTTGTGCCCAAGAGTTCATCCAAAGTCAAGAGGCGAGTTCGCATCCCCAACAAGCCCAACTACAGCCTTAACCTCTGGAGCATCATGAAGAACTGCATCGGCCGGGAGCTCTCCAGGATCCCCATGCCGGTGGGTGGCTCAGGCAGGGCAACCCCAGCGGGTCCTCTGGGGCTGCTTTCCTGTGCATGGATGAGAAGTAATGGCCCATGTGAAGTACACACAGCCTTGGAATGTCATTTTCTTAATGGCATCTGAGGCGCATGTAACTAATTATCTAATCGTCTACATTGACATTGCCCAATCTTCGAAAGTACAGGCATCTTTGGGCTCTGACGGAAGGAGCCAGGGAGAAGTTCTGCATGGATCAGCAATGTGGGGAGCCCCAGAGCACCTCTGGATCTCACAGGACCTTACTGTGTCCCGGCTGTCCTGATCTGTAGATGGGGAGTGGCAGGATGGTGCTGTGTGTGGAGGGGTGGTCCGTCCTTCAGCTGGCAGCCATCCCTGGTGCCATCCCCAGGAAATGCAGGCTCATTGTGGGCACACAGTGAGCTGAGGGCAGGGCTTGGATCCTCAGGCCAGCAGGATACGGTGGTACCAGGCCAGACGGTTCCACTGTGTGACCCAGAACAAGTTCCTTCACACCTCCAGCCTCTGTATCCACATCTGCAGAGTGGGGAGAATCACAGCACCCCCTTCAGTGTCCGGGAGGATGGAGCAAGATAACACATGGGAAGCTGAGACTCGTACCTGATGGCATCATGGTGGAGAGACTGACCCTGCCCTATGTGACACTGAGATAGGGGCCCTGGGCCTAACCCGTCCTGAGCCAGGCCCCATCACAGCTCAGAACATGGGGAAGACCCACTTCCTCCACCCACAGACTCGTGCTCATTCACTCACTGAAGATGCAGCAGTGGGCCAGGCAGAACCCCTAGCCTTGGTGGGTGGGTGTCCATCCAAGCCGGGGGAGCAACAGCGAACATGATAAGAGCGTGTTGGATGCAGCAAGCCAGAAGGTGGGGAGGGCTATGGAGAAAACAGGCAGGAGGGGCCAGGGAGGTGATGGCATGGGGGCCGCAGTGTTTCCCTGAACATCCAAGAAAAGCAAGGATGCTGTGCCAAGCCAGGGCTGGTGCCCAGCCTGACCGCCCACCCACCCACCCACAGGTGAACTTCAACGAGCCCTTGTCCATGCTCCAGCGGCTGACGGAGGACCTGGAGTACCACCACCTGCTGGACAAGGCGGTGCACTGCACCAGCTCAGTGGAGCAGATGTGCCTGGTAGCCGCATTTTCCGTGTCCTCCTACTCCACCACGGTACACCGCATCGCCAAGCCCTTCAACCCCATGCTGGGGGAGACTTTTGAGCTGGATCGCCTCGATGACATGGGCCTGCGCTCCCTCTGTGAGCAGGTGAGCAGGCCAGGCTGGCACTGGGTGGCACCTGCCCACACTCTGGCCAGGCTATTCCTGCCAGGCCCAGGGTGACAAATGGGATGTAGCCTCTGACCCCAACTGCCCATACCCAAGGGGCCATCAAGCTGAGGGCCAGCTGGGGAGCAGGGCCTCCCATGGCAGGGCCAGGCACAGGCACACGGCCTCCTGGAAACAGCGAGGGGCATGAGAGGACAGCCTGGTAAGGACAGGGTCGGGACTGGTGTGCAGGGAAGGGGACAGCAAGCTCCAGGCCAGGCTGCTGTGGAGCAGAGGTGGAGGGATGTCTGTGGGCACTGCTGGGGAGGAGCGTGGGGTCACCACAGAGCTGAAGGCAGCAAGCAGGAGGAGCCTGGGCTGTGCTTAGTGGAATGGACTCTGTCCTGGTCAGTGACAGCAGCCTGTCCCCACCACCCCTGCCCCACAGAGACTCACCAAGACCCAGGCCCAGCAGCCAGGAGCTTCAGCAGTGGCAGCCCCATGCTGAGCCTGGGCGTCCTGGTTGGAAACGAGGTGATTCTGTTGTTGGTGCCGGTGCAGCCCTGGCTCCCGGGATGAGCGTGGGACGCTGGTCATTCACAGATCCTGGGTGCTAGTTGAAGAGGCTGCGGCTGCTGTAAGGCCTTGTTAGGAGGTGGCTGCAGTGACCCACACAGGGGTGGGGTGCCCAGACCTGGGGAATGGGGAAGCTAGAACATAGGCAGCTTTTGAAGAATGAGCCAGCCAGTTTGTCGACGCTTTGGACATGGAGGTTGGGGGGCAGTCAGGGTGACCCAAGTCCTTGGCCTGAGCCCTGGAGCGAATGTATTTCTCCTCTCAGCAGACATTGCCAGGTGCTACTCAGGCATGGAGGGTTCAGTGGGGAAGTGAACAGACACGGTTCCAGTTCTTGTCGGGCTGGGAGAGCAGGGCAGATATTGTGGCTGCTTCCAGCTCTTTTATAATGGGGGTGGTCAGAGAGCAGCTTTGCTGATGCAGAGAGGGTGAGGGGAGGAAAGGAGCAGAGGTGGAGAGGAAGCATCTGGAGGGCAGTGCACCCGGGGTGGTGGCTGCCTCCTGACCTGTGAGAGGAGCCTTCTGCTGTGGTGGGAGGAGTGGCCCACAGGGAGGCCTGGGGAGCTGGAGGTAGGAGTAGAGGGGGCAGATGCTGGGCGTGATTTGAAGGAAGAGCAGGCAGGCTTGCTCAGGGTTAGAGGAAGAGCGTGAGGAGGGCCAGGGAGGCTGCAGAGTGTGGTATAAGCGGCTGGAAAGGCAGGGTGCTGCGGTGAAGGCGAGGAGGAGGTGAGCTTCCCACGGCCCCTTGGGGAGGCTAACAGCTGAGCTCAGGGCCAGCTCACCCATCTCCCGGGGTGGTTGGCAGCTGGGCCTGCACTCCTGGGACATGGGAACCAAGTGGGCACCTCTTGAGGAGACAGCAAATTAGGCCAGGCGCACTGGGGGCAGCGGGAGCCCAGGCTGAGCCTGTCCAGGGGCAGGGCTACACTAGAGCTTCTGTCCTAGGGAGTGAGTAGGCTCATGAGAGGGAAGCCTGGGCCATGGCCACCCAAAAACCAGCTGTGCCTGCTGAGACAGGGCAGGCCGTCCCTCCCTGGCTGGGGGAGGTGAGGTTGGGCTCGTGTCTGGCAGATGCTCACATCCTGTGGGTCTGGTCTCAGGTGAGCCACCACCCCCCCTCAGCTGCGCACTACGTGTTCTCCAAGCATGGCTGGAGCCTCTGGCAGGAGATCACCATCTCCAGCAAGTTCCGGGGAAAATACATCTCCATCATGCCGCTAGGTGAGCTGGGGCCCTGTGCCTTCCTGGGACAGAAAGACATTCTGCTTAAGAGGGAGGATTCTGCAGATGCAAAAGCCATCTGGGGGCTTCCAGGGGAGAACACCCTGTAGGCCCGCCTCCCCTACCCCCGAGCCTGGTTCTCAAGACACCAGGTGTAAGGGCAGGCCGGCCAGAGCTCTGCATGGGGGGCATGAGCTCTGACCTGTCCCCTGCCTCCAGGTGCCATCCACTTAGAATTCCAGGCCAGTGGGAATCACTACGTGTGGAGGAAGAGCACCTCAACGGTCCACAACATCATCGTGGGCAAGCTCTGGATCGACCAGGTCAGGGGCGCCCTTGGGGAGGGGGTGCATGGGCTGGGGGCTGGCCACTGATGACGGCCCTCCTTCGCCAGTCAGGGGACATAGAGATTGTGAACCATAAGACCAATGACCGGTGCCAGCTGAAGTTCCTGCCCTACAGCTACTTCTCCAAAGAGCCAGCCCGGAAGGTAAGCAGGGCCGGCCACCTCTGAGCAGCCCAGGGGGCCCAGAGCAGAGCATACACCCACACTGTCCTGCCAATGTCCACAGGTGACAGGAGTGGTGAGTGACAGCCAGGGCAAGGCCCATTATGTGCTGTCCGGCTCGTGGGATGAACAAATGGAGTGCTCCAAGGTCGTGCATAGCAGCCCCAGCAGCCCCAGCTCTGACGGGAAGCAGAAGACAGTGTACCAGACCCTGTCAGCCAAGCTGCTGTGGAAGAAGTACCCGCTGCCGTGAGTAGCACTGGCAGGGGCCCCGCCCCAGGACAGGGGTCAAAGGAGAGAGAAGGAGGGCAGTGGACAGAAAGCAACTGACAGGCACAGGTCAGGAGGGTTCAGTCCACACATGGGCAGAGAAGAGTATTATGCAGCTGACATCCCAGTGTGAAGGCAGACACCCAACAGTAAATACATGTGAAACTATCAGATGGTAGCAAACACTACGCACAGACTTTAAATGAGGTGGTAGGACACAGCCCCTCCCTGTTCCTCCCTACAAGAAATACAAAACATACTTGAAAATAACCACAGGGAACAGCAAGCTATAAAACGTGGCATAGGAAATTCCAAAGAGAACAAATAGAAATTCAACAAAGGAAAAATAAAATAACTGAAATTGAGAACCCTATGGAATTGTTTATAGCTAGACTCTATCACCTGAACACAGGTCAGAAGAAGTGATAGAACTGCATTTAAAAAGACAAAACCAAGTGGGCGTTAATCCCAGCACTTTGGGAGGCTGAGACTAGTGGATCACCTGAGGTCAAGAGTTCAAGACTAGCCTGGCCAACATGGTGAAACCCTGTCTCATTAATCGGTGTGGTGGTACATGCCTGTAATCCTAGCTACTTAGGAAGCTGAGGCAGGAGAATTGCTTGAACCTGGGAGGCAGAGGTTGCAGTGAGCCGAGATCGTGCCACTGCACTCCAGCCTGGGAGAGAGTGAGATGCCATCTCAAAAAAAAAAAAAAAAAAGATAAAACGCAGGAAAGACAAGAAGCTACAGGGAGAAGACAGAATGAGGTCCCTGCAGCAGGCTCCCTGGCCTCCCCTCAGAGCAAGTTCCAATGCCGAGTCTCCACCAGACCTCCTGCAATGGAATCTGCATTTCTGTAAGCGTGCTCAGAAAGACTGAAAGAGCAGGTTTGGCATACTTCTAGTGAGAGTCCCGAAAGGAAAGAAAGAGGGTCTATACCTAAAGATAAAATAACAGAGAAATTTCTGCACTGAAATCTATGCAGTGAAACTAAATCAGAGAGAAACTATTAAGCAGCCAGATTTTTAAAAGACATCACTTTCCGAGGAGCTGTCTCCTTATCAACAGTAATGAGAGCCTGAAGACAGTCAAGTGATATCTTCCATAAGCTGAAAGATGCACATAATGTGGGGTATAACATTTTCGAATGCGGCTGCACAGTCACATAAGTCAGAAGAGGAACGAAGGGAGGGAAATTGCTCACAGGTCCCCATGCTGCCCTGGAGGAGGAGGATCAAGACGCACATTCGCTTCTGACTGTATGAAGTACGGTTATTGCCATTCCTAGGGTAACCGCTAAAATAATCTGTTTAGCTGGAATCCCAGAGGTAAAGAAAGAAAAAGAAATGAAGAGTGAAAAATAATGAAGATAAATGTCCCAGAGTAAAAGCAAAGTGATGAAAGACCCTGTACCGAAAGGGCCTGTAGGGTGCTAAAGACAAGAAATTAAGAAAAATGTTCATCTAGATTACGCCATAGTCAAAATGAAGACCAAAGAAAAATTCTAATAGCTTCCAGAGAGAAGCAGAAGATTGCAGTCAAGGATAACAAGTCAGACTGACATCAGATTTTTCAACGACCAACACTGGATTAATATTTTCTAAGTTATGAAATTAAAAAGTAGAATTTTCTATCTGGTCCAACTATCATTCACATATGTGGCCATATCCTTAGGCATGCAGCCTCAGAAGTTTTGCCTCACAAAAACCCACAATGAAAACAGTATTGGGACAGTGGTTCACGCCTGTAATCCCAGCACTTTAGGAGGCCAGGAGTTTGAGACTACCCTGGCCAACATGGTGAAACCCCATCTCTATTAAAAAATACAAAAATTAGCCGGGTGTGGTGGTGGCGCCTGTAGTCCCAGTTACTCAGGAGGCTGAAGCATGAGAATCACTTGAACCCGGCAGGTGGAAGTTACAATGAGCCAAGATCATGCCACTGCACTCCAGCGTTGGAGAGAAAAAAAAATGAAAACTGTATTGGACATAGTACTTTAAAGGGGGGAATGGGGGAGCAAGGACTTTACAATAGATGAATAAAGTAAAAGAATGTTTTTGTTGTTGTTTGTTTTGAGATGGACTCTCACTCTGTTGCCCAGGCCAGAGTGCAGTGGCATGATCACAGCTCACTGCAAACTCCACCTCCCAGGTTCAAGCGATTCTCCTGCCTCAGCCTCCTGAGTAGCTGGGACTATAGGCACTGCCACCACGCCTGGCTAATTTTTGTATTTTAGGTAGAGGCGGGTTTTCACCATGTTGGCCAGGCTGGTCTTGAACTCCTGACCTCAAGTGATCGGCACACCTCGTCCTCTCAAAGTGTTAGAATTACAAGTGTGAGCCACCACACCCGGCCTAAAAGTTATTTTTTAAACAATTACTAGGATCAAAGAAAAACAGAAAATATGCCCATAATAATGCAGATTTAAAAGTTTAGATAATGTTAGCATGAGGGAATTTGGGGAGAAGGGGAAGGACACCTCAGGGATGTGAAGAAATGCTAAGTTCTTATTAGAAGGAAGAAGCATTTATAAGATTGTCAAAATAGAGAAAGTTAAAAAGTAGCACAAAGAAAAACAGTGAATTAGCATGATAGCAATAGGCCCAAGTGTCAATGATTATAATAAATATAAATAGATGAATCTTATCAGTTAAAAAGCAAACTACTGACAAACTGGATTTTTTTTTAAGAGACAGAGTCTCGCTGTTATCCAGGCTGGTATCCAGTGGCACAATCACAGTTCACTGCAGCCTCAAAACACCCATATTCAAGTGATTCTCCAACCTCACACTCCTGAATAGCTAGGACTACAGGCATGCACCACCATGCCTGGCTAATGTTGAAAAATTTTTTGTAGGGACAGGGTCTCACTATGTTGCCCTGTCCAATCTCAAACTCCTGGCCTCAAGTGATCCTCCAGCCTCAGTCTCTCAAAGTGCTGGGATTACAGACACAAGCCACTAGGCCCAGCCTAACTGGATTTGTTAAAATCCAGATACCTGAGCCTTCTAATAGATTCCCAAAATATAAAGGTATACAAAAGTCAAAAGTAAAAAGACATATATTATGAAAATACCAACAAGAAAAAGCTATAATAGCTATATTAACATCAAGTAAGATAGACTCTAGGACAAAAGCATTATTAAGGAAGGGAAAGTTGCTGTATAATAAAAGGTTGGGTTCAACAAAAAATATAATAGTTTTAAACATGCATATAATTAAAATGCCTCAAAAATATACAAAGCACATATTGATACTTAAGGAAGAAATGGATAAATCCATCACCACAGTAGGAGACTGGGAGGTTTCTATATACCTTGCTCACTTGCAGATATGTCAAATGGAAAAAATAAAAGACAATCCAGTTAAGTATATGGAGACTGAAACAATATAGGCTATACAGACTCACGGATGCCACTCTGAGAACATACTCTTTCTCAAGTATACATGGATTTTATGCAAAAATTGATCATGTACTAAACCCTAATGAAAGCCTCACAGATGTACAGATCTGTGATGGTGGGTGGATTACCTGAGGTCAGGAGTTCTAGACTACCCTGGCCAACATGGTGAAACCCCGTTTCTACTAAAAATACAAAAATTAGCTTGTAGTAGTGGCAAGTGCCTATAATCCTACTCTGGAGGCTGAGGTGGGAGGATCACTTGAACCTGGGAGGCAGAGGTTGCAGTGAGCTGAGATCGCGCCAGTGTACTCCAGGCTAGGTGACAGAGTGAGACTCCATCTCAGGAAAAAAAAAAAATTAAACTGGCTGGATCCAACAAAAGCAATGCTTTGAAGGAAATATGTTGCCTTAAATCATTTAAATAATGTTGAGGCTTTCTCCTTTCTGAGTTTCAATTCTAATATTAGAAAGTTCAACATAGAAATTCAGAGACCTCATCTCTACCAAAAAAAAAAGATTTCTTTTTCTCAATTAGCCAGGCATGATGGTGCATTGCCTGTAGTCCTGGCTACTCAGGAGGACTGAGATGGGAGGATCACTTCAGCCCAGGAGGTCAAGGCTGCAACAAGTTGTCAACACACCACTGCACTCTAGCCTGTCTTGCTCCAGACAGAGCAAGACCCTGTCCCCCAAAATAATAATTTTGGCCAGGTGTGGTGGTTCATGCCTATAATCTTCAGTATTATTCAATTTTCACACTGCTATAAAGATACTACCAGAGATTGGGTAATTTATAAAGGAAAGAGGTTTCATTAACTCACAGTTCCGCATGATTGGAGAAGCCTCAGGAAACTCAATCATGGTGTAAGGCAAAGGAGAAGCAAGTAACTTCTTCACAAGGCAGCAGGAGAGAGCAAGGGAAACAGCCACTTACAAAACCATCAGATCTCGTGAGAACTCACTCACTGTCACAAGAACAGTGACCACCCCCATGGTCCAATCACCTCCCACCCCCATGGTCCAATCACCTCCCACCAGGTCCCTCCCCTGACATGTGGGGATTACAATTCAGATTATAATTTGAGATGAGATTTGGATGGGGACATAGCCAACCCATATCATCTTACCATTCTGCAAGGCCGAGTTGGGAAGATTGCTTGAGGTTCAAGAATTCGAGACGAGCCTGGGTAATGTGGCAAGACCCCATTTTTATATCAATAATAATAATAATAATAAAAGCAGAAATCAATAAAGTAAAAAGGTAAAGCCAGAAGTGGATTCTTTGAGGCACAAAAAAAGCTATCAAATTAGGAAACTACTGGCAAGACTGATCAAGATAGAAATAAGTATTATTAATGAAAAAGGTTTAATGTGACATATGAAGTATAAAGACATGATTAAAACTTAGACCAGAGGAACAAATTCTTAGAAAACTATAACAACAACTAACTCTAGCTGGGCACAGTGGCTCATACCTATAATTCCAGCACTTTGGAGAGGCAAGGCAGTTGGATCACTTTTAAGCCCATGAGTTCAAGACCAACCTGGGCAACAGCAAGATCCTGTCTCTACAAAAAAAAAAAAAACAAAAAACAAAAAACTGACTCCAGAAGAAATAAAAAATATGACTACTTCTATAATAAAGTAACTGAGGCAATAGTTTAGAAATTACCATAAGGAAAACATAAGGCCCAGTTAATTTTACAGGTGAATTCTCCCAATTTTTCCAGAAACATTATTCCAATTTTATATAAAATGTTCCAGATCATAGAAAAAGGAAATAATTACCTGTCCTATACTGTGAAGCCAAGATAACCCTCATACCAAATTGGGCTAAACTAGCAGTAGGAAAATAAAAGTTCTACCCTATTTCACTTATATTAATAAATATATAAGCAAAAATCCAAAACAATATATCAGAAAATCCAATCCAACTGTATATAAAAAAGATAGCATTCTATATTCAGATTGAATTTATCCTGGGTATACAGAATGATTTCATATTAGAAAATTCATAGAGTAATCATATTCACAGATTTCAATAGATTCAGAAAAAGCATTTTAGGTGCCTAGATATAAGATTAATATACAAAAGCCAACTGCATTTCTATATACTAACAGCAAACAACTAGAAAAATGTAATTTAAGACAAGACACCAAGGCCGGGCATAATGGCTCACACCTGAGGCGGGCGGATCACCTGAGGTCGGGAGTTTGAGACCAGCCTGACCAACATGGAGAAACCCTATCTCTACTGAAATATAAAATTAGCCAGGCATGGTGGCACATGCCTGTAATCCTAGCTACTCGGGAGGCTGAGGCAGGAGAATCGCTTGAACCTGGGAGGCGGAGGTTGCAGTGAGCCGAGATCATGCCATTGCACTCCAGCATGGGCAACAACAGCAAAACTCCATCTCAAAAAAAAAAAAAAAAAAGATACCAATTAACAGCATATAATATCAAGGACCTCTATAGAGAACATTATAAAGATTTAATAAGAGATACCAAAGAAGAGCTAAATAAATGGCGAAAGATACAAAGTATTGTAAAGATGTCATGATCTAAAAAGTCAGTAAATTAAACAAAACCCCAATAGGGACCTTCATGGAACTTGATATTAGAATTTTAAAATCTATATTGAGGTATAAAGGGCCAAGACATTTCTGAAGACCAGAGAGGACTTGCCCTACTAGATACTAGGATTTTTATTTTGAAACTATAGTTAACGGAATAGTGAGCCCAGAAACAGACCCAGGGATATATGTATCTCTGATATATGACAAAGGTGGCATATCAGATCTTGTGGGAAAGATGGAATGGCTCACCAAATGTATCTGGGTAAAAATTATTGTCCCTATGGAAAAAGATGAACTTAATTGTTCCATCACATTATAAAGAAAATCAACTCCAAATAATGGCCTTACAATAATATTAAGTTTGACTTACTGTAAACAATGACTTAATAAGTTTAAAAGCATAAATATCTTTTAGACCTTAAAGAAATATTAAGGCACAAATGTTAATATATTTGACTATATTAAAATACTTTTGTTCATTGAGAACTTTTACTCACTAAAAGGCAATTTAACAAAACTGAAAAGACGATGCATAAACAAACTTGGAGAAAGTAATCATAATACATACCTATGCTTGACAGAGGATTATTATAAAGAATACGGGGAGTATTTTATCACAGTTAAAAATAATAATTTTAAAAAGATCACATAAAGAACTTTCTTTTTTTTGAGATGGTGTCTCACTCTGTCACCCAGGCTGGAGTGCAGTGGTGAAATCTCGGCTCACTGCAACCTCCACCTCTGTGTTCAAGTGATTCTCCTGTCTCAGCCTCCTGAGGATCTGGGATTACAAGTGCATGCCACCATGCCTGACTAATTTTTGTATTTTTAGTAGAGACAGCGTTTTGCCATGTTGGCCAGGGTGGTCTCAAACTCCTAACCTCAGGTGATCTTCCTGCCTCTGCCTCCCAAAGTGCTGGGTGGCATGAGCTACCATGCCCAGTCCACATAAAGAAGTTCTAATCAACAAATAATATAAAAGTAATGGGAAAATGTGCAAGAGTCATGAATGAGAATTTTGCAGGAAAAAAAAAAATATGGCCAGTTCATCACATAAAAACCATGTATGTTTTTATGAAGAAGCCACAGATCTACAGAATCTCTGATACATTGCTGCTGGCAGTGTAAACTGGTGCAACACTCTGGAAAACAGTTTGGCTTTAGCTCCTAAAGATGAACAATCCGCTGGACATGGTGGCTCACAGCTATAATCCTAGCACTTTGCGAGGCCAAGGTGGAGGGAACACTTGAGGTCAAGCATTCGACCCCAGCCTGGCCAACATGGTAAAACCATGTCTCTACTAAAAATACAAAACTTAGCCAGGCGTGGTGGCACGCACCTGTAATCCTAGCTACTCAGGAGATTGAAGCAGGAAAATTGCTTGAACTCAGGAGGCGGACGTTGCAGTGAGCCGACATGGTGCCACTGCACTCCAGCCTGAGTGACAAGAGTGAAACTCTGTCTCCAGAAAGAAAGATGAACAATCACATAGTCATAACTCAGTAATTCTACTTCTAAAAATATACTCAAGAGAAATTCTTGCAAATGTACAACAGGACTTATGCATGAGACTACTCCAATAACAAAAACTTGGAAACAACACAAATTTATTGAATGAATAACTGTGGTACATTCACATGAAGGAATATATACAGCAGCTAAAACTAAATGAACCTCAGTAACATGAAGCAATATAGGTAAATCAGCAATATAATAAGTAAAAAAAAAAAAGCAGATGGTCCCATGGCAGTGCTGGTAGCCATGGTTCCCGTAGCCAGAAGGAGTCACCCACAGAGCCCCCCTACACAGCATACATAAGAAATCTACCTTTTAATGTTTCAGGAAGACATAGATGCTATCTTTAAGGATCTCAGCATAAGGAGTATAGAGCTAGTCAGAGACAAAGACACAGACAAATTTAAAGGATTCTACTATATAGAATTTGATGAAGTGGATTCCCTTAAGGAAGTTTTGACATACGATGGTGCACTGTTGGGTGATCAGTCACTTCATGTGGACACTGCAGGAGGCAGAACACAAGATAAAGGTGGCTTTGGATTCAGAAAAGGTGGACCAGATGACGAGGCTTCAGGGATGACTTCTTAGGAGGCAGGGGAAGTAGTCACCCAGCTGACTGGTGAACAGGCCCCACAATGGGCAGCCGCTTCAGAGATGGCCCTCCACAGATCCAACATGGATTTCAGAGAACCAACAGAAGAGGGAAGAACACAGAGACCACGACTCCAGCTTAAACCTCAAACCACTGCAACACTCCTCAATCAAGGAGCCAATCCCAACTCTGCTATCTTCGAGGGTGCCAAACCCAGAGAGGAAGTCATTTACAAGGAGCAAGAATGAGCCTGCGGTTGGGAGGGAATGGGCTGTGGGGTGTTGGAGCAGGACCATAGCCTGGTGACCACCTCCCCCTCCATGCGTTCCTGCAGCTTCCACTCCCGAGCCTGCCACTGACCTCCCCACACAGCTTGCTGAGTGTATACCAGCTGTTAACAAGCTGTTTTTAGTACATTCTGGGCTTTGCTGTATCTATCTAGTGCCTGTTTGTGCATTATGTGTGTGTGTTATTTTTTGTTGTTTTGTTTGAGAGGGAGCTTCACTCTGTTGCCCAGGCTGGAGTGCAATGGTGTAATCTCAGCTCACTACAACCTCCGCCTCCCAGGTTCAAGTGATTTTCCTGCCTCAGCTTCCAGAGTAGCTGTGAGTACAGGCACGTGCCACCACACCCAGCTATTTTTTTTTTTTTTGTATTTTTAGTAGAGACGGGGTTTCCCTGTGTTATCCAGGATGGTCTCGATCTCCTGACCTCGTGATCTGCCCTCCTCAGCCTCCCAAAGTGCTGGGAGGGGAACCCAGCTGGTTCACCGGATGTGATCAAGGTTGCCCTCTCTGGTCAGCTGCAGCGAATGGCCAGCTGGTTTCTTCTCCGCTGGGCCAAGGCACTTTGGGAGTTGGGGGGTAGTGCTGGTGCTGCGCTGGGCTGAATACAGCACTGACACGGCATTTGCCCAAATTCCTGTGGCTTGTGTGTTTTTTTCTCTGTTCCTAGTATAGGCAACATAATGAGATACTGTGCTTCCCAACTCCCCTTCAATTCATAGCCAAAATGGGTCTAGAATCTGGTACTTTACTCATTTCCTTTGATAAATTAAATTGTACTATGCAGAGCTGTCAGGAACCTTCAGATAACCATATAGGACTGCAGCTGTCTAGGTCTGTGGCCGCATCTTGGGGACGCACTTGATTGTTTCCGCATGCAGGGTTCAGCACTTACCTGGGAGGGGCGAGGCTTCTGAGCTTGAATGCCTGCCTGTGAACAAATGAAAAATCCTTCTGTACCCAAATCCCAGTCTATCCTATGGGGGGAGCAGCTGGGCCGGCCAGCAGCAAGCGCCTAGGAAGGAGACCCTTGCCGGGTGATGGCAGGGCCCAAGGTGGCCTGGGCGTCCAGTGTAGTGTGCTTAGTAATTGGTCACTAGCCGTCATCCCTGGCTTCTCCTACTTTGTCTTTCTTACAAGCCCTCAGCAATCCACAGAACTCTCTCTCCTTCCTCCCCGTGTCAGCTTCTCTACTTCTGAGATAAGAACCATTTGTGTAACACCAATACTTAAGAAAGACATGTATTATGTGGTGTCATCAAACCTGATGCCTTCAGATGACTACTTACATCTTCAATGTGGATAAGAGAAAGAAACAAAACAAATGCATCCAAACTCCTGGGCAACCCAGTTGATTTTTTTTTAAATGTAAGAATGGAATTCCAAATACAACACATTCAGCTACATGACAGAAAGTAAATCTATGAATATGGTATTTTGTGAATGCTCTTTTAAACAAAATAAAACCTTACATAATTAAAATATATATATTTTAGGAAAGATGGACTAACTTACAACCCAAGTAGAGAAAGTACACACAAGGCCTTGGACAGCTATACAACCCTGCACTCAACAACCATGGCAAATGCGTTCTCTTCATTCACTTGGAGCATGTGGAAAAACTGCCCATACACTGGGCCATAAAGCAAATTTCAAAGGACTAAAATTATGCCAACTATGTTGTCTGACTCCAAGGCAATTATGACAGAAAAAAATGACTAGAAAAATCCCCATCTGGGATGGGCGCAGTGGCTCATGCCTGTAATCCCAACACTTTGGGAGGCCAAGACAGGCGGACCAGTTGAGGTCAGGAGTTCAAGACCAGCCTGGCCAACATGAGAAAACCCTGTCTCTACTAAAAATACAATAAAATTAGCTGGGCATGGTGGCATACCCTGAAATCCCAGCTACTCAGAAGGCTAAGGCAACAGAGTTGCTTAAACCCAGGAGGCAGAGGCTGCAGTGAGCGGAGATCATGCCACTGCACTCCAGCCTGGGCCACAGAGCATGACCCTGTCTTTTTTTTTAAGATGTTGTCTCATACTGTCACTCAGGCTGCAGTGCAATGGTGTGATCTTGGCTCACCGCAACTTCTGCCTCCGAGGTTCAAGTGATTCTCCTGCCTCAGCCTGAGGCCAGTAGCTGGGATTATAGGCACCCACTACCACGCCCAGCTAATTTTTGTATTTTCAGTAAAGACAGGGTTTCACCATGTTGGCCAGGCTGATCTCGAACTGACCTCACGTGATCCACCCACCTTGGCCTCCCAAAGTGGGATTACAGGAGTGAGCCACTGTCCCCTGCCAAGACCTTGTCTAATAAATAAAATAAAACAGACTAGGCACAGTTGCTCATGCCTGTAATCCCAGCACTTTGGGAGGCCAAGGCGGGTGGATCACCCACCTGAGATCAGGAGTTTGAGACCAGCCTGGCCAACATGACAAAACCCCATCTCTACTAAAAATACAATAAAATTAGCTGAGATATTGCCTTGCACTATTGCCTGGACTGGAGTACAATGGTTCAATCTAGGCTCACGGCAACCTCTGCCTCCTGGATTCAATTCTCCTGCCTCAGCCTGAGGCCAGTAGCTAGATGCTGCCCAGACTAGTCTCAAACTCCTAACGTCAAGTGATCCACCAGCTTCAGTCTCCCAAAGTGCTGGGATTACAGGCATGAGCCACCGTGCCCTGCTGAGACCCTGTCTTAAAAAACAAAAAAAAGACCAAGTGAGGTGGCTCACGCCTATAATCCCAGCATTTTGGGAGGCTAAGGCAGGTGGATCACCTGAGGCCACAAGTTTGAGACCAGCCTGGCCAACATGGAGAAACCCCATCTCTACCAAAAATACAAAAATTAGCTGGGTGTGGTGGCATGCGCCTGTAATCCCAGCTACTTGGGAAGCTGAGGCAAGAGAATCGCTTGAACCTAGGAGGCAGAGGTTATGGTGAGCCGAGATCACACCATTGCACTCCAGCCCGGGCAACAAGCATCTCAAAAAACAAAGCACATAATAAAAAAGAAGAAAGGCAATTCCTAAGCTAGGCAATTCCCAGAGAAGTCTCACGTGGCAAAACAGCGACAGGTTGGACGCCTGAGCATGGGAGGTGCAAGGAGCGGAAGGCAGCTGTCTACAGCCACTGGGTTCCACTGGGTGGGCTCACTGGGGTGGGCCCAGGGCCAAAGGGAGCCCTGGATATGGGGCGCTAGAGGGTGAGGCAGCCTGGGAGGGGAGACCCTACCAGGCAGGGAAGGGTGACCAGGCATGTACAGTCCAGCTCACCCCACCGCCACCACCACAGGGAGAACGCGGAGAACATGTACTACTTCTCAGAGCTAGCCCTGACCCTCAACGAGCATGAGGAGGGTGTAGCACCCACCGACAGCCGCCTGCGGCCCGACCAGCGGCTGATGGAAAAGGGCCGCTGGGACGAAGCCAACACAGAAAAGCAGAGGCTGGAGGAGAAGCAGCGCCTCTCCCGGCGCCGGCGGCTGGAGGCCTGCGTGCCCGGGAGCAGCTGCAGCTCGGAGGAAGGTGAGGCCGGGCGGGGAGGGAGCCCTGGAGAGGAGGAAAGGGGTGCCTGGGTGGGGGTGTCCTGCAGGGATGGATTCCTGGGGAGCAGGCTGCCAGCCCACCCACTGGCCTACTATGCCTGACCAGCAGAGAAGGAGGCGGACACCTACACGCCGCTGTGGTTTGAGAAGAGGCTGGACCCACTGACCGGGGAGATGGCCTGTGTGTACAAGGGCGGCTACTGGGAGGCCAAGGAGAAGCAAGACTGGCACATGTGCCCCAACATCTTCTGAGCACCACCCCTGCAGCAAATACAGGCGCCTGCATAGCCCAGCCCACCTGTTCTTTAATGCACTCAATTTAGTACTGAATGGTCTTCCTCCCAGCACTCCCAGCCCTTCCTATTTCCTTTCCTATTTATTTTTTCCCCACACTTTCTTGGGACTCCCACCTTGGAAGTGAGGAAGGGCTGACCTGGGTTCTCTCCAGCCCCCAGGTGCACCTAGTCACCCGTGCCCCTTCCTTATGGACCTGGGCCCTACTGCAACCCCTGCCCCAGTTACCACAACTCAGGCCGGCTGGCCCGGGCCATGGGCTGCACAAATCACCAGCCCCCAACCCAGGGAGGAACTGGCCCCTCCTAGGGAGCCTCTTTGACTTTTTTAGAAAAACGATCTCCATTTCTTTCAGCCATGATGTTTAGTAAATATTTTTAGTACCGCACTTAGCAGACAGCTTTCCGAGTGTGCTTTCTTGCCACAAAGGTGTCCTGGCAAGAGCCCCTTATTTTTAAGATATCAGGAAGCCAGACCCCTTTGAGTTGGGAGAATTTTGTGGCTCAACATATCAAGTCCTTGATGGTATCTGAGCTGCCCACACCTCCACCCCACAGGGCCCCACAGAGCCCAAAACAGAGGGGGGCTGCCCCAGTCCAGCAGAGCATAGGGAGTTTCTGGAGCTCCCACCCACAGATGGAGGAGGGGGTACTGAGGGCATCCGCCATGTGGATTTGAGGGCAGCAGCCCCTGGCCTCACCCTACCCAGCCTGGGTGGCTCCCTAGCCCCAAGAGGCCAGGAAGGGCTGGAAGGCAGGGCCTGCAGGTGCTCCCCACCCCGAGACCCAGGCCCCAAATCAGCAATAATGAACAAACCCTCGGCTCAGCCTGGGCTGGTGACCCAGGCACCAGAGACCCTGCATCCTGCCTCAGTCCTAGGAGGCCCCTGAGGATGCCCCATCTCAGTGCCCCCTGAACTCTTTATTTGCCTAATTTATATATATATATATATGATATATAAATATATATAAAATAGCTATTTTGCTTAAATTTCTACAGTATGTAAAAGTGAAAAATGATGAAGACGGGCGCGCCTGTCTGAGTTTGGCCCTCATGTCAGCTGTGTCCTTCCCGTTCCTTGTGCCCCCTTCCAGTGGCTTCTGCCAGCCATGGGGGGCTGGACCTCCATGGTACTGACCCAGCCCCTCAGAACCCTACACTCCAGTCCTTTCCATTTCAGTTTAGTCCTAAAAGTTCATCACAGGGTTTTTCTTTCTACTCCAGGACTGGTTTTGTTTTTATATTTAAAAAAAAAAAAAAAAGTGAAAACACCCATGGTGAAATGCCTTATGATGCCCACTGGAGAGGTGGGGCGGGGTGGGGCAGGGCCCCACTGGGGATCTCGCAGAGCTGTGGAATGTACCTCTCCCCAGTGCTATTTGAGCAAGCACCTTTTGACCAGTAATAAAAACCTTGGCTTTGGAGTTTTCCACTGCCCTGTCCCTCAGTCTATCTGTGTCTGGGTGGAGGGGGCTGACATAGAATGGCAGGGCCTACAAGGTGGCATGGGGTGAAGCTGCAGAGAGGTTCAGGGGAGGAGAGGAGGTGGGAGACCCAGGAAGGCTGCCCAAAGGGCTGGGGAGAGGGTCACAGCTCTGCCAAAGGCTGTCCTGATGCTGTGGCCACAGGGCCGGCCTGGACCCAGCTCTGCCCTATGGAAGGGCAGTGTTTTAGCCAGGTGGAGACCACCAGCATCCCCCTCCCATGTCTCAGTTCCTGGACTGTCTAGCGGAAGTCCACCAGGGGGAAGGCCAGCCCTGGTGAGTTCTATGTCACTTGACAGCAGCAGCCTGGGCTGCACTTCCAGGCGAAGGATGGGTGGAGCAGGGCACCCCGGGGGCATCAGGGCCAGTACTCTCACCATCTGCCTCCACACCGCAGTGCTGTGGGATCCAGGGCTGGCCCTGCATAGCTCCTTCCCTGGCCACGTTTCCCCATATGTAGGGAGGTGGCCTCTGGGGGGATCCCGGCTGAGTTGCTGGAGGGGCAGGTCTCACTGGAATAGAGGTGGGGGGGACCCTCAGGATGCACCTGACCCAGAAGGCAAGGGAGGGGACAAGGCCAGTCAGTCTACTGAGGCAAAGACAGGGCTCTGAAGAGCTTGAACAGGAACTGACATCAGGGCAATGTTCTAGAAAGACCACTCTGACCAACAGGACACAAGATCGACCAACACCCAGTTGTCTCATACACCAGCCATCACTGAGTAGGAAATGTGATAGAAAAAAAGATTTACAACATACGACATCTGACAAAAAGACACAAAACCTGTAAAAGAGCTGTATGGATATGACAGAGAGGACCTGAGTTAAGAGGAAAATACCGTCTTCACAGATAGGTTCACATTCAGTTATGTCAGTCCCAAACCTACAAAGTCAACATGATCCCTATCAAAATCCTAACAATATAGTTCAAAAGCTTGACAAGTTGATTGTGAAATTTATATGGGAGAGTAATTGTTTAAAAAAAAAAAAAAAAAAGCCAGGCGCCATGGCTCAAGCCTGTAATCTGAGCACTTTGGGAGGCCAAGGCGGGTGATCACAAGGTCAGGAGTTCGAGACCAACCTGGACAAAGTGGTGAAATCCCATCTCTACTAAAAATACAAACAAAATTAGCCAGGTGTGGTGGCAGAAGCCTGTAATCTCAGCTACTCGAGAGGCTGAGGCAGAGAATTGCTTGAACCTGGGAGGCAGAAGTTGCAGTGAGCCGAGACTGCACCACTACACTCCAGCCAGCACTTTGGAAGGCCAAGGCAGGCAGATCACTTGAGACCAGGAATTCGAGACCAGCCTGGCCAACATGGCAAAACTCTGTCTCTACTAAAAATCTAAAATTAGCCAGGTGTGGTGGCACACACCTGTAATCCCAGCTACTCAGCAGGCTGAGGCAGAGAATCGCTTGAACCTGGGAGGCAGAGGCTGCAGTGAGCCGAGATCATACCACTGCACTCCAGCAAGAACTCAGGGGATGATGAGGGGACCGTGTGGGCTTGACCTGCAGATGCTCAAACAAGCCAGAAGCCTACTGGGTTTTCTCCACTGCACTCTGATCACCATCTGGCTGCCATTAGTTAGTGTATTTGTTGATGGTCTGCCCTCCCTACCCCAGTGGACTGTGAGCTCCACGAGAAGAGGAGTCTGGTCTTATATATTGTAGCATCCCACTGCCTGGCACACAGTAAGTGCTCAATGAATAGCTGTTGAAAGAATCAACACCAGGCCAGGAAGACCAGCTAAAGCAAATGCTCAGTGGGACAACACCTGAGCAGTGGGGGCCCATGGCTACAGCACCAAGCTGTGAGGAGACTCGGAGATGGAACTGAGGAATAGCTGAGCCCAGGGACCCAGGAAACTCCTGCTTCCCCCAAATTCTAGTGTCCAAATTGCTGCTCCGACAGACTGTGGGGTAGGAGTCAGATTCTGTAAGAGGGGAAGAGAAGGAACACAGAGAATAGGGCCAGAGACAAACCTAATGCTATTTAACTTACTGTTTTTATGAAGCTAGCCAGCATGCAAAACTACAGTAGCAAAATCTGATAAAGATAGTGAGAAAATAAAAGGAATATATAGTTCGGTTTCATGGAAGAAAATAATTTTCGTAAATCCAAACAAGACAATAGCAAATAGAATCTAGCTACATAGAAAAGACTGAACCCCAAGTTGGTAAGCCCAAGCCCAGATTACTGCAGAAATGCAAGAATGGCTCAATGTTGTGAAGCTTTCTGTGGTAAATCATTCATTACATCAGCCAGTGCAAGGACTTCTTCTCCTAGCAATATGGTAGACTAGGTTCCTGGAAAATACTCCTTTGTGAAAAACTAGACAGACTGGATAAAATTTTTTAAACGTTAAATGCATCCATCAACTGGAAACAATAGGAGAAATACTCAGGCTAAAAAGTAAGTGGGCATGAAAACCTGGAGAGGTAAGAAAAGGTCTGAAATATTTTACATTGCAATTACAAAGCCCAATGAGCTTAACTGTAAGTTTTCACTGCCTCAAAAGAGCCTCCAAAGGTAGGGGCATGTAATAGGAGATTTGGGGCTCCCAAGGGCCATACCTTCAATTTAATGATGAATCCAAAATAAAATACAAGAAAAATTACTTGTCTTAAAGGTTGGTCCTGAGCAGAGAAAAACAAAATCCCCCTAAGAATTTGTAATCAGGAGTGAAACCCTCAGTTAGTTTTGCAGCCCAAATACACAATACCTGAATGGTCCAATGAAACCTCTGACAGAGAACATAACATGGTCACAAGGTGGCAATGTTCCCAATCACCTGAGAGAGGCAAACAAGTCCTCTCTGGAAGATATCCCCTTCATTCTAGGCCTTAGGGAACCTCAGATATGAAATTATAGGGAAAATGAGCAGCTGACAGTATAAAATCTCCATACACACAAGGAAACAAGCCCCCATAAGCGAGGGCAACCAGAAAGAACAGATAACAGAATCAGACATAAAACTCTTCCACACAGTGAAATTATCAGATACAGAGAAAAAACAAGCATGTTTAATATATTTCTAGAAACAGAAGGGCAGCCTGAAAGTAAGTAAAGAGTAAATTTTCAAAAATACTAAAAACATTTCAAGAAAATGTTTTAATATCACTAAAAATAATTCAGTGAATAGTTTTACAACAGATTACACAGCTGAAGAGAATATTAGTGAAGCAGAAATGAGATCTGAAGACATTTGGAAAATAACACAGAGAGATACAAAGAGGTGAAAAATATCAAAGGGAAGTTAAAACATGGAAGATAAAAAATCCCACATATGTCTGATTTGTTTCAGAAGGAGGAAATACTTTTTATGGAACAGAAGCAATCTTTGAAGAGTTATGGCTAAAAGTTTTTCAAGAAATCATGAAAAATACCAATAATCAAAGTTAAGCTCAACAAATCCCAATTATGGTAAATAAAAAGAAATCCACAGCTAAATGCAATACAGTAAAACTGCAAGATTACTAAGACAACAAAATCTTAAAAGCAGATTTTTAAAATTACCTTCAAAGAGCATCAATTAGGCTGGCTGCAGTGGCTCTTATCTGTCATACTAGCACTTTGGGAGGCTGAGGCAGAAGGATCGCTTGAGACCAGCAGTTGGAGGCCATCATGGGAAAATAGAAGAGACCCCATCTCTACAAAATAAATAAAAGTAAATTAGGCATAGTGGCATGTGTCTGTAGTCCCAGCTACCCAAGAGACTGAGCTGGAGGACTGCTTGAGCCCAAGAATTTGAGGCTGCAATGAGCTATGACCACACCACTGCACTCTAGCCTGAGCAACAGATCCTGAAAATTCATCTCCAAAGGAAGGCCAATTAGACTGAAAACAGATTAGACTGAGAGTTGGCCTCCAAAGTAGTCAGAAGACAATGAAGTGTTATCTCCAAAACAGAGAAGAAAATGTTAGTATTCTCCTCAGTCAAAATATCTTTTCCACAGGCCACATGTGGTGGTTTATACCTATAATCCCAACAATTTGGGAGGCCAAGGTGGAACGATCACTTGAGGCCAGGAATTTGAGACCGGCTTGGACAATATAGCAAGACCTCATCTCTACAAAAATAATTAACCAGGAATGGTGGCATGTACCTGTAAGCTACTTGGGAGGCTGAGGAGGGAGGATAACCTGAGCCCAGAAGTTCGAGACTGTGGTGAGCTACATAATCTTGCCACTGCGCTCCAGCCTGGATGACAGAGTGAGATCCTTTCTCTGTGTGTGTATGTATATGTGTGTGTATAACTAAATTTTATTTAACATATTAAACAGTATATTCAAATTTTTAAAATACATATATATATAGTGTTATATGGAGTTAGACTATGATGAGTTAAGATTTAAGATTATGTAAAACTTATCAGGTAATCATTGAAGAAATAGCAATACTAAGTAATTTCCAAAGCAGTAGAAGAAATACATTGAATGCAGGGGGGAAAAGCTCAGTAAATCTAAAGAAGGCAGGGGAGGAGAGGAAAAAAGAACGCAGAATAAAAATTACAAGTCAGAGAATACAAATACATCAATAATACATCAAGAATTACATAAAATTTAAGTAATCTAAATGCTTTGAGGAAAAAACATGGACTAAAAATAAAATCCAGCTATATGCTATTTACAAGAATACACCTAAAACATAAATATATAAACTAAACAGACTTTAGGGCAAAAAATATTACTAGATGTCAACTACTAGAATTTTTTAAATCACTTTGTAGTGATAAAAGGTAAAATTCATAAATTTCTTAAACTCTTATGCACCTAATAACATCTTAAAATTTATAAAGTAAAATGGATACAATCACAATGAGAAAAATAAATCCACTATCATAATGGAAGATTGTAACTCATTTCTCCCAGTAATGAGAGCTCAGATTAAAAATTATGATAATTACTATTTAATTAACAAACGACATCATGGACACAAAAAGAGAATTACATGTGACTGCAGAACACGTATTTTTGAAATACACATGGAACTTTTATGAATATTAACCACATATTTGGTCTAGTTATAAAGCCTCAGCAAATTTGAAAGGACTGATACATAGACCACATTCTCAGACTTGAATAAAGAAACAGCTCAAAATCAATGACAAAAATAAAACTGGGAGAAAAAACAGATTAGAGCAGTAAGAAATATATTTGGAAATAACTCACAGGTCAATGAAGAAAACAACAGAAATCAGAAAATATGGTTAAACAAAAATATTGTATGTTAAAATGCACAGAATACAGGTAAAGCAATACTTTGAGGGAAATTTAGAGCACATAAGGCTCATGTAAAAGGTTAAAAAATTTTCAGTTAAACACCCAATTTGAGTAAGAAAATGAACATTAGGATAAACTCAAGAAAAGGACAAGAATAAAGATGAAATATTCATTAAATATGAAAATAATAAAAAGAACCAAGACTCTTTGAAAATCTAAAACTGTCAAACTTTTGGCAATATTAATCAGGAAGAGAGAGAAGGGAAGAAGGGAGAAGAGGAGTGGGGAGATGAATGAACCAAAAAAAACTATTTGGAATGAAAGGGGACATAGCCCAGGCGTGGTAGTTCACGCCTGTAATCCCAGCACTTTGAGAGGCCCAGGTGTGTGGATCACCTGAGGTCAGGAGTTTGAGACCAGCCTAGCCAACATGGTGAAACCCTGTCTCTACTAAAAATACAAAAACTAGCTGGGCATGGTGGTGGGTGTCTGTAATCCCAGCTACTTGGGAGGCTGAGGCAGGAAAATCGCTTGAACCTGGGAGACAGAGGTTGCAGTGAACCAAGATTGTGCCACTGCACTCCAGCCTGGGCGACAACGGCAAAACTCCATCTCAAAAAAAAGACAGGAGTCATAAATACAGACACTAGAGACATTTTAAAAGAAGGATATATTATTAGAACTTGCCCTGTGGAGACACCTAAAAAATAAGGAATATTATGAACAACATGAACAATAAATTTGAAAACAAATAAAATGGATTGGTTCCTACAAAAATATAACTTGGCTGGGCTCAGTGGCTCATGCCCGTAATCCCAACACTCTGGGAGGCCAAGTCGGGCAAATTGCTTGAGGCCAGGAGTTCAAGACCAGGCTGGGCAACATGATAAAACCCCATCTCTACAAAAAACATGCACACACAAAAAATAAGCTGGGCATAGCGGTGCATGTCTGTTGTCCCAGCCACTCAGGAGGCTGAGGTGGGAGAATGGCTTGAGCCCAGGAGGTGGAGGTTGCAGTGAGCCTGGGTCATGCCACTGTACTCTAGCCTGAGCAAAAGAGTGAGATCCTGACTCAAAAAAAATAAAAAACAACAAAGACTTATAACCATTTCTTTTTAAAAATCAGTTTAAAATAGTCCTCACTGGCCAGGTGCAGTAGCTTACGCCTGTAATCCCAGCACTTTGGGAGGCCAAGGCAGGCGTATCACGAGATCGAGAGATTGAGACTGCCCTGGCCAACATGGTGAAACGTCATCTCTACTAAAAACACAAAAATTAGCTGCTTGTGGTGGTGTGCGCCTGTAGTCCCATCTACTCAGGAGGCTGAGGCAGGAGAATCGCTTGAACCCAGGAGGTGCAGGTTGCAGTGAGCCTAGATCGCACCACTGCACTCCAGCCTGGTGACAGAGTGAGACTTCATTCTCAAAAATAGTCCTAATATATACACACAAAACTCTACAAAGATGACCAAGGAATAATTCCAATCTTACAGAAACTTTCCAAGAGTAGAGGGAAAGAGAGAATACTCCCAAACTCATTTGTTGAAGCTAACATAACCTGTTTATAAAAACCTGACAAACAGTATGAGAATGGACAATTACAAACTAATGTCACTTGTAATGGTACAATTCAAAATAAAATATTAATAAATAATATGGAAAAATGATTATTATTATTCAAAAAATGCAAGGTTAGTTTATGCTGAGAAAAACTAAACAATGTAATTCACCACATTAACAAATTAAAGAACACTACATAGTTATCCTAATATACAGAAACCACTTTGGATAAAATTCAACAAGCATCCATGATATTTAAAAGGAAAAATAAAAGGCCAGGCACGGTGGCTCATGCCTGTAATCCCAGCATTTTGGGAGGCTGAGGTGAGTGGATCACCTGAGATCAGAAGTTCGAGACCAGTGTGGCCAACATGGTGAAACCCCATCTCTACTAAAAATACAAAATTCAGCTGGGCGTGGTGGTGGCACCTATAATCCCAGCTACTAGAGAGTGAGGCAGGAGAATAGCTTGAACTTGGGAGGCAGAGGTTTCAGTGAGCCAAGATGGCACCACTGCACTCCAACCTGGGTGACAGAGCGAGACTCTGTCTCTAAAAAAATAAAAATAAAAAAATTAAAGAAAGGCTGGGCATGGTGGCTCACCCTGTAATCTCAGCACTTTGGGTGGCCAAGGCAGGCAGATCACCTGAGGTCAGGAGTTCAAGACAAGCCTGGCAAATATTGTGAAACCCTGTCTCTACTAAAAATAAAAAATTAGCCAGGTATGGTGATGCACACCCGTAATCTCAGCTATTTGGGAGGCTGGGGCAGGAGAATCTCTTGAACCTGGAAGGTGGAGGTTGCAGTGAGCCAAGATTGTGCCACTATACTCCAGCCTGTGCAAAAGGGTGAGACTCTGTCTCAGAAAATAAATAAAAGAAAAAAATGTTTAGCAATAGGAATGGAAGAAAATTTCCATAATCTGATATCTACACCTACACACACACACACACACACACACACACACACGTACTTTTCCTGTGAGATGGGAAACAAAAAGAGATGCCCACTTTCTCCCTTTATATTCAACATTGTACTCAGAGCCAATGCAATAAGGCAAGAAAAATATTTATATCAAGTATGAGAATTGGTAAAATTATCACTGTTCACTGATGATATGACCTAGAAAATCCAAAAGAATTCTGTAGATAGGATAATAGTCAATTGATATATAAAAATCAATTACATTTTTATACACTAGCAACAAACTGTCAGAGAATGTAACTTAAAACTGTCATCTACAAGAAATAGCATTACAAATCATCAGGTTCCAAAGATATATCTAACAAAAGACATACGAGACTTCTAAAGGGAAAATCATAATACTTTTTTTGAGAGACACTAAAGAAAGATCTAGATTAATTGAGAATTATACCATCTTCATGGTTAGGAAGACTTATAAGGGTATCAATTCTTCTCAGTTGAGGACAGATGCAATCAATTCCAATGGAACTCCTAAAGGTTTCCTCACAGAGCTTGATGATTCTAAAATTTACATGAAAATGCTAAGACCTAACAGTAGTCAAGACACTATTAAAGTAGAAAAGCAGTAGGACTGGCTCTACTAGATATCAAAACACTGTAAAACTATAAATAAATTAGTGTTGGCATAGAGAAAGAGACAATAGACAAATATAAAAGTTCAGAAACAGATTCATACATAAATGAACATTTGATATATAATAGAGGTAGCACTGTAGATCAATAGTGAACGAAAAGACTACTCAATAAAGGGGGGTGAGGTAACCA
This sequence comes from Aotus nancymaae, assembly GCF_030222135.1. Lineage (NCBI taxonomy): Eukaryota > Metazoa > Chordata > Mammalia > Primates > Aotidae > Aotus > Aotus nancymaae. The sequence goes on from NW_026988491.1 coordinate 5,762,050, forward strand.
GGTATACGTATGGAAAGAAGGACACAAGAGGAAGGGAGAAGGGAAGGAGGAAAACTGGAACTCTACCTCATACCACACATGAAAGTCAATTCCAGGTAGAGGCCAGGCAAGGTGGCTCACGCTTATAATCCCAGCATTTTGGGAGGCCAAGATGGGCAGATCACTTGAAGCCAGGAGTTTTGAGACCAGACTGGCCAATGTGGCAAAACCCTATCTCTACAAAAATACAAAAAATTAGCTGGGCATGGTGGCACATGCCTGTAATCCCACCTACTAGGGAGGCTGAGGCAGAAGAATCACCTGAATCCAGGAGGCAGAAGTTGCAGTGAGCTGAGATTACACCACTGCACTTCAGCCTAGGCAACAGAGTAAGACTGTCTCAAAAAATAATATATTTTTTTAAAGCTATACAGGTGGTCCTCAACTTACAATGAGGTTATGTCACAATAAACCCATCATAAGTCAAAAAATCATAAGTTAAAAATTCATTTAATACTCCTACTGAACATCATAGCTTAGCCTAGCCTGCCTTAAATGAGCTCAGAATACTTACATTAGCATAAAACTGAACAAAATCATCTAACACAAAACCTGTTTTTATAATAGTGTTGAATATCTCATGTTATTTATTGAATACTATACACTGTAGAGTATCAGATGTTTACCCTTGGACTGGGTGCGGCGGCTCACGCTTGTAATCCCAGCACTTTGGGAGGTCGAGGTGGGTGGATCACCTGAGGTGAGGAGTTCGAGACCAGCCTAACCAACATGATGAAACCCTATCTCTACTAAATACAAAAAATTAGCCGGGCATGGTGGCAGGTGCCTGTAATCCCAGTTGCTTGGGAGGCTAAGGCAGGAGAATCACTTGAACCTGGAGAGGTTGCAGTGAGCTGAGATCACACCATTGTAATCCAGCCTGGGCATCAAGAGCAAAACTCTGTCTCAAAAAAAAAAAAAAATGTTTACCCTTGTGGCCGACTGACAGCTGCAGCTTGCTGCCACTGCCCATCATCACGATATCTTACAGAATACTGCTAGCCTGGAGAAAGATGAAAATTCAAAATTCAAAGTGCAGCTTCTACTGAATGGGTATTGCTTTCATAACACCATAAAGTCAAAAAATTGTAAGTCAAACCATCATTAAGATAGGGACTATCTGTATATGAAAGACAAAACTATAAAGGTTTTAGAAGATAGTATATAATATTTTCATGACCTCAGGGTAAAGAAGTCTCTTTTTTTGTTTTATTTTTTGAGATGGAGTTTCGCACTTCTCCCCCAGGCTGGAGTACAGTGGCGCAATCTCTGCTCACTGCAACCTCCACCTCCCGGGTTCAAGCGATTCTCCTGCCTCAGCCTCCTCAGCAGCTGGGATTACAGGCGCCCACCACCATGCCCAGCTAATTTTTGTATTTTTAGTAGAGACGGGGTTTCACCATGTTTTCTAGGCTGGTCTTGAACTCCTGACCTCAGGTGATCCATCCGCCTCGGACTCCTAAAGTGCTGGGATTACAGGCATGAGCCACTGTGCCCGGCCAAGAAGTATTTCTTAAGTTATAATAAAACTATAAATAAAAGATTGATAAATTATTCTTCTACATTTTTAATTAATGTAGGACTCCTAGTCCTCAAAACACTCTGTACAAAGAATAAAAAAGGCGTGCCAAAGAATGGGAGAAGAAATCTGCAACACAGATAACTTATAAACAATTTGTCTCCAGAATATACAAAATTCAAATAAGAAACAGATAAAATAGAAAAGTAGGCCAAAATCTTGAGCAAACACTTCATTATAGAAACCTAAATGGTCAATAAATCCAGGCACAATGGCTCATGCCTGTAATGCCAGCACTTTGGGAGGCTGAGGCAGGCCTATCGCTTGTGTCCAGGAGTTCAAGACCAGCCAGGGCGACATAGCGAAACCCTGTCTCTACTAAAAATACAAAAATTAGCCACGCATTGTGGCACATGCCTGTAGTCCTAACTACTTGGGAGGGTGAGGCAGGAGGACTTCTTGAGCCCAGGAGGTGGAGATTACAGTGTGCAGAGATTGTGCTACTGCACTGCAGCCTGCGCAACAGAGCAATACCCCGTCTCAAAAATAAATAGAAATAAATAAAAAGTCAATAAACATTAAAAAAGGTGCTCAACCATATTTTAGAAATCAGAAAACTGTACATTAAACCACACTGAGATATCACTATACCCCCATCAGACTGGCAGAACATTTCAAGTGCAGCAATATCAAGCATGGGCAATAAAGTGGAGAAACGAAGCATTTATACAGTGCCAGTGGGCATGAAAATTAACACAACCAATTCTGGCATTACCTAGTAAAGGTGAAATAGGCATGAACTATGATTCTGCAATTCTACTCCAAGGATTATATCCTAGGGCAGGGGTCCCCAACCCTCGGGCCACAAACCAATATCAGTCTATGGCCTGTTAGGAATCAGACCACACAGCAGGTGAACTGCAGGCAAGCACACAAGCCTTTATCTGTATTTACAGCTGCTACTCATTGCTCACATTACTGCCTGAGCTCTGCCTCCTGTCAAATCAGTGGTAGCATTAGACTTTCACAGGAGCACAAACCCTATGTAAACTGCACATGCGAGGGATCTAGGTTGTATGTTCCTGATGAGAATCTAATGCCTGATGATCTGTCACTGTCTCCCATCACTCACAGATGAGACCATCTAGTTTCAGGAAAACAAGCTCAGGCTCCCACTGATTCTACATTATGGTGAGTTGTATAATTATTTCATTATATATTACAATGTAATTATAACAGAAATAAAGTCCACAATAAATGTAATGTGTTTGAATCATCCCAAAACCATCCCCCACCCTAGTCCATGGAAAAACTGTCTTCCACAAAACCAGTCCCCGGTACCAAAAAGGTTGGAGATAGCTGTCCCAGGGAGAAAGTCCTGCACACATGCAACAGCAGACATATACTAAACAATGCATGTTACAGTCTCAGAGGAATGCATTTAAAATTGTATTATGTTCAATTGCAGGCATCATTCATTCATTTTCATTACTGTCTAGTATTCGGTAGTGAGGTGGCAACCTAAATAACAAAGAGGCTCTCTAAAAGAAAAGACATATATACATACATTTGTAATGCTTTATTCCCAAATAAGCATCTATTCGTTTGAGAGCCTCTCTTTATTGTTATTTAGGTTAACATCCAGAATACTCTACAGTAGTGAAAATGAATAAATTACAGCTGCATTCAAAAACATGGATGAGTTTCTGAAACACAATGTTGAAAAGAAAAAGCAAGCTGCAAAACAGTAAATAAAATGTTATGTCCGTCTAAGTTCAAAAACAGGCAAAACAAAACACTTATTTAGGAATACACAGAACTCATAAAAAATAATGAAGAGTAAAGAAACAAGATTATAAAATGAAACACTAAGGGGAACACAATTCAGAATGATAGTGACCACTGAGCTCCTGCTCAGGGGATCCAGGAAGGACACATAGGGATTTATAAAATAACAAATCAGGTGATGGGTGTTCGAGGTATATTTTTTCTGCTTTACAATTGTTTTTTTTTTTAATAGATGCAGTTTCTTACTCTGTCACCCAGGCTAGAGTGCAGTGGCACGATCATAGCTCATTGCAGCCTCCACCTCCCAGGCTCAAGCGACTCTCCCACTTCAGCCCCAGCACAAACCAGCTAATTTTTGTATTTTATTTAGAGACGGGGTGTTGCTATGTTGCCCAGGTTGGTCTCTAACTCCTGGGCTCAAGCAATCCACCTACCTTGGTCTCCCAAAGTGCTAGGATTACAGGTGTGAGCCACCGCGCCTGGCCTACTTTACAAATATTTAATACGGTATTCTTTCATAGCTACTTAATGTCTAATTGCAAATAAAAACAGCAGCATAAAGGAGAAAACTCCATATGGTTTTTTATAGAAGGTGAAAAGGCATTTGACAAAATTCAGCCAGTTTCCAGGGTGCACAACCCACATTTCATTCTGTGTGACTGGTGCCCCCTGGCGCCTGACTCAGGCAGGACTGGTAGCTACAGGAGAGTCCCAGCAGCCGCAAGAGAAACTAAAGGAAACTCCAACATTTTAAAAGCCACTTGCCAAAGAAACTCACTGCTCAACTCTCACATGTAGATTTCCACCCACATCAGAAACAAGCCCCGGATCATTATTCAACATTGTTTCAGAGATTCTAACTAAATGAAACTGACAAAATAAATTGGTATACTGGTAAATTTGTATCTATAAAAAAACAGATTTATTAAAACTACTAGAATTCCTAAGATAGAAAGTGAATTATATTAAATCATTAGCTTTTCTCCATATTAATAATCAGGGAGCAATACAGATGGAAAAAAGTATTCCATCACAGTAGGCAAAAGCCATAAAACACTTAGGAATAAATTTAACCATAGAACTCATATAAAGAATTTATAATGTCTTATTGGAGGACCTAAAAGAAGTCTTGAGTAAATGGAAAACCATTTTTTATCCTCTGGGGGAGGATTAATATCATAAAAATGTCAGTGCTCCCAAAACTTACATTTAAATTTAATGCAATTATACTTGAAATCCCAATGGAACACTTCCTTTTAGGCAGGGATGGGAAAGAACTGGATAATGCGATTAAATATTTCATGTGAGAGAATAAATTCCAAGACTGGAAAAGTATTTTTTAACAACTGAGGGAGACTGATTTTAGATGCCGATGATACCCAAAATTAGTTTCAACCAGAACCTCACCCCTCGTATCAGACTCACTTGTGCAACTGACAACAGATGTCTCCATTGGCGTCTAAGGGGCATCTCAAACTCAACAGGTCCACACCTGTTAGTTCATTTAATAAGTGGGCCTGGAATAAGTTAATTTCCACGTGGGGGCGGGGGATGCTTGACTCTTGCCTTACAGCTTATACTAAAATATATTCCATAAGGACTACAGGTAGTCTAGTAAAAAACAAAAAATCAAACATTGCAACAAAATGTAAGCGAATGTAGGGGGAAGTAAAGAAGAGAGAAGGGGATTGATTTCCCTAGGCATGATAGGAATCCCCAAAACTTTAAAACGTTTATCTTCCAACAAACACCATAAACCAACCAAAGGACAAAAACATAGAAAACGGACCAATGTCGTGAAGTCCAAGAGGTTTCAGGAGCTCGGCCTCAGGTCAAAAGGCAGGCAAGCAGGCTGACCCTTCTGGGCAAAACGAAAAACACGCCGCTTCCTTTCCAAGTGTTCTACCTTGCAAAGATCAAAGAGCTGACCCTAAGGAAATCTGTTCAACAAATGTTTTTCCTAATGACCCCCCCAAACGCTAGAAAACAACCAGATGGAAAATATTTCATCTGCACTTTGACTTAATTAAAACGCAGCAGCCTAGAGGGAAAAAAAAAAAAACCCTCGCTCTTCTCCTTGGGGTGCGGGTGGGCCCTTGCTCTCCCGCTTCTACCTAAAAGATGCGAGGAAACCCTCAAAGGCTGCAGCCACCCGCACCAAGCCCTGAGCGCCACCGCCGCAAGCTCGCGAGGCTTCCAAAGCGCATGCGCAGGTCACGGTGCTCGTGCAGCGCGCCAGCAAAACCGCGCAGGCGCTGCGTCACTTCCTCCTCTAGCGTGTGGCGGGGTAGGGGATGCTCTTCACAGTTCACAACCGTTAGCTGGTTATGAAGCGTTCATAACGGGCGTTCATAACCACGCCCTATTAGACTGAACGTGGTCCACCCGCAAAGCGTCTAGAGAGATGGCCAAATGCTGGAGTCCTGGCTGCGTCTTCTGAGCCTGGTGAGAATTTACAACCCGCCCTCAGCCATGTGTTGTGCTGTGTTCGCTGATGATTAAGCATGAGAAACTCAGAAACTCTGAACCTTCTGGCAAAGGGCTTCTCCCCAGCTCTCCGCAGTGCCCCAAACCTAGCGGGACAGATCGGTTTACATGGTGCGGCACTGGGGAGGGGAGGGAGAACCCAGAGCTCTCAATAAGGGAAGAAGTGATGTGGGTGGGGACAATTAGGCCAGGCACGGTGGCTCACGTCTGTAATCCCAGCCCTTTGGGAGGCTGAGGCAGATGGATCTCTTGAGGCCAGGAGTTTGAGATCAACCGGGCCAACATAGCGAAACCCCGTCTCTACTAAAAATAAGAAAATTAGCCGGGCGTGGTGGCGCGCACCTGTAATTCTGGCTACGAGAGAGGCGGAGGCAGGAGAATCACTTGAACCCCGGAAGCGGAGGTTGCAATGAGGCGAGATGGCGCCACTGCACCCCAGCCTGGGGTGACAGAGCGAGACTGTCAAAAAAAAAATAAAAAATAAAATGAAGTAGGGGATCAGAGCTGGCCATGGCTTCACCAGAAACCTGCAGTTACTGTAGCAGGAAGGGGCCTTGGAGAATCCCTGGAAGTATCTCAACATAGTGGTGTGAGCCCCCTCCCCCTTACCTTCCAGGCCTTGGCAGGCAGCTGCTGACATGCCAGAGCCCTAGGAAGTGCTGAAGGTACCTAGGGTTCAGGCCCCCTGGAAGCCCAGCCCTCCCTCACCCTTCGGACACTGGAACTGGCCAAATGGTTAGGCCATGAGGATGGCTGCTGAGTAAGCACATTATCCCCACATCAGACAAGTAAGTAGCTGAAGGCCTACAGGTAGAGGTGGGGACCAGTGAATCTTGGAAGCAAAGATTGGGTGGTCAGGACAGCAGGGGGCTCTGGGCCCCCATGCCAGCTTCAACCAGAGCAGCTCCAGGACTACTGGCTTTCCATATAGGCTTCTGGAGACATTTTAGGTGGACAACAGGCCCTGAGGCTGAATAAGCTGGAAAGGCTCTGCCGTCATCTGACTCCTTTTTAGAGGAGGAACAGGGAGCCAAAATGGGCAGTGACTTGTCTGAGGCCTTGCCAGCTTGAAGAAGGAAATGTCTGCTGAACCCATCAGTGGCCCTGGTAAGGCCTGGTGCATTGCAAATTACTGGATGAAAATGGTGACTGGCCAGGTACAGTGACTCATGCCTGTAATCCCAGTACTGGGAGGCCAAGGCAGGTAAATAACTTGAGGTCAGGAGTTTGAGACCAGCCTGGTCAACATGGTGAAACGCTGTCTCTCCCAAAAAATACAAAAATTAGCCAAGCAGGGTGGCATGCACCTGTAGTCCCAGCATCTCGGGAGGCTGAGGCAGTAGAATTGCTTGAACCCAGGAAGCAAAGGTTGCAGGGAGCCGAGATCCACTCCACTCCAGCCTGGGTATCAGAGCAAAAGTCCATCTCAAAAAAAGGAAAAAAAAACAACTCCAAATGTCCATAAGTAATGCTCTGTGGTTCAGAATAATAAAGGAGACCCATGTGGGTTATTCTGAAACAGGTTCCAAGCTACACTAAGATAACAGGCAGAAATGGAACAGAGTGGAAGTGTGTGCACTTAGGAGGGATACTCTCCAGGGAGAATTCAGGGATTGGGTGGGAAAACGGAAGCTTGTTTTTCATGGTCCAGCCTTTTAGACGGTTTTAATGTTTATTACCATGTGCATGTGTCACTTAAAAACAAAACACCCTAGGCCAGGCATGGTGGCTCACACTGTAATCCCAGCACTTTGAGAGGCCAAGGTAGGTGGATCACTTGAGCTCAGGAGTTAAAGACTAGCCTAAGCAACATGGTGAAACTCTCTACCAAAAATACAAAAAAATTAAGCCAGGAGTGATGTTGTGCACCTGTGGTCCCAGCTACTTGGGAGACTAAGGAGGGAAGATCACTTGAGCCTGGGAGGTGGACATTATAGTGAGCCGAGATCAATGCCACTGCACTCCAGCCTAGGTGACAGAGCAAGACTCCCATCTCAAACAAAACACCTTAAAGTTCCCACCCCTCTCGTTCCTTTAACACCAGCGTTGCTGCCTTTCACTCACTCTCTTGCAGCCTTGGGCGAAGGATCTTCCCACCACACATCAGCCAGACCATCTTCCTCCTCCCAAGTCATCAGAGAGTTCCAAGCTGGTCACCTCTCCCTTGATGTTCCCAGGAAATCAGGAAAGGGGACTCCTGCATTTTATCTTTCCATCTAGAGTGGCAGGATCTCTGCCTGGGAAACAAGCTGCTGCATTCAGCACAGCTATGGTAGCATTAACACAGCAAAGTGGGCACATCTAGAAGTTGAAGCTAAAACATTCAGGAACTCAGTCTGTTTCTGTGGATGTGAAGGGGGGTGAAGATAAAACAATGGAGGTGATGAGGAGGAGGAATAACTTGAAGACAGTGTAAAGCCACAGTGGTACAAAGAATGAAGTGGAGGAAGGTGCTAGATTTTACTAAGAAGAAAACAGACTGAGTTTAGGAGACTCACCAGTAGTTTATAGTATTGCATTTTGATTACATGTGTGTGAATTTTAAAAATTATTACCCTTCAGTAAGAATGCAGAACCAACTTTCATTTAGATTAAAACATTAGGTTTGGGGACAAAAGTTGACCCCATCCTGCCTGAGATGAAGAGAGACAGCAGGTTGGCAGAGGAATCACCAGCTCAAGGAACCCCAAGACTTGGACAGTCTTCCAGCAGAAGAGGCCAGGGCCTCTCAGTGTACTACCCCAAACAGGCCTCTCCCAGAGATGTAGTCTAGAAAGGCCCAAAACCCACCAGGTACAGGCATATCCAGTGGGGAAAGACTTCCCATTCCAGAAGTCCACCTCTGCTTCCTAGTCTTCTGCTGACCTCAGAGCAGCAGGGTGGCCATTGTTAATCTGGGTTAGGGAGATGCCAGAAACACACCCAAGTTTGAACCACAGGTTAATGGTATAAAGTCATATAGTCCTTGTGCCTTCAGAAAACCCAGGGGCCCCAAATCCAAGTGGGAAGAGTTAGGAAAAACTGAACCAGATTCTTCCAATGGCCATTAAAGAGAAAATTCAGCAACCCTTGCCTTTGTCTTTGACCCTGAGAAGTTAAGGGACACAGATTGTGGCGCTGTGATGAGACATGGAAAGTATGGTGTGCTTCCTGCAGAGATGCCTCTGGAGTCCCTGTGGCCAGGGCACCTCACTGGCCCCCTCCTCAGGCACCTTGATGGGGCTCAGTGGGGCCAGGCCGAAGGGAGGAAGTAGAAAAGCATCAACAGGCTGTCCAGATCAACTGGCACCATCCAAGGCCCTGCTGCACCCAAACATGGAGGCCTCCACCAGCTCAGCCCCAGGGGTTCTTTCACACATAAGCTCCTTCCCTAAGGAGTCCTGTGGAGTTCGACAGTGTGCTACCCAAGTCAGAGATTCACCACAGATCTGTCTCCTCCTCATCCTGGACTCAAGTTACTGGGGTGAGAAACCTCACTGTCCATGGTTAACTGAAGAAATCCTCCTTCAGAGAGAACGTAGGGGTAGATGAGGTGGTTAGACAGGGAGGATCTTTTTCCCCAAGCTGTTTGGACGCCACGGCCAGGACCAACTCTGACAGCTGCAAGAGAGCCCCTCCAATGTGGAACCTCCTATACACAGCCCTGCTTTTGGGTCCCTGGATCTCAGCCCACAGCAGGGCCACTCGGGGGAACTCTCCCTCCCATCCCTCAGATCCCCACATTGTTCTTCCTCTAGGAGAAAAGTGTCAGCCCTGCCCCTGGAGCTTCTCCAAGATGGCACCGGACTCGCCACTATCTTGAGGAGCCAGGAGCTGAAGTGGCTCCGGCTTAGCAATCCACTGTGGCCAAAGTGGAAAGGTTCTCTGTTCTTTGCAGTCACAAAAAAAAAAAAAAAAGTATAGTCTCACAGGCACAGCATCTTCTTTTAAAAAATAAATATTTATAAACTTAGGGAGGAAGATTCAAAGAATCAGAGTATCTTTCCCTCCAAAAACACAAATGTCCCATGTGAGTTAAACCAAGGTGCGACCACCAACCCATGAATGAAGCCCCCTCCCCCTGCAGCTACAGAGTTGAGAGGCAGGTAGGCAGGGGAGCTACTCTTGCTCCTGTCTTCAGTCCCCCTTGGTGATGAGGTCCTCGATGTAGGCGTCCAGCTCGTCATCTGTGTTGATGTCTATGTCCTGGAATAAAGCAGGACATGGGTCAGCTGGGGGCAAGAAAGTGGTTGGGGGGCTCACCTTTCCACCCTTCTCTCAGCTCCTGAGATGGAGCCCAGAGTTCCCTTCCCCACCTCCCACCCTGCCCTGGCTGTCAGGCTTCTGTCCTGTCTTAATCATTATCCCCTCCCCCATCTACTATGCACAGATGATGCCCAGATTTCCTACGCCCACCCTGCCTCTACCCCATGTTCCCAGTTGTCATACTACAAATGTGCCCACTTCTCTCTCTTCTGTTACCACCCAAGGTCTATGCCACCACTATCTCAACTCAGGCAACTGTGGGAGTTAGAACTCTGGTTCTTTCACCCCTCCAATCCTCCTCCAACCAATCAGGTAAGTGTCTGAGACTAAAAACTGCCACTCCCCTCTAGTGATCTCCATTGTTCTCAGGATCAAATCCCACAACTTTGAAGCTCCTACCACCCCCAAGTCCCTACTCAGGCCTCAAGTCCTGCTCTTCTGCCTGAAATACTCTTGTCACACTTTCTTTGCATGACTGGCTTCCAATGTCTCCAAATACCTGAGCCCCTGAACACCCTAGTCCAGTGGCCTCCCCGCACTTTCCTGTATCTCCTTCTGAACCACCATCAGTAATTCTGTCTCTTCTACCAGACTGGCTGTGAGAGCAGGAACCTTCTCTAGCTTGTCTTGTTCATTCCGTATCCACAGGACAGGCACAGAGCAGGCCCTCATGCTTATTGCCTGGATAAAGGACCAATAGGCTGAGGGGTGCTCCCCACTCCTGGGCTACCCAATCCCATCTGGGCGTCATCTGGAAAAGAACTTCGTTTTTATGGCTTGGAGGGTTCTCAAACCAGGCTGTACATTGGAATGTCTAAACAAGGGGAAAAGCCTGGTTCTATGGGTCTGGCTGGGCTGAGGCCCAGGCAACCACACCATCTCAAGCCCTCCTGTGCAGCCAGGGTGGGAATCATAGATTCCTACGAGTGGATAGATTCTTGTGAGAATAGAACAGGAACAGGGCCCAGGCCCCCCTCCCTGAGAGACCAGGTGGTCCAGCTGCAACAGGAAGGCTGCCGGGCTCACCTCCTGCACCTTTTGCAGGAGTGCCACGATGTTGGTCCTCAGCTTCTGCAGCTTCTCCTCCGTCTCACGGAGCTTCCTCTCAGAGGTGCGCAGGCTTTCCTCGGAGGCCTTGGCCCGGGAGTCAGCACGGCTCTGGTAGGAATTGCACAGGTTCTGGAGACCCACTTCATATTGCTTGAAGTACTCTTTCTGTTGGGAGCACAGCAAGAGGGAGGGTGCATACGTTCACAGGGGGCCCCAGGGCCCTTCTAGGCTGGCATGGGTATCTCCAGCCCGCTCTGCCCAAGGATGCTTGGTCTGAAGGAATATCTTATAGATACAAAGGGCAAAAAGCTTGTCTACATCTAAAGTAGAGAGACATCAATGCCTATCTTGTGAGGCTGCCACAAGGATGAAGATACTTAGCACACAGGTGAAGCACTCAGCACAGTGCTGACAGACAGCAGACCGTGAAGACATATGAGGGGTGATTCTTACCATTCCAAGTGGCAAAAAAAGGATGACAGAATCACTCTCACATGCTCAATCATAACCTGTCTGACTTCACTATGGCCCTTTCAGCAATCCATTTCCAAGACCTAACCAACAATGTCAGCACACAAGTCAGTTCTCTTTCTACCTACCAACCAATAGCAGGTATCTCCAGATTTGTGTAGTAGTATATATTTCTGTACATCAGAGCTTTTTACTATTTTCCGGAGTACCTGAAACCTCCAGGGGGTGAGGTAGGAAAGGAAACAAGCAGTTTTTCTAGTGGCTTTTCAAACTTGTAAAAGGGAGCAGCATACTTGTTTCAAATGAAATGTGACTTGGAATCTCAGTAAGAAAAGCAATGCAAGTATCTCTTTAGGTTGAATTTGTTTTCCAAGTTCAAATTTACATGACTTACTCCTAAAACACTGAGAATGATGAGCCCACTGTGATGAACACAAACCCACAACCAGCAAGTGCTAGCTGGCTGCTGCAGTCTTATCAACTCCAGTGTTTACTTCCGTAAAGATGCATGAGCTAACCTAGCCTGGAGATGCTATTTTTAAATAGCATCTAGAAGTTATTGCTTGTTACTGACAAGTATTTAACTGTGTCATTCACCTTATCCTACAAAACCAAGATAGCAAGAGAAACTTTTAGTTCTACACAAAACAATAATTGCCTTGGCAGCACGAAATAAATGCTGGAGCAATCTCCAAAGTATTAAAATTCAGTATGCAACATCTTGAAAGTGGACATGGTTTGTAATAATTTTTTCTTAATTATTTTGAGGTAACTGTAGATTCACATGCAGTTGTTACATTAATTTCTTTGAAAAAATGATACTTGAATCAAATATTGCAAGGCTCCTGAAGCTCTATGGAACTCCTGATTCATATGGATAAAAGACATTTACAGACTGACAAGGACATAATGAACATTAGACTTTGTTTTATCCCTGATGCTAAAAAAATGTACAGGACAAAGCTGAGACACTGGTATTATTCCTCCTTGTACAAAAAGAAGCTAATATATATATATATATATTTTTTTTTTTTTTTGACACAGTCTCACTCTGTCACCTAGGCCGGAGTGCGGTGGCACAATTTTGGCTCACTGCAACCTCTACCTCCCGGGTTCAAGCGATTCTCATGTCTCAGCCTCCCAAGTAGCTGGGATTACAGGTGTGTACCCCCACATCTGGCTAATATTTTTTGCTTGTTTTAGTAGAGATGGGGTTTCACCATGTTGGCCAGGCTGGTCTCAAACTCCTGGCCTCAAGTGATCCACCTGCCTGAGTCTCCACGCCCAGCCTAATATACTATTTTTAGATGCTCATGCTGACTTTGTTTTGGGCCCAAGCAGTCAAGCCCACTGCAGAGATCCTGCTGCACCTAGGCTCTATTCTAAGTTTAGCAATAACTTTAAGCCAAAACCAGCAAATCTGACAAGAAGATGCCAGGCCAACCCAGCCACCCTATTAGCTGCTTTTCTTCCTGGGATCTGCAGAGAGCACCTGCAGCCTAAACAAGAACAAAAATTGAAGTGTGGATCTTTCTGTGAAGCAGCTGTGATTTCTGCACCTTCGAACTCCCTCACCGAGCACCGCCCCCTCATATCTTGCAAGGAAAGTAAGGCAGCATCGTGAGCAGAGCAAGTCCTAAGAAGTACCTGGGTTCAAATCTGGGCTCTCTCACTGACCAACAGACTCTACCTCTCTGAGCCTTAGTTTCTTAAACTCCTGCTTCATTTCACGTTTTAAAAAATAGAATAATGACAAACTCCATGTTTTTATCTCTGGCAAACTTCAAGCACACAACTGCCCCATGAGTACCCAACATCTTGAATATACTAATCCTGCAGTTTCCATTCCAGTCGTCTTTTCTCTAGAATCTCTTTCCTAGAAAACTTAGCTATCATAGAAAAATCATCCCACTTGATGTGGACAATTCCCAGAGCCCCATCTCCAGCCCTGGTCTCCCCCTCTAAGTGCCAGTCCCTAATCTCCACCTGCACACTGCACATCACCAGAATGGTAGTGAGGGCACTTCTGGCACCATACAAACTTCCACTCATCACCTTTGTTGCATTCACCCATTTTTCTCTCCTAGTTAATAGCTTTGTTATCAACCTCCAATTCCCACAGGCCCTAGTCACTTGCTTACAATCTATGAATCAATCTGCTGATCTCTGACACAACCCTTTCACCCCCAAGCCCACTGCCACCACATTGGCTCCTGTTCCCATTCTTTCACCTCTGACCTTTTACATAGGACCAGCCTTCTTGCCCCTGCGTCTCCTATGCACCCATCCTACCCAAACATGCTGCTACCCAAATTACCCTCTTAGGGGCAGTGGCAGCAGTCTACAGCCCCTGGGCCGAATCAGCCTGCCAAATGTTTTTGTAAAAAAGCTTCACTGGAACACAGCACATCCATTCCTTTACATGTTGTCTGTGGCTGCTTTCATGCTATAATGGCATTTGCCACAGAGACTGTATAGCCTATGAACCTGAAATTACTTGCCAACTGGCCCTCTACAGAAAAAAATGTGTTGACCTCTGCTCTAGCCATGGTTTGAATGACAATTCCTGCAGCTCAAAAACATCAGATCCTGGCTTTCAGGCCCCTCTGCCCTAAACACTCATCACATAGCCTGCTGCCCTGACCCCTCCCCCAGAGCCTTTGCTCACAAAAGTCCCCACATCAAACACTCCTTTTCACTTATACAGACAGGCCAAAATGCACATTTTCTTCTGGCTCAGTTGCTTTCTCTGCCCCCGAGGCCACCACAACCCTCCACAGCCTTTCTAGCCACTTTCTCAGTACTCACTGATCCTGCCCTCATGTCCAGCTACCTGGTAACGACTCAGTCTCTACTGAATCTTGAGCCACTTGAAGGCAAGACTCTTGCTGCTCACTATGAGGTCCAGCAGTCACCTGCTCGGGCAAGGCACCCCTTCAGCATTTGCTGGGTTAAGACCTAGTGCTTATGTCCACACATCACAAGCTTCTCTGTACCTCCCTCTTTGAGAGTCAAGTTTTCTGCACTTTGAGCCTCAGCTCTTCACTGTTGCCTGGGACAGGTTTACTCCCTCTGCTGGAGGAGAGGAAAGGGGGTATTCTTGTCATAAAATGTCACACTACTACACCTGCTGTCCCTAAGGGATGACTCAACTCCTAGCACCTGTGGTGGGAAGGGGTTGGCTTTCTGCACACCAGAGTCATATCCATCTAAGCCAATTTTTTTTCCACATCATAAAGTCTCCTCCTTCCTTCTTTCAGCAGAAGAGAGGCTGGCTGAGATGGAACACACAGCTGAGAGCTAGCAACTGCAACAGGCATAACAATCACAATCACAATAGTTACAACAAATGCAGGGGCGTGGGTGGGGGAATGAAGAGTATGGAATCAAAGGTCAGGCCAGACTCACCAGAGGAAAAGATATTAGCTCATCTGAATTCATAGCACTCAGCTGCTTCTTGGAGATGGGGAAACTTGGAGGCAGGAAGTACCGTAAACAATTCCTAAAGAAGGCAGGGACAGGAATTCAGAATAGCATGGAGGAATTAGAAAGCTGCTGGCCCTGGAATCGGTAGACAAAAAAGCATGTACCGGAGGATCTGAACGAGCAGGTCGATGGTCTCATGATTGGTGCTCAGGGCAGTGGTGTCAGGCTCGATGCGGAGGCATTCAGAAGTGGAGGGCTCTGCCAGGGCTATGGCCTGCTGGGCCACAGTGGACTCCTCTTTCTCCCTGCCCTCCTGCTGCGTGTCAAGGCTCTGATATTCCGGAGAAGGGGGCTTCATCAGCCGCACATCCTCACTGCCTTTCTCCACCCTGTGGAAGACACATAACTTATGTCTGACCCGGGCTCCCAGGATGGGCTGCTAATAGGGAGGCTGGGGATGCCTCCTCCAAGGAACCACTGCTTCTCCCTGATTGGGGCATTACCAGCGGTCTCTCGGTGTCGTGTCTGTGGGCACGTAGTCAAACTTCACCTTCCACCGCACCACATGCTTGGCCACCTCCACGGCTGTGACACGGCCCGTGTACCACTCCCTATTCACACGCACTTCCACGTGCAGCCCTTTATCTGACAATGTAGAGAGAGGTGCGAATCAGAAAACTAGCCTAGAATCCCTCACTCAACCCAGGCCACATTGAGAAAGGCAGTCCCCAGGGTTTGGAGGACAGGAACACTAGGTGCTTGCCCCCACTACACCAGGGACACAGAGAGCAGGGACCAGCCACCATTGTCTGTTCCCATCTGTCATGAGGGTGCCAAAGAGCAGGAGAACGAGTGACCACCAGGAGTGAACACCAAGGAATTAGTGTTAAAAATAACCACAAAGGGGTGATCCCTTCAGAATTTTGCTTGGAATTAGACATGGATCCACTGCTGCACAAGAGCCCAGACCCAGGAAAGATTCCACGAGCCTCTGGTAAACTGCTGCTGATAAGGGGCTCTACTTCCCCTCCCACCACAGGCTGCCAAGTCATTCCCCCAACTCACCTTTCTGAGCTCTCTTGAGGTCTGCTGAGTCCTCTTCCCCAGCACTGTCTGAAAGCTGAGTGGAGAGCAGTCTTTTAGGGGCACCCCGGTGCCCCCCAAGAGCAGACTTGTGCCTTACTGACCACCTGGGGTCATCAGCCATCATCTTCATGACTTCCTATGATACAGTTTAAATCACCAAGCCCCACTGAGAGCCACACTCTAAAATCACTGTCCAAGGTACCTACCTTTCTGCCACCTTTAGGGACATAATGTGTTTCAAGCCCCACTGATGTATGTCTGTGTGACTTCAGGCCCATGATTAATCCAGAAGCCAGTCTTACTCAAGACCGTACTTGGCACCATGTTTAGTTATTTGTGTGACTGAGGGTCCTTGAGAGATCACTAGGCTTCTGGAAGGCTCATGTCACGAATACAAACAGAGCTGGTGCAGACTGCTGGTTGGGGGTGCAGGCCCTAGAGAGGGAGGCTCTGAGAACCCCACCTCAACCACTCACCTCATTTGAGTCCTTCTTTTCCTCCTTCACAACAAATCTGCCCCGCTTGCACCTCTCCTTCCTCCTCTCAGCTTCTTCCTCAACTTCTTCCTCATCAGAAACTGCGACATTTCGCTTTCGACTAGGGGTAGCCTAGAGCAAGAGGAGTATGAGAATGTGAGGGGCCCTGTTCAGGCTCTAAGGAGCAGGAAGATTTCATCTAGCCTAAAGGCGCCGTTACAAGAGGAGCTTTGTACTCCCTGCAATCTCTGCCTGACATTACTTGGAATGTACACAGGCAACCTGCTGGCCCCTGTGCCATGAGGATCTTTGCTCAAAGCTGTCATATGGGAAGCTTCTCAATTCCCTTCCAACTTTAGTCAGCCTGGCCAGCCAGCTGTTACCTCCCCAAGAACCACTGATCACTGCCACAGCCCACTCAGGCTGTCACCGGAAGACCAACCTATACTCATACTTCAAGAGCCAGTGGAGGTGACCCAAGTTTGTGGCAGACCAAAACTCAGAGGGAACAGTGAAGAGCTCACTGTACAAGCAACCAATGTGCTCTATGGCCCTGGACAAGCCCGTTCAGCTATCAAGGCATCCCCTCCTCAGGGGCAGCAGCAAAAGCTTTAGATTCAGAGTATCTTCCCAAGACTCCCCCAGCACAGCTATGACACTGCACAATTCGCTGGGCTGGGAGATCGAGGAGGATAAGCATCTCACCGGGGAGAGTTTGATGGGTGGCTCGGCCTTCTTCACCACTGGAGTCTTGATGACTTTGGGAGAAGGGACCTCCCGAGAGCTCTTGGAATTGGGCAGTAAAGATGGTGACAGTTGCTGCACCAGAGGGGCAGGTCGGGATACAGTCTTGATGAGAGTGTTGGCAGGCTTTCGGGGTACCTCAGGTGGCTGGAGCAGCCTGGATGTGCTGGCTTCCTCCCGGGCTGCCAAAGCAGGGGGCTTTGGGGCACTGCTGATGACAGGAGCCTTTCGGGGCTGGCTGGCTGGTCTAGGAGTTGGCAGAGAAGGGGGTCTGCTGGGGGCATTCCTGATCACAGCAGGTAAAGGGGGTGACCGAGGACGTTGAGGTCTACGTGCAGGTTCCTTAAAAAAAAGGCCCAGAGAGAGTGAGAACACTGATCCTAGCATGAGACACCTGAGGAAAAGCCCCTCCCTTGCCCTTGGACTTCACCTCAGTGGAAGGTCTAGTGGTCACTTCCAAGGGCAATTTCTTCAGGTCTGCTTGGGAGCGGATTGGTGTGGTTTTCTGTAAGGCAAACAATCAGGATGAAGTTGTTTGCATATTTTAGTATACTTGAGCAAACCTTTTGGATAGTGTCTGGAGCAGGGGACAAATAAAATAGTTGAGCCACAGTCCTACTCTTACAAAACTCCTGTTTTCTCATTGGAGAGACACAAAATACATAAATACTCAACTATCAGCAAATTACAGGATACTGTGTGATTAATCCAGCAACTAAGAGACTGGCAAAAAGTGTCAACGGACTAAATTCCTATAAAAGGAATCCAAAAAGGTGGGAAGGGGCCCATGGATGGGGAAAATTTGGATGAAGCCAGAAAGGACAGGTGGGATTTAGCAGCTAGGGAGGCATGCGTAATACATCATGAATTAGTGAGAGCACATCTGCACAGACACAGAAGCCAGAAATGGAAATGATTTTGTAATAAATATGATAAAGAGTTGATATCACAGACATATCTAGAAAAAATAAAAATAAAAATGTAAGTGAATAAGCAAAGTCTAAAAGAAACATAATTGGACACATGAAAAGTTATGCAATCTTAGAAATATTAAAGAAATTAAACTATAAAACACGTATCTTTGCCTATCAAATTTGCAACAACATTTAAAAATAATACTCTCATATACTGCTGGTAAATAATAGAAATTAACACATCTCTGGAGGGTAGTTTATAAATACTTGCAAAAAGCCATAGAAATTTACAATGGACCTTTTAAGTCCTTTAATTTCACTTCTAGAAAATCATCAAAACAATTATGCACTAAAAAAAGTGTATTAAAATAAAATATATATATGGCATGATCTCCCTATTTCTATTAAGAAATATATATTTATGTATATTATGCATAGGTATTCATGCATTTATGACAAATTGGAAGGATGTATGGTTAATGATGGTTACCTCTAAGGCAGAATTTTTATTTTCTAAAGTTTTATACGTTCTAAATAAATTGGACAACTTTGAAGTATATAAGCAATTTTTCTTTAAGAATAAGCAAGGTGTTATTCTTAAAATAACACTGTTGGAAAACAGTGCACGTGGACCTGGAGGTTGGGGTTGGAAAGCTTTGGTAAACACACACGGGTGAGTGGAGGGTAAAACTGAGCCTGAAGAAACAGGAAAGCTACTGAAGGTTCCTGTTCCAGGCAGAGCCCTGACAAAGGCTGGCTTTGCCCCATGACCATGACCCACGTACCTGAAGGGCCTCCAGCTTCTCCTGCTGCTGGCGAATTTTCTCTGTCAGTTGTTTCTGCTTCTCTTCCTGTGTCTTCATGTCCTTTCTGAATGTTCCCAGGGGAACCTTCTGCTTCTGTTCAGAAGCCTCACACCTGTAGAGAGAAAGTACTAGGGAGGACATGGCAAACGGAGCCCCAGGCTGCGCAAGGACCTTTCTCTTCAACCAACCTACACTGTCTGTCACAAGAGCAACCACCTCAGAGTTCCCAATGCATAGAATTAATCATATGCACTGCAGGACATATATCTATTCTTATTTCTTGGGCACTTATCAGGTGCAGCAAAACAGAGATGTAAGGATATATGCACTGACCTCAAGAAACACAATGAGTTATTTATCCCAGGAGTAGAGAGAACAGTGAGGGACAGGAGAGAAAAGTACCCACAATCCCCTTGTTAGAGAATGTGCTCACCGGTCCTGTTCAGGATCAGGGTTCATGGAGCAAACCCAGGTGTCAGGGTAATCTTTTTCCACAGAACTTAGCTGGAAGGGGAGGGTTCTCCACTTCAGACACAAATCTACAGAGAACAAAAAACCCACACACATCAGCCACCCCCACCAACTCTATCTGCAATGTGGTGGTCTCACAGGCCCAGCACAAAGATGCCCCAGACTTTGTAGGCAAAGATCTTCACTCGGGCTCCAACTCTGCCTGTTCTTAGAAAATGCTAATTCTTCTCAGGGACATTGATTCCAGGATAGAAACTTAATATGGTGGACTCCTGACACCCCCAGCCCATCTCCCTCCTCTATCAGGATTCTGGCTCAGTCATCCATGCACACCAGAAACCATGTAGTACCAAACCGAGTGAGCCTGGCCTGGCTGCAGCTGGAGAGGCCTGGGAGGTCAGATGACCTTCCTTCTCACTCAAGAGGAACAGGTGGAACTCAGCAAAGCCTCAAGACTGAGCTCACAGGGCCATCACCAAAAAGACTTAGATCCCTAGTGGGACTGTAAGTCCATGAACGTCAGTCAAGTCAGGAGGCTGGCATGAAGGTAGAGATAAGAGGGTCATGGGCTGACGGAAATGAGTCAGGAGGGTCCAACCACCCAACTCACCACACTGGATGGTGGTGGGGATTTCCATAGCTCTCCGGCGTTTGTAACGCAGCTCGCTGGATGGGGGCTGGTTCCAGTTGGCAGAGAGGTAGCCAAACTCATCCCAGAACTTGATGATTCCCCGCTGGGCTGGAAGGCAAACACCCACACATCATGTTAGATGGCTCCATGGGTCCATCATGAGGTGGCTCCATGTTTGGAGCCAGCCTCTCTCTCTACCTACATTCAGGTGAAGAAAAAAGGCAGAGGCCCAGCAGCCCAGCCCCATTACCAATGGCAATGTCCTTCCAATACTGTGCCAGGTGCTCCCCCATTGCTCGGAGCAGGTGCCGGTACTCCTTGGCATCAGCAAAGTCCTGTTTGTTGTGTGTAGGCTCCAGGACTAAGTATGGCACATCAACAACCCCAACAACCCCACCGCATGCCCTGCAGGGAGAAAGAGAACGCAGCTCTGTCACCCCACTGGCCAATACCCTCCTGCAACTATCCTGGGCTAGACAGCTCTCCATGGGTAGTACTCACATGCCCCCTTCCAGCTGTGGGCCCACTTTCTCATACATCTTGATCAGCCGGCTACAGTTGTAGATGAACATGCCATCCAGGTCCCGGTGTTCAATGTTGACCCCAAAAACAAAATTCAGTTCCTTCGGTTCTTTAAGTGCTCTGAGAAGACAAAAAAATTCAAGCAGATCTACACATTAGCACACCAGCACCATGGTGTTTAAGATGGGTTAAGCTTAAACTTGAGACATGTTAAGCCAAAAGTTTTCTATCTCTATTTGATGTGTAGTCTGTTAGACTTGATACGGACATGTGCCGTGCAACAACTCAAGCATTCCTAATTAAAAACATGAGTTTGGCTTTTTGGTAACAAGGACGTGTTTAAATATGAATGGGTTATCATGAAGCTGCTGCAAATCTGTGCAAAGACAGTTATGTGGTGGAATAAACACCAGCGTATCGTCATGACTTCCCCAAAATTCCACTAGTATGACAGTAAATTAGTATTATTTTAAAAAGCAAAAATACACAAGAACAATAAGCATGTGCAAGAACATACCATCATGTGATTACTGTCAACAAAATATTGGAGCTAAAAAGCAGATGGATGAGTAGTAGACTGACTTAGACAGAAGACACCTGAAATGCATGCGTGCACCAAGGAGGCCAAGAAGAGGCAAAACAGTAAATCAAACCACAGAGTCCAAAGTGACTCCAGACATGGAGGTGGGACAAGCAGGTAACTTAATAATCCAGGACAAATGCTGGTTCTAAATGAAAAAGATACAACAATCTCCAGCATTATTCTACATACATAACCAGTGAGGGAGAAAATGAATGTGAAAAAATATATATGTAACATAAAAAATAGGGTAGTATCAGGAGGTGGCAGAAGTATAAGGGAGTTTTAAAATGCTACTCCTTAAACATTTTATGTTTTTCAAGTTTTATACAATGAGCATTTTATACATCCTTTAAATGAAAAGAAAGAAAAGGGGAAGAAAAAATAAGACAGTGCCAGAGGATGGTTTGGCGCTCTATCAGAGGTGTCAGCCCCGCCCTGTCTTTTTTTTGACTCAAGAAAGAGCTAAGAGCTCAGGTTAAGACCTCCGTCCTGCAAGGGGGCTTCTGACAAGCATTTAGCATCAAAACATTAATAGCTTTCACAAAGCAGTCTTGGTGACAGAACAGCAACCGTCAATAATCAGTCCAAAAGCTACCTCATTTTAAAAGGTCCAAGGCCAGACCTGGCACTCACCGCTGCTTGGCCTCCTTGATCCTCTTCTTGACATCAGCTTCTCTGCGCAGAGTGATGGCTGTGTTCTGGACCTGTCGCAACATCACCTGCACACACATTTGCATCAGGTGAGGGGAGGAGACACTCTGGGCCACAGCAGGGAATAGTAAAACATTACATCTGAAACTTCTCAATTTATCTCAAAGATGTAAAACTACACCTGGAAATTTACTTCTTTCTACAGAAAACGAACTCAAAATCTGTGTTTTACTTGACTAGGCTACATGGGCTTCTTTTTTTTTTTTTTGAGGCGGAGTTTCACTGTTGTTACCCAGACTGGAGTGCAATGGCGCGATCTCGGCTCACTGCAACCTCCGCCTCCTAGGTTCAAGCAATTCTCCTGCCTCAGCCTCCCGAGTAGCTGGGATTACAGGCGTGCACCACCATGACCAGCTAATTTTTGTATTTTTAGTAGAGACGGGGTTTCACCTTGTTGACCAGGATGGTCTCGATCTCTTGACCTTGTGATCCACCCGCCTCGGCCTCCCAAAGTGCTGGGATTATAGGTGTGAGCCACCGCGACCGACCCTTTTTTTTTTTAAGACAGGGCTTCACCATATTGATCAGGCTGGTCTCAAACTCCTGACCTCAGGTAATCCGCCTGCCTCAGCCTCCCAAAGTGCTGAGATTACAGGTGTGAGCCACCGTGCCCAGCGGACATGGGCTTCTAATGCCAGAAACGCTGGAGAACAGCCGCCAGGGCCGGGGCCTTACCCTGGAGTCCCGTGTGAGGTCTCCACCTAGGCGTACTTCTAATGTCCGAGCTTTGCTCTCCGCCTCCCGTGCCTTCTCTTCAGCTGAAACCCAGAGGAGAACATGGTAAGGAATGCAAACGTTGAAAACTCTTGGTCATCCCTCCTGGATCCACAGTGCAGTCCCTGCTGGACAAGAAGTGTGTATACCACCAAGGAAAAGGAGAGCCAACAGGGAGCTACAGCTGGTAAGCAATGTGAGGGCAGCCTCTGTGCCTGAACTGCAGTCAGTTCCAGAAGGAAAATCTGGCATCCAAACCTATGATGGAGGCCCCAAGGAAACTTTACAAATGAACCTGAACAGGTTAAAAAAAAACACCCAAGGCAAGCAGTTAAACCCTCAGCATGAGCTAGAAGCTAGAAGTCTTCAGCCAATCATTCGCCAACAAGCAGCTGAGAAACCCTGAGAAGCCCTTGAACAGCGTGAGAGACCTTGAGATTTTTGCCCTGAAGTCAGAAAAAGCAATTTCACAAGTATTTGGGCCAGAGGTCTGAGGGGGATTCTTCAATCAGGGAAAACCAAAGAGTTGATACTTTTAGGCCCTGTAAATGGCTGAAGAAGAGAAACTGAATTCTAGAAAGAAGAAATGCTGAGGGAGTTGGCATGTGGAGGAAGGGGCTGAAAAGGAACTGAACTATGCTTCAGGAGAACAGTCTTGTCCCTGAGTGGTGGACTCAGCCTTTCCCTGGAACCCCACTTTGGCCACAAATAGCATACCCCAGATGCCCCCACACCCAACTCTTGCACCGGGAATAGCATTACCAATCCTTGCTACATGCTCTGCTTTCTTCACCTCCTGCTCCGCACGGGTCTTGAAACGGCTTGACGTGTACTTGTACATCCTGATCAGTGGAAAAAGCAAGCTGAGGGCCCACACAGCAGTGGGGCAGGTGGCACACCCAAGCACAGGAAGCACCCTGCCTTCCTGCGTCCTCCCAAGCTGTGCTGTCCTGGCCCCTTGTGATGAGACAAATCCAAGCTCAATTCAGCAAAAAGATGCAATTCCTAATTCCACTTGCCCTTAGCCTCCTGCTCTGTCTTCAATAAGCAACCTCACTATTCGCCAGGGGTGTCATTCATCCCAAAGCAGAAACAATCCTCAGGAATAAGCCAAAGCCATTGCTTTCCTATGTAGTGTCTAAAGGCCCCTTGGCCCTGAAGCTGAGCGACTCAAGACAGCTCACTGTGCCAGGCAGGGCACCCTCCCTGTCACAGAGGCACACACACTCAATAAGCTTACCCAGCCACCTCCACAGCCTATCTGTCCCTCCCCTAGGACCCAGAACTGACCCTGTGACCAATCACAGGCAACTTAAAGGCCCAAACATTGCCAGCACTACCAGAGCCTCTCATACAGCATCCTTCCAACAACGCCCCAGAGAAACACAGCCACATCCTCGGCCCATGGGAGACAGCAGGCCAGGATGCACCAGTCCCTACCTGGGCTTGTACAGGCAGCAGGAGAGCCTCTTGGTCTGAACCTTGTGCCCGTGGATGAAGATCCTCATCCGGGGATCAATATACAGCACAGCAGCATAGGCCCGGAATGAACGCCGCTCTGGCTTCCTGGAGTGGGCAAGAACAGAGAAGTGTTGTCACCTGTTCCAGAACAGGCCTGACCAAGGGCACAACATCCTCTCTGCAAGCTTTCCACCTTTCCATGTTAGGTAGTGGTTTCTCTTGCTGCCCTGACCCTGAACAGAGAAGTGCTGTCACCTGTTCCAGAACAGGCCTGACCAAGGACACAACATCCTCTCTGCAAGCTCTCCACCTTTCCATGTTAAGGTACTGGTTTTCTCTTGCTCCCTTAGTGTGAGCACCACATCCTGCCCCTCTCACATCCTCAGCACAGGTACCCCACAGGCAAGTGACCTGGCCCTTTTACTACCCTACCACAGAACCCTGGGCAATTCCTCTCCCCACTCTAGGCCTCAGTTTCTCCTGCTAAATCAAGGAGTTGGATCAGGGGATTATTAATCTTTTCTATTAGCTTAGCTGAGGATCTGCTGTCCTATTCATCCTTCTGTCTTGTGGCAAGAAGACTTAGCACTCTCAGCTCCATCAACTCTAATGATGCCACCAAGAGAAATCCAAGGAATGTGCTCTCCCCTCTTTCCCTGAAGCCACCTCCTGAGAGCACCAACACCAGTTCTAGGGCTTCCCTCCCTTCCCAGCCACACTCACGTGCCCTCTGGGGATGTCTCTGCCATTTGGATATCTCTTGGATTTGAGATTATGTCTAGCTCTGGCTCTCCATTATCCATGAGCTTGAGATTGAAGATGATCACCAGTGTTCCTGAAAAACAGAAATCCTTTATCCTGCCAGGTGCCCCGGCCCATCCCCACACCACTTATGATTCTGGAGGTCCCAGATTCTAGGGGCTGCAGGCTCAAAGCCTACTTACCGCTGTCCCCAGGAATCTTCATAAATTGGGTCATCACTTCCTCCTCAGTGCGGAAAGGAGAGTACTTATAGATGAGTTCTGTCTCAATGGCAAATTTCTCTACATTGTCTGTGACAGGTTCCCTGGTCTGAGCATTCCAGGTGGGCAGTGGGACTATCACCTGTGGAATAAACATGAGCAGGCACTTTAAGGGAGGCCCCAGAACAGCCTTCCACCCAAATGTGCATCTATCTTGTCCCTCCCCACACTGTAGCTCCACACTGCTGTGAGGCCCAAGGTCCACAGCCAGGCACCAGAGGCTCTGTGAGCTTCAGGGCTTCCGCCTCTTCCCAAGACTCAGCCACACGATTACTTCCTTCAGGATATGTTGGTTTATATGTTTAGAGTCTCTGCATGGGAAGTTCCCTGCTTGGGACGTCCCTGGTCATTTTCTTATTTTGGTAAAAACTCTACTTTTACCACTAGGGAAAATATATTTGCAATTATCTAGTGAATCTGCAGATACACATAACATAACCTACAACTCAGCAAGTCCACTCTTAGGTACATACCTACCCTAAGAGAAACTTTTGTACATATGTACCAGTAAACATGCAGAAAAATAACCCAGGCCAGGCACAGTGGCTCACATCTGTAATCCCAGAACTTTGGGAGGCCAAGGCGGGCAGATCACCTGAGCTCTTAGGAGTTCGAGACCAGCCTGGGCAACACAGAGAAACCCCATCTCTACTAAAATACAAAAAAATTATCCAGGTGTGGCGGTGTGCACCTGTAGCCCCAGCTAGTTGGGAGGCTGAGGCATAATTACTTGAACCCAGGAGGCGGGGCTTGCAGTGAGCTGAGATTGCACCACTGCACTCCAGCCTGGGTGATAGAGCAAGACTCCATCTCAAAAAAGTAAAAATAAAAATAACCCAAATATCTATTCTAGAGTGGCCAAATTAAACTGTACAATGGAAAACTATTGTAGTGATGCAAAGAACTAGCATCAACATGGATGAACATCATAAACACAATGTTATATGAAATATGATACAAAAAATACCTACAGTACAAGTCCATTTCTAAAAATTCACAAATGGGCAAAACGAAACTATTATTTAAGGATGCATACAAAGGTGACGAACTATAGTGAAAAAGAAGGAAACCATTATCACAAAAGTTACCTGAAGGCAGTTCTTTCAGGGGCACAACAAGAAATATAACTGGTGAGGGCACACAGGGCACTTCTAACATCAGTCTGTGATGGTAGCAACACAGGTATTGACTTTAACATTATCCTCTGAACTGCACAAATATTTCAATACACTCTTCCATTTATGTGGAATTTAGTTTTAACAATGTCTAAGCAATATTTTTAAAAATCCTACTCTTTCTTCGAAAACCCAACCTCATATGCCATTTAGCCAGAGGCCTCACTGTGCTCCTCCCTCCATGGTTACCAGGCCGCAGCCCTTGCAGAGTCCTGCAGACAGCTGCCTGAAGGGTTTCCTCTGCAGAGCAAGCCAGGCTAGGCACCTCAAGGGTTCAAACCCTTAGGAAAAAGGGACTCTGTAATCTTAACAAGTGCTGGAGTGGTAAACCATTAAGAGTTCTAAGACATTTTGCTGGCTTTTTGGTTTTTTTTTTTTGAGACAGAGTCGCTCTTGTCACCCAGGCTGGAGTGCAATGAATGGCACAATCTCAGCTCACTGCAACCTCTGCCTGCTGGATTCAAGCAATTCTCTGGCTTCAGACTCCCGAGGAGCTGGGATTACAGGCATGCACCACCACACATGGCTAATTTTTGTATTTTTAGTAGAGACAGGGTTTCACCATGTTGGCCAGACCGGTCTCAAACTCCTGACCTCGTAATCTGCCTGCCTCAGCCTCCCAAAGTGCTGAGATTATAGGCGTGAGCCACTGCACCGGGGGCATTTTGCTGGTTTCTAAGAAGCTTTGTGCTGAAAGTATTCAACCCGAGGGCTGGTCTGGGCACATTCCTCCTCAGCCTAAAATGATCTTATTTTGAAATCTTGGCTGAGTTTGCATTGGAGTACAATCCAAAATAGTGACCTTCTAGCACCAAGTAAGGAAAAAATCTCAACCTAGCCTCTCCACCAGGGGAACTGAGTTCCATTTGTGTTCTGTAAACCTATACCTCACAGTATGCCTCTCATTCTTCACAGCAGTCCCAGGTGAAAATGGCATCACTTTCAACACTGGCATTCACTTCCACAGGCACCCATTCCTCCCCTCCACAACACTTCTCCTTTAGTTTCAATGGTACCACTTGACCAGTTTTCTTTCTACCTTTCTGGCTACCCCTTTGTCCCTTTGGCCTCCTTCTCCTCCCCACAACATTTAGATCTTGGCATGCTCTAGCTCTCAGGTCCTCTTCTCACTCTATTCTCTCCATTAGGTGACCTCATTTGCTACCAAGAATCCTGAAGCCCCCAGGCCTCCCCCAAATGCCAGACCCAGACTTCACTTTGTATGTCCAAAAGAAACTTATACTCTTCCCCTCCATACTTCCCCTTCCCCTCTTCATTCTTCCCAACTCCAGAGAGCCCACACCCCAACTGCCACAGCAGAACCTGTGAGTAATCCATGACTCCTCCCCTTCACTTTCACCTTCCACTAATCAATCAATCACCAGATCTGTGGGTCCCACATCCTAAGGAGATGGCAACTCCATGTATTTCTCTCACCTCCCTTGGGCAAGTACCACCAAGCTACACAGAGCCTGGGCCTCTCAACTGTAACACTCACCCTAACCTTTCCAACCCAATCACCACACAATCGCAACATAGACCTTCTTAAAAGAATCTGATACTGGCACACCCTTGTTTAATAAAGCCCCACACATTCATCAAGGTCCTGAGGTCAAACCTAACCTGGCCCTCCCTGATCTCCAAAGGCCACCACCTTTCTCCAGGTGGCCCTACTGCCAAGTCTCCTCCCATAGCCCTCAGGGCCTTGAGCAGGCTGCTTCTACTGACCTCTATACCCTCCTGTCACCATCTTCAGTCCTATATCAGGAAACATTCCTGAAAACCCCAACCCAGGCTATATTTTCCTGTCCTACTTCTCCTAGAAGCCTGTTCTTTCCAGCTGCCACTCTTCTCTCACTCCAAGTATGCAGAATGAACTAACATACCACACCAAAAAGGCAAACAAACCCACTGGCTTGCTATATTATGATGGAAGGCCTGCCATTCCCTACCTGAACAAGTTTGCTATGATTAAGACTCAGATCTAAACAGGACCAGAACAAATTTAATCACAGCTAATCAACACAGATGAATTAAATTGAAAGTTTGAATTCATCTGTACTCAGAGCCAACAATAAAAAAAAAAGAAAGTTTGAATTCAACTACCTGCCTCTGTCGAAGTTGTGCATTTCTTTCTATAGAACCTCTTAGTCCCCTTCTTTCAAGCCCGGGCCTCCATGTCTTACATAGGAAAGGAGGTAAGAGTCCAGTCTGAGGTTGGATAGGCCACAGGACTGCCCTGATCCCCCACAACGAGGGGGCACCAACCTCACCATAAACAGCTCTGCAGATAACTGGGCCTCAAGGCCACAGGGAGAACCAGCCAAGCATGCGTTAGCTTACACAATCAATTATCAAAATGATTTAAACTCAGAATATTCTAGATTCATTAGTCCTTCCTTCCAGCATAGCAATAATCACTGGGCTGTGCAGCAGCCACTCCCAAGGTAAGACCCAGAGCATCAGCTCCTCCTGTTTTCCATACACTCACCTGCTTTACTACCCGCCCAGGCTCTCTCTAGGTATCTGAGTCATAGTTTCTGACATAGAGTAATACATTTCCTCAAAAGGAAAATGAGCTCATAGCACATTCCACAAAATCACCATCAAATAGGAAAGACACATGGTCAGGGAAGCCCAAAATACTCCCCCTGATAAAACAATGCTCCATGGTAACACTCCCTGCAAGATGGAATTCAAGTGGCAGATCTAAAGGAGCTGCAAATCCAACTCTTAATTCCTGCCACTTGACAGTCTCATTCTCAGACACAGTTGTTCTCTGAAGAGCTCCGAGATTTCACTTCCTCTCACATTAAAGTTATCTACCTCAACTCCTCAACCAATTCATCTAACCAGCTAACTGCATAACAATTAGGGGAAATGTGCTCCAATCCTGCAAACCCAAAAAGTCTAGCATTGCAAACCACCTACGAAAACTGCCTGGGCAAACTCAGGAAATGGGGACTGGTGATTCAGACCACGAGGATGGGACCTACTTCATCAATGCCTTCTTCCTCATGAAAGGTACGAGACAGAAAGAGGCAGGTCATGGTGTCTTCCTTCTTGGTGAACAGGATAAAATCCTTCCCAATGCGCATTGAGCCCCTGAAAAGGAAGCAGAAATATGTTATTCTCCCAGAGAGTCAAAAGCTTATCTGCAAAAGAAATCAATCCACTCTCTGGACCTGACTGGAAGGCTCTCCTAAAGGCCTCCCTAGGTCCCAGGACTCTGTGCTGAGTTCCACAGCCCTTGTTCTCTCTCCAACCCCCAACCCTCCTTGCTCTCCTTTTCCACAGGCCTGTAACTCCTTAGTCTTTACTTACAACCTTCTCAACCACACCATACAGGGTTCTTTCACCACCCTTCTAGGGTGGGCTCATTGCTGACCACCAGCCCCAGGTTAGTCTCACTCCCTGACTATTGCCACCAAGCTGAAGGGCAACCCTGCTGTGTTTGAGCTCTGGGTTCATCCCAGCCACATGAGAGGTGCTGGGCCCTCTGACTGTACCACCATCAGATTTTAGTAGCTGGTACCCTCAACACGTCATATTCCCTGCTGACCACACCCAGTTCCCACTGTGTCCTTTCTCAGCTGACACAAACTCCCCTCCATTCACCAAACAGCAGCACTGTCAAGTGAAAAGCCCAGTGTCTATACTCACAAGCCCTCAAAAAACCAGTATGAACCCAAGGTGCAGCAATACAGAGGGGCTAATAAAATTAATTATTGACCACAGGATTCAAGGATGCCTGTAATTAGCTCATCTCCAATAATTAGAGCCATCTCCTGTCTCAGAATTGTTTTGCCACCTTAGGCTCATTACAACACAGGCAGCTTTTGGATGCAACTGGTTTCTGGGAACTGTGCCTTGAGGCTGATTTCCAAAAGGCAAAAGTCTAAATGAAATCAACTGCTTCCTTCCTCTGTTTGGCCACCTTAAGCCAGCTAAAGAGCAGGCAGGGACAGGCCTTTCCAGGCAATGCAAGACAGGGCAGAAGCCTGAAGCTCCAGCAGGAGAACTGCCCACCGAACAATGGAGCTGTTCAGCTCCTTTCTTCCAAGCAGCTTCTGCAGCTTTATGGCTATTATCTCATTAGTCTTCGTAACACCCCAGGGAGATGATGGAGGTGGAAAGCTTCATTACCCTCTTCTGTGTAAAATACAAATCAGCATGGCATGCCAAGCACACAAATGAATGTCATGCCCCATTTCCCCAAACACTCAGGAAAACTCCCAGGACACTGTTCAAAGATACCCTGGGGGCTGCCAAGTCCTAGTTCTCCTCCTCCAGTACCCAAAGTGCTGGCAATGCTCCTTGCCCTGACAATTTCACAGACCACCTCTTCCTCCTTCCCTAAAGCATATGGGGAGCAAGTGAGGCACGTTATCTTGCCTTCTGCCAAAGCGTGCCCTTGCCCTAATTTGGCAAAAACTCTCACTTTGTGCCTCTATC
Source organism: Aotus nancymaae (assembly GCF_030222135.1). Lineage (NCBI taxonomy): Eukaryota > Metazoa > Chordata > Mammalia > Primates > Aotidae > Aotus > Aotus nancymaae. Next base: position 5,792,846 of record NW_026988491.1, read on the forward strand.
TTCCTTCTGACCTTAGCCTCTGAATAGCAAAAGCCCCAAACACCACTTCTCTACTGGCTTCCTTGCTTCTCAGCCCTATTCTCCCCACAAATCACCTTCTAAAACTTACTCAACTTCTGAATTGGTTTCAAGATGATTTTACTGTCTACTCTGAACACTAGATGGCTCCATCTCAATGGGACTTTCACAAAAGTCTTCCACTGAAATATGCTAGTAACAACACTCTCACCTTCTATACACTTTCCTTCCCAGTCTGCCAACCACTTTCAGAGTGACATTTCATTTGTTCCTGAACCTCACACTGTAAAGGACAATGTCAGAGATTAGAACCCCATTTTCTAGATTAAGAAACAGGCATTCAGAGAGGTGAAATGGCTTGCCTGAGGCCATTAAGAAACAGACATTCAGAGAGGTGAAATGGCTTGCCTGAGGCCACAGAACTGACAGAACCAGGTAGGAGGAGGCTGACCTACAATCTAGATGAAAAGTCAGGATTTCCCCTGATAGTAGGAGACCTCAGTTTTGGGGGATTTAGATCACCTGCATCAGAATTATATGATTACAGGTGATTCATTGCATCTGTAAAAAACAGATTCCTAGCGCCTACCCAGATCCACTGAATCAAGCCATCAATCTGTCCTAGAAACATCAGAGGAGGAGAAATAAAGGCAGGAACCAGGCTCTCACAGCAGTGATAACATGTAATCCTTAACCTACTTGGTATGCATTATCATCTCAACTTAGAAAGGAGAAAGCTGAGGCTCAGAGATGTAATTAAGTGGGTGAAGTGAAATTTGAACCTTAGCTTGTCATTTAAGTGAAATGGACAGCAGCTCCATTTTGCAGTCAGAAAGACCTGGTTTCTACCCCAGCTCTATACATAGGCATTTTTATGCCTTTGGGAAAGTAACTTCACCCCTAGAAACCTCAATTTCTTCATCTGCAAATGAGAATAATAGTACCTACAACCTCATAGGGCCATCATGAGGCTTAAATGAAATCATTCGTGTAGTTTATAGCACAGTGCCTGGCAGATGGTAAGTGTCTGTTATTACCATTTGCTTCCTGCCCTGAAACACAAATCACAAAGTCCAGGTACCAGGTCCTGATTTCTTTGGAAGTACTCCCTTTCTTCTCCACTCATCCAAAGCATACTGCAAGTGAGGACCAAGTGATGCTGCTGACTGATCAAACCACCACCCTCCCTCACACAAAACAACACGTTTCCAGAGCAAGACTGGAAACGTGACTCATAATTCCATTTGCACAAACTCCAATTCCACTAAATCTTATTCCATCCAAAGGTATGTACAGCTGGAAGTGAGCATTTCAGAAATAGAAACCTTTCTCTTGGGGCTTCACTCAAAACCAGAACAACACATTCCAAACACTAACCAAGTGGGAACCAAGGGCTAAGAAAAAGTCCCATGGGATTTGCAGTCATTAGGTAGGTCCCTGCTATAGGGCCCTGCAGTACATTCAGCATCCTCTGGGACATCTGTCTTCCTTACCCTGGATCCCCAGTGCCGGGCACAAAACATGACATGCAGCAGGTGCTCAGTGAACACTGCAGCACAGTAAAGCAACCCCTTCATCATCTCAGACATCCCAACATAAAAGAATTACTCACATCCTTGACTACAGGGTGAAAATAAGAATTGCAGAGGTGCAGTTCTAGAGCACAGTGCCAAGAGAAACTTACAGCCTCTCCTGTCCTGTTTTTGGATGTTCATACTTTTCAATCTGTGGAACAAACTCAGCTGGGAACAGCTGGTAAGCTACTCCAAAAACCACCACTTTCTGATTTTCTTCCAGTTCCAGAATTATAGAGGGACAAGAAGGAAAGTTTTCATCCAAGAGAAGCAGGACAGCATTGTTGGATTTTGTTTGAGCCCTGTGACAAGCCTCTAATATACCTACGATTTTAACCCATTCCCATATTGCCCAATCTGAGTTGACTCAGGTGTTCGCTTGGCTGACTTCCCAAACTGGATCACACTGGCAGCATCACCTGAAGGGGCAAACACAGAGAAAGTGATAAGTTTGCATTTCTTTCCCAGGGTCCTCAAAGTCAAAAGTCTGAGCCTTTTTAAATTCAGGCAGGGTTGTGTGTCTACTGAAAACCTCTTTCCAAGGAAATTCACCACCATGAAGCAAATAGAGGCACAGCTTTGCCTGGCCTGTTGGTACCTCCATCACTGTGACTATGTTCTATTCTCAGAATGAAGTAAGACAGCTAGAGGAGGCCTCTGTAGTTCCAGCTCGAGAATGTTGTGCAAGCTGATAAATACAATGTAAGAGACAGGTAATCTAACTGACTTAAGATTGCCTTTCAGATCCTATCTCCCATATTAGGACAAGACGTGACAAATATACTAGTAGAATTAAGCCTGAGATGTTGCAACAGACTTCTTACTCCCCAGGTGGATCTTTCAGACATAACATTGAGGTTAAGCATATTAGCGAAATATATTTAAAAAAAAAAAAAAAAAAAAGACGTAACATTGAGGCAACAGAAAAACAAATTCACATAATAAATACTTTGTAAAAATGGTTACATCGCAACCCCCCCCACACACACACCAAAAAAATAATCTCATCACTTACTTGGATCCATTCCTGCTCCATCATCCAAAAAGCAAAGCATAAATCCTCCTCGAAGGTCCTCTCGTCTTTCTGCAAAAGAAGCAGCTGCCATTACTGGGCTGTTACCCACCAGAAGGTGGGTAACATGGGCATGATCAGAAGGCAGATCAATGTGAAGCTTAGTCCAAAAAGGTCAGTCAAGCCTAGCTTTCTAGGCTAGTGTGAATTAAACTTCAGGGTCCTTGAGGTTGCAAATTCCCATCCAAGGTTCTCCAATGCTTTCTAGGTTCATAACAAAGATTGAGAGAATCTATGAGGGCAGGGATATCTGGTCCAGCATCTGGTCATACCCACCACCACTGAATATGCACATACCTCACACATATCTCAATCATCTTTATCTTTCTGCTCACTCCACCTGGATTACTATCGCTTCTGCCCTATGCCATAGACCCCAAGCACTGAAGTACTCCAACTACTACACACCATATCTTATCAACATTGCTCAAACTCAACAGGGTGCCTCCTTAAGTCTGGGGTAGCCTTCAAAGTGATGAAACCAGACATGGTATGGGCACAGCAGTGGAAGCTGCTATCTAAAAGATGAAGTACTGTGTCTATACATGAGCATCACCAGGCTGACTGGCATTCTGAGCTATCTGCATTCATCATCATATCCCCTGCTAGCTATGGTCCTTGAAAGCGCTCCCCAACCCAATAATAAGAAGGCATATGGTGCAGTGGGAGGTGCCTGGTTCCTAGCTGACATGCCTGACAGGAAGAAAGAATGGTGCCTTAGACAATAAGATGCACAGCAGTTGTAGTGGGGTTACCTAGCCAACAGAAAAGGAACACAATAAACTATGGCTGCCATTCCAGTGAAAAGAACCTTTTCTCTCAGCAGTTGTCTTCTGCAGCAGCAAATGGTAACTGAAAGTAGTCTGGGTCCAAGCATGTCATGGTCAATGGAGAAGCAATTTCCAATATGGAAAGAGGCTATACTAGTTTTGACTCAATGAGGACTAGGTGCCTTTTGACTCAATGAGGACTAGGTGAGCAAAAGAGGAACCAGCCTTGGAATCAAGGAAGTTGACAGACACAAAGATGAGAAGGATGTGAGGCAGAGGTATAGGCAGGGGACCCACATAAACCAAGCAAGCCAACTGCTCATATAGATGCTATTCAGTCTACTGATTGGCACAGGGATAAAGGCAGCACTTCTAAGAGGAAAGAGGTCTGTGTAAGGTAATACAAGGGCAAGCCCAAGGCTTCTCTGGAGCCTGGTCCCTAACTGAGGATATTTTAATCTCCCCAAGCTTCAGTTCACCAACTTTGTACAACTATCTAAGCCAACAAATCTGTTGTAAATGATATTTGTCCTTCCTTCAGGCTAAAACTCGAGTAGTGACTGCCTTCTGTTAAACAGACTTATTCATGTAAATTAAAATGCTATTTCGGCAAAGCTATAAACCACAGAGATTTTCAAGTATCACTCAGTATTCAGAAAGCTGAGCTTAATTACAAGTGCTTCTTGAAAGTTTAAGGATGAGGATCTTCCTGGAAGTACTATTGGTTAGATAAAATTTCTCCTGGTGGCAGTGCCTCTAATCAGTCTGGGGAATCCAAATGAGATGTGGCAATCAAGAACAAGTACAATAAAAGTGCAAAAGCCTTCAAAATTTCCATCTGGGAGAGAGATCCAAGATGGCTGATCACTAGCAGCTCGGGCTTGTAATTCCCAGTGAAAGCGCAGAGAATGAGAGGACACCACACTTTCAGACGAATATTTGTTGCTCACGGACTAGGAGATTCCCAGCAGAGGAGCCCCACGGGTCGCCAGGGCGACTCTTGTGGCCGGCGTGGCAGTATTGCTGGCGCCTTAGCGCGCCAGTTCTTGGTGCAGAGTCCGGAGATTCCCGGGCAGAAAAGCACTATCAATCTTAACACCGCTATTTTGGCTGGCGCAGTGGATTGCTCAGATTTCGGCGCTGGGAATCAACAAGTTGGACGTCAGCTCCGAGACCTAGTTAGAAAGTCGGTAATTACAAAGGCGACAGAGGGATAAATATATAATGAAGGGAAGAAACCAGCATAAAAAGGCAGAGAATACTCAAAATCAGAATGCCTCTTCCTCTACAGGGGATAGCAATTCCTCATCAGTAACGGAACAAGGCTTAATAGATTACGAGTGTGTTCCAATAACAGAAGCAGGTTTCAAAACGTGGGTGATAAGAAACTTCTGTGAATTAAAAGAACTTGTTCTAACCCAACGCAAAGAAACTAAGAACCTTGAAAAAAGGTTGATGAAATGTTAACGAGAATGGACAATTTAGAGAAGAATATAAGTGAATTGATGGAGCTGAAAAACACAACACGAGAACTTCACGAAGTATATACAAGTTTAAACAGTCGAATTGATCAAGCAGAAGAAAGGATATCAGAAGTCGAGGACCAGCTCAGTGAAATGAAACAAGAAGACAAGAATGGAGAAAAAAGGATGAAAAGGAATGAGCAAAGTCTCCAGGAAATATGGGACTATGTGAAAAGACCTAATTTACGTTTGATAGGTGTACCTGAATGTGACAAAGAGAATGAATCCAAGTTGGAAAATACTCTTCAGGATATCATTCAGGAAAACTTTCCCAACCTAGTAAGGCAGGGTAATATTCAACTCCAGGTAATACAGAGAACACCACAAAGATATTCTTCAAGAAGACCAACCCCAACGCACATAATTGCCAGATTTATTAGGGTTGAAATGAAGGAGAAAATACTAAGGGCAGCCAGAGAGAAAGGTCAGGTTACCCAAAAAGGGAAACCTATCAGATTTACAGCAGATCTCTCAGCAGAAACCCTACAAGCCAGAAAAGAGTGGGGACCAATATTTAACATCCTTAAAGAAAAGAACTTTCAACCCAGAATTTCCTATCCAGCCAAACTAAGCTTTATAATCGAAGGAAAAATTAAATCTTTTGCAAACAAACAAGTACTTAGAGACTTTACCACCACCAGGCCTGCTTTACAAGAGCTTCTGAAAGGCACTATACATATAAAGGAACAACCAATATCAGCCTTTCCAAAAATAATAAGCAAAGAGCATCGACACAATGAAAAATTTACACTAACTAATGGGCAAAACAGCCAGCTAGCATCAAATGCCAGTATTAAACCTATATATATATTCTAATTGGATAAAAAGCCAAAACCCATCGGTATGCTGCATCCAGACCCATCTCACATGCAACGATACACAAAGACTCAAAACAAAGAGAAGGAGGAAGATTTATCAACCAATCAGAGAGTAAAAATAAACAAATAGACAAAAAGCAGGAGATGCAATTCTCACTTCTGATAAAGTAGACTTTAAAGCAACAAAGAGCAAAAGAGGCAAAGGACATTATATAATGGCAAAAGGATCAATGTAACAAGAAGAGCTAACGATTTTATAGATCAACGAGACAGAAAATTAACAAGGACATTCAGGACTTGAACTCAGACCCGGAACAAGTAAACTTAATAAACATTTACAGAACTCTCCACTTCAAATACACAAAACATACATTACCACCTCACACCTATTCCAAAAGTGACTACATAATTGGAAGTAAATCACTCCTCAGTAATCGCATAGTATTTCATAGGTTTAAATGAAATATTGGTTGGCTGCTTGTTTGTTATTTTCTTCCCTTATTCCTTCCTGTCTACATCAAGTATAATTATTGGTATAAAAGAGGTTTTCAATACCCATTACTAAACTGCATTCTAGCCTGGGCAAGAAAGCAACACTCCCATTCTCTCTCTCTCTTTCTCTTCCTTTTTCTTCCTCTTCTTCATTTTTTTTTCTTTCTTTCTTTAAAAAAAAAAAAAAAAATTTCCATCTGGAGGAAGCCAAGTGTCATATGAAAACTCAAACTGGGTCAGGTACAGAGAATGGTAAAAGCAGCATTCTAAACCTAGCCAAAAGACATTTGCTGTACACTACAGTCATAAAATGTGCATGAAGACTCTGCTTTGGGATCTAGAAATTGATTCAAGCCAAGTACATGTGAAAAGTCCCCAAGGACTACTGGCATTCCTTGGACACGGCCTAAGAAGTTAATTTCTAGGCCTTGTTTTAGTTAGGACAGAACTCTCAGGCTGCTTTAGCACACAATCATCACGTAACAGTGGAGCTGGGATTCTTTTCTGGCTCAAGGACTTCATTTCAAAGCTTTTTATGTAGTTTAAAGGTAAGAAATGACACTGGGAAGATCCTCCTGGCCACACTGTAACTGACAGCCTATAAATGGCTAGTAGCATCTAGGTCCACAGTCACATGCAATACTGCTCATGGCCAAGAAAGACTAAGACGGTACTGACTTCTTCAACTTTGTAAACAGACACAGTGTGGTCTCTTCACCTTGTTTCAATGCTGATGCCAATCACTTGTTTATTCAATGACTACTTGGTGATCAGCTCTTCTGTGCCTGGTTGTGATGAGGACAAGAGAGTGAAAAATATAGATGTGACCACTATCTTCATAAAGCTTACAGTCTAATGGACTCTACTGCCTGCAGCAGATAAGCTAGGAAGGACAGGAGGGTTTAAGCTGAAGGAGGCTGAGAAAAGTACTGGCTAGAGCAAAATGTAGTATGGGTAAGAATTATCCAAAAAGCTTGCGAAAATACAGATTCTGGGCTCCCACTGGATAGTCTGTGTAGGTCTGAGGCGTGGCATCTGCATTTCTAACAAGTTCCAAGATGATACTGACAATGTCTGTGGGTGGCCCACCCTTTGAGAAGCACTAAACTGGAGCAAGAAAGAACCTGAAGGCTTCCTTGCTCAAAACTACCTCCTATCACCTGATATTTAATCAGTCAACTGAGTGATATCTGAAACCTTCAAAGATAAAGAAGGGGGAATTCTGGATGGAGAAGAATGTAAGCAGCTGCGGGTTGTATGTTCCCTGCCTCCCATCACACATCTTGAAAGCAGGACAGAGAAGGCAAAGCTGAACTGCCTGCTTTGCAGCTTAGTTTCATGTCCTGGGAACAGCTATGTAAGACTGTCAGAGCCAATCTGAAAGTCCGCACATCTCCCAACATGGCCAAGTGTGGCTACTCCAAGCCAGACATTCCTAACTCCCACTGGGAAGAATAAAGAAAGAAAGCAGAAAAGGACAAGAGATGTCAAATGGAGCTATACATCCAAAAGTCAAAGGTGATAAAATAATGGTGTCCCTAGCAGAGGCTATAATAAGATGACATCCAGGGTTTTTTTTGGTTTTTTTTTTTTTTTGGATACAGAGTCTCTCTCTGTCACCCAGGCTGGAGTGCAGTGGCTTGATCTCGGCTGACTGCAACCTCCGCCTCCCAGGTTCAAGCGATTCTCCTGCCTCAGCCTCACAAGTAGCTGGGACTACAGGCGGACACCACCATGCCAGGACTAATTTTTGTATTTTTAGTAGAGACAGGGTTTCACCATGTTGGTCAGGCTGGTCTTGAACTCCTGACCTCTTGATCTGCCCACCTCAACTTCCCAAAGTTCTGGGATTATAGGCATGAGCCACCGCGCCCAGCCTGACATCCAAGTTCTTCATCATACTCTGCAATCTGTTTGAGCAGTATTAATTGCAGTTTCATTTGCTCCAATTTTCCAAGTATTAATCATTGCCCTGGCATCACAAAAGGATCTTTTTTCCAAGGAGGTGGCACTGCCTACCCCAGAAGATCAAGAAAGTAAACAAAAACAGTCTACTTAGGCATATTATGGTCTACAATAACAAGAATCCAACTAATAAATATGCTTTGAGTAAATGAACACCTCTACACTTTGAGAGGTTGGCTCCTTTCTTGCCCTTTTTAGGTTTAAAAACAGCCTTTATAATGTAACTTTGTGGTGACTTCAAACTACATCTGATGTTTTGGAAGATTTCCAAGTCCAGTTATCAATCTAGTTTCAGAAGTGGAGATAAGAAAATACTTTCCCCCATGAACTAACAACAAGAACTTTGTAGTATTAAGATTATTACTAGCCAGGCGCGTTGGCTTAGCCTATAAGCCCAGCACTTTGGGAGGCTGAGGCAGTTGGATTACTGGAGCTCTGGAATTTGAGACCAGCCTGGGCAACATGGTGAAAATATATACATACAAAAATTAGCTGGGCATGGTGGTGTGTGCCTATAGTCCCAGCTACTCGGGAGGCTGAGGTGGGAGGATCACTTGAGCCCGAGGCGGAGGTTAGAGTAAGCCTAGATAGCATACTGCACTCCTTCAGGTAAAAAAGAAAAAGATTCCACTGATTTATTTCTCCTGTTGAAAAAAAAAAAGATTCCATTGATTTATTTCTCCTGTTCAATGTGTTAATAAGGCCCTTGAGGTAGAAAAGTGTAAGGTTAAAGATCCCTCAGCCAAGAATCCCAATCTCCTGGTACTTGATGTAAATCAAGTCTTTTCCCAAAATGCTGTGGTGTTTCTATCATACCATTTAATCCTTAAGCGTCTTGACTGTTCCCTCAAGATCTAGTTATTGTTCTCTAATCATCTGTAGTGCACTAATTGTCTCTCCAATTAAAGACTAAGTTCTTAAAGCAAAGACCCCAATCTCATCCTCTCTGGACTTTTCCCAAAGCACAAGAGGAGTTGTACTGAGCGCAGAATAAAGACACACTGGGACCTTTTTCATTTATTGAAATCTAACTTCATTCTGAGTGTCAGGAACTAAATTTCCTTGCTGAAATTCACCTACCAAATGTGGTAGGAGAGGGCAGAGATAATCTTTTTTAAAAAACTTCTTCCAAGTAGACTTGACTATTATGATTTGTCCCTTCAACATCACTTGGAGTACAGGCCCATCCTCTGCTTTATCATCTGTGCAATGATTAAACGAGACCTATTTTTCCAATGGTAGCGGTTACCACTCCTGAGAAAGCACACTCAGATGTTAAGACACATGCTTTGCCTTGGAAAGGTACCTCCATCTGGCATGAGCATTTAGTAACCATCTTCTAACATTCTTTTCCTGTGTGCCCCTTTTTCCTGTTACTTTCTTCTAAAAAGAAAAGAAGCCTTATTTTCACCACTTTGACAGAGCCTTTTGAACAAAAGGCTTTCAGAATTGAAGCAGTACAGCTGACTTTTAACTGCTCTGAGGATTTTCTTTGCTCCAAAGTACAGCAGACATGAGAAATTCATTAAATCTGGGACAGATTCTTCATAATTATATGACATTAGTGGTTCTGAGAATTACTACTTAGTTGTGTGCTTGTTCCCGTTCATCCAAAGGGTCCATGAAGAGGGGCTATTTCATTCTCATATAAACATACAGACTTCTCAGAATCTAGTCCATGCTATTCAAAATATTACCTCACGTTTCAGAAGATTTCAGAAAAGTCTGTCAGAAAAAAACACATTACACTAGTCAAATTGTATTTAAAATCTGTCTTCTATTCTGCTTTCAAATTTTTAGTGTTCAAATGGCTAAAAAAAGGTGCCGGTACAAATACCAGGCAGAAAGCAAACTATTATAATTAATTAATTTGTTAATTAATTAATTAAAAGGCCAATGACTGTTGCACTCGCTCTAGGAAAAAAAGAGGATCTTACTACAAAACAGCAGAGCCAAATAAGGAAAATGAAACAGGATGTTGACAGGTGTAAATTCCAAGCCAAGCAGCCTTCCTTCCTGACACCTCTGTTTGAGAACTTGGCAAACTTCGAGCCAATCCAGTCACTGCTATTTTCTGCAACTGATACCAGCAATTCTGCAAGTTGAGACTAGTGCTCACCAAGGGTTCAAAAGAAAGTGGCCTCCAACAAGATCTCTCCTTGGCTGCAGGTACCACAAACCTCATTCATCTACTAACTCCTACCAGTAAAATAACTTGGTCATTACCCTCTCTACTATTCCACTACTACCATAACTCTACTCGTAGCTATTTACATAGATTTGGATACCCTGTGTTAGCTTCTTGAAACCAGTATTATTGGTTTCTATGTCTGACCAAAGCTGACCATACCTGACTATGACTGCCCCTTTTCTACCTATGACCTGGAACAATCATGCCATCTTCCCAGGCTCCAGAATCCAGTCATCTCCCACTCAATTCTTCTTAGGCACAATAATAAATGCATTAAGATGAACGAGACATTAGAAGAACTGAAGCCTGACTTACCTGCATAAATATCTATTCTGGTGGCATCAGCATCTCTGCAAAATTAAAAGAATCATGTGAATTAATATGAAATATCAACCATCGAAATGCATATGACCTGAGTAGAATGCAGAGTATTTTGAGTCTGTTTTCAGGAAGCCATACAGAAATTCTATATACATTTAGATTCTTTTTTACTTTTATACTTGGCAACACAATTTCCTTTATATATCTGTAAAACATATCTGAAGCCCTAAATTATTGAAGATAATCACATGACACGGGGCCTGGATTTTTTTTTAATACTAATTTCCTGGTAAAAAATCTATAGGATAAGCAAGAATATTTCCCTTTATACCCTAAGAAATGATTCAAATATATGTTTTTCTCACTCATTTGATTGCAATCATAAAAAGATGTTCCAATAACTTGTTCATTTTTTCTTCTCAAGATTTTAAGAAAAAAGGAAAATAATCTCCCACAAAACCTGTGAAAAATCACATCTCGTGGTATACACACTGCAGTCAGCAGACTGATTCTTAAGCCCATAATCTTAACCTCCTTAACCTTGAAAGGAAGTTGGGATAGTCCTGCCCCATTAGACTCTAGCCATTGAAATCATACAGATTCAGTTATCAATTAAGACTTCCATTAAGGTTCAGAAGTAATCTAGTCCAATTCTGCCAACTGCAGGCAAAGAAAACAAAACCATTTTATTGGTTTTACATGCAAAAAAATCCACATAGCTCTACATATACCTATTCTCAAAGATCTAAAACATTTTCAAATATGAAAGATACTGGCAAAATGTATACACAAGTAGGAACACATGCTTCCAGGAATCTCTATTTTACCATATGATACACAAAAAAACAGCCTCCCACCACACATCATGGTCTCACTAAATTAACAAGTGCCAAATTCAAACACAGTTCCATTAACCTACAACATTTTTTAACTGAATGGAAAAATGATGCGTCAACCAGGATTGAAACAAAATGGGAGTTTTCTGGTTAAACAACTAACACATTTCCATAAGCAGTCCAGCTAATAACAATAACAAAAGTAGTAAGAATAAGTTTATTGTATAGGCAGAGGTAAACAGGAAATTATGAGCAAGCACATTAACTGGAGATCTGTTTGAAAGTACTTTTGCTGTCAATTTTAATCCTCTTGTTCCTTCATTAGTCATCAAAACCTGATCAATAAATGATGTGTCTGAATTTTATGTTTGCATTCAAGAGTAAGACTGAGACAATATTTTCCTAATTATGAACAGAATCTTGATCTGGACTTGGATTTTTGTCTCAGAACCAACCCAAATTTCCATTCAGTCTTACACAGTAACATTTATATGCTTCTATCACTAAGAACTCAGTAGAAGACAGTGCTGACCAATGATTCCTTCCAAGCACAGCTGCTAACAATGAAAGATACTGTGATCATTTACTTATCTGACAATATACAATTCGTGAAGACACAGAACTTTGGCATAGTTTTAAAGACGTTAGATGGTGTACTATCCTGGTAGCACAAATTAAATCAGAGCTTGCCTGTCCCATTAATATGATTCCTAAGTGTCTATCTTAATTCCCTGCATTTTGATACAATTATCTTGCTCTAATACACAAGGGAAATGGTTTTGGAGGTGATAATTCACTATTTTTCGGCTAGAACACAAAGAACAATTAGCGAATTTAAGTAAAACAGTGGAAGTTATCAAATAATGTACTATTAAAAATATTTCTTTAGTTAAGAGGCCTCTTGGGAGTTACAGAACGTCTACATTCTAAAGAAATGTCTTCCTTTCAAAGTTTTCAGAGAGCAAAGGTCACAGCTACCTAAAATGTTTCCACTTCAAGCACAGATTGTAAGCCTGAAGACTACATACCTTGCATTATCAACCAGTTCAGCAAGAGCACCAAACAAGAACTCGTGAGTGGTTCTGAAATGAAAAATACTAAAGTCAGCAAAAGAATTATGAATTGAAGTTATAATTCCTAATAAAAAGCCATGGTTATAAAATAAGTTTTTTGAAAAAATCTAAAACCATTTGCATTGTTGATTTATATACTACCCAAGGCTTTCCAGAGCTCCCCAATTCCCCTGAAGTGTTTATCAAGTCTTGCCATCTATTCGGAAATGTCTATTCTTCCTATTTTGAGTTGGGAAACCATCTTGAAGCATTGAAAGACTCCTGTGTGTGGTAACTGCTAAGAGTGTTTTTCGCAGGCCACGGTGGCTCACGCCTGTAATCCCAGCACTTTGGGAGGCCGAGGCAGGCAGATCACAAGGTAAGGCGTTCAAGACCAGCCTGGTCAATATGGTGAAACCCCGTCTCTACTAAAAATACAAAAATTAGCCAGGCGTGGCAGTAGGTGCCTGTAGTCCCAGCTACTAAGGAGGCTGAGGCAGGAGAATCGCTTGAACATGGGAGGTAGAGGTTGCAGTATGCCAAGATCTCACCATCGCACTCCAGCCTGGGCGACAGAGCGAGACTCCACATCAAAAAAAAAAAACAAAAAACAGTGTTTTTCACTATTCATATTCTGCCTAGAAAAATGCCTGTATATTTAATTTTTTATTGCCTTAACCAGTGGTCAGTTTCTGCATATCTCAGAGCAAGAATTATAAGGATATATCTTATGCATAAATACTGAATTTTGTTTTTTGTTTTTTATTTGAGACAGGTTCTCGTTCTTTCACTCAGGCTGGAGTGTAGTAAGTTTTGAATAACATGTAACTGTGTATTTACCCAACCCAAACTTTGAGCAGCCTCCCAGAGGAGATGACAACTGATTCCCCTCCTTGAAGGGATTAATTTTAACAGTGGCCCTAGGCAACCATACCATGCAAGCTCTTGTCCTCATATAAGCAATTGTTGGAAAAGGTCTTGGATTACGTTTTTTAACAGAGACAAAGTTCTGGTTTTAGCCAAAATCTGAGAAAATCATAAAATGAGTTATTCTATTTTCCTACTCTTTCAAATGGGATATTTTTGCTTGTAAATTACACAAAAGTATATGTTTCCTTTTTCCACTGGTAGATCGCACACAGGTATTGGTAAAACAAAATGCTAACAAGTTACACATTGAGCATGTCCAATTTATACTGTTAAATTTGTGCTCTTTTCCACAATAGTGCTCATTAGCTATCAAATTAGGATGTGTCCACATAGAACCACCTAAAAAAAACCGCTTGACTTTTGATTAGAGATAATAGAAAATTAACCCACATAATACATCACCATCAATTTTTCAAAAATATCCATGTTACTCTGACTTTTTTACATAAAGTTTCAGCCAAAGTAAAAGGTTTCAGCCAATTTTCAGTTAAAGTAAAAATTTTTAAATGAAACATATCAATATTAAATAACCAGCATCTAGGATCTCTGATCACTTACCATATTGTAAACAAAGTATAAAACATTTGTTTATTTAATAAATATCCATAACTAAACTCTCCAGGAATATTGTTTTCTTCCTTCTCAACTCACTCTTCAAATTTTTACAAATGCAAGTTTTTTTTTTGGAGACAAGAGTTTTGTTCTTGTTGCCCATGCTGGAGTGCGATGTCACAATCCTGATCTGGGCTCACTGCAACCACCGCCTCCCAGGATCAAGTGATTCTCCTGCCTTGGCCTCCCGGGTAGCTGAGATTACAGGTATGCAACACTACACCTGGCTAATTTTATATTTTTAGTAGAGACGGGGTTTCACCATGTTGACCAGGATGGTCTTGATCTCTTGACCTCGTGATCCACCTGCCTCGGCCTCCCAAAGCGCTGGGATTACAGGCATGAGCCACCGCGCCCGGCAACCTGTCATTTTCCCATCAAACATACAAGTGACTTAGATACTTACAAACTGAATTCATTTTATACATCCTAAATATTTTTAACTCTGAGGACTGTTATATAGAAAGATAAAATAACTAATTTTATTCCAATACTTCTCATTTCTACTTGAATTTGTACTTTTAACGCAAATCAAGGAATCTCAAAAATACAGCTACCAGAAAAAAACAAGAGCACAACCATAGTAAGTATGAGACCACATCTTGCACCAGAACATACTAACTTCAGAATAAAAAAAAAGTAAAGAATGAAGTTTACAGTCTTTGGTAGTGAGAATGGTCAATTTGAATAATCTGGAAAACTAATTTTGACCACCTCTGCCATTAAGACAAGAAAACCAAAACAGAAATTGCAACTGCTTCTTAGCAATACATATTTTCTGATTGCATCCCACAGACAAGAAATTGAGAATAAGTAGATCTCAAAGAGGCGAACACAAAACACCTTCCACACAGTGCTTAGAAATGTGCCTTGCACAGTGACTCACGCCTATAATCCCAGCACTTTGTGAAGCCAAGGCGAGTGGATAGCCTGTGGTCAGAAGTTCGAGACCAGCCTGGCCAACATGGTGAAACCCCGTCTCTAATAAAAATACAAAAAAAAATTAGTTGGGCATGGTGGCAGGTGCCTATAATCCTAGTTGAGATTGAGACTGCACCATTGTACTCCGGCCTGGGCAACAACAGTGAAAACTCCATCTCAAAAGAAAAAAAGAAAGAAAAAAAGAAATGTGCCTTGCACATTTAGAACTTTCAAAAAATTCTAAATAGGTAGGGTGTGGCGCCTCACACGTGTAATCCTAGCATCCTAGCACTTTGGGAGGCCCAGGCTGGCAAATCCCTTGAGCCCAGGAATTTGAAGCCAACCTGGGCAACATGGCAAAACCCCCGTCTCTACAAAAAAATAAAATAAATTAGCCGACTGTGGCGGTGTACATCTGTAGTCCCAGCTACTTGGAAGGCTGAGATGGAAAGATGGCTTGAGCCTAAGAGGCAGGGATTGCACTGCGCCACTGCACACCAGCCTGGGTGACAGAGCCAGACCCTATCTCAAAATAAAAAAATTCTAAATGGTGTTTGTTGTTCCACACAGTCTCAATGCTGTTCCATGCATACATATTTCAGATAAGCTAACAGTCCCCTTTACAATGTAACTAAAGGGTAGTTTTGTGACCGCAGTACACATCATAAAAGAGGCTTTTGTGACCACTGTTGGTAAAGTCAGAGATAAATACTCAGCATCTCTTCCAGACTTCTAGCTGATTAAAGACATATCTTCTAGATGCTAAAATCAGAATTCTAAATATTTCTTAAAATCCTAAGAATCAAAATTATACCAACTGCATAAATTCTTTTTTCCCAAATAATATTCCAAGAGTACACTCATTGCTAGGTAGCATTTGAGATAGAATATCTAAAGAAATTCTTTTCTTCACAGACCTAAACATCCTTTGCATGTGATCCAAGAATGGAAAAAGAACGATTTTTTAAAAATTCGTTCACTTTCAACTGGCTTTCTTTTTTTTTTGAGACAGAGTCTCACTCTGTCACCTAGGCTGAAGTGCAGTGGCATGATCTCCACCCACCACAATCTCTGCCTCCCAATTCAAGTGATTCTCCTGACTCAGTATGCAGAGCAGCTGGAATTACAGGTGCAGGCTACTACGCCTGGCTAATTTTTGTGTTATTTTTAATAGAGATGGAGTTTCACCCCGTTGGCCAGGCAGGCTGGTCTCAAACTCCTGACCTCAAGTGATCCACCCACCTCGGCCTTCCAAAGTGTTGGGATTACAGGCATGAGCCACCTTGCCCGCCTGATCATGGCTTTTATATCACTTGTGTCACAGAGAAAATAGTTTTGTAGCTCAACATTTTCAGGGACAAATTCAAGTGTAAATTAGCTTGTTATATAAGGAAAATGGTCTTCCTATTTATATTCATCCTGAATGTAAACCAATACATCATCCATAGGCCCATCACACAGTGTGATAGCTTCTGATGAGTTCCTACACATGCTGACAATAGTTAATTGCCTTAATTGCTAGAAAATAAAACTGAGAAATTCTGGAGCAATCATTTTACATTTAAATAGCTTTAATATATTTAGGATATGAGCCTACTCAACAGGCTTAAAAGTAATAAGTAATTTAAGTCTCTGAGTTGACAGACTCCTCTACATTCATTTCACATACATATAAAATCCAGAAATAGGGCTAGGTGCGGTGGCTCATGCCTGTAATTCCAGCACTTTGGGAGGCCAAAATGGGCAGATCACGAGGTCAGGAGATTAAGACCATCCTGGCTAACACAGTGAAACCCTATCTCTACTAAAAATACAAAAAATTAAATGGGTGTGTGGTACACACCTGTAGTTCCAACTACTCAGGAGGCTGAGGCAAGAGAATAGCTTGAACCCGGGAGGCACAGATTGCAGTGAGCCAAGTTGGTGCCACTGCACTCCAGCATGGGCAACAGAGTAAGACTCCATCTCAAAAAAATGAATAAATAAAAACCCAGAAATATATAGCCAAGATGTTAAGTTACTAAATGTGCCAACAAAAATAAATAGTAGACATCTTATACCTAAGCATCCTGCTCTATTAGACCATTTAGCAGTACTGCAAAGTTACTTATTATGCATATATTAACATGTAGATGCATAATATATGCATGTTGTGTATATACATCTGGAGTGGCAGTCACAAAACCCACCACCAAAGAGAAGCAACCACATAAAACTCCTTTTACTTAAAAACCCTAACTTTTATCATCTAATACTAGCAACATCTGATATTAAATTACCTCAAGACTTTCAGGTTATCATGAGAATTTATTTCTCAGGCCTGCTTTAAGCCTTAAAAAGCTGATGTAACCAAGAGAATAATCATCAAAATAGACCTGATAATGAAAAAAGACAGACATTCACTGTCTCCAACAGATGCTCCAGAATTTACTAAGAACTGACCTGCCTAATGACTAGCACCAAACAAGTTGCCACCACACTGACCAACTTCTGGTTTATATAAACTAATATTATAGAGTAACAATCACCATCCACACAGTGTTTATTGGGTACCACTGCATGAGCTAAGAACTTCGTAAAAATCATTTTACATAATCCTCATAAAAACTGTAAGATTAGCCCCATTTTATATGAAGAAAGTGAGGCTCGAGAAGTTGACCTGCCCAAGGACACAGCCAGGAAACAGTCAAATTCAGGTTTAGCTGGTTAGCAAGCACATGGTCTTTTCACTGTACCACACTGATTTCCACCCTTCTAGTCTGGTCACTGCTTGTTAAGTCTACATTAAATGAAAAGTAAGCAAAGGACCATTTCTTTCCTAATTCATAATATGGTAATACTATAGATATCAGGCACCCTGAAATGGTTTTGTGTTCCTAAGATTTTGACAGAACAAAGAAGATACTGTGAGACAAATCTTCCCTTCTCTGAAGATGACTTGTTGAACCACTTTACACAGAGGTGGTTCATCTTCCATCTTTATGAGCTACAAGCCACATCATGTGACAATTTAAAAATTTATTTTCTTTATAAATTAACTTCCAATTAGGTCACCACAATGTTTTAAAAATCTCCTGAAATTAGTCAGAAATGAAAAACTTATCTTGGTGGTTTAGAGTTTATACTTTCTTCTGATAGGACTAATACATCAAAAAGAACAACTTCTAAGGTTGAATTTGTGATCCAGGTAAGAAATTCCAGAGCTTCTAAAATGATACTCTAACCATCAAATGTTCATGCAAGCATGTGGTTCCAGTTCAACATGGGTAAGTCAAAGAAAATTCCCTAACTTAAATTACTTAACTGGTTTCTTTTCCTTGGCATTGCCAAATATCTATCATTAATAAGCTATAAAATAACAAGGGGGGAAAAAAGAAGGGAGAAATATCCCAGAATCCTTAGAGATTAACTAAAATAAACTAAAATTGAAGACTAAAACTGTGAAGTAAACTCTTTCCTTTATAGACAAGCAAACAAGCTCATGAAGGTAAAACTGACTACAGTAGGCACTGCCTAATGGTTAAAACCACTAACTACTGTGGCCAGATAAATCTTACTGCCTTAAGTCTTGGCACCCTAAGTCTGCCATTTGGCAGCTATATAACCATTACCATGTAATTTAATCTCTTTGAACCTCAGTTTCCTCACATGCAAAATAGGAATAATCCTTACCCCAAAGACTTACTGTAAAGATTGCTTCAGACAATGTTTAAAATGGTGACTGGCATGAAGCAATTAACCAATTACTATTATTTTACCATCCCATAAAGTCTTTGGTGAAGCTGGAACAAGAACTTAAATTCTGAAGTCCAGTTGATGGTCTTCCAAGGCCATAAAATCTGTAATTCCAGACTTGCCATCATTCCAAAATTTAGAGCTGAGATAACCATTTATAAGACATAGTCATCCATGAACATTTAAGTGGCCTTCAACTGCTTGATCTTAATACGGCAGTTGAAATATGAAAAAGGACATTGAAGGTTTTTCCCAAGGCTATGCTATGAACTAGCTGAATAATTACTGATCAGCAGCCTCATCTAAGTGGGTTTCAGGTTCATCATACTTAAGTGTGAGAATTCAGCTTAGCTGACTGCTACAGTACCTTCCCTAAAACTATCTAGTTCAGTAATAAACTTCTAAGGCCAGCCACGGTGGCTCACACCTGTAATCTCAGCACTTTGGGAGGTCAAGGCGGATGAATCACCAGAGGTCATAACTTTGAGACCAGCCTGGCCAACATATAGTGAAACCCTGTCTCTACTAAAAAAATACAAAAATGAGCTGGGTGTGGTGGCACATGCCTTTAGCCCCAGTGACTTGAAAAGCTGAGGCAGGAAAATCGTTTGAACCTGCGAGGTGGAGGCTGCAGTGAGCCAAGATTACACCACTGCACTCCAGCCTGGGCAACAGAGCAAGACTCCATCTCTCAAAATAACAACAAACTTCCTAAACAAAATGAAACCAGGCTCTCACCATTTGACAATTTGCTTCACTAGCTGGCAAAATTTTATTCCCTTTATAGGAAAAATAGCAGAAATATTACAGATATTATGGTGTCACAAACATGTTATCATTTCCATAAAAAGCTAAAAACCATTGTACTATCATTAGATAATGGAAGACTATACTCTCACCTCTGAAGGCGGTTCTTCAGAGACTGGACCATTCATGTAGCTGCTCATCTCCTCTCCAGGTACTAGAATGGTAGAACACTTACCTTCACCTCAAAAGTAACAGGTTATTAAAACACTAAAGAAGTTTTGATTCTACTGGACAACCTCCAAGAGAGTTGATATATGGATTAAACCTGAAACATTCCAGACCAAGTTGGAGTGATGAGATTACTCCTTCATGAACTCAAGAATCATGAATACTGTATATTTCTGTGGAAATTTTGGCGAGAGACTATCTAAATCAAGGTTTTAAACAAGTTGCGGTTTCCTGCTTTAGCACATACAAATAATACTGGATGTAGGAGCAATTTGCCAGAAAGATAAAGCCAAGTGCTGAAAAAATAAAAATTTTCTTCTTGAAAGTTGTGATTTAAATGTCTTCTGTTTTCTTGTTAGAAAGTAAAGATTTGTTATAACCTGTTTAGGACGTCGTCACTACAGAGAGGAAACAGGTGATACTAAAATACTCCAACACCTGGTGATCCAATACAGCAGTACTTGTTGGATTCCTATAAACACTTGAATGAAACAACTCAACATATTGACTTCAAATAACTCGTTTGCATTTAGAAAATTTTGATCCAATAAACAAAAAATCAGATTCTTCTGGATTAGCAACAAGTATTTCACTGATCTTAGTTCTTCAATACAGAGCTCAAGACATCCAGGGATACATTTCACTCCAATGGGATACATCCCAAAAAGCAAAAAAGCAAAATTTTCTGGGGAAATGAATTCCATATAAATATCAAGGAAGGAGTTACTGGTTAACTCAGTGGCACCTAGAGGATACTTACGAATTTGTATGCAGATATTCAAAGGTTAGCTGAGCTCGATTCAGACTGCTGTAATTTGTGAAAGCCATGGCTGCAATGAGGTCTCCAGCCCTTCACCCACTAACTGGGAAATATAACCCTAAAATGAAATCAGCTTCCCAGGATTCTGTCCAGTAAAGCTTCAGTCTGTGCTCCTTAATGACAGTTAAAGTAACTAGTAACTATCCAAAATATATGCAAAGAAATGTTTAAAACTACAATTTCTTCAAGTTTTTTTTAATCTTCTCAATGATTACGATGTAATATTTCAGAAAGAACTATGTTATAAATCCGTAGTTTTAAGCAGCTTTTAGCATTAAGTTGCGATAGCTCAATTCAGACAATCTGAGTCTCGTGCATCGGATGGTCCTGGAGATGTTCCTTGAGAGGGTGGTTTATGACTGCTCCATCTTCATGTTCTTCATGCCTTTTTTGGTTCCCCTAAATTTCCTGTCAGGAAGTTTACCAATCTGGAAATTTACCCACTTCTATCAGAAAGCTGATCAGACATATCTTCACCACACGTGATGCCAGGATCCTTAAACAGGCCCAAGACCGGTGACCAAGATCTCGATGGTGTTATATGGCGCTAGTTGAGGCTTCACCACCTCCCAACTGAAAAAGCTCCTAGGTGCTAACTGATGATTTCTTTTTTCAAAGCCCGACCAAACCCAGCTGAGGGTGGCAGTCAGATTTCCTCGTATGGGCCCACAAAAACACCTCACAATTGACTCTCCCAGAGCACCTCGGGCGGGGCGCGCCCCTCCCCCACGTCCCTCAGACAACAGCCTCAGCCTCCCAGGCCCTTCCCGGGCCTCGGTCCCGTGGCGGCCTCCTCAGGAAGAGAAGCTACTCCCGGCTTTCAAGGACCGGATTGAAGGCAGTGGAGAGCGCACCACCCGACTGGGCACTACCCGGAGCTCACAACTGCCTTTGTCCCTCCCCGCGGAATTGGAACCCAACAGCCACAGCGCGCTCTTGGAACCATGTGCTGCTGCCGCCTCCTCCTTCGCCGCCGCCGCCGCCGCCCGCGCGCCGCACTGAATGAGATGGTGAAAGGACTCAGCAGCAACACGAAATTCGGCGTTTAGAGCTGCTCTGCCGCCGCAGTCACAAACACCACAGGCACCGCTTTGTCTCCGCTAGTGCCCACAGCCCCGGCCACCTCGCGCACTCCCCGACGCCCCAAACCCCCGAGGCCTCCGCGGTGCATTCAGCCAATCATAAAGCTGCAGCTCCTCCCGCCCCCGCCCTGATGTACAGCCTCCTGATTGGCGGGCTGCGTGTCCCCATGTGACCGGATCTTGGTTGGCCGGTCCCGCCCCTGTCACGTGAGAGCGTGCGCCTCTCTTCCTGCTTTCCTGACCCTCTCCGCCATTTAAAGAAACAGTACCGGGGGCGGGCCGAGCGACGCAGCCGGGACGGTAGCTGCGGTTCGGACCGGAGGAGCCATCTTGTCTCGTCGCCGGGGAGTCAGGCCCCTAACTCGAAGAAGCCCTGGCGCGCCCTCCCCCCCTCCCGGGTCTGGTAGGGCGAAGGAACGGGCGTGCGGTCGATCGAGCGATCGGTTGGCGGCTCTTTCTCCTGCTCTGGCATCCAGCTCTTGGGGCGCAGGCCCGGCCGCCGCGGCGCGCGCCCGGTGGCCGTTGGCGCTCGCGCCGCGTCTTTCTTCTCGTACGCAGAACTCGGGCGGCGGCCTATGCGTTTGCGATTCGACGAGGAGTCGTCCGGGTGGTCGGCGGCGGCGGGCAGCTGCTCCGCCCCGCTCCGGGGGAGGCGGCGGCGGCAGCGGCCTCGGGATTTGGAGCGGCCGGGGAGGCGGGGGTGGCCGGGGCCGGCCTGGAGGCCTGGCGCCACCCTTCGGGGCCTGCAAGGACCCAGTTGGGGGGGCAGGAGGGGGCTGGAGGATGGTTGGTTGTGGGATTTCTACTTTGCCTTTTCCTCCTTATGCCGCCTTAGTGAGGTGCGGGAGCTCTGGCGGCAGCCCCGGAGTGGGGAGACGAGCTCCGGAGTCGGAAGAGCTGGGTTTGCTTCCGGGCCTAGCCACCAGCTGGCCGAGTGACCTTAGGCGAGTCACTCTGTAATTTGTCTGCGCCTCAGTTTCCTCCTCTGCCTAACAATGTGTGTGGGATTGAAAGCGCTTTGTAAACTATAAAGCGTGGGTGTATGTAAACGGTGGTTATTGTTTGTAATGTTTTTTTGGGGTTGTAAGAAAACTTAGCAGTCGCCCGATCCTTGGGTTTTGAACCTGGGAATCTTGGATTGGAGTTGGGAATCCCCAAACTCCCTGAAGTTGTGGGAATGTGCGTTTTAGGGGAATGATGATCCATCGCTATCGAGTTTTCCAAGGGAGCTGTGACTCAGAAAAGTTAAGAATCACAATTTCTTCATGCTACAGAGAGGAAACTGAGGCCTAGATGTCATTTGGGACCCTTCACAACCAATTTGAAGCCCCTGTATGAGTCCCTGGGATATGTGAGCTGTTTCTATGCATAATGGATATTCGGGGTAACAACAGTCCCCTGCTTGGCTTCTATTCTGAATCCTTTTCTTTCACCATGGGGTGCCTGAATGGGGGCTGATGCATATGGTACAATGGCACCCAATGTAAAGCAGCTACAATTAGGAGTGGATGTGTTCTGTAGCATCCTATTTAAATAAGCCTATTTAATCTTTGGTCCGGCAACTCTGTTTTCTGCTTCTTGTACCGGTGCCTGACTACTTTTCTGACTCTTCATTGACCATTTTCCACGACCATGGTTGTCATCCATTACTTGATCCCACTTCGTTTGTCTAGTCTGTGTGGTTGGTGGTGAATAGGCTTTTTTGTACGTGGTGCTGCCAAGCCCAGCTAATTAATGGTGCACGTGGACTTTTGGCGAGCAGGCTCACTGGAAGAGACTGAACCAGGCACGGAATTCCTGAAGATGTTTGGGGTTTTTTTCTTTCTTGATTGAAGGTTAACATTCTCTGAAAAGTTTTGTTAGAACTACTGCAGAACTTCATAATCAGTAGATTTGGAAGTGATTAAAAGCTTAACTTTTTCCTTGGCCCTCCATGTGTTCTAATTGCTTGCAAGTATAATACTAAGATGTCCAAGATGCCAGTTTTTGCTTCTTTGTTAATTTGCAGCTGCTTTTATCAAATTTCAGCCCATTATCCAACAAACACTATAAAAATGTTTGAACAATTGGATTACAAACATTTTCGTTTTGTGGAGTGGTGCTTACCAAGTGATACAGCTCTAAGCAAGTGAACACAAACACATTTAAGTGTATTTTGTCTGATTAGATGTTAGCCAGTTACGGTTTCATTCAAATGTCTGAAAAAATCAATTGACTTTTCCCTTTTCCTAAAGGGCAGAGACAATCTCACTTCCAGAGAAATGACTGTTTTGGAGAAAAAAAAAAACCTGTTGGTCTTTTAGCTCTTTTGTAGTTAAATCTGGATGTACCTCAAAAGACAAGACTGTGGTGATAAGATGATTTCCTCAGCAGAAAGGAGGAAAAAAGACAACTGGAACTCAAAGCTTGAATACTGTGGCAAAACATAAGATGTCCAGGATTGGATGTTGAGAAGATTTCACTACAGTGTTCTGCAATAGTTGGAGCAGATAACTTTCAGTATAGCCACAGCCATGGACTCCAGATTTCCAGATTTTCAAGAACTGGACCTGGAACTTGAAAGAGCTTGTCAGAATGTGGCAGGAACACTGGAGGTAGATTATTTTTTTTATTTTTGAATTTTGGGACTGTTGACCTTGCTGTGAGAAAAGAGACAACGACTGAGCAAGCACTACCACCAGCACTGTTACTGGGAATTAGAAGACCTGAGTTTCTGTCCAGACCCTCAGTGCAAACTGAGGATGCTCCATCCAAAGTGAATTATGGTACTTGCCATTTTCCAAAATGCCTTATTCTTCACTATCTCTGCACTTTTGTTCATTCTCTCTACTTTGGAAATGGCTCCTCTCTGGCTTTTCATCTGTCAAAATTCTGCCATTTTCTCGGTATCCAACTCAGATGCTCTCTTTTCCGTGAGTCTCCTAACTAGCCAGAATAGAACTTTTAAGTTTTATGACATTTTGTTATGTATCCTCTCTTTGTATACAAAATCCTGTAAAATAATTACTTGCCTGCATTTGCTGTCTTTGCAGATAGCAGACTCCTTGAAACCAGGGTCCTTGTTTAGTGCATCTTTGCCCACATACAGCACAACATATCATGAAGCATTTATTAGGAAGGAGGAGTTTAGAGAGCAGGCTCTCAGAATAAGCAGTCAGTAAGTGTTTTCTTAATTGCTGTCTGTTAACTAAAATTACTCTTAAGGAGAAGAAAAGTCACTAGATATGGGTCATGTTTCTTTACGTTTTATTATTTTTTAATTGTAAATTTAGAAAGATCTAGGGATCCCTCAGACATAAGGAGAAACCAATATGTTGAATGGGGTATTATATACAGAAGGACCAAGACCTTATTCTCTCCTACTTAAGATGGAATCCTTGGATGAAAGCTAAGACAGCTTTTTAAAAAGGAGCTTTTTAATTTGAGGAAAGCATTGGAAGAGAAGGAAGGGCAGTATCTCCTTTTTTTAATTGTTGGTATATAAACTTAGAATCTCAGTTCTTTTTATGCCACTTGTGGAGCCACTTCCTCATACCCATAAAAAAATGCCCAGCAGCCTGAAATCCAATCAAATTACTTCATTCAGAAGTAAGAAGTTTAGTTTTTGTTTGCCAGTTTGCAACAATCAGGCTTTTGTGTTTTCTTTTTTGGATCGTTGTTGTTTGTTTTCATTTATCATTTGTCATTGCCTAAGCCAGGCTCATCAAGAATTAATAGCCATCAGGCTGCTGATGTGCTGGCAGCAGACCCACTTAGAGTCCTGTGTTTGTAATTCCATGCATTTGTTATCTTACCTGTTTTATCCCTGCCCATTCCAGTCTTGTGCCTCCTGATTGCTGAGTGTTCACCTGGACCTTCTGACTACCTTCCTTGTGCTATTCCATCAGCCTACAGACCCTACAGACCTGGTACCAGGATTTTTGCTGAAGATGATTCCTACCACCTTACTACTGAAGAAGACACCCATTCCATTGGACCACTGTGACTCAGGAGGCATTCAGCCATCATGATGTGGCCTTTACCTCCACTCCTGTTCTGTTCTACCCAGATTCAGCACAGCCCTTTATAGTGAAGTCAGAGTCCTCAAGCCAAATAGCTAAAGCTGTTTTATCACAACAAAGGCCTAGTTTGTTCCATGAGTATGCATTTCTTCAGTTAAAGCCTTCAGAGACACACATAAATTTGGACCAGGGGATTCTTTAGTTATTAATGCTATTTGAAGAAAGGCAGCATCTTTTTGAGAACAACATTGGACCGTACTGCACAATCTCAAATGATTGAAATTCATGAACATCTAGGATCCCATGAAGGTCACTACACCCTGTTTTTTCTACTTCAAATCCTGTACTAGCCTACTGAATGAGAAAACATATTCTGACCCATTGGGACCAAATCAAAGGCACAGAGAACTCCTCATAGCATCTTCTTTGGAATTACTCAGGAACCAGAACTTTTTACACAAATGTGAGAAATTCTACCAAGGAGTCCCCTTACCTAACAGCATCTCACAAGGCTGCATCAGATTCCAGAAAAAGCTTCTCTTGATACATCAAGGTAGAACCTCTATGGTAAATCCCCTCTGTTTATATAGCACTTTACAGTTTCAAAGCACTTGTATATACATTTATCTCAATTATCAAAATAACAGTGAATTATAGTTGCTTTTTGCAAATGAAGGAATATAAATTTTAAGAGTTAAGCAGTTATCCAAAGTGACACAGTTATGAAAGTGGTAGAGGCCAGGCTTTCTGACTCCCTGTTCAGTACTCTCCTTGGAATTAGCCTCCATTTTACCCAGTGTTAAAATGGCTGGGTATTGGGAACCTCAGGAAATTTTCCAGCTTCCTGATCACTGGTGCCCCCAGTCACACAGGATGTCGTAAGTGTGACCTTGTGATAGCTACATCTGGACCAAAATCCCATGGCAATATCCCCAAGGTTTAGGGGTATACTATCTCCATGGTGGAAGATTGTCAAATCAAAAAGGGACATTTTCTAACAACAAAGCTACCCAACATGAAACAAAAAGCTACTTGTAGATTTTTAAAGACTTATTAATACTCCTGGGCCCTAAAAGCTTATCTGTGGTCCTCTCTCTGCAAACTAATATTTACACAAAACAGGCAGTACTCTGCTGTGTGTGTGTGTGTGTGTATGAATGACATGGAGAAAGCTGCTGTTACCTAGTAAGACAGTAAAATATGTAAGACGTGTCCCTTCCCCCAGTTTACATTGAGATATAGTGTATTAAAGAAGACTTGCAGCAAATTACTACTGCTTCTATGCTAAATTCAGAAATCTAGTTTTTTTTTAAAAAAGACTTGCAGCAAAGAGTTCCATTTTGCTATTTAACCCATTGTGTCCTAAGTTTAATCAAACACAGAAGGGTATTTTTTGCATCATTCCATCTAATGGAATGCAGAAACTGTTTTAGAGCAGTATAGCCAGTGCTTCCTGATTGCCAACAGATTGCCCCGGACACCCCAGAATAAACAGCATCTTCAAAATCCCCCTTTCTCATATATTGTTATTAACTGCTTGAATTAGTGTGTCTCTGTCATTTGAGAGTCCTGCATCTTGACCATTACCTTTATTTTCTGTCAAGGTAATCTCTAAAAGATCTGTGGGGAGACATAGGAAAGGAATGGGGGAAAGTAAATTCACCCCAAATTGGATAAATTCCATGACATTTAGCAGTATACTTCTGTGTCCCTAGAACTGTACCGTAACTTTAGTTCAAGGGCCTTCCATCTCAGGTGGGTAAGGAGTTTGAGAAGGGGAGAGAAGGAGTGAGAAGATATTTCAGAATTTGAGTTATGGCCCATTGAGACTTATCAATGCTTGAGAAGTCATCCAGCCATGGACTTCTTGGAGTAACATTTACAAAGAAATGGAAGCATTTTGCAATCTCATGCAAAAACCCCAGTGCTATTGCAACTGAAAATCGTTAGCCTTGTTCTCTGATAGTTACTTACAAGCCCAACTGCAGGCAATCAAAATTTATAGCAGATGAGCTTTAACTCACCTGTAATGTGGTCCGTATTCGGGAAAAAATGAATAGAATAACACCTTGTTTTACCACAGGCTTTGCTTACAGTTTCTGCTTTCTGTGACCTATTTTTTTGTATTTCAGCATTTTGTGAACGACTTATTCTTAGATCATTGCCAAAGGCATTGTGGCCGTGAAGCTCTTTGAGTGAAAACGTTGTAGAAGCCCAGAGTAAAAGTGAAGCTGCTCTGGATGAAGCAATGAAGCAGGAGTAGGGGCCTGAAGCCTGCTACAACTATCTTCCTTTACCACCGTGGTGACACCTAAGGGGACTTCCTTACAACACCTTGAACTCTGCAGAACACAGTTTGAAAACCACTTCTCTAGACAGCAATATGTTTGACCTGAATGGCATTCCAATCTCTTCTGTAACTCCACTCAGCATAGTTCATGTTCAGTTGATGCTGAACATTCTTAGAAATACTGTGTGCAAACTTAGAAAAGTGCAAGAAGACAGGCATGTCTTTGACCCCAGGAATGGTCATGGGCGGAAAGTGCTGTCAAGGGAATCTAGATTAACAGCCCTCCACTCCAGATGGATATCCAGTGATTCCTAGAATGGGATATAGCCAGAGAACAATTCTATGTACCCTACACTGACAGACTCCCTTAAACAACTTCTATTCACAAACGCCAGATGCTCTAGTGGTACTTGAAGTACATGACTTTGAAGACTTGACCCTCCATGGATACTGCCAGCAAGCGGGTTTTGAAGCTGGTGCCTCATTGAGGCCATATTAGAGCAACTTGTACGTTTGACCTCTTGTCGTCAGCCGTGGTACTCTACTTCGTGCAAGAGAAAACTATGAAAGCGGAATTCAAATACTAGCAACATTTCCTAAAGGGACTCAATATCTGTTTATCATTCATCTTCTTTTCTAAACTACACATCATTGTATGACTCACCCAAAGCAGTTACACTGTCCCTTGGTTTTTGTTCAGTTTAACTACTGTTTCCAAGATAACTGAGCTAACAACCTTTTTTCAAAAAAGATGAAACAATTCCTTTATTTTCATCACTGGCATATCTGCCTATTCAGAATTATTATGACTACTCAGCTCTAACCTTAACAGCTGATCTTCAAGAGACAGTCTTTGAATACCCCTCTTATATGATTTAAAATACAACAATTTGGAAAAGTTTCTTCTAGCCAATAAGAATTTTTTTTTTTTAATCGCTCTGTCTTGTGCTGAGAGGTGTTCTTTTTAGATGAATCTTTTGATGTCTGATACCACCAACAATAGGTGGTAAGGGTAGTGGCCCTTTGAGCAGGCCATGATAGCTTACTTGCTGGGCATTTCAGATAGCTTATTACCTGCCTTTTTGCTGGAAACAGACTGATTTGAAAAACAAAATTTATGAAGACTGCAGCTAAGGATTTTATTGATAGACTTAAGAGCTTTTGTCCTTGTGGATATTTTAGTGGAACCACATCAGTCTCAGTACTGTCATTTTACACTGATTCAGAGAAGCTGACTTCATTCTTGCCATGATATACTTAAGGCAGGCATTGTAATAGATATTAAGACAACTTAATCTGTTTCAGCAGGAAGGATTCCATTCATAAACTTGCAAGCCAGATCATGTTGAACAAGGAGACTTTGATGTGTATCATGAGAAAACTCATTCCTTTACTCCCCAATTTAAAGGCCAGCTATCCTGAGCTACTCCAGTGAATGCACTGGTTAAACTTTGGGAATAGTTTCTTTATATCCTTGTCTCTCTCTAGGCCAGTTGTGATTACATGACTCCACATCTCATCAAACAAGGCCTACGACTGGTTGCTGTAGACTGCTCACCCTCAACAAATAAAATCTGGATGACTAGCCTGCTTGTATATACAACTGTTATTTGTAAAGAAGTTATCTTCAATTTTCTACAACCTTCAAATTATCAGCTCTTTTTTTCTTCTCTAATTTTTCTGTACTTTACAGAAAAAGACATTGATCTATACTGCCGTTCCTTCTAATCCTGCCATACTCGGTCAAAATGAATGACTTAAGATGAAGATGATCATCTGCTCGAGAGTCTAAAATATACATTGTGTATAAGAATATAAGAATTGGAGATTAGAAAAGCAAAAGACCTAAAACTTAAACCTAGGAGCTTGCCTACTATCTCCATATCTCTATGCCTCAGATTTCATCTCAATCTTTGAACACACCATTCAACCAATCTGAGGTCTTGACTTATAAGATGATTCTCAGAGATGGGCAGAGTTACGAAAGATGACGACTTGATTACCAAAGAAAGTAGGGCCAACTTTGACAAACCTGGCTCTGCTGACCCTGTCACTCCCAGATGTAGCATAGACTCTTAAACAGAACCTCAAGTCTGTTTGAGGATAAGGCCTTCTCCTGAGCTGAAAGTTCTTTGGCAGATGAGCAGGAAACTGAAAGCTGATGTACCTGACTGGCTCTGTAAGATCAGAAAACTGTATCCAGAGTAAGCCCTATGGATTAACCCTGGAGTACCCAGCATAAAAACTAATTTACAGAATTTCCTTATTAATCTGCCTCTTTTTCCAGATCATATTCTGGCTATTGGTATGACTGGCCCCTCTGAAGTTACCCTGCTTGTCTATTTTCCTGACTCAGCTGTTGCCTGCCTTTTTCACATGTTGCTGCAATTAGACTTACTGACCTTGAGAAGACTACAGCCAATTTTAGCCTATCTTGTGCCCAATACAACAAGGATTTTTAATAGAAACAACCCCCACCTCACCTGCTAGGACTCAACAATCACAACAGGAAGGACCATGCTGTGTACTCCTTGATCAGCAGCTTTTTTAAAGATATTTTTAAGTGCAGAGTAAGCCTCTGTTCCTGTATGTATTTGATCACTTTCAGCACCTGGAACCTCTTCTATCAGATCTGGAAGGAATACAGCAGATTCAAAGCGGTGTCCATTTCTCCTGTAGTAGTGCAGAAATGAGTCTGATTTACCAGTGCGCACAGAACTATACCAGTTCAACCTGGCAAAAAGGAACACAGGAAAAGTTCCCACTGTACTTAAAAGTTACCACTGACTCAAATTGCCTCACAATATTATTTGATGTAGAAGGCTAGTTGTCTTACTTCATATCAGCAGGACAGTTGGGCTCTCAGACTCATGATCACTGAGTTTGCTTGTATTGAAACTCTGTGGTTTTATCCAAAGTATGCTATTGGACATGATTATTAATCCATTCAAATGGATTACAGACGTCTTGAGGACAGGACAAACTTAGAATACTTTTATAACCGAGGAGGAAACCATGCCAGCTGTTAGCATTCAGCTTCATAAGCAGAGATTAAGCTTTTTCATACTGTTCTTATCCTGGACAGCAGTAGTTTTTAATTGCCCAGCATCCATTCCATCTCATTGTAACAACTCTATGATGTTTCTTAAAACCACCTCTTCCTGTTTTCAGTCTGTGTGGTTTGGACAGTTTGACCCAACCTTGAGCTTTGTGGGTGGACATGTAATTGAGACCTCATCAATCAGCAAATCCATCTGAACTGTGGAGGAGAAGCTCTCTTTACTGAGGTGCTTTAGCTTTGTGGGGTGAAAACCTCAAACCAACAGGGCCTACCATGTAGAGAACGAAGCCAGTGCAGGGGAAAGCAGAGCCAAAATAATGGAGAGACTTGAATCCTGATGACAACGTTTGTGCCCCTGGATCCAACCGTGCCTGAAGCTAGTATATCCCCTGGACTTTTCAGTTATGTGAACCAATAAATACCCTTTTTTGCTTAAGTTACTTTGAGTTGGGTTTCTCTTACTTGAAATTGAATCCAGATTAATATATCTACCAACATTGAAACTTGACAGATCCAAGTATTTATTAAGCTAGAGGTCATGGTCACTGAAATTATTTTCCAAAGTGGAAGACAAAATGAAACAGGAACTGAGAGAATATTTAAGATACCACAGAAGCATAAAAAATAACATGGTAGAAAGTAATAGAAGACCTAAATGTCATTAAAGGATAGGCTAAGGTGTGGTTCAGCCATGTAGGAAAATCTTACATTTATTAAAACGAATAAAGTACATTCATTCTGTATGGAAAAATGGCCATGATACATTAGGTGAGACAACCTATTGATAGAAAAGTGTATAGTATGAACTCATTTTAAAGTGTGTGTGCTTATGTTTATAAATCCATAGAAAAGTCTATTCATGGCTTTCTTTGAACAGTGTAGGTTACATGAGACTTTCAACCTTATACATTTCTGTATTTTACACTTCCCACATCACTTTTAAACTTTATTTAAATAAAGAATTTTTTAAATTTAGTGCTTACTGTTTGTCCTTAGCAAGTTATTTAACACTGAGCCTGTTAAATTATTAAAAATACCCACTTTTGGGGCCGGGCGCGGTGGCTCGCGCCTGTAATCCCAGCACTTTGGGAGGCCGAAGCGGGTGGATCACAAGGTCAAGAGATCGAGACCATCCTGGTCAACATGGTGAAACCCCATCTCTACTAAAAATACAAAAAATTAGCTGGGCATGGTGGCGCGTGCCTGTAATCCCAGCTACTCAGGAGGCTGAGGTAGGAGAATTGCCTGAATTCAGGAGGCAGAGGTTGCGGTGAGCCGAGATTGCGCCATTGCACTCCAGCCTGGGTAACAAGAGCGAAACTCCATCTCAAAAAAAAAAAAAAAAAACCCACTTTTATGTTAGTAAATATTAAAATATATTAATCATCCATTACTCAAGTTGACAGATTGCTACACCTTTACTTGTTTGAGAAACTCAGAACTCAGTAATTGTTCCTTGATTTTTTAAGCATGTCTCCAAATGATTTTATTTGGATTATCAGAATTTTACAGTTTTAAGGTTCATCAAAAATTATTCTAGTTCTTGACTGATGTTGATTACTAAGACTATTGCACCATCCACATTAGGCAGAAAACAGAAGGAAAGTCACATCTTTTTAAAAATCTTTCAGTTATTCCAATGTCGCTGCAATTAAGGTCAATAGTGACCTTTTAATTGCTAAATCCATTACACATGCATCTTATCTGAATTTTCAGCAGCACAGATAACTCCCACCAGCTTCTTGAAATACTCTTCCCTTAAGTACTGTTTATACTTCATTTTCTTTTCAACTTGCTGGCTACTCCTTTATTGTAGGTCCTTCTCCCTATCGTGTAAATATTGGTATAGTGAGCATCCATTGTTTGGCTTGTCAAAAATTACTTCCCCTTTCCTTTAATGATAGATCCCCACTTAAGTCTTTAGAAAGCTACTCCTTCCCATTCAGTGGAAATGTAGATTATAGTACCCTGGCCTCATGCGCCCTGGCTGAGGTTTGAGCAGTGCAAGCTCGTCCTACCAAATTTCCCACCAGGACTTTGATTCTTAAGAGGTGACCACAAACAAAGTGACCAGAGTTGAGTCATTCTGATGGTAGTATTCCAAAGAAAACATGTAAAAGTTTATGAAAGGAGATGTCCATAGTACCCTGGCTCCTATTCTCTATGCCTGGTTATCGAGGTTTTCCTTTGATTGTATAAACTACCGTATAGCCTCCTTATGATAAGAAGTTTCCTTTTTATCAGCCAAAATGGGTTTCTCTTGCTTGTGACCAAATGACTAATTACAGAAATTGGTGCCAGAGAGTTAAATTTCAGGCTTCTAACCCACAGGAACATAGAGAGGATCTGGAATTGACTATTGTGCTGTGTTAATGGCACCAGTAACTCTTGTTATGTGTTCCTGGAAGGATAAATTCTACCAGTTAAAATAGCAAAACAGTAATAGCCCTTCTTGTCATTTGGAATCATGTGCCTATTGAGAGTAAAATTTGGAGAACCAGGTAACTGTTGACAATAGGACAATTTAAAGCGGATAGGTCGGGCCCAGTGGCTCACGCCTGTAATCCCAGCACCTTGAGAGGCCAAGGTGGGCAGATCACCTTAGGTCAGGAGTTCAAGACCAGCCTGGGCAACATAGTGAAACCCCGTCTCTACAAAAATTAGCAGGGCATGATGGCGGGCACCTGTAAGCTACTTGGGAGGCTGAAGAGGGAGAATTGCTTGAACCCAGCAGGTAGAGATTGTAGTGAGCCGAGATTGCAACATTGCCCTCCAGCCTGGGCAACAGCACAAGACTCCATCTCAAAAAAAAAAAAAAAAAAAAAAATTAGCCGAGCATGATGGTGGATGCTTGTAATCCCAGCTACTCAGGCTGAGGCAGAAGAAACGCTTGAGCCTGGGATGCGGAGTTTGCAGTGATCTGAGATTATGCCACTGCACTCCAGCCTAGGTGACAACGAGACTGTCTCAAAAAAATAATAAAATAATAAAGTGGATAAAGCAGGCCAAGACCATTGAGTTGGAATGGTTACATTGATTGCATTAGTTTTTTTTTTGTTTGTTTGTTTTTTTTGGAGACAGAGTCTCACTTCGACACCCAGGCTAGGGTGCAATGGCATGATCTTGGCTCACTGCAACCTCCGCCTCCCTGGTTCAAGCAATTCTCCTGCCTCAGCCTCCCGAGTAGCTGGGATTACAGGCATGTGCCATCATGCCCAGCTAATTTTTGTATTTTTAGTAGAGACAGGGTTTCACCATGTTGGCTGGTCTCAAAACTCCTGACCTTGGGTGATCCACCCACCTTGGACTCCCAAAGTGCTGGGTTACAGGCATAAGCCACCAAGCCCGACCCCATTAACTATTTTAAAGTGAAGGGCATCAGCTGAAACCCAGAAACTGATCTGTGGGCATAGAGTAAAATACAGGGCTTTTTTCTCTCCAGGATGAATGAATCCATGCTTAAATCCAAACTAGTACTTGGAGATTCTTCAAATTGCGAAATTACAATGCTGATTGAATTTGTAGCATTACTAAGGTGTCTTTTGTGAGAGTTAAGGTATTAATCAGAAAAGAGACTTATCTATAGAGTGCTGATATCACGTTCAGAAGATTTAGAGAATCCCAATCCTCCAGATATCTCAGGAATGAAGGTTTGAGTTACCCTGTTAGTCAAAAATCCTTGATTGAATTAGACAAAAAAGGATAGCCAAAAAGGAAGAGATAAATAGTGGCTATAGCCCCATAACCTGTTGGAAAAGTAAGATCTGTAGCCTCTGCCCCCATATCTCTTCATTTGCCTTATTTTATTTCTCCCTCTCTTTATTCGTTACAATATTCTGCCCTAACACATTCTGGCTGAAGTTTGAGGATGATCCAAGTTAATCCAATCAGATTTCCCCTCCCTTGGAGCTGAGCCATTTTGATGGCAGTGTCCCCTCACTGATGTGTATGAGAGTGTTGTTGATGGTTAAATATATCAGGAAATCCATAAATTGCAGATTATCAAGATGGGGTTAAGAACTAGAGAAAAATGAGCATCACCCAGAAATCTTAGGCTTATAACTAGAAATTATTTTATGTTATCTCCCTTTAGGGGAGATTATGTTGAGTGAAGGTATTAAGATTGTTCATGTTAAGGAATGCATGTCCACATAGTGTACGTTTGCCTACCTAGTGTTAATTTTTTCCCCTCTGAGAATAGCCCTTCACTTTTACTTTGGGAAAAGACCCCTCTCCCATGCCATGTAAGCCCAGAGGATAATGTGTAAGAGGGATATGAGTTTCTGAAAGGAGTATGCTTGAGTTCCAGGTGACTGATCCTCAGCCTTTGAATAGGCCACTCCCTACAACAGAGAAAGGGTTATCCACTAGGGTGCCACTTCTGACAAAGACATGTTGTCTCCCTGTATTTGTTCTTCCCAGAGTAAACACAGGAGGCTGAGGCAGGAGAATTGCTTGAACCCGGGAGGTGGAGGTTGCAGTGAGCTGAGATCACGCCACTGCACTTTAGCCTGGGGAACAAGAGTGAGATCCATCTCAAGAAAAAAAATCATAAATTAATAAATTGGTCCCTTGCTTTATTAGTTCAGTGGCCCTCCTTTATGCTCTCAGAGTCCCACTGTTATGGACATCCATTGCTTTTGTCTGCCCAGCATCCATCTTCACTTCTTTTGATAAGGGAATATTCAGTGCCCTCTGAGTTTCCAACCTTCCTTCACTGTCTGTTCACTACCCCTGGCTCCAGGACTGAGCAAGTAACTCAGACTGACCAGAGCACTGCAGCCTTTTGGTCAGGGTAGTTGGATATGGAGTGAGTATATGATCCAAGCCAAGCCAGTTTTACACAAATAGAGCTAATGAGGATGGGGGAATTTCCTTTTTAATCCATTGAATTTAGAACTGTAAGGTTGCAAGGCTGGCATTATTGGCAGCCTCTTGCTACCACAAGGAGACTGCTCATCTGAGAATGGAATCTATGCAGGGGACTAAAAAATCCTAAAGACATTGTTATCTTCTGGATCTGGCCATGCCTGAAGCTCCCCCTGGGCTCTTTGCAAGCCAGTAGATTTGCTTTTTGCTTATTCGGTTTGAGTTGTCTTCTGTTTTTATGAAATGGACAGAGTCCTGACTAAACCATCCCCATTTCAACTTATTACCAGCACCTGACACATAGAAGGTGTTGAGGAAGTAATATGAGATCAATTTATAAGAGGTAGAAACTTAGAGCCTGTTAATTCCAGTAGATAGAGCCAAGCAAGTTTCTGCACTAGCAAAGCCAAGGAGACTGACAATCTACTTCACCTCTCTGACTCTGTTTCTTTATTCATAGGAAAAGGAGTGGTAGCTGGCCTTGGTGGCACATGCCTGTAGTCCCAGCTATTTGGGAGACTGAGGCAGGAGGATTACTTGAGCCCAGGAGTTCAAGGCTGTAGTGCACTATTATTGCTGCTATGAATAGCTCCTGCACTCCAGCCTGGGCCACACAGCAAGACCCCATCTCAAAAAGGAGGTGGGGGCAGGTGGGGAGTAACAACAGTCTCTACCTCAAGTATTGTGAGGATTAGGGAGTGAGATGATAAACACACAGTGCTGAGCACAGCGCCTGGCATATAGTTAGCCCTCAGCAAATGACAGTTGTTAGCAATAATGCTGTTAAGGCAGCAATATTCTGGAAGACTCAGCTCAGCCACCCATTCCCTTGCCATCTTTTTAACCACACAGGCACAATTGCTGGTGTCAATGACATGCACGTGCTATCACATTCAATTTGTTTTATAAGGAAAAACAATTTCTTATTAACCCCACCACCCTCAAGAATGCTGTTGACAGAAAAAAAAGTCACATTCCATTTCTCTCATGGCCTGAGATCCTTGGATGCCACTCATGCCAGATGGCCAGTTAGCAAATGTGGTAGGAGGCCTGGATTAAGAAGGTCCAATTCTCATTCTTAGAAATATGGCCTTTCTTGGGCGGATCACTTGAGGCCAGGAGTTTGAATCCTGACCAATATGGTGAAACCCTGTCTCTACTAAAAATACAAAAATTAGCCAGGCGTGGTGGTGCACACTTGTAATCCTCACTACTCTGGAGGCTGAAGTAGGAGAATCGCTTGAAACCCGGAGGCGGAGGTTGCAGTGAGCCAAGATTCCACCACTACACTTCAGCCTGGATGACAGAGTGAGACTCCATCTCAAAAAAAGAAATATGGCCTTTCTCATCTCTGTCAGAGCAAGTGGACAGTCCTGGCAGTCTGGGCACACTCCAGATGGATAAATGGCTTACCACTGCACTGACTGCATCAGATAAAGGTCCCACACCCTCAATCGCTACTTGTTATTAAAAAAAAAAAAAAAAGCCAGGTGCAGTGGCTCACACCTGTAATCCCAGCACTTTGCGAGGCTGAGGTGGGTGAATTACGAGGTCAGGAGTTCGAGCCCAGCCTGGCCAACATGGTGAAACCCGGTCTCCACTAAAAATAAAAACATTAGCTGGGCGTAGTGGCAGGCGCTTATAATCCCAGCTACTTGGGAGGCTGAGGCAGGAGAATTTCTTGAACCTGGGAGGTGGAGTTTGCAGTGAGGCAAGATTACCACTGCACTCTAGCCCAGGAAACAGAGTGAGACTCCATCTCAAAACAAACAAACCACAGGTTTATTTAAGTCAGAGTCCTGATCCTTTACACCAAAAAGAATAAAAGGTATTTTTCTGCTTATGTGTAATTCCAGACGATTAGAATATCCCAGAAGTCCTCACAGTTTTATCCCAGATTGCCATCCCAAACCAGCAGGTCGCCACGTCTTAAAGTAGCTGAAATAAGACCTAGTGGTTAAGTCAGGGAAATGGGCTGAAACTAGATCAATAATTTTATCAAGAGCAAAACACTGAGTGCCTTAAGGATCCCTGGGCTCATCTTTGCCATCCTCCAGAAGTGGAACAGAAACAGCAGAATCAGGCCAGGCATGGTGGCTCACACCTGTAATCCCAGCACTTTGGGAAACCGAGGCAGGCAGATCACCTGAGGTCAGGAGTTCAAGACCAGCGTGGCCAATATGGCGAAACCCCATCTCTACAAAAATACAAAAATTAGCTGGACATGATGGCGGGTGCCCGTAACCCAGCTACTCAGGAGGCTGAGGCAGGAGAATCACTTGAACCCGGGAGGTGGAGGTTGCAGTCAGCCAAGATTGTGCCATTGCACTCCAGCCTAGGCAAAAGAGCAAGACTCCATCTCAGAAAAAAACAAAAAAAAAACAGCAGAATCTCTTTTGCCTGATTCAACACTTGGCCTCTTTGGACAAGAGACTGATTTTTCAGGTTCAGATGATTCCTGGGACTGTTTGCAATTGGAGAGAAGATAAATCCAGAGTCTGTTTCAGGTCTTCGAGGACTCAGAAGATATATATGGAGCATGGCTTCCATGGATGTGGGGAGACAGGAGAACCATCAAGCTCAGGCTCCAGTCATAAATGTTTGCTGACATGCTCACAACAATGACAGTCCTCAAAATGACATTCAACTTGTGTCCCATCATAAGAACAAGCACCTGGAGTGCACTATGAATTAATATTTTAAATCTTGTTTGTCTTGTGACCAACGCAATTATTCTAGAGTGTATTCTGCGTGTATTTTACAATATTCATTTTCCAGTGTGGTCACGTAAGTTATACCACAAATTTTGGAAAGTGTATGACAAATCAAGAATGAAATTACATAAACATGTGCATGCACACACACTGCCACTACTACCACTGATCTGAGACAGCCCTGGAAACCAGCCCCAGAGATAGGGCCTGGAAGAGGTTTTGATGAAAAGCAGCCTGTAGTAGTAGAACAGACTTCGTTGCAGATCCTACAGAAGAACTGGGTTGAGTTATGCAGCTTCTCCCATCCCTTTCTGGCCCAAAGCAAGCCCCACCCCCAACCGCTTTGAGAGCTACGTTATGTTTAACTATGGGAAAACGCACAGTGATAAAAAATGAACGTGGAAAAGTTTCGGGAAACCTCAAGTCTATAATAGCAAGAATCCTTGGCTTTGGCCAAAAAGCAAATTGATACCAAGTTGTTCTTAGCACTTCGCCAAATGGATTACTATTTCCTTGTGCCTGGAGCACCCAAAAAGGAAATGAGGGCTAAGGCTGCTGTGTTTATAGCTCTTTCTCAAGATACCTCTCCCAGTACCCTCTTTTAAGGCAAAGAATCCTGCTCCAATAGCATTCTGTCCCGATAGCCCTTTGGACCCTTCATGATAACCACATACTCTTGCTTCACCTCTGTTCTTGTCCTTAGGACCTAACAGCCTAAGAAAGAGAGGCAGAACCTGCTTGTTCCCTTCTTTCCTTCCCTCTCTCATTTCCTGGTCTTTCTTCCACTTGGAAAATTTGAGTCAAACTTCCATGTGTCTCCCACATAGGCCTTACAGGAAACCACTTCCTTTTACACATCTGTGGGTACCCTAGATGGAGGGGATCCTCACACACTCTCCCTGGCTCTGGCTCCTTCCCCTTTCCCCCAGTCCTATAGTGTCCGTCTTCTACCCCTGCCTTGTGAAATTTCATAAGGAGGAAGGTCACTCAGCATCTGTCAAGACTCATACAAGATAAAGGGCTATAAGAAATTTGGAAACTTCACATGCAGATTGCTCCTAAAAACTGGTGTCAAGATGTGGTATACAGGACATGTAAGTTGTTGGGTCCAGTGCAAAATGAAAATGCAGGGCCCCTTGTTCAAAAATTATTAAGAATTTCAAGATGGCGACAACACAGCATAAAACAAATGTGAGGCCCTTCTGGGAGCAAGGCCCTTCTAAGTATTGAGGCTTGTGTGACTCCACAGGTTGCATGCTCAGGAATCTGCCCCTGATGGTATATTTTGCTCAAATATCCTTTGGTTAACCATCTAAAACATACCTATACCACCCAGTATCCCAGTTCTGGACAGCATTCATTAACAT
Source organism: Aotus nancymaae (assembly GCF_030222135.1). Taxonomy (NCBI): domain Eukaryota; kingdom Metazoa; phylum Chordata; class Mammalia; order Primates; family Aotidae; genus Aotus; species Aotus nancymaae. The sequence continues at coordinate 5,832,855 of NW_026988491.1, forward strand.
TATTGCAAGACATGATAATAACCGATTAGGGCTGGGAATGGAACTAAGATCTCTGCTTTTATCCACTGTCTGAGGATCCCCTCCATGTAGAGGACCCACAGATATGTAGTCAGTTAATACTCAGAACACTGCCGAGGAGGAAAACTAGTCTCCTAGGATGTAAATGATCTATGCAGGCTTCTAACCAAAACCTCATCTTCCGAGCCATATATCTTTTTCAGTCTGGGAAACAGTGGACCCATGATGGCAGATGAATAAGAAAAGGACTTTTTAGCCACTCAAGTTAGGAGATGTTGATAACAGAATAATAGCTTTCTTTTATCAAATCCTTAGTATGTGCCAGACACTGCTCTGCAATTTACACACATCATCTCATTTGCTATGTTTCTTTTTTTTTTTTTTTTAAAGACGGGGTTTCACCATGTTGGTCAGGCTGGTCTTAAACTCCCGACCTCAGGTGATCCACCCACCTTGACCTCCAAAGTGCTCGGATTAAGGCGTGAGCCACCACGCCCAGCCTTATATGTTTCAGGTATGAATTTTATTCCATAGCCCTAGCACAATAAGTTTCCCATACCTTTTATAGGTTATTTCATGCACCCTGAGTCTACTTATTCACACAGCCCTACCCCTGGCCATGACTCTTTGTGATGACAGAAAACGAAGGCACATTCCATAGTGGTCACCACATGGAAAAAAAGTACCTCCTCCACCTGCTATTAAGACACCATGCCCAGGACGCTTTCTTCTGGTGCCCAGGGACGCTGGCTCTTCCTTCAGTCCCCCAACTGACTTCAGATATACACCTGGACGTTCACCTTCTCCAGCTGTAAGGACAAGCAAGAACCAGGTCTCCTCCATGTTTTGAACATCTTCAAATTCTCTCTGCTTCTTATTTCAAACCTTTGCATGGCTTTGAAACACCAAATACTAAGGACATCTCTGGATAGGGTATGAGACAATATCATCAGCCTCCTTTTGCTGGGGCTGGTCTGGAGATAAGAGCTGCTTACACCAGAGAGTGTTTTATATTTTCCTCTAGTAACTTGCCAAGTAACATCAGATGAAGAAGCTTTGGCTGAAAGTCATTAATCTAAGGTTCTATAGGTAGGAAGTGGCAGGGCCAGGACTTGAAGCTGCCTGATCTGTTCCCCAGATGTGAGCCACCTGCCACCATCATTGAGATCACCTTCAGAGAGTTCATTCAAAACTTCCCAAGCCTCACACTGGCCTACAGAATGAAAACCTCTAAGGAGAATCTGCATTTTAAAAATATTCTACATGTCATCTAGAAACTTCTGGAATTTCTATCTGGAATTCCAGGCAACCTCACAATATTAAGTGGCAGACAGGCTCTAAGGTGTTCTTACCCCTACCCCACTCCAATGATCCATGCCTCCTGGTATTCACATATATCTTAGTCATCTCAGGCTGCCATCACAAGATACCACAGACTGACTGGTTTAAACAACAGAAATTAATTTCTCACACTTCTGGAGGCTGGAAATCTGAGATTAGGGTGATTAGCTGCCTTGGTTTCTGATGACGGCTCTTTCTAGCTTATATATTGTTGCCTTCTCAATATATCGTCTCATGGCTTTTACTTGATGCATGCACATAGAGAAGGAGCTCTTCTTACATGGTTACTAATCCTATCAGATCAAGGCCCCATCCTGTGACCTCATTTAATATTACACCTCAGAGGCTCATCTTCAAATATAGTCACACTGCGGGGGTGAGGGTTAGGGCTTCAATGTGAATTTTACTGAAATATTCAGTCCATAACAACAGCTTTGTGTCATCCCTTCCCTTTCAGTTGACTTCCCCTTGAGGTGGGATTTATGATTTCCTTTTAGAAAATAGTGTCTTGGCTGGGCATGGTGAGTCACCCCTGTAATCCCAGCACTTTGGGAGGCCAAGGCAGGAGGATCACTTGAGGACCAGGCCCTGTGCTAAATACTGGAGCTACTGAGATAAGGTAGCATGAAGTCACTTTATTTGCTTGTTTGTTTATTTTTTGAGACTGCTCTGTTACCCAGGCTGGAGTGCAGTAGCACGATCTTTGCTCTCTGCAACCTGTACCTCCCAGTTTCAAGCGATTCTCCTGCCTCAGCCTCCCGAGTAGCTGGGATTACAGACACGCACCACCATGCCCAGCTAATTTTTTTTCAAGACTAGTCTGGCCCACATGGTGAAACCCCGTCTCTACTAAAAAAAAAAAAAAAAAAAAAAAAAAAAAAAAAGCCAGCCTTGGTGGCATGTGCCTGTAGTCCTAGTTACTCAGGAGGCTGAGCCAGAAGAATTATTTGAACCTGGAAGGTGGAGGTTGCAGTGATCCAAGATCGTGCCACTGTGCTCCTGCCTGGGCTGGGTGACAAAACAAGACCCTGCCTCAAAAAAAAAAAAAAAGAAAGAAAAAGAAAATAGTGTCTTGCACTAGAAGCTCTTCTTGCTGGTTTGTTAAAGAAAGTGGACATGTTGGGAAATCCCACACGGCAAGAAACTGTGGGTAGCCTCTAGGAGCTGAGGGTGGCTTCCAAGCAAAGGACAGCGAGAAGCTGGAGCCCTCAGTCCCACAACTCCAAGGAACTGAATTCTGCCAACAACTTGAGTGTGCTTGGAAGTGGATTCTTCCCCATTCATACATCCGGATGAGAACACAGCTCACCCAACATCTTGACTGTAGCCTCATGGGTCCCTGAGCAGAGGACTCAGCTAAGCCATGCCTGGATTCCTACAGAAACTGTAAGATAATGTGTGCTGTTTTAAGCCACTAAGTATGTGGTAATTTGTTGTATAGCAAGGGAAAACCAATAAATTAGAAAACCCCACAGTTGGGACCAGGTGCGGTGGCTCACACATGTAATCCCAGCACCTTGGGAGGCTGAGGCCAACAGATCACAAGGTCAGGCATTCGAGACCCACCTGGCTAACATGGTGAAACCCCATCTCTACTAAAAATACAAAAATTAGCCGGGTGTGGTGGTACACATCTGTAATCCCAGCTTCTCAGAAAGTTGAGGCAGGAGAATCACTTGAACCTGGGAGGCAGAGGTTGCAGTGAGTAGAGATCGTGCCACTGCACCCCAGCTTGGGCAACAGAGCAAGACTCTATCTCAAAAAAAAAAAGAAAGAAAGAAAAGAAAACCTCATAGTCTTCACCCACAAGGCTGCATGGATGATTCCTCTCTTTTTCACTTCTACCCAGAAGCAACTTGTGTACATACTGAGCATGACAAACGGCATGTGCCAAAAGGCCTGCTTTTAAATTTTTTAATTTCTTGATTATCAAAAATAATAGATGTTCATTGCAGAAAATCTGGAAACACACCAAAAAGAAAATAAAAATTACCCAGAATAATTTTCTCTTGCCAACTTAGATAACCACAGATAACACATTGGCAAGCAGCCTTCACCACCTTGGTTCCATACAGAGAGGCTGGATAAAGTTACAGATACTGTTCTGTATAGATTGTTTTGTAACTTGCTCTTTCCACAGTGTCAGCTCACATTTTCTGAAGAATTTGAAGCATCGGAGGGGTAAATTTGTTTCTGGCATTTTGGAGCATTGTCAAATTCCATTTTTAATGACCTCAGGTTCTTCCCAGAGTAGTTTGGCAAAGGAGACTCATTAAAAGGAAACTGAGGCCAGAGAGGGAAGGACATGCCCAAGGCCAGATAGCCTGTTGGCACCCAGAGAGTTCCCTCCCTCCAAATTCCTCATAACATCATAGTTTTACTGCTGTATTCCCAGAGCCCACGCAGTGCCCCGAAGCTGTACCCTTGGAAATATTATCAGAGATAAGTTCCTTTAAGCCACACTCTCCAATCAAGGGAGGTCCTTGGAGGGACTTGGAAGAGCAGGAAGCTAGAACCCTCTGACTGAGATTTGGCCAGCCACCACCCATGAGGCCCAATTCTCCCCTGGACCCCTGAGCAACTGAAAATCAACTCCTGTAGTATCATTCCAGAACTTCGAGCATTTGGACTTATTTTATTTTACTTTATTTTTTTTATTTATTGAGACAGGATCTCACTCTGTCACCCAGGCCAGAGTGCAGTGGTATGATAGCTCACTGCAATCTCCACCTCCCAGGCTTAAGTGATCCTCCCATCTCAGCTTCCCTAGTAGCTGCCACCACGTCCAGCTAATTTTTTTTTTTTTTTTTTTTTTTTTTTGAGACGGAGTTTGCTCCGTCTCCAGGCTGGACTGCAGTGGCGCAGTCTCGGCTCACTGCAACCTCCGCCTCCCAGGTTCAAGCAATTCTTCCGCCTCAGCCTCCCAAGTAGCTGGGATTACAGGCGCACGCCACCATGCCCAGCTAATTTTTGTATTTTTAGTAGAGACGAGGTTTCACCATGTTGGCCAGGATGATCTCGATCTCTTGACCTCGTGATCCACCCGCCTCGGCCTCCCAAAGTGCTGGGATTACAGGCGCCCAGCTAATTTTTGTATTCTTTGTAGAGCCATGTTGCTCAGGCTGGTCTCGAACTCCTGGACTCAAGGGATCCACCAGCTCTGGCCTCCCAAAGTGCTGGAATTACAAGCATGAGCAACTGCCCCAAGCCTTTTCCTTTTTAATGTGAGTGGGAAGATAGTAAGGAAAGAGAAGAAAGGAAGAAGGAAGGCAGGGTCATTTTTTTATTCAATAAACTTTCATCAAGCCTCTGGAAGACCAGGCCCTGTGCTAAGTACTGGAGCTATTGAGATAAGGTAGCATGAAGTCACTTTATTTGAGACCACTCTGTTACCCAGGCTGGAGTGCAGTGGCACGATCTTTGCTCACTGCAACCTCTACCTCCCGGGTTCAAGCGATTCTCCTGCCTCAGCCTCCCAAGTAGCTAGGATTACAGACATGCACCACCATGCCCAGCTAATTTTTGTAACTTTAGTAGAGACGGGGTTTCGCTGTGTTGGCTAGGCTGATCTCAAACTCCTGGCCTCAAGTGATTCGCCCACCTCAGCCTCCCAAAGTGCTGGGATTGTGGCTGAGGTCACTTTCAATGCTTAGTTTAACATTTGTAAACTATGATTGTTCCAGTTGTTTGTTGCTATATCACAAACCATGCCAAAGCTTAGTATCATAAAACAACCATTTTATATACACATGATTCTGTGGGTCAGGAATTGGGCAGGGCACAGTATGGATGGTTCATCTCTGTGCATGGACATCTAAGACATCAGCTGCAGTGCAGTGCAGTGATGACAGCTGAAGATGGCTGGACAGCTCAACTGGGGCCATATGTCTGGGGCCTCATTCTTCTCCATGATGTGTCTTCTGGGGCAGTGTATTAGTTAGGATTCTCTAGAGGGACAGAACCAATAGGACAGATGTATAGAGAAGGGGAGTTTAGGGCCGGGCGCGGTCACTCACGCCTGTAATCCTAGCACTTTGGGAGGCCGAGGTGGGTGGATCACCTGAGGTCAGGAGTTCAAGACCAGCCTGGCCATCATGGTGAAACCCCATCTTATAAAAAAATAAAAAATAGGCCGGGCGTGGTGGCTCACGCCTGTAATCCAAGCACTTTGGAGGCCAAGGTGGGCGGATCACCTGAGGTCAGGAGTTCAAGATCAGCCTGACCAACATGGTGAAACCCTGTCTTAAAAAAATAATAAAAATTAAAAAATAAATAAATTTTAAAAAAAAGAGAAAGGGAGTTTATTAAGGAGTATTGACTCACACAATCACAAGGTGAAGTCCCACAATAGGCCATCTGCAAGCTGAGGAACAAGGAAGTCAGTCCAAGTCCCAAAACCTCAAAAGTAGAGAAGCCGACAGTGGAGCCTTCAGTCTGCAACTGAAGCCCCGTGAGCCCCTGAGCAAATCACTGGTGTAAGTCCAGGAGTCCAAAGGCTGAAGAACTTGGGAGTTCAAGGGCAGGAAGTATCCAGCATGAGAGAGATGAAAGCCAGAAGACTCAGTAAGTCAAGTCCTTCCACGTGGGCGCTAGGTGGATCCCTTAAGTCCAGGAGTTCAAGACCAGCCTGGGCAACATGGCAAAACTCGTCGCTACTAAAAATACAAAAAATTAGCCAGACATGTTGGCACGCGCCTGTAGTCCCAGCTACTGGTGGGGGCCTAAGGTGGGAGGATCACTTGAGCCTGGTAGGTTGAAGCTGCAGTGAGCCCTGATACGGCCACTGCATTCCAGCCTGGGCGACAGAGCGAGACCCTGTCTAAAACAACAACAACCACAAAAAAGCAAAAAACAAAACAAGGAAGTGACCAAAAGCAGCAAGCAAGTCAGGTTAAGTTTGGCAGACCTAATCAGATTAGCCCCTTGGTTTCTTGAACCTATCAATGACTTTTTTCAGAGGTGGCATCTCAGTCTTTCGCCCAGACTAGAGGACAATGGCGCCATCATAGCTTTTAGCAGCCTCCAACTCCTGGGTTCAAGGGCTCAAGCAATCCTTCTGCCTCAGCCTCCTTACTAGCTGGGACTACAGGTGTGAGCCACCGGTCTGACTTGTATTTTGAAACCATAAACTTATTTTCATAAAAGAAAGCCAAATATATGTAAAAGGTATTCCTAACATCATTTATAATAAAAAATGTTAAACAACTGAAATGTCTATCAATAAGAGAATGGAAGAGTTATATTATGGTACCCCCATGAAAGAGTATGTTGCAACTGAAAAGAATAATGTAGATTTATGTGAAGGGACATAGAAAAATACTTTAAAAAGCAAGTTGCAGACCAGGCACAGTGGCTCACGCCTGTAATCCCAGCACTTTGTGAGTCCAAGGCAGGCAGATCACAAGGTCAGGAGTTTGAGACCAGCCTGGCCAACATAGTGAAACCCTGTCTCTACTAAAAATATGAAAATTAGCTAGGCATGGTGACACGAATCCCAGCTACTCCAGAGGCTGAGGCAGGAGAATCGCCTGAACCCAGGAGGTGGAGGTTGTGGTAAGCTGAGCTCACACCACTGCTCTCCAGCCTGGGCAACAGAGCAAGACTCCATCTAAAAAAAAAAAAAGTAAGTTGCAGAAATTACATTCTCATTTTTATGGGAGAAAAATAGTTCAATTTAAATTAACCAACTTCAATTCAAAGGGCTGGGGATTAAAAAAAATTAGAGAGAGACATAGACAAAGAGATAGAGATATACGTGTTTGTGTATAGGTATATGTATGTATGAGTGTATGTATTTCAAACCAACCCCTAAATGCAAACTGATACTAAACAACAATAAAAATTTATTTCCTGATGTAGGAAAATTAGATGGACTTACTAAGGAAGGTACAGTATGTGGTAAGACCGCATATACTGAATTTTATGAAAAATAGACTGTTGGGAGCAATTTTTAACCATAAAATTTTACATTATGAGCTGACAACTTTAGAAGCTACCACCTCATGACCACATAAGACATTATTACTTTACTTCTTATATGGGGACCAGAAATTATAGAAAGATGAAAATCTATCACTCAACAGATGAGACACAGACTACTTTGGTTTTTTTGTTTGTTTGTTTTTTGAGATGGAGTTGCACTCTGTTACCCAGGCTGGAGTACAGTGGCTGGCAATCTCAGCTGACTGCAGCCTCTGCCTCCCAGGTTCAAGCAATTCTCCTGCCTCAGCCTCCCAAGTAGCTGGGATTACAGGCGCCTGCTACCACACCCAGCTAATGTTTGTATATTTAGTAGAGACAAGGTTTCACCATGTTGGCCAGGCTGGTCTCCAGCTCCTGACCTCAGGTGATCCACCCGCCTCGGCTTCCCAAAGTGCTGGGATTACAGGCGTGAGCCATTATGCCCGGCCCAGACTATTACTTTGAATGCTTATTCATATACAGTTCTATATTTCAATTTGTTCAATTTGTTACATACTTTGGGAGACCAAGGCAGGCAGATCATGTGAAGTCAAGAGTTCGAGACCAGCCTGACCAACATGGAGAAACCCCATCTCTACTAAAAAGACAAAAAATTAGCCAGGTATGGTGTTGCATGCCTGTAATCCCATCTACTTGGGAGGCTAAGACAGGAGAATCACTTGAACGTGGAAGGTGGAGGCTGAAGTGAGCCAAGATTGTGCCATTGCACTCTAGCCTGGGCAACAGGAGCAAAGCTCCATCTCAAAAAAAAAGTATGTATTTATATGTTATCTTTCTATATAAATACATATTCATATAACACTTTTTTATTTATTTTTATTTTTTTGTTTCTCATATAACACTATTTTTAATGGTTCCATATAGTTGGACATTTAAGTTTTTATAATTTTTTATAATTAGGAACATTCTTATACATAAACCCTTGTTCATGTTGCCATTTGATTCTCATTGGAACTCATCCTAAGGGGGTAAAGAAAGGATATGCATTGTTTAATAATATATTTGTGGCTGGGTGCAGCAGCCTGTAATCCAAAAATTAGCTGGGCAAGATGGTGCATGCCTGTAGTCCCAGCTACTTGGAAGTCTGAAGTGGGAGGAACACCTGAGCCTAAAAGGCCGAGATTGCTGTGAGCCGTGATCGCACCACTGCACTGCAACCTGGGCAACAGAGTGAGACCCTGTCCCAAAAAACAAAAGAAAAACAATATGTATCTTTGTGAAGATAAAGCAAAGTAATGTTTGAAAAGAACCTCACTTCTGTCGTTCTTCTCTTGTCACTGGCCTAGATCCCAGATCTGAAGAACACTGAAGGTCAAACAAGTCTCTGGGCTCCATTCCAGCTGCCCCAGCGTCAGCTAGCTTCTGATTGGAGCATGAACCCTGACCCTGGCCTAAAGAAATTCACAGTCCAGAGGAGAAAACAGACATGAATTACTGCAAAACAGTATAACTCATGTCACAGTGGAAAAGCAGTGTCAGAAAGGCTATATTGAAGACCTCTCGAACTTTAATGTGCACATACAACACCTGAGGATCTTTTAAAATACAGATTCAGGCCATGCGTGTGGTGGCTCACACCTGTAATCCCAGCACTTTGGGAGGCCGAGGCGGGCAGATCACCTGCTGTCAAGAGCTCAAGACCAGCCTGGCCAACATGGTGAAACTCCAGCTCTACTAAAAATACAAAAATTAGCCAGGCATGGTGATGGGCACTTGTAATCCCAGCTGCTCAGGAGGCTGAGGCAGGAGAATTGCTTGAACCCGGGAGTCAGAGGTTGCAGTGAGCTGAGATTGTGCCATTGCACTCCAGACCGAGCAACAAGAGCAAAACTCCATCTCAAAAAACAAAATAAAATGAACTGCAGATTCAGTAGGCCTGGTGTGGAACCTGAGATTCTACATTTCTGTCAGTTCCCAGGTGATGCCAAAGCCACTTAATTGCAGACTGCACTTTGAGTAGCAACAGCATAGATAGAAGTAAGCAAAGTTTTACAGATGCTTAAGCAGAGCTTCAAGAGATGAATGTGAATTTTCCAGACAGTTCATGAAGGGAAGGATATACTCTAGAAGAGGGAATAGCCTATGCAGAGATGCAGAGGCATGAAATGGCCTGATTTGTCTGAAGCCCCAAGCTCAAAGGGTGGTGGGAAGATGAGAAAGATTTCCCCTGGGGAGCACTGATGGTAATGGATCACAGGATGTGGAAACATCAGGGTGAATATACAGGCGGGATAACTAACTGGAGGTGGGGGGAAGTGGAGGGGGACATGGGTGATGGAGGAGGCATGCCCTCACCAAACCAAGCCAATGAATAAAGAAGCATTGACTCCAAGTCACAGCACCAAAAAGTAAAACAATATTTAAAAAGATTAAAAAAAAAAAAAAAAAAGCAAGTGCACAGCAGATGCAGTGGCTCATGCCTATAATCCAGCACTTTGGGAGGCCGAGGCGAGAGAATTGCTTGAGCCTGGACAACCTGACAAAACCCTGTCTACCAAAAATGCCAAAGTGAGATGGGAGTGGTGGTATGTGCCTGCAGTCCCCGCTACTCGGGAGTGTGAGTTGAGAGGATCACCGAGCCCGGGACGTTGAGGCTACAGTGAGTCATGATTGTGCCACTGCACTCCAGCTTGGGTGACAGAGTGAGACCCTGTCTCAAAAATAAAAAGAAACAGCAGCAAGTGCAGGCCGAGGGAAGAGGTAATGAGTTCAGGTTGGGATTCGCCAAGTTGGAGGTGGAGGAAGAAAGAGCAGGCAGGGGGACTTTAGATGAGATGTGAGTGGGGCACTTGAAGGGAAAGGCTGCAGAAGACATAGGCTGTCGGTATTTCAAATAGTCTAAGCCAAGGGCTGGGAGAGGAAAAGAATGATTCTTCAAGCCTGTGAACCTCAGAACCACCACTGTACAACTGCAAGCTTGTGAATCATGTTTCTCATATGTCGGCTGAGAATATGAATCGACAGGAGTGAAAACCAGGATCCAAGGCCCCCAAAATTATCAACATCTCACACAAAAACCTGCGTATGAGTCGGACATGGTAGCTCATGCCTGTAATCCCAGTACTTTGGGAGGTCGAAGCAGGCAGATCATTTGAGGCCAGGAGTTTGAGACCAGCCTGGCCAACACAGTGAAACTGTCTCTAAGAAAAATACAAAAAATTAGCTGGGCATGGTGGCACACCTTTGTAATCCCAGCTACTCAGTAGGCTAAGGCAGGAGAACCTCTTGACCTTCAGAGGTGGAGGTTGCACTGAGCTGCAATTCAGCCACTGCACTCTATCCTGAGTGCAGCAACAGAGCCAGACTCACTCAAAAAAAAACAAAACAAATCAAAAACCCTGCATATAAATATTCATAGTACTTTTGTTTGTAGTTCCTAAAACTGGAAGCAACAAAGATGTCCTTGAATAGATAAATGGATAAACAAACTGGCACATCTATACAATGAAATCGTATTCAGCAATATAAAAAAATTAGTGGGCCAGGCACGGTGGATCACACCTGTAATCCTAGCATTTTGGGAGGCTGAGGCAGGAGGATCACTTGAAATCAGGAGTTTGAGACCAGCCTGGCCAACATGCCAAAACCCATCTCTACAAAAAATTACCTGGGCGTGGTGGTACACGCCTGTAGTCAAAGCTACTTGGGAGGCTAAAGCAGGAGAATCACTTGAACCCAGAAGGCAGAGGCTGCAATGAGCTGAGATCGCTCCACTGCACTACGGCCTGGGTAACAGAGCAAGACTGTCTCAAAAAAAAAAAGAAAAAAAGCCGGGCGCGGTGGCTCACGCCTGTAATCCCAGCACTTTGGGAGGCCGAGGCAGGCAGATCACCTGAGGTTGGGAGTTTGAGACCAACCTGACCAATATGGAGAAACCCCGTCTCCACTAAAAATACAAAAATTAGCCGGGCATGGTGGCACATGCCTATAATTCCCAGCTACTCGGGCGGCTGAAGCAGGAGAATCGCTTGAACCCAGGAGGCAGAGGTTGCGATGAGCCAAGATCACACCATTGCACTGCAGCCTGGGCAAAAGGAGCAAAACTCCAACTCAAAAGAAAAGAAAGAAAAGAAGTTAGTGGCCAGGTGTGATGGCTCACACCTGTAATCCCAGAATTTGGGAGGCCAAGGCAGGTGGATCACTTGAGCTCAGAAATTTGAGACCACCCTGGGCAATGTGGTGAAAGTCCACCTTTACGAAAAATACAAAAATCAACCAGGCATGGTGGCATACACCTGTAGTTCCAGCTCCTTGAGGGGCTGAGGCACGAGAATCACTTGAGCCAAGGAGGCAGACGCTGCAGTAAGCCAAGATCATGCCATTGCACTCCACTTGGGTGACAGGAATGAAACCCTATCTCAAAAAAAGAAAAAAGAAATTAGATATCAAGCCGTGAAAAGACATGGAAGAACCTTAATACTTATTACTAAGTGAAAGAGACCAGTATGAAAAGGCTATATATTTTGCTATTCCAACTATATGATATTCTGGAAAATACAAAACTATAGAGATGATCATCAGTGGAGGCCAGGCATGGTGGCTCACGCCTGTAATTCCAGCACTTTGGAAGGTCAAGGAAGGTAGATCATCTGAGGTCAGGAGTTCAAGAACAGCCTGGCCAACATGGCAAAAGCCTGTCTCTACTAAAAATACAAAAATTAGCCAGGTGTGGTGGCAGGCATCTGTAATCCCAGCTACTTGGGAGGCCAAGGTAGGAAAATTGCTTGAACCTGGGAGGTGGAAGTTGCAGTGAGCCTAGATCGTGCCACTGCACTCCAGCCTAGGTGACAGATTGAGACTTTGTCTCAAAAATATATATATATCAATGGATGCCAGGGGTTTGGTGGGAGTAATAAATAGTAAAACACAGGAGAATTTTAGGGCAATAAAACCATATGATATTGTAACAGTGGGTAAAATTTATTATTACATTTGTCAAAACCCATAGGGTACAGCACAAAGAGTGAACTTTAGCATATGCACATTTAAAAAAGTTATTTAGGAGGTTGGGAGATCCTAGGAAAGAATGCAGAGTGTGATAAGAGCAAGGAGTAGTGGCATGCACTTGTAGTCCTAGCTACTCAGAAAGTTGAGGTGGGAGAGTCAGTTTAGCCCAGGAGTTCAAGGCTACAGGGAGCTATGATTGCACCACTGCACTCCATGCTGGGAGATAGAACAAGACCTTGTCTCTTTAAAGAAGTGTTATCAATATAGAAGAGGACTCTGGGGAAAGGATGAGGTGTTGACCTAAGGAAATTTTTGGAATGAGTAAAGTCTGCAGACTAAAGGCAAAGGGAACTGCACTTAAGCACTGTTCTCTAGTTGATAAAGTTGTTGGAGTAGAAGTTTACAGATAATACAGGCAAGAAAGCTAGAATGAACCACGTGATAATGGATTCAAGTTGGATGCATCAGTATGAACTCATGTTTAGCTTAATTTAGATACAGATGGCTACACATAGAAATATTTTTAGATATGTGTATATACTCAGCTAAGTAAAATGCATACATTTTTTGCCCTGTCACTTGAGATGACCTAAAATAAATGACATCTCAGTAACCATGAGAAGTTCTAGTGCCCAGATCTTGGTTTCTAATGTCATTCACCAGGAAAAAGAATCAGAGCTCTTTGGAGAAATCAGCAATTCTAGGACTGAGGCAGGAAATATACAAGATAAGCCTAGAGCATCTTGTAGTAAAAGAAAGTAAAGAAGTGCTCAAAAAAAGTTAATGAAGGTGTGTCACAGGAGCCAATGAAAGAGCTCCCAGTGGCCAAAGATGAAAAACCATTTGAGTAAAAATATAATATAAATATTGGATTATAACCCAAAATATAAAAATAAATATCCACAGCCAGGCGTGGTGGCTCACGCCTGTAATTCTAGCATTTGGGGAGGCTGAGGCAGATGGATCACGAGGTCAGGAGATCAAGACCATCCTGGCCAACATGGTGAAACCCCATCTCTACTAAAATACAAAAAATTAGCTGGGCGTGGTGGTGCGCACCTGTAATCCCAGCTACTCAGGAGGCTGAGTCAGGGGAATCGTTTGTGAAGTAGGAGTGGTGGGGAACAAACCTCTCGAACTCTGAACTGAGGAAGGAAGTGACTTTTTATTCTGCCAGGAGCAGCAGGGGGCTATAGCCTCATTCACCGAGCTCCCTGAGCTGCAGCTTCTCTCCCCTTTTATAGGCTTACAGCTAGACATCTGACCTTACAATCTTTTGGCTTCATTGATTTGCTAATTCATTTGTAGCATGAGTGGGGACCAGCAGGAGAGGTGGCTTAGAGACAAGACAAAAACAATGCTGGGCGCAGTGGCTCACGCCTGTAATCCCAACACTTTGGGAGGCCGAGGTGGGTGGATCACCTGAGGTCAGGAGTTCGAGACCAGCCTGGCCAACATGGTGAAACCCTGTCTCTTTCTGAAAATAAATAAATAAGCCAGGTGCAGTGGCTCACACCTGTAGCACTTTGGGAGGCTGAGTTGGGCAGATCACCTGAGGTTAGGAGTTCAAGACCAGGCTGACCAATTTGGTGAAACCCCATCTTTAAAACAAACAAACAAACAAATAAACAAATAAATAAATAAATAAAACAAGCTGTTTATTGGCAGAGGTGTTTCCAGGAGGGAGCCTGGTCCGTGGAGATGTCTGCCTCAAAAAAAAAAAGAAAGAAAGAAGGGAGTGTGAGTTTTCCAACTTTGTTCTTTTTCAAGATTTATATATTATTCTGAGTCAGTTACACATGAAATTTAGAATGAAGTACGTGTGAAATTTAGAATGAAGTACGTGTGAAATTTAGAATCAGCTTGTCACTTTCTACAGAAAAGCCAACAGATTAATGCATTGCTGAGGGCAGAACCCTCATTACTCAATCACCTTTTAAATGCCCAACCTCATCTTACTATTACCGTGGGGATTACTTTCCAGCGCATGAACTTTTGAGGGACACATTAAAACCATAGCATTTTGTCCTAGCCCCCAAGATTCATGTCCTCTCATGTAAAATACATTCCTTCCATCTCAATAGCCCAGGCTGGAGTGCAGTGGCACGATCTCTGCTTGCTGCTGCCTCAACCTCCCATGCTCAAGTGATCCTTCCCCACAGCCCCACAAGTAGGTGGGACTCCAGGCATGTGCCACCACGCCCAGCTAATTTTTGTGGGTTTTCTTGCAGAAAAGGAGTCTCGCTATGTATCCTGACTGGTCCTGAACTCCTAGACTCAAGCGATCCTCCCACCTCGGCCTCTCAAGTGCTAAGATTACTACAGGCATGAACCACCTCACCTGGCCAGCCCTAAAGTCTCAACTTGTTTCAGCATGAACTCAAAAGTCCAAAGTTCCAAGTCTCATCTAAATCAGATGTGAATGAAACTCAAGGCATGATTCACCTTGGGGCAAATTTCTTCCAGATGTGACCCTGTGAAAGCAAATTATCTTCTTCCAAAATGCAATGGTCGGACAGGTTTAAGACAGACATTCCTATTCCAAAAGAGATAATTAAGCAAGAGGAAAGGAATAATTGGCCATGAGTAATCCAAAACCCAACAGGGAAAACAACACTCAATCTTAAAAGCTCCAGAATAATCTTTCTTGACTTCATGTCCCGCTTCCTGCCGGTGGGACACCAATGTGGGTGATGGACCCCCAAGGCCTCAGGCAGAATGTCCCTATGGCTTTGCTGGGCTCAGCTCACACTTCAGCAATTCCAAGAGTGGCATGCATGCTGGTAGCACTGCAGGTCTTGATGGCATTCCCAGTCCCATGGTTCCACTAGGCATTGCCCTGGTGGGGACTTTCTGCAGTAGCCCCGGCCCCACATTTCCACTCAGCATTGCCCTAGTCGGGGCTGTCTGTGGTGGCTCCACTGCTGTGGCAGGTTTCTGCCTGCAATTTCACGCTGTTCCAATACATCCTTTGAATCTAGGTGGAGGGCCAAGAGCAGTGGATCACGCCTGTAGCCCCAGCACTTTGGGAGGCTGAGGTAGGTGGATCACTTGAGGTCAAGAGTTTGAGACCAGCTTGGCCAACATGGCAGAACCCCATCTCTACTAAGAATAAAAAATTAGCTGGGTGTCGTGGCACACGCCTATAATCCCAGCTAATCAGGAGACTAAGGCAGGGGAATAGTTTGAACCAGAGAGGTTGCACTGCAGTGAGCTGAGATTGCACCACTGCATTCCAGCCTGGATGACAGAACAAAACTCTGTCTCAAAAAAAAAAGAAAGAAAGAAAGAAAAAAGGGTGGGGCGCGGTGGCTCACACCTGTAATCCCAGCACTTTGGAAAACCAAGGCAGGTAGACTGCCTGAGGTCAGGAGTTCCAAGACCAGCCTGGACAACATGGTAAAAACCCGTCTCTACTAAAAATACAAAAATTAGCCAAGTATGATTACAAGGCGGGCACCTATAATCCCAGCTACTTGGGAGGCTGAGGCAGGAGAATCGCTTGAACCTGGGAGGCGGACGTTGCAGTGAGCTAAGATCACGCTACTGTGCTCCAGCCTGGGCAACAGAGTGAGATTCCATCTCAAAAAAAAGAAAAAACAAAAAATACAAAATCTAGGTGGAGGCTGCTGTGACTTCACAGCTCTTGCATTCTGTGTGCCTGCAGAATTAACACTACAAGGATGCCACCAAGCTTCATGGTTTATGTCTTCTAGAGCAACTGGTCAAGCTGAGCCGTGGCCCTTTGAGTCAGGGTTAGGTTGTCCTGCACTGGAATGCAGGAAGCAAGAGTCCCCAGGCATCCCTGGGCACCAAGCCCTTGGAAAGCACTCCTGGCCCATCCTACCATTCTACTCTCTTACTGCTATAGGCCAGCAATGGGAGGGGCAACGTTGAAGATCTCGCAGTGCCTTCAGAGTTTTTCTTCCATTGTCCTGATGATTAGCACCTGGCCCCCTTCTGGCATACTAATCTCCATAGCAAAGGGTCTCTGGGACACACAGTTGGTATTCTCTCCTGAATGACTTTTTCTCTCAGACTGTTTTCCAAATCTTTCTGCTTTGCTTCCCTTTTGATTTTAAATTCTGTCATTAAGTAATTTTTCTTCCCTCTCGAAGCTTAACATAAGGAGTTAAAAGTACCCATGTGGTCTTCAGCCTGGAAAGCTGTCAGCCCCTGAGGCTCTCAGCTCCGTAGGCTGCTGGCCATAAAAAAAAAAAAAAAAAAAATGTAGCCATGCGTGGCCAGGCACTGTGGCTCATGTCTGTAATCCTAGCACTGTGGGAGGCCAATGCAGGAGAATTGCTTGAGTCCACGACTTCAAAGACCAGCCTGGGCAACTGGGCAACACAGTGAGACATTCTCTTTCTGTCTGTCTCTGTCTCTGTCTCTGTCTCTGTCTCTGTCTCTCTCTCTAAGTAGACTGAATGCTTTGCTGCTTAGATATTTCTTCTGCCAGATACCCTAATTCATTGCTCTTAGGTTCTGCGTTCCATAAAGCCCTCTGGCATGGACACAATCCAGCCAAGTCCCTTGCCAATTTATAGCAAGGATGGTCTTTATTCTAGTTTCTAATACCTTCTTTCTCATTTCTGTCTGAGACCTCATCAGAATGGCCTTTACTGTCCATATTTCTGATAGCATTCTAGTCACGACCACTTAAATAATGTCTAGAAGTTCCAGACTTACCCTAGTCTTCTTGCCTTCTGAGACCTCACCAGAATTGCCCTTAATGCTCCTTTCATGGCAATACAGGCTTTTTCTAGTCTGCTCCTTCAAATCCTTCCAGCCTCTACCGTTTACCGAGTTCCAGACCTGCTTTCACATTTTTAGGTATTTATTATAGCAACAACCCCACATCTCAGTACCAAATTTCTCTTAGTCCATTTTCTGTTTCTATAACTGAAGAGCTGAGACTGGGTAATTTATAAAGAAAAGAAACTTATTTCTTATAGTTCTGGAACTGGGAAGTCCAAGGTCAAGGGGTTGTACCTGGCGAGGACCTTCTTGCTGTTGGGGACTCTGTAGAGTCCCGAGGCAGCATAGGGCATCACATGGTGAGAGGGCTCATGAGAGGGCCAAACTGGCTTTTTGTAACATACCCACTGTTAATTAATTAATGCATTAATACATAATTCATTAAACATTAATCCATTCATGAGGGCAGAACCCACATTACCCATCACTTCTTAAAGGCCTCATCTTTTTTATTTCTGAGATGGATCTGGCTCTGTTGCCCAGGCTGGAGTGCAGTGACACAATCATGGCTCACTGCAACTTCTGCCTCCCAGGCTCAAGTGATCCTCCCACCTCAGCCTCCCAAGCAACTGGGACTATAGGAACATGCCACCACACCCAGCTAATTTTTTAAAAATATTTTGTACAGACAGGGTTTTGCTATGTTGCCCAGGCTGATCTCAAACTCCTGAGCTCCAGCGATCCACCCATGTCAGCCTCCCAAAGTGCTAGGATTACCGGTGTGAGCCACAGTGCCTGCCCCCACTCTGTTTTGTTTTTGTTTTCGAGACAGGGTCTCGCTCTGTCATTCAGGCTGCAATGTAGCAGTGTGATGATGGCTCACTGCAGCCTTGACCTCCCAGGCTCAAATGATCCTCCTGCCTCAGCCTCCCAGATAGCTGGTGTTACTGGAAAGGGGTCCCAATCCAGACCCCAAGAGAGGGTTCTTGGATTTTGTGCAAGAAATAATTTGAGGTCAATCCATAGAGTACAGTGAAAGCAAGTCTATTAAGTAAGTAAAGGAATAAAACAATGTCTACTCCATAGGCAGAGCAGCAGTGTAGGCTGCTCAACTGATTAAACTTATAGTTATTCATTTATTTACTTATCTTTTGAGACAGATTCTCGCTTTGTCGGCCAGGCTGGGGTGCAGTGGCGCAATCTCGACTCACTGCAGCCTCCATAGTTCAAGCGATTCTCCTGCCTCAGCCACCCAAGTAGCTGAGATTACAAGTGTGTGCCACCACGCTTGGCTAATTTTTGTATTTTTAGTAGAGATGGGGTTTTGACTTATTGGCCAGGCTGGTCTTGAACTAAAGTGCTCTGCCCACCTCAGCCTCCCAAAGTGCTGGGATTACGGGCACGAGCCACCACGCTCAGCCTATTTCTTGATTATATGCTGAACAAGGGGTAGATTATTCATGAGGTTTTCAGGAAAGGGTTGGATAATTCCTGGAACTGAGGGTTCCTCCACCTTTTAGACTATGTAGGGTAACTTCTGGACATTTCCATGGCATTTGTAAACTGTCATGGCACTGGTGGGAGTGTCTTTTAGCATGCTAATACATTATAATTGGCATATAATGAGCAGTGAGGACAACCAGAGGTCACTTTCATTGCCATCTTAATTTTGGTGGGTCTTGGCAGGCTTCTTTAGCGCATCCTGGTGCAGTGGTGTGATCTCAGCTCACTGCAACCTCTGCCTCCCAGGTTCAAGCAATTTTTCTGCCTCAGCCTTCCAAGCAACTGGGACTACAGGCACGTGCCACCACACCTGGCTAATTTTTGTATTTTTAGTAGATACGGAGTTTCACCACATTGGCCAGGCTGGTCTTCAACTCCTGATCTTGTGATCCTCCCACCTCGGCCTCCCAAAGTGCTGGGATTATAGGCATGAGCCACTATCCCTGGCCTTTTTACCACATATTTTTATCAGCAAGTTCTTTGTGACCTGTACCTTATGCCAACCTCCTATCTCATCCTGTGACTAAGAATTCCTAACCTCCTAGGAATGCAGCCCAGTAGGTCTCAGCCTTATTGTACCTAGCCCTTATTCAAGATGGAGTCACTCTGGTTCAAAAGCCTCTGACAATGGGAGTACAGGCGTCCACCACCAAGTGCAGCTAAGGCCCCACCTCTTAATGCTGTTACACTGGGGATTCTGTTTCCAAGACACGAACTTTCTGGGGCCGCATTCAAATCATAGCATAGGAAATTGTCCAGTCTTTCCTGCATTAAGTATGTTAGCTGTAGGTTTTTCATAGCTGCCATTTATCATTTGAAGGAGTTCCTTTCTATTCCTACTTCATGTGTGTTTTTGACATGAAAGAATGTTAGAGGTTGTCAAATGCTTTTTCTGCATCTATAGAGATGATTGTGTAGTTTTTATAATCTATGCTATTGATATTATGTATTGTATAAATTGATGTTTGGATGCTTAGCAAATTTTCCATTCTGTGATATATCCTACTTGGTCATGCTGTATATATTGGGTTCTAGCCTATTGTTAATTGGGTTGTCTTCTAATTATTGAGTTGTAAGATTTATTTGTATATTGTGGATACAAGTCCCTTATCAAATATATTGTCTGAAAATATTTTCTCCCAGGTTTTTCTTTTCATTCTTTTACAAATGAGTCTTGGCTGGGCTTGGTGGCTCACGCCTGTAATCCCAGCAATTTGGGAGGCCAAGGCGGGTGGATCATCTGAGGTCAGGAGTTCGAGACCAGCCTGGCCAACATAGAGAAACCCCATGTCTACTTAAAAATACAAAAATTAGCCAGGAATGGTGGTGGGCACCTGTAGTCCTAGCTAATCAGGAGGCTGAGGCAGGAGAATCGCTTGAACCCAGGAGGGGGAGGTTGCAGTGAGCCAAGATCATGCCATTGCACTCCAGCCTGGGTAATACAGTGAGACTCTGTCTCAAAAAATAAATAAATAAATGAGTCTTTTACAGAACAAAAGTTTTCATTTTGTTGAAGTCCTGTTTATCAATTTTTTTTCTGTTATGGAAAAAAATTTTTCTTTTTGTTATGTCTAAGAACTTTCACAAACCCAAGATCACAATAATCAGGTTGCCCAGGGGGCCCTAGTTGTGGAGTGGGGATCAACTCACTTTTTATTTTTGAGACGGACTCTGGTTCTGTCGCCCAGGCTAGAGTGCGGGGTGCAATCTTGGCTCACTGCAACCTCCGCCTCCTGGATTCAGGTTCCAGCAATTCTCCTGCCTCAGCCTCCTCAGTAGCTGGGATTACAGGCGTGTGCCACCACCACACCTGGCTAATTTTTGTATTTTTAGTAAAAATGGGTTTTCACCATGTTGGTCAGGCTGGTCTCAAACTCTTGACCTCAGGTGATCCGCCAGCCTCGGCCTTCCAAAGTGCTGAAATTACAGGCATGAGCCACGTTGCCTGGCCTCAACTCCCTTTTAAAAATACATATATTAGTCAGGCACATTGGCTCATGCCTGTAATCCCAGCGCTTTGGGAGGCCAAGGCAGGCGATCACATGAGGCCAGGAGTTTGAGACCAGCCTGGCCAACATGGTGAAACCCTATCTCTACTAAAAATACAAAAATTAGCCGGGCATGATGGCACATGTCTGTAATCCCAGCTACTCGGGAGGCTGAGGCACAAGAATCACTTGAACCTGGGAGGTGGAGGTTGCAGTGAGCTGAGATCGCACTACTGCACTCCAGCCTAGGTGACAGAGCCAGACTCTGTCTCAAAATGAACCAAACAAACATATATTAGCAATTTTAACTCATCCTAATAAATGATGGCTACAATGAAATTATGAGTTTGGAGGGTCAGTTTTAAATTTTCCTCTAAGACACATGGAATAATTAATAGGAAAAAATGGTTATCCTCAAAGATCACTGCGTAAACATCTAAGCCCACTTTGGGGAACTGGCCCTATAGCACACTGAAGCTTGGTATGCCTTGTCTGACAATGGGATGAGTAAAAATAAACTCTCAAATGATCAGAGGCCATGTGGTGTTGAGAATGCTCTAGAATGTGTTTTGGATGTTGTCACTTCACCATATTGCAAGCTGAGATGATAGCCAGGTTAAAATTCCGAAAGCAACCTATGTACTCATTAGTGCAGCTGTGGAAGCTGCATGTCTCACCTCAAGCAACAGGCCAAATGCTCACATGCTTGCACAGTGACCTGCTTACATGCTGACCTGCTTATGTGATCATCGGCTGACACACGCATGTCTTGCCCCCTTACCACTTATGTGATTGCCTGCTTACATATGTACTTATTTACAGAATTTCTGTCCAGGTGTGGTGGCTCACACCTGTAATCCCAGCACTTTGAGAGGCCAAGATGGGTGGATCACCTAAGATCAGGAGTTCAAGTCCAGCCTGGCCAACATGGCAAAACCCCATCTCTACTGAAAACACAAAAATTAGCTGGGCATGGTGGCGGGCACCTGTAATCCCAGCTACTCAGGAGTCTGAGGCAAGAGAATTGCCTGAACCCGGCAGGTGGAGATTGCAGTGAGCCAAGATTGTGCCATTGCACTATAACCTGGGTGACAGACTCCATCTCAAAAAAAAAAAAAAAAAGCCGGGTGCAGTGGCTCACGCCTGTAATCCCAGCACTTTGGGAGGTCGAGGCGGGTGGATCATGAGGTCAAGAGATCGAGACTATCCTGGTCAACATGGTGAAACCCCCGTTTCTACTAAAAATACAAAAAATTAGCTGGGCATGGTGGCGCGTGCCTGTAATCCCAGCTACTCAGGAGGCTGAGGCAGGAGAATTGCCTGAACCCAGGGGGCGGAGGTTGTAGTGAGCCGAGATCGTGCCATTGCACTCCAGCCTGGGTAACAAGAGCGAAACTCTGTCTCAAAAAAAAAAAAAAAAAAAACAACAGAATTTCTATCTACACAATTACATACCCCTGACCTGGCTGTATGCTTACCCACTTACACATTTACACATTCACCTGTCTGTATATTTCCCTGCTTACTTGTTGCATGCTTACCTCCTTATACATGTCCCTTTTACATCACTCTCACATATTAGCACAATTACATGCTTACTTGTTTACTGGTTATCTTGTTACATGCATGCCCTTTTACCTGCTTAGTCCCTTCCATAGTTATACACTTATACTGTTTACACATTTTGACACAATCACACACTCATGGGATTACAAGTTTGCACAACGACATGCTTACCCATTTACAGAGCTCCAGATCTGCCGGGTGCCAGCTGCAAAGACACCAATGGGGAAATGCAAGGGGGTTGGATTTCAGAGAAGGCAGGCTCCTAGTTAGCAATCAGGCCCAGTGTCATCCCTGGCACCTGACTCACACCAGCCTTTTCTTGCAAGAGCCCCTGTCCATGCCTCCAACAGTTGCCAACATATTTCCCAGGATCTGGACGTTTTTGTGGGATTTCTTTTTTTTCTTTGTCCCCACGTATGTCACGTTGGAAGGAAAACAGCCAACACTTGAGGAACTTTCGTATTCACGGCCTTGTGTGTGGCTCTGTGTGCAGATTCTCCTCCCCAGCCTTTGGATGACTAGCCTGATCAGCTTCATGTGGCTCCCTCTGGTGTGAGCCAGAGCTGATTGTCAAATTGGAGGGTGCTGGCTCCAGGGATGACAGGGATCTCCTGCAGGGAAGAACATCCTGAGTGTAGCTGGGGCAGGGTGGGGAAGAGCATTGGATCGAGAGTCCACAGACCTGAATTCAGTATCAGGATGGACCTCTTCGGAGCTGTGCAACCTTGAGGGAGTCACTCTTTCTCTCTGAGTCTCCATGTCTTCATGAGAGAGATGGGTAACTGGGGACATAGGCAGAGACTGGGTCCTTCTGCCTTTATCTTTTTTTGTTTTTTTTAGATGGAGCTTCACTCTTGTCACCCAGGCTGGAGTAGAGTGGTGCAATCTTGGCTCACTGCAACCTCTGCCTCCCATGTTCAAGCAATTCTCCTGCCTCAGCCTCCTAAGTGGCTGGGATTACAGGCATATGCTACCACCACACCCAGCTAATTTTTGTATTTTTAGTAAAGATAGGGTTTTGCCATGTTGACCAGGCTGGTCTCAAACTCCTGGCCTCAGGTGAGCCACCCGCCTTGGCCTCCCAAAGTGCTGGGATTACAGGTGTGAGCCACCACACCCAGCCCTTCTGCCTTTATCGCTATCTCCATGTTCTGGTACACAAAACAGGAAGACCCTCAGTGACTGCTTTTCAGCTGGAATAAGACTTGTCAAGCCATTCTTCATCACTGAACACTAGACAAGTGGCATAAAAGCCAGTGAGCACTGTTCTCAAAATGGGATCTCTCTATCTGCATTAGAATCATTACAGTGCTGGTTAAATAGACTCCTGCACTTGAGGTGGGAGTTTGAGACCAGCCTGACCAACATGGTGAAATCTCATCTCTACTAAAAATATAAAAACCAGGTGGGTGTGGTAGCACACCTGTAGTCCCAGCTACTCAGGAGGCTGAGGCAGGAGAATCACTTGAACCTGGGAGGCAGAGGTTGCAGTGACCCGAGATCACACCACTGCACTCCAACCCTCAGAACAAGACTCCATCAAAAAAAAAAAAAAAAACCAGACTCCTGGTCCCCAGCACCACTGGGGATAGGACCTGAGAGTCAGCAATCTAACAGCTTACATAGGGTCACTTGCCTAGAATGCGAGGCAATTTCTGCAGCTCCCTTTTCTCCATGTGGTGGATTCTTGTTCATCCTTCAAGGTAAACTCCAACACCACCTCCACCACGAAGCACTCCTTGACTGACCTCAGACAGAGCTAATTGCCTCATCCTCTGTGGGCTCATAAGTGAACTATGTTATTCACATTTGTGCCCCCAGCACCTAGCCCAGGACTTAGCCCATAATAGATGCTTATATTTAAAAATAAAATGAGCTGGGACTTAAAAAAATCTAAGGTCGGGAGAGAGATCCAAGACGGCTGATCACTAGCTGCTCGGGATTGTAGCTCCCAGTGAAAGCACAGAGAACGAGAGGACGCCACACTTTCAGACGAATTTTTGTTGCTCACGGACCAAGAGATTCCCAGCGGAGGAGCCCCACAGGTCGCCAGGGTGACTCTTGTGGCTGGCGCGGCGATTTTGCTGGCAGCTTGGCGCGGCAGTTCTTGGTGCAGAGTGAGTGGGACTGATCGATGTTTGGAGCTCCGGGAAGGCAGAGTCGCCTATTCAGCTGATTGAAGGATGGACTCAAGAAGGGAGCCAGACCAGAGATTCCCGGGCAGAAAAGCACTATCAATCTTAACACCACTGTTTTGGCCGGCGCAGTGGATTGCTCAGATTTCGGCGTTGGGAATCAACAAGTTGGATGTCCACTCAGAGACCTAATTAGAAAGTCAGTAATTACAAAGACGACAGATGGATAAATATATAATGAAGGGAAAAAACCAGCCTAAAAAGGCAGAGAATACTCAAAATCAGAATGCCTCTCCCTCTACAGGAGATCACAGTTCCTCATCAGCAATGGAACAAGGCCTGATGGAGAACGAGTGTGTTCCATTAACAGAAGTAGGTTTCAAAAGCTGGATGATAAGAAACTTCTGTGAATTAAAAGAACTTGTTCTAACCCAATGCAAAGAAACTAAGAACTTTGAAGAAAGGTTTGACGAAATGCTAACAAGAATAGACAATTTAGAGAGGAATATAAGTGAATTAATGGAGCTGAAAAACACAACACGAGAACTTCGCAAAGTATGCACAAGTTTTAACAGTCGAATTGATCAAGCAGAAGAAAGGATATCAGAGGTTGAAGACCAACTTAATGAAATGAAACGAAAAGACAAGATTAGAGAAAAAAGGATAAAAAGGAATGAGCAAAGTCTCCAAGAAATATGGGACTATGTGAAAAGACCTAATCTACGTTTGATAGGTGTACCTGAATGTGACAAAGAGAATGAATCCAAGTTGGAAAATACTCTTCAGGATATCATTCAGGAAAACTTTCCCAACCTAGTAAGGCAGGGTAATATTCAACTCCAGGTAATACAGAGAACACCACAAAGATATTCCTCAAGAAGACGAACCCCAAGGCACATAATTGTCAGATTCATTAGGCTTGAAATGAAGGAGAAAATACTAAGGGCAGCCAGAGAGAAAGGTCAGGTCACCCACAAAGGGAAGCCTATCAGACTTACAGCAGATCTCTCAGCAGAAACCCTACAAGCCAGAAAAGAGTGGGGGCCAATATTCGACATCCTTAAAGAAAAGAACTTTCAACCCAGAATTTCATATCCAGCCAAACTAAGCTTTACAAGAGAAGGAAAAATAAAATCTTTTGCGAACAAGCAAGTACTTAGAGACTTCACCACCACCAGGCCTGCTTTACAAGAGCTTCTGAAAGAAGCACTACACATATAAAGGAACAACCAGTATCAGCCTTTCCAAAAATATATCAAAAAGTAAAGAGCATCAACACAAAGAAAAATTTACACCAACTAATGGGCAAAACAGCCAGCTAGCATCAAATGGCAGTATTAAACTCATATATATTATTATTCAAATTGGATAAAAAGCCAAAAGCCCCCTAAAAAAATAAAATAAATAAATAAATTTTTTAAAAAAGCCAAAACCCATCGGTATGCTGCATCCAGACCCATCTCACATGCAACGATACACAAAGACTCAAAACAAAGGGATAGAGGAAGATTTACCAACCAAACAGAGAGCAAAAATAAACAAATAAATAAAAAGGAGTTGCAATTCTCACCTCTGATAAAATAGACTTTAAAGCAACAAAGATCAAAAGAGGCAAAGAAGGACATTACATAATGGTAAAAGGATCAATGCAACAAGAAGAGCTAACGATTCTAAATATACACTCACCAAACACAGGAGCACCCAGATAGATAAGACAAGTTACTTGTAAAGAGACTTAGACTCCTACACAATAATAGTGGGAGACTGTAACATCACATTGTCAATATTAAACAGATCAACGAGACAGAAAATTAACAAGGACATCCAGGACTTGAACTCAGACCCGGAACAAGTAAACTTAATAAACATTTATAGAACTCTCCACTTCAAATACACAAAACATACATTCTTATCAGTACCACATCACACCTGTTCCAAAAGTGACTACATAATTGGAAGTAAATCACTCCTCAGTAATTGCATAGCATTTCATAGGTTTAAATGAAATATTGGTTGGCTGCTTGTTTGTTATTTTCTTCTTTTATTCCTTCCTGTCTGCATCATTAAGCATAATTATTGGCATAAAAGAGGTTTTCAATACCCATTTCTAGACTGCATTCTAGCTTGGGCAATAAAGCAATACTTGCATTCTCTCTCCCTCTTTCTCTTCCTTTTTCTTCCTCTCCTTCATTTTTTTTTTTCTTTCTCTCTTTCTTTCTTCCAAAAAAAAAAATAATACAAAAAGTAGCCTAGTGTGGTGGCACATACCTATAGTCCCAGCTCCTCAGGAGGCTGAGGCAGGAGAATTGCTTGAACCTTGGAGGCGGAGGTTGCAGTGAGCTGAGACCACACCAAGGCACTCCAGCGAGGGTGACAGAGCAAAACTCCATCTCAAAAAAAAAATTCCACCTCCCATCTCTGGCCCACAAAGCCCTTAGTTATCTGATCCTCCCCTTCCTACCTCCCTTCCACACCGCCCAATGCACCTCTCCCTACTCTGCCTCTCATCATCCATGCTCCTACCACAGTGGCCTTCATCTCTGTTCCTTAAACTAGCTAAGCTACATCCAGCTTCTCAGGCTTTGCTGCCTGAAGAAAGTGAAGGGACTCCCCCAGTGATGCTCATTCTCATCATCTCATGTTATTTTTATCATACATGTGTCATTATATGATCATTCCTTTTTTTGCAATGTATTTATGTTCTGTTTCTTCCCAGGAAACATAGTCTGGTGAGAGGAGAGATCTTCGAGTCTCGCTCAGTGTTTCTTAAGCAGGTTTGATTTTTACCCCCAGGGGGCATTTGGCAACATCTGGAGACACTTTGGGCTGACACACCCGGGAGCCGCTACTGGCATCTAGCGAGTAGAGGCCAAAAATGCCACAAAACATCCTGCAATGCACAGAACACCACAAATAATTATCCAGTCTTGAATAACAACAGTGCAACGGTGAAAGTAACCCTGCTCCAACTCGTCCCCGATGCCCCAGCGCCTGGACCGGCGCCTAGCAAATCGTACGTGGCTCAAACTCAAACATTTTTGCTGCATGAACAAATGAAATGTTTGAATTACGTGTTGGATTTAATTTTAACGCTGGAAAGGTCCTTAGAGAGCAGTTGAACCACAAATTTTTATATTCTGCTTCTGGAAGCCTCAGGCTATGGGGCAGAGTTTCAAGAATTCTGCTTGCCAGGAAGAATTTTTAGCTAAATGCTCAAGATGTAAACTTTGGGACTATGGTCTGTTTTATATATTGAGGTCCCAGTAAAATTGTCTGACAAGTTCTACTGCTTAAACAAACCTGACAAACTGTTGTTCCACACCAGCCCCTTCGTTTCACTGAGCTGGAAGTAAGCTCCTGGAGAAGTCGGAGGCCCCTCAATGTCATACGGAGAGCCAGGTTCGGGTCTCCTTGAGCATCCAGCTGGCTTTGGTCACAGACTGGCCATAGCTCTGTGATTCACCAAAGACACAATTTAGGAGTAAGACAATGTGGTATAGCAGTTACTAGCCCAGCTTCAGAGCCAAGATGGAATGGGTTTTCATCCTGGGTCTGCCTCCAACCAGCTGTGTGGTCTTGGAAGTCCACTAACCCTCTCTGAGCCTGTTTCTCCTGAGGATCTGTGAGACGGAGAAAATAATAGTACTCTCCTCATAGGGTTGTGATGCAGATTAAAAGAGTTAGTT
Organism: Aotus nancymaae; assembly: GCF_030222135.1. Taxonomy (NCBI): domain Eukaryota; kingdom Metazoa; phylum Chordata; class Mammalia; order Primates; family Aotidae; genus Aotus; species Aotus nancymaae. The sequence continues at coordinate 5,860,719 of NW_026988491.1, forward strand.
GGCCAGGTGCTATGGCTGACACCTGTAGTCCCAGCGCTTTGGGAGACTCAGACAGGAGGTTCACTGGAGCCCAGGAATTTGAGGCTGCAGTGAGCTATGATCACGCCACTGCACTCCAACCTGGGTGACACAAGATTCTGTCTCCGAACAAATAATAATAAGACTGGGTGCGGTAGCTCACGCATATAATCCCAGCACTTTGGGAGACCGATGTGGGCAGATCACCTGAAGCCAGGTGTTTGCGACCAGCCTGGCCAACATGGTGAAACTTCAGCTCTACTAATAATACAAAATTAACCAGGCATGGTGGCTTGTGCCTCTAATCCTAGCTACTCGGGAAGCTGAGGCAGGAGAATTGCTCGGACCCAGGAGGTGATGATTGCAGTGAGCTGAGATTGTGCCACTGCACTCCAGCCTGGGTGACAGAGAGACTCTGTCTCAAAAAATAATAATAAAATTAAAATTAAAAAATAAAATTAGAGTATGTGAAAATGTTTGGAACAGTGTTGAGTGCATAGTCAATGCTATATGTAGGATGATAAATTCTTCCCAATTTGCCTGGGTCCTTCCTGGTTTTAGCACAGAAAATCCTGCATCCCAGAAAATCCCTCAGTCACATAAAGCAGGAAGTTAGTTATTCTAGCTATATGTGCGTAATTGACATGTTTTGTTTAAGAAATGGGATCTTGCTCTGTGGGCCAGGCTGGAGTACAGTACTACAATCATAGCTTACTGTAGCCTCGAATTCTTGGGCTCAAGGAATCCTTCCACCTCAGCCTCCTGAATAGTTGGGACTTGTATGGTTTGTTCTTGCCGAGTTTAAAACGAAGAAACTGAGGCCAGCACAAGAAGATCCAATGCGAGGGGTTTATTCAGCTCCCAGGCGAGGTTCTGCGGTCCGACAGGAAGGGCCGGAGAAGTCACACAGACTCCTCTCAGACGTGGGGTTTTATAGGGAGTGGAGACGTTTGATTGGTTGTGCCCAAGGTGAGTGGGGCCCAGATGGGACAAAATGGTAGGCGGGGAGTTCCTGGTGGGGCTTTTTTCCGGGCTCCTGGTGAGGGCGGGGTGTGTGTCTGAGCTCCCGGTGAGGGAGGGGGGTGTGTCCAAGCTCCCGGCGAGGGAAGAGGGGGTGTGCGTCTGTGCTCCCAGTGAGGCAACCGGCCTTACAGGACTACAGGTACCATGTCCAGCTAATTTTTTTTAGAGAGATAGGGTCTCGCTATGTTGCCCAGGCTAGTCTTGAACCCCTGGCCAAAAGCAATCCTCCTGCCTCACCCTCCCAAAGTGCTGGGATTCCAGGCATTGAGCCACCACACCAGGCCTGATTTTTTTAAACAAAACTGTCTACATAACTGATCAGTAAATGTCTCTATTAATGTTGTTTGATTTTTCATTACTTGGTATTTTTCATGAAGGAAGGGTTACTGACCAATTAATCACACAGATGAGAGAGCAGGGAATATCTTTAACCTACTTTCCAATAATGAAGTTGGTCATTTTCTTTCTTTCTTTCTTTCTCTCTCTTTTTTTTTTTTTGAGACAGAGTCTTGCTCAGTCGCTCCGGCTAGAGTGCAATGGCACGATCTTGGCTCACTGCAAACTCCGCCTCCTGGGTTCAAGCATTCTCCAGCCTCAGCCTCCTAAGTAGCTAGGATTATAGGCACCTGCCACCAGGCAGTCCCGGCTAATTTTTTTTGGTATTTTTAGTAGAGATGGGGTTTCACCATCTTGGCCAGGCTAATATCGAACTCCTGACCTCGTGATCCGCCCACCTCCGCCTCCCAAAGTGCTGGGATTACAGGCGTGAGCCACTGTGCCCACCTGAAATTGGTCATTTTCTATCCATTCACGCAAGGAGGCACACAGCACCTCTATTTGGAAAACACTTTCTTAGCAGTTGGTTTGCTACTAGATGGCCTCAAACAAGAGAATACTTGTTTCTTTTTTCAAAAAGTCTACCTTTCAAATAATTACCCACTTCAGACTGAATTTTCCCCAGTAAGATAGAATCTTACGCTTGAGAGAGGTTGAGGAAATGTTTAATCCAACCATGACATTTCCCAGATGGGACAACTGAGACCCAGAGAAAGCTACTAATTCTCAGGGGTTACACAGCAGCAGAGGATGGCTCTGAGACTCAGGGCCAGGGTTTGAACTCCTAGGCCAGGGCTTTTTCAGGGGTTCTCAAACTGGGTTCCACACCCAGTGGCAGGTTTCCCAGAGAAGTGGGTAGTGAGGGAACGAGAGGGAAGCTATGCCACTGGCAACCCCTACCCCTCCTCCTTCCATCCCACAAGCTCCACTTTGACGTTTAGTACATCGACCTTCAACTTAAGGAGCCTCTGTCTGCAAAAGGGTTCATCTCTGGAAAAACTATTTTTTGAAAGCCACTCAATTATGTCATAGGAGTTACACATTTTCTTCCCTGGAAAACTTTTGTTCCCATGGAGAAAACTTAACTTTTTCTTTGAACCACATTCTCCCCCTCTCTAATGGATTTTTACGTTTGGAAAAAGAGAGGCAAGCTTGCCAGCGGTTCAACTGAAAGGCTCATTCACTGCAGGAGAGCTGGGTGAGTCAGGGCGTCAGTAACAACTGGCCCAGATGTGAAATCTCATGCTCATTGCTTAGAAAAATGTTTAGAAAAATGCTGCTGTTTGGGATCACTGGACGGAAGCTGCATGAGGGCCCAGGAGAGCCCCAGAGTCGACCGTTCCAAGAAAGCAGGATGGAGTGGGGAAAAGGGTGGTGAGACCATCTAGAACCCAAGTCAAAGCAGTGCAGGGAGCTGCTGGTGAGATATGCCTTTCCCCCAAGTGTGTCATTTTAAGCTGAAACAGACAAGATTCAAAGCCACTAAAACATCCAGGGTGGGCCCCCAAAGTGGGAGAAAGACAAGAAACGCAGTGAAGCCAAGTGCACGGCCTTTGTCCCTAGGGATCCTTGGCTTTCCCTGGAGTGAGTCTAGGCTTAAAGGAAGGGCCAGGAGGCACAAGCTGATTCCCTAAAGCAAAAGGGTGAAAGCCTGGACTTGCTACTCAATGGAACTGGATTTGAATCCCAGCTCAGCTACTCACAAGCTGTGCAACCTTGGGCAAGTTTTCCAACCTCTCTGAGCATCCTTTTCTCATTGGTAATATGTAGATTGTCATGGTACCTACCTTATAGGGTAGTGAAGGGCTGGAAAATAGAAGAGTACTGCTCCTTACAATGATCCTGTGCCAAGGAAATAGTTGTAGCCACTAATTTTTTTTTGTTTTTAGAGACAGGGTATTACTCTGTCACCCAGGCTGGAGTGCAGTGATGCCACCACAGCTTATTGCAGCCTCAAACTCCTGGGCTCAAGTGATCCTCCCACCTCAGCCTCCTGAGTACCTCGGACTACAGGTGCACCACCATATCCTGCTAATTTTTATTTTTTGTAGAGATGGCGGGGGCGGGGCAGTGGGTCTCACTATGTTGCTCAGGCTGGTCTTAAACTCATGGCCTCAAGCAATCCTCCCACTTCGCCTCCCAGAGTGTTGAGATAACAATTGTGAGCCACCACACCTGGCCTTCTCACCATGCTTTATTAGCGAGTAGTAACTGGTCCCTAACTGTGTACACCGAGCCCAAGCTCCTCCCCACAGGCCTGCTCAGCCTCTGTTTACCAGAGATTCTCCCTGATACTGAGGGATGTTTAAAGTAGGGCTGACACAATTCAATGTGGAGCCACAATATATTTAGGTCAGAGGACACCCTGGGATGCTCAGTCTTTGACATAGGTGGCTGTGTTTGGCCAGCTGCCAGCACACAGTAGGGGCTCAAGAAATATGAATGAGTGACTCCATGGAAAAAAATTAAAGACTGAATGTCGATGAATGTCTCCTTCTGGATGGTGAAAAAAAAAAAAAAAACCTCAGGCCAGGTGCGGTGGCTCACGCCTATAATCCTAGCACTTTGGGAGGCCAAGGCGGGCAGATCGTGAGGTCAAGAGATCGAGACCATCCTGGCCAACATGGTGAAACCCCATCTCTACTAAAAATACAAAAAAATAGCTGGATGTGGTGGCAGGCACCTGTAGTCCCAGCTACTCGGGAGGCTGAGGCAGGAGAATCGCTTGAACCCAGGAGGCAGAGGTTGCAGTGAGCCAAGATCACATCACTGCACTCCAGCCTGGGCAACAAGAGCGAGACTCCATCTAAAAAAAAAAAAAATTTCAAGAAAAGGCAAATCTGTATAGACGGAAGGTAGATTAGGGTGCCTGGGACTGGGGTGGGAGTGAGAATTGACTCGAAAATGGTTATTTATTTTGGAGGTTGGAAATGCTCTGAATGTTCTAAAACTCAATGGTGGTAGTGATTGTACAACTTTATACATTTACTAAAAAAATCACTGAACTATGTATTCACAATGAATGAACTATATATCAATTACATCTCAATGAAACAGCTTTTGTTATTATTATGTGTGTGTGTGGTTTTTTGTTTTTTTTTGCTTTTTTATTTTCCTTTAAGAATTAGCCAGTAAATTATTGTTTTTTTGAAATGGGTTCTCGCTCTGTTGCCCAGGCTGTAATGCAGTGGCAGGATCTCAACTCACTGCAACCTCCACTTCCCAGGCTCAAGTGATCCTCCCAACTCAGCCTCCCGTGTAACTGGGACCACACATGTGCACCATCATGCCAGGCTAATTTCTGTATTTTTTGTAGTGACGGGGTTTCACCGTGTTGCCTAGACTTGTCTGGAATTCCTGAGCTCAGGTGATCCACCCACTTAGGCCTCCCAAAGTACTGAAATTACAGGCATGAGCCTCTGCATCCAGCCAAAACAGTTTTGTGAAAAAGAGATTGAGACTATATGTGATGGCTCATGCCTGTAATCCCTGCTACTTAGGAGGCTGAGACAGAAGAATTACTTGAACCCGGGAGGCGGAGGTTGCAGTGAGCTGAGATCGCAGCACTGCACTCCAGCAGAGCGAGACTACATCTCAAAAAATAAATAAAAAATACAAAATCAAAAATTAGCTGAGCATGGTGGCACATGCCTGTAATCCCAGCTACTTGGGAGGCTGAGACAGGAGAATCGCTTGAACCCAGGAGGCGGAGGTTGCAGTGAGCTGAGGCCATGTCACTGCACTCCAGCCTGGGCCACAAAGAGAGCCTTTGTATCTAAAAAAAAAAAAAAAAAAAGAAAAAAGTTAAAAAAGAGATTGATATGGAAAAGAATAAGACATTAAGTGAAAAAAAAGTACGATACCAAACAAAATATACCATAATTTCTATTTATGTAAAAAATAAAAACCTCCATGAGAACATAAGTACATATATGAATAAATGCAGAGAACTCGTCTTGAAATGTACCCCATACTTTTGGGGAAGGAAGCAAGAATGGGTGGCTGGAAAGGAGAACTTTTACTTTACAGTGAAAGTTAATTCTTTGGGTAATTTTTTAAATTTTAAATAAAAATCAAGCCCAAAAGAAGAGGCTGGGTGCTGTGGCTCATGCCTGTAATCCCAACACTCTGGGGGCCAAGCTGGGCAGATTGCTTGAGTCCAGGAGTTCAAGACCAACCAGGGCAACATGGCGACACCCCATCTCTTAAAAAAAAAATTAAAAATTAGGAAAGAAAAATATGCAAAAGATAGCAGTAGAGACAGCACCTTCTTTTGTAATTATTGGGCCCGCGCATTTAGGGAATTAGTATTTTTAATAAGTAAAAATGTGGCTGGGCTTGGTGGCTCACACCTGTAATCCCAGCACTTCGGGAAGCCAAGGTGGGTGGACCAGAGGTCAGGAGTTCAAGACCAGCCTGACCAATATGGTGAAACCCCAATTCTACTAAAGATACAAAATTAGCCGGGCGTGGTGGTGTGTGCCTGTAATCCCAGCTATGCAGGAGGTGGAGGCAGGAGAATTGCTTGAACTTGGGAGGTTGAGGCAGGAGAATTGCTCGAACCTGGGAGGTGGAAGTTGCAGTGAGCCAAGATTGTGCCACTGCACTCCAGCCTGGTGACAGACCGAGACTCCATCTCAAAAAATAATAATAATAATAATAATGTGTGGTTGTGTCTAGTCTTAGGAAGGAGTTAAAGAATGATCTAGTTCAGCACATTTATTCCGTAGGTGAGGAAACTGAGGCCCAGGGAGGGGCTGGGGCCTGTTCAGTGCCAGAGCTCATTGGGCCTGGGCTGAAGTCCAGGTCTCAGAGTGCTCTGCCCCCGCACTGCACTCTGCACGAATTGTTTCATGTCTCCAGGAAAGCGGAGTTTATAAATTTGGCCACATTTTGGAGCAACAGAGCCATAAATGGACATGACTGAGGGAGGCTGGGAGGTACCTGACCTTTGAGGCTGGGGGCGGGGATGGGAAGAGAGGACAGGGTGGGCAGGCTCAGCCACAGCCCAGATTCCTGTATCCAGGGGAAAATAATATCAGAGAAAGGAGCCGGTGCAGGGGGAGGCCGAAGTGAAGCTGGTGAATGTGGAGGGTCAGGCCAACCAGGTCCAAACACCAGCCCCCACACACACCATCTACAGAAGGCAAGTGCCTTCACCTCTCTGAGTTTCAGTGGTCACCAAACCTAGTGAATGGCAAGAACATGTGGCAAGTGTGTGAAAATGCAGGTGGCCAGGCCCCAACTCCAACTTACGCAGAAGCAGACTCTTCTAGGATGGGGCTGGGATACTCTGATGTAGCTAGAGAACTGGAGTTCAGGAGTCAGTGACATTCAGGCACTTCAAACAGGCTTTACAAACCATTTTGTTTTGTTTCAGTTTGTTTGTTTGTTTGGTTTTTGGTTTTTGTGTGCTTTTTCTTTTTTGGGAGGGAATCTTGCTCTGTCACTCAGGCTGGAGTGCAGTGGCACAATCTCAGCTCATTACAACCTCCACCTCCCAGGTTCAAGTAATTCTCCTGCCTCAGACCCCCAAGTAGCTGGGATTACAGGCGCCCACCACCACGCCCAGTTAATTTTTGTATTTTTAGTAAAGATGAGATTTCACCACGTTGCCCAGGCTGGTCTTGAACTCCTGACCTTGGGTGATCCACTTGCCTCAGTCTCCCAAAGTGCTGGGATTACAGGTGTGAGCCACCGCACTCAGCCTCCAGTTTTTTTTGTCTGTTTGTTTGTTTTTTGAGACAAGGTCTCACTCTGTCACCCAGGCTAGAGTACAGTGGCTCAATCACACCTCACTGCAGCCTTGACCTCCCAGGCTCAAGTGGTCCTCCTGCCTCAGGCTCCCCAGTAGTTAGGACTATAGGCACACACCACCACGCCTGGCTAATTTTTTTTTTATTAGATATTGCATCTCACTATGCTGTCTAGCTTGGTCTTGAACTTCTGAGCTCAAGCGATCCTCCCACCCCAGTGTTGGTTGGGATTACAGGCGTGAGCCACTGCACCTAGCCCCAAAACCATTATTTTGATTTGACTCTGTTGCCTATATATGGAAATCCAGACTGCATAGCATGGCATTCAGGACTTTACAGCAACCCCTTGAACAACTTCACACACTACCCGACCATCCTTCATCCCTCCATTCCTTCAACAAGCACATGTAGAGTGTCTTCTCTGCAGCCCCAGATAAAACCCAGTCTCTGCCCTCCCTGGGGGTCCTAAGTGGAAATACATTAAATTCCACACCCCAAGATTCTCTTGTTTTTCCCAAACACTTTCTCACTCACACCTCTGAACCCCACTTGTATGGGTGACAACCTACAACAATCTCCTCCCACCCAAAGCTTTCCTGGTTCTCTGCACCCGCTGGCTGAATCACCACTTACCGTGGGGTCTACCCTTCTCATGAGTGAGTGAGTGAGTGAGTGAATGAACGAATCCTGACTGATTCCCCTCGGGGCCCTAGCACTCAGTTTGTGGCCAATCATGTTTGTTGAAATACAATGGAATCTGGATTTTCTGAGCCAGTTTTGACCTGAATGCAACAACCACTGAAAAACATTGTCAGTCAACAAACATTTATTGAGTAGCTACTATATGCCTGGCACATGGAAACAAAGCAGATCATTCTAGATATAGTAAGAGTTATGAGTGCTATGGGAGAGAGACTGAGTGGTGTTGTTTCATATGGAGTGGTCAGGGAAGCCCCTTGGAGGAGATGGCATTTGAGCTGGAGACCGGAAGACTGAGACAGGCGGCCTGCAGAGCCCTGGAAGGGTGACTTGATTGGGGTTTGAGCAGAGCTCTCAGACTTCTGGGTGGTGAACGGAAGTGGGGTGGGGGCAGTGGCCGGAGCCAAGTGACATGATGACATGTGGAGGGGTGGGGCCCATCCACATGACGAAAGACACCACAGGGGGGCTCTGCTGCTTGGGTGGGATCACTGGCCTTCTTCCAAGCTTTAGATTCTTTGATCCTGTGAGCCTTATCTGTGTTTTAAACACACACACAGAAGCAAGCAAAGAAAACAACACCCCCCACCCCCAGAGCCTCAGAAGTTGGCTAAAGCCCACAGGCTTGTTTGTTTGTTTTGTAAAAAATATGTTTTCCACTGAATCTTCAGTTTTTTGTTTCCAGCAGCTGGCATCCACCCAAGAGAACAAGTTAGCTGGGACAAACGGGGCTTCCGTCCCTCTGTCATTGTCCTCTGGATCGCAGCTCATGGCTGCTAAGAGGGCCATTTCCTGTGGCCAAGAGGCAGGGGCGAGAAGGTGAAGTGTAGGGGCCAGGCCTTCCCACGGATGCAGCTGGGTTGGCTGCATTTCCCCAGAGGACACTGCTCCGGGGGAGGGGGTGGGGCAGGAGAAAGGCAGCCCCTGAGGTCAGGCTTGCAGCTCTGGCCCAGCAGTTCAATATTAAGTCAGTTACTCCAGATTTAACAACACCACGGGGCAAGGCTCCGCGGCTAGCCCTCAAGAAGAGCCTATTGCACTGGTATTGGAAACTCATTTGTTTTGTTTGTTTGTTTTGAGACAGAGTCTCGCTCTGTCACCCAAGCCGGGGTACAGTGGCGTGATCTCGGCTCACTGTGCCTCCCTGTTCAAGCGATTCTTGTTGCCTCAGCCCCCCAAGTAGATGGAATTACAGGCTTGCACTACCACGCCTGGCTAATTTTTGTATTTTTAGTAGAGACAGGGTTTCTCTATGTTGGCCAGGCTGGTCTTGAACTCCCAACCTCAGGTGATCTGCTCGCCTCAGCCTCCCAAAGTGCTGGGATTACAGGTGTGAGCCACCACGCCTAACCTGGAAAGTCATTTGTGTAGGATGAGCGGTACCCAGCCCATACACAAGATGGTAGGGGCACATGATTTGAAAATCCATCAAATTCAGGCCACATGACCTGAGAATGAGGTGAGACTGAGCTATGTCTGGAAGACAGAAAAGCCCTCCCCCACTATAGGCCAGAGAAGGGGGCTCCAGGCATGGGACCACTGAATTCCATGTCTCTGCAAGCCACACATACGCCCACATTCTGTTGAATTTCTAGGCTCAGCCCCTCCTGGTTATAATCTGGTTTCTCGAACTGGCTCTCTGTTCCCAGAAAGAGGAGGAAGGGTGTCAGGGCAGTGTTCAGCCCATATCCATCCAAATCCTCACACACACCGATCTGGTTTGTCTGTATCCCCGCCCAAATCTCAACTTGAATTATATCGCGCAGAATTCCCAGGTGTTGTGGGAGGGACCCAGTAGGAGGTAATTGAATCGTAGAAGGTAATTGAATCATGGGAGCCAGGCTTTCCTATGCTATTCTCGCGGTAGTGAATAAGTCTCACGAGATCTGATGGGTTTATCAGGGGTTTCTGCTTTTGCTTTTTCCTCATTCTCTCTTGCTGCCGCCGGGTAAGAAGCGTCTTTCGCCTTCTGCCCTGATTCTGAGGCCTTCCCCAGCCATGTGGAACTGTAAGTCCAATTAAATCTCTTTTTCTTCCCAGTCTGGGGTATGTCTTTATCAGCAGCCCGAAAACACACCTGTGAGTCTTGCATCAAGATCATGCGCCTTCCTCTCAGGCCATTCACTCTCGCTCACAACCTCCAGTCACCATGGCCGGCTTCAGGCTCTTCCTTCCTGCCTTAGTGCCTTTGCCCATGACTTCCTCTGCCTGGATCACAAGTCAAAGTGCTCAAGACACCCTAAACTTTTCGTCTCAGAGCTAACTCCCAACTGACAATAGTGATTTGTGTCGTCATTCACATGATGTTGTCTTCCTCCAAAGCACCATTGAAGACGTTCCACACGTGGCCTCCAAGGTCACCATAGAGAAAAAGCAAGCCAGAAACAGTGGCTCACACTTATAGTCCCAACTATTTGGAAGGCCAAGGCAGGAGGATTGCTGGAGCAGAGGAGTTCAAGAGCAGCCTAAAAAACATAGTGGGACTTTGTCTCTACAAAAAAAAAATAAAGAATAAAAAAAAATAGCCAGGTGTGGTGGTGCACACCTGTTGCCCAGCTACTCAAGAGGCTGAGGCTGGAGGATCGATTGAACCTGGGATGATCACTTGAGCCCGGGTGGTGGAGGCTGCAGTGAGCCATGATCATGCCACTGCACTCCAGCCTGGGTAACAGAGTGGGACGCTATCTCAAAAAAAATTGAAAAGAGAGAAAAAGCAAAAGGAAATGAGTGGTTGGTTTTTATGGACCAAACCAGAAAACGGCGCATGTCCCTTCTGCTCACATTTCATTGGCTAGAATCAGTCACATGGCTCCCCTTAAACACAAGGGAGGCTGTGAAATGTGGTCTAGTACAGTGTTGAAGAGGAGGATATGGACCATAGTGGGGTAAGGTGGTTCCCCAAAATGAGAAGAAAGGGGTGATGAGGGCCTGAACAGGCAAAAGGCCTGCTATGCACTGCACATGACCTCCATAACCCCACCCAGGGAGGGGAAGGCATGTCTCCTGGGCCTCTGTCTGCCTTTTCCTGTGGATGGAAAACTCATTAGTGGTCAGCCTCTGGAGCGGACACCGCCCATATTCCCCTGATGATACCTCTACCCATCAAAGATTTCTTTTTTTTTTCTTTTTTTTTTTGAGACAGAATTTTGCTCTTGTTGCCCAGGCTGGAGCGCAATGACGCGATCTCTGCTCACCACAACTTCTGCCTCCTGGGTTCAAGCGATTCTCCTGCCTCAGCCTCCTGAGTGGCTGGGATTACAGGCATGAACCACCATGCCCAGCTAATTTTGTATTTTTAGTAGAGACAGGGTTTCTCCGTGTTGGTCAGGCTTGTCTCCAACTCCTGACCTCAGGTGATCCACCCACATCAGCCTCCCAAAGTATTGAGATTACAGGCGTGAGCCACCACGCCCAGTAAAGACTTCTTACTGTGAATGTAACTCCTTGACTGTATTGCTCTGTCCTCAAGAGCAAATGTGGGCCTGTCCTCAGGCAAGCAGGAAGGGTGAGTTCTAGAAGCATCCCTAAAGCAGTGAAGGATGAGAAGTTGGTGGCTAGATACTCCAGCTGCCTTGCTCCTTGGTTGGGGTGACTGTCTCTGAGCATTCCCTAGTGGGTTGAGCTCCAGTTGCCTATTAAAATATGCTTCCTTTACTGGCTGCTTTCCTTTTACCGTCTCACCTCCCCACTCCCCTGCAGGGGACTCCCTGGGATCACCTCCCAGACAGATCACTTGAACTTAAATATTTGTCTTAGGGCCTCCTTCAGGGAGGACCCAAACAAAGGCAGCTCCCCAAGGGACAGTGACATGGACTCTTCTCCCCTGCCTCCTGTCTTGTGCTTCATGCGTGTGTGATCATTCTTTTTTTTTTGAGACAGGGTCCCGCTCTGTTGTTCAGGCTGGAGTGCAGCGGTGAGATCTCGGCTCACTGCAGCCTCGAATTCCTGGGCTGAAGCAATCCTCCCATCTTAGCCTTTTGAGTAGCTGGGACTACAGGCATGTGCCACCACACCTGGCTAATTTTTTGTATTTTTTATAGAGACGGGGTCTTCCTGTGTTGCCCAGGCTGGTCTCAAACTCCTGGGCTCAAGCAACTGGCCTGCCTTGGCCTTCCAAAGTACTAGGGTCACAGGGGAGAGCCACTGTGCCTTGCCAATCATTCTTTTTTAATAGTGTTTAGAAACACACAAAACACATGTCAGTGGGTTGGTCATCTTGGCTAGAACTGCTGCAGACTTACCAGGGAGAGGAACTCACGCACTTGGGGAAAAAAAAAAAGCCTTGGAGGATTTATCTACTCATCCTGTTTCTTTCCCACACACAGGAAATCCTGGGCGGGCAGAACTTCCTGACCCAGGGGGAGCTGGTAGCAGCATTGGGTCAAGAATCGCCTCCTCCTGAAAGGAAATGTTTGGGTCATCTGAGGGAATCCTCGCAGCCTGGAGAAAGGGAAAGTTCAAAGTTCTGGGTTCTAGTTTCTACTATGCCACTGGTCTCCTATGCTATTCTAGGCTGTGCCTTCCCCTCCCTTGGGCCTTAGATTCCCAACTGTGAAGTACAGAGATAGAATAAATGTGCTCTGGGGTATCTTAGAATTGCTATATTCTGGCCAGGTATGGTGGCTCATGCCTATAATCGCAGCACTTTGGGAGGCTGGGGTTACTAATCTCAAACTTTCTGTGGGTCAGATTGGGAATGGTTTAGTTAGTAGTTCTGGCTCAGAATCTCTGAGTTAATTTGTGCCCAGGTTTTAATTTATAAAGGTGACTAATTGTCGACACAGAGAGTCAATGCCATTGAAAGAAAAGTTTAATGTGACTTACAGTTCCCTAGAAATCAGAGGTGTAGCGCCAGGCGCGGTGGCTCACACCTGTGATTCCAGCACTTTGGGAGACCAAGGCAGACAGATCACGGGGTCAGGAGTTCAAGACCAGCCTGGCCAAGATGGTGAAACCCCGTCTCTACTAAAATTACAAAAATTAGCCGGGCACAGTGGCAGGCACCTGTAATCCCAGCTACTCAGGAGGCTGAGGCAGGAGAATCGCTTGAACCTGGGCGGCAGAGGTTGCAGTGAGCTGAGATTGCACCACTGCACTCCAGCCTGGGCGACAGAGTTGAGACTCCGTCTCCAAAAAAAAAAAAAGAAAGAAATCAGAGTTACAGCAGGCCACGCGGGGCCTCAGGGGTAAGCACTAGTGTAGGTCAAGAGGCAGAAAGGAGTAAGGAGAAGGCATAGCCACAGTTTATTGTGGTTTCCATGGAAAAGGCAAGGCAGGGTGTGGTAAACAGTTTAGGACTGGCTAGTTTGAATAACTCCAGAGAGTTTTGGGGAATAGGGGCTGTCCCTAGTTGCCCAGTACCTGGCCCTAGATTGATTTAGGGCAGGGCATATGAGAATTAGATAAAGGAGGTTGAGGGTATGTACTTGAAATTCACTGGTTTGAGTATAAAAGGTGGGCTCACTGACAAGTTACTCAATGGCTCTAGAAATTAGCCCTAAGAGCAGCAGTCTCTCTCCAGCCGGAAAGCCCTCCTGCAAAGATGTCAAAAACAACATGAAACATGAGAAAATGTCAGTGTGACATAGATTTAATATAAACAGTGGTACATTAATACTCACAAATAGACCAAAAGGAGTCCCACATGGGCTATTTTTATTCCTTAAAATACACATACAGAAACATACACACTCCAAGAAAATGAAAAATGGTGGGGGGTGGTGGCTCACACCTCTAATCCCAGTACTTATGGAGGTCAAGGCAGGAATATCACTTGAGCCTGGGAGTTCAAGACCAGTCTGGACAACATAGGGAGACCCCATCTCTACAAAAAAAAAAATTCAAGCTGGGTGTAGTGGTCACATCTGTAATTTTAACATTTTGGGAGGCCAAAGCAGATGAATCACCTGAGGTCAGGAGTTCAAAACCAGCCCGGCCAACATGGTGAAATTCCATATCTACTAAAATACAAAAATTAGCCGAACTGTCAGGCCAGTGGCTCACACCTATAATCCCAGCACTTTGGGAGGCCGAGGAAGGTGGATCACGAAGTCAAGAGATCCAGACCATCCTGGCCAACATGATGAAACCCTGTCTCTACTAAAAATTCAAAAATTATCTGGGCATGGTATTGAGTGCCTGTAGTCCCAGCTACTCAGGAGGCTAAGGCAGGAGAATTGCTTGAACCTGGGAGGCGGAGGTTGCAGTGAGCCGAGATCTCGCCATTGCACTCCAACCTGGCAACAGAGCAAGACTCCATCTCAAAAAAAAAAAAAAAAGAAATTAGCTGGGCGTGGTAGTAGGTATCTGTAATTCCAGCTACTTGGGAGGCTGAGGCAGGAGAATCACTTGAACCTGGAGGTGGAGGTTGCAGTAAGCTGAGATTGTGCCATTGCATGCCATCCTGGGTGACAAGAGCAAAAACACGAAAAAAAAAAATTTTTTTTTTTAATTAGCCAGACATGGGGGCAGGTGCAGTGGCTCATGTCTGTAATTCCAGCACTTTGGGAGGCCAAGGCAGGTAGATCAGACTCTGAGGTCTAGAGTTCAAGACCAGCCTGACCAACATGGCAAAACCCCATCTCTACTAAAAATACAAAAATTAGCCAGGCCTAGTGGCATACATCTGTAATCCCAGCTACTTGGGAGGGAACGTTTCTGAGGAACAAGAATCGCTTGAACCCAGGAGGTGGAGGTTGCAGTGAGCCAAGATCACACTACTGCACTCCAATCTGGCTGTCAGAGTGGAAACTCCGTCTCAAAAAAAAAAAAAAAATTGGCTGGGCACAGTGGCTCACACCTGTAATCCCAGCACTTTGGGAGGCTGAGGTGGACGGATCACAAGGTCAGGAGATCGAGACCATCCTGGCTAACACAGTGAAACCCTGTATCTACTAAAAAATAAAAACAAATAAAAAAAATTAGCCAGGTGTGGTGGCAAGAGCCTATAGTCCCAGCTACTTGGGAGGCTGAGGCAGGAGAATCACTTGAATGCGGGAGGTGGAAGTTGCAGTGACCCAAGATTGTGCCACTGCACTCTAGCCTGGGCGACAGAGTGATAGTCCGTCTCAAAAAAAAAAGATTAACCAGGCATGGAGGTGCATGCCTATAGTTCCAGCTACTTGGGAGGCTGACAGGAGGATCACTTGAGCCCCAGAATTCCAGGCTTCAGTAAGCCATGATCATGCCACTGCACTCCAGCCTGGGCAACAGAGCAAGACTCTGTCTCTTTAAAAAAAAAAAAAGAAGAAGAAGCCAGGCACAATGGTTCACACCTGTAATCCCAGCACTTTGGGAGGTCAAGGCAGGCAAATCACGAGGTCAGGAGTTCAAGACCAGCCTGACCAACATGGTGAAACCCCTTTCTACTAAAAATACAAAATGTTGCCGGGCGGGTGGCACATGCCTGTAATCCCAGCTACTCAGGAGGTTGAGGCAGGAGAATAGCTTGAACCCGGGAGGCGGAGGTTGCAGTGAGCCGAAATCGTGCTACTGCACACCAGCCTGGGTGATAGAGTGAGAAGCTGTCTCAAAAAAAAAAAAAGAAAGAAAGAGAAAGAGAAAACGAAGGGAGGAAGGAGGAAGGGAGTGAAGGAGGGAAGGAAGGAGGGAAGGAGGGGGAGGGAGGGAATAAAAAATATGATTAATACAGGTGTATCTCTGGTTTATGCTGTTGTAAGAATGTTGGCCCACGCTGTAGTCATTCAAAGACGTGACTGGATCTAGAGCCACTTTGAAGGTGGCTCACTCCCATGCCTGACAAGCCAGGGCTAGTTGTTTATGAGAGGGAGGACTTGGTTTCTCCCCATGCAGGCCTCCCCATAGGGCTACTGAGTGTCCTCACAACATGGCAGCAGGCTTCCTCTAGAATGAGTAATTTAAGAGAGCAAGGCAGAAACAACAATGGTTTTTATAAGCTTTCCTCAGAAGTCACTCTTTGAAATGAATCACAAAGTCCAGCCTACTTTCTTTCTTTTTTTTTCCCAGTCATTCTGTCACCAGACTGGAGTGCTATGGTGCGACCTTGGCTCACTGCAACCTCCACCTCCCAGGTTCAAGCGATTCCTCTGCCTCAGCCTCCCGAGTAGCTGGGATTACAGGCACCCACCACCACACCCTGCTAATTTTTATTTTACTTATTTATTTTTTATTTTTATTTTTTAATTTTTTAAATTATTTATTTATTTATTTATTTTAGCTGTAAGTTTATTCAATGTAAAATAATCCTCATCCTCTCCAATTTACTGAGGTGGCTGACCACGTCCACGACCAAATCCGCCTCTAAACTGGAATTCGGTTGCTGACCCAGACCCCGCCTCAGCTTTCTTGTCGGCACCAGGTGGTACAGCACTCCGTCTGTAGGTATCTCTGTCAGCTTCCCCTCTTGTGAGTCTTGCAGGTTGCTCACCTTCCAGACCTTTAGGCCGAGGCCTGCCTGTCTCTGGACGGCTGCAGTGTAGGGTAGCAGGCACGATCTCTGGGGGCAGATGGAGGTAATCACGGAGATACTGGATACCCTCATTGGTAAGGTACCAGTAGAAATGTCTCCAGGCAAACTGTTCCTTCACGTAGCCTCGGGACTTGAGAGACTGCATGGCCTTCATGACATGAAGGTTGGGCACGTTCTTGTCTGCCAGCTCCGGGTGCTTAGGCATATGGGCATCCTTCTTGGCCACCATGACTCCCTCCTTAAAAAGGAGCTCATAAATGGCAATCCGGTTCTTCTTAGGCATCAACATCTCGACGGCTGTAGGGTCCGGGGCCGGGGCTATAATTTTTTATTTTTATAGAGACAGGGTTTCACCATGTTGGCCAGGATGGTCTCGATCTCTTGACCTTGTGACCCACCCGCCTTGGCCTCCCAAAGTGCCTCGGCTTTATTTTACTTATTTATTTTATTTTATTTTATTTTATTTTATTTTTTGAGATGGAGTTTTGCTCTTCTTGCCCAGGCTGGAGTACAATGGTGCAATCTCAGCTCACGGCAACCTCACCTCCAGGGTTCAAGCGAATCTCCTGCCTCAGCTTTCCAAGTAGCTGGGATTACAGGCAAGCACCACCACACCTAATTTTGTATTTTTAGTAGAGATGGGGTTTCTCCGTGTTGGTCAGGCTGGTCTCTAACTCCTGACCTCAGGTGATCTGCCTGCCTCATCCTCCTAAAGTGCTGGGATTACAGGTGTGAGCCACCGCGCCCAGCCATGTCCAGACTGCTTTCAAGGGGAGGGGATGAGTCTCCACCTA
Organism: Aotus nancymaae; assembly: GCF_030222135.1. Classification (NCBI taxonomy): domain Eukaryota; kingdom Metazoa; phylum Chordata; class Mammalia; order Primates; family Aotidae; genus Aotus; species Aotus nancymaae. The sequence goes on from NW_026988491.1 coordinate 5,877,794, forward strand.
TTGAAAGGAGCAGTGTCAAGGAACTTGCAGGCATATCTTAAAACCATCAGATCTGCTGGGCCTAGTGGCTCATGCCTGTAATCCTAGCACTTTGGGAGACCACGGCATGGGGATTACTTGAAGCCAGCAATTTGAGACCAGCCTGGGCAACATAGTTAGATCCCTTCTCTATGAAATTTTTTTTTTTTTATATTAGCCAGGTGTGGTGTCATGCCCCTGTTGTCCCAGCTACCGGGGAAGCTGAGATGGGAGGATCTCAGCCAAGAGTTCAAGACTGCCATGAGCTATGATCACATCACTGCACTCCAGCCTGGGTAACAGAGTGAGACCTTGTCTCTAAAATAATAATAGTGCTCTCTTCCGGGGACGTTGTGTGCAGGCACTCAGAATGGTCCAGCGTTTGACATACCGACATAGGCTTTCCTACAATACCGCCTCTAACAAAACTAGGCTGTCCTGGACCCCTGGTAATAGAATTGTTTACCTTTATACCAAGAAGGTTGGGAAAGCACCAAAATAAGCATGTGGTTTGTGCCCAGGCAGGCTTCGAGGGGTTCGTGCTGTAAGACCTAAAGTTCTTATGAGATTGTCCAAAACAAAGAAACATGTCAGCAGGGCCTATGGTGGTTCTATGTGTGCTAAATGTGTTCATGACAGGATCAAGTGTGCTTTCCTTATTGAGGAGCAGAAAATCATTGTGAAAGTGTTGAAGGCGCAAGCACAGAGTCAGAAAGCTAAATAAAAAATGAAACTTTGAGTAATAAAAATGAAAAGACTTGCTGTAAATAAATAAATATATAAATAAATTAAAATAAAACAATAATAGTAACCATCAGATCATTTCTTACTACAAGGGAGTCAGGGAAAACAACGGAGAGCAGGATTGTCATGACTAGCTTGGACTAATCATAGTTCATCACCTGGGATACACTGCCACCCCAGATAGAAATCAGGGCTCAGTTATCAAGGAAGGAGAAGGAAGGTTAATGGGGAGGCAGTCAAGGGTATCTGCCACAGTCAGAATGATACAGGGGAAAGAAAATAGGTTGCCTGATGAATGTATATCCTGATATTCCATGGGACATAAACTAAAACATTGTTTATCTGAACTCAAATTTAACTAGGTGTTGTATATTTACATTGGCTCAATTTAGTATCCCTAGCTGAGAAACGTCAGTGGCCACTGTGGGAAGCCAGTAAGGGCTGTGACTTCTTTGGAAAGGGAAACAAAAGAAGACCTGGGATGATCTGGGGAGGAGACGCAAGCCGTTGGGTCAGAAAAAAAGGAGGTGGCCAGGCACAGTTGCTCAGGCCTGTAATCCCAACACTTTGGGAGGCCAAGGTGGGCAGATCACTTGAGTCCAGGAGTTCAAGACTAGCCTGGGCAATGTGGCAAAACCCAATCTGTACTAAAAACACAAAACCTAGCTGGGTGTGGTGGCACATGCCTATAGTCCCAGCTACTCTGGAAGCCGAGGTGGGAGCATCCCCTGAGCTTGAGAGGTAAAGGCTGCAGTGGGCTGTGACACAACAGCACTCCAGCCTGGGCAAAGAACGAGACTCAGTCTCAAGAAAAAAAAAAGAGTGGATATCTTTTTTTTTAATTTTTATTTATTTACTTATTTATTTATTTTTAAAAGACGGGGTTTCACCATGTTGGTCAGGCTGGTCTTGAACTCCTGACCTCAGGTGATCCGCTCACCTCGGTCTCCCAGAGTGCTAGGATTACAGGTGTGAGCCACCGCGCCTGGCCATCTTTTTTTTTTTTTCTAAATGGAGTCTCACTCTGTTGCCAGGCTGGAGTACAGTGGTGCAATCTCGGCTCACTGCAACCTCAACCTCCCTGGTTCAAGCAAATCTCCTGCCTCAGCCTCCTGAGTAGCTGGGATTACAGGAGCCCACCACCAGGCCCAGCTAATTTTTTTATTTTTATTAGAGACGGGGTTTTGCCATGTTGGCCAGGCTGGTCTCAAACTCCTGACCTCAAGTGATCCACCTGCCTCAGCCTCCCAAAGATCTGGGATTACAGGTGTGAGCCACTATGCCCAGACCCCCTGCTTTTTTATTTTTGGAGATGGGGTCTCACTCTGTCTCCCAGGCTGGAGTGTAATAGCCAATCATGGCTCACTGCAGCCTCAACCTCCCAGACTCAGGTGATCCTTCTACCTCAGCCCCCTGAGGAGTAGCCAGGACCATGGGCACCCATCACCATGCCCGGCTAATTTTTTAAAAATTTCTGGGCTGGAAGCAGTGGCTTATGCCCATAATCCCAGCACTTTGGGAGGCCGAGGTGGGCGGATCACAAGGTCAGGAGATCGAGACCATCTTGGCTGACATGGTGAAACCCCATCTCTACTAAAAAATACAAAAATTAGGTGGGCGTGGTGGCGTGCACCTGTGGTCCCAGCTACTCAGGAGGCTGAGGCAGGAGAATCGCTTGAACCCTGGAGGAGGAGGTTGCAGTGAGCCGAGATCATGCCACTGCACTCCAGCCTGGCACCTGGCAACAGAGCAAGACTCTGTCTCAAAAAAAAAAAAAAAATTCTGTAGGGACAGGGTCTCCCTGTGTTGCCCAGGCTGGTATATCCACTCTTAATCTCAAAACATAGCCAGGAAGCTCTAGCCAGAAGCACTTCTCTTTCCAACACCCTGAAAAACAGCTCATAAAGCTGAAATGGGGGGCGTGCTGCAAAATACATCCCAGGGGTATGGAAACTGGGAGCCTCACTACCTGACCTCAAGCAAGGCCCTTCCCTCTCTGGGCCTCCTTTCCCTTGGCTGTATAATGAGGGATTGATCTGAATTGTCTCCCAGGGCCCTTTTACTTGGCCTACGTGTCTCCCTCCCAAAAGGAAAAACGAGAGGGAACCAGAAGATACGAGTGGTTCCTCTTGTTCCATCTCCAAGCCCCAAATTTGGACAAAAATCTCCAATGTGACATAGATTTAATATAAACAGTGGTGCATTAATACTCACAAATACCCCAAAAGGAGTCCCAGATGGGCTATTTTTATCCCTTAAAACACACACACAGAGAAACACACAACACTTCAATCCCCATCACCCCCACTGGGTTAGTATCTCCAGTTGGTTTTTACGAGAAGAGAGAGTTCCAGTTAAAGGGAGCTAATTAAACAGCTTTGACTTGGGGTGGGAGAGAGGCTGTCGAAAGCCTCCTCACTGGGCATGATGTCACCACAACTGTGCATTTCTCATGACCCAAGAATGTGAATGTTTGCACTGCACATCGGAGCCCGAGCCGGTGATGCAAGCACAGCCTGGTAAACAGGCCCCAGACAGGCAGGCCCTGTGAGGAGCCGTGGTGCAGAGGCCTGGCGGGGTCCCAGCTAGTGTTTAACTCCTTCCTGACAGAACTGGCTGCTGGGCCGCTGAGGTTTGGTCAAGGAGCCTTCTCCATGTAGTCCCTGCTTCTCTCTGAGGCACAGTCCCTGTTAGTGGCCAGCCCCGAATCTGAAGACACCGAGACCTGAATTCCCACCTACCTGCCTATTTTGCTTGCTCGGGAGCCTTGGATAGGTGACTTTCTGGCCCCGAGTCTCAGTTTTCTTATCTGTACAATGGGAAGAGGAATCAGGCCCTCAGTTTCATACCTGCAGCTCCAAGTCCAGAAAATTCAGACAACCAAAGGCTTTTCTGCACACTTAACGAAAACTCATTTGGAAGCAATATCTGACCTGGATTGACTGAGGCTATACAGTCTGTTCATTTCACTTAGAGTTCTAGCTACAGAAATATTCATATGTTTCATTGGAGATGGATGGGTCCAGACCCACTGAATCACCTTTTAAAATCTAAAAAAATCCTGAATTCTAAGGCTGGGAGCAGTGGCTCATGCTTGTAATCCCAGCACTTTGGGAGACCAAGCTGGGAGGATCACATGGGCAAAAAGCCCAGAAGTTTGAGGTTGCAGTGAGCCATGACTGTGTGCCACTGCACTCCAGCCTGAATAACAGATCAAGACCCTGGCTCAAAATATAATAATAATTCTGAATTCTGAAACCTATCCAGCCACAAGTGTGTTGATCAGGTCTTATGGGCCTGAGGCACCTGCCTCTAGCCTGTTGGGACACTTACTGAGTGACTGCCTTCTGCGAGAATGTCAGCCCCCAAGGACAGGACTTAACTCTGTCCCTGATGTGTCTCTAGCAGCCAGTGCAGTGCCTGGTCCATAGCAAGCACCCAATCAATAGTTCTTGAATTTTTTTTTTTTTTTTTTTTTTTTTGAGACAGAGTCTCACTCTGTAGCCCAAGCTGGAGTTCAGTGGCGCGATCTCAGCTCACTGCAACCTTCACCTCTGGGGCTCAAGCGATTCTCCTCCCATGTAGCTGGGATGAGAGGCGTGCGCCACCACACCTGGTTAATTTTTTTGTATTTTTAGTAGAGACAGGGTTTCACCATGTTGCCTTGAGTAGTCTCGAACTCCTGAACACAGATGATCCGCCTGCTTCAGCCTCCCAAAGTGCTGGAATTACAGGTGTGAGCCACCACACCCAGCCTAGTTCTTGAATCTCCAGCTGAAGTTATTCATCCCCCATACATGCTGTGGTGGTAAGTATGGGAAACTGAGGCCCAAGCCTCTGAGCTGGCCTGCCCTGGATCTTTTCCCACAGATGGTGTTCTGACTTTCCCCAAAAAAGGTAGCTGTTCACATTTCTCTGCCAGCAGCTCACAAACAGCTTGATGACCCCCCTCCAACATTCCAGGGCAGCCTCTCCCCAGCTGGCTGGTTTTGCGGGCACCAATGAGTTTTCTTTGGCCTAAGGTTTAGCTGATTGAAAAAGGGCCCTGTGCATTAAAGCTGGGGGTGGAGAATGGGTAGTCACAGTGTAGAGTAGGGGCTGAAGATGTCATTAAAGCTTGGGCAGGGAGGTGGAGTTGGATTCTGCTGGCTGGCCTGAGACCAAGAACCAGATCCCTGGATCCTTCCAGAGCACTGTGAATGTGCTAGTCAGGCTCTGCCTTAATCCTAAAGCTGGAAAATTATCCAAACCCATGCAGAGCTGCCAGGAAGGAAAAAGCCTCCCCAGTATGGTCTCCCCTACCCCCACCTGCAGTGGGTCCCTGAGAAACTCCCTTTTTCTCTCTAGGCTTCAGTATGCTGGGGTTGGAGAATCCAGGACAGTAGAGCAGAGCTGCTGAGATCATGAACCTAGACTCAGGTTCAGGCGCAGACTCTTCCTCTTGCTGGGCAAGGAGCTAGGGCAAGTCAATTTCAAGCCTTAGTTATCACATCTGTGAAAAATATAGGGATATTGTCCAGATGAATGCGTCTGGTACATAGCAGTGATAAAGAAATGTTAGCTGGCCGGGCATGGTGGCTCACGCCTGTAATACCAACACTTTGAGAGGCCAAGGAGGGCGGATCACTTGAGGCCAGGAGTTGGAGACCAGCCTGGCCAATATGGTGAAACCCTGTCTCTACTAAAAATACAAAAATTAGCGGGGCATGGTGGCTTGTGCCTACATGGGAGGCTGAGGCAGGAGAATTGCTTGAACCTGGGAGGTGGAAATTTAAGTGAGCCAAGATTGGGCCATTGCACTCCAGCCTAGGCAACAGAGTGAGATTTTGTCTCAAAAAAAAAAAAGAAAAAAGAAAGAAAGAAAGAAACATTAGCTAATATTACCTTCCGCATGGATACTCCTACCAGTCTCATGTTCTATTTTAGGCACTTAGTACCACAATAGCCTCATTATTGGAGCACTCACTATGTTCCAGGTACTACACTAAGTGCTTCACAAGCATTGTTTCATTTCATCCTCCCAACATCTCTCAAATAGGTACTAGCACTGTCCTCATTATTCAGGGGAGAAGTCTGAGGTTTAGAGGGGTGAAGTGATTCCTCTAAGGCTGCATAACAGTAAGTGGCAGAGCTGGGACCTGTCAGACTCTAAGTGCTTCATACCACACCTACAGGAAAGATCTAGCAGCCAGTTCCGTGCTCTGGTTCTTGAAGCAGAGATTCCAGGCCCCTAACATGGTGTGTGACTGTAGGCAGTATGGAGGCCTCAATTCTCCCATCTGAACCACGGGGAAGGTCACCGCCTTTCCCTGACTCCCCTGCAGGGCTGAGATGAGGGCTCTGGAAACCTTGAAAAGTACTTTGTAGACTCTGAGCTGGGATGGGCACCCTCAAAGGCTTAGTTAGGAGGGAGACAAGGGAAATAATTAAACTGCTTTCTGCCGAGGAAGCCAAGAGCTGAAGGAGAAATGGTCCTTGTCCTCCTCCAGGGCCTGGCCCTCAGCATGGCTCCTCCCTCTGTTAGGAGTTGGGCAGCACCACTAGTGATTAAGAACTTGGCCAAGTCTCAGCTCCACTCATCTCTGGCTATATGTTATTTGTACTTCTCCTCTCTGAGTGTCAGTCTTCTGAACTATGAAATGAGGGTGATAATGATAACAGCCTTACCAGGACTGTAGTAAGGACAAGCCTTGGCCCATTGGTTCATTGTCTTAGTCTGTTCCTGTTGTTATAACAAAATACCTCAGACTCGGTAATATATAAATGACAGAAATATGTTGCTCATAGTTCTGGAGGCCGGGAAGTCCAAGAACAAGGTGTCAGCAGATTAGGTGTCAATGAGGGCCTGTTCCTCATAGATGACGTCTTCTATGCGTCCTTACATGGTAGAAGGGGTGAATAGACTCCCCCAGGCTTCTTTCATAAGGTCGCTAATCCCATCCATAAGGATGATCACCCCCAAAAGCCCCACCTCTTTTTATTTTTTATTTTTTATTTTTTTGCGACAGAGTCTCCTTCTGTTGCCAGGCTGGAGTGCAGTGGCACGATCTCAGCTCACTGCAACCTCCACCTCCCAGGTTCAAGCAATTCTCTTGCCTCAGCCTCCTGAGTAGCTGGGATTACAGGCACGTGCCACCAAGCCCAGCTAATTTTTGTATTTTAGTAGAGATGGGGTTTCACCATGTTGGCCAGGATGATCTCAATCTCTTGACCTTGTGATCCACCTGCCTTGGCCTCCCAAAGTGCCGGGATTACAGGTGTGAGCCACCGAGCCTGGCAGCCCCCATCTCTTAATATCAGCACATTGCAGATTACGTTTCGACATAAAAATTGGAGGAGACACATTGAGACTATACCACCTATGGATATCGGTTGAATATATATATATATATTTTTGAGATAGAGTCTTACTCTGTTGCTCAGGCTGGAGTGCAGTGGCACAATGTTGGCTCACTGCAACCTCTGCTTCCTGGATTCAACTGATTCTCCTGCCTCAGCCTCCCAAGTGACTGGGACTACAGGTGCACACTACCACGCCTGGCTAATTTTTATATTATTAGTAGAGACAAGGTTTTACCATGTTGGCCAGGCTGGTCTCAAACTCCTCAAGTGATCCACTTGCCTCGGCCTCCCAAAGAGCTGGGATTACAGGTGTGAGCCACCAGGCCTGCCCTGAATAATTATCTTTTGACACCTGGTCTGCAATCCTCATGGAGTTTCCAGAGTCGGTATGTAACATGCTTGGCACAGGTAGGCACCCAGTGGGTGGGTGGGTGGATGGATGGATGGATGGATGGGATGAATGACTTACTGCAGGTCTCACAGTTATGAAGTAACTCCTCCCGATACCTCACACTGGGCACCAAAGATACATTAAGCACTAATCAGAGAGGTACTTTGTGGACCAGACCACATGAGCAAAGTCTTGGAGTTAGGAATTATTGCAGGAAGGGTAAGAGACACTCATTTTATGTTCTCTTTTAGTACTTTTCCCAACAAGATTCTGAGAAGGGGGATCTGGATGGAGGTTCTCCCAGAGTCCACTGGAGCAGAGCCAGGAGGTTGAGTAGGGAGTAGCGTCACACAGCCCAGATAGGCAGGCAGGAGCAGGCCAAGCCTGAGGATTGGGCCTCAGAGGGCCTGGTCTGGCCATATTTGGTTTTCAAGGAACTGGGAGGCTTCTCACCTCCTCTGCTGCCCAGGCACAGTAGCAAGGCCACCCACAGTTGCTGAGTCAGGGAGGTCCCTAGAGTCAGGAACAGAGGCCCTACAATGAGGTAACTTGAACACAGTGGTTCAGAGCCTGGTCAAGAGCAAGTGTCAAGAAGATATGGTGCCAGGCACAGTGGTGTGTGCCTGTGGTCCCGGCTACTCAGAAGGCTGAGGCAGAAGAATAAGCCAGGAATTCTTGAGCCCAAGAGTTCTAGGCTGTGTGTGCTATATTGATCAAGTGTCTGTGCTAAGTTCAGCTTCAATATGGTGATCTCCTATAAGCAGGATTGTCTAAAGAGTGGTAAACAGGCCCAGGATGGAAATGGAGCAGGTCAAAACTGTGCTGATCTGTGGTGGGATTGTGACTGTGAATAGCCACTGCATTCCACCCTGGACAACATAGTGAGACTCCGTCTCTAAAAATAAACAAATAGGCTGGGTACAGTGGGCTCACACCTGTAATTCCAGCACTTTGGGAGGCCAAGGCAGGCGGATCACCTGAGGTCAGGAGTTCAAGACCAGCCTGGGCAACATGGCACAATCCTGTCTCTACTAAAAATATAAAAATTAGCTGGGCGTGGTGGCATATGCCTGTGGTCCCAACTACTCAGGAGGCTGAGGCAGGAGAAACTCTTGAACCCGGGAGGTGGAGGTTGCAGTGAGCCAAGATCACGCCACTGCACTCTAGCCTGGGAAATGAATGAGACCCTATCACAAAAGAATAAAATTAAATTAAATTTAAAAATAAATAAATAGGCCAGGCGAGGTGGCTCACACCTATAATAATCCCAGCACTTTGGGAGGCCGAGGCGGGTAGATCACCAGAGGTCAGGAGTTCAAGACCAGCCTGTCCAACATGGTGAAACCCCGTCTCTAGTAAAAATATATAAATTAGCCAGGCGTGGTGGCAGGCTCCTGTAATCCCAGCTACTCGGGAAGCTGAGGCAAGAGAATCGCTTGAACCCAGGAGGCGGAGGGTGCAGTGAGCCGAGATCGCCCACTACACTCCAGCCTAGTCAACAAGAGTGAAACTCCATCCCAAAATAAGTAAATAAATAATAAAGATAGATAGATAGATAAAGGATGTGGGTTCAAATCCTGCTTAACAACTGATAGCTGTGTGCCAGGCCTACACATCACCTATCAGAGCCTCCATTTTCTTTGTCTGTAAAAACAACAACAAAAATAGCAGTAAAAATAAGCACCGTTACTGACTTTGTTATGTTCCAGCCTGTGCTAAACACTTTACCTGCATTATCTTACTTAATTGTCATCACAATAAATATTATTGTCTTCATGAAACAAAAAACAGAACAGTGTGTCTCATCCATGCTATCATAATTTCTAACCCCAAGCCATTGCTCATGCAGTTCTGTCTACCTGGAGTGCAATCTCTTGCTATAACCAACTCTTATTTTTTTTGAGGCAGAGTCTCGCTCTGTCACAAGCTGGAGTGCAGAGGCACAATCTTGGCTCACTGCAGCCTCTGCCTCCCAGGTTCCCGTGATTCTCCTGCCTCAGCCTCCCAAGTAGCTAAGATTACAGGCACCTGCCACCACGCCTGGCTAATTTTTGTATTTTTACTAGAGACGGGGTTTCACCATGTTGGACAGGCTGGTCTTGAACTCCTGGCCTCAGATGATCTGCTTACCCTGGCCTCCCAAAGTGCTAGGATTACAGGCGTAAGCCACTATGCCTGGCCTGTAACCAATTCTTATGCAACCTTCAGTACTCAGTGTAAGGTATCCAAAAAGTTACTTCCTGACTGTGGGACCTGGATTTCTAAATGAGGAAACTGAGGCACAGAGGGTGAGATCACATTCAAGTAAGAGACAGAGCTAGAAAGAGCTACAAAGTGCTTACAACTTTCTCACATCTACCTACATTTCCATTTCTGTTACTGAATCTTTTCCCCCTCAAATATGCCCTAGCAGCTTCTACTTTCTATTTATTTATATTTTTTTGTGATGGAGTCTTGCCCTGTCACTCAGGCTGGAGTGCAGTGGGGTGATCTTTGCTCACTGCAACCTCCACCCCCCGGGTTCAAGAGATTCTCCTGCCTCAGCCTCCTGAGTAGCTGCAATTACAGGCTCATGCCACCACACCCAGCTAACTTTTGTATATTTAGTACAGATGGGGTTTCACCATGTTGGCCAGGCTAGTCTGGAACTTCTGACCTCAAGTGATCCACTCACCTCGGCCTCCCAAAGTGCTGGGATTACAGGCATGAGTCACCACTCCCGGCCCCTAGCAGCTTCTATAAAACAACATTGGGCACCTGTCCCCCTCCCGCTGCCACCTCCTTCAGTTCCAAATTGCTGCCAAAGCCTTATTCAACCCTTTGCAACAGCTCTGTGCAAAAGGTAGGCTAGGTATCATCCCCATGTCACAGACAGGGAAACTGAAACTCAGAGAAATAAAGCAAGTTGCTTGAGGCCTTGCAACCAGCAAGAGAAGAAACTGGGTGGACTACAGTGCTGTCTGACTCCCACTCCAGTGCTCTCTCCCCACCACAACAAGCTGATCCTCGATCTTCCCAGATGGGAGACTTCACCTCAACTCCCACACCTATACAGATTATTAGGATTAAAGAGAAAATTAATGTGAGATCCATTTGAAAGGGAGAGCCCTGTAGGACTAGTATTTTGCAAACAAGTAAAATAAATAAATAATAAAAAAATAAGCCTCCTTTAAAAATCATAAAAGAACTAGGTGAATGAATAAGCTGTAGTAACCTTCTAAATCAGATTGTATTCCTATGAGACGCGGGAGACCAGAACAGCTCTCTACACCCATGAGATGATCTCATTCATTTACAAGGCTCTCTGCTGAGAGCCAAGAGTGGGCCCTGCCCCAGAGGAATCATTACCTGGCCAGCACTTCACTGAGATTTCATGTCCCAGTAAAGTTTCTTCCTAAATTGGGGTACTCAATTGCCGTCATCTTATTATTCATCAAAGAATATTAAAAGGAAAAATAAATTGCTACTTTCTGTTGTTGCCATCATCTCATAAAATTCAGTAACAAGGACTAATCCCAGAATTTAGCAACTTTAAAAATTACCTATATAAGTGACTCACTATGTTGTCCTAGCTTTCTCACTAGCCTTGGGCCAGTGAGAACTGTATCTAAGATGGGCATTTGGCAACCCTCAGATGAGTAGGAGAGAATAAACATGTATGCAAATAACTCAGAGTAGCTAATTGCAACTTGGGATGAGAGCCACATAAAACTCTTCTAATTACCTTAATTTAAAAAAATCTGGATGCAGTAGGTCACACCTGTCATCTCAGTACTTTGGGAGGCCAAGGCAGGCAGATCACGAGGTCAGGAGTTAGAGACCAGCCTGACCAACATAGTGAAACCTTGTCCCTACTAAAAATACAAAAATTAGCCTGTCGTGGTGATGTGCATCTGTAATCCCAGCTACTCAGGAGGCTGAGGCAGGAGAATCGATTGAACCCAGGAGGCAGAGGTTGCAGTGAGCCAAGATTGTGTCACTGCACTGCAGCCTGGGTGACAGAGTGAGACTCCATCTCAAAAAAAAAAAAAAGAGGATTCATTGGAAGAGGGTTTTACCAGAAGATTGGTTGGATTCTGGGGGTTATGTAGTGAATAGGGATCAACCAAACAACCACTCTTGGCAAGGACAGAAAACAAGAACACATGGAATGATCCCATTTGCATGCACATTCTCTCTTCTCTCTCTTGCTCTCTTTCTTTCTCTTCCTCTGTCTCTCCCTCTCTCTCTCTCCCTCATTCTCTGCTTCTCTCTGTGCATTAGCTGTCTTCTCACTCTAGTTACAGACAGGGTTCCTCCATGTGGCAGAGAGCATGGTGGCTAATGTTACCAGAAAAACTCTGAACTGGATATGGTGGCACAAGCCTGTAGTGCCAGCTACTTGGGAGGCTGAGGTGGGAGGATCGCTTGAACCCAGGAGTTTGATTCCAGCCTGGGCAACAAAGCGAGAGCCTACCTCTAATTGGGGGAGTGGGAAGGGGACATTTTAGACGAATTAAATTTAACAAAGTGTAATTGCACAAAAAGCAATTCACAAGTCCGGCACCTTGCAGAACCAGAATAGGTTCACAGCAACTCAGACGCTGCCACAGGGTCAGATTACATTTATGGACAGAAAAAGGAAAGTGATATACAGAAAACAGAAATGAGGTACAGAAACAGCTAGATTGGTTACTTTTCTTCAATAAATATCAACTTTTCACCCATTGTGTGCCAATCCTTGTGGGGTGTGCCAAGCAGAAAAAGCATTGGTCTAAGATGTGTGGTTCAGTTATATGTAGCTCCATGACCTTGCTGGGCCTTAGGATCCTTATCTGTAAAATGGATATGATTGTATCTTACCAGTAAGAGCTGCTGAGGATAAAGACAGACCATACTTGTGAAAGTGTTCTGTAATACAAACGAGGGTTGTTCATTCTCCTTCTGTAGCGCTCAGCTCTGGCCGCACTTCTGTTTGCATTCTCCATTTCCTTCCTGCCTGTGTTCATGCCTGCAGACTACTGTCTGTCTTCCCTGGCCTAACTCCTTCATCCTACTTCACAAGCCTTATTTGTGATGTCATTTAATAAATTTTGGAGATACAAGGAGAGCCTCGTAAAGACGAACAATTTCCTTCGGGAGTTTCCTGCAGTTTTTGGAGTTGCCTGCAGGTGCCTGAGCCTGGGGGTGGTGGGCAGGAGAACCTTCCTCCCATGGCAGAAATAAGTGGGAGAAGTAACAATTGCCTTCCTCCAATAATGCTTTGGCCCTAAAGAGGAAACTCTTGAACTCCACAGAATATCTTATTTTATTTTATTTTATTGAGACAGAGTCTCGCTCTGTCGCCCAGGCTGGAGTACAGTTACGCGATCTTGGCTTACGCAACCTCTACCTCCCAGGTTCAAGCAATTCTCATACCTCAGCCTCCCAAGTAGCTGGGACTACAGTCATGCACCACGCCTGGCTAATTTTTGTATTTTTAGTAGAGACGGGGTTTTATCATGTTTACCATGCTGGTGTCAAACTCCTGGCTTCAAGTGATCCGCCCTCCTTGGCCTCCCGAAGTGCTCGGATTACAGGCGTGAGCCACTGCACCTGGCCTAAAGTTCCCTTTTTGCACAAGGTAATGAGAGATTTCTGGTATTTACAAATAAAAGAACCTATTTATTTTTTAAAGCATGTGTTTGTTTTAGAGAAGGAGTCTCTGTCAATCAGGCAGGATGAGTGACGCAAATCATAACTCACTGCAGCTCCAAACTCCTGGACTCAAGTGATCCTCCCATCACAGTCTCCCAAGTGGCTGAGACTACAATCACACATGACTGCACCCAGCCAGAAGAATCTTTCTTAATACCCAAAAGTATTTTGCCCCTAAAACTAGGAAAGGGGGATTCCTCCTCAGTCCCACCCACTAGCTTCCATTCCAGTTCCTTCAGCCCCACCCAGCACAGCCTCCTAGTTAAGACCCAGCTGCTACTTCTTTTTTTTTTTGTCTTTTGAGACAGAGTCTTGCTCTGTTGCTCAGACTGGAGTGCAGTGGCACGATCTCGGCTCACTGCAACCTCCACCTAACAATTCTCCGGCTTAGCCTCCAGAGTAGCTGGGATTCCAGGCATGTGCCACCATTCCCAACTGATTTTTCATATTTTTAGTAGAGATGGGGTTTCACCATGTTGGCCAGAATGGTCTCAATCTCTTGATCTCATGATCCTCCTGCCTCAGCCTCCCAAAGTGCTGGGATTACCAGTGTGAGCCACCATGCCCGGCACACCTGCTTCTTAAAGGGACCAAGTCCTAGCTGGGCTCAGTGGCTCATGTCTATAAACCCAGCACTTTGGGAAGCCAAAGTGGGCAGATCTCTTGAGTCCAAGAGTTCAAGACCAACCTGGGCAACATAGCGAGAACTCATCTCCACAAACAATAAAAAAAAAAATGTTTTGGCCAGGCACAGTGGCTCACGTCTGTAATCCCAGCATTTTGGGAGGCCGAGGCGGGTGGATCACCTGAGGTTAGGAGTTCGAGACCAGCCTGGCCAACACGGTGAAACCCTGTCTCTACTAAAAATACAAAAAATTAGCTGGGTGTAGTGGTGGACGCCTGTAATCCCAGCTACTTGGGAAGCTGACACAGGATAGTTGCTTGAACCCAGGAGGCACAGGTTGCAGTGAGCTAAGACTGTGCCATTGCACTCCAGACTGGGCAACAAGAGCGAAACTCCATCTCAAACAAAAAATGTTTTAAAGGGACCAAGCCGGGTTTTTTTTGGGGTGGGGAGGGGAGCTTCTGATCATTTAAATATCCTCCAGTAACAGAAGAGGTTTTCAAATATTACTCCTCATTGTACGCTCTCAATATTTTCCAAGAAAGACCTGAGGCTTCTTTCTGAGCTTCATTCCCTTGTTCACCTCCCAGCCCCTCAGCTGTCTTTTGTACCAATTAGGTAGTGATTAATTGCTCCCTAATTGCAAATTGGCTGCCTCATTACTGGCTCCCACCCTCGCTGGCTGGCTGACCCGGGGGACACATGCATCCTTCAGGGAAAGGTGTTTTGTGAATCCAGTGGTTCATTTGTTCCACACATGTGTGTTGAGCTAGGTCCTGGGGACCTTGTGGAGCGAGACAAACCCAAGTCCCTGGCTTCTCAGAGCTCACAGTCTAGCAGGAGACAAACCGCAAAAAATAAATCCTTTCTGATCGTCAGTGCTGTGATGAGGGAGTAACTTTGGGAAGCAACAGATAGGTGCTCTAGGAAGGCCTTTCTAAGGAGGTGACCTGTGAGTTGAGATCTGAATGGTAATTCGGCGCCAGCCAGGTGAAGATGAGGTCGAGAGCACAGTCCAGGGAGAGAAGACGGCAAAGGCAGAGACAGGGTGAGAGGAAGCAGCATGGTCTGTCTGAGAGGTATTCATTTCATCTATGAAGCCCTATAGGATTCAGAAGTCAGCCATCAGGTTGGGGCTAGTTGTAAGACTTGAGGCAAAACACCCTACTCCCAGTGGTTAGAGACCGGAGGCGGGGTTTGCCCCACCTGGCCCCGCCCCAGAAGGAGGGGTTATTATACGTCGGATTGAATCAGCTTCCAGGATCCTGATTGGTCCTTGGTGGTAACTAGGGCGCTCTCGCTTCAAAGTCCCAAATTCAGCAGCCCCGCTGAGGACTGGAGCGGAACCTCTCCCCACCCCACCCGCCCCAAGCTCTGAGGTTGGAGAGAGCTGCCGCCTTGAAGGAGCCCAGACCCAGGCTTGAGACTTTGCAGACACACAAGATGCGGATTGCCATGTGAAGTTTCCGGATATCTAAAAATGTTAGAACGATTAATTCGAAAAGCTTTGAAACACTGTACAGGCCAAACATGTCTATGGGCAGGACCTGGCCCACCGGCCTGGGTGCGGTGGCCTTGGTGAAGGCCTGGAGGTAGAGACGATGGAGAGGAGGAGTCAGGAAGGATGCTAACTGCCTCCTGGATTCGGGGACACTCATGCCCTGACAGAGATGTGCCCTAAGAGGAACGAACTCACTGCCACAGGCACAGATTGAGAACCTACTGTGTGCACGTCTCTGTGGTAGGATGGAGGATACAAAACACTTAGGACTACGCCCTTGCCCAGGGCTGGGTGGGCCGACCTCAGGAAACCGGGTTCCAGCCCTGACTTGCTCTTCTATAATTGCTGTGTGAACTTGGGTTGATTCATCATCTCTCTGGGATTCAGCACACAGCCTTTGTTGACATTAGATTAACTAAATCCAGTAAGGGAAGATTTTGAAGGGCCTCTGAGTGTCTGGATAGGGAATTTGGGCTGGATCTGATAGGAAGTAGGAGCCACTGCAGGTTTTTGAGCAGGGGAGTGACATGTTGAATAGGAAAGTGAAGCAGGACACCTGTGCAGAGAAACACCATCCAGGTGTGGGGTAGTGAGGACAGCAACTATGGCTTATGCAAATCGGATCTGATCACCACTAGCTCAGAAACCTTCCATGGCTCCCTGCAGCCCTCACATCAAAGTCCTTTCTTCTTACTATGGTCCATGGGCAGGGCCAGCTTCACATAAAGAAGGACCAGTGTATTATAATGCTCTGCTGTCACGGTCTTGAAATACTTAATACTTTTTGAACAAGTGACCCCCTTTTTTTCATTTTGCGCCTGGTCCAGCAAATCATGAAGCGAGTCCTGCCCACAGGGACCCTTCAGTCTGGCCCCTTTTCACCCTTTCCTCATCCAAACCCCACTTCTCTCTTACCCTTCACACTTCAGTCGCTTTAGTCTTCCATCAGTTTCTGGAGATTGTTCCTGCCTTGGGACATTTGCACAGTCTGTTCCCCTTGCCTGGAATACCCCCAACCACTATGTCAAGACCAACTTAGTTTTTTGTTCAACAATTTTTTCTTATCTTTCAGACCTAAGCATGATTATCTCCTGAGAGAGAACTCCTCTGACCTCCCAGAATTACCTATTCAAAACAAAACTTTAAAAATGATTTAAACCTCTCGTGCGCAGTGGCTCACACCTGTAATCCCAGCACTTTGAGGGGCCCAGGCAGGCGGATCACTTGAGGTCAGGAGTTCAAGACCAGCCTGGCCAACATCATGAAACCCTGTCTCTACCAAAAATACAAAAATTAGCTGGGTGTGGTGGCGAACACCTGTAATTCCAGCTACTTGGGAGACAGAGGCAGAAGAATTGCTTGAACCCGAGAAGCAGAGGTTGCAGTGAGCTGAGATCATGCCATTGCACTCTAGCCTGGGTGACAGAGCGAGATTCTGTCTCCAAAAAAAAAAAAAAATGATTTAAGCCTGGATGCAGTGGTTCACTCCTGTAATCCCAACACTTTGGGGGGCAAGGCAGGAGGATTGCTGAGGGCAGGAGTTCCAGACCAGTCTGGGCAACATAGCAAGATCTCGTCTGTACAAAAAATAAGAAAATTAGCCAGACATGGTGGTGTGTGCCTGTAGTCCCAGCCACTCGGGAGGCTGAGGTGGGAGGATTGCTTGCACCCAGGAGTTCAAGGCTTCAGTGAGCCATGATTGCGTCACTGCAGTCCTACCTGTGCAACACAGCTAGTCTGTTATACAAACTTGAAAAAAAAAAAAAAAAAGAAGCAATAATGGAGGCATTTCAGACATCTGTCGGCAGCCACAGGTGTTCAGGGGCTTTGTGCTTATAAAGGTTTGTTCAGTAAAATATTCAGCTGGAGTGGGCATCACGGCTCACACCTGTAATCCTAGCACTTTGGGAGGCTGAGGCAGGAGGATTGCTTGATACCAGCCTGGGCAACAAAGTGAGACCTGATCTTCACAAAAAATAAAATAAATAAAATTAGCTGGGCATAGTGATATGCACTGGCTGAAGTGGGAGGATCTCTTGAGCCCACGAGGTCGAGGCTGCTGCAGTGAGCTGTGATCACGCCACTGCACTCCAGCCTGAGCACAGAGTGAGACCCTGTCTCAAAAAATTAATTTTTAAAAATTCAACTGGAGAAATATTTCTAGCTCTCTCACTCTCTCTTTTTTGAGGCAGAGTTTCACTCCGACACCCTGGCTAGAGTGCAGTGGCACAATCTCAGCTCACTGCAACCTCCAGCTCCCAGGCTCAAGGGATTCTCCCACCTCAGTCTCCCAAGTGGCTGGGACTAAAGGTACATGCCACCACACCCAGCTACGTTTTGTATTTTTTGTAGAGATGGGGTTTTGCCATATTGCCCAGGCTGGTCTCGAACTCCTGGACTCAAGGGATCCTCCCACATCAGCCTCCCAAAGTGCTGGGATTACTGGAATGAGCCACCACACCTAGCCATATTTCTATCTCTTTTTTTTTTTTTGGAGATGGAGTTTCACTTTTGTTGCCCAGGCTGGAATGCAATGGTGCAATCTCGGCTCACCACAACCTCCACCTTCCAGGTTCAAGCGATTCTCCTGCCTCAGCTTCCCGAGTAGCTGGGATTACAGTTGTGCACCACCATGCCCAGCTAATTTTGTGTTTTTAGTAGAGACAGGGTTTCTCCATGTTGGTCAAGCTGGTCTTGAACTGCTGACCTCAGGTGATCCACCCTCCTTGGCCTCCCAAAGTGCTGGGATTACAGTCGTGAGCCACCGCATCTGGCCATTTCTATCTCTTAATGAAGTAAATAAAACCATTCACACCACAAGAGATAGAGGGAAGGGATAGGATTTGTCCAAAACATAATAAATCCCCTTGGCCAAATTCATCGACCCTGGCAGGGTAAGATCAGAGTTAGCATCATCTCTGCCTATGTGGCTGACATTCCAGGATCCCGATCCCATGCAAGCTCCCTGAATGATCACTCCCAACCTTACGATCTTGGAACTATTATTCTCCCCATTTTGTGGATGAGGAAACTGAGGCCTAGAGAAATTGAGTAATTTGCCAAATGTCACACAGTAAGGAATTAACACAGTTGAGATTTGCACCTAAATCCATCCAACTCCAGATCTCCCTGAGCCCTTCACTACCACAAAATAGCTACTTAATTGGCTTGCTGTATGATTTGGGGCAAGTTCCTCAACCTTTCTGAGCCTCAGATCCTTTTTTTCTTTTTTCTGAGACAGAGTTCGCTCTTGCCGCCCAGGCTGGAGTGCAATGGAGCAATCTCGGCTCGCTGCAACTTCCGCCTCCGAGGTTCAAGTGATTTTCCTGCCTCAGCCTCCCTAATAGCTGGGATTACAAGTGCCCGCCACCGTGCCTGGTTAATTTTTGAATTTTTAGTAGAGAAAGGGTTTCACCGTCTTGACCAGGCTAGACTCAAACTCCTGACCTCAGATGATCTTCCCGCCTTGGCCTCCCAAAGTGCTGGATTACAGGCATGAGCCACTGTGCCCAGCCTCTTTCTCTTTTTTTAAGACAGGATCTCACTCTGTCGCCCAGGCTGGAATGCAGTGGGCAATCTCTGCCTACTGCAGCCTCAACCTCCCAGGCTCAAGTTATCTCCCACCTCAGCCTCTGTAGTCCAAGTAGCTTGGTCTACAGGCATGCAGCACCAGGCCCAGCCAAGCTGAGCCTCAGATTCTTTATTTGTAACTTGCCCCTTATTTAAGCTAACACATGCCAGGTGTTGAAGTTGATTCTCTCTCTCTCTCTCTCTCTTTTTTTTTTTAAGACAGAGTCTTGCCCTGTCACCCAGGCTGGAGTGCACGGCATGATCTCAGTTCAGTGCAGCCTCAACCTCCTGAGCTCAAGCAATCCTCCTGCCTCAGCTTCCCAGAGTACGGGGATTACAGGCATGCATGCACCACCATTGATTCTTTATAGATGTTAATTCTCTGCTTAACACACACCACCCTCCAACCCTTGCCACACATACACACACACACGCACCAGCCCCACAACAGGAGAAATGTCACAGAACAATGCTTTGTGTTCTATAACCTGTTTCCTCTTCCTGGACACACAGGAAGGGCATGTTCTCATTTTTCCGGCAGTTAGTAGAGTCATGTGACTACATAAAGGCCAGTGAAATTATACATGACCCCTGAGCAAAGGCAGTTAAGTGTGGATGTGCCTCCTTTGATTTTCTGATTCCCTTTCCGCATGCAGAGGATTCAGGAATAGATTCCAGGGAAAGCCTGGATTGGAGGCAGCATTGGGGGTCAAGGCCATTGCTTGGAAGAGAGTTCCCAGGGACAGCCCCATCTATATCAGACTTTGCAGAAGTGAGAAATAAACTCTGATCGGTTTAAACCACTGAGATATTTGGTTTGTTACAGCAGTTAGCATTAATTACACTGAATAAAGCTGTGTATCAGTCATCAATTGCCACAACAACGCTGCATAACAAACCACCCCAAAACTTAGTGCCTTAAAACAGAAACCACTATTTCAGCTCAAGATTTCATGGATTGGCACTTTAGGCTAGGCTTAGCTAAAGATTTTTCTGGTCTCAGTTGGGCTTACTCATGTATCTGTGGTCAGCTATTGGATTAGCTGGTGACTGACTGTGACAGCCTCAGCTAGGACAACTAGTCCCTGTTCTGGTGGTCTCTTTGGCAGGATAGCCCAGGCTTGTCCACATAACAGCTGTGAGAGTTCCAAGAGAATGAGTGGAAGCTACACAATATCTTAAGGCCTAGGCTTGGAACTGGCAAAGTCACTTCCACTATATTCTATTGGCCGAAAAAAAGTCACATGCCTAGCTAGGCATGGTGGCTCACACCTGTGTAATTCCAGCACTTTGGGAGGCCAAGGTGGATGGATCACTTGAAACCAGGAGTTCGAGACCAGCCTAGACAACATGGGGAAACCCATCTCTATAAAATTTAGTCAGGTGTGGTGGTGAATGCCTGTAGTCTCAGCTACTCGGGAGGCTGAGGTGGGAGGATCAACTGAGCCCAGAAAGGTCAAGGCTGTAGTGAGCCATGATCACACTACTGTGCTCCAGCTTGGGTGGCAGAGATCCTGTCTCAAAAAATAAAAAAGAGCTCAGCCTCTAGAATCATAGCACTGGGCTCAAATCCTGACTCACTTGCTGTTGATTCTGGGCAAGTGCCTTCCTCTCTCTGAGACTCACATTTCCCTTCTATAAAACAGGTTCTGGGGCCGGACGTGGTGGCTCACACCTGTAATCCCGGCACTTTGGGAGGCTGAGGCTGGTGGATCACCTGAGATTAGGAGTTTGAGACTAGCCTGGCCAACATGGTGAAACCCTGTCTCTACTAAAAATACGGAAACTTAGCTGAGCTTGGTGGCGCATGCTAGTAATCCCAGCTACTCGGGAGGCTGAGGCAGGAGAATCACTTGAATTCGGGAAGTGGAGGTTGCAGTGAGCCAAGATTGTGCTAGTGTACTCCAGCCTGATGACAAGAGTGAAACCCTGTCTCAAAAACAGAAACAAAAAAACAAAAAACAGATGCTGGAAGAGAGGAGTCCTCACGTTGGGAGCTATTATGAGAATTGACTGAGCGAATGCACCATGTAAATGTGTTGTAAATTACCTACAATATTACACCCAAGGTGGGCTTAATAGCTGCCAGAGAGTCTTAGTATTATCTCAACCAAACCCCCAGTTTACAGAGGAGAAAACAGAGGCTCAGGCAGGTGATGTGACTTACCAAAGCTACATAGCTAAGGAGCAGTGATATCCCCACCATACTCAAGTTTGTCTGTTTCCAGAAGCAAGGTCTTAGCCTCTCTAAAGTTAGAAAGTCCTGGGTTTGAGTCCCGACTCTGTCCATCATAGCTGTGTGACCTTGGGCAAGTCACTTTTCTCTCTGGACCTCATGGTTTTCTCCATCTTAAGAAATTCGCATCTGTCCCATAACACTATGGGGAATCAATGGGAAAATACAAAGAAAGTGCTTAGCACAGTGCCAAGGAGGGACAGTGTGCACGCTGAGCAATTGAAGGCTGTCAAATTCCTGTTATCATCAGGGGCAGTGTTCCATCCATCAAAAGGGCTAAGAATAGTCTTAGCCCATGGGGGTGGTGTGAGGAGTAAGTGAGTGACTGTGGGCTAAGCTTTAGCACAGTGCCCAGCATATATTACAAACTTCATAAGCAGTTGCTACTTCTTTTAAACGGTTTTTTTTGTTTGGTTTGGTTTTTTAAAGACAAGGCCTCGCTCTGTTGCCCAGGCTGGAGTGCAGTACTTTCACAGTTCTGAAGCCTGTTGAAGGACAACGTGAGAGCATGGGGGACCCCAGGCCCCAACTGGCAGTGGCTCCAGGCACTGCCTCCGCTGCCATTTGGCTATTATTAGGCCCAGTGTCCTCATCTCAAATCCAGATGGAGAGCGAGAAGGGTGAGCAGGGCAGGGCCTGGCTGGCGGAAGGCAGGGAACACGGCTTGGAGGCTGGGTTTGGGTTTGGGCCCCACCCTGCCTGCCTTCCCTTGCCTGTAGCTGGTCCAGACGCCACGTCTACACTTGGCTCTGAAGTTGGTGCAGAGCACTCCCTCCCACCGTAGCCGCCTCCTCTGGGAAGATTCAGAGCCCTTCTGCAGTCTCAGCACTTTTCTGCCTGCCCCAGAGAGGCCAGGCCTGTGTGGAAACTCTGAACTGGACACTGCGCACCTTCAGGACTGGCAAAGGAGCCATCCACTCCACTGTCTACAGGTCTTCATGCCTCCAATGAGGCTTCCTGGATCTGCTGAGGGGGAAGGGCCTATATACCTGGGTTCAAATCCCTGCCCTACCACCAACATGCTCTGTCAACTTGGACTTCTCCTTTCTCAGCCTCAATTTCTTTGTCTGTAAATTGGACAGAACACTAGCATCTGCTTTACAGGGCTAGGCTGATGGTTAAATGAGTGCATGGTATGGAGTAGGCACTCAAGATGCATCGGTTATTTCACGCTTGAGTGTGCCAGGCCCTGAGGAGGAAAAAAAGTTTTGGGAGGTTAAGGATCTGGGGTGCAGAGTGGCTCTGCTCCTGATTCGCTACGCTACCTGAAGCCTGTCCCTTGTCCTCTCTGGGACTCAGTTACCTATTTAGACCATAAGGTGGGTATCTAGGATTCTGTGATGCCAAGATTCAGGTACTACATTCACAAGTAGAGAGAAGGGTTTGCCAGGATCCCACACTGATAAGTTGGTAAAATATTCATTCTCGAACTGGGCTCTGGAGCCAAAATACCCTTGACCCTTGAACTGTTCCAGCCACTTCCCACTCTGGCTGAACCTGGAAGAATCTAGACTTTTTTTTTTTTTTTTTTTTTTTTTGAGATAGAATCTCACTCTGTCACCCAGGCTGCAGTGCAGTGGTGTGATCTTGGCTCACTGCAACCTCTTCCTCCTGGGTTCAAGAGATTCTCCTGTCTCAGACTCCCAAGTAGCTGGAACTACAGGCGCCCACACCCAGCTAATTTTTTGTATTTTTAGTAGAGATGGGGTTTCACCATGTTAGCCAGGATGGTATCGATCTCCTGACCTGATGATTTGCCGACCTTGGCCTCCCATAGTGCTGGGATTATAGGTGTGAGCCACTGCACCCAACCCTCTAGACCCTTCTTGTTACAGTTTCGTGCTCTAGGAGGGCTTGAAGGAGGCCAGTCAACCCCCCTCATTTTACAGATGGGCAGACTGAGGCCCAGGTCTCCCCAGTGCCCAGGTTTCATCTGAGCAGAACTCCCAAATGGTGGATGGTAGAATATGGTGATTAAGATTAAGAACAAATGTCCTGGCCGGGCACAGTGGCTCACGCCTGTAATCCTAGCACTTTGGGAGGTCAAGGAAGGCAGATTGCTTGAACCCAGGAGTTTGAGACTAGCCCTGGCAACATAGGGAAACTCCCGTCTCTACAAAAAATAAAAAAATTAGCCGGGCATGGTGGCATGTGTCTGTAGTCCCACAGTGAGCCTGGGAGGTCAAGGCTGCAGTGAGCCATGGTTGTGCCACTCCACTCCAGCCTGGGCGACAGAGTCAGACTCTGTCTCAAAAAAAAAAAAGAGAGAAAGAAAAACCAAGGGCTGGGCACGGTGGCTCACGCCTGTAATCCCAGCACTTTGGGAGGCTGAGGCGGTTGGATCACGAGGTCAAGAGATCGAGACCATCCTGGTCAACATGGTGAAACCCCGTCTCTACTAAAAATACAAAAAATTAGCTGGGCATGGTGGCACGTGCCTGTAATCCCATCTACTCAGGAGGCTGAGGCAGGAGAATTGCCTGAACCCAGGAGGCGGAGGTTGCGGTGAGCCGAGATCGCGCCATTGCATAATGGTGGTCCTACCTCACAGGACTCAAGCTGTGAAGGTCATAGTGGTAACAAAATTGCCACACATGTATTATAAGTGTGATCAGGAGCCAGTGTCCAACCCATCAGATAGCAATTACATAGTGCCCCACCATGAGCCTAGACCCCCACTCCCCACGCCCAGGCATCAAGGACTCCCAGAAGTCTAAAGAGGTCCAGCCTGGCACATCCAGAACTCTCTCCTTCCTGTTCCAGCCCCTTGCCTCTCCTTTGTCTGTGAGCTGGGTCTCCTGGAATTCACTGCTGCCCAGTGGGCATCTGAGGCCCCTTCTCCTCCTCCAGGGCCAGAAGTTTGCCTGGCACTGTTGCCTACCCAGAGAACACAGTAGCTGGATGACATCATGGAGATGATGGCCTTGCCTAACTAGTTTGCCAACAGCTCCTCAGTCCCACTCCTAGGGCTGCTGGCCATGACCTAGGGCGCCTCCAGTTCTACACATAAGGAGGAAGGTCATAGCCCTTGGATCCAGCCAACTCCAGCAAGAAACCATTCATCTCTAGGGACTCCATGCTCCAGCTTCACCTGCCTGTCTGTTGCCCAGCAAGGCCCTCACAATCCTACTTCCATTCCCTTGCTCATGCTGTTCACGTCTCTAGAATGGCAGTGTTGTCTGGGGAGAGGAGGTTTAGAGAGCCCAAGGCACAGCTCCTCCATTGTGCATATGAGGAAGCTGAGGCTCCAAGAGGCCAAGCCTAAATACAGCGGAGCCAGGGGTGGGAACCATCACCCTTGTTGCCTCCTGACGCCAGGCCTGGGCCTTCTCTGCAGGACCCTGACTGGGAGGAGGGTTAGCCAGGGTGACTTAGGGATGCAATGCAGACAGTTTGGTAAAATAATCATTCTTGGACTTGGGCTCTGGAGCAAAATATGACCCCTAGCCTCTGAGCTGCTCCAGTCACTTCCCACTCTGTTTCCAGGGTTGAACCTGGAAGAACCTAGAGTAGACCCTTTCTGTGACCACCCCTTGCCCTAGGAAGGCCTGAAGCAGTCCAGTCCAACCACCGCATTTTACAAGGGGCAGGCTGAGGCCCAGGCCTCCCTGGTGCCCACAAGTTACATTCACCTGGCTCACCTGGCATTCAGAATCCTTCATAAAGAGAACCACCCACATTTCCTGCTCCTCCCACAGTCTATCCTCCTCCTTTTTCCACTCACAAGACTACTAGTCTGCTCACACTGTTCCTCTGCCACAAATGTGCTTCCATACCTCTCCCCCTCTTCTATGTGGGGTGAATTTTTAAAGTTAGCCAGGCGTGGTGGTGTGTACCTGTAGTCCTAGCCTCTTGGGAAGCTGAAATGGAAGGATTGTTTGAGCCAGGAGTTTGAGGTCACAGTGAGCTGTGATCGTGACGCTACACTCCAGCCTGTGGGACAGAGCAAGACCCTTTCTCTTAAAAAAAAAAAAAAAAAAAGCCTGACATTTTATATGCCACTTCCCTAAGAACAGAGCTTCCCCCATCCTAGTGGCAGCAAAGTGGAGGGAAAGAGCTTCAGCATCAGGCAGAATCCACTTTAGTCTGAATGCCATCACCAGCCCAGGGTACCTTCACCTCTGAGCTTCCGCTTCCTCTGTCTAATCAGAGTGTACCTATCTTTCACAGCGGTCACCTGGCAGTAGTGGGAACCCCACGTCTGACATGCAACAGGTGCTCAGCAAATACTGGGGCCCTCTTCACAGGATGTTTACTCTTTCCTTGGCTGTAACTGTAAACTTCCCCAGCACTGTACCGGACTGCCCCTTGATCTCTAGATCACCTCCCCAGCTCCCTTGCAGAAAGGAAGACAGAGGCTGGCAGCTATGTCTGGATGTGGACCCAGGTCCTAAGGACTTGAAGGGGCAGAACCCACACATCCCTTCCACAGGGCCAGGGGCTCATGAGTACATGTGCCAGACGGTAAATCTAAGCATGGGGGAACTCACTTTTACCATTCCTCCCAGCCTACAGGAGGGCAGGGAGAAAGGAGGGCACTAGCACATAGCAGGCCATTCATTGGAGCTGGTGACTGCCATTCAGGTAGGCCCTGAAAATCAGAGGTAGCCTAAGTGTGCTCTGCATGAAGGGGAGGTCCCAAGAGAAGCACGAATGCTGAAGTATGTCAGAATTGGCCTTAAAGGGCGCTTGACCCTCGTTCTGGATAATAAGATGGCATCTTGCCCAGGTAGAGAGGGCCTAGGACCTTGAACTATGTCCTCCAAAGTGAGTTCTGTTTGCCTCTCCTGCTGTGTAACCTTGACAAGTTGCTTTCCTCTGTGCCTTTTTCTTTTCTTTTTTTTTCTTTTTCTTTTCTTTTCTTTTTTTTTTTTTTTTGAGCTGGGAATCTCAGTTCAGGCTAGAGTCCAGTGGCACAATCTCGGCTCACTGCACTCTCAGCTTCCCCGGGTTCAAGCGATTTTACTGCCTCATCCTCCTACGTAGCTGGAATTACAGGTGCATGCCACCCACCCGGCTAACTTTTGTATTTTTAGTAGAGATGGGGTTTTGTCATCTTGACTAGGCTGGTCTCGAACTCCTGACCTCAGGTGATCCACCCACCTCGGCATCCCAAAGCGCTGGGATTACAGGTATGAACCACTGTACCCGGACAGTGCCTTGGTTTTCTGATGTGCAAAATGGGACCATTTCTCAAGGGTGTGGGGATAAAATGAAATGACACGCGGAAAAGACTCTCAGAGTGGAGACTAGGACTTTCCTTAGATGCGGAGCCAGGGGAGGGTCACAGACCTGAACCGGGGCTCTTCTGGGGCAAAAGATTGAAACTACCTTCCCAGAATCCCACATTATAATAGTTAAAAGCACAGAATCTGGACTCAGAAGGAGCTGGATATCAATCACAGCTTTGCTACTTATCAGCTGTTGTCCTCATCTGTAAAATGGGACAATAGTCAAGGTCTTATATGGTTATTATGGGCATTATATGCCCTACAAAATAAGTGATTATTTATTTATTTATTTCGTTTTTCTTATTTTTTCTTTTCTTTTTTAAGACAGGGTTTCACCATGTTGGCCAGGCTGGTCTTGAACTCTTGACCTCAGGTGATCCACCTGCCTCGGCCTCCCAAAGTGCTGAGATTACAGGCGTGAGCCACCACGCCCGGCTATTTATTATTTTTATTTGACAGGACTCCAGAACTCATATTCCCAACTCTACCCACTTTGGACTCCACGGAGACCCGTGGGCGGCTTTAGGGCCTCTGGCATTGAAGATGAAATAGGCTTCCTAGTGGGTCTGACCTCCTGGATCACCTGGCTAATTGCTGAATGAGAGCCTGGACTCCACATTCCTTATTTAGGACTCCAGCGCTCCTAAAGGCAGACTCTCAGGGCTTGGAAGGTAGAAGAATGCTACATGAAGGCTACACGCTACATGAAGGCAATGTCTTTGCAAAGGTGTGTGGGCTGGGGAAGGCGTGCTGTGTGATTGATCCTGCTCCACCTGAGATGGTCCCGGCGCTCCAACACAGGGCCAAGGTGCTGCCGATCACTCAGTCCCTGCTCGGAGGTGGCCCAGATCAGGTGTCCCGAAAGCAGCCTGGGGACGGCGGCAGAGCTTAAACAGACGCGAGAAAGGGGTGGAGTCGAGCGAAGGGACGTGGTCTCAGGAACAAAGAGGAGGGCGGAGACGGGCTGTCCAGAAGGCTCTGAGATTCCTACGACCCCAGGAAACTTACCTCGGCTCGTGCGTCCTCTCCGACTTGGCGCAGAGCCTATGGGCTCCTGCCGATGCCCACCCGAATAGCTAAACCCACCGCTGCAGACGACCCCAAGACTACGATCTCCGAGCTCCCTGGCCCGCAAGGGGCGGGGTCTTCCTCCGGGGCGTGACCGTCAAATTGAATTTTCCCAATGGGGCACGAGAGTGGGAGGTACCTAACCGAGGATTGGCTGGCGCGTCGGGACGGGGTGGGGCCACGGGGCGCTGGCGCGGCTGGACGGGCAGCTCTCCGCAGAATCCAGGGGACGGTTGCTGAGCGGGCCTGGGACACCGGGTCGCGGCGCCTCCCGCCTGCGCGTGTCTAATCCATCTGCCGGGTCCCGAACAAGCTAAGCCGAGCCTGCGCCAGACGGGTGGGCTGGACTGAGAGGTGGGTGTGCGGACCTAGGGGGGGATCCTGGTGCTGCCCCAACGTGTCCGGGGGTGGAACCCGGATGTCTGGACAGGAGTTCTGGAACGTCCAGACCTAGGAGCCCCCACTCGTCCACGAGAGCTCTAAGCCATGGGATAAAGTTCTGAGACTGTGGGAGGAAGACGCCCGCGGATTCCTAAAAGGCTCCAGGCCCCACTGGGGCGCTCGTCTTTGGTGGCAGAAACCCTGGGGAAGCTGCCACAGAACCCTGAGGCCCCTCACAATATCCGGTGACCCCAAACTGTGTGACAGGGAGCCATGGGATTGCAGAAGGGCAGCGGCAGGGATCTTATAGTCCCGTGGGTGCCCTAGATTAGGCATTAGGGACACCTGCCCCTTAGAAGAAAAGACGTGGGGG
Organism: Aotus nancymaae; assembly: GCF_030222135.1. Lineage (NCBI taxonomy): Eukaryota > Metazoa > Chordata > Mammalia > Primates > Aotidae > Aotus > Aotus nancymaae. The sequence continues at coordinate 5,905,950 of NW_026988491.1, forward strand.
GAACCAGAATGTACGCAGAACCTAAGGTTGGTGACCACTGGACAGTCTTGAAGAGGTTTAACCCAGACAGAGTAAGTAGGTAAGAGGCAAGGACACTAACAGGCAGAAATTGGGAGGCTGACACCTCTGAGCCTACCCGGATGGGAGGAAGAGCAAGCAGCGACTTGAATAGGCAGGGTCCCACACACCCCGACTGTGTAGAGGGGTAACCCCCACCCCTGACCCATGCATGGGATGAGGCAACTTCCCAAGTGACTGTTCTGAAGAGAGGGAAGAGATGATTGAAAGATGAATCAACAGGAGGTGGGGGGTAGTCCTGGGGCCATCTCAGTCACCATACATTAGTAAGCATCCACAGTGTGCCAGACCAGGGGCCCTCAAATTCCAGACAGACATTACTTAGGGCTACAGGAGGAAGGAGAGATCTGCACCAGGAGGCTGGGCCAGGATTTAGGGGTCCATTTTGATGAGCAGCAGTAGGGTTTTTGCCCCATCATTGGGGCAAGATAGGGCTCTTGCCCCTGTCACTGAGAGTGTTCTAGGCCCTTGAGGGAACTTTGGAATGGAGCTTCAGAAGCCAGAGATGACCAAGATTTTAATTACATCCTTCTCTGCCCTCTAAGTCTTTTGGGTTCCTCCTTGCTTGGTGGCAAATCCTTGGCCCTCTCCAATCCTCTGTTTGCCTGAAACCCAGAGGTTGGGCAGGTCAGCTTCTGAAGGCCCTTCCAGATGGGGAACCGAATTATTTGTGAATTGGCAGGAGGTGCTGGGTACCTGGACACCTGGCTTCAGGAGGTTGGGACAGCAGAGCTGGCTCCAAGAATTGGAAGACAGTGTAACTTCCTATACCTGGGGGAATGACAGTGGTGGTGGCAGCAAAAACTTGGATATGGGTTCAGCCCACAGCCAGAGGCTGAACTTGTAGAGTGGGTGGGGGCTGAGTAGGCACTGGGCATGGGTGGGTGGGGCAGGAAACTGTGGACATTGGAGTGCACCCCTGGTGGTGAGCACAGCTTGGTTGGGCCTTGCGGAGCCCCGGCTTCTCAATCCATGTCCCTGCCCTCCCTGTTTGAGGTTTTGACAGGATGAGAGTCTATCCCAGGCCACACAGCAGACTGGTGGCCAAGCTGGCAGGGCTGGAACCAGAGACCTTGGGGCTACCCTGGGTTTGGTGAGTTTTCCAGTAAACCACCCTAAGGCAGAGGGCAACTTCCAGCCAGGAGCCACATTACAGGATGGGACAGCAATGGATGCTTATAGGTTAAAGAGGGAAACTAAGGCACAGAGCCTAAGTGCCTGTGGTTTCTAGAAGCCCCAGCAGGCCTGATTCATGTCTGTCCCCTGCAGAATTCTCTGAGCTGGTGACAGGTGCCACAGGCACTGGGGATCTCACCAGAAAGGAACCAACGGAGCTAGGGGCCAGCGAGATGGCGGACGACGCCTTAGCTGGGCTGGATGAGGGAGCCCTTCGGAAGCTGGTAAGTGGCCCCATCACCCACTGTGGGGACAGGAAAGCCAAGCCAGAGAGTCAGGGCCAATCCCAGGTACCTCTCAGCTGGCAGAAAGAAGTGATGGGGGAAAGGTCAGGAGGAGGAAGACACAGGAACACAAGTAGGCCAGTTCCATGTGGCTGATGCAGAGGCCCCTGCGGCATGTGCCTGTCCATGCCAGGTGCTGAAGCCTAGTCCCTCCCAGCCCTCCACGGCCACCACCTGTTTAAACAGTAACTGCTGAGGACTCGCCCATGTGCAGCCACAGGTGTGGGGAGGCTGGATCTGCCTCTCCAGAGCAACAGCCAGGGCAGTGCCCACCCCTGGAAACTGGCCCAGTGATAATAGTAGCAGCAATGATTAATAATGCCAAGGCCTGGCAGGGGGCAGGCTGGGCACTGGGTATCCCATGTCACAGAATAATCACAGCAGCTCTGAAAGCCTGGGCACTGAGACTCAAGAGTTGAAATCACCTGCTCAAGGACACCCATCTAAGAAGGAACTGTGCCAAAATCCCAACCCCATAGTGGGCCATGGGGGACTAGAGTCCTGGGAAAGTCAGGGCCATAAGAGAGAGACAGGCTTTTTGCGCCCTTACGGGTTCTGTGGCTTCTCATCTCATTTTTCCACTGTGGGTCTCAGTTCCTTTATGTGTAACAGGGAGGGAGGGAGGGAGAGGTGTGCACACAAACTCTAGGTCCTAGGGTTTGCATGGGGACAGAATGAGGCATGGACCCAGATCTCTCATGGAGGAAAGATGAGGACATTCCATCCCCTTTCTCGTTGCTCTTCCTGAGAGTCCGATCTACCCCCAGGCACAGAGAGGCTGTAGAGCAACGCAGTGGGGCAGGGCTCGTCCCCCAACCCCCCGAGACCAGGCAGCCTGGCCTAGGGGAGGGGCCAGAGGAGCTCCATCTCCCCAGTCCCAGACCCTTGTCCAGGGAGTTAAATTAAAGATTTACCTTACCTAGAGAACAAGTGACCCACCCCACCCCCATGCCTTCCCCTAAAGGCAGAGGCTGGAACCAGCCAGTGTAACCCAGCCACTGGGCAGTGCCCAGCCGCTGCCATGACCTCCCCAAGACACTGTGCCTGTATGTTCTCAGACCAGTGCATTAGACTCTGGATGTCTGCCTCTCCACTGCCGTTTTAAGATGTGTGCAGCCTGGAGGGGATGGGGTTGGGTTTCCAAAAGTGCCCACCAGTCAGCTCGACCTCCCCCCAGGACGTCCGAGTCCCAGTGGGGGTCGTAGAGGCAGCGCAGTCCAAAAAGAGAGAATTCCAGGCCAGGTTCCCGAGCATCCTTATCTCAAGGTGTCCACAGTCAGGCTCAGGGCTCTTCTGCCGCCACCTCCCTCTCTCATGCGAGGCTCAGGCGGCGCTGAAAAAGAGTTTGGGAGAAGCTGGAGCAGTGGTTGAAGTCAGCCCACCCACGCCCCCATCTCTGGGAAAGGACATATGGGAACCTGCCTCGGTCTAGGGATCGGTGCAGCTCGAAGTCTTTCCCACCCCGGGAGCGGCTCCTCCAGCCCCCAGCGCCCGCCATTACTGCGCCCCACGCGCCGGCCTGCCCCCCGCCGGCCTCGTGGCAGGAACGGGGGCGTCCCGAGCCGGGCTCCTCCCTCCGGGGCCGGGCCTTATATGGAAAAGCTGGGCTCGCTCCGCCTGCCCTGTGCCCCAGCGTCGGGCCGATCTGGGGACGCGGGCAGCAGCTTCCGGCCCCGGCTCCCGCACATTCCTGAGGACTGGACAGGGGGTTGCGCGGAATGGGGGCGCCTGGGGACTGGCATGCCGCGTGCCCTTCCACCACCCGCCGGGACGCCCTCTGCCTCGGTCCCGGGTTCGAGTTCGGGCTCCACCACTCACTTAGCTGGGTGTCCCGGGGACCTCGGTTTCTTCCCTGTAGATCGGGACACGGAAGCAGGCGGTAGCGGGGGAGTTCCGATCTGGCTCCCCCTTCGGCGCCTAGCGCGAGGCCGGGTGGGCGAGGCGAGGGCGGCGCCCCGCGAGGGTGGGCAGTCGCGCAGCCTGCGGGCCTTCGGCGCCCCCTGGCGAGGCCTCGCTCCACCGCCGGCTGGTCCCCTAAGGGCTACTGGTGGAGCTGGGACTGAGAGAACGTCCGGAGAGTCCCCTCCGTTATGCTGTTGGGGAGACAGGCCCAGCGAGACCTCAGGGCCTGCCAGACGTCCCCAGCAGTGAGGGCAGAGAGTACGCGGAGAGCCAGCCCTCCAGGGGAGGAAGCACCGTCTTTCCTCCCGGGAGAATTTCACTGGGCAGTTTCGGAAACCGCCCCATCCCCTTCCCCTTCCCCCTCAGTAGACAATGGCGCTTTGTACTTCCTTCCCTCCCTCCCACAGTCCCCTCCTTACACGGTGGTGGGGCCTGGCAGGGTGGAACCCGGGACACACAGAGGGGACACTGTGGTCCAACCTTTGCCTCCAGGCCCAAAGGGAAGGGTTGTGCCAGAGGGTGACCAGTGGAATGAGGTTGTCAGTCCCCAGCCTTGCCCACCCACTTTGGGGGATCCGAGGGAGGCTCCCATTTTCCAGATGGGGACACTGAAGCTCCCGGGGTTGTGTCGTAGAGGTGGCTAAGTTCCTACATCAGGCTTTTGCCAGGGGCAAGAACCCCACCTCAGAGCCCGGAGCACTGGGAATGGGGACCAAGGAGACAAAAGGCTAGCACTTGCACCTCTGGGCCTCTTTACTCTCTTACAGGAGGGGCTGGGCCCACTGTCCCCTCTGGCCCCCAGTCTCCAAATGCACCACAGGAGGCTCTAAGCCTGAGATGTAGCCAGGACGTGGGGGCTGGGGAGTGAGCCTCCTCCTCGCCTCTGCTATGAGGTCCCCTTAGGCCTCAGAGCATCTCTAGTCCAGGCTAGAGGGGTCTCCAACACAGTGCGAGGGTCCCTGAGGTCCCCACCATGACAAACAGACCCCAGTAGCAGAGCTGTCTTCAGTATAGGGCAGGCCCTGGAGTCAAAGAAACCTGAGTTCAAATCCTGGCTCAGGTCATTTGACCATAAACAAATCACATCTCCTCCCTGGACCTCAATCTCCTCATCTGTCAAATGGGAATAACACAGTATCTAGGGTTTTTGTGAGTTTAGGACAAGTAGGGGTCTCAGTACAGGGTTCAACCTAGAGGCTCTCCATAAATGTTACTGATGCCTTGGGGTATCCTGCCCTTCCCATTTGCCCTCTCCGTCTCTCTCTCTCCTCCTGACTGGCTAGAACCAAGTATGGGGGTGATGCTTATTGCAACTGCAGCCATGTACAGGAGAGCCCAAGTCACTGTTCCCACCCCCACCCACTGGCAAATAAGAAAACCAAGACAGAGAGTTTCAGGGATGTGCCCCTGATCACCCAGCCAGGACTGTACTGGGGCTGGAACCAACTGGGGGCTCTGGACTGAATTTCAGGGGGCCACCTCAGGAATGTAGAGCCTGGGGGACTTTGCCTCCAAGACTCTCCCTGCTCTCTTCAGACTAGGACAAGCTGGCTCCTGGCTGAGCTGGGCCAGCCCACACTCTCTGCTGAAAACTGTCTCCACCCCATCCCCACCCTTGCCACCTGGCCTTCTCACTAAGCAGAAGGGAATGATGGGTGGGGGCTAAAGAGGGAGGTGATAGAGGGTTCTTTGGCCCTACTCCGAATGATCTGGGGAGTGGGAACAGAGGAAATCACCTGCCTTTACTGGCTCCCATCTGGTTATCAGACCCACACTGAAGGCTTATCTCTGCCACTATCTTCCTGGGGGATCCGGGGCCAGTCCTCTCTCCCTTGAGCCATGGAGGGTCTGTAGGGGGTGGCTCTACTTGGTGGAGGTGTAGGGAAGGCAACAGGATTGGCTGACTCACTCCAGAGAAGGTGTTCTTTCCTAAACCTGGTTAGACCAGTCACCCCCAATTTCCTGGGAACTGAGGGGCTAAGAACTTGGGAGGAACCCCTGTCACCCAGGGATGCCCTCTCTAAGGCCCTGAGGTGGCCCCTAGTGCCAGCTGCCTTATATGTCTGGGGGGGTGGTCCTCCCACTCTGCACCCTGGCTTCCCTCAATGGTGGCTAGGACCAGGCCAGTGCAGTGGGAAGCATAGCCCTCAGCCAGGCAGGACCCCTGAGCACCTGCTCTCAGTTTCCCCATCTGTGGATGAGGCAGTCTACTCCCAGCTGGGCTGTGATGCTTGGTGACTAGACCATGAAAGCCTCCCTTGCTCAGAGGGTGGACTTCAGCAGCACAAGTCACTTTTCCCTCTAGGGGCCTTGTTAGTGGCCCACAGGGTGGCCTCCCTCCTCCTCCTGCAAAAGCTCCCTGACTCTTGGGGGTCTGGGCTCTGAGGGGTAGGAATCAAATTGCAGGAAGGAGTGCCTGGCTTGGCACCTGGCACAGGTGGGCGGTTTCTGGCTGTCCACTCACAGTCATGTGCTCTGTGAACCACAATGCACAGTGGGCTCCCCGGGAGCGCTGAAATGGGGGCTGGGTCTACCCCTGAGACCCTGAGTGGGCAGGCAGCCACGTGAAGGGCTTGGGGCAGAGGGAGTGGACACAGGCCACACATTGTGCCACAGGCAGAGCTGTGGGCAGCTGGTGCCAGCCCTCTGCCCCTGGCAGCCAAAATGACCTGCCCCTCGCCCCCGCTGCAGCTGGAGGTCACAGCCGACCTGGCAGAGCGGCGGCGCATCCGCTCAGCCATCCGGGAACTGCAGCGGCAGGAGCTGGAGCGCGAGGAGGAGGCCCTGGCATCCAAGCGCTTCCGTGCCGAGCGGCAGGACAATAAGGAGAACTGGCTGCAGTGAGTAGCGGGGGATGGAACATGCGGGTGAGAGGGTGAGTGCGTGCCAGGGCTCAGCTCATGCGTGCTGGCAGGCGTGATCACAAGTGTATCTGTGGACTGCATGTGCAAACGGCAGTATGTGCACACAGGCTTCTGGAAAAACAGGGATGTTTGTGGGCATGGAGCATGTACTGATCATGGCATTGTGGCTGTGCTGGTGTAGTCAGCACATCTGAGTGTGTGGTATTAGTGCCTATGTCCATGGGCATATGTGTGTCAGTGTGCAGTCAGAGGGTGTGCACAGCCACATGCCCTTCTGCCAAGGTTCTGGGTACTCTGTTCTGGCTCCTACCCTTAGCCCACATCCTCCACGACCTGGCCATGGCAGTGGTGGGTACAGTCATGATGTCTCTGCAGCTCTCAGCAGCAGGAAGCTGAGCAGCGGGCTGCCCTGGCACAGCTGGCAGGGCAGCTGGAGTCCATGAACGATGTGGAGGAGTTGACTGCGCTGGTGAGGCCCAGGCCGGGGCAGGGAATGGGGGCAGGGCAGGTGAAGACCTGGGCTCCACAGCCCAACTCCCACGGCCTGCCTCTCACCCACAGTTGCGAAGCGCCGGTGAGTATGAGGAGCGCAAGCTGATCCGAGCTGCCATCCGCCGTGTCCGGGCTCAGGAGATTGAGGGTATGTGTCATGTCTTGACCCCACCCCTGTCCTGCTGTCTGCCATCCACAGCACCTCCCCGACACTCACCTGACACGTGTTCCTTCCCTTCCAGCGGCCACCTTGGCTGGGAGGTTGTACAGCGGGCGTCCCAACAGTGGCTCCAGAGAGGACAGCAAGGGGCGAGCGGCACACAGGCTGGAACAGTGTGAGGTAAGGTGGGTGGGAGGGTGGCCCAGTGTCCTGTGCCCACGGATGCCAGTAGCACAGAGTGCCTGTGTGTCTTTGCTAGGCTGGTATTTGACTGTAAGGGGCCCACCCGTGCCATCCAGCCTCTATTCAGCAGCCAGAGGGATCTCCCAGAAATGCAAATCTGGCCCTGGCACCTCCCCTGCTTCAACCCATCCCAGGGCTGCCCTTCACCCTCCACACAGCCCACACCCTTACCTTGGGTTATGGGGCCTGCATGTCAGACCCCAGGTGGCTCATGGGGCACTGTTCACAGTTCTCTTTATTCTCCAGAGACTGTGGTTGAGGTCAGGCCATGCAGTTTCCCTAAGTGGCCAGCAGAGGCTGCTGGGTCCATGGTCCTGGTAGGACCCCATCCCCACTCCAGATGAACCAGGCTGAGGCGAGGGGTCAGGAACCTCGACTCCAGGAATCTATTAAGGCTCCCGTCCCCAACAGGTCTCCTGCCATCCCCACCCACTGACATCAGGCCCGGGTCCTCTCTGAACACCTTAGGCTAGGCAGTGCCGAGAGATCGGGAAGTGGGGATCAGAGACTGCCCTAGCGTGCCAGTGGCAGTGCCTGTGCAGGTGTGCCTACAGGAAGCCATGTCCCCGCTGCTCTGCTTTGCATGCCCTGCCCTCGGCACCTGTCAGCCTGGCCCTCGGTGGCAGGAGTGGCACTTGAGGCCTAGGGAGCCTTGGTTGTATCCTATGGGTCCCTTGCAGGTGCCAGAGCAAGAGGAACAAGAGCAGCAGGCAGAGGTCTCAAAGTCAACCCCCACCCCTGAAGGCACCAGCCAGGATGTGACCACAGTGACACTCCTGCTGCAGACCCATCCTGGGAGCACCTCCCGCTCACCTGCCTCACCCTACAGTTCACCCACCCCTGCCTCTCCCGAGCCTCCATTGGAGCCTGCTGAGGCCCAGTGCCCTACAGCCGAGGTTCCAGGCAGCCCAGAGCCACCTGCCAGCCCACCCAAGACCACCAGCCCTGAGCCTCAGGAGTCTCCAACGCCTCCCAGCACTGAGGGCCAGGTGGCCAACAAGGTGAGTCTGGACGAGGGGCAGGGATGCCGGGCAGGTGAGTGGGTCTGGGAGTCAGGCCTTGCTTATGCTGTGTTTTCCCTTGCAGCTCCTGTCTGGCCACAAAGAGACCCCTGCTGCCCAGAGTCCCCCCAGAGGCCCCTCTGACACCAAGAGAGCAGGTGAGGGTCCCAGCAGGGGTAGTACAGGCATCGGCTTCCCCTCTCCCAGCCTCCCTTTCCCTGCCGAGAGAATGGGCTCTTGTGCCTGGCAGCTCCAGCTTCCTCAGGTCTAGGCAGTCCCTGACACTGCACCCCACCCCTGAAGTGTCCCCGCCCCCAGCTAGGCCCACCTCCCCCTCCACCCCCATGGCTAGAGGCCTCCCCCGCAGCCTTGAAAGGCAACCAGCCTCAGGCACATTCTTCTCCCCAATAAGGGAGTCTGCCCATCTCCCAGCTGGAGCTGTGGGCAGCACTGGCCAGGGGGCTGTCCCCCCTCCCCATCTGCAGGAAGGATCTTGGCACCCTTCCTCCAGCCTAAGCCTTGCCCGGTGCACAGGAACATCCAGATCATCCTAGGGTTGGTGTGGGAGGGGAAGGAGGTGCCTGTAGGAGAGACGAAGCCGAGTGGTGATGCCAGAGTGTGAGATCCAGGAGGGGATGGAGAGGCAGGATGGGGGTTGGGTATAGGAAAGGGTGGGAGGCTAGGGAGGTGTAGAGGAGAGGATTGAGAGGTGAACACCTACTATCCCCTGTCTTTTCTCTTTCCTCACATGACCGCCACCCCCTCCCCAACCTGCCAGACCTGGCTAGACCCCGACCCTGCCAACGCTCCCTGTCGGTGCTCAGCCCCCGCCAGCCAGCCCAGAACCGAGGTACCGCCTATTCTCACCCCCTACTAGGTTCTGGACAGACCCAAACCCACCCAGCCGCTGACAGCCCTCCTGTCCTTTCTAGAGTCCACCCCCCTTGCCAGCGGACCTTCCTCGTTCCAGCGGGCTGGCTCTGTGCGGGACCGTGTCCACAAGTTCACATCTGATTCTCCTATGGCTGCTAGGCTCCAGGATGGCACACCCCGGGCTGCCCTAGGTCCCCTGACCCCGGCAAGGCTCCTGGGCCCCTCCCTCACTAGCACCACCCCTGCCTCCTCCTCCAGTGGCTCCTCCTCTCGGGGCCCCAGTGACACCTCCTCCCGGTTCAGTAAGGAGCAACGTGGAGTAGCCCAGCCCCTGGCCCAGCTTCGAAGCTGCCCCCAGGAGGAGGGCCCCAGGGGGCGGGGCTTGGCTGCCAGGCCCCTTGAAAACGGATCAGGGGGGCCTGTGGCACGTTCAGAGGAGCCTGGTGCCCCGCTGCCCGTGGCTGTCGGCACTGCCGGGCCAGGGGGCAGTATGAAGACCACATTCACCATCGAGATCAAGGACGGCCGTGGCCAGGCCTCCACAGGCCGGGTGCTGCTGCCCACAGGCAACCAGAGGGCAGGTAGGCCCCCCCACTGCCTCCCCACTGGGGATGAGTGCCTTGCAACCGCACCTCTGCATACAGGACAGGTGCTGCGGCCAGGGCTCAGGGTGTCTTCAAAGGGTGTGCTGGGAGCGAGGGCACTATCAACCTTGGCTGGCACTACCCTCACTCCACCTGATCCTCCTGACAGCCACCTTTCTCCCCACTCAGAACTGACACTGGGACTGCGGGCGCCCCCGACCCTCCTCAGCACCAGTAGTGGGGGCAAGAGCACCATCACCCGTGTCAACAGTCCTGGGACCCTGACTCGGCTGGGCAGTGTCACTCATGTCACCAGCTTCAGCCATGCCTCCCCCGGTAGCCGAGGAGGTTGCAGCATCAAGGTGAGCCCCTCCTCATCCCACCAGCCTCACAATCCGTCAGCCTCACATAGATTGCTTCAGGGTGTAGGGCTAGCAGGGTTCCTCTGTTCCTCCCCTACTGCACACACAGAGAAACTGAGGCCCAGAGAGGGAAGGTGGCTGCTCACAGACCACAGCTAGTCAGCGGCAGAGCTAAGGCCAGACCCTAGCGTATCAGCCCCTAAGTGTGTCGGAAGCTTACTCTGTACTGGCATTAGGCTTCCTGCATGCTGATCTCTGATCCTTAGTCCAAAACTGGTTGGTTCATTCCTGGTGAACAGATGGGGAAACTGAGGCTCAGAGAGAGTAGTGGGGGCTTGCTCCCCTCTTCCTGTGGCAGACCCAGTGCCCCTGCGCCCACCCACACTGGACATTAGCCCTGAGGTATAGAACAGCTCACCTGCTCATCCAAGATCAGCTGGGCCCATTAGGAGATTGGAGATTAGCGATTAGCATCTGCGTCAACCTCCCTGTGGGGGTTGGGCAGAGGCACTGATGGGGGACAGACATGCAGAGGGGTGCCGGTCAGGTGAGGCAGCAGCCTAGCAGGTGCCTTGGGAACTGAATACGCAGCACCCTTCCATTATTCATTCCCAAGCCCAGGATCCACTAGCCAGGAGCTCAGCTGAGGAAGGGATTCCCAAGCAGGCCACCTGGCTGCCCAGGTAATGCCCTCTGTGCTGAACCAGGGACTGAACGGGACTTTGGCTAAGGTGAGATGGCTAGAGTCAGCTTTGGGCCTTCTCTGGAGACAGGGAGAGAGTGAGGGAAAAAAAGCACCCTTCCTCCAAAAAACCAGGATCCAGCTGCCCTCTGACAAGGGATTGTGTGAGGTGGGGTGAGGGGACCAGCTGAGGCCCTTGAGGTGGATGGGAGGTGCCACAGTGAGACCTGGGTCTGACACCACCAACTTGCCTCAGTTTACCCATCTGGAACCAAGGGGGAACAGATGATGTGCCCATAATGTGCTTGCTCAAAGTCTGTGGCTGGATGTGAGCACCATGGGCAGGCCAGAGGGCATTTATCTCAGGCCAAGACACTTTTTGCAGCAGATCACTCAAAGTCCTGCCGCCCTGTGCCTCCATTCCCCCATCTGTTCCAGCTGTCGAAAACAGCATGGCATGAGGGTAAAGGAGTGGAGTCCAGCAGACTGGATTCTCACAGCTAATGTACATGGTGGCTCAGATAGGTCCATTTCCTGTTCCCTGCCTCAGTTTCCTCACCTATGGGCATGGGACCCTGATCTCAGTGATCTTTACACCCATGCAGTCTTACTGTCCTGCAGGTGTATGGTTTCTGCAGGGCTAGAGCCAGGCCTGGCGATCTGCCTGCTTGGGCAGGCCCCCCTCCCCCACTGCCCCTTCCACGGAGGATCCCAGAATAGGTTTCTATTTGGGCTGCAGCTCCAGCTGGCTGGTGGCGGGCTAGGCGGCAGGGGCGGGGCAGGCCCGCTGCCCTTGCCTTTGCCCTCAGACCAGCTGCAAAGACTCAGACACTGTCAGCCAGAGGCAGCAGCCCCTGCCACTGCCCCACCATTACCCCCCATAGAGTCCCCACCAGCACCATGCCAGGGGTACCAGGGCCTGGGCCTGAGCTGGCTGCAGCCCTGGAGCAGCAGTTGGGCCGGGCATTGGAGGAGCTGCGGGCGGTGGCTGAGGCAGGCCGGGCAGCAGTGACCCAGGCAGCCGAGGTAGCTGTGGCCACGGTGGAGCCGCTGGCCCGGGCAGCTGAAGAGCTGCGGGCAGAGAGAGCAGCACTGAGCCGGCGGCTGGATGCACTGAGCAGGCAGGTGGAGGTGCTGAGCCTACGACTGGGAGTCCCACTTGTGTCTGGCCTTGAGCCTGAGCTGGAGCCCAGCGAGCTGCTTTTGGCTGCCGCCGACCCCGAGGCCCTCTTCCAGGCGGCTGAGGATGCTGGGACCCCTGTGGCCCACCCACCTGCCTTTAGCACCCGCCGCCGCTCCTCCACCAGCACTGCCCGCAGCACTAGTCTCGTAAGTCCCTCTGGGTTGGTGGGAGGGGGTGGTTTTGAGTCAGGCTCTGCCTCCGCTGTGACTTTAGGTATGTCATCACCTTCTTTGAGCCTCAGTTTACCTATGAAGACTGGGGACTGGGGCACTAGTGCTCCAAGACTGGGGCAAGAGGGTGTCAGGCTCCAGCCCTGAGGCATGCATGGCAGCTGCCCTGGCAGCCCCTGGCATGGCCCAGGCCCCAGCCCCCGCCTCCACCACCCTGCACCCTGGCCAGACCAAGCTTCCCTGAAACAGCTGCCACCTCGGCTCTCCTTACCCTTATAACAGACAGAGAGGCCCTGCCAGGAGAGGAAGGGCCATAATAGTTGGCCTGAGGCCTTGTCTTCAAGGGGCTGGGAGGGCTTCAGGGCTGGAGACTCCTTAGAGGATGGTTTCCAACAGGGCGAGGAAGGCGGAGGTGGTACAGAGGAGAGTTTCAGAGAGGTCTTGGCTCAGGACAGCCCCGGTCAAACACCTGGTCAGGAGCTTACGGGCCCTGGGCCAGCCCCCTTGGCAAGGTGGCAGGGGGATGGGGGGGCAACATGTGCTGCCTGGGCACTGGCCCAGGAGGACCCAGGCCTCAGGAACTGGCAGCACAGAGCAGAGCCTGCCTGAGAGGGGGCTGGGAACAAAGCAGCAAAAAGAACTGCGGTTCAGGAGCTAGACTACCTTCAGCTCAGGTCCCAGGCCGCTTTGCACTTAGAGACTGCGGGCAAGTCAGTCAGCTGCCCTGAGCTCAGTTTCCCTTCTGTTTTTTTTTTTTGGGGGGGGTCTTGTTTTGTTTTGTTTTGTTTTGTTTTAAACAGGGTCTTACTCCATTGCCCAGGCTGGAGTGTAGCTGCTGATCATAGCTCTCTGCAGCCTCTAACTCCTGGGCTCAAGTCCCATCCTCCTACCTCAGCCTTCTGAGTAGCTGGGATTGCAGGTGCACACCACCATGCGCAGCTAATTTTTTTTTTTTTTTTTTTGGAGACAGAATTTCAGTCTTGTTACCCAGGCTGGAGCACAATGGCGCGATCTTGGATCACCGCAACCTCCGCCTCCTGGGTTCAGGCAATTCTCCTGCCTCAGCCTCCCAAGTAGCTGGGACCACAGGCATGCGCCACCATGCCCAGCTAATTTTTGTATTTTTAGTAGAGACGGAGTTTCACCATGTTGACCAGGATGGTCTCAATCTCTTGACCTCTTGATCCACCCACCTCGGCCTCCCAAAGTGCTGGGATTACAAGTGTGAGCCGCTGCGCCCGGCCACATAGCTAATTTTTTATTTTTGTGTTTGTAAAGATGGGGTGTTACCCAGGTTGGTCTCAAACTGCTGGCAACAAGTGATCCTCCCACCTCGGCCTCCCAAAGTGTTGAGATTACAGGCATGAGCCACTGCGCCCGGCCTTTGCTTCTGTTAAATAGGGACAGTAAAATCCCTAGTGCTTATACAAAACTTACTATGGACTGGAAATCATCATTATTATTACCATCAATTGTAAAATACAATGCTCGGTACATGGAGCCCTACAACAAGGCTGTCCATGCCTCTTTCCTGACACTAACATGGCTATCTTTGGGCAGGTAGGCTGCCAGGCTAGTGGTTATTTCCAAGGCTGTGCCAGCATGATGGGTTTCACCCATGCCCCTCTTAAAATCCATGCCCTCTCCCCACCCTACAGATGGAACCAGAGCCAGCAGAGCTTCCCTCTGGAGTGGTGGAAGCGGCCAATGGGGCCGAGCAGACCCAAGTGGACAAAGCACCAGAAGGGCGGAGCCCCCTGAGCGCTGAGGAGCTGATGACTATTGAGGATGAAGGAGTCTTGGACAAGATGGTATGGCCAGATCTGGTGGGCTGGGGGTTGGCAGAAGCCAGGGACCAGCAGGCATCAGGTAGGCAATGACGGGCTCTCTATGCAGCTGGATCAGAGCACAGACTTTGAAGAGCGGAAGCTCATCCGGGCCGCACTTCGTGAGCTCCGACAAAGGAAGAGAGGTAGAGAGCCAGTTGCCCTACCCTAGATCCAGCTGCCCCACTCCCCAGCTGCTCCCCTCATACTCTGGGGTCCATTCGTGGACACTCCAGCTCAATGGCTGCCCTACCCAGCTTCTCCTTCTCTAGACCCAGCAGTTCCCTTGCCTACTCCCTGTTGGATCCAGCTGCTCCCTTCCCTAGCTGCTTCTCTCCTGCTGGCAACCCCAGTTATTCTCCCCAACCAGCTTCTCTTCTCCTTCCTAGACCCAGTTACTCCCTCCCTCAGCTACTCTCTCCTTGGATCCAGTTGCTTCTCCAAGTACTGTCAACGACTCCTTCCTTGAATCCAGATACTCCTTCTCCCAGCTGCTCCTCTCCCTGAAGTCCACTGATGGCCATCTTAGCCTCTGCCCCATCCAGCTTCCCCTTTCCTGGACACAGCAACTTCCTCCCTCATATAGTTCTTCCCTGGACACATCTATTTATTCCCTTAGATTCTGGGTTCAATTGCTTCCCTCTCAAGTACTCTCAATTAGCTGCTTCTGCCGGGGCCCACTGATGGCCACCCCAGCCTCTATCTCTACCCACCTAATTCTATTTTAAGCCCAGTTAACCCCCTTCATCAGCTTCTCTCCCAACTACTCTTCCCCTGGATCAAATTGCTTCTCAGATCCCATCAGTTGCTCCCTTCCTGGATCTAGATATTTCTGTGTCCAGCTGCTCTTCTCCTGCAACCAAAGACCCACTGATGGCCCACTCAGCTACTTCCTCACCCAGCTTCTCCTTCCTTGGACTCAGCTGCTGCCTCACTAGATCTAGATAACCCCTCCTGACTCAGCTACTCATGCCCATAGAAACTCCCTTCTTAGATCTTTACCTCTTTGAGTTTAGCTATTCCCTATTCTCTAGTTTCTACCTAAGTCCATCAGCCCCTTCCCACACTCCATTCCCTGGCCCCTCACCCCAGCTGCTCCTAGAGAGGCCCTTGTTACCTGTGTCATTAATGTTTCTAACAAGCCACCCTCCACCCCATCTTGTGTGCCCCAATGCACCTGTGCATCTGTGCTGTGTGGGCATTGGTGGCCCTTTGCGCATGTGTGGGGCATCCCCTGCCCAGACCAGCGGGACAAGGAGCGGGAACGGCGGCTGCAGGAGGCACGGGCCCGGCCAGGGGAGGGCCGCGGCAACACAGCCACTGAGACTACCACGAGGCACAGCCAACGGGCAGCTGACGGCTCTGCTGTTAGCACTGTTACCAAGACTGAGCGGCTCGTCCACTCCAGTAAGGGGCCAAGTGGGGCCCAGGGCTCAGGGTGGGAACACATCCTCCCTCAGCCCCCTGTGCCTTTCACATCCTTCTCATCCCCTGCCCCTGCAGATGATGGCACACGGACGGCCCGCACCACCACAGTGGAGTCGAGTTTCATGAGGCACTCGGAGAGTAAGGCCACCTGGCATCGTGCTGTGCCTGCCTGCCTGCCTGCCCGCCCACCTCCTCCAGCTCTTCCTTGAGCTCTCTCTTCGTGTCTTCAACTGTGCCGTCATTTTCTCTTCTCTGCCTGCAGCTATCACTGTCCCTCCACACAGCCTCCCATCCCATCTCCTGATGTGCAGCCCAGGCCCTCACCTGGTGCCCCTTCCCCTTTTTTACAGATGGCAGTGGCAGCACCATGGTGCAAACCAAGACCTTCTCCTCTTCCTCCTCATCCAAGAAGATGGGCAGGTGAGCACCAGCACCCATTACCCAACCACAGAGGAGTCATTGCCACAGGGGACATAACTGCAAAACCCATTTTACAGAGGGGTAGGCTGGGTGCAGTGGCTCTCACCTGTAATCCCACCACTTTGGGAGGCCAAGGCTTGAACCTGGGAGGCAGAGGTTTCGGTGAGCTGAGATCGCTCCACTGTATCCAGCCTGGGCAACAGCACAAGACTTAGTCTCAAAAATAAATAAATAAATAAAACAGAGGGGTAGCCTGGGATGCTGGGAGGTAATAGGTCTACAGCCAGGGAGGGGCCAAGTGAGAGTTAAGGATCCTGCTCACTTTGGGATCTCACTTAATTCTCAACCACACCATAGGAGAGGTGGATGCTCAGGGAGGCCAGTGAGTTGCTTAGGGCTCATATCTGAGTGGTCGCAATAGCACTGAACCCTTAGAGAGGGCTACTTACCACACTGAGCTGCCTGGTGGCACTGCCACTTCCCAGTGTCTGCAAACCATGTCCCAAGTCACAGAGCACCTTTATACCTTAGCTCCATGAGGCAGGAGGGCACCCCCCATGTAACAGAGGCTATTGGGGCTGGCAGAAAGCAGGAACAGGATCAGAATCCAGGATGAGAACCCAGGGGATCCAGGCACTCTGAGTCAGAGAGACTGTTCAAGTTCTAGCCCCGCCCATCACGTCCTCAAACTTAGGCAAGTTACTGCCAGGGGCCTCAGTTTCCTCACCTTTAGTGGAATTGGCCAGGCCCCTCCCTCCTTGTGAAGTTTAAAATGGAATACAGGAAAGGATCAACAGAGATGAATTACTATTATTATGTTAGTCATTTTTATTAGCGGATAGTGCTCAGAAGCTAAACTTGCCTGTAACTTGAGGGTACAATGAACCTTCTCAGAGAACTCCTCATGTGGGAGGAAGGCCGGGGCGGAAACCTGTTGAAAATCTTGCTGTCATTTGAGCCTCTGTACTTCTCTGTAAAATGGGTGAGATAAGGACGCCTCCCTCCCTGGCCGGCGCTTGTGGCAGTGGAGATACTAGTGTGCTACAAGAGCCCCCTCCTGAGTGGTGGCCCAGGCTGGGGAGCAGCCCTCCTCTCCCTGCTAACATGTGCCTCTCCAACCCCTAGCATCTTCGACCGCGAGGACCAGGCCAGCCCGCGGGCCGGCAGCCTGGCAGCCCTCGAGAAACGCCAGGCCGAGAAGAAGAAAGAGCTGATGAAGGCGCAGAGTCTGCCCAAGACCTCAGCCTCCCAGGCGCGCAAGGCCATGATTGAGAAGCTGGAGAAGGAGGGCGCGGCCTGGTGAGCTACAGAAAGGGGCCGGCAGTGGGGGGCGGGGCTTGATAGTTGGCGGGGCAGAGACGGGAAGAATGTGCCGCTAGATCTGTGGTGCAAAGGCCGGAAGGTCATGGAAGGTGGGGCCTGGGATCTGCTCGGTGGGTCCACCGAGGCAGCACCTCTTATAGTCGTGTGACCTGGTCCTGACACCGTCCCTGCAGCAGCCCTGGCGGACCCCGCGCAGCCGTGCAGCGATCCACCAGCTTCGGGGTCCCCAACGCCAGCAGCATCAAGCAGATGCTGCTGGACTGGTGCCGAGCCAAGACGCGTGGCTATGAGGTGAGCCCCGGGAAGCCAGGGGGCCTGGAGGCCTCCTCAGATCCAGCTCAGCACCTCCCTCTTAGCAGAGCTCCTTTCATTCCCCAGTAACTTTCTGCCACTGTGTGGCCTCACAGGGAACATAGAAAGCCTCTTAAGGTGAGGAAGTTGAGGCTCAAAGAGGACACAAGACAAGCCCTAAATTCCAGAATCAGTGATGAAGTGACAGGGCCTGTTGGGTGGTTAGCAGGGTTCAAGGCCAGATCCCACTCTTTGGAGTCCCCTCTTTGTTGCTGTGCAGGAAGCCCTGAGTCAATTTCTCTAACTGAGGGAAGGATTGATGAGGCATGACCATGACCTTAGCTGGGTGGCGCTGGGCCCCTCGGTACCTCTGTGCCCAAAATCGCAAACATGGGAGCTGACAGACTGACGGAGGAGGCGTGTGCTCTAACTATTCACTCATTGTGCAGCCTTGGGCAAGTGACAGGGCCTCTCTGTGCCCAGTGCCCTAGGTCTGGAATACCAGAATGCCGAAGGGTAGGCAGCAGGGGGAGTTGCCCGCAGGGTCCTGACCAGTCCTCCTATGGCTTATAGCACGTGGACATCCAGAACTTCTCCTCCAGCTGGAGTGACGGGATGGCCTTCTGTGCCCTGGTGCACAACTTCTTCCCTGAGGCCTTCGACTATGGGCAGCTTAGCCCTCAGAACCGACGCCAGAACTTCGAGGTGGCCTTCTCATCTGCGGAGTAAGTGTGGGCCCTGGCCCTGCTCATGTTGCTGTGCATCTGGGGCTGGACATCAGGGCCAGGCCCAGTTGCCCTGAGAACCCCTGGAGCGGGCCGGCCACATTGTCAGTCAGCAGCTGAGACCCCCTTGCCCAGAGAGTCCCCGTCCTTCTCCATCCCCACCCACCTGCTGCTGAGCGTGCCAGGTGCCCACCGGAACGAAGGAGCCACAGGCCGGCCTACCAGCCCGGGCCGAGGCCCGCCAGGTGGCCCTGTCCATATCCCCTCCATCCTCCCTCTGCCCCCTTCTCCCTCTCTCCCTTTCTCTGTCCTGCTCTCCTCCCACTATCACCAGAGCTTCCTGCTCCCACGGGATCCCGGCTGGAGATTCCAAAAGGAGGCTCCTGGCCCGGGCACCGTGCCCGCCCAGCCTATATAGTCCTGCCAGAGGCTTATATAGGACCTCAGCAAGCCCTCCACTTTGGAATCGTTGCCCCGTCTGCTCACCTCACCCTCAGCACCCTTCTCCATCTGTCTCCCCTTCTCTCCCCTTCTCTTTCTGGTTTCCCTCAAATTTCTTCCTTCTCCTCCTCCTCCCCCTCCTTCCCCCACCTCCTCTCACGCCTCCCTCACCCCCCCTCCTCGGGGCACAGCCCTCCTCTCAAACCTTGGTGCCAACACCATCGCCCCCACCCTGCGTTCCCGCTTGTCCCTAGAGTTCTCTGCACCTGTGACTGGTTTGGCCCCCACCCCTGTCTGCATTGCACACCATTAGTGACGGGTAGTGAGCAGCACATCCACAGTGGGGAGGCGGCATGCGGGGGGCTGGCAGACTGCAGCACTGGAGACGTAACTGAACTCATGTCTCTGTGTGTGTGTGTGTGTATGTGTGTGTCTCTCTGTTTCCTCCCCTCTCTCTTCTCTGCCTCTTCCCTCTGTTCCCCACCCGGGGCCCTGGCCTCCTGCCCCCATCCCCCACCCCTTCCCGGCCCCCTACCCTCCCCAGGACCCATGCGGACTGCCCGCAGCTCCTGGATACAGAGGACATGGTGCGGCTTCGAGAGCCTGACTGGAAGTGCGTGTACACGTACATCCAGGAGTTCTACCGCTGTCTGGTCCAGAAGGGGCTGGTAAAAACCAAAAAGTCCTAACCCCTGTTCGGGGCCCCACGGTGAGAAATGCCACCTCTCCCACTTGCCCCGTTTCACCAGAATCTGCTCAGCAAGGCACAGAGAGGGTCCAAGGAGGCGGGTGGGGGAAGTAAAGGGGGCATTTAGTCAAACCAGAGGAGCCAGACATGGCCCTGTCTTCTGGTAGTTCAGGGCCCAGCAGGCAAAAACATTCAAAATGGGCAGTGATTACACAGGAGAGCAGCACTGTGATGGGGAAGCCCGGGGGAGATGCCTGACCCAGGTTGCAGGTCTGGGACCCGCATCTGAAAAAAGTGCAAACTAAGCTGGGATATGAACAAGTTCAGGCTAAAGGAGGGAGAGGGAGTTCTGGGGAGAGGGATCAGCCTAGGCTTAGCAGGGCAAGAGAGCTGGAAAGCGCAGCACACAAGGAAGGGCAGAAACTTGAGTCTGGATGTGAGGGAGGAGGAGGGATCCACAGTAAGAAGTTTGACCTTCAGGCCAGGCACCTCGGCTCACGTCTGTAATCCCAGCCCTTTGGGAGGCCGAGGTGGGTGCATCACAAGGTCAGGAGTTTGAGACCAGCCTGACCAACATGGTGAAACCCCACTTCTACTAAAAATACAAAAATTAGCTGGGTGTGGTGGTACATGCCTGTAATCCCAGTTGCTCAGAAGGCTGAGGCAGAAGAATCACTTGAACCTGGGAGGCAGAGGCTGCAGGGAGCCAAGATCATGCCACTGCACTCCAGCCCGGGCAACAGAGCGAGACTCCGTCTCAATTTAAAAAAAAAAAAAAAGTTTGACCTTCCTCCAGAGGACAATAGGAGTTATAAAGGGTTTCCAAACAGTGGATGGATGTGGTCAGAACAGCATTCTAGGACAGTCCTTGGATGAGGCTTGTACAAGAGATGGGATGGACTAGATGGCTGGAATAGCTTAAGAGCTAGAAGGACAGGCTTCCCAATAGATCTGGTTTGTAGAGAGAGAGGGAAAGTCAAGAAGTCGGCCAGGCTCCTGTGTGGGCACTGGGGAGTTGGTGCTGTACTCCAAAGTGGGAACTCAGGAGCATGTCCAGTTCAACAGGAAGATGTTTCTGGCTGGGGATTCTGGATCCTAAGCCAGCTGTGGTCACCTTACCTCAGTATCAAACTGGAGAATTCAGATCCTGAACTAACTGCCCATTACAGACAAGGAGCTCAGAGAGAGAGAGGTGGGCTAAGACTGTCCTGGGAATAGGAGGGAGAGGGAGGATGTTTAGGTCAGAGCTGGGGCCAGAAACTGGGACTCCAGTCTCCTCACTTAGTGACTGTTTTCCTTGCCCCATCACTGCATTCCTGCCCATTTTGTAGAGAGGATTAAACATAGAGGCCAGAAGGAGCAAGGGGATTGCCTGAAGGAATGTAAGTCAGTGACAGGTAGGGGCACACTTAGATGCCCCTTGGGGCCGGGAGCCATTGTGGGGGGCAGTCCACATGTGCACACACACACTCAGAGGAGGAGTGCAGGTGAGGGGAGGATGGGCTTGGTACTATCTCCAGGTCATATATGGACTTAGGAGCTGCTGCCCAGCAAGCCAGCTTGGAGGGAGAGGGGCCCAGCCCAGCCCTGATCCAGTTGGAAATTGTGACTCAGCCGTGCTGTTGCTCAAGTTGCCTGGTGTTTGGCTTGTCACTGGGGCAGCCCGAGCCCTGAGCCCTGAGCCCTGCGTGAGCCCCAGTGTAAACAATGGCTTTATAAGGTCTCCAGGGAAGGGAGTGGGGGCGGGAGGGAGCACCAGGTTGGAGAGGGAGGTCGGGATCTCCGGGACGATAGTCACAGCTGGAAGAAGCCTCTGCCTCCTGGTCCAGCTCAGGAAACAAGTCCGGTCTGGGGTAGGGATGACCCCAGGGGCACGTAGCACATCAGCAGCAGACCCAGAACCCTCTCATTCATCCTAAGTTCTTCTAAGGTCTCAAATGAGGTAGGAAATGACTGTCCTGTTCTAGAAAGGGGGAAACTGAGTCATAGAACAGGGCCTTATCTAGCACCCACAACTGGTTAGGGATAGAATCTGGACTAAAACAGAGGTGTTCTGCCTCCCAGGTTTCTTCCTTGAAGGAGTCCAGATGAGCTGGGAGTAGGCCCAGCCCTACCACAGTTCTGAGTTTGTCCGTAAGGGCACAAAATGGGAGGTGGTCGTGGGTTCTCGGGTGTCTTGAGAATAAGGAGCAATTCTTGCTATTATGCCTTCTCCACTATAGGAAACTCATTCAGCAACACTGTCTGAATGCTTGCTATGTGCTAGGCATGGCAGATAGGAGAGAGCAAACAGGGATCAAGGCAGAAAAGGTCTTGCTCTGGGGGTTGAGGGACAGGGGAAAGGAGCCAGAGAACAGACTCCAGCTTCAGAGCCCTGGGGCTGTCAGTTGCTTTATAGGCACAACCCACTCACCCTAGAGTGGGGAAGAGGCTTTGCCAACATCCAGAGCTGGAGACCTGGGTCCCATGGGGCCCAGCCTGCACTTACTAAGCTGTGAGGCTTGAAACAAATGGGTCTTCTGCCCTGTGACTCAGTTTCCTTATCTGTGAAGGGCAGCTAGCATTCTGAAGGATGGCCAGAAGGGTAATCCCACCCCTGAGCATGGGGTAGATGGTCCATTGGTATTGGTTGGAATCCTCATCTGCCTCCCCTGCTCTACCCAAGGCAGGTGATAAGGGTTAGAGAACCCCTCTGCCACCCACACACTCCCTGGCCTCCATCTCTAGCAGCAGGGTTATCCCCACCCCCCTTCAAAGAACAGGGGTCCCTGGGCCACTCAGCAGGAAGTACCATGTCAAGCAGCTAGCAAACAATAATCAGGGGACCATAGGATAGCTAGAGTGAGACCTGTCCATAGAGAAAGATTGTCCAGTGATGAAGCCCATCTGGGTGCAAAGGCCCAGCGGAGAGGCTTCTACCAACTGGAGTGTGCCAGTGAGTGTGAGCAGAAGCAGGGCTCCAGGGAGAACGTGGGCAGGGTTTGGATCCAGCCCCTCCCCAGAGTTGGAGGAAACACCCAGGACCTGCCTGGGTCTGATATGGGGCTCTCTTATGCCATCTCCGCCTCCACCTGCCTAGCTCTGCTCCCCTGCCCCGAGGGATGCCTCCAGGCTTGGGTGGATGAAGCCAGGGGATTCCTGCCTTCCTAGAAGGGTTTTCCCTGTCTGGACTTTATGAAAGACTAGCAGGCAAGGCAGCAATAAAAAAGACCTTGGGGTAGGATGGTGCCACGAGAGGCGGGGCCGGCGCTGACATCCATCCCCGTGCCCCCTCCCTGCAGGATGCTGGTGGACTGCGTGCCCCTCGTGGAGGTAGAGGACATGATGATCATGGGCAAGAAGCCCGACCCCAAGTGTGTCTTCACCTATGTGCAGTCGCTCTACAACCACCTGCGGCGCCACGAACTGCGCCTGCGCGGCAAGAATGTCTAGCCTCCCCGCCCGCACGGCCCGCCAGTGGCAAGCTGCTGCCCCCACCCTCCGGGCACCGTTCCCTCCCTGTGCGCCCGCCCACCGCTGCCCTGTCTGTCGCGACACCCTCCCCCCACATACACACGCAGCGTTTTGATAAATTATTGGTTTTCAACGATCCTGACCTCCCCGCGTCTCTTCGGGGTGGAAGGGGGTTTGAACCGAAGGCAGTTTGGCAAGGTCTCCGACTGCAGCAGCCAGACACTTGGGGATGCAGGGGTCCTCAGCGGTTCCTCTTCCGACCTCCTACCCGACCCGCCCGCGGCAACAAAGAGTCGAGCCTCAGTTAAGGCAGGAGGGAATTTAGTGGAGCTGGGGAGGGAAGAAAGCAAGGTTTGGAGAACCTCCCCAAC
This sequence comes from Aotus nancymaae, assembly GCF_030222135.1. NCBI lineage: Eukaryota > Metazoa > Chordata > Mammalia > Primates > Aotidae > Aotus > Aotus nancymaae. The sequence goes on from NW_026988491.1 coordinate 5,928,970, forward strand.
CCCATCCCTGCTGGCCCGGGGACGGGGCATCCGCCCTCAGCAAGGGAGGTACTCCCGGGATGGTGAGTGCTTCATCTGTCTCCAGGACTCAGGCAGGGTGGTCCCAGCTCCGCCGCGCCCCCGGACCTACAGGTCAGCGTGGTCCGAAGTTTCCTCCGGGGGCCTAGCGGGTGCCCACACGTACTCGGGGGGCACCTGCGCGTCGGGCGCCGCCTTGCGGTAGAAGCCGAGCTCCTGCACCAGCGCGTTGATCTCTTCGCGGGTCATTTCGCTGAGCGGAATGCGCTGAGGCGGAGGAGGGGCGGGGTGAGCAGGCCGGGCTCGGCCTCGGGCCCCGCCCCCAGCCCGCCTCCCACGGCCTCACCTCCAGTTCCTCGTAGCGGAGGCCCAGCAGCACGAGCTCGGGGTCGGCCCCAGGGAGGTGTTTCATCACCAGGTTGTGACTGGAGGTGGTGTTAAGGTGGGTGGTGGTGGTCAGAGGGAGGTGGGGGTTCCCGCAGCCTTACTTATGGGAACAGCATTTCCTCCTTTGCTGAGGACTTACTCTGTGCCAAGTGGGACCGGGTTCTCCGCTTGTACATGAGAAAATTAGGGTTCAAAGAAATAAAGGGCCCTCTGGCAGTCATCACTAGTCAGTCTCTTGTCCACCCAATATGGAGATCACCACCTCAGAATCCTCCAGGCGGCCACTACCAATCAATTCCACTTGTCAGTTGAAAACTATCTGCCACCTCTGTCTGAAGTTAAGTGGAGATTCTCCCAGGTGCCCACCCCATTCCCCCTCCCCCAGAACAGAAGGATACTAGAATGGAATGTCCTGAGTGACGAAAGCCTTCACCTGGGGAGGAACCAGAGCATCAGAGAACATGGTCCCAGTTCCCTCCAGGTACAGTCAGGACACTGAAGCCCAATAGGGTCATAAAGCAAGTCAAGTGCAGGCTCCTGACTCTCAGCCTAAGGGTCCTCCCCCCACCCCTCGTCATTGGGACCATGTTGCCCACTCCCCAAGAGGCTCAGGGGGAACAGAGATAGGGACCCCTTCCTTCAAACTCACCTCCTTTAGGCGGTTCAGCTGTCATCCCCCACAGGTCTAGAGAGGTATAAAATGGGATAGGTCAGGAGTCCTTCACATTTATCCCAGCCACACCGCCAAAGCCAAACATCCTTATCCCTGAGTTGGGTCGGGCTGTGAGTTATCCCTGGATCAGCAGTTCCCAAGGTATGAAGGAGATGCTAGTCTCTTGTGGGCAGAAGGGGGAACTGTGTATACAGGTTGGGAGACTCGGGCCTAGAAACACCAGGGGAAAAGAGCAAGGCCAGAGACCCACAGGGTGCCAGCCAGCCTTGGAGCCTGTATATCCTATTGGCTGTTGACTGACTCCTAATGCCCAGGGGAAATGATCACCTTGCTCCTCTTAAGCAGTAGAGACCTGGGTTTGGCCTTTGAACCCTGAAATCTCACAATGGAGGCAGACCAGAAGGAACCACCTCAGAATGGTCCTAGGGGCCCCCATTACAGACACCTACCATCTGGTCCTACCCTACACAGGCAGACCTTGCCCTGCCTGCCACCTGTGGCTCAGCCCCACAGACCATCTGGTTGCTTCCCTGACGTGGGAGGATGGGAGGGATCCTCCTGCCCTCCCTGAGGAGACACCACCATCCAACAGGAGTCCAGACCCCAGGACTACCCACTCTAGCCTTCCTCCATCCTACTCTCACCCCTTTTCTTAGAGACAGGGTCTCACTATGTCCCCCCAAGATGGTCTTGAACTCCTGGGCTCAAGCGAGCCTCCTGCCTTGGCCTCCCAAAGTGCTGGGATTACCGGCATGCACCACCAGCACCCAGCCATCCTATACCTTTTTGTCAGACAGCGCTCACAAAAAGCACAGAGAGGGGCTGTGATGGTCAAAGTCACATAGCAAGACAGGGACTCCAAAGGGGAATTTCCTGTCAGGAGGAGGATGGGAGGCTGCAGCAGAGTGTTAGCAACCAAGTTCCCAACTCGGTTCCCCGTCGAGCTGGCCCCCTTCCCTGGCTCCTGTATGAGGGAAGGAGGCACCCAGAAAGTCTTCTCTCCCCCCAGGAGTAGGAAAAGAGACTTTCTGGAGACTCAAGCCCTGGAACTGAGTGGGGGAGGAATTCCAGGAAAACATGAAGTGATGGGGGATGGGAAGTTGGGACAGGCTTGAGAGTCACAGGCAACGAGGAGAGTTAGGAGACTGTCAGTGTGTCTGGGGGTCCGCTGTCGGGCCGGGTAGGGGGAGCTGGGGAAGGGCTCGGAGTTTCAGGCCGCAAAGTCAGTGTCTCAGGCTTCCATGGTGGATGCGGGGGCCATCCTGGGGCTAGGGAACAGGAGGGACGGCCCAGGCGCCAGGGGAAAGCAGTGAGAATCGAGGTTCGAGGTGGTCCTGGGGCTGGGGCGGGCGGTGCTCCCTTGGGGCCGCAGGATTGGGAGACGGTGGTGCCAGGGCTGGAGACCGACGTACTCACCTCTACCCGGGCGCGGGTCAGGCCTTTCAGACGGTTCCAGTCCGGCCGATAGGTAGTGGCGGCTGTGGCTGGAGCCGCAAGCGCTGCGAGAAGCAGCAGCAGCGGCAGCGGAGGCAACAGGAGGCTCATCGGGACCCCGGCCGCAAATGATGCGCAAGCTGGAGGCGAACCTCCGAGTCGCTGCGCCACGTCTGGGCCTGCAGGCTGGCCCCGCCCCGCCCCTCCCGCCAGAGGCCCCGCCCCGCCCCTCCCGCCAGAGGCCCCGCCCCGCTGGAGACCACGCCCCCAGCGCTTGGTTTCCGCCCCAGAGCTCCCCACCGTAGCCTCCCACTAGCTCCGGGCGAGACGGCTTTTCCCTGGGGCTTGTACTTTTCCAGGTCTGAGAGTGTTTACGCTCCTTTTGCCGACAGAGAGTAGACGCTCCAACGGGATGCAGTCAGGCAGTGCCACCTCACGCCTGCAGAGGGCGCAGGCGAGACGCTGAGGGACACCGGAGTTTTTGATCTAAACCTGGAGAGAGAGAGAGAGAGAAAAGTAAGATAGAAACTGGCTTTCTGAGGAGTCCTCGCTTTAGAGCTTAGGAGGTGGGGAGTGAGGTTCGGTGGAGGGGTGCGGGTTCTGGAAGCTACTGAGACCGGCCAGGGTGTTTTCTACCATTCACAGCTGCTGCTGAGCAGACGCTCTGTCCTGGGGTAGGGAAAGAAATTTGTTACTCAAAGGTGGGAAAATGCAAGGAGGGTCACAGCTGATAAGCCACGATGGGATCTTAAATCAGCTGGGTTATATTTACGAAATCAGGATTTACTTTTTTTCCATGTGGCTATCCAATTGAACTAAAAAGGCCAGGTGTCGTTTTCAGGGCTACTCTGCAGCGTTACCTCTGTTATATATAAATAGGCAACTATGGCCGGGCGCGGTGGTTCATGCCTATAATCCCAGCACTTTGTGGGGCCTAGGCGGGTAGATCACTTGAGGTCAGGAGTTTGAGGTCAGCCTGGCCAACATGGTGAAACCCCATCTCTACTAAAAATACAAAAATTAGCCGGGCATAGTGTGGGCACCTGTAATCCCAGCTACTCGGGAGGCTGAGGCAGGAGGATCACTTGAACCCGGAAGGTGGAGGTTGCAGTGAGCTGAGATTGCGCCGTTGCACTCTAGCCTGGGCGGCAGAACAAAACTCTGTCTCAAAAAACAATAAAAAATATAAATAAATAAATAAATATATGTGAGTCTACTTCTGAATATAGTACCCTGTTCTAGTCCTCCAGTCCATTTGTCTAACTACACCGTCTTAACTATAGCTTTATAGTCAGACTTGACATCTGATTGTGGTTTTTTTTTGTTGTTGTTGTTTTTGTTTTTGTTTTTGTTTTTTTTTTTGAGACGGAGTTTCACTCTTGTTACCCAGTCTGGGGTGCAATGGCGTGATCTCGGCTCACCGCAACCTCTGTCTCCTGGGTTCAGGCAATTCTCCTGCCTCAGCCTCCCGAGTAGCTGGGATTACAGGCAAGCGCCACCGTGCCCAGCTAATTTTTTGTATTTTTAGTAGAGATGGGGTTTCACCATGTTGACCAGGATGGTCTCGATCTCTTGACCTCGTGATCCACCCGCCTCGGCCTCCCAAAGTGCTGGGATTACAGGCGTGAGCCACCGCGCCTGGCCTGATTGTGTTTTTGTCCTCTAGATTTGTTCTTTTTTTTTTCTTTTTGAGATGGAATCTCACTCTGTCGCTCAGTCTGGAGTCCAGGGGTGCAATCACAGCCCGAACCTCCCAGGCTCAAGCAATCCTCCCACCTCAGCCTCCTGAGTATCCAGGACTACAGGCATGCACCACCATGCCCAGCTGTTTTTTTTTTGTTGTTGTTGTTTGTTTGTTTGTTTTGGTGGTGGTGGTGGTGGTTTTTTGAGATGGAGTTTCGCTCTTGTTGTCCAGGTGAGACAGGGTTTCACCATGTCGGCCAGGCTGGTCGCAAACTTCTGACCTCAGGTGATCCACCTGCGTTGGCCTCCCAAAGTGCTAGGATTACAGGTGTCAGTCACTGAGCCTGGCCCACCCAGCTGATTTATGTTGCCCAGGCTGGTCTTAAACTCCTGGGCTCAAGTGATCCTCCTCCTTTGGCCTCCCAAAGTGCTGGGATTACAGGCATGAGCCACCATGCCTGGCCTGTGGTCTGCATTTTCCTGCGGTGAGGACCATGTGTGAACCGACAGCATCACTGAGCATGCAGCCTAGCTTTGTTCTTCTTGAAGGTTGTCTTCATTATACTTGGCATTTTGCACTTCCAGATACAATTTAGGGCCAGCTTGTCAACCTGCACAGAAAAACCTTCCAAATTTGTATCAGGATTTCAGATTCCCATTGGGGAAATCAATCTGGGGAGACTCTACAGCTTTACATGATTGTGTCTTTTCTACCACCAACATGGTAAGTCTCTCTATTTCTATAGGTCTTCTTTAATTTCCTTCAATAATGTTTTGTGATTTTTAGAATCAATGTTTTGCATATCTTTCATTAGATTTATTACTAAGCATTTAATTTTTTATGGTATTACAAACTCTATTGTCTTTACATATTCATTTTCAAGTTGCTTGGCAGTAGCATATAGGAAGACAATTGATTTTTGCATATTAACCTTGCAGGCAGCGACCTCACTGAATTTGCTTACTCTGATAGTTTAACTGGAGATTTTAAAAAATATTCTACATGTTCATATTATATCATCTGGAAATAAAAGTGGTTTTCTTCCTTTCTGATCCTTATACCTTGGTTTTATTTCATTGCACTATCTTAATTGTACTGTCTGAGACCTCTGGTACAATGTTGACCAGAATTGGTAACTGATAATAGCAGATACTCTCGTCTTTTTCCAGATATCATCTTTAAACTGTCATGTTTCCTGTAAGTTTGTTATTGATGCCTTTTATACGATTAACAAAGTTCTTTTTCATTTCTATTTTTCTTAGAGCTTTTATCATGAACGGATGTTGAAACTTGTCAAATGCTTTTCTGCATCTATTGAGATGATCACGTGGTTTTCTCTTTTATTTTGTTAAATGTGGTGAAATACGTGAACTGATTTCCATATGTCAAACCTTGCATTCTGTAATAAACCAATTTGGTTATAGAAAAAGAGAGAGGGAGACTGAACCCTAGAGAATCCCTGTTTGTGTTGCTTATTTATTTATTTAGTAGATTATGGGGACTTGCTCTTGACCAGGCTGGTCTCGAACTCCTGGCCTCAAGTGATCCTCCTGCCTCAGCCTCCCAAAGTGCTAGATTTACAAGTGTGAGCCACTGCACCTGGCCTTTTTATTTCTTCGTACAAAAATTCCAATCAACGTTTTTATTTCCCAGAGCACACATTGTGGTGATGGAATATTATGTACCTGTGGGGGTTGGCAGGATAAAGGGGTTAATACATATAAAGCTCATTAGAACAGTATCTAGTACAGACTGGGCACAGTGGCTCACGCCTGTAATCCCAGTACTTTGGGAGGCCGAGGTGGGCGGATCATGAGGTCAGTAGTTCGAGACCAGCCTGGCCAACATGGTGAAACCCTGCCTCTACTAAAAGTACAAAAATTAGCCAGGCATAGTAGCTTGGCGGGTGCCTATAGTCCCAGCTACTCTGGAGGCTGAGGCAGGAGAACTGCTTGAACAAGGAGGCGGAGGTAGTGAGCCAAGATCGCACCACTGCACTCCAGACTGGGCGACACAGGGAGACTCCATCTAAAAAAAAAAAAAGAACAGCACCTAGTACAGTGTTAGCTTTCATTTTCAGTTCCTTACCTCATAAAGACCCCATGAGCTACATTTTACAGGTTAGGAAACAGGGTCAGAAAGGTGAAATGAGTGAACTGTGGATTGGGGACTTGAGCCCAACATGTCTAAACACTCATCTCACGACATAACCAGATTGCTCTTTCTGCCATCTTTATGCGCTGCCATAATGATGCGCATCTCAAGAGCGTCAACAATGCCAGAAGAGAGGCAAACACCAGGTTCTTAGAAGGCTGTGCTCCAAAGTCATGGTCTGGTTTCTAACTGCGGTGATGAAGCATGCTTACATTGGCCAAGTTGAAATCACTGATGATCACAGAGCTAGGAAAACTGCTGTGAACCTCACAGGCAGGTTAAATAAGTGTGGAGTGATCAGCCCCAGATTTAATGTGCAACTCCAAGATCTAGAAAAATAGCAGAATAATTTGCTCCCATCCAGCTAATTTGGTTTCATTGTACTGACAACCTTAGCTGGCATCATGGACCACGAAGAAACAAGACGAAAACACACAGGAGGGGAAATCTTGGGATTCTTTTTCTAAAAATGTAAGACACATTTGCAGATAAAATTCCTACAATTAAAAAAAAATATAAAGAACAGATCACCAGATCACCATTTCCCCTCTTCAGGCCTTCTTCAGCAGACACAGCAAATTAATGCTCTCTTTTCACATTGAATCTGGGTACTGCTTCTCAATATTAAGCCAAGGCTGCATTATGACTTTCATGGATCCTAGGGTTTTTGGGTTTTCTTCCTACTTTTATTTTTTTTAATTCTTATTCTTTTTCATTTTCTTTTTTTTTTTTTGAAAATAGTTTCACCATCAACAGAAATATTTTTCATTTTCTTTTGAGACAGCCCCAGGCTGGAGTGCAATGGTGCAATCTCGGCTCACCACAACCTCTGCCTCCCAGGTTCAAGCATTTCTCCTGCCTCAGCCTCCTGAGTAGCTGGGACTACAGGTGTGCGCCACGATGCCCAGCTAATTTTTGTATTTTTAGTAGAGACAAGGTTTCATTTTGATGGCCAGGCTGGTCTCAAACTCCTGACCTTGTGATCTGCCCACCTCGGGCTCCCAAAGTACTGGGATGACAGGCGTGAGCCACCTCGCCAGGCCTTATTTTTATTTTTATTTTGAGGCAGAGTCTTGTTCTATCGCCCAGGCTGGAGTGCAGTGGCACAACCTTGGCTCATTGCAACCTCTGCCTCCTAGGTTCAATCAATTCTAGTGTTTCAGCCTGCCGAGTAGCTGGGATTACAGGAACGTGCCACCATGCCCGGATAATTTTTTTGTATTTTTAGTAGAGACGGGGTTTCACCATGTTGGTCAGGCTGGTCTCAACCTCAAGTGATCCGCCTGCCTCAGCCTCCCAAAGTGCTAGGATTACAGGCATGAGCCACCATGCCCAGCCCCTTTTTTCTTTTTTTTAGAGACAGGTCTTGCTACGTCGCCCAGCTAGTGTTGAATTCTCGGCCTCAAATTATGCTCCTGCCTTAACCTCCTGAGTAGCTGGGATATGGACATATGCCTCTGTTAAATACATGTTTTACATATATACATATATATAAATAGCATATATCTATTTGATTTTACAATTGCTTTAATAAAAAGATAACTATAATCTAGGCTGGATTCATTATTAGTAGTATATGTTTCCCTTTTTTTTTAACCTTAACTTCCCAGTGTTTCCTTCTAATTTTAAAGGATATTAAAAACACTTTCATGGAGACCCTAAAAGTATGGTGGGCCTTAGACACTGAGCCTACTGTGCCTTCTGGAGAAGTCAGGTCTACACTGAGTCCTTTGTTTGCACTCGGCTACTTCCCCTTCACAAACTTGATTGTAAAGATATAAAAATAATAGGCTTGGCCGGGCACGGTGGCTCATACCTATAATCCCAGCACTTTGGGAGTCTAAGGCAGGGAGATCACTTGAGGTCAGAAATTTGAGGCCCGCCTGGCCAACATGGTAAAACCCTGTCTCAACTAAAAATACAAAAATTAGCCAGCCATGGTGGTGGGCACCTGCAATCCCAATTACTCAGGAGGTGGAGGAAGGAGAATTGCTTGAGCCCAGGAGGTAGAGGATTCAGTGAGCCAAGATTGCACAATGTACTCCAGCCTGGGTAACAGAGCAAGATTCATTCTATAAATAAATAAATAAACAAACAAATAAATGGAATCTGTTGGCTCAAATAATTTTGAAGTCCAGGCCAGGTGTGGTGGCTCACGCCTGTAATCCCAGCACTTTGGGAGGCCAAGGCAGGCAGATCACCTAAGGTTAGGAGTTTGAAACCAGTCTGGCCAAAATGGTGAAACCTGTCGCTACTAAAAATACAAAAATTAGCCAGGCAAGTTGGTGGGCACCTGTGATCCCAGCTACTCGGGAGGCTGAGGCAGGAGAATCGCTTGAATCTGGGAGGCAGAGGTTGCAGTGAGCCAAGATCACGTCCTTGCACTCCAGCCTAGGAGACAGAGCAATACTCTGTCTCAAAAAAAAAAAAAAAGTCCACTGGCAGTTAGGGTTTCAGATGAGGTTTGATCCAGTTAATGACGTCACCAAAACTAGGTGTCTCTCCATTCTGCTTTCTGTAATGTCAGTTTATCAGTAGATCAATTTTCTGCATGGTGTCAAGATGGCTGCCAACAGCAACTAGAGCCATTGGCCTCTTCATTTAGATTGAATGGAGGGGAGATCATCTTTTTTGGCAACCTCCTCAGGAGAGAAAATAAGCTTTCTTTCCCAAAAGCCCTGAGCAAAAACTTCCTTATATCTTGCTAGTCCATTCATGATCTAATCATGTGCCTGGGAAAATGGGAATTGCTCACCAGCTTAACCAACTGGAACCCATTCCTGAAGCTGTGTGTGGGGTCCATCATATTCCAGTTCCTGTTAAGACGATGGGCTGCAATCTTTTTTTCTTTTTTTTTTTTGAGACGGAGCCTCACGCTGTTGCCCTGGCTGGAGTGCAATGGTGCCATCTCGGCTCACTGCAACCTCCGCCTCCCAGGTTCATGCAATTCTCCTGCCTCAGTCTCCCAAGTAGCTGGGATTACAGGCGTACACACCACACCTGGCTAATTTTTTGTATTTTTAATAGGTATGAGGTTTTACTATGTTGGCCAGATCAGTCTCAAACTCTTGACCTCATAATCCACCTGCCTCGGCCTCCCAAAGTGCTGGGATTACAGGCGTGAGCCACTGCACCAGCCAGGCTGCAGTTGTAACAGGATCCTAATCTTAACCCTACTGTGTTGCTGGACATTGCAGCAGTAACACAGTAACCAACCAGTTGTATAAAACATGTATAGGCCAGTGGCTCACGCCTGTAATCCCAACACTTGGGAGGCCAAGGTGGCTGGATCACTTGAGGCCAAGAGTTCGAGACCAGCCTGGCCAACATGGCAAAACCCTGTCTCTACTACAAGTACAAAAATTACCTGGGCGTAGTGGTACATTCCTGTAATCCCAGCTACTCAGGAGGCTGAGGCAGGAGAATTGCTTGGACCCAGGAGGTGGAAGTTGCAGTGAGCCAAGATCATGCCACTGTACTCCAGCCTGGGCAATAGAGCGAGACTCTGTCTCAAAAAATAGTAATAAATATATGTATGTAATATATAACATATATATAAATATACATGTATATAAATATATATGCATATTATGTACAACATGTATATATATAAATATATATACTTAGACCCCCCCAACAAAAAAAATATCTATAAGGAAACAATTCAAAAAGTCAGTACGATTATTTCTTGGTGGATGAAATTATAGGTAAATGTTTTCCTTCGGTCTTTTATATAATTAGCATGGATTACCTAAACACAAACAGTAAACTTTGTTTACGAAAATAATGGACATATCCCACTATTTCCCTCTACTCCAACCCTCAGAGTGACTAAAGCCAGAGGCCCCACGGAGTCGTTGTTTTTTCTGCCGACAGAGCCAAACCCCAGTACCCCATGGGCCCTGATTGTTCGCTGGACAGATGCCACCAAACCACTCTCATTGCATTAGCCTGGGTACTGTGGCCCCTACAGGCCGCAGCTTGGCCTGCTGAGGGTTGACCAACCAGCCAGTGGAACCAGTGGTGGAGACTGTGACCTTAATAGCACCAGGAACATGTTGGCATCAGCAGCATGGGAAGCCCAAGATCTCCCAAGACAGATCTCTGCCTGTAATCCATACCTCTTATGTGGCAGCATGTAATTTAGGCCAGCAGTCTTCCTCAGGTGGGGCTGAGGTTGGGGTTTAGTCTGTAATGGGGTCAGGCTCAGACGGGGTCTAAGTCAGCCCTTAGTTGACTAGTCCATAGCCTAGGGCTAGATTCAGGGCTCAGTCAATGATCGGGCTTAGTCTCCAGTGTATGATCAGGATCATGGCTCAGTCTGTGACCAGATTCAGGGCACAGTCTGCTGTTAGGGCTTAGTGTGTGACTAGAATTGCATGATCCAGGGTCAGAATTCAGTCTGTGGTCAGAGTTCAGTCAATGATTAGGCTCAGGACTCAGTCTTTGACCAAGATTAGGGCTCAGTCTTCTGCCAGAGTCAGGGTTCAGTCTAAAACAAGAGTTAGTCTGTACTGGGGGTTGGAATTCAGTCTGTGACTAAGGCTCAGTCTTAGAGTAGGATAAGGGCTTGATCTGGGCCCAGAACCAAGGTCTCAAGTTGGGATCAGCCTAATTCAGGCTTAGATCGTATGTGACTAGAGTCAGGGTTCATTCTAAGGTGATGTCAGAGCTCAGTCAAGAGCTGGAGTAAAGGCTCAGTCTTGGCATACAATTAGGGCTCAGTCAACACCAAGAGTAGGGTTCAAGTTAGAGGATCAGGACCATGACCAGGTCTTAATCTGGTGCCATGCTCTGTTCTGAGCTCCAATAATGAAGTTTCCAGAGGCATGGGAGCCCAGAGCAGGTTAGTCTGCCAGGAACGAGAGCCACCAGGCAAGCTTAGCAGGGTCTGGTGGCTGCAGGAAGTTTCCCCTGGCCTGCTGAGGCCGAGTGTCCTAGAGCCTCTAACCTACATGGCTCTGCTGCTTGAGATCCCCTCGCACCAGAATAAAAATAGCCACTCACTTCAGAGCAGCTGACAGCGGGTGCTGGGCTGCCTGGGAGGAGGGGGAGCTGAAGAGAGGGAGGAAGGATGCCTGAGCTCAGCCCCAGCTGTGTGACCTTGGGAAAGTCACTCCTCCTCCTCCAGCCCATTTCCTGAGTGGTAGAATGGGAGTGACGATGACATCTGCCTCAGGGTGAGAATGAAGTGCTGGGGACATAACATGTGACACTTGTTACCAATAAGAAACCCTGGAGTGAAGCCTCGGCAGAAGAAATGCTCCTTCGTGCCCCGTATACTTCTTCCTCAGGGAAGCCCTCCCTGATAAACCCTCTTTCACCTTCTCACAATATCCTGTATCAGCTTCTACACCTTCCCAGATGGTAACCACAATGACCTCCCTCATGGTTGGCCTGGGTCTGGGTGACCAGGGAGGGAAAGGAAGGAGGACAGAGCCTTCAGAACCATTGTAATCCTCGGGTGCCCCTGGAAGGTGGACCGAGGAAAAGGAGGGAGAAAGAGACAGGAAAAAGACTTCTCTCCCTTCCCTGCTCATGATGTGTTTACTCTGAGCCAAAGGGCCAGAGGGCACATGTTCAGATTTCTCATCCTTTCACAGCCAGAACCTTCCTTCCCCATCCATGCTTTGTACCTGCTGTTCCCTCTGCTTTCCTGCCAGGGCATTTCTCTTCTTCAATTTGGCAAACATGGACTCTCCTTCAAAGAAGGGGTTCAACAGTCAGCTCCTCTGTCGGGGAGGATTATCCACCACCTCTCTAGGAGCTCCAGGCTCTGTCCTCTCTCTACTGGTTGGGTAATCCCTGGGCCTCGGTTTCTTCCTCTGTCCAATGGGGGCCTCATTACCAACCTCGAAGGGTTAACTATGGAGAGTAACTGGGATACACCGTCTCCTGCTAGCATCCTCCTTTCCTATCCCTGACCCACACAGCCTGAAGGACAGCCCTGAGTTTCCAGGAGTGGGCTGGATGAGCCCTGCCCCCTGCATCAGTACACCGTCCCACCCTGCCCAGAGTGAAGGCAAGGAGGGAGCCAGAAAGGGCCTCCTGAGACAGCCGTCTCCAGGGGGGCGGTTCTCCCTGACAGCGGCCCCCAGCCTGCCGCCCTGAGCCCCAGAGCCTGTTATCAACCTCCTTAGTCATCGCACCAGGAGCTCAAATATAGCTCCAACTCACTCCCTTTTCAGCTGGGGTCCGCCCCCAACCCCCTTCTCCTGACAAGGCCAGGCTTGGATCTTAGAGCCCCTTCCTTGTCCTCCCAGGAGTGTAACCACTCTGAGCCTCAGTTTCAGCATCCACTAAATGGGCAGGCTGAAGTCAATGGTGATGATGATGATGATAAATACAGAGCAGCCACCTTTATGGAGAGCTTGCTGTGCCAGGCTCTATGCTAAACATTTCACGTATGTTATCCTGTTTAATCTTCACCAGCAAATTTAGAAGGTGTCTGTTGTTTTGATTTCCCTTACACAAATTGGGAATCAGAGTGACCCCCTCAAGTAAGTCAGGGGCGGGACCAGAAACAAAGTCCCCTGCAGGGTCTGAGCTCAGGGAGCCGGTGGTGGGAAATCCTGGGTCGCAAAGGAGCCCTCTGTAGACACATTTGCATGACATTTGCCTGACTTCCAAAGGGCACTGATGCCCGTGTCCCAGCCTTAGATGGCTGAGCCCTGGGACTGGTCCCAGAGGCCTGATCCACCCCCATTCCCATTCCCTCCAGGATTACATCAGAAGCTGAGTAGTCATAGTCTTGGGGGCTCCCATTTTCTTTTCTTTCTTTCTTTATTTTATTGTATTTATTTTATTTTATTTTATTTTTGAGACAGAGTCTCACTCTGTCACCCAGGCTGGAGTGCAGTGGTGCGATCTTGGCTCACTGCAACCTCTGCCTCCTAGGTTCAAACAGTTCTCCTGCCTCAGCCTCCCGAGTAGCTGGGATTACAGGTGTGTGCCACCACACCCAGCTAATTTTTGTATTTTTAGTGGAGATGGGGTTTTGCCATGTTGACTAGGCTGGTCTCAAACTTCTGACCGCAAGTGATCTGCCCACTTCGGCCTCCCAAAGTGCTAGGATTACAGGCGTGAGCCACCATGCCCTGCCCAGGGACTCCCATTTTCTTATTTGTAAAACAGGAGTCAGGGGATGAGGCAGGATGACTTTGAATCTTCCTTCTCTTTCTGGTGACCTGAGCATCACCACCATGTCTACTTTCACATCCTGACTGCCACCTCCAACCCCGCCGCTACCTCTTCCATTAACACAACACCATCCTCAGCGTTGGTACCACCACCACCTCTGTCTCTGCCATCACTATCACCTCCACCACCTTCACCACTACCACTACCAGCCCCCCGCTTCCATCATCATTAATTACATACATCATCACATCCACCACTGCAGTCACTTTCCCCGTCACCACTGTCACCATCTCCATCATCACTGTCCAAAGACCTTTCTACCCCAACACCTAATATGGCCTGAGTGTCTGCCCCTGCAAATTCCAGCAGAGATGCTGGCCTGAAAATACAGATTAGACCTCCAGACAGTCAAGCAGAGGTAGGAAGTGCGTTCAGGAGGGGAAAGTGAGGCATCTGCCTTCATGTAGAAGACTGCACAGGCCCATGGAGATGCTCCATGTTGGTTAACAGGCAGCTCTGCACACAGAACTCTGAATGTTTTCTGCCTAAAGTGGGTGGGATCACTGCTCTCTAAGCCATCGGCAACAGACAGTCCACAGCCATCCCTGGCCCATTCTGACCCTCGTCACCCATTCACTCTTCTCATTCATTTATTAGTTCAACAAACACTCCCTTGGACCTGTTGAGGACCATGCCCTGGGCTGGGTCCTGGCTGTAGGAGTTCCCAGGCCTGCTTTTAACTCTCTTGCCAGTCTGTCACCCCACTGCCGGGCCCTTCTCCACCCAAGTGCCCTTCCCCTAGGTACCCCAAAGGGCTTGTGCTAGTCTTGGGTCACTAAGCTTTCTTACTGAAACACAGGAGACCTCCTCAGTTCACCAGGTGACCTTGAGCAAGTCCCCCACCCAAACCACACCCAGCGAATACTGGAGAGGGGAAAGCTGAGAGAAGCGGCGCTGGGTCAGGACCGGCTGTGGGGACATCTGAGGGCAGCTAGGTGTCTGCAGAGAAGGAGGGGCTGGTGCTGAGGCCCGAGATGGGAAAGGACTGCAGTGGCAGGAGCCTGAGTGTCTGGTTCTGGGTCGGGAAGGATAGAGCCTGGAGCGGGTGGTGGGGGTGGCACCAAGACCTGAAAATGGGGCAAGGGTGGGGGCCGGGGCAAGCTCGGAGCTGGCAGAGAGTCAGGAAGGTCACGAGATCAGGGCAAGAACTCAGTTGTCTCTGAGGCCCTGGAGAGGGTGCTGACCTCTGAACCACCTGTCCTACCTTAAGGCAGGTATATTAATGCCACACCCGGTAGCAAAGGGATGGCCAGGCCTACGGCAGAAAGGTGGGGGTGGACAGACAGCCTCCTTCATGCCGCCAGTTGGGACCTGGGCCAGGCAGATGGGTACACTCTTCTCTCCCCACCCGCTAGCAGTTCCAGTCTCAGCAGCCAGTTTGAAGGATTCCCAGGGGGTCACCACCTTGCTGTGGCTTCCTCCAGGCTGGGAATTGGGAGCCTGTGCCTTTAAATTCTCAGCAGGTTGAAATGGCTGATGACATCACTGGTTCCCGGGAGCCGTGGAGCTGGAGCAGGAGCCCGAGGGAGCCCAGGCTGCCGGGGGCTGCAGACATGGAGGGCCAGAGCAGCAGGGGCAGCAGGAGGCCAGGTACACGGACTGGCCTGGGTCCCCTGCCCATGCCCCAGGGTGTTGCCCAAACTGGGGCACCCTCCAAGGTAAGACCCCTGAGACCCAGCGTCCCCCACTTTCCTGATCCCTGGTTCCACACCCCCCCATATACACTGCAGGCACCCTGGTGCTCCTGACTGAGGGGCTGGTACTTTCCTCTGCTCACTGAGCAGGGGCTGGGTGAAGAGAGTACCTTGGGGGCTGAGGGGCAGTGACAGGATGCCCGGAGAGAGATGAAGTTAGCCATTTCCAGGAGCCCGTGGGAGAGCCCTGGTCTGGGTGTCAGAGGACCCAGCTGTGCTCCAGCTTTGCTGTGTGACCTTGGGCAAGTTGCTTTTCCTCTCTGAACCAATGCAAAATGAGGGGGCTTGTCGCTGAAGACTAAAACTGTGACATCTGGGATGGCTAAGTTGTTGTGCTGGAGGCGGTGTGGTGGTTGCAGGGAAGCCGGCACACAGTGTGACACTTGGAGCCAAGGAGGGTGCCTAAATCACAGCCTCAAAGAACTGAGTTTGAGAAGGGAGGTGGAGATGGAGTTTTAGGTACTCTGAACCGAGAAGGACACAGGACAGAGACAGAACTGTATCTCCGGGGGCAGGGGCTCCCTGGGCTCTGTTACCTGACCCAGAGCAACCCTGGGGCAAGTGTGGATCTTCTTCTGCCCTCCTGGGCAAAGGACACTTTATCCTGTCTTCTGGAGATAGGGGACATCAGAAAGAGAGACTAGATGGGGAAGGAGGAGAGGTCCCTGCAGGGCTCCGAGACTCCCCTCCACCCACCTGCCGGACATAAAAGAGATACTTCCTTGCCTGTCCTCTCAGCTAGGGGAGAAAGTGGAGGATATAAGAGGGCACAACCTGGGCACAGAGAGATGTGACACCAGGATCAAGTTAGAATCCTGGACTTGCTAGATTCACACTTGGTGAGGATGGACTATTCCACGGGGCTAGATGGAATTCTAGCAAATGTTGGGCTCATAAATGCAAACAATGTGAGACAAAGATTCCCCAGAACATAATGTGGCCAGGGACCCTAGACCCCATCCCTTCATTTTATAGACAGAGAAACTGAGGCCGTGGGCAGAGAGGTGCTTGCCTAAGGTCACACAGAGCTGGGCTTTGAATCTACACAGCCAGTCTCAGCCCCCAGCTCTGGCTGCTGCGTGGAGCTCTGGGAATGGGTGAGAGAACAGAGAGGGCTATAACCAAGGAGTTGGGATGTTTAGGGGGTGGTGGGGACATGAGGGTTCCTGGGCATCATAAAGGACAGAAGGGAGAGGTATTTAACAGGCTATACCCATAGGTCTGTATCTTGGCAATAAAAAAATAAACAGGCTGCACCCAGTGTGCCCAGACCTGGGATGTCAGGTCAGTAACCGTGGCTGGGGGAGCTCCAGGGACTGCAGTGGGAGGGTTGCCCAGGGAAGCTGCCCAGAAGGTGCCAGCCAGGAAGGCAAGGCAAGTCCTCAGGTTAAGATTCACACTCTGCCTCATTTGAGTCAGGGTCTCAGTTTCCCCATCTGTGAAAGAGGTTTCAGACATAAAGGAGGGGATAGGGTTTTGTGGCCTATCTCCTCCAAGACAGAAGTTGACCTGCAGCAGAATAGATTGAGGTGAGATAGTAGGAAGAACTTCCTTGGAAAGATGTGCCTTTCTTAGCTAGATAAAATCTGCCAGGGTCTGTATGATAGTTGGGTCCCAATGTCCTGGTTAGGGTCACTCTGAATCTTTGACTTGTCCTCCACAAGGTAGACTCAAGTTTTCAGCTCCCAGCAAAGAAGAGCGCAGCACTAGGACCCTTGGAACCAAGGTTGGCCCTGGCACCTGTGGGGCCACGAGCAGCTACGTCAGCTTCCTCAGAAGGACCGAGGCTGGCTCTGGCATCTCCCCAAGCAATCCTGGCTCCACTGTGTACCCCTGGAGGGCAGAAAACAGCTCCTGCCCACCGCAGCTCCAGCCTGGCCCCAACATCTGTGGGCCAGCTGGTGATGTCTGCCTCAGCTGGACCAAAGCCTCCCCCAGTGACCACAGGCTCAGTCCTGGCTCCAACGTCCCTGGGGCAGCTGGTGATGTCTGCCTCAGCAGGGCCGAGATCTCCCCCAGCCACCCTAGGGCCCAGTCTGGCCCCAACCTCCAGAGACCAGAAGCAGGAGCCTCCTGCCTCCGTGGGACCCAAGCCAACACTGGCAGCCTCTGGCCTGAGCCTAGCCCTGGTTTCTGAGGAGCAGCCCCTAGAACTCACGTCTACCCCTTCCCCAGTGCCCAGTCCAGCTCTGTCTCCCTCTCAGGAGCAGGCCCTGGCTCCAGCCTCCATAGCATCGGCCCCAGCCTCTGTGGGACAGACACCAGCTAGACAGAGGGATGCCGCAGCCCCTAGACCTCTCCCCGCTTCTGAGGGGCATCTCCAGCCTCCAGCTCAGACATCTGGTCCTAAAGGCTCCCCACCCTCCATCCAAACCTCCCCAGAGCCTCGGCTCTCCCCTTCCTTCCGAGCCCGGCCTGAGGCCCTCCACAGCAGCCCCGAGGGTCCTGTTTTGCCACGGCCACCCCAGACCTTGCCCTTGGATGTGGGCCAGGGTCCTCCAGAGCCTGGGACCCGCTCCCCTGGACTTCTGTCCCCCACCTTTCGGCCTGGGGCCTCCTCAGGCCAGACTGTGCCCCCACCTCTGCCCAAGCCACCCCGATCACCCAGCCGTTCCCCAAGCCGCTCCCCCAACCGCTCTCCCTGTGTTCCCCCAGCCCCAGAGATGGCTCTCCCAAGGCTTGGCACCCAGACTACAGGGCCTGGCAGATGCCTGAGCCCCAACCTTCAGGCCCAAGAAGCCTCAGCCCCAGTCACCACCTCCCCTTCTATATCCACCCTGTCATCCTCCCCTTGGTCAGCTCAGCCTACCTGCAAGAGCGACCCCGGCTTCCGGTGAGGGGGCCCTCTCCCAAGAAAGGTGGCTGGGGCTTAGCTCTGAGGTTAGCCATTCTTCCAGGGTGGATGGCCTGCTCTACCTCAGTTTCCCTCTCTGATGAGTCTTTGGGGTGGGGGTTGCTGGGCCTACTCCGAGACCCTCGGAAGACAGTATCCCCTCCTAAGGAACTTGCCCCATCTCAGTTGATCTCCCCAGGGAGAGTGTGGCAGGAGGACAAGATGCGGGCCTCCTGTGGGTCCTTCTTAGGGCTTTCGCCCACACCTGCCTCCGTTTAGTTCCCCAGGGAGTCCTGTGAAAGGAAGCTTGAGGGTGAGGGAGTGGTGCCAGGACTAAGCCCTCATATGCCCCTGTCCACAGGATCACTGTGGTCACATGGAACGTAGGCACCGCCATGCCCCCAGACGATGTCACATCCCTCCTCCACCTGGGCGGTGGTGACGACAGTGACGGCGCAGACATGATCGCCATAGGGTGAGGTGGCAGAGCGTTTTTGGACCCCCTCCTGAGACCCTCGGGCCTTCCGGGCCCTCTATCCATGGCAGGGGCTTCTAGGGTGCCTCTCCAATCTGATGGCCACCCCACTCCCACCCCTCAGGTTGCAGGAAGTGAACTCCATGATCAACAAGCGACTCAAGGATGCCCTCTTCACCGACCAGTGGAGTGAGCTGTTCATGGATGCACTTGGGCCCTTCAACTTCGTGCTGGTAACGGCCCCCTCACCCCCTAGACGGCCAGAGACCCTGCTGAATTCCTGGCTCCAGCTGTACCCTGGCTCACTGTGGGGCCCGCTGGGCCTCCGTGGCCGGGTCCATGACATGGGTGGGTGGAGGAGCAGACCTGAAGGTGGGTGCGAGCGTGGGGGAGTCGTGTTCTGTCCCCCAGCCACGTGGCCTCCCGCCGCAGGTGAGTTCGGTGAGGATGCAGGGTGTCATCCTGCTGCTGTTCGCCAAGTACTACCACCTGCCCTTCCTGCGAGATGTGCAGACCGACTGCACACGCACTGGCCTGGGCGGCTACTGGGTGAGCCTGCGAGCGGGCCCAGAAGGGAATGAGACACGTAGGGGGTCCTAGATTAGTCCCCGGGCCCAACGGACCCGCAAGGTCCCCTTCCCATCCTCCACTCTTTACCCTGAGGCCCACCCCTCCCCATGTACCGCCCAGTACCACACCCTATTCCTCTGTACCCCGGCCCTTTTCTCTCCCATTTCTGTGTCCTATTGTTGTTCCTCATTTCCCTAGGACCCACCCACCTTCCACCCTCATCTCCTCTCTAACCCCCGCCCCCAGTGCCTCACCTCCGGGCCTAAGCCCCTCCCACGAGCCGCCCGACCTTGCCTCCCTAGGGTAACAAGGGTGGCGTAAGCGTGCGCCTGGCGGCCTTCGGGCATATGCTCTGCTTCCTGAACTGCCACTTGCCCGCGCATATGGACAAGGCGGAGCAGCGCAAGGACAACTTCCAGACCATCCTCAGCCTCCAGCAGTTCCAAGGCCCCGGCGCACAGGGCATCCTGGATCACGAGTATGGGCTGGGGTGGGGCCAAATGAAACTTGGGTGGGGCTAGTGATGGGGGTTTTTCTACCGGCTTGGGTGGGGCTTATGCAGAGAGGCGGGGCCTATGGGGGTAAGTGACCACCCAAACTACTAGTAAGAACCCGAAAGCAAAGAACAGTTGGATGGGGAGGGGCGGGGCCTGTAGGATGGAGCTTTGCTGAGGGTCAAGGCCTTGCTGAAGGTCAGAATCTAATTTCCTGTAGACCAGTCGCCCTGCTCCTTATCTGCTCTTTGGTGGGCTGGAGGCTCTGGCACCACTCACCCACTCACCACATCCCCTCGGGTTGGATGGGGCCTGGAAGGATCTGGGCTGAACTCTTACCCCCATGGACCCGTCGACACTCACCGCCGCCCCACATCCCCCCATCCTCCACCCCAAACAGCCTCGTGTTCTGGTTCGGGGACCTGAACTTCCGCATTGAGAGCTACGACCTGCACTTTGTCAAGTTTGCCATCGACAGTGACCAGCTCCATCAGCTCTGGGAGAAGGACCAGGTGGGGTCCTTGGCCCCAGAAGCACACAGAGCATGTCCCAGGACACGCCTGTACCTTAGACTACCGTCCCTGTCCTCACCTGCCCCACCCCCTCCCTGGGCGTGGCAGAGCCCAAGCTGTTGTCCAATTCTGCCCTCCTGGACTCCCCACAGCTCAACATGGCCAAGAGCACCTGGCCCATTCTGAAGGGCTTTCAGGAGGGGCCCCTCAACTTCGCTCCCACCTTCAAGTTTGATGTGGGTACCAACAAATATGATACCAGGTGAGCTCAGTCTGAGGATGGGATGGGGAAGTGGGCTGAGCTCTTCTGGAAAAGGGAGACTTTGGGAAGAGGGGCAGGAGGCAAGGCAGAGGGTTGCACCTTGATCCCCAGCTCCTGAAAGTTGGGGTACCCCTGCTCACTGCAGCGCCAAGAAACGGAAGCCAGCGTGGACAGACCGTATCCTGTGGAAGGTCAAGCCTCCAGGTGGGGGTCCCAGCCCCTCCGGACGGGAGAGCCACCGACTCCAGGTGACCCAGCACAGCTACCGCAGCCACATGGAATACACAGTCAGTGACCACAAGCCTGTTGCCGCCCAGTTCGTCCTGCAGGTGAGTTCTGGCCTCATCCTCCCTGAGTAATATCCCCAGACCCAACTCCATATACCACTGCCTGCCTCCATTACCCTTTGTATAACCCCTTGTACCTTCCCTCAGCAGCATCCCTTTGTTGTAACAGAGGGGAATGGAGTTGTGGTCTCCATTTTCAGATGAGGAAGCTGAGGCTCAGACACATGGCATCACCTGCCCAGGTTCACACAGCTAGGAAGAGAAACAGTTAGGATTTGAACCCAAGCCAGTCTGATTTCAGAGCCCATGCCTTTTCTTTTCTTTCTTTCTTTTTTTTTTAAGATAGAGTCTTGTTCAGCCACCTGTGCAGTGGTTCGATGTCAGCTCGCTGCAACCACTGTCTCCCGGGTTCAAGCAATTCTCCTATCTCAACCTCCTGAGTAACTGGGATTACAGGCACCTGCCATCATGCCCAACTAATTTTTGTATTTTAATAGAGATGGGGTTTCACCATGTTGGCCAGGCTGGTCTTGAACTCCTGACCTCAGGTGATCCACCCGCCTCACCTCTCAAAGTGCTAGGATTATAGGCTTCAACCACTGCACCCCACCCTTGGTTTTGATTTTTTTTTTTTTTCTGGTGGTGGTGGTGGTGGTGTTTTGAGTTGGAATCCCACTCTGTCGCCTAGGCTGGAGTGCATGGTGCGATCTCGGCTCACTGCAACCTCCACCTCCTGGTTTCAAGTAATTCTCCTGCCGAAGCCTCCCGAGTAACTGGAATTACAGGTGCCCACCACCACACCTGGCTAATTTTTGTATTTAGTAGAGATAGGGTTTCACCATGTTGGCCAGGCTGGTCTTGAACTCCTGACCTCAGGTGATCCACCCACCCTGGCCTACCAAAGTGCTGGGATTACAGGCATGAGCCACCACGCCCAGCCTTGGAGCCCATGCCTTTTCTACTAATCTGTAACACCCATCTTTTGAGAAAGGTTTAGGGTAATTTATGTTAAAATTCCCTTATAGGCTAGTGCAGTGGCTCATGCCTGTAATCTCAACACTTTGGGAGGCTGAGATGGAAGGATCACTTCAGCTCAGGAGTTCAAGAGCAGCCTGGGCAACATAGTGAGACCTCATCGCTAAAAAAAAATTTTAAAAGGCTGGGCGTGATGGCTGACACCTATAATCCCAGCACTTTGGGAGACCGAAGCTGGTGGATCACATGAGGTCAGGAGTTTGAGACCAGCCTGGCCAACATAGGGAAACTCTGTCTTTACTAAAAATACAAAAATTAGCTCTGCATGGTGGTGCATGCCTATAATCCCAGCTGCTTGGGAGGCTGAGGCAAGAGAATCACTTGAACCTGGGAGGTGGAGGTTGCAGTGAGCGAGATCGGGCCACTGCACTCCAGCCTGGGTGACATGAGCAAGACTGTGTCTCTGGGAAAAAATACAAATACAAATACAAATAAAATTTAGCTAGGTGGTACACACCTGTATTCCTAGCTAGTTATGAGACTGAGGTGGGAGGATCACTGGAGCTTGGAAAATCTAGGCTGCTATGAGCTGTGATCATACCACTGCGCTCCAGCTTAGGCAACAGAGCAAGACCTCTTCTCAAAAAAAGAAAAAAATTCACATATATGTCATCATTTTCACTAGTAGTATCTTAAAAATAAAAAAGAAAAGATTTAAAAATTCACATATATAATAAGACCAGCAAAATCAAACTCCACGAAACATTCATTCATATTCATTCATTCATTATTTACTGAGTACTTACTGTCTTACCATATGCCAAGCATTATGAGAGTGTGTAGTGATGGGGAGAGAGAGCAAAGCTATAAAAAATACAAAGCTGAACTCTTAAGTAGTTACTATAATTTAGTATTGTATTTAGGATTGAGGTTTCTGGTTGCCGACATCAAAAGGGGAAATCCTGGAATGTCAGAACCAGACCTGTGAGACCATGTAGTCCACTCCCTGTTTTTCTCTGGTGAGATCGGAGGCTCCTTGTGGGGTGGGCACATGCCCCAAACCATACACAGGTTCTGCAGTGGTAGAGCAGGGTAGATCCCATCTTTTCAGCCCTGAACCCCAACTCTGGGCTCTTCAAGTCTCTTGATCTGATAAGAGGGAGCCCGGTAGAAGCCAGAAAATGTTTTTTCCTGGTAACTCTGTCACATGGCCAGTCACTGGGACATTGGCCAATGTCTTTAGCTGGGAATGGAAATATGCCCATGCTTGGCCTGCCATGACCTCTGGCAAAAGGGTTGGGCATGAAGATTTAACCTGCAATCAGGAACCTCACCTGGAAAAACACTCCTTTTCATACCCCACCTTGTCCTTCCTGCCTCCTCCAGGACTTTGTCCCTTTAAAAACATTTCCCAGCCAGGCACAGTGGCTCAGGCCTGTAATCCCAACACTCTGGGAGACTGAGGTGGGTGGATCACAAGATCAGAAGTTTGAGACCAGCTAGTGAAACCCCGTCTCTGGTAAAAATACAAAAATTAGCCGGGCGTGGTGGCATGCATCTGTAATCCCAGCTACTCAGGAGGTTGAGGCCGAAGAATTGCCTCGACCCAGGAGGCGGAGGTTGCGGTGAGCCGAGATCGCGCCATTGCACTCCAGCCTGGGTAACAAGAGTGAAACTCCGTCTCAAAAAAAAAAAAAAATTCCCATTGAGTATCTACTACATGCCAGGCCCCATGTAGTGCACTTTACATATGTCATCCCTTTGAATGCCTCAGGAGGCCCTGAGATGTCCCAACTTTCCTCCTTGTTTTACTGTGAGGGAAATTGAGACTCAGAGAACTTAAGTTTCTTACCCAAGGCAATGCAGTTAGAATAGGGCTCAGTAGGGGTTTTGACACCGCAAGGCCTTGGAGGGCATTTTCAAAGGTCTACCCTTGCCAGCCCCTGCTTTTAGGAACTCAGGAACAGGGAAAGAATGTGCCAGCTACTTCTGGAACAGCTCGGCTCAGAAGCTGAGGGAGGGAAACCTGAAACTAGGTAAACAGGGGAAGAGACAAAGATCTGGGATTGGCACCACCTGAGCCCTTCCCTGAGGGACAGAGGTGGGCCAATATGCTGGCAGCCTGCCACCTCAGCGGCTCCACCCATTCAGGTGGTGCCCCCGGTTGGTCTCGGTTGACCTTGGGGAAAGGATACGCATGGTTATAACTTTCCTTCATGGACTAATGACAAGGTAATAATTAGTAGCCACTTAGTACTTAGACTCAGTTGGAGAAACTGAATCTTGGGATGGTTGGAGCCTGGCCTGAGGTCACATGGTGAGTTAGTGGTAGAGCCTGGAAATGGACTGAGGTCTCCATCCTCCCACCCAGAACTCTTCTTGCCTGCTGGGGAATATTCAGCTTATCCCAGAATACCCAGTACATCATACAACTTTATTGGTCTTCCTTGCTAGCATAGAGATAAATCATTTATTGAGCACTTACTGGTATACTGGGGTATTTGTGGGGTGCTTTGCAAATGGTATCTCACTGAATCTGCTGAATAACTCCAAGAGTGAAATAAGAGTCTCTGAGTTTGGCTGGGCTTGGTGGCTCATGCCTGTAATCCCAGCACTTTGGGAGGCTGAGGTGGGTAGATCATTTGAGGTCAGGAGTTCTAGAACAGCCTGGCCAACATGGTGAAACCCCACTTCTACTAAATACACAAAAATTAGCCAGGCATGGTGGTGGAGGTTGCAGTGAGCTGAGATTACACCACTGTACTACAGCCTGGGTGATAGGGCAAGATTCCATCTCAAAAAAAAAGTCTCTGAGTTTACAGATGAGGGCCCTGGCATTCAGAGAGGCTGAGGAACTCACCCAGCCTGTCAATGGCAGAGGCAGAGCCAAATCGAGGGTCTACTAACTTCAAAGCTATGTTCTCACTCACTCCCTAACGAGGCTATGGGCAGAAGGAGCCCTGGATTGGGAGGCAGCACAGGGCTTGGTATTTATACTAGACCTGTTCTGCCTCAATTTCCCAGTCTGTAAAGTGGCCTCAAAGGCCCTTTGTCTCAGGAAATTTGTGCTAAGGCCCAAGAGCCCTAAGTGTGTGGGATACTGGAGGGTCTCCCCTGATGTGGCCCCCTGCCCCTGCCTTGACAGTTTGCCTTCAGGGACGACATGCCACTGGTGCGGCTGGAGGTGGCAGATGAGTGGGTGCGGCCCGAGCAGGCTGTGGTGAGGTACCGCATGGAAACAGTGTTCGCCCGCAGCTCCTGGGACTGGATCGGCTTGTACCGGGTGAGAGGGGCAGTGGGAGTCAGCGGCTCAGGGAAGAAAGGGGATTGGAGGAGCAGCTGGACAGCATGGTGGGGTTATGGCTTGTCCAGATTTTGATGCCACGTTGGGAGACTGCTGGTATCAGACATTAGAGGATCACAACACTGATCCTACAACACTGATCCCACAACACTGATCCCCCAGGTGGGTTTCCGCCATTGCAAGGACTACGTGGCTTATGTGTGGGCCAAACACGAAGATGTGGACGGGAATACCTACCAGGTACTTGAAAGGAGTGGGAGAGGCCGGGGAAGTCCTTGTTGCCCTTGGGACCTCAGGACTCAGCTTGGGGGCTCTCAGGTAGCCTTCCTGATCCCAACTTGGGTCTGTACCCCTGGGCCCACCAGGTAACATTCAGTGAGGAGTCACTGCCCAAGGGCCATGGAGACTTCATCCTGGGCTACTACAGCCACAACCTCAGCATCCTTATCGGCGTCACTGAACCCTTCCAGGTAAATGGCCAGACTGCTGGGCTGGGGGTGCCTCAAGACTTTTTTCAAATGCCACAGCCCCTACATCCTACATTCTGCTCCTTGAGCTCAGACAAATAACTTGACCTCCCAAGATCTGCCAGTGAGAGAAGCAGACCTTGGGAGGTCAGGTTGGAGAGCAGGGCGCCCCAGTGACCAGCATTTTCTTCAGATTTCGCTGCCTACCTCGGAGTTGGCCAGCAGCAGCACAGACAGCTCGGGCACCAGCTCAGAGGGAGAGGATGACAGCACGCTGGAGCTCCTCGCACCCAAGTCCCGCAGCCCCAGTCCTGGCAAGTCCAAGCGACACCGCAGCCGCAGCCCAGGACTGGCCAGGTTCCCTGGTCTTGCCCTACGGCCCTCATCGCGTGAACGCCGTGGTGTCAGCCGGAGCCCCTCACCCCAGAGCCGCTGCCTGTCCCGGGTGGCTCCTGACAGGAGCAGTGATGGCAGTAGCTGGGGCAGTAGCGAAGAGGGGCCCAGTGGGTTGCCTGGCCCCTGGGCCTTCCCACCAGCTGTGCCTCGAAGCCTGGGCCTGCTGCCCGCCTTGCGCCTAGAGACTGTAGACCCTGGCGGTGGCGGTTCCTGGGGACCTGATCGGGAGGCCCCAGCCCCCAACAGCCTGTCTCCCAGTCCCCAGGGCCATCGGGGGCTGGAGGAAGGGGGCCTGGGGCCCTGAGGGTTGGGTAGGCAGATGGGCCAAGGTGACCACCATTCTGCCTCAATCTTTTGCAAACCCACCTGCCTCTCTCCTGCTGCTGCTCCAGCTGTATCTGCACCTGCCACTCTGTCCTGGCCAGGGGTGGACAGCTGGGATCCCCCAAAACTCAGTCCTGGCACCTCAACTGTGACCATTAGCAAAGCCCCGCCCAGGCCCCCATCTGGGATGATGGTGGAGCTCTGGCAGATGTCCCAATCCTGGAGGTCATCCGTTAGGAATTAAATTCTCCAGCCTCATTCCTGGTTCTTTTCTACTTGTTAGCAGTCTTAGGATGGGGGTAGTCAGAGGCAGGGACTAAAAGAGGTAAGGGAATGACAGAACTGACATTTACCAGGCACCAGCTGAATACATCATACATGCCATCTCCTTTAGTCTGCACCACAATCCTGTGAGTTCAGTGTTATTCTTAGATCCATTGCACAAATGAGCAAACTGAGGCCTTTAAGAGGCCTTGTCAACCTCTCAAGATCAGACACCAAACCATAGTTCAGCTAGTTGTTGTGCGGAGGGAATATGTACTAAGTGCTAAGTGCTATATATGTATTGGGTCACTTAATCCTCAACAAACCTATGAGGTAGCTCCTGTTTAAAGACCCCCTTTTTTCAGAGGTGGAAACTAAGGCTTAGAGTGCGAGAGGGAGGTCCCGTGTACCAAGGCACAGAGGAGATTTGAATTTAGGTTTAGGGTTGGGCCAGGAAGGGCACATCAGCTTAAAAGAAGGGGCTCCCCTGGGAGGAGAAGCCCTCTCCAACACCCACCCCAATCCTGGATTCAGACACAGACATTTCTGTGACATCCCTAACTTCCCACCTGCTACCCCAGGCCACAGCAGCCAGGCACTGGGGCTCCCCTAGACAGGTTTTTGAGGCATGTATTATTTTTGCAACAGGAACACATATGTACCTCCTCCTGGTACTGCCTGGGGCTGCTGCAATAAGTTACCCTTTCCTCATTCCCATCTGTATGTGATGCTCACTGTCAAGGCCAAAGCCCAGGGCATCAGAATGAGCTTCCTGAACACCACATCCAGGCACAGAAGAGTTCTGTCTCAGCTCAAGGTCACCCAGCACAGCAGGAGACACAGTCCGGCATTTGGGCCTTGAGATCCGCCCCCATTCAGCCTCCTGATTGTCCACAAGAGCCTCTACCATGCTTCAGTCTAACCTATGGAGAGGAGGCTGAGATTCCTAGGGTCCGGCAAAGCCTCAGGCAAGATCCAGGATGGTACCCAGGAAAGCGGAAACTGAGATCACTGGCTCCAGGATTTCTGCCTGTCGGCTCTCCTGGCTGCCTGGGTTAGCTGCAGGCATTGGTTGTGGAATGACACGGGGCCTCTCCAGGGCTCTGAAGGCCATGCCTGCTTCTCGTCTGTGCCTTTATCCTGGTGCTGGCGTCGCCTCTGCTGAAGCCTCCGCAAGTGCCGGGCTGACACCTTGATGGCCCTAGGGTCTCTGAAACAGCTGTAAAGAGAGAAGAATGGGGCAGACGATCAGGGCTGACAAGGATCCCACCCTATTCTGCAGACAGGGGTGCTGAGGCCCAGAGAGAGAGAGGGCTGGGGCCAGAGTCACCAGCAAGGCAGAGAGGAGTGGGTTTCACCGAGAAAGGGCTGGTACCTGGAGGCCTGGGTTCTGCCACTAGCTGGCTATGGAAACCCAAGCCAGAAGCCTCAGTTTCCTCCTCTATGAAATGGGAGAGTTAAGAAGGAGCTGGCTTTGAGAATCAGAATCCAAATGAAAGCAGGGCACAGTGGCTCACACCTGTAATCCCAACACTTCAGGAGGCCGAGGTGGGAGGATCACTTGAGTCCAGGAGTTCAAGACCAAATGAGATTGTGGATTAGGAGTAAGAGTTAAGCACACGTTTTGCTGTGTGCCAGGCAGGGCATGACCTACGTGCTTTGTGCCGTTTCCTTGGCTCCCACAACCATTTTACAGACAAAGACATGGAAGCCTGGAAAGGTGAACCAATTGCCAGAGTCAGGTGGGAATCAAATGACACAATCAAGATGCAACCCACAGAGGCCAACTGCAGAGCTGGACCTGGGGCAGCCAGCGGTAGAGGCATGAGGCTACGGATGGGAGCGCAGAGTCCCCCACTCCCCTCCCCTCCCTCCTTTGCTCAGATACTCAAAGTGGGTATAGGCAACCCACCCCTTGAGAAAAGCCCACCACCCCTCCTGGCTCTGATGTCACTTACTCTTTGCCTTCCACACAGTCCAGTGGAGGGACCAGCTTGAAGCAGGAGGTCATGCCCAGCAGCTCCCAAATCATGTTGGTGACCTCGAGTGGGCTGTGGAGCCTCAGGAAGCGTGCCAGACTGAGAGAGGCAGGTTCAGACAGGGGTAAGGCCTCACCAGCAAGGGGCCCCTTCCCATGCCCGGCAGCTGGCAGTCTACCCCTAAGGGTTCAAAGGGGCCTCACCGGCGTGTGCAGTTGCAGTGGAAGAGGGGCTCACGGGCACTGTTGAGCAGCTGGAACTTGGTTTCCTGGGGCCCAATCTGGTGCTCACACTGGTCCAGGTGGCGGCGGAAGCTGCAGCAGACGTGGTGGGCACCTGAGGGTGGGTGTGGTATTGATGGGAGCCCAGTCCACCAGGGAGGCCCCACCAGTGCCTGTGCCATCCAGGAGAAACACCAGCGCATGTGCTCAGTCACACACGCAGTCTCCCTCCATTTCATGCTGGGGTCTTTGTGCTTTCAGTGTGCTGCCCTTATGGGAGTGCCTCCTTACCCCCAGCCCCCTAAACACAGCAGTGCTGCATGGGAGATGCCCAGAGTACTGACAGTAGCCAAGAAAGGCTTCCAGGAGGCAGAGGCTGCTAAATTGTGGCTGGGAGAGAAGAGAAGGAGAAGAGGAACATCACATGCAAACACCTCGTGGTAGGAGTGAGCCTGCTGCTTTTGAGGAACCAAGTGAAATTTGTGAAACTAGAGTTTTGACAGGGGGTAGATAGGGTCTGCGGGGCCAAGACTTGAGGGCCTGTGAGTGTTGGGGCATCACTGGCTAAGATAAAAAGGTGTGGTGGTGGGTGCACAGTGGGGCAAGCAAGATGTGTTCAAATTCATGGATTATGAAAACCCCATGCTGCAATGTGATTTGATAGGAGATCCCAGGAGGCAACTGGGGCAGGAAAAGAGGCAACACGTGGCCACCCCCAAACAGAGGCAGGGACAGCCCCTCATGGCAGGAACCCCCAGGGTTAAGTTCTGAGCTCACCCTGAGGTTTTAGGCCACCTTGTGGGCCCTGGAGGCCTGTGAGGGCTACATCAAGTCCAGGAGAGACCACAGGGTCCTGGAGGGCTGTGGTGTTGGCTTTGCTGGGGTGCTTGGACCCTCTCTGCTGTGGTGGCCATTTCCAAAGGCGCTGCTTCTGTCGAGGCTTGGGAGGGGCTGGGCTCTGGGGGCTGGGAGTTGGGGAGGTGGTCCGGGAGCTCCAGGAGGCATTGTAGAGGGTCCTGGGCTGGAGGCGAGCGAGGGGCACTGTGCCATACTTCCTACACCTGGCGGGTGGCAGTTGGTGGCAATTAGGGACTAGGAATTCCCCCTCCCAGAAGCCCCCAGGGTCATCTCCATGGAGATCAATGCTCTGCCAGTCCCATCCCCCATCCCACTGGGTCATGGGGGATACCCAAGGAAGGTCTGCATTCCGAGGACATGCAAGATGGAACATCATTCCCTAGAAGACAGACAGATAGGCCTCCCTCACCAGGCTTGGACCCTGGCTCCCTCTCTGTCTGCAAAGGGACTCGAGGGGATGGCCACGTACCCGCCCCACCAGTACCACGCCACACACGCCTCCTGCTCCTCCAGCACAAAGCAGGGAATCTCCAATACGTTGAAGAAGGCCACGCCCACGATGTCCGAGATAGAGTCGCGCTGGTTCTGCAGGCATTGCTGAAACCTGCCCCAGAGCAGACACTCAGGACAGGACTCTGGGGCATGGAGGGCTGTCTGGCTCTTCCCCCAGCCCACCCAGCCACTACCCAGCTGGTGGTTTGGGGTCCAAGCATCCCTTCTCTCTGGCCTCAGCTTTCCTACCTGCACTGTGGGGTCCAAGCTGCCTGAGCTTGAGGATCCTTTGCAGTCCCAAAGTCTAGTTACCTAGGAACTGGGTAACCCCGCCCTGTCCCTTAGCTCTGGGGCCTCGCTGCCTGCCACCAACCTGGTGTCACAGTCACAGTGGGAAATGGCGTGGAATCGGTAGTTTCGGATGCCATAATTGTACTGCAAGGGTGAGATGTTCTGTGGGCAGCGGTCGTGTTCCCGGCAACAGAGGTCAGGTCCCTGGAAGACCCCTGCAGGGAGGGGAGGGAGCACCAGCTCAGCAGGGTCCTAGGCATCACACACCAGCTATGCCCACCCCAGGAGCAAGAGGGCAGAGACCTCACCCCAGCCCTGACACAAACGCCATAGGGGTCCTCAGACCAGTCACTCACCCTTCTGTGGGACTGTCAGAGTTTCAAAGCTGGAAAAGAGAACCCGAGCTGCAGCCCCTGTTGGGCAACTCTAGATGCCAGGCAGCCCACCCATAAATGCATGGAAAGGTCTTCCTCGGGGGAAATGGACTCTGCCTCCAGAGTTCCCAAGCCCATGCCCCAAGTAAAACGCCAAAATTATGAATGGAATGGCAAACAGGCAGGGTGCAACCTTTCTCACTGGCACAAGGAGGTGTTGCCACAGGATGCCAACCTGCTCTGAGTCAGGTGCCAAGTCCTCCCCCAACCGTGCACACAAATGCACAGACAGCTGTTCTGAGAGCGCAAGAAATTCATCTATGTTTATTACCATGTAAGCAAGAGCACTCTTTACTAAGCATTTCCCGCATGCCTGGCACTGCCCACATCCAGGCTCACAGCCAGCCCTGAAAGGGAGGTATCACCTTCATCTTACAGGTGAGGAAATATGTTCAAAGAGGGGAAGTGACTTGCTCAGCTTGTATGTGCTGAGCTGGGATTTGAACCCAAGCCTTTGGTCTCAGCGTCCATTTTGCTGGGCACCCCATGCCCACAAAGCCTCTTCCTGGGTAATGGCTTTTTGGTTCAGTTGAACCTGGATCTCCCCTCACCCCTGGCAGCCTGCTGACTCCCTCAGATGGTATTTAATGAGGACTCCCAGGTTTGAATAAGACCTTCCCCAACCATGATCTCATTTAAGCACCGATGATGAGATTCATGGTTACTCCCACTTTACAGATAAGGAAATTGAGGCTCACCATGGTCAAGTCACTCTCCCAAGGACACACAGCCTAGGAGAGTAAGGGCTAGAGCTGAAGAAACCTTGCTTCCCCGACCAGATCCCCAAACCCACACACCCCTTATGGCTCACCCAGCTCCGAGGAGTTCCCAGCAGAGTCTCCGAGTCCACACCACAGCGTGCCAGGCATGGTCCATCCTCTCTTCTCTCGCTGGTGCCCTCCACCAGGCACTCCGTTCTGCCCAGCTGCTCGTTTCTTCCTGGCCCCTGCTGGACTCTCCTCAGGCCCTCGGCATGTCTCCCACTGACTCTGAAGAGTGGCCAGTGCTCTCTGCAGCTCAGGTCCAGGGGTGTGGGTGAAGGAGCCCCGGGCAGTCTGATGAGCACAGAGGGCACTGTAGGCTGCAGTGAGCTCTGGCTCATCCTCCCAGCTACATGCCTGCAGCCTCCTATGCGCATCCCAGCAGGCATGGATCAGGACCAGTCTCTGGGCATCCTTGGCCAGGAAGCTCAGGGACCCCAGAGGGTTGCCAGGGATGGGCTTGGCCAAGTGGCAGGAGGTGCTGTGCCAACAGAGGGCAGGGGAGCCCCCCAGAGCCACCCCCAGGAAGCCCAGCATCTTGAACAGCCCTGCCAGAACCCCCATTCTGCACTGGCCCAGCCCAGTAAGACAAAGACCCTGGGATGCCTGCCCTTGGTGGCCCCACAAGGCGGCAGCTGAGCGGTGGAACGGAAGCAGAGTCCAGCAGGCCCAGTGCAGCGGCGGGACCAATGAATGAAGCTGCAGGAGGAGGAGGAAAGAGGCTGGAGTATGGGGTGATCTTGGGCTTGTAACCGAATCCACCGGCCGGGCAGGGCGCTGATTGGCTGAGGAATGCACTTCCCCAGGGCCCACGCCCCCTCTCTCCCTGCCCTTCTCAGCTCCAGTCACCTGCTGCCAGCCCTGCCTCTATGGGGACTGTGGGAGCCAAAGCCTTAGGCTGTGTGTGGGGTGTGGACCACGCAGGGGCTTTCGCATCTCCTTAAAGGAAAGCAAGAGGGTTCAGGAGCTTTGGGGAGTGCCCTAGATGCCACCCTTGTCACCCTTACCACAGTGGTGGCACCCACCTCCATCAGGCTGGCAGGGGGCCATGGATCTCTGCCAGGGCTGAGTGAAGGAGGTGAGGGCAGGGCTGGGGCTCTGAAGCCACCAGCCTGGGAGCTCCCAAGGCTTCTGGGAAAGGGAATGCCACCTGGGGTGCTCCCTGGCCAAGTCCTGGTTCTTGGAAAGGCTCTTGGCATGCTCAGGGGACAGGGCCCCGGGGCTCCCCACTTCCTAGGACTCCAAGCACGAGCCTGGCCTAAAAGCAACCCTCCTGGTCTGATAACTGGAGGAGACACAGCAGGAGCAGGCCTTGAGAACCATATAAAGCAGGGCTGATGCTCTGGATTTGAAGGAACTGTGGTCCCCAGAGTAGCAGAGAGTGGCCCAGGGTCTATGTCTATGGCCACCTCCATCCCCGGACACTTGGGGGGCACAGCAGGCATCATATGTGCCCCATGCGGCAGGAAGTTCTCCGTCAGGAAGGGGCTATACCCAGGGCTATATTCCTGGGTCCCAAAGTCCAGCTTCCAACCATCTAGTAAGGCCAGGGTGCTTACACCCATTGTGCAGATGAAGAAACTGAGGCTCAGTGAGGGTGGAAAACCTCAGGCGACAGGCTCCAGCTGGGGAGGTCTTAGAGGCTGGTAGTGCAGCTCTTGGGAGGTCTGGCTGGGAGTCACAGCTGGCCAGGACAGTGACTTGTCTGTCATCCATCTGTCCACCAGCCTGCTGCTTCTCCAACCTCCCCCTGCCCCAGGCTCTGTCTAAGTCTCTTTCAGGGGGATGAGCCCCAATGAGGCAAAGCCAGGGACAGAGCTGGGGAGGGGGAGCTCACTGTGTGGCAAAGGGGGAAGGGGGCTGCAGGGTGGGCAAGTCCAACTCTGTAGCTTCAGAACCAGCCTGGGCCTGTGGCTCAAAGGGTCATAGCTGGGAAGAATGATGAGAAGAGAAAGAGGGTGGGGGCCAAGCCCCTTCTCCCCAGAGGTTGAGAAAGGGGGTTTGGAGTAGAGCGAGTGGTGGCAGAGGAGGTAGAGAGACTTGGGGTTCCCAAGGGCAAGGACACAGCTGAACAAAGGTGAGTCCCATCATGCTGGGACTTTCTCCCATCATAGAAAGTGCCACCCACCTCTGCCCCATTTTCTGTGTTAGCGAGCCCTTCCCTGCCCATCACCTGGGGAGGCTGGGAGGTACCATACCAGGAGCCCAGCTTTTGAGGTCAGACAGATCCAGCTTGGGTTTCTGCATTGACCCTAGGCTTGGAAGTCTTAACTTCTCTGAGCCTTAGTTTCCTCATCTATATCATGGGCATAATCACAGTAGTCATTCACAGGATATTGGGCAAGATTCCCAGCACAGTTCCTGGCACCCAAAACACCGTCGCTAAAGCCTCAGGATACCCCTGGGTGGGAAGCACTTTACTCAGGAGAAAGCATGTCCCAAGGTTTTGGGGCCACAGCATCTGTGATATCTGAGAGCTCAGGCTAGATGGCGACTGTGGGAACAGTGGCCAGGACACTACCTGCCTGGGTCACTCCAGGCTTGTCCTTGTCCCTTTCTGAGATTCAGTTTCCCCCTGTGTACAGTGAGAGGTACAGTGGAGTTGACCTTTGACGTCTTTTCCAATCTGGGTTCCAAGAGCATCGGACTGGGGCTTGCTCAGGCCTCGAGGGAGGGTGTCACTGAGCTTTCTGTCCAGACTCCACCCAGAGACACATCAGTCAGCCACAGGACAGGCTCAGAGTCCTGCCTCCCACTGGGGTGCCCCTCAGAGGCCCCAGAGCAGCGGGGCCAAACCAGCAGGACAGGAAGGCCTGGGTCCTGCAGACGGAAGGGGGCCTGAGGTTTTCTTCTGAGTCTCCACCTGTCCAGGTGGGGCAGGGTGCATGGTGGGTCCCAGTGGGGAATAGGGGTGGGGTTCATGAGAGAAGGAGGGGCAGGGTTCCTCCTTCCTCCTTGTGCGATCATCTCTCCACGGCTTTTGCTGTCCCCCGGCATGTATTGTGCCCTTTTTAGCGTCTCTCCCATCCCTCTGTGTCTCTTGGTCTCTCTCTGGTTTTGATTCTCATATTTCTTTTTTCCTCCTCCATCCCTGCTTCTCTCCATCTTTCTGTTTCCCTCTGTAACCCTCCATCTGATTTTCTCTCTCCATTTCTCTCTCTCTTCTGTCTCTCTTTACAGTTTTTCATTGTCCCATTCTGCTTCATTCTCCTCTGCTTGTGCCCCTCTCTCTCTCTCTCTCTCTTTCTCTCTGCCTTCTTACCTCCCTATTTCTCTTTCTCATGTTTCTGCCCTTCCATCTCTGTATCTCTCTCTTTCACTCTCTTTTCCCATTGCCTTCTTTCTTTCTTTCCTTCCTTCTTTCTTTTCTTTCTTTCTTTTTCTTTCTTTCTTTTTTTCTAGATGGAGTTTCTCTCTGTTGCCCAGACTGGAGTGCAGTGGCATGATCTCAGCTCACTGCAACCTCTACCTCCAGGGTTCAAGCAATTCTCCTGCCGTGGAATTACAGGTGCCCGCTACCACGCCTGGTTAATTTTTGTATTTTTAGTAGAGACGGGGTTTCATCATGTTGGCTAGGCTGGTCTTGAACTCCTGACCTTGTGATCTGCCTGCTTCAGCCTCCCAAAGTGCTGGGATTACAGGTATGAGCCACCGCACCCGGCCTTCCCATTGGTTTCTTAATTTCTCTCTTTCTCTCCCTCATCTTCTCCCCCATCTCTCAGTTTTCCTTTTTCTGTTGCACTGTGTCTTTTGGCTTCTCTCCTTTTTTTCCCTCACCACCTCCTCTAGCTCTCATTTCCTTTCTCTCTGTGTCGCATTTTTCCCCTCTGTCCTTTGTTTACCTCTCTGTGTGTCTGTATCTGGGTCTCTCTCCCTCTCTCCTTCTGTGTTTCCACCACTCCCTCTCACCTAATCCATCTCTCTTCTTCCCTTCTCTCCTCTGTCCCCTCCACATGGTGACCCCCGCCTGGGAACACAGAGGGGAAACCCCCTAACCCTGTGTGCCCCGCCCTTTCCCATTCATGTTTTCCCAGCCATGACTTCACCTGCAGCTCACTACCCCTGCCCCTCCCTGGGGAGACAGGCAGGGTGGGGCTTTTCATCCCATAGTCGGGAGGTATGGAGTGAGGGCCAAGAAGAGGAGTGTCTTGCTCACGCAGCAGATCCAGAGAGAAACCAGCTCTGACTTCCCCTGGCGTGTGGGAAGGGCCTCCCCCGGGGGAGACTCTTGGCTCTCCCACAGCCTCCCAGTCTCAGGCCTTCCTTCCCCAATAACCTGAAGGGTGCCTTCCCTCTGCCCCATGGAGCTGGCACTCCCAGCCTTACCCAGGGGCCTCTCTGTGGCTCTCTGTACCAGGAGAATGGAGCAGGCAGTGCCTAGCTTCAGAGTGTCCATTCAAAAACAAGGAGTTACTGAGTCTACTATGTGCCAGCCACGGGTTGAGACTCTGGACACAGCATGCAAAAAAGAGAGGAAGGGAGAGGGAATAGAGCACTCAGGAGAGGTGAAGGAGCGAGAACTCATGCCCCAGGGAACTGGGATCTGGCAACCAGAGAGGGGCCAGGGCCTGGGTGTCAGCTGGGTTCTCTAGGAAGCTGCTGCCAAGCCAGAGTTAGAAGTGCAAAACATTTGTTAGAAGAAATGCCTATGAAAGATAAAAGGGGAGGAGGCAGGACTGGGGCAGGGAAAGCCTTCGGACCATGTTTCAGATCTGACGTCTACGGGAAGAGAGCGGAAGGAGGGTTGGTTGAGAAGAGCCTCGTGTTGCAGCGCCACTCTGAAAAAGTCTCAGCCAGCCAGCAGGGAGCTCTGGTACAAAAACTGCCAGTAGAAGAGTCCCAGTTGGGCAGAAATGGCCAAGCCCTCATGTCCCAGCTGTGCCCAAATATTGGCTGGGGGGCTTCCCAGGAAGACAGTGGCCTCTACTCTGCAGATCCTGATGGTGCTGCGACTGGAGTTTGTTAACAGACTGCTGACACATCTGGGAACATACCCACTCATTTGGCTGGGGAAGCCCCTATTGCACACCAGGAGAGGAAACCCAGTGAGACAGACAGTCTGGTATCTGCGGAAGAGGCCCAGAAGGCAGTCTTCTCCGGGAGATCCTAGGGTTACGGAGTACAAATCCATGGATATAGGACCATACCTGTAAGATTTCCAAGTAGTTCAGCCTCTACCATACCTGCCATCAACAAAGCCCAGCCCTAAGTATGAAGGAATAAAGAATGAGACAATTTGTGTCTAAAACTAAACATCTCAGTAGATGGGAAGAAACACTTTATTCAATTCAACAGCATATTAAACTAGAATAAAAGAGAGAGACAGAGAGAGATGGGGAGTCAGGGACACTACAGAAATCATTCTAGGTCACAGAGTAACATTAGAAGCTGTGGTAGTTTAAAAAGATGTGCAGAAATTCTTTGATACTCCTCCTTTCAAACGGTGGAGCCTAATTCCCCTACCTTGAGTATGAGCTATATTTAATGACTTGCTTCTAACAAATAAAATGTGGTGGAAGTGAGGTAACTTCTGAGACTAACTCATAAGAGGCATTGTGCCTGAATTTTCGCTCTTCTTCCTGGATGACTCACTCTGTGGAAGACAGCTGATATATCACAAAGACACTCAAGCATGACTAGGTGTGGTGGCTCACGCCTGTAATCCCAACACTTTGAGAGGCTGACGCAGGAGGATTGCTTGAGGCCCGGAGTTACAAACCAGCCTGACCAACATGACAAGACCCTGTCTCAAAAAATTAGCTTAGCATAGTGGCACACACCTGTGGTCTAGCTATTTGGGAGACTGAGGTGGGAGGATCGCTTGCACCCTTGAGGTTAAAACTGCAGTGAACCATGATTGTGTCACTGCACTCCAACTGCAACAGACTTGCAAGGTCTCACTGCCTCAAAAACAAGACAAAAGTAAAACAAGCCAGGTGCGGTGGCTCATGCCTGTAATCCCAGCACTTTGGGAGGCCAAGGCAGACGGATCATCTGAGGTCAGGCATTTAAGACCAGCCTGACCAACATGGTGAAACCCCATCTCTACTAAAAATACAAAATATTAGCCAGGCATGGTGGCGCCTGTAATCCCAACTACTTGGGAGGCTGAGGCAGAGGGATTGCTTGAACCTGAGTGGCAGAGTTTGCAGTGAACCGAGATCGTGCCACTGCACTCCAGCCTGGGGATCAGAGTGAGACTCTGGCTCAAAAAAAAAAAAAAAAAAAATGGAAAACAAAAAACAAAAAGGACATTCAAGCAGCCCTATGAAGAGGCCCATGTGGTGAGGGAGGAACTGAGGCTTTCTGTTAACATCCTTGTAAGTGAGCCATTTGGAAGCGGACCCTTAAGCCTCAGCAAAGTCTTCAGATGAGTACAGCCCCATCTGACTTTTTTTTTTTTTAATTGAGACAGAGTTTTGCTCTTGTTGGCCAGGCTGGAACACAATGGCATGATCTCGGCTCACTGCAACCTCTGCCTCCCAAGTTAAAGCAATTCTCCTGCTTAAGCCTCCTGAGTAGCTGGGATTACAGGTGTGTGCCACCATGCCTGGCTAATTTTTTTATTTTCAGTAGAGACAGGGTTTCACCATGTTGGCCAGGCTGGTCTCAAACTCCTCGTGATTTGCTTGCTTCAGCCTCCCAAAGTGCTGGGATTACAGGCATGAGCCACCGTGCCTGGCTGTGGACATATGATTTTATTTCTCTTGGGTATATACCTAGGAGTGAAATTGCTGGGTCATAGGCTAACTCTAATATTTAACATTTTGAGGAACTGCCAGGCTGATTTCCAAAGTGACTGCAGTATTTTACATTCTTAAGTGCAGTGTATGAAAGTTCTGATTTCTCCACATCCTTGCCAATATTAGTTATTGTCTGTCTTTATAGCTGTCCTATTGCAAAGTGGTATCTCATTGTGGTTTTGATTTCCATTTCCCTAATGACTCATGACATTGAGCATCTTTTCATGTGCTTATTGGCCATCTATATACACGTTGAGTATCCCTTATCTGAATTGCTTGGGAACAGAAGTGTTTCAGATTTGGGGTTTTTTTTTCTTCAGATTTTGGAATATTTGCATTATACTTACCAGTTGGGCATCTCTAATCAGAAAACCCAAAATCTGAAATGCTCCAACAAGCATTTCTTTTGAGCATCATGTTGGCACTCAAAAACTTTTGGATTTTGGAGCATTTTGGATTTTGAATTTTTGGACTAGGGGTGCTCAACCTGTATCTTCTTTGGAGACATATGGTTGATATCACTACTGTAACCTCATGCATTCTGAGCCAGAACCATTCAACTGGGCTGCTCTTGAATTCCTAACCTTCAGAAACTGTGCGAGTTAATAAATGTTTGTTTGAGCCGCTAAATTTAGTGATTTTTTTTACACAGCAATAGGTAACTAACATAGAAACATTTCATTAAAATCAGGCACACATCATGGGTACCTACTATTAATGCTACTAAAAGTCCCAGCCAATGCAATAACACAAGAAAAAAAGACACAAATTGTCAAGTTTGGAAAGAAAGAAACAAAACTGTTATTGTTTGCAGATTAATTTTTCACCTAAAAACTCCAGGCATAGCTAACACGGAAGGCAGTATGCGAGGATGGAATAAGCCCAGGTCAGACCCAGATTTGAGACCTAGATTTTTTCTCACTTTCTCTGTGATCTTAGGCAAATTCTTTTGCCTCTTTGGGCCTCATTGGTAAAGTGGAGATAATAACACTTACGCCATGAGGATTAATGTGAGTGTAAGTAAAGTGCTTCAGTGACTGACACACAATAGCCTTTGACAAATGAGATCATTATTTAAGGAGAGCACTTGAGGGCAGAAGCCAGGGAAGATGACATTGTGACTGACCTGATGCTCAGTTCGTCAGGCTGTAGAACATGGGCTCCTTCCATGTCCCCAGATAACTCCAGTCTGCTAGTGGGGCTCTGAGAAGCCCAGGAGATCCTTCCCCATACCCTGGGTTCAACCCCTGGCTCCACTTCCCCTCCTGGGCAGCCTTGGGCAAGTCAGTTACTTTGGCTGAATCCTTGTTATATACTCTACTAATTGGGATGCTCATGCCTATTATTTTTTCTTCCTTTGAGTGCAGTGAAGATCATAGCAGGGAAGGAGCTCACTGAGGGGAAAACCTCACAGAAACTATAGGGAATTCCAGTAGAAACAAGTGGCAGAATGGGCTGTGAGAGTTCTCTCTAACTGGACAATGAAGCCCCAAAGGACCTTGGGGTATGGAATAGAATGATGCTGAGTGCAAGATTCACTCCTCTCCTGTTCCAACCCCACTCGACATCCTACCATGTCCTAACACTAGAGTTGTCAGATAAAAGAAATGCCTAGTTAAGGCCGGGCATGGTGGCTCATGCCTGTAATCCCAGCACTTTGGGAGGCCGAGGTGGGCGGATCATGAGGGCAGGAGTTTGAGACCAGCCTGGCCAACATGGTGAAACCCTGTCTCTACTAAAAATACAAAAAATGAGCCAGGCATGGTAGCGCACGCCTATAATCCCAGCTACTCAGGAGGCTGAAGCAGGAGAATTGCTTTAACCTGAGAGGCGGAGGTTGCAGTGAGCCTAGATCATGCCATTACACTCTAGTCTGGGCAACAGTTGGCAAGACTCCATCTCAAAAAAAAAGAAAAAAAAAGAAATGCCTAGTTAAATTTGAATTTCAGAAAACAACAAATAATTTTAATGTAAGTATATGCCAAAACATTGCAATTATTATTATTATTATTATTATTTGAGACAGAGTCTCATTCTGTCATCCAGGCTGGAGTGCAGTGGTGTGATCTTGGTTCACTGCAAACTCCGCTCCTGTGTTTAAGCGATTCTCCTGCCTCAGCCTCCCAAGTAGCTTGGATTACAGGCACCCGCCACCACACCTGGCTAATTTTTGTATTTTTAGTAGCAACAAGGTTTCACCATGTTGGCCAAGCTGGTCTTGAACTCCTGACCTCAGTCATCTGCCCACTCAGGTCTCCCAAAGTGCTGGGATTACAGGCGCCAGCCACTGCACCAGGCTGCAATTATTTTTTTAGTTATCTGAAATTCTAATTTAACCATGTGTCCTGTGTTTTTGTTTACTATATCTGGTAGCCCTACCCAGCAGGAGTGAAGTGAAGACACCCAGGGACTCTTCACCCAGTTTCATAGCGGAGGCCCTAGGAGGAGATCAGATTTGCCCAAAGCTCTGCGACACATCCAGTCTTTTGTTCTACACAGGGCCCCTTGGCTGAGGTTTAAACCTGGGCTGTTTGTGTTGGCTCTAACTCAGAGACCTTAGCTCACATCCCTTCCTTCCCTCTTGGGGCTGGCCT
The DNA here is from genome assembly GCF_030222135.1 of Aotus nancymaae. Classification (NCBI taxonomy): domain Eukaryota; kingdom Metazoa; phylum Chordata; class Mammalia; order Primates; family Aotidae; genus Aotus; species Aotus nancymaae. The sequence continues at coordinate 5,969,750 of NW_026988491.1, forward strand.
GGGCCTTGGGGCCCTTGAGAGTCTCTGGGACTAACTCACAAGATAGAATGAAGAGGGTGGGAGGACAGGGAGCATTAAAGGAGGATCAAGAGGCTCAGCAGGAGATCTAACTACAGAATTTGGCTCCTGGTAGACCAATAACGCCACTTTCATTCCTACAGCCAAAGACCCAAGTTCCCAAACAGTTTTATCTGTGAATGTACCCAAAGTCAATGGCAGAGGGGAAATGGAGCTAGGGCCAGTCTCTGAGCCTCCTGACACCCAGAGCTCTCCTTGCTGCTCTGGGGTCTGGAGAAGAGGATTAGGAGAGAGGCCCTCTCATGCCCGAGACCAGGGAGATGGAAAGAGGAAAAAGATAGAAAAGCAGCATGGGTCCTACCGGAAGCCCCTGGAGTTTGGTCCAGCCTCTGCTGTCATCTAGTGGACACCCCATGCCAGTGCCTCCTTGAGACACTCCTGAACCAGGCTGTCTTTACCCCTTTCCTGGTCCCTTGAGCCTACTGGCCTACTCCTTCTTGGCCAAGCCCTACCCCCTCTGATTTACTATATGACCCTAAACAAGCCCTTTTCTTCTCTGGTTCTCAATTTTACCTCTTGGAACAGGGGTTCTCCAAATGGTAGCAGGCCCAATCTTTCTAAAACACAAATGTAGCCAGGTCTCTCCACTGTCTGTATCTGTCTTCTGGCCCCTCTGGCCCTCATGTTGAAGCCTGGTGGGCCTGCAGGATCTGAGCCCAGCTGACCTCACCTACTCCCCACTTCTCTGTTCTAACCACACAGAACTACATTCATATCCTCAATTATCAGGCTCTCTAAGAGCCGTTGCACACGCGTTCCCTTTGCCTAAAATACTCTTCCCCGTCCTTTACCTGGCTTGTTCTTACTCATCCTTCAGATGTTGGCTTAGCCATCCTAAAACCACCTCTGCAAAAATCATAACTGAGGAAATCATTACAGTGAAAGAAATCAGACCTAATCGACTCCTTCTTGCTTCTAACCTTTAAGCTGTCCTTGCTGATTCCTGGGCGTAGGCCAAACTAACTTTGGGAAGGAATTCAGTTAATGATTTGACTCTGAAACAAAATTGATAATAGCCCTTTCCTGAAAAGACCCCTTTCTTGCCTTGTGGGGACCAGTCTGTTTTTGCAGAACTAACAAATTAGCTACAAGATTAGAAATTACGATTTAGGGAGTCATGCAGGCTCTGGCTCCAAGAGTCTGAGCCTCCCCAAACTGCTCCTGGGGATAACATCACTATTGTAAAACCTAAGATCAATGCTTGAGATATTTTGCAGACCCTGCACTGGATGGATCAGCTGATACCACCCAGACCGATAATCTGGCTCAACGAGTTCTGCCATCCTACCCAGGAACAGAAAACAGCAAGGAAAACTCACTTCAACCCCCTGTGAGTCCACCTTCAACCTGACCAATCAGCACTCCCCACTTCCCAAGCCCCTACAGCCAAATTATCTTTAAGAACTCATAAATCATCCCATGAAAACTGGACCAATAAAAAATAATGCAGACTTCGAATTTCACAATTTACACATATAAAGATACTTTTGTATTTTCATTTGTTTCTTATTTTCAAGATGTGCAAAGTCAATCTAAATGTATCTGTGTAGGGGAAATGGTTGCTAGTCGCTAAAAGAGTTTAATAAAGCACTTAAAGAAGTTCATAAACTCTGATCCTGAGGCCGGCTGTGATGGCTCATGCCTGTGATCCCAGCACTTTAGGAGGCCGAGGCAGGTGGAGACCTGAGGTTGAGAGTTCAAGACCAGCCTGGCCAACATGGAGAAACCCCATCTCTACTAAAAATACAAAGTTAGCAGGGCATGGTGGCACATGCTTGTAATCCTGGCTACTCGGGAGGCTGAGGCAGGAGAATCGCTTGAACCTGGGAGGTGGAGGTTGTGGTGAGCCGAGATCACACCATTACACTCTAGCCCAGGCAACAAGAGTGAAACTCCGTCCCAAAATTTAAAAAAAAAAAAACAAACTGGTCCCCAAATGCTCAGGGAGACTGATTTGAGTAACAATAAAACTCAGGTCTCCCACACAGCCTTCTTTGCTTGAATTACTCTTTCTCCATTCCAATTCCCCTGTCTTGATAAATTGGCTCTGTCTAGGCAGCAGGCAAGGTGAATTTGTTGGTGGGGGTGGGGGTTTAATCCCTTCCAGGAAGCCTCCGCCCCCCCACCCCAATGTCCCACACCTGGATGGGCGAACATCCCTTAATGTCTCCACTGAGGACTGGTTGCGTTTCAAGAGGGAATATGATCCTGGAAGAGGTCAGATATCAGGCCAGGGGGCTGATGGGTAGCCTGGGCCCAGGGTTCAAAATAACCTGATTTCTCATCCCACTCTGCCATGGTTAGATGGTAGGTATGACTATCAGCCAATGACTCCGCCTCTCCAAGCTTATTTTACAGATGAACAAATCAGACCATGTCTACACCCATACTGGCCAACAGCTACTGTTATTATTATTATTAGAGGAGTAAGGGCAAAGGGGGGGCAGAAGGAAGGTTAGGGCTAGTAAAATGAGAAGTCTTGGGAGCAAGCAGAGGAAGAAATCAGAAAATTTATGTTTTTAAAATTATTTCCCACCAGAATGGATTTTTTTTTTATTCAGCGCAATGTGTTGTAGGCGTCAAATAATATTAAATCTATGCTGGGTTCTGGCAGGATAAATGCCAACATCACCAACAGGGCTTCCAGGGACCGTAAGTGCCTTAGTGTGCTAAAGCAGAGAAGATATTACTTGATATATTTTTGAAGCTGAAGTGCTTCCAAGTTTGGTAGTTCCAATTCTGTTGCTTCTTGGGAACGTTTTTAATAACAAGAACATGAAGAAATAAACAGTGCTGGTTCCCTAATGTTAAAGTTTCAGGAATGTGGTTATTGCTTTCCAGAAAAGACCATGAGAATGACCTCACTTCTGACTAAGGAAAAGTTGAACTCTCTCAATTTTTCTGCTGTATGAACCCAACAAAAAGAGCAAAGAGGAATATAATCAGTGAGTTTATCTTAATGAAAGCTGATGGCTCCAATATCTTTTTTTCCCACAGTTTAATTGCTGTATGCATTTATTATTAGCTATGATTAATGCAGAGAGAGGGGACAAAAAGCTAACAAACACTCTACACAGTTTCCCAAGATGCATTGCAGGGAGAAAAGTGACTGAGATGGATCAGCAGTATCCTAGGGTCTTGGTGGATGCATTCCCGGGGAAGGTGGACTTCTAATTCCTGGTGAGGCGGATCTCATTCCTGGAGGGGGCGTGCTTATTGGCATCCCTCCAGCAAGGGGAAGCCCAGATGGTGGGCCCATGGGTGGTTTCATACCAGGTGGAGGGAATATAATACCTAGAGGTGGGGCTGCTCTGCCAACAAGTGGGGGTGGAGTCCCCCATCCTGGTAGGTACTGTGTTGGGGCTCCAGTAATGCTTTTCTCTGTGTAATGGTCCCCCAACTCCTGGGACAGGGCCTGCTAATCCAGTAGGAGCCTGGGGAATTGGTACACCAGCGGATACTCCTCTACCAGCTGTCCTAACAATGCTAGGGCCTCGTGTAGCTCCAGCAAGTGGTACCCGAGCAATGCCAGTTTCTTTGGGGGGGTAGCCCCCCCACAGTCATGGATACCAAGTTCTCCCATGCAGCAACACCAAACCCCAAACATGCTTTTCTTTGTGCTCTGGTTGTTTCACATTCTTTGGCTTGATCTTCCTGAACTCATCAAAATTGCAGAGATACAAATTCACATGCTTGTCAAATGCCTCAAAGGTGCCAATGAAGATTCCGCCTTCTTGCAGGATGTATTTCATTCTATAGTCAATGTGCTGCTGCAGTCTTGCTACTCTTATCCACAGTCATGATTGCTGTTCCACCAAATCCTGTGTCCACAGTTAAAACTTCGTGCTTCTTAAGATCTGGGAGAAGGCAACAGATAAAGGCATGGTGCAGGTTCTCTTAGAAACAATGCAAGCTGGGGGGCAGCATGAGCCACTGTGCCCGGCCAATAATTTTTCAAAAAGTATATTGAAAGCATTGGGTGAGGTGGCTCATGCCTGTAATCCCAACACTTTCGGGAGGCCAAACTGGGAGGATCCCTTGAGGTCAGGAGTTCAAGACCAGCTTGGGCAACAGTGAGACCCTGTCTCTACCAATATATATATATATTAGCTGAGTGTGTTGCATGCCTGCAGTCCCAGTTATTCAGGAGACTGAGGTGGGAGGATTGCTTGAGCCCAGGAGTTCGAGGCTGCAGTGAGTTAGGATGGTGTGCACTGCACTCCAGTCTAGGCCACAAGCTGAAACCACGTTTCTCTAAAAATAAAAAATAGATGATGGACTGATTGATAGATAGAGAAAGCTCGCTCTGTGCTGAACCTGTTCCATGTATCCTCATAATAACTTTTTGAGGTAGAAATAAATTGGAACACACCTGTGGTCAAACAAGTTTGTCACTTGTTATGGGGTAAGGGTGGGAGGACTTGAATCATGAAAAACAATGTGTCGGCAGGTGTGGTGGCTCACGCTTGTAATCTCAGCACTGTGGGAGCCCACGGCAGGAGGATCACTTGAGGTTAGGAGTTCAAGACCAGCCTGGCCAACATGGTGAAACCTCATCTCTACTAAAAATACAAAAATTAGCCCGGCGTGGTGCTGAGCACCTGTAATCCCAGCTACTTGGGAGGCTGAGGCAGGAGAGTTGCTTGAACCCGCAGGCGGAAGCTGCAGTGAGCTGATTGCGCCACTGCACTTCAGCCTGGGTGATACAGCAGGACTCCATCTCAAAAACAAACAAAACAAGGGGGCATCTCAGTAACAAAGTGTCACAAAGGACACATAGGATTTGGGCTTGCTTTAGGAGATTTGGAGGAGGATTTAAGGAAATGGGGCTTTGATCTGGATTGGATGCTGTCTATGAATGAATGCCTTGATAAATTTTATTTAGAAGGAGGGAAAAGTAGACTGAGGCTAAAGCTATAATCTCTATACGAGTCAAAATAAGGAAATGTTTGGCCATTTTTGTAGTTTGAACAATGTTCATATTTTGTCTGGGTTCAGATGTGATTAGAGGGGTTTTATTATTGTCTTGATCCATCATGGTCACATAGTGGCCTTGTTTGATGTCGATGTTCTGTGAAGTTTTTACGTGCAACAGGAGAACACACCAAGGTTTATCTGTGAGTGCCAGGCCATCTCCCGGATATCAGGGTCTGCCTTTCTCTTAGAGCCAGGTTTCAAATCCAGGTTTGTGTGACTGGAAACACCCCTTGTATTACTTCTTGGTCACAAGAACTTGAGAAGGTGGCTGGCAGACTAGAAATTTCATCTACGAGCTTATTTCATCTACATTTTTTTTTTCTGAGATGGAGTTTCACTCCTGTCGCCCAGGCTGGAGTGCAATGGCACAATCTTGGCTCACTGCAACCTCTGTCTCCTGGGTTCAAGTGACTCTCCAGCTTCAGCCTACCAAGTAACTGGGATTACAGGCACCCTGCCACTACGCCCAGCTGATTTTTGTATTTTTAGTAGAGACAAAGTTTCACCATGTTGGCCAGGCTGGTCTCTAACTCCTGACTTCAGGTGATCCACCCGCCTTGGTCTCCCAAAGTGCTGGTATTACAGGCGTGAGCCACCGCGCCTGCCCTTTACTGTGTTCACCTCCTACTCAGGCCCAGTCTTTAACAGTTCCTGGGATAACTGTAGGCACTTAATAAATGTTTGCTGAATGAATGAAGATGGCTGTCGAGAACTCCAGGGACTGCTTGGGTGAAAATCACAAGCTCCATCACCTACCAGTATGTGATTTGATACAATATGTATTAACAGCTAATCCACAGTCCACATTCAAATTTCATTATTTGTCCCAATATTGTCCATTACAACTACTCCACGACCACCACCACCCCAGTCTAGGGTCCTATTTAGAATCACACACCACATTTTGTTGTCATGCTTCTTTAGTCTCCTTTAAACTGGAACAGTTCCTCAGGTTTTCTGTTTTTCATGACAGTGAGTTATTTTGTAGAGTGTCCTTCATTTGGTGTTCTCTAGTGCTTCCTCATGAGATGTAGATGGTGTACTTTTGACAGAAATACCACAGAAGAGATGTGTCCTCAGTGCATCTTATTAGGAGGCCTTTGATCTGACCCATTAACTAGTGGTGTTAACTTTGATCACTTTGATCTGTTTGTTCTGCTAGGTTACACCTCTGTAACATCACCATTTTCCCTTTGTAATCAATGGGTAATTTATGGGAGACACTTTTAATGTTTTAAACATCCCGTTTCTCTAGTTTTACCACCATGTTTATTAGTTGGCATTCTACTAAAAGGAAGACTTTCCCTTCGTCCCTTAATATACTCACTTCTTTATGTCTGCAAAGACTCATGAATCACTATTTTATTCAATTAGTTATATTCTATTACTATTACTACATATTTTGATTCTGAAATTGCCCTGACTTAGCCAGTGGGATCTCCTTAAAGACAGTTCCTGTGTTCTTTGACACATTCCCATGATTCTTATTACCATCATCCTTATATTCTTGTGTAACAAGATGTTCCAAGTTTATCTGGTACTTTCCGGAATCAGTTTTTTCTTTTCTTTCCCCCCGGCTCTGTCGTCCAGGCTGGAGCACAGTGGCGCGATCTCGGCTTACTGCAACCTCCGCCTCTAGGTTTCAAGCGATTCTCCTGCCTCAGCCTCCCAAGTAGCTGGGATGACAGGTGTGCGCCACCACACCCGGCTAATTTTTGCATTTTTAGTGGAGACGGGGTTTCACCATGTTGGCCAGGCTGGTCTCGAACTCCCGACCTCAAATGATCCACCCGCCTCCACCTCCCAAAGTGCTGGGATTACAGGTGTGAGCCACCGCGCCCGGCCGGAATCAATTTTTCCTTTTGAGAGCCCGGAACTCAAGCTCTTTAAAAAGCTGCCAAGGAGCTCCAAGATTCCTCCGCTTCCTGCCCGCAAGCGGAACCTTACAGCTTCGGACCTGGGCATCAATCTCTTCCGGTTGGGGCCGGAAGTTCCTCCGAAAGGGGCGGCTCCGCGTCAGGTGACTGGAGTCCGCGTAGGAGGGATCGGAGGTCCTACTCAACAATTGGGCAGTAGGACTGGCCGTTTAGCCGACTAAGTGATAGACCGGGCGGCCCCCACGGTGTTAACTGCGCGGAAGCAGGTATGTGAGGGGCTGCGGTTAGGGCGGGAGCCGCCGCGGTTTACGGACGGGGGCCGGGAGACCCGGGTCCGCCTTCCCAGGACACATGGGCTTCAACACCTGAGCCCAGGGGCCCAGAGACAGTAAGACCAGCCGTGTCTCCGCCCCCGAAAAGAGGACGAGCTGGCGTTGTGGTTCTCCGCCCCATGATTACAAATTGGGGAAACTGAGGCCTTGAGAAAGAGAAGGGCTCCCACAAGTTCTCCTTTCGAGGCACGGGCACTGATTCCCATTCTATCGCCCCTGCGAGTCCGCCTCTATCATCTAGGAGTGCATTTCACGAGTTTGCCCTGAGTGGAGAAGCAGAGGCCCGGGAGCGCGATGAACAGAGTTGGACTGAGAGTAAAAGACCTGGATTCGAGATTTCGCCTCCGACAGACAATTGTGCGTTCTGGGCCAAATCTCTTCCCTGTGCTGGGCCTTAGTTTCCTTGTGTCTAAAACGGGGCACTGTTTCTCAAAATATGGTTCTTACACCATCTGCTTTGAAATTCTCTGAGATGCCGGCTTTACATTAAGGTGCAGGACTCAATTCAGACATCTGATTTAAAATCTGAGTAGGAACCTGAGAAACTGCTTTTTGAGCTTATGCCTAGGGAGGTCGTGTCTATACTGATGTTCGAAGTGCATTGATTTTAAGTGCTTTCCTGCTGTGAGCACTAGATATCCATTCTTCCCTTTGAGGCAGCTGGTGCCAGTTTAGGAACTTTGAAAGAACTTATTTCAGTAAAGAGAGCACTGGAAGGGAATTAACTTTTTAAAATTTGAAAATATTGTTATGGCAAAGAGGGCTTCCACTTCATTTTTGGGGCTAAAAGAGGCAGAACTGGGACTAACAGGTGAATTCTACAGGAAGACAAAATTTTTGCTTAATAGAAGAACTTAAATGAAAGAATCATCAGAGGTGACCAGCGATGGAGTGAACGGATTGCCTTTGTGCCTCCTTTAGAGGGAGTTATATAGGTAGTAGATGAAGGTCCTTTCCAACTTGAAAGTCTGTGATTCTAAGGAGTTATTCTGCATCTTTCTGGTGCTGACTCTGCTCTCAGGACAAATGTGACTTTTTCTTCTCTCTTTTCTTGACACTTCCATCACTTTGGCCTACATCTCCTGTAAATAAGGCCAATGCATCTGACCTTATGTAATCTCTTCCTGGTTGTCCTGTGCACCAACCTTCTTTTCAAGGACTTTGGAATGACCCAATATCTGATAGAGGTACCTTAAATGTTTGTTGAATGAATAAGTAAACTGGGTCACACCCCATGGGTTAGTAGCTTTTTTCTAAGAACAACTTGAAAATGCCCCTGAAGATTTTGTGTTTGACCAGGAGAAGCCAGTGAACTCTTTGAATCACAGAATTGAGGAGTCTCAGTTGAAAGGACCCCTTGAGGCCATTCAGAACAGCCTTCTCCTCCCTGGAACATAATCCCCTCTTGAATCCTTTCTTCAGCAATATGTGTATAGATGTGAGAGAACTTTTGCAGTCTGTAGGCTAGCTTTCCATCCATCAAATAAAACCAGTCCTCTTATAGACTTGACTTGCCAGTTCACACACACCACCAGTCCCAGCTAATTTTTTTGTATTTTCACCATGTTGGCCAGGCTGGTCTCGAACTCCTGACCTCAAGTGATCTGCCTGCCTCAGCCTCCCAAAGTGCTAGGATTACAGGTGTGAGTCACCATGCCTGGCCTCTAGCATAGCTTTAGTTTTCTAATCAAATATCATTATTTCCTTATTTTATGCATTACAGAGCTCTACCTAAATCACTTTTTCAACACCTGTTAGAATGCTTAGGAATGTTTATGTTGTCTTAGGGAGCAGAAGCTCCATATTATGACCCAGTTCTGCCGACTTGCTCCCCCACCCCCACAAAAAAAAGGTTAGGGTTGAGCCAAAACTTTCTGCCTGTGTTTATTGACTTGCTTGTGTTTCCCAAGATTTAAAAAAAAAAAAAAAGTTGCAAAATGCTTATTCAGATGTTATCCAGGTGCTGAGTAAAATGATCTTAATTTGTTGGAGTTTTTAGAACTTCTCAATCTAAAAATTTCTATTTTTTTTAAATTGCATTTTAGGTTTTGGGGTACATGTGAAGAACATGCAATATTGTTGCATAGGTACACATATGGCAGTGTGATTTGCTGCCTTCCTCCCCATCACCTATATCTGGCATTTCTCCCCATGCTATCTCTCCCCAACTCCCCACCCCCCTAAAAATTTCCTTTTAAAGAAGTATCTGAATTGGCATTCTCATAAGTGTGTTCTTCAGGCCACTGGTCTGAAGAAATGGCTCTGAGAAAAGGATTTGCTGCCAGTAATAAGTTTGAGAAAGCTACACGCCATTATCCTTTCTTGGAGCATCTCAATATGTAATACCACATTAAAAGCACTGAGAGGTCCTGCAATAAGGAAATATGCTTTATAAGCCAAGATAATAACGTTTCATTTGTTAAATCTACTTGATGTAAAATCTTTTTTTTTTTTTTTTTTTTAATTGAAGTACACATTAGCAAATTCTGACCTAGAGTGGGGTTGTGCATACTATATATAGCCTGCGAACCAAACCTGGACCTACTGCTTGTTTACGTGGCCTGTGAGCTAAGAATGCTTTCTACCTTTTTAAATGATGGGAAATAAAAAAAGAATAATATTTCATAGATGAGAATTACAGGAAAATAAAATTTCAATGTTCATTTCAGCCACACCCATTTATTTATATTTATACATGTATATTTATATATTGTCTTTGGGTGCTTTAATGCTACTCAGTGGTGTTGAGTAGTAGTTGCCATAAAACCAAATAGTTCACAGAGTCTAAAGTATTTACTGTATGGCCCTTTACAAATAAAAGTTGCCAATCCCTGACCTGCAACATGTACATTTTTTGTTTGTTTGAGACAGTGGCTCGCTCTGTTGGCCAGGCTGGCGTGCAGTGGCACAAACATAGCCTACTGTAAGCCTTGACCTCCTGGGCTCAAGCCTTCTTCCCACCTTAGCTGGGAACTAGGGGCACGCACCACCACACCCAGATAACTTTTACATTTTTTGTAGAAACAAGCTCTCACTATGTTTCAAGGCTGGTCTTGAACCCTTGAGCTCAAGCGATTCTCCTGCATCATCCTCTCAAGGTGCTAGGATTACAGGTGTCAGCAACCACTCCTAGCCATATATTGTTTTTTAACTTTTTTTGGTTTTGTTTTGTTTTTTTTTTGGAGACGGAGTTTCGCTCTTGTTACCCAGGCTGGAGTGCAATGGCGCGATCTCGGCTCACCGCAACCTCCGCCTCCTGGGTTCAGGCAATTCTCCTGCCTCAGCTTCCTGAGTAGCTGGGATTACAGGCATGCACCACCATACCCAGATAATTTTTTTATGTTTAGTAGAGATGGATTTCACCATGTTGGCCAGGCTGATCTCAAACTCCTGACCTCAGGTGATCCACCTGCCTTGGCCTCCCAAAGTACTGGGATTACAGCCGTGAGCCACCGTGACTGGCCTTTTTATTTTAAAATAATTTTAACCTTATACAAAACTTGCAAAAATAATACACAAACTTTCTGTATATCTGTCATCTAACTTCACCTAATATCAAAACTGTACATAATTATATCAAAATTATAGAACTTTAACACTAATACAATATTGTTAGCTAATCTAGAGACTTTATTTAAATTTTGCCATTTGTCCCACTATATACTTTTTCTGTTCCAGGACCTAATCCTGGATCCCACATCACATTTAGTTGTCAAGTCTCCCTGGTCTCATCAGACGTCTGGGACAGTTCCTCATTCTCCTTTTTTTTTGAGACAGAATCTCACTCTGTCACACAGGCTGGAGTACAATGACACAATCTCAGCTCACTGCAACCTCCCCCTCCCAGGTTCAAGTGATTCTCCTGCCTCAGCCTCCCGAATAGCTACAATTACAGGTGTATGCCACCATGCCCAGCTAATTTTTTTTGTGTGTGTGTATTTTTAGTAGCAACAGGGTTTTGCCATGTTGGCCAGGCTAGTTTCGAACTCCTGACCTTAAATAATCCACCTGCCTCGGCCTCCCAAAATGCTGGGATTACATGTGTGAGCCACTGCATCTGGCCTCTTTCTTTTTTTTGTCTTTCATGAGTATAAATTTTTGAAGAAGACTGGCCAGTTATTTTGTAGAATATCTCAATTTTTATTGAGATATAATTCACATACCATAAAATTTACCATTCTGTTTTTTATTTTTTTGTTATTTATGTTTTTGAGACAGAGTCTCACTCTGTTGCCCAAGCTGGAGTGCAATGACACAATCACTGTGTCCTTAACCTCCCAGGTTCAAGTGATCCTCCTGCCTCAGCCTCCAAAATAGCTAGACCACAGGCATATGCCACTACACCCAGCTAATTTTTAAAATTTTTTTGTAGAGACTGGATCTCACTGTGTTGCTCAGGCCAGTCTCAAACTCGTGGGCTCAAGCAATCCACTCACCTGAGCCTCCCAAAGTGCTGGGATTATAGGCGTAAGTCTCTGTGCCCAGCCAAATTCACCATTTTAAAGTGCACAGTTCAGTAGTTTTTTAGTATATTCACACCATTTTACGACCACCACTAATTCTAGAACATCTCATTACCCCCAAAAGAGTTAGCAGTCACTATTCTCTCTTCTTCCTATCTCCTGGCAACCACTAATCTCCTTTCTGTCTCTGGATTTGCCTATTCTGGATATTTAATAGAAATGGAATAATATAATATATGGTCTTCTATGTCTGGCTTCTTTTGTTAAGCATCAGGTTTTCAGTATTCATCAATGTTGTAGCATGTATCAGTACTTCATTTATATTGTGTAGTAATGTTTCATTGTAGGGATATACCACATATTGTTTATCCATCAGTTTATTCATCAATTGATTGACATTTAGGTTGTTTCTACCATTTGGTAATTATGAACATTTATTTACTGGGTTTTTTTTTTAAGCGGAGTCTCGCTGTTACCCAGGCTGGAGTGTGGTGGCGCAATCTCAGGTCACCTCAGCCTCCTGGGCTCAGGCGATTCTCCTGCCTCAGCCTCCTGAGTAGCTGGGATTACAGGCATGTGCCACCATGCCTGGCTAATTTGGTATTTTTAGTAGAGATGGGGTTTCACCATGTTGACCAGGCTGGTCTCAAACTCCTGACCTCAAGTGATACACCCACCTTGGCCTCCCAACATGCTGGGATTACAGGCATGAGCCACCACACCTAGCCTGATTTACAGGTTTTTGTTGGAACTTATTTTTAGTTCTCTTGGATGTATACCTAGGAGTGAAATTGCTAGGTCATATGGCAACTCTGTGTTTAACTTTCTGAGGAACTGCCAAACTGTTTTCCATAGTGGCTGCACCATTTTACATTCGCACTTTTTTTTTTTTTTTTTTAAGACAGAGTCTCACTCTGTCGCTCAGGCTGGAGTGCAGTGGCACAGTCTTGGTTCACTGCAGCTTCTACCTCCTGGGTTCAAGCAATTCTCATGCCTCAGCCTCCTGAGTGGCTGGGATTACAGGCATGTGCCACCACACCTGGCTAATTTTTGTATTTTTAGTAGAGATGGGGTGTCACCATATTGACCAGGCTGGTCTTGAACTCCCAACCTCAGGGGATCCACCTGCCTCGGCTTCCCAAAGTGCTGGGATTATAGGTGGGCCACCACACCCAGCCTGCATTTGCACTAAAATTTATGGGGGTTCCAGTTTCTCTGCATCCACAACAACACTTGTTGTTGCCCACTAAAAAAATTATATCTCTTCTGGTGAGTGTGAAGTGATATCTCATTGTGGTTTTGATTTGCATTTCCTTAATGGCCAGTGATGATGATGATGATGTTCTTATTGGCCATCTGCATATCTTATTTGGAGAAATGTCTATTTAGATCTTTTGCCCATTTTGTAATTAAGTTATTTGTTATCATATGCAGTTTTGAATGCAGGTATTCAAAGAGTTTGCAGATTCCTTGAAATAACTCAGTGATCTGACCTGCAAATGCTGAGGCAATGCCCCTATCTCTGTAATCTGAATGTAGTTGGATTTGGACATACTGAAGCACAGAGCAAATTTCCATTTGAGGCTACTGACCATGCAGAGCTTGACCAACCCCAGCCACTCTGGCCATGTGGAGTTGGAGTGGCCATGGTCAAGTGAAAGGAAGGGTACAATTTGTGTCCAGAAATGAGGTTGTCATCCAAGATATGATAAGACCAGTCAGGGAGCTTTCATTTTGGGCACTACTCTGATATATGTCTGGTTATAGGCAGGGAGTAGAGCAGTCAGTGGTGGTTTTGAATGCTCAGGACTAGCTGCTTATAGCTACAGAACTGTGGTGCACCCAGGCCTATCTTGACCCTACAGCATTTGGATGTAACCAGACCATCTTGGACATGTACCTTAAAACAAACAAAAATTTCGGTAATGTAAATTGTGAAAGTAATATGTGCTTATTTTATTACTATTATTATTTAGAGATGGAGTCTCGCTCTGTTGCCCAGGCTGGAGTGCAGTGGCGCAATCTTGACTCACTGCAGCCTCCATCTTGCAAATTCAAGCGATTCTCATGCCTCAGTTCCTGAGTAACTGGAATTACAGGCACGTGCCACCATGCCTGACTAATTTTTGTATTTTTAGTAGAGATGGGGCTTCACGATGTTGGCCAGGCTGGTCTCAAACTCCTGACCTCAAGCGATCTGCCCGCCTTCGCCTCCCAAAGTACTGGGATTATAGGCATGAGCCACCATGCCCGCCCAATGTGCTCATTTTAGACATTTTGGAAAATAAAAAAAAACTCCCTCTCTCCATGCTAATCATCCCTAGCTTTAGTATCTAGAGAACCTTTGTTGCAGTTGCTGTATTTCCTTCCTGCTTCCCACCATGGGGCATATTTTTAATAGTTGGAATCACTCACTGTACACAGTTCCATATCTTGCTTTTTCTTATTAACATTTTAAAACTGAAGAAAAAAAATTTTAATGTTAATGTCTCCATGTTTTTGCCAGCCTCTTCTATAAGCATTACTTCTGATGGCCTGCATAGATTTCCATTTCCTTAACTATTCATTTATTCAGTAAGTCTTACTATATAGACGTAATGTGTATAATAAACACTTGGTATGTTCTTAGTGGGTTAGAAATGTAGTTTTGATTTTTTTTTTTTTTTTTGAGATGGAGTTTTGCTCTTGTTACCCAGTCTGGAGTGCAATGGCGCGATCTCGGCTCGCCGCAACCTCCGCCTCCTGGGTTCAGGCAATTCTCCTGCCTCAGCCTCCTGAGTAGCTGGGATTACAGGCACGAGCCACCATGCCCAGCTAATTTTTTTGTATTTTTAGTAGAGATGGGGTTTCACCATGTTGACCAGGATGGTCTCGATCTCTTGACCTCGTGATCCACCCGCCTCAGCCTCCCAAAGTGCTGGGATTACAGGCGTGGGCCACTGCGCCCGGTCAGTTTTGATTTTTTAAAATAAGGAGCATAGATTTTCTTAAAAATTTTTTATTGTGGTAAGATATGCATACCATAATATTTACTGTTTTAACTAATTTTATTTATTTAATTTTTTTTTTTTTTTGAGATAGGGTTTCACTCTATGACCTAGGCTGAAATATAGTGGCCTAATCACAGCTCACTGCAGCCTCGACCTAAGCTCAAGCAGTCATCTTGCCTCAGCCTCCTGGAGTGCTGGGATTACAGCAATTAGTCATTGTTCCTGCTCCATTTTAACTATTTTTAAATGTACAATTCAGTGGCATTAAGTAAATTTACAGTGTTGTATAACCATCACCACTATTTCCGAAACTTTTTCAGCGTCCCAAACAGAAACTCTACCCATGAAGCAATAACTCCTCACTCTCCCCTCTCCTCTAGCTCCTAGTAACCTCTGATCTACTTTCTATCTCTATGAATTTGCCTATTCTAGATATTTCTAATAAGACTCTAATAAGAACATCACACAATATATGACCTTTTATGGAAATGTAGGGTTTCCCCCGCTTTTTATTTTTTTTTGAGACAGAGTCTCACTCCGTCGTTACCCAGGCTGAGTACATTGCAGTGGTATCATCTCAGCTTACATCAACCCCTGCCTCCTGGGTTCAAGCAATTCTTGTGCCTCAGCTGGAATTACAGGTGCTCATCATCACACCTGGCTTATTTTTGTATTTTTAGTGGAGATGGGGTTTTGCCCTTTGCCCAGGCTGGTCTCAAACTCCTGACCTCAAGTGACCTGCCGGCCTTGGCCTTCCAAAGTGCTGGGATTACAGGGATGAGCCACCGTGCCTGGCTCCAGTTTTTTTTTAATTGCAGTGAAATTCATATAAAATTTACCATCTTAACCATTTTTTCAGTGTACAGGTCAGTGGTATTATGATACTGTTCTAGAAACATCACCACCATCTACCTCCAGAACTATTTTCATTTTGCAAAAGTGAAACTCTGTGTCCATTAAACAATAACCCCCTATTTCTTCTTCCCCTAGCCACTGCCAGTCACTATTCCACTTTCTGTCTCTATGATTTTGTTTACTCTAGGTACCTCATATAAGTAGAATCATACAGTATTTGTCCATTTTTTTTTCTTTTTAAAGATGAGGTCTAACCATGTGGCCCATGTCAGACTTTTGGGTTTAAGTAATCTTTCTGCCTCAGTCTCCCAAGTAGCTGGGGTTACATGTGGGCACCACTGCACCCAGCTGAGTATTTGTCTTCTTGTGACTGACTTATTTCACTTAACATGATGTTCTTGAGGTTCATTTATGTTGTAGCATATGTCAGAATTTTTCTTCCTTTTTAAGATAAAATGATATTCCATTGTATGTGTTTTGCTTATCCGTTCATCTGTTGATGCACACTTGGATTGCTTCCAATGTTTCAGCTATTGTGAATACTGCTGCTGTGAATATCGATGTACAGAATCTCTTTGCGACCTTGCTTTCAGTTATTTGGATACATACCTAGAGGTAGAATTGCTGGATCATATGGTAGTTCTATTTTTAATTTTTTTGAGGAACCTCTGTGCTGTTTTCCACAGCAGCTGTACCATTTTACATTCCCACCAACAGAGCACAAGGGTTCCATTTCTCTACATCCTTGACAAAACTTGTTATTTTATGGTTTTTAAAAATAGTAGTCCTTCTAATGGTATCTTATTGTGCTTTTGATTTCCTTTTCCCAATTTTTTTTTTTTTTTTTTAAAGATGTAGTCTCGCTCTGTCGCCTAGGCTGGAGTGCAGTGGCATGATCTCAGCTCACTGCAGCCTCCACCTCCTGGGTTCAAGCGATTCTCTGGCCTCAGCCTCCCGAGTAGCTGGGACTATAGGCATATGCCACCACGCCCAGCTAATTTTTGTATTTTTAGTGGAGATGGGGTTTCACTGTGTTAGCCAGAATGGTCTTGATCTCCTGACCTTGTGATCCACTCACCTTGGTCTCCCACAGTTCTGGGATTACAGACGTGAGCCACCGCACTCAGCCTCTTTTCCCTAATGATGAATGATGTTGAGCACCTTCTGTGTGTTTGTTGGACATTTGTATATCTTCTTTGAAGAAATGTCTTCAAGTCCTTTGCCACCCTCCCCCCCACTTTTTTTTTTTTTTTTTTTTTTTTTGAGACAGAGTTTCTCTTTCTTTCTCTCTTTCTCTTGCCCAGGCTGGAGTGCAGTGGTGTGATCTGGGCTCACTGCAACCTCCATCTCCTGGGTTCAAACAATTCTCCTTCCTCAGCCTCCTGCGTAGCTGGGTACAGGTGTGTGCCACCACACCCAGCTAATTTCTTTGTATTTTTAGTAGTGACAGGATTTCACCATGTTGCCCAGGCTGGTCTCAAACTCCTAACGTCAAGTGATCGGCCCACCTCAGCCTCCCAAAGTGCTGGAATTATAGGCCTGAGCCACAACACCTGGCCCCACTTTTGAATTAGGTTGTTTTGTTGTTAAGTTTTAGGAGTTCTCTATGTATTCTGGATATGAATTCCTTTTCAAATATATGATTTGCAAATATTTTCTCCCATTCTGTGAATTGCCATTTTACTCTATTGGTAGCATCTTTTTATACACAAAATTTTTCAATTTTTATGAGATCCAATTTGTCTATTTTTTTTGTTACCTGTACTTTTGTTGTCATTCCAAGAAATCATTGCCAGAAATAAGCTTTTGAAGTCATGACCAAGTGACTCCTGGTTTAAAATTTTCAGAGGTGGCCCTAATTGCTGCCTGGTTATCATACCCTATTTCTCTCTTTTTAATTTTTATTTTTCTAAAGACAGGGTCTCTCTGTCACCCAGGCTGGAGTGCAGTGTTGTGATCTTGGCTCACTGCAACCTCCGCCTCCCGGACTCAAGTAATCCTCCCACCTTTGACTCTTGAGTAGTTGGGACCACAGGCATGTGCCACTGCTCTTGGCTAATTTTTGTATTTTTTGTAGAGATGGGGTTTTGCCATGTTACCCAGGCTGGTCTCAAACTCCTGGGCTCAAGTGATCTCACCTGCCTCAGCCTTCCAACGTGCTGGGATTACAGGCGTAAGCCACAGTGCCTGGCCTTCAAACCCTACTTCTCTACTCTACGTCTGCTGTAGATAACATGGGTCCATCTCTTTATTTCATTGGTCGTTGGAAATGAAGCACCTGAGTGTTGGATCCTTGTCTTCCAGCTGGCCTTGGGACGTGCAGAGATTAGAAGCAGCACTTCTATGTTCTTTGAGCCAGATCGTGTCTGCTTCTGTGGAAATGGCCTAGGGGACTAACTGGCCATTCTGTCCTGGGTCCAGTTGTCAGGTTAATTCCTATGACAGTTTCTATAGCACCTGATTCTTTGATATTCACGCTCTGAATTGCTCCTCAGAAGTACTTGTGATGAAACAATGATGTGGTTTTTATTTTTTATTTTTATTTTTTTAGTTTATTGAGGCAGAGTGTCACTCTGTCACCCAAACTAAAGTGCAGTAGCGTGATCTCGGCTCACTGCAACCTCCACCTCCTAGGTTCAAGTGATTCCCATGTCTCAGCCTCCCAAGTAGATGGGATTACAGACATGTGCCACCACACCCAGCTAATTTTTGTATTTTTTTATAGAGACAGGGTTTCACCATGTTGGCCAAGCTGGTTTCGAACTCCTGACCTCAGATGATCCACCCACTTCGGCCTCCCACATTGCTGGGATTACAGGCGTGGACTACCACGCCTGGCCAGGGTTTTTTGTAGGGGTTTTTGTTTTGTTTTGTTTTTTGTTTTCGAGACTGAGTTTCACTCTGTTGCCCAGGCTGGAGTGCAGTGGTGTGATCTTGGCTCACTGCAACTTTTACCTTCTGGTTCAAGCAATTCTCCTGTCTCAGCCTCCTGAATAGCTGGGATTACAGGCACATACCACCACGCCTGGCTAATTTTTGTATTTTTAGTAGAGATGGGGTTTCATCATATTGGTCAGGGTGGTCTTCAACTCCTGACCTCGTGATCCACCTGCCTCAGCCTCCCAAGGTGCTGAGATTACAGGCATGAGTCACCGAGCCTAGCCTAGGGTTTTTAAAATTTATTTATTTTTGTTTATTTGTTTGAAATGGAGTCTTGCTCCCATCGTGCAGGCTGGAGTACAGTGGCGCAATCTTGGCTCACTGCAACCTCCACCTCCCGGGTTCAAACGATTCTCCTTTCTTAGCCTCCCAAATAGCTAGGATTACAGGCTTGTGCCACCACTCCTGGCTAACTTTTTTTGTATCTTTAGTAGAGACAGGGTTTCGCCATGTTGCCCAGGCTGGTCTCAAACTCCTGACTTCAGGTGATCCACCCACCTCAGCTTCCCAAAGTGCTAGGCTTACAGGTGTGAGCCACTGTGCCCGGCCAGGTTTTTATTTTTTTATATTTATTTATTTATTTTTGAGACAAGGTCTTTCTGTGCTGCCCAGGCTGGTCTCAAAGTCCTGGCCTCAGACAATCCTCCTACCTCAGCCTCCTGAGTATCTGGCATGTTCCCCTGCGCCTGGCATGGTGGGGTTTTTAAAGATGGACAGGTCTCTGAATACAGGAGTGGATCCTGGGCAAAGCCAAGGAAGTTTTTTGTTTTTTCTTAACAGTATCACCTCTGCCAAGGCAATTCTCAATGTGAGAAGCTTTTTGTTTTTTTAATGGTTACATTCTGACTTGATCATAAATTCTTTGAGCACAGGAACCAGGACCTTCTTTGATTTATTTTTATCATGGCCTAGTAGTTGGCATTCTCTCAGTGTTTGCCAAACAGCACTGGTAACAAACACAATGGAGGTGGCTCAAGGCACAAGTCCGATTTGTAGAAGTCAATATTATAGACTTTTCAAAATGATATCGTTTTGGTTTTATCTTTAACCACAGTTGGTCCTCATCAGGACCTCCTGTTGAAATGAGAAATGAGATCGTTGTTTGTCAAGTATATACCAGGTATTAAACTCTAGAAAATTTTCTTAATTGGTTAAATCTTGTCAACTTTATTGTTTTTACACTCTACCTTCAGAATATTTTAGAGGACTTTAGCTCAACCTCAGGTAAAATATGAATTAATGACATTTTATAGAATCTGAATTAATGAAATTTCACTGACTGTGTGAAAATAAAAGTGAAACCCAGCGAAGTGTGGTGGCTAACGCCTATAATCCCAGCACTTTGGGAGGCCAAGGCAGACAGATCACTTAAGGTCAGGAGTTTGAGACCAGACTAGCCAATATGGCAAAACCCTGTCTCTACTGAAAATACAAAGAAATTAGCCGGGCATTGGGCGCACACCTGTAATCATGAATTCAGAATATTAATCTTACTACTTCCTCCTTATTTTTTTTTTTGTCTAATATGGGCTAGGCACTGTTTCATACTTATTTTAAATAACAACAAGGCCGGGCATGGTGGCTCTCACCTGTAATCCCAGCACTGGGATTACCACTTGGGAGACCGTAGGTGGGCAGGTCACCTGAGGTCAGGAGTTTAAGACCAGCCTGGCCAACATGGTAAAACCCCGTCTCTACTAAAAATTCAAAAATTACCCAGATGTGATGGCACATGCCTGTAGTCCCAGCTACTCAGGAGGCTGAGGCAGGAGAATCGCTTGAACCCAAGAAGCGGAGGTTGCAATGAGCCAAGATTATGCCACTGTACTCCAGCCTGGGCAACAGAGAGAGACCACATTTCAAAAAAAAAAGCAAAACCCTTATTTTGTAAACTTTTCTCATGACACAGGGACAGCAGAAATAATTATTCCCCATTTGTGGTAAGGACACTGGCATCATGAGTCAAAGAGCTGAGTCTTAAGCTAAGTCTTCTGGCTCCAGATTATTCCTTTCACAGTGTTATACTAGAACTTCATAGTTCTTAACCAGTGTCTGTCCAGTCTGAAGAGCTTTTCTTTAGAACATTATTTTCCTCAGCTGTATTGGTCTGATTGAAATTGGCAAATCCCCTTCATTGATTCACATATATTAGTCAAACATCCACTTCCTGTCAGGCACTGTGCTGTTAGCCCTAGGAGATATCTCACTAGAGTGGGTTCAGTGGATAACCAAACCTCTATGTGAGTATGTTATCTTTACTACAGGTGGGTACAAATTTGGGAAAACTTGAACCGTCTTCTGGTTGCAGATCCCTGAATTTTTTTTTTCATTTGTTTAAGAGTTTTGGGTAATACTTAAAATATATATATATGACTCCAAGTTATGTAACACTTCCAATTTTAAACAGCATGTTTTGCTCTTATAGGATACTGATTTTCCACAACTCTAGTTGTGGCTATATTGAGTTGTGCAGTTCTAAGTGCTCCTGGGCTTCAGATCTGTCAACTCATAAACACACACACACACACACACACACACACACACATACACACACACACACGTATGTATATATCAGGTGCTCCTGAGGCACCTAACCCTGTGCTGAATAAGGAACCTGGAAGCTGGTTCTCAGCTTGAGGAGACAAACAAGAATAGATCACTGAGTTACCATCTGTTAAGAACATTGGCTTGGGTTGAGAAGCTTTGCCTCTGACTAGATCTGTGACCGTGGACAAGTGACCTAACTACTCTGAGCCTTTATGTAACATCCCAAGGGATGCTGATGATGATACAGTAGTGTTTACTTAAAAGCAGGCCGTAATGATTAAATGAGATAATTCATGTAGAGGACTGAGCAGAGTGTTGCCTATGTAACTTATAGTGATAAGAAATATAACAAGTGATCCCTAATTTTAACAACTGGGGAAAATCTGATTTTCTCTGGGTCAAAGTGTGTCTAACTTTAGATTTCCTCTCAGCTCATAAACATACACAGTTCTGATGTCTCATCTATTCTGCAGTCAAGGAACGATGCTCATTCAGAAAGGGAAGTTGTGACTCATTTACTCAGCACATTAACCAAGTACCTGCTGGTTGCATATCTCTATGAGGAATATACAAAAACAATTTACCTTAAGTGAACTCAGAGAGAGAACTTAAAAGGGAGGGGGATTAACATTTCATGAGCACTTAACTATGTGCCAGGCACTATGCTAGTCCCTACTGTTTTATCTCTAATTCTTACAACTGTCTTGTGAGGACGGTATTAGCCTCATTTTAGCAAATGAGAAAAACAAAGGCTCAGAGAGAAAATAACTTGTCTGAAGTCACAAAATAAGTGGCAGAGCTGAGATTCAAACTCAGCCATCACATTCCTCTGTGCCATGCTAGTTTTTAAGGAAAAAAGTTAAGGAACATTTTATGACAAAGGGCAGCCTCTTGGATGACCCTTAAAAGTTTGTGCCAGTGGTAGTACAAATCCCATTTCACTCTTTAAAAAAATTTTTTTTCTTTAATTTAAGAAACAAAGTCTCCTTCTGTCTCCTAGGTTGGAGTGCAGTGGTGTGATAATAGCTCACTGCAGCCTTGAACTCCTGGGCTCAAGTGATCATCCTGCCTCAGCCTCCCAAGGAGCTAGAACTACAGGCTAGCTACATGCTACCATGCCTGGCTAACTTTTAAATTTTTTTGTGGTGATGGGGTCTCACTATATTGTTCAGGCTGGTCTCAAATTCTTGGCCTTAACTGTTCCTCCTGCCTCGGCCTCCCAAAGTGCTAGGATTACAGATGTGAGCCACCACTCCTGGCCTCCATTTTGTCCTTTTTAAAAAATGAAACCTAATAATCTTTTAAAAATAATTGAAGCTTCAAATCCAACAAATGAACAAAACATCCTTTTTATTTAAAAATAATGGAAGAGGCCAGCGCGGTGGCTTACGCCTATAATCGCAGTACTTTGGGAGGCTAAGGTGGGCCGATCACCTGAGGTCAGGAGTTTGAGACCAGTCTGACCATCATGGTGAAACCCATCTCTACCAAAAATACCAAAAAAATTAGCTTGGCGTGGTAGCGGGCACCTGTAATCCCAGTACTCAGGAGGCTGAGGCGGGAAGATTGCTTGAATCCGGGAGGCAGAGGTTTGCAGTAAGCCAAGATCACACCATTGCACTCCAACCAGGCGACAAGTGAGATTCCATCTCAAAAAAAAAAAATAGTGGATGAAAATGTGAAAAAGTAGAAATAGTTGACTCTAGAATCTCCACTCAAATATGTGTTATATCTGGGCACAGTGGCTCATGCCTGTAATCCCAGCACTTTGAGAGGCCGAGGCGGGTGGATTGCTTGAGCCCAGGAGTTGGAGAGCAGCCTGGGCAGCATGATGAAACTCCCATCTCTACAACAACAACAAAAAAACTAGCTGGGTATAGTGGCACACACCTGTAATCCCAGCTACTCGGGAGGCTAAGGTGGGAGGATTGCTTGAGCTCTGGAGGTGGAGCCTGCAGTGAGCCAAGATTGCACCATTGCACTCCAGCCTGGGTGCCTGAGCAAGACTTGTGTCTCAGAATATTTTTATGTGTGTGTTTGTGTGTGTGTATGTTTGGAAATTGTCCTGTGTCTATGGCCTAGTGCAGTGTGTGGAACATAATCTTAGTAGCAAATTGGTGAATTTAAACTATCCTCCCAGGCTGCCAACATTACATTTCACATTTGACTTAACATATATTCTCAAAGCCAGGCATGGTGGCTACGCCTGTAATCCCAGCACTTGGGGAGGTTGAGGCGGGTGGATAACCTGAAGTCGGGAGTTCTAGACCAGCCTGGCCAACATGGTGAAACCTTGTCTCTTCTAAAAGTTTAAAAAGTAGCTAGGCGTGGTGGCAGGTGCATGTAATCCCAGCTACTTGGGAGGCTGAGGCAGGAGAATTGCTGGAACCTGGGAAGTAGAGGTTGCAGTGAGCCAGGATCACACCATTGCACTCCAGCCTGGGCGACAAGAGCGAAACTCCATCTCAACAAAAAAAAAAACAACAGCAACATATATTCTCTTTTGAAAACATACATGTCATTGTCAAAGACATGGGGAAACAAATGTCTTATGTATTTCTCATAGGAATATAAATTGGTACATCCTTCCTAGAGGGTATTCAGCACTATCTCAAAGTTACAAATATAGATACTTCGACCCTGCAGTTCTACTTCTAGGATTTATACTAATGATATAGTCAAGCAATCTTGAAGGTAGAGAACACAGCTACTGGGTTCCAGGAATAGGGAGAGACTTTTCAGCCTATATCCTTTTGTTGTTGTACCTGTTGAATTTTGAGCCATATAAATGTGTCACTTATTTTTTAAAAAATTCATAAAATTGTTAAAATTTCTGAGATGATGGTTATTCTAAGGACCATTCATACCTCAATTGTGAATGTCCTTAATTCAGATTGCTTTTCTTTTTGTCCTCTACTGAGATCCGAAGGGATTGGACCTTTCACATCTTTTATTTTGTAATTATTTATTTATTTTTGAGATGGGATCGCTCTGTGTTGACCAGGCTAGTCTTAAACTCCTGACCTCAAGCGATCCTCCCATCTTGTCCTCCCAAAGTGCTAGGATTACAGGCATGAGCCACCATGCTTGGCCTGTTTTTTTCTGTATTAACACAGTACTGTACTAACACAGTACTCACTATGGAAAAGGTGGCAAGTACATGTAAGTATTTTTTAAAGTTTAAGAACTTTGTCCATAAGTCCACTGTCCAGAGACTACTACAGCTAATATTTTTTACCTCTTTTTTTGGTATCTTTTTAATCTACTGATAGCAAATAAATTGTTTTTTTTTTTTTCTTTCAGATGGGATCTCACTCTGTTGCCCAGGCTGGAATGCTGTGCCATGATCTCCTCTCACTGCAGCCTTGACTTTCTGGGCTCATGAGGTCCTTCCACCTCAGCTCCAGAGTAGCTGGAACTACAGGTGCATGCCACCACACCCAGCTAATTTTTAAAATATTTTTTGTAGAGATAGGGTTTCATTCACTATGTTGCCCAAGCTGGTCTCAAAATCCTGGGCTCAAGCAGTCTGCCTGCCTCAGCCTCCCAAAGTTCTGGGAGTACAGGCATGAGCCACCATACCTGGCCACTTATATGTTCAATTATGTATACAATTTTACATCCTGCTTTTTTCACTTAACATTATGTCATGTAATTGAAATGTCTATGTAAGCAAAATCTTTGTGAAAATATTATTTTTAATGGCTCTGGTAATCTATTATGTGAATATACCAGTTTACTTAACCAGGGAATGGGAGCTTAACTGATCTCTCCTGGATGAGGAGAGAAAGAGACGTTAAAATCATGGAGCCTTCTGGAAGGTTAGGCAGATCTGGGTTAGGTACCCTAGAAGGGTATGTGAGCCAGGCAGGCCAGGGCTGAAGGACACTAAGAATCAAAGGCTTGTCTTCTTGCCTCAGTCCCAGCCCTTACTACCTTACCATCCTTATATGTGCCCTGGGCTTCATTTACACTGAACTTGGCATAGTGAATTACACACTTGTTCCTTGTGCTGTATCTACGTCCTCCCTAGCATTCCTTGTCTTTCAGGTACTATGTACACACTGCTGTTGGTTCCCAGTACACTCAGTTGCCTTGCTGGTTTACTTCTCTGTGTCTCCCTTTAGACTGAAGAAACGTTTTATCTCTGTATCTTGAATGTCTGGCAGATAATAGGATCTTTAATTAATCTTTGAAGGTAAGAGTGACATTGAAAGAGTAGATAGGAAGATTAGAGGGAACCAGAGAAGAAGACCAGTGCAGCCCCAGTGAAAAGAAGCCAATCCTTTCAGCCTTCTCTGTTCTTCTGATCCTATATTTGAGGGCCAGATCTCTGTGGGCTAGTCTAGGGACCTAAATACCACTTTGACTTTAAAATTTCAAAACTGGTTTCTGTGTGTTCCAACTTCCAATAAACTTATTCAGAGTTCTTTTCATTCCAGCCTTCTATGAGTGTGATGTAGACATTCTTGGAATGCGTATCCCATCTCTGCCTACATGTGGTCCAGCAGCAGTCTAATGAGCAGCACAGACAGGCTCAGGCATGCCAGGGTTCCTGGCAGAAAGCTTCTGTGTGAATAAGCCTATGTCCACAGAAACAAGACCTCTGCTGGGATCGTGCCAGTTATTTATCACCCAAATTCATAATCTTAGTAACTAAGATTAATGTTTCTAGGTGCCTCACTACACCCTGGTCTAGAAATTCTTGGAGTTAAAGGAGCAGAGAAGGCAGATTCTCTAGAACCTGAGAATTGAATGTAAAAATGCTACAGAGAGATTTCCTCAAGAGATCAAGTTCTCTGGTGGTTCCAGCAGGGATATTCAACTCTTGTGTTCTCTTTCTTGCTCAGTTCCTATGAGGTGGGCCAGGGCAAGTGGACCAAAGGCCAATTCTGGGAAGGTAATAGTATTGAAGATGCTGGGTCAGTCAACTTCAGCCACCAGGCTCTGTGTTCCTACAGGATCATTAAGTGCTGCAAATCTGCCTTAGTCCCAGCACCACATGTGTCACCCTGGACATCTCAAAGTTAGGACTGTTCTTCAAAACTAGATGTGAACTTATTTCTTAAAATTATCAGCTGTGTTCCAGCTGGACCAAGTGCTGATTGATCTGAATTCAGCAGATTTGTCCTTTACCCCCAAGTTTATTTGACCGCTCTGTAGTCCCTGTGGATTATGGCTGGATAGGCCCTAAGGTTTCTGTCCTTGTAGAATACTGTATTGTTTTGGTATTGCTTTGTGCTATTGATAGAGCTGTACCCTCTCCTAGATCTGGGTTTCCAAAACTCTGTTAATTAGAGAATCATCGAGGGTAGAAAGTAAGGGCTACATTAAAAACATACAGATTCTTCAGCCTGATCTGGGTCCAGATCCTATTTAAATCTCTGAAGGGATCTGGGAACCAGATCTTTGGAGGGGTGGGAGGATGCTTTGTTTAAGAAAAACAGGCAAGGCTGGGCACAGTGGCTCACGCCTGTAATCCTAGCACTTTGGGAGGCCAAGGTGGGCAGATTGCCTGAACTCAAGAGTTCAAGACCTGCCTGGGCAATATGGTGAAACCTTGTCTCTACTGAAATACAAAAAATTTGCCAGGAGTGACGGTATGCGCCTGTAGTCCCAGTTACTCAGGAGGCTGAAGCAGGAGAATTGCTTGAACCGGGGAGGTAGAAGTTGCAGTGAGCCAAGATTACCCCTCTGTACTCCAGCCTGGGTGACAGAGTGAGATTCCATCTCAAAAAAAAAGAAAAACAGGCAAAAGCAACAACAAAAACAGGTGAGTTTGATGGAGCCCCTTGTTTAGAATTCCTAAAATTAATCTACATGCCTTTAGCTCCTATACTAGACTCCAAGGCCTCAACTTGGTTTTGTTCTTCTTTGTTCTCCTCCACAGTTGGTAGCACCAGACCTCAAATGTAGTTGGCACTGGAAAACTGTTGGTTGAATGAAGAAATGGATGAGTGATTAATTGACTCTGCACTCATTTCAAAGAGCATAAAAGTTACAATATTGCACAATAAATTTGAGGGAAGACAAAGACCAGGTATTTAATTTTGTAAAGCAGCATGTTAATAGGGTAACATAAGAGTGAGAAGAGGGTGGACACAGTGGCTTACGCCTATAATTCCAGCACTTTGGGAGGCAGGCAGATCACGAGGTCACAAGATCAAGACCAGCCTGACTAACATGTTGGAACCCCATCTCTACTAAAAATACAAAAATTAGCTGGGCGTGGGGGCGGGTGCCTGTAATCCTAGCTACTCGGGCTAAGGCAGGAGAATCACTTGAACCCAGGAGGCAGAGGTTCCAGTGAGCTGAGATTATGCCATTACACTCCAGCCTGAGTGACAGAAGGAGATTCCATCTTAAAAAAAAAAAAAAAAAACGGAGTGAAAAGAGTGCTCATGTTGTGTCGCAAAGTCTGAATGAAAAGAGTGCTTATGTAGTGTCGCAAAGTCTGAATTTGGTGCTGTATGGTGTCCTGGCCTTAGGCAGTCCTCTAATGTCCCTGGCCCAGTATGTTCATCTGTAAAATGGCATGAGGATAAAATGCAGTGATAGATGTGAAATGCTTTGAAAACTAGGGAGTGAATTCTGGTCGGGAGAAAAGAATGGTCAGGGTAAGGTCAGGCACAGAACTAGCCACAACAAGGTTTCTCTGTGGTCAGGTCAAAGTCTGTAGCTTCTACAGGGACCGTGAGAAATTTTAGCAGGATGGCAATATAGGTATATTCAGGACCTGATTCTCTTTCTGCCTAGTTCCTGAGCCGATCAGGAACCTCTATCTTTTGGGCCACTGTCCCAGTCCTGGTAGGTCCATATGGTTCTGTAGGCGCTCAGTAGACAATCCCCAGGGGAAGCTGCTCATTTCTGCCATGCCACCTTGGTGTGCTGAGGTTCCTGTGCACAGGGGTAGGATAAGGTGAGGAGAGGTGGCTCCAAGGATGAGAATGCAGCTCTGAGGCTACAAAGAAAAGTTGGTGACCAGCCAGCCTGGTAGTTGACCAAAGTCAGTCATGCGTGGCTTTACTCACTCACTTAGCAAATATTTGAGTGCCTATTAAGATGAGGCTCTAGAGCCTGGGTGGGGACCACATGATGTCTACTAAGAATTACAAGGAGAGTGATATGGTCCGCCTGCAGTTGGGACATGCAGGCCTGTCTCAGTGCCTGGCCTGGCACAAGGCTGTCACTCCCTGCAAACTCTGAGCTGACCTGTTACTGCCCTTAACCATTCCTACTCCAACACCTACCTTGATCCTGGTTATCCCCTTATACCTATGTGTAGGTGTATGGGCTCTGTACCGCCTTATTGGGTCCAGGAAGTGGGGTGGCAGTGGACCAGGGTAAATGGTAAGAAATGTGTGCCTCCCCAACAGCAACAGCCCTATCCTGCCTTGATCGGTCCTCCAGGTCACTGTGTTATTTCATAGGGCCATCTCAGCCCTGTAGGAGCCTATGATACTCTCACTTTTCAGGTGAGAAAAGAGATGCAAATCATCAAGGGATCTACCATGGCCATATGGACAGTCAGTGATGGAATCAGAACTTGAACTCAGAACTTTTAGGACTAAGGAAAACTGGAACATGGGGGTAAAATTTTTATATACTATTATTCATTTGACTGAATGCAAAAGTAATACATGTAAAGGCCAGTTGTGGTGGCTCACGCCTGTAATCCCAGCACTTTTTGGGAGGCTGAGATGGGCAGATCACCTGAGGTCAGGAGTTCAAGATCAGCCTGGCCAACATGACGAAACCCCATCTCTACTAAAAAATACAAAAATTAGCCGGGCATGGTGGTGGGTGCCTATAATCCTAGCTACTCAGGAGGCTGAGGCAGAGAGAATTGCTTGAACCTGGGAGGTGGAGGTTGCAGTGAGCCCAGATTGTACCACTGCACTCTAGCTTGGGCGACAGAGCAAGACTCCATCTCAAAAAAAAAAAAAAAAGAAAGTAATACTTGTAAAAATGTCGATTTTTTAAACGTGGAGGACTTAGAAAGTATGTCATAACCTTCGCCTCCGGGGTTCAAGTGATTCTCGTGCCTCAGCCTCTCAAATAGCTGGGATTATAGGCATGTGCCACCACACTCTGCTAATTTTTGTATTTTTAGTAGAGATAGGGTTTCATCATGTTGCCCAGGTTGGTCTTGAACTTCTGACCTCAGGTAATCCACCTGCCTCAGCCTCCCAAAGTGCAGGGATTACAGGGTGAGCCACCACGCCTGGCTGGTAATTCATTTTAGATACTTGATTAGTGATTGAATTTTAAGGCAAACATTCTTCATTGGTGGTGCTGTATACTTCTGTTGCATTATGTCCGGAGGCTGATGTGACTGATAGGACTTTATGATTGTCTTTCCAAAATCTATATACATAATTCTTAATTTTTAAAGATTTTTTTTTTTTTTTAAACAAACACATGGGTTGGGTACTTAGGATTGTTGAGCTGGAATAATGAGGAAAGACAGTAATGTGGCCTTTAAAAGTGGGCTTTATCCCAAGACGAAGAGAGCACATGTAATATGTAGAGGAGGAACGTCAGGGAGAAGGTCTTGGAGCCAAGGCCAGTGCACGGCACTGGTGCTGCCAGCAGCCAGCTACCCTTCTGGGACATTATGTAAAATGATGTAACTGAGTGAAAAAGTGGTGGTGAACCAGCCTCCTCTCCCTGCTCAAGTCACTAAGCTGAATCGTGATGAGGGATGCTCATGAGGCTGGAGCTCTGAGTCCACTGTGTGAAGGAAGGACACTTTCTGGGTCTGAGAAGGCTGTAACTTTTTGGTCCTTGTCTTCTCATACTCTGGAAGCTGACATCAGGACAACTTTCTGGTGTTCCAGTGGTAAGTCCTAAATTTGTGAAGGGGTCACCTGTTTCGGAGATACTAGTAGATTAAGATGACCTGGAGAGGCATAGTCTAAGAGCTGGAAGGAGCCAGCCAGGACACTGGGGAGTCCAGTGCCTCATTTTACAGATGAGAAAATTATGATCAGTAGAGGGGAAGGGAGGTTCCCAAAACCACCTAGCAAGCTAGAGGCTGAGTCCAGCATCCAAGCCTCCAGTTCTCTGACTGTGGTAGCCAGCCAACATTTCCTACTTGAAATTTCTGAGATGATGAGGGTGGCCAGATAAGGCTCCTGACAGATTCTTAATTTGCATCCAGAATTTCTGGGTATCCCTTGGTCTTGGTTTTGTCCTCTCTTGTTCAGCTCCTCTTTCTTGTTCAACCCATTCTTTGACTTGAAGGTGATAGTCAACAGTGGTCTGTTTATACCAACATTTAGTGGCCAGTTTAGTACGTAGTGGTACGGTAGTTTGAATACAAACAGACTGTCATGAGTCCCGGTCTTAGCCCCACATTAGTCAGCTAGCCGAAGTAACTTGCAGTTTCCTAAAGAAACTGGACCAGTTCAAGATTGCCCAAAACATAATATCAGTGTGCCTCATGATTTCAGGTGGTATGAGAGTAAACAACTTTTCCTTCATTACATTTATATTAATCTTTTAACTTATGGTAAGTATTACTGGCTCTCCATTTACAGCAGTGACATAAACCTCTTCTTTAAATGTACTGAGACTACAAAGTTGATATATTTAGATAAAATAAGATAAGTAGTATTCCAGTGTGGCATAAGAGGGAATGAAAAAGACTGCAATATGGAAGACCTTGGACCAGATGATCTTTCTGGTCCTTCTTAGCTTCCTAACCTTTCATTAGTTACAGGAATTTCTTAATATTCTGGTATATGGGCCAGGCGCAGTGGCTTACACTTATAATCCCAGCACTTTGGGAGGCCAAGGCGGGTGGATCACCTGAGGTCAGGAGTTCAAAACCACCCTGGCCAACATGGTGAAACCCCGTCCCTACTAAAAATACAAAAATTAGCTGGGCGTGGTGGCGGGCACCTGTAATCTCAGCTACTTGGGAGGCTGAGGCAGGAGAATCGCTTGAACCCAGGAGGCAGAGGCTGCAATGAGCTGAAATTGTGCCACTGCACTCCAGCCTGGGCGACAAAGTGAGACTCCGTCTCCAAAAAACAATATTCTGGCATATGCCGGTCACAACCTTCCTGCCTTAGCAGATTTACCTGCCAATGTAGAACCTGTCCATTAGAGGACAGCCTGAACATTCCATTTAGTTGAGCATATATTTAACCTGGGTTCATTATCGTAGGAGAATCTAAAGACAAGTAAGACAAGGTCCTGGTTCCTGTGGCAAACCATCTGGAGGCTGCTCTGTATTTATGGAGTTTGTGTATCTGTGTGATATATTCTGGACCATATTCATGAGAAATTTCTGGATCACTGCCCTCTGGGTAGAGCCCTACAACTCTTGTCTTCTGCAGCTCTTTGGGAAGTCTGCTCAGGGGTTCAGTCATAATCAGCTCTGGAGCTGAGAGAAGACAGGAATGTTGGCATGGAAGCTTGGGGGAGAGGGCTGCAGAAATGGGCAGTCAAGAGTTCTCTGCCTTTTAGGATTTCCCTGGAGAGAGTCTTCACTCAGAGCTTCGCTGACAGCCAAGGATGGCAAGCAAGGGGCCCTCGGCCTCTGCCTCCCCTGAGAACTCCAGTGCAGGGGGGCCCAGTGGGAGCAGCAATGGCACTGGTGAGAGCGGAGGGCAGGACAGTACCTTCGAGTGCAACATCTGCTTGGACACAGCCAAGGATGCCGTCATCAGCCTGTGTGGCCACCTCTTCTGGTCAGTACCCCTGCTGCCACCCCAGAAAACACATTGCCAAGTTTGGAAAGCCTGTGGCCCTGGGCAGTTTGGAGCAGGATGCTTCCTGCTCACTTTGGGAATACACTCAGGCTCAAGGGACAAGAGACCTTAGTTCCCAACCCAGCTCTGCTACCAATGAGCTGGGTGACCTTGGGCAAATCCTGTCTCCACTCTGAACTCCTTCTCTCCATCTCTAAATTAATAATACTTACCATTTAGTGAGCCCTTACTACCTGCTACTTGCTGTGCTGAGCCTAGAGGCAGTATAGCATAATGGTTTTGAGCAAGGACTGTGGAACTGAACTTCCTCCTGAAGCTTGACTCTGCCACCTTCCTATTTGACCTTGGGCAAGGTGCTTACACACATTCTGTCTCATTTTAGAGGTTTGTTTGCACGTATTAAATGACTCGAAATATGTAAAAGGCTTAGAAGAGCACATAGCTTGCAGTAAATACTATGTGTTATCTATGACTATAATTGTTACAATATTTTATGTTTATATATAGATATATACACACATCAAAATGAAGTGTCAAGGTCAGTGTCTGTTCCAGCCTTGATGGTTACAAGAGCCCTTTCTGGTTCTGAGAACCTAGGTGAACGTTGATTTTTTTTTTTTTTTTGAAACAGCATCTAGCTCTGTCACCCAGGCTGGAGTGCAGTGGCACGATCTTGGCTCATTACAACCTCCACTTCCCAGGTTCAAGCGATTCTTCTGCCTCAGCCTCCCGAGTAGCTGAGACTACAGGTGCCTGCCACCACACCTGGCTAATTTTTGTATTTTTAGTAGAGTTGTGGTTTCACCATACTGGCCAGGCTGGTCTCCAACTCCTGACCTTGTGATCTGCCCACCTCTGCCTCCCAAAGTGCTGGGATTACAGGCGTGAGCCACTAAGCCCAGCTGATTTTTGTTTTTTTTTGTCTTGAGATTTTGAGCTGAACCTTGAAGGGTCCATCAGAAAATGCTAGGTAAGGTGAAGGGTGTGTGTGTCACCCCAAGGCAGGCCGTTTCTGGGGATAGGCACATGCGCTGTTGGACTCATCTGAGACCCTTGAAGCTACTGTATACTTCTTACAGCACTCTGGATAAGGGCCTGGGAGTGTTAGGAAAAAGAATGGTTATGGGAGCATTGGGCCAGATTATCAAACCCAGATTCGATAAAAGGACATAGAGATAATGAGTTTTTTTGAGCAGATAAATCATGTGAAGAAAAAGCCATTTAAACAATATTTAAGGGATTTTAAGTTGGCAACAGCATAAAACATCAATTTATTGGTGAATAAATAGAATGGAACAGAGATTTTTATTTTTGAGGCTCTTGACCTAATTATTGCTCTGTGTCAAAATGTTGTGATCCATACTGTCCTAGAAATTCAGGATACTTCAGGGTATCATAAAACCGGGACTTGAAATGATTGACAAAATTGAGAATTAAACAACAGGCTACTCCTGATTTGATTATATGAATGTATCAAATTATTGCATGTAACATAAAAAATATGTACAGGGCCGGGCGCGGTGGCTCACGCCTGTAATCCCAGCACTTTGGGAGGCCGAGGTGGGTGGATCATGAGGTCAAGAGATTGAGACTGTCTGATCAACAAGGTGAAACCCCGTCTCTACTAAAAATACAAAAATTAGCTGGGCATGGTGGCGCGCGCCTGTAGTCCCAGCTATTTGGGAGGCTGAGGCAGGAGAATTGCTTGAACCCAGGAGGCGGAGGTTGCGGTGAGCCGAGATCGCGCCGCGCCATTGCACTCCAGCCTGGGTAACGAGCGAAACTCCGTCTTAAAAAAAAAAAAATATGTACCGCTCTTATGGCTGGGCTCAGTGGCTCACACCTGTAATCCCAACTTTAAGAAACCTAGGTAGGAGGATCGCTTGAGCCCAGGAGTGCAAGATGAGTCTGGGCAACATAGTGAGGCCCCACCTTTATAAAAAAATTAAAAAACTAGTCAGACATGGTGGCGGTGCCTGTAGTCCTAGCTACTTGGGAGACTGAGTTGGGAGGAAGGCTTGCCCCCAGGAATTCAAGGCTACAGTGAGCTATGATTGTATCACTGCACTCCAGCCTAGGCAATAGAAAAAGACCCTGTCTCTTAAAGATATATGTATATTCTGGCTGGGTGCAGCAGCTCATGCCTGTAATCTCAGCCCTTTGGGAGGCTGAGGCGGGAGGATCACTTGAGGTTAAGAGTTGACCAGCCTGGCCAACATGGCAAAACCCCATCTCTACTAAAAATCAAAAATTAACTGGGTGTGGTGGCATGTGCCTGTAATCCCAGCTATTCGGGAAGCTGAGGCAGGAGAATATCTTGGACCTGGGGGGACAGAGGTTACAGTGAGCCGAGATCGAGCCACTGCACTCCAGGATGGGAGATAGTGTGAGACTCCATCTCAAAAAAAAAAAAATACTTGTGTGTGTGTGTGTGTGTGTGTGTGTGTGTGCGTGCAATATATATGTATTTATTAAATTTTAAAATGTATAATTATGTATTAATGACATATATTAAATATATATATTTAAATATGTACAGCTATTGTGTATCTTTTTTTGTGTGTGTGTGTGGAGACAGTCTTGCTCTGTTGCCCAGGCAGGAGTGCAGTGGCGCAGTCTTGGCTTATTTGGCAACCTCTGCCTCCCGGGTTCAAGCGATTCTCCTGCCTCAGCCTCCCTAGTAGCTGGGACTACAGGCATTCATCACACCTGGCTAAATATTTTTTTGTATTTTTAGTAGAGATGAGGTTTCGCCATGTTGGCCAGGCTAGTCTCAAACTCCTCACCTCAAGTAATCTGCCCACCCTGACCTCCCAAAGTGCTAGGATTACAGACATGAGCCACCATGCCCAGCCCTGTATCAATTTTTTTTTTTAAGGCAGAACACCATTGGAAAGAACACAGACTCTAAAATGAAACAGATGCTTCACATCTGGATGTCGTGTCCCTGGGCAAATCTCCTAGCTTCCTTGTACTTTGGTTTCCTCATCCGTAAGATGGAGATAATTGCACTGCCTCATAGGTTAATGTGACCATCCAGTGACATTAAGAAATGAGCTATTCAGCTACAGCCCAGCACATAATACAGTCATGCAGCACGTAACAACATTTTGGTCAATGATGGACTACATAAACAACAGCAGTCCCGTAAGATTATGATGGACCTGAAATATTCCTATAATCTAGTGATGTGATACTATCATAGAGCAGTGCATTACCTTTTTATGTTAGGTTATGTTGGATTTTTTTTTGTTTGTTTTTGTTTTTTTTTGAGACAAAGCTCTGTTGCCCAGGCTGGAGTCCAGTGGCGTGATCTTGGCTTACTGCAACCTCTGCCTCCCAGGTTCAAGTGATTATCCTGCCTCAGCCTCCCGAGAAGCTGAGATTATACATACATGCCACCACACCTGACTAATTTTCGTATTTTTAGTAGAGATGGGGTTTCATATGTTGGCCAGGCTGGTCTCGAACTCCTAACCTCAGGTGATCCGCCTGCCTCAACCTCCCAAAGTGCTGGGATTATACATGTGAGCCACCGCGCCCAGCCTGGTTTTTGTTTTCTTTGATTTTTGTTTTCTTTGAGACAGAGTCTCACTGCATCACGCATGCTGGAGTGCAGTGGCACTCCAGATCGAATAGCACGATCTCAGCTTACTGCAACCTCTGCCTCCCAGGTTCAAGTTATTCTCATGTTTCAGCCTCCCATGTAGCTGAGATTACAGGCATGTGCCTCTACACCTGGCTAGTTTTTGTATTTTTAGTAGAGACAGGGTTTCACTGTGTTGGCCAGGCTGGTATCAAACTCCTGACCTCAAATAATCTGCCTGCCTCAGCCTCCCAAAGTGCTGGGATTACAGACATGAGCCATTGCACCTTGCCTCTATATGTTAGTTATGTTTAAATACACAAATACTTACCCCTCTGTTACAGTTGCCTATGATATTTACATGCTATTCAGGTTTGTAGCTTAGGAGCAATAGGCTATACTAGGTAGTAGTAAACTATTCTAGGTTTGTGTAAGTATACTCTGTGATGCTCACACAATGATGAAATTGCCTAATGACACATTTCTCAGAACTATCCCTGTTGTTCAGTGTGTCTGTCATTGCTTAATAAATGGGAGGAATGGTCATTGTTATAAACCCTGAACTTTCTCCTGAGGGTCATTCATTCACCTCCACTTCTACCCTGTAGCCTTTAAGGGAACTTGCCAGTGGAGATCTGCCATGATTTGGGGTGTTCTCCACTCAGTTTAGAATGATTTTGTAGGATTAATGTTGGAGTCAGATGTGATGTCCAGGAAGATTGTGTGTCTGGTTTGTGCAACTAAACTGTGGTTCAGGAATTGGAAAAGGAACTATCCTTTGAGTTCAGAGTGTACTCAGCTAAAGATACTTGGTATGTGAGGTACAGAAGCCATGTCTGCGTTTTGCACTGTCCTGGCACGCAGTAGATGCACAGTAGATGTTTGTTGACTAAATAAATGAAAGAAATAAATAAAAAATGTGGGCCAGGTGCTGTGGCTCACACCTGTAATCTCAGCACTTTGGGAGGCCAAGGCAGGCAGATCATCTAAGGTCAGGAGTTCTAGACCAGCCTGGCTACCATGGTGAAACCCCATTTCTACTAAAAATACAAAAAATTGTCCAAGCATGGTAGTGCATGCCTGTAATCCCAGCTACTCAGGAGGCTGAGGCAAGAGAATCGCTTGAACCCGGGAGGTGGAACTTGCAGTGAGCCAAGATCCTGCCATTGCACCCCAGCTTGGGCAACAAGAGCAAAAAAAATTTGAAATGTAGAACTGAATAGTTTTCTTTCAATTCTGTAAATATTTTTTTTGATGCAGTGTTAGATTATAGAAAGGGTAGTGAATTAGAACTCAGGAGACTTTTTTAATTAAATCCTGATGCAATTCATGTTATGTTTGAGCTTTGGTTTCCTCATTTGAAAATGGAGAGATTGGACGGCAGCTGTCTAAGTTAAAAGTAGCCCTTTCTGTCAAGTAGCATTCCCATACTTTCCATTACTTAAAGATGCTTTTAGAGTAGACGTGAACTTTTAAGCTGCTTCCTGCTAGGAGAATTCTCAAGGATGAAGACAGCCTGAAGATTTTGTTAAACTTCTGTGAACTACCTGAGAGTCCACACATCCCTTGTGAGCCTGAGGAGGCTATGAACTCACTGAAATTGAGTGTAAAATACTGTGTGGTACATGTGAATGTGAATGCCCCCATTAGTTTTTTCGCATGGGGGTTCCGAGCTGTTAATTATTCCTTCAAATGCTATAATCCTCACAGGTTGATTTGCAGAGAAGCCGGGTCTATGTGGTCTGAGCCCTGGGGATTTCACGTATACGGAGATCCCAAAGGCAGAGAGACTGGGGTCTTATCTCCATTGCATCATTTTTTTCTGTGATTTTAGCCCAATCTTTTCTAATTTCCAATACCAGTAGTCCCTACGGAACCTCAGTGGAGATGCAGTGCTTCATAGTTTTCTCCTGTTTTCTCATTCTGCTACTACAACCCTACCTATCAAGTGTTTCTGCTAATGAAAGCATTTTTCTTCCTTTCCCCCTTTCTCCGTCTCCTTGATGACTGGTTGCCCTGGGGACTCTGGCAGTTGGCCGTGTTTACATCAGGTAAGATGCATCTCATTTTACTTTGTCTTTCATCAGCTGTGGTTGCACAAGACAGCTCTCATCTCAGGAGACTGCTGTCAGAAGCTGCAATCTGACCTGCTTGTGGGCTCATTTGCTTACTTACCCCCCTTCTTTACATACCTGCCCACTGACAGGCGCTTAATGAAATTGGGATGGTCCTAACTCTGCCACAGATGGCCTTTGTGGGTCTCGGTTACTCATTTATAAATTGGGGTGGATTGATAGTATGTTAGGTCCTTTTTATTTTTGAGATTCTGCTTCTATTAAAACAGCACCTCCTATTATATCACAGTCCCCGAGCCCTTAAAGGTTTTGAAAATATTAGGAAGGGTAAAACTTTTTTGGTATCAACAAAGAGCTTTTATGAGGAGGGAAAAGTCTGTTTCCCTGCTTTAGCACCTGCTTGGTGAGACAGAGCTGGGCCTGGCATTCACAAGTGGCTGTGAATAATCACAGTCAGCTGAATGTCTCCATGGTCGTCAGCAGTAGAGTACCACACTCGTAGGTGGCCTGGGAATGTGGAGGAGGACAGAAGTTCCAGACTGCTAACGCCTCAGAATCTGGATGGGAGAAAGAAGGTGGGGACAGGGCTGCATATTCTGTCCCCAGCAGGACCTGGTAGAATATATTCACTGTGAGTTTTTGAAGAACACATAATACATAAGTTTTGGAGCTGTGAACAATAAAAGTAGGAAATAAAATCATTCAATGCTGCTGACTCTTCAGCCCTGAAGTCCTAGATTCTTGTTTATAGAATGTCAATAAAAACACGTTTTGGCCAGACGTGGTGTCTCACGCTTGTAATCCTAGCACTTAGGGAGGCCAAGGCAGGTGGATCACTTGAGGCAAAGAGTTTGAGAACAGCCTAGCCAACATGGCAAAACCCCATCTCTACAAAAAAATACAAAAATTAGCCAGGCGTATTGGTGCTCTCTTGTAATCCCAGCTACATAGGAGGCTGAGGCACAAGAATTGCTTGAACTTGTGAGGCGGAGGTTGCAGTGAGCCGAGATCGTGCCACTGGACTCCAACCTGGGTGACAGAGCAAGACTTTGTCTTAAAAGAAAAAAGAAAACACATTTTTATCACCTTAAATTTTCTTTTTTAGATAGAGTCTTACTCTGTTGCCGAGGGTGGAGTGCAATGGCGAGATCTTGGCTCACTGGAACCTCTGCCTCCCAGGTTCAAGTGATTCTTCTGCCTCAGCTTACCGAGTAGCTAGGATTACAGGCGCATGCCACCATGCCTGGCTAATTTTTTTTTTTGGATTTTTAATAGAGACGGAGTTTCACCATGTTGTCCAGGCTGGTCTTGAATTCCTGACTTCAGGTAATCCACCTGCCTCAGTCTCCGGAGTGCTGAGATTATAGGAATGAGCCACCGCACCTGGCTGAAACAAAATTTTTTAAACAGTGAAAGGGCCTGAGAAACCCAAAACAGGATTTTTTTATATTGAAAGAAATAGTTGAATGCAAAAAATCAATGTGAAAGTACATAAAAAGCATTAAGCAAATTTAGATAATGAGCAAAACCTATCCTTTAGCACATGGTAAGTCACCAGAAAATAATAAGCTTATCTCCTGATTCTGATGCCTGGGCTACACAGTTGTTGGGGAAATGCTATAAAAATGAGAAATCGGCCAGGTGCGGTGGCTCACACCTGTAATCCCAGCACTTTAGGAGGCTGAGGCAGGTGGATCATAAGGTCAGGAGTTCGAGAACAGCCTGGGCAACATGGTGAAACCCCATCTCTACTAAAAATAAAAAAAATTAGCCAGGCACAGTGGCGGGCACCTGTAATCCCAGCCACTTGGGAGGCTGAGGCAGGAGAATTGCTTGAACCTGGGAGGTGGAGGTTGCAGTGAGCTTAGATGGCACCACTGCACTCCTACCTGGGTGACAGAGCAAGAATCCTTCTGGGGGGACAAAAAAACATCATAGAAAGAAAAATATTACTGACAGGAAAATACAGTTGTTACTACTGGGAAGATATGGATTTAAAGTTTGTTGTACTTATACCAGCAGCCTAAATTGAGGCTGAGTATGTCAGACTTGACTGCCCCAGGCTTGCAGTTTCCTTCCCTCTGTGTTGCTAGGAACCTCTAGAGAGAAACAAAGCATGAAGAAGCCTGTTTAATTTATGATTTTTTTTTTTTTAAGACAGTATCTTGCTCTGTCTCCCAGGCTGGAGTGCAGTGGCATAATCTCAGCTCACTGCAACCTCCACCTCCCGGCTTCAGGTGATTCTCTTGCCTCAGCCTCCTGAGTAGCTGGAACTCCAGGCATGCACTGCCATGCCCAGCTAGTTTTTGTATTTTTGGTAGAGATGGGGTTTCACCATGTTGGCCAGGCTGTTCCAAACTCCTGACCTCAGGTGATCCACCCGCCTCGGCCTCCCAAAGTACTGGGATTACAAGTGTGAGCCACAGTGCCTGGCCAATTATGATGATATTTAAAGGCAGTTTTGATTTTACCACTGGTAAGTATTTATTGATTGCTAGGAGAAGGAATGGTAGTCTGGTTTCTTAAGGTGTTCATGCTCATGCTGGTGTTTCCCAGTTTGAGGCCTCTGGCCTGTGTTGTTCTCGTGGCTCTGGCTGATCACTCTGGTGGGTCTTGGGCCATTCATGCATTTTTCTCTCCTGCTTGCAGTGGTTGGAAACCAGACCTAACAGACAGGTGTGTCCAGTTTGCAAAGCTGGCATCAGTCGAGACAAGGTCATCCCCCTCTATGGAAGGGGCAGCACTGGGCAACAGGACCCCAGGTGAGGGCTTAGGATGCCTCTCCTACCCACTTCTCCTCTTAGACATGAATTCACTCCCGTTCAACACCCCCTAACCCCACCCTTTACTTATTACTAGATGATCCCTTGGTTTTGAAGCAGTCTCATCCAGATGAGAGTCAGCCAGGAGGGGAGGAAGGAGAGGGGATCCAAGTTACCACTTGCTGGGACTCAGCAGTGAACAGACATCACAATCACAAGGGTGCAGAGCACTGTGAAAGAGTACTTCTGCCGGCCGGGCGTACTGGCTCACGCCTGTAATCCAAGCACTTTGGAGGCCAAGGCGGGCGGATCACCTGAGGTCAGGAGTTCAAGACCAGGCTGACCAACATGGTGAAACCCCGTCTTTAAATAAATAAATTAATTAATTAATTAATAAAAATTAAAAAAAAAAAAAGAAAGAAAGAGTACTTCTGCCTCCTGCGAAGCAGGATGTGTAGCAGGAGAGGCTCCAGGGAGTAGGTTTGCTGCAGCAGTGATTTATACAAGCGTGGGGGTAGAGGAAACAGGATCTGGGTGACTTTGTGTAGTTTGGGATTTATAGAAATGGAGTGGGGTCCAGCATTCCATAAACAAAAGTACTGAGAGCCCTTCATGGTCTGGCATTCCCAAGCTCTCCAGAAGAATCTCTTGCCTTCTCCCACGTGTACTGGACATATTAGACTTCTCTTAAAGGGATTTGCTCTTTCACATTTATCAGCCTATGTATTTGCTCTCTCTTCTGCCTTCTGCCCTCCCCAGTCCTGCTCCAGCTACCTTTGTACCCCCACCTTCTCCTCTAACTTCTACTCATCTCTCATGAGCAGCCCTAAAGTCCCCTCCTTGAAGTGGTCTGTCTTCTCTACATTAGTTATTCTCACCCAGTTCCCAGCAAACTGTCATGTGATTGGTTCTATCCCCCTGAAACCATGAATACCTCAAGAGTTGGGTCTGTTATAAGTATTAGTATTATAGCATCCTGCATAATGCTTATTGTATAACTAAGGCCTCAATTGAGTATTCATGGGTTGAGTGATCTGAGTGGCTGAGACTTGAAAATAATAGCATGGGGTATTTGCCCAAGAATAGTCGGAGATAGAGCTGAAGTTAATAGGGGAAGGTCAGAGAAACCATGAACCTCAGCCCCCACTGCTCCAGTTTGGATTTGGGATTTCTGATATCTGTGACAGGCCCAGTATCATGCAGACCTAGGGAAGGCATCTGGCCATGTTCCTGACTGTCTGAGTCAGGATCTCTGTGAATGCAGTAGGCTGTAGTGCAATCTGATGAATATCTCATAACAAGCTGATTTTCTCCCTTGTTCTTTATACAGATGGGAAGAACAGTTGCAGGTAGAATGAAGAGTTAGTATTTGGAGAATTAATTTGGCATAAGTTCATGTCCTGGGCAAGAAAGAGGCTATGGCCCTGACTTTGTTGGTGAAGAGCTCCCAGTCCTCATAGGGAGAAACTGAAAGCATTTTGTAATAGACTTATTTTACACCATTTCTGTTTCAGAGAGAAGACCCCTCCCCGTCCTCAAGGACAGAGGCCAGAGCCGGAGAATAGAGGGGTGAGAAACATTCTAGGAGAAGCTTCTACAAATGAGGCGATGGCTTTAGAAGTTGCCTTGTTAGCCTTATCATTTTTTTCTTTGATTATAAAAGTAAAGGAAATCTTATAAAATACAGAAAGGAAAAGAGGGGGAAAAATCACTTATAATCATACCAATCCAGAGGTCACCACTGGAAACATTTTGGTTCTATTTTCTTTTCCATTTTTCTATAATTATATATACACATAAATGTTATAAATCTATGCATTTTACAGATGTGTGTATACTTTTTACAGTTTTTGTTTTTTACAATATGTGGCTCCTGTTTTGTAACCCTCTCTTAAAATTTCATTTGTCCTACAGATATTTAAGTGCCTTCTGTGTGCGAGTGGGAGTCTTTTAGTATTATCTTGAGATTTTACGTTGCCAGCAATATTTTACTAAATAGCTATTTAGCATTTAGTTTTGTGGATTTAACATAATTCAATCCTTTGTTAGACATTTAGCGGCTTTCTTTTTCCAATTTTAGAAATATTTTGATGAATTTATAGATAAATTTGTGAGCATATTCACTATTATTTTATTACGATAAGACAGGGTCTCACTCTGTAGCCCAGTCTGGAGTGCAGTGGCACTATCATGGTTCACTGTAGCCTCGATCTCCTGAACTCAAGCAGTGTACCTCAGCCTCCCATGTAGCTGGGACCACAGGTGCATGCCACCATGCAAAGCTAATTTTTTTTTTTTTTTTTTTTTTTTTTTTTGGTAGAAACAAGGTCTCACTATGTTGCCTAGGTTGGTCTTTAACTCCTGGGCTCAAGCAATCCTCCCACCTCAGCCTCCCAAAGTGTTAGGATTACAGGCATGAACCAGTGTGCCTGGCTTAGGATAAATTCTTAGAAGTAAAATTACTAGCTAAAAAAAATTTGCGTGTTTATCCCTGGTGGTCTAGTGGCTAGGAACAAAAACATTGAAAATTTTTTGCATATTTACATCAAACGTTACTCTTAAAACAAATTCTGTTAAAATGTTAAAGAAATTTTAAAAGCAAAATATTTATCCACATTGCCAAGAGCCCAGAACAAGTATATTCTCATTTCCTCATGTTCTCTTCATCTGTATACTGTGTATATGTATTTTTATGTAGCCATCACCATTCTGTTTGCTTTAAAATTTAATTTTGGCAGGTTTTCCATGATGCTCTGAAGTATCCTCTTTATTATTTAGGCTGCCATTTATCCCATTGAGGTTTTTATTTTATTTTTTTATTTTTCTATGCTCTTACTGGGAACCTGTTGAGCTTTGATGCATTATAATTTGGGTTTTCCTCATCGAAGAAGCTTTTAGTTGTTTCCCCATTTTGCTCTTTAAGTAATGCTACAGTAACCATCTTTGTACACTCTTTAGTTTGAATAATGGCATTTCATTAGGATTCCCAGGAGTAGGATTATTGAGTCAGGGATCTTGATAGAAATTAAGGTTCTTGGCTGGACACGGTGACCCACACCTATAATCCCAGCACTGTGGGAGGCCAAGGTGGGTGAATCACCTAAGGTCAGGAGTTCCAGAGCAGCCCTGACCAATACGGTGAAACCCTGTCTCTACTAAAAATAGAAAAATTAGCCAGGTGTGGTTGTGCACACCTGTATGCCCAGCTACTCTGGAGGCTGAGACAGGAGAATCATTTGAAACCGGGAGGCAGAGGTTTCAGTGAGCCAAGATCGCACCACTGCACTCCAGCCTGGGCTACAGAGTGAGACTCAGTCTCAAAAAATAAAAAAGAGATATTAAAGTTCTCTTCTCCAGATTATCCTTAATAATAATATTAGCAGTGAACACTTGTTGAATGGCTACTATATGGAAATAACTATATGTTAAGAGCTTTATATTCTTGATCTCCTTTAAGCCTCACATCAACTCATTTAACGAAAGAGGAAACTGAGGCCCAGATAGGTGAAGTGACCTGTCCAGGGCCATACATACAGTGCTGAAACCCAGATCTGGCTAGTTTTGGAGTCCCTGCTCTTGACCACCAGGTGACACCACTTTAACATTCCCAGGTTTTGGTTTCCTACAGAGCATTAGCAACTAATGCAGGAATCAGAGGCCCTCGAAAGCCAGAGGCCCTGGTCTTGATGACCGAGGAGCATACCTCTAGCATTTATAAGCACCTCCAGCTGCTAGTGATTTTTTTGGCATACTCTGCCCCAGGAACATAATCCCACCAAATGTGAGGACTGGTAAGCTCATATAGATGTTACTAAAAGGGAAGCAAAATGATTAGTCCTCAGGATTGGCACTGAATGAATCTGTGGTTCCTGATGA
Organism: Aotus nancymaae; assembly: GCF_030222135.1. Classification (NCBI taxonomy): domain Eukaryota; kingdom Metazoa; phylum Chordata; class Mammalia; order Primates; family Aotidae; genus Aotus; species Aotus nancymaae. The sequence continues at coordinate 6,013,829 of NW_026988491.1, forward strand.
AACAATTGCACCTTCCCAGGTAAGGCAGCCTCAGTCCCAGGAGCCCTTAGGTTCAACCGTGAACTGAGTGGTAGGCATTTTGTATTGAGGAGATAGAAACTCATTGTTTTCCTTCCCTTTAGATTTGCCCTCTCATTAAGTCAGCTGTTAGGCTTTATAGGTGGTACCATCTGCCAAGAAGTTTAGAACTAAAGGCTTCTCATTATGTGACAGAGAGCAGCTACTTTTGTGACTTGCAAAAGATTCATAAATGAAGGCAAGTGAACTCTTTGTGAAAAGCATTTGGCCCAATAGTCTGTCTTCTTTTTATTCCTTTTTTTTTTTTTTTGAGACGGAGTTTTGCTCTTGTTACCCAGGCTGGAGTGCAATGGTGCGATCTCGGCTCACCGCAACCTCCGCCTCCTGGGTTCAGGCAATTCTCCTGCCTCAGCCTCCTGAGTAGCTGGGATTACAGGCATGCGCCACCATCCCCCAGCTGATTTTTTGTATTTTTAGTAGAGACAGGGTTTCACCATGTTGACCAGGATGGTCTCGATCTCTTGACCTCGTGATCCACCCACCTCGGCCTCCCAAAGTGCTGGGATTACAGGTGTGAGCCACCGCGCCCGGCCTTTTTATTCTTTTTAAAATCATTTGTTCTAAACCTTTCACCAGGGATGCAGGGAAAGAAAAAATATTTGAAAGATGTGCACAGTAATTAAGAGCATGAAGACCAAGCACAGGGCTCAGGCCTCTAATCCTAGCACTTTGGGAGGCCAAGGTGCGAGGATCATTGAGCCCAGGAGTTTAAGACCAGCCTGGGCAACAAAGTGAGACCGTGTCTGTACAAAAAAATTTAAAAATTAACTAGGCACAGAGGGGTGTACCTGTGGTCCCAGCTACTTAAGAGGCTAACATGGGAGGATTGCTTGAGCCTGGGAGGTTGAGGCTACAGTGAGCCATGATTACACCATTGCACTCCAGCCTGGGTGACAGCGAGACCCTGTCTCAACAAGAAAAAGAAAAGAAAAAAAAAGCATGTGTTTTCAGATCAAATTGACCTAGTTTTAGATCTAAACTGTACTCCTTAGTAAGTTATTTCACCTCTCCAAGCCTTAATTTGGTCATCTGTGAAATGCAGGTGAAGCTAATGTAAAAATTAAACATGATTTGTGTGTGCCAGTGCTTAACATGGTGCCTGGCACAGAGCTCATGCTTTAAAAAAAATAAGGGAGTTATTTATTCACAATATTGTTGCTACTGAATCTTTTCATGTGAAAGATGATTCAGTGTAGAACATGCACAGGGAAAAAAACTGAGTGTGATACACCAAACTGCTGACAGTGGTTATTTCAGAGGTAAAGTGGAGTGGCTGTGAAGTGGGAGGGTGAATAGAAGATCTCTGACTTTCTTTGTCAATTATTTCTGTAATGTGTGAGTTTCTTATAGCAAGCGTATATTACTTTTATAATTAGAAAATATTAAAGTGTTTTAAAATGTAAAGATTCTATGTAACAATATTAAAAGAAATTTTAATCCATAACTTGTCCATATACCTGCATATTGTCGTGTACTTGTGACCACAGTGTCCAAACAATTTTGTCTGATAACTTGGTCACAAGACTTTTTCAGTGTTACTGCATAAGTCAGAATAATGGTTCTTTGAATGCATGTATCAAGATTTTGATTATGACTTCCATTGTTGGCTAATTGGGGTTTCAGCATTTTTTGCTATTAAAGGTAATGTGTAGCTTGTCTGATGTTCCCTTGGGCATGGGGGTGACTGTCAATATTGCTTATATAAAGCATGTAGAAGATATTATTAGCTAATGTGGGACTCTGGAAAATATCCTCAAGCTCTAAGAGTCCTGACTTACGTCAGCAGAGTGTTTCACATTGGGTCAGAGCCACTCCTTTTTGGCCCATTCATAGATCCTTAGCTGGAAACTAAGGCTAAAAGGGCAGAGGGCTTGCCAGAGTTCCTCTGCTTCAGGGTATATATGGGAGGAAAAGCTGTCCACCAACTTGGAAACATGTGGCACAGGGTAGGGAGGAGAGGAAGGTGCCACATGCAGTGTGAGGTTTGTTGAGTTTGACAGGCACAGGAGAAACCTGCCCGATTCTCCTCCCCTTGACTGCCTTTCTTCCACACAGGGATTTCAAGGATTTGGATTTGGAGATGGTGGCTTCCAGATGTCTTTTGGAATTGGAGCATTTCCCTTTGGGATATTTGCCACAGCATTTAACATAAATGATGGGCGGCCTCCTCCAGGTAAGACCCTATTTCCTTGAGAAATCAGGAAAATATCTTAGTAATATTGCTTGAAAACTCATTGGAATTCAGCAGTATGTAAGTTACAGATAATTGTCACTACATGGATAATCAGCCTTTTCAAAATGTCTTAAGCTGTTTTCAGATCATGTATAGTCATGGTAACAGTGTTGTGTACTTACCAACTATCAGGCACATATATATCATATAGCACTTTGCATTCCAAGTTCAGGAGATCATAACAACCACCCTGTGGAACAGGAGGTGTATGATTAGCTCCATTTAACAGATCAGAAAATGCTCAGTAATGTTACCAAGACATATTCCATATCTATAAAATGAAAAACTATAAAGAGCTGAGGAAAAGCCTAGTTCTGCACATTTGCTCCCCACTTTGACAATTTGGGGGCATGGAAATGTGAGATGACCCATAGAGAGTGAGGGCATGTCCATTCTCTGGCATCTCTGTCCAGCTTCCAGCTTCCTTCATGACACAACGTGGGGCTGGTCATAAGCCTCAACCCTGTGGGAACCACACCTAGGTCTACCATCTGCTGCTGCATTTCTCCCTCCGCTGTTTGAGAGTGCCATCTGCATTCAGTATAGAGCAAAGCAATGAGGTGGGTGCCCTGAACTCTGACACTTGAGCCAAGATCCTTACTGTGGAGCCTGCAGAGATGCCATGATCAGTTGAGCTCTGCCTATACTCGTTGGAGCTTCATGTGCACCGGGCAGTGTTTGGTACAGAAGTGACCATTGTGTGAGCTTATGCCCTAAAGACAGTAACTGGGTCATCCCAGTTATTCTCATCCCCACCCTGGTTTTTGGTACACAGCAGGCAACCTATAAGGCTTTCTTGACTGCCTGTCTGCCTTTGTGAATCCATCAGAGCATCCAACTGAGGAATCTCAGCACCAAGATATCTTGGGGATGCCCTTTCTTACCTTATCTACCTTGAAGATTAATCATCTGTTCACATGTTTTTTTTTCAGAGGAAGGACACCCCAAAAGATATGATTTACTCTGCCCTGAAGAAAGGGCAAATCCCTGTGAAGCCAGTAAGAACCTGCCTGGGAGCTTGCATCCTTCTAACCTGGTCCAAGGCTAACCTTGGATTCCCCAGCTAAGCAGAGTTCCACAGCCAGGCTAGACTCTGGATCACTTTATTCCCCCTGCCACAGTCACAGTTTTCCCTTGTCATGTTTGGTACAATTTGCCATCCTAGATACAGATTATTTTATCCTCCTTCCCCCAAAGTCAGGACAGGGAGCTCTAAATGATAGCTTTTCTCAAAGCAGAGAAGAGTGGAGACTTAGATTCTCACCCCAGTTCTTCTGCCTCTGCCTTGAAAGACAAGTCATTTTGCCTGTCTGGATCCTAGTTCTGTCCTGGGAAAGGAAGGCAGTCCCTGCAGGGCCCTTGAGAGGCAGTGTGGAGAGGCTAGAGAGCATGACTATAGAGCCCTGCCACTAACTCGTGAGCTTTTGATTTTGGACAGATCACCTCAAACCTATGTTTCAGCTGCTTCCTACTCAAAATGGAAATAATATCTACCAAATAATAAAATGTACAAAACACTTAGCAGATAGAAGATACTTAACAAATGGTAGACTTGCTTTTGTTATTTCCTCTAAGAGTTTCCTGTTAGTCACCTGGTTTATTGGCATGTGCAGGCCAAATCTTTTATAATAAATTGGAGACCTTGCCCTCATTGTTATATTGTTTCACATAGTTTCATTTTGCCTGATATTATTTGGGGTTTAGAAATCTTTTTAGTGTGTAGGATTCTGATGTTGTAAAGAGATAAAGATTGATTCTGTCAGCTTCTGGCCTGAGTGGGCAGTGTGCATAGCTGCAGTGTTCTGACAGCCTCTTTTCTCCCTCCTGTCTCTCCAGCTGTCCCTGGGACACCCCAGTATGTGGATGAGCAGTTCCTGTCACGCCTCTTCCTATTTGCGGCCCTGGTGATCATGTTCTGGCTCCTGATCGCCTAATGCTGGGCTCCTGCCTATATCCGTGGCAGGGCTCTGGACTGGTGACGTGCCACCCCCACTCCTGGTTTTTGGCTTCCTGGCTAACCTTGACTCCTAGAATCAGTGGGATCAGTAACACAACAAGGAGTCTTGTTTCTCCATCAGAGCTTTGGAACTCAAGACCAGTTGGTGATGACCCCTGAGTATTGCCACTGCTGTAAACACCCTATAACCTCAGGCCTAGGCATTGAGTCCTCTCTCATCGGTGACACCATGAAATCTTGTTTCATCCAGTTCAGCAGGTCCTGACTCTGCAGAGGGAAGAGGCAGAAAGAGAAACTGTCAGAGTATAATTTCACCTGAGTTTAATATTACAAAAACAAAAGGATGCACCAAATGTTATTTCTGGAAACTTTCATCTCTTTAAATACCCCTTGGAAAGTTGCCTCTGAAGCCAGTGGGGGCTTCTCAGAGAGGTTCCCCTTCCAAATCCCAGTGCTGCTCTGTTCTCTTTCCTCGCCCTCCCCTTCCTCTTCCTCTTCAGAGATGCAAGAAATTGCTGTCCCATAAAAATCATAATTGCAACAGCTGAAGCTGGAGTCACTTCATGAATTCACCATAGATTAAAAGATCTTTTATTGGCTCTGGGCTGTGCTCGGCGTCTTTGGCCTCAGAGAGCAACTTGAATGACTTCCTGGTTTCCCGGCATAAATTATTCCTGGTGAGACATGTGGCTTCACTTACAGATTTCCCATCAGCTTTCTCCCTAAAACAATGTGCATCTGCCTCTCTCTGCCAGAGAACACACAGCCAAGACTACTGCTGAAGCTGAGACTGACTACTGTGCATTAAGAAAGAACTGGAGTCAGGACTTTGGTGGGATTTTGAGCTCCGATGCAGGAACAACTGAACAAGTAGCCCTGTCCCCTAGGCTGCAGAAGCTTGAATGCATCCTTTCCCAGAACCTGCCACAGGAAACTGGGGGCTTTGTCAGGTCAGCCCAACTGCATGTGGAAGACCACCATCCTCAGAAGCCAACTTGTCCTTTAAGAAGAGGCAAGGAAAGGGGAAACCCACATGTGACCCTGATTTTGGTATGGCTTCATGGAGTACCCTGAAAACTCCTTTTATGTGTGCTAAAATCAGGGAAGCATGTGACTCCCAAGCAGACAACCCCTGATGATTTGTAAAGCCAGGTGGCAGGGCTTGGGGAGCCCCAGCACAGTGATATGGTTTGGTCTTCCCTCCTGTGGAATCGAGGGGAAATTATTCTTCCCAATACCTTGATTGATTTTCAGTTTCACAAGCTTCTTCCTCTGAACCTTATTGAGGGAGTGTGGTACTAAGCAGGTAGGACAGTTCACCTGGTGGAACAGTTCTTGCCCTGCCTTCTACGCTTCATCCCAGAAGTCCAGCCTCTTTCTGGAGACCCCAAAACTCGGGGGAGATGGGCTTCCTCTGGGCCTCTTTCTTACTTTATTACTTTGCCATCCACACTGGCTAACACTCAGCAATGACCAACAAATGGTAGGAAGCCCCACTTAGTGCTTTTTCCCAGTTATGACTCTGCATAGTTTGTGGAAACAAAGATCTTGAGGAAGATGAGGGAAGCCCTCCCCTCTTAGAGCCCCCACCCCTTCTCCTTTGTACCTGTCAACACCAGAGTTCAGTGTTTAAACAGACAAAATATAAAGTATTGAGTAGGTGGTTTATTTGCCGAATCCACTTGGTAGGAAGAAGCCACTAGCTTTATAGTGTGCCTGATGGATTTTTAAACATTCCTGGGCACCCACTCAAGAGTGCTCTTTTTATCATCTTCTGGAATTCCCCATAGTTGGAGGGGCCCCTGGAGTGTCTCTGCTCTAGAGAGAAGTGGTGGGACCCCTTCAGTGCAGTGGCCCCAACTAGTGGAGGAAGAGAGGACTTCAGTCAGATGGACTCAACAGAAATGGGTTTCTAGGAGAATACTGAAGAGTTTGGGTAGGAAAATCAGTAATTTGGACTCTTCAACAAAATGGAATGAGCCCAGGAGAGCTCCACCAACAAAGGCACTCTGGAAACCTGTTAGTAAAGCCAGGCTGGCCAAATCCTGTTTGATTTTGAACCTTATCAGTCCCCACTCACCCTCTGCCAGGAGCTAAGGCAGGAGAGTTGACGGGACTACTGGCTTGGCCCCAACAGGGAGCCCCCTTCCTACCACCCCTCTGCAAGCTCACCACCTCATCTTTCTGCCAAGGCAGCTTTCCTTTCTCTTGTGTGTTTTATGTGTTCTTGGCCTCCACCCTCCTGCTGCCACCCTTGTGGACTAGGACCAGGTCCTGACCACAGTCAGAAAATGATGATATGTATAGTGGCACACCTTAACCAGTCAGTAATTTTCACTGTTGTGAAAGTGATTTGATTTAGAATTAAATAAATGGTTTTACATTACTGTGAGCTTGGACTTCTTGTCTATGTCATGGAGGGTGAATGGGTGGGGAGTAGTCACACTGGTCTGGCCTCATGGAGGTTCCTGTGCATCCTTGGTAATGTCACACGGAGGATGAAAGTCTTCAAAGAAGCTGGGCATGGTATGTATGCCTGTAGTCCTAGTTACTCTGGAGGCTGAGGCAGGAGGATTGCTTGAGCCCAGAATTTCAAGGCTTCACTGAGCTATGAGCATGCCACTGAACTCTAGCCTGGGTGACAGAGTGACACTGTCTCTTAAAAAAACAAAAAAGGAAAAGACTTTAAACAACTATCAATGGTTAGAGATGAGAAATGTAGGCTGGAGGCCTGGCTTCATACACAGCCTTGCCCAAGGTAAAACCTGTCTGACAGGCAGCCCCAGTCCTGACAAGTACGTGGCATTCCTAAGCTTGCAGGTGACAAGCTGCCACAATGGTGCTTAGCTTGTGTCTGACCAGAGCCTTTAGGACAATCATAGGTTACTCACTGTCAGCATCTCTCCATCTGTTTAGTAACAAGGCAGGTGGGCTCTCAGCCAAGTCCTCTCCCTGGAGCAGAAGGTGCGTCCCTCCCTAAGGTTCCTTAGTAGCAGGGTGTAGTGTGAGATGGAAGATGTTGCTGAAGTTACAAATCTGGCCCAGCCTCAGGCTTGTCAACATGCCAGAGCTACAGGTAATTCCTCTGAAAAGAGCTTTTTTTCTTCCTGATTTTGATCTAACGGTTATCAAATTGAGTAGTACCAAGATACAGTGGGGAATGCAAAGTTAAGGGAACTTCAGGAACTCATAAGCCCAATGAGAAAAGACAAGGTTTTTTTTCTTTTTTGAAAAATTTTAATTTTAGGCCAGGCATGGTAGCTCACACCTATAAACCCCAGCTCACTTCGTGAGGCTGAGGTGGGAAGATCGCTTAAGGCCACGAGTTTCAGACCAGCCTGGGCAACACAGGAAGACTCTGTCTCTACAACAATAAAAAATACTAGCCAGGCACAGTGGTGTATGCCTGTGGTCCCAGCTAGCTGGGAGGCTGAGGTGAGAGGATCACCTGAGCCTGGGAGATCAAGGCTGCAGTGAGCTATGATCATGCTAGTGCATTCATTCCAGCCAGGACAACAGACCCTTTTAGAAACAGGGTCTTAGTTGCCCTGGCTGGAGTATAGTAGTGTGAACATAGCTCACTGCAGCCTGGAACTCATAGGATCAAGAGGTCCTCCCACCTCAGCCTCCCAGTGTTGGAATTACAGATGTAAGCCACCATGCCGGCCTTAGGTTTTTGTTTTCTATGTGAAAAAAAAAACACGCAGTAGTAGAACAGGACAATAAAGCCTCCATGTATCATCACCCAACCCCAGTAACTATCAACTCAGATCCAGTCTTGTTGCATCTATACCTCCTGCACACTGTTCTCTCCCACTGTCTGAACGATTCTGAAGCAAACTCCAATCATACATCATCTATTAAGTATTTCAGTATGCATCTCAAGTATTTTTTTTTTTGAGACAGAGTTTCGCTCTTGTTACCCAGACTGGAGTGCAATAGCGCGATCTCGGCTCACCGCAACCTCCGCCTCCTGGGTTCAGGCGATTCTCCTGCCTCAGCCTCCCGAGTAGCTGGGATTACAGGCACGGGCCACCATGCCCAGCTAATTTTTTGTATTTTTAGTAGAGACAGGGTTTCACCATGTTGACCAGGATGGTCTCGATCTCTTGACCTTGTGATCCACCCGCCTCGGCCTCCCAACGTGCTGGGATTACAGACGTGAGCCACCGCGCCCAGCCACATCTCAAGTATTTTAAAAACAAGCAAAATAGGCTGGGCACGGTGGCACACACCTGTAATCCTAGCACTTTGGGAGGCCAAGGCGGGTGGATTGCCTGAGCTCAGGAGTTCGAGACCAGCCTGGGCAACATGGTGAACCCATCTCTACTAAAATAAAAAATTAGCCAGACGTGGCAGTATGTGCCTGTAGTCCCAGCTACTTGGGAAGCTGAAGCAGGAGAATTGCTTGAACCCGGGAGGCAGAGGTTGCAGTAAGCATTCCACCAGAGCACTCCAGTCTGGGAGACAGAGCAAGACTCCATCTCAAAAAAAAAGAATACGTTTAAAAAAATTTCTTAAAATCAAATATCCAATCATTGTTCAGATTTCCCTAGTTCTCATAACTTGTGTAGTTTGCATTGAGATACAAATCAGTTTCATACATTGCTATTATTTGTCTCTGAAATCTTTCTTTTTTTTTTTTGAGATGGAGTTTCACTTGCTGTCCAGGCTGGAGTGCAGTGGCGTGACCCCGGCTCACTGCAACCCCTGCCTCTCAGGTTCAAGTGATTCTCGTGCTTCAGCCTCCCAAGTAGCTGGGACTACAGGTGCCCACCACCATACTCAGCTAATTTTTTGTGTTTTTAACAGAGACAGGGTTTCACCATGTTGACCAGGCTGATCTCAAACTCCTGGCCTTAGGTGATCCACATGCCTCAGCCTCCCAAAGTGTTGGGATTACAGGCATGAGCCACCTTGCCTGGACTGCCTCTGAAATCTTTCCTACTCTGCAGTTTATCTGTTAAAGAAACCCGGTTATATGTCCTGTTGCATTTCCCACAGCCTCAGTTTTGCTATTTGCGTCATGGAAATGTTATTAAGCTCCTCTTACTCATGGTATTTCCTGATGGTTGGTTGTTAGATCTAGAAGCTTGACCAGATTCAAGCTTATTATTTTTGTTTTGTAAGACTATGTCGTAGGTGATAGTATATACTTGGTGCATCTTATCTGAAGGCACTTAATGTCTCCTAGTCCTACTTTGTGATATTATAGAAGCCATTACTAATCATTTAGAGTTGAGAAACAAGACTGCACTCTGGCAGAGTGGGGCACAAAATTACAGAGAACATAGAGAGCTGATTGTTGTAGGAATGGCAGATGGCGCAATGCAGGATTTGCTCAGGAAAAAGAGTCTTGGAGTGAAGGGAATAGGGAGACAAGGCCGCAGGGTGAGATATACTCAGCTCATGAGGGCTAGTTTGGCCTTTATTTTGTAGGCAGTGGGGTACTGTTGAAGGGTTTTGAACAGAGAGATGACAGGACCAAAAACATATTTTTGGAAGATTAACTAGTCCATTTTGGATAGGATGATTCAGGGAGGGCAGAGACTGGAGGCCAGAGACTAGCTCAGTTTGAAGCAAGTGAAAGTATACTGGGCAAGTCTGGCTGGGTACCAGTGGACCAGTACCTTCAGCAGGGCAGAACCTTGAGTTGTTTTTCAAGGTCCAGGTTTTCAGGATCCTAGGCTCCAAGAGTTGACTGTGAGGCAGCTAGCAGGATCTGGCCCTAGGGACTGACCAAGCCATGGTCAGTGAAGTAAACTATGGACAGGTAACTTGGGTGCTATTGAAACTCAGTTGGTCTACTCCCTGCCCAGGCTTTTTCTGCCCTCCAGAAGTCCCCCTTGAGTTCGCAAGTGATTTCTGGAATGTTCTTTGGGTCCATATTAAAAATATATCTCTTGGCCATAGCATTTCTACAGAAAGCTATATTCCCTTCCTTTACATTTTCAACTTGCATTTCTCAGAGTCGCCTGAACTTCCCTGGGAGGAACTTGGGGGACTTGGATATCCCCCAACTCCCTGCTGGTGAAGACCATGAGGCTGGAAGTAAGAGGAAGTGGAATGTGAGAGGGAAGGAGGAGGGAGAAGAGACAGATCTGGGTGCCTTGGTGTGGAGTGGAGGGAGAGGGAAGACACCCAGGAGGTTTTGGTTCTCAGGATGCCAGTGCTTTGTTGCCTGGGGAAATACAGTGTTATATCTTTCTGTAGGAAGGATGAGGAAAGTCCCTGTCCCCTGTTTGCTAGTCATGAGGCAGCTTGTCAGGAGCGTCCCCTGGATTCTTGTCACTTTTTTTTTTTTTTTGAGACAGAGCCTCGCTGTGTCGCCAGGCGCCAGGCTGGAGTGCAGTGGCACAAGCTCGGCTCACTGCAACCTCCGCCTCCCGAGTTCAAGCAATGCTCCTGTCTCAGCCTCCCAGGTAGCTCAGACTACAGGCACCCACCACCACGCCCAGCTAATTTTTGTATTTTTTAGTAGAGACGGGGTTTCACCATGGTTGGCTAGGATGGTCTCGATGTCTTGACCTAGTGATCCGCCCGCCTCAACCTCCCAAAGTGCTGGGATTACAGGCGTGAGCCACCGCACCCGGCCGATTCCTGTCACTTTAAATCAATACACAATCTTGTGTTTACTATAATGATTTCCTCAGAAACTATAAAACTGACTACTGAAAATAGTTCCCAGGAATTAACGGAAGTGGGACACAGTCCTCCTCCCCAGCACTTTGTGCACACTCAGGACATGGTGAGCCACCTGCCACACCCAGAGGAGAAAAATCTGACCGGCATCCGGTTTGAATTCGACGGTCAGAGCAGGAAGAAAGAGAATTGTGCTTGCCTTTGCCTTTGCTTGCCCAGCTGCTGAGACCAGAAACAGCTGGGCTGAACTTTGTCCTTGGTCAGGGGTGGGGCTGGGGGACAGAATCCATTTCCCTGGGCCCTATCCTCTTGTTGGTCATTTGGACACTTTTCCCACAATCTAAATCTGATCTAAGGAAATGACAATTGTGAAAGAATCAGATGGGAAGGTGGGTCATCAGGGACCAGCTGACCTGGCTGATAGTGTATTAATACCTTCATCACACAGAGGACCCCAAACCTAATGAGGGGAAGTAGGGGAAGTGGTTCTGAAAACTACTCAGCCACCTAGCAGCTGCCCTAACCCAGTCAGCAGTCTTAATTATTAGTCCTGTGATCTCTCCTCCTCATAGGAGATTCTAAACTGGAAGCCCACAGGGCAAATCTAGTGGGCAGGTGTGTTGTTTCATTTGGCCTACATGGCATTTTAAAAACTTTTTGATGCTATCAACATTTTTTTTTTTTGAGATGATGTCTCACTCTGTTGCCTGGCTGGAATTCAGTGGCATGATCTTGACTCACTGCAACCTCCACCTCCTGGGTTCAAGTGATTCTCCTGTCTCAGCCTCCTGAGTAGCTGGAACTACAGGTGCGTGCCACCACGCCCACCTAATTTTTGTTTTTGGTAGAGACAGGGTTTCACCATGTTGGCCAGGATGGTCCCGATCTTTTAACTTCATGATCCACCCGCCTCAACCTCCCAAAGAACTGGGATTACAGGCATGAGCCACCGCGCCTGGCCAGCTATCAACATTCTTTAAAGTGGCAAATTACACCTAAACATCTGGATTTTTGGCATGTTTTGAAAGGTTGGAAGACCTGGGACTGGTAGGCCCATGTCCTGCTGGACTGCTCATTTTTCCAGTGGGGCGCACAAGCTCCAGCATCCTGTGCTTATTTCTATACCTAATTGGCCTGGTTGAGGATCTGCTCCTGGGATGCTGGTTGGCCTTCTCCAACCATCTTTGATCTAGAGATCATTTACTGTCAGCTTACTTATAGTGGCGCAGAGACGTGGTTTCTCTGAGCTAGAAGCTTCTAAGAAAAGTCCATCCTCAAAGCTGCTTCTGGGATAGACCTGGCTCCTCCATAGTAATATTCCTGATTCCAAACACAATATTGGGAAGAGCTCTGGACTGGCAGTCAATAGGCCTATCCAAGCTTTCCTCCTAATGAGCGGAGCTATTTCGAGGTAGTCAAATTCGGCCTCTGATCCGTAACTTTCCCTATCTGTAAAATGAGGGCGACTAGATGGGTGCGGACGGTCATCCGTGTGGTGACTTCTGGCCCACGCAGACTCACCCTTACTAGCAGGAGCACCTCGTGGGGATGCCGCTCGCACTAGGGGGCGCCAGGGCCCCTGCAGAGCCAGAGCCAGGGGGCGGGGCCGCGTCTCGGGGGCGGGGCCTGGCCGCGGCGGGGCGGGCCGTCGGCGGGCAGGCCGCAGTGCCAGGTGTGGTTTGGTCCTCCCGGGGCGCCGTAGGCAGTGCATCCCGTTCGCGCCTGGGGCTGCTGTCCTTCCTCGCCTGAGGCGGCGGCGGCGAGAGCTGAAGGGAGCTGAAGGGGGCTGAGGGGAGCTGCTGCAGCCCCCCCACCGCCTCTTTCTCCCCATTTCCGCGCTCCCGGGACCATGTCCGCGCTGGCGGGTAAGGAAGGACTGCGCCCTGTCCTGCCGTTATCTCCGAAGCCCGGTTCCATGGCGCCTGAGGGAAACCGGCAGTCTCTCGGGGGTTTCGGGCTGTTTAAATCCTCGTGGGTCCGGGCTCCTCAGAAGAGCTGGAAGGCGGGGTGGGCACAGCGCTCCCCAGGCACTCGGAGGGTGGGACTCCGTGAATGGGGAGGCAGGGCATCCGGGAGACAGAGGGCTCCGAGAGGCAGGCGGGTTGGGCGGCTTCCTGCGAGTCGAAGTCCCCGGGAGGAAGAGATTCTGGCTTTGCCAGGAGTCCAGGTTTTTGTAGGGAACTGGTGGCCGCAGACCCCCAAATTAAAACGGTTTTTAAGGAAGTTGAGAAGCATAGGGTCCTCTTAGAGTTGAAACTCTGTGGAATTCTAGTAGTACAAGATCCTCTAGGGTTCAAGACAGTTAAGAGAGTTACTCCGGTTCTGGGTTTTCTGTGGGAAATGAAGGAGGATGTGACTTCCCCGCCAGGACCCAAGGCTTCTCGCGGGCATCTTGATGCCTGGGATTCCCCCGGGGCTGGGAGCTCTTTGCAGGGATTAAGGGAGTATGGAGCTCCTTGAGGCTTAGGACAGGACTAAGGGTAGGGAGAGATCGGACCATTCTTTTTGGAGCTCAAAGGTCTCTGCTGCAGGTGACAAAAGTAAGTCACCTGGGGTTCTGAGTCCTCCCGTGGAAGCTCCCCTTGGCCTCTCTAAAGACTAGAGGGATGTGGCCAAACACCTCCTGGAAGGAAGAGTTGCTAGGGTGAGGGGTGGCTTCAGAGTTGGGTTAGCTGCGCCTGCAGTCTCCTCCCCGTCACCTCACACACCACCGTGCAGCTTCCTGCCTTCCCCATCTGTTCCTCCAGCAGCAGGAACCTTCTGTCTCCTACGTTTCCCAGCCACCTGTGTGGATGGCCCAGCCTCTGGGTCCACCAGGGTCAGCGTCCAGAAGCTTTGGAGAGGCGACAAGAGGGTATTGAGGTGGAGGGGGGCTGGCTGGCTGCCCCCTGCTTCCTGGCTTTCCGTCTGTGGACAGTCACTTCCTTCATCCTGAATACAAGGGCCGGGCTACCAGTGGGTCATTTCCTCACCATGGAAGCATGGGATTTTCTCATTGGTGATAATAGGCCTCTGGAGAAAGAGAGCTAGAGGTGGAAATGCCTAAAAAAAATTTTTTTTTAGACTGGACGTGGTGGCTCATGCCTATATTCCCAGCACTTTGGGAGGCCAAGGCAGGAGGATTGCTTGAGGCCAGGAGTTCGAGACCAGCTTGGACAATATAGCAAGACCTCATCTCTTAAAAACAAAACCTTGTCTCTTAAAAAAGGATTTTTTTTTTAGCTTCCGGAGTTCTTCAAATGATTTCCAGTAATTTTTTCTAACAGCTATGTAATACAGGCTGCCTGTCCTGAACCCTGTTTCTTAGAAACTTGTGAAAGGTTTCACAGTGCAATAGTCTAGAGGCATAAAGCCTCTAGATGCATTCGTTTATACATTCTTTCTTTCATTCGTAGAATGTTTGTTGGATTCTTCTGTGTCATATACTTAGCCAAATGCTGAGGAGTACAGTGGTGAACAAAACAGACATAGTTCTTGCCTTTGTGGTCCTTGTAATCCTAGAGATGGACAATAAATAATTGTAACAATTGCAATAAATACTATAGTAGTTGAGATAAACAATTGAGATAAGTGCTGTGAGAGTGCACCGGGGAGAGGGGTATTCTCTTTCTTTCTTTTTTTTTTTTTCCGGTAGAGACAGGGTCTCACTATGTTGCTCCCACAGTGGTCTTGAACTCCTAGTTTAAAGCCATCCTCCTGTCTCAGCCTCCCAAAGTGCTGGGATTACAGGCATGAACCACTATGTCCATTCTCTACTTTTTTGTTTTTGAAGGGAATGCTTTTCTTAAAAATGCAAGTTTTTGCTGACCCCTGGAGATAAGTAAAAGTTAATCTGGCAAAAAAAAAACCTCAAGGAACATTCCAGACAGAGGAAACAGCTTAAAAAGGCCCTAAGGTAGAAAGGCATGTGATGCCTTTGAGCTCAAAGGTCAATATGGTTTTTTGTTTCTTTTGGTGGGGGCGAGGGTGGGAAGGCAGAGTCTCACTCTGTTGCCCAGCCTGGAGTACATGGGCACGATCCCAGCTCACTGCATCCTCTGCCTCCTGGGTTCAAGTGATTCTCCTGCCTCAGCCTCCTGAGTAGCTGGGACTATGAGCAAGTGGTACCACGCCTGGCTAATTTTTTGTATTTTTAGCAGAGATGGGGTCTCACCATGTTGCCCAGGTTGGTCTCAAACTCCTGAGCTCAGGCAGTCCCCCACCTTGGCCTCCCAAAGTGCTAGGATTACAGCCATGAGCCACCATGTCCAGCCAGGTAGGGCTTTTATACACATGAGGAGACTAAGGCCCAGAAATGACAAGGTTCCGTAGCTAAATAAGTGGTGGTGGTCAGAGTTCATATTTTCTGACTTCAAGTTTAGTGCTTCCTCTGTGTAACACAAGCAGCAGAATGAAGTTGACCATGGAGTCTAAGGAAGTAGGACTTAAACTTTTACTGTTATTCCATCCAAACTGTGTTCTGAGGCACCTCAGATTCCTCTTGTGTAACCAGAGAATCAACAACAAAGAAATCAAATATTTACTGAGTGCCTGTGATGTCTGTGGCACTGGGTAGAACCAAGTTTTACCTCTTATAAATTTTAACATGTTTTAGAGCCAGGAGAGACTTTTGAGATAATGTATAGTCTCCTTGTTTTACTTATGAAGAAACTGAGGCTCAGGGAAGAAAATGGAGTTGTCCAGGGTCACTCAGCTAGTGGTAGAGCCAGCAGCAAGGTAGGACTTCTCCAGTATTCTTTCCAGTATTTCAGGCTGCTTAAGACATACGGGGTCTGGCACATGGGTAAGCCCTTAATAAGTATTTGTGGAAATGAGTAATATATAGTTTGTGCCTTTGAGAAACTTACTGTCTAATTAAGGTAATTAAGGAAAAAAACGAAACTCCCATGGTGATCAGTAGTGGGATTGCACCTGTGAAAAGCCACCGCACTCCAGCCTGGGCTACATAGCAAAATCCCCATCTCTTAAAAAAAAAAAAAAAGAAAAAAATTGATGAGACAAGCTATTATAAGGCCTGAATATGATAACATTATAGAATTTCAAAGATGAGGGAGAATTCTCCTCATAGATATATTCCACAAATATATATTGAGTTCCCACTATGTGCCAAACACCTTTGACCTCTGGAGATACAGCAAGGAAAAAGAATGACCAAATCCCTTCCCTTATGGAGTGTGTGTTCTGGTGGGAAGAGATAGACAGTAAGTAAATATATGAATATCATACTCAGGGATAAATGCATTGAACTGAAGTAGGATAGGGGATAGGAGAAGTGAATTGTCAGGGAATGTGTTTGGCAAGTTTAAAGAATAGTAGGATAGGCCGGGCGCGGTGGCTCATGGCTGTAATCCCTGCACATTGGGAAGCCGAAGCAAGTGGATCACCTGAGGTTGAGTTTGAGACCAACCTAGCCAACATGCTGAAACCCAGTATCTACTACAAATACAAAAAATTAGCCGGGGGACATGGTGGGGAGCGCCTGTAATCACTGCTACTCAGGAGGCCTGAGGCAGGAGACTCACTTGAACCTGGGAGGCGGGGTTGCAGTGACCTGAGATTGCTCCACTGCACTCCAGTCTGGGAAACAAGAGTGAAACTCCATCTCAAAAAAAAAAAAAGAATAATAGAGTAAAAGCTGAAAAAAAAAAAAAAGGAGAAAAAAAGAAAAAAAATTTTTTAATAAGAATAGTAGGGTATCCAGGATGGCCATCAGTTTTGGTTAGGGAATAAATACTTCTTGAAGTGGGTAAGATTTGAGAAATCTTCAGTAGGTTTAAAGAAGGTGGGGGAGATGATATCTTAATAGGGAGAAAAACTTTGGGAGTAAGAGACAAATGTAGGCAAGTTTTGCGTCTTCATAAAAGGTGGCAAATAGATGTGGTAGAGGCAAGGATTGGGAGATAGAAGATTCATAGGAAGTAGAAGTTACAGCTGAGAAGGTGGGTGAAGCCAGACTAGAGGGTTTAATGCCAGACTGAGGATTCTGGAAGTTTCTAGTCTGCAGTAGACACCATAGGTTTAGAGGCAGGAAAAGTCATGATGTGGGCACAGGGCCACCAATCTGGGTGTGGGTACAGCAGGCCCTGAGATGAGGTGTTAGTGGTAGGAATGAAGGCACCAACCAATAAAAGATGCCTCTGACATGGACAAGCCAGGGTGACTTGGATAGCCCTGGATATGTGATGGAGCAGGGTAGGGTCCAAAATGACAACAAGATTTCTTTTTTTTTTTCCTTTTTTTTTTTTGAGACGGAGCTTTGCTCTTGTTACCCAGGCTGGAGTGCAATGGCATGATCTTGGCTCACCGCAACCTCCGCCTCCTGGGTTCAGGCAATTCTCCTGCCTCAGCCTCCTGAGTAGCTGGGATTACAGGCACACGCCACCATGCCCAGCTAATTTTTTGTATTAGTAGAGACGGGGTTTCACCATGTTGACCAGGATGGTCTCGATCTCTTGACCTCGTGATCCACCTGCCTCGGCCTCCCAAAGTGCTGGGATTACAGGCTTGAGCCACTGCGCCCGGCCCTTTTTTTTCTTTTTGTGATAGTGTCTTGCTCTTTGGCCAGGCTGGAGTGCAGTGGCACGATCTCAGCTCACTGCAACCTCCATCTCCCGGATTCAAGCGATTCCCCTGCCTCAGCCTCCTGAGTAGCTAGGACTACAGGTGTGCGCCACCACGCTTGGCTAATTTTTTGTATTTTAGTAGAGATGGGGTTTCACCATGGCCAGGATGGTCTTGATCTCCTGACCTCATGATCCACCCACCTCAGCCTCCCAAAGTGCTGGGATTACAGGCATGAGCCACCACGCCCAACCAAGATTTCAAAACTAAATAAAAATCTACCATGTTCAAGGGGCTCTATTAGACTTTCCACAATCATGGTGGATTTTCTGCATCTTCTGGAGGCAAATTCCCAGCACGGGGCTGGCTTCTTGTCAGTATAACGTTGAGGGGGGCTAGTAGGGCCCACCCTCACATATCTTATTTCAATGAGAGGACATAAAACTGTAGCAGTCTCTTACAAGTCTACCTTCTTTCTCATTCTTGATCTATCTTTATATAGTAGAAAGGATAAGGCTATTTTACTTATTAATTTACATTGAGTAGTAACTAGAACGTGAAACCAATGCCTGGTTTCATTAAAGTATTCCTTGAGCATTCACCCTGGGATTCTTTTTTATTATGTCTTTCTGCCTGTAATTTGTTTTGTCCAGGAAAGAATGTCTACAATGTAGTTAAAGACAGACTTTGGAGACTAGACCTGTGGTCTAATCCCAACTTAAACACTTATTAGCTGACTATTTCAGTTTCCTCTTCTGTAAAATAAGAACAATAATAGTTCTTCAAGACTAGTCCTTGTCTCATGGGATCTTTGTATTCAGTTCATACTTGCATAGTGCTTAGGACACTGCCTGGCATAAAGTAGTTTTTTCCCCTATCATTGACAACTGGCAGAGGACTGCTGTATGAGAATATATCAATTGGTTAACCAGTTCTCTGATAAAGATATTTTTTATAGGCCCTCCATAGATAAGAAAACGCCTATTCATTTGCAGTTAAGTGAACTTCTGGTTGGAAGTTCACTTACAGCCTGGGTGGCCTGAAAGCCATAAGAACCGTTTGTCTCATTTGTCACTCTACACTGTATTCTGTTACTGTACTGAGCTTGCTTTGCTTCTAGCACCTGGTTTGTCCCTCTTTGACATGTTATTTCTGTATATATCCATGTCCTTCACACCCTGGAGTACTCACCACAGGCCCCCATAATTCCTGGCCTAGTCTGTACCTTACACATGGGCACATAAAAAAAAGTTTGCTGAGTTTGTTTTGAAAACCTTCCCTTTAGACTTTAAGTTTCTATATTCAGCTTAACCTTTTCCCCAACCAACTTCCTAGATACACACACGGGAAGGAAGAGAAGTTACTCACAAATCAGTCCAACTAAGTGCCTGGCACCATGGGAGATATTTCACATCTAGTACATAATTTATATTAATCCACTTGGTAATCCTGTAGAGTAGGTGGTATTATCCTCTTTTTAATGATTAGGAGACAAGCTCAGAGAGGTCAAATAATTTGCCCAAGGACACAGAGGCACACAGTGGCAGATCCAGGTTTCAAACATATACACATTTATGCCTCACAATTTTTTCCTAATAAACTAAAGAAGGGAAGAAGAGAACAACAGTAAGAATGAAACTTTCTGAGATGCCTGTGTCTGTACCTTAACCTGAAAAAGGAGAGGTCATTGGTTTGGTGTCAGTCTCTCAGAGCTGGAAAAAAATCACTTGATCCCTCCTTTTACAAAAGAACCATCTAAGGTTTAGAGAAGCTTACACGCTCTTTTAAAAATCATCTAATCTTTTTTTTTTTCTCCTGAAACACTCCTTTTTGGTAAAATTTGGTAAGTTAGTGAGGAAGAAAATCCCTTGTGTTAAGGATTATAAATCGTTCTGTCATAAAGACACATGCACATGTATGTTCATTGCAGTGCTGTTTACGATATCAAAGACCTGGAACCAACCCAAATGCCCTTTGATGATAGACTAGACAAAAAAAATGTGGCACATATACACCATGGAATACTATGCAGCCATAAAAAACAATGAGTTCGTGTCCTTTGTAGAGTCATGGATGAACCTAGAAACCATCATTCTCAGAAAACTGACACAAGAACAGAAAACCAAACACCGCATGTTTTCACTCATAGGCGGGTGATGAACAATGAGAACACTTGGGCACAGGGAAGGGAACAACACTCACAGGGCTAGGTTGTGGGGAGAAGAGGAGGGAGGGGAGTGGGGACAGCAGAGGGGCAGGGAGGATGGGGAGGGATAACACCGGGAGAAATGCCTGATGTAGGCGACGGTGGGTGGGGGGGATGAAGACAGCAAACCACCATGGCATGTAAGTACCTATGCAACAATCCTGCAGGATGCAGGACGTGCACGTGTACCCCAGAGCCCAAATACAGTAAAAAGAAAAAAGAAAATTCCTTGGGTTACAGGGAGAGTATCTAGAGGAATGTTAATCATTACTGTTAAGTCTTTTTGATAGTCATTTCATTAAAATGTGATCTTTTTCTCTTGGCTCTTCCCCAGCAGCTGCTGCCCTGCCCTTCTGCTTTCTGCTTTGTCCCAGAACAAGTGGGATTTATACACCTGACCCACCAGTTCCCAAGGGGCCCAGTGGTTACCATACTTGTTTTATGCTGCACTGAATTGGCTGAGTTTTGTTCCTGGTTCTCATTGTCTGGTGGAACATGAGAAGCTTCAAAGATTTTTCAAATGAAAGCATAGGATGTTGATTTAAGCTAGGCATTAGAGTCTCATGAGCTCTCAGTGCTTGAGGATTTCTCACCATTTTGAAGCCTAAAAAGGACTCATTTCAGAAACCAAGCTCTTAGACCAGGTTTAAGGTGAGCATTTTGGAGAATGCATTAGCACTGAGCTGGGATACCAGGCCAAGCCCTTCCACTGAATAGCTGTGTTCTTGAGCAAGTCTCAACTTGTCTGAGGCTGTGTAGGGTATTAAAATATGACTGGCTTCAGATATAACCTTAAGACAAAGAAAAAAATAAAAAATAAATATGACTGGTAGGGGTTTGAGTCCCTGCTGGACCATCTTTCAATAACTTTGTGATGGTTAGGCAACTCAATTTTCTTCCTTTTTTTTTTTTTTTCCAGAAAAGGCCCTTTAAGCATTACCATCCTGTCATCCTAGTGCCCGCCCCAGCAGATTCACAGATTGTTTGAGGGTCACATTGCTAATTATTAAGTTGGGAGAGAGAAGCATATATAAAGCAAACATAAAGTGAATGTATTTTATACCAAGATTGAAAAGGTCCTAAAGGTGAGAACCTCTATAATGAGCCATTTGTTGCAATTCTCACCTTAGGTTCCACAGTTACATTTATCAAAAGCAACACATTCCAGTAATAACCAAAAACACAGTTTTCTGTTTATTAAACACCTAATAAGGGCCCTTTATTGTTTGAGGCTGTTGTGAACATTTGCTACCTCCTTTTCTGGACTCTTAACAATCAGTGGCCACCATTGATAAGTCTGCAAATATGAGAGGTAAACACTATAGAGGGAGAGGATGAACAGCCTGGTACAATGAGATATTTTCCTAAAGAAGAACTTCCCTGGCTGACTGGACTTTGGATTGGGCTTCACAGAAATCTCCAAGACTTTGTACTATAATATTACATTTATTTTACATTTCCTAGAATAAAGGTGGTAAGAGAATTATATCAATGAATTTTAAGACTATAAGAGAGCTAAAGAGGCCAAGAGTGTTCTCTTGAAGAGGGTCTGGGCTTAGGAGGCTGTGTGCTTTGGGTGACTATCTTTGCTCAGGTACTTTCTAACAGAAAAGCAGTGTGAATGCATAACAGGTAAAACTGAGGCCAGGTTTATACACATGAGACTACTCATAGGTAATCTGGGAACCAGAAAACTTATTCCAGTGAAATCATCTGTGCTGACCTTTGGAGCTTATCTTTGGAAATTGCCTTTAGAGCTGGCAGTTGGATCCAAATTTTCAGTTGGTTCACCACACAAAGGAATGTCTGTTTTACACCAGGCCCAGTGCTAGGCCCTGGAGATAAGAAGATAGTAAAGATACAATTATTGCAACTTAGTTTTCTGAACGTGGTGTGGGGGAGGAGAGTGGAGAGAAACTGAAGGAGACAGAAACATGTACAGTGTAATTAAATAACAAAGTAAGTAAAATATAGACAAAATGAAACAAACACTGCCTGATTTTAGGAAACTTTAAAGAAAGTATAGAAATTTGATTCAGGGGCCAGGCGCGGTGGCTCACGCCTGTTATCCCAGCACTTTGGGAGGCCGAGGCAGGCTGGATCACCTGAGGTCGGGAGTTCGAGACCAGCCTGACCAACATGGAGAAACCCCATCTCTACTAAAAATACAAAATTAGCCAGGTGTGGTGGCACATGCCTGTAATCCCAGCTACTCAGGAGGCTGAGGCGGGAGAATCACTTGAACCCGGGAGGCGGAGGTTGTGGTGAACTTAGATCACGCCATTGCACTCCAGCCTGGACAACAAGAGCGAAACTCCATCCCCAAAAAAGAAAAGAAATTTGATTAAGGAAAAAGAGAAAATAACTTGAGATGTGAGTGTCAGGATGCAAGTACATGAATATAAGTGGCAGGAATAGAAAATAGGTCAAAATGTAACTACAGCATTCTTTTGTAAGGAATGATGAGCAAGAAGGGTCCTTTGGGACCACACTGTAAGGACCATTTGCTCTTTCAATAATTGTTTATTGAAAGATTGTAGCAGACCGGGGCCAGACATGGTTTGCTAGTCCTTTGGAGGTAGCAATAGCCAACTTTAATGATGTGTGTGAGAATTTTTTGTTCCTGTCCCAGGGCTTTCACACATGTCCCTCATCTCCAATGTTATCCTTCCTTCCCCCTTTTTTGCCCAGTTAATTTGTATTCATTCTTTAGAGCTAAGCTTGAAAATTACTTCCTCAAGGAAAACTTTTCCCGCCCTTGTTTTCCTAGTTAAGAACTTGATATCTTCATACCACTTGCCCCAATTATAATTCTGTTATTGTTTAATATTTGCTTTGTGTTTAATCTCTCTTTTGTTTGCTCCTTTTTCTCCAACACAGTGTTAGGATGCATAGTTGGCATGCAATAAGTATTTGCTGAAAGAATGACTGAAGCGGGTCCATTGAATTTAGCAATAAGCTGTTACTGTTACTGTTGACCTTGGTGAGACAGTTTCAGAGAAATGGTGGGGGTGGAAGCCAGATTGCAGTACATTATGCAGAAAGTGGGAAGTGAGGAAATGAGGGCAGTGATGTGTAGACAACTTTTTCTTTCTTTCTTTTTTTTTTTTTAATTGAGATGGAGTTTTGCTGTTGTTGCCCAGGCTGAAGTCTCAGCTCACCGAAACCTCTGCCTCCCAGGTTCAAGAAATTCTCCTGCCTCAGCCTCCTGAGTAAGTGGGATTATAACCATGCACCACCATGCCTGACTAATTTTTGTATTTTTAGTAGAGGCGGGGTTTCACCATGTTGGCCAGGCTGGTCTTGAACTCCTGACCTCAAGTGATCTACCCACCTCGGCCTCCCAAGACAACTTTTTCATATGTATGGCTGTGAAAGAGAGAAACAAAGGTTTTTCCTTTGTTTCCAGCCACACATACGAAATGGGATCCAGAGGTTTTTCTCTCCTTTTTTTTTTTAAATTAAATTTAATATATGGAACACTTCCTGAATTTGCATGTCATCCTTGCACAGGGGACATGCTAATCTTCCCTGTCTCATTTCAGTTTTAATATATATGCTACTGAAGCAAGAGTACCAGAGGTTTTTTTTTAATGGCAGTGACTTGAGCTTATTTAAATGATAATGAGGAACCAATGAGGGAGAAGGGTGCCATAAACATAACTGAAAGTGCAGTTCTTCTAAGAAGTAAGATGGAATAGGATCCAGAACAAGGGTGTCATACTGAGTAACCCAGCCTTTGTTCTGTGGACACTGGGGAGTCTAACTTGGAGCTGAGATAGCTTGCAGTGTATATGAGGCAGCTAAGAATACAGTAGATGGGGAAAAGAAGCCAAAGATCTGAAATAGGGCTCAAGTGAAGGGCAAGGAAGGACTAGAGAGACATTTGGAAAGTGAAACCAGGTGGATATGAGAGGAGGGAGTAAAGGGTCTTGATTTTGGGTCTTTCATGCTTAACCCAGAGCAGGTACTAAAGTAAGTATTGATTGAATGTCTTTGAGTTTCTCAAGACTGGAGAAAGCCAGGCAAGCTCAGGAGGGTGTGGCAATAACAAGTTATCTTGAATATCCTTATAGTGGAAAGTCCTGATCTTGTTTAAATTGTGGAAATAGAAGCCATTCAGAGCCAAGACATTGAATTGTTGAGTAAGTGGGTGGTCAGGTTAGAGACTATTCATTTTGGGTTAAAAAGTAAAAATAAGAAACAAGGTGCGGCTCTAAAATAATGAGATTTGTTGGGGGTGGGGCACAGCAGCTCATAAACTGACCCGGAAAGCTCTGACATGTAAGACTTCCAAAAATATTTCTAAAACTTGGAAGATTCATTTGGATGTTTGTGTTCATTAAAATCTCTCACTAATTCATTGTCTTGCCCACTGTCCATAACCCAACCTGGGATTGGTTTGAATGAGTCTGTCAGACTTTCTACCTTGGAGTTTGTGGGAGTGATGGCATACTCTCTGACCACTGCTACCCAAAAACCAAAAAGGCCCCTCTTGACAAGAAGTCTGAGGATTTTAGACCCAGGAAGAATGATTGATGGGCACATATATGTCCTATTACTGAGGCATGAGAAGAGAGGAATAGGTGGGTTGAGGTGGTGTTTTAAAGCCTTCTGCCAGCTTGTTTAACTCTCCTCTGGGGTACGAGGAGGACAACTATGTGCATTGGCCGCTCCAGAATAGTGTTGAGCAATCTTGAAATGCCGGGAGCTTTGCTTTGTCTATTCATGGCCCCTGTGCCTGTGAAACAGGGTTCGGTGACTGTCACTGTGCCTGTGGCAGTCTGGAGTTATCCAGAGAGAACAAAGCTGCATACACAGAATGCACAAGGGAGTCTTGTAACAACTTTGTCCTGCTTTCTAGGGCTGAGTCAGGTACCACAGCTTGATCTCAGCTGCCCTCTTTATTTCAAGAAGTTGGCATCTGAGCCATACCAGTAGTATTGTATTTTGTTTGGGGCCCCTCTCTTTTGGAGGAACATGGACTGACTCTGTGCTTTTGTCTATTCTGGTCTCTCAGTTCGCACAACGCTTCACCCTCTTTTCTTAGCCACTGGTAGGTAAACCTTCCCTATCTTGCAAGGCTCAGCTCTAGTGTCAGCTTCATCTGCAAAGGCTTTCCTGGTTCCCCTCGCTGGAGTGAACAAGAGTTAACGTGGTAGAGTGAAAAGAGCAGAAGCTTTAGAATGAGCCAGACCTGAGTTTGAATGCTAGATCCATCACTTAGCCACTCAACCCAGCCCCTCACCCCAAGTTTTAATTTTCCTATCCATTAAGTGAATATAATAATACCTGTCTCACAGGATTGTTTTGAGAATTAAATGAGATTAGGTCTATGAAAGCACCTAGCAGAGTTCTTGGCATATAGGAGACATTCATTGAATGTTTGTTCTTTCCCTTTTATACCCATTACTTTTCTTTTTCTGAACTAAAATAGTACTTTGGTTCTATCTCTGAAATAACATCAAAGTGAAAAATTAACAATATAAAAGATCGGTTCTTTTACAGTGGATTTCCTTCTTAAGGAGCAGAGATTATGTAATCTGACAGCCTCCAACATACAAAGAGCTTTGTATCTAGAGCAAGGGTCCCCAGCCCCTGGACCACCCACTACTACTGGTCTGTGGCCTGTTAGGAACCAGGCTGCACAGCAGGAGGTGAGTGGCAGGCCGGTGAGCATTGCTGCCTGAGCTTTGCCTCCTGTCAGATCAGTGGTGGCATTAGATGCTCATAGGAGTGTGAACCCTATTGTGAACTGCACATGCAAGGGCTCATGGTTGCATGCTCCTTTTGAGAATCTCACTAATGCATGATGATCTGAGGTGGAACAGTTTCATACCAAAACCATCCCCCCTGCCCTCCAACCCCCGGCCTCGGGTCCATGGAAAAATTGTCTTCTACGAGAGCAGTCCCTGGTGCCAAAAAGGTTGGGGACTCTTATCTAGAGGACCAATGATGTTGGTTGAATAAATGAGATCTTGGACTAGGTGATGGAAAATCTGAAAAAACAGGGCTTTTGAGGAATAGGAAAAGGCAATAACATGTTTAACCCAGAGGGGAGAAGTTTCTGGGTGCTGGCTGGGAATAGTCATAAGAAGGGCCAACACTGAAAAGAAGGAGATTGTGTTCATTTCTTCTACTCAGAGATATAAGCAAAGGCTGAAAGTTCTAGAAAAAGGCAAGTTTTGTTTCAGTAGAAAAAAGGATAATCAGCCGGGCATGGTGGCTCATGTGTGTAATCTCAGCACTTTGGGAGGCTGAGGCGGGTGGATCACAAGGTCAGGAGTTCAAGACCAGTCTGGCCAAGATGGTGAAACCCCACCTCTACTAAAAATACAAAAAATTAGCCGGGCATGGTGGGACACACCTGTAATCCCAGCTACTTGGGAGGCCCAGGTGGAAAATTGTAATCCTAGCTACTCAGAAGGCCGAGGTGGAAAATTGCTTAAACCCAGGGGACGGAGGTTGTAGTGAGCCAAGATCGTGTCACTGCACTCCAGCCTGGGCCACAGAGTAAGACTCTGTCTAAAAAGAAAAAAGGATAATCAGAACCATTTTTAGAAAATGGAATGAGACTACTTTTGAGGCCATGAGTTCTTTGTTGCTGGAGAGATGAGCAGAGGTTAAGCAAATGCTTACCAGAGATCTTGTGGAGGAGGAAACTGTGCATCTAGCAGACCATTGGCCTACCCCTTTCAAATGAGATGCTATTAATTCAGTCTTATTCTACATGGTAGGAACTTTGTCCCTTTGCCTCCTGCTACTTTAGGCCTCTCAACCTCTCGGTTTTGTGTGCAGGTGAAGATGTCTGGAGGTGTCCAGGCTGTGGGGACCGCATTGCTCCAAGCCAGATATGGTACAGGACTGTCAACGAAACCTGGCATGGCTCTTGTTTCCGGTAGGTGAGCCTATCCTCCTATCTTTACCAGTGTACTGTGGGCCAAACACTATTTCACGTTCTGGTGGAAAACACAGAAACAAGCTTCTGAGTTGAGAATATCAGTCTTAGGGTGGGGAAAGGAATGTATCAAGGAAGAGCTCATGACCAAACCTCAAGTGTGGCCTCCCTGAACCCAGGTTAAATTGGAAGAGCCACAGATGGCCAAGTGCAGCTAGAGGCAGGGTGGGAGGATGAGAGGAGCCCTTTCCAGGGTTGTCCCATGTCCCTTACTTTATGGGTGAGGAAACTGAGGCCCAGGAAGAGTGACTTTCCTGTGGCTGCACTACAGATTATGCAGGTACTTCAAGAGTTGTTTTTATTTTTATTTTATTTTATTTTATTTTTTAAGAGGGAGTCACACTGTTGCCCAGGCTGGAGTGCAGTGGCAGAATCTCAGCTCACTGCAACCTCCACCTCCATGGTTCAAGTGATTCTCCTGCCTCAGCCTCCTGAGTAGCTGAGATTACAGGCACCTACCACCATGCCCAGCTAATTTTGGAATTTAATAGAGACAGGGTTTCTTCATGTTGGTCAGGCTGGTCTTGAACTCCTAACCTCAAATGAGCCACCCACCTCAGCCTCCCAAAGTGCTGGGATTATAGGCATGAACCACCGCCCCAGCCAAGAGTTGTTTTTAGAGTGGTTGGCAGAGCTAGCAGCTCTTCCTCACCACAGGATGCCTCCCTAGGTTCCTACTTTTTGTTATTAGCTTTATTGTAGCTACATTATTATTATTGTTATTACTATTTTTTTTTTTTTTTTTTTTGAGACAGAGTCTTGCTCTGTCACCCAGGCTGCAGTGCAGTGGTGTGATCTCGGCTCACTACAACCTCTGCCTCCTGGGTTCAAGCAATTCTCCTGCCTCAGCCTCCCGAGTAGCTGGGGCTACAGATGCCTGCCACCATGCCCAGCTAATTTTTGTATTTTTAGTTTTCACCATGTTGGCCAGGCTGGTCTCAAACTCTTGACCTCAAGTGATCTGCCTGCTTCAGCCTCCCAAAGTGCTGGGATTACAGGCATAAGCCACCACACCCTGCCTATAGCTACATTATTTTTGTAGGCAGCTCAGTTTCTTAAAAATTATACAGACTTCAAGTCAGATTTGTTCCTGCTGTCTGAGGCTCAGTTTCCTCATCTGGAAAACGGACGATAATAATCTTGTTAAGATTGAATAAAATAATATATGCAGTGTACCTAGTACATGGTAGACACCCAGTGAATGGTTACTCCTTCCTCCCATCAGATTTGAATCCTCAAGGGGGGGAACTTGTCGTTGTATTCTTCACAACATAAAATAGTTGAAATTTGTCAGTGGAAAGAGGAGTGGTCCACTCCAGAGGCTGGATGGGCATACCTGGCCCCTAAGGTCTGAAGTGGTGAGGCTGTGCTCATATCCTGAGAATGAGATAGACTAGACAGGCACCTTGTACTGTAGATTCCAGCTCCCGCACATAGCTCATGTTGTAAAGCGTGCCCTGTGCTTATACCAAGTAGTTGGGTTGACCTTTAAACACTTGCCTCTTCCCTGGGAACCATATAGGGGATTGGCCTGGAGACATCTGGCCTCTGGAAGAGTTAGAGAGGAACCAGCATTATTATCCTTTCCTTTCAGCTATAACTGAGAGCTCTCAAGTCTTTTCTGCCTTGGTTCCTGCCCCTTTTACTCCCAGGGAAGTTGAATCTGTCTTTTCTGTTCCATTTAGTATGATAGGAGCAGAGAGTGTCAGAGCTGTAAGGGACATTATAGTTAAAGCCTTTGGCTGGCCCTTTCATTTTACAGCTGAGATTAACAAGTAATGTCAAAACCCAGTGAATCCACATATTGGGTCTCGCCTTGGCACATAATCCATATGTTCATATTTGTTCTTGCTGTTTTCCTATGTGTATGAATATTTTCTATCCAGAATAAGCAGGACAGGGTAGAGCAAGTTAATCTTTGGAATTTCTGGATTCTCCTAGAGCTAAAGAACTTCAAAACTAGAAGAAACCACCTACTATGTGGTTATAACCCCTTCATATCACAAATGAGAGACCTGAAACCAAAAAGACTTGCTCAGGGTTGCTTAGGCCATGTATGACAAGAGCTGGCCTTAGAAGTGAAGTTTTGGCTCATGTGTAGGTCTAATCAGATGCTAGCTTGTTAGAGAGCTCTCTGTGCCTGCGTGCACGTGTGTGTGTGTGTGTGTGTGTGTGTGTGTGTGTGTGTGATAGAGACAGAAAGAGAAACGTACACAAACACATAAAGAGGAAGTAAGAAACGTTAGCATGATAAGAGTACGGGCAGGCTGGGTGCGGTGGCTCACACCTGTAATCCCAGCACTTTGGGAGGCCAAGGCAGGTGGCTCACCCGAGGTCAAGAGTTTGAGACCAGCCTGACCAACATGGTGAAATCTTATCTCTACTAAATACAAAAACAAATTAGCTAGGCATGGTGGCACATGCCTGTAATCCCAGCTACTCGGGAGGCTGAGGCAGGAGAGTCACTGAAACCCGGAAGGCAGAGGTTGCAGTGAGCCGAGATTGTGCCATTGTACTCCAGCCTGGACAGCAAGAGGGAAACTTCATCTCAAAAAAAACCAAAATACAAAGAATATAGGCTATGGAATGAGACTATGGTTTCAAATCCCGGCTTTGCAATTTATTAACTAACCTTTAATGACTTCCTCGAGCTTCAGGCACCTAATCTGTAAAATGAGGATAAGAATATTACTCATGCCACATGATTGTTAGGGAGGATTAAATGTGATAACCTACATAAAGTGACTTGCATAGTATCTGACGTATAGAAAACCCTTAATAGGGCCAGACTCAGTGGCTCATGCCTGTAATCCTAGCACTTTGGAAGACCGAGACAGAAGGATCACTTGAGCTCAGGAGTTTGAAACCAGCCTGGCCAACATGGCAGAACTCCCCGTCTACAAAAAATACAAAAATATTAGCCAAGCGTGGTGATGCACACCTGTAGTCCCAGCTACTTGGGAGGCTGAGGAGGGATGCTTCCCTGAACCTAATGATATCAAGGCTGCAGTGAGCCGTGATCATGCCACTGTACTCCAGCCTGGGTGATGGAGTAAGACCCCTATCTCAAAACAAATGAAAAAAAAAAAACCTTAATAATCAGTAACTGTCACTCTATGTTATGTTGTGAGTGTGTTTCTATATACACCTACATGTATACATTTCTTTTTCTCTTATTACACATTCATTGGTTATCTGATGTGGAGTTCAAAGGGCGCCTTTGAACTACCCTGACACAATTAAGCCAAAGATCATTCCTGTGAAGGAAGTAGAGTACCTAGGTTCAGCTTTACCTAGTTGCAGCTTTACCTGGAGGACAGAGACTCTAATCCAGCTGTACTGAAGGAGCACATCTCCTGATTTCTTAGCTTTCCCCTGGTAAATTCAAAGTGGATGTCATGGCACCCTCAGATGGAGTCTGGTAATTTGCCCTGAGGAGAGGGGCTATCTTTTGGATCTGATTTGACTTTTGCCTCAATTGGAGGAAAATCTTCAGGATTAGGAAGGATTGTATTTGTCTGACCCAAGTGATAACCTTGGTTTTGAGGAACATGGGGCATCAACCTGAATGGTCATATAAGAGCTCTCCCACGCCAGCTTACCAGTGTTTCTCTGATGAATTTAGAGTACCTGAGTGCAGGCCTGCTGGGAGCAGTACTCTCCCTCTGTGCTACTCAGAGAAAGTCTTCATGGCCCCCTTCCAGCCTTGCTCTTACCCAGCTGGGCTACAGTTACAATAAAGGAAGTGACTTTTCTTCTTCCCTTCCCCCAGTACCTTTGTTTTCCTAGTCACAGGGTGGGGCTGGATATTGAATGGAGAAATTACTGTGGTCCATCCTAAACTCCTCCGCTTATCTCTCCTTTACATTACCCCATTCTACTGTCTACAGCCACATTCATAATCCTGCCTCTGTTAGCCTTCCAACAGACCCTCAGGTGCCCAGGACAACAGGAAGCTATTTAAAGCTGGAACCTGGGACTGTGCAATGGAGGCCAGTGACAAAACTGAAAGTAGCCCTGTCAGTAATTGTGCTGGTGTGATTAGGTGGCTGGCCAGGATCCTTCTGATCTCCTGGACATATGGCTGACCAGCCCTCTCAAACCTTCCCAACAGGCCTTTATTTTTCTTTAGGCTAGTCAAGTGAAATAGTGGGAGTGGAAAAGGAACAAATCATAACTGATAGTGATCAATTAGTTGTAAACACCATTGTACTTGGACCAGCCCAACAGGCCTTTTTTAAAACTCTGAGTACTTCTCTTTCCTTTCCTTGAGCAGTGCCATTAATTCTATATCTGGGGCAGTCCTTTCTGACGTTCTCTGAACCTGGCTCCCTCTCCTTAGGAGAGGCCAGGAGAGTAGCCAGAGAACATGTTATTTGTAGCTGAGGTTAAAGTGTGGAGCTATGAATGGTGACCTGGCCTCCTGGCATGTTAGCAAGCCAAGGGACCTTGACAACTTTTCTGATGATTATCTCTTCACCCTGATTAAAGGTGTTTGGCCTAGGAGGAGGGCAGAAAAGCTGCTCCTGTTAGTTTTGATGGCCCCAGCCTGGGTCTCTATTGCTTGACCTGGTTCCTAACAGCATTATCAGAAGGAAAATCCACCCCTCTTAAGACTCCTAGGAACTCTCAGGGCCTCCTTTCTCAGGATCACAAACACAAGGCTATTTGAGCTTTCACTTTTGAGAAGTGGTTACAAATGCCTATACTCTAGAAAAGGGCTAATGCAGATAGAAGACTGTGGTCACTGCATCAGGCAACAGACTGTTTCCGCTAAATTTTGTGACTCCAGGAAGGCCAGTGAAGAAATAACACACCGTAGCAACCAGAGACTGTGTTGTAATGTGGTGGCTGACAACAGGGTACTTTCTGTGATACTGAAAGCCTAATTCATTTTCTCACCCTCATCGCTATCTAAACAAGCACGGTAGAATCATAATTACAGTAATAGGTACCACTTATTGAGTACTCTGTGCCAGATACCCTCCTATGCATATCACATGCATAACACATTTAATCCTTACAATGACTCAATAAAATGTACTAGTCTTACCTACTTCAAAAATAGGGAAATGTGGGTTAGTTGCTTAAAGTCACAGACCTAGTAGGTAGCATAGCTGGGATTTGAATACAAGCATATTTCTTAACTTCACTGAGGCTCAGTTTCCTCTTCTATAATATGGGGTAAAAAGTCCTTACCCTGCCTGCCACACACTGGTAGTGTCAGATAACATTGAAGGGTATTAGTTCACAGGCTTCATGGACTCCAAAATGTCAACAAAAGTGCTATTAACTTTCTTCTGGATCTCAGGCTCCTGATACAGTCAGTAAAGCAACCCTGCCATCTGCTGTTGTGCTGTTGATGCTGCTACGCTTCCTAGCCTAAACCTTTGATTCTGGTTGTGGCTTTCTCCGGAAGATGTTTCCTCATTTGTCCAATTTATCTTTAAGGAAACAGCCAGCCAGTAGATCAGTAAGGCTGGCTATTGGACAGGGGGCTGGGGCCTGCCTGACAGAGGAAGGAAGGGCAGACATCTGGGTCTTCCTCTGCCCCTACAAGGGACTCTAGCTTGACCACAGAGTGGTACTCTTAGGATGTAGCAGCAGCATATGACTTTGAATGTGCCTTAATCCTGCTTTTTACTTTGGGAAGAGAGAACTAAGGAGCCAGAGAACCTCACAGGGATACTGTGACCTCTGCTTCTATAGGTGGCAGAGGTAGAAAAATGGAGAGAGGTGAGGCCAGAGATAGATAACTGATATAATTAAACATTGTATTAAGAGCCTTACTTAGATTATCTGATTCAGTCCTCATAATAACCCTGCAACCCCTACCTCTTTTTGAGACAGGGTCTTGCTCTGTTGTCCAGGCTATAGTGCACTGGTACAGTCATAGTTCACTGCAGCCTCAACCTTCTGAGCTCAAGCAATCCTCCAGCCTCAGCCTTGCAAGCGGCTTGGACTACAGGCGTGCCACCACACTTTGCCAATTTTTTTTATTTTAAGTAGAGACAAGTCTTATTAATACTATGTTGCCCAGGCTGGTCTTGAACTCTTGAGCTCAGTCAGTCCTCCTGCCTCAGCCTTCCAAAGTCCTGGGATTACAGGAGTAAGCCACTATGCCTGGCCAATGCAACCTCCATTTTATACTAAAACAGGAAGGTCCAGAAAGGTTGAGTAACTTGTCCAGAGTCACACAGCTGACATTTGAACTCAGGTCTCCCTGGCTCCCAGGAGAATCTGCTTTCCACTAGGACTCCCATGGAAAAACAAAAAAACACAGTAGACTTGGAGACAGAAAACCTGATTTGAGCCTTAGCTAAGCTATGCTAACTGTGTAACTGTGGGTACATTCCTTAGCCCCTGTGAGCCTCAGTTTCTTACCTGTAAAATGTCATAAAAGTAATCCATCTCATGGAGTAGTTGTGATGATCAAGGACTCTGAAAACATTAGAATGGTTTAATGTGAAGGATTAGCAGCAGCACATGGCAGCATTGTCCATCTTATATTAACTATCCAAATATATCAAGTGTCATCTGCTATATATCAAAGGCATCAAATTAGGTACTGTGGGGGATACAGAGTTAGCTTACTAGCCTGGTCTCTTAATTAATTCATTAGCTTATTTATTTTTGAGACAGGGTCTCTTTATTTTTGAGACAGAGTACAATGGCATGATGATGGCTTACTACAGCCTCAACCTCCCAGGCTTAAACAATCCTCCAGGTAAATTTTTTTTTTTTTTTTAGAGACAGGGTCTTACTCTGTTGCTCAGGCTGGTCTCAAACTCCTGGGCTTGAAATCCTCCCACCTGGGCCTCCCAAAGTGTTGGGATTACAGGTGTGAGCCACTGCGCCTGGCCTGGTCTCTTAACTGGTTTCCTAAGACAGCTGGAAATAGAGAATGACATGGAGCATTCCTAACCATGGGCTCCAGCCTGGCTTCCATTTTGTTTGCCCCCTGAAACAACATTCCTTTAGTAATGTTCCAAATGACAGCCTCATCAGTCTGTCCACTGACCCCTCTTCAGGCTTCATCTTATAAGACCTCCCAAACTTCACTAAGGGTTGTATTAGAGAAAAGTAGATCAGTGTTCAGAGTCAGGCTGCTTGGGCTTAAATGCCAGCTTCACTTACCAGCCACCTGACCTTGAGTCAGCTGCTTAACTACTCTTTGCCACAGTTTCCTTGTCTATGAAAAGGGAAATGGTTCCCACCTCAAAAAGTTGTTAAGCACATTAAATTCAGTCATATTCAAAGTCCTAAGCATAATACCTGGCTATGACTGGGGCTTAACAGATGTTAACATTTATTATTAGTATCTGTCAATCTTGAAATGTTCTCTTCCTTTGGCTTTCGTGACATTCCATACTCTCCTGGTTTTCTCTCACCTCTCTGGTAATACCTGTTTGCTTATCCTTCTTTGTCCAGCTCTGAGATGTTACCATTCCTTCAGGTGTGCTATCTGTTTTCTCCCTAGGCAGTCTTACACATACCCATGGCTTCCATGTCCTCCACACACTGGTGACCCTAAAATCAGTATCTCCATCCTAAACCTTTCCACTGAGTTCTAGACCCATATATTCTACTATCAACCTGGCTTGTCCACTTGGATGTCTTCCAGGCACTTCAGACTCTCTTCTCTGGATTTCACTGGACTTTCATTCTTCCCCCTAAAACTGGCTCCTCTTCCATTGAAACGTGGATATCATTGAGAGGCACCACCATCCACTCACTGCCTAAGCCAGAAACCTAGGAGTTCTTGATACCTCTTCTCTTTCATCCTCCATATCTAAGCCTGTCAGTTTTATCTCTAAATTATATGTTGGTAGGTTTACTTCTTTCCATTTCTCCCACCACCACCCTGCTCCAAGCTACCATCATCTCACCTGGAAGACTGCAATAGCCTCTGTCTCCCACAGCCACTCTGCATCCCCCAATCTATGAGCAGCTGGAAGGAGTGGTTTTTTTTTTTTAAAGACAATGTCTCCTTCTGTTACCTAGGCTGGAGTTCAGTGGCACAATTTCAGCTCACTGCAACCTCTGTCTCCTGGGTTCAGGTGATTCTCCTGCCTCAGCCTCCCAAGTAGCTGGGATTACAGGTACCTGTCACCATGCCTGGGTAATTTTTATATTTTTAGTAGGTTTAGCCATGTTGGCCAAGCTGGTCTCAAACTCCTGAGCTCAGGTGATCAGCCTGCCTCAGCTTCCCAAAGTGCTGGGATTACAGGCGTAAGCCACCACACCTGGATGGAAGGAGTGGTCTTAAAAACAAAACAAAAAACCTTGACTACATCACTCTCTGTTGTCTCTCCTTCCTTGTACACTTCCACAACTTCCCAGTGTTCTTGGATAAAGACCAAAATCCTTAATTTGGGTTACAGTAGAGCCATTCATAATCTGGCCTCTCTCCACATCTCCACAACCTCCTTCTCCCTACACTTCAGCCTCACTTCTCTTCTGCACAGGGCCTCCTTCTGACAAGGGCTTTTTTCATGCTACTGCCTCTGCCTGGAATGCCCCCTTACTCTCTTTTCACTTAACTCCTGCTTATCATTTAGATCTTTACCTGGATGTCTCAGAGAAATACAGTAGTAATTCCTCACCCTGAAAAATAGGCCAGGTCCCTGTTTTATGCTTCCATAGACCTTTCCTTTGAGGCTTTTTAAAAAAACAGCTATAATCTTACATTTATTCATGTGTTCATCTCCCTAATGATATCTTAAGACCTCTAATAGTAAGAACATTTTGGTCATGGACCGTGGGGTTTTTGCCCCTCATTGTGTTATCATTGAGCATATTGTTGGCATAGGAGGGATATTTGTTGAATGAATAGCTAGAGGTGGCCAAGAGATATGATGTAAGTCAGGCTTTTCCCTGCCCTTCCCCTTCCCCACATCCTTCCCTTAGCCACCGTGGCTGCAGTTACTGTAAATGGCAAGGAGGAATCAGTTCCAGACATTGGGTTGTTTTAGAAAACTGCCTTCAAGTGTCAAGGTGATAAGTTAAAGCTTTATCTTTTGCCCTCAGAGGAGCCATCCCACAGTGAGTAGAAGCCAGAGAAGCTGACCCCAGGTGTTCTTCTTTCCAGCAGCTGGTCTTGAGCTGCACTTCTCTGTAGGTACAATCCAGGTAGGAACAAGCCCTGGGTACCTCTGGAGAGTGGGGCAAGAGAGGAAGAATGAGTTCAGTTACTCTAGCTACCAAACTGATTATGAATTGCCCTGAAATCTGAAAATTTTCAATTCCAATTGTAAGTTTGTTTTGTTTTGTTTTCTTAAATTTATATTTGAAGGATTAACTAAAGATACTCATTGAGCATAAAGTGGAAAAAATGGGAACAAAAATAGTATCTTTTACTTTTAGGTGATTTATGTTGGTGAGTGGGGTGGATAGGTTGGCAGTTCCCCCAAGAACTTGGAAATGAAGTTTGTCCTCTGTGAGTGAAACTAATTAGATCCACATGTAATGAGAGCAGTATTGTGTTGTAGTTAAGAGCACAGTCTCTAGAGCCAGATTGCTTGGCTTCAAATCCTGATTCTGCCATTTATTATCTGTGCACTTTGGACAAGTTACTTGCCCTTTCTGTGCTTCATTTTTCTCATCTAGAAAATGGAGATACAGGCCAGATGTGGGGCTCACACCTATAATATCAGCATTTTGGGAGACCTAGGCGGGAAGATCACTTGAGCTCAGGAGTTTTGAGATCAGTCTGGGCAACAGAGGAAGACCTCATCCCCATAAAAAATCAAAAATTTAGCCAGGCATGGTGGTGCACACCTGTGGTCCCAGCTACTCAGTAGGCTGAGACAAGAGGATCACTTGAGCCCAGGAGGTTCAGAATGCAGTGAACCGTGCATTACACCACTGCATGCCAGCCTGGATGACAGAGCAAGACCCTATCTCAAAAAAAAGAAAAAAAGGAAAAGAAAAAGAAATGAGCCAGACACATTTGCTCAAGCCAGTAATCCCAGCACTTTGGGAGGCCAAGGCAGGCAGATCACTTGAAGTTGGGAGATCAAGACCAGCCTGGCCAACATGGTGAAACTCCATCTCAACTGAAAATACAAAAATTAGCCAGCCATGGTGGTGTGCTCCTGTAGTCCCAGCTACTCACCAGGAGGCTGAGGCACGAGAATTGCTTGAACCCAGGAAGTGGAGGTTGCAGTGAGCTGACATTGTGTCACTGCACTCCAGCCTGGGCAACAAGAGTGAAACTCTGTCTCAAAAAAAAAAAAAACTTAGTTTAAAAACCAATATAAGGCTGAGAGTGGTGGCTCATGCCTGTAATCCCAGCACTTTGGGAGGCCGAGGTGGGCAGATCACCTGTGGTCAGGATTTTGAGACCAGCCTGACCAACATGAAGAAACCCCGTCTCTACTAAAAATACAAATTAGCTGGGTGTGGTGGTGAATGCCTGCAATCCCAGGTACTTGGGAGGCTGAGGCAGGAGAATCACTTGAACCTGGGAGGTGGAGATTGCAGTGAGCCTAGATCGCACCACGGTGCTCCAGCCTGGACAACAGAGCGAGACTGTCTTGAAAAAAAAAAAAAAACACAAAACAGATAAAACCAATATAATAAATAAGTGGCCAGTAATGAAACAGAAAGTGAAAAGTTAATGAAGCAAAACTAGTACTGTATTCAGATAAAGATGTTAAATCTAGATTTGGTCACAGAATAGGGTTCTTTGTGGCAAGCAGGGCTAGTTTGGCTGACTCACCACTGCCACAATGAAATTTCTCTCGGTGGCTTCTCATTTTCCTTTATTTTAAGGCCATGCTCACGGAGGAACCTTTCAATGCCTAATTTAGTTTCCTGGGATTCTTAATAATAGGGAGGGTCTGGAAGTAGTACCTGTAGAGGGGATATAGATGTTCTGATTTTAATGGTCAATTCATAAGTGTACAGTGGTGTTGATAAATGGTTAGGTCAGAACCATCACAGAATGTCTGCACCTCTCTGGGAATTAGGAAGGCCAAAAACCTGAAAGGCCAAAAACTAGGCGTAGATTAGAGTCATTCACCAAGATAACATCAGCCTTGAAGAGTTCTCTGGTTGGTCCACCAGTCACCCTTCCTTTGATCACACCCGCTTCCTCATTACTTCTTTAAGCACTGACCTCTAATGGATATGGAATTTTTTCTCACCTAACTCCTTCCTTTTACAGAGGAAGAAATTGAAGCCCAGAGAGATTTAATGGCTTGCCTAAGATCACACAGCACATTTTCTGTTAACCAGGGTAATTTTTCAGGTCCACATGAGGGCTTTTTTCCTTGAATTGCCTAGAGATTTGTTGAGGTATCCAAGGCATTTTTCCCAGTGCAGCCTGGAGAAGGATGTCTATGTCAACACAGCATTTGATACTGAATGTTAGACATTCAATTTCCTAATTAGTATCATCGAGCAACAGTGGATGATTATCTACAAGGGGTTGCAATCCCATGCTTATGTGCTTACCGTCCATATAGACAACTCTCAGCTGTTAAAATGACAAGGCAGTAGAGATGTGGCCCCAGGACAAAGGCATAGTCTGCTGTTAGGGAACACTAGTTGGCCAGCAAACTTCATATGGACATATACATGGCCAGCTATAGACTTGAGGCATTTATACCCATTCAAAGAACCAAACTGGCAACTAAAGATCAGCGTTCTCTTTGGCATTTCAGGCTTTATGTTCTTTTGATTAGGAACCATTGCTTGCTTAAATACCTCTGATAGCTCTTCACTGCCTGTAGCAACTCCAGCCTAACTTGGTCTTTAGTGCCCTGTCCCTACTCTCTCCTACCATCCCAGCCTCCTCTCTAATTGCTGCCCACATGTGCCCTGCACTACCCATTCAGCATTATGTGAGCATACCATGCTCTTTTATGCCTCAGTGCACTTGCACATGTTGTTCTTTCAGGCCAGAATGCCTCTTATCTGCCTGGCAATCAGCCTATTAGAGTCAGCCAATACCATTCCATCTTCTGTGGAGGAGCCCCCTCAAATCCACCCATATGTCTCCCAACCAGTCAGAGACTTTTTCTCTCTTTTTGTTATTCTCTTCATACCTCAGTTATATTCATGTCAGTATTTGTTTATACATCTAGTATCACTGTTAGAGTATGAAATTCTCCAAATGTGAAGCCATTTCTAGTTTGTCTTTGTATCCTAGAGCTTAACAAAGTACCTAGAATGTAGTGGGTGCTCAGAGTGTTTGCTGGGTGAATGATGTATTTGTTGAATGACTCTTTGGACACTTGAATAAAGCCCATTCAATATGTACCATCACCAACTCTTTGCTGTACAATATTCTTTTAGGCAAGAGCTTATCTTTTGAGGTGATAAGGTAAGCTCAAACTTTATTATAGACTAAGACCTCAGTCTGTAAATGTCATCCCTAAGTCTTAAGCCATCAAAACCAGGGCCTCAAGGAATGGCATGCCTTCTGCAACTGTAGCAGCCTGCTGTGCTTATTTTTTCTTGTTTTTCATTTTCCTCCCCAAAGGTTAGAGTCCCTTCTCCCATGGGCAGAGCTGGAGGAGTGCTAACAAATTCTCCATCCTTCTTACAATTACCAAAAAAACCCTCAGCACCTCATGCCAGACTTGCATGTGTCAGCCGTATTCTGGTCATGACTTCCTGAGGATGCACTATAGAGATTTTGCTGAGATCAGAGGGTGTGTCACTCCCATCAGTAGCACTGACTCTTGCAGAAGCACCAACTGTTTTTGAAGTTGGCTAATGTCATCCCTCGTTTGTTTGTTTGTTTGTTTGAAATTTGTTTTAGTTCCAGAGATGGCACTTTTGTGGAATGACCCTATCTTCTAGAATCACCTTTTTATACCATAATGTGAGCACCACTGCCATGTCACTGAGGAAAGAGAGAGGCAGCTACTGTGGGGTTACAAATGAGTAAGAGTGGCACCAAGAAGGTGAAAGTCTCTACTGAACCAAGGCTTAACAAAATGTCAGTCACTAAACATTCATTTATTAAGCTACGTTCAGGATAAGAAGATGAACAAGCTATCTGTACATTCATTTTCTTGTTTGTAAGAAAGGAATGATAGTGATCTATCCTGTCTGCCTCTGAGAGTAGTATGAGAATAAAATGAAATTAAGTAGAAAGCAGTTAGGAAAAAGAAAATCAGTGGTTTTCTTTTTGTGGTTAGTGTAGATCAGAAATACTGGAGCTTGTTTAAAATGCAGATTCTTAGCCCCAATCTCAGCTATTCAGATTCTGTATGCCTGAGGTGGGGCCCAGGAATCTTCATTTTCAGCAAGCCAACGAGGGGGGTCCACTGATGCTATTCTTTTAGTCACACTTTCAGAAATACTACTGTTAATCAAATGGCAAGAATAAGATAGTTGTCTGAGGCAGTTTTAGTATGTTGGACCTGGAATCCAAAGACAGGTCAAACTAGGCCGGGTGTGGTGGTTCACCCCTGTAATCCCAGCACTCTGGGAGGCCAAGGCAGGCGGATCACGAGGTCAGGAGTTCAGGACCAGCCTGGCCAACACAGTGAAACCCCATCTCTACTAAAAATATAAAAATTAGCTGGGTAGTGGTGTGGGCACCTATAATCCCAGCTACTTGGGAGGCTGAGGCAGGAGAATTGCTTGAACCTGGGACGTAGAGGTTGCAGTGAGCTGAGATCATGCTACTGTGCTCTAGCCTGGGCGACAGAGCAAGACTCCATCTCCAAAAAGACTTGGGTCAAACTCCAGCTTTGTCAATTCCTAGACCTGTGACCTCAAACAGCAACCTTCTCTGTGAACCTTAGTTCCTTCATATGTAAAAAGGAGATGACAACTCCAACTTCACAGGGTTATAAGGATTAAACGAGAACAAGTGAGCAAGCCCACTTCAGTACCTGGCTCACGGAACTCAGTCAGTGTTTTCTTTTTTTTTTTTTTTTTTGAGACGGAGTCTTGCTTTATCTCCTAGGCTGGAATGCAATGGTGCAATCTCAGCTCACTACAACCTGTGCCTCCCAGGTTCAAGCAATTCTCCTGCCTCAGCATCCCGAGTAGCTGGGATTACAGGTGCCTGCCACCACACCCAACTAATTTTTGTATTTTTAGTAGAGACGGGGTTTCACCATGTTAGCCAGGATGGTCTCGATCTCCTGACCTCGTGATCCGCCCATCTCGCCCTCCCAAAGTGCTGGGATTACAGGCGTGAGCCACCTCGCCTGGCCTTAGTCGGTATTTTCTAGAGTGAGAGCTTAGTATCTGCTGCTCCTGTAATGTGACATCATGTTCACAAACACCAGGTAAAAGACAATATTTGGCATCTGTCTTAATCAGGTATCACAGAAAGAGAAAAGAATTTGGCATCTGGATAGAACTTTAGAGATTTAATCTAATCCCTTGTTTTATAGTTCATGAACTTGAAACTAGGAATAGAGAATTGGAAGCCCAAGACATATGATAATACCTAGTCACATGAAATATGTTCAGATTTTCAGACTGGGAGAATTATTTCCCAGTATATTGGAAAAAGAAAACTTGTTGGCACAGTGATGGAACCACTGTTAGTAACTTTGGAGAAACTATGGAGAATGGGGGCAATATTTCTAAAGTATAATGTTCCATATCTACTATATACCAGGCACTGGGGATGTAGTCATGAAATCAAGATGGAGACAGCTAACTGGCCCAGTTTTCAAAAAGGAAGAAAAAGATACTGGAAAACATAAGCCTTATGATCCTTTTGCTTTGATTCCTTCACAAAATTCTAGGCAGATGATGGAATAAGTGGACAGTAAGCACTTAGAAAAGGAGCCGATCATTAGGAGTCATCAGTAGTGAAATAGTAGTGACTAGTTTAGACTTGACTTCATGTTTTCACTGGGTTACTCATCATGAGACCTTCTCCTGGATTTCCACAGGCATTTGATAAACTCTTTTCTGATATCCAGACAGTAAGAATGTGGGCAGGAAATTTAGAAAAATCAGATACAAGAACTCAACATACCCAGCAGTTTGAGGCTCTGAATTATAGAGGCAGGATTTGAGCTCAGAAAACTTTTAATTTCAGTGCTGCCCTTCCCAGCAGCATAAACTTGGATAAATTATTTAACATCTCAGGGCTTCCCTTGTCCTGCTTGTGCTGTATTTCTCAAGAGGTTGTTGCAGGAACTAAACTAGATGATAAGTGTAAAAAGCCTTTGTAAACTGAAGATGCTTTATAAACATTAGTTATTATCACTATTCTAGTGCTGTAGCTGCTCATCATGGGGGTTCTGAATCATAGATTTCTTTACTAGGCATCTGTGGACACCTGGTATGGGCCAGGCCTATGCTGGGCACTGAGAGTACCCAGTGCCTACCTTCACGTAGTTTGATCTAGTGATAGACAGATATGGCCACAGGGTCCTTCCTGTGTGTGATGTGCTTGGGGACACATTGAGGGAATCCTTCCCAGAGGAGAATGAATGCTCTGTCAGAGCTGGGCCTGGAAGAAGTAGGAGAAGACAGTGCCTGCAGGAGATATAGGAGGCTACAGAAAGAGTTAAGAGAGCAGAGGTTTGGGGGACTCCCAAGGAGCTTATGTGGTGAGTCATCAATGGAGTAGGGGCAGAAGGTGACCAGCTGGGAAAGCTCAAGTGATAGCCCCAGGGTCCTGGGTGCAGTGCACCTGGTGGGCTTTGCCATTGGACAAGAGCACTAGGGAAGAAGTCTGAGCAAGCACTTGCTCTAAATCCTGGGACTTCTTTTTGCTGTTGTCC
This sequence comes from Aotus nancymaae, assembly GCF_030222135.1. NCBI lineage: Eukaryota > Metazoa > Chordata > Mammalia > Primates > Aotidae > Aotus > Aotus nancymaae. The sequence goes on from NW_026988491.1 coordinate 6,056,180, forward strand.
ATTTTGTTACTTTAAGGTAAGAAAAAATGTAAATAACATAATTATTTACATGTAAATAATATATAAATGGTAGAAAATGAATGCTGTTTCATACCTGCTTCTTGTTTCACTGCTCCAAAGGAGAAACTGATATCCAAGTGGCACTCTTCCAGATTGTCTCTAAGGATTTTACACATAGACTTTTGAAACAATGGGATTATACTGTACACTGTCTCTGAAGCTTAGGTTTTTCACTTAACATCTCACCCAGGACAGTTTCTGCTTCAGTACCTAGGATTTTCCTCATTATTTTTAACAGCTGCATAGTATTCTATTGTGTGGATGTGGTGGTGTATTTAAAGTAGCCTACTCCTATTGATAGACACATGGACTGTTCTTAATCTTTTAGTATTAAGCACTGCTGTACTGTTTGAACATATGTCTGCACATTTGTTGAAAGTATTTCTCTAGGCAAAATTTTTAGCAGTGGAATTGCTGGGATCCTTGATTTATTTATTTATTTATTTTTTGAGACAGAGTCTCTCTCTGTCACCCAGGCTGGAGTACAATGGCGCGATCTCAGCTCACTGCAACCTCTGCGTCCCAGGTTCAAGTGATTCTCCTGCCTCAGCCTCCCGAGTAGCTGGGATTGCAGGCGCATACAACCTGGCTAATTTTTGTATTTTTAGTAGAGACAGGGTTTCACCTTTTTTGGCCTGGTTGGTCACTAACACCTGACCTCAAGTGATCCGTCCGCCTGAGCCTTCCAAAGTATTGGGATTACAGGTGTAAGCCACCGCGCCCAGCCAGGACCCTTGTTTTAGAAGAATGACTGCTGCTGTAATGTAAAAAGTGATTTGGAAGAGGGGAGGAGTAGAGCACGAAAGATGGTTAGTAGATGGGGGTGGTAATGCTTACCTTTCAGGATTTGGAGGCTTCAGAGTCCTTAAAAATTCTCTTCCTTGATTGGTGTCCTTTTAGCCAATAAAGGGCTTCACATAAACACGTTTCCTTGGGTTTTGAATTATTTGACCAGAGCATTCTTCTAACAAGAGGTTGGAGTGATTTATTCACTTACTACACCTTGCTTGAGCATTCATTTGGGGCTGCCAGTTTTGAAGGCTATTGTTCTCCAGCCTGTCACAGATGCCTTGAAGACCTATGCCTCAGCTGGTTCTAAGGAGTCAGTTTGTTCGGCTCCCTGCCAGGTTTCCAAACTTGTGAAATGTGCTGGAGATTAACACCTCTCCTGCCATTTTATCCCTACTCTAACTGCCAGTCGAAGGAATCCTGCAGTTGCCTTTGGCAGTCATAACTGCTGAATCTTCTGCCAGCTGCCCTGAGGACCTAGAAGAGCAGTTTTCTATCCAGGACCAGTTTCCAGAGGCAGGAGGGTGAAATATATCCTCCAGTGTGACATTTCATCTCCCAATGCTGGATGGTTTGGGCCCTTTGAAGTTGGCTCTGAGGAACCACACGCTTGGGTCTGAGCAGCCAGCAGCTTATCACATCTGGTGATCAATCCTTCAAAGATTCCTCCTGAAGTCTGGATTTATGGAGGTCAAATGGACTCCACCTGGGAGGGGCTTCCACTTCAACTCATGACATGAGGAGAAGGCTGTTTCTCTTCCAGAAGGAGGCAGTTTTCATGGCATTGAGATGTCCTCTGACTTATTTCCCACCCACCAAGTTCTTTGTAAGAGGAGTAAGGGGAGAAGAGAACGCCTGCAGCCTCCTGCTCACATTCCTAGACACCGACTCACTGAGCCCGCCGCCGCTGGAACAGTAGAGCTGTGTGAAATGTCAAGAGGAGTTATGCTTATGGGCTCCCTGGCCTCGGTCTTTTTGTGGCTTGCGTATTCTTCCATCAGTACTGTGTTCATCACATGGAAATCAGAGGGTACAATTAAAAGATAATTTGCTAGTTCCAGACTTAATTTGGGGCCCCCTTCTTGCCTGACTGAATTACAGGGGAACATAATAGATTTTTGGTGAGAAATAGTTGGCTTTGTGGCTGGGAGAAGGAGAGCTCCCAGCTCTCCAGCTGGGCAGCCCTTTGAGTATCCTGTATGTTGTTTCCCCACTTCAGCCCACCTCACCTCTTCTGTGGCTCTTGTGTGGCCCCTAGGCCAGGATCCTGACCTCCTCAGGGTTGGCTCAGCAGTTTAAACTCAACTTGAGACCCAAAGAAAACAGAGAGCCTTCTGCAACCTCATAGGGTTGAAAAATGTTGAAGCTTGGAGCTATTTAGAGATCTAACCAAGGCCCAGACGGAGACAGTGACTTGCTGAAGGCCACATAGCTAGCCCACAGTAGTTGTAACGACAGTCTTAATGATATTAACGGCTAACATTTATCAACTCTTAATGTGTTCCAGACTTTGTGCCAAGGGCTTATGTGCAGTACATTGTCGCATTCAAACCCAGACAGTCTGGCTGTGGGCCCAGGCTGAGCTTCAGTATAGCATGGTATGGTCTACAATGTCTAGTCTTTCTTCAAATCCTGGCTTCACTTCTCACATTTACAGCTGAGTGACCTCAGGCAATAACCTCTCTGTACTTCAGTTGCTTTATCTGTAAAGAGAGAAATCACAGCGCTGTGGAATAGTGTGGGTTAAAATTCATTCATACAAGTAGTGCTGCAAGCAGTGCTTAGTGTAGGGTGAGAAGCTGTTCAGGGCTTACTTCCCCTGGCTGCCTCTGGGGCTAGAGTGTGGTGTCTTTGTGGTAGTAGACAGATAATGGCTGAGCTCCGCACAAACGCCAAGAGCTGCTCTTCACCATTAGAGGCAGTAAACAGAGTGGTGATTGAGCTCTGTGGCTCTTGAATAGAGCCCAGCAAGCTATGACCCAATCCCTATTTTAATATGGCCTGTGATTCATTGATTGATTTTTTTTTTTTTTTTTTTTTTTTTGAGATGGAGTCTCACTCTTGTTGCCCAGGCTGGAGTACAATGGTATGATCCCAGCTCACCACAACCTCTGCCTGCTGGGTTCAAGCAATTCTTTTGCCTCAGCCACCCAAGTAGCTGGGATTACAGGCATGCGCCACCACACCCGGCTAATTTTGGTGTTTTTGGGGTTTTTTTTGAGATAGAGTCTTGCTCTGTTGCCCAGGCTGTAGTGCAGTCGCACGATCTTGGCTCACTGCAACTTCCGCCTCCCGGGTACAAGCAGTTCTCCTGCCTTAGCCTTCAGGTAACTGGGATTACAGGCGCACACCACCATGCCCAGCTAATTTTTGTATTTTTAGTAGAGATGGGTTTTCACCATGTTGGCCAGGCTGGTTTTGAACTCCTGACCTTCAGCCCACCTCAGCCTCCTAAAGTGCTGGAATTACAGGCATGAGCCACCACGCTCAGCTAATTTTGTGTTTTTAGAAGAGCCGGGGTTTCTCCATGTTGGTCAGCTGGTCTCAAACTCCTGACCTGAGGGGATCTACCTGTCTCGGCCTCCCAGAGTGCTGGGATTATAGGCATGAGCCACGGTGTCTGGCCAGCTGCTTGTGTTGAGGATAGTGATATAACCCCTCAGAACCTATTTCCTAATCTGTTAAATGAGGCTGATGACATTTACCCCACTGGCAATTTAAATATGATGGATAATAGATGCTAAGCACTTAACACAGGGCCTAGAACATATTAAGTGCTCAATAAATGGTAGCTTATTAATGGTATTCAAACCAATATGCTCTTATCGCATGCATTGTTGTCCCTGTGTCCAACTGGTGGAATGGGAAAAGGCTCCCTTGTAACCCCATCTACCATCTTTGTCACACACTTTCCTGCCATGGTTCGCAGTAAGAGATAGAAGCTGCAGGGTGACTTCTGGCTCTTTACAATGGAGAGGGGGGTGTGCCTGGTAAGGGAGAGCTGATGTCACTGCCCTAAATCCAATGGTGGTCTGAGTGTTCTGGTTTCCTCCGGCAGCCTTGCTTTTTCCCTTACAATCCTGCAGGTAGGGAGACAAGGGCTTTCTCCATGGTAGCCTCTGGTTTGGTCATCCTCACAACTGGGGCTCTTCAGGCAGGCTCCCATTCCAGATACCTAGGCTTATCAATCCCTCTAGGCACCCCAGGCCTTCTCTGTCATGCCCCATTTTTCAGTTTGAGAAGCATGGCTATCACTGAACATAGATGGTGTTCTGCATGTGAACACCCAGTGAATAGTGAGTGAATGAGAGTAACCTTGGCTCCATACTATTTGCAGAGGGCTTTGAAAATGATTTTTCTCCTTGAAGAGGCAGAATGAAGCCTGGTAGTGGGAGAGCTCCAGCTCTAGAGACACATGGGCTACATTTAAATCCCAGCCCTGCCACTGACTCCCTTTTTGCCTTTGAGTGAGTTACCTAATCTCTCTGTACCTCACTTTTCTTGTCTGTAGAGTGGGACTAATTCCTGTCTCAGAGAAGTAAAAGAGTGCATATAGTGTTTGGTACATGGAGATACATCAGGTGTAGGTTAATTCTCTGGGCTTTGTTTCCTTATTTGCAACACAGCCCTGCCCTGGAGTGGAAGTGGCACCTCCCATTGGTCAGTTCTTGAGGCTGTCCCCAGGCCAGGCAAAGGGAGGGAATGAATGGATGCCCTAGTGCCAGGACAGAGCAGATGTCAGCTGGAAGCTAGGATGGCTCTCTGAACCTGCCTCTCCTACCAGAGGTCCCCCCTTCAGTGTGTCTATGCCTGGTGCTGGCATCCTCTTGTTTTTTTTTTTTTTAACCTCCAAGCAGAATTACTGTCCTGTAGGCAGCTCCTCTGCGTGAGGATATTTGGGGCCAGATATGTTTCCCCTCTGTCCTGCTTTACCCTTCCCTGAGCTCAGGATGGACGCTCAGTTGGTCCCAGTTATTGTCTGCAGCGCCAGCCTGCAGCCTCGATCCAGCCCAGCTCCACCCCTTGCAGGCAAGGTCTGTTTCCTAACAGCTGCTCCAACCACACACCTCGGTTCTGCGGGAGCCCCTCCTCTTCCTCCCTCCCTCCCTCATTCAGGGGTGGGACTGAAGAAGAAGGCTAACTTGACAGCAGCGCTTCTTTCTTAGCTAGTCACCGGCCTCTGCCCGAGAATGCCAGTGTGTGTGTAGCCTCCGCAGAGAGGTCGTTTTCTCGGAGTCCAGAGGAGCCGCCTGAGCTTCTGAGAACGAGGGAGGAGCCATTCCAGCCATGAGCCCCTGTGGGAATCTGCTGGGGGGCCAGTGGCCTGGAGTCCTCAGGCTCCTCCAGCTGCTCCGGAGGGAGAGGTGAGCTCAGGGTAGCCTGCTTGCAGCCAGAGGTGCCGGGAGCCCTTGGCCTGTCATGGTAGCCATCTACAGCCAGCCTGAGGCACTCCCAGACGGATTTGCAGCTGAGCCTGTTTATCTGGTGTGGGAAGAAGATGGGGAGTTACTTGTCAGTCCCGGCTTACTTCACCTCCAGAGACCCATTTCGGTGAGTTGGTCTCCAAGTTCCCCTCTCCATCTCCTCTCCTGGCCCCTGGTCCTGAGGGGATGGTGGTCTCCCTAAATCTGCTTCTCACTTAGTCCTTTACCATCGGTTCTGCCAGGCAGAAGCCAGTAGAGGTTATTCCCAAGCAGAATCGGCCGGGTGAGGTACCCCCATTATGTCATAGAAGTGGTGAGGGGAGGGATATGCCCAGCAGGAATTTCTTAGGGAGCTCTAGCTCCCTTTCCATCCCAGACAAACCTGAAAGAGCCTACAAAAGATGCCACTGACCTGCCCACTCTAGGTGTTACTGCTTCCAGGGGGAATAGCACAAATAGAGTGCTGTTTCTAGCTCTCACATGTCTTACCTGCGGGCCATGCTGCCTGCCCAGGAATTTGTCCCAACAAGCAGGATGGGCAGGTTTTGCCAAACTGTGGAAACTGACAAGGCCTGGGTGTGGGTAGCCTGGTACACAGTAGGCTTCTTATAAACATTTGTTCTCTTAATGGGAGGCACATTTGCCTCTGGCTTTGAAGGGCTTCTGAGCTCCCAGGTAAATACAGTTGCTGGAGAGAGACCTGGGCCAGTGCTTTTGAGACTGGAGCAGTGATCTTTAGAGTGTTCCTGAGCTGCTGGGCCAGTCCTCTCAGCTTCTAAGTCCCTAGGCCTGAGTACCTCCAGGAGCCTCTCTCTGTGGGGTTTCTCAGAGGGAGATGTGGAAACTCTACATCTGACCTGGCTTTCTTTGCTCATTGCCCCACTCCACCTCCCATAGAAACTCCCCAGGGGGTTTCTGGCCCTCTGGGTCCCTTCTGAATGGAGCCATTCCTGGCTAGGGTGGGGCTTGTTTTCATTCTTTGGGAGCAGCCTGTTGTTCCAAAAAGCCTGCCTCCCCCTCACCAGTGGTCCTGGTCGACTTTTCCCTTCTGGCTTCCCTAAGCTAGGTCCAGTGCCCAGATCTTGCTGCTGGGATACTAGTCAGGTGGCCAGGCCCTGGGCAGAAAAGCAGTGTACCATGTGGTTTCATGGAATGACTGGACCCTGGTAGAGTGGTGGGAAGTGTCTGGACTGGGGAAGGGGGAAGGGAACTGGTCCTCAATGCTGACTCTACCAAGCACCGTGCTAGACACTTTATCCTTTAATCTCAACAGCTGCCAAAAGAGATTATGTATCCCCATTTTACAGATGAGGCAACCAGTTTCAACAAAGTTAACATATGGACCCTCACTGGGCAGCTTTTTCTGTCTTCCTTTCTCTCATCCTTCAGGGGGCTGCAGGTTTGTTTTCCTCTCCTAGCAGAGAGTAGAAAAAGGGATAGTTTGCCTGACTTGTTGAAGGGATGGCAGAGATTGTTTTCTAAAGAGCCAATGGAAATTGATCTTGAGTTTAGGAGAAAGGTTTTTACCATGTGGAATCAAGATGCCAAGTATCTACCTGAGGTAGCCACATTTCAGGTCCTCATTACTTTCTCTTACTTTTAATCTTGGAAAGGCAGCTTAGGGGAAGGGTTGTTCTTTTAGGAGCCAGGAACTATACCCCTTTTACCCTTGGAGAGGCAGGGAAGCAAGGGAGGACACACCTTCTCAGGAGCTGGAGCTAGAGCAGATAGTGAACTGTCAACTCTCAACCTGAACCTTTAAGGGCCAAGTCACCAATGCCACCCAGGTCCACCTGTCTTTTGTCTCGTTCTGTCCCACCCTTTCTGGAGGACCTGATGACCTTGCCCCCACACCCCAAGCTCTGTTTTTTGCCTAGCTGGAGTCTGGGGGGTACTGACTGACTTTCTGTAGATACTCTACTTTCCCTTCCCCTAAATAAGAGGCCATATGCCTGAAGTCACTTCTGAAGAGATAGCTGGCACACAGTGCTCTTCCCACCCCACCCCACCCCACCCCCAGGAGGGACCTCCCAGACCCTCTGCTCTCCTAGGTATCTATCAATTACCATATCACTACCTGGTCAGAAAGCTGTTTCTGCCGTTAGCCCCTCCCTCTTTTATTATAGGGTGTCCTCAAAGGCTCCTCTTTGGGCCTCAGTTTTGTCATTGGCAGAAAGTAGAAGCTAGACTTCTTGGGCTCCTGAACAGGGTCCTTGCTGGATTCTGTGGAACAAATTAAGTCCTTGACCTCAGGCCTCTTGGGGAATACAAAGTCTATAGGAGTTCTGGGGCTGTGGTTGCAAGGAAAGTGATGCAACTAGATTCCACGGGGACGTGATCAGGCGTGACATGTGAGGGAGGAAGAGGGAGCAAGAGAATGAAGAATACAATTTCTGTGTCCCATACATCCCTGCCTGACAGGCCATACATACTCAGCAGAAATGTACTGTCTTCCCTACCCATGCTAGCATGAAGAGTGAGATGCAATTACCACTGTGCCTCCAAGTAAGAAAATACCTTAAATTGGAATTTACAAAAGAGGTAAATTAGGGAGTGGCTTTTGTTTGACATCTTTAAAGCAATTTTCTTTTTATAGAATTTCGATTCATGTCCAACACTAATTTAATGAGCTTGGGTTTACACATTATCTCTTGAAGAAAACAAATATATCTTTGTATTCCAAAGCAATCCATGTTTAAAGGAAAGAAATCATGCTTAACTCTGCCCTGCTTCACAGTAACCGTTGGCAGGTGCCTTAGGTCCTCTGGGACTCTTTTTCTCCTTATCTGAAAAATGAAGGACTTGGATCAGGTGAATGATTCCCAACTCTGCAATATATGTGGCTCCTCAGAGGCACACAAGCTCTTTTCCATTATTTTCCAAATAATGGAGGCCCTGTCTTTAACTGCAGTACAACTACACAAATTACTTGAAACTACAGGCTTCCTGGTTTTTGGTTGGAAGTGAATCAGTGCACTCTAGCAACACTTACTTCTTGCTGTTCAGAGGCTCATTGTGTGTTTGGTTAATTTTTTAAAATAATAAAAACATATTCCATAATAATTACAGCTTAATTGGCAGACTGTTTCAGTCTATAGGATCTGCAGGAAGGAGGAGTAATAAAGGGATTTTTGAGTGAGCTCTTATGGAGCAGTCTCTAGGCCCCTGTCATATCTGCCCTTCTGGACCCTGGGGAAAAGTTGGCATCCCCAGTTGTGGTGCTCTCCGGGTGCCCTCAGGCTATGGTGGAGGGAGCTTCCCATTCTCTCCTTCAGCCCGTCAGTTCAGAGGCTAGGGGTTGAAAGAAGCTTGTCTACAACTGGCTGCTCACTGGGAGGTTAAGGGATGACCAGCCAGCCAGGCCTTCATCAGGTCATGGGAGGGTTTATGCTTTAACATGTGTAAATCCGCTGCAATAACGATTGGTTCTCTTACCTCGTAAGGTTGAGAATTTACCTGTAAACATTTTTGTCAGAAGAGTTTGGATGTGAGTGAGGGCTGGGTCTATATCTTATCTCACTTGGCTTCTCCCAGCACAGCACCTTGCCTGCTTGTTTTTTTTTTTTTTTTTTTTTTTTCTTTTGAGATGGAGTTTCACTCTCGTTACTCAGGCTGGAGTGCAATGGCGCGATCTTGGCTCACCGCAACCTCTGCCTCCTGGGTTCAAGCAATTCTCCTGCCTCAGCCTCCTGAGTAGCTGGGACTACAGGCGCGCGCCACCATGCCCAGCTAATTTTTGTATTTTTAGTAGAGACAGGGTTTCACCTTGTTAACCAGGATGGTCTCAATCTCTTGACCTCGTGATCCACCCGCCTTGGCCTTCCAAAGTGCTGGGATTACAGGCGTGAGCCACCGCGCCCGGCCTCTGCTTGTTCTTAAATATCCTAGATGAACAGTAAATATTTCATAATTGTTAGGAATCTATTAGAATCAGTTGATTTCAGCAGGGCATGGTGGCTCATTCCTGTAATTCCAGCACTTTGGGAGGCCAAGTCTGTAGGATGACTTGAATCCAGGAGTTTGAGACCAGCCTAGGCAACGTAGGGAGACCATCTCTACAAAAAATAAAAAATTAGCCAGACATGGTGGTGTGCACCTGTAGTCCCAGCTACTTGGGAGGCTGAGTCAGGAAGATCTCTTGAGCCTGGGTGACAGAGTAAGACTCTGTCTCTTTAAAAAAAAAAAATTGGTTGATTCTAATTCAATGAATAAATAATTCACTTTAGGACCTTCCTTCTTTACTTACAGAAATCTATTTCGTTCTGGGCCCAGAAGCAGGTCCATATTGCTAGGCGTAGGAGGAAAAGGGGTTTGTCTGCAGTTGCCCTTAGCATTCTCAAATTGGGGAGGGAAAGAAATGAACATTTACTGGGTACCTCTGTGAGCCAGGCATCATGAAAGACATCTGTACATAATTTAATTCTCATAACCCCATAAGATATCAGCAATATACAGGTGAGGAAATTGAGGCTCAGAATAATGAAGTAACTGGCCTTAGGTGACATAGATAGTAAATGGCAGAGAAGGAATATGGATCCAGGTCTTAAAAGAGAAAATCTCAACTGATTATGTTTTTTTTTTTTCTAATTAAAGAATGAGGAGTGTTTTTTTTTTTGGTTTTTTTGTTTTTAACTCATGTGTTCTTTGCTGACTCAAAAGGCCTCTATGTGGATCTGGTTTGACCCACTGAACTGCCAGGGTTCTGTGCACTTTGTATCTGCCCAAGCCCTCAGAAGCCCTCAGTAATGTTTTGGAAGATGAGTTTTGGAGGTTGTTCTTAGGTGTAGCCTCAGTGTATGTAGGCTTCTAGGTGATTTCCTCTGACCTGAGGATTTCAGCTCAGTTCACTCTGGCTCCTCAGGAGAGTGGGATGACTGGTACTTCAGCCCTGGGTTCAGACGTCAGCTTCACCACCTCCCAGCTGGGTACTCTTCTACCTACAGCCAGGGAAGATTTTGACTTTCATCTGAAACTTTCAAAAATTGAAAGGTAGAAAAAAGGCCTTGGCTTTGGGAAGAACTTACGGTGTCCATGGCCTCTAAGAATCTGAGGTGGGGCATTTTTGAGTAGCACCTTACATTTCCAGAGTGCATTCTGGATTCTTTGCTTAAAAGAACAGAGAATGCTGGGGAATTGAACACTGTGAAGTATATGAAGGAGTAGAATTGTATCATTTAACGTTCAGTACTTGGGCTAAAGGAGAAGCATCACGAAGTGTTAATACTCAAAGGGTCTTGAGCTGTCAGGGCTCCAGCCTCCTTATTTTCACAGGTAAAAATCCTGAGACTCAGCTGTTGAGATGTGCTGTATCACTCCAGTGACAGTACAGTGGATGTGGCTTTGCAGCCAAGCACACATAGCTTCACATTCCAGCTCATCAATTATGTATTGGGCAGCTTTGCAGAATGATTTGACTTTAACCTTGCTTTTCAGTCATCTATAAAACAGGGATAATCCTACTACCTTGTAGGGTTGTCAGGATTAGAGATAATATTAAGTAAGGTACCTCATGTAGGACCTGGATTGTGGTTGGCATTCAATAAATAGTAGATGTTATTGATAGCTAAGCTAGAACTCTGAAGTCTACCATGGCAACTTCTTAAGTGGTCTAAGAACCCAGTTGTATTCTGTGGCAAAACACAGCTTAGGGACCTATACCCAGCCCTCCTATCAGCTGTTCACCTTCTGGTTCTTCAAAGACATCTGTGGCAGTGACTTTGGCCACATAGCTGGCTGCGCCCTTCAAAGACATTCCTTGACACAGATGTATGCACTGGTGATGTTGCTTTCCAGCCAGGTGTTCTTCCCAGGGGGCTGGCCTGACTGTCTTCTGCATGCCTGCACTTGTTTCTCTCCCTGCTCCCTCTCCTGGGCCTGGCCAGAGCTACTTGCAGCAAACAAAAGCAGGATATTGGCAATGGAAAGGAAGGTGTGTTCTGGTGCTCCCATGCCCTGCAGCGCACATACCATTGCAAAGGCGTAACAGAGCCCAGGCCTGCATTTGGGTGCAAATATGTCTGCACACAGAAGAAAAGAAGGACCTGGTGACCATGAGCCATGAAACCTTTGTGCTTCCACCTGGGCTACTGGTTCTTGCCACTCTTGCCATTTTCCATTTGGAAACATTTGCTAAGACCTTGCTCTGCCAGGTCCTTTGCCTGGTGCTGAGTGTACTAAGAGTAAGTGGGATGCTGTTTTTGTCCTCAGGGAGCTAACAGTCTAGTGAAGAAGAAGATGGTTAGGCCAAGTGCAGTGGCTCACACCTGTAATCCCAACACTTTGGGAGGCTGAGGCAGGCAAATCACTTGAAGTCAGGATTTCAAGACCAGCCTGGCCAACATGGGGAAGCCTTGTCTCTACTAAAAATACAAAAATTAGCCGGGTATAGTGGCATGCACCTGTAATCCCAGCTACTCGGGTGGCTGAGGCAGGAGAATCACTTGAACTCAGGAGGCGGAGGTTGCAGTGAGCTGAGATCGTGCCACTGCAATCCAGCCTGGGCGATAAGAGTATAACTCCATCTCAAAAATAAATAAATAAATCTTCACTGCTACCTTGAAAGTAGGTGATGACATTGCCATTTCACAAATGAGAAGTGGAGGGACTAGCTCAATATCACTGAGGTGGTAAATGGTGGTGCTAAGATTAGAACCTCAGATTATCTAGGGAAAAACACAGCTATGCATAGAGTTAAGGAGACCTGGGATTATGTGTCCCCTTCTTTCACAGGTGGGGAAACAACCCAGAGAGGGAAAGGGGCTTGTCCAAAGCCATGTTAACACCCAAGAACTTCTACCTGTATGTCTTTCCTCCCCATTTAGAGCTCATCCACATGTATCTTACATTGAGAGGAGTGTGAGCCACAACTGAGAACAGTCTTCCCCTCTGCCTCCATCCTCACTGTGCAGTTTTTAGATACTTCACAGCCATACTTTTCATACCATACCCAACCCTCAAGACCTTGAAGTTCCCCTTCCACAGGACAAGTAGGAAAAGCTATAGGATGAAAATAGCCATCAGTAGTTGTTGAGCACCCAGGGGAATTGGGCACTCCAGAAAAATAAAGGGATTCTCAGGGTCTTGCTTCTCTAAACTTGCCTAGCTCAGCTGCTTCAGCTCATTCCTGCCTCTCTTCTCTGCCTCCCTCAGTGCTCAGAAGTAGTAGAACTCATTGTGGTCTCTCACCTTGTATTGTTAAGTTTTATTTAGACTTTCTCTTCCTCAACTCTTCATAAGCTCATGAAAGGTGAAGTGGGGTGCCCTGTGTATTTGTCTTTTATAGCAGCAGTGTTTAGCTGTACTTGCCTCGCAAAAGGCTTTCTCTCATACATTAGCTTATTTCCTCTTCACGCTAGCTCATTGTAATAATAGGATGCTATTAGTTAGATTTTGTCAAAGAGCGAAAGCTACTAAGAGAAGGTGTCCACTTAGTGGCAGTAAGTGACTGATAATGTGAGCTGCCATTACATTATCATTACCATCTTTAATAATACCACATATTGAGTTTCTATTATTAGATCTTTTTTTTTTTGAGACAGAGTCTTGCTCTGCTGCTCAGGCTGGAGTGCAGTGGTGCAATCTCAGCTCACCACAACCTCTGCCTCATGGGTTCAAGTGATTCTCCTGCCTTAGACTCCTGAGTAGGTGGACCTGTGCCACCATGCTCAGCTAATTTTTGTATTTTTAGTAGAGATGGGGTGTCACTGTGTTGGCCAAGCTGGTCTTGAACCCCTGACCTCATGATCCACCCGCCTCAACCTCCCAAAACACTGGGATTATAAGTGTGAGCCACTGTGCCTGGGTGCTCTCTATATTTTTAATACATACTATTTCCTTTAATTTTCACATCAATTCATTTTATAGATGAAGAAACTAGGCCAGAGAAGTAAAATATCTTGCCCATGGTGACATAACTGGTAAGTGGCAGGATCAAGATTCAAACCAAGCAATGTTCAAACCTCTTAGAAGCAAGGATGTGGCCAGTGTGGAAGACCTTCACAACAAAAATAGGGAAAAAAAGGAACTAGAAGGAAAGAAATGGCTTGGGCTCAGAAGGCCAGGGAACTCTCACTTGTGTGTGTTGGGAAGCTCAGAAGGGAGGAGGAGTTTGTCTGTGCAGGTAAGTCCTGAGAACACACCTGACCTGAGAGGTAGAGCTTCATAACCAGGTGATTAGGGGAGAAAGGAGCCATGGATTTTTTTTTTTTTTTAGAAATGGGGTCTTACTATGTTTTCCAGGCTGGTCTCAAACTCCTGGGCTCAAGTGATCCTCCCACCTCAGCCTCCCAAAGTGCTGGGATTACTGGTGTCAGCCCCTGCACTTAGCGAGCTATGGATCTAACATGTACATCTTACACAGTGCTAATAAAGTGTTGAGTTTCTTCCCCAATATTTTATTTTGAAAAAATTTTCAAATACATAGAAAAGTTGAAAATGTAGTTCAAAGAACACCTATATACCTTTCACAGATTCATCATTTGTTAACGTTATGCTACTTTGTGTATCTCCCGCCATCTATCTATATACTTTTATTTATTTTTGCTGAACCATTTCAGAGTAACTTAAAGGCATCTTGACTTTTACCCTTAAATATTTCAATATGTTTCTCCTAATAATTCTCCTATATAAACCCAATATTATCACGTCGAAGAAAATTCACAGTAATTTTACAATATAATATTATAGTCTGAATCCAGATTTCCTCAGTTTTTCGAAAAATGTTCATGCTGTTTCCTTTTTTTTCCAAATTTGAATCCAAGGTTGAGGTGCTGTATTTGGTTGCTGTATTTCTAGGCTTTTTAAAAATCTGTGCCTTTTCTTTACCCATGACTTTTTAGAAGAGTCAAGACCAGTTATCTTATAGAATAACCCACATCCTAGATTTGCCTGATTCGTTTTTTTATGCTTAACATATTTTTGGCAAGAACATTACATTGATAACACTGTTGGTGATGGGTTGTTTTGAAGAGTGGAGATGATTAAGCTGCTTTTGTTCATTGAAGTATCTGTCTAGACCAGAGGTCCTTAACTGGGGCCATAAATAGGTTTCAGAGAATCCTTTTTTTTTTTTGAGATGGTGTCTTCCTCTGTCACCAGGCTGGAGTACAGTGGCGCAATCTCTGCTCACTACAACCTCTGCCTCCCAGATTCAGTGGATTCTCCTGCCTCAGCCTCCCAAGTAGCTGGGGCTATAGGCACACGCCACCATACCCAGCTAATTTTTGTATTTTCAGCAGAGACGGGGTTTCACTACGTTGTCCAAGATGGCCTCAATCTCTTGACCTTGTGATCCACCTGCCTCAGCCTCCCAAAGTGCTGGGATTACAGGCATGAGCCACTGTGCCTGGCCAGAGAATCCTTGATATACACACCCCTCACACCTAAATTATATACATATTTTCCTTATATGTGCATTTTTCTAGGGGAGGCTTCTTGGCTTTTATCAAATTCTCAGAGGACTCCAAGACCCAAAGAGGTTATGAAACATTAGTCTGTCCACTGAGGTGGGCAACACAGAGCTAGTTTCTAGGGCCTTGTTCACTCTGAACCAGCTTCCCTTGGGGAGACAGCACGAGGCTGTAACTTCCCCCATCTTGGCTTTGGATCAGACTGTCCATTTTGTTGTCAGACCTAGGATCCAGAGACAGCCTGTGAGGCCTGATTGCAGGGATCCAGGAGAGTTTCAGTTCTTGTCTTGCCTTTCAGGTGTTCAGAGTGCCAGGATTCCCTCACCAACTGGTACTACGAGAAGGATGGGAAGCTCTACTGTCGCAAGGACTACTGGGGGAAGTTTGGAGAGTTCTGTCATGGGTGCTCCCTGCTGATGACAGGGCCTTTTATGGTGAGTGAGTCCCTTCCTATCTGCCCCTCTTGATCATCAGAGTCCATTGACAGTGCTTCCGGTTCCCCGTGGCCATTCATCTTTTGGTCTTTCCATCAGCCAGGGCATCTCCCTTTATTTATTCATTCATTCAGCCAGCAGGTATCAATTGAGCACCTGTTAAGTGAAAGGTAAGATCCTTCCCTCAAAGACTTAATAGTTTAATGTTGGGAGTAGGAGGAGAGGCAGGCAGAGAGGAGAGACAATATAGTTGGATAAGGACCTCAAAGGAGAGTGTTACAGGCTGATAAGAGGATAAGCCTAGGTTGTGTTCAGGGAATCAGAAAAGGAGACTCTGGAATGAGCTGGCAGAGAGAGGTGCTGCCTCTTGTACCTGCTCTGGACCAAGGGCTTTAAGTATAGTCACAGACTTGCCAACTCTCTATTGGAGGAACTGTGATCTTTTTTAGTGGGAATGATTACTTCTGGGGACTTGTTCTCATAACTGAGACCAAAACAGTTTTGTTCAATCTCAGAAATGACAGGAGGCAACAATCTGATACTTCCTTTGAAAGCTCTAGGGCAGAGACTGAAAGAGTGGATTTTGACTGGGGCCTTGATTGGCGGTCATTCACCCACCCCTCTCCTCACTCCAGCAACAGTGATAACTCACTTCCTTCTTCCCTTTGTACACCCTTCTCCCCACCTGCTCACAGGTGGCTGGGGAGTTCAAGTACCATCCAGAGTGCTTTGCCTGTATGAGCTGCAAGGTGATCATTGAGGATGGGGATGCGTATGCACTGGTGCAGCATGCCACCCTCTACTGGTAAGATGGTGACCCTGTGTCTATCCTCTCCCATATAAGAGTGGCCTGAGGGAGGGATGGTGGCAGGGTGAGTTGGGCAGAAACACTGTTAGGGTAGGCAGAACATTGGATTCCTATCACAACAGTGCTCTTAACCAGCTTTTAACTTACAAGCAGAATGATTTACATATGTCTCTGCCCTTTTTTCTTACCTATCTTGAAAATGTCCTCACTCTGCCCTGCAATCCTCCCAGTGGGAGGCACTCTCCAAGGAGGATTCCAGAACATTAAATTCAAAGACCCCTTAGCTCACCCTGTCCAACCACCTTAGTTAGCAAAAGAAGTCAGCCTGGGCCCATGGCATAGAAGAGTACAGGGCAAGGTTCTCATTGTGAGTCAAAGGCAGAATGAAGAGAACCCAGGCCATTTCATCCCAACCCAGGCCAGTGTTCTTCCCAATATACCACTTGCTGCAGATCCAGCTCAGCACCTCCTGTCCCAGCCCACCCTGAGAATCCAGGATCCTCATTCTGAGCAGTCAGCTAGAATCATGACAGAGAGGGTGATAGTGAGACTATGGGTACTGTTGCTTAAAGCCACATGATGCAGTGTTTGCTGGGGGCATTCTGTGTGGGTCTCCAGCATCTTACTTCCCTCTGTTCCTTCTCCCCAGTGGGAAATGCCACAATGAGGTGGTGCTGGCACCCATGTTTGAGAGACTCTCCACAGAGTCTGTTCAGAACCAGCTACCCTATTCTGTCACACTCATCTCCATGCCGGCCACCACTGAGGGCAGGCGGGGCTTCTCTGTGTCCGTGGAGAGTGCCTGTTCCAACTACGCCACTACTGTGCAAGTGAAAGAGTAAGTATTTTGAGAATTCTTCAGCAGGGATTCTTGAGCAGAGTCTGTAAATGGGCCTCAGAGGGGTCAGAACTCTAAAGTCTTATGCAGAACTCCCTTTATCCTCATCTCATATCTTTCTCCTGGACCCCACTATGCTGTAACCACACCTGGGCCTTGGCACTTACTGTTTTCTCTGTCCACGCTACTTCCTACCAGTTACTTAAGGCCAGAATCACTCACCTTTCAGGTGTCAGGTTTCAAATGATGTTTGCTTTTTGAAATTATCTGGCTCAGGCTGGGCACGGTGCGTGTAATCCCAGCACTTTGGGAGGCCGAGGCGGGCAGATCATGAGGTCAGGGGATCGAGACCATCCTGGCTAACACAATGAAACCCCATCTCTACTAAAAATACAAAAAATTAGCCAGGCGTGGTGTTATGTGCCTGTAGTCCCAGCTACTCGGGAGGCTGAGGCAAGAGAACCTCTTGAAACCAGGAGGTGGAGGTTGCAGTGAGCCGAAATCATACCACTGCACTCCAGCCTGGGCGACAGAGCGAGACTTCTTCTCAAAAAAAAAAAAAAATTATCTGGCTTGATTATGTGTACTAGCTGTTTATCTTCTGTCCTCTCCACTAGAATGTAAATTCCAGAAGGAACTTGCTTTGTCTTGTTCAGTGCTGCATGCCCAGGGCTTAGAATAGTACTTGGCATATGGTAGGAGTTGATTATTATTTTGTTGGTTGAGAGAATGAATGGAGAAAATGTGTTCCATGGCTCAAAGGAAGTTAAGACTCTATCCTATATTCAGGCCAGAAACCAGAGGAGGAAGAGTCTGTGTCTATCTAATACCAGTAATTTCATACCCCTGGCCACTTACCATGTAAATATTGATTGTGCATCTACCATGTTTTGGACACTAGGCTAGTGCTTGCACAGTAGGTGAAAGGTACTAGAATTTGGGAAGTCAGGAGCTAAGGTCTGTTCTGCAGCCTCATTAGATGAAGAGGAGAGGGAATTGTGTTCAGGGCAGAGGGAGAAGCATTTCTCCAAAAGTGAGAGTCTTAATCATGTCTGGTATAGGTTGGGTGTGACCAAAAAAGGGGCTGTTAAGCATAGAGGACCTGGATTATGAAGATCCAGCAGATCCATTGAGAGTTTAAGCAGCAAGGTGATGTGACCAAGTTAACATTTTAGAAGAATCACTGGCATGGAGGTTGGAGTGGAGAGGGGAAAGCGTAGAGGTATGGAAACCAGTTAGGAAGCTGTTGTAGGCTGAGCATGGTGACTCATGCTTGTAATCTTGGCAGTTTGGGAGGCTGAAGTGGGAGGATTGCTTGAGGCCAGAAGTTCAAGACCAATCTGGCCAACATAGCAAGACTCTGTCTCTATTTTTTAAAATTAAAAGTAAAGTCCAGACATGGTAGCTCATGCCTGTAATCACAGCACTTTGGGAGGCCGAGGTGAGTGAACTGCTTGAGGTCAGGAGTTTGAGATCAGCCTGGCCAACACGGCGAAACCCCATCTTTTCAAAAAATTAGAGGGGGCATGGTGGCGTGCACCCGTAATCCCAGCTACTCAGGAGACTGAGGCATGAGAATTGCTTGAGCCTGGAAGGTGAAGGTTGCAGTGAGCCCAGATTGTGCCACTGCACTCCAGCCTGGATGACAGAGTAAGACTCCATCTCAAATAATAATAATAAAGTTTTTTTTTTTTTTAAAGAAGCTATTACAGTGATCCAGGTAAGAGATATGAATAACTACAGTGATGGAAAGAAGGCAGAGTTCTTAGAGATTGTAGTAGGAGAGGGATGAGGGAACTCCAGACGGGAAGATGTTGTCCAGGTTTCTGGCTTAGGCCACAGGGTTTGTGGCAGTGCCCTTCACTGAGATGGGGCATCCTGGAAAGGGTGTTGCTTTTCTGTGTGGGTATCCTGGGCCCCTTAGGGGCCACTGGTGGCCTGGGACCTGGTAAACCTTCCCTGCACAAGCAGAATTGGTCAAGCAGATTTTTAGGACATCTTTACTCTGCCTCAACTCTTGTCTGGCCCAGGGTCAACCGGATGCACATCAGTCCCAACAATCGCAATGCCATCCATCCTGGGGACCGCATTCTGGAGATCAATGGGACCCCCGTCCGCACACTTCGAGTGGAGGAGGTAGAGTGTGTGTCCATTCTGTCTTGTGAGGGTGGGACATGAAACAGATCCTTTGGGAAATCAGGCTATAGCCTTTATGTTTTCCTACCCCTAGTCTATCTCTTTGTCTTAGCATTGAGCCTGTGACCACTGATGACCTATTCCGAGGGTAGCAGGGATGGTTGACCAATGGGAGAGCTGACAGGATGCCAGGCAGAGGGCACTGTGAGGCCACTGGCAGCTAGAGGCCACCATTGGCCAAGTTGAGCACTGGCCACACTGTGCCTGAGTTATCTGGGTTGGCCATGGGTGGCCTGGGATGGGGCAGCCTGTGGGAGGCTTATACTGCTCTTGGCCACAGGTGGAGGATGCAATTAGTCAGACGAGCCAGACGCTTCAGCTGTTGATTGAACATGACCCCGTCTCCCAGCGCCTGGATCAGCTGCGGCTGGAGGCCCGGCTCTCTCCTCACATGCAGAATGCCGAACACCCCCACACCCTCAGCACCCTGGACACCAAGGAGAATCTGGAGGGGACACTGAGGAGACGCTCCCTGAGGTGCCACCTCCCACTCTGGCTCTTTTCTGTCCCATGTCTGTCTCTCAGATGAAGCTGAGCTGGCTTTCAGAAGCCTGCAAAGTTAGGCAAGGCACCAGCTGGCCAGGGACAGACTATGAGGATTGTGCTGACCCAGCTGCCCCTGTGGGGATCACAGTTCATAGCCAGAGCCTGTGCATACCCAGCTGTCTGCCAGGTTTCCTTAGAAACTGGAGGGTCAGGCTCTGTCCACTGAACTCCTAAGCTGGACAGGAGGCAGTGATACTGTACCCTGAAAGGCAGCATGGCCTGTGGAGGAGGCATGGAGCTCATAGCCTGGAGTTAGGGGCACATATAGGGTTGAAAAAAATTGTAAAGAAGGACTTTGAAAACAATAAAGCAAAAGATAAATGAAAACTCTTTAGACTTGAGGGACCAATAAGCCCAAACCCCAGATTCTGCCAGGTCCATGGGTGGGAAGGAGTAGTTGCCTTGAGTGGAAGCCCCAAGTAGGAAGACTTACAGAAAATAAGTCAAGAGCACTGGCTCCCAGGCAGAAATACTGATACCCTACTGGGGCTTCAGGCTGAGCTCCTCCCTTCACAAATTACTTCATCTCTCTGAGCCTGTTTCTGCATCTGTGAAGTGACGGTAAGACAAAGGTGGCTATCTCACCAATTATGTTAGGGTTAAATGTGGAAAAGGACATAAAGTTGTATAGTGCTGCCACAGGGACAGCGTTCAGTAAACATGACGCATTCTTAGTATCACTAAGAATCAGGTTCTTGGCCAGGTATGGTGGCTCATGCCTATAATCCCTATACTTCAGAGGCCTAGGTAGGAGGATGGCGTGAGTACAGGAGTTTGAGACTAGCCTGGGCAACATGGTGAGACACTGTCTCTACAAAAAAAATTTTTTTTAATTAGCTGAGCTAGGCACTATGGCTCACACCTGTAATCCCAGCACTTTGGGAGGCCAAGGCCAGAGGATTTCTTGAGGCCAGGAGTTCAGGAGCAGCCTGGGCAACATTCCTGTCTCTACAAAGAATAAAAAAGTTAACTGAGCATGCTGGCGCATGCCTGTAATCCCAGCTACTCGAAGCTGAGGCAGGAGGATTGCTTGAGCCCAGGAGTTCAAGACTGCAATGAGCCTTGACCACACCACTGTACTACAACTTGGGCAACAGAGTGAGACCTTGTCTCAAAATAAAAAATAAAAAATATGATTTTTTTATCCACCCTTCTCACCAAACAAACTGAGTAAGTAAGTTGGGCCCTCTCAGCTGGCATGTGTTGGAAACAGTGCCCACTGCTCAAATTGCTCCCCTAACTCCCGCTGCCTCTTGGTCTTGGTCAGTATGATAAAATTAGTGGGAGACAGGGCACCAGAGGGCAGAGAAGGGCTGGAAATCCATGGCCTGGAAAAGGGAAGGTTCGGGGTGGCCAGATATCTGTAGAGCCACCATGCAGAGGAGGTGGTCAGCTAAACTTGTGTGCCCTTGTGGGTGTGGTCAGGAGAAGGCAGAGCGAAAGAACAAGGGTAAGTAAACCTGTAGGGCAGGACAAGCCAAGAGCCATCCAGCTTCAGTCCTCTCTGGGTAGCACAAGTAAAACAGTACCAGACCATACGCCGGAGAGAAAGTTCGCAGGGCTGTTTACCTGCAGTGCTGTGGACTTCAACCTTCTTGTCCCTTCTTCACTAAGTCAAAGTAACAGTCATTGACCATGACTATAATGGACCGCTTTTGAAAATATAAACATAGTGGCTTTATTGCTATAAAAAGTCATATATTCTTATCATCTTAAAATTCAGGAGATATGAACAGGTACAAAGATGTGCAAAATATCATCCGAAATCCCATTTGTTGGCCAGGCATGGTGGCTCACGCCTATAATCCCAGCACTTTGGGAGACAGAGGCAGGCAGATCACTTGAGGTCAGGAGTTTGAGACTAGCCTGGCCAACATGGTGAAACCCCATCTCTACTAAAAATACACAATAATTAGTCTGGGCACAGTGACTCATGCCTGTAATCCCAGCACTTTGGGAGGCCAAGGTGGGTGGATCACCTGAGATCAGGAGTTCGAGACTAGCCTGGCCAATATGGTGAAACCCCATCTCTATTAAAAATACAAAAATTATCCAGGTATGATAGCGCGCAACTATAGTCCCAGCTACTTGGGAGGCTGAGGCAGGAGAATCACTTGAATCTGGGAGGTGGAGGTTGCAGTGAGCTGAGATCATGTCATTGCACTGTAGCGTGGGCAACAGAGAGAGACTCCGTCTCAACCAAAAAAAAAAAAAAAACAATAATTAGCTGGTCATGGTGGCACATGCCTCTAGTCCCAGCTGCTCAGAAGGCTCAGGCACAAGAATCGCTTGAACCAGGAGACAGAGGTTGCAGTGAGTCAGGGTCACACCACTGCACTCCAGCCTGGCTGACAGAGTGAGACTGTCTCAAAAAAAAAATAAAATCCCATTTGCTCATTTTTTGGATACTAGTATAACTGTCACTCTAAACCAGTTAGTACCTTAAGTCAAGCAGATATGAGAGATGGTGAATTACCATCTACAATGTTGTCATGTATGTCATATACTGAGCATTATAAGCTAGTAGAATCTAGTTAATTGTTCTGTGTGTATGCAGAGTTCCCATTTTGAATGTGTTTTTACTATGCTTAAATAAATGACTGGTCTGCAACCCCATAATGACACATATGATGTAAGAGCCCCTGTTCCCCAATAATAACATCTAAACTATAGACATTGGAATGGACAGGTGCCCCTAGGTTCCTTCCTCCAGGGTTTTTGGTGGTCTCTGAGGACTATGCATCCCTATTCCCATCTTTCTTCATCTTCAGGCGCAGTAACAGCATCTCCAAGTCCCCTGGCCCCAGCTCCCCAAAGGAGCCCCTGCTATTCAGCCGTGACATCAGCCGCTCAGAATCCCTTCGTTGTTCCAGCAGCTATTCACAGCAGATCTTCCGGCCCTGTGACCTAATCCATGGGGAGGTCCTGGGGAAGGGCTTCTTTGGGCAGGCTATCAAGGTGAGCGCAGGCAGTAATTGCTTTGTTTTTCTGCCCCCAGCCCCCCTCTCTCACTGTCTTTCGGGGATTTCTCATCACTTGGCCCCACCCCATACCCTGCAGGACATCAGGCCTCCTTCCTGGCTTTGGGTGATGGTGTGAGAGGTATCCTTCACACCCACCCAGGCCACCTAAGGTCAATGTTGCTGTTACAGTGAGCTTGTGGACCTGGAGATCCAGCTTGGGTTGAGCTGTGCTTGTGGTCCTCCTGCCACCAGTCAGTGGGTGTTTGTTAGGTGCCCCCAGGCCTTAGTACCGGGCATGCTACAAGGAGCACACAGGGGAATAGCTCTTGCCTCCCTGGGGAACAGTCTTGGGGACTAACCTCTCTCTTTCTCTCCTCCTCCTCCTCTGCTGAGAACTGGGAGGGGGGGTCAGGTAAGCCATGTGTCTCAGCTTGCAGGGGCAGCAGGGCTGGAGAGTTCACCCCTGACCCACCCAGCTCCCTGGTGCATGTCTTTGGCACTGACCTTCCTGCCCCCAGACTTCTCTGTTCACTCAAGAGACTCACTCCTGTGCCAAATGACCAGAGCCCCTGCTTGGCTTGTCAGTGTCCCTTCCTGCCTCCTTCCCCACTTCGCTTTTCTGGGTTCTCCTCCATGCATGCCCAGCTCTCCAGGAAAGAGGGTATGCTTCTGTCTGAATCCCCTGTTGCTTCACGCTGCATCTTCCACACATTAACTCTGTCAGTCTGACCCGGGTCAGTATACCCTCCAAAGGGTGGGATGGCCAGTTGCATAGATTTTCTCAAACAGTTCTCCAGAACTGCCTCTGGTCTCAGCACCATTAATAGTTACCCTCCCTATAGGTGACACACAAAGCCACAGGCAAAGTGATGGTCATGAAGGAATTAATTCGATGTGATGAAGAGACCCAGAAGACTTTCCTGACTGAGGTAAGAAGATGGAGGGGGACTAGAAGTTTGGTGTCACCATGGGAAGAGGGAAGACCTTACAAATAATGGCTTCAAGAGGAAATATAGTTTGGATCACTGTCTTAAAGACTAAGCAAAAAAGAGCACTAAAGGAATATCCCCACTCCCTATAAATTACAGCGTAATTATTTGTTCAACAAACACTTACTAAAGGCAGCACAAACTGGGTACAAGGGATGCAGTAACAAAAGATACATGTTTCAGAGGAGCTTTCAGATTATGAGGGTGATGGACATGAAAACAGACCAATTTAGTACAGCTCTGTTATAATCCTTACCTGAACACCCTGCTAAGGGAACCTGGAGGGGAGCTCCCTGAGCACTCAATTCCTTGAGCATTTACAGTTTTCACCACCTCTCCCAAGTTACATCATGGAGCAACTTCAGTTGGCGACACCTGTGGTCCAAGTACTGCCCTCCAGTGGCCACTCCCACCACTGTTCCCCCAGTGCAGTTCCTACAAAGCCAGGATGCCAAGGGTGAGGCCTGTGAAGCCATCTTTGTCCATATGGTGGTGTTCTTCCCTCATCTTGATCTTAGTCCCCTGCCATATCACAAGATAGGCGGTAGGAGATGCAGGTGGTTAACACTTGTCAAGCTGATTCCCTGGAGGGAAGGCGTAAGGAAGACATAGTAAGATGTTAACCACCAGCTTTCCTTGGCTTCCCCCACCCCCAGGTGAAAGTGATGCGCAGCCTGGACCACCCCAATGTGCTCAAGTTCATTGGTGTGCTGTACAAGGATAAGAAGCTGAACCTGCTGACAGAGTACATTGAGGGGGGCACACTGAAGGATTTCCTGCGAGGAATGGTGAGCACAACACCCTATAGTCTCCAGGAGCCTTGGTGGGTTCTCGGACACCTCTACTACCACTACCCTGGGAGTTTAAAGGCCAGAGGGGCCCTGCTTCACCCCCAAAGGACCATGCTGGGCGGGACTAGGCATAGACAGGGAGGCTTCACTGGGAGACCATATTGACCTTAGGGTCTGGACCACGAGTGGGACAGGGCTTAACAGCCTCCGACAGTCATTCCCCCCATCCTGCAGGATCCGTTCCCCTGGCAGCAGAAGGTCAGATTTGCCAAAGGAATCGCCTCCGGAATGGTGAGTCCCACCAACAAACCTGCCAGCAGGGCGAGAGTAGGGAGAGGTGCAAGAATTGGCTTCACTAGAAGTTAGGGACCCCTTCCTGGGTAACTTGTGTGGGGTGGGTCAGCAGCTATTCATTGTGTTTGTCTGTGCCACTGAAACTACCTCTAGCCAACTGTTCTTAGCTCATAGCCCTATTCTCAAAGAATTACACATCTCTAAGGGCAAACGGCATGGACAAGGCAAACTGGAGAGGCAAATTGTGGCCTGAGATGGCCTGGCCTTGCTGTTCCAGGTGTCCAGACGCTGAAGGCCCTTGAACTAAGTAGAGCACCTCACTGCCTAGGAAATCAGTGAAGAGGAAATGAGTTCTAGCAGAGCCCTGAAGGGTCAGAATTGGATAAAGTTCCTATTGGCAGAGAGGTTCCAAGATTGAAGTGACAGGAGCAAAGACCTGGGAGGAAAGAAGAGAAAATCATCTATTTTACCTGGAAACAAATGATTCCAATCATAGCAATAACAACAGCTGACAAGTATTGAGTGTTCTCTATATGCTAGGCACTGAGCTGAGGAATTAATATGCAGGTGCGTGTTTATTCCTCATGACAACCTTGGTTTCCAGATAAGAAACTGGGCTGGAAAGGGACAGAGCTGGGATTGGGTTAATCGGTCTGATCACCAAGCCTGAGACTTTAACCACTGCCCTTCACATGGGGGTCCATGAAGATAGTAGTAGTCTGGAACAGTTTAGGGGTATGTTAAGGTCCCTGTGTTTTAAATTAAGGAGTCTGGAGTATATTTAGGAGACAGATGTAAAAGAGTTCTTTGGTTGATTGGTTTTTGTGGGTTTTTTTTTTTTCCCCTGTTTCTGGGGCTTGAATCAGGAAGGGTTTTTGTTGTTGTTGTTGTTTTGAAACAGGATCTTGCTCTGCCACGCAGGCTGGAGTTCAGTGGCATGATCATGGCTCACTACAGCCTCGATCTCCAGGGCTCAAGCAATCCTCCTGTCTTAGCCTCCCGAGTAGCTGGGACTACAGGTGTGTACCACCACACCTAATTTTTTTATTTTTTTATTTTTATTTTTTGTAGAGACAGGTTCTCACTTTGTTGCCCAGGCTGGTCTCAAACTCCTGGGCTCAAGCATTTCTCCTTCCTCAGCCTCCCAGAGTGTTTGGATTAC
Organism: Aotus nancymaae; assembly: GCF_030222135.1. Taxonomy (NCBI): domain Eukaryota; kingdom Metazoa; phylum Chordata; class Mammalia; order Primates; family Aotidae; genus Aotus; species Aotus nancymaae. The sequence goes on from NW_026988491.1 coordinate 6,081,881, forward strand.
AGGTGTGAGCCACCGTGCCTGGCAGGAAAAGATTTTTAAGCAAGAAAGTTTAAGAGCTGTGCTTTTTCCAAAATGAATCTGGGCAAGTATGGTGGCTCATGCCTGTAGTACCAGCACTTTTTTGGGAGGCTGAGGCGAGTGGATCACTTGAGGTCAGGAGTTTGAGACCAGCCTGGCCAATATGGTAAAACCCTATCTCTACTAAAAAAAAATATATAAGGCCGGGCACAGTGGCTCACGCCTGTAATCCCAGCACTTTGGGAGGCCGAGGCGGGTAGATCACAAGGTCAGGAGATTGAGACCCTCCTGGCCAACATGTGAAACCCCATCTCTACTAAAATACAAAAAATTAGCCGGCGTGGTGGCACGTGCCTGTAGTCCCAGCTACTCAGGAGGCTGAGGCAGGGGAATTGCTTGAACCTGGGAGGCAGAGGTTGCAGTGAGCTGAGATTGCGCCACTGCACTCCAGCCTGGTGACAGATCAAGACTCATCTCAAAAAAAAAAAATTAGCTGGGCCAGTGGTACATGCCTGTAGTCCTAGCTACTCAGGAGGCTGAAGCAGGAGTATCACTTGAACCTGGGCGGCGGAAGTTGCAGTGAGCCAAGATCACACTACTGCACTCAAACCTGGGTGACAGAGAGAGACTTCATCTCAAAAAATATATATATATTAGTCTGATATGGTTAGTAGGTTCGGGTGGAATGGGGAGGTTCTCAAGCCATGGAGACCTGCATAGAGGGCTAATGAAACATTTCAGATTTCTGAATTAAGGTAGTAGCTGTGGGGACCGGAGCCTGGGGCAGGGTGAAGTTAGAATGGAGAGACTGGTGAGGCAGGGTGGAGTCAGAATGGAGAGACTGGTTGGCAATGAGGGAACAGGAGGAGGAGGAGTTAGAGTGGCTTGAGGTATCACTTATCAGACTTTTGGGGGATGGGGGATGGCAGGGATGGTTGAGGAACCAGTTTGGGAAGAACGCTTAGCATTGATGCCTTCTATTCTGCTAGCAGAACCTATCAACATCTTCTAGGCAAGAAACTGGCTCCATGAGACTAGAGCTTAGAGAGAGGCTGCCAGTCACCTAATCTTCAGAGAAGGGGCAGCTGGAGCTGTGGGACAGAAGAGGCATCCATGTGGCTGGTCGAGGGCAGGGGGTGTCTCAGCTTGTGGAGATGGCTTTGAGCAGGTCTGACACTGAACAGACTGGAAGGAAAAACCAGACACACAAGAGTCTCAGGAGCAGGTAGCGTAACAAAGGTGTGGACAGTCTTTGAGGAGCACATCCTCAGGCAGGCAGGCAGGCACGCAAGTCATGAGCTATAGCGATTCAGCTCCTTGGGTGTGTGAGCAGCTCCAGAAACCTAAGGGATGGAAGCAGTATTGCAGGGGGCTGGAGAGCAGAGAGTAGCTCCTTCTACATTTACAAGAGAAGGGAAGGAGAAAGGAAGTTGCTCCTCAGAGTGTCAAGAGCCAGTGGTGGAGGCCTGGAGAGGAGACATAAACAGAAATTTGCTAACAAACATTTGGGTAGGAAGAGAAAGCTTAAAGTTTAGACAGTGGGGAAGGTGGAGTCTTAGGAGAGGTGAATGTCAGAAAGACAGCTAGCTGGAGCAAGAAGAAGTCACTTCTCTGTTGCAGGCAGGAAGGATCCAGAGTGGCTGAAGCCAGAGACTGGGAGAGTAGGGAGGAGGGAACAGCCTGGATCTAAGTAAAATGGATAGAGGTGGAGGAAATGCTACAAGGGCCAGGGTTCTGTGAAGTTGGGGACATTAGGAGAGAGCAGTGAGGGCTTTGGCCAGCCACTGTGCTAGTGATTGGTGAACAAAAGAATGGGCAGGAGATGGCAGCAGGGAGGGAGAGGAAGTCCAGGTTTCCTGTTGGTTTTGGGACAAGGGAGTGGCCACAGGAGGGCCTGCCCTGTTGTCCAGGTTGGGTTCTGAAGCTGTGTGGGCATGGACTGGGAGGAGAGTATCTGTGGCCCCCAGTTCCAGAATCAGGGTCTAGTTGGTTTGCTGGCCCTTTAGCCTCAGCTTATGCTTTTGTTCCAGGCCTATTTGCACTCTATGTGCATCATCCACCGGGATTTGAACTCACACAACTGCCTCATCAAGTTGGTATGTCCCACTGCTCTAGGCCTGGCCTCCAGGGTCTTATCCTTCCTGGCTTTCTTGTCACAAAGGAGGCTGACTTGTCCCCTCTGGCTAGAAGGGCAGAGGTGTTGTCTAGGAGCTCCTGTCTTTCCCTTCCTGCTGCTTCTGATGATCTTCTCTGTCTTCTGGGAACTCCTATACACACACAGACTAATTTCACCTTCTCTCATTAGCAACCTTTGAAATAATTTGTTAGAAGGGACTTCAGAAGTTTCTTGGCTATATGTAGAGCCCTGTCGTTTTACCTGCTTTTGCCCCATAATAGTCTTGTAAAGCAGCTTGTTGCTGACCCCATTTTACAGTGGTGGCACCTGAAGCCTCAGCCTGAGGCCACAGAGCTAATGAATTTACAGGGACCAGTTTGAGACCAGCATTCTTCCCACTGCCCCTCAGCTGTGGTGGTTACAATGTTGTTTATCTTGTTGACTTGCTATCTGGCTTCCTGGGTGTCTACCAGCTGGCCCTGGCTCTGCCCTTTAGACCCACACCAAGCAATCTTCATTCCTTTCCCACATGACTGCCCTGTAGCTATTCAAAGAGCTTGTCTCCCCTAAGTCTCCCACCTACTGCCTCCATCTTGCCTTTTTTTTTTTTGTCTTATCCTGGTTCTAGCTACTGCCTTAATCTTTTTAGGAATAAGGCAGGACAGGGAAAAACAAAAGCAACCCCCTGTCCCACCTCTGAGTTCCACTCTCCAAGTCCCTGAGCCTCACCTCCAGGACTCCAGTTGCTCTGCCATGAAACTCCTGTGGGCTGGGGAATCTACTGTGCACAGATACCAGACCCTCAGAAACACAAATGCCCAGTGTATCTTTTTTTTTTTTTTTTTTTTTGAGATGCAGTCTCTCTCTTCTTGCCCAGGCTGGAGTGCAGAGGCGCGATCTTGGCTTACTACAACCTCCACCTCCCGGGTTCTAGTGATTATTCTGCCTCAGCCTCCCAAGTAGCTGGGACTACAGGTGTGTGTCATCACACCCAGCTAATTTTTTTTTTTTTTGTATTTTTGTCTTCTTTTTTCTTTTTCTTTTTTTTATTAACAGATGTTCAGTGTTTTCTCATAACATTTTTTTTTTTTTTTGTATTTTTAGTAGACAGGGTTTGATCATGTTGGCCAGGCTGGTCTCGAACTCCTGACTTCAGTTGATTCACCCTCCTCGGCCTCCCAAAGTGCTGGGATTACAGGCGTAAGCCACTGCACCCAGCCTGAGTGTGTCTATTTGATAGAGCTTTCTGCTCTGGTTCTCCCTTGCTATGCACCTCTTCTCCCCTTCTTAGTGGCTTCTCTTGCCTATGCCTCCTCCCCAGGGCCAGGTTTGAGAACATCCCCATGAAGTCCTGACCTGGCCTTTATCCTACCAGGACAAGACTGTGGTGGTGGCAGACTTTGGGCTGTCACGGCTCATAGTGGAAGAGAGGAAAAGACCCCCTGTGGAGAAGGCCACCACCAAGAAACGCACCTTGCGCAAGAATGACCGCAAGAAGCGCTACACAGTGGTGGGAAACCCCTACTGGATGGCCCCTGAGATGCTGAATGGTGAGTCCTGAAGCTCTGGAGCAGACACTACAGAGGACAGAGGCTGCCCTTGAATCAGAGCCCTGGGAACTCTAGGGGAGGCCTGTGAAGTGTAGGATCAGATATCTAGAGCTGAGGATATTTTTCCCTTGCCAGGAGGGGCCTTACAAATTAGCTCCCTGAGCTCAGGGGGCTGGGAACTGATCAGTGTCCTATCCTGGGGATAGAGTGAGGTCTGACTGTAGCATTTGTGCCTCAGGGGTCGCTGAGAGCTCAGGCTATTGTCCCAGCTTTTGCCTTCTCTCTCCATGCTGAGAACTGAAGTGTGGTGCCCTCTGGTGGATAATGCTCAAACCAGCCAGAGATGCTGGTTGGGATTCTTGAAATGAGGGTTGTGAGGCAGAAATGGTCTGATACAACCCGTTTTGGAGTCTGAGGCCCCAGAGAAGTTCAGTGGATTGCCTTAGGAGCACACAGCTGGCTAATGGCAGAGCCTGGATGAACCCTAGTCCGGTTCTTTTCCACTTAACCATGCAGTTTCATCCCAGGCAGTGTTGTGTTATAAGGGCTCTCCAAGGCAGGTTACCTAGAGCTGAGGAAGGACTATTTTCAGGTAGTGTCTGCCCAGGACAGCCTGTGGGGCATCCCTACAGAAACTATTCTAGCCCTGGTTCTTGGCTGTAACTTAGATTGACCCTAGACCCAGTGCAGAGCAGGTGAGGGATGTAAACTTAACAGCCTGCTCTCCTGTGTTCCCCAAGGAAAGAGCTATGATGAGACGGTGGATATCTTCTCCTTTGGGATCGTTCTCTGCGAGGTGAGCTCTGGCACCAGGGCCATGCCCGAGGCAGCAGGCCTAGCAGCTCTGCCCTCCCTCAGAACTGGGCTTCTCCTAAGGATGACTAGAGCTTAACTAAAATCAACATGGGTATAGGGTTTTATGGTTTATAATGCATTTGCCCGTCTTTGCCACATTTGTATTTCATGGGTCCTAAGAGAAGGACTCAGCAGGTTTTGTTTGTTTGTTTGTTTTTAAGATGGTGTCTCGCTTCGTTGCCCAAGCTAGAGTGCAGTGGCACGATCTGGGCTCACTGCAGCCTCCACCTTCTGGGTTTAAGCGATTCTCCTGCCTCAGCCTCCCAAGTAGCTGGGATTACAGGCATACACTACCATGCCCGGCTAATTTTTGTATTTTTAGTAGAGACGGAGTTTCACCATGTTGGCCAGGCTGGTCTTGAACTCCTGACCTCAGGTAATCCACCCACCTCGGCCTCCCAAAGTGTTGGAATTACAGGCATGAGCCACCACACCCAGCCAGGTTTTTTTTTAAGTTGAGGAAACTGAGGCTCAGAAGAGGGCAGTGGCTTACACATGGTCAATAAGGGGCAGGTGAGACTCAGAATTACATCAGGAAAGGCAAGAGACTGTTCATGTGACTTTCTAGCTCTTGGACCAAATGTAGCCCTTCTCAGTTCCCTTCAAGTAGAAGTAGCCACTCTAGGAAGTACCAGCCCTGTGCTAAGTTCCACATGGACAGAGTGAGGAATCTTGGAAAGATTCCTACCTTTAGGAGCTTAGTCAGGTGACAGCATAGTTCAGTATATCTCAAAGACTCAAACATACACACATTCAAAGCCTTCTGTAATCCCTACAAAGTTGTGAGTGGTAGAGGAGAGGAGAGACAAGGAATGGTTAGAATAATGAAGTTTTTCTTTTTTTGAGATGGAGTCTCACTCTTGTCACCCAGGCTGGAGTGTAGCGGTGCGATCTTAGCTCGCTGCAACCTCCACCTCCCTGGCTCAAGCAATTCTCCTGTCTCAGCCTCCCAAGTAGCTAGGACTATAGGTGTGTACCACCGTGCCCAGCTAATTTTTGTATTTGTAGTAGAGATGGGGTTCTGCCATGTTGGCCAGGCTGGTCTCGAACTCCTGACCTCAGGTGATTCACCCGCCTCAGCCTGCCAAAGTGCTGGGATTACAGGCATGAGCCACACAGCCTGGCCATGAAGGAAGGTTTTTAAAAAATTGTTTTCTTTAATAGATGTGAATTGAACATCTGTTTACAAAGCACTAGGCTGGTGCCAAAGGGTTTCAGACATGAATCAGACTCAGCACCTCACAGAGCCTTAACTCTGGCAGACACACAGCCACAAGGAGACACAGGCAGGGCAGGGTGGGATGAGTGGAAGCTGCTAGCCTCCAGATGCCGATTTGGGACACTTGGCTTCTGTAGTGAGGTCCCTTCTCAGTCCTCTTCAGTAACCTGACTCTCAGTCAAGACAGGTCTGGATTAGCAAGATTTGGAGAGATGATTGGGGATGGGGAGAGCTCTCTAACCTATGTTTATGCCACCCCCTCTTCTGCCCATTCTTCCTGTCCACATACCAGCATCCTTTTCCCTTGCCATGTATCTGTGGCCTCTATTGTCCTTCGTAAACAGCTGTCTTCTCACTCTACAGATTATTGGGCAGGTGTATGCAGATCCTGACTGCCTTCCCCGAACACTGGACTTTGGCCTCAATGTGAAGCTTTTCTGGGAGAAGTTTGTTCCCACAGATTGTCCCCCAGCCTTCTTCCCGCTGGCCGCCATCTGCTGCAGACTAGAGCCTGAGAGCAGGTTGGTATCCTGCCTCTTTCTCCCAGCTTACAGGGTCCTAGGATGTTTGCCTCAGCCTTAGGCCATCCCTGAGCCCTTCCCAAGCACAGGGGTGAGAGAAGCCTGGAGGTCAAGAATGTGGCTGTCAACACCTGAAGCCACCTGACAACTTGTATGTACAGGTTGGAGGAGAGAGAAGTAAAGACATAGCATCAAGTAAGCTGGATAGGATACAGAGTCACAGCCATTAAAAGAAAGTTTAGGCCAGAGCGCGGTGGCTCACACCTGTTATTCCAGCACTTTGGGAGGCCAAAGTGAGTGGCTCATGAGGCTAGGAGATCAAGACCATCCTGGCCAACATGGTGAAACCCTGACTCTACTAAAATACAAAAAAATTAGCCAGGCATGGTGGTGTGCACATGTAGTCCCAGCTACTCGGGAGGCTGAGGCATGGGAATCACTTGAACCCAGGAGGTGGAGGTTGCAGTGAGCTGAGATTGTGCTACTGCACTCCAGCCTGGTGACAAAGCAAGACTCCATCTCAAAACAATAAAAAAGTTTAAAAGAAGAAAATTCACCCAAACCATTTGCTCACAATAAGTGTATTCATCTTTCCATATTCCTGTCCATATCTATACATATACTTTTTTTTAATAGTAACTAGTTCTGTATTTTGCCCTGCATTTCCCTTGTTACTACCCAGTCTTTCTGTTTATCGTTTTTGTTGACAACATGAAATTCTATTGAGAGACTGAACATATTATAATGTAGATGTTCAGGTTTTTCCAGTTTCTCTTTTACAATAGGTATTAACTACAGTGAGCAGTTCTGTGCATTTAGCTAATTTCTCCTTTAAAGAAGTATTTTCAAAATTACCTTTATTCTGAATGTATCTTGCATATGAGAAAAAAAAATTATCTTTATTGTTCTCAGGTGATAATTTCATTATTACAAGAGTTACCCTAGGTCTTTTCAAGTTTCTGGTTAAAAAACTAGAATCTTTGTGGGTTTTTTTCCTGCCATCAAAAATCATGTTTCTTTTAAAAACAAGTTCAAACATTACCAAGGTATATAGCATAGGAAATATGTCTTCTATAATCTCCCTTAACCAATATACCCCTCAACATTCTCCTCACCCCTAACTCCACCCTCCCAGGATAACCAGTTGGCACATAATCTTTATTTAAAAATGATTTCCAGCGGTTCACAGTGGAGTTGAAATTTTCTGGTTGGAGAATATATACCTTGTTCCTTTATAGGCCAAGGACCGCAATCCTTCAGTAACACCAGTGTATGAGCTTGAGGAGAAATTGTGAAGCTACACACTATTTGTTTTCTAATACCCCTTGCCAGTCATTCTAAATATCTATCTTTAATTTATTAAAATATATACATATACAGTATTGAGTGCCTGCTGTGTGCTAGGTACTGTTCTAAGCTCTTCAGTTATAGCAGTGAACAAAATAAAGGTGCCTACCCTCATAGAACATATATTCTAGCATGGTATTTACTATATCATACAGCAGATACAATAAGTAAACTGTATTGAATATTAGAAGGTGGCAAATGCTATGGAAAAAAGAATGAAGCCAAGTAAAGATGATTATTTAGGGTACAAGTTGCAATTTTAAATATGATCATCAGAGCAGGCCTCACTGAGGTAACATGACATTAAAGCATAAACTTGGAGGAAGAGGAGTAGGCCTGAGCTGTCTTAGGCTCCCAGCCAAGCCACTTCCGTGGCACTAGGAGCTTGGTGTTTTCAGTTCCACCTTTGATAATCACATTTTCTCTAAGACATGGGAGGGACCTTTTTCTCCTTTTTTTTGTTTAAGTACTTACCCCAGCTAGGCCAGCCTTCTCATGGTGTTATCTAATCTTTATAGCAAATATGTGAGGTAGCAGTAACGTTATATTATGACCATTTCTCACAGAGGCACTACTAGGTGAAGGAGTTTGCCTGAGGTCATACAACCAGGAAGTGGCTGAGCCTAGATTCCTCCCACCCACCCGATGGCCCTGCTCATACTGGACCTGCCTCTGATTTACCTCTTTTCCTTCTAGACCAGCATTCTCAAAACTGGAGGACTCCTTTGAGGCCCTTTCCCTGTACCTGGGGGAGCTGGGCATCCCGCTGCCTGCAGAGCTGGAGGAGTTGGACCACACTGTGAGCATGCAGTACGGCCTGACCCGGGACTCACCCCCCTAGCCCTGGCCCAGCCCCCTGCAGGGGGGCGTTCCACAGCCAGCATTGCCCCTCTGTGCCCCATCCCTGCTGTGAGCAGGGCCGTCCGGGCTTCCTGTGGATTGGCGGCCTGTTTAGAAGCAGAACAAGCCATTCCTACTACCTCCCCAGGAGGCAAGTGGGCGCAGCACCAGGGAAATGTATCTCCACAGGTTTTGAGATTTGGTCTGCAAATCCAATACTTGCCTGAAAGCTGTGAAGAACAACAAAAAACCTGGCCTTTGAGCCAGGAGGAATCTGTTACTCAGATCCACCCAGGAACTCCCTGGGAGTGGATTGTGGGAGCCTCTTGCTTACACTAATCAGCGTGGCCTGGACCTGCTGGGCAGGATCCCAGGGTGAACCTGCCTGTGAACTCTGAAGTTGCTAGTCCAGCTGGGTGCAGGAAGACTTCAAGTGGGAGTGTGGACAAAAGAAAGACTGGTGGCCAGGAGGCACTTGAAGGGTGTGAAAAACACAGTGATGCTCCCCACTTCCACTCCAGATCCTGCCCTTCCTGGAGCAAGGTTGAGGGAGTAGGTTTTGAAGAATCCCTTAATATGTGGTGGAACAGGCCAGGAGTTAGAGAAAGGGCTGGTTTCTGTTCACCTGCTCACTGGCTCTAGCCAGCGCAGGGACCACATCAATGTGAGGGGAAGCCTCCACCTCATGTTTTCAAACTTACTACTGGAGACTGGCTGAGAGCTTATGGACAACATCCTTTCCATCTGCAAAAAACAGTCACTTACAAGCACAGGAAGAGACTGGGGGACTAGAAAGAGGCCCTGCCCTCTAGAAAGCCCAGATCCTGGTTTCTGTTACTCATACTCTGGTGGGCTCCTTAGTCAGATGCCTAAGACATTTTGCCTAAAGCTAGATGGGTTCTGGAGGATAGTGTGGCTTGTCACAGGCCTAGAGTCTGAGGCAGGGGAGTGGGAGTCTCAGCAATCTCTTGGTCTTGGCCTCGTGGCAACCATTGCTCACCCTTCAACATGCCTGGTTTAGGCAGCAGCTTGGGCTGGGAAAAGATGGTGGCAGAGTCCTAAAGCTGAGATGCTGAGAGAGACAGCTCCCTGAGCTGGGCCATATGACTTCTACCTCCCTTGTTTGCTCTCCCAGCTCATTAGCTCCTGGCAGCATCCTCCTGAGCCACACCTGAAGGTACTGGAAAGCCTGGGGCTACCCTGCATCTTGGCTCCCAGAGCTCTAGGAACTTTTCAGCACAAATAGATTTGCCTCTTCCTAAGTGTCTGTGAGCTTGCACCATATTTAATAAATTGGGAATGGGTTTGGGGTATTAATGCAATGTGTGGTGGTTGTATTGGAGCAGGGGGAATTGATAGCGGAGAGTGGTTGCTGTTAATATTAACTTGTTCTATCTTTTGGGTGGTATGTGAATATTGTACATAGACCTGATGAGTTGTGGGAACAGATATCATCTCTGGTCAGAGTTTACTTGCTATGTAGACTGTACTTATGTGTGAAGTTTGTAAGCTTGCTATAGGGCTGAGCCTTGGACTCTCAGCAGCAGCACAGTTTAGCACTGTGTGGCTGGTTGTGTCCTGGCGTCCCCAGCAAGTATGGGAGTGGTGGGCCTGAACTGGGCCATTGATCAGACTAAATAAATTAAGCAGCTAACATAAAACTGGCTGTATGCAGAGTGAAAACATGACTGGCTCAGGGACATAAATGTAGAGGGTCTGCTAGCCACCTTCTGGCCTAGCCCACACAAGCTCCCCATAGCAGAGGGTTTTCACACACCCAAGTCTAAAACCCTTACCTTAAGTAGATACCAATCTGCTCTAGGGAATATGTACATCCCACCTGAGCCAGCCCCTTCCTTGCAGCAGGTGTGACTATGACCTTTTCCTGGCCTGGCTCTCACATGCCAGCTGAGTCATTCCTTAGGAGCCCTACCCTTTCATCCTCTAATATATGAATACATTTATAGCCTGGGTATCCTGGCTTGCTTTCCTCAGTGCTAGGTGCCACCTTTGTAATGGAGAGAAGTGAATGCAAGTCACCCCATCCCTTGTGTTTCCCTACAAGTGCTTGAGAGAAAACTTGTTTCTTCTTACTTCTGCATATGGGGGATGTTGTGAAGGAGTGACCGTTGGGAAGGAAAATGCTATCTGGTTAGTGGGACCTTGGGCACAATATAAATCTGTAAACCCGAAGGTGATTTCTCCCATGCACTCTCAAAGTTTGAAGAATCCAACTTTAGGACAGGATCTGGTTCCCAAAAAAAAATGATCTGGAGTACACTTTGCTGGCAGAACCACAGAGCAATGTCTGGGCATGGGCAGAGGTCTTCTGGGTATTCCTGAGGCTGAGAACCTGTAGCTGAAATCCCTTACTAATAGTCCAGGAAACACTCCTACTGATATCTTTCATTCTGGAGCCATAGGAGTCACCTTGCAGGGAACTTCCTCAGCCCACGGCTGCTGCACGCAGCCCAGTGACCCTCCTCTGTAGTTATTCCCCCTTTGGCTGCTGCAGCACCACCCTCGTCACCCATCCCCCACCCCTGCTGCACTCCAACCTTTGACAAGGGCTGTCTGGACATTCATTTTAACTACCTCCACCTTGGAAACAATGCTGAAGGGGAGAGGCTTTGCAATGACCAACCACCTTATTGGGACACCTGCACACCTGTCTTTCTTGCAGCTTCAACCTGAAAGATTCCTGATGATAAACCAGACACAAAAGCCGGATACTGTGGCTCAAGCCTGTAATCTCAGCACTTTGGGAGGCCATGGCGGGTGGATTACCTGAGGTCACGAGTTTGAGACCAGCCTGACCAACATGGTAAAACCCCATCTCTACTAAAATACAAAAATTAGCCGGGTGTGGTGGCACATGCCTGTAATCCCAGCTAGGAAGGCTGAAGCAGGAGAATCACTTGAGCCCAGGAGGTGGAGGTTGCAGTGAGCTGAGATAGCGCCATTCCACTCCAGCCCAGGCAACAAGAGCGAGACTCCATCTCAAAAAAAAAAAAAAAAAAAAAAATCTGGACACAGGCTACAGTTGCCACCCTCCAGTAACAGGGCCAGGATGAATGAAGAAAAGGCCCAGAGCTTGCCACACAGGTGTTGACAAGGTAACCCAAAGCATCTCAATGTACAGGGCATGTTCCTCTTACCCCTCAAAAACTTGGAAACATGGAGTCTTCTTTTTTTTTTTATTAAGTCAAATGCAGAGCAATTTCCCACACTATATGCAGGTGTCAGAATGAGGTATATAAAACATGTATATAGAGAAATGCCTTTATAGAAAAGTAGAAACCAGTAATGTTCTCTTCTCCAGCATCACTAATACCAAGAGACCCCCGAGGTCTAGACCCCCAAAGCAGATGGCTCCCCAGAAAGCCCCACTAACCTCCCTCTCCCCCTGGGGCAGTGGAAGGGCTCTGGGAAGGAAGCTCTATGGCTAGGACATGCCAAGGCCTCTGTGACATCAGGGCTCAGAGGCCCTGCTGAGCTGCTAGCACAGTGCAGTGGAGAAATGTTGCACTCAGGAAGCTGGGCCCTCGCCATGCCAGTAGCTTGCTCTACATCTTGGGCAAGTCACTTTTTCCTCTCTGGGGCCCTGTGTCTAAAAGGCTTAATGAACCCTTTCTAAAGGTTGATTGCTTTATAAGTTAGGGGCTGTGACCCTAGCCCCACTGCCCTACAGGAAGGTGCTGGCCTGGGGGCCCACAGGACCACCTGCTAAATCAGGCCCATTTCAGGAGCAATCCCTGAAGTACTTTATTACCTTGCCTCTGAGCTTAGTTTCCAGGTTAACCTCTTTGAAGCAGCTCGCAAGTCCCCACAGTATAATTCCCATAGGTTAGCTGACTACTCTCTTGCCTGTGCAAAATGAAGACAGGTCACCACTGTCCATCCCTGAAGAGAAACTGGGGCACCCCAGGTCTGTCTCTGCTCCTGTAGCTCAAGGTAGGAGCAGATCCTTCTCTGCCCTCTTCCTAAGTGGAATTCTCAGTGCAATTCTTCCCTTCCTTTCCTTATGAAACAGGAAGAATCCCTGGGCCCAGGCCTGGCCCATGGTTGTCAAGGCACATCACTGCCAGCAAGCTGGAGCATACCAGCAGCCCAAAACCTAGATCTCATTCTCAACCTGAAGTTCTGACTTCTGTACAAACTCATTTCCAGCTCTCAGAGGTCAGTATGGAGTTCCATCCCAAATATTTTAAAAACTATATTTTTTCGATGCCATCTCCTGACCTGCTTTACCTTAACCATGAATAACAGTGTATGCCACTAAAGCCCATGGTGGAGATTACGGCCATCTTAGTAAAGCACAGAGGAGCCTGGGGGAGCTCCCTGTCTATCCCTGGTTCAGTTCCAGGGGTGCAGGCAATGTTTGGAAGCCCTTATCAGCAGCACCACTATGGGAGCTGCCACTGCCTCCATCCACAGACAAAATCCTGCTCCAAGGGATGGAGAAGGAGCACTGTTAGGACCCTGCCCAGCCTTACCCTCAGCCCACAGCACTACCTTCTTCTGTCACTTATTAGGATTCACCAAAAAAGTGGGGGAATGGTAGGGTTTTAACCAGAACATAAAGTGGTAGATCCTCCCAGCTGTAGGAGGGTGGGCTGTCCTGCACCAGTGTCTGCATGGGCTCCTGCCCACTGAGGGGGCTCAGGCCCCAGGAGTGCCCGCCTGGCCCATAAGGGGGGTGCTGCCCTCCTGAGGGTCAAGTGGAGTCTGGCTGGTGTGGACCACGACAGTCTTCTCATCCACAATCTCACAGGTGGGGTTGGTGAAGGCAGACAAAGGCAGGGTGATTCGCTGCATCTCCCTCTCACACACTTTCTGATCATGCTGTTCTTTCAAGTCCTTCCCCCTGGCAAGAAAAAAAAAACATTAAGCCTATGCCTCCTGCATAGCTTTGCTTATTAGATAGCATCCCTGAGGCCTAGCAGGAGCAGCAGCTTGCCATAGTCACAACAAATCAGTGGCTGAGCCAGGACTCAAACTCAGTTCCAGGATACTAGGATATTCATTCTGCCAGACTGCCTTAAACTCAACAGGAAGCTCCTGCACCTCTGGTCTCAGGTTCTCCATCTGGAAAATAGGGTGACAGCAGTATGGACTTCACATAGCTTTATCGGAGCTCAATGAAAATAAAGTAGAGGATAGAGCCTTTTTTTTTTTTTTTTTTGTGGCTAAGACAGGGTCTCAACATGTTGCCCATGCTGGTCTCAAACTCCTGGGCTCAAGCGATCCTCCTGCCTCCCAAAGTATTGAGATTACAGGTGTGAGCCACTGCATCTGGCCAGATAGAGACTCTTAAAGCAAGACACAGTTTTATTCTTTCAACCCAGGGCTCCCAGAGACCCAGAGAGATATCTAAACTTTTGACTTAACCCATAAATTTGCCCAGAAAACTGACCTGATCATCCGGCTGTGAGACTGCCTTCTTATCCTAAAGTCCCAGAAGATGTGAGTCCATGCTGGAAATGGACCATCCCTAACCCATGCAGGGGGCAAAAAGGACTGAGGGTGGCTTGGATCAATGGGAAACAATGAGACAGTGATCATCAAACCTCTCAGAGATTTCACATACCTTTGAATTTTCATGGTGCTCACTGACCCAGTCACACCATGGTATAACTCCATTTTACATGTGGAGTGCTCATTCCATGCTAAAGACTTCATATACCTTAACCCACATCATTCTCAGCTCAACCCTAAGAATTAGGGCTTATTCATTGGCCTGGAGAAGTTAAGGAACTCTCCAAGGATGTGGTGGGCTCAAATCCACCTCTCTGGCTGATGCTCTCAGAAGTTCTGACCTGACCAAATTCACCCCACAAACAATAGTGGAGCAGGGACTCAAACCCAGTCTTCTGTCTGCACATGTAGGACCCTTTCCACTGGACTAGGTCACCCCCTAGTGCTGACTAGAGGGCTTGATGAGTGCCCAGCACACTGCACACCAAAACCAGCACCCAGGACCCAAGTTGGCATCCTCCAAAACCAGCAACTAGACTAGATATGGGTTCAGCTGTTAGAGGAAACAGGTTCTTCCCAGAAGGAGCAGTTGATAGATGACTGAAACAACACAGGGGCCTGCTTCCGACCTCCTCAGGGACATGGCTGAGATCAGATGGATTACACATCCATCAGATGTTCAATACAATGACTTCTAGAGACTGGGGAAGAATAGTGGGGCAAAAGAGTGGGGGAGGGAAGAGTATAGTGGAGGAAGAGTTGCACAGGTGTCTCAGAACTGTCTTTAAACCCTCCAGTTCTCCTTACTTGTATTCTAGTACCAGCTCAGCCTTAGCTGTGTAATTCTTGGCAAAACAACCTCTCTGGTTTCCTCATGCGTGAAATGGAGATAATATCTGCCTCAAAATATGATAATGAAGGTGAAAGCACTTTGAAAATAGTGAAACTGCTATAAAAATTCATAAAGGGGCTAAACATGGTGGCTCACACCTATAATCCCAGCACTTTGGGAGGCTGAGGAGAGAGGATCACTTGAGCCCAGGAGTTCAAGACCAACTTAAGCAAAATGGCAAAACTCCATCTCTACAAAAAATAAAAAATTAACCAGGTGTGGTGACACACACCTGTAGTCCCAGCTAGTTGGGAGCTGAGGTAGGAGAATCACCTGAGCCTGGGAAGTCGAGGATGCAGTGAGCCGTGATGGCGCCACTGCATTCCAGCCTGCACATCAGAGTGAGACCCTGTCTCAAAAAAAGAAAAAAAAAAAAACAACTTTTAAGATGTTATTATGATTTGCCCTGAATATGACTTGACCCATCAAGCAACATTATTTTAATTTGATTTTCCAAGGAAATTCTACTGACCAGCCAAGTCAAGTATTGTTTATGTGACCCCAGTAATCCCCTCCTCCCTGGGCCTTAATGTCATCATCTGTAAAACAAGGAGTTGGAGCTGATAATCTCCAGGGCCCCTGATATTCCGTAAAATTCTTCACATGAGATATGCTCTGATTTCCTATTTCTCCCTGTAAGGTCAAAGGAGGCAAATCTGTGAGTTCATCCTCCTGAATCGCCCTGAGTGATGGTTTCTGAACATGCAAGCCTGAGGCTCCTGCCCTGTTCTTCTCATTAGCTTCTGTACTGGACACCACCAATTGCCACAGCAGAAAAACTCCCAGAGCACCCATAGGGAAAATGAAGGGACAGTGTTCATGGGTGGGTAGTCTAGATCAAATGTTCCCCCACTCACATCCTGAGATTCACTAGCCTTGAGCACTGTTCATCAGTACAGTTGTTAACCACATAGAAGGAAACACCTCCATACTAAAAGCCAGTTTCTTCAAGGTTGCTTATGTAGGGAGAAATCTGGAAGGTCTGGGTTTAATTTTCTTCAGCCCCTACACCTATGGAAGACCAAAGGGCAATTTACAAAAGAAACAGAATATCCAAGTATCTTTTGCCAAGGTCTGAATTTCAAAATCTAAGGGGCTGGAGGAAGAGAGAAAGCCAGGAATTCACATTTCCTGAGTATCTACTAAGATGCCAGGAAATGGCCTAATGGCCTTCCCATCACCCAGGATGAAAAGAGCTACCTATGTACCTGCTGGATGTCTTTTTTTTTTCTTTCTGTACAGACAAGGTCTTGCCATGTTGCCAGGGCTGATCTCAAACTCCTGGCCTTAAGTGATCCTCTCGCCTTTTGAGGCATGAACCACCAGGTGCAGCCTATAATCCCCCTTTTAATAGATGAAGAAACTGAGGCTTTCGAGTTTAACTTCGGTGTCCTGCTTTTACCTGTGGCCAGCTGAGCTGCTGATTGGGGGGAAAAAATCAATTTGTATTAATGGGGCAGAGCAGGGCTGGAAGAGCAGCCAAGGGTAAAGGAACCAGATGCTGGGACTAGTCTGGATTAGTCTCATCCATTTAGAAGCCTGGAAGCACACTCAATCCCATGTGCCTGCTGTTAATGGTGCCTGTGAGTCCTAGAGATGCAGTGGCTACTCCCAGCTCCCTTGGGAGACCTTTGAGAGGTCACTAGGCCCCCTACACTGACCATCGGGCAGCCTAGCCCCATCTCACTGCTTGGGGGTAGAGGGTTGTTAGCCTGGGTGTTGTCTGGCAGCCAAGAAAGAACAAAAGGTTTATTCACTGACTTAGCTCCTCTCCCACAGGGGTGGAGTGGTGTTGACTTACATTTTTTCCCTCCTCTTTTTATCAGAAAATAAGACCTCCCTCTGGAGCTAGTGCAGACACTACACTTAGCTCCTCAGTCACAGACTGACCCTTTGAAAAGGACAAAGACCAGGACAAAGACCCAGCCAGGCTGAGCTCCCACCCACCCCCATTTACAGCCCTTCCTCCCCTGTTTGAGGAAGACTGGTGCCTGCCCAGCCTTCCCAGCCAGGGAAAAGCTCTATCCCATTAGGCAAGCCTCATGGCCTTTGGCAGAGTTCAAGTCTTACAGTAACTACCCTGACTGCTTGCTCCAAGGCCAGGATGGGACTGGGAGCTGAGCTGTCCAGAGAGAGCAGGTGTAGATGAAACTGCTGCCTGCCTCCAACTTCCTCTCCCAGATTATGGAAGCACCACAGACCTCATTCAGACTACATAGGTCTTCGATTATTACTCTGAACCACTGCTATTTTCCCAGTCAGAGGCAGTGCTGTGCCACACTGCTGCTCAGGAAAAGTTCCCAAGGAGCCACAGGTAATAATCACAAGAGCAGCCAACATTTATTTCCTGCTTTCTTAGTAAATAAGGCCCTGTTGTATGCTGCCTCCAACTTCCTCTCCCAGGGTATGGAACACCAATTGTATGCCTAAACTATACTGTCCAATTTCATCCTCAAACCTATGAAATTTCAATTTCATCCTCAAATTTCATTCCAACAAACCTATGTGGTATCTATTTTGATCTGTTTCATAGGTAGGAAGGCAGGGCCGGGAGCGGTGACTCAAGTCTGTAATCCCAGCACTTTGGGAGGCCAAAACGGGTGGATCAGGAGGTCATGAGTTCAAGACCAGCCTGGCCAACATAGTGAAACCCCATCTCTACTAAAAATACAAAAATTAGCCAAGTGTAGTGGTGAGCACCTGTAGTCCCAGCTACTTGGGAGGCTGAGGCAGGGGAATGGCCTGAACCTGGGAGGTAGAGGTTGCAGTGAGTCAAGATCAGGCCATTGCACTCCAGCCTGGGTGACACAGTGAGACTCTGTCTCAAAAAAAAAAAAAAGAAAAGTTAGGAAGGCAAATGCAGAGAAGTTACACCATTTGTTCAAGCAAATGGGGCAGGGCTGAGATCTGAATCCAGTCTTACCACCAGCAATATTGTCTTTTTAGGAAATAGAGTTGGGATGATCATCATATCTAATCCGCCCCACTCCCGCCACAGTACAGATGAAGAAACTGAGGTCCAGAGAAGGTAAATAATTTGTCCAATGTCACATCCAGAATAAGTGAAACTTCCAGAACTAGATCTTGTTTCTTCTGACTTTAAATCCAGGCTTTTTTTTTCTTTTTAAGTTTCTATTTTTCCTACTGTCCTTTGCAATTCAAAGCAAATTTACATGAGGCTACTGGGCCTCTTGTAATCTCCTCTTCTCCCAACAAGGCCTCACTGGACATGTTGGAGATACTTATAATCCTTAGACATATGTTACTAGCTGTGTAGCTTGGACATTGTACTTAACTCTGCCAGGTCTCAGCTCCTCACTGTAAAATGGTATAACAGCACTCCTAGTGTGATTGTGAGGCTTAGTAAAGATAATCAGGAGGCTGGGTGTGATAGCTCATGCCTATAATCCTAGCACTTTGGGAGGCCAAGGCAGGTGGATTGCCTGAGGTTAGGAGTTCAAGACCAGCCTGGCCAACACGGTGAAAACCCCATCTCTACAAACAAGACAAAAATTAGCAGGGCATGCTGGTGGGTGCCTCTAATCCCAGCTACTTGGGAGGCTGAGGCAAGAGAATCACTTGAACCCAGCAGGTGGAGGTTGCAGTGAGCCGACAAAGCAAGACTCTGTCTAAAAAAAAAAAATTAAGATAATCAGGGAAGAGCATATAATAGGGCCTTACTTATTAAGAAAGCATGAAATAAATGTTGGCTGCTATTGTGATTATTACCTAATTGGTGTGCTATTGTTTCTGTTTACATTTAATACTTATAATAATCTTAGATGTGTGGGTGTGGAGGGAGGATGTATCTCCATTTAACAGACAAGATACCAAGGCTCAGAGGACACCTGAACCCACACTCAACCTACAACTCTTTTCAGGACACTCTGCTCTCTCACTTTAGGAAAAAATGGGAGCTTCAAGCTTGTTTGTAGCCCACATGCGGTTTCCTGTTGTACAGTCTGTTCTCAGAACAGTTGTGCTGAGGAAAGGGGTGGCCTGGTCGTTAGTGACAGGGAGTCTGGTGACTGGGTGCCTTGCCCTAAGTTTACAGGAAAATAAATTCTAGGCCTCAGGGCAGTCTCGTGACAGCCTAGAGGAACAAATCTAGAAGAAAAAGACTTCCACTGGGCACCAGAACTGAGCTCAGAATTAAGAATGTTTAGTCAGTTCAAGCACCTGGAAGGCCTGGAAACTGTCACAGAATTGGAGGACAGCCAAATGCCATCCAGTGGCTGAGGAAGAAGGAAATATTTCAAGGACTAAATTCAGCCAAAGTGGCTTAGGTCCGCTTATGAACTGTAAGGCCAGGGCCACTACATCATTAACTCTGAAATGAATAAACAGGTATCTCTGGACCCACTATGTCAACCATCACATTGTGGGAAACAACCTCAGACTGGGAGTCAGGATGTCCTCTCAAGTCAATACTTTTCCCTGTCTGGACATCTGCTTCCTGGAGCACAAGAAACCAGAGAGCACTAGTCTATTACCCACTTTTTTTTTTTTTTTTTTTGAGACAGGCTCTCACTCTGTCACCCAGGCTGGAGTGCAGTGGCATGATCGCAGCTCACCACAGCCTTGACCTCCCAGGCTCAGGTGATCCTCCCACCTCAGCCTCCTTAATAACTAGGACTACAGACCCCCACCACCATGCCTAATTTTTGTATTTTTTTGTAGAGACAGGGTTTCACCATGTTGCCCACAGTGGTCTTGAACTCTAGGGCTCAAGAGATCCACCCGCCTCAGCCTCCCAAAGTGCTAGGATTATGAGTGTGAACCATTATGCCTGGCCTATTATCCACATTTTTTTTCTTTTTTTGAGATGGAGTCTTGCACTGTCACCCAGGCTGGAGTGCGATGGCGTGATCTTGGCTCACTGCAACCTCCCCCTCCTGGGTTCAAGCAATTCTGCCTCAGCCTCCCAAGTAGCTGGGGATTACAGGTGCCCACCACCACACCCGGTAATTTTTTTGTATTTTTAGTAGAGACAGGGTTTCACTATGTTGGCCAGGCTGATCTCAAACCCCTGACCTCGTAATTTGCCCACCTTGGCTTCCCAAAGTGCTAGGATTACAGGCATGAGCCACTCTGCTCATCCACACATTTTACAGAAAAGAAAAACAGCTATCACTTACTGACCACTTACTATGTGCCACACCCTAAGCTAAGTAGTCACAAGCCTCAGCTCCACACAATGATCTGGAGTAGGAAATCAAAGCAATTTGCCTAAGGTCACAGAGATAGCTGGTTAGAGGACTTCTCTCCACCAGATGCTAGGAGTGCAACCTTGGATAAGGTATATAATCCCCTGTTGCCTCAGTTTCCTCATCTGTAAACTGGAGATAACATCATTTACCTCATAAGGGTGATTATGAGAAATGAGTTAAAGCATGTGCTTGAAGCAGTGTCTGGCATATGGCAAATGTTTGATACTGCTGTTATTATATCCAACACTTCCCCTTTTTCATCTGTAATGACAAGGTTGACTACGAGGCCTCCAAAGATGCCCTGCTGGGTGATCCACTGAGGCTGTGGGCTCAGACATGGACCTCACTTCTAGAAAATGCAGGCTGCATGCCAGGCATGGTGATTCATGCCTATAACCTTTGGGAGGCTGAGGCAGGAGGATCGCTTGAGCCAAGGAGTTCGAGACTAGCCTGGGAAACATAGTAAGACCCTGTCTCTACAAAAAATTTAAAACTCGGCCAGGCATGATGGGATATGCCTGTAATCCCAGCTACTCAGTGGGGGTGGATGGGGGGAATCGCTTGAGCCCTGGGAGGTTGAGGGTGCAGTGAGCCGTGATTGTACTCCTGCACTCAAGCCTAGGCAACAGAGTGAGACCCTGAAAAAAAAAATCAAAGAAAGGAAGGAAGGAAAGAAAGGAAACAAAAGGGGAGGGAGGGAGGGAGGAGGGAAGGGAAGGAAAGAAGGAAGGATAAATGCAGCCTACTGTGTCACTTTCTTCACTGAAAGATTTCTCAGAACATAGAGGAGAATATTAGACACCAGGGCTAGAAGTCAAACCTCCTGATTTTGCCCAAGAATGGCAAATAATTTTCCAGAATCAGCCAGTACTATAAAGATGAATGCCAGTCTGGTTTACCATCATGCACCAGTCACTGACTGGCATCTCATAGGACTTTACAAAATAAGCATTCTTCTCCTGCTGTCCCAGCCACAGGTCATGACCTTGAGTTTCACAGGTAGCCTCTTTGGCTTTCTCACATGTGGTGAAGAGTGGCAAACAGACTTTTCTGTTCTCTAACTCACTTTTTTCTTCCCTAGCAGAGGAGTCTCACTGCTTATAGCTCAGGAAATTTAAACCCCAACTGCAAAAAAGCAATGGCTGGAAACCTTTTCTAGTAGCAGAATTTTAGAGCTCACAGAAAGAATTCAGTCTCAAAGTCCCTGCAATCATTGTTGAGCCTGATTTCTGCAGTGCCATTCACTTCAATGTCAGGCATGTTGGATCAGACAGCAGGGAATTTGCAATCAAAAGAGCTAGGTCTGAATCCAGGTTCTGCCACTCCCAGAGTGTGACTTTGGGCAAGTCTCTGACAGAGGCTTCTTAGTTTGTAAAATGGGGTACAAGAACCCACACCTCACAAGGCTTTTAAAGTGAGGTGTAAAGGCACCAAAGGAAAGGGTTTGTCCAAGGTCAGCGGATAAAGACTAGGACCAAGTCTACATCTTGAACTGATTTTAACATCTTGCTTCCTTTTGGGTAAGAAAGCCACAAAGTTTGATTTGACTTTGTGTACCTTCCTCCCCTCCTCCTCTCAAGAGGACCCAGAAGAGAAGCTACTGACCTCTTGTAGGAGTAACCCAAGATGATGCCAGCTCCGATGGCAATGATGATCACCATCATGGTAATGCCCAGCACGTAGCCTGCCAAGGACAGGACATAAGGTCCCATTAGCCAAACCCCACACAATCACCAAATGACATCTCTTGATGAATCCCAGCAAGGGCAGGGGTCGGGGGCCGTCATACCCAGAGTTCCCAGGTCCTTTTTCTCCTTGGAGTTCATCCGCACCCGCTGGCTGATCCCAATCACTGGCTGCACAGCTGCCGCCTCACTCCGGGCGGGCAGGGCGTTGGCAGGAGCAAACACCTGCACCTCATCTGCACCTGGTCCTTCAGACACTTCCTCAATTTCTGTCGTGGAGGCTGGCAAGGCCTGGGAGGTTGTCTCTGGAGATGAGGTGGGAAACAGCTTTCATCAGGACCTGCCCTGAGTGAATTCCACAGCTGAACCTGGTCCGAGTGTTAGGGGAGATGGAGGTGGATCACTTAAGAATGCCTCCCTACACACACAACTTAAAGTCAAACTCTGCCCTACAGGCAAAATCAGGCCTGAGAGGGCTGCACCTGCCCTACAGGCAAAATCAGGCCTGAGCGGGCTGCACCATCTCAGAGACAAGGCAAATGAGAAGGGAAGGCGTAGGGAAGGGACTCTCTCCTGTCTTCCACGTCTTCATCTTTTCAAATCCTGCTCGGTTGCCGTCTTCTGCAGGGGATCCCCCCACCTCCACTCCAGGAAACAACCCATGCTTCCTTTGAGCAGCCCACATTTAAGTGCACGCTCTGTGCCAATCCTTAGGTGAAATGCTTTATTTTGTGCCGGGCGCGGTGGCTCACGGCACTTTGAGAGGCCGAGGCGGGCGATCACCTGAGGTCAGGAGTTCGAGAGCAACCTGGCAAGCATGGTGAAACCCCAACTCTCCTAAAAATATAAAAATTAGCCGGGCATGGTGGTGAACGGCTGTAATTCCAGCCACTGGGTAGGCTGAAGCAGAAGAATCACTGCAACCTGGGAGGCGGAAGTGGCAGTGAGCCGAGATCGGACCACTGCACTCCAGCCTGAGTGACAGAACGGGACTCCGTCACAAAAAAAAAAAAAAAAAAAAAAAAAAAAAAGAAGGGCTTTACTTTGATTATCCCATCCAATCCTAGAAAACTGTCTTGCTGCCTTGGGAGCAAAAAGCCTTCGGTCTAGAATCTAAGAAACGTGTATTCAAATCTGTCCCCTGCCATTGCCTTTGGTAAATCGCTTCTCTGAAGCTCAGATGCCCCAAACGGCTTCTTCTCACGGGGTGTGTCGGGGGAGGTGGGGAGCGGGGGTTGTGAGCAGTATGTCTAGCGAATTGCAGTCGCTCCACAAAACAGTCACAACATTGAGGGGCCAAAAGCCAAGCCTCAGGGGGCGCGGCGGAGAGACCCAGCCCCGCGCAGTTGTTTACAAGCACTCGCGGCGGATGAGCTCACATGAGCGGCGACGGCGGCCAATGGGCTTTGAGCCCCGCGGCCTGGAGATAGCCCTGGCCAATCGGACGGCGCGTGGGCGGAGCGGGGCAGGCCGGCCTCGCGCGGCCGCACGTGCACGGCGGGTGTCTGCCGCTACCTGTAAGCCCCTGGCGCGGGGGTCCCGGGAGGTACCTGGACAGCTCAGGTCCTCGCAAGGCCGTTTATCAGGGACGCCGGCCTCGCCACTGACGTAGCACCAGGGCCCGCGCGGGTCCTCGTCCGGGTTTCGGCAATAACTGTGATTGCCGGCGCCTGAGAGGGGAGAGAAGGAAACGTGTGCTGGGGCTAGGACCTGGACCGCGGCTGCTGCCCGCCAGCCCCGCCGCCGCCGCCGCGGTCCCCCGGAGGACACTTACCTAACACGGGGGCCGACACCAGCCGGCTCTGCACGTCCAGCCAGTTGAGGCAGCGGAGGCCCGGCGCAGGGGAGAGCTGGTCCGCCCGGTACAGGTGGCCGTTGTCCCACAAACAGCCTGTGAGAAAGAGAAGCCCCCGGACACAGAGTAACGGTCAGCGAACGGAAGACGCCCAGCGTGGCAGGCAGGGCAGCCGGGATCACCCGGGCCGAGTCCCAGCCTGGCTAACGGACCCCAGGCCCTGCAGGGCCACCGTCTCCTCTCGTGACAACACCCCCACACCCCCCACCGCACACCCCACAGACACCTCAGAGGGTTGCTGTGAGGCCCGAAAGAGAAGGAAAGAAAGCGCCTGTGAAGCCCCTAGCCTGTGCCTGGCCTTCAGTCAACGCAAGAGACTGTTAGGTGTTGTTTTTGTTTTGAAAGCCGGAAAGCTGTAGAAGTGCAAATGGTTGTTACTCTTGAACTTGTGACCACTTCGGAAGAGGAGATGGAGAGGAGGAGGCCTGGCTTAGGGTCCCTTTGAGAAGATGGGAGTTTTGGGACGGTGGGCACCCAGACCTGACATTTATCCCTGTGTTTTAATGCCATGTTACGTAAACTCCGGTGTTCCCTCCTCCACGGATACGGCCACCTTCCGCCCGTTTAACAGGCAATACTCTCTCCCAAGATAATTCTCCAGGAGCCTTGATTCAGTCAGGCAAAAGATTCAAGAGAGCCTCAAACGGAGTGAACCGGCCTTATCGCTGCCTGAATGAGACTCCAAGCTCCCATTCCCCTCTACAGGAGAGTCACAGGAGGAGGCTGGGGAAGGAGGACCACACCATGCAAAGGGCTTAGAAAGAATAGGACTTGGGGCGTAGGGGACATGAACCCCCAAGCTCCATCCACTCATGAGCAAGGAAAGGCAAAGAAAAAGTGGCTTCTTGCCTTTGTTCTTAATGGCAAAGATGGAGCTGCAAGACCCTGGCAAGGAAAAGAGGGGTGGAAAAGCTTTCACAGGACCACAGAAACCAACTAAACGCTTCGTTTCCTGTCATCCTGGCCCTGTTTGGGAAATAGGGGGCTTTACCCCTTCTGCTTCATGAAGTTTTGCTGCGGAAAGGAAAGATTGTAATCTCACCTCCAGATCGGTAGGCTTCTGCTAGGAGCATGTTGCTGACGAGAAATGCCTGCACCCAGACCAACAGCATCCTTGCCTCCTTCGTCTTGCAGGTGATTGAACGACCAGTGTCCAACCGGGTCCCCCTTGGCAGCGGCTCTGCCTTCCAGTCCCAGCCTTGCAGTCAGACCTGCCCTTGTTATGCTCTTCGGGTAAACAGCCTCTCTTTAGAACTGGGAGCTTCCCAGCTAGCTTGCTGCAGCGCGAGCTGTTTTTCAGCTGAAAGGCGCCCCCTGGGTCCTAAGCCTCCTAGGCCATGCAAAATCTAACTCTGAGCCAAGAAAGGAACTCGGCCAAGAAGAGAGGCAGAGAAGTGCAGGTTGTGCTTAGCAGCCGATGATTTTGAGACCTGCGAGGCCACATCCCCAGGGTTTTTCATCTCTTCTGTTTCCATTTGTGTGAGTACAGAAAGATTAATTCTATCAAGGGGCATCATGGGATGTGGGAAATTATAACCACTAAAACACTGAACACTTTAGGGAGTGTGCACCCCAGGACGAATTCATGACCAGATAGGGGGCAAAAATAAGAGTATCTGGTGGGAGTGGGGGAGTATCGCTTTATACCTATCCTTGAAAAAGAAAAAGGGCCGTTGTAGTTTATATCTTTCTGAACACACTTAAAAAAAAAGTATAACTTGGCCAGGGTCAAATCTGTCACATTGCTTTTTCTTACATTTGAGGTTTTTTGGGGGTATTGTATACAGTAGGAATATAGGAGTATCTTCAGTTGAAAACACATGTTATGCAAACATGGAAAAATTTGCTCAGCTACATTGTAATAGTCTACCCTTTCTACCAGCCCTGAATTATATAGAGGAAGTTAAGTAAAATGTTTGCTTTTTTCTCCCCCTCACCCTATAGGAAATCCATTTGCTGTAATTTATTAGATCCATCATTAAATCTCACCATATCCATTTGACTTAGGCCTTTTGGAGTTAGGCAGAAGGGCCCTTCTTCCTGTTTGGCTGACAGTTCAAGTTCCCAGGCAGCCTCAATAAACTGAGAGATAGAGCAGAGTGATTTGCCAAGACTACCTTGTGACTCAGTCAGATCCCAAAATAGAAATGGGAGACTCTGTTTCGATCTTGCAGGCAGTAATTTAAGGATGAAAACAACTTTACTAAATAATTTTTTTTTTTTTAAATGGAGTTTCACTCTGTCACCAGGGTGGAGTGCAGTGGTGCCATCTTGGCTTACTGCAACCTCTGCCTCCCAGGTTCAAGTGATTTTCCTGCTTTAACCTCCCGAGTAGCTAGGATTAAGGGTATGTCTTACCACGCCTGGCTAATTTTATTTTATTTTTGTATTATTTTTAGTAGAGATGGGTGTTTTTTTTTTTTTTTTGAGACAGAGTCTTGGTCTGTTGCCCAGGCTGGAGTGCAGTGGCGCAGTCTCAACTCACTGCAACCTCTGCCTCCCAGGTTCAAGTGATTCTCCTGCCTCAGCCTCCTGAGTAGCTGGGACTACAGGCACACACCACCACACCTGGCTAATTTTTGTATTTTTAGTAGAGACAGGGTTTCACCATATTGGCCAGGCTTGTCTTGAAATCCTGAACTTGTGATCCACTTGCCTCAGCCTCCCCAAGTTCTGGGATTACAGGCATGAGCCACTGCGCCCGGCTTGATATGGCAAAATTTTAAAATTTGTCTAGGCATAGTGGCTTACACCTGTAAATCCCAGCACTTGGGAGGCCAAAGTGGGAGAATCCCTTGAGCCCAGGAGTTTGAGACCAGCCTGGGCAACATAGCAAGACGCCCATCTCTGCAAAAAAAAAAAAAAAGAAAATAGCCAGGTGTGGTGGCACACACCTGTAGTCCAGCCTACTCAGGAGGCTGAGGTGGGAGGATCATTTGAGCTCAGGAATTCGAGGCTGCAGTGAGCTGTGATCAGCCACTGTACTCCAGCTTGGGCAACAAAGAAACCCTGTCATAACATTTTTTTTTAACAATTCCAATATAATAGGGATTTTAAGTTTTTATTAATTTTACAATTTTTTGAGAATCTGCTGCATGCTAAATATAGTCCAAATGCTACATGCTAAATACAGTTCTAGATACTGGGAATACATCTGTAAATAAAATATTTGAAATCTCTCTCCCCATGAAGCTTATATTCTAGTTGGGAGAAACATGATAAATATGTAAAATGTCAGATAATCTTAAGCATTATGCAAAAAAAGTGAAGCAGCATAAGGGAGAGAGTAACGGTGATATTCCACTTGCTGAAGAAAGCTTATACTATTTTCAGGGAACCAGAAGGATATTTCTATAGCAAAAGCCTGAAGGGGAAGGGCTCTTGGCACAATTTTTGGTGGGAGAGGTCCTCTGTTTACTCTTATACTGCTGCAATAGATGTGTATTTTGTTTTATTATGTAAAATACAGGCTTGAGGAAATAAGAGTACAGCTTTAAATTTCAGAATAGCAGGAAGTCCTTTGAAGTTGATCACTCAGCACCTAATGTATTGCCTTTGTATGCAGCGAGGGCTCATTTATTGATATCCGATAAAATGCTACTCATTAGACTTTGAAGGGCTACTTCTGCTGGATTGTAATACTTTTCCCTCTGTTTATGGTAGAGACAGGCTATAGCAGGCCAGCAGTTGTACCATTTTCAGATTATTGCCATGCCTGCATAGGGATGCTAATATTTCTACCTAAGAAGCCCAAAGCTTCCTTACCTGTTGCTGTTGTCATCTAATTTTCCTATTTAAAAAACTATTATTTTCCCTAACCTACCTTGATATTCAGCAAAACCATATTTTGTGTCATGTGTCTTATCAGGAACAGCACTGCCTAGAAAAGATATAAGCCAGAAGGAGATTTTTCCAGCTTAGTCATCTGTTTTTTCTCCCCTGTAACTAAGATATTTATCTGCATGATTGATTTGATTTTTTTTTTTTTTTCAGGAATGAAGGGCTTGCTTCAGTCCTTCAGAGATATACTCTAACAGGTTCAGTACCTTCTTTCCTCAAGGCAATCAGATTTAGTTTAGAAATGTTCCTGTTGTCTTTTTCTGATAGTCCAGATTTGAACTTTGCTCCATTTATTGGTGCAAGATGACCATATTTTATGGCCCATAGTTAACTTCAGACTTCAGATTTCTTCAGAAAATATCACTGCAATAAAAATATGATACAGTACTACTCAAATACTTAAATTTTGAATTGTTTATATCCTTGAAGACAACATTTGAAAAAATACTCATAATTTACAAAATATTCCAGGGATGTTTGATTCTCAGTTTCATATTAGATGAGTACTAATCCAGAGACAAAGCTGTGCTATGAAATCAGGAAATATTTTCCAGAGTGTTTCCCAAAAAGGATGGGCAGTTCATTTTATTAACAGGATACGTTAGTGGGTGAGCTCTAATAAGGAAGTCATAAAGCTATTAAAAGGCTTAAGAACCCTTTTTGTCAGCAAAAAAGGGCCAAGGTGTTGGTAAAAATCTTTGGAGTAAGATCTAACGAGCTGGCTCCAGCAATTCACTTTATATGATGTGCTGTAGAAGTAGCTACTGAGATTGGGCTCAATATTTTGGTGTATAATTACAAACTGAGCAGGGATGGTTTTATCCAGGTTGTTAGGGAAATAATATTCTAGTCAAAATGTCTAAACACCAAGGCTGTTTCTTTGAAAATGTGGCCTTCAATGAGTTAGGTTATATCCATTTTGTGTATGCTTGGTACATAGTTTAGTTTCAATAGATGCTTGAAATAAAGGAGAAAAGCAGAGTACCATGTAAGGAAAAGCAGTCTAATAAACCTACAGAGAGAAAAGATTTTTTTTTAGGGTAAACTATAGAATAGCCAAGAAGGCTTGTCAATGACAGGTTACTTTCAGAAATAAGACATCTCACACTGGAAACAAAGGAGCCACAAAGGCAGAGAACTTGGGAACATGTCACTGGTGTTGAGAAATAAAAGGAAGAATAAATTCTTGAATAAAAGTGGATTTTGATTTAGCTTAGATAACATGGTTTTCACATTGATGAAAACACAGTCTTCAGTGTCACAGGAAGAATGCAGAAACTACAAACTTAATTGGTTCATAAGACTAGACTGTTAATATAAAAGGTGAGTTAACCCAGTAAGCTACAGTTATGCCTGTCTTGGAAGGGGATCTGATATTCTCCAATTTCAGTAAACTGGATTTGCAGTTTTAATGTATCAGCACCCAGTAAGAGCTTAGTACTGACTTTTTTTTTTTTTTTTTTGAGACAAAGTCTCACTCTTGTTCCCCAGGCTAGAGTGCAATGGCGTGATCTTAGCTCACTGCAACCTCTGCCTCCCAGGTTCAAGAGATTCTCCTGCCTCAGCCTCATGAGTAGCTTGGATTACAGGTGCCTGCCACCACGCCTGGCTAATTTTTGTATTTTTAGTAGAGACAGGGTTTCACTATATTGGCCAGGCTGGTTTCCAACTCCTGACCTCAGGTGATCCACCCACCTCAGCCTCCCAAAGTAATGAGATTACATGCGTGAGCCACCTCACCTGGCCAAGTACTGACTTTTAAAGTAGGAGAAGCAGTATGCCAAATAATTTATGAACATAGGCTTTGGAAATAATTGGGTTCTAGTCTCAGCACTGCACTATGATCTTAGGTCCTTGCATACTAACAAAAGGAAAAAATTTTTTTAATTTTTAAAATAAATTTAGGTAAGTTACTTAGCATCTATAATTCTAAGTTTTCTTAGTCTGTTATCATAATGGTTAAGAATACAAGGGCCAACATCAGGATTCAAATCCTAGCTCTTTTCTTTCCTACTATGTCATTTTAGGCAAGGTACTAAACTATATGACTCAGTTTCCTCATATGGAGAGAGGGGGAGAGAGAGAGAGAAATAATATCAAAATCATTGGATTGTTGACATTCATTGATCCCTGAATAAATGTTAGCTGTTTTCAGGAATTTTTGTGAGTAACCCCTAACTTGGAAGTACTGGGTATAGGCCAGGCACGGTGGCTCTTGCCTATAATTCCAGCATTTTGGGAGGCTGAGGCAGGAGGATTGCTTGAGGCCAGAAGTTCAAGACCAGTCTAGGCAACATAGTGAGACCCCCCCCCATCTCTACAAATAAAAAAATTAGCTGGGCGTGGCAGCACATACCTGTAGTCCCAGCTACTTGGGAGGCTGAGGTGGGAGGATTCCTTGAGCCCCGGAGTTCAAGGCTGCAGTGAGCTATGATTATGACACTACACTCCATCCTGGGTGACAAAGTAAGAGCCCATCTGTAAAAATAAATATCTTTTTTTCTTTTTTGAGACAGGGTTTCACTCTGTTGCCCAGGCTGGAGTGCAGTGGCATGATCATGGCTTACTGCAGCCTCAACCTCTGGAGCTCAAGCAGTTGTCCCACCTCAGCCCTCCTGAGTAGCTGGTACCACAGGTGTATACCACCATGTGCAGCTAATTTTGTTTGTTTATTTGTTTAATTATGAGACAGAGTCTTTCTCTGTCCCCAGGCTGGAGTGCAATGGCATAATCTTGGCTCACTGCAACATCTGCCTCCCAGATTGAAGCAATTCTCCTGCCTCAGCCCCCCAGGTACTTGGGATTTACAGGCGCCCACCAACATGCCTGGCTGATTTTTTTATTTTTAGTAGAGACAGGGTTTCACCATGTTGGTCAAGCTGATCTTGAACTTCTGACCTCAGGTGATCCGCCCACCTCAGCCTCCCAAAGTGCTGGGACTATAGGCATGAGCCACCGCACCTAGCCAATTTTTATAAAGATGAGGTCTCACTATGCCCAGGCTAACCTCGAACTCCTGGACTCAAGTGATCTTCCTGCTTCAGCTTCCCAAAATGCTGGGATTATAGCCACTGCACCCAGCCTAAGAGTAAATAAATATATGAAAGAAGTATTGGGTATATTTGCTAACATCAAGAAACTGACATTCTTGTTATAAAGTTCAGGCTAACACATATGAAAATGAAATCAATAGAGGGCATCATATAAGTGTTAAAAATTGTGATATAGACAATAAAGTTTTATTCATTAAATGAATGTTGCCTACTGTATATTAGGTAGGCAGCAGTAAGTACTGAGAATACAGCAGTGAATCCTACATAATTTCCGTTCTCAGGAAGCTCACAATCTTGTAATAAAGCAGATATTAATATTAGTAGATGGGCAATAACAACACAGTGAAATAAATGCTACAGTAAGAATTAGAACTGGGAGCTGTGAGACCTCACAGGAGAGGCATACAGCCTAGTCTTAGGAGGTCAGAAAAGGCTTATCAGAAGAAGTCAAATGTGAAGGTGAGAAAGAGTTAATATTCTTGGTACATCAAACAATGCAGAAACTCGAAAGTGTAGGCTGTCATTGTGCTAGTAGAGCTTTCAAGTTAGTGGTTAAAATGGGGCCAAAAACCAAAAACATGAAGCCAAAGAAGTAAACACTTCCTGGTTAGGTTATGGAGGTCCCTGAATGTCATATTGAGTGTAGACTTTATCCTGAAGGCAATAAAGTACCAGTAAAGAATTTCATGCAAAAGAGTAACAAGAGTCAGACTTATGTTTTGACAAAGATCACTGTGGCCATAGGGAAACCACGATGGACGGCTGGAAGACCAACAAGGAGGCTGTTGTGGAGATTTCAGTGAGACAGAATAGTGACCTGGATCCATAATTGAGTCAGGCCACCTGGGTTTGAATCCTGCTCTGCCACTTAGCAGTTAACTGACCTTATGCAAGTTATTTAAGCACTCTTTGCCTCTGTTACCTAATCTGAAAATTGGAGATGATAAAATTTACCTTATAGGATTGTTGTGAGGATTATGTCACTTAGGACACACCTGCCTAGAACATAGTTAAATGCTTTAAAAATGTAGGCAGTAGGCTGGGCGCTGTGGCTCATGCCTGTAATCCCAGCACTTTGGGAGGTCGAGGTGGGCAGATCACGAGGTCAGGAGTTCGAGAAAAGCTTGGTCAATATGGTGAAACCCCGTCTCTACTAAAAATACAAAAATTAGCTGGGTGTGGTGGCATGCACCTGTTGTCCCAGCTACTCGAGAGGCTGAGGCAGAAGAATTGCTTGAACTATGGAGGTGGAGGTTGCAGTGAGTGGAGATTGCACCACTGCACTCCAGCCTGAGTGACAGAGTAAGACTCTGTCTCAAAAAAAAAAAAAAAATTCAGGCAGTGAAGAGAAGCAGACTAAGAATAATAAGCAGGATTCCATGACTGAAGAAATGTTAGAAGCAAATAAGAACTAAGGAATTTAGTTTCTGGTTTAGGAGCTTAGGGGATGGTGGTGTCATTCACTGAGATAAGAAACATGAGGAAAAGCAGGCTTGGGGAAGGCTGAGAAGGTGTCACCACAGGTGACTGGATTGCAACCAGAAGAGTATAGTATCAGAGAAGCCAAGGAGAGTGTTGCAGGGAGGAGGGAATGGCCAGCATTGTTAAATGTTACCAAGGATGGTCAAGTTAAATAAAAGCTAAAAAGAATTCATTGGTTTTAGCAACAAGAAGGCCATTGGTGACCTTGTCAGGAGAAATTTTGGTGGTGAGGAAGGAGGGCTAAAATGTGTGGATTATAGAAGGAATAGAAGGTGATGAAGGGAGACTATGAGAACAGACAATTCCTTCAAGTTTAGCTGGCTGGAGGGATTATGGACAAGGCTGACATTGGACCCAGTACACTGATTTGGCCTACTGCCTGTGGCATTCTGAGTGGTTGGACATTCATTCTAATTGGTCAGTAACCATACGAGGGAGGTGAGGAAGGGGAGCTGATTTGGGAACACATATTGGGTTTGGTCTTGGTGGTTTTGAATTTGACATAAGGACAAACAAGGTATGTATACAGAAATGCCCAGCAAGCATTTTGATAGGGGACTAGTGGTGGGATACTGGACAGAAATTAGAGTAAAAACTCAAGTGAGTGAGGATAGGCTAGAAGGTACTAAAACAAAGGCAGGCTGTCAGGAAGGCACAAAGAAGCTTTAGGTCTAGGCTTAAAATTCATGAACATTTTGAGAGTGTGTGAACTCAGAGTGGGAAATGAGTTTCAAAGTTGAAGAAACCAGACCTCAAATTCAGATTTTATAGCTTATAAAGAACATTTGCAATAAACAGAGGAGTTCAAGGATGGAGTCCAGTAGCTGTAAGCTGTCAGAGAGAGGAAACAGGAAAGGTAAGTCCCAGGTTTGGAGCCGGAGCAATGAACTTTGGCATAGCATGATGGGCTCTGTGAATTAACTTTAGGAATGTAGCACTTTACCCCTAGTCGTTGGTTGCTGTGTCTTCAGCATGTGAAAACACTCATTTGTGTATTTCAAGTGCAGCGAACCCTGATTGCAATGTTTGGCATTAATTACTTTTTTTGGTTTTCTTTGTTTAGAGACAGGGTCTCGCTATGTTGCCCAAGCTGACTTGAACTCCTATGCTCAAGCAGTCTTCCCACCTCAGCCTCCGGAATAGCTGGGACTATAGTTATGCACCACTGTGCCCAACTTACTTACTTTCTTTCTTTCTTTCTTTCTTTCTTTCTTTCTCTCTCTCTCTCTCTTTCTTTCTCTCTCTCTCTTTCTTTCCTTTTTTTTTTGGAGATGGAGTTTCACTCTGTCACCCAGGCTGGAGTGCAGTGGCACGATCTCAGCTCCTTGCAGCCTCCACCTCACAGGTTCAAGCGATTCTCCTGTCTCAGCCTCCCAAGTAGCTTGGATTACAGGCACCCGCCACCATGCCTGGCTAGTTTTTGTGTTTTTAGTAGAGATGGGGTTTCATCATATTGGCCAGGCTGGTCTCAAACACCTGACCTCAGGCAGTCCACCCACCTTGGCCTCCCAAAGTGCTGGGATTACAGACGTGAACAACCATGCCCGACTCCAGCTTATTACTTTAAATTTATCATACATGGTTGTAGTTTGTATTTGTACGTATGTAAACAAACCTAAATTAGCTGTTAATCTATTAACTATTCAAAAATCGCAATTACTTTTGCACCAACCTAAATATATCCTAGGTAGTAGAGTAACAACAAGGTAGATAGGAAAATATCTTTGTTCCCTCTTTATAATGCTGGTATTTCATTCTGATATTAGTGTTTATTCTTTCAGTTAGCAAATAGCTGTTGAGTACCTTCTGTGTCAGGGACTACTTTTCCTTTTATCATCTTACTTTTCTCCTGGCCATTTTTCCCATTCTGCTTTGTGGTGTCTTCTTGAAACTTTCTTCACCCATTTTCTTCCCACAGTTGGCTCCATCTCATCTCTTCTTAAGAGATGTCCTTTAAATAATTTGTCTATTGGGAAACAGTGAATGTTATATATTCTTCATACATATGCCTCACACAGACTGAGAGCTTCGCTATTGTTCCATTATAGTCAGTATAATGGAGAGAGAAAGAAAAAAGAATCTCAAACAAGATCATAGCATGATTATAGCTGGAAGGAAGTGCAAGGACAAGAGAAATCAGCATTTTATTACAATGAGGCCCAACTGTATGATCTGATTGCTGCCTTTTCACCCTCTGTGAAGCCCAGTTAACAGAAATGAGCAGTGTCGTGGTGAGGTGTCATAAATGGACTCAAATTGGCCCCTGAATGGAAAACTCTTGAGATTAATAATAGATTAAGTACCCATTTCAAACACTCAGTGCGTTCTCTGAGTTCCCAAAGATATTTCTACCCGGAGCTTTCTTCTACTTTTACCTTAATGGCTCAGTTGGAAGTCAGCCATCACTGCTAAGTGTTCTTAGTTCTATGCAGCATTGGCAGGAGCTTCCCTATTATCCTGATGTTAGAAATAGAAAGTCTGCCCAGTTGCAGCCAGGCTGTTGCCCCTAAAGCAATAGTGGACCATTTCCACTTTCTAGGATCTTTTCTTTTCCAACACTGAGTGGCCTAACCTCTTGTCAGTTTCACCAGTCATCAGATTTGTGAGAAAATCTCCCCATTCCTAGAGTGGCTCTGGTAACAACCAGCAGTCTGCTTTTTGCTCTGAATTTCTGCTCTCTTGGATACAGTAGGAGAATCTGCTCTGACGAACATTAAATTGTTAGTGTATGTAATGCATTTAGAAGAATGCCTCACACATATTAAGAGTTTCTGCTATTATCATTAATTCTATTGTTGTTGTTATTGTCATCATCTAGGATCAGAATCTAGAGCTTAGCTGAACATCTAATTTTTGCTCTTGTTAGGCTGGATGGTTTATCAAATCCAATTTATCTGGAAATAGGGCTAAAAATATTTGGTTTCCCCTCAGTTTTGTAGCTATTGCCACCTCAAAAAGCCTTCAAAGGTCAAAATGTTATCACTTTGTGTTTTTACTTGTTAGGGCTTTAACATCCCCTCTCTGGATTCCTAAGAGACTCTAGTCCTGAGTCAGTAAAATGGGTAATCCAGCAATCTCTGCATGAAAGATGTACATTTTATTCAGTCGTCCAGTGTTTAACAAACACTAGTTCAATGTGGGACAATAATAAATGTCACAGCTGATGTTTACTGAGCACCTAGTAGGTGCCAGATACTGTTCTAAGTGCTTTGTATATATTATCTCATTTATTCTTCATAAAAACGCTATATATAGGTACTATTATTATCTTCCTTTTACAAATGAAGAAACAATCATCAAGAGGGTAAGTAATTTGCGCAAAGCCACAAAGATAAGTGGAAGAGCTGGGATATATACCCAGGCAGTCTTATTTCATAGCTTATGCTAATCACCACCTCACTGTACTGACAGGGAGAACCCTGGATTTCAGAGGTAGAAGTTCAATTCTAGTCTCAACTCTTCCACTCTATCATTTAACAAGTTAAATGACCTTAGGAACAACAAGAATAGGTTCTGAGAAATTCGTCATGCAAACATCATAGAGTATAATTACACAAACCTAGATGGGACAGCCTTCTACATACCTAGGCTATGTGGTATAGCCTATTGCTCCCAAGCTACAAACCTGTACAGCATCTGACTGTACTGAATACTGTAGGCAGCTATAACACAATGATAAGTATTAGTGTGTCTAAACATACTAAACATAGAAAAGGCACAGTAAAACTATGTTATTTATAATCTATAGCAGGGGTCCCTAAACCCCTAGGCCACGACCTGTTAGGAACCTAGTAGCACAGCAGGAGGTTAGCTACAGGTGAGCAAACATTACCATCTGAGCTCCGCCTCTTGTCAGATCAGTGGTGGCAGAGGATTCTAATAGGACCATGAACTGTATTGTGAACTGCACATGCAAGGGATTTAGGTTGTGCACTCCTTCCAAGAATGTAATGCCTGATGATCTGAGGTAGAAGTTTCATCCTC
The DNA here is from genome assembly GCF_030222135.1 of Aotus nancymaae. Classification (NCBI taxonomy): domain Eukaryota; kingdom Metazoa; phylum Chordata; class Mammalia; order Primates; family Aotidae; genus Aotus; species Aotus nancymaae. The sequence goes on from NW_026988491.1 coordinate 6,117,826, forward strand.
AAACTATCCCCCGGCTCCTGTCCATGGAAAATTGTCTCCCACCAAACCAGTTCCTGCTACCAAAAAGGTTGAGGACCACTGTGTTATAGGACCACTGTCATCTATGCAGTCTGTTGTTGACTGAAACATCATTATGCAGCTTATATCTGTGTATTCACAAGGTTGTGTAACCATCATCACTATCTAATTCCAGACCATTTCATCACCGCAAAAAGAAACCCTAGTGCCTGTCTACAGCCGTACCACCCTGAACATGTCCAGTCTTGTCTGATCTCAGAAGCTAAGCAGGGTTGGGCCTGGTTAGTATGTGGATGGGAGAAACCTAGTACCTGTTGACAGCCACTCTTCATTTTTCTTTCTCCCCATCCTCTGGCATCTTCTGATCTCTTTCTTTTTCTAAAATTTTACTTATTATTTTGTTTTTTATTGTCCCAAGTGTTCCAAGTAAATACTGATCTCTTTCTATTTCTATGGATTTGCCTATTCTGGACATTTTATGTAAATGGAATGTACAACCTTTTGTGCAAACCTCTATATGCAACCTTTTGTGTCTGACTTCTTCTACTAGGCATGATGTTTTCAAGATTCATCTAAGTTGTAGCATGTATCAGCATTTCATTTCTTTTTATGGCTGAATAATATTCCTGTGTATGAATGTACCGTATTTGGTTCATCCAGTCATCAGTTGATGAACATTTGAATTGTTTCCCCTTTTGGCTATTATGAATAATTCTACTATGAACATTCATATACAGGTTTTTGTTTGATACCTATTTTCATTTCTTTTGAGTCTATACCTAAGAGTGGCATTGCTGGTTATTCTATGTTTAACTTTTCAAGGAACCATGAAACTGTTTTCTTTTCTTTTCTTTTTTTCTTTTTTTTCTTGAGAGATGGAGTCTCGCTCTGTTGCTAGGCTACAGTACAATGGTGTCTCGATCTCTTGACCTTATGATCTTCTCGCCTCAGCCTCCCAAAGTGCTGGAATTGCCTTTTTTTTTTTTGAGATGGAGTCTCACTTTGTCACCCAGGCTGGAGTGCAGTGGTGTAATCTTGATTCACTGCAACCTCTGCTTCCTGGGTTCACGTGACTCTCCTGCCTCAGCCTCCCAAGCAGCTGTGATTACAGGCATGTGCCATCACATCCAGCTAATTTTTGTATTTTTAGTAGAGACAGGGTTTGCCATATTGGCCAGGCTGGTTTCAATCTCTCAACTTCAGATGATCCACCCCGCTCAGCTCCCCAAAGTGCTGGGATTACAGGCGTGAGCCACCATGCCTCCTGATCAAACTATTTTCCATATCAAATTTTAGACAAGATTAGACATGTTCGGGGTGGTATGGCTGTCTGTAGACAGGTACTAGTGGCTGTACCCGTTTACATCCCCACCAGCAATATATGAGGATTCTAATTTTCCACATCCTTGCCAACAAAGATGTTATTGATTTTTTTCCTTTTTTTATTATTACCATCTTTGTGAGTGTGAAGTAGGATCTCATTGTGGTTTTGATTTGCATTTTCCTAATGACTAATGGGCTTGTTGGCTGTTCATTTATATTCTTTGGAAAAATGTTTATTGAAGTCCTTTTCCCCCTTTTTAAAAATTGAGTTGTCTTTTGTTGTTGAGTTGTAAGAAGTTGTTTTTTGTTTTTGTTTTTGTTTTTGTTTGACAAGGTCTCACTCTGTTGCCCAGGCTGGACAATGGCGCAATCTCAGCTCAGTGCAGCCTCCACCTCCCAAACTGAAGTGATTCTCCTACCTCAGCCTCCCAAGTAGCTGGGACTACCAGCATATGCTACAGTGCCCAGCTAATTTTTTGTATTTTTAGTAGAGACAGGGTTTCATCATGCTGCTCAGGCTTGTCTGGAACTCCTGAGCTCAGGTAATCCTGCCTCAGCCTCCCAAAGTGATGGGATTACAGGCATAAGCCACCAAGTCCAGCCAAGAGTGTTTGTTTGTTTGTCTGTTTGTTTGTTTGTTTTTGAGACAGAGTTTTGCTCTTGTTGCCCAGGCTGGGGTGCAATGGCAACCTCTCAGCTCACTGCAACCTCCGCCTCCCGGGTTCAAGCAATTTTCCTGCTTCAGACTCCTGAGTAACTGGGATTGCAGGCATGTTCCACCATGCCCAGCTAATTTTTTTGTATTTTATTAGAGATGGGGTTTCTCCATGTTGTTCAGTCTGGTCTCAAACTCCCAACATCAGGTGATCTGACCACCTCGGCCTCCAAAAGTGCTGGGATTATAGGCATGAGCCACCTCGCCCAGCCAAGAGTCTTTTGATATACTCTGAATACTAGACCTTTATCAGATATATGACTTGGAAATATTTTCTCCCAATCTGTGGGTTATCTTCTCACTTTCTTAATAGTCCTTTGATGCACAGTTTTAAATTTTGATGAACTCAGGTGTATCTGTTTTTTCCTTTAGTGTTTTATGCTTCTGATGTCCTGTTTTGCATGTGGATATCCAGCACTATTTGTTGATAGGTTAACCTTTCTCCATTGAGTAGTCTGAATATCCTTGTGGAAAATCAGTTGATTACAGATGTGTGAATTTGTTTCTGGACTCTCAATCCAGAGAGTTTCATATATATATATATGTCTACCCTATACCAGTATCATATATTGTTTTGATTATTTAGCTTTTTGAATGTTCTACTTTTGTTACTCCAGATGTGCTTCTGATTTTTAGTACCTTTTATATATCATGATCATTATTTCATATTCTCCCTTTTTTGATGCAAGTACTTCTGTGTGGATCATTTGCATAATCAGCACACCTGTCATTTAAGGTAATTAAGTAGTGTTTGTTTTATTGCCTTACTGTGCTGTGGTTAGATTTTCCAGGCTCTTATTTTACCCTGTTTTCTGAGTTGTTTTTTACTGTTTTAGAATGCCTTGTTTGCACTATTTCATCTGGACCCAGACGCATTAGCTACTGAGGCCCACTCCCTTGATGTCAAAGAATGCTGGCTGCTGTTTTTACTTCATCCTCACAAAAACTCAGGCTACACCCATCTGCTTCAGCTCAGTGCTCATACTTCCTGCCAGTTGTAGACTGAACTTCTGAGGCAGAAAGCCTGCTAAGAAAACCTCTTCCTTGAACTGGAGCTCTCCAGAGGTCTAGAGTGGCACTTGCCTTATGCTCTCTGATATGCTTTGTTGTAAAGTACAATCCCTGAGATACTATACTGATGAGAAGACATGTGGGAAATAACCTGTCTTTTATTTCCTTCATGCTGCCAGAAGAAGCATTTATAAGCACTGTTTCCGTATGTACCCCTCATCTTTAGAAAGGAAGAGCTGTGGCTGGTCACGGTGCAATCCCAGCACTTTTGGGAGGTTGAGGCGGGTGGATCATGAGGTCAGGAGTTCAAGACCAGCCTGGCCAAGATGGTGAAACCCCATCTCTACTAAAAATACCAAAATTAGCCAGGCACGGTGGTGGGTGCCTGTAATCCCAGCTACTTGAGAGACTGAGGCAGGAGAATCACTTGAACCTGGTAGGTGGAGGTTACAGTGAGCTTAGATTACACCACTACACTCTAGCCTGGGTGACAGAGCAAGACTCCGTCTCAAAAAAAAAAAAGAGAAAGAAAGGAAGAGCTATCAGAAATTATGGGCCTTGTTCATGGTCATCCAGTGATGTCAGAGTGCTGCTAGGAACAGAATTCATCCCCTACTGCCATGGATTCCTTTCTTGTTATCATTACCAAATGTTCCTTCCCTATTGGTCAATAGAAAATACATCTCAGTATTTTCTCCAAAGGAGGTTTTGAGTGTCTTGTTCCCTTTTGGGAAATCAGATGATTTTCCACTTCTCCACTTGGATTCTGTACCCATTTCACTAACATCCTTCGTAGATTAATTTTTTTTTTTTCAAGACAGAGTCTTGCTCTGTCACCCAGGCTGGAGTGCAATGGCTCGATCTCAGCTCACTGCAACCTCCACCTCCTGGGTTCAAGCGATTCTTGTGCCTCAGCCTCCCAAGTAGTTGGGATTACAGGCATGCACCACTACACCTAAGTTTTTGTATTTTTGGTAGAGACAAAGTTTTGCCATGTTAGCTAGGCTGTTCTGGAACTCCTGACCTCAGGCGATCTACCCACCTCTGCCTACCTAAGTGCTGGGATTACAGGTGTGAACCACCGCACCCAGCCTGATTTAATGTTTTATTTATTATTATTTTTTTTCATTTTAATTCAGTCTCCATAGAGACTGTCAAAAATTGCCAATGCCGACTATATTTCAAGTCATCACGGTGGGGTATTGGGAAAAGTTTTCAATTAGCAATAATCACGCCTTGGATAAACCTCATTGGCTATGATACTGCCACTGCGCAAAGCTGATTTGACGTTTTATAACAAAACTCTCTAGTCTTTGTCCCTACTGAAAATTGTTATGGACTAAATGAGTTTACATTTGCACAAGGTGGAATTTCATTTCAGTGATGAAAGTAGATGGTTAGGGCAGGCGCGGTGGCTCATGCCTATAATCGCAGCACACTTAGGGAGGCTGAGGTAGGCAGATCACGAGATCAGGAGATTGAGACCATCTTGGCCAATATGGTGAAACCCCATCTCTACTAAAAATTCAAAAAATTAGCCAGATGTGGTGGCAAATGCCTGTAATCCCAGCTACTCGGGAGGCTGAGGCAGGAGAATCGCTTGAATGCAGAAGGCAGAGGTTGCAGTGACGTGAGATCAAGCCACTGCACTCTAGCCTGGGCAACAGAGTGAGACTATCGAGAAAGAGAGAGAGAGGGAGAGAGAGAGAGAGAAATGAAATGAAATGAGATGGTTTCAGGTTGATTATTTCATTAATCCACTTGTTTTTTTTTTGGAGACGGAGTCTCACTCTGTCACTGAAGCTGGAGTACAGTGGCACACTCACGGCTCACTGCAGCCTCAACCTCCCATGTTCAAGCGATCTTCCCACCTCATCTTCCCCAGTAGCTGGGACTATAGGTGAGTGCCATGATGCCCAGCTAATTTTTTTGTATTTTTTGTAGAGACAGGGTTTTGCCATGTTGCCCAGGCTGGTCTTGAACTCTAGGCTCAAGCAATCCACTGGCCTTGGCCTCCCAAAGTGCTGGGATTATAGGCGTGAGCGACCCTACCTAGCCATTAGCCCACATTTAAGATCCCAGTTTCCAACTTGCCATTCCCCCTTCCCCCAGCCCCTGGCAACCACCATTCATTCTACTTTCTGACTCTATGGTATGAATTTGACTACTCGAGGTATGGCATATAAGTGGGATCATACAGTGGGATTTTGTGACTGGCTAATTTTACTTAACATAATGTCCTCAAGGTTTGTCCATGTTGTAGCACATGTCAGAATTTCCTTCCTTTTTATTTGTATTTTTTTTTTATTTGAGACACGGTCTCACTCTGTCACCTAGGCTGCAGTGCAGTGGCACAATCTCAGCTCATTGCAGCCTCCTTGTCAACAATCCTCCTGCTTCAGCCTCCTGAGTAGCTAGAACCACAGGTGCACATCACCACATCCAGCTATTTTTTTGTATTTTTAGTAGAGATGGGGTCTTGCCATGTTGCCCAGGCTGGTCTTGAATGCCTGAGCTCAAGCAATCTGGCCACCTCTGCATCTCAAAGGGCTGGAATCACAGGCTTGAGCCACTGCATTCAGGCTTTCCTTCCTTTTAAAGCTAAATAATATTTTAGCCACCTTTTGTTTATCCATTCACCTATTGATGGACACTTGGGTTGTTTCCACCTTTTGGCTGTTGTGAATAATGTTGCTGTGAATGTGGGTGTACAAATACCATTTTGAGACACTGTTTTCAATTCCTTTGGACCTATACCAGAAGTAGAATAGCTAGGTCATATGGTAATTTTAATTTTAATTTTTTTAGGAACCACCATACCATTTTCCAGTGGCTGTACTATTTTATATTGCTACCAACCGTGCATAAAGTTTCCAATTTCTCCACATCCTCACCAACTCTTATGTTTTGATAATAGCCATCCTAATGGGTTTGTAGAATGCAGTGAATATATATTTTAAAGAACCTTGAGTTATAACCCAATTCATATTTTGTATACGGATCTTTTAAATAATTATAACACATTTGATGTGCATTCAATAAACTTTTATTGAATCCTGGCTACATTTCAGGCATTCAAATATGAAATAGGCACAGTCCCTGCCCTCATGAATAACATGCATAAGAAGCCCCTCTGAAATAACTTACAGCCATTGTACCACTATCTAAAGGATCAGGACCATAGGCTCTAGCAACAGATCTGAGAGAAGGGTACAGGAGAGAAAACATCCACAGCTTCAGTGTGTTCTGAACTCTTTAGGAATTTTGCATGGGCAGGTCTGCTCAATTTTCTACCATAACAAATAGGGTGTTCTCTGTGAAACTTGGCTACAGTGGTAATTGACTAAGTTGTTGAAAAAGAGATACATATTAGCTTTCCCTATGGGAATTTAAAAACATGCACAAAAGTACAGAAAGTAGTATAATAGGCCAGCCACAGTGGCTCATGCCTGTAATCTCAGCACTTTGGGAGGCCCAGGTGGGTAGATCACGAGGTCAGGAGATCGAGACCATCCTGGCCAACATGGTGAAACCCCCATCTCAACTAAAATACAAAAAAAAAAAATTAGCCAGTCGCGGTAACTCATGCCTGTAGTCCAGCTACTCGGGAGGCTGAATGCAGGAGAATCACTTGAATGCAGAAGGCAAGGGAATTGCTTGAACCTGGGAGACAGAGGTTGCAGTGAGCTGAGATAGCGCCACTGCACTCCAGCCTGACGACAGAGCGAGACTCCGTCTCAAAAAAAAAAAAAAAGAAATATAATGAATCAGCAAGTACTTGTCACCCAGTTTGTGGAATCATCAACAGGTACCCAGTCTTGTTTCATCCCCACCCCCACTCACTCCCTCTCACCACTAGAAGATTAGTTTGAAACAAAGTCAGGATAGTTTTCATTTTCTACTTGTTCTTGATGTTGTTTCCCTTAGATACTAAGGTGTGTGTTCTCATTTTGATTTCTTTTAGCTGTCTTATTGTGTACAATCTTGTGTTTTGTTTTGTATTGTATTGATAGAATCACAGCATTTTCCTGCCTCAAACTCTCTTGTTTTGTCTCTCCCACTTCAGAGTCCTATGAACCTACCACACATTTTCACTTTTACCCAAGGCAAAGTGCCTTGGACCTCCACTCACCAGTTCCCTGAGTTCATCTCTATAATGTATGAGGTCAAGGACTTTAGCATTCTTAATTATTCTATGTATGATGTCTAGCCTGAAGCGTAGTAGGTGCTTAATAAATAGTTGTTGATGACTGAATGGGTGAACTCCATTTGGCTTTCCACTCATCTGAACCTCACAATCAGAACTTACTTTAGCAATATACTTGATTCTCTCTCTCTATATATATATATATTTACACACACACATATATACACATATATATAAATATATACATATTTTTTGTTTGTTTTTGGTTTTTGTTTTTTTGTTACACGGTCTCTGTTGCCCAGGCTGGAGTGCAGTGGTGTGACGTTGGCTCACTGCAACCTCCGCCTCCAGGGTTCAAGTGGTTCTTGTGCCTCAGCCTCACAAGTACCTGGGACTACAGGTGCACACCACCATGCTCAACTAATATTTGTATTTTTTGTAGAGACAGGGTTTCGCTGTGTTGCCCAGGCTGATCTCGAACTCTTGGCCTCAAGTGATCTTCCCACCTTGGCCTCCCGAAGTGCTGAGATTACAAGCATGAGCCACCACACCCAGCCACCCAGCCGGTTCTCTATGGCTTAAATAGAAAATTACCTGGGCCTTGAGAAACAGCTTTTATCCTTGACTTCTTTTTGTCTAGCTAAAAAAATCTAAATTTTTCTGGCTCCCCCTGCTGGTCTCTCCCGATAGGACTGGAACCAGAGCCAAGTTTGGGAAGGGAAAACAGAGCATTGTTGGTAGAGTGCCCTGACCAGCCCAGGCAGGTTTGAGGAGGAAGAGAGAGCTTGTTGAAAACAGTTCTGGGAAGTGCAGCTTTCTGTGTAAAGGGTAAGAAAGGTGGCCACTGCCAGCTAAAATCAGGAGAGCAGGGATGGGGGCTACAGTTTCCTGGTCTGCAGCATTGTAGACCATGAGAATTGTGACCACATGAGCCCATAAGTGAGTTGGTCATTATGTGGGGATCAGATCCTATCTTGAGAATGGAGATGGGCTCCTTTTCTAAGACAAAGCGACCTGGGTCAGACATAGTCACCATGCAGGCAGAGTACACGGTGTTTGTTTTATTTGGGGCTCTTGTGAAAATTGAGGTAAAAATGGTGGTGAATGTAGACAAGAGCATCCCCAGAGTTCACAGTCCTGCACTGGCTACATGACCCTTCTATCTCCGAGTTAATACTATTAACAACTCTGTGGAGCTCTGGGTGGAGTTTCTGCCAGGCTCTTCTTCCTCCACCCTCTGTAAAAACAATAAATTCCCCACATCTCTCATACCAGTTAGAATGGCTGTTATTAAGAAGTCAAAAAACAACAGATGCTGGTGAGGTTGTAGAGAAAAAGGAACGATTTTACACTGTTGGTAGGAGTGTAAATTAGTTCAACCATTGTGGAAGACAGTGTGGTGACTCCTCAAAGACCTAGAGGCAGAATTTGATTTGACCCAGCAATCCCACTACTGAGTATATACCCAAAAGAATATAAATCATTCTGTTATAAAGATACATGCACGCATATGTTCATTGCAGCACTGTTCACTGTTCTTCCTACATGGGTAGGAAGACTCAATATTGTCAAGATATCCATTTTTCCCAACTTGATCTGTAGATCAAAGCAATCCCAATCAAAATCCCAGAAATTATTTTGTAGATATCAACAAATTGATTCTAAAGTTTATACAGAGAGGGAGAAAGTCCTGGAATAGCTAAGATAATATTGAAGGAGAAGAATAAAGTTGGAAAACTGACACTACCTGACTTTGAGACTTATAAAGCTACAGTAATTAAGGTAGTGTCATATTTGTGAAAAGATAGACAAATAGATCAATGGAACAGAATGGAGAGGCCAGAAATAGGCCCCCATAAATATAGTCAATTGATCTTTGACAAGGAAGTAAAGGGAATACAATGGAGCAAAGATAATTTTTTCAACAAATGGTGCTGGAACAACTGGACATTCACATGCAAAAAGTTAATCTAGACACATACCTTACACTCTTCACAAAAACTAGCTCAAAATGCATCATAGACCTAAATATAAAACACAAGCTAAATATAAACTCTGAGAGGATAACAGAAGAAAACATTGGATATGCTTATTACTTTTTCGGCACAACACCCAAAGACATGATTCATGAAATAAATAACTGACAATCTAGACTTCATTAAAATTAAATATTTCTGTGAAAGACAATGTCAAAAGAATGAGAAGATGAGCATGAGCATAGACTGGGGGGGAGAAAATATTTGCAAAAGACACATCTGATGAAGGACTGTTATCCAATATATGCATAAGAACTCTTAAAACTTAACAATAAAATAAAACTATGCATTTTAAAAATGGACCAAAAATCCTTTTTTTTTTTTTTTTTTTTGAGACGGAGTTTTGCTCTTCTTACCCAGGCTAGAGTGCAATGGTAAGAAGGCTCACTGCAACTTCCACCTCCCAGATTCAAGCGATTCTCCTGCCTCAGCTTCTTGAGTAGCTGAGATTACAGGCCATGTGCTACCACGCCTGGCTAATTTTATGTTTTTAGTAGAGATGTAGTTTCTCCATGTTTGTCAGGCTGGTCTCGAACTCCCGACCTCAGGTGATCCACCCACCTCGGCCTCCCTAAGTGCTGGGATTACAGGCATGAGCCACCTCGCCCAGCCTAAAAATGGGCCAAAAATTTAACAGACACCTCACCAAAGATGGTATACAGATGGCATATAAGCATATGAAAAGTTGCTCCAAATCATATGTCATCAGAGAAATGCAAATTTAAATGACGATTAGATACTACTACATATTTATTAGAATGGCCAAAATCCAGACAACAAATAGGATGTGGAGCAACAGGAACTCTCTTATTCATTGCTGGTAGGAATGCAAAATTGCTGGTACAGCCACTTTGGAGAACAGTTTGGCATTTTCTTAAAAAACTGAACGTACTCTTACCATGTGATCCAGCAATCACAGTCTTTGGTATTTTCACAAACGAGTTGAAAACTTATGTCCACGCAACAGCCTGCACACAGCAGGTTTATTCATAATTCCCAAAACTTGGAAGCAATCAAGATGTCCTTCAGTAGGTAAATAAATGAATATACTATGGTACATCCAAACAATGGAATATTATTCACTGCCAAAAGGAATCAGGCCAGGCATGGTAGCTCATGCCTATAATCCCAATACTTTGGGAAGCTGAGGTGGGAGGATTGCTTGAACCCCAGTAGTTTGAGACCAACCTGGGCAACATAGTGAGACCTCCTCTCTACCAAAAAAAAAAATATATATATATATATATATACACACACACACACACACACAAAAAAAAAAAAAAAAAAAAATTAGCCAGGTGTGGTTGTTTGCCTGTGGTTCCAGCTACTTAGGAGGCAGAGATGGGAGGTTCAGTTGAGCCTGGGAGATTAAGGCTGCAGTGAGCTTTGAAGGGAACCCTGAGATGGACTTTTGTTTTTTTTTTTTTTGAGGCAGAGTCTCACTCTGCCACCCAGGCTGGTGTCCAGTGGTGCAATCTTGGCTAACTGCAACCTCCACCTCCCAGATTTAAGCAGTTCTCCTGCCTCAGCCTACTGAGTAGCTGGGATTACAGGTGTGAGCTACCATGCCTGGCCAATGTTTTTATTTATTTTTAGTAGAGACAGGGTTTCACTATGTTGGCCAGGCTGGTCTGGAACTCCTACCTCAAGTAATCCACTTACCTCAGCCTCCCAAAGTACTGGGATTACAGGCATGAGCCACCACACCCAGCTGAGATGGACATTTTTAAATGAATATTTTTATGTGTAAACATTTTAAATTAATCTTAAATACCAGATGGAAACTGTTCTAATTCCTGAAAATAGCTGAGTCTATGGCATCCATTATTAAGCTAACCAGTGGGAAAGAGGAATTTAGCATGGTGTTACTGAGGGTGGCTAGTGAAAATCACTAAAAATGCTTACATTTATGTAGGATGAGACACCTCAATAAACCTGTTGCAACTGCATTTCCTTCCAGTCTTTTCTCCATGCATCTTTTTGTTTGATTGATTGAGACGGGAGTCTCACTCTGTCACCCAGGCTGGAGTGCAATGGCACAATCTCGGCTTGCAGCAACCTCCACCTCCTGGGCTCCTGAGTAGCTGGGACTACAGGTGCAGTGTTGCTCAGGCTGGTCTCGAACTCCTGGACTCAAGTGATCCTCCCACCTTGATTTCCCAAAGTGCTGGAATTACAGATGTGAACCACTGCGCCTGGCCTTTCATGCCTTTTTTTTAAACATTGTTCAGGTCTTACCACCCAGGCAATTTTGTTCTTTTAAAACCTGCTGTTTTCTCATAATCACTTTTTATTTATTTTTTGAGGTAGGATCTCACTCTTTCACCCAGGCTGGAGTGCAGTGGCATGATCACAGCTCACTGCAGCTTTAACCTCCTGGGCTCAAGCAATCCTCCCACCTCAGCCTTCCAAGTAGCTGGGACTACAGGTGCATGCCACCACACCTGGCTACTTTTTTGTTTATTTTTTGTAGAGATGAGGTCTATGTTGTCCAAGCAGAGCCTCATTTCTTATCTATGAAGTAGACATGACTGTACCCATCATAGTCATAAGGATTAGAAGTGTGGCCAATAAATGATAGTTGTTAATATTATAATGAGAAGAGAAAGATTGCTATCTAAAAAGCTGGCTGCAGAATTCCTCTTAGGAAATTGTCTTTTTTCAGGAAATAGCTCGGTAATCTGTTTGGACATGAAAAGAAAGGTGAATTCCTGTTCCTCCTTATCCCCACTCCACATAGTTCAGAATTAGAAAAAGAGACATCTCAACTGGGCGGGGCACAGTGGCCCACACCTGTAATCCCAGCACTTTGGGAGGCCAAGGTGGGCAGATCACTTGAGCTCAGGAGTTCAAGACCAGCCTGGGCAACATGGCAAAACCCTGTCTCTATGAAAAATTAAAGAAATTAGCTAGGTGTGATGGTGCACACCTGTAGTCATCCCATCTATTTGGGGGGCTGAGGCAGGAGGATCACTTGAGCCCAGGACATTGAGGCTGCAGTGACCTGAGATCATGCCACTGCACTCCAGCCTGGGTAACAAAGTGAGACCCTGCCTTAAAAAAAAAAAAGAAAGAAAAAGATCCAAGTATTCTACTTGGATAACTGTGTAAAGAAAAAGAAAAAAAAATCTAAGTACTCTGCAAAATACAATGAGAATTTTATGTCTCTGGGGAGGGGATGGGGGTAAGCCAAGGATGAAGAAATTGAGGGGGCCCAGGAAGTAGGGCAGATGACTGGGGAGATTGAGAATGACCAGCCACCTGAGGGCACTGAGGAACAGCCTCACCAGGGAAATGTTCCCTGTGGCAGGTATGATGAAAGGACTAGGACAGTGTGTCTTATATCTGGCTATAACAGCCTCTGTTGTCCCCAAATCAGGGTGAACATCAGAGCACCTACTGATTATGAAAAAAAGTGAAGGAAAAGCCCTAGGTTCCATGTCTGGGCTGATGCCAGCGGAGAGAAGGACCATTTAAAAAAATTTTTTTTAGAAACAGGGTCTTGCTATGTTGCCCAGGCTGGACTCAAACTTCTGGACTTAAGCCATCCTCCTGCCTCAGCCTCTTGAGTATCTACAGGCATGTGCTACTGCACCTGGCTTGAGAAGGGACCTTTTTTTTTTTTTTTTTTTTTGAGATAGAGTCTCACTCTATTGCCCAGGCTGGAGTGCCATGGCGCGATCTCAGCTCACTGCAACCTCTGCCTCCCAGGTTCAAGTGATTCTCCTGCCTCAGCCCCTGAGTAGCTGGGATTACAGGCATGTGCCACCGCACCTGGCTAATTTTGTATTTTTAGTAGAGACGGGTTTCACCATGTAAGCCAGGCTGGTCTTCAACTCTCAACCTCAGGTGATCCACCCACCTCGGCGTCTCAAAGTGCTGAGATTACAGGCATGACCCATTGCACCCAGCCAAGAAAAGGGACCATTTTTAGGTGACAAAGGGAATTCCACTAAAGTTAGAAATCAGAGAAAAGGAGCCCTTCAGACTCCTTGGAGATACCTCCCACCCTTTATGGAATGGGACCAAAGCCATTCTAACTTCAGTATTAATGAGAAGGATGATCCCATACAGCAGGAGGTGTGGAGAGCAGATGCTCGGGCTGACATTAAACAACAGTCCAAGGAAATGTGAAAGCACAGGGAATGTGGCTTCCACAGGCATGGCCTATTGGGGTTCTCAGGTGCCTCTTGTTTGTTTGCACAGTTGAAAGTATTTTAAAATGTTCTCAGGACCTAGAGTGGGGTGAGCCCTGGGAAGCGGCCCCATGTAATGGGGATGTCCATCTCTCCTGAATTTCCACCCGGTAATCCCACTTGGCCTTTCCTTCTGAGCTCTGGCCCTGGGCTTGCAAGAGGGTTGTGAGGTATGGAGCTGTGTTATTGGGAAAGGCAGCCTCGAGTGAGGACAGGTAACATCATTTTTTCCTGTGTTCATCCTGGTGTTCAGCCTCAGTATGCTTCCCACCAAACTGGCCTCCACTTTGGAACATGGTCTGTCCTGCCCATGGGGCTCCTCACAGTCTGATGGCTGGCCAGCATTTTCCAGCAGCTTCTACACAGTCTGAAAAGGCCCTTTGTCTCCCTTGGTGACATGCAGGGGCTTGTCACTTCAAATATCAGCTGGCGTTTGGACTTCAAGGGCAGGTTTGCTCATGTCCTCCTGTGAGCACCCTGCCCTCCTTCCTACATGTCCCAGTCCTGGTATGCTCCAGGGTCCTACTCTAATGCCACCTGGCCAGCATCTTAGACCGGGCCGGCATCTCATCTTTCTCCACAGCACCAAAGCATTTATTTTCCTTCACTTTACATGTCTTGTTCTGTCTCGTGTTATAATCATTTATTTATATATATGTCCCACATCCTGTGCTGCTCTACTATATGCTGAAGCTCCTTGAGAACAGGAATTAAGTCTCTCTTAGCACATGGTAGTCACTCAGAATATCTGTTGAAAAATAGTGGCTGCCAAGTGCCAGGCACTATTCTAGGTATTGGGAATACAGAGATGAATTATCTTTGCCCAACCTCCATTAGCAAAGAAGTCTGGTCTCATATGGGGAGATAGATCCCTAAAAAGATGATGCAAAGTAGAAATATGTGCAGAACAGGGAGGTGGCACAGAGGATCACTTCCATTATGATGGAGCCCTAGGCTCCGTGGTCAGACAGTTCCAAATTCAAGTCCTGGCTCTGCCACTTCACAGCCGTGTGACATTGTGAGTTGCTTCTCTGGGTCTCCATGAGAATAAAATAGTACCTACTGCATAGGGTTGTTAATGTATGTAAGACCCCTGTCATGGTGCTTGGCACGTGGTAGTGATGTAATACATGTAGGCTGCCTTGTGGAGTGGGCAGGAAAAGCTTTGCAGGCAAGGGGCAATCTGAACTGAGCTTCTGAAAAAGAGTTCCTTAGACAAGAGATAAGTATTTTAGAGCAGAGGAAACTTCACAAATAAACTATAGTTTATCATCATCCAAAGAAAAGCTTTGAAAAATGAAACACAAGCCCGACAGCTCATGGAGTTTGTGTTCCTTAACATGGACTCCAAATCATTCAGCAGCTCAGGGCACAGATTCTGACTTGGAAGGAGGGAGGGAGATGTTAGTAATCTCAAAGTCCCTCTTCATTGCTGCCACAGGCTCTGACCTCTGCCTGGTATGGACTGGCCATGGGGAAGGGTGCCAGATTTTGGAGGGCAGAAGACTTCTCTGAAGGAAAAATAAGTTACTTTGCTGGTGTTCCATTCACAGCAATACAAAGAAGCTTTATTTCAGAGGCTCCTACCTCTGCACTGCCCTGTCCTCAAAGGAAACTTGTTTTGTTAGGATGGATTAGTCTCTTAGATAAATATTTGGTCTTTCCTTTCACAGCAGTTTAGCAAGAGATGCAGATCTAGACATTAATCATTCTGCCCTCCTCCTACCTTCCCCCAGTGAAAATCATTTCACACCATTTACCAGTCACCCTCCACTCTTGGAGAGGTGCCGAGGAGAGTAGGCAGCCTTGGGAGAGAGACTGAGAGGTGGGGTTTGTAAGGAGTAGAATTCTGGAGATAATGCTGCCAGGTGCTCAGCAGCCGGGCACGATTATGTAAACTAGAGGGAATCCTGACAGCCTGCCTCCTCCAACAAATGGAAGGGATTTGTGAGACGCTAATGATACTTCTGGGTAGGTTTTAGGTACCTTTAGGGTGAGTGCTGACCATTGTTACTCAAGGTGGGAGAGGGCATGGCTATGTAATTTCCTCCTTCAAGAGGCACTCAAAAGAACTGTGAGCCGTAATCTCAGCACTTTGGGAGGCCAAGGTGGGCGGATCACTTGAGGCCAGGAGTTTGAGACCAGCCTGACCAACATGGTGAAACCCCATCTCTACAAAAAATACAAAAAAAAATTAGCCAGGCATGGTGGTGCGTGCCTATAATCCCAGCTACTTGGGAGGCTGGGGCAGGAGAATTGCTTGAACCCAGGAGGTGGAAGTGAGCTGAGATTGCACCGCTGCATTCTAGCATGGTTGACAGCGTGACTTTGTCTCAAAAAAAAAAAAAAAAAAAAGAACTGTGGGCCAGGTGGCGCAGTGGCTCACACCTGTAATCTCAGCACTTTGAGGGGCTGAGGGGGCACATCACTTGAAGTCAGGAGTTTGAGACCAGCTTGGCCAACATGGCGAAACCCCATTTCTACTAAAAATACAAAAATTAGCCAGGCATGGTGGTGCACGCCTATAATCCAAGCTACTTGGGAGGCTGAGGCAGGAGAATCACTTGAACCCAGGAGGCGGAGGTTGCAGTGAGCTGAGATCGCGCCACTGCACTCCGGCCTGGGTGACAGAGTGAGACTGTCCTAACAACGACAAAAAGAACTGTGAAATTCAGAATTTACTGCCAAAACTGGCAGCCCTCACTTGTCTCTGGTGCCTCAGAGAACAAGCTTTTCAGAAAAGCCAGAAAGCAGAGGCAGATAGTAACAGGATTCAGTCACTGGCTTCATTTGCCACTTCCTCTATTCCTTCCTTCTGCCTGCTTCCTGATACCCTCTTCTGTTCCTCCTCTTTTGTTCCTCCTCTTCTGTCCTTACCCACAAAAGACACATGAATGAAAACAAAATGACCAGAAAACACAGAAGAAAGTGCATTTAGCTGACAGCTCTTGTTCTGCGCACATTGGACCCTTCTTGGTGTGGGCTTTGGAGTTCCTTAGAGCAACCTTGGTCGAGGTACATGACACTGCACTCTGTGTGGATCGATGGATTGATCGGCTGACCAAGAAATTACAAGCCCTGGGTGTCAGATTGATTTAACTTATGAACCACAAGCCTGCAGGAGGATGGGACCTGAATCAGAGTGAAATCCAAAATCCAAAACCAGGAGAGGGCCTAGAGAAGCCGGAAGAGAAGCTGGTCATGTGAAATGACCCAATAGCCTGTGGGCCAAATCCAGCCCTCCAATGTTTGTACAGTCAAGCTAAGAGCGTTTTATATTCATGTCCGTCCATGAAGTTTTATCACAATGTAACCATGCCCATTAGTTCCTGTATTGTCTGTGATTGGCTGCTCTTCCACTGCGTCCACAGAGTTGAGTAGCTGTTACAGACAAAAGTGTTGACCCTCTGGCCCTTTACAGAAGAAGTTTGCTAACCCTTGCTCTTGATCACTTTTTCCTTAAGGAGGATGTGGTCTAGTCAAAGAGACAACACAGGTAAATAAAAGGGATCTTCTTGAGTGTTTCCCAATGTGCTTCAACAGGTGGCAGCTCATTTAGTCCTCACAGCAGCCCTGTGGATGAGAAACAGAGACACACCTGGTAAAGGTCACCCAGTTAGTGGTGGCACCAGCCAGGTATGGTGGCTCACACCTGTAATCCCAGCACTTTGGGAGGCCGAGGTGGGTGGATCACCTGAGGTCAGGAGTTTAACAAGAGACCAGCCTGGCCAACATGGTGAAACCCTGTCTCTACTAAAAATACAAAAAATTAGCCGGGCGTGGTGGCAGGCGCATGTAATCCCAGCTACTCGGGAGGCTGAGGTAGGAGAATCACTTGAACCCAGGAGGCGGAAGTTGCAGTGAGCTGAGATCTTGCCATTGCACTCTAGCCTGGGCAACAGAGTGAGACTGTCTCAAAAAAAAACAAAAAACAAAACAAAACAAAAAATGTAGCGGCACCATTATCTGCACCAGATATCACGATGAACCAGGACAGTGATAACAATCCAGAGAAGGGGCCGATACAGTGCTGCAGAAGGTCAGAGGAGAGTGGTGGCAGCTAAGGAAGACTGAAACGGGTATGCTGGAGCTGTGGAGGAAGAGCCTTCCAGGTGGAAGATGCCCTGTGGGTAAAAGAACAGTGGCTGAGAACAAAATGGAAAGAGACTCTGGTTGGAAAGGACACTTGGCGCCAAGCCGTGGCGTTCCTAGTGCAGGGTGGCAAGAAAGAAACAGGACTCTGGGCCTAGACTGCCAGGCTCAGAGCATCATCGTACTGCTGACAGCTGTGTTAGGCACAGGGGCTAAGAACTGTTCAATTGTAAAAGCAATTCATACCTCTTTGGGTGAATATGAGGGCAAACTGAATTAATATGTGAAATGTGTTTAGAAAGGTGCCTGCTGTGAAGAGTTGGTTTTGGGGGTCCCCCAAGGCTACTAAAGGAGAAAGGCAGAAAGAAGGAACAGAGTGGGCCAGAGGAACAGTTGAAGTTTATCCCACTCTCACAGAGCCTGGCTTTCCACCCAACACCTGATGCACATTGTTCATCCTAACTGCGACCATGTAAGGGTGGGACTCAGCCAGGCCTGTCATCTCCTTTACAGATAAGGAAGCCCCGCTTTGGAGAACTGGCTGAATTGTAAAAAGTTTCTCAGAAAGTATATCTTGAGACTGGCCACAACCTACCAGGCCCCCAGGTCCCACCTGCTCTTGACTGTTAGTGGTCAAATTTCTCCATGGTCATATCCCTTGGTGCCCCGAGCTCTCCCTCACCTCCACAAGGCAGGGATGGGTAATCACACAGAGGGAGATGGGCACAGTGCTCCAGTCTTGGCCTGTTCTTGGCTTAGGCTCTTAGCCAGGGGCTGGACTGATTCCATAGTGTGGCACCTCTACCGGGGTCAAGTCCACCTTCACTTCAGTGGGGCCCAAGGTTGCTGAGAGTGGGGTGCATGAATGAAGAGAGCATGCTCACTTACACAGGATAGCTGGGCCCTTCCTCTGGCACTTAGTCTGACTGTCAGTGCCTTTTTTCTCCTGAACTATATAGGCCCTTATCCTGGGGACCTGGCAAGGTAAGAAGAGTCTCCTCTGTGCCAAGCATGGTACCAGGTAGTTACATGTGCATAAAGAAACTATCACTGGGAGCTTAAGAATAAAGACTGAGGATAAGGCAGACCTGAGTCTGAATCCTGACTCTTAGACTTACTATGTGACCCAAGGGAGTTCCTCCATCTCTCTCACCCTGTTTCCTCATCTGCAAGAGGGGGATGATAATAGAATAATGGAACCAACCTTACAGGTTGTGCAGAGCATTAGCTCATGATGATGGTCTCTTTTGGTTTTCACAAAAGACCTCATGAGGAAACAGGCTCAGAGATTTAGGGATTTCCCCAAGGTTGGCAGGGAGCAGATGGTGAAGCTGAAGAGCCAAAGCTCAGATTCTTCTTTTTTGTTGTTTTGGTTTTTTTAGAGTTAGGGTCTCACTCTCTTACACAGGCTAGAATGCAGTGGTGCAATCATAGCTCATTGTGACCTTGAACACCTGGGCTCAAGCGATCCTCTTGCCTCAGCCTCCTGAGTAGCTAGGACTACAAGCGTGCACCACCATGTCCAGCTGTTTTTCATTTTTTGTAGAGATGGGGTCTCACTGTGGCCCAAGTGGGTCTCAAACCCCTGGCCTTAAGCAATTGTCCTGCCTTGACCTCCCAAAGCTCAGGCTGCCAGGTGAGCAGTGCTTTGGAACATGCAACAGCCTGCTTGCTCTGTTGTTCCCCTCCTATGTGACAGATACTCCTTTCTAATACCTATGGTCCCTACCTGTCCACGGACATGTTCACAGATCTCCAGGGAGCAGAACTAAAATGAGTTCAAGAAAGTCCATGGTTCAAGCCAGGTTCTCTACTTTTAACACTCGGTGGGTGTGACCAGGTTCTGTGGTGGTCACAAAGCCATATGTCCACAGGGTCTCCACATTCTAGGGTCACCCTTTCCTTCAATACATCACATGGCCTAAAGCCTCAATTCCACACAGTCCACAAAGCCCAGCAGCTTACTAAGGATTTTGTGTAAATGGCTTAGAGCTGTTTAAAAAAAAAAAAAAAAAAATTCAGCTGAGAGTCTTTACCTTTACACCAGAACAATGTAATTCTAGGCAGGGTGTGGTGGCTCACACCTGTAATCCCAATCACTCTGGGAGGCCAAGGAAGGCAGACCACCTGAAGTCTGGAGTTCGAGACCAGCCTGGCCAATGTGGTGCAACCCCATCTCTACTAAAAACAAAAATTAGGCCGGGAGTGGTGGCTCACACCTGTAATCCCAACACTTTGGGAGGCTGAGGTGGGCGGATCACTTGAGGTTAGGAAATTGAGAGCATCCTGACTAACACAGTGAAACCCCATCTCTACTAAAAATACAAAAAATTAGCTGAGCGTGGTGGCACGCACCTATAGTCCCAGCTACTCGGGAGGCTGAGGCAGGAGACTTGCTTGAACCCAGGAGGTGGAAGCTGTAGTGAGCCAAAGATCATGCCACTGCACTCCAGCCTGGGCAACAGAGCAAGACTCTGTCTCAAAAATAAATAAATAAATACAAAAATTAGCCAGGTGTGGTGACATGCTTGTAATCCCAGTTACTTGGGAGGCTGAGGCACAAGAATTGCTTGGACGTGGAGGTGGAGGTTGCTGTGCTAGATCACGCCACTGCACTCCAGCCTGGGCAACAAGAGCAAAACTCCATTTAAAAAAAAAAAAAAGTAGGCCGGGCGCGGTGGCTCACGCCTGTAATCCCAGCACTTTGGGAGGCCGAGGAGGGTGGATCACAAGGTCAAGAGATCAAGACCATCCTGGTCAACATGGTGAAACCCCGTCTCTACTAAAAATACAAAAAATTAGCTGGACATGATGGCGCGTGCCTGTAATCCCAGCTACTGAGGAGGCTGAGGCAGGAGAATTGCCTGAACCCAGGAGGCGGAGGTTGCGGTGAGCCAAGATCGCGCCATTGCACTCAGCCTGGGTAACAAGAGCAAAACTTCGTCTCAAAAAAAAGTAATTCTGATACCAGTGTGGGTCTAAAAATTTTTGTGCTGTTTGTTCCCCTAGGTCTGTTTTTCTCTCCTTTACCGTTGTTTTCTTCTTGCTTGGAGGTTAAATGCTGTCTCCATCCTTTTAGGGGTTTCTCTCTTCCCTGAGATTTCTCAAGATGCCCAGGGTTGCTGAAGTCTGCCTGTCCCCTTTTTTTCTTTCTTTGAGATGGAGTTTCACTCTTATCGCCCAGACTGGAGTGCAATGGCGTGATCTTGCCTCACTGCAACCTCTGCCTCCTGGGTTCAAGCAATTCTCTTGCCTCAGCCTCCCGAGTAGCTGGGATTATAGGCGTGCACTACCATGCTCAGCTAATTTTGTATTTTTAGTAGAGATGGGGTTTCACCATGTTGGTCAGGCCGGTGTCAAACTCCTGACCTCAAGTGATCCACCCACTTCAGCCTCCCAAAGTGCTGGGATTACAAGCGTGAGCCGCCAGGCCCAGCTGGCCTGTCCACTCTTGTTCTTCATTCTTATTCCCATTAATTATCCATTGTGCTTGCTTCTTGCTTCCTGTTTGTTGTTCTTTCCTTCTTTTCTTCACACACTCAACACTAACATGCACCAATCTTTTACTTAACATCAGGTAGATAACATGGGGGGGAGACAAGTTGCTGAGCTTCTTAAAGCCCCTTGGCCATGAGGAGTCCCTGCTCATGTCCCTCCTCAGATGCTAGGTGGGTAGGCTATGTCAGATCCCTCTCTACAAGTCTTCTCTCCCAGAGCCCCACCCCGCTTAATACCTCCCTGGTCCACGCTACTCACCCCCCTGCTGTCACTGTCCCCTCACCTTGCCCAGTTTTTCTCCTTGCATTTCTCATTATCTGAATTCGTATTTAAATTGTCTATCTCTCCCATTAATCCTCACAGCAGTGTCTTGTTCACCACTATATCCCAAGAGCATGAAACCATGCCTGGCATACAACAGTGAAGACAAGAAGTGAATATTTGTTGAAAAAATGGGTGAATTCTGGCATTCTAAGTCTTCAGTGAGACTCTCCACCTGTCAATCCCAGTGGAACTGGTACAATGAAGTGGAAAAGGGGTCTCCTGGGCTCCCACTCCCACCCCAGGTGCTGGGGTATAGACTGCCCACCTCTGTGTCCCAAAGACCCCACAGCTGAAAAACTGGACTCAAGGGAGCAGGGAGAGTAATGTACTAACATTTTTAATACAGTCTGATCAGATCAATTCACATCACAAGGTCAACCTGGGCTTGCTCACATGTGACACAACTGAGGTACACATTGTCCCTGCCTGCTGGCTCTCCTACCTCCCTGGCTCCCAACAGCATTGAAACCCCCTACTTCCCTGACCAGACTGGCATTTTTTTAAATTTTGCATAAAACTATTTCTTCCATAGACTTCAAACAATCAACTAGCCAAGTTAATTATGGTACATCTAAACAAAGTTTAATACTAACCCTAATGTGTGACTGCGGTTTACAAAGAGCTCTGTATCACCTGGGATAGCTTTCAGTAGCAATTCACTACAACTGGTCCTAAAAAATAATAATAATAATAATAATAATAATTAGAGAATTATAACCCAACAGCAAGTTGAATGGTTAAAATCACGTAAGAACTGAAATTTGGGGTGGGGGTGTCCTCAATAGCTGAGCTTGTCCTAGCAGTGAAAATGCTTGCCTCTAAGCAGGGCTCAGAAAGGTCTGGAGCCCTCCAGGCAAAGGGCTGAGCTCAGGGGGGCTCTCGGAGGACACTCACCCCATGGTCCATGGATGCTGAAGGCTTCTGGCTTCCTTAAAAACAGTTGGGCATCCGCATTGTTTAAGTGAGTGGAGGCCCTAGTGTGGTTCTTTTGAAGGATATGAGAAGGGGGAATGAGGAATTAGAGAATTGGGAGAGGACCAAAATCACTGAGGTCCCAGAATACCGTAGATTTGGGTATAAGATTGGGGTCACTAAGAATTGAGCACCAGGAATTCCAGCTTCTGCCCATTAGAGAAACTGGGACTGGTTTTGCCTTGGAGGCCTTTGTAGTGTTTTCTGCCCTTTTCCCATACTGGGTCTCATTGGTATTTCTGCAGAATATCAAATGAAAATCTATTTCTAAAGACCACTGGGAGAATGGGTGGTGGAGCAGTTGGGGTAGGGT
This sequence comes from Aotus nancymaae, assembly GCF_030222135.1. Classification (NCBI taxonomy): domain Eukaryota; kingdom Metazoa; phylum Chordata; class Mammalia; order Primates; family Aotidae; genus Aotus; species Aotus nancymaae. The sequence goes on from NW_026988491.1 coordinate 6,140,471, forward strand.
TGGGGGGTAGTTAAAAATGAATAAAAATCTCTCAGCTACAGAACCCAAAGACATCACTTCCCTCCGCATTCACAGCATTTCCCTACAGTCCCCAAATGGCTGTTTCCGTGGGGACAGAGCAGCTGCCTCATTTCCCTTCAGGCCCCATGGGCTGCTGGTCAACCTCAGGATCTACTAAAGATGATGCAAACGCCGACTGAACAATCTGAAACCCAAAGGACTCAAGGAGAGACATGTTCTGCTGAGGAGAAAAAGGTGAGCCAAGGGCAGGGCCCAGGTCCCCCAAGGGGCCCCCAAGAGCGCGGACATGCACCTTCTGGATATGTTTGTTCAAGTAGGACTTAGAGCGGAAGAAGCTCCCACATTCAGGGCATGGGTACTTCTTCTCCCCATCAGACTCCATTTTGTTTTTGGGGACTGCCATGTCACAGGAGAAAGAGCCATTGGCACTCTGCTTCTCCGGCGTCTTCAGGTCGCTGGCATCTGAGAGGTCACCATAGGAGTCAGAGCTCTCAATCGGATCCTGATGTGAGCATTTCTGGCCTTCTATAAAAAAACAAAATACAGGAGAGAGATGAGGCCAGGCTCTGGAGATGCCCCCTCCTGGAGGGGTCATGAGGGGCCAGCTCACAGACCTGTGGAGGGCAGCTGTTGGCCAGCCACCACCCAGGCAGAACCCACAGAGGGTCAACTGGTCAGTCTGGGAGCTTGGAGTGCCTACAGGGGTAAAATGGCAGGGCCCTAGGGCCACCAGCCTCCCTTGCTGTGAACTCTTCATGCAGCTGCACATATACTGCTCACCATCATCTCGGCCTGCTTCAAGGAAGGGATACAGAGAGGGCACCTCTACTACTGCTGCTCAGAACAACTCAAAGACCCCCAACTCCTAGGCACTCTTTTGAGTAAAAGAGTAAAACTGGTATTCTGATGATGCCAAACCAGTGTAACAGTGGCCTTGTCTCCTACACCAGACTAGCTACACCCTAGCGAGGCAGGCAAAACCAGAGCCATGAGGTCCTCAATCTGGGTAGACCCCATCAATGGCTCAGACAGAAGCCAATCCTTCTCCTAATGCTGCAAACACAAGCCCTGCCCTTACTGCCTTCCTTCTGCCAAAACCCTTCCAGGGCCAAGCAGCAGAAGCACAGAAATTGAAAGGAACTCTGAACAGCTCAGTCAGCTGGGTGTCCCCACCCTAGGCCCCAGACAAGCTGGGCCAAGAGACAACCCTGGCTGCTCTGCCTTGCCTGGCGCAGACTGGAGTCCTCCACCAATCAGCAGCTTCCTGCCTGGGTCCAGAGAGCCATGCCGGGAAGGGAGGTCTGTGATGGGAGCATGGAGCATGCCATCTCTGCTGTTTCTACCATCTGCCAAGCCCCTGGCCTCATCCCCAAGGCAACAACAATGTGACATACCATAAAACGACCTGAATCAACAAGTGAAGGTAGGCCCGGGGAGCTCTCCACAAACCAACTCCCAAGTCGGAGTCAGATAGCTCATTATTGCCATGCATCTCACAACCACAGCCAGAGGCTCTCTGGAAAGGGCCACTCACAGCAACCAATCACCCCTATTGTGAGAGAAGTCAGACATTGGCTCCCACCGGCCCACCGGGTCAAAAGAGGAGAAAGCGTTCAGCCGCAGTTCCACACCATCCTAAAGGGCAACAGGCAGTGGACAGGCCCAGAGTGACTCATCATGCAGGGCTCTTCTTCTGCCCAGGGCCTGGGGCGTTCCTGCAGGGCTCCAGACGGTGAGGGCTGGCCAGGAGGAAAGGAGGAGGACTGGGGAAGAGGAGGCGGAGGCTGGATCTTGGCAGTGCCCTAAAGCCTCACTCACTGCCCTGAAGTGGGATACCCACTGTGACTTTTGTCCTGCAGGCCACTGCCACTGAGATCTCTGAACCTCCTCAAGGCAGCCAGAAAGCCGGCAGCCTTCCCGTCTCCCCACGCCCAGCCCAGCGCCCCCACAACACAGTCTGCGCAGAGAAGCAAAGTGCAGAGCAAGGGGTCGCTTGCCTTTGTTGCCATAGGTCCTGGCGCAGTGGAACGCTGCTCCCCCATTCAGGATGGGCTCCTGGTGCCTGGAGACCTGGGGAAGGGGAACACCGTGGTGGGTTTTAACATGGACCTTTAAGTAGGAGGCAGAGGAGAAACCTAAACAAGACAAAAGGAGATGAGATCCCGAGGCCAGCAAGAGATACCTATCTCCTTCCCCCACGCCTCTCCTCTGGCCGCTCTGGCTAGCATTCCCAGTTCAGCTGCACCTAGAGGGGGCCCCCTCCTTGGCTCAAAAATGGCTGCAACCACATGAGCCATGTGGCTCAGGATGGAGGGTGGCACTGTCCACAAATCGGCTTCTCTGCAGAGCCCACTCTGCAAGGCTGCGGTGAGAAGCCTAGGCTGGCCACCTAGTGGGATGGCCTGAGATCCTGCTCCTGCTAGGGCCAGAGGCCCACTGCCTCTAGGCTTGCTTGATGCCTCAGTAACAGGTGGTTTGAGTGAATGTCTCCTGCAGGAACCATGACTAGAAATGTGGTTAGACAAGAATTTGAGGCTCCAGGGAAGCCACAGGATTCTAGCCAGCAGGAAGCCTGCTTAATCCTTGTAAAAGGAAACTGGACAACAAACGAGATGGAGATAAAATGAATCCCAAAGGAATGCCTCCAGGGATCCCATCTTCTACCTGTCAGGAGATGTTCTATTTTTCTAACTTCTCCACCTTCAGCATAACAGGATTTAGTAACTGTTTAGATCTTTTGAAGAACAAAGACAAAAATAGGAAGTTGTATCAAAGGGGTGCGGTCATCTCTTATTCATGGTAGTGTTTTGGTTTGATTTTGGAGCATCCACCAGGTTCACGTACAGGAGAAGAAACAGGAATGATCTTTGTCTTTATTTTGGGGGGAGGACAATCCAGCCGTCTTGGGACTATTCCAGCCCACCTCTCATATGCTTCGGTCAGTTTGAGCCACGAAGAGTAGATCTTGGGCCAATTTCCACAGCAGCCACAAGTCCAAGGATACAGAATCAGGCAGGCCGATAAAAGGATTTTGTGTTGGATTTCACAGGAAGGAGGTATGCCATCGAACCCCACTGTGGTCAAGGATCAGAAGGTGCCTTTAGCAGGAACTGAAGCTTTTTAGTATAAGGCCCACTTAGGGTGCCAGTGCCCTGACAGTGTCCCTTTAATCCACTTCAGATCAGGTTGACTCATTATCAGGTGTTTCCATTCACTTTTAAAATTACACAGTCACAGGATAACAGTGAGATCCACTGCTAAAGGGTCGGCGGCTGAAGAGTACTATGTAATGTCTGCACGAGATTTGTTTTTAAAAAGTCTGAAATGGCATGGCATTTTGAATGCTGCTGAAACTGTAATAAAGGTTCACCTTTAGCAAATGCTGATGGCACACCAGGGCCCAGCACAACACATGCACTATTCTACAGAATTTGCCCAACACCCTATGTGCTACAGATCACTATTATGCCCATTTCACAGATGAAGAAATAAGAGGCTTGGTGAGGTTAAGTAACCTGGTCACACATATAGCTACTAAGTGGCAGAGCCTAGAGTCCAACCCCGGGATCATGTGCCACCAGAATTTGGCCCTTAGCTACTGGGCAGATGCTTTAACCCACTTATGTCTCATGTTCCATTACTGGAACCCTAACCTTGTAGGAGTTATTTATATCCTACTGCTCAAGATCATAGTCAAGTTCTGATTTTCACAAAAAAAATTTGCAACGTCCAGCATAAATGGGTTATTGATTCCTGTGTCTTAGCCCGGAGCCCTAGAAACATCCAGTGGACTTTTGCAATAAGTTTCATTATGACCATTTATACTCATGTATTCTTCTGCCATAATGGTAGGTTAGAATGGAAGCTGCTGGAAAAACAGGGCTACGCTGTGGGAACTTTATTTAACAAGTACTCCTCTGACAGCAGTTAGTGGTTCTGAAGGGAAATGTGGGATTGGGCCAATTTTCCTTCCTTTCCCAATACAGCCACTTCAAAGATCTGTCTAGACCAGATGCTAGTGTCCTGCCTTGCCCAGTAGAGCAAATTGTCCTGTGCTATGACCGAAGTGGTCTGCCTAAGGCTGATCACGGGTACAGATTAGTCTAAGAGGGTCCCATGTAGATGTCCCTAAGAGGGAGGCTGTAGTCAGGAGTGAGGAGACAAGGTTAATGTGAAAGAGGCTCTTAGCCCTGCCCCTTGGGGTGGTACTATGGAGTCCCCCCAAAACAAAGTAGAACCAGGAGACATTGGCTCCCATCAATCAGCACAAGATAACAGAACTTTCTGGTAATATGATGATACCACTTTAGAAGGGAATTTTTTCCTTTGGTTTTTAATCCCTTGTGAGGTCTCTAAAGTAGCAAGAAGCTCTCCCCATGATGAACCAGAGCAAGTCTGCTGCAATCAAAGGGGACAGAAAGGAGTGGGAGAGTACCAGGAATTATTATGTTTACTCCTTACTGGGAGAGCTACACCAGGAGAACACAGCAGATGCTCAATAAAAACCTGCAGAGTTCAGCTGGGCACGGTGGCTCAACGCTTGTAATCCTAGCACTTTGGAGGCCTAGGTGGGTGGATCACCTGAGGTCAAGAGTTCGAGACCAGCCTGACCAACATGGAGAAACCCTGTCTCTACTAAAAATACAAAATTAGCTGGGTGTGGTGGTGCATGCCTGTAATCCCAGCTACACAGGAGGCTGAGGCAGGAGAATCACTTGAACCCGAGGCGGAGGTCACGGTGAGCCAAGATCACACCACTGCACGCCAGCCTGGGCAACAAGAGTGAAACTCAGTCTCAAAAAAAAACTTGCTGAGTTTTCCTGAAAAACAGTCTGAAACACGTGGCTGAGTCCTCTTGACTTTACCCCAGCTGCAGACTGTACTATCTATAGCAAAACCACATGGCGGGCTGGTAGGAGTGGATCCACAGCTGCCACTTAAAGCCTAGAATTTAAACACAGAGCAACTCAGCAGCCAAGTGTTAGGATGAAACAGAAGCTGAGTTTCTGAGCAGAATACATCTTTAAAGCCAGACATATTTAGCCGGAATTCTAAACTTACCCACCCATTCACCACCGATTTAATCAAGAGCCAAAGAGGCAGCTTGATCCAGCCATCCATGCAATGGAGATGCTGAGCACACATGTGACTGCCACTACAACCAATAAGCCACTGGCCCTTTCACTCCAGAGATGACAGGCTTATTAGCAAAAGGCCACTGCTCCTCAGTTGCGTTTTCTTGACTGCGTGCCTGCACTTGGCACTTCAGAAGCAAATAATCTTTTGGCAGATTCCACATCCATGCAGGGATTTGGGGACTGCTTTCTCCTCGTCCAAACCCTGAAGAGGCCATCCCCAACTGCACTATGTTGGAGTGGGCCTACGTAGCTTTATCTGAGATCAGGAGAATGGCAGGTTCTCTGCATCCATCTACTTGTGTGCTTACCTCTGATGGGAGAAGGCTTCCTCTACCTTTCAATCAATGATGTTTGCATCCAAATGTCTCTGTCAAAGGCAGATTCCTGATAATATATTCCTCTTCCCCATACCAACACATAGGCATATATACAAAGATCCTGCTACAGAAATTTTAAAGGAAGAAAACCATGGTGACCAGACAGGGCCTTTTCCTTTTCAACTGTTAAACTAAACTGATTTCCTCAACTCGAAAATGAGGGAACAAGCTTTTCTAGCCATAATATTCCCTCTACTGCAAATGATCTTCCTCTACAAATAGTATCATACACATCCTGATATGTCTGTATGACAAAGCCAGAGTTATCTCTCTCATCAACTTGCATCTGACTCACGTGTGAGGCTGCAGGAGTCAGGCTGCCTTCCCTCTTTCCCATTCTTCACAGCCAGGAGTCATTTTTATGGCAAAGACTAAAAAAGACAGATCTATAGGTAGATACTCAAGTCAACTAAGAATTGTTGGGAGTGAAGGATCTGAAGGCACCTGGAAGTTCACCTGATTGAATCATAACTGTTCTAATCAGCTGGCTGACATTTAGCCTTTGCTTGAACGCATGCAGAGATAAGAACATTCATTTATTTGTGCAATTCCTCTTATAGGTATAGGCTTGGTGGCAGCAGGGCAAAGGAGGACACAGAGCTCTCTGCATTCTGACTCCAATGTCTTAATCTCAATGTTTTCGGTGCTCAGAAAGAACTTTATCCTCTTCCTTTTTTTGTTTTTTTTGTCTCTTCTTATTTCTGCCCAAAGAATGAGTCCAGGAGTATAATCCAGCTCCTCCTCTTCTGATAAAAACTGCAATTGTTTTCTCTTCCTTCTGTGTACCCAGCATGGGTTGGACCAGAACCTTCTTTAGTCTTCCTGCAGGAAAGGGACTTCCCACTCTGGCTCTGGGACCAAAGATGTTTGGCCTGTGATCAGATCCAGTCTTGGCTTTTCTGAGAAAAAGTAGACTCTGGTTTACTCTTCTAGATTCTCCATTCCAGTCATGTAGCTTATGGCTGTTGCCCAAGTTCTCTTTACCAGCCCTTAGAAAAGAAATCCTGACATACAATAGTTGTTGGCTTTGCGACATCAGCTGCTTCCTAACTGGGCCAACTTTCCCACTATCCCTGCTGCTCTCAGTTCTTCTTTCCTCCTGAGCTGGACTCCCAAGGGCTGTGGACCTGGGTCTCCTGTCCAGTTCCTGCCCTACTCCATCATCTGGGCTGGGCTTTCTGAGTTTTATCATGAGCACCCTTCTCCACTCAACAGTTTTCAGCCTCTGGTCTCTGACCCCAGTTCTCATACTGGGAACTTCCACATTGAAAACTTGGCAAAATCCCTGTTCCAGCAAGTTTTGAGTTATCTCGGGGAGCTGTCAGGAAGCCAGGTTAGGATGAAGCAAGACAAGAAACAACATCTAGGGCTGGGGCAGCCTCAGTCAAGACAGTCAGCCACAGCCTGATAACTCTCCCTACATGTGCAAGCCCACTGCTTGCAACCTGGAGGAAGCTCCTGTCAGAAATGGGCTCTACTGATATGTCAGAAAACAGAACAGACAGCTTAAAAGGCCTTTACTAATACCTCCCTGCAGGTGTCCTGGTGGTACAAACCCCAGGTATGAAGCTGCAAGGAGGGACCCAGTTCCAGGACACCAAGAACACCCAGCTACTCAGCAATCTCCTTCCACCGTGGACCTCAGGGCACATGAACACATCACGGGCACCCAACGATTCCGCCAAGGCCTGCAGGAGTGTTGTGCCTGGTCCAACCCAGAGTGTCAACAAGCATGTCTTTCCCAACATTGTGACAAAGTGCAAGGATAGGGCCTCCGAAGTGTGCAGCTCCTTTCACCTACCTTGTCTCTTGGGATCCTCATAATAACGCTGTGAGGTGGGAAAGGGGGGTATTCTTAACCCCATTTGACAGATAAAGAAACTGAAGCTTAGAGAGGGAACGGGAGAACTCAAGGCCATCTAGTGAGAGGCTGAGACAAAACCCTGGGTCTCTTGATTCCTGGTTCAGTGCTCAACCCACTAAGCCATACCCCAGGCTCTCAGAAGCATTGGGAGGAGCAAAAATGCCCCAGGAGAGAAGGACATCCCAGCGACCTCCCCACCTGGTCAAAGCAATGCACACCATGCAGAAGCATCCTCATGTTCACAGACAGCTGCCTCGACCTCCTTTAGCACAGACACAGCGCAAGCCTCCACTGATGCTGTGCTCGCCAAACACAAACATCTAGCACTTCCAACAGCCAACTAGACCGGCAGAACCTTGGGGACAGGCTTGACTTCACCCAACACATCACTGCCACACACAGAGTTAGACACTACCTAGGCCCGCCTTGTCCTCAAGCACACTGCCCTGTTCAGAGTACCTTCCACTTTCCTCTCTCATCAAGGCCACAATCTACCTGAGTTTGGGCTCTCTTCTGACCACCTGTGGTAGCAAATGACTGCTCCTTGTTTATCTCCAGACTCAGCCTCCTTCCCTGGCTGCTGAATTTCATATGCCAGTGAATCAACCAGCAACAAAAGCTCTCAAGCCAGACCGACCTCTTTTTCTCCCACTTTGGGACCTATTAACTCCCTGACCAACCTCAATAGTTCAGTGGTGTCTGCTAAATGCATCCATCCTGCCACCTGAGTAGCAGGTGGGAGTTATGGGCCCAAGCTTGGGAAGAACTTCTCTCCTTCCATTCCAACCTGCTGGTCTCCTGGGACCTCCCATTCTAAGCACTCCAAGCTTGGAAAGTAAGGGGTCGCAAACAGCTAGCTGGGTGATGAAGGTGTTTATCATTCAGTGGGAAGGGAAGGGCTGTGTGGAGTCTGAGGTAGGGTCATCAAGACACTCCTAGGCCTCCCATACACGCTCAGGCCCATCCTCTGGAAGTGAGGAAACAGTGGGCAGATTACCTCGGTTACAGATACTGCAGAAGTTGCTGGGCCCCTCACTGTGCTTCTTCAGGTGGTCTGCCATGTATGCTGCCCGCAAGTACTTCCCACACACCTGGCAGGGCACCTTGTCTTCATGACAGGCCAGGTGGGAGCGCAGACGGTCTCGGGTGGCAAAAGAAGCGTTGCAAGTCTGAAGGCAGAAAAGAAAACAGGATGAGGTGAAACCCAGCACACCACACCTGACTCCCTACCAAGTGCACCATGAAGCAAGAGCAATTTTTGGCCATCACATGACCTCCCTTTATAAAGAGAGCTTTAGAGTTTGGCTTGGGCTCTCTACCCAGAATGCCAAGCAGCTGTTCTTGTTTTTCATGGTGCCTCCTTACAGGACACTTGAGTGGAAATCACTGGTACTAACTAAATGACTACTGGAAATGTGCCCAGGACATGGCAAGCTAAGTTCTACACCCCTCTACACAATAAAGAGTTATACATTCGCTCATCCTTAGACATTGAGAATTGACTTTAGGTGCATTGGCTATAATGCAGCACAGAATTACATTTACATGAACTTACAGATGAGTTATTGGCATATAAACCAGCCTTCCTGTTCTCTATCCCTGGGTTTTCCCTAGTTGTTTTACACAAAGAATTCTATTTATTCATTTTATTCAAAAGTGACATTAGTCTTGGCCAGGGAAATGGAAAGGAAAGGCAGGACAAAGCACAGAGATAATTCTTCATAATATTTTCGTGAGTTTGAATTTAAAAAGCAGCCCATATAGTGGCAGTTGGGCGCAGGGGCTTACGCTTGTAATCCCAGCACTTTAGGAGGCCAAGGCGGGCAGATCACAAGGTCAGGAGTTCAAGACCATCGTGGCTAACACAGTGAAATCCCGTCTCTATTAAAAATACAAAAATTAGCTGGGCGTGGTGTTGAGTGCCTGTAATCCCAGCTACTTGGGAGGCTGAGGCAGGAGAGTCACCTGAACCCAGGAGGCGAAGGTTGCAGTGAGCCGAGATTGTGCCACTGTACTCCAGCCTGGGCGACAGAGCTAGACTCCATCTCAAAAAACAAAACAAAACAAAACAAAAGATAGTGGCAATTCTAATGACCTGAGAATTAGCATACAGAACAAGGGCCGGAGGCTTCAAGAGCCATTTGTGGGCCAGGCAAGGTGACTCACATTTGTAATCCCAGCACTTTGGGAGGCTGAGATGGGTGGATCACCTGAGGTCAGGAGTTCAAGAGCAGCCTGACCAACATGGTGAAACACTGTCTCTACTAAATATACAAAAAATTTAGCCAGGTATTGTGGCAGATGCCTGTTAATCCCATCTATACTTGGGAAGCTGAGGCAGGAGAATCACTCAAACCCAGGAAGCACAGGTTGCAGTGAGCTGAGATTGTGCCACTACACTCTAGCCTGGGCAACAAGGTGACACTCTGTCCCAAAAAAAAAAAAAAAAAAAAAAATTGGCCGGGCACCGTGGCTCACACCTGTAATCGCAGCACTTTGGGAGACCAAGTTGGCCGGATCACCCGAGGCCAGAAGTTCAAGACCAGCTTGGCCAACATGGCAACATGGTGAAACCTCATCTCTACTAAAAATACAAAATTAGCCGGCAGTGGTGGTGCGTGGCTGTAATCCCAGCTACTCGGAAGGCTGAGGCAGGAAAATCTCTTGAACCCAGGAGGCAGAGGTTGCAGTGAGCTGAGATCATGCCATTGCACTCTAGCCTGGGCAAAAAGCAAAACTCCACTCAAAAAAAAAAGTGTTTGTGAAACATTAAGCTGGGGAAGTGCTGGTGACAGCAAAGATGATGATACATTGTGTGCCAGGCAGGCACCATGCTCAGCCTTTTAGAGGCACTTATCTCATGCAGCCCATCCTGATGGCAGCCCTCTGAGGCAAGCTGTGTGATCACCCACCAAGAGAGTGTGGTTTTGGAAAGCTGTGGTGTGAGCTGAGCACCAACTCAGAGCCAGGCCCCCAGGCTGGATGAGTCAGGACCAGCACCCTGAAAGGACCCAGGTTGGCAGGATTTCCTGTACCTGAGGACCTGACTTAGTATCAGTGATCAGTATCTCAACAACATCCCTTCCTCAGCTGGAGCTTACAAAGGCATTCCAGCCATGGGGGTCACAGAATATGGGGAAATCCCTGAGAAAGATGTGTCTGTTGGCTTTCAAGCTATTTTGGTACCAGGGAGATGTTTCAGGGGTTCTAGTCAATTTTGACTCACTTCTTTTTTTCTGTGTGTGTGTTTACTGTTACAGAACTGTAAGAGAAAGCAACATTCACCTTTAAATGTGTTTGTTACAGATCAAATGGTAACCCACTGAAGACTACCTTGTGCTAGAATGGAACTGCCCCTGCCATCTCTCTTTAACAGAAGCACATCCTGAGAACCTGAGAGCTCAAGGTAAGGGTCTGAACACTGTCACCACATACAGACAGCTAGCTATCTCCTTACCGTACAACCAAAGCGAGAAACAAACACATGCAATGCCGTCAAGGTAGAAGACACCGCTGTTTACTACCCCAGTCCCAAATATCTGTGCACATTAGCACAGCCTTACCTAGCTCTTCTGTCATTGTCTTTTTAAGTAAACATTACACATTTGAATTGCATTTGTAGCAATGACATACTGCTTTTATGTGTTTTATATATTCAGTGTATTCATATCACAGATGAGGCAACTAACTTGAGAATGAACTTGCCTAAAACACAAGACTCAGCTACTAAAGAAAGTCTAGCACACCCACCCTCACCAGCCAGGCCAATACTCTACCAATCCTCCTGGCCACTCTGGGATATTCTGATCCCTCCCAGTTCACGGCTGGGCCAGTGGAGGCCTCTGAGAGGACATGAGACAGCTGGACTAAGAACCTGTCCCACAGCCTGTGCTCTTACCGTCTCCAGATTCAGGAGAGGGAGCTTCTGGAGAGTGAAAGGTGCTCATACTTTATAACACAGTGTATAGTACTTGGCAGCCAGGACTCCTAAAAGGGAACGTTGAACAGATTTGTCCAAGGAAATTCCAGCATGTAGGTGAGTTAAAAAGCACCATGGGCCAGGTACAGTGTCTCACACCTGTCATCCCAGTGCCTTGGGAGGCCGAGGCGGATGTATCACAAGGTCAGGAGTTTGAGACCAGCCTGGCCAAGATAGTGAAACCCTGTCTCTACTAAAAATATAAAAACTAGCCGAGCATGGAGCCGGGCACCTGTAATCCCAGCTACCTGGGAGGCTAAGGCAGAGAAATGCTTGAACCCAGGAGGCAGATGTTGCCGTGAGCCGAGATCACACCACTGAACTCCAGCCTGGGCGACAGAGAGAGACTTCTCCTCAAAAAAAAAAAAAAAGAAAGAAAGAAAGAAAGAAAAGAAAAAGAAGAAAGCACCATGGATGCTTGCTCTCATGGCCACAGGTGGGCCCCACCCCAGCCAAGGACCTCATGACCCAGTGACAGGCCACAGTGGCAGAAAACACTCAGAGCTTCTACATAGCCCAGCAGTCTATAATCAGTAAACCAGGGCAGAGGCTGCATAAACACTCCACCCCAGGAAAGAAAGGTGCACCTGTTGGTTTATTTGGGGACAAGAGTTAGCTTTGCCAGGCAGTGACCCAAAGATCACCCCTCCAATGGTGAGAGAGGGGTGAGTTCTAAGCCTCAGAACTCACAGGAACAAGTGGATCAAGTGTAAGAAAATGAGGCTGAGGCCAGGTGCGGTGGCTCACACCTGTAATCCCGGCATTTTGGGAGGCCGAAGTGGGCAGATCACAAGGTCAGGAGTTCGAGACCAGCCTGGCCAACATGGTGAAACCCCATCTCTACTAAAAATACAAAAAAATTAGCTTGCCGTAGTGGTGGATGCCTACAGTCCCAGCTACTTGGGAGGGTGAGGCAGGGGCTGAAAGCACATTCAGGATTCTGTACTCCATGGTCCCTAGGAGAGGGAGCCACAAGAGGGATAGGAAAGAGATGCCTGGTTTCTTTTGCCAACCTTCGTTTGGGATCTGTCCTCTAAAGGCTTTGCCTGTCATGCTTTTGCTACCTAAAGATGATGGACAGCCAAACTTCAATTATCCACAAGTGGCTTATCCATTTAGAGATTAGCTAAGCAAAATTAAAATCTCAGACTGGGCTGGCTTCCCCCACCTTGTCCTCCATTGATTCTCTCTCAAGGAAGGAAAGCTAACTTTCGCCTGAGCAAACAGAATTAGGAATGTAAATCTGCTGCTGGGGGAAAAAACACAAACATGACAAAAGCTTTCCCTGTGTTACAAAACCAAGCTAAAGTGATTGTTGGCTTCTCTGTGCCAGGATTGACCCTCTGTGGCTGCAGTCCCCAGGTTTTCTGGGGAGCCTATGAAAGTCCAAAGTCTAGGCACAGCGTAAGTTCAGACAACACAGAACATGAAAGAGCTTGGTTACACAACCCAGGAGAGAAGGGGTGGAGGGAGACAGATCTCAAAGGGAACATCCAGAACTTCCATGCTGGGGCCTCAGGAGAAAAGCAGTCTTTGTCCTAGAGATAGAGAGAAGACAGAGGGAGGCTGATGTGAAGAGAATGAGCCAGGGGCAGAATGCTGTGACTGCCTGTGGCACTCAGAAGAGCTGCCCTGCCCGCAGCCCTGCGCTTAGACACCCTGCTGTAGTTAGGGGCCATGCCTGCCAGGTCATGGCCCAGTCTCCCTGAGTGCAGGTCATCACCACTCAACACTGAGCCCCAGTCTTGCTGCCTTCACAGATTTCCTAAAGCTTTTCTTCCTAAGGATTGAGCAGCTTGGGAATGGGGCCCAAATGGTACCAAGGGCACTAGTGTACACCCCCACCCTTGGTGGCCCTTGAACTCTGGAAGCCTCAACGGTAGTCTGAAGCAGCCTTCTCCCACAGCCCTGGAAAACTCGTAAGGGCAATGCATTAAGGTCCAGCTCTCTCAGCTTTTCTGGCCCCCTTCTTCTTGAGCACATGCCCATCTCAATTCATCCTTCTCTAACCAGCCCCCAAGAAGTGGAGCCAGTGAAAGCTAGGGAGGAGATCTCAACTGCTCCAGACTCTCAGCTTCAGGGTGAACTCCAAGTGGGGGAAATGTCCCAGCCCACTAAGCTCATAAATCCAGCAATGCCTAGGGCATCTGGGCCAGTTAAAGACACTTAGGCCAAGCCCGAAGGACACATCCCACTGTCAAGCCTGAGGCTTCCTGCCCCTATAGCACCAGTCTCTGGAACTGGCCTTTTTCTTTCTCTCTGGCCTCAGGAGGGGATGAGAGGTATAGACTGTGCCTAGCCAGTGGGGGGCCCAAGGAATAAACTCACAGAGAGATGTCTCTTCACCTCTGATGTTTTCAGCATCCCCACACCATGCCAAACAGATGCCCCTGCTGTTTAACCAAGCCCAGGCACACCCAGCTAGCCAGCCCAGAGCACGAGAGCCAGCACGTCTTCACCTGCTGGGTCCCTGTTAGGGAAGTTCTGGCTATGAGGCTGGAGGTGGGGCCAGCAGGTCTGTGAGAGTGTATGTTGGAGGGGCAGGGCAGGAGCGCGTTTGTACACCAAGGGACAGTGATGTCAGTGTTACGACACAGACCAAGGACAAAACACACAAAGCCTCAAATGTTAGAATGAAAAATTTTATCATCACTCCTGTTCACCCCGCAGACTCTGCGGGGTGCTAAAGGGCACACCAATGGGATCCCAGGAAGGGGGTCTACATCTGCTTTATCAGCCCCCAAAGCCATATATTGGGGTGGCCCAATATAAAGCTACTCATAGTTCCTGAGCAGACCTGCTAATAAACCTCAAAACACAGAAGTCTACTTCACTAGCCAGAATGAAAGCAGGAGCTAGATCTGAGTGGGAAGGGCAGAGGGCAGCATGGGTTAACTCTAGTTGGAATTGTGCCAGAGTCTTCTCTGGAGGCCGACTCACTCCTGGAGTGGGGGTAGGGGTGGTCAGGCCCCAGTCTAGAAACCCCAGGCCTATAGGAAGTGACACCAGGGGAGGGGAAGCAGATAAGCTAGTGGCTAGTTCCCAGGAAGGCACCAAACTCCAAAATCACACAGGCAAGGACAGATACCCAGGTGTGCCACCTGTGAAAGGGGGGAAAAGGCAAGAGAGCCCAGAAAGAAACTTGGATGCTATAGGGGGGTCCAGAAAGGTGCTCCTTGCTACCCCCATTTGGGGGCTCTGAGATGGGAAAGACTCCAAGTCGCCCAGGGAGGAGCTGGGCATGGTGGGCAGGACCGTAACCCTGCTAGCCTCTCCCAAAGCAGGGGTCTCAGGCCAGCTGCCACTCCTGTTCCCCTCCACTGTCAAACCTCTCCAGGGAAGCCCAGGCTAGCCAACAGGCCACTGGGTAAAGGCCCTGCTGCCCTCTGGGGCGGTCCAGCCCTGTCTCAGATATCCTGGCGGGGCTGGGCAGAAGAGAGCGTTGCTGGAGTGTGCTGGGCCCAGGTTTTCAAGGGCTGGGAATGATTTTTTTAGAGAAAGGGAAAAGGCGGTGTCAGGAACTGAATGGGACGACCTCCACAAAGCAGGCTGGGCAAAGTCCCATGATGGCAGGTCGCTAGGAAGAGGTTCCAGGGGCGGCAGGCCGCTGCTGCTCCCAACCCACACCTGGAAAAAGGGCAGAGAGTGCAGGTTACCCCCCCAGGCCACCGGGCTTGCCCCCACTGCCCTCTGGGCTCCTCCTACTCTGCCCGGGCTGCTCAGCATACTACCTGAGTCAGAATGTATGCTCTGTGATGAGAGAATCAGAGACAGAGAGAGAGAGAGAAGGCAGCAAGGCAAAGACAGATCCCAGCAGGCCCACCCTGGGTTATCCTCCTCCAGGGAGACTGCTTAGCCCAGCACCTGTGAACACTGTCCACGCCTAGCCCCCAGGGGCTCTGCCCTACTTACAGCACATTCATCCCTCCCTGCCGATCTCCCTGAACCCTCTCCCCTTGCCACCCGGATAAGGAGAAGTAGGTTATCCTATCAGAGGCTGTAGTGAGCACCCCACACTCATGGCTTGCCCTCAGTTGGTGGCAACTTGGCATGGGAGAGGGGAGATAACCAAGGAGACGACAGAGGTGTGTTCACTATCCACACAGGAAGGCTCAGTGGCCAGGAGAGGAAACTCAATCTTCTGGGCACCAGCAGGGCCCCCAGATATTGTTCAAGCAGGTAAGCCAAGGGTGAGAATCTATCTGGTCCAGCCTTCCCTACCTGCTACTTTGCAAAGAGCTCAAGAGAAGAGGAGACTACCTTGCTCTCCAGTCTTCCAGAAACCCTGGCTCAGGATGGGTTAAACAGATGCCAGTGTGGGAGAGGGGACCACCCACTCCCTACCTCCGACCTCCCCCACTGCCTTGTGCCCTAAGCTAAGGGGACTCAGGAAGAGATCTAACTCAGGTCAGAAAAGGAGAAGAGTGGTTGGCTGGACCACCAGGAGCCCTTTTAAAAAAAACCTGCAGTTCCTACAAACTGCTGGGAACCAACAGCCAGGCCCTGCGCACCGCCGCATCTCCCAAGACAACATCTGTGTGATATGGCCCACCATCCAAGGAGCCAGCAAACACCAGGAGAGGAAAGCCAAGCAACAGAGCGAAGGCAAAGGTGGGAACCAGGACCAAGCAACCAGGAAGAGGGAACATCAGCCGTGGGGGAAGGGGGACTGGGGGAAGAACAAAGGAGGAAAGCAGAGGGAGGGTGGAGGAACAGAGGAGGGGAGGTGTGCAAAGCGGTGGGCAGTCAGCCGGGCCCCCGGCGCACACGGCAGCTGGCTCATGGCTGCGACCATGAGAACAGCAACATCTCCTTCAGCCCATCTCTCTGCCCTGGCCCAGCCCCTACCTGACACTTGTGAGGCCGCTCAGAAGTGTGCACCTGCTTGATATGTCCATTCAGGTGATCAGGCCTGGAAAACAGAGAACCAAGAGACTTTAGAAACTTGGCCAGACCTCACCACACAGGCACACATGCATACGTGTACACACACTCACTGCTGGAGAGGACTCCCTCTCCCCCACCCCAGCATGACAAAGACAAAGTCACCACCCAGATCTGGCTCCACAGGCCCAGGCCTCTCTGCCCTGGTTTTCTCTGGAGGGGGAAGGGAAGTGGGCATTTGTCTCTGATCTCGCCTCCCCACCCCCTCAACTCCCCCCACCAGAAACTCAATGATTTCTAGGACCAGAGGCGGTGGCAGTAGAATGAGACAGAGCTGCCTCACTGCAGCCTTTCCAGGAGGGGGTATGTGTGATTCATTGTCCACACTAAAGCCCCTTAGAAACTCAGCATTCCCCTCCCCCAGCCTCTCCCGCTGCGGGCAGCCAATGAATGCCACCCGGATGGAATTCAGTCCCCAGAGGCCAGCAGTGGAGCCTTAAGTCCCCAGCTGGGCTGGTAAGCCAGATGCCCGCCTGAGCAGGTGGGCAGGGGCTGCCTGACCGGTAAGACTGGTTCCTGGTTGGGGCCCCTCTGAGGGAGTTATCCATCCCTGTGTTCACATGCACAAGGTCCTCCAAGTTAAAACCAGCATTTTAGGAGAAAAACAAAACAACCCTCTGCTCCCAGACAAGTTCTCAGTTCCCCAACAAGCTAACTAGAAAGTGAACCTACATAGGGATCCTGTCCCGCTTTCTTTCTGTCCTGAGAACATAAAGGGGCTCTGTGGGGCCCATTAGGCTCTAGAGCTACCAGGTCAGAGCAGATCAAAGCTTTTGGTTATAAGCAGTAGCTCTGGATGCCCAGTTTTGTGTCCCATGATCCCAGGGTGGTGTAAGAGGCATAGCTGGAGTCTACTGATCAGGATGGCTAGTGTTCCGTGTTGGGGAATCTGGTGCCTCAGGAGTGTAGGGAGTCCCAGATGCACTTGTTCCAGTCCCTCCCTCGGCAGCCATTCAAGCGGGGAAGTCGCTGAGGAGCCCAGTCTCCCGCCCCCAGAGGGGGCCCCACGCTTGGTGCCAGAAACACAAAGGGAGCCCAGGGAGAAGAATGGTGAGGTCCGGTGGCTCTGGCCTGAGGAATCTGGCCCCAGGAGAGACAGTAGGGCACACTTAGTGTCAAAGAACTTCCCTGAGGGAAGAGAAAACAGGTCTTGGGCATACCATCGCAAAATAAGGGCCCTTAAATCACTCTTCCCAAAATTGGCATGGCTCTATAAGGTCAAGTGACCCCCTACAAATCCCACACCCCCAGATCTTGGCAGGGGCCTTCTCAGGACTAAGATACATCATGGCAGGGGAGCAGGGGAGGAAGAGGGGGCCTTTCCTCACCTGGAGAAGCCTTTCCCACAGCTCTGGCAGATGTAAGGCTTGCCCACAGACCCATCATGAGACCGCACATGGTAGGACATGCGGTCTTTTCTCTTGAACCGCAGCCCACACACAGGGCAGGAATAGGGCTTCTCCCCAGAGTGGGACAGCTTGTGCCGGTTGAGATGATACACATCACGGAAGATCTTGCCGCAGATCTCACAAGCAACCTGCTTCCTGGTCCGGCTCCTCTTTCGGGGGCCATCGGGGTCTTCAGAGATGGGTAGCCCATTCTCACCCAGCCTGGGAGGTGGAAGGTCGATGTAGCCCAGCTGGAGGCTGGTGACACCGTGCTGGGCCTCGTGCTGCCGGAGCCGGTTGGCATCAGTGAACACCTTCCCACACAGGCCACATGGAAGGATGCCTGCCTCCCTCAGGCCCCCTGGAGACCCAAACATTGAGTCCAGCAAGTTGGCCTTCCTTGGGCGGCCCCGGCCTCGCTTGCCAGTCAGGGGAGGGGCACTGGATGCCACACTGGGGAATGGGGAAGTCAGCAGTTGGGGGGATAGGGGTCCAGCCACCATGGGCAAACGGTCCACCCCAGGTAACACAGGCAAGGAGGCTTGGCCTGCAATGGCTGCACCAGCCGCCCGAGCTGCCTCCTCCTCTGGCTGCATGCTGCCCGCGATGCCATTGCTGTTGGCTGCCAAGGCTGCCCCGTTGGTCATGTCCAAAGGGAAGCCCAAGTCCGATGTCCCAGGGGGACGAAAGAGCATGATATCGGCGCGGGCAGGGGGTACCAGGATCTGCACATTGGACTGTTTGATGACCTCCTGGCAGATCTCGATAACAGACCTCATCAGCAGGAACTTGGCGGCCGTCATGAGTTCGGGAAAGCTCTCCAGGCGCACCACAATGCGGGATGTGTAAGCGAAGTCCAGAATGTCCCCGAATACCTTGGAGCTGATAGTGTGCATCTCCAGCTCCCGGCTGCCCCCGGCCCCGCCGCCAGGGGCTGCCGTCGCGCCCCCCACATCAGCCGGACCCCCGTCCGCAGCTCCGCCGTCGCCCAACTGGGCGCTGAACACCGACTCAAAGTACTCGCTGCAGGCGGCCAGCACGGCGCGGTGCGCTGGGAAGCTCTCATCGCCTACCCGCAGGAGCACGTCGCAGAAGCGCCCGCCGTTTTTGCGCTGCTGGTTCAGGTTGTGCAGCATCTCAGTGCTGTGTCTGCTCACCTGGTAGGTGTAGCAGCCCGACGGGCCGCAGGAAGCGTCGTTCACCCGCTCCATGGCCGCCGCCCCCTCCCACTAGCCCGGCCGCCGCACCTGCCCGCCCCCTCCCTTCCCCTAGGCAGCGAGAAGTGGGGCGCAGCAGACGTGTCCACACTCTCCACACGTGCCGGCCCGGGGCTCTGTAGTCTCGCAGGTGCGCTGAGCGCACACGCCCCCAGCCCGGATCCGACTGTCTAGACTGCGGGGTGCACCACCCCCCGACACATAGCCAACCCCCGCCCTCGCTGGACTGCGCGCTGCTCTCTAATCTCCGCCCGCCCGTCTCCCCTTCCCGGTCTACCTTCCGGGGGGGTGCGCGAGCAAAGAGGTGCGCCCCTCCAGCAAACGCGCCTGCCACCTCCCCTCCCGCCCGCCAGGCGGCGCCGGCGCTCAGCCAAGAGGGGCACGCGCACGCGAGGAGAAGGAGGGGTTCGCCGCGCAGGCGCGCGCGCGCGCCGCGGCTTTTCCCGGGCCCGCTGGGGGCGCGCGCTTCGTCCCCTGCAAAGCGCGAGCCGGGGCGGGGGCGCCGGAGCGGAGGAAACAAAAGGCGAAGGCGGCGGCGGCGGGGCGCGCACGGGGGCGGCGGCGCGGGCCGGATCCCGGAGCCTGGAGGGCGGTGGCGGCGGCGGCGGCTGGAGCGGGCGGGCGGCGACAGCGGCGTCAGAGTGGGCCCTTCCCCGGGCCGGGAGAAGGCGGTGGCGGAGCGGCGGCGCTGCGGCCCCGGGCTCCGTGTGTTCGGAGCGGAGGAAAGATGGCAGCGGCTGCACTTCCTCTTGCACTTTCACCCCTGGGGGGAGGAGAAGGAGGGGGCGATACCAACAACACCCCCCCCCGTCGCTTGCAGAAAAAAAAAGAAACGGCGAGCTCGGAGTGGGGCCCCCCGGCGCCCCGGTCCTTGCACGTGCGCGCCCGGATGCCTAGCCCCGGCCGCCCGGCGCTGCAAACTTTCCACTTTCTTTGTGCCGAGCGCCCCCCCCTCACCAAGCCGAGGATGCACGTCCCCCCTTCCCTATTTATACACCCCCCCCACAGCTCCGCTCCCCCCGCTTCCTGCCCCCCCTCCCCATTCCCCAGCTCCGCCAATGCTAGAGCAGCCTGAGCCCCCGTCCGGCCCCCGCCTCCCCACCCCGCCCGCGGGGCCGGGGGCTGCAGTCTCAGCCCCCCCGGACCAATGCAAACGTAGCGCCGAGCCAGCAAACCAGCTCCCACTGCCCCTCCCCTGCCCGCTGAGAGTGGCGGCGAGAGGGGGTGGGGGGGCAGGAACTGAGGGGTGCGGATCCGGGCCCCCCCAGCCTGCGATGCGCACTAGCAGGTCGAGCGGGCGTCGTCCACGCTTCGGAGCCCCGCTTTCATGCGCGAAATCCCCAGAAGTCGTCTGTGACCGCCTCCCTGCTTCAACCACCAGAGAGGGCCCGGGGTCCTGGCCGGAGTCAGGCCGAACCTCCGGAGCTGCTTCGGCACCCCGTACACTGACCGAACTGACGGGCTGCACGCCCGGAAGAGCTGGGTAGATGAGGCCAGCGTCCAGCTTCTCCCCCAAACCACAGCACGACGAGCTTTGTCCCTGGGGAGCGTGAAGTCACCGGCTCCGGGAGGCAATATGAGGGCGATGGACGGGGCAGGGAGCCCCAGGAGTCCTCAGGGAAGTGGGGGTGCCGGAGGAGTCGGGGACACCCGCGGGCCTCTCCAAGCTTGGAACATCCCCTGCTCCCGCAGCCCTGTGAGACGCTGGGTGCTCTGGCCATGGGCTCTGCCGCCAGGCCTCAGTGCTTTGTCCCCGGCCCGCCCGGGGATGCTACCGCGCTAGAGTTGGACTCCAAGGTTTGCCTGCCGGGGAAGCGCTGGCGGCCGCCGCTGGGCCGCCTGGCGCGGAGCCCCAGGCTTCAGGCGCCGCGTGTGCGGGCGGGAAGTTCCCACAGTTGCAAAGAGGGAGCGAAGTATGTGTTCCAAACTTTCCACGGTTCCAAACTGAGCGCTTCCATTAAGAGAAGTGGTGTGCGGGGGAAAAGCATTCTGGGTATTAGCATGCAAATAAACGGGCCCGGCTTCCAACTCCGCTCGGAATTCCCACCGCTGCGCGCGGAGCTCGCGCCCAGCCACGCGCGCCCGGGGGCTTCCGGGCGTTGCCCTGGCTGATGATCCGAGTTCAAATTCGAGACCCCTTCGTTCTGGTTTTGTGTCCTGGTGCTTAGTCACTTGGCTTCCCTGAGATTCATTTAAACTGTTTCTTAATCTGTACACAGGGACAACAGCACCTGTCTTGCACACCTATGCTCTAGGGCATAGTATATGCCAAACGCCTGTTGGAGATAATGAGTGAGCCTTAGAGACTTAAGTTCCCTGAACCTGAAGCCAGGAGATCTGTGTTCTAAGCCCAAACTCACTGTCACCTTGGGCTAGTGCCTCCCTCTGAGCCACAGCTTTCTTGAGCAGATTTTGGGAACTGGCACATTTTATTTTCTGGAGAGCCGCTGGGAACATCCACAACGAAAGAGAAAGGGGGTTGATTATTGAGTGTCCATTGTATACGTATACACATCGTCTCTCCATGGTAGGTATAGATATTCCCATTCTACCGTTGGAACTGGGGAAGGTGAGTGACCTGCCCAAGGCCACACAGATAGTGATGGAGCCAGGATTCAAACTGGTTAACTGCCCCTTCTCACCAGTTGGCTTCTGAAACCTGTCACCCGTCCATGGCTCCACTTGAACCAGGAACTGGCTCTCTACCTGCCATGCTTAGAAAACAGGGTGCCGTGACTGACCCCATTTCAGCGGCTTCACCCTGTGAAGATGGTTCATGGTGTGCTCTCAGGACCCTCATCCATGGTGCTCTGAGGAAGACAGAACATGCATCAGCCCTATTTTGCAGATAGAAAGCCTGAGGCTCAAGGAGCCAGAGTGACCCAGGATCCCACCTTGGGGAAGTGGCCAGAGACAGTCCAGATGCCATTCTGACCCCACCTGGGAGATATTTTCCAAATGTCGCCTTGGCAGTGTTATTGTGGGGGTGGGAATAACCTCTCCACTTCATCCATTACGCCCTGTCTTGCCCATCTCCCATTATGTAACTTCAGGCTTCAAAGCATGCTTGCAGAATATGGTTTTTGTTCTTTGAGGTAACATTCACATGACATAAAAGTAACAATTTTAAAGTGTGTAATTCACTAGCACTTAGTACATTTACAATGTTCTGCAACCACCAACTCTGTCGAGTTGCAAAACAATTTTATCATCCCAAAAGAAAACCCCATACACATTAAAAAGTCACTTTCCATTCCCTTCTCCCTCCATCCCATGGCAACCACCGATCTGCATTCTGCCTCTATGGAGTTACCTATTCTGGATTATTTATTTATTTATTGCGATGAAGTCTCTCTTTGTCACCCAGGCTGGAATGCAGTGGCACGATCTCGGCTCACTGCAACCTCCACCTCCTGGGTTCAAGCGAGTCTCCTGCCTTAGTCTCCCAAGTAGCTGGGATTACAGGCATGCACCATCACACCCATAAAAATTTTTGTATTTTTAGTAGAGACGGGGTTTTGCCATGTTGGCCAGGCTGGTCTCAAACACCTGACCTCAGGTGATTCGCTCACCTCAGCCTCCCAAAGTGCTGGGATTACAGGTGCGAGCCACCACACCTGGCCTGCATATTTTATTTAGATGGAATTATACAATACTATACATGATCTTTTAGGTACGGCTTCTTAATGTTTTCAAGGTTCATTGATGTTGTAGCATGTATACGTACTTCGTTCCTTTTTATGGCTGGCTGAATGATACTCCATTGTATGGATATACTACCTTTATCCATTCATCCATTGATGGCCTTTTGATTATTATGGGATAGTGCAACTATGAACATTTGTGCACAGGTATTTATTTGAATGCCTATTTTCAGTTCTCGAGTGTATACCTAGGAGTGGAATTGCTGGGTTATATGATAGTTCTGTGTATAACTTACTGAGGAACCACCATACTCTTTTCCACAGTGACTGCACCATTTTACATTACTACCACACATCTTTTTATAAATATTTCAGTGCTGGTCGAAACTCCCATTTTATGAATGCGCGTGCTAAAGCCCAGAGAGGTTAAGTAACTTACCCAAGGTCACACCCTTAGGGTCCAGACTAAAACCAAACTTTCCGAGTTGCTAGCCTTTCAAACACTAAGAGCCTCCCACGTCACCTTTAAAGACCTCGACTACTTGCCCGAGTTTTCATTGATTGATTTGACAAAACTGCCTGTTGAACAACTGAGTTAGCTGTATTTATGAAGCTCTTTCTCCCTCAATATCTGTTGAAAGAACCCACCGCCATGTTCCTGATTTCTAGGCCACACCTTGAAAACATGCAGAGTTTGCAATCCCTGCATCTGCCTTCTGCTGCTGGCCTGTCAGGCCCTATTCTGTTGCCATGGAAACCATGCACCTCAGTTTTGGCAGCAGACCAGCTGGACAGCGAACTGAGAACATCCTTGTCTCCTAGGCTAAGCTGAGCTGTCAAGGTCATATATTCATTCACTAGATTTGTATTTATTGAGCACCTACTAAGCACCAGGCTTTTGTTTTGTAAGATGTTAGGGATACAGCAGTGAACAAGCCAGACCACAGATACTGCCCTCAAGGAACCCGTAGTCTAGAAGAGACAGACAAAAACCAAGAAACAAAAAAGACTTCACCTGGCTCGCCTCCCCAATTCACATTCTGCCAACCTTTCAGGCTGTGCTCAAATCCACTCCCCTGGACCATCCCCCACCAAAGAGCCCAGAAGCAGGTGATAGCTCCTCTCAGCATTTACATTGCATTTTTTGTTGTTATTGCTTTTCCCTGCTTGTAAATGTGATATGTGCATTGTGGAAAATGTAGGAAATACACGAAAGCACAAAGAAGAAAAATAAAGATCTATAATTTCACCACTGAGAGTTAAGCGCTGCCAACATTTCCTTCTGGCCTTTTTCTCTTTCTACATATGTATATTTTTGTGTTGTTTTTTTTTTTAATTGGGTCTTATTTTACATAATGCTTTATAAAATTGTCTCATTAAAAAGTTTTGTTGGTTTTTGTTTTTGTTTGTTTTTTTTGTGGTTTTTTTTTTTTTACACATGAGAGTTTCCAGGGGTCACAGAGCTGTTCTGTTTCATTCTACCATTATCAGAATGATCCAAGCAGCAAATCCACATTCCAAACTTTTGGGTTTTTTGGGTTTTTTTGTTTTTGTTTTTGTTTTTGTTTTTTTGAAAGAAAAAAGAGAGCACCAGGCACAGTGGCTCACGCCTGTAATCCCAGCACTTTGGGAGGCCGAGGCGGGTGGATCACGAGGTCAAGAGATCGAGACCATCCTGGCCAACATGGTGAAACCCCATCTCTACTAAAAATACAAAAAATTAGTTGGACATGGTGGCGCATGCCTGTAATCCCAGCTACTCAGGAGACTGAGGCAGGAGAATTGCCTGAACCCAGGAGGCGGAGGTTGCGGTGAGCCGAGATCGCGCCATTGCACTCCAGCCTGGATAACAAGAGCGAAACTCCGTCTCAAAAAAAAAAAAAAAAAAAGAAAGAAAAAAGAGAAAGAAAAAGGGGAAGAGAGAACAGGAGTCTTGCTCTATTGCCCAGGCTGGAATGCAGTCTACAAATAGGTATTAAAAACCTCTTTTATGCCAATAATTGTGCATAACAGCGGAGACAGGAAGGAATAAGGGAAGAAAATAACAAACAAACAGCCAACCAGTATTTCATATAAGTCTGTGAAATGCTGTGCAAATGCCGAAGAGTGATTTACTTCCAATTATGTGGTCACTTTCAAAATAGGTGTAATGTGATACTGAGAAAAATGTATGTTCTGTGGACCTGGGGTGGAGAATTCTATAAATATTCACTGAGTTTACTTGTTCCAGGTCTGAGTTCTAATCATAGATGTCCCTGTTAATTTTCTATCTCGTTGATCCGTCGAATATTAACAATGTGGTGTCAAAGTCTCCCGCTATTATTGTGTGGGAGTCCAAGTCTCATTTTATAAGTCATTAAGAACTTGTCTTATGTATCTGGGTGCTCCTATATTGGGTGCTTATATATTTATGATCATTGACTCCTGTTGCGTTGATCCTTTTATCATTATGTAATGTCCTTCTTTGTTTCTTTTAGTCTTTGTTACTATTAAAGTCTATTTTGTCAGAGACAAAAGTTACAACTCCTGTTCTTGTTTTTTTTGCTCTCCATTTGATTGGTGAGTCTTCCTCCAATCCTTTGAGTCTTTGTGTGTCCTTGCTTATGAGATG
Organism: Aotus nancymaae; assembly: GCF_030222135.1. Lineage (NCBI taxonomy): Eukaryota > Metazoa > Chordata > Mammalia > Primates > Aotidae > Aotus > Aotus nancymaae. The sequence continues at coordinate 6,165,654 of NW_026988491.1, forward strand.
GATCTGGATACAGCGTACCAATGGGTTTTGACTTCTTATTCAATTTGCCTGTCTGTGTCTTTGATCGGGGCATTTAATCCATTTAAATTTAGGATTAATATTGATATTTGTGAGTTTAATATTGTCATTTAATGCTAGCTGGCTATTTTGCCCATTAGTTGATATAGATTCTTCATTATGGAGATACTCTTTACCTTTTGGTAAATTTTTGGGATGACTGATAGTGGTTGTTCCTTTCTGTGTGTAGTGCTTCTTTCAGAAGCTCTTGTAAAGCAGGCCTGGTGGTGATGAAATCTCTAAGTGCTTGCTTGTTCGTGAAAAATTTTATTTTTCCTTCATTTATGAAGCTTAGTTTGGCTGGATATGAGATTCTGGGTTGAAAATTCTTTTCTTTGAGGGTATTGAATATTGACCCCCACTCTCGTCTAGTTTGTAGGGTTTCTGCTGAGAGATCTGCTGTGAGTCTGATAGGCTTCCCTTTATGGGTAACCTGACCTTTCTCTCTAGCTGCCCTTAGAATTTTCTCCTTTATTTCAACCCTGGTGAATCTAATGATTATGTGTCTTGGGGTTGCTCTACTTGAGGAATATCTTTGTGGTGTTCTCTGTATTACCTGGAGTTGAGTATTGTCCTGCCTTACTAGGTTAGGAAAGTTTTCCTGAATAATATCCTGAAGAATATTTTCCAGCTTGGATTCATTCTCTTCATGACATTCAGGTACACCTATCAATCATAAATTAGGTCTTTTCACATAGTCCCATATTTCTTGGAGACTTTGCTCATTCCTTTTTACTTTCTTCTATAATCTTGTCTTCTCATTTCATTTCATTAAGTTGGTCTTTGACCTCTGATATCCTTTCTTCTGCTTGATCAATTCGACTGTTAAAACCTGTGCATACTTCACGGCGGTCTCGTATTCTTCAGTTCCATTAATTCACTTATATTCCTCTCTAAATTGTCTATTCTCATTAGGATTTCGTCAAACCTTTTTTCAAGGTTCTTAGTTTCTTTACGTTGGGCTAGAACATGTTCTTTTAACTCAGAGAAGTTTCTTATTATCCACCTTCTGAAGCCTAATTCTGTTAATGGAATGCACTCGTTCTCCATCAGGCCTTGTTCCCCTGTTGATGAGGAACTGTGATCCCCTGTAGAAGGAGAGGCATTCTGATTTTGGCTATTCTCAGCCTTTTTATGCTGGTTTCTTCCCGTCATTGTAAATTTATCCACCTGTCGTCTTTGTAATTACTGACTTTCAAATTAGGTCTCTGAGTGGACGTCCAACTTGTTGATTCCCAGTGCCGGAATCTGAGCAATCCACTGCCCCGGCCAAAACAGTGGCATTAAGATTCATGGTGCTTTTCTGCCTGGGAATCTCCAGTCTGGCTTCCCTCTTGAGTCCTGTTTTCAATCAGCTGAATGGGTGACTCTGCCTTCCCGGAGCTCCAAACCTCGACCGAAAGGGGACCCAGTCCCGTTTACTCTGCACTGAGAACCGCCGCGCCAGCCATAAGAGTCGCGCTGGCGACCCGTGGGGCTCCTCCGCTGGGAATCTCCTGGTCCATGAGCAGCAAAAATTTGTCTGAAAGTGTGGCGTCCTCTTGTTCTCTGCGCTTTCACTGGGAGCTACAATCCTGAGCTGCTAGTAATCGGCCATCTTGGATCTCTCTCTTTTGTTTGTTTTTGAGACGGAGTTTTGCTCTTGTTGCCCAGGCTGGAGTGCAGTGGAGTGATCTTGGCATACTGCAAAGCCTCCTAGGATAAAGCAATCCTCCTCTCTCAGCCTCCCAAGTAGCTGGGACTACAGGCATACGCTGCCGAGCCCAGCTAATTTTGTATTTTTACTAGAGACAGGGTTTCACTATGTTGGTCAGGCTGGTCTCGAACTCCTGACCTCAAGTGATGCTCCTGCCTCGGCCTCCCAAAGTGCTTGAGCCACTATGTCTGGCAAAAAAGCATTTTTTTCACAACACATTTTTAAGTTCCCCAAGGGCAGAGACAGGGCATTAATAATAACAAATTTGTTAAGCACTAACCGTGCCAGCCATGGTGCTGAGAGTACTCCTTGGTTTACCCTCTGGAATCCTCATAATGACCCTATGAGGCACTTACTCTGATGATTCCCATTTTATTGGTGTGGAAACTGAGAAATGAGCAGATGGGGAAGGGAGAGGAAGGCCCAAACCATGCTGAATAGCAGGGCTGTGTGGGGACCTCTACCTGCTCCAGGGGCTTTCAGCACAAATCCAGGCTGCCAAGCTTTATTGAGGACCTGATAGGAGGAGATGATGGAGGGAAACACAGGAATGAGGTGCCCTAGTTTCTGCCCCACTCGCCTTTAGCCTTTATCAGGCTTGCTTAGAAGGCATGTGAAGCCAACCCACTTCCTTCACTCTCTTCAGTGCCGTGCTGTTTGGCTTCTTAATAGCAATAGCAACAAGACCATTCCTTGAACAATCTTGATGCTTCAAGCAGAACAAAGTTCAGAGTTTGGAGCCAGACAGACACAAGTTCAAGTTCCAGGTCTGCCCTTGGTGATAGTTTGGCTTTGGGTGAACAGTGCCAGGAGTTCATTTAACCCCCACAGCCTTCCTCTGAGGGCAGGATCATTGCCCCTCTCTTTTGTTTTTTCAGAGACAGGGTCTTACTCTGTCACCTGGGCTGGCATGTACTGTCACCATCATACCTCACTGCAGTCTGGAAAGCCTTAGGCTCGAGTGATCCTCTGGCCTCAACCTCCGGAGTAGCTGGGACTCCAGGCATATGCCACCATGCCCAGATCATTTTTAAAAATGTTTGTAGAGATGGGGTCTCACTGTATTGCCCAGGCTGGTTTCAAACTCCTGGCCTCAGGCAATCCTCATGCCTCAGCCTCCCACAGGGCTAGAATTACAGACATAAGCCACTATGCCCAGCCATTGCCCACTTTTTATAGGTGAGCTAACTGGAAAGTTAGGGGATTCATGCAAGCCTGCATTTGTGAAGGGTGCAGTCCAAATTAAGCGCAGATCTCCCTGATTCCAATAGCCAGGTTCTTTCCCCTGCACCGTGGACCTCTTTTCTTTCTCAATAATTGGGATTCCTTCATGACTAGGAGGAGCAGGCAAATCCTCTAACTGACACGGAGGCCTGGCTCCTTGACCTACACAAGGATCTTTCAGGAGGCAGAGGCTCAGCAGTTCCTGCCTCCTGCCTCTGCCTGGTTTATCTCAGCCCTTCTGTTCTGTGGTCTTCAGGGCCCGACAGGGACCCAGTGGACCACAGGTTATCATCGGCCATGTTTCCTGCCTCTGGGTCAGTAGCAGAGACTTTAACACTCTTTCTTTTCATTTATGAGGCCCAAAAATGAAAGTAAATGTAAGTTTGTATTTCTATACTTTAACCTGGGAGGATTTCTTTCTTTTTCTTTTTGAGACAGAGTTTCGCTCTTGTTATCCAGGCTGGAGTGCAGTGGCGTGATCTCGGCTCACCGCGACCTCCGCCTCCTGGGTTCAGGCAATTCTCCTGCCTCAGCCTCTTGAGTAGCTGGGATTACAGGCACGCGCCACCATGCCCAGCTAATTTTTTGTATTTTTAGTAGAGACGGGGTTTCACCATGTTGACCAGGATGGTCTCCATCTCTTGACCTCGTGATCCACCCTCCTCGGCCTCCCAAAGTGCTGGGATTACAGGCGTGAGCCACCGCGCCCGGCCTCTTTTTTCTTTTTTATTCAGTTGGAGTTTTGCTCTTGTTCCCCAGGCTGGAGTGCAATGGCTCGATCTCAGCTCACACAATGGCTCGATCTCAGCTCACTGCAACCTCCGCCTCCTGAGTTCAAGCAATTCTCCTGCCTCAGCCTCCCAAATAGCTGGGATTACAGACATGTGCCACCACACCTGGCTAATTTTTGTATTTTTAGCAGAGATGGTGTTTCACCATGTTGACCAGGCTGGTCTCAAACTCCTGACCTCAAATAATCCGCCTGCCTTGGCCTCCCAAAGTGCAGGGATTACAGGCATGAGCCACCACAGCTGGCCCAGGATTTTTTGTGTGTATGCCAGATTACCTGAAGGAGAGAGAGTCAAGGTATCACTGGTGACATGGGGCCGGGAAACATGGTCACACACACACATACACATGAAAGGCAACTGTCTAACTGAAAAAAATCAGCTACACATTACAGAGAAAGAATATCCAGAAGTGCCTTAAGATCTTCCTGGCAGAGGCGCACTATGGAGACTTGGTGGTCAGACATTTCGACTTAGAGACCATGAAACGATTCCTTTAGTACAATTACTCCCTGAAAAATTGAGAGAATGTGCGTGCTGAACTGTTTCCACGAGTTAACTATGAACAAGATCCAGTGTGCCTTACTTGGCACCTAAATACTCAATAATTTTTTTTTTTTTTTTTGAGACAGAGCCTTGCTCTGTTGCCCACGCTGGAGTGCAGTGGTGTCATCTCGGCTTACTGCAATCTCCACCTCCCAGGTTCAAGCAATTCTTATACCTCAGCCTCCCACGTAGCTGGGATTACAGGCGCAAGGCACCGCTCCCAGCTAATTTTTTTATTTTTAGCTAGAGACAGGGTTTCACCATGTTAACTAGGCAGGTCTCAAACTCACAATCTCAAGTGATCCACATGCCTCACCTCCCAAAATGTTGCGATTACAGGCATGAGCCACTGCGCCTGGCCAATACTCAATAAATATGAATTTCTGCCTCACACCCTATATAGTTAGAAGACCCTGATAAATACCGTTTTTAAAAGACACCAATTGTCTGCTCTGATCTGATTTATGAACCTACTGCAGAGAAAGGCAGAGGTCTTCAGCTAAGGCCGGAACTACACATTTCACCAAATTCCTATAAGCAAATTCTATTATTCCCACTTTATAGACTGAAAGACTGGAGTCCAGCAAGATTAGAAATTTGCCTGCAGCCAGCATGGCAGCTCAACCTGTAATCCCTACTTGGGAGGCCAAGGCAGGAGGATCACTTGAGAGTAGGATTTTGACACTGCAGTGAGCTATGATCCTGCCAGCCTGGGCAACAGAGCGAGACCTCCATCTCTTAGGAAAAAAAAAAAAATTCGTACAATCAGACATAAAGAGCCCAGGCTGTGATCAGAAGCACATTTGCAAAAGAACAGTAATCATAATGATAAGGACTGTATAAGACTTTGTTCTGCTTTGTAGCTCACCCATGTTTGTTCTTTTCCTGGTTTCTTTCGCATTAAGTGTTTAAAATCCTTCAAAGAAGACCAAGTGAGGTGGCTCACACCTGTAATCCCAGCACTTTGGGAGGCCAAGGAGGGCGAATCACCGGGTCAGGAGTTTGAGAGAAGCCTGACCAACATGGTGAAACCCCATCTCTGCTAAAAATACAAAAATTAGCCGGGTGTGGTGGCACACGCCTGTAATCTCATCTACTCAGGAGGCTGAGGCAGGAGAATTGCTCAGTTAAAAAAAAGGCAGTCGGGCCGGGCGCGGTGGCTCATGCCTGTAATCCCAGCACTTTGGGAGGCCGAGGCGGGTAGATCACGAGGTCAAGAGATCGAGACCATCCTGGTCAACATGGTGAAACCCCATCTCTACTAAAAATACAAAAAATTAGCTGGGCATGATGGCCCGTGCCTGTAATCCCAGCTACTCAGGAGGCTGAGGCAGGAGAATTGCCTGAACCCAGGAGGCGGAGGTTGCGGTGAGTCGAGATCGCACCGCGCCATTGCACTCCAGCCTGGGTAACAAGAGCGAAACTCTGTCTCAAAAAAAAAAAAAAAAGAAGAATCTTTAAAGATTAATTAAACATTTTGAGACTAGGCACGGTGTCTCATGCCTATAATCCTAGCACTTTGGGAGGCCAAGGCGGGCAGATCACCTGAGGTCGGGAGTTTGAGGCCAGCCTGACCATTGTGGTGAGGTGATCCCAAAGTCACTCCTGCTCTCCAGCCCTTGGCACGGGACAAAGACCCCCACACTGTAGGTACTCAGCACATTTCATGTTTGTTTAACTGACATGACCTGAATGGAGAGCCTGCAAGAGCTGAGCAACGATGACTATATTAGGCTGTTCTTAACGTTGCTATATTCCTTGAGGTAATAGTTATCTCTTTTTTTTTTAAATGGAATCTCACTGTTACCCAGGCTAAAGTGCAATGGTGCAATCTTGGCTCACTGTGACCTCTGCCTCCTGGGTTTGAGCGATTCTCATGCCTCAGCCTCCCAAGTAGCTGGGATTACAGGCATGTGCCACCATGCCAACTAATTTTTGTATTTTTAGTAGAGATGGGGTTTCACAATGTTGGTATTGAACTCCTTACCTCAAGTGATCCGCCTAACTCAGCCTCTCAAAGTGCTGAGATTACAGGCGTGAGTCACTGTGCCCAGCCAATAGTTACCTCTTAAATTGTTTTCTTTTCCACTAGACAGAGGCTCTGATGGCAGGGACCCTAAATATTTTGTCCCCACAGCATCTCCATTGCCCAGCACGATGCATGGCACACAGAAGACACTCATAAACACTTGTTGAATGAATAAATGAAAAAATGATTTTTGGCTCTAAATTGTCAGATATTTCACTAACCACCATTAAAGCTAACCTAACATGGGAAGGACCTAGTGTTTTCATACACTGCTGCTGGAAGGCTGAATTAGTAGTTTTCTTTTTTCTTTTTTCTTTTTTTGAGACGGAATCTCAATGTGTTACCCAGGCTGGAATGCAATGGCTCGATCTCAGCTCACTGCAACCTCCACCTCCTGGGTTTAAGTGATTCTTCTGCCTCAGCCTTCTGAGTAGGTGAGACTCCAGGCTTACACTACCATGCCTGGCTAATTTTTGTATCTTTAATAAAGACAGGGTTTCACCATATTGGTCAGGCTGGTCTTGAACTCTTGACCTCGTGATTTGCCCACCTTGGCCTCCCAAAGTATTGGGATTACAGTGTAAGCCACCGTGCCCAGCCATTCGTACAACTTCCTAGACAGTGATTTGAATATATGTTGTAAAACCTTGAAAATATGCTTACCCTTTAACACAGTCATTTCATTTGTAGAAATCTGATGAGATAAGTACAGCTGTGCTCCAAGATGTAGATTTGCCAGAGCACTGTTTTTAATAATGAAAACTGGAAACCAGCTAAACCGTCAGTTGTAAGGATTGCTAGCAATGAACAAAGGTTATGGTGCTTGGCTGAGCATGGTGACTCATGCCTGTAATCCCAGCACTTTGGGATGCCAAGGTGGGCGGATCACTTGAGGTCAAGAGTTCGAGACCAGCCTCTTGAGGCTGAGGCACGAGAATCACTTGAACCCAGGAGGTGGGAGGCAGAGGTTGTCGTGAGCTGAGATCGCGCCACTGCACTCCAACCTGAGTGACAGAGTGAGACTCCATCTCAAAAAAAAAAAAAAGAAAGTTTATGGTGTTGTGTGAGTTAAGCTTTTTAGGTGAGATTCCTAGGTGACATTTGGTTCAGCAACCAGTTTCCTTTGAGCACTTTGTGTCAGTACAATCAGACTGTGAGAAGACAGAGTGGTCCCTAGGTCCCTTCTGTTCTCCAGCCCTCAGCACAGGACACAAAGCCTGTAGGTGCTTGATATATTTCAAGATTGTTGACTGAAGTGACCTGAATGGAGAGACTACAAGACATGGGCAAGGGTAACTGTATTAGGTTGTTCTTGCCTTGCTACAAAGAAATACCTGAGACTGGGTAATTTATAAAGAAAAAGGTTTAGGCTGGGCATGGTGGCTCATGTCTGTAATCCCAGCACTTTGAGAGGCTGAGGTGCGCAGATCACCTGAGATCAGGAGTTCGAGACTAGCCTGAGCAACATGGTAAAACCCCATCTCTACTAAAAATACAAAAGTTAACTGGTCATGGTGGTATGTGCCTGTAATCCCAGCCACTCCAGAGGCTGAGGGAAGAAAATCACTTGAACCCAGGAGACAGAGGTTGCAGTGAGCTGGAATCACACCATTGCACTCCAGCCTGTGTGACAAGAGAAATTTCCTCTCAAAGAAAAAAGATGCTGGGCGTGGTGGCTTACACCTGTAATCCCAGCACTTTGGGAGGCTGAGGCGATGGATCACGAGGTCAGGAGTTCGAGACCAGTCTGGCAAACATGGTGAAAACTTGTCTCTACTAAAAATACAAAAATTAGCTGGGCGTGGTGGCATACACCTGTATTCCCAGCTACTCGGGAGGCTGAGGCAGAAGAATTGCTTGAACCTGGGAGGTGGAGGCTGCAGTGAGCTGAGGTCACACCACTGCACTCAGCCTGGGCAACAGAGCAAGACTCCATCTCAAAAAAATATAAAGAAAAAAGAATAGACATTTAATTGACTCACATTTATTCAGGCTCTATAGAATTATGGTGCTGGCATCTGCTCAGTTTCTGGTGAAGTCTCAGGGAGCTTTCAATCATGGCAGAAGACAAAGGGGGATCAGGCAAGTCACATGGTGAAAACAGGAGCAAGTGACAGAGCATAAGAGTAGGTGCCACACATTTTTTATTTTACTTTATTTTATTTATTATTATTATTATTATTATTTTTGAAGATGGGGTTTCACCATGATGGTCAGGCTGGACTTGAACTCCTAACCTCAGGTGATCCGCCCACCTCGGCCTCCCAAAGTGCTAGGATTACAGGCGTGAGCCACTGCGCCCAGCCTATTTTATTATTTTTTTAAATTTTTTTGTTTCTTTTTTTTTTGAGACGGAGTTTCGCTCTTGTTACCCAGGCTGGAGTGCAATGGTGAGATCTCGGCTCACCGCAACCTCCGCCTCCCTGGTTCAGGCAATTCTCCTGCCGCAGCCTCCTTAGTAGCTGGGATTACAGGCACGCGCCACCATGCCCAGCTAATTTTTTGTATTTTTAGTAGAGACAGGGTTTCACCATGTTGACCAGGATGGTCTCGATCTCTTGACCTCGTGATCCGCCCGCCTCGGCCTCCCAAAGTGCTGGGATTACAAGCGTGAGCCACCGCGCCCAGCCCTATTTTTTTGTTTCTTATCTTTCGAGACAGAGTCTCTCTCTTTCACCCAGGCTGGAGTGCAGTGACACAGTCTTGGCTCCCTGCAACCTCTGCTTCAAAGGTTCAAGCAATTCTCCTGCCTCAGCCTCCCAAGTAGCTGGGACTACAGGCCCATGCCACCATGCCCAGTTAATTTTTGTATTTTTAGTAGAGATGAGGTATCACCATGTTGGCCAGGCTGGTGTCGAACTCCTGACCTCAGGTGATTCACCCACCTCGGCCTCCCAAAGTGCTGGGATTACAGGCGTGAGCCACCGCGCCTGGCTATTTTTATTTTTATTATTATTATTTTTTGAGATAGGGTGTTGCTGTGCCACCCAGGCTGGAGTGCAATAGTGTAATCTCAGCTCACTGCATTCTCCGCCTCTGGGGCTCGAGCAATTCTTCCCCCTCAGCCTCCCGAGTAGCTGGTACTACAGGTGTGTACTACCATGCCCTGTTAATTTTTTTTTTTTTTTTTTTTTTTTTTTTGAGAAAGAGTCTCGCTCTGTTTTTGAGAAAGAATCTCCATTCTGCCAGGCGCCAGGCTGGAGTGCAATGGCGCGATCTCGGCTCACTGCAACCTCCGCCTCCCGGGTTCAGGCAATTCTCCTGCCTCAGCCTCCTGAGTAGCTGGGACTGCAGGCACACCACCACTCCCAGCTAATTTTTGTATTTTTTAGTAGAGACGGGGTTTCACCATGTTGGTCAGGATGGTCTCGATCTCCTGACCTCGTCATCCGCTCGCCTCAGCCTCCCAGACTGCTGGGATTACAGGCGTGAGCCACTGCGCCCAGCCAATTTTTGTATTTTTGATAAGAGACAGGGTTTCACCATGTTGCCCAGGCTGGTTTCCAGCTCCTTAGCTCAGGTGATCCACCCACCTTTGCCTCCCAAAGTGCCACCACGCCCAGCCAAATGTTGGTATATTTTCATTCAGACTTTTTTTTTTTTTTCTGTTTCAGTGCATAGTTGTTAAAAATACTACTAATGGCCGGGCGCGGTGGTGCGTGCCTGTAGTCCCAGCTACTCGGGAGGCTGAGGTGGGAGGATCGCTTGAGCCCAGGAGTTCTGGGTTATAGTGCGCTATGCCGATCAGGTGTCCGTCCGCACTAAGTTTGGCATCGATATGGTGACCTCCCGGGAGCGGGGGACCACCAGGTTGCCTAAGGAGGGGTGAACCGGCCCAGGTCGGAAACGGAGCAGGTCAAAACTCCCGTGCTGATCAGTTGTGGGATCGGGCCTGTGAATAGCCACTGCACTCCAGCCTGGGCAACATAGCGAGACCCTGTCTCTATTAAAAAAAAAAAAAGAAAGAAATAAAAAAAAATGCTACTAATGAAGATATACTTTTTTTTTTTTTTTTTTTTTTTTAAGAGATGAGTGTCTCACTTTATAACCCAGGCTAGAGTGCACTGATGACTCATTGTAGCCTTGAACTTGTGGGTTAAGAACAATTCTCCTGCGTCAGCCAAGTAAGTAGCTCGGATTAGAGGCACCAGCCATCACACCTGGCCTCTCCTGCTTCTTAAATGAATCAGTATAGCTTTTTCCGCCCGCTCCCTGCTCCCCGCTAGCGCCGCTCAGGCTGCACAGCGCTCGCTCCGGGCTCCTGCTAAGCTAGCGCCGCCGTCCTCTCCCGTCAGCCGCCATCATGATTATCTACCGGGATCTCATCAGCCACGATGAGATGTTCTCTGACATCTACAAGATCCCGGAGATCGCGGATGGACTATGCCTGGAGGTGGAGGGGAAGATGGTCGGTAGGACAGAATGTAACATTGATGACTCGCTCATTGGTGGAAAGGCCTCCGCTGAAGGCCCCGAGGGTGAAGGTACCAGAAAGCACAGTAATCACTGGTGTCGATATTGTCATGAACCATCACCTGCAGGAAACAAGTTTCACAAATAAAGCCTACAAGAAGTACATCAAAGATTACATGAAATCAATCAAAGGCAAACTTGAAGAACAGAGACCAGAAAGAGTAAAACCTTTTATGACAGGGGCTGCAGAACAAATCAAGCACATCCTTGCTAATTTCAAAAACTACCAGTTCTTTATTGGTGAAAACATGAATCCAGATGGCATGGTTGCTCTATTGGACTACCGTGAGGATGGTGTGACCCCATATATGATTTTCTTTAAGGATGGTTTAGAAATGGAACAATGTTAACAAATTTGGCAATTACTTTGGATCTATCACCTGTCATCATAACTGGCTTCTGCTTGTCATCCACACACCAGGACTTAAGACAAATGGGACTGATGTCATCTTGAGGTCTTCATTTATTTTGACCGTGATTTATTTGGAGTGGAGGCATTATTTTTAAGAAAAACATGTCATGTAGTTTCTCTAAAAATAAAATGCATTTAAACTAAAAAAAAAATGAATCAGTATATTATGAATATGTTGCAGATTAACACGGGGACTGTAGGTAAGTATGTTTGTGGGGCACTTTCACTTTTTACCTTAAAGATTTATATAGTGCTTATTTTATTTTTACAACGCAAATGGTTACTTTTGTCATTTGAAAAGCAATAGATAAAAAAATGATTTCCTTGAAGTTTTGTGCTTAAAAAAAAAAAGAAAAGCAATAAAGAGGTGGGTCGAGATGGCTCATGCCTAAAATCCCAGCACTTCTGGAGGCCGAGGTGGGTGGATCACCCGAGGTCATCTGACCAACATAGTGAAATCCTAAAGATACAACATTTTCTACTAAAGATACAAAAATTAGCGAGGCATGGTGGCAGATGCCTGTAATCCCAGCTACTCACTTAGCTGAGGCAGGAGAATTGCTTAAACCTGGGAGGTAATTAAAAAAAAAACAAAACCTAGGAGGTGGAGGTTGAAGTAAGCCAAGATCGTGTCATTGCACTCCAGTCTGGCAACAAGAGTGAAACTCTGTCAAAGAAAAAAAAATACTCATATAGTATTTTATTTTATTTTTACAATGTAAATTGTTACTTTTGTCATTTCTAAAGCAATAGAGAGGCCGGGCACAGTGCCTCATGCCTGTAATCTCAGCAATTTGGGAGGTTAAGGTGGGCGGATCATGAAGTCAGGAGTTCGAGACCAGCCTGACCAACATGGTGAAACCCCATCTCTACTAAAAACACAAAAATTAGCTGGCTGTGGTGGCGCGCACCTGTAATCCCAGCTACTCAGGAGACTGAGTCAGGAGAATCACTTGAACATGGGAGGCAGAGGTTGCAGTGAGCTGAGATTGCGCCACTGTACTCTGGCCTGGGTGATGGAGTGAGACTCTGTCTCAAAAATAGAAAAAAAAGAATCATAGCCCAGTGCCATGGCTTACAACTTTAATCCCAGCATTTTGGGAGGCTAAAACAAGAGGCTTGCTTGAGCCCAGGAGTTCAAGATCAGCCTGGGCAATATGGCAAGACTATGTGTCTACAAAAAAAACTTTTTATAGGTCAGGCGTTGTGGCTCACACCTGTAATCCCAGCACTTTGGGAGGCCCAGGCGGGCAGATCACCAGGTCAAGAGATCGAGACCATCCTGGCCAACATGGTGAAACCCTGTCTCTACTAAAAATATAAAAATTAGGTGGGCATGGTGGCACGTGCCTGTAGTCCCAGTTACTCGGAAGGCTGAGGCAGGAGAATCACTTGAATCTGGGAGGTGGTTCAAGCTGAGATCGCGCCACTGCACTCCAGCCTGGTGACAGAGTGAGACTTCATCTCAAAAAAATTTTAAATTAGCCCGGCATGGAGGCATGAGCCTGTGGTCTCAGCTACTCGGAAGGCTGAGCCAGGAGAATGGTTTCAGCACAGGAGGTTGAGGCTGCAGTGCACTGTGTTTGAACTATTGCACTCCGGCCTGGGTTATAGAGAGCCTGTCTTAAAAAAAACAAACAAAAAAAGAATTATTAGCTAAATGAGCCTCAGATCCATTCCAGCTCAGGAATTTGTAGTGTTTTATGGTCAACTGTCTCAGGCCCGGGCTAGGGTGAGGGGTAGGTGGAGATATAAGCAGAAGCTTGCAGTCCACCGTCCACATTCACAAAAACACTCTCAAACCCCTTGAGATTCCTTCCTAGTTTGACTCTCTAGCTCCCTCCTGTGCAGACCTGACTTTTTTTTTTTTTTGCTTAGTAGGGGACAAGGAACATTAGTTTTTTTTTTTTTTTTTGCTTGGTTTTTTTTTTTTTTTTTTTTTTTTTTGAGGTGGAGTTTCACTCTTGTTGTCCAGGCTGGAGTGCTATGATGCAATCTCAGCTGCTGCAACCTCCGCCTCCCAGGTTCAAGTGATCTCCTGCCTCAGCCTCCCAAATAGCTGGGATTACAGGCATGCGCCACCACACCCAGCTAATTTTTGTGTTTTTAGTAGAGATGGGTGTTCTCCATGTAGGTCAAGCTAGTCTTGAACTTCCGACCTCAGGTGATCCACCCACCTCCAAAGTGCTGGGATTACAGGCATGAGCCACTGCGCCTGGCCTTTTTTTTTTTTTTTTTTTTGAGATGGAGTTTTGCTTTTGTTGCCCAGGCTGGAGTGCAATGGCGTGATCTCAGCTCACTGCAAACTCCGCCTCCCAGGTTCAAGCGATTCTCCTGTCTCAGCCTCCTGAGTAGCTAGGATTACAGGCACCGCCACCATGCCTGGCTAATTTTGTATTTTTAGTAGAGACAGAGATTCTCCATGCTGCTTGTTGGTCAAGCTGGTCTCGAACTCCCGACCTCAGGTGATCTGCCTGCCTCGGCCTCCCAAAGTGCTGGGATGACAGGCGTGAGCCACTGCGCCCGGCCTAAGTTATTTTTAAAAGTACAATTAAGTTATTATTGACTATAGTCACCCTATTATGTTATCAAATAGGTCTTATTCATCCTATTTTTTGGTGCCCTTTAACCATTGTTTTTTGTTTTTTTTTGAGATGGAGTCTCACTCTGTTGCCCAGGCTAGAGTGCAGTGGTAAGATCTCGGCTTGCTGCAGCCTCAACCTCCTGGGCCCAAGCGATTTCCCTGCCTCAGCTTCCTGAGTAGCTGGAACTACAGGCATGGACCACCACACCCGGCTAATTTTTTTTTTTTTTTTTTTTTTTTTTGAGACGGAATTTCGCTCTCGTTACCCAGGCTGGAGTGCAATGGCGCAATCTCGGCTCACCGCAACCTCCGCCTCCTGGGTTCAGGCAATTCTCCTGCCTCAGCCTCCTGAGTAGCTGGGATTACAGTCACGCGCCACCATGCCCAGCTAATTTTTTTGTATTAGTAGAGACGGGGTTTCACAATGTTGACCAGGATGGTCTCGATCTCTCGACCTCGTGATCCACCCGCCTCGGCCTCCCAAAGTGCTGGGATTACAGGCTTGAGCCACCACGCCCGGCCCCGGCTAATTTTTGTATTTTTAGTAGAGACAGGGTTTTGCCATGTTGGACAGGTTGGTCTGAAACTCCTGGTGTCAAGTGATCCACCTGCCTCATGCTCCCAAAGTGCTGGGATTACAGGCATGAGACACTCTACCTGGCTGAATTTTTTATTTTTAATTTTTTTTGTAGACAGAGGGTCTCACCATATTGCCCAAGTTGGTCTAGAACTCCTGGCCTCAAGCAATCCTCCTGCCTCAGCCTTCCAAAATGCAGGAATTACAGGCATAAGCCACCCTGCCCAGCAAGTCTCCAGTCTTTGTGACCCTAGTTAAGTCTCTTCCTCTCTCTAGGATTCAGTTTCTTCATCTGTAAAACCAGGGAATTGATCTAAATCAGGGGTCTCAAACTCAGGTGTTTCTTTTTCTTTTTTTTTTTAAGATGGAGTCTTGCTGTATCACCAGGCTGGAGTGCAGTGGCATGATCTTGACTAACTGTAACCTCCAACTCCCAGTTTCAAGCTATTCCCCTGCCTCAGCCTCCCGAGTAGCTGGGACTACAGGTATGCCCCACCACACCTGGCTAATTTTTTGTATTTTAGTAAAGACAAGGTTTCAACGTGTTGGCCAGGATGGTCTCAATCTTGTGACCTCATGATCCTCCCACCTCGGCCTCCCAAAGTGCTGGGATTACAGGCATGAGCCACCGTGCCTGGACAAACTCAGGTGTTTCTAAGGGCCAGGGTAACTTGGTGAGATGTGTGGGACAAGTGGGAACTACAGGGCAGAAGAAGGCACCACAGCAAAAGGGCAGCCGGGCTGGACACAGCAGCTCAGGCCCATAGTTCCAGCACTTTAGGAGACCCAGGCAGGAGGATCCCTGAGCCCAGGAGTTTGAGACTACGCTGGACAACATAGTGAGACCCTTGTCTCTACAAAAAAAGGGGCAGCCAGAGTCCAGCCTGTGAACCCAGAAGTATCTGATTTAGATCTCAGTCAATTTGCAAAGTTAATTGTGCCAAGGTTAGGGACATGGCCATGACATAGCCTCAGGAGGCCCTGAAGATATGTGCCCAAGGTTGTTGGGGCACAGTTTGCTTTTTTTTTTTTTTTTTTTCCTGACCAGAGATTCGGTTCACAGCCAAAGCATTTTTTTGTTTTTTTTGTGACGGAGTCTCCCTCTTGCTGCCCATGCTGGAGTGCAGTGGCACGATCTCGGCTCACTGCAACCTCCACTTCCTGGGTTCAAGCGATTCTCCTGCCTCAGCTTCCTGAGTAGCTGGGACTACAGGGTGTGCCACCACACCCAGATAATTTTTGTATTTTTAGTAGAGACAGGGAATCACCATGTAGGCCAGGATGGTCTTGATCTCTTGACCTCGTGATCTGCCTGCCTTGGCCTCCCAAAATGCTGGGATTACAGGCGTGAGCTATTGCACCCAGCCCACAGTTTGCTTTTATACATTTTAGGGAGACATGAGACATCAATCAATATGTGTATATGTACCTTGGTTCATTCTGGAAAGGCAAGACAACAGGAAGCAGGGGCTTCCAGGTCACAGGTAGATTACAGGGACAAAGAGTTGCATTCTTTTGAGTCCTTGATCAGCCTTTCCCTGAATCCACAATTTAGTCTGGCTCAGTGAATCTTCATTTTTACGTAAACAATAGGGCAGAGGAAGCAATCAGATATGCATTTGTCTCAGGTGAGCAAAGTGATGACTTTCTGTTTGGCAGCTGTGAAGGTAAGCTATCATTTACATTGCCAGGTGAAATTCAACAGAACTGATTTAGGGTAAAGATCCTGAGGCTCACAAGAAATTTCCTTATTGGCAAATTGTGCAGGAGGTATGTAGCTTTTTTTGTATCTTTGTAGCTATCTTATTTGGGAATAAAATGGGAAGCAGGTTTGCCTGACATAGTTCCCAGCTTGACTTTTATTTCTTTTTTTTTAATCTTTTTTTTTTTTTTTTGACATGGAATTTCGCTCTTGTTGCCCAGGCTGGAGTACAATGGCGCAATCTCGGCTCACTGTAACCCCCATCTCCTGGGTTCGAGTGATTCTCCTGCCTCAGCCTCAGGAGTAGCTGGGATTACAGGCACCCGCCACCACGCCCAGCTAATTTTTTGTATTTTAGTGGAGGCATGATTTTACCATATTGGTCAGGATGGTTTTGAACTCCTGACGTCAGGTGATCCACCCGCCTTGGCCTCCCAAAGTGCTGGGATTACAGGTGTGAGCCACCGTGCCCAGCCCCAGCTTGACTTTTCTTTTGGCCTAGTGATTTTGGGGTGCCAAGATTTGTATTTTCCTTTGACAAGCCAGTCATGAGAAAGTGGACCTAGGGCCATCAGATTTTCTGACTTTTCATAAGAATCTGGAAATCATTTTTAAATGTTTGGCAATTGGTCTAAAATTTCCCATAAACATATGCTGGTCCAGCAGAGTAGGCCAGTGGGCCAGAGTGGGCTGCCAGCCCCCAGTTTATCACCCCTGGAATGAATGGCTGTTCTTGGAGGAGTCCTCTGACTGCCCATTTGCCATTTTATGTGCCTGGAAATTGCTCCCAGGGTTCCCAAGTGGGCCCTTCTCTGCCGATGGGATGTAATGTATGACCTTGGGCAGCAAGGTCAAATGGTTTGAGGCTGCAGGCCATACGTCCATAAGAGGAGAGCTCTGAGATGGGGCCTGGGCCTCAGCACAAGTTGCCTGTAGCCTCCAGACACTCAGAGTTTCCTTAGCAATTTCTAGAAACCTCAGCAGAGTCCCCCACCCTTGGCAAGCTCATCCGATCCAGCAGACCCAGGGTGGCTGACAAATAATTTGCGGTGAATCAGAACTTGGATTTGCAGCAAGTAATTATGGACAGAGCCTTAGGTATCATCTAGCTCAATTTCTCCATTTTACAGACCTAGAGCAGAAAGCAATCTGCCCCAAACCCTAGAGAACCCAGATTCCTGCAAAAAGGACAGTGATTACTAGTGAGCCCCTAGAAGCCAGACAGGCCTGGGTTCAAATCCTAGCTTTGTCAATTACCAGCTCCTGACTTTGGGCCTTTTTCAAGATAAATAAATCTGTTCTGTAATTCTTGCTGCTACACCTGGGGCAATTCCCTTTCCCTACATATTTCTCTTCCCCCTCCACAAAAAAAGTCTTGGCTGGGCATGGTGGCCCAAGTCTGTAATCCCAGTGCTTTGGGAGGCTGAGCAGGGAGGATCCCTTGAGGCCAGGAGTTCCTGACCAGGCTGGGCAACATAACAAGACCTTTTTTTCTCTCTACCAAAATTAAAAAGTTCTGCTTGTTTTTTCAACAGTGGGCTCAAATTTCAACTCCTCTCTGAAGACTTTCATTCATCTATTCATTTGACTAGATAATACATTCATACATTCCAAATTCAAATGGTAGGAAGTATTTATTTTCTTTTTCTTTTCTTGTGACAGGGTCTTACCCTGTCACCCAGGTTGGAGTACAGTGGCATGATCATGGCTCACTGCAGCCTCGACCTCTTGTGCTCAAAACAATCCTCCCTTAAGTTCTTTTCTGTGGGCCCAACTACTTGGAAGGCTCAGTTGGGGGTATCCCTTGAGCCCAGGATCATGCCACGCCACTGCATTGCAGCCTGGGCAAGAGAGTGAGAACCTATCCAAAAAAAGAAGGAAAGAAGGGAGGGAGGAAGGAAGGAAGGAAGAAAGGAAGAAGATTCACAAATTGTTGAATTAAAAGAGTGAGCTACCACTCCATACAAATAATAGGATCTCAGTTTTGCCTGGATAAAAAAAGGCAGGCATAGAAAAAATATTTGAAGATATGCAGCAAAATCTTATCAGTTGGGGGACAGAATCACAGGTTAATTTTTTTCCTAATTTCCTTTTTTTTTTGAGACGAAGCCTTGCTCTGTCGCCCAGGCTGGAGCGAAGTAGAGCAATCTTGGCTTACTGCAACCCCCACCTCCCAGGTTCAAGCGATTCTCCTGCCTCAGCCTCCTGAGTCTCCTGAGTAGCTGGGACTACAGGCTCATGCCATCATGCCTGGCTACTTTTTTGTATTTTAGTAGAGACAGGGTTTCACCGTGTTGCCCAGGCTGGTCTCAAATTCCTAAGCTCAGGCAATCCATCTGCCTTGGCCTCCCGTGTTATTCTTTATTTCCAGATTTTTCCTTTTTTTTTTTTCAATGGAGTCTTGCTGTATTGCCCAGGCTAGAGTGCAATGGTTTAATCTCTGCCTTCCAGGTTCAAGTGATTCTCCTGCCTCAGCCTCCCAAGCATCTGGGATTACAGGCACCCGACACTACACCCAGCTAATTTTTGTATTTTTAGTAGAGATGGGATTTCACCATGTTGGTCAAGCTGGTCTTGAACTCCTGGCCTCATGATCCACCTGCCTCGGCCTTCAAAAGTGCTGGGATTACAGGCGTGAGCCACCATGCCCAGCCTATTTCCAGGTTTTTCTGTGTAACCATGGATTTACCTTGTGGTCTTTAAAAAATGACAGTTCTTGGTTGGGCGCAGTGGCTCACGCCTGTAATCCCATCACATTTTGGGAGGCCGAGCCAGGTGGATCACTTGAGGTCAGGAGTTTGAGACCAGCCTGGCCAACATGGTGAAACCTCGTCTTTACTAAAAATACAAAAATTAGCTGGGCACGATGGCACATACCTGTAATTCCAGCTACTTGGGAGGCTGAGGCAGGAGAATCTCTTGAACCCAGGAGGCGGAGGTTTCAGTGAGCTGAGATTGTGCCATTGAACTCCAGCCTGAGTGACAAAGTGAGATTTCACCTCAAAACAAAAACAAAAACAAAAAGGCCGGGCAGGGTGGCTCACGCTTGTAATTCCAGCACTTTGGGAGGCCAAGGTGGGTAGATCACGAGGTCAGGAGATCAAAACCATCCTGGCTAACACAGTGAAACAACCTCGTCTCTACTAAAAGTACAAAAAATTAGTCGGGCGGGCCATCATGCCCAGCTAATTTTTGTATTTTAGTAGAGATGGGGTTTCACTATGTTGGCCAGGATGGTCTCAATCTCTTGACCTGCTGATCCGCCCGCCTCGGCCTCCCAGAGTTCTGGGATTACAGGCATGAGCCACTGCACCCAGTCAGTTCTTTACATTGTTAACTCTCTTACACTCTTTTTTTTAAAGAGAGGGTCTCAATCTGTCACCTAGGCTGGAGTGCAGTGGCGCGATCTTGGCTCACTGCAACTTCTGCCCCCACCTTGGGCTCAAGTGATCGTCCCACCTTAGCCTCCTGAGTAGCTGCGACCACAGGCACACACCACCACACCCAGCTAATTTTTTGTATTTGAAGTAGAGACAGGGTTTCACTATGTTGCCCAGGCTGGTCATGAACATCTGGTCTCAAGCTATCTTCCTGCCTCGCCCTACAGAGTTGCTGGGATTACAGGCATGAGCCACTGAGCCCAGCCCTATTATTTCTATTTTAGAGATATGCAGACTCAGGTTAAAGGAAGGTGTAGGATTTGTCCAAAGTCTGAAGCTAAGGTATGTAGTCGTGACTCTGAAATCCATATCTCCCCAAATACTCTTCCTTAGGGGAAATCCCTCAGTCACTTCCTTCGTTCTGCTAGCTGTGAACATGTGGTATCTAAAGATTATGCAAGGGGCCAGAGAGGCCAGTGGAAACAAAGACACAGAGCAACATCTAGAATGAGGCTGGCATTCTCAGTGACCATGTTGAATTCCACATACACACAGGCATATGTCCATGCCTTAACGGGTACAAATATGTTGTTTTAGTCAAATCTCTTTTGGAAACAAACAGCAAGGACCTATTCAAATTAGCTTAAGTGAACAGAAAATGAATTTACTAGAAGGGCACTGTCACCTTTATAGGACCCAAAAGTAATAGGGCCTCAGGGGGCCTAGAAGGGCACATGGGAAGGAGTCAGGAGCTCCAGGAAGCAGTTAAACTCTTTTGGTTGCAGGTAACAAAGTCAACTCAAGCACCTCCGTAAGTAGAAAAGAACTTTGTTTGAAAGACACAAGGGTGTCTCCTCGAACCCATAAGCAGGAATGCCAGCAGGCCTGTAAGGAGGCAGACAAGCACTTTGAAAGAAAGGAAATCCTTTCTCTTCATCATTTGTCTCTGCTTTTCCTTCTTTCTTTTCTTTTCTTTTCTTTCTTTTTTTTTTTTTTGAGACAGAGTCTTGTTCTGTCGCCCAGGCCACAGTGCAGTGGCACAATCTCGGCTCACTACGACCTCCCCCTACCAGGTTCAAGCGATTCTCCTGTCTCAGCCTCCCGAGTAGCTGGGACAACAGGCGTGCACCACCTTGCCTGGCTAATTTTTGTATTTCTAGTAGAGACAGGGTTTCACCATGTTGGCCATGCTGGTCTTGAACTCCTGGCCTCAAGTGATCTGCCCACCTTGGCCTCCCAAAGTGCTGGGATTACAGGCATGAGCCACCGCACCCAGCCTCTGCCATGCTTTTCTCAGAATGCAATGATCAGCTGCTCTATTTCTCTGGTACAGATGCAAGGTGGCCAGAACATGCCTTCTCTCCAGCTCCCCAGTTTCATATGTGTAGTTTTAGTCACAAAGAAAGACTGGTTCTCTCAGCAGATTCCTGGAAGAAAGACTATCTGGCTAAACATGGTTCCCCGACCACCCCAAGTTCAAAGCTGTGGTCAAAGTCAGGATCATATGGTGCAAATGTGGCTTCCTTGAAACAGCCATCATTTCATATTTCTCCTGGGCATCCTTGCCCTCTGCAAATTGGCTTTCTCTTATCTATCCAGGCTCGTGGCAGAAGATGGCTACACCATGGACCTCAAATTTTGTCACGTTCCTTCACCCAGCCATGCTAGAAACCAACCAAAACTGTTGAGCCTCAATGCTGACTCCCTTGGAAAGAGAATTTGGTGAGTCCAACTCAGATCCCTGTCTGCCCTGGTGCCATGCCCTGGGGCCGGAGAAGGGAAAGGGTTCTGTCTTGCCCTGGTCCATCCCCTGGGGAGAGGGCAGGTCTCAGAAAATGTGGATTACGTCAAGGCAAGGTAACTCATGCCTGTAATCCCAGCATTTTGGGAGGCTGAGGTGGGAGGATCACTTAAGGCCAAAAGTTTTGAGACCAGTCTGAACCGTAAAGTGAGATTCCATCTCTAAAATAAATAAATAAATAAAATAAAAATAGTCAGTCAGCATGGTGGCGCATGCCTATGGTCCCAGTTACTCAGGAAGCTGCAGTGAACTGTGATCTCACCACTGCACTCCAGTCTGGGCAACAGAGTGAGACCCTGTCTTGAAAAACAATTTTTTTTTTATTTTTTTTTGAGACAGAGTTTCACTCTTGTCCAGGCTGGAGTGCAATGGTGCAATCTTGGCTCATTGCAACCTCCACCTCCTGGGTTCCAGCAATTCTCCTGCCTCAGCCTCCCAAGTAGCTGGGATTACAGGCATGTGCCACCCTGCCCAGCTAATTTTGTATTTTTAGTAGAGATTGGGTTTCTCCATGTTGGTCAGGCTAGTCTCGAACTCCTGACCTCAGGTGATCCACCCACTTCAGCCTCCCAAAGTGCTGAAATTATAGGCGTGAGCCACCATGCCCAGCCAAAAAACAATTTTTTAAATATTTCCTTTCATTTTATTTCACTCCATTTCATTTAATTTCATTTTTGAGATGGAGTCTCGCTCTGTTGCCCAGGCTGGAGTGCAATGGTGCAATCTCGGCTCACTGCAACTTTCGCCTCCTGGGCTGAAGCGATTTTCCTGCTTCAGCCTCCGGAGCAGCTAGGATTACAGGCACCTGCCCTCATGCCCAGCTAAGTTTGTATTTTTCTGGAGACAGGGTTTCACCATGTTGACCAGGCTGATCTTGAACTCCTGACCTCAGGGGATCTGCCTTCCTTGGCCTCCCAAAGTGCTGAGATTAAAGCCATAAGCCACTGCACCCAGACCAAAAAAAATTTTTTTTATTTGATATAAGAAAATGTGCATTGTTTTGAACTGGGCAGATACTTCACCAGATGAGGGCTCTTCCTGATATTATTATAGCGTGTCATGGCTGCTAACCTGAAAAACATCTTTATAAATGAAGGGCTAGCCTCCCTCTCTTCCACTGAAGCCCCAGAAAAACTGGGCTGCCTTTTCTTTTTAAGGGCATCAGGACTAAAAGACTTTGTGCACACTAATTCAATCCAGTCAATGTATGGAGCACCTACCTTGATCGAGCCACCTTCAGGCCTGGAAAGTCCAAAAATGATCTGATATCATCATTTCCCTAGTACGTTCTGCCCCGAGTACTGTGTTTGTATCAGTCAAGTTCATTTAGAAGTCTATTATTTCTGACACAGCTGGCTTTGGAATTTCCATTTGACTGCATTAGGAGGCACTAAATTGCACGATTTCATCTGAGAGTTGAGATCACAGGAACTAATAATGTACTTGATCTCTTTGCTCACAGTCATCATTTTTTAAAACAAAAATATTATGAAGGCCATTGATGGTGGTGAAATTAATATCCGGTTGGGATTTCCCACACAGCTTCAGAGGCCTATCATTAAGGAGCTGAATCTGAGCCAGACACACTCATTATACATGTTTTGTTGTCAATGGTTCTGCTGAATGCGTGGAGGAGACATGCACCTTGCAGGGATAGACTTATCCTACCCAGGTGCAAGTTCCATTTCTTCCATCTGCTACCTGGGTAACTGCGAATGGCTCACTTCCCCTTGCCGAGCCTCAGTAATCATCTCTCTAGACAAGGGCACAGAACCATAGACTAGCTGCTGTGACTTCTGGGAGGAGTGAGGGATTTCACTGAATAGCAAAAGGAAATTTTCACTTAGCACTTCATTAGGAATTGTTTGAATTAACTACAGAGAGCCTGGGTTTCTCGTGTGATTTTTATTTATTTAATTAATTAATTTATTTATTTTCTTTTTTTTTCTTTTCTTACCTGTACACGTCAAGGAATAATAATAATAATTATTGGGCCGGGCGTGGTGGCTCACGCCTATAATCCCAGCACTTTGGGAGGCCGAGGCGGGTGGATCATGAGGTCAAGAGATTGAGACCATACTGGTCAACATGGTGAAACTCTGTCTCTACTAAAAATACAAAATAATTAGCTGGGCATGGTGATGCATGCCTGTAGTCCCAACTACTCGGGAGGCTGAGGCAGGAGAATTGCTTGAAACCAGGAGGCGGAGGTTGCGGTGAGCCGAGATTGCGCCATTGCACTCCAGCCTAGGTAACAAGAGCAAAACTCTGTCTCAAAAAAATAATAATAACAATAATAATAATTATTATTATTTTTAAGAAGGAGTCTTGCTCTATCACCCAAGCTGGAGTGCAGTGACATGATCTCGGATCACCGCAACCTCCACCTCCCAGGTTCAAGTGATTCTCCTGCCTCAGCCTCCCAAGTAGCTGGGACTACAGGTGGGTGCCACCACACCTAGCTAATTTTTGTATTTTCAGTAGAAACGAGGTTTCACTATGTTGGCAAGGCTGATCTCGAACTTTTGACCTGAGGTGATCCACCCACCTCAGCCTCCCAAAATGCTGGGATTATGGGCCTGAGTCACTGCGCCCGACCTCTCCTGTGATTTTTTTTTTTTTTAGGCTGTTGGAGTGCAATGTCGTGATCTTGGCTCACCGCAACCTCCGCCTCCTGAGTTCAAGCGATTCTCCTGCCTCGGCCTTTTGAGTAGCTGGGATTATAGGCATGTGCCACCATGACCTGCTCATTTTGTATTTTTAGTAGAGATGGGGTTTCTCCATGTTGACCAGGCTGGTCTCAAACTCCTGACCTCAAGCGGTCTGCCAGCCCAGTCTCCCAAATGCTGGGATTACAGGCCACATGTAAACTTCTTCTCTTCCCACTCTCTGTGGTGCTGCTCCCTCCTTTTCTGTACCCTGTCCAGCACACTCCAGCTGCTTCAGCAGCTTCAGACACTGATTTCTGCCTCTGCAGCTCAGGAAGAACACTCCTTTGCTTGGGATCCACTTTCCTCCACTGTAATTGGGAAACTGCCCCAGGCAAAAAGCCAGGACGAACATGAGGTTCATCTTGTCTATTTCCCTTTTTCTCAAGGATCATAGTCTATTTTGCCTGTTTTTCAATAACTGAAAACGTCTGCCTCTGATTTTTGTCCAGTTTTATAGTTGTTTAAGATTGTTGGGCCAGGCGTGGTGGCTCATGCCTGAAATCCCAGCACTTGGGGAGGCCGAGGTGGGTGGATCACTTGAGATCAGGAGTTCAACAGCAGCCTGGCCAACATGGTGAAACCCCATCTCTACTAAAATACAAAAAATTAGCTGGGCATGGTGGCAGCTTCCTATAATCCCAGCTACTCAGGAGGCTGAGGCAGGAGACTCACTTGAACCTGGGAGGCAGAGGTTGCACTGAGCCAAGATCACGCCACTGCACTTCAGCCTGGGTGACAGAGCAAGACTCCATCTCAAAAAAAAAAAAAAAAAAAAAAAATTGTTGTACAAGGTCATCATCACTGAAAGTAGAAGTCCTACTTTCACTTTCATTATGTAAACATCTTTTTAGAAGTATAACTGACATACAATAAATTCTTTTTTTTTTTTTTGAGATGGAGTTTCACTCTGTCACCCAGGCTGGAGTGCAGTGGTGCAATATTGGATCACTGCAACCTCCGCCTCCTGAGTGCAAGCCATTCTCCTGCCTCAGCCTCCCGAGTAGCTTAAGACTACAGGTGTAAGCCATCAGGCCTGGCTAATTTTTTGTATTTTTAGTAGAAACGGGGTTTCACCATGTTGGCCAGGCTGGTCTCAAACTCCTGATCTCAGGTGATCCGCCCACCTCAGCCTCCCAAAGTGCTGGGATTACAGGCATTAGCCACCATGCCCACCCAAATTGTTCATATTTGAAGTATATAATTTGATGAATTTTGACTGATATGTATACCCATGGAACTATTAGCATAATGCAGAAATGAAGATAAGGCTCCTCCTGTTCTTTGAAATTGGAGACAACTGGCTGTGTGTGGTGGCTGACAGCTGTAATCTCAGCATGTTGGGATGCCAAGGTGAGCGAATCACTTGAGCCCGGGAGTTCAAGACCAGCTTGGGCAACATGGCAAAACCCTGTCTCTACAAAAAATAAAAAAATTGGCCGGGCGTGGTGGCTCACGCCTATAATCCAAGCACTTTGGAGGCCAAGGTGGGTGGATCACCTGAGGTCGGGAGTTCAAGACCAGCTTGACCAACATGGTGAAACCCCGTCTTAAAAAAAAATAAAAAATAAAATAAATAAATAAATAATTAAAAAAATTACCTGGGCATGAGGGCATGTGCCTGTGGTCCTAGCTACTCAGGAGCTGAGGTGGGAGAGTCACCTGAGCCTGAGAAGTCGATGGTGCAGTAAGCTGAGTTCATGCCACTAAACTCCAGGATGAGACCTTGTTTCAAAAACAGCTCAGCTATAAAACTGGGGTCTGGCACAGTGGCTCATGCCTATAATCCCAGCACTTTGGGAGGCCAAGCTGGGTGGATCACTTGAGGTCAGTAGTTTGAGACCAGCTTGGCCAACATGGTGAAACCCCATCTGTACTAAAAAAAAAAAAAAAATACAAAAATTAGCCAAGCGTGGTGGCATGAACCTGTAATCCCAGCTACTCGGGAGGCTGAGGCAGAAGAATCGCTTGAACCCAGGAGGCTGAGGTTGCAGCAAGTGAGTCAAGATGGTGCCACTGCACTCCATCCTGGCCAACAGAGTAAGACCCCACCTTAAAAAAAAAAAAAAAAGGCCGGGCATGGTGGTGGTGACTCACACATTGTAATCCCTGCACTTTGGGAGGCCAAGGTGGTCGGATCATGAGGTCAGAAAGTCAGGATCATTCTGCTAACACGGTGAAACCCTGTCTCTACTAAAAATACAAAAAATCAGCTGGGCGTGGTGGCGGGCACCTGTAGTCCCAGCTACTCGGGAGGCTGAGGCAGGAGAATCACTTGAACCCATGGGGCGGAGGTTGCAGTGAGCCGAGATGGCACCACTACACTCCAGCCTGTCGACAGAATGAGACTCTGTCTCAAAAAACAAACAAACAAACAAAACAAAACAAAAAAACCCCCAAGACTGAGCTATAAAACCATCTAAGCCTGATGCCTTTTAAAATGATTGAATACAAAAGAAAAAAAAAAGAAAAAATGATTGAATACTTAATTTTTCTAATTTCTTTTATTTTTATTTTCTTTTATTTATTTATTTATTTATTTATTTATCTATTTTTGAGATGGAGTCTTGCTCTGTCTCCCAGGCTGGAGTGCTCTGGCGCCATCTCAGCTCACTGCAACCTGAGCCTCTTCTGTTCAAGCGATTCTCATGCCTCAGCCTCTCGAGTAGCTGGGACTACAGGCACAAGCCACCAGGCCTAACTAATTTTTGTCTTTTTAGTAGAGATGGGTTTTCACCATTTGGCCAGGCTGGTCTTGAACTCCTGACCTCAGATGATCCACCCACCTCAGCCTCCCAGAGTGCTAGGATTACAGGCGTGAGACACTGTGTCCAGCTTCTAATTTATTTGATAGTTATTAGTGTATTTAAGCCTTCTCTTTCTTCTTTGGAAAATTGTAACATTTTGTCTTTTTTTTGCAAGGAAGTAATTTTTCTTTCTTTCTTTTTTATTTTTCTTTTCTTTTTGAGACAAAGTCTCACTCTGCTGCCCAGGCTGGAGTGTGGTGGTGCAATCTTGGCTGGCTGCCTGCAATCTTGGCTTACTGCAAGCTCTGCCTCTCAGGTTCAAGCGATTCTCATGCCTCAGCCTCCCAAGTAGTTGGGACTACAGTTCTAAGCCACCATGCCTGGCTAATTTTTGTATTTTTAGTGGAGACGGGGTTTTGCCATGTTGCTCAGACTGGTCTCGAACTCCTGGCCTCAAGCAATCCCCCTGCCTCAGCCTCCTCAAGTGCTGGAATTACAGGTTTCCCTAGATTTTCTAATTATTTGGCAGAGTTACACATAATAGCCTTTTGTAATTTTTTTTTTTTTTTTTGAGACAAGGTCTTTCTCTGTTGTCCAGGCTGGAGTAGTGGTGTGATCTCGGCTCACTATAGCCTCCACCTCCTGGTTTCAAATGATTCTTGTGCCTCAGCTTCCTGAGTAGCTGGGACTATAGGCATGAGCCACCACACCGAGCTAAGTTTTGAATTTTCAGTAGAGACAGGGTTTCACCATATTGCCCAGGCTTGTGATTCTTTTAATTTGCTATTATCAGTGGTTGTATGTCCTTTCTTACTCATGATTGCTATTTATTTATTTATTTATTTTATTTTTTGAGATGGAGTCTCGCTCTGTCCCCCAGGCTGGAGTGCAGTGGCATGTGCCACCCCACCTGGCTAATTTTTGTATTTTTAGTAGAGACAGGGTTTTGCCATGTTGTCCAGGCTGGTCTCAAACTCTTGATCTCAAGTGATCCACCTGCCTTGGCCCCTCAAAGTGCTGGGATTATAGGCATAAGCCATTGTGCCCGGCCTATTTTTTCTTTCTATCCTTATTCAGGCTTGTTGGGATATTTTTCCTTTCTGTTTTACTGGTCCTTTCATCTTTTCAACTTTTTTTTTTTTTTTTTAAGACAGAGTCTTGCTCTGTTGCCTAGGCTGGAGTACACAGGCACAATCATAGCTCACAGCAACCTCCTGGCTTAAGGTCTCTTCCTGCTTTAGCCTCCTGAGTAGCCAAGACTACAGGTGTGCACCACTACACCAAATGAAATTTTTTTTTTACTTTTATTTTAGGTTTAGGGACACCTGTGTAAGTTTGTTATCTAGGTAAACTCCTGTTAGGGGGGTTTATTGTATAGATTTTTTTCATCACTCAGGTACAAAGCCTGGTAACCGATAGTTTTTTTTTTTGTATTGTTTCCCTTCTTCCACCCTGCACCCTCAAGTAGGTCCCAGTGTCTGTTGTTCCCTCTTTGTGTCCATGTGTTCTCATCACTGAATTCACACACACATATACACATACACACACACACATGCATATATTTGGAGACAGAGTTTCACTCTTGTTGCCCAGGATGGAGTGCAATGGTGCAATCTCGGCTCACTGCAACCTCCACCTCCTGGGTACAAGCAATTCTCCTGCCTTAGCCTCCTGAGTAGCTGGGACTACAGGTGTGTGCTACCACACCTGGCTAATTTTTGTGTGTGTGTTTTTAGTAGAGATGGGGTTTCACCATGTTGGCCAGGCTGGTCTCAAACTCCTAACCTCAGGTAATCCACCTGCCTTGGCCTCCCAAAGTGCTGGGATTATAGGTGTGAGCCACCACATCTGGCCAAGCTCCTACTTATAAGTGAGAACATATGGTATTTGTTTTTCTGTTCCTGTGTTAGTTTGCTAAGGATAATGGCTTCCAGTTCCATCTCCTACAAAGGACATGATCTCCTTTTTTTAATGGGTGCCTAGTGTTCCATGATGTATATGTATCACATTTTCTTTTTATTTTTGAGACGGAGTTTCGCTCTTGTTACCCAGGCTGGAGTGCAATGGCGCGATCTCGGCTCACCGTAACCTCCGCCTCCTGGGTTCAGGCCTGCCTCAGCCTCCCAAGTAGCTGGGATTACAGGCACACACCACCATGCCCAGATAATTTTTTGTATTTTTAGTAGAGACGGGGTTTCACCATGTTGACCAGGATTGTCTCGATCTCTTGACCTCGTGATCCACTCACCTCGGCCTCCCAAAGTGCTGGGATTACAGATGTGAGCCACCGCGTCTGGCCACATTTTCTTTAATCTGTCCCTGATGGACATTTAGGTTGATCCCATGTCTTTGCTGTTGTGGACAGTGCTGCAGTGAACATATACATGCATGTATCTTTATGGCGGAATGATTTATATTCCTTTGGGTATTTACCCAATAATGGGATTGCTGGGTCAAATCTGTTTGTAACTCTTTGAGGAATCACCAGACTACTTTCCTTACTGGTTGAACTAATTTACACTCCCACCAACAGTGTATAAGTGTTCCCTTTTCTGTACAACCTCACCACTATCTGTGGTTTTTTGACCTTTTTTTTTTTTTTTTTTGAGATCGAGTTTCACTCTTGTTGCCCAGGCTGGAGTGCAATGGTGCAATCTCGGCTCACTGCAACCTTTTTTCGCCTCCCACAATCAAATGATTCTCCTGCCTCAGCCTCCTGAGTAGCTGGAATTACAGATGTGCACCACCATGCCTGGCTAATTTTTTTGTATTTTTAGTAGAGACAGGGTTTCACCATCTTGGCCAGGCTGGTCTTGAACTCCCAACCTCATGATCCACCATGCCGGGCCTCTTCTTTTGTCTTCTAGGGGAAAAAAAGTATCTTATCTTTGTATTCCTAGTATCTGTCACCATCCCTGGCATATAATACAAACTAAACTGAAATGACTAGACATGGGTGAAGGAATCCCCAACATGGATGGCAAAAGAAGCATACTTTTGATTTAATGAAGCCTTTTATACACTTTTACTTTTTCCATCTAAGAGACACATTTGTAGGGAAGAACTATCTTCATCATGCCCCAGATGTGCTCATTCTTGAGATTCCCCTTTCTTTTCTTATTTTATTCTTTCATAGAGATGGGGTCTTGCTATGTTGCCCATGCTGATCTCAAACTCCTAGGCTCAAGGGATCCTCCTGCCTTGGCCTCCTAAAGTGCTGGGATTACAGGTATGAGCCACCTTGCCCATTTGAGATTCCCCTTTCTAAAAGCAAAACATCTATCACTCAGTAATGACGTTAATCATTATCCTTCATCCAGGGCTTCCTATTCTCTACTGCTACAGTATATTCTGGGAATTTTGATCTGTTTAGAAGGTAGTCTTTAAAAAATGGTAATGGCTGAGGGTAGTGGCTCATGCCTGTAATCCCAGAACTTTGGGAGGCTGTGGTGGGTGGATCACTTGAGTTTAGGAGTTCAAGACCAGCCTGGGCAACATGGAGAGACCCTGTCTCTACTTAAAAAAAAAAAAAATAGGCAGTGCATGCCTGTAATCCCAGCTACCTGGGAGGGTGAGGTGGGAGGATGGCCTGAGCATAGGAGGCAGAAGTCACAGTGAACTCAGATTGCACCACTGCACTCCAGTCTGGGTAACACAGTGAGACCCTGTCGAAAAAAAAGGCATGGCGGTGGGTCACATGGATTTTTCTGTTACTTCTTCCATCAACCTGACTCAATTACTATGGTGTCTATGATAACATATACACGCTATTTAGAAAAAAAAAAAGGCCAGGTGCGGTGGGTCATGCTTGTAATCCCAGCACTTTGGGAGGCCAAGGCAGGCAGATTACTTGAGGTCAAGAGACTGAGACCAGCCTGGCCAACATGGTGAAACCTGTCTCTACCAAAAATACAAAAATTAGCTGGGTGTGGTGGCAGGCGCCTATAATCCCAGCTACTCAGGAATCTGAGGCAGGAGAATCGCTTGAACCCATGAGGCAGAGGTCACAGTGAGCTGAGGTCGTATGCCATTGCACTTCAGCCTGGGCAACAAAATCGAAATTCCATCTCGAAAAAAAATTAAATACTTTTTTTTTTTTTTTTTTTTTTTGAGACGGAGTTTTGCTCGTTACCCAGGCTGGAGTGCAATGGCGCGATCTCGGCTCACCGCAACCTCTGCCTCCCGGGTTCAGGCAATTCTCCTGCCTCAGCCTCCTGAGTAGCTGGGATTACAGGCATGCACCACCATGCCCAGCTAATTTTTTTTGTGTGTTAGTAGAGACGGGGTTTCACCATGTTGACCAGGATGGTCTCGATCTCTTGACCTTGTGATCCACCCGCCTCGGCCTCCCAAAGTGCTGGGATTACAGGCTTGAGCCACCGCGCCCGGCCTAAAAATTAAATACTTTTATTTCTTTTTATTTTATTCTAAAGTTTTTTACTTATATTTAATAGTTGTACATATTTTGGGGCTACATGTAATATTTTGACACATATATACAATGTGTCATGATCAAATCTTAGTAATTTAGATATATATCACTTCAAACACCTTTCTTTTTTTTTCTTAAACACTGCTCTACTCAACTGAACAGAAGTTCAAACATGTTTTCTGCTTCTTGCAAAAAAAATTTCTCTCCTTAAAATTTCCATTTTTTACATAAAAATCTTTCAAGAGGTTACTGTAGCTGCACCTGTGCTGGTGCTGGAGATATATATGGTATCACTCCTTCCTCGTGATCATATTTTTTTTTTCACTTTTTTTTTAAGAGATGGGGTCTTGCTATGTTGCCCAGGATGGAGTGCAGTGGCTATTCACAGGGCTGATCCCACTACTGATCAGCATGGGAGTTTTGACCTGCTCCATTTCTGATCTGGGCTGGTTCACCCCTCCTTAGGCAACCTGGTGGTCCCCCGCTCCCAGGAGGTCACCATATTGATGCCAAACGTAGAGCGGACACCCGATCAGTATAGCGCACTACAGCCCAGAACTCCTGGGCTCAAGCGATCCTCCCACCTCAGCCTCCAGAGTAGCTGGGACTACAGGCACGCACCACCACGCCCGGCATCTGTTTTGTTTTTTTTGAGACAGTCTCACTCTGTCACCTAAGCTGAAGTGTAGTGGCAGGATCACAGCTCACTGTAGCCTTGTTTTCTTGAGCCCACCTCAGCCTCCTGAGTAGCTGAGATTACAGGTGCACTACCATACTGATTTTTTTGTAGAGATGGTGTTTTGTCATGTTGCTCAGTGTACCCAGTTAATTTTTTAATTTTTGTAGAGATGAGGTCTTGCTGTGTTACTCAGGCTGGTCTCAAACTCCTGGGCTCAAGCAGTCTTTCTGCCTTGGCCTCCCAAAGTGCTGGGAGTGAGCCAGGCACGAGCCACCGAGCCTGGCCAGGGATCATGGTTTACTGGGAGTCAGAGAAGTAAAACAGTGCCAGAGAAAGCCTGTACGTTTGACCACATACAATTGTTTCAGAATGATGGGAGTGTCTCAGGAAGAAATGAAGATTTTCTGTCAATCTTCGCTTTGCTTTACTTATTTATTTATTTATTTTAGAGACAGTTTCTTGCTCTGTCACCCAGGCTGGAGTGCAATGGTGGGATCATAGCTCACTATAACGTCAAAGTCCTGGGCTCCAGCAAACATCCTGCCTGAACCTTCCCAGTAGCTAGGATTACAGGTGCAGGCCACCAAGCCTGAATTTTTTTTTTTTTTTTTGAGACAGGGTCTCACTGTCATCCAAGCTGGAGTGCTTGGATCTGAACATGGCTCACTGCAGCCTTGACCTCCAGGGGTCAAGTGATCCTCCTGCCTCAGCCTCTCACATAGCTGGGACTACAGGTGTGTGCGACCACGCCTGGCTAATTTTTAAACTTTTGTAGACTGGCTAATTAAAAAATATATATATATTTTTGGTAGAGATGGGGGTCTCCCTATATTGCCCAGGCTGATCTTGACTTCCTGGCCTCAATATTGGCCCAGGGTGGTCTTGAACTCCTCGCCTCAAGCGATCCTCCCACAGCCTCTGAAAGGGCTGGGATTAAACTGTGAGCCACTGCCCCCAGCCTATGTATTTTTAAGATGTTTAGTACCAAGGTGCTAGTGGTTTTACACATATGACAAAATGGGCCCTCTCTGCTGCAGTTGGTACTAACAGAAATGGGCTAGCTATGGCTCTTCAAAGCTGAACCTGAGGTCCTGGCCTTGGCCTCCCAGCCTGGATACTTCTTTCTTTCTTTCTTGTTTTTTTGAGACAGAGTCTTGCTCTTTTCGCCCAGGCTCCAGGCTGGAGTGCAGTGGCACAATCTCAGCTTACTACAACCTTTGCCTCTCCGGTTCAAGCGATTCTCCTGCCTCAGCCTCCTGAGTAGCTGGAATTACAGGCATGTGCCACCACGCCCAGCTAATTTTTATATTTTTAGTAGAGAGGGGGGTTCCACCATGTTGGCCAGGCTGGTCTCAAACTCCTGACCTCAGGTGATTCACCTGCCTTGGCCTCCCAAAGTGCTGGGATTACAGGTGTGAGCCACTGCGACCAGCTCCTGGCCTGGATACTTCTTATGTGCAGGAACATATATATATATATATATATATATATATATATATATATATATATATATATATATAACATATATATAACTATATATGTATATGTAAAAACATTAAAAACAAGTATATATATTTTTTGAGACACAGTCTTGCTCTTGTAGTCCAGGCTGGAGTGCAGTGGTGCAATCTCAGCTCACTGCAACATCCACCTCCCAGGTTCAAGCTATTCCGCCACCTTAGCCTCCAGAGTAGCTGGGATTATAGGCGCCCACCACCACGCCCAGCTAATTTTTGTACTTTTAGTAGAGATGGGGTTACGCCATGTTGGCCAGGCTGGTCTCCAACTCCTGACCTCAGGTATTCCACCTGCCTCAACCTCTGAAAGTGCTGGGATTATAGGCGCTAGCCACCGTGCCCAGCCGTGCAGGAATATATCTGATTCACTCTCTGCTGTGTCCCCAGTGTTGTCACAATGCCAGGCAGCAGTTGGAGCTCTGTAAATAATCACTGCATGAATAGGATGGCCACCCAGGACTCTGGGGAAAATGAGTATTACTCTTTGGTACCTACTGACAGTTCAAGGCCCCAAGGTGGGTCCTAGGATGTCTTTGAGCAATAAGTGGTTAACTTACATGCAGGCCTCATATAACAGATTTGCTAAAGAGAACCTATTCACAGAGCAGTGATGCCCTTGATATTGTCAGCCAATTAATTCCTTAAGTACTTCAAGTTAGGAAAGGCCTGCTGATTTGATTTTATCTGTCTTTCAAGATTGATCTTTGATCATGTCCCATTCCAGCTGGACCTCCTCATCTTCCCTCCTCCATTGCTAATGGTGTGGGATCTAATTACCTCATCATCCCCTAATTTATTAATGAAAAGGCTGAGGTTAAAGAAAGAAGAAACTCTCTTTGGCCCTTAGGGGACCTTATGTAAAAGCTTTCCTTTCTGTTTCTCTCCACTTATGCACGATAAAAGCTCCTTTTTTTTTGTCTCTGGCAAGTTAGAATAGTTCTTGTTTACGAATTTAACTAAATTAAACTTCCCTCCCAGGGCTGGGTGCAGGCCAACCCCGTGGATTATTAAGCCTGGTGGGTGGACTCCCCCTGGAATAATCAATCTATCAAAACAACCCATTGATCCTGAGGCAAACCGCTTTTAAAACCACCACACAGCTCCTGGACGTCCTGGCTTCCTCTCCATGTGACACTTGGGGAAGAGGAGTCTTTGAAATTTTAAATTTTATTATTACACATATAATACATGGATACATTCATCTTGTAAAAATTGAACTACAAAATTCTGTGGAATAAAATGTGAACGGCTTCTTTCCTTGCATCCCGTCCCACTGTTGAAGAGTTTCTGATGTATTTTTCTGTTTAGGCCTTTAAGCAATGCACGTTCATACATGCACGCCTATATAAATGTACATTTAATTTTTCAAATAACATAAATGGTTATCACTACATAGATGCTGTTCCGCTAGTTGTGTGTTTTCCCATTTAACATGTCCTGGATATCAAGTAAGAACACAGATCTACGTTTTAATGGATGTAATATTTCAAAAACAGGATAGAGCTATTATTCATTTATCTATTTTCCTACTTATGGGTGTTAATATAGTTTCCAATTTTTTGGCATTACAAGCTATGTTGCGAGCAGAGTTCTCTGGGAATTATCCATTCAAGTATGCACTTACTGTGGGCTCCCCATGTACTCTACTTGGGGTTCGGAGTAAACAAAACAGACCTAAAAATAGTTTTGAATGATAGAATGGGGGAATTTTCTTTTTCCAAGGGGGTGAGACAGGCTCAAGATGGATCTCTACGCCCTCGCAAGACCAAGGAGGCCGTCGGGATGTCACCCCGGCTGTGAAAAGGGGAACCCAGGACCCGCAGATGCTGGCGAGGAACAGGGGTGCAGAGCGTGAGTCGGCTTGGGGTCTCCAGCACCGAGGCGTTCAGTACCACTTAGGGCGAGAGGAGCGGGTCCCGCCGGGCGGGGCAGAGCTGCGCGCGACCCTCCGCGCGCTCAGGGACGCCCAGACGGGGGCAGCCTCTCTGGCCCCCGGCTCCCGCGGGCTCTATGACACCGCACTGGCTCGTGGGACGGGGCGGGGTCGGCTGACGGGGAGGTGGTGGCTCCACGCTATACGTATCGCGGTGATCCTTACGTGGAACTCTCTCGCGAGAATTCGAAGTACCGCGCCTGCGCACTGCAGTAGTGCTTGGTACCGATAGCAGTTTGTCCGCGGGTGTGTGACGAGAAGCGGTCAGTGTGGAGGCCACAGGGGACTTGACAGGATGAGCGGCACCTTAGCTAAGATCGCGGAGATAGAAGCTGAGGTAATGGACGCAGCTGGCGGTTCACTCTTAGTCTGAGCATCCCTTCTTCGGTGGCGTCGCTCTTTCTTGTTCTCGGTTGAACCGCGTCAGGACCCGGCCTAGATTCCGCGACTTCTCTTAGCGAGGCCGGTGTTCCGACTGCTCTCAGCCACAACTCGGAGTCTCAGACTCTCTTCAGCCGGGACCTCCTTTCCCCTCGCCCCGCGGCCACGTTCCCGAACTCCCCTCTGCCCGGGCCCGCGTTCCGCACCCCTGCACCTTAGGACCTTGGTCCGTACCTCTTCCCAGTGTTCGGTTCCTGTTCTGAAATTGTTTCTTTCCGTTCTTCTTTTTTTCTCTGAGCAACACTGAATACTGTCCCTTATTCCATCTCTGACTTGGTAAGATACTTAAGGATCTTTCCTCATCATCCCTCGCTAGGTCCTCCTTATTCCCCCTTTTCCCAGTCTCTACCCTAATGACCCCCTGATACAGAGTATTTGTTCCGGTAATCGGAAATGGAAGTAAAATGACATCTGTGTGGGAGCAGTTTATTCCACCTGGATAGTGTGTGATTCCCTTGCCTGCGGCCCTCAGAGCACTTTACAATTAGGAAAGTGGTGTCACTGTGTCGTCAGATGGGGCCTAACGGCTACAAACAGTAGAAAAGGAACCCACAGATGGGTTTTAGTCTAGTCTGGGGGCACTAACCGGAATGACCTGAATCTTGTCTCTTCTCTTTGGGCCTCACTTTGCTCTGTAGTGAGGGAAATGAACTGGATTGGGGAGGGAATGGACTTTTACTCTTTTAAAGCCTGTAAAATGGGTATGCTGACATTAGTAGGACTTGGGGAAAAAAAATTATTCTCTCAGAGCTGGGGGAAGCATTCATTCCGGATATTTTTACCCTGTTAGGAACTGCTTCTGATTTATGGCTGTGATTCTTCCCTTATAGATGGCTCGGACTCAAAAGAACAAGGCCACAGCACACCACCTAGGGCTGCTTAAGGCTCGTCTTGCTAAGCTTCGTCGAGAACTCATTACTCCAAAGGGTGGTGGTGGTGGAGGTCCAGGAGAAGGTTTGTGTTTTTCTTCCATATATATATTTTTAGGCATAATTTCTGTCAAAATAGTACATACATGTGGTTTAAAAATAACTAAAGATGGGCGTCTAGCTAACAGCGCCCGCCGCGCCTTGGCCAAGGCTTCAACAGACCACATCAAAATGCCATCTCAAATGGAACATGCCATGGAAACCATGATGTTTACATTTCACAAATTTGCTGGGGATAAAGGCTACTTAACAAAGGAGGACCTGAGAGTACTCATGGAAAAGGAGTTCCCTGGATTTTTGGAAAATCAAAAAGACCCTCTGGCCGTGGACAAAATAATGAAGGACCTGGACCAGTGCAGAGATGGCAAAGTGGGCTTCCAGAGCTTCTTTTCCCTAATCGCGGGCCTCACCATTGCATGCAATGACTATTTTGTAGTACACATGAAGCAGAAGGGAAAGAAGTAGGCAGAAACGAGCAATTCCCCCGGCCCTGATAAGAGTTGTCCCAAAGGGTCACTTAAGGAATCTGCCCCACAGCTTTCCCCATATAAGGATTTCATGAGCAGATCAGGACCCTTAGCAAGTGTACAAATAAAATCTAACTCCCATTTGACGAGCAGAGAAAAAAAAGTTAAATGTCAGACAAGCTTTTGATTTTTGTATTGTTTGCATCCTCTTGCCTTCAATAAATAAGTTCTTTTTTAGTTCTGAAAAAAAAAAAAAAAAAAAAAAAAAACTAAAGATGGCCCAGTGCAATGGCTCATCTCCTGCAATCCTGGCACTTTGGGAGACTGACATGGATCACTTGAGGCCAGGAATTCAAGACCAGCCTGATCAATATAAAAAGACCGCCATCTCAAAAAAAAAAAAAGTTTATTTTTTTTGTGTGTGTGACAGAGTTTTGCTCTTGTTACCTGGGCTGGAGTGCAATGGTGTGATCTCAGCTCACCACAACCTCCACCTCCTGGGTTCAAATGATTCTCCTGCCTCAGCCTCCGGAGTAGCTGGGATTACAGGCATGCACTACCACGCCCAGCTAATTTTTTTGTATTTTTAGTAGAGATGGGGTTTTTCCATGTTGGTCAGGCTGGTCTCAAACTCCTGACCTCAGGTGATCCACTTGCCTTGGCCTCCCAGAGTGCTGGGATTACAGGTGTGAACCACCTCGTCTGGCCAAAAAAAGTTTTTTTTAAAACGAGAAAAATAACTAAAGATGTTGTACTGAAGTAGATTTATATTTTCTAAGTATGAATTCTTGAACTATGTTTGTTTGTTTGTTTGAGATGGAGTTTTGTTCTTACTGCCCAGGCTGGAGTGCAATGATGCAGTCTCCGCTCACCACAACCTCCATCTGCCAGGTTCAAGTGATTCTCCTGCCTCAGCCTCCCGAGTAGCTGGGATTACAGGCATGTGCCACCATGCCTGGCTAATTTTGTATTTTTTAGTAGAGATGGAGTTTCTTCATGTTAGTCAGGCTGGTCTTGAACTCCCGACCTCAGGTGATCTGCCGCCTCAGCCTCCCAAAGTGCTGGGGTTACAGGCAAGAGCCACCACGTCCAGCTGAACTATGTTTATTTTTATTCTGCTGGTTTCAGAGGCAAATGGATATTGTCTAAGTGTACTGTAGTTATATTTATATTCTGCACTGATACAAAATAGATTTACATGTGTTGGGTGCAGTGGTTCATCCTTATAATCTCAGCATTTTGGGAGGCTGAGGTGGGAGGATTGCTTGAGGCCAGGAGTTTGAAACCAGCAAGACCCTGTCTCTATGGGCTTACGAATGAAGGGTCCCCCTGGGTATGAACGATGTACAAAAAAAAAAAAAAATTAGCCTAGTATGGTGGTGCATGCCTGTGGTTTCAGCTACTCGAGGGGCTGAGTTGGGAGGATTGCTTGGACCCAGGAGGTAGAGGCTGCAGTGAGTTGTGATGGCGCCACTGCACTCCAGCCTTGGTGATAAAGCGAGCTCTCATCTTAAGAAAACCAAAGTAGATTTACATTGGCTTACAGAAATATGTAAATCTGTACCATCAACAAGGTTAAAAATAAGTAAGGACGGCCGGGCGCGGTGGCTCATGCCTATAATCCCAGCACTTTGGGAGGCTGAGGCAGGTGGATCACGAGGTCAAGAGATTGAGACCATACTGGTCAACATGGTGAAACCCCGTCTCTACTAAAAATACAAAAAAGTTAGCTGGGCGTGGTGGCACACGCCTGTAGTCCCAGCTACTTGGGAGGCTGAGGCAGGAGAGTTGCTTGAACCCAGAAGGTGGAGGTTGCAGTGAGCTGAGATTGCGCCATTGCACTCTAGCCTGGATAACAAGAGCAAAACTCCGTCTCAAAAAAAAGAAAAAAAAAAAAGTAAGGACATTGATGCAAAGGGAAAATGAAGATAGGAAAAATAAGTTGAAGCCAAGAGAGGTAAGATTAGGACTAAAAGGAATGACACAAGACCTGTGCACTTGCTACACAAGGGCCACAAATTTGACTCTGAACTTGTTTGCAGCCATTGTAAAAAAATGAAAACCCAGTCAGTCATGCAATTTACAGAGTTTGTAAGACAAAAAACTAAACTCTTTTTAATTAATTAATTAATTAATTGTAATTATAAAAGGGTAGCTGCTCCATAGGCAGGAGCAGGGCTACAAGAGTAGCTAACAACCTTATTTTTGGATCATTTTTTATATATATTTGGGCTGTGCTTTCTTTTTTCTTTTCTTTTCTTTCTTTCTTTCTTATTTTTTTTTTTTGAGACAGACTCTCGCTCTGTTGCCCAGGTTGGAGTACAGTGGTGTCATTACAGCTCACTGCAGCCTCAACCTCCTGGGCTCAAGTGATCCTCCCACCTCAGCCTCTCAAGTACCTGAGACCTACAGGTGTATGCCACCATGCCTGGCTAATTTTTAAATTTTTTTATAAAGACAAGACTTTGGCATGTTGCCCACGCTTGATCTGAATTCCTGGGCTCAAGAGATCCTCCTGCCTCAGCCTCTGGAATAGCGAGGGCTATAGATGTGTGCCACTGTGCCTGACTTTTTTGAATACAGGTTTTATATCAAACACTTCATTGAATATTGTGAATGCTATGCCCTCAAGTTTTGTGTGCTTGAGTTCTACTTTAAAGGTTAACCATAAAAAGTTTGAGAAATAGTGCCTAAAAGGATAGGCAGTTAAAATGTGAAAGAATTTATATGGGTTTTGCCGGATGCGGTGGCTCACGCCTGTAATCCCAGCACTTTGGAAGGCTGAGGCGGGTGAATCACCTAAGGTCCGGAGTTCAAGACCTGCCTGACCAACGTGGAGAAACGCTGCCTCTACTAAAAATACAAAATTAGTCAAGCGTGGTGGTGCATGCCTGTAATCCCAGCTACTCGGGAGGCTGAGGCAGGAGAATCACTTGAATCTAGGAGGCGGAGGTTGTGGTGAGCCAGGATTGCACCACTGCACTCCAGGGTGGGCAACAAGAGTGAAACTCTGTCTCAAAAAAAAAAAAAAAAAGAAATTATGAGTCTTAATACTCTTGGGGAATAACTCTCCTCTTTTTGGTATTCATTGTTGTTTTAGGTTTTGATGTGGCCAAGACAGGTGATGCTCGAATTGGATTTGTTGGTTTTCCATCTGTGGGGAAGTCAACACTGCTTAGTAACCTGGCAGGAGTGTATTCTGAGGTAGCAGCCTATGAATTCACTACTCTGACCACCGTGCCTGGTGTCATCAGATACAAAGGTGCCAAGATCCAGGTAAGTCAAGTCTGCAGACTAAGGAAGGAAAGAAATCTATTCGTCATTTAACTTTATTGGGAGCTCACTGTATGCCAGGCCTGATCTTTGATCTACTAGGCACTTACAACCTAGTAGGGGAAATAGAGCACTACAAAAATAGAATAATCCAATGGGATAGTGCATGTGAAAATGCAGAGAAAGGGCTGGGCACGATGACTCATGCCTGTAATACCAGCACTTTGGGAGGCTGAGGAGAGCAGACCACCTTAGGTTGGGAGTTTGAGACAAGCCTGACTAACATGGAGAAACCCGTCTCTACTAAAAATACAAAATTAGCCTCGTATGGTAGTGCGTGCCGGTAATCCCAGCTACTTGGGAGGCTGAGGCAGGAGAATTGCTTGAACCTAGGAGGTGGAGGTTGCAGTGAGCCAAGATAGCACTGTTGCGCTCTAGCCTGGGCAATGAAAGCGAAACTGCATCTCAAAAAAAAAAATGTAGAGAAAGAAGGGACTACTTTTTCACCTAAGGGCGGAGGAGGGGGCTTACTCTTGTGAGACAAAGAAGGCTTCATGTAGAAAGTGACATTGGAGGTGGGTCTTGAAGTTAGATTCCACCAGGTAGAGAAGGATGAAAAAAGGGCATTTCAGGCAGCAGTAATGTTGAACAACCTGCTGTAGTACAAGATTAGGTGTGGGGCAAGAATAGTGAACGCTGAATTATGAAAGGGCCTGTGTACCTGCTGAGGAAGTTGAATTTTGTCTTGTATGTGGCTAGGAACCTCAGAAACTTTAAAATAAGTAAATAACATGACCAGACCCTTTTAGAAGTTAATTCTTGTCTGGGAGGGTGAATGAAATTGGTCTTCTGAGATGTTCTTAGATGATAGTACCCCAAATGAGGGGTACCCATGGGTATGAAAGAAGATGTGCAAAAACCAAAATGGAACATATTGTTGGCTGCACAGCTAAGAATTCAAGGTTCTGAACTCTGACATTTGAATCTATATTCATTGTTCCCTAACTCTTGGGAACTGTAATTCATGCGTGCCTCAGTAGTTTTTTACATTGTCTCTGATCCTAAGAAACTACCTAATGGTTGCAACAACCCTGCATGACCAGTACATGTACCCTAGAACCTAAAGTAAAATAAAATTAAAAAAAAAACAAAAAAAACTACCTAATGGTTCCGTTTGTTAAACACTTATCCAAACAACTTAATAAGTGTTTATGTCCTTATAGCCAGTTATTTACTAATGGGATGTATGTACCTGTTGAGTACCACGTTAACTCCTCAAACCTTGGAATCAGATTGGATACTGTCACATTTGTTTCCTTTTCCACATTGATTTTTAAAAGTAAAGTGTGGTAATTTCTACCATAGCAACTGCTGAAAAATCCAACTTCCCAAAGATTTGGATCTGATGTAATGGAAAGCAGTGTAGTGGAATATAGTGTTGAAATTGTGAGCACTGTAACTAGTAGTTCCCTTGGCGCCTAATAGAAATTAAGAATTGCTTGTTTCTGTTGAAAATTTAGAATAGTCAGTAGCACCTGTAAGTTCACTTGTGATGCCCCAGAGTGCCCAGAGTTTGGGAACCATTGGTGTAGGCATTTGTTTTTCTTCTTACTGAGCTACACAATGAGTTCTGAGGGGCATTCATGCTGCTTTTATTATAGAGTTTGAACTAGAAAGAGACCTCTGTCCTGGTTGTACTTTCTTTTTTTTCGTTTTTTTGAGACAGCGTCTCACTCTGTGACTGAGGCTGGAGTGCAGTGGTGTGATTTCGGTGCAGTGGTGTGATTTCGGCTCACTGCAACCTCCACCTCCAGGTTCAAGCGATTGTCCTGCCTCAGCCTCCTGAGTAGCTGGGATTACGGGCACCTACCACTGCACCCAGATAATTTTTGCATTTTTAGTAGAGACAGGGTTTCTTTTTTTTTTTTTTGAGACGGAGTTTCGCTCTTGTTTGTTACCCAGGCTGGAGTGCAATGGCACGATCTCGGCTCACCGCAACCTCCGCCTCCTGGGTTCAGGCAGTTCTCCTGCCTCAGCCTCCTGAGTAGCTGGGACTACAGGCACGCGCCACTATGCCCAGCTAGTTTTTTGTATTTTTAGTAGAGACGGGGTTTCACCATGTTGACCAGGATGGTCTCGATCTCTTGACCTTGTGATCCACCCGCCTCGGCCTCCCAAAGTTCTGGGATTACAGGTGTGAGCCACCGTGACTGGCCCCCGAGACAGGGTTTCACCATGTTGACCAGGCTGGTCTTGAATTGCTGACCTTAGGTGATCCTCCCTCCTTGACCTCTCAAAGTGCTGGGATTACAGGTGTGAGCCACTGCACCTGGCCCTGGTTGTATTTTCAGTGGCCTTTTTTCCAGCTGGTCAGGTGCCCATGCAGAGACACATGTCCCTTTCTGGGATCCCATGTCCAAATGTATATAGCAAGAATGAAGAAGTGTGGACATATCTGGACTTGGCTTGATTCTAGCTGGTTTCAGAGTTTTGTTGCAAGTTACAGCTTTGATAGCTCAAGAGAATAACTTTTTTTTTTGGTAGAATGCTATTGACACCGCTCTCAAGGCTTTTGAGTATGTCAGAATAGAGAGTTGCTTAACTCCTCTCCTTCTCTTTCCCAGAAAACCTTCATTCATTTCAGTCTCTCCTGACCTTAGAGTCCCCCATCTTTTCTTTTTGCATGGTGCTCTCTTTCCTCCCTTTGTCCTCTGCCTCTGTTTTTTGTCCTCTTTTGAGTTTCTCCAGAAACCAAGTTATGTAAGCATACTAGTAGGTGTTCTTAATCTTTGTGTGTTTGTTTTTTTTTTTCTTTTCAGTTGGAGTCTCCCTCTGTTGCCCAGGCTGGAGTGCAGTGACGCCATCTCGGCTCACTGCAGCTCCATCTCCCAGGTTCCAGTGATTCTCCTACTTCAGCCTCCCAAGTAGCTGGGATTACAGGCACATACCCTCATGCCTGGCTAATTTTTGTATATTTTTGTAGAGACAAGGTGGTTTCACCATATTGGTCAGGTTGGTCTTGAACTCCTGACCTCGTGATCTGCCCTCCTTGGCCTCCCAAAGTGCTGGGATTACAGGTATGAGCCACTGCGCCTGGCCTGGTGTCCTTAATCTTAACTGGATTAAATTGACTACCCAGAAATGTGTTTTTAAAAGCTGTTTCATGGGACAGGATTCGTTATCTGACTTGGTGGGGGAACTATACAGAATTAGAACCACTTAAAGGGAGTTTTTGGTTTTTTTTTGTAAGGAAGATCTTTAACAGTAAAGGTGCCTAAAACTGAGTGGTACCTCTTAATGAATTACTGTCTGAAGCAGTTCAAGTAGTGGGTGAACTACCACTCTTATCAGGGATGTTATAGAGAAGATCACTGTATCACATAGGCAGATATTGGCCTGCAGAGTGAGTATACAGTGCTTTGAAAATTATGGGGCAAAAAAAAAAAATTATGGGGCTTAGGTTTTACCTTGCCAGAGTCCCTAGAACATCTTTTGCAATATACACAGTTGATTTGCTTATTTAAGTTGCCTGCTTTAACTTCTAAAGGCATTTGAGTTTGAAGTAATTTAACATTCAATTCCTTAAAATTCTGTAATTCCATGATACATATATGTTTTTTGAGACAGAGTCTTGCTCTGTTTCCCAGGCTGGAGTGCAGTGGCACTGTCTTGGCCCACTGCAACCTCTGCCTCCTGAGTTCACATGCTTCTCCTATCTCAGCCTCCTGAGCAGCTGGGATTACAGGCGC
This sequence comes from Aotus nancymaae, assembly GCF_030222135.1. NCBI lineage: Eukaryota > Metazoa > Chordata > Mammalia > Primates > Aotidae > Aotus > Aotus nancymaae. The sequence continues at coordinate 6,209,798 of NW_026988491.1, forward strand.
ATGTCACAACGGCCCAGCTGATTTTTTGTATTTTTAGTAGAATCAGAGTTTCACCATGTTGGCCAGGCTGGTTTTGAACTCCTGACCGCAAGTAATCTGCCTGCCTTGGCCTCCCAAAGTGCTTGTACAGGTGTGAGCCACTGCACCAGGCCCCATTGTTTAAATGAATATTTTTTTTCTTAGGTTTTTGTTGGTTGTAACATGAAATTCAGATTATAAAGCAATGAGCATTTTTATTGAATGTTGCTTATTATTAAGCGTTGACTTTTATTGAATGTATAATTATTAGTTGCTACATTTAAATTCTTGAACCTGACTTTTAAAATATTTCCCTCTGAAGAGAAGCTAAATTTAGGTTGCCTTTACTTTTATAGGGGCCTTAATGTTCTGCTTGTGTTCAGCTGCCATAGTTAGAAAGCCCTTGCTCTTTTTCTCTCAGTTAATTTATTCTCTCTTTCAGATGATCTTTTATTTGATGTTATAGTCATATTCCAGTTATAACAGTTTTAGATTATTCATATAGATTTTCCTTTTGAGTTCTTGTTAACATCAATTAGGCTCATGCTGTTGGGCGTGTGTGTGTGTGTGAGTGTGTAAAAGATGGAGTCTCACTCTGTCGCCCAGGCTGGAGTGTAATGGCATGATCTCAGTTTATGGCAACCTCTGTCTCTTGGGTTCAGGTGATTCTCCTGCCTCAGCCTCCTGAGTAGCTGGGATTACGAGCATATACCACCATGCCCGGCTAATTTTTTGTATTTTTAGTAAAGATGGGGATTTCACTGTGTTAGCTAGGATGGTCTTGATAGCCAGGATGGTCTAGATCTCCTGATCTGCCTGCCTCAGCCTCCCAAAGTGCTTGGATTACAGGTGTGAGCCACCATGCCTGGCTCTTTTTTCTTTTTTTTTGAGTAGGTTCTTTTTTTTTTTTTTTTTGAGACAGAGTCTCACTCTGTCGCCCAGGCTAGAGTGCAGTGGTGCAATCTCGGCTCACTGCAACCTCTGCCTCCTGGGTTCAGGCGATTCTTCTGCCTCAGCCTCCTGAGTAGCTGGGACTCTAGGCACGTGCCACCACACCTAGCTAATATTTTTGTGTTTTTGGTAAAGATGGGGTTTCACCATCTTGGCCAGGCTGGTCTTGAACTCCTGACCTCGTGATCCACCTGCCTCCGCCTCCCAAAGTGCTGGGATTATGGGCGTGAGCCACCGCATCTGGCCTTGAGTAGATTCTTGAATGGAGAAGTTGATCTGTGTAGCAACTCCTAAATCAGTTTTCATTGTGGTTTATTTAATGCAAAGTATATTTCTGTAAAACAATATATTCCGGGCTGGAGTGAAGTGGCACAATCTTGGCTCACTGCAACCTCTGCCTCTTGGGTTCAGGCGATTCTCATGCCTCAGCCTCCTGAGTAGCTGGGATTACAGGCATGTGCCACCACATCTGGCTAATTTTTCTATTTTTTTTTTGTAGAGACCGGGTTTCACCATGGTGGCCAGGATGGTCTCAGACTCCTGAGCTAAAATGATCTGCCTGTTTCGGCCTCTGGGAAAGTACTGTGGGATTGTAGGTGTGAGTTACTGTGCCCAGCCTGAGCAGTCATTTTTTACCGGGGACACACATCAGAGTCACTTGTGAAGCCTTTTGAAGTAGAGATCCATACCTGAACCCTTCAAATCATCTTTAGGGATGGGTTTCAGCTGTCTATATATATATATATTTTTTTGAGATGGAGTTTCGCTCTTGGTTGCCTAGGCTGGAGTGCAATGGCATGATCTCAGCTCACTGCAACCTCTGCCTCCTGGGTTCAAGCTATTCTGCCTCAGCCTCCCGAGTAGCTGGGATTACAGGCATGCGCTACCATGCCTGGCTAATTTTGTGTTTTTAGTAGAGATGGGGTTTCTCCATGTTGGTCAGGCTGGTCTCGAACTCCTGACCTCAAGTGATCCATCCACCTCGGCCTCCCAAAGTGCTGGTATTACTAGCGTGAGCCACTGCACCCGGCCAGCTGTCTACATTTTTAAAGTTTTTCCAGGTGATTTTTCTGTTGTGCTTGCCTGGTTAAGAATGGCTACAGAAATTTTTGTGAGTTGGGAATTTGCAGAAGTTTCAGTATATATCATATGTAAATATCAAGATTTAGCTGATACTTGCTGTAAGGAATTTATGTGGAGGCTCAACCTTCTGAGAGGTTGTGGAACACTGAAAAATTTTAAGGTAGAATAATGGATTTTCACTAAAGAAATATGAGTTATAATCTATTAGGACTGTGACTTTGGGCAAGTTACTTACCCTCTGTGAACTTCAGCTAGTATCCTTATCTCACAGGGTTGTAAGGCATTTTCAACTAGGTAAAGTATATAAAAAGCCTATAGGCCAGGAGTGGTGGCTCACACCTGTAATCCCAGCAATTTGGGAGGCTGAAGCAGGCAGATCACCCGAGGTTAGGAGTTTGAGACCACCCTGGCCAACATGGTGAAATCCCGTCTCTACTAAAAATACAAAAAAGGACCAGGCACAGTGGCTCGTGCCTGTAATCCCAGCACTTTGGGAGGCCAAGGCAGGCAGATCACAAGATCAGGAGATCGAGACCATCCTGGCTAACACAGTGAAACCCCATCTCTACTAAAAATACAAAAAAAAAAAAAATTAGCTGGACGTGGTGGCACGTGCTTATAGTCTCAGCTACTTGGGAGGCTGAAGCAGTAGAATCGCTTGAACCCGGCAGGCGGAGTCTGCAATGAGCCGAGATGGCACCACTGCACTGCAGCCTAGGCAATAGAGCGAGACTCTGTCTCAGGAAAAAAAAAAAAAAAAAAAAAGGTGCGCGGTGGCGCCTGTAATCCCAGCTACTCGGGAGGCTGAGGCAGGAGAATCGCTTGAACCAGAGAAGCAGAGGTTGCAGTGAGCCAAGATCGTGCCATTGCACTCCAGCCTGCGCAAAAAGCATCAAAACTTTAATCTCAAAAGAAAAAAAGGCCAGGCGCGGTGGCTCACGCCTATAATCTCAGCACTTTGGGAGGCCGAGGCGGGTGGATCACGAGGTCAAGAGATCAAGACCATCCTGGTCAACATGGTGAAACCCCGTCTCTACTAAAAATACAGAAAATTAGCTGGGCATGGTGGCGCGTGCCTGTAATCCCAGCTACTCAGGAGGCTGAGGCAGGAGAATTGCCTGAACCCAGGAGGCGGAGGTTGCGGTGAGCCGAGATCGCGCCATTGCACTCCAGCCTGGGTAACAAGAGCGAAACTCCGTCTCAAAAAAAAAAAAAGAAAAAAAGAAAAAGCCTTTAGATGACATTTAGTAGATACTTGTCTAAGTAATATTTACACACTCACTTTTAAGGGAGATTGGATTTGGGTCTGATAAATTATAGGTACTTGAAAAATAAATTATTCTGTTCCATATTTTCAAATTTATAACTAGTTTTTTCTTTCATCCTCTTCCTTCATCCTTAATCTTGCAGCTCCTGGATCTCCCAGGTATCATTGAAGGTGCCAAGGATGGGAAAGGTAGAGGTCGTCAAGTCATTGCAGGTGAGTGGTCGAGTACCACTATCCTCGGATGTCATCCCCTTCTCTGGTACTGTTCCTTTATTCAGGAACTACTAGGCTTGAAGATTATACCACAGTGAAGGGCATAGTTTCACCTGACTTCTCATTAGAGGTGAAACTTGAAGGGACCTCCACTGCAGCCGTGGCAGTGTTCTGAATCTGTGCTGTCCAACATTGTAGTTCCTAGGCATGTATGGGTATAGAGCTCTTGAAATGTGCCTAGTACAATTAAGGAGCTAGTGGATGGAGTCTGTATTGGACAATGCAGCTGTAGACATTTTACATGGGCTGTCATCCTGAGATTTTCTGCTCTTTTCTTGTGTGGGATCTTCCATTTCCTAGAGGCAGTGTGTACTTTTTTGGGATGTTTTGCTGGCATACATTCTCTAATAACTTCCCCAGAGAAGATGAATGATAAAGGTAAATTTTTCTGTCTTTTCGTGGCTTTTTTTTGGGGGGAAGGAGGACAGAGTGTCACTCTGTTACCCAGACTGGAGTGCAGTAGCACAATCTTGGCTCACTGCAGCCTCTGTCTCCTGGGTTCAAGCGATCCTACCACCTCAGTCTCCTAGTTAGCAGAGACTACAGATGTGCACCACTGTCTAATTTTTTTTTGTATTTTTTTGGTAGAGACGGGGTTCCATCGTGTTGCCCAAACTCCTGAGCTCAAGTGATCTACCTGCCTCGGACTCCTAGAGTACTGTCTTTTCACATTTGAAGGTTATTTTTATTTTACCCTTGTACTGGAGTCATTAATTTGGCTGTTTATAGAATTATAAATTAGAATTCATTTTCCCTCAGAAATTTGAAAAACACTATCTTCTAACATCTATTGCTGTTGAGTCAAGTAGTTAGAACATTATTTGGCTTTTGACAAACAACTTTTTTCCTATACTGGAAGATCTTAAAAGCTACTTACTTCAGCAAGCTATTTCTTGGTTTGGGCTTTTTCTTTTTCTCTCTTTTCTTTAATTCATTTTGCTGGATATTTTGTGTACCCCTCTTTTTTTTTTTTTTTCTCTTTTTGAAACAGGGTCTCACTCCCATCACCCAGACTGGAATGTGGTGGTGGGATCTTGGCTCACTGCAGCCTCGACTGCTGGGCTCAGGTGATCCACCTCAGCCTCCCGAGTAGCTGGGACTACAGGTGCGTGCCACCATACTTGTCTAATTTTTTTTTGTTTTTGGTAGAGACAAGGTTTTGCCATGTTGCCCAGGCTGCTTTTTTTAAAATTATCTTTCCCTTTCCTGGTGTGGTGGATTCTTTTAGCATGACAACTCATATCTTTCATTTATGGGAAATTTTCCTGTTTTCTTTGGTAATTTCTTCTATTTTCTTATTTATGGAAGGTTTGCTAATAGAATGCTGGACTTCTGGGTTTATAATTTTCGTAATTTTCTTTTTTTATAAAGACAGGGTCTCACTTTGTCACCCAGGCTGGAGTGTAGCAGCCTGACTGTATGTAGCTCACTGTAACCTGGACTCAGGCAATCTTCCCGTGTCAGCTTCCTGAGTAGCTAGGACTACAGACACACAACACCATGCTGGGCTAATTGTTAAAATTTTTTGTAGGGGTCTTGCTCTGTTGCTTAGGCTGATCTTGAACTCCTGGGCTCAAGTCATCCTCCTTTTATGTTTTAAATTGTCTTTCGTCTCTTAATTTTTTCTGTATGTGATTTTCTCGGCATTGTCTTTTAGTCCTGCTATTGAGTGTATTTCTGCTGCAGTATTATTTTTAATTTCTAAGACTTTGTTTCTGTCTTTTGATTTTTCCTTTATTAGCATCTTGTTCTTGTTTAATGGATGCATTATTTTCTCTTAGACTCTTTTCTATTCTGTTTTTTTTTTTTTTTTTTTGAGATGAAGTGCCACTCTTGCCCAGGCTGGAGTGCAATGGCTGGATCTCAGCACACTGCAAACTCTGCCTCCTGGGTTCAAGTGATTTTCCTGCCTCAGGCTCCTGAGTAGCTGAGATTACAGGCACCTGCCACCACACCCAGCAAATTTTTGTATTTTTAGTAGAGACCGGGTTTCACCATGTTGGCTAGGCTGGTCTCAAACTCCTGGCTTCAGATGATCCACCCACCTTGGCCTCCCAAAGTGCTGAGATTACAGGAGTGAGCCATTGCGCCCTCCTGACTCTTATCTGTTCTTAGAAGGACACATATGACTTCCCCGTTGTCAAACCTAAGGGCCAATTTATTGTCCACATCTTTCTAACGAGAGTAACATACTAGATCTTTCCCTCCTTGAAGTATTTGCTTTGCTTGGTCTCTGACACCAGTGCCTCTTACTGGTCTCCTTTGCTTGATTTGTCCCATTGTCAGGATCTCTAAATGTGGATTGCCCCAATGCCTATTCTTAGAGATTCTTTTCTTCTCTGTCTCTGCTCTGTCTATGCCAAATGAGGGTTATTTCATCTAGTTCTTTGGCTTTAAATGTCTGGATCTATATTCTGATGATTGTGAAATGTGTGGCAGTATTTTGCCCTCTGATGAATTACAGACCAGCTGCCAACATACCTTTACTTGGATGTCTAATTAGATGTCTCAGACTTAGCATGTAAGATTAAATTCTTGTTTCAGCCAAGGTGGGAGGAACACTTGAGCTCAGGAGTTTGAGACCAGCCTGGGCAACATAGTGATACCTCATCTCTATTAAAAAATGAAAGTAAATTTAAAAATTAAAAAACAGAAATTCTTCATCTCCCATCCTCAACTTGCTCTTCCCTTAGTCTTTTCTATATCAGTAAAGGCAAATTTATCCTTCATATCTTTTAGGTCAAATCTTTATTTTCCTTTCATCCCCCACATCCACTTCATTATTATATCCAGTTGGTTTTACCTTTGAAATATATCTAGAGGCCAGCCACTTTTTTTCCCTTTCTTTTTTATCCTTAACTGAAAAACATTGAGTTATGTGACTGACATGCTGGCTACTATGCTAAGGAGGAAACTCTACCAAAAGGTTTAGTTAATCATACTCCTCAGTTCCTGGCACATTTTCTTTTGTTTTTTTTTAGAGACAAGGTCTTGCTTTCTTGCCCAGGCTGGAGTACAGTGTCACGATCACAGCTCACAGCAGCCTCAATCTCCTGGGATCAGGTGATCCTTACTCCTTAGCCTTCTGAGTAGCTAGGACTACAGGCATGTACCATCTTGCCTGGCTAATTTTTTGCTTTCTGTAGAGACAGTCTCCCTATGTTGCTCAGGGTGATCTTGAAAACCCCGGGCTCCAGAGATCCTCTCTCCTCAGCTTGAGTAGCTGGGACTACAGGAATATGCCACCATGGAAGGCTAATTGATTTTTACTGTTTTAGAGGTAGAATCTTGATATGTCGCCCAGGCAGGGATTGTTATCTTTCTCATTATTTTTCAAGAATTTCTCTTAAGTTCTATGTCTAATATGATACCTACTAGCTACATGTGACTAAAATTAAATTACAGTGGAATAAAATGTAAAATTTAGTTCCTCGGTTACATAAGCCACATTTTGTATGCTTATTAGCTACACGTGACTAGTAGCTACTGTATTGGACAATACAGATGCAGAATATTTTCATTATTACAGAAACTTCTATTGGATAACACTGCTCCCGATATTAATTCCTTGTCAGCTTTGGACAGTACAAGTATCTTCTCCAATTAATTTTGTCCAAGGCGATATTTGTTGAATAAAAATCCTTAATTTTGGTAGAATCTAGTTTACTCTTTATTTGTAGCTGGGACCACAGGTGTGCACCACCATGCCTGGCTAATTTTTTGTATTTTCAGTAGAAACGGGGTTTCGCCCTGTTGGCCAGGCTGGTCTCGAACTCCTGACCTGAAGTGGTCTGCCTACGTCAGTTTCTCAAAGTGCTGGGATTACAGGTGTGAGCATCTGGCCTACTCTTTATTTTTTCTTATGGTTTGTGCTTTTGAAGTTTTATTTAAGAAGTCCTTATCTTGGCCGGGCGCGGTGGCTCAAGCCTGTAATCCCAGCACTTTGGGAGGCCGAGGCGGGTGGATCACGAGGTCAAGAGATCGAGACCATCCTGGTCAACATGGTGAAACCCCGTCTCTACTAATACAAAAAAAAAAAATTAGCTGGGCACGGTGGCGCGTGCCTGTAATCCCAGCTACTCAGGAGGCTGAGGCAGGAGAATTGCCTGAACCCAGGAGGCGGAGATTGCGGTGAGCCGAGATCGCGCCATTGCGCTCCAGCCTGGGTATCAAGAGCGAAACTTCGTCTCAAAAAAAAAAAAAAAAAAAAAAAAAAAAAAGAAGTCCTTATCTTGGCCAGTTGCTATGGCTCATGCCTGTAATCCAAGAGCTTTGGGAGGCCAAGTGACATAGAGTGAGACTCTATCTCAAAAAATAATAATAATAATAAAATAATTTCTAGTTACCTTGGTCGCTTTCTCCCTTTTTTTTTTTTGGAGATGGAGCCTTGCTCTTGTTACCCAGGCTGGAGTGCAATGGCGTGATCTCAGCTCACCTCAACCTCCGCCTCCCAGGTTCAAGTGATCCTCCTGCCTCAGCCTCCCGAGTAGTTGGGATTACAGGCATATACCATCAAGCTCGGCCAATTTTTGTATTTTTAGTAGAGACGAGGTTTCTCTATGTTTGTCAGGTTGGTGTTGAACTCTTGACCTCAGGTGATATTCCCACCTTGGCCTCCCAAAGTGTTGGGATTACAGTCGTGAGCCAGCAGGCCCTGCTGGTCAGTTTCTTTACCCAGTGTTATTTATTTTTTTTCATGGCCCTTATGTCCACTTGGCCCATATTCATTTATAAATTTATTTATTATTGTCCTGTTATAGGAATGTAAAGTTTGTGTGAAGAGAAAGTTTTCTGTTTTGTTCACAGTTGAATCCTCAATAAATATTTGTTGAATGGATAAAGAAACCCCTCTGAGTTAGATGGTCATGGTGTCATGTGCCTGTGGTCCTAGCTACTCAGGAGGCTTGGGGCAGGAGAATTGCTTGAGCCCAGAAGGTAGAGGTCATAGTGAGCTGTGATTGTGCCACTCTAGCCTGGATGATGGAGTGAGAGCTTGCTCAAAAAAAAAAAAAAAAAAATCTTTCTAACAGGAAAATTAAGAAAAAAAAAAGTTCTGAGGCTATCATCAGTGGTAGTTTTTTTTTTTTTTTTTTTTTTTTTTGAGATGGAGTCTCGCTGGAGTACAGTGGCACAATCTTGGCTCACTGCAACCTCTGCCTCCTGGGTTTAAGCAGTTCTCCTGCCTTAGCCTCCCAAGTCACTGGGAATACAGGTATGCATCATCACCCTGCCTAGCTATTTTTTTTTTTTAATTTTATTTTTAGTAGAGATGGGGTTTCACCATGTTAGCCAGGCTGGTCTCAAAACTCCTGACCTCAAGCGATCTGCTCGTCTCGGCCTCCCAAAGTGCTGGGATTTTTACAGGTGTGAACCACCATGCCCGGCCTCAGTGGTAGATTTTTTAAAAAAATATTTTCTTCTGCCTCCCTGTATCATTTCTGTTTTCTCTGATTTTTTTTTTTCTTTTATGTTTTGTTTTGGTCTCCCTTTTTCATACTGGAAGCTTTTCTCAAATGTCTGGTGATCCTTAGTATTTTGTCCTATTTAAGAATGAGGGGTTAGGTGCAATGGCTTATATCTGTAATCCCAGCACTTTGGGAGGTTGAGGCAGGAGGATCACTTGAGGCCAGGAGTTCGAGACCAACCTGGGCAACATTACAAGACCTTGTCTCTACAAAAATAAAAATTAAAAAAATAAGTAGGTGACATGGCACACATGTGTAGTCCCAGCTATTCAAGGAGGCTGAGGCAGGAGGATCAGTTGAGCCCAGGAGGTGGAGGTTACAGGAGGTAACCTCCAGGAGGTGAGCTAGGATTATGCAACTGCACTCCAGCCTGAGTGACAAAGTGAGACCCTATCTCTTAAAAAGAGGGAATTGGCCAGTCATAGTGGTTCACGCCTGTAATCCCAGCACTTTGGGAGGCTGAGGTGAGTGGATCACTTGAGGTCAGGAGTTCGAGACCAGCCTGGCCAACATGGTGAAACCCCGTCTCTACCAAAAAATACAAAAATTAACTGGGTGCGGGTGGCAGGCACCTGTAATCCTAGCTACTCGGGAGGCTGAGGCAGGAGAATTGCTTGAACCTGGGAGGTGGCAGTTGCAGTGAGCCGAGATTGTGTCATTACACTCCAGTCTGGGAGATGGTGAAAGACTCCGTCTCAAAAAAAAAGAATTTAAAAAAAGAATAAGGAACTAGAAAGTTGATGGAAGCAGAAATTTTTTTTATGTTTTGAGATGGAGTCTCAGTCTATCACCCGGGCTAGCTGGAGTGCAGTGGCGTGATCTTGGCTTACTGCAACCTCTGCCTCCTGGTTCAAGTGATTCTCGTGCCTCAGTCTCCCAAGTAGCTGGGGTTACAGGTGCCCACTACCACAGTCAGCTGATTTTTGTATTTTTAGTAGAGACGGGGTTTTACCATGTTAGCCAGGCTGGTCTCGAACTCCTGACCTCAGGTGATCTCCTGCCTCAGCCTCCCAAAGTGCTGGGATTATAGGTGTGAGCTCTTCCGCCCAGCTGGAAGCAGAATTTTTGACAAATGAATTTTAATATAGGTTGATGTGCAGTGAGCCAGCTTTCTTGGAAGAAGAACTCTGAATGTCTGTAACAGTAGTATTTTTTCCCTGTGGCTAGTCAGTAACTCCACAAAAAAAAAAAATTGCTTAAATCCTCTATGCTGGAAGAAGGGAACGGGAAGGTGTCTAGAGATTCTTTTTTTTTTTTTTTTTCTAGACTGCTCAGCAGGAGAGATTTTTATTCTGTATAGACTTTAATTAAGCTTCCTCCTTTTAAGTCCAATGCTCTACTGTTGTGTTCCCTTAGGCTAGTATGGCTGCGCCTGGATCCTGGTAGCCTTTCTTTTTTATGTCTTGGGTCTCTTCAGGAAAAGATTCAGTTGCCCAGAAGAGCCACATTTCCATTTACAACTTTATTTCATCATTCTGTTTTGACTTTAGTATTTTCCTGCATTGTCTGTCTGGAGTATCCTGTTTGTTTTCATATTGTTATCAAGGAATAGGTCAGAGAAGGACTAATGTTTAGCCAGCATTTTTGAATTACAACATTGGCTTTCTCTAATTAAAAAAAAAGGCCTGCTGGGCATGGTGGCTCATGCACGTAATCCCAGCACTTTGGGAGGCTGAGGCAGGTGGATCACTTGAGCACATGAGTTCAAGACACCTGGGCAACATGGTGAAACTCTGTCTCTACAAAAAATAAAAAGTTAGCTGGGCATGGTGGCCTGTACCTGTAGTCCCAGCTACTCGGGAAGCTGAGGCAGGAGAATCGCTTGAGACTGGAAGGTGGAAGTTGCAGTGAGCCAAGATCATGCCGTTGCATTCCAGTCTGGGCAACTGGTGAAACCTTGTCTCAAAAAAAAAATTTTTTTTAAAGGCCTAAAAGTTCTAAATTGGATATAGATTTTTCCTAAAAGGTTGTTTGTACTTCTTGGCCTTTAGTTTCCTCTAAGCATGAAAGTGAATAATATAACACAGAGAACGCTAGCATGATTAGTTTTAGTTCTCCTTTGGGCTATTGGAAAAAAAATCTTTTACTCTGTGAACTTTAAAATTCTGATGTGTGCCTGTTTTTTCATGTTAATGCTAATAGTGCCCTTTTTTCCATTCTCAGAAGTCTCCTTGGATGACTTGTGGATGAACTTGGATGATAAATAGTCACTCCAATTTTTTTTTTTAATATTTGAATTTTTATAGTGAGTATTTTTTTGTTTCTGTTTTTATTTTTAATCAGAAAAAGAAATTGTGAGGTGGACAGGAGGATTGCTTGAGCCCAGGAGTTTGAGACTATCGCGAGCTATGATTGCACTGCACTCTAACCTGGGCAATAGAGCAAGACGCTGTCTCTATTTAAAAAAAAAGGAAAAAAAAAGCTACAAAAATTCTCACAATCTTTGATGAACTATTGTTCCATTGTTTAAAATTAAATGCCAACCAGATTAAGAATCTTTGCTACCTTAGGTTAGACAAAGACTTTTTTTTTTTTTTTTTGAGACAGAGTCTCTATCGCCAGGCTGGAGTACAGTGGCGTGATCCTGGCTCACTGCAACTTCCGTTTTCTGGTTTCAAGCAATTCTCCTGCCTCATCCTCCCTAGTAGCTGGGATTACAGGCACGTACCGCCACACCTGGCTAATTTTTTATATTTTTAGTAGCGACGGGGTTTCACCATGTTGGCCAGGATGGTCTCGATCTCTTGACCTCGTCATCCACCCGCCTCGGCCTCCCAAAGTGCTGGGATTACAGGCGTGAGCCACCATGCCCAGCCAAGACAAAGATTTTTTTGGTGGGGACACTAAAATAATGAACCACAAAATAAACAGTTGATAAATTACATATTATCATAATTTAAAACTTACTCTGAAAGACACAATTAAAATGAAGAAGCAAGCGACAGACTGAAGGAAAATATTAGCAATATGTATATCTGACAAGGACTTGTTTTTGGAAAATATAAATAACTCTTGGCCTGGTATGGTGGCTCATGCCTGTAATTTCACCACTTTGGGAGGCCAAGGCAGGCGCGGATCACTTGAGGTCAGGAGTTTAAGACCAGCCTGGCCAGTATGGTGAAACTCTGTCTCTACTAAAAATCAAAAAAAAAAAAAAAAAATTAGCCAGGTGTGGTGGCATGCACCTGAAATCCCAGCTACTTGGGAGGCTGAGGCACAAGAATTGCTTGAACCTGGGAGGTGGAGGTTGCAGTGAGCCGAGATGGCACCACTGCATTTCAGCCTGCATGTCTCAAAAAAAACTCTTATAGTTCAATAATAAAGACAGCACAACTAAAAGATGGACCGGCAGTGGCTCATACCTGCAATTCCAGCACTTTGGGAGGCCAAGGTGGGCAGATAACCTGAGGTTGGGAGTTTGAGACCAGCCTGACCAACATAGAGAAATCCCCTTTCTACTAAAAATACAAAAAGTTAGCCTGACGTGGTGGCACACGCCTGTAATCCCAGCTGCCTAGGAGGCTGAGGCAGGAGGGATTGAACCCAGGAGGGTTCACTTGAACCAGGAGGTTCGAATCACTTGAACCCAGGAGGCCGAGGTTGCAGGGAGCCAAGATTGCGCCATTGCACTCCAGCCTGGGTAACAAGAGCGAAACTGTATCTCAAAAAAAAAGAGTGAACTCAGAAAATAATATGAATGACCAGTAAGCCATGAAAAGATAATCATCAAGGAGATGCAACCACAATGAGATGCCATTATACATTCATTAGAATGGCTACAAATAGTGACAATACCAAGTGTTGGTTGAGGATATGAAGCAGCTGGAATTCTATACACTGCTGATAGGAGTGTAAAACAGTACAAACACCTGGAAAACTATTTGGCAGTTTTTAATAAACTATAGCTACCTTATGACCCAACAGTTTCATTGGTGTTTACCCAGGAGAAATGAAAATATATGCCCATAGAAAGACTTGTATGTGAATGTTTATAGCAGATTTCTATATTATACCCCAAAACTGAAAATAACCCAAATGTCCATCAACCGGTGAATGGATAAACAAAAATATAGTACTGCTTAGTTATAAAAAGAGATGAATTACTGGTGCATACCCAACATGGTTGAATGTCAACAATATGCTAAGTTAAAAGATCCAGGCACAACTGGGCATGGTGGCATATTCCTGTAATCCAGGTACTTTGGGAGGGTCATTGAGCCCAGCAGTTTGAGGTTACAGTGAGCTATGGTCACACTACTGTATTCCAGCCTGGGCCAAAGAGGGACACCCGTTTCTTAAAAGAAAAGAAAAAAAATTTGTTTTAAAAAAGAAAAAGGCCAGATACAGTGGCTCATGCCTGTAATCCCTGCACTTTGGTTGGCCAAGGCAGGAGGATTGCTTGAGGCCAGGAGTTAGAGGCTACAATGAGCTATGTCATGCCACTACACTCCAGCCTGGGCAATAGAGCAAGACTGTCTCAGTCAGTCAATAAAAATAAGATATCCAGGCACAAAAGACTACATTTTTTTCCCCCCATACAGATTGGATCTTACTTTGTTGCCCAGGCTGGTCTCAAATTCCTGGCCTCAAGCAATCCTCCTGTCTTGACCTCCCAAATTGCTTGGATTATAGGCATAAGCTACTGTCCCATGCCAAAATAATACATTTTATATGATTCCATTTATATGAAATTCTAAAAGTGCAAACAAACTACCTATGGTGACAGAAAGCAGATCAGTAGTTGGCTGGGAATAGTATAGTGGGGAAGATTGAAAAGTACAAAGGATTGGGCACAGTGGCTAATGCCTGTAATCCCAGCACTTTGGGAGGCTGAGGTGGGCAGATCATGAGGTCCAGCCTGGCGATGGAGCGAGACTTCCTCTCAAAAAAAAAATGCTAACCAAGGCCAGGTGAGGTACCTCACATTTGAAATCCTAGCACTTTAGGGGGCTGAGGAAGGCAGATTGCCTGATCTTAGGAGTTTGAGACCAGCCTGGATAACATGGTGAAACCCCATCTCTACTAAAATACAAAAAAATTAGCCAGACATGGTGGTATGCACCTGTAGTCCCAGCTACTTGGGTGGCTGAGGTAGGAGAATTGCTTGAACCCAGGAGGTAGAGGTTGCAATAAGCCAAGATCACGCCACTGCACTCAACCTGGGTGACAGAGTGAGACTCCATCTCCAAAAAAAAAAAAAAAAAATACGCTAACCGGATAATATTCTTTCACAGTTCCCTATTTTAAACCTTTCTAACCTGTATCTGAGGATTTAGTTTATTTCCTGGTTTGTATCTTTATTCTAACTTGTTTTCCTGCTCTTATATCTAGAAAATGTGTCAACTCTTGGGCAAATATGGTACTGATTTCATGGCGTACAAAGCAAATTGACTTCCGGTATGAATCTTTCATAGCTATAAGAACTTTATGGCTGGGCACAATGCTCATACTTGTAAACCCAGCACTTTGGGAGGCTGAGGTGGAATTGCCTGAGGTCAAGAGTTCCAGACCAATCTGGCCAACATGGTGAAACCCATCTCTACTAAAAATACAAAAAAATTAGCTGGGCTTGGAGGCATTCACCTGTAATCCCAGCTTCGGAGGCTGAGGCAGGGGAGTCGCTTGAACCAGGGAGGTGGAGGTTGCAGTGAGCTGAGATCGCACCACTGTACTCCAGCCTGGGCAACAGAGTGAGACTCCATCTCAAAAAAAAAAAACCTTCATGTGTGTATGTATTACAGAAAATCCTTTGACAGACACATAAATGTAGGGGGAAAAACACCTCTACTTGAGTATTTGGGTTAGTTAAGGCTTTATTGAACTGTCTTGGGCATGTTTTTTTCTTATTTTTCAGTGGCCCGAACCTGTAACTTGATCCTGATTGTTTTGGATGTCCTGAAACCCTTGGGACATAAGAAGATAATTGAAAATGAACTGGAAGGCTTTGGCATTCGCTTGAACAGCAAACCCCCCAACATTGGCTTTAAGAAGAAGGACAAGGGAGGCATTAATCTCACAGCCACTGTAAGTGGGGAAGACTACATGGGCAGGCTGCTACAGGAATTAGAGTGGGGAGTGATGTGCATGGACATTGACATTGGAAGATTTCCTGGCTTTTCCCTGTACTAATTGAGATAACACAAATGACTTTATAATGACTGACATGAAAGACTTTAAGACTAGGATAGGAGCCAGTCTCAGACTTACCTTTGCCACTTATTTCCTCTTTTCGGTTATCTATTGGGGATAATATGGGATTGTGGACCAGTTTTATGCTTGCATAAGGTAGATGGCCGCCAATATCTTCTGTTTTCATTCATTTAACACAATTTATAGAGTGCCTATCATGGGCCAAGCATTATTTTAGGCTCTGGGCAGGAATGGAAGAGGGAACAGCAAAAATCCCTCTTTTGTATTCTAATTGGATAGAATGCAAACAGTATTAATGAGTAAAATATAATGGATTAGTCAATGACAAATGTGAGAACAAAAATAAAGTAGGGAAAGGAGATAGAGTGTTGGTGTGAGGGTTGCAGTTTTAAGGTTGGTCGGGGAAGTCTTCACTGAGTGACATGAAGGTGTGAACCAAGTGGGTATCTTGAAGAACATCTGCCTCATGCAGAAGGAACATCCAAGTGGAAAGGTGCTGAGGCAGAGCATGTCTTTCCATGTTTGAGGAACAGCAGAATGGGCAAGTAAGAGAGTAGTAAAGATAAAAGCATAGCATAGGGACACATGTGCTTTTACTTTACAGGAGATGGGTAACTTGGTTGGATTCTGTCCCACAACTAAACATGATTTGACTTAGGGTTTTTTTTTTTTTTTTTTTGAGAAGGAGTTTCGCTCTTGATACCCAGGCTGGAGTGCAATGGCGCGATCTCGGCTCACCGCAACCTCTGCCTCCTGGGTTCAGGCAATTCTCCTGCCTCAGCCTCCTGAGTAGCTGGGATTACAGGCACACGCCACCGTGCCCAGCTAATTTTTTGTATTAGTAGAGACGGGGTTTCACCATGTTGACCAGGATGGTCTCGATCTCTTGACCTCGTGATCCACCCGCCTCGGCCTCCCAAAGTGCTGGGATTACAGGCTTGAGCCACCGCGCCCGGCCAGGTTTTTTTTTTTTTAAAGACGGAGTCTCACTCTGTCGCCCAGGCTGGACTGCAGGGATACAAATCTTGGCTCACTGCAACCTCTGCCTCCTGGGTTCAAGTGATTCTCCTGCCTCATCGTCCTCAGTAGCTGGGATTACAGGCGTGTGCCACCACACCCAGCTAATTTTTGTATTTCTAGTAGAGATGGGATTTCACCATGTTAATTAGGTTGGTCTCGAGCTCCTGACCTCAAGTGATCTGCCTGCCTTAGCCTCCCAAAGTGCTAGGATTACAGGTGTGAGCTACTGTGCCTGGCTGACTTAGGTTTTGTTTTTTTTTTTTGAGACGGAGTTTCGCTTTTGTTACCCAGGCTGGAGTGCAATGGCGCGATCTCGGCTCATCACAACCTCCGCCTCTTGGGTTCAGGCAATTCTCCTGCCTCAGCCTCTTGAGTAGCTGGGATTACAGGCACGCGCAACTATGCCCAGCTAATTTTTTGTATTTATAGTAGAGACGGGGTTTCACCATGTTGACCAGGATGGTCTCGATCTCTTGACCTCGTGATCCACCCGCCTCGGCCTGCCAAAGTGCTGGAATTACAGGTGTGAGCCACCGCGCTCGGCCGACTTAGGTTTTAATGGAATAATTCTGGCTCTTGTGTTGAGAATAGACTGCAGTAGGTTAAGACCAGAAACAGAAATAATTTAAGAGGTTATTGCAATAATCTAGTCAAGAAGTGACGGCTTCTTGGACCAGAGTTGTAACAGTGAAGGAGTTGAAAGTGGTTGGCTGTGGAAAGATTTTGAAATAGCTGATAGTAATTACATATGGACTGGGTATGGATTGTGAAAGAGTCAGAGATGCCTGTTTTGTTTTTTATTTTTAAATTTTTTTCCAGAGACAAGATCTCATTCTGTCGCTTAGGCTGGAGTGCGGTGGCACAATCATAGTTCACTGTTACCTCAAACTCCTGGGCTCAAGCAACCCTCCTACCTCAGCCTTTCAAGCAGTTAGGACTATACTCACATGCCACCACACTTGGCTTTTTTTTCTTTCTATTTTTTTTTTTTTTTTTTTTTTTTTTGTAGGAACGGAGACTTGCCATGTTGGCCAGGCTGGTCTTGAAATTTTGGCTTCAAGCTGTTCTCCTGCTTCAGTTTCCTAAAGTGTTGGGATTATAGGTGTGAGCCACCATACCTGGCCACATTTTTTTTGTCCTGAGCTAAAAAAAAATGAGCTCTTATTACTAAAATGGTAGGACTTTTGGTAGAATAGGTTTGGAGGGAAGGAGAAGATCAGGATGTTAAGTTTTAGATGCCAGTTAGACATCCAGGTGTTTCTGTCAAGAAGGCATGTGAGGTAGGCCAGGCACAGTGTCTCACACCTGTACATCTATAATCCCAGCACTTTGGAAGGTCGAGGCAGGAGGATCACTTGAGTCCAGGAGTTCAAGACTAACTTGGCCAACAAAGTGAGACCCCATCTCTATAAAAATAAGAAAATAAAAGAAGGAATGAATAATTATCTAGGCTAGATATATAAATTTGGTGATTATCAACTTTAATGTCATAGGCCTAGCTTAGATCACCAAGTGAGTATAGATAGAAAAGAGAATCGGCAAAAAGAAAAGAAAAGAGAATCGGCTAGGTGCAGTGGCTTCACAAGCCTGTAATCCCAGCACTTTGGGAGGCCCAGGTGGGCAGATCACCTGAGGTCAGGAGTTGGAGACCAGCCTGGCCAACATGGCAGAACCCTGTCTCTACTAAAAATATAAAAATTAGCCAGGTGTGGTGGCACACGCCTGTAATCCCGGGTACTTGGGAGGCTGAAGCAGGAGAGTCACTTGAACTCGCAAGGCAGTGGTTGCAGTGAGCTGGGATCGCACCATTGCACTCCAGCCTGGGCAACAAGAGCGAAACTCCATCTCAAAAAAAAGAAAGAAAAGAAAAGATACTCAAAGAAATAAGACTTCTTAGACAAAGAGAGAGAAGAAAAATGAAAGACTTTGTAATACTGGAAGCCAAGTAAAGTATTTCAGATAGGAATGACCAGTTCTGTCAAATGCTGCTTCTCCGTCAGAGAATTGAGGACTGAGAGTTTCCTACTAAATGTAACACTCTAGAGCCCAGATTATTTGACTGGGATAGGTTTAAGCTGTCTTGCCCAAAATATCTTTCCCATTATCCTTTCATACTGTTCGAGTTTGGGCATTCAGGATTAATTTCTGTGTTAGTTTGCCAAGGTGCCGTAATAAGGTACCACAGATCAGGTGGCTAAACAACAGAAATTTATGTTTCATAATTCTGGAGATTGGAAGTCTAAGATCAAGGTGATGGCAGTGTTGGTTTCTTCTCAGGCTTCCCTCCTTGGCTTCCAGATATGACTTCATATGGTGACTTCCTCTGTGTGTCTTTGTCCTAAGCTCCTTTTTATTTTTATTTTTTAAAGAAATTGAGACGGGGTTTCATCCTGTTGGCCAGGATGGTCTCCATCTCTTGACCTCGTGATCCGCCCGCTTCGGCCTCTCAAAGTGCTGGGATTACAGGTGTGAGCCACCGCGCCCGGCCTCTAAGCTGCTTTTCTTATTAGGACCACCAGTATTGGATTAGGGCCCCACCCTAATGACCTCATTCTAATCTGATTACCTCTTTAAAGACTATCTCCAAATATAGTCACATTCGGAGATACTGGGGTTATTATTTGGTGGGGGAAGGAGGAACACAGTTCAGTGTGTAACACTTTCCTTGGAGTTTGGACATTTATTTCCTACTAAATGTCAGTGACACTCATCTGGGATGTCTTTAGTAATGAGTTCGCATCTTAGCTAGAATTTTCCAGGTACATGGATATAGGTACATTTGGGGAGGTGTTTTTTTGTTTTTTTTTCTGTTTTTGTTTTTTTAATTTTGTGCTGACTAGTCATCTGCTGTTCCCTTTCAGTGCCCCCAGAGTGAGCTGGATGCTGAAACTGTGAAAAGCATTCTGGCCGAATACAAGATTCATAATGCTGACGTGACTCTACGTAGTGATGCTACAGCTGATGACCTCATTGATGTGGTGGAAGGAAACAGGTACTGACTGAGTGTGCAGTCTGTGCCTGACTGAATTTGAAGCCTTGTGATGGAAAGAATATTGCATCTTGAAGTTGGCAGAATTTTATCCTAACTCCAGTTGTGCTCCTATCTTTTTTTTTTTGAGATAGAGTTTGCTCTGTCAACCAGGCTGGAGTGCAATGGCGTGATCTTGGCTAACTGCAACCTCCGTCTCCCAGGTTCAAGTGATTCTCCTGCCTTAGCCTCCCAAGTAGCTGGGATTACAGGTGCCTGCCACCACGCCTGGCTAATATTTTGTATTTTTAGTAGAGATGGGGTTTTGCCATGTTTACCAGGCTGGTTTCAAACTCTTGACCTCAGGTGATCCACCCACCTCGGCCTCCCACACTGCTGGGATTACAGGAGTGACCCACTGTGCCCGGCCTTTTTTTTTTTGACACGGAGTCTTGCTCTGTCACCCAGGCTGGAGTGCAGTGGTGTGATCATGGCTCACTGCAGCCTTGAATTCCCAGACACAATCCATCCTCCCACCTCAGCCTCCTGAGTAGCTGGGACTATGGGTGTGTGCCACCAAGTCCAGCTGATTTTGTATTTTTTGTAGATATGGTGTTTCACCACATTGCCAAGACTGGTCTTGAACTCCTGAGCTTAAGCAATCTGCCGGCCTTGGCCTCCCAAAGTGTTGGGATTATAGGCATGAGCCACTATGCCCAGCCCATTGATATTAGACTTTAATAAGTTAAAGCACTGTTAAAATTACTTGTAGCATTTGCATATAATGTTTTTAGTTGCTCACTTAGTCATTTGTTCCTATATGTTGGATGAATGTATTTACACCTCATTTGAAAACGAGCAGAAGCCAGTGTTTTCAGTTAGGCATTTTACAAGTGAGGCAGTTAAACTGAGAAGTTGTGGCTTGCCTAATTATTAGTAACCTTAGCTGTCATTGATTGGACACTAGGAATATGACATTGGTACATGCTGTGTTTAAAACATTTATTTTTTAGTCTTTAAACACTATGAAATATTATAAATTATATCCTTAAAACAGCCTTGTAGGAAACTGACGCAGAGGTTAAGTGGCTTTCCCAGGGACACATAACATCATCTCTTCATATCCATGAAGACTGCTTCCAGGACCCCCTGCAGATAATAAAACCTGCAGATGCTCAAGTCACTTATATAAAATGGTATAGTACAGCTGACCCTGACCCTCAGTGTCTGTGGGTTTTGATCTGCAGTTAGTTGAATTCAAAGATGCAAAACCTGCATATATGGAGGGCCAGCTGTGTCTAGAAAATGACACAGCTGGGATTAGAATCAGTCTGAACACTTCAAAGCTTGTGTTCTTTCCACTGCAGCATGCTTTCCCAGCAATTAGCTTTATGGCTGGTACTAGGGCCTGACTTGTTACTTTTCAATTCATAGTTCACTTTTTTTTTTTCCTTTTTCTGGCTGATCTGCTACTTATGATCCCTCTTACGAGAGCGTCAGTTGGGTCTGGGTAAGGGTGTGCTGTTTTACAGGCTGACAGTTTTATCAACAACTCCAGACTAATACCCTGTTTTTCTTCAACTTCTGTAGAGTTTATATCCCCTGTATCTATGTGTTAAATAAGATTGACCAAATCTCCATTGAGGAATTGGATATCATCTATAAGGTGCCTCACTGTGTACCCATCTCTGCCCATCACCGTTGGAATTTTGATGACCTATTGGAAAAGATCTGGGACTATCTGAAACTAGTGAGAATGTAAGTCTTTGTGGATAGGGTAATGTTGCTGTAGGAATTAAACCAGACTGTCCTAAAATGATACTTTCTGGAGCTCATTAACAAAATCTGGCTTTTAAAAAAAATTTTTTTAATTTTTTTCTTTTTTGTACTATATAAAGTACATCTGAGCAGAAAAATCTGGCTCTTTTTGGAAAGACAAGTAATTGGGTTCCTATTATCTACTAGGCCATGTTGAGGACACTTTTCTCCTCAGGTTGGAGGTTGTCCTAGTCTGATGTCAGGGGTGATGGAGGTTGGTATACATTCAACACATGAGATACTCTTAAGAAGGTGGTAATGGTAATCTTTAATGCCTTCTCTATTCTAGTTACACCAAACCCAAAGGCCAGTTACCAGATTACACATCCCCGGTGGTGCTTCCTTACTCCAGGACCACAGTGGAGGATTTCTGCATGAAGATTCACAAAAATCTTATCAAAGAATTTAAATAGTAAGTATCATGGGTATATGGTCCCTCTTTTTTCCTATGAGTTACCAATTTTATTAACTAGTAATTCTTAGCATAACATTTTTACAAAGAAAGTAGGAAGGAGGCTGCTGAAATTGTGTGCTTAGCTAGAACTCTGCAGTGTCTTCTTAAAACCATGCCTAATTAGAACAGGAAGAGCTCTAGAAACCTTTAGGTCAGGAAGTCTGATGATACAAACAGCCTGACCTTTCCATATTATTTCATCCTCCTCTTGGCAAACACAGATATTCCTGCTTAGGTCATACTGGCCTCTACTGGGTGCTGAGCCACCTTCTAAACCTTAAGCATGGGCAAAACCTCCCTAATCTCTTATATTTTTCACTGCTGACACAGGCTGGAAAAAAAAATTATTTTTGAGACGGGGTCTTGCTCTTGCCCTGGCTGGAGTGAGTGGTGCGATCATAGCTCACCGCAGCCTCAGTCTTCTGGGCTCAAGCAGTCCCTCCTGCCTCAGCCTCCTGAGTAGCTGGGACTACAGGTGACTAATTAAAAAAAAATTTTTATTAGAGACAAGGTCTTGCTTTGTTTCCCAGGCTGGTCTCGAATTCCTGAGCTCAAGCGATCGATCTACCTTCTTCAGCCTCCCAAAGTTTTAGGATTACAGGTGTGAGCCACTGTGCCCAGCATATTTTTTATTTTGAACTAATTTTAGACTTATAGCAAAGTTGCAAATATAGTAGTTTCCTTTTGTCTCTCACTCCACTTCTGTTAACAGCTCACATTACTATAAAATTATCAAAACAGGAAATAAGCATTGGTATGCTGTTACTAACTAAACTATAGACCTTATTTGAATTTTATTACTTTTTCTTTTACTTCTGTTTTCTACTACTGTTTCTTTTGTCTGCTTTGTATTCCAGAACCTTTGTAGCATCTAGTTGTTTTCTTTGTAGTCTTCTTGTGTTCTAGTCTACCAGTAATATTTCCTTAGACCTTCACTGTCATCGATGACCTTGACACTTTTGAAGTGTTCACTATTTTATTGAATGTTCCTCACTTTGAGTTTGTCCAGTGTTTTCTCATGACTGAAATGAGATTATGCATTTTTGGTAAGAATACTACAAAAATAATGATGTGTTCTCAGTGTATCGTGACATGAAATTCATGATGTTGATATACCTTACTGATGATAATATTCACCTTGATGACTTGATTAAGTTGGCATGGGGAGGTTTTCTCTGCTGCGAAGGTACCATTTTTCTCTCCATATTTGGTAAGTATCTTGGGGTACTTTTGAGACTATGAAAGTCCTGTTTCTCTTCAAATTTTTGCCTGCTGATATTAGCATCTACTGGTGAGGCTTGTCTGTGACATTTATAGTTACAGTGTGTTTGTGTTTTTTATTTTTTTGAGGCAGAGTCTCTTTCTCTCCCCCAGGCTGGAGTGCAGTGGCAAAATCTCATCTCACTGCAACCTCTGCCTCCCAGGTTGAAGCAATTCTCCTGTCTCAGCCTCCTATCTGGTACTATAGGCGTGTGCCACCATACCTGGCTAACTTTTGTATTTTTAGTAGAAATGGGGTTTCACCATGTTGGCTAGGCTGGTCTCAAACTCCTGACCTCAGGTGATCCACCTGCCTTGGCCTCCCAAAGTGCTGGGATTACAGGCATGAGCTACCACACCCGACCTAATGGTGATTATTTTCTTTTACATTTATTTATTGGACATTATTGAGTGTTAGAGCTATCACTTCTCTATTTAATTCATAATTCCTGTCAGTTTGAGCTCTTGGTTATTTATTTTATTCTATAGGATGTAATCTAACATTATTATTACTTTGTTGCTCAAATTATTACAAAGCTTTGGCCATTAAGAACTCTTTCATGTTGGCTCCTCTGTTCTTTTGATAAGCTGCTTTTTTTTTTTGCTGTTGCCCAGGCCAGAGTGCAATGACATGATCACAGCACACTTCAGCCTTGATCTTAGGGGCTCAGACCTCAGCCTGCCTCAGCCTCCTGAGTAGCTGGAACCACAAGTGTGCACCACCATGCCCAGCTAGTTTTTTGTGGGTTTTTTTGGTAGAGGTGGGGTCCCACCTGTGTTTCCCAGACTGGTCTTGAATGCCTGGGCTCCAGTGATCCGCTTACCTTGGCCTCCCAAAGTGCTGGGATTATACGCGTGAGCCATATATATTTTTTTAAGAGATGGGGTCTTGCTATGTTGCCCAGGCTTCTCAAACTCCTGGGCTCAAATGATCCTTCTGTCCCTGCCTCCCAAAATGCAGGATTACAGGCGTAAGCCACCAGTGTACAGCCTTTCCTTACTTTTTGGTACTGTTAACATTTAGATGTTCCCAATTGACATTGATTTTTGCCTGCACCAGCCCTGAAAATTAGTCACTTCTCCAAGGAGCTCCAGTTTTCAAGATGTGGATGCTAAGTGTGCTCATTGTTAGTAAGTAGGTTATCATCACCTGTAGGCCCTCTCAGCAAATAAAGTTAGGAAATATATGTATGGTTACTAATGATGCTTAGATACACATCTGTATTTCTGTATCTGTCTTATCATTCCTCACTATCCATTTATCCATCCATCTTTCCTAAAATCCATGAGTTTTTAGGAAAAAACCATACTGTTACCTCTGATTCTAGTTCAGTACCACAGGGTTCATTTTAGCCTTCCGACTTAGTATTACTTTTGAGACCAGGGTCTCTGTCTCCCAGACTGGAGTGCAGTGGCTCTGTCACAGCTCACTGCAGTCTCAACTTCCCAGGCTCAAGCGATCCTCCTACCTCAGTTTCTGAGTAGCTCAGATGAGACCATAGGTGTGTGCCACCATGCCCACCTAATTTTTTTTTTATTTGTAGAAACAGGGTCTCTCTGTGTTGCCCTGACTGGTCTCAAACTCCTGGGCTCAAGCGATCCTCCTCCTTTGCCTTTCCAAAGTGCTGGGATTACAGACATGAGACACTGTACCCGGCCTTCCTTATTATTAACTAACTTCTTTTCAACAACGAGAAATCTAGCTATGATTATCTATAATCTCTTTACCTTTTTTGGTGGGGGTAGGGTTGGGGGAGAGAGTTTAGCTCTTGTTGCCCAGGCTGCTGGAGTGCAATAGCATGATCTCAGCTCACCGCATCCTCCACCTCCCGGGTTCAAGCAATTCTGCCTCAGCCTCCTGAGTAGCTGGGATCACAGGTGCCTGCCACCAGGCCTGGCTAATTTTTTTCTGTATTTTTAGTTAGAGACGGGATTTCTCCATGTTGGTCAGGCTGGTCTCAAACTTCCGACCTCAGGTGACCCACCCGCCTCTGCCTCCCAAAGTGCTGGGATTATAGGTGTGAGCCGCCGCACCCGACCATTTATTTACTTTTTTTAAAAAAAAATCTAGTAGTTCAGCATTTCACTCCTAATCTTACAATAAATAGTTTAATTGGATTACAGTATTTATGAATAGCTCTTTTCATGTTTACAAGCTGACAATTCCATTTATTTTAACCCTTTTCCCATTTGCCCTGGGAATACTTGCTGGCAGTTCTTGCAGGGTAACTTTGCCATGAAATAGCTTGCATTTATTTATTTTTGAGACGGAGTCTCGCTCTGGAGTGCAGTGGCGTCATTTTGGCTCACCGCAACCTCCACTTCCAGGGTTCAAGCAGTTGTTCTGCCTCAGCCTCCTGAGTAGCCGAGATTACAGGGATGTACCACAATGCCTGGCTAATTTTTGTTGTTTTGTTTTTTAAATAGAAACAGGGTTTCATCACGTTGGTCATGCTGGTCTTGAACTCGACCTCATGATCCACCTGCCTCAGCCTCCCAAAGTGCTGGGATTACAGGTGTGAGCCACCATGCCCAGCAACTTTTATTCTTTTCACCTAACTCCAGCATATTGACTTTGGAAACAAAAGCCATCATTCTATTTATAGCATTCTGGTTTTAGTAGTGGTATTTCTATTTACAAAATATAGTAATTCTCAATTGCTGAAAATGTCAAATCCTAGAAAACGTAGCATTCTCATGCATAATGTCAACATTCTTCAACAGTTGTTGGCTGAAGATTCATTTGATGAATCTGTTTTTTCCAAAATAAATGATTCTGATGATGCAGATAATTCTGATGTTAGTTCTGTTTAGAGAACTCCAAGAAAGTTTTTCTATTTTATTTTCACATTGAAAATTAGTCAGATTTGTTCCAGCCTCAAAGAGCGTGTTTGTTTATGTACAATTAAATTAGCATTGGCGGCAAGCTGCACTTTTTTTCCTAAATAGAAAAAAAGGTTAAAAACAAAAGACAATAGGACTAGGTGTGGTAGTTCATGCCTTTAATCTAGCACTTTGGGAGGCCAAGGCAGGAGGATTGCTTGAGTCCAGGAGTTTGAGATCAGACTAGGCAATATAGTGAGACCCCTGTCTATATCAAAAATGAAAATTAGCCAGACATGGTACCAGGCACCTGTGGTCCCAGCTACTCAGGAGGCAGAGGTAGGAAGATTGCTTGAGGCCATAGTGAGCCGTGATGATGATCATGCCCTATATTCTAGCCTGGGCAGCAGACCAGACCCTTCCTCAAAAAACCAACCAACCAAAGAAAAAACAAAACTTGTCTCTGATCCTAAGAGTACCAAGTGAAGTCTTTTATTGACCTTCAGATCCTTATATCTAAAACAACTATATTCCACATGTAAGTGCTAATTTCCACTATAGTCAAAACATACTTTGGCAGTTACTTTAACTGGTAAAGATGACTTTTGTAAAAAGTTAAACACTGTCCTTTTTCAAACTTTGTAGATTTATATATAGCTCTTTTCTTCTATGGTGACAAAATGTTGTTCAAAGCCTTCAGAACTTTACCAGGGAATTGAAAAGCAGAGAAAAATGTCTCAGATAAGAAACATATTGAAGCAAATAGGATTTTACTTGCTCCCCATTGTACTTTTAAATTTTTTTCCCTTTAATGATTGCTTTTTTTTTTTTTTGAGATAGGGTCTCATTCTGTTGCTGCCCAGGCTGGCGTCCAGTGTCGCAGTCATGGTTCACTGCAGCCTGGAACTCCTGGGCTCAAGCAATCCTCCCACCTCAGCCTTTCAAATAGCTGGTACTACAGGTGCACACCACCATGCTTGGTTAATTTTTTGTATTTTTGTAGAGCTAGTGTTTCTCCTTGTTGCCCAGGCTGGTACAACTCTCTTAATAACAGAAAACTTTCAGCAACACTTACCCCTTTTCCATTTCCTTCATGTTCTTGACCACATTGATCCCTTACTCTGTGCTTTGTGTTCTAAGATTCATATATATCATTTTTATAACCATATTTTCCATTTTTTGCTACTTTAGGTGTTTTTTTTCTTTTTTGAGACAGAGTCTCGTTCTGTTGTCCTGGAATGCAGTGGCACGATTTTAGTCCATTGCAGGGTCCAACCTCCAACTTCTGGGTTCATGTTCTTGTGACCCAGCCTCCAAAGTACCTGGATAGCTGAGACTACAGGTCTTTACCATTACAGGCGTGGGCCTGGCTAATTTTTGTATTTTTAGTAGAGACAGGTTTTCTCCATGTTGGCCAGGCTCATCTCAAACTCCTGACCTCAGTATTCCCGCCTTGGCCTCCCAAACTGCTGGGATTACAGGCATGAGCCGCTGTGCCCGTACCTACTTTGTGTTATTTTCTAGTCTTCAATCGCAGACCTTTCCCTTCTTATTTACTTATTTTTGTTAGACTTCAGTTTCTCATGAACCTTTTTATTCTAGAAGTAGTATTAATGATTGTGTGTGGCTTTTGATACATTTTGCTTTACTGCTTTCCAGAAAGGCTGAACTGTTTACACTGCTATTAATAAAGTAAGAGGCCCTGACTTCACTTTAGGCACTGCATCTGATTGCTAAAAACTAGTTTTCTAGTTTAAGATAGCAAAATGGATACCCTGTATTTATCTACATATATTTATTTGTTAGTGCATTTGAGAATTTTATGTTTGACTAATTATTGTATTTGTTCCTGATACTCATTTATTAAGTGGTATCTTTTAGGAATGTTTTTAAAAGAGGTTTTGACTCAGTGACAATATAACAACAATATGGCCACCTTTTCTACTCTTTGGTATATAGTTCTTAGTCTCTGTGAGGCAGGCCTCGGTGTTTTATTCACCAGTTTTCATCACTAGAACATGTTAAATTTGGAGGTCCATGGATATAAATTACCTTCACATACTCCAGTAAATCAGGAGGACTTATCAATTAAGTTTCTTGATAGGAAGATTTTCCTGGCATTGCTAAAGAGGGAGGCCCTAACTTCTTGTCAGTATCCACTGATGTTTTCAGTAAACCCAGCAAAAACAGGTATTCTCTGACAGTCTATAACTGACATTTTATCTGTAAGAATCAATCTGAAATTTTCAGGGTCTTTCTCTATAACAAATCCATGCTTTCTTTTAATTTTAAACCAGTCTCTTTATACTAATCGTGTTTTTCATCTTTGACTTTCTGCAATAAGAGGAACCACACAACTCCCAGAAGTCTTTGCTGCCTTATGTTAAGGCTTCAGTGTCTCATGCTGCTAGGGAAGATAAAACTTTTGTAGGTCTATGGTTCTTAAGACTGTGATACTAAATCTGAGCAGAAGGGTGGCACCTAGGCAAATAGGGCAGAAGCTAGGTTATTATTTACACTGACTGTTCTTTTTCCCTTCCATACAGTGCTCTGGTCTGGGGTCTCTCTGTGAAACACAATCCTCAGAAAGTGGGTAAAGACCATACGTTGGAGGATGAGGATGTCATTCAAATTGTGAAGAAGTGAAACCTTCCCCCTTTCCCATCTGCCGGGTGAACCACAACAGCCTTCCCCATGATCAAGCACCCTACCCCAGTTCTTTCTGGCTTTGACAGTCACTGGATCAGGATCCAGGGGAGGGAGATGGAGGCACCCAAACTGGAACTTCATTTGTCTTACCTTGGTGTCACTCTGTATGTTGAACTACATAAAAGACCTGGTAGGCTGGTCAGCTACATGCAGCTTATGTGTCATTGTCAGAATTTGTTTTGGGATGGGCTGAATGAGGAAGGGCATATACGGTGAGGCAGCTACAGAAGGGATCCTTAGGAACTTGGTCTTGAATGTGAAATGGATAAAAATATGATACATGGCATCTTATTTGATGTTTACTTATGGGAAACTCTTCCAAACTAGATGTGGCTTTCAATCCTTCCAAGTGGTCTTTCCCATGTGATACTAGAGAGGAAAGACTTCATGTAAGTTAACTGATATACTCCCTGCAAGGCTGACCTATTTTGGGAGAACATGTAATAAAGTACTCTGACCAGGCAGATCAGGATGTGACACTGCAGGTTTACCTCTACTTAGCTGTGGAGCCCTGAACAAATTACTCAACCTTTATGAGCCCGTTTCCTCATGTAACATGGGGATAGTAATAGCATTTGCTTTAGATGGTACTTACACATTGCTTAGCACAGTATTTGATGTATAAGTACTCAATGACTGTTGCCTTTTGTTGCACTGAACCTTTTTCCTTTACTGGGCTGTCTGCCCTATGCAAAGCACAGCTGTACATCATCGGTGTTGGGCTGACTGTTGAGCTAAACTATGCTGCCAACTGGGCGACCAAATGCCTTCTTTCCCATAACCCAGCCTTTCTGCTTGAATCTCCATGGCAGTCCTGGCCTCACCCAGTAACTTGGGTGATGGCATGAAGGCAGAACGTTGTAAGTGAGGCAGCTGGTGTGATCCAAGCAGGTTTGCATGTTCGTATATGTATGGAGATGGGAGGTTAGGAGGAGGGTTGGTGTCAGGACTACTAGATACTAAGGACATAATCAGATATTTGGAGGGCTAGGAATATAGGAATTTAAGGTGATTGCTCTGGTTACATGAAATTGATTGATAAAAATCTTGGTGTGGTGAGTTAGTAAGAATATGGGCAGAGGAGGCTGGGCCCAGTGGGTCACACCTGTAATCCCAGCATTTTGGGAGGCCAAGGCAGGAAGATCGCCTGAGCTTAGGAGTTTGAGATCAGCCTGGGCAACAGATCGAGGCCCAGTCTCTACAAAAAATTTAAAAAATCAGCTGGGCATGGTAGCATGTGCCTGTAGTCCCAGCTATTTGGGAGGCTGAGGTGGGAGGATTGCTTGAGCCTGGGAGGTCCGGGCTGCAGTGAGCTAAGATGGGCCACTGCACTCCAGCCTGGGTGACAGAGTGAGACCCTGTCTCCAAAAACTAAAAATTAAATAATTAATAAAGAACATGAGCATCTTAGAAGCGAGGGTGTGGGCATATAGGTATGGAGGAGAAATCTTAAACTTGGTAACTAACTTGCTCTTGGGAAGAAGAGAAGTCAAACATTATTTCAGTATGGACAGCAGAGATGATAGAAAATCAGGAAGGAGAATAGGTTTGCAGCAAGACAGAATTTGATTATTTCTTCAAATAAGGTAAGCTAAAGCTTTTACAGCAGGTTGTGAAGGATCACATTGTGGGATTATCTACATCAGCCTCTGTCCAATGGTTGTTCTTCCTGCTGCCCTAATAAGTCATTTCCCTTTGATAGTCTTCCTGGAGCTTGGGCTTAGCACTGTCCCCAGACCCAGAAAATAAGCCCCTGAAGCCTGGTATGCTAGTTAATTTTCAGAATATAGGTCTTGATACCACTGGTGCATTCATGATACAGGCCATGATCTATAGCCTGTGCCAACCCTGCAGGGGAATAGGCTTTCTGAGCTATGGGATTTCCAGGAAGGTTTGTTCTCCAGCCAGAACATACTAGGTTTCTCGGGACTCCTTGCCAAAATTCACTTTCATTGAGCAAGCATTTAGCTCTGCCAGGATGTTGAGGAGGGAAGGTTGCCGAAATCCAGTTCATCCAAGGCCTCAGGATGTGCTGTGAATAGACCTTGTCTCTATCATTTAGCACTCTCCTCGTGGCTTGATCCAGGGCCCCCTGGTCTCCTTGAGGAGAGGATTACCCTACCTTTCCCTTTCTCTGGTGGGTTTAGACTTGGCAGTTCTGGGAGAGGGTTACAGTTTGGTGTTGGGAATGCTGCCTGGGGTACGGCCACTGTGGAGGTATAGCTAAAGGCTCCTCACGAACTCTAAGACTTTACTGGTTTGGCTGTCATAGCATGATTTGAATTTCCTGTGGTTTTATATATTCCATGTTGTTTCTTTCCTGACTTTATTACAAGTAAACAGATCCAATGCGTTTAGCTGCATTTAGCAGAAAGCACTAATTTAACCAGCTGAAATGGAAGGAAACTTCATCTTACCTTTTTGGGAAACTGTTTCCCAGCAGCCACCCAGCCAGTTTGTCCTTGTCTCGTGGCCTAAAATTGGGTCACCTATTTTTTAATCAGTTGTTGGTAAAGGGAATAGAATTATTGAAGAACCAGAGTTTAACCCTGTAAGTTACCAGAGTTTATCCCTGTAAGTTATCCTCATTCTTGGTTTGTGTTTATGCTCATAGTTCACAAAGAAGGGCCAGTGGACCTCATGCTTCCCTTCCTTAATAGAGTCTGGCTTCTGAAACACTCAGAAGCAGGTTGGGCACCATGGCTTAGCCTGTAATCCCAGCACTTTGGGAGGCCAAGGTGGGTGGACAACCTGA
The DNA here is from genome assembly GCF_030222135.1 of Aotus nancymaae. Classification (NCBI taxonomy): domain Eukaryota; kingdom Metazoa; phylum Chordata; class Mammalia; order Primates; family Aotidae; genus Aotus; species Aotus nancymaae. Next base: position 6,240,812 of record NW_026988491.1, read on the forward strand.
GGTTGAGAGTTCAAGATCAGCCTGGCCAATATGGTGAAACCTCATCTCTACTAAAATTAAAAAATTAGCTGGGCATGGTGGCAGGCAGCTGTAATCCCAGCTACTTGGGAGGCTGAGGCAGGAGAATCACTTGAACCCTGGAGGCGGAGGATGCAGTGAGCCGAGATTGTGCCACTGCACTCCAGCCTGGGCACAACAGAGCGAGACTCCATCTCAAAAACAACAAAAACAGTAGCTACCTCCTAGGGGAAGGCCTAGCTGTACTCTGTTCACTTCATTCCCACTTCTTTTTACCACTGACCTCCCAAAGACTATTTAACTGTTTCTTTTGGGAGAGAATATTCTTTTCTCTCCTATCTGACCTCCCCTGCTTAACAGATTTTCCATGATATGCTTTGTGGCCCTCAGCTGTTACTTTCAGGATGCCTTCTATATCCTTAGCTTCTCTTAACTTTTATTTTGCACATCCTTCCAGCACTGATTACTTCTAAACTCATCTCGTGCCTGCAAGACATCAAAAGTTTTTCCAAAGATATCCCTTCCTCTCTGCCCTTATCCTATATCAAGTTCTTAGCTCCTTGAAGACTGCATTAACGTCTCTTTTGTCTCCATCCCCCACCCCTGCTTCCTCTAGTCCTTGTGTTTACCAAAATACTTCTGCTAAAACCTGTATGTCAGCTTCTGCTGATACTCTTAGCAACACTCCCTTATTTCCTTCTGACTCCATTTTGCCAAAACCAGCTAATGGCTTTGCCCTTTGCATAGTACCTGTTTGTTTCCATCCTACTAGCTTCTAGCCTGAAAAGGAAGCCTTTACTAGCAGGTTTAACCCAGTCCTCCTTACCTTGCACCTATTAACGTTGGTTCAACATGAAGGGGCAGGTAAGTGGAAGATACACGGGAAAGATGGAACTGGATTCAGGCATCTGTGTTCTGCCATTGACACTTGGGACTGCTTTCCAGTTTTCACCTGTGGAAACCAGAAAGGATTTGCCAGAAATTCTAAACATAGTGTCTATAGTGTTTATTTCTGAAGCTGAGGAATCATATGAAGTGAATACTAATGAGGTTGAAGGTACCAGGAAGAGACCTCATGCATAATCCACAAAGCCAGGTGTTGCTGAAAGATGATCTGCTTTCTTGTATTCCTGCAATAGAGGGCAGGATAGGCAGTTCCAGGCTTATAATCAATACCCCTAACACTCAAGACTCGGGCTGCTCAAGACTCTACTACCCTTGTAGTAAAAAAATCCAACCACCTTGACCTTTATCTCCCTATTTTACCCTTTAGCATGGAGTCAGAAGCTTTTATAGTCCTAAATGGACAAATACCTAGAACTCTGGTAAACCAACTTGAGTAGCATAGAAAATAAGTATCATCACCTCATAGCAGGACTGAAAAACTTTAGTAAAGGGGACTCAGGACCCTCCTGTATTCTATAAAATCTTTATCCTCCAATGCTGTGTATATACTAATAGTTAAGGTGGATAATAAAACAATTGTGAGCTAAGGAATGTGATACAGAACACAAGGAGTCAATTAATACATGAGTCTTAAGGGAAATTCTTAGATTCCAGTGGGTTGAATCAGAACTCTGAGCTTACAGAAACAGGATGCCCCAGTAAACATGATTTGTTACAGAGAAACTACCATATGTAATAGGTGATTCCCTAATAAATTGTTTTCACTAGGTTGGTTTAATCTTGGAAATTACACTATAGATATCCTGGTGTTAGCCATAAGGCTACCTACTTAGAGGGTCAGTCCAGTCTAAACTGACCCATCGGGGTCTTTAAGGCTCAAGAAAAAGGCCATCGCTTCTTCCTCCTAAATCAAGATATAGTTCAGTTTCCATAGGTTGTGGGGTTTTTTTTTTTTGAGACAGTCTTGCTCTGTCACCAGGTGCCAGTTTGGAGTGCAGTGGTACGATCTTGGCTCACTGCAACCTCTGCCTCCCAGGTTCAAGCAATTCTCCTGCCTCAGCCTCCCGAGTAGCTGGGAATACAGGCACGCGCCACTACACCCGGCTAACTTTTGTATTGTTTTAGTAGAGATGAGGTTTCACCATGTTGGCCAGGATGGTCTCTATCTCTTGACCTCGTGATCTGCCCACCTCGGCCTCCCAAAGTGCTGGGATTACAGGAGTGAGCCACTGTGCCCTGGTCAGTTTCCATAGGTTTTAAAGAAAAATTTAAACTTCAGATCACTGCCCTCAAGGAACATACTGAGCATGGCTCAGCTGGTTAGAAATTAAGAAGGCCAGCCTGGGCTACATAGCGAGATCCTGCCTCTACAAAAAATAAGGAAAAAGTTAGTGGTGTGGCCTGTAGTTCCATCCACTAGGAAGGCTGAGGTAAGAGGATGGCTTGAGCCCAGGAGGTTGAGGCGGCAGTGAGCCGTGATTGCACCACTGTACTCTAGCCTGGGCAACACAGAGTGAGACCCTGTCTCCAAACAAACAAAATTAGGAAGGGTTTCAGAGAGGAAATAAACACAACAATGCCAGTTTACTTCATACACACACTTAGCATATGCAATTTTAATCAACCAAAAGAAAATCCCAAATGTACAAGTGAAAAAAATCCAGACTGTTGACACAGGCTTAACTAATATCAGCTACTTTTATGTACAGCTGTATAAGTTCAAAAAAGCTATATGTATGTACAAAAGTTGTTTATACACAGGTCTGTACATAAGGGTCTATACATTTATTTCCTCAGAACCCTTAGGTGCCACCTCTTGGTGAGGACACCAACACTTCACTCACATATCTTACAAAAAAGAAAGAGCATTTCCAGGATTGACAACATTGTGAATCCTGTATTCAGACAATGTACACTCCACTGGACTGGTTAAGATCCTTCCATCATAATGCGGATCACGCCAGGTGCATGGGTTCCCCCAAGCAGCTTCACACAGAGTGCTCCAAAGTAAAAGCCCATAAACCAACCCGAGATGAGGAAGCAGAGTCCTGCCCAGGGTGCCACCACAGGTCTGGGCTTAGTTGAGTCTGCCTGCCCAGCTCACTGTCGGTATTCCAATTCATCTACACTGATAACTTTGGTGGGCATGGAGGGCAGGGGTTGCTGTAGCACATCTGAGCCAAACCATTTGGCGAGTCCTACTGGGGAGCTGCTCCTCTGGGTAGGGCGATGCTCCAGCTGGGAGTGCATGTGGGGCAGGCCTGACCGGCTGGGCACATTCTGAGGGGCTGTTTGAACACTGACAGCTGCTGCCTGGGAACCAGAGCCTGGAGGATGCAAAACTGTGGAGATAAGAAGGGTTATCATTCACAGCATGAAAAGGTAAGAAGTTTATTAGACCCTGCTTCATTCAAACCCTATCCAAAGAGAGTCTTTACTAGAGGATTTTTTCTAGATGATGCCAGAAAACAGTACCATGGAAAGCTGAGCTATTCAGCTACCAGTACTGAAAACTCATCCTGGATGACATGACCACTACTTCTCATGGCAAGTAACCACATCACAGAAGCAGCAACATTAACTGGTGAGAGGGCATATACCCTGGGCAGGCCCGATGCTGAACGTCTGATGGAAGGATTCTCAGCCCTGTCTCCTAAGAGGCAAAGGACAAAGAAAGCCAAAGCACACTTGGCTCTTCCCCACTGACTTTGCAGGAACAGTAATCCCAAATTGCATTGAGGTCAATTTACTTCATCTTATTCTCTGGTTACACCCTTGCCCCAAACTTAGAAAAAGTTAATGAATGAAAATGTCAATGTTAATTCATCTCCACTGGAAATTAGTCCTAAAAGCTTCAAGATTCTTTAAGTCCATCCCAAACTCACCTGTCACATTCCTGAACCTACCTGAGCGCTGTAGCTGCTGTTGCATCATTGCCAGATGCAGAGGTGTTCCAGGACGAGGGTTTAAGAGAGGGTGACTAGCAGCAGGTAAAGGGTAAAAGGGCTGACCCAGGATAGGGCCAGATATTCCCTGTAAATGAGTCAAGTCCATCCCAGGAGGAAGCACACCTATTGAGCAGAAAAGGCATGCTGCTGAGTAGTCTTAATGTTACCTGGAAGTTTTCCAGCTTCACTGTACAGTTTTGCTGATCTGGAAGTTAATAGTAAGAATTAATGGCTGGGTGAGGTGGCTCACTCCTGTAATTCCAGCACTTTGGGAGGCCGAGGCAGGCAGATCACAAGGTCGGGAGTTCAAGAAGAGCCTGGCCAACATGGTGAAACCCCATCTCTACTAAAAATACAAAAATTAGCTGGGCATGGTGACGGGCACCTGTAATCCCAACTATTCAGGAGGCTGAGGCAGGAGAATTGCTTGAACCCAAGAGGCAGAGGTTGCAGTGAATTGGGATCGCACCATTGCACTCCAGTCTGGGTGACAGAGAAAGACTCTGACGCAAAAAAAAAAGAAGAATCCTCTGGCTCACATCTGTAATCCTAGCACTTTGGGAGGCCAGGACAGGTGGACTGACTGAGCTCAGGAGTTTTGAGGCCAGGCTGGCCAATACAGTGAAACTCCGTCTCTACTAAAACACAAAACGAATTAGTAGGGCATGGCGGCGTATGCCTGTAGTCCCAGCTACTCGGGAGGCTGAGGCAGGAGAAATGCTTGAACCCAGAAGACAAGAGGTTGCAGTGAGCCACTGCACTCCAGCCTGGGCGAGAGAGTTGAGACTCCGACTCTACAAAAAATAAAATAAATAAAAAAGAACAACCCTCAAGCTAGGTTCCTAATCTTTTAAAAGACTAGGGGGGATTGACTGGATTGGACCTACTGCCTACCAGTTGGATGGGAGAATCCAGGGAAATCTCCCACATTATACAGCACTTCATCAGTGTGAACAATTGTCCTGCTAGGTCTATAAACTGACACTCAGGTTGGAAACTCACCAGCTTGGAGCAAATTCGGAAGATGCTGTGGATGTACTCCCTGTGCCAGCATTCTCTGTACCAATCCTGGGTGAAGCTGGTGAGCAGGCCGAACCATAGGGACATGGGGGACAAGGGGAACTTGGTGGACAGGGCGGAGAAAAGGTGTTGCAGGAACTGGGGATGCCAAGGTGGGTGTTTTTCTCCCAGCTGCTTTAGGTCGATAATCTTGTTCTTTGGTGTAACGGTTGGTCTGGGACAGTGGGGTGGAACACGAAGACCTCTGTAACGCTGATAGTTTTGGATTTGTAGTGGGAGAAGAGCCTCGATCAGCACTGGGTACGGAGCTGGATGACAGGAGGTTCTCTATGAGGATCCAAACAAAAAATATTTTGGTAAACCTCTCCCATACACTTTTGGCCTCCCACTGGTCTAGTACATTATTTCTTAAGGTCATAATTTTTATCTGATACCCTTAACAAGGTTAGAGGATTACATGGTAGGAACCATCATTTGCCTCATTAAACAGGACCAAAGATGAATTGTTAGACACCCTTCTCTGCACAAATGGCTGTGGCCTAGATTATTTCAATGGCAATTAGAATCTGGTCAAAGAACCCAAACTGTCTTAATAGTATCAACAGGATTTCCTCCCCACCAACCACCCAAGCCTTCTCAAACACAGGCAAAAATCTCTCAGATCTATACTCTACACCTGTGTAAACCCTAATTTAGAATCTGTGTGTTACCACATCCTTCACAATCCCTACTGTGCAACTCCTAAAAAGCTTCTCACATATTTTCTATATTGGACACTTAAGTCTCCAGAGGCTGGATTTCAGAAGTAAAACTAGCTGAATTATATTAATTTACCAAATAAGTATACTAATTATTCAATTTTGAAGCCTAAGTAAGGATTCTAAACTAACGCTCATTCTACCTGTCTGGTAGTAGCACTCAGACTGGTCAAAATTTCAAGCAACCGAGCAACTGTGGGCTGGCCCAGTTCTTCTCACTGTCACACAGAACCTTCGCACTGACACAGAACCATGGTCCAGAGAAGTTAGGGATCTTGCCCAGGGCTTTGCATAGAATGTCAAGCTGGACAGCACTCAGGCCCATGTTCTCTCCACATACTTTCTTGAGCAGTGCCATTAACAGCTCTGTAGTACCTTCACTAGACTTCTGAGTATCCTCTTTACTGTCACCAAGAGCTGCTTTTCCAGACGCTGGCTCCTCCTTGCTCTTCTCTTTGCTCTCATACATCTTACGAATCACTGAGGTAGGGGTAAAGGAAGGAGAAAGCTGCAGAGAAAAACAACTGGCATTAGCACATTCTCTAAGTGCCTTTCTCTAATACTAAGCCAGGATTAATTGGTCAAGCTATTCAACAAAGAGTCCCCACACTGGTAGCATAGGCCAACTCTAGTATTCTGTTCTGTAGCTGCTGGAGGAAAAACAGAATGGGGCAAATAGGCAGTGTCCCAAGCACATCATCCCTTACTCACAACTCGGTGATACTAGGGATATGCCTACGCAGCCTCTGCTTCACACATTTCCCCAGCCTGGGATTAGGCTGGCAAGAAGGAAGGAATATGGCCAGAAACATACCTTGGAGCAACTTCCTTCTGTGAAGGGACATTTCAAAGACAGCCTCAGAACCAAAATTACTCCATACTCCTAATATTTCCCTTCTTAACTTGGCTACCAGAAAAGTTAATTACCTCAATAGTCTCCTTAGCCATCACAATTAATCACTTGAGTCATTTCTTATCTCTTCACTATTTCTACTTTGATGATTTTATTATCCATGTCCCTTCTCTCAGCAAACAACCCTACATCTTTGATGGCAGGAGACAAGACATGGTTTATGAACAGAAAAGCTCCTTCCAGATCCTGCTGCCTTCAAGGTGACTGGTGCAAAGACCCACATGGGGTTCTGAAGCACACAGCAAAGTTTTTTTTCCTTCTCTTATCAGCTCTGAATAGATGATAAATATCTGTGGGGAATGAAACTTTTTTTTTTTAAGACAGGGACTCACTAGGGAGTGCAGTGGCATGATCTTGGCTCATTGCAAACTCCACCTTTTGGACTCAAGTGATCTCCCACTTCAGCCTCTAGCGTATAGCTCAGACCACAGATGTGCACTACTATGCCTGACTAAAATTTTTTGTATTACTAATTTTTTGTATTAGACAGGATCTCACTAGGTTGCCCAGTCTGGTCTGGAACTCCTGAACTCAAGCAATCCACTTACCTCGGCCTCTCAAAAGGCCTGGGATTACAGGTGTGAGCCACCACACCCCGTTAGAATGAAACTTTTTTTTTTAGACGGATTCTTGTTCTGTCACCCAGGCTGGAGTTCACTGGCTTGATCTGAACTCACTGCAACCCCTGCCTCCTGGGTTCAAGCAGTTCTCCTGCCTCAGCCTGCCGAGTAGCTGGGAATACAGGCGCCTGCCACCATGGCCACCTAATTTTTGTATTTTTAGTAGAGATGGGGTTTCACCACATTGGCCAGGCTGATCTCGAATTCCTGACCTTGTGATCCACCCGCCTCAGCCTCCCAAAGTGCTGGGATTATAGGCGTGAGCCACTGTGCCCGGCCAAATGAAACAGTTTTTAAAATAATGATAGTTATAAAACTAGACTTGTCACTGCATATAAGCAAACCCTTCTGTTCTAGCCTTAGTTCATATCACAGACCTGAAATGGGGAATCTGAACTTGTGAACTCTCCGACTACAAGTCTCACTGGACTCCCCACTGTCTGACTCAGTCACCACTGTCCACTTCATTTCCTGTCTCTCATTCTTATCCTCCTGTCTCCCCACACCAGTTTCATTTCTTTGAACATACTGTATCACCTCGTGTGCCCTGGCCCATAATCATCTCTGCTGGAACATATTTTCCCCAATATAGGGGCTTCACTAAAATCCTAAGACTTAGACTGTGTCCTAAAAGGGAAAGACCTAATAGATAGGTATGAAAGACTACTAGGTCAGTTATTCCTTTGGAAGGAACTCAAGGACATTTAGGGCACACAGTGGTATAACACATGTACAACCCAACAAGGAGAAGCCTTAAAGTCCTTCACAGTCACTGAAAGTCACCTACCATGCTTGTGATGGAGGCAGCAGGAGCGGGGGAAGAGGAATTCCCTCGATGAACTGGTGCTGGTGACTTGGTCACTCGCTGTTGCCTGTGAACAAACCAATTATAAGCATGAACCCCAATCTGCTTAACTTCAAGTCTTAAAACTATATAATACTCAAGACCAGCCTAGGAATTTTAAATCCCCTTTCCCTTACCCAATTCAATTTCCCAAGCATTTAGGCCTAACATATGCAGAAGCACATGCTAAGTTCTGAGGGAAGACAAAAGCAAAATGAAACATGGTCCCAGTCTTGTAAGAGCTCTCAGTCTAGTGGGGGAGACAGTCACATAGAGCAAACCAAGGCATGTAGATATTAGGCACCAATAAAGTACAATGGGAAAATGGAGGGGTTAGAAGGAATGACAGGGCACTGCAGGGATGCTTCTTGGGGAAGAAGCTGCGTTAAACTGGGTGTGATCAACAGGAAGCTGAAGATGGAGAACAACAGTTCAGGTAGAACAGGTACAGGAACTTGGGAGGGCCTTGGGAGTTGTAGGGTTATCCAGAGCTGGTGTATAGTTTACTGTAGACTACACCAGTGAGGTACACTAGGGAGGGCCTTAATTCTTGGGTCAGCTGTGCTTCACTGGGCAGGGAGCAGCAATAACTAGCACAGTACCTGGCATAGAACTGATGCTCTGTGTGACACTCGTTCAAATCAAATATAGAATCAAAAGTTTCAGCTATTTTAGGACTACTCTTGGTCTACACAAGATTGATCTCAGGCCTCAAAGGTCAAGACCCAAGTATAGTCACTGACTTGATCTGAATCACCGAGAGATGGAAAACCAAAATTCATGGCTTCTTTCTAGTTAGTACTCCATTGCTGCCATACTGTGATTGTGAGAATGACAACATGGGCAGACAGATCAGTACTATTCTGAGTGACTAAATGACGAACCCCAAACTTGGGGGTTCCACATGACCTTTCATTTTAGTAAACATATTTAAGCACCTGCTACAGACATTGTTCCAGGTTCTTGGGATACAGCAGTGAACAAAAGAAAAAAAATCTCTGGCCTCATAGAGGTTACATTCTTGGGGCTGCAGGATGGAGTGGGGTTACTACAGGCAGGGAGACAAAAAACAAATAGCATGCTAGACAGTGATGATACAATTAAAACAAGCACGGTAAGAAAGGCATGTTTGTTTGAGGGACACAACTATACACAGGGAGAACCTGAGAGGCTGACACTGATCCAAAACATGAAGGCTAGACTGATACTGACTCACATCTACTTGCTAGTTTTGAGTAAGCCACGTTTTAAAAACCCAGGTTTTCTGTATCTGTAAAATGCAGTTACATACCCCCTCATCTACCTCACAGGGTTGATGTGAACATCATATAAAATTCTGGGCCAGGTGTGGTAGCACATGCCTGTAATCCCAGCACTTTGGGGATCAAAGCAGGTAAATCACTTGAGGCCAAGAATTAAAGACTAGTCTGGCCAACATAGCGAAACCCCATCTCTACTAAAAATACAAAAAATTAGCTGAGTATGGTGGCCCACTCCTGTAGTCCTACCTACTTGGGAGGCTGAGGCATGAGAATCGCTTGAACCCAGGAGAAGGAGGCTGCAGTGAGCCAAGATTGTGCCACTGCACTCCAGCGTGGGCAACAGAGCGAGAGACTGTCTCCAGAAAAACAACAACAAACAAAAACCGGATGTTAAAAGTACTCTGAAAGTCACAAATCACCATCAATGAATACTAGGTAACTATATTATGCTGTAGAGAGAAAGCACGTGAGAGGGGTTCAGCAGATGAGTCTGGAGCTCTCTGTTACGGTTGAGGTGTGCTATAAATAGGATGTGTTTGTGTAAGGGTATCTCCTGGTCTCAGTATCTTCTGAAACGGTTAACAGGTAAAACCACCTGAAGCAAAACACTGAGGCACTATGGTAGTAACTTTAAGAATCACATCAAAACATTAATTACCAAGTATTTTAAGGGTGGACTAAACTGTAGTGTTGAGGGATGTGTATTTTGGTGATAAAACTCAAAAATAATTAAGGTAGTGATTACTTTTAAAGGCTGGACAGTGGACAGTTCTGAGGAGAAAGGGTTATTATTGGCACAGGGTGCATGGAGGGCCTCTGAGAAGTTAACAAGGAAGTTTGCCTTATAATAATAAGCTATACATTTGTTTTATATAGTTTTCTTTATCTGTTTTATTTTACGATAAAATAATGTTGCCAATGCTTTCCCTTTTCTCTCCAACTTATAATTTCATTTTACCACTTGTTGCAACTAAAAAAAGAGGAGAGCGAGCTCAGTAATCTATTTGTTAACAACTCTGATCAACAAACCCATCAGTTCTGGCCAACAAACTGTTGATGTAGCAAACCTGCATCAAGGGAGTTTGATAAGAACATCTCATCTGTGGGGAAAGGAATAAGGAGCTATGCTAGTTCCATTTGTAAAAATGCATTAACTGGTAGAAACATCCTAAGATTTTAAAATATATTTACTCATAACAATCTTGAGGTAAATTAGGCAAGCGACATCCCTTCCAAATGGCTAATTAGCAAACTCAAAGATAAAAAGTAATTTGTAAATCAAGAACAGAAATAAAACCATATAGAATGAAAACCCTATGCCCTTGCAGTAGCATTTAATCATATTTCCTCTGTTTAATCTATTTCTTCTATTGATTTGGATTGGGATGGAATTTCTACCACATACTGAACAACATACCACAGTATATGCAACAGAATTATACTGCAGATAAGTAATTTGTTAATTTCAGGAAAACTATATCTGTAAATCTCCACGAGTAGGATTAGTAATTTACCTGTTTCTGAATCCATCTCTGGTTCTGTCCACCTGTGGTTTGCCAAAACCAGGTTGGTAGAAGTTTGCTGCCTGTACAGCCAGGTCATGTGGCAAGGCCAGCCCCTCTAAAGCTGCCTGTTGCAACTCCAGCTGGCTCATCTGCTGAAAAGAAGTGAGAGGGGAGGGTCAGGAGAAGAGTGAGAACACAGGACACTTTCTTCAAAGGTCTCTCCTTCACTCTTAGAAAGGTTAGGTTAAGCAGAAGCTGAGAAAGGTACTACAAACTGAGTAAGTTGTGCTGCCATTGCACTTAATAAGATTTTTTTTTTTTTTTTTTGAGACGGCGTTTCGCTCGTTACCCAGGCTGGAGTGCAATGGCGTGATCTCGGCTCACTGCAACCTCCGTCTCCTGGGTTCAAGCAATTCTCCTGCCTCAGCTTCCCGAGTAGCTGGGACTACAGGCGTGCGCCACCATGCCCAGCTAATTTTTGTATTTGTAGTAGAGACGGGGTTTCACCATGTTGACCAGGATGGTCTCGATCTCTTGACCTTCTGATCCACCCATCTTGGCCTCCCAAAGTGCTGGGATTACAGGCGTGAGCCACCGTGCCCGGCCCAAGATTTTAACAATTTAAGTATTACTTGAATTATTCAGCAAATTGTCTAACCTTCACTGAGTTTGAAATATAGATCAAAACCATTTCTCTGTTTTAGAGACAGGGTCTCACTCTGCCACCCTGGCTAGAGTACAATGACACCATCATAGCTCACTGTAGTCTCAAACTCTTAGGCTCAAATGATCCTCCTGCCTCAACCTCCTGTGTAGATGGGACTAAAGATGCATGCCACCATACCTGGCTCATTTTTTAAATTTACTTTTGGGCTCAAGTGATCCTCCTGCCTCGGCCTCCCAAAGTGTTGGGATTACAGGCATGAGCAGACATGCCTGGCCTCAAAACTATTTCTAAGAATCACAGTCATTCAGCTCTCTACCCCACATCTACCAATAGGGTGAAGGGCAAGCAAGAGATTGAGTTTCAGAAAGAGCTCAGCCTGACCTGGGCCGTGATGGGGCTCATGGGTTTGCGCATGCCTTGGAATGGATCTCCGAGTAGCTGCTGTGGTCCTGGTGTGAAACCTGTCAGGAAAGTTATCAAGTGAGTACCAAAATGGTACGTGTGCATCAGGGAGGCATTTTCACTAATGCATGCCACTTCTTGCTGAACACCATCTCTTGGAAAGCACTGATTTCTTGGGCTGACAGATGTCCTCCCTCTGTACCCCGACAGTGGGCTATGTGGACCTCAACCAGATCACTGCCTGAATTGCTGGTGTTATCCACCTCAACTAAGCCATCACCTTTGTTCCTTTTAAAGCCAAGAGCTCTATCTGGGAAAGAAGAGCTTTTCCAGCCAGCAGTTTGTCCCATTATCACTCAGCCAGCTGGTGCTAAAGCAGACACCACTGCTCTGAGAGTATACATTCTCTCCATTCTATCTGTTTGACTGTGGACAGATTTCAAAAAATGCCTCTCGAGGTTTGTTTGGCAGGAGCCAAAGTGGCCAGCAGCCTAAAGTGGTTGAGGATGGCAGGAACACTACGACAGTCCATGCAAATACTTTGCTAAGACACTTTCTGGAACTTTTCTTTCAGTTACATGCTGAATTAGCCATAAGACTTAACAGCAGATTGTCTATCAAACTCGATAGCTTCATAGAGAACCACTACACTGACTTCTACTGTATCAAAGAAAAACTTAAGCAGAATTAACCTTTTTTTGGATTAGTTCCCAAAGTAAGGAATAAGACTAAAGAGCTGGATAAAAGATTTCAAGAAAAAAATATCTATAACATGAACATATTCACCTAGAAGGGCAACTGATAAGATATCTTCCATGTTTGCTCCCCCATCCCCCAAAAGTAAGTGTGTGTGTGTGTGTGTGTGTATATATATATATATATTTTTTTTTTTTTGAGACAGTCTTACTCTGTTGCCCAGGCTGGAGTGCAGTGGTGCAATCTTGGTTCACTGCAATCTCCGCCTCTCAGATTCAAGCAATTCTCCTGTCTCAGCCTCCCGAGTAGCTGGAATTACAGGCATGCACCATCATGCCTGGCTATTTTTTGCATTTTGAGTAAAGATGGGGTTTCACCATGTTGGCCAGACTGGTCTCGAACTTCTGACCTCAGGTGATCCGCCCACCTCAACCTCCCAAAGTGCTGGAATTACAGACGTGAGCCACCACACCTCACCATAAAATTCCTATTTCTTTTTGGCAAATAAGCATACTTACCAATTGGTGATGGTATTCTTGGGCGAAGGTAGTCTGCTGAGGCTGCTCGAGTTTGAAACACCTGTGACAAGGGAGGAGAGGGTGCTCTTTGGCCCAGTAAAGATGTTGTAGGCTCCAAGCTCCCCATAAGGCCACTCAGAAGATTGGAAGAAGCAGGTCTCTGAACTGATTGACCCAGAAGTTCCTAAAGGCAGAAAAGCCAAATCCCTGTGAACAAACTTAGTTCTTCCTTCTACTCAGAGGCTGTGAGTTATGGATTAACTTTTGAGAGCCACAAGATGAATCTCCCTCATGCTCAACTGAAAGACTTGGCATATGTACATGCAACACATTTCTCTGAATGTTCAGCTAGCAACATTTGCTCTAAGTCAGTGCTACAAATAGAGGTTACTTTTTTTTTTTTTGAGACAGAGTCTCATTCTATCACCCAGGCTGGAGTGCAATGGTGTGATCTCGGTTCATTACAACCTCCACCTCCTGGGTTCAAGTGATTCACATGCCTCAACCTCCTAAGGAGCTGGGATTACAGTCGTGTGCCACCACACCTGGCTAATTTTTGTATTTTTAGTAGAGTCACGGTTTCACCATGATGGCCAGGCTAGTCTCCTGACCTCAGGTGATCCACCCACCTCAGCTTCCCAAAGTATTAGGATTATAGCCGTGAGCCCCTATGCCCAGCTAGATACTTTTAAGTTCCACAGAAACTGCAAAGCAAACTAGAAGTCAAGGTTTAGTTTGTCAACTTTTTTAGCCACCCCCTATCTCCTGCCCATTGAGATTAACACCAACACCAAAGTATGTTAGGCAACAAGATCACAGCTCTCATTGCCAGGCAGCATAGATCATTTTCTAAGGCCCAAAGCTGGACCACTAGACAAAACCGGTTCAGGAGACTACTGTTCAAGACTTCAATAAGATTGTGAAGTACCTGTAGGATGTTCTTAGGGACAGGCTGGCCTGGAATCTCAGCAGGGGACATCAAATGGCTTTCAAGATTTTGCTAAAAAAGTCAAAGGAAAACTGCTTTTAACTTTCTTAACTCACTTAACTTACAGATTGATTGAGGACCACAAGAAAGCATAAAATACTCCTCCTAGGGAGTTGATAACAGCAGAATGATGCTCAAGTCACAGAAAAGTTAGACCAACTTGTTCTGCTCTCAACACACAGGTCCCAAAGATCTGGGGATCGAAAGACTGTTCACATGTACATGCAAAGTCCACTCAGAGATTGTCACTATGCTAACCCTAGTCCATTTCCCTGTTTCTAACACTGACCAAAAGAAGGGTGAAAAATGGTGAAATTGGAGAACACTTGAGACAACTCTTTCTACCCATTATCTTTAACAAGATTTACTGGAGACACACACACACACATACATTTTGAGACAGGGTCTTGTTCTGTTGCCCAGGCTGGAGTACAGTGGTGTAATCATGGCTTGCTGCAGCTTTGACCTCTTAGGCGCAAGTGATCCTCTCATCTCAGCCTCCTTAGTAGCTGGGAGAGACTACAGATGTGTGCCACCACACCCAACTAATTTTTATATTTTTTGTAGAGTTGGGGTTTCGTCATGTTGCCCAGGCTGGTCTTGAACTTCTGGGCTCAAGCAGTCCTCCTGCCCTGGCCTCCCAAAGTGCTGGGATTATAGGCATGATCCTCCGCACTAGCCTACACATATAGTTTTAAAATACTAGCAAACAACATGCAGGTTTAGCCAAAACGGTTATATTTCAGAGTTTCATATTTCAGGAAATTTAAGCTTTATTATTTTTAAACAAGCTGTTCCAAAATGGGTGTCACATACAGGGAAAAATGCAAATCCTCCACTCTTAAAGCAGTAGTGGTTACTTTTTTTTTTTTTTTTTTTGAGACAGGTCTATGTTTCCCAGGCTGGCCCTGAACTCCTGGGTTCAAGCAACCCTCCCACCTTGGCCTCCCAAGCAGCTGAAACTACAGACGTATACCACCAGGCCTGGCCAGTGGTTACACTTTGTGCATCCAACCTGGAGTCCCCTCCTGCACTTCGGGACATCACTATGCCTATTTAGCTCTGCATTAAGTGCTGTCTCTGGTATAGTTTCCCTTCCACTAGATGGAGCTCTCAAGGTCCAAAGCAGTGTGTAGACATGACAAATAACCCAAGGATACCCATGTATTTTATTGTCTGTTTTGGAATTGGGACTAAAGGCAGATGATTTCATAAGTTATCTCTTTAAGAGTCATTTCCATCTAACAAAAACAAATAGACAACTTTATACCACATGGCTTATTATATTTGAAGGATGGAATCTATAATTTAAAACAGAATTTAGATTGAACCAACATGTATTATTTTTGGATGAACCAATATGACTGAATCTAAATGGATGGAGGCAGATCAGAAATAGTATATAAAACACACACAGTAGTAATTAAAGACACTGAATTAAAAAAGTAAACCATGACTTAACAACATGCAAATTGAGCAATATTTTAAGATAACAACTGCTATTCTTATTCCATTACTTTCCTTGTTGCATTCTTTCCTGTTAGCCGAGTTTGTCTTAGCCTTTTCCTAGCCACTTGAATTATGTCATCCATCCCCCCTTTGACAGGTGTTTGAGGCTCCTTTGCTCAGCTAAAACCAGATAGACTTCAGAGTACTAAAACCCCAACATCAAACCAACTGCCCTTACAACTCAGAGTAAATTGTGTTAATATGAAATCCTAGAATCGTATCTGCAATAAAATGTGGAAAAATGGGCTGGGTGCAGTGGCTCACACCTGTAATACTAGCACTTTGAGAGGCCGAGGTGGGTGGATCACCTGAGGTCAGGAGTTCAAGACCAGCCTGGTCATCAGGGTGAAACCCCATCTTATAAAAAAAAAAAAAAAAAATGTGGAAAAACATCAGGTAAACTGCTGAATCCCCTGCTTCCATATTTTTAGTTGCTCACACCAAAAGAAAGAAGCTAATTACAAGATGTGAACCACACTATTGCAGTCAGCACCCAATTACCAAGACACAAAGGAAACAAGAAAGTAAAATAAGATAGTCTATCATCTTTCAATCTGGTCTTCATTTGAAAGCATTTGTATCTAATAACTCTTTGTATAAAAATAACTCAAGGCTGGGTGCGGTGGCACATGCCTCTAATCCCTGCACTTTGGGAGGGGCAAGGTAGGCAGATCACCTGAGGTCGAGTTTGAGACCAGCCTGGGCAACATGACGAAACTCTGTGTCTCTACTAAAAATTTACAAATTAGCTGGGTGAGGTGATGGGCACCTGTAATCCCAGCTACTCGGTAGGCTGAGGCAGGAGGATCGCTTGAATCTAGGAGGCGGAGGTTGCAGTGAGCTCAGATTACACCACTGCACTCCAATCTGGGCACAATGGCAAAACTCCGTCTCAAAAAAAAAATAAGCAAAAAAACCGCAACAATTTATGGGAACATTCTCCTGCAACTGACATGGTGTGGTCAGACACAAAGAAGTCACTCTACCTATCTGAGGTGTCTCTGCCTCTTTTCAAGGGTAGAAGGTCAGTCCTGGCACTAAGGAATAATGGCACACCTGACTGAGCAGGCTGAAATCTCTTATCACTATTGGTCAAATAAGGAATGCTGAAAGTCAGTTGCTTTCTCTTGGTATAAGACATAATGAGGCCGGGCACGGTGGCTCACGCCTGTAATCCCAGCACTCTGGGAGGCCGAGGCGGGTGGATCACGAGGTCAAGAGATAGAGACCATCCTAGCCGACATGGTGAAACTCCATCTATAATAAAAATACAAAAATTAGCCGGGCGTTTGGCATGCCCCTGTAGTCCCAGCTACTTGGGAGGCTGAGGCGGAAGAATCGCTTGAACCCGGGAGGTGGAGGTTGCAATGAGCTGAGACTGGGCCACTGTGCTCCAGCTTGGCAACAGGGCAAGACTCTGTCTCAAAAAAAAAAAGACATAATGAATCAAACAGCTATTGCTATTTGCATCTTGGCTAACTGTTAAGTTCCCAGGCAAGCAGGGAACGGGGGGGAAAAAAAAAAAAAAAAACAGGGAAAACTCAATTTGGTAAATTTGCTTTAACTTAGCAACTAGAATAAGTCTATGTTTATGTTTTTATTATTCATATCTACCCTGCTTCCCCATCAGTTTGTATCAAGAGATAGTGATAGTAACACATAGGCTATGGGTGAGAACTACCCTCTAAAAATTGTTATGACAAAGACCAGTACATTATAAACATCTGCATTTACAAGGTGACATGCAGTTTGTCACCTTATAACCTAACTTCGTGCCTGCAAGTGTTGTTTAATTTGGAGCCACAGCTTTTTCCATTAGTAAATTGACAGAATGTAATTATCTTGACAAACCCATCTTAGACCACCCCCTCCTCTTTTTTTTTTTTTTTTTTTTGAGATGGAGTCTCACTCTGTAGCCCAGGCTAGAATGCAGCAGCATGATCTCAACTCACTGCAATTTCCATTTCCTGGGTTCAAGTGATTCTCCTGCCTTGGACTCCCAAGTAGCAAGGACTATAGGCACCTGCTCCCACACCTAGCTAATTTTTGTATTTTTAGTAGAAATAGGGTTTCACCATGTTGGCCAGGCTTGTCTCGAACTCTTGACCTCAAGTGATCCGCCTGCCTCAGCCTCCCAAAGTGCTGGGATAACAGATATGAGCCACTGTGCCCAGCCCCATCTTAGATACTTTACAAATGATTTGTATGACTGCAAGAAAGCAGGTAATTCCTAGTATCTGGGAATAATTAGAAGATGTGAAAATAAAAATTTTACTATACAAATATGGTAAAGTATAAACTTAAATAGCTGAATAACAAAATTTTCTCTGGAGATCATCTGAAAAGATAGTTTATATCTCATTTTAGCAGTGACTTAAAGTTATACTGGCATTATATAAGACTGAATCTTTTAATCTTTATACTGTCACCCACAATACATATAAATTAACCACAAGCCTGCTTTTTCTAGTAACAATAATATATCAATAATTAAGGAACACACAAAAGCATCAAGAACCAAATGACTACTAAAGAATTTCCTGCAAGCTGTCAGTGGATCAACAACAACAACAACAAAAAAGAATTTCCAACTTACTCAGAATACCATTTTAAAAATCCATTTATTGTGGTGGGAAAAAGGAGAAATAAGAAAGGGAGAAAAGGGTGGGATTTGGGCCAGATACTTACGCTGACTTTGGGCTGAGAAGGCAAAGTCCCACTTGCCTTCATTGTGCTCACTAGCTTGTTGAATGCAGTCATGTCTCCATCTTTCTTCAGTTGTCGATTGTTGGTTACAGCATTCAAGGTCTCTTCTAGGTGTTCTGCCATGAAGGGAGTTGAATTCTTCACTTGCTGGTCCACCTTCAAGCCCTTCAGCCCTGCTTCTACCTCTTCCACTGAAAGCACAACCCCTGAATGTGCTAAGAAGTTGAGAAAGTCCAGGTTAAATCAAGCAAAGAGGTATCTGGTAGGAATTATCTTTGGCTAGTATGACAGATAAGATGGAAATAAATCTATTTAAAAATTGAGATGAAACTGTCAGAAATGGCTGACACCAAAAATAGACAAACTGAAGACATTTAAAATCATATTGAGTATTAAGTAAGAGATGGCATAAACTAAACCAACAATGTTTAGATGCTAGAAACTGGGGGACCACAACTATGAGGTGTTATGCTTTAAAAGTTGACAAGCTCCTGCTGTGCATCCTGCAGTAGGATATGAATCCCAGATAGCCCAACATTGGCAAGATTGCTACCTGCACTGTGGTCATTATATCACTAAATTTTTATGTTGAGGATTTAAAGCCTAAGCAAGAACATGGAAGACTGTGGCAGAGTTGTGAGGAAATGGTAAGTTAATGCTCTGGAGGAATAAAACATTCACTAGAGTTTGTTTTCAACATTCACTGGATTACTACCATCAGGCCCTAGGTAAGAACTTAAAAGGAAAATTTCCCATAGAGCTCATGACCCACCGTGAGATTCTCAAAGAGGTGGTATTGTTTGATGAAATGAGTTTTTAAAAAAGAACATTAAACAAAATCCCAATATATATCTGACTTTTTATGAAACAGAGGTATGGTAGACCCCACTGCTTCAATACTGAACATCTAGACTTTTTCAGATATCTAAAACAGATGTTCATAAAAACTTACAGCTTTCTTTAAGTTTTTCTTTATTTGCAGAAAGGCTGGAAAGAAGCGGTTTCAAATCTACTTTGGCTTTCTGTAGCATTTCTAAAATATCCACTTTATTTTCAGTATGGTCTTCCAATGGTATAGGAGCAAAGTAATTCCCCGAGTTCTGTCCAGGAGAGATGATGGCTTGCTCCAGACCTATTATTGCAAATAAATATACTTAAAATTAATCTGTTCCAATAAAGAAACATACCTTTCAACAGTTTTTTCTTTTCCTTTTTGAGACGGAGTTTCGCTCTTTCACCCAGGTGGGAGTGCAGCAGCATGATCTCGGCTCACTGTAACCTCCGCCTTCTGGTTTCAAGCGATTCTCCTGCCTCAGCCTCCCAAGTAGCTGGGACTACAGGCGTGCGCCACCACACATGGCTAATTTTTGTATTTTTAGTAGAGATGGGCTTTCACCATGTTGGCCAGGCTGGTCTCAAACTCCTGATCTTGTGATCTGCCCGCCTCAGCCTCCCAAAGTGCTGGGATTACAGGCATGATCCACTACGCCTGGTCCCTTCAACAATATTAAAAGGACATAAACTGAAGGCTTTTCAGTTGTCCATAGACCCTTCAACCCTAATCAACTCCTGACTAATGAAGACAGAATGAACCTTATCAGAGAAAACCCCAGGTTTACCTTTAAGGTCAGAATCTGAAGCCATTTTACCTGCAAGTCTCTCTAGCTCTTCATGTGGTGTTGACCCAAGACTGCTGGATCGGCTTCCAGATCTGCTCGGGTTAGAGAACCACCTACTGAACCGACTGGCAGAGACTGACCCTTCTCCCAAAACATCTTCTATCATCTGAAGAAAAAGACAATAAAAACTAAGTTTCTAGATGAAAAAGGACAAGAAGGTTCAAATCTTATGAAAGGGTCACTTACTTTGAAACTTCCTTTGATGCTGGTGACTTAAAGATAAACACTCTCAGAACCTAGGAATTTGAACACCTTTTTCTTCCCCCTTCCTGGATCATATCTGAATAACCCAAACTTGGGTATAACCAATTATCTACTTTTTTTTAAATTAATTATTATTCTTATTCTTATTTTTTTTTTTGAGATGGAGTTTCACTCTTGTTACCCAGGCTGGAGTGCAATGGTGCGATCTCGGCTCACCGCAACCTCCGCCTCCTGGGTTGAGCTGGGATTACAGGCACGCACCACCATGCCCAGCTAATTTTTTGTATTTTTAGTAGAGACGGGGTTTCACCATGTTGACCAGGATGGTCTTGATCTCTTGACCTCGTGATCCACCCACCTCGGCCTCCCAAAGTGCTGGGATTACAGGCGTGAGCCACCGTGCCGGCTAATTAATTAATTTTTAAAGACAGAGTCTTGCTCTGTTGCCCAGGCTGAAGTACAGTGGTGCAATCTTGGCTCACTGCAACCTCTACCTCCCAGGTTCAAGTGATTCTCATGCCTCAGCCTCTTGAGTAGCTGAGACTATGGGCATGTGCCACCACACACCCGGCTAAATTTTTTTTCCCTATTTTCAGTAGAGACGGGGTTTTACTATGTTGGCCAGGCTTGTGTTGAGCTCTTGACCTCAAAATGATCCACCTGCCTTGGCCTCCCAAAGTGCTGGGATTATAGGCATGAGCCACTGCGCCTGCCTACTGTCTTAAGAATATAAAGCAAAGCTTCTATGCTACAAAAAGTGTTTCAATTTTCTATCCTTTGCCTCAGGAGAAAAATCCATGTACTACCAAATGTTCTCAGAGGACAGTGTCAAAATCAAAATCAACACACAGCATTCCACTGACAAGCTGATCAGTGATCTTCAACTATACATCAAGTATGGGGAAAGGATGAAAGAAAATCATTGCTTCAAACTTGGTGGCTTCAAGGTTGTAATGAACATTATGAAATTCAATCCTGACACTTTCAGAAGTCAAAGACTAAAAAAGTAGAGCTCATAAAGATCGTAATTGTAGGCCAGGCGTGGTGGCTCACACCTGTAATCCCAGCAGTTTGGGAGGCTGAAGCAGGCGGATCACCTGAGGTCAGGAGTTCGAGACCAGCCTGACCAAAATGGAGACACTCCGTCTCTACTAAAAATACAAAAAAATTAGCAAGGTGTGGTGGCACATGCCTGTAATCCCAGCTACTTGGGAGGCTGAGGCAGGAGAATCGCTTGAACCTGGGAGGCGGAGGTTGCGGTGAGCTGAGATTGCACCATTGTACTCCAGCCTGGGCGATAAGAGCGAAACTCCATCTAAAAAGAAGAAAAAAAAAAATCATCTGGGCTCGGTGGCTCATGCCTGTAATCCCAGCACCTTGGGAGGCCAAGGCAGGCAGATCATGAGCTTAGGAGTTTGAGACCAGCCTGGCCAACATGGTGAAACTCCATCTCTACAAAAAATACAAAAAGTTAGCCAGACATGGTGGCACATGCCTATAATCCCAGCTACTCTGGAGGGTGAAGCAGGATAATCACTTGAACCCAGGAGGCGGAGTTTGTGGTGAGTGGAGATCATGCCATTGTACTACAGCCTGGGCAACAGAGCAAGACTCTGTCTCAGAAAAAAAAATATCTATCTATCTATCTATCTATCACCTATCTCATAATTCCAAGTAAGCATTTAGAAAAAGTATCAGATTATGGAAGATGAACTTTCAACTGATATCTAATTTCTGTTTGAGCTTAATGGAGCATTTTCAGGTGTTTTCTGTTTGTTTGCTTCCAAATCCAACCTCCATAGTGTTTGTTTAATAAGGGCAATTAAATAATGTACTGTGATCCAAAATAATTTCTTTAAGAATTATGAAATAGTGCCAACCTTCTTTACAAACTAGATTTAAGCATTTTAAAAAAATTTCGATTCAAATCATACCATAAATTCAGATATCCAAATTGATTTTTTTGCAGTATTCTTCTCAATATTTAGAAAAGACTAGATAGAGCAAACATCTGTCCAGAAATCAGAGATATCCATAAAAATAAGGCATATACTTTCATTTCAATCCCAATGATAAACAGAAAACATGCTTTTTCAAACACTGGTACATAAATTTCAGATTTATTTGAAATCTGAAACCCACAGTTTCCAAAGTTAAACAGGGAAGCTTAGATTTATTCTGTGTTCTCATCTGGAAGAATGTTTTCATAATCCATACCCAAACTAAGCCACAAAATACTTCTCTATTTTAATTGAAGACCCTAATTTAATTATTGTTTTTAGAATTTCTATTTTCAGAGGAATTATCTAGACAGTTTCAATCACATTCCACCTGTAGATGCTCACACCTTAAATAATGCTGACTTTTAAATGCAATAATTTTGTATTAATTAAAATGTAAGAAGCATTAGGAGTGATACATCGCTTTGAAAAACTGGGGAGTGTATCCAAGATATAAGCATCTTTTTTTTTTTTTTTTTTTTTGAGACGAAGTTTTGCTCGTTACCCAGGCTGGAGTGCAATGGCGTGATCTCGGCTCACCGCAACCTCTGCCTCCTGGGTTCAAGTGATTATCCTGCTTCAGCCTCCAGAGTAGCTGGGATTATAGGCATGTGCCACCATGTCTGGCTAACTTTTTGTATTAGTAGAGACGGGGTTTCACCATGTTGACCAGGATGGTCTCAATCTCTTGACCTCGTGATCCACCCGCCTTGGCCTCCCAAAGTGCTGGGATTACAGGCTTGAGCCACCACGCCCGGCCGATATAAGCATCTTAGTGATAACCAGGAATTCTAAAAATAAGGAGAAAAAAAAAAAAAAAAAATCCAGGTGCAGCTCACACCTGTAATCCCAGCACTTTTGGAGGCCCAGGCAGGTAGATCACCTGAGGTCAGGAGTTCAAGACCAGCCTGGTGAAACCCGTCTCTACTAAAAATACAAAAATTAGCTGGGGGCATGGTTGTGGGCACCTGTAATCCCAGCTACTCCAGAGGCTAAGGTAGGAGAATCACTTGAACCCAGGAGGTGCAGAATGCAGTGAGCCAAGATTGGACCATTGCACTCCAGCCTTGGTGACAGAGAGTCTGTCTAAAAAAAAAAGAAACAGGCCGGGCGCGGTGGCTCAAGCCTGTAATCCCAGCACTTTGGGAGGCCGAGGCGGGTGGATCACGAGGTCGAGAGATGGAGACCATCCCGGTCAACATTGTGAAACCCCGTCTCTATTAATACAAAAAAATTAGCTGGGCACGGTGGCGCGTGCCTGTAATCCCAGCTACTCAGGAGGCTGAGGCAGGAGAATTGCCTGAACCCAGGAGGCGGAGGTTGCGGTGAGCCGAGATCGCGCCATTGCACTCCAGCCTGGGTAACAAGAGCGAGACTCCGTCTCAAAAAAAAAAAAAAAAAAGAAACAAAGAAGGCCAGGCGTGGTGGCTCACGCCTGTAATCTCAACACTTTGGGAGGCTGAGGCAGGTGGATCACCTGAGGTCAGGAGTTCACGACTAGCCTGGCCAACATGGTGAAACCCTGTCTTTAAAAAAAATAATAATAATAATAATTAAAAATGTTTCAATGTTTAAAAGAGTTTGAAGTTTACAAAACAAAAGTAATGGCTTTGCATTTTAACTCCTTTTATTTCCTTTGATCATACTGCATAAGAAAAAAGATACAGAGAAAGAACATGAGAAAGCAAAGGAAATGAATACAAAGTATCTGGACATTCTCTAAAGATATTAAAGTAAGTGATGTAAGTCCCTTCCATATTTTGTCTAGTAACCAATTTTGCTTCTGGTAGACAAGCAAAACTTTTATTGTAGTGAAAGCTTAACAAGTAGAAACAAGTCACTTTTACACACATTTAGTGGAAATACCAATTTCAAGAAACTAAAGCATCTTAAACATGAAAAGGTTAAAACTAAATTTTACCCAATCAGTCATTTTTAACCACAGAGCAAAATAGGACTTTCTATAGCAGGGCCTCCCTCACGTACCTTGGTAGAGAAGTAAAGACCTGGGCCCATTGCTCTGCCTTCTTGGTCAGGGTATCTCCTCTGCTACATCATTGTCAGCCATCAGCTGATTGAGAAGAGGAGCCTGGGAACTGCAATTTGTGTTTAAGCTGCCCTTATTAGAGTAGATTTTTAATAGCATTTTTAAGGTAACCTATATGGCTATTAGTCTGGTCCTTCAAACTAGGTCATTTAGACAAGTCACATCCTTGGATTCATAATATCATTCTGCTAATCAAACATGTTCCATGAAATATTTTTGTTCTTTGACAATTACTTGGTTGTATTGATCAATGCTTTTTATTACTCTCCATTTTTATAGTAATTTTTTATTTTGTATTTGTTTCACTATAGTTTCATTCTTTTTGATTTCTAATGAATTCATTTAAGGCTATACATTTTCTTCTGCACATACTTCTGATCACCAAGGGTTTCTATTCTACGCCATCTTCCTGTTGTTAATCACTATTTCCAATTTGATTTCATTCAATATAGTTACGCACCTATGTGTCACACACTACAGAAAGAGTACCATATTTTAAAAACCATTTTTAATTACTTATTTAAATTTGCATGTATTCCAAATGTTCAGTTTGTATACATTTTTCTGGCTTTTAATTTGTCAATTTCTAAGGCACTGTGATGCCAGTGAATACAGTCCACACATGTGTATGTGTGTGTGTAAATATATATTTATTTTTGAAACAGAGTCTTGCTCTGTCACCAGGCTGGAGTGCAATGGTGCTGTCTCACTCACTGCAACCTCCAACTCCCTGGTTCAAGCAATTCTCCTGCCTCAGCCTCCTGAGTAACTGAGATTACAGGCATGTGCCACCATGCCCAGCTAATTTTTGTATTTTAATAGAGACGGGGTTTCACCATGCTGGTCAGGCCAGGCTGGTTTCAAACTCCTGAACTCTCGATCTGCCCACCTCAGCCTCCCAAAGTGCTGGGATTACAGGCGTGAGCCACCATGCCCGGCCATGTATGTCTATTTTTGATCCTTGTGTTTCCTCGGCTTGAAAGTAAGCTCTACGAGGACGGGAACTTTATTTTGTTTACCACCATAGCCTTAGGTCCTATAACAGTGCCCACTGGTTAGAACTGCTCAATAATTTAAGACAGGGTCTTGTTCGGTTGCCCAGGCTGGCGTACAGTGGTGTGATCACTGGTTGCTGTAGCGTCAATCTCCTGAATAGCTAGGACTACAGGAGCCTGCCACCACACCCAGCTAATTTTTATTTTATTTTTTTTAGCAGGGTTTCACAAGCTAGTCTCAAACTCCTGGACT
Source organism: Aotus nancymaae (assembly GCF_030222135.1). Classification (NCBI taxonomy): domain Eukaryota; kingdom Metazoa; phylum Chordata; class Mammalia; order Primates; family Aotidae; genus Aotus; species Aotus nancymaae. The sequence continues at coordinate 6,266,270 of NW_026988491.1, forward strand.
CAAGTGATCCTCCTGCCTCAGCCTTTGATAAATATTTCTAAATAAAACAAACAAATGCATTATTTGAGATTTCCTTTGTAGCCTAGTAATTTGATTAAGTTACATAAAAGACAGTGTATTCTCATTTTTGTTATAAAGTTCTATTTATATTAACACCCAATATTTGTAGAGCTTACTAAGCATCTAATACTGTTTTAAGCACTTTACATATTTGTCAATTGTACATATCCTTTACAGCCTTCCTTATTTTTCCCAACTGACTTGCAATTTTCTGAGTACTGTGTATTAAGAGGTCAGCTGGTTATATAACACAGAGCATCTGTTTTTTATTGACCTCAGTTTTGCTTTTTAGTGGATCTATTATGGAATATAGAATTTAATAGCACCTCCATGGAAAACATGAAGACAGAGTTAATAGCTTAGTTCTGACTGCCGAGCATTAACCACGTTTTGGTTGAGGTTAAAGGCCAGAGGACAAAACAGGGCTCAGCTGCTATTCCTACCTTTACACTTCAGAGGTAGTATATTTGGAAGAGTTAAGAGAAGAAACTCATTATTGGAACTGTATAAATTACAAGTCAGTTTCCATCAATTACTGGCTGTGTGACTTTGGGCAAGTTATTTAAATTCTATGCCTGTTTCCTCATCTGTAACTGGAAATAGTAATCTAATTTATATGGGATTTGTAAAGATTAGATGACTTACTGTATGTAAAGCTCTGTACATACAATGAGCACTGTATGCATGTTACCCATTATTATTAAAGGTTTAGGCTTAGACTAAGCATGGTGGCTCACGACTGTAATCCCAGCACTTTGGGAGGTCGAGGTGGGCAGAGCACCGGAGGTCAGGAGTTCAAGACCAGCCTGGCCAACATGATGAAACCATGTCTCTACTAAAAATGCAAATATTAGCCGGGCATGGTGGTGGGTGCCTGTAAATCCCAGCTACTCAGGAGGCTGAGGCACAAGAATGGCTTGAACCTGGAGGCAGAGCTTGCAGTGAGCTGAGATCACACCACTGTACTCCAGTGTGGGTGACAGAGTGAGAAACTCTGTCTCCAAAAAAAAAAAAAAAGTAAAGAAAATAAAAGAAAAAAAGGTTGCCCTCTGTCTTCTAAGAGAGAAAAAAAAAAGTCACTAAACAGTTGATGTGGAAAAAAAAATACTGTACCCTCAGAAGTTAAGAATTTGAAAGGGCCACTCAGTTTAGATCAACTAAATTAAGCTTGCATCTGAATATGATCCAAAGGACTGGCTTGGGAGACTGTAGGTGAGGCATGTGGCTAAGAGACTTACAATTAAAATTGCTGCTGTAACTTTAGGAACAAAACCACATGAAGAGTTGCCAACATTGATTTGGAACCACATTCCATATGCTCCAGAGCAGTGCTACAGACAAGTGTGGACCATGCTGGTCTATATTCAGGTAAGTTCAGGAAGTGAGAATAAATTGCTTAGAAACTGGTTGGGCACGGTGGCTCACACCTATAATCCCAGCACTTTGAGAGGCCAAGACGGGTAGATTACTTGAGGTCAGGAGTTCGATACCAGCCTGGCCAACATGGTGAAACCCCGCCTCTACTAAAAATACAAAAATTAGTCGGGTGTGGTGGTTGGCACCTGTAATCCCAGCTACTTGTGAGGGTGAGGCGGGAGAATCACTTGAACCCGTGAGGCAGAGGTTGCAGTGAACTGAGATCACACCACTGCACTCCAGTCTGGGTGACAGAGCAAGACTGTGTCTCAAAAAAAGAAAAAAAAAAAAAAAAGGCAGGGTGTGGCAGCTCATGCCTGTAATCCTAACACTTTGGGAGGCCAAGGCAGGCAGATTGCCTGAGCTCAGCAGTTTGAGACCAGCCTAGGCAACATAGTGAAACCCCACATCTAGTAAGCTACAAAAAATTAGCCAGGCATGGTAGCGTGCACTTGTAGTCTCAGCTACTTGGGAGGCTGAGGCAGGAGAATTGCTTGAACCCAGGAGGCGGAGGTTGCAGTGAGCCAAGATCGCACCACTGCACTCCAGCCTAGGTGACAGCACAAGGCTCCATCTCCAAATTAAAAAAAAGAAACTTTTACACCAATTTGGTTTTGCCATGACATTTGTACTTTATACTAAAACACTGGTCTTCAGTGGAATGGAAATAAAGTCTTGCACCTCATCATAGAAAATTTAAGAAGAGGCTGGGCGCAGTGACTCACGCTTATAATCACAGCACTTTGGGAAGCTGAGGCGTTAAGATCATGAGTTCAAGAGATTGAGGCCAGCCTGGCCAACATGGCAAAACCCCATCTTTACTAAAAATATGAAAATTAGCTGGGCGTGGTGGCGCGCACCTGTACTCCCAGCTATTCAGGAGGCTGAGGCAGGAGAATTGCTTGAACCCAGGAGTTTGAGGTTGCAGTGAGCCAAGATTAGGCCACTGCACTCCAGCCTGGCTACAGAGAGAGACTTTCTCAAAAAAAGAAAATCTAAGAAGACTGCCTTAGAATACATCAGTGGCCGTGTACCTATCAGTACTATGCTGTGCCTGCTCACTTATTTTTGGTGGCAATCTCCTGGGTGTAGGGAAGCACGAAATGACAACGGAGATAGGCCAGTGTTGCCTGCTCTGTTGTACCTAGCTTTATCTGCTCATTCAATAATCAAATAAGGAGCCATTATGATTAAGGAGTAGATACTAATCCAGAAATGTTGATGGGACAGGAACAAAGGTGCATAGCACAAGATTTAGGGAGAGTTTACTACTACTTTTAAAGTCCAGAGTTTAACAGCAATACTGATAGTATTACAAGTTCCTTTTCATTAAAGGTTTTTGAAACCATCAAATCTAAAATATATCGCCTAACCAGGCAGCCTCCCCCAAGGAATGCAAGTCAGTGTGATAAAATCGTCAGTTATAAAAAGCCACCTTCACAGTAAGTCTACAACAAACTAACCAAAAGAAGACAATGCAAACGTCTAAAAAATTTTATGGCCAGGCATGGTGGCTCATGCTTATAATCCCAGCACTTTGGGAGGCTGAGGCAGGCAGATCATAAGGTCAGTAGTTCAAGACCAGCCTGGCCAACATAGTGAAACCTCATCTCTACTAAAAATACAAATAAGTCAGGCATGGTGGTGTGTGCCTGTAGTCCCAGCTACTTGGGAGGCTGAGGCAGGAGAACAGCTTGAACCTGGGAGCGGGAGGTTGCTGTTAGCCAAGATCGCACCATGACAGAGTGAGACTTGGTCTCCAGAAAAAAAAAAAAAAAAAGAATTTTTAGTCTACCACCAGCTTAACAAAAGAGTTAAAAATCTGATTTCATATTATCCCTTAGGCCTCTCAAAACAAAGCCAATAAAAATTTAAATATGTAAGAATAAAAGCCAAAAAACACAAAAGCATCTAGCAAAACAACACTTTCAAAAAGATGTCTTAAATACTCAGGTCAAATTTAACCACACATTTTAAAGTGTGCTGCTACACTCACCGAAGCCAAGCCTGGCACCTTATCAAGGTTAAAGAACTCGTTAAAGTCAAATTCTCCTGGGGACTGCTCAGGCAAGACAGCATCCCTTGGCACTTCTTGATCAGCCGCAGGCTCCTGTGCAAGGATGACCTCTACCTCATCCTCTTCGGCCACTCCTCCATTGCACTCTACTACACCTGAAAGCAAAACCAGGACAAAAACCGTCTCATAAGTAAACCACTCCAGTGTCACTCAGTGGCTTCAGCCCTCAATACACATGCAGAAGAGCCACAGATGACTTTAAAAGCAGACTTCTTGTGCAGGTACTGTACTTGCGAGAACAAAACAGTCCCCGTTCTATAGGAGGCAGAAGAGAAAAAAGCTTTAATAAAGCCAAAACACCAACAGAATGGGGGAAGGATTACGGTCCCCTTCCTGAGAACTTCATATTTTTTCTTTTTTTTTGAGATGGAGTATTTCGCTCTTGTTGCCCAGGCTGGAGTGCAATGGCATGACTCAGCTGACTGCAACCTCTGCCTAGCAGGTTCAAGTGATTCTCCTGCCTCAGCCTCCCGGGTACCTGGGATTACAGGCACACACCACCATGCCCCACTATTTTTGTATTTTTAGTAGAGATGGGGTTTCACTATGTTGGCCGGTCTTGAACTCCTGACCTCAGGAGATCCACCCTCCTCAGCCACCCAAAGTGCTGGGATTAAAGGTGTAAGCCACGGCACCTGGCTGAGAACTTTCTATTGTCTATAGTGGAAGGGGTTTTCTTTTTCGAGATGGGGTCTTGCTCTGTTGCACAGGTTGGAGAGTAGTGGCACAATGACAGCTCACTGTAGCCTCTACCTCCTAGGCTCAGGTGATCCTCCTGCCTTAGCCTCCAGGGTAGCTGGGACAATAGGTACACACCACTATGCCTAGCTAACTTTTAAATTTTTTGTAGAGAATGAGTCTTGCTAAACTGCATAGCCTGGACTTGAACTCCTGGCCTCAAGTGATCCTCCTGCCTTGGCCTCCCAAAGTGCTAGGATTACAGGAGTGAGCCACTGTGCCCAGTTCTTTTTCTAGTGATATATATATATATATATTTTAAAAGGATAGTCTTTGCAAGTCTCTTACTGCTTAAAAATGGAACCAAATTAATTTAGCTGTGTCTTTGCCCATGTACCTGTAGCACCACTTTCAGTCAGGACTCAGCAACCTAAGGTATTTATGAGAAACCTGACATGAGGGCAACTTTCACTTGCCTACAGGTTAGTTGTTGTAGCTCATCCTTCAAGGCGAAATTCAAACGTGACGTTCTCTGGGAAGCCTGCCCCGCCTAACCATTTTTGCCCTCCCAGTAAAATTAATTGCTACCTTCTCTACAATGCTTGTGTCATCTGAGTACTTACTACGATGTACAACAGTAACTCTCTGGTGAGGCTAAACTCTCTAAGCGTAGGTAAACTGGTCTAATCAGCTTTGTCTTACTCTATAGTGCCAGGTATACTTTACAATGTTCAGTTGTTTTTAGGAAAGGAAAAGTGAAAATGCCAAGTGCTAACATTTAAGGCATCTGACATCTTAGTTTTTAATATTTTTATTTATTTTAAATACATAGCAAGGGCAGCCTAGAGACCTTCTGTAGTTATCTAAGGGGATGAACCAAGACACCTGGATTCTACTCCAGGCTCTGCCATGAAATCCATCCCTTCTCTCCAGGTCTCAGTCTCTCTCTGCATCTGTAAAATGAGGAGGTGCCACTATCAGTCTGTCTCATTCCTTCTGGCGCCTGCACTTGATACAAGAATGGTTGAAATTCAGATTTCATCTCAGTTAAGAAAAACATAAGTTTTTCTCACCAGAAGCCTGATCTTTATTGTTAGATGCAAAGTCATACTTGCTGGTGCTCCTTTAATTAAGAATGAGACAAAGACATATCTCAAAGGCAATTTAATAGTGAAGTCTTCCAAAGTTACCTGTCAATTTCATACGTTATCCTAGGGAAGTATGTGTGACAGCACACAGATAATATGTACTGTATTTTCAAGACTACAAAAAGAGATGAGTGATTTTTTTTCTCCTTCTAAATAAATGCCATCAGCTTATTTCTGCTTAAATTTGTCTTCATCGATATATTAAGGTGGCATTGATTTTTCCCTTATTTATTAAAATAGCTTTCCCCTTCTGTTGCCTAGTATCTGCCAAAAGGCTTTCAACTAAGCCTGAAAGCTTGAAGCAACTAGAATTTACTAAGTGCCTACTTGGAGGCTGAGTCCTGATGGGTACATTTGATCTTCAATGCTTAAATTAAGCCTTAAGTTATGATAGGCATTGTCTTCACTTTACAAAGAAACAGGCCCAGCTGTCAAAAATTATCCTTTTCTAAGCAGCAGCCCCAGTACTTTAACCCAGACTAGTCCTCACCTGGCTCTTTACTGCCTCCTTTCCAAGACCATCAGACTGGGACTGGCCACCTCAGAGCCAGCTCACTGCCCTAAAAATGACTGGCTGCAGACCAATGGGCTCCCACTCTGCAGCAGGCACTTCAAATACAAGAGCTCTGGCTCCTTCAGTTTAGCAAGGGAGATATCTGACCCCATCTTACAACTGAGGAAACTAAGTTTTGTTTTTTTGTTTTGGCAACAGAGTCTCAACTCTGTTGCCCAGGCTAGAGTGCAGTGGCACGATCTCGTGGCAATCTGTCTCCCAGGTTCAAGCAATTCTTCTGCCTCAGCCTCTCCAGTAGCTGGAAGTTGCAGGCGTGCACCACCATGCCTGGCTAATTTTTTTTTTTTTGGAGACAGAGTCTCGCTCTGTCATCCAGGCTGGAGTATAGTGGTATAATCTCGGCTCACTGCAACCTCCGCCTCCCGGGTTCCAGTGATTCTCCTTCCTCAGCCTCGCAAGTAGCTACGATTACAGGTGCCACCACCACACCTGGCTAATTTCTGTATTTTCAGTAGAGACAGAGTTTCACCATGTTGGCCAGGCTGGTCTTGAACTCCTGACCTCATGTGTGATCACTCCCGCCTTAGCCTCCCAAAGTGCCAGGATTACAGGCATGAGCCACTGCGCTTGGCCTAATTCTTGTACTTTCAGTAGAGACAGGGTTTCACCATGTTGGCCAGGCTGGTCTCAAACTCCCGACCTCAAATGATCCCTCCGCCTTGGCCTCCCAAAGTGCTGGGATTACAATCGTGAGCCATTGCACCTGGCCTGAAACTAAGAGAGAAGGCAAATCACAAGCAACTGACCTGGGAAGGCCTAATACTGTGACGAAGGTAGGCTCTGATGCCCAGAAGCATCTTGCTCTACTCTCGACTTCACTACTTATTTCCACAGTGACTACCTTAAGTGTTCTTAAGTTACTTAAGCCCTCTGAGCTTCCATTTGCTCATCTATGAAATGGACAGAAAAAAAGTACCTACACTGCACAAGGTCATTATGAGACAAAGAAATATACAGACAAAACACTCACCACTGTGTTGGACATGATGCTCAATAAATGAGACCTCTCATTATTTCTACCACATTTCTTATTTCTGGGAACTCTTTCATGTACACAGTGCTCTCACATGATAACTTGAAACTTTTCTGTTTAGTGTGGCGGGCAGAAAAAGTTAAGGAAATAGTACAATCTACACTTAGTGAATTCTCACTTAAGCAGTTTCAGGGGCCAGGCATGGTGGCTCACGCCTGTAATCCCAACACTTTGGGAGGCCGAGGTGGGTGGATCTTTTGAGGTCAGGAGTTCAAGACCAGCCTGGCCGACATGCAGAAACCCCTTCTCTACTAAAAATTAAAAAATTAGCCGGGTGTCATGGCAGGCACTTGTAATCCCAGCTACTAGGGAGGCTGAGGCAGGGGAGAATCGCTTGAATCCGGGAGATGGAGGCAGCAGTGAGCCAAGATGGTGCTATACTCCAGCCTGGGCAACAGAGGAAGACTCCGTTAAAAAAATAAAAAGCAGTTTCAAAATCAGGATGCATCATGAAAAATTTGCCATTTCCTATACATCTGGTGCCCATTCCTAAGTGTACAATTAGCCAGTGATAATCACATCTCTATTTATTTATTTTTGAGGCAGAGGCAGTGGTGTGAACTCAGCTTATTGCAACCTCCACCTCCCAGGTTCAAGCAATTCTTGTGCCTCAGCCTCCCGAATAGCTGGGCGTACAGGAGCTGACCACCACACCCGGCTAATTTTTATATTTTTAGTGGAGATGGGGTTTCACCATGTTGGTCAGGCTGGTGTCGAACTCCTCAAGTCAGTGATCTGCCCACATGGCCTCCCAAAGTGCTGGGATTACAGGTGTGAGCCACTGTGCCTACATTCTCATTTTAAAACAGCGAACTTCCTTCCCAACGTTTGCACTGACCTTCCTTCACAGAGGCTGTCCGTCGCCTTGTTCTTTTTCTCCCTTTGTGATCTTCTTCTAGTATCTTATCATCGAAGCCAGTCAGTTCGATGGTTTCAGACTGACTTGTGGGTCCAGCTGAGAACCACTCTGGTTCTTCTTCTGTGTAAGAATCATTTCTTCTGCGTTCACCAAAGACACGCTTACTATCCCCAAATTCTCTCTGGAAAAGTACATAAAACAAGATTTAAAAATTTCAAGTCAAGGTATTTCAACTTCAATCAAGGTCTTCACTGTAACGTTCAATAGTGAAAGGAAGATACGCTGCTGTACACCTGAGGCCCATCACCACCCCCAGCCCCTTCCTCCCTGACTGGTTTAAGAGCAGGCTGTGTTCATGCCTATTCTCAAAGTAACCTGGTATAAATGAAGTCAATGTGTCCCAAGCACATGAACTACCAAAGAATCTAGAAGACAAACCCTGAAACGCTTGTCCTTGAAGTCCCTCTCTCGGTCTCTGTCTCTCAAGTCCCGCAGGTCCTTATCGCTAAGACGGTGATCCTTCTCAAAGGTCCGGGCAGAGATTATCCTCCCACTGCCAATCCTACGTCCACCAAGCAGACGAAGCCCATCACTGTCTTTTTCTAATGGACTTCCTGAGCGCCGAGAACTAACAGCAGCTGTCACGTGGCAGCCCCCTCCAAAGCTCCGCCTCTGAGGGCTGAGAACAACATCTAAGTCATCTTCTTTCACACGCTCTCGTGGATCTAGAAGGACATGGGAAAGAGAAAGTTAAGCAAATCAACAAGGTGTTTTTTCTTTTTAAGATGGTACGTCCATGACTGATGGGAGGAAGGGGATGGTTGGAAGACAGTCACTACTAAAACTGGGCTTATCAATAGATTCAGGCTAACATGTACATCTTATATTTAAATAAGGCCGAGACACTGGCTTTTCTCTTTGAAGCAATACGTGTACTTCAGAATAAATGATTTTCCATGATTAGTCTCTGCAGTGCCTTTATTTTGACTAAATCCTTACCTAAGAATTATTAGCAAATGTTTTGTCAACTAAAACTACAGGTGTCGGTATTTGAAAAAATAACTGCTTAAAAAGTTAAAGTGTCTCTTCAACAAAATAGTGTTGAACAGTCAGATATCCATAGACAAAGAAATGAACTTAAATCTATATTTGGGGCCAGGCGTGGTGGCTTATGCCTGTAATCCAACACTTTGGGAGGCCAAGGCAGGTGGATTACAAGGTCAGGAGTTCAAAATTAGCCTGGCTAAGATAGTGAAATCCCATCTCTACTAAAACTACAAAAATTAGCCAGGTGTGGTGGTAGGCGCCTGTAATCCCAGCTACTTGGGAGGCTGAGGCAGGAGAACTACCTGAATCCAGGTGGTAAAGGATGCAGTGAGCCGAGATCACACCACTGCACTCCAGCCTGGGCAACAGAGTGAGACTCCATCTCAGAAAAAAAAAAATCTGTATTTGGTACCAGATATATACAAAAATTCAAAATGGATCACAGATCTAAATGTAAAACCTAAAACTAAAAAATTCTAGAAGAAAATGTAGGAGTAAATCCTTGTGGCATTGGGTTAGGCAAAGCTTTCTTAGGCATGACACTAAAAGCATCATCCATTTAAAAAAACTGATATACTGGGCTTGATCAAAATTTAAAACGGCTATTCTTTGAAAGACACTGTTTAGAGAATGCAAAGATAAGCCGCAGACTGCAGACTGCAGACTGCACTGGGACAAAATATTTCAAAGCATTTTTCTGATAAGGACTTACATTCAGAACACATAAAACCTCTTAATGAAAAAACTAACCCAATTAAAAAATGGACAAAAGGTTTGAACAGACACTTCACCAAAGAGGTTATGTGGATGGCAAATAAGCATATGAAAAGATAATCAACATCATTAGTCCTTAGGGAAATGCGAATTAAACCATGTGATAATACTACACACCTATTAGAATGGCTAAAATTTAAACAACTGACCATTCCAAGTGCTGACAAGGATGTGGAGCAAGTGGAACTCTCATACACTGCTGGTGGAAACGTAAAATGGTACAACTACTTTGGAAAGCAGTTCAGCAATTTTTCAGAAGGTTAAACATACATACATCTACTATACAACCCAGCCATTTTAATCCTAGGTATTTACCCAAGAGAAAAGAAAGCATATATCCATACAGAGACTTGTACATGGATGTTCATAGCAGCTTTGGTTATAACAGTCAAAAACCAGAAACAACCGAAATGTACATCAACAAATAAATGGATCAACTGCTAAATTCATACAATGGAATACTAATAAGCAATGAAAATAAACTAGACACAACAACATGGATGAATCTTAATTATGCTTAGTGTAAAAAGCTACACAAGGAGTACACATTATAGTAACTCCATTTATATAAAATTCTAGGAAATGTAAACTTATCTATAGAGACAGAAAATAGCTATAGAAAGCAGATCAGGCCAGGCACCGTGGCTCATGCCTGCAATTCAAACACTTTGGGAGGCCAAGGCAGGTGGATCACCTGAGGTTGGGAGTTCAACACCAGCCTAGACAACATGGTAAAACCTCGTCTCTACTAAAAACACAGAAATTGGGGCCGGGCATGGTGGCTCACACCTATAATCCCAGCACTTTGGGAGGCCAAGGCGGGTGGATCACTTGAGGTCAGGAGTTCAAGACCAGCCTGGCCAACATGGTGAAACCTCATCTCTACTAAAAATACATAAGGCCGCTGGGCGTGGTGGCGCATGCCTATAGTCCCAGCTACTTGGGAGGTTGAGGCATGAGAATCACTTAAACCTGGGAGGCAGAGGTTGCAGTGAGCCAAGATTGAACCACTGCATTCCAGTCTGGGTGACGCACCAAAGACTTCGTCTCGGGGGAAAAAAAAAATTAGCTGGGCATGGTGGAATGTGCATTTGTAATCCTAGCTACTCGGGAAGCTGAGGTGGGGGAATCACTTTAACCTGGGAGGCAGTGGTTGCAATGAGCGGAGATCATGACACTGCACTCCAGCCTGGGCGAGGAGAGAGACTCTGTCTCAAAAAAAAAAAAAAAAAAAAAAGGGAAAAAAAAAAGAAAGCACATTAGTGCTTGCGTGGATGGGGGGAAATGTTGGGGGAAGGGGGCTAAAGGCGGGGACACACAGGAATACTAGGGAACTTTTGGGGGTGATAAAAATGCTTATGATGATTTTGGTAATGGTTTCACAGGTATATACACAGGTCAAGACATCAAATGGTATACTTTTTGTGCAGGCTATTATATGTAAATTCTAACTCAATAAAGGTGTAGGAAAAACATGTCACCACACAAAAAATATCTTCCTAGAAAAACCAGGAAACTGAAGATTAGTCCAAATGAGAAAAATCTGCTTTCTCTTATCAGAAACAGCTCCTAGAATGTTCTGGTGTATACTTTTACAGAATTTCTCTGTACCATCTCAGTTTTTTCCAAGAACAGGATATAATATGGACAATTTTCTATAACTTGGTTATGAGTCAGTATGTCACGAACATTATTTACCAATAAACATGTCTGCAACATGGTTTTACAGGACAATGCAATGTAATATTCCTATGCTTGGATACACCAAAGTTTATTCAACCCATTTCTACTGTTGGATATTTTCCTTCTGAGTTTTCATTTTTACATTCGTTTTGAGATGGGAGTCTCAGCTGTCGCCCAGGTTGGAGAGCAATGGCACGATCTCAGCTCACTGCAACCTCTGCCTCCGGGTTTAAATGATTCTCCTGCCTCAGCCTCCCAAGTAGCTGGGATTACAGGCGCCCACCACCACAGCTGGCTAATTTTTTAATTTTTAGTACAGATAGGGTTTCACCATGTTGGCGAAGCTGGTTTCAAACTCCTGACCTTGTGATCCACTGCCTTGGCCTCCCAAAGTGCTGGGATTACAGGAGTGAGCCACTGCACCTGGCCGTTTTCATCATTTTAAAAAAGTCCCTGCGTATCTTTAAATGATTCTACTAGAAGAAATTCTTTGAGAGACATTACTGCACTGTGTACTGACAGACTGTGTAGAAGGATCTTATAGCTTAAACTAGAGTCGGGTTATCTTTATCGTTTAGTTCCAGGTTTTTATGATGGGTCTTCTTCTCATCTCAAAAAGAGTTTTTGCAACAAGTTCATTGACTGGCTATTATATTACTTGGTCTCCATTTCAAACTTAAACAATGTTTCTAGTTTAAAGAGGTAAGGTTTAAACTAGGGAAAGTGGGCCAGGCGCGGTGGCTCATGCCTGTAATCCCAGCAGTTTGGGAGGCCGAGACGGGTGGATCACAAGGTCAAGAGATCGAGACCATCCTGGTCAACATGGTGAAACCCCGTCTCTACTAAAAATACAAAAAATTAGCTGGGCATGGTGGTGCGTGCCTGTAATCCCAGCTACTCAGGAGGCTGAGGCAGGAGAATTGCCTGAACCCAGGAGGTGGAGGTTGTGGTGAGCCGAGATAGCGCCATTGCACTCCAGCCTGGGTAACAAGAGCGAAACTCCGTCTCAAAAAAATAAATAAATAAATAAACTAGCGAAAGTGGAAGATGAGACTTAACTCCAGTCTCAAACCATATCCAAGCCTTCTATTCAGATCACAGTCCATTATGAATTAAGAAATGACAGAACTGATTTATACCCAAGGACCAGTCTCATATATGAGAGAAAGCATGATCAGATTCCCAGCACAGCTTTATGCTACCTACCACATCTAACTCAGTTATCCATGCCAATGAAAGATAATCAGTACTTTTAATTCAGAAGCACACAGCCTAATAGTCTTTTTATATAGCTGTGACAAAGTAGACTATGACTTTACCCTAATTAGGAAAAATCCAACTGATAAATCAGTTTCCTGATAATGACATTTCCCCTCAAAGCATAAAATTCTCAGAGCTAAGAAGGAAGCAGTCGCCAAAAGCATGTCCTCAAAATCACTAACCCCACTTCTGAGTGACTATGTGCTCACCTACTATCCTGCGCACCAGAGAAGGCCGGTCTGTATCCAACTCTTTCTTCAGACTTTCCACTGGTGAGCTCCGCCCTGAAGCCGGGTAGAGAGAGGCATGCCACTTCTCAGGGTCCCAGACACCATCACTACAGGTCAAAAAGTACAACTGTTAGTACTTGTGCCCATGAATTATATAGGCAGTCTAATTTCTAAATCTCCTCAGGTAATAAGTTATGGAAACCCATTGTCTGTCTCTCTCTCTCTCTCTCTCTCTCTCTCTCTCTCTCTCTGTGTGTGTGTGTGTTCGTGTGTGTGTGTGTATGTGTGAGTGAGAGAGAGAGAGAGAGAGAGAGACACAGACAGACAGACAGACAGACAGACAAGGTCTCGCTCTGTTGCCCAGGCTGGAGTGCAATGGCATGATCTTGGCTGACTTCAACTTCCACCTCCCAGGTTCAAGTGATTCTTCTGCCTCAGCCTCCCCAGTAGCTGGGATTACAAATGCCCACCACCACATCTTGTTAATTTTTGTATTTTTAGTAGAGACGGGGTTTCACCATGTTGGCCAGGCTGGTCTCAGATGCCTGACCTCAAGTAATCTGCCTGCCTTGGCTTCCCAAAGTGTTGAGATTACAGATGTGAGCCACCATGCCCAGCTGGAAACCCATTTCTAATATAAAGCTTCATGACTGCCTGCAGAATGGTTACCTCTTTTAATACGACAACAAAAACAACTATTAATTCAGTAATACTTTGTTGATCACCTAACACCAATAGTCACTTGAAAACTAATGGTCTGTACACAATTGAAACATTCAGACCATACACCTCGGAGTACACATGGATTACAATAACTACGCCTGCACTACACAAAGAAGATGCTCCATAAATATTAACTGTTGTTTACTAAAGATTAATACAAGGCAGAAAAAAACAATCCCTTAACTCTCTCACCAGAAGTAGCACCTGGATCAACTGATGTGCATTTTTCCAGAATTTCTATGCACAGTCTCAGTTTTTCTATAAGCAGAGTAGACAGCTTTACGACTTAAAATGTGTAATTTAGGTTTTATTTTGTTATTCTCTGTGTAATGATGGAGTGGCAGGTAGTACAGCATGCAGAGCAGAAACGCTTGAGCCCAAAAATATGGGCTGGAATTCTAGCTCTGCCACCACTATTGGGAACATCCTGGACAAGTTACTGAGCTGCATCTTCTGCAGAAAAGACTTCCCAACCCCTAGATTAGATCAGGCCATGTTATACTCCAAAGCACTGGCATTACAGGCGTAAGACACCGCACCCAGCCCATGCTAACTATTTTTATGACAAGAAGAAATAGAGTATTAATAATAAAATTGAACTTGAGGCACAAAAAGTCTTTATAGCTTTTTTTTTCTTGAGACAGAGTCTTCCTCTGTTGCCAGGCTGGAGTGCAGTGGCATGATCTTGGCTCACTGCAACCTCTGCCTCCTGGATTCAAGTGATTATCCTGCCTCCCGAGTAGCTGGGACTATAGGCGCACACCACCATGCTGGGCTAATTTTTGTATTTTAGTAGAGACAGTTTTCACCATGTTGGTCAGGATGATCTCAAACTTCTGATCTTGTGATCCACCCACTTTGACCTCCCGAAGTGCTGGGATTACAGGCATTAGCCACTGCACCCAGCATCTTTATCGCTTTAATTAAAAAAAAAAAAAACAGCTTAACTGAGACTTACGAAAAATCCTAATTGGAATAGCCATTATTCAAATATCACCTTCATCAGGGAATGTGGTAAGGCATCAAGGTTGTTTTTCTTTTTCTTTTTGATGGAGTCTTGCTCTGTCACAGTGGCTGGAGTGCAAAGGCACAGTCTAGGCTCACTGCAACCTCCTCCTCCTGGGTTCAAGTGAGTTTCCTGCTTTAGCCTCCTGAGTAGCTGGGACTACAGGCACATGCCACCACACCCAGCTAATTTTTGTATTTTTACTAGAGATGGGGTTTCACCATGTTGCCAGGCTGGTCTCAGATCCCTGACCTCATGATCCACCTGCCCTGGACTCCCAAAGTGCTGGGATTACAGGTGTGAGTCACCGCACCCAGAAGCATCAAGGTTTAACAGGCCTTCCCAACAGTCTATGTAAAAATTTTAAATAGTCTGTCCTAGGTCAGGTGTGGTGGCTCATGCCTATAATCTCATTACTTTGGGAAGCTGAAGATTGCTTGAGCCCGAGAGTTTGACACCAGCTTGAGCAACATAGTAAGACCCATCTATACAAAAAATAAAAACATCATGGGGACCTGGTGGTGGTACGTCCCTACAGTCCCAACTACTCAGAAGGCCAAAGCAGGTGGTTTGCTTGAGCCCAGGAGTTAGAGGATGCAGTGATCTATGATTGTGTCATTGCACTCCAGCCTGAGCAAGAGATCCTTTCTCAAAAAAAAAAAAAAAAAGTCCATCCTATTTAACCAAGAAATTGAACATTAATATGATGCTTTATATGTTTAAAAATGTAGGCTAATATGAACCATCTACCTTGATATTTAAGAAATGACTAAAGTGACCATAAATAGTCCAACATAGGATTATTCTAGGAGATTTGCAGACCATTATTAGCTATAGTCTCCCCAAACCACAGCCTTCTTCTTCTGAGGGAAACTAGGATGCAATAAAGCTAATCCGAATAGCTGAATAGTTTTGTTGGTGGGAATGCAAAGAACGAACGAACAGCTCTCCTGAGGCACATGCCCTCTAAGTACAGTGCAAAAAACCATTGGTAGAGAAACAAGACCCCGGTAAGGACTCCTGGGTTCAAGTCTTTAACCTGCTTTCTATGTGACTCTGACCAGGTCATTTCCTTGTTTTAGTTCCATTCCTCGGTAGTTGAAGCCCATCTTATTATCTGTTGAAATCCCTCCTCCACTCGTAATTCCACCAGAAAACTTCAAAACAATACAATTCTTAATTTACCAAGTTTGGAATAACAAAGTTATTGACTAGAAGAAGTTAATGACTAGAATGACACATACCTGTCATATTTTTCAGAAAGGCATGAGGGCCTCTGTTTGGAATGGGGGAGTTCTTTTATATCCAAGAGTTCTTCCTAAAAAGAGAAATCAAATAGTAATCTTGAATTACATTTCTTAGCCACACACTTTCAACTTATTTCTGTTCTGAATGATTCGAAGTTGTCTACTTTAAACACTTCATACAATTCCTATTTATATCTTGCCTTATTTCAGAAAGACTGGAGTAAGATCAAGGTTCTTATAAGTTCAAGCAGAATAATAAAATAAAGTGATCAGTTTCTTGCTAAAACACATTCTCTCATAATTGCTATATTATGAGTAACATTGTTACCTTGGATAACACTGAATGCTCATTAAAGCATGGAAACTTCAGTCTTAGGTAAAACCTCTGCCTTATCTTACCAATTTTAAATGCATTAGATGACCATTTACAAGGGGATAATTTTTTTTTTTTTTTTTTGAGAGAGTGGCTTACTCTGTAGCTTAGGATGGAATGCAGTGGTATGATCTCAGACCACAGCAACCTCCTCCTCCTGGGTTCAAGTCTTTTGCTTCAGCCTCCCAAGTAGCTAGGATTACAGGTGCCTGCCACCACACTCAGCTACTTTTTGTATTTTCAGTAGATACAAGGTTTCATTATGTTTGCCAGCTGGTCTCGAACTCCTGACCTCAGGTGATCTGCTCTCCTTTGCCTCCCAAAGTGCTGGGATTATAGGCATGAGCCACCAGGCCCGGCAGAGAAGAGTTTTTTTAAAAAATGTAATATTGCAATACTAATAAAAAAAAAAAACAAAAAAAAACACACACAAATTCATAAACTATGTACCCGGATTTGCCTATTAACATTTCTCCCTATTTTTACTCTTTTGCAGAATTTTAAAAAATTGATACAGGGCCGGGCGCGGTGGCTCACGCTTGTAATCCCAGCACTTTGGGAGGCCGAGGTGGGCGGATCACAAGGTCAAGAGATCGAGACCACCCTGGCCAACACGGTGAAACCGCATCTCTACTAAAAATACAAAAATTAGCTGGGCGTGGTGGCACGCGCCTGTGGTCCCAGCTACAGGAAGCTGAGGTGGAAGAATCACTTGAACCCAGGAGGCGGAGGTTGCAGTGAGCTGAGATTGCGCCACTGCACTCCAGCCTGGCAACAGAGCAAGACTCCATCTCAAAAAAAAAAAAAAAAAAAAAATTGATACAAATATTTGTATTTACTTATGAAGTACATGTCATGTGGTATTTTGTTACATATATAAACTGTGTAATGATCAAGTCAGGATATTTGGGGTATCCATTACCTCAGTATTTATCCATGTGTTGAAAACATTTAAAGTCCTCTCTTCTAGCTATTTTGAAATATACACTTGTTAACCATAGCCATCCTACTACTCTGCTATCAAACATTAGAACTTATTGCTTCTTACACTTCACATTTGTACTCATGTAACCAACCTCTTTTTATCCTGCCATCCTACCTACACACCTTTCCCGGACTCTGTTATCTATCATCATTCTATTCTCTACCTCCAGGAAGCCAAGTTTTTTGACTTCCACATATGAGTGAGCTCTTTTTTTTTTTTTTTAACTTACTCGAGAATAAACTGCGTAAGTCATGATCCCTTACTTCTAAATACTTCAGTGGCTAGTTCTTAAGAATGAAGATACTCTTTTACAGCCTGTTATCCAGCTCCATGAGAGAATCTGGCCCTACAGAAAATGATCTGAGCGACTCTTTTCCCATTTTCTCAAGGATGTACTTAGCCGGTATCATTACCAATGTATAGGAGAGAAGCTAATCCCTCACTTACGATAGATGCCTCAGGACATAAGGACTTACTTCAGCAGACCCAGGTTGAGAAGAACTGCCGTTTTTTTTTTTTTTTAATAACTAGTTATCAATAATGCTTTTATCTAATCTACCTTCTCAATTCCAGTTTTGTCAATTGATCCAATAATGACCTTTATATTGAACTTCCCCCTCCAACACAGGATCCAATCTAGAATCAGATATTTGGTTGTCATATCTCTTTGGTCTCCTTTAATCTAGAACACTTCTACAACTTTTGTCTATTAAGATATTGACATTTCCAGAGAAAACCATCCCCTTTTGTAAAAAGACATTATTTATTTTGGGTTGGTCCCATGTTTTCTCATGGTTAGACTGAGACTAAGCATCCATGAAGCAGAATACTAACTGAAGAGGTGGTGTGTCCTTCTCAGACCATCACCTCTAGATGCCCATGATGTTCATCTGTCTGTTATCTGTGATGCTAATTTTGATCATTTGGTCAAGGTGTTCTCCAGTTTCTCTACTATTTAGTTACTGCTTTCCCAATCGCATTTAGCATGCAATCTATGGGGAGACACTTTAAAATCATCCAAATATCATGATCTTCAGTTTTCCCCTAAAGTTAGCATCCATCAATGATTATGACAAAACCACTCTTCATTTTCCCACTCTAGCCTTCTCTCCCTACTTACCAGCCAGCATTTGGCATCATACTGTAAAGATAAGTCCTCTTTTTCCTTGTTTATGTACCTATTTATTATTGGTATGGACTCACAGACTCCTGTTTTCCCTGTTGTCTGTTGGTCTGTAACTCATTAATATCCTTAATTATTTGGTGCTCAAATTGTCCCAGATTCTGCCAGTAGATGCCTCTTAAAACCTGCCTATGTGTCTTTTTCAATACGCCCTGATTTTTTTTTTTTCCCTAAGACTGCTGTACATTCTGGCTTATCTTGTATGCATCCTGTCTCATCCCTGGAATCAGCTATTTCTGAAAAACCCTAGTTTAAGGGGGGAAATGGCATAAAACACCAAGGTCTGGGAACAAGGTATCCTTATTTGCTTGAAGGCCACCCCCACCTTTGTTTTTTTGGAGACGGAGACTCACTCTGTCACCCAGGCTGGAGTGCAGTGGTATGATCTCAGCTCACTGCAACCTCCACCTCCTGGGTTCAAGCTATTCTCCTGCCTCAGCCTCCCGAGTAGCTGGGACTACAGGTGCATGCCACCACGCCTGGCTAATGTTTTGTATTGTTTTAGTAGAGATGGGGTTTCACTGTGTTAGCCAGGATGGTCTTGATCTCCTGACCTCGTGATCCGCACGCCTCAGCCTCCCAAAGTGCTGGGATTACAGGCGTGAGCCACCGCGCCTGGCCAACTTGAAGGCCCTTTCAGTAGAGCTAGGAAATATATGCGCTTACCTACACACACACACACACACACACACATCCCCCTACCCATATACACATAAACTATTGCCTCCTTTTGGTAAACTTTGAAATATTTTCATAATAAAGTAAAAAAAAAAAAAAAAAAAAGCAATTCTGAAACTTTCAGTACCAGTAAAATGCAGCAACTACCTTGGGAAAAAAGCACATACTACTACGCCATGACTTTGGCAACACTCCCATCCCAGGCCTTGCAATAGGAGAATGAGCACTGCTTCTCAGATCACTGATTCCTTGGGGTGAGGATGGAGGGACAGATTTGCTTACTCAGCCCACAAGAATCACTGGGCATAGCATACTATGAATTCTCTCAGTGTTTACAGAAAACTGAAGCATCTAAATGTTTTCCTCAGGACAACAAAATGCCTTAGGACTAGATGATATTTTAGTTTTAAGACCAGGATATCAATCAGGCATTTGCATTTACTTAGGATTTATTTATGAATTTGCTGTCTTATAACTGGATAGAAATACCAAGAAAAATTCAAAACACTTGAGAGAAACAGAATTCCAAATATAAGGAAATATCTAGAGGCTGTTCAAAACTCTGAAAAAAATTGTCGAAGTACTGACATACAACCTATAAATCACCAGTAAGATGGGAGTCAGTTGGGTGCAATGGCTCACACCTGTACTCCTAGAACTTTGGGAGGCTAAAGCAGGAGGATTGCTTGAGTCCAAGAGTTCAAGACCACTCTGGGCAATATAAGGAGACCCTGTCTCTACAAAACAATGTAAAAATTCATCGAGTGTGGTCCCTGCTACTCAGGAGGCTGAGGTGGGATGGTCACTTGAGGTTGAGGCTGTAGTGACTGCACCACTGTACTCCATCCTGGGTGTGACAGAGTGAGACCCTGTCTCAAAGAAACAAACAAACAAATACACAACAACAACAACAAACCACAGGAGAGTCCAGGGAAATATGCAGGGCAAACATGGTGTCGGATCTGTGGGGTTAGCACAACTGTGGGGCTGGGGGGAGGGGTGCAGGGAGGATGGAGCAATAGTAAGTTATGAAGATATCAGATATTACTACAGGACAGAAATCCTAAGGACAAGAGGGCTTAAAATTTTTCTAGTAGAAACAGGAAGGACCTTGCAATATAGGAAGTACTCATACATAATGCTACAGGAAAAACCATTGCAAAGCAATTTTCTACCCTTAGAAGTAACTAAAGATTATCACGCTGGGCGCGATGGCTCACACCTGTAATTTCAGCACTTTGGGAAGCTGAGGTGGGCAGATCATGAGGTCAGGAGTTTGAGACCAGGCTGGCCAACACAGTGAAACCCCATCTCTACTAAAAATAAAAATTAAAAAAAAAGTTAGCCAGGCATGGTGGCAGGCGCATGTAATCTCAGGTGCTCAGGAGGCTGAGGCAGGAGAACCACTTGAACCTGGGAGGTTGAGGTTGCAGCGAGCCAAGATTGCGCCACTGTACTCCAGCCTGGGCGACAGAGTGAGACTGTCTCAAAAACAAAAAAACAAAATCACATATTCCCTTACTACCCCATGCAGATACTAAAGAAAGAACCCTAACATACTATTAAATCAAGGAAAATCTTTCACATTTAAATGTGCAAACTCTCAATGTACAAAAGTTTCTAAGCGGTGTTTTGTTTGAAACTTTTAACTCCAAAGGTAATATGGATCCCAAGTGATAGGTGTTCTCTATTACTACTGCAGCTGTTTTCTGAACTCTGTAATAATTTTACCTATTTATTTAGGAGTCACCTGGGAAATGTTAACACTTTAACACAACCACAAAACATCTAGAAAAACCTAATTTTGGTCCTATTGGTGGGGAATCAAAAAATAAGAGAAGTAACAGTCTTTTTTTTTTTTTTCCTTGAGATGGAGTTTCCCTCTTGTTGCCCAGGCTGGAGTGCAATGACGTTATCTCGGCTCACTGCAACCTCCGCCTCCTGGGTTCAAGCGATTCTCCAGCCTCAGCCTCCTGAGTAGCTGGGATTACAGGTATGTGCCACCACGCCCGGCTAATTTTGTATTATTTTTAGTAGAGACAGGGTTTCTCCATGTTGGTGAGGCTATTCTCAAACTCCTGACCTCAAATGATCTGCCCACCTCAGCCTCCCAAAGTGCTGGATTACAGGCGTGAGCCACCGCACCTGGCCAACAGTCTTAAGAAAAGGAAAATAGGAGGCCGGGCACCGTGGCTCACACCTGTAATCTCAGCACTTCTTTAAGAGGCCGAGGCAGGCAGATCACGAGGTCAAGAGATTGAGACCATCCTGGCTAACATGATGAAATCCCCGTCTCTACTAAAAACTACAAAAATTAGCTGGGCGTGGTGACGCATGCCTGTAGTCCCAGCTACTCGGGAGGCTGAGGCAGGAGAATTGCTTGAACCTGGGGGGCAGAGGTTGTAGTGAGCCGAGACTGCACCACTGCACTCCAGCCTGGTGCCTGGCAACAGAGCAAGACTCAGTCTCAAAAAAAAAAGGCAAATAGAAGCCTAAAGAGAGATGACAACTAAATGTAATATGGTACCTGGATAGAATCCTGGAACAGAAAAAGGATATTAAAGATGTGGGCCAGGCACGGTGGCTCACATCTGTAATCACAGCACTTGGGGAGGCCAAGGCAGGTGGCTCATTTAAAGTCAGGAGTTTACAGCCTGGCATGCCTGTAATCCCAGCTAGTTGGAAGGCTGAGGCAGGAGAATCACCTTAGCCTAGGAGGCAGAGGTTGTAGTGAGCCGAAATCACACCACTGCACTCCAGCCTGGGCAAGAGAGTAAGATTCTGTCTCCAACAAAAAATTAGCCGGCTACTGGGGTACACACCTATAAGTCCCAGCTACTTGGGAGGCTGAGGTACAAGAATCGCTTGAATCCGGGAGGCAGAGGTTGCAGTGAGCCAAGAGTGCACCACTGACTGCACTGCAGCCTGGGCAAAAGAGCGAGACCCTGTCTCTCAAAAAAAAAAAAAAAGAAAGAAAGCAGGGCCTGGTGGCATGCCTCTTGTCAAGGCTACTTGGTAAGCTGAGGTGAGAGGATCATTTGAGGCCAGAAGATCCAGGCTTCAATGAGCTATAATTGCACCACTGCACTCCAGCCTGGGTAACAGAGACTGGTGTCAAAAAAAAAAAAAAAAAAAAGAAAAAAGAAAAGAGGCTGGGTGGTATATTATTTGAGGTCAGGAGTCTGACAGCAGCAGAGCCAATACAACAAAACCCTGTCTCTACTAAAAATAAAAAAAATTGGCCAGGTGCAGTGGCCCACGCCTGTAATCCCAGCACTTTCGTAGGCCGAGGCAGGTAGATCATGAGGGTAGGAGATCTAGACCACCCTGGCTAACATGGTGAAACCCCATCTCTAGTAAAAATACAAAAAATTAGCTGGGCATGGTGGCATGTATCTGTAGTCCCAGCTACTTGGGAGGCTGAGGCAGGAGAATCACTTGAACCCGGAGACGAAGGTTGTAGTGAGTTGAGATAGCCGATACTGCACTCCAGTCTGGGGGATAGAGCAAGACTCCATCTCAAAAATAAATAAATACATACAGTTTACTCTCTTTATAACTGTCCATATAACGTATCCTGTGTGCCAGGTTCAGTGCCCCACATAGGCAGATGATCTTGTCCCTGCCCCACAGCTCTTCCAGTCTCTCAAAAGAAGTGTTTTCTTTTTTTGGAGACAGAGTCTCACTCTGTCACCCAGGCTGGAGTGCAATGGCACAATCTTAGCTCACTGCAACCTCCGCCTCCAGGGTTCAAGCAATTCTCCTGCCTCCGCCTCTAGAGTAGCTGGGATTACAGGTGCATGCCACCATGCCCAGCTAATTTTTTTTCTTTGTATTTTAGTAGAGATGGGGTTTCACCATGTCGGCCAGGCTAGTCTCGAACTCCCAAGTTGTTAATCCGCTTGCCTTGACTTCCCAAGTGTTAGGATTACAGGCGTGAGCCACTGTGCCTGGCCAAGGGAAGTGTTCTTAAAGTTGCCATCTCATCAAAAGCCCTTAACGTATTCGCAGAATACCACTTTGGGATATTGTCAAAGAAAACGTTCAACTATGGCTAAAGAAGAATACTAGGGAAGTGCCCACTGTAACTAGTAGTGCTTCTTTCTTATGAGTATTTCAAGAAATGATGTGATATTAACCTTTTGGAGAGTTTTAAAATACATCCTTTGAGTTTTTTTTTTTTTTTTTTTTTGAGACAGGGTCTCACTCTCACCTAGGCTGGAATGCAGTGGCATGATCATAGTTCACTGCAGCCTCAAACTCCTGGACTCAAGCTATCTTTCTTGTCTCAGCCTCCCAAGTAGCTGAGACTACAGGCGCATGTGACTGCACCCAGCTAAGTTTTTAAAACTTTTGTAGAGATGAGGTCTTGCTGTGTTGCCCAAGCTGGTTTTGAACTCCTGGGCTCAAGCGATCATTCTACCTCAGCCTCCCAAAGTGCTGGGAATACATGTGTGAGCCACTGTGCCTAACCTGGAGAGTCTTAAAAACCTATAGAAAATTACTGATCATGAATAAATTCATTAAGATCATCTAGAGAATACAAGAGTTAATAAATGAAACCTCACTTTAGTTTTTTTCAGATGGAGTTTCACTCTTGTTGCCCAGGCTGCAGTGCAATGGCATGATCTTGGCTCACTGCCATCTCCCCCTCCTGGGTTCAAGTGATTCTCCTGCCTCAGCCTCCCAAGTAGCTAGGATTACAGGCATGTGCCACCATGCCCGGCTAATTTTGTATTTTTAGTAGAGACAGCGTTTCACCATGTTGGTCAGGCTGGTCTTGAACTCCCGACTTCAGGTGATCTGCCCATCTCCGCCTCTCGAAGTGCTGGGATTACAGGTGTGAGCCACTGTGCCCGGCCCCTGAGACCTCACTTTTTGCACCGGTTACTAAAACCTGACTAGGCAAGAACAAGCTGCTAATTGCCCAAGAGCCACACACCCAAGGAAGTATAAACATATTTTCTTAGTTGCAGCAGCCTTCCTTAAAGAAAACATGTTAAGTCTCCCTAAACAATCTACTGGGGAATTACCAGTATGAACAACCACTTTTGGTGATCAGTATTAAAGCAGAAAGCAAATGAATCTCAGTAAAAGCTTAAAAGAACAATGGTGGGCCGGGCGCGGTGGCTCACGCCTATAATCCCAGCACTTTGGGAGGCCGAGGCGGGTGGATCACAAGGTCAAGAGATCGAGACCATCCTGGTCAACATGGTGAAACCCCATCTCTACTAAAAATACAAAAAATTAGCTGGGCATGGTGGCGCGTGCCTGTAATCCCAGCTACTCAGGAGGCTGAGGCAGGAGAATTGCCTGAACCCAGGAGGCGGAGGTTGCGGTGAGCCGAGATCGTGCCATTGCAATCCAGCCTGGGTAACAAGAGCGAAACTCCATTTAAAAAAAAAAAAAAAAAAAAAAAAAAAAGAACAATGGTTAAAATCCTCATCCATTTATTTCTGCAGGAATCCTATGCAGAAGCAACCATGCATTCTGATGGACATTCTGACATGCAGAATTTCATGTAAGTCACATTTATGGAAGGGGGATTAAAAGGGAAATATTCCTTGCCTTTGTGAACTGATGTTAATTCACAAGAGTAAAGAGCTCAATGTTTTATAATTAAGGAGAATTTTTTTTTAATCAATAGCTTATTTCACTGTTAATAGTCAAAGCACTCTAGAAGTGACCCAGTACTCCACCCATGTGTGCCTGGCTCTTCCTAAAAAAGGCAAATATCCCAAGAACAGTGATTAGGTTGGGTCCACCTTTGACCTTTCCCAGTCCCTTCCACAAGCCTACTAGTATTGAGCCTGGCTCATCAGGCTCTCACATGGTTGCTGAACTGACCTGATGCTTCATTCTAGAGTCATAACTATTCTGATAAAGATTAGAAAGTTGTAAAAATAGGTCAAAACAGGGTAATAAAATCCATAGCTGGCATCCAGGGCAACAGGGAAGTAACAACACAGAGGCATTTGGGATACGTCCATCGTCCACCATTGGTGAAGTTAATGGCTAAAAGTATTTAGAATACTTCTTATTGGCAGGTCAGGATTCAAATCACATCATACAGAGTTGATACAAAGGACGTGGCACCTGAACTCACCCAAGCATCTAACATTTGCTGATCTGATGCAAAGACTTTCTTCTAGTATGAGAATTTATATGACAGCTGGGTGTGGTGGTTCACGCCTGTAATCCCAACACTTTGTGAGGCCAAGGCAGTCAGATCACCTGAGGTCAGGAGTCCGAGACCAGCTTGACCAACATGGTGAAACCCTGTTTCTATTAAAAATACAAAAAGTCGTAACTCAATCAAGACAAAAAAGAGAGTTAAAGAAAAAAAAAATCACAAAACGTTAGCCAGCCATGGTGGCACATGCCTGTAATTCCAGCTACTAGGGAGTCTGAGGCAGGAGAACTGCTTGAACTCGGGAGGCAGAGATTGCAGTGAGCCGAGATCGCATCATTGCATTCCAGCCTGGGCAACAAGAGTGAAACTGTCTCAAACAAGGCTGGGCATGGTAGCTCACGCCTGTAATCTCAGCATTTTGGGAGGCTGAGGCAGGCAGATTATGAGGTCAGGAGTTCGAGACCAGCCTGGCCAATATGATGAAACCCCACCTCTACTAAAAATACAAAAATTAGTCGGGTGTGGTGGTGGCATACGTCTGTTGTCCCAGCTACTCAGGAGGTTGAGGCAGAGGTTGCAGTGAGCTGAGACCATGCCACTGCACTCCAGCCTGGGCGACAGAGTGAGACTCTGTCTAAAAAAACAAAAACAAAAACAAAAAAGAAACAGGCAGCGGCCAGGCACAGTGGCTCACGACCGTAATCCCAGCACTTTGGGATACCAAGGTGGGCAGATCACTTGAGGTCAGGAGTTTGAGACCAGCCTGGCCAACAAGGCGAAACCCTGTCTCTACTAAAAATAATTAGCTGGGCGTGGTGGCACATGCCTGTCATCCCAACTACTCAGAAGACTGAGACAGGAGAATCGCTTGAACCCAGGAGGTAGAGGTTGCAGTGAGCCGAGATCACGCTACTGCATTCTGTCCTGGGCAACAAAGCAAGACTCTGCTCAACAACAACAAAGGAAT
Organism: Aotus nancymaae; assembly: GCF_030222135.1. Taxonomy (NCBI): domain Eukaryota; kingdom Metazoa; phylum Chordata; class Mammalia; order Primates; family Aotidae; genus Aotus; species Aotus nancymaae. Next base: position 6,292,404 of record NW_026988491.1, read on the forward strand.
GGGCAGGAAAGAGCAGTCAGAAGCTGTTCTCTATGGTCCTACCAGCCAGTCCCCAGTCAGCCCACTTTAAAAACTTCCCAGTGAGCTAGGTTTTCTGGACAGTTGACACATCAAGATTGAATCATGATTTTTTTTCTTTGAGACAGAGTCTCACTCTTTTGTTCAGGCTGGAATGCAATGGTGCAATCATAGCTCACTGCAACCTCAACTTCCCAAGCTCAAGTGATCCTCCCACCTTAGCCTCTTGAGTATCTGGGAACACTGGTGCACACCACCACCCCTGGCTATTTATTTATTTAAAGAGATGGGGTCTCATATGTTGCCAGTCTGGTCATGAACTCCTGAGCTCAATTCGTCCTCCCACCTTGTCCTCCCGATGATTTTTGATACCATAATTCTACCTTCTCCAACATAAATAGGTATCCTTATTTCTGTATTACCTTAAGAAGTATATAGCTCAATTTATCGCAGAAATGTCACCTGTTAGTTACTACTCAGTTTATGAAAGACACATTTATAGTTATCAAACAAGATTTTTGTACAGGAAAAACTGACTACCTGATTTCTGTTTTAACCTAGGATTTAAATCAGAGTTACTCTTTTCTCTGGGGGTTGGCTTCAAGTCTTCTGATTATATCCAAGAAGGCTAGGATTACTCCAGTCAGTCACTTCAACTGCTGTCCATTTTCCTGATGGTTTTAAAGGAAAGACAAACATGGATGTACTGACTGCTATGACCAATTGGCCTACCAGCCACAAATTAGGGTGGTCTCCCTTAAAGATCCCTAGAGACACTAATGATTACAAAATGCCACTTTGTAACTAGTCAAGGTTATGAAGACTCCACACAGGCCCGGATGCAGTGGCTTGCATCTGTAATCCCAGCACTTTAGGAGGCTGAGGCAGGAGGATTGCTTGAGGTCAGGAGTTGGAGAACAGCCTGGGCAACATAATGAGATCCTATCTCTACAAAGAAATGAAAAAATTAGTCATGTGTGGTGGCACACACCTGTTGTCCTAGCTACTCAGGAGGCTGAGGTAGAAGAAGCACTTGAAGGCAGGAGTTCGAGGCTGCAGTGAGTTAAGTGTACAACTGCACTCCAGCCTGGATAACACAGTAAGAGCCTGTCTCAAAAAAAAAAAAAAATTCCAAATGAACTTAAACTAAGATAATTCAACACCCACTTTTACCTTTAACATGCATATTTAGCACTGGTCAGTATCAAGCTGAATGTTCGGAGTGTCTCTGCTTTTATTCCTTGTCCAACTGGCAGGTGACAGTCATTTAATAAGGAATCAGTGGCAGAATACAGGGGCAAAGAAAGAACAGTATAACGTATGTATCCTCTATGAGATTGGTCTATCTGGCCTGGAGCAGTGGCTCACACCTGTAATCCCAGCACTTAGGCGGGCGGAGGCAAGCAGATCACTTGAGGTCAGGAGTTTACCAATCTTGCCAACATGGTAAAGCCCCATTTCTACTAAAAATACAAAAATTAGCTGGATATCGTGGCATGTGCCTTAATCCCAGCTACTCAGGAGGCTGAGGCAGGAGAATTGCTTGAACCTGGGAGGCAGAGGTCCATCTAGGAAAAAAAAAAATTATTCACTTGAAGAAAAAACATGGATCTCAATAGTGGGATGGCCTAAAACACTTCTATTATGTATTTCAAGCAGAAGATGGCATCACTAACAGAAGAGCAGATATTATATTCCTCAAAAACTGGCCAACAAGGGCCTGTGATGAAGAAAAAGTTAAATAAGCACCACTGCCAGGAGAGGATTTTTGTTTTCTTTTGAAACAGGGTCTCTCTTTGTTGCCCAGGCTGTAGTGCAGTGGCACTATGACGGCTCACTGCAGCCTCAAACAATTCTCTCACCTTAGTCCCCTGTCCAGGGCCTCTGAGTAGCTGAGACTACAGGCATATGCCACCATTCCCAGCTAATTTTTACATTTTTTTTTTTTTTGTAGAGACAGGGTCTTGTCATCCTGCCCAGACTGGTCTTGAACTCCTGGGTTCAAGTAATCCTCTCACCTCAGTCTCCTAAACTGCTAGGATTGCAAGTGTGAGCCACCACACCCAGCCAGGAGTTGATCATTTCTTAACCCATTGGTTTTCAAACTTGAACCAGAGTCAGAATCCCCTGAAGAGCTTGTCAAATGCAGATGGTTAACCTCTACTCCCCATGTTTCTCCTTTAATACCACTGAGAAGAGACCTGAGATTTGTAATTCTAACAAGTTACCAGATGATGCTAATGCTAGTTCAGGGACCACACTTTGACAACCACTGTTTAAACCACTTTTAAACCACAACTTTCAGGTGAGATCCCATTCTATAACTTATAAAAGTCATTCATGATCCAATCACTCTAAAAATGCATACTTAGATTACAAAAACATAGCTTTTGGTCTTAGGAACCTGGCCTAGAAAACAGACCAGCATTTATAACTTAGGGGCTCTGGACCCTCAGGGTAGCAGGTGCATATGATAAACCCACTTATAACCATACCACACTGAGGTTTAGGAGTAGACCTGAAAGCACCCAATGTGACTAACTTGAGTTCTAAGATACTCTTGGAAGCACAATGAATATCATCTGAACCCTAAAGAGTAACTACACATCTAAGTTACTTGACACCACCACCACCACTTATTAAGTTCTCTAAGGAAGACCAAAGCCTTGATACTCAAAGTATAGTCAGTGGACCAGCAGCATGTGCACCACCTGGGAGTGAGTTAAAAAGCAGAATCTGCCAGGCACGGTGGCTGACACCTGTAATCCTGGTACCTTGGGAGGCTGAGGTGGGTGGATTGCTTGAGGTCAGGAGTTTGAGACCAGCCTGGCCAACATGGTGAAACCCCATCTCTACTAAAAATACAAAAATTAACCAGGTGTCTGGCAGGTGCCTGTAATCCCAGCTACTCGGGAGGCTGAGGCAGAGGAATCGCTTGAACCCAGAAGGTGGCTGAGGTTGTAGTGAGCCAAGATCGTGCCATTGCACTCTAGCCCGGGCAACAAGAACGAGACTTCATCTCAAAAAAAAAAAAAAAAAGGCAGAATCTTCAGGACTACCCCTACTTATCACTCAGAATTCGCTTTCCCAAGGCCTAAAGGTGATCCCCCAGGCATATTAACACTTGAGAAGCAAGCTCAACTAAAGGATTTCTTAACACAAAAGGAAACTCTGGTATATTACCCTGAAAAGCAAAATATCTACACTTCTTCTACTCATGGGGGAAGAACAAAAACTCTTCAAATTCTGAACAACAAACTATTATCATCATCCCAGAAAGCAACTGAACACTAAGGGTCAAAGGTTAAGGGGCCCTCTTACCTGGCCTATGTGTTTCTTCACCCTGTAAATAAACATACACAGCTACAAGTTTCCATAAAGTACACAATCTATTAAAAGTAAAAAAATCACTAATGAGAACAGTTTCCCTCTACTGCTTCCAGACCTTCTAGCCCATGAACTTGAAATGGCAGAAACATCATTAAACTCTATTTATTCCAGTGGTTTGATTTCAGTATGTAGACAAGGAAGCAGGATGGTCTGAATGTTATTCCAGTTGCGGAACTAACATAACTAACATAACATAATATTAGCACTATAATATTATAACATAATATTATAGTGCTAGGAACACATAATCATTTCAAGCTTTCTTTAAAGGGAAAAAGACTTCGTTATCCTTAAGTCCCACATAAAATTACTAGAGTGTTGAAAAACATGAAAGCACTATCCCCTAACGCTGCCTAAACACCATCCTAAAATTGTCATTAACTAAATCCTCTTAGAGTAGAAAGTAAACCTTTTCCAAGTAATTTGGTAGAAGATTTAAAACTAAGCTCCACTGCCATTAAGCTAAAAAACGTTTCTAACCAGTTCTTTAAGGCACATTTAAATATGACAGAATTCTGAGGTTGGACAAAAATGGACAATACTGAGGTTCTTTATCTTTACTGCAAATAAACTTAAATCCTACCCTAAGAAAGAGAAATATCTGGCCAGGCGCAGTGGCTCACGCCTATAATCCCAGCACTTCAGGAGACCGAGGTGGGCGGATCACAAGGTCAGGAGTTCGAGACCAGCCTGGCCAACATAGTGAAACCCTGTCTCTACTAAAAATACAAAAAATTAGCTGGACATGGTGGCGGGTGCCTGTCATCTCAGCTACTTGGGAGGCTGAGGCAGGAGAATCACGTGAACCTGGGAAGCGGAGGTTGCAATGAGCCAAGATCACGCCACTGCACTCCAGCGCTGGAGACTGTGAATCTCCATCTCAACAAAAAAAGAAAAGTATGTTCCTAAAAATGACTTAAGCATAAAGACAGAAATATGAACGAAGATAAAATATACATGTTAACCTCTGATCAGTGTGTGAAAATGATTCAAAAGCCTCTCTGCCTGGACTCTACAAGTAGACCGGTTAGAAACAAAAAGTACTGGAAGGGGCCGGGCACGGTGACTCACGCCTGTAATCTCAGCACTTTGCGAGGACACAGGGATTGTCTGAGCAACACAGTGAAACCCTGTCTCTACTAAAAATACAAAAATTAAAAAAAATTAGCTGGATGTGGCAGTGTGCGCCTGTAGTCCCAGCTACTCGGGAGGTTGAGGCTGGAAAATCGGTTGAACCTGGGAAGCAGAGGTTGCAGTGAGCCAAGATTGCGCCACTGCACTCCCTCCTGGGTGACAGGGCCGGACTCCAGCTCAAAAAAAAAAAAAAGTACTGGAAGATTTTAATTTTCCTTCATTTGATAGCTTTTCTCCATTCAGAATTCACCTGTCAACATTTTAGGAAATGAATTTAAGTTGTGAAACACTACTCACTCTCAGGTTTGAGAGAAAATACATTTGGGAAGACCAAATCTGAATGCAGGAAAAAGTTTCCTATCAACTCACATGCTCTCATGCCAAAACAGATCGTCCTAAGACAGCAATCAACCAAGAACCCTTTACACCTGAAAACATTTCTCCCCTTACAGTAGTTCAGTTTTCTTAAGTGCTGAAAATGAATATTAATCTCACAGCCTTTGATACTTCAAAAAGAGTAGTGCACCAGTATATAAACAAGGCCTGGCTTTAAAGCATTAACCAGTCAGTATTCCAGGAAGCTAGGGACAATAAGCCATGGTAGAGTCCATGACTGAGGCCAGGCACAGTGGCTCACCCTGTAATCCCAACACTTTGGGAGAGCAAGGTGGGCAGATTGCTTGAGCCCAGGAGTTTGCCTGGGCAACATGGTGAAACCCCATGTCTATAAAAAATACAAATTTTGGCCGGGCATAGTGGTTCTGTGGTCCCAGCCACTCAGGAGACTGAGAAGGGAGATCACTTGAGCCCAGGAGGTCCAGGCTGCAGTGAGCCATGACTGCACCACTGCACACAAGTCTGGTGACAGAGTGAGACCCTGTCGTGTACAAAACAAAACAAAAAAAGTACTAAGGAAATATATAGATGTGGACCCAACTAGGATACAACCCTTGTTGTCATCAATGGTCCCAACTGCTTTAACACTGTTGAGCAGTTTTATGTGATCCAGCCCGTTACATTTCAAGGACCCAGAGATGAATTTAAAATTCAAGTCCTGTCAACCTCTTCAGAAATATTCAGTAGCCAACAAGACATGCATTAAAGCAAGATCTTTAATAAATATGACTTTCAGCTGGGCGTGGTAGCTCATGCCTGTAATCCCAGCACTTTGGGAGGCCAAGGCAGGTGGATCACAAGGTCAAAAGCTCAAGACCAGCCTGACCAACATGGTGAAACCCCATCTCTACTAAAAATGCAAAAATTAGTCGGGCATGGTGGCACGCTCCTGTAATCCCAGCTACTCAGGAGGCTGAGGCAGGAGAATCGCTTGAACCTGGGAGGCAGAGGTTGCAGTGAGCCGAGATCACGCCACTGCACTCCAGCCTGGGTGACAGAGCAAGATTCCATCTCAAAATAAATAAATAAAGATTTCCTCTCTTTCCCAAAAGCAGTTATCTAGACAAGCAGTTTAAGCATCTCCAGTTTTTAGCCAGGGTAAATATGACTGAAGCCTTACTTTTCTGAGTCCATATACAATTTGTAATAGAAAAAAAAAAAAATAGAATTGAAAAATCCAGTTACTCCTGCGAAGCACGCTCAAGAGCATTCCTATGGGAAGTTTGCCTCTCAAGGAAACATCAATACAGAGGATACTAATTTTGTGACGCATCCCAGAGCTTTAATTCTCATAGTACAGTATCTAAATCAATAACATACCAATTACATAGCTGTTACAGAACTTACATGCCAAAGCATACTCATCTGCAAATTTTATATAAAATCTGAGCCTACATTCCCTTCACCTAAAAGCCTCTGGAAGCAAATTCCACCTTAAACTCTTGGTATCTACACTTGCAAAAAATGTTCAAAGTACTGCTCTACTAAATTTAGTTAATATTTAGTCCACTTTAGATAACAGGAATGAAATAGGTATACCATGTTACTAACTTCCCCACCTATAAAGAAACAGTATTTCATTAGTAACAAAGCCTACTTTTGTATAGCGATGGGGGCATTTGGAGGCAGGCAGCTTCTTCAGGTCAAGGAAAGCATCTCCATTTTCTGTTTCACCCACACTTCTCCTATCCATGGCTCCTTGGTCTACAATGCTCTGCACCTGGAAGATAAATCAGCACAACATTGTCACCCAGAACAGTAAGTTTTCAGAAATCGTGGCTGTTCCTTAAGAACTTGAAATTTTTTAATCTCTTAAAACTGCTAGTGTTAAAAACAAGTCCTCACCCCAAAATTATGCTATAAATTAGAACTTGGAAATAGAATCGTTGGTACTTAGTTATCTTAGTATTCTAAGCATCAACAGGGTAAAAAGTAGAAGGTGCCCAACTCAAGGTATAACCTGTAAGCAGCTTCAATACAAAGAGAAACCAAAATTAGTCGCTGCCACCCAGGGTTATCTTTCAAGATAGTGGTGGGGAAATTTCCAGGAGCAGGGGCAGGTAGCAAACTGGTTGGGCTGGGAACCCGCGAAGTCGGGCTGTTGTGAAGTGCCTGTCACTTGCCAATGGACGGCGCCAGCTGCCCCTTGTTATCCGGGGATCAGAGACTAGGGACCGGGCCCGAGCGCCGATCGCCCGGCCAGCCGCACCTGTGGCCATGTCAGGGGCGCCGATGGCAAGGAAAGGGCGAGCACCGGCTTCAGCTCAAAAACTCGGCTTCCTGAGGCCGCGACCCCCCAACCCCCAGCCCCTCACGCAGGTCCGGGCCCAGAGGCCTCCTTCGGAGGAAGGGCGGGGACGGTACTCATTGAGGGGAGGCCGGCCAGAGGGAGCGGGGAGGCCGAATCCCCCAGCCCGGGAGCTTCGAGCTGGAGCTGGCGCAGGCCCGCCGCCGTCCTCCCCGGCCGGGCGGCTCGGTACCCCCAAGCCCGCCCGCCCGTTACCCGCCGGCCGCCCTGCGGGCCTCGCGCCCTTGCCCGCGCTCACGCACGCGACCCCGGGAGCAGTGCGCCCGCGCCCCTTCTACACCCGCGAGCACTGGCGCGCGGTGCCCCGGATCCAGCCGCTGCTGCCTCCGGCCCTTACTCGGTGCCTCCGCCGCTCGGCGGCCCTTTGCGTCGGCCGCCGCTTCCCACCCCACCGCGCGTGCCGGTCCCAGCGCCGCTCCCCGCAGCCTTCGCTCTCGCGCCCCCACCCCGACCCGCTCGGGCTGTCTCTCTTCAGCCGCCGTAACTGCAGCCCGGCCCTCCGCCCCTCCTCTTCGGCCCCCCTCCCCCTTAATAACTCTCTCCACGCACCCGGGTCCCGGCGCCGCCTTCCCCGCCGCGCGCCCGGATGTGAGGTGGCTGCAGCGGTGCCGGGCGGAAAAGAAGCATCGCAGCGCGCTGCCCGGACGCCTGCCCCTGCGCCGGCCTGGCAGCGAGGAGACGGCGGCGGCGAAGAGGAGGCCGCGGCGGGGACAGCGAAAAGCCATTCCCTTGCGCGCAGGCGGTCGCCGTGGGCAGCCCGGAGGCAGCCGCCGCCACGTTCCCACGCGCGCTGCGGGGCAGAGCGGGCGGCACTTGGGACCAGAGGCCCGCGGCACGCCACTCTCCCGGAGAGGCGGCGGCAAGATGGGCCTGGACCGGCGGCTACCGCGGCCTGTGGCGCGACCACCGCTGTGTTTGCAGGGTTCGCATTGGCAGAGAACTGTCGGGCTTCGGCAGAGGGAATTTGATTTAGGAGATTGGGGTCTTCCGAGCCTTCCCAGTGGGGGTTCGAACCTCAGCTGTTTTGCGGGTGGCGTGATCTTGGGCAAAGCTGACTTACCTGTTTCGATCTTCCTTCTAAAATGTCTTCTCTATAAATCTGTGAGGCTTACGCGAGAGTACTGGTTGCTTCATTAACAGGCAAAGTTATCACGATCGGCTTTGATAGAGATAAAGGCGACTGACAAATATCCTGAAATGTTCTTTCCCTCCCGTAATCTGAATCTGTCCTTAACCTGCACGGAAAGGAGAAGTGCGAGTGTAGTTGGGGAAATGAGACGGCGAATGTTAAGCGCTTACCACGTCGTGCCGACTCAGGCTAACAGTGGGCCACAGAAATGCAAATATGTGAGCAGTGCCGGTAACTGCTGTCCTGAGGAAGAAGTCCCAAGTACAGGAATACCACAAGCACCGGTTTCTGCCCTGTGGTACTGCGCAGCGGTTGGTGTGAAGAGATACGTGGGCGTGAAGGAGAACGCAATTTTCCTCGTTAAAGGACAGCGAAGGCTACCTTTCTTCTTCCAAGAGGCCCACTTTGTTGAAACTTTACTTTCTTCATTTGTGAAATTAGGGTGATGGGCAGTGAGTGACCACTAACTCAGCTCCCTTCTTGTGAATCTTGGCAACAAAACGTTTTTCTTTTCGTTTGCTTTACTGAATAAAGTGTGTTTCTTACAAACTATTTTTTTTGCAGGCAAGAGGCAGAGAAGAAACATTTGCAAATCAGGCCTGAGTTGGCATTCTCATCTCTGTCACCTTCTATAAGCTATGGAGAGTTAGCCTTTTTATTTATCCTGAGTTTTCTTTCCTGTGAAATTGGGAAGATGATAACCTGTTCATGGGGCAATTAAGCTCAAACAGAATAAGGTGGGTAAAAAGTTATGTAGCCTCAGTAAAACTGCTGAGCTTTTTTAAGCCTATATAGAGACACGTTGTAGGTGATAATATAGCAGGTGTTTTATGATTTTAAAAATCAAGCTGTTTTTGGAATCCAAATTCTTCCTAAAGCTGTGGGAAACAGATCTAATCCCCTTTAGTGTCTTGGAGACTCCCTGGAGTAGTGAAGAAGGCCCGTTCTTTGAAGATGTTAAATCCTGGCTCTGCCCAATTAGTATGAAACCTGAGCCAGTCATTTCACCACCTGGCTCTCCCTTTCCTCATGTTTCGGAAAGGGATAGCAAGTATACCTACTTTTCAGGCTTGCAGAGGGAATTAAAGATAACATTAAAAACGCTGCTCTGGTTATTTTACTTGGTCAGGGGATGGAGAGCAATGGCACAATCATAGCTCACTGCTCCAGCCTCAGCCTTTCAAGTAGCTGGGACCACACCTGGCTAATTTTTATTTTTTTGAGACAGTCTCTATCTGTCGCCAGGCTGAAGTGCAGTGGCGCAATCTCGGCTCACTGCAATCTCCACCTCCTGTGTTCAAGCGATTCCCCTGCCTCAGCCTCCCGAGTAGCTGGGATTACAGGCACACACCACCACACCCAGCTAATTTTTTGTGTTTTTTTAGTAGAGGCAGGCTTTCACTATGTTGGCCAGGATGGTCTTGATCTCCTGACCTCGTGATCCACCCGCCTCAGCCTCCCAAAGTGCTGGGATTACAGGTGTGAGCCACTGTGCCAGGCTGGTAATTTGTAATTCTAACTGCCCCCTTCTGCAACTAATTATCAATTTTCAAATGTCCGTTTGGGAAAGCTCTTTGAGAGAGAAATTATTCTAGAATTTTACTAAATACATGTAAGATCTTGGTTTAGGTCCAAATTGTTGGCCCAAAGTTTGGCATAAGGAGTCTCAAAGGTTCAGTCAGTCAGGGAAATTAGCAGTCCAAGAACAGTAGAGAAGCAAATGAAAATGCTAGAAACCGGCCAGCGCAGTGGTTTACGCCTGTAATCCCTACACTTGGGAGGCCGAGGTGGGCAGATCACCTGAGGTCGGGAGTTTGAGACCAGCCTGACCAACATGGAGAAACTCTGTCTCTACCAAAAATACAAAGTTAGTTAGCCGGGTGAGGTGGTGCATGCCTGTAATCCTAGCTCCTTGGGAGGCTTGAGACAGGAGAATCACTTGAACCTGGGAGGTGGAGGTTGCAGTGAGCCGAGATTACGCCATTGCACTCCAGTCTGGACGACAAGAGAGAGATTCCATCTCAAAAAAAAAAAGAAAAATACTAGAAACCGGCCAGGCATGGTGGCATTCCTGTAATCCGAGGCAGGAGGATCACCTCAGGTCAGGAGTTCTAGACCAGCATGACCAACATGGAGAAACCCCATCTCTACTAAAAATACAAAATTAGCTGGGCATGGTGTCGCATGCCTGTAATCCCAGCTACTTGGGAGGCTGAGGCAGGAGAATCACTTGAATTCAGGAGGTGGAGGTTGCAGTGAGCCGGGATCGTGTCATTGCACTCCAGCCTGGTCAACAAGAGGGAAACTCCGTCTCAACAACAAAAAAAAGAAAATACTAAAAACCCAGAAATTATGAGAGCACCTGTGAGAGAGCTTAATGCCAGGCCATGACCTTTCAGGAGCCTCATGACAGAAGGCTGGATTGCACCTCTCTAAATGGGCTTTTTCCTACTCAGTTTTTCTTGCTCCAAGTTTTTTCTTTGTTGTTTTGAGACAGAATCTTGCTCTGTCACCTAGACTGGAGTGCAGTGACAGGATCTTGGCTCACTGCAACTGCCCCACCAGGTTCAAGGGATTCTCCTGCCCTAACCTCCCGAGTAACTGGGATTACAGGCTCGTGCCTCCACACCTGGCTAATTTTTGTATTTTTAGTAGCAGAGATGGGGTTTCACCATGTTGGCCAGGCTGGCTGGTCTCAAACTCCTGACCTCGAGTGATCACCCACCTTGGACTCCCAAAGTGATGGGATTACAGGCTCGAGCCACCGTGCCTGACCAACTTTTTAATATTTTGTAGAGATGGACATCTCACTATATTGCCCAGGCTGGTCTCGAACTACTGGGCTCAGGCGATTCTCCTGGCTCGGCCTTCCAAAGTGTTCAGATTACAGATGTGACCCACCATGCCCAGCCTCTAAGCTGTCCTAGCTGTTATTATATTACTATATACCATTATCTTCTAATCTTTCCTGACAAGACTCATTATTTTCATTGTAACTCAAATGGAATTGCCTTTCGTCCCTCCTAAATTTGTCAAAGCTGAGGATGGTAAATGCACATGACAGGAAAAAGCATCAGGAAATTAGCTCAAATTATCTAGAAAGAATGCTTATTGACTTACCCTAAATACATAATTTATACAAATTTACATAATTACATAAAAATACTTAGGCCAAATTTACAGTAAATATATATGTTACACTGTTAATTACAACCTTGAAGCTTACTAAATTATTTTAAAACTACTTGGCCACATTAACTTCAGATAAAAGTTGTCCCTAAAACATTGGCTTTGGTGTCCGCTAGAGTAGAACTCCTTTTAAATTATGTTTTAATTGAGGCCAGGAGTGGTGGCTCATGGCTGTAATCCCTGGGAGGGATTACAGGGAGGCTGAGGCAGGTGGATCACTTGAGGTCAGGAGTTGGAGACACACCTGGCCAACATGGTGAAACCCTTCTCTACCAAAAAATATACAAAATTTAGCCTGGGAGGTTGAAGCAGGAGAATCGCTTGAACCCAGGAGGTGGAGGTGGCAGTGAACCGAGACTGCACCACTGCACTGCAGCCTAGATGACAGAAGGAGAATCCATCTCAAAAAATAAATAAATGAAAAATGAATGTTTTAATTGCAAAAATTAGCATGTAGAAAATAGGGCAAAAACACAAATTATCTGATTCTAATCCCAAGACACCCAACAATTTTCCTCATGTTTTTAGCTTAAAGTCAAGTATTTAAATGACTACTGCTAGCTTTTAGTCTCTGCACCAGGAATCTCACATGCTTTCAAATGTTTTACAAAACACAGTAAAAAAGTATTTCAGCTTTTCGATCCGCCATCTGCGGCCACCAAAATGCAGATTTTCATGAAAACCCTTAGGGGGAAGACCATCACCCTCGAGGTCGAACCCTTGGATAAGACAGAAAATGTAAAGGCCACGATCCAGGATAAGGAAGGAATTCCTCCTGATCAGCAAAGACTGATCTTTGCTGGCAAGAAACTGGAAGATGGACGTACTTTGACTACAACATTCAAAAGGAGTCTTACTCTTCATCTTGTGTTGAAACTTCGTGGTGGTGCTAAGAAAAGGCAGAAGTCTTACACCACTCCCAAGAAGAATAAGCACAAGAGAAAGAAGGTTAAGCTGGCTGTCCTGAAATACTATAAGGTGGATGAGAATGGCAAAATTAGTCGCCTTGGTTGAAAGTGCCCTTCTGATGAATATGGTGCTGGAGTGTTTATGGCAAGCCACTTTGACAGACATTATTGTGGCAAATGTTGGTCTGACTGCTTCAACAAAACAGAAGACAAGTAACTATAAGTTAATAAAAGACATGAACTTTAAAAAAAAAAGTATTTCAAAACGTCCCATTTACCCCTCCCATGCCTTTTTTTTTTTTTTTTTTTTTTTTTTTTTTTGAGACGGAGTTTCGCTCGTTACCCAGGCTGGAGTGCAATGGCGCTATCTCGGCTCACCGCAACCTCCGCCTCCTGGGTTCAGGCAATTCTCCTGCCTCAGCCTCCTGAGTAGCTGGGATTACAGGCACGCGCCACCGTGCCCAGCTAATTTTTTGTATTTTTAGTAGAGACGGGGTTTCACCATGTTGAACAGGATGGTCTCGATCTCTTGACCTCGTGATCCACCCGCCTCAGCCTCCCAAAGTGCTGGGATTACAGGCGTGAGCCACCGCGCCCGGCCTACCATGCCTATTTTTAAGATTATTAGGATTGGCCCAAGTTTAAAAATTTCACAAAAAGGAGCGTTTATTAATTACATTTTAAAAGGAAGGGTTACAAAAAGCGAGAAGCCTGGGATTTCTAATTCGGGGGCCATGGGACCTCTCCCCTCCAAGTCCACGTTGTAGCAACCTGCCAGGTCCACGCATGGGCGCGTCCGAATCCACGGTTCCGGCTTGTACTCCCTGTGAACTAACAGCAGGAGAGGCTCACGCACGAGCCCGGAAGTGAGGGAAAGGGGACTTTTGTCCGCAGCCGCTTCCCGGCTGGAACCTTATCCTCACTGATTGGCTGCTGGCGGCGTAACTCGGGGTTCCGCCTCGGGACACCTCCCACTCCTCTCGTCTAAGAGGAGCAGTAGCAAGCTGAGCTTAGAGCGAAGCGAGCGAGCCAAGGAGGGAAAGAGCCCTTAGTGGGGGCTGGACGGAATCGACTCTCCTGGCGGCCGCTGGAAAGCGACCGGAGGGAGGTGCGCCACCTGCCCGACTGAGGCTGCGCAAACCCCGGGGTCTGGGCGGGGTGGTCCTCGTGCGCGCTGCGTCGCCGTGGAGACAGGGGCGGGCCCGTCGCGAGACCTGCGTCTGGAGGCGCGCGAAGCCTTGAGGCAGGCGTGGGTCGCGCGGGAGTAAGGAAGAGGGTCCCAGACCGCCGGCTCCTGCCGGGACATCTTCCAGCGTAAGGCCGGAGGGCTCGGCTTCCCCAGGTACGAGACCTGGCCCGAATGTCCCCAGCCTCTCAGGGGCTCGGCCCCTCCGGCTGTGAGCCCGGCAAGGAGTTCCGTCGCGTCCCTCCGAGCTGGGCCAGGTGAAATCTGTCGGAGCCCCCTTTCCTCCCCTGAAAGTGCAGGTGATGCTGCCTATTTGCGGGTCTATGGTGCGGGAATGGAGGAAGCGCGGCAGGAAGGCACAGGTTGGGGCCGGAAACCCGCCATCCTCTCCCGCCGCGTACTAAACTTGTCCTCCGCCCCGGGGCACCGTATCCTTGCAGGCGTCCAGTGCGCTCCTGGCCGGTGCTCCTTAGCGTGAGCGGATCCGAATCAGGGGTTTCCTCCTCCCGGCTGCGTGGCCCGGGAGCGGAAGCGCTGGTGTGTGGGCGACCTTGCCCCGCTGAACGCTCAGGGACTAACGCAGTAAACAAACCTTGAAGCCTTCCCCGAGTGGGAGGTGGGTGCGCGTTTTTATTTTGTGGGAGGCCGTTCAGATTTAACTGCTGTGTAGATGTGTCGTAAATATTTGTTGAATGATGTGAGGGACTTGAGTACAGCCATACCTCACTATATTGCACTTCACAGATACTGTGGTTTTTACAAAATAAAAGTTTGTGGCAAGCAGCTCCTGCACCAAGCAACTATTTTTCCAAGCATGTGCTCTCTTCCTGTCTCTCACATTTTGGTAATTATCTCTATATTTAAAACTTATTATTTTAGGTATGTCGTTACAATGATCTGTGATCTTTGATGTTATTACTGCTATTGTTTTGGGTCGCCACGAACTGCACCGGTGTAAGACAGCAAACTAAAGTGTTCTGTCTGACTGCTCCACCTACCAGCCAGTTCCGTTTCTCTCCTCCCTCTCTGCCCTCCCTGTAGCCTGAGAGGCAACAATATTGAAATTAGACCAATTAATAGCCCCACAGTGGTTCCTAAATGTTCAAGTGAAAGGAAGAGTCCCATGTCTCTCACTTTATATCAAAAGCTGGAAATGACTAAGCTTAGTGAAGGAGGCACATCAAAGGCTGAAAACCTGAAAGCTAGCTAGGCCTCTTGTACTGAACAGCCAAGTTGTGCGAATACAAAGAAAAAGTTGTTGAAGGAAATTTAAAGTGGTACTCCAGGGAACACACCAGTGATAAAAAAACTAAACAGCCAGCCAGGTGCGGTGGCTCACGCGTGTAATCACAGCACTTTGGGAAGTCGAGGTGGGTGGATCACCTGAGGTCAGGAGTTTGAAACCAGCCTGGCCAACATAGTGAAACCCCATCTCTACTAAAAATACTAAAAATGAGCTGGGCATGGTGGTGTGTGCCTGTAATCCCAGCTACTCAGGAGGCTGAGACAGGAGAATTGCCTGAACCCGGGAGGCGGAGGTTGCGGTGAGCCAAGATCGCGCCATTGCACTCCAGCCTGGGTAACGAGCGAAACTCCGTCTCAAAACAAAAAGGAGAAGGTGTTTCCATGGAACAACCGATTTTCAGTGTAGATGGAAACAGCCTTCTGTTGGAAGAAGGTGCCATTGTAGGACATTCATGGCTAAAGAGAAGTCATTGCCTGGCTTCAAAGGACAGGCTGACTCTTTTGTTAGGGGCTAATGCAGCTGGTGACTTTAAGTTGAAGCCAGTGCTCACGTACCATGCCAAAACTCCTAGGGGTTTTAGAAATTGTGCTAATTCGGCCAGGTGCGGTGGCTCATACCTATAATCCCAGCACTTTGGGAGGCCAAGGTAGGCAGATCACGACATCAAGAGATGGAGATCATCCTGAAAACCCTGTCCCTACTAAAAATACAAAAAATTAGCTGGGCCTGGTGGAATGCACCTGTAATCTCAGCTACTCAGGAGGTAGGAGACTTGCTTAAACCTGGGAGGTGGAGTTTGCAGTGAGCCAAGATCGCACCATTGCACTCTAGCCTGGGCAACAGAGCAAGACTCCGTCTCAAAAAAAAAAGAAAGAAAAGAAATTACACTATGTTCTGTAAATGGAACAACAAACCCAGGATGACCACACATCTATTTCCTGAAAGTATTTGCATCATGTTTACAGTCTGGTTTACTAAATATTTTAAGCCTATTCTTGAGACCTACTGCTCTGAAAAAAGGATTCCTTTCAAGATATTACTGGTCGTTAACAAGGCACCTGGTCACCAAGGAACTCTGATGAAGATGTACAAAGAGATTAATGTTATTTTACATGTCTACCAATACAATATGCATTCTACAGCCCATGGTTCAGGGAGTAATTTTGACTTTCAAGTCATTATTTAAGAAATCCATTTTGTGAGGCTATAGCTGTTATAGGTAGTGATTCCTCTGATGGGTCTGGGCAAAGTAAATTGAAAATTTTCTAGAAAGGATTTAACATTCTAGGTGCCATTAAGAACATTCATGATTTGTGGGAAGAGGTAAAAATATCAACACTTGCAGCCTGGCCAACATGAGGAAACCCTGTCTCTACTAAAAATACAAAAATTAGCTGGGCATGATGGTGGGTGCCTGTAATCCCAGCTACTCAGGAGACTGAGGCACAAGAATTGCTTGAACCCAGGAGGCGGAGGTTTCATGAGCCAAGATTGCAGCACTGCACTACAGCCTGGGCAACAGCGCAAGACTCTGTATTAAAAAAAAATCAATTGGGAGGTCAAGGTGGGCAGATCACGAGGTCAAGACATCGAGACCATCCTGGCCAACACAGTGAAACCCTATTTCTACTAAAAATACAAAAATTAGCTGGGCGTGGTGGCACACGCCTGTGGTCCCAGGTACTCGGGAGGCTGAAGCGGAAGAATTGCTTGAACCCAGGAGGTGGAGGTTGCAGTGAGCTGAGATTGCGCCAGTGCACGCCAGCCTGGCGACAGAGCAAGACTCCGTCTCAAAAAAAAAAAAAATCAACATTAACAGGAGTTTGAAGAAGTTGAGTCAGACCCCCATGGATGACTGAGAGACTCAGGACCTGAGTGGAGGAAGTAACTGCAGATGTGGCAGAAAAATCAAGTGAACTGGAGTTAGAAGGGGAGCCTAAAAATGTGACCAAATTGCTGCAATCTCATGACAAAACTTGAATGAATGAGGAGTTGCTTCTTATGGATGAACAAATAAAGTAGTTTCTTGAGTCGAAATCTACCCCAGTGAAGATGCTATGAATATTGTTGAAATGACAACAGGCTGGGCGGGGTGGCTCACGCCTATAATCCCAGCACTTTGGGAGGCCGAGGCGGGTGGATCACAAGGTCAAGAGATCGAGACCATCCTGGTCAACAAGGTGAAACCCCGTCTCTACTGAAAATACAAAAATTAGCTGGGCATGGTGGCGCGCGCCTGTAGTCCCAGCTACTCGGGAGGCTGAGGCAGGAGAATTGCTTGAACCCAGGAGGCGGAGGTTGCGGTGAGCCAAGATCGCGCCATTGCACTCAGCCTGGGTAACAAGAGCGAAACTCTGTCTCAAAAAAAAAAAAAAAAAAAAAAAGAAATGACAACAAAGGATTTAGAATATTACATAAACTTAGTTGAAAAGTCAGTGGTAGGATTTGAGAGGATTGACTCCAATTTTGAAACATACATATTTTTAAATTTTATTTATTTATTTTTTTAAAGATGGGGTTTTGCCATGATGGCCAGGCTGGTCTTGAACTCCTGACCTCAGGTGATCCACCCACCTCGGCCTCCCAAAGTGCTAGGATTATAGGCATGAGCCACCGCGCCCGGCCTTGAAACATATTCTGTGGGTAAAATGCTATTAAATAGCATTACATACTATAGAGAAATCTTCGATGAAGAGTCCATCAATGTGGCAAACTTTACTGTTGTCTTATTTTAAGAAATTGCCAGGCCAGGCATGGTGGCTCGCGCCTGCAATCCCAGCACTTTGGGAGGCCAAGGCAGGCGGATCACGAGGTCAGGAGTTCGAGACCAGTCTGGCCAACATGGTGAAACCCTATCTCTTTGTATTTTTAGTACACAAAAATTAGGCCAGGCATAATGGCTCATGTGTAATCTCAGCACTTTGGGAGGCTAAGGCAGGAGGATCATGAGGTCAGGAGATCAAGACCATCCTAGCCAACATGGTAAAACCCCATCTGTACCGAAAATACAAAAATTAGCTGGGCATGGTGGCATGTGCCTATAATCCCAGCTACTCACGAGGCTGAGACAGGAGAATCGCTTGAATCAGGGAGTCAGTGGTTGCAGTGAGCCAAGATCACGCCACTGCATGCCAGCCTGGTGACAGCGGGAGACTCCAACTAAAAAAAAAAAAAAATACAAAAATTAGCCACGCATGGTGGCGTGCACCTGTAGTCCCAGCTGCTTAGGAGGTTGAGTCAAGAGAATCACTTGAACCCAGGAGGCAGAGGGTACAGTGAGCAGAGATCACGCCACAACACTCCAGCCTGGGCAACAGAGTGAGACTCCATCTTAAAAAAAAAAAAAAGAAATTGCCACAGCCACCAGATGCAGTGGCTCATGCCTGTAATCCTAGCACTTTGGGAGACTGAAGTGGGCACTTACTTGATGTCAGGAGTTCAAGACCAGCCTGGCCAACATGGTAAAACCCTGACTCTACTAAAAAGCCAGATGTGGTGGTAGGCACCTGTAATCCCAGCTACTCAGGAGCCTGAGGCAGGAGAATTGCTTGAACCCAGGGAGCCGAGATCACGTCACGGAGACAGACTCGGTCTCAAAAATAAAGAAAAAAGAAAATGCCACAGCCACCCCAACCTTCAGCAATCACTACCCCAATCAGTCAGCAGCTGTTAACATGGAGGCAAGACCCTATATACTGGCAAAAAGATGACAACTCACCGAAGACTCGATAATTGTTAGCATTTTTTAGCAATAAAATATTTTTTAAATTTATTTTTGAGATGGAGTTTTGCTCTTGTTGCCCAGGCTGGTGTGCGATAATGCAATCTCAGCTTACTGCAACCTCCACCTCCCAGGTTCAAGCGATTCTCCTGCCTCAGCCTCCCATGTAGATGGGGTTACAGTCATGCGCCACCACGCTCGGTTAATTTTGTATTTTTAGTAGAGACAGGGTTTCTCCAGGTCAGTCAGGCTGGTGTCAAACTCCCGGCCTCAAGTGATCCACCTGCCTCGGCCTCCCAAAGTGCGGGGATTACAGGCATGAGCCATTGCACCTGGCCTATTTTTTTTTTTTTTTTCGAGACACAGTTTCTTCTCGTCACCTAGGCTGGAGTGCAGTGGTATGATCTTGGCTCACTGCAGCCTCTGCCTTCTGGGTTCAAGCAGTTCTCCTGCCTCAGCCTCCCAAGTAGCTGGGATTACAGGTGCCAGCCACACGCCCTGCTAATTTTGTATTTTTAGTAGAAACGTGGTTTTGCCACGTTGGCCAGGCTGGTCTTGAACTACTGACTGCAGATGATTCTCCTGCCTTGGCCTCCCAAAGTGCTGGGATTATAGCCATGAGCCACTGTGCCTGGCCAATAGTTTATATTAAGGTATGTACGTTAGTTTTTTAGACAGTGCTATTGCATACTTAACTACAAGTGTTGACATAACTTTTATATGAACTGGGAAACCAAAAAATTCACGTGACTAGCTATATTGCTGTGGGCTG
Organism: Aotus nancymaae; assembly: GCF_030222135.1. Classification (NCBI taxonomy): domain Eukaryota; kingdom Metazoa; phylum Chordata; class Mammalia; order Primates; family Aotidae; genus Aotus; species Aotus nancymaae. Next base: position 6,311,801 of record NW_026988491.1, read on the forward strand.
CAGCTGAACTCTCAGTATCTCTGAGGTATGCCTATACTAGTCCCAGTTCCACCACTTAGCTGGGGACCTTGAGCATTCCATCTATAAAATGAAGTTGATAACCACTTGCTGAGGTAGTTATATTAAAGTAGGTAGTTCATGAAAAATGCTTAGGACTATGCCTAGCAGAGTACCCTCTTTATAATAGATGTTATTTTGATTATATAGTCTATACATTTTTTTTTTTTCAGTCTATACATTTTGTAATAACATTGGGCCGGGCGTGGTGGCTCACACCTGTAATCCCAGCACTTTCAGAGGCTGAGGCAGGTGGATCATGAGGTCAAGAGTTCGAGACTAGCCTGACCAACTTGATGAAACCCCATCTCTACTAAAAATACAAAAATTATTCATGCGTGGTGGCATGCGCCTGTAATTCCAGCCACTCGGGAGGCTGAGGCAAGAGAATCGCTTGAACCCGGGAGGCGGAGGTTGCAGTGAGTCAAGATCGTGCCATTGCACTCCAACCTGGGCAACAGAGTGAGACTGTCTCAAAAAACAAAACAAAACATAACATTGATAAGAAAAAATCAATTCTGGATGGGTCCACTGTCTGTCTGTAGTTGGCATGTTCCTCATGCCTGCCTGAGTTTACGATGGATGCTCTAGTTTCCTCCCATGTCCCCAAGATAAGCACATTAGGTTCCTTTATGTGTCTAAATGATCCCAGTCTGAGTGAGTGTGTGTGTGACTGTGCAATGCCATGAATGGCGTCCTGTCCACAAGGATGCGTTCCCTCCTTGTGCCCTGAGCTGCCAGGATAGACTCTAGCTAGCCTTGACCCTGAACTGGAATAAGTGGATAAATAGTTATCTTATTCTTCTGAATCTTCTATACATGCATGTGTAGCTCATACTTATTTCAGTGTTTAATATTAGAAGCATTTGAAGTTTAGTGATGTTTTGTGTCCAGAAATACATTATAGGAACTTAACTCTTGTTTATACATCAGTCAGCTTGTGGTAAAATTGGTTTCTTTGTACATCGTTTTGCTTAAAGTTGTAGTTTCCAAGAACTTATCGATGACATTAAGTGAGGATGACGTTAAGTGAGGACTTACTGTACTTAGTTCTAGATAAGGCTTGATGATATTCAGGTTCAGTTTTGTTTTTTTTTTAGGTGGAGTTTTGTCTTGTTGCCCAGGCTGGAATGCAGTGTTGCGATCTTGGCTTACTGCAACCTCCACCTCCCAGTTTCAAGCAATTCTCCTGCCTCAGCCTCCCATGTAACTGGTATTATAGGTGCCCACTACCATGCCCAGCTAATTTTTGTATTTTTAGTAGAGACAAAGTTTCACCATGTTGTCCAGGCTGGTCTCGAACTCCTGACCTCAAGTGATCCACCTGCCTCAGCCTCCCAAAGTGCTGAGATTATAGGCATGAGCTACCATGCCCGGCCAGGTTCAGTTTTTTAGCAGATTTCATCATGGGTGGTAGCACTTAGAGTTTTTTTGTTGGGTTTATTTTGGTCTCTTTCTTATTTGTCGGAGGTCTTTTCCAAATTTTTTGTGATTCTTGATTGTCCATTTATACTTAAATGTAATTGAGAAATTATGGCTGAGCGTGGTGGCTCACGCCTGTAATCCCAGCACTTTGGGAGGCTGAGGCAGGTGGATCACTTGAGGTCAGGAGTTCAAGACCAGTGTGGCCAACATGGTGAAACCCTGTCTCTACTAAAAATACATATATAAAAAAAAATTAGCTGGGTGTGGTGGTGTGTGCCTATAATTCCAGCTACTCAGGAGGCTGAGGCAGGAGAATCGCTTGAACTTGGGAGGTGGAGGTTGCAGTGAGCAGAGATCACACCACTGCACTCCAGCCTCGGCGACAGAGCAGGACTCCATCTCAAAAAAAAAAAACAAAACCAGAAAATGAAAACTGGGCCAGGTGCAGTGGTGCCTGTCTGTAGTCCCAGCTACTTGGGAGGCCAAGACAGGAGAATTGCTAGAGCCCAGGAGTTTGAGATTGCAGTCAGCTATAATCACGCCACTGCACTCCAGCTTGAGTGACAGAAAGGGACCCTATCTCTACACACAACAAAAGCCACTTTGGGAGGCCAAGGTGGATGGATCAGTTGAGCTCAGGAGTTTGAGACCAGCCTGGGCACTATAGCAAGACCCTGTCTCTACAAGTAGTAAAAAATTAGCTCATCATGGTGGCACATACCTGTGGTCCCAGCTATTTGGGAAGCTATGGTGGGAGGATTGCTTGAGCATGAGAGGTTGAGGCTGCAGTGAGCTGTGATAGTGCCATAGTCCCTCAGCCTGAATGACAACGTGAGACTCGGGATGACAATGTGAGAAAGAAAAAAGACCAGGTATGGTGACTCATGCCTGTAATCATAACACTTTGGGGGGCTGAGGTGGGAGGATCACCTGAGCCTGAGGAGGTCGAGGCTGCAGTGAGCCGTAATTGCACTGCTACACTCCAGCCTGGGCAACAGATGGAAATCCTGTCTTTCATTTTCTTTGTCTCAGACAGAGTACTCTGTCTCCTAGGCCGCAGTGAAGTGACGCAATCTCAGCTCACTGCAACCTCTGCCTCATGGGCTCAAGTGATTCTCCTCCCTCAGACTCCTGAATAGCTAGGATTGCAGGTGTCCACCACCATGCCTGGCTAATTTTTGTATTTTTAGTAGAGACAGGGTTTCACTATGTTGGGCAGGCTGGTCTTGAACTCCTGACTTCAGGTGATCCGACTGCCTTGACCTCCCAGAGTGCTGGGATTACAGGCATGAGCCACTGTGCCTGGTCAGAAATCTTGTCTTTAAAAAAGGAAAGAAAGAAAATGAAAACTATACACAGTAACACTGATAACCATAAAAATTAATGTGGGGAAAAATAAGAAATCTTGGCCTCTACTGGTGTTTTTGTGAACGGAAGTTGAAGGTGCTGAAGCATCTAGACAGGAAGAAAGAGCTAGGTACACCTTTTGAGTGTGGCTCACTCTCCTCTCAGTTTCCTTTCTTAGAAAATGACATACTGCAGATGACCTGATCCTATATCTAGAAAACTCCATCATCTCAGTCCAAAAGCTTCTTAAGCTGATAACCAACTTCAGCAAAGCCTAAGGATACAAATCAATGTGCAAAAAGTGCAAGCTTTCCTATACACCAACAACAGGCAAGCAGAGAACCAAATCATGAATGAACTCCTATTCACAGTTGCCACAAAAAGAATAAAATACTAGGAATATAGCTAACAAGGGATGTGAAAGACCTCTTTAAGGAGAACTACAACCCACTGCTTAAAGAAATCAGAGGTGACACAAACAAATGAAAAAACATTCCGTGCTTATGGATAGGAAAAATCAGTATCATGAAATGGCCATATTGGCCAAAGCAATTTACAGATTCAATGCTATTACCATTAACTACCGTTGACATTCTTCACATAATTAGAAAAAACTATTTTAAAATTCATATGGAACAAAAAAAGCATGAATAGCTATGACAATACTAAGCAAAAAGGATAAGGCTGCAGGCATCATGCCACCCAACTTCAAACTATACGACAAGGCTACAGTAACCAAAACAGAATGGTACTGGTGCAAAAACAGAAACATAGACCAATGGAACAGAATAGAGAACTCATAAATAAGACTGCATGCCTACAACCATGTGATCTATGACAAATCTGACAAAACAAGAAATGGGGAAAGGAGTTCCTATTTAATAACAGGTGCTGGAAGAACTGGCTAGCCATATGCAAATATTGAAGCTGGACCCCTTCATTACAGCATATATAAAAACCAACTCAAGATGGCTTAAAAACTTAAATGTAAAACCCAAAACTATAAAAACCTTAAAGGAAAATCTAGGCAATACCATTTCAGACATAGGCACAGACAAAGATTTCATGACAAAGATGCCAGAAGCAATTGCAACAAAATCAAAAATTGACAAATGGGATCTAATTAAACTAAAGCACTTCTGCACAGCAAAAGAAACTATCATCAGAGTAAACAGACAAGCTATAGAATGGGGAAAAGTTTTGCACTTTGTGTATCTGACAAAGGTCTAACAACATTATGAGAAAAATACAACCCCATTAAGAAGTGAGCAAAGGACATGAACAGACACTTTTCAAAAGAAGACATACATATGGTGAACAAACGTGAAAAAAAGCTCAACATCACTGATCATTAGAGAAGTGCAAATCAAAACCACACTGAGGCTGGGTGCTGTGGCTCACCCCTGTAATTCCAGGACTTTGGGAGGCCAAGGTGGGCAGATCAGTTGCAGTTAGGAGTTTGTGACCAGCCTGGCCAACATGGTGGAATCCTGTCTCTACTGAAAAATACAGGAATTAGTCAGGCATGGTGGCAGGTGCATGTAATCCAACTACTTGAGAGGCTGAGGCAGGAGAATCACTTGAGTCCAGGAGGTGGAGGTTGCAGTGAGCTGAGATTGTGCCACAGCATTCCAGCCTGGATGACAGAGCAAGACTGTCTCAAAAATTTAAAAATGTAATTAAAAAATAATATTTTAAGTCAGAGACCTATCCCATGTTAATCTAGTGTTGAATTACAGAGGGCAGAAGACTAGGAGCTGGCATGTAGCTATTCAGAATGTGGCTCCTGAGAGAGTACAAATAATTTTCTCTTTTTTATTTAGTTAGAAGGGGAAGATAAAAGACTTTGATACATGAAGAATCTGCTCACTGAGAAGTGTATGTCAAGCCACTGGTTGAATTTCCATCAAAAATATGATTAAGCAGAGAATGGAGAAGAAGGTTGATTCCAGGTGAGTGATGGAACTTGAGACAAAAATTATAACTGGAATGATGGTTCATATAAAACTCCGTAAACATTTTGTGTATGAAAAAAATAAATTACAAATAATGAGTGAGGTAGTAATTATGGGTATTTTCTTTTGTCATTGTTATTTTGAGTTTCTCATCTATAAGATACGTAAATTTTGTACCTTATGTTACAGTCAAAAAGCATTCTGAGTGCATGGAAATGTCAATCATTAAAATTCTGATTTTGAGCAGAAGTGAGTATGATTTTCCTTAGTTTTGAAGTTATATCTTCATCGTTGGCTCTTGTGTCTTTCTGCTACTTTTGATCATGGTTACTTTCAGAATTTTACCTTTTTACTTTTACCTTTTACCTTTCAGTGTCTCTCCACTGAAGCTCTCAGCACCTTATAATGTGGCAGACTCTGTGTAACTCTCCCTTTCTGGATTTTGGTAATTGTTCTCTCCCCTCATCTCTTTGGGCCTAGAGGTAGTACCAGCTTACTTCTACTAGCTTCAGGTTCCTGCACTGTTCCTTGTGGTTCCTGTACACTCACAAGTTTGTAAATATATCATCTTCAAATTACTGTATTTTTAGTCTGTCATCTATTTTCTTGCGACCTTTCATAGATTTTATGAATGTTACTGGATTTTATCACATGGTTTTTCTATATTTATTAAGATAATCATGTGGTTTTTGTTTTTTTTCTATTATGCTGTATTACACATTGATTTTTGGATGTTAAACCAGCCTTGCATTCCTGGGATAAATCCCACTTGATCATGGTGTTTATATGGCATATAGTTGTATTAAGGTCCTCTAGAGGGACAGAACTAATAAGACAAACACACACACACACATATATATATATATATATATGGCAGTCTGCAAGTTGGGGAGCAAGGAAGCCTGTAGTGGCTCAGTCTCAGTCCCCAAACATCAAAAGTAGGGAAACCAACAGTGCAGCCTTCAGTCTGTGGCCAAAGGCTTGAGAGCCCCTGGCATACCGTTGGTGTAAGTCCAAAAATCCAACAGCCAAAGAACTTGGAGTCTGATGTTCCCAGGCAGGAAACATTCAGCATGGGAGAAAGATGAAGGCCAGAAGACTTAATCCCACCTTCTGCCTGCTTTTTCTAGCAGCGCTGGCCCCCTGTTGGATGGTGCCCACCCACATTGTGGTTGGGTCTTCCTCTCCTAGTCCACTGACTGAAATGTTAATCTCTTCTGGCAACACCCAGAAACACCCAGATCCACCCAGAAACAATACTTTGCGTCCTTCAATTCAAGCAAGTTGACTCTTAATCTTAACCATGACAATGGTTTTTATATGTTGTTGGATTTGGTTTGCTACTATTTTTTGAGGATTTTTATGTCTATAGTCATGAGGTATATTGGTCTTTTTTTTTCTTTTTGGTAATAATCTTTGTCTTTGGTATTATGGTGATACTGGTCTCAATGAATTTGGAAGTGTTCCTCTATTTTCTGGAAGAGTTTGTGGAGTATTGTTATTATATTTTATTTATTTGTTTATTTTTGAGATGGAGTCTTGCTCTGTAGCCCAGGCTGGAGTGCAGTGGTGCAGTCTGAGCTCACTGCAACTTTCTCCTCCCAGGTTCAAGTGATTATCCTGCCTCAGCCTCCCTAGTAGCTGGGATTACAGCACCTGCTATCACACCCGGCTAATTTTTTGTTTGTTTGTTTGTTTGTGACGGAGTCTCACACAGTTGCCCAGGCTGAAGTGCAATGGCACAATCTCAGCTCACTGCAACTTCTGCCTCCCCAGGTTCAAGCAATTCTCCTGCCTCAGCCTCCCAAATAGCTGGCATTACGGGCGTCTATCACCACGCCCACCTAATTTTTTGTATTTTTAGTAGAGATGGGGTTTCACTATTTTGGCCAGGCTGGTCTCGAATACCAGGACCTCGTGATCCGCCTGCCTCGGCCTCCAAAGTGCTGGGATTACAGGCGTGAGCTACTGCGCCTGGCCCCTTTGGTATTTTTTAGTAGAGATAGGGTTTCATCATGTTGGCCAGGCTAGTCTCTAACTCCTGACCTTGGGTGATCTGCTTGCCTCGGCCTCACAAAGTGCTGGGATTACAGGCGTGAGCCACTGTGCTCTGCCTATTACTTCTTTTAAAATCTTTCATATAATTAAACACTGAAACTATCTGTGCTTTTTTTGGTAGGAATATTTATTCATTTATTTTAGAGACAGGGTCTCGCTCTGTCGCCCTGGCTGTAGTACAGTGGCACGAGCTCAATGAAGTTTCTAACTTCTGGACTCAAGCAGTTTTGCTGCCTCAGCCTCCCAAAGTGCTGGGATTATAGTGTGAGCTACAAGCCTGACCTCTTTATAGGAAAAATTTTAATTACTCATTTAATTTTTTTACTTGTTAGAGATCTATTAAGTTTCCATTTCTTCTTTTTGTTTGATTTTTGAGATGGAGTCTCACTCTGTGGCCCAGGCTGGAGTGCAGTGGCGCAATCTTGGCTCACTGCAACCTCTGCCTCCCTGGTTTAAGCAGTTCTGCCTCAGCCTCCTGAGTAGTTGGGTTTATAGGTGCGTGCCACCACGTCTGGCTGATTTTTGTGTTCATAGTACAGATGGGGTTTTACCATGTTGGTCTGGCTTGTCTCGAACTCCTGACCTCAAATGATTCACCTTCTTCAGCTACCCGAAGTGCTGGGATTACAAGCGTGAGCCACTGTGCCCAGCTCTGTTTCTTCTTAAGTTACTTTTACTAATTTCAGCTTTTTGGAATTGTTTCCACTTCATTTAAGTTTTCCGGTTTGTTGGCAGAAAGTTAATTGTATGCCCTTATAAGTCTTTGAATTTATTAAGGGTCAGTGTTAATGTCCTCTCTGTCATTCCTAGTTTTGGTGATCTGTGTCTTCTCTCTTTTTTTCGTTGGTTATCTAGGTAAAGTCTTGTCAGTTTGCTCAGGAACCCTTACTGTTAAGCTCTTTTTTAAACTAAGTTGAATTGGGTTCCTGTAGCTTGCAATAGGGTGTTACTAATTTATGGAAGTTTCTTATAGCATCCACTGTGGGTCTTGGGCAAAATGGGACTGAGGAGTGTTTGAGGGACCTATTCAGCAGGTATTATGGACACTTCTTCCTGAGCAGTGACATCTTTGTGCTTCAAAATTTTGTCTTGGGAGAATGAATTTGGTTGGTCCAGCAAGGGTCAGTTTTCTTCCCCTGCTATAATAAACTAGGAGTTAGAGGAAGGTCATAGAGTTCAAGCATAGCTGCTGAGATCCTGCCCCTGTTGACAGAAGAAGGAGTTCTCATAGAAGGAGTCCTCGGGTGCAGTGGCTCACGCCTGTGATCCCACCACTTTGGGAGGCTGAGGCAGGTGGAACACCTGAGGTCAGGAGTTGGAGAGCAGCCTGGCCAACATGGTGAAACCCATCTTTACTAAAAATACAAAAATTAGATAGGTGTGGTGGCAGGCGCCTGTAATCCCAGCTACTCAGGAGGCTGAGGCAGGAGAATCACTTGAACCCGGGAGGTGGAAGTTCCAGTAAGCCAAGATTGCACAGTTGCATTCCAACCTGGTGATAAAGCGAGACTCCATCTCAAAAAAAAAAAAACCAGGCTGGATGAGGTGGCTTACCCCTGTAATCCCAGCACTTTGGGAGGCTGAGATGGGCAGATCACAAGGTCAAGAGATCGAGACCATCATGGCCAACATAGTGAAACCTCATCTCTACTAAAAATACAAAAATTAGCCGGGTGTGGTGGCGCATTCCTGTAATCCCAGCTACTTGGGAGGCTGAGGCAGGAGAATCGCTTGAACCCGGGAGGTGGAGGTTGCAGTGAGCCGAGGTCGCACCACTGCACTCCAGCTTGGTGACAGAAGCGAGACTTCATCTCAAAAAAAAAAGAGGAAAAGAAGGAGTCCTCATAAGCTGAACCAGCACCCTGACAGTGTTTACTACATGGTCCACAGAGTACTCTTCAGGCCTGCCTTATTTCATCTTCTCAAACAAATTAACCATGGCCTTAATATGAAGCTCTGTGGCCTCTAACTCTGGCATGGTTTCTTTCTTTTTTTTTGAAACTGAGTTTTGCTCTGACCTCCTGACCTAGTGATCCGCCTGCCTTGGCCTCCCAAAGTGCTGGGATTATTATAGGTGTGAGCTACCGTGCCCCAGCCTAAGTTGTTAGATATTATGCAGATTCAGAAAGGTATGGAAAAATGTATCATTTAAGATATCATTTTGAAACAAACAATGTAACCATCACCCAGATAAAGAAATAGTTTATTTGCTGTGCCTCACACCTGTAATCAATCCCTGCACTTTGGGAGGCTGAGGTGGGGGGATCACAAGGTCCAGGGGATCCAGATTATCCTGGCCAACATGGTGAAACCCTGTCTCTACTGAAAATACAAAAATTAGCTTGGCATGGTTGCAAATGCCTGTAATCCCAGCTACTCAGGAGGCTGAGGTAGAATTGCTTGAACCCAGGAGGCGGAGGTTGCAGTGAGCTGAGATCGGGCCATTGCACTCCAGCCTGGCAACAGAGCAAGACTCTATCTCAAAAAAAAAAAAAGAAAATAAATAGTTTATTGGGCTGGGCGTGATGGCTCACGTCTATAATCCCAGCACTTTGGGAGGCCGAGGCAGGTGGATCACAAGGTCAGGAGTTCGAGACCAGCCTGACCAACATGGTGAAACTCAGTCTCTACTAAAAATACCGAAATTAGCTGGTGTGCATTAGTGGTGGGTGCGCCTGTAACCCCAGCTACTCAGGAGGCTGAGGCAGGAGAATTGCTTGAACCCAGGAGATGGAGGTTGCAGTGAGCTGAGATTACACCATTGCTCTCAGCCTGGGCAACAGAATGAGACTCTGTCTCAAAAAAAAAAAAAAAAAGCGGAAATAGTTTATTGATCAGATGCTGTGGCTCACTCCTGTGTAATCCCAGCACTTTGGGAGGCCAAGGCGGGCAGATCACCTGAGGTCAGGAGTTTGAGACCAGTCTGACCAACATGGTAAAACTCGTGTCTCTACTAAAAATACAAAATTAGCTGGGCATAGTGGCGCATGCCTATAATCCCAGCTACTCTGTAGGCTGAGGCAAGAGTATTGTTTGTACCTGGGAGGCAGAGGTTGCAGTGAGCAGAGATCACACCATTGCCTGGGCAACAAAAGTAAAACCCTTTCCCAATCACACCCTCTCCTTTTCCTAGAGTTAATCACCATCCTAACTTTAATGGTAATCACTTTCTTAAATTTCTTTTAATTTTTGCCTGTTAAGCATACATTCCTAAACAATACAGTTTAGTTTTGCCTCTTTGCCTTAAATACATGGAATGATATTCTATGTATTCTTTTGTATCTTGATTGTTTCAAGGTTTTAGGATTCCTCCATGTTACTGTGTGGAGTTGCAATTTGCTCATTTTCCTTGCTCTGTAATATTACATTGTAAGAATATTTCAGTTTATCTATTTTGCTGATGGGCATTTGGACTATTTTCAGGGTGTTTTTTGTGTTTTCTTTTTTTTTTTTTGAGATGGGAGTCTCGCTCTGTTGCTCAGGCTGGAGTGCAGTGGCATGATCTCAGCTCACTGCAACCTCCACCTCCCTGATTCAAGCAATTCCTCTGCCTCAGCCTCCTGAGTAGCTGGGATTACGGGCGCATGCCACCTCACCTGACTAATTTTTTTGTAGTTTTAGTAGAGTTGGCTGGAAATCCTGACCTTACGCAATCCGCCCGCCTCGGCCTCCCAAAGTGCTGGAATTACAGGCATGAGCCACGGCACCAGGCTATCGTACCTTTTCATATGTTTACTGGGTACTAGATTTTCTCTTTTTGAAGTACATATTCAAGTCTTATTTCTGTTTTTCTAATGAGTTGTATATTGAGCATTTGTACTAATTAATATATAGGAACTTTTCTGTTTTTGAATATGAATCTTTTTGCACTGCTGCACTCCAGCCTGGTGACAGAAGCGAGACTTCATCACAAAAAAAAAAAAAAAAAAAAAAGATATGTGAAGAGAAGATATGTGACAAATATCTTCTCCCTCTGCTCACTTCGTCATCATTTGTTGAATTAAGTTGTTTTAAATTTTAATTTAGACCAGGTGCTGTGGCTCATGCCTGGAGTTCCAGCACTTTGAGAGGCCGAGGCAGGTGGATCACTCGAGGTCAGGAGTTTTAGACAAGCCTGGACAACAGGGCAAAACCTCATCTCTACTAGTAATATAAAAATTAGCCGGGTGTGGTGGTGTGTGCCTGTAGTCGCAGGTACTTTGGAGGCTAAGGCAGGAGAATTGCTTGAACGTGGGAAGCGGAGGTTGCAGTGAGTGGAGATGGCACCACTGCACTCCAGCCTGGGCAACAGAATGAAACTGTCTCAAAAAAGAGAAAAGAAAAGGTAAAAAAAAGCCAGGCACAGTGGCTCTCCCCTGTGATCCCAGCACTTTGGGAGGGCAAGGCAGGCAGATCATTTGAGGTCAGGAGTTCAAGGCCAGCCTGACCAACACAGTGAAATTTCATCTCTACTAAAAATGCAAAAATCAGCCAGGTGTGGTGTTGCATGCCTATAATCCCCACTACTTGGGAGGCTGAAATGGGAGAATCACTTGAACCCAGGAGGCAGAGGTTACAGTGAGCCGAGATGGTGCCACTGACTCCAGCCTGGGTGACAAAGTGAGACTTCGTCTTAAAAAACAATTTTTAACTTAGTAAAATGTATCAGTATTTTCCTTTATGATTAATATGTGTTCTGTCAGGTTTAAGGAATCTGTTTCTTTCCTGATATCATGAAGATGTTCTGGGTTTTGTTTTGTTTTGTTGTTGTTGTTGTTGTTGTTGTTGTTTGAGACAAGATCTTGCACAGTCATAGGCTGAATTGCAGTGGCACAATCAGGAACACTGTGGCATCAACCTCCCAGTCTCAAGCAGTCCTCTCACTTCAGCCTCACAAGAAGCTGGTAGTAGTACAGGTGTGTGCCACCACACCTGGTGAATTTTTGTATTTTTTGTAGAGATGGGGTTTTATTGTGTTGCCCAGAGTTGTCTCAAACTCCTGGGGTCAAGCAATTTGCCTGCCTCAGCCTCCCAAAGTGCTGGCATTATAGGCATGACCACCATGCCTGGCCTAAGATATTCTGTATCATCTTTTTTTTGAGACAGAGTTTTGTTCTTATTGCCCAGGCTGGAGTGCAATGGCACGATCTTGGCTACTGCAACCTCTGCCTCCTGGGTTCAAGCGATTCTCCTGCCTTAGCCTCCCAAGTAATTGGGATTACAGGCATGTGCCACCACATCTGGCTAATTCTGTATTTTTAGTAGAGAAGAGGTTTCACCATGTTGGTCAGGCTGGTCTCAAACTCCTGACCTCGGGTGATCCACTGGCCTCGGCCTCCCAAAGTATTGGGATTACAGGCGTGAGCCACTGCACCCGGCCTGTATCATCTTTAAGAACTTATTATTTTGCTGTTTACCTCATGAAATTGATTTCAGATCTCCTGAAATTGATTTTTGTTTATATGTGAGTCAGAGATCCTATTTCATTTTTTTTTCACATGGGTATATAATTGCCCCAGCACAGTTTATTGAAAAAAACTGCTCTATAGTGCCATCCTTATCATTACTCAAGTGTTCATTTAAGCCCAAGTCGGTTTCTTGCCTATCTACCTTGTTCCTTTGGTCAGTTTGTTTCTGCTGCAAAATCGTGATGTCTTGATTATGTAGTCTTGCAGTAAGCCTGATATTTGAATAAGACTGCTTATCTAGTACTTTTAAGAAATGTCTAAGCTACTCTTGGTATTTATAATTCCATAAAAGCTTCAGAATCAACTCTCCAAGTCCTCTCCCTCCCCGAAATAAAATCTTTTTCTTTTTTTTTTTTTGAAACAGTCTTGCTCTGTCACCCAGGCTGGAGTGGCACGATCTTGGTGCACTGCACCTTCTGCCTCCCAGGTTCCAGCAATTCTCTTGCCTCAGCCCCCAGAGTAGCTGGGATTATAGGCACCTGCCACCATGCCTTGCTATTTTTTTGTATTTTTAGTAGAGATGGCATTTCATCATGTTGGCCAGGCTGGTCTCAAACGCCTGTCTCAGTCAAGGTGATCTGCCCACCTTGGCCTTCTAAAGTGCTGGGATTACAGGCGTGAGCCACTGTGCCCAACCCTCTATTGGGTTTTGTTTTTGTTTTTGTTTTTTTGAGGTGAAGTCTCACTCTGTCACCCAGGCTGGAGTGCAGTGGCACCATCTCAGCTCACTGCAACCTCCGCCTCCCGGGTTCAAGTGATTCTCCTGCCTCAGCCTCCCAAGTAGCTGGGACTAAAGGCACGTGCCACCATGCCCAGCTAATTTTTGTAGTTTTAGTAGAATGTGGTTTCACTGTGTTAGCCAGGATGGTCTCGATCTCCTGACCTCGTGATCCACCTGCCTTGGCTTCCCAAAGTGCTGAGATTACAGGCGTGAGCCACTGCATCTGGCGTTCTGCTGATTTTAATTGAGATTACTTTGAAGCTATAGATCAGAGTGGGAAAAATTGACATCTATATTGTATCAGTTAGGGAATGGTGGGAATCCTTCTGAAATCTACGTTTCCAGACACCAACCAAGGGTCAACCTTGTAAGCAGGATTTTCTAAGAACAGCAGCCACAGGCCTGCTATGTTATTTTCTGCAGAGAAGGAAAACAAACATAACAGAGAAGATCAAAGAGAAAAGTTGGTTCCCTAAAAAGACTAATACAGTTGACAGCCAGTGAAACTTATCTAGAAGGGAGAAAACCAAATAAATTATTTTGCCTATAAAATTATTAGATTTACTCCTATGTTTGATGTTTGTGATGCCATTTGAAAGTAGTGTATAAATATATATAATTGTTTTTTCTTTATTGCTAGTTTATAGAAATACAGTTGACCCTCATTTATTTCATTTTCTCTTTTCTTAATCAGTTTCACCGGCTACCAACTGTATTAGTCTTTTTAGGGAACCAGCTTTTCTCTTTGATCTTCTCTGTTATGTTTGTTTTCCCTTTGTGCAAAAAATAACATAGCAGGCCTGTGGCTGCTGTTCTTAGAAAATCCTGCTTATAAGGTTGACCCTTGGTTGGTGTCAGGAAACTTAGATTTCAGAAGGGTTCCCACCATTCCCTAACTGATGAATGGTTAACAGGATCTACATTGTGTGTTCATGCAATGATTTTGTGCTGAATACTAGAACTCCCTCTAGGAGTCTGGAATTTTGGTATGTGTTAGGTAGAGGGTGCCTGTCTGACCAGCCCTCAGTAAAAGCTTGGGTACTGAGTCTCTAATAAAAGTTTTACTGATACACAACACTTCTCACGTGTTATCACAATTCAGTGCTGGAGGAATTAAGAGTGTCCTATGTGATTCCACTGGGAGAGGATTCTTGGAAACTTGTACTTGATTTCCACCAGACTTTGCCCTGTGCCCCTTTTCCCTTTGCTGTTTTGCTTTGTATCCTTTTCCACAAAATCAAAGAAAAAAACATAATAGAAATTAGCAAATATGTTAAATACTTATAAAAATACTACATATGGCCAGGCGCGGTGGCTCACACCTGTAATCCCAGCACTTTGGGAGGCCGAGGCGGGTGGATCACGAGGTCAAGAGATCGAGACCATCCTGGTCAACATGGTGAAACCCCATCTCTACTAAAAATACAAAAAATTAGCTGGGCATGGTGGCACGTGCCTGTAATCCCAGCTACTCAGGAGGCTGAGGCAGGAGAATTGCCTGAACCCAGAAGGCGGAGGTTGCGGTGAGCTGAGATCGCACCATTGCACTCCAGCCTGAGTAACAAGAGCGAAACTCTGTCTCAAAAAAAAAAAAAAAGAAAGAAAGAAAACTATGTTAGGCCTAATGACTCCTGGGGGTACCCTCCAGCTCTGTAGTTCCTGCCTAGAGCTGACCCAGCAGTACCCACCTCCAGTCGTTGGCCAATATTTCTGTCAGATTGGGCTGCCTATTATCCTTGAAGCCTTGGTATTGTCAGTCTTAGTGAGCTTATTTGTTTAATTTTCCTTGTATATTAAAAGTATTTGTATCACATGCAGAGATAACTTTATTCTCTCCTTGCCTCCTTCCTCCTCAAATTTAAGGTATTTTGGGGATGGTGCAGTTAAACCTTATTCTCCAAAGACACCGTCCAACAAGAAGTCTTCTGTATCCTTGGGGATCCGGAGGGAGTTACCTAGTACCAGTCATCTAGTGCAGTATCGCGGTACACATGCTTGTACCCGACAGGGCCGGTTAAGAGAATTGCACATCAGGTGAGCTTGTGAGTGGCCACCAGTCTACGGGTACTTTTCTCTTATTCTGTTATTTCTCTTATTCTCCCTTCTTGGTTAAAATGAGGGAATAGTTCTTATTCTCCCATCTCAATTAGTTGGAGATCTTGATGCCTGTTCTATATAGTGGAATGTTCAGATCAAGAAGATATTCAGAAATCTGCAGACATAAAATCTGTCATTGAGTGTTTTCATTTCTCCACTTGTGTCCCACAATATGAAGCTGTCAAGATTCTTAGACTTTTAGAAAAAGTCTAAACGTGGTCCAAGAAAGAAGGAACTACGCTTTTTTTTTCCTCTTGGATTTTCTGGTGAATTCTAGAAGAGCTGTAATACTTCTGCTACTCTTGATTAGGTATATTAAAGACATCCATTTCTTTATTCAAAAATTTATCAGGCCAGGCGTGGTGGCTCACACCTGTAATCCCAGCACTTTGGGAGGCCGAGGTTGGCAGATCACCTGAGGTCAGGAGTTTGAGACCCCGTCTACATGAAAAATACAAAAAATTAGCTGGGTGTGGTGGTGCACACCCGTAATCCCAGCTCCTCAGGAGGCTGAGGCACGAGAATCACTTGAACCTGGGAGGAGGAGGTTGCGGTGAGCCAAGATTGCTCCACTGGACTCCAGCCTGAGTGAGAGTAAGACTCCATCTCTAAACAACAACAACAAATTTATCAGGTGCTTACCATGTCAGGTGTTATGCTAGATGCTGAGCATGTAAGGTGACTAAGACAATCTTGGTCTATGACTTCATGAAAGTTTAAAATCAGGTAGGCTTGATAGACTGTCAGGCCATAATAATAAAGTGAGATTAGTGCAATGAGAGGAGAAGGATGTGATACCACAGGCATATATGGCAAGAACAGCCATACTAGTATAGCCAGCAATTACTCTCTGGAGGAAGTAGAGTTTAAGCTGAGTCCTGAAGGATAATGTAAGAATAAACCAGATAAAGGGCAGGAGAAGGTGTGTTTTAGTTGAACTCAGGGGTTAACTATATAATATAAGATAAGCCACCTTTCTGTGTACTCCAGGCACTGTGCTAGATACTAGAGGTACCACAAAGCACCAGTTTCTGCTTTCAGGGTCTCACAGTGCAGAGGGAATGACAGACACCCTGTGAGCTGATTGCTGTGATATGGTGTCATAACATCACAAGAGGGGTTTGAACAGAGTGCTGAGAGTACACAGCTACTACCCTGTTTACATAGGAGACGGTTCAGGATTAGTGGGCATTTGCCAGGCATTGTAGGCAGGAAGAATAATATGAACAAAAGAATTTGATGTACTTCCTGTACCTCAGTTTTGAAGTTTTTATCTCTTCATTGACAATTTGCATTGAAAATATATTTTTTTAAAAATCTGCTTGATTTTAGCTTCATAAATCTGCCATCCTATACCCTGTTCGATGCAAGATTAGCTATGATACCACCTTTTGACTCATACTAACGTCCCTCTGCCGGAGACCTTAAAGCCTTCCTTTCCTTTCCAGAAAAGTGATGATGTAAGCCCAATGGAATTTTAAAATATGTATATCCTTTTTTTCCTTCTTTCAGATGCGTTGCCAGAAAGTTCTTATATTTATGGATTCAAATGACTTTTGGAAGAGTGTTTCCCTCTAAAGCCAGGTAGTATTAGCTCAGAACAACATATTTCTGCTGAGTTCATTCTAGCGTTTTCTTTTATATTAAGCCTATACATAAGGTTTATTATGACTTGTGCTGTTACATTCCTCCTGTGTTCCTCCCCAGCCTGCAGTAGGCAGAAACAGTCCCTAAAATAACCTTGTAATATAGTGGTAACTTCATACCTGTTAGTTGACTGCAGCTGCATTCATGGTGAGCTGTGAATGTTATCTACAAAGTAGCCAGTGAAGGTTAAGTTTTAGTGTTTAATGTTAAGGCTTTTAGCTACTGTGGCCTTCAGTTTCAAAGAAAAAGAAAAAAACAAGTAACAAGCATGTGACCAAATGAAAGAATCTGGCAGGTCTTGGTGGCTCATGCCTGTAAACGGAGCACTTTGGGAAGTCGAGGCAGGCAGATACCTGAAGTTATGAGTTCGAGACTAGCCTGTCCAACATGGTGAAACCTCATCTCTACAAAAATTAGCTGAGCATGATGGCATACCCCTGTAATACCAGCTACTTGGGAGGCTGAGGCAGGAGAACCACTTGAACCCTGGAGGCGGAGGTCGAGGTCAGCCAAGATCGTGCCATTGCACTTCAGCCTGGGCAACAGAGTGAGACTCCATCTCAAAAAAAAAAAAAAGAGAGAGAATCATACTTAAGTGAACCAGGATAGATGAGATCTCTCTGGGAAAAGTGTTTGCCCAAGAGAAGTAATTGAGCTCTTTCAGGGGACTGAGAGAGCTCAGACTGACAAATTGGCTTGATCTAGTGCAGAACCTGGGGGAAAATAATTGCCTTTGGCAAAGGAAGTGAAATTTTAGTGAGGAGCAAATCCCTCTGTCATAGCTTCATTTTGTTTAGACCAATGCTGTCCATTGCTGTGGTTTTGGGTTATAATTGTTATAGCTGCAGTGCTGAGATTGGACTACAAGAGAGAGTCACAAGAGTCAGGGACCCTGTGCGTGAGGCAGGGGGACTGGAGAGAAGGGGCCAGTGCAAGGTATGTTTCAGAATGAGAATTGGCAGCCTTTGAGAATGTAAGCGCTTCTTAAAAACTGAAATGTCCTGGGTTCTTTCGTGATCCCCTCTTCCCCTTTTCTTTACCTTACTATAATCTTTCCTGTTTCAGTTTTCTGACAGTCTAACTCCTTCATTCAATGTCTCTCAAGCAAACTTGGCCTGTGTGTGCTTTCTGAAATATTTTCTTTGTATACTTTGTGAGGGGCCCTGCTGTTCCATGTCTTCTTTTTGTATCTTTACAGTGAAGCTCCTTATGTGGGTATGTTACCACCCAGATCTAGGTCCATTCTGCCCATGCGTGGTAAATCAATCACTGTGACACAGGTTTTGCAAAAGAGAAGAGACTTATTTGCAAGGCCACTGAGGGAGGAGGTGGAAGAACAGATCTCAAATCTGCCTCCTAAAAGATAAGCCTGAGGGATATTTGTGGGTTAGGGAAGTGGGGTGGTTTAAGGTGCAGGGAAAGGTGATTCGCAGTGGAGAAAATAAAGTAGCATTCATTGTGCACAAGTGTAGTCAGGGTTTATGGCATTTCATAGGACACATATACAGAAAATAGAGGCATTAACATGATCAGAGGGTGGAGTTTTTGGCCCTCAGGCATCAAAAGATCCTTTTGGGCACCTTCACAGGCCTAATTGAAGGGTTGGTGGTCTCCACCAGTTTGAACTGGACAGGAGTTAGCCCAAGTTCCTGAAAAATAACTGAAGTGACCATTGCCGTGGTGACCTATGAATGTTATCTATAAAGTAGCCAGTGAAGGTTAAGTTTTAGTGTTCAGGCCTGGCGTGGTGGCTTATGCCTATAATTCTAGCACTTTGGGAGGGTGAGGCAGGCATGGATCACTTGAGGTGAGGAGTTCGAAACCAACCTGGCCAACATAGTGAAACTTTGTCTCTACTAAAAATACAAAAAAAAAATTAGACGGGCATGGTGGCAGGTACCTGTAATCCCAGCTACTTGGGAGCCTGAAGCAGGAGAATTTCTTGAACCCGGGAGGCAGAGGTTGCAGTGAGCCGAGATCGCCCCATTGCACTGTAGCCTGGGCAACAGAAAGAAAGTCTGTTCAGCTTCAAAGAAAAAGGAAACAAAGAATAAAGCAAGCGACCAAAGTATGCAGGGAAGCAGATATGATCAGCTTAACCCCTGATTTTCAGCTGCAGCCCATCCCAGCTACAAGTGCTAGGCATTGTTCACCTCTATTTTACCTTCTCCTTTTGGATCTTGGGCATGTCATCCTTCACTGCCTTCGTAGCTCTTTAGTGCCTTAAATAAATTATTTTTGGTCGGCTTTTTTTTGTTTTTCATTGGGAGAATGGCTCTAAATTGCCTAGTTTGCTTTTATCAGAATTCTCCCTTTTTCGTTTAATTCAGTTGCATATTCTATTGACTTCTTCACTGTTAGCTTAGAAGTTATATTCTTTTACTCTTCCTTTACTGACTGTCCTGATAAGTTACAAATATGAATGTATATTTGTAACTTAACAGAATCTAATGTTAATTTGTCCTTTACTCTCTTCCTGAATAAGACAGGGTCTTTAGAGTAGTTTAGCTCTACCCATCTCCCTTTCTTTGTGTATATTTTTAAGTCTACAAAGCATTATTATTCTCATTTTATTTTTTGAGACAGAGTCTTGCTCTGTCACTCAGGCTGCAGTGCAGTGGCACAATCTTAGCTCACTGCAACCTCTGCCTCTGGATTCAAGTGATTCGCCTGCCTCAGCCTCCCAAGTAGCTGAGATTACAGGTGTGAGCCTCCATGCCCAGCTAATTTTTGTATTTTTGTAGAGACGGGGTTTCACCATGTTGGCCAGGCTGGTCTCGAACTCCTGACCTCAGGTGATCCACCCGCCTTGGCCACCCAAAGTGCTGGGATTACAGGCGTGAGCCACCGTGCCTGGCCCTAAAAAATCCTTTTTTTTTTTCTTTTGGAGACAGAGTCTTGTTCTGTCCCCAGGCTGGAGGGAGTGCAGTGATGCGATTTTGGCTCATTGCAACCTCCACCTTCTGGACTACAGGTGCACACCACCATACCTGGCTAATTTTTGTATTTTTAGTAGAGAAGGGGTTTCATGATGTTGACCTGGATGGTCTTTATCTCCTGACCTCATGATCTGCCCATCTCCACCTCCCAAAGTGCTGGGATTACAGGCATGAGCCACTGTGCCTGGCCACCTAAAATTTATTTTTACGCCATTTTATTTATCTATATTTGACTCATATTTGAGCAAGAACCTCTTTTCAAATAATGCCTATTTATATTCCAACTCCTTGGGAAATGCTGACTGTATGTTAGAAATATATTGAATCTAAGAGAAAGTCTGACAATGGCTGAAACACACTGAGATTTTCTTTTTCTTTTTCTTTTTTTAAATATTTAACTTTTTTATTTTTAGAGACAGGGTCTCACTGTTTCCCAGGCTGGTCTCGAACTCCTGCACTCAAGCAATCCTCCGTGCTCAGCCTCCCAAAGTGTTAGGATTACAGGCATGAGGGGATTTACTTTTTATATATATATAAAAGCTATCCAGAGGTTGGCAGCTACTGTTATTGCTTCAGCTGTTCAGTGGTGTCATTTCAGACTCAACCTTCTAGTACCTTTCTAGTTCAGCGTCCTTAGCACATCGGCCCTTTGTCCTCACAGGTAACACTTCCTAGTTGCAAGATGACTATTCTAGCTTTACACAGGAAGGAGGGCGTAAGGGTGGTGTCAGTTTGATCTGTCTCTTTATCAAGAAAGAAAACTGCCCTAGAGTTTCCCCCACTGCATTCTGCTTCTGCCTCATTGGCCAGAGCTTTGTCACTGGCAACCTTTAGCTACAGAGGAGGTTGGGAAAGAAATCTTTCTGGCCTCTGTAGTAGATAGTGATGAGAAAAAGGGTTTGGCAGTGGGTGTTGTGTTAGCTGGTGACGGCTAACACTGCTACACTGCTTTAAAACATTTGCATTATGCTGTTTTTCATTTCTTTGCTCTTTAATGGTAGCCAGGTGCATGATCTCAGCTCACGAAATTTAATGGACAATGCTAAAGCTATACCCTCCCTCCCTCCCTTCTACTGCCTCTCCTCCTTAGAGATCGCCACTCTTTTGATTCTGGTATGATTGTTCTCCTGTGATTGTTCTCACTCTTTTGATTCTGGTATGATATTCTTTTTCCTGTAAAAATATGTGCACATGACCATAAAGAATAAATGTGTCGTGCACTCCTGTAGTCTTATCTACTTGGGAGGCTGTGGCAGGAAGATCATTTGAGGCCAAGAGTTTGAGGCTGGCCTGGGCAATGTAATGAGATCCCATCACTTAAAAAGAGGCAGGAGGTGGCTTATGCCTGAATACCAGCACTATGAGCAGACTCATACTCTGCTCTGGTGCAGCACACAAGGAGAGCTAGTCATGTGATTTCTTTCTTCTTTTTTTAGACTAGAGACAGAATCTTTATCTGTTGCCCAGGCTGTTCTCAAACTCCTGGCCTCAAGCAATACTCCCACCTTGGCTTAAAGTGCTGTGATTACAGGCATGAGCCAAGGTAAGAGGATCGCTTGAGCCTAGGAGTTCAAGACCAGACTAGGCAACATAGTGAGACCCCATCTCTCCAAAGGAAAAAAATATATATTAGCCAGACATGGTTGTGCATGCCTGTAGTCCCAGCTACGTGGGAGGCTTAGGTTGGAGGATCACTTGAACCTGGGAGGTTGGAGTGCAGTAAGCCATTGATCATGCCACTGCACTCCAGCTTGGGCAACAGAGCAAGAGCATGTCTCAAAAATAAATAAATAAGTAAATGGTATGGCTTTGTATAGTTAGAACATTTATGAATGGTGTCATACTGTACTTTGCAACTTGGGTTGTTTTTTTTTTTATTATTAAAGAGAGGGAAATTATTTACATGATGAAAGATTTCAGAACTTCATTGGAACGGGCAGCTTCACATTGATGCCATTTCAATAGTGACTTATTTCAGTCTACATACTTTCCAAGAATGTCACCATTTCTTTTATTTTATTTATTTATTTTTTCTTTTCTTCTTGTCTTTGAAAACTCGTTTTCTAATTGTCACCATCTCTAAATAGGAAATAATCCTTGTCATCTAGAACTACTTTGGTGCCTCCATATCCTGGGAGAAAAACTTTATCTCCAACTTTCACGCTAACTGTTTGAATCTCTCCACCCTTTCCTTTAGAACACAATCCAACAGCAACTACTGTTGCTTGGACTACTTTTCCTTGAGATTTTTCTGGAAACATTATGCCTCCTTTGGTTACAGTTTTAGCAGCACTCCTTTCAACCAATACTCAGTCAAAGAGTGGAAGAAACTTTCTAAACACTTGTCCTGCCATGACTCCCTCCGCCTCAGACTCGTTTGTACTCTGCTCTGGCGTACCGCGGCAAGGAGAGCTAGCCATGTGATTTCTTTTTCTTTTTTTTTTTTTTTTGAGGCGGAGTTTCGCTCATTACCCAGGCTGGAGTGCAATGGCGCGATCTTGGCTCACCGCAACCTCCGCCTCTTGGGTTCAGGCAATTCTCCTGCCTCAGCCTCCTGAGTAGCTGGGATTACAGGCACGTGCCACCATGCCCAGCTAATTTTTTGTATTAGTAGAGACGGGGTTTCACCATGTTGACCAGGATGGTCTCGATCTCTTGACCTTGTGATCCACCCGCCTCGGCCTCCCAAAGTGCTGGGATTACAGGCTTGAGCCACCGTGCCCGGCTCTTTTTTCTTTTTAAAAATAGAGACAGAGTCTTTCTCTGAGGCCCAGGCTGTTCTCGAACTCCTGACCTCAAGCAGTCCTCCCTTCTTGGTTTCTTAAAGTGCTGGGATTACAGAAGTGAGCCGCCATGCCTGGTCCTTTCCATGTGGATATACAGCGATTTATTAACTGTGTATATTATGCCATTGTATAAACAAGGCACAGTTTATCAGTTTACTTATTGTTGGACTGTTGACTACCTCTGCTTTTTAGAATTACAAACAATAGTACTGAGTGCATTCCTTTTTTTCTTCTTCGTCTTTTTTTTTCTTTTTTTTTTTTGAGACTCCGTGTTGCAGTGGCGCGATCTCAGCTCACTGCAACCTCTGCTTCCCAGGTTCAAGCGATTCTCCTGCCTCAGCCTCCCAAGTAGCTGGAACTACAGGCATGTATCACCATGCCTGGGTAATTTTTTGTATTTTTAGTAGAGATGGAGTTGGTCAGGTTGGTCTCAAACTCCCGACCTCAGGAGGTCCACCCGCCTCGGCCTCCCAAAGTGCTGGGATTACAGGCGTGAGCCACCGCACCCGGCAACATTTTTTTTTAAGTACAATCTCCATTTTATATTTCTCCAGAGAATAGTTTTTCTTCAGTCCTTAAGGACTCAGCTTTTTTTTAAAATTATTTTTTAATTTAATTATATTTTTTATAAAGATGGGGTTTCACCGTGTTGGTCAGGCTGGTTATGAACTCCCAACCTCAGGTGATCCGCCCGCCTTGGCCTCCAAAGTGCTTGGATTACAGGCGTGAGCCACCGCACCTGGCCAGGACTCAGCTTCTTACATGGGCTTTAGTGAGAGTCATGGGGCAATGCCTGCAGGTCAAAATTGGGGTGTGGGTATTCAGTTCTAATGGCTTCATGAGATTGATTTCTAACTACCTTGCTGTGAATGGCACAACTCACACATTAAGGTAGCTTCGTATACGGCTTGGGTAGCACCTTGGCATCAAAGACGCTACCTTCAGAAATGCCCCTGACTGCTGCAGCCTCTACTGTGTTTCAAATGATGAGTTTCTCTTGTTTTTGTTAAAGTCACTAAATTTGCTAAAATCAGTGTTGAATTCCTAAACTTTTTTTAACTTGACCTATCAGATAGCATTAGAGAATCCATCATTTCCTTCTTCTAGAATCCCTTTCGTCTCCCAGCTTCTAACTTACCATCCTCTTGTGGTTTTTCTCCTACCTCTTTGCCCCTTTTAACTCTTCTTTGTTGATTCTTCCTCATCCAAATACCCCAACACCTAGTCTTTGTAATGCTTCTTTAGCTGCCTCACAACCGAGGCAGTCTCATCCAATCTCACAGTGATTCTCAGATGTGTACGCCCAGCCACGACCTCTGCCTCAAAACTCTGGACTTTTATATATGTGACAACTCCACTGGGCGTCGTACCATAATATATCCAAAACTGAAATCATCATCTTCCCTACAAACCTCTCTGCTGTGTCTTCCCCTTCTCAGTTAGTGGAAACTCCATCCTTCCAAGTGCTCAGGTCAGAAATGGTGAAGTAATTCTTCACTCCTCTTCTTCTTTCACACCCGATTTTAAAATGCCAAAATCATGTTGCTTCAGCCTTCAAAATGCATTCAGAATCCAGCCACTTTTCAGGCTTCCAGTAGCTACCACCTAGTCCAAGCCATCAGCATCTTTCCTCCAAGTGACTCCAGTAATTCCTCATTGGTCTCCTGCTTCCTGTCTTGCCCTAGTCAGTATCTTCTCAGTAGGTAGTCTGAGTAAATCAAGTCACATCATTCTGTCAAACCTCCAGTGGCTTCCTACTGAAAGGAAAAGCCCAGAGTCCTTACTGTGTCTACAAGACCAGTCAACTTTTTGTGTTACCTATTGATTTTTTTTTCATTTCTCCTGTCATATTTTTAATTTTCAAGAGCTTTTTGTTCTCTGCATGTTCCCTTTCTTTTTAATAGCATCCTGAAGGCTCAAAATTTTTTTTAGGATAATGTGGTTTAAGATTTTTATTTGCTTACACTATGTTTCTTCTGAGACCCTTTTTTCTTTGTGTTTTTGGTCGCTGTGTCATTTGGAGCCTTTCCTCAAATGTCAAGAGAGTCTTTATTGTCTGTTCATATTAAAGAGCAAGGCCCTAAAAAACTAATTTTAGAAGCTTTTATATGTAAGCGTGGGGACTTACAACTTGAAGGCTTCAGTGTAGGCTTTTGGGGCAGATTTCACCAGGGAACCTAGCTGTATGCATCTCTGAAGGCCTTTCCCCTTTGGTTGATCCGTTTTCCCCAGACAAAAGAGGTAGCCTCCAACTCCTGGAGTGGGATGGGATTGAGATGAAGGTGGTAATTTTTTTTGTTGTTTTTTTGAGACCGAGTCTTGCTCTGTCACCCACTCTGGAGTGCAGTAGCGTGACTGACTCACTACAACCTCCACCTTGCAGGTGGAGTTTTTGCAGGTTCAAGTAATTCTCTTGCCTCAGCCTCTTGAGTAGCTGGGATTACAGGTGCCCCCCACCATGCCTGGCTGATTTTTGTATTATTAGTAGAGATGGGGTTTCACCATCTTGGCCAGGCTGGTCTCGAACTCCTGACCTTGTGATACGCCCGCCTCAGCCTCCCAAAGTTCTGGGATTACAGACATGAACCACTGTTCCTGGCCTACAATTTTTTTTTTTTTTTTTTTTTTGAGATTGAGTCTCCCTCTGTCGCCCAGGCTGCAGTGCAGTGGGCGACACTCACTGCAACCTCCAGCTCCTGAGTTCAAGCAATTCTCCTGCTTCAGCCTCCCCAGTAGCTGGGATTACAGGCACATGCTATTACGCCTGGCTAATTTTTGTATTTTTAGTAGAGACGAGGTTTCACCATGTTGGTCAGGCTGGTCTTGAACCCCTGACCTCGTGATCTGTCTGCCTTGGCTTGCTGGGATTATAGGCGTGAGCCACCATGCCTGGCCCTTTTTGTTGTTATTGCTTTTTGTTTAAACAGAGTCTTACTCTGTCAGTCACCCAGGCTGAAGTGCAGTGGCTTGATATCAGCTCACTGCAACCTCTCCCTCTCAGGTTCAAGCAATTGTCCTGCTTCAGCCTCCCAAATAGCTGAGACCATAGGCATGCACCATCACACCTGGCTAATTTTTGTATTTTTAGGAGAGCTGGGGGTCTCTCCATGTTGGCCAGGCTGGTCTTAAATTGGCCTCAAGTGATCCCCAGCCTCAGCGCCCCAAAGAGCTGGGATTATAGGCATGAACCACTACACCAAAGGTGTTAATTATAAGCTTGGCTGCAAGCAGGGAAAGGGACGGTGGGTCTTATTGTTCAGTATATAGACTTTCGGTCTGGGACCATCTCCAAAGCTTTGCCTAGTATTCTGGAGTCCAGTGCTCCTCTGGTTCGCCTCTCCAGAGATAAACCTGAGTCTCTGCTTGAGTGAATAATGGGATCCAGGGGCCTAACCACTTCTGACACATAGGCTTGCAAACAATCCTGTGTTTTCGTCTCAGTCCACATCTCCTCGCCTCCTGATGCTTCTCATTACTACCCCTTTCTGGGGCTGTGCCACCAGCTAGGTGCTTCTTGTCTCCCTTGCCCCTCAACAACAGGATACTTAGTTCTTTCCTTTCTCTATCTGGTAATTCATCTGCCAGTCTATTGCCTAAAATTGACTAAAATTTATTGACAGCTCTTGTCTGTCATCCTTTCTCCTATTTTCTTGGTCTTAATAGGCTTATACTTTTTGAATACACTTGCTTTTATTTAATGCAGTGTGGGGAATGGAAGGAGGTAAATGGATATATTCATTTTACCATGTGGAAATGCCTCCTTTTTATTACAGTTTTTTAGAATCGCCAGCCATGGTGGCTCAAGTCTGTAATCCCAGCACTTAGGGAGGCCGAGGTGGGTGGATCACAAGCTCAGGAATTTGAGACCAGCATGGCCAACATGGTGAAAGCTCGTCTCTACTGAAAATACAAAAATTGGCCAGGTGTGGTGGTGTGCACCTGTAATCCCAACTACTCAGGAGGCTGAGGCACGAGAATTGCTTGAACCCAGGAGGCATGGGTTGCAGTGAGCTGAGATCACGCCACTGCACTCCAACCTGGGTGAAAGAGCAAGAGCAAGACTCATCTCAAAAAAAAAAAAAAAAAGGCCGGGGTGGTTGCTCACACTTGTAATCCCAGCACTTTGGGAGGCTGAGGTGGGTGGATCATCTGAAGTCAGGAATTCGAGACCAGCCTGACCAACATGGAGAAACCCTGTCTCTACTAAAAATACAAAAAATTAACTGGTGTGGTGGCATATGTCTGTAACCCCAGCTACTCAGGAGGCTGAGGCAGGAGAATCACTTGAACCTGGGAGGTGGAGGTTGTGGTGAGCTGAGATCAGTCCATTGCACTCAACTTGGGCAACAAGAGCAAAACTCTATCTTCAAAAAAGAAAAAATTGTGACCAAATCTGCTCAAAAATTTTTCAAATATTATAGAAATGTACAGTTTGAGAAATGCCAGTCTCCTACAAATCCCTCCCTGAGAGACAACCATTGACAGTAGTTTGATATTCTGGAACTCTTTCCAGGCTTTTAATATGTATGATATAATCATTTATGTATGTATACACACATGCTTGTTTATATGTACACAAATGTGTATATATTTGTGTGTATATATTTGATGTATTCCAACATATGTGTGCTGCAAATACATAAAAATAGACCAGGTGCATTGGCCCATGCCTGTAATACCAGCACTTTGAAAGGCCTAGGCAGGTGGATCACCTGAGGTCAGGAGTTCAAGACCAGCCTGGCTAACATGGTGAAACCTTGTCTCTACTAAAAATACAAAAAATTAGCTGGGACTGGTAGCATATACCTGTAATCCCGGGGAGTCTGAGGCAGGAGAACCGTTTGAACCTGGGAAGCGGAGGTTGCAGTGAACTGAGATCACACCATTGCACTCCAGCCTGGGTGACAAGAGCGAAATGCCGTCTCAAAAAAAAATAAAATACTATTTTTAAAATTATTTATTTATTTATTTATTTTGAGGCGAAGTCTCTGTCAGTTACCCAGGCTGAAGTGCATTGGCCTGATCTCAGCTCATTGCAACCTCCACCTCTTGAGTTCAAGCAATTTTCGTGTGTCAGCCTCCCAAGTAGCTGAGACTATAGGCATGCACCACCACGCCTGACTAATTTTTGTATTTTTGGTAGAGATGGGGTTTTACCATGTTGGCCAGGCTGATCTCACTTGATCTCAAGTGATTTGTCCACCTTGTCTTTTCAAAGTGCTGGGATTATAGGTGTGAGCCACTGTGCCTGGCCTAATTTTTTAAAAAAGATACTATACATACCACGCAGTGCAGTGACTTTATTTTTTCACCTAGCCACTTTCTGAAGCCTCTGTCCACGTTAGTACCCTTAGCTCTGCTTCATTCGTAGAAAATGAGTGCATGGCATTGATGGAATTGTGTTAACCTGTCCTCTTTTGATGTGTATTTGTGATGTTTCACTCTCTTGTTACTATTATAAGCAATAGTGAGATGAATTCCCTTATGTATGTCTTTGTAAGCTAGTTTTCAAAAACTGTAAATGGAGTTGGGTGCCTGCAATCCCAGCACTTTGGGAGTCTGAGGCCGGTGGACCGAGCTCAGGAGTTCAAGACCAGCCTGGCCAACACGGTGAAACCTCTTCTTTACTAAAAGTATAAAAATTAGCCGCCTGTAGTCCCAGCTACTCAGGAGGCGGAGGCAGGAGAATAGCTTGGGCCAGGCAGGATGGCTCATGCCTGTAATCCCAGCACTTAGGGAGGACAAGGTGGGCAGATCATGAGGTAAGGAGATTGAGACCATCCTGGCCAACATGGTGAAACCCCATCTCTATTAAAAATACAGAAATAGCTGGGTGTGGTGGCACACACCTGTAATCCCAGCTACTTGGGAGACTGAGGCAAGAGAATCACTTGAACCTGGGAGGTGGAGATTGTGGTGAGCCTAGATTGCGCCACTGCACTCCAGCCTGGAGCAGAGCAAGACTCTGTCTCAAAGAAAAAAAAAAGAAAACAAAACTGTGAGTGGGTTTGGAGGGATGACAGGTTAGTAACCTGCAGAATCATGACAAGAAATTCAGTGATTGATAGGCCAGCCTGGTGGCTCACAGTTGTAATTCCAGCACTTTGGGAGGCCAAGGTGGGCAGATTGAGCTCAGGAGTTCAAGACCAGCCTGGGCAACATGGTGAAACCCCATCTCTACTGAAATACAAAAATTAGCTGGGCCAGGTGATGTGCTCCTGGAGTCATAGCTACTTGAGAGACTGAAGCATGAGAATAACTTGAATCCAGGAGGTGGAGATTGCAGTGAGCAGAGATTGTGCCACTGTACTCCAGCTTGGGTGACAGAGCAAGACTGTCTCAAAAAAGAAAAAAGAAATCAACACCATCTGTGACTGCTCTTCTGTGTTATTACCTTTTTCCTAACTACTTTCTCTTACTCATCTTTTGCTGTTGTTACAATTCCCCTCTGCAGATTTCAGCAAAATTAATATCCTATATGTTCCTGTTAAGTACTAGGAATATTGTTAGGCATTCACTTATAACTTTAAATTCATATGTTTGTAAATAAGACATTACTACTTTTTAGTAATAAAAATATTTTTCATTCTAGTGAATGAAAACAAAAATAGTAATTTTCAATTCACTTTATGGTATTTGAAAAGTGAGATTTTGGGAGACCAAGGCAGGAGGATCACCTGAGCCCAGGAGTTCAAGACTAGCTAGGGTAACATAATGAAACCCTGTCTCTACAAAAAAATTAAAAATTAGCCAGGCATACTAGTGGAGCATGTCTGTAGTCACACCTACTTTGGAGGCTGAGGTGGAAGGATCACTTGAGCCTAGGAGGTCAAGGCTGCAGTGAACCATGACTACACCACTGCATTTCAGCCCGGGCAACATAGCGAGACACTGTCTCCAAAAAAATTATCAGATTTTTATTTTACTTTTAACATCTTTAATCAGTAAAATCAATATTAGAAAATTTTCACCTCATTTCTAGTTTAAGTAGCTCTGAGATTCTGATCTGAAAAAGCCAATTTATGTTTTTTTGATTGTTTAAGAGATAGGGTCTTGACCTCTGAGGCTCAAGTGATCCTCCCACCTAAGCCTCTAGAATAGCTGGGACCACAGGTGCATGCCACCATGCTTGGCTAATTAAAAAAAAATTTTGTAGAGCTGAGTACAGTGGCTCATGTCTGTAATCCCAGCACTTTGGGAGGCTCAGGTGGGAGGATCACTTGAGCCCAAGATTTCAAGAACACCTTGGGTAATATAGTGAGACATCATCATAAACTTTATTTTTTTATTTTTTGGTAGACATGGAGTCTTATTTTTTTAATTTTATTATTTTATTTTTACTTTTTTTTTTTCCTGAGACGGAAGTCTCGCTCTGTCACCCGGGCTGGAGTGCAGTGGTGCGATCTTGGCTCACTGCAACCTCTGCCTCCCGGATTCAGGCGATTCTCCTGCCTTGGCCTCCCAAGTAGCTGGGATTACAGATGCACACCATCATGCCTGGCTAACTTTTGTATTAGTAGAGATGGGATTTCGCCATGTTGGCCAGGCTGGTCTCAAACACCTGACCTCAGGTAATCCACCTGCCTTGGCTTCCCAAAGTGCTGGGATTATAGGCATGAGTGATTGCACCTGGCTTATTATTAATAATTATTTAATGTATTTGAGACAGGTTCTCACTCTGTTGCCCAGGCTGGAGTGCAGTGGCACGATCTCAGTTCACTGTAACCTCTGCCTCCTGGGCTCAAGCGATCCTCCTACCTCAACTTCCCAGGTAGCTGGGACTACAATAGCATGCCCTCACTGTGCCTGGCTAATTTTTTATTTTTTGTAGCGATTGGGTTCCACCATGTCACCCAGCCTGGTCTTGAACTCCAGCAATCCACCTGTCTCAGCCTCCCAAAGTGCTGGGATTACAGGCATAAGCCATTGCACTCAGCCCTAGATGGAATCTTGCTATGTTGCTCAGGCTGGTTTCAAACTCCTTGCGACCTCTCAGTGTTGGGATTACAGGCATGAGCCACCATGCCTGGCCTCCATTTTTAATCTATCTTGGTGTTTATGTTTTTATGAGAAGGCAACAACAATGTGAAACTGTGATTTGGGAATAGACGTTAGCTCCAACATCACTGTATATAATTCTCTGATTTTTTTTTTTATTCCCCTAGATTTTACTATGAGCAGCATTTACTGCGGAAGGTCTTCGAAGAATGGAAAGAAGAGTGGTGGGTTTTCCATCATGAGTGGAAACTCTGTGTTCGAGCTGACTGTCACTACAGGTCAGATTTCATGTTACACTCCTTCAGTTTTACTGAGGCACATTATCAGATGACTGCTTGTTGGCATGTTTATGGTCAAAATGAGTAAACTTTGGATCACTCTTTGTGTTTCTTCAAATCCTTTTTAGAGTTAGCAAGATTGAAGTCCCAAATTAAACCCAAGCATACATGCACATGCTGGGCATGTGAACACACACACACACACACACACACACACACACCCCTACCCCTCCCCCTCCCACCCCTCTAATTGAGGTAACCTTTATGTGTTGGTTGTGCTAATAGTTTGAATGGGTTTTTCCCACCCATTCTCACTTCTATATAATTCCTAATTCTGAAAGGATTGTGTTTTTTTGTTTGTTTGTTTGTTTTTTTGAGACGGAGTTTTGCTCTTGTTGCTGAGGCTGGAGTGCAATGGTGCAATCTTGGCTCACTGCAATCTCTGCCTCATGGATTCAAGCAGTTCTCCTGCCTCAGCCTCCCGAGCAGCTGGGATTACAGGCATGTGCCGCCACGCCTGGCTAATTTTGTATTTTTAGTAGAGACGTGGTTTCTCCATGTTGGTCAGGCTGGTCTCCTCATCTCAAGTGGTCTGCTCGCCTCGGCCCCCTAAAGTGCTGGGATTACAGGTGTGAGCTACCACGCCTCACCCTATTTTTAAAGTAATAAATTGTTTTACTTTATATTGATTATAGGAGAAAAGATATGCCCAAAATACAACATTAAGAAAATAGAGGCCAGGTGCGGTGATGCATGCCTGTAATCCTAGTACTTTGGGATTCCAAAGCAGGTAGATCACTTAAGCACAAGAGTTTGAGACCAGCCTCAGCAACATGATGTAATCCCATCTCTACCAAAAAGTACAAAAAATTAGTGGGGATGTAGTGGTGCCGAGATTGTGCCACTACAGCCTGGGCAACAAAGCTAGACACTGTCTCCAAAAAAAAAAAAAGGAAAGAAAAAAACTCTTACCCCTTGACATTCACATTCCCAGGGATAAGTGAAGGGGAAAGTAGCAATTGAGAATTGTTATATCAGATACACATTTTCAGATCTTTTTTTAAACGTGAATGTCATTTCTTGTAGATCGTATATTTAAAATGATGTCTTTATCCAGGTTCTTTGGAGCAAGAGTTCTGATTTATGGCTATTTCAGATAAAATAGAGACACGCCGAGTTCTTCTAATAAGCAGATAGCAGGTGGATCACCTGAGGTCGGGCCACCTGAGCCAGCTGCAGTGGCTCATGCCTGTAATCCCAGCACTTTGGGAGGCTGAGGTGGGTGGATTACCTGAGGTCGGGAGTTTGACACCAGCCTGATAAACATGGAGAAACCCCGTCTCTACTAAAAATACAAAATTAGCCGGGTGTGGTGGTTTGCATGCCTGTATCCCTAGCTATTCGGGAGGCTGAGGCAGGAAAATCAATTGAACCTAGCAGGTGGAGGTTGCAGTGAGCTGAGATCATGCCATTGCACTCCAGCTTGGGCAACAAGAGCAAGACTGTGTCTCAATCAATCAATCAAATAAAAGATAAAATAAAAATACAAAAATTCTAGCCTGTGCAACATGGTGAGACCCCCATCTCAACTAAAATACAAAAAAAATTTGCCAGGCATGGCAGCATGCGTCTGTAGTCCCAGCTACTTGGGAGGTTGAGACAGGAGAATTGCTTGAACCTGAAGACGGAGATTGCAGTGAGCTAAGATTGCACCACTGCACTCTAGCCAGGGAGACACGGTGAAACTTTGTCTCCAAAAAAAAAAATTAGCTGGGCATGGTGGCTTGTGCCTATAGTCCCAGCCACTCACAAGGCTGAGGCAGGAGAATCTCTTGAAACCAGGAGTTAGAGGTTGTAGTGGGCCAAGATCATGCCACTGCACTGCAGCCTGGGTGACAGAGTGAGACTCTGTCCTAAAAAAAAAAAAAAAAAATTTTTTAAAGTGAAGGTTAAAAAAAAATTTTTTTTAAAGGAAACTATGAAGAGATGAAGATCATAAGATGTATGGTGTGTGTATCAAGAAGGAAACGGTGTCAATGACCATGTAGTGCAAAAGAGAAGTGATTTTTTTTTTTTTTGAGACAGAGTCTTGCTTTGTCGCCCTGGCTGGAGTACAATGACGTGATCTGCACTCATTACAACCTTCACTTCCTGGGTTCAGGCAATTCTCCTGCCTCAGCCTCCAGAGTAGCTGGGATTACAGGTGCACGCCACCACGCCCAGCTAATTTTTTGGATTTTTAGTAGAGATGGGGTTTCCCATGTTGGCAAGGCTGGTCTCAAACTTCTGACCTCCTGATCCTACAGCCTTGGCCTCCTAAATTGCTGTGATTACAAGTGTGAGCCACCACGCCTGGCCAAGAAGTGATGTTTTTTTTTTTTTTTTTTTTTTTTGAGATGGAGTTTCGCTCTTGTTACCCAGGCTGGAGTGCAATGGCGCGATCTTGGCTCACCGCAACCTCCGCCTCCTGGGTTCAGGCAATTCTCCTGCCTCAGCCTCCTGAGTAGCTGGGATTACAGGCACGCGCCACCGTGCCCAGCTAATTTTTTGTATTAGTAGAGACGGGGTTTCACCATGTTGACCAGGATGGTCTCGATCTCTTGACCTCGTGATCCACCCGCCTCAGCCTCCCAAAGTGCTGGTATTACAGGCTTGAGCCACCGCGCCCGGCCAGAAGTGATGTTTTTTATAGTGTGGATAGTTAAGATAATTAAGATGTGACTGTTGGCTAGGCATGGTGGTTCAAACCTGTAATCCTAGCACTTTGGGAGGCTGAGGCAAGAGGATCACTTGAGCCTAGGAGTTGGAGACCAGCCCGGGCAATATGGCAAAATCCCCTCTTTACAAAAAAATACAAAAATTAGCCAGGTGAGGTGGTGGGTGCCTGTAGTCCCAGCTACTTGGGAGGCCAAGGTGGGAGGAGCACCTGAGCCCAAGGGCTCAAGGCTGCATTGAGCTGTGTTCACATTACTGTACTCCAGCCTGGGTGACAGAGTGAGACCCTATCTAAAAAAAAAAAAGACAAGACTGTCATTCCAAACATCATGAATTTTTTTTTCTTTTTTAATTTGAAACAGAGTCTTGCTGTCACCCAGGCTGGAGTGCAGTGGAGCAATCTCGGCTTACTGCAACCTCCACTTCCCAGGTCCAAGCAATTTGCCTCTCTCAGCCTCCCTCCTGCCTCAGCCTCCTGAGTAACTGAGACTATAGGCACATGCCACCACACCTGGCTAATTTTTATATTTTTATTAGAGATGGGGTGTCACCATGTTGACTAGGCTGGTCTCGAACTCCCAACCCCAGTTGAGCCGCCCACCTCGGCCTCCCAAAGTGCTGAGATTACAGGCGTGAGCTACTGCACCTGGCCCAAACATTATGGATTTTTGGATGATGAAAGTTAACTTACTCTTGGAAAAGTCAAGCCTTTTCTTGCTCAGTGACACTTTAAGGTATGGAGAATGACTCTTCTTCAAGGAAAATAGAGTTCATTGTGATTGTAGGAAATGAAATTTTAGCTTTGGTGCAGATATGGCTTGCCTTTTTTTTTCTAATCAGAAGCATCCCTGTTAATTTCTTCTGTGTATAGAACAGACTTGGTGTGTTGGGTTAGGAGTTGTTTTATTGTTGTTGTTGTTTGGTTGTTGTTGTTAGACAGTGTCTTGCTCTGTTGCCCAGGTTGGAGTGCAGTGACATGTGATCTTGGCTCACTGCAACCTTCGCCTCCTGGGTTCCAGTGATTCTCCTGCCTCAGCCTCCCAAGTAGCTGGGATTACAGGTGTGTGCCACCACACCCAGCTAATTTTTTTTTTTTTTTAGAAGCAGTCTCACTCTGTCGCCAGGCTGAAGTGCAGTGGTGCAATCTCGGCTCACTGCAACCTCCACCTCCTGGGTTCAAGTGATTCTCCTGCCTCAGCCTCTTGAGTAGCTGGGACTACAGGTGCACACCACAACGCCTGGCTAATTTTTGTATTTTTAGTAGAGACAGGATTTCACCATGTTGGCCAGGATGGTCTCAATCTTTTGACCTCGTGATCCGCTCACCTTGGCCTTCCAAAGTGCTAGGATTACAGGTGTGAGCCACTGCGCCTGGCTTAATTCTTGCGTTTTTAGTAGAGGTGGGGTTTCACCATATTGGCCAGGCTGGTCTTGAACTCCTGACCTTGAGTGATCCACCTGCCTCGGCCTCCCAAAGTGCTAGGATTACAGACATGAGCCATCGTGCCTGGCTTGTTGTTTAGTTTTAAAGAAATGCCATTTGCTTTTTTGGCTCCTCAGGTATTACCTGTACAACCTGATGTTCCAGACCTGGAAGACCTACGTGCATCAGCAGCAGGCGATGAGGAGCAAGTACATTAGAGCCGAGGTTCATGGTGAGAAAAAGAAGTACATGTCTAAAGAAGATGCCCAGATTTACTTTGCAGAAGATCTTAGGAAGGACAAACACATTGTCTTAGAGATAGAATGACTCTAGGTCTAAGGAAGATTTGTTTGATTTTCTTTCATAATCTTAGAGTAGAATCTTAGACCTAGAATAACTCTAGATCTAAGGAAGATTTGTTTGATTCTCTTTCATAATTTTTCAGAAAGTTTGATCTCTGAGTGGGCACCTTAGGATTGGATCCCTATGGTTTTCTCAATATGGCATGGTTTGAGCCCTTAAAGCTCATTTAATCAGAATTTGTGTGAACTGGCTGTTCCTGGCCTGCTGGCTCAGTGCGCTGGCTGTGACTCCCCCATGGCACCTGGGGCTGCGGTCTATCTTGCGATGTCAAGTTGCCTGGAGAGTCTGGAGCAGAGCTGCAGTGCTCTTTTTTAATCTGCTTGCCCAAGTTGTCCCTTAGTGATACTAAAGTGGCGACTTTAGCTTCTTGTTAGAATCTGGTTTCTCTGTGAATTGAACCCAGAAACCCATGTGGAAAGTCTAAGGAAAAAGACATAGAGTTTCAAAATGATAATAAAGACTGGATTCGCAGGAGAATGTCCTAAAGATACCTCAAACTCTGCAAGATACAAGTACAACCTGTCAACTCTCCTACCACTTAGACCTGCTGTTCCTTTGACTTTTCCTTAGAAATGGCATCCTTTCCTCATGCCTTGTGTCATCGATTACCTAATCTTTTAAGATAGCCCTCTGAGCATCACTTGCAATCATCTTTGCATTGCTACTGCCTAAGAGTAATCCTCATCTTTTTTTCCAGAGTGTTATAAGTACCTCTTCATTAATCTCCCTCATTAATTTTTTCCTGCTTCTCATTGTACACATAGCTACAAGAGTGGTAAGACATAGATAAGATCATGTCACTCCAACCCTGCTTGGTGTGGCATACAAGATCTTCATCACTTCTGCTCTACACCCTCTGCCCTTGACACACTGGATGTGTACTTCTTTATCTTTCCATCTTTGTCCCTGTAGTTCTTCCTTCAGGCTCATTTACATGTCTAGCTTTCCTTGATCTTCCCCAGCCCAGTGGTCTTTCCCCTGTCTGTATTCCTGAAGTTTGAGAAGCTCTTACCAAAGCCTCTTAGTAACTGCACCAAATGGACAGTTTCACTGGTAAGTAACTTACACTGTTTTGTTGTTTATTTTTTTAATTACATACAGTAGGATTCATTCCTTTTGATGTTCAATTCTAAGACTTTGGTACACACTACCACATACAGCTAATTTTTTGTATTTTTGGTAGAGACGGGCTTTTGCCATATTGCCCAGGCTGGTTTCAAACTCCTGGTCTAAAGCAATCCACCTGCCTCGGTCTCCCAAAGTGCTGGCAATACAGGTATAAGCCACCGCACCTGGCCTTAAGTTTAATTCTGTAAGAAACTGGCAAACTTTTTCATCGTGGCTGTATCATTTTGCATTTCCACCAATAATTCATGAGAGTTCTACTTCCTCTACATTCTCTTGACTGCTTTGTATTGTCATTAAAATTTTTGCTTTGGCCATACTAATAGGTGTATACAGGCATTTAGTTGTGGGTTTTTAAAAATTATTGTTATATGGGTATACTGCATAATGGTGGAGATTTGAGCATTCACTACCCAAATGTGAACATTGTACGTGATAGGTAATTTTTCAACCCTTGTCCCTCTTCCACCCTCCCTTCCCCTCTTTTGGAGTCCCCAGTGTCTATTATCTCTACCTTTATGTCCATATGTACCAACTGTTTAGCTCCCACTTACAAATGAGAACATGGTATTTCATTCTTTTTTATGGCTGGGTAGTATTCCGTGTGTGTGTGTGTGTGTGTGTGTGTGTGTGTGTGTGTGTGTATTTTTGTTTGTTTGTTTGTTTGTTTTTGAGACGTCTCACTCTGTTGCCCAGACTGGAGTGTGGTGGCATGATCTTGGCTTACTGCAGCCTCCACTTCCTGTGCTCAAGAGATTCTCCTGCCTCAGCCTCTCAAGTAGCTGGGACTACATGCATGTGCCACCATGCCCAACTAATTTTTGTATTTTTAGTAGAGACAGGGTTTCACTGTGTTGGCCAGGCTAGTCTCAAACTCCTGACCTCAAGTGATCTGCCTGCCTTGGCTTCCCAAAGCGTTGGGCTTATAAGCATGAGCCACCACACCCAGCTCTGGTGTATATTTTCTTTACCTGTTGATGGATGCTCAGGTTGGTTCCATGATTTTGCTGTTGAGAATAGTGCTGAAGTGAATATATGAGTGCAGATGTCTTTTAAATATAATTATTTATCTTCCATTGGGTAGATTCCCCCTAGGGGGGATTGCTGGGTTGAATGGTAGTTCTGTTTTTAGTTTTTTGAGAAATCCCCATACTATTTTCCATAGAGGTTCAACTAATTTATATTCCCACCACCAGTGCATTAAGTGTTCCCTTTCTCCACGTCCATGCCAACATCTGTTGTTTAATTTTTTTTTTTTAGATGGGGAGGGGGTCTTGCTGTGTCACCCAGGCTGGAGTGCAGTGGCTTGGTCATAGCTCACTGCAGCCTTGACCTCCCAGGCTCAAGTGATCCTCCCACCTCAGACTCCTGAATAGCTGAGACCATAGGCATATGCTACCACGCCTGGTTAACTTTTTATTTTGTAGAGATAGAGTCTTGCTGTTGCCCAAGCTGGTCTTGGACCTCTTGACTCAAGTGATTCTCCTGCCTCAGACTCCCAAAGTGCTAGGATTATAGGCATGAGCCATCATATCCAGCCTAACTTTTTAATAATAGTCATTCTGACTGGTGCAAGATGATACCTCAT
This sequence comes from Aotus nancymaae, assembly GCF_030222135.1. Classification (NCBI taxonomy): domain Eukaryota; kingdom Metazoa; phylum Chordata; class Mammalia; order Primates; family Aotidae; genus Aotus; species Aotus nancymaae. Next base: position 6,349,770 of record NW_026988491.1, read on the forward strand.
TGTGGTTTTAATATGCATTTCTCTGATAATTAGTGATGTTGAGTATCTTTTCCTGTGCTTATTTGCTATTTATATCTGTTTTTGGTGAAGTGTCTGTTCATGATCTTCTGTCCTTTTAAATTGGGTTGTGTTCTTGTTGAGATTTGAAAGTTTTTGTTGGTTTGTTTGATTTGGGTTTTTTTTTTTTGATATGGAGTCTTGCTCTGTTGCCCAGGCTTAAGTGCAGTGGTGCAATCTTGGCTCACTGTAACCTCCACCTTCCAGGTTTAAGTGATTCTTCCACCTTAGCCTCCTGAGTAGCTGGGACTACATGGTGCGCTGCCATACCTAGCTAATTTTTGTATTTTTTTTTTGTTTTCACCATGCTGCCTAGGCTGGTCTGGAACTCCTGACCTTAGGTAATCCACTCTGCCTTGGCCTCCCAACGTGCTGGACTCCAGGCATGAACCCCAAGCCTGGCCTAGTTTTTTTTTTTATATATGTATTCTGTTACAAGCATTTGTCAAAGCATGATTTGCATATATTTTCTCCCAGTCTATGACTTGTCTTTTCATTTTCTTAACAGTATCTTTTGGAGAGGAAAGGTTTTTAGTTTTGATGAAGTCCAATCTATTCTTTTTTTATTTTTATGGGTTATGGGCTTTTTTTGAGAGAGAGAGTCCTACTGTTGCCCAGGTTGAAGTGCAGTGGTGTGATGATAGCTCACTGCAACCTGGAACTCTTGGACTTTGACCTTAGCTCCCAAGTAGCTGGGACTATAGGCATGCCCCACCATGCCTAGCTAAGTTTTTTTATTTTTTGTAGAAATGGGGGTCTTGTCAAACGTCCTTAAAGCATGGATGAAAAGTTAAAAAAACAAAACAAACAAAAAAAAGAAATGGGGGTCTTGCTTTGTTCCTCAGGCTGGTCTCAAACTCCTGGCCTCAAGCAGTTTTCCTACTTTGACTTCCTAAAGCCCTGGGATTATAGTCATGAGCCACTGTGCCCAGCTGGATTATATTTTTTGATATCTCTTAGATGTCATCTCTAAGAACTTTGCCTTAACCCAAGGTCACAAAGATTTCCTCTTATGTTTTCTTCTAAACACTCTGTAGTTTTACATATGGATCTTGTATATCCTGTAAACTTGAAGTTCATTTATTATCTAACAGCTTTTTTGTAAATTCCATGGGGTTTTCTATGTAGACAGTCAAATTGTCTGTGAATAATTTTCTTATTATTCCTTCCTCTTCAAGTTCTTTTTATTTTTTTATTGTACCGGCTAGGGCTTCCGTATAATACTGAATAGGAGTGGTAACAGTGGACCCATCCTTGCTTTTTTCCTGGTCTTAAGGGAAAAGCATTCAACTTTTAATCATTAAATATGATGTTAGTGGTATGCTTTTTATACATGTCCTTCATCAGTCAGGTTAAGGAAATTCTATTCCTAGTTTTCTGAGCATTTTAATCATTAATGGATATTGAATTTTTTTCTGTTTTTCTGTATCTTTTGAGATGATTGTGAGATTATTTCTTTTTTAGTATTTTTGTTTTTGTTTTTGAGATGGAATTTTGCTCTTGTTGCCCAGGCTGGAGTGCAGTGGTGCAATCTTGGCTTACCACAACTTCTGCCTCCCAGCTTCAAGTGATTTTCCTGCCTCAGACTCCTGAGTAGCTTGGACTACAGCCATGCATCACTATGCCTGGCTAATTTTGTATTTTTAGTAGAGATGGGGTTTCTCCATGTTGGTCAGGCTGGTCTCGAACTCCCAACCTCAGGTCATCTGCCTACCTCAGCCTCCCAAAGTGCTGGGATTGCAGGTATGAGCCACTGCGCCCGGCCTCTTTTTTAGTCTTTTATTAAGGTTAATTATATAGAATGATTTTCAACTTTTTTTTCTTTTGTGATGGTGTCTTACTGTTTGGCCCAGGCTGATCTTGAACTCTTGACCTTACATGATCCTCCTGCCTCAGCCTCCTGAGTAGCTGGGACTATAGGAATGTGCCACCATGCCCAGCTGATATTCAAATTTTGAATCAGCTTCACATTCTCAGACTTTTTTTTAAGATAGGGTCTTGTTCTGTTGCCCAGGTTGGAATGCAGTGGTGCAATCACAGCTCACTGCAGCTGCGACCTACCTGGCTTAGGCAATCCTCCCACCTCATCCTCCTAAGTAGCTGGGACCACAGCTGCATGATACCATGACCAGCTAATTTTCTTTTGTATTTTTTTTTTTTATAGTGATGGGATTTTGTACTGTTGCCCAGGCTGGTCTCAAACTCCTGGGCTCAAGCAGTCCACTCACCTCAGCCTACTAAAGTGATGGGATTACAGGCATGAGCCACCATACCCAGCCATGTTCCAGAGATTAATGCCACTCTTTATATATTGGTGGGTTCAATTTACTAATATTTTATTGGGTGGGTGGGGTTGCATCTATATGCATGAGCGATATTGGTCTATAGTTTTTTTTTTATTGTCATATCTTTGTCTGGTTTTGGTTCAGTTAATACTGGCCTCAGAATGAGTTGGGAAGTATTTCACCCTCTTCTATTTTCTAAAACAAATTTGTAGAATTGGTATTATTTCTTCCTTGAGTGGTTAGTAAAATTCTCCAGGGCAATTCTAGTCTAGGCCTGGAATTTTCTTTGTTGGAGGGTTTTTAACTTTGAATTCAAGTTTTTAATAGATCAAAACTATTTAGGTTATTTATTCTTTCCACTTTTTTTTTTAAGATGAGGTCTCGCTTTGTTGCCTAGGCTGCAGTGCAGTGGTGCAATCATAGTTTACCATAGCCTCCATCTAACTGCTGAGCTTAGGTGATCCTCCTGCCTCAACCTCCTGAATAGCTGGGACTACAGTCATGTGCCACCACATGTGGATAATACTATTTTTTTTAGAGCCAGGGTCTTGCTTTGTTGCCCAGGCTGGTTTCAAACTCCTAGCCTCAAGTGATCCTGCCACTTGGCCTCCCAGAGTGCTGGAATTACAGGCATGAGCCACTACACTCATTCTTGAATGAGTTTTGGAAGTTTGTTTCTTTTTCTTTTTTCTTATAAGACAGAGTCTCACTCTGATGCCCAGGCTGGAGTGCAGTGGCACGATCTCAGCTCACTGCAACCTCTGCCTCCTGGGTTCGAGCAATTCTCCTGCCTCAGCCTCCTGAGTACCTGGGATTACAGGTGCACGCCACCATGCCCAGCTAATTTTTTTTAGTTTTAGTACAGATGGGGTTTCACCATGTTGGCCAGGCTAGTCTTGAACTCCTGACTTTGTGATCTGCCCGCCTTGGCCTCCCAAAGTGCTGGGATTACAGGCGTAAGCCACCATGCCAGGCCTGGTAGTTTGTACCTTTCAAGGAATTGGCCCATTTCAAATATGTTGTCAAATTTATAGGCATAGAGTATTTCTTTTTTTTTTTTTGGAGACAGAGTTTCACTCTTGTTGCCCAGGCTGGAGTGCAATGGCACAGTCTCGGCTCACTGCAACTTCTCCCTCCCTAGTTCAAGTGATTCTCCTGCTTCAGCCTCCCAAGTAATTGGGATTACAGGCGCTTGCCACCATGCCTGGCTAATTTTTGTAGTTTTAGTAGAGACAGGGTTTCATGAGCCACCATGCCTGGCCAAATATTTCATAATTATGATTTGATGTCTTCAGATTCTGTAGCTGTCGCCCCCTTTCATTCCTTGACCGTTGGTAATTTATGTCTTTGGTCTTTTATTCTTGCTTAGTCTGGCTAGAGGTTTATCCCAGGATGATCTTAATTTTCTGACCTCATGATCTGCCTGCCTTGGCCTCCCAAAGTGCTGGGATTACAGGCGTGAGCCACCATAGCCAGGCTTTTCTTTTTTTCTTTTTCAGATAGAGTCTCGCTCTGTCACTCAGGATGGAATGCAGAGTGGTGCAAACTCGATTCACTGCAACCTCTCTCTCCCAGATTCAGGTGATTTTCCTGCACCAGCCTCCCGAGTAGCTGGAATTATAGGTGCCTGCCACCACGCCCAGCTTATTTTTTTTTGTATTTTTAGTAGAGATGTTTACTGCTATAAAGTTCCCTTAAACACTAACTACATTACAGAAATTTTAATAAGTTATATTTCTGTTTCCATTCAGTAAAAAATTTATTTTCTGATTTTCCCTGAGATCTCCTCTTTGCCTCATAGATTACTTAGAAGTGTGTTTAGTTTTGTAATATTTGGGATTTTCCCAATATCTTTCTATTAAGGATTTCTAGTTTATTCCATTATGGTTAGAGAACAAGACTTAGTATCATTTCAGTTCCTTGAATTTTGTTAAGATTTGTTTTGTGGCCCCAAATAGCTTGGCTCTATCTTGTAAATGTTCTGTATTTACTTGAAAAATGTACATTCTGCTGTCTCATTTTAATTATAGTTACAGTGAATCTAGCTGGGTACTATAGAATAGAAGGAAAAAGTCATTTGGAGGTTTAAGATAAAAAGAGTTGTCCAGGCACAGTGGCTCACACCTGTAATCCCAGCACTTTGGGAGGCCAAGTTGGGAGGATTACGTGAGGCCAAGAGTTCAAGACCAGCCCAGGCAACATGGCAAAAACCTCATCTCTAAAAAAAAAAATACGAAAATTAACCAGTTGTGGTGGTGCATGCCTGCAGTCCCAGCTACTCAAGAGGCAAGAGTTATTTCTGACATATAACTAGTTATATCAGGCCATGTCCGTAGACCTCAGGGAGTGTCCATTCACTCTTGCACTGTTAAATAAAAAGTTTGCAAGTACTTTTAAGCCTTAAGGAAGCCTTTAGGAAGCATGGGTCTCAAATTGTCATATGCATCAGAATCACAGCAGAGACAGTTAATGAGATTCCTGTGTTCCATATTCTGGAAAGAGCATATAGTGTTTATTTTAGAAATTTTTCATAGATACATAATCTCATATACACTTTCCAAACATAACTCTGAGAGAGGCACCATTTTACAGATGAGGAACTTGTATGAGATTACTTATGTAATAAGTGAAAGAGCCAGTAAGTCTGGCTCGCCTTACTCAGGATCTCCCAAATTCTAAACCACAGCACCACACTAGTCCTCATTACCTGAAGTGTGCTAATTCCCGATGTCCAGGGTGAAACCAAGCAAGATACATGTTAAATTCTCTTTCATATTTTGATTTGTCAACAACTGTGAAATATGAAGTATAGTTATAGTCCTATTGACTACATCTTGGAGGTTATCCTAAAAATGATTTATATAATTTTATTTTCTCCTTTGTCTTCTAAAAAGATAAGAAATTTACTTCATTAGTAGTGACTTTCATAATGAAAATATAATTTACAACAAGGAGAGACCTGTGTGCCTTTGCATCTTCCATATCTAGTAAATTATCTTTTCTCTAGGATGATTACGAGGCATTTTTATTGTTTCCTCAACATATATATTCTTTCCCTTTATCTTGCTTATTCTGTTTTACAATTATTGTTTCAAACAGCAAGTTTTATATCGTGGTTTCTTCTTTAACTTTGTAATGTGGAAAGCTTTAAATATGTACAAAAATTGAAAGGTATCTTTTTTTTTTTTTTTTTTGAGACAGAGTCTCACTGTGTTGCTCAGGCTGGAGTGCAATGGCACAATCTCGGCTCACTGCAACCTCCGCCTCCCGGGTTTGAGCGATTCTCCTGAGTAGCTGAGACTACAGGCACACACCATCACACCCGGCTAATTTTTGTACTTTTAGTAGACACAGGTTTCACCAGGTTGGTCAGGCTGGTCTCTCCTGACCTCAGGTGATCCTCCAGTCTCAGCCTCCCAGAGTGTTGGGATTACAGGTGTGAACCACCACGCCCAGCCTGAAAGATGTTTAATAGAATAATGAACCTCCGTGTATCCATTACCCAGCTTTGATTATCCACTCATGCCATTATTGTGAGATCCATCTCTCCACTTCTTTTCTGCCTGTTTGTTCACGTCATTTCATCTAAAAATTGCAGAGTATATCTATAAAAATAAGCTCTTTAGGCCGGGTGCGGTGGCTCACACCTGTAATCCCAGCACTTTGGGAGGCCGAGGCGGGTGGATCACGAGGACAAGAGATCGAGACCATCCCGGTCAACATGGTGAAACCCTGTCTCTACTAAAAGTACAAAAAATTAGCTGGGCATGGTGGTGCGTGCCTGTAATCCCAGCTACTCAGGAGGCTGAGGCAGGAGAATTGCCTGAACCCAGGAGGCGGAGGTTGTGGTGAGCCGAGATCGCGCCATTGCACTCCAGCCTGGGTAACAAGAGCGAAACTCCGTCTCAAAAAAAAAAAAAAAAAAGCTCTTTATTAGAACAACAGCTATTAAATGTGTTCAAGACAAAGAAGAAAAAATAAATGCTTTTAAAGCAAAGTGTTTTTGAGCAGTTCAGTATGTTGATTTTTCTTTAAATGGTTTGTAAAAGTCATTATTTGCTCAAAGTCTTCACGTGTTCTTGCACCCTAATTAATTGTGTAGTGCTTCACAGCTTTTTCAGCAGGGGGCACTTGGAGGTTGGAGGGATTTAGATATTCAAAGGAAAGAAAGCCCTTGAGCTTTTATCATAACCCGGAGTAATCCATCTCTTCCCATGCCTTTTGAAAATCTCTTTGGTGAATCTAGATGCAAAGCAAAAGATGCGACAAGCCTGGAAGTCTTGGTTGATCTACGTGGTTTTTCGTAGGACCAAACTTCAGATGCAGACTACGGCTCTGGAGTTTAGGCAACGGAGTATCTTATGGTGAGTCTCCTCAACTGTCCTACAAATTAGCAACCATCATTTTACCTCATCAGCTTTATGGTGCTGGAAAGCAGCATAAAAACCCACCTTAAAACAATGGTTTGTTTTTGATTTTTTTTTTTTTTTGAGATAGGGTCTTTCTCTCTCACCCAGGCTGGAGTGCAGTGGCACAATCACAGCTCACTGCAACTTCCACCTCCCAAGCTCAAACAGTCCTTCTGCCTCAGCCTCTCGAGTAGCTGGGACTACAGGCATGCACCACTATGCCCAGCTAATTTCTCTTTTTCATTTGTTTTGTAGAGGCGGGGTTTTACCATGTTTCCCAGGCTGCTCTTGAATTTGTGGGCTCAAGCGATCTGCCCACCTCAGCCTCCCAGAGTGCTAGGATCATAGGCATGAGCCACCATGCCCTGCTCCCACCTTGAAACAATGTTTTGAACATAGTTGATGCCTAATAAAGATTTATTGATAACTTGTTCAACTATAAGATCAGATTTTTACATAATTATAATTAACACTAATTGAGTGCTATGTTCTAAACCCTATATTGTTTGTGTGTGCGTGTGTTAATTTCATAAAGTATCTTCTTTAACCCTCACTGTAAATTATAAGTACCATGATTGTACTTATAATTTAAGATTAAGATGTACAATAAGGCTCAGAGAGGTTGAGTAACCTGCCTAGCACATACAGGTTGTAATTGGCAAAACTAGGCTCACCCACCCATGCTCTTAACTGCTGTTCTGCATTGCAGCTCATCAGCATTGTAGACATACTGAGGAACATGAGTTAGTCCATTTTTATAACCAGATGTGTAACAGTGAGCTGCATTATAATGGGACAGATTGCGCTGTATGTTGTCTGTAGTGGTCCACTGGTGTCCTGAATGGTAGGTATTAAGAGCTCACTTCCTGTCTGAAAGCGTTGGGTATTGAACAAAGTATGGATAATAGCAGAGGCTTTGCAGCTGTGCTGACTTGGGTTTTAATCCCTCTTCCAACCTGTATTATTGGGTCATTTCATCTCTTCAACTCTTATTTTTTCATCTGTAAAATAGTTACACCATAGTTGTAGGCCTGTCATCAGGAAGAAATAAAGGAATATCTGTGAAGTACTTAACAGTGTCCAGAACAGCAGTGGATATAAAGAAGTTATTTAAGTAGAAATAAAATAGACAGAGTACATTAGCTCAAACCTGTAATCCTAAAACTTTTGGGACCTAAGGTGGGAGGATTGCTTGAGGCCAGGAGTTTGAGACCAGCCTGGGCAACAAAGCCAAGTCCCTGTCTCTATACACAAAACAATTTTTTAAAATAAATAATTAGGCCAGGTGCAGTGGCTCACACCTGTAATCCCAGCACTTTGGGAGGCCAAGGTGGGTGGATCACAAGGTCAGGAGTTCAAGACCAGCCTGGCCTAGATGGTGAAACCCCATCTCTACTAAAAATACAAAAAATTAGCTGGGTGTGGTGGCGGGTGCCTGTAATCCCAGATACTTAGGAGTCTGAGGCAGAGAATTACTTGAACCTGGGAGGTGGAGGTTGCAGTCAGCAGAGATCGTGCTACCGCCCTCCAGCCTGGGTGACAGAGTGAGACTCTGTCTCAAAAAAAATAAAAATAAAAAAATTAATTAAAATTGTTACTTAAAATGTATTTAGCAAGTATCTCAAAATGCCTAATTAGTATGCAATTTTACTTGAGTCTGAGTGATATTTTTATATAAATAATTCATTTTTTCAATGTACATTTATTTGAGACAAAGTCTCAACTTTATCTTAGTGAAATCCATCTCTACTAAAAAAATAGAAAAGTTAGCCAGGTGTGGTGGTGCACACCTGTAATCCCAACTACTCGGGAGGCTGAGGCATGAGAGCTGCTTGAACCAGGGAGGCAGAGGTTGCAGTGAGCTGAGATTGTGCCACTGAAGTGCAGCCTGGGCAACAGAGTGAGACTCTGTCTCAAAGAAAAAATGGCTTCCACAGGAGGCCTGCACACTGCCACTTGTGCTGCTCCCATGTCTCTAGTAATCCCTGAAAAGTTCCAGCATATTTTGCAAGTATTCTATTCAACACCAATATCAATGGGCAACAGAAAATAGCCTTTGCCATCACTGCCATTAAGGGTGTGGTTGACAATATACTCATGTGGTGTTGAGGAAAGCAGACATTGACCTCACCAAAAGGGCAAGAGAACTCACTGAGGATGAGATGGAATGTGTGATCACCATTATGCAGAATTCATGCCAGTACAAGATCCCAGACTGGTTCTTGAACAGACAGAAGCGTGTAAAGGATGGAAAATATAGCCAGGTCCTAGCCAATGGTCTGGACAACAAGCTCCATGCAGACCTGCAGCGACTGAAGATTTGGGCCCATAGAGGGCTGTGCCACTTCTGGGGCTTTCGTGTTCAAGACCACTGGCCACTGCAGCGTACTATGGGTGTGTCTAAGAAGAAATAAGTCTGTAGGCCTTGTCTGTTTATTAAATAGTTTATATACCTAAAAAAATTAATAAACAAAACATTCCTGGTACTGTATTGGTGCTGGGACTATATTCAGGAAATGTGTGATTCCCTAAATGCATAAGAAGATAAGTGATTCTACTGCATAGGAGTGATGTTAAAAAAAAAAAAAAAAGAAGATAAGTGATAATGTAAGATAGCTTGAGGTTTTGCAGTGAGTGCTGCAGGTGAGCATGGTTTAATAGAAATCTTTCTGGGTTAGAGTGACCAAGCAAAGGAGTGTTTCTGTAAAGCACAGGTTGGAAACTCTTATTTCCCCATGACTATTTTCCTAGAACAAATTCGAAAATTAGTAGAAAAGAAACCAAGACTGAAATGAAAGTCTGACCAGGAAGCTAAGAAGGAAAAGGATACAGCAGGACTAGAAATCTAAAAGCCACTTTATACAGATTATTTTGTGAAATCTCCTGATTTTCAAATGTTGATAATAACTCTTTTTTTGTTTGTTTGTTTTTTTGAGATGGAGTCTTGCTCTGTCGCCCAGGCTGGAGTGCCGTGGTGTGATCTCAGCTCACTGCAACCTTGACAGGTTTAAGCGATTCTTCCACCTTAGCCTCCTAAGTAGCTGGGACTACATGGTGCACACTCTGCCGTGCCTGGCTAATTTTGTGTGTGTGTGTGTTCTTTTAGTAGATACGGGGTTTCACCATGTTGCCCACTGGTTTCAAACTCCTGAGCTCAGCCAGTTGCCCACCTTGGCCTCCCAAAGTGCAGTGATTACAGGCGTGAGCCACTGCACCTGGCCCATAATATATTTTTTTTCTATGTCTGTTTTTGTTGTTGTTGTTGTTGTTGTTGTTGTTGTTTTTCCCTGGCCACGTCTGATAAGACCATAACATATTTTTTTAACAAACCAGACTGTGTAGGCCGAACAGAGCATGTCTGTGGTGTCTAAAGCCGGATTGACCTTGGGAACCATAAGTTTCCAAGCATTAATTGGCAGCTCTAGGACTTTTTCTCAGTTGTTTTCTTTTTTCCCCCAGCAGTGAATCTACAGGTGGTACTATGAGAGAGAGGACCACAGCTGAGGGTCTGAGGCCCCACCCTAACTGCTCCTCTTTTCTGAGTGGCTTTCTTCTGATGGGTTCCATCTTTGACTTGCTCTTTCACAGGGTATGGTGGAGCGTGTGGAGGCAGCGACTAGGACAGGTCCGTGTGAGCCGTGCCCTCCATGCCTCTGCTGTGAAGCACAGGTCCCTGAGCCTCCAGCTGCAGGTGAGTCCCACAGGCGTGGGTTTTGGTGTTCTCTGTCCATGTTGTCACATCTCTCACCCACAGAGGGCAGTGCTGGGCCTTCCCTGCAGCTCAGGGCCTGAGAGGCTGTTGGGGCAGAGGTAATCTGGAAGGCTGGGCTCTTCCAGAGGGAGGCTGCTGTTAGGAATAAAGTAAAGGCTTGTCCTAGATGAGCCTAGATTAGCAGTGACTTCCAGAGTGCTTCTGTGGAACTGGAGAGGGATTTATGAATCAGTTATAAACATGTTTAGAGAAACAGCAATATACTCTGATTTCTTCATTACTGTTTACCTACAGCAAATCAGAAAATAATTGAGGCAGAAAAGAAACTAAGACTGAGAAGAAAACTTGGCTTCTTTTTCCTTATAGTTTTGATTGCCTTAGAATATTCTTTTAGGCAAGCCACTGGCTTTTTTTGTCAATCATCAAGGACTAAAGCCTGTTCTAAAATTTTCTTATCCTTTGACATATTCTCTGAATTCTTGTCATGTTTTTGTATCTGCTGGGTACTTACAGAGCTGCCAAGTAAGTTATAGGAAATAGAACAGGGAAGAGGAAAAAAAATTAGTGCCTGTTTCCAAATGTAGGAATCGTATCTTCTTCTTCTAACAAAAAATTGCATAGTCCATGTAAATACGTGTAGATCACTTGCAAATAGCGTATACAGACATCTAGATCAGGGATCTGGCTCACAGGCCAAATTTGGCCTGCTTTCTGTTTTTGTAAATAAAGTTTTACTGGGATGCTGCTACAACCATTCGTTTATGTATAGTCTGTGGCTGCTTTCAGATTACAAGGGCAGAGTAAAGTAGTTGCAACAGGGATCTTATGGCCTACAAAGACTAAACTATTTGTTTTCTGACCCTTTAGAAAAAGTTTGCTGACCTCTGAACTTGTAAGGTCTTCTGAAACAATAGCAAAGAAATCAGAGACACAGTTCTTGCCAATAATAATAAAAATACCAATAATAGCAGCAACAGAAGTAGCTTTTATTCAGCCTGGGTGACAGTGGGACCCTGTCTCAAAAAAAAAAAGAAGAAGTAGCTTTTATTGTGATCTTACTTGTGGTCTTAGGTGCTGGACTAAGTGCTTTTTTAAAAATTCCATATTGGCCGGGTGCGTTGGCTTATGCCTGTAATCCCAGCACTTTGTGAGGCCAAGGCAGGTACATCATGAGGTCAGGAGTTCGAGACTAGCCTGACCAACATGGTGAAACCCTGTCTCTACCAAAAATACAAAAATTAGCCAGCATGGTGGTGCGTGCCTGAAGTCCCAGCTACTTGGGAGGCTGAGGCAGAAGAATTGCTTGAAAACCCGGGAAGCAGAGGTTGCAGTGAGCCGAGATTGCGCCACTGCACTCCAGCCTGGGCGACGGAGTGAGACTCCATCTCAAAAAAAAAAAAAGAAAGAAAAAAAAATCTCATATTATTGTTAAGGAAACCAGGAAGGTTAAATAACTTGAACCGGGGTCATAGGTATAGTGACGCTTAGAGCCAGGTTTTAACCTAAGCAGCTAGAAAACTGCATCATCATCTTAATCACCATGCAGTATTGTGCTGAATAGACTTGTAACCTCAGGAGGGAGATGGAACTGATAAATGGGAAAATGCTATAAACTCAGGGAGACTGACTAAACTTACAGAGTGACTGTGAATATAGGGAAATTAAACATAATGAGACTGATTTTCTGTCATTGATGGACAACTGTGCTAGTGTTCTTCCCTTTCTAAAAGCCACTTGGAGAGGCTCTAAAATTATTCTACTGATGCTACTGTTTAGAATTCCTTTTTTTTGTTTGTTTGCTGTTTTTTGTGGTTGTTGTAAGTTTTTGTCTTTTATTAACTCATACAGTTACTTGTCTTCTGGTTTGTTGAAGCAGTAAGTCAGACAACATTTGCCACAATAATGTCTGTCAAAGTGGCTTGCCATAAACACTCCAGCACCATATTCATCAGAAGGGCACTTTCAACCAAGGCGACTAATTTTGCCATTCTCATCCACCTTATAGTATTTCAGGACAGCCAGCTTAACCTTCTTTCTCTTGTGCTTATTCTTCTTGGGAGTGGTGTAAGACTTCTTCCTTTTCTTAGCACCATCATGAAGTCTCAACACAAGATGAAGAGTAGACTCCTTTTGAACATTGTAGTCAGACAAAGTACGTCCATCTTCCAGTTTCTTGCCAGCAAAGATCAGTCTTTGCTGATCAGGAGGAATTCCTTCCTTATCCTGGATCGTGGCCTTTACATTTTCTATCTTATCTGAGGGTTCGACCTCAAGGGTGATGGTCGTCCCCCTAAGGGTTTTCATGAAAATCTGCATTTTGGTGGCAGTTTCACCGCGATGGTGGATAGAAAAGGGAGAACTCCGTGCAGGCCCACAGGGTTTCCGGCACCCCTGCCAAAGGACCTGTTTTTTTGTTTTGAGACAGTCTAGCTGTGTCGCCTAGGCTAGAGTGCAGTGGTACAATCTCAGTTCACTGCAACCTCTGACTCCCAGGATGCAGTGATTCTCCTGTCTCAGACTCTCAAGTAATTGGGATTACAGGCACCTGCCGCCACCCCCTGCTAATTTTGTATTTCTAGTAGAGATGGGGTTTTGCCATGTTGGCCAGGCTGGTCTCGAACTCCTGACCTCAAGTGATTCTCCTGCCCCCTCCAGCCTCCCAAAGTGCTGGGATTACAGGCATGAGCCATTGTGCCTGGCCCCCAAATTTTCTTTTTACAGTTATCTTCAAAGCATGCAACAACATATTTGATTAATTTTTTTTAAGAGATGAGTTCTCACCATATTGCCAAGGCTGGCCTCCTGTACTCAAGTGATCTTTCCCTCAAGTCTCCAAGTAGCTGATACAACTGGCATGTGCCACCATGCCTGGCTCTAATTAAATATTTTTTACGATAGGAGGCTTTTATGGTTTGAGGTTGGATTTAGCATATTTAAACAGCTAAAAGTCATTCAGAGTCAAATCCAATGAAAACTGCGAGTAATTAGGGTAATGTTGATACCGATGAAAAACTATATGGGGCTCTAAGTATGACCTGGATTTCATTGTTTAGATTATAAGTAATAATGCCACACCTGTAACCCTAGCACTTTGGGAGGCCGAGGTAGGCAGATTGCTTGAACCCAGGAGTTTGAGACCAGCCTGTGTAACATGGCGAAACCCTGTCTCTACCAAAAAAAATACAGAAAACTAGCTGGGCATGGTGGTGAGTTCCTGTAGTCCTGGCTGCTCTGGAGGCAGAGGTGGGATAATCCCCTGAGCCCGGGAAGTTGAGGTTGCAGTGAGCTATGATTGTGCCTCTTCTATACTCCAACATGGGCAACCCAGCAAGACCTTGTCTCAGAATGATGATGATGATGCTTTGTGTTCAGTAAGTACCATACCAAGAATTACAGTCTTAATCTACACAGCGTCTCTATGCACTAAGCGGATAAGATATCATGAAATATGTAAAGTTTTAATTTTAATTTAAAATTTAAAATTTAATTTGGTATTTCAAACATAGAAACACATAAAATATAAAACACTTATAAAAATATTAGCAGATAGCCAAGTACTCACCACGCTCACCCAGATTTAAAAGGTTATAGCATATTCTATACTTGCTCCAGTATTTTTTTAAAGTTATTTTTTAGGGTAAGGATCTCACTCTGCTGCCCAGTCTGGAATGCAGTGGCACCATCCTGGCTCACTGTAGTCTTGACCTTACAGGTGTAAATGATCCTCCCACCTCAGCCTCCCAAGTAGATGGGAACACAGGTGTGTGCAGCCATGCCCAGCTAGTGCAGCGTGTGTGTGTGTGCACGCGTGCACGCACATGTGTCTATGGATATGGAGTCGGGGTCTCACCATGTTGCCCAGGACCAGGCTGATCTTAAACTCCTGAGCTCAAGTGATCGCCCTCCTTAGCCTCCCAGAGTGCTGGGATTACAGGCATGAGCCACCGTGCCTGGCCCAGAATTTTTTTTTTTTGAGACAGAGTCTCGCTCTATCGCCAGACTGGAGTACAGTGGCGCAATCTCAGCTCACTGCAACATACGCCTCCTGGGTTTAAGCGATTCTCCTGCCTTAGCCTCCCGAGTAGCTAGGACTACAGGTGCACACCACCATGCCCAGCTAATTTTTATATATTTTTTATTAGAGACAGGGTTTCACCATGTTGTCCAGGATGGTCTCGATCTCTTGACCTCATGATCTACCCACCTCAGTCTCCGAAAGTGCTGGAATTACAGGTGTGAGCCACCATGCCCGGTCCCCAGAATGTTTTAAAGTAACAAAATTTAAGGGCACTGCCAAAGCTCTACCCTCTGTCCCTCCCTCCCTCCCTCTCTCCCTTCTCCTGCTTCTCCTTCTTAGAGATAGCTACTCTTTTAATTCTGGTGTGGTTGTCTCCTTTATTCTTTTTTTCTTATAAAAATATGTGCACATGTCCATAAAGAATAAATGTGTGGGCCGGGCACGGTGGATCACGAGGTCAAGAGATCGAGACCATCCTGGTCAACAAGGTGAAACCCCGTCTCTACTAAAAATACAAAAAATTAGCTGAGCATGGTGGCGCGTGCCTGTAATCCCAGCTACTCAGGAGGCTGAGGCAGGAGAATTGCCTGAACCCAGGAGGCGGAGGTTGCGGTGAGCCGAGATCGCGCCATTGCACTCCAGCCTGGGTAACAAGAGCGAAACTCCGTCTCAAAAAAAAAAAAAAAAAAGAATAAATGTGTGGTGGTATGCTCCTATAGTCCCACCTACGTGGGAAGCTGAGGCAGCAAGATCACTTGAGATCAAGAGTTTGGCCTCTTTTGAGGCCAGCCTGGGCAATATAATGAGATCCCATCACTTAAAAAGAGGTGGGGGGGCCACGGTGGCTTACACCCAACTACCACCACTTTGCGGGGACCAGGGTAAGAGGATCACTTGAGCCTAGGAGTTCAAGACCAGACCAGGCAACATAGCAAGACCCCATCTCTCCAAAAGAAAAAAGAAAAATTGCATGGTGGCGCATGCCTGTATTCCCAGCTACTTGGGAGGCTTAGGTTGGAGGATCACTTGAACCTGGGAGCTTAAGGCTGCAGCGAGCCATTGATCATGCCACTGCACTCCAGCTTGGGCGGCAGAACAAGACCCTGTCTCAAAAATTAATTAATTAATAAGTGAATGCTATGGCTTTGTGTAGTGAGGACATTTATGAATGGTGTCATGGTGTCATGTACTTTGCAACTTGTTTTTTTAGTGAAACAGTGTATTTTTGAGGTTTAGCTATGTGATTTATTTCTTCTTCTTTTTGAGATGGAGTCTTGCTCTGTTGCCAGGCTGGAGTGCAGTGGCACGATTTTGGCTCACTGCAACCTCCGTCTCCCAGTTCAAATGATTCCCCTGCCTCAGCCTCCTGAGTATTTGGGACTACAGGTGCACGCCACCATGCCCGACTAATTTTTTGTATTTTAGTAGAGATGGGGTTTCACCATGACCAGGATGGTCTCGATCTTCTGACTTCGTGATTCACCCGCCACAGCCTCCCAAAGCACTGGGATTACAGGCATGAGCCACCACGCTTGACTACCTTCTTTTTTTATTATTTATTTATTTATTTTTTTGAGACAGAGTTTCGCTCTTGTTACCCAGGCTAGAGTGCAATGGCGCGATCTCGGCTCACCGCAACCTCTGCCTCCTGGGTTCAGGCAATTCTCCTGCCTCAGCCTCCTGAGTAGCTGGGATTACAGGCACGTGCCACTATGCCCTGCTAATTTTTTGTATTGTTAGTAGAGACGGGGTTTCACCGTGTTGACCAGGATGGTCTCGATCTCTTGACCTTGTGATCCACCCGCCTCAGCCTCCCAAAGTGCTGGGATTACAGGCTTGAGCCATCATGCCCGGCCTATTATTTATTTTTTTAATGGATGAGAGGTCTATGTTGCCCAGGCTGGCCTCGAACGTGTAGCCTCGCCTCCTCATACACTAGGACAACTGAACAACTGGCCTGAGCCACCGTAGCTCCCTCTTCTTCTTTTTTTTTTTTTTTTAAGAGACAGGGTCTTGCTATGTTGCCCAGGCTGGAATGCAGTGGCTGTTCACAGATGCAATCCCACTACTGATCAGCATGGGAATTTTGACCTGCTCAGATTCTGACCTGGGCCGGTTTACCCCTCGTTAGGCAACCTGGTGGTCTCTGCTCCGGGGAGGTTACCATATTGATGCTGAACTTAGTGCAGATACCCGATCGGCATAGCGCACTACATCCCAGAACCCCTGGGCTCAAGTGATCTTCTCACCTCAGCCTCCCAAGTAGCTGGGACTACAGGCATGCGTCACCGTGCCTGGCCCTTTTCTTTTTTTAAAATAGAAATAGGGTCTTTCTCTGTTGCCCAGGTTGTTCTCGCACTCCTGGCCTCAAGCAGTCCTCCTACCTTGGCTTCTTAAAGTGCTGGGATCTACAGGCATGAGCCACCATATGGAAATTGCTCCATACCATTTACTAGTTAGTCCATTTTTTATCTTTTTTATGCTAATTATTAATAAACTTCTTTTTAAAATTTTATTTATTTATTTTTGAGACACAGTTTCTGAGACTCAAGGAAAAAAAAAAGAAAAGGAGACTCAGTTTCACTGTCTCCTAGGCTAAGTGCAGTGGCTCGATCTCGGCTCACTACAACCTCTGCCTCCCAGGTTCAGGCAGTTCTTGTGCCTCAGCCTCCCGAGTAGCTGGAATTATAGGCACATGCCACTATACCCAGCCGTGTGTGTGTGTGTGTGTGCGCGTGTGCATGTGTGTGTGCGTGTGGTGTGTTATTAGTAGAGACGGGGTTTCACCATGTTGGCCGGGCTGGTCTTGAACTTCTGACCTCAAGTGATCTGGCTGCCTCGGCTTTCCAAAATGCTGGTATTATAGGCGTGAGCCACCATGCCCAGATAATCCACTTCTTTTAAAGACAAAAACAAAGACAAAAACAAAAAACACCAATGAATTCCACTTTCTCTCTTTTTTTTATTTTTAATTTTTAGATGGAGTCTCGCTCTGTCACCCAGGCTGGAGTGTAGTGGCATGATCTCAGCTCATTGCAGCCTTTAGCTCCTGGGTTCAAGCGAGTCTCCTGCCTCAATTTCCCAAGTAGCTGGGATTACAGGCACTTGCCACCACGCCTGGCTAATTTTTGTATTTTTAGTAGAGACGGGGATTTCACCATGTTGGCCGGACTGGTCTTGAACTCTTAATCTCAAGTGATCCACCCACCTTGGCCTCCCAAAGTGCTGGGATTACAGGCATGAGCCACCACGCCCAGCCCCCAGTTTCTTTTAATTATTTATGTGTCTGTTTCTTGGCTCTCTCTTCCATTCATTTATTTACCTATCCATACCATACCAGTACCATACTGTTTTAGTTATGATTTAATGAAGCAGGTAGACTGTCACAGTGGAATTCTGCCTCTATCACCTATTAGTTTTGTGCCTTTGAATTAGTTACTTTACCTTGTTTATACCTCAGAATTCTTATCTGTAAGTAGATCATAGTAGTACCTACCTCATAAAATTGCTGAGGCTTTAATAGGATGATCCAGTTATACTCAGAGCAATGCCTAGAATATGGAAATTCTAGCTGTTTATTACTGTTCCTATCTTGAGCCTCTAAAGGCTCTATATTTGAGAGAGAATCTCCTTTATTTTTTTTAACTTGTCTTAATTGTTCTTTTGTAGTCTTATTAATTTTAGGATCAACTTGTCAAGTTCTATAACAAAGCCTGTTAGTCTGTATTATAATATACTGACTGACAGCTTATTAGGTTGGAAAAATTGTCATATTGAGTCATTCCATTTGTGAATTTGATACATATCATAATATATTGGTGAGCTTGAGAAGGAGAGTAGGAAGCATGAGGTCATGAGGTAACAGGGAGCCAGAACGTAGGGCCTTGCAGGCTGCACCCCTTAAAGGCTTTGGCTTTTATTCCTGGGAAGGTCAAGAGCTGCTGGCTCTGAGCAGAGGAGTGATGTGATTGTACCTGTGTCTTAACAGGATTCTCTGGTTTGTAGTGTGCTGCCTTTGGGGTAAGAAAGGGAAGGATATACATGAATGTTTGTCTGTATGTTTGTATGTTTGTGTGTGTGTGTGTGTGTGTGTGTGTGTGTGTGTGTGTGTGTCTGTGTTTGCTTATATTTTAAAAGGAGAAATAATGGAAAAATAAAACCAAAAGCTTACCAAAAAATGGTTACCTATAGGAGTAGGGAGGGAAGGGTATAGGAATAGAGTACTTCTGTTAATTTACTTTGTTACATAGTTGTAACTTTGGAACTATGTAAATATTTTATATAATTATAAAGCAAGAGTAAATAAGCAACTGCTAGATTTTCAAAACAAACTGAAACAAACATATCAAGTTTGTGGCAATGACTACACAGAAAATAATTACTTCGAGTAACTTTAAAATACAGTAGTTTGTTCATTTCAGTGAAATGTGTTAAAAGGACATAAAAAACTGCTCAGAAATCTAAAACCACATTCTTATTAAATTGTTATTGTTACTAGGAGGTTTGAAATTGTTATATTAAAAGTATTATAGTTACATTTTAAGATAAAGCAAATAATTATGGCAGTGTTGTTAGAAATAAAGACCTTCAATAGAAAAGATTACAAGTATAAAAATCAAAGAAATTTAATGTGCAATCTGTAGTTGGAACTGTAAATATCAATATAGACTCATGATATATCTTTTTTTTTTTTTAACCATAAAAATTGCATTTCTGGCCTGGCATGGTGGCTTCCAGCACTTTGGGAGGCCGAGGCAGGTGGATCACCTGAGGTCAGGAGTTTCAGACCAGCCTGACCAACATGGTGAAACCCTGTCTCTACTAAACATACAAAAAAAATCAGCTGGGCATGGTGGTGGTGAGCATCTGTAATCCCAGCTACTCAGGAGGCTAAGGCCCGAGCATTGCTTGAACCTGGGAGGCAGAGGTTGCAGTGAGCCAAGATCATGCCACTGCACTTCAGCCTCGGTGACAGAGTAGAAAGAGTGAGACCCCATCTCAAAAAAAAAAAAAATATGCATTTCTAACTCTGTTTACTGAAAAGGCTTAGAAGCAGTGACAGTAGTATATCATTTAGTATCCCCAATGCCCAAGTTGTGGTCTTAACTATTTCCCACTAAAAGGAACCAGGGCTTTTTAGAGAAATGGCTGATTATAGGTCTGGGGCAGGAAATAAACAAGATACACCTAGGACATGGTATGCTGAAAACTGAGAAACTTAACAAAAGCTGATGGAGTTGTGTCAGAAGGACTCAGGAGCCAATTTAGAAGGGTTCCCAGGGCTTGAGATAGAAAAATTTGAGCATCAAAAAACCATAAGCTGGGCATGGTGGTGCCTGTGTATTCCCAGCTACTCAGGAAGCTGAGGCAGGAGGATCACTTGAGCCCAATAAGTTGAAAACATCAAGTATATAAAAATTCATGCATTTGAAATAATTTTATTTTATTTTATTTATTTTATTTTTTTTTGAGATGGAGTTTCGCTCTTGTTACCCAGGCTGGAGTGCAGTGGCGCGATCTCGGCTCACCGCAACCTCCGTCTCCTGGGTTCAAGCAATTCTCCTGCCTCAGCCTCCCGAGTAGCTGGTACTACAGGCATGCACCACCATGCCCAGCTAATTTTTGTATTTTTAGTAGAGACGGGGTTTCACCATGTTGACCAGGATGGTCTCGATCTCTTGACCTCGTGATCCACCCGTCTCGGCCTCCCAAAGTGCTGGGATTATAGGCGTGAGCCACCGCACCTGGCCTTGAAATAATTTTAAAAGAAAGTGAAACTCATTGGTCATGATTTTGGGTTGTTAGGGGAGTAACTCAATTCTTTTTTTTTTTTTTTTTTTTTTTGAGACGGAGTTGCGCTCTTGTTACCCAGGCTGGAGTGCAATGGCACAATCTCAGCTCACCGCAACCTCTGCCTCCTAGGTTCAGGCAATTCTCCTGCCTCAGCCTCCTGAGTAGCTGGGATTACAGGCACGCGCCATCCTGCCCAGCTAATTTTTTGTATTTTTAGTAGAGACGGGGTTTCACCATGTTGACCAGGATGGTCTCGATCTCTTGACCTCATGATCCACCCGCCTCGGCCTCCCAAAGTGCTGGGATTACAGGCGTGAGCCACCGCGCCTGGCCAGGAGTAACTCAATTCTTTAAAAATTAATGAAGGCAAAAAAATAAGCATTTTCCCCACCTTTCCCGTATAAACTGTTAACTCCAAGAAACCAGAGGGTTAACAAGACAGAAGGCGTCTTTATAGAAGAATTCCAATTAATAAATGCAGAAGGAATGCTAGAATTAGAAAATTGCTGTTTTGCCACCCATAATGAGGACACAGATCACGGCAGCCACCACTAGGTGAGAGGATGGTGGGAAAATATAAGAGGAATCTGGCCACCTACGATCTGAATCCACCAAACAGTCTTGGCATTGCTACACCTGTGGCAGCCAGATGTGATATGCCTCATGATACTGTGCAAGGGGAAGTACCCAGCCACATTCATGAACTGTTTTTGCTCAAAAATATGAACCCGACTCCAAGCAAGCCTAAAGTGAATCTCTCAGTTTACAGGAAATAAAGGGGTCAGAGGAACAAGTTAGAGACACCTTGAGGTTACAGTCAGCCAAATCCAAAATGTGGGACATTTTATAGGTTAGATGACTTGATTGCTCTAGTAGATTGATGGCATGAAAGAGTAAAAAAGCAGGAAGGAAAATTATCACATAAAACAGGTATTTAAGTGACCTAACAAAAAAAAAAGGAACACTCTGGCTGTTGTGTTGGGAATACATCAGAGCCAGACATGGTGGCGCGTGTCTGTAATCCCAGCACTTTGGGAAGCCGAGGCAGGCAGACAGCTTGAGCCCAGGAGTTTCAGACTAGCCTGAGCAACATAGTGAAACCTTGTCTCTACAAAAAATTAGCCTGGAATGGTGGCACATGTCTCTAGTCCCAGCTATTCAGGAGGCTAAGTGGGAGGATCACCTGAGCCGAGGAAGTTGAGGTTGTAGTGAGCTATGATTGTGCCACTGCCCTCTAGCCTGGGCAATGGAGCAAGACCCTTTCTCAAGGAAAAAAAAAATCAGCTGGGCATGGTGGTGCATGTCTGTGGTCCCAGCTGCTCAGGAGGCTGAGGCAGGAAGATTGCTTAAGCCCAGGAGGTAGAGGCTGCAGTGAGACATATTCTTGTCACTGCACTTCAGTCTGGCAGTCTGGGTGACAGAGTGAGACCCTGTCTCTAAATAAATAAATAAATAATACACCAGAGATGATCAAGGATACAAACAGGGAGAACAGGTAAGAAGCTATCACAAAATTCCAGATGAGATTTTGCACAAAGATGACCAGAAGATGGTGGCTGGATTCTGGATATCTTTTAAAGATGTAACTGACATCTTTAAAAGATGGATGGATGAGATGTGAAGTTTTAGAGTCCAAGATGACTTCCAAGTTTTGGCCTAAGCAATTGGAACAATGGAGTGCCATTTACTGAAATAGGAAAGACTGCAAGAGAAGCAGGTTTCTGGGAAAAGATTAGGAGGAGCCCAATTCTGGACTCTGTGTCTTCAGCCTGATAGACCTTTTGAATATACACAAGAACACATGTTAAGAAGGCAGTGGGATATATATATGGAATATTCAGGATGGGGCCAGGAGAGGATGTAAATTTGGGAAATTCAGAAGTTCTCAGTAGGCAGATGGTCTGTAAAGCTACTAGTGGGTGGGGTGCAGTGGCTCATTCCTGTAATCCTAGCACTTTGGGAGGCTGAGGCAGGAGGATTGCTACAGCCCAGGAGTTCAAGACCAGCCTGGACAACATAGACCCCATATTTAAAAAAAAAAAAAGCTACTAGAGTAGGTGAAAGAATAAAGGGAGTGTAGCTAGAGGAGAGGTTCTAGGGCTGAGCCTGTGCACAGAGGTGGGAGTCAGCAACAGGAACAAAACAGGGACCTGGACGCATCCCAAAAGTCAGGTGAAGGAAGGAGGAGGGCTTTGTCAGAGGCCTGTGGCAGGTCGAGGGAGGTAAGGTAAAATCTGACCTTTGGATTGTGCAACATGGAGATTGCTGATGCATTTGATAAGAGCAGTTTCATTCTGTAAGCCCATGGGAGTGGGCTCAAGCCTGCCTGGGAGACAGAGAGATGAGAAAATAGCTCTTCTGAGGACCTTGAAACAGAACCAAAGTGTTAGCTGGATGGGACAATGTGGTCTAGGATCTAGAGAGGGATGTTGCTTTGTTTGTTTGAGAATCACTGGTTTATTCCTTTCTGAAAGTATTTTTGTGATGGCAGTCTTTCCCCTGCAGCTTTTTATTTTTGACAAATACCAAATCATAGAAAAGCTAGATACTGTATGTGTTTCACCTATTTTAACCCATTGTGGTTTTTTGTTTTTTTGTTGTTTTTTTGAGACAGGGTCTCACTCTGTCACCCAGTCTGGAATGCAGTGGTGTGATTACTGCTCACTGCAGCCTTGACCTTCCAGGCTCAAGCAATTCTCCCACCTCAGCTTCCCAAGTAGCTGGGACTACAGGCACACACCACCACACCTGGCTTTTTTTTTTTTATTTTATTTTGGGGTAGAGACAGAGTTTTGCCATGTTGCCCAGGCTGGTCTCAAACTCCTGAGCTCAAGCATCCTCCTGCCAAAGTGTTGAGATTACAGGCGTGAGCCACCCTGCCCCGTCAACTCATTGTTAATGTCTTGCCACATTTGCTTTCTCTAAGTTTATAAATACATTTATGTTGGCCGGGCGCGGTGGCTCAAGCCTGTAATCCCAGCACTTTGGGAGGCCGAGGCGGGTGGATCACGAGGTCGAGAGATCGAGACCATCCTGGTCAACATTGTGAAACCCCGTCTCTACTAATACAAAAAAATTAGCTGGGCACGGTGGTGCGTGCCTGTAATCCCAGCTACTCAGGAGGCTGAGGCAGGAGAATTGCCTGAACCCAGGAGGCGGAGGTTGCGGTGAGCCGAGATCGCGCCATTGCACTCCAGCCTGGGTAACAAGAGCGAGACTCCGCCTCAAAAAAAAAAAAAAAAAAAAAAAAAATAAATACATTTATGTTGTGTGAGCTGCTCTAAAATTGTAGACATAAAGTTTATGTTAAAGCTTGTATCTCCTAAAAAAGACAGTCTCCCACATAACCATAATATTGTATATTCTAAGAAATTTAATATCGATATGATAATATGTAACATGCAGTTCAAATTAAAACTGTATATTGTTGCTATTTTCATTTCCACAGTCTAATCAAAGGTCACCCATTGCTTTTAGTCATTACATCCTGAAGAAATTTTCTTTAGGATGGGAAAAATAATAGCACATTTATATGCTGATTTCAAAAATCTATAGAGAGTGAAAACTGATGATGCATAAGCGGGAATACTGCCAAGGTGGTAAACTTGGAGGATGAGATGTAGCCACAGCGGGACGGGGTTGGGAAGGCACTGACTTTGGTGGGAGCATGGACGGTTTATCCAGAGTAGCAGGAAAGAGAGAAGGCAGAGCCTGTTGGCAGGTGGCTGGTTAAACATGGTAGACCTTGAGGAAATTTTCTTTTGATTGCTTTTATTTTCTTAGTGAAATAGGAATGATGGTATGCAGTTGAGAGGAAGGAAAGGAGACGTGACAGGTTGAAGAAAAGATATGAAGTCTTTGTCTAAGTCATCTTCATATTAGGACATGCATTATCACTGATCTAAGGGTGTGCATTTATAGACCCCTGTAGGCCTTTACAGACCCTTGTAGACCCGTAGCTTCTATAGATAGATATCCCTGGAACTAATTTGCCTGAAAAAGGGCCTCTTTACAGTAGACTTCCTCTGATTTTGGAAGAAAAGGCAGACCCTCACCTATGCCAAATCTGAATTAATTTTACCACCCCTCAGATTGTTTCTTCTCCTTGTCTGTTTGGTATTTTTTGTTTGTTTGTTTGTTTTTGTTTTGTATTGTTTTTGAGATAGAGTCTCGCCCTGTTACCGAGGCTGGGGTGCAATGGCAGGATCTCGGCTCATTGCAACCTCCGCCTCCCAGATTCAAGTGATTCTTTTGCCTCAGCCTCCCAAGTAGCTGGGATTACAGGCGGGTACCACCACTCCTGGCTAATTTTTTGTATCTTTAGTAGAGACGGGGTTTCACCATGTTGGTCAGGCTGGTCTCAAACTCCTGACCTCCTGATCCACCCACCTTAGCCTCCCAAAGTGCTGGGATTACAGGCGTGAGTCACTGCACTCAACCTTTTTTTTGTTTGTTTTTTTTTTGTTTTGTTTTGAGATTGAGGTTCGTTCTTGTTGCCCAGGCTGGCACAATCTTGGCTCACTGCAACCTTCACCTCCCAGGTTCAAGCGATTGTCCTGCCTCAGCCTCCCGAGTAGCTGGGATTACAGGCACCTGCCACTGTGCCCAGCTGATTTTTTGTATTTTTAGTAGAGATGGGGCTTCACCATGTTGGGCAGGCTGGTCTTGAACTCCTGACCTCAGGTGATCCACCTACCTCGGCCTTCCAAAGTGCTGGGATTAGAGATGTGAGCCCCCGTGCCTGGCATCTGTTTGTTGATTTTATTCATCTTTTTTTCTTCTTTTTTTTAAAATCCAGAAAAAAATTACTTTCTGAAAGCAGCATGTCCCTCTTAAAGACCCTCTTACCCCTCAATCCCATAGCTTATGATCCTGCTAGGGGATTGCTACTTTCTTGTTTCAGTTTTAGCCTTTCCAGTGTGTGTGTCTGTCTTTTCCCTCTTCGCCTGTACTTCACCCTGTTTTCCTGCTTCTCCTTTGTTGCCTCTTCTCTGGTTTTCAGGCTTGGTCACAATGGTGGGAGCAGCTCCTGTATGTCCAGAAGAAGAAACAGAAGGTTGCCTCTGCAGTGAAACACCATCAGCACTGGCAAAAGCGGAGGTTTCTAAAGGCCTGGCTTGAATACCTGCAAGTCCGCAGAGTGAAGAGACAGCAGAATGGTGAGTAGGAAGCCTGAGGCTCTCGAGACACAGAGTCTGGTCACAGTTTCCACTCTCCTACTGCCAGGGGTACTGTACTAAGAAGTAATATAATGCTGTTACTCCAGAAATGTTAGTAAAAGGAGATTGAGGAGGAAAATACATCATATTTGAATCACATTTATTTCCCGTTGGCCTTTTATTTTATTTATTTATTTATTTTTTGGAGACAGAGTTTCGCTCTTGTTACCCAGGCTGGAGTGCGATGGCGCGATCTCGGCTCACCGCACCCTCTGCCTCCTGGGTTCAGGCAATTCTCCTGCCTCAGCCTTCTGAGTAGCTGGGATTACAGGCACGCACCACCATGCCCAGCTAATTTTTTGTATTTTTAGTAGAGACGGGGTTTCACCATGTTGACCAGGATGGTCTCGATCTCTTGACCTCGTGATCCACCCGCCTCGGCCTCCCAAAGTGCTGGGATTATAGGCGTGAGCCACCGTGCCCGGCCCTGGCCTTTTATTTATGTCTATTGTAGATAGATAGGCTTGTTTTGTTTTGTTTTGTTTTTTTGAGATAGAGTTTTGCTCTTGTTGCCCAGACTGGAGTGCAGTGGCATGATCTTAGCTCACTGCAACCTCTGCCTCCCCAGTTCAAGCGATTCTTCTGCCTCAGCCTCCTGAGTAGCTGGGATTACAGGTGCCCGCCACCTCGCCCAGGTAATTTTTGTATTTTTAGTAGAGGTGGGGTTTCATCACCTTGGCCAGGCTGGTCTCAAACTCCTGACCTCAGGTGATCCACCTGCCTTGGCCTTCCATAGTGCTGGATTACAGGTGTGAGCCACTGCACCCGGCCTCTTTTATATATGTATATTTAATCTAAATAGGGTTTTAGTTATGCTATAATTATTGTGATTATTTTAATTAATATGTTGATAACCTATGGTTTTGTATCTTGCTTTTTTCCACACAGTTAATCAACACTTTTCTACATTTTAAGTATTCGTCATAAATGTTCTTTTCTAACAACTGTTCATATTTTATAGGATGGCTTACCTTAATATACTTAACCATTCTCCTATTTTTTTTTTCTTAAGACTGAGTTTCACTCTTCTTGCCCAGCCTGGAGTGTAATGGGACAATCTCAGCTCACTGCAACCTCCGCCTCTCAGGTTCAAGTGATTTTCCTGCCTCAGCCTCCCCAGTATCTGGGATTACAGGTGTGCACCCCCATGCCCAGGTAATTTTGTATTTTTAGTAGAGATGGGATTTCTCCATGTTGGTCAGGCTGGTCTCAAACTCCCGACTTCAGGTGATCCTTGGCCTCCCAAAGTGCTGGGATTACAGGTGTGAGCCACCGTGCCTGGCCGCCGTTCTCCTATTAATAGATATTTGGATAGTTTCTGTTTGTCTCCAACTATTTGAATGCATGTGATTTTGATGTTGAGGTTTTTGGATACTGTTTATATGGTTTCGTTTCCCAATTAGATTCAGAAATAATAATAAATAGAAATATGAACATTGGTACACTTTTTAACTTGTTATATTGAGTTTATGCAGAAGTGAGTCAAGCACTATGCTAGACACTGGGTTAAGGGTCTCTGGCATTCACCCAAACCTCCCTGCATGAATCTCTTAGGCTGCCAACACTGTCTCTTGGGAGAGTCTGAATGTGTTCATTTGACGATAGTGATGCCAGACCAATAGTCCAGTTGCCCAGTCTTAGAATGTGAAAGCATTAAGCTGTTTAGTATGATAAGCTGTAGACTAACGCCTGCTTCTAATTACAGCATTCAAATTCCAGGTCTGATTCCCATCCCCTTCCCAGTTCCCAGCTCATCAGACCATTATCTTGACTAGCATTAAAAGGAGATGAAGCTGGCAGCCAGGGGCAGCTTGGCCGAAAGCCCACAAAAAGCCTACCCTAGCATGGCAACTGAATTTTATGTCATTGACTCAATCTCTAAGTCCTATCCAGGAGATATTTGTATAGAAGCAAAACTGAAACAGAGTCCTCTGAAAGCAACAGTTACCATTCCTGCTTATTATTATCTAACTAGAAGCCCCAACCCTGTGATGTAACTGATTTTCTGGCAATCTTCTCCCTAAAATCACAGAGCTTTTCTCTTTCCTTGGAGACAGGAGATGTTGCTCAGGGATTCCTAATGACCTTTAAAAGTTTTAAAAACTTTTATTTTAGTGTGTGTGTGTGTGTTTGTGTGTGTGTACAGCCTTGAATCCCTGCTCCCTGCCAAAAGTGGGGTTCAGCTTGTCTTACAGATTCTTCCACTGGGCATGGTGGCTCACACCTGTAATCCCAGCACTTTGGGAGGCCGAGGTGGGCAGGTCACATGAGGTGGGGAATTCGAGACCAGCCTAACCAATATGGAGAAACCCCGTCTCTACTAAAAATACAAAATTAGCCGGGTGTAGTGGTATGCGCCTGTAATCCCAGCTACTCAGGAAGGCTGAGGCAGGAGAATCACTTCAACTCAGGAGATGGAGGTTGCAGTGAGCCAAGATCATGCCATTGCACTCCAGCCTGGGCAGTAAGAGCAAAAACTTGCTCTCAAACAATAATTTAAAAAAAGATGCTTCCAGCTCATCTTCTAACCTTGGGTGAGCAGCACTTAAGTTATTTCTCTGTTGCAGAGATGGCTGAACGATTCCATCATGTCACTATGCTCCAGATACATTTCTGTGACTGGCAGCAGGCCTGGGAGCAGAGGGAGAGCTTGCACGCCCACCAGGCCCAGGTGGAGAAACTGGCCAGGAAGATGGCCTTGCGGCGCACCTTTGCTTACTGGAAACACTGTATCCTTTCAAATACCCAGGCTGTCCATTGCCTCAGCAGGAGCTTAGGAGCATGTGAAACAAAAGTCATGAGATACATGGGAAACAATGGCCCAACAGTTTAAGACAGCCTTATCTCTGTTGACAGTCTTAAAATGTTTTGTTTAATTGGGACTGTACATACAAAAGAGTACTTATATATTTATAGTTAAAAAAAAAAAAACAATAAAATGGCTCACGCCTATAATCCCAGCACTTGGGAAGGCCAAGGCAGGAGAATCACCTCAGGTCAGGAGTTCGAGAACAGCCTGACCAACATGGAGAAACCGCATCTCTACTAAAAATACAAGATTAGCCAGGCATAGTGGCGCATGCCTGTAATCCCAGCTACTTGGGAGGCTGAGGCAGGAGAATCACTTAAACCCAGGAGGCAGAGGTTGCAGTGAGCTGAGATCGTGCCATTGCACTCTAGCCTGGGCAACAAGAGCAAAACTCCTTCTCAAAAATAATAATAATAAAATGGGCCAGGCGCAGTGGTTCACGCCTATAATCCCAGCACTTTGGGAGGCCGAGGCGGGTGGATCACGAGGTCAAGAGATCGAGACCATCCTGGTTAACATGGTGAAACCCCGTCTCTACAAAAATTAGCTGGGCATGGTGGCACACGCCTGTAGTCACAGCTACTCGGGCGGCTGAGGCAGGAGAATTGCTTAAACCCAGGAGGCGGAGGTTGCGGTGAGCCGAGATCGTGCCATTGCACTCCAGCCTGGGTAACTACAGCAAAACTCTGTCACCAAAAAAAAAAAAATAAATAATAATAATAAAATGAACAGCTATGTATCTGTCACCCAACTTTCAAAATAGAACCTTGCTAGCACACCTATCTTTTCCTCCCTGATTGCATTCTTTTTCTTTTCCCTCAGAGGTAATCCCACTTTCCTGATTAAAATTTTTGGTGTTGTAATTTAAGTGCTTTTCTCTACCCATTAGGTGGTGGAAATAACCACCACTGTCTTTTTCTTGATAATACCATCACCATGATCATAGCTTCCATTTATTGCGCTTTTACTATATAGCAGAATATTATGCGTCATCCTCTTCATCCTCATAGCAACCCTGTGGAGTAGGTGCCACTATTGCCATTTTACAGATAAGGAAACGGATTCAGGGGATTGAGTGTACTTTAAAGTCACAAGTCATTGGCAGAGTCAGGATTTAAAAAACCCAGGCCTTTAACTCCTGTGTACATATTCTTCTTCTTTTTTTTTTTTTGGAGACAGAGTCTCTGTCGCCCTGACTGGATTGCAGTAGTGCCATCACTGCTCGCTGCAACCTCTGCCTCCTGAGTTCAAGCGATTCTCCTGCCTCAGCCAGGCTCCCAAGTAGCTGGGGTTACAGGCGCCTGCCACCACACCCAGCTAATTTTTGTACTTTGAGACGAGGTTTCACCATGTTGGCCAGGCTGGTCTCGAACTCCTGACCTCAATTTATCCACCCGCCTCAGCCTCTCAAATTATTGGGATTACAGGCATGAGCCACCGTGTCTGACACTGTGTACATTTTCTTAATCACTACTCCTACCATACTGTGTGCCCAAGTGTGAGAATTTGGACTGCCTAAGACATTCATCCACACATTTTATTTGTTCATCAAAGCCTTGCTTTGTATAAACTCCTGCTTAATTTCTGGGATACAAGGAAGCTCAGACTAATGGTAGTTCATTGTCTAGTGGGGAAAATAGACATGAAAATGGATCTTTAAATATGGCATGATAACTGCTATCATAAAGATTTGTTTCAAGTCCTATGAGAGCCACTGTGGAGATTCAGCCAAGGAGGTCATGTTTGTCCTGAATTTAAGTCATAGGAGATGAGAAGTTGGGAAGGTCGATGTCTTAGGTGAAGACTGCAGAAGGTTGGAAACGGCATTTCAGTGGAATGAATGATGTTTACCCAGGTTTAGAGGTGAGGAAAAGCATTCAAGAATCCAGTGAGGTCTAGAGGTGTGGATGGCGGGAAGGTAGATGAGATGCAGGAATCTCTGGAGGTTTTTTAACTTTTTAAAATTTAGAGGTGGGGTCACATGTTGCCCAGGCTGGACTGCAGTGGCTTTCACAGGTGCAGTGGTAGTTTACTGCAGTCTTGAACTCCTGGGCTTAAGCAATCCTCCCTCTTCAACCTCCCAAGTATGTGGAACTACAGGCACACACCATCACACCCGGCATTAGAGGTTTTTAAGAAGAGAAGAGGTGGGGGGAGGGGGCAATAAAAAAAAAAGAAAGAAAAGAGGCCAGGGGCAGTGACTTACACCTGTAAGCCAAGTGCTTTGGGAGGATCACGTGATCCCAGGAGTTTTAGGCTTCCGTGAACTATGATGGCACCCTTGTCCTCCAGCCTGGGTTGATAGAGCAAGACCCAGTCTCTTAAAAGAAAAGAAAGAAAGGAAATGCAGTCAGATTTGTGCTTTGGAAAGGATAATTCTGGCTTAGCAGAGAGAAGCTAGCCCTGGTAGGAGACCTGTTATGGGAGGAGGCTCACTTACCAATCTATGTAAAGGGATGAGTCAGATGAACTGCAGGGTGTTGGGGGTGGGAACAGAAGAGCAGGAGGGGATGGAGAGAGCCAAGAGATTTAGGAAGAGAGCAGATGGACTTGGCGTCCAATTAAATGAGAGTGGGAGGAGAAAAGGTTTGAAAATAACTCCAAGGTTTTTAGCTCAACTGACTAGATTGTGATGCCAAAACAGTACAGAAAAAGAAGCAGATTCCGTTTTTGATACGGTGATTTCTAATTGTTTACTGAAACCGGTAGCAGTTTATCTCAGGTATTTTTTGCCTCTCATCTCATGGGCATTCAAGGGAAGGAATGTGAGGCCATATGTTTGATCAGTAATTGACATGGTTTCCCTCTGCCCACTGCTGCCCTGGGTCATCAGGAGTAGACAGAGGTGGACCTCAGCCCACCTGGTACATCTGTTATCCCTGACAGCCACAGCCCTTCAGGTGGGTCACTGGAAATGCACTGTGTCGGGACCAGAACCTTGTTGATACTGGAGGCCTTAACTTCCTGACAGACATGCTGCTGTGTGCAGAAGAAGCTGCCCAGTGTGAGATGGCAGAAGAGCACCACAGGCACAGGTGGCTGGTAAGAACCCTGCAGCCTGGCATGGCTCTGCTTGGCAGCCTTGCTTGAGTATCCACTCTTGAGGGACCCTGACTCCTATCACCTTCATTAAATGCAGCTAGCTATGGGTGAGCTTTAGTTATGAAGCCCCCCTTTCATTGTAGGTGTCCCTGTTTTCATTTTGGATTACAGATGGTAATGGTGTGGGGTCAGAGGGGTTTGGAGCTGTAAAGGAACCTCAGAGATTATTTATTCCTGAGCTTTTTTTTTACATGAGAAAACCCCTTTTGAGTGGTGGAAGCCTCATCTTTAAATAGGTCAAAGTAACCATGCTGTGGTTGAAGCATGTCAGGGAGTCAGTCCCTGTTCTGCCTGCTACTCTTCCCTTCTGCTGATACACAAGGTGGTCTTCAAATGTTTTCAGGAGCCTGTGGGGTTCCACAAAGCACAGTACAAAAACCCTTAATCCAGCCTGATATCTTCACTTCTGTCTCAGAAAACTGAAGCCTAAGGCATGGAGGAATATGGACAAATCAGCTTTGCCTAGCCAATCTGTGAGGCATTATTATTATTTTTTAGAGATGGGGGCTCACTGTGTTGCCCAGGCTAGATTCAACTTCTGAGCTCAAGCAGTCCTCCCACCTCAGCCTCCTGAGTAGCTGGGACTATAGGCATGTGCCACCATGCCCGGTGTTAAGGCATCAGTATTATCATCATTATTATTATTAGAGATAGAGTCTCCTCTGTCACCCAGGCTGGAGTGCAGTGGTACAATCATAGCTTGCTGCAGTCTTGAACTCCAGGACTCAAGTGATCCTTCCACCTCAACCTCCCAAGTAGCTGGGACCACAGGCACATGCCTCCATGCCCAACTAATTTTTTAGTTTTTTATACAGAGTCTCCCTATGTTGGCCAGGCTGGTCTTGAACTCCTGTGCTCAAGCAGTCCTCCTGCCGCAGCCTCCTAAAGTGTTGGGATTATAGGCATGAGCCACTGCACCAGGCCTTTTAGGCATTATTGATGGAGCTGGATCCAGGTCCAGATATCCTGCCCCAATCCCAACCCCTCTTTCACTAAAGATTCCTTCCTCCACTTTAGCAACACTGCATTTATAATTGTATAAATGTACACACTGAGCCCACATGGTAAAAAACAAAAACGACCACAGATACAAAGTCGGTCTGTTTTTTTCTGAGAGGCAAAAGTTGATGTTGACCTTGGTCTGTAGAATTGTCATGTGGGTCATGGGATTCTCTCTTGGTATAGGTGTGTTCTTGTACAGTATGGATGGACAGCAGGAAGGGTTCAGCAAACATTTATTAAGTGCCTGCTGTGTTGGTTGGCTTGTGTTAGGCTCCCTGTTGAATCTCAAAGCAGAGAAACACACTCAGGGAAATGGAACAGCTATGAGAAGCTGGGACCAACCTTCTCTCTCCCCTGATTTGAGGCACTGTCTGTGTTCTTCTGCTCTTAGTTAACAGATTCTACTGATTCTAGTCCTTATAATTGGTTGTGTCCTTTCTTTCCACAGTATTTTTGCTTTAGAGCCCTAAAAGACAATGTGGCCCACACCCATCTCCAGCAAATAAGAAGGAATCTTGCTTACCAGCAGCATGGTGTCACGGTGAGGGTTGTCTTCTGTATCAAGGGACCTCTTCTGATAGCCATTCTTTTTTTCTCTTTTTTTTTTTCAGTCTTGCCAAATTAAGCAAAACTCTTTTTTTTTTAAAAAAAAATTGTGCTTTAAAATTTGTTCAGACTGTCCTAAAACCTTAGTTTGCATTTACTAATTTTTTTTTTTGAGACAGAGTCTTGCTCTGTTGCCCAAGCTGGAGTGCAGTGGTGTGATCTCAGCTTATTGCAACCTCCACCTCCTGTGTTCAAGCGATTCTCGTATCTTAGCCTCCCAAGTAGCTGGAATCACAGGTGTGCACCACCATGGCCAGCTAATTTTTTGTATTTTTAGTAGAGACAGGTTTTCTCCATGTTGGCCAGGCTGGTCTCAAACTCTTGGCCTCAAGCAATCCACCTGCCTCGGCCTCCCAAAGTGCTGGGATTACAGATGTAAGCCACCATGCCTGGCCCCAAATACACTTTAAATCTTGCATTATAGGAGGCTTTGGTTGCGTTTCTATTATAAGTCTATTCACTTCCATTATAAGTCCATTATAAAACAGTGGTTTGTTTACTTGATGTCAACAAATATTGTCTCTACTTGAAGATTTTGTTTGTTGGTGTAGAAGGATTTTTTCCTGTTGTTTTATGAAAAATGTTTAAAAATACAGAACAGTAGAAAAAAGTAATATGATAAGCCCCTATATACTCACTACCTGGATACACTAATTGTTAATATTTGCTATATTTGCTTCATTGTTTTTTGCTGAATAATTACAAAGTAAATTATAGCATCATGACACTTTGCATCTAAATATTTCAGCATGCGTCACTCAAAGACATTTTCTTATGTAACGACAATGTCATTCTCATCCCTCAGAATATTAACAGGGATTCTCTAACATTATCTAATACCTAGTCAATATTCAAATTCCCATAGTTGTTTCAAAGATGTCTTATTTATAGCTGCTTTTTGCAAACCAGAATGCAGTTAAGGATCACTAACTACATTTGGTTGTTTTCTGATTGATTCTCAGCAGAAGTGCATTTGGTTATTATGTCTCTTAAAGCTTTTAATCTAGAAGTTTCCTTCCCCCAACTACACTTCTTTTTTTACATACACATACATACATACATACATATATACATATATATATGTGTGTGTGTATATATATATATAAATAAATATTTGGTGTAGGAGGATTTTTTCCTCTGTTGTTGTTTTATGAAAAATGTTTAAAAATGCAGAAAAATAGAAAAAAATATAATATACTCACCAACTGGATATACTAATTGTTAATATTTGCTATATTTGCTTCATTGTTTTTTTGCTGAATAATTACAAAGTAAATTATAGGCATCAACAAATATATATATTTGTTGTTGTTGTTTGTTTGTTTGTTTTTTGAGACAGGGTCTCACTCTGTTGCCCAAGCTGGAGTGCAGTAACGTGATCTCGGCTCACTGCAACCTCCGCCTCCCAGGTTCAGGCAATTCTCCTGCCTCAGCCTTTTAGGTAGCTGGGACTACAGGTACATGCCACCACACCCGGCTAATTTTTGTATTTTTAGTAGAGATGGGGTTTCACCATGTTGGCCAGACTGGTCTCGAACTCCTGACCTTTGGTGATTCTCCTGCCTTGGCCTCCCAAAGTACTGGGATTACAGGTGTGGGCCACCACCCCTAGCGCATTATATTTTTTAATTGTGGTAAAAGATACATCACTTAAACTTTATCACCTTTTTTTGAAATCACATTCCATTTTTAAGTGTACAGTTCAGTGACATGTACATCCACATTGTGCAATCATCATCATTATCCATTGCCAGAACTTTCTGTTTTGTATTTTTAAGACAGAGTTTCACTCTTGTTGCCCAGTCTGGAGTGCAGTGGCACGATCTTGGCTCACTGTAACCTCCACCTCCTGGGTTCAAGCAATTCTCCTGCCTCAGCATCCCGAGTAGCTGGAATTACAGGCATGTGCCACCACACCCAGCTAATTTTGTATTTTTAGTAGAGATAGGATTTCTCCATTGGTCAGGTTGGTCTCAAACTCCTGATTTCAGGTGATCCACCCGCCTTGGCCTCCCTAAGTGCTGGTATTATATGCATGAGCCACTGCGCAGGGCAGAACCTTTCTGTCTTACAAATCTGAAACTGTGTACACATTTCGTCTTTCCCCATCCCCTGGAAACCACCATTCTACTTTCAGTCTGTATAAATTTGAGTATTCTAGAGACCTCACAGGTGGAATCATATAGTATTTGTCCTTTTGCAACTGGCTTATTTCACTTAGCGTAGTGTATACTTTTTAAAATGACTGCCTTTTTTCTTTGAAGGACAGGCCAGTTATTTTTTGTATACAATTTATTTACTGTTATTATTAGAGACAGGGTCTCACTCTGCCATCCAGGCTGGAGTGCAGGGGTGCGATCATAGCTCATTGCAGCCTCATCCTCCTGGGCTCAAGAGATTTTCCTACCTCAGCCTCCTGAGGAGCGAGGACTACAGGTACACACCACCATGCCTAGCTTTGTACAATGTTTTATATTCTTGATTCATCTGATTGTTTCCTTTTGATATCATTTAATTTTTATTAGTCTGCGTGGTTCCTATAATCATTACATCTAAGGGCTTGTTTAAATTGAAGTTAAACATTTATGCAAGACTACTTCCTAGGTGGGAATATGCAATAAAAGCAGTTTTAGTTTCTAAAATGACTTTCTAAAATGTCAGTCTTCTGTGAGACCCAAATTAGGAATAGCTTCTTCATCTAGATTTCCACAGACGAAGAACCATCTTTTTGCCTCTTATGTTCGCCCGGAATACCTCTGTATTTCAGCCATCATTAATTTGTATGCCCATTGTATGCTGGCTGCTCCAAACTGAGGTAACTCCTGCTTTAGGGGAGCTCAGTCTGTTGGAGTAAGATTCACTGCCTTACCTTTCATCTCTGTAAATTTCCATTTTCTTCCTACCTTGCTTTAGCTGCTGCACAGGTTCTGGAACCTCTGGCGGTCTCAGGTTGAGCAGAAAAAGGAAAGAGAGCAGCTCCCCTTACTGCATGCTGCCTGGGACCACTACAGGTAGGGACTCTGGCTTCATCCCTGGCCCTCAGGGACTCTGTGCCTCTGACTTACTGTTTTCCAGGAGTGATCACTTGCCGTTCTATGGGTTGGTGTGGCAAATTCAGAAAGGCCTACTGGGGTGGAGGTCCTGCTATAAACCATTTGTTCCTAAATTTGGGTTTTTTTCTGATGAGATGGGAGAAAGAATGAGGATATTTGCATTGGTTCTTGGCCACCATAGTCTGAAGTATGTGCCTGGTCGCTCATTACCTCAATCCTACAGGCATCAAGATGTTCACAAGTTAGAATTCATGCATTGCTAGTGTTAAAGAGAAGGGTCAGGGGTATTTGTGGCTCAGTCTTAAGGGGTGCAGGGATTGTCCTCAATATTTTAGAACTAGTCATTCAGTTAAATAAATAAAAACACTACATTTCTGTGAGGAAGGCTCAGAATATATAGGGTGAAAAGTATAAAGGGAAAAATAAAAGTTGCCTGGCCTGGCCCCCTCCCTACAAGTTAAGAGTAAGATCTTAGTCCTCAGAGGGAAATAACTGTGTATGAACTTTTTTGCTGCTAGAAATGTTCAATGTGTCCTCTTCTTTGCCCTCCCCTTCCTTCCTCTCCCCATAGTATAATCAACTTAATTTGCATAGTTTAGGTCCAGTTTTGAAGCATTTTTTTTTTTTTGAGATGGAGTTTTGCTCCTGTTGCCCATGCTGGAATACAATGGTGTAATCTCGGCTCACTGCAACCTCTCCCTCCCAGGTTCAAGTGATTCTCCTGCCTCAGCCTCCAGAATAGCTGAGATTACAGGTGTGCACCACCATGCCCTGCTAATTTTTGTATTTTTAGTAGACACAGGGTTTCACCATGTTGGCCAGCCTGGTCTCAAACTCTTGACCTCAGGTGATCCACCTACCTTGGCCTCCCAAAGTGCTTGGATTATAGGCATGAGCCACCACGCCTGGCCTTGAAGCATTTTTTAGTGAGTTAGTGAGAATCCCAATAATTAACCAACTCACGTAGAGTTATCAAGGCATATTATTCTAAACCCTAGTTTAGAAAACTAAGTGTGAGAGGGAACATGTCACAGACCCCCATAGAATGGCCATGAAACCAGGAAGTTCAGGATATCTAGGGGATTCCATACATATTTCCTAAGTTCCAGAGATACTGTGCTTCCGATGGTCTAATTAGGTTTTACAAAAAATTGTCAACATTTTTAGGCAAATCCACAGTCCAGAATCAGAAGTTGACAAATTTTATTTTCGATACCGGGTGTTTTTTTTTTTTGGAGACGGAGTTTCACTCTCGTTGCCCGGTCTGGTATGCAATGGCGCGATCTCGGCTCACTGCAATCTCCACCTTCCGGGTTCAAGCAATTCTTCTGCCTCAGCCTCCCGAGTAGCTGAGATGACAGGCATGCACCACCATGCCCGGCTAATTTTTGTAGTTTTTTAGTAGAGACGAGGTTTCACCATGTTGGCCAGGCTGGTCTTGATCTCCTGACCTTGAGATCCACACGCCTTGGCCTCCCAAAGTGTTGGGATTACAGGTATGAGCCACCATGCCTGGCCAGATACCAGGTTCTTATTGCCCTCTCTCCTAAAATGAAACTGTTAAGCCCATAGGGTGCCTTTAACTCACAGTAAGTAACTGTACCAATTACCTGCCTTAAAACAAGGTTTTAAGAATCTGAAACCTGAAGGTGTGGATAGGCAGTAAGTACCTTGGAGTTCTTCATTTTGTTTCAGGATAGCACTGCTGTGCAAGTGTGTCAGATTGTGGCTACAGCATACCCAGAAGAGGCGGTACAAGCAGGTATGGAGTACTTTTTAGCAGATAGCTCTACTGGCTTATATTCTTAGACCCATTTGCTTTGGAAAGATTCTTGGAGAAGACCTATGTCAAGAAGTGTTGTTGTTCTGCTTTGGAAGAGAGGGGATTGAAAAAGCTCAAAGGCATTTCCTCCAGTTCCCACCTCTGATATGAGAAAGTCTGCATTGTTCCCATTTCTTAATCTGCTATGAAAATACATGTGCTCTCTGAAAGTACTGAGCTCTTATCAGCCATTCACATCTTTACTCAAATTCATTTAGTCTGTGAGTTAGCCAGCCCATCACCCAGTGGGATCTGCAGGAGATACAGGGAGAGGTACAGAGCGTAAGTGCTGCATCCCGGTGCTAAACAGTGTGAGACGCATGTTCCCGGGGGGTGGAGGACTGGAGGTCAGGACCACAGAGAGAAAGATAGATTCACTTCCATTTAATAAATACTTATTGAGCAACTGCTCTGCCTCAGACACTGTGCTAAGCACTGAGGATACAACTGTGATGTAAAGTAGATAAAATTCCTGCTCTACCAGGGCTCATACTTTAGCACCAGGGTGACAAGTTAGTGTGACTTTACAAGCCCGTTCTAACAGTTGGGAGTAGCTGTCTGGAATGTTGAACTGAGAAGGATTTCAAAGACATGTTTATACTCAGTGGGAAAGGGTTCAATTGATGATGTCTGCCATTGTGAGAAGTGCCCCTTTTTGGTTGTCTCTGGGAGTGAGACAGAGGAAGACAACCAAACTCCTCCCAGTTATTTTTGTGCTGCCCATCCTACCCATACCTCCATCTTCTGCTAGAGTCTAACAGGTGAATCTAAAATTATCTAGTTCCCCATAGTTTGGGGATATAATCCAATTTTTTTTTTTTTGAGATGGAGTCTTGCAGCCAGGCGTGATAGGTCACGCCTGTAATCCAGGCACTTTGGAGGCCAAGGCGGGCGGATCATCTAAGGTTGGGAGTTCAAGACCAGCCTGACCAACATGGTAAAACCCCATCTTTTAAAAAAAAAGAAAAGAAAAAGAGATGGAGTCTTGCTCAGTCACCTAGGCTAGAGTGCAATGGCGCTATCTCGGCTCACTGCAACCTCCACTTTCCGGAAGGGATTAAGCGAGTCTCCTGACAGCCTCTGGAGTAGCTGGGATTACAGGCACCCACTGTCATGCCTGGCTACTTTTTTATTTTTGTAGAGTCGGGGTTTCACCATGTTGGCCAGGCTGGTCTTGAACTCCTGACCTCAGATGATCCACCCGCCTTGGCCTCCCAAAGTGCTGGTATTTCAGGCATGAGCCACCATGCCCCGCCAGAATCCAAATTTTTAGCAAGGCCTACAGACTCCTTTGGGAGTTGGTCCCTGTCTATTTCTCTCCCTGTTCCCAATACTACTCTGTTCCTTCATAACTGCACTCTGACCAGTTAAGCTGCCAGTGTCCCTAAAGGTCCTCTGTGCTCTCCTGCTTCTCATTGTACCTCCAGTTCTCGATTTCTCACTCCCTTCCAGCTCACGTCACCTCCTCCCCCAGGCCAGTCCACCTCCACCCCTACCCCGCAGGCATAGCTTTATCAGAACATTCATCATGTAATTGTTCACTGGCTTCTCTCTCCCCACTGGCTATGAAGTCCTATAAGAGTACAGCCTGTCCCTTTTTTTTCCTTAGCCCGACACAGAGCTTGGCATGGGATATGTGCTAATATTTGGATGAATTAATGCACAAACCAACAAACGAACTGCCGTTGATCTCCAGAGTTTTTCCAAGGATGATCTAAGTTAGTAGAGTTTGGATGCCACGGGCATGGCCTCTTTTTGCGTCACTCTTGCCTCCCACACTTAGGAAATGCTAGAGTCACTGCATTCCTTGACATGCCTTTGGATTATGTTACTGGCTTTGAAAAGACTTTGCCACTTGTTATTTTAAGGTTATGTAATATAAGTTCACAAGAATGTAGGAAAACCTTTCAGAAGAAGACAGAGTGTCAGGTTTGAAAGGTTGTATTTATTCAGGGTGGAGAGCAGAGGGTCTCTTTTATTTCCTTCCCTTGACACAGGGGCCCAACACTGGTGGACAGTTCGGGGTCCGCCTTTTCATCTGTCACACTGATC
Source organism: Aotus nancymaae (assembly GCF_030222135.1). Taxonomy (NCBI): domain Eukaryota; kingdom Metazoa; phylum Chordata; class Mammalia; order Primates; family Aotidae; genus Aotus; species Aotus nancymaae. Next base: position 6,389,709 of record NW_026988491.1, read on the forward strand.
TAGCATGTCCTGCTTTCAAAGGTATGGCAGGTCTGAAAAATAGGAGGAGCCCTGCTCAGTCATTTCTAAACTTTTAGCTAACAATCGAGTATCACCTCTTGCTTTAGATAGCCCAGGAGCACATCAGTTCTTTCTTTTCTTAGATAAGATAAAAATATTATTTTTTGTGGGTTTCTTCCTTTTTAAAAAGTAACATACAGTCAGCCTTTGTATCTGTGGATTCTACGTCCATGGATTCAACCAACCATGGATAAAAAAATATTCAGAGAAAAAAAGAATGATTGTGTCTTTACTGAACATATACAGACTTTTTTTTTCTTGTCATTAGTCCCTAAACAATAACAACTATTTACATAGTATTTATATTGTATGAGGTATTCTAAGTAATCTAGAGATACGTACAGTGGGATTGCATAGGTTATATGCAGATGCCACATCAATTTATTTTTTTTGTTTTTGTTGTTTGTTGGTGGTTTTTTATTTTTTATTTATTTTTTTAAGACAAGGTGTCACTCTGTCACCCAGACTGGAGTATAGTGGCATGATCTTGGCTCACTGCAGCCTCCTCATCCCCAGGCTCACGCAGTTCTCCTGCCTCAGCCTCCCGAGTAGCTGGAACTGCAGGTGCAAGCCACCATACCTGGCTAATTTTTTTTTTTTTTTGGTAGAGATGGGGTGTTGCCATGTTACCCAGGCTGGTCTCAAACTCCTGAGCCTACCTCAGCCTCTCAAAGTGCTGGGATTATAGGCATGAACCACTGTGCCTGGCCTGCTATGCCATTTTATATAAGGGACTTAAGTATCCATAGATTTTGGTATCTGAGAGGGGCCCTGGAACAGATCACCCACAAATACCAAGGGATGACTCTGTACAGAATAGTGAATTGGTTAACTGTTGAAGCTGGATGGTAGGGTCATGGGTATTCATTATACTGTTGGCTTCTACTTTTGTTTACATTTGAAAATGCCCATAATAAAAATTAGAAAGAAGAGCAATGTATAGAAAGCTTAGGAAGTGCAAAAAAACATAAAGAAGAAAAAATAAAAACATTCATGACATTTGGTGAGTAAACCTGGTATCTCTCTTCCTCTGTGTGGGTGGGAGTGTATGTACCCATCTATTCACGTACACATACATATGCATACTGATCCAATTATCTATCGCTATGTAAAAAATAAAACTCAGTGATATAAGACAACCATTCTATTATGCTTTAAAGATTCTTAAAAATTGAGACAGGACATAATGGGAATGGTTGGTTTCTGTTCCAAGGTTAGCCTCAGCTGAAAAGATTCTAATGGCAAGGGGTTAGAATCATCTAGATGTTTCTTTACACATATCTAGATTCTGGACTAGAATGACTCAAAGACTGGGCTTAACTGGGAGTGTTAACCAAATAACTTGTATATGACCTCTCTGTGAGTTTTGGGCTTCCTTACAACATGGCGGCCTTGGAGTAGTCAGATAGAGGGCTTCAAAATGAGTGTTCCAGTGAACAATCAGAAGCTCTATGACTGTATAGCCTCAGAAGTCACAGAGTGTCACTTTTACCATGCTCTATTGGTCAAAGCAGTCACTATCCTAGCCAGATTCCAGGGGAGGGAACATAGATCACTTCTCAGTGAAAGAGGATCAAAGCATTTGCAGTCATGTTTTTAAAACTGCTGCACATGCATGTGTGCTTTTCCCTCCAAAGTTTTGGATTATGGAGGCATATACAGTATATTCTTATGTCCATTGTCTGTCTTCCTACTGATACATCAGTAAAATAGTAGACTTTCATAATTACATAAAAATTAAAGAATCTGACAAACACTATGAATAAAGTCAAAAGATACATTATGGGGTGGGGGATATATTTAGATTTATAACATGACAAAGGATTAATACATTATTTAGGTTCAAAAACGTCATACATAGCACTGAGTCAAATGCAAATTAACAGACAGTGAAACAGGTAATGGATATGAATGCCTAAGCCAAGGAGAGGAGAGAGAGAGAATGAATGAATGTGTGTGTATAAAAATGTTTAACCAATATTTAAGTGAACAATGTTTTCATTTTTCATCTAGCATGTGGCAAAGATAATAAATAATGATTTTCATCTTTTTCTTAATTTTATTATATAGGAAGCAATCCTCCCACAACAGTGTGACCCTGAAAGGTCATGTTTAAAAAAAAAAAAAGTTAAGTACAGAGGTCATTTAATTGTTTTACGTTAGCTGCTACAGGCCAGAGCAGATGGGCATTTCCAGCAGAGAGCCCTGCCTTCTGCCTTCCACACATGGAATAGACTCTGGCGAAGGCACCAGCAGGAAAACGTCCTCAGTGCAAGAGCTACATGTTTTCACAGGTATGCTGTCTAGCTCCTGTCTGCACTGGGGCAGGTGTCTCAAATCCAACTCTGCCAACCACACAGCCCATTTGCTGTGCTTTTTAGCTTCCCAGACCCCAGGCCCTGGTTCTTCCTGGATTGTCAATAATGTGGGCTCATTGATTTCATCTAGCAGGAAAAGAGAAGACAATATTTCCCCTGGGAAATCTTTTGTCCATCTTTATTGTGAGGGCTTTCAAAACAGCCTATTTGTAACCTTCATTACCAGCCACTGAGCGCTCCATTAAAGCAGCCCATTAGCATTGTGGATCAGAGCGTGGTGGGACCTTTCATCACCTTGGCAGACATTCTTAAGTGTCATTTCCCTGAAACACTTAGTTTCAGTTCTGCTAGACCTGGCTTTTTGAAGTCTTGAAATTACAGTCATCAACAAAAGTAGAAAGGTCAGGCTGGGCGCGGTGGCTCATGTCTGTAATCCCAGCACTTTGGGAAGCCAAGGTGGGCGGATCACAAGGTCAGGAGTTTGAGACCAGCCTGGCCAACATTGTGAAACCTCGTCACTACTGCAGATACAGAAAATTAGCTGGGTATGGTGACACACACCTGTAATCCCAGCTACTTGGGAGACTGAGGCAGGAGAATCGCTGGAAGAGGGAGGTTGCAGTGAGCGGAGATCGAGCCATTGCCCTCCAGCCTGGGCATCAGGGTGAGACTCTGTCTCAAGAAAACAAATATTTAGGTCAAGGAGCAGAGCTACATCTTTTTAGTTCCCACAGGGGCAAACTTGCCCATGGCAGGTTCTTACTACATGGTGGGATATAATGAAGAAATTATTATTACTATTTTTTTCGAGACAGAGTCTCGCCCTGTCACCCAGGCTCGAATGCAATGGTGCAATCTTGGCTCACTCCAACCTCCGCCTCCCAGGTTCAAGTGATTCTCCTGCTTCAGCCTTCCGAGTAACTGGGATTACAGGTGGGCACCACCACTCCTGGCCAATTTTTTGTATCTTTAGTAGAGACGGGGTTTCACCATGTTGGCCAGGCTGGTCTTGAACTCCTGACCTCGTGATCTGCCCTCCTTGGCCTCCCAAAGTGTGGGGAATACAGACGTGAGCCACTGCGCCTGGCCTGTAATTAAGAAATTATTAATCACTAACTGTATGCCTGCCACTGTGATGGGCATTGTGTGATGGAAGACAGAAAACAAATACATAAACTCATTCTGCCCATGGCATCATTACCTTCATTAATAATTTCCTTTTCACAGCCACCTGAGAGATCAGGTTCAAAATGATAAATGGTAACACAACCAGTAAGTGGTGCTGCCAGGGTTTAAATTCAAATCTCCAGTTCCAAAGTCCAGGTGCTTTCTTCTTGATCAAGAGGAAGATCTTTTTGGTGACTTTGTAGGAGGGTGAAATTTTGATGAGAAGATAAGACTGACATACAAGAAACAACTGAGAAAGAATTCAAGAGAATAGATCCATGTGTTCTCAGTCATGTCAGCCACAAGTTCTTCCAGAGCTCAGAGCTATTGCCAAGGGAGGCTGAGCATAGAAGTAACTGGGAGAGGCTTCCTGTGAGTGCATGGGTGAGGATGGTGGCCGGAGTGGGCAAGAGGGGGAAGGACAACTGAAGGGATTGAGCTGACCCCATAGACAGATAATCGACAGGTATTTGAGCAGGTACATGGAACTACTATTTAAGTGACAGTTTTGGAGAGGACCTTAGGTTCAGTGTACTTTATCTTAGGACAGAGAGGTGAGATGGAGGGAAGTTGCATTGGGGGAAGTTGCAGTGATCTTAAATCTGGAGGATTTCAGGCCAGGTGCAGTGGCTCATGCCTGTAATCCCAGCAGTTTGGGAGGCCAAGGTGGATGGATCATTGGAAGTCAGGAGTTTGAGACCAGCCTGGCCAACATGGTGAAACCCCATCTCTACTAAAAATACAAAACTTAGCTGGGCGTGGTGATGCCTGCTTGTAATCCCAGCTATTCTGGAGGCTGAGGCACAAGAATCGCTTGAACCCAGGAGGCAGAGATTACAGTGAGCTGAGACAGCACCACTGCACTCCAGCCTTGGATGACAGAGCGGAACTCCATCTCAAAATAAATAAATAAATAAAAATCGGGCGGACTCTGAATGCTAGTTTGAGATTAGCCAGAACTCCAAGTTCCTTAGCACAAAGTCCAGGGAGATGGTTTTAGGTGGTGGCCACGAGGAATAGAGGGTGATGAGAGAACAAATCTTGTCTCTTCTGGCTTCTGCAGACAGAGCGGCTTTGCCTGTACCTAGTCCTATATTGTAGGCTGGTGTAAGATTCATTCAGAAAATGGATGGCCGGGCACGGTGGCTCACGCCTGTAATCCCAAGGTGGGTGGATCACCTGAGGTCAGGAGTTCAAGACCAGCCTGGCCATCGTGGTGAAATCCCATCTTAAAAAAAAAAAAAATGGCTTCAGGCTGGATGTGGTGGCTCACACCTGTAATCCCAGTACTTTGGGAGGCCAAGGCCGACAGATCACCTGAGGTCAGAAGTTCAAGACCAGCCTGACCAACATGGCAAAACCGCATCTCTAAAAATACAAAAATTGGCTAGGCATGGTGGCATATATCCCAGCTATTTGGGAGGCTGAGGCAGGAGAATCGCTTGAACCCAGGAGGTGGAGGTTGCAGCGAGCCAAGATCACACCACTACACTCCAGCCTGGGCAACAGAGCAAGATTCCATCTCAGAAAAAAAAAAAAAAGTGGCTTCAGTACTTAAAACACACACACAATACCTCTTTGTTCTTCTGCTAATAAGTAGCCATGCTTGGTTCTATTTCTTTTTTGTATTCTACATTATGTGAGAACCAAAAATTAAAAGTACTTTCAAAATAGCCAAGAGGAGTCTTTGAAGGATTTTTGCTAGGGGAGCAGTTTTGGGTAATTTTAGAGCTATCACTCTAGAGAAAAAGGGTGGAGGGTGAGTTGGAGACATGGTATAGCCAGGAGGCTTGCAGGGTGGTATAGGCCTGATCTAGATTTGGTCCTGTTTTAGTTTGGTTGGACCTTTTTAGAAAACTTGGGTTTTCAGATTCCTGTTTTCCTTGTTCATGAGCAGAATGATTGAGAGTCTGGCTTAGAAGCTGGACAGGCCTGAGTTCAGACCTATGCCCTGCCACCTGCCAGCTCTGTGACCCTGGACAAGTCAGTCTGTCTCTCTGAGCCTCAGTCTCCTTGAATGTAAAATTGAGATGATTTGGTCGTAGTCTCTAACTCATATGGTTGTCATGAAAATGAAATGGGATAATACATGTAAAATACAAGCCAAGGACCTAGCACAGAATATTAACTATCCCTCAGTCCCTGGAGTTGATCTGTGAGTCTCATGATAAGTACACATTCAGAGGATTGGTACGGAGTTTAGCAAATTAAAGTTCCAACTAAATATGTCTCTTCAATATTCTTAGGGTTTTAAAAAATGTTTTAGTAATATAGGCAGATTTTATGATGGAATCTCATGAATTATGACTAAAAATAATTTTATAACTCTCCAGCGTAAGGTACTAAGAATGAGACAGAATTGGTTTGTCATTATTTTGAGATAAAATGTATATACAGTGAAACGAATAGATGTTAGTTTGATGAGTTTTCATAATTTATGCACCTATGTAATCAACATTCCAGTCAAGATGTAGAACATTCCTATCACCCCAGAAAGTTCCTTCATGTCCCCTCCAGTCAATCTCTACCCTGTATAGGTAACCAGTATTCTGATTTCAGTCATTGAAGGCTAATTTTGCATTTTTCTTTTTTCTTTTTTCTTTTTTTTAAATTTTTTTTTCTTTTTTTAAGACGAGGTTTCACCATTGTTGGTCAGGCTGGTCTTGAACTCCCGACCTCAGGTGATCCACCCGCCTTGGCCTCCAAAGTGCTTGGATTACAGGCATGAGCCACCACACCCGGCCTTATTTATTTTTTTGAGACGGAGTCTTGCTCTGTCGCCAGGCTGGAGTGCAGTGGCACAATCTCAGCTCACTGCAACCTCCACCTTCTGGGTTCAAGTAATTCTTCCGCCTCAGCCTCCTGAGTAGCTGGGATTACAGGCGCCCACCACCACGCCCAACTGATTTTTTGTATTTTTAGTAGAGATGGGGTTTTCACCATGTTGACCAGGCTGGTCTTGAACGTCTGACCTCAGGTGATCCACCCACCGTGCTAGGATTACAGGCGTGAGCCACCGTACCTGGCCGAATATACCGAATCTTTTTTCCAGCCCTGCACCCTCCCCCCGCCTTTTTTTTTTTTTTTTATGAACAGAAGTGTTTGATTTCTGTTGGATTGATACGGTGCAATTTATCCTTTTTTTATGGTTAGTGATTTTAGGGTCCTTTTTAAGAAATATTTGCTACTCCAGGATCACAAAAGATATTTTCCTGGAAACTTTATAGTTTTAACATTTGCATTTAAGTCAATGATCATGTTGAATTTTTTTTCTACATATGGTATGACGTAGGAGTCAAGGTTTATTTTTTTCTATATGTTTATCAGGTTTTTCCAGCACCATTTGTTGAAAAAACTTTTTATTCTCTCATTGAATTGTTTAGTTCATTTATATTTATTGTAATTACTGATATGGTTGGGCTCATGTCTACCTCTGTTTTTTGTTTCTCTCTTCCTTTTTTTTCTGTTTTTTTAGTTTTTTTTAAAGATGGGATTTCACCATGTTGGTCAGGCTGGTCTTGAACTCCTGACCTCAGGTGATCCACCCGCCTTGGCCTCCAAAGTGCTTGGATTACAAGCATGAGCCACCATGCCTGGCCTTTTTCTGCTTTTTAAGGGTTCATTAAAAATTTTTTAGTATTCTGTTTCCTGCATCAACTTTTTAGCTCTATTATTTGTAGTTTTTAGATTGTCGTTTCAGGAATTACAGTGTGAATCCTTAACTTATTGCAGTTGTATGTATATATGTATCTCTCTGTCTATCTGTTTGTGTTTTAGAGACAGGATCTTGCCCTGTCACACAGGCTGGAGTGCAGGGGTGCAGTGTTGGCTCACTGCAGCCTCTTCCTCCTGGGTTAAAGCGTTGGCCTCCCAAGCATCTAGGACTATAGGTGTGTGCTACCATACCAGACTAATTTTATTTTTTCTAATTTTTTGTAGAGACAGGATCTCACTATGTTGCCCAGGCTGGTCTCAAACTCCTGGGCTCAAGTGATTCTCCTGCCATGGCCTCTCACTGTGCTGGGATTACAGGTGTGAGCTACCATGCCTGGCCCAGTTCTGTTCAGAGTTCATATACCATTTCATGTTTAGTGCAAGAAGATAAAAACAGTGAAATTCTATTTTGTCCCCATCCTTGATGATATTTTTATTTTAGTTTATTTTTTTTTAGAAATAAAGGTAGGGTCTCACTGTGTTGCCCAGGCTGGTCTTGAACTTCTGGGCTCAAGATATCCTCCCACCTCAGTCTCCCAAAGTGCTGGGATTACAGGAGTGAGCCACCGCCCCCAACCAATGATACTTTTTGTCATACATTTTATGTCTAATGATTAATTGTAGAGACAAGGTCTCTCACTCTGCTGCCCAGGCAAGTTTTAAACTCCCAATTTCAAGCAATCCTTCTGCGTCAGCCTCCTGAAGTGTTAGGATTACAGGCATGAGCCACCATGCCAAGCCTATAATGTTATTTTTGCTTTAAACTATCAGTACTCTTTTTATAAATTGAGAAGAAAATGCAGACTTTTATAGTTACCCACGTATTTCCCCTTTCCAGTGTTCCTTGTGTCTTCCTATACATTTGAGTGTTCGTCTGTATCATTTCCCTTCAGCCTAAAGATGATCTTTTAGTGTTTTTATACTAAGGTCAACTGAGGTCAAACGGTCTCAGCCTTTGTTTCTGGTCTCTCCACTCTGGCTGGGCCAGAGCTCCATCCTCCAACCCTGTCCGACTTCTGGTGTCTGTTCACCTCTTAGCCCTGCAGCAGTCACTCTCTGGTAGGCCTTCCGGAGTCTGCACATGTGGCCCTCATCTGAGGACCTGGGATAACCTCAGTAAAATTCTGGATATTTCCCTCTATTCAGCTGTCTCCTTTCTAGTACCCTGCCCCCAAATTCCAGCCACTCTGGCAGTCATGAACTCCAGTCTTTGCCTCCTCTGCTCAGGAGACTGAGGGAGGCTAAGCAGAGCCTCACTGTTTAGAAGGTGCCCCCAGGCAGAAAGTCTGGGTGGCCTAGGGGCTCACCTTGCCCACGTCCTGTGTTTTAAGCATCAAAATGTGTGCTTGCTGTCCAGCGCCTGAAGACAGTTGCCACATATATTTTGTCTAGTTTCATCATATATAGCCGGAGGGCAGGTCCAGGACAGGTGACTCTTCTGACTGGAAGTGGAATCTTTGCTTTAAGTGATGTGTCTTGTTTTTAAATGTCAGGGGAGCAAGATCCCCCAGCACTGAACATGGGTCCTGTGGCCTCACCGATATGTAGCCCCTAGTGGCTGTGGATCAGTTTTCCCAGCACTGCTGTTGGAGAATTTGATGTTGGTAATGGTGATCTGGTAGGCCTAGGCAGAGATGACAAAACAGTGGTTCCCAAACCTTTCTCCTTTTCTAATTCACCTGGAACACTTGTTTAAAACGCTGTTTCCTGAGACCCCCGCCCTCAGACCTGCTCAGTCAGCCTTAGGGGTGTTGCACTTGTTTTTCAACAGTTCCTCAAAGGATTGGTGTAGAAGCAACTTGGCTGGTCAGCATACCTGGAAAAGGCTCTCATGAACGATCCTTAATCAGTGGTTTTTTTTAAGTCAAGGTAGAATTAATGAAGACCTGGGGTCTCAGGGTCAGAGTCTTTTTTGTATGGTGTGAATGCTTGGCTGATATCAGAAAATACTTGGAAAATGTTGGCCTTTTAAAAGTTATGTTTTTTGGCTGTCTGCTTTTCTTCCCTTTTTCATTGTGTTGCTTTCTCCCTTACCTCAGCCTATTCACCTCTTTTCTTTTTTTCAGTGACAGGGTCTCACTCTGTTGCCCAGGCTGGAGTGGAGTGGCATGATGATAGCTCATCACGGCCTCAAACTCCTGGGCTCAGGCGATCCTCCCACCTCGGTCTCCCAGGTAGTTGGGACTACAGGCACACACTACCACACCCAGCAATTTAAATTTGTTTGTAGAGAGGCTTGTTATGTCGCCCAGGCTGGTCTTGAACTCCTAGTTTCCAGCAATTCTCCTGCCTTGACCTCCCAAAGTATTAGGATTACAGGCATCGGCCACCACCTAACTCACCTCTTACACAATAGCATGGAATAAAAGGAAAAATCCAATTATTTGGAACTTGTAGTTCTGTTTGGGTTAATTTCTGTTTTTGTTTTAAGTGCTTTACATTTTTCCTTGTTTTTTTAGGGAGAAAGTAGAGAAGCAAGTATTTTCTGTCTGGTGGCAGAAGATGTTACAGCATCGAGAAAACCGCTTGGCAGAGAGAATGGTAAATAGCTGTCCCTGTGGAGATTCCTGGAGGGGCAGGACCTGATCCAAGCCATTGCACTCATGGCCTCCCCTCCTCAGGAAGTCGCTCGGCCTCACTGGAGGGCTTCTGTCTGTGACTCATGAGGCCAGGCAGGCTCGGGGGCATCTGTCCTTTCTCAGTGGAGCTTGTGGACAGCTTCTGGGCTGGACCACGTCCTGATGTCCATTCCTTTTGCCTTGGTCATTATTTGTGGCCTGTAAATTCTTTCCTGGCTTCTGTGCCTCTCTCCTACTTGACTTATTCTGTTCTCTCCTTCCTGTCCTGCCTCAGGCCATCCTTCACGCGGAGCGACAGCTTCTGCATAGGTCCTGGTTCACGTGGCACCAGCAGGCAGCAGCACGTCACCAGGAGCAGGAGGGGCAAACAGTGGCCCGTGCCCACCACCGCCACAGGCGGCTCAGGAAAACTTTCTGCCTCTGGAGGGAAAGTGCCCAAGGGCTCAGAACAGAGTGAGTGGCCGGTTCTGCCTGAAAAGCCTTTCCACCCCAGGCCAGCTTTGATTGTAGTAGCAGCACCATCAGCTCCCAGTGCCTGTCTGGAGGATTACATTACCCCAGACTCTGGTTGTAAATTCTAGAAACTCAACCTAGAAGAGTCTAAGTAAAACTAGGTTGGAACAGCAGGATCTTGGGGTACCTCATGGAGCTTGCAGCCTCAGGAATTTGGCTGGGTACGGAAGTGCTCTGTGGATCTGGGAGGTTCTGCTCATTGGCCACAGCCTGCTTACACTTGGGGCCCATTCGAAGTGACCATAGCCAGGTTGGGAGGCTGAGGCAGGTGGATCACTTGAGCTCATGAGTTCAAGACCAAGCTGGCCAACATGATAAAACCCCAGCTCTATTAAAAATACAAAAATCAGCCAGGCGTGGTGGCGCAAGGCTGTAATCCCAGTTACTCAGGAGGCTGAGGCATGAAAATTGCTTGAACCCAGGAGTTGGAGGTTGCAGTGAGCTGAGATCACACCACTGCACTCCAGCCTGGGCAGCAGAGCGAGACTCTGCCTCAAACAAACAAAAGTGGCCATAGCCAGGGAGTAAACTGATGGGCCCATGTTGTGATAGCTGACTGCTGCAGATATGGGATAGGGACCAGCAGCTGGCCAGTCAGTGGGTTGTAGCAGTTTTTAACCACACCATGTAGTTAGAGAGAGGAAGGTAGGCAGTCCATGTGTCCACTGCAGAGACAGTCCTGCTTTGGGGCCTTTCAGTATTCACTATGTGTTCTGAGGATTTCACTCCTTGTCAAACTGGCCACATTTAACCACCTCCTCAGGCGGGAGCTTCACACCTGCACATGTGAGCTTCAATGGCACTTGAAGCCCTGGGAAGTTGTAGGCCAAATGTGATGAGATGTGCTTTTTTCTGAGAGTGCAAGTTCTTTGGCAGCTCTTCAGAGAGGGTCTTGGCTCCCCCAAAAACTTAACCAGGTAGGGGCCATGGACTGTGAGGAGGAGCCCACAGAGGGTGCCCTCGCTGGGTGGGTGCAGCAGCATTGAGCTCTGCCATCTCTCCATAGGAGGATGGGCCAGGTGCAGGCAGCAGAATTCAACGCAGCCCAGCTCCTGCATTGGGCCTGGAGCCAGTGGAGGGAGGTAAGGCGTTGGTGCGGGTGCCACCCAGGTATGGCTTTTGAACATGTGGGCTGTGTGTCAGCAGGGCTCACCGCCGACATGTGGGCCAAACCACCTACCTCTGAGCTGAAGGAAGAGAACAGGCAGCAGATGAAGTGTTAACTCAGTTTTATGAGATGATTGGCTCAGAATGTTGTGTTCTTTCAGATACTAGGCTGTTCTTATTTGAACTTACTGCATTTAAAATTCCTGATCTAACTATTTACAGGAGTCCTGCTGAGAGTAAAAAATGTTTAAACTCACATTAATTGAGCATTTACCACAAATCAAGCACTTGCCTCATCCAGTCCTCACAGAACCCCTAAGAAGTGTGTATTTATAGATGAGGCCAGAGGGGTTAAGTAATTTACACTCACACAGATGAAGTGTAAAATGGAGGCAAAGCAGGAAGCCACCCCCAGCTGGCCCCCAGCCCACAGTAGCTGCTTTCTTCTCTGTCTGCAGCGTCTGGCCCTGCGGGGAGCGGAGCGGCGGAAGCTGATGCAAGCGGAGCTGCACCACCAGCACACGGTGCTGCTCAGGGCGCTGCAGGCGTGGGTGGTAGGAGCTGCTGCTTCCCTCCTGAGCTCCTTGCTGTGGGGACAGGGGAGGTTTCTGGAGACTTTGTTTCCCTTCCTTGTTCTTCCTGTCCCTCCCACAACAGAGCGATGTGACAAACCTGAAACCAAGCAAGTGCCTTAGCGAGGCCTTGGGCCTTAGGCCTTAGGTTCTTCGATTCTTGCTTGGCCAAGTGGAAACAAGCGCTGTTAGTGGGCCCCAGCCTTGAGGGGAAAGCAGCTCCTTGTCCAGGAGTCCTGTGGTTTGACTTAGGAGGTGAGGGCCTGTGGGACAGTCTTCTCCCTGTCGTCTGGGAGGGTCTGCTGGCCCCGGGACTAAAGGCAGTTGGCCTCTCCCTGCCCTTTTTGAATGCTCTGGGCGTGGCAGCCTTGTGGTAGAGGCACCTCTGAGGCCTGCCTAAACGGGGAGAAGTGTGGACCCAGGGGCAGCCTCCAGTCCCCCTTGTCCCCCACAGACTTATCAGGGCAGGGTGCAGAGCATCCTCCAGGAGGTGGCAGCCAAGGAGAGCCAGCACAACAGGCAGCTGCTGCGGTGAGTCTCCCAGGCGCCTCCCGGGCTCTGGCCGGGGAATGAGGAACACACTCCAAACCCCAGCCTTTTAGGGGGTCCTGCTGAGGGCCAGGAGATGATCCCAGGTCCTTAGTACCTAATATCATGGTCTTGGCTTTTCCACTTCACTTGTCGGTTTGCCTTCATTTGTCTTAAGCCCCTGCTGTGTACAGGGCAGGCCTTGGAAAGCAGCTGTCACCTGCACGCCTTAAAGGCCACTTGTCTTGCTCTTCTTAGCACTTTTTCCTCCCTGCTTCACACCTGCAAGATTCAGGGGTTTGCAAAGCTTTGCAAGAGATTCGCCTTGTCATCTCTTCCACTCCAGAGGCTGCAATGGCTCCCTTTCCTGTCAATTTCCAGGCAGTCCCCTTCCCGCTTGCTCTGTAGGCCTGTCACTGATGTCAGAGTCACCTCTAGGCCCTGTCGGACCGTCTGCACCACTCACTTCTGTGGAGGGCGCTTATGCAGCTTCCTCCACTTATTCTAAGCCAAACTCTAACCTCACTCCTTCCCAGTAGTCTTCACACATGCCCTTCTTTCATTTCCTTCCCTTGTATTTGTTCAGCACATGATAATCCAGGTGGCCTGTGGGCAGTGGGTTTTTAAACGCCTCCATCCTTAGCTGGGCACAGTGGCTCACGCCTGTAATCCCAGTGCTTTGGGAGGCTGTTTGAGTCAAGGAGTTCCAGACCAGCCCTGGCAACGTAGCAAGACCTTGTCTGTACTAAATATAAAAACATTAGCCAGGCATGGTCATGTATGTCTGTGGTTCCAGGGACTTGGGAGGTTTAGGTGGGAGGGTCACTTGAGCCCTGGAGGTCAAGGCTGCAGTGAGCCATGATCATGCCAGTGCACTCCAGCCTGGGCGATGGAGTGAGATCCTGTCTCTAAAAAGTAAAGAAATAAAATAAATGCCTCCATCCCTCATATGGGATCCCATAGAGCACCCATCCTGCTCTTCAGACAGAGTGGAATAAGCAAAAGGAACTCCCCAAGCTAACTCAGCAGCAAGCTGAGGCATAGTCAACCTTCCTTTCGGTTCCCTGCATCTCCACACTTCTCTTATCACAGTGTGAGTCACCTGTGTTGCCACTGCCTGATTACGCCCTGTCATCCCCATAGCACCTGGAGTTTGGTCTCCAGCAGTGCTGGGTCCCTCATGCACTCTTGGTGCCCAGCCCAGAGCAGCTGCTCAGTAGCCATTTGTTGGACATAGATATGCATGTAAACATGGGTGTTGGTCAGACATTCTTAGGCGTAGAGTCCCTGACTCAGGAGCAGGGGAAGAGGGGGAATGATTCACAGAAGCCTCCCTTCTCTCTCCATCCTGGTGTCATCTGCCCTCCCGGCACCCGTACACCTGCAGGGGGGCATTACGTCGCTGGAAAGAGAACACCATAGCCCGTGTGAATGAAGCAAAAAAAACCTTTCAAGCAAGTACTCATTACAGAAGGACCATATGTTCCAAGGTGAGTTATAAGGAGGCAAGCTGGCCACCCGGGAGAGTTGGGGACTGTGTTCTGGTGAGGGTGTAGGGGGTGGTACCAGAGATTTAAACTGAATAAGGAACCCAGAAAATGGGTAACTTTCCTCCAGCACATACACAAACATCCATGTGGGCAGATATTTAGTTTTTTACTGAATTATAAACCAATATGCATTAAAATAGAAATATAACACATCATAAGTGAAGTAGTTCTTATCAGAACCCAGAACCAGTATTTTTTTTTTTTTGAGACAGAGTCTTTCTGTCACCCAGGCTGGAGTGCAGTGGTATGATCTCAGTTCACTGCAGCCTCCGTCTCCTAGGTTCAAGCAATTCTTTTGCCTCAGCCTCCCAAGTAGCTGGGACTGCAAGCATGTGGTACCACGTCCAGCTAATTTTTGTATTTGTAGTAGAGATAGGGTTTCACCATGTTGGCTAGGCTGATCTTGAACTCCTAACCTCAGGTGATCCACCTGCCTTGGCCTCCCAAAGTGCTGGGGTTACAGGCACTTTGAATCTAAGAGGCAGAGGTTGCAGTGAACCGAGATCGCACCACTGCACACCAGCCTGGACAACAGAGCAAGACTGTCTCAAAAAAAAAAAAAAAAAAAAGAAAGAAAGAAAAGGAAAGAAAACTCCAAAGCCAACCTGTGCCTCCCTTCCTCTGGAAGGAGAACACAGGAATCTTTGCTTGGCTTCAGAGCTTGAAGAGGAGGCATTTTTAGTGGGAATGGAGTTCATGACAATTTGCAGGCAGGCACCAGGCATCCCCTTAGCAAGTATTTTGTTACTGTGATTTTGTAGGCATCACTCATACAAAAGAGTGGATACAGTGTATGTGTGTTCCATTTAATAGATAATAATAGAGGCCGGATGTGGTGGCTCATCCCTTTAATCTCAGCACTTTAGGAGGCCGAGGTGGGTGGATCACTTGAGGTCAGGAGTTTGAGACCAGCCTGGCCAACATGGTGAAACCGCATCTCTACTAAAAATACAAAAGTTAGCCAGGTGTGTTGGTGCATGCCTGTAATCCCAGCTACTCAGAAGTCTGAGGCAGGAGAATTGCTTGAACCTGGGAGGTGGAGGTTGCAGTGAACCGATATCACGCCACTGTACTCTAGCCTGGGTGACAGAGCGAGAGAATGTCTCAAAAAAAAAAAAAAAGATTTTATATCCGGGCGTGGTGACTCATGCTTGTAATCCCAACACTTTGGGAGGACAAGGCAGGCAGATCACGAGGTCAGGAGTTTGAGACCAGCCTGTCTAATATGGTGAAACCCCATTTCTACTAAAAACAAAAATTAGCTGAGCATGGTGTCACCTGCCTGTAGTCCTAGCTACTTGAGAGGCTGAGGTGGGAGAATCGCTTGAGCCCGGGAGGCAGAGGTTGCAGTGAGCCAAGATCATGCTACTGCACTTCAGCCTGGGCAACAGAGTGAGACTCCAGTCTCAAAAAAAAAAAAATTATATACGTACACACACACACACACACACACACACACACACACACACACACACACATATGAATGAATGAAGATCCATGTGATGACTTCAGTACTTTATGGCATCATATGATATGTAAATCCTGGTAGAAAAGTCCCAGCAGCCGAGATGCTGGCTTCCTGTGAGGGGCTGGGGCCCTGTCCTATTGCTCAGTGATCTGCGTGGATGGCAGGTGCTTCTTGCACTGTGTGTGAGAAACAAATGGCAACGGCTTGGCCTCGCCTCTCTAGGGGGCGCCATCACAGACCTGGGTGGCCACAGAAGCCAGGAGGTGTAGTGATTTGCTGTGCTCCTTGCCTGCCTATAGGTCCTGGTCCAGTGGTGGGAGACTGCGTCAGTGCAGATATATTACCGACAGCAGGAGGACCATGCCATCCGGGAGGCCAGGAAGGTGCTGGATAGGGGTAAGTGGGGCCCCCAGAAACAAGTCGTGTTGAGGAATGTGAAGACAGTGCTGTTGTGGAGATCCCTGTGGCCCCATAGTCTCTGTCTCCTCATACATGCCAGTTCCCTGTGGTTGCCATGACAAAGTACCACAGACTGGCAGGCTTCAGACAACACAAAATGACTCTCTCAGTTCTAGGGCCTGGCAGTCAGAGACGAAGCTGTGGCCAGGCTGTGCTCCTCCCCAGGCTCTAGGGAGGGTCCTCCCTTGCCTCTCCCAGCTTGTTTCTTGCTGGTCATGGCTTTCCTGGACGTGTAGACCCACAGTCTTTGCCCCATCTTGACGTGTCGTTCCCATCCTGGGTCTCTGGGTTCCTTAGAAGGACTGTGGTCATATCGGATGAAGGGTCCACCCTACTCGAGTATGACGCCATCCTAACCAATTACATCTGCAGCAAGCCTAGTGCCAGATAAAGTCACAATGTGAGGTTCCTGCAGGGGCATGAATACAGCAGGTCTGGAGGGGGCACTGTTCAGTCCATCTTAGAAATCTGTTCCCAACTGATTGCCAACCAATTTATGTTAAAATGAAAGGCTAGAGCTTGAGGTCTACAGAGAAACAAAAGAAGCTGGACTGGAGTTCAGGGTGGGTGGGGAGGGGGTTGTTTTGATGGGAAAGTCCTTGCTGCTTGTCAGGTCAGCCCCTACTGTGTTAGGGTCCTGCTTCCTTGTCTAGCTGGGCCCTTGAATGTTTAGGGGCCAGACACTTTCTAATTCGACCTCAGGAAGTCTCACTGCCTGCTATATATACATCTTTGGAAAGATTGCCGGGCACTGTGGTGCACACCTGTAGTACCAGCTATTCGGGATCCTGAGGTGGGAGGATCACTTGAGCCCAGGAGCTTGAGGCTGCAATGAGATGTGATGACACCACTGCACTTCAGCCTGGGAGACAAAATGAGACCCAGTCTCTCTTTTTTTTTTGAGACAGTCTCACTCTGTTGCTTAAGCTGAAGTACAGTGACGCAGTCTTGGCTCACTGCAACCTCCTCCTCCTGGGTTCAAGCAATTCTGCCTCAGCCTCCCAAGTAGCTGGGATTACAGGTATGAGCCACCATGACCTGTTAATTTTTATATTTTTAGTAAAGCAGGGTTTCACCATGTTGGTCAGGCTGGTCTCGAACTCCTGACCTCAGGTGATTCACCTGCCTCGGCCTCCCAAAGTGCTGGGATTACAGGTGTGAGCCACTGTGCCTGGTCGGGAACCCAGTCGCTTTTAAAAAATCTTTGGAAAGGTAGTCTAGAACAGGAGTCTTTGCCCCTGCTTGCAGGATGCACAGACTAGTGACACACCCGTGGGAAGCTGTCTCCTAACACAGCTAGGGGTCCTCTAGTCTCAGAGTGTCAGGAGAATCTGACACTCTGAAGGGAACAGCTCATTTTTAGAATAAATGAAAATATAAACAAAAATGGAAACAATTAGAAATGGTTTAAATTGGCCTACAGAGAAATTGACCAAGTTGTTAGGTTGGTTTAATAGAGTTTGCTCTAGGACAAAACTGAATCAGCTTTGGTTTGCTTCTGACTGAAGCATGTGTGTTAATGAGCATGTTTCAACACACGTCCTGGGGACAAAACCCTGGGGTCAGCCATCCTGCGTGACTGCATTACTATACCACGAACATGCTGCTGGGTCCTCGAGCTCCTCCTCAGCTCAGAAACCAGCACTGTGTTTCTAGTTCACTAAGAAAGAAGCTGAGAGGTTTAGCCAGCCCTTGGGTTCTGGAGCTTCTGCATCTGACCCTTTGGGCACCTTACCCTGCAGCATCGAGCTGCAACTGCAAACTGGCTTCTGGTCAGTTTGGGTCAGCTGCCTTAAGGGTCAGGTGCCCACTCCTGGCTGTGGTGGAAAGTTAGAGGTGACGGATTTGAGTGCAGCCCGAAGCTGCTGCTTTCTGAAGGACTTTCCTTAGAAGGAGGTGGTGGCAGGCTTGGATTGCCACATCCATTACAGATGGTACGAGGAACTTGGGAGACTGGGCAGCGAGATAGTGTACACGGGCTGGGCATGGTGGCTCATGCCTATATCCCAGTGCTTTGGGAGGCCAAGGCAGGCGGATCATAACATGAGGTCAGGAGATTGAGACCATCCTGGCCAACATATTGAAACTCCGTCTCTCCTAAAAATACAAAAAAAAAAAATTAGCTGGGCGTGGTGGAGCGTGCCTGTAATCCCAACTACTTGGGAGGCTGAGGCATGAGAATCACTTGAACCCAAGAGGTGGAGGTTGCAGTGAGCCAAGATTGTGCCACTGTACTCCGGCCTTGTGACGGAGTGAGACTCCATCTCAAAAAAAAAAAAAAAAAAAAGAAGACAGCATACACATAGTAGCTATACAGTAAATAGCTGGGAAACAGTTGCCTGGCTTATTTTAAGGCCTTGGTGTCTCAGGCACACCTTGGCAGGCCAAGGGTGTGGTTGGGTGCTGGGAGGAGGGACCAAGGGGACGGTGTCACAAGACTCATTATGCAGGGTGCTGAAGGTGCAGGCTGGGGGTCATAACCTGGTTCTGTGTGGCTTCCAGCAGGGCCCCCTTTGTGAGTCTCAATGTCTCCATCTGTAAAATGGGGATAACAGAGCCTACCTCTTGTGGTCAGTGAGATGACAGGTAGATACACATTTAGGGCAGAGCCCAGGTGTCAGCAGGCAGCATGAACGTGGGTACCTCCTACTTGTGGTCTGCTATCTTCCCTGCCTGCTCCCGTGGGTCCTGGAGGGCTCCTCATCTTGGCATCTGTGCCCTGCTCTCAATCCTGTTCTGTTGTCTCACAAAGAAAGTTCTCTCAGGGCCCAAGAAAGATTCATCAAAGGGAGACTCTGGTGACACAAAAGCAAAATGCAGGATGTGGCCCATGCTGCAGAGCCCAGGGAATCAGAGGACTGGCTTGGGCTGGTCTGACTGCTCTGACTAGGCCTTGGTTTCCATCCTGGCACAACGGGCTGCCGTCTCCTTCAAGCTGCAGCTCAAGTGGGGCTCCTTCTCCTCCCTCAGATGGAGGGTCTTCTTCCACATGCCCAGAAGCATTTTGCACGTGACTCTGAGGGGGCGCCTGGTACTCCTAGAGGCTGTGAACAGGCTTGTGGCTCTGGGAGGGCCCTTGGGGAGCACAGCAGTAAACAGATCTGGTTCCACTCCCCAGGGGGTTCACTGTCGGCAAAGGTGGCCAGAGCTGTCCCTAGAGAGGGGCCATGGAACACGTGGTGGTTTTACCGTGTGGGCTGGACACCCGAATTCTATCTTCACATAGCCACCTCTGCTGTCTGCACCTTCACCATTACGTAGTCACTGGTGAAAATCCCACAAAACAGCAAACTCTGGCTTGGATCTGCCTTAGGCTGTCTCCGGACCTGGTTTCAGCGCTGGTGGGACTGCAGCTGGAGGTCAGCCCAGCAGAGACTGCAGCTGGAGAGGGCAGCCCAGCACCACCACCGGCAGCTGCTGCTGGAGGGGCTGGCCCGATGGAAGACACACCATCTGGGGTGTCTCAGGAAGAGGGTGAGGACAACGGTGGCAACTCTCCAAGATCCCCCTGCCTGGCAAGGGGTGTCCAGGCCGGAGACCATTTCTCAGGAAGGGGTCTCTCCAGGCAGCCAGTATGAGTGGTGGGTGCTTTGGGGTCCTGTAGGACAAGGCTACAGGAGGCTTTCTGGGCGTTTAGTGGAGGCTGGGGGGTTGTCAGCCCCAGAATCCATTGTCTCCTAGAGAAGGTAGCTTAGCAGAAAAACCTGGTTCCTGCTGACCCTCGGCTTATCGGTGCTGGGGGACCTACAGAGTCCTCTAGGGACTCCCTGGCTGTGCAGGAGACCCCTGGCACCATCCAGCAGCCCTGGCAATGGGAGGACATTCGGCTGGGCTGGGAGCCTCACCCTGAGGCTGGGTTAAGTCAGGACCCACCCCAGGCCGTCTAGGCTAGTCACTCTCTCTGCACTTGCTCTCCCCCAGCTCCTGCACAGGCAGAGCACCCAACTGCTGGCACAGAGACTCAGCCGGACCTGCTTCCGCCAGTGGAGACAACAGGTGGGAGCCCAGGAGATGTCCCCTCCATACTCCCTTCTCCTTCCTCTGGCTTGTGAGGCCCGGAGAGTGAGTGACCTTCTAGTCACTCTAGCCCATACCTTTAGTTCAGTGTTTTTACTGTCACCCTCCCCAGGGCCACTTCCTCTACCACCTTCCAGTCATTTCTTGGCACCATCAGCTTCCTTCCATCCGTAGCCTGCATAAGACCAGTTACTCCAAGGCCTGGTTTGTCTACACTGTTGTATTAAAAAATACGTCAGTGGGCTAGGCATGGTGGCTCACATCTATAATCCCAGGACTTTGGGAGGCCAAGGCAGGAGGACCGCTTGAGCCCAGGAGTTCAAGACTAGCCTGGGCAACATAGTAAGACCCTAGCTCTACAAAAACAAAATAAAAATTAGCTGGGTGTAGGTAGTGCGTACCTGTGGTCCCAGATATTTGAGAGGCTGAGGCAGGAGGATCGCTGGAACCCAGGAGGTCGAGGTTGCAGTGAGCTGTGATCATGCCACTGCACTCCCACCTGGATGAGAATGAGATTCTATCTTAAATTAAAAAAAAAAAAAATCAGGCCGGGCACAGTGGCTCACGCCTGTAATCCCAGCAGTTTGTGAGGCTGAGGTGGGTGGATCACCTGAGGTGAGGAGTTCGAGACCAGCCTGGCATGGCAAAACCCCGTCTCTACTAAAAGTACAATTAGCTGGGCATGGTGGCATGTGCCTGTAATCCCAGCTAGGAGGGCTGAGGCAAGAGGATTGCTTCCAGCCTGGGCGACAGAATGAGACTCCATCTCAAAAAAAAAGAAGCCAGGCAAGGTGGCTCACGTCTGTAATCCCAGGACTTTGGGAAGCCAAGGTGGGTGGATCACAAGGTCAGGAGTTCAAGACAAGGCTGGCCAACATGGCGAAACCTTGTCTCTACTAGAAATACAAAAATTCGCTGGGCATGGTGGCACATGCCTGTAATCCTAACTACTTGGGAGGCCGAGGCAGGAGAATTGCTTGAACTGGGACCCAGGAGGCAGAGGTTGCAGTGAGCTGAGATTGTACCACTGCACTCCAACCTGGGCTACAGAGTGAGACTCCATCTCAAAAAAAAAAAAAAAAAGCATAATATCTAAAAATTAATATGAAATGTGTTTTAAGGCTTTGCTGGGATCTTGATAAAAAGCCAAGAGGGATCATGCAGAGCAGCACCTCACGTCCCCAACTCCCTCTTCCCGCCCTGTTGTCCCGTTCCCACCATTCCAGGGACCTCAGCCCGCTGCCTCCACGCATCCTCCTGCAGGAGCCCTTTGCTACCTTTCTTAGAAGTCTTTCCTTGGGCCACATATGGAGCGTGTGTTGAGCACCTCACAGCCAGGCATGGGGCTGGCCCTTCCTAGTGGAGGAAGGGGAGCCTCAATTAGAGAAGGGGGCAAGAGGGACGAGCCAGGCAGGGCCCTGTTATCAGCACGGCCTCACTGAAGGGTTGACGGGGAAATGATCTGGTCTTTCTGGCCCTAGCTGGCAGCCAGGAGGCAGGAGCAGCAGGCGTCAGTGCGGGCCCTGTGGTTCTGGGCCTTCTCATTGCAGGCAAAGGTAATCAGGGCTCTGCATCCTGCCGTTCCTGCCTCTCCCTCAGGCTTAAGCCCTGCCTTGGGTAGAGGGAGGGCACCTGGTCTGTGGGGGAGCCCTAAGCAGAGAGACGTGGGCCTCACGTCCTGCCCTCCCTGGAGGTGTGGGCCACGTGGCTGGCCTTTGTGCTGGAAAGGAGGAGAAAGAAGGCACGGCTGCAGCAGGCGCTCCAGGCCTACCAGGGGCAGCTCCTCCAGGAGGGTGCCATGCGGCTCCTGCGCTTTGCAGCCGGCGTGAAGGCCTCTCGGCAGCAGCTGCAGGCCCAGCAGCAGGTCCAGGTAGGTCCAGGGCCCTACCCCTTCTTGTGAGGAGCAGGCAGGGTGTGGCATGAGCTGACTGGAGGCTGTGTTGTAGGCGGCTCACAGTCTCCACCGTGCTGTCCGCCACTGTGCCACACTCTGGAAACAGAAGGTGCTGGGCCGGGGCAGGCAGCCTCAGCCCCTGGCACCCATTGCACCCAGCAGAAAAGTGACGTTTGAGGGTACCCTTCTCAATCGCATTGCTGCTGGGGCTGGGGATGCCACCCTGGAGACTAAGAGGCCACAGGCTCCTCGGCCTCAGGGAGCTCTGAGCCGCCTGGCTGCTGGGGAGCCCCATGCCCTGGAATTGTGAGTACCCCCATCCTCACCTTGTCTTCCTCGCTCCCACCTTGGGCAGAAGTTTGGATGGCATATCAGGGAGAGAAAATGGGCCCTGACAGGGGATGGGATGGGCTGCTGATGGTCTTGTCACAGCTGAGCTGCTGGGAAACCCCTCTTGTCGGCCAGATCCCGTCCCTCCCACAGCAAGAGGGAGAGAATGGAGTGGGATTTCCAGACCCTCTCTCCTGCCCTCTCCCATCCTGCTGACATGATCTTTTTCGGAGTCATACACTAGTTGACAAAGGAAACAAGCTCAGCTCCTGCCTGCACCTGCCAGTCTCTCTTCTGCTCCCTCACAGCCAAGACCCTGGTTTTTTGTCAGAGGCCCCTCATTCTTGTGTGAGCTGGCACCTGTCCCTCTGCCCACCCCTTCTATGGTCTCAAACCCTAACCTGCTCTGCCCTGTGCTGGTGAAGCTGGTGGCTCCTACAGCAACCAGTGCTGAGAGCCTTGGCCTCGGGATCTCAGGTGGGTGCATGGGGTCTGGGCCCTGGTCCCTGCTCTGCCCCTCACTGCCTGACCTTGATGGAAACCTGAATGTCTCAGGCTGCTCCCCCGTGACATGGACCCTGGCGACCTGTACACCTGCCTCACCAGGGTTGCTGTGCAGGTCAAAAGAGACTGGGGGTGAAGCACCCCCTGGCATCAGGTACATTTTGTTGGAACTGCTGGGAGCTCTCTGGCCCAGGCCCACCCCAGCTTACTTGCCGACCTTGGCCTCGCCTTCTCTGACCTTTAGTCTCCCTATAAAGTTGGAAGGGTCTGACTAGTGACTCCCCATCTCACAGAGACCTCAGACCGCCTGCAGCCCTTGGTCAGCCCAGGGGAATAGAACCCATGTTTCTTCCCAGCAACACTGCCCACTCATCGAGGAAGCAGCCGCGATGCCCACACTTCCTGCTGGAGCCTGCACAGAGCCAGAGGTCCCTGGGGGGTGGCACCGTGAGGAGGCAGGGGTAGGTGGTCAGGGGGCCCCAAAGGCAGCTGGCACCTCCATCTGGGGCCTGTGTTTGGGCAGCCCACGGGTGGGTGGCTCCCTTTCCTTGTTCTTTGGTCCCAGAGGAGGGTCCTGTGGCCTGACTATACTTTTGCCTTCTCTCTGCTCAGGCCTCAGAAGCTGCAGGAACATGGCCTAGGCATGGCTCAGCCAACAGGTCCTTCCCTGACACAGCCCTTCCTGGCAGAGGCCCCAACAGCACCAGTCCCACACAGCCCCCTGCCTGGGGCCCCGTCCAGTGCCCCTGGCCCAAAGCAGCCCCCAACAGCAAGCATGGGCCCGGAGCTGCTGCTGCTGCCTCCTTCCTCCTTCATGCCCCGTGGGGCGGCTGCACCAGCCAGGGTATGTCTTCCACCAGCAGGCCTGGGCACTGCATTCCCGCTCTTTGGTCTGGCCTCTGGTGCTCTTTCTCATACGACAGCTGTACGCGGTTTTTCTGGAAGACCTTGGCACAGGGAGGCCACTCATCCATTTGACAGGCGTAGGTACCCACCATGTAACAGGTGCAAGGGTCACAGCAGTGAACAGCCTGTCGAGGGCCCTGCCATCCTGAAGCTTATATTCTAGGCAGAGACAAGCAAAGAAAAACCCCTGCCTGCAGACCAGTAAAGAGGCTGCAGATCACGCAGGGTCCTGCAGGCCACGGTGAGAAGTAGTCTGGGATCTGAGAAGAGTAGGAAGTTGGGGAAGGGTACTGGCAGGAGCACCGTGTCAGGTTTCTGTGCAGGCTGTGGTCACCATGACCACGTGGTCCAGGCAAGCAATACTGGTGGCCTGGGTTCAGCGGTCACCATAGAGGGGACAGATACTCTCTTGGAGGCAGACAAGGCAGGACGTGCCCTGAGGGATTTGCTGAGTGAGGGGAAAGAAGGAATGCAGGCTGATTTGGGCTGCTGACTTGAATAACTTGGGGAACAGTGGTTCCTGGAAGGAGGAACTAGGGGGTGGGGACTGGTTTTGGGTGAAGCATCAAGAGTCTGTTTTGAAACCAGGCTCTTGATGCAAGCTTGAGAGAATGCAAACGTTGAGTCTGACCTTCAGGGGAGAGGTCAGGGCCAGAGATCAAGAAGAATCCTCAGCACAGCCGTGGCAGTCTCTAGGAGGAGAGTACGGGGGAGGAGAGAGGGGTCAATGCTCCAAGCGGGGAGCCTGGGCAGGGACGGCCAGGAGTGTGACAGTTCAGTGATGGAGGTGACAGCTGCTGTCAGGCCACCAAAGATGCTGGTTCCTGAATGAGGCTGAGGGGACAGGAAGGAGCCAGTTCCTGTGGTGAGTTTGGCCCTGTGAGGCCACTGACCCTGGCTAGAATGGGGTGTGGGTTTGAAAGGGTTTTGACCCATCTGGTGATGGAAGGGGCAAGTCTGCTCTCACCAGGAGAGGAGGGCATGGAGGAGGCTGTGGAGCACTGGCCTTTCACTGTAGGGCTGGAGGGTTGGGTAAGGCTAGGAACAGCTGCTCAGGCAGTGGAGGCACGAGGCAGACTGATGATACAGGGTGCTCTTGGGTGCTTGTGAGACTTTCTCCTACGGTAGCAGGCTGTGTGTGCAGGGGCAGGCAGTGCCCCCTCCCAGCTTCCTCCTGGCTTCCCTGCTGAGCATCCACTCTTCTTTCCTTTGCAGGTGTCAGCACAGCCAGCTACTCCTAGGCATATGCCCCAGGTCCCCCCATCCCTGGCCAGTTTCCCTGACCCCCATCTACTCCTTCCTGGGGACTTCTCAGGCACCAGGGCTGGGCCTGGGCTTTCAACTGCAGGTGTGTACCTGGGGCCTGTCAGGGCAGCAAGCACTCAGGCCACTCCCGGACCTGGCACTTGCTGTTTACCCTGGTCCCAGGCAAGAAAATGGTCTGAAACCAGCTCACTCCCGTCACCACAGGCTGCCTGGACCTTGAGGCTGAACTTGAGGGGATCCAGCAACAACTACTGCACTACCAGACCACCAAGCAGAACCTCTGGTGAGCCCTGCAAAACGCCTGTGGCCCTGGCCATGGGAGCAGGTGTTGCCTGGAAAGGTGGGCGGGAGGTTCCATTTCCCCGGCCAGCTGCCAGGGTCCTGTGGGTGGTCTTGGTCTAGCCACAGGGGGGTGTGGGGAGCCCTCAGTGTGTGCTGTCCAGAAGGACCCCATCTCCACCATGGCCCTCTACCCGGCTCAGTACTGCTTAGGAAGGCCCAGGTCAGCCTCACCTGTGGACAGAGGCCCTCTTCCTAGGGCGGGATGACGAAGTTGAGCAAAACCCGATGAGGCCATGCTGTCACCAGTGACTAACTGTAACACCGATATTAAAGGTGCAGAGGAGACAGGCCAGCTGCACTCAGTGGTCTGGGGGCCATCAACATGCAGCAGCCTCAGAGTTTTGAGGGCAACAGACTGGTGCCCTCATCCTTGGCTCCGCACCAGGAAGAGGGACAAGGAGTGTGTTTTCGCCCAGGCCCACCTGAGCTGCTGTCTGCTGGGAGGGTGGAGGAGGCTGGGAGAGGAAAAAGAACAAGTGTTCGGCTCCCAAGCGGGGCCCTGTAGCTCAGGGGAGGGGCCCTACCAGACCACCTTTCTCTCCACCTGATCCCCACATCGGAATTAGCTGAGGTGCCTCTCCTTGAGCCGGAGGGGGCTCCCATGAGACTGCCAAGAACCCATCTTGGCAGGCAGTGGATATCTTTACCCCTCAGGTCCTGCCAGCGGCAAGCAAGCAGCCTGCGCAGATGGCTGGAGCTGAACAGAGAGGAGCCTGGGCCTGAGGACCAGGAAGTAGAGCAGCAGGTGCAGAAAGAGCTGGAAGAGGTGAGGCCCCAGGCCATCCCCAGGGACACCCTAGGCTGTGCTCCCTCTCAGCCCTGCCTGTCCCTCCCTGGCCCCAGGTGGAACTGCAGATCCAGCAGCTGGCAGAGGAGCTCCAGGCCCAGCGCCAGCCTATTGGCGCCTGCATTGCCAGAATCCAGGCCCTGCGGCAGGCCCTGGGCTAGCACGTTCACCCCAGGGATGCAGGTGCAGGGCTGTGGGGAGGCCCCAGGCCACCTCCAGGAACAGAGCACAAAGTTATGACTTTTATTTTTTTATTTCAAAATGTTTTGCAATTAAATGAATTACTGTTCAGAAGTCTCCCACTTTTCATACAAAAATACTGTGCTACTGATACAGTTGAAAAAATTCAATGACGTCTCTCCTGCAGGAGAAGTTCACAGCGTCCTCAGGGTCAACATGAACTCTGGCTCTGTCCACTGGGACAGATTTTCCAGGTACTGACCAACCATCCACCAAGGCTCCTCTGCCTCCAAAAGACAGACCCTGAATCCGTAGCAGCAACTTTCCCATATTATTTCATGTAGGGATGTGGGAAGGGGGACACAAACTCTCCCCTGTCCCTAGCTGGGCCCACCACCTGCCTGCTGCAAAGAGGACCTGGCTAGCTCCAGACAGTCACTCATCAGGTCCTACAAAGGTCTGTATCATTAATCGGTGTCCTCGGAAGACACTGGCAGAGTCCAGGGTGATGCATTCAGCCACAAGCACAAAGATTGCTTTTTCTAAAGAGCAGGATGAGGTGAATTTGGGAACAGAAAGCGGTTGTCATGAAGGCTGTGGGGGAGGCAGGGGAAGGGCTTCCACAGTCTGTGCCAAGGAGGCACCTCACCCTGTGCAGTAGGAGAGTTAAGGCCAAAAACAAAAGGGGCCAACAGAAAACAGCCCAGGTGATGGGGAGGAGCAGCAAGAAGGGATATTACCGGTCATCTTAAAACGACAAGACCAACTGAAGGTTCAGTCAGGAATGCAGGGTCTCTCATTTGTAGAATGTTTAAAAAGCTCCAAATGTGACTGAGATCATTCCAGCCTGCACTTTTTATTTGTAGGGAAGGAATGGGATGCTTTGAGGGCAGGACCGGGCTCTCACCCCCTCTTGTCTGTCTGCACCTCTGGAACATGTAGGAGCTGAATCATCCAAGTCCTACCTGGTCAGACTCCCACCCACCCCAAGGCAGGCCCTCACCTGGTTGGCCTCATGGGCGTTCCCCTCTAAAAGACCCTCACTCTCTGTTTGGAAAAGATCCCTTACCAGCCGTAACAAGGAAAGAGGCTCTAGAGGGAGCCCAGGGCCTCCCCAAAGCGGATTTTCTGTCCTGTTTTCAGCTGAAAATTGAAGTCCTTAGGGGCCTCGAAGATGAGCACGATGGTGGAGCCCAGGTTGAACTCGCCCAGGTGCTCGCCCTTGCGCATGGGGACGCCCTCTCTGTTGGTGTGCGTCACAAAGCTGAAGTCATTGTAGGAGCCTTTGCTGTGCCTCGGGCTGTTTGTGTGCAGGTCCTGCGGGTGATAGGCTGGGGGTCAGCGGGGCCCGGGCCATGAGGTGCAATGTTACCCCATGTTTGGAGTCCCTCTGTTGCTTGGCCCCACCACCACCCAACCCAACTCCAAAAGGGAGGTGAGGATGGCATCTCAAGGCCAGGTGGGCCTGGTCTAGCTAGATCTCACACACAGCTTTGACACCTGCTATGATCTGTCCAGAAAGGACAGGACCCAGTGGTCTCCATGCATGGTGCTGAGAAAGTGGCTCCTGTGGAAGCCAAGGCCATTGGTCACAAACTGACCCAAAAAGGCTGCCCCCGTGGGTGTGGTGGGCAGACCTGTGAGTGCTGACCACCTCACATGCTGTAACCAACACAAGCCACTCCGAGCTCAACACTCCCTTTTTGTTCCCTCCACGCTCTCATCTTTAACCATGGTTCCTAACAGAAGCCAGGTGCCAGGCAGGGAGGTAATTCCCTCATCTCTCCCAGCCACCTCCAGCCAGCAGTGCAAAGGAGGAGGAAGGCCTCAGCCACCGGCAGGTGGAACAACCCATTCTCAGGACAGCTGCTCAGCAGAGCCAGGCCTGACCAGAGATGTGGCCCCCCTTAGAATTCAGTCCCAACACATCTAGCTGCACAGCAGACAAGGCAGGTAGACCCAAGAGGTCCAGCCCTTGGGCTTTCGCAGGGCCTAGATTCTGCTTACCCGGTCAAAGTAAATACGAATGGAGCCCACGTTGGTGGCCCCAACAGCTGTCAGTGAGAAGAAGCCATGTTTCCAGTCCCCCGTCAGGACCACCCGCTCGTTATGGCAGAAGAGCTCTTTGATCCAGCGAGCCATGCCAGGGTTCACTGACATCAGGGAACCTGCAGAGGTAGGGAACGCTGCTACTCCCTGTCCAGAGCCTGTGTGTCCACTCCAGGGCAGCCAAGACCCAGAGGGACTCATGGCCTATTGCCCAATGTCATTCCAATTGCTGAGCAGGCTGGAGCCCATGGTCCCCTGCCCACAACCAGCCTGCATAAAGCAGTCAGCTCCTGGCCTTGATGACCCTGATAGGGAGCCCGGTCCCCTGACACCAAGAGGCCAAGAGCCTCTGTGTGAACCCACGGAGGCAGCTCCCCCCACCCCCACGCTGGCCCCGGGCTGACCTGGGAAGTGGCGCCGGTGGGACACAGTCCAGTCGGTGGGAGAGTGGAAACAGTGGTAGTCCCCAGGAGCCAGGTAAATGACACAGTGATAGAGCTCGTTCCCTTCTCGGGTGACCAGCTGGTCCTTAAAGGAGTCACACGAGGTGGCTGTGGAATGAGAGTAGACATGGGGGCCACCAACACAGTGAGCACCCAGCACAGAGTCTGAGCATGGTCTGCACGTGGACCTCAGGGAGGTCTCACACGTGCCAGCCTTGGATCCTTCCCCAGCATCCCCTCCCTCCCAATCCACACACAGCAGCAGGGCTGCCCGGCTCCGCCTGTGCAGTGACCCACCTGGTGGGAAGGGCAGGTCCTCTGTGCAGGTGCGTGGGCCCAGGAACGACTCCAGGGAGTAGGTGACCCCCTTTACCTGCTCTACCTCGCAGTTCTTCACCTGCCCAAAGTTGAGGATCCTTCCATCCGATGGGCTGATCTAGAAGGGCAGGAGAGGCTTGGTGTGAGGGACGGCAGGATCTCCTCCCCCGAGGAGACAGCCTCCACTTCCCCTTGTCATCCTACCCCTTCCAGATATGCTGGAGATGGGGCGGCTGTGCTGGGCAGGGGGTCCCCAGCTGTGGAGGCAGGAAAATATCCCATTTCTTGCAGGAGGAAAAGGTCAGGACTTACCACACTGTGCAGGCCACAGACAGGCCGGGCCTGTGGCTTCAGCTTGCGCCGGAAGAACTCGCTGAGGTTGCGGTAGTGATGCAGGTCCTCCACAGCCGCCTCTTTCATGTTCACCCCGAAGGTCCAGATGTACAGGCTGTAGACAGGCCTACGCAGCCAGTGTGGCAGCTCCACCTGGTTGAGGCGGCCCCAAGCCCGTGACAGCAAGCGCGTCGGCACTGACTTGTACAAAGCCACCTGCAGGCCACAGGGCATGGGGCTGAGGTGACCACACTTCCCCAGCTCCAAAGAGCTCAAGCACTGTCATTAGCCCACCTCCCACTTCAGGAGAGAATCTGCACCCCACAAAGGCCACCAGGGCCCAGGTGCCCCACGCTGCTTTTGTGATGTGGCTGTTTATCACTGGGAACCAGACTGCACCTGCCAACTCCTGCCACACAGTGGTGGGTTTACATACAACTCGAGTGGTTTTCATCATTTGATGCAGAAGTCAAATAG
This sequence comes from Aotus nancymaae, assembly GCF_030222135.1. Classification (NCBI taxonomy): domain Eukaryota; kingdom Metazoa; phylum Chordata; class Mammalia; order Primates; family Aotidae; genus Aotus; species Aotus nancymaae. Next base: position 6,419,590 of record NW_026988491.1, read on the forward strand.
CAACTGCCCCAGGCCCAGAGCGAGAGATGGCCAGCAGTCTTACTTTTTAAAGTAGGGGTTGGAAATGGATTTGACCTTAACTACGATGTGTGACCCCAGCCACGGTGACCCCAGTATCACAGCGTGTGGTGAGGTGATGGGCATCTTGCCCGTCACTGCTCATATCCCAGGCCACTAGCGAAAGGAGGAGGCTCCCAGGTGCGTGAAACAAGTCTACAGCCCAAAGTATGTCCCTCTTGTCTTAACAGGAAGGGAGGACACTCTGAGCACCAACATCAGGGATTTTCAGATGTAGACCTGCATTGTCACTGTCACCTGGGCCTGAGCTGCAGACACAGGGTCTGCAGCCCCTGAAGGTCCAGCCAGCACTCTGAGGGCCTGGACGAAGCCAGTCAGAGAAGCCCAGCCCTGCTGAGCCCCACCTTGGCCCGACAGCTGGCCTTGTGTTCAGTGTTCTGCTGTGACTGAGTCAGGACATAAAGCCGTCTGCACCTGGGGTTCCTCCCAGGAGGCAAAGGGAAGTCATTCCCTCTGTTCTCTCTTCCTCCAGGGAAGCCTGGAGCAGCTGAAGACAGACGATGGCCTGGGGACAGGCAATGGGTCCCACTAGTTGGTCCCAGAGCCCTCTGGCAGGGCCATGTACCCAGGAAGTGGCAGCCTCTCAAACTTCAGGTGCTGCTGCCACTGTAGAAACTGCCTCTAATGGGCAGCTGCTGCTTCTCTAAACACAACCAAGACACCAACTCCCCAAGGTGTAAAAGTGATTTTATTCCACCTTTGAACACCTCTCCAAGGTAAGGAATTAGCAGCTCCCAGAGAGCTGCTCTTACCTGTCTCAGCTGATGCCCAGTCATGCAGAAGGGCTGTGTGAGCCCTGACCCTTCCCAGGCACAGGCTGGAGCCTGAGCTAATATCCAGGATGCCTCAATGCCCCCTGAACTCTGATGACACCCACCTGAATGTCAAAGGCCCCGGAACAAGGTTTCCTCCTTGGGGCCAACCAGCCTGGGAAGCCAAGGGCAAGAGCGAGCTCTCTAGGGACCAGGAGGGGCCAGGCCGGTTCCCTTGCACAATCCTGGGACAGGCTTCTGGGTTCTGTTTACCCTAAGGGACCCAAACAGGCTCCATCTTTCCTGAACCACCCCTCCGGCATCCCAGAATTTGGCTTCTGCTCAAAATCACCTCTAAGCTCTTTTTTGCCTGAACACAGAAAAGTCAAGAGACATAATTTTCTGAATCCCCAGACTGGGTTCCTTCCAGAACCAGAGCCCCAAATGGCAGACACGAGGCAGGCTACGGGAGTGGACAGGGCACGGCATGTCCTGGAAGTCACTCTTTCACAGCCCAGGTAGTGGCCTTCTCAAAAGCTGCCCTGCCCTTGCCCACCAATGAACCTTGCAACCCTGACCCACTGAAGATGTAGCTATGACCTATGTTTCTGACAACCCATCTCCTCCTTGGTCTCTCCAGCACCTCAACCTCAGGCCTGCCCAGGGGGAGGTCTGAGCCACAGGGGGCTGCGCACACTTACCCTGCTCACAGGCCTCCATCCCACCCGGCTGAGCGGTCTGAGGGCGCCGAAAGGCAGGAGGTAGTACAGGACGGTCAAGGGCCAGGAGCGCAGTTTCAGAGCGGGTCTGGACATGCAGCTCAGCTGCCCCAGCCTCCGCCTCAGGGCCAGCTGGGGGAAGTGCAACCTGCAGGGCACAGGTCCACACACAGCCAGGTCAGTGGCCAGCCTCTGGGCGGGACCCAGGAGGCTGCCACCTGCACCCGGGGCAGAACCCCTCCTGTCTACCCACCCTGAGCAAGCTGCCTCGCTGTGGGGTGATGGACCCCAGCAAGCACCGGCTATACCACCTTGTCCCAATCCCATTCTGAGTCGGGCTGGGCTGCCTCTGGATGGCAGACTCATTTCCCAGATTCTCCCACCCGCCAGCAAGCTGGAGAGGCTGGGAATGTGGGGGCAGCTGCAACAGAGGAGAGTCAGGCCCAGCTGTGGGGAACCTCAGCCACAGCAGCTCCCAGCGAGGCCTCCAGGGAGGGGAGAGTAGGGTGCAGGGCCTGCCTCGCATCTCTCAGCCTCCACGGCCCAGGAGAGTGGGCCCCAGGGGTCAGCTCTACTGCACGGGCACTGGCACTGGCACAGCAGTGCGTAGCGCTGAGCTATGACCCAGCCAGCTGGGTAACCATCTGCTGAGTCTTCCGCTACCGTCCTTTGCGGGATCTGGGATATTCTTTTCATGGTTCCAAGCCCCGTTTCCTCATCTGCTAAATTAAGGGACCAAGACCTGACAAGATCTCAAAGGAAGTATTTACACCCCCACACACCCCACCACACAGCTACGGCTCCATCCATTTGCATGGTCTTTCTATAACAGCCCAGGTTCTCCAAAACCCATCCACAGGTTTGTGAACAAAACCTCTCCACCACAAGCTCTCAAGCCACCTGCCTGCTCTGCTGGGGCCACACAGACACACACACATACACGACCCAAGCCCCTCCTTTCAGCAAAGGTAGACACACACACACAGACACACACACAATCCCCCTCCTTTCAGCAAAGGTGGACACATACACACACAAGCCCCCTCCTTTCTGCAAAAGTGGACACACACACACACACACACACACCCCAAGCCCTTTCTGCAAAGGTGGAGACACACACACATGAACCCCCCTTCTTTCTGCAAAAGTGGACACACACACACATAACCCAAGCTCCTCCTTTCTGCAAAGGTGGGAACACGCACACACACGCACGACCCCCCTCCTTTCTGCAAAAGTGGACATACACACACACCCCCCAAGCCCTTTCTGCAAAGGTGGAGACACACACGAACCCCCTCCTTTCTGCAAAAGTGGACACACACACGTACACACCCCAAGTCCCTCCTTTCTGCAAAGGTGGGGAGACACACACACACATACACACACATACACACACACACACGACCCAAGCTCCTCCTTTCTGCAAAGGTGGGCAGGCCTCTCCCCACCATCCCAGCATAAATGCAGGGCAGTCAGCAGGAGTTCAGCTTCACCACAGCCACACAGGCTGGACAGGCCTTTCCATTAGAACCCTGGCCTCCTGAGCCAAAACAAGGCCCACCCCACCCTGTCCATGCCTAGGCCTAGCAAATGCTCCTGAGACCCAGGGTAGCCTGCAGGACACCACACTGCCATACACTCAGAATGTCCCCGGGCCTGTTTCCTCATCTGCAAAGTGACTGCATTTGGCTAATCTGCTGCCATCTGGGACTGTGCTCTCAAGAGAAGCTGACTCCTCTCTCCCAGTTGCTGAGCAAACCAAGGAACAAAGCGGCATCTCAGCTGATAGCAGCAGCAGAGCAGACGGGAGAGGCAAGCCAGCGGCGAGGTCCTGCTCAGTTCGGAGGCGGCTGCATCGACAGCTCCCGGGCACCTGCTTTCTCTCCCATTCTACCCCAGTGTGTTTTTAAAAGGTCCAGGAAGGTGGCAGGGGCCAAGCAAAGACAAATCACTGCTCCCCTCTGGCTTCCCACCTGCCCTGCTCACTGCAGAAGAGCAGGGACCAATCCGAGAAGAGCTGCACCCCTCCTCCCAGCAGTAAGGGGGATGGGGAAACCTCTCTCTGGGGGTGGGGCGGGGGGCACAGAGGCAAGGGTCTGGGTTGGGAGGAGGGGGCCTGGGAACACCAGGGTAGGGAAGACCACAGGCATGAGGTCTGAGGCCCACTGGCTGCCTCCCACTGCTGGGCCCTCCTCCTGGTTGGAATCAAAGGTACCTGAAGCGGGCTCTCTGACTCAGGGCGCTCAGGCCCTCCAGGCCAGGCCCCTCCAGCCTCGGGGGCTGGCCACCAGTCCCCTTGCCGCCACCTCCACTTCGAGGCCGCTGGATGTGAACTCTGACCTTCCGGAGGTCATGGCGGGGAGCCGTGGGGTTAGGGCGCGGTGGGCAGCATCTCACCATTTCGCCGCACGGAGCTCTGGTCCTCGCCTCGCCTCTGACTGACACATCATGGGCCGGCGCAGGGAGGGCGGGGCGAGGCTCACTCGCTCACTCCCTTTGTTTTCCTCTTTCCTCCCCTTCCCTGGAGCCAGAGGATCTCCTGTGCTGTCACGGCTCCAGGGCCTCTGCCTCCATGAGGCGGGTTGGTGGCGCCGCTTCCTGGGATTGGTTCAGTCTCGGTGGCTCACAGGGTGCAGGTTAGAGGGTCAGGGCTATTGCAGACAGACAGGCACTGGTCACACACCTGCTCAGGTCACCTGCTCAGGGCTTGCAGCCCAGTGCAAAAGCCCCTGCACTCAAGCCCACTGTACCCAGGCCTGGCAACCTGCATTGTCCCTGCTGCCTGGGGCTGAGCCAGCCTGCACTGCTCATCCTCTTCCTCAGCTGGCCTGGGGAGCAGCAGTGGGGCAAGGCCCTCGGGCTGCCTGATCCAGTGAGCCATGACAAGGAAGGGACCAGCCACTGCTGCCAGGCACCTCTCGGCTCCAAACACACAAGGTGGGAACCTGAGCCCTGTGCTCCAGGCCCAGGCCCTGTGCCGGGTACACCGGTCTGTGGTTTGGCCCCTCCCTCACCAGGATCTGACCCATTTTCGATTCAGGTTACAAAGTAGCATCTGAGAGGGGAAGCCAGGAGAGGTGCCCTGGTGAGAACCTGGCCTCTTACCTGCTCCAGGTCTCTCCTCACCCCTCTGGCCTTGACCCCTCCACCAACACACACACAAAATACCTGGCTCCTCACTCCAGGCCTCCTCAGAAGCTGGGCCTGGGAACAGGCCAGGACTGCAGCCCAAACTACTTCCATCCCTCTTTTTCTATCTTTGCTTCAGAAAACACTTAGGCCGGGTCCTGCCTGGCTATCTGGGAGGACATGCCCAGTCCCTACAAAGCCTCTCCACATTAGCCTGCACAGATAGTGGAAGGACACGCCCGGCCCCTACAAAGCCTCTCCACATTGGCCTACACAGATACTGGCTGCTATCTCAGCCCAGGCAATCCAGGCCCTCTAGGATACGGGCTGACAGGGGCCTGTCCCTCCCAGCCTTCAACCCCAACCACTACTGCTCAAGAAGAGGGCAGGCACCTGTCACCATCCTTAGATGATGAAATGTGGCTCCAAGGGCTGCTGCCTAAAGCAAAGAATGGGCCAGACACAACCAGCACACTGTAAGCCTAACTCAGACAGACGTGGCTGTGGCCGCGCACAGTCAAACGTCTGACGCCCTGGCAAACCCTCCTCAGCCACAGAAGTGAAGGTTCCAACTGTGCACCTGCCTGCAAGTCACCTAATCCCTGGGTATGGGATTCAGTGGCCTCTCAGAACAGGACAGTAAGGTGACTAAGATCTGGACACAAGCGTGGATTTCTCCCCCGATCCAGGCAGTGTTGGGCTGGTTCAGGCCCCTCTCCTAAATGACTGGTGGGGACAGCTCACTGCAGGTGGGCCAGGCAGGAGGGCACCCACCCACCAGGCCTCACCCAGCAAACAGATACACACCAGCATACTCCCCCGGGAAGATGCCGGCACCAAGAGATTGGCACCAGCACAAGAGGCCCATCCTGTCACCAGGCCCAGGCCCACGGCTCCACAGACACCCCTGCTTCAGCCTTCCAGGGCCATGTCACTCCAATCACTCCACACATGTATGGAGCACACGCCCCACCCTCCCTGATCCACCAGGCTCCATGCTGGCCTCCTGCCAGCTGCCAGGGAAACAGAGCGGTGACAGCAGTCAAGGGTGAGCCTGGTGCCTAGTTCCAAAGGGGAGGCTCTTTCGCTGGTTGACAGAGTGCAGACTTGGAGCTGAGCTCACAGCCAGGATCCACAGGGAGGCAAGCGTGGCCTTGAAGGGAGACGGAGAGGAGGGGCCTTGAGGACCCCAGCCTTCTGACAGTTTTCCTCACTTACCTACCCTGTGGGACAGTGACCACCACAGCCCTGAATGTGTCAGAAAGACATGAACCCACATAAACCCAGCTCAGCCAAAAACCTTGAGTTATCAAAGCAGGCTCCCCTGTGAACCTTGACGTTTCATTCTCCCATGGTGCTATGAGGGGCGGGGTCTGGCCTCCAGTCTCAGAGAGGGCACTACTAAAGAATTAAAGCACACGAGGCCAGGGGGCACGTCAGATGCCCATGAGGGAAAGGTGGGCCCTGGCTCAGAAGCTAGAGGAGGACCGGCCCAAGGAGCTGCTGCCCTGGCCCTGGAGAGACTCCAAGAACCATCCTGAGAGGCCAGGCTGGGGCACCCCACCTGCAGGTACGCCCAGTGAGAGGCAGGGGGTCCTTGCCCATTCAGATCCTTGCTTTATCACTACTCTACCTCTTCCAAAACAGGCACTGAGACCATGGTGTCAGTGCCTCCAAATCACCACCTGATGGCCCCAAAAAATCATCATGGAGTAGAATGAAGCCAGCTTTGCCCCAGAACACAGGCTGGGCACCGTCTGACCCACTAAGAGCTGCAGGATGGAGGGAAGGGGCCCCTAGAGGTCGCTGCCTTCTCACTTCCCAAGGGTAAAGCCACTTCGTTGGCAGCAGTGTTTCTGGCCTCCTCATTTCAGAGCCCAGCTTGCCCTCTGCCTGTGACAACCCTGGGACCCCAAGCCAGAGATTTTATCCTCTCTGGCTGTCTGAGGGTGACATGGAGTGGGAGCCTCAGGCCCTAGATGAGGAACTTGCAAGAAGGGTACCCAGAATCAAGGAAGCGCTGACACTTTCCCTCCCATGCCTCAAAGACACTCTGTGGAGATGAGTTTAGGGTTGTGACCAGTAGGACTTTAATGTCATTACATGGCCCGAGGGCCAGTCACCTGCAACAGGAGAAGTCAGAGGGCTTTGTGGCTGGTGACAACCTGGTCACTGCAATCCTGGCTGCCTTCCTCCACCTCCACCCTGAGAGCAGGGAAGGGCCTTGGCAAGTCACAGGTACTCTCTAAGTCTTGGTTTGTACATCTGGAAAATGGGAAAGGAAATTCCTCCTGCTCACCCCCTTGTGGCTCAGAGCACAGCTGCAACCATGGCCCGGAACAATTGCTCAGAAACCCCACTTTCTCTTTTTCTTTTTTTTTTTAAAGATGGGGTTTCACCATGTTGGTCAGGCTGGTCTTGAACTCCCGACCTCAGGTGATCCACCCACCTTGGCCTCCAAAGTGCTTGGATTACAGGAGTAAGCCACCGCACCCGGCTAGAAACCCCACTTTCACCCAGGAGCGTGATGCTGCCTCACCTCACCCTGCAGACCTAGCTTCAACACCTCACCTCTCTTTCCAAAAAGTCAACCCCACACTCTGGTGGGGGCAGGGGTTTCCACCACAGGGAAGATGGAAATAAAAGGGGCTCAGGTGGCAGTTCTAAAACAGGAACCCAAACCTTGGGGGCAGTGACTGGCCTTGCGAGTAGGAAGCAATGGCTGATAGGACCATACGGGGGACTGGGGAGCACCTTTGCCAGGACATGCTGTTCTGGGGATCCATACCAGAGCAGGAAGGCAGTGTCCCCCCCCATTCCTCACCAACCGGGGTGAAGACCACAGTACCCTCCCTCAGTGGAATGGAACATTCCAACTGAAGCCGATGAATGGACCCAGGCCAAGCAGCAGTTACTACAGGTGTGGGTTGGGGTGTGCAAGCATGTGTGCATGCGAGGGTGTGTTCGTATAGGTGTGCATGTATAGGTGTGAAGGCATGTGCATGTAAGGGTGTGAGAATGTGCGTACAGGGGTGTGTAGGTGAGAGGGTGTGTGTAGGTGCAAGGTTGTGTGTGGGGTGTTGGGGGTGCGTGTGGGTGTAGGGGTGTAAGTGCAAAGGTGTGTTATGCATATAGGTGGTGTGTGTGTAGGTGTGAGGGTTTGCACGTAGGTGGTATGTGTATAGGTACGGGTGTGTGTAGGCACAGGGGTGTGTAGCTTCGGGGTGTGTGTAGGTGAGGGGCCGTGCACTCCCCCCGGGGGGCGACGGGCTTTCTCCCCAGCTCAGTTGAGGCCTGGCCACCCGGCAGCAGCTTTCGTCCAGTGGGGCGACAATCCTGCCTTCCCTGCGTTCCAGGGCTAGAAGCAGGCAAACTTCCGTAGGGGCCCCGGGAAAATGGTCCTCCCTGGGCGACACGGACCAGGGAGCAAAGAGAAGGGCCCAGAGGCGCCTTTCAGACACAGTCAATGGCAGGCAGCCCTGGGAAGAGGGCAGGAAGGAATCGCAGGGATCCGTCCCAGCTGCCCAGACACGGAACCTCCACTCAGACAACTCTGGGTGCTGTGGGGGAACCAGCTCTGGGCAGAGACAGCAAGCCTGCCACCTGCTCCCTGGCCCTCAGGCGCTGACCCGCCCGACCCGGCGCTACCCTCTTCCCAGGTGCCCTGACCCCAGGCTCGGCAGCACGGAGGAGACTGGAGCTCTCAGGGCCGGAGGCGCCCCAGCCCGGGCCCCCGCTCAACGCCAGCCGGCCCCCCGTCACTTCCCGCAACTGCCTCACTTCCCGTAAGCCCCTCACTTCCCGCACCCGCGCCAGGCAGGAGATGGACGTGGAGGAAGTGATCTCACGCAGCCCGGGCCGTGCCCACGTGGGGAGGGAAAAGCCCACGACTAGCTCAAGCCTGTCCAAAGGGCTCCTCAGGCCGGGGCCGCATCGTCGCAGCTAGGAGGACCAACCGACGACCGAACGCGCTAGAAGGGCACCCCCACCCGGGACTGGCCCTCTGAGCGGGTGGGGCGGGGCGGGGCGCCTCCCTGAGAAGTCACCTGTGGCTCCTGGTCAGGTCGGGGCACTGGCTCCACTCACTCACCCTCAGGTGGCTCCAGCTTCCGGGCTCCAACTCCCCAGAGGCGCTCACTGAGCCGGGAAGCCTTGGGGCGAGTGGGCGGGGCCCAGGCTCCAGCGACTCAGACTACCAGGGGCGGGGCAGGAGGCCGACCCCAGCCACCCTTAAAGCCGCAGCTCCCTCTGAGCCCCAGTCCTGCAGCTACGTCAGCCCAACGTCAGGGCCCCTTTAAGAGGAGGGGCCAAGGCCGGGGAGAAGGGGCAGGGCAGCGGGCAACAGCTCAGCCTGGTCACGGTCCCGGTAGGACCCCGCTCGGGCAGCAAGGTGGCCTGGCTGCTCCCAAGGGATGCCTCCTGTCTGTCCTCGGTCTCTGTCCGCTGGTCTGTGAGCCTCCTGTCCCCACCCCGTGGCTGGCCTCCCAGAGCAGCTGCCTTCCCTCACCCCCCACTCAACACTAGGCGGACGCAGGACCCCAAGTGCTGCTGACTTCACTGAGGACCATCTTCTTCACTGGACTGAACAGAAAGCTACCCCGCTAGCCCTGGAAGCTCCGGAGAAGGCAAAATCCTTGATCTTTCCCACACCCCATCCTGAAACTACAAGGCTGCTCTCACCCCCACCTTCTTGCCTTCCAGGCACGCACACCCCTGACATACAGACTGCCCTGACTCCAAAACTGATGTAGACCAGTGAACATGGACACCCATGAACCAGGTCCAACCGCCCCAGCCTAAAGCACACAGGCCTCCCTGCTTCACTACTACGATGCAAATCCCATGGGATGATGCGTGCTATGTCTTCCCACCCCACTAGAGGACCCTAGTCTGCGGGTCAGCAGCCCACGTCACACCCACACAGTGCCAGGCACCCAACAAGCATTCAGCCTACATGGGATAAGACCAATCAGCTTAACTCTTTTAGGGGAGGGGAAAAGCCTGAGGGGGATCACCATTCAACCAAAGAAAGGGTGTGGCATTAAGTAGCCTCATTCACATCTGCGTGAGCAACTGAGCACCCGCATCCCCTATTCCATGGCAAGATAGCCTTGAAGTCTCAATCTCCTCATTCTGAGCCACTGAACGGGATACAATTCCAGCTCCTTCTCACCACTGAGATCTTTGTTTCTAAAACAACTAAGGTTTGAGGCCAGGCATGATGGCTCTTGCCTGTAATCCTAGCACTTTGGGAGGCCAAGGTGGGAGGATCACGTCTCAGCTCAGGAGTTTGAGACCAGCCTGGACAACATAGTGAGACCTCGTTTTTCTTTTTTTTAAAACCAAAAATAAAATAAGGTTTGGAACACAAGGAAAGGGCCTGTAGGGCTTGTGGAGAAACTGGGCGGTGGACCAAGCCTGGAATAGGACCTAAAGGCATGCAGTCACAGCCCCACAAACCTATCATCTTTACCTGGATCAGCCCAAGCAAGTGCTGTATAACAAGCCACAGCCCTGAGATGCAGGGGAAGAAGACAGAGTCCTCCTTCATGGACTTCCATGATCTTTCACACCTACAGTGCACCCATGGGAACAGAGAGGCAGGGGTGAACAAGGCATAGTGCCAACCCTAAGGGCCTCAGAATTTGGTACAGGGGTGGCAGATACCTTACACACAGCTGCTCCTAATATTCTCCTGTCCAGACAGCACTACAGGAGATCTTCAAATAGTGTCAACACAACATTGATGAGAAAAATAATCTATTCCAGCCAGGGCTACTGTCTGTGTGGAGTGTGCACGTTCTCCCCATGTCTGCATGGGTGTTCTCTGAGCACTCTACTTTCCTTCACATCCCAAAACTGTGCACATCAGGCTCACTGGTGTGTGTAAATGGTCCCAGTCTGAGTGGGTGTGGGTGTGCCCTGCCATGGGAAGGCGTCCTGTCCAGGGCTGGTTTCCACCTTGTGCTGGGCCCTGAGCTGCTGGGATAGGATCTAGCCACCTGCAACCCTGAACTGCAGTAATTAGGTAAATAATGATCTAACTTGTTTTTTTTAATCTTTCATAAATGCATGTATAGCTCACATTTCAATGGTTAATATTAGAAATGTTTGGGGTCCTGAAAAGTTCAGTGATGTTTTTGTGGTCAGAAACATCCATAGGAACTTAACTCCTGCTTATGTCAATTAGCCTATGGTAAAACTGGTTTCATTCTACAATGCTTTGCTTAAGGGTGAAGATCCCAAAAACCTATTATCAAGATTGAGAGCTTACTATAACTGATCTCAGCATTCTCAGAGCCTCAAAGAAACTTCAGACCCCTTGTTACCTCAGCTCCAAGGAGACCATATGATATGGGATAAAAAGCAGTTAAAACACAAAAAGATGTTGATGCAGAATCCTAGCACCACCAACTTCCGGAACAGGAAAGACCCTGGAAGGCCACTGTGACTTCCTCAAAGCTTCTAGTACTTACCAGGCCACATGTCCCAGGCACAGAACAAAACCAAGCCCCAGTTCGACCAGGGAAGAAAGGTCTGTGAGGGAAAGCTGGGTTGTGTACATATTCTACCTCCCATGTGCTGAGAGATCTCTGGGACTCCCACACTCTTCCCTGTGGAATGGCCAGCTCTGCTGCACTGCATATACCAGCATTGCTTTTTAACCATTCTAAGCCTCTAAGATGGATCGGTGTTTAAAAACCTATAAACCAGGCCAGGTGTGGTGGCTCACGCCTGTAATCCCATCACTTTGGGAGGCTGAGGTGGGTGGATTGCCTGGGGTCAGGAGATCAAGACCAGCCTGGCCAACATGGTGAAACCCCATCTCTACTAAAAATACAAAAATTAGCCGGGTGTGGTGGTGGGCACCTGTAGTCCCAGCTACTTGGGAGGCTGAGGCAGGAGAATCTATTGAACTTGGTAGGCGGAGGCTGCAGTGAGCCAAGATCACACCATTGCCCTCCAGCCTGGGCAACAAGAGTGAAACTCTGTCTCAAAAAAAAAACAAAAACATAAACCAGTCCACAAGTCAGCCAAAATTAGTACTTCCCCAACCAGACTTCCACCACATATATTTTCAGTGGGGAAATGCCTCTGGATTTCAAACAACCATTTACAAGTGAATTTCCTTAGGAAAAAAAAAATTATCTGGAAATGTACTTTCCTACCTTGTATTTATTTCCTTCAAGCCATGCAGTCCTTTATTTCCACTCCTCCCACTCTGTTAGGACTCCCTCGGGTGGGAGTGCCACCTAGTGCCACTGTAAGGCTCTGCAGGCTCCCAGGCCACCTGCAGAGGGAGGCCTCCCTGCCTCAGTCAACCCACCTGTATTCTCTGCCAGGTCCCAGCTATGTGAATTTCATGCACTACTTCTAGAGGGATGCCCTATGCCAGGGAACAGAAGGTAGCTGCAGAACAGGGGTGGCAGGTGTCCTCAGCTAATTATCATTTCCTGGCTCTTGGCTAATTCTCATTCCCTGAGTGCTAATTCTCATTCCCAGAGCCCCCTCAAGGAAGATGGCTAGTGTCTTAATGGCTAGTACAAGAAACCACAGGCAGGCATCAGCCTCCCAGACGTCTGGGCAGAGAGGCCCAGCAAGCACAAAGTGCCTTCAGGCTATTTCTCCACACACCAAATTCTCCTATCACTGCCCAACTCCCTGCTAGTGTTTGAGAATGGTTTTTAGCAGTCCCACTGCGAGATGTCTTGAATACTCCTAGTCCATTCAGAGCCCCACCAGCAGCTCCCCCAAGGACGCTGCCCAGGCACTGAGGAAGGGTAGACTGAGGTGGAATAAAGAAAAAGTGCGGCCGGGCGCGGTGGCTCACGCCTGTAATCCCAGCACTTTGGAAGGCGAAGGGGGGCGGATCACCTGAGGTCAGGAGATCAAGACCATCCTGGCTAACACAGTGAAATCCCGTCTCTACTAAAAATACAAAAATCAGCTGGGTGTGGTGGTGTGAACGCGTAGTCCCAGCTACTTGGGAGGCTGAGGCAGGAGAATTGCCTGAACCCAGGAGGTGGAGGTTGCAGTGAGCCAAGATCACGCCACTGTACTCCAGCCTGGATGACAGTGTGAGACTCTGTCTCAAAGAAAAAAAGTACCTAAGTTTTTCTTTTCCCTTTGTTTTTTTTTTGTTTTATTTTGTTTGTTTTTTTTGAGAAGGAGTTTCGCTCTTTCACCCAGGCTGGAGTGCAGTGGCACGATCTCGGCTCACTGCAACCTCTGCCTCCTGATTTCAAGCGCTTCTCCTGCCTTAGCCTCCTGAGTTGGGGTTACAGGTGCCCACCACCACACCCGGCTAATTTTTGTATTTTTAGTAGAGATAGGTCTCACCACTTTGGCCAGGCGGTCTCAAACTTCTGACCTCGTGATCTGCCCACCATAGCCACCCAAAGTGCTGGGATTAGAGGCGTGAGCCACCGCGGATGGCCTTTTCTTTTTTTAAAAAAAGATCACATATTAGGTCAGGTGCTGTGGCTCACGCCTGTAATCTCAACACTTTGGGAGGCCAAGGTGGGCATATCACTTGAGCCCAGGAGTTTGAGACCTGCATGGGCAACATGGCGAAACTCTAAAAAAAAAAAAATACATATGTATGTTTATATATACATATTTTAATATACATATAAAATCCCGTTTTAATATATATATTAAAATATTATATATTTAATCTATATATAAAACTCCCAAGTAGCTGGGATTACTGGCATGCACCAGGCATGGTAGCGCACGCCAGTAATCCCAACTACTTAGGAGGCTGAGGCTAAGGTGGGAGGATCGCTTGAGCCTGGGAGGTCAAGGCTGCAGTGAGCCATGATCACTCCACTGCACTCCAGCCTGCGCAACAGAGCAAGACCCTGTCTCAAAAAAGAAGAAGTTTTTTTTTTTTTTAAAGCAATTACAGACCAGGCATGGTGGCTCACGCCTGTAATTCCAGCACTTTGGGAGGCCAAGGCAGGCCTCGTGATCTCTTGATCACGAGATCAAGAGATCGAGACTATCCTGGCCAACATAATGAAACCCCGTCTCTACTAAAATACAAAAATTAGCTGGCCATGGTGGTGCATGCCTGTAGTCCCAGCTACTGGGGAGGCTGAGGCAGAATTGCTTGAACCCGGCAGGTGGAGGATGCAGTGAGCCGAGATCGCGCTACTGCAATCCAGCTGGCGCCTGGCAACGGAGACTCTGCCTCAAAAAAAAAAGAGATTACAAATTTACCATTAGACATCTCTCATTAGCTCTAAATTGACAAGGTCATCTCACCCTGGTCTTACACCACTCTGAACCGGATCCTCCTCTGTACTTCCTCCTGTACCAGCTCGCGGGGGCCACAGGGCTGTTCCGTTCAGACCTGAAAGCCCTGCTCAGGTACTCACGCTGAGACATGCATGTCACTTTACTCCAGTGACTGAAGACCTGAGAACTCCTTCATCCTCTATTTTACAGAGAAGAAACAGTGAAAGATACAGAAAAGCATCTCTGCTTTTGTGAAAGCACAACTCTCTTCTCCATGCTGACTCGGTCAGGGAAAAAGGTCAACCTTTGGATCCACTCTTCTGAAGAAGAAAGTGTCCCTGTGCCCTCACCTGGCACTTGCCAACTTGAATCAGTGAAGAGGAAAGCTCTTGACTCCCTAATGTCATGTTCTAATATTACAAGCTCTGACTGAAATTTCTGACTCAAAATGTTTGTAACCTAAACATTTAGACTGAATGGCAAGGAAGGAGGATCCACGCCTCCAGAAATAAGGCTCGGACCCAGAGGTTGCCCTGCCTTTGGCACAGGAGCCGCAAGCTGAGCAAGTGCCTCCCCTTGGTCCAGGCCTTCTTGACCTCCAAACCGTTGGGCCAGGAGAGCCTGGGCCTGCTCCGTGGCCACCTAGGCAGATGTGCTTTGGTTCTGCCCGCCCTTCCCTGTGGGCCTGCTGCCAGGTGGCGGTGGTCCCAGGATGAAACCAGCCCTCCCCTAAGACCTGGATCCACAGGGCATAGACAACACAAAGGAACTCAGGACGCCGTGACTAGATGCAGCTCAGGCCCAAATAGGTGGGGCAGGTCCGGTCACGATAGCAGCCCCACTTCCCTTCTGGAGACTCTGGACAGCCATCCCTTGCTGTCATGACCCTACCCCATGGGAAACTCACCTCCACTTAACCTAACAGTAAGTAGAATTTCCACCGAATGCCCCTGGGTCTGTGGAGGGGCGGGGAAGGGGGGATGAAGGGCGATGAAACGGGGAAGCGGGGAGAACAGGGAAGAGAGAGGAACAGCTTGTTGGCCAAGAACAGAGGAGAGGAAATGACAAAGCTGCCCCAGGAGAGGCAAAACAGGCAGTGAGGACACCCACAGGTCCCTCCCTCCCGCTTTGAGATCTGCCCCCATCCTTCTCTAGCCTCCACCAAAAAAACAGTTCCACCTCAACTATCAGCTAATGGTTTTATACATATATGTATGTATGTATGGAGACGCATGGTTTTGCTATGTTGCCCAGGCTGGTCTCAAACTCCTGGGCTCAAGTGATTACCCTGCCTCAGTCTTTCAGGTAGCTGGGACCACAGGCACACACCACCACCCCTGGCTAATTTTTCTTTTCTTTTCTTTTTTTGAGATAAAGTTTTGTTCTTGTTGCCCAGGCTGGAGTGCACTGGCACAATCTCGGCTCACTGCAACCTCTGCCTCCCAGGTTCAAGCAATTCTCCTGCCTCAGCCTCCCAGGTAGTTGGGATTACAGGCACCTGCCACCATGCCTGGCTAATTTTTTTGCATTTTTAGTAGAGACAGGGTTTTACCATGTTGGCCAGACTGGTCTTGAACTCCTGACCTCAGGTGATCCGCCTGCCTTGGCCTCTCAAAGTGCTGGGATTACAGGCATGAGCCACCACACTGGGTCAAATTTTTTAATGTATTTTTTGTAGAGACTGAGTCTTGCCTCATCAGGCTGGTCTTGAACTCCTGGGCTCAAGCAACCTTCCCACCTTGGCCTCCCAAAATGTTGGGATCAGAGGCGTGCGCCACCATGCCTAGCTGAAGATGTACATTTCCAGTTAGATGTTTTGTAACCAAAAATTTGAGATATCATCTAAAACAATATTTCTCAATCTCAGGAAATGAGGCAACAAGCAATATGCCATCGTTGCTAAATGAATGTTTATGACTTTTGGGGACAAACAGGCAGCGTACCTGAAATCACAACTGCCACACAAAAGCAGGACAGATGGCCACTGCAGCAGCATCAACTATGGATCCATAACTATGGATCTCTCTATACCTGCTGGCCAACCACCCTCTGTCTGTGCTCACTCATGGCAACTCTTGGCACAGGTCCCTATGTCAACAGACAAAGCCACAAGCCAGGCCTGTGGAGCCCAAGTGAACATTCTGGCCATGAACCAGGAGTGCTCCCAGGACATCATGAGTTCCTGAAAAGAAATTCAGGGAAGCAGCTCTTCTACTTCTCAGCAGTCTCTGACGTCCTGCTTTCAAGAGGGCCCTCACGCCCTGCACAAAATTACCTCTGCCTACTGGTGGGCCATAGGTTGAGTCAAGGACTCAACGGAATAGCACTCTGGAAGCCAAAAAGCATTATTCAAGCGTGCACACTCCTCGCCACAGGGTTAAACGGAACTAAAAGGAACACTCTGGTCTTCAGCCTGAGCGACTCAGCAAGCAGCTTTCCAGAGCATGATTTCAAGCTGCTATTTTTTTTTTTTTTTGAGACAGGGTCTTGCTCTGTCACTCAGGCTGGAGTGCAGTGGTGTGATTTTGGCTCACTGCAACCCGTACCTCTTGGCTCAAGCAATCCTCCCACCTCAGCCTCCCAAGTAGCTGGAACCACAGGCCCACACCACCACACCCAGCTAATTTTTGTATTTTTAGTTGACACGAGCTTTCGCCACGTTGCCCAGGCTGGTTTCAAACTCCTGAGCTCAAGTAATCCGCCTGCCTCAGCCTCCCAAAGTGCTGAGACTACAGCCATGAGCCACTACTCCAGGCCTCTACCCTTTCTAGCAACATCATTCTGTGAAATAAAAACTTAACATAAAAACATCCTTTTTGTTTTGTTTTGTTTTGAGACAGAGTCTGCTCCGTCACCCAAGCTGTAGTGCAATGGCATGTCTTGGCTCACTGCAACCTCCACCTCCTGACTTGAAGCAATTCTCCCAGCCTCAGCCTCCCAAGTAGCTGGGATTACAGGTACCTGCCACCTTGCCCAGCTAATTTTTTTTATTTTTTAGTAGAGACGGGGTTTCACCATGTTGGCTAGGCTGGTCTTGAACTCCTGACCGCAGGTGATCCACCTGCCTCAGCCTCCTAAAGTGATGGGATTACCAGAGTGAGCCACCGTGCCTGGCCTTTTTTCTTTTTTGAGACGGAGTTTCACTCTTGTTTCCAGGCTAGAGTGCAATGGTGCAATCTCAGCTCACTGCAACCTCCACATCCTCGGTTCAGGTGATTCTCCTGCGTCAGCCTCCAGAGTAGCTGGGATTACAGGCATGCACCACCATGCCCAGCTAATTTTTTGTATTTAGTAGAAATGGGGTTTCACCATGTTGGTCAGGCTGGTCTTGAACTCCTGACCTCAGGTGATCCACCGACCTTGACCTTCAGATTCTCCTGCCCCAGCCTCTCAAGTAGCTGGGATTACAAAGTGCTTAAATTACAGGCATGAGGGCTGGGCGCGGTGGCTCATGCTTGTAATCCCAGCACTTTGGGAGGCCGAGGCGGGTGGATCATGAGGTCAAGAGATTGAGACCATCCTGGTCAACATGGTGAAACCCCGTCTCTACTAAAAATACAAAAAATTAGCTGGGCATGGTGGCGCGTGCCTGTAATCCCAGCTACTCAGGAGGCTGAGGCAGGAGAATTGCCTGAATCCAGGAGGTGGAGGTTGCGGTGAGCCGAGATCAAGCCATTGCACTCCAGCCTGGGCAACAAGAGCGAAACTCCGTTTAAAAAAAAAAAAAAAAAAAATTACAGGCATGAGCCACCGTTTCTGGCCATAAATGAGCCAATATAAACAGAGAATAAACAAGTGAAAAGGTAGAGTTTGTGCTGAAAGAAAAGTGATTTAAAAATTGTATTAAGGGGCCGGGCGCGGTGGCTCACGCCTATAATCCCAGCACTTTGGGAGGCTGAGGTGAGCAGACCACGAGGTTAGGAGATCAAGACCATCCTGGCCAACATGGTGAAACCCCATCTCTACTAAAAATTCAAAAATTAGCCAGGCGTGGTGGCGTGCACCTGCAGTCCCAGCTACCCAGGAGGCTGAGGCAGGAGAATCGCTGGAACCAGGGAGACGTTGGCTATTCCTCAGTGGTGGCAGGTGCCCAGCTCCTGAAGTCTCTGCTTGCATGGCACTGAGGAGGCCTTCCTTTCCTGTCTCAGCCTAGCTCCCCCCGAGCCCTGGGGCACCCTGTACCCTTTACCTGTTTCAGTTTTCTTCACAATATTTCAACCATTTAACATGCCTATGAGTCCATCTGCTGCTTCTCTGTCTCCCCCACTAACAAGGGAAGCCCTGATTCTGTTCACTGGTAGATCCCCAGCATCTCAACAGGGCCGAGCATACAGAAGGAAGTCAAAGATCTGGCCAATGAATAAGGGAATTCAAGAAGAAAGAAATCATGTTCACTTGTGATTTGTTTTGCAGATATCCAGTGTGGTTCGTGTACACAACAGTGCAAACTACAAATAGGCCCCCTTATCAGCAGGAGGGGGGATACATTCCAAGACCCCCTGGTGGATGCCCAAAGTCACCGACAATAAGGAACCCAACTGCCATCAATCAGAACACATTTCTGTTCATGTCTTCCACCCACAAATTTAATGCCTTTTCCACCATTTTTTTTCCCTTTTTTTTGAAATAGGGTCTCACTCTGTCATCCAGGCTGGAGTGCAGTGGCACAATCATAGCTCACTGCTGCCTCGAACTTCTGGTCTCAGGCAATCCTCCTACCTTAGCCTCCTGAGAAGCTGAGACCACAAGTGTGTGCCACCATGCCTGCCTTACTTTTTTTTCATGTGATCCTCCCACCTCAGCCTCTCAAAGTGCTAGGATTACGGGTGTGAGCCACCACACCCAGCCGCCTTTTCCACCTTAACTAAGCATTTAGCAAGCGGTGGATGTAACTTTTACAATCTTAGGGGCAACAGCAAAACAAGCAAAAAAAGTTTTTTCTTCTTCACAATGGATAAAAGATTCATTCTTACCATAGATCTTATCAAAATCAGCCATGTGATTTTTTTTTTCTTTCCTTTTGAAGTCAAGAACTTTCACCTTTTCACTTAAAGAAAGCATTTTACTGCTTTCTCTTCGGCAATCCAAATTGCCAGAATCACTATTGTTGCACTTTGGGGCCATTATTAAGCCAAATAAGTGTGACTGGAACGCAAGCACTGCAGTACCACGACAGCTGACCTGATAACTGAGACGGCTACTAAGTGACTCACAGGCAGGCAGCATGGACACTGAGGTCACAATGGACAAAGGGATGATTCATATCCTAGGTGGGACAGAGTGATAGTTCATCATGCTATTCAGAACAGGGAGACATTTAAAAGTTAGGAATTGTAGAGGCCGGGCGCGGTGGCTCAAGCCTGTAATCCCAGCACTTTGGGAGGCCAAGGTGGGTGGATCGCCTGAGGTCAAGAGTTCAAGACCAGCCTGGCCAACATGGTGAAACCCCATCTCTACCAAAAAAAAAAAAAAAAAAAATTAGCCAGGCATGGTGGCGCAAGCCTGTAATCCCAGGTACTCGGGAGGCTGAGGCTGGAGAATCGCTTGAACCCAGGAGTCGGAAGTTACAGTGAGCTGAGATCATGCCACTACCCTCCAGCCTGGGTGACAGGGAGACTCCGTCTCAAAATAAATAAATAAATAAAACAACTTAGAAATTGTTTATTTCTGGAATTTTACATTTAATATTTTGAGACTGCAGGAACATGAAATCTTGGATAAGGGGGAAATACTATAATTGTTTTAGAAGCCAAACGCATGCCACAAACCATAACAGCGTCCATACCCTTTCAGGCAGCAATCCTACACCTAGGCATTCACCCTGAGGAAAAGGCCTTACGTGCAAAGGTATGCTCTGCGACATCATTCATGGTGGCAAAGACCACCAGTATACCAGAATCAACTGAGGTGGTAAAGCCTCAGTGGCAAGCAGAGACTTCAGGAGCTGAGTGCCTGTCACCACTGAGGAAGAGCCAAGAGTGTGGCTCCATGGTGGCTCACACCTGGAATCCCAGCACTTTGGGAGGCCAAGGTAAGAGGATCACTTGAGACCAGCCTAGGCAACATAGTGAGATCCCATCTCTACAAAAAATTAGCTGGGTGCGGTGGTGGTGCATGCCTCTGGTCCCAGCTACTTGGGAGGCAGAGGTGTGAAGACTGCTTAAACCCGGGATGTTGAGGTTACAGTGAGCTGTGATTGCACCACTGCACTTCAGCCTGGGCAACAAGCCAGACCCTGCCTCAAAAAAAAGAAAAAGAAAAAAAGTTTAATTCTTTTAAAAATAGAAACAAAGACAGGAAGTGAATGCATAAAAAATAAAGCTCATGATTAAGCAATCACAATCACATGGTGAGAAGGCGTGGGAATCTTGATGTCCTGTTTTCCAACATTCTGTCATAGCGTTTGCCGTATCATCTCTGTCATTTAATAGGGAATAAGACTGACAGGCCAGGCACGGTGGCTCACGCCTATAATCCCAGCACTTTGGGAGGCCGAGGCGGGTGGATCATGAGGTCAAGAGATCGAGACCATCCTGGTCAACAAAGTGAAACCCTATCTCTACTAAAAATACAAAAATTAGCTGGGCGTGGTGGCGTGTGCCCGTAGTCCCAGCTACTCAGGAGGCTGAGGCAGGAGAATTGCCTGAACCCAGGAGGCGGAGGTGGTGGTGAGCCGAGATCGCGCCATTGCACTCCAGCCTGGGTAACAAGAGCGAAACTCCGTCTCAAAGAAAAAAAAAAGACTGATTTCCACAAGCATTCCAAGACCATTCAATAGGGAAAGGATAATCTTTTCAATATATGGTGCTAGAAAAACTGGACATCCACATACAAAAAATATAAAAATTCTTCTCTTATACCATAAACAAAAATTAATTCAAAATTGATAAAAGACTTAAATATAAGAATAAAATCAACCTGGTGAAGTGGCGCACACCTGTAGTTCACTACTGGGAAGGCTAAGGTAAAAGAAACATGTGAGCCCAGGAGTTCAAGGCTGTAGTAACCTATGATCACACCACTGCTCTCCAGCCTGAGCAGCACAATAAGACCCTGTCTCTGAAAAACACAACCTGAAACTGGCCGGGTACAGTGGCTCATGCCTGTAATTCTAGCACTTTGGGAGGCCAAGATGGGTGAATCACTTGAGCTCGGGACTTCAAAACCAGCCTGGGCAACATGTCAAAATCCCATCTCAACAAAAAAGAGAAAAATCAGCAGCTGTGCACAGTGGCTCATGCCTATAATCCTAGCACTTTAGGAGGCCAAGGCGGGCAGATCACTTGAGGTCAGGAGTTCAAGACCAGCCTGGCCAATGTGGTGAAACCCTGTCTCTACTAAAAAATACAAAAATTAGCTGGCATGGTAGTGCGTACCTGTAATCCTAGCTACTCAGGAGGCTGAGGCAGGAGAATTGGTTGAACCAGGGAAGCAGAGGTTGCAGTGAGCCAAGATTGCACCACTGCACTCCAGGTTGGGTGACAGGGCAAGACCCTGTCTTAAAAAAGGAAGAAAAAAAAAAAGAAGCCCTGAAGGGAACATTAGGTAGGGTTCATCTGCCCATAGTTCTTCAAGCTGGCTTATCATCAGAATCACCTACAGGGCTTCTGAAAAACATAGATCTTGAGCCTAGCCCAAACTTTCTAGATTTCAGGAGTTAAGGAATTCAAATTCATAATTTTTAAAGCTCCCCAACAATTCTGATGATCAGCTAGATTTCGAAAATCTCATGTATTTCATTTGTGATGATTAGGTGGAACAAGAGGTGAGACTAGGGCCCAGCACCAGACAGCCATTCAAGACTCTCCCGCTCAACCTGTTGCAGTTCCTGAAAACTTACACAGTTGGGTATCCCTAATCTGAACATCCAAAATGCTCCAAAATCAGAAACTTTTTGAGTGCCAGCATGACACCAACAAGTGGAAAATTCTACATCTGATGTCATGTGACAAGTCACAGTCAAAACTTTGTTTCATGCAAAAAATTATTTAAAGTATTGTAAAAAAATAAAATAAAAATAAAGTATTGTATAAAGTTACCCTCAGGCTATGTATAGACGATATATCTAAAACATAAATGAGACCCCCATCTCCACAAACATTCAAACAAATTAGCCAGGCATGGTGGTACATGCTTATATTCCTAGCTACTCAGGAAGGCTGAGGTAGGAGGATCGCTTGAGCCTAGGAGGTCAAGGATGCAGTGAGCCATGATTGTGCCACTGTATTCCAGCCCTGGGTGACAGAGCAAGACCCTGCCTCAAATAAATAAATAAATTGTCCAGACATGGTGGTTCACACCTATAATCCCAACACTTTGAGAGGCCAAGGTGGGTGAATCACATGAGTTCAGGAGTTCGAGACCAGCCTGACCAACATGGTGAAACCCTGTCTCTACAAAAATACAAAAATAAACCAGGTATGATGGCAGGTGCCTGTAATCCCAGCTACTGGGGAGGCTGAAGTGGGAGAATCACTTGAACCTGGGAGGCAGAGGTTGCAGTGAGCCAAGATCATGCCATTGCACTCCAATCTGAGCAACAGACTATAAAAAAATAAAATAGGCCGGGCATGATGGCTCACGCCTGTAATCCCAGTACTTTGGGAGGCCGAGGTGGGTGGATCACGATGTCAAGAGATGGAGACCATGGTGAAACCCAGTCTCTACTAAAAAATACAAAAATTAGCTGGGCGTGGTTGTGCGCACCTGTGGTCCCAGCTACTTGGGAGTCTGAAGCAGGAGAATTGCCTGAACCGGGGAGGCAGAGGTTGCAGTGAGCCGAGATCGCGCCACTGCACTCCAGTCTGGCACCTGGCAACAGAGCAAGACTCTGTCTCAAAAAAATAAATAAATAAACAAAAATAAATAAAATAAAATAAATTAATAATTTTTAATTGATTAAAAATTATGATTATTTTTAAATAATTTTTTGAGATGGAGTCTCAAAAGTAAATAAATAAAAAAATAAATAAATTTTGTGTTTAGACTTGGGTCACATCCCCAAGATAACTCAGTATATATATACAAATGTTGCAAAATCCAAAAAGAAAATCTGAGACACTTCCAGTTCCAAGCATTTCAGATAAGGGATACTCAACCTACAATGTCAACTCCAGATCCAGACCATTCCCCCCTCATAAAATGAAATTTTGGAGTCCTACTTGAAAATCCAGGACTGGCCAGATACAGTGGCTCACACCTGTAATCCCAATACTTTGGGAGGCTGAGGCAGGAGGATCACTTGAGCCCAGAAGTTTGAGACCAGCCTAGGCAATAAAGCAAGATACTAAAAAACTACTGGCATTGGTCTTTTATGATTTTGGAAGTGGCAAATTTCTTCCAAATTTATATTCTCTTGGGAAACCTTTGAAGTATGTGAGAATTTCTTAAAAGCATGCAAGCTCATCATAGGGTGTCAGCCTCACAAATGCCCAAGGTCAGAAAGATGTCAGTTTGGGTTTAACACTTGAGGGGGCTCATGCAGTTATAGTCATGTGCTACCTACACTTACAAGTACTTTACTAATCTAATGGAGAATGATATTTACAGGGGAAACCAGCAATGTCATGGGAAACAGAGTGCAGCATACTTTGAAAGTGTAACTCACCTACTACATAATTACCCTTCACCAAAAGGATTTTCTGACATAGTACCAGAAAACTTTTTTTTGTTTAAGGTAGGTTATTACAAAGCCCAAGGTGTACAAAGAGGCCAAAGGGTAGGCACATGGACATGGGTGGGGGCAGACAGATATCGCTTAGCTCAACTGCCACAGCTGGATCTGTACGGTCAGTTGACTAAGTCATGGTTTTACAGGACTGTTAGAAATCAAGTGAAGTCCATATACTGGATTCTACAGGAAGAAAACGATCAAAATCAAAGTCAAAAAAAGGATTTTTGAAGGAAACCTATAATGCAGCATGTAATGCCAATGGCAGCAAATATTTCTAGATAAACTGTGTTAGAAGGCCGGGCGCGGTGGCTCAGGCCTGTAATCCCAGCACTTTGGGAGGCCAAGGCGGGTGGATCACGAGGTCAAGAGATCGAGACCATCCTGGTCAACATGGTGAAACCCCGTTTCTACTAATACAAAAAATTAGCTGGGCATGGTGGCATGTGCCTGTAATCCCAGCTACTCAGGAGGCTGAGGCAGGAGAATTGCCTGAACCCAGGAGGCGGAGGTTGCGGTGAGCCGAGATCGCGCCATTGCACTCCAGCCTGGGTAATAGAGCGAAACTCCATCTCAAAAAGTAAAAAAAAAATAAAAAATAAACTGTGTTAAAGTTGGATGGAATCTCACAGTCATGTTTCAACCCAACCTGCTATTTTACTGTTAAAGACACGGAACCAGACAGAAAGTGACATGTCCCAGTTTACACAGCTACTGCAGAGCATGGTTGGGACTTGCCTTCAGCATCCTGATGCCCCTATCACCATATGTCCTATTAGAATGGATCCAGCTGACCTATTAGCAATATGGAGTGGATCACCATTGCATTTCAGATATCACAAAGCTTCAACTGTCACCACATCTTTTGCCCAGGGTATTGAGGCCTATTATTGATCCTTAGATATTTAGATTTTTTATTTGTTAAATTATGGCTACAAAAAAAGGCAACTGTTAAACTTATACCCTTTTTTTTTTTGAAACAGAGTTTAACTCTTGTTGCCCAGGCTGGATTGCAATGATGTGATCTCGGCTCACTGCAACCTCCGCCTCCTGGGTTCAAGTGATTCTCCTGCCTCAGCCTCTAGAGTAGCTGGGATTACAGGCACCTGCCACCATGCCCGCCATATTTTTGTATTTTTAGTAGAGACTAGGTTTCACCATGTTGGCCAGGCTGTTTCAAACTCCTGGCCTCAAGTGATCCACCCGGCTTGGCCTCCCAAAGTGCTGGGATTACAGGCATGAGCCACCATGCCCGGCCTCTTTTTTCTGAATGTCTGTTTTACTGTATGTCTCCTCTGAGTCAGGCATCGTCCTGGGACCAGGAAGCACAGATGAACAAGATGTTTTGTTATATAGTATGCATTCGACAGCAATGCAGGCTGCCCCTATCTTGTGACTATGATGGGAGGAAGCATTATGAGCAATAATGACAAAGGAATTTGATTATTTCTGTCTGGTTCCTGGTGAGAACTAATCCACATCACAAAAGCTCAATAGTTTCAGCCTCAATAGGCAGCCTTCTTCAGACTGACAAGGGCAAGAATATCAGAACAGCCAAGATGTCAGCACCAACTCAAACATACACTCTGAGACTTCAACAACAAGGAATTTCTACTCTGAACCCTTGGGAAGACCAAGGTTAGGTCTGGGGGACAGAATACAAGCTTGACATGACATCAAAGGTGTAACTCTTATATCTGGCCAAAAGCTACTGGAGACATGAGCTCCAAGAAAACATATTTGACTTGTTGAAACATTTCAACTTTGGAACAACTGGAAAAGTGACAGTTTGCTGGACGAGAACCCAAGGCAGTTCTGCCTCATTCCTACCTCCCAGTGACCAGCGAGTTTGGGTGGAATCTCCAATCCCAGCTTCTCCAGCTCTCGCTCCCTGTACTTCTCATACTGCCGGTACCCTGCATATCCACTGCCAGTCACCAACAGAATGGGCAGGGGGCGCAGCAGGAACAGGCTTCGGGCAGGGGCAGTGTGGATTTTTCTGGCATCTGTAACAAAAAACATGACAATTTTGAGCCTGGGAGACAAGAATAGGGAAGAGTCATGCAAACACACCAACAAGAGGGTCAGGAAAAGTCAGCGCAGCTCAGAAGCCCTCAGCAGAGGTGACTGGGTCTAAGATATCTAGCAGGCAGACATAACCTTGGGTCACTACTGAGACCCTGTTGTCTCCAAATACTGTCAGTAAGTACAGGACAGGCATCTTTCCTATAGAATTACAATGCACTTCAATTGCCACTGCAGTCATAAAATGTATTAATAAGATGAAAACGCTGACTCACAAAGAGGTTAAGAAACTAATCAAGGCTGCCCAGGTGCACAAACAGGTCTAGAACTTGAAGTCAAACACCATTTCTCACCCAGGGCTCTTTGATCTTGCTTTTATAATGCAGGCCCAATTTTGATGGGTCACTGGTATTCTCTCTCAAATGCAAAAATCTCATAATTCTTACAGGTCAACAATAAAAAGACAAATAGCCAGGCACAGTGGCTTGCACCTATAGTCCCAGCTACTAGGGAGACTGAGGTGGGAGGATGGCTTGAACCCAAGAGTTCAAGGTTACAGTGAGCTATGATCATGCCACTAGACTCCAGCCTGAGCAACAGAGTGAGACTCAATCAATCAATCGAAATGTGCAAAGAATTTGAATAGACCTTTGTCCAAAGAAAACATACATTGGCCAATAAGCACAAGAAAAAACAGAGTTAAATATGTTATGCATTGAATTGCTGAAAACTCCCCAAAATTCTTATGTTGAAGTTCTAACCCTGAGCACCTTAGAATGTGCTTTTACTTGGTTAGAAAGAGGGTCTTTACAGAGGTTATCAAGTTAAAAAGAGGTTGCCAAGGTGGATCCAAATCCAGTATGATGGATATCCTTATAAAAAGGGAAAACCAGCCAGGCGCAGTGGCTCACACCTGTAATCCCAGCACTTTGGCAGGCCGAGGTGGGCAGATCACAAGGTCAGGAGTTTGAGACCAGCCTGGCCAATATGGCTAAACGCCGCCTCTACTAAAAATACAAAAACTAGCCGGACGTGGTGGCATGCGCCTGTAGTCCCAGCTACTTGGGAGGCTGAAGCAGAAGAATCACTTGAACCTGGGAGGTGGAGGTTGTAGTGAGCCGAGTTCATGCACTCCAACCTGGACAATAGAGCAAGACTCTGTCTCGGAAAAAAATAAAAAATTTAAAAAAATAAAAAGGGAAAATCTAGAAATAGACAAGCACACAAGGAGAATACCATGTGAAGTTGAAGGCAGAAGTTGGAGTGATGCTTCTACATCTAAGGAATGCCAGAGATTGCCAGCAAACCACTGGAAGCTGGACAAGAGTCATGGAACAGGTTCTCTCTCACAGCCCTCCAAAGGAAGGCTTCCAAAGGAAGCAACCCTGCTGACTCCTTGATGTCAGACATTTAGCCTCTAGAATCATGAGGCAAACATCTGCTGTTCAAGCAACCCAGTTTGTGTTCCTTTGTTACAGCAGCCCTAGCAAACTAATACAACATTATTAGTGATTAAGGAAATGCAAATCAAAACCACAACGAGACCCCCTCACACCCATCAGAATGGCTATAATCAAAAAAACATAATGAGGTGGGTGTGGTGGCTCATGCCTATAATCCCAGCACTTTGGGAGGCCAAGGTGGACAGATCACTTGAGACCAGGAGTTTGAGACCAGCCTGGGCAACATAACCCCATCTCTACTAAAAATACAAAAATCAGCCAGTATACATGCAGTCTTTGAAATATAAAAAACAAAAACAAAATTAGTAACAAAATCTAGCTGGGCGTGGTGATGCATGTCTGTGTCCCAGCTACTTGGGGAATGAGAATTGCTTGAACCCAGGAGGTGGAGGTTCAGTAAACCAAGATTGCACCATTGCATTCCAGCCTGGGCGAGAGAGCAAGACTCTGTCTCAAAATAAAAAGAAAAGCTAATGCTTCGGTGATAACTGCATGCCAGGTACTTTCCATACTAATTCATTTAATTCTAACTACAACCCTATGTTTATCCCAATTTACAGATGACCAAACTGAGGCACAGAGAGGGCCCGCACCACCTCTAACTGCTCCTTACCTGTGCGAAAGGCTCTAAAAGGCAGCTTCCGTAAGGGTTGTAGGGAGTGGCTCAAGGCAGTGTTCTCACAGTGATGGAGGCTATAACCAAGCAAAAATAAACCATTAAATATTAATCTTAAATGACTGGATTAGTTGGCAAAATTTAAATACCCAATAACAATATTGTATTAATGTAAATTTCTTGGTTTTGATAATTGTACTGTATGTAAGAAAATGTCCTTGTAGGAGAAAAACTGAAATTTTTTTTATTATTATTTTGTTTTGAAACTCCGTCTCAAAACAAAATAAAATAATGTCACCAAGCTGGAATGCACTGCTGAGATCTTGGCTCACTGCAAACTCCGTCTCCTGGGTTCCAGTGATTCTCCTGCCTCAGTCTCCCAAGTAGCTGGGATTATAGGGGTGCAACACTATGCTTAGCTAATTTTTGTATTTTTAGCAGAGATGGGGTTTCACCATGTTGGCCGGGATGGTCTCGATCACCTGATCTTGTGATCCACCCGCCTCGGCCTCCCAAAGTGCTGAGATTACATTATTTTTATTTTTATTTATTTATTTAGAGACAGAGTCTCATCCTGTTGCCCATGCCGGAGTGCAGTGGCACAATCTTGGCTCACTGCAACCTCCACCTCCTGGGCTCAAGCAATTCTCCTGCCTCAGCTTCCCAAGAAGCTGGAATTACAGGCATCCACCACCATGCTCAGCTAATTTTTGTATTTTTAGTAGAGATGGGGTTTCACCATTTTGGCCAGGCTAGTCTTAAACTCCTGATCTCATGTGATCCACCAGCCTTGGCCTCCCAAAGTGCTGGGATTACAGGCATAAGCCACCTCGCTTGGCCTAGAAAAGGGTTGAAATATTTAAAAGCAAAAGGTCAACAAGTCAGCAAATTGCTCTCAAGTGTCTCAGAAAAAAAAAGTATACGTGTACACACACATATACATACAAACAGAGATGGGAAAGGATAAAACAAATAGGGCTGACATTTGAGGAATCTGGGTAAAAGGTATTTGGGAATTCTATGTACTATTTTCATAACGTTCTGTAAGCCTGAAACAACTATAATCATGACCATAATCCTGGCACTGTGGGAGGCTGAGGTAGGCAGACTGCTTGAGCCCCAGAGTTCGGGACCAGCCTGGGCAACATGGTGAAACCCCATCCATACAAAAAATACAAAAATTAGCCGGGCATGGTGGTATGCGCCTATAGTCCTAGCTAACCAAAAAGCTGAAGTGGGAAGATTGCCTGAACTCAGGAGTCGGAGGTTGCAGTCAGCCAAAATCACACCACTGCACTCCAGCCTGGGCGACAGAGTGGGATCCTGCCTTAAAAAAAAAAAACACCACACACACCCTCACAGCGTGGCACTATTGTAGCTAACGTTGATGAATCTGATCCTCCTATAGGCAAACAAGGTTTGTATAGAGAAAAAGCATCTTACCATGATAAGCACCACCCCCAAGGCCAGACAGATGTACAGCTATTAACACAATGAAGGGTGTATTTCAGTATACGAAAGTTCTTTCAGTTCTGAACAATGCTCATTTCTTAGACTGAATACTCCCACTACCACAGCAAAAAGCCTAAAACTCTGCTTTCTAAACAGAATTTGAACAGGAAGTGCAAAAACTGACTAAAGGATAAACTGTTGTGTTCTGTACATTGCCACATTGTGTGTTCCAGAATACTGAAAAACCCCTAAATGAAAGAATGTTTGCAGATTGGTTAACAAGGCTCTGTCTGACAGGAGGAAATAGGAATGGGAGATAATCATTTACGTATCCACCGTAACTGGATGCAGGGCACTCAGGTGGTTTGTTTTGCATATCAATCTTCCCCTCAGGAACCCTGCCCAAGAACAAAGTACTTGGCTTTTTGTCCACTGCTGAAGCCCCAGCTCCTGGATCAAATATTGGGAAATGTTTCATTTTATCAGCTTGTCCCTTATGACTGGATTGTCCCTATTTTCATATGAACGCTGTCATTTCTTCAGTCTTACACAAACACTGTCTACCATATTATCATTCTTCAGTTCCACTCTACTTTTCTGCTCACCTTCATTCCAAGCCTAAAAAGAGCTCTCTATTTCACTGTCACCACTTCCTCACCTCTTAGCCTCTCTTAGTTCCCCTCAACAAGGCTTTTGTTCCTATCACACCACTTCGTCAAGGTCACCAACAACCTCCATGTTGCCAACACCAATGCACACATACATCTGAGGACTCATCTTACTTGATACCTCAGCAGCATGACACAGGTGATCCTTCTCTCCTTGAAACATTCTTTACTGGGCTTTTGGAACCGTGATTTTTCCTCCCATTTCTCTGCTTTCTTCTCAGTCTTTTTGTGAATTCTCCTTTGCTTCCTGACTTTGGATTTTTACCATGCACAGGGTTCAGATCTCTTCTCTATCTACACACTCTCCCTAGAGATGCTTATCCAGTCCCATGCCTTTAAAGAACCATCGATTGATGACTCCATTGCTCCTCCAGGGGCTGGCTACCCAATATCCACACTTTGAGTCCTCTCAAACTGAGTCTGTAGGAAACAGGATTCTTGATCCTCTCTAACTTACCTTCAATCTGTTCCTGCCCCAGAGTTCTCTTTCCATGGCAGACTAGCCAGATGTTTACCAAATGCACTTCCTCTTTTGGACACCTGTTAGACTACATTTCCCAGCCTCCCCTGCAGCATGGTGTGGCCATGAGACTGAGTTTGAACCAATGGAATCTGAGGATCATTCAGGCTTCCCAGGCATTGACCCCCAAGCTTTCCCCATCCAGCCTGCTTGGGAAGTCATGTATTAAAGATGGCAGGAAGGCCAGGAGTGGTGGCTCACACCTGTAATCCTAGCACTTTCGTAGGCCGAGGTGGGTGAATTGCCTGAGCTCAGGAATTCGAGACCAGCCTGGGCAACATGATGAAACCCCGTCTCTACTAAAACGAAAAAAAATTAGCCAGGTGTGGCAGCGTGCGCCTGTAGTTCCAGCTACTCAGCAGGCTGAGGCAGGAGAATTGCTTGAACCTGGGAGGCAGAGGTTGCAGTGAGCCAAGATTGTGCCACTGCATTCCGGCCTGGGCCATGGAGTGACATTTCGTCTCCAAAAAAAAGATGGCAGGAGACTGGGTCCCTGAACATCGCTTGGAAAACAGCTGCCCTGACAATCAGGAGCACCCAACGGGGCTTTACAAAAGTGAGAAATGAACTTCCACTGCGTTAAGCCACTGAGAATGCTGAAACGGGTTTAATCTGTTATAGTACCAATATTACTATAACTGACATACCGGGTGAAAAAAAGGTACCACCATTCACCCAGTCACTCAAGTATGATCCCTTGTTTTTTTTTTTTTTTGAGACGGAGTTTCACTCTTGTTGCCCAGGCTGGAGTGCGATGGCGCAAGCTCAGCTCACCGCAACCTCTGCCTCCTGGGTTGAAGCAACTCTCCTGCCTCAGCCTTCCAAGTAGCTGGGATTACAGGCATGCACGACCATGCCCGGCTAATTTTGTATTTTCAGTAGAGACAGGGTTTCTCCATGTTGGTCAGGCTGGTCTCAAACTCCCAACCTCAGCTGATCCGCCCGCCTTGGCCTCCCAAAGTGCTGGGATTATAGGCATGAGCCACTGAGCCCAGCCTGGCTAGTTTTTAATTATTTTATAGAGATGAGGTCTTGCCATCTGGCCCAGACTGGTCTCGAACTCCTGGGTTCAAGTGATCCTCCCACCATAGCCTCCCAAAGGGCTCAGATTACAGGTGTGAGACACTGTGCCAGGCAAGGACCCGTGTTTTTGTGTTTTTCTTTTTCAGATGGAGTCTCGCTCTGTCACCCAGGCTGGAGTGTAATGGCACTATCTCAGCTCACTGCAACCTCCACCTGCTGGGTTCAAGCAATTCTCCTGCCTCAGCCTTCTGAGTAGCTAAGATTACAGGTGCACACCACCACACCTGGCTAATTTTTTTATTTTTTTTAGTAGAGACAGGGTTTCGCCATGTTGGCCAGGCTGGTCTCAAACTCCTGACCTCAAGTGATCCACCTGCCTTTGCCTCCCAAAGTGCTAGGATTACAGGTGTGAGCTACCATGCCTGGCCTAGAACTCATTTTTAAGTCCTTTCTTTCTCATCATCCACGTTCAATCCACCGGGAAGGCATGAAAACTACCATTAAAATATCTCGTGGCTGGGCACGGTGGCCAAAGTAATCATTTTTTCTTTTTTTTTTGAGATGGAGTCTCGCTCTGTAGCCCAGGTTGGCGTGCAATGGCGTGATCTTGGCTCACTGCAACCTCTGCCTCCTGGGTTTAAGCAATTCTCCTTCCTCAGCTTCCTGAGTAGCTGGGCTTACAAGAGTGCACCACCACGCCAAGCTAATTTTTTGTATTTTTAGTAGAGACAGGGTTTTTTGGCCAGGCTGGTCTTGAACTTCCAACCTCAGGTGATCCACTCACCTCGGCCTCCAAAAGTGCTGGGATTACAGGCGCAAACCACCATGCTCAGTCCCATTTTATTTTTTCTGATACTCATTAACCATTCCCACTTCCTCCCATCCCCCCACTACCCTTTCCAGCTTCTGATAACCATCTCTCTACTATCTCCATTAGTTCAACTGTTTTAATTTTCAGCTCCCACATGTAAGTGAGAACATGCAAAGTTTTTCTGTTGAGCACTAACTTCTTTTTTTTGTGATGGAGTTTCACTCTTGTTGCCCAGGATGGAGTGCAATGGCGCGATCTCAGCTCACCGCCACCTCTACCTCCCGGGTTCAAGCAATTCTCCTGCCTCAGCTTCTCCAGCAGCTGGGATTACAGGCATGTGCCACCATGACCAGCTAATTTTGTATTTTCAGTAGAGACAGGGTTTCTCCATGTTGGTCAGGCTGGTCTCAAACTCCCAACCTCAGGTGATCCACCCACCTTGGCCTCCCAAAGTGCTGGGATTATAGACATGAGCCACCACACCTGGCCAGCACTAACTTCTAAATTATCTTGCTTTCTTTTTCTTCGTAGCATTTCTCATTACCCAACATGAATGGATTCTACATATATTCAGTTGTTTACTGTATGTATACCTCAATGAACACCGGGGTTTATCTGTGTTCTCACTGGCCTTCAATCTCAACAGTGAGAGTACACCCCAGAAAGATGAATGAATGGGTTCAACCAGATGTCTCTTCTACATGCAATCTATATTGCATCCTGCAAGTAGGCAATTAAAGCCCACAATTAAGCACTCCAGTCTGCCTGTGCAGCTCAAATCTCAGCTGTGCCACTTACTAGCAGCTGTGTGACCTTAGGAAATTTCTTAACTAATCTTAAGCCTCAGTTTCTTCACCGGCAAAAACAAAACTCATCTCATTAGAAGACAATCATGCAAAACCTTAGCCCAGGGCCTGGCACCTAGTTACACATTGTTATTATTATTAAAAGTAAGAGTTGCTCTTTGAGGAAGACTCTGTCGTAGCTGTTGCAGATTGTTGGTCCGCGTGTTCCTGCTCCTGACCACTGCTGTGTGCTCTTGCCGAGGAATAAGTTGGTCAGGAAGCTGTGCAGCAGCCATGACTTTTAAGGATATTGAAAAACACCCATGGAGCCAGAGGTGGCAATTCACCGAATTCAAATCACTCTAACAAGCCACAATGTAAAATCCCTGGAGAAGGTGTGTGCTAACTTGATCAGAGGAGGAAAGGAAAAGAATCGCAAAGTGAAAGGACCAGTTCGGATGCCTAGCAAGACTTTGAGAATCACTACAAGAAAAGCACCTTGTGGTGAAGGTTCTAAGACATGGGATCTTTTCCAGATGATAATCCACAAGCGACTCATTGACTTGTACCATCCTACTGAGATTGTTAAGCAGAAGACTTCCATCAGTACTGAGCCAGGAGTTGAGGTGGAAGTCACCACTGCAGATGCTTAAGTCAGCTATTTTAATAAATTGATTACCAGTTGTTAAAAAAAAAAAAAAGTAGAGTTGATATTCAGCTGGCATACACTGGGATGTTCATATCAATCATTTATGACCAGCATTCACGCTCACTAGTCTGTCTCCATGGTGTCCTGGTTGTAAGTTTTTTATTTTTTTTTTGAGACAGGGTGTCTGTCATCCAGGCTGGAATGTGTGGTGAAATCACAGCTCACTGCAGCCTCGACCTCCTGGGCTCAAGTGAACCTCCCACCTTAGCTTCCCAAGTAGATGGAACCACAGACGTGTACCCAGCTACTTTTTGTAGAGACGAGGTCTCACTATGTTGCTCAGGTTTGTCTCAAACTCTTGGGCTCAAGCAATTCTCCTGCCTTGGCCTTCCAAAGTGTTAAGATTACAGGCATAAGCCACCACACCTGGCCAGTTGCACTATTTTTTCGTTTTTTTTTTTTTTTTAGACAGAGTCTCACTCTGTTGCCCAGGCTGGTGTGGAGTGGCATGATCTTGGCTCACTGCAGCCTGGACCTCCTGGGCTCAGGCGATCCTCCTACCTCAGCCTCTCAAGTAGCTGGGACTACAGGTATGCACCACTATGCCCAGCTAATTTTTGTATTTTTTGTACAGATGGGGTTCTGTCATGTTGCCCAGGCTAGTCTTGAACTCCTGAGTTCACGCAATCCATCTGCCTTAGCCTCTCAAAGTGCTGGGATTACAGGCATGAGCCACCAAGCCAGCCTAAGACATTTTTAACATCACCCCTAGTAGTAACATTTTACTTATAGTCCTTATGTCTCCCTTGCTTTCTAAAGCTGTGAGAGTTCTCCTAAAACAGAACTTGCTTTATCCTATATTCCACCTTGTATTACTAGTACATAGTAAAGTGTTTCCTCTCCTACTAAACTGTAAAGTTCCTTGAACACAAGGCCTATTTCAAATGTTTTTAAATTCTTCATTTCTCTCCTCCTCCCTTCTCCATAGTCTCTTGACACTGGTTTGCAGTGGCAGGGATGTCATAAATATTTATAAAATGGAAGTCATGCATGAGAAACTACTTCCTAGATACTACTGTCCATACTTGCCCAAACCTAAGAATCACCTGTAAAAACTACAGTTGCCAGGGTCCCAACTTATATCTACTGAATCTGAAATTGGCAGCAGGATGGGGTCTTATCTGGAATCTTCTGTGTTTTTTGTTTTTTGGTTTTTTTTTTTTGAGATGGAGTCTCGCTCTGTCGCCCAGGCTGGAGTGCAGTGGCGCAATCTTGGCTCACTGCAATCTCCACCTCCCTTCGCCTGCCTCATCCTCCCGAGTAGCTGGGACTACAGGCGCACACCACCACGCCCGGCTAATTTTTGTATTTTTAGTAGAGATGGGATTTCACCACGTTGGGCAGGATGGTCTCGATCTCCTGATCTCGTGATCCACGCACCTCGGCCTCCCAAAGGGCTGGGATTACACGCGTGAGCCACCGCGCCCGGCCGTGACGCTTTCATAACAAGACCAATGATGGTTTCTGTTCCCTCTTAATCCAAATCCAGTGTCCTTCTCCTCCCAAAACTACAATATAAGGCTATAAAATAGTGAAGCCAGAATTTGAACATACGTCTCTGACTCCAAAAACCATGTTCTGATCAACGCTGATAAAATAAACCCTGCAGGAAACACACAGGTATGGCGCATCTCTCAAATCTTAGCTCTCTGAAATGACACCAGGCAGCCAACTCTGAGTCACAGCTACCAACATTTTAATCCATTTTTCGGCAGTCCAGATGCTCTAAGCTATTTTCTGTATAATAACTGCCCTCAGGGTGCGCAGCCTGAGAGAAAGATCATCGCGTGAGAGACAGGTACCTTCATGGGGGTCCTTCTCTGCTACAAACTGGCTGTGTGAACTTGAGCAAATCCCTCTCTCGAAGCCTCAATCTCGTTAACTACAAAGAGAAAGAGCTGGACTTAGAAGACCCCTCAAGTCTCTTACATTTCTAAGAACCTAACAGCTGGGAGTCACAAGGGTAACCAAGACTCTAGCCACTAACAGGCTGTTTTGAGATTACCTAATCTAATTCTCTCGCTTCAAAGACTAAGATCCAGAAATGAAGGTTGCCTGAGTCTCAATCTAGTGCCCTTCCCACAGGACATAGCTTCTTCTACGAAAACGAACACGAGAAAATGGGATCTGAACATCTGAAAGCCTGCCTCGACTCAAGTGACGGACAGGTAGCCTATTTCATCTGGTTTTTGTCACTCGCGAACTTCCACCTAGGTGGAAAGGGCAAAGCGAGAGCTTCACCCTAACTAGATCCGAACCGCCTCAAGCAGTAGCAGTCGCACCTGCTCTTAAGCTCGAGGTGAAGGTGGCTCCGTCTCCACCCGAGCTCGCCTCAGAGCGAGCCTGCAACAGAGAAACACCTGTCTCCAGGCCCCGGCTTGGCCCAGGTTGCCCCACGCCCCAAGGCAGTCTCCCCGCGCTGCTATACCTGCTCCGCCACGGCGCGACCCTGAGCAGCAATCGCAAGCACCAGTGCCCCACGGACGTCGCCATCTTGTCTCCTCCTTCTCAGCGAGCCACGCCCCCTTCATACGCTAGGCGCACGCCTATGGCGTCACGAATCTCGAGTTCACCGGGCCAATGAAGAAAGCCGAGGGCTGGGCGCGGAGTCACTCCGCCCCGTGGCTACTCCCCACCCCACCAGCCTTGCAGCTCCAGAGACGGGGGAACTGGTGCGGGCGGTGGAGCTGTCGGTTTCGCTAAACCTGGGCTTGGTCGCAACACTACCACTCCTCCTCCTTCCCTCTGGCGTGCCTTTCCGCATATGCCTGGAAAATCTGAGTCATCCAAGGCCCAAGAATGTCGTTTCAAGTGATCGAACTTACTCATTTTACAGATGGAGAAACTGGATATCCATGACTCAGCTCTCCTTTTTTTAAGCGCCATAGGGTGTCGTGAGCACTTTGCATGCATGGTGTCATATCATTCTTACCTCCTACCACTGTGCTGCCAGGGAGACCGGAGGCAAACAGTCTGGGATCACCTAGAAATGCAACCAGTCGTCAAATTCGGTGCCTGCTGCTTGCTCTTGAAAAGGTTCCTATCTTTAATTGTAAGAGGAAAACCAATTTTTGATCGTATCTGCTACTTTTTACTGAGCACTGACTAGAGACTGGCAGCTAGGCCTGAGGCATTATCCCCGTTTTTAAAATGAGGTACCTGAGGCTCAGGAAGATTAAGCAACATCTTCAAGGGTACATAAAGGTCACATGCTCAAAGGCTATAAAATAGTGAAGCCAGACTTTGAATATATGTCTCTGACTCCAAAAACCATGTTCTAAACATTCTTTCTTTTAAGCCCTTTGCCTAGAATCTGGCAGAATTTGGGTGTGAAAACTGAAGGAATGCAGCCTTACTTTTTCCTCTGCTAAGCTAATCACAATTGCCTTCACCTGGCATTTGACACCGGAGGAGGGATACGCTGCCTGCAGTTATTTCTGTGTAGTTTGCTTAAGTTCAACTAGGGCATACTCAGCTCCTACAACTAACTTAAGTTCAGCTAGGACATACTCAGCCTTAAAAGGCACCAGGTTTGGTATTGGGGGAAGATACCTCCCTTTGTTTACAAAAGTCTGAAAAAAAAATGTTTACAATTGGTTTTGGCCAGGCACAGTAGCTCACACCTGTAATCCCCACTCTTTGGGAGGCTGAGTTGGGAGGATAGCTTGAGCCAAGGAGTTTGAGACCAGCCTGGACAACGTAGTGAGACTGCAAAAAAAAAAAAAAAAAAGGCCAGGTGCAGTGGCTCACACCTGAAATCCCAGCACTTTGGGAGCCAGGGTGGATGAATCACCTGAGGTCAGGAGTTTGAGACAAGCCTGGCCGACATGGTGAAACCCCATCTCTACTAAAAATACAAAAATTAGCTGGGCATGGTGGCACGTGCCTGTAATCCCAGCTACTCCAAAGGCTGAGGCACAAGAATCGCCTGAACCCAGGAAGTGGAGGTTGCAGTGAGCTGTGATAGTGAGTGACATCGCACTCCAGCCTGGATAACAGAGTGAGACTTTGTCTCACACACACAAAAAAAACGCTGGGCACGGTGGCTCACACTTGTAATCCCAGCACTTTAGGTGGCTGTAGCAGGCGGATCACCTGAGGTCAAAAGTTCGAGACCACCTTGACCACCATGGAGAAACCCCATCTCTATTAAAAATAAAAAAAAAAATTAGCTGGATGTAGTGGCGCATGCCTATAATCCCAGCTACTTGGGAGGCTGAGGCAGGAGAATCGCTTGAACTGGGGAGGCTGAGGTTGCAGTGAGCCAAGATCGCGCCATTGCCCTCCAGCCTGAGCAATGAGTGAAACTCCATCTCGAAAAAATTTTTTTTTGGTTTAATTGATTTTACTATCCCATTGAGAGTAGTAAACCAGCAGGAAATGGGAAATTATTTCAAAATGAAGTACATTTATATATGATCCATATATAAAATGTAAAGTGGACCCTTATCTTACACCATATACAAAAATTCATTCAAAATGGATCAGAGACCTAAACTGAAGAGTTAAAACTGTAACACTCTTAGAAAAAAACATAGGGGAAATCTTCATAACATTGGATTTAGCAGTGATTTCTTGGATATGATGTGAAAAGCACAGCCAACAATAACAAAAACAACAAAAAGATAAACTTCAAAATTAAAACTTTTTCGCATAGAACACTACTATCAAGACAGTGAAAAGATGCCCGGTGCGGTGGCTCACACCTGTAATCCCAACACTTTGGGAGGCCGAGGCAGGCGGATCACTTGAGGTCAGGAGTTCTAGACCATCCTGACCAACATGGAGAAACCCCGTCGCTACTAAAAATACAAAATTAGCCGGGCATAGTGGCGCATGCCGGTAATCCCAGCTAGCGGGAGGCTGAGGCAGGAGAATCACTTGAACCTGGGAGGCGGAGGTTGTGGTGAGCTGAGATAGCGCCATTGCACTCCAGCCTGGGCAACAAGAGCAAAACTCTGTCTCAAAAAAAAAAAAAAAAAAAAGAGAGAGAGCGAAGAGACAACCTGCAGAATGAGAGAAAATGTTTGCAAATCATGTATTTGTCTGATAAGGATGATTTCTCATTACTATCATGTAGATAGGTGGGAAAGAGCCTATTTTTTCAAGCTTACAGGAAAAGAAATAAATAAATGACTCACTGATTGCTTTTACAATAAAAGTCTCCAACTTTTTTTTTTTGAGACAGAACCTCACTCTGTTGCCCAGGTTGGAGTACAGTGATGTGATCTCAGTTCACTGCAGCCTCTGCCTCCCGGGTTCAAGCTATTCTCCTACCTCAGCCTCCCCAGTAGATAGGACTATAGGCGTGCCATACACCTGACTAATTTTTAAATTTTTAGTAGAGACAGGTTTTCATCATGTTAGCCAGACTGGTCTCGAACTGCTGACCTCAATTGATCTGCTCACCTTGGCCTCCCAAAATACTGGGATTACAAGCGTGAGCCACCGCACTGGGCCTGACAGTCTCAAACTTTAAAGCATGCTTCCTGCCCACCAAGGCTTCCACCCGCTGTGCCTCCTTCAGTAGGAAACAGCGTTCACTTCCGTAAGACCCTGTCTCAAAAAAAATCGTCTTAAGCACTCAGATCTTTGGCAGTTTATCTATACATTTGGATATTACTTACCTCATGGAATTGTGAGGATAAAATAATGCAGCATAAGTTCAAGGCACCTGGTAGGTGAATTCAACAACTAGGGGGCATAAATTTCTGAGATTTCTCTGTGG
This sequence comes from Aotus nancymaae, assembly GCF_030222135.1. NCBI lineage: Eukaryota > Metazoa > Chordata > Mammalia > Primates > Aotidae > Aotus > Aotus nancymaae. Next base: position 6,458,984 of record NW_026988491.1, read on the forward strand.
TCGCTAGGGGGCAGGATTAGCCTACAATTTAAGAATGAACTTGCCGCAACGGTCTTCTTTTTTTTTTTTTTTTTTTTTTGCCCCCTCCCCGCCTCCCCGCCGCGCCCCAACTCTGTTTTCAAAGGATTTTTGCAATAGATAGTAGGTGGCAGAGCTTGGAGGCTTTCGTGAGCCCTAAGCACAGTTGCCTCAGTGGACTGACCCCTTTCTCCATTAAAAATTAAAAAATTATATTTTACAGCTGTGTTGGTGTGAACAGGCTATTGTCTTTATATTTATATTAACACATTTAAATTTATAAATCCAAACTGAATTCATTATTATTATTATTATTATTATTATTATTTTTGAGACGGAGTTTCGCTCTTGTTGCCCAGGCTGGAGTGCAATGGCGCGATCTCGGCTCACCGCAACCTCCACCTCCTGGGTTCAGGCAATTCTCCTGCCTCAGCCTCCTAAGTAGCTGCGATTACAGGCATGCGCTACCATGCCCAGCTAATTTTTTTTATTTTTAGTAGAGACGGGGTTTCACCATGTTGACCAGGATGGTCTCGATCTCTTGACCTCGTGATCCACCCGCCTCGGCCTCCCAAAGTGCTGGGATTACAGGCGTGAGCCACCGCGCCCGGCCTGAATTCATTATTATATTTTCTTTTTTTTTCCCTTTGGGACAGAGTTTCACTCTGTGGCCCAGGTTGGAGTGCAGTAGCCGCAATAACGGCTCACTGCAACCTCTGCCTCCCGGGTTCAAGTGATTCTCTTCCCTCAGCCTCTCAGGTAGCTTGGATTACAGGCACTCGCCACCACCCTGGCTAATTTTTGTATTTTTGTTTAGAGAGATGGGTTTTCACCATGTTGGCCAGGCTGGTCCCAAATTCCGGGGCTCAAGTGATCCTCCTGTCTCGGCCTCCCAAAGTGCTGGTTTTACAGGTGTGAGCCACCACACCCAACCTCATTTTTTAATTTAAAAATTAAACATTTTGAAGGAAAAAGTAAAAAAGAAAAAAAAGACCAAAAAAAATTTAAAATTTTGTTTCGGGCCCCTAGCACTTTTTTTCTTTCCTTTTCTTTCTTTCTTTCTTTCTTTTTTTTGAGACAGGGTCTTGCTCTGACACCCAGGCTGGAGTGCAGTGGCACAATCATGGCTCACTGCAGCCTTGACCTCCCAGGCTCAAGCAATCCTCCCACCTCAGCCTCCCGAGGAGCTGAGATTACAGGTACACATCACCATGGTCAACTTACTTTCGTATTTTTTTGTAGAGGCGAGGGTCTCACTATGTTATGACTAGGCTGGTCTCCAACTCAGGCTCAAGCAGTCCTCCCACCTCAGCCTCCTGAAGTGCTGGGATTACAGGTGTGAGCCATGGCTCCTAGCCAGTACTTTTCTTAATGTCTTAATCTGTTTCTTAATCTGTTAAAATTGGGAAACATTGGTAACTGCTTGATAGACACAACAGGGTTTTATTTTGAGGTGATAAAATTTTTCTTTTTTCTTTTCTTTTCTTTCTTTTTTTTTTTTTTTTTTACAGAGTCTTGCTCTGTCCACAGGCGCCAGGCTGAAGTGCAGTGGCACGATCTCGGCTCACTGCAATATCCACTCACTGCAATCTCTGCCTCCCGAGTTCAAGCAATTCTCCTGCCTCAGCCTCCCAAGTAGCTGGGACTACAGGCGCGTGCCACCATGCCCAGCTAATTTTTGTATTTTTTTAGTAGAGTTGGGTTTTCACCATGTTGGCCAGGATGGTCTCGATCTTGACCTCGTGATCCACCCGCTTCGGCCTCCCAAAGTGCTGGGATTACAGGCTTGAGCCACCATGCTTGGCCGATAAAATTTTTCTTGAACTAGACAGAGATGAGTATTATGCAACACTGTGAATGTTCTAAATGTCACTGAATTGTCCACTTTAAAATAGTTTATTTTAGGCTGGGCACAGTGGCTCACTCCTGTAATCCCAGCACTTTGGGAGGCCGAGGTGGGTAGATCACAAGGTCAGGAGTTGAAGACCAGCCTGGCCAATATGGTGAAACCCCATAAAGTACAAAAATTAGCCAGCCATGGTAGCACATACCTGTAGTTCCTGCTACTCAGGAGGCTGAGGCAAGAGAATCACTTGAACCCAGGCGGCAGAGGTTGCGGTGAGCTGAGATGAAACCACTGCACTCCAGCCTAGGCGACAGAGGGAGACTCCATCTCAAAAAAAATAAATAAAAATTAGCCAGGCATGATAGTGGCGGGTGCCTGTAGTCCCAGCTACTCAGGAAGCTGAGACAGGATAATCGCTTGAACCCAGAAGGCAGAGGTTGCAGTGGGCTGAGCTGAGATGGTGCCACTGCACTCTAGCCTGAATGACAGAGCAAGACCTCATCTCTAAAAAAAATGGAAGAAGGAAGAAAGATGATAAGCATTGGAGAGGATGAGAGGATATGGAAAAAACTGAAATCCTTGTACATTGCTGATGAGAATGTAAAATGGTGCAGCCACTATAGAAACCAGTTTACCTTGTTCTGTCTCAATCTTGTAATCCCAGTACTTTGGGAGGCTGAGGCAGGAGGATCACTTGAGCCCAGGAGTTCGAGAAAATAGTGAAACCCCATCTCCACAACAAGTAGAAAAATCATCCTGACATGGTGGTGCATACCTGTAGTCCCACCTACTTGGGAGGCTGAGGTGGGAGGGTCACCTGAGCCCAGGAAGTTGAGGCTGCAGTGAGCTATGATCATGCCACTGCACTTCAGGTTGGGTGATGTACCCAGTTTCTAGCGTTATAATGAGGGTTTGCAACATTATTCGTGTGACACACACAGGAAGTGCTTGATAAGTGGAAGCCGCTAGCTTTGTCATCATCACTGTTTAATTTTAGGGCTGCTGCCTCTCGAACTTGTCCATGTCCTGACACCTCTAGTCAGAAGCGTTTGCTGAATCCATTCATTCATTTATGTATTCATTTATTTACTAGGTATGTATTTGTGGAGTCTGCTCTACCTATGAGTGCGGGTGTCCATGCCTTTATGAAGCTTATATTCTGGTGAGTACAACCATCAGGTAGAAGTGCTTCTTCATCTGTGTTCTTAGAACTCAAGCTCCACACCCCACCCCCAACAGGAAAATATCATTTGTTCTATTGCATGATGTTTATTGCATAGGGATAATTATTATCAAAAACTGTAAGGTACTGTGTAGTTATAAAAAAGCTAATTATTGGCCGGGTATGGTGGCACATGCCTGTAATCCCCGCAATTTGGGAGGCCGAGGCGTGCGGGTCACGAGGTCAAGAGATCAAGACTACCCTGGCCAACATGGTGAAACTCCGTCTCTACTAAAAAAAATACAAAAATTAGCTGGGCATGGCGGTGCGCACCTGTGGTCCCAGCTGCTCAGGAGGCTGAGGCAGGAGAATCGCTTGAACCAAGGAGGCGAAGGTTGCAGTGAGCTGAGATTGTGCCATTGCACTCCAGTCTGGCCACAGAGTGAGACTCTGCCTCAGAAAAAAAAAAAAAAAAAAAAGCTAATTATTGCTATGCATGGTGGCATGCACATAGAGTCCTAGCTACTTGGGAGGCTGAGGCAGGAAGATCACTTGAGCCCAGGAATCTGAGGCTGCAGTGAGCTATGATCACATCACTAGCACTCTAGCCTGAGCAGCACAGCAAGACCCTGTCTCAAAGAACAAACAAAAACAAAAAAGCTGGGTGGGTGCGGTGGTTCACTCCTGTAATCCCAGCAATTTGGAAGGCCGAGATGGGTGGATCACTTGAGGTCAGGAGTTCAAGACCAGCCTGGCCAACATGGTGAAAACTCGTCTCTACTAAAAATACAAAAAAATAGCCAGGAGTGGTAGTGTGCACCTGTAATCCCAGCTGCAGAGAGGCTGAGGCAGGAGAATCACTTGAACTCAGTAGGTGGAGGTTGCAGTGAGCTGAGATTGCACCACTGCACTCCAGCCTGGGCAACAGAGTGAGACTCCGTCTCAAAAACAACAACAACAAAAACACAAAAATGAATTATCGGCTGGGTGCAGTGGCTCATGCCTCTAGTCCCAGCAATTCGGGAGGCCTAGGCAGGTGGCAAAACCTTGTCTCTACAAAAAATACAAAAATTAGCTGGGAATTAGTGGCTCGCACTTGTAGTCCCAGCTACTTGGGAGGCTGAGGCTAGAGAATCACTTGAGCCTGAGAAGCAGAGGTTGCAGTGAGACAAGATGGTGCCACTGCACTCCAGCTTAGGTGACAGAGTAAGATCCTGTTTCTTTTTTTTTTTTTTTATAGAGATGGGGTGTCACCATATTGGCCAGGCTGGTCTCAAACTCCTGACCTCGTGATCCACCCGCCTCGGCCTCCCAAAGTGCTGGGATTACAGGCGTGAGTCACTGCACCCGGCCTTAAGACCCTGTTTCAAAAAAATAAACCAAAACAACAAAAAAACCCTAATTCTCAAAATTGTACATTGAAACTGTCACACAATTAACTTTACATATGGCTTATGGTTAATGGTAGGTATTAGAATGTACACTTAAAAGTACCATGGCTTTGACTGGGTGCGGTGACTCACTCATGTAATCCCAGCACTTTGGAAGCTCAAGGAGGGGCAGATCACCTGAGGTCAGGAGTTCAAGACCAGCCTGGCTAACATGGTGAAACCCTGTTTCTACTAAAAATACAAAAAAATTAGCCAGGCATGGTGATGGGCCCCTGTAATCCCAGCTACTTGGGAGGCTGAAGCAGGAGAATCGCTTGAACCTGGGAGGCTGGAGGTTGCAGTGAGCTGAGATTGCGCCATTGCACTCCAGCTTGGGCAACAAGAGCAAAACTCTATCTAAAAAATAAAATAAGTACCGTGGCTTAATTAATTTGGTGGCAGAGGTTTGTATAGAGGAAGTGATGTTTGCAATGAGACCTTGTGAGAGGCTAAATAATACCACCACTACTACCACACCCCCATCCTTAGTGATGTCCCCATCCTAATCCTCAGAACCTGCGAATGTGTTATGTTACATGGCAAGCAGAATTGAGAAATGGAGAACAGATTAGTGGTTGCCAGAGATTAAAGAGAGGGCGAGAGTGGGAGGGAAATATGTGCAGCTATAAACAGATTAAGGCATCCTTGTAGATCCTGGTGATAGAAATGTACAGTATCTTGACTATGTGGAAGTCAATATTGTGGTTATGATATTGCATGGTTTTGCAAGATGTTACCATTGGGGGAAAACTGGGTAAAGGGTACACCAGGATCTCTCTGTATTTTTTTTTTTTTTTGAGATGGAGCTCCCTCTGTCCAGGCTGCAGTGCAATGGCGTGATCAGCTCACTGCAACCTCTGACTCCTGTGTTCAAGCGATTCTCCTGCCTCAGCCTCCCGAGTAGCCGAGATTACAGGTATCTACCACCATGCCTGGCTAATTTTTGTATTTTTAGTAGAGATGGGGTTTCACCATGTTGGTCAGGCTGGTCTTGAACTCTTGACCTCAGGTGATCCACCTGCCACCTCCCAAGTGCTGGGATTACAGGTGTGAGCTGCTGTGCCTGGCCTCTCTGTATTCTTTCTTTTTGTTTTTGTTTTTGTTTTAGAGATTAAGTCTCACTCTCTTGCCCAGGCTGGAGTTCGGTGGTGCAATCTCGGCTCACTGCAAACTCTGCCTCTTGGGTTGAAATGATTCTTGTGCCTCAGCCTCCTGAATAACTGGGATTACAGGTGCACACCACCACACCTGGCTAATTTTTAAATTTTTAGTAGAGACTGCACCACCGTGCCTTGCCTCAAGTTTTTCATTTTAAAAATAAGGAGAGGTCATTGACTTTCTGAAGGTCACAGGGTCAGCAAGCGAAATGGCTGGACTGGATACTGCAATCTGACTCCCAGGCTGCTCCATTTCACCCACAGTGTCCAAAGTTTTCCAGGCTGAATTTTCATGACTCCTGTGCCTTTCAAAAAATACTAGGACAGTGTGAGTGTTGAAGTGGAACAACGGAATTCTGTGGCTGGTATCTGAATACAGAGCTATGGGGGGAGAGGTTATGGAATGCTAAAGTCATATGACTACAGTCAGCATACAAAAGTTTTGTTACAATACGTTGCAAGAAAGTGATCTCAGCCAGGCAGTGTCTCATGCCTGTAATCCCAGCACTTTGGGAGGCTGAGGTGGGCAGATCACCTTAGGTGAGGAGTTCAAGACCAGCCTGGTCAACATGGCAAAAACCCATCTCTACTAAAAATACAAAAACTAGCCAACTGTGGTTGTTCATGCCTGGAGTCCCAGCTACTCAGGAGGTTGAGGCAGGAGAATTGCTTGAACCTGGGAGGCAGAGGTTGCAGCGAGCCAAAATTGCACCACTGCACTCCAGCCTGGGCAACAGAGCAAGACTCCATCTCAGAAGAAAAAAAAAAGAAAGTGATCTGGAGCTTTAATTATCTGAGTGATTTGCAGAATGAAGTCTCTGAAAGAAATTCTAAGAGATCCTGCAAGATTTTAATTTATGTGTGTTTGACGCTGCCAGAGACAGATAACTTGTTTTCGTTGTTGTTTTGAGACAGAGTCTTGCTCTGTCCCCAGGCTGGAGTGTGGTGGCACACTCACAGCTCACTACAGCCTGGACCTCCTGGGCTCCAGGAATCCTCCTGCCTCAGTCTCCCAAGTAGCTGGGACTACAGGCATGCACCACCACACCCAGCTAAAATGTTTGTATCTTTTGTAGAGACAGGGTTTTGCCATATTATCCAGCCTGGTCTCCAACTCCTGGGCTCAAGTGATATCCCTGTCTCAGCCTCCCAAAGTGCTGGGATTACAGATGTGAGCCACCATGGCTGGCCAAGATAACTTGTTTTGCAAAGCAGATTTTGGAAAGGATTTCTTAGGTCTCATGCTGTTCCTAAGATTACATTTTAGGTAGATCAAGTTCTTTGGCTACTTCTATCATTCTTATATTCAATTTCTTTTTTTTTTGAGATGGAGTCTCACTCTATTGCCCAGGCTGGAATGCAGTGGTGCAATTTCTGCTCACTGCAACCTCTCCCAGGTTCAAGTCATTCTCCTGCTTCAGCCTGAGTAGCTGGGGACTACAGGCTTGTGCCACCAAGCCCAATTAATTTTTGTATTTTTTGGTGGTGACAGGGTTTCACCATTTTGCCCAGGTAGGTCTCGAACTCCTGACCTCAAGTGATCTGCCTGCCTTGGCCTCCCAGAGTGCTGGGATGACAGGCATGAGCCACTGTGCCCAGCTTCATCCTTACATTCTTATAACAAGAATGTTTCTTCTTACATTCTTACTGTATTTTCTTTACACCTTTTGGTAGATTGAATTATTGTTCATTTATCCCAATTCTTTGTGTGTGTGTGTGTGTGTGTGTGTGTGTGTGTGTTTGAGATGGAGTCTTGCTCTGTCGCCCAGGCTGGAGTGCAGTGGCACGATCTCAGCTGACTGCAACCTCTGCCTCCTGGGTTCAAGCGATCTTCTGCCTCAGCCTTCCAAGTAGCTGGGACTACAGGTGTGTGCCACCATCCCCGGTTAATTTTTGTATTTTAGTAGACACAGGTTTTCATCATGTTGGCCAGGATGGTCTCGAACTCCTGACCTCATGATCCGCCCTCCTAGGCCTCCCAAAGTGCTTGGATTACAGGCACGAGCCACTGCTCTTCATGCTCTTGCTGTATTATACCCTTCTCATTTGACATGTAGGTCTGCAATTCTTCCACTATGAGTAGAATATTTTCTCTGCCTCATTCATGTGGAGCTTGGCCATGTGTCTTGGTCAATGGATCATTTAAGGATGTGAAGAGAGGAGTGGCCTTAAATGTGCTTGTGTGATTTGGCTTGGATCCCCTGCTCTGGGAAGCAGTTGGTGCAAGGAGGATGAGAGACATTTGAAGCAGACCTGGGCCTAAAGCACAGCCACGCCCAGTTGACCTGCAGCTGAAGCAGAGCCACTAGACTGAGCCAAGCCTAGATCAGCCCACCTGTCAATCTGCATGCAGATCCATGAGCATGAGAATAAATGCTCAGTATTGTTCTCTACTGAATTCAGGGTGATTTTTTATGCAGCAATATTGCAACAATAGCTGACAAATACACATTAGGAATGTACTTCTCATTCAGGTTTTGCACATACTATGTAAGAATAAACAGTTTGCCGGGCGTGGTGACTCACGCCTGTAATCCCAGCACTTTGGGAGGCCGAGGCGGGTGATCACGAGGTCAAGAGATTGAGACCATCCTGGTCAACATGGTGAAACCCCGTCTCTACTAAAAATACAAAAAATTAGCTGGGCATGGTGGTGCGTGCCTGTAATCCCAGCTACTCAGGAGGCTGAGGCAGGAGAATTGCCTGAACCCAGGAGGCAGAGGTTGCGGTGAGCCGAGATAGCGCCATTGCACTCCAGCCTGGGTAACAAGAGCGAAACTCCATCTCAAAAAAGTAAATAAATAAAAATAAAAAAATAAAGTTTATATTTGTATGGCTTTTCTTTCCAAATGAATTCTTTAAAAATGTATATTTTTGATCTTGCTCATTTTTACTTCAGTGATTTAATCATGCCAAGAATCTTATTAACACTTTGAGATAGCCAGTTCTTAAAAATGTTTCCTTTGAGTTTTGGAGTTGGCAGATGTACCCTCTATTTCTTTATACTCACCCTTGTACCCACTGGCGCATCATGGGGAAATGAGGCAGTTTGCTAAATGAGGATGAGTCCTCCTACTTCTTTTTTTGAGACACAGTTTCGCTCTGTCGCCCAGGCTGGAAAGGCTAATATCTGAATACAGTAACTGAAGGCACCATGTAGAAATGTGAGAGGAGGGCATCACTGTGGGCACAGGCAGCAAGTGCACACATATCATGAGATCAGAGCAAGGAACAGTCAAGGGTCGGTGTCAAAGTTGTATTCAAATTGCCTCTACCTCCTCAGTGAAATGTGAAGGAAAATTATCGGCTGTGGATAAGGAAGGAGGAAGGACTGGAGGTTTGAGAAAGATGTCATAAAGGACTCACTTATGACCCTGCAAGTTGAACAATTATAAATTTTCTAGAACAGTTTTTAAAAAGAGAAATCTGGCTGGGTGTGGTGGCTCATGCCTGTAATCCCAGCACTTTGGAAGGCCAAGGCAGGTGGGTCACCTGAGGTTAGGAGTTCAAGACCAATCTGGCCAATATGGTGAAACCTCATCTCTACTAAAAATACAAAAATTATCCAGGCATGGTGGGGCATGCCTGTAGTCTCAGCTACTTGGGAGACGACTGAGGCAGGAGAATCATTTGAACCGGGGGCAGAGGTTGCAGTGAGTTGAGATTGCACCACTGCACTCCAGCCAGGGTGACAGAGTGGAAAAAATAAATGAATAAAAAAGAGAAATTCCTGATATTGGTTTTTGCTGAAAAAGAATAAAAAGCCAAAAAAAAAGTATGAAAATTATAAATTTGTTCACACCTGTAATCCCAGCACTTTGGGAGGCCGAGGCGGGCGGATAACAAGGTCAAGAGATCAAAACCATCCTGGCCAACATGGTGAAACCCCGTCTCTACTAAAAATACAAAAAATATCCGGGCATGGTGGCTCATGCCTGTGGTCCCAGCTACTCAGGAGGCTGAGGCAGAAGAATCGCTTGAACCCAGGAGGTGGAGGTTGCAGTGAGCCGAGATTGCGCCATTGCACTCCAGCCTAGCAATAGAGCAAGACTCCGTCTCAAAAAAAAAAAAATTATAAATTTGTGTAGTAAAAAATTATTAAAAAAAAAAAAGAGAGAGAGAGAAATCCCAGAATGAACTGTAGAAATGTGATCTTGGCCAGGTGCAGTGGCTGACACCCATAATCCCAGCACTTTGGGGGGCCAAAGTGGGAGAATTGCTTGAAGCTAGGAGTTAGAAATCAGCCTGGGCAATGTAACAAGACCTTGCTTCTACAAAAAAATAAAAAGTTAGCTTGGTGTCATGGCACTGTCGTTTCAGCTACTCAGGAGGCTGGGGCAGAAGGACGGCTTGAGCCCAGGAGTTCTGAGGTTGCAATGAGTCATGATCATGCCACTGCAGTCTAGAATGGGTGACAGAGTGTGATAGTCTTAATGGGGAAAAAGAAAAAAGGTCAAATGCAGTGGCTCATGCCTGTAATCCCAGTACTTTGGAAGGCCAAAGCAGGAGGATCACTTGAGACTAGCTTGGGCAATATAGTGAGATCCTGTCTCTTCCAAAAAATAATTAGCTGGGCTTGGTGGCAGGTGACTGTATTCTCCGCTACTTCGGAGGCGGAGGTAGGAGGATCTCTTGAGTCAGGAATTTCAAGGCTACAGTGAGCTGAGATGTGATCGTGCCACTGCACTCAGGCTGAATGAGAGTGAGACTGTTTCAGAAAAACAACAACAACAACAACAACAACCCGAAAAGAAAAAGAAAAGTGTTTTCCATTGCTGGAAGAGAGCAGGACACCAAAGAGAGGATTCTTCTAACAGTTTTTCTTTTTTTTTGAGACAGGGTCTTGCTCTGTCACCCAGACTGGAGTGCAATAGCACAATCTTTTCTCACTGAAACCTCTGCCTCCCAGGTTCTGGTGATTCTCCTGCCTCAGCTTCCCGAGTAGCTGGGATCACAGGCATACACCACCACGCCTGGCTAATTTTTTTTTTTTTTTTTTTTTTGAGACGGAGTTTTGCTTTTGTTGCCCAGGCTGGAGTGCAATGGCATGATCTCAGCTCACCGCAACCTCTGCCTCCTTGGTTCAAGCGATTCTCCTGCCTCAGCCTCCCACATAGCTGGGATTACACACATTCACCATCATGCCCGGCTAATTTTGTATTTTTAGTAGAGATAGGGTTTCTCCATGTTGGTCAGGCTGGCCTCGAACTCTGAAACTCAGGTGATTCACTCACCTTGGCCCCCCAAAGTGCTGTGATTACAGGCGTGTGCCACCACACCCGGCTAATTTTTGTATTTTTTATTTTTAGTAAAGACAGGGTTTCACCATGTTGGCCAAGCTGGTCTTCAACTCCTGACCTCAAGTGATCCGCCCGCCTCGGCCTCCCAAAGTGTTGGGATTACAGGCATGAATCACAGTGCTCAGCCTTAAATCAGTTTTGACCAGTCCTCAGAGGCCCTAACAAGATTCTGTCAGGAGAAGTTAAAGAGATTATACTGCCTTAACTGATAATTAGCAACTCTTTTCTCAAGAAAAGGTGTAGGAGTACCCTTCTCCAGATAACCATGAAACCTAACAAGCAGCACAGCAGTCAGGCAGTTATGTTCCCCAAATAGGAAAGACTACGTGGACAGAATTCCTTGTTGAAGTTCTAAGCGCAAGAAGGGAAACTGGGCACTACTTTTGCTCCGGACGGGGGAAGAATGTTCTCAGGAATTATGCTTCTATCTGGAGTATATCAGTGTGGTGTTTGGTGTTTTCAGTCATTCTTTCACCAGTTTCCATTGCTAAATAAATAAGCAGAAGGCTCACAGCCTAACTTCATGAACAGCTCGGAAGGACAGGTAATAAGTAGTGACATCTTTTAAAAAGTAAATGAGGCTGGGTGCAGTAGCTCATGCCTGCTATCCCAGCACTTTGGGAGGTTGAGGTGGGCGGATCACCTGAGGTCAGGTATTTGAGACCAGCCTGACCAACATGGTGAAAACTTGTCTCTTCTAAAAAAAATTACAAAAATTAGCCAGGCTTGGTGGTGGGTGCCTGTAATCCCAGCTACTGGAGAGGCTGAGGCAGGAGAATCACTTGAACCTAGGAGGTGAAGGTTGCAGTGAGCTGAGATTGTGTGCCACTGCACTCCAGCCTTGATGACAAAGTGAAACTCTACCAAGAAAAAAAAAAAAAAAAAAGTCAGGATACTCCTCAGAAAGTGGTGACCACTTTGGAAGGAGTGAGGCTTGCTGTGATCTATCTTTGGAATGTCTATTTTTTTTTTTTTTGAGACAGTCTTCTTGTTGCCCAGGCTGGAGTGCAGTGGTGTGATCTCAGCTCACTGCAACCTCCGCCTCCCGGGTTCAAGCGATTTTCCTGCCTCAGCTTCCTTAGTAGCTGAGACTACACGTGCGTGCCACCACGCCCAGATAATTTTTTTATTTTTAGTAGAGACAAGGTTTCACCGTGTTAGCCAGGATGGTCTCGATCTGCTGACCTCGTGTTCTGCCCACCTCGGCCTCCCAAAGTGCTGTGATTACAGGTGTGAGCCACCGCGTCCGGTGGAATGTCTATTTTAACTTACCACCAAGCCACAAGAACAAAGTAAGAAGCCTTGAGAGTAACTTGAAAGGTTTTCAAAAAAATTTATTTTCATAAATTAACACACATAACAATGGAAATTTTAGAGTCACAAACTACCAAACAGAAAAGAAACTGCAGGGGCATCATGTATGCCAATGTTACCAAAAATGTACAAATTTCACTGAACTACTGACCATGATAATATAGAAACATGTCAGGCAGCGATTTTTACTGGCCCAGACCAGCCCAAGGAGATGCTGAGACTTCTCACCAAGAATCCAAATCCAATTCAGCACCAGAGAGGGGCTTGGGAAGACACACAATCAACAAGCATCGAATCTGAGGGCACACTGTGCTAGATGTCCTGCTCAATGGAGACCCCCTTTCATCAACAGAATAGCTTTTGTTGCTCAATTTGTAGCTAGATGATAGCATTAAACTGTAATTTTAGTAAAATTAAATCTCCCTAGCCAGGTTTTTATATAACAAGTTCAGTTCTGGCAAGGAGCCCTTTCCTGACATGAATCCAGGAAAGGGTACTCTGTACTTCTGGCCAATTATTTAAACTTTGGATACAGCCACCCACAATGTGGTTATTTAAGAGGTCCTTTCCATGATACCAGGGGAAAAGCTTACAGAAACAAAACAGAACAAGGGAATTAAGGAAAGCACCAACTGCATACTCCCCCCACCCCCAGGGAATGGGGGACAAGTATCACCACCTAAAAGTTGGTCTTTTGTGGATCTTAATGTACATGGCATTGATTATGAGATGGAATCCCAGCCTGGAGACAGAGTGACGGCCATGCATTCCATGGGCTGCACTGCGGCCTTAGATCTGCTGCTGCCATCCTGCACACTCCCTGCTGCTCCTGGCCCAGTGGGTGAGGAAGGAGACACTCAGAAGGTCTCACGCCCAGAGTGGGATCTGGAATGGACATCAGGTTGGCTCTGGCGCTCATGCCAAAGACCCTTTCAGGCAAAATTGTGACAAAGTATCATGATTTTCACAGCTCTTGAGGAGCGCTGGGTTTTGGGATTCACAGCATGAGTTTCTGGGCTCTTCAGGCTCCGAATAAGGCAAACGCTACATGTCTTTTCACTGTACCTCCCTCCGCTGCCATAGCTTAGAGTAAGGTCAGTAAGAAAAGTGGACATGATCTGCTTTAACAGGCGATGAGGTACATCTGAATTCATGGAGACATGAAGCTGGAAAGGAGACCGAAAGCAAAAAAGAGGAGGAGGGAATGTGGGGGGAGGAGGCAAACACAGCTAGAAACTTAAAGATGGAAAAAAAAAAACAGTTGAAAGTTTCATTGAAAAGCTGATGGGCAGAACCCTGATTGGACCTGAGATTTCTCCTCTTTCCCATATTAAAAACACTAAACCTCGGGAGGTGAGTGATAGCTGACTAAGTTGTAATTAACTGTAACTTTCCACTACTTGGGGAGGGAAGTTCCCATAATCAGAATCTGTACCAACTCCACCCCAGAACCAGACCTCCTGTAGCTCTAGGCAGGTAGGTGGTATGCCAGTGCCAGCAGCCGATGACCATGTCCCATCGTGGTTAGGGACTTCAGGCCTGGAGGACCCGACAGCATTGTGGCTGGCTAGGTCAGTGGTGAAACTGAAAGTTAAGACAGGTGTGGCTGAGCACAGCTGGAGCCTATGTATATACATCACCTTCAGGTAAGTAATTTCAAGTTTGCTGTGGGGGGACCCCCTTCTCAACTTTGGAGCAGGGGAAGGGACCTAGCCAGAGGGTAGGTCAAGAATTTCAACAACGGGCCGGGCTGGCCTCAGAGCAACTTCTCTCCTACACTGTCAGGACAAGGAAGGAGCTCAGCTAGCTCAGCTGTTTCATCCAGTCCTCTGTTCCCAGGCACCCATGTTCCAAACTGCTGCTCCTGGCCTTTCGAGTGCCACGCCTGTAATGTGCACAGCCGAAACTATCTCTGCCATGATACCACAGCTGTGCCAACCTCCACTGTTGTCTCTGGGAAACACAGCTGCCACATCACTGCATCTACAATGGCAACGGAGCTGGCAAACAGGGCTCTGTTGACTGACTGCTAGTCTGCAACCTGTCCAGCAGGAGCTCCCTAAACATGCCTGGACAAGGGCACAATGTACTATTCATCCCACTCCCTCAAGCAAACAAGTCAGAGAGAAACATTTAGTGTCTAAGAACCCTGTCCCAGAAAGGGAGAGGTACTGGGCGAAACATAGGTCGTGTCTACACAGTCTGGGCAAAGTGGATGTAGAATGACAGAATCTGATTAGCATCATTCAGAGCCAGTGTGAAAACCTGGCCCTCTTCTAATTGTATTTGGCCATGGCCATGGAAGCCTCCATGGATGTGTATTTGTCTCAATGCTATGTTTGAGGCAGTGGGCTGAGAAGATAGACGTGGCACACTTTTCTCTCTGGCTCATGTCAGTTTTTCTGCTCCAGTGTGGCACAGACTGTCAACCTGCAAAGGGCAAGGCACATAGAGACCCCCCACCCCCACCCCATCTCCCCATCCACTAGCAAATGGGGAAGTAAAAGAAACCTAGGAGAGCTGGCCAACATTCCAGGATGTGCCACTCATTCTTCTCTAACAGACTGACTTTGAAGTGTCCCTAAAACTCTGACACTTCCCAGAGGCGGCTGCTCCATGGCAATGGCTCCCAGGAGGATGGAAGAGGTGATGCTGGTGTCCTGATGCTGACTTTAGCATCCCACTCACCAGCCAAGGAATGTTAATTCTCTAAACTCTTGTTTTGAGAGAGAGAGAAACAGAAACCCCTAGAGAAGGAGGGGAAGGGGAGCAGGATATGGGCACACAGGACTTCAGTGGAAAAGGAACAAGACCTTGAGGCTGCTGACCCACAGCATCTCTCTGCCTACAGACAACTGCAGTCACAAACCCAGAAACTTGGTTAACTCTGGCATTCGACAGTTCCAGCAGATGTGACATAGGAGCCCAGGGTACAAAGAGGTGGCCCTCAATGGGCCTGAACCACAATCCCGACTCTCTTTCCACTCTTGAAGCAAGCTGCCTGGAGAGCTGCAAACACTGTGGGTCAGCCTGTATCACTGCCCATGTGGTTGTACTCAATTTTGTTACCTAACACCATTTCAGATAAAAACCATTAAGACCACACCCAACCTTAGTATTTTCTCAATAATCAGGAGAGAAACCTGCTTTTACTTAAATCACTAAAATAAATACATGTACTTGGTGGGCAAGAATAAGAACCCAGATGAAAAAAAGTGCTCCCTCTAATGAGTTACACTAGAAGCCGGAGATGGGGAAGGGATTGCCCGAAACACATGAATAGGAAAATGTCTCTTCCATGCACCGATCAACTGGGTCAAATGCCTATCATGTATTCTTAAGACATGTACTGTTTTTCTCCTTAAAAAATTGTTCTAAAATCACATTTAAAGGCTCCAAACATGCAGCAATAATAGTACAAAAACAAACCAAAAAAAAGAAAAAAAAAAAGAAAAAGAAAATAAAACAAATGAAAATAATCCACACCACAACATTAAAAAGTGCAACTTACTTCGAATGGGGCCTGGACAGGCTCCTCTGGCACTAGTGACCCACAGTCACAGAGGGGAGAAAACGATGGGAAAAAGCCATACATACATACATACATACATACATACATACACACACACACACACTCTCTCTCTCTCTCTCTCTCTCACACACATATACTCACATCAACAGGTTCTAGGCAGACAAAAGATTAGAAAACACAACAGCTCATCTTTCCTCAACTACTGAAATGAGCCAGTTAGACCATGCAGGACAGGACGCCAGTTCCCCCTCCCTAGGCCACATTTCTAATAATCTTGGTCTAGCACCACCATAAACAAAGTGGAACTTTCATATGGACGTGCAAATCCTGTGAGTCCTTGGAATCCTAGTGTTACTGAAGACAGGCTGCTGCTTCCTCCTGTGGATGGCAGAAACTGAGAGGAGGAAGCTGGATGTCATTCGGGTCCATTTCCAGGAGAAATGGAGCATTCCTGAGGTTCTATACTCAGCAGTAAAAGCAGAGGACCCTCCTTCACCAGTTTCTAAAAAGGTTGCACCTTGAAATAGGTAAAAATTCATGGACTGTGCATTTCTGAGTGGTTTGGCGGTAGGGCAAAATTAGGCAACCTCTTCCAAGGAGGTCCCCAAAAAAAAAAAAAATGTAATTGAGACCTCGAAACTGAATTGCCTCTCAACAACCTGATGATCGTTCCTGCTCCTCTTCCTTGGCAAAGAAGGTCTCCAGTTCCATTAGTTTCTGTATCAAAAGAGCATCCAGCTCTTGACTCTGCACAGCTGCCTTCTGGGCCCTCGTAAAGCTGCCTGCCACCTTGACTTTACCTCGAGCTCTCCTCTTTCGTGGGACTGTAAAATCCTGAAATTCTAGAACTCGCTTCCTCTTCTGTTGGCTGATTGAGATTAGCATACCATTTCGTTCCTTGGGTTCCTCAAAGATGGTCTCTAAACACCTAAGGATAAAGCATGAAATGGAATCACCAACGGACTGACTCACATGGTCCATCCTGTCAACAAGGGTCAGGATGTTGACATTTCTGGGTCAACAACCCTTCAGTCAACAAGGACTGAAAGCTACTTGTGCCAACTCTTTTTTTCTTCTTTCTTTTTTGAGACAGAGTTTTGCTGTTGTTGCCCAGGCTGGAGTGCAATGGCATGATCTCAGCTCACTGCAACCTCTGCCTCCCAGGTTTAAATAATTCTCCTGCCTCAGCCTCCCAAGTTGCTGGGATTATAGGTATGAACCACCATGCTTGGCTAATTTTTTTTTTTTTTTTTTTGAGACAGAGTCCCACTCTGTCACCCAGGCTGGAATGCGGTGGTGCGATCTTGGCTAACTACAACCTCCGTCTCCCGGGTTTAAGCAATTCTCTGCCTCAGCCTCCCAAGTAGTTGGGATTACAGGCGCCCGCCACCAAACACAGCTAATTTTTATATTTTTAGTAGAGATGGGGTTTTACTATCTTGGCCAGGCTGGTCTTGAACTCCTGATCTCATGATCTACCTGCCTCGGCCTCCCAAAGTGCTGGGATTGCAGGTGTGAGCCACTGTGGCCAGCCACACCTGGCTCATTTTTGCATTTTCAGTAGAGATGGGGTTTCACCATGTTGGCCAGGCTCTTCTCAAACCCCTGAACTCACATGATCCACCCACCTTGGACTCCCAAAGTGCTAGGATTACAGGCCACCATGAGCCACCATGCCCAGCTACTTGCGTTAACTCCTTAGAGTTGATTGTTGTGTCCTCTGACTAGTAGTATCTATTTTTTGTCAGGGCTGGGGGAACCCCATATATATGCTAGATGAACGTAATTCACACTGCATGAAGGGTATAGAATAAAATAAGATCAACCCCATAGGCAACACCAATAACACTTTTTTGTGTATCCTTCCAAAAGTCATTCAAGTATAGACATGCATAAATAAGCATGTATTATCAGGGGTCAGCCCTTTTCTGCAAAGGCCCAGATGTAAAACATTTCAAACCCTGTGAGCACAGAAGTCTCTATTACAAATTATTTCTTCTTCTTCTTTTATTTTTTTTAAGAGACAGTCTCATGATGTTACCCAGACTGGCCTTGAATTCCTAGGCTCAAGCAATCCTCCCACCTCAGCTTTCCTAGTAGCTGGGACTACTGGTATGGGTCACTGCACTTAGGGGCCTCCTTCTTTCTCTAAACAGCCCTCTAAATGTGTAAAAATCTGCCAGGTGCGGTGGCACTGCCTGTAATCCCAGCACTTTGGGAGGCGAAGGTGGGCAGATCTCTTGAGGCCAGGAAGTCTACACCAGCCTGGCCAACATGGTGAAACCCCATCTCTATTAAAAATACAAAAATTAGCCAGGTATGGTAGTGGCATGCCTGTAATCCCAGCTACTTGGGAGGCTGAGGGAGGAGAATTGCTTGAACCTGGGAGGCAAAGGTTGCAGTGAGCTGAGACTGTACCACTGTACTCCAGCGTAGGTGACAGAGTGAGACTCTGTCTCAAAAGAAAAAAATTAAAATAAATAAATAAATAAAAGTATAAAAATCATTCTTGGCTTATAGTCCATAAAACAGAAATGAACCACTGACAGGATTTGGTCTGTGGTTTGCTGAGCCATGGCGTATATCCTCCATTTTGTTTTCTTCAAACAGAAATTACATACACTGTCCTATATACTGTGTGTTTTGACTTTTCATTAACCTTTAAGATGGTCCTAACTTAGTATACAAGTATCTGGCTCATCTTTATTTATTGTATTTTACTTCTAGTTTTTGAGATGGAGTTTTGCTCTTGTTGCCCAAGCTGGAGTGTAGTAGCACAATCTCAGCTCACTGCAACCTTGGTCTCCTGGGTTCAAGCCATTCTCCTCCCTCAGCCTCCCAAGTAGCTGGGACTACAGGTATGCATCACTATGCCTGGCTAATTTTTTTTGTATTTTTAGTAGAGATGAGGTTTCACCATTTTGGCTAGGCTAGTCTTGAAATCTTGACCTCAAGTGATCCGCCCTCCTTAGTCTTCCAGTGCTGGGATTACAGGCATGAGCCACTGCACCCAGCCTTGACACATCTTAAAAAAAAAAAAATTTTTTTTTTACGACAGGGTCTCACTCTGTCACTCAGGCTGGAGTGCAGTGGCACAATCACAGCTCACTACAGTCTCTACATCCTGGGCTTAAGCAATCCTCCCATCTCAGCCTCCCAAGTAACTAGGACTATAAGCATGCACTACCATGCCTGGATAATTTAAAAAGAGTATTTTTTTCAGAGATGGGGTCTTGCTGTATTGCTTAGGCTGGTCTCTAACTCCTGGGCTCTGTGATCCTCCCTCCTTGGCCTCCCAAAGTGCCAAGATTACAGACATGAGCCACTGTGCCTGGCTCCTGATTCTTTTTTTGAGATGGAGTGCTGCTCTGTTGCCCAGGTTGGAGTGCAGTGGCACAATCTTGGCTTACTGCAACCTCCACCTCCTGGGTTCAAGCAATTCTCTTGCCTCGGCCTCCCAAGTAGCTGGGACAACAGGCGCATGCCACCACGCCCAGCTAATTTTTGTATTTTTAGTAGAGACGGGTTTCACAATATTGGTCAGGCTCGTCTCGAACTCCTGACCTCTGGCGCTTCACCCACCTTGACCTCCCAAAGTGCTGGGATTACAGGCATAAGCCATTGCACCCAGCTGTGATTCATTTTTTTTTAATGGTTAGATAATATACTCCACTATCAGGATGAACTGTAAATTATTGAGAACCCTAGTAATATTTTATTTTATTTATTTATTTATTATTATTATTTTTTTTGAGACGGAGTTTCGCTCGTTACCCAGGCTGGAGTGCAATGGCGCGATCTCGGCTCACCGCAACCTCGGCCTCCTGGGTTCAGGCAATTCTCCTGCCTCAGCCTCCTGAGTAGCTGGGACTACAGGCACACGCCACCATGCCCAGCTAGTTTTTTGTATTTTTAGTAGAGACAGGGTTTCACCATGTTGACCAGGATGGTCTCGATCTCTTGACCTTGTGATCCACACTCCTCGGCCTCCCAAAGTGCTGGGATTACAAGCGTGTACCACCACGCCCGGCCTATTTTATTAATTTTTTTTAAGATGAGGTTTCACCATGTTGGTCAGGCTGGTCTTGAACTCCCGACCTCAGGTGATCCTCCCGCCTTGGCCTCCAAAGTGCTTGGATTACAGGCTTGAGCCACCATGCCCGGCCTCCTAGTAATATTTTAAATTTTGGGATGTTTCCAGTACTTTCCTTTTTTTTCATTGTGACAAGGTTTCACTCTTGTCCCTTAGGCTGAAGTGCAGTTGTGTGATGTCAGCTCACTGGAACCTCTGCCTCCCAGACTCGAGGAATTCTCCTCCTGCCTCAGCCTCCCGAGTAGCTGGGACTATAAGTGTAGGTCACTATGTCTGGCTAATTTTTGTGTTTTTAGTAGAAATGGGGTTTCACCATGTTGCCCAGACTGGTCTTGAACTCCTGAGCTCAAGCAATCTGCCTGCCTTGGCCTCCCAAAGTGCTAAGATGACAGGTGTGAGCCACTGTACCCAGCCTTTATTTATTTATTTTTAGCAATGCTGCAAAGATGTTGTAATCATTGTACAAATGTCTTAGAGCAGACATATAAAATCGTAAGATAAAATCCTAGAATTCTCCTTCTATATCCTAGAAACAGAGGGCATTTAATAAACGTTCACTGACTTGAATTGATTTCAGACCTAAGTGAAACCCTTTCTGTATTTGAGTTTACAATCATATCTGAAAATCAATGATTATCAGTCCTGAAGTCAGTATATTTGGTAAAAATACAAGCACAAACTAAAAAGAAATATGTATATGTTTTAAGACGGAGTCTCACTCTGTAGGTTAGGCTGAAGTACAGTGGTGTGATCTTGGCTAATTGCAACCTCCGCTTCCTGGATCTGAGTTCAAGCAATTCTTCTGCCTCAGCCTCCCAAGTAGCTGGGATTACAGACATACACCACCATGCCCAGCTAATTTTTGTATTTTTAGTAAAGATGGGGTTTTACCATGTTGGCCAGGCGGGTCTTGAACTCCTGACCTCGTGATCCACCCGCCTCAGCCTCCCAAAGTGCTGGGATTACAGGCGTGAGCCACTGCGCCTGGTCTTTTTTTCTTAAGACAGGGTCTCGCCGGGAGTGGTGGCTCACACCTGTAATCCCAGCATTTTGGGAGGCCAAGGCAGGCGGATCACGAGGTCAGGAGATCAAGATCATCCTAGCCAACATGGTGAAACCCCGTCTTTTTTTTTTTTTTTTGAGATGGAGTTTCGCTCTTGTTACCCAGGCTGGAGTGCAATGGCGCGATCTCGGCTCACCGCAACCTCCGCCTCCTGGGTTCAGGCAATTCTCCTGCCTCAGCCTCCTGAGTAGCTGGGATTACAGGCACGCACCACCGTGCCCAGCTAATTTTTTGTATTTTTAGTAGAGACGGGGTTTCACCATGTTGACCAGGATGGTCTCGATCTCTTGACCTCGTGATCCACCCGCCTCAGCCTTCCAAAGTGCTGGGATTACAGGCGTGAGCCACCGCACCCGGCGAAACCCCATCTCAAAAAAAAAAAAAAAAGAAAAGAAAAAAAAAACAGTCTTACTCTCTTGCCCATGCTGCAGTGCAGTGGCACAATCTTGGCTCAATGCAACCTCCACCTCCTGGGTTCAAGTGATTCTCCTGCCTCAGTCTCCCAAGTAGCTGGGATTACAGATGCATGTCACCATGCCTGGCTGATTTTGTATTTTTAGTAGAGAATGAGTTTCACGTTGGCCAGGCTGGTCTCGAACTCCTTACCTCTGGTGATTTGCCTGCCTTGGCCTCCCAAAGTGCTTGGATCACCGTGTGAGCCACTGTGCCAGGTTGAGACAACATTTTCTTTTCTTATATTTTTGGTTTTTTTTTTGAGACAGAGTTTCGCTCTTGTTGCCCAGGCTGGAGTGCAATGGCATGATCTTGGCTCACCGCAACCTCCGCCTCCCAGGTTCAAGCAATTCTCCTGCCTCAGCCTCCTGAGTTGCTGGAATTACAGGCATATACCACCACGCAAGGCTAATTTTTGTATTTTTAGTAGAGATGGGGTTTCTCTATGTTGGTTAGCCTGGTCTTGAACTCCAAAGTTCAGGTGATCCACCCACCTTGGCCTTCCAAAGTGCTGGGATTACAGGCATAAGCCACTGCACCTGGCCTATATTTTCTTTACGTAACCTAATACACTATTTCCTATCATATTACTGACCCTAATTCAAGTGCTGGAATTGAAAAATACCAATTCTAGCTATTTACAAGATCCAATATTGGTACAACTGCACAGAAACTCTAAGGTGAAAGGGCTGGAGATTCATATCAGTCATTTCAAATTCTTCCCTTTTATGTCCCAGCTATAAGTACCTACCTGTTTGCAGGAGGAGATTTATAATTCTTGTTGGTATATATCTCTTCTAAACTAAACTCTTTCTTCTTTAATCTGAAAAGAGAAAAAAATAGTAATTCTTCATGTTTTCTTTTTTTTCTTTTGAGATGGAGTCTCGCTCTGTCGCCCAGGTTGGAGTGCAATGGTGTGGTCTCGGCTCCCTGCAACCTCTGCCTCCCAGGTTCAAGCAATTCTCCTACCTCAGCCTCTCGAGTAGCTGGGATTACAGGTGCCCACCAACACGACAAGCTATTTTTTGTATTTTTAGTAGACGGGGTTTCACCATGTTGGTCAGGCTGATCTCAAACTCCTGACCTTGTGATCCGACCACCTTGACCTCCCAAAGTGCTCGGATTAGACGTGAGCCACCACACCTGGTGCGTGTTCTTTTTTTTCTTAGACAAGGTCTTGCTCTGTTGCCCAGGCTGAAGGGCAGTGACATGATCATAGCTCACTGCAGTCTTGAACTCCTAGACTCTAGTCATCCTCCAGCCTCAGCCTCCCAAGGAGCTGGAATTACAAGTGTATGCCATCATGCCAGGCTAGATTTAAAAAAAAATTTTTTTTGGTAGAGATGGGGTCTCTGTTGCCCAGGCTGGTCTCAAACTCAAGCAATCCACCCAACTCAGCCTTGCAAAGTGCTGGGATTACAGGTATGTGCTACTGTGCATAGCCTCATGCTCTCCTAAGAGGGAAGAGATTGATTTCCCAATGCTATCCTTTTCATTTGTTCCAACCTGTTGTAATATGTTTTAGATGTGTCTCCTGCAAACACTGTGTACTGGATATTCTTTTCCAGGGTACCAACCTTCAACTTTACGTAACTGAGTCCATTCATACTTAACTGGGAATGATAGATTTATATCTATTATCTTTCACAGATTTATATTTGTATCTATTTTATAGCTGTTGTTTGTGCCACCTTTGTGATGTTTCTTTTATTTTCATGAATTGACTGTTCTTTCTTTTCTATTATTTTATTTTATTTTTATTTTTTGAGATGGAGTCTCGCACTGATGCCCAGGCTATAGTGCAGTGGTGCAATCTCAGCTCACTGCAATCTCCACCTCCTGGGTTCAAGTAATTCTACCACCTCAGCGTCCCGAGTAGCTGGGACTACAGGCATGCACCACCACATCCAGACACTTTTTTTGTTATTTTTAGTAGAGATGAGGTTTCACCATGTTGGCCAGGATGGTCTCGATCTCCTGACCTCATGATTCGCCCACCTTGGCCTCCCAAAGTGCTGGGATTACAGGTGTGAGCCACCGCAATCGGCCTGTTGTTTCTTTTGTATCTCCCTCCACTGACTAGAAAACTATATACTCTATTCTTTTTTTTTCTTTTTTAGAGATGAAGTCTTTTTCTGTTGCCTAGGAGTTCGAGGCTGGGTACAGCCTGGGTGACAAAGACCCTGTCTCTCAAAAAAAAAAAAAAAAAAACCAATCCTTCGCACCTATCAATTATACAGTAACCTGAGTTACAGCTTACATAGTAAAAACAGGCCATATGCTTGCTTTTTTCCTTTCATTACCAACTTATAAAACAATGAATTGGTTCCCCAGTATCTTGCAAAGATGGCCAATGGTTTTTAATTTTTATAAGTGTCATTATGAACTACTGGGTTTATATTTGATATGTTTTAATCTATTGAACTTATTTCTTTTGAGGCTCAACTGGTCTCATCTGTGGCCAGAGGGAGTCTCTTCAAATTGATTCTTGAGAGCCAGGCATGGCGGCTCCCAACAGTCGTCTCAGCCACTTGGGAGGCTGAGGCAAGAGGATTGCTTGAGCCCTGGAGTTTGAGACCAGCCTGGGCAACAAAGAGAGACACTGTCTCTATAAAAAGTTAAAAAAAATAAGAAAACAACACAAAACAAAAACTGGCTCCTGAATCCCTTTGAAATGACCCTAGGAGTCTCTGAGAGCTCTGCTACTTTCTGGTATGACAAGATACATTCATTAGACCTGTAATTACTTTCCAAGGAGCCCAGGTTCACATACCGGAAAATTCATTCATTTAAAATGTACAATTCAGTGATTTTTAAAATATCCGCAAGGTTATTCATGATCACCACTATCTAATTTAGACCAATATGTTTTTGTAGAGATAGGGCCTTGCTCTGTCACCCAGGCTGGATTGCAGTGGCACAAATATGGTTCACTGTAGCCTCAAATTCCTGGGTTGGACTCGAGATCTTCCTGCCTCTGCCTCCCATGTGGCTGGGACCACAGGTGTGTGCCACCACAGCTGGCTTATTTTATTTATTTATTTATTTAATTTTTTGAGATGAAGTTTTGCTCTTGTTCCTAGACTGGAGTGTAATGGCGCAATCTCAGCTCACTGCAACCTTCATTGCCCGGGTTTAAGCAATTCCCCTGCCTCAGCCTCCCCAGTAGCTGGGATTACAGGTGCCTACCACCACGCCTGGCTAATTTTTAATTTTTTCTTTTTTGAGACTGAGTACCTTTGATTACAGGTGTGTGCCACGACCCCTCAGCTAATTTTTGTATTTTTAGTAAAGACGGGATTTCACCATGTTGGCCAGGCTTGTCTTACTCCTGACCTCAAATGATCAAACTACCTCAGCCTCCCAAAGTGCTGGGATTACAGGTGTGAGCCAATGTGCCAAGCCTCATGTTGTTATAATAATGCACAGGTTAGCACTATTGGGTTATTAAGAGTTTCCATAATCTGAAAATCCAGAATATGAAATGCTCCAAAATCTGAAACTTTCTGAGTGCCAACATGATGCTCAAAGGTCATGTTCAATGGGAATGCTCATTGGGGCATTGGGATTTTGGATTTTCAGATGAGGGATGCTGTAAGTATAATGCAAATATTCTAAAATCTGAAAAAATCTAAAGTCTGAAACATTTTGGGTCCCAAGAATTTGGATAAGAGATAGTCAACTTGTATTATTAAAATGAATGAATTATGACCTTAAGGCTTTTAGAAATCTACTTTACAATTTGCACTCCATAATTTATTTCTCAGTGATTTATATCATTTTAAAAGGATAAATTGCCGGGCGTGGTGGCTCATGCCTGTAATCCCAGCACTTTGGGAGGCCGAGGCGGGTGGATCACGAGGTCAAGAGATAGAGACCAACCTGGTCAACATGGTGAAACCCCATCTCTACTAAAAATACAAAAAAAATTAGCTGGGCACGGTGGCGCGTGCCTGTAATCCCAGCTACTTGGGAGGCTGAGGCAGGAGAATTGCCTGAACCCAGGAGGCAGAGGTTGCAGTGAGCCGAGATCACGCCATTGCACTCCAGCCTGGGTAACAAGAGTGAAACTCCGTCTCAAAAAAAATAAAAATAAAATAAAGGATAAATTAACATATTTACTTGAACTGGAAAACATAAGTCAGGAAGAATGATTTGCTTGATGGACCTAAATAATAAATTGCTTTAATCAATTAAATTATATGCCCAGGTTTTTTCATAAACTTAATGTACAAAAATCTGCAGCTTCAGGTTTGTTGTTATTGCTGTTTTTTTTGACAAAAGTACATTTGATTAAAAGCATTTTATCAAAAGACATCCTCGGTTTAGGCAAAATTTATTAAAAATCTTACTTTTCTCAACCTCCTTTCAGTATATGGGAAAGAATATCTGGCATTTGACATTTGCTGGATCTTTCTGGTGTTGGTTCCAGACACTGAGATAGTAACTGCCAACCAAGGCCTGGGTAACAGAACAGAACCTTTGTGACTGAGTGCTTTTCAATCTCTTGTTTTCATTACATATGATAGATCTCTGTGATTTTTTGGCATGTAACTTGAAAGAAGTAGAAAGAATTGAATGACTTTACTATACTAAAACTTTCCTCTCCTAGCTACTTATTTATGTAAACAAAGTTCTTCAGACATACAAATGCAAGAGATAATACAACTGATAAATAAATAAATCCTATTTCATTTGAGTAATAAATACTATTTGCTCTCCAATATCTGAAATATTTTTTTTTTAATTTTTTTAATGAGCTCAGGAATTCAAATGCCAAGCTCAAGGTTTGATTACAGGAGCAGGATGCTTCTTTTTTTTTTTTTTTTTGAGACGGAGTCTTTCTGTCGCCAGGCTGGAGTGCAGTGGCACAATCTCGGCTCATTGCAACCTCCGCCTCCTAGGTTCAAGCGATTCTTCCGCCTCAGCCTCCCGAGTAGCTGGGACCACAGGCACGTGCCACTATGCCCAGCTATTTTTTGTATTTTTAGTAGAGATGAGGTTTCACCATGTTGGCCAGGATGGTCTCGATCTCTTGACCTCGTGATCCACCTGCCTCGGCCTCCCAAAGTGCTGGGATTACAGGCGTAAGCCACCGCGCCCAGCCTGAAATATTTTTAAAATTTCTCTTGAAAAGACATACGATAGCTCAACAAAACATCCATAAGACAAAAATATAAAAAATTAACATAAAGATCACGGGAAAGAAGGGGAACATCAATCATGATCCTAACAAATGATTTTTTGTTTGTGTTGTGTGAAACACTATAATACTATATAGTATTATATGTATTTATAAATACATATATAATGTAATTATATACATATATAATGTAATTTATAAATACATATAATACTATATAGTATTATATAGGATAGTATATAGTATTATATGTATTCTCTCAATTAGACTGTATAGAAACTGTATAGAAATATAAGTGCTGGGAATTCTTATTCATATTTTACAGGGAAGTCCACTATTAGGATTCCATTTGCTGCTAAGAAATGGAGGAGCAAAATTGATCACAAGAAAATATAAGTCTGAAGATCATTTTTAAAAGAAACTAAACTCAGGACTTTTAGGTCCTTTTCCAGTTTAGTGCACAGAGTATTAGGAGCTTGGGCTCTAGGGCTAGGTAAATCCTGTGACAGACAGAAACCACATGTGCCAGGATCAATGCTATGGCCTAACACAGGTCCCTCCTAGTGACACTGGAGGGTGAACTAAGATTATGTATGCAATGTATTAAAATGTACTTGCATATAAATATCTAACGACATCACTAATTAAATCTTTAGGATAAATTCTTAGAAGATTAATAAATGGCTCAGACTGTAAAACCATTTAAAGGGTAATTATATTCCGACAAACAATTTTTGAAAAAAGTCAACCTAGCTTGTATCAGAGAAGGAGCTCACCTTTTGGGTCGAGGAAGGCCCATGGGGGTAAGATTAGGATCTGGCCTAGGAATAGTTTTCCGGATGCGAATCTGTGAGACTTTCTTTGGCCTCTTCTCTGGCTCAGCCTATTTTTAAGGATTAAGAAAAAAGATGGTCAAGTTGTAAGACATTTTATTTATTTATTTTTATTTATTTATATATTTTTTCAGACAAGGTCTTACTCTGTTGCCCAGGCTGTTGTGCAGTAGTGCAATTATAGCTCACTGCAGCCTTGAACTCCTGGACTCAAATGATCTTCCTGCCTTGGCCTCCCAAAGTGCTGGGGTTACAACAAGTAAAAGCCACCATACTTGGCAACTTCTATTTTTAAATGGAGTCTTGCTATATTGCCCACGCGGACCAGGAACTACTTGGCTCAAGTGATCCTTTTGCCTCAGCCTCTGTGGTAACTAGCACTATAGGCATATGCCATCACCTCTGGCATAGTGTAAGACATTTTAAATATATAAAGTCCCTTGTCTTGACACTTAAAGACATTGCTACCTCACTTCAGAGATGATTCTAGTAAGTAGTTTATCACAAAGCTCCCACTTATATTCCTGCTAGTTTTTAATTTTATTTTTATTTATTTATTTATTTTTGAGATGGAGTCTCACTCTGTCACCCAGGCTGGAGTCCAGTGGTGCAATCTCAGCTCACTGCAACCTCCGCCTGTCGGGTTCAAGCAATTCTCCTGCTTCAGCCTCCTGAGTACCTGGGACTACAGGCGTGTGCCACCACACCCAACTAATTTTTGTATTTTTAGTAGAGGTGGGGTTTCAACATGCTAGCCAGGCTGGTCTCAAACTCCTGATCCCAGGTGATCTGCCCGTCTTGGCCTCCTAAAGTGCTGGGATTACAGGCATGAGCCACTGTGCCTGGCCTTTTATTTATTTATTTTTTAGATGGAGTCTTGCTCTGTTGCCAGGCTGGAGTGCAGTGGTTTGATTTCAGCTCACTGCAACCTCCCCCTCCCAGGTTCAAGTGATTCTCCTGCCTCAGCCTCCTGAGTAGGTGGGACTACAGGAGCGTGCCACTACGCCCAGCTAATTTTTTTGTATTTTTAGTAGAGACAGGATTTCTCCATGTTGGCCAGGATGGTCTTGATCTCTTGACCTCGTGATTTGACCACCTCAGTCTCCCAAAGTGCTGGGAATACAGGCGTGAGCCACCATGCCTGGCCTTTTATTTATTTATTTATTTTATTTTTTGAGACAGAGTCTCACTCTGTCGCCCAGGCTAGAGTGCAATGGCACACTCTCGGCTTACCGCAACCTCCACCTCCCAGGTTCAAGCAATTCTCCTGCCTCAGCCTCCCAAGTAGCTGGGATTACAGGTATGCACCACCACGCCCGGCTAATTTTTATATTTTTAAGTAGAGACCAGGTTTCACCATGTTGGTTAGGTTGGTCTCGAACCCCTGACCTCATGATCCGCCTGCCTCAGCCTCCCAAAGTGCTAGGATTACAGGTGTGAGCCACTGCGCCTGGCTCTTATTTATTTTTTTTAAGATTAAGTGACTCACTCTGTCACTGAGGCTGGAATGCAGTGACATGATCTGGGCTCACTGCTTCGACCTCTGCCTCCCCAGTCAAGCAATTCTCCCTTCTCAGCCTCCCGAGTAGCTGGGACCACAGGTGTGTACCACCACAGGCAGCTAATTTTTATATTTTTTGTAGAGACAGGGTTTCACCATGTTGCCTAGGCTGCTCTTGAACTCCTGGACTCAAGCTATCCGCCCGCCTCAGCCTCCCAAAGTGATAAAATTACAAGTGTGAGCCACTATGCCTGGCCCCTGCTGTGTTTTAAGCAACTACTCCCTTCTTATCATCAAAACCAGAACTATACATTCAGTTCAGATATTGAGATTGTCAACGTGAAAGTCTGCAACTGTTAAAGACAACAGATGTTGTAAAATTAAACATCATCACTATCCACTCATCTTCTTTGAATGCACAAAGCAACTCTTTGGTCCAATTTTCTAAACACTGTTATATGCTGTTGCCAAGAAAAAAGTATCTGGAAAACAATGCAGATTAAAATATCCAGTGTGTCTTTTACTGGCCAAGAGAAAAACTCCTGGCTTAGTATTCTCCAGAACTCTGCTGACACTAAAAGTGGTTCGTGAAGATACTCAGGGTCCAGTCTGTAGCTATCACGTGATGTGAGTTAACAATGGCCACCTCCAATGCCACCGTCACTTGACCCCACCAGCACTTTACACTTACCTCTTTCTGTTCTGGAGGGCTGCTCTGTGGGCATGGGCATGCTGCTGTCACACCATCCAGCTCGTCCAACCCAGGAACTTGGAACTCAGAGGCTGAAAGCAGGAGCTTGCTGACAGCTGATTCTGCTACTAAGCAAGACTTTGGTACCAAGGCAGGGAATGGAGGCTCCAACCTAGTACCATGGAGAGAAAGAGAAGAAAGATATGAGAGGGGTTCCCTTTCTACCTCCAGGACATTCAACTAGGTCTAACATTTATGCCTCGAGACATTTTCTTTCTTTCTAGGAATAATATATCCAGTTAACCTTTCTAGTCACTTCCAGACATAGCCTGTGTCTACATTATGTAAAAAAAAAATTACGGCCGGGCGCGGTGGCTCACACTTGTAATCCGAGCACTTTGGGAGGTCAAGGCGGGCGGATCACAAGGTCAAGAGATCGAGACCATCCTGGCCAACAAAGTGAAACCCCGTTTCTACTAAAAAAGTACAAAAATTAGCTGCGTGTGGTGGCATGCACCTGTAGTCCCAGCTACTAGGGAGGCTGAGGCAGGAGAATTGCTTGAACCCAGGAGGTGGAGATTGCAGTGAGCCGAGATTGTGCCACTGCACTCCAGCCTGGTGCCTGGCGACAGAGCAAGACTCTGTCTCAAAAAAAAAAAATTACAAGAATGTGTAATCAATTTCATTGCTATGGAGTTTTATAAGAAAAAATGTAATAAGGAACATTTTTTGGGTGGGAAGATACCTTGTAAACTGCACAAATGAACAGTGATCAGGTGAGATCAATCCTGTCCAGGGATTGAAGTTGACTATAAAACATGAAATAACTTGAGAGGGGACTTCTGGTACAATAAGTTGGCTAGAGCTTTTCACTTTTTTAACAAATGATATTGATTACACATTCCTAGTTACTGGCTGTAACAGAACACATTTCAATCTCAGAGATGTTTATCTGAGAGACACAGATCAGGTTTATGAGAGGTCAGAGTCATGCCACAGGTGATCCACGCCACCTATGCATGCACTCTCTCTCTTGCACACACACGCACACACACACGCACACACTGAGCCCTCATGTGCTTACCTCGTCTGACTGCTGCTGGTGTTATATGTAGCTTCCATGCCTGGAAGAGGCACATATGGTAACATGGTGTGGCTAAAGTAAAGCAAAAGCACAAAAGCAACAGATAAGGGCAGTGGGATAATAGGAAAGGTTTTGATGTTATTGTCAGTATTAGCACATGATATTTAGCCCCAAGAAGACAAGAAATGTCAGTTACCCAGAAAGAGGAAAGTTTCCCAACCAGGAGAGTTACATTTATGAGCCCATCACTGGAATGGAGGCAGACTGACAGGAAGATTATTTTCTAACTTAAATGGAAAGAAGGCAGAGATAGAAATAAAGGACAGTGGCTGGGCAAGGTGGCTGATGCCTATAATCCTGGCACTTTGGGAGGCTGAGGTGGTCAGATCACTTAAGCCTAGGAGTTCGAGACGAGTTTGTGCAATACACTGAGACCTTGTCTCCACAAAAAAATACAAAAATTAGCCAGGGGTGATGGAGTGCACCTGTGGACCCAGCTACTCAGGAGGCGGAGGTGAGAAGACTGCTTGAGCCTGGAAAGTCAAGACTGAAGTAAGCCAAGACTGCACCACTGCACTTCAGCCTGAGTGACAGGGCAAGACCCTGTCTCTAAATAAAAATAAATAAAAATTTAAAGAATATATTATACCACTCAGTTGTGTACTGATTCTATTAAAACAAAATCTCTCAGTTTCTACAACCTTATAAAATATTAGAGAGAAAAGAATTTTTTTTTTTAAAGCCAAGTTACACATAAAACGTAACTATAAAGCCTGGGCATGGTGGCTCACGCCTATAATCCCAGCACTTTGGGAGGCTGAGGCAGGCAGATCACTTGAGGTCAGGAGTTTAAGACCAGCATGACCAACATGGCAAAACCCTGTCTTTACTAAAAGTATAAAAATTAGCTGGGCATGGTGGTGGGTGCCTTTAATCCTGGCTACTCAGGAGGCTGAGGCATGAGAATCACCTGAACCCGGAAGGCAGAGCTGAGATAGCACCACTACACTCCAGCCTGGGCGATGGAGCGAGACTGTCTCAAAAACTAAACAAGGCCGGGCGCGGTGGCTCAAGCCTGTAATCCCAGCACTTTGGGAGGCCGAAGCGGGTGGATCACAAGGTCAAGAGATCAAGACCATCCTGGTCAACATGGTGAAACCCGGTCTCTACTAAAAATACAAAAAATTAGCTGGGCATAGTGGCGCGTGCCTGTAATCCCAGCTACTCAGGAGGCTGAGGCAGGAGAATTGCCTGAACCCAGGAGGCGGAGGTTGCGGTGAGCCGAGATCGTGCCATTGCACTCCAGCCTGGGTAACAAGAGCGAAACTCCGTGTCAAAAAAAAAAACTAAACAAAACAAAACAACATAGCTATAGAGAAGAAAACTATTAAAAGTCAATTTCTTTATAATTAAACTCTTTTTTTTTTTTCTTTTTTGAGACGGAGTCTCATTTTTTCACCCAGGCTGGAGTGCAGTGGTGCAATCTTAGCTCACTGCAACCTCTGCCTCCTGGGTTCAAGGGATTCTCCTCCTCAGCCTCCTGAGTGGCTGGGACTACAGGCGTGTGCCACCACACCTGGCTAATTTTTGTATTTTTAGTAGAGATGGGGTTTCACCATGTTGCCCAAGATCTCAAACTCCTGACCTAAAATGATCTGCCCACATCGGCCTCCCAAAGTGCTGGGAGTACAGGCTTGAGCCACTGTGCCCAGCTTTAAACTCTTATTTTTCATAGAGATGAAATAGCAGTATTCACTACTTGTAGATACATTAGTAAGTGATGTTGGAGAGCTTTTTGTGCCTCTCGAATTAAAATCTGCATCAGTTTCTACTGAACTTAAACACA
Organism: Aotus nancymaae; assembly: GCF_030222135.1. NCBI lineage: Eukaryota > Metazoa > Chordata > Mammalia > Primates > Aotidae > Aotus > Aotus nancymaae. Next base: position 6,491,450 of record NW_026988491.1, read on the forward strand.
CTACAGGTTTAATTAACCAGAGGTGTATGTGATGACCATACAACGCATCTCCTCTCTGAAGTAAAAGGAATTTTTTTAACAGCTAGGAAAGACACAAGTAATTCAGGGGTCCAGAATAGTTTTCAGTACCATATCAAGTTTTCCTAAGGAGTACTGGGGCAGGGTGGAATATTGGAAAAAAGTCAGCCAAATGAGGAACCAGAAGCCCTAGGTTCTAGTTACAGTTCAGCTGAACCCCCAACCAGCTGAGTAATGTGAAGTAGAATAAAAACCTTCATGTGCCTTGTGGAGTTTATAAATAGCTGAGTTTTTTTTTTTTTTTTTTTTTGAGACGGAGTTTTGGCTTTTGTTACCCAGGCTGGAGTGCAATGGCACGATCTCGGCTCACCGCAACCTCCGCCTCCTGGGTTCAGGCAATTCTCCTGCCTCAGCCTCCCGAGTAGCTGGGACTACAGGTGTGCGCCACCATGCCCAGCTAATTTTTTTATTTTTTCGTAGAGACGGGGTTTCACCTTATTGACCAGGATGGTCTCGATCTCTTGATCTCGTGATCTACCCGCCTCGGCCTCCCGAAGTGCTGGGATTATAGGCATGAGCCACTGCGCCCGGCCCCCGGGTCATTTTTTTTTTGAGACAGAGTCCTACACTGTTGCCCGGGCTGGAGTGTAATGGCGAGATCTCGGCTCACTGCAACCTCCACCTCCTGCGTTCAAGAGATTCTTCTGCCTCAGCCTCCCAAGTAGCTCAGATTACAGGACCCCACCACCACACCCAGCTAATTTTTTGTATTTTCAGTAGAGACGGGGTTTCACTATTTTGGCCAGGCTGGTCTTGAACTCCTGACCTTGTGATCCCCCCGCCTCGGCCTCCCAAACTGCTGGGATTACAGGCATGAGCCACTGAGTCTGGCTAATTTTTTTTAGTAGCGATGGGGCTTCATCATGTTAGCCAGGTTGGTCTCCATCTCTTGACCTTGTGATCCACCCACCTCGGTCTCCCAAAGTGCTGGGATTACAGGCATGTGCCACTGTGCCTGGCCTGTTTTTTTTTTTTTTTTTTTGGAGACAGAATGGCCCTCTGTTGCCCAGGCTGGAGTGCAATGGCACAATCTCAGCTCACTAACCTCTGCCTACCGGGTTTAAGGGATCCCCCTGCCTCAGCCTCTGAGTAGCTGGAATTACAGGCACACACCACCACACCCAGCTAAATTTTTTATATTTGTTGTACAGACAGGGTTTCACCACATTGGCCAGGCCTGCCACGGCCTCCCAAAGTGCTGGGATTACAGACACAAGCCACTGTGCCTGGCCTCAACCAGCACACTTTTTAATGACACACAATGATTCTACATTAGAGACATATGAACAAGACTCTCCTAAGCTATTTGGAATATTAAGGCTCTTTTACTCTAATTTTTCAACTATAGCAATGGTAAAAGCAAATTAAAAAATAATTTCTGTTTATCTAAAGACTTACAAAGAGGTCAGGCATGGTGGTTCACACCTGTAATCCCAGTACTTTAGGAGGCCAAGGAGGTAGATCACCTGAGGTCAGGAGCTCAAGACCAGCCTGGCCAACTTGGTGAAACGCTGTCTCTACTAAAAATACAAAAAAAATAGCCAGTTGTGGTGGTGGGTCCCTGTAATCCCAGCTATTTGGGAGGCTGAGGCAGGAGAATCGCTTGAACCTGGGAGGCGGAGGTTGCAGTGAGCCGAGATTGCGCCACTGCACTTCAGCCTGGGCACTGGAGCGAGACTCTGTCTTAAAAAAAAAAAAAAAAAAGAATTATAAGCTTTATCAGAAAAAAAAAAGAATTACAAAAAGAAGGACTTATTTATCACATCTATAGCAGCTCTTTAGAGATTCTTAAGATGAGTAGTTCTCAAATTCTTTTTCTTCTCTTATTTTCAATTGGAAGTTACAATGATATTGATGAAAATATTTCCAATTATTCTCAATGGTCAAAGCACAAGAACTCCTTCCCAGTTCACTTTAAGTTCATAAATCCTAAGACTGAAGTAGGTAAATGCCAATTTTTGAAGCCTCTATGTTGCCAAAAGAAAGGCAGGTGACAGATTTGGTGATAACTATGTAATTTATTCATTAACTAAAATATATTTATTCTGTGTTGTCTACGTATCAAACACTGAGATAGGTGCTGGCTGTTTAATGCTTTGTGAAAGAGATAATGTTACAAGTGAGTATCTGTTATTATTTATAGTCTTTCACTTGTAATGGGTGCTTGTTTTCTGCAAGGTGGAGGCAAGAGGAAAAAAGAAGATTCACCTGGGAACGGTGGCTCATGACTGTAATCCCAGCATTTTGGGAGGCTGAGGCTGGAGGATCACCTGAAGTCAGGAGTTTGAGATCAGCCCGGCCAACATGGTGAAACCCCATCTCTACTAAAATATAAAAATTAGCTAGGGTGATGGCGGGTGCCTGTAATCCCAGCTACTAAGGAGACTGAGGCAGGAGAATCGCTTGAACCTGGAAGGTGGAGGTTGCAGTGAGCCGAGATTGCGCCACTGAATTCCAGCTTGGGTGACAAGAGTGAGACTGTCTCAAAAAAAAAAAAACACAAAAAACAAAAAAAGAAGATTCAACTTACTTGATGGCTTCAAGAATGAAATGGACAGAAAAAAGAATGGTGTGGGCTGCGTGTGGTGGCTCACGCCTATAATCCCAGCACTTTGAGAAGCTGACGCAGGCAGATCACAAGGTCAGGAGACTGAGACCATCCCGGCCAACAGTACAACCCCGTCTCTACTAAAAATACAAAAATTAGCTGGGTGTGGTAGCAGGCACCTGCAATCCCAGCTACTTGGGAGGCTGAAGCAGGAGAATCATTCGTTTGAACCCAGGAGGCGGAGGTTGCAGTGAGCTGAGATCGTGCCACTGCACTCCAGCTGGTGACAGTGCTAGACTCCGCCTCAAAAAAAAAAAGATTTGGCAAGGTAAATAGAAAGTGCAAACCCAAGGGGACTCCAAATAGCTTTGCATTTCCCACAGTGCCCTTCTCTCTCCAGTGACAGGAAGCAAACATGGGACATTTGCAAATAATAGGGGACAGATTTTACCTGCTTGTGGTGCCCAGACTTGATTGCCGCTTGCTGTGAGTGGAATGAAGAGAAGAGATTTCGAAGGAGCATGCAGAAGGCCCATGGTGGCTCCAAATGGACAGCACTCTGCCCACCGAGTAGGGCAGAGAACAGAAGACCTTGTCTGCTATGGAGGATGGAGACCGCAACCCTTTCAAGCCCTGTGTAAACTGGGTCATGAAGAGCCTCTGCACCGTAGGCATGTGGCTGGAGAAGTTCCGTTTTTTTGTCCAGATTCGGTAACATCCCGGGGAACAAAGTGCTAGAAGTGTGTGAAGGCCAAGGACAGAGCAGTTGGCTCTGGTCTGGACTATGGCGGTGCCTCCATAGTCTTGGAGAGGAGCTGGAGGCTGAAGAGGAGCCTGAGTGTGGGTCTGACTATGGAGGCCAGTGTCTTCCCTGAATGTGGCCATCCCAGGGCAACCGTGGGACAAGAAGAAAGAAAAGGTCCACTTGGGAGGTTGAGACGGGCACTGGCGGGCCTCTCCTAAGGCAAGCCTTGCCGGAGCACAGTGCTCAGGAAAAGTCCTTGAGGACTCAGTCGTGCAATCTGAGCTGGATGATTTCACATGAAAGGATACTGGGAAGATTTCAGAACCAAACAGCAGTGATGGCATCTTGCTCAAATCTGTGAAGCTCATCTTGATGGATTCGAGAGAATAAAGTGCCATGGGCTTACTGTTAGGCCTCTTATCCCATCCACTAGCTGCCAAATATGGATTCAGCTGTGCTGTGTTGTATGAAAATCCGTCCAGGAGCCTTTTGTATCTGAGGCGCTTATAGCTTTTAGCCATTGGGAGAAGTTCAGAGGAACACCGCTGGTATCTTACTTTCTGAGTCTTCATGGCTGGGGCCAGTTTGGAGGCAAGGACGGACAGCTTGTCTAGTAAGGCTGATTCTTTGGTAGGCTTCCTAAAATTCGGGCTCCTCAAGGGATGGCATGGTATAGTCGTCTGCTTTGGTATGTGGCTAATCAAGCTCTTGGTAGGTGCTGTTTCAGGTTCTAATCGTGTAGGTGCAGACACAGTACACAAACTGAGAAGTCTGTGTGCTTTTGTTGGGATGGGATCGGAGGAACTCTTTAAAAAGGCAGAACTTCTGATTTTACCTATTTTTCTCCCCACACTGTTTTGCTCCTGACTGGAAACTTTCTTACAAGTTCGATGGGGCTGCTTCTTTAAAGGAAGCATTTCTTTCTTTGCAAAGGCACCACGTATTTGATCACACCCAGCAGAGGAGGGGTCTTGTGCTTTCTGAGGGGCACCAAGAAGGCAAGAACCTGTGCAAGACTCAATGTCCTTCTTAAATGGATGATGTAAGCTTTTCTCCTTCTGGTCTTCTAACTTCTGAGTCCGTGCCACAATGCTGTTCTTGGCCAGTTGTGCTAGGGTGATTTCATTCATCATGGTGGACTCATCTTTGTCAACCTTAGGTTGGTTCTTATTTTGTGCATCATCTAACAATAGACTAGATGACATGTATTCTTCTGATATCATATGTGCTTCCTTTTGATGTATATATTTCTCTTCTTTCTGCAACATGTAGTCCAAAACCTCAGGGCTCTGCTGTTTTTCACCGTGACTAAGCATCTTCTGGCATTTAATGTGGGTCTGAGAGATGTTCACATGATCGCCACCACCAGCTTCTCTGGTAACTATCTCCTCAGATTGCTCCCCAACAGTTAAGTCACCCGGTGGTCCCCTTTGATGCTCTTGAGTTTCTTCTCTTTTCACTTTAGTTTCTGTTTTCACTGTCAAAGGCAAATATCTGTCAGAGGAATTCCCGTGAGAGTGACAAGCTTTGCAAGCATTTTTTTCCACACAGGTACATATGCTGTCTCCGTCACTAGAATTACTCCTATCTCTTGATACTCCTTCCTTCATCTCAGGAAGGACTGTGCAGTCCTTTACATTTTCACAAAGCATTTCACCATCTTTTGGTTTAAAAAGATTTTTCAGGTCAGTTTCTTCACTGTTATTATTAGTTTCTGAATTTTCTTGAGAAGGCATTATTTCAATGGATTTCAGGATTCCTAGGGAACCAGAGCTCTCATCATGGCAAGACATTAACTCTTTTGAGGAAATTCCAAAGGTACTTTCTTTGCCAAACTCAGAGCTTATTTCTAGTTTTGATCCTTCAGTCATTTCTTGTGTTTCTCCGAGAGATGTTTCTTTATCTTGCTGTCCATAATGGATATGATTTAAAGACACATTTATTCTGTCCAATATTCTTATATTTGGTTCATGATCTGCAACAGACTCCATCTCATGGGCACAAGAGTCTGGACACTTTTCCATTTCACAGTCTTTTAAAGATCTGCATATGTTTTCTTCATATGATTTTTTTAGTTCAAGAAAGCCCACTATAGAAGCAGCAGCATCTGAGAAATCGGAGTCCTGGCCAATTGTTCCTATATGGGCAGCAACCAGTTCTCTTTGATACAAGGTACTCCTTGAGTCCTCTTGGAATGCCAGTCTCTCTTGCCTTGCACAATCCAGTGGATTAGATGCTTTAACATCCAGCACACCTTCTGTAGGCTTATTACTACAGTCTGTGTAGACGATATTTACCATACCTTCTGTGGACTCACCACAACCAGAAATCTTGACAAAGTCTCCTTTCAAATTGCCTTTTTTTGGACTACCACAAGGTAGTGAGTTATTACTGCCTGAGCTGACCAGCAGATCTTTTTGGTTGTGGCATACCTCTCCCTGAAGCTTGGTGACAGTCTCTCTCTGGTCACTACCTAGTGTCTCCTTAGTTGACTGACCTTCACTTCTGCATTCATCTGGTCTGTTTTGGTTACTCTGAGAGTCGAGGACTTCATCTGCCTTATGATCGACCTGATTGAGTGTTTCAACTGCTTTTACGTTTTTAAAACTGGAGAACATAACAGGAGGAGATTGGTCCAACATTTTTTCAGGACTTGGAATGTTTACAGTCTGGTTTAGTTCTTGTATAGCATGATGAGAGATGTTATACTTACAAAATACGGTTTCTTTGGATATATCCTGCTCCTTTCCTTCCAGCCCTTCCTCACTGGGTTTGATAGTACTTGAGGTGTGAATGGTTTTGTTTGAAATTCCACTATTTAACAAGTCTGCTGTCATTTTGTTTCTGATCTTATCTCCTGGAAGTCTGCCATTAGTTTCTTTCCCATCAAGTTCCCTTTCCTCTGATGTATAACTCACTTTACAGCTGCTTTTTTCCACAGAGTTTCCTGCTCCTTGGCAGTGGTGATGACTGTGCTGAAATGCATTTTTATATTTTGTTATCAAAGAGTTATCAACTTGCAGGTTGATTTTGCTGGACTTGAAAGCAGCACAAGCAGAACACATGTTTTCTTCAGATACATGTTTTCTTATACAATGACAGCTAGAGATATCCTGAGATTGAACACTGTGACATTCTATGACAGAGACCACTTGAGGAAAGCCAGCTGCTTCTCTCTTATTTGAAAGAAGTCTGGAATGTAGAGCTTTTGTTCCTGAATCAGCCATTTCTTTTTTTCTCTCTAGGCTTACTGGTTTGATGTTTAAGGTGGGACTGTTTGAAGAGGCACCACAGGTTTTATTACCTGGTGAAGAGATGTCTTTCACTTTTGTCTGAAAGGGAACAGTTTGTGTATCAGCAGTGACATCTGCTCCACCCTCTAATGGAGGATGATGGTTCTGTTGGGCATCTTTGCCTGTTTTTAAAGGCATCTCTTTGTTTAAATGCATTACAGAGTCAGTTGGCAACTTTGCATGGTCTTGGGAATTAAGGGACACTTGTTGATTTAAAACACATTCACTTTCTACTTTGTTTACAACCAGTTCATTGGTACAAGAAAGTTCATTCATCTCACAGGCTATGCTCTGTTCATCTAAAAGTGGAATATCATCATGTGAGGTCTGTGTAACTTTTTCTGATTCAGGTCTGTAATCAAATTCTGGGGATGGTGGTAACAGAGCAGTACCTTTCTTGGGTTTTAATACCTCACTTATAGGACTTATCTGATCCTCTGGCATTAAACTCATAATGGATTTTCTTTCAAACAGAAAATCATTACATGATGCTTCATTTAACTGGGTGTTGCTTTCCAGATTTCTCTGGATGGTGACCAAGGAGTTACAGTTTTTAGTGTAAAAAGATTTACTTAATAAATTGGGCTCTATAGGGGTTGTCTGTTCTGACTCCTCAATCTGCATCAAGGAGGAAAAACTGCTTTCTTCAGAGTATCTATCTGGATGGCTCATATTCGTAAAAGATTCTTTATGGTCCTCAGGGTATGTTAAGTTACCTTGAACATGTAAAGTAATTTTCAAATCATTCTTATTTAACATTACTTCTGTGCCTTCAGTAAAAGAATTGGGCATTAAAGAACTACAGCTCCCTGTATGGAGACTGTCTCGAATGCAACAGTTATTGTGGATATTTTCTTTTGAGGAAACAACAGGCTCTTTTTCACCAGATCGACCACTAATTTCCTTTTCTGGTTGCCTGGCATTAATAAGAAAAGGTCCACCTCTTTCACTCCTGGGAATCAAAAGCTGTTCTTTATTTTTTTCTCTAGAAGGCAAGTTCTTCCTTTGAGCATCTCCCCCATAAAAATAAGCATAGTCTGTCTTTTCAGCAGATCTCTTTAGCAAACCACCACCTTCAAAACCACTGTTTTCTAAGGATACTGTTCTGGATTCGGGACCAGATAAGACCGATGTGAAACATGAAACTTCACAGTTTTCCTTCAAGGGGCTTGTGGCTGTGGGACTATCACATGTAGAACTGGGTTGTTCATTACGGTGGCCATGAATTTGTTGGTGATTGTCATCTGCCTCACAGACAAGGTTCAGTTTATACAACTCTTCCTTCCTATTGTCTACATTAGAAATGGCACTGTTTCCTGGTAATGACAACCAAGGACAACTTTTTAATTCTTCACATTCTTCTTCTTTAGGAGTTGCTTCTGTTAATCCATGGTCCACAAAGGTTAAAGGTTCTAGGGTAACTAATGTGCTGGTTTCTGAAACCTCATCACTGGTCATGATTTTGTCTACCTCTGGGAATTCGCTGCATCCAGCTGAGAGATCGTCCAGCTGAGAGATCACATTGCCATTTTTGTGTCCTTCATTATTATCCATCTTAGTCCCACTGGTCTTCATACCTTGTACTTCGGAAGATTTTAGCAGAGTTTCAGCTGTAATCTGTACACTTCCTTCTGCGTAAGAGAATTAAATCCAAATCAATATGCAGTAATAAAAAATCATTCCTTCATGCATTTTATTATGCTATGTTATCAAGGGCAACAAGAAGACCCAACTCAAAAAGAATTGAAAAGTTAGCATGTTATACCATTGATTTTGTTCTCTGAAAATATGACAGAGGGCCAAAAGTGTATCTGGCAGAAACAGGTAATTTTCTTGCTTTTTTTTTTGGAGACAGAGTGTTACTCTGTCACCAGGCAGGAGTGCAGTGGTGCAATCTCGGCTCACTGCAACCTCCGCTTCCTGGGTTCAAATGATTCCCCTGCCTCAGCCTCCCAAGTAGCTGAGACTACAGGCGTGCACCACCAGGCCCAGCTCAATTTTGGTATTTTAGTAGAGATGGGGTTTCACCATGTTGGCCAGAATGGTCTTGATCTCCTGACTTTGTGATCTGCCCACCTTGGCCTCCCAAAGTGCTGGGATTACAGGCGTGAGCCACTGCGCCCGGTGAAAGAGGTAATTTTCAACAAATGCCTCTTGCTGAAAGTTACACAGTGTTCACAGATCAATGCTGGACAACTGAATAAAACATAGAAACACGTTCCTAGGTTGTATTCTCATTCAATCTTAAGAAGCTTTTATTTTTCAGTCTTAAGAAGCTTTTATTTTGGGACAGGCTCAGTGGCTCACGCCTGTAATACCAGCACTTTGGGAGGTTGAGGCAGGTGGATCACGAGCTCAGGAGTTTGAGAACAGCCTGACCAACATGGTGAAACCCCATCTCTACTAAAAACACAAAAATTAGATGGATGTGGTAGGCATGCACCTGTAATAACAGTTATTCAGCAGGTTGAGGCAGAAGAATCATGTGAACCTAAGAGACGGATATTGCAGTCAGCTGAGATCGTGCCACTGTGCTCCAGCCTGGTCGACAGAGTGAGACTCTGCCTCAGAGGAAAAAAAAAAAAGGCTTTAAAAACATTAATAAAGCAGACTCACAATAATAGCTTACTTTACTAGACGACCATTCTATCATCACTGAAATTAGATGTCATAGATAAACTTAGTCTTTGGAAAAACCAACTATACATAAAACATTTATTTTTTTCAGACAGAGTCTTGTTGTGTTGCCCATGCTGGAGTACAGTAATGTGCTCTTGGCTCACTGAAACCTCTGCCTCCTGGGCCCAAACGATTCTTCTGTCTCAGCCTCCCGAGTAGCTGGGATTATAGGTGCCCGCAACCACACTCAGCTAATTTTTTTTATTGACGGAGTCTCGCTCTTGCCGCCTAGGCTTGAGTACAGTGGGATGATTTTGGCTCACTGCAACCTCCGCCTCCTGGGTTCAAGCAATTCTTCTGCCTCAGCCTCCCGAGTAGCTGGGATTATACAGGCGCCCACCACCATGCCTGGCTAATTTTTGTATTTTTAGTAGAGATGGGATTTTGCCATGTTGGCCAGGCTGGTCTCAAACTCCTGACCTCAGGTGATCCACCCACTTCAGCCCAAAGTGCTGAGATTACAGGTGTGAGCTACCGCACCCAGCCATTTTTTTGTATTTTTACTAGAGACGGGGTTTCACCATATTAGCCAGGCTGGTCTAAAATTCCAACCTCAGAAGATCTATTAGTTCTGTCCCTCTAAGAGAACCCTGATTATACACATGAACATGTGTATATGTACCCGATACATGTATATGTGTATATATATACACACACACATATATATAACAGGATACCTGTATTAAACAGAAAAAGCAAAATGCAAATCTATTTAAAGATCGGCCAGGCGCGGTGATTGTGCCTGTAATCCTAGTACTTTGGGAGGCCGAGGTGGGTGGCCATTTGAGGCCAGGAGTTCGAGACTAGCCTGGCCAACATGAAACCCCGTCAGTACTGAAAATACAAAAATTACCTGGGCATGGTGGCACATGCCTGTAACCCCAGCTACTGGGGAAGTTAAGGCAGTAGAATCACTTGAACCCAGGAGGTGGAAGTTCCAGTGAGCCGAGATGGTGCAATTACACTGCATTCTGGGTGACAGAGTGAAACTCCATCTCAAAATACAAAACACAAAAAACAAAACAAAACAAAAACTAATTCTTGGCTGGGTGTGGTACCTTACAGCTGTGATCCCAGCACTTTGGGAGGCTGAGGCAGGAGGAATGCTTGAGCCCAGAAGTTTGAACCAGCTTGGGCAACACTTGGAGACTCTGTCTCTACACAAAATTTTAAAGAAAAAAAATTAGCTGGGTGTGGTGGTGCATGCATGCCTTTAGTCCCAGCTACTTGGAAGGCTGAGGCAGGAGGATTGCTTGAGCCCAGGAGGTCAAGTCTGCAATGAGCCGTGATCGCACCACTGCACTCCAGCCTGGGTGACAAGAGTAAGTGACCTTGAAACTCTGTGAGGGTAAGGATCTTGTTTTGTTCTCTTCTTTATGGTTCAGCATAATCCCTGGTATATAAAAGCACAAAAGCACTTAGTAAATATTCATAAAATTAATGAATGAATACAGTTAGGACAAATAAACAAATGATATTAATACTGAGTTTCTAGGGCTTCCCTGTCCATTTCTCAATAGATCTTGAGAGCAGAAATTACTAAAAGAAAGAGCCCTGACTGAAGCCAGACCAGCTAAACTTCTATCATGGATCTGTGATACTTTTTTTTGAGATAGGGTCTTGCTTTGTTGCCTAGGCTGGAGTGCAGTGTTGCCATCATGACTTGCTGCAGCCTCCAACTCCTGGGCTCAGGTGATCCTCCCACTTTAGCCCTGCAAGGAGCTGGGACTACAGGCACATGTCACCACACCTGGCTAATTTTTATATTTTTTGTAGAAACAGGGGTTAGTTATCTTGCCTAGACTGGCCTCGAACTCCTGAGCTCAAGCAATCCTCCCGCTTCAGGCTCCCAAAGTGCTGGGATCACAGGTGTGAGCCACTGTGCCCTGTGGATCTGTGATACTTACCTAATTCCTGGTTTCTTCCTTTGTAAAAAGTGGGGAAAGTATACTTACCTCAGTGCTACACTGAGGATTAAATGAAATAATGCATGTAAGATGCCAGGTGGGACAATGCCTTTCCTTTGCTCTGCCTTTTTTTTTTTTTTGAGACAGCCTCGTACTGTCACCTAAGCTGGAGTGCGATGGCCAGATCTCAGCTCATTTTAACCTCTGCCTCCCAGATTCAAGTGATTCTCCTACCTGAGCCTCCCAAGTAGCCCCCGCTACCACGTCCAGCTATTTTTTTGTATTTCTTTTAGTAGAGACAGGGTTTCACAATGTTGGCACGGCTGATCTCAAACTCCTGATCTTGTGATCCACCCACCTCAACCTCCCAAAGTGCTAGGATTACAGATATCAGTCACCGCGCCTGGCCTGCTCTGAATTTTTTTTTTATTTTACTGAACCTGAGATCAGTTAAAATGGAGTAACTAGGCTAGATACAGCATTTTAAAATGTTTGGAGTCAGCAAATATTAGATTTGACAAATATATACTGCAAGCCACAGGTTTTTAGATACCAATCATTTAAAAAGGCAGCCTCAAAACCCTGATTCAACACACAATATTTATCACTGTGAAACTAGCCTACTCTCCCTATCACAGCAAATGATGCTACCCTATTCAAGAATTTCTAAGTACATGGTCGGGCACGGTGGCTCACACCTGTAATCCCAACACTTTGGGAGGCACAGGTGGGCAGATCAGTTGAGGTCAGGAATTCAAGACCAGCCCGGCCAACATGGTGAAACCATGTCTCTAGTAAAAATACAAAAGAATTAGCCACGTATGGTGGCGGGCACCTGTAATCCCAGCTACTTGGGAGGCAGAGGCAGGAGAATCTCTTGAGCCCAGGAGGCGAAGGTTGCAATGAGCCAAGATCGTGCCACTGCACTGCAGCCTGGGTGACAGAATGAGAACTCATCTCAAAATAAAATAAAATAAAGTGAAATAAAATAAAAATAAACATCCAGTTCTCCAAATTATATAAGGTAGATTTTCTCTTCTTGACTACTTTCACCTCTTCCTCAAAATGTATTTCCTGAATGCCAATTTCTGGTGACCTTCCTAAATAAGTTTTCACGGAAATGACTATCGTGGGAATTAAGTCTCACAGAATAATTAGTAGGAACTAATATCACCATTGTTCCTGATACCATTTCACCTTTCTTACACATAAACTTCCCAAACAAGCCAAGTTACAGGGAACTCTCTGAAAAACAAGATAAAACAAATAAACTTGGTAACTAGTTTTGTAAAATTAACTAAACAGAAAATTACGGTGAAAGAGACACATTAAAAGTCAGGATAGAAGAAAGGGTGAGGTAGCAGCCAAAGTGCCTGACCGGGGGAAGATCTCCCCTGTGAGATGGCCCATCAACTCAAATACTCCTACCACTGCTCCCCCATGCCCATTTCTCATGTGTCTGCCCTACAACTATCAAGAAATAAGGAATGATAGGCAAAAGTGCCTCCTACCAAAAGGCTCCTCTGGTTTTTACAAAAGTCCTTTAAAAGGTTTAATCTGGGCTGGGCATGGTGGCTCATGCCTGTAATCCCAGCATGTGGGGAGGCCGAGGTGGGCAGATCACCTGAGGTCAGGAGTTTGAGACCAGTCTGACCAACATAGAGAAACCCCGTCTCTGGGAAAAAAAAAAAAAAAAAAAAAAAAAAAGATTTTTTTTTTAAAAAAGGTTTAATCTGTTGCCATTTCATCTAATTGAGGAGCAGCTGACATATGATTGTGACTACAGCTTACAATGATCTATTACGTATTTTAAAATAGCCAGAAGAGAAGAATTCAAATGGTTCCAGTATATGGAAACGACAAATATTTAAGGTGATGGAATCCCAAGTACACAAGTTGATCTTTTCAAATTATACGAATGTATTATCACATGTACCCCAAAACCATGCACTTTACACATCAATTAAACAAAAGAATCTCAAATCTGGAATACCGTGGTTAATTTGATAGTACGGAGAGTGGGACATTTATATAGAGAAGTAAAAATAATGCACAGAGGGGAGAGTGTAGTAGCAGAGGTTCGCTTACTAAACAACTTGGTGCAGGAATGATCCCAAATCATTCCTCAGCCAGTTTATAAATTATTATACTGAAGTCCTTCCACTCAGAATAACCAAAATGTAATTAAAAAAATCAAGTAAAGCAATTTGCACAGTGTTCAACCATGCAAACACTTAATGAAACACAGGTAGCAAGTATATTTTAGATTTTCATCAAGACAACTTAAATCTGGGCTGGGTGCAGTGGCTCACACCTGTAATATCAGCACTTTAGGAGGCCGAGGCAGGCAGATCACCAGAGACCAGCCTGGCCAACATGGTGAAATCCTGACTCTACTAAAAATACAAAAAGAAAATCAGCCAGGCATGGTGGCGCATGCCTGTAGTTCCAGCTACTTGAGAGGCTGAGGCAGGAGAATCACTTGAACCTGAGAAGCAGAGGTTGCAGTAGATCAAGATCGAGCCACTGTACTCCAGCCTGGGTGACAGAAAGAAAAAAAAAAAAAAGAAAACTTAAATCTGGGGCAGAGCGAAGATTTTGGTAGCTGGGGCCCTGGAGACAAACTAGATTTCTAAGGGGCATCATTCAGTTCTTAATCCCATAGTAAAGATAAAGTAGCAGACGCCTGACCTTGGTAAAGCAAGCCGATATGCTGGCCACACTACAGAAGAACATGTGGGTCTATTTAAACGAAATCCATGGTGATGGCATATATATATTACTCATGCTCCCAGGACTCAATATCTTCACAGACCTGTCTCCATAGAACCTTCTTCTCTGGCTTGCTATGACTGGCTTTGACTTTGGACAGCTGAGCTTGCTTCCTCACGTGCAACACTGAAATACCCTGGAAGGTTCTTGGGGGACTGAATGAACTAAGCCATTGCTGCTAAAAACTCTAGTAGAGCTGCTGATTTCAAGCTCCCCTATCCCAGACTGAGACCCTTATGCATGGGCTTGGGGGAGAAAAAAAAAAATCAAATATTTTACCAATTTAAGTCATTAAATAAGCATGATTCTAGAAGACGAAGAAAAGTGCCACAGAGTGATTTAGCTGAAGACATTATTCAGGATAGTTCATCTTATCAATATCCAATGCGGACCCGCTTTTTAGATAGAGAGCAGCCAGGTAATTTTGAAAAGGCACATTTCCAAGCAGAAAATAACTCTGGTTCTCCTGTTTAAAAGGCCAGTTCAGTGGTTAAATGAAAGTGTAGTTAAACAGACATTAAATTCTGTTATAAGATGTGGGCAAAAATATACCAAAGACTGAATATAGCAATACTGGAGCCCCACTAAAAAGATCTTGGGGGTGAAGTTAGGGGGCCACTAAACTACATCCCTAAGATGCAGGGTGAGATTTATGTACAAAACAACATTTCTCATTTTCAGAGGAATGTCCTTTAATCTATATTGGGCAGTCAAGCCTTTGAGCCACAGAGGAAATCTGCAGCAGCAGGAAGCAGGGTGATAAACTGGGACAAATATCCTTTTTCATAAGGATGATCGTATGTGCTTCCTTTTCTATCCAGGCTGCCAAGAAGCTAAGAGTCATATGTGATGTTTTATCACAGTAACAAAATGTTCACATAATTTAATGCAAGGGTCCTCAACCCTGGGCCACGGACCAGTACCCATCCTTGGTCTCGGGCCGCACAGTAGGAGGTGAGCGGCAGGCAAGTGAGCAAAATTTCATCTGTATTTATAGCTGCTCCCCACTGCTTGCATTAATGCTTGAGCCCTGCCTCCTGTCAGATAAATAGCGCAGCATTAGATTCTCATAGGAGTGCGAACCCTATTGTGAACTGTACATGCAAAGGATCTAGGTTTTGGGCTCTTTATGAGAATCTAATACCTGATGATCTGTCATTGTCTCCCATCACCCCCAGAGTGGCCCACCTGGTTGTAGGAAAACAAGCTCAGGGCTCCCACTGATTCTACATTATGGGGAGTTGTATAGTTTCACTATGTATTACAAGGTAATAATAATAATAGAAATAAAGTACAATAAATGCAATGCACTTGAATCATCCTGAAACCATCCACCCCACTGAATCTGTGGAAAAACTGTCTTCCATGAAACCAGTCCCTGACTCCAAAAATGTCCTGGACAACTGATTTAGCATATTCGTTTTATTGTCTCTTTGTGAGGTTCTGATTATACTATATTATATTATATTATATTATATTACATTATTTATTTAGTGAAACAGGGTCTTGCTCTGTTGCCCAGGCTGGAGTACAGTGGTGTGATCATAGTCCGCTATAGCCTCAACCTCCCACCAGGACTCAAGTGATCCTCCTGCCTTAGCCTCCTGAGTAGCTGGGACCACAGGCGTGTGCCGCCATGTTCATTTTTGTATTTTTTGTAGAGAAAGGGTTTCGCCATGTTGCCCAGGCTAGTCTGGAACTCTTGGGCTCAAGCAATCCTCCCACCTTGGCCTCCCAAAATGCTGGGATTACAGACGTGAGCCAGTGTGCCCAGCCTGATTATTCTATATTAGCTTTAATTAACACAGTCCTATCTAAAGTTACCTAAGATTATTTTTAGCCTTGGGGTGAAAAGAGGAGAACCTTATCTCAGCTACTCTCTTTTGGACTTCAACTTCCTCCTCAATCAATCAATCTATAAGTAATAATCTCACATCTCTATACCCAATCATTGTTCTGAGGAACAAAAAGAGGTAATAAAACTGCCTTGAAAACTCTCAAGGTGACCTGGAGTAAACATTTTCTCTCATCCCTGACCCCACAGAACAAAAATAGGATACACTACCACACGCTGAACTATACTGGGTACATTCCTCCCCTGTCCCAGTTAACCCTCTAAACAGACAAATATAGTATATTTGATGATATAAAATCTAATAAAGGTCCAACACAATCAAAAGAAAGGGACTTGCTGGGTGTGGTGGCTCATGCCTGTAATCCTGCACTTTGTGGGGCAGAGGCGAGAGGATCACTTGAGCCCAAGAGTTTGAGACTATCCTGGGCAACATGGTGAGTCCATGCCTCTACAAAAAAAAAACAAACACAAAAATGTAGGCCACGGTGGTTTGCACCTGTAGTCCCAGGTACTCAGGAAGCCGAGGTATGAAGATCGCTTGAGCCCTGGAAGTTGAGGCTGCAGTAAGCCGTACAAGTATATCCATGGGCAATACTAAGATGTAATCTATACTGAAGTTACAGTTTCTATAGTTAAGTCCACCTTACAAGGCAGGGACTTATAACTCTTATATTCTCAATGCAAAATGGAAACTGAACTAAAACAGTATTTGCAGTAAATGGAAAAACGAAGAGATTTGAGAGAAATAAATACCTTTGCTCCTTAGAAAATCTTCAGGGAGGTCCACGTGTAAAAGTTCTTTGCTGGACTGCATCAGGATATCCTCCTGTAATAAGAAAATCCAGCGGTCAAGGAGGATTCAGAAGATTCTAAGCTCATGAATATTCTTTTTTTTTTTTTTTGAGACAGAGTCTTTCTTGGTTCCCCTGGCTGAAGTGCAATGGTGAGATCTTGGCTCACTGCAACATCCATTTCCCAGGTTCAAGCTATTCTCCTGTCTCAGCCTTCTGAATAGATGGGATTACAGGCACCTGCCACCACGTCTGGCTAATTTTTTTTTTTTGAGACAGAGTTTCACTCTTGTCACCTAGGCTGGAGTGCAATGGCGTGATCTCGGCTCACCGCAACCTCCGCCTCCTGGGTTCGGGTAATTCTCCTGCCTCAGCCTCCTGAGTAGCTGGGATTACAGGCATGTGCCACCATGCCCAGCTAATTTTTTGTATTTTTAGTAGAGACGGGGTTTCACCATGTTGACTAGGATGGTCTCGATCTCTTGACCTCGTGATCCACCCGCCTCGGCCTCCCAAAGTGCTGAGATTACAGGCGTGAGCCACCGCGCCCGGCCCCAATTTTTATATTTTTAGTACAGATAGGGTTTCACCACGTTGGTCACGCTGGTCTTGAACTCCTGACCTCAAGTGATCTACCCACCTCCACCTCTCAAAGTGCTAGGATTACAGGAGTGAGACACCATGCCTGGCTAAATATTAGTTATTATTATTATTATTTTTTTAAAGATGGGGTTTCACCATGATGGCCAGGCTGGTCTTGAACTCCTGACCTCAGGTGATCCACCCACCTTGGCTTCCCAAAGAGCTAGGATTACAGGCTTGAGCCACCGTGCCCGGCAATGTTAATTATTTTTAAGAGATTTCTTTATGACTTTGGGAAACTGGCTAGCAGTCACAAAGATTGGGCACTGTAGGAAACCTCAAATTTAAGTAAGTGTCAACAATAAAAATTTCTACTTATCTAGAATTTGAATTTGAAAGCTTTTTAAAGTTGTGACAATAACAGAGGTCTAAAAAAATGTTAATGTGCAGATCCAAACAAAACCCTATATATGCCTTCTGAGTCAAGAAACAAATGGCTGGAATATACTTTCAATTTCATTTGAAAGAAAAATATCAAGAAATCAGATGTATCTCAATCCTTAATCATTCTAGATATCATAAATTCAACCCCCTTCACTGGAGGAGAAATGGAAAATCGATTATACCACCAATGACAACCAGTATTAGGCTGGGTATTGTGGCTCACACCTGTAATCCAAGCACTTTAGGAGGCTAAGGCTGGTGGATCACTTGAGGTCAGGAGTTCGAGACCAGTTTGGCCAACACAGTGAAACCCAATCTCTACTAAAAATACAAAAATTAGCCAGGCATGCTGGTGGGTGCCTGTATAATCCTAGCTACTCGGGAGGCTGAGGCAGGAGAATCACTTCAACCTGGGAGGCAGAGGTTGCAGTGAGCTGAGATCATGCCACTATACTTCAGCCTGGGCGACAGAGTGAGACACTGTCTCAAAAAACAGACAGACAACCAGTGTCTTCCTAAAGAAGAAATTCAGGCCAGGCCTAGTGGCTCACACCTGTAAACCCAGCACTTTGGGAGGCTGAGGCGGGCAGATCACGAGGTCAAGAGATCAAGACCATCCTGGCCAACATGGTGAAACCCCATCTCTACTAAAAATATAAAAATTAGCTGGGTGTGATGGCATGTGCCTATAGTCCTAGCTACTCAGGAGGCTGAGGCAGGAGAATTGCTGGAACCCGGGAGGCGAGGCTGCAGTGAGCCGAGATCAAGTCACTGCATGCCAGTCTGATGACAAAGCAAGAGCCTCCAAAACAAAACAAAACAAAAAAAAAAAAAAAAGAAAAGAAAACGAAATTCAGAAAAATAGAAAGAAAGGAATAGTGGCAGAATGTGCACATTGTGGCAACTGCCTCAGAGCCCCAAGATTACTGGCTAGGAGACTGAACCAAAGACAGCTGCTTACACTAAGCATTCCTTCTGGGTCACCTCTTTTCCCCTGTCCTAAGCCTTAACGTTTCTTTTCACTTTGATTTAACTAGTAAGTATGAGATTTGATACTGCACTCATCTAAAGCTATATAAATCAGGCTGGAGGCTGGGCACAGTGGCTTATAACTGTAATCCTAGCACTCTGGGAGGCCCAAGTGGGTGGATCACCTAAGGTAGGGGAGTTTGAGACCAGTCTGACTAACATGGAGAAACCCCGTCTCTACTGAAAATACAAGATTAGCTGGGTGTGGCTGTGCCACTGCACTCCAGCCTGGTGACAGAGCGAGACTCTATCTCAAAAAAAAAAAAAAAAAAAATCATGCCAGGCATGACAAATCACCTGAGATCAGGAGCTCGAGACCAGCCTGGCTAACATGGCAAAACCTTGTCTCTACTAAAAATAAAAAAATTAGCCAGGCATGGTTGCACATGCCTGTAGTCCCAGCTACTGGGGAGGCTAAGGCAGGAGAATCAATTGAACCCAGGAGGCAGAGGTTGAAATGCGCCAAGCCTGTGCACGATCTCAGCTCACTGCAACCTCCGCCTCCCAGGTTCAAGCAATTCTCCTGCCTCAGTCTCCCACACCCAGCTAATTTTTTGTATGTTTTTTTTTTTATAGAGACGAGGTTTTACCATATTGGCCAGTCTGGCCTTGAACTCCTGACCTAATGATCCACCTGCCTCGGCCTCCCAAAATGCTGGGATTATAGGTGTGAACCACCACGCCTGGCCAATAACTTAAGATAAATGTTCACACAAATCCCTCTCAACATCAAATGACATAATTGCTAGCTTATATAGCACTCTAAAAACTATATAAGATTTTACAGAATTGGCTCTAAATATAAAAAAAAAACTCTATAAGAAGTTCATACACATAATAGTACAATTTGTTTTTCAAATCCACAGTAAACAATTCTCTGCTTTGATTACTCAAGATGTCACCTACCTGCCCACTGTTTTGGAATAAAAATCAATTTATGATACTTCTCCAAAGTTTTGGCAGATTTTAGGAGGGTCTTAAAAGCCCTTCTTAGTATTTATCTGTGGTTTTATGCCTTATTTCCCATTAAAAGTTGGCTGTATGTCTTGTACACAATGCAATTCTCTGATTCGTTCCTATGAGACCAGTTTAGATCAGGAAAAAACACAAATATCTGGAGAGAAATGAAAATACGCAAAGCTCTTCGGCTTTTATAGCCAAGACAGTTTTTCTTTGTTTTGTTTTTTTTTCCCTTTTTTTAGACGTAGTCTCACTTTGTCACCAGGCTGGAGTGCAGTGGCATGATCTCAGCTCACTGCAACCTCTGCCTCCTGAATTCAAGCGATTCAGCCTTCCAAGTAGCTGGGACTACAGGCATGCGTCACCATGCCCAGCTAATTTTTGTATTTTTAGTAGAGACGGTGTTTCACCATGGTAGTCAGACTGGTCTCGAACTCCTGACCTTGTGATCTATCTGCCTCGGCCTCCCAAAGTGCTAGGATTATAGGTGTGAGCCACCGCACCAGGCTGTTTTTGTTTTTGAGACAGGGTCCTGCTCTGTTGCCCAGGCTAGAATGTAGTGGTGCAATCACAGTTTAATGCAGCCTCAATACCCTGGGCTCAAGTGATCCTCCCACCTTGGCCTCCCAAATGTTGGGATTACAGGTGTGGCCACCACACCCAGCCTGGCAAGGTAGTTTTAATCTCCTTAGTTTTAAGTCCTGGTATATCTCTGAGCCTGGAGCACTGGTTGTAACCAGATCCCTCTGAGCTCTTCCAAATCTGAGCTTCCCAAACTGGAGGCAGAGGCAGACTAGTGAGGGAAGGTCAGCAACGGTTCCTCTATAGATGGGATCTCCTATACACTAAATTAGGCAATTGTAGGGCCAAATTGCGAAACAAATGAGATACTTCCTACTTCCTGACATTTGTGAAAGTAGCCATGATTACTTTCATAGTTTAAAATGCTCTGAAATGAAAGAAACTCTTTTATCTCTAGATGGCTCTCTCAGTTTCCTACACTTGCATATCTAGAAAGGAACAACTGTAAAACAGTAACTTTAAATCACCTTTGCACAGCTTAAAATTGAATTTTCCTTTACATATTTTAATTCAGAGCAACACTGGTGACTTCAAGTAGATATTGCTCATGTTAGCTGGTAAGGCATATAACATTCTTCCACAACGAATTATCCAAAAGAACTGCTGAAATAATTAAAAGAAAGTTCTATCTTAAGTCTCAGCAATGTGATTTGGGTAACTTTCTGTCACATACGTTTTACAACATACGACGAGAACCATCAGCAAACCATCACTGGGGGGAAATAGTGCTCTGGGAGACCCAGAGAACAGCTTATGACCACCAATGCTGTAACTGTGTCCACAAAGTGTAGAATCTTCACCTGAAATCTCTGAAAATTGAATTCTTCTCGACAAGACTTCCTTTTAAGCAAACAGCAAGCTCCTTTACGCTAGTGCAAATTTCCCTAGGATCAAAGACTCCCAGATTAAAAGTAGTAAGCTTAATGAGTACTTAATGCAACAACCTTGCATTTAAGTAAATTCATCTAAATTACACAAGACTGGGTCTTTTATGAACACATCATTAAAAATCAAGATTCTCCAACAGCATAACATCCTTCAAGTGATCAGCAGCTTGTGCTTCCTTAATGTTCCTTCTCCATATACCTTCAAATAGCTGTTAAAAAATGTACACTAGGCTTTTGAATGTTACAGGTAAAAGACAATTCAGATTCTGCCACTGCACTCCAGCCTGGGTGACAGAGAAGACTCCATCTTCAAAAAAAAATTCAGAATTTTTTCTGTGTTTGAGGTGATCACTATTAATGTATTGTATCCTAGAACCAAAGCATTTACAACATATTCAACCCAGGTAGGTCTACCATATGGGAGAAAAATATATAAAAAGTTTATATATTTTGGCCAGGCACAGTGGCTCACACCTGTAATCCCAGCACTTGGGGAGGCCGAGGTGGGCAGATCACCAAGATGGGAGTTCGAGACCAGCCTGAAAAACATGGAGAAACCTCATCTCTATTAAAAATACAAAATTAGCCGGGCATGGTGGAGCATGCCTATAATCCCAGCTACTCAGGTGGCTGAGGCAAGAGAATCACTTGAACCCAGGAGGTAGAGATTGCAGTGAGCCAAGATCACACCATTGTACTTTAGCTTGGGCAACAAGAGGGAAACTCTGTCTCAAAAGAAAAAAAAAAGTTTATATATTTATGTAAGTTTATATATTTTAAATATATTTGTGTATAATGTATATTTTACGTGGATATATCTATAAAGTTTAACGCTCTAAGGCTTATATGTAAGCACCAAAACCAAACAGTAAAAACCATGAATGATACAAAGAGTTCTCAATGCTAAATCATCTGTGTGGGATGTCACATGCCCATCTCTGAATATCTTGGTGCACAGTTCTTAAGTAAGACCAATCTTTTCCATATCCTGGCTAGTAACCTTTGCATGAATGACAGATTTGGACCTTTCTCCTACAAGAGTGGAGTTCAGAACTGAATACATTCTTTCACAGATGAGCTTGGCTCTTGCAGCTGTCCCTTTCACTGTGCCTGTTCTCAGACAGTTCACTCTCCTTTACTGCCTTTCTTCTCCCCTCCACAAGAGTGGGTGATCTTGATCAAATCCCACAATTACTTGTTACAAATTTTTAATACCTTTTGGACATGATCCTAAGACAGGAAAAAATAATTATTTTTTTACTTGTTTACCTTCTCATTCATGATTGAAATATATATTTCATGATTGGAATATTCAACTTTAAAAAATATTAAGGGCAGTAACAAAAGGGTAAATACCATATGATTCCACTTAAATGATGTACTTAGAGTAGTCAAATTCATATAGACAGAAGGCAGAATGGTTGCTGTCAGAGACGGGGAGAGGGGAGAATGGTGAGTTACTATTTAATGATAATGAAAAGAGTTCTGGAGATGGAAGGTGGTGATGGTTACACAAGACTATGAACGCACTTAATGTAAGTGAACTGCATATTTAAAAACTGTTGAGGCTGGGCGTGGTAGCGCACGCCTGTAATCCCAGCACTTTGGGAGGCCGAGGTGGGTGGATCACAAGGTCAAGAGATGGAGACCATCCTGGCCAACATGGCAAAACCCCATCTCTACTTAAAATACAAAAATTAGCTGGATGTGGTGGTGCGCACTTGTAGTCCTAGCTACTCGGGACTGAGTAGCTGAGGCAGGAGAATCACTTGAACCCAGGAAGCAGAGGTTGTGGTGAGCCGAGATCGTGCCACTGCACTCCAGCCTGGTGACAGAGCGAGACTATGTCTCAAAAAAGAACAACAACAACAAACTGTTGAAATGGTAAATCTGGGCCAAGCGCAGTGGCTCACACCTGTAACGCCAGCACTTTGGGAGGCTGAGGTAGGCAGATCACCTGAGTCAGGAGTTCGAGAACAGTCTGACCAACAAGGTGAAACTCTGTCTCTACTAAAAATACAAAATTAGCCAGGAATGGTGACTCATGCCTGTAATCCCAGCTACTTGGGAGGCTGAGGCAGGAGAATCACTTGAACCTGGAGGCAGAGGTTGCAGTGAGCCAAGACTACACCACTGTACTCCAGCCTGGGCGACATAGTGAAACCACTTCTCAAAAAAAAAAAAAAAAAGGCCAAGCATGGTGGCTCACACCTATAATCCCAGCACTTTGGGAGGCTGAGGCAGGCATATCATGAGGTCAGGAGCTCAAAACCAGCCTGGCCAACACATGCAAAACCCCATCTCTACTAAAAATACAAAAATTATCTGGGTGTGGTGGCGCACACCTGTAGTCCCAGCTACTTGGGAGGCTGGGGCAGAGAAATGCTTGAATCCAGGAGGCAGAGGTTGTAGTGAGCCAAGATTGTGCCACTGTGCCTGTGCGCACACGCGGATACACACACAGAGTCCCTCAGTTTGGGTTTGATGTTTCCTTGTGAGTAGATTCCAGATATGCCTTTTTGGGTTAAGAACACCACAGAAGTGATGTTGGTTTTCCCCATGCTGTCCTATTGGAGGCAGTGTCCTATCAGGAGGCACTGTCCTATCATGATGTTAGGGTACCTCATTCTAGGGGGTCAAACGTCCATCACTTGGTTTGGGTGGATTCTGCCAGGTTTCTCCATTGTGAATTCACTATTCCAAACCTTTGTAACTAATAAATATCTTGTAGGGAAATACTTTGAGACTATGTAAATATTTGTTTCTCAAACATTTAGTCACTAGCTTTTTTTTTTTTTTGAGATGGAGTCTTGCTCTGTCACCAGGCTGGAGCATAGTGGCGTGATCTCGGCTCACTGCAACCTTTGCCTCCCATGTTCAAGCAATTCTCCTGCCTCAGCTCCCGAGCAGCTGGGACTACAGGCACGTGCCACAAAGCCCAGCTAATTTTTTATTTTTTGTATTTTTAGTAGAGATGGGGGTTTCACCATGTTGGCCAAGATGGTCTCAATCCCTGGATCTTGTGATCCACCCACCTCAGCTTCCCAAAATGCTGGGATTACAGGCGTGTACCACCGCCCCTGGCCTAGCCACTAGCTTAACATCTATTAATGATTCCTGCTTGAGATAATTATTACTGCGATGGTTGCCAAACAGTGCCTTTCTATTTCCATCATTCTGTCTGTGTTTATTAACTGGAATCCCGTAAGACTTTTAATTTCTCACTTTTTTTTTTTTTTTGAGACGGAGTTTCGCTCGTTACCCAGGCTGGAGTGCAATGGCGTGATCTCGGCTCACCGCAACCTCCGCCTCCTGGGTTCAAGCAATGCTCCTGCCTCAGCCTCCTGCGTAGCCGGGACTACAGGCGTGTCATGCCCAGATAATTTTTGTATTTTTAGTAGAGACGGGGTTTCACCATGTTGACCAGGATGGTCTCGATCTCTTGACCTCGTGATCCACCCGCCTCGGCCTCCCAAAGTGCTGAGATTATAGGCGTGAGCCACTGCGCCCGGCCTAGTTTCTCACTTTTAAATAAATTATTTTATTTCAACAAGGACTCATAGGTATTTATTCTATGGGTACTACAGGTTGCTGTAAAAGTAACTGCAGAATAATTCATCACTATCATTTATTTTAAGCTCAAATCATCCCATACTTGGCCACTGGGAGCCCCTTCAAGTTGGCTGCTGTGTCCTTTTGTTATATCCCCATAATTTTCTGAGCATTTGGCCATAAATTATTCCAGGCGCATCTTGCATTTTTCCCTCTCCTATCTTGGAACTGCCATTTCTCCAAGGAATCTTGGCTCCTTTTATTGGAAAAAAGCATTTAGAAGCCAAGACTACGTGTGCTCATTGCTACAAGGTGTCTGTCACTACTTCTAGGCCCTATCTTATACACTCACATATTTCCATCTCTTATGTGTATTTATTAAGAACCCCAAGTTCATACTGATAACTCCAATTCGAATTCAACACCACAGGGTTCATGTTTGCCACCCCTCCTTTCTAATTACTTTCTCTGAGAGAAAGCTGGCTCTCATTATCCACAATATATTTACTTATTTCCCCAATCCTAGAACACATATAAGTATTTTGTTTAGAAACAGCTAAGTCGACTACCTCTCCCTGGACTCCTTGATAGTCTGTTAGTGGGAGATCCTTAAAAAAAAAAAAAAAGTAAAAAAAAAAGGCTAAGTCCTACCCCTGTGAGAAACAAATTTACTAATATTTTCTATTATTTTTTGGCTTTAGTCTTTAAGAGGATATAGTTGAATTACCGTTTGCTAAAGTAATGTGGGCTACCCTCCCCATTGGTTTTATTCCTAATTTGTAATACAGTTAGACTTGTGCCGGGCACAGTGGCTCACGCCTTTAATCCCAGCACTTTGGTAGGCAGAGGCAAGCGGATTACATGAGGTCGGGAGTTCAAGACCAGCCTGACCAACAAGGAGAAACCCCGTCTCTACTAAAAGTACTAAATTAGCCAGGCGTGGTGGCACATGCCTGCAATCCCAGTTACTCGGGAGACTGAGGCATAAGAATTGCTTGAACCTGGGAGGCAAAGGTTGTGGTGAGCTGAGATTATACCACTGCACTCCAGCCTGGGCAACAAGAGTGAAACTCTATCTCAAAAAAAAAAAAAAAAAAAAAAAAAATTCAGTTTTGGGACCATCTCACATCCCAGTTGTCTAGTTAGTTATTTTTCAAGTATGAAGTTAGAACTATACCAAAAGATATACTTACAGAAGGGCCAGTTCCTCCTACCCTTTCTTGTTTTTTTCTTTTCCTTTTCTTTTTTTTAATGCTAAACACCTGCTTTCCTTCTAGGAGTCGGAAATTTCGCTATGTGCCAGGCAGAGGATGTCCATGCAACAGTCCCCAGTAAAATCCCTGGGCACTGACCCTCTAACAAACTTCCATGGTAGACATTATTTCATATGTGTTGTCACAATTTGTTCCTTGAGGAGGTTAAGTGTGTGTGACTCCACTAGGAAAGGACTCTTGGAAACTTACACAGGATTTCCTCTGGACTTTGCTCTATGCCCCCTTCCCTTTTGCTGATTTTCTTTGTATCTTTTCACTACAATAAATTGTAGCAATGAGAACAACTAAATGCCAAGTCCTGTGAGTTTGAGCAAATCTCAAAACCTGCATGTGGTTTTGGGGACCCCTGACACACCTGGAAATCACTCCATATCAGCATATAGAGATCTTCCTCATACTTTATTACAGCTGCATAATACTCCATGTATGGACATACCTTATACCATAATTTATTTAGCCTCTCCTATATACGGGTATTTAGGCTGTTTCCAATATTTTGCAATTATAAACTGCTGAAAAGAACAACCTTGTGTATATGTATTGTTATATTGCTAGAAGTGCATCTTTTAGGGTAGGGTTTCCTTGAAGTGCTGGGTCAACAGATCAATGCAACAGTAGTTTTGTTAAATGTTGCCAAATTCTTCAGAAAGGTTGTATCAGTTTGCATTCATACCAGCAATGCATTAGAATGTGTTTCCTCACAGTCTTGCTAACCAGATAACATTGTCATACATTTTCTTTCTTTTTCTTTTTAATAGAGTCGGGATTTCTCCATGTTGGTCAGGCAGGTCTTGAACTCCAGACCTCAGGTGATCCACCTGTCTCGGCCTCCCAAAGTGCTGGGATTACAGGTGTGAGCCACCACGCCTGGCCTACATTTTCATTTTCACCCATCTAATAGTCAAAAAGTGGTACCCTTAAAGGGAAAAAAGTGGTCTATCAGGTTAACTTCACATTTCTCTAATTACACGAGGCTGACCATCTCTTGTTTAACCACCAAACACGTGTTACACACACACACACACACACACACACACTCTCTCTCTCTCTCTCTCTCTCTCTCTCTCTCTCTCACTCTCATCTTCTCATTTTTCTTTTTCTTTGGAGATGAAGCCTCTCTCTGTCACCTGGGCTGGAGTATAGTGGCGCGACCTCGGCTCACTGAAACCTTCGCATACCAGGTTCAAGCAATTCCCTGCCTCAGCCTCCTAAGTAGCTGGGATTACAGGTGCCCGCCACCAGACCTGGCTAATTTTTGTATTTTTAGTAGAGATGGGGTTTCACTATCTTGGCCAGGCTGGTCTTGTACTCCTGATCTCATGATCCACCCGCTTTGGACTCCCAAAGTGCTGGGATTACAGGCGTGAGCCACCGCGCCCAGTCCAAGTCTCATTTTTCTATTGGGCTTTGGTTCTTCATTTCTCAATTCAAGAGTTCTTTATATATTACAAATATAGGCCCTTTATCTCTGATACACATTGCAAATATGTTCTTCAATTTGTCAGTTGTCTTTTGACTGTCTGATATTTTGCCAATCTAGCAAGAGCTCTTATAAATTGAGATCAGGGGATGCCTGGGGTTTGCAAATCTTAAACGGTATGCAAATAGTATGTCTGCTTTTCTGAAAGGTTTGCAGTATTCTGATTTCCAAAGGGTCCTGAGACTTGAGAGTGATTAGGAGCTGCTGCTGCCCACATCTTCGACTGGCCTAACTGTGCCCCACAGGACCACTCCTGCTGAATGACCTCTAAATTCTTGAAGGTTTCTCTCTCTTGACTGTTCTCTTTCACAAGTCAGACACCCAGTGACCTGGCCTCCAAATGCATATTTTCAGGTTGTGTCATTAGTGAGAATTCTTATTCATGAATGCATTCCTGGTTTTCTATACCTCTCATACACATGACACCAACAGGAGAGTATAATACTCCAGCTGTGGCCTAACCATCACACAATGGAGCATGACCACCACTTCACAGCCGAGATAACACATTTCCCTTAATGATATTAAGAGCAAATTGGCTTTTCCTGGCACAAAGTCAATTCTAATTGACCTGCTAAAACCTGCAGGTCTTCCGTTTCCTCATAAATACTTATGTTTGTTTTCACTTGTGGAGATCACTTTTTGAAACCAACTACAAAACATTAACATTTATATCTATTAAATTTCATTCTGCTTTATACAATTCAAAATGGAATATACCTCTGGTGGAGCTGGGAGGCAGAAAAGGGATGCTTTTAAAAAAGGACACAGAGGGCTGGGTGTGATGGCTCATGACTGTAATCCCAGCACTTTGGGAGGCCAAGGTGGGCGGATCAAAAGGTCAAGAGATTGAGACCATCCTGGCCAACATGGTGAAACCCCGTCTCTACTAAAAAATACAACAATTAGTTGGGTGTGGTGGTGCGCACCTGTAGTCCCAGCTACTTGGAAGCTAAGGCAGGAGAATTGCTTGAACAGGGGAGGTGGAGGTTGCAGTGAGCCAAGATCTCACCACTGCACTCCAGCCTGGAGCCTGGTGACAGAGTGAGACTCTGCCTCAAAAGAAAAAAAAAAAAAACCGGGGGATAGTAATTTAGTTCTTAGGTTGGTTGTTATGTAAACACGGGCATGTATATGTATGCATATATACATACATATATGCATGTGTGTTGTATTCATTATACTTTATGTGTTATTTCACATGCTTTTATATAATACTACATTAAGAAACCTTTCTCTCCTGAAGTGGCAGGTCCCTGAATTGGTTAAAAAAAAAAAAGAATCTCTTCCTGTTACACTCAGCCCATCACATCAAGGAGTAACAATAAAAACTTCAGGATCCTTAGTCTGTTACCTATTTAATTATATATATATTTATATATATATATATATTATTATTATTATTATTTTTTTTTGAGACGGAGTTTCACTCTTGTTACCCAGGCTGGAGTAAAATGGCACGATCTCGGCTCACTGCAACCTCCGCCTTCTGGGTTCAGGCAATTCTCCTGCTTCAGCCTCCCAAGTAGCTGGGACTACAGGTGTGCGCCACCATGCCCAGCTAATTTTTTGTATTTTTAGTAGAACGGGGTTTCACGATGTTAACCAGGATGGTCTCGATCTCTTGACCTCATGATCTACCTGCCTCGGCCTCCCAAAGTGCTGGGATTACAGGCGTGAACCACCACGCATGGCCCTAATTATATTTTTAAAAGGGCATCACAGTATAAACTCGGATAACATGTTCAAACGTTACTTAATGCTCGTTCATTCCTAATCATAGTCAATGTATGAAGTCCACTAACAACAATTAACTGGCCTTCATCCTGTGTAAAGAAATGATGTAAGTATCAAGAGTGGGATGGGAGCCTACTCCAGGCAGCCCAAAGAACATAAATTTGTTAGTGGGTCTAGAGCAGGGGTTGGCAAACGACAGCCCTCAGGTCAGCAGGCTGTGCTAATAAATAAAATTTTATTGGAATACAGCCACATTCATTCATTTACGTATTGCCTCTATCCACTTTATGCTACAATAGCAAAGCTGAGTTATTCCAAAAGAGACTATATGTGGCTAGGCCCGGTGGCTCACACCTGTAATCCCAGCACTTTGAGAGGCCAAGACGGGTGGATCACAGGTCAGGAGTTCGAGACCAGTCTGGTCAACATATTGAAACCCTGTCTCTACTAAAAATACAAAAAATTAGCTGATTGTGGTGGCCGGCGCCTGTAATCCCAGCTACTTGGGAGGCTAAGGCAGGAGAATCGCTTGATCCCAGGAGGTGGAGGTTGCAGTGAGGTGAGATTACACCACTCCACTCCAGCCCGGCGACAGTGCGAGACTCCATCTCAAAAAAAAAAAAAAAAAGAGACCATATAACCTGCAAAGCCTAAAATATTTACTACATGGCCCCTGATAGAAAAAGTTTTCTGACCGCTAGCTTAGAAAACCATCCAGAGTAGAGTT
This sequence comes from Aotus nancymaae, assembly GCF_030222135.1. Classification (NCBI taxonomy): domain Eukaryota; kingdom Metazoa; phylum Chordata; class Mammalia; order Primates; family Aotidae; genus Aotus; species Aotus nancymaae. Next base: position 6,521,372 of record NW_026988491.1, read on the forward strand.
CACCGGACAGGTATATTCCTTTTAAGAATTTAGAGTGCCTGGCCGGGCATGGTGGCTCATGCCTGTAATCCCAGCATTTTGGGAGGCCGAGGCGGGCAGATCATCTGAGGCAAGGAGTTCGAGACCAGCCTGGTCAACATGGTGAAATCCTACCTCTACTAAAACTACAAAAATTAGCCAGGCACGGTAGAAGGCGCCTGTAATTCTAGCTGCAAGGCAGAAGAATCGCTTGAACCCGGGAGACAGAGGTTGCAGTGAGCTGAGATCATGCCACTGCACTCCAGACTGGGCAACAGAGTAAGACTCTGTGTCAAAAATAAAAGGAATTTGGGGGGCTCAGCTTAGTGGCTTGTGCCTGTAATCCTAGCACTTTAAGAAGCTGAGGTGGGAGGATTGCTTGGGCCCAGGAATTTGAGGCCAGCCTAGGCAACATAGTAAGATCGTCTCTATTAAAAAAAAAAAAAAAAGAATTTGAGACCATCACACTATCACAGCTCACTATTACTCTCAACAAACCCACCTTTCTGGGTACTTCAAGTGCACATTGGCTTGGCATGGTGGTTCACGCCTGTAATCCCACCACTTTGGGAGGCTCAGGTGGGTGGATAATGAAGCCAGGAGTTCGAGACCAGCCTGGCCAAAACAGTAAAATCCATCTTTACTAAAAATGCAAAAAATTAGCTGGGCATGGTGGTTCATGCCGTAATCACAGTTATTTGGGTGGCTGAGGCAGGAGAATCACTTGAACCTGGGAGGCAGAGGTTGTGGTGAGCCAAGATTATACCACTGTACTCCTGCCTGGGTGACAGAATGAGACCCTCTTAAAAAAAAAAAAAAAAAGCCTCCCTTCAAAGGTTTCTCTGTGATACCTCACTTCAACCTACCAAAATGTAAGGACTGAGTATAGATATCATTTCTTAACATCAAATGCTGAAATACCACATAATTTTCAGACTCAACATTCCATATACAGTTGCTGCTTCAGAGAAATGACACTTTTTTACTAAGCACTTCCTCTCTTCCAGTGTCTGATGTGACACAAATGTTTTAAAATATCAAAAAAAAGGGAACCTCAAAATCAACATTTTGAAAATGTTTCAAGAATAAATCATAAGCTAACCATCAGCATCTATATTTTATCAAGAGAAAGCTGTCATTCACCCTCAACTCCTCTGAATCCAGATTTCATTTCTTACCTGACTTGGGCTAATCTTTTCTTCAGCAGCTGTGGAATGTTGATGTGGATCTTCCTTTGTTCCCTCAGAGGGTTCTTTTATAATTTCCGCCTGCCCCCCTTGATCTCTGAAGACCTTTGGCTCCATGCTCTTGCTTCTGTTTGCCCTATCCAAGATCCCAGAAGCCACAGAACCTCCTGCTGTGGAGTCCACTAGCCCATATCGCCCAGGCTCACTCCCATGATCCAAGGTCTCATAGTTTTCTTCACAACAACTCTCCGCATGAGTCCTCTGCAGCTCCAAGGGCAATGCCCTACTCTGACTTAAAAGAGAGCTTGAGGCTCCAGGTTTTACATCTGGAATCACACTTGGCTCAGGGTCAGCATGAAGCTCTTTGGAGACGCTTACTGGGAGGTCAGAGTATAATTCCTGTACCACGGCAGACATGGAGGAATCAAGTGGAACTGGCTGAGTCTCTACTCCAGATGACAGCATTAGGGCAGATGTAGATTATGGAGTCAAGCCTTTTACATCAAACGATTCACCCTAACACAAATCAAAGGAAGGGATAAAAGTTTAAAACCTTGATAGGTTAGAAAGGCTGCCTCAGTTCAAACTGGCTACAATGAAGAAAATAAACTCTACTTTAAATGCCAGCATTATCTGGCACCAAAAATTTCTCCTTAATAGACTATGAATTTGTAGAAAAATAAATACCTTAAATTTAATACACTTCTGTCTAACCTCAATTAAAATACTGCCTTATAAACAATTCTCAATTTAAACATGAAGGGCCAGCAAATTTAGATGAGAATAAGGCATGTGTAATTAGCATCCAAGGAATCCAGACCTGATGTAAATTAGAAAATTAAGATGCTTTTGTTTGTTTTCATGGGCATGAACCTCATCTGTTTTGTTCACTGCTATATCCCCATGTTATCTCACAGTATTTACTCAGCAAATAATTGTTGAATGAATACATACTGACGGACTCTGGAAAATTTCATACATGGACTTTTCCTCTTTGAGGGAGGATAGGAAGAAAGTAGAATTCCATTCCTTTACTGCTTACTAAATATTTGAGCTCTCTCTACCTAGGCTAGCACGAGACACTACTAAACCAGCCCTTTTGCAGAATCCTTCCTGATTTTTATCCTGCATCTTGAGATATTCCAAGTGTTTTCACAGTCATCACTGATTTGATTCTCACAACAACCCTTTGAGCTAAGCAGGGCAGCTATCAGCTTCTTGTTATACATCCTAACACCACACCTGAGGAGGTTAAATATGACCTGCCTAAAATATTACATGGTTATCTGAGAGGATGGAGGTGGGGGGATATCTAGAGAGAGAGCTTCCACTGTGTTGGTAATGTTTAATTTCCTGCATTGAATGGTAGCAACGGGTTATTTGTTGAAACACTTATATCTAAGTTTGTAACACTATATTATAAAAGTAGTCAAAACACACATATATTCAGGACCAGAGTTTCTTGGCTTGTAACTTTTCAGATTTAGTCTATGAAACATATTGTTTCTACAACAACAAAATCCACTTTGACCATTCGGATTAGTCTGAATGTTTACAGGCCTTGAAATAAATCTTGCCTAAGGAAAGCGGGGGTGGAATCTGCTTTGACCTGACCAAGGCAGAAATTGGTTAACCAGATGAGATACTTCATGCTTTCATTTTTTTTCGTTTTTGGTTTTGTTGAGATAGGATCTTGCTCTGTCACCCAGGCTAGAGTACAGTAGTGTAATCATTCCTCACTGAAGCCTCCCTCACCCAGACTCCAGTGATCCTCCTGCTTCAGCCTCCTGTAGCTGGGACAGGTACACACCACCACATCTGGCTTTTTTTTTTTTTTTTTAGACAGAATCTTGCTCTGTTGCCCAGGCTGAAGTGCAGTGGCGTGATCTTGGCTCACTGAAACCTCCGCACCCTGGGTTGAAGCACTTCTTCTGCCTCAGCCTCCCCAAGCAGCTGGGACTACAGGCGCACACCACCACACCTGGCTAATTTTTTTGTTTTCAGTAGAGACAGGTTTTCACCATCTTGACTAGGCTGGTCTTGAATTCCGACCCCATGATCTGCCCGCTTCAGCCTCCCAAAGTGCTGGGATTACAGACGTGAACCACAGCGCCCAGTCACACCTGCCTAATTCTTTTTTTGGTGGAGATGAAGTTTTGATATGTTGCCAAAGCTGGTCTCCAAATCCTCAGCTCAAGCAATCCTCTTGCTTTCGCCTCCCAAAGTGGTGGAATTACAGGCAGGAGCCACCGTGCCTATAATGCAGTCAAAACAAACACATACTCAGGACCTTGATACTGTTGTAGTACTTTGATACTCTGTAGTACAAGAGTATCAAGTACTCTTAATTAACCAAGAAAAGATTAGTTTTAATGAATCTTCCCAAAGGTAAAAGAACATAATGTTGGAGGGGTGGGTGGGAGCGGGGGAAGAACATAACATTGTAATATTAACTTAAATACTATAGAAATGGTAAGAAATCAGATTGCTGGTCCATGATGTTTAGGTAACACACAAAGATGAATTTAAAAAACTGTACCCAAAACATTAGGCTGGGCACAGCAGCTCATGCCTGTAATCCCAGCACTTTGGGAGGCCAAGGCAGGTGGATCACTTGAGATCAGGAGTTCGAAAATAGCCTGGCCAATATGGGGAAACACTGTCTCTACTAAAAATACCAAAATTAGCCAGGTGTGGTAGTAGGCTCCTGTAATCCCAGCTACTCAGGAGGCTGAGGTAGAAGAATTGCTTGAACCAGGAGGCAGAGGTTGCAGTGAGCCAAGATCATGCCATTGCTCTCCAGTCTGGGCAACAAAGAGACTCCATCTCAAAGAAAAACATGAACAAACAACAAAACAAAACAAAATATTACCAAAGAGAGATAAACTGTTTGTATAGGAGAACAAGAATCAAATGAGATTCTGGATGTGAAAAGCTTTCATAAACAGTGCTGTGAGGCTGGGTGTGGAGGCTCATGCTTATAATCCCAGCACTTTGGGAGGTTGAGGTGGGTGGATCATCTGAGGTCAGGAGTTTGAAACCAATCTGGCTAACATGGTGAAACCCTGTCTCTACTAAAAATACAAAAATTAGCCAGGCATGATGGCAGTTGCCTGTAATCCCAGCTAGTCAGGTGGCTGAAGCAGGAGAATTGCTTGAACCCGGGAGGCAGAGGTTGCAATGAGCCGAGATTGCGCCATTGCACTCCAGCCTGGGAGACAGAGCAAGACTCTGTTCTCAAAAACAGTGCTGAGAGACGTGCATCCCCTTTAGATCTAGAATCTTCCCCTTTCTCCTTTAGCTCCAGACAGAGAAAGATATTTCTAGGGGCACTTCACATTTTAGGCCGTGCGCACATGTGTTTGAGTGTGTGTGTGTGCGTGTGTGTAAGGTGGGGGATGAGGGAGGTTAACAGAGATAATGAGGAATTGCTATTTGATGCCAAAAAAAGTAGGAAGTGCTCAGTTTTAATTTGCTTCAGCTTTCCTTTCTTAACAAAATACATAGTCCAGTTTTCAGCTGTCACACCACATACAGATTTGAAGAGGAAATGCAGGAAAAGATACTGTATAAGAGCAGATTTGTTGAAGGAGATGGATGCCTTTGGTCTCTGCCACCTTATGCATCTGACCCTGCCTACCACAGAAATAAGGGAGTTCTTAAAACTTAATCCTTGACTCCCCCCTTTTTAAACTTCACTTTCTTGATAACCTTACCTTTTTCTGCAGCCTCTGTGATGAGGATGACTCAAAACTCTTCCTTTTTACTATTATTATTTTTTGAGACAGAGTCTTGCTCTGTTGCTCAGGCTGGAATGCAGTGGTATCATCTCGGCTCACTGCAACCTCTGCCTCTGGGTTCAAGTGATTCTCCTGCCTCAGCCTCCCGAGTAGCTGGGATTACAGGCATGTGCCACCATGCCCGGCTAATTTTTGAATTTTTTTTTTTTTTTTTTGAGGCAGAGTTTCGCTCTTGTTACCCAGGCTGGAGTGCAATGGCGCAATCTCGGCTCACCGCAACCTCCACCTCCTGGGTTCAGGCAATTCTCCTGCCTCAGCCCCCTGAGTAGCTGGGATTACAGGCACGCGCCACCATGCCCGGCTAATTTTTTTTGTATTTTTAGTAGAGACGGGGTTTTACCATGTTGACCAGGATGGTCTCGATCTCTTGACCTCGTGATCCACCCGCCTCGGCCTCCCAAAGTGCTGGGATTACAGGCGTGAGCCACCGCGCCCGGCCTAATTTTTGAATTTTTAGTAGAGATGGGGTTCCACCATGTTGGCCAGGCTGGTCTCGAACTCCTAACCTCAAGTAATTCATCTGCCTTGGCCTCCCAAAGTGCTAGAATTACAGGCGTGAGCCACTGCACCTGGCCTAAAACTCTTCCTTTAAGCACAGAGTTACCATAGGACTCAGCAATTCCCCTCATAGGTATATATGCACAAAACAAATGTCCACATAAAAATTTGCACACAAATGTCCTTTGCAGCACTATTCACAGTAGTAAAAAAGTAGAAACAACCCAAATATCCATCAACTGATGAACGGATGAACAAAATGTGGTATAGCCATACAATAAAATATTATTCAGCCATAAAAAGGAATGGAGAACTAATACATGTTACAACATGAATGAACCTTGAAGACATTATGCTAAGTGAAAGCCAGTCACAGAAGATCACATATTACAAGAACCCATTTATAGGAATGTCACGAATAGGGAAATCTTACTATGAACCCAGCTACTAAGTGGGGAGGATCACCTGAGTCCAGGAGTTCAAGATGAGCCTGGACAATATAGTGAGATTCGGCGCCCCCGCCCCCCGCCAGCGCAAAAAAAAAAGGTAAAAAGAAAAGAGTAGGCAAATTTGTAATCTAAAGGATAGAGACAGAAAGTAAATTAGTAAGAGCTGGGTGCTGTGGCTCACACCTGTAATTCCAGCATTTTGGGAGGCTGAGATGGGCAAATCACAAGGTCAGGAGATCAAGAACATCTTAGTCACTAGCATAGAGATACCTCGTCTCTACTAAAAACACAAAAATTAGCCAGGTATGATGGCACATGCTTGTAGTCCCAGGTACTCTGGAAGCTGAGGCAGGAAAACGCTTGAACCTGGGAGGCAGAGGTTGCAGTGAGCTGAGATCATGCCACTGCACTCCAGCCTGACGACAAGAGTGAAACTGTCTCAAAAAGAAAAAAAAAAAAAAAAGAAAAATAAAAAAGTAGATTAGTAGGACTGGGATTCTTCAAGAAATTGGGAGTGGCAGCTGATGGACAGTTTCCTTCTGGAGTAATAAAAATGTTCTAAAGTTGATCATGGTGATGGCTGTAGAACGCTGTGACCATACCAAAAATCACTGACTTGTACAATTTAAATCAGTCAATTGTATGGCATATGAATTAAATCTTAACAAAGATTTTTTTTTTTTTTTTTTTTAAAGAAACCTGGCCAGGAGCAGTGGCTCACACCTGTAATCTCAGCACTTTGGGAGGCTCAGGTGGGAAGATCACTTGAGGTCAGGAGTTCCAGACCAGAATGGCCAACATGGTGAAACCCCATCTCTACTAAAAATCAAAAAAATCAGCCAGGTGTGTTGGCATGCAGCTGTAATCCCAGCTACACGGGAGGCTGAGGCAAAGAATCGCTTGAACCTGGAAGGCAGAGGTTGCAGTGACCTGAGATGTGGCCACTGCACTCCAGTGGGTGACACAGTGAGACACTGTCTCAAAAACAAAAACAAAAACAAAAAAACCTGACCCTGACCCCAACCTTTCTCTCAACTTCTAGCCTACACTCACGAGAATGGCAACCCCAGGCTGGGTGTGGTGGCTCATGCCTATAATCCCAGCACTTTGGGAGTCTGAGGCAGGTGGATCACCTGAGGTCGGAGTTTGAGACTAGCCTGACCAACATGGAGAAACCCTGTCTCTACTAAAAATACAAAATAAGCCGGGCATGGCAGCACATGCCTTTAATCCTAGCTACTTGGGAGGATGGGGCAGGAGAATGGCTTGAACCCAGGAGGCGGAGGTTACGGTGAGCAGAGATTGTGACATTGTACCCTAGCCTGGGCAACAAAAGTGAAAACTCCATCACAAAAAAAAAAAAAGGGCACTCCCAAAACTTACCATGTTTAAAACAGAACTCATTCAATCCATTGAATAATTGAGTCTTTTTACATGAAAACAGTTTTGAGAAACAGGATAAATAAGATGCCTTCAGTAAATTTACATGCTCATTCCCTTTTTTTTTTTTTTTGAGACTGTCTTGCTCTGTCGCCCAGGCTGGGGTGCAGTGGTGTCATCTCAGCTCACTGCAACCTCCACCTCCCAGGTTCAAGTGATTCTCCTGCCTCAGCCTCCTGAGAAGCTGGGACTACAGGTGCAAGATACCGCACCCAGCTAATTTTTGTATTTTTAGTAGGGACAGGGTTTCCATGCTGGCCAGGATGGTCTCGATCTCTTGACCTCATGATCCACCCACCTCGGCCTCCCAAAGTGCTGGGATTACAGACGTGAGCCACCGTGCCCGGCCTTACTTTTTTTTTTTTTTTTTTAAAAAAAGAGACAGTGGGCTGGGCGCAGTGGCTCACGCCTATAATCCCAGCACTTTGGGAGGCTGAGGCGGGTGGATCACGAGGTCGAGAGATCAAGATCATCCTGGTCAACAAGGTGAAACCCCATCTCTACTAAAAATACAAAAACTAGCTGGGCATGGTGGTGCGTGCCTGTAGTCCCAGCTACTCCAGAGGCTGAGGCAGGAGAATTGCTTGAACCCAGGAGGTGGAGGTTGCGGTGAGCCGAGATTGCGCCATTGCACTCCAGCCTGGGTAACAACAGCGAAACTCCATCTCAAAAAAAAAAAAAAAAAAAAAAAGAGACAGTGTCTCACTGTGTTGCCCAGGCTGGAGTGTAGTGGTACGATCATAGCTCACTACAACCTTGAACAACTGGGCTCAAGCGATCCTCCTGTCTCAGCCTCCCAAGTAGCTAGGACTACAGGTGTGCGCCACCATGCCTGTAGATAATTTTGTAGATAATTTTGTAGGTCTTGTTATGTTTGCCCAGGCTAGTCTCAAACTCCTGGGTTTGAGTGATCCTCCCATCGCAGCCTCTCAAAATGTTGTAATTACGGGCGTGAGCAGCACTGTGATCAGCCACATGCTTATTCTTAATCCTGTTGCTTCTCAGAAAAGGCACCATCATTATTCTAGAACTCAGATTTGAATCCCCAGCCATAACCATATCTGACTTCCCCTCACCATTCAATCAGCATCTGCAGCCCATGGACTTAACTCCCTGCAGTGTTTCTAGTAAATCCTAGTCCTTTCCATCCCCACAGTTCTAGCTCAAAATTTTGTTCCAAATGTTGCTCCACATAAGGTCATGCACAAATACAGGTATACTGAACAGATCTGTATCATAAAGAGTCAATATTGATAATCATATAAAGTGGTCCATCTCTTGATACTCTTATTTGGACCAAATCCGAAGAATTTTCAACCTCTAAAGCAACTAGGCACATTGGCTGGGGAAGCAAAACAGACTCCCCCTCCTTTTTCTAATGGACTAATTCTGGGTCCTCAAATTTCTGAGCAGAATTGTAGACATGTTACCAAGAACAGCTGGAACCCTCAGAGGTGAAGGGATATTTAGATGCAAGCCTACAGTAGTAGGATAAACTTATTTTCAGCTCACTAGCCATATAATCTATCAAAATATTGGTAATGCTACAAGACTACAGTGACAGAACCCAATTTTGTGAAGACATTCAAGTTCTTTAAAACTAAATTTCTGAATGCAATGGAGCAATCAAAAAGGATGTTGTAGAAATATATTGGGGCTGGGCATGGTGGCTCATGCCTGTAATCCCAGCACTTTGGGAGGCCAAGGTGGGCAGATCATCCTGGCCAACATGGTGAAACCCCATCTCTACTAAAAATACAAAAATTGGCTGGGCGTGGCAGCAGGTGCCTGTAATCCCAGCTATTCGGGAGGCTGAGGCAGGAGAATCACTTGAACCCAGGAGGTGGAGGTTGCAGTGAGCTGAGATCACGCCACCGTACTCCAGCCTGGCGACAGAGCTACACTTAGTGTAAAATATATATATACATACATATATACATATATATATTTCTACATAGTTGTCTGGGACATTTTATTAAACCACTTAAACATCATGACTCTAGTTTTTGTAAACAGATATACACGTAGGAAAAATGTTTGAAAGAATATAAGCCAAGGCCAGGTGTGGTGGCTGACCATGGCGCCACTGCAATCCAGCCTGGGCAACAGAGGGAGATTCCATCTCAAAAAAAAAAAAAAAAAAAAAAAAAAAAAAAAATATATATATATATATATATATATATGTATATATGCGTGCCAAATATCACGGTGTTACCTTGGACAACAGGATCACCAATGACTTATCTGTATGTTGAACTTTTTTTTGAGACAGCGACTCGCTCTGTGGCCCAGGCAGGAATGCAGTGGCATGCTCATAGCTCTCTGTAACTTCAACTCTGGACTCAAGCAATCCTCCTGCCTCAGCCTCCTAAGAAGCTAAGACTAGAGGTATGAACCAATGAATCCAGCAAATATTTTTATTTTTTTGTAGAGACAGGGTCTCACTACATTATCCAGGCTGGTCTTGAGCTCCTGGCCTCAAGTGATTCTCCTACCTTGGCCTCCTAGAGTAAACTGCTGCACCCAGCCTTGTACTTATTTTTTAAAACGGTGAGTATCTATTACTTATGTTAAAATGTTGTCTAATCATTATTCTTAAGATCTAAATGGCAGGGCGTGGTGGCTCGCGCCTATAATCCCAGCTACTCAGGAGGCTGAGGCAGAATTGCTTGAACCCGGGAGACAGAGGTTGCGGTGAGCCGAGATCACACCATTGCACTCCAGCCTGGGTAACAAGAGCGAAACTCAGTCTCAAAAAAAAAACAGCTGGTAAGTGTATTATCCCTTTGTTTCTGCATCAGTGTATCAGTATTTTTCCAACTGTCAGCTCTCTGCCTTAACCACCAATGCTTTTAAAGTGTTAAATATGAAGTGAAAGGGAAGAGTGATTAATACATGAGTATAAAATGTAGACAGGGATTTACAGCTTAATCTTTGCTAATGACTTATAATCAACCTATTGGGTGAGGATACCAGATAATTAGTTTGAAATATAAGCAAAAAATAAACCATAGATTTATGAACAATTCTTGACAGCTGGTACTGGCTTGTCTTTATCACAACACAAATAAGTACTGTATTAGATGGTATAGGGAATGGATTTATTCCTGAAAAGTGACAAATATTTATAGGAAGTATGAAAATTATTATTATTCCAGTAAAAGTTGAAATTATTCTAAGTTGAAGACAATTATTTCATGCTTTCTGTTGCAAACACACAAATACTTCTGCCAGCAGTCTGAACTGCTGGTCTCTTCATCAGGAAGCCAGGGTCCCTTCTCCTGCCTCCCACTTACTAGCTGGAGAGTCCTGAATGTGTTAAGTGAAAGCTGAGTGAACTTTCCTGGGTTTGTTTTTCACATGTTCATCAAAATAAGCTCAAAGGGTCTTGTCACCCATAAAAATCCCAAGACTCCGAAGAATAACTTTTGTTTCCCTTTGTTTCAGAAAAGCACACCTACAGACACCAACAATGGTGGTACAGAGCTCCGACTAATCCCCTCTGCAATTACTCAAGGGCATTCGAGGTAATTTAAGAACACTTTACATACAAAAAAAGATGGTAAGCCTTTCTTTAGTGTGCCTTCAGGTAATTTGGCAGTGTTAATTCCTATCCCACCAAAACAAAAACAAAAAACCCTACCAGTGAAGGATTAACACTGCAGCTCAAACTCATCAGAACACATTTTATAACACTAAAAACCTGACAAAGTGGCATCTTTTAGTCATTCGAACACTCTCCAAAAGTTCTGAGGTACAAAATTTACAGCATCAAGAAAAAAAAATAAGAAACCAAACAAGCAAAACAAAACAGAAAACCATGTGCCCCAATAATCTCGAGTCTCAAAGTCTCCCCTTCCTTCAATTCCAATGCAAAGGGGGCTTTAATAACACTAGGCGCTGCCATGCTTGCTTCAGGGAACAATACTCACAATAATGATCAGGCCCTCAGAAGCTCACAACACTCTTAAACCTTGAGAAAAGGGCTTTCTTTCCCAAAGATTCAGACATGGTAGCCATACCCTTCATGAGGAAATTTGAAGAATGGGCCTCTTCTTGAGAAACAGAGAAAGAAGGTTCTTTTAATAAAATCCCAAGACAAACTGAAAGCGAGGCAGGGAAGTCCATACACTAAACAGGGCCAAGCGCTTCAACATGGAGCATGCAGAAAATCTCAAAAGCATCTAGGACTATTTCCCATTTCCTCCCTTTAATAACATCCAGAGAAAAGATCCCTCTGTCTCCATGTAAGGAGTGCGACAGTGGAAATGCTCCTGATTTCTACTGACAGAGGCTTCCTGCATAAAAGATTTTCATCTCTTTTTCAAAGGAAAAGGAGAAAAGAAACAATCTGTCATTCTAGATATGCAAGAGGAAAGAGAGCTCTCCTCAAAGGTAGAGTCTTCATTTTCTTGGGAAAGCAAAAGAAAGGAAGAACTTGGAATCGCCCACTTGCGGGGGGGGGGCGGTGGGAAGGATGTGGAGATGAAAGATTTTTTGTCACTATAGCAAGTCAGGGAAGTGGGAGAGGACATCTCTAACCAGTCAGGAAGAAGGATACCTTCTGTGGACAAAGGGCTGGCTTCAGACATCAGATCTCTCTTTCTCATAAGAAAGCTGTTTCCAAAAGCTAAGTCTTTTCTTCCTATTTTCAGTGAGGCCCTCTTTGTTAATGTGGAGGAGTACTGTACAGTAGGATCTAAGGGGACTGGAAGTGTCTCTTTCCCTAACCCCTAAGTGGGAGGGAATCTTCCACTCCAATAAGAAAGGATGTGTTGAACACTTCTGATGAGGGTTGGGAGGGACATACGTGGAAAAAACTGCTTCTCTGTGCAAGATATTATTTTCTTTTACAGCAGATTAACATTAATAGTAACAACTTACCAAAAGCTTACTATGTAACTATTATTCACACAAATGCTCCCTTAGCCCGCATGACAATTTAAAGAAAACAGAACCCAAATTGGAGATGGACAGAGACTGAGACAAGTTAAACAATTAGTCAAGGTCACAAAGATGTTGAGACCCAGGTTTGCAACTATCACTCCAAAAGCCATGCTCTTAACTGTGCAAGGGAAAGGAGCTCACTGCACACCGAGAGACTTAAAGGGAAGAAGAGAAGCGAGGCTCCCTCTGTGGACATCACGAGGGGAGAGGGAGATAGGTGGACTTCTGATACCACAAATTTTCAAGGTCTTCCTCTCTGTATCTTGGGGTAAAGGCGAAAAATAAAGGACAAAGGTAAGTCTCTCTCTTACTGGGAAGATCCCCTGTCACTTTCAGGCAAGTTGAGAGTCTCACTCTTCACCTGGGAGACGCTGACCAAAGTTGGGGGAAAGGTCTCATTTAGGGGTTATCTCTTACTCCTCCTCAGGATAAGTTCAGAATCCCCCTCGAACCCTGGGAGTGGGTCTCTGCTGACTAACGGATGAGCGCTAAGGAAGACCATACGCCTCCGATGAGGGGCGTCGTCCTCCCCGAGGGAATAAGTTGGGAGATCCTTGTTGTATCGAGGTTGAAGAGGAGTCTCTCTCCCGCGCCGGAGCCATGACTCGGAGAAGCCGCTTTTCCCTAGCGACGCCAGGCCTGGTCTCCTCCCTCTCCCTGGGTCGTTCCGCTGCCCGCAGAGCAGCCTTAGATCCTTTCAGCGCCGGGAGAAGGCTGGGGCCCCAGACTCCCCTTTAGCCAGCACCACCAGGCGGAAGGACCCCTTAGGGTGGAGTGGGGCGGGGCGGCTACACCCGAAGCCTTCCCGCCCCCGGCCTCTTACCCTGAGGCCCGTTCCGCGGCCCGCGCTTGCCCCGCCAGCCTCTGCAGCTGCAGTCCCGCCGTCGCCAAGTCTACCTGAGCCTACCAAGCCAACAGAGCCCGAGGGCGCTCCGGCCGCCGCCGCCTCTTCGTCTCTATGGTCCCCCTTGCACTTCCTCATCCGGGACCCGAGCCAGCCATGCGGACTCGCCCAAGTCCCGCCCCCGCACGCGCGCGCGCACTCCAAGGGGCGGCTCTTCCTGCGTCTGACCTCCCGCCCTCTGCTAGCCTCCGCCACTCTCAACACCGTACCTGCGGCTCAAACCCTTAAAGGGAAACACACCTTTCTACTTCTACTGAGCCATAGGGCCCAGTACCTGCCTCCACTGCTGTCACCCTGTTCCAGTCCACCATTTTTCTAGTCTAGACGGCTACAATTCTAAGGGCCTCGCTGCTTCCACTCTAGCAGCCCGGGAGATCTTATTTACTGGAAACAGTGTTTTGGGTCACGACACTCCTCTGCTTCCTCTAATTACGCCCACCAATAAATAAATGTCACTCCTGTCTCCAGTTGGTTACAGAACCTTCTTTTTGTTTTTTTTGAGATGGAATTTTGTTTTTGATGCTCAGGTTGGAGTGCAATGGCGCGATCTCGGCTCACCGCAGCGGAGATTCAAGCGATTCTGCCTCCGTCTCCCAAGTAGCTGTGATTACAGGCATGCACCACCACAGTCGGCTAATTTTGTATTGTTACTAGAGACAGTTTCACCATGTTGTTCAGACTGGTTTCAAACTCCTGACCTCAAGTGATCTGCCTGCCTTAGCCTCCCAAAGTGCTGGGATTACAGGCCAGCCACCGCGACTGGCCTTCAAAGTTTATGAGACTTGCCAAATTAAAAAGTTAAAATATTTGCCTTTTTAAGATGCCCCATTATGGACATCTCTAAGGAGAAGGAATAAAATTCCCTTGAGGGCTAAAAAGAAACAATCCTATTAGCTTCCCCTGGGATGGAAGAATGTGCCGTCAACCAATGCTGCTAAAGGCAGAAACTATCATGGGGGATTTGGGTGTGTATTCTGAAGTGGCAACATGGAAACTTTTTATTTTTTATTTTTATTGAGACGGAGTCTTGCTCTATTACCAGGCTGGTGTGCAGTGACGCAATCTCGGCTCACTGCAACCTCTGCCTCCTGGATTCAAGCGATTCTTCCACTTCAGCCTCCCGAGTAACTGGGACCACAGGCACGTGCCACCATGCCCGGCTATTGTTTTGTATTTTTAGTAGAGACGGGGTTTCACCATGTTGGCCAGTATGGTCTCGATCTCTTGACCTCGTGATCCGCCCGCCTTGGCCTCCCAAAGTGCTGGGATTACAGGCGTGAGCCACCGCGCCTGGCCTGAAACTTTTTTTTTTATATGGAGTTTCGCTTTTGTTGCCCAGGCTAGAGTGCAGTGGTGCAATTTTGGCTCACTGCACCCTCCATCTCCTGGATTCAAGGGAATCTCCTGCCTCAGCCTCCCGAGTAGCTGGGATTACAGGCATCCACCACTAGGCCTGGCTAATTTTTCTTATTTTTAGTAGAGACAGGGTTTCACTATGTTGACCAGTCTGGTCTTGAACTCCTGACCTCAGGTGATCCACCTGCCTCGGCCTCCCAAAGTGCTGAGATTACAGGCGTCAACCACGGTGCCTGACCTTTTTTGAGAAGGAGTCTGGCTCTGTCGCCCAAACTGAAGTGCAATGGCAGGATCTCGGATCTTGGCACACTGTAACCTCCGCCTCCCGAATTCAAGAGATTCTTCCGCCTCAGCCTCCTGAGCAGCTGGGATTACAGGTGCCCCCCCATCATGCCCGGCTTAGTTTTGTATTTTTGTAGAGATGGGATTTGACTGTGTTGGTTAGGCTGGTCTTGAACTCCCGACATCAGGTGGTCTGCCCGCCTCTGCCTCTCAAAGTTCTGGGATTACAGGGGTAAGCTACCACATCTGGCCCATAAAAACATTTTTTTTTTTTTTTTTAAGATGGGGTTTCACCATGTTGGTCAGGCTGGTCTTGAACTCCCGACTTCAGGTGATCCGCCCGCCTTGGCCTCCAAAGTGCTTGGATTACAGGCGTGAGCCACCATGCCCGGCCACATTTTTTAATATAACATTGTTATTCTTAAAAAGTTTTGTGACTATTACAATCCACTTTATCATATATGTTTTACTACAATATAAACAATTTTCTGGGCGTGGTAGCTCACGCCTGTAATTCCAGCACTTTGGGAAGCTGAGGCGGGTGGATCACAAGATCAGAGTTCAAGACCAGCCTGGTGAAGATGGTGAAAAACCGTCTCTAATAAAAATACAAAAATTAGCTGGGCATGCGCCTGTAGTCCCAGGTACCAGGAGGCAGAGGTGGGAGAATCACTTGAGCCCAGGAGGCAGAGATGGCAGTGAGCTCAAATCGCGCCACTGCACTCCAGCCTGGAGTGGAAAAATAAATAGGGCCGGGCGCGGTGGCTTACGCCTATAATCCCAGAACTTTGGGAGGCCGAGGCGGGTGGATCACGAGATCAAGAGATCGAGACCATCTTGGTCAACAAGGTGAAACCCCGTCTCTACTAAAAAATACAAAAAATTAGCTGGGCATGGTGGCACACGCCTGTAGTCCCAGCTACTTGGGAGGCCGAGGCAGGAGAATTGCTTGAACCCAGGAGGCGGAGGTTGCAGTGAGCCGAGATCGCGCCATTGCACTCCAGCCTGGGTAACAAGAGCGAAACTCCATCTCAAAAAATAAATAAATAAATAAATAAATAAATAAATAAATAAATAAAATTGCAATTACTTAATACTTGCATTATTTACCTAACTTCTCCTGTGTCCCAGCGTAAAGGAATCCATGCTTAAAAACGTTGCTTGTCCTGCCCCAGGGTCCCCTTGGTCCACTGTAGAATTTTTCATTACGGTATATACCATGCTTTTTCTTTTAAGTCTTCCAAAAACCGTAAGAAACGGGCATCGTTAGTGTTAAAGTTAAAAAGAAATGTAAGACAAGTGCTATGTCGTTTAGATTTAGCAGTCAGTGTGATTAGAAGCAGCAGAGAAGTGGCGTGACCCGCTGATTCCAGTTATAAGATCTCTCAGGCTGCAATCGAATTGCTACCATCCAGGTCAGAAACGGTAGACTGGACTGGGGGTCGGGGGTAGCAGTGGCAGCAGGCGGAGCTGGCAACTGTCAGCAGCCCTTGGCCAGAGCTTGGCCCAGCCCACGCAGCTCTTTGATTTTCTGCTTGGAGAGAAGGATACCCTGACATACGCTAATTTAGGCTGTGTCCCGGGTATGACCAAAGACTTTTCGTTAAACGCTTCGTTCTGGGAGCGGGTCAGGATTCTTCCTTGCTTCCTTCTGAAGGGTTTTGTGTTCTCGAGCTGTTTCCTGGTCTGTGAAATAGGATAGTATCTGCCTCCTGCATCCACCACATAATAGGGATGCGATGATTACATAAGGACTGCGAAGCCATGGCAGCCATTCTTACTAATAGAGGGTCTCAGAATGTCTTTCGAAGTTTGCAAGGGTTTGAAAAGCACCCCCGTAAGTGGACACTTCCCAGCAGAGGCCATCACACTAACTCTCGCGTGCTCAGCCTCTTGTATCTTACAGAAGTCCTTTCAGAAACTCTCCTTGGCGCCTTTTAGCAGTCCAGTGAGGCCACATGAGTCATTAACTTCGTTCATATAATAGAAAACGGAGCTCTGAGGGATCTAGTTTCCTCTGTGGGGAGATCACTAAGTCGGAAACGAAGCTCTTGGGCATGGAACTA
Source organism: Aotus nancymaae (assembly GCF_030222135.1). Lineage (NCBI taxonomy): Eukaryota > Metazoa > Chordata > Mammalia > Primates > Aotidae > Aotus > Aotus nancymaae. Next base: position 6,538,319 of record NW_026988491.1, read on the forward strand.
CTTCGGACAGACAGGGAGGAAATGGATTTCCTCCGTGGGGCTGCAGACTCTAGGGCTCGAGGGCAGAAAACGCCAGGATGTGGCCCTACCGAGAGGCCGCATCGTGACGCCCCGCCCCCGGCTCGAGTCCCGGATGAGGAAGTGGCTCGGCCACAGAGACGAGGCGGAGGCCCGGCGAGAGCGGCGTGGGGCGCGGGGCGCGAGGGCGGGAAGGGGGCGGGGCCCCGGGGCGGAGCCACCGGAGCGGCGCGGGTTCTCAGGTGAGCGCGCTACACTATCCCGGCGGGCCTGAAGGCGCTTCAAGCTCAGGGGCGGAAACGACGCGAGCCGCGAGGGCGTAGGCGGGGTGTCCGGAGGAGGCTCAGGGAACCTGGAGAGGGTCCAGCCCTCTGGGCCCCGGCCTGAGGCGGAAAGGGGCTCCAGAGCTGCGGTGAGTGGAGCTGCTCTTCCTGTACTCAGGATTGGGAGCTTGAGCTAGGGGACCTTGGCCCAGGTTCTAGTTCGGTCTCCATTCCCAATCCGCTGTGTGACCTTGGACAAGTCTCTCTCCCTCTCTGAGCCTCAGTGGCCTCAGTGAAATGGAGAGCTGTGAAATGGAGGCAGGGAAGGTCCGCTGAGAGTTCGCACAGACCGAGGTTTGGGGAACTCCTGCCTTCCTCCTCTTTGTGGTCGCCTTGCTCAGGACTTTGAGCAAAACGAGAATGGTGGGTGGGAGTGTCACTAAGTCTCGAGTGACCTTGAGCAAGTCCCTTGCTCTGACTCTCACTTTCATCATCTACAAAATAGTGGGCTAACCTCTTTTAGGATCTCTTTAATATTTGGGTATTACTGGTGTAGATGGAGAAGAGGTAATGAGTACCCATTCACCGCAGAGCTTCCCCTTTAGGGGTCTGATAGAGTATCTTCTCCGAGGTTTGACTAGCCCCTAGTCCGAATTCCCCTAGTTCCTGGATTCTCTGGTTCTATTTGTTCTCTTTCGATCCTTGTAACTGGAGGTGTGACTTCATCCAAGAGTCACTTGGCACCACTTCACAGCACAACACCACCAGTGTCTTCACTGGCCTAAAATCAAAGAGTGGTTGCAAGGAAAAGTTTGACATTCCAACCTTTTTGTTGTATTTCAATGGCAGGGAGGCAAGATGACTTCTCTGCCCCAAGCTTGGAACAGCTGAAGGAAACAACAGTACAAGATGAGAACAACAAAGGTCTACAAACTCGTCATCCACAAGAAGGGCTTTGGGGGCAGTGGTCAGTATTGATTGGTCTTTAGGGGTTTTGTAAGTTGGCTGAAGAATACAAGGATATAATATATACCATGTGTACAAATACTATTTTTATATATACCATACAAAGGTAGCTAGATGCTGTATCCAGTCTTTTGCAAGTGCCTTGAAATTACATGCTCTGACTCGTGACAATTGAGGCTCAGCAGGCAACTAAACAGACCAAAGCAACAACTATAATACAGTAACAAGGGGGATGACAGGACCCTTCTAAATGCATTTGAATTCATACTTCTAAGGAACATTGTGAATGCTGCCGGTTTACTGCCTTTCATTCGTGTAATTGCGTTGTTTATTCCAAATCTTCCATGTATGTTTCATAAAATTGCAGCCTGCACTGATTTTGCAGACAAGAGAAACTAAAATTATATATCAGTTTTTACATTGAGAGAGAAGCAGCATAGATGTGCACAGAGCAAGTATCATCAAAGCATCAACCTTTGCCTGGCTTCTAGGCATGGAAAGAAGGGGCAGGATACAGCATGTTATCTTGCACTGAACTAGAGTCTGAGTATCAGCTCTGCTTCTAACTTTGCTGGTGACCTTAGACAGGCTCCTAATGTACCTTATCTGCAAGTTGAAGGGCTTTAGAATAGTTTGTCTTTTTTTTTTGAGACGGAGTTTCGCTCGTTACCCAGGCTGAAGTGCAATGGCACGATCTCGGCTCACTGCAACCTCCGCCTCCTGGGTTCATGCAATTCTCCTGCCTCAGCCTCCTGAGTAGCTGGGATTACAGGCACGCGCCACCATGCCCAGCTAATTTTTTGTGTTAGTAGAGATGGGGTTTCACCATGTTGACCAGGATGGTCTCGATCTCTTGACCCTGTGATCCACCCGCCTCGGCCTCCCAAAGTGCTGGGATTACAGGCTTGAGCCACCGCGCCCGGCCTAGAATAGTTTGTCTTAACATCTTTTTTTTTTTCTTTTTTTTTGAGACGGGGTCCTCCGTGTTGTCCAGGCTGGTCTGGAACTCCTCAGCTCAAGGGAACCTTCCACCTCAACCTCCCTAGTAGTTGGGATTAGAGGCATGAGCCACTGTACCCAGCTTTCCTTAGCACCTTGAGTCCACAAATCTGTAGAATAGGAGGGCATGTAGTATATATTATTTTTCTTTTGTAAGGGAATGATTTTCCATTCTGTCTTAACAGCCTTATTTACTTCAGAAATTGGAGTTAACAATATAATGAGTCTTTTTAATATTGTATTTTAGGATGTGTTTATTTCTATGTTATGTAGATAGAAGCGACCAGAGGGCAAGGACTGCCAAAAAGGGAAAACAGTAGTTTCTCTATCAGGGTGTTGTGAGGCTTAAGTAAGGTGATATATTTAAAGCATTTAGCAGAGCTTTAGTAGCTATTATAATTACCTAACTATGACATTGCTCTATATATATATATATATTTTTTTTTTTTTTGAAATGGAGTTTTGCTCTTGTTACCCAGGCTGGAGTGCAATGGCACAGTCTCGGCTCACCGCAACCGCCGCCTCCTGGGTTCAAGCAATTCTCCTGCCTCAGCCTCTCAAGTACCTGAGACTACAGGCGCATACCACCATGCCCAGCTGATTTTTTTGTATTTTCAGTAGAGACGGGGTTTCACCGTGTAGACCAGGATGGTCTTGATCTCTTGACCTCGTTTTCCACCCGCCTCGGTCTCCCAAAGTGCTGGGATTATAGGCGTGAGCCACCGTGCCTGGCCAGCATTGCTGTATTTAGACTAGAATTTCTGCTAAAATGAACATTATATTGTTACTACTTTGTATGCTGTTGATGTTGCTTAAATATTTGCAGAGTGGAATAGAACACAGAAGTAACTTTTGGCAGAGAGAAGAATACAAAGATATCATATATACCATGTGTACAAATAATGTATTTTTATATATATCATACAAAGGTAGCTAGATGTTGTATCCAGTCTTTTGCAAGACTATAGATCAAAATACAATTAACAGCTGGACATGGTGGCTCATGCCTGTAATCCCAGCATTTTGGGAGGCCAAGGCGGGCAGATCACATGAGGTCAGGAGTTCAGGACCAGCCTGGCCAACATGGTGAAAACCCATCTCTACTAAAAATACAAAAATTAGCAAGGTATGGTGGTGGGTGCCGATAATTTTAACTACCAGGGAGGCTGAGGCACGAGAATCACTTGAACCCAGGAGGCAGAGGTTGCAGTGAGCAGAGATCACACCACTGCACTTCAGCCTGGGCAATAGAGCAAGACCCTGTCTTAAAAATAAACAAAACCAACAGGTATTTATTAGTTGTATACCTGTGCCAGACATAATGATTATGAATATTCAAGGTTCTTTGTCTCTAAGGAGTTTTCAGTTTGGTAAGATAGACAGGCAAAAAGAAAATGATAAAACCAAGCAGTCGGAGATATGTTCTCAGGAAGCTTAATTTGGACTATGTAAATTAGGGGGAAACTCCAAGGAGGATTTGGCGTGAAACTGTCAGTGGAAACATTATAGCAAATAAAATTAGGGATGCTTGGTGCAGTGGTGTGTGCCTGTAGTCCCAGCTACTTGGAAGGCTGGGACGGGAGGATCACTCGGGCCCAGGAGTTCCAGACTGTAGTGCGTTATGCTGATTGGGTGTCTGCGCTAAGTTCCTGGTCCTCCCAGGAATGGAGGACCACCAGGTTGCCTTAGGAAGTGTGAACCACCTCAGCTTGGACACAGAGCAGGTCAAAACACCTCTGCTGATCAGTAGTGTGATTATGCCTGTGAACAGCCACTGTACGCCAGCCTAGGCGATAGCAAGACCCTGTCTCTAAAAGAAAACAAAACAAAAATTTAGGAGTAACCCAATGTTTCATTTTACTAGGCTGAATTTTTATTGGGTCTGATTATATTTGAAAGCTAGATATACTTAATTATCATGATATTAGCATAATTAAAGGTGATGTCTTTCCCCCAAAATTAAAACAGCAAAACGGTCATTTTGTCTTTATGCTTCTGAGTTTGCAATATTTGAGGCAGTTCTCTCCATCCCTGCTAGAGGGTCAGGGGTAGATAAACATGAAACCACATCTCTCTTATGGTTTTTGTTTGTTTGTTTGTTTTTTGAGGTGAAGTCTTGCTCTGTTGCTCAGACTGGAGTGCAGTGGTGTGATCTCAGCTCACTGCAACCTCCACCTCCTGGGTTCAAGCAATTCTCCTGCCTTAGCCTCCCAAGTAGATAGGATTACAGGCGCCCACCACTGCACCTGGCTAATTTTTGTATTTTTAGTAGAGGCAGGGCTTCACCATGTTGGCCAGGCTGGTCTAGAACTGGCCTCACAAAGTGCTGGGATTACAGGCGTGAGCCACCTCGCCTGGGCCCTCTTAAGTTTTAAGGGTCTATTTGGGCCATAATGTAACTGGTACTTGACACTTTTCTCTAATCAGGTGCTGCCCTCCAAAGTCCAGGCCATTGAATTTGGTTTGACTTTTATTACATGTGAGAGGTGGTGATAAGCCTCAGGTGGAAGTCCTGAACAGTGCTAAGTAGTGACTAGTACCTAAGGTAATGAGTCCTGGCTGTATTGTTACTGGCTGTCAGCTGTTCAACTGTTACTAGCTGTTTCTGAGATTATTTTCTTTTTCTTTTACTTTTCTTTTTCTTTTCTTTTATTTATTTATTTATTTATTTGTGAGACAGAGTCTTGCTCTGTCACCCAGGCTGGAGTGCAGGGTTGGGATCTCAGCTCACCGCAACCTCCGCCTCCTAGGTTCAAGTGATTCTCCTGCCTCAGCTTCCTGAGTGGCTGGGATTACAGGTGCGTGCCACCCCATGCCTGACTAATTTTTGTATTTTTTAGTGGAGACGGGGTTTCACCATGTTGTCCAGGCTGGTCTGGAACTCCTGACCTTGTGATTTGCCCGCCTTGGCCTCCCAAAGTGCTGGGATTACAGGCTTGAGCCACTGTGTCCAACCTCTCTCTCTTTTTTTTTTTTGAGACGGAGTTTCGCTCTTGTTACCCAGGCTGGAATGCAATGGCGTGATCTCGGCTCACTGCAACCTCCGCCTCCTGGGTTCAGGCAATTCTCCTGCCTCAGCCTCCTGAGTAGCTGGGATTACAGGCACGCACCACCATGCCCAGCTAATTTTTTGTATTTTTAGTAGAGACGGGGTTTCACCTTGTTGACCAGGATGGTCTCGATCTCTTGACCTCGTGATCCATCCGCCTCGGCCTCCCAAAGTGTCCTGGGATTACAGGCGGGAGCCACCACGCCCGGCACTTTTTTTTTTTTTTTTTTTTGAGGCAATCTTGCTCTGCTGCCCACGCTGGAGTGCAATGGCATGATCTTAACTCACTGCAATCTCTGCCTCCCAGGTTCAAACAATTCTTCTGCCTCAGCCTCCCAAGTAGCAGGGATTACAGGTGTTTGCCACCATGCCCAGCTAATTTTTGGATTTTCGGTAGAGACGGGGTTTCACCATGTTGGCCAGGCTGGTCTCGAACTCCTAATATCAGGTGATCTGTCCATCTGGGCTTCCCAAAGTGCTGGGATTACAGGTGTGAGCCACTGTGCCTGGCCTCTCTGAGGTTATTTTCTTATTTCTGTTAGATCCAAAGATTTATTGTGAGGGTCACATTAAGACACTGGGAAATTCTTTGAACATTGAATAACTGTAAGGAATTGTGCTATATCTGTGGGAACCAGCCTGTTTTGTTCCTATTATATGCCAGATACACAATATTTGAGGGGGTAAAAGGCTGTCCAGAAGCCTAATTCCCAGAGACTGAGGGCTTCTCTGTACCTAGAAACAGTGGGGTAGTAGAAGGAGCACAGGGTATGGAGACAAAGGTACCTGAGCACCGTTCCACTCAGCTGCTCTGTAGCTTGGTGTTCCTGTGCAAATCCATTAATCGTTCTAAGCTTCATTTCAAAATAGAACCTCCTCTGTCAATGGAGTAGTAATACCGTCCTGATGGGGTTGTGAGGACCCAGTGTGAGAACATACAGAGTATACGTAATTAGTGTTTTCTACTTGAAGTTGTTGAATTGTCTTGCAGATGATGAGCTAGTTGTGAACCCCAAAGTGTTTCCTCACATCAAGCTTGGAGACATTGTAGAGATTGCACATCCCAACGATGAATACAGGTGAGTGTCTCATGGGATCCGTGGAACTGGGCAATTTACTGTTTCCAAATTCTATCCAAGGAGTTTGAAGGGCAGATAGCTCTCTTTGCCTTTTAAAATGCTCATGCCGTGGTGGCTCAAGTCTGTAATTCCAGCACTTTGGGAGGCAGAGGTGGGCAGGTCACTTGAGTCCAGGAGTTTGAGACCAGCCTGGAGAACATAATGAGATCCTGTCTTAAAAAAAAAAGTGCTCATGCCTTCTAGGATTTGATCAAGTAATAATTTTTCAAAAGTGGTCCGTTCCTTCTTTTTTTCCCCACCTAGGTTGGAGTGCAGTGGCGTAATCTCAGCTCACTGCAACCTCTGCCTCCCAGGCTCAAGCGATTCTCCTGCTTCAGCCTCCTGATAGCTGGGATTACAGAATTGTGCCACCAGGCCCAGCTAATTTTGTATTTTTAGTAGAGATAGGGTTTCACCATATTGTCCAGGCTGGTCTCGAACTCCTGACATCAAGCGATCCACCTGCCTAGGCCTCCCACAATGCTGAGATTACAGGCATGAGCCACCACACCTAGCCGTTTTTTTGTTTTTTGGTTTTTTTCAAGAGGCAGAGTCTCACTCTGTCACCTAGACTGGAGTACAGTGATGGGATCTTGGCTCACTGCAGTCTTTGCCTCCTGGTTCAAGTGATTCTCCTGCCTTAACCTGTCAAGTAGCTGGGACTGCAGGTGTGGACCACCATACCTGGCTAGTTTTTGTATTTTTAATAGAGACAGGGTTTCGCCATATTGGCCAGGCTGGTCTCAAACTCCTGACCTCAGGTGATCCACCCACCTCAGCCTCCCAAAATGTTGGGATTATAGGCGTGAGCCACTGCACCTGACCAGTGGTTCATTCCTTCTGTTTTGTTTTTTTGTTTGTTTGTTTGTTTGTTTTTTGAGACAGAGTCTTGCTCTGTCACTCAAGCTTGAGTGCAGCGGTGTGGTCTCAGCTCACTGGAACTTCTACCTCTCGAGTTCAAGTGATTCTCCTGCCTCAGCCTCCTGAGTAGCTGGGATTACAGGTTCGTACCACCACGCCTGGCTAAGTTTTATATTTTTAGTATAGATTGGATTTCACCACGTTGGTCAGGCTGGTCTTGAACTCCTGACCTTGTGATCTGTCCACCTTGGCCTCCCAAAGTGCTGGGATTATAGGGGTGAGCCACTGCACCCAGCTTTCTTCTGGTTTTAAAGCTGACATGACAGCTGAAAGATTCTGTAGCATTTGTTTATTTCCTTTACTGCATTTGCGGTTTCTTTGTTTCTAAAGGAGCTTTCTCCCATTGCTGTGCTGTAAGTTACAGAATGTCCAGAGTGACCTGTTTGCCTTTTGTAGGGGTTAAGGAGCTAGATAGTTACTACTCACAGTCTTCTAACTCTCTATTCCTTTCTTTTCCAGCCCTCTGCTTTTGCAGGTCAAATCACTTAAGGAAGATTTACAGAAGGGTAAGAATTATATCACTCGTCTCAGATTTTTGTATTTACTGCCTCAGAAACTGCAAGAAACCTCTCTTCAAAATCTCAAGGGACGAGAGAAAGTAATTCTCTTCTTTAAAAAAAAAAAACTTTTAATTTTACATTCAGGTGGTACATGGGCATGTTTGTTACTTGGATATATTGTGTTCTGGTGGGGATTAGGCTTCTATTGTATCCATTACTCACATAGTGAACATTGTATCTGATAGAACAGATACAGATGTAGAACATTGTATCTGTATCTGAACATTGTATTTTTCTTTTCTTTCTTTTTTTTTAAACATTGTATTTTTCAACTCTCATTCTCTTCCCTGTCTCCCTTTTTGGAGTCCCAAGTGTCTATTATTTCCATCTTCATGTCCATGTGTATCCACTGTCTAGTTTCTACTTATAGGTGAGAACGTACAGTATCTGGTTTTCTGTTTGTGAGTTAGTTCACTTAGGATAATGGGATTATAGGCATGAGCCACCTTGCCTGGCCTCTCCGATGTTATTTTCTTACTCCTGATAGATTCAGTTAGTCCCAGCTACTCTGGAGGCTGAGGTAGAAGGATCATTTGAGCCCAGGTGTTTGAGGTTACTGTGAGCTATGATGGTGCCACCACACTCTAGCCTGGTGAACAGAGCAAGACCTTATCTCAAAAAAAAAACCAAAAAAAAAAAACCCGCAACCTGCCTGTTGCCCATGTGAACATCCAAGTAGAGTTCCTCACACCTTGGTCTCCCAAAGTGCTGAGATTGCAGGCATCATCCACCATATCTGGCCCATTTTTGCCGAGACTATTTGTTAAATGCCTACCCTGGGTGAGTAGGGGTTGGGGAGGAAGAAATATATTTTGATGATTGTCCACCACATGTGCAAGGCATTGTCCTGGGAGCTTTGTGTAATCTAGCTTTATCTTCCCAACAACTCTTGAGTGAGTGAGGAAATTTAGTGTCTGCCAGACTGTGTAGTCTAGGCGTAGCCAGAAGCAGTGATTCCTGCTTACTCATTCTGAATTCAAATCTTTTTTTTTTTCCCTCTGATGCCTATGCCATGCTCTTCAAAGAACCAAAATGTTAATTGATAGTAAATATACTCTTTTAAATAGTTCTTAAGAGAAGAAAACAAACTTCTTGGTTGCTCTAAAAGGCTTTGATGGCTGGGCGTGGTGGCTGACACCTATAATCCAGCACTTGGGGACACTGAGGTAGGTGGATCACCTGAGGTCCGGAATTTGAGACCAGCTTGACTAACATGGTAAAACCCCATCTCTACTAAAAATATAAAATTAGCTGGGCATTGTGGAGCATGCCTGTAGTCCTAGCTACTCGGGAGGCTGAGGCATGAGAATTGCTTGAACCTGGGAGGTGGAACTTGTGGTGAGTCGAGATGGTGCCATTGCACTCCAGCCTGGGCAACAAGAGCAAAACTCTGTCTCAAAATGAATAAATAAAGGACTTTGATGTCACCCACTCTTTTTCTTTTTTTTTTTTTAAAAAAAGAGATGAAGTCTCACTCTGTTGCCCAGGCTGGAGGGCAGTGGCGAGATCTTGGCTCACTGCAACCTGCACCTCCTGGGTTCAAGCGATTTTCCTGCCTCAGCCCCGCAGGTAGCTGGGACTACAGTAGGTGTATACCACTATGACAGGGTAATTTTTATATTTTTTATAGAGATAGGGTTTCTCCATGCTGGCCAGGCTGGTCTCAAACTCCTCACCTCAGGTGATCTGCCTGCCTCAACCTCCCAAAGTCCTGGGATTACAGGTGTGAGCCACTGTACCATCGTACCTGGCATTTTTTTTTTTTTCCTTTTAGACAGGGCCTCTCTCTGTTGTTAAGACTGGAGTGCAGTGGTGCAGTCACGGTTCACTGCAGCCTCAACCTCCCTGGGTGCAAGTGATCCTCCCATCTTCCACCTTCACCTCCTGAATAGCTAAAACCCCAGATGCTCAGCCCACAGGATCATGCCTGGCTTATTTTTTTTTTTTTAATTTTTGCTTAGGCTGGTCTTGAACTCCTGGGCTCAAGCATGAGCCACCATGCCTGTCTACCCACTCATATTTAACTATTTGATACTTCAATTTGAGGAGAAAACAGTCTATAAAACCTAGCTACTCTGGTTACACTGCCTGTGGGTTAGCCTTGCTCTGCAAGGAGCAGTAAAAAAAAAAAAAAATTTAGGCCAGGCATGGTGACTCACACCTGTAATCCCAGCACTTTGGGAGGCCAAGGTGGGTGGACTCACCTGAGGTCAGGCGCTCAAGACCAGCCTGGCCAACATGATGAAACTCCGTCTCTAATACAAAAATTAGCCATAAGTGGTGGTGCATGCCTGTAATCCCAGCTACTCAGGAAGCTGAGGCAGGAGAATCACTTGAACCTGGGAGGCGGAGGTTGCGATGAGCCGAGGTCGTACCACTGCACACCAGCCTGGGCAACAGTGGGTGACTCCATCTCAAAAAAAAGAAAAAATTAAGGTTTTTAAAAGAATTCCATAAAACCTTAATCTTAAGAACGGCCTTCATACCTTCCCCCTAGCTCCTGCCCCCTGTTATGTTTGTTACCAGACTTAAGGGCTCATTGAAAAGTTTGTTTCTTATTTCACTACCACTGATGATACCTTCATTCCAAGGAGAAGATCTTCTTCCTCTTCTTGATTTTTACAGGTTTTTGAACTTTCTTATCTTCCTTCTTATTTTATTTATTTATTTATTTGTTGAGACAGAGTCTCATTCTGTCACCCAGGCTGGAGTGCAGTGGTGCCATCTCAGCTCACTACAACTTCTGCCTCTGGGATTCAAGAGATTCTCATGCCTCAGCTTCCTGAGTAGCTTGGATTACAGGCGCCCACCACCATGGCCAGCTAATTTTTGTAATTTTAGTAGAGACAGGGTTTCACCATGTTGTCCAGGCTGGTCTTGAACTCCTGACCTCAGATTACCTTCCTGCCTCCCTCCTAAACTGCTGGGATTATCGGCATGGGCCACTATACCCAGCCTCTTATCTTTCTTCTTAAATCTTTTCCCTTCCTTCTCCCTTTTTCTGTCCCTTTTTGTTGATTGCTTAGCCTCTGGTCTTATTTCACCTTAAAAGCAGAGAATTGTTTAAATTCTAAGCTCCTGAAAGGAAGAGCCTGTGTTGCCCATGTCACTCGATCAATTGTGTTGCTTACTGTCTGAATATTTATAGATTAGAATTTATTGACCTGCTTTTTCAGAATGTGTTATCTGAGCCAGATATTATTTCTGTTTTAGAAACCATCAGTGTGGACCAGACTGTGACTCAAGTGTTCCGGCTAAGACCTTATCAAGATGTCTATGTTAATGTTGTAGACCCTAAGGTATGTCTTTGCTTTGGACTTGAATATCTTTTTGGAATGATTAGCACCCTTCCTCAAGGTTAGATTACTAAGGAAATAATGGGTTACTTAAGTGTAGTGTTAGACTGTTAAATGTGTGGCCTGCTAGGTGGGATAATTTCAGCATGTTGGGAGGCTGAGACAGGAGGATCACTTGAGGCCAGGAGTTCAGGACCATCCTGAGCAGCATAGCTAGACCTTGTCTTTACTAGAACTATTCTTTTTTTTTTTTTTGAGATGGAGTTTCACTCTTGTTACCCAGGCTGGAGTGCAATGGCGCGATCTCGGCTCACTGCAACCTCCGCCTCCTGGGTTCAGGCAATTCTCCTGCCTCAGCCTCCCGAGTAGCTGGGATTACAGGCACGCGCCACCATGCCCAGCTAATTTTTTGTATTTTTAGTAGAGACGGGGTTTCACCATGTTGACCAGGATGGTCTCGATCTCTTGACCTCGTGATCCACCCGCCTCAGCCTCCCAAAGTGTTGGGATTACAGGCGTGAGCCACCGCACCCGGCCAGAATTATTCTTTTTGTTGTGAGATGGAGTCTAACTCTGTTGCCCAGGCTAGAGTTCAGTGGTGCATTCTCAGCTCACTGAAGCCTCCCTTTCGTGGGCTCAAGTGATTATGCTGCCTCAGCCTCCCGAGTAGTTGGAATTACAGGTGTACACCACCAAACCCGGCTCATTTTTGTACTTTTGTAGAGACGGGGTTTCACCCTGTTGGACAGGCTGGTCTTGAATTCCTGACCTCAGGTGATTCTTCCCCCTCCTTGGCCTCCCAAAGTGCTGGGATTATAGGCAGGAGCTACTGCACTCTGCCTACTAAAACTTTTCTAAAAGATTAGCTGGGAGTGTTGGCATGTGCCTGTAGTCCCAACTACTCTGGAGGCTGAGGCTGGAGGATTGCCTGAGCCCAGAAGGTTGAGGCTGTAGTGAGCTATGGTTGCACTACTGCACTTCATCCTGGGCAACAGCATGAGACCTTGTCTTATAAAAATAAATATGTAGGCGGTAGGTGGTAGCTCATGCCTGTAATCCCAGCACTTTAGGAGGCCAAGGCGGGTAGATCACTTGAGGTCAGGGGTTTGAGACCAGTCAGAGTTCTGCTACTCATCTTTTAGTATCTTTTTTTTTCCATAAAGTTTTTTTCCATGGTAAATGGGTATTGTCTTACGACTATAAAGTGTGGCAGAGTAATGCCAGATATATTATTTGATTATTCCTTTTAGGATGTGACCCTTGACCTAGTGGAGTTAACTTTTAAGGATCAGTATATTGGCCGTGGGGATATGTGGCGACTAAAGAAAAGTTTGGTAAGATGTGATTTTTTTGAAAGTCTGTTACTTTTTCCATTGTGTGAATAATCCCTGTTTATTATAGAAGAATATAAAATCATTTCTGATTTCAGCATCTACAGACAATTATTGTAAATATCTTGTGTGTTCTTCCATTCTCTTTTCGTTTTTTTTTAAATCTTTCATTTGTTTACTGTTACAGATTTTTACTAAGCATTTTTGGTTTAAATAGGAAATTATACTGTATTTTATATTTGAATAGAGCCTTAGTTTTCAGGTTTTCACTTGATCCCATTTGCTCCTCATATCTCCTCTTCATGGACAGGTATTTTTTATCCCTAATTTATAGAGGTAGAAACAGAGATTGAGAAGTTAGGTAATTGCCCAAGGCTAGATAGCAAGTTGACCCTTGGCCAAAACCCCAGTCCTGTGGCTTCCAGATCACACTGCTTTTTGCTGTACCCTCCTCCCATTTTCCTCCTGTATTCATTGTTTGGTTTTTTTTTTTGAGAGAGAGTTTTGCTCTTTTGAAGTTTCACTGGAGTTTCACTTCACTCCAGGATGGAGTTGTTTTTTTTTTTTTCAAATGTTCTTTTATTTCCATAGGTTATTAGGGAACAGGTGGTGTTTGGTTACATGAGTAAGTTTTTTTTTTTTTTTTTTTAATTTCTTTTCTATGAGTAAGTTCTTTTGGTGTACCTATCATCCAAGCTGTATACACTGTACCCATATTTATTACTTTTTTATGAACATTTTTACTTGTAATGTTTGGTCATCAGAATTGTGAACTCGTTCTGAAAATTCTCATTGGACTGTTTTTTTTCCATATTGACACAAATCAAAAGAAGTGAAGTTTTTGCATATTATGAAATAACAAATTATAGGTAGAATTTCCATACAGTATGTTTTCAGGGAAAAAAACTGCTTGATTTTTTTATTTGGTGAGGGTTCCGTTTTCTAAAGTGAGGGATAAAATGAGAAACAACAATATTTAAATGAGTATGTAAATGTAGATATATATTTAAACATACACAAAGATAAGTATATTTGTAAAGCTGGTCATTTATTATCCGCCTGGTCTTTCCTATTATCTATACTTGCCAAACTCTTTAAGCACCTGCTGTTATACCTGCCCTAGTGGGTTTTCCTGTGGGATAAATCTATTACTCACAAGCTAGTTGAAGTTTGGGTTGGTAGAAGAAATTAGAAAGCTAGGAGTTCTTGTTTGTTATTTTTTATGGCCTTAGTATGTTAATCACTCTCTCTCTCTCTCTTTCTCTCCCTTCCTCTCTCTCCCCGTCCTCTTAGGTCAGCACATGTGCCTATATCACCCAGAAGGTGGAGTTTGCTGGCATCAGGTAGGTATCACATCACTCTTTCCTATTCTGTGCAGTAACTGTGCTACATAAAAGAATTGAGGCATATAGATGTCTATATAGTAAAATGCGTAAAAGTATAAAATGTTAGGTTGTTGTAGCTCAAACAAACAACAAAATGCACGATAGTAGCTTGAGGCTTAATGGAAGAAGTTACTGAAGCCACCTGGCCTTCTGTAAAAAAGGAAGTAGAAAAAAAAAAGGAGATAGAGACTCATAATTTTAGAACTGGAAAAACCCTAGATGAACATGTTGAATCATACCTTCTCATTTTAATTAGGAAATGGACTTAGACACATAAAATGACTGGCACATTAGTTACCTTTTTAACTATACTACTGTACTCTTTATTAAAACTATTTCTATATTTTAGTTTGTGAATAAAGGGACTTTTTGAAATCCCCTTTAGAAAAGTGGCTGGGTGTGTGGCTCATGCTTGTAATCCCAACACTTTGGGATGCAGAGGTGGTTAGATTATTGCTTTAGCCCAGAAGTTCAAGACCAGCCTGGGCAACATACTGAGACTGTTTCTACAAAAAAATACAAAAATTAGCTGGGTATAGTAGCATGCACCTTGTAGTCCAGCTACTCGGGAGGCTGAGAGGTGGGAGGACCACTTGAGCCCGGCAGGTAGAGAGGCTGCAGTGAGTTGGGATCACACCACTGTACTCCAGCCTGGGTGACAGAGCAAGACCCTGCCTGAAAAAAAAAATCAGAAGGTATTTCAGGCACAGGGGCTCGCACCTGTAATCCCAGCACTTTGAGAGGCCAAGGTGGACAGAGTGTCCTTGAGCCCCAGGAGTTCAAGACTAGCCTGGGCTACATGATGACTAGTGTCTACAAAAAAAAAAAAAAAAAAAAAAAAAAAACAGAACAGGCATGGTGGCGTGTCACTGTAGTCCCAGCTACTCAGGAGGCTGAGGTGGGAGGATCACCTGAGCCCTGGGAGGTCGAGGCTGCAGTAAGACATGATCATGCCACTGCACTCCAGCCTGGGTGACAGAAGGAGACTGTCTCAAAAAAAAAAAAAAAAAAGTACACCATACACATAATTAGCATTCAAATAGTTTAGAGAGGTATCTCATGAAATATACATTCTTCTCCCCAGAAACAACCTGTATGTTTCCTGAAATTTACTGTGTATACACAATCTTATTTATGTTTTGTTAACTCACTTGTGGTGATCCTAAGATTGATCAGTGGGGTCACATGGTGCAGTGTAGTCCATTATTATAAAGCTCCCCATCAACTTTTCTTTTTTGGGGTTTTTGGTTTTTTTTGAGATGGAGTCTCACACTGTTGCCCAGGCTGGAATGCAGTGGTGCAATCTTGGCTCACTGCTACTTCTGCCTCCCGGTTCAAGCAGTGCTTCTGCCTTGGCCTCCTGAGTAGCTAGGACCATAGGTGCACACCACCACCATGCCCAGCTAATTTTTGTATATTTAGTAGAGATGGATTTCACCATATTGGCAGGCTGGTCTTGAACTGCTGACCTTGTGATCTACCCGCCTTGTCCTCCCAAAGTGTTGGGATTATAGGCATGAGCCATCTCATCCAGCCTATCTGGTTTAATTTTCAAAACAGCTCTGTAAGGTGTAGGCTTCATTGTCTATTTTTTTGTTTGTTTGTTTTTTGAGACAGTCTCACTCTGTTGCCCAGACTGGAGTGCAGTGGTTTGATCAGAGCTCACTACAGCCTTGACCTCCGAGGCCCAAGTGATCCTCCTACCTCAGCCTCCTGGGTAGCTGGAACTACAGGCATGTGCCACCGTACCTGCTTAATTTTTTGTATGTTTTGTAGAGACAGAGTCTCACTATGTTGCCCAGGCTGGTCTCAAACTCCTGGGCTCAAGTGATCTGCTAACCTTGGCTTTCCAAAGTGCTGCAATTATAGGTATGAGTCACCATGTCTGGCCCATTGTCTCATTTTTAAAGATAATGCTACTGAACCTCATGAGTTACTATGGCCATTCACCTAGTAAGTGATACTCAGCTGGGATTTCTGCCTAGACCGGTTTCTCTCCAGGCTGGTCAGGTCTGAAAACCATGCTTTTCTACCATACTATCCACTTCTTTTTTATTTTTATTTTTTGAGACAGAGTTTCACTTTTGTTGTCCAGGCTGGAGTGCAGTGGCGCGATCTTGGCTCATTGCAACCTCTGCCTCCCGGGTTCAAGTGATACTCCTGGCTTAGCTTCCCGAGTAGTTAGGATTATAGGCACCCACCACCATGCCTGTTTAATTTTTAGCATTTTTAGTAGAAATGGGGGTTCTACCATATTAGCCAAGCTGGTCTTGAACTCCTGACATAGTGATCTAGCTGCCTTGGCCTTCAAAAGTGCTGGGATTACAGGCATGAGCCACCGCACCTGGCCTTGTACTATCCACTTCTTGCCCTTAAAAATGCATGGAGAAAAATACATCAATCCCAAAAAATGTAATGCCAAGTTGCCATTTAATTTTTTTTTTTTTGAGATGAAGTCTCACTCTGTTGCCCAAGCTGGAATGCAATGGCGTGATCTCAGCTCAGTGCAACTTCCGCCTCCTGGGTTCAAACAGTTTTCCTGCCTCAGCCTCCCTAAGTAACTGGGACTACAGGTGCATGTCACCATGCCCAGCTAATTTTTGTATTTTTAGTAGAGACAGGGTTTCGCCATGTTGGCCAGGCTGGTCTTGAGCTCATGACCTCAGGTGATCCACCCACCTTGGCCTCTCAAAGTTCTAGGATTACAGGCATGAGTCACTGCACCTGGCCCTAATTTCTTTCTTTCTTTCTTTTTTTTTTTTAAAGCAGAGTGGTTTCCATTGAATAGGGACCCTGAACCTTTTTTATGCCTTCAGTCTGCTTGTGTGTTTTTTTTTTTTGAGATGGAGTCTTGCTCTGTCACCAGGCTGGAGTGCAGTGGCACAATCTCGGCTCACTGCAACCTCCACCTCCTGGGTTCAAGCGATTCTTCTGCCTTAGTCTCCCGAGTAGCTGGGACCACAGGTGCATGCCACCACGCCCAGCTAATTTTTTTTTGTATTTTTATTAGAGATGGGGTTTCACCATGTTGTCCAGGATGATCTTGATCTCTTGACCTCATGATCCGCCCACCTCGGCCTTCCAAAGTGCTGGGTTTACAGATGTGAGCCACTGCGCCCGGCCGTCTGCTTGTGTTCTAATCCTGATAAGAAGATGGACTTTTGTCTCTATTGAAATTCATTGTATAAAACCTAGGATTAGCAAAATTGCTCATTAGTACTTCTTAACTTTTTATGTAACTTAGACCCTACTGAGATTCGACCAAAGCTATAGTTTCTCTGCCCAGAAAAATTTGCATCATTTCAAAGGGTTCATCTGGCCCACAAGCCCTTCTTTAGACATATATGTGGACTCCCAGATTAAGAGCTCCTGTTCATGTTCAGTATAACATGAGAGTTCTTTATATTGGACAGTCTGTTCATAGAGTGCTTTTTGGAAATCTGTAACCAGTCAGGTCATTTGAGTATAAATAGCAGAGCCACCTGAAGTTGCCCCTATTTCTTTTTTTTTTTTTTTTTTTTTTTGAGACGGAGTTTCACTCTTATTACCCAGGCTGGAGTGCAATGGCGCGATCTCGGCTCACCACAACCTCCGCCTCCCGGGTTCAGGCAATTCTCCCGCCTCAGCCTCCTGAGTAGCTGGGATTACAGGCACGCACCACCGTGCCCAGCTAATTTTTTGTATTTTTAGTAGAGATGGGGTTTCACCATGTTGACCAGGATAGTCTCGATCTCTTGACCTCGTGATCCGCCCGCCTCGGCCTCCCAAAGTGCTGGGATTACAGGCGTGAGCCACCGTGCCCGGCCCAGTTGCCCCTATTTCTTTTTGGTTTGTTTTATTTTTATATTTTGAGATGGAGTCTCACTCTGTTGCTCAGGCTCGGCTTGCTACAGCCGCCGCCTCCTGGGTTCAAGCGATTCTCCTGCCTCAGCCTCCTGAGTAGTTGGAACTATAGGCATATGCCACCATACCTGGCTAAAATTTACATTTTTAATAGAGATGGAGTTTGACCATGTTGGCCAGACTGGTCTTGAAATCCTGACCTCAGGTGGTTTGCCTGTATCGGCTTCCCAAAGTTCTGGGATTACAGGCATGAGCTACCGTACCAGGCATGTCTTGGTTTCATGTAAGACTTGTAATAACTTTGTATGTATCTTTTCAGAGCACAAGCTGGTGAGCTGTGGGTCAAGAATGAAAAGGTTATGTGTGGTTACATCAGTGAAGATACCAGGGTAAGATTAATAAAATGCTTTTTTGGTTTTATCTCCCCATACCATTATGGCTAAGTCTTAAAATCAAAAATAAAACAAGGGTGGGTGGGAAGCCAAATTGGGCAGATTGCTTTATCCCAGAAGTTCAAGACCAGCCTGGGCAACATGGAGAGACCTGTCGGTATAAAAATTAGCCAGGCATGGTGATGGGTGCCTCTATTTCCAGCTACTCAGGAAGCTGAGGTGGGAGGATTACTTGAGCCCAGGAGTTCGAAGCTGCAGTGGATTGTGATTGCATTACTGCACTCCAGCCTAGGCAACAGAGCAAGACCCTGTCTCAAAAACAAAACGAAACAAAAACCACAAAGAAACAAGCAAAAATCTGATAAACTCTTGACTGCTACTGTTTGCCCACATGGAACTCGTAATATTATCAAGGTCTGCTGAAACTAATGTTACGGTTGGATGTCTCCAGTTTGGAGTTGATCTTCATTTTCTTCTAAAGGAGTCTGTTTAATGTCAGAGAGAGAGAGTATCTGGCCTGCAGAATGCCATGCCCACTCATACATAGCAAAAGTTAAGGCCAGTGGAAGATCCCATCATAAATATGAAGAGACACCTTTGCCAATGAAAGTTAACCGTGTTGGTAAAACTTTATATCTCCTGTTCCTCATTCCCATCTCCATGCCTTCCCTGAGAGCAGAGGTTTTCAAGCAGGGGAGATTTTGCTTCCTTCAGGGGTCTTTTGACAATGTCTAAAGACATACTTGGTTGTCACAACTGAGGGGTTGTGCCATTGGCATCTAGCAAGAATCCTGCTAAACATGCTACATGTCCAGAGCAGGCCTCTAGAACAAAGAGTTATCTGGCCCAAAATGTTAATATGTTGTGGGAGTTGTCTTGTGCACTGTGGGATGTTTAGCCGCATCCCTGGCCTCTACTCACTAGATGCCAGTGTCGCCGACCACCCTTCACCCTACAAGTCTACACGTCATGACAGCCAGGAATTTCTCCAGACATTGCCAAATGTCCCCTGAGGGGCAAAATCACCCTTGGTTGATGTAAGGCTGGCGTCCTCGCGGAGAGTTCGGACACGCCCCCTTCCCTTGCCGGGAGCTCGGACACACCTCCTCCCCCCTACCCCCCCGGGAGCCCAGGAAAAAAGCCCCATCAGGACCTACCTGATACCATTTTGTCCCATCTAGGCCCCACTCCCTACCTACCATTTTGTCCTATCCAGGCCCCACTCTGTGCCTGTCATTTTGTCCTATCTAGGCCCCACCCCGTGCCTGCCATTTTGTCTTCCTGCCTACTATTTTGTCCTATCTGGGCCCCACTCCCTGCCTACTATTTTGTCCTATCTGGGCCCCACTCCCCTCCATTTTGTTCCATCCGGGTTCCACTCCCCTCCATTTTGTCCCACTCACCTTGGGCACAGCCAATCAAACGCCTCCACTCCCTATAAAACCCTGTGCCTGAGAGGAGTCTGCGTGACTTCTCTGGCCCCTCCTGTCGGACCGCAGAACCTCACCCGGGAGCCTGAATAAATTCCCTTGCATTGGATTATTTTCGTGCTGGCCTCAGTTTCTTCATTTTATCCTTGGCGAGAACAGACCTTACAGTTGAGACCCGTTGTGCCCTTAGAGGGAACCACTCTATGAACTTTATTTTTATAATTTCTTAATGTTTACATAGGCTGTATTTACATTATGTGTAAAAATATGTATGTTTGTGCGTGTGCATATACACATGACCCAATTAATTGCCAGAGTACTCACCATTATCGTGCCTTTGCTTTCCTGCAAAGGTACCTGAAAGGTGAAATTTAGCTAGTTTATAAATGTGGGGGTGAAGAGTGTTCTAGGCAGAGGAAACAATTTTTAGAAGCCAGTGTGGTGGAAGTATTGCAGACAGGTAGGAGAACAATGTTGTTGAGGAGATAGGCAGGTTCCAGCTAGTCCATGCAGGGTCTTCAAGGTGGTTGGAACCAGCTTAGAGTTATTCTAAGGAGAATTAGAATCCATTGATGGGTTTTAAGTTGGGGAGTGATACTTGAACTATGTTTTTATTTATATTTATTTATTATTTCGTTTTTGAGATGCAGTCTTGCTCTGTTGCCAGACTGGAGTGCAGTGGTGTGATCTTGGCTCACTGCAACCTCCACCTCCTAGATTCAAGCGATTCTCCTGCCTCTACCTCCTTAGTAGCTGGGACTACAGGCACACGCTACATACCCAGCTAATTTTTGTATTTACTTATTTATTTTTTTTGAGATGACGTCTCGCTCTGTCTTCCAGGCTGGAGTGCAATGGCATGATCTTGGCTCACTGCAACCTCTACCTCCCTGGTTCAAACAATTCACCTGCCTCAGCCTCCCGAATAGCTGGGATGACAGGCGCACGCCACCACGCCTGGCTAATTTTTTTGTATTTTTAGTAGAGACGGGGTTTCACCATGTTGGCCAGACAGGTCTAGATCTCCTGACCTCAGGCAATCCGCCTGCTTCAGCCTCCCAAAGTGCTGGGATTATAAGCATCAGCCCCTGTGCCCAGCCTAATTTTTGTATTTTTAGTAGAGATGGGGTTTCACCATTTTGGCCAGGATGTTCTCAATCTCTTGACCTCGTGATCTGTCCACCTTGGCCTCCCAAAATGCTGGGATTACAGGCTTGAGCCACTGCACCTGGCTGAATTATGCTTTTAAAAGATCACTACTCATTTCAGTTGGGTTTTGTTGAATAAAACCCCCAAAATCACAGTGCCTGTAGTGGCCAAAGGTCAACTTTTCTCTCTCATGTAAAGAAATTCATGGGTATGTAATTCATGATTGATATGATAACGTCACTATTGTTGGTGATTTAGGGCTCCTTGTGTCTTCTTATTCTGTTATCCTCAGGGTAGGTCTTCCATGATCCACCTAGAACTGCTATAATCACATCCATATTCCAGGCAGAAGATAGAGGAAGGGAAGAGAGATGAGAGAGGTGTACCTTCCCACCAAGTTAGCTTCCTTTATGGACACAACACTTCCATTTAAATCTTACTGTCCACATTTTAGTCACTTATAGTTGCTAAGGAGGCTGGGAAGGTTTGTCTTTTGGTTGGGTCTCTTTCTTCCCACAATAGAATCAGAAGAAGGGAAGAATGGATAGGCATTTAGCATTGAGTGCTGCAGCCCTTCTGGCTCTGTTGTACAGAGTTGTTTCCAGGGGTAAGAGTAAAAAGCAAATAAATGAGTTAGAGGGTCTACAAGAAAATGGTTGTGTGGACTAAGGTGAGAGCTATAACAATGGAAGGATGTGGGTAGGTATGAGACACATTTCTGGATAGGGTCCACAGAACTTGCTCATAGATTGGATGTGAGGAGTGAAGCAAAGAGAAGGACTGAACAGCTAGGTAGATGGTGGTGCCATTTATGAATAAAATGGGTGGTAAGACAGGGAAGAAGCAGGTTGGGGGATTAGGAAGCTCCATTTTGGAGAAGCCTGTTGGACATCTGAGTGGAGGAATCAGGGGAGGCAGTTGAGTCTGGAGTCTCTTGTATCACTTTTCCCATGTGTTGTCCCCCACTGTCCCCCAGTGTCCTAGCCACGCAAACCACTCATTGTTCCCCAACATGCCATCTTCTCTCTTGCCACTATGTCTTTGCACATGCTGCCCTCTCTATCATGGGGTGCCTAGTCCCTCTCTTTACCCTTCACAAGCCACTCATCTAGATCTCAACTCTGGTCTCAGGCTTCTCTGCTTCTGGAAAGCCTTTCTGGTATACCAGGCTGGAAGTACCTCCATGGCTTCCACTGGAGGTGCTTCCAGCCTGGTGGATCTGTACACTCATTAGTAGTTCCCACACTGCGGTGGATATGGTTGCTTGTGTGCCTTGTCGCTGGACTATAAGTACCCTCAGAGCGAGGACTGCATCTTTTACCTTTATATACCAAGGTTCTCTGTCATGTCTCTTGGCACCTAGTAGTCTCTCAAATGTTTGTGGAGTGAAATTTTAGACAGACTCCCCTGCCTCAAGGATTCATCATCTGATTAGAGAAATAAGACTTTCAGGTTTTCTATTTAATGAATTAATTATTTTTGAGATGGGGATCTTGCTGTGTTACCTAGGGCTCCTTCCTGGGCTCTAGCAGTCCTGTTTCAGTATCTGGAATTACGGGCACAAGCCACCACACCCATCAAAAAAGCGTAATTTTATTTATTTAGTTAGTTAGTTTTTGAGACAAAATCTCACTCTGTTGCCCAGCCTGGAGTGCAGTGGCATGATCTCGGCTCACTGCAACCTCTGCCTCCCAAGTTGAAGCGATTCACCGGCCTCAGTCTCCGATTAGGTGGGATTACAGGTGCCCGCCACCATGCCTGGCTGATTTTTGTATTTTTAGTAGAGACGAGTTTCACTGTGTTAATCAGGCTGGTCTCAAACTCCTGACCTCAGGTGATTGACCTACCTAAACCTCCCAAAGTGCTGGGATTACAGACGTGAGCCTGGTGGCTGGCCAGGAGCTTCAGTCTTTAAGGAACAGGTCTCTGATAAACTAAAGGAGTGTTACAGATCTGCATTTAAATACATTCCCTCTAAACTTCTTTAGAGCCTTGTGGAAGAAAGGCTCTGTGGCATAGCACACAGGGCCAGAAAGCCATTTATGCTTTTCCTTGAGGCAGTCTGAGTATAGGGGAAGTACGATGTGAATTATAATTTATTAGACTGGCAGCTTGTTATCTGGCACATCTTAGTCCAAGTTCTGTGCCTGTAATGAGATTTCCATAACTTTTCCCGGTAGATCTGCCCTTTCTCCTGCATTTCTTGTGTGAACCTTCATAGAACCCTTGTATATGTTCTAATGTTTTGCATATTTTTATCTTGTACTGTAAGCTCCTAGAGGGCAGGGACCAGATCTTATCCTCATTGTCTCTGAAACAGGGCTCAGAGTAAGAGCTCAGTAACTATTCATATGAAACAAAGAATGCTTGGAAGAAGCTTGCTTTTAGAAGTCCCAAGTCATGGCCCTGAGCTGTGGCTTGTGCTTGTAATCCCAACACTTTGGGAGGGAGAGGTGGGAGGACTGCTTGAGCCCAGGAGTTTGAAACCACTCAGGGCAACGTAGGAAGACCCCATCTCTACAAAAAAAAAAAAAAAATTGTGGCCTGGTGGTCCATTCTCATAGTCCCAGCTACTTGGGAGGCTGAAGTGGGAGGGTAGTGTAAGCTTGGGAGCTTGAGGTTGCAGTGAGCATGATTGTGCCACTGCACTTCGGCCTGGGCAGCAAGAGTGAGATCCTGTCTCAAAAAAAAAGAAAAAAAGAAGTCCAACATCGCAAGATTCTTTTATCATTGCTTTAAAGAAAAATTGTGGTTAAAAACCCCATCATAAAATTTACCATCTTAACCATTTTTAAGTGTATAGTTCAGTAGTGTTAAGAGCATTTATACTGTTGTGAAGCAGATCTTCACAACTTTTTCATCTTGTAGAACTGAAACTCTGTACGTCATTGCTTTTTAATACAATTGTGTTTTTGTTTATTTCAGGTGGTGTTTCGTTCTACGTCAGCTATGGTTTACATATTTATTCAGATGAGCTGTGAAATGTGGGATTTTGATATTTATGGTACTGTTCTTATGTGCTGATTGTAACTGCTATGGGGAGAATTTTCTCGAACTGCAAATGCTAATTCATGAATGCCCAGGGTACCCCACAGCATCTTCTAACAAACTTTATCACTGTGAGAATAATCATATTTGGAGTTAGATTATACTCTTGTCCTGAATATACACTGCTTTTTTCAATAATCAAACCTTTTTTCAAACTTGCATTTTACCTTGAAGCCACAGCCTCTTAGTAGTGAGGCAGATATTAAATTTGGCTTCAAAAAATAAATAAACTTGGCTTTATAGAAAGTTGAGAATGAAGCCGAGCATGGTGTCTCACGCCTGTAATCCCAGCACTTTGGGAGGCCAAGGCGGGAGGATTGCCTGAGATCAGGAGTTTGAGAGCAGTGTGGTCAACATGGTGAAACCCTGTCTCTGCTAAAAATAGAAAAAATTAGCCGGGTATGGTGGCGGGCACCTGTAATCTCAGCTACTCTGGAGGCTGAGACTGGAGAATCACTTGAACCCGGGAGGCGGAGGTTGCAGTGAGCCAAGATTGCGCCACTACACTCTAGCCTGGGCAATAAGAGTGAAACTCCGTCTCAAAAAAAAAAAAAAAGTTGAGAATGAAACCACTTTGTACATCTGGCTTTTATGATCTTGTTTTAAAATGTGCAAAACAGGCCGGGTGCAGTGGCTCACGCCTGTAATCCTAGCACTTTGGAAGGCCAAAACGGGCAAATCACCTAAGCTCTGGAGTTCGAGACCAGCCTGGCCAACATGGCAAAACCCGATCTCGGGCCGGGCGCGGTGGCTTATGCCTATAATCCCAGCACTTTGGGAGGCCGAGGCGGGTGGATCACGAGGTCAAGAGATCAAGACCATCCTGGTCAACAAGGTGAAACCCCGTCTCTACTAAAAATACAAAAATTAGCTGGGCATGGTGGCGCGCGCCTGTAGTCCCAGCTACTCGGGAGGCTGAGGCAGGAGAATTGCTTGAATCCAGGAGGCGGAGGTTGCGGTGAGCCGAGATTGCACCATTGCACTCCAGCCTGGGTAACAAGAGTGAAACTCTGTCTCAAAAAGAAAAAAAACAAAAAACCGTCTCTACTAAACATACAAAAATTAGCTGGGCATGGTTGCAGGCACCTGTACTCCTAACTTCTCAGGAGGTTGAGGCAGGAGAATGCTTGAACCCAGGAAATACAGGTTGCAGTGAGCTGAGATCGTGCCACTGCACTCCAGCCTGGGTGACAGAAGTTGACTCCATCTCAAAAAAAAAAAAAAAAGGGTGTTCAAAACACACCTTATTATTGGTCCCCTTTCTTAGAGAAGGAATTGCTTGGAGAAGAATTTACTTAGAGAAGAAATTGCAAGCAAAAAATAAAGATTGTCCTTATCCTCTTTTCATTTTTTTTTTTTTTAGGGGATTTGTATTTTGAGAAAGCTGTGAATGGTTTCCTTGCTGATCTATTTACCAAGTGGAAGGTATGTTTTTCTTACACACTAAGTCTGATTGTGTAAACATTACTCAATACAGATTTTTTAAATGCACTCTTTTTGTTAAGTTGCCCTAAATTGAGCTATCCTAGCTAAAACCCAGACTTCAGATTTAAATTACCCTAATCTCAATTTATGAGAATTTATGAAAAGCACACAGCTAACATCACACTAAATGGTAAAACACTGAAAACTTTCCCTCAAGATCAGTAACAAGATAAGTATGCTTGCTTTTGCTGCTGGTATTCAACATTATACTAGAAGTTCTAGACAGACCACCTAGGTAAGCAAAAGAAATAAAAGGCATCCAAATTGAAAAAGAAGTAGAACTATGTCTATTCACAGATGATATGATCCTAAATGTAGAAAATCCTCAAAAATCCACAAAATAAGTATTAGAGCTAATACATTTAGCAAAGTTTCAGGATACATAGTCAATATACAAAATCAATTGTGTTTCTGTATACCAGCAATAAAAACCTGAAAAAAATAAAATACTTAGAATACTTTATCCCTGGAGCTGTAAGACTGGTACACTAAAATCTGTAAGACACTGTGAAAGAAGTTAATGAAGACCTAAGTAAATAGTAAGATAACCTGTGTTTACAGATGGAAAGACTTAATATTGTGGCAATATTTCCCAAAGCAAATCCCAGTTTGTTTTTTTTTTTTTTTTGCAGAAATAGTAATGCTGATTCTACAATTCATGTGGAATTGCAAGGGATCCTGACTAGCCAAAACAATCTTGTAAAAGGAGAACAAAGTTGGAAGACTCTTACTTCCTAATTTCAAAACTTAATAAAACCCACAATCATCAGAATAGTGTGATATTGGCATAAGGATAGATATATAGATCAATGGAATATAATTGAAATTCACCTGTACATCTATGGTCAGTTGATTTTAGACAAGGGCATCAAGTTCATTTAATGAGGGAAAGAATATTCTTTTCAACAAATTGTTCTGAAACAACTGAATATCCATGTGGAAAAGAATGAATTTGGACCCTTACCTCAGATCATATGTGAAATGTAACCAAAATGAATCAAAGACTTAAATATAAGTGCCATAATCGGCTGGGCGCAGTGGCTCACACCTATAATCCCAGCACTTTGGGGGCTGAGGTGGGCAGATTAGTTGAGGTCAGATCAGGAGTTTGAGACCAGCCTGGCCAACATGATGAAACCCTGTCTCTACTAAAAATAAAAAAATTAGCTGGGCATGGTGGTGGGTGCCTGTAATCCCCTTAGGAGGCTGAGACAGGAGAATTGCTTGAACCTGGGAGGCGGAGGTTGCAGTGAGCCAAGATTATGCCACTGCACTCTAGCCTGGGAAACAGAGTGAGACTCCATTTAAAAAAAAGAAAAAAGTAAAATTATAAAACTGAACCAGGTGTGTGGTGGCTCATGGGAGGCCGAGGTGGGTGGATTGCTTGAGCCCGGGAATTTTAGACCAGCCCCAGCAATATGGCAAACATTCTCTCCACAAAAAATATAAAAACTTAGCTGGGTGTGGTGGCCAAAAAAAAAAAAAAAAAAAAAGAATTTTCTGTTTCCTTGTTTTAAATAAAATAAAACTTTTTAAAAATAAGGAAACTCCAGCCTGTGGCCCAGGCTGGAGTGCAGTGGTGCAATCTCAGTTCACTGCAACCTTTGACTCCCCACTTCAAGCAATTCTTCTGCCTCAACCTGCTGAGTAGCAGGGATTACAGGTGCCCACTACTACACTCAGCTAATTTTTTGCATTTTTACTGGAGACAGGGTTTTACCATGTTGACCAGGCTGGTCTCGAACTCCTGACCTCAGGCGATCTGCCTACTTTGGCCTCCCAAAGCACTGGGATTACAGGCGTGAGCCACTACACCCAGACTAAAAAGTTTTATAATTTTTATTTATTTTCTTATTTACTTATTAATTAATTATAGAAGTGGGGTTTTAGTACATTGGCCAGGCTGGTCTCAAACTCCTGACCTCAGGTGATCTGCCTCGGCTTTCCAAAGTGCTAGGATTACAGGCGTGAGCCAACGTGCCTGGCCTTTTTTTTTTTTTTTTTTTTGAGACAGGGTCTCACCATCACCCAGGCTAGAGTGCAATGGAGTGATCATAGCTCACTGCAGCTTTGACTTCCTGGGCTCCAACGATCTTCCTGCCTTAGCCTGAGTAGCTGGGACTACAGGTGTTTGCTACCACACCTGGCTAATTTTTTAAAAATTTTTATAGAGATGGAATTTTGCCAGGTTGCCCAGGCTGGTTTCAAACTTCTGAGCTCAAGCAGTCACCCACCTTGGCCTCCCAAATTGCTAGGATTACAGATGGAACCACCACGCCTGGCTAGGAAATTCATATGACCTCGAATTTGGCAGTGGTTTCTTAGATATAACACCAAAAGCACAACATCCAAAGTAAAAGCAGATGAATCAGACTTCAAAATTAAAAACCTCTGTGCATCAACGGACATTATCAAAAAAGTGAAGGGGCCAGACGTGTTGGCTCACACCTTTAATCCCAGCCTTTTGGGAGGCTGGAGGTAGGAGAATCGCATGAAGCCAAAAGTTCAAGAGTAGCCCAGGCAATGAAATGAAACCCTGTCTCTACAAAAATAAAAATAGAAAAAATATAGCTGGCTGTATTGGCAAATGCCTGTAGTCCCAATTACTCAAGAGGCTGAAGCTAGAGGATCCCTTGAGCAAAGAAATTTGAGGTTACAGTATAATTGTACCACTGCACTCCAACCTGGGTGACAGGACAGTGAGACCTTGTCTCTTAAGAAACAAAACAAAACAAACAAAAAGAAACCCTACAGAATCAGAGAAAATATTTGCAAATTATCTTCTGATAAAAGTCTATTATCCAGAAAATATGTAGAACTTCTCTAACTCAAGAACGAAAAGAAAAAAAAAACCTTAGTTGACAAATGGGCAAAGGCTGTCCCATTCTCCATGATGTGATTATTTCACATTACATGCCTGTATCAAAACATCTCATGTACCCCATGGTTAGAAACACCTAGTATGTACCCATAAAAATTAAAAAATAATTAATTAAATAAAAAAATAAAATGAAAACAAATGGGCAAAGGACTTGAATAGACTTTTTTTTTTTAAATTTTACTTTAAGTTCTGGGGTACATGTGCATTTCTTTAAAGAATATATATAAATGGCCAAAAAGTACATGAAAAGTTGCTGAAGATTATTAGTCATTAGGAAAAATGCAAACTAATACCACAGTGAAATGCCACTTCATACCCACTAGGATGACTGTATTTTTTATTTTTGAGACAGGGTCTTGCCATGTTGCCCAGGCTAGAGTGCAGTGGCACAATCATAGCTCACTGCAGCCTTGATCACCTGGGTTCAAGCCATCCTCCCTCCTCACCCTCCTGGGTAGTTAGGACTACAGGCATGTGCCACTATGCCTGGCTACTTTTTAAAAAATTTTTTGAGATGAGGTCTCACTATGTTATCTAGGCTGATCTCGAACTTCTGAGCTTAAGTGATCTTCCCACCTTGGCCTCCTAATGTACTGAGATTACAGGCATAAACTACAGTGCCTAGCCCATATTATTATTATTTTTTTTTTTGAGACGGAGTCTTGGTCTATTGCCCAGACTGATGGTGCGATCTCAATCTTGGCTCACTGCAACCTCCACCTCCCAGGTTTAAGCAATTCTTGTGCCTCAGCCTGCCAAGTAGCCTGGATTACAGGTGTGCGCCACCCTACCCTGCTAGTTTTTGTATTTTTAGTAGAGATGGGATTTACCATGTTGGCGATGCTGGTCTCGAACTCCTGGCCTCAGTTATTTGCCCACGTTGGCCTTCCAGAGTGCTGGATTGATTACAAGTCTAGCCCATATTCTTGACAGCATTATTCATATTAGCTAAAAAGTAGGACAACACAAATGACAAATGTCTGTCAACTAAAGTATGGATAAATAAAATGTATATTGATACAAAGAGTATTATTTTGCCATAAAGAGGAATGAAGTACAACATATGCTACAGCATAGATGAATCTTGAACACATGCTAAATGAGAGAGGCTAGACATAGTGGATCAAATATAAATTATAAGATTTTATTTACGGCCGGGTGCGGTGGCTCAAGCCTGTAATCCCAGCACTTTGGGAGGCCGAGGCGGGTGGATCACGAGGTCGAGAGATCGAGACCATCCTGGTCAACATTGTGAAACCCCGTCTCTACTAATACAAAAAAATTAGCTGGGCATGGTGGTGCGTGCCTGTAATCCCAGCTACTCAGGAGGCTGAGGCAGGAGAATTGCCTGAACCCAGGAGGCGGAGGTTGCGGTGAGCCGAGATCGCGCCATTGCACTCCAGCCTGGGTAACAAGAGCGAGACTCCGTCTCAAAAAAAAAAAAAAAAAAAAAAAAAAAAAAAGATTTTATTTATATGAAATATCCAGAATAGGTAAATATATAGAGATTAGTGGTTGCCAGGGACTGAGGGTAGGGAGTGACTGTTTAATCAGTTTGGGATTTCCTGGTGGGGTGATGAAAATGTTTTGAATCTAAATAATGGTGATAGTTATATAACATTTGAATGTATTAAATGTTACAATGGTAATATTTATATTGTATATATTTTGTCAGAGTTAAAAAATTATTTCATTAAATTATATCACCTTGATTTCACATGAAAACATTTTGAAGAAAAAGTATTTGAAGTTACATTATGTAGTGTAAAAGAACAGAGTTTGGATTAAGGCTGGCTGGGTTTTTAATGATCTCATTAGCTTGCTTTTTTTTTTTTTTTTTTTTTTTTTTTTTAATTAGGAGACAGGGTCTTGCTATGCTGCTCAGGCTGGTCTTGAACTCCTGGGCTCCAATGATCCTCTCACTTCATCTTCCTCAGTAGTTGGGACTACAGGTGCAGGCCACCATGCCTGGCTGATTAACTTTTTGATCTCCAAGTTAGTCTCTGAGGCTCCATTTCTTTAACTGCAAAATGGAGATAATACTAGTCCCTCTTTCTGCACCATTTATGAGTTGAGACACTCATGCCCACATCAGCCCATTGTGAAGCATTTTTCCTGTATATCACTTGCACTAAAATTAGATAAGGGTGCTGAGTTTGGAGATCTTGGAGTCCAGTGAATTAATTGGTTGTCAGTGAAGGTCTATTGTTTTCTAGCACTCTGCTCTTGGTACTGTGGCTTGTATTTAGGAATTTCTGTTCACTTGAGATACATCCATAAAAGAATATAAGGTGGCATATAATGTGCCTTATATTATGTGCCTTATATAGTGAGTGCTGAATTCTGTAGTCATTAAGTGTACTTGAGATAAAGATGGGGTTGGTCAGTATAGGCTGTTGTCTTGAAAGACCCAGGAAGAACTGAAACTGAGCTTACGAGTTAACTGGTACAAGCCACTTTTCATGTTCATCCATAAACACCCTGCTTCTGGGCTGTTGATCTCCAGACTCCATGGAGATGTTTATCTCATTAGTCCCCATCCCTGTCCAAAGGGAGTTCTTTGTCTTGGCTTATACCACTGAGTCTGGAGCAAACCACCACCCTCATCCTATGGCAGTAGTAGGGTGTGGGAATGTCTTTGATTCCTAAATTCATCACCATGGGTGCTGTTCTCATTCCCTAAACCACAGTTGTACAGAATTTAAAAAACACTGTAGGCCGGGCATTGTGGCTCATGCCTGTAATCCCAGCACTTTTGCCAAGGCAAGTGGATCACTTGAGCCCAGCCTGGGCAATATGGTGAAACCCTCTCTCTCCTTTTCTTTTTTCTTTTCTTTTTTTCTGAGATGGAGTCCTGCTCTGTCATCCGGGCTGGAGTGCAGTAGCACAATCTTGGCTCACTGCAATCTCCACCTCCCAGGTTCAAGTGATTCTCCTGCCTCAGCCTCCCAAATAGCTAGGACTAAGGCATGTGCCACCATGCCTGGCTAATTTTTGTGTTTTTAGTGGAGATGGGGTTTCGCCACGTTGGCCTGGCTGGTTTCAAACTCCTGACCTCAGGTGATCCACCCACTTCAGCCTCTCAAAGTGCTGGGATTACCAGCATGAGCCTCCACACACAGCTGAAACCCTGTCTCTACAAAAAATGCAAAAATTATCTGGGCCTCGTGGCATGTGCCTGTGGTCTCAGGGTGCCTGTAGTCTCAGCTACCTGGGAACTGGGAAACAGGGACCATTACTTACTGCTGATTTGCAGTTTTCCAATCACTTTCCACATTCCTGGCACTTAAGGTAACTTCCCCAAGGTCACATAGTGGTAAGTTTTAGGGCCAGGACTCCATTTAGGTCTTCCGACTCCAAGCAGTGCTGTGTCCCCTGCACTGTGCAGCCTATAATTACATGAAGCTATTCAATACTGTGCACTGCTGCTGAGCTGCCTAGGATTAAGAATACTATATGCAGCTGGGCCTCACACCTGTCATCCCAGCACTTTGGGAGGCCAAGGCAGGCTGATCACTTGAGGCCAGGAGTTTGAGACCAGCCTGGCCAACATGGTGAAACCCTGTCTCTACTGAAAATACAAAAATTAGCCTGGCATGGTGGTGCATACTATAATCTCAGCTACTCTGGAGGCTGAGGCAGAATTGCTTGAACCTGGGAGGTGGAGGCTGCAGTGAGCTGAGATCATAACACTGCACTCCAGCCTGGACAACTGAGGGAGACCCTGCTTCAATCCAGCTACTCTGGAGGCTGAGGCAGGAGAATTGCTTGAACCTGGGAAGTGGAGGCTGCAGTGAGCTGAGATCATAACACTGCACTCCAGCCTGGACAACTGAGGGAGACCCTGCCTCAAAAAAAAAAAAAAAAAAAAGAATATTATGTGCCTGCAGGCTGCTTGATAGTGAAGTAAATCAAACAAATTTCAACCCTGTTTTTCTCTGTTCATGCTTAGGAGAAGAACTGTAGTCATGAAGTGACAGTGGTCCTGTTTTCTAGAACTTTCTATGATGCAAAATCTGTTGGTGAGTGACTCTTTCTCTCCTACAGTTGTTATTTTATTAAGCTTCCCCCATCCCCACCCCAGCCATTTTCTTTCATTTTGTTTTCTTGTTGCACTTTTCTGCCGTTCCCATCTTTTCTGTTATAAGGACAGTGTAAAAGGGAAAGTAGCACAGTCCATTAGTGGATGCAAGAGGTCTATGGGCTGTGATTCATCCTAAATCCAACTGAATAGATAGACAGTTGGCTGGGCACAGTGGCTCACACCTGTAATCCCAGAACTTTGGGAGACTGAGGTGGGCAGATCACCTGAGGTCAGGAGTTGAAGATCAGCCTGGCCAACATGGTACAACCGCGTCTCTACTAAAAATACAAAAATTATCTGGGCGTGGTGGCATGTGTCTGTAGTCCCAGCCACCTGGGAGGCTGTGGCAGGAGAATCATTTGAACTCAGGGAGCAGCAGTTGCAGTGAGCTAAGATCTCTTCACTGCACTCCAGCTTGGGTGACAGTGCCAGACCTTGTCTTGAAAAAAAAAAAAAGATAGTTATCTTTATTTTTTTTGTGATGTAAATCTTTAATCCAGAAGAGGAAGCTGACAAAACTGAATTTTTCTTCTCAACCTGAACTACATACTCCATTTTCTCTGTTTCAGATGAATTTCCTGAAATAAACCGAGCCTCAATTCGACAGGATCATAAAGGGAGATTCTATGAAGACTTTTACAAGTGTGTTTGAGTGCTTTGCTATACCTTTTATTTATTTATTGGTTGTTTCTTTCCTAACTTGAAAAAATGTCAGGCTGGGCGCAGTGGCTCATGCCTGTAATCCCAGCACTTTGGGAGGCTGAGGCAGGCAGAGGTCAGGAGTTCGAGACCAGCCTGACCAACATGGAGAAACCCCATCTCTACTAAAAATACAAAATTAGCTGGATGTGGTGGTGCATGCTTGTAATGTCAGCTACTCAGGAGGCTCAGGCAGTAGAATAACTTGAACCCAGGAGGCAGATGTTGTGGTGAACTGAGATCGAGCTATTGCACTCCAGCCTAGGCAACAAGAGTGAAACTCTATCTCAAGGAAAAAAAAAAAAAAAACAAAAGTCCCGTCTTTACCAAAAATGCAAAAAATTAGCAGCCTGTGGTCCCAGCTATTTGAGAGACTGAGGGTAGGAGGATCACTTGAGCCTGGGAGGTGGAGGTTGCAGTGAGCTGAGATCACACCACTGCACACCAACCTGGGTGAGAGTGAGACCCTGTCTCCAAAAAAAAATAAATAAATAAACCTTTTTATTTTGAAATAATTTTAGATTTACAGAGAAGCTTCAAAGATAGCAGAGTTCCTGTATATTCTTTGCTCTGTTTCCTCTAACGTTAACATTTCATAACCAAGTTACATTTGTCAAAACTAGGTTAACATTGGAACATTACTATTAAGTAAATTTAGACGCTTTTCAGATTTTAGCACTCGTGTACTTGCTGTCTGCAATCCAAGATACCATATTGCATGTAGACCTTCTAAATGTTTTATTGTAAAAGATTTTGACATGCAGAAAAGAAGAGCAAATAATATAATGAGCCCATATATCCAATACCTGAAGTTAGATTATTATTTTGCCATATTTGCTTTCTCTGTTTTTTTCAGTTCCACTGACTAATTATCAATATAACATTTTATTCCTATACATATTCAAAAATGGCATTTTTATATCTGACTATTTTATCATTATCATGTTTAACATTATTATTATTTTTTGAGACGCAGTTTCACTCTGTCCCCCAGGCTGGAGTGCAGTGGTGCAATCTTAGCTCACTGCAAACTCCACTTCCCGGGTTCAAGTGACTCTTGTGTCTCAGCCTCCTGAGTAGCTGGGACTACAGGTGCCCGCCACCATGCCTGGCTAATTTTTTGGTATTTTTAGTAAAGACAGGGTTTTGCCTTGTTGGCCTGGCTGGTCTCAAACTCCTGACCTCAGGTGATAGGCCCACCTTGGCCTCCCAAAGTGCTGGGATTACAGGCAGGAGCCACCGTGCCTGGCCGACACCGCTACCTTATTTAGATGATTATCAGATAGTAATAGTTATCGTTTTTTCAGGACTTATCATGAATGGGGTACTCTTCTAAGCACTTTACATGACTTGATTCATTTAAATATTACAGCATTCCTGTGGGATATATACTGTTACCCATTTTACAGATGTGGAAACTTTGACACAGAGTTTCAGTAACTTATTCAAAGTCCACAAAACATTGAGTGGTGGAGCATGGACCTGACACAGTCAATGTAGTTCAGAGTCTGTGCTTTTTGACCACTGTATTCCTCAGCCTCATACTGATTGTACTTTATTTATTTATTATTATTATTTTTTTTAGAGATGGGGTCTCTCCATGTTGGCCAGGCTGGTCTTGAACTCCTGACCTCAGGTGATCCACCCACCTCGGCCTCCCAAAATGCTAGGATTACAGGCGTGAGCCACCACGCCCGGCCCTGATTGTACTTTAAATTATTTGTTGATCTTCTGTTGGATCCTGTACCACTTGGAGAATTTTATGAAAGTGATGGGCGGTTGCCTGTACTGACACCTCCAGTCATCCCATTATGCAGATGAATTCTGCATACCTCTAATTCAGTGAATTAGTCTGCCTGCCTAGACCTCCCAAAATGCTGGGATTATAGCCATGACCCACTGCACCTGGCCGATGAGGTTCTCTTTTTACATGTTTTAAACTTTCATTTTCTACTTTCTGTATCACAAATCCTAATCCATGTTAAACACAGCTACTTCCACAGTATCATTTTTTATTTCTACATAGAAATTACATTAGGTTACTATTGTTGAAAACTAAGGTGACTTTCAGCTTTTCGCTATTCTCAATAGTATTACCAGTGAACATTCTTACAGATAAGTTTTTAAGCATATCCTTAGTTTTTAGGATAAATTACCAGAAATGGAGCTATTGGGTCAAAGGATAGTCTGGATTTTTGTTGTTGTTGTTTTATCTTTTTTGTGTGTTATTTTTCTGATTTTGATAGTCTATTTTTTAAAGGCTTTCTATTTGTACAGCCCATGTACCCTCCAAAACCATTAAAGTAGAATATCCTGTTTTTCTCGTAGCTATTTCTGTGTCCTTACCAATGCTGAATGCTCTTTTTTTTTTGGAGACGGAGTCTCGCTCTGTTGCCCAGGCTGGAGTGCAGTGGTGTGATCTCGGCTCACCATATCCTCTACCTCCCGGGTTCAAGTGATTCTCTTGCGTCAGCCTCCTCAGTACCTGAGACTACAGCCATGCACCACCATGCCAGGCTAAGTTTTGTATTTTTAGTAGAGACAGGGTTTCACTGTGTTGACAGGGTGGTCTTGAACTCCTGACCTCATGATCTGCTTGCCTTGGCCTCCCAAAGTGCTGAGATTACAGTCGTGACCCACCGCCCCTGGCTGCATGTTTTTTTTTTTTTTGAGACGGATTTGTGCTCTGTCTCCCAGGCTGGAGTGCAGTGACTGGGTCTCGGCTCACTGAAACCTCTACCTTTCAGGTTTAAGCAGTTCTCCTGCCTTAGCATTCTGAATAGCTGGGATAACAGGTGTCTGCCACCAAGCCTAGCTAATGTTTGTATTTTCAGTAGAGACAGGGTTTCACCATGTTGAGCAGGCTGGTCTGGAACTCCTGACTTCAAGTGATCCACCTACTTCAGCAGCCCAAAGTGCTGGAATTACAAGTGTGAGCTACTGTACCTGGTTCTCCATTTTTTTTTTTGATGGTTTTTTTCCTGTTGGATTGGAAGAAAAGTAAGCTCACTGAGTCTTTTTTTTTGAGACAGAGTCTCGCTCTGCACCCAGGCTGCAGTGGTGTGATCTTGGCTCACCATACACCAATTATATATTTCTGAAACCTTATAAGGGAACTCATATTCTGTATGTAAAGTTGCTGTATTAGTCTATTTTCTCACTGCTATAAAGACATACCCAAAACTGGGTAATTTATAAAGAAACAAGGTTTAATTGACTCACAGTTCCACATGGGTGGGGAGGCCTCTGGAAACTTAAAATCGTAGTGGAAGGCAAAGGGGAAGCAAGGAACATCTTACCATGGCAAAGCATGGTAAGAGTGAGTGCAGGGGAAACTGCAGCTTTTAAACCATCATATCTCGAGAGAACTCCCTCACTATCACAAGAACAGCATGGGGGAAACTGCTCCATTATCCAGTTACCTCCCACCAGGTTCCTTTCTTGACACATGGGGATTACAATTTGAGATGAGATTTGGGAGGGGACACAGAGCCAAACCGTATCAGCTGCTTAACACCCATTTTATGGTGATACTCTTTTCAGAGTAGTGGTACAGAATGAGAGAAGAGAAGAATGGACTTCACTTCTTGTGACCATTAAAAAACTCTTCATCCAATATCCAGTGTTGGTGCGACTGGAACAGGCAGGTACTGCATTCATGTAATAGAAGGTGCGGTGGGGAAAGGAAGTATAGGAGAGGTCTGGGAAACAGAGAAGAGATTTGCGCTGTTTCCCATTGCCGTGTGTAGTTTCTGTTTCTGGTCAGGTTTCTTTTTTCAGTTGGATCCAACTGTACATTTCATATACAGTAAGTTCAACAGTGTCCCTAATACAGGGAGTGGGGCCTTGTGAAGCCAGATGTGTTCCACTTTTTTTTTTTAGAGAAAGTCTCACTCTATTACCCAGGCTGGAGTGGAGTGGAATAATCATACTGTAACGTTAAACCCCTGGGGCTCAAGCAGTCCTCCTGCCCCAGCCTCCCGAGTAGCAAGGATGACAGCCATGCACTACCATGCCCAGATAATTTTTTCATTTTTTGTAGAGACGGGGTCTCACTGTGTTGACCATGGTGGTCTCAAACTTTGTCTTAAGTGATCCTCCCGCTTTTGCCTCCCAAAGTGCTGGGTTTATAGGTGGGAGCCACTATGCTCAGCCACCACTTATTTAACAGTTCATCCTTTAGCTGGGCATGGTGGCACTCTCCTGTAATCCCAGCACTTTGGGAGGCCAGGGCAGGCAGATCACGATGCCAAGAGATCGAGATCATCCTGGCCAACATGGTGAAACCCTATCTCCACTAAAAATACAAAAAAAAAAAATTAGCTAGGTGTGGTGGTGCATGCCTGTAGTCCCAGCTACTCGGGAGGCTGAGGCAGGAGAATCCCTTGAACCCAGGAGGTGGAGGTTGCAGTGAGCCGAGATCGTGCCACTGCACTCCTGCTTGGCAACAGAGTGAGACTCCATCTCAAAAAAAAAAAAAAGTTCATCTTTCATGAGATGTTTTTCTTTCTCTTGTATCTTTTGCTTCAGAGGGCTTTCCTCAGGGAGACAATTCTACCTCAGCACAAGGAAACTACCTGGAGGCCATCAATCTGTCATTCAATGGTGAGTAAGGATGCCAACCAGTGAGCCGGCATCTCACCTGCTACATGGCTGTGTTACTAGAAAGGTGTTCTGATCCAAACCTGATGAGAAGATTCTTGGATCTTACAGAAGAAAGAATCTGGGGTGAGTCCACAGGTAAAATGAAGGCAAGGTTATTAAGAAAGTAAAGGAATAAAAGAATGGCTACTCCATAGACAGAGCAGGGCATTCCCGGAAGCAAGAGGAGGAACACGTCCACCTTAGGTACAATGGTTGTTTATAACAAAGCAAAATAGTCATGGGGGAGAGGTGCTCTACCGCAAGGGCTCGTGACAAAGGATTGTTCATCTTTGTGTAACTGCTGTCTTTCTCAAGAACCTATATTATTATCTTTAAAGCAAAACTTACTTGTTTTTTTTTGAAACGGAGTCTTGCTCTGTTGCTAGGCTGGAGTGCAGTAACATGATCTCCGCTCACTGCAACCTCTGACTCCCTGGTTTAAGCGATTCTCTTGTCTCAGCCTCCGGAGTAGTTGGGATTACAGGCATGTGCCACCACACGTAGCTAATTTTTGTATTTTCAGTAGAGACGGGGTTTCACCATGTTGGCCAGGCTGGTCTCAAACTCCTGACCTTATGTGATCTGCCCTCCTCAGCCTCCCAAAGTGCTGGGATTACAGGCGTGAGCTACTGTGCCTGGTTGCAAAATTTACTCTTAAACTAAGAATGTTATCAAGATGTTGGGATATCAGGATATTTCCTGGATCTGTTAAGTCCTGAGTCTTTTGGGTAAACATTATTAACCTGTTCCCTTAACCATAAACATCTTGTGACTAAGAATGCCTAACCTCCTGGGAATGCAGCCTAGCAGGTCTGAGCCTCATTTTACCCAGCCCCTATTCAAGATGGAGTTGCTCTGGTTTGAAGGCCTCTGACAGCTATGCATGTCTCTCTATGATGCCTGCAGACCCAGACCTAGGTGTTGATGCCCCTACTTACTTATCCCCAAAATTAATTCAAAGCAATAGCTTCTCATTGGATGGTTGTAATGACCAACATTTAGATCTTGGGTCTTGCGTTGGGCTGTTTAATTTGGTAGTCTCATCTGCTTCTCATGATCAGGAACTAGAAGGATCGTCCTTAGGCTCTTTGACTTACTTGAACTGTATTATTATTTTCCACCCCATCTTCAATTGCTTCTTGGTAATATTTTTAAAATCTACTTAAAAGTAAAAATTAAAATTAAAAATTAAAAAAAAATCTATTAAAGAAAATTACAAAAGTGGCCCGGTGCAGCACTTTGTGAGGTGGAGGCGGGCCAATCACTTGAGGTCAGGAGTTGGATACCAGCCTGGGCAACATGGTGAAACCCTGTCTACTAAAAATACGAAAATTAGCCAGCATGGTGGCACACACCTGTAGTCTTAGCTACTTGGGAGGCTAATCACTTCAACCTGGGAGGTGGAGGTTGTGGTGAGCAGAGATCACACCACTGTACTCCAGTCTGGGCAATAGAGCAAGACTCTGTCTCAAAAAAAATTTTTTTTTTTGAGACAGAGTTTTACTCTTGTTACCCAGACTGGATCAAAAAAAATTTTTTTTTTTTTTTTATTATCAGTAAGAAGTGGTACCAAAAAAAAAAAAAAATCTAAGCCTGGCTGGGTTTCAGAATTTCTTTTTTTTTGTTTCGTTTTGTTTTTGAGAGGGAATCTCACTCTGTCACCCAGGCTGGGTGCAGTGGCTCGATCTCAGCTCATTGCAACCTCCGCCTCCCAGGTTCAAGCGATTCTCCTGCCTCAGCCTCCCGAGTAGCTGAGACTATGGGCACATGCCACCACACCCTACTAATTTTTGTATTTTTAGTAAAGACGGGGGTTTCACCATATTGACCAGGATGGTCTCGATCTTTTGACCTCGTGATCCGCCTGCCTCGGCCTCCGAAAGTGCTGGGATTACAGGTGTGAGCCACCGCACCCAGCCCAATTTTTTTTAAGTAAATAGGCTGGGCATGTGGCTCACACCTGTAATCCCAACACTTTGGGAGGCTGAGGTGGACGAATCACGAGGTCAAGAGATTGAGACCATCCTGGCCAATATGGTGAAACCCGTCTCTACTAAAAATACAAAAATCAACTGTGCATGGTGGCGCGTGCCTGTAATCCCAGCTACTCAGGAAGCTGAGGCAGGAGAATTGCTTGAACCTGGGAGGCGGAGGTTGGAGTGAGCCGAGATTGCACCATTGCTCTCCAGCCTGGGAACAAGATCAAAACTCTGTTTCAAAAATAGATACATGAATAGGCCGGCTGCGGGAAGAGACAGGCAGGGAAATCACTTAAACCTGGGAGGCAGAGGTTGGAGTGAGCTGAGATCGCACCACTACATTCCAGCCTAGGTGATGGGATGAGCTTGTTTCAATCAATCAATCAATTTAATCATGTTACTAGAATTCAAATATGGAGAGGTGTATCAAGTAAAAAAGGATATCCTTCTCTTGCCCCCCAGTGTCAGTCCTCTTTTAAGGGGAACCATTGTTAGCACTATGGTATGATTTCTTCCAAATGTTTATCCTAGCATTTATGTGTTAGCTGAAATATATTGTTTGCAAAAAACAAAAATGTACTGAGTTAGTTTAAACAAAAAGGGAAATTTACTGTAAGAATACAGAGGCTTAAATGGAGCAGCCAGGAAAGGTTCAAACACTATGTTAAAGAATCTTATTGGCTCTGGGAACCATAGCTGCAGGAATTCTGAGAGCCATATTTAGCTTCCAGCAAACCTGTCTCTGCTCTCTGTTCAGAATTCACATTCATGGCAGAGAGAGTCTGATCTGCCCAGCTCCAGTGTCCATCTGCCCCTGGCCAGAGGTGGAAGTAATGATGTGCCTTCATATCACTGTGTAGATCACCTTCCCACATGTCTGTACTGAGGTGCTGGGGAATTCTAGAGCATAATGTCTTCTATTAGTAAGTCTTCTTGGCGTATTTGAATATCACTGATTTTTCATAGTACGAATCGTAGAGGCTAGAAATAAAAAGTGACTTACCAGATTTACAAAGTCATCCCAAGATTTTGGTCTACTCTCTTAAATAGTGTCTTAAATTAATATTATCTAATATAATCTAATCATATAATTAATATATATAATATTAAAATAATATAAAATGAAATGATATATAATATATAAAATAATATAATATAATCGAAGTTTTACTATAGACTCATTTATGGATAGTTTAAATTAACAGCATGAATTTTTTTTTTTTTTTGAGACAAGTCTCTTGTCACCCAAGCTGGAGTACAGTGGCATGATCTCAGCTCACTGCAGCCTCTGCCTTCCAGGTTCAAGTGATTCTCCTGCCTCAGCCTCCCAAGTAGCTGGGATTACAGGCGCCCACCACTATGTCTAGCTAAGTTTTGTATTTTTAGTAGAGATGGGGTTTCACCATATTGGCCAGACTGGTCTTGAACTCCTGACCTTTGGTGATCTGCCTGACTCAGCCTCCCAAAGTGGTGGGATTATAGACATGAACCACCGAGTCTGGCCTTTTTTTTTTTTTTTTTTTGAGACAGGGTCTTGCTCTGTTGCCCAGGCTGGAGTGCAGTGGCACAATCTCGGCTCAGCTCACTGCAACCTCTGCCTCCTGGGCTCTAGCAATTTTTCCACCTCAGCCTTCCAAGTAGCTGAGATTACAGGTGCACACCATCATGCCTGGCTAGGTTTTGTATTTTTTGATAGAGATGGGGTTTCACCATGTTGGCCAGGCTGGTCTCAAACTTCTGATTTGAAGTGATCCACCTGCCTCGGCCTCCCAAAGTGCTGGGATTACAGGCGTGAGCCACCATGCCCAGCCCTAACAGTATGAAATCTGAGCATTTAAGGCTGCACAGGGCAAGTATTAGGCATCAGTGAGGGGTATTAACAAAGATGACAGTGACTTACTCCTGTGGTCAAGTAGTTCTTAATATAGAAGAAGAAAGACAGATGTGTATATATTTAACTAGAATGTGGCAGTTGCTATGGACAGAAATGCTCTGAGATAATTCAAGAAAGATATGTTTTAAAAAAAATGCTCTGAGAGTGCAGAGATGCTTGCCTGTGACTGGTTTCTGAAAAACTGTAACATCATTATTGTGGAATTTTTGTTTTATTTCAAGTGTTTGATAAGCACTACATCAACCGCAATTTTGACCGAACGGGGCAGATGTCAGTGGTAATCACGCCTGGGGTGGGTGTCTTTGAAGTGGACCGCCTACTCATGATCTTGACCAAGCAGCGGATGATAGATAATGGTAATGCTCTCTGGTTTGTGCTCTGTCTCCACATGTTCCTAGCCTGATTTATCATTAGAATTCTGAGCTTCACTGACTTCTTAGAGTGTGAGGAGTTCTAAGTAGTGTTCTGTGTGTCACAACATCTGTGGATGTCAGTAGGTGTCAGGTGGTCAAATCAGTTTGGGAAATTCTGGGTTATGCAAAGATAAGCAGGTTCCATAATTACAGGTCTTCCTCAGTTTTTAATATGTTAATGTAGGTTGTTTTTCTCTAAAGGGTGTATCAGGGTGCTCTTGAGTTCTCCAAACATATTTGGCACTAGAGAAGCCTTCCTGGAGGGACTATTTCAAGGGACCCATATGCTGTGAGCCCATTTTGGGATGCACTATCAGATAATCTAGTCCAGTCCTCCCTCCATGATGTGCCTCGTATCCCCAACTCAACCCCATACCACCCAGTTTGATTTGTTTCATCAACAAGATGGAGTTGGGAGGCTGAGGCAGTAGAATTGCTTGAACCCGGGAGGTGGAGGTTACAGTGAGCTGAGATTGTGTGCCACTGCATGTCAGCCTGGGCAGCAAAGGGAGACTGCCTCAAAAAAACAAAAACAAAAGCATGGAGTTTGGAAAGTAAATTCTGATGCCACCGAAGAAGCTCTGTTAAGTGATGTGGATTGTTTTACATTTTTTTTTTTTTTGAGACAGTGTCTGGCTCTGTCACCCAGGCTGGAGTGCAGTGGTGTGATCCTGGCTTACTGCAACCCCTGCCTCCCAGGTTCAAATGATTCTTATGCCTCAGCATCCCAAGTAGCTGGGATTATAGGCATCCACCACTTCTCTTGGCTAATATTTTTTTTTTGAGGCAGAGTTTCACTCTTATTGCCCAGACTGGAGTGCAGTGGTGTGATCTTGGCTTATCGAAACCTCTACCTCCTGGGTTCAAGTGATTCTCTTGCCTCATCCTCCCGAGTAGCTGAGATTATAGGCATGCACCACCACGCCCGGCTAATTTTGTATTTTTTTTTTTTTTTTTTTTGAGACGGAGTTTCGCTCTTGTTACCCAGACTGGAGTGCAATGGCGCCATCTGGGCTCACCGCAACCTCCGCCTCCTGGGTTCAGGCAATTCTCCTACCTCAGCCTCCTGAGTAGCTGGGATTACAGGCATGCGCCACCATGCCCGGCTAATTTTTTGTATTTTTAGTAGAGACGGGGTTTCACCACGTTGACCAGGATGGTCTCATCTCTTGACCTCGTGATCCACCCGCCTCGGCCTCCCAAAGTGCTTGGATTACAGGTGTGAGCCACCGCGCCCGGCCCTAATTTTGTATTTTTAATAGAGATGGCATTTCTTCATGTTGGTGAGGCTGGTCCTGAGTTCCTGACCTCAGATGATCCACCTGCCTTGACCTCCCAAAGTGCTGAAATTATAGGTGTGAGCCATCACACCCAGCCTTTTTTTTGAATTTTTAGTAGAGATGGGGTTTCACCATGTTAGCCAGGCTGGTCTTGAACTCACGACCTCAGGTGATCCACCCACCTCTGCCTCCCAGAGTGCTGGGATTATAGGCATGAGCCACTGTGCCCAGCCTGTTTTACTTTTTACTGAGATATTACAAAAGTTACTATTCCTTTCTGGCCTTAGAATTTTAGAGATGGAAGCTTGGTTGTCTTTTTTTTAAACAAATCACGTCCTTTAGGACAGTCAGAGGGTAATTGTCAAGCACTAAATAGTGCCAGGTTAGGAGGGGACTTGAAAAAGAGGAAACAGACAAAATGCATGTATTTACTTCTTTGCTGCATAGGCAGTACTGTGAGGTTATAAATCATACAATGGTAAGTCAGCTTTGCCTAATGCCCAGTTAAATAACATGATTTATAGATAGGGATGCTTATTTCTGCCATTCTGCCCCTGCAACTCTTTTTGTCTTTTCTTTTTTTTTAGGAATTGGTGTCGACTTGGTATGCATGGGAGA
Organism: Aotus nancymaae; assembly: GCF_030222135.1. NCBI lineage: Eukaryota > Metazoa > Chordata > Mammalia > Primates > Aotidae > Aotus > Aotus nancymaae. Next base: position 6,582,064 of record NW_026988491.1, read on the forward strand.
GCAACCATTACATGCTGTCCCATTGTTCAAGGTAACCAGATTTTGGATTTGCTTGCTAAAGGTCAGTTTGATTATAGTTAGAAAGAGAAAAAATTCAGGGGCTATGGCTCTTGCTTGTAGTCCCACTTACTCAAGAGGCTGAAGTAGGACGATCCCTTGAGCCCAGGAGTTTGAATATAGTTTGCTATGACCATGCCTATGAATAACCACTGCACTCCAGCCTGGGCAGCAAAGCAAGACTCCATATCTAAAAAAATTTTTTTTAAAACCTGAAGAATGGCCAGACGCAGTGGCTCACTGCTTGTAATCCCAGCATGTTGGGAGGCTGAGATGGGTGGATCACCTGAGGTCAGGAGTTCGAGACTAGCCTGGCCAACATGGCAAAACCCCATCTCTACTAAAAATACAAAAATTAGCCTGGCATGGTGGCTCATGCCTGTAATCTCAGCTACTAGCGGGGCTGAGGCAGGCGGATCACTTGAACCTGGGAAGTGGAGGTTGCGGTGAGCTGAGATCATGCCACTGCATTCCAGCCTGGGCAACAGAGCAAGACTCTGTCTCAAAAAACAAAAACCAAAGCAAAATAACCCCTGAAAAACAGAGAAGTTAGAGCAGTTCCATATCCTACTTGTTTTGTAGTTTATCAGTGCTCTGACTTTTCTCCTTGCAGCTCCATAATCGGAGTGCTCCCCGGGATTCTCGTCTGGGCGATGACTATAATATCCCTCACTGGATAAACCACAGGTGGGTGCGATCTCGATCAATAGTAGGTGATAAGAGTTTTGGACAACCTCCTTGCCATTTTTCTTTAAATTTGTTAAGTTCTTGTTACAGCACTAAACCTTTTGTCAAGCAAATGTGGAAACGAAGTTCTAACATTTGCTTAAAGCTCTCTACACGTAAAGCTGTAACAATATCGTAGGAACAGTGTATGATCAAAAGGAGTAAAAACAAAATTTGAAGGACTTACTTCCACTGCTGTTCCCAAGTCCTACTATTCCCAGCTCCCACAGACTGTGGAACACCAACATTTGTGTCTGACCTCCTCCAGCGGTAGAGAAGTCCCCAGTGCCTCTTTATGTGGGACAAGGCTTCAGTGTTCCTGCTGATTCCAGCTCAGAGATGGCTCCTCTCATTGCTCTGCCAGCGCCAGTGCCTCATCTTTTTGAACTATGACACTAATCTTATTTGTGTGTCTATTTCTAGTTTGTCCCTTCTCTAATCCATCCTTTCAACCAGGCTTTCTCAACCTAGACATTACTGACATTTTGGGCCAGATCATTCTTTGTTGTAGGGAGCTGTCCTGTGCATTGTAGGATGTTGAACAGCATTCTTGGCCTCTACCCACTCTATTTCAATAGCATACACCCCCAGAGTGACAAACAAAATGTATGTAGACATTGCCTGGTGTGCCTTGGGTGGCAGAATTTCCCCACATCACATATTGAGAATCACATTTTATTTTATTTACTTTCATTTATTTTTTGAGATAGGATCTCTCTCTGTTGCCTAGGCTAGAGTGCAGTGGTACTATCATGGCTCACTGTAGCCTTGACTTCCTGAGCTCAAGAGATTCTCCCACCTCAGCCTCCTGAGTAGTTGAGACCACAGCCTTGGCCACCAAACTTGGCTAATTATTATTACTGTTATTATGAGATGGAGTCTCCCTCTGTCGCCCAGGCTGGATTGCAGTGGCACAATCTTGGCTCTCTGTAACCTCTGCCTCCTGGGTTCAAGCGATTTTCCTGCCTCAGCCTCCTGAGTAGCTGGGATTACAGGTGCCCATTGCCATACCCAGCTAATTTTTGTATTTTTAGTTGAGACGGGGTTTCACCATGTTAGCTGGGCTGGTCTCAAACTCCTGACCCGCCTTGGCTTCCCAAAGTTCTGGGGTTACAGGCATGAGCTACCACACCTGACCTAATTTTTCTTTATTATTTGTAGAGATGTGCTCTTGCTATGTTTCCCAGGCTGGTCTCAAACTCCTGTGCTCATGGGCCTCCTGCCTTGGCCTCCCAAGGTTCTGGAATTACAGACCTGAGCCACCAAACCAGCCTGAGAGTCACATCTTTAGGCTAGCGGTTTGCTTCTTTTCTTTCATTTTTTATTTTTAAGCAACAGGACCCTCAAGTTAAAGCCTTACTTGGAATCCCAATATATAAAAATGTAAAAGTATTAGTGTTCCTATCTGCTCTCACCATGTGGCAGGCCCTGTTGTAGCACCAAGAGCCCTGGGGGTCTGGGAACCAGCGTTTGTCAACCAGTGCTGTAACTGGTTGCCAGAGTTATTTTTGTGAAAATCAAATATTAACTGCTCTTACTCTCTGATTCCTTTTTCCAGCTTGCTAAAGCATTTGACAGCTGAGGCCATCTGAGGCCCCATCTTGTCCACTTTCATTCTACTTGACAGCACTCAACATCTCACTCAACTTCTGGGCCTTTCTACCTAGAGAGCCTCTCCACCTACCCTTCTTTTGCAAATGCCTGTTTTCTTCCAAGATCCAGCTCCAGCATCTCTCTTTTGTGAATTCCTCATGTGCTGCCCTGACAGCTAATAGCCACTTTCTTTTCAGTGCTTCCAGAGCATTCTGTCTTTCTCTGCGTTGTCTTTCTTTCTTTTGGTCTTTTTTTCTTTCCTTTCTGTCTTTCTGTTTTTCTTTCTTTCTCTCTCTCTCTCTTTCTTTAGTCTTTTTTTTTTTCTCAGCCTTCTGAGTAACTGGGACTATAAGCTCACACCACCATTCCCAGCTAACTTTTTTGTATTTTTTGTTGAGACAGGGTCTCACCATGTTGCCCAGGCTAGTCTCAAACTCCTAAACTCAAGTCAATAATGTCAAGTTCAAGGCCTGCCTCTGCCTCCCAAAGTGTTGGAATTAACAGGTGTGAGCCGCCACGCCCAGCATCTGGGTTGCCTTTCTATGGCCAGGACTCATAAGGAGCAGAAGACCACTTGGCTCATGCCTCGGCTCAATGGAACCTTTAATTTTAGCTTCCTAGTAATTAATTGCCAGTTAGTTTCAAATAAGCTTGAAAACTTACCACAAATCTTGATTTCAGCCTTGTAGTATATCCTTTCTTTGTTATGGGCTACATTGCCATCATTATGGTGGTTCTGATGGTCACCTGTTATTCATAGATGAAGAGCCAGGAATGAGCAAGGATTAATCATTTGGTCAGTTCTGTGAGGATAATATGGTCAAATTATAATTATCCTGTTCCCCATAGGTCCATCTCTTTTCAGGAGGACTAGTGGGATACTGTCTGGCTGCTCACCCATGGTTTTCCTTTATATATGTATATGTAAAGCCATACTTTTAATGAAGCTCAATTTTGTATGATATGATTGCATGGTCTGATGAGGTCATTTAAAATTTTATTTTATTTTGTATTTTAATTTTTTAAAGTTATCTCCTACTGAAAGGGAATTTTGTTTTTTTGAGACAAGGTCTTGCCCAGTCTGGTCTCAAACACAGCTCACTGAAGCCTCGACCTCCCAGGATAAAGTGATCCTCCCACCTCAGCCTCTCAAGTAGCTGGGTCCATAGGTGTGCACACCAGGCCTGGCTAATTAAAAAAAAAAAATTGTAGAGATAGGGTCTTGCCATGTTGCCCAGGCTGGTCTCAAAACTCCTGGGCTCGGCTGGGTGCGGTGGCTCACGCCTGTAATCCCAGTGCTTTGGGAGGCCGAGGCGGGTGGATCACGAGGTCAAGAGATCGAGACCATCCTGGTCAACATGGTAAAACCCTGTCTCTACTAAAAATACAAGAAATTAGCTGGGCACTGTGGCACGTGCCTGTAATCCTAGCTACTCAGGGGGCTGAGGCAGGAGAATTGCCTGAACCCAGGAGGCGGAGGTTGCGGTGAGCCGAGATCACGCCATTGCACTCCAGCCTGGGTAGCAAGAGCAAAACTCTGTCTCAAAAAAAAAAAAAAAAACTCCTGGGCTCAAGCAATCCTCCCACCTCAGCCTCCCAAAGTGTTGGGATTAGAGACATGAACCACTGTGCTGGGCCTCTGGTGAGGTCATTTTCATTTATTTATTTATTTATTATTATTATTATTATTATTATTATTATTATTTTTGAGATGGGATTTCACCATGTTGGCCAGGCGGGTCTCAAACTCCTGACCTCAGCTGATCTGCTCTCCTTGGCCTCCCAGAGTGCTGGGATTACAGGCATGAGCTACCGCACCCGGCTTTCTTTTTTCATTTATTTATTTATTTATTTTTACTTTTTTTGGAGGTCTTTTTTTAAAAAAGTGTCTCCTTTATACTGAGATGCTGTTATAATCTTTCTCATCTTGTGTTTATGTTACCATTATTTTTAAAACTTGGTTAATTGTTCATATCTATGTTCCCCTTTTTAAAAAAACAACAACAAAAAACTTAGGTAAAATGCAAGTATTTTGAGTTTTTTTTAAATTTGTTTCAGAGTGAATTCTTTTTTTGTCAGCCTCTAGTTTTGTTTCTTTGTTTTAGAGAGAGAGAGTGCGTGTGTGTGTGTGTGTGTGTGTGTGTGTGTGTGTATGCGTGCGTGCACGTAGATGGAGGTCTTCCTATGTTGCCCAGGCTGGTCTCAAATTCCTGGCCTAGGCATGAACCACTGCTCCCTGCCTCTAATTATTTTTGATTTTTTAATCTTATAATGGTATTCAGAATCACTTGCTGATTAAAAAAAAAAAAAGCTGTTTCATTATACACTTTATTTCATGGTTTGTTTTGTTTTGTTTTGCTTTTTATTGAGATGGAGTCTCTGTCTCCAGGCTGGAGTGCAATGGTGAGATCTCAGCTCACTGCAACCTCCACCTCCCAGGTTCAAGTGATTCTCCTGCCTCAGCCTCCTGAGTAGCTGGGACTACAGGCATGCACCACCACGCCCAGCTAATTTTTGTAGTTTTAGCAGAGACAGGGTTTCACCATGTTGGCCAGGATGGTCTCGATCTCTTGACCTCATGATCTGCCTGCCTTGGCCTCCCAAAGTGCTGGGATTACAGGTGTGAGCCACCCCACCCAGCTGTATTTCATGGTTTTAAGTTTAGTTCAGGAAATATGGTAAAAAATAACTATAGCATACACAAAATTATGTGTTAAGTTTTGCAGTTTCCTCAAATTTTACTTTATAGTAACTTAAAAATTTCCTGAATTATCAGTTTATTACCCTAAATTGGATCTCTGATGCCAGTTCAGATAGAAGAGAGAATCATACTGCAGAGTCCAAGAACCAGGAGGGCTTAAGGCCTGCCTTTCACATTTCATTGTGAGTCTTGGTTACCTGAGCCACTCAAGGCATGAGATGGGTGGCTGCTCGTAGGGGTCGTTGTTCTCCTCCTGTCAGCAGAGCATCTTCAGAAGCAAGCAAAGTCTTCCTACTACTATAGTGAGACCAGAGACCCTACAAAACATAATCAAATTATCTTCAGTGAGAACTTATTACCCCAAAGTTTTATTGGCTAATAATTTTTTTAAGCTTACCATCATCGGGTGGAATATGATTTTTTTATTGCCTAATAATTAAAATTGATCTAAAAAGCAAACCAATGTCAAATATCTAAGGGCTATAAAACTAGGATTTTTTAAATACCACTAGACATAACTGGAGTCTATCTTAGTGAGCCTATAGACCATCCAGGCTCATTATATAGGTGAGGATATAGAGTTCCAGAGATTAAATGGCTGCCTAGCATTGAACAGCAAGTTCATGGCAAAGCTACAGCTATTAGTTTATACTATTTGAGATCACGATATTAGATTGTTTTTGACCTACAAAAGTAACAATTTCAGGCTGGGCACAGTGGCCCATGCCTGTAATCCCAGCACTTATGGGAGGCTGAGGTGGGAGGAACGCTTGAAGCCAGGAGTTTGAGACCATCCTGGTCAACATAGCGAGACTCTGTCTCTACCAAACAAACAAACAAACAAACAAAAAAACTAATGTTTTGTAGTGACATCTTGCAAAAGAAGTTAAAGTTGGGAAGATCAGTGAAGCCAAAAACAAAGCCCATCTCAGGAGGGCTGATTCATGCCTTGTATTTTAACTGTGTTTTGAGTTTTAAAATAAAGGGGATTTAGATTAATGACTGTTTTTTCTTTTACAGTTTCTACACATCCAAAAGCCAGCTCTTTTGTAACAGTTTCACCCCACGAATAAAACTGGCAGGAAAGAAGGTAAGTTTTTATTTTTGTTAAGATGGGGTCTTACTATGTGGCCCGGTCTTACCTTGAGCTCCTGGACTCAAGCAGTCCTCCTGCTTCAGCCTCCCAAAGTGTCAGGATTACAGACTTGAGCCACTCGGCCCACCCAAGAAAGAGGTTTCGTCAATCAGCAGAAAGCCTTTGTGGACAATCACACATTGATACGGTTATTTTAGTCCTGAGGTACCCTCTTCTTCCCCCACGGTCATGAACAGGGTTAAGAAATTCATCATTAGATAAATAAATAACAAGGCCAAGGCCAGACTGCATGAAATGCCTTTGGCAAAAATACAACCAATTAGTTCTTTTGTTTGTTTCAAGAATTCATTTTATTATTATATGACTGTTGTATTCCGATGCTGAAGTCACTCAGATACCAGTGGGGATAAAGATAAAGACGCAGATATGCATTGCAGCAAAGGGGGAATATGATAAAAAGGTCAGATCTTAAGAGTAAAGAAATGAAAATTTTGGCTGAGTGCAGTGGCTCTTGCCTGTAACCCCAGTGCTTTGGGTGGCCGAAGGAGGAGGACTGTTTGAAGCCAGGAGTTTGAGACCAGTCTGGGCAACAAATGTAGTGAGACCCCATTTCTACAAAAACTAAAAAAGAATTAGCCAGGTGTGGTGGCACATACCTGTAGTCCCAGCTACTTGGGAGGCTGAAATGAGAGGATTGCCATCACATGCTAGCCTGGGTGACTGAGTGAGATCTTGTCTCTAGAAACAAACCAACCAAGAAAATAAATGAAAATTGTAACAAGAATGGGGATTCTTTTTTTCTTCTTTCCAAAGAGATTTTAAATACATTAATAATTATACCACATGCTACAAAAATTGTGGTGAAATTAGCACTTGAGTACCCGGTTGGTGTACGATACGTTTGCAAAGCATTTCAGCCATGTGTATTGAGAGCAAATGTTTATGCTGTTTGACCAGGCACTTCCATTTTTGGGCATGCAGTGTAAGGAAATAATTGAAGTGATTATATGCAAATACATCTGGGTTTAGTTTTATTTATAATAGTTGACATTTTATTTATAATAGAGAAGTTGAAAACAATAGGGCAATGGTTGAACTATGAAATATCCACTTGATGGAATATATTTGCAACTGATAAAAATGCAAGTTTTTTTGTTTGTTTTTTGTTTTTTTTTGTTTTTTGCAACTGATAAAACTGCAAGTTTTTTTGTTTGTTTGTTTTTTGAGACGGAGCCTCGCTCTGTTGCTCAGGCTGGAGTGCAGTGGTGTGATCTCGGCTCACTGCAACTTCCACCTCCTAGGTTCCAGCAGTTCTCCTGCCTCAGCCTCCTAAGTAGCTTGGATTACAGACAGCTAATTTTTGCGTTTTTAGTAGAGACAGGGTTTCACTATGTTGGCCAGGCTGGTCTTGAACTCCTGACCTCGTGATGCACCCACCTCATCCTCCCAAAGTGCTGGAAATGCAGGTGTGAGCTGCTCCACCTTGCCTAAAAATGCAAGTTTTATGAACTTGAACAAGTGATTTTGTTTGTTTGTTTGTTTGTTTTTTTGAGATGGAGTCTTGCTCTGTCTTCCAAGCTGGAGTGCAGTGCTTGATCTCGTTTTTTTTTTTTTTGAGACGGAGTTTCGCTCTTGTTACCCAGGCTGGAGTGCAATGGCGCGATCTTGGCTCACCGCAACCTCCGCCTCCTGGGTTCAGGCAATTCTCCTGCCTCAGCCTCCTTTGATCTCGTTTTACTGGAACCTCTGCCCCCTGGGTTTAAGCAATTCTCGTGCTTCCCGAGTAGTTGGGATCACAGGTTCCTGCCACCACACCCGGCTTTTATATTTTTATTGGTGGTGGAGTTTCACATGTTGGCCAGGCTGGTCTCAGACTCTTCAAGTGCCCTCCTCCTAGCCTTCCAAAGTGCTGGGATTATAGGCGTGAACCACTGCATCTGACCAGAACTTGAAGAAGTGTTTTTGATGTACTGTGAGAAGAAAGGCAAGCTGTTATGTTTGCAAGCCCCACACCTTAGTGCTCTGATTCCCTGCCCTTTCCTAGTAGAGCTGAATTCGCTGAGGGTTGCTCCATTTTCGCTGTGTGTCAGGGCTACTTCTTTCCTTTTCTTTTTTTGGTGGGAGGCCTGTTAATGTTACTCTTCTAATGCGGGGGGGGATATTAATTTGGATCAATCTGAGGAATCCTAACATAAGCCATGTGAAATAGTGAAGTAGTGGGAGATGGGAGTCTGTTCAGAAAGGACATCTCTTACCTTTACCACAAGCATTCTCAGCAAAGTAGGACATGGAAAAACTTCTCTGCACCATGATTATTTTATTTTATTTTTTGAGACAGAGTCTCGCTCTGCTGTGCCCAGTGCAGTGGCAGGATCTCAGCTCACTGCAACCTCTGCCTCCTGGGTTCAAGCAATTTTGATGCCTCAGCCTACCCAGTAGCTAGGACTACAGGCCAGCGCCACCATGCCTAATTTTTTTTTTTTTTTTTTGAGATGGGGTCTCTCTCTGGCCCAGGCTGGAGTGCAGTGGCGTGCGTCATCTCAGCTTGCTGCAACTGCTGCCTCCTGGGTTCAAGTGATTCTCCTGTCTCAGCCTCACAAATAGCTGGGATTAGAGGCATGCACCACCATGCCCGACTAATTTTTGTATTTTTAGAGGAAACAGGGTTTCATCATGTTGGCCAGGCCAGTCTTGAACTTCTGACCTCAGGTGATCTGCCTGCTTCGGCTTCCCAAAGTGCTGGGATTATAGGCATGAACTATCATACCCGACCACTGTGATCATTCTAAAAAAACAAGAGTTAGTATTGTTATGAGAGGTTTCAAAAAAACCCCAATGAGATTTCAAAAAAAAAATTATATAAATAGAGATGGGGTCTCACTGTGTTGCCCAGGGTGTTCTCAAACTCTTGAACTCAAGCGATCCTCCCACCTTGGACTCCCAAGATACTACGATTATAGGCATGAAATACTGTGCCTGGCCTTTATTTATTTAATTCGAAAAAGATTTTTAAGAAAATATAAAAAGTGATAGCTCTATTAGTTTTTTTCCTCTACCCTTGTTCTTCATTTCGGCAAATTGGGTGATCTACAGAGTGCTCAGCTCTGGTTCATGTAGGCAGACAGGTGACAGCACCATGGTGAAGGGGGAAGCATGCAGCATTTGGGTCAAGTCTGACCTAGCCATGGTGGCACAAACACAGCAGTGGATTGACCAACAGTCTGAAGATCCTGGCTTACGGCTGGATGCAGTGGCTCACACCTGTAATCCCAGCACTTTGGGAAGCCAAGGTGGGTGGATCACAATGTCAGGAGTTCAAGACCAGACTGGCCAACATGGTGAAACCCTGTCTCTACTAAAAAATACAAAAATTAGCTGGGCATGGTGGCTCGTGCCTGTAATCACAGCTACTTTGGAGGCTGAGGTAGGAGAATTGCTTGAACCAGGACCTGGGAGGTGCAGATTGCAGTGAGCCAAGACTGCACCACTGTACTCCAGCCTGGGTTACAGAGCGAGACTCCATCCCAAAAAAAAAAAATTCTGGGCTTGAATTTTGGTTCTGCCACCTGGTGAATGTGGGGCTTTGGATAAAGTTCCTTATTCTTTCTCCAATTGAATATCCCCGCTTGTAAGGGGTAGTCCGTTGCCTCACTGGACAGGGTTGTAGAGTCAACAGATGTGATGTGGGAATAAAGGACCATGGGAAGTAGGTGTCAGATGTTAGCTCCTGCCTTTCCGTTAGTTACAGGCTCTCTTCCCTGGGGAGCAGCACATACATATTGTCCCTTGTGATAAGTTCTTTTCTAGTGAAGGAAGGAGTGATTAATTATCTGTTTAATTTTCAGCCTGCCTCTGAGAAAGCGAAAAATGGCCGTGATACATGTAAGTATTTTTTGAGATATATTTTTTCTCGCTTTTAAAAAAGATTCAGCTGACTGGGCGCGGTGGCTCACGCCTGTAATCCCAGCACTTTGGGAGTCTGAGGTGGGAAGATCATCTGAGGCTCGGACTTCAAGACTAGCCTGGCCAATTTGGTGAAAACCTATCTCTACAAATATACCAAAATTAGCCGGGCATGATGGCAGGTGCCTGTAATCCCAGCTACTTCCAAGCCTGAGGTGGGAGAATCTTTTGAACCTGGGAGGTGGAGGTTGCAGTGAGCCGAGATCGTGCCATTGCACTCCAGCCTGGGCAGCAGTGAGACTCCATCTCAAAAAAAAAAAAAAAAGAGTCAGCTAACCCATGGCAACAAACAAAAGTATGTGAAGTCACATAAAAAGTTCATGGAAAGTTCAGGAGACCTGAGTTCCCTTTGTGTCATGTTTGCAGGGTCCCTTAATCACCTTATATTTTTTCCTGTCAACTACAAAATGAAAAAACCTTATTTTTCTTTTCCGTAGACCATTTGTAGGGATCAGGTAGAAAGTTTTAAAGTACTGAACATATTAAGATGATTTATTTTACGAAGAGTCACAAAAGAATGAATGCTACCCATACCTTGCCTTTATTTAGTGCTATTCTATTTCTGTATTGCATTGACATACAGGACATTTAATCTCAACTTGATGAATGGGTTGTTATTCCATTTTTTCAGGGAGGAGAGGATGATCACCTGTGCCTTGCAGATTTTGGTGAAGATTCTCTGAAGGCATTTGTTTGAAATGTATTTGGATGACAATTTGTATTATTTGTGTATTGCAGCTCTCAGGCATCTGTTTGAAATGTATTTGATGACAATTTATATTATTTGTGTATTTCAGCTCTCGGAAGTCCAAAAGAATCTGAGAACGCCCTTCCCATCCAAGTAGATTATGACGCCTATGACGCTCAAGTGTTCAGGCTACCCGGCCCATCCCGGGCTCAGTGCCTCGCCACCTGCAGGTTTTCTGCCAGATTCACTTGGGGATGCATATAAAAATTGTGTTCAATAGTGACCTCTAAGAGAGCAACCTTGAACATCTTTTCTTGTTTTGTTTTGTTTTTTGAGATAGAGTTTCCCTCTATTGCCCAGGCTGGAGTGCAGTGACATAATCTTGGCTCACTATAACTTCCACCTTCCGGATTCAAGCGATTCTCCTGCCTCAGCCTCCCAAGTAGATGGGATTACAGGCACCCACCACCACACCTGGCTAATTTTTGTATTTTTGTAGAGATGGGATTTCACCATGTTGGCCAGGCTGGTCTTGAACTCCTGGCCTTAAGTGATCCACCTACCTTGGCCTTCCAAAGTGCTGGGATTACAGGCACGAGCCACTGCACCTGGCCTTGTCTTGGATTTTATGCTTATGTTTTGTTCTTTATTATTTTTTTTTTTAGAGACAGAGTCTTGCTCTGTCACCAGGCTAGAGTGCAGTGGCATGATCTTGGCTCACTGCAACCTCTGCCTCCCGAATTCAAGTGATTATCCTGCCTCAGCCTCCCAAGTAGGTGGGATTACAGGTGTACACCACCGAACTGGCTAATTTTCGTATTTTTAGTAGAGATGGGGGTTTCACCATCTTGGCCAGGCTGGTCTCGAACTTCTGACCTCGTGATCTACCTGCCTCGGCCTCCCAAAGTGCAATACTATATAGTCTTGGGGAATTTTTATATTTTTTAGTAGAGACTGGGTTTCAGCACGTTGGCCAGGCTGGTCTCAAACTCCTAACTTCAAGTGAAGTTGGCCTCCCAAAGTGCTAGGATTACAGGCATAAATCACCGCACCCAACCTCGTCTTAGATTTTGTGCTTATGTTTGTATTCTTTATGTTTACTTTCTTTTTTCATGAATAAGTGAAACAGAGCTCTAGCTTATGTTTTTTTCCCAGTTGACCAAGTACCATGAATCAGTTTTCCAGATTTCTAAACTCTGTAGCTTTAAGGACAACTGAGTAGAATAGTATTATGTTTCTTAATTTTGTGGCAAATGAACTTAAGAGTGACCACATGCTTGTTTTCTGTTCTTTTCCCTCATCCAGTCCTACCTGAGAATGCTTAGAGCTCAGAATTAAGTGCTGTCAGCAGCCTTTCTCTATGTGTCGATGCTGCTTGGGAGCTCAGTAAGAGCTTCTTAAGGGCTTTTCTTTATAGTCTTTAAAAATGCTCTCATAGTTCAAGATTGGTTTTCTTTTGTCTAATCAAAGATGACAAGACCTGGTGTTTCAGGTACCCAGGTTGTCTTTGAAGGCACAAATTGTGTCTTAATTAGTGCTCTACCCTCACACATGGCTAAGCATATACTGGTGTTCAGCTATTTACTGTGGAAGGATCAAACAGGAAGTCAGTACTTGGAATCTGTTTTCAGGCTCTGTTTAAGCTCTTACTAAAAAAATCCTTACAGGAGGAGAGGGAGCAGCTCTGATGCCACAAGGGCAGCCCTTGGTGGGCTTATTCCTTCTTTCTGAGCTTTTGCTACTCTATCAGGTTTCTCTCCTTTTGATCCTTTTTCCTGTTGCTTTTAGAGGCTTTCCCCTTAGGAAATTTTATGTTTTAATAAGGGTATAAATATTCCATCCAAAATTTAAATGTGGGAGAGGCGATGAAACAAGGCTGGCAACATGGTGATAACTGTTCATGATGCTAGTCTGTATTTGAGCATGTCTGAGCATTTCCTAATAAAAGTTTAAAAATGGCCGGGTGCGTGGCTCATGCCTATCATCCCAGCACTTTGGGAGGCCTAGACAGGTGGATCACTTGAGATCAGGAGTTTGAGACCAGCCTGGCCAACATGGTGAAACCCTGTCTCTACTAAAAATGCAAAAAAAATTAGCCGGGTGTGGTGGCAAGCGCCTGTAATCCTAGCTACTCAGGAGGCTAAGGCAGGAAAATTGCTTGAACCCAGGAGGTAGAGGCTGCAATGAGCTGAGATCACCCCCCTGCACTCCAGCCTGAGTGACAGAGTGAGACTCCATCTCAACAAAACAAACAAACAAAAAATCCCAGGCAGCCTGTATTTTTTTCAGTAGTACATACTTCAGCATAAGTTTCTTTCTTTTTTTACATGTTATTTATTTAGTGTCACCCCACCTGGCACAAAGCTGATTAGTATATGTTTCAACAAATATGAGTTAAAAAGAACCATTATTACAGTACCATTATTATTGGTAACAAAATTAACACCAATCCCTAAATGTCCTCTAATAGCCAGTCCATGTTCAGTTTTCCAAATTGCCTCAGAAGTGTGCTTTTGCAGTTAGTTAGTTTGACATGGGACCTAAACAAGATCTACTTTATGCATTTTGTTATGTCTTTTTTTGTGTGTGTGACAGTAGAATGTTTTGCTTGCTTCATTTGGCTGATTTGTGCACTGTAATGTTTAAGTTTTCCTTTATTCTGCAGATTTCCTGTAAATTGGCAATTATCTTTGGAAGCTTGATTAGATTTAGATTCAAATTTGAGGGTGAGAAGACTTCTTAGGCACTGTGTAGTTTATCTCACATCACATCATTCCTCTCTGGTCATTCTGTTTTTAGTGATGTGAGATTAATCAGTGGGAACAGGTGGGGTCAGCCTGGAGCCTTCATTTCTTTACAGCTATGTTTCTAGGACTTTGGCTGCTTGAGGATTGTCTGTCATATTCCACTTCTCTTATACAATATCTCAAGCTGTTCAGGGTGAAGTACCACATACGGGTTTCCCACTCGTAGATCACACTGGGGATTTTTGTTCCTGGGTTCCCAAGTGGCTTGGGCTGGTGATGGGTTTTGGAGTTTTAACCTGAGGTAGGACAGCATCCCTTGCTTGATGGTAACTTTTTGTTTCTTGCCTGGCAGGTCTGTGCGAGAGCGAGAGAGTCACAGTCGAAAGAGTGCCAGCTCCTGTGATGTTTCATCCAGCCCTTCCCTACCAAGCCGCACACTGCCCACTGAGGAAGTGAGGAGCCAGGCTTCTGACGACAGCTCCTTAGGCAAAAGCGCCAACATCCTGATGATCCCACACCCCCACCTGCACCAGTATGAAGTCAGCAGCTCCTTGGGCTACACCAGCACTCGAGGTCAGAGTGCTGAAACACAGACAGAGCTGGGGACATCTTCCTTAATATAGTGGGTGACTGGAGGTGGGAGGATTGGTCAGAGGTGGGGTGTAAATCCCACATCTTAATTACTTCTATGCCAGTGCAGTAGGTACAAATCACTTTAGTTGTTAGCTGTGTATATATTATACATTTTTTGGTGATAGAGTACCCAGGCTGGAGTTCAGTGGTGTATTCACAGCTCACTGCAGTGTGGCCTCGAACTCCTGGACTCAATTGATCCTTCCACCTCAGCCTCCCAAGTAGCTGGAACTATAGGCATGCTACCATACCCAACTGATTATTATTTTTTTTTATAGAGATGGAGTCTCACCATGCCCAGGCTGGTCTTGAACTCCTGGGCTCAGGTGATCCACCCATCGGCCTCCTAAAGTACTGAGATTACAGATGTGAACTAATGTTATTGCACCCTGCCTATATTATACTATTTTTGTGTTTACCCTTTCTTCATCTATCATTGTAACTGTATACCTTTCCATATGTTAATGGAAATCTTTTCTTAGGCCTAGGGTCAAAAGGGTTTATTTCTTTATCATTTCCATTTGTGCCATATGTAAAACAACCTCTGTTGTAAGTTCCATGTTAGTTTCTAATTTACCAGCCAGGTGCAGTGGCTCACACCTGTAATCACAGCATTTTGAGAGGCCAAGGTGGGTGGATCACTCGAGACCAGAAGTTTGAGACTAGCCTGGCCAACATGATGAAACCCTTTCTCTGTTCAAAATACAAAAATATAGCCAGGCGTGGTGGCAGGTGCCTGTAATCCCAGCTACTTAGGAGGCTGAGGCATGAGAATCACTTGAACCTGGTTGGCATAGGTTGCAGTGAGCCAAGATTGCACCACTGCACTCCAATCTGGGTAACAGAGGGAGACTCCATCTCAAACAAAAAAAAAAAGTTTCTCACTTACCTGTTTTTTTTTTTTTAAACTTTTATTTTTTTTTTAAACTTTTATTTGCATTTACTTTGTGCTGAATTTATTCCCATGCCATCAGTTTTTGTTTCTTCAGTTTCTTTCCTTTTTCCTTTTTTTTTTTTTATTTTCTGAGACAGAGTCTTGCTCTGTTGCCCAGGATAGGGTGCAGTGACATGATCTCAGCTCACTGCAACCTCTGCCTCCTGAGGGTTCAAGTGATTTTCATGCCTCAGCCTCCCAGGTAGCTGGGATTACAGGCACATGCCACCACACCGGCTGGCGTGATCTCAGCTCACTGCAGCCTTCACCTCCCAGGTTCAGATGATTCTCCTGCCTCAGCCTCTTGAGTAGCTGGGACTACAGGTACACACTACCATGCCCAGCTAATTTTTGAATTTTTAGTAGAGACGGGGTTTCACCATGTTGGCCAGGATGGTCTCTATTTCTTGACCTCGTGATCTGCCTGCCTTGGCCTCCCAAAGTGCTGGGATTACAGGCATGAGCCACTGTGCCCGGCCTAATTTTTGTATTTTTAGTAAAGGTGGGGTTTTGCCATGTTGGCCAGGCCGGTCTCTAATTCCTGTCCTCAAATGGTCCACCCGCCTTGGCCTCCCAAAGTGCTGGGATTACAGGTGTGAGCCACTGTGCCCAGCCTTGGGATATCTTTTTCTTTATGTTCAATGTCCTTTTCTGGTTTAGGAATATTTTGTTCCTTTGCCACAAGGATCATCTTGGTGTGGCAGGGGGATCTCATGTATGGGTTAATCTGATGAGCTCTGTACATCAGGCAGCACATCTTGGGTGCTTTGTTCACCTGGACATGCTCATTGACCAGAGAATCTGCACCTAAACCCATAAGTTTGGCATGACTGTGCATTTTTAAGCATGTGTAGCAAAAATTCAGTACACTTTGTGGGCTCCTAACCCTCTGTGCAGCCATACTGTTTGGCCTGGGAACACCTCGTATCTCCATCATTGTAATGTGGAAATGGTACACATTGTTTCCGTAAAGTGACATCTTTCATATACTTGGTGACTTTTTGTATATGCATACCCTTGATGGCCTGAGCAGTTTCATGGGTGATTTCTTTTGTTTGTTTGTTCATTTGAGTCAGGGATTCACTCTGTTGCCCAGGCTACAGTGCAGTGGTGCAGTCTTGGCTCACTGCAGCCTCAACCTCCTGGCTCAAGTGATTTTCCCACTTTGGCCTCCCAAGTAGCTGGAACTACAGATGTGTACTAACACACCTGGCTAGATTTTTAATTTTTTGTAGGGACAGTCTCAATCTGTTGTCCAGGCTGGTCTTGAACTCCTGGGCTCAAATGATTCTTCTACCTTGCTCTCCCAAAGTACTGGGATTATAGGAACAAGCTACTGCACCTGGCCTGTACTCATCTTTTTTTTTTGTTTTAATTGGGTTTTCGTCTTTTATTTCCTTAATAACTAACTGGACTATATTCTTTTTATTTTGTAAGTTTAGAGCATCAATTTATTAATTTACAATGAATAGTAAAACTTTCATGGAAATCTGAACATTCTCTTCTTACCTGCAAAGCATCTTGAGGAATGAAATGCAGTATTACAATGTATGAGGTTCTGTGCTAGGCATTGGATAGATAATGTCCTTGGAGTTTGCATCTGCTGGGCCCACTTTCTCATCTGGGTGGATGCTTAATGAACATGGGATACACACAAGCAGAGTTGGTTGTAGATTTCAGCCCTTTAATCCACTCAGACATGCTGTCTCTGTCTCCCACAATAGGACCTGTCTGCCATTGTATCAGACAGGTGGAGTCTAAATATCATACCATCTCCTTGCCTGACCAAGGCTGGAGGCATTCATTTCTTCATTGTTTTTTGCTCAGTAATTTTTTTTTTAGCATAATAATATTTGATTGCTTACTCATGTTCCAGTCCACTAAGTCAGTGGAGGGGCTTCTGATCCACTCAGTTGTTCAGGAACTCGGGTTCCTTTCATCCTGGAATGCCTTGATTATCAACGTTGGTCTTGTAGGTTGCCACAAAGGGGAAAAGAATGCAGATCATTCATGGAGATAATTGTGGTCCAGGCCTGGAATTGAAGCATACCACTTCTGTCTGTGCTCTGTTGGCTGGAACTAAGTCATTTGAGTTTGCTGCAAAAGGGCTAGGAACTATAGTCTTATGTCTAATAGGAAAATCAAATGGTTTTATAGTGAACACATTGACTAGCTCTGCCAGGATCTACCCTTCTGGTCGCCACATAGCTATTTTTGTTGTTCCTCTCTCTTAGAGAATATACTCATTCCTTCCCCAAGGGAGATAACTCAAGTCCCATCATTCAGTCATTTCTTCTAGCTCAAAGTTCAGGATCTCCAGGCAATATCCTTCCCGTCAGATTTGGTTGTGACTTCATTGTGCCAGTAATTTAGAACCAAAACTCCCTTCTCCCAAGTATTTAAAAGCAAACAAATACAAACATTTTATTTCTTTATAGTTTGACAATTTTACTGATTTCTCTCACTCCCTGACATTTATGATGCCCATGATTCTTGTCAGCCTTGGCTTATCAGTCTGCCTAGTTCTGGTTTCACTGCAGCTCTGTGCTTTTTCTTTGTGACTCAACTCCATGATAACTGGCAGATGTCCTGGAGAACATGATGGAGCCACCACAGCGAGACTCCAGTGCACCAGGGAGGTTTCACGTTGGCAGTGCAGAATCCATGCTGCATGTTCGACCTGGTGGATACACACCCCAGAGAGCACTGATTAACCCCTTCGCCCCCTCTCGAATGCCCATGAAGCTCACATCCAACAGAAGGCGGTGGATGCACACTTTTCCTGTGGGTAAGTCAGTTGCTTAAAAGAGAGCCTTGAACTAGGAGCTCTTAGCCCTGGTCCTCAGTGTCAGTCACCCATGTGTCCTTTGTCAGGTGCCTCTGTTGCTCCACCAGTAAGATGGAATAACCATGCCCACTTTGGCTGTCCCAGGGGTTCTTTTAAAGATCCTTGAAGATGCACTTGGGAATAGGCTTTGTAATGAATTAGCTGTATAAACCTGAGGACTTGTTTGTTTCTTTCCTTTCCTTTTTTTTTGAGACAGGGTCTCACTCTAGTTGCCCAAGCTGGAGTGCAGTGGTGTAATTTGAGCTCACTGCAGCCTCAACCTTCATGGCTCAGGTGATTCTCTCACCTCAGCCTCCCAAGTAGTTGGGACTATAGGCACGTGCTACCACGCCCAGTTAGTTTTTGTATTTTTAGTAGAGACAGGGTTTCACCATGTTGCCCGGGCTGGTCTTGAACTCCTAGACATGAGCAATCTGCCTGCCTTAACCTCCCAAAGTGCTGGGATTACAGATAAGAGCCACCACTTCTGGCCCTTTGCTTCTATTTGAGAGGAAGTATGCATTGCCATTGCTTTCTTTCCTAAGTTGGATGTCCCTCATTCTTGTTCATTCCTTTTTCTCTTCTCTCTCTTGAATATTGATATCCTGCCTTGGTTACAGGGAGTTATATTGTTTTGTTTTCTCTTAGGTGTCTCTGACAATGGAAAAAAATCTCCCCCCCAAATTAACTTTTTTTCCTAGTCCATTCTTTTTTATCTGTATTCTGTCCTAAAGAAGATGACAGTAAGCTTTTCTCAAGCTGTGGCTAAAATTAAACTTTAGCTTAATAGGCTCTTATTTAGCTGGAAAGGAACAAATGCATTAAATTCCAGTTTGTTTTTTTGTTGTTGTTTGTTTTTTTCCGCTCTGTCACCCAGGTGCTCTGTTACTCAGGCTGGAGTACAGTGGTGCAATCTCAGCTCACTGCAACCTCTGCCTCCCGGGTTCAAGTGATTCTCCTGCCTCAGCCTCCAGAGTAGCTGGGATTACAGGCATGCACCACCATGCCTGGCTAATTTATGTATTTTTTAGTACAGATGGAGTTTCATCATGTTGGTCAGGCTGGTCTTGAACTCCTGATCTCAAGCAATCCACCCGCCTCCCAATGTCCTGGGATTAGAGGCGTGAGCCACCATGCCTGGCCAAATTTTTATTTTTATTTTTTATGGAAACCATCCTGCTGAATACCTGGAAATGCCTATTTTCTTTTGCACTTGCCTTCAATATTTGAAAGTTAAGTAAGTGAGAAATAGATATGAGTCATTTGGCTGTAATTGGGGGTCATGCCTAACCCTCTTTCTGCACCCTTATCTCTGTTATAATCAGTCACACTACTTGTTCCTTTCTGTGTCCTTTCCCCTCCATTATTATCTCCACTGGCTCCCTTCTAGGTCACTTAGAACTCTTGGTGTTTCTTCAGTGACCTTCAGCTCTTCGTGCTTCTGTGCTTCTCCTCATCACAGTCTTCATGCACACTTTATTGGAACCATATTCTGCAAATAATTTGCTTTGCTTCTTCCTCCTGTTTACCTGACCTTCCAATAGCCAAGGCCCTCCTTCGTCAGTCTCCTCTAACTTCCTCATTCCTATCCTCAGAGGCTCTCCTCCTTCTTGGCTAATTTTGTGGTCTGCGCATTTTGCCTCTTTCAGGTTTGGGATTTCACAGATATCATTTCACTTACCCAGATGCCTGCTTTCTTCAACTGCTCTTAACTTTGTTGAACACTTAGCTATACAACTTCTCTTTTTCCAGGAAGCCTATTTTGTAAACTTGACTAATTCTGATTTACCTCCTATTCTGTCTTTTTTACACTTAAGCATCTTCTGCTTCTTAGAGTCACAGTTGTTACTCTCCTAGTTATTAACAGAATCATTTGGTGTTTTGCTTCCCTGGCAAGGGTCTGTGCCACCTCTACTTGTATATTTCACTGTGGTGACTCAATTGACACACATGAGACAGAATTAGGGTGATAAAGATGACGTTCCTTAGTAGGATGGGTCCTGCTTGGAAGAGCAGGTGTCCTCGGGGAGCCAGAGGGTCCCTTGTATAATGTTCCTCTGTGGTGTGTTCTTTCAATCTCACCAACATCTGTATCCCAGTAGTTAGAAAGAAGGAAGAGTATTCCTTCTTTCCTAAATTCCACTGTTGAGTTTAGAAGAAGTTAATGCTAAGAGCAATGGAAATGAAGGCTTAAGTTAAGTGCACAGCATTAGCTATCAGGTGGGAATGATACTCAGTGGTTCTTTATCTGGGTAGGACCATCCGGAGAAGCCATCCAGATCCACCACCAGACCCGACAGAATATGGCGGAGCTGCAGGGCAGCGGGCAGAGGGACCCAACTCACTCCTCTGCAGAGCTGCTGGAGTTAGCATATCATGAAGCTGCTGGAAGGTGAGGATGTGCACAGGGCTCTGGAAGGTAACCTGAGAACACTCTCCAGCACCCAGGACAATGTGCAGAATAGACTATTGACAAAGCATTGTTTAGAAGACTTTAAAAGACAGAATGAGATCAGGGCCTTCCTTCACTGGCCAGTGACATTCCCTTCACTAGGTGAAGGGCAAAGCAAACAGCCTGACATTTTTGCCTGAGATGTTACCTAGGCCCTGTTTTAGGTTTATCTTGAATCCAAAACACACTTTTTAAACCTCAAACATGGATTTTTCTAAACCTCAGTCCAAGATGAATCCGAGAGAGGAAATTCTTTGGATTTGGAATGCTGAGACAGGAGATTCATACTGTGTTTTGGGCAAACTCTCTATGACTTTTGTCATTTTGTCATTCAGAAATAAATTCCACTGTTGAGTTTAGAAGAAGTTAATGCTAAGAGCAATGGAAATGAAGGCTTAAGTTTATAGAAACATTTTGAACCAAAGCTCTGAATGTGTTACAAGGCATCTAATGAGAGTTGGTGTAGGAGGAAAGTCACTTAAGCCTGGACAGGCATGAGCCCAGGTTACACCTGGACTCACTATTCCTGTAGCTTTAGGAAACAGTTTGCAAAGTGCAGTCTTTGGCCCCTCTTTCAGTCACCTTGACACCCTGTGGGACAGATAAGGTATATGGGAGGGCGTGACCTTCTTAACCAGATGAACTCTGGTCCATATATTCAAGCACCTCACACCCATCCTTGGGGAGGCATAGGGCAGACAGGCTGGGTGGTCTAGCTTGGTGGTGGGAAAGCAGCCAGGGTGCTAGGGCCACAAGAAGCCAGCACTGACATACAAACCAAGCACTGTGGCCTGGTGGCTTAAGATAAGGATTACAGTGGCTACCAGCTTGAGTGGCTGAATATTCAGGCCTGATTTTGATGAACCCATCCCCCACCCCCCAGGATATAGGGTGAGCAGGAAAAAGAGGTGATGATCTACATTAAGCCAGGTGGCTGGCCTCTGTTCTCTGCAGGCACAGCAATTCCTGCCAGCCTGGTGACGGCATGTCCTTCTTGAACTTCAGTGGAACAGAAGAGCTTTCTGTCAGCCTGCTTAGCAACAGTGGTGCAGGTAACCAATCCAAGAGGTAACAGAGTTGGGATGTTTAGATCAGGCTCACATCTAGAAATGGCACAAGGGCCAGAAAAGCAGGGCCATGTCTATTTTGGGATCATTTCAGCCACACTTTTGGGTGACCTATTTAGAAGCAGTGCTGTATAATGCATGGAATTATAAATGGGCTGCACGTTACATTTTTAGCTCAGAACATGTTGGTCAGGCCCCATTTATCATCATTCTGTCACAGTCATGATTGAGGGCTACTTAGGACCATGGCGTTGAGGCAACCACAGACAGAGCTGGAGTGGTCTGTGCTCTACAGGGGCTTTTGGTTGTCAGGGGCAATGGGGAACAAACCCACCTCCATAACAGGAGAGACCCAGAGGGGAACAATATGGGTCCAGTTTCAAGATCAGAAAAGAGAAGGGTGGCATGGTTGCTTAGAGAAGTGAGCATGCACCAGGGCTGGGTGCAGTGGCTCATGTCTGCAATCCTAGCACTTTGGGAGCCTGAGGTGGGTGGATCACTGAGGTCAGGGTTGGAGAACAGCCTAGCCAACATGGTAAAACCCCATCTTTACTAAAAATATAAAAAATTAGCCTGGCATGGTGGCGCAAACCTGTAGTCCCAGCTACTGGGGAGACTGAAGCAGGAGAATCTATTGAATCTGAAAGGCATAGGTTGCGGGGAGCTGAGAATGTGCCATTATACTCCAGCCTGGGCTATACAGTGAGACTCCATCTCAAAAAAAAGAGAGAGAGAGAGAGAGAAAGAGAGAGAGAGAAAGGGAGAAGTGAGCATGCAACAAAGACTTGAAGGGTAGAATTTGGTTAGGTAGACAGTTAGATAGTAAAGTTTCAAGGGAGGTGCAGGAAGCAATATGAACTTGGTTTGGTATCATACTTTGGTTTTATGCTTTTTGGAAATACTGTTATATCTCTTGTCTTAGCTGATTGCCCAGTGGGCGATAAAAATATATTTATTAAATATATTTTATACATGGGCAATTTAATGTCCATAAAGGTAGAGATATTAAACTAACCTTTCAACCAGTAGCCAGGTATACTGACTCAGGCTGCTTTCCTTTTTTGATGACATTGTTTAGAGTACCTCTAAGGGATAGGGTAACATGAGTTTGGATCAGTAGGGGCAACATTTATGGAGCCTCAGAGGACATACAAAATTGGTGTGAAAAACATTAAAACTTAAAAAAAAATTGGGTTACTATGTTATGCCTTAGTGTTCTGTAAGCTAATTTGAATTTCTAAAACCTCGCTTAATAAAGGTGTCATTGCTGGGTGCAGTGACTCACGCCTGTAATCTCAGCACTTTGGGAGGCTGAGGTGGGTGGATCTCCTGAGGTCAGGAGTTCGAGACCAGCCTGGTCAACATGGTGAAACCCCATCTTTACTAAAATACAAAACTTAGCTGGGTGTGATGGCACATGCCTGTAATCTCGACTACTCAGGAGGCTGAGGCAGGAGAATTGCTCAAATCTCAGAGGCGTAGGTTGCAGTGAGCTGAGATTGCACCAGTGCATTCCAGCCTGGGCGACAGAGTGAGACTTGGTCTCAAAAAGAAAAAAAAAAGAAAGGTGTCGTGAAAATGAAGTTAAATAAAGTTGGCTAATGATATTTTCCTTCCTTCATTGGTAAGTTCATTCAACAGTATTCCTAGAGGCCTATGTCTAAGGCTAGGAAACTGGGTTGGCAGTAAGAGAATCCCTAAATGATTATCATTTTATTATATTTATTATTATTTATTTTTTGAGATGGAGTCTCATTCTGTTGCCAGGCTGGAGTGCAGTGGCGTGATCTCGGCTCACTGCAACCTCCACCTCCTGGGTTCAAGTGATTCTTCTGCCTCAGCCTCCCGAGTAGCTGAGACTACAGGAGTGCGCCACCATGCCCAGCTCATTTTTGTATTTTTTAGTAGAAATGGGGTTTCACCATAGTGGACAGTCAGGTCTCAAACTCCTGACCTTGTGATCCGCCCACCTTGGCCTCCCAAAGTGCTGGGATTACAAGCTTGGGCCAACTTGCCCTGCCCATTTTATTTATTAATTCATTCACTTATTTTGTTTTTTGGTCAGCCTACTCACCAACATTCATTTATTTTAGATGAGAAAACACATTGAATAAAAATGTAGGGATAGGAAGACACTGTGTCCCTGTACTCAGGGTGCTGAAAATGTTACCTCTGGCTACCAGGTTATTTGAAAGTACCTTTAGGAAGTTAGAGAGGCAGTGTTTCTATTGTTTTGCTCTGCCAAGGAGCCATTTTTAGGAACCCAGAGTTTGAACTTCCCAGGCTGTTTAGGGTAGAGTTGCACTGAGGAGGGCTACTCTGGGACTCATTGGAGTACACTTGAACTAGTTTCACTGGTTAACTGAAGCAGGGGGAATTACAGGTTCCAATGGTAGCAGCACCAGAATGTACCTAGGTAGTCTTGAAAGTTGTTTTAGGCCTGGGATGGCTCAGGTAGACCAATTGATTCCCCAAAAAATGTGTTTTAGAATTTTAAAATCATTTTGGGGAAAAGAAGTTTCAAAGAATCTTTATTTGGGTGTGGTTGTGGAAGATTTTAATATAACATCATTGTGGAGTCCTCTGAGGTAAGGTTCCCTGGTGCATTCACATTGGAAAAGTGTTTGCTGCAATCTGAAACTCTAGCTCAGCCTTCTCTTGGCTTCTGAGCTGTAGGTGTGTCCACCTGATGGACCTCTCTGCTCAGATGGCCCCCAGGTACCTCATCCTTAATGTTGACAGCCAAACTCATGTCTCCCTGTTCCCCAGCCCACGCTTCCTCTTCCACTTCTTCTTCTGCCTGGCTTCTCACCTCGATTCTCACTGAATTGTTCAGACTCTTGTCATTTGTGGCCAGGATTATTGCAGTAACCTTCAAAATGATCTTCCTGCCCTGTTCTCGTCCCTTCTGATTCATAGTCTATATGTCACTGATGTTTCCAGATGCAGATGTGATCAGCCACTCTTTCACACATGTAAACCCTTCCATGGCTCTTCATGGCTATAGTGCAGATCATTACCTCGTTCTTGCCTGCGCCTGTATCTTCACCTGCCTCCTCTTCGACATGGTACTACATGTGGAAAGAGTACAGGCTCCAGGAACTTAGGACATGAGACCTGACTCCACCTCTAATGAGCTCTGAAACCCTCAGGCTAGTTACCGCACTAATTTCTGGGTATCTCGGTGTCTTTATTATTGAAGAGATTGACTTTTTTTTTGAAAGGAGACTCTTTCACTCTATCACCCAGCCTGGAGTGCAGTGGCGCAATCTCAGCTCACTGCAACTTCTGCCTCCCGGGTTCAAGCAATTCCTCTGCCTCAGCCTCCCAGGTAGCTGGGATTACAGGTGTGTACTACCATGCCCAACTAATTTTTGTATTTTTATTAGAGATGGGGCCTTGCCATGTTGGCCAGGCTGGTCTCAAACTATTGGCCTCATGTGATCTGCCCATCTCAGCCTCCCAAAGTACTGGAATTACAGGTATGAGCTACCGCACCTGGCTGGAGATTGACTATTCATTGTGATAATTCACATAAATTCTTAGGACAGTGCTGGATATCCTTGGTGAACACTCAACAAATAGGAGCTATTGTTGTAATTACAAGAACATATTTTGTATTCCAGGCATTTCTTGTGGCTCCTCAAAAGAACGATGTCCTCGTGTTTCTTTGCATAGATAAGTTCCTCTCTATTGAATATGCTCCTTCCCTGTCTTTAACCCCTGATTCTGACTGGCAGGCATCAACTCAGTCTTTATGATTCAGCTCCAACAATACCTCTTCTTTGAAGCCTTCCCTGGTGGTTTCCTCTCCTTCCTCTGCCCTCCTGGGATATGTTAGGCATGTTTCTGCACAGCTCCATATGGATAACCCAGTTGTACAACTTGGCATGTCATGATCGCACTGTTTGTTTCCATGTCTGTCTCCTCACTAGACTGAAAGAGCTTATCTTTATTCATTTTCTCCACTCAATGTTTAACACATTTATTGACACATGAATTTATATTTCCAAGACTAAACTGCCATATGTGAGAAGCATTTGAATAACACACAGAATTATTGTTCAATTGATATGTGAGTATTTAATTAGACATAGTCCTGTTTTTTTTTAAGAGACAGGGTCTTGCACTGTCGTCCAGGCTAGAGTACAGTGGCATGATCATAGCTCATGGCAGCCTCAGCCTCCTGGGCTCAAGTGATCTTCTCACCTCAGTCTCCCGAATAGTTGGGACTACAGGCACATGCCACCACACCTGGCTTAATTATATACATATGCTCTGAATGTTTAGCTTCTTATAGAGGGTTATTTTTCTAGTCAGGGTGATATTAAGTGGGGTCATCTTTTCGCTTTCCTAGTCCCCTTATATAACCTATAGCATGTGTTTTCAAAGGGGTTAGTGGTCATCAAGAGGTGATTTATAGCCACATGGGAACTGAACTTCCATCTTTGACC
The DNA here is from genome assembly GCF_030222135.1 of Aotus nancymaae. Taxonomy (NCBI): domain Eukaryota; kingdom Metazoa; phylum Chordata; class Mammalia; order Primates; family Aotidae; genus Aotus; species Aotus nancymaae. Next base: position 6,608,002 of record NW_026988491.1, read on the forward strand.
CCATGCTACCTGATCAATTATGTTAATGAGCCACTGAAAGAAATTAGATAAAATTATTCAAATTTTTATAACCATATATCTAACATTAATTGATTATAATCATATGTAAAACCAGTTAATATCAGATCTTCAGGATATATCCATAGTCTTACTTGCATTGGTCTTAGCCTGGCCTAAGGTGCCATCATCATTTGCCTAGATGCAGTAGCCTATTACCTGGTCTTGGCCTCTTCCCTTGTCCTTCCATATCATCTATTTTCATCACAGCAAATCAGAGTGACCTTCCTGAAATAGAATTTAGATTTTGAACTTCTCTGCACAAAATTTTCCAAGGGCTTCCCAACTTACTTGGAGTAAAAGCCAAGGACGGCATCATGGTGGCTGATGTCATGTGGCTGCTTGTTACACTCAGTTTTCATCTCCTCCTTTCCTCTCTCACTTCACTCTGTAGGCTCCCCAGATAGTTGAGGCTCACTCTGAATCTCAGGTCCTTCCTCTTGTTCTCCCCTCTACTGTGCCCTTACTCCAGAGACCATCATGGCTAAGGTCCATATGTCTGCATTTGACCAGGACAGGCCTGGTTTGAATTTATTGACCCATATGATTATTAATAATGTCCCCTTCCAGTCTCAGAGGTGTCCTGGATTGGATGATAAATGATACGGCCATCCTACCCATAGCTCGCTCTCTCATTTCCTTCAGGTTTTACCTGAATTGCCATACTTTACCCTATCATTCCGTGCCCTCCCCACCCTCTTTACCTAACATTTCTCCATTGTACCACCTGGCATACTAGATTTTTTAATTTTGTAATTTTTTATTGTAAGTTCTATGATGGTCAGGATTTTTGTTTTGCTCATGTCTATATTCCCAGAGCTTAAAACAGTTCCTGGCACTTAGTAGGTAGTTGAATGAATGCTAAAAGTCTTCTGAGGTTAGCTTTCTCTCTACTGAAGCATGATCTGATTTTTTTTCTAATGCTTTTGTTTCTTACAGCTTCTTGAACAATTAACTAGGTTCCTTTTTTCCAAAGACTTTGGTAGTCTTTTTCTACTTTGCTTGGTTTTTAAGTGACTTTCCTTTTAAGCCATCCTCAATCTTCATGGAATTTGTTTTACTTTCTTCAAACTTACTAAACTCTTACCCATTCCAGAAATGTTTGTTGAACTCTAGGCACTGTGCTAAGGCCTGAGAAGAAACAAAAAACTATTAAGACAGTGACTCTCCCAACCTCAGGGAGCTATGGCTCCTCATGCACTTGGGATTCTATTTCAAGGAGTTCCCATGTGGGTTAATGACAATGAAAGGAAAGCCCTCTTGTGGGGAGTTGGACTGTGAACTTGTGAAGTGACTCATGGCACATTGAGACTGGATAGAAGGACCTCTGTTATTCCTCCAGGCCAGGTCAGTTTTTTTTTTATGGGTAACTGCCACCTCTGTAGCCCAGAGAAGAGAAACCACTTGCCTTAGGCACAGGCTTCTAGATGTGGGCTTGGAACTAGCCCTAGAGGCTCCACACTGAGTAAAAAGCTCCACACTTTTTGACATTGAGGTTTACAACCAGAGAACACATTCACAATTCTGAACAGATGTCAGAAGAGACAGATCTGAGATGACTCTTATCAGCATTGACTCCCCAAGTTGTATGTCTGGCTTTGAACTTTGAGTGTGAGACTTCATTCCCAAATGGTGGGTTGGAGCAGAGCTGGCTGACCATTAGGTTTCACCTCCATCATTGCAGGCTGGTGGGGCTCTTCATATGCCAATAGCAAGTCTGTATGACTGAAAATAAGACCTCAAATACAGAGTGGGAGAGGCAGTGTGTGAGGCTTGAATTGCAAGGAAACTGTGTGTAAGTAGCTTCCTGGAAGTCCTTAAAATATTTGCTTATAAGTATAATAGCTGCCTGGAAGTCCTTAAAATACTTGCTTTTTCAGGATATGTGTGTACGTGTGTGTGTGTGTGTGCACGTGTGTGTAGGTGTGTCCACTAGAGATGGCACAGATCTACTTTTGGCCTAGGATTCAAAGCTGCTCTGATAAGTTGAACTATTTCTTTTTCTTTTCTTTTTATGAACTGTTTATTAGTGTAAGAATTTGAGTTGTTTTGCAGACCAAGTCTAGAACAGATTTTCTTTCAACACAAAAACAGGTGATCAAATGAGCAAACTTGGCAGCCAAACCTGGGAGGTGATATAGTAACAATTCTCTTATTGCTCAGAGTGTTTTGCAAATGCCAATTTGCTAATTGCCTTCATACCAGTTCTCAAGCTGAATAAGAAAATTCACCTCATTGCTTCTTTATAATCACGCTTTATATTTGCATGAAAGTTAAAGTTTGTCAGCCAGGTTTATTTTTACAAAAATTTAGTTTCAAGTGACTTTCGGCTATTGACAAAGAACAGATAACGTTTCAACAGCTAAAAATTGGTGCCCCAGATGGATAGTCAAGAAATAGAGCATCTGTAAAGTTGAGCAGAAGGAATCTAAATGCAGGTTCCAGCTACTGACTGTGAGATCTCCAGTAAGTTACTTAACTTCTCTGAGCCTCAGTTTCTTTATCTGTGGAAAAGGATACTACCTACCTCATATCTACTCCTGGTGTTGGTTTGAATGAAATGAAATACTGTATTTGTCTGACTTAATACATTGTATCTTCTAGTATGATGACTAGTAATTTTTAAAAATCTGCTCCAGGTAGTTCCAAAAGAAAAGTCCTAAAATTGTTTTGGCCAGGTGATATCATCTTTATTTTTATTTTTTTTTCAGACAAAGTCATGCTCTGTGGCCTAGGCTAGAGTGCATTGGCATGATCGCAGCTCACTGCAACCTCAGCCTCCCAGGTTCAAGCGATTCTCTTGCCTCATCCTCATAAGTAGCTGGGATTGCAGATACCCACCACCATGCCCAACTAATTTTTGTATTTTTAATAGAGATGAGGTTTCACCATGTTGGCCAGGCTGGTCTCGAACTCCTGACCTTCAGTGATCCACCTGCTTCGGCCTCCCAAAGTGCTGGGATTACAGGCGTGAGCCACCACGCTCAGCCCATCTTTTTAGATTTAAAAAAAAATTATTTTAAAATTTATGTCCAGTAGGATGTACTATTTTTAGTGTAAGTTCTATGAGTTTTGACAAATGCATAGAATTGTATACCCACCAACAAACACATCAAGATACAGAAAATTTCCATCACCACCCAAAATTCCCTTGTGCTTTTGCTTTGTACTCAGTCCCTCCTCCTGTCCTCTGGCAACCACTGATCTGTTCTCTGTCCCTCTGATTTTACCTTTCCCAGCATGTAATGTACATGGAATCCTACAGTATGTAGCCTTTTGTGTCTGGCTTATTTCACTCACCATATTGCATTCGAGGGGTTAATTTACATTGTCATGTGTCAGTAATTGCCTCCTTTTTATTGCTGAGTGGTATTCCATTGTATGGATGAACTACAATTTGTTTATCCTTCCCCTAGTTGAAAGATAATTGGGCTGTTTCCAGATTTTGGCAACTGTGAATAAGACTTCTATAAATGTTTACATGATTTTATATAAACAAAGTTTTTGTATGAACTTAAGTTTTCATTTTTCTTGTATAAATTTCTAGAAGTCCATTGCTGGGTCAAATGGTAAATCTACTGTTTTCCAAAGTAGTGTGCCATTTTGCATTCCTATCAACAATGTATAAGGCTTCCAGTGGTTCCATATCCTTGTCAACACTTGGTATGTCCAGTCATTTTCATCATTCAAATAGGCTTGTAGCAGTATTTTACTGCACTTTTTTTTTTTTTTTTTTTGAGACAGGGTCTTGCTCTTTCACACAGGCAAGAGTACAGTGGGACAGTCGTAGCTCACTGCAACCTCGAATTTCTGGACATAAGCAATCTTCCTGCCTTAGTCTCCTGAGTGGCTGTGAACACAGGCACATACCACCATGCCTGGCTAATCATTGTGCTTTTAATTTGCTCTTTCCTTAATGACCACTAATGTTAAGCATCTTTCAATGTACTTATGTTCTTTTTTCATATGTTGTTTGGTGAAGTGTCTTCATATCTTTTGTCCTTTTCTCATTGGGTTGGTTGTTTTCTTGCTTTTGAATTTGAGAGTTCTCTGTATCTTCTGGATGCAAGTCCTTTGCCAAATACATGATTTGCAAGTGCTTTCTTTCATGTTGTAGATTGTTTTTTCAAAGCTTTCACAAGAAATTTATAAATACTTGTTCTTGTTATAAAAGATTCAAATGACCCAGAAGTATTTAGAGTAAAAAGTACAAATTCTCTTTTATCTCCTGCCCCTTCCTCCAGCTTTCCTCTCAGAGGTAACCACTGTTGACTGTTTAGTGAACATCTTTCCAGTTCTTTCTTTAAAATATTTTTACTTATTTTAAATAGAGATGGGGTCTCACTCTGTCGCCTAGGCTGGAGAGCAGTGAAGTGATTATAGCTTGCTGTAGCCTTGAACTCTTGGCCTTCTGAGCCACCAAACTCAACCTCAATTCTTTTTATGGTATCATAATTTTCTAGTAAATACATGTTTTGAAAGGAACATTTAAGTACTGATAGGTGTGTGTTTTTTTTTGTTTGTTTGTTTTTTTTTGAGACAGAGTTTCCCTCTTGTTGCCCAGGCTGGAGTGCAATGGCGCGATCTCGGCTCACTGCAACCTCCGCCTCCTGGGTTCAGGCAATTCTCCTGCCTCAGCCTCCTGAGTAGCTGGGATTACAGGCACGCGCCACCATGCCCAGCTAATTTTTTGTATTTTTAGTAGAGATGGGGTTTCACCATGTTGACCAGGATGGTCTCGATCTCTTGACCTCGTGATCCGCCCGCCTCGGCCTCCCAAAGTGCTGGGATTGCAGGCGTGAGCCACCGCGCCCGGCTAGGTGTGTTTTAAAATTGTGTTACTTGACAGTCAATAAGTTGCATTTCTTTCTTTCTTTTTTTTTTTTTTCTTGAAACAGAGTCTCACTCTGTTACCAGGCCCCAGGCTGGAGTGCAATGATGCAGTCTCAGCTCACTGCAACCTCCGCCTCCTGGGTTCAAGCAGTTCTCCTGCCTCAGCCTCCTGAGTAGCTGGAACTGCAGGCTCAAGCCACCACGCCCAGCTAATTTCTTGTATTTTTTAGTAGAGATGGGGTTTCACCATGTTGGCCTGGATGGTCTTGATCTCTTGACCTCGTGATCCACCCACCTTGGCTTCCCAAAGAGCTGGGATTACAGGTGTGAGCCACTGCGCCTGGCCAATAAGTTGCGTTTCAAAGAATCTTCCTGTTTTTCCTTTCGGCCCAGTTATAGGTAAAATCATTGTTTTTATGTTAAAGTAATAAGTTTTGATGCCCCGTGTTATATTTTAGAAAACCATTATTTGGGAAAGAAAATTCCAGGAGATAAGGATGGCTGATGAGTGGATTGAATTTAAATAGATCATTTTATTTTATTTTATCTATTTTTTAGAGACAGGGCCTTTCTCTCTCTGTTGCCCAGGTTGGAGTACATGGCGTGATCAAAGCTCACTGTAAAAGTAGGTCATTTTCTATTCAGTAAAGATTGCTCTAATTAGTTGAAATGACTTTGAAATGTGTCTCTTTTCTTGAAATAAGTGGCAGGTTGCTCGTGTGAGTGTGATCTCTTTTAACAAAGAATGATATCAACAACCTCAGAGTAAAGTTCTGACTCATTCCCAATTTTAGATTGATCATTTTTCTTTGATTGATTCCTTTGTATTGTTTGAAATATTCAGCACAGAATTTGCACTTGGTTTATATTTTTAGTTTTAGCTCCAGTTTTGGCCTTTTTCAACCGTAACTGGTCAGAACTCTTTTGCAGTTTGAGACTTCTTAAGACAAGCTGTTTTTATCTTTCAATAGGTATGAATCCTAGGACCCAGAATAAGGATCCTCTAGAGGACAGTGTTTCTACCTCTCCAGACCCAAGTAAGAGGGGGCAGCTGACTGGGAAAAGGGGTGGACAGGGCGTGTGGGGTGGTCAGAACATGAGGAAACAAGAGGAAGCCATGTGGGAACTGAAAGGTCCTGAGGTCGACATATCTCTGGGGTATGGAAAGGTGATGTAGTGAGGGAGGACTCTCTGGACTCTCTGGTGGAAGGTGAGGGGGGTGTGACTGAATGACCTGTTTTGGAAGGTGAATCAGGGGTACCTGGGAAAGGTAGCAGATTCCCTATAAGGCCCCTGTGCTGGTCCAGAGCTGGTCTTCACCTTTAAATGCCTAATGATATCTCCAGAAAAAAGTTGGAAAGACACAACGGGCTGTTACTGGAATCACTTGCCAGTCTATAGTTGAAAATACCTGGCTGGTTTGCGTTCTTTTTGATCATCTTTTTTTTTTTTTTTCTTGAGACACAGTTTCACTCTTGTTGCCTAGGCTGGATGGAGTGAAGTGGTGTGATCTCAGCTCATTGCAACCTCCGCCTCCTGGGTTCAAGCGATTCTCCTGCCTCAGCCTCTCGAGTAGCTGGAATTAAAGGCGTGCCACCACGCCTGTCTAGTTTTGTATTTTTAGTAGAGATGGGGTTTTTCCATGTTGGTCAGCCTGGTCTTGAACTCCCAACCTCAGGTGATCTGCCCACTTGGCCTCCTAAAGTGCTGGGATTACAGGAGTGAGCCACCGTGCCTGGCCTCATCATCTTTTTAAATAGCTATGCAGTAAGAGAACATCTAAATATCTATAATAATAAAATAGCAGAGAAAATCCCGACTTGATAAAGTTTACTTAGCTGTGACCAGTGGATATATTTCACTGAGTCTTTTTGTCCCCACTTAATAATCCTTTTACCATTTCTTCCCTCCTAGCAGTTATTTGTAATGGCAACATCAAGCACATTATTGTATATTGGTTTGAGTAATCATTTCTTATTCATGACCATTTGGATGGTTTCCTGCTTTTTAGCCATAGCATAGAATGAAGTTATGATAATACCTTGTGGGCTGAGCACGGTGGCTCATGCTAGTAATCACAGCACTTTGGGAGGCTGAGGTGGGCAGATCACTTGAGCCCAGGAGTTTGAGACCAGCCCGGACAACATTTTAAATTAAAAGTTAATAAAAAATTAACTTTTAATAATACATTAATAATTTAACTCTATTAAATTAGAAGTTAATAATAATAAGTAATACATGGTGCAGCAGGTGTATTTTTTATTTTGTTTAATGTCTTTGGATTATATTCCCCCAAGTTTGGTTGGCAGATTGACTATTTTCCCCAAAAGCTGCCAGCAATGAATAGATGATCCCATTTCTCTACAACCCTATCACTGGAGTTTGTTACATGTGTTCATCATTGTTATTTTAGTGGTTCTGAGGTAGAACTTCCTCAGAGTCCTTCTTTTCAGGACCAGGAGTACTGGGGTTAGAAAATAGGCTGCGTTCTTTTTCTAGAGACAGAACACCCTTAAACTTACAATCAGGATCCTTTTTCATCATGGGATCTTGAACTAAGCATTTGAACTGTCTGTGTCTTGTTGTGTGCCCAGCAGAAAGCATTTCTACAAGATTTTTGTAATCCTGAGGGTCAGAAGGCTGATGAGGGCCGGAATGATCTAAGAGAACATAAAGATAGAACTGTCTTCTCTTCCTGGCTTTCCCCACTGGGGCTTTGATCAGGTCTCCATCTTCTGTTCTAGCCAGGAAGTAGAAACAAGCTCACCTCCTCAGGTGCCGTATAGAAAAATGGAGATGATTAATTAGGCTATTCTGGGCTATGTTTTGGATTCCTGAATTATTAATGAGTTAATAAGGCCTGTGTAGAGCAGGAGTTAGACCTGTTGCAGGCTAAATCATCTTCCCCAAGTAATTGGTGCCATGTGGGGCATCTTTCTACTGTGACTTAGCACACAAATTTTGTTCTTCATTGATGGGAGGGCTGATGAGGCAGCAGGCGCTACACCACATTGTAAGCTATATAGCATGTACGAAAATAAGGCATATAAGTATCCCATTCAGAACTCAGAGACAAAGGCTTAGAGTTTTTTTGGCTTCATATTGCTCCCTTCTTTGGAGAGTTAAAAGATAATCTTCACTTAAATTACTTAAAGAGGTAACTACCCTATTACTTTTTTTTTTTTTTTTGGAGATGAAGTCTCACTCTGTCTCCAGGCTGGAGAGCAGTGGCGCAATCTCAGCTCACTGCAACCTCTGCCTCCCGGGTTCAAGCAATTCTCCTGCCTCACCCTCCTGAGTAGCTGGGACTAAAGGTGTGTGCCACCACGCCCAGCTAATTTTTGTATTTTTAGTAGAGACAGGGTTTCACCACATTGGCCAGAATGGTTTTCATCTCTTGACCTCATGATCTGCCCACTTCGGCCTCCCAAAGTCCTGGGATTACAGGCTTGAGCCACCGCACCTGGCCACTGCCCTATTACTTTTAACTCAGTGAAGCTCAACCAAGGAGGTTTTTCCTCCCCAGGAGAACATGTCAATGCCTACAGACATTTCTGGTTTTCACAACTAGGGGATACCACTGGTGTCTAGTGACTAGAATCCAAGGATGGTGCTACAATACCCAGGACAGCCCCCACAACAAAAAAATTATCTGGTTCAAAATCTCTGTTGTTGCTGAGGCTGAGAAACCCTACGTTAGCTGAGGACCAGGCAATTCTGGACAGACCCATGTGGTCAGGCCTACTCTGCTAACCGCAGCTTTCGTTTTTGGATTGTTAAATGCTGTCTCTTAAAGTTCCAGCCTCCTAACTTTCCCAGACATCCTTACTTGATTTTTCCTCCCACCCTTTTGGATCTGTTATTTTTGCGGTGCTAGAAGTATTCCTTATTTCTGCTGCTGTATGCTCTTTGCTCCCAAACCAAGCTGAGCTCCCCTCTTTTCCCCACCCAGCCACTCTGCAGTCCTTGGGAGAGGTTCGTGCTTGGGCCTCCCTGCTCTTGGAACATTGATGTGCTTTGACATGTCATTCTGCCTGCCCTGCAGTAATCTCACCTGCATTGCGGCTGTAGCTCACGATCAGCAGAAAATGAAAAGTATCAGCTGTGAATCCCATTTGCATGATGGGATTGGATAAGCATGTGCACTGCATTGTCTAACAAACTCTGTTTCTCTCTCTTTCTCCCTCTTCTATCTTTCCAATCTTCCCTCCCCTGTCTTCTTCCCATCCCCTTTCTTCCCAATCCTGGCAATTTTATCACCTTTCACCATGAAATCTTTTCCCCACCCTTCCCTCCCTTTCCTTCCCCTGACCCCTCCATCCCACACTTGCCATGGTGACCACATGTACCTTTTCCCCCTGTTACATGAGGCAGTTCTGACACTGTCTGCTCCCCCTGTAGTGCCAGGCTTCTGTTGCACAGTTGGAGTGGACTGGAAGTCTCTCACTACTCCGGCGTGCCTCCCCCTCACCACCGACTACTTCCCTGACCGCCAGGGCCTGCAGAATGACTACACAGAGGGCTGTTATGATCTCCTCCCAGAAGCAGACATCGACAGGTCAGTGTCAGAGAAAAAGGCACTTGGCTTGGTTTGTGAGGGTTGTGTACATATCCCACACATGCATTAGAACACTGAATTTGTGCTTGCTTCAGCAACACATATACTAACATTGGAATGATACAGAGAAGATTAGCATAGCCATTAAATTAAAAATAAAAATAAAAACATTGAATTTTCTTTTTCTTTTTTTTTCTTTTTATTAAACTGAGACAGGGTCTCACTCTGTCGCTCAGGCTGGAGTACAGTGGCACAATCACGACTCGTTGCAGCCTTGATCTCCTGAATTCAAACCATCCTTCCACCTCAGCCTCCTAAGTAGCTAGGAGTAGCTGGGAGTGGCAGCATCACATCCAGCTAATTTTTGTATATTTTGCAAAGACACTATTTTGCCATATTGCCCAGATTGGTCTCGAACTCCTGGACTCAAGCCATCTGCCCATCTCTTGTGTCCCGAAGTGCTAAGATTATAGGCTTGAGCCACTGTGCTTGGCTGAACACTGAATTTTCAAGCCTGTGTCCTCCTTTTATATTTGGATAACTTTTTTTTTTTTTTGAGACAGAGTCTCACTCTGCCACCCAGGCTGGAGTGCAGTGGCACGATCTCCCCTCACTGCAACCTCTGCCTCTCCAGTTCAAGTGATTCTCATGCCTCAGCCTCCCTAGTAGCTGGGACTATAGGCATGTGCCACCATGCCCAGCTAATTTTTTTGTATTTTTAGTAGGGACGGGGTTTCACCATGTTGGCCAGGCTGGTCTTGAACTCATGATCTCAGGTGATCAGCCTGCCTTGCCCTCCCAAAGTTCTGGGGTTACAGGCATGAGTCACTGTGCCTGGCTGTGGGTAATTTTATGATGTAAGAACTGTTCATTTCTCCAGAGTTCCATTGACATCAACTATTTCTCCTCGTTGATTGATTCATTTTGAACTCCTGTTGGTTCTGACCTTGCTGATTATTCTCATATTTTCTAATGCAATTATTTTGGGCACACTAAATCTGATTTTCTTTTCTAAGATTACTCATTTGGGCATTGAATTACCTGCCTTTTTTCACCTCTTTGAACGGTTCATTTTCCCCAAAACGCTGATTTACAAATTGTTAGTGGTTTTTTTTTTCATATATTTTATATTTCCTTTTCTGTCTTTCTTTTATATATTGTCACCCAGATTGAAGTGCAGCAGTGCCATCTTGGCTTACAGCAACCTCTGCCTCTCAGACTGAAATAATCCTCTGACCTCAGACTCCTGAGTAGCTGGGACTACAAGTGCGTGCTATCATACTTAGCTAATTTTTGTATTTTTTTGGTAGAGACAGGGTTTTGCCTTGTTGCCCAGGCTGGTCTTGAATTTCTGGACTCAAGCAATCTGCCCATCTCAGCCTTTCAGATGGCTAGGATTACAGACATGAGCCACTGCGCCCAGCTCAAACCCTTAGTTTTATGAACCACCATAGAATGGTTATAATGGGATAAAGCAAAGGAGATGATGTGACTGTGCACTCTTAAGTGTCACTGTCCCAGGCCAAGTATCTGTATGAGCAATCATCTGTTTTTTTAGGAGGGATGAAGAGGGTGTGCAGATGACAGCCCAGCAGGTGTTTGAAGAGTTTATTTGCCAACGTCTCATGCAGGGCTACCAAATCATAGTGCAACCCAAGGCACAGAAACCCAGCCCTGCCGTCCCGCCACCGCTGAGCAGTAGCCCACTCTATAGCCGAGGTGAGTTTTTCTCCTTTTTTTCTTTTCTGTATTTGTGGAATTGGGTTTTCAAGATGGTAGAGAATAGATAAATTGAGAAGTAGTTGTTTTAAACACAAAGGTTTTCTTTATAAATTCTACTTAAGTGAGGAATAAAGTCTCCTTTAGGTATGGATTTATTGTAAATGCTCTCTTTAATTTGTAACTCTCCCTTTGAGGAAATAGATATGACCAATATCAGGAATCTGACAGCCTGGCTTGGACAGACACCTGGGAATAGTAGGCAGCTGAGTCAATACTGAGCTGTCAAAGTATGTAGAGAACATTCTAAACCCAGAAACCTATATTTAATTGTTTCTAGTATGGTGTCTGGTACACAGCAGTTTGTCAGATGTTACCTAAACCTGAAGTTTACAGTTCTTTTTTTCCCCATTCTGGAATCATCTGTCTCTTCTTTATCACTGAAGCTTAGTGGCTTGAAGCAAGCATGGGTCATCTGTGAGTGGCAGAGGCAGCTAGTAAATGACAGAGAATCGGTGTTGCTGATTGATCAGAGCCAGGCAATGGAGAGCTGTTCTAAAATAAGTCTAACAGAGGGAATTAAGTGCAGGTGCCTGGAATCAGAAAGCAATAATTACTTCCTGGAACAATCAATGAGCTGTCTTAGTCTCCTGTCTCCTCATTATTGCTAACAAGACCCCCACTTCCCTGATCACCTAGTGATAACCTTGGATCATCTTTGTCTCCATGAGAGCTTCTCTGGCCAGAGGATCAGAGAACTGTGGCCCTGTTAGAAGGATCTTGTGGTCATCTAGTCCAGGCCCTGTTATTTACTTATGAAGCTTTGGACTCCCTCTGGATTTTCTTTGAAAGCCCCTTGTGACATTTATTGCATGTTGCCTTGTGTTCCTCTTCCAGAACCTACTAAATGTTAACCTTTTTGAGTGCCAAGACTATTTCTGTTCAACTTTTTGTCCTCTGCAATGGAAACCACATGCCTGGCATACAATAATATGCAACAATATGGATCAATAAATATATGAATTTGGGCCGGGCACAGTGACTCACGCCTGTTATCCCAGCACTTTGGGAGGCTGAGACAGGCAGATCCCATGGATGGGGTCAGGAGTTCCTAACCAGCCTGGCCAGCATGGTGAAACACTGTCTCTATCAAAAATACAAAAATTAGCCAGGCGTGGTGGCACACATGTGTAATCCCAGCTACTAGGGAGGCTGAGAAAGGAGAATCGCTTGAACTCAGGAGGCGGAGGTTGCAGTGAGCCGAGATTGTGCCACTGCACTCCAACCTGGGTAACAGAGCAAGACTCCATCTCAATCAATCAATCAATAAAAATGAATGAATGAATTTGGCTAGGCATAATCCTAGTACTTTGGGAGGCTGAGGTAGGAGGATCCCTTGAGCCCAAGATTTCAAGACCAGTCTAGGCAATTTAGGGAGACTCTGTCTCTAAAAAAAAGGAAAAGAAATAATAAATACATGAATTCATCTATTCACTCATTCATTCAACAGTGTCTTTGAAGCACTTACTCTGCACGGCTGGGGAGAGGATTTATAGCCCCCTCAGGGAAAATAACATTAGTCAAACTATTAAATATAATTACATGTTGTGATAAAGGCTGAGGGAGAAGTCATGGGCTGTCAGAACATTTAATATGGGGCTCTATCTAATCTGATGGGTCATGGACAGCTTCCTAGAGAAGGTAAGGTTTGAGCTTAGACCCAAAGTATGTGTAGAAGTTATTAGGAGCAGTAGGTTGGGAATGAAGAGCAGAAGTAGAAGGGAAGAGCATGCCAGGCACAGGTCAATTTGTGCAAAGGCTCTGTGGCAGAAAGCATTGGGATACTTTCTGGATGCCAAAAAGAAGGCTGATGCACGGGGAAGGAGCCAGAGGTGTGGCCAGAGATGTCAGAAGACCCAGGCCTATCTGAAGGATTTTGTTCTTTTTCCCAAGAGTAATGGGATGAATTCACCTTTCATTTCACTGGTTCCTTCCAGGCTGCCCACCTGTTGTTCTCTGGAATAGCTGGTGGATATCCCTCAGTGGTCTGAGTTACTCTGTGTCCAGTTCTGTTCCTGGCTAATCCATGAGCCTCATGTGATGGTTAGTTGGCCAAGGCTACTTGCTTGACTGTATCCTTTCCGGTTATCTTTTTTGCTGTGATAAATTTAATCTCTCTAATTTCTATAGTAACAGAAAGGGTACCATTGTTATCCTAATTACTAGAAAAGTTGCCATCACAACCAGGCCTGTGCTGCTTACTCATCAGAGATGTACTGAATATCAAGTATGAACCAGGACCTGTACCAGCAGGGAATAGAACAACATTAGCCCTCCCCTCAGAGTCTACGACAGAGTCAGATGTTAAACTTATAAACCACAAGTATATATTTGATCACAGATTGTGAAGAATAAATACCATCCAGGTTAAACACAGGAATAACTGGGGTGCACATAATTTAGAATGGGGATGTCAGGTTCGATGTCAGATGCTCATGAACCTTTTCCCGTGACGTTGTCTTTCCAGCAGCCAGCAGAGTGTTTGCTGCATGAATGAAGGAATGTTTGGATGAGGGCATGCCTTCTTTCTTGCTATAGAAAGTGAGATTTGGGGCTGGGTGCCGTGGCTCACGCCTGTAATCCCAGCACTTTGGGAGGCCAACGTGGGCGGATCACAAGGTCAAGAGATCAAGATCATCCTGGCCAACATGGTGAAACCTCATCTTTACTAAAAATACAAAAAAATTAGCTGGGCGTGGTGGTGCGCACCTGTAGTCCCAGCTACTGGGGAGGTTGAGACGGGAGAATTGCTTGAACCCGGGAAGCAGAGGTTGCACTGAGCCGAGATCACACCACTGCACCCCTCCAGCTTGGTGACAGAGCGAGACTGTCTCAAAACAAAAGAAAGTGAGATTTCATGCCCAAGATCACACAAGCTGTCAAGTGAAAGTGCTGGGGTTGAACCTGGGGTCCCCTAAGTAGCTTCTGTTTTATATGCAGCTGGCCTGCTGCTCCCTTGGCACCATCTGGGAAATTTCCACATTTACAGTAAATATTCTTTCAGCCTGTGCCATCCTTTCTCCTCTTGACCACTCTCATGCTGTGCCTGTCGCTGTGTGACTGTCTCAGAGCTGAATGAGAGCGTTACCGGTGGAGGGTGTCCACGTTTTTGGCACCTTGAACAGAGAATTGAATAAAATGCACAAACAAAGCAAGGAAAGAATGAAGCAACAAAAGCAGAGATTTATTGAAAATGAAAGTATACTCCACAGTGTGGGAGCTGGCAGGAGCATAGGGACTCAAGGGCCCCTTTACAGAATTTTCTGGGGTTTAAATACCCTCTAGAGGTTTCCCATTGGTTACTTGTGTACACCCTATGTAAATGAAGTAGTGGCCCACAATCAGTCCGATTGGGGAAAGCAACCCATCAGAGGCTGAAGTGAAGTTACACAATTACACGCCTATGCAAACGTCTGATTGGTTGCAAAAACTAATCAGAGACACTTTCAGTTTTCCATCTGCCTCACAGTAAAAAGGGGGAGTGGTTTGCAAAGGGAGTAGCTTCTTCCGGTCCTTTTGTTGCTTAGGTATGGAAAGTTGGGGTTTTCCTTTTGATTTAATTCTAGGAAGTCAGCCTGAACTGGCCTTAGGTTCCCTGCCTCCTGACCCTATTTTCATGCTCAAGAGGACTGCTTTTCATTTCTAGATCAAGGGAATCTTGGCTTGGCTTGATTGTTCTTTAAGGCATGATTTTTATTCTCTTGAACACTTGTTGTTTTCTTGATTCCTGATTATTTTCCTCTTGCCTGTGTTTAATTCAGTTCAGCTAATAATGGACATGGCACTTTATCAGGTGCTACTAAAAATATAAGGAGGAACAATGTTTGGGCCTTGGCCTCCAGGAACTCTTAATTTGTAAGGGGTAAGAGTCATACACACAAAGAGCTATATACAAGGTAGGATTCAGACTGCTGATGGGGTCTGACAGCTTTCTGGAGGAAGTAGCATTTGCTGGTGACTTTAAATGATCCATAGGATTTCAATGTGGCCCAGGAAGAGAATGCAAAAGAAAAAGCATGAGCAAATATTTACAGCAAATAAACAAATGGTCCATTTAGACTGAAACTTCACATAGCAGTATAGGAGTAGTGAGAGCTAGGACCAGAAAGCTAGGTTGGCTGCCACCCTGGAGTGAGAACCTCAAATGCCAAGGTGGGCAGCTTATGCTGGTGTAGTAGAGTTCCATTTTAATAGCACAGTCATCTCTTACAGAACTTTGCTCTCTAGAGGATGAGGTATCAGGTTGTTCAGCTTTGAATGTGCCATCTAAGTGCTATCAGCCAGCACCCTTAGGCTCTAATCTGCTGCTGCTTGGTTTAATAACAGAAAACTCTGCCAACCTCAGGAGTTTTTTGTTTTGATTTTTTTAACCAAGAATAACTTTCTTCCATGAAACTTCCCCTCGAGAAAAAGTGTTACATCTTCTTTTTCTCATTTTCTGAATTCATATGGATGAGAAACAATTGCCTATTATAGGAATGAGCTTCAAACAGATGGAGGAAATCATTATTTTTCTAATAGGGCTTGTGTCCCGAAACCGCCCTGAGGAGGAGGACCAGTATTGGCTGAGTATGGGCAGAACGTTCCACAAAGTGACGCTGAAGGATAAGATGATTACAGTGACTCGATACCTTCCTAAGTGAGTATTTGGATATTTAAGGTCTTCAGTTATTATCCTGAATTATGTCCACATACTAAATTATGTGTATAGTACATAATTCAAACTGAGGAAGTTCAGTGGTTGGTTTTTCTTATGGAGTTTTTTTGTTTGTTTGTTTGTTTTCTAGGGTTATTTTAGGGTCATAGCTTACCTACTTCCAAAGGGGATTTGATTCATCTTATAATGTTTAGCATGATTCATAACAAGCCTATTTCAAATAAAGATTGTGAGGAGAGAAGGAAAGAGTTGAAGAAAATCTGAGAAATATCCAGTGTAGTTCTCTGTGATGAGTTGGTTACTACAGTTGAGGGGTAAATGCCAAGGATGGTTCTAAGTGTATTGAGATAGAAAAGATAGAGAATTGGCGGGAATTTGTCTCTAACTCTTTTGAATTTGGGGGCCTGCCCTTTATTTTCCAGGTATCCTTATGAATCTGCCCAGATCCACTACACCTACAGCCTCTGTCCTTCCCACTCAGATTCAGAGTTCGTCTCCTGCTGGGTGGAATTCTCCCATGAACGGCTGGAGGAGTACAAGTGGAATTACTTAGATCAGTATATCTGTTCTGCGGGCTCTGAAGACTTCAGGTCAGAGAGTGGGCTTTGGATTTCCATCCTTGCAGCTTTGGGCAAGGATGTATATGTGTATTTTAACACTTTCTGCCCTTTTACTCTCTCTCTTTGTTTTTAAAGAGACAGGGTATCACTTTGTCACCTAGGCTGGAGTGCAGTGGCACGATCAGAGCTCACTGTGGCCTTGACTTCCTGAACTCACATAATCCTCCTGCCTTAGCCTTCTGAGTAGCTGAGACCACAGCATGCACTATCATGCCCGGCTCTTTTTAAAAAGTTTTTTGTGGTGACGGAGACTTGCTATGTTGCCCAGGCTGGTCTTGAACTCTTGGGATTGCAGGCACAAGTCACTGTGCCTGGCCATGTCCTTTTTTTTCTGATGGCAAAATGGTTTCTGTTGTAGAAAAAAATGGAAGTACAAAAGTACCTCTGCATTGTGTTAAAAACTCAGTGATAAGATGGATAGTGGTGATGGCTGTACAACATATTTAATGCCACTGAATAGTACATGTAAAATTGGTTGCTATGTGTGGTGGCTCACTCCTGTAATCCCAGCAATTTGGGAGGGCAAGATGGGAGGATTGCTTGAGGCCAGGAGTTCAACACCAGCCTGGGCAACAAAGGGAGACCCCATCTCTACGAAAAGTGGAAAAAAAAAAAAAAAAAAAAGATCAGGCACGGTGGCTCACATATATAATCCCAGCACTTTGGAAGGCTGAGGGGGGCGGATCACCTGAGGACAGGAGTTGGAGACCAGCCAGACCAGCGTGGTGAAATCCTGTCTCTACTAAAAATATAAAAATTAACTGGGTGGGGTGGTACCTGCCTGCAATTCCCGCTACTTGGGAGGCTGAGGCAGGAGAATTGCTTGAACCTGGGAGGTGGAAGTTGCAGTGAGCCAAGATCATGACATTGCACTCCAGCCTGGGCAACAAGAGTAAAACTCTGTTTCAAAAAATAAAATAAAAAGAAAATTAACTGGGCATGGTGGCACACTCCCATAGTCGTGTCTCATCAGGAGGCCGAAGTGCTTGAGCTCAGGAGGTTGTGGCTACAGTAAACCATGATAGTGCCATGGCACTCTAGCCTGGACAACACAGCAAGACCTAGTCTCAAAAAAGATAAAATAGGTTAATGTGATAATTCTTTTGTTACGTATGTTTTACCACAACTGAAAAAAACTCACAAAACTCAGTGATGATGTGCCCTTTGATGCAAGTGGCAGTGCAGATTGTGTTCTTAACATTTTCTTCATTAGTTGGCTGGTAGCTTTGTGATGTCTCATTTTAAATTTTTGATTTCTATGCATGATTTGTGATTGTGGTGATAGCCACAAATTCACTGGGCCTGGGTGTGCAGAAGTATTCTGACATCTCTGGGATCAAAGCAAAAGCTGCCTTTGTGGTCTTTCTTCAGTACTTGTATTTTCTTTCTTTTTTGTTGTTTTTTTGAGATGGAGTCTTGTTCTGTTGCTGAGGCTGGAGTGCAATGGCATAATCTCGGCTCACTGCAACCTCCGCCTCCTGGGTTCAAGCAATTCTGCCTCAGCCTCCTGAGTAGCTGGGATTACAGGCACCCGCCAACCACACTTAGCTAATTTTTATATTTTTAGTAGAGACAGGGTTTTTCCATGTTGGTCAGGCTGATCTCTGACTCCTGACCTCATGATCCACCTGCCTTAACCTCCCAAAGTGCTAGGATTACAGGCATGAGCCACCGTGCCTAGACTTTTTTTTTTTCTTTTTTTTTTTTTTGGAGACAGGGTAGATAGAGATGGGGTCTTGCCATATTGCCCAGGCTGGTCTCAAACTTCTGAGCTCAAGCAATACTCCTACCTTGGCCTCCAAAAGTGCTGGGATTATAGGCATGAGCCACCACGCCCATCCTCAGAACTTGTATTTTCAACAAAGCCATGAGCTGTGGCATCAGATGAGCACATACTCATGGGGAGATGGACCCTCACACACCAACTCCACAGAGAGTTCACTGAAAGTGCTTTCATTATCTCCTTTTTCTCACCACTACCCTGTGTTTTTCTTGGCTCTCTGTAGCTTAATTGAGTCCCTGAAGTTCTGGAGGACCCGCTTCCTGCTGCTGCCAGCCTGTGTCACCGCCACCAAGCGCATCACGGAGGGAGAGGCCCACTGTGACATCTATGGGGACAGGCCCCGTGCAGATGAGGATGAGTGGCAACTCCTGGATGGCTTCATCCGCTTTGTGGAGGGCTTGAACCGCATTCGCAGGCGGCATCGCTCAGATCGCATGATGCGGGTAAGGGCTCCTTGGACTCCGGGAATGTGCCTAGTGTGAGATGCAGGGTCTGCCTCCTTCTCTATTGGGGCCTCTCATCCGCCTATGTATTTACTCCTCAACTGCCCATTGTTTATCTTAAATCTAAAACTGTGTTTTCTCCTCCACCACAGGGTAAAGGAGGAAAGGATAGAGTGCATATGGTGGTATTCTGTGGCATAGAGCCACTCCCTTCCACCTGAGGACCTAGTGCTTTGAGGTTTTTCCCAAGTGGGACCCTATGTTGAGCCCCGCTGCTTGTGTGACTGGGTGCTGGATTGCTAAGTAGAAATTCTCAGGAGGTGAACAGCAGCAGTTCTTCCTCACTCATCTCGCTCCAGCATTCCCAGCACCCTGTGCCGCATTTCAGTTACATACTACCTAGTGGGGAGACTCAGGCTTCTGGGGGTTGTGGAATATGCCAGCTATAAGGGGCAGAACTGGGATTCAGCTTTTTTTTTTTTTAAATCTAACATATAGTATAGTTGACATATGTGTGTGTGTGTGTGTGTGTATACCCACACAGGTCTATGAATTTTAACAAATACATAGATTAATGTAACCACCACCATCACTTCAGAAAGAATTCTCTCATGCTAGTTTTTTGTTTGTTTTTTTGAGACAGGGTCTCTGTCACCCAGGAAGGAGTGTGGTGGCATGATCATGGCTCACTGCAGCCTTGACCTCCCACCTCAGCCTTCCAAGTGGCTAGGACTAGAGGTGTGCATCATGTCCAGCTAATTTTTTGTATTTTTTATAGAGATGGGGTTTCCCCATTTTGCCCAGGCTATTCTCAAATTCCTGGGCTAAAGCAGTGCTCTGTCATGGCCTCCCAAAGTGCTGGGATTACAGGCATGAGCTACTGTGCCCGGACTTTTGCTAGTCTTTGTAGTCACATTCTCCCCCATCTCTAATCCCTGGCAACCACTGGTCTGTTCGTTATCACTGTACTTATGTCTTTTCCAAACATCACAGAAAATAGAGTCACATAACATGTGACCTTTTGAGGCTGCTTTCTTTCACTTAGCATAATGCTTTCGGATTCATCCAAGTTGTGTGTATAAGTAGTTCACTCTTTTTAATCACCACGTAATGTTCCATCATCAGCCATGTTTTTTTTGTTTTTAACCTCAAGTTCAGTATTCTTCCTCTCACAGAAGGAAAAAAAGATCAGGCACAAGATAATCACTTGGTGATTAACATTAAGCTCCTTGTTACTTCTTCCTCTCACACCAACTGCCTTGTGTACACAATATCACTTAACGATTAGAAACAAGTTTGAGAGCGCTTGAATAGTGGGAAGAACTTTGGTTTTGAAGTAAGGTCACTGGAGTTTGGATTCCAGCTCCAGTAGGATGTGGGATAAGTTCCTTACCCTCTTCTTCTTCTGTTAAATAGGGCTAACATTATTTACTTCATAGAGATGTGGTGAGGGTAAAATGGGATGATGTGCAAACAAAGGGGCAGTTTATTTTTAGTCACCAGGCATTTGAGTGAAAGGCGGTTTTCTGTCACTTGCTGAACACTGAGAACCTATGTTCTTTGACCCGTCCATTGGATTTTCAGGGCCTGGGAATGCTACAGCATGCCCTGGGATATGAGTGACTTCCACTGAGAGAGCCCACTTTGGCTGATGGCCTTGTCTCCTCTTTTCTCCTTTAGAAAGGGACCACCATGAAAGGCTTGCAGATGACCGGGCCCATTTCCACTCACTCTCTGGAGTCAACAGCACCCCCAGTGGGGAAGAAGGGAACCTCAGCTCTCTCTGCCCTGTTGGAGATGGAGGCCAGTCAGAAGTAAGTGCCTGGTGGAAGAGTGACTTGTCCCCATCTTGAGGGCCCTGAGGGTTTTCAGTGTCCTGTTCCCATGAGGGGGTGAAATATTTCCTTCTGCAAGGAGCTTGTAATTAGGAAGAAGACATTTACATGAAAAGAAAGCTAGGTTACTACCTGGTAGGTGTTGGATAACATGAAATAGGCCAGAGGTTATAATCTTTTAGATCGGGACTTAATTTGAATTACAGACTCCTGTGGCCCACAAAGTATTTCAAAATATTTGAGCCAGGGCCAGGTGCGGTGGATCAGGCCTGTAATCCCACCACTTTGGAAGGCCAAGGTGGGTAGATCACTTGAGGCCAGGAGTTTGAGACCAGCCTGGCCAACATGGCAAAACCCTGTCTCTACTGGAAAAAAGAAAGAAAAAAAAGCCAAGTGTATTAGTCCATTCTCACACTGCTAATAAAGACATACCTGAGACTAGGTAATTTATAAAGGAAGGAAGTTTAATCAACTTAGAGTTCTACAGGCTAGGGAGGCCTCAGGAAACTTATAATCATGGTAGAAGAGGAATCAAACACATCCTTCTTCACATGGCAGCAGCAAGAAGTGCAGAGTGAAGGTGGAAGAAAAGCCCCTTATAAAACCATCACCATATCTCATGGGAACTCACTATCATAAGAATAGCATGAAGGTAACTACCCCTATAATTAAATTACCTCCCACCTGGACCCTCCCATGACGTGGGGATTATGGGAACCATAACTCAGGATAAGATTTGGGTGAGGACACAGCCAAACCACATCATTCCACTCCTGGCCCCTCCCAGTTCTCATGTCCTTTCATTTCAAAACAGTCATGCCTTCCCAGCAGTCCCCCACATTCTTTTTTTTTTTTTTTTTTTTTTTTTTGAGATGGAGTTTTGCTCTTGTTACCCAGGCTGGAGTGCAATGGCATGATCTCGGCTCACTGCAACCTCCGCCTCCTGGGTTCAGGCAATTCTCCTGCCTCAGCCTCCTGAGTAGCTGGGATTACAGGCACGCGCCACCATGCCCAGCTAATTTTTTTGTATTAGTAGAGACGGAGTTTCGCCATGTTGACCAGGATGGTCTCGATCTCTTGACCTCATGATCCACCCGCCTCAGCCTCCCAAAGTGCTGGGATTACAGGCTTGAGCCCCCACATTCTTAATTCATTCCAGCATTCACTCAAAAGTCCAAATCCAATGTCTCATCTGATACAAGGCAAATCCCTTTTGCCTGTGACCCTGTAAAGTCAAAAGCAAGTTAGTTACTTCCTTGTTACAGTTGGCTATAGGTATTGGGTAAATGCATGCATTCCAAATGGGAGAAATTAGCCAAAACAAAGGGGATACAGGCCTCATGCAAGTCTGAAATCTAATAGGGCAGCCGTTAAACTTTAAAGTTCCAAATATCTCCTTTGACTCCATTTCTCACATTCAGGGCACGCTGATGCAGATGCAAGAGGTAGGCTCCCAGGGCCTTGGATAGCTCTGCCCCTGTGGCTC
Source organism: Aotus nancymaae (assembly GCF_030222135.1). Taxonomy (NCBI): domain Eukaryota; kingdom Metazoa; phylum Chordata; class Mammalia; order Primates; family Aotidae; genus Aotus; species Aotus nancymaae. The sequence continues at coordinate 6,630,053 of NW_026988491.1, forward strand.
TGCAGGTACAGTTCCCCTTCAAACTGCTTTCATGGGCTGGCATTGAATGTCTGCCACTTTTCCAGGTGCATGGAGGAAGCTGTTGGTACAGCTGCCATTCTGGGGTCTGGAGGATGGTGGCCCTCTTCTCACAGCTCTGCTAGGCAGTATCCCAGTGGGGACTCTTTGTGGGGGCTCCAGCCCTACATTTCCCTTGTGCAGTGCCCTAGCAGAGGTTCTCCATGAGGGCCCTGACCTTGCAGCAAGCTTCTGTCTCCTCTGAAATCTAGGCAGAGGTTCTCAAACCTCAGTTCTTGACTTCTATGGACCTGCAGGCTCAACACCACATAGAAGCTGCCAGGCTTGGGGCTTACACCCTCCGAAGCCATGCCTGATCTGTACCTTGGCCCCTTCTAGCTGTGACTGGAGTGACTGGGATGCATTGCACCAAGTCCCTAGGCCAGGCCTAGGAAACCAATTTTTTCTCCTAGGCCTCCGGAGAGGCCTGTAATGGGAGGGGCTTTGTGAAGGTCTCTGACATGCCCTGGAAACATTTTCCCCATTGCCTTGGTGATTAATATTAAGCTCCTTGTTACTTATGCAAATATCTGTAGTAGGCTTGAATTTCTCCCCAGAAAATGGGTTTTTCTTTTCTATCACATGTTTAGGCTGCCAATTTTCCAAACTTTTATGCTCTGCTTCCTCTTGAACACTTTGTCACTTAGAAATTTCTTCCTCCATATATCCTAAATTGTCTTCTCAAGTTCAAAGTTTCACAGATCTCTAGGGCAGGAGCAAAATGCTACCAGTCTCTTTGTATAGCAGGAGTGACCTTTACTCCATTTCCGAACAAGTTCGTCATCTCCATCTGAGACCACCTCAGCTTGGACTTCATTGTCCATATCACTATCAGCATTTTGGTCAAAGCCATTCAACAAGTCTCTAGGGGAAGTGTCAGACTTCCCCACATCTTCCTGTCTTTTGAGCTCTCCAAGTCATCAGGAAGTTCGAAACTTTCCCACATTTTCCTGTCTTCTTCTGAGCCCCCCAAACTCTTCCAACCTCTGCCTATTACCCAATTCCAAAGTTGCTTCCACATTTTTGGGTATCTTTACAGCAGTGTCCCACTCCCCAGTACCAATTTACTGTATTAGTCCATTCTCATGCCACTAATAAAAACTACCTGAGACTGGGTAATTTATAAAGGAAAGAGGTTTAATTGACTCACTGTTCAACATGGCTGGGGAGGCCTCAGGAAACTTAAAATAATGGCAGAAGGGGAAGCAAATACATCCATCTTCACATGGCAGCAGCAAAATGCAGAGTGAAGAGGAATGGAAGCCCCTCGTAAAATCATCAGATCTTGGCCAAGCATAGTGACTCATACCTGTAATCCCAGCACTTTGGGAGGCGGAGGCGGGTGAATAACCCGAGGTCAGGAGTTCAAGACCAGCCTGGCCAACATAGTGAAACCCCATCTCTACTAATAATACAAAAATTAGCTGGGCATGGTGGCACATGCCTGTAATCCCAGCAACTCAGGAGGCTGAGGCAAGATAATTGCTGGAACCCGGGAGGTGGAGGTTGCAATGACCTGAGATTGCACCACTGCACTTTAGCCTGGGTGACAGAGCAAGACTCCATCTCAAAAAAAAAAAAAAAAAAGGTAAATAAAATAGAACCATCAGATCTCATGAGAACTCACTATCACAAGAACGTAATGGAGGTGACCGCCCCCATGATTCAATTACCTCCCACTGAGTCCCTCCCAAGACACATGGGGATTATGAGAACTATAATTTGAAATGAAATTTGGGAGGGGACACAACCAAACCATCTCACCAGGCATGGTGGTGCACACATGTAATCACAGCTACTTCAGAGGCTGAGGCACGAAAATAGCTTGAACTCAAGAGGTGGAGGTTGCAGTGAGCCGAGATTGTGCCACTAAACTCCTGCCTAGGTGATAGAGTGAGACTGTCCTAACAGCAGCAGCAACAACAAAATTTAAGCTGGGTTTTAAATTTGAAGATTCCATATAAAAATCTGGATTGAATATTAATTTTTATATGAAAAATATATATGTGACATGATAGATTATATTATAAAATATATAAAATAATGTATTAAAGATAATATACTATAGTACTCTTAATCCACAATTTCAGTTACTCAAGGTCAACTGTAGTCCAAAAATAGGCGAGTACAATGCAATAAGATATTTTGAGACAGAGAAAGAGAGAGACCACATTCACATAACTTTTCTTATGGTATATGGTATGGTGGTTCTATTTATTATTAGTTACTGTTGATAATATCTTACTGTGCGGAATTTATAAATGAAACTTTAGCATAGGTATGTATTTATAGAGAAAAAACATAGTGTATATAGGGGTTGGTACTACCCTAGGTTTCAGACATCCACTAGGGGTCTTGGAACATATCCCCCTCAAATAAGTGGGGACTACTGTAATGCAAAATTGGCCAGGTGCTGTGGCCCATGTCTGTAATCCTAGAACTTTGGGAGGCCAAGTCAGGCGGATTTCTTGAGCTCAGGAGTTCGAGACTAGTCTGGGCAACATAGTGAGACCCAATCTTCCAAAAAAAATTATAGTTAATGTATAAAATCCAGTTTTGCTTGAAATAGTGGAGACTTTGTTAACACAGAGTCCACGTCTGCACCCAGCGACAGTGAGCTGGCACTTCAGAAGGGGCATATGCCTTGGGTTAACACTCTGGTCTTAAACTTGTCTTACATGCTCAGTTATGCTACCTGGCCAGCTTCTCTAGGCCTTTGGGCATGTGGCCCCTTTATAAACAGTGTAAGAGTTGATAGTACACTTTGGGACCACACTTGAGATGGCAGAGAGAATGTGGTGTCATGGGAGGTGGGATTCAAGCCGGCGTTGTAGGAAGCAAAGCCTTTACACGGGGGAGGATGAGACTTGAGGAAAGAGAAAACGTTGTCTTTGGTGGCCTTCCCTGCCCCTCTCCACCTCACAGCTAGATCAGGTTCCTCCCTGTGCTTGCCAGCATCCTGGGCCTCTGTCCATCAGAGCATTTGCCAGTATTCTGCTGGGAGCCACAGTCATCAGTTGACTTCTGCCTGACTTGACTGTGTGCTCTGAGGCCAGAAGCTGTGTGCCATGCCTGGCACATAGTAGGTGTGTAATGAATATTTATTGAATGATAGTGGGCAGAATGCTGAGGGTCCCCCTGTAGAGATGTGGGGTGAGCATGTTAGGGGAGGCTAGACCTTGTCTGGTATGAGGGTCTGTCATGCCCACAGAAACCTGCACACATTAGGCTTTCTGGAAGTAACATTGAACAAGCAAGCGTGAGGTGTGGTAGGGAGATGGAATTGGAAAGACAATGTGGGAAGTTTGATGTTAGGCTGTCCTTACACATTCTCATGGCAAGAGGAATCCTTTGAAAGTTTTAAAAATTCTGTTAGAGGCCGGGCATGGTGGCTCATGCCTGTAATTCCATCACTTCGGGTGACTGAGAGGGCCTGGTTGCTTGAGCCCAGGAGTTCCAAGATCAGGGTAGGCAACATAGTGAGAACCCATCTCTACAAAAAATTAGTCAAGTGTGGTGGTGCATTCCTGCAGTTCCAGCTACTCGGGAGGTGGAAGTGAGAGGATTGCTTGAGTGTGGGAGGTTGAGACTGCAGTTAGCCTCGATTACGCCACTGCACTCCAGTCTGGGCGACAGAGCAAGACCTTGTCTCAATAAAAAATGAAAATAAAAATTTTATTAGAAAATTTCAAAGGGATACGAATAATAGACTGGTATAATAAATTCCTACTTACTCATCACCCAACTTCAATGAATATCAACTCATAGCTAACCTTATTTCATTTCACCAAGCTTCAATGAGTATCATCTCATGGCTGACCTTATTTCATTTCTGTTCAACTTATGTTTACCTTTTCTTTTATTTTTTAAAATCAAATTCGTATGTCATTTCCCTTCATCTGTAATATTTCAAAATGTATGTTGGAAAGACAAGTACTCTTTTAAAAAAACAAAATCATAGCAGTATAATTTACCTTTAAAATTACAGCAATTCCTTAATACCATGAAATAGCCAGTTGGTGTCTTTGGCAGAAGTGATTTTCTTCAGAGATGAGCTCCCTGGGTGGGAAGGCTTGGTGGACGGGCACCAGGAAGCAGAGTACCATGAGGAGGTTCCCTCTAGTCCAGACAAAAGGCAGCTGAGGCTGGATGGAGGGTGATGATGAAGTGGAAAGGAAGGAATGAAGAACAGGGCAGGCTGCCTGCAGTGAGGGGACAGATGAGAGAAGGAAAACTGGGATAGGCTGGATTTTTTCCTGAGGTCACTGGGTCTGCTTTATCGACCAAGGGAAGACCCGAGGACTCTGGGTGGCAATTTCTTCCTGTAACTAATCACAGACTTTTCCCACTGGAAAAGAGAAAAAGGAACATATGTTGCTGGGAGGAGTGTAAAACTGGGGGTGAGGTGAAGGGATCTTATTTTAATTTGTCAGTGAGTAATTGTTTAGTATGCACCAAGGAACCTGTTTCTGCTCACACTGAAGAAGCGTATCTTGGGGGGTAGTGGTACCCCCAGTGTGAAGGGTGAGACTCTCAGCCAACCCCAAGGCAGGAGGCAGGACAAAGAGACCTGAGATCTCCTCCTTGCCATGGATGTCTACTCCTGGGAGACGTGCTACATTTTCTCAATAGAGGTAGAGTAAAAGGAGCCAGACCTTTATATAACATTTGTATAACATTTGCTTGCACAGAATTTTTTACATGCACAGAATTTTTAATATATTTTTTCTTTTTCTTTTATTGCCCCAAACAGATTCCGTTTTATTTATTATGCAAAACAACATACAGCAGCATGAAAGCGCTTACAAAATTTCACCTGTAGTTCCACCATCTTACCTTAACCATGTTTATTTCTTCCAGTTCTCTTTCCATCTTTATCTGTAGGCGTATACATTTAGTCAGGCTCTTGTGGAAGACAGAAACTCTGGAATCTTAACTTTGTGCTGATTAATAGCTCTAGGACCAGTCTGGGCAGCAGGTGCTGGCCAGTGGGCTTTTCTGCTTCTATTAGATGAGGATGACCCCCTGACAGCCAAGTCAGGGCGAGAGAGAGAGAGAGAGAGAGAGAGAGAGAGAGAGAGACCTCACCAAAGAGACAGATACTGATGTTCTGTCCAAGGTGGCTCTGGTGTGTGCATATTACTCAGACCCTTCTAGGGGAAGCATGCCAGCAGTGAGCCAGTGTGCCATCTGCCTGCAGAGGCACATGAAGGGCGTCTGCATGCTTTTACCCTTCCTGCATCTGTGTAGGCTGTGTCTTCCTTCTGCCCACCCTTCAAGGCCCACTCAGTGCATATATGTCACTGCCTCTGTGGTGTCCTGGCTAGCCACCCCTCCTGAACGTACCTGAGCCATTAGAAGGGGAGCTTCTAAGGGTAAGGACAGGGTCATTCTTCATCTCAGAATCCCTGACTCCTAGTCAGTACATCAGCACATAGCAGATGGGTCAGTACATGTGGATTGTCATGTGCATCAGATGTCACTTCTGAGTGGTCACTGGGGATGCAAGAGAATCTCAGTGTGCATTTGTGGATGTGGCTTACAGAAAAACACACTGCATTGTGATAGAAAGACTGTGGTGTCAGTGGACAAGGAAAATAATCTAGCACCTATTCTTCTTTGTCCTATGAATTACACCTCAGAGCATCCAAGTAATTGGTGTGGGGAAGTTTCTCCTTTTAAAATATCCCAGCTAGGCCGGGCACGGTGGCTTACACCTGTAATCTCAGCACTTTGGGAGGCCGAGGCAGGCGGATCACGAGGTCAGGAGTTTGAGACCAGCCTGACCAACATGGTGAAACCCCATGTCTACTAAAAATACAAAAAATTAGCTGGGTGTGATGGTTCATGCCTATAATCCCAGCTACTTGGGAGGCTGAGGCAGGAGAATCACTTGAACCCAGGAGGTGGAGGTTGCAGTGAGCCAAGATTGCACCATTGTACTCAAGCCTGGGCGACAAGAGTGAAATTCTGTCTCAAAAAAAAAAAAAAAAAAATAATCCCAGCTAATAAATACAAAAGGAATGATAGGCTGTCACTATATGTAGTCTGTGATAAATTAATGGATCTAGCAAAGATTATCAGTGGCAGCTCACATCATAAGAGAGAGGCAGCCAGATATTCTGGGCCTTGAGGCAAAAGTGCACAGTACCACTTAGGAAGAATAGTGGCCCAAAATTTGACTGAAATCTGCTCAAATCCCTTGATGTAACTTCTGCTTCTAAGTGCAGGGCACAGAAGAACATGTTATATAATAAAGGGATGTAATCAGCATATCCAGACTGTGTAAGTTTACAGGCCAAATGAATTACTTTCTTTAACAAATAATTTGCAAGGATAAGGAGAGGTGAAGAGGAAGAGTATACCTTAAAAAGGAATTAAGAGACCTAACGTATGACAATGTAGGGACCATAATTGAGTCTTTTTTTTTTTTTTTGAGACACAGTCTCACTTTGTCTCCAGGCTAGACTGCAGTGATGCAGTCTTGGCTCACTGCACCCTCCACCTTCCAGCTTCAAGCGATTCTCCTGCCTCAGCCTCCTGAGTAGCTGGGACTATGGGCACTCACCACCATGCCCAGCTAATTTTTGTATTTTTAGTAGAGACGGGGTTTCACCATGTTGGCCAGGATGGTCTCAATCTCTTGATCTCGTGATCTGCCCACCTCGGCCTCCCAAAGTGCTGGAATTATAGGCGTGAGCCACCACAGCCAGTCTGAGTCTTGTTTTGAACAAACTTAAATTTTTTTTTTCTTTGAGGCTCTTGTCGCTCAGGCTGGAGTGCAGTGGTGCCATCTCGGCTCATTGCAACCTCTGCCTCCCGGGTTCAAATGATTCTCCTGCCTTAGCCACCCAAGTAGCTGGGATTACAGGCATGTGCCACCATGCGCATCTAATTTTGTATTTTTAGTAGAGATGGAGTTTCTCCATGTTGGTCAGGCTGGTCTCAAACTCCTGATCTCAGGTGATCCACCTGCCTCGGCCTCCCAAAGCGCTGGGATTACAGGCGTGAGCCACCACACTGGCCTTATTTATTTATTTATTTTCTTTTGAGACAGAGTCTCGCTCTGTTGCTCAGGCTGGAGTTCCGTGGTACAATCTTGGTTCACTATAACCTCCACCTCCTGGGTTCAGTAGATTCTCCTGTGTTAGCCTCCTGAGTAGATGGAACTACAGGCACATGCCACCACACTTGGCTAATTTTTGTATTTTTAGTAGAGGCGGGGTTTCATCATGTTGGCCAGGATGGTCTTGATCTTTTGATCTTGTGATGCACCTATTTTGGGCTCCCAAAGTGCTGGGATTACAGGCTTGAGCTATTGCACTTGGCTAAAAAAAAATTTTTGAGACAATTGAGGAAATATTTGACATTAGACAAATTTTTTAAACATTTATCTTTTAGAGATACTGAAATGTTTATGGATGAAACAGTGTGTGTGAGTTTTGCTTCGAAATAATTCATATGGGTAGGCAGGGTGTATGGATGAAACCAGCGTGGCTCTAAAGATATAATTTTGATGAGGGGTATATAGGGGTTGATTATCTTGCCCTCTTTACTTTTGTATATGTTTGTATTTTTTCATAATGTGAAAAAATTTTTAAGAGAGAGTGCAACAGGTTACTATGGAAACAGATTTTTGCATTCCTGGTATGTGATTACTTTGCGTTCAGTAACCAAAGTGTCAGAATTTAAGATAAGAAAAGTATTGCAGATTGGGTTTTCAGGGAAGCAGACTAATATGGGGTGTAGCATGTAGGATGCTTATTAAAGAGAGCCCTTGAGCTCAACACCTGTGGGAGGGGTGGGGAAGAAATCGGAGTGGGTGTAGAGAGAAGCTGGACTACAACCCAGACCCAGTGATAGCCTCAGGAGATCCCACAGGAACAACCTAGAACATCCTTCAGAGATGTGCTAGGTTGGGCCACCAAACACACATGTGCATGCACACACACCCACACCCACCCACCCTATTCATTTGGAATGGCAGCCCATGCATCTGGGACTGTCCCTGAAGGGGCTGACAACTGAGATGGAGCCTCCTGGACAGCCCTCCCAGTGCTGGGTCAACAACAAGGCCATGGTGGAGGGGTCTGGGCCCTGCCTCACACTGTCCATCACAGAAAGTAACACATATTATAGTAATAATTAAGCACTTAAGACTGTAATGTGAGCCTTCTGAAACCTAACAAATAATGAAACAATGATATATTAAAGCAATGTGATTTAATCTACAATAATACATAGTTAATTTTAGAACAGAAAAAAATTAGGAAAATAAACGGGAAAGCATTCATGTATATCAGAACCAAGATGGGATAAGATATCATAAGAAAACTATTTGTCTTGTGTTATGCGATAATGTCTGTTAGTTTGGTTTGGAGGGTGATGTAACTGTACCTTTGAAAGATTAACATATAATCCCCTAAAAAATATGTAGAGAATTAACACATTTCCCATTTAGTTTTTGTTTTTTTTATTTTTTGTCACCCAGGCTGGAGTGCAGTGTCATGATCTCGGCTCACTGCAACCTCTGCCTCCCAGGTTCAAGCGATTCTCGCGCCTCAGCCTCCCGAGCAGCTGGGATTATAGGCATGTACCGTCATGCCCGGCTAATTTTTGCATTTTTAGTAGAGATGAGGTTTCACCATGTTGGCCAGGCTGGTCTCAAACTCCTGACCTCAGGTGATCCGCCTGCCTCGGCCTCCCAAAGTGCTGGGATTACAGGCGTGAGCCACCATGCCCGGTCGTTAATGCAGTCTTAACATTCACAGTGTGCTTTTGCTGGTATATTAAATAAAAATTGAGAAAAAATATCTTTTTTACAAGAACTTTAAAAATGGTGTTCATGAACAGAGTCACTTAAACTATGTCAGTTCCCTTTTTAAGGTCATATATAAGCACCAGGTGCTGCCAGAATCCTTTTAAAATTGGGCTATTTTCTGATTTACTGTGGAGGACTGGTGATTGTTCAGCACAATGAATTAAATTAAAGGTATCATGAAGGAGTGGAAAGAGAAACAAGGCCGAAGTGTATGTTTCAAAGATGACAGCAACAGAGGTATCTGCATCTTGGCCAACATGGATCCTTCACCAGGGAGCTCTGAGCAAGCTGCTGTCATGTGCTTTTCCTTCTTTCAGGTGCCTAGGAGAACAGCAGGCAGCTGTGCATGGTGGGAAGAGCTCCGCCCAACCGGCCGAGAGCAGCAGCGTTGCCATGACTCCCACCTACATGGACAGCCCACGAAAGGTAAAGGAGGCCACTGTACTGTAGTGGGGAGCTGTCCTGTGTTCTCAAAGACTTAGTGTGGAAGGTAAAACAGCCCTTCAGATCCAGGATTGCATGTCTTGAGGCTTTGGATAAATTCTACCCTGAACCCTTTGAAGGTTCTATTACTGTTACTGTTTTTACCTAGGAACTTTCTTGCTCACAGTTGTAAGGAAGCTAACTTCTAGTTAAACCCAGATATAAAACAGTCAGTCATTCTTGTAATCCCAGCACTATGGGAAGCCAAGCCTGGAGGATCCCTTGAGCTCAGGAGTTTGAAACCAGCCTATGCAACATAAGGAGACCCTATTCTAAAAAATATTAAAAATAAAATTAGCTGGATTTGGTGGTATGTACCTGTAGTCTCAGCTACTCAGAAGGCTGAGGTGAAAGGATCCCTAGAGCCCAGGAGGTTGAGGCTGCAGTGAGCCATGATCACACCTCTGCACTCCAGCCTGGGTGACAGAGTGAGACCCTGCCTCAAAAAATAAAATAAAATAGAACAATTAAGCTAAACCATGTTGGTCAATGCCCAAGATTTGGCCTGAGCTTTGCATTTGGCCATCTGGTTTTCCTTCACCCTTATCTTTAGCTTTTCCAAAAGAGAATAGAAAGCTACTGAAGCAGCTTCCACCAGAGCTCGCTCTTTGATAATGAAATTTCCATCAGTTTTCTCACTGCTGAGAAATACAGTCAAATGGGAGCATCTTGGGGTGGGGGGAAAAAGCAAACCAAAAAGCTGAGACTTTAGACCTCTATCAGGAATAAGTACAGTAGAGGAGCCGGAAACTCCATGGGTCTTTTAAGACCAATCAACTTGGCTCTGTTAGCTCCTTCTGGGAAATTCAGACTCTGAGATCATTTTGTTGTGATAGGGCAAGCTGACTGTACTTACCACTCTCTTGTCTCTACCACTGGGAGATGAAAAAGATTAAATACATATGTATTATTTTTCAAAATTGTGGTCAAATTGTGTATCTATCTGTGTTTGTTTTATCTCCATATCATGAAAATTTCTCATGTCATTAAATGTTTTACAAAAGCATGATTTTTAAAAATAACTATATATTTTTTTCTTTCCCTAAGCAACCCCAAAGAAAAAAAATAGCTATATATCATTTCACCATAGAAATATGCCTTAATTTGGCCGGGCGCGGTGGCTCAAGCCTGTAATCCCAGCACTTTGGGAGGCCGAGGCGGGTGGATCACGAGGTCAAGAGATCGAGACCATCCTGGTCAACATGGTGAAACCCCGTCTCTACTAATACAAAAAATTAGCTGGGCACGGTGGCGCGTGCCTGTAATCCCAGCTACTCAGGAGGCTGAGGCAGGAGAATTGCCTGAACCCAGGAGGCGGAGATTGCGGTGAGCCGCGATCGCGCCATTGCGCTCCAGCCTGGGTATCAAGAGCGAAACTCCGTCTCAAAAAAAAAAAAAAAAGAAATATGCCTTAATTTATAACTTCTTTTGGTTAAAATTGTAGATGGTGATTTTTTTTTATTTTTTGAGATGGAGTCTTTTTCTGTTGCCAGGCTGGAATGCAGTGGGGCAATCTCAGCTCACTGCAACCTCCAACTCCCTGGTCAAGTGATTCTCCTACCTCACCCTCCTGAGTAGCTGGGACTACAGGTGCATACCACCATGCCCAGCTAATTTTTGTATTTTTAGTAGAGACGGGGTTTTACCATGTTGGCCAGGATGCTCTTGATCTCTTGACCTCATGATCCACCCGCCTTGGCCTCCCAGAGTGCAGGGATTATAGGCGTGAGCCACCATGCCTGACCAGACGGTGATTTTTCTATGAACTTTAAAAATTGTTCTATAGTATACCACAATTATAATGTTGCAGAAATTATTTGACCACACCTCTGCTTAATTCCTTAGCATAAATTGCTATAATTACACTACATGAGTGGAGGGATTAAAATCTGAGAAAAAATATCAGCCAAGGCCATGGGCAACTTGTAAACCAAAGGTCGGCAAACCTAAATATATATTTTAGACTTTTTGGGCCAAGAGGCAAAATAAAAGCTGTTGTGTAAGTATAGTGTTTCCATAACCATTTAAAATTATAAAAACCATTCTTTTTTTTTTTTTTTTTTTTTTTTTTTGAAACAGAGTCTCTCTCTCTGTCACCCAGGCTGAAATGCAGTGGCACAATTTCGGCTCACTGCAACCTCGGCCTCCTGGGTTCAAGTGATTCTTCTGCCTCAGCTTCCCCAGTAGCTGAGATTACAGGCATGCTCCACAATGCCCAGCTGATTTTTTGTATTTCTAATGGAGACAGGGTTTCACCATGTTGGCCAGGCTGGTGTCAAACTTCTGACATCAAGTGATCCACCAACTTCAGGCTCCCAAAGTGCTGAGATTGCAGGTTTGAGCCACTGCACCCAGCTGTAAAAAGCATTCTTAGCTCACTGGCTGTAAAAAAAAAAATATCAGGTGGCTGACATGATTTGGCCTGCAAGCTGTAGTTTACCAACCTCTGCTCTAGGGAGTGGCTTTAGGTACCAGGGACACTCTGTGTGTAAGGAATGATCTGCTGACCATGAGTCTTCTCACCTGTCCTCCTTCATATGTACATAAACCTCAACACCATCAGCACCTCTGCTTCTATATGTTCTCGCAGAGAAAGGGCACAATGGAACAATGAGATATAAATTACCCTGTGTGCTGTCTACCAGGTTTTGCCTCTACTCGTTGCCATCTTTGAGGATCAAAAACAGTGCCAAGGACAAGACTGAAAACCAGCAAATTATAGTTTCAAATATATTAGATTGTTGTTTAGAACCCTCTCCTGATTGTCCAGGTGAACACTAAAATCTGCATGCATGAGCCATCAGTAGGGCTAGAATTAAACTCCTGAATCATCAAGGGGAAAGCAAATGCTATGAGATAGCCAAAGCAAAGAGCCCTGCTGACATGCTCAGAAATGCCCAACCTTGTCACCAAGGAACACTTCATGTGAGAATGCATGGGGGTACCTGCATCAGCATCTCCACAGCCACAGTTTTCAAGGTTTGGTATTTGAGTTTGCAGTCACTTACAGGAAATGGCAGCAGTATCAATAAAATGGGCACCCAAATATTTCAGTTGAGGAAAAGTTGCAGAAAAGCAGAGAAGTTGAGATGTGTTAAGTGCCATTCCTAAATTTCTATGATAACCAGGCATAAAAAGTAAAAAGATTCCAAAAGGATAGGATATTACTTAAGAATGATGGAGGGGTCATTGAAAAAGTCCCTTGTGTCATTTTTGTTTCACAGACTTGGCCGCTTGAATTCCACAAGGCTAGGGTAGGGAGGGATTGACAGCTTTAGAAAGCCTCTCACAATGTGAGTGCTTGTGTATCTGACATTATATATGTCTTAGCTTGCTGATGATTTTGTTACACAACCAGTGGAGGAGAAGGTATGGCTGCTTCTGTACCCCCTGTTTGCCAAAAAAAACTAAGCAAGAACTTATCCTGCATTGAATCCTCTCCTTCCATCTGGCTACCATGTTGAGTAACGGGCAGAAAACACGTCATGCTTCAATATATCTCTCCAAGAGGGCAACTGGTCACCCAGCCAGGTGGGAGGTCAGGATGTTGCCACCAAAGCCCTTACCCTGCAGCACCACCAAGCTGTTCTGTAGCCTTTTCATCTTCCTTGGCATAGTTCTGAAAGAATTTCAGAGCTATGTGGGAGGGTGAGAGCATCCAAGCCACGCTCTGAGGAGACCTGAGGGAGCTTGGACGCACCTTCCAACCTGGGTGCTTTCTCCCACTCAGATGGGATATTCTGCCCAGGAAGGTGTGAGTTTTTGCTGATGCTTTGCATTTGGATATTGTCTTTCTGGATGGATCTCTCTCTCTCTGTCTTTAAATTTTCCCCATCCTCTTCATGTGTCCTTGTTTCTCTCCTTTCCTCCTTGTTTTTATTTTTATTTTTTGTTTTTCATACCCGTCTCCTTCCCCTGATGGTTAACCACTGGTACACATTCTGTTTCTTCGCTTCCTTGCAACTGCTGCTGCTGCTTCCTCCTCCTCTGACTTCAGGACGGGGCCTTCTTTATGGAGTTTGTCCGCAGCCCACGCACAGCATCATCCGCCTTCTACCCTCAGGTTAGTCCAACTCCAGGGCTCTACATGCCTGTCCCATTGGCAGAAACCATGAGCTGGCCTTCTGTTAGGCTCTGAACACATGGAATTGGGCTGCAACTGAGTTTGAGGGGCAATTGAAATTGAATTTGGTCTCAGAAGTGTACATTCCCTTCCACTTTGTGGCAGCAAAGGGGGAATGGAAGAGATTAATGTAGAAGAACATACGATTGTACCGACGATGACTCAAGTGTTTCTCATCACTGTCTGTTTCACATAGTTGCCACTGATTCTCTGCCACTTTGCAGCATCTTCCCTTTTATGTTTTATGAGCAACATGAAATATGCTTACTTAAGGGCTGAACACTTATTTTCTTCCCCTCCCAATACAACCAGATACATTTATAAAGTGTGGCAGGAAGTGGTGAAAAACACATCAAATATTTATTAATAGTCATGTGCTCCTTCATAGCATAGGCTGAAGGTGTAGCTCACCTAGCTTCTGGATTTCACTTAAATTATTTGTCAGTTAAAATATTTGGACCAGGCCGGCCGTGGCGGCTCATGCCTGTAATCCTAGCACTTTGGGAGGCCGAGACAGGCAGATCACTTGAGGTCAGGAGTTTGAGATCAGCTGGGCCAACATGGTGAAACCCCATCTTTACTAAAATTACAAAAATTAGCCGGGTGTGGCGGCACATGCCTGTAATTCCAGCTACTTGGAAGGCTGAAACAGGAGAATCGCTTGAACCCAGGAGGCAGAGGTTGCAGTGAGCCGAGATCGTGCCACTGCACTCTAGCCTGGGCGACAGAGCCAGACTCCATCTCAAAAATGAAAATAATAAAATAGAATGTTTTAAAATGAGAAAATAAAAAGATGTTACTTGGTTAATGGGCAGACAACTAGTGAGTGGCTGAGCTCCTACATCATTCTCCCACTGCACTGGGAGGGTAAGGGTTTAGTTAAATTGAAACAGGTCAGAGGTGCTGTGCCTTTCTGTGTAGGTCTTCAGATATCTTGGAAGGCTGAAACAGGAGAATCGCTTGAACCCAGGAGGCAGAGGTTGCAGTGAGCCGAGATCGTGCCACTGCACTCTAGCCTGGGTGACAGAGCCAGACTCCATCTCAAAAATGAAAATAATAAAATAGAATGTTTTAAAATGAGAAAATAAAAAGATGTTACTTGGTTAATGGGCAGACAACTAGTGAGTGGCTGAGCTCCTACATCATTCTCCCACTGCACTGGGAGGGTAAGGGTTTAGTTAAATTGAAACAGGTCAGAGGTGCTGTGCCTTTCTGTGTAGGTCTTCAGATATCTGCACCTGCCTCTTTCCAGTCGGCTGTGTGACCATAGGCAAATCTCTGTGAGGAACTTTGAGTCCTGATGTAAGCATCTCTAAAATCTGAGTGTGGGGAGTACACTACATTTTTTATTTAAAAACAGACATTGATTGATCCTTTTTACCTTTTACTTTCAGTATCTTGCTCTGTTGTCCAGGCTGAAGTCCAGCTTCAGCTTCCCAAGTAGCTGGTACTACAGGCATGAGCCACCATACCCAGCTAATTTTTTATTTTTTATAGCGATGGGGTCTTGCTATGTTGCCCAAGCTGGTCTTGAGCTCCTGGTGGTGTGAGCCAATGTGTCTGGCCATTAACCTTTGCCTTTTTTTTTTTTTTTTTTTTGAGACGGAGTTTTGTTCTAGTCGCCCAGGCTGAAGTGCAATGACACAATCCCGGCTCACTGCCACCTCCACCTCAAAGGTTCAAGGAATTCTCCTACCTCAGCCTACCAAGTAGCTTGGATTACAGGTGTGTACCACGCCCAGCTAATTTTTGTATTGTTAGAGAAGGGATTTCACCATGTTGGCCAGGCTGGTCTTGAACTCCTGACCTCAGATGATCTCCCCACCTTGGCCTCCCAAAGTGCTGGGATTACACACGTGAGCCACCATGCCTGGCCACCTTTTACTTTCTTACAGGAGACTGTTAAGGAAAGTTTTAGACTCAGGAGAGGCACACAAATAAAGATTATGTTACCCACCAGGTGTTTTGTTGAAAAGGTGGGAAGTGAGGCGGGAAGATCACTTGAGCCCAGGAAAACAAGGCCAGCCTAGACAATATCAGAAGACCCTGTCTCTAATTTTTTAAAAAAATGTATACATTAAAAAAAAACTATCTATCTTAGAGGTAGTAAGAGCTGTCTATACATACACAAAATTAACTTGTACTTTTTCTTTATGTTTATTTGATTTAATTAACTTGTACTTTTTCTTTATGTTTATTTGATTTATTATTTATTGTGGTAAAATATACAGAATATAAAACTTGGTTCGCGTATTTTCTGATGTGCAGCATAGAATAGAGGAGGGAGGCCAATGGAGTCAGATGGCTGCTTTCAAATCTTGGATTCTATGCAATGCCAGGGAGTTGTGTTAGGCACATGAATTAACCTTCTTTTTTTTTTTTTTTTTTTTTTTAATTTTCCTTGGATCACTAATTTCTTTCACAGAAGAATGAACCTTCTAAACCTGTTTCTTCATTTAAAAAATATATATATATTTATTTATTTGTGTGTGTGTGTGTATGTGTGTGTGTATTTCCTCATTTGTAAAAGGAAACAAAAAATAATTTCTTTGTAGGGTTGTTTTGAGGATTAGAAATAATATCCATTTCTCAACAAATTTCAAAGCAGTGAAATCACAGAGGATATTTCTGACCACAGTGCAATTAAGTTACATGTTAATGACAAAAAGATAACTAGAAAACCTCTATACGTTTGGAAATTAAATAGCATGCTTCTAATCATGAAAGTGGCAGGAATGATATATGTAAACAGCTAGTTTGATCCTGGGTATGTGGTGGGAACACAATAAACACTAGTTGTGATTAGGGTAAATGTTACTACTTTGCCAGATATTAATGTCAGTTTAGTGCATATCAGTGTCCACTTCCTATTCCTGCTACTTCTTTTCTCCACCCTAATCCAAGACCAGAAAGCACAGTGAGTTTGTAATGAGACAAAGGGGCTACATGTTAAAAGACTGTCAGAGAGTAGGCTTTGGTGTCAGGCTACCTGCCACTCTATAGACTGGTTGTAAACCCTTTGCCAATTGGACTGTCGTCTCCCAACCTCAAGTTTCTCATCTGTAGAATGGGAGTCATAACTGTGTTCTCCTTATAGGGTTGCTGTGAGAGCCAAATGGGATGAAGCATCTTTGTGGTTAGCTCAGGCCCTGGTACAGAGTAATTTACTATACATGTACCTGTGTGTAGGGGTGCAAAGCAGTAAACAGGCTTAACTGGGCCAGTTAACTCTTTTCTGTGGAATGTACATATAAAAATGGGCCAGAACTACGTGAACTCTCCTATCCATTCTAGCTCTAAAGTTCCATGATGACCTTGGAGCTTGGCAAGGAGGTAAGTCCTCCACCCCTGTCTAAGTCTAGGGAGGACATCACTCCAAACTCAGATTCTTCTAAGGGAAGGAAATACCTATAGCCACCACCCCCAGCTAACTTTTGTATTTTTTGTAGAGACAGGGTTTTGCCCTGTTGGCCAGACTGGTCTTGAACTCCTGGCCCCAAGCAACCCACCTGCCTCAGCCTCCCAAAATTCTGGGATTATAGGTGTGAGCCACTGCGCTCAGCCCAGGGTCTACCTTTTGAAGTGAAATCTGATTATGTCCTCCCTGATTAAAGCTTTCTGTGGCTTTCTTTCCTTTAGGATAAAGGCTGAAATCTTTATAATGGCCTCAAAGGTTCTTCATGATCAGGTCCCTGCCTCCTTCTCTGACCTCATATTTTGTCATCCTTTTCCTCACTCTATGTTCCAGTGACCTCTGTAAGCACAGGCTTCCTCCTGCCACTGTGCCTTGGCACATGCTGTTCCTGCCAACTGTACGTAGTTAATCCCTACTCATCTAGTCACATCCTATGGCATGGACTTGCATAGTTCTAGTACCTCTTTTCGTAGCACTTCTCACAGTTCTAATTTGCATTTATATGACTAGGATATAGTTAATGCTCACCGTGCATACAGGACACTGAGCTCCAAGAAGGCAGCTGCCATGTCTGTTTTGCGCAGTAGCCCAGGCCTTGGCACTTAAGAGGTGTTCGCTAGGGGCGGTGGCTCATGCCCTTAATCCCAACACTTTGGGAGGCTGAGGTGAATGGATCACGAGGTCAGGAGTTTGAGACTGGCCTGGCCAACACGGTGAAACCCCGTCTCATGCCACTGCCCTCCATCCTAGTCATCAAAGCAAAACACTCTCGAGAAAAAAAAAATGTTCAGTAAATACTACCTCTGAGATATTTATGGGGAAGATAGACACAGAAAAGTTTATTTTAAACAATAGGACCTTTTCCCCCCTCATTGATTATTTTATTTATTTTTTTTGAGGTGAAGTCTGTCTCTGTCACTCAGAGTGGAGTGCTGTGATGCAATCTCGGATCACTGCAACCTCCTCCTCCTGAATTCAAGCGATTTTCCTGCCTCAGCCTCCCACAGTGCTGGGATTACAGGCGTGAGCCACTGCACCAGGCCCCTCATTGACAATTTTAAACCAAAAGTGCACTGCATCTTTGGTTTAAAACAGACATTGGTTGATCCTTTTTACCTTTTACTTTCTTTTTTTTGGAGGCAGTATCTTGCTCTGTTGTCCAGGCTGGAGTCCAGCCTCGTCTAACAAACCCTGAAATATAAAATGTGGAACCAGTCTGGTTTAAGTGTGTGGGGAGAGGAGCTGGAAGACAGCTATGCCCCAGACAGTTGCACCACATATAGCCTCATGGTCACTGGATTCAGCAGGATACACTTTGGGACAACACTGATTAGATTAGAGCAGCAATTTTCAGTGTATTTATGGGGTCATGGAGGGAGTTTTCTGGAGAGCCTGAGGCAATGTGTCCAAAAATGTACATTTTTTTTTTTTTTAAACAGTCTTGCTCTGTCACCCAGACTGGAGTGCAGTGGCATGATCTTGGCTCACTGCAACCTCCGTTTCCCATGTTCAAGTGATTCTTGTGCCTCAGCCTCCCTAGTAGCTGGGATTACAGGCACCTGCCACCACACCTGGCTAATTTTTGTATTTTTAGTAGAGACAGGGTTTTGCCATGTTGGCCAGACTGGTCTTGAACTCTTGACCTCAGGCGATCTGCCCGCCTCAGCCTCCCAAAGTGTTGCGACACAGGCGTGAACCACCATGCCCGGCCAAAAATTGACTATTTACCCTTTGCTCTGTTTTCCCTCTTCAAGAAAATGAACAAAACACTCCTGTCCCCAGCGGCTCAGTCCTTCCAGAGGACTCCAGAGACCCAGTAATCAACCTTCGCCCTGGTCTAAACTCTCCACTCTCAGTCAGGCTCTTAACAGAAGTCTGTGTGCAAGGATCAGGATGGATCACCTGAAGGACATTTAGCCTTGTCACAAATGTCCCAAAAACGTGTTTGGCCTTGCTGTGTTTTAAAAATTTTTGAATTGGTTGGAAATATTTAAATATCAGATGTCATACAAAAATCCAGGTTTGTGTCTTATGTTGTCAAATAAGCTAGGTGCAGGGCCTGGGTTCTGACCACAGTGCAATTAAATTACATGTTAATGACAAGATAACTAGAAAACCCCTATACATTTGGAAATTAAATAACATACTTCTAATCATGCATGTGGCAAGAATGATACATGTATACAACTAATATGGTGCTGGGTATGTGTGGGCACACAGTAAACCCTAGTTTGTCCACAGCCCACACACAGCATCATCTGCCTTCTACCCTCAGGTTAGTACAACTCCAGGGCTCTGCATGCCTGTCCCATTGTCAGAAGCCACGAACTGGCCTTCTCTTAGGCTCTGAACACATGGAATTGGGCTGCAACTGAGTTTGGGGGGCAGTGACTTGGCAGTAGTCACATGGCCATGGAGCAGCCTACAGCCTTTCCCCACTTTGATACTTAGCTACATCTGTGTACATTATCTACAGGCCCCTGTGCACATTTTTTTGTTTGTTCCAACCTTTGTTCTAGTCCAGTACTATCCAACAGAACTTTCTGCGGTGATGGAAATGTTCTGTGGCTGTGCTGTCCAACATGGCAGGTAGCTATTGAGCATTTGAAATGTGACCGTTATGACTGAAGAACTGAATTTTTAATTTTATTTTAAATAATTTATATTTAAATAGCCATATATAGCTAGTGCTAGCTACTATATTGCATGGCACAGCTCTAGACATTTAAAATGTCATTGTTAAAATAAAAAAAAATGCTCAGACTATACTTCCACATTTTTCCTACCCTTGTTTTCTCCTTACTGGATTTTCTCATGTATTTATTTTATCTTTTTTTTTTTTTTTTTTTTTTAATTTTTTTGGGGAAGGAATTTTGCTCTTTTTGCCCAGGCTGGAGTACAATGGTGCGATCTCAGCTCACTGCAACCTCCACCTCCTGGGTTCAAGTGATTCTCCTGCCTCAGCTTCCCGAGTAGCTAGGGTTACCGTCGTGTGCCACCATACCCAGCTATTTTGTGTTTTTAGTAGAGACGGGGTTTTGCCTTGTTGGCTATGCTGGTCTCGAACTCCTGACCTCAGGTTAGCTACCTGCCTTGGTCTCCCAACGTGCTGGGATTACAGGCATGAGCCACTGCACCCAGCCGTATTTATTTTTTCTTATTGTGTGTCTTTAGTAGCCTTACCTTTTTTGGAACTATGTAAGATATAAAAATATAAGTAACACCTGGTGCAGCAGCCCACATGTGTAATCCCAACACTTTGAGAGGTTGAGGTGGGAAGATGCCTATTAGTCCAGGAGTTTGAAATCAGCCTGGGCAACACAGTGAGACCTTGCCTTTACAAAAAATAAAAATAAAAAAATTAGCTGGGTGTCGTGTTGCATGCCTGCGGTCTCAGCTATTTGAGAGACTGAGGATGGAGGAGTGCTTGAGCCCAGGAGGTTGAGGCTGCAGTGAGTGTGATTGTGCACTCCAGCCTGGGCAACAGAGCGAGATCTGTCTCAAAAAAAAAAAAAATATATATATATATATATATATAAATCATTTGGAGTGAAGGGTTAGGATGGACACGTAGAGGAAGGAGGCTGCCCCTGTGGTGAAATTTAGATCAACTGAGATAGCAAGTTCAGAGTACCTGGTGTAGGGCTGTGCCAAGTGCTCTGGGAGATACAGGGATGAATTAAAAAAAAAAAAAAACCCTTTAGGAATATTAATGGCTGTCTTCTCCTCACCCCTAAATGACAGGCTTCATGAGGGCAGAGAGAAGGTTTTAATTTGGGATAATATTCTCCTTCCCTGATCTTAACCTTGGAGAACATCTGAGCTATGGGTCTGCAAGTTATTTCCAAGCTTTCCCTCTGTGCAAGGCATATGGGATTCTGTCATGGATCCCTTTGCAATGCCTCTGTCTGCCTGGCAGGAGCTGAGTGACTGGAAATCCAGAGCCCACTTAGCCCATTTGTCTCCTAGTAAGACAAAGCAGAGTGTCATCTCTACCAGTCTCCAGGCACAGTGGAGAGCGGGCTGGCAGATCCAGCAGTTTCCTTGTGGCCGATGATCCTCCAGCATGAGAAAGTGGGGCTGTGACAAGCCCAGGAGGTGGAAGGTAGAAGACCCATGGGGGACGCCTGTGATGGGTGGTGCTAATCTCAGAGGCATCTCTAATAGGGCGCCCTCCCTCACTTTCTCCTGTAGCTTGGGAGTGCTGGAGAGTCGGGGGGAATTGGGGATTGGTGCTGCTGCTGCTGAGAGGTTTTTTTTGTTGTCGTTTTTGTTTTTGTTTTTAATCAAACACCAGACTTGGATTTTGGCGTTTTTTTCAATTAATGTCATCTTTCTGTTGTAGGATCCAATCTAAGGTACCACATTGCCGGGCTTCCCAGTCTCTTCTAATCTGTGACTGTTTCTCACTCTTTCCTTATTATTATTATTATTATTGAGATGGAGTCTCGCTCTGTCACCAGGCTATAGTGCAGTGGCATGATCTCTGCTCACTGCAATCTCTGCTTCCCAGGTTCAAGCGATTCTCCTGCCTCAGCCTCCCAAGTAGCTGGGACTACAGGCACGCACTGCCACACCCGACTAATTTTTGTATTTTTGGTATAGCTTGGGTTTCACCATGTTGGCCAGGATGGTCTCAATCTCTTGACCTCATGATCTGCCCACCTCAGCCTCCCAAAGTGCTGAGATTATAGGCATGAGCCACCGCACCCAGCCCTTTCCTTATTTTTTTTAAATGATCTTCACAGCCTTGAGGAGTCCTGGCCAGGTGTCCTGTAGCGTGTCCCTAAATCTGGGTTTGTCCGAGGTTTTTTTCATGGTTAGACTGGAGTTATGGGTACTCAAAAAGAATACCCCAGAGGGGAAGTGTCCTTCTCATCACATCATATCAGGAGGTACCTGAGGTCCACACAACATCACTAGTGACGATAACCTTCATCACTTGGTTAATGTCATATTTGTTAGCCTTCTCCACAATGAAGTTACTATATTTTCCCTTTTTATACTCCATTTTTGGAAGCAAGTCACTAAGTCTAGCCCACTCTAAAGCGGAGGAGGGGGTATCTACATATGTTAAATGGAGTCCTTTTTTGGAGAAGGTTCTTAAGATTCTTAAGATGAAAGGCATTTCCCTCTGCTTGGCTCTTCATCAGGCATCTACATGAGACATCTGCCATTCTGTCCATCCCACCTGCCATTTATCTTTGCTTACCACTGATCTTATTTCAAAAAGTTACTCATGGGGATCATGGAAGTATGTGCAATCCTAAAATAAAAACATGACTAGATGGGAGAAATTCAGGTAAAGAAAAAAAAATAAGACAGGACGTAATATAAGGCCTTGTATAGTAGATGGAATTTTATGCTGAATTCAGCTCTGAACCTCCTGGTAGCCAAAGAAAAGTGGTAAACATCTGTTCCAGAACTCACAGTGGTTATAAAATAAAGACAAATTGATTACTTGGGAGAAGCATACCTTTTCCTGGTATTAAGATCTAAGCAAAATGCCTTTCTGTGCAGCCTCTGAAAAGACAGATATTGTGTGATACATAGATAGAGCAGAGGTCAGGAAACTATGGGGCATACTGGTCCACCATCTGCTTTTGTAAATAAAGTTTTATTGGAATAGAGCACGCCCATTCATTTACATATTGCCTATGGCTACTTTCTCACTCTCTTATGCAGTTGAGTAGTTGTGACAGAGACCATATGGCTCACAAAGCCTGAAATATTTACTATCTGATCTCTTGCAAAAAATGTTTCCTAATTCCATATCTAGAGCAAAACTCCTTAGCCACCCCCACCCCCGCTCCCACCAAACTAGAACTGTAGGACTAATGTGCATTTTGGTAATGTCCTTCAGGTTAGGCCGGTAGAGCAATTCTCTGGGTATAGTACATGAGAAAACCCCACTACAGGGGCCCAGAAGGCAAGGCCTAAGAGCCACTCTTATATGCATGAGAGCTGGGTCTTGTCCCCTTTAGTTAGCTTATTCTCATTTAAATTTATGGCATGGTACCTGTTCCTAAACCTTACTGGTTAGAGGCAGGTGGTAATTGGTAATTGCAAGCTACCTCTTGCTGCAATTCTCTTGTGTGGTTATGGTGCCAGCAAAACCTGTGTGGTCCTTTTTTTTTTTTTTTTTTCCTGAGATGGAGTCTTTCTCTGTTGCCCAGGCTGGAGTGCAATGGCTCAGTCTCGGCTCACTGCAACCTCTGCCTCCCAGGTTCAAGCGATTCTCTTGCCTCAGCCTCCTGAGTAGCTGGGACTACAGGCACGTGCCACCACGCCTGGCTAATTTTTGTATTTTTAGTAGAGAGGGGGATTTCACCATGTTAGCCAGGATGGTCTCGAACTCCTGACCTCGTTCGTGATCCACCTACCTTGACCTCCCAAAGTACTAGGATTACAAGCGTGAACCACCATACCCAGCCCTTTTTTTTCCCCCCCCAAATCATTGAGCTTGCTGTAGAACAGCAAAGTGGTTCTATCAGAACCAGTACCAACTGTACCACCCAAGGGACATTTGGTAATGTCTGGTGACATTGGCAAAATTTTTATTTGTCATATTTGAGGGTTGGGGCTGATAGGTGAAGTATTACTGGCATCATGTGGGTAGAAGCCAGGGATGCCTCTCAACATCCAACAATGCAAAGATCAGCCCCCCACAGCAAACACTTATCTGATCCCAGAGGGCAACAGTGCTGAGAAGCCTTGTTTTTTAATTTAATTTAATTTTATTTTATGTTTTTGACACAGGGTCCATCTCTTCACTAAAAAATAGCCAAGTGTGGTGGTGCATCCCAGTTGGAAGGCTGAGGCAGGAGGATTTCTTGAGCCCAAGACTTTGAGTTTGCAGTGAGATGTGATGGC
Source organism: Aotus nancymaae (assembly GCF_030222135.1). Classification (NCBI taxonomy): domain Eukaryota; kingdom Metazoa; phylum Chordata; class Mammalia; order Primates; family Aotidae; genus Aotus; species Aotus nancymaae. The sequence continues at coordinate 6,653,825 of NW_026988491.1, forward strand.
ACCATTGCACTCCAGCCTGAGTGACAGAGGGCAACCCTGTCTCTGGGGAAAAAAAAAAATACAGCACCATTACATGAGGCACAACTTGGCAGCTTACCAGGAGAAGCTCATAAAGGTCCAGAGTAGAGAAGAAGATGGATCTGCTTGGAGCCTGGAGCAAAGTGATTCAGAAAGCAGTTTGCTAGGGCATCAGGGCTTAAAATGGTCCTTAAACACTGATTAGCTGGGTGTGGTGGCTCCTGTCTGTAATCCCAGCTACTCAGGAGGCAGAGGTTGCAGTGAGATCATACCACTGCACTCCAGCCTGGGTGGTAGAGCAAGATTCTGTCTTAAAAAAAAAAACAACTCATGGGTTTTTAGTTACTAGTTGTAGAGAAAAGCACCCCAGGGTGATATGGGGCACATACACAGGATTTATACACACAGGGTTTCATTTGACTAGAAACGTACACGTGGGTGAATGGTAGGCAGTGTGGTGAGATCTCAGGTCAGGCCAATGTTGTGTAGGACCCTTGATTCCCTGTGATTTAGGTTTCAGTGTGGTGGTTCATGGGGAGACTTGAAAGTTTTCAGAGTAACAGAATGATGGAATTGGAACTGTTTTTCACAGAAGATGCAAATGGTACTGGCTCACAGGTAGGGTTTTTGACATAGAGGCTGCAATCGGGGGCCAGTTAGAAGAGTGTTTACAGCCCTCCTTGGCCAGAGGAAGTACAGGCATGATTTAGAGATGCATGTGAATCTGCAGAGGCAGGCCACAGGACTAGGCCTGTCTTTAGATGCAAAGCAGGAGAAGAGAGCTATGAGATGGCTCTGAAAGTTGAACCTGAGCAACTGAAAGGTAAAGGAAAGGAGATTTGGAGTGGGAAAGAGTGAGTCACAGTGGACAGAGGATGTGCATTGTGATATTCACCTGTTTGTCTCTAAGTGTGGTCTCTCTTTCAGTCCTGCTGTCCTCATAAGGAGTGATTCTGACTTCTCTACCTTTCCTATGGAGATTTTTCTTTAGTGTAAATCATGTGGTTTGAGGCAGGTGCTGAAGCGATTTCTTTGGTCCTGGGGATTTACTGTGAAGAGTGGCCTCTCGTCTGCTGTGGTTTGGAGAGTGGGAGTTCCCAGCTGCTCTGACAGAAGGCAGTGCACACAAGACTGGTTGGATTCTCTAGACCCCTTTTAGCTCTGCCACCAGGAACCAAGAGGAAGTGGGAATAAGAGGAATGGAAAGGATTGCATTAATTTTTGCTTATTTATTTTTTGTGAATGCTTATTGAGTGAATAAGCCAGTACAGCTTATTTACCTTTTTTTCCTGTCCATTATTGTTGGATTCAGGTATTCATTTTTAAATCTCCTGCAGGTATCTGTGGACCAAACAGTCACTCCTGTGTTGGACAGCACCAGTTTGGGCATAAGCACAGGCCAATCTGTGGACAGAGGCAACAGCCAGACCTTTGGGAACTCCCAGAACATAGGAGAACAGGGCTACTCCTCCACAAACTCCAGTGACAGCAGGTGAGATTCAGAGTGGCCAAACTCGTGTTCCTGGGGAGTGAGGACAGTCTGACCTCAAAGGCTGCCAAGGCTGGGAGTCCAAAGCTCTGAGCCAAGTTCTGACTCTGCCACAAGTCACATGGGACCCTGGGCAAGTTAGTTCTTACCCACACCTGTATGAAGGGACTAATGATCTGTTTCCTGCCATCCTCACAGGATAGCTAAGAGGCTCCCACAGAGATGTAGGAAAGTGTCAAGCACCACACAGGAGTACAGAGTTTCTGGAAGGGGCCCCTGCCTTGTCTGTCTTGTTCACTGTGGTGCCTGTGACACAATGCTTTGCACGTCATAGCATGCAGTCACTAAGAAAAAGGACAAACAGTGGATGAATCACTAATTGTGGCCAAACATGACTTTTTCTTGTATTCCTTAGTATCCAGAGGGAAAAGAAGTTGCCTGTACTTCATTTGCTCGAGCAAGTGCACCAGCTTTTAATGCCTTTGTCAATTCTGAGAAGCTGTTTTACTTTCTTCCCAGCTGTGCTTGCTTTATAATAATTATGCTGGCTGGGTACGGTGACTCACACCTGTAATCCCAGCACTTTGAGAGGCCAAGGCAGGCAGATCACAAGGTCAGGAGTTTGAGACCAGCCTGGCCAATATGGTGAAACCCCGTCACTACTAAAAATAAAAAAAAAGCTGGGTGTGGTGGTGGGCACTTGTAGTCCCAGCTACTCGGGAGGCTGAGGCAGGAGAATCGCTTGAACCCGGGAGGCGGAGGTTGCAGTGAGCCAAGATTACACCACTGCACTCCAGCCTGGGCGACAGAGCAAGACTCTGTCTGGAAAAAAAATTATGCCCCAGTCTGTTCTTATTGTCTCACTGTACTGTCTAAGCAGTCCTTGGCAAAATGATCTAAGAGACTTAACTTTTGTATCCCTGTCCCTAAGAGCAGGAAGTTTTCTGGGGCTGCTCACCTGCCTCTGTCACTTGGTTTCCCTTATGTCATAAATTCTGGGCTGGTTTAATCTGTGTCTTCTCTACTGCAGCCTATTCATTCTGGCCAGTAGAGGTGATGGTCATTTCAGAAGCAGGAACAGGTCTGGACTTCTCTGCTCCCTGCTTTCAGTTAAGTCCATATCCCATCAAGCCTACCTGGCTTTTTGGTTTTAGGCACGGAGGAGATTGGAGAGGCTGCCCAATGCATAGAAAATGAGTCCATTTATCTGCTTCCTCATTGCTTGCAAGGGTAGAACAGTAGGTTTTCTTCTGCTTTCAGAAGAAATGAGGGATCAGGGATGTTTAGGCTGGAAGTGAAAAAGACCAAAAAATGACATGGCAGGTAGAATCAGGACCAATGACTGAAAAATACAGAGAACAGATCTTATTTCATGATAAAGAACTTACTAGCAATGGGTCTGCTGTTTGGCCGAGTTCTCTGCCACTGAAGATGTTCACATAGATAGGACAGCCTCTTGCCCAGACTCATGGTCTCAGCAGAGACCCAGACATGAGAAGGAAGTTCATTTCAGGCGGGTGCAGTGGCTCACACCTGTAATCCCAGCACTTTGGGAGGCTGAGGTGGGTGAATCACCTGAGATCAGGAGTTTGAGACCAGCCTGACCAACATGGAGAAACCCCATCTCTACTAAAAACACAAAATTAACCAGGCATGGTGGCACTTGCCTTTTTCCCAGCTATTTGGGAGGCTGAGGCAGGAGAATCACTTGAACCCGGGAGGTGAAGGTTACAACGAGCCGAGATTGCGCCATTGCACTCCAGCTATGTAGCTTTTCTATGGATGGGCAACAAGAGTGAAACTCCATCCAAAAAAAAAAAAAAAGGAAGTTCATTTCAAAAGTCTTTGAAAGCTTTTTCAAACCCTGAAATTCTGAAATGCTTCAGTGATTTCTGGACCCCTGAATAGTCATGAAGAGGAGTAGTCTGGGACTGACGAAAGGGAGAAGTTCAAAGAACTTGAGGAGCTTATGAATTAGCCCCACAACTGACCCAGTTTGGTATGGTGGGTGGCCACTCAGCTGCTGAATATTAAGCACTTTTTTATTTTTTTTGAGATGGAGTCTTGTTCTGTCGCCCACGCTGTAGTGTAGTAGCACAATCTCAGCTCACGGCATCCTCCGCCGCCCAGGTTCAAGCGATTCCCCTGCCTCAGCCTCCTGAGCAGCTGGGACCACAGGCATGCGCCACCATACCCAGCTAATTATTTTGTATTTTAGTAGAGATGGGGTTTCACCATGTTGGCCAGGATGGTCTCGATCTCCTGACCTCATGATCCGCCCGCCTTAGCCTCCCAAAGTGCTGGGATTACAGGTGTGAGCCACCGCGCCCAGCTACATTAAGCACATTTTAAGGAACCATCATACCTTTGAGCAAGAATGTGGGTAGCAGGTGGTGGAAAGGGCTTTGGAGAGAGACTAACCTGGATTCAAATATCTGGATTCCAGATCCTGGTACTTCCTGGCTCTTTGACCTTCACCAGTTCCTTTAGTCAGTTTCAAAAAGTTGGTGTTAATTATTATTTTAGTATTGTTTACCACTTTTGGCTTCATGTGTGCCAGTCCTGTACATGTGCTCAGTATCGTATAGACATTCACCTCACATTAGCCCTCAAAGACAGGAATAGCATTAACCCCATTTTTCACGAGGAAACTGAGACGAAGAAAAGCTACATGGCAGATTAGTGATGATACTGGGATTCTGTCCCGCATGCTTTTATCGTATTACCTAGCACTCTCTGGTCAGGATTAAATGAAGCTACCTGCGAAAGGCCCTGTGGTTGGGCCTGAGGAATATTGTTAAAAGGAGAGATACTTACTAAGGATAAGTTTGGACACAAAAGTACTTTAAATTCTAAATGTGTACATTTTATTTTTATTTTATTTTATTTTATTTTATTTTATTTTATTTATTTTTTTGAGACAGAGTCTCACTCTGTCACCCAGGCTGGAGTGAAGTGAATGGCTTGATCTCAGCTTACTGCAACCTTCACCTCCCAGTTTCAAGCAATTCTCCTGCCTCAGCCTCCTGAGTAGCTGGGACTACAAGCGTGCGTCACCATGCCTAGCTAATTTTGGTATTTTTAGTAGAGACAGGATTTCACTATGTTGGTCAGTCTGGTCTTGAACTCCTGACCTCAAGTGATCCACCTGCCTCAGCTTCCCAAAGTTCTGGGATTACAGGCATGAGCCACCACACCTGGACCTAAATGTGTATATTTTAAAATATGAACCCCCTCCTATAAGATGTCTTTCTGATATAGCTATCCAGAAGTTACTGAAATACCTTTAGTGTCAACATTGTCCTGGTTTCTGGCTGCATAAGAAGTAGAGAATGTTCCTAATATTCATGCTCTTGACTGTATACGTGCCCTCTTGCTTTGCTGACCTGACACCTTGTGTTATAGCTCTCAGCAGCTGGTGGCAAGCTCCTTGACCTCATCCTCCACCCTGACAGAGATCCTGGAAGCCATGAAGCACCCCTCGTAAGTGGCTCATCACAGATATGAGAGTAGGGTTAGAAGGCTCCCAAAAGCCTGTGCCATAGCAATACTTAGGCAATGTGGTTTGGTGGATTCATACATGACTCTACTTCTCACCAGTTTTGAGACCTTAGGCAAGTTATTTGACCTCTCTGAGCTTCTGTTTCCTTGTTTGTAAGCTGGGATTTTTTTTTTTTCTGAGGAGGCGTCTCGCTCTGTTGCCCAGGCTGGGGTGCAGTGGTGCAATCTTGGCTCACTGCAGCTTCCACCTCCCAGATTCAAGCGATTCTCCTGTCTCAGCCTCCTGAGTAGCTGGGATTACAGATGTGCACCATCACACCCGGCTAATTTTTGTATTTTTAGTAGAGATGGGGATTCACCATATGGGCCAGGCTGGTCTCAAACTCCTGACCTCATGATCCACCCACCTGGGCTCCCAAAGTGCTAGGATTACAGGTGGGAGCCACTGTGCCCAGCTAAGATGGGATTTTTTTTTTAAAGTAGTTAAGCCACAGGGTTGATGTAAGGATTAAATGAAATAATTCTGTGAGGTACCTAGTGTTATGCCTGACAAATATAGGTATTCTCTGAATGTCAGTTCCCATCTTTTCCCTCTACCCCTTCTCTTTTGCCCTCTGTAACAACTTCTTTTGTCCTCTCATGAGTATTTATCTGGGTCTAGGAATAGCTTAGGGACATTGCTTTATGGTATGCTCTAGTGGAAATCCCTTTTTTTTCATCTTTCCTTCCACTTGTTGCCATGGGACACACACATCCCCCCTGCTCCTGCTTACTGTGTTGAAACCCAGGACAGGAGTCCAGCTGCTCTCTGAACAGAAGGGCCTCTCGCCTTACTGCTTCATCAGCGCAGAGGTGGTGCACTGGCTGGTGAACCACGTGGAGGGGATCCAGACACAAGCAATGGCCATTGACATCATGCAGGTGAGACAGCAAGGGGGACTCACGGAGCTGCCTGTTCAGGTCCTGAAAAACCAGGGCCTTAGAAGCTATCACCCTTTCCAGTAATGAGATCTGCAGTTGAGTTTAGGGTCTGTTTTTAGTAAGTGTGAGGCCTGTCTGGAATTGATGAAAGAAGTGTTGCTTTGAAATACACTGTATCTTGACTTAAAAACTGGGCAGAATTTATTGTCTGAACTGAAACATTCTGGACAGAATTTGTGCACTTGTAAGCCTTAGAAAAATCTCTATGATTTTTGGGGGAATTCCCTCCCTCTGACCTCAAGCCCCCCCACCCCTGTTTCCCCTGGTCAATGCATGCTTATTTAAAACTCAATGCTGGATTCAAGGCTATGTGCTGGGGGCCTTTTGTCACCTGTACTTACTCTGTCAGTGCTGTTAATGCAACATAATGAAGATCTATCTGTCTCTGATTTGTCTCCTGCCTCAAGCAGCTCCTTGAGGGCAGGATCACCTCTTATTTTCCATTTCTGTATCACCAGTGCTAGGCATGTTGCTTGGCACCTGGTAGGCACTTAGAACCACGCTTGCTGGATTTAATTACACTGCTTAGAATTGGAACTCTGGAATATGGGAATATGACAGAACTGGAACAACAAGGAAATGGAAAAGGCCAGTTGGCTGAGCCAGTTCATACCATCCTGTCTATACAGAGGCCCCCACTGGAAGTCAGTACTGTTTCCTCACCAGCTGGGTTGTCGTCATGGAAATGTTAAAATCAATAACTGATTTGAATAAGCATGTGATTCTCAGTTCTCTCTTTGAGGGTCTTGATGTGCTATTTTGCATAGCCTTTTCCTTATACATTCTCACCTCCCTGAGAATTCGATTTCCTTGTTCAAATAATGAAATGCTACTACAGCAGTTAAAATGAATGAGCCGAAGGTGCATGTATCAACATGGATAAATGTCAGAAACATGATGTAACTGGAAAACCAACTTACAAAATGATATGATATTATGCCCTTTATTTGAAAATTTAAAATCCCACAAAAATACCTTATATTCTCTATTATACATGTTTATATAATAAAATTATTTAAAATTAATATTATACTAGGGGCCGGATGCAGTGGGTCACACCTGTAATCCCAGCACATTGGGAGGCTGAGGCAGGCAGATCACAAGGTCAAGAGATTGAGACCATCCTGGCCAACATGGTGAAATCCCATCTCTACTAAAAAAGAAAAAAAAAAAAATTAGCCGGGCATGGTGGTACGTGCCTGTAGTCCCAGCTACTCAGGAAGCTGAGGTAGGATAATTGCTTGAAACCGGAAAACACTGGAGTGAGCCGGGATCATGCCACTGCACTCCAGCCTGGCGATAGAGCGAGACTCCATCTCAAAAAAAAATAATAATAATAATATTACACTAACCATTTATTTCTGGGGAGAGAGGAAGAGTAATGGGAGTGGGAGAGTCTATGGAGAGTTTTTTAAATAAAAATATCTGAAATCAGTATAGAGAAATGTCAAATTTGTGAAAGCAGAATAGTGATATATGTGGATTTTTTTTTTTTTTTTTGAGTCTTGCTTTGTCACCCAGGCTGGAGTGCAGTGGTGCTAATCTTGGCTCATTGCAACCTCCACCTCCTGGGTTCAAGTGATTCTCCTGCCTCAGCCTCCCAAGTAGCTGGGATTACAGATGCATACCACCATGCCAGCTAATGTGTGTATTTTTGGTAGAGATGGGATTTCACCATGTTGGCCAGGCTGGTCTCGAACTCCTGGCCTCAGGTGATCCACCCCGCTCAGCCTCCCAAAGTTCTAGGGTTACAGCCTTGAGCCACTGCTCCCAGCCATCTGAATTTCTTTATGCTTTTCTACATGTTTGAAATATTTGATGATGATATGAGTTTACATTTTAAAATATAATTTATATCAAGTACAACATGTCTAATATGGGGGTGGAGGGTAGGGTCTCCTCAGTGCTCCTGTCACTCCCTTGTCTCCAGAGCATGACTGAGGGCTGCCCCTTTAAGATGCCCCTCTGCAGGAATTTCAGAGTTTCAATGTCTCTCCTAGAAAATGCTGGAAGAGCAGCTCATCACACACGCATCTGGCGAAGCCTGGCGGACCTTCATCTACGGCTTCTATTTCTACAAGATAGTAACGGACAAAGAGCCCGACCGAGGTCAGAGCCAAGGCGAATGCGGTTGCCCACAGGGGCCAGTGTTTTTCCTGGTGACTTGCTGTTTCACATGATGGTGCTTCCTGAGCTGCATGTGTGACTTTGTATTCTAAGCTGACAGATCTGTCAACTTCCTTGAGCCTTTGTACTTAATTTAAGCATAGCCAGAGTGACAAGGGTTTCTTAAGTTACAGTGTGTTCTTGGTGAGAACAGTGTGGGTGAAAGATAAAGCTAGAAGAGGCCAAGGGACCTGGTGTGAGGAAATTCCCACACATCATTTTTTGGTAGCTATTTTTAATTAGAGCACCCCACCCCCTTGCCCACCCAGCCCAGGTGGTTCTGATTATAATGTCATGCGCTCCACTCTGATTTATAGCACTTTTTACTTGCTGGATCTCTAGTCCAGACTCCATTTCTTCCGTCAGAAAGACCATCAAGTCCTAGCAAGTTTTCCAAGTTATATTTTAATTATTTGTGGGGTTTTTTGCTTTTGTTTGTTTTTTTAAATAATGAGAGAAAGTAATTCCCCAGAGGGAAAACTTTTTTTAGCATGGTCAGAGCTGGCTTCCATAACTGGAGGCATCTAGGATTCAGATCAGCATTTCGTAGGGCATGGTGGCTCATGCCTGTAATGCCAGCATTTTGGAAGGCCGAGGTGGGTAGATCACTTGAGTTTAAGAGTTCAAGACCAGCCTGGCCAACACTGTGAAATCCTGTCTCTACTAAAAAATACAAAATTAGCTGGGCATAGTGGTGCACACGTGTAATCCCAGCTACCTGAGAGACTTAGCCAAGAGAATCACTTGAAACCAGGAAGCAGAGGTTACAGTGAACCGAGATTGTGCCACTGCACTGCAGCCTGGGCGACAGCATGAAATTCCATCTCAAAAACAACAGCAACAACAGCAGCAAAACAGACCGGCTGAGTGCGGTGGCTCGCACCTATAATCTCAGCACTTTGGGAGGCTGAGGCAGGTGGATTACGAGGTCAGGAGTTCAAGACCAGCCTGGCAAAGATGGTGAAACCTTGTCTCTACTAAAACTTCAAAAAATGAGCCAGGTGTGGTGGTGGGCACCTATAATCCCAGCTACTCGGGAGGCTGAGGCAGGAGAATCGTGTGAGCCCGGGAGGCGGAGGTTGCAGTGAGCCAAGATTAAGCCACTGCACTCCAGTCTGGGTGACAGAGCGAGACTCCATCTCAAAAAAAAAAAACAAAAAACGAAACAGCAAACCATTTCCAGTACACATATAGCACAAGGAGACCTCTGGAAGTGACTCCTATCCTACAGAAAAAATGGTTTCTCGGCCTCTGGATTTAAAGAATCATACATGAGATGAAGCAGCTAGTGCCATTCTCCATGCTGTCTTGTCTAAGAATATGGCAGAAGTGAAACTGTGTGGGATTTTTTTCCTTGTAGCCACTAGTATATCCATTGGCACTTTTCCCTTTAAATTCTAAATCTGACCAGTAGATACCTGTCTTACCTTCAAGTTGAAAACATACCAGGTTACTGTTATATATTCTGAAATTCGAGGTATGAAACTGATCATAAGGTCAAGTGTGGTAGTGGCTGATGCCTATAATCCCATCTCCTTGGAAGCCTGAGACGTGAGGACTTCTTGAGGCCAAGAGTTTAAGATCAGCTTGGTCAAGCAATATAGCAAAACCCCATCTCTACAGAAAAAAAATTGGCTGGGCGTGGGCCTACACACTTGTCATCACCGCTACTCAGGAAGCTGAAATGGGAGGATTGCTTGAGCCCAGGAGGTTGAGGTTATAGTGAGCCATGATTGTACCACTGCACTGAAGACTTGGCAAAACAGTGCAGACCCTGTCTCTAAAAGAAAAATAGAAATAAACTGAGTATAAAATATTTTTTAAGGATGGGCACAGCAACACACACCTGTAATCCCAGCATTTTGGGAGGCCAAGGCAGGTAGATCACCTGAAGTCAAAAGTTCAAGACCAGCCTGGCCAATGTGGTGAAACCCTGTCTACTAAAAATACAAAAGTTAGCCAGGCATGGTGGCCCATGTCTGTAATCCCAGCTACTTGGGAGACTGAGACAGAGCTGGTTGAACCCAGGAGGCAGAGGCTGCAGTGAGCCAAGATCATGCCCTTGTACTCCAGCCTAGGTGACAGAATGAGACTCCATCTCAAAAAAAATAAAATAAAATAAAAATAATATATATACACACACACACACATAAATATATATATAAATTGAAGTGAAGTTCACATGATATAAAATTAACCATTTAAAAATGAACAGTTTTCTGGCCACTGCTCCTGTCAAGAAGAAGAAAAAATAAATAAATAAATAAAATTTAAAAAATAAAAATGAACAGTTGAGGGCATTTAGTACATCCACAGTGTTGTACGACTATCACATCCATCTAGTTCCTGACTATTTGCATCACCCTGAAATGAAACCCCATCTTCTTTAGCAATCACCTTTCAACTCTTCCTCCCACCCCCAGCAACCACTAATCTGCTTTCTGTCTCAAAGATTTCCCTATTTGGTACATTTCATATAAATGGAACCATACACTATGTGTCCTTTAGTGTCTGGCTTCTTTTACTTAACCTGTTTTTAAGGTTTATCAGGTTGTAGCATGCATGATTAAGAAAATAAGCATTTGTGTTGAGTACTCTTCTCTCCTCCTCTTTTCCCAGTGGCCATGCAGCAGCCAGCCACCACCTGGCACACAGCAGGAGTGGATGACTTCGCCAGCTTCCAGCGCAAGTGGTTTGAGGTGGCCTTTGTGGCAGAAGAGCTCGTGCACTCTGAGATTCCTGCCTTTCTCCTGCCCTGGCTGCCCAGCCGGCCAGCCTCTTATGCAAGTAGGCACAGCTCCTTTAGCCGAAGTTTTGGAGGACGGAGCCAGGCAGCTGCACTCTTAGGTACATGCTCAACCCAGACAAGGTCTGGGGGTGTGCCAGTGGGTGGCTGCAGGAAGGTGGTGGCCAGCCAAGGGAACGATGCCACATGAACCAGGATTAGAGTCGCTGAGGCTGTCACACCAGCCACCGTGTCTGTCGGCACTGTTGGCTCCCCTGCTGACTTCCACTGACTGAGTGGCTTTATGATTGTCCCAACCAACAGACAGTATTTAGCACCTCTCAAATCAGAACATAGTGTCGCACCTTCTCAGAGAGGAGAGAAGAAATATGTGGCCAATTTTCCCCAGAGTTCCGTATGATATAGGAGATGTGAGATAATAGTGAGAGATAGTGCTCACTGCACCAGCTAGTTCCTGCCAGAGGCCTTCCCTACAACCATAGCATCTTACAATCTCAGAAGAGGAAGGAACCTAAAAGGCCATCCATTCCAGATACTCATGCAGAGCAAGAGTCTCTCTCTCCTCTTCCTTTCCTCCCCAAATGTCCTTCCATATTGAAGGATGTAAATTGAAACACTTCCCTCCTTTCCACCATTCTTGTAGCTATAAGATGGGGTGAACACCTGCTTATTGAAAAGTTGATGACCTCTGATAGGAAATGGTGAACTCTGCCCTAGAGGACCTGACTGATAAGTTGAAATGTGAACATCTTTAGAAAATACCTGCTCTGGGCAAGGACCATGGGATTTATCTCATGGGCAAGTTGGAGGATCCCGAAACTCTCTGAAAGGAAGAAAGCAAAGAGAACATAAACCAAACTCAAGGGAAATTCCATGTTCTGCTTTGTGTGCCTGTAAACACCCAGCTAATTGGAATCCTCTCCTAGCTGGTAAAAGGAGATGTTAATGGTTATCAAAGTTTCTAGATCCACGCTGGGTGCAGTGGCCCATGCCTGTAATCTCAGCACTTTGGGAGGCCAAGGTAGGTGGATCACTTGAGGTCAGGAGTTCAAGACCAGCCTGACCAACATGGTGGAACCCTGTCTATTAAAAATACAAAATTAGGCTGGGCGCGGTGGCTCATGCCTATAATCCCAGCAGTTTGAGAGGCCAAGGCAGGTTGATCACCTGAGATCAGAAGTTCCATACCAACCTGGCCAACATGATGAAACCCTATCTCTACTAAAAATACAAAAAATTGGCTGGGTGTAGTGGCGGATGCCTATAATCCCAGCTACTCAGGAGGCTGAGGCAGGAGAATTGCTTGAACCTGGGAGGCAGAGGTTGCAGTGAGCCGAGATCATGCCATTGCACTCCAGCCTGGGCAACAAGAGTGAAACTCCATCTCAAAAATAATTAATTAATTAATTAATTAATACAAATATAAAATTAGCTAGGCATGGTGGCACATGCCTGTAATCCCAGCACTTTGGGAGGCCGAGGTGGGTGGATCACTTGAGGTCAGGAGTTCGAGACCAGCCTGACCAACATGGAGAAACCCCGTCTCTACTAAAAATACAAAATTAGCTGGGAATGGTGGCACATGCCTGTAATCCCAGCTACTTGGGAGGCTGTAGCAGGAGAATCACTTGAACCCAGGAGGTGGAGGTTGCAGTGAGCTGAGATTGCACCATTGCAGTCCAGCCTAGGGGACAAAGCAAGATTCTGTCTCAAAAAAAAAGTTTCCAGATCCTGAGATTTACTTGGATCTGGGTATGGCTCACTCCAGCAGTGCCCAGTGCTGTACGTGAGAAGTGATCACCTGAATTCAGGAGTCCGAGACCAGTGGGGTGGGGAGGATAGGGCAGAACCTTGAAAAGAACAGCTCCTCCTCCTTTCCCTCAGGCAGTCATGACTTGTCCTTCTCCCTTCTGTTCATTTCTGTCTACCTCCTTGATGTTTTTTGGGGTTAAAGAAGCCATATCCTCCTTGTTATCCTAGGGTGCTCACCTCCAGCAACCTAACTACCTAGAGCAAATAACCAGGGCTTGAGACCTAAGGCCTTTGAATAGCAAGCAGCAACCTTGTGATTTTATGTCCTGGAAGGGCCTATTAGAAATAGCAGATAAGGCCAGGTGTGATGGCTCATGCCTATAATCCCAGCACTTTGGGAGGCTGAGGTGGGAGGATCACTTGAGGTCAGGAGTTCAAGACCAGCCTGGCCAACATGATGAAACCTCATCTCTACTAAAAATATAAAAATTAGCCGGGTATGGTGGCGGGTGCCTGCAATCCCAGCTACTCAGGAGGCTGAGGCAGAAGAATTGCTTGAATCCAAGAGGCACAGGTTGTAGTAAGCTGAGATGGTGCCACTGAACCCCAGCCTGGCTGACAGAGTGAGACTCCATCTCAAAAAATAAATAAATAAATAAATAAATAGGCCAGGCGTGGTGGCTCACGCCTATAATCCCAGCACTTTGGGAGGCTGAGGCAGGCAGATCACCTGAATTCAGGAGTCCGAGACCAGCGTGACCAACATGGAGAAACCCCATCTCTATTAAAACCAAAAAAATACAAAAAATTAGCCGGGCCATTCCATTTTGCCTATTGAATTAAAAAAAAAAAAAAAACCTTATTAAAAAATTAGCCCAGCATGGTGGTACATGCCTGTAATCCCAGCTACTTTGGAGGCTGAGGCAGGAGAATCACTTGAACCCAGGAGGTGGAGGTTTCGGTGAGCCCAGATCACACCATTGCACTCCAGCCTGGGCAACAAGAGTGAAAGTCTGTCTTATCTCAAAAAAAGAAGAAGAAGAAGAAATAGCAAATAAAAGGACAGGTAACTACCCTGACGTCAGTGGAAAGCAGAAGCCAATAGTCCAGCAACAAAGGTGGAGTGGGGAAAACCTGTTACAAATATAACAAACACAAGAACTTGATAAGTACAGTGTTAGTCATTCACTTACAGCACTAAATTGCATATGAGAAGCTTCTCAAGAAGCAGCTTTACACCATTTTTCTCACAAAATCAAGTTTATTTTTAGTAGCCAAGTTTTAAAGTCTACTTTTTCCTCGTAGATAAAACTTAAGAATTTTCATCTCTGCAGAACAAGGAACTAAGCCTGAAAGCTAGGTGCTTTCAGATACGTACCAAAAAGAGAGTTGAAAAGTCAACTTCCCACTCCCTTCCAGGTTACTTTCTGAGAAAAAGACACAGTGCATTACATTAAGCAAATATTGGATCATGCATGGCAATAATTTATGTGAGAGCTGAAGAAAGCAAAAAGGTTTCTTCCTTTTAAAAAATAAATTTCAAATAAATGCCACAAATCCAAGTGACACCTCCTTGTAGTGAGAGGCCCTTGGACCAGCACGTAGAATGTATTTACTCCACTGATTTCTTGCAAGTGTGTTTACAGATCCCTCATTAACACCCCAGATTAGAGGCAGAGAATTGGGGGCAGCTAATGGCAGCAAGTGTACTAACAAATTTTAGCAAAATGTTTTGCAAAATAAATCTGTTAAGTTTTGGTCTTTTAAGGTGGAAAATTACTGTCATTTGTTCTTTTTTTTTTTTTTTTTTGAGATGGAGTCTCATTCTGTTGCCAAGGCTGGAGTGCAATGGTGCAATCTTGGCTCACTGCAACCTCTGCCTCCCGGGTTCAAGCAATTCTCTGTCTCAGCCTCCAGAGTAGCTGGGATTACAGGTGCCCACCACCATGCCTGGCTAATTTTTTTTTTGTATTTTTAGTAGAGATGGGTTTCACCATCTTGGCCAGGCTGGTCTTGAACTCCTGACTTCGTGATCCACCCGCCTCAGCCTCCCAAAGTGTTGGGACTACAGGTGTGAACCACCATGCCTGGCCTGTTCATTCTTTCTTTTTTTCTTTTCTTTTTCCTTCTCTCCTCTCCTCCCCTCCCCTCCCCTCCCTTCCTCTTTTCAAAAATAGAGAGAGTCTCCCTATGTTACCTAGGCTGGTTTCAAATTCCCAGATGCAAGGAATCTTCCCACCTCAGCCTCCCAAAGTGCTAGGATTACAGGTGGGAGCCATCATGCCTGGTTTGTTCTTCCTTTACTTGAAAGTGTTCAACAAAAGAAATTATTCAAATGTGACTCTTCTCCAGTAGATCATACAAAACCCTAGAGCAGAGTTTCTCAGCTTTGGCACTACTGACATTTTGTGCCAGATCATTCTTGTGGGGAAGTGTTCAGTGCACTGGAGGATGTTGAGCAGCATCCCTGGCTTCTACTCATTAGCACCCCCAGACCCACCCAGTATGATAAAATTTCTCCTGACATTGCCAAATGTTCCCTGGAGGTTTGTAAAATTGCCCCAGTTGAGAACTGCTGTCCTAGGGGGAACTGAAGAATTCCAATCAGAAGCAAAGATTAGAGCAAAACCTGAGAGACTTTGAAGCCCATCAGTAACTTCCCTAAGCAGGTGTCAAGTTGATGCGTGATAAGGTCATGCTTTCAGAGCTTTGGGATAGACTGGATGGTCAGAGCTGGAGCTGAGATGTTAGAAGGAAACACTTCTCTGCTCTGCTCTGGCCCATGGGCTCCTCTTGTGCTTTCAGAGGTGCCAGTGATGGTTGCTTCAGTCCTGCCTGCTGTGGTGCGGTGGTAATAACAACATTAATGCTGTGACTTGTAGAAAATGTATGTGTCAGGCCCTGAACAGCAGAAAATCGTCTCATTAATCTTTACCTCAGTCTCCTGATGGGTACTACAATTTATGCTTTAGAGTTTAGGAAACTGTGAGGCTCAGAGAGGCGAAGTAATTTGCCCAAGGCTCTGCATCTACTAAGTGCTAAAGCTGGAGTTTGTTCTCAGGACTGCCTGGCCCTGAATTCTAAGCTCCAAGCATACTACATTTCAGTCCAAGGAGACGAAAGTGAAAGCCTCTCAGGACTTTGGATGATTTGTACAGGAGCCTAGTTCCAGGAGTGACTCCTGCCTCAGTGATGAGGGACACTCAGGTCCCAGACCCTTGCTGCAGAACCACAGCTTTCTTGGTGTGCCCTTTCTTCCTCTCTGTGCCATCCCCACTGGTCTTCCCAATGCACTCCCTCCAGTCCTGGCTTCACCTCCAGCAGGACCTGTAACCAGTTGAACTTGCTGTCATTCTCTCTCTCCCACCTCACATCTCACTTCCCTCATTACATAGCTTTGAGCCACCAAACCTCATTACACAGCTTTGAGCCCCGCTCCCCACCCTCATCATCAGCATCTTGTGTCACTGTGAAAACTGAAGCGGTCAGAAGAAAACTCCCACCTGCCATCTGCCCTCACCCAGTAGCTATGTCTGTCTCCTCTTCTGCCTTCCCCTGACGCAGCATCTCACTTGCACACAAGACCCCAGCCTTCGCAGTATTCAGTATAGCACTTTGGCAAACATCTCCTCTCCCTGAGTTCTCCCTCTGCTAAAGCATCCCCATCAATCTATGACAGGCACATGCTCTCCTGCTGGCAAAAACAAAACTCAAATCGGGTTTCTGTCCATTCCCTCTGCTGGAACAACCTTCCCAATGCAGGGAGCCCATGTTGTTTAGCCTGGCTGCCAGTCCTCAGTCCTGGTCCTCCTTGCCTGCAGCAGTATTTGTCAAATGACCTCTGATTCCTCCTTTAAACCCTTACCTTGCATGACTCTCGAGGCACTGCTCCCTTGGCTCTCCTCCTCTGTTTTAAAATCAGTTTCCTTTCTCTTCAGCAACCTAATATTTTAATATTACAGCATCCAGGCCTCAGCCCACCCTCATCTCCATGCCCCAAAGGGTCTCATCAGTCTGGTGACCTTTATTACCTCAAGATCTGGTTACTCCCAATTTCTATCTCCGTCCCAGCCCACGTCTCCAATTCTAGACTCATACTTCCAGCTACCTACTCGACGTGGTCACTTAGAGAACTGGATGTACAGTGTTCGGACCCAACCCTGCTGTTCCCCTGCAATGCCTTAGTCTTGCCTTCTCATTCTAGTCACTTAGGAAAACTCAGCTGCCTTCTGCTGCTCTTTCTCTCATGCTCTACATCCAGCCTATTAGCAAATTCTGTTTTCCTTTTAGTTACCTTCAATATTGATTCAGGATTAACCATTCCTTACTGTCTCCTCCATGATCCTGGTTCAAGCCACCTTCATCTCCTATCTGCATTGCTGCTTCACCTCTGGACTGGCCTCCTGGCTTCTGCCCCTGCTCCTTATAAACTGCTTTGCACACAGAAGCTAGAGAGACCTCTTCAAGTGGAAGTCAGATAATGTTCCTCCTCTGGGCAGGATCCTCTTGTGGCTTCCAACTCACTCGAAACCAAAGCCAGAGTCTTCAGCAGCCCCACAGTCCCCCAGGATGCGGTCCTCTCATTCTCTGCCTCATCTCCTGTCCACCTCCTGTCATTCTGCTGCACTATGTCAGCTTCCGTCTGTGTCTGGTGTCTGTGAACATGCCACACACACCTCTGCTTCCAGTGTCTTCCTTCTGCCTTGGGCACTGTTTCCCCAAGGTGCCCCTCACTTGCTTCAAGTCTCTTGTCCAAAATCATGTGTGAGTGAGGCCTTCCCTGACCCCACACTGCACACTCAGGGCCCCTTTCCCTACTTCTTCATCTCCTATGCTCCTGCCACCACCTGACATTGTGTGTGTGTTTGTACAATTATTGTGTTTTTCGTTTTCCTTTTTTTCCTTTTTTTGAGACAAGTCTCAGTCTGCCACTCAGGCTGGAGTGCAGTGGCATGATCTTGGCTCACTGCAACCTCCATCTCAGGGGTTCACTGCAACCTTCATCTCCTGGGTTCAAGAGATTCTGCCTCCCAAGTAGCTGAGACTACAGGCACCCACCACTATGCCCGGCTAATTTTTGTATTTTTAGTAGAGACAGGATTTCACCATGTTGGCCAGGCTGGTCTCAAACTCCTGATCTCAAGTGATCTACCTGCCTGGACCTCCAAAATTCTGGGATTACAGGCATGAGCCACCCTGCCCATTCTGTGTTTTTCTACTTCCACAAAAACTTAAGCCATGTGATGAATTTAGTTTCATTCACTGGCTATCCCAGCACCTAGAATGGTACTTCATGCATAGTCACCTCCAATAAATATTTGTTGAATGTCTGAAAAAATATGAATGAATGTAGTTTGGCAGAATTGGGGAAAATTGAATTTGGAACATTTGTAGTCATCAAACCTTCTGACACTAATCAATTGTCCAGGTGTCAGAAAGACACTAATTCTGCCATTCAATCTATTGAAGATACCACTCTGCTGTGGTCATCAAGCAAATAAAATGCTACCAGCTCAGGAACAAACTGCCTCTCACCTAGGCATGTCCTTACTCCTCACCGAGTGAACGGACACGCTGTATGTCATGGGGGCATGTGCACAGTCTTAGCCTGTTTGCTCTACTTACTCCTTGGTTAGAGTTACTGCTTGTGGAAAATGCCTTAGGTGTCATCACCTTTGCATCATTATTTTGGCTTTGGAGGCTCTCTTGACAGGTTTTTTAAGAGACAGGGTCTTACTCTGTTGCCCAGACTGGAGTGCAGTGGTGTGATCCTAGCTCACTACAACCTCAAACTCCTGGGCTCAAGCAATCCTTCCACCAGCGCCTCCAAGTAGCTGGGACTGCAGGTGCACACCATCATGCCCAGCTAGTTTTTTATTTGGTTTTGTAGAGACAAGGTCTCTCTATGTTGGTCAGGCTGGTCTTGAACGCCTCTGCTCAAGCAGTCCTCCCACTTGGCCTCCGAAAGTGCTGGCACTAAGGGGTGAGCTGATGCCCTCTCCTGACAGTTTTTATAGGAATATCCTCATTTCCAAAGCCTCATTCTGTAAGCTGATGCAACCCTCTCTTGAGTTCTGGTCTTCAGCTCAAGATGAGATTCAGATAATCTCAGTTTAGCTTTGACATTTCTTAGTACTTAAAGAGAAGCATTATATAGGCCAGGTGGGGTGGCCCATGCCTGTAATCCCAGCACTTTGGAAGGCTGAGACGGGCAGATCACTTGAGGTCAGGAGTCTGAGACCAGTCTGGCCAACATGTTGAAACCCTGTCTCTACTAAAAATACAAAAGTTAGCCGGCTGTGGTGGCATGCACCTGTAATCCCAACTACTTGGGAAGCTGAGGCATAAGAATCACTTGAACCTGGGAGGCGGAGGTTGCAGTGAGCCTAGATTGTGCCACTCCACTCCAGCCTGAAAAAGTGTGTCTCCATCTCAAAAGAAAAAAAAGAGAGAAACAGTATATAGAAAAATAAGTCATATGTCCAAAAAATAGGGAGAGTCGGGAAGAAGAGAGGATTTATGTCTATAGCAGGTAATTTATTAAACAGGAATTCTTCACCTGGGGTCTGTGTGTGGGCTTTAGGAGGGGTCAGTGAATCTGAAATTAGGCAAAGTTTTGTGTGTGTGCATATTTCCTGGGAAAACATCCTTCTATTAGCTACCCAGTGGTTTCCATAGTTGTTACAGAGGAATTTCATTCCACAGCCTCTTGCCCATCACTGTTCCCAAAAGAAATGGGTTTCTTTTCCTTTTAAACCTGATACGGCCATATTACAGCCAACTCTCAGACCTTTGTGTTAGGATATGAGCAGTTTCTTCTCAGCATTTTTTTAGGTTAGAATATAGTCTTTTACTGTGTCATTTACTTAAGTGGGGAAGATCTATTGTCTTTAAATTGAGCTATCTTCAGTGTTTGGGTTTTTCCTCAGGAAAAAAATTAACATGATTTATAGGTGGAAGAAGGCCTGTGTATCATTTGTGACCTCTTCCTTTTTTTGTTTTTTGTTTTGACATGTCTAGATGGAGTCTTGCTCTGTAGCCCAGGCTGGAGTGCAGTGGTGCAATCTTGGCTCACTGCAACCTCCAACTCCCGGGTCCCAGTTCAAGCAATTCTTCTGCCTCAGCCTCCCAAGTAGCTGGGATTACAGGCATGAGCCACCATGTCCAGCTAATTTTTGTATTTTTTAGTAGAGACGGGGTTTCACCATGTTGGCCAGTCTGGTCTTGAACTCCTGACCTCGTGATCCCCCGGCCTCAGCCTCCCAAAGTGCTGGGATTATAGGCACGAGCCACTGCACCCGGCTGACATGTTCCTTTTTAAACACTTAGGACACTCAGTTGGAAGTTAACACTGGATATCTGTTTTGAAATGCCTGACATTGACGCATGGCTCTGTCTAGCTTTGCTCGTGGTGGCTCCTACTTCCCCATCCCGGTCACTCTGGGCTGCTGACCTGGGAAGCAGCAGGAGCATCTGAGACTCTAGTAGCCCTTAAGCCCACTCACACACCTTTGCCTTCTCAGCCTTGTTTTGTTTGTGTTGCTGGGCTGTTTTTTTTGTTTAGTTGGTTGTTGATTGTTTTTTTGTTTTTTTTTTTGGAAACGGAGTCTTTCTCTGTCACCCAGGCTGGAGTATGGTGGCATGATCTCAGCTCACCACAACCTCCACCTCCTGGGTTCAAGCAAGTATCCTGCCTCAGCCTCCCGAGTAGCTGGGATTACAGGCGTGCACCACCATGTCTGGCTAATTTTTTTGTATTTTTAGTAGAGACAAGGTTTCACCATGTTGGTCAGGCTGGTCTCAAACTCATGACCTCAGGTGATCCACCCACCTTGGCCTCCCAAAGTGCTGAAATTACAGGCATGAGCCACCATGCCCAGCTCCTTGTTTGTGTTTTTGAGACAGAGTCTTGCCCTGTTGCCCAGGCTGGAGTGCAGTGGCAGAATCCTAGCTCATTGCAGCCTCAACCTCTTGAATTCAAGTGACCCTCCTGCCTCAGCCTCCCAAGTAGCTGGGAACACAGACATGTGCCAGCATGCCTGGTTAATTTTTTGATATTTTGTGGATACAGGGCCTTTGTTGCCCAGGCTGGTTTTGAACTTCTGGACTCAAGCAGCCCCTCCACCTCAGCCTCTCAAAGTGTTAAGATTACAGCTGTGAGCTACTGCACCTGGCCCCAGCCTTTCCTTGAAGGCCCACTGGATTTTGGGGTCAGAAGGGAATTTAGAGCACCTCTGTCCAAACCCTGACACTTCAATGTTTTCTGCAGTACTCCTGATAAGTGGGGAGCCGGCTTCTCTTTGAAAACACCCGTCAACATGGCACTTACTCCCAAGATTGCTTGTTCCTTACCTAGGCACCTCTGATTGTTATGTTGCATTGGTGTTGCATTTTTCGCCTCTGCTGAGACTGTTCCCTTCCCCAGGTTACGAATAATCCCTGGCTATGACCTGGGTGAAGGATGCTCAACCTGTTCCTTTTCTGGGCTTGCATTATTTATTGGTCTTGTGTGAATAAGTTGGTTTTCATGGAACTCAAGTAATGATTCAGTGAACTTACTGAAAGCTGAACTCAGCTGGGTTCACATCTTTGTCAACATTATAATCCTGCTAGAAACATATGTACTGCCAAATCTAACCCCAAAGTAGAGGGCCAGTAGTATCCTCAGCCTGTAACCACTTGGTTGAGCAGTGTACTTCCTAGCCCAGGCCAGCGTGTTCTGAACTTGACATACCAGATGGGAGAGAAAAGATGCATGAGGCCAGTGCTGGTATTTATTGAGTATCCTTGTCTTTGTGACATAGGCTTTTCATTTGGGAAGAAACACAGTGTCCAGGACCAGAGGGCAAAACTTCTTTTGATTTTGGCTAAATAAAGGGTTATTCTGGCAGTATCAGGAATCCAGAACATGAAGTAGAGACAGAATCTAGTTTTGATGAGCCTTTTAGCATTGGAATGACCAAGTTCTTTAGCCTTAAATGTCAGCGACAGCCAAGCAGTGTCCATGGGAGGCACAGATAGGCCTCTGATTGAGAGTTAGTGAAGTCATGGCCTAAATTGGGAGAAAAGACTAGCAGGAACAGAAGGAAAGGAGGAAAGTTACAAGTGAGTTAGCTGGAAAAGGCAAAAGAGGAGGTCCACACTCATTTCTCATCCATGCTTCACTTGATCCTTATCCCTTCTCTGTGAAGCAGCTGAGCTGGCACATCTCAGTTTGTAGTCAAGGAGCTAAACCAGGAGAAGTGAAGCAGTGTTCTCTGAGACGTGGTTACTAAATGGCAGAGCTTAGATCCTCCAACTCTAAAAAAAGTTGTTTTTTTTAATTCAATTCATGAGATATTTGTTATAATAATACCTTTACAGGGAAAAATCAATACAATGTAGACATCACTACTGAAAATCATCTACCATCATACAAAAAGGGATTTTGGCCAGGTGTGTGGCTCATGCCTATAATACTAGCAGTTTCAGAGGCCAAGGTGGGCAGATCACTTAAGGCCAGGAGTTTGAGACAAGCCTGGCCAACATGGGGAAACCCCATCTGTACTAAAAATGCAAAAATTAGCTGGGTGTGCTGACATGCATCTCTAGGCCTAGCTACTTGGGAGGCTGAGACATAAGAATTGCCTGAACCCAGGAGGCAGAGGTTGCAGTGAGCGGAGATTGCGCCACTGCACTCTAGCCTGGGCAACAAGGTGAGGGTCTGTCTTAAAAAAAAAAAAAAGAATTTTATTTTGGAAATTGTTTTTTAATTTATGGCAAGTACTACTTTCAAAAATAAAACCACAGAACAACACAATCTAGTTCAGTCTTAAAGACTGACGTGCTGAGCAAGGAATGCTTTTTTTTTAAGAGACGAGGTTTCTTCATGTTGGTCAGGCTGGTCTCAAACCCCTAACCTCACGTGATCCGCCCACCTCGGCCTCCCAATGTGCTGGGATTACAGGCGTGAACCACCGTGCCCGGCCAGGAATGCTTTTATTTTTTGTCGGAGCTCCTTCTTTAGACTGTCAGGTACTAGGGCTCTGCCTTTTGGAGTGATTTCAGCTACCAAGTCATCAACAGTAATGTGGTCTAGTCCTTTTTCTTTAATTACCTCTTAATGCAAAAGCAAAAAGCAAATCATATCACTTAAAATCATTATCTTTACATTATCAGCTCATCCTTTCAGCCACATTCAATTAATTTAGCTCTCAGCAGCTCTTTCAGGCATTTTCTTTCTCCAATATCTGTCAACTTTTGGTTAATCCCTGCTCTCATGTTCATCTTGCTAACCACACTGCCTGGACTTCGTCTAGTTTTCAGAGAATGGTAAGTGGTACATCTGCCAGCTGAATACCAGTTCACCTGAATGCCATTAGTGACCTAGCTGGACCTCTCCTGCCTTACGACAGAAGCTCATTAAAATTGCTGACTCAAGAGCTATTTATCCCAGTCAGTGAGAAAAACCCACTCAGGGGTTCTATCTGCAGAACCCAGAGCTAAACTGACTGCTTCAGCCAAAGACAAACCACTGGGGCCGGGCGCAGTAGCTTACACCTGTAATCCCAGTACTTTGGGAGGCCAAGACAGGCAGATCACGAAGTCGAGATTGAAATCATCCTGGCCAACACAGTGAAACCCCATCTCTACTAAAAATACAAACATTAGCTGGGCGTGGTGGCATGTACCTGTAGTCCCAGCTACTCAGGAGGGAGGCAGAAAAATCACCTGAACCCAAGAGGTTGCAGTGAGCCGAGATTGCACCACTGCACTCCAGCCTAGCGACAGAGCGAGACTCTATCTCAAAAAAAAAAAAGAGGGGAAGGAAAAACCATTGAATTAATGGGGGTAAGGGAGAATGAGGTGGATTATAGTTTACAGAAACACTAGGTCTGGTGGCACATGTTCTCAGGATCTCTTGAGACTGTCTGTGCCTGAGGGAAAGAAGAAAAAAAAAAAGCCCTAGGTGTAGCAGCCCAGCCAGGCAGCACAGAGGTCTAAACTTTTCTTTGCTTCTGAGCCTATTTTAGGGCTTTTGTCTGGTCAGGAACTTGATTGTCTGACACATCTCTAAAACATCATGTCTTGAGTTGAGTAGGATTTCTGAGCAGAAGTCCTAGATAGGATGAGTAAGTTTGGTACTGACCCAGCATCCTTGAGCAACATGTCAGTGATGGAACAGGTTGTTAAACTTCATTATAAGGTTTCATTTCTTGAGAAAAGACTGTAAAACTTCTGTCTTCTTGGGTTGAAACCTGAAAAGCAAGACTTCTCACTGGTGGTCTGTGCTGTTTGCTTACTGTGTTTCTTCATAGGTCACTAAAATAAAAATATCTGGGGTTTAGCTTGGCTGAGGTTCTGATTCCATGATCTTGGCCAAGGCATCTTACTTCCCAGGGCTGCCATTTCCTCATATGTAAATGAAGGGGTTGGATTAGTGAGGGAGAGGTAAACTATGGCTTAAGCAGCCAAATCTGGCTCACCAGTTGTTTGTTTACAATTGACTTTATTTATTTTAGAGCAGATTTCGGTTCATAGCAGAATTTAATAGAAAGTTCCTATATATCTGCCCGGGCCTGGTGGCTCAACCCTCTAATCCCAGCACTTTGGGAGTTTGAGGCCGGTGGATCACCTGAGGTCAGGAATTTGAGATCAGCCTAGCCAACAAAAACGCTGTCTCTACTAAAAATAGAAAAATTAGCTGTGTGTGGTGATGCACACCTAGAATCCAAGCTACTTGGGAGGCTGAGGCAGGAGAATCACTTGAGCCTGGGAGGCAGAGGTTGCAGTGAGTCAAGATCACACCACTGCACTCCAGCCTGGGCAACAGAGCAATACTCCATCTCAAAAAAAGAAAGAAAGAAAGTTCCTGTATGTCCCTTGACCTCCACCCCCACAACCTGCTGCCCCCACTATCAACATCCCCAGACAGAGTCATCCATTTTTTATAAGGTACAATCCGTAAGGCTACATTGACACATCATTATCATCCAAAATCCATGATTTACATTTTAGGGTTCATTCTTGGTGTTATATATTCTATAGGTTTGGACACATGTACAGTGACACATATCTAACATTATAATGTCATACAGAATAGTTTCACTGCCCTAAAACTCAGTCTGCTTTTATAATGTTTTATTGGAATACAGCCAAGCATATTCATTTATGTATCATCCATGGCTGCTTTTACACTACAATAGCAGAGTTGAGTAGTTGCAACAGAAACCATAAGTCCCACAAAATGTAAAATATTTATTAGGGGGCCTTTTACAGAAAGTTTCCCAATCTCTAGTCTAGATGATTTCCAGCAAACTTCTAGAATCTGCAGTTTTCTTTTAGGCACTTGTATATAGTTTCATGTCTGGATACTTAGTTGTTTGTTCTTCATCCCACTCCTTTTCTCATTCTCTTGGGGTCCCTCTTGTGTGTTGACATAGCTGCCACTGTCCCAGAGCAGAGGACTGTGACCCTGGATGTTGATGTGAACAACCGCACAGACCGGCTGGAGTGGTGCAGCTGTTATTACCATGGCAACTTTTCTCTGAATGCAGCCTTTGAGATCAAGCTGCACTGGATGGCAGTGACCGCAGCAGTACTCTTCGAGATGGTGAGAACCTTCATGTATGTTGTCGGGCTTTTGGCTCACCTCACAGTGGGGCATGGAGATGCTTGGTGAGTGATTCATGTCACTTTAATTTTTTAGTTCAGGCTCTTATTACCATTCATCAGGACTATTGGAGTAGACTTTTAAAAAAATTCAAACATAGTAAAAATTTCAAGCAATCAAAAAGGGTAAAATCAGGGTTTCTTAGTGTTGGCACTGTTGACATCTGAGGCCAGATAATTCTCTGTGGGGGAGTCCTGCACCTTATAGGAAATTGAGCAGCATCCCTAGCCTCTACCCACTAAATGCCAGTAGCACAGCCCCAGTTGTGGTAATCAAAATGTCTCCAGTTATTGCCACATGTCCCCAGGAAGGGGGAGTATTGCTCCCTGTTGAGAATCACTGGTTTAGAGTAAAAAGTAAGTCTCTTTCCCACTCTCATTCTCTGGGACTTTCCTCTAAAAGCAACCATCACTACCACTTTGTTGAGTAAACATCCACAGAGATTCTAAGCATCTACAACAACATCAGGTTACTTTTTCTTCTCAACAGAGATGGTAGCATCAGATACATGCCACTTACATTGCATTTTTTCTGCTACCTATGTCTTCCATGTCAGTACAAATAAATCTGCCTTGGGTTTTTAAAAAGTTATTCAGATTTTTGTTTTTGTTTTGCCTCATTTTTTTAAGGGCTGCAGAGTTTTTTATTATTTGTTTTTATCATAGTTAACCAATCCCCTGTTAATGAACATCACTGCTTTGAACTTTGAACTCAGGGGTGGTTTTGCCACCTGGGATCATTTGGCAATATCTGAAGACAGGAAGGAGTGGCTGGGCGTGGTGGCTACGCCTGTAATCCCAGCACCTCAGGAGGCCAAAGTGGCCAGATCACTTGAGATCAGGAGTTTCGAGACCAGCCTGGCTGACATGGTGAAACCCTGTTACCAAAAATACAAAAATTAGCCAGGCGTGGTGGCTCATGCCTGTAGTCCAAGCTGCTCGGGAGGCTGAGGCACAAGAATCGCTTGAACCCAGGAGATGGAGGTTGTAGTGAGCTGAAATTGTGCCATTGCATTCCAGCCTGGGTAACAGAGCAAGACTTCCTCTTAAAAAAAAAAAAAGGTTGGAGGGCGGTGAGGGCAAGGTGGGTGCTACTGGTGTCTAGCGGGTAGAGACCAGCGATGATGCTCATCATCCTATAAGGCACAGGGCAGCACCCACAACAAAGAATTAACTAGCCCAAACTGCTACAAGTGCCAAAGTTGAGAAGCCCTGTTTTAACTGGTCTTCCTGCCTGTTCTTTCTCCTAGTTCATCCTGGCCTGCGTCTCTAATCAGGCCATTCTTTGCTCCTACACTAAGAAGCTGTCCCTGGTCATCAGTCATCCCAGTGCCCATTCCTTAGCTAAGTTGTCAGTATCTTCCAGGAGATCTTCTTAACCATCTTGATAGTCTGCCACTCCTTTTTATACACTCTCCAGTATAGCCAAAAATAATATTCTTCTGTGGATTCTGCTGAATCCCGCTTCCCTCACCACCAGCCCAGCAATCTCATAACACAGTAAAGAGCAGCTGGGAAGTTCAAAAAGAGTTTACTAAAAGTTAGGAGATAAGCAAAGAGAAATGAATACACCATGGGCTGGCAGGTTTTTTTGTTTGTTTGTTTGTGTGTTTGTTTTTGTCCAGAGCTCATAGGCTAAGTTTTGTCCTACAAAACATGATATCCAGGGTAAGTGATTTGTCTGGGTCTCTCTCTGCCTCCACATGGTATTAGCATCTTCAAGGACCCCTCCCTTGGAAAGACTCTCATCTAGGGAACATCCTTAGGTCCCAGTAAAAAAGGACAGCCCACTGCTCCTTCTGCTCAGCTCACAGAGCACACCAGCCCTTCCCCAGCTTACTGATACCAGCATAGCCACTCCTTTCAGGTAAAACTAACTCTCTGACCCAGTAGGCATAAGCTCTCTCCTTGCTTGCCCTACCAGATAAGCATATCCTGAAACAGTATAACCACAGCATTCATAGACACACACACACACATACATATACCTACAGTTGGGCAGGAAAAAGAGTGTTCATTCCTTAGAGGAATTTAGCAACTATATTCATAAAGTACACTTTTCACATCTATTCATGTAAAACCCACTGAAAGTGGCTAATCTCTTTATCATTGTTTCATTAAGCTTTTAAAACTTTAATGTATGTAAGTTAATTATTAATTTAAGGCAATGTCCACATTTGTTAAAAATCAGATTTTATTGGGACAAATACTACATAAAATAAAAAGGGTTTCAGCCAAGCCTTAGGAATTATTTTGGTCAAACTGAGATCTTGGCTTTTTGTTATTTTTGTTATGAATCTTCCTGAGAGAAAAGATAAGAGTGCTACCCTTTAATTTTTTACTTAATCATTTGTTTAAGTCAAGGTATGTCCCCAGCTGTATTTTTTTGGAAAGAATGCTTGACACAAAAATCAGTATGCCAGAGCCACATTGGTCACCTTTTTTTAAAAAAAAAAACAGACATCAGTTTTATGGTTAAAAAGAATATCTCGAGAACTAGAAAATTGCTACTGCTCTCTAAGAAAATGTTATTGATGGTAGGTTTGTCTTTATGCCCCAGTAACTTTTGTTCTCATCTTTTGTTCTCATCTCCCAGATGGAATTTGGGAGTTTGCCAGCGAGTGGCTCTCACTCTGTCAGGTCAGGGCTTACCATAATTAGAAGCCACCACAGTCATTTGCCACTCTACGTTACATTCCTCTCAGCTAGCCTGAGTGAGTTGTTTTCCTTTGTGATACTCTGAACTTATTAAATTCCAGGTAAAGTACAAAATTGGGCAGGGCGCAGTGGCTTATGTCTGTACTCTTAGCACTTTGGGAGGCCAGGGTGGGCAGATCACCTGATGTCAGGAGTTCAAACCAGCCTAGCCAACTGGTGAAATCCCATCTCTACTAAAAATACAAAACTAACTGGGCTTGGTGGCGCTCGCCTGTAGTCCCAGCTACTCAGGAGTCTCAGGCAGGAGAATTGCTTGAATCCGGGAGGCAGAGACTGCAGTGAGCTGAGATCTGGCCACTGACTCCAGCCTGGGTGACAGAGCAATACTCTATCTCAAAAAAAAAAAAAAGACAAAATTAGAAGGACTTAACTTCTATCCTGTGACCTTTCTCCAATATCCTCTAGAATAGGAAGGGTTTCAACTCTCTGCAGACTGTTCTTAAGGAAACACTGAAGATGCAAAAGTTTGGGCCGTAAAGAGGAGCTGTGTGCTTAGCTCACAGTTTTTCCAGTATTTGTCAGGATGTTAAACTGCGTTTTTTATAGTGACACATGGCTATTTAAAAAAAAAAAAAAAAAGTAAACTGCATTTTTGCCTGTCCAGGACCAATTTGCAGTCAGCAAACATGAATAAATGAACATGCCAATCAATATGCATGCCACCGTTCTGGTGGGTTTGCTCCTTGAGGGGAGGTATTTTCTCTTGTGTGAAAGAACTTGGAGATGATATTGTTTGTTTCTGTACTTTTTCACCAGGTCCAAGGTTGGCATCGAAAAGCCACCTCCTGTGGCTTTTTGTTGGTCCCGGTTTTGGAAGGGCCTTTTGCACTGCCCAGTTACCTGTATGGCGACCCACTTCGTGCCCAGCTCTTCATCCCACTCAACATCAGCTGCTTGCTAAAGGAGGGCAGTGAGCACCTGTTTGATAGTAAGAGATACTCCCTTCTGGAGGTTCTGTCTCAACCAGTAAGACCCTTTCCCTACCACGGACACCACACTGGGTGTCCAGTCAACATGGGCTATGGAAAAGAGAGAGCTTTTCAACAAGGGGCCAAAAAGATCAAGGTTCTAAAGGATCCTGGTTCTTCACTGGACAAATCACTTCATGTCTCTGAGTCTCAAATTCCTTATTCCTAAAATGAGAGTGTCTAGAGCTGCCTGGAGCAGAGTGGTGGGTGGGAGAGGGCGCTAAACTCTATAAATCACAAGCAGCACTGCTATTCTCCCACGCTCTCCTTTCATATGCTCCAGTCTAACTGGTTTGGGCTGCAGGGGGATTTAAACCTTATGGGAGACTTGCATATGTTATTTCGTGCAAAAAGGCCAGGAAAGGGAGGGCATGAAAAGCAAAACAGGAAACAGCATCCTTTTGTGCAAAGCTGTGGCGTGTCAGCCTCTGGAACAGTGCATGTGACTGGAGTTGTACATTTCAAGGAAGACAAAGCAGGATCAGAGGATGTTAGCAGGACCCAAATCAGAGCCCTTCCCTCTGGGACAGGTTGTCAATCAGAAAGAGAGTACCCAGGGTCAGCCTGGACCTGCTGTTCCACCTCAGACGCCCAGAACCCTGAGGGCAGGTTTAGGACAGATCAAAGACGAGCTCTACTTGCACAGCATATAGCTTTTTATCACAAAGTGCTCATTGCAAATGCACGTATAAATAGCTCCTAAAAAGCTTTCCATGAGTTCACAGATGATCTCTTTTAAAACACAAAGCTAGAGTTGATGCTGATACTTCAGGAGCCCTGAGTTTTCTCAGGTATAAAGATTAGAAATGTGAAGGAAATGTCGTTTGACGTAAGGGAGATGCTTTCTTCTTGTGCCCTTGTAAGTCTGTGTCGTGATGAGAGGCAGAGAACTGGCCCAAAAGATAAGGAGGTCTCCCCAGGTGGATTAGACCAAGCTAAGTATTCCTGCGGTTTCCATTTGACAGGCTGCTCTCGCAGTGCAAACAGCTTTTCTTCCAAAGGCCTATCTGTGTATTTTTTGTTTACAGTTTGGAAGATAGTTTTTTATAGACACAATGTTCTAAGTGATGATAATCGAGGTCCCAGGCATGCCCCGCAGAGGTCCTACCTGCTAGATGCTGTAGATTCTGGGACACACAGGGCTTACAAAGCCCCCTTGAAACACACACATTCTTGTTTAACCTCACAGTGATGTGGCAGAGAGAAGACCATTTATGCAGTCCTGAAATGCTGGACGATTATGATCATGTGGGACAGTTTTAAGCCAAGTAGCTTATGATACTATGGTTTTTATTATGTTGAGGGGACAGAGAGAGCTTCCCCCAACACTGTCCAAAGACTCTTGGGATTTTCCACCTTTGCTGTAACAGCACAGGATTGCTCACAGGGCTGATGTTGGGGGACATTTTTGTGCAAGTTAGTTTTCCCTGCCAGTTGTAACTCAGCCTTCAAGACCAGCAGCCTCTATTGGTTGCCATGGTTACAGCTGCAGAAAGGTCCCAGTTTAAATGAATAAGGATTTGAATCTAAAAATCTATTTTCTTGCTTCTGTGCCTTTTCTGTTTTTCTTCTTGCCATCTCCTATAGCAGCAATTTCAAAATCTTAAAACTCTAACAAGAATTTGCTGTTTGTGTGGATTTTCTCTGTTTAAAGCCAAAGTCTTTTTTGCTTTTTTTTTTTTTTTGAGACAGAGTCTTGCTCTGTCACCCAGGCTGGAGTGCAGTGGTGTGATGTTGTCTCACTGCAACCTCCGCCTCCCAGGCTCAAGCAATTCTCCCGCCTCAGCCTCCTGCGTAGCTGGGATTACAGGAGTGTGCTAGCACACCTGGCTAATTTTTGTAGCTTTAGTAGAGACAGGGTTTTGCTATGTTGGCCAAGCTGGACTCGAACTCCTGACCTCAGGTGATCTGCCCGCCTTAGCCTCCCAGAGTGCTGGGATTACAGGTGTGAGTCACCACACCCAGCCCAAATTTTTATATTTATTTGCTTCAATTTTCCTACCCCTAAAATGGAGCTTATATTTGCCCTTTCTGGTGGGAAGATTGGTAATACAAAAAAGTGGGGGTGGGCCAGGTGTACTGGCTCACACCTGTAATCCCAACACTTTGGGAGGCTGAGGCAGGTGGATCACCTGAAGGCAGCAGTTTGAGAGCAGCCTGGCCAATATGGTGAAATCCCTTCTTTACTAAAAACACAAATACTCACCAGGTGTGGTGGCACATGCCTGTAATCCCAGCTACTTGGGAGGCTGAGGCAGGAGAATTGCTTGAGCCTGGGAGGCGGAGGTTGCAGTGAACAAGATCGTCCCATTGCACTCCAGCTTGAGCAACAAAAGCAAAACTTTGTCTCAAAAAAAAAAAAGTGTGGGTGGTGGTTATTCCTTAGAAGCAGCATACTTGGCACAGTGGCTAAGCCTGTAATCCCAGCACTTTGGGAGGCTGAGGCAGGAAGATCACTTGAGGCCAGGAGTTTGAGACCATCTAGGACAACATAATGAGATGCTATCTCTACAAAAAAATAAAAATTTAAAAGTTAGTTGGGGTCTCATGCCTGTAATCCCAGCACTTTGGGAGGCTGAGGCAGGCGCATCCCTTGAGGTGAGGAGTTCAAGACCAGCCTGGCCAACATGGTAGAACCCCATCTCTACTAAAAATACAAAACTTAGTTGGGCCTGGTGGCGCACACCTGTAGTCCCAGCTACTTGGGAGGCTGAAGCATGAGAATCACTTGAACCCATCAGGCGGAGGTTGCAGTGAGCCAAGATCACACTACTTCACTCCAGCCTCGGTGACTGAGCAAGACTCCGTCTCAAAAATAAAAAAAAATTTTAGTTGGGCATAGTGGTGCATGCCTGTAGTCCTAGCTACTTGGGAGACCAAGGTAGGAGGATCACTTGGACACAGGAGTTAAAGGCTGCAGTGAGCTATGATCATGCCAACTAACATGCATTTATAGTTTATCTTCTGTTTGTACTTTAATATCATGCTCCTTTCAGCTTTAAGTATAAGAGGTCATTGGAATGAGCCTTATATTGAGTTCTGGTAGCTCACACTGGCTGCTGAGGACTCCACCTTCCTAGACCCAGCTATAGCTTGGGGGAAGGGATGGTGTGAATACACAGCTGTCCTTTCTTTGACCTGTGGGATGGAGGCCAGTCTTTCCCAAGGTGTGTAGTATGGAGAAGCAGAGGTTAGGCTCAAGGGGACTGATTACCAAGAGTAGTAAAGGTACAGAATTACAAACCTTGTGATCACAACCCAATATTTATTCTTTTTTTTTTCAGGCTTTGAACCAGAAACGTACTGGGATCGAATGCATCTCTTCCAGGAAGCCATTGCACACAGGTTTGTCCCTTAGCAAGCATGAAGAGTGGGAAGGAATCAGCGTTAATCTTGAATAGCAGTTACCAAAGTGAAACCCAGTTTTTTTTTATTCCTAGAGAAAGGAATCTATTTCACCAATGGCAGATTCACTACTTATCTCCAACAGGACTCTTTACACTGGTTTCAGAGATAAGCACTGCTTCCCTGGTTCCTGTAGCTGTTGTTTTTCAGACCTCATTATTTGCTTCTTTCAGTTGAGTGGAGAACATAGAACTCTCTCCTTAGCCTTCAACAAGACCCTAGGCCAAGCTATTCAGGAGATAATATAAAATGAAAAATTAAAAAATGTGTCAAGAGCCCAGCACAGGTTGAAAAAACAATGAGTGGTTAAAAAGCAATAGATGAGTCAATAGATATTTCTTGGCACCTAATATGCATGCCAGGGAAAGTCTGTCCTAGACTTCACTGTCTCCCCCTAGACCAGACCAGCTGACCATGTTGTCTCCAAATGTCACCAGCCTGGTGTCTGATGGCCACTTCATGTTAGTCATGGTAAAAACAAAGCCCTTTGTTCTTGCTTCAGTAATCTTCTCACTACACCTTCTTCAGTGTCCTGTCATCTCCTTATTCAAGCATCTTCAGCTATCACCACCCCCTACCCCGCTGTGTACACTCATACTCACAGCCACAGGACTATTTAGTCTCTCACACCCACGTTGGCCCCAGCTTACCTTAGACCTTTGTCTGAGGTCTACCCCTTCATTCATAGACCTAGCTCAGGTGCTCAGCAAAGGCTGTGGAATGAATGCAAGGGTGGCTGATTTCCTCCTTCCAGTAATGGGGGATGGCACAGACACGGGGCAGAAGGTAGAGAGTGCAGTGGTCAGTGGGAAAGGGCCTCGATGTGGGAAGCAGACAGGCCTCCTCCACTCCCACCTCCACCAGCATCTGGCGGAGGAACCATGAGCAATCCTGGAACTGGTGAGCCTCCACTTTCTTACCCCTCACGGGGCAGCTGGGAGGGTTCTCTGATGTTCTGGAGAGCCTGGTGATACACCTAGTGAGCCCTCAGTAGATGGCAATCACCAAGGGGGCCCTGCTAACTCACGAGTTTCTAAGCAGCTCTTAACCCTGCTTGCCCTGCTGGCAGGTTATCACTCGGGATGTGACCTTTATTTGTTAAATCTGCTTTTTTCCTTCATAGCATCCTCCTCCTGATTTCCTTTAGTCCAAATCCTAGCCATATCTTCCTGGGAACTATTGTTCTTTCATCCTCAGCCTGCTTTTTCTACCACAGATACCCTCACTTGTTTTCTGACCAGCCCTCTGCATCATTGTACCAGGCCCTGCTGCAGTGTGCCCTCACTTAAACCCCCCACCTTCTATATCCCCACCTTCCACACCTAACCTCCCCCCACCTTCCACACCTAAATCCCCACCTTCACTACCTCCACTTCCACACCTAAACTCCCCCACCTTCTATACCTAAACCCCCTCACCTTCCACACATAAACTTCCCCACTTTCCACACCTAACTTCTCCCACCTTCCACACCTAAACCCTTCCACCTTCTGTATATAACCCCCCCCACCTTCCACACCTAAACCTCCTACCTTTCACATCTAAACCACCCCACCTTCCAAATCTAAACCCCCCACTTTCCACATCTAACTTCTCCTTCCTTCCACACCTAACCCCCCCCACACCTTCCATACCTAAACCCCCCACTTTCCACACCTAACCTCTCCTACCTTCCACACTTATACCTCTTCCACCTTCTACACCTGTCAGAGTCTTCTCCAGGGATTCCCAAATTTTTCCTCTCTGAATTCCTCTTTCACTTTCTTTTAAAACACTCTGAATGTATTCCAATGACTTGGGGGCCCCTGGAGAGCAGGGATATGCTTTTTCCTATTTGTGTTCCCTTCTGCAGTGCCTAGCAAGATGCCTGCCTAGAGCAGTTTGATATGTAGCTTTTGCATAGGGTGGAGCTTTAAGTGCAAATGTGGCTCTAAACAACATATCAGCCTACCCATAAGGTCCATCTCAGAAAGAGCTAGAACAGCGTCCATTTTCCTAGACCCCTAGGTTGTGACCTACAGCTCCTCCTTCATCTTCTCTGGGTCAAGTAGAGATTGTTATATCCCCTCCCCCAGGGATAGGAGCACCCTGCCCTTACTGCATTTCTGGCCGAGTGGATAGTCAGGTGACCAGTGACCGTGTGGTTAAATTTCATTTTTATAATAAAAAATAAAGTTCTTTCCTGGTGACCTAAGGAAGAAATGAGGTAAAAAACACTCTGGTCAGGCTGATCCATGCTGAGGAAATCAGTAGCCTTAATTAGAAAGTGAGAAAGCAGACTGGGCATAGTGGCACATGCCTATAATCCAGTACTTTGGGAGGCAGGTGGATCACTTGAGGTTCAGGAGTTTTAGACCAACCTGGCAAAAATGGTGAAACCCCGTCTCTACTGAAAATACAAAAATTACCTGGTCATGGTAGCAGTGAGCCGAGATTGTACCACTGTACTCCAGCCTGGATGACAGAGTGAGACTCTGTCTCAAAAAAAAGAAAAAAAACAAGTAGAGGGGAAGCAAAGGCAAAATCCAGAGCCACTCCTCCACATCATAGAATCAGCGTGTAGACCTGGAGTTTGCAGTGCATAGTAGCCTACCCATTTAGTTTGCATATTTGACTTCATATATTCTTTGGTAAATAATTATGGAATGCAGATTATATAGTGGATACAACACACCACCTGCCCAAGGAATTCAGTCCAGGAAAGAGGACAGGCATTTTCTTTCTTTAATTCTGCCTACATCACTGCCTTCGTTACATAAACCCCTCAGACTTAGAGGGCAGGAGCCACATCTGTTACCACATTCTTTACAGCTCTTAGCAGGTAGAACTGTAATAAATGTGCCCTAGGAAATAGAAAAATCAGGAAGAGAACAAGTCATAGATGAGAAGTGGAACAGAACATGCCATAGATGAAAAATGGTTCCTCCTGCCCATTTCCAGAGAACAGTGAAGCAGAGAGCCACAATCTTGGCTCACTGCAACCTCCACCTTCCAGGTTCAAGCAGTCCGGCCTCAGCTTCCCAAGTAGCTGGGACTGCAGGTGCCCACCACTTAGCAGACCCGGCTAATTTTTGTATTTTTAGTAGAGATGGGGTTTCTTGTCTTGCCCAGGCTGGTCTTGAACTCCTGACCTTGTTACCCACCCGCCTCAGCCTCCCAAAGTGCTGGGATTACAGGCATGAGCCACCGCACTGCTTGGCTAGCATTCCTCATGTTTAAGAAAAGAAATTCAATCAAGAAACTTCATTCCCTTTCAATTCAAGGCCTTTTTTTTTTTCTTTTTTTGAGACAGAGTTTCACTCGTTACCCAGGCTGGAGTGCAATGGCGTGATCTCGGCTCACTGCAGCCTCCGCCTCCTGGGTTCAAGCAATTCTCCTGCCTCAGCCTCCCGAGTAGCTGGGACTACAGGTGCGCGCCCCCATGCCCAGCTAATTTTTGTATTTTTAGTAGGGATGGGGTTTCACCATGTTGACCAGGATGGTCTCGATCTCTTGACCTCGTGATCCACCTGCCTCCGCCTCCCAAAGAGCTAGGATTATAGGCGTGAGCCACTGCGCCCGGCCCAATTCAAGGCCTTTTAATTGAGAACCTTCTAAGTGCTTAGCGTGAAACCAGTGGGGAAAGGGAGACAGGTATGGTTAAGGTAAATTAAGACAAGAACCTTCCAGCTGGGCACGGTGGCTCACACCTGTAATCCCAGCACTTCGGGAGGTGGAGGTGGGCGGATCACTTGAGGTCAGGAGTTTGAGACCAGGCTGGCCAACATGGCAAAACCCTTTCTCTACTAAAAATATAAAAATTAGCCAGGTGTGGTGGCACATGGCTGTAATCCCATCTACTCAGGAGGCTGAAGCAGGAGAATCACTTGAACCTGGGACGAAGAGGTTGCAGTGAGCCAAGATCATGCCATTGCACTCCAGTCTGGGCGACAGTGCGAGACTCCCTCTTAAAAAAAAAAACAAAAAATTGGGAAAAGAAAATATAAGGTCCTTCCCTGGAGGAATGGATAGCCTCTGGTATGTGGGTGGGTGGGTGTGGCCAGTCAGGACATGAGGTAGATTCCAATGGGAGGCCTGGGGTGGGATAGGGGAGAACACTCAGTGTGAAGGTCTGCTGAGATGGGTAGGGAACATGGCAGGAGGGACGGGCTGTTTGGGCAGAGATGAAGGCTGGATGAAGAGGGCAGTCGGTGGGAAGGCTTTCATTCACTATGGTGGTGGTGACATGGTGGACCTCAGAGATGACAGGCAGTTGAGTGTGAGGAGGTTTGGCGATCCATGGTGTTAGAAGAGGTAGAGGTCAGAAAGTGGTGAGGACAAAAATAAGCAGGCTGCATGTTCCATCTGGAAAGAGATCTTTCCAGATCCCTGTGTCTCAGGCTGTCCAAGAGTCCTATCAGCCACATTCTCTCCCCTTCTCCCTTTTCCTAAGGAGGTGCTGATCAGGATGTCCTGTCCTTTCCTAGGTTTGGGTTTGTACAAGATAAATATTCTGCTTCTGCTTTTAACTTCCCTGCTGAGAACAAGCCTCAGTACATCCACGTTACAGGTGAGGAGCTATGGGTAAAGAGTGGGCAGGTGGGTCTAGATCCCTTTCCTTGCACTGAACCTGTGGCTGCAGAACCACCTCAGCAGGCTCCAGGTGCCCTCCTGGTGGCTGCGACACAGGTGCTCCCCTTTCTCTTCAGGAACAGTGTTTCTGCAGCTGCCCTACTCCAAGCGCAAGTTCTCGGGGCAGCAGCGGCGGCGGCGGAACTCCACCAGCTCCACCAACCAGAACATGTTCTGCGAGGAGCGGGTCGGCTACAACTGGGCCTACAACACCATGCTTACCAAGACATGGCGCTCCAGTGCCACAGGGGATGAAAAATTTGCTGATCGGCTGCTGAAGGACTTCACAGACTTCTGCATCAACCGTGACAACCGGCTGGTCACATTCTGGACAAGTTGCCTAGAGAAGATGCATGCCAGTGCCCCGTGAGGCCAGGCTGCACCAGGGTTAGAAGGCTGTGCCTGTGCTGGGGGAAGGTGGGTGAGCCGCTGACCTCAAACCCAGGGTGGAGAATTCTAGGCAGGCTCTGGGAGTCAGGTGTCCATTTGCTGCTGTCGGTGAGTGGGGGCCATTGTGGGTTTTTTGTTTTTTTTTTGTTTTTGGCCTCCCCAACAAGTCTTCTACTCTAGAAGAAAGACTTTGGATGCAGCTACTGCTGCTGCCACCAGTCCTGTCAGCAAGTGCTCAGAGCAGGTGGGAGGCACAGATTGTCTGTGGGAGGGCTCCAGTGTCTGAGAAGAGGGCAGGCAGCCCCCATGAATGTCCTCGAAAGGGGATGACTCCTGGTAGCATCCTTTTCCTTCACTATCTATGGGATATTAGGAGCAGAATCTGCCACTTCCTGCCCAGGAGTGTGCACAGATGTAAGATAATTTTGTGAAATAATGTACCATAGACTCTCACCAACTGTATATACCTGTACATATCACAGGCAAATAAAAAGCTTCATGTGCATCATCTCT
The DNA here is from genome assembly GCF_030222135.1 of Aotus nancymaae. Classification (NCBI taxonomy): domain Eukaryota; kingdom Metazoa; phylum Chordata; class Mammalia; order Primates; family Aotidae; genus Aotus; species Aotus nancymaae. Next base: position 6,691,734 of record NW_026988491.1, read on the forward strand.
GTCCCCAGCCCAGTTCCCTGAAACTCCCCATGCATCTACTCTGTCTCCAGCCCAGATCCCCGCAGAAGCAGTCCCATCCTGGGCTGGGCAGTTCTGCCAGGTGGCTGGGATCATGGCAGTCAATGAAGTGGCCACAGATGGTGAGAGGGCTTCAGAATTCACTGGCTTGGAGAGTCTGGCTGTGAGTTGATTGAGAGATTTCTTTTCATAGGCCACTGGGCAGGAGCAAGGATAGTTCCAGTGAGGACAGTGAGCATGCAGGATAACATACGAGGTAACTGTAGGCTTCAGCTGTCAGAGTGAATCTTGCTAAATGGGTAAGCCCAGCTCTGGGACGCAGATATGATGGCATTCTGAAAAAAATCAAAGGAAGCCTCTGTAGACTCTAACTTAGGGGTTTTTTTTGCTTGCTTGTTTGTTTGTTTTGAGACAGAGTTTTCACTCTTGTTGCCCAGGGTAGAGTGCAATGGTGTGATCTCAGCTCACTGCAACCTTTGCCTCCTGGTTTCAAGGGATTCTCCTGCCTCAGCCTCCCAAGTAGCTGGGATTATGAGCACCTGCCACCACACTTGGCTAATTTTTTCTGTTTTTAGTAGACGGGGTTTCACCATGTTGGCCAGGCTGGTCTTGAACTCCTGACCTCAGATGATCCACCCACCTCAGTCTCCCAAAGTGCTGGGACTACAGGCATGAGCCACTGCCCAGCCCGGAATCGTTGCATATTAAAGGGAAGGAGTAGCTAGGCATGATGGCTCACACCTGTACTCCCAGCACTTTGGGAGGCCAAGGCAGGCGGATCACAAGGTCAAGAAGTCAAGACCATCCTGTCCAACATGGTGAAACCCCGTCTCTACTAAAAATACAAAAAAAATTAGCTGGGTGTGGTGGCGCATGCCTGTAGTCCCAGCTACTTGGGAGACTGAGGCAGGAGAATCACTTGAACCCTCAAGGTGGAGGTTGCAGCGAGCCAAGATCACGCCACTGCACTCCAGCCTGGCGACAGAGCGAGACTCCGTCTAAATAAATAAATGGAAGGAGTACATATGGTATATGCCAGAGACATTAAGCAAATCTGTGAGGCCTTGCTGAAGCAGATAAGAAATACTGGAGGGAATGCTGAATAGAGCCAATTTATAGGGCTCTTCGGTTACCCACAAAACTTCAGATACACAGAATAACAATGGTCACTGCATTTCTTGAGTGTTTCCTGTGTCCTGGGCAATGTGTCATACACCTTTTCATTGCATAATCTATTTTTTTATTTTTTATTTTTTTTGAGACAGAATCTCTCTCTGTTGCCCAGGCTGGTGTGCAGTGGCACGATCTTGGCTCACTGCAACCTCCGCCTCCCAAGTTTAAGCAATTCTCCTGCCTCTGCCTCCCGAGTAGCTGGGACTACAGGCATGTACCACCACACCCAGCTATTTTTTGTATTTTTAGTAGAGATGAGGTTTCACCATATTTGATCAGGCTGGTCTCAAACTCCTGACCTCAAATGATCCACCCGCCTCGGCCTCCCAAAATTCTGGCATTACAGGCGCAAGTCAGCACTCCCGGTTCATTGCATAATCATCTTATCAACATACCAGCTGAGGGGTGGAAGGCCCCAGGAAGTAGGGTTCAAGCCCATACACTAACAAACAGCTGGGTGAGGAATCAGTTTCACGGGAATCAGCCCAGTCTCTGCCAACTGTGCTGTGCCCTTCTCCTGGTGGTGCTATGTCGGTTAGATGCCACCCACTGCTCCATCCTGGGTTTCTGGCTGGGGCCCCCTTCATTCCTTTCAACTGATTGCCTTACCGGTATGGTGAAGCTATGTGGGGGTACAGATGCAGTGTTACATGTAGACATGGCCTCATACACAGGTTCTCTGGTAGGGAATGGGCAGTGACTCAGTGACTTTGAGACAGGACCCGTGGCCTTTCCTCCCTGCCAGGCTTCTACCTGAAAGGCCCTGTCTATGCCCTCTCTTCTGGTCTGCAGCTGTGGCTTCAGCCTGCAAGTGCTTCAGGCAACTCCTGGCCTTCAGACTGTGCTACACACTTGCCCTAAACCTGGCCTGAAATGCCCGAGTTGTAGCATTTGCATGTAGCAAAGCTGGTGCCAAGTACTCAGTCCTACCTACCAGCCTTCAGATTTGACCTCCGTCTGCTTCTCCAGCTGCAGCAAGATTCATCTGTTTCCTCAGTGAATCAGCACATAGTCCTTCTGACAAGAAAATCTCTTTTCCCATGGGGATGAGGGGAGATGGGGAATTGCTATGCAATCTCTGGAAAAGTCTTTTCTCTCTGAGCCCCGGTATTTTCATCTGAATTCATCTGGCAGTGAGACTGGGAGAAACATTGGGGACCACAAGATTATAGACTTTTTCTCTTCTCAATCAACAGGATGGCTGAGTGCTGAGGTGGAAATTCCAGTCTCTTTCAGTCCCACAGTTGCCACTGGAATGGAATTTCTTTCCTCCCTTCTGTGCTCTTTTTTTTTTTTTCATCAGAGATACAGAGTCTCCCTCTGTTGTCTAGGCTGAAGTGCAGTGGTGCAATCACAGCTCACTGCAGCCTTGAACTCCTGGGTTCAAGCAATCCTCTCACCTCAGCCCACTAAGTAGCTGGGACAACAGGCATGCACCACCACAACCAGCTAATTAAAAAAAAAAATTGGCCGGGCACAGTGGCTCACGCCTGTAATCCCAGCACTTTAAGAGGCTGAGGCAGGTGGATCGCAAAGTCAAGAGATTCAGGCCATCCTGGCCAACATGGTGAAACCCTCCCTCTCCTAAAAATACAAAAATTAGTCGGGCATGGTGGTGAGCACCTTTAGTCCCAGTTACTTGGGAGGCTGAGGCAGGGGAATCACTTGAACCCAGGAGGCAGAGGTTACAGTAAGCCGAGATCGCACCACTGCATTCCAGACTGGCGATAGCAAGACTATCTCAAGAAAAAAAAAATTTATACAGATGGGATTTTTGCTACGTTGCCCAGGTTAGTCTCGAAATCCTGGCCTCAAGAGATCCTCTGCCTTGGCCTCCCAAAGCACTGGGATTATAGGCATGAGCCACCATGCCTGGCTGTCTCTCTGTCCTATGGTTGTTTTTTTTTTTTTTGGAGACAGGGTTTCACTCTGTCACCCAGGCTGGAGCACAGTGGAACAATCTTGGCTCACTGCAACCTCCACCTCCCAGGTCCAAGCAATTCTAAGTGGCTTAGAGGCCTGCCTCAGCCTTCTGAGTACCTGGAATTACAGGCGTGTGCCACCATGTCCAGCTAATTTTTGTATTTTTTGTAGAGACAGTTTTGTCATGTTGGCCAGGCTAGTCTTGAACTCCTGGCCTCAAGTGATCCTCCCACCTCAGCCTCTCAAAGTGCTGGGATTACAGGCATGAGCCACTGCACCCGGCCTCTAGTGAGTACTTCTAAATAACCTACAATGCTCAGGATAGACCTTACAGCAAAGAATTATCCAGGCCGGGCGTAGTGGCCATGCCTGTAATCCCAACACTTTAGGAGAGATCAGGACCATCCTGGCCAACTTGGTGAAACCCCATCTTTACTAAAATACAAAAAAAAAAAAAAAAATTAACCAGGCATGGTGGCATGCGCCTTTAGTCCCTGTTACTCAGGAGGCTGAGGCAGGGGAATCATTTGAACCTGGGAGGCGGAGGTTGCAGCGAGCCAAGATTGCACCACTGCACTCCAGCCTGGCAACGGAGCAAGACTCCATCTCAAAAAAAAAAAAAAAGAATTATCCAGCCTCCAACGTCAGTCTTGTCAGCTTCAGACACCATGAACTAGATTGCTCACGTAAGAGGTTTAGATGGGGACCTCCTCCCTCTTGTGACTTTGGAAGAAGAGGCACCTGCCACTTGCCCTGTCTATGATCTGAATCCGATGGCAGCCCCATCCTCAATCTCCTATAGCAATTACTACACTGGTTCCAAGGCCAGAGTGGCTAAGAGGCCTGCTTAGAGGCATACAGTGAGTTAGGGACAGCACCAGGATTAGAATGCTGGCCATATTGAGTACTTACTTGCTGGGACATAGCATCTGTGTTTCTCTTCCACTTTCCTTGTTTACTCACATAGCTTGCCTCTCCCATTGACTATAAGCTCCTTGGAGGCAGAGAACACATCTTATTCATCCTTGTATCCTCCATGGCAAGTGCCCATCACACCTTTGGTACTTATTTAGAATTTATTGAATTCCGGGCTGTGCACAGGACGGCTCATGCCTGTAATCCCAGCATTTTGAGATGCCGAGGCAGGTAGATCAGAAGGTCGAGACTGAGACCATCCTGGCCAATATGGTGAATCCCCATCTCTACTAAAAATATAAAAATTAACTAAATGTGGCCGGGCGCGGTGGCTCAAGCCTGTAATCCCAGCACTTTGGGAGGCCGAGGCGGGTGGATCACGAAGTCAAGAGATCGAGACCATCCTGGTCAACATGGTGAAACCCTGTCTCTACTAAAAATACAAAAATTAGCTGGGCATGGTGGCGTGTGCCTGTAATCCCAGCTACTCAGGAGGCTGAGGCAGGAGAATTGCCTGAACCCAGGAGGCGGAGGTTGCGATGAGCCGAGATCGCGCCATTGCACTCCAGCCTGGGTAACGAGCGAAACTCCGTCTAAAAAAAAAAAAATAAATTAACTAAATGTGGTGGCACGTGCCTGTAGTCCCAGCTATTCAGGAGACTGAGGCAGAAGAATTGCTTGAACCTGGGAGGCAGAGGTTGCAGTGAGCCAAGATTGCGCCACTGCACTCCAGCCTAGTGACAGAGCGTGACTCCATCTCAAAAAAAAAAAAAAATTATTGAATTCATTTATTCAGCCAATGTTTATGTAAGGCTGAACCAATGCAGGCCCTGCCCTCCTAGTGGAGGGAAGCAGACATGCAAAGCAGCCATCATGGCACTCTAGAAGAGATCTCACCCTGGCTGCCTGTAATCCATTACAGAAATTGCTCAGGTGCTGTGGCTCATGCCTGTAATCCCAGTACTTTTCAAGTTCAAGACCAGCCTGGCCAACATGGTGAAACCCTGTCTCAACTAAAAATATTTTTTAAAAAAATTAGCTGGGCATGGTGGCAGGTGCCTGTAATCCCAGCTACTCTGAAGGCTGAGGCAAGAGAATCCCTTGAACTCGGGAGGCGGAGGTTGCATTGAGCTGAGATTGTGCCACTGCACTCTAGCCTGAGTGACAGAGCGAGACTCGGTCTCAAGAAAAAAAGAAATAGAGGAGGGGCTTCATTCTGTGTAGGGAGCTGGGGAAGGCTGGAGAAAGGGGCTGGGACTTGTCAGCTGCATAAGAGTTCTAGCAGATGAGGAGGATAGGGTGGGGAAGGGGATGCTGGAGGGCTATGGGGGCTTTGGCATCAGAACAGTCAGGAGAAGATGACTAAAAACTGAAAGGCAGAACTGCAGAGAGTCCCCTGACCTGCCCCACCCAGACTGCGCTTTCAACAACTAGAGGTGAGTGCTGGCAAGTCCCAGGGTACACACTGGAGCCAACAAATGGTCCATTGTCTGGAAGCCCTGAGCCAGCCAGTCCCCTGGGGTCACACCACGTGGGACCTTGCTCACCTGTCGGCTCTGCTCTTCCTGGCCCCAGATCTGGGTAGAGCAATGGACTCTGAACACACCCAAGCTCTGCCTGGTGGCCGATGTCTCTGATGCGGCAAGTAGGGAAATGATCCTCTTTCATGTTTTTCTCCTCAGAGAACCAGAATACCTGCCCCCAGGTTCAGCCTACTGTTTCTTCACCAGGTGACCCTGCGTAGACTCTCGAAACCATCCTGACCCTCATCCGTCTAGCAACAAGATGGGAATCATCAAGACTTCATTACATAACGTGAGCGGTCGGTGTGAGAACCTGGGAGATAAGGGTTATTGGGCCAGGCGTGATAGCTCATGCCTGTAATTCTAGCACTTTGGGAGGCCGAGGCAGGCAGATCACTTGAGGCCAGGAATTCAAGACCAGCCTGACCATAATGGCAAAACCTACTAAAACTACAAAATTTAGCCAGGTGTGGTGGTGTGCGCCTATAATCCCAGCTACTCAGGAGGCTGAGAATCACTTAAACCCTGGAGGCAGAGGTTGCAGTGAGCTGAAATTGCACCACTGCACTCCAGCCTGGGTGTCAGAGTGAGACTCTGTCCCAAAAAAAAAGTTGTGACAGCATTTTGAGAACTGAGTCTGAGGAAGAGTCACTGTTACTCTTGTCTCTCAGTACAGTAGTGCCAACTACCTGTGATCCTGAGCAAGTCCATTCACCTCACTTGACCTCAAGTTTGAGGATGCAGTGATGATGGTGTTTCTCCAGCTTCCTTCAAGGGATCATGGTGAGGACCCGATGTAGTCAGCTTTGCAAAGGTGTCTGAGTGGTGCAGGGTGCTTCCTCATTTTAAGGCAGTGCTGTAAATGCTCCCATAATGGAGGACAAACATTCCCGTTTTCTGTTTTATTTTATTTTCAGACAGGGTCTCGCTCTATCACCCAGGCTGGAGTGCAGTGGTGTGATCACAGCTCACTACCTCTGCCTCCCAGGCTCAGTCAGTCCTCCCACCACTGCCTCCTGAGTAGCTGAGACTACAGGCACAAGCCACCACACCCGACTAATGTTTTGTAGAGACAGGATCTCACTATGTTGTCCAGGCTGGTCTCGAACTCTTGGGCTCCAGTGATCCACCCATGTCAGGCCTCCCAAAGTGCTGGAATTACAGGCATGAGCCACCATGCTTGGCCTAAACATTTTGTTTTGAATGTGCCCAGCAAGTGTACAAGGAACGTGATGTGCCACCAACTGGTCTGAAGCTTGGGAAAAGAGGGAAAGAAAGCAGAAAAATGGTAACAGCAAGAGCTTACTTGCGTATTGAACCCCAAACAAGTGTGTGCCCACCAACCTGCTAGGGCCTGAGGACAGCCCTGGTGGAAATGAGTGGGTAATGAGGACCCCTACTTCTCAGAGGAGAAACTGAGTCTCAGGGAAGTACAGGGACTTAGCTGGTTTTACTGAGCACACAGAACAGAGGAGGGATTGAAACCATCTGCAGTCTCTCTGCCACTCGCAACCCCCGACCCCAGCCAGGCTGGGCTCTTCCCCACAATGAGATGGGGTGTAGGAAACAGAAACCCAGTGAGAGTGGCCTCTGCGGAGGGGCAGCCATGTGGGGACGGAGGCAGGGCAGGGCCTGGGGCCAAGCTCCCTGCACAGCGATGAGAGCCATGTCCCCAGTCCCAACTCCCCAGGCTCTCCTGCTCCTGGTCACTGCACTGTTGGTGGTTGGCACTAGGAGAACAGAAGCACTCCCTGGGTGGTCTGACACACAGGATGTGTCTGGCCACAAAGCAGAAGTGAAACTGGCACAGTTTTTTTTTTTTGTGAGACACCCCCTCGCCACCTTTGTGTCTCTTCTCCAGGAACCAGGAGAGTGGCTGCCACCACTGGAAGCCAGATTGGAGGATGACAGAGAAACTGGCCAGCTCTAGGGTTGACCCATGCAGGGAGCTGGGTGTCCACCTCCCACTGCACACATCTTGGGATTGCTTTATGCATGCCCCCTTGGGCTGCGTGTCACAGTGGTCACAAGATACTGTTCCTACCAGGTTTTACAATGTAGACTCTAAGGGAGCTGCCCCTTTATACAAGTCCCTGTGGCCCAGCGGAATCACAGCCCCTCCATCGCTGCAGGAGGGAGATTTGTTTGTGGTTTATTCACTCATTCGTTGTTCACAAGTTGTCAGCATGCTGCCACCAACACATATGTATTAACAGCCACCCATGTGGCAGGCATCATGTAGATGCAGGAGGAAGGATATTAAACAAAAAATTACACAAATAACGATTGTTTGGGTTGTGAAGTAATAAGTATAGTTGTGAAAAGTCCTCCAAAGACAAAAGAGAGGCCACTGTGAAAGGTGTGAGCAGGACCGGGCATGGTGGCTCACACCTGTAGTCCCAGTGGTGGCAGGCACCTGTAATTTCAGTTACTAGGAAGGCTGAGGCAGAGAATTGCTTGAACCCTCGAGGCGAATTGAACCCTGGAGATGCAGTGAGCCGAGATCGTGCCCTGCACTCCAGCCTGGGTGACAGAGCGAGACTCTGTCTCCAAAAAAAAAAAGAAAGAAAGAAAAAGGTGTGAGGGAGAGCTTGACCTATTCTGGGGCCCAGGGAAGGCTTCTGAATGTTGCCATGGAGACCTGATGGCTGGCCAAGGGAGAGGAAGGGGCTGGTATTGCAGGAGAAGGAAGCAGAACTGATTGCAAAGGACCATGTGTGCTACAGAAGGGTGTCCTGTCTATGTCTTGAAAAGAAGGAACGTCTGGAAGGCTAGGTGACCTTGAGCAAGCCTTCCTCTTTTGTTGGCCTCAGTTTCCTATCTTTTCAATAGGGACATGTTTGCCCTCCTTGCAGGGTTACTGAAGAACCCTTCAGTTAAGCACCTAGCATAGCACCTGCCACCTTGGAGGTGCCCAATGAGTGGAACCATTAGCCTAATATTTGTGATGGAGGCAGGACAGGAATCCAGGCTGCCTGCCCAGCTCACCTTCCAGCGGCTGCCACTGCAGTTCCTGCCTTCTTTCAGGGCTGCTTCTAGGAGACACCGAGCCAGGAGCTATCACTGGGGCTGAACACCTTGGCCCAAGTTCCAGCTCACTGTGCTACAGTGTTCCCCTGCTGTCATCACTGCCCTTTGCCAGTCAGGTTAATGCAGCCTGGGAAAAGACTGGAGTGAGTCTACCAATACGGTGGGACTTAGAAGCTATTGTCCTCTGTCCCTCCTCCCACCTTCCACAGTGCCCCAGGCTTCAGCTAGATGACCTAGTCAGTCTTTGCAGATCCCTAATTCCTGTGATTAGCTGGGTAGCCATGTGCCATGCAAGTGAGACGCAGAGTGGCACAGAGCTGTCAGCCCCAGGCTTGACCAGTAGCAGGACTGCATTATTCTGAGAGTAAAGCCACCTTATACTCCCTCTCTTCTGATTTAGGGAATCAATCTTCCCGAAGCAGAAAGGAGCTGATCATTGATTGCATGCATGCCTGGAGTCATGCAGGATGCTTTGCTTGCTCCCTGGCTTAGTTTTTTGTTTGTTTGTTTCATTTTTTTGAGATAGAGTCTCACTCTGTCACACAGGCTAGAGTGCAGTGATGTGATCTCAGTTCACTGCAATGTCCACCTCCCAGGTTCGAGTGATCCTCCTGCCTCAGCCTCCTGAGTAGCTGGAACTACAGGTACATGCCACCATGCCCAGTTAATTTTTGCATTTTTAGTAGAGATGGGGTTTCACCATGTTGGCCAGACTGGTCTCAAACTCCTGACCTCAGGTGATCCACCTGCCTCGGCCTCCCAAAGTACTGGGATTACAGGCATGAGCTACCGTGCCCACCCATACTATATCATCACCTACTCAGTTATTCAGGCAGAAAGCCTTGGAATTATCCTATATTTCCCCTTCCCTCATCCCCCACATCTAACCCATTAGCAAAAATATAGGTACCTGGGGGTCTACCTGGCTTAGTTCTAATGACAGCCCCTTCCATGTGTCCTGTTGGCTGCCTTTTACAGATAAGTGCCTGAGGCTTGGGGATCACCTAGCTGGCAAGTGACAAAAAGTCTGGATTCTATTCTAGGTCACCATGACCTTACCCAGCCCCCAACTCTGAGTGGTGGACCTTTGGGCTATGTTTTGTTGTATTTGGGATTTCATCCAGTCTCATTGTAGGAGTCTTGGAAATGAGATTGGGGAGCCTGAGCTTTGACCTCTTCCTGTGGCAAGTGGCTACAGGAGCTGCTGCTGCTGCTTCTCAGAAGTGTCCCAGAATGATCAAGCTAGAGCCACCTCAGTGATGAATATGGCCATTCTGTAGTCCTCATAGGGGAATCTGAGGCCCAGGGAAGGCAAGCAATTTGCCTGAGGTTACAAGGTTGGTCAGTGGAGCTGAGGCTCTCCCGGGGGCCTCCTCCATTGGCTTTCTGTCTCACTCTTCCTTGCTGGACTCTGTGCAGTCTCCATACATTGGAAGACCCCAGGTCATGGCCCCTGGACCTCTTTTCTAATTTTTTTTTTTTTTTGAAACGGAGTCTTGCTCTATTGCCCAGGCTGGAGTGCAGTGGCACAATCTCGGCTCACTGTAACCTCCGCCATTCAAGGGATTCCTGTGCCTCAGTCTCCCAAGTAGCTGGGACTACAGGCACGCGCCACCATGCCCAGCTAATTTTTTGTATTTTTAGTAGAGACAGTGTTTCACTGTGTTAGCCAGGATGGTCTCCATCTCCTGACCTCATGATCCACCTGTCTCGGCCTCCCAAAGTGCTGGGATTACAGGCGTGAGCCACCGCACCTGGCCAAAAGTCCCCAGGCCATGGCCCCTGGACCTCTTTTCTCCATTGCAAAACGTGACCCAATCCTGAGATCCTAATTACCATCAACATGCCCACAAATCTCAAGATCTCTAGCCCACCTCTGAATTCCAGCTTTTCAGTCCAGTTGCCTTCTTGGCCTCTCATTAGAGATCTAAGAGGAACAGTGAACTTGGTGTCTACAACACGACTCTTGATTTAGCTTTGCACCCAACCCCAGCTCCCACCCAAACCTATTCCACCCACAGTCTTCCCGGATTTAGTAACTGTACCATCATCTACCCAGTTATTCAGGCAGAAAGCTTTGGAATTATCCTATATTTCCCCTTTTCTCATCCCCTACATCTAACCCATTCGCAAAAATATATTGTAATCTGACCCCTCCCCATCTCCTTTCATCTGATGTGATGCAACGTTAACTGTCCTCCTGCACTCTAAAATATAGAACAGACCAGGCATGGTGGCTCATGCCTCTAATCCCAGCACTTTGGGAGCCCAAGGCAGGCAGATCACCTGAGGTCAGGCGTTCAGGACCAGCCTGGCCAACATGGTGAAACCCCCTGTTTACCTCTAAAATACAAAAATTAACCACATATGGTGTTGAGTGCCTGTAGTCCCAGCTACTCAGGAGGCTGAGGCAGGAGAATCACTTGAACCCAGGAGGTAGAGATTTCAGTGAGCTGAGATAACGCCACTGTACTCCAATCTAGAGGACAGAGTGAGACTGTCTCAAACAAACAAATATAGAGCAGGTTGTATCATTCCCCTGCTTGAAAACTGTTTGGCAACTTCCCATCAATTCAGGATGAAACTCCAACTCCTTGTCAAGGCCCACAAGGCCCTATGAGGCCTGCCTGGGCTTCCATAAGTTTCTCCAGTCTTATTTCCTCCTACTCACTCAGAATGATGCAGCTTTTGCTCTTTTTTGTTCTGTGAACACCCCAAGGTTGCCCCTGCCTCTTCTTGGAACCTCTTTGCACATCTCTTCCCTCTTCTTGGAGCCCTCTTCCCAAGATTGTGGCTTGGTTGGTTCCTCATTATGGGTGCCACTCGTTGCCTTCTCAGAAAGGCCTTCCCTGACCACCCTGTCTAGAAAGCACCACTTCTGTGTCCTCTTGTCTCTTTCCTGTAGCCCTTAACGTCATCTAAAATTTGCCTGGTTCTGCATTGTCTTTTCTGCTCACTGGAATGTAAATGCTGGGACTGTTTTGGTTCCTAATATATCCTCAGGGTTCCTAGCCCATAGCAGGCACTCAGTGCATGCATGCTTATTCACAGAGCGAACCACATGGATTAAGGGCCTAAGTTACAAACCAACTTTCTTCCAAGTTGTTGTCCCTCAAACTTTCTTTTTGTTTTTCGAGATGGAGTTTTACTCTGTCGCCCAGGCTGGAGTACAGTGGTGCAATCTCAGCTCACTGCTAGCTCTGCCTCCCCCAGCTCAGGCAATTCTCCTGCCTCAGCCTTTTGAGTAGCTAGGATTACAGGCACACACCACCACACTCGGATAAGTTTTGCATTTTTAGTAGAGATGGGGTTTCGCCATGTTAGCCAAGCTGGTCTCAAATTCCTGACCTTAAGTGATCTGCCCACCTCAGCCTCCTAAAGTGCTGGGATCACAGACATGAGCCACCACACCCAGCCAATCATTATTTTTATTACCACCACTATTATCATCAGTTTGACTTTTGGAAGAGGCAGCTGTTGTTTCCTCTTTGCCTTCAAGTAATAATACGCCACTTTTCACATTCAGTGTCCTTCAGTGGCTTCCTGTTTCACTCAAGAAAAGGAGCAAACCCCACCTATCTCTCCAGCAACATGTAAGCCCCCACCTACCTCTCCAGCCTCATCTTGCATGCTTTTTCCTGTTGCTAACCCCGCTTCAGTCACACCAGCCTCACTGCAGCTCTTCATGTGATTTATGTTCATCCCACACCAAGCACTCTGCCTGGAATATGCTTTCCCTCCTTCTTCATCTGGTGAATGCACACTCTTCCTTCTTTCCATCTTAGCTTGGTCATTATTATCTCAGCCTTCCATGACCACCGACTCGTGGAACCCTCCTTATATCACATTCTCAGGGTAACATGTATCTCTGCTGTAACCTTCATCGCAGCTGTCAGTTTACACTTATTCCTTCAACTTGAGTTAATGTCTGCCTTTCCTAATCAACTCTAAGCTCCATGGGGACAGAGACCAAATCATTCTTTGCTCGCCTCGGTACTCCTAACATTAGAACAGTGCCTTGCACATAGAAAATATCCAATACATATTAAATGAATGAATGAACGAGTAATAAGAAAGCCTTTGGGTTAGAGGGTCATCCTCCAGATCAAGCCCAAAACTTCCCCACGAGAAAATCAAAACCAGCCTTTTCCACTGGCCTACTGCCATGAGACAGAAACAGCCCTTTTGACTTCCAGTGAGTTCCACTGGCTACAGACATGACCTTGGGTGGTCACAGGGTACCCATGGAGTAGGCAAAGCCCCTCTAAGCTGAGATGGAAACTGGATATGAAACCACAGTGCAATGGAGAAGTCTGTCCCACTTCCTGAGCTTGGCCATTTCTCAGTGCCAGGCACTTTCAGCTCTTCCTTTCCTCTTCAAACACGGTCACTACCATGTCCTGATGGTGGAATCCTCTGCGTTGGTTTTTCTGGCCTGCAGTGTTTTCTTTAATGGGTTGGAGCAAAGGTTCTCACAGGCCTATAGACCTGGGCCAGCCCCCCACAGAGTCAGCACCATGACATGGTGAAATGAGAGAAACAGGGACAAAGTCGGGAGTTTTCATAAAGCTAAATTAATTCTGAAATTGTCTGCCCTACTTTTTTCTGTGTCAGGATGCCCTTTCTTTTATGAAACAAGGGTGCTAGGAGTTGGCCATTTTTTTCAATGTCCTTGTTTGTCAAAATCACCTATTTAATTTTCTTTTGAAACTTACAGGTCTGTGGACAGTGACTGAGCCAGGATGAGAACCTGGGCTTTGTTGTTCCAGGTTTGCATTCTCTCCCTCTGCTGCCCTTCTCTGGAGAGGATAAGATGCAGGGGAGACATGAGAGCTGGCTATAAATTATTGACGGGCTGCCATGTGAAAGAGGAGAAGCACTTGTTCTGTAACCAGGGAGCAGAGTCAGGGTCACTGGGTAGCAGTTTCAGAGGGGTGTATTTCAACTGGGTTAGAATAAACTCTTTGAGTCCAGGTGCAGTGGCTCACACCTGTAATCCCAGCATTTGGGAAGCCGAGGCAGGCAGATTATGAGGTCAGGATTTGGAGATCAGCCTGGCCAACATGGTTTTCGCCATTGCACTCCAGCCTGGGCAACAAGAGTGAAACTCCGTCTCAAAAAAAAAAAAAAAGAATAAACTCTTTGACAGGCAGGAATTCAACAATAGAATGGTGAATTCTATTCTATTGTTGGTCAGGCACAGGTGTAGCAGCCATATTTAGGGATTTTGGCCTTGGATTCAAATGACCTGGGTTTCAGCACGAGTTTTACCACTTTTTATCTGTGTTACCTGGGGCAAATCAGATTCCTGATATTTAAAATGGGGGTAAATCATGCCTCCCTCAGAGTGCTGTGAAGATTGAAAGAAGGGGTGCCAGCCAGGCACAGTGGCTCATGCCTGTAATCCCAGTGCTTTGGGAGGCCAAGATGGGAGGATTGCTTCAGCTCAGGAATTTGAGACCAACTTGGACAACATAGGGAGACCTTGTCTCTACTAAAAATAATAATTAAAAAAAAAAACTAGCCAGGCATGGTGGCACATGCCTGTAATCTCATGTAATCTCAGCTACTTGGAAGGCTGAGGTGGGAGAATTAAGTGCTTGAGCCCGGGAAATCAGCTGCAGTGAACCAAGATTGTGCCACTGCTCCCCAGCCTGGGTGACAGAGTGAGACCCTGTTTTGAAAAGAAAAGAAAGAAGGGGTACCCAGGCCACAAAAGGGCATTTTGTGAGATGTGGGCACATTCCTGGCACATCTGTCCCCAGGGAGTGTATACATTCCTGGCACATCCGTTCCGGGGAATTTACCCATTCCTAGGAAAAGGAATTCCACTCTGGTGGAAAGGAAGAAACTCACAGAGAAAAGCAGTTTATGAGGCCGGGCATGGTGTCTCATGCCTGTGATCCCAGCACTTTGGGAGGCCCAGGCGGGCAGATCACCTGAGGTCAGGAGTTTGAGACCAGACTGACCAACGTGGTGAAACCCTGCCTCTACTAAAAATACAAAAATTAGCCAGGTGTGGGTGGCTCATGCCTATAATCCCAGCTACTCAGGAAGCTGAGGCACGAGAATCACTTGAACCCGGGAAGGAGAGGCTGTAGTGAGCCGAGATTGTGCCACTGCACTCCAGCCTGGGTGACAGAGCGAGACTCCATCTCAAAAAAAAAAAAAAAAGCAGTTTATGAGCAAAGACCAGCAAGAGCACCCCAGACTCATATGCTGGGGCAGTTCTGAGGATGGGAGATCAGGTGAGGGCTGACTGACCAGGGAGGAATCCCTGGAGGAGGCCACACCTAAGCTGAATTTTGAGACACCTTCAGGCTTCTGGTTTCTGCTACTAGATTAGTAGACAGGAGTGAGAGCTTCTCAAGAGAGCCTACAGTGGTCTCTGGCACAGAGTAGTAACTTTTTTTTTTTTTGAGACAGAGTCTCACTTTGTCACCCATGCTGGACTGCAGTGACACCATCTCAGCTCACTGCAGCCTCGACCTTCCAGGTTCAAGAGATCTTTCTACCTCAGCCACCCATGTAGCTAGGACTACTGGTGCCCCATGCCCAGCTAATTTTTTTTTTTTTTTTTTTTTTTTGAGACAGAGTTTCGCTCTTGTTACCCAGGCTGGACTGCAATGGCGCGATCTCGGCTCACCGCAACCTCTGCCTCCTGGGTTCAGGCAATTCTCCTGCCTCAGCCTCCTGAATAGCTGGGATTACAGGCATGCGCCACCATGCCCAGCTAATTTTTGTATTTTTAGTAGAGATGGGGTTTCACCATGTTGACCAGGATGGTCTCAATCTCTTGACCTCGTGATCCACCCACCTCGGCCTCCCAAAGTGCTGGGATTACAGGCTTGAGCCACCACGCCCGGCCTAATTTTTGTATTTTTTATGTAGACGAGGTTTGGGGCCAGGCGCGGTGGCTCATGCCTGTAATCCTAGCACTTTGGGAGGCCGAGGTGGGTGGATCACCTGAGGTCAGGAGTTCAAGACCAGTCTGGTATCATGGTGAAACCCCATCTTATAAAAAAAAAAAAAAAAAAAAAGACCAAGTTTGGTCATGTTGACCAGGCTGGTTTCGAACCCCTGAGTTCAAGTGATCCACCTCGGCCTCCCAAAGTGCTAGGATTATAGGCATGAGCCATGCCTGGCCAAGTAGTAAATGTTAATTGGAAGTAGCTGTTATTATTATCTAAATTTCAAGGATGTTTCAAGAGCATGGGAATACCTCTTTCCTTGGGTTCCCACAGCACTGTGGGCACATTTCTGGTGTATCAGGTAATACATTGAACGAACAAGAGGAAGATTAGTTGGCCACAGACTAGAGGGAGATATTATTAGATCTAAGTAAGCTGGGGAAAATGGGAGTATCCATCTCTCTATACACCCATCCATCCATCCATCCATCCATCCATATATCTATCTATCTCCATCCACCTATGTATTCATCCATCCATCTACGTATCCATTCATCCAAACATCCATCCGTCCATCCATATATATCCATCTATTCATTCATGCATCCATACGCTCATCCAAACATATACCTACTCATCAAATTCTTGTCCATCCGTCCATCCATTTATCCAACTCCTGTTCATCCAGACATCCACCCATCCATCTGTCTACCCATCCATCCATTCATCCATGCGTCTAGCCATCCATCCATCCATACATTCATTCATTCATCCATCCATATACCTATTTATCTGATTTCTGTCCATCCATGCATCCATCCATCCATTCATCCATGTGTCTAGCCATCCATCCATCCATACATTCATTCATTCATCCATCCATACACCCATCCATCCATATACCTATTTATCTGATTTCTGTCCATCCATGCATCCATCCATCCATTCATCCATGTGTCTAGCCATCCATCCATACATACATTCATTCATTCATCCATCCATACACCCATCCATCCATATACCTATTTATCTGATTTCTGTCCATCCATGCATCCATCCATCCATTCATCCACCTATTTTAACTCCTGTTCTAAACATTCATTCATATACCCATTCACCTACTGATCCAACTCATGTTCATCCAGACATCCATGCATCCATCCATTTGTTCATCCATCCATCTACCTGTTCATCCAACTCCTGCCCATCCATCCATCCATGTTTCGAGCAGAGAATTAAGACAAAATCACTGCATTTAGGAAGCTTAAATCGAGTGAGACAGGGCTTACAGATATAAATTAAATAATGGTAAATAAGGGTAAAATTGTGACTATGATAGTGCTACAGACAAAAAGGGAACATGGTGCTAGGAGAGTCCATCACAGGGCAATCTGACCTGGTCATGAAGGTCAGCAAAGGCTCTCCAAGGAATTGACCATAGAACTGAGAGCTACAGGGTGACCAGGATTAAGCAGAAGAACTGGGGAGCAAAAATGTTCCAGGCAAAGACAGAAGGGTACACACAGGGCAAGATAAAGTCGAGAAGTAGGCCTGACCATGCAGTGCCTCTTGGGCATGCTGAAGATTTTGATTTTTGTTCTCAGAGGTTCTAAGCAAGGAGCAGGTGACAGGATCAGATTTGTATTTTTAAAAGATTATTCTGGCTGTGGTTATAGAAGATGGAAGCGGGGGATGGGATGAGCAAGTGTGAAAGCCGGAGGCCTGTGGGAAGCCAATGTAGATGTCCAGGAAATTCATGATGGAACCTTGGAATGGGGAGATGATGGTGGAGGGGAGGAGTGGATGGACTTGAGGGCCATTTAGGAGAGAAAATGGACATGGTTGGACCATGAGTTTTGTGGGAAGGATAAGGGTGAGGGAGTTCTCAAGGATGACACCCAGGTTTCTGGATAGAACTGTTGCCAGGCAACAGAATGAAAGCCAGAAGGGAGTGGAGAAGGAGTGGGACACACTTTCCCTTGCAGTTGTTTTTATGTCCATGTTTGCAAAATAAAGGGTGTTGGAGGTGTGGGCGTGCACAGCTCTCTGATTGTCCACCCAGGGATAAGAAGACTGGTTTAAAAAGGTTGCATGTTGCAGGGTAAAGGGAGCTAGGACTTCCACTCTTGGCTCTGTATCCAGGTAGCTGTGTGAGTTTCCTACCCTGGGCCTGAGATCTGAAACTGATGTCCCTCCTCATCTGGCAGTTTCATGGCACAAAGTACCCTGAGTCTTATTTGTCTACTGATGCTATTTACACTCCTCTTTGGGAAGTTATTTCTTGCAGATACACTTTATCCAGAGTCTGAAGGTGAAAAAGCATCAAATCTAGAATGTGAGATCTGAAAGGAATCACAGAGCCCATTTTCCCAATCTTCTAATTTTACACTGGGGCAGCCCCTGTGTCTGACCCATGTCTCTATGCTACTCCACTACCTTGCCTGCAGGAAGAGAGGTTAAGAAGTTTGTCCAAAGCCACAAAGCTATTGGTCATAAGGAGGTGACCCCACATTCCTTTTCTTTGGGGATGGGGATTTTTCTGCAGCCTACAGTTATTTCCTAGGACAGATGGGGCTGGGTAGAGCTATGGGGATGAGCTAAGATCATAGACACAGGTGATGCTGAGCATCTGGGGGAATAATTCATCTGAAGCTGTGCCCTGCTGAGTTGAAGTCTTTTCTGACACTTTAAAGATGCCTCATGTTATGCACCCCTGTCGTGACTCCTGAATATCCTCCTGGGGTTGCAAGATGCTCTTTGAAAAAAAAAAAAGGAATGCAGAAAACCCAGCCTACCCCCTGAAAATGAGACATAGAGACAAAAACATGATTTGAACCTCACTGCTGAGGTTTCCATGGTGGCTCCACTCTGCTGCCCTTCCCATTGGCTAGGTGTCCTGTTCCAGCTTTAGCAACAGAGACTCAGATACTCATCTCCTTCCTGATTGGCTAGGCTGTGTTGCAGTGCCATGGCAACAGAGGCAGGGGGACCAGTCCCTGCAGAACAACTTGAGTCACCATCTACCTAGGGTGGGCTGAGATCCAGAGGACTGCTTGTGGGGGGTGGAAAAGAGAACAGGTAGTCCCCACCTAAGCTCACAATCAGGTGGGGACCTCCCTGCTACCAGTTGCCCAGGGGTTTAGAGGCTGGCGGGCTTCTCCTCTTCATTTTGTCTACCCTGTATCTTGCAGCTTCTTCCAGCCTTTTCTTGCTCCATGGCTCCTGTCTCCCTTAGAAGAAAAATCATACCACTAGCAGTGCCAGGGGTTAACTCATTTGCCCAAAGTCTTGCAAGTTATTAAGAAAAGCCAGGGTTTGAACTCATATTTATATTGCCTTGCTTAAAGGCTTTAGAGAGTCTTTGCTGGACAATCCAGGGGTCCTTTCAGTTTTAATATATATCCTCTTTTTATTCACCAAACAATGAATGCATTTCAAAGCACTCTTTCATCTAAATTATCTCATCATCTCAACAACCCTATGAGTTCAGTAAGTCAGAGATGAATGACCCATTTTATAGATGAGGACACGAGAGCCCAGAGAAGGCAAATGATTTGTTCCATGTCACACAGCACATTAGTTCCAGAGCTGGGCCTCTAACCCAGGCCTTCTGAATCCTTGTCAGAGCTTTACCTCTAAACCACTGACCTATTTATACCGGAGGTCGGGGGTTCCAGGAGGGTTGGAGGCCCTGAGGGCTCCTCCGAGTGGTCTTCTCATCTGTTAGAGAAGCCAGCTAGAATCAGGCAGTCCACTGTGGACCAAGGGTTCATACCATAGCCCTAGTCTCGACCAAGCAACCCTTAAATGTGGCCCTGGTCCCCAGGAAGGGTCCACATTTAACTGCAAACCTTGCACTTCCCCTCAACCCCATGTGCCAACAAGTGAAGAAGTACTGATTAGCTGAACTACAGTCGGTTTTACTGTTTCTGTATGCTTGAAGCTGTACTGGGCATGCATGTTCTCATTGAATTCTCATCACAACCTTAGGAGTTCAGTCTTCACTGTCCACTGTTTATAGATGCAGAAACTGGTGCTCAGGAAGGTCAAGCTGCATCCCCAAGGTCACACAGTCATGGAGCCTGAATACCAACACAAGTCCACCTGACTTGAAAGCAGCCTGGCTTGAACCATGGTGGTGCTCTCTCTGCTCCCACAGAATGCAGAATGGTAGCTTAGAGGCACCCAGGAGCTGATTCTTTTTCTCTTGTGTATGCATTTTTTCCTCAATTGAAGCTGTGGCTGCTGGACCAATTCCTTGGCACTGGAAAAAGCAGACTCAGAGGACTCCGAGGGACTTGGAATTAGTTGGCCCCTGGGAAGTGACTCAGTGTCCCCAACATTCTCTCCCATTGCCCAGTTTCTCAGCTTGGTGATCTTGCAGGAGGGCGTGGCTGGGCTACTGGTAATTCACAGCTGACCTGGAGGAGAGAAGCCCCAGTAACTTCCTTGGCCTGAAACCGAGCCCTGCTGAAAATGAACATTTCGGCAGTTTCCTTTTCTTTCTACTCAACTTGGGCTTCCTGAAGCTCTTGCTCCTAAAACAGAGCCCAGCCACCTGGCCTGCCCTTCTGCCCTCCCAAGGGTGCTGGTTTTGGGAGACACGACCAAGCAGGAGCTCCCACCTGACACACTACTCCCCCAAGTGTTATACCAGCAAGGGGCAGGCACACAATCTCTCCATCAACAATTACAGCAACTTCCCTGTGCCAGACATAAACAAACACAGGCTTGAGGGAAATGGCAGGGGACAAACCATTCTGGCCCCTGCCCTCATGGAAACTGCAGCCTCATGGCGGAAATGGACTACAGGTCTGTAAGTGAATACATTATGATTCCAGACAGTGATAAATGCCTTGGACAGGATAAAACAGGATAATGGCATAAACAGCAATTGGTGGGGGTTTGAGGGGGGAGGGAAAGGACTGAAGGGGAATGGAGCAGGCACCCGAATGAGGAGGAAGCAGCTGTATTGGTTATCTATGGCCACATAACAAACCCCCAATCTTAGTGGCTTACAACAATCTTATTTTTCATGAGCCTGGTTGGCCTGAGTGGTTCCTCTGCCCATTTCTCCTGGTCATACATGCAGCTTCATTCAGCTGGAGTCACAGCTGAGCTGGAAGGTCCTGGTGGTTGGTCCTGGCTGTTGGCTGGGGCATCTCAGATCCCTATCACATGGCCTCCCATCCTCCAGCTGGTAGACCAGCTGCCTTATGTGGTGGTCTAGGAGCAGCATTCCAAGAGGGGGATGGCAACAAGCTTGCAAGGTCTCAGGAGGCCGAGGCTCCTGAACTCATCAAGGGTCACTTCTGCCACATTCTGTTGTCAGAGCAAGTCACAAGCCCAGCCCAGATTCAAAGGGCAGGGAAAGGGATGCCACTTCTTGGTGTGGGGGGAGCAGCAAAGAATTTGTGGCCTTATTTATGAGACATGATGGGCCGGGTGTGGTGGCTCATGCCTGTAATCCCAGCACTTTGGGAGGCCAAGGTGGGCAGATCATTTGAGGCCAGGAGTTTAAGACCAGCCTGGCCAACATGGTGAAACCCCATCTTTGTATTTTATGAATACTATATTTTATATAAAAAGAGATGTGATCCACATTGCAGACAGTAACAAAAATGATTCTGAGGTGTACCAAAGTTGTGATTAGTATGTTTTATTTTTTTTATTTTTTGAGACAAGGTCTCACTCCATTGCTCATGCTGGAGTGCAGTGGCACAATCATAGCTCACTGCATCCTCAAGCTCCCAGGCTCAAATAATCCTCCTGCCTTGGCCTCCTGAGTAGGCATTCACCACAACACCTAGTTAATTAAAAAACTGTTTTTGTAGATATAGGGTGTTGCTCTGTTGCCCAGGCAGGACAGTAGCAACATGATCATAGTTCACTGCATCTTCAAACTCCTCAGCTCAAGCGATCCTCTCACCTGAGCCTCCTGAGTAGCTGGGACTGCAGGAGTGTGCCACCCTGCCTGGCTGTTTTTTTTCTTATTTTTTGTCTTGCTATGTCTTGCAGTGGGGTTTTGCTATGTTGCCCAGACTGGTCTTGAACTTATTCCTGGAGCTATCCTCCCTCCTTGGCCTCCCAAAGTGCTGGGATTACAGATGCAAACCACCATGCCTGGCCTATGTGGCCATCTTTAATCTGCCACATCATCTATGTTAAGATCTTTGGGAAGAGTATTCCGGACAGAGGAAGAGCAGGTGCAAAGACCCTAGGGTAGGATGGTGTCCAGAGACCTGAGCCTTGAACAATGGTATGATGTTTAATACTGAGTGTCAACTTAATTTGATTGAAGGATACAAAGTTTTGGTGTTGTCAAAGGATATTAACATTTAAGTCAATGGACTGGGAAAGGCAGACCCACCCTTAATTTGGGTGGGCACCATCCAATCAGCTGCCAACACTGCTAGAATATAAACAGGCAGAAAAATGTGAAGAGAAACTGGCCTAGCTTCCCTGCCTACATCATTCTCCCAGCTGGATGCTTCCTGCCCTTGAACATCAGTCTCCAAGTTCTTCTGTTTTGAAACTTGGACTGGCTCTCCTTGCTCCTCAGCCTGCGGAGAGCCTATTGTGGGATTGAGACAGAGTCTCACTCTTGTTGCCCTCCCGGGTTCCAGCGATTCTCCTGCCTCAGCCTCCCGAGAGCTGAGATTAAAGGCACCCACCACTATGCCCGGCTAATTTTTGTATTTTTTGTAGAGACAGGGTTTTGCCATATTAGTCAGGCTGGTCTCAAACTCCTGACCTCAGGTGATCCACCCACCTCGGCCTCCCGACGTGCTGGGATTACAGGCATGAGCCACCGCACCTGGCTATATATATCATCTATTCCATTAATTCTGTCCCTCTAGAGAACCCTCATACAAATGGGTTCCTCTACTCCCTTAGTTTTCTGTCCTATGAAGTGGGAACTAAGGATGTCTCCCTGCCTCCTTTATAGGAACACAGGATGTAAGATGCTTTGCTTCAGGGCTGGGTTAGGATTTCAGTTATTGGCCAGTGGCAGGGAGAAGACACCAACACAGGAGCTCAGCTTGGCTTCCCCTAAGCTCACCAGCATTTGTTGAGCACTGTCTGGCAGGAAGGCACAGTGCTCAGCACCACAGGTCACAGCAGGGGAGGGGGGCGGTGGGGAGTCTGAGGGTTGCTGAGCTTGCCAAGCTTATGGGATAAAAAAAATTGCTTGCTGCTCTGGACGTGACCGAGACATACCAGATGCATCTGAGAAGAAAAGAGCTGGGATGACTGTGGGGCTCAGGGAAGGCCTGGTGGAGATGGGATTCTAACAGGCCTTTGAGGAGCACATAGGATTTGGCTGAAGGAGGGGAAATTGTTGATAGGAAATGTGTAAGGGGGTGTGGAATTTAGCAATTCACTGCAACAAATGTTTGCTGAACCCCTACCTTATGCCACATGAACAGGATAGACAGAGGTACTGCGAGGACCAAGAGGAGACATGACTCAGGCCTCAAAAGGAAGTGATGATGCTTCGGAGGCCTGAGGATGAGTCAGGTCAAGCACTGTGGGGCACTGGGAGGAGTAGATGACACCAAGAGGGTTCCAGTGGGAGGACATCTGCAAAGGACAGAGGGGAGGGAGGGCTTGAGTTTCTCAAGTAAAGGCAAACGAACTGTGTCTGAAGCAGAGGGTCCATGTAGAAGAGCAGAATGATGAGCTCAGGGCCAAATGGGTCTCATGGGCTAAGTAAAGACTTTGTCCTTTTTCCTGGCCGGGCGCAGTGGCTTACACCTGTAATCCCAGCACGTTGGGAGGCCAAGGCAGGTAGATTACTTGAGGCCAGGAGTTCCAGACCAGCCTGGCCAACATGGTGAAATCCCCTCTCTACTAAAAATAGAAAAATTAGCTGGGCATACTGGTGTGTGCCTGTAGTCTCAGCTACTCGGGAGGCTGAGGCAGGAGAATCACTCAAACCTGGGATGCAGAGGTTGCAGTGAGCCGAGATGGCACTCTAGCTTGGGCTTTTCAGACTTCATTTCAGAAACAAAGAAAAAATAGGCTTCATCCTTTATCCTGAGGGCAGTGTATGTAGGAACGCCAGATTTAGCAAATTAAAACAGGTTGTCCTGTTAAATTTGAACATCAGATGACTAACAAATAATTTTTGTAATACATATATGCAATGTCTGGGACATTCTTACACTAAAGCATTATTCTTTGTTTATCTGAAATTCAGTTTTTGTTCTTTTTTTAAGACAGGGTCACACTGTGTTGTCCAGTCTGGCCTCAAACTCCTGGCCTGAAGCGATCTTCCTGCCTCAGCCTGCTGAGTAGCTGGGTCTACAGTTGTGTGCCACCATACCCAACTTGAAATTCAGTTTTAACTGAGCCTCCTGTATTTTCTCTGGAGACTTTAGGTGTGGGATCATGGAAAGGTTTTAAGCAGGGAAAGGACAAGGTCAGATTTACATTTTCAGAAGCTCCCAGGATTCCTGGGAAAATAGACTGGAGGGAGACCAGGAAGGGGCGGGGGATGAGGTTCCTCCTATTGCTCAGGCCAAAGAAGTGCAAGTCACCACCAGGAGTGGGGCATTGCATCATGTCTTCCAACACATTTGCCTCCCCCACTGGCCTTGGATAAAGCCAAGCTGATGAAACCCCAGAGGGCTGCAGGCCAGTCAGACCCCAGATCTGCCATGTGAGCCTCTGGCATGGTTTACTCCCTCTCAGATGCTCATCTGCCAAACAAAGGGGTCAGATGAGCAGAGAGACTGTCCATGAAGGCCCTTCTGCGTCTGCCATCCTGGGGCTCTCTACCCATCCTGGAGCTCTCTGCCCATCCTTTCTCTGACACCACTCCTGGTACAGGCCCACCAGGGTGAAAATTCTAAGCCTGAGATGCTTGGCTCCCAGGTCATCCTTCCTGTGCCTCTTTGCTCCTTCTTCCTTCTTGCCATCACTCTGCCTGATGAATGCTTGAAGGGGCCCCGTCTCTCCTCTCTCCAACCTTAGGTCCCAGACCTGGTTTGGGAGGAGGGTCTCAGCCTGTGTTGATACCATGCGATGTGTTAAGCTAGGTCATCTGCATCACTCATTTCACTGAACCCTTGCAGCTGCGCTACAAGGAAACCATCATCCTCATTTCACAGATAGGGGAGACTGAGGCTCAGCAGTCCTTGCTGACCCAGTCACACAGCTGTGCAGGGGGCAAACCTGGAGTTGAGTCCAGTTCTGGCTGGTGCCAGTGCTCTGCCCTCCCACTGTCTCCATGAAATGTACTCTGGAGCCCCTAATCCCCCATTTATTTAGTGCCCAGGCTCAGTCAGCAATCTTCTTGTCCCACTGCAGGCATGTGCTGCCCTGGCTCTTTCTGAGTTAAGCCAGGGACTGAAATGGATCGGCAGAATGCTCATCCGTTGGGGGCTTTATGGTTTATGAAGCCCTTTCCCATCTGTGCCCTCCCTACAACCCCATGGAGACTCTGCACGGCCCCTCCAGCTCTTGGAGACTGCAGCTTTGCCGCAGAGAAGGCCACATTAAATATTAACAGGGCAGCTCCTGGCCCCGCTGTGACGTCAATTACGGGGCCACTTGGTGAGGGCTGTGGATGCCTTTCCAAGGTGAAGCAGTGACCGGAATTCAGCTGGCTCAAATGGCATCCCAGGAGGCTGGCTGTCAGGACTCAGAGAAGATGCTGCTAATGTAAGGCGTGGCAGAAATCCAAAAGCTTTCCTCTGATCTCCGTGGCTCCCTTGGGGCCTGGCGGCATCCTGAGGCTGGCGAAATGCATTTCAATCATTTGGCAGATATTTATTGAGCACCTGCTATATGACAAGCACAGTTTGAGGCTATGGGGAGACAGCTGTGAACATGATGAGGTCTTTGCATAGTGGTGCTCCCTTTGTGGTTGAGGAAAGGGAGAAACCCAGCTCTGTAGGCTAGGACAGGTGCCCACGCCAGCCTAAGGCCAAGGGATCCTTCCAAAAGAAGTCAGGATGATGCTGAAACCTGAAGAAGGAGTCCAAGTAGGGAAAGAGGAGGGGCGAGTATTTCAGGCATAGAGAATAGGTTTTGAGCTTGGCTCCTGATTCCACCTGTTCCTAGCCATTTATTTACAAATTAGATTCCTACATGCAGGGTTGTTGTGAGGACTAAATGAAGCCATTGCTAGCAACAGCACAAGGCTGGATGCATAGTGAGGTGTACAGTGAGAGCTCAGGGGTAGCTGCTGTGAAAATAGCTCTGGGCCATGCACAGTGGCTCACACCTGTAATCCCAGCACTTTGGGAGGCCGAGGTGAGAGGATTGCTTATATCCAGAAGTTAAATACCAGCCAGGACAACATAATGAGACCCCATCTCTACAAAAAATAGAAAATTAGCCAGGCGTGATGGTGCACACCTGTAGTCAGTCTCAGCTACTCAGCAGGCTGAAGTGGGAGGATCACTTGAATCCAGGAGGTGGAGGCTGCAGTGAGCCAGGATTGCACCACTGCACTCAGCCTGGGTGACACAGCAAGACCCCGTCAAAAGAAAGAAAGGAAAGGAAAGAAAGGAAAAGGAAGGGAGGAAGAAAAAAATAGTCTGTGCCTTTATATGCTTCCTTTGTACTGCCAGAACTTCTTGCCCCATTTGGTAAGCAGAGAAACTGCTGAGGCTTAGAGAGGTCAGAGAGGTGACCGACATACCCAGGGTTATATCGTGGATTAGACCCCAGGTTGCACATGTGATCCTAGGCTCTGGCTTGGGCTTTTTGCCATACTGCATCCGCAGGCAACCCAAGCAATTATTTCAGCTCAGTGAGACACAGAATCCCACCAGTGATTCCCAGCATGAGTTCCTTGGCTGCATGTCCAAGGGTAGTCTCAGCCTTCTTTGTGGTAAGGCCCCAGCTGTCTGATGATTAGCCCAGGGTTGGGCTTTGGGAGGCCTGGGCATAGATTTGATTTTGCTGCTAACCTGCTGTGTGACCGTGGGTGAGTTATTTTCCCTCTCTGAGCCTCAGTTCCCACAGGGCCAGCTGAATGACCAGTTGTTATTGTCTGGGTCTCTGATCCTCCCAGTAGTACTGTGGCAAAGGAACTACTTTGAATTCCATATTAAAGATGAGGAACCAGGCCAGGCGCAGTGGCTCACACCTATAATCCCAGCACTTTGGGAGGCTGAGGCAGGTGGATCACTTGAGGTCAGGAGTTGGAGACTAGACTAGCCAATGTGGTGAGACCATGTCTGTACAAAAAATACAAAAAGTAGCCAGGTATGGTGGTATGTGCCTGTAATCCCAGCTACTCAGGAGGCTGGGGCAGGAGAATTGCTTGAACCTGGGAGGTGAAGTTTGCAGTGAGCCGAAATCACTCCAGCCTGGGCAACATAGAGAGACACTGTCTCAAAAAGAAAGAAAGAAAGAAAGAAAAAACATAAGGAACCAGCAGTCTGAGATGGACAAAGTGGCATGCCATAAGGCTACACAATTAGCAGGTGGGGGTCAGGATTTGGGAACAGCCCGTCTGCTGGCAGAGCTGGCCATCAGTCCACGAGGCTGTGCTGCCTCTTGGAGTAAGAAAGCCAAACTCAATTGTCTCCAAGATCTTTATTATGGGCCTGTGATTCTGTGAGTTCCCTGTTGCCCCAGGCCTTCAGGGCTCAATGACTTCATGGGGAAGGGATTTCAGGTTGGGCTGGTCCTCCAACTGTCCCCATTTAAAGTAGGTAACAGCCCCATAGGCAGCACTCCCTCCCTCCCTCCCTCGGAAAAAACCTCATTCCTCCTGAATGAAGAGGTCTAGTGAGAACAGCAACATGGCCATTTTATGGAAGAGAAAACTGAAACTCAAGAGAGGTGCAGCGGCTTGCCCGGGTTTCCCCAACTACTGTGGAAGAGCTAGGATTAGAGGCTGGGTCTGGTAATTCCAGATCTTCAGATCTTGTACTCTCAATAACTGCAAGCTGGCCAAATTAAACAAGACAGCCCTCCTCCCGCTCTGAGCTCCCTCCCGGCTCCTGCAATCCTGCCTGCCTTCCCCCTTGCTCCCTCTCTTTTCTTGCCTTTCACTCAGCTGTCATTTAATGTTAGCTGTCAGCTGATTTCAGGTGTTCCCTTTGCTGGGATGGACGGGGAGAGGACAAAAGACCTTGGCCACTCACAAAAGGAGTGCTGGTGGTGGGAGTTTTGTAATATGCAGGTGTAACGGAATTCAATTCAGCATTCATGGAGCCCACGTGGATTCAGGACACTCAGCCAGGCATCCCAGGGGCTCAGATGGTGAATGAAACACAGGCCCCATCCTCCGGTGCTTACAGTCTATTACAAAGGAAATGGCAACTTCCTAAGGAACTGGGAAGCAGATGGTGTAAGCAACAAAGAATATGAACCTTACAGTCAGAAAGACCTGGGTTCAAATCCTAATTCTTCGTCTAATAGCAGCATGACTTTGGGTAAGAGGATGCCTCTCTGAGCTTTAATTTTTCCATCTGTTTAATGGGTATAAGAGGAATAGCTCTCATGAGGATTAAATGAGATCTCATACCACATTAAATGACATAATGTAGTACTTGATGCCCAGTAGCAAGCCAGTGGCATTTCTACCAATGTCTCTCTAGGCAGACTGGATACCAGAGTCACAGCGGGAGTAGCTGGAAGGTGAGACTACTTCTTGTTGGAGAAACTTGGAAGGCTCTTTGGAGAAAGTAAGATTTCAGCTGGGTATTAAAGGAATTTAAGAAGCAGAGAATGGGGTGGAGGGATGGGAAAGGACATTCTGGAAACTCATGGGCAGAGTCTGGGAACCTGGTGGGCCTAGAGTGTCCAGGGAGTGACCTTGAGAAGATGTGCCAGGGGCAGGTTATGAAGGACCAGGTAGAGGAGTTTATATCTTTTTTCTTTTTTTGAGACTGAGTCTGGCTCTGTCACCCAGGCTGGAGTGCAGTGGTGTGATCTGGCTCACTGCAACCTCCGCCTCCCAGATTTAAGCAATTCTCTGCCTCAGCCTCCTGAGTAGCTGGGACTATAGGCGCGTGTTACCTGGCTAATTTTTGTATTTTTAGTAGAGATGGGGTTTCACATTGGCCAGGCTGGTCTTGAACTCCTGACCTTGTGATCCACCCACCTCGGCCTCCCAAAGTGCTGGGATTACAGGTGTGAGCCACCATGCCCTACCAAGAAGTTTATATCTTTAAAGAGGGAATGGGTCCTACCCACGACCCCACGGGCAGCTCGGTGCTGGTCCTGCAGAGGCCAGCCACCCTCCTGCAGGAGTTGGCCTTCTTATGTGGCTATGGTCCTCTCAGATCCCTTTGTCTCCTGAGTCAGGGCCAGCCTGCCACCATTATCTACAGTAAGACAGAAGGCTGTAACAATTTGCTTGCCTCCTACTAACATACTGGGGAGGAAAAGATGTTTTTTAGCACAGTTGCCTGGCAGAGAACCATGGTGAAAATTCAGCGACCCTCTCCCTTGCTTCCCAGGGTACAATTTCGGCAGCAACTGATGACAGTTATGCTCACAGCTCAGCAGCTAAAAGAATGTTCTCAGGCTCTCTGAAGGACAGGGGTAGCGGTGGGAAGAATGGTGAAGATGGAGCAGAGCCCCTGCTCTCTGTTATAGCTGGACAAGACACTTAACCTCCCTGGGACTCAGTTTCCTCATCTGTAAAATAAAAACAATAATACTAACCTTGCCTTAACCAAGAGACAGTGTAGAGGCAAACTGCTGGCCCACGACCTGCTATGGAGTAGGAGTTCATTACCTTCTTTACTCCAGGTCTCAGCATGGTCCAAATACTTGTCTTTTGAAGCAACTCTGTTGTATCCTCTTGAGTTGTCGTGCCACTGTCTGCTGGTCTTCTAATGGCGAAATACCCTAGACTTTCAGAGCTGGAAAGAAAAGGTACTTTGCCATTCATCATTGCAGCCTCCCATTTCACACATAAGAAATCCAAGGCTTGGGGCAAAGGAACAGCCTTCTCCAGCGTTCCTGGACCATGCACAACAGCCCCTCCCACCGAGCCCACCCAGTGGGAACCACGTAAAAGCTTGAGGCAGTTATCCAGACGGTTCAAGCCAAAAGATCCAGAAAATTCTTGCTAAGAAACACAAGCTCCCAGACCATCTGCAGAACTGAAGCAGAAGCCTTTTTCACCCTCATTTTAACTGCAACTCCTTAGGTGTCCGGCTTTGCCTTCTCCCCCAGAGCTGAGCTCCTCTGAACAAGCTGGAGTGGGGTGGGTGCTGGGATTGGGGCTCTGAGCT
The DNA here is from genome assembly GCF_030222135.1 of Aotus nancymaae. Classification (NCBI taxonomy): domain Eukaryota; kingdom Metazoa; phylum Chordata; class Mammalia; order Primates; family Aotidae; genus Aotus; species Aotus nancymaae. The sequence goes on from NW_026988491.1 coordinate 6,721,440, forward strand.
CCACCAGCTCACAGAATCAGCGCACAGATTGCAGCTACCAGGACATTTTCGTACTTCTTAATACCAAAAGCTGCCTTGGGTGCCGGTTTGCTTCCAAGGCAGGCTTTGAAAGAGGGGTGGAAGGTTCTGGATGATCCTGAAATCTATGCACTCAGGATGTTCTTAGTTAAGACACAGCAGGTGAAATGTGGTGTCACCAAAAGATACTGGGGTCAAAGCAGATGGTGCAAAGTGGGGGGTGAGTGGGGAAGGCTTCAGATGACTGCAAGCATCTGACTCTTCTAGGCCTCAGTTTCCTCATCCATATATTGGGGATAACAACCTCCTTCCAAGTGAGGATGTGGGGAGATAATATGAGAGTAAAGTGTTCATCCTCAAATCAGGCAGAGGGCAAGTGATTAAAAAACAAGGCCAGGTGTGCTGGCTCACACCTGTAATCCCAACACTTTGGGAGGCTGAGGTGAGTGGATTACCTGAGGTCAGGAGTTCGAGACCAGCCTGACCAATATGGTGAAACCCCATCTTTAAAAAAAAAAAAAACAAGAGCCACTGTCAATGTTACTGCTGCTGGTTTTATTACCACTGGCTGGGTCAGTAAGGTCACCTTGGCTGCAGGTGGCCTACAGTGGGGGAAAAAGTTAAAATCTATCTATGTGACATTATTAATAATTTGTGGACAGGTAGCTGCTCCAGCTCAAGATGGTGACCATGCCAACATACAAGCGCCATATCTCCAGAACAATATCACGTCTCCTTTGTAATATGTCCCTTGGTGTCCAGACTTCTCAGTGTCTCAGAGTGAGTGTCCCAGAGTATCCAAGAGGGGAAAAAAAACAAAAAACAAGACATGCCTTTTCTGGGTCACCTACTCACTGGGCTCTGGTGGAGGTTTCTTGCAATGCTTTAGAAATGCAGTCCCATGTGAGGAGCAGTCATGACCACTGACTCAGGGTGGGGTGCAAGTAAGGAATTCTTTTTTTTTTTTTTGAGACAGTTTCACCATTGTGGCCCAGGCTGGAGTGCAATGGCACGATCTTAGCTCACTGCAACCTCTGCTTCTGGGGTTCAAGCAATTCTCCTGCATCAGCCACCCAAGTAGCTGGGATTATAGGTGCCTGCCACCGAGACCAGCTAATTTTTATATTTTTAGTAGAGATGGTGTTTCACCATGTTAGCCAGGCTGGTCTCAAACTCCTGACCTCAGGTCATCCACCTGCCTCGCTTTTCCAGAGTGCTGGGATTACAGGCGTGAGCCAGTGTGCTGGCAAATTTTTTGTATTTCTAGTAGAAATGGGTTTTCACCATGTTGGTCAGGCTGGTCTCAAACTCCTGACCTCAGGTGATCTACCTCGTCCTCCCAAAGTACTGAAATTACAGGCGTGAGTTAACGCACCCGGCCTTTTTTTTTTTTTTTTTGAGATGCAGTCTCACTGTGTTGCCCAGGCCAGAGTGCAACGGTGCTATCTCGGCTCACTGCAACCTCTGCCTCCCAGGTTCAAGCGATTCTCCTGCCTCAGCCTCCCAAGTAGCTGGGATTACAGGCGCCTGCCACCACACCCTGCTAATTTTTTTTTCTTTTTGAGACAGAGTCTCACTCTGTTGCCAGGCGCCAGGCTGGAGGGCAGTGGCGTGATCTCGGCTCACTGCAACCTCCGCCTCCTGGGTTCAAGCAATTCTCCTGTCTCAGCCTCCCGAGTAGCTGGGACTGCAGGCACGCGCCACCATACCCAGCTAATTTTTGTATTTTAGTAGAGACAAGGTTTCACTATGTTGGCCAGGATGCTCTCCATCTCTTGAGCTCATGATTTGCCCCCCTTGGCCTCCCAAAGTGCTGGGATTATAGGCGTGAGCCACCATGCCCAAACAATTTTTGTATTTTTAGTAGAGATGGGGTTTTACCATGTTGGCCAGGCTGGTCTTGAACTCCTGACCTCATGATCTGCCCGCCTCGGCCTCCCAAAGTGCTGGGATTACAGGCGTGAGCCACTCGCCCGGCCTTTTTTTTGTTTGTTTGAGACGAAGTCTTGCTCTGTTGCTCAGACTAGAGTATAATGGTACGATCTCAGCTCACTGAAACCTCCGCCTCCTGGGTTCAAGTGGTTCTCCTGCCTCAGCCTCTTTAGTAGCTAGGATTATAGGTGCACCCCACCATACCTGGCTAATTTTTTTTTGTATTTTTAGTAGAGACAGGGTGTTACCATGTTAGTCAGGCTGGTCTCGAAATCCTGACTTCATGATCTGCCTGCCTCTGCCTCCCAAAGTGCTGAGATTACAAGTGTGAGCCACCGCGTTCGGCCACCCCTACTCCTTTTTTTTTTGGAGATGGAGCCTCACTCTGTTGCCCAGGCTGTAGTGCAATGGTGTGATCTCAGCTCACTGCAACCTCCGCCTCCCAGGTTCAGGCGATTCTCTTGCCTCAGCCTCCGGAGTAGCTGAGATTACAGGCATGCGCCACCACACCCAGCTAATTTTTGGATTTTTAGTAGAGACAGGGTTTCACCATATTGGCCAGGCTGGTCTCCAACTCCTGACTGACCTCAAGTGATCTGTCTACCTGGGATTACAGGCGTGAGCTATTACGCCCAGCCAGGAATTCTTACATATCTGTGATGGCTGCCATGTGCTGGCACTGTGCAGGCACATTACTCACATATACTCTTGTGGATCCCATGATAACCCTAAGAAATGTAAGAAAGAGGTGTGGTTAGTCCCTTTTTGTTTGTTTTTAAGAGACAAGGTCTTGCTCTGTAGCTCAGACTGGATTGCTGTGGTGTAATCGTGGCTCACCACAGCCTTAAACTGGGCTCAAGTGATCCTCCCACCTCAGTATCCCAAGTCACTGAGATTACAAGTGTGTATCACTATGCTGGCTAATTTTTCTTTCTTTCTTTTTTTTTGATACAGAGTCTTGCTCTGTCGCCCGGCTAATTTTTATATTTTTAGTAGAGACAGGGTTTTGCTATGTTGAGCCACCATGCCCAGCCAATTTTTCTTTTCTTTTTTTTTTTTTTTGAGATGAAGTCTCCCTCTTGTCCCCTAGGCTGGAGTGCAATGGTGTGATCTTGGCTCACTGAAACCTCTGCCTCCCAGGTTCAAGTGATTCTCCTGCCTCAGCCTCCTGAGTAGCTGGGATTATAGGTGCCTGCCACCATGCCAGCTAGTTTTTATATTTTTAATAGAGGTGGTATTTCACCATGTTAGCCAGGCTGGTCTCAAACTCTTGACCTCAGGTGATACACCTGCCTCGCTCTCCCAGAGTGCTGGGATTACAGGCGTGAGCCACTGTGCTGGCCGCAATTTTTCTTTTCTTTTCCTTCTTTTTTTTTGGAGATGGAGTCCTGCTCTGTCACCCAGGCTGGAGTGCAATGGTGCGATTTTGGCTCACTGCAACCTCTGCCTCCTGGGTTCAAGCAACTTTCCTGCCTCAGCCTCCCAGGTAGCTGGGATTACAGTTGCCTGCCACCATATCCAGCTACTTTTTGTATTTTTAGTAGATATGGGGTTCACCATGTTGGTCAGTCTTGTCTTGAACTCCTGACGTTGTAATCTGCCTGCCTCAGCCTCCCAAAGTTCTGGGATTACAGGTGTGAGCTATAGCACCTGGCCAATTTTTCTTTTTTAAAAATATTTTTTTGTAGTCCCAACTACTTGGGAGGCCAAGGCAGGATAATTGCTTGAAGAACCTGGGAGGCAGAGGTTGCAGTGAGCTGAGTTCATGCCACTGCACTCCAACCTGGGTGACAGAGAGATACTCCGTCTCAAATATGTATTTTTTTTTGTAGAACTGGGGTCTTACTACGTTGCTCAGGTTGGTTTTGAACTCTTGGCTTCATGTGATCCTTCCACCTCAGCCTCTCAAAGCTCTGGGATTACAGGCATGAGCCACTGTGCTAGGCTTTTTACAAGTGACTTGCCCGAGGGTACTCAGCTGGTGCACTGGCAGAGTAGGATTTGAACCCAAGACCAGAACCATGTGCTTTCTTGAATCACACCACATACATGTGCTCAGGAACCCAGGGGAATTTTGCTCTGTTCCCCGAGTGAGACCCTGCACCAGGTGAAGACACAGACCTGGCTCCTGTGCTGGAGACCTGCTCTGAACCCTGGGGAAACACAGTGTGTTTGACATTAACCATTGGCCTCCTTCACCTCGCTGAGGTGCTCTCTTTGAAGTTGTTCAAAGGCCTTATTTATTGATAGTACTTAGAGCCCTGGGAGTGGGTGACCTGTCCCAGGTGGTGACCCTGGTTTTTACTGATGAGGCTCTGGGCAACTGTCTCCCAAGGGCAAAGAAGATGGGTGCTGCTGAGAGTATATAGGCCACACGGTGGGAGACTTGTGTATGCTTTGTAGAATCTGAGTGATCCCAATGGGAGTCACACTTTGAGCTCTTATCGGCTGACACCATGGGGCAGTGTGAGGCCCTCAGGCTTGGGCATCTGACGGACCTGAGTTTGAATCCTGGCTTTGCCTATTCCCAGATGTGTGATTTTGTTCAAGGCGTGTAACATCTCTGTGCTAGTTTCCTTATCTGTAAAATGGGAAAGGAGGCCTGGCGCGGTGGCTCACACCTGTAGTTCCAGCACTTGGGAGGCTGAGGTGGGTAGATAGGTTGAGCTCAGGAGTTCAAGACCTGCCTAGGGAACATGGTGAAACCCTGACTCTATTAAACAAACAAATTAGAAAACTGGCCGGGTGCAATGGCTCATGCCTGTAATCCCAGCACATTGGGAGGCCCGAGGTGGGCAGATCACGAAGTCAGGAGTTCAAGACCAGCCTGACCAACATTGTGAAACCCTGTCTCTACTAAAAATACAAAAATTAGCCAGGTGTGGTGGCACGCACCTGTAATCCCAGCTACTCCGGAGGCTGAGGCAGGAGAATGGCTTGAACCCGGGAGGCAGAGGTTGGAGTGAGCCGAGATCGCCCCACTGCACTCCAGCCTGGGTGACAGAGTGAGATTCCATCTCTCAGGAAAAAAAAAAATACACACACAAAAATTAGCTAGGTGTAGTGGCGCATGCCTGTAATACTCGGGAGGCTGAGGCAGGAGAATGGCTTGAACTCGGGAGGCAGAGGTTGCAGTGAGCTGATATTGTGCCACTGCACTGCAGTCTGGGCGACACAGTGAGATTCCATCTCTCAGAAAAATAAAAATAAAAATAAAAATAAATTGAACAGATGAGGCACAAGAGTTTAAATAATTTTCTCTGAAAAAATCAGCTGAGCATGGTGGTGTGTGCCTTGTAGCCCCAGCTACTCAGGAGGGTGAGGCAGGAGACTGCTTGAACTTGGGAGGCAGAGGTTGCAGTGAGCCAAGAGCGCACCACTGCACTCCAACCTGGGTGACAGAGGGAGACGCTATCTCAAAACAAAACAAAACAATACAAAACAAAAACAAAAGAATGGGAAAGGAAATCAGACCAGCCTTACAAGAGTATCTTGGAAAAAAACATGCCCAATTATGCAAAGCACCTTTCCTGGTGCTGGGAACATGGTAGATGGTTCCTCAGAGTGCATGAGGTTGGGGTTACCAAAGATAGGGCAGCGTGTGAGGATGGCCCTCGACAGAGCCCTGAGATACCCCAGCACTTCGTGGTAGGCTAGAAGACAAGCCTATACAGCAAATAGACCAACAGCTGCAGCAGCAGAAGGGAAGCTGGGAGAGCCGCTCAAAGAAGGGTGAGCAGTGGTGCCCAGTCCAGCCAGAAGGGCCAGGCAGGTGGGCACTATGAAGTGCTCTTGGCTTTGACAACAAGGAAGCCTCTGGTGGCCACGATGGAGGAGTGGGGACAGGGCCAGAGCACACTGAGCCGAGGGGTGGGTAGGAGGTAAGGAAGAAGAGATGGGGAAGTTTGGTGAGAAGAAAAGCTTCATGGGAGAACCAGAGTGTCTTTTATGCATGTCAGAAAGCAATTATTTAGAATGTTCCAGCTCTATCTAATTTTCACTGTTTTGAAATCAATCTTAGTCCAACCTGATCAGAAAAGCTAGAAGAGCTGTAAGCCCTCTAAGAGCTAGAGGGAACTGGGGAGGTCCCCCCTATCCAGGGCTGGCCCTCCTCCTATAGTGGGAAGGAGTGGATGATTCATTACTATCTAGCATGCTCTTTAAATATATTCACTAGGGGAAAGATCAGCCTGGTTTGTTAACCTCGATTCCATCAGCAAAGGTGACTCTTCAAAGCATGGTGAAGGCTGGGATGTGGGCCTCCTCACAGGCCCACATTCAAATCCTGTTTCATGGGCCCACAAAAATGTGATTGTTTTAGCATCATAGCAGGAAGAGGAAGACCTGGGAAGCAGAAGACCTCGTATGGAGGCCCCAGCTCTGCTCACTCGCTGTGCAAACTAGGGCCAGCCCCTCTTCCCCCTCAGACTTCAGTTTCCCTTTATTCAGGATAAGGGGTTGGACAGGGGTGATTCTAAGGGTCCTGCCAGCTCTGACATTCCAGCATGTGGATTTCTATTCTAAAGTCCTTGAAACAGTTAAGTCCAATTCTCCAGATGGAAAACAGGTCCAGAAAAGGCCTAGTCTCCAGTTCCCTCCCTTCGAACACATCTTGCTCTCTAGAGCGATTCCAGGCCTGAAATATGGCTTCCCAAATACCTAAGGATGAAGCCTCAAATCTCCAGCTTGGCATTTAAAACACTCTGTAATCTTGTTTTACCCAACCTCACTTCCCATTGTTAGGCCTCTCTCCTCAACATCTCCCAGATCGCTGCCAAGCCTTTGCCCATGCTGTACTTCACGCCTTAATCTTTTTCCTGACTCTCTTCTCCTTCAAAAGCCAGCTTATCCCTGTGCACTGAGCATGCAGTAGATGCTCAATAAAATTCTCAGGGAGCCCAAGGCCCCTTCTCCTGCCCTGCCCTTGGCATGTTGACGTCAGTTGGGGCCTTATTTTCCTAGCTTGTCGGGCAGCCCAGACCAGGGTGTAGCACAAGAAACCGTCAGCATTCAGTGCCAGCTGGGATTGGGAGGGGCTCAGTCACCAGCCAGTTGGGTCACCCCAGCTCTTTGCCACAAGAAGTCTAGCCTGAGTTTGGACTCAGATCCTGACCCCACCACTTACAGGCTGTGTAACCTTAAGCAAGTCACTAGCCTCGTTTTTCCTCAGGTTCCACATTTTAAATATGGGGAGACCAGCTGTGCCCATCGTGGGCTGGGTAGTGAGGATTAAAGAGAATGCTTGTATGGAACTAGCAGTGGGTTGGCTCCTAATGTGTCCTGAATATTACTTGTCCTGACTATTATTTGTCCCAGCCCCTCCTCTGGTGGAAGGCACAGCATACCCAAGGCCACGTCTCAGGATGGGTGCGATTGTGTGTGTCTATGCCTGTGTGGCGCGACTGTCCCCGAGGGTAGGACTGGATCCTGCCCGGAGCAGTGCAGACCCACGCGCAGGGTGTGGCCCGGCAGAACCCAAGGCCAGACAGAGCTCGGGGAGGGCAGGACGACGGGGGCGGGGGCAGGCCTGCCCCGCCCCTTGGGGCACGCGGCCTCCAGGCTTCTCCGCCGGCCGGTTTGCTTGCTTTTGGGGCCCTTCTCAAGCCAGATCTCTAACGTGGATGGAGTGGCGCGTTTCAAGGTGGGGCTATGACAATGCACTGCCCGTGCAGCCGCCATCACCGCGCCCCCTCCTCCGGCTCCGCAGCCTCCAGGCCGGCTTTCCCCTCTCCACCTCCATCTCTGCGGCGGTAAAATGCAGCACTTGCAGAGCGCCTGCGCGGCTTTCGGGCGGGGCGGCGGCGGTGGCTATTTATAGTAGGTGACGTCACCTTGAAATAGACCGTTAGGGCCGGCCCGCCCTTCCCCCCCCACTCCCGCCGCTCTCCGCCGCCCGGCCTGGCCGCTCTCACTGCGCAGGCGTTGTGCCGTCCTCCCATCCCCCAGCGCGGCCGTCTCTCCTCCTTCGGCGGCGTCCGCGGCGCGAGCCACAGAGCACGGGGCTAGCCAGCGAGAGGGCGTGAGCGGCGGCGCTGCCTGCAGCCTGCAGCCTGCAGTCTCCAGCCGGCCGGCAAGCTAGTGCGCGTGCGCGGCGGCGGCCTCCGCGGCGACCGGAGAGCGGACGGACCGGCGGGCGACTGAGCGAGCCAGTGGTGTGAGACGCGAGGCGAGGCCGAGCCGCGAGCGACATGGGGGACCGGGAGCAGCTGCTGCAGCGGGCGCGGCTGGCCGAGCAGGCGGAGCGCTACGACGACATGGCCTCCGCCATGAAGGCGGTGAGCGCGCCGGGAGCGCGGGCGGCCGGCAGAGGGGCCTGGTGTTAGTGAGGGACGGGGATGGCTGCGGGCGGTGTTCTCCTGGCCTTGGGCGACCCGGGGACCCGGCTGGGCGTGGCCGCCCGCAGCCCGCGCTTCCCGCTCCCCCTGGGCTCCCCGCCACTTCGAGGTTGGGCCCGGGGTGGGGCATCCAGAAGGGAGCAGCTCGGGGTCGTGGAGGCAGCTCTGCAGGGGCTGGAGGGCGGGCGGGCGTGGGGGGGGGGGGGTCGCCGCATCTTAGTTGGGAGCCCGGGCGGGAGCAGGGGGTGCACGAGGGGACGGAAAGGAGCCGCATTCCTGCTTCTAGACGATTTCGGACCCAGGGGTTTCTCCCTTCTCGCCTTCCTCCGTTTCTCAACTTGGAAATAAAGAATCACCTAGTGACTGGCGCGTTGTCTCAGCTGGTTTTCTCTGCCACGACCTGAAGCCTGTAATTCCTATCTGTTTTGCTCTGCTCGTCCGAATTGTTCTGGTTCCACCGTCCCACTCCTGGGGTCTGGCTTTGTGTGCGAAGACCCCTTTCCTGCAGTCTAGGCGTGGACGAGGGCGGGAGAGGGGGCGGAGGGTGTGGGGCCCCACTCCGCAGCCCCAGGTTTGCTGCTGCGCTGTCTGCCTGGAGATTAAAATGAGACCTGACTTGTAGGTGAGACGAATCCTGTGTGCCTTTGCATTCCCGAGACCCTCATAAATCGATTCTGCAGCATAAAATGATTCCGGTGAAGTCGTGCCCAGCCACACCCTAGCAAAATAACGTGGGTCACACACCACCTGCATTTCTGAGTTCCGGTTACCATTTCACTCTCTTTGCGTTTATTTTATATTTTCTCTAAGTGAATATTCTCTCTGCGTCAAGGTCACACTGTGGTAGAATACAACTGCATCCACCAACCTGCTGTGTTCAGTATACAACCTCCTGAGACCTGGGAGGATCCCCTTGAACTCCGCCTTAGACCTACTATAGATTTAGAAATTCGGGGGGTGAGACTCAGACATCTGCATTGTAATCAACTCTCACAGGCAATGTTTAGCTGGCTTAAGTTTGAGAATTGTTGCCCATGATTATAGCAAATGTATCCTTTCGCTGGCCTTTTGGAGAGAGGTCCGAAAAGACTGTAAATACAAAGGCTCCCTGAAATTTTAGAATCATAGAATCTTGGAAAGCTCATTTGAAGGCTTTTGATGTTAATGTCAGATGAAATAAGTATTTGGGGCAATATTTAGGATTGTTCAGGTAAGAAAGGTACTTGAATAGTTTCCTTTCCTGTGGTGTCCTTGTTACACACGTAACTAGGTGTGTGTGGAAACCAGAAACGCCGTTGCCCGAATGTTGATTTGTTGGTGATCTTGACTTGAGCACTACTAGCATGCTGCTGTTGTCGTTAGGCAGGAGGTTTTCATCCAACCCAGGGGACGGTCTAGATCTGGAGGCTGAACCTTAGGTAATTCAGGGGGTCCCCTAAAAGAAAATCTAAAATACAATTTTGCATATTTTACAGAAATGGGACTCACTGAATGTAAGCTGTCTCTGTCCACAACAGGTCACACTTAAGCCCCTTCTCCCCAGTAACTGAGTGGTACTGGGATTATGCAGGCTGAGGCCGCTCCACGCGTTTTCGTGAAGTGCTTGCTCACCTTCTGAGTGAGACTTAAAGACTGCAGTGTTAGGAGCCCTTTGGGAAATAAATAGGGTGAAAAGAAAGGAGGGACAAGGTTTAAAGGAAGGGGAATGGAGGTTAAGGAAAAATGGTTGGAAGATGCATTCTGGAGCAATCAGAAACCTGAGGCAACTTGAAATGGGGGAAGAAGGCAGGAATGGAGAGATGTTACCAGAACTCAATCTAGTTTGAGCAAGGAAAAAGATTGGCTTTCTGGTAGGGTTGTAAAATACTTTCCTGCAGCCAGCTACTTGTGTCCATAGATTTTCTCTGGACGGTTAAGAGAGCCTTTTGTAAAACAAAGGAATTTATAATATCTATTTGAAATAATTAATGAGTTGGAAAAGCCACCCAGCACTGAAGAGTTAATTACCAAGCCTTAATTCTCCAATCTCAGAATTATGATAAACCATTTCCCTCACATCATCTAAATGGAGTATATTGTGCTTATAGATGTTTTCTTTAAAATAAAAATACATATATTGAAAGGGACTAGCAGGGGTCAGTTTCCCTGCTAAATCGGTGCTTGTAGATTGAATTCTTACTGGGATGACTCAGTCTCCATTTTATTAATCTCACTCACCTTAACTAAAGCTTTTGGAAAGGGTGTGAATTTCAGTTAACCTTTTTTCAGGGCTGGGAAGGGCAGGTAAGTAGCCTGCTGTAGGGAGGATTGAGCAGGACACTTGTGTTGAGGGTATATTCTGATGCCACTATGCTGTGAACTTGAAACTTCCATCTTGGCTTTAGGTCTTTTGGAATATAAAACTAGTGATGTTGCTGTTACTAAGTCAGTTTTGCTTTCAGTCTTACTTATTTTTTCTTCATAATTGAAATGCTAACCTAATAATACTGCCTTCCTGTAATGATTGATGTTCCTTATTCTACCAGCGTCACCTGGAGGGCAGTGTTGGTAAGCTTGAAGAAAAATCGTGCATATTGGAAACAATGGTGTTGCCTCAAACCTGTTGAGAACTTCACTTCCCTGCTTCACCCCATAATTTGAAGAGGCAAGAAATGTTTCTGAAGTGAAGCATAGAGGAGTATCTTTAAGCTCTCTTTATCTCATACCTACTAGCTTGTGTAGAGTATAATAATGGGAAGAAACATTGTGAAAGATTCTAGAACCCAAGTCCTTTCTAGTTTAGGCTTTGAATGACCTTACACAGTTTGTAGTTGCTGTAAGTGGGTATAATACCATTTTATAACTGAAATAAACTTACAACGTAGGATTAAATGTTAGTGCAGAAGAAGTGATTTAAGGAAAGAGGGACTATAACCAGATAGGTTTATAGTGAATATTCATAGGTAGACATAATTTCATCATGTCTTACTGCCCTAAGTCATCTATTCTGTATTAAAGCATAGGTGGTAATTGTGAGGTTATCAAATGTAAAAATTATTGGGAGAGCATTTTTTTTTTTTTTGAGACGGAGTTTTGCTCTTGTTGCCCAGGCTCACCGCAACCTCTGCCTCCCGGGTTAAAGCGATTGTCCTGCCTTAGCCTCTGGAGTAGCTGTGATTACAGGCATGCACCACCATGCTCAGCTAATTTTGTGTTTTTAGTAGAGATGGGGTTTCTCTATGTTGGTCAGGCTGGTCTCAAACTCCTGACCTCAGGTGATCCACCCACCTTGGCCTCCCAAAGTGCCGGGATCACAGGTGTGAGCCACCATGCCCCGCCTTAGCATGTTGTTTTAACACTGATACACCAGTTGATGAAACACATTTGAAGTACTTGTAGGATACATATATAGAAATCTTAAGTGCAGGAAACAAAACTGCAGTTTAAGCAAACAGTCGGAGAGGAAGGGGCACTTGGCCCAATCACTGGCAAAAGGCTCTTGTTGCAACAGCTGTGAGATTCTGGGAAGTGGGGAAGTGAGCAGGTGCTATGTAAAGTGCATAGCTGACTGCCCCAGGTGAGATGGATCAGTGTTGGAGCAAGGAGGAGAATTTTGAGGTGTACCAAATTGTGATAAGTATGGTTTTTGTTTTTTGTTTATTTGTTTGATTTTGAATTAAAGACGGTCTTGTTCTGTCACCCAGGATGGAGTGCAGTCATGGCACGATGATAACTCACTGCAGCCTTGAACTCCTGGCCTCAAGTGATCCTTCCGAGCAGCTGGGACTACAGATGCATGCCACCATGCCCTGCTAATTTTTAAATTGCTTGTATGGACAGGATCTCTATATGGTGCCCGGGTTGGTCTCAAACTCCTGGCCTCAAGCAGTCATCCTGTCTCAGCCTGCCAAAGTGCTGGGATTATAGGAGTGAGCTACCACACCCAACCAGTATGACATCTTAAAGTCACATTGATATTATAGTTTGAAATAAGTAACATCTCAGGAGCCGGTAACTGGTCATTTAAAATGTAATCGCCTTTGAGGAGGGAAGGCGGCCCTGGATTATTCTTGTAATAGTTTGAATTTAAAAGGTCAGTGAGAAATTCCATCTCAAAAAAAACCCCAAAAATGTATTTTCTTTGGTTGGGATTTTTTTGGGGCTGGTTTTTGGCATTTTATATTAGTGACAGACTGTAGTGTCACACTTTTCCGGAAATACGGTTTTGGAGAAGGTTCCCCAAATGTGTTTTTTGTGTATATGTTACATTTAGCAAGTTTATTAGAACTTATTTTACTTATTAGGCACTTGGTAAACGGTAGCTGTTAATTCCATGTGTACATTCATGTTTAACAATTCTGGATAGGTACTGTTACTAATTCCCTTTTACAAATGAGACTTTCAGAGGTTGATTTTCTCATGGTCAAACAGCTAGTAAGTTGTGAATCCAAGATTCAAACTTGAATTCAGGGCTCTCATTTTAACCACTGTATAATAAAACCCCATGAGGCAAAGGGATAATATGTCTAGCATACATTCCGATATGTTAACCATTGTCAGCATTGTTGACTCAAGTCCAAGAACTCATAAGTGGACTTACTAAACAAATAATTTTATTTATTGGGTGCAGGTCATTTTTTTTTTCCGAGTATGATTAAGAACGATCTGCCATTTATGTGTTTTAGCTACAGCAAGAAGCGTAAAAGGAAACTCACATATCTGGATTTTGCTTGTTCAGAAGGCTTGGAGGGTTTTTTTTTTTTTTTTTTTTTTTTTTGCTCAACAAAGAATTGAATTTAAATTTCTCCTATGAGTTAAGTGCAGGACTATGTTATATTTTATTTGGGGTATTTTAAGAAATTCCTTTTTTTTTTTTTATTGCATTTTAGCTTTTGGAAGAAATTCTTTTATATTCTTGGCACCAGTTTTTTCTCCATATTGCCTTTAGTGTGTATTTTTTCTCCCCATATCCTTTAGTACGTTTTTATGCAGGCCCCAAAATTTCTGTCTAGGTTGCTGGTAAGGTTTCTCCTAGTGTCCAAGTGGAGGCAGCTTGTCTTCTGCCCCAGCATTTTGGTGTTCCTCCCACCCCTACTCCTACCACCACCCCCCACCCCTACTCCCTTCTGCGGTGGTGAGTTTTGGCACTTCCAGTGATCCAAACCTGGCACAGTTTCTGAAGCCTTCGATTCTGGTGCCTCTAGGGACAGTAGCATGCAGTGATGCCATTCAGATGGGCTTGTATTAATCCTTGCCAATCCCTATAAAAATGTTCAATTACATAAAAAGCAAGGCAGATGTCTCTTGACTATACAAGGATAGCTGTTTTGTTTGACTAAAATTTAGCTTATGACCTGAACTTGCCTGCTCTGAGCTTGAAGTTTAGCCTATTTGTGGCCTTACAGAATTGCAGCCTCATCCTGGTGAGGATAAGGTGCTCAGCCTGACCCTGGCTGGGGATGTTCTTGCACAGGTGGCCTATAGGAATTGGTCTGTTGATGGATACCTTGCCAGCTTGGGGATAGGCCAGGCAAGATCCTTACTTGCTAAGCATTAACTTGGGAAAGACCTCAGCAAGCTCTCATTCCTCTAGCTCACATCTTTTTTTTTTTTTTTTTTGGGAAGACAGTCTTGCTCTGTCACCCAGGCTAGAGTGCAGTGGCACAAACTTGACTCACTGCAACCTCCACCTCTCAGGTTCTAGTGATTGTCATGTCTTAGCCACCCAAGTAGCTGGGATTACAGGCGCACGCCACCATGTCTGTCTAATTTTTGTATTTTTAGGAGAGACAGGGTTTCTCTGTTGACTGGATATACTCCCTGGCACCAAGTGATCCACCTGCCTTGGCCTCCTAAAGTGATGGGATTACAGGTGTGAGCCATTGCACCTGGCCCCTCAAGCTCACTTTTACACACACACACACACCCTTCTGCCAAAGAAGCTTAAAGGTTTTATGATGTGGTTATGTTTACTTAATCGTGAGAATCGTTTACTTTTCTTACTCATATCAAAAGCAAGCTGGTTGATAGCATGTAGGTATGGGTAACTATAAAGGATGAGCCCATAGCATGTGTGTAGCTGTGAAGGATGTCAGCATATTCAAGTGAAATAATATTACCCCTAACTTAAGCAGCTATGGCCTGGCAGCTCAGGGGTGGCATTTTTGTTTGCTCATTGTTACTTTTGATGTTGGATGTTTCCCAGATTAAGAACTTTAAATTTTCCTAAATAGTCCCTGTGCTATTTTTGGCAGTGGATCTGTTTTTACTCACACACACGTAGTTTATTGCCTTGGGAGTAGTGGGAAGAGGCCCTTAGAGTTTTTGGGTAAACGAATAGTGTCATAGGAAATAAGTGAATAATCAGCAGACCAGGTCATTTTTGACATTTAGTAATGTTGGGTAGTCCTGGAGCAGAGATGTGAAATGAATGCCCTGGGCTGGGGAGTAGGCGTAGCCAAAGGCTTTTTGGTCAGGATGTCAGTAAAACTGGCTGACAGGGAGTCCAGTGCTTAAAAGAAATGGAGAGGAGGACCTTTGTGTCAGTTTAAGGTTGTCATTCAGAAAGGGTATAAGTGGGATTACTGATGGTGAGAAGGCAGGCAGGACATCTAGAAAGCAGAGAGGCTGTGAATAGAGGTGGCAAAACCCCTGGTTTGTAGCCAGGTGAAGACTCAGTGCCCAGTGTGGCTACACTGAGGGCAGGTGCCATATGGGGCAGAAATGACTGTTGTAATCTTGGTGTTAGAGTGGAAAGAAGGCTGAAAACTATTGTCTAGGTCTGTCTCTAACATTTAATGTCTTGTTTCTGCTTCAGGTTCCTAATTAGAAACAATTTGAAAACCTGTGATTGTAGAGATGGAATAAATCTCATCTCATTAGATGTTAAAGATGATCTTAGGTGGCATGGTTGGGACCCAGAGTATATCCATTATGCTGTGTTACCTCCCAATGTTTGCCTCTTAGTATAGTTTATGGCTTAAGTTTTCATTAGTTCTCCTGGCTCCTGTATTTTGGTATTTGAAGTGTTGGGAACTGGTGCTAACTAAGTATCATCCAGCAAGATTGGCTATAAATGTTTTTGTTTTAATGGATCATCTGATTTTACATGGGTCTATAGTTTTCCAGTCTGGGAAAAACTCAGTTTTCTTTAGTTATCCAATCAAGTAGCAAACCATCTTCATTTCTTAAGTTTCCTTTGTTAACTGAATTACGACCCAGGAGTATTAAAAAATATGGTATTTAAATGTATCTAGTTATTTCCTAGTTAGACTCTGGCTAGATTACTAGGAACAATATTTACTTGGTGAGATATGTTAGTCACCCTCAGCTAATAGTGATAATACTGTTAAGTGATTCATTCAAACTGGCAGACAACCAGATACTGTTACATAAACACTAATACTCCCAGTAAATGATTATTGTTGTGAAGGTGTCATCATAAATACTGCCCAGTATCCTTTTTTGGCAGTTTATTCCTGATGGAGAAAATATGCTTGCAGATACACCCCAAACTTCACATTACCTAGGATCAGCTTCATCACACCTTGCCACACCTTTTATTGGTGCACAGGAAAAATGAAATCATGGAATGTTGGAGCTGAAGGAAGCTTGGAGATCATTTAGGCTGATCCTCCTTATTTTACCTTTGATGTCCAAAAAGGTTGTGATTTGTTTAAGGTCACATAGCTAGCTAAGACTAAACTCCAGATGTCTTGGGTTTAATAATTATACTGTTTTGCTGGGCACGGTGGCTCACGCCCTGTAATCCTAGCACTTTGGGAAGCCGAGGTGGGTGGATCACCTGAGGTTAGGAGTTCAAGACCAGCCTGGCCATCATGGGGAAACCCCATCTTACTGCCTTTTGTGTTATGCAAGCATACTATATTATATATATATTTCAGATATGCACTGTCTTTAAATGATATACTCTGGGAAGGTACCTTGGTGTATCTTTTGCCAGTTTAACAGAAGCAGCTTCATTAGTCACAGGAGGAAGTATATCGTGACTCCTTATGGATATTATTTGCATTTTAATGCTAAATGGCCTTAGTTGGATTTAATTACTAGAAAATCAAAGGAGCTCTCCAAATTCTGTTGTTGCCTTGTGCTTTGTTTTATTGAATATTGCTCTAGAAAAGCAAATCATTCTAGAGGATTCAAGCATTCTTAAATTTATCAGAATGTTTGGGATGGAATTTTGATTTAGAAGTGTTGCTCCCTTAAAAGACTAAGTAGTTATTCATCCTTTTGTAGTTCAAAAGTGTGACGATTGGGTTTTAACATGCATGTGTGAGATGTGCCACCCTCAAACCTTGTTACAATGTAGGCCCATGACCCTCTGATGTGGAAAAAAAGACTAAGTTATTAAATATTTACAAAGTCTATTTTCCATAAGAAAATGTATGTAAGTGTTTAAAGGCACTTACTGGAGGAGGAAACTAGTGGGATTATAGGTGTTCAACTGGATTTAAGAGGAGCATGGATTTTAGATTCATGGTAGACAGGGGCAAATCATAGTGAGGGGTATGGAGACTACTAATGAATATGTGAGGATGAATAATGAGAACCTTGGCTTGACCAAAGTGGAGGCAGCCCCCGTGGGGAATGGTCAGGATAGCTGTTAGCCAAAGACCACACTGAAGAAAGAAGTGGGGTTTGGTTGATGGGTAGGCAAAGGAGAGACTTAATCCTGTGTTAAGGGTTTATAGCAGAAGAGTAGGGGTCCTGGGGACAGTGAAATGGAGAAATTAAGAGTGAGCTGGTATTTTTTTTTTTTTTTTTTTGAGGCGGAGTTTTGCTCTTGTTACCCAGGCTGGAGTGCAGTGGCGCGATCTCGGCTCACTGCAACCTCCGCCTCCTGGTTTCAGGCAATTCTCCTGCCTCAGCCTCCTGAGTAGCTGGGACTACAGGCACGCACCACCATGCCCAGCTAATTTTTTGTATTTTTAGTAGAGACGGGGTTTCACTTTGTTGACCAGGATGGTCTCGATCTCTTGACCTTGTGATCCACCCGCCTAGGCCTCCCAAAGTGCTGGGATTATAGGCGTGAGCCACCGCGCCCGGCCCCTGAACTGGTATTTTTATTTTGTCTGGGGCTTAGGCATAGGGAGGACTCAGATACTTGGCACAAGTTTTCTGATTTTTACATGTAATAATGATTACACTTGCTGCTTATGTTCTTGAACCACCAATTCCCCAAATAAACCATCATTGCTCAGGATTTCTGATTCTCCACTGCTCAGTCTTCTCCATCTGTTTTAAGTGTGTCTGTTTGTATATGCTGTTGATAACTTTCCCCATTGAACTTGGCTTTTTCCCTCCATTGGAGGTTTTGTCCTTACAGATTTGCTGTAGGAAATGCCTTTTTTTTTGTAGTGTTTTGTGGTTTCCTAAGTGCTTTGCTTTCTTTTTTTCATTGTTAAAATTAAAGACTTTTACCAGGAGGTCTTATTAAGGAATCTCTCTACTTTATAGATGACAGACCATCTTTTAAGGGCGTAATGTCCTGGGTTAATTTAGCAAGTCAGTTTCTTTGCTTGGGCCAGACCAGGATTTTCTGATTCTAACTCTGTTAGTTTCCTAGTGGTTGCTGAACCTAGTATGACAAACTGAATAGTTAAAATAATAAATTTATTCTCTTGTAGTTCTGGAGCCCAGAAGTTCGAAAGTGAGGTGCAGGCAGGCCACACTCCCTCTGAAGGCTCTAGAGAAGAATCCTTCCTAGCCTCTCTCCCAGTTTCTGGTGGCTTCTGGCAACCCTTGGTGTTCCTTGGCTTGTAGATGCATCATTCCAGTCTTTGCCTCCATTGTCACATGGCATTCTTCTACGTGTGCGTTTGTGTGTCCAAATCTCACCATCCTTATAAGGACACCTGTAATTGCATTTAGGGCACACCCTAATACCCAGTATGACTTTGTCTTAACTAATTATATGATCTGCAAAGACCCTGTTTCCAAATAAGGTCACATTCACAGGTACTTGGGGTCTTTTGGCGGGGGACACAGTTCAGCCCATAGCAAAGACTAATAATGCTCTTCCTTCTAACCGCATAGCTAGTTCACTTGTAGTTGGCATCATGGAGAACTAAAGGAAGTTAAAGCTTGTGAAATTTAACTCTTCCACTTACGATAATTGATGCTTCCATCCTTGAGGACCAGAGTTTCCTGTGAGGTAGGTCAGTACAACTTGCTGCTGAGTAGCTGTGCTTCCTTTCACCAGGGTCTGGGGGCACTTGCGTGTCACTAATGAATTATTCTTCATTTTGGTTTGGGAGAGGGCTGGGAGTATCAATTACGGTTCCATATGTAGCCACACAGGGCAAAACTCTGGCCACTGGATCTGTGTGATGTTTGATCTGATCTGTGAAGCCCCACCATCTATTAATGTATATTTGAGGAGTACTTTCCAGAGCATAAAGCTGGAAGTAGAGTCTGGAACACTTCTAGTCTGTCATCTTTGAACATTTGACAAAGGGATTGCACGATCTTACTGTTCAGAGTATCTTTTTTTTTTTTTTTTTTTTTTTTGAGACAGAGTCTTGCTCTGTTGCCAGGCTGGAGTGCAGTGGCATGATCTTGGCTCACTGTAACCTCCATCTCCCTGGTTCAAGCATTTCACCTGCCTCAGACTCCCAAGTACCTGGGACTACAGATGCTTGCCACCACGCTCTGCTAATTTTTGTATTTTTAGTAGAGATGAGATTTCACCATGTTGGCCAGGATGGTCAGGATCGATCTCTTGACCTCATGATCTGCCCGCCTTGGCCTCCCAAAGTGCTGGGATTACAGGCATGAGCCACCATGCCCAGCCTGTTCAGAGTATCTTTTGCAGAATAGCGGAAGCTCAAGGTTTTCTTCTTCACCATTGTGTACTGCTGCTGCACAACCTTTTCATAATTATCCTTAGTGCCATTCCTCTACCAAGGTGAAAGCAACATCTTCTAAGACCTGAATTATGAATTTCTCAAGTCCCTATGATTTTGTTTTGGGTTCCAAGTATTTGTCTCTTCTGTTAGACTACAGTCTTTCTTCACATAGGATTCATATCTGTATTGGTTTTGTCCATGGGTGGTTTTTATTCTCCAGAGTGACTGACTTGTTCATAATCTTGTTCTTGAGAAGGATTGTTGATTATGTTGAAGGCAAGGCTGCTTTCCAAGATTTTCAGACTTTAGTCTCAATGTTTATCTTTTTGGGGTTTTGCAGGTGACAGAGCTGAATGAACCTCTCTCCAATGAAGATCGAAATCTCCTCTCTGTGGCTTACAAGAATGTAGTTGGTGCCAGGCGATCTTCCTGGAGGGTCATTAGCAGCATTGAGCAGAAAACCATGGCTGATGGAAATGAAAAGAAATTGGAGAAAGTTAAAGCTTACCGGGAGAAGATTGAGAAGGAGCTGGAGACAGTTTGCAACGATGTTCTGTCTCTGCTTGACAAATTCCTGATCAAGAACTGCAATGATTTCCAGTATGAGAGCAAGGTGTTTTACCTGAAAATGAAAGGTGATTACTACCGCTACTTAGCAGAGGTCGCTTCTGGGGAGAAGAAAAACAGTGTGGTCGAAGCTTCTGAAGCTGCCTACAAGGAAGCCTTTGAAATCAGCAAAGAGCAGATGCAGCCCACGCACCCCATTCGGCTGGGCCTGGCTCTCAACTTCTCTGTGTTCTACTATGAGATCCAGAATGCACCCGAGCAAGCCTGCCTCTTAGCCAAACAAGCCTTCGATGATGCCATAGCTGAGCTGGACACACTAAATGAGGATTCCTATAAGGACTCCACGCTCATCATGCAGTTGCTGCGAGACAACCTCACCCTCTGGACGAGCGACCAGCAGGATGAAGAAGCAGGAGAAGGCAACTGAAGATCCTTCAGGTCCCCAGGCCCTTCCTTCACCCACCACCCCCATCATCACTGATTCTTCCTTGCCACAATCACTAAATATCTAGTGCTAAACCTATCTGTATTGGCAGCACAGCTACTCAGATCTGCACCCCTGTCTCTTGGGAAGCAATTTCAGATAAATAATGGGCATTGCTGGACTGATGGTTGCTTTGAGCCCACAGGAGCTCCCTTTTTGAATTGTGCAGAGAATTGTATTCTGATGAGGCATTTCATTATGCCTGTTGATCTATGGGAAACGCAGGCGAAAGTAATGGGGGAGATTAGAAAGAATTAGCCAACACAGGCTACAGTTGATATTTAAAAGATCCATTTAAAACAAGCTGATAGTGTTTCGTTAAGCAGTACATCTTGTGCATGCAAAATGAATTCACCCCTCCCACCTCTTTCTTCAACTAATGGAAAACTGTTGAGGGAAGCTGATACAGAGAGACAACTTGCTCCTTTCCATCAGCTTTATAATAAACTGTATAACGTGAGGTTTCAGTAGCGCCTTGTTTTTGCCTCTTTAAATTATGACGTGCACAAACCTTCTTTTCAATGCAATGCATCTAAAAGTTTTGATACTTGTAACTTTTTTTTTGGTTGCAATTGTTTAAGAATCATGGATTTATTTTTTGTAACTCTTTGGCTATTGTCCTTGTGTATCCTGACAGCGCCATGTGTGTCAGCCCATGTCAATCAAGATGGGTGATTATGAAATGCCAGACTTCTAAAATAAATGTTTTGGAATTCAGTGGGTAAATAAATGCTGCTTTGGGGATATTGTCTCTATGTATGGTCTTGATTTTTCCCCTCTCAAGGAATTGCTTAACCAGTCACAAATTGTGGGTTGTTTTTTTTTTGTTTGTTTTTTGTTTTTAAAGACAGGGTTTCACCATGTTGGCCAGGCTGGTCTTGAACTCCTGACCTCAGGTAATCCACCTGCCTTGGCCTCCCAAAGTGCTGGGATTACAGGCGTGAGCCACTGCGCCTAGCCTAAATTTTTAAGACACTTGCTCTGTTTCCCAGGCTGGATTGCAGTGGTGCAGTCTTGGCTCACTGCAACCTCTACCTCCCAGGTTCAAGTGATTGTCCTGCATCAGCCTCCTGAGTAGCTGGGATTACTAAAAATACAGAATTAGCCGGGGGTGGTGGTGGGCATATGTAATCCCAGCCATTTGGGAGGCTGAGGCAGGAGAATTGCTTGAACCCAGAAAGCAGAGGTTGCAGTGAGCCAAGATCGTGCCACTGTACTCCAGCCTGGGTGACAGAGCGAGACTTGCTCTCAAAACAGAAACAAAAAAATGGAAAAACGAAACATAAAACAGTGTTTCTCTCCAAAGAAGTTGATCAGAATGTTTGGGAGAATTTAATTTTGTGTGTGTTTTAGATACTGGCACCCCTTCCTTTGGTCTCATATGTAGTAGGGGAATGAAGGGGGAGGGCATTCTGCACGTTGCTAGTGGCTTACACTAAAACAAAGCCTGCCAGTGACATGCTCTTCTCTATCTTATACTGAGTTCTCATTGCAATTTTAATTCCAAGGAGAGATCTAATCAGAAAGCAGATTCACAGAGGAAACCTATACTAGCTAACAAGTCCTTTTACCTGGGTTACTAGCGCATGAGGATCATTAGGCGTCTGAGAGGAACTTTTAGCATGAAAGAGAACAAAAGGAAAACCTGAACCTAGGGGCAACAGAAAATGCAGGAAACAGTAGAGAAGTTTAAAGAAGTCTTCTAACTAAAATACTCAGATTCTGGACGATACTAACATTTATAAAGTCAGTACTAGGTGTAATGAAAAACAGAATGCAAAAGGAGATTTTTTGTCAATAGAAAGCACACAGTAGAAGGATAGCCAAGTAGAATTGGAGATACTCCCAAAAAGTAGAGGTTTAAGACACCAAAATGGAAAATACAAGACACAAGTCATAGACTGTCTTTAGCTATTGTTCGCTGGAAAACTGAGTCTGAAACAAACCCTTACCCACTAACACTTTTTTGGGGAGTACTGTGTCGGGAAAGCAGGAGGGAAAGGAGAGTGACACAAGGCAGAAAGGCTGGCCCAGGCTTTGTAATAGGCCTTGCTGATTACTTGGTTTTACTGGAAGTCTTCAGGAAGGTTGTGTAGAGCTATTGCTTTTCTGTCCTTTCTGTCCCAAGAAGATGTGAAGAGGTATTTATGGTTTCCTCCCATTTCCTGCTCCTCCCCCTTTTGGTCAAAGTTTGCCATTCAAACAGTTAACTCACTTCACCCCTTCCTTGAGTGGCCTCAGGTTGGGAGGCCAGGTCCTGCAGTCGTTAGGCAGATCAGGTCTGTACTGAGCATGTGTTGCCAAAGCTTGGGGGTGGTCAGAGGAGTCAGTAATCCCTAATGGCAGCCTTTGGCCTGAGAACCTCTGCCTTTTAAAGAACTATTAAAAGAGGGTCTGTCCTCAAAGGACTAACAGAGGGAAGAATAGGATACTACTGCCTTTTTTTTTTTTTTTTTTTGAAACGGAGTCTCTGTCACACAGACTGGAGTATGTGGCACGATCTTGGCTCATTGAAACCTCCACCTCCCAGGTTAAAGCAATTCTCCTGTCTCAGCTTCCCAAGTAGCTGGGATTACAGGCGCCTGCCTCTACACCTGGCTAATTTTTATATTTTTACTAGAGACAGGGTTTCACCATGTTGGCCAGGATGGTCTCGAACTGACCTCAGGTGATCCACCTGCCTCTGCCTCCCAAAGTGCTGGGATTATGCCTGGCATGTTGGCTTATGCCTGGCCAGGATACTGCTGCTTTTCATCATAAGCTCTTCTTACCTATTTGATTTGCTATCATGTGTATGTATTAATTTGATAAAGGTAAAAAATAAAATTTAAAAAGGAAAAATTAGTTACCAAAAACGCTCTGGAAATAACTATCAAGGATGTTTTAGAATGCATTCAGAAAACAGAATGAACTTCAAATATTAAAAAATACAATCTGATTATTATTATTATTTTTGAGACAGAGTCTCACTCTGTTGCCCAGGCTGGAGTGCAGTGGTGTGAGCTCCGCTCACTGCAACCTCCGCCTCCTGGGTTCATGCGATTCTCCTGCCTCAGCCTCTCAAGTAGCTGGGATTACAGGTGCCTGCCACTGTGCCTGGCTTTTTTGTATTTTTAGCAGAGATAGGGTTTTACCATCTTGGACAGGCTGGTCTTGAACTCCTGACCTCATGATCCACCCACCTCAGCCTCCCAAAGTGCTGGGATTACAGGTGTGAGCCACTGCACCTGACCTGGATCTAAATTAGTTTATATCAGGAACATCTTGGACTGCTAGAACTGATCCTTTGTTCTTTCCCACTTCTTCCTGCTCACTCCTTGTTAGCATACAGTACCCTGGAGTTGAAATCTAATAGTCTTCTTCTCTCTCATACTCGTTGCCAGGTTCTGCCAATTCTGCCTTTGGATTGTCTTAGCTCAGTCCCCTAGTCTATATCTCTCTATGCCTGTTGTATATAGTTCATAGCTTTAGTATAAGTCTCTGCAAAGTTTGTGGTATCCTTCTAATGGATATCCTTATCTTCCCTACTTCATATCACCTTTGTTTCCCAATGCTGAGTGTTGGTCTCTTCCTGTACCACCATATATCATTTTTGTCATAACAGAAGTTTGTGGTTGCTTATATATCTACTAGGTTAAAACATCTTTTATTTCTTTAACAAATACTTATTGAGAACTTTTAAGGTAGTCACTGGGATACAAAGATGAATTAGACCTGGACAATTACCTGCCCTCAAAGAGTTCATGTTCATACGTATGTAAGCAAATAATTGTAATAACATGTAAGTAGCACAATAGCTTTAAGTTTTAGGTTGGGGAGGGTAGGAAGAAGGAATTATTTTTTCCCCTTATTTGAGTGAATTAGAAACCCCTAGAGAGGAGTAGATTTCTGAATACATATTACAGATTGTGTATGTATTAGCCAGATGAGTAGAAAGGAGAAAAGCTTTCTAAGCAGAACGAATACTAGGTGCAAAGAAACTGGAAGGTGAAACAGCACATGGTGTTTTCCAGCATTTGACACACATTAGATTACCACCTGCTCCAAACCCTCCTCATCTCAGGTGAATTATCAGGGTCACCTCCCAACAGGACTCCCTGCCTTTGTCTTTATACCGAGTGGTGCATTTACAACCTAATTCCAATCATGCCACTTCTCTGCTCAAAACTCTTAATGGAGTGGAGTGTAAAAGCTAAAATCCCTGCAGTGGCTGTAAGCTTTACAGGATTTCCACCAACATTTCTCTTTCCCCACTTCTACCTTTCTTCCTTCATCTCCTACCACTCTGTTCCATGCTTGTTCCAGCCCGATCCCATAGGCCTCCAAGGCTTCCATGTTCCTAGTTCTTAGAATAAGCTGCATGTATTTTTGTCTATGGGACTTTGCATTTGTGTTCCCTTTTTCTGGAGTCTTCTTCCATCCAGATACACAAATGGCTTGTTGCCTTAATTTCTAAAAAAGTATAATAAATATTACTTTCCTTGAAAATAGAAATTCTGTATCCCTCTAGCCCAATCTCTGATACCCTCCTCTTATTTTTTCTCTGTAGCACACCATCTCTTTATTGTTTTGCTTGCCAATTTATTATTTGTCTCTTTCTACTAGAATGTAAACTCCATAAGGGCAGGGACTTTGTCTTTTTAATCACTGTTGTTTCCTCAGCAGCTAGAACGGAGTATCTAACACATGGTAGGTACTCAATAAATATTTTATGGCAAGAGTTGAAGCTGAATAGATGAAGTGTGCAAGGGGCATGACTTCCATGCTAAGGCATTTGGACTTGAGACTGTAAACATTGGGAGTCCAGGATTTTAAGAAGATAAATTAACAATATCAGATTTAGGTTTTATTTTAGAAAGATCATTCTGGCAGTTGTTTGGAGAATTGATTAGGCTGAGGTTAAGTTAAAACAGAGCTATTTATTTAAAAAAAAATTCTTTGGATAGCCTAGGTGAGAGCAGTGACTCATTTTTCATTTCCCATAGTACATAATGTGGACTCTCACATGTAGTCTTATATGTATCTTAATAGAATGATTATTTATATTGTGATAAGGTCCCAGGCAGAGTTGGTAAAGCTATTGAGAGAATGGTTCCTATCTTTTTATAGACTTATACTGCAGAAGCAGATATTCAATCCCCTGGTTAGTTCAATCAGCAGGTATTTTCTAAAGGTCACCTGCTGTGTGCTCATCATCACTTCATTTGGTGAGGAAGCTATGATGAAGAAGTTTATGATTCAGTCCCTGGCTGACTTAGAGACTTGTTAACTGATTAGAGAATATTTAAGCCACCATGTAACCATGGTCTTAGACAAAATGTGTTTTGTTCTGGGAAAGGGATAGAGAAAAATTTTTCTCTGTTACTATATGTGTATCATGTGAATTTTCTGTTTTAAAGAGGCAGACTACAATAGAATGCATAACAAAATCTATAAAGCATAATGAAATATTTTGTGATTCAGAAGACATTCTAATACCTTGCCAGTGTTTTATTTGGAACCTGAGTTACAACTATTTCTTTGTTTTGTTTTTTTTCTTAGAGACATGATCTCTCTCTGTCACTCAGGATAGAGTACAGTGGTGTGATCTAGTCTCACTGTAGCCTTAAGCTGCTGGGCTCAAGTGGTCTTTTCACCTCAGCCTCCTGAGTCCCGAGTAGCTAGCACTACAGGTGCATGCCACCACACCTGGCTATTTAAAAGAAAAAAACATTTTTTTTAGAGGTAGGGTCTTGCTATGTTGCCCAGGCTGGTCTTGAATTCCTGGTCTCAAGCAGTCCTCCCATCTCAGCCTCCCAAAGTGCTGGGATTGCAGGTGTGAGCCACCACACCTGGCTGTGACTATTTTTAAGGCTATTCCATTTTCGCATATAGAAGATGCAAACTTAATTGTCCATTATGACAAAATAAATAATAAATTAATTTAAATTGTAGTGAAAAGTTTGGTGTAGAAAAAGAATAATTTTTCATGGATTGTGTAAATCACCAATTACATTGGATAGAATAGACATTTAACTATTAATTGTATGTAAGGGTCTTCCATTTCCAAGGAAGCAGGTAGCTGAACCAGAGTAGTTCTTGCTGTCTGTTGATGCCAGTGGAAGACATGATTCATGAATGTTTGAGGTTCTAAATACTGCTTTAAGGAGAAATAGAAGAAAGCTTTTAAGAGGTCGGAGATATTAAGAGTGTTACAGGGTTTGTCACTTTTCACCTAATAGACTATTGGTTTGAATGACTTTGTTCTGAAATATTTATTTTCCTGTTTAAATATTCAGTGTTGGAGTACATTGCTGTGAGATGGCAAAACTCAGCCTCAAGGGAAAGACCGGACTGGCTTTTCCCTCTGAGTAATTCAGAAGAGAGGGGTGTGTGTATGTGTGTGTGTGTGTATTTGTGTGTGTGTGTGTGTAAGACAAGTGATTTGGAGGCAAGTTTTATAATTCTTGTTGGCCAAGCCTATAACTGCCCTTAGATTTACATATACCAGCTTCTGTCATTTATTGTTATTCTAAGCAAGGATGTATATTGTATTACCTGGTTTTTAAAAAATTTATTTTATTGTCTGTTTATAAGAGCTCAAGATTGTACTGGTCTTGTTCCTGAATTCCATCTCCCCTTTATATGGCTGTAGCACACTCATCCTTTGTTCCTGATTCTTTAGTTATACCCATGCTAAAAGAAGGATCCATTGTGAAGCCTCATTTCAGTAGATTTGCATTTTAGAAAATAATTAGTGTTTGTTCTCTCAGATGTAGGTTCCATATAAGAAGGTAACTCTCTACTTTTAGGAAACTTAGATTTATAGCCACTGTTACCTTCTTCTCATAATCTATGCCTTTTTTCTTTTTAGACAAAGTCTTACTCTGTTGTTCAGGCTGGAGTGCAGTGGTATGATCTTGGCTCAGTGCAACCTCTGCCTCCCATGTTCAAGCAATTTTCATACTTCAGCCTCCTAAGTAGCTGGGATTGCAGGCGTGTGCCATCACACCTGGCTAATTTTGTATTTTTAGTAGAGACATTGTTTCACCATGTTGGCCAGACTGGTCTTGAACTCCCGACCTCATGTAATTCGCATGTCTCGGCCTCCCAAGCTGCTAGGATTACCTTGGGAGCTAGAACTGACTCTGTTCTGCTAGAGGTGTAGATGGTTCAGGACGTTTTCTGGAAGCATGCTGCAACCATAGTTCTCTTTCATTTTGCCAGCCAAAGCCTCTAAATCAATGTTCTCAGAGTGTGGGACCCAAACCACCTGTACCAGTAAGTACCAGGGCCCCGCTCCAATCCACCGAATCCTAATCTATGGGGAATGGATCTTGACATGTGCATTTTTAAATATGTTCCCTGAATGGATGTTATATACAATAAAATATGGGCATCTTTGCTTTCAAGGAAGAAGGTAAAAGATGAGTTGATAGGTGTGAGGGAGCTGGGTATTATGGAAATAGTTTCTTACTGCATCTTACTGTTGAGACTGCAACAGAAATAGCTGTGTCTGAACTCCTTACCCAAAATTAGACAACATTTTCTCTTAATACTTCGGTGGTGATTGGTTTTTTTATTACTGTAATCCTTATTATATAATTTGAATCTTTTTCCATGAGCTTCACTGGGATCTTGGACATTCAGTAAGTTTCAAACAACCAAGTGAAAAGCGAACCCTTAGAATTCAACCTGAATGTAAATATTTGGAGACTTCATTGTATAGATTTTTCCTGTCAACTTCAAATTTACCTACAAGTTGTCTAACATCTTAGGGCTCTGAGTGTAGTTTAAATGTATTGTAAAAGAGAAAATGTATTACTTTTATCTAACTTGCCAGAAATGTATTCAGGATTATTAGACACTAACACTTTTTTTCTGTTCTGGCTACTCAAAACTGTGAAACTTTTTTGAGATGAGAAAAGCAAAACAGTCCTACCCTATAGCTCTTCCTCTGGGTTATGGTAGTTTAAAGAAAAAGTTAAGAACAGTTCAATAGCTTGGCTGTCTTTAGACTTAAAAAAACAACAACAACAACAAAAAAAACAGTATCTCTTAGATAGTGAAGGAAGGAGATTTGGGGGAAGCACTGTTAAATTTAATTATTTATGTAAGTTAAGAATCTGGAGTAATTTTGCTTTAAGTCTAGCAAATGAGCATTGTTTTGTGTTTGTTTATCCATTTTATTCATCTGGATTTTCTTTGTTCTACAGAGTTAATTTTTTTTAAAAGATTGGTCTCAGATGGTTTTAAATTCAGTGTTTTCTTATCTTTCTGAGATAATGGTTGTATAACTGTTATTTTCCTCTTGTCACAAACAGTTGGTCAGAAGCCACTGCTCTTAGTACCAGATCTGAGAAGAATGACAGGGCTTTGCCTAGGCACTCTTTTTTTTTTTTTTTTTTTGAGACAGAGTTTCGCTCTTGTTACCCAGGCTGGAGTGCAATGATGCGATCTCGGCTCACCGCAACCTCCGCCTCCTGGGTTCAGGCAATTCTCCTGCCTCAGCCTCCTGAGTAGCTGGGATTACAGGCACGTGCCACCATGCCCAACTAATTTTTTGTATTTTTAGTAGAGGCAGGGTTTCACCATGTTGACCAGGATGGTCTCGATCTCTTGACCTCGTGATCCACCTGCCTCGGCCTCCCCAAGTGCTGGGATTACAGGCGTGAGCCACCGTGCCCGGTGGCACTCTTTTTTTTTAAACAAAGGCAAGTAGAGCTTGAAATCTGAGCCTATCTAAACAAATCCCAATGGATCAAAATGATATCATTTATAAAAATACTTAAAAGCAGAACATTTTATTTATATTATAATCCTAGAAAATCAATTTCCATTTATAAACAGCACTCGAAAAATTATTAGTAACATTGTCAGTGGTGATAAACTGGTGAGAATGTGTACTACCTAAATAAGTGATTCTTTTTATGATGGTATGAATAAAATTAATAGTGATCTATTTGTGTGCATGATCCCTTCTGACCATATATGTGGTATGGGAATTGAGAAGCTTTTAGGATTTGCAGCCTGTTGATTAGAAGCAGTGCAATAGTAGGTTATATGTGTAAGATGACCAAACTGAGAAAATCAGAATGAAGTTGAGAAATAATTGAGAAGATATAAACAAAAATACATCCTTCTCTCTCAAAGATTACATACACTTTATCCTAGAAATATGAAGACAGTTATATTTTGGGCTATTTCTGTGTTCTCTTATGATACTTTGCATAGCTTTTAAATAGTATTCAGAAAATATGCTAAAGAATCATTAACAAAACAGTTTCACTTGCTCTCTCAATTTTCACAACCACATCTGAAGTAAGCAACCTATCTGGTACGAGATATAATTGGGATTTAAACTCAAGTCTGCCTTTTAGGTTCATGCTTTCTTCTATTTTACTACATCCCATGTAAACTTGGGAGAAAGCACATGGTTGGACCTAGAAAAAACATTGGAAGTCACCTCTCTCTAGGTGATGATTGAACCTCTGAGATTGCTGTGGGTAAGGTAATAGACCTTTGAATGGGTTCCTGTTTGATGACTGTGATACTATAGTTGTCTGTCCATAGCCACAGGTTCTGCATCTGTGCATTCAGCTAGCTGTGGATTGAAAAATTAGGGAGGAAAATCGGATGACTGTGTGACTGTGTCTGTACTAAATACTTACAGACTTTTTTTCTTTTTAGGAGACAGGGTCTCCCTTAGCCCATGTTGGTCTCAATCTCCTTAGCTCAAGGGATCCCCCCGCCTTGGCTTCCCAAAGCATTGGGATTACCGGTGTGAGCCACTGTGCCTGGCCAGACTTTTTTTTTTTTCTTGATACTTTCTTCTTTTCTTTATTTTTTCGAGACAGGGTCCCACTCTGTCGCCCAGGCTGGAATGCGGTGCTGTAATCATAGCTCGCTGCAGCCTCTATCTCCCAAGCTCAAGTAATCCTCTTGTCTCAGCCTCCTGAGCAACTGGGACTACAGGCACGTGCTACTATGCCCAGCTAATTTTTAAAAAATTTTTGTAGAGACAGGATTCCACTGTGTTGCCTAAGCTGATCTCAAACTCCTGGGCTCAAGTGATCCTCCCTCCTCAGCTTCCCAAAGACCTAGGATTACAGGCATGAGCCACCATGCAGGCCCTTGTCATTATTTTCTAAACACTACAGCATAACAACTATTTACGTAACATTTACATTATACTAGGTATTATAAGTTATCTAGAGATGATTTAAAGTATACAAGAGGATGTGCGTAAGTAGATTATATGCAAATACTATGCCATTTTATATAAAGAACTTGAGTATCCAAGGATTTTGGCATCTGTGGTGGGTGGGGGCTAGGATGTTCCTGGAACCAATTACCTGCAGATGTGAAGGGACAACTGTATATTTGAATTTAGAATAAAAGCATTTAGCATATTTCACATTGTACACCTTAAGACTGTATATAATATGTATCGCCTCTGTAACTATCTGTGGTTTAAAGGAGAAAGACGTCATTCTCAACTCAGAAATTAAGTTACATCTGATTTTCACTCACAGCAGGTCAATAACTCTTAAAGCCTGTGTTTGTAAGGCAAAAGGAAATGAAGTGCCTAAAGCATAAGCACATAAATGTTGATTCTTTTCTTTCCTAATGCTTCACCCCTTCTGCCTTCCCATCCCTACATCCAGTTTGATATCAACCCAGGATATCAACATTTGTTTCATTGTATGTTATCCCTTGTTATGCTCTCTACTCTAGCCCAGCAAAGCAGTTTGCTGTAATGTGCACACACGTGACTATCTCAGTCTTCCTCTGTTTCATGAATGTTTAACACTTCATATTTATTATGTACCATGTGGGATTCTACATTGTACAGGACAGTCTCCACCCATCATGATGAACCTTTTAATCTAATAGGAGAGTTAAAACACATATTTAGATTTGTTGAGTATGAGGCTTTATATTTAAATGTCTTGTACAGGATGCAAGCTAGATACTATAAGAATATAGGAAAGGAAAGAATTACTACTAACTGGAAATAGAAGAAAGTTTATAGATTGCTAGGTTAGGGAAAAGAGCTATTCTGTCTAGCCTTGTGGACTAAAGAGAAAGCTTGTAATTTCTTTTCTCAGGTGAGCTTAGCCTCTGGTATTAGAAACAAAACATTTTTATATAAGTATAGAGGTAAATTCATACCCAGAAATAATCATGTGAACTATTACCTCATAGTTTGCTGAGGGCTGTTTTCTGAACATACAACTGTGGAATATGGCCTGGAAATTTAATAGAAATCTGAAACCATTTAACGTTTTTAATAATACATACTTGGGGAAATATTCAGATATTGCAGGATATGTGAGAGAAAATGTTAAATCACTCCTATCTCAATTTCATTACCTTAGTATATAAACAATTGTTAATTTTTAACAAAAAATTTAAAAGAAATTTCTATAACAAAATAATTCACTAAGAATTTCTTCTTGACCTCCTAACAGAGGTTACATTTCTCCTCTAGGAAAACAGAGCCTGTGCCTAGCTTGCATTTCTGTGAAACGCCTAGTGCCCAGGCTGCAAGTGGATCATAGGAAATGTTTTTACCTTTCTCTCCATCTTCCACTGCTAATTGATGTGTTTATTCAGTTTCAGCCCTGTTGAGAATACCCCTTTGGGAGAATTCACACTGTGTACTTGTGTGCCAGAGTCTCATTCCCAGCAGGCTGGGGTGGAGAATGGAGGCTGGAGTAAAATGAGGAGGCTGAGAGGAGTACTGTCAGAGCACGAGAAAGTCCCCTTGGCCTTGTTAATCCTAACTTGAACTGTGTCTTTTAGCCTTTATCAATTATTTAGTAGAACTTTCTTATGGATTCCTGTAAGATATATTTATGCCTGATGTGGCCGTAAGACGTTTGGTGCTCTTACTGTATTTGATTCACCAGTCCACCTGAATTCCAATTCAGTTATTTTTCTTATCTGTCTTCGGGCTGGTATATCCAGTGAGGGCTTCTGAAGCAGTGTGTTTCATATGGCTAGATAGATACAGAGAGACAGAGGATTGAATAATTTGAAGGAGAAGAGTGATAACTATTTTATATCTCTGTTCAGATGTTCAGAATAGCTAAAAAGAAATCATATATACTATCCTAACCTAGAAATAAGGAAAAGAAGTTATATAGTGATGGGTGACAAAGAGACTTTTTCCAAAAAAATTTTGTGGGCTCAAAAATTTAACGTTTTCATAGCACATTTTCTTTTCTTTTCTTTTCTTTTGAGACAGAGTTTTGCTCTTGTTACCCAGGCTAGAGTGCAATGGCGCGATCTCGGCTCACCGCAACCTCCGCCTCCTGGGTTCAGGCAATTCTCCTGCCTCCGCCTCCTGAGTAGCTGGGATTACAGGCACGCGCCACCATGCCCAGCTAATTTTTTTGTATTTTTAGTAGAGACGGGGTTTCACCATATTGACCAGGATGGTCTCGATCTCGTGACCTCGTGATCCACCCGCCTCGGCCTCCCAAAATGCTGGGATTACAGGCGTGAGCCACCACGCCCAGCCCAGCACATTTTCTAAGAACTAAAGAGAGAGCCTTTTTTTTCTGTTTTTTTGAGATGGCGAGTCTTACTCTTGTCTGGGCTTGAGTACAGTGGCAGCAATGTCAGTTCACTGCATTTGCAGAGGACTGCAAAATGTCAGTCCTCCTGAGTTCAAGCGATTCTCCTGCCTCAGCCTCCCAGGTACCTGGGATTAAAGGCATTTCCCTCCATGCTTGACTAGTTTTTATATTTTTAATAGAGGTGGAGTTTCACCATGTTGGCCAGCCCACCTCAGCCTCAGAAGGTGCTGGAATTACAGACCCAGACTTTTTTCTTTTCTTAAGAGACAGAGTCTTTCTGTTGTCCAGGCTAGAGTGCAGTGGTCCAATCATGGCTCAATGCAGCCTCCAGCTTTTGGGCTCAAGCAATCCTCCTGTCTCAGCCTCACAAGTAGCTGGGACTACAGACACTTGCCACCATGCCCAGCTAATTTTTTAAAGTTTTTCTAGAGACAGGGTCGCTCTGTGTTGCCCAGGCTGGTCTTGAACTGGCCACAGCCAGTCTTTCCATCTCAGCCTCCCAAAGTGCTGGGATTACAGGGTATGAGTCATTATGTCCAATAGCAGGAACATTTTTAGGTAAAGCAGTTTTTTTAATTTTTATTTCTGTGTTATAGAATCTCCGTTCCTGCCACTAGTTTGCAAGGGCTTCCATAACAAAGTATTACATAACAATATAGAAACATATTTTCTCACCATTCTGGAGGCTAGAAGTGCAAGATCAGGGTGTAAGCAGGGTTGGTTTCCAATGTCTTTTTCATTGGCTTGTAGATGGCCGTGCTCTGTGTCTTCGCTTGGACCTTCTTTTGTATGTGTCTGTATCCACTTTCCCTTTTCTTATGAGGACACCACTCCAATTGGATTAAGGCCCACCCTCATGACATCACTTTAACTTAATTACCTTTTTAAAGACCCTGTCTATAAAAACAATGACATTTTGAGGTAGTGAGGGTTAGAACCTCAACATATGAGTTGGGGAGAAGCACAACTCAGCCTATGACTCTGTCCCTTCCTACTAATAACTGTAATCAGTTCATCACTTTTTATCTAGACTATTGTAGTCCCCCACCCCCAATTCTCTGCCTTTTTTCTTTCATCACTTTTAGATAAAGCAGTTTTTATTACCAAGTAGAAATGATTCTTGGACAGTGGAGACAGCTGCATTTTGAAGTTGTTTAACTTTTCAATGGAAGAGAGTTATGAATTTTTGTTTCTAGGTAGATCATTACCATTCTCTTAAGGGTAACACAGTAATTCAATGTTTCAGAATATTGACTTCCCTTTATTGAGTATCTGTTTTTTGTCATTCTCTTTAATAGTAAAAACAATATATTGTATAGGTTTTATTACAAAAGTAATACACACTTATTGAGGGGCACAAGGAAACTTTTGGGGGTTTTGGATATATGTGTTGACTATCTTGATTGTGACGATTTTATGAGAATATAAGTACATATATCAAAACTTACTAAATTGTATACTATAAACAAATAAGTGCTGTTTATTATATGATGGTTATATCACAATAAAACAGCTTAATTTTTTTTGCCGATTTGATGACGAAAAATTGGACTTCCTTCCTGTTTTTTTGAGACCGTTGCCCAGGCTGGAGTGCAATGGCGGGATCTCAACTCACCACAACCACCGCCACGCCACCTGGGTTCAAGCGGTTCTCCTGCCTCAGCCTCCCAAGTAGCTGGGATTACAGGCATGCGCTACCACACCCGGCTAATTTTGTATTTTTAGTAGAGATGGGGTTTTTCCATGTTGGTCAGGCTGTTCAAACTCCCGACCTCAGGTGATCCGCCCACCTTGGCCTCCCAAACTACTGGGATTACAGGCGTGAGCCACCGCACCCAGCCTGTGCAGTGAGAGAATGTTCGGATAATTCCATATACTCACTTTAAAACTAGTTAGGTAAGAAGGATTCAGAGTCACTTTTTGTTTTTCTCGTTGTTTGTTTTAGGGTAACCAGGAGCCAACAACAACTCCTGACGCGATGGTTCAGCCTTTTACTACCATCCCATTTCCACCACCTCCGCAGAATGGAATTCCCACAGAATATGGGGTGCCACACACTCAAGACTATGCCGGCCAGACTGGTGAGCATGACCTGACACTCTATGGAAGTACGCAAGCCCACGGGGAGCAGAGCAGCAACTCACCCAGCACACAAAATGGATCTCTTACGGTATGTGAACTATGAGGTGAAAAACAGAAGGATGCGTCGCAATCATATAGAAATTTTCACCTTAATTATACAACTAGAAAACTCTCTACATTAATTTAGCATTTACACCTGTTCTCATTTACACCTCCTCTCAGCAGCATTGTATACGTTATCCTTTCTCCTCCTAGAAATACTTAGTCTTTTGGCTTTTCGTGCTGTCCCAATTTTCCTGCCAAGCACTGGCTCTTCTGCTGCTGCCTCTTTCTCTGTTCAGCTCCTGGAACCCCTTTTCTTCTTATTTTACATCCTTTCTCTACATAATTATACTACCAAGCTCAGTTGCTCAGGAAAAACCTAGGAATATTCTTTATTTCTTTCATCTTCACATCTAATTGACTAGCAAGCCTTGATAACCATAACTCTAAAACTACTTCACCTTCTCTACATCTTACTACTCTTCCACCAGATTGTTTGTGTTTGAATCTTAGTATGGCCCCTACTAAACTGTTTGACCTTGGACCAGTTATTTAATCTTTCTTTGCCCTTGGCTCACTCTAAAATGAAGATAATAGTACCTACCTGAAGAGGCTGTTAGGAAATTTAAAAGAATTTATCATCATCACCATCCTATTCCAAACCTCATCACTTATTTCCGGTATTACTGCTGCCTAACTTGTCTATCCTTCACTGTAGCACTAAGATAGTTTTGTTTTTTTTTTAATGCAAATTTTGCTGATTTCCTACTTAACTCTTAATAGTTCTCTAATGCAATTAGAATAAAATTCAAACTCTGTACTTGGTTTACTAGTCTCAAGCCCCAGCTTATCTCTTTGACCTCACTTTTTACTACTAACTTGCTAAAGTAAAGGAAATGTCATAAATTAATAATAGATGTGTATCTCATATCAACATAGGAAAATTGTATTGTCTCTTGCTTTGTCACCCAGGCTGGAGTGCAATGGCATGAACATAACTCACTGCAACCTCAGTCTCCTGGGCTCAAGTGATTCTCCTGCCTCAGCCTCCCGTGTAGCTGGAACTACAAGCATACACCACCACACCCAACTCATTTTTTCTTTTTTAGAGACAAGTTCTTCTTTTGTTGCTCAGGCTTATGTTGGACTCCTGTCATGCAATTCTCCTACCATGGTCTCCACAAGTGCTGGGATTAGAGGCATGAGCCACAACGCCCAGCCTTGTGTGGCATATTTCTAAAGATTGAAATGTTCTATAATCTGCACAGAAAGATCTAGCTCTGTTGTTTATGGTTTTTTTCACCATTTTCAGTGATCTTCATATCTTCCTATAGGTCTAAGTTATTATCCAGTGTCATTTGCTTTCAGTCCAAAGGACTTCTTTTAGTATTTTCTTTAGAGTAGACCAGCTGGAAACAAATAGTCTGTTTTTGTTTATATGGGAATGTTGTTTTTTTGTGTGTTCAGTTTTGAATGATAGTTTTGTTAGCTATAGAATTCTTGGTTGACAGTTTCTTCCTCCATACCCCGTCCTTTAAATATGTCATCCTGTGGACCACTCGCATGGGAGTCAGCTAATTCTGATGAAAAGTCAGCTGTTAATCCTGTTGTTGGTCCTCCTGTAGGTAATGAGTTGTTTTTCTCTTGATGATTTCAAGATTTTCTGTTTGTCTTGCTTTAAGCAGTTTCTCTATGATGTGTCTAGGAGTGGATCTCTTTGTTTTTATCATACTTGGGTTTTCTTGAGATTTTGAAATCTATATTCATCAAATTTGGGATGTTTTTGACTATAATTTCTTCAAACATATTTTTTCCTTTCTTCTCTTTTCTTGGGCCTCTCATTACACATAAATTTTTTTCCCCCCAAGATGAAGTCTTGCTCTGTTGCCCAGGCTGGAGTGTAGTGGCACAATCTCAGCTCACTGTAACCTCTGCCTCCCAGGTTCAAGCAGTTCTCCTGCCTCAGCCTCTCAAGTAGCTGGGATTACAGGCATGTGCCACCACACTTAGCTAACTTTTGTATTTTTAGCAGAGATGGGGTTTCACCATGTTGGCCAGGCTGGTCTCAAACTCCTGACCTCATGATTTGCCTGCCTTGGCCTCCCAAAGTGCTGGTATTACAGGCATGAGCCACTGCGCCTAGCTAACACATAAATTGAAACACTTGGTGTTCTCCCATAGGGTTTTTTGTTTCTTTAAAAAATTCAATCTGAACCTAAACATAATCTGAAGTTCTATTCATTTTTCTTTGATCTTTTTTCCTTCTGTTCTTTAGATTGGATAATTTCAGGTGATCTCTTTTTCAGTTGACTCTTTTTCAGTTCACTCCGTCTTTGTTCTGCCATTTGAAATCTGCTGTTGAGGCCATCTAGTGAATTTTTTATTTCAGTTATTACATTTTTCAACTCTGGAATTTCCATTTATATTTTTCTACTGAAATTTCTTCTCATATCTTTTTATTTTTATTTTTATTTTTTTGAGATAGGGTCTCACTTTGTCACCTAGGCTGGAGGACAGTGGTGCAATCTCAGCTCACTGCAGCTTTGACCTCTTGGGCACAAGTGATCCTCCCACCTCAGCCTCCTGAGTAGCTGGTACTACAGGCACGTGCAACCATACCCAGCTAACTTTTGTATTTTTTGTAGAGATGGGGGCTCACTGTGTTGCTCAGGCTGGTCTTGAACTCCTGGGCTCAAGCAGTTCTCTTGCCTCAGCATCCCAAAGTGCTGGGATTACAGGTGTGAACCATCATGCCCCGGCTTAATTTTAAAAGTATATTTGTATTTACTGTTTTGAAGTTGTCTGCTAAATTCAATATCTGGGCCTTAGTCTGTTTCTAGTTACTGCTTGTTTTCTTGAATCTGGGTCACTTTTCTCTTTCTCTGCGTGTCTTGTAATTTTTTAATGAAAATTGGACATCTTAGTAATGTATTGTAGTGACTGTGGGGTGTTATTTATTTTTCTGAGTCTGTGTGTGTGTTTTAAATAACTTGCCCATATTTAAACTATGGAATCTGACTCCCACACAGTATGTGGCCACTGATGTTTCTGCTTAGTGATTTTCATTTGTTACTTTATTTTTTTAGCCTGGCTAGGAGTCACTTGTGTCTTCCTAGCTTAATGACTAGCCTGTGACTAGTGTAGAGGTTGTGCCCAAACACCTGAAGCTTGTAGAGTTTTCACCCTCTGATGATCCAGGTGGATTGGGAAGTGCACTCAAAGCTCAGCCAGTTCTCCAGCCTGCCTTGGGTTTTCTTTCTCCTATAATTGTGATCCAACTTAGATATGTTATTAATAATTATAATTGTTACATAAAATCATTGTATGCCACAGAGGTAACCAAATATCTTTGTCAAATCATATTTTTGACTGTGGCTGTCCTAAAATGTTTTGTCATCCACAAACAATTGTTGTCTTAATTCTCTTTAAAAGATGGTTTATAATCAACTATGAAACTCTTAACAGGTGTTCTTGAGTGCAGGGTTCTGATAACTTTGGAAAATATGACATCAGAATAGACAGGAAAAACTTTCAGAACTCTCATGGAGACCTGAAATATTTATAGCTATCAAACATAACAGAAGTTAACTGCATAGATTAAACATAGAAGTCCGAAGTAATCGGGTTTTTTTTTTTTTTTTTTTTTTTTAACTTTGCTTAAAATGTTGCTGATCCTTTGTATGGTTTTTCAGAGACAAGGAAACTTTTCTTTTGAGCTATTTACAGCTTTTTAACAATTGAGTAAAGTATACTTCTGCGAACAAAATTTGAAGCATATTTGTTTCTCTCTACATGATTTCTCCAGAATTTGAAAACTAGTTGTGAGTATTCTTAACTTATGGCAGTATTGTTATTTGCATAAGTGCAATTAGAATCTATTTTCTTGTGTAACAGTGCACAATTGGAAAAACTGGTTATTTTACCAAGGCTTTGACTGGAATAGTGTTCTTTCCTACAAGGAATCCAACTTGACTTGTAGGGCCAATAAAAGTCCCTTGGGAAAACCGGCTCATGCCTGTGATCCCAGCACTTTGGGAGGCCAAGGCAGGTGGATCACCTGAGGTTGGGAGTTTGAGACCAGCCTGACAAACATGGGGAAACACATCTATTCTAAGAATACAAAATTAGCCAGGCGCATGGTGGCGCATGCCTGTAATCCCAGCTACTCGGGAGGCTGAAGCAGGAGAATCACTTGAACCCAGGAGGTGGAGGTTGTGGTGAGCCAAGATTGTGCCATTGCACTCCAACCTGGGCAACAAGAGTGAAACTCCATCTGAAAAAAAAAAAAAAGAAAAAAGAAACATTTACAATCTATTCTTTGGAAGCCTGCTACCTGTAGACTTCACCTGCACGATAAAACTTTGGTCTTCCCAATCTCTTAATCATAACCAAGACATTCCTTTGTGTTGTTAATAACTCTTCCAACCAATTACCAATCAGAACATTTTTTAATCTACCTATAGCCCTATAACCTGGAAGCGCCCACCTCCCCAACAAGTTGTCCCAGCTTTCTGGCCCAAGGTAATACATATCTTAAATGTATTTGATTCATGTCTCACGTCTCCCTAAAATGTATAAAACCAAGCATCACCCTAACCACCTTGGGCACATGTTCTCAGGATCTTCTGAGGGCTGTGCCACGGGCCATGGTCACTCATATTTGGCCCAGAATAAATCTCTTCAAATATTTTACAGAGTTTGACTCTTTTCTGAGGCATATTTTTGAGGCCTCTGCAGTGTTTTCTGCAGTTCAATGCTTTAGTTTTCCATGGGTGTTTTTTTTTAATTTCTTTTTTTCCTTTTTTTGAGACAGAGTCCCACTCTGTCACCCAGTATAGACTGTAATGACATGATCTCGGCTCACTTTAACTTCCGCCTCCAGGGTTTAAGCGATTCTCCTGCCTCAGCCTATTGAGTAGCTGGGATTATAGGCACCCGCCACCACACCTGGCTAATTTTTATATTTTTAGTAGAGACAGGGTTTCACCATGTTGTCCAGGCTGGTTTTGAACTCCTGACCACAAGTGATCCACCTGCCTCGGCCTCCCAGAGTGCTGGGATTACAGGTGTGAGCCACCGAGCCCTGCTGAGCCCTCCTCTTTTGTTCTTTTTCAATATTGTTATGGCTATTTGGGATCCCTCGAGAGTCCATATAAATTTTAGGATGAATTTTTCTATTTCTGCAAAAAACGTTGTTGGAATTTTGATACAGCTTACAATGAATCTGTTGGTCTCTTTGAGTGGTATTAACGTCTAAACAATATTGTCTTTCAATCCATGAACACAGGATGTCTTTCTATTTATTAATGTCTTCTTTAATTTCGTTTAGCAACATTGTGTAGTTTTCAGTATACAAGTCTTTCACCTCCTCGGTTAAGAGGCACTAACAATTTAAAGGTGGTCCTTCTCCACAGCAGTTCCCTACAGCCAATGTGAAACACCACTCATGTTGCAGATTTTTGTTTTGTTTTTTTGTTTGTTTTTGAAATAGAGTTTTGCTCTTATTGCCGAGGCTGGAGTGCAATGGCAAGATCTTCGCTCACCACAACCTCCGCCTCCCAGGTTCAAGTGATTCTCCTGCCTCACCCTCCCAAGTAGCTGGCATTACAGGCATGCACCACCACGCCTGGCTAATTTTGTATTTTTAGTAGAGACCGGATTTCTCCATGTTGGTCAGGCTGGTCTCAAAGTCCCAACCTCAGGTGATCGGTCTGCCCAAAGTGCTGAGATTACAGGCGTGAGCCACCACGCCCAGCTCATGTTGCAGTTTAAAGGTGCCTAGTACACAGCCCTGGCTGAGAAACTCTAAAAGCAGAAAAAAAGAAAAAAACTTCTTGGGCCCCAGCAACCAATACCTAAAAGATTTGTAAACAGAAATTTTCATTCCTATAATTGATTCATTGTCTCAGCTGCACCTGTTCGTTAAGGCCACAGGGGCTGGCATCAGCCAAGAGCTATTCCGGTAAAGCAAGCAAACAAACAAAAAAAAACCCGGTGCTATTTTCAGCAGCCACTCTTGAAAACCAGGCCACCCAGCTTCGTGAGTGCCAAGGACATGACCCCGCATGACGTTTGTAACCCAAAGCCAAAATCTGGAATTTAGGCTCAGGCACACAATTTCTGGGTATTATTTTGCCCCTTAAATTGCACTCTTTGCACACTTTTCAAAGTTTCTGGCCCCATACAACCACCCAGAAATAGACACATGAATTAGGCAGGTGGAGCTAGAAATAGCACCTTAATTACTGAAGCTGTTAGAGAATGAGGTTCCTTTTCTCTCAGCCACATGGGCTTATGAACATTTCACCCCTCCACTGGATGGATTTTCCATCCCTGGAGCAGGCTCCCTGGACAGCTGTGGGTCTCTCCAATAGGACTTGTCTCTCTGACACCTGCTTGGAGCAGCAGAACAAAATTCGTGCTCTCTTGTGGGTAGGTAGATCCTAAGGAAAGTTGAGAAGAAAGGGCTAAGGTATGCATGGCCCCACTCCTTCAAAGATTAACAGATACATTTCTCCCCCTCCCCGCGGGGGGCTGGGAGCTTTGCTCTCATGAAAGTTCCACCACATAGAAACAAGGAAAAGCAAAGTGTTTCCTCCTATATAATGCAGTTTAAAACCTTAATTTACACCCATACATTTGCTCCTAACAAGCAGAGAATAAATTTCTTTCAAATGCTTTGGGATCATTTATAAAAATATATTAAGCAGTAATCTACAAAGAAAATCCCAAAAAGATTTTTTTTTTGAGACTGAGTCTTGCTCTGTCACCCAGGCTGAAGTGCAGTGGTGTGATACTGACTCACTGCAACCTCCACCTCCCAGGTTCAAGCAATTCTCCTGCCTCAGCCTCCCGAGTAGCTGGGATCACAGGTGCCCACCACCACGTCCGGCTAATTTTTGTATTTTTAGTAGAGATGGAGTTTCACCATGTTGGTCAGGCTGGTCTCGAACCCCTGACCTCATGATCCACCTGCCTCATCCTCCCAAAGTGCTGGGATTACAGGCAGGAGCCACTGTGCCCGGCTCAAACTTCACAATATAAGGATGATCAATTGCTTACTAATTTTCTATTTTAAATTAGGTTTTAAAATACAAAGTGTACCACTTAATTAATTTTTACATACTTATCCACCATGTAACTAGCACTTGATGAAGATATGGAATATTTCTAGCACCCCAGAGAGCTCCCTTTTATTCCTGTCCAGTCCGTACTCACTGTATTTGTTTTCTATGGATGCTGCAATAAGTTACCAAAAATGTCATGGCTTAAAACAACACACATTTATTGTCTCACAGTTCTGTAGGCGAGAAGTCTGGGTGAAGCTCAGCTGGGTTCCCAATCTTACCTTGGCTTTTTTTTGAGATAGGGGGTCTCTCCACATTGCCCAGGCTGGTCTCGAACTCCTGGGCTCAAGCAATCACTTTGTCTCAGCCTCTCTTCTTCTGCTGCCATGTAAGAAGCCCCTCTGATCTTTCTTCATCTTCCACCATGATTGTGAGGCCTCCCCATCCCATGCACGTGGAACTGTTAGTCCAGTAAACCTCTTTCCTTTATAAATTACCTAGTCTTGAGTATGTGTCTATTAGCAGCATTAGAACAAACGCATATGGTACGTTTTAGTAGGTTTACACATTTGCTTCTCTTGGACATATAGCAAGTAGAAGAACCACAGGCTGTAGAGTGTACATTTGTTTAGTTTTAATAAATACATCCAGAGTGTTTATCCTTTTTTTTCCTTTTTTTTTGAAACGGAGTTTCACTCTTGTTGCCCAGGCTGGAGTGCAATGGCACATTCTCAGCTCACCACAACCTCCGCCTCCCGGGTTCAAGTGATTCTCCTGTCTCAGCCTCCCAAATAGCTGGGATTACAGGCGTGTGCGACCACGTCCGGCTAATTTTTTGTATTTTTAGTAGAGACGGGGTTTCACCATGTCGGCCAGGATGGTCTCGATCTCTTGGCCTCATGATCCACCCGCCTCGGCCTCCCAAAGTGCTGGGATTACAGGCGTGAGCCACTGTGCCCGGCGTCAGAGTGTTTTTCTGTTTTCATTCCCACTAATAATGCGTTATTGAGTTCCAGTTTTTCCACACCCTCACCAACTATTGGTATTGTCACTAAAAAATTTTCGCCAGTTTGCTGAGCATGTAGTGATATCTTTGTGATTGTGATTTGAATGTATATTTCTTTGATGACATATAATGTTGAGTATCCATGTTCGTATAGGCCCCTTTAATCTCCTTTTTATGTGAAATGTCTGTCCAAGGCTTTTGCCCCTTTGTCTTCTGTTATTTTTCTTGTTGATTGAAGGATTTTTAATTTTTTTATATATTTAAGTCTTTTGTCAGATATATTTATCATAAATATCTTCTCTCAGGCTGTGGCTTGAGGCACTAACAATTTCAAGACGGTCCCTAAACTGACAGTCTCTTACGGATAGATACCTTCTTACTGGTATACATACTTTTAAATTTTTGGTACAATACATATAACATGAAATTTACCATTTTAACCATTGCTAAGTGTACAGTTCAGTGGCATTAAGTGCATTCACACAGTTGTGCAACCATCCCTACCATCTATCTTCAGAACTTTTTTTTAAAGATGGGGTTTCACCATGTTGGTCAGGCTGGTCTTGAACTCCCGACCTCAGGTGATCTGCCCGCCTTGGCCTCCAGACTGCTTGGATTACAGGCGTGAGCCACCACACCCGGCCAGAACTTTTTTCATCTTGCAAAACTCTGCACCTATTAAACAGTAACACCTAATTCCCCCTTCCCCTACATACTGGCAATCATCATTCTACTTTCTGTTCCTATGAATTTGAATACTCTAAATACCACGTATGAACAAAATATACAGTATTTGCTTTTTGCGACTGACTTCTTCCTTTTTTTTTTTTTTTGAAACAGAATCTCACTCTGTCACCCAGGCTGGAGTGCAGTGGCATGATCTTGACTCACTGCAACCTCTGCCTCCCAGATTCAAGCAATACTCCTCAGCCTCCTGAATATCTGGGAATACAGGTGCATGCCACCACGCCCAGCTGATTTTTGTATTTTCAGTAAAGATGGGGTTTTGCCATGTTGGCCAGGCTGGTCTCAAATTCCTGACCTCAAGTGATCCACCTGCCTCAGCCTCTCAAAGTGCTGGGATTATAGGCATGAGCCACCGCACCCAGTGTGGCTTATTTCCCTTAGCATAATGTCTTCAAGGGTCATCCAGGTTGTAGCATATGTCAGAATGTCCTTCCTTCTGAAGGCTAATGTTGGGTGTATATATTAGTTTGGTGCAAAGATAATTGCAGTTTTTTTCAATTAAAAGTTAAAAATTAAATGAAAACGGCAATTACTTTTGCACCAATCTTTGTTGTATCACAGTTTGTTTATCTATTCATGCATCGATGCAGGATTTTTGCTCCTCAGTTCAGCTAAATCCAGGTTTTTGTCTCATGACCAAGAAAAATTAGGGATGCAGACACATCGAAAGGTGAGGAGGGCAGAATTTATCGAGTGAAAGGAAAACTCTCAGCAAATAGAGGAGCTCTGCAAGCGGGTTTCCACT
The DNA here is from genome assembly GCF_030222135.1 of Aotus nancymaae. NCBI lineage: Eukaryota > Metazoa > Chordata > Mammalia > Primates > Aotidae > Aotus > Aotus nancymaae. The sequence continues at coordinate 6,765,878 of NW_026988491.1, forward strand.
TCACCAATTGAATACTGGGGCAGCCACACACGAGCTGAAGAGGCCAGGCTCCTTCCCTGCATAAGGTGTGAATTCCTGGAAGCTCCACCCCATTCCCCCAGGGCATGTGGGCCTGCAGTATGCCTAGGTGTGCCCAGGCAAGCCTCCTGTGCAGATTCCCTTACCTGCACAAAACATCTGGTGTAAACATCTGTTGATTACATCTGTGTAACCTAGGGTGGGTTGGAGGTTTGGGGACCCTTCCCTATCTGCCTCGGCATTTGGCTGTCTCCTTCCTCTACCACATTGGCACTTGGGGTGCTTCTTCCTTTTGGCTATTGTAAATAATGTTGCCATAAATATGAGTGTACTCTTACTGGTGTATTTTAAAGTACAAAATTTCTTAATGTTAGTAAAATCCAAGTTATACATTTTTTCCTCTATCAGTGCTTTTAATATTGTATATAACATTTGCATATCCCACGATAGTGAACATATCCTCCTGATTTTTTTCTACAAGTTTTATTGTTTCATTTTAACCTTTAAACCTGTCATCATCAGGAATTGATTTTTATGTATGAGGTGAGGAAGGAATCAAGATTCACTTTCTTTGGCTGGGTGCAGTGGCTCATGCCTGTAATTCCAACACTTTGGGAGGCCAAGACAGGTGGATCACATGAGGCCAGGAGTTTGAGACCAGCCTGGCCAACGTGGTGAAACCCCATCTCTACTAAAAATACAAAAATTAGCCAGGCATGGTGGCGGGTGCCTGTAATCCCAGCTACTCAGGAGGCTGAGGCAGGAGAATCACTTGAACCCGGGAGGCAGACATTACAGTGAGCCAAGATCATGCCACTGCACTCCAGCCTGGGAGACAGAGCGAGACCTTGTCTCAAAAAAAAAAATCACTTTTTTCCCCATATGAATATCTAATTGACCATTAACATTTGTGGCAAAGACCATCCTTTCCCTACTGCATTGCAGGGTGCCCTTCTTGTAAATGAGGTCATGGTACAAACGCACAGTTAGACAACTAGACCAACAGAACTTACATACAGTTTGTTTCTGGATTCTCTGTTTTGTTCCATTGGTCTATTTGTCTGGCCTTGTGTAATATCATACTTTTAATTACTGTGGCTTTACAATGAAATCTTGAGATCTGGTCATGTAAGTTTTCCAACCTCCTCTTTATCAAGATTGTTTTTGTTACTCTAGGTCATTTTGATTTCCATAAAAATTTTAGAATCAACTTGTCAATTTCAATAACAATATTTGCTAGTATTTTATTAAATCTATAGATCAATTTTTAAATAATTGAATTTCTGACAAAATTGAATTTTTCAGTTTGTAGTATCTCTCCAATCATTTAGGTCTTTCACTTTTCTTTCTTTCTTTCTTTCTTTTCTGAGACAGAGTCTGGCTCTGTCACCCAGGCTGGAGGGCAGTGGCATGATCTCGGCTCACTTCAACCTTCATCTCTTGGGTTCAAGCGCTTCTCCAGCCTCGGCCTCCCGAGTAGCTGGGATTACAGGCATGTATCACCACACCACCTGGCTAATTTTTGTATTTTTAGTATGGACGGGGTATCACCATGTTGGCCAGGCTGGCCTCGAACTCCTGATCTCAACTAATCTGCCTGTCTCGGCTTCCCAGGGTGCTGGGATTACAGGCGTGAGCCACCATGCCCGGCCTAGGTCTTTCACTTATTTTGACAACGCTTTGTAGTTTCAGTGTCTTGAAAATTGTTTGCTAAATATATTCTTAGGTATTTGATGTGTTCTAATGTCATAAATTATTTATTTCATTGTATTGTGTGTCTCTTAGTATGAAGAATACAATGCGTTTCTGCATTTTGACCTTGTATCCAGGGACCCCACTACATTTATCATGAATTCTAATGGCTTACCTGTAGATTATTTTTTTATTTTCTACATGTACAATTACAGTTCAGCCTTGAACAACATGACTTTGAACTGTATGGGTCCACTTATATGCAGATTGGAGAAGAGATGAGAGAGAAAGTGAGAGAGAGAGAGAAGGAATGAAAGAGAGAATGAGAATGAGAGAGAGGAGCGATGAGAGAAAGAGAAGGAATGAGAGAGAGAAGGAATGAGACAGAAGGAATGAGGGAGAGAGGAGAGAAGGAATGAGGGGGAGAGAGGAGAGAAGGAATGACACAAAGGAAGGAGAGGAGGAGAGAAACTGTCATTGACTCTGGTGGACATTTGTAAAACATCACAGCCCACCTAGCACTTGATCAGTAAATGCACCTTCTCAGCCTCCAAGAAGCTAGAATGAAGACACAGGTGCTCTGCCCTGGACTGGAACTGAAAGCTGACTTGGAGTTGGATGCAGTACTGATGCTCCTGATCCCCTTTTGAAAGCAGAGTATTTGTGTGTGCGGGGTTTATAAATATTATTTTCTGTTACCTTGTTTAGTTTATTTAAGAGAGTGTGTGTGTTTGTGTGTGTGTGTGTGTGTGTATGCGCGCTCACACTCGCTGATGTTGGGTAGTCAAAGGCTTTGTAGACATTGGTTATTCTTTTTGCCCAGTAAACACTTTCCCTCCATTTGGGGGCGCTGTCTGCTCTATAGCTCTTGGTGGGACGTGGCGTTAGCCTCTGACTACAGAAATCAGATACTCATTACCAGCCTCTCTTGATGCAGAGATGCAGCCAAACAGATGCACTCATATTAGACTTCAAATCATGAGCTCCCTCCAGAATCTATTCTGGGGATAATGGCAGCAGTTACATCCTGTTTCCAGAGCCAACAGTATAAGAGGTTCTAGTCATGTATCCAGCATCAGTCACGTTGGTGACAATGGTGCCGCAGTCAGAGCCGTCTGTGCTTAGCGGCGCTTCCCACTAAACCGCTTTTCAATGTGATTGTGGGTGCTGTTCCTGGGTATGTTGCTTCTGGACACAGCTTGTATATAGACCATTCCTCCTTCTCTCCTAGAGAGCTTCAGAGTTACCTAATATTCTGTCATACACTGCTTTTCTGATTGGGTTTGGGTTCATTTTTGTTTGCAGCTAGGAATGCTGATTGGTTCCGGAATGAATTGGCTCATATAACTGAAAAGTCCAGTGATGGCCCTGCTTCAGGTAGGGTTGGTTCTAGGTGCTCAACTATATACTAGGACTCTTTCTTTTTTTTCGGACAGAGTCTCACTCTGTTGCTCAGGCTAAAGTGCAGTGGCGTGATCTCAGCTCATTGCAACCTCCACCTCCCAGGTTCAAGTGATTCCTACCTCAGCCTCCCAAGTAGCAGGATTACAGGTAACTGCCACCACGCCCGGCTAATTTTTGTATTTTCAGTAGAGACTGGGTTCTGCCATGTTGGCCAGGCAAGTCTCAAATTCCTGACCTCAGGTGATCTGTCCACCTTGACCTCCCAAACTGCTGGGATTACAGGTGTGAGTGAGCCACGGCGCCTGGCCTAGGACTCCCGTCTCTTCAGATCTGCTTTCCTCCACGTGGGTTTCTTTCCCAGGAAAGACCTTGGTACGTCAATAAATGAACTTATTCTTTCTCCCTCTTCCCGCCACCCAAGATGCTGAAAGGAAAGAAGGCCAAGGGGAAGAAGGGGCTCCAGCCCCTGCTGTCGTGAAGAAGCAGGAGGCCAAGAAAGTGGTGAATCCCCTGTTTGAGAAAAGGCCAAAGAATTTTGGCATTGGACAGGGCATCCAACTGAAAAGAGACCTCACCCGCTTTGTGAAATGGCCCCACTGTATCAGGGTGCAGCGGCAGAGAGCCATCCTTTATAAGCGACTGAAAGTGCCTCCTGCCATTAAGCAGTTCACCCAGGTGCTGGACCGCCAAACAGCTATTGAGCTGCTTAAGCTGGCCCAGAAGTATCGGCCAGAGACACAGCAAGAGAAGAAGCAGAGAATAAAGCTGCTGACAAAGGGGACGTCCCCGCTAAGAGACCACCTGTCCTTCGAGCAGGAGTTAACACTGTCACCACCTTGGTAGAGGAGAAGAAAGCTCAGCTGGTGGTGACTGCACACGACACGGATTCCATCGAGCTGGCTGGCTTCTTGCCTGCCCTGTGTCGGAAAACGGGAGTCCCTTACTGTATTACCAAGGGGAAGGCAAGACTAGGGAGGACCTGCACCACCGTCGCCTTCACCCAGGTTAATGCGGAAGACAAAGGCGCTTTGGCTAAGCTGGTGGAAGCTATCAGGACAAATTACAGTGAGAGATATCATGAGATCCACCGTCACTGGGGAGGCAACATCCTGGGTCCCAAGTCTGTGGCTCGCATCGCCAAGCCTCGAAAAAGCAAAGGCTAAAGAACTTGCCACTGAACTGGGCACTGTAGAGTTTCGTGTAAATAAAAATACTTAAAACGATTTTAAAAAATGAACTTGTTCTTTTATATCGAACAGCTGCATAGGATAGGGATTAATACAGAGTTACTCGCAAAAGGCAAGAAGGCTTTGAAGAAACTTAGTCTTTAAAAGAGACTATCATTTCTAACATTTTTTTAATAAGAAAAAGAAACTTAAAAACTTTTTACTTTCTACAAATGTTATCATTTATCGTTCTAGTTGTTATCTTAAAATGTTATGTATCATATGATTAACGCAGTTTTCCTATGAAAATTCAGATGAACTCTCGTGAGATCTTTAACACGGTCTTTTCATTCCCTCATTCTCAGGCAGTTACTGTTCACTCTGCTGCTTTCCTGGAAGTGCTGGCAAACCGCTATGATACAGAGTTGCAAGAGATTCATAAAAAAAGCCTCAAGCACAGGTATCTGACAACTTTTACATCACACTGCTGGACCCATTAAACTGGGGTTGTTCTTAGTCCTACAGCCCTGCAAAAGGAAGCTGGATGACTTGATAGAGACTTCAGAGAAACTGCTGCGACAGTTTATACCTGGACGACCTTGGTGTCTGATGCTGTGTTGGCCGCACAGAAAGGTCACCAGAAACCTGATGATATCACCAGAGACGTCCAAGCTGCAAACCAGGAAAAGCCATCAGATTGAAACTGCTGCATCAGGAGAAGAAAAAAACCTGCTATTTTTATGTCAATAGACGCCCAAATCTTGGCCCTTTAGAGATGTAAAGATCAAGTCCAGGTACTCCACTAGATGTGGGAAACACCATCAACTGATCTATTTCAATCAAGAGATTAAATCTTGGCTCTTGGGGACCTTGGTTTCAGGATATTTTCCAGTCTCTTGGCATGACCCTCTCACTAGTCCTACTGATGACGTCCCCTGTGTGTTGATTCTCTCAGGAGGATGGAGCAACAAAAACTGCTTCAATTGGAATTGTCAAAACAAAAAACCGACTGAAACCCTGCTTCATGATCTTCAGAGGCCATGTGGAAGCTGAGTGTAGTGCTAAGCAGTGGGTCACACCCTGAGTCCGACTGAGAGAAGGACCCAAAGTGGGCAACTGTTAAAAAGAAAAAGGAAAACAGACGACCTGGTGCAGTGGCTCACGCCTGCAATCCCAGCACTTTGGGAGGCCAAGGCAGGTGGGTCACTTGAGCCCAGGAGTTCAAGACCAGCCTGGCCAATATGGCAAAATGCCGTCTCTAGAAAAAATATTTAAAAATTAGCCTTGTGTGTTGGTGTGCGCCTGTAATCCCAGCTACTTGGGAGGCTGAGGCATGAGATTCACTGTAACCCAGGAGGCAGAGGTTGCAATGAGCTGAGATCACGCCACTGCACTCCAGCCTGGGCAACAGAGCAAGAAGACCCTGTCTCAAAAAAAAAAAAAAAAAAAAAATGAAAGCCATGGGCCAACTAGCCATGGTCATGTACCTGAACCTGAGTTGATCCTGATTTCCCCTCAAATGCTGTTTCTAACCACACATAAAAATTAAGCTTTTCTTCCTTGCCAACCTGAAAACATTGTCAGTACAAATAGGCTTGCACAGCTCTGTTTGCACGCTAGAGATGAACACGCCTCCTCATTCACGCCTTGTAACTGCTGGGTCTCCTCTTGCTGTGCTCAGTTAGAGGTCTCCTCGTTCACAAGTGATTCTTTTGCATGCACAATAAACCTTAAAAATTCTTAAATTGCATCTGACTTTATTTTTGACAAAGTATGATTTTGCTGTTGGTTTCTGGTAGTTGGCTTTGATGTGATAGTTACTGCTTGTATTTCTAGCTTAATGGACGTTTTATTTGGATTTTATTAAATGACTTTAAATATTTGTGCTATAGAGGTTCATGGCTAGGCGGGCACCATGCAGAAGGGAAGGGAGGAAGGGAAGGGAGCTCTGGAGGAGAAGGGGAGGGAAGAGAGGCTAATGTGTCTAGTGGTGTCTCCCAGGGTCTCTGGGTCGGAGAGCTCCCAAGGGTGGCAGCAGCTTGGGGGCCTTAGAATTTCGAGGCTCCGGCTCATCCATAAGTAACACCTGTCCTGTGAGTTCTCACAGGGTATGCAAAGCAGGCAGGCTCTAAATGGCTAACAGTTTGATTGTTGGGACTATTTTTAAAATAACTGGATTTGTACAAATTTCAGTTTGGCAGCAGTGGGCTTTTGAGCTAACAGATGTGAATCTGTAGTGAAGAAATAAACAACTCCAGGCCACTGTTGGCTCATTTTATAGAATGGCAGCTCAGAGACAGCCCAGGCTTGAAGATTCTAATAAATTAAGGTGGTAAAGGCTCCTTATTACTACAGCGTGCACTGGATTGCAGAGAGGTCACGTGTTTGAGGTTGGAGGAAGTGGAGGTGAAGCCACATGGCCTAGAGCAGCACGAAGAGTTGATGGAGGGCGTGGTGGTGCTCACCTGTAGTTCCAGCTTTGTGGGAGGCTGAGGCAGGAGGATGGCTTGCCACGATCTCATCACTGCATTCCAGCCTGGGCAACAGAGCGAGACCCCATCTTTTAGACATAAAAACGAGCTGATGGAAGTGATGAAGGGCATTGCACCACACGGGGTTATGGACACATGAGCAAGTGGTGGCTGAATGATGCTGATAGTGCAAGTTCCCAGCGTGCGATTTCCTTCTGTGAAACCCCAGTGGAAGAGGCAGGGTTCAGGAGAAAGGCTCAGAATTGGCAATAAAACAGCAACCATGACCAAAACAAGACAGATGCCATCACACAATTACATTGTAGTTTACCTGTGTCAACTCATTTAGCCCTCAAATTGCTGAGGCATCTTTTCCCATTGTGAAGCTGAGCGTGAGCAAGTGGACCATCCCTTCCAGAACCGAGGCTTTGCAGCTTGGGTAGCCAGGGGCGCGGCCCCGTGTCTGGCTGTAGCGAGCCTCTGCTTGGGTGCTTGGCCCTGCCAAGGCGGTGGCGCCAGATGGTGAGCACAGCTGCACACGGGCTGCCCCCAGTGTCCACCTTGCTATTCTTCTCTGTGTGTATCCTAGGCCCACCATGGAGGCCACTTCACCATCCACTGGGCCCTGGGTGGCAGCACCAACGAGTCCTCCCACTGCACTGTGGCTGCTCACAGGTGTCCCAGGAACAGCCACCTCATAGAGCAGTTGGGCTCCCATGATCCACTGCCCGGCAGTCATGGAGAACAACCCCTTGCCCTCAACCTGGAGAGGGTCCAGCATTGGATTGGCTGTGGGGCCCATCTCTCAAAGCCTATGGAAAATCTTCCGGGTCTTTCTGGCTTTTCTCCCTGCATTCCATGATGACCACAGATGTAGAGAGACTGCAGAGAAAACAGGCACACGATGCCCTCTTAGCTTCTCAGAAAACAGATACAGAGGCCATAGAAGCACGAGTGAGTTCACTTCAGCAGGCGGAGCAGTGGGAACAAGACCGAGGACTTCTCAAAACGCCTGTGCAGGGATCTTACTTGTGTTGGATGTAGAGGTAGATAAATGGAGTTTTCTGAGTCACCCGTGCTCTTCTGGCCTGGCCTGAGCAAGGTCCAGGGCAAGATGTATTTTTGTCTGACACAGAGTTGGGTCTTGGTGCTAATGACCTTTCTCAGGCTTTGACTCGGGAAAAACAGCGGCCGTGAGGAGGATTGGACTTTTGGGTTGGGCCCTGGGTCTCTCGGACAAATTTACAATCTATTGCCTTCCAAGACTTTCTTCTTCAAAGCTCCCAGCCAGACTGTCCATGGCCCCTCCAAATCTTTCTGTAACGTTCATGGACATCCCACAACCCCAAGGACAGCTACCTTGCTTATTGATTTTGTAACTGGAAACTATATTGTTTTGCTTAACACGTGTTCTTAAATTTACAAAGGTAGACTTGTTATGAAAATTACTTTGGGGCTGTAAAAACCTACCTTTCAAGAATGAGAAACTTGGCCAGGTGCAATGGCTCACACCTGTAAATCCAGCACTAGGGTAGGCCAAGGTGGAGGATTGCTTGAGCCTAGGAGTTCGAGATCAGCCTGGGCAGTGTAGTGAAACCCTAGCTCTACCAAAAAAAAAATACAAAAATCAGCTGAGTATGGTGGTGCACGCCTGTGGTCCCAGCTACCCAGGAGGCTGAGGCAGGAGGATCACTTGAGTTCGGGAGGTTGAGGCTGCTGTGAACCAAGATCATACCACTGCACTCCAGCCTGGGTGATAGAGCGAGAGTGAGACCCTGTCTCAAAAAAAAAAAAAGAATGAGAAGCTGGAAGAAAACTAATATTGCAAAGCACTTACATAGATCCTAGGACTTTTATATGGAAGGTTATTAGTGAGGATTATAAGGTATCACGAAGGCAGGTAGGGTTAGCTCCATTTCACAGATGGAGAAGCTGAGGCTTAGAGGTGGAACCCTGCCCAGCAATACAGGATTCAGACCCCGATAGGCCTACGTGGAAAGCCCTTCCCCACATATTATGTTGTCTGTAGAGGGAAAATGATAAGCAACGAATGGGGACTTTTCAAGAATTCACTTAGAATGTCAATGATAGAATCATGTGTGGGTATCTTGGGTCTGGCAATATAAATGTGCAGAAGCAAAATATCGCATGACCTGCTCCTGCAGAACTGCCCGGTTCTCCAACCACAAGCATGACTCACACGGCCAGAGTGCACACTCCGGATAACATAGATTTCAAACTCCGGCATATGATGAAGATACGGGAATTTTTTTATTTGAGACAGGGTCTCGCTCTATTACCCAGGCTGGGTTGCAACGTCATGATCTCTGATCTCACTGCAACCTCCACCTCCCAGTTCAACAGCGTGATCTCGGCTCACTACAACCTCTGCCTCCCGGGTTCAAGCGATTCTCCTGTCTCAGCCTCCTGAGTAGCTGGGACTACAGGTGTGCACCATCATGCCTGGCTAATTTTTGTATTTTGGGTAGAGACAGGGTTTCACCATGTTGGCCAGGCTGGTCTCGAACTCCTGATCTCAGGTGATCCACCCGCCTTGGCCTCCCAAAGTGCTGGCATGAGCTACTGTGCCTGGCCTGGTGTCCACATGCATTTAGGAGACAGCTGTTCATGGATGGATAGAATAGTAAGCCACCACTCTAGGCCTGCATAGGGGTAGTTCAAACTGTGCTCCTGCTAAAAACACATGGCCACCTCCACTCAGGGCTCCAGGCCAGAGTGGACCTTCTGTCTGTCTGTCTGCTGCCTACATTGTAACCACCCAATGGGTTTATTTTGCCCTCTGCCAAGATAGAGTTGATTTATCAAGACAGGGGAATAGCAATAAAGAGTTTAATTCACACAGAGCTGGCTGAACAGGAGTCTGGAGTCTTATTATTACTCAAATCAGTTTCTCTAAAAATTCGAGGACTGGGTTTTTTTTTTTTTTGAGATGGAGTTTCGCTCTTGTTACCCAGGCTGGAGTGCAATGGCACGATCTCGGCTCACCGCAACCTCCGCCTCCCGGGTTCAGGCAATTCTCCTGCCTCAGCCTCCCGAGTAGCTGGGATTACAGGCACGCGCCACCATGCCCAGCTAATTTTTTGTATTTTTAGTAGAGACGGGGTTTCACCATGTTGACCAGGATGGTCTCGATCTCTTGACCTCGTGATCCACCCGCCTCGGCCTCCCAAAGTGCTGGGATTACAGGCTTGAGCCACCGCGCCTGGCCGGACTGGGTTTTTTTTAAAGGATCATTTGGTGGATAGAGGTCCAGGGAGTGAGGGGTATTGATTGCTCATGTTGGAGATGAAATCAGAGGAAGTCGAAGTTATCCTCTTGTGCTGAGCCGGTTCCTGGGTAGAGGCCACAAGACCAGATGAGCCAGTTTATCAGTCTGGCTGGTGACAGCTGAGCCACTGTGTCGCTCTTGTCCGTCCCAGTATCCCCAGCGCCCAGCAGTGCTTGGCACATAGCAGGTGTGCTGGAAATACATGTTGAATGACGTGAATGTGGCATTGCGTGGTAAAAATAACACTCCAGATGAGTTGGGAAAGGATTTTTATTTGAAAAACAGTTTCCATTTTCTAGACTCTTCTATGTAGAGAAATTAAATTCCTAGATGTAAAAACTGAAACAAGAAAACTGCTACCAAAAAATAAAGGAGAATTTCAAGATTGATCTTTAATGGAATGATGGGGTAGCAGGGTCACAGCCTGAAACCTGGGAAAGGGCCACATAAGCCTTTGCAGAAGATGTGAAAGCTCAAAAATTCATTCACTCATTGTTCATTCAACAGATTTTCATTAAACGGGGCCTGTGATAGGACCTGACCAATTAGAACTGGGAGGTCAAGGGGATGTTGGGACGTAAGGCTCAGAACCCGTGTCATTGCCCTGTCTTTGGAGCCTTGGACAGTTGTCCAGAGCACTTGTGGATCACACAGTTAATAATAAGACATTTTCTGAGTGAATACTATGTGCCATGCATTTCTAAGCATTTTACATATATGGACTTTTAAAATCCTTACATCAACCCTCTCAAGTAGAGACTAATACTCTCTCCATTTGACAGAGGGAAACGCTGAGGCACGCTAAGCAACTCCTGCAAGGACGCACATCCAGGAAGTGGCAGAGTCAGATTTCAAGTTTAGACAGCTGGGCTCTGGAGCCCATGCTTTACTTCCTAAAAGGATACAGCTTTCTCATGCTGAGTGTATAATGGACTATACTGTTTGCTGAGAGCGACGGTGAGGAAAACCGAGCTGGCCCCCCAAGCAGAAAGCTGCTCAGGGTGTTCTAAAGTAGTAGGCAGTATGTGTACATCATACACCAGTGAAACTAGTTCCACGGGATATGTGACCCTGCCCCCGTGGCTCCCTCGGGGAGAACACTAGTTTGCCTTTGATCACTGGTAAGTAGGCACCAGCTGTTTGCCTGGTTTAGTTTTGTTCTATGAGAAAACACAGAACAGCTGTTTGTTAATAATAATCACCTGTTCAGAGAGAATAAATACATGGGTCAGGGTCTGCTCGAGGCTCTCAGCCCAGAATGCTGTCAGCCCCTGAGGCTGTTGGCTCAGAAGGCTGTTAGCCCTCTGATAGTCCCATTTTGCTGTTCTAGCTTTGTGTCCGTTTCTTCATTCCTTCAGCGCCACCTGGGTGGGGGTCTCTACGACTGAGCTGCTCTCGGTATTCTCAGAGGGAGGAGCAGACCCTCTAGACGTGCTTTCTCAGGCACATCCCTCACCTTTTCTGGGTTCGTGAGCTGTCTTCTGTGGAGCGAGCAGATCTACAGTCACGCTAGCATGTGGTAAGAACCACACGAGGCTCTGCTCAGATCCATCCTAGTCCTCGCGCCCACAGCAGGCCTGGCAGGTCCCACGGACACTGAGGGATGCCTGGCAGCTCCAGGGCTCTGGTACTGAAGACGGAGAGCTGAATACAAAAATAGTCCCAGCCTCAGAGAATTCAAAATAATGCAGCACAGAGCCAAGTATGGCAAGAGTAAAGTCACGCTGCAGAGAGCTCAGAGGGAAGCGAGGCGATGGGGCCGGAACGTGCCGGAAATGGTCAGAGAAATGGTCTTGAGGGAAAATGGGGTGAATGGACAGCCTGTGTGGGAGAAAAGAAAGGGGATTTCTGGCCAGGCGTGGTGGCTCACACGTGTATCCCAGCACTTTGGGAGGCTGAGGCGGGCAGATCACTTGAGGTCAGGAGTTTGAGATCAGCCTGGCCAACATGCTGAAACCCTGTTTCTACTAAAAATACAAATATTAGCCAGGGGTGGTGGTGGGCACCAGTAATCCCAGCTACTCGGGAGGCTGAGGCAGGAGAACTGCTTGAACCCAGAAGGCAGAGGTTGCAGTGAGCTAAGATGGCACCACTGCACTCCAGCCTGGGCAACAGAGCGAGACTCCATCTCAAAAAAAAAAAAAGTGGAATTCAATGGCTGGTGGCTGGACCAGGGCATGCACACCTGCCTCAAGCCAGACCTGCGTGTAGGTCCCTGCCCTTCAGACCTTGGCCATGTCCTAAGTCCTTGTGGCAAATAGACAAGGAAGGCCCCTGCCCTTGTGAGACTTACGGTCTGGTGGGGATGGTCTCTGAGGTCCCTTTCAGTTAGGGCCCCTCATTCATTAGTGATTCTAAGCCTGAAGAGATGGTTTGAGCCAGGACGGGAAGGTGCCTTCAATGCCTGGTGAAGAAGTTTAGAATTTTGCCCACAGACAACAGAAGTCTTCCACAGAGTTGGAGCAGGAGCTCATCTGAGGTGTCTAGGGGTGTCTAGGAAGAGAGAGCTGGCTGAGAGGCACAGAACCATGATCCTTGAATATTTCCATTGACTCCATCATATCCTGGGGCTGCCTCTTCCCTGTATTTAAATCAACGGGCTTTAAGATTAATAGACTTGGCTGGATGCGGTGGCTCGCGCCTGTAATCCCAGCACTTTGGGAGACCGAGGCGGGCAGATCACGAGGTCAAGAGATTGAGATCATCCTGGCCAACATGGTGAAACCCCATCTCTACTAAAAATACAAAAAAAAAAAAAAAATTAGCTGGGTGTGGTGGTGCGCGTCTGTAGTTCCAGCTACTGGGGAGACTGAGGCAGGAGAATTGCTTGAACCCAGGAGGCGGAGGTTGCAGTGAGCTGAGGTCGCATCATTGCACTCCAGCCTGGCGCCTGGCGATGGAGTGAGACTCTGTCTCAAAAAATAAATAAATAAATAAACAAATAAAATTAACAGACTTCATGTTTTCGAGTAAATTTGAGTGGAAAGCACAGAGTGTTCCCCCACATCCTCTCCCCTTACTGTAGACCATCACCATCCAGCACCATGTGGTAACACTTGGTGTTACCTTTATAGAGACGTCAATCTCAGCCTTTTTAAAAACAAGCTTTTCGGCTGGGAATGGTGACTCACACTTGTAATGCCAGTCACTTAGGAGTTTCAGACTAGCCTGACTAACATGGTGAAACTCCTCCTCTAGTTTAAAAAAAAAAAAAAAGCCAGGTGTGGTGGCGCACACCTGTAATCCCAGCTACTTGGGAGGCTGAGGCAGGAGAATCACTTGAACCCAGGAGGCGAAGGTTGCAGTGAGCCAAGATCGTGCCATTGTACTCCATCCTGGGCAACAAGAGCAAAACTCAGTCTCAAAAATAAATAAATAAATAAAAAGCTCTTCTGTTCTCTGTCTCTTGGCACTCTGAGAAGATGACAAGAACAAAAATGCTGTAGTGGTGCACTCCAGCCAGGGTGCACATTAGGACCATGTCTGGCCTCTTCACAAAATCCAGATGCTCAGACCCCACCTGGACTGAATGAGTTGGAACCTTCGGGCTTGCAGCCTGGCTGTGTAAATGGGGTTCTGATTCACTCCTTCATTGAGAACCTCCAATATATGATCTAGAACTGGGTCGGGTAGCCTCAAAAATGGAGGCACCATTTTCCTGACATACTGCTGTGTGGTGCCAGCTTTTGTGACCACTTGGTCAAAATTGCTCCTGTGCAGTTTCTGATCGGACTTAGTGAATGCACAGGCATTTTACGAGAACTGTGTTCCCACAGGAAGGCGGAGTGCTCAGATGGGAGTGCACGACTGGATCAGCCCCATGCCTGGGACTGAGTGAGCATTTGTTTCGGTTTGATTTCCACTGGGAGAGACAAGTTCTGTTATTTAAAACTGGGGTTAAGGGAAAAAACTGCTATGATCAACTTGATATATTCCTATTATTTCTACGGTAGACGAGAGACGATTTTCAATAAATCAAACCTTTCAAACATTATTATTCCACATCTCTCCAAATATTTCCAAAATCTTGCTAGGTAGTCACATAAATAAACTGAATTGTGAAAAGCCATCGACTATTTTCTCTCTCCTAGCATCCGGCTATCAGCAATCTTTCTAACAAGTGTACTATTATCCAAACTCACTGATCTTCTCAGGTGAAAGGAGAAGAGGGCAGGGAAATGCATGTCTCAATTTTTGAGTCCCATAAGTCTAGATTTTTTCCTTTTTTTTTTTTTTTTTTTTTTTTGAGACGGAGTTTCGCTCTTGTTACCCAGGCTGGAGTGCAATGGCGCGATCTCGGCTCACCACAACCTCCACCTCCTGGGTTCAGGCAATTCTCCTGCCTCAGCCTCCTGAATAGCTGGGATTACAGGCACACGCCACCATGCCCAGCTAATTTTTTGTATTAGTAGAGACGGGGTTTCACCATGTTGACCAGGATGGTCTCGATCTCTTGACCTCGTGATCCACCCACCTCGGCCGCCCAAAGTGCTGGGATTACAGGCTTGAGCCACCGCGCCCGGCCAAGTCTAGATTTTTAAGGCAGCTTTAAACTTACGTAGCAGCACAGCCTAATTACTACTGATACTTCACTATAGGGCCCAAAGTGGGATTCAGAAATCCTATTTGTACAGTTCAACTTCCTCTTTTTTCTCTTTTCTAAATTTATAGTCGTAAGAAAATGTCCCCAACTGCTAAGATATAAATATTAAAAAAACAGTTTAACACAGGTAAATGTGACTGACAAAAGAGGTGGCAGTGATGGGACAGTGCATATTACACACCTGGCTGGGATATGTGTCAAGAGGAGAGGAGCACTTAATTTTGGAGGAAGGGCCATTATGTACGGAATGTGACTGTGTGCACTGCTGAGGTAGCAGGGCTTAGATCACACGCTCACAAGTCTTGATTGTCCAAAAAAGCCTCTGTTCCCATCTCTAACGTGGAGCTGGAATGGTTAGTATAATTCAATTTTTTCACTGCAATCCACAATCTGATTGATTGGCAGGTCACACTGGCACTCCTACCTGAGGTATTTTAGCGCTAATGATTGGTTCCTGTAAGACTATTCTATAACAGAACACAGGAAGAGCAGTTCAAAAAACACAGCTGTGGAAGGAAAACAATCATACAAAAAGCCCGCTAAGGGGCCCACCAGCCTTTTCTTTCCTTTGGATGCAAGCATGCTTTTCACAGGAGGTGAATTAGGAGCAGTTTGTTATCCCATTTAAAAAGTGAATTAGGGTGAACTATGCCTTTTCTATTGATCAGAAAGGAAGAGGGAGTGGTGGATACATAATCTAGCCGCCACACTCCCAGATCCTATCACGGTAGGTCTCTTTACAAACTAGGAACACAATTGCTAGATCAGTTCTCCAGAGAGGAAAGTGTCATAAAAGAAACAGAAAGAAAATGGCTAGCAGGAATCACTGTCTAAGGATGGAACAGTGAAAGGGATTACAAAAACCTTGCAAAATTAATAGCCTAAATTAATTTTACTTAAGCAAAAACAGCAATTTAAAATCTTCTCCCTCGTGTCTTCTCTTCAAGCTCCGATTTGGTGCACTTTTTATGCTAAACTCTCTATTCCTTCTGTTTCTAATATGCCTTTCAGAGGAAGGAAGAACTAAATGTATACTGACAGATTTCCACAGATGGGAAAGTTTAAGGAGAGAAGCAGAACAAACTCAAGGCAAAATAAAAGCTTTTTGTTGTTTGTGTGTTTCTGAAGAAGTATCCTTTGCTCCCTCACATGTGGAATAGAGAACACACAGGTTTAAAAGCAACTTATATTAGGCCTAACTCAGCAGTTACCTCATAATGTATTCTTGCTTTTCATGTTTAGGCGTGGATATTATTTCAGCACTAGTGACCAACTTTTTTCTCTAAATAACTCTGCTTTAAGATAGGAATTAAGAAATAATAACATTACTCTTAATTACTTTCATTAACAAGGGGACACTGGTCCAAAAAAATTACTTTAGCAAGAAACACTCAATTACTTGTGTTTAGCTCAGTAAGGTAATCTAGTTAGTAGAGTTAAAAAAAAAAAAAAAATCAAGAGTATTTCATTAACAGGTACAGAAAAATCATGTCTCAATAAAATCTTACATTGTAAAGTAAGGAAATGAGAGAACTATTTAAAAAAATTGCTTGGCTGACTTAACAAGGTTGAAGTGGACAACTCTTTTTTTCTGAGACGGAGTCTAGCTCTGTTTCCCAGGCTGGAGTGCAGTGGTGCAGTCTCGGCTCACTGCAACCTCTGCCTCCAGGGTTCAAGTGATTCTCCTGCCTTGGTCCAAGCAGCTGAAACTACAAGTATATGCCACCACACCTGGCTAATTTTTGTATTTTTAGTAGAGATGGGGTTTTACCATGTTGGCCAGGCTGGTCTAGAGCTCCTGACCTCAACTGCCTGCCTTGGCTGCCCAAATTGCTGGGATTACACACATGAGCCACCATGCCTGGCCAAAGTAGGCAAGTCTTAGTAAAATATAAACAGGTTGTATTTAAGAAAAAAAATCTCCAAATAAGAAAGATATTAGAGAAAAAAACTTGATTTAAGAAATAATTCAAATGGAAAATCTTGCTTTAATAGACCAGATTTCAAGAAAACAAGTTAAATAACATAAAGATGAGTTTCATGAGAATATGGACACTAATGTACATGGGAGAATGTACATGCTAACATTGTATGTAAGTATGTGTACTTAGAAATGTATAATCTGGTATAAAAGCAGGATAGATTCCCCAGTTCTCAAGCTTCACTGTGAATGTAGGAAAAAAGGTATCTTTCATTACTTGTTGAAAATATTTTGAGGAAAGAGGTGGATTTTAATTAAAGTACAAAGAGAGGTAATGAAATATGGATTAGCTGGTTTTTAGGCCTGACTGTATTAATAATTTACGTAATTCTGGGTAAGCCTCTGAGAAATATATCTATACATGAAGGTTGGACCAAATCATGGCTAAGGTTCCTTCAAGGAGTTATTAAATTAAGGCATTCCTTTATAGGCCTACACTAAGTAGTATGGGTAAGTCACCTGTACCTCGAAGAACTGTATTATTCCATCTCTACTTCCTGCAAAACACAAAACCTCTGAGTGCATTCTGCAAGTGCATTAACTTTTTTAGGTTGCTTGAGAATCAACTGGTAGACTGTGAAAACAGTTCACTAAAAAGGTTCTCTTACTGATTTTGGAAAGTGAGGGTGGAGAAAGCATTTCTAGACAATTTTAATCCATCCCCACAGAATCATTTCATGCTGACAAGTTTTTCTTACAAAAATTCTCTCCTGATGACTTGAGTGATTAGATCAAGCTTGCATTCAGAAAAAGTCCATCTGAAGAGGTCATAATAAAAGACTTTAAAACTCAAAAACTTCGACTTTGTCAATTACTTTGTCCACATTTCAAATAACATGTGACAAACAATCATGGAACTTAAGTGATAGCTAGACAGTTTAAATAATGGGTTATATATTCATATTGCTAGTAGAATCAGCAAATCTATGATAGTCAAATGGCTGTAAGAAGAGTCTGGGTTGCTGATTATGCTACTCATCTCCCCCAGTGGCTCTTAAGAACTAAATGTCTGGCGTTTTCTCATTACTACACACTCTTCGCTGGCATCGGTTCCTTATTTCACTATCACAAGGACATGTTCTCTCCAAGTATGTAAAAGAGGAAAATGTACAGATCAGAAAGTTTATTAACCTCTACATAAATCAAAGCTCTAATGATCTAAAGAGGGATGTGAAATGAGAAGAAAAGCAGAAAAAGGAAAGAGCTGGTTTAAGGCTAAGCTAGTCCTGTTATTTTTGTATGCAAATAACACGACAATAATAAAAGACTTTAAACCTGCTGATCATCTCACAAGTAAATTAATGATCCACAGAACATCTGTGGGGTATAGGGAAGGGAAAAGAATATGTCCAGTAGACTGACACTAGCAATGATCAGGAAACCCAAAGGCTTAGTTTTTGCACCCAGGGCAAGTGCAGTGGCAGAGAAGCATGCTTGCATTCTTAAATATATAAATATTTATATATATATATCCACAAGGAAAAATAAAATAAAAATTAAATAAATTAAAAGGAAAAAAAAACCAAACCAAACCAAAGAAACAGAAAAAAAAGGCTGGCTTGTCAGGGGATGGGGTCGAGAAGGCCCCAGTGTGTGTACTTACATAGAGGTCAGCACCGTAAAATCCGTCCTGGTAAACCACACTGCAGAAAATCCACACAAAAACAAAAACAAAAAAAACAAAAGAACAGAAACACATTCCGGTTATTGAGGACGGCAGCATGCACATGCGCTCTACACAGGCAGGTGATGTATGAATACATAACCCGGGCTTGGGGCCTCAGCAAGTTGGTGAGAAAAATGTGAAAATGCACACAAATGTTACACAGCTCCAGGACATGCGAGGAGAGGGAAAGCTGTGCAAAACTGGAATATGCAATCTGGATATTCGGTAATTAAAGTAAGATTAACATAGTAAAAAACATTCCTAAAAGAACCTATTATACCTATCTAAAATCTGCTGGCTTGGAAACAACTTTTTGTATGTGGAGTATTTTTTTTTTTTTTTAAAAAGCTTGCCCTAGGAGGAAGTTTCCTTTTAAAGAGCTTACAAAGTAGGGTAGGGATGAAGAGGGGTTTAACATGAAAAAACAGAACCCAAAGAATTCTACTAGAACAGGGCCTGTATGCAAAGTATGTTTTAAAATTATGTTTAAGTATTTTGTTTTCAGTATTGTAATAATATGTAAATGTTTTTCTGATATCCATACATCACCTGCTTTTTACCCTGCACATTAGACATGCGATAAGATTTGGCTGATCACACAAGCATGCAAAGTATTATTATTCAGCATTTTAAGAACCAATGCAACACCTCAGAAAAACAAGTCAATCAATTCTGACCAAAGTAAACAGAGAAATGTAATTAAAAAAAAAACACAACCAAAAATACCCACAATGCATTGCTTTCACAAGCAGAGATAATGAGCTAAAGGTTAAGGTGATTGGTCCAAGGTCCAAGAATTGAAAGGTGCAGTGGGGATCCCAGATAGTAACAATATAATCCAGAGTGGGAAGGAGTAACTGGAAGATTTTAAGGGTTCTTTTTTGACTATAAGAGTATTCATGGAATTCTGAAAAATACAATTGATAACTGAAGTTCTGGGCTTGACCAAAGATCATCCTATCTTATTTAAAAGAATAAAACTGAGAAGGTAGCTGGTTAAGAATAGAAGGGTTTATTTTCCTGTTTAGATAATGAATTTGTAGCAAACAGACAATCCATGGCTTTTTAAAAAAAAAAAAAAAAACCTAAGCAACACTATATTCTTAAACATAGATTTCCAAACTTTTGAGGTATTTTTGTGCACACAGACTTTCCCCAAAACATTATTTTGGGAACAAAAGACATGGAAGAACAGTAGAGACAAAAGAGAAAACTTTCTTCTTCATATTTGTTAAGTCAAGATCAGGTTGTTCTAATTTAGATAATCTGTTTATTGATTGTTAACTAAACAAGCCGGAAATTTTCACCACTACCTTCTGTGTTACAATAAACAAGCTGGCAAGTAAAGTCATCAAATCATGTTTTTAACTTGAATATGAAATAACTTGTTTCTTATAGGTAACTAGAATGTTTCTTAATTCTATTTCCAATGACATTTGGTTATATTTACAGGATAGTGTGGTCACATTTTGGAACGCCCCAAATACGCTATGCCCTTGTATCACACAACAGGCAAATCAGACTCATCTCTGATGTTTATTTTGCTAAGTCCCTTCCGTTTTCATAGTCTGATATTAGAAAGTAATATGCCTCCTAATTGCATTTTAGTGAAAAAAGACTTGCTCAAAATGAGAAGGCTGATAAAATGGAAAGCATTGAGACCAAGTGGTGATTAATTACACTTCAAAGATCTTAGTAAGGGGATATAGGCAAAGATTTACAAACATGCCTTCTATAAAGAAGTGCTGGCATTAAAAACACGAATATATTTACCCTAAGTCAAATCACTTACTGGGAATATTCATCTAAATTCTAGAAGAATTCTAATATTCCCTGTATCAAATGCCACAAGGAGGCTAGAACATAATGATTAATGATGAAATTAGTTTACTAAGCTGAAAAGCAATTCTGGCCATTCCCATGAAATACTGGACTTATTCCTTGCCATCTTCCATGTAAACAGGTGCTTTAGTTAATAAAAAGAAAACATGGGAAATTAGTGTTCAATGTAATGCACAGAAGTTGACATGATTAGACATAAAGATAAAATGTCTTTGAGTAAATATATATCTGACACAGACTTGGTAGAGAATGGGTTCTCAAGTTTGGCCAATATACTGAAATGACTATACTGAACAGGACTTAATTCAACCACTTTATAAAGTAATTCAGCAATGCTGCAAAATAAAGAAGTCCCATGTTTCTGGTGAGTAGACTCTCTTTGCAAATATGACAATAAACTCTCTTGGATTACAATGGAAGACATTTCACAAACAATTTTCCTAGCGTGTAAAGCTTCCAAAAGTTCGGTTTAATGTTTCATTTGAATATTTCTTAATAAAAATAATACTGCATATTCACTTCTTTAAAGAGATGTCAGAGGTTGAAGGTCAAAGGTCAAGTTGAGAGAAAAAAGGATTAAAATAAAAGTAACTAATGGCATAAGATGGAGACGATGGAATGCATGTGATTTAAATGTCTACAAACTCCATACAGAAGTAAATTTCTGAAGCAGTTCCCTTCCAGTGTCTTTTGGAGCCTGCCTACTTCAACATATTGTGTCTAATAAAAATGTTTTAACTCTGTGGAACAGAGAACTTCTAATGGTACATCCATTTGGTCTATTAATCAATGAATGAATGCTAAATTAGTACATCTCAAGGCTAAGCCAATTTTGCTGTCAGAAAAGGACATACAAAGGAGGCTCCTTCCCTTTATATTTTAACTAAGTAGCAGCCAATAAACTTCTCTGCTGCTACTTATTCCTCCACAAGAATACAAAAAAAAAAAAAAAAAATCTGTCATAGGCAGAGAAAAGATAGAGAGAAATGTCGCATCTGTGATGAGGAAGTCCTTGGTACAACTGACTTCTGAAAGACCACTCTTCATAAAAATTTGCATTTTAGGCTGACACTGAGAAACCACTAAAAGCAAAACCTGCCATCTTCACTCCTTTTCCCCATTCAGTAACAAAGGATTTATTTGTTGCTATGGAATCATTCCACTGCATGAGACACCCTCCATAAAAAAATCAAATGGTGAAGGATGCTCAGCTACAGTCGTCGTTTTACCATCATTCAGAAGCCAACTGCAGTTTAACTCTTCCTACTTCTCCCTCTCTCCCTTGATTCAATTGGACTTGGTTCATCTTAGAATTAACCTCTTTTAATCCGTTTCCTACAAAGAAAGCAAATCCATTGTGGGTAACTAGTTCTGCTGCTCACCACCCGGGCAGTGAAACCAAAGGGGAGGACATATGTGACAGCCTCCGCCCCAACATGGGGTGGTGATAAGGGGGTGAACACAGCAGATGCAGGCTTGTACTACAATCTCGAGCTCCTCTTTTGGTTCTCTGCAGTAATGTTAATCCATATTCGTGCGCTGTTGAGTGAACTTCATGCCAACACACTGCTAGTAAACACAAGACGGTTCTGGCTACTGTCTTAAGCCATTAACATGAGGGCTTAAGGTGGCCAAAATGAAGACTTATATAATGAATTGACATTTCGTTACATTCTGATGATGGTATATTTTGGTTCCTGTCATCAAATCTGTTAATTTGCAAATATTCACTAAATGTCTACTATGTAACACGGCAACATCCCAGAAGTTATGAGAGGGCCATGGTATTCTTTTTTGGTTCAACTGTTTATTTTAGAAACATACTGATTTTGGAATCTAACGCTTACCCTGGATAGGTGGGGATGGCTGTTGGAGGCACTGCTCGGACTGCACCATATACTGTCCGCCCTCTGCCCCTCAAATGGGCTCCTCTGAAAGCAGCTGCCGTGGTGGCTGCAGTAGGGTAAGGGAAGCCAGGAACTAAAGGGAGACCCAAAATACGACAGAAATTTCAACTTGCATTCCTATTGAATACAGGTATACAGTCACAACTTTCTATGAACCAATTATAGAAAAGATGAAAAGATATGAACCACATCTTTCTTGAAAAGGTGGCATGCATTAAATAAACCTCCTACCCTGGGTCTCTCAGTGGGCAAGAAATGGAAAGAGAGACCCAACGTGCAAAAGCAAAAGATTCCATGCCTCATTCATCACAAATCTTGAGTGAGCATTCCCCGTTCTTCTCAATTTCGGCTTTACAAGGCAAGTGAGAAACAGGTCAAGAAGCTCTGGGAATGACTGCCATAACAAGAGACTTTTAATTACTGTGGGCAGTCTAAATCAGATTGACATAAACTCTTCAACCGGTCAGTTATTATTAACCTTGCTTCCAAACGTTAGTATGTGCACATAATAATTATTACTAAAAAAGAACATTATTTTTGTATTTTTACATGGTAACAACCTCCAAAGCACACAATAGTCTTTAGACATTTCATTTCATTAGTCAATTTCATTCTTTTATCTAAAACATTTTAATCCACAAATGTAAGGTGAGGGAAACCACTCCTCCCCTGTCCTTTAAAGAGGCAGACAGTTTCTAAGGGCCTCATATCCAAAGAGGCAGACAATTTCTAAGAGCGTATTTTAAGTGTGCCGTCCTCTGGAAAGCATGCAGAGACACTGATTCCATGTCCACTGAATCCTGTTTTATTATACCTCTTGCTGGAGTAAAATGGCTCAGGTCAAAATGACTTCAGAGAGATCATGAGAGCTGAGAATAATCAATAATACTGGAGGTATTTCTAAGTGATCCTCTGCTGGAGAACCTGTGGCTGACGCAGAGGAAATGTATAATATACTCTACACAGAATTGCTTCTTCTGTTTTCTTTATCATCAAGTACAGACTAAAATATTCTTCATATGACCTTACCCCCTCTACCTATTGCAACTGTTTTTGCTTTGTGGCAATCTTAATATTTGGTCAGGAAAACTCTAGCACAGGTTAAGCAGGACAGGGCACTGGGATAGTATTTAATATTCCTCTCAAGAAATTTTCATTTCAGTTATGTATTGTACTAGGAAAAAAGCAAACGAACAAACAAAAAAAACAGCACATGACGGTTCATTCACAACACTCAAAATCCATGCCAGACCAACATAGGCTACTTACTGATTAAAGGAATGTAAGTGTTGATACCCCCTCTTCCTGATAGGGGCACTGCTGCATCATTGCCTAGAGATACATCTGCTTGAAAGCTGGATGCTGATTGCATTAAAAAAAAATTTAAAAACGCAAAAAGATTAAAAAAGGAATAGCAAATTGAAAAACAACAGATGCTATTACAACCAAATAGCACAAATGGAAACATTAACTTAAATACTACCTGCATATAACTCCGGACCATATACAGCTCCAACTACTGGGCTTAATTTCCAACCTGAAACACACAAAAAGGAAAGTGAGCATTTAAGACTACTTGAGGAAAGGAATGATCAATGCATGGCAAGCTGGCTTCAGCCATGGCTGGGGTTGCCTATTACCGACTTATCTTTAGATTTCCAGCTTGGGGTTTATATGAGAGAGTAACAATAGTAGAACTAGCACACAGTGAAGAGATAATGAGGGGCTGGGTGTGGGGGCTTGGCAGGAGTCATGATGTTGGGAGGGAGGATGATGGAGAGGGAATGAGAGGAGAAAAAATAAATATAAATAAATCCTAGAGTTTGGTACAGTGTTCTCACAGAATTACCCCAGATTACCTATTCTTCATTCAGAAAAAAGAAAGAAGACAGACTATATGTTACTCTGTACCACACTGTGATGCACTTTCCTAACCCTGTTGATTACTCTAGTTGTTTAATAAAGGTATCCTTGGGGGGAACTAAAATTTAACGTAGAGCTTTGACTCCATGTTCAATTATACAATGCTGGTATCCCGGGTAAACTGAAATTCACTTTCACTGAGATTTACTATTGGGATTTTATTGGCGTTCACCAACTAAAAAATGAAAGACAGGAAATAATAAAATTCGAGGTACATTCTCAATTTCTATGCATGTTTTCTGAGGTTTTAATGTTGATAATCACCTTTAAGTTAATCAGACTTTTTAGTTAAAAAAACACCAGAATGCTGTGGAACGTTAGCTTAAATATTTATAAATATTAAGAGTTTCCAAATAACATTATGTTTAATGTCAACTTTATTTCTTCTTTCCCTTTTTTATATTTATAGGAATATGGCAAGTATTTTTAAAAAATAAATAATATATTACTGCCTACTGAGAGTGAATAAAGGTAGAATTCCACATGAAAACTTTAATAACTATTAATTGAATTTTACATATAATAAGCAAAAATATTCTATATTATTTTTCTGACTCATTTGTTTTCTTTTATAAGTCCCTAGCATTGTGCCACGCTACTAGTCTATAAATACACAAATGAAAGGAAAAAAAGGCCAGAATTGGCCTTCTCTCTCTCTCTCTCTTTTTTTTTTTTGGAGACAGAGTCTTGCTCTGTTGCCCAGACTAGAATGTGCTGGCACAATTTCAGCTCACCACAACCTCTGCCTCCTGGGTTCAAGTGATTCTTGTGCCTCAGCCTCCCGAGTAGCTGGGACTACAGGCATGCGCCACCATGCTCAGCTAGTTTTTACTTTTAGAAGAGATGGGGTTTCACCATGTTGGCCAGGCTGGTCTCAAACTCCTGACCTCAGGTGATCCACCCACCTCGGCCTCCCAAAGTGCTGGGGATTACAGGCGTGAGCCACTGTGCCTAGCCAGAATTGGCCTTTTCATTAGAATTATTGACATTACCAGATTTAAATGACTATAAGCAAAGACATGACTCAAGTGAAAACTCATTCAGTCTGATTCAATCCAATTTCCTATTCATCATTTTATGTGCTCATAAAATGCGATGTCTTTTCAATATTCTACATAAAATTTTGGCAAAATCTAGGTTCAAATCCTACTTGAATTGTAAGAGCGAATATTCTGCAATATCAAATTACACTAATACTGTGCAACATTCCTGCACAAATTAAGAGATTCCAACCAACCCAAATGAGACTGCTCACTGAGAATTCATTAGGAGGAACCCAGCACATTCTTCTCAGGACTTTTAACACAGTAGCAGCAGCAGGTTTCTTGACTACTAGGCCTGAATGCTAATTTAGAATAATATTTTAAAAAATAACTTTTCTTTCCTACCAATGGCACTATTTCCTGAGCATTCACTTTAAATCCACAGAATTGGGTGGCACTGTGGCTCAAGCCTGTAATCCCAGCACTTTGGGAGCCTGAGGCAGGCAGATCACTTGAGTCTAGGAGTTTGAGACCAGCCTGGCCAACATGGCAAAACATTATCTCTACTAAAAATACAAAAATTAGCTGGATGTGGTGGTGCACACCTGTAATCCCAGCTGCTCAAGAGGCTGAGGCACGAGAATCACTTGAACCCAGAAAGTGGAGGTTGCAGTGAGCAGAGATTGTGCCATTGTACTCCAGCCTGGGTAAGACTCTGTCTCAAAACAAAAACAAAAACAAAAATTCATATAATAAATATATATTGATATGTTGTTAGTAATACTTTGAGTATATCTAGTTTTAGACAATTTATAATGTATTTTCACAGATGTCCTTTGACCTTCACACACCCAAAGAGGAAGGTAAAATAGATATCACACCTGCAACCTTAGGTCAATACTATACTTTTCTGGGTCTCGTTTTCTAATAATAAGCTGGGAGGGATGAGTTGCAATAATTTCTAAAAAAATAAAAATAAAAACAAACAAAAACCAAAGACAAAACATATGGTCTCAATTTATAAATATGAAAACAGAATTAGGTTAAAAAAAAAAAAACAAAACTGGTCTACTGTCACAGAGTAAATAGAGTCAAACCTAGAAGCAGAATTTCTGTTTTCTGAATTCCAGTCAGAGGGTCTTTCTACCACAGTATTTTCCCTAGATGTACAGAAAATTTGACATTCTTTGCCTCTCCTTTCTATTTTGTTTACTTTGAGTTTCTATCAAAATTGTAGAGACTTGTTTTTGTAAGAGCAGTGAAAAGAAAACAAGAGATAAAGTGGGAGGCAGTGGTAGCATATTTATAAAAGGGGTAGGAAAAATGCAAACTATGCTGATAAATATGCATGATCTATGTGAAAAGCTGGGCTAAATGTATTTATTGAAGACTATGGGGTACAGTTAATACTAATACTTTTCTCCTTGATTTAAGACATTATTGGCACATATAGCCACACTCTAGCAGTAAGTGTAAACTTTTTTTAAAAAATAGCAGAAACTCCCCCCTTTTTTCTAGATATTAATAAAATCTTATGAAGAACCCTAAATTGCTCAGACTAGAAAGTATAGCTGAGACCTTAGGATTCAATCCCTTTGGTTTCCTTTTTCTCCCTCAAACTGGCTCTGCAGAGCACAGTCTGCAAAACCACCACTGGGCTACAGACTAAATTTATATTCCATTTTATTCAGAGACCACAAGTCTAGATTAAATTTGGCAATGATGTAACAAATTATTCATAGAAAATTCCTTCTCGGCCGGGCGCGGTGGCTCAAGCCTGTAATCCCAGCACTTTGGGAGGCCGAGGCGGGTGGATCACGAGGTCAAGAGATCGAGACCATCCTGGTCAACATGGTGAAACCCCGTCTCTACTAATACAAAAAATTAGCTGGGCACGGTGGCGCGTGCCTGTAATCCCAGCTACTCAGGAGGCTGAGGCAGGAGAATTGCCTGAACCCAGGAGGCGGAGGTTGCGGTGAGCCGAGATCACGCCATTGCACTCCAGCCTGGGTAACAAGAGCGAAACTCCGTCTCAAAAAAAAAAAAAAAAGAAAATTCCTTCTCAATGAGAAACACTTATAAAGCTTACTTTATGATACATAATCATGAAATAGAAAATGATGCACACATAACCATACTCATGGCTGTTACCTCTGGGCCTAAGGAGAGCAATGGGTCCATAATTATAAAGTGATTAAAATAACCCACTAACTTATTCCACTTATGCTCAGATGAATGAGAGTCAGTAGTAAAAGTGAGAGTCAGTGGACATCCCGGGGAATTATGGACAAGTCTAACATTATAAAGAACTATTGCAACTGAAAAAGAAGGTGCTCAGGTGAGATCCAATTTGGGTTAATAGGCAACTAGATAGCATGTCTGCACTGTGTAAAAGATGAACTTTACTTAGAACATAACACCTTAATAACTAAAAAACTTAGTTCAATTATAATGACAATGTTATTTTGTAAACATAAAATACTCTCCTAGGTAAAGAGACTACTTCAACACAAATTAAACTGTCTTAAGACTGAAATAAAGGGATTCTTAGAATTTTATAAAAAACTTCATATATTTACACAGGAATAAACACTATTTTGAAGATGATTTATAATTTCCTACCATTTGCATATGGCGTGACCATCTTCTTATTGGTCATTACACGTGCTGTAGCATTATTCACCTAAAAATAACAAGGAGAAAAAAGGGCAGGGAGGAAGTGGATCACATTAGGGAATATAAAGTTGCACATCCAGTAACACAGTACTTAGTTTAAAATGTAAATTTCTGACAGCACTGATTTACATAATTAACACAGCAATATAAAATATTAATATATAGTATTTTAATTAAAGTGCTTATTAAATGAGGCTAACAAGAGTAAAATGAGTTTCTTGGTTTCCAAATATCAGTACTCCAAAGAAAATACATTTGCAAGATCTTTGGACACCTTTCAAACAGAGAAATCTCTGTACTAAGGAAAATATGGAAAAAAGTAAATAGGAAACAACGATATTAGCAATTCACTTTGAAGTTTGTTAATTAAAACAGGCTTGCCACATGGGTCATTAAATAGATTGATGGAAAGGTGATAAAATAAATCTGATTTCACCTGTCCTAATGTTCAGCATTTTTAATATGTTTGTCCGAGAGTTTTACTGTCTGAGGTTAGCAAACAAATATAGAAACCTAAGATTCCCATGTGTTGATAGCCTTCAGGACCATTCTGAAGACTACATTTCTAGACTACATGGTCTATCAATTTAAGAACAAAGCTTTTAAGAAAGCCTTTAAAGTAGGCACTTCAAAGAATTGAGAAAATAAAGTGTTTATTTTGTTTTATGGTACTCTCTACCCTCATTACAGAACTGCATATTTGAAAGCATCCTCAGTGCCAGAGTAAGCAGGTGTTACAAAGACGGTGCTGCTGAAGAAAAGATGAATGGAACTCAGATGCCAGCATACTGCAGTCCAGTGACAGAACCAGTCTCAAAGCTCTTGCAAGGAGGGTAAAGCCGCACCATAGAACTTGACTTATACTGTGTTGTCAGGTCATACAACATGCCAATTGAAAAAAGAATCATAAAATGTAAATGTCTTATTTTTGCCTCTTCAAATTTATATTGTGTTCAATTTGTATGGTAATAAATTTGGGTTATGAAAAGACCAATTTTAAGTAGAATTAGAACTAAAAAAAACCTCTTCTTATGTCTTTTAAGATCTGTACAGTGACACTCCCCCTATATGAGGAAAGAGCTTGAAACTCCATTTACTCTAGTTTTACCCACCAAATAATATAAACATTTCACATTTAAAAAGAAAGAATGGGATACAACAATGATGAGACTGAGAGCATGCAGTTAAAAAACACACACACACAAATAAAAGAAAGAAAAAACAATCAATTTTGGAAAGAAGGGAGAAAGTGAAAAGCAAGGTTCTCACAGACAAGGATTAGAATGGAGCAAGAGCTGAAACCAGCTGCTGGAGCAGAAAGCAACCAAGCACTTAAACGGAAAAATGGCCAGAACCAATCAGAAACCACCAGTCAGCGAAAAAGGGACCAAGAGCTGCGTGTAACTGAAGGGATGGGAAAGGAGAATCGAGAAAAGGACAGGAGCAAGGATTTGGAAAAAGAGAATAAGGTAGGGAAAAAGAAAAGAGAAAGTCAGGAAGGGTGTAACGGGCAAAGAAAGAACAGTCAGAGCTACAAACAGGGGTTTGGGAAACAGGAAAAGTAGGGAAGGAAGTAGGGGCAGGAAGTGCATTAATAAAACCAGCCAAACTGGAGTTCAGTAACTCTGAGTAAGATGTGCAAGGGGAAAAAAATCACCATGAAGTCAGTAATCAAACAGCTCAGACTGCTACAAAACAATATGTACATCCAAAATCCAGGCGGCATTACTCAACAGCATTGAAAATAAAAGGGGGAAAGGAAAAGGAAGAGGAACAACAAGTCAAATCACATTTTGTAGTGTTAATGTGAGATGGCAGATGGACTTTTTCTTTCTTATTTAATTGTTTTGTAATTACATTTTTAAAAGCTTCTTCTCTAGTGCTTTTGTTTCACTTACCGCCAACGGGCACCATCGCCAGCATTGTGTATAGTTACCATGGAAAGAGTGAGTCAAGTGAAGGGCCCTAAATGCTAAACCATTGGAAAGGAGGGGAAAAAAAGCAAAATATGCAGACATCTTACTCAAAATGGTGGCTTTTACATTTAATACTTTTAAAAATTGGGAAAGGGGAAAGGAGCCAGTTAACCTTCGATGTGTTAACAAAAAGGGCTGGTGAATACCAGGTGGTAGACTTAGTCATAATCACAGTACATTCGCCAGCCAGCCATCAAACCCTCTGTTTAAGAATTTTATCCATAAAAATTTAGCTATCAAAATTCTTGGTATTAGATATATTTAAAAGCTACATGAGTTCTGGATTTTTTCCTCCCTCCCCGCAATCTCTAGAATCTTCTATTCCGTGCTTATCATGCGCACATAGAGGCAAACTGGCCTCCCGAGAGAGAGGATATTGGCTGGCCCCTTGATTCATTATAGAACACAGTGTTATAAATTGGATAGTTTTTTTTTTTTTTTTTTTTTTTTTAACAATTTAAACATTAGTTTTGCTTAGGCCTGATCACAGGAATTCGGAGTCTTGCAAACTGAAGCAAAGGAAAAAAATCAAGAGAGCAGAAGGATGAATATTTTGGAGGAAAAACATAAATGAAAAACACACACACAAAGTCAAAATTAAAACCCCCAAACAACCAATAAATGAGGGAGGCAGACAGAAGTGTTACTTTTATACATTTTAGTGCAAGAAGGTGAAGAAGACAGAGATACAAACACACATACATGTGCACGCGCACACACAAGACAGGGTTCCAAATGTGAAATAAGTGAGGCAATACGAAAAAAGAGAAATAAAAATATAAACCAGAAATTGAATTATTAAAGACATGCACCTCGATTTTACGGCCCTCTACCACGGTGCCGTGTAATTTCTCCCTGGCCCTGTCTGCATCAGTACTATTCTCGAAAGTTACGAACCCGAATCCCTGCATGCAGCGGGAGAAGGGGGGAAAACATGCACATTGTTACATTGAAATACTGATCTCTTGGTAAATAGAGAAAAAATATCATAGTGTGAAACTGACATCAGCAACAACTCGGCAATAGTCTCCCAAAGTCACATTTTTGGTCCATGCATATTTGTAAAGGGAAATTAAATCCAATAAAAGAATAAAGAACTGTAATAATAATAATAATAATTAACAGCAATGTAACAATAATAAAATAAAACATAAAGCATATGAGGCCAGACCAAAATTAAGGTACAGAGTTACTCGGGTCAAACTACTCAACCAAGAATCTGAAGATTTTTTAATGTCCTACCTTTCTCTCTCAATTCATGTTATTAATTTAATGCACATGCCCCTTTATGTAATATTAAAAAACACTTAATTAAATCGACTCTCTGACATCCCAAATCTATTATTTCCCAGTAACTGCTACATGAAATCTGATATTCAGGTTCAACATTGCATAATGAGATTTTTTTAAAGTAGGTCTAATCATTTTAGCCCCTTGTTGCTGTTGCGTCTATCACTATTAATTTCTTTGGGAACAGGATAATTTAGGATATAGTCAGTGTATAATTCTGTATGTACTGGGTGTGGAAGAGGAGAGCATTTATGTTCTTCTAAGCAAATAAAAACATCACTAAACAGTGGTCAATTATAGCTTTTCTTCAATGCCCATTTTAAATGACCAGATTGGCACTTAGTGTAAAAATATGTTCAACTGAATTTCAGAAAACTGCTAACCCAAATTTGCCTAAATTATACATTTATTGATATTTATGTCTGCTATTAAATGTAGTAGTAATTTTCTACATATAAAGAAAAAAGAAACAATCAATGGACAATGGGCAATGGGAATGAGATCCACATTAGTGACATCAGTTCACAGAAAAAGAATATTTGTAGAAAAAGAATATCAGAAAACAGCAATGCAGCTGGTACAATGAGTTAGGATTAATTTACTTGTTCCTTGCAAGATACTACAAAAATGGAGTGAAACTTTAATTCATTAAATAGACAAATCAGGAGACCGGGAGTTGGCTGACTTCACTCCTTTGTTCATGTACTACCAATTTTAACACAAGTAGCATTTACGATACACTTATATGACTTTCATAAAACATCATATTAACTTCATTCTAGGCGCTTTGTTCTTATCGTTCTACTTTGCAGCTATAATTTTACAAATAATTTCCATGCTATTTATATCTGCAAAGAAGTAAAGTATTAGGATTTTCTGCAAAGTCTTCATTTGCCAATAACTTCATTGTCCTGCTAGCATTTTTAAAATATTCCACTGTAGGATAACCCAGAACCCTTTAATTTTTTTTTTTTTTTTTTTTTTTGGGACGGAGTTTCACTCTTGTTACCCAGGCTGGAGTGCAATGGCGCGACCTCGGCTCACCGCAACCTCCGCCTCCTGGGTTCAGGCAATTCTCCTGCCTCAGCCTCCTGAGTAGCTGGGATTACAGGCACGCGCCACCATGCCCAGCTAATTTTTTGTATTTTTAGTAGAGACGGGGTTTCACCATGTTGATCAGGATGGTCTCGGTCTCTTGACCTCGTGATCCACTCGCCTCAGCCTCCTAAAGTGCTGGGATTACAGGCTTGAGCCACCGCGCCCGGCCCAGAACCCTTTAATTTTAACTGAAGTTCCGCCTAGCTGTTTAATAACATGAGCACACTTCTCTATATATAAAACATGTTCTTAACTGACATGGCAAACAATGTGCATTGCTCAGTAAGATTTTATAAAAGCAACTCTATTGTTCTGAAGGATCTGATAACTCAGCATTCTAACTGATTATGTGGGTGGGTGGCATTTTGGAGAATTCCAATGGGTGATCTCTACCCACAATTTGGACATCACAAATACTCTTGAAAGCACAATGCTAAGCTGATAGAAAATTTAAAACGTATGTTGCTTGGGATGAAATACTACTGGTAATTTCAGTTAATACTCACCTATAGAATGTGTAATTTGTTGAAAATATCAACAGAAACATATTTTCATAAATGAAATTTTGGTATCAACATTTATAGCCACTTTGATACCACAAGGTATAAAAGGGCACATTAATAATTAGTTATACCATTTGTCATCTACACTAGCACCTGCTGAAGATAAGCTGCCAGTCCTCTAATCCCGGTGAGTCCCCCAGTAGGAAAGTCAAACTTTTAAAGAAAGGTCACAGAGAGTGATGAGTTTTAATATCATACTTTAAAAGCACTTTTGGCTGTATTCCAACTGATCCTCACAGTCATATATTTTATGACTTAGGTTAAATCAATACATTGTAAATTAATAGCTGGATTACTATTAAGTTGTATGAAAACCAAGACCTAGGTTTTTGATAGTAGCATTATGACTATCTGTATCTACACACCCACATACAAATATACATACTTGTTTGTCTTCTTAAATACAACCATGAAATAAAAAGAATAGATATGTTGGCTTCATTTTGAAGGTAAAGAAACTAAGCCAAACTGAGATTAAGTACCCAAGGATATACGGATAATGGTGAGAAAAGCCTAAGCCTTTTCAAATCTCAGTTCAGTATTCTATTTACTAAACTATACTAGTCCAAAAATCCTTCATTTTTTTTCCCAAATCTAATTGCTAAGTATCTTCTATAACTTTCTTTTCTTGAACGTGTTGAAAGAACATTAGTGACACAGTAACTGCATCCAAAAGAATGGAAGGTGGTATGACGAGCACTGAAATTTTAGAGTCAGCAAATGACAACGTTTAACATTAATGTCTACTTGTACAGGATTTTCTCAATAATGACTTTAACATTCTGGAACAAAATTTCACTTTCTTTTTTTTTTATATTTTATTGCATTTTAGGTTTTGGGGTACATGTGAAGAACATGCAGGATTGTTGCACAGGTACATACATGGCAATGTGGTTTGCTGCCTTCCTCCCCATCACCTATATCTGGCATTTCTCCCCATGTTATCCCTCCCAAATGTTTTAAAAGTGTTTTATAAAGAAAGGTGCTTATACACCAAAGGAAATGATAATAAAGATACCAAAAATATAAAAATAAAGCAATCTTTATAAGCATCTTTTCCCTGGGGTGATAGGAGGAAGAAGGCCTTGTTGATGCTTTGGGACTCTTTAATATGCAACATAAAGGTAAGAGGATTTCTTTCTTTGCTTTGAAGATAAACAGACCTTGCAATAGGCAGAATAATGGCTTCCCAAAGTTGTCCACGTCCTAATCCCCAGAGCCAGTGAATATGCTACCTTACATGGCAAAAGGGATTTTGCAGATGTGATTAAGTTAATGATCTTGAGATAGAGAGATTATCTTGGATTATCCAGTTGGGGCCAATGTAATACAGTGGCCCAACGTGGCCACTGTACTGTGCTTATTAAGTGAAAAGCAGACAAAGGAGAGACAGAATCAGAGTAAAGCAGCCTGACAAAGACTTGACTGGCCACTGCTAGCTCTGAAGACACAAGGGAGCTACAGTCCAAGAAATGTGGGCAGCCTCTAGAAGTTAGAAAAGGTAAGAAAACAGATGATCCCTTAGAGCCTCCTGAAGGAACATACATAACACCTTGATTTTAGCCTTCTGAGACTCATTTTGGACTTCTGACCTCCAGAACTGCAAGATAATAAATGTGTGGCTTTCAGCCACCCAATTTGCGGTAATTTGTTCAGAAGTCATAGGGAATTAATACATACTTCAGAATTAAAGTCCATGATTAGGAAGGTGAGAGGTATGACTAAAATTTTTTAAAGTACTGTTCTTAAATACTTTTCTCTCACGTTTAAACTTTAAACAGGTGATTTTTCATCAACCCAAACTTTGTACTTCCTTGTCACATTCACAATTTAGTTTCAATAGCATAAACTCAAATCTTTTTTTTTTTTTTCCTCCTGAGACAGAGTCTCACTCTGGCCCAGGCTGGAGTGCAATGGCACGATCTCGGTTCACTGCAACCTCCACCTACTGAGTTCAAGTGATTCCCCTGCCCCAGCCTCCCCAGCAGCTGGGACTATAGGTGCATGCCATCACACTCCACTAATTTTTGTATTTTTAGTAGAGATGAGGTTTCGCCATGTTGGCCAGGCTGGTCTTGAACTCCTGACCTCAGGTGAGGAGTTCACCTGAGCCTCCCAAAGTGCTGGGATACAGGGGTGAACTACCATGCCCAGCCAACATGAACTCAAATCTTAAAACATTTTTAGAATATACTAATTCTTCAATAAAATTTAGCATTTTAGAAAAGGTACCAGAAACTGCTAAAGATGTTCACAGATTATCCAGGTTTAAAAGTCATCAGCAGAAAAGTTTGTTTACATGAACTCATATTCTGTCAATTCACTCTTAGAACTCTAACTCACATGAAGTTGGTCATTCTGATCTCTTGCTTTGGAAAAACAAGTTAGTAAAATTATGTATAAATCTAAAATATTTTCCTTAGAACAGCTTCCAAATGATCATACAACCTATCAAACACTGAACCTGTCTACACAGTTATAATATACATAACAAATAGACTATATAATCTATAATAAATTTAATCTCAAATTCTGAACAAGAGGAAGTATTTCAGCTATGTAAGCAGATGGAGAATTTTTGTTATCTATATTCCTAATAATAAAACCAGGTTTTAAAAAACTAAACTTTAATTTTTAATTAAAAAATGATTTTGACATGTTTGTCTACACCACCACTATAGACAGAAATATAAGCCACATGTATAGTTTAAAATTTTCTAATAACCACATTTAAAAAGTAGAAACAGGTGAAATTAATTTTGACAATGTATTTTACTTAATCCAATATATTATTAACATTTCAATATGGTATCAATATTAAAACATTATTAGTGAGATGCTTAATATTCTTTTTTTGTGTGAATTCTGAAATCTGGTGTCCATTTTTACCCTTACAGGCACACCTCAGTTTAAACTCTCCACATTTCAAGTGCTAAATGTGACCACTGTACTGTGCAATGCAGGTCTCTATACTTCATACTCCTCTAAGTTCTCAGTCCTCAAAGTCCTTCTATATTAACATTTAAACACACCAGTGTTACATTAATGATTTGCCAGATATCTTAGCTGACTTCTGGAAATTGAAGAATGGTATATTTATGAGGTGTATGGTTTTAGTTAAAACTTCTACAAAATGTGACAGCAATTTCATAGCCTGCCTTGACATCCATTTATCATTGAGGACATACAAGAGCCAAGTAACTGTCACCTTTTTAGTCTGGCCTCAGACTGCAATAAATAACAAGCAATAGAATGAACATTGTAAAAATATTATTAAAATTTGTATAATTTTTTAATTTTTCGATCTCAGAAGAATGAGAAAGAAAATTTACCATGTAACTTTTAAGGGAGAAATCAAAAGCAGACGGATCTCCTGGGTATGGCCAGAACACAGAAATTAAAAAATAAATAAAAAATAAAAATAAAAATAAAGCCCATCAAATGGTAACAAAACAAAAAAAAAAGCCCCTCAGAAACACATGCACTGTTAATTCAGTTTTAAATATGATTAAAAAAAACCATTTCACTTTGACATTACCTACCAAGTTTTACTGAAAGTCACAAAGGCCTACTTAGTGTGACTCCCAAAAAAGTAATTTAATAATGTTTTGAAAGAAATAAATCATTTCCCTTTGCATGAAATTAAAGGCCATGGTAATAGGGAAAACATTACAGCAAATTACTTGTGTCTAAGGAATGGAAATAGAAGTTTTATCTCCTCTAACTACAGCCTAAACTTAAGCCCAACCTAAACCTAGATCTCCATTATTCCAGAAATCTACCTGAGAAGTAATGAGAACATGTTAAGCAGACATTTGCTAGAATAACTAGAATGTTCCTAGAGTAAAGATAAATTTTTAAGGTGATGGCCATTCCAATTACTCTAATTATATGAATGTATTAGATTATCACATATACCCTGAAAATATGTACATCTAATATCTATCAATTTTAAAAAAAGAAAAAAAATTGCTAGAAATCTCAATACTTATTGCTGGGCTGTATAATGTTTGTAGTCTTTTAGTGGGCTTAATAATTAGCACTATCTGAAGAGCTGAACAGCTTCAACATATTCAACATTTTAATATATACCCCTTCAAGAGATGATATACCAAAGTATTCTGGCAAAAATTTATAGAAAATGTAAATGTTACAATCTGTGTATTTCTTTATTTGATAAGCTTGATAATATCACCAAAAATTATTATGTGGCTAAATGATGGTGAATACAATGGTAGAAAGTTTTACTTTTGAAAGAGTGCTTTTTAAGCTGATATCCAAAGGCTATATAAGGAGAGTAAACAATAGTTTATCATTCAAACTGGTACACTCTGAGGGAGAAAGGGGTCATTTATTAATAATTATGCTAAGATAATAGGTATAAATTGGGGCTATCCTAGATAAGCCAGGATATAAGGTCACTCTAGGCATTATTATTTGCATTAATAATCTGTCATTACCAGTGAAATTTGGAGAATTAATAAAGCTATATTAACTCATATAATAATTTCCTCGATTCTATTTGAATAAATTAGTTAATTTTTTAGCAGGAGTACCATTTTCCATCATATATCCTAATAGTACATTTTCAAAAGGCTAGTCTATCTCTATTTCAGTTAATCAAAGAAACTTAGATACAGGTGATTCTATATTTTTATAAAAGATTAGGGAGTTAAAAAGACTAAAATTCACATGAAATAATTAAAATATATATGTATGCATGCATGTACATGAATATGATATATATTCATTCTATAATCTAGGTAAGCCAAATCTAGAATATGAAGGTAAAAGAAGAAAAAAGGGGAAAAAAAAGGTCAACAACAAAGAAAAAACTACTATAGAGTAATTCTGCTCTGAAGGCAAGCTGGAAAAAGAAGAATACTGGCAAATAAGGAGGGCGTGAGCATGGCAGTGGAACACTGTTTACTTATGTTTTCAAATGGGTATGTTCTATAACCCTGGGTGACAGTCTTACTATACAAAATAAGATATGGTAAAGAGTTGCTTTTTGTTTTGGAACAATTTGATTAAACACTGTTTTACATGTAAGTATTGCTATCTTAGAGTTATTTTGTGACTAGTTTTTCTAAAAAAATTCAATAAAGCTAATTTCTGTACAGAAAGGCACTCTGTTTAAAAGTTAGAGCAACTCTTAAACAATAAAACTATATAAAGCCTCCTTTTCTCTGGTTCTTTTCAAAATATGCTGTAATTTTACAGTCAATCCCAAACGTATAAAAGGAATAAGAAACTAAACTTAATTCATAAAATGAAAAGTGCTCATTAATTTATCTTAGGTAGTTCCCAGAGGAGGCATCTATGTGTTTGATTCCAAAATAAATCTCTATTAGGAGCCTCAGAACAATTCCAAGGGCACCCATTCCAGGAAAGAACTTTAGGAAGCAGTTAAGAAAGCTTGGAAGGACAGAAAACAAGGTTTTGTATCAGTCCTTGAAGGCAGATTCAGGGCAATTCTTAATTCTGTGCTTTGTTTTTAAAACATTTACCAATTAGTACATAGTCTGTGCACCCTTTAGCAGCCCAAAGAAAAATGGGGCAGTGAGGACACAGAATCAAGCTGACAGAAGCAGCCTATGCTTTTAGATTTCCCAAAGAGAAAGCTCATGTCATTACTTTCAAATGAAAATTACATGGGAGAAGTAATTGGATCAGGTAAATTTTAAAAAATGTGGAGCCAGGATGCAGTGGCTCACACCTGTAATCCCAGCACTTTGGGAGGCCAAAGCAAGCAGATCACTTGAGACCAGGAGTTTTGAGACCTGCCTGGCCAACATGGCGAAACCCTGCCTATACTAAAAATACAAAAAACTAGCCAGGTATGGTGGTGTGTGCCTGTAATCCCAGCTACTCGGGAGGCTGAGGCACAAGAATCGCTTGAACCCAGGAGATGGAGGTTGCAGTGAGCCAAGACTGCACCACTGCACTCTAGCCGGGGCAATACAGCGAGACCCTGCCAAAATAAAAAAAAAAGGTAGCACCCAAATCCTTAAAGCCAATGAAAGAAGCCTTAAGAAAGATCAATTTCCTTTGCTTCACAATAATTCAAACAAATTATTTTCTTGGTAAGGAGCAAGTCCTTAATGCCTGATGAAACTACATTGGTCTTCTAGTTGTTAGACTCTAGTTAAGAATATTTTAAGTGCATACATTTACAACTTAAAATATTTAAAACTACTACTTCAGATAGTAGTTTCCAGAGTGGTCAATAATCTCCACATATTTATTTTACACTCATGTGCTTCTTATCTCTAAACCACTGTCATTTTCCCACCTTGTAGCAAAAAGGATCACACAAAATAAACACAAACAATGCAACAAAGGAACAGAAATCCACTGTGAGAAAAATTACAAGCATAGTTTTACTGGTTGCAGTCTGAATAGACTTCACTTTAAAAAATACTTACCTAGTGCTGGAGAAAGTTCTGTATAGGCATATTAATCGTTTTTGTTTTAACTGAAAACTGGAACTTAAGAGTATAATTACCTCTTTAATAATTAACAAATAATTGTTATAGTCAGAATTAAACACTTTTAGTGTTGATATATTCTACAAAGGAAGGGAATAATAATAAGTAGCATTAAAACAGCACATACATTTTTATGTGTACACATGGGGGCAGGAGGTATATACTACTCTGTTATCAATTCCCAAAATACGGTGAATTGGGAGTATGAAATTGGAGAGGTAAATATTGGCTCATTTATTGGCTTTATTTAGCTTTCCCTCAAATTACATGTTTAAGAGATTTAACCAAAGCCAAAAGCTATTTTCAAAATTCAGTAGAGATGACCAAATGAAAATTAACTAAAAAATTGCTCTCACCTAACAAATGAAAGTAGCAACAGAAAGGTAAATATTTATAGGCTTGGCTATAGCTAATGGTTTCGGTAGAATGTATTGCACATAATGGGCAGTGAGAAAACTCTCAAGTAAAACGTCCAAAAATTCAATTCATCAAATTTTTCATTTTCTTCACAACACCACTGTAAGACTTTGCCATTCCCTTGTTCCTAAAAACACTGCTGTTTCTTTTAATGCATGGAAATTCTAATTCATATAGATTGGGAATTTAAAATAGTAAATAGGGGAAATAATTTTTTGTTTGTTTTGAAACAGTCTTGCTCTGTCACCCGGGCCGGCGTGCAGTGACGCGATCTCGGTTCACTGTAACATCTGCCTCCTGGGTTCAAGTGATTCTCCTGCCTCAGCCTCCCAAGTAGCTGGGATTACAAGCATATGCCACCATGCCAGGCTAATTTCTGTATTCTCAGTAGAGACGGGGTTTCACCATGTTGGCCAGGCTGGTCTTGAACTCCTGACCTCAGGTGATCCCCCGACCTTGGCCTCCCAAAGTGCTGGGATTACAGGCATTAGCCACAGTGCCCAGCCTAATAGGGGAAATAAATTTTAATTAAAAATTTCAGTTCTTAGATAGAACGTATTTAATACACACGTATAAGTACACACTTACTACTTTCATTCTGATGCAAAAAAATCTAACTCACTGTATGTGTGATTTAAGTGCCTCTACAGCTTGAGGACTGCCTATGTGGGTAGAATTTAAAGGAGGAATCAGTTCATAGTGAATTCCTCAGTTATTGCTCACTGTGTTTAAGTCTTGTCACAATTTTCAAAAGAGACTGCACGCTAACTGAATAATCAAAACATTAAATTTGTTCTAAGTATGCTGTTTTGAAGTTGAATTTTGGCTGAATTGTTCTGAGAGAATTCAGAATAGAATTCTCATAGACTTTCACCTTTTTTAGTTGTTGCACTCTTCCTTTAAACAGAGAAAGCAGAGGCCAAAGTTAAGGCTCATAAAGAACTGTCATCTACATCCTGTGTTCCTTATGTCCCACTCTCCCCTCAAGCTTCTCTGGCTTCCTACTTCATCACCTCCCCGACCCCCATATAAGTATCAGAATAAAGTTTGGCCACGTGGTAGCTTATTTTTAGAGATAATCTAACCCAAGGTGGATACTTAGGATACTTTTATGCAGGCTTGAAAACAGCTTATGTTTTCTGAATACTTGCTATTTAAAAGAACACAAAACTCAAAAAGAAATCAAGCACACTTGATATTGAAATGGAGCTTACCTTAGAGCCTCGTTCATTAAAGATTATTTCCACATCTAGGATTTTGCCAAACTGCTGCAGGGATAAAAATAAAAACACTTACTTACGGTCAGGTTTTTATCCACATATTTTGTTCTCTTCTGAAATGGGAATAGCTTATTTTTCTTCTTCTGTTAACTACTTATTTAACTTCTATGTTTGTATTTGTTGGTAAGTTCCAATACCAGGTTCTGATTTTTCCTCATCACTGAATTGACAGTTTCTCCTTTTCTCACTTCACTCACTCAGGCAATTATCCACCTCTACGTGTGGAAGTGTGTTGTTCAGAGATATTTACAGTGTTAGCCCATTAGATACTTCATGTGGACAAGAAGTTGGAATTTTCCTAACTACGTCTCTTATTTTTTAAAACAGTCTCAAATTTAAAAAGTCTAGTAAGTAGAATAATATACTATAGGAAGCTGTTCCCCTCCTGTTTTTATACAAGCAAAGTATATTCACTATATAAAAAGCAGTAAATAAAAACTACAAGGAAAAGGGAAAACAGAAAATAAAGATCATCTGCAATCCTACCATCATTATGTTTTAGTACACAGCATTCCAGGCTTTCCCTCAGGCATGTAGAGATAAGTAACAATTGACATCAGATATATTCTATATACTAATTTAAAAAAAAAAAGATGGAGTCTTGTTCTGTCACCCAGACTGGAGTGCAGTGGTGCAATCTTGGCTCACTGTAACCTCTACCTCCTGGGTTCAAGCTATTCTCCTGGCTCAGCCTCCCAAGTAGCTGGGATTACAGGTGCCCGCCACCACAGCCAGTTAATTTTTGTATTTTTAGTACAGATGGGGTTTCACCATGTTGGCCAGGCTGGTCTCAAACTTCTGACTTCATGTGATCCGCCCACCTCAGCCTCCCAAAGCATATACTGCTTTTATTTTTTAACTTAGCAATAGATTATGAACAACTATCCAAGTCAATATGTATCTATGCTACCACTTCCATAGGCTACATGCTAGTCACCATTTAAATATTTCGACAATAAACATCAAGAATATTTTAAACAACAGCTCTCTTTATTAATTCTTTAAATATTTTAACATTCAAAAAAGGAAACAAAAACTAAAGACACAAAGCCTAAACTCTATCGTTAGGTAACTAAATAGCTGTGTAGGGGTTACAAGAAATACAGTAATTATTTAGGGGGAAAGTATATATAAACAAAGACAAAACTGTTTTAATCAATGCTTGGATGAAATGAATTGAACGTATATGCAGAAAACTTTCAGATATCTTTTTGGCTCATATTTCCCTCTGAGTATTGGAGTCATACATGATTATCTACTTCACTTGGATTTCAAACCTGACTTTGGGAAATGTGAAAAAAACTGAAAAATAGAGTAAAACAGAAATCATGCTGTTCCATTGGACTGAATCATTACTATCTTTATCAAAAAACTAGTATTAATAACCCAAGTTTTCTACAGTAAGACATACTGATTTGGTTTAATTAAAAAAATCATGAAAAACGGAAAATGTCTTATTTTGGATGGAAGGGCATTTATGCTTATCCTATAAAACTAAGATTTGTATGGTGCTTTGGAGTTTGTTTTATATTTTCTAATGCATTCTTATAATATCCTTCTAGAGTAAGGATCACATTTCTTTTATGGTTAAGGAAAATGAGGCTAAAATAAGCTATCTGTCAAGTTTATGAAGCTAATGAAATGGAGCATGGAATACCCGCTCTTTACCAATGCTACTGTTCTTCTAAGTAACAGAGTCACAATGTGGAAGAAAATAAAGCAACTATTCATCTCTGGTAAGGAAAAAATTACTTCTTTTGTACTTTATGCCTATGAGAAGGGCATAATACATTTCAGTAAATCACTAAGGCAGATCTGCAATGGACACTATTTTTCTGACTCAAGAGAAAACACACCTCTGACAGATGAGAATGTACTCTATTCTCACAGACCTTCAGAGACTAAGATTCTATATTAGCTCTGATAATTCAGTAGAGAGCCTAATAACTCATGGTCCCTAGAAGTTTCTTCTGTGTAACCCAAGTCTTTTATGCTGCCCTTTATTTTCTTTTGTTCTCTTCTCTGAAGAAATGGAAAATATGTGGTTACCATTTTCTGTGTAAAAGCTCTTCAAGTACTTCAAGAACATCATTAAATCTCAACTCTGGCGTTCTCTTTAGTGTGGAAAACACATCCAGGTAGTCAGCTATAAATGACTGAATTTTGCCCCAGTGTCTTTTCACCATGAAGCGGCCACAACCAAGGCTTAAAGAAGATTTGCTTTTCTAATAAAGTACTAGGCAGCTATCCTAATGGAGCTAAAAAAAAAAAAAAAAACTGATTTACCTCAGGATCTTTCTCAATCTATTTGTAGTTTAATCCTAAAGTAATAATGACTAATACATCTGGGGGATTAAAATCTACTTTAATTGTAAAATCCATAAAAAGACTTCAGAGACTTACCCCAAACATCTGCCGGAGGTCAGGGTCCCGGAAGCGGAAAGGAATATTAGAGACATGCAGCCGTTTTGGGGTAGATTTACTCTCTGAATTTTCACTACTTTGTGTCTGTGACTGCTGGCCATCTGTCTGTGCTCCACCTTCTGTCTGCTAAGCAAAGAAATAAACAATAATGTATGAAAAATAAACACAATTACTTTAAAATAATTAAAGTTATCCCCCCACAGTAACCATCTCCAAACAGGGTATGTTTAAGCAAAAATTACAAAGATGTTACTAATGTTCTTAATGCTATTGTCTACAAACAAACCTTTGGTGTTTTGAGTATTTATAGTATGCTAGTAAAATGGGAGATAATAAACACAGAAGTACTAAGTGACTTGCCCAAGATGACATGGAGATACATTAGGATAATTCATCTAGATACAAAAAAAAGTTCCTTTATTCTTAGACTCTTAGTAGAACTTTCTATTTCTAAGATATTTCTGTTTTGAAAATGGAGAATCTGTTGTACTTAGTTATGGAGGTCACTGAATTTTTTGGTCTATTATCTCAGGCTCTCTCAAAGAAATGAAGTAAGGGAAAATTCTTATATTTCATTCCCTCTATTCACTCTAGTATTATTACTATGTTGCTAAAGTATTATATTATTATTTATGGAGAGGACAAACCCAGCAACAACTGAAGAAGCTCTCCTCCCTAGATTATGCAATTCCAGCTTACTTTGGCACAGGGGAAACCATCCTTCTGTAGCCCAGAGCAAAGTGTATTTAGAGAATCTAACTGTTGGAAAAGGCTTTGAGAGACTTTGACTAATCTGCTACTCAACAAAAAAATGCAAGATTTGTACATATCCACAGTTAAAGAGCTGTGGATGAGTGTGGGTATGCGTTTATTTATTTTTTTAATTTCTTTTTTTTTTTTTACTTTTTGGACTCATTTCAATGGGTTGTGCATGGTAACCCAATATGCTTACACACGTACACAAGAATCACATGCAGAAATCAATGCTTCAAGACAGGACAGTTACTATATGTGCCTACACTCTGGTATTTTCTAGTTTGTTTTCGTTTTTCTTACCTAGCATAAGCCAGTAAATTGAATTTATAACCCACTAAGAGGTCACAGCCTGAGGACTGGAAAACAGTGAACTAAACAACCTCTTCAAGCGCTCAGGTACTTCCGAAAACCACGTTTTGCTACAGTATCCTCAGCATCATTCGGCAAGGAGCGAGGCAACTCATCCCCATGTCCCCATGTTACACTGAAGGAGACAGAACAGGGGGCTTCCCATGGGCCACCGATATAAGTCAGTCAGAGCACTTGGACTCAGATTTCCCAAACTTCATGCAATTTCCACTCAATCACACTGCCTTTCCACGTGGCTTTCAAAGTCATTGCTAAGCCTTGTTTCCATGATGCCACACTCAAGTTTTAAGTGAAAATCTATTATGAAATGGAAACTTTTTTTGGAAACTATACTGCTGCAGAAAAAGCACACTGTCAAGAGTCTCCATTCTGCCTGCAGTGGGTGGGAAGAAGAATCTACAACATGTGGTCCCTGTGGTCTACAGGGTAGCTGCCTTTTTTTTTTTTTTTTTTTGAGATGGAGTCTTGTTCTGGTACCCAGGCTGGAGTTCAGTGGCAGCAGAATCTCG
The DNA here is from genome assembly GCF_030222135.1 of Aotus nancymaae. NCBI lineage: Eukaryota > Metazoa > Chordata > Mammalia > Primates > Aotidae > Aotus > Aotus nancymaae. Next base: position 6,810,672 of record NW_026988491.1, read on the forward strand.
GCTCACTGCAATCTCAACCTCCCAGGTTTAAGCAATTCTCTGCCTCCACTTCCCAAGTAGCTGGAATTACAGGCACCCACCACCACGCCCGGCTAATTTTTTGTATTTTTAGTACAGATGGGGTTTCACCATCTTGGTTGGGCTGGTTTTTGAACTCCTGACCTCATGATCCACCCTCAGTTTTCCAAAGTGTGGGGATTACAGGCATGAGCCACCACGACTGGCTAGGATAGCTGCTTTTTAAAAATGAGTTTGAGGGGGCACCGAGAGGGGACCACTAGAACTGTCATTGAACATTCATTTGCTGCTCTCCAATCAGGAGACTCCAGCAGCTGCAGAGAACACCTGGAATCAGAAGTGAACTCCTGAGTAACGACCCTCCAGGACATAAAGATGGTCTTCTGATGAGAAAGCCAGGGACCCCAGACACCGCGTGTCCTACATGGAATGGCTGACTGGCCAATGGCAGGGCCACGAGGAAGCCTGGGACTTTCAAGGATGGCCCTGGGCTATTCTAAAAAACGTTTCCATCACCAATACCCGCTTGAATGGGCCCATGACTGTAAGGAAGGCACTATCAACTCACACCAATTCCAAAGGAAAAAACCCAGGCTCAGGGGCTTCCCAGTGAAGACAGGGACACCCCCCTGAAAACCACACCCCGGACTAGAGTGCATGGTCCTCCACTGGACAGACCCTGTGGTGGGTCCTCAGGATCCCAAAACAGGCTGCTCAGTGACAGGCGCTGAAGGGGGCAGGGACAGGCGCTGGGAGATCCTGCCTGTGCAGAAAAAGTCCTCTCAGGAACAAACCACATTCCCAATCTGGTGAACCACACTCAGTAAAACAAAATCCAGGCCAAACAGCTATGCCTTCAACTCAAAAGGAATCTGAAGAGTACATAAGTTAGTTAAACATTGTAACCAAAGCAGTTAGGGAGCGCTTCCGAGATGATGAAAACCAAGGGGAAAGGGATGGAGATGAACAAAAATGACCTCATTAAGCCAGAGGCAGGCAAAGCCACACCACTTCTAGAAAAGTGTAAAAATAAGGCAAGAACTCAGGTTCCTAGGGAGAGGGACAGGAGTTGAGGGTGACTTGGTACCTGCAAGTAAATTCCTTAACTTTCCTGCCATCCTGGCACCTCATGCCCAACACAACCTCTGGTATTGGGACCAGTGTGGTGTCAGATGGCTGCTCTCCTTCAGGCCAGCCTTGCTGTCCATGCAGGGATGCAGGCAGGCAGTCGCTCATGTAGGAGACTTTCTAAGGATTCCACTGCCCAAGGGCTGCATGTCTGTTTTCAACGAAGACAGACACCTGGTGGCCACTATCTCCATTCTTCTTCAGTCTCGTCCTCCTTGTGGTTGCGGATGCTGCAGACCAAGTCCTGTGGGTTCTTGTCAAACATGTGGTCGATGATGCCCTTCACCATCTTGAGGGCCATCGCGGCGGCCCCCGGGGGCCTCGCCCACTGCCCACAGATCGCTGTGCTGCCAGCCGCTGTGGCGAGGCAGGCTCCCAGACCAGGGCGGCAGAGGAATCCGAGGACCCTGGCAGAGGCGGTGACCCGCTCAGCAGGGGCCACAATCCCACTCTGGGCCTCTTGCAAATGGTGGACATGCATTTATTTATTTTTATTTTCTTTTTTAAAAAAATTGAGATGGTATCTTACTCTGTCACCTGGGCTGGAGTTTAATAGCGAGATCATAGCTCACCGCAGCCTCAACCTCTTGGGTTCAAGTGATCCTCCCACCTCAGCCTTCCAAATAGCTGGGACTACAGGTACACACTATCAGCCTAGCTGAATATGCATTTTTAATCATGTATCTCTTTTGCAACATCCCAGGCATGCATTTATCTAACTTTTTTTCACTAAGTTCTCAAGAAAGTTACATTGAGAAAATTTTTGAGAAATATCTCACAGATGTGACACATTCTAAGCATGCGATTTTGAAGTATTAATCTGGCAGTTGAAGAACCTTGTGTTTTTACTATTCCTTATTAAGTGCATGCCAAACCGGATGGCTTGCTGAGATGATTAAACCAACATACTTTTAAAACAGGAGTGGAACTTACTGTTCTTATTCTCTCAAATGAGACAGAAGTGAGTCCCCAACAGATTCTTCTAGCTGACAGGATGAATCCCCTCCCTTTGACTTTCAGGCTAAAAGAAGCTGTGAATCAGAGATACTTTTGGCTCAGAGATGTTAGCAACCATCTTGAAATGAAGTTTGAAACTTTAAAATATAAAGGATAATCAGGAATAAACTCCAAATGAATACCAGCTTTTCAAGTGTCAATTTAAGTGATGGCAGCTTTTTATCTCATTCCATTCAGGCCTTGCAGATGGCTTAAATGTGCAATGATTCATGTGATATAAAAATAGCAGAAAAGGGAAAAGCTATGAAGCAATGTTCTGTGAAACGGTAAGGTTTTCAATCATCAATCTTGGCACAATGCAGACTAAACAAAACAAATTCCACTTAAAGATGAAACTCACTAAGTTACTAAAACAGCATCAAGCAAACCAACATGCAGTCAAAGCAACAAGCATCAATTACAACTAATGCTCATTCAAGTACCTTCAAACTTGTCTCTTACATCTCAGAGTGGGATCACATAAAACTTTATCTTCAATCAAACTTTAAAACCACCAGAGCTGGTCTGCAAGATGACAATGTATCACTCTAAGGAAAGTTAAAAAGACTGATTCCACAAACTCCAAATTACACCTTTATATATAACTTTATATGCAGCCCATGTTATCTGTCATAGCGTATGTGAAGTGGCAAGATAAATGAAAACTAATGATTACTTCAAAGTATGCTGCCTGAAGTGCTTATCTGTTGCTCTTGATGGTTCTTTGCTTCTCTGAAGACACAATTTAAGATCAGAGGCAAGACTGGTTAATTTTGCAGCGTGTAGTGAACACCCCCCACCTTTTTTTTAAATATGAAATCTGTAATTCTATGTTGATCTGACATGTAGGAAAAGTGACTTAACATTATTTCCCAAATTCTCAAGACTTCTCATCTTAGGCAATTTTTAAACTAAAGTTTAACATGCATAGATAAAAATACATAAATTACAAGCATAGAGCTGAATATTCACAAAGAAAGTACGCCCATGTAACCATCAAATTAGATCAAGAAACTGGATTCCAAGAGCACCCTAGCGGCCCACTCCAGTTACTGTTCCCTTGGCAAAGGTCATGATGATTCTGACTTCTAACTCTCTAGATTAGTTTTGCCATTTGTAAACTTAATTAGAAACATGGAATCATATCATATGTACTCTTTTGTGTCTGGCTTCTTTCATACATTACATTTATGTAACATGCACACATATATTGTAATTTATTCATTCTTAGTCCATTGTATAAACAACAGATTTTGAGCTGCTTATAGTTTTGGATATTAATATTAATATTCCTGTGAACATTCTTGTTTGCATGTCTTTTGGTACATACAAGCATGTATTTCAGATATAGTTATATATATCCAACAGATATATATATATAAAAACATGCATACACACACATATATATATGAGTGGATCTGCTGGGCAAGAATATGTGTCTGCTCAGCCTTAGTAGTACTGACATTTTTTCCAAAGTGGTTGTAGTAACTTATACTACCATCATATTTGTTTTTTTTTTTTTTTTTTGGAGACAGAGTCTTGCTCTGTTGGCCAGGCTGGAGTGCAGTGGTGCGATCTCAGCTTGCAACCTCTGCCTCCCAGGTTCAAGAGATTATTGTGCCTCCAACTCCCAAGTAGCTCGGATTACAGGCATATGCCATCATGCCCAGCTAATTTTTGTAGAGATGGGGTTTTGCCATGTTGACCAGGTTGATCTGGAACTCCTGATCTGAAGTGATCTGTCAGCCTTGGCCTCCCAAAGTGCTGAGATTACAGGTGTGAGTAATCCCATCCAGCTAAGTTCTACTTTTCTCAGTATTATTTTCATTTTAACTCTTCTGGTTAGTGGAATTATATTGTACTTTTAATTTGTATTTCTCTATGATTAATGAAATTGGTCATTTTTTCATAAGTTTATTGGACATTTTGATATCCTGTTTCGTGAAATGTCTGCAAATTCTTTGTCCATTTTCTAATTAGGTTGACTTTTTTTGCTTATGATTTGTAGAAGTTCTTTATAAATTTTGGATATGAGCCCTATGATAAATGTATTGCAAACAATTATCTTTCTATGTGCTGTAGTCTAGCTCTCAGATTTTTAACACAGATTTTTAACTTCTTAGTGTCATTACCACCAAAATGGCTAGTTCAAACACCCATTTTTGAACAGACATTATTAACTTTTCCGTTTGCTTAAAAATCCCTACCATAACAACTGTTTGACCTCACTGGAAGCAACAAACATTGACTTTGCAATTTCCTGTCTCTGAGTCCTCACCTGTAGGTGTTTATTTGCCTTTCTATCAAATTTAGGTTTCAAAACCAGTAGTTTCAATCTCCTTGGTTGAATCCGCCTATAAAAATTGCAACCCTGAATGACTCCAACCATCAGTTTTATCTAAGCTTGAACCTAGGCAGGTACCTGATGCTGGAAGAAGATCACTCAACTACTAAAGAAAAAAATAGATGCCTGGTCACCAAACCAAAAAGGGTCCAACAATCTTACCAAGTTTCTTCAGTAAGCTAGTGTTCCCACTTTCTACAAATACCTTTTCAAACTTGCTTTCCTTTCTTTAAACCTCAGATCTCTTTTTTTTTTTTGCGATGGAGTATGCTCTGTTGCCCAGGCTGGAGTGCAGTGTTGCGATATAGGCTCACTGCAACCTCTGCCTCCTGGGTTCAAGCAATTATCTGCCTTAGTCTCCCAAATAGCTGGGATTACAGGTGCCTGCCACCACACCTGGCTACTTTCTGAATTTTTAGTAGAGACAGGGTTTCACCATCTTGGCCAGGCTGAGTCTTGAACTCCTGACCTCATGATGCACCTTCCTCAGCCTCCCAAAGTGCTGGGATTACAGACGTGAGCTACCGCGCCCGGCCAGATCTTTTCTTCTTTCCACTTACACAGTTTGGTTAAAAAGTGGGAATCTCTATAAAGTAACAACTATTTATTGAGTGCCAGTCCCTGATCTAAACTTTTTAATAATATTTAATAGTTCACTAGTTGCCAAACACTGAACTACTTTACATATTTCGATGAATGTAATTATTTCAACAACTCTACACAGTAGGTACTTTTTTTTTTTAAAGTAAGCAAATAGTAGGTACTACTTTTTCTTCTCATATTTCAGATGAGGAGTCTGATGAACAGAAAGAGTGTTTAACTTAAGTAATGAAGCAAGGATTTGAACCCAGGTAGTCTGCCTCCAGAGTGCATGTTCTTAACCATTATACTGTACTTTACATGTATTATTTTCTTTAACCCTCACAGTAACTCTATTCAACAGGTACTAGCATTATCTCCAACTGAAAGAGGAAGAAGCTAAGTGCAGAGATGTTCAGTTAGTTTCCCAAGGTCACACAGTAAGCAGCAGACTAGGAATTCAAAACTAGGCAGCCCAATTTCATATGTGAAATCATTTTTTTTCTAGCACCATACCCATCCTCTCTTCTCATTAGAAGCAAGAACCCATATGAATCCCATCCTCTCTTATCTTCTTAGGACTCTCATCTGATGTAGCAAGAGTCTCCCAGAGTGGAGACAGGCAGGGGTAAGAGGCAGGGAAGGGTGCACTAAGAGGTAACATGGGTTCTATACCATTTTTTTTTTCCCCAGAAGGGGTCTCCCTCTGTCGCCCAGGCTGGAGTGCAGTGTGGCAATCTCAGCTCACTGCAACCTCTACCTTCTGGGTGCAACTGATCCTCCTGCCTTAGCCTCTCAAGTAGCTGGGACAACAGGTGTGAGCCACCACGCATGGCTAATTTTTATATTTTTTGTAGAGACGGAGTTTTGCCACATTGCCCAGGCTGGTCTTGAACTGCTGAGCTCAAGCGATCTGCCTACCTCAGCCTCTCAAAGTGCTGGAATTACAGGCATGAGCCACTGTGCCTCCTGGGTTCTATACCTTGACAAAAGACAAATAGGTCAGGCTATGTGGAGAAAGGGAAAGGCAAGGGAGAGAAAATAAAACCAGCAAAGGTAGGCTGACATTTAATTAGGAAAAAAGCCAAAGAACTACTAAATTGATGCGGGGACGTAAAAGTGATTTTTCTGTACAGAGTAGAAATAGAAATAGAAAATACTGGTCATGCTATATTAATGTACTTAAATGAGATCATATCTCACACCTGACATTCTCATTTTAAGTTTATCCCAATATAGACTACTAATTGCTGAAATATACAAATCAGAGAGAAAAAAGGAAATAAAAGTTTTTAAGTCTTATCTTTGTGGAAAGTGGACAGTTAATCTGATCCAAGAAAAATCTCATTCTGTAAACAGCACTGGTTTGCATTATTTTCTATTGTTAGCTGCTGAGCACCTTTACTGACCATATAAACAACGCTTCCAAGTTGTGGTTTTCCCTTTTGTGGTCATTATCCGACCTAATATATCCACTGGGCAAGGGATAAAACAGAAGAGGCTGGATGGAATCCATTCACCAACAGTTTACAGCGAGGACTGGCAGCAGTGCTGGCCTGATGCAATCACACAGCTAAAGCCTATACATCTACCCTTCAAACAACTCATCTTTCCTGGTGCAGCTGAGCTAGCCGTCAACACTACATACACAGGAGGCTGGTGCCAATTACATTTAATAGCAAATTAGATTTTTAAGTCTCAAAATCTCATCCTAGAAATAAGGACTAAACGTTTTTTCTTTTTTTTTTTATGAGTTCTAACTTTTAAAATATTTATAACTAGGAAATAGATTCATTTTTCTGACTCCTCTATGAAACAATGGAAATATTTTAACTATACATTGTGACCAAATGTTCTGTCATAATCTAAAGGGAATTCTGAGTGATAAGATTAACTTTCCAAGTCTATCAGATTAACATTAAACACATACTACTCTGAGACAGATACTAAGGAATCTCTTAATGAATTCAGAAATACTTTTACTTATGAATTATCCATTTTCTTCAATATTTATTTTTCCTCTTTCCCCCATAGAAGTCTTCATTTCTTATTCTCATCTCTTTGAGGCTAACAGAGAAAAAAAGTAAAAAAGAAAATTCAGTTTAGCACAGTACATTTTTTGAGAATCTGATTAATGTCTGAAAATACCTAGCTAACCATCCTACTTTAATGATAGTTTGGCTGGTCACAGAATTCTAGGCTGGAAAAAAAAAAATCCCTTCAGAAGATGACTCTCAACTGCCTTCTAGCTTTTAGCCTTCTAGCTGAGAAATCTGAAGGCATGATTCCCATCTCCTTGTGACTTTTTTCTCTCTTGTAGCTTGTAGGACTATCCAAATATGCCCAATGGTCTAAAACAGTATCCATAGTGATATGCCTCAGTGTGGACTTATTTCATTTTTATCTATTTTATGGAGAATTCTGTAGTCTCTTTCAAGTAGGAAATTAATGTCCTCAGTCCTGGAAAGTTTTCTTGAGTTATCTGGTGATGATTACCACTCTACACATTTATCTTTCTTTCTGGAAGCTTTATTATTGGATCTTCTGGACTGGTCCTCTAATTTTCTTATCTATTCTCTTGCATTTCCCATCTCTGCCTTTTGGCTCCATTTTTCTGGGATATAGGTCCTTAATCTCTTATCTGAAATCTTTGGGGCCAAATCCATATCAGAATTTTTAGAACTTTAGAAAGATAATAAAGAATATAACCCATAATGTAACACCCACCCCTCATCCCACCCACATACAATGAGATCTGAGGCAGTGATACTTCTTTAGCAAAATCTATAAATGCCAGAAATAGGCTGTGTTGTAAACTTATGAAAAATATAACTTTCAGAACTTTTAGAATTGTGGATAAGAGACTATAGGCTGGGTGTAGTGGCTCACATCTGTAATCCCAGCACTTTGGGAGGCTGAGGCAGGCGGACCACCTGAGGTCAGGCGTTCAAGACTAGCCTGGCCAACATGGTGAAACCTCATCTCTACTAAAAATACAAAATTAGCCAGGTGTAGTGGTGCACATCAGGAATTCCAGCTACTTGGGAGGTTGAAGTGGGAGGATCAATTGAGCCTGAGAGGTAAAGGGTGTAGTGAGCTATGATCATGCCACTGCACTCCTGCCTGGGTGACAGGGTGAGACCCTGTCTAAGAAAGAAAGAAGGGAAGAAAGAAGGGAAGAAGGAAGGGAAGAGGGAAGGGAAGGGGGAAGGGAAGAGGGAAGGGGGAAGGGAAGGGGGAAGGGAAGGGGGAAGGGGGAAGGGAGAATGGGGAAGGGGGAAGGGAGAAGGGGGAAAGGGGAAGGGGGAAGGGAAGGGAGTTGTAAGTTTTAAAAAAGAAAAAAGTAGGCCAGGCATGGTGGCTCACGCCTGTAATCCTAACACTTTGGGAGGCCAAAGTGAGTGGATCTCCTGAGGTCACGAGTTCGAGACCAGCCTGACCAACATGGTGAAACCTCGTCTCCCCTAAAAATATAAAAATTAGCCACCTGTGGTGGTGGGCGTTTGTAATCCCAGCTACTAGGGAGGCTGAGGCAGGAGAATTGCTTGAACCCAGGAGGCGGAGGTTGCAGTCAGCCACAATTGCGCCATTGCACTCTAGCCTGGGCAACAGAGCAAAAACTCCGTCTCAAAAAAAAAAAAAAAAAAGAAAAGAAAATATTTTAGGATGTCAGATTCTGACACCTTAAATATTAAAACACTAAGAATGTTTAACTGGTTTAAAGATTACATACAGGCACAAGTGTAAACAAATATTAATGTTTGCATTTAGAATGTGGTTGGAACTCTTAGGAAACTTAGAAAGAGACTGAAAAGTACATTCATTTCACATTACAGGTGTGATGAAGAAAAAACCCACACTTAAATCTAACATTACCATTAATCCATTTCACAGTTAGAAACAGTTTAACTTATAACTCTCATGATTTTACATACAAAAAAAACCAATTACATAAAACTTAATCTCCTGCTGCATTCTCCCTGAAGACCTCATGGTTTTACGAACAAAAATATCAATCGCTCCTAGTTGGGCTCCATTTATTTTGAATGGGGTGGTCATCTTCAGACAAGGTATGTGAATGAATCCTTTCCATAAACTCAAATAGGTATTTTCATAGTATTATGAAGTCAACATTTAGTGTAAGGGACAAAGTTCCGAAAACAGTGTAATTCAAGAATAAACCTATAAAAGGTCAGTAGATATTTCCAATAACTGTTAAAAGTACATCTGTCAAGTGAATTGCCATGCAATTCAAATAGCTTTCAAATTAGGCAACTATCAGCTGGGTGCGGTGGCTCACGTCTGTAATCCCAGCACTTTAGGAGGCTGAGACAGGTGGATCACTTGAGGCCAGGAGTTCAAGACCAGCCTAGCCAACAGGGTGAAACCCTGTCTCTATTAGCTTGGCGTGGCGATGGGCACCTGTAATACCAGCTACTTGGAAAGCTGAGGCAGAAGAACTGCTTGAACCTGGGAGGCAGAGGTTGCAGTGAGCTCAGATTGTGCCACTACACTCCCGCCTAGGTGACAGAGGGAGACTCCCTCTCAAAACAGACAAACAAACAAACAAAAAAATAGGCAAGTATTAACAAAGTTTTCATCTGGAAAGATTCACACTGAATCAAAATTTGCACAAAAGTGAAACTTCATTCACTTTTTATATCAGATTTTCAAATCTGAATGATTTAAATTTGAATAAAATAAGATTGTGACATATTTAATATTCAAGGAAATGAAATGGAACCATCATAGCCTACTTGATATTCATTTTCTCATCTAATTATGAAAACAACCCTAGGCAGAAGGAACTATTATCACCATTTTTACAGATGAGGAAAATGAGCATTAGAGTTATAATTCTCTCATGGTTACACATTCAGCAAACAGAAGGAGCTGAGAGCTGAACCAGCTCAATCTGATTTACAGGGTTATACTCCCTAAACACAATATTATATAATAAAAAGTCTTTTTTTTTTTTTTAATAAAAAAGCTTTAAAAATTCAATTTTCCTTACAATATTTTACAAAGTCGGCTGGGATACTTTTCATTATGCCACTGCATAGTATCTTAAAAAAACAAGAACTACAATCCATTTAGAACATCGACTAGATTTGTTAGCACTTAAAGTAATTTTATCTTTTAATTTTCTCAGAGACGGTGTCTCCCAATGTTGCCCAGGTTGCTCTTTAACTCCTGGGCTCAAGAGATTCCCAGGCCTTAGCTTCTCAGGTTACTGGGATTACAGGTGCATGCCACTATGCCTGTAATCCCAGCACTCTGGGATGCTGAGGCAGGCAGATCACCTGAGGTCAGGAGTTCGAGACCAGCTTTGGCCAACATGGTGAAACTCCATGTCTACTAAAAATACAAAAAAATTAGCCGGGCGTGGTGACAGCCACCTGTAATCCCATCTACTTGGGAGGCTGAGGCAGGAAAATTGCTTGAACCCAGGAGGCGGAGGTTGCAGTGAGCCGAGATTGTGCCATTGCACTCCAGCCTGGGCAACAAAAACAAAACTCTGTCTCAAAAAATTAAATGTATAAATAAAAATGTGTATGATGGAGTTCATGATGGGTGAAAACTTGGTGGAATTAAATCATATGTATTCCTTCTCAAAGAGTACAAAAGCGTGATAACATGATAAAATATTTTTCAAAAAAGTAAAATCTTAGCCCACATGCTTATCTACTGAAAATCAGTGTACTTTATGGTGCTAAAACAATATATAAGACAATTACAATATATTGAATATAAGATTATTTTATCTAATATCACCACCAACACAATTTTTTAGACATAGAAAAGTCAATTTACATTTACTTAGATTAATTCCCTGCTTAAGGATAATTACTTTTAGATTTATTTTAAAGAGAAATGCTTAAACATTTCTTCCGCATAGTTGAATATTGTCATGGCAAGCCAAATTCTGAGAGTCTAATCCTGTTTGGGCATTCAAATGTAAGCTAACATTTTTTTAATAAACTAGTAATTCAATTTCTTCTGAAAATATGTGGTTGCACTTTCTCAGAGTGTCAAAGTGCCACAAAAAGGAATTATGAAAGGCATCATTTGTATATATAACATGATCATGTACTGATTATCAATGTCACACTGTGAAACAAAAACCACAGCAATTCATTTTTTAAAACAGGAGTAAGAATTATATAAAATTATATGTAATATATAAATAGTGACATGCACACAGAATATCACCTCAATTTTAAAAAACTTTATACCTGAATTATTATTTTAATGTTCATTTTAGAACGAGAGATTTGTTAGTATGTTTAAGCTAGAGTTATTAGGTTAAAAGTTGAAGAGTAAGTGGAAGCTAAGATGGTAAGACGCTCTATGAATGTCTTTTTTTTTTCCAATCACCATTTGCATGGAGAAGCAGGAAAAAAAGCACTTGACTGAGAGAGAGCAAACTTCCAGAAGCCCAGCTCTGTAACCAGCTAGGTGTAACTTGCTCAAATCACTTAACACTACTGACCTCAGCTGTACAAGGGAGGCATAAGGTGACTTTTACAATGCTTTTTAGCTTTAAACTTCATCAATTCTGATCAGAGTTTACTCTCTTCAAGAGGTAATACAAAATAGTCATGAAAAATGTAAACAAGTTTTTTAAAAAACATGCCCCTAAATAATCCTTACTGCTTCCTCTTCCTTGCCCTAAGCTGTGAGAGCAGTAAGGGGCAGCGGAGCACAGCATTAATGTGCCTACCAACTTTTTAGTTTACTTTCTTTTGGGCATTAGAAGTAAATAAATAAATAAACAAACCAAGGCATGCAAAGAGAAGAAGCAACAGTCATGGAGTTAGCAATATAAACAATGTGCTGAAAGGATGTCTTGAATGTTATATGATCCAAAGGGCAATATTCTCTATCAAAAACTAACCATGGATAGTCCTAAATTTGGTTTTCTGTGGCAACTCTCACATTCTGAAACCAGGCTATATCTTCCTTATGGATCCAGCTTGGAAACTGTCAAACTACTCATAGGCATCAAAATATTGGAGCTGAAGGACAGATGTAATTATTTTTAAGGGTAAACTGATACAGGATATATCTATTTTATGTAGGCTCAATGTATTCTGCCTTTTATTACTTTGAGGGAAAAATAAGAGCCACTCTTGGAAAAGTGGATGGCTGGATGAATAAATTCCTCTAGTTCAAGACCTCTATGTCTAGCCTAGAAATAGAACATGCTAATGATATCTACACTGTGGGCTGAAGGTAATATGGCCCAACAATGCAAGGTATGATAGACTGGAGCCTCATTTTTTCCCACTATGTTCTAGAAATACTCATTTGGGCAAATGATCCCACTGTTAAGGGCTATAACTTCTTGGCTATGTTTTAGTGGGTCACTAATCTGCAAGGCACCTTCAGGTATTATCAGATAAAGGAGTCAATGGGCAATTCCAATTGATAGTAGAGAAGTGAAAGAAAAATTGGCTTAAACTCCAGAGAAAGGGTGTGTAGAAGAGCACAAAGAGTCTCTGAGCACAATAGGCAACAGGGGCTTGCCAATAAGGAGGGTTATAAAATCTACAGCTGGGCCACTAGGCTATTTCCTCAAATCTCTACTTGCGACTCACCAACAAGTATCTCAAAGGATCCTGAGCTACTTAGAGTATAAAATTCCAACTTCTTTGGCCTTGAATTCAAATTCTTTTACAATTTTGCTTTATCAGCCTCTCATTATTGAGTGTTATTGCTTCAGAAGAGCCTTCTGTTCCAACCAAAGATACTGTATGCAAAACATCATGCTATACAACAGCATAAATATATACAATCTTACTTTTCAATTAAAAAAAAAACTTCTTAATTTTTATTTTTTTATTTGGGGCCTTGCCATGTTACCCAGGCTAGTCTCTAACTCCTGAGCTCAAGTGATCCTCCCACCTCAGCCTCCCTAAGTGCTGGGATTACAGGTATGATCCACTGTGCTTGGCCTACAAAGAAAACAACTTTCTATTTACATCCCTACCTCCATGTGGGAAACCCTTTCAACTCTTAAACACAACTGAGGATTCAGAGAGCTTTTTGTTTCTTTGGGTAATATCCGTTGTTATTTAAAGCATTAGAAATTAAAGCTGAGATAATTTTAAATTATTTAAAAATTAATTTTAAATAAGCCAATTACATGCTAATATAAATAACATATTTGAAAGAAAATTAACTGTATTTTCCAAAATGTAATAAATTTACTTAGAAGACTGGTACTCCCTTTAATGCATGCATTTACTCTGTTATAATATGTTATTTTAACTTAAGTATACAAAGAAAAATCTGGCCTCACAGATAACTGGAAAAGGGAAAAGTATTTCAATAGCCTTCTCAGATAACTGTGGCGTCTTTGATAATACAACAACACTTGGCAAGTGGTACTTTCTTAAAAGGTTAACTGCAATGTTGAATCTGAAACCTTATCAGCAAACTTTTCATGTTATAACACTAAAATCCACTGGACAATCATGTACTTTGCATGGATCTTTTACTTATGATTTTGTAACATTTAAACATCAGTCACATTTGTAAAATATTGGCTTACTGAGTTATGGAGCGCTTTCAAATGTCAGCACATGTCATTATACAAGACCACATTTGTTACTATCATCACTGATCTCATCAGAAAATCTTTAAGTATTGAGAAATTGTCAAGCTCACAGTGGAGGATATAAATTTTTCAAAATTCTAATTTTTGCCAGGTGAGCTTACATTTTACCAATGGAAACAAATAGTGTCAGTTTTTTCCCTGAAGTGACAGGCCCACTTCATTTTCAAAAAAATGTTTGCCAGATACCCAAATCTGAATATAATTGTTTGTCCGTTAGTTGTTCTTACAAGAAAAAAAATGGTGCTCAATGAAAAAAAGCAGCTAGTTCAACTTGCAACTCAATCACACAGTACTTTTCCTTGAGACAATGAAAATATTTTGATATGTACCATAGTGCTTTATGAATACTTTTCACTTTGCCATGTAGAATATGAAAAAGATAATGTACTCAATGGTGGGAAATTAATAAAATTAATACTTTTTACTGCTTCATCAAGGACATTCTTAAGTGAACATGATTTTTTTTTTCCTGTGAGTTTGTGACAGTGAAGAATATAATGACTGCCAGCAGTACAGTTTGGTGCCATGGCCTTGATTCAAGCTAAGGTGCTAGCAATGTTGCCCACCATTGCTTTTGTAATGACTGTCAAAGCCAATGTAGTGAAAACAGTGAGAATGTATTGATATTACTATGAAAATAATGCCTTGCATTGATTTCATAGCCCTCTCCTCCACCCAGACTCTGAATAGTTTAAGAAACTGCCAGTGATCTGTGGACCATACAGGAAAACTACTGCTGTAGAGTACTGCTCCTGTCTGTAATGTCCTCTACTTCACTGCAGGCCATGAGTTCACTGTTTAGGGGAAATAGTACCTACCTTCTAAAAGCATCTCTTAATGAACTCGCTTCATTACTCTCTCTCCCTCTAGCACTTACCTGTACTTTGTTTTTCTTTCTTTTTTTTTTTTGAGACAGAGTTTCGCTCTTGTCACCCAAGCTGGAGTGCAATGGCATAATCTCGGCTTACCGTAACTTCCTCCTTCTGGGTTCAAGTGATTCTCCTGCTTCAGCCTCCTAAATAGCTTAGTATATTACAGGCATCTGCCACCATGCCCGGCTAATTCTGTATCTTTAGTAGAGGTGGGGTTTCTCCATGTTGGTCAGGCTGGTCTTGAACTCCTGACCTCCTGCCTCAGCCTCCCAAAGTGCTGGGATTACAGGCACTGTGCCTGGCCTTTACTTTGCTTTTCTACTTGAACTTCTATAGGTTCAATGAGGGCAGGGGCTTTATTTTACCTTTTTAAGAACACCTAGTGCCTAGCACAGTCATGTGCACATGACAAATATATATAAAAGTTGTTCAATATAATTTATGGGAAAAAATTCAGGCTGTTGGAGCCAGATAACCTGTATTGAAATCCTCACAATGACATTTATTAGTTGTGTGATCTTGGACAAGTAATCTTGAATCTCTATAAGCCACAATTTCTTCATCTGTAAAAGAAGAGTAATAATGATATCTATTTTACATGGTGGCTGTGATAATTCAATAGAATTAACACATAAAAAGTGCTTCAAACAATATCTGGTACAGAGTAAGCACTCAAATATATTAGTTTTGTTGTTATTACTAAGTAGTTATTGCCCCTATATATGTATTTTAAAAAATTATTTAAGGACTGATACTTTGATTTAAAATAGGGTAGCTCTAAATTATGTTTTAAAGAGTATGTAAGGGGAAATAAATGTATTTTATTTTCCTAATTATCCAGTTAGGAAAACCTTATATTTAACTGAAAGACTCAATAACATGCTTTGTCTCCTAAGTAAATGATTCTAATTGTATCAAACTAAGAAGAAAGTATTTACATCATAAGGAAGAACACTGGAGAAATAAATTCTGTTACCTAAACTGATGTATTAACTCAGTGTTTTTAATAGTGTCATGCCTAACACCTTTAGAACAACTATAAGCCTCCCCCACCATTAGAAAGCACTAATAAGTGTCTGTATCCATAATATACCAGTAGAGGTGATAACAACAGAGAAAATATTATTTCCTGCCCTCAAGAAAAATATAATCCAAAAGGTAGTTAGAATATGTACACAAATGTAAACCTCACATCTGAAGAGTGTTCACTAAAGCTTGTCTACTTCAAATTCTTTGGCTATTGATACCTGCTGCCATTTAGAAAAGTAACCTAAAGATACAGGAACTGAGATCCTTTTTTTCTCTGCAGGTAGGCCCAGGTGGTAGACTGCTAACTGCTACCTCTTTTACTAATGCACAGTAGGGGACCAACTGACTATCAAAATTAGCTCTCAGCTTAAGAGCAGAAGCTTCTAACTCAAGGTTAAAATAGATTTCTAAAACATGTTTTAAAAATAAAAATTTCAGATTTTAATGTTCAGTTCTCATTTTTGTGTAAGTTCTTTTTGTTCTCTCCAACAAGGTAAGACTATCCAACATAAACGAAATCTGAAATGAAGCTGTCGCTCACAGTAACAAAAAGCACAAATAGTACAAATAGGGACAACTGATTTTAAAAGACTTATGATGGTTAAAAATAATTACTTTGGCAGGATGTGGTGGCTCATGTCTGTAATCCCAGCACTCTGGGACGGTGAGGTGAGAGGACTGCTTAAGGCCAGGAGTTCAAGACCAGCCTCAGCAACATAGGGAGACCCGTTTCTACAAACAATAAAACAAAATTTGCCAAGTGTGGTGGTGCACACCTGTGGTTCCAGCCACTCAGGGGAGCTGAGGCAGGAGGATTGCCTGAGCCTGGGAGGCAGAGGCTGTAGTGAGCCGAGACCACGCCACTGCACTCCAGCATGGGTGACAGAGTGAGACCCTACCTCAAAGATCCCCTTCCCCCTGAAAAAAAAGGTAATTAAGGAACTATTTAAACAAGTAATTTTCAAAGAATTTCTTAATTTATTCTCACCACAATCCTGTATAGTCAGGTCGATTATAAACTTCATTTGAAAGATGAGGAAACTGAACTTGGGAGGTAAAATGGTTTATTCAAGACAATTATTACAGTAAGGATGGCGCAGTCTTTGTTCTACCTCTTGTTTTACTCATCCAATCAGCTGTCAAATCCTCTATGCTCTACCTTCATAATGTCCCCTGAATTCATCCCCCTCACTACATAACCACTTAAGACTGTTTCCTAACCATCTGTCTGCTCCTCTATTTATCCTGCATTTGCTGTGACAGATCAATCTTCTCTGAGCACAACTCTGCTCACTTCATTTACTCATGCAAAATCTTCAATAAAGTCCACATTTCTTAGCCTGGTATTCAAATACTCTTCCCAATTTGTACTCAACTGACCCTTTTTTCACTTTATTTCCCACTAGTCTAAGCCAAACACCTAAAGCTTCGGTCAAGTAGAAATCTATGCTTTATCCAGAGACATTTTGATCTTTCTCATCTTTCTCATCACTTCAACTTTGTATTGAGAACTGACATACTTAACTCTTCGCACTACCATCTATGCTTACTTGAATTCTAATTACCATTAATACAAGGCCCAGATCAATGCTGTATTCTCAAAGAAGCCTCACCTTCTTTCTCCTCAGAACTGCCATAGTACACTTGTACCTAGTTTTATTTTTTTTCCCCAAGAAGAAGCATTTACTGAGTATCTATTAAGTGTCAGGCATTGTGATAAGTCAGGGAATGCAAAAATGAACAAAAACTGCCTTTTTCTTTAAAAACTTACAACTTAGGAAGACAAAAGTGATTTTAAAAAATCACAATTTATATGTTATATAAACAGTGGTCAGCTTAGGGTTCTACTTGAGCCTAAATGAAGGACACACAAATTTGGCTTTGCCTAGAAAAGTCCAGGAAGACCTCTGAGCAGAGATGAGACTTGGGCTGAGTGGAAAAAGATGCTAAGTGCTTGTGAAGAGGACAAGTGAATCCACACAGCACACAATCTTCTTTCACTAAGTTGAATATGAGGAGTCAGAGTGGTAGTGTGAATATCAAGGACTTAGAATTCCTTAACTGTAAAAGCCCTAATATACCCCAAAGGGATATTTTATAAACCACAATAAAATATTGCTTGTGAAAGCAATTTTTAAACTGAAAAGTGAGATATAAATTTAAGGTATCAATAATAAATCTGTAAATAACACCACTTCCTATCTAACTTTTGGATTTAATGGGCCACATGAATTACTAGACCATTGTTTTTAACTGATGAGTAATAAAACTAGATAGACCATTTTAAGAGACATATAAGAAGACAGTAAAAGTTTAATCAAGCCGGGCGCGGTGGCTCACGCCTGTAATCTCAGCACTTTGGGAGGCCGAGGCGGGTGGATCACGAGGTCAAGAGATCAAGACCATCCTGGTCAACACGGTGAAACCTCGTCTTTACTAAAAATACAAAAAATTAGCTGGGTACGGTGGCGCGTGCCTGTAGTCTCAGCTACTCAGGAGGCTGAGGCAGAAGAATTGCCTGAACCCAGGAGGCGGAGGTTGCGGTGAGCCGAGATCGCGCCATTGCACTCCAGCCTGGGTACTAAGAGCGAAACTCCATCTCAAAAAAAAAAAAAAAAGTTTAATCAAATAATCTAAATATTGTCAAATCTAGGTTTTATGATGTACTGCTCAACTGTTCAAACTCTCTCTATATACAACACATACACACATACACTCTCTCCAAATGTAAATAAATGGCTTAAGAGCAGTAAATTCACCCTCACATTTAAAGTATACACTTTTGGGCCAGGCACAGTGACTCACGCCTGTAATCCCAGCACTTTGGGAGGCTGAGGTGAGTGGATCACTTGAGGTCAGGCGTTCGAGACCAGCCTGGCCAACATGGTGAAACCCCGTCTCTACTAAAAATACAAAAGTTAGCCAGGCATGGTGGCAGATGCCTATAATCCCAGCTGCTTGGGAGGCTGAGGCAGGAGAATCGCTTGAACTCAGGAGGCGGAGGTTGCAGTGAGCTGAGATCACGCCACTGCACTCCAGCCTGTCTCAAAAATAAAATAAATAAAATAAAATGTATCTTTTTTTAAAAAAAGAAGCATCTTTCAACCAGAACATCCTAAAAATTTCTCATTTTATTGTTACTAACTTCCTGAAATTATAGAACTTGTGCTATCTCTGTTCACATGCACAACTCAAAGTTCTTCCTCAGCTGTTTTTGGCAGCAATAAATTTACAATCTATACATATAGATTTCTATTATTAATTCAATATCTCTTTAGGAACTCAAATTGGTTGACATGCAAGATTACATGGTGAACAGTTTCAGGTATAAATGGAGGAACAAAAGTCTTAACTATATATACCTTACATTAAGGAACAGAGCTTGCACTTAATCATTGTCATTAGAAATATACAATCGGAGAGCTGAAACAAATGGAAATAGTAGCAATAAAGGAAAATAGAAATGGGCAATGAAGAGGAGACATGTAGTAAGTAATTATAAAATGCCATGCAAGGATTCAGGGAAGAGACTTCTGGCTATGATGGCAAGAACAGATCAATGAATTGTTTCCTCAAAAGAAAATGACAGTAAGAAAGTTGGACAAAATTGTCAAAAACAGGCTATTTCAAGATTCTGAAAATCAATCCAAGGCAGACAGACAATAAATAGGGGAATGTCCTGAGAAATTGCTTAAGTTTAGGGGCAAGACATCCAGACACAAACTTAATGCCTTAAAACTTTACTTACGTCTTTTTTTTTTTTTATTTTTCTGGTTCCTTTTACCTTGTTTTATACATAACTTATAAAATAAGCTTTTAATTAGGCAAATCTCATTCACCTTTTTCTTTTCTTTTTTTTTTTTGAGACGGAGTTTCGCTCTTGTTACCCAGGCTGGAGTGCAATGGCGCTATCTCGGCTCACTGCAACCTCCGCCTCCTGGGTTCAGGCAATTCTCCTGCCTCAGCCTCCTGAGTAGCTGGGATTACAGGCACGCGCCACCATGCCCAGCTAATTTTTTTTGTATTAGTAGAGACGGGGTTTCACCATGTTGACCAGGATGGTCTCGATCTCTTGACCTCGTGATCCACCTGCCTCGGCCTCCCAAAGTGCTGGGATTACAGGCTTGAGCCACCGCGCCCGGCCACCTTTTTCTTTTTTTAAAAAAAGGGCAAACTTTTTTTTAAGCAAGACTGTTTTCCTACAAGATGCATTTATTAAAAACTACCCAAACAATGAATTCTCTATTATTTAATTTAATGTGACTTTATATTCTAAATTATGACCAGTTTGTCTGTATTTATCCCATTACATAATTATTTCATTTTAATTGTTTATCTAGATTATTATGAAAACTCTGATAGTCATGATTTAAAGTTATGAAACCGCTACTGCAAAATTACAACTGAGACAGTGAAAAATGATTTAACCTAACTGACTCCACCTTGCTCTCAACCTCCAAGCCCTCCTTGTTCATCCCTGGGCAAAGGCCAAAGGAATTTTGGGAGGAACCTAGTTTATAGTTTAGCTTTGAAACAATGTCAACAACAGTCCTTTTCCAAAACAAACCTCCTTATTGTCTGTGGACTAACTGCCTAAGGCCATAGGATTAGAAGTTATGGTAATCTTACTAAATTCGAGGTGCAGCTATTTTCATGAAACCCATATCAATTTATTAAAAATTATACAAGCAAAGATAATTCTGTTTTGGGCTGGGTTTGTAGTTTTGTAATCCCTGTGCCAAATGTTGACACCTTATGGCATTTGTCAGGGATGAGTATAAAATTGCTTGATAAATATAATGCAAACAAAAAAGTATGCCAGAAATTCTTAAGGCATTTCTAATATTACTTTACCAATAATTTTAAAGCTATTTATTAAAGATTTCACTTGTTACATAAACTTGAAAAGCATTTGACTAATCTTTTCTGATTTAAGCATTTTTATTTTTCTTTAAGCCAATTAGAGCTCTTTTATGTATTTTTAGTACTAAAACATCGTGAACACAACACATAGATACATATAAGGACATATTAGGCATGCCAATAAAGTACATTTATAGATTTATAAAGCCCCTCCCCTTTTTTCCCTATCTTAGACTTCCAGATTCTTGATAACCTGTTTTACAACATTAGGCAGGTGTCAGCTAAATAGCCTTAAATTTGCACAGTAAAGGAAACAACCCAGGTGAAAATCAAATAGCCAAATTTACATTATAAGGTACAGAGAGAAAGTCTGGTGTTGTTAGAGGGAGATACTTTTATTTTTCTTTGAGCCAAATTAAACATAAAATTAAACTACATTCTTCCTTAACCCAAGAGTAGCCTCTGTTGCAATAACGATGTTAGTCAAAAAATCTGGTGAAAACAATTCAGTCAACTGAGAAGTAAAAGAAAAAAAAAAACTTGCTACAAAAAAAAGACAAGGTCTTAGGAGAGAAGAACGAACAACAAAAAAAAAACATGAAGGCCTTTCAAACACAAACACGCACGAAAACATCTTGGCTGTTAGAGTTTTAATTAAGCAGACTTTTAACCATTGAGCTCCTTAAAAAACTTCGTAAAAAATCTTGTTACCATATCTTAGCTAGGACAAAATGTTGCCATTTCAGCATTTGCTCTTTCAGCCGTTGGTCTTTCAGTTTGGTCTGGCTAGCAAAAGGTGGCCTTGTTATGCAGATAAAACCCCTATAGTAATTAACATTAAAAATCTTTTCTTTTCTTTTTTTTTTTTTTTGAGACGGAGTTTCGCTCTCGTTACCCAGGCTGGAGTGCAATGGCGCGATCTCGGCTCACCGCAACCTCCGCCTCCTGGGTTCAGGCAATTCTCCTGCCTCAGTCTTTTTTTTTAAGCTGGCTGTTTTCCTCCCACTTCAGAGGCCTCGTTCCCCGTAATTTAGGGTTCCCCTTCGGATTTGACCCAGACAGAAACAAACAACAAAACAGTTAAGCGAAACTAACAAGAATCACACAATGTATACAATTTCTGAGCTAAGTGTAAGCAGAAATTAACACCAGCTGGTTGTTAAGTGCTAAATTTAGTCATTTAAAAAGAATTTGCAAGACAGAATCCCAAAACAGTTTCTTACCTAGTTTGGGTGTAGGGTCCGAAAGAGATGGGCCTCAGGCTGTAGACTGCCCTCTACCATCCTAGAAGCAGGGAAGAAAAAAAAAACACCCACTGGAAGCCAGTTCAAACTCCATTAAAATCACCTGTCTTCCATCATCATAGAAGCAGGAAAACTTGCCTTCCTTGTTGGGAGCAAGTAAAACTCCAAAAATAAACTTAAACTTCAGAGCTCTACCAGATTTTAAGAGATCAGGGATTTTCTGGAGGGAATCCTCTCAGACTTCAACAAATTGTCCTATTGGTTTGAGCCATAAAGTTAGCTCATGCTGGCACCAAGCACTGATAGATTTGTCAAGGGTCGGGGCATCTCCACTCAGAATCCATTCATGGTTTCCAAAATTCGATCCCAGAAAATACGAGACAGGTGTCAATTAATTTAGAAAGTTTATTTTGCCAAGGTTGAGGACACACCTGTGACACTGCCTCAGGAAGTCCCGATGACATGTGGCCAAGGTGGTCGGGGCATAGGTTTTTTTTTTTTTTTTTTTTTAAAGATGGGGGTTTCTCCATGATGGCCAGGCTGGTCTTGAACTCCTGACCTCAGATGATCCACCCACCTCGGCCTCCCAAAGTCATAGTTTGGTTTTATACATTTTAGGGAGACATAAGGCATCAATAATATATGTAAAAAGTACATTGGTTCAGTCTGGAAAGGCGGGACAACCTGAAGTGATGATAAGAAGACTGGAAGCCAGGAAGGGAGCTTCTAGGTCACCTGCAGGTGAGACACAAAGGGTGGCATTCTTTGGAGGTTCTGATTAGCCTTTCCAAAGGCGGCAATCACATATGTATCTGTCTCAGTGAGCAGAGGGATAACTTTGAATAGATTGGGAGGCAGGTTTGCCCTAAGCACTTTCCAGCTTGAATTTTCCTTAGTTATTCTGGAGCCCCAAGATATTTTCCTTTCATAGTTGACAGCCCCAACGTGATAGTGTTTGGGGCTCAGAAAAAGATACCCTAAAATAGGGTGCTTTGGCATGCCAGGTGCTTTGAATAAAGGAGACTGAAGGGCCTCAGAAATAAGAGAACCAAGGTGTCTCTGATCCACTCCTGTCCACTTCCCTTCCCTTCCAAAGCACAAGGGAGGGGCTTGCTTTGAAGTTCTCTTATTTGATTAAGGGAAGTTTCTCCAGAAGGAAGGCGATTGTCCTGGACACCCTTTACTAGAATCTACATCAATCAGAGAAGATTAACTCATATTGCAGAACAGGAAAATAATTAAAAGTTGCTCAAGACACCACACCTAGATAGATTTTTCTTTGCTTGTTCTTTCAACTATAGTTATATGTCCAATAACAATGTTTTGGTCAACTGCATATACAATTATGGTTTGATAAGTTTATAGTGAACTTGAAAAATTCCTATTGACTAATATACTGAAGGAAGAATTTTTTTTTTTTTTTTGAGACAGAGTCTTGCCCTGTCGCTAGGCTGGAGTGCAGTGGCATGATCTCGGCTCACTGCAACCTCTGCCTCCCAGGTTCAAGTGATTCTCCTGCCTCAGCCTCCTGAGTAGCTGGGACTACCGGTGTGTGCCACCACGCCCAGTTGATTTTTGTATTTTTAGTATAGACGGGGTTTCACCACGTTGGCCAGGATGGTCATGATCTCTTGACCTCATGATCTCTTGACCTCGTGATCTGCCCGCCTTGGCCTCCCAAAGCGCTAGGATTACAGGTGTGAGCCACCACGCCCAGCCAGAAATTTTTTAAAAATGTATTTAGGGTACCTTAAATGTGCTGTGTTTATAAAGCCTATGGTAATATACAATAATGTCCTAGGCCTTCACATTCACTCACCACTCGCTGACTCTTCTGGAACAACTTTCAGCCCCACAAGCTCCATTCATAGTAAGTGCCCTATACAGGAGAGCCAATTCCTATCTTTTGTGCCATATTTTTACTTTCCTATCTCTGTTTACATGTGTTTAGATACACAAATACTTCCCTTTGTGTTGCAATTGCTTGCAGCATTCAGTAGTCACATGCTGTACAGGTGTGTAGGCTGGGAGCAGTAGGCTTTCCCATATAGCCTAGGCGTGGAGCAGACTATGCCATCTAGGTGTGTATAAGTACACTCTGCGATAATCGCACAACAATGCAATTGCCTGATGACAAGTTTCTCAGAATGTAACCTCATCACCAAGAGATACATGACTGTAAGGCCAGGTGTGGTGGCTCACGCCTGTAATCCAAGCACTTTGGAGGCCAAGGCGGGCAGATCACCTGAGGTCGGGAGTTCAAGACCAGCCTGACCAACATGGTGAAACCCCGTCTTTAAAAGATAAAATAAAAAATAAAAAAGAGATACATGACTGTATTCTTCTTCTTCCTCCTCCTCCTCCTCCTTCTTCTTCCTCTTGTTCTTCGATGAAGTCTTGCTCTGTGACCCAGGCTGGAGTGCAGTGACATGATCTTGGCTCACTGCGACCTTTACGTCCTGGGTTCAAGTGATTCTCCTGCCTCAGCCTCCCAAGTAGATGGGATTATAAGTGCCCTGCCACCACACCTGGCTGATTTTTGTATTTATAGTAGTGACAGGGTTTGTCATGTTGGCCAGGCTGGTCTCAAACTCCTGACCTCAAGTGATCTACCTGCCTTGGCCTCCCAAAGTGCTGGGATTACAGGCATGAGCCCCTGTGCCCGGCCAATGACTATATTCTTCTAAGGGCTGTTACCTGAGAGACTTTATCTGTGTAATAAGACAAACTTTGCTCACCACACACTTCCTCCCCCTACCCCCTCCCAAGGCTTGTGTCACTACCTCCCCACCTCCCCATCAGCAGCCCCTTTTCCTGTAGCTTGGGGTGCTATTTAAGCTTCTGCCATGTGGCTCACATTAAAAAAATTATAAGGCTTTTCTCCTGTTAATCTGTCTATTGTCAGCTTGTTTTATAGATTCAAATTCTTAAACCTTCAAGGTCTAGAAAGGAAGTTCCTTCTACCCCTCCAACAGTATAAAGAAGAAGAGCCTTTTGGTAGGTGATAGAGTCATGAGGACTCTGCCTTTAGGCCATAGAATTAGTGCCTTTATAAAAGAGGCCCAAGGGGACTTGTTTGCCCTTTCTGCCATGTGAGGACGCAGCCAGACGGTGCCATCTGTGAAGCAGAGAGTGAGCCTTCACCAGATAGGAATCTGCTGGTGCCTTGATCTTGGACTTCCCAGCCTCCAGAACTGTGAGCAGTACATCTCTGTTGTTTGTGAATTACCCAGTTTAAGGTATTGTTATAGCAGCACAAACAGACTAAGACACTTGGCAAGTGACATAACCTCCCTGGCTTAGTCATCTTTGGTGGCTATCACAAAATAGTAACAAACTACTGTTGGGTTGCTTACACCACGAAATGTATTGTTTCACAGTTCTAGAGGCTGGAAGCCCCAGATTGCACAGCTGACTCATTTACTTCCTGGTGAGGGCTCTCTTCTGCCTTGCAGATGGCCGCCTTCTTGCTGTGCCCTCAGATAGCCTTTCTTCAGCGCGGCTGTCAGCAGGGGTGGAGAGGCCCTCTTGTGTTTCCTCCTCCTCTTATAAGGAGGTCAATTCCATCGCATTAGGACCTCACCCTGATGGCCTCATTCAACCCTAATTACCTCCCAAAGGCTCCATCTCTAAATGCAGGCACATTTTGGTTTAGAACTTCAACATATGAATTATAAGGAGAAGACAATTTAGTTCCTAACTGCCCCTGTGGTTCAGTGTCCTCTTTGTTAAAACTGGGAAGACTCGGCTGGGGACAGTGGCTCACGCCTGTAATCCCAGCACTTTGGGAGGCCAAGGTCGGTGGATCACTTAAGTTCAGGAATTCAAGACCAACTGGGCCAACATGGTGAAACCCTGTCTCTACTAAAAATGAAAAAAAAAAAAAAAAAAAAAAAAAGCAGGGCATGGTGGTGTGTGCCTGTAATCCCTGCTACTTGGGAGGCTGAGGCAGGAGAACTGCTTGCATTCAGGAGGCAGAGGTTGCAGTGAGCTGAGATTACGCCACTGCACTCCAGCCTGGGTGACAGAGACCCTGTCTCAAAGCAAACAAACAAACAAACCGGAAAGACCCTTTGCCCAGCACATGGGCCTTAAGAAGTGTTGAGGGAGAAACAGAAGGCAGGCCCACGTGTGTCCAGGACAGGCACCTCATCTCCAAGATGTACTTGATACTGTTTGGACCTCCAAGGCCATTGTATACCCATGTCCTGAGGAGCATTCATGTAAACATGACAGACACACAGACACACACACACAGACACGCACATATCCACACACGCTCCCTTAACCCCTTCCAGTAAGCCTTGGTTTCACAGGTCCCCATTAAAGCCTTCCCCACCCCTCTGGCCCTTGACCTCACTTTCTGCTGCAAGCTCTGGTAGAGCTCGGTGAGTTCTGTGAGGTTCCTCTCCAGCTCCGAGGCCTTGGCGCTCAACTCCTCCGCGAACCTTGTCCTTGCTCCTTCCTTCAGGTGCTTCCATTCTTTTGAGAGAGCGGCCAAGTCATGGCCAAGGGAGAAGGCGGCCATCGTAACTCCCAGCATGCGAGCATTTTTGGTCATTGCCAGTGTTGTCCCTGCAAAGGCCTTTTGTGCCTGTGCGGTGCTCTGGGAGGAGACTTTGCCAGTGGTCAGAAGATGCTTGGAGGCATTGGCCAAGCGTGGGTTGGCTCTGACTTTCTGAAATGCACGGACGTTTTGTGTGGCTTTCATGTTGTTGTTAACATTACGGATAATCTCTATTATTAGCATAGCGACCCTGACATAGTCTGCTTTCTCTTCCTCAGCTTCCCTGTCCTCCTGGTCATGGGTGGGCAGTATGTCTTCAGCCTGAGCTTGGGCTTTTTTATTTTGGGAGCGCTCCAGCATACCGCTCACAGTGCTGGTGACCGTAGCTGCTGTGTATTCCTTGCTGTGAGGATGCCGCTTTGACCAGCGGCGGAGAGTAGCAGGCTTCCTCCTCCTGTTGCTGGGGCAAGGGCTAAACCCAGGAGGCTCACCACCCCAGAGACGACAGCAGTGGAGCCGGCCACCAACTTAGTCTTGGTGAATTTCTTGTGGGTTTTGTCAATATCCTCTGCGAGGGCATGGAGCTTGTCAATGTTACCTTTTAGATCTTCTCTCATTCTGGGAAATTCTCTCAAAAATATTTTTTCTTTGGGGGACAGATCTCCATCTTGCAGCTCCACATCTTCATACAGAAAAGCATCATCCTCGTCCCTGAGGAAAAGTGAAATAAAGATTTTGCTTCAGTTTCCAAGCTGGGAAAATCCATGTGGCTCTTGGATATTCTCGCCACTCTCGACTTTGAATCCTCCCTGTACCTCCCTCCAAAATCCCCTGAAAAGTCTCAGAGCATTGTAGAGGAGTTCAGCCTTTGCTGAAAGCTACTGGTTCCATGGAGGAAAAAAACACACAAGAGGGGCACGTGGAGGGACAAATGTGAGTCACCCCAGCCTTGGCCAAGGAATGGGGAAGGCAGATTAGTCCTGAGGCATGTTTTCAGCCTGGTTCACAGAAAGCAGGGCACTGCCGCAGAGGAGGGCCGTAAGGAAATGTTAAAACCCTACTCAAGATAAGAAACTTGGGAACAGGTGCGGTGGCTCACGCCTGTAATCCCAGCACTTTGGGAGGGTGAGGCGGGCGGATCACGAGGTCAAGAGATCGAGACCATCCTGGTCAACATGATGAAACCCCGTCTCTACTAAAAATACAAAAATTAGCCGGGCGTGGTGGCGTGCGCCTGTTGTCCCAGCTACTTGGGAGGCTGAGGCAAGAGAATTGCTTGAACTCGGGAGGCGGAGGTTGCAGTGAGCTGAGATCGCGCCACTGCACTCCAGCCTGGCGCCTGGCGACGGAACGAGACTCTGTCTCAAAAAAAAAAAAAGAAAGAAAGAAAGAAAAAGAAACTTGGGAACAATGGCCGGAGAAACCCGGGAAAGTAGGAGAAAGAGAAGACAAGGTGGTGGGCAGGGGATGAGAGTCCCAGATGTGTAGAAGTGAGCAGGAGACTGGAGGGGGCCTCATTGCGTCATGCATCCTCCACTCTGATGACCTTGAATTTGGCTACTATGGGGTGTACCTTTGCTTCCATCAGAAGCTGCACGTTGAGAGTTGAGATAGATTATTATTCATATCCTGAATGCTCTCATTGCTCTTGGTCAGCTTTACTTGACCCTTCAAGCAGATGGGGTTGGTCCTTCATGGAAGAAGTTTGGGACAAAGAGACCCAGGCCCCTCTTCCTCCAACATTTCACAGGACGAAGTAGGAAGGGACCTTTGCCAGCCCAGTTGGCTTTGACCTTCAAGGGAGAGCTGCATCAGGGTGAGAGCAAAGCCTATCACTTGGGGCATTTTCTCATGCAAGGTACCACTTGTGCATTTCCTTCAGGGCGAGCCCAGGGGGCCTGGTGATCACAGACGCCCTGGCCCAAAGGAGAACATCAGAACTGGAGGGAGCCCCGGAGAGGATCTGGGCCGTCTCCTTTACGGTTCAGTGGGGTCCTCAAGCCCAGGGAGAAAAGAGGACGCTCCCAAAGGAACATGCAAGGTAAAGATGAAGCTTTGCGTGGGCTCTGAGACCTAAACTCGGCGCTTTCTGCCCTTCCTTTCACCTGTCAGTTGATGTCAAGGCTTCCTTGTTGACGTATATGTCTGTCCATAAATGTATTTATCTTTTAAATCTCTGTCTCCACACCCACACACACAAGTCCTCAATGGGAAAGATTAGAAACAAAATATACCATTGAGAATATGTTTTAAGTGTTGATGAATTAGTAAATTTGGGCCCAGTTATCCATTAATCCACAGATGTGAATCAGTTAACAGAGCGGAAGGTCACCAAGGCTTGCAGTGGGGAAGGGGTGGGATGAAGGCAAGGGGAGTGGCCCTGACGAAGAACCCTAGACTTAAAAGATGCCATAGTTTAGCCCCCCTTATCTCTCTGTTTCCTCAAGGAGTGCTGGACAAAAGGAAACAGCCAATAGATATGCAGCTGCCAAGATCAACAACACCACTGTGTATTAACTGTAAAGTTTGGGTTTTGGCCTGGTTGATAACTAACAGAAGCTTGACTTTGTGTGTTTCTTAATTAAACCAAGCATTTCACATGTGGCCATCTCTGCCCCAGTACATCCTGTATCCTCTGGTGATGCCTACCGGCACTGGATAACATTCAGTCCAGTTCCATGAGATACTACACATAGAGTTCCCCGAATTCACTCAGCAAATATTTGTTACTTGCACACGTTCTGCAGGTGGCTGGCGGGGCCACTTCTGCTGACTTACAGATAATTGGGCTTAAATTCATTAACCTGTTAACACCAAAGGACTTCCTCCCTTGGTGGTGTATGAGCTGAATAAATGGAGTTCCTGCCTCCAAGAGATTTACAGAGATGAGGCCCCAGAGTGGAGCAATTTCTGTCTTTGGAGTCCTACTGCTCAACGCCGTGCACCTGACTCCATGTTGACTTGCTCTCAAAAATATTTACTCTAGCTCGGTCAAGTATTTTTCCCTAGGGGAACATATTTTCATAAGCATAATGGAGACCAGTGGGAAGATAAGGCCCACTTTGCAGCTAATGCTATCAGAGCACGTGTATTCCTTGCTGTGAGGATGCCGGCAGCGTTTCAACAGAACCAGCCCTCTCCCTGGGGACCACGCTCTTTGGGTTACCTTTGCAAACCAACACCAGCCTCGCCTTCTTGCTCGCATTCTTTCTCTGCCTGGTTGTCCAGCAGCCTCTGTGGCGCCAAATCCGTGTCCTCAGGAGTCAAATGATTTTCTGGACAGGAATGCGGAAAACAACGTTACTGCACATACGATGAAACCTTGTGAAATTCAGGTGTGGAGGGACTTTGGATTATGCGGCATCAAAATAACAACCACATAGCACGCTAAATATTTGCAAATGATTATTTTAAAATTGTATGTTGAGGTGTAGCTTACATATAATAAATGCATGCAGGGAAATACTCAGTTCAATACATTTTGACATCTATATTGGAGGGTAGCAGCGTACACACCCCAAAATATGTCACTTTGGCATAAGGATTACTTTGAGCCAAAGGCAATCGAGAATAAGTGTGTCCAAGAAAAGTTCCCCACCCTCTCCCTATTTGCATAAAAGCAGGACATAAATTTACAAAGGTAAAAGTGTCCCTCATCTCCTCACTACCAGGAAGGATAGCGTCATCGCCAAAGATGACATTGATTTGCCTTCCCACAAGTTGTTGGCCCTGGAGACTCGAAATCCTTTTCCATTGTCTTGCTACTTCTCTAAAAATTTACTCTTTATTGTTGAAGGTGTTTTGAAGCTGGAATTCAAAGCTACCCCTCTGGGCATTATTTAATCCCTGGACCTCTCCCATGTACATATGAAATAGACATGTTAATAAACATCTGCTTGGTTTTCTCTTTTAATCTGTCTTGGGTTACTGGAGTCTGTTCCAGCTAAGAACTTATGAGGGTTGAGAAAAAAATTACTTTTCCTCCCATGCGTAGCCAAGGGCTGGTAACAACCCAAATACATCAATCAACAGAAGAATAAATAAACAAATTATAGCATAGTTATATAGTTAAATACTATATAGCAATAACAATTTTTAAAATGACTGATACCCAAACAACGTGGAATAATTTCGCAGACATTATTATTGAGTAAAAGAAATCAAACAAATGGTTCCATTTATATAAAGTTCAATAATACGCAAATGAATTGGTTATAGAAATCAGAATCATGGTTTCCCTTGGGTGGGATGATTATCGACTGGGAGGAAGAAGAACAAAGAAATCTCCTGTTCTCTATCTTGACCTGGGTGAGTGATTTCTTGGATGGATATTGTAAGAGAGGAAAAAATAATTATCCCTCTACCCTTCTAAGTTCTCAGCTAGGGCTTCTGTAACCCAAGACATATTAATAAGAGAAAAACAGAAGTTGATTAATATGTACCTCTCAGGTGTATGTGGGAAACACCTAGAAAATAAGTAATTCTCAAAGAAGTGGCTTAGAACCCCCTGCCTGTAGAGCCACCTTCAACAAAGAACAATGCAATTTTAGAGAAGTGACAAGATGAAGAAAAAAGATCTTGAGGGCCACCAAACTGTGGGTAGACGAATAAATGGGAAATGAATGATAGAGACTAGTCAGGTTTCTTTCCAGTCTATCATTGATGGGCATTTGGGTTGGTTCCAAGTCTTTGCTATTGTAAACAGTGCCTCAGTGAACATACATGTGCATGTGTCTTTGTAATACAATGATTTAAAATCCTTTGGGTATACGCCCAGTAATGGGATTGCTGGGTCAAATGGTATTTCTATTTCTAGATCCTTGAGGAATCGCCACACTGTCTTCCACACTGATCTGCACGTGTACCCTAGAACTTAAAGAATAATAATAAAAGAAAAAGAGACTAGTCAGTAAAGTTTGTTGTGCAGCTTCCTCTGGCCCATAAGGGTCTAAAGTTGTTCTCAGTGGTTAACCTTTATTCTCCTAAACAGAAAGACCTTTGTAAATTTAGATCCTGCCTTTAGGCAAATAGAGAGAGGACAGAGAGACTTCCTGCATCTGTTTCTTCTTAATTGCCTTCACCTCAAGAATCCCCATGCCAAAAAGGCATATCTGGGGGTAGTGTATTCTGTTTTCTCTCAGTAGTTATGAACACATGGACTATCATGATTAAAGGATCATTTTCACCATACAAAACAGTAATTTACAAGGCCCCTTTGTACAAATTATATTTCCAAGAACGTAATATGTGTGATACTGTGATTTACGAGTATAATTATATATGCGTGTGTGTGTGCACGTGTGTGTGTGTGTTGTGTGTGTGTGTGGTTCTCATCCGCATTTCTGGCACAGGGCTCCTGAAAACCTTGGAATTTCCTGAGTGATGAGAGCAATAAAAGTGAAAAGAACATCTGTTGTTAATCATTTTAGCCACACCCGAGCTTATGTTAATGAGGTGACTTCAGAAAGCCTCCAAAGATCAGGGGACTGGTTGTCTGGGGAACCAACCATGTGATTTGAGGGTTGGAACCTTCAGCTCTACCCCTTGAGTTCCAGGAGAGGAGAGAGACTGGAGATTGAGTTAACCACCAATGGCCCATAGTTAACTTTAATCAGTCATGCCTGTGTAATGAAGCCTCCATAGAAACCCGAAAGCACAGGGTTCAGAGAGCTTCCGGGCTGATGAACACATGGAGGTACCTGGAGGGTGGTGTGCCCAGAGAGGGCATGGAAGCTCCCTGCCCCTTCCCCCATATCTTGTCCTGTGGGTCAATTCCATCTGGCCGTTCTTGGGTTGTATCATTTATAATAAACTGGTCATTGCAAATAAATGTTTCCCTGAGTTTTGCAAGCTGTTCTAGTAAATTGCTGAAACTGACAAGGGGTTCGTGGGAATCTTCC
This sequence comes from Aotus nancymaae, assembly GCF_030222135.1. Lineage (NCBI taxonomy): Eukaryota > Metazoa > Chordata > Mammalia > Primates > Aotidae > Aotus > Aotus nancymaae. The sequence continues at coordinate 6,842,775 of NW_026988491.1, forward strand.
ATTTATCACCGAGTTGAACAAGAGTTGTGGGTAATCTGGGGACCCACCACTTATAATTGGTGTCTGAAGTAGAGGCAGTCTTATGGGACTGAGCCCTTTACCTGTGGGATCTAAATGGTATCTCTAAGGAGATAGTGTCAGAATTGAGTTAAACTGTAGGACACCAAGTTTGTTCTTATCAAGAAGTGGAGAACTGGTTGGTGTGGGGGAAAAGACTCGCATGTTTTGGTGACCAGAAGACGTAAATTGGTGTGAGTATTGTGAGTAACAGTAGAGTTCAGTCTCTTCTCTTCACCTCTCTCACACACTTTCTTGCCCTTCTGCCTTCTGCCATGGGATGACGCAGCAAGAAGGCCCTTGCCAGATGCTGGCACCATGATATCGAACTTTCTAGCCTCCAGAACTGTGCGAAATAAATATCTTTTTTTTTTTTTTTTTGAGATGGAGTTTCGCTCTTGTTCCCCAGGCTGCAGTGCAATGGCACGATCTCGGCTCACCGCAACCTCCGCCTCCTGGGTTCAAGCAATTCTCCTGCCTCCGTCTCCCGAGTAGCTGGGACTACAGGCGCGTGCCACCATGCCCAGCTAATTTTTGTATTTTTAGTAGAGACAGGGTTGCACCATATTGACCAGGATGGTCTCGATCTCTTGACCTCGTGATCCACCTGTCTCGGCCTCCCAAAGTGCTGGGATTATAGGCGTGAGCCACCGCGCCTGGCCGAATATCTTTTATTTATAAATTCCCCAGTTTGTGGCATTCTGTTATAACAGCACAAAACAGACTAAGATAGAATAAAAGAGTCCCCCAGTCCCTCTATCTACAAGGATTTTAGGAGCTCTATCAGGAACTGGGGCCAGGGACCAGTTTATATATATATACAGTTTTAAATATATATATAATTTGTATTATTTATTACTTTTATTATTTCACGAATCTCAAGATAGGAAGCAGGGAGACCAGTTGGGAAGCTATTACAGTAGCTGGAGCGAGAGGTGATGACAGCTTGGACCAGGTTGGTAGGGGTGAGGACAGCAGCTAGAGTTGCAAGAATCCACAAGTTTTACCAGCACACGTGAGAGGCGAGAGAGCAGATTCAAGGACGACATCATGTTTGGGGCCTTAAACAACTGTTACAATGAAGATCCCATTTACTGCGGTGGGAAGGGTTGAAGGTTTTTTTGGCAGGATGTGTGTTTGTCATGGGGTGTGACAGAGTTCAGCAGGGAGGGGGTTAAGTTCGAGAAACCTGTTAGGCATCCCTTGCCTGCCCAGTGATATGACATTGAGTCTTTTTCTGGCTGGAGATCAAACTTGGGAGCTGTCGGTGCAGAAAGTAGTTGAAGTCATGACTTGGATGAGAAGCCCAGGGAAAGAGTAATAATAGCAGAGACAAAGGGCAGACCAAGGACTGGGCCCTGAGCACTCCAACAGCGGGAGCTGAGCAAAGAGAGGAGGACGAACAAGAGACGGAACACAGGAGCAGCTGGGGAAGTGCCCAGAGAACTAACAGAGAATGGCATTTTGGAATCCAAGGTGAAACATTTGAATGTGATTGACAGTCTTTGTGTCTCCTTGTATTTTTCAACATTCTGAATCTTGCTTTCCATCTTTCTCTTACAAAGATTCTGCTTAACTGCCAGTGACAATGGCTGGAATGGAAGAAAACATACCTTGGTCTGGTGGAGATGTCTCTGCTTTTGTGGTGTTCAAAGGCACGTCTCTGATCCTTGTCATATTCAGAATGGCAGGTGTTCTGGCTGGGAAGAGACGCTGTACCACCTTTCCAGAGGAGAAAACAGGCCGCCTCATGAGTATGGAGATAGTATGGGAAAGTCAATCCAAAGCCCCTTTCTATCACTTACCTGTTATGGGATTTCAAGACGTTTAAGACACCATTGTACGTTTCCCTTCTCAGATAAGAGAAATAGTTTGAGATAATGAGAAGTAACCTATAGATAAGTAAAATAGCTAGTAAAATGCCTAGCTCAATAAATGTTCAGGAGCAGCTAGTTTCTGCATTTTTCATAATGATAGATAGGATAAAAATACGGTCTTACAAGGAAAGGACCCTCACATTGGCTCAGAAAGCAAACTCCAAGTGCATTGGCTGTTGCTTAGAGATACATCTGAAACAGTGACTCAAAAAAAGGTGGAACTAAAAGATTGGGCAAAATCGTAGAGGCAGGGGAAGTGGCTGTGGCCGTCAGAGGGACCTGTGTGACGGAACTGTTCTGTGTCTTGATTGGTGGTAGTCACACACGTCTACATGTGAGAATATTGTGGAAAACTCAATAATAGGTCTATGGGATCTCTCTGTATTATTTATTATAACTGCATGTAAATCTATACTTATTTTAAAATAGAAACTTTTTTAAAAAGTGGCAGGCAGGCTAGGCATGGTGGCTCACGCCTGTAATCCCAGTACTTTGGGAGGCCAAGGCGGGTGGATCACGAGGTCAGGAGATCAAGACCATCCTGGCCAACATGGTGAAACCCCATCTCTACTAAAAATACAAAAAAAATTAGCTAGGCATGGCGGCACACGCTTGTAGTCCCAGCTACTCAGGAGGCTGAGGCAGGAGAATTGCTTGAACCCAGGAGGCAGAGATGGCAGTGAGCCAAGATTGTGCCACTGCACTCCAGCTTGGGCAACAGAGGGAGACTCCATCTCAAAAAAAAAAAGGGGGCACGCAAATACAAAAAATAAGTACTGCAATATTATTAATAGTAAAAAAACAAAAAAACTGAAAACCACCTAGATTTCCACTTAAAGTGGACTGATTAAATAAACTATGGTTTACCAAACACTGATATCTTATGCAGCCATTAAACCAAAGGAGGCAAATCCACATGAACAGACATGGAAGGTTCTCCCATATGCATTGGCAAATTAAAAGGCTGGGTCCATTTGTACACATAAAAGATATATGTGACTGTATAGGCAAGCACCTAGGCCAGGTGCGGTGCTTTATGCCTTTTATTTTTTTATTGAGACAGAGTCTTGCTCTATCGCCCAGGCTGGAGTGCAGTGGTACTATCTCAGCTCACTGTAACCCCTGCCTCCCGAGTTCAAGCAATTCTCCTGCCTCAGCCTCCCTGGTAGCTGGGATTACAGGCACCTGCCACCACACATGGCTAATTTTTTTGTATTTTTAGTAGAGACAGGGTTTCACCATGTTGGCCAGGCTGGTTTCGAACTCCTGACCTCAAGTGATCTGCCCACCTCGGCCTCCCAAAGTGTTAGGATTACAGGCATGAGCCACCATGCCCTTCTAGTTTATGCCTTTAATCCCAGTACTTTGAGAGGCTGAGGTGGGAGGAAAGTAGCCAAACGCGGTGGTTTGCATCTGTAATCCCAGCTACTCGGGAGCCTGAGGCAGGAGGATCACTTGAGCTCAGAAGTTGGAGACCAGCCTGGCCAATGTGGTGAAACCCCGTCTCTACTAAAAATACAAAAAAAGTTGGGTAACATAGTGAGAGCTTGTCCCCTTCCACAGAAAAAAAAAATCTACTGGCAGCGATCGCTGGCGAGTGTAAGGGTCAGGAATCGGTGGAAGCTTGCTTTTCTCTGTGCCCCTTCATACTTTTTGTATCAATATTTTTTGCCATGTGGCTATCTATGATACGTTAAATGATTAAAAAAAAACCAGATTTCCTGTGAGGTGGGTCGAATAGTGTGCCCCCCACCCCGCCCCGCCAAATTCCTGTCTACTTAGAACCTTAGAACATGACATTTTTTGGAAATAGGGTCTTTGTAGTTAAAATTAGTGAAGGATCTCTGGATGAAATTATCTTGGATTTAGGGTGGACCCGAAATCCAATCACTGGTGTCTTTATAAGAAGAGGAGGTGACAGAGACAGCAAAGGAGGCTGTGCGCAGAGGCAGAGATGAGAGTTGTATTGTCAGAAGCCACCGGAGGCTGCGAAAGGCACAGGGGGCCTCCCTGAGCCTGCAGCGGAAGCGTGCCCTGCTGCCACTGTGATTTCTGACTTCCAGCCTCCAGAACCGTGAGACGCTAAATGTCTGTGGTTTGCTGTTTGAGGCCACCTGGTGTGTGGTGCTTTCTGACTGCAGCCCTGGGGAAGCCAATGTATTCCTTTGCATCTGTTCCCTACATTTGGTACTTGGCCCAGCACTTACGGCAGAAATGCTATTTCCTAGATATGGCTTCTCCCTCAGCTTATCCTCCCTTCCCTCATCCTCTCCCCTTCTACTCTTTGTTTTGTTTTGTTTTGTTTTTTGACAGAGTTTTGCTCTTGTTGCCCAGGCTGGAGTGCAATGGCACGATCTCGGCTCATGCAACCTCTGCCTCCCGTGTTCAAGCAATTCTCCTGCCTCAGCCTCCTGAATAGCTGAGATTACAGGTGTGTGCCACCATGCCCAGTTAATTTTCTTGTATTATTAGTAGAGACGGGATTTCACCATGTTGGCCAGGCTAGTCTCGAACTCCTGACCTCAGGTGATCCACCTGCCAATCCCAAAGTGCTGGGATTATAGGCATGAGCTACCACACCAGGCCTCCCTTTCCACTTGTAAAAGGTTAGAAAAAAATCCTCCCTTACATACTCTGAAGGGACACAATTCTTTTTTTTAAATTATTTTTTGAGATGGAGTTTCACTCTTGTTTCCCAGGCTGAAGTGCAATGGTGAAATCTCAGCTCACTGCAACCTCTGCCTCCTGCATGCAAGCAATTCTCCTGCCTCAGCCTCCCAAGTACCTGGGATTACAGGCACATGCTAACACACCCAGCTAATTTTTGTATTTTTAGTAGAGATGGGGTTTCACCATGTTGGCCAGGCTGGTCTCGAACTCCTGACCTCAGGTGATCCACCCGCCTTGGCCTCCCAAAGTGCTGGGATTATAGGCATGAGCCACCACACCCAGCCTGGGACACAAATTCTTATAGCTTTTCGTTTTCTAATTGTTTAAATAAATACAAGTTTACGGTAGAAAATTTATAAATAAATTATAAAATCCACCTGTACGCTCACCACACAGAAATAACTAGTGACACTTTATTTTACAAACAAAAAAATTTAGATGCATGCTGTTCATGTAGTTTGTGTGAATTCTTTTTTTTTTTTTTCTTTCAAACATACCAATCATTTATTTGCAAGTATCATCATCAATCAAGTAAGCACTAACAATGTACAAGGCTTAGAAGCAGATTTGTCATATTTTAAAAAGTGGAGCTCAAAGCAATTCATTTTAAGTTAACTTTAACTCAAAGAAGGCAGTACGGGTCTGGTTTTTTTTTTAAGTTACCCAATATCTGATAAATATGAGTACCTAATAATAGATGATGATAACAGTGATAAAATGAAAATAATGAAAGCAAACCACTGAAAAATCTATTATTTCTTATTTCTTTCTATAAAGGATGCACCAAATTCAATTCCTCAAGTTTTATATTGTACAGCTATTCTGTTCTTTGTCACTATGAAAGTTACTGTGAAGATTAAAAAAAAAAAAAGTCATACTATAAGCAACAGAGACCCTTTTTATTTTAAATAATAAAACACACCAGACCTTAAATATTCAAATGTTACCCTCCAAAGCTACTACCCTAGGAGATTAATATACATGTTCAAATATTCACATTTCCAGATTACAGGCCACACAAGAAAATTGGCAATTATATGGCATTTACACCACAAGGAAGTTATTTTCAATACAAATCTCTTTGTTCATTATATATAATTGTTTAGTTATAACATTTTTAATTATCTAGCCCCCCTTCTCAAAGTTACACTGTTAATGAATACTGGATATCAATATCAAAATAGTATTTCTAATATGATTTAATGCTAGTTAATGTTATCATTTGTAAGTGCATGGTTTCCCAAGATGACAACTTAAATTTATATGTGAGTTCAACTACATTTCATTTTTTTAGTCTCATTACATCATGGATCTATCTTACATGAAAGAAGTCCCTAATCCAAAGAGCTAACAATCTTTGAGTAAAAAAAAAAAAAAATTAGAGTAATAACTGGCATAAACCTATATTCTTTTTGATAAACAGTTTCCTGTATGTACTTGAAATTAACCTAATAACCAATCTAAGTTTCATACCATTTACAGCTTTTTCAATCAACTCTTCGCAAGCATCAAAATCACCCTTCAATACCAGCTTGTCATGAATATCTGTTAACATGGGATGTTCCAGGGCAATCTTGGTTTTCTTTTGTAGTGACTCAAAAGCTTCTGTATAGTTGTGTTGTCTAAAGTGTTTTAGGCAAAGGCGAATAGCTTCCTGTTCACGGTACTACTTGCTATACCAGTTGAGACAGGGTTGTACTACATCAGGATCATCAATGCCACTAAGTTCAACATACCAGATGCTAAAGTTAAAGCTGGGTCCCCAGGACAAGAGTGGAACTATTTTAATGAATCGACAAGGAAACATCTGTTCATCAATTTTATGCTTCAAGGTGAATGTTTCTTTGTTATAATCATTCTTTAAGCCACTGGACAACAGCTCTGTCATATTTTCTTCATTCATTCCACCAAAGACTTTAAATTTTTTCAAATTGCAAACATGAGTTTTCTCATATTTTCCAAATGTGATATTCTGAACTATAGCAGGCCTTTCCAGTTTTAGAATCAAGTACTGGGGAGGATAGTTGCTTTCTGAAGACCATCTTGAAGACTGGTCATTTGGTTTATCCACTAAAATGTTCTCGGGAAGGTAGGTGGAGGAAAAGGAGCTCCACTTGTGTAGCGCGTAGGAGAGAAGCCGGCATTCGGGCGCCGCAGCGACAGCTCTGCCAGCCGCCATCTTGTCAGCACCGTAGCGGCCGCCACCGACCGCTGGCCGCGAACAGCGTGAATTCTTGTCACTTAACATTGTATAATAGTAGTTCCCCAGGCGATATACAGAGGCCGTGTCGCATTTCATCATATGAATGTATCGTTACACATTTAGTAATTGTCTCACTGTTGAACCTTTGGGCTGTTTTCAGTTATTTTAAAATTTTGGATTCATAATTTTTGGTTAAAGTCCTTATGTAGATGTGTGTCTACGTGTTCGGTTATTTCTTCGGGGTAGGCTACGAGGAAGAAGGAATGCATCAAAGACAAAAACGTTCTCCGCTCTCTGGAATGTGAGGCTAGGTTTGGTCTGGGGGCTTGGTACCTTTAATGGGTTACTTTCGCCAGACATACATCTACCTGCTTTACACAGTGACCCTGTGAGACTGATGCTAAGATTATGCCCATTTTACAGATATGCAAACTGAGACATAGGGAAGCCAGTGTCACAGTAAGCGGGAGAGCCCAGGTGACTCCAGCCACTCTGAGTCTGGAGACGTTGGTTCCCATCATGGCGCGTTTGCTCCCCAAGAGCGTTGCTGATATGTGGAGACATTTTTGATGGTCTCAAAACCCCTACCCTCAATGGGAGGAGGTACTGCTTTTGCTATGTAGCGGGCAGAGGTCAGAGATGCCGCCAAGCACCCTACAGTGCACAGAACAGCCCCCATAACCAAGGGTCACCCGGTCCAACATGTCAAGGGTGCTGGGGTGAGCGTGATCTGGAACCCCATTTTTTTACCAGCATCCCCCGATACCTCCCCATTTTTTCACATTAGTCCTATGGGATGAAGGGCAAAGGTGACAGCAGGAAACTTGTCTGAGCAGGTCCCATCTTCTCCCCTCTGGCCTGCTCTCGGTGGCTGTGAGATGAGCGTTGTAATTGGGAGAGGATTTGAGACATTAATTTCATTTGAAAGCTTACAGGATATTGATGACAAGCTTTCCTTACCTGCCTTCCCCCACAAAACCAACTTCTAAGTAAGAAAAGTCTGCTTACTTTGAAAACACAGCTGCAAGATAATCTCCCTAATCCTTTTTTTTTTTTTTTCTTTTTTGAGACAGAGTCTCACACTGTTGCCCGGGCTGGAGTGCAGTGGTGTGATCACTGCTCACTGCAACCTTGACTTCCCGGGCTCAAGTGATCCTCCGCCTGCAGCCTGCCGAGTAGCTGGAACTACCGGTATGCACTGCCACACTCAGCTAATATTTTATTTTTTATAGAGAAAGAGTCTCACTATGTTGCCCATGCTGGTCTCAAACTCTTGGGCTCAAGCAATCCACTTGCCTTGGCCTCCCAAAGTGCTGGGATTACAGGCATGAGCCACTGCGCCTGGCTTAATCTCCCTAATATGTATCACAAACTCCCTCACTCTCTTCCCTAAACGACTTCCCATAAACCTACAATCTAGAAAACATTGTAGGTTTGCTTTACAGTTTCTATACAACTTACACGGCACCTTTTTTCTTGTGAGACGACACCCCTAAACCACTCTTATACTGAATTTCTAGGGAAACCCCTGTGGCCGATGTAGTCACCTGCTATCTAAGGGCCAGGTGACCTCTGCCTAAGCCCTCGGATCCCCAGCAGTGGAGGGGCAAATGCAGCTTTTTTATTCACATCACATGCTTTATCAGGTTTTGATTTAACTCCCAAATGGCTGTAAGGGAGAGAAACTGACCGGGTTTAACACAGAAGTTGACCCTCGGACTCTCCCCAAGTTCTGGCTGGAATTTGAACCCCCAGCTGCCCTGACAGCAATTCTTTTTCCTGAGCCTAGAGCCAACTCCTTGGAGACTTTGCCCTTCGGGGACCGAAGCAGCAGCCTCCTCCTCCCCCGTCGTCTGCTGTCTCACCTTCTCTCCACGGAGCTCTCCCGTTGGTGGCCTCGGGTCCCGAGGGAGGGGAAGATCCCGAAACTCTGTCCTTGCCTCTCCAAGGTCCCCTGGTCCGGCAGGGGGCTGTGAGCGAATGGGCTGCAGAAAGACAGAGAGGAAGAATAGGGTGGCTTTTGAACAGGAATTGATTGCAAAACTGCTTTCGGGTTAAGTGGTGCAGGAAAGAAAAAGCAAAGCTCCGGGGCTCTTCCAGGAAATCCTGGCTTTTGAAAAACAGCTCGGCACTTTCAGTTTCCTTTTTGTGTGTTTCTCTAATTAGATGCACAACGAGGTGAAAGAGCAGAATCAAAGTCAGAAGGCCTGAGTCTCTCGTCTCTGTCCTGGCTGTGTCACAGGGCGGACCTATACGGGGTATGAAAATAGCTCCTGTGGATTAGCGCTACCGTCAGGAGCCCATGAGCGAGTGATGGGGTGCCGGAGCTATCGTCACTGATGGTTCTGAAACCACTTTTCTCCATGGCATCTTACCTGACGCCGACGGAGATGGCAGCCCCATGAGGTGCACGGCATTAAAGGGCTAATAACTCTGAAATGCAAAATCCTCTGAAAATGGAAACTTTATTTTCTTTTTATGTATTTATTTTTTCAAAGTGAAGTCTTGCTCCGTTGCCCAGGCCGGAGTGCAATGGCACAATCTCAGCTCACTGCAACCTCCACCTCCTGGGTCCAAGCTATTCCCCTGTCTCAGCCTCCCTAGCAGCTGAGATTACAGGTGCCCACCACGACGCCCAGCTGATTTTTGTGTTTTTAGTAGAGATGGGATTTTACCATGTTGGCCAGGCTGACCTCGAACTCCTGACCTCAAGTGATCTACACACCTCGGCCTTCCAAAGTGCTGGGATTACAGACGTGAGCCACCGCACCAGGCCTGAAAATGGAAACTTTAAAAAAAACTAATTCATTCATTTAGTGGCAAAACCTGACCTGATCTGGCATGAATTCACGTATGGTTTTTATGTCTCCTGCTTAATTTACCCATCATTACCCATTACCTTTCTAAAAATCCCCCAAATCAGCAACTCTGACATGCATCTGCCCCAAGGATCAGAGATACAGGATTGTGCTATTCCGTCTCCCATTCTAATGAAGAGGAAGCCGAGGCTTCTAGAAGTTGTGGCTTGTTTGTGATTACACAGCTAAGAACCAGTCCTAGGTTCTGTGTTTGTACGAATGAGCCCACAGTGTAGTTACAGGCTGAGATCTGTGTGTCTTTCTAGCATTTGTGTCAAACTGTGATCAGAAGCCACGTGGTTTGCTTATATTGATATGCCCGGAAGTCCCGAGTCACCACCCCTACCTGAGGCCACACAGGGAGCTGTTGCTTTGGAGAAGGTATGGCTCACCTAGCCAGCCCTGGTTTTGTGGCGACAGAGGCCACCTCCTGTCACTGGACCCCACGAGCAAGAATGAGGGGCTAAGGGCTGCTGCGTTGGGGCTTGTAGAGGCCTTTCCAACCCTGGTATCCCAGACTCCACCACCCACCCCTGCTCCTGGCCTCCCACACTTGGGGAGCTCTCTAAACAGATACTGACCTTGAGGAGGACTTGGCTGCCTGGCTGGGGCCGCTGAGCCATCCCAGGCCTGCCTGCTGTTTTCCCTGGCAACTGACCCAGTTGTTGTGGTCACTGCTCTTTCCTGGGAGTCTCAGGGACCAGCCCAGCCATTGGATGAGGGGGAGTGTTTATCACCAGGGTTCTTGTGAAACATTCACCCCAGGGGATGCCGTGTGAGAAAAATATTCTGTAGCCAAATGCAGGAAGTACTGCTTATATAGAGGGGCAGAAAACACCCACGCTATAGCTCAGAGGAACAAAAGTGGGGAGTCGCTGCACTTCCTAGAGCCCACTTCCGTTCCCTCAAGGGACCCAAGACCTGCTGGAAAGAAACAAATTTGCCTGCAGGTCCCTCAGTCTCTTGTGATTTAACACACATTCTTGGGCTGGGCACGGTGGCTCATGCCTGTAATCCCAGCACTTTGGGAGGCCGAGATCAGGAGTTCGAGACCAGCCTGACCAACACAGTGAAACCCCATCTCTACTAAAATTACAAAAATTAGCAGAGTGTAGTGGTGGGCACCTGTAGTCCCAGCTACTCGGGAGGCTGAGGCAGGAGAATCGTTTGAACCCGGGAGGCAGAGGTGGCAGTGAGCCAAGATTGTGCCACTGCCCTCCAGCCTGGGTGACAGAAGGAGACTCCGTCTCAAAACAAAAACAAACAAAACGAAAAAACACACTCTTGGGTAAAGTCTGTCATTTGGGGGTGAATGTTCAGGAAATTCAAGTTTGAATTTTCTATCAGGGCTATTTATGTTTTCTTAAAAGTTGCCTCCCATTGATGCTGAGGTGAGGCAAGATCACACCACTGCACTCCAGCCTGGGTGACAGAGCAAGACCCTGTCTCAAAAAGAAAAAACATTGCTTGCCTTCTAGATGGCATCTGGGGCTGGGGACTTGTGCTGGCCCTCTGGAGTTCCGCTGACCCACCCAGAGGGTCCTTTGTGGCCCTCCCAGCAGGCATGACTGGCTCCTAGACGCCGGGTTCCGGTTTGCCGTGGCGCCTCTCTCGAGGAGCTGCAGGTTTTCTGTGCTGCAGTCACAACCAACCCACCCTGGGCTCAGGCTGTCCACCTCCCAGAAAGCTCACCAGGCCTCAGCCCAGTGGCCCCTGGCATAGGCAGAGACCATCTGTCCTGGGAGATGGGGAAAGGCCTTGAAGCACACTTTGACCCTGAGATTCTTGGATTCCAGAAATTTCTTCTCTTCTCTCTGGCTACAGCATTTAGGGAGAGTGAGCAAACACTGTCCTGAGAGTGCAATTTGCCAAATGTAGCAAAGGTTCCATCGTGGGCTCCGTTGTTTTGCCTGGAAGCAGTTTCAGGAAACTGGGAGCCCAGGTCAGAGCAGAGCAGGGAAGCAGCAGTTATAAGGGGAGAGCAAAGCACTGAAGTTGACCCCAGGACCACCAAGGGCCAGGCCTGGCATGGCCACACTCTTGTGCTTGGCCCACAGCAACTCCTAACCTCACCCACTTCCGTTCCATCTCATTCCCGGGCGGGCTTCTTATGAGGAAGTTTTCTTTTGTTTTCTTTTTCTTTTTTGAGACAGAGTCTCACCATGTTGCCCAGGCTGGAGTGCAGTGGTGCCATCTTGGCTCACTGCAACCTCCTCCTCCTGATTTCAAGTGATTCTCCTGCCTTAGTCTCCCAAGTAGCTGGGATTACAGGCATGTACTAACACACCCAGCTAATTTTTGTATTTTTAGTAGAGATGAGGTTTTGCCATGTTGGCCAGGCTGGTCTTGAACTCCAGACCTCAGGTGATCCACCCACCTCGGCCTCCCAAAGTGCTGGGATGACAGGCGTGAGCTACCGAGCCTGGCGGAATGAGTTATCTTGGCAATGGTAAAGGTTGATGAACGTACCAGGTACTCTGGCCATCACTACCATTTTTATATACACAGGACTCTTCTTTCATGGGAGATTTGAGAGACTCTTGAGGAGACGTCCCTTTCTTTCTATCCTGAATTAAAAATGAAGATGTCTGCCATCCTGGGTTGGAGGGATGGGAACTTTCATGTGCAGAATGTTACATGTGGAATGTGTGCTGGGAATATTTCACTCATGGTCTCATTTCATCCATATGCTTTTTTTTTTTTTTTTTTTTTGACAGAGTCTTGCTCTGTCACCCAGGCTGGAGTGCAGTGACAGTGGCTTGATCTTGGCTCACTGCAACCTCAGCCTCCTGGGTTCAAGCAATTCTTCTGTCTCAGCCTCCCGAGTAGCTGGGACTACAGCACTCACCACTAAGGCTAAGTTTTGTATTTTTAGTAGAGGCAGGGTTTCACCATATTGGTCAAGACATAATTTCCGTGAAACAATACTTATACCCTTATTATGTATGATATTAGGTATATTATATATGATATTGTGTATGATATTATGTATGATATTGTGTATGATATTGTGTATGATATCATACCTAATAAGGGCATAAGCATTGTTTCATGGAAATTATGTCCATATAATGACGCACACACTTTCTGTGTGTGTGTGTGTGTGTGTGTGTGTGTGTGTGTGTTCTGGATTGTACTGTGAAATGGGTCACAGATAGAATGTTTAAGAGCTACTGACCTGCTCACAGAATCAAAGGAAAATCTACAGGGTTTCAGGCAGCTACAGGTTCAGGGACCAGGAGCCCCACTGTAACTCTCTCTCTCCCTCTTTCTTTCCTCTCTCTCTCTCCCAGCCTCATTCTGTCCCACTGCAGTGAACCTGCAGTGAACAGGCTTTTTCCATAACAGAGAGAAGAGAATTTCAAGTCTATTCCAGTTCATGTCCTTCTAGTTCCTGGATTGGAGATGCAAGAGCATTTTCCCCACCAGATCCAGTAAGAAAATTCTTTGGAAAGATCTCCCTAGGTTATCCTGTGTTCCATGCCCCACTGGTCTCTGTGGCTGGAGGCATTTGGTTCTCTGATTCCCCAATCTGGGTTACATTCCCTCTCCCACAGCAAAAGCAGTATTCTAGTATCCAGAAAGTCCTCACTGAGCCATGAGGTTGCAGGGAGGTAAAAAGGGGACCCAATAAATAGGGTGCTCTTCTGTACAAGTCAGCTGGCGAATGACCTCTCTCGGAGAAGAGGTGTCAGGTATTAAAGGGCTGGCTACCTGTGATGTGGCCCAGAGACCCCTGATAGTGTTTTGTGAAGTGGCATGTTCCCTGCAGCTGGTCCTCCAAGGTGGGGGCCTCTGGGTGCCCTGAGTACCCTGGCTTAGCAGTCACTCTGCTCCAGCAAAAGAATCCATTTTTGGATGTCCCATAACCTCTCTAGGCTTGGGCTGTCCCGTGCATCGCCCCACATCCCTCACAGAGAATGGGCCCCTTCTGGCAGTTGCCTACTGTGGCCATCAGGACTCCTTCTCTTCTGGGCTGCAGATGGTGTCATGTCCCCCAAAGGCTTTGTGTCTGCACATAGGGAACTGCTGGACATGCTCCAGGAAGCCTTGCTGTGGCCAAGGATGAAAGTCCATAGGCTACTGAGGAGCAGCAGATCTAGTTCTGCTGACCTGTGGCTATGGGCATGCTGCTTCCCCTGCAAGGCAAAAGGGCATTTTGGCTCTAGCTGACTGGCCAGGGAGCCTCTGTGACCTCATGATGCTCTGGAAGGGAGCGTCATCCAGCAGGAGGAGCCTCAGCCTTCAAGAATGAGTGTGGGACAGGACAGCCTCCCCTTGAAACACCAGGGTCCCACCCTCTCTAAGCCTTCATTCTCACATCTGCAAAACAAGGGGATCTCCTGGGATGAGTCAGGGTCCTTTTCTTGGCTGTGATCCTATGACCTGCAGAATCTGCTATTGCGTGATTCTTGCTGAGATGCTATGACTCAAAGAGTATTTTGCAATTCTGTTGCTTTGGATCCGAGCCTTCTTCTCTCGCCAACCCCGTGGCCGTGTTTTTTCAGACTGGCCCTTGCACCCAATGAAGGCCAATCACAAAAAATATACTTTGGTGTTGACGTAGGATTTTTTCGTGGTCATTTGGCAAGCCGGAGACCTCTGGCCAGTGATGCCCCACCCAGGCCTCTCTTGACCATGCTACCTGCTGCACAAGATGGCTCACCCACTTGGCCCACCCCCTTGGCCCACCCTGCCTGAGTCTGGCTTGTGAACCAGTTCCCAAGTTCTTGCCCTGCACCCAAGAAAGGTGAGGATATGCCAACAGTTGAAAAGTGAGCAAGGTGGGGAGTTTTATTGAGTGATGAAACAGCCTTCAGTGCAGAGGGGACGTGAGGGTGGTCCCCCTACAAAAAGGTGGTAAAGTCCCTCCATTGTGGCTGAGTCTGGGGCTTTTATGGGCTTAGAATGGGGAGGGGCAGGCTGTAGGCAGTATTGGAAAAGGCAACATTTGTTGGTTAAAAAGCATTATTCAGCAAGAATCAATTGGTAAACGGTGGGCAAACAGGAAGAGAAGTTCTCACTCCGGGTTGTGGGTTTCATCCAGGACCAGCAGTCGGGTCTTTCAGCCTTTGGGCTGTGTTTTGGCTTGAAGGCAGGGTTTCACCAGGGACCTGCCCCTGTCTGGTGGGCATTTGGCTGCCTCCTGTCACTCTCAGTGACTCCCTCATTCAGTGGCAATGAGCTTAAGCTCTCTCACCTACCTCTGTACCCTTTGCTAGGTGACATCAGAGTTGGACCCACATCTTTTTCATCTTTTCTCCTTGGCAGTTAGCACCTAGCACAGTGAACCTTTGTTGACTCCAAGCAACCTAAATTTCACAGCTCATAGTACGTCTGGTTAAAATCTAATGAGTTGGAGAAAATCGCATGCAACAGAATCCCAGAGAAGGTGGGAGCTTGCAGAGGGGGCTTGGCAGGTAAACTGACCAGCCATCCCTGAGCAAAGCAGGTAGGACAGAACATGAACTCCAGTCCTCAGGGGAAGCATTTTGGGGGCAAGAGGGCAAACCATAGAACCTGGCAATGGAGGAGTTTGGAGCCAGGCAAAGGCCAGATGGACCAGAAAGGACCAGCAAGGTGTGGGACCAGGGCGTAAGCAACAGAGCGAATGGGGTTTTATTTGGCTGTTGCTGCCTGACACCCAGTCAGGATTATCTCCCTAGGGCCCTGGGATGCTGCCAGCTCCTTCTGACTGTGGGCCTGGATTCTCTAATGTGGCCCTGAAGAAGGGCTGGTGACAGCCACATTTGGGCTGCCAGGATGTCCCACACTGTTCTGGATTTAAGTCTGTAGATTCTTTTTCTTTAAGGCTCTAAAATTCTTAAAACTTACATTCCAAAATCCCATGGGAAAGAAGGCAAGTATTTGGCTTGACACAGAGCTACTCAAATTCCTATCTTATCTTGTGCTGTGCAGAGCTCAAGGGTTGCTGCTTGGGGCCAGGCAAATTTGCAGAGAGGCCAGGAAGTTTTCTGAATTAGGAGGGAAGAAGTCCCCTCGCTCCATCCCTGTAGATGAACCTTTGTTGCAAGGAGGCTTGCATCGATAGTCCCCACAAGCAGCTTGTCCCCGAAAGATCTATGCCACTGACCTGCGCTCAGAGTGCCACGGAGCGGGAAGCACACATGAGAAGAAGGGGCCTCACAGGCATCTGTCCTTGGCCACAGCTGTTATGGGCTGATCTTAGGTTAAGGCAAGGCCATACCTCTTTTGTTTCCCATTTCCGACCAGCACTGAGTACAGATGACGACGTCAGACTGGAACTGGTCTCTCCGCCTCTTTCTCTTAGAAGTTTTTCAAACCAGTATCCACATGGCCTGTAGTCATTCACTAAGGTGTGGATGGGAATTCCGATTTGCACAGAAAAGCAAAGCCCTGGGACTCAAAGGCACTGGCGTGATACCTGGGAAGAAGAGGGAATCTTCTAGCAGGGATGAGCTGAGGGCTGGGAGTCCTATGAACTTGATGGTGGAGACGCTTGCCTTTATTTATAGCTTAGGCTCATGGTGAATAGTGCAACAGCAGTACTATCTCTGCTGAGCTTACTATGTGCTCTGTGATCATTGCTTTATGTGCTCAGGTTAACCTTTTTTTTTTTTTTTTGAGACAGAGTCTTGCTCTGTCATCCAGGCTGGAGTGCAATGGTGCAATCTCACCTCACTGCAACCTCTGCCTCCCGGGTTTAAGCAATTCTCCGCCTCAGCCTCCCAAGTAGTGGGGATTATAGGCACCTGCCACCACACTCTGCTAATTTTTTGTATTTTTAGTGCAGATGGGGTTTTATCATCTTGGCCAGGCTGCTCTTGAACTCCTGACCTCATAATCCACCTGCCTCAGCCTCCCAAAGAGCTGGGGTTACAGGCATGAGCCACTGCGCCCAGCCACGTTAATCCTTTTAATAATTCTATAAGGTCAGTCTGCCATTGTCCTGTTTTAACAATGAGAGGAGTGAGACTTGGAGAAGAAAAATGTGCCCAAGACTCAACGCTCAGCAAATGTCAGAGCTGGGGCCTGGAAGACTGGGTTTGGGGCCTGGAAGACTGGGTTTGAGGCCAGAATCCTAGCCATTCTGCTCTGCAGCCTCGAAGAGCCCAGGATTTAGAGTCAGAATTAATCCGTTTAAATTCTATGCAGTGTTCTCTGGTTCTCGCCAAAGGGAGCAGGAACCATCTCCAGAGAAGACAGTGACCCAGAGGGCAGGGGGACCTCGGTCCTCTCCCCATCCTCATTGTGTCTAGGGCTGACTCTGGCCTCTGCAGAGCAGTGGACGAGAGCAGCGACTCTGTGACCACGGTGTGACATGGCCTATTCACCAGAGTGAGGCCAGCACGCCAGCCAGGTCCCCAGGCACTGAGCCGACCAGGAAGGGAAACTCCTTCCCATGATGACATTTTCGGCTACTCTTGAGTCCAGACAGCCTCCAGATGTTTTTTCACTAAACACGTTCCCTGACAGTCTCGGAAACCCAGGGCAGTGTGGGGCTGGAGGCGGAGCGCTGGCCCAGGGTCAGGAGAACAGGGCAGTTCCTTAGCTGCCCGATTGCACCGTGGATTCTGAGCAAATCCATTCTGCTCTGAGCCTGCATTTTTCCCATCCACAGTGGGTTGGAGAGTCACTCCAAGGAATTTGTGCATATTCCTTTGTTCCTTGTACTCTCGTGGCAAGATGGCTAGTGAGAGTACCCTTCCTGCAGTCCAGGAGGTAAAAACTGCATTGTTGAGAGATCCTTTGTCTCAGTGCTAATTTTTCACTGTGCACAAGTGTACAAAGAACAAAGGAATACACAGAAACTTATATCCAAGTCCTAATTTCCCTCACTTGTGAATGTGAGCTTATTTGAAAACAGGGTCTTTGCTATGTAATTGAGGATCTTGAGATGGAAACATCCGGGATTTAAGCACAAATCCAGGCCAGGCGCGGTGGCTCATGCCTATAATCCCAGCACTTTGGGAGACCGAGGCGGGTGGATCACAAGGTCAAGAGATCGAGACCATCCTGGTCAACATGGTGAAACCCCGTCTCTACTGAAAATACAAAAAAATTAGCTGGGCGTGGTGGTGTGCGCCTGTAGTCCCAGCTACTTGGGAGGCTGAGGCAGGAGAATTGCTTGAAGGCAGGAGGTGGAGGTTGCAGTGAGCTGAGATCCTGCCATTGCACTCCAGCCTGGGTAACAAGAGCGAAACTCCGTCTCAGAAAAAAAATAAAAGAGAGACAGAAAAGGAGAGCACACGGAGACACACAGGAGGGGGGACACGTGAAGACAGGGATAGAGCCTGGCAACGCCCTGCAAGCCAAGAATTGCCGGCAGCCACCAAACCCTAAGAGAGGCATGGAACACATCCTCCCTCGGAGCCTCCAGCAGAAACCAACCCTGCCATACCGCGACTTCAGATTTTTGGCCTCCATACCTCTGAGAGAATAAGTCTCTGTTGTTCTAACCATGCAGCTGTGGTCTTTTGTGACAGCATCCCTGGTGAATGAATGCACTACCTCTGAGAGCATCGATGGGGTCAAGAAGCCTCCTGTAGGGTAGAGGAGCAACTAAGAGAGTGAACTTGGCTCCCACCCTGCGGCTCCCAGGTGAGTGGAGAAGTCAAAACCTGCATCAAATCACTGCATTTCCAGCTCCAGCTTGATGCACTGTTGGAAATAGATGCTCAGTGCCACAAAGAAAAATCAGCACTGAGACAAAGTATCTTTCAGCAATGCAATGTTTACTTCCTGGACTGCAGGAAGGGTACTCCCGCTAGCCATGTTGCCATGAGAGTACAAAGAACAAAGGAATACACACAAATTTATTCCTTATGCATTTGGGGTTGTCCTTACTGCTGTGTCTGATCTCCGTTGGCTGGAGCCAGACCTCACAATCTAAACTAAAACCCGATTGGCTAACAACTTTAAAGTTTTCTAAACAGGTAAAAGCAATGGAGAGCTGGGACATGCCTGTGAGCACATTCAGCACAGATATCTTGGTTAAAGTATAAGGACATTGAATGTACTATGTGCCTGTAAGCATGTCTAATAGCTACATAGAATGGGGCATGACAGAGTTATCAGTACACTTATTCTTTAACAAGAAAGGAAACTTTAAAAAGGAACTTCCCACATGCACCTTCCCACATGCACCTTCTGCTCGTAGAACCCAGGCTTCCCAGGCTGGAGTGGCCTGGTTGCCTTAGGGTGGGGTGAGAGGATGGAAACTCAAACTACAGGGAAGATGAGCCCCTCAGGAACTTCAGGGAACTGGCAGGGCCACCCCCAGGAAGTTCAGATCCCGCCTTGGGACAGGGAGCAGGGTTAAGATCTCATCTGAGCCAACATCTTTTCTAGGGATTACATAGGCTCTGCAGAGGGGCTCCTGGGCTGCAGGAGTTTCAGCGTGGGAGGTGCCCACGTGCAAATCAAATGATCTGCCCAGGTGAGAGCAAGGGCTGCTGAGAGCCTCAGCCTAGTGCTTTGCAGGACTCAGAGGATGGGATTAAGAACCCATGGGAACAAGGAGCCACACAGACCAGGCAGGTGAGGTTGCAGCAGGGTTGTCAGAGCCTCCGTTTCTTCACCTGAAATGGACATAGCAAACCTTGCCTTGCAAGGGCTTTGTGAAACGAAATGAGCTACTGTGTGCATAAAGCGATTGTTGTACTGTTTGACCAAAGCTTTGTTATTGAAAGCATTGCTTTCCTTATGGGCTTGAATTGCAAGTGAGTTCCAGAGGAGACGTTAACATTCTTCCAGAACATATGCCCAGTGTCTTCAACTTGAGATGGAGCTGGGATGCCGAGTCTGCAAACGTGGGCTTTGGGCTTGGACAAGCCTCGGTTTGCATTCCAGCTCTGCCCTTTGCTGGGACTGAACCCTAGGAAAAATGGCCCTCTCTGAACTATCTGGACTGCACCCATAAATGAGAGACAGTATCGACACCAGGGTGTGAGCATGCATGCTGCTCATAGTAGGTGTTGGCACATAGTGGGTGTCTAATGATATTTATTCAGATCATTAAACACCTACTCAACAAAACACCTATTATGTGCCAGCACCTACTATGTGCAGTAAATGTGGCCAGGAGCACAGACAGCAGGCAGTGAGAGGGAGGGAAGAGAGTCTGCTTCTTGAGGGGTGACCAGGGAAGCTGTATTCGTAGGAATGTTTTTATTGCAAGCAACAGAAATCACTTTTGGCTCATGGATTGTGACCGTACCTTGAATAAGCAAGACAT
Organism: Aotus nancymaae; assembly: GCF_030222135.1. NCBI lineage: Eukaryota > Metazoa > Chordata > Mammalia > Primates > Aotidae > Aotus > Aotus nancymaae. Next base: position 6,862,659 of record NW_026988491.1, read on the forward strand.
GCTTCTACCTCAGGGTCTTTCTTTATATTTGTGGTTCTCTCTTTTGGAATGCTTCCCCTCACCTCAAGGTATTTCTATGGTTCTCTCCTTTATCTCTTTGAATTTTATCAAATATCTCCTTTATCTCACTGAATCTTTATCAAATAAGTTTAAATTAAATTTGAAAGTACATTTTAGGCCAGATGCAGTGGCTCACTTCTGTAATCTTAGCACTTTGAGGGTTCTGAGGTAGCTGGATTGCTTGAGCACAGGAGTTAAAAATCAGTCTGGGCAACATGGGAAAACCCTGTGTCTATAAAAAATACAAAAATGAGCTGGGCGTAGTGGCATGTGCCTGTGGTCCCAGCTACTTGGAAGGCCGAGATGGGAAAGTTGCTAGAGTCCGGGAGGCTGAGACTGCAGTGAGCAGAGATTGTGCCACTGCACAATCCAGCCTGGGTGACAGAGTAAGATCCTGTCTCAAAATAAATAAATAAATGCTGGGTGTGGAGGCTCATGCCTGTAATCTCAGCACTTTGGGAGATCAAGGCAGGTGGATCACATGAGGCCAGGAGTTTGAGACCAGCCTGGGTAAAATGGCAAAACCCCATCTCTACTAAAAATACAAAAATTTGACCAGGTGGGGTGGTGCGAACTTGTAGTCCTAGCTAATCAGGAGGCTGAGGCAGAAGAATCGCTCGAACCTGGGATGCAGAGGTGGCCATGAGCTGAGACCATGCCACCACACCCTAGCCTGGGTGATAGAGACTCTATCTCAAAAACAATAAAATACAAAATAAAATACATTTTTAAAAATATTAAAAGTACTTTTTAAAATTAAATTTTAAAATGAATCCTCAGATGGATGCAGTGGTGCACACCTGTAATTCCAGCACCTTGGGAGGCTGAGGCGGGCAGATCACCTGAGGTCAGGAGTTCAAGACCAGCCTGAGAAAAAAGGTGAAACCTCATCTCTACTAAAAATACAAAATCAGCCGGGCTTGGTGGCGCACACCTGTTTCATGGCAAGGTTGCTGATGGATAGCATCCTTTCTGCAGAAAGTAAAATTGCCTTGCTGAGAAAACTTTTTGTCTGAATGCTAATTTTTCCTTGTGGTACTGAGGAACAAGCATTTTACTTACAATAGTTATGTTGGCCAGGCTGGTCTCAAACACCAAGACAGCTACATTTTGGAAAGAGGGGCATGTGGAGGGAAAATTCCAGAACAAAGGGTGCCTTCCTCCCAAGGTACCAGCCAAGCGAAAAGTAGAATGGAACCCTAGGCCCTTGGGGAAGGGTTCTAAATGTCTGCCTCCTTGCAAGTAGCCTGCTTTACAATTTACAAAGCATTTCCATCCATTATTTGCCTGTCCTGGGTGGAAGGCATTTCCTTTTTTCAGCAATTATTATCAAGCACCTCCTAGTTAAGGTGGTCATGAGGATTAAATGAACCACTGCTTATGAAGGACTCAAAGCCACTGGACCCAGACAGGCCAGCAGTATGTACTCAGGATCCAGTACCCCAAGTGGTGGTGGTGAGGCTGCTGTTGTTATGAACTTGACTTTGAATGGAGCAGTGAAAACATAAGACAGATACAGTACCTGCCCTCATGGGCCTCAAAGCCCTTATTCACTAATCATGTGCCAGGTCAAAATTTAAACCACTTCAACTCAGATGTTTTAAAAGTGTGTTTTCTTTATTATCTATAATTGAGACCCATGTGTATTGAGTGCTTACTCTGTGCCAGGCACAGTTTTAGGTATTTTACATAGTTAAGATTTCACAGCACCCTGTGAGGCAGGTATTATTTGCAGCTATTTGACAGATGAAGAAAGGAGGAACAGAGAGATTAAGTAACTTTCTCAAGGTCACACAGTTAGGAAGCAGTGAAACCAGGATTCAAATGCAGGTAGTCTAGCTCCGGAATCCACACCCTTGAACTTGTACGACACTTGTACGACCTTATACAACACTGCCTTTTGCTTGTAAGCTTCCCTCACTGCTGTGTGTCAGGGGGCAACTTAGGTGAGCCAATTAATGGTATCTTAGTCTTTCCTAGTATATACCCAGCATCTCAGTTTCCACCCTTTGACTACCCCTACACCTACTCCTCTTCAAGATGGTGCCAGATATATGGGACATGAGGAAAGGCGGGAAGATGAGCCCTTGGACAGGTGTGCAGATCCCGGGGCATCCCCAGGTCCCTGCTCTCTGCTCCAGGGTGACTTTTTTGCTCCAGGGACCTGGAAGCCTGCTGGGGCGTGCCTGGTCCACCTGGCCTCCCATGGTCTAGGGCTGTTAAGCTCATGGCCAGGGCCTTTGGCATCTAGCTGCCGAATCTTTGTGCCCACAGCTCCTTTGTCTGAATTCCCAGGTTTCCAGGGACCATCAGCAACTCCACCTCCCCTCAGTGAGGCACCCAGGAATGTCAGACCCTGCACCATGATACCCTCAGACCATGGGGAACCCACAGGAAAAGCTCAGGCTTCTCTGCCTAGATACCCCTGTCTCCCTTCTCCCCATCTCCCCTTAATGATAGGATCCCCGAGTTTTAGCTGTGCCACCACCACATAGCTAAAGAGGCTTCCCAGCCTCCCTTGTAGCCCACATGATCATGTGACCACATTCCAGCCAATGAGGCATGGGCACAGTGTGTGCCCTGCCCACTGGCGTGGTGTGCCCTCTGGCGGGGGTGTGCCCTCTCTTCTATCGCCCTTCTTGCTGGCTGGGGCTGGAATGTGGGTGAGCGGGCTGGGGGTTGAGCAATGTGACAGGAAGAACCAGGGCAGCTTGGTGGAACAGCCCCACCAGGCTTAACACCTGGGACTTTCTCCCTCAGTCCTTGAGAAAGAAAGACTTCCATGTGTAATTGAACTTACTGCTGTTTACCTTTGGAAGAGCTCCCCAAACTGTGTTGTATCCAGTTCTGTCACCAGGCTACCTTAGTGCTCGTACACCATGGGGGCAGGGTGGGTGGGGCTGCTGCTTCTCTTTCTTCTCCTCCTTCTCCTCCTTCTTTTCTTCTCCTTCTCCTTCTTCTTCTCTCTCTCTTTTTTTTTTTTAAGACGGAGTTTTTCTCTTTTGCCCAGATGAGTGCAATGGCACGATCTCGGCTCACTGCAGCCTGTGCCTCTTGGGTTCAAGCGATTGTCCTGCCTCAGCCTCCAGCCTCCTGAGTAGCTGGGATTACAGGCACCATGCTTGGCTAATTTTTTTGGATTTTTAGTAGAGATAGGGTTTTGCCATGTTGGCCAGCCTGGTCTAGAACTCCTGACCTCGTGATCTGCCCACCTCAGCCTCCCAAAGTGCTGGGATGACAAACATGAGCCACCTTGCCCAGCCGGAGTGGGGCTTCTAAGTTCACAGTGCCGTCTGTGCTGCTTGGTCAAGGAATGTAAATTGCACAGGACTCTGTTTCCTCTCCTGTAAAGTGGGTAATAACGAGTGTCTACTGCCTAGGGATGTTGTAAGGATTTCATGAATGCACAACCTGGCTGGTAGCAAACCTGGAGAGAGGGTTGATCGTTAAGCATAAGGGTGGTGCTGGGTAGCCCGTTGTCCTTAGAGCCCACCCAGCCCACACCACCCCAACACACATAGTTCAAAGCTCAGGAGACCCATGAGTGAATGCAGGGATCCCGCCCCTGACTCACTCCTCTGTCTCTTCCTCCCACTCTTCCTTCATCCCAGGACCTGAAGGGCTTTCTGTCCCTTCCTTGAGGGTCTGCAGGGACTCTCCCCAACCTCATATCCTGCCCTTTCCAAGAGATTTGCCCTCCTGACTCTCCTTGAGCCGTGATATCGGAATAGTGGCCAGGGTGTGAGGCAGGGTGGAAGGGAGTGGGGAGGCGGGAGGTGGAGGTGAGGAGGTAGGATGTGGGAATGAGGAGGTGGGGGTGGGGTGGGGAGGTGGGGGTGGAGGTGGGGGTGAGGAGGTGGGGTGGGGATGCAGGTGAGGAGGCAAGGGGTGGGAGTTGGGGGTGGGGGTGGGAGGTTGGGGGTGGGAGTAGAGGATGGGAGAGGTGAGGTGAGGGGTGGGAGTAGAGGGGGGAGTGGGAGGTGGGTGGGGGTGGGGAGGTGGGGGGCTGGGAGTGGGGGTGGGGAGGTAGGGGTTGGGAATGGGAAGGCAATTTAAAATACATTATTGAAATTGTAAAAATCATGATCCAGTTCACAATGACAATTGTGAGCAGGGCTGCAAAGGCGCCGTGAAGGTCCAGAGAGCCAGTAAGGGGATGGGGCTGATCCTGGGGGTGATGGAGGCTGCTCTGCAGGAAGAGTTGGCATGTCCAGGACAACTGGGCCCTGGAGGCCGGAGGGCAGCTCACGGAGATCTGGGCCAAACCAGCTCCACGTGCTCCTGTTGCCAGGGTTGGAAGCCTGGAGTGCTGCCCCACAGCGCACAGCGCGGTTCCTGAGACCTCACAGAGCACCAGGTCCCCCATCTCCAAACTAGGAAGGCCAAAGATCCCCCAGCGAGGCAAATCCCGGCTGCCATATAAGCCACAAAACTGTTTTTTGGCTTTCCCTGAGGGGTCGTGGTGACTAATTTTAACTGACCCTGATGATTCATCCAGGATGCCTGGGAACCCCCACCCCACTCTGACCCACAACCACAGCCACTCCTCAGGGCCTGCTGAGAGCCGCCAAAATTCTTCAAGTTCAGAGTCATTCCCATGTGTTCCAAGCCCACATTCCAACTGCTTCCATGACCCATCGCTTCACAAAACTTCTGACCCAGCCAAACTGGTCTTCTCTGGGTTTTCTGAACATTCCAGGTGCATTCCTGCTTCCCCAACTTTGCTCTTACCACCTTTCATGCCTCTATTGTGCCATCAGCCTGCTCCCCAGCCCCTGGCACCTGCACCTCCCTGCAGCGCCTGTGTATTTGATCAGTGGTGATGCAACACTCACGTGAAAAAGAATGACCTTGTGGGAAGTAGAAAAGTTCCTTTTTAAAGTTTCCTTTCTTGTTAAAGAATAAATGTGCTAATAACTTTGTGAAGCCCTGTCCTATACAGCTGTTAGACATGCCATGCTTACAGGCACGTAGTGTATTCTACGTCCTTGTACCTTAACCAAGATACCTGTGCTGGACGTGCTCACAGACATGTCCCAGCTCCCCATGGCCTTTACCCGTTTATGAAAGTTTTGAGTTGTTAGCCAATCAGGTTTTAGTTTAGATTGTGAGGTCTGGCTCCAGCCAACAGAGATCAGACACAGCAGTAAGGACCACCCCAAATGCGTAAGGGATAAATTTATGTGTTTTCCTTTGTTCATTGTACTTCATATAAATTCTTCATATAAATATTATATTCCCAGCTTCCCTTTCTCATCTTTCCACTAGATGATTATTATTATCTTGGGTCATGACCGGGAAGGCAATGCTTACAGTCACAAAATTTCATTTCCTCCTGGGCACACAGAGATACCTCATTCCCTCCAAGTAAGTGGTGCCCATGGCTGTGATCTGGCTGATGGAATTTGGGGCAGAAGCAATAAGCACCACTTTCAGACATATCCCTAAAACCCCTTACAGCATCTTCCACCCTCATTTCTTTTTCTTTTTGTTTTTTTTTTTTGAGACAGAGTTTCGCTCTTGTTGCCCAGGCTGGAGTGTAATGGCATGACCTCGGCTCATTGCAACCTCAGCCTCCCCAGTTCAAGTGATTCTCCTGCCTCAGCCTCCCAAGTAACTGGGATTACAGGCATGCACCACTATGCCAGGCTAAATTTTGTATTTTTAGTAGAGACAGGGTTTCACCATATTGGCCAGGCTGGTCTCAAACTCCTGACCTCATGTGATCCACCCACCTGGCCTCCCAAGGTGCTGGGAGGCCCGCCCACCCTCATTTCTTTCTCCAGTGGTTTGCCTGCTGGATACAGAGGGATGGGGGTCTTGGAAGACCTTGGGGAGGGAGCCTGAGTGCCTGAATCACTGGGTGTAGGAGAGCCCTCTTCTCACCTTGCATTGGACTGGGAGGTAAATGAGAACTAAGACTTCTGAGCCATGGTTAAAGACTCATCATGAGATTTGGGGGCTGTTTGTTACAGCAGCTAGCATGCTAACTAACACACCAGTGTAGGCAGCCATATTTGTATTTCTGCCCTCACCCACGCCTGGTACATAAGAAGCCCTTAGTCGTCCTCAGCATCTCCCATGAGGCTTCCTCATGAAAAATTCAATTATCAATTTTTCAGATACTTATGAAACAGGTCAGGATCACTGGTCTTGTCTAAGGTATCATCTGAGCTCATCATCTATTAAGCAAGAGAATTAAAGAGGACAGACACAAACGGTGAGGTTGGAGTGAAAGTTTAACAAGCAAAAGAAGAAAGCTCTCCACAGCAGAGAGGGGAGCCTGAGTGAGCTACCATTTTTACAGCTGAATTCAAAAGCTTTTATCAGAAGCTCCTCTTGTCAATGTAGCTGTTTGAGTAACTATCTGAAAAGCCATCTGCACAAGTCCTTCTTGTTTATGTAGTTGTGAATATGTCTTTAGGCAAGTACAAAGCACTGCTTCTCTTGTTTGTATAACTGTGTGTTTGTTTTAGGTAAGCTCCCCTCCTTCCTGTGCAAGTTCCCATGGATCCCACCATGTACATGTCTGAAAAGGGGAGGAAACTTTTTTCTGGGAGCCCACCAATTACGCAAAGAACAAAAAGCTTCTGTACTGGACCCTGCCTGCTTAGCAGTGCAGGTGCAGCCTGAGTTTTCCCAAGGCTGCTCTATTGTTGCCTGTAGCTGTGATTTTTCAAGCAGGCTGCTTCCTGGAAGACCAGTCTTAACTGTTTACCTAATTGATTTTACCTTTTCTTCTCCCTCACTTATTGGACATGATTAAAAAGAAAACCCTGAGAATTCTGTACTGTTACTTCAGAGCTCCAAAGTTTATTTTCATCTAAGATTAATACATATGTCGGGATTAATACGTATTCATATGCATATGTATTCATACTTAAACACATAAGTGCAATACACATATGCGCAAGTATACATATGCTCCAAATTGTAAAACTAAAATTTCATGAAGAATGTAAGTGATGCCTCCACGTTTAAAATTAAAAAGTGATGGCTATTATTAATTAAGCAGGTAAACAGAAGTGGGGATCATATATACAGTCTAGGTCTAGCACTAGGAAAGATCATATATAGAGTAGAGAATAAAATGAGAATGGAAACATAAATATATTGACTTGAGATCATCATAGATAGGACGATGTATAAAAGTATATAATTAATCAAAAATCACACTTACACACACACACTCATACAGATGCATATTCTAATGCTGGCAAGTGTCAGCAGCTATATTTTCCTATTGAAATATTTTCCTGAAGATATTTTTAAAGAGTGTTTCACAGAGCACCAAACGAAGGAAGAGATGAATACTGTTGGAGACTTTGAGCTATAACAGAAAGAGCTGATGCTGAAGAACAGATGAAATTAACTAGAAACCTAGCTGTTACTCTTACTCCATATACAATATGGCACAATTTATTACATTTCTTTATATGTATTCTTTCTTCTTTTGGAATTACAATATTTACACTGGGTTTATTGAGTAATTAAAAGCATTAAAAATTTGTTAAATTGTCTACTTAATATATATTGATTAAATCTGAATTTATTAGTAATTTCTACCATGTGTCTGCCATGGGCAACAAAACACAGGAAAGGCATGGTTCCTGCCACAAAACAGTGTGGAATTCATGGCTATTGACCATATGAATTAATGTCAGTTTATTCCCAGTCATAAGTCTTAATGTATTTTAATTAAATCAAATAAGTTATGCAATTAATTCCCATTACATTTTAAAAAACAAGAACCGAATTTCAAATATTTTTAAAAAGTTGTTGTAGTCCATACCTTCTCCATTTCTTTCTTACATGGTATATCCAGAACCTTCTATTTTCTTAAGGGCCAAAATAATTTTTGAAAATCCAGTGTTCAAAATGTGTATTTTGCATTGTTATTATTTAAGTTTCAAAGTAGGCTCTCATGACGAAGAATGTCTCCTGATTTCTGAATTTCTCCCTGCCAGCTTTGATTTAGCTTACGTGACTCAATTTTATGGCATCGCAATGTGGAGTTGAAATCACTTTCAAAGTCATATGTAACTTAATCTAACAAAATCTGTCATTCATCATCATTTTAAGTCTCTCTTGAGTAAACTGCAATTTGTACCAAGTTGTACAATATAGTTTGGGGATGTGTCATATTGTCTAGAGGAAGCTAAAACCAAGACTGTCAAATTCTTTTCAATTAGGACTTTGTGTAGGATTTCAGTTGCTGTAAAGCCCATAAAATAGAAGCTGGAGTTGACTTGAGATAGATATGAGAATTATTACTTCAGGTTGTATGCCTCATAGACTGAATCTTTCATAGCTTCATTCAATTATATAAACTTTGCATGGAACTGTGATATTCTAAGTTTATTTAATACCATAGGGCTTTATCTACAGTAAAAATAGAAAAAAGATAACAGAATTCATAGTTTGATCAGTGACTTCAAAATACATTATATGGATTTTAGGTTATTTAATTTTTCTTTTACTATATTTATGTAAATATAGAATTTTTATTTTTATTCATTATTTTGTTTTACATTATAAACACTACGTATATAAGACTGCTGCTTCCAGTTTTTATGAATTAAGACTGCTTTATTCATTAAGATGTGATAGTTCAGAGTAGAACATTATTCACTAATAATTATCAGAAGAACTTAATATATAATGAAAAATATTATATATTTTCAAACAATGAATAGCTTTATAAGGATCAAGAATGAGAAATGTTAAGGACTCAGAGAAGAGGTACTCTTAAAAGATGAGTTAAATAGGTACCTTTTCCTTGGGGTCTTTCTGACACTGTGATTATGCAAAGGACTGAGAATGCACAATTTGTCTCAGTAGAGGGCTTTTACTGAGGAAGGAGATAGGGCCTTCGAAGAGGTGATTCAGTTAAAATGAGGCCAATAAGGCCTATCTCTAACCCAATATGAGTGATGTCCTTATAAGACGAGAGAGAAAGACAAAAAGGCCAGGTGTGCACAGAGCAACCACCATGTCACCATGTGTAGAAGTACCAAGAGGGCAACCATGTGTAAGCCAAGGAGACAGGCCAGGAACAGATTCATTCTCTATATGGCTCTCAGAGGAAACCAACCCTGCCGGCACCTTGACCTTGGGCTTCTAGTCAGCAGAAGTGTAAGAAAATCAGTTTCTGGGGTTTAGGTCACAAATATATACCCAACACACACACGCAACACATAAAATACAATAAGATAAAGCTATAACAGATGTTAGGGGAAATTCATAACAAAAGTGCATTTAATAAATAAATTTAATAAATAAATAAATACTCTAAGACTTTTATCTCAAAATCTAGAGCAAGTACAGCAAATCATATGTAATAAGAGTAGGAAATAAGAAACTATAAATAAGAGACCAGAACAAATAAGATAGGATTATGTATAGTGAAAAATTTAACTAAATTGAAAAATTGATAATCCCTTATCAAGACTAATTTTTAAAAAGTAAACAGAAAAAAAAAAATCACCAGGCTCAGGAATTAGAAAGGAACATTTTAGCAGATCTGCTAAACTAAATAACACAATAATGGCATTATAAACAATTTTATGCCAGAAACCGTGACAACGTAGATATAATAAATTCTTAAAAGCAATAATTGAAACTTATTGAACTTGGAAAGGAATAATAATCCAATAGAAAAAAAAAGGAAAGAAAACCAAACATAAAACAGAATACAGTACATCTCCAAAAGTCTTAGAAAATTAAAATCCTAGTTACAAGTGATTTTTTCACACATGGATAAAAATAACACCAAGAATACATGAACATTTTAGGAGAGGAAAAAAAAAAGTCACTCGACTGTGTTTATGAGACTAGCATTAACTTCACATAAAAGCCAGACAAGGTTGTCATCTCCTTTTCCCCTGGTGGTGGGAGTGCAGGGCTGTCGCCTTCCAGGGCATGTCGTGGACGCCAGCAGAGAGGAACATGTTTATAGCAGTGTGGGGGATGAGCGGCTGATGGAGACGCGGTACCAGCAGCTGGAGGGAGGCAGCACAGTGGTCAGCAGCAAGGACACCCTGGCCAGCCATATAGGAGCGCGTGTCCAGGGCCCTGGCAGAGCTGGTCTAGGAGCGGACCCTGTCTCAAGCGCTGGGAGCGCATCAAGCTGGTTCCTTGCTCAGAACTGAATGTTGTGCTCCAGCTGTGGCCTCACTGGTGCTGAATAGTGAGGAAGAGCCACCTTCATAGGTTACGTGTGATTCCTCTGCTTATACAACGCAATACCAGATTTACTTACTTTGACCCTTTGCAGTTGTTACAATCGGTGAAAGAACAAGGCGTTGGGAAAAGAAAAGAGCAGTTACACATTTGAACAGTTGGAACAGGTGTTTGGTCAGGAAGGATGGGATGCTCAGTCCTGCCAGCCTGTACCTGTTAACAGCAGTAGCTTGTTTCAGGAGCTGGAGTAGAGATCACTATTAGCGAAGCGAGGTACTTGGAGCTGCCCACGGAAGTTGGTTATCCATTGCCCAGCCAACCTGTGGGAATGTTGCTCAGTATGTATTGCCTGGAGGTATTCCTACGAGCCCAGGCCTTTATGCTATTGACTGTGAAGAATGTATTGAGAGGCCCCTCTCACCACACATGGAGCAGTGTTCCGTGGACCTGGAAAAAGGGCCGTGTTTGACCTGGAAACCCCTTCAGCACAACCTCATTACAGGTGAAAATAGAACCCACCCTAATTATCTTTCGTTACGTCAGAATTGCTGAGGTCAGGACTCTGCAGCAGTGCTTATTTTTATATTTCCAAGTGAATACCAAACCTTCAGCAAATATTGGGTTGGTGTTAATCAGATTTTCTCTAGAACTGTATTAGGGATCCTGGAGTTTCCCCCAAATTCATCTCCATCAAATTTGTGGAAGTAGAGAGAGATTTGTTAAATCACAGGGTTTTACTCCTGGGTCTAAAATGTTACCAAATCTTGCTAATTCTTAGACATTGACATCAATCAAAGCCTCATCTGCAGACCTGGGAGAAGGCAATAATCAAAATGAACTGCTTTTGTGCAGCAGGGGTCCAGAAATTAAAACTATTCAATTCCTCTAGGCCTAAGCACTATTTCAGAAGAGGTGGGTATGTGAGATTTTAAGGTCTGATTTTGAGGGATAAAATTAATTCAGTTTTTCTGTAAGTTAAACATTGATATCAAAAGCGCGCTAATGCAAGGCCAACATCTGGGACCCTGTGTCAAAAAAAAATAGGGTTTTCTTGGAGCATTAATATGCTCCTTAATAAAAAATTATAAATGCTTTTCAAAAATTTTACCTTATGGTCAAACTAATTAAAATTAAATAACTTTGTTTATGAAGTTTTATTAAAATTAACCTTAACATTAATAATATGACTTACAAAGGTAAAATTTTGTAAACAAAAATTTTACATAATATTAATAAAAATAATTTTGAAAATTCTATTTACCTTTTAAATAAATTGCAAAATCAAAGGAAGAGGAAAGTGACAGATTTAGTTGACATCTTTTTTTTTTTTTTTTTGAGATAGTCTCACCCTGTCACCCAGGCTGGAGTGCAATGGCACAATCTGGGCTCACTGCAACCTCTGCCTTCCAGGTTCCAATGATTCTCCTGCCTCAGCCTCCCGAGTAGCTGGGATTGTAGGCACCAGCCACCACGCCCAGCTAATTTTTGTATCTTTAGCAGAGATAGGGTTTCACCATGTTGGCCAGGCTGGTCTCGAACTCTTGACCTTGTGATCTGCCCATCTCAACCTCCCAAAGTGCTGGGATTACAGGTGTGAGCCATCATGCCTGGACCACGCTGTCTTTACTAAGACATATTGTTTGAGAAACAGTATTTTATCAGACAGAAAGATTTTCATTTTAAAAAAAAATTTAAATTATCATTTTGATCAAATGAAAGACTATTTTATAGCGATCTGTGATCCTATTTTGTGATATCAAGTGTGATATTTGAAAAACATTGACAAACTTTCCAAAAGCAAACTTTCAAGTTCTAATTTTAGCATTTTTTCCTGAACATAAATTTTTTTGGATATTGGGTCCCTGAAGTCCAAGAGAGACATATTAGGCTTATTTAATATTAAAAAAATTGTCAAACATAACATGTTAAAATGTATTTGTTATATTTACACAAATCTTAATATATATTCCAAAATTATATGAGATTTCTAAAATTCTAACATGTCTTATATATGCTGGCAGTAATGATTATAATTTAATAAATAACTATATGCCTAAGAATAACCAAATTTCCTTTTCAGCTGTTTCTTTAACTATGGCTGTGCTAAGACTTCTGTCAGTGAAAATCTGTTTACTTTTATAACAAGACACAGATAGAAGAACTGTTTATTTTCCAGGACTTTGGCTGAAATGGCATATTTTCAGGTATGAGAATACTGCTTTGAAAAATTAAGATTTATTTTATAGAGCCAATGAAAATGCCTAAGGAGGAATAGCCTTGTATCTTGTCTATGCAGTCCATTTGTGGAGATCCTGGCCTGTGATAAGTAGACATGATCACTTTCCGACAGGCCCAGGAGCCTCAAGTTGCTTCAAGGCCTCAAGTGCAAAGAAGTTCACGTAATTCATGTAGATAATCTATAGGTGCTGATGGATCCTTGGCTGGGCTCCAGAGGCCTTTAGAAGTCCAGTCCGAAATTCCTTGTGAGAGGTTTCATCAAAGCCAATTTAGAAGAGCCTGTATGGACATTGGTTCCTGCTATACTTTGTGTAAGCAATTAGGCCTGGTATAGTGAGACTGAAGCCTATTTTACACTTAGGTTAGTCCTGCTACAATTTGTCCTTGAGAAAAGTGAGGGACTAGAAAAAAATTGTGTCTCAGAAAAGAAACTATGATAGTAAATTAATCTTTAATTCTTGGGTGGTCAAGTGGTCATTCGTGGTATGGAGTTGCCCAAAACACCCCTCCTCAGTGTAAAACAGCCAAAAAAAAAAAAAAATTAATGACCACATTCCCATGATTGAGTAATTAGTAATTAGAAAGTGGAAGGACTGAAACCAGCCGCGTTGTCTCATATAACTAGTGTTCATAGTTTCTTCTAAAGAAACATAGAAATTAACTCTGTCAGTCTTAAAATTTGAGAAAGTTACCTTTGTATTATCTGGGGAAACCAACCATCAGCCCTTGCAGGCAGTATCAAGGAACTAAAACTCACTCGATCACTGCTTCTGGACAATGAGATGCCAAACTTCTTACCCATCATGATTGCCTGACCAACTACCTGCTTCCTATTCACCAATTCCTCTCCTTACCCCTCTCTACTTCTTGTTATCCTACACATGGTAACATTTCTTTCATGCTGAATAAAGCCCTAATTTTAGTGGACTGAGGGATTAATTTGATGCTAATCTCCCATCTCACTGGCTGTTACACACAAATTAAGTCTTCTTCCCTGATGATACTCATTGTTAAACAGCGAATGACTTTCTGTGCAGCAAGCAACAGGATGTAGGCCAAACTCCTGGTTTATCAGTAACAGTTTCCATGGTCTGGAAGGAGGAAGAATAGGGAGATAGTGTTTAGTGGGTATAGAATTTCACTTGCAGAAGATGAAACATGTCTGAAGATGTTGGTAATGGTTGCATACCTCTAAATGATATACTTAATGTCACTGATTTATACAATTGTAAATGGTTAAAATGGTTAATTTATGTTATATTCAGCCAGATATACACAATGACTTTGCTTTGCTCTGCAATTAGGTTGCAAACTCCTTTGGACATTCAACAGTCATACATTATCTGGTCCCTGCCTACTTCTCTAAGCTAACTTCACAATTCTGTGTTTCTTTCTTTTTTTATTTGATTCTCTTTGTTTTTCATCCTGTGGGATTTCTTTGTCTCATGGTCTTGAAACTGCAACTTGTTATCCTCTCAAGCCCCATTTTCCTGGGTATTCTTTTAGTTGACTAATTATCAACTTTTTAGCTTCAGCTATAATATCATTTATACAGGCAGACCATGCTGATTAACAACCTCTCACATTTTCATGCACAGACCACTCTCCCACCTCTCTTTGTCACACATACACACACACACACACACACACACCCAGTATATGTGTCTACTGCAGTATATATCCACTACATTGTTTATCACAATACAAACCAGTATTCATTTATTTGCCTTTTTCTGATTTTTTTTTCTTTCTTTATTTGAATATAGTAGCATTGAGCCCTGGAACATTGTTTCTCTCATTTAATGCAATATACTTATACTTAAAACTAGGCTGTCACCTAAGTATATTTCAAAAAATGTATGTTAAGTTACTAACATCATTTGCTACAGGTTTTTATTATATGTCATATTCACATCAGTTTGTTTAGCAGTCTTTACCATGTTCATTTCTCTGTTCTTCAAACAGAAAGATAATTAACTCATGTTTTAAATGGAACAAATTTGGCAATTCTGATATCAGAATTATGATCACAACTAATGTGCCTCAGGGATCACGTGCATTTTGTACATCTATGCTTATATAGATGAAGACAACAGTAAGGATTGAACAGTGGAGAATTAAAGAGTAAATAATTTCTGTGAAGGTATTTCTTGCTATTACAAGTACTCTGCTCACCAAATAAAACAGGTCTATATATGTATATATAAAAAATATGTTATATATATATATAATATTTATATGTGGCAAATACATATATGTATATGTGTGGCAAAAATGGCAATGGAAAAATAAATACATTTCAAAATGTTTTCAAGCATGTCAACAAAATTTATTTTAAATACATAATATACAGAAAATACATTAAAACATGATTTTTGTAATACATGGCATTTGCCAAACTTTTTATTAATGTTACCAACATAATAACTACTAAGATATCAAATATAAAAATAAAAATGATTACAGCAACTTATTCTATTTACAAAAACAGCACTTGGATATTGTCAAGTATGTTGTCATTTTTAAAAAATATTGTTATATGACAGCTATCTTATGAGTGAATTTTTAATGAATCAATTAGTAAACAATGTTAAATTATTTGAGAAGTGGGCCATTTCTTCATCTTAGAAAGTTCTCCGTCATTTTTCTGTAATACATCTCAACTCATTTTTGTTCTAAAAATATTTCAAAAGAAATACAATTTTGCCTGTTTACTATATTACTGAAGTTTATGAAGCTTCTTCTAACTGCTTGTGATTAATCAGACTCCATTAAATGCTAAAAATGTAATTTTAACACTATGTCATTTCCTTTATAGTTATTCAGTATTATAATGTCACTTTAAGAAATGCCTTCTGATTTTGCTTCTTGCAGGGAAAAAAACTTCATAATTCCTTCTTATTGATCTATGTAAGATTTATAAAGCAGCTGTCTATCATGTCTGGCAGATCATATAAAGGCTTAAATATCTTTTCTGCTGATATATTAAAGACTCAAAGAGTGGTGAAGATTCATTGAGATTCTAATGAATACAGAGATTTTTTAAAATAATAATGCAAACTCATAACTAATAAGACTTGTGAACATTTATGTCTTGAATTTTAAAAAGTATAATATTTTAAAAATGGATATCATAGTAAAAGAATAGTTTCTATCTTTAGTGCATCCCTCAGTAAACATGAAGCTATGTTAAAAAATAAGAATATGAAATGAAGATTTCACAATAAATATTACATTTAGAAATCTATATATATTCACACATATTCACTCATATAATGAGATGTCATAGCTGGTATTTTATAATTTAGAAATGTAGGCTGTTGACCATCAATCAGATGGCTCAAACTCACACCAAACAAATAATTATGGTTTGCAAAGTGGCATTAAGGAAAGTTTTGGAGAGAGCTGTTGGCTTCTATGTGATATAAGGTTTTTGCTATCCAGGTTGTCTCAAGGCTGTTGAAATTGCATTCATGAAATCACTAAGAGTTTGGAGCATATGCTTTGCCTTTGGAGAACATCACAGAATGTCCTCTCTAAGGCAATAGTTGCTTTGAGTTCAATCTGCCCTCTTGAGGGTTTGGGGACATAGTTGACCCATAAGGGATAGAGAGTCAGCTCAGGGCCATTTGAAAGTGAGTCTAAGAGAACCACAGGGAAAGGCAAGATACTTCAACAGTGGGAGTCTGTAAGTAGGGGAATATGGTAATGCCAGGAATGGGTGAACATTCATTGACAACATCACAGGAATTGTGATGGGGGAAGAGACAGCGTAAAAATCTCTGAAGAGTATCTCAAAAAGTTCATGAAAGTGTCAGCTTTGTATAGCTGCCAGTGCAGAGATTATAGAGCATCTAGTTTACATCACCATCTATCACATACAAAGAAAGAATATTCCTGCTCCCCTATTCAGCTCTTCTTCCACCATTAACACTAGCTGTGTAGCAAAATAATACATGTTAAGTGTATTAAGTGTATCTACTCATGTTAAGTGGCAAGCCCTATTCTTGATTTAGGAATTAAAAGTTTCCAGTCAAAAGTGTTAATTCATATTTCAATCCCAAATTCAAAAATAATACTCTTTCTGGATTGTCAGGCCACTTGTATAGAATGACAGAAAAAATTATCATCTGTTGCCTCTCTACAGCTCCTAGCTGCAGTTTGATCTACTTTCTGAGCAAGCCTCGCTAAGGGCGAATCCGAGAGAATTCTACAGCTAAGCATCTATGGCAGCTGATAGTCTGAAATCTGAGGAGTTGAACGTGCAGATTGTGAATAAGGGATTTGGGAAGGACATAAAAGAGCCCACTATACAAGTCATTCTAAAACTTAAGCTTACATTAGAATCCCCTCACGGGTGATTGACAACATGGATTGCAGGACCTCAGAGAATGTAATTTAGTAAACCTAAGCTGGGGCAGGTAAATTTGCAATTCCAAGTAATGCAGTCTCGGTACTACATTAGAATTGCTGCGCACAGGGAGTCATAGATAAGAAATTCACTCAAATTTTCATAAGAAATGAGTTATATAGACAAGAATCAAATCAAGCTCTCTAACCCAATCCCACACTTAATGCTCTATACCTAATTACTTGCCAATAATGTCACTTAAGTATATAGTAGATTATAAATAAAGTAGATATTAGATTAAAAATTCTGTTATATGCTGGAGGTTTTAATTATACATATATTTATATATAAAATTTCATCATAAATTAAATTTTGATAAACCTTTTGCACATATAATATAAAATTTTCTGACAAAAACTGTACAACTGTGTAATTCTAGGAGTAATTTTGTTATTACATCTTACATCTGATAAACATTTTGAAGAAAAATGTAAATAATCTTTTCAAATCTACATAATAAATTGTATAGTTGACCATCAACTTTGGAAGTTGTTTTATTATGATTTATTCACTAGCATTTTAATGCTTTTTCCATATATCTATGTGTGTGTGTGTGTGTGTGTGTGTGTGTGTGTGTGTGTGTATTTGACAATTTCTTCATTTTAACTCACAAGACTTTGTATTCTGGAAATTGATTTTTTTCTGAAGAGTGATAAACCCACACACATTAGTCATATATGTGTATCTGCAATAGTGTATATGAAGAGAGAAGCATTCGTTAATTCAGGATAATTCAGTTGAAAATAAAGGCTACAAAAGCAAAATTTTTAGAGGTTAGACCTAGAAAAGAAGCGTGTGCCTTGCCAAATCGCATTGAACGAATTAACTTTTTACCTTTTCTTGCTGAGAATTTTGACTTGATGGAGAGACTATAAATATAGTATTCCATGATTAGAATAGAAATATTTGGAAAAATTCACATACATTGTGGAATCTTGATCCTTCAGATGCTAAGCAACAATCATTTATCAGCCCATGAATAATGGTCTTTCTAAGTTTTGTAATTGCTTTCATTTTATTTACTGGGCTATTTATGAGTTTTATTTCATTAAATATAGTACACCATTGCTATTAATGTGTGTTTAAAAATAAACAAATAAATCAAGGATAAAAAAGCTCTTCTCATCCTAGAATCTTTTTAAATGCTCCACAGCATCAATGTGTTATTCTTGGTCTGTGATGTACACATCTTTACATAAATATGTTTTTTAACATAATGCTCAATAAGCTGTCTGCTATCTTCTATTTATCCATTTTTGCTTATTTAACTTAATGTTATTTCACTTTTTAATAAGGTTCTACTTGTTTGCTTCAGTTATGTTAAGATAGTGGACTATAACACAACCTATTCAAAAATGAGTTACAAATTCAATTTAAATATCCAACTAATATCAAGTTTTACTGACAGTTCACTGAGTTTAATTCACTATGTATACATAGTTACTAATCTGCCATCAAATTTTATAAAAACAGTTCTGACAAGTCTGCACATTCATAGCAATTTAATAGAGCGATATGGAGTGTAAATGAATTAGAAAATAATGCATTAGAAGCTCCACATATCTAAATTAGGATGGATACATTAATACTCTTATTGGTAACTGTCAGCATTTTTAACTAGGTAATTACCTGTATGATTATGTTTTTACATAAACCAGAATGCTACCAAATTTAAAATGAAGACAAAGTATATTGAGTAAAACTAAGCATGAATACAAATACAACCAATAATCTTAGGAATATTAATTTTCAGTGGATTTTGACATTAAACATGTTTCAAATATTAAAACACATATTTCCCAGCACACTATGACTTTTACAATTTTATAAAATCAAATTTATTGTCTTTACTTTGAATGTTCTTGAATTCTTTTGATTCTTTAAATACCCTGTCTCTAGGTGTGGTGACTCATGCATGTAATCCTAGCATTTCAGGAGGCAAAGGCAGGAGGATCACATGAGGCCAGCAGTTCAAGGCCAGCCTGGGCAACAGAGTGAAACCCCATCTCTAAAAAAATTTAAAAAATAAGAATTAAAAAAGCTAGGCATGATGGCATGTGCTTGTATTCCTAGCTACTTGAGAGGCTGAGATGGGAGGATTGCTTAAGCCTAGGAGTTTGTTGCTACATTCAGCTATGATAGTGAACTACACAGCAGCCTGGATGACAGAGTACAATCAGTCTCTAAGAAATATACAAATAAATAAAAGATAAAAAAGCTCTTCTCAGTCTAGACTCTTTTTAAATGCTCCACGGTATCATTGTGTTATTCTTGGTCTGTGGTATACACTTCTTTACATTAATATGTTTGTTCAAACATAATGTTCAACCAAGCAATCTACTTTCTTTTATTTATCCACCTTTTGATAATTTCACTTAAATATAACATTTTGATTTCATAGTATTTTATCCATTTTAGTTAATATTTTATAAGGCCATAATATGTTAATTGATCACATATTAAAAATATATGTGTCAGGCACCGTTCTAGGCATTGAGGAAGAAACAACTTCTTGCTCCCAATAACTGTGCATTCTTGAAGACAAAAACTTAATAAAGAGAAAATACCAGTGGTTAAACATGTAGTTAATTTAGATAATGTAGTAAATGATACCCTGATTTAGAAGGTCATGTACTGTCTTTGAGAACATTACAAAAACACTTTAGCCAATCAGGAAATTGATTTAGTGAGTCCTGACCAACATTTTAAAATGTAGATTAAAATAGTGAACTATGGTATACAATAGAATGGCATGATATAAGATACAAGGGAAAAATCAGGTGCTATATCCAAGGGGTAAATGTTCTGAGAGTTTGTTTTTTGTGATAAGTATTATGAAACTGCATATGTATGTCTGTGTGTATTTGCTTGATTGTATACTATATCATGATAGAAAATGCTTTCCTTACCATTGGTCCAGGGGAAGAAATAAAAACACTGAGTTATTGTAAATACCCTTTTATATAAATAGGTTTGATACATAACAGTTATTTAGCAATTTCTATATATTATATTCACTTCTAGGTATTCCTTATTTAATCCTCGCAACAATAACATTATATTGTCTTAATATTATGTTCTTTTTACAGAGAAGGAATTTAAAGCACTGTGCCTCACTCAGGCCAAGCTCCAACATCTCCAGTGACTTTCTGATCATGTTTGATTTCTCCTCCACCAGGTTACTTTCATCATCTTTCTTCAAACACTTCAGGGTCTCCAGTAAACTTTGTAAAATGGAATTGTGCTCATTCTTCAAAGCCTCCAGCCCCTGAATTACTTGCTTTGTCTTAGAAATAATTTCATCCTGCGTAAGCTTCTCCAACTTGTCTTCCTTGATGTACACCATTGTGGACATGCTGTCATACATTCGTCCAGCTCCTGAGGCCCGCGCTGTCTCGCGCTGTCAGCACCAGGAGCGCCGCCGGGCGCGTGCGCGGAGCAGCAACTGCGCGCCGAGCCCGCCTCGGCCGCCTGAGGCGCGGAACAGCCGTCACTAGCGAGGGGCGCCGGCGCAGCCGCCCCGCAGCATTCTCGGCCGCCCGCGCACTGTCCCTTCGGTTGCCAAGCGCAGCCCCGCCGCTCCTCCTCGCAGCTGCAGCCCCGCCGACCCAGCCCGTCCCGCTCGACCGCCTGCGCCGCTCCAGCCGCCCTGGAATACATTTTCAAATGCTAGAAGACACATTACATGTAATGGAATGGACTGCCTGGCATAGCTCCAGAGTTCAGAGATAAGACAAACTGGTGGGATTTTTTTTCTTTTTGCTTAAAATAAGGATGAATTTTTTTTATTACAATGTTTTTAAAAAATGAGTTGGCTTCAGTATTATTGTCCAGCCATTGTGGAGGACACTCATGTTCCCTTGACCGGAGTCCTTCTCTTATCATGACTACCTTTCATTTTTTATCAAAATATTGGTGAAAATGGGATCTACTCCTTCTCTAACTACACAACTCTATCTACATTTGACTTACTCGTGGAGTAAACAATGAACCTAATCTCTGCTAGTGTTTTAAGCAAACACTAAGCGAGAGCCAACCACAATTCATTCAGTGAGTTTTAACTTTTAACAAGCCGATAGATCCCCCCGCCCCCCGCCCCGACACGACCAGCCCACCGAAACACTTTCACTGTGAATAACAATAACAAGAGTCCTTCTGTGATAGTAGGAATTAAATTATTTTAAATTAATTCATTTAGCACCCACAAGTGCTAAATTGCTCTTGTTGGTGCTGATATTCCCAACGTATTTAGGAAGCAAGTGTGCAGCAAAAAGGAACAAAGTCAGGTATACACAGCATAGATGGACATCAACTGCCTTAAAGCAAATACTTTGAAGATTAGTTCTTTCCTGCTCATCTCATTCTTTGATTCCTTTGGCTCTACCTCTAACATTCCATGTTACGAAGCTAGTTTAAGTTGCTTTTCTGTGTTTTTCTTCCAAAGGCTGTTATTTAAAATAATTTTTCATAAGAGAACTAGAGATAGTTCTCAGTCATAATATGTGACATAGAAGGAGCCTATGTAAGGAAGAATTGGACCTTCGAAGGACATTATTACTTTGTAACAAAACTTTTATTTCTATGAGTTTTATTCATGATTAAATCCCATCAAATAGTTCTAAATATAAAAGCACATTCTTAATTTTAAATATGGCTGCAATCCTTAGTAAAATATTTTTCTGCCATAGTTAACAATACTCTTCATGCTTATGTATACATTTTATATTTTCTTAAAATTACTGTTTTCAAATTACTTTGAGATAGGACAGTCTCGACTTGCAGTCATGTAGTAAAATTATGTCTTGTGTCAGTTTGCTGAGAATGATGGTTTCTAGCTTTATCCATGTCCCTGCAAAGTACATGAACCATCCTTTATACACATGGACACAGGAAGGGAAACATTACACAATGGGGCCTGTTGGGGGTGGGGGTCTAGAGGAGGAATAGCAGGGGATGGGGGGATTGAGGAGTGATAGTATTAAGAGAAATACCTAATGTAGATGACGGGGTGATGAATGCAGCAAACCACTATAGCACATGTATACCTGTGTAACAAAACTGCACGTTCTGCACATGTATCCCAGAACTTAAAGTATAATTTTAAAAAAAAAGGAAAAAAAGAAAATATACATATACCTGCAATAAAAATTTATATCTTTTTTTTTTTTTTTTTTTTTTTGAGACGGCGTTTCACTCTTGATACCCAGGCTGGAGCGCAATGGCGCGATCTCGGCTCACTGCAATCTCCGCCTCCTGGGTTCAGGCAATTCTCGTGCCTCAGCCTCCTGAGTAGCTGGGATTACAGGCACGCGCCACCGTGCCCAGCTAATTTTTTTTTGTATTAGTAGAGACGGGGTTTCACCATGTTGACCAGGATGGTCTCGATCTCTTGACCTCGTGATCCACCCGCCTCGGCCTCCCAAAGTGCTGGGATTACAGGCTTGAGCCACCGCGCCCGGCCAAAAATTTATATCTTAATTAATTTGCAGACACCTTGAAATATTATACTTATACATACATGGTTTTTAGAAATTATGTTCAATTTCTAATATTTAAAGGCATGAGTTCCATGAACATGTAGAAACATATGTGCATAAATATAATTTTAAGAGCTACACAATCAAGAGTATACTTATGTTTAAAACAGGTGCATAATGATCAACATTGGGCTGCAGCTGAATCTCGAATCTCTCCAAGGTGTCCAACAGTTTCTAAACATATGACAGGTAAGTACAGATACTTTGGCAACAGATGTCACTGATGAGCACCCAATGACAAAGTGACTCATGCTCTTGAATTTCAATAAGGTAGAGCTATGTTAGAGAAGGATCTGCTGGACCATAGGCCCACACCATGACCAGCAGTGTGTAGAGCCTAGCTCTCCCATTCCCAGGAGGCTCAGTAAGCAGGGCCCATTGTATCTGTTGACCTTTCTGTCTGTGAGTTCCATGACAGAGTTTGAAATTTAGAGGAAGAGATTATGTAACCTTTTTTCTGCTTGAAAGCAGTAAACATTTAATTTATTTTTTAATTTGTACAAGTAAATGGGTGTGAAAGAAAAATAAACGTTGTGCCCCCAAATCACAAGCTAAATGGAAGAGTCAAGTCAGGAAGTGCTTAGGGCCAATCTGCCTTCCATTCTATTCGAAGTCACCCCTCTGCTTGCTGACATAGATGCATACATGATTGCCTCCTTTGGAAAGACTAATCAGAAACTCAAAAGAATGCAACCATTTCTGTCTCACCTATCTGTGATCCCCTTCCTGCTTCAAGTCTTCCTGCCTTTGCTTCAAGTTGTCCCACCTTTCCAGACCAAACCAATGTACTTCTTACTAGGCTGTGGCCTGACAACCTTGGGCACATGTCATTAGGACTTCCTGAGGCTGTGTCACGGGTGCGTCCTCAACCTTGGCAAAATAAACTTTCTCAAATAACTGAGATCTGTCTCAGATTTTCTGGGTTCTCATTTTGGTAAACACGAAGGGATTCTGAATGGAGATGCCCCTGACCTTTGGCAAATCTCCTATTAGTGCTTGGTCTGATGTCCCAAAATTTGGCTGAGATATAAAGTTTATTTTGCTGTACGACTCCTCTTTTTTTTTTGGAGTTTTACTTCCTTCCAACAAGGAAGGCAAGGTTTTCCTGCTTCCATGATGATGGAAGGCAGGTAACTCCTTTATGGAGGCTGAGCTCCCTTCCAACAGGGAAGATGAGTTTTCTTTTTCTGGCTTCTAGCATGATAGAGAGTAGTCTACAGCCTAAGACCCGTCAGTAGGTAAGAAACCGGTTTGGGATTCTGTCTTGTAAATTCTTTTTAAATGATTAAACTTAGCATTAACAATCAGCTGGTGTTAATTTCTGCTTACCCTTAGAGTGCTCAGAAATCAAATAATTTTTGTGATCATTGTTAGTTTAGCAGCATTTAGTCTGAGCTGAAATACTGTAATAAGATTAAATTTTTTTTCTTTTTTTTTAAATTGTACTTTAGGTTCTGGGGTACATGTGCAGATCATACAGGATTGTTGCATAGGTACACACATGGCAATGTGGTTTGCTGCCTCCATCCCCCCGTCACCTACATCTGGCATTTCTCCCTGTGTTATCCCTCCCCAACCTCCCCACCCTCCCCACCCCCACCACCGCTGTCCCTCCCTGGCCCCCCACCAACAGACCCTAGTGTATGATGCTCCCCTCCCTGAGAAGCTCAATGGTTAAAAGTCAGCTTATGTAAAAGATTAACATCTAAGGGGTGTGTGTGTGTGTGTGCGCGCGCGCGCATTTGTGCATGTTTGTATTTGAAAGGCCTTCATGTTTTGGAGGTTTTTTTTGTATGACTGTTTTTCTCTCCTAAGACCTTGTCTTTTGTCGTTTTTGAGCAAAAGTTTTGTTTTTTTTTCTTTTTCTTCTTGGTTGACTGAATTTTGTTTTCACCTGATTTTTTGACTAAAATAGTTATTGCAGCAGAGGCTACTCCTGGGTTTTTAAACCATTATATAACTTAGTTTAAATTATCAGTAATTATGATAATTGTTATGTTAAAGTTGTTGTGTGCCACAGAGGTATATATTTCAATATGAAAGTATTGTGTTTCCACTTAAGAAAATAATGTCAATTCTAATTGAATATGACTGGCTGAACTTTAAACATTTTAAAAGGCATGTGATTTGTAATGAATTCTATTATCAGCATATTAGTCTGCAAGAGCTGCCATAACAAATTACTACAGATTGTATGGTTTATAAAACAGATATATATATATATTTTATCATAGTTCCCAATGCAGAAAGTCTAAGATCAAGGTGTCAACACATTTGGCTTACCCTGAGGCCTCTCTGCTTGGCCTACAGATGGCCACCTTCTTTCTGTATTCTCATGTGTCACATTTCTAGTGTTTCTCCCTCTCCCTATAAGGACACTAGTCATATTGAAGTAAAGCCCCAACTTTATGACTTCATTTAACCTTAATTGTCTCTTTAAAGGTTCTATGGCCAAATAGAGTCACATTACAAATTAGGACTCCAACATACAAATTTGAGGGAGGGGCGCAATTCAGTTCATAACAATCAGTTTCTGAAAAAATATAGGGTAAGATATCACTCACATTTTTGCATAGAACAATAAACTTTAAATAATAAATTGAAATTGAATATTTAAATTGCATCAAGGTTATTAAAAAGGTGAAATATTAAAAACCTTTTCTGCTTTAGATTAAGTTGCATTGTGGTTACAATGAATTTATTTAATGTTATGACCTGTCACTTTAAAATTACCAAGTTTCTTATTTTCTATTTTTCTATAATTTTATTCATTTAATTCGGATCCTTAAGTTTATTAATAGCATTGGCCAAAGGAATCTTTTGATTATTTAATTATTTGTATGTGATGTGATCTCCTAATAACCATCTCTTATTTTAAGTGTTACATTTTTTATGTATGTGTTGGCTGTTAGCTAATATTTTAATTTGATTATCAGATAACTGCATTTCAATTTTTATATGATTTCTAAAACATTGTTGCTTTTCATTTGCTATTTTCTACCTTTATGTTTAATTGCCTCCCTATGCTTTAAGTCCCCTATGCTTTCTAAGATTGTAAATGTCTTTGCTGTTTTTCATTGCTAAACCTTGAAATTTATGAGATTATCTTTTTAAATGAAATTAACAAAAGTAAGGACAGGCGAGGTGGCTCACACCAGTAATCCCAGCACTTTGGGAGGCCTTGGTGGGTGGATCATGAGGTGAAAAGATTGAGACCATCCTGGCCAACATACTGAAACCCTGTCTCTACTAAAATACAAAAAATTAGCTGGGCGTGGTGGTGCACGCCTGTAGTCCCAGCTACTCAGGAGGCTGAGGCAGGAGAATCGCTTGAACCTAGGAGGCGGAGAATCGCTTGAACCTAGGAGGCAGTGATTGCAGTGAGCCGAGATCATGCCACTGCACTCCAGCCTGGCAAAAGAGCAAGACTCAGTCTCAAATAATAACAATAATAATAAATTAATTAACAAAAGTATTTAATACTGTTACTCTTACTCTGTGTTGAGCTTTAGCTATCTCCCAGTAGGATTATTATGTAATGTTTTAATTATATATACATGTGTGTGCATGTTTAATCTAGATATTCTTAAATGTATTAGTTCCATGAAGGATTAATATCGTTTTCAAAACTATCATGTAATTGTTATTTTTTTGTAACACTCTTTATATATGGTTATATTTTTGACATTTTATTTTAGTGTAATATAATCACATAGGCTTGTCTGCAATATTTCAACATGTTTATAGTTTGTCAAAACTGTGCCTAATGAGACTACCTGAGATCTACACTTATCTCTTTTCCATGAACACTTGAAATAATTATTGATTTTATATTTTGAGGGGTGTGTGTTTTATTTATTTATTTCTTTTATTCGAATTTTACTTTTTTCCTCTATGGAAATTAAGCTGATGTGGGTTGAGGCCAGTTCAATTCTTATTTAAGCTGTAGAACTGATATATTTACTTTCCTTTCTCCCATCTCTGTTAGCTCACCCTCGGCACACCTTTTTCTCTTCTAAATTAATAATTTAATATCTTTTTCCAATTTGTACCTACACCTGAAAAAAGAAAGGAAAAAACTGAATTGCACAGGATAAATTTCTAGCTAAAAATAATGAATTAAATTGAATGAACTTTCATATGCAATGTCTTCAACCTTCTAATGCTAGTTAAATTACTGCTGCAGAACATTGTGCTAAATTTGCATGCAATTTTTACATTCCTGGATGTATATTTAAAAAAAAATAATAATAATAATTTACTGTTTCTCCTAATCCTTGGCACAGGTTAAAAGGAACTTGTTCTCTCTTCATGGGTAGGGCAGCAATGAAAAAAGTAAAGAGGGGAAATCTGTTGTACTGATACTCATTTTCAGATCTATATATAGTTCAAAGATAATGACTCTTATTTTGTGGACATATTTAGGTTATTATGCTGACAAACTCAAAACTAATGAGCCCTTTTTAATCAAAAACAATGTTCAAGTTTTGGTTTCCGTCTAACATTTTCTGTATACATTGACCTCTGTTGCGGTTAGCATAGCCTTTGTAGAACCAATTTAATACATGTTGATTTTTGTTTTTCTGATTGGAATAAGGATTCTAGATTGAAGAAGCAGCATTTTTGTCTCCTTGCTTATTTAAATAAAACTTTTCACAGAACCCATTAACTGAGATGTTTAACAGTGTCATTTACAGAAGCTTTGTGATAAGCATGAAAATACTTGCAAAGAACTACTTTTATGTAGTGAATAGCTGATAGAGGCAGAAGACAGCCAAATGGCTAGGCAAATAAGGAAAAGTCCCGGAAGAATTTCCAACCCTTCCTCAAAATCTTTACACCAGGTGATTTTTGCAGATAGGGGAACCTGCCCAGGGGTCTTGTTTGGGCATTCCCCACATGCACTGGGTGAATGGGGTGTAGCCACCAGGAATTCACACTTTATGTGTGGGAAGAGCCTTGCCTCTTCGACTAATGTGTTGTGGCCCAGCATTTAATTTTGTGAGGAAGTAACCTGAGTGCAGGATCTCTCTCTTTGTCGAGAGATTTCCTTTCACTTAATATATTCCACCCTCTTCACTCTTCAGTATGTCAGCATGCCTAATTATTCCTGGTCATGGATTTAGCTGAACTGAGGAGCAAAAAATCCTGCATCATAGTGATCTGTAAAACATTTTGTTGTAACTGCCCAAGGGTTTCACCTTGCCTGCAGCCTAGACAGAGCCAATAAATCAATATAGAGGAATTGCAATAGAGAAAGAGTAATGGATGCAGAGCCAGCCGTATGGGAAGACAAAGTTTTATTATTACTCAAATCAGTCTCCCCAAGCATTCAGGAAGCAGAGTTTCTAAGGGTAACTTGATGGGTGGGGAGAAGCCATTGAGCCAGGAGTGCTCATTGGTCAAGAATGAAATAATGAGAAGTTGAAGCTATCTTCTTGTGCAGAGTCAGTTCCTGGGTGGGAGCCACAAGATCAGATGAGCCAGTTTGTTGATCTGCATGGTGCCAGCTCATCCTTCAAGTGCAGGGTCTGCAAAACATCTCAAGCAGTGATATTAGGAGCAGTTTAGAGAGGGTCAGAATCTTGTAGTCTCCAACTGCATGAGTCCTAAACCATAATTTCTAATCTTGTGGCTACTGTTAGATCTACAAAGGCAATCTAGTCCCCAGACAAGAAGGAGGTCTGCTTGGGAAAGGGTTGTTACCATCTTTGTTTAAACTATAAACTAGTAAGTTTACCCTATACCTAAAGTTAGTTCAGCCTATGCCCATGAATGAACAAGGACAGCTTGGAAGTTGGGAGCAAGATAGAGTCAGTTAAGTTAGGTCTCTTTCACTGTCTCAATTATAATTTTGCAAAGGCAGTTCCCTTGTTTCAGATAAGCAACCTAGTTAAGAGAAAAATAGACACTTAATAAATATTAGTATTTTTACTTTAACTGTGTCACAGAGTACTTAATATGTTGTTCATATATTTTTATAACTAGAAAACTGAAAAATTTACCAAAAATATACAACTCGTCAATTTATTAAAAGGTATTGAAAAAAATGCCTTTGCAAAATTATGACAATAAGAGAATTCTGACATGGCTGACTCCATCTTGCTTGTAGTCTCATAGACTGGTTATCTTTGCTTATTCCTGGGCATGGGCCAAGCAATCTTTGGGAGAAATTTATTATATAGTTTGAATGATAATAGCCATTCCCAAGAACTAAACTGCTCTTGGAAAACCAACGAAAGGTCACCAAGTTAGAAGAATAAGAAGGACATGAATTCTGCTAAGATGTAGGTGTAGCTAAATAATTAACCAACCATGAACTGGCCATCACAAGATTTGCAACTTCCATAATTACTCCTGTAGATGACATTACTATTGTAGAGCTGATGCTTGGCCTTTTGAGATATCTTCTTAGATTTTTGAATTTCTGACAATCCAAAGGACCAACCCAAACTTGTCAACTTGTCCTGTGGCCTCCACCGGGGAACTGACTTAGTGCATGAGAACACCTCAGACTCACTATGATTTCATCTCCAGCCTGACATATCGGCACTCCTCATACCTTCTCCCACTGCTGACTAAACTATGTTTGAAAAACCCCTAACCTCCCAGCCTTCAATGAGATTGATTTAAGTAAAAACTCCATCTCTTGCATGTTGTGGCCAGCCTTGCATCAACTAAACTGTCTTTAATTCAATGCCATTATCTCATCAGATTGATTTTGTCTGTGCAGTGGGCAGGAAAAATCCATCAGGTTACAGTAGGACTCCATGATATCCTTATTTCACATTGCATGCCTGTAACAAAACATCTCATGCACTCCATAAATCGAGACACTTGCTATGTACCCCCACTTTTTTTTTTGAGATAGAATCTTGCTTTTTTGCCGAGGCTGGAATGCAGTGGCGCAATCTCAGCTCACCACAACCTCCGCCTCCCGGGTCGAAGCAATTCTCCTGCCTCAGCCTCCCGAGTAGCTGGGATTACTGGCATGTGCCACCACGCCCAGCTAACTTTTGTAGTTTTAGTAGAAACGAGGTTTCACCACGCTGGCCTGGATGTCTCCATCTCTTGACCTTGTGATCCGCCCAAAGTACTGGGATTACAGCCGTGAGCCACCGTTCCCCACCATACCCACACACATTTTAAAAAATTTTAAAATATTTTAAAAAGAGCTTTGAAAACATTATGTTAATATTTGTTTGATTATCCAACACAAAATGATACCAGCCCTCCCCATTATTTCAATATCTTTTAAATTATTCCATTGTTTCACATTTTATATTAGATTGTAGAAATCGGTTAACATTTGTGCTCATTTTTGCCTTTTAGCTGGCTTCTTTTTTAATGTTTCTGGAGTTGGTATAGTGAATAAAAATTACTTTGATATCCTGTCAAAATGCTTATTGATGTTGGACCTAATTATTAAAAAAAATCGTCAAAGGTTCTTTTAAAATTAACGTAAACATCTGGTAGAATATAAACTTCACAGAAAATTAAAGTTGTGGAGTTATCTTTTAGATGTGGAACCAGGATAAATAAGAATCATTATCAGTTTAAACATATTAAGATTTTTCAAACATGAATACATTTTAATGTTCAAAATTAATTGCTTCAAACTTCTGGAGCAAAGAGGGAAATTGAAAAGATAAGATTCAGACACATACGTAATGCAAAGTTACCATGTACCTTTTAAAGTCTTCATCTTAAATGGATTCCAACATAACTTTCCTCAAAGAAAAAAATCAGATTGACTTTACTTAGAAGGTCTGTGCGTTTGAATTTAGTTGTTTGGAGCAATATGCTGCCATATTTCTTGATTAGCAAGATCTAGAGAGAGTGACAGAAAAGAATGATGTGATTAAGAGAATGAAAAAATGTAAAATAACATACTCTGATAATAATTGTTAGTAAAATGATAAATATTTTTAAATGATGTAAAATATGGCATGAAGGATAAGTAATACAAATGAGTAATAATTAACTTATGAAATCTTGAATAATGCTGGCTGGGAAAGGTGGCTCGTGCCTGTAATCCCAGCATTTTGGGAGGCAGAGACAGAGGTATTACATGAGGCCAGGTGTTAAGAGATCAGCTTGGACAACATGGCGGAACCCTGTCTCTACAGAAAATACAATAATTAGCTGGGCATGGGGGCATATGCTTGTAGTCCAAGCTTCTCAGGAGGCTGAGGTGGCAGGATCACCTGAGCCTGGGAAGGTCTAGGCTGCAGTGAGCTGTGATTGTGTCACAACACTCCAGCCTGGGCAACAGAGTGAAACCTTTTCTCCAAAACAAAACAAAACCTTGAATACGTAGCATTGTGTATGGAATCATACTTGCTAATAATGTTTCATAAGAAAGCACAATATTCAAATTGGAATAATCATGAATATTATTTGAATATTATAATGAGGGTCAATATTATATAATTTCTCTGTCAATTATAAGCATAGTAATTTTAAGAGATGCATGTTTGAATGTCCCAATATGTACTTCACACCCACACCCAACCATATATATAATCTCCTCTGGCTAAATACCTACTTTGACTTTTTGTAAAAAACTGAGGTTCTTATAAATTGTCATAAAATGCTACTAAGTTTTAAAATTTATTTTCCATGATTGTAATTGCTGCATAGATTAATACTTTCAGATAAAAATGTTGACTCTTCATAAGAAAACCTTTTTTTGAATTCATTTTAAATTTGCGTCAGTAAATTTTACAAATATCACGGCTAAGAAATTGGAGTGTTAAAATCACTTATACTGTCAAATAGAAATTTTATCAGAATTTATGACTTTCAAATGAATGACTAATATTTTTTAAAAATCACCAAGTTAAACAATGGAATTTATGATATCTGATCTACCTTTTAAACTGTTTATAAATATTATAAAATACTGATTTTGTCTTGTAATAATTTGTAATTTTATTCTGTTCTATAACTAAATGTATAAATGTATGCTCCAAGATTTTCAGTACAATCTTAAATAGAATAATAGCTATGTTTTAAAACTTTTCTTAAGTCAAAATAAATGTCTTTTATGCTTGAACAGTAACCATGATCCTTTTATAGATTTTTGCTACATATTTTAATCATAAAATAAAATTAACATAAAATAAAATAAATTTAAATAAAATTAAAATTAAATTAAACAGGAGAATTAAAATTAAATTAAAAAGGAGAAAATTAATTTTATCCTTTCTAAAAATAATTGGGACAAGTTTAGGTTAGAATAGTTTCTTTCTTGGCCGGGTGTGGTGGCTCACGCCTGTATTCCTAGCACTTTGGAAGGCTGAGGCATGCAGATCACTTGAAGTCAGGAGTTCAAAAGCAGGCTGGCCATCATGGTGAAACCCCAACTCCACTAAAAACAGGAAAAAAAAAAAAAAAATAGGTAGGCGTGGTGGTAGGCACCTGTAATCCCAACTGCTCTGGAGGCTGAGGCAGGAGAATCACCTGAATCTGGGAGGTGGAGGTTGCAGTGAGCCAAGATCACACCACTTCACTCCAGCCTGGGTAACAAAGCAAGACTCCATCTCAAGAAAAAAAAAAAAATACAGTTTCCTTCTTGAATGAAGGAATTAACATTTATAACCTTGAAAGCTGGTTATGTAAACTAAATCACTGACTGAATGTTTCTAACTTTTATATACAAGTTGCGTTTTCTGTTTGCTAAAGTTACTATGAGAAATTAGTGTATTTTTTATGGCAATTAACATTAAAATATATGAGTGTGACATTGTTCCCAATGCTTCCTTGTTGTCTTGTGATTCTCTACTGAAACTATTTATGGCAAGTCAACCCCCCATCCTCTACCTCCGATTCTCACTTTGACTCATGTATTTACGGCTGTCTCCCCTTTTTTAACTTTCTTGCAAGTTTTTCCCCATTCATTATTTTCAAATTATCTTTTTGAAAAAAAATTCTGTTTTTTTTACTTCTCAATCTTAGAATTTGCTGTCATTTTTTAATTTTTATTTTTACTACCGCT
Source organism: Aotus nancymaae (assembly GCF_030222135.1). Taxonomy (NCBI): domain Eukaryota; kingdom Metazoa; phylum Chordata; class Mammalia; order Primates; family Aotidae; genus Aotus; species Aotus nancymaae. Next base: position 6,895,087 of record NW_026988491.1, read on the forward strand.
TTATGGTTAGAGCCTATTTTGTTTGGTTTTCCTACCTAGCTTAAGTGTTTTTAATGTTTGCCCTTTTTCTTCCTTACTTTTGCTTTCCTTCTCTTTATTTTTACCTGTATCTGTAGATCTGCTTTAGAAGGTATCTTCTAAAGAAGAATGAAGTGTAATATTTTCTGTTCAATTTCAATCTTTATTATAAAAAGACATTTAGTCCAATTATGTTGATTGTGATTGCTTATATATGTGTACATTTCTACCACTTAAATATGTGCTTTTTATTATTCTGCCTTCTACTAAATTGATTCCATTTTTAAAATTTGCAGTCCTAAAGTCCATTTTTATTCTTTAATGACACATTTAATAATTTAACATGTATACTTAACCTACTGCACATTTAACAAATATATTTACTCTCCTTCCAAACAACACAAGGAAAATAAAGGACTTTCTCACCCACCCCACCTCCCCTTGGACCCAGTTTATTGGCTTGCATTGCCCAGTAACTTAATCTGGTACGAGTATCATCATAATTTAGAACTTTTTTGTGTGTGTTTTATATATTATCAACTAATGTCTTCATTTATTTAGAGGCTAGCTTCTTCCTTTGTTAAACATTCTATATTGAATCTTACATATTCATTCTGAGAAACTTTTTTTCATTTTGAAATTATTCACTGACTTTTAGTGAACATCTTACAGTTCCAAATAACTTTTTAATATTTTTTTCTTCTGAAAATGTTTCTGTTTTGCCCTAATTCAAAATTTTTACCTGCCTGTTGTCCTTTGCCTCACTAATGTGTAACTCTTTTATGGGAGTAGTAAATACTATACAATTATTATATTTGATGGGTACATTATTAAATTGATTAGCTCCTTAAAATAATGGAAATGGATTAAAATTAATTGTTTTATAGGATAAATCATCATGACAATAATTAAGACATCTCAAATGAGGTTATATTATTTTCTGAATAGCCACCATCAAGAAAAACAAGTGAAATGCAAAACCTGCACTTCACTTTCAAACCCAACACATTGACATAACAGTTTCAGTGAAACAATATCCATCGCATTAATGCTGCTAGTTCAAGTTTTTTGGCATGGTGATTTTGTTTGTACTAAGTCTTTTTCATTGGTTTGTTTTATATGTAGATAAGGAGGCCTAAACATTAAAGTTATTATTCTGTGACTGCTATGGTGTGAATGTGACCCCCAAAATTCATAATTTTGGAATCATGATCCCCAGTGCAGTGGTGTGAGATGGAATATAATGAGAGTTGCTTGAGTGGTGGGAGAGCTGTCCTTATGAATAAATTAATGCCATCATCTAGGAAGTGGGTTCCTTATTGTGGGAGTGCATTCCTTATTAAAGGACAAGTTCCTGCCCCTCCTCACTCTGTCTTTGCCCTCTCCCTTCTGCCATGAAATGATGCTGCCAGAAGGTGCTTGCCAGATGCCAGCTTCTAGATCTAGGACTTCCCAGTGCAGAAGTGTGAGAAAATAAATTTCTGACCTTTATAAATTGCCTAGTTTCAGGTTCAGGTATTCTATTATACCAGCACAAAATGGATTAAGACAGTGACTGGGCCAGGTGCAGTGGCTCACGCCAGTAGTCCTAACACTTTGGGAGGCCAAGGAGGGCAGATCACAAGGTCAGGAGATCGAGACCAGACTTGCCAACATGGTGAAACCCTATCTCTACTAAAAATACAAAATTAGCTTGGCATACTGGCAAGTGCCTGTAACCCCAGCTGCTCAGGAGGCTGAGGCAGAAGAATCACTTGAATCAAGGAGTCAGAGGTTGCAGGAAGCCGACATAGTGCCACTGCACTCCAGCCTAGCAACAGAATGAGACGTCATCACATTGTATAAAAATAGTACCTTGGTAATTTTTAATATCGTTATATACAGAAAATGTTAAATAGTTATGCAATCAATAGTTAAAGCAACTACTTATCAACATAATTGGTTTTTGGCCCACTGAAAACTATACAAAGGATCTGATCCCTATAATAATCTTGAAATCATTTCAAATTGATTTAATCATTGAAGAGTTCTAGTAAAACACAAAAATAAATAAAACTTATGCTATGTAAAATGAACAACGCTTCTTTTTGACCAGCTCAGTGTATTGGGAAACCAGAACGAAATAAATAAAGGCATGAAATGGCTACTCTGAGACTAAAAGAAAGTGACTGGGGCACTGAAACTGAAGGAAGCTGCACAGAAATTAAGTTATGAGCCAGAACATAAAGAATTGAAGCAAGTGTTTGATACAGACAAGGAAGAAAGTACATTTAGGCCAAAAGAATCATCACAGTTAAGGTCAGGAGAGGGTTTGAGGTATTGAAAATGAGAATAGGGATTCTCGCATGAACTGAACATATAGAGACTGGGACAGTGGGTAGAGAAGAGTCTGGAACAGTTTCAACAGCCTTATATGCCTCAGGATGTGTTGCGTGCAACCAGTCATGTAGACCACTTTGAAAGAGTAGTGAAATTGACAGGCTGAAAAAAGAAGGCTCTCCTTGGCACAGAGCTGAAACATTTCCAAATGAGCTCTCTGCTGGCAACAGAGATCATACACTTGGTTTGCCATTGAGCATCCCTGCAGAATAATTATTATGGAAACCATTAGTATGGTCATTTAGTTCCTCAATGGAATCAAAGCCTGTCACTGGGTTTGATATCACTATGGCTGTGTGACAGCAAGGAGATAAAAAGTGTGAGAATAGATCAGGTATTTGATTTTATTGGTGAACTAATAATAATCTATCTACAAGCAATATCCATTTGAACATATATAACTGAAGCCAGATACAGCTAATGAATAAAATGTCATTTAGTTGTTTTAAAATTACAAATCTGGAAAGGCTAAACATTTAACCAGCATAATTATATTTCAAATGTTTCCATTTTGATATAATTTATGTCATCGAGGCAAAACTTTTTATGGTTTATAATACAAGTATATTCTTTCTTAACCCCATTCCCATCTTAGGATGTCCTTTATTTAGTGTAAAATTTTAAATAGGGAAAACTTAATGACTCATTCATTGCCATAATCATTTATGGCCATTATAATATAGGTCACTCACAGCTTCTGCTATTATCAGAACACTAAAGACCCTGCTGGGGCCTCTCATTGTTATTTGCTTGACATCCACTTAATATTTACCATTGGGAATGTCACAGATAGCCCACTTTTCTTCTGATCCTAGTAATGAGAAATAATCATTATGTTCATGGGTCCTTCTGGGGTACTCTAAAGTAAATAGCTTATGGAAAGAGAGAAATTATATTTGAAGAGGCATTACCGATTGACCACCTACACACACACACACACACACACACACACGCAACCCTGCAGTTAGATTGGATCCAGATTCTTCAAACTTTAATCCACCAGGGAAGACATGAATAAAGATAATGAGATAAACAAATATGAAATCACTTTGTAATAGTTGCATCACATAGGAATATTAGTATCCTAAATAGGATTTGTATCCTAAATGTTCCTAAGTGTTGCAACTAATAACAAAACAAAATCACCTTACTCCAACTGGTTTAAGATAGGGAATTTGCTATCCTCTATCACTGAAGATTCCAAAGGAAGGGATTGCTAGAGATTTCTTCAGGTACAACTTGTTTTAAGAGTTCAGGCTGGGTGCATTGGCTTACGCCTATAATCCCAGAATTTTGGGAGGCTGAGGCAGGAGGGTTGCTTGAAGAAAGGAGTTTCATACCAGCCAGAGCAATGTAGCAAGGACCTGTCTCAAAAAGAAAAAAAGACTTGAATAATAAATTTTGTTTCTCTATCGCTTGGCTCTGTGTCTCTAGATTATTTCATTTTTACACATGAAACTCCATATGGTTGCAATATACCCAATTTATGAGATTAAATCTACATTTTGTAGGAAAGTGGTTTTACCCTGACAATTTCTGTTAAAATGCCAGTTCATTTCTTTGAGTCAGATTGTATATTATGCCCATCCCTGAACATATAGCAGGGCTGCAGGGGTTGTGAAAATTTATTGTTTCATCTCTGGGTAATACAGTGATTATATGCTGAAAAATGAGAAAATGGAGAAGAGACTCATACTTATGCGACATAACCAAGCCACCAATTCACCACAATAATAAATACAGTGAAAAAAATAATGCCTGATGTTATTGTCATCATTAGTGGATAGTCTGATCATCAGTCAGTTAAAGCTAATGTCTTTAAAAATCATAAAACCAATATATACCAACCAAGCAAAAGTATGTATTTTACACAAGTGTTTTGATATAGAACTTTTAGGGAATGGTGTATAAGGCAATGCTTAGAGAATGGTGTACGAGATTGCCTTTCTTTCCTGAAACATATTCACAGTATATATTCTATAATTTCCATTTCTGTTCTTTAAAGTAAATATTTAAAGACACTTGCAAAATAAACTGACTCCACAATTGTTGTTTTTGACAATTTTCCCTCTAATTTTGTACCTGTGTCTTCCACAGTGTTAACACTGATTTTTTAATTACTCATACAGTATGGTGTTACAGGTTGTCCTGTTATCCTAAAACACACGTGAAGTATATATTCTTGGATTTCTTTGTTTTTATTTTTAAATTTTGTGGCTACTTAGTAGGTGTACATATTTCTGGGTACATGAGATGTTTTGCTATAGGTATGCAATGCGTGATAACCACATAATGGAGAAGGGGGTATCCATCCCCTTAAGCATTTATCCTTTGTGTTACAAACAACCCAGTTATACCCTTTTAATTATTTTAAAATGTACAATTAGGTTATTATTCATTATAGTCACCAAATAAGCCAGGCACAGAAAGACAAACATCGTATGTTTTCACTTACACGTGAGATATAAAAATAAAATCCCTTGAACTCATGGGTTTCTATTTTTGTTGCCTTTGAAGTACAGTGAGAAACTTCCAGTCCAGACAAAATGATCTAGAACTGTTTCTCTCTGTTCTTCCCACCTCTTCCCCACTAAGCAGTATACTATGAACCCTGGAAATAAGCCAGCAGACAACCAAAGAACTACACTGAAATGTGATTAGAAGGTGACTGGGTTAAAGAGACAAGACTGGAGAAACAACACAGTGACATGTGTATGTGCATGCACACACATGGAACACACACACACGCACACACACAAGGCCACCCAGACACACAGTCTACCAACCTAAGCCTAACAAGAGAGGGCAGCCCACATAGGTTCATTCCTCCCCTGAGTAAATCCAAAGGTCCTTCAGACAACATCAGAAGTAAGGAATCAATTAGAAGCCCTCCTCCCCAAAATAGATAGATGTAAGAGAAGCATTGTCCTTTCCCAGCAAATGTGAGACTATTTTCCAGTAAACGTCTTTGTCTATGTAGGACTGACACTACCCTTTACTTCCCAGAGAAAGCTTGTCAGATGGTGGTAGTGGTATTATTATCTTTCTGGATAAGAAATTTCTTAGAATAATAAAATCCCATCAATGTAGGTTTTTAATTAGAAATTTAACTTACTGTAACCCTTAAACTTTTTAGCTGTAGGTTTTAGTTTGCCCCTGCTATCTTACTATGTACCTTTATGGAACTCACTGTCTATAAGAGTAGAAGACTAGATGCGTGACAAACTCAAGGTCACATATAGAGTGTTTAGGAACAGACAAATATTTCTTGCTGGGTTCTAACTGTATATACAATTTAATTATAAGTGTATTATAATATTCATTAATGACATGAGTCATAGTGATTTATCATTAAAGATTTAGCAAAATAAATACAGAAGAGACACTAGTATAATTGTTTATTATTCAATCAGTGCCTGTACCTTTCCCACTGGGTGTTCGGTAGGTTGCCGGCCTTAGGGCTGCCACAAGAGCTCGGGTTTGGAGGCCTACCTTCTGCCGTAAGTGGGCCTGTCAGGTGGCCTCAGCCTTATCCTCTCGGCCATTAAAGACCTTAAATGCCATGTTTACCAGGTCTCATATGAGAGTCTGGGGGCCCGCCTCGGCTTTCTTAAGTTTCCTCCTTATATCGGCCACCGACTAGGAAATTAAGTGAGTGGCTAGGACTGTAGCCTCTGCTAAGGAGGCCGGATCCAGCTGGGTATGGAGGATCATAGCATTAGTCAGGCGGTCAAGGAAGGCGGCTGGGTTTTCATCGGGTCCCTGAGTTATTTCCCTTAACCTATCGTAATTGACTACCTTTTGGGCTGCGCTTTGCATGCCCGCCAGGAGGCAGTGTAGCATCTGGTCTCGGCGGCGGCAGCCATCCCAACCGTCCTGATAATCCCAGTTAGGGTTGGCCTCGGGTACTGCTGCCGCGCCTACTGGCATCTGGTTGTTAGTCAGATGTACCTGATTAGTGTGTTCCCGGGCTGCTGTAAAAATCCGGTCACGCTCATCTGGGGTAAGGGTGGAGGATAGGATTACAAATGTGTCATGCCAGGTTAAATCATATGCCTGAGTAAGGTAGCGGATTTCTTTGGTGTAAGCAGTAGGATTGGTGGAGAAAGATCCTAGGCGTTTCTCAATGGCTGACAGATCAGAGAGGGAGAAGGGAACGTGCACTCGGACAATACCCTCTGCTCCGGCCACCTCGCGGAGGGGGCAAAGGAGGGAGGCTTCGTCGCTAGGAGCGCTGCGTGAGCGGATGTGTGCGCTAACGGGAGAGGCTAGGTTGGAATTAGGAGATGGAGGACGGGGGGGATTGTTGCACCTTCATTATCACCCTTATCATTACTACTGTCATTACTGCAACCTTTATCATCACTACCTTCAGCATTATCACCATTACCATAACCTTCATTATGATCACTACTACTTTCACCATCATCACTATCGCCTCCATCATCACCTACGACATACTACCGCTACCTTCATCAGCATTACTACTTTCATTACTACCACCGTTATTAACAGTCATCTTTATCTCGAGGGCCTGAGTCGGTTAGTTAAGGTGGCCTTATTCGGTAGGTCCATTGGGGAGGCGACGTGCCTCGAGGGTGGCTGAATCTCTAACTACTGCATAGGCCGCTTTTTGTCGTCCCTCAGCTGTCACTATTGAACTCCCATTTTCAAAAAGGCAAGGTCTGGGCTAGAGAGAGAAAGGTTAGAGGCCCTCCCGAGGTGTAACAAATGTATCCATTAGCTTAGGACAGGAATGGGCGGGGGAGGGGGAATGGGATGGAAGAGGAAACAAAGTAGCCAAGTTGAGTAGAGAAGTGAGAGGAAAGCTGACTGAAGGATTTTTAAAGAGAAAGTAAGACTCAGAGTGTAGAGCAATGGTAAAGAAGGCATTTTTTTCTTTTCTTTATGGAAAGCCCTAGTTTGGGTAGGTTTTGGGCTAGGCATCTTAATGATGACTTGGGGTCTAAGCGGGACTTCTGGTTCCCCATAGTTGGCTTTTGTGGGGCAGTCGAAGGTGAGGAAGGGATAGGAACAGTACTACACCCAACACGGGCAGAAGAGTTCCTTTCCCGGAGGAGGTGGCGGAGAAAACCTGCAGGCTATAATGATTATAACAGGGAAGAAAATAAAAAGAGACAGGGCTAGGGCTATCTGCCACATGGCAAAATTAGAGGTTACCATAAAGACAGTACCACATACAAGACTGACAGACAAAGAGTGGGTGCCCCCCAAATGGGAGACCAGTCTGATGCCTTCCCGGCCACGTTCCCGTGGAACGGCGGGTTGAGGCCCACACAAGCCCCGTAGCTGTCAGGCCATGGGACTACACACAAACTCACTCACTCACTCACTCACTCGCACCGGAATTAGGAAGAAAGGGAGAAAAATAGAGTTAAAGTAGATAGCGGGAGAAAGTAGTTAAAAATAGAAAGCTGCCACCATCTTAAGGGTGCGGTCCAGCCGCAATCTTAGGTGGAAGAGAAAGCTAAGAGTGTGAAGCGGCCGCCATCTCAAGGGCGTGGTACGGCCACCATTTTGAGAGGGAGAAAGAGAGAAAGCTAAGAGAGACAGAAAAAGAAAGAAGCCGAAAATACAGTTTTTTTTTTTTTTTTTTTTAAATAAACGGGAGCCTTTTATGCCAAATGGGCTAATTTAAAACAACAAATTTGGTATGAGCCGGGGGTAATGGGGCTTCTGAATACCCACACCTTAGTCGCTGCTGCGGGGGTGGTCGGAAGAGCGGCTAAGCATCCCAGGCCATGCTTACCGAGCACCGACAGCGAGAGGGTTCAGGAAAGTGGGGATGTCTCCCTCCAAATCCTGACCCTGACCTTGTGCTCCCCGGTCCGGCGTTGAGTGGAGGAATCAGTTTCCCCCAGGAGGGGTCTTACAACTCCTCCCGGGTATCGGCACCACTTGTAAGCTTTGTTCTTGGGTTCTTGCCACGTTTGAAATGAAGAAACTGAGGCCAGCACGAAGATAATCCAATGCGAAGCAATTTATTCAGGCTCCCGGGTGAGGTTCTGTGGTCCAGACAGGAGGGGCCGGAGAAGTCACGCGGACTCCTCTCAGGCACGGGGTTTTATAGGGAGTGGAGGTGTTTGATTGGCTGTGCCCAAGGTGAGTGGGACAAAATGGAGGGGAGTGGGACCCAGATGGAACAAAATGGAGGGGAGTGGGGCCCAGATAGGACAAAATAGTAGGCAGGGAGAGGGGCCCAGATAGGACAAAGTAGTAGGCAGGAAGACAAAATGGCAGGCACAGGGTGGGGCCTGCAGAAGACAAAATGACAGGCACAGAGTGGGGCCTGCAGAAGACAAAATGGTAGGTAGGGAGTGGGGCCTGGATGGGACAAAATGGTATCAGGTAGGTTCTGATGGGGCTTTTTTCCCAGACTCCCGGAGAGGGAAGGGGGTGTGTCCAAGCTCCTGGAGAGGGGGAGGGGGTGTGTCCGAGCCCCCGGAGAGGGGAGGGGGTGTGTCCGAGCTCCCGGAGAGGGGAAGGGTGTGTGTCCGAGCTCCCGGAGAGGGGGAGGGGGCGTGTCCGAGCCCCCGGAGAGGGGGAGGGGGTGTGTCTGAGCCCCCGGAGAGGGGAAGGGGTGTGTCTGAGCCCCCGGAGAGGCAACCGGCCCTGCTCTGTCACCAGCCCCATTGAGATGTCATAAGAGCCCAGCTGCCCAGTGCCCCACCCGGACACAGACTAGTGGGTGACTCAGGACTACCTTCTCCATTTCTGACCATTGTATTGGTCTGTGCACAACTTTCCTAACATGGGAAATGTACTAAGTGTATTTCGTTCCTGGGTACACCGCAGGCCCCAGCAGCAGTGGCAACTGCAAGGGTCACCTCCTGTCCACACAAACTCTTCAGCCGGCCAGGTTCACTCCGCAGTTCCTGCACGTCTGCCTGCCCCACCATGGTCACCTAATGTCCACGGAGACTCTTCAACTCGCCAGGTTCACCCCGCAGTTCCTGCGCGTGCTCCTGCCCCGGGAGCGCTAAACTCTCATCGATTCGTCTTGACCCCTGAGCCGGGTCTTCGACTTTGCATAGTAGTCAGCTGCAAGATCCTGAGTTCAAGCAACCAACAGTGGGACCCTCCTCCCTGGGTCTGGAGGCCTCCATCAAGAAAGAAACCTGTGCTGTCTCCACACAACTTTGCAGGCAGCAGAAGCACCATGGGGAAAGCACCGGGCCAGACCCCAAAGGCGGAGGGGAGGGCGGGAGAAGAGCTGGAAGAAGCGATGGAAGTGGACCATCAGGTAGAGACCCAGGGGCAGGAGGAGGAGAAAGGGGGCCCCTGTAGCAGTGGGGGAGCAGCATCTATCTTGAGGCCCCTGGAGACTCAGGGAAACCTCGCTTCCGTCGACTGCAGTCCCAGGGCCTTAAAGGGAAATGTCCATAGCAGGAGCCTGACAGAAATGAACAGGGCTGACAAGGCCCAGGTGCCTGTGAGTTTCCACTCCAAGGGCCATGGAGTGCCCAGCACACACAGCCCTGCAGGAGGCGTCCTTCCCTTTGGGAAGCCTGACCCAGTGTGGGGATCACTCCAGTATAGAGACCCCTAAGTGTCTCCGCCATAATGGAGTTTGAGCCCAGACACGTTTTTCCCCCCTGGAAGCAGTTGAGCTGAGGGAAAGAAGGAACTGAAAGGAGTTTGATATTGCAAAAGTCTATTTCTGGTTCACTGACCTAATATTATGGCTGGGTGAAGGCTGTGTGGTTTTATTAGACATTGTGTTTCTTGAAGTTTTTGTACTGGGCTAGTTTTATCACTTTATTTACCAAGTATTCACTGAAGCTTGTGATTATTCTCATGCCATTTGAAATTGTTGTCCTCAAGATTTATCGCTTGCTTTGACAGTTGTAAAATGTTATCTTATTCCCGTAAGTAGAAAAGGTCATCTGTTTGTTTTATGATTTTTTGGATCAATCTTTATGTACTAGTTTTATCTTGATCCCCAGGCTTGCAATGTTCTGTTCCCCTTTGTTGTAATGATTTGATGTCAGCCATTGTGGTCTGAAAAGTATATAATGAGACCCTGTGCACGAAATAAACTGCTGACTGGGGCACTGCCTCATCAGCCCTCCAGACCCCATCTTGCTGACATTCTTTTCTTCCGCACACTCTCTCTTCCAGGTATCGGGGCCCTGTTCCAACGCGAGAGACCCCAACAACCCAGCTCCAGCGGCCTCTCAGGGGCTGGGGAAAGACCACCTCCGCAGCTCCTCGGATTCCCCCATGGAATGGGAGGACACCCAGCCCAAGGATGCTGCCGCTCTTCCAGCAAGCAGCTGTTCCCTACCCACAGCTGGCAGCCAAAGTCTCCGACTGGTCCCTCCCCAGGAATGGAGGTGGGGGAGAGCTGAGGGGCCCCTACCCGCTAAACGTCCCCGCCGATCCCCGGAAGGATTCAGAGACACCGCAGGCAGACGTACAAGATCAACATCCAGGAGACTGAAAAAGCGACATGGGAGAATAAAGATGTGATAAACTGCAGTGCCAGCCAGCCTGCCCCGATCTCTCCCCACCCTGCCTCAGTGACTCCCCACCCTGCCCCAATGTCTCCCCACCCTGCCCCAGGCCACCTAAATGTCACCTTGACCTCAAAAAGCGGTGGGATTCCAGGCATGAGTCAGCATGCCAGGCTAATTCATGTGTAATCTCACATGCCTTCAACACAAGCACTGTAATTTGAGGTGCCAATCACCAGAGAAATTTGATTGGAAATGTGTATGGCTACAACTTTGATTTGGACATTTCTCTCCAACTAGTGTGAATAAAAATGTGCTTTTGATTGCATTGATTCCTCTGATTAGAGTACTACAAATTATGCCAAACTCATCCTAAATTTCTTGTTCAGTTTCCTTTACACGGTGAGGTCTGGATTACCCTGACTTTCCTTAATTTACAAATTCAACTTGTATTTCAACTAGCTAGCATGGATGCCTTGCCCTCCTCCTATTTTGGCCTCAAATGCACATGAACAAAAGATCACTTGATTCTTGGGTCTGGGACAGGTCAGCTGATAGCTGTGGGGTTTGTCCAGATGCATATATTTGCTATCAACTGATGGGTCATCTTGCATCCAGACAATGAAGGGTATCCTCATTCACATGTGTGGTTCTCACAGGCTATTTGGAGTGAAAGAGACACCTGGGTTTTGTTATTTCTTTTGTCATTCAACAAACTACTCTGAATTTCTTCAAATACTGATTGCACATTTACAAAAGCTGCAAGAGAAGTCTATTCCAATATACAAGCACTTATCAAGTCTTTACTTGTGTTACATTTACTAAAAAGTCACACTCCCAAAGAAAGTCACGTGACGGTTTCAGGTTCAAGAAATGGAAAATGTCCTACCTTCATAGAAAAGGAAGAATTTATGAGCATTTGGTATTCAATCATAATTCTCCTCTGGCTGCAATTTGTTTACATTTCTGTCACATGAAAAATGTGCTCACTCTTACTGCAGGGATCCAGAATGTTTCATGTAATTCTGCTCTTAGGGTTAAAATACAAAATTCTAGTTAGGTATAACGGTTCACACCTGTAATCCCGGCAATTTTGGAGGCCAAGGTGGTAGGATCCCTTGAGACCAAGAGTGTGAGACCAGGCTGGGCAATATGGGGAGACCCTATCTACACACACACACACACACACACACACACACGCGTACACACAAATAGCAAGGCATGGTGATATACACCTGCAGTCCCAGCTACTTGGGAGGCTAATGAGGGAGGATTGCTTGAGGCCAGGTCAATGTTGTAGTGACCTATGATGGCACTACTGCACTCCACCCTGGGCAACAGAGCAAACCCCTGTTTCAGGGGGCAAAAAAGAAAAGTGATCTAAAATGTCTAGAAGGCACTTGGATGCACTTCCTCTGATCTAAAGGGTCAAGTTACCCATACCCTTCCCCCAAATACATCCAATATTAATGTCATGCTAGATAGTTTCATTACATGCATGTAAAATCCTATAAAGTTAGAGGGGGTGATGGTTTTGCCAGCTGTTTTACTACAAAATAATCACCCTTTTTTTTTCTAGCTTCACATAATAGTTTTTCCCTGTTTTTTCCAGTCATCACTATCTTCCTTTCAAAAGTAAACACCATTTCTAAGCACAATACCTTTCTCCATTATCTATTGCCTTATAGCAAACTACTTCATAAATGTCAGTGAGTTAAGCAAATAATTATGTATGTGGTTCCTAATTCTGTAGGTTTGTTGGAAAGTCTTAACTGAGCCAGCCTAGCTGTTTTCTGCTGTCAGTGAATAACTTGATGATTTGTGGTGAACTGGATCACATGACTGACAGGAAGCAAGCTCTTGGCAATTTGGAAGAGACTGCCCCTTGTTTTTATTATTCAGGAGGATAGTCTGGGCTTCTTCACATGGTAGTTGAAAGGTCAAAACACTGCACATGTAGTAAACCCAAATGCTCAGGTGCTTTCCAAGTCTCTGCTTCCAATGTTTACTAATTTCCCATTGGCCACAGCAATTCATATAATCCATACCAATTTAAAAGATACAGAAATAGACTCCACTTCTTGATAAATGAAAGAATTTGTAGTCATTTTTGCTATTTATCATAGTGGATTCAAATAAATAAAGAAATAGTAATTTCATTTTTTCCCTGTGAGGCAAAACAGACAGAAAATACAAAATGAGACATATAAGGTCTGCTTCACGTATGTGCCATTTATATACCTCTTGGGACTTCTGACTCCTTGAGCTCTTCATCAATCATACAATTTTATTCTTCCATACCTCATAGCCTAGTGCTCTTATACTTTAGTGTTTATCATTGCTAATTACTGCACCATCTCCAGAAATTTAGATCCATGCAATCTCTGCTATGATTTACAATTTCTATCTTTGCAACTTATGCCTCTTACTCTTCCCACTTGAAACAAACAAAAAACTTTGACTTCATCTTAAACTCCAGTTCCTTAACACTATTACCTTTGCCACTCTTCATCCTCCCCTCCTTACCCGGCTTAGAATTCATGGTATATTAACATAATTACATCTTGTCAGATAACATCAATTTTACTTCCATGCTTATCCTGAGTAGCCAAGATAAACAGAACTCTCAAACAACCGAACTGGGAAAGAAGGAGTGATTTATTTGGCCGGGAGCAAGGTGGCATAGTTGCCTAACAGCCAAGCTCATCTGACAAAGGAAACCTCTGCCTTTATATAGGCTTACAACTCTAGATATTACATATGAGAAAGGGTCTTGGGTTTACAGTTTTAGAAAATACATGTGAGGGGGTCATGATGAAGTAAGCTTGAGGATTTGAGCAAGATTGAATGGGAACAATAGACGGCGTTTCTCCAGATTGCCCCCACCCTTAAGATTGCCTGAGATCTTAAGGGTGTGTGGGGGGTTTTAATCTTTAATCTCCAGGCCACTGACCTCATTCCTGCTGTGCCTCAACTTTTACTTCCTCCTTCTGTGAGACGAGAGACAGGAAAGGGGTTTCTTTCCTCAAAAGGAGTCCTAGAGGCCGGGCACGGTGGCTCACGCCTGTAATCCTAGCACTTTGGGAGGCCAAGGTGGGTGGATCACCTGAGGTCAGGAGTTCAAGCCTGGCCATCATGGTGAAACCGCATCTTAATAGAAAAAAAAAAAAAAAAAAAAGGGAGTTCTAGAAACAACAGTCCTGGCTCGGTGGTTCACACCTGTAATCCTAGCACCTTGGAAAGCTGAGGTGGGAGGATTGCTTGAGTCCAGGAGTTTGAGACCAGCCTGGGCAACATAGTAAAACTCCATCTCTACTAAAAGTACAAAAAATTAGCTGGCCGTGTTATGTGTCTGTAGTCCCAGTTATTTGGGAAGCTGAGGCGGGAGGATTGCTTGGCCCTGGGAGATTGAGGCTGCAGTGAGCCCTGATTGTACCACGGTACTCCAGCCTGGGTGACAGAGGGAGACCCTGTCTCAAAACAAGCAAATAGGCTGGGTGCAGTGGCTCACACTTGTAATTCCAGCATTTTTTGGGAGGCAGAGGTGGGAGGATCATGAGGTCAGGAGATCGAGACTATCCTGGCCAATGTGGTGAAAACCGGTCTCTAGCAAAAATAGAAAATTAGTCGGGCATGGTGGTGTGTGTCTGTAATCCCAGCTACTTGGAGGTTGAGCCAGGGGAATCACTTGTTTTTTTTTTTGTTGTTTGTTTTTTCCTTTTTTTTTTTTTTTTGTGGAGAACGGGGGTCTTGCTATATTGCCCAGGCAGGTCTCGAACTCCTGGGCTCAAGCTATCCTCCTGCCTCTGCCTCCCTAAGAGCTGGGATTACAGGCGTGAGCCACAGCACCCGGCCAGGAGAATCACTTGAACCTGGGAGGCGGAGGTTGCAGTAAACTGAAATCACGCCACTGCACTCCCCCCTTGATGACAGAGTGAGACTCCATCTCAACAAACAAACCTGAAGGAATCTATTGTCATGTTCATTTCCCAAAGTTCTACTCCTGTGCCATTCTGTACCAGGAAGGGGAGGGGAAATTGTTAAAATGGGCGTTCTGAATGAAGAGACCCCCAAACAGGCTTTTTGTGAGCAACGTTGCTGTTTATTCATCTGGGTGCAGGTGGGCTGAAGCTGAAAAGGGCATTAGCGGAGGGTGGTGGGATAGGAGTTTTTTTTTTTTTTTTTTTTTTGAGACGGAGTTTCACTCTTGTTGCCCAGGCTGGAGTGCAATGGCGCGATTTCAGCTCACCGCAACCTCTGCCTCCCGGGTTCAAGTGATCCTCCTGCCTCAGCCTCCTGAGTAGCTGGGATTACAGGCACGCACCACCGTGCCTGGCTAATTTTTGTACTTTTAGTAGAGACGGGGTTTCTCCATTTTGGTCACACTGGTCTCAGACTCTCGGCCTCAGGTGATCTGCCCATCTCGGCATCCCAAAGTGCTGGGATTACAGGCGTGAGCCACCGTGCCCGGCCAGGAGTTGTTTTTATAGGTTTGGGGTGGGCAGTGGAAAGTTACAGAAGTTACAGTTGGCGGTTTTTTGCAAGTTGGGAGGGGGTTTTAGTTTTGCAAGCTGGGAGGGGCACGTAGGGTGTGGAGTCATGAGGTTGGTTAAGCTTGGTTACAAAGTCCAAAGACCTTGTCAATTGAGGCTGGAATAAGAAACAATAGAGAATGTCTGAGAGTTAAGTAGGCGCCCCAGGGGTTGATCATTTCTTCCTCTTTCAGTGAACTTACAGCCATTTCAGGTTTTCTAATTCTGGAAGACCCTCCAGAGGTGTATGTGCAGTTCACGGTGCTCGCCATGCCCTTCACGGCATGGTCACACCTTACAGAAATAACAGTTGCTCACTGTCATTGTGGGCTAGTCACCCTGCTAAGTGAAGCTTTATATACATTTTTGTTATTATTATTTTTGAGACAGAGTTCCACTCTGTTGCCCAGGCTGGAGTGCAGTTTCACACTCTCGGCTCACTGCAACCTCCACCTTCTGGGTTAAAGCCATTCTCCTGCCTCAGCCTTCTCAGTAGCTGGGACTACAGGTGCACACCACCACACCCGGGTAATTTTTGTATTTTTAGTAGAGACAGGGTTTCACCATGTTGGCCAGGTGAAACATGTTGGTCAAACTCTTGACCTCAAGTGATCCTCCCACCTCAGCCTCCCAAAGTGCTGGAATGGCAGGCATAAGCCATTAGGCCTGGCCTACATTTTGAAGTTCAAGCTAATGATCTTCAAGCTAGTAACTCCAATGTAGCAGCTTAAAGAGGAAAAGAGACTTTCTCTGGTCACATAGCTGGGGGAGTGGCAGAGCATGTCTTTGTGCAGGGCTTCAAGATCCTTTTCATGATGCCATGTTGTCTTCAGACAGGGGCTGAAAGCCTGGCATTCCAGGTCTTCCCTAACAAGACCTCTTTCTTCCTTGCCAGCCAGACTTTGCTCAATTACCCTCTTTACATTTGCCTTTTGAGCTGGATTGGTCTTTTTTGCTGCTCCATCCGCATCTCCAGGCAATCTGGACCTTAATGTGGTTCTTACTCCTAAACCTTGGAGCTCCTTCACTTCAAAAAGTGAGGTAGTTGGCCGGGCATGGTGGCTCACGCCTGTAATCCAAGCACTTTGGAGGCCAAGGCGGGCGGATCACCTGAGGTTGGGAGTTTAAGACCAGCCTGACCAACATAGTGAAACCCTGTCTTTAAAAAAAAAAAAAAAGAAAAAAAAAAGTGAGGTAGTGCAGTTACAGTATAACTCGAGGTAGATCAAAGTGCCACCAGTTGAAATCCCTCCAGCTGCACCTAGTTTGTTCAGGCTGCTCTCTTACCTTTGCTCAAGCCGTTACTCTCCAGTCTGGCTTTCTTCTCTTGCCCTATGCAAATTCTATCCATGAAATCCTACCTTCTCATTCAACAGACACAGTGAAGAGCTGCTGCTATGGGGTAGACACTGGGCAGATGGCTGGAGAGACCTTAGTGAATTACACAGACACAGACCTTGTCTTCAGGGGGCTAAGACTCTAGCGTTAGAGTGTGGAGATACAAAAAAGTGGGGAAGATACAATAAAAAGATATAAAGTAACTGTGAAAATGTCACTCATGTTCCTCTCCAGGCCTAGCACACAAACTCAGGGTAATGAGTTCATGAATAACTCATTGATTAGAGGTGAGAATTTTTAAAAAGAAATGACTGAAAGGAATCCTTTATTCCGCCACCTAAACCTGAGAGTCATGCAGGCTTGGGCTTGGTTCTAACATCACCTGTCAACTGGTGGTGTGACCTTGAGCAAGTCCTGGCCTCACAGCAGCCTCTGTAAAAATGAGGTTATTGCATTTAGTGGTCTCTGGGGACCTTTCCATTTTTGAGATTTTGTGATTTGTATATTATTTTCAACTGCTCTGGGATGGTCCCCTTCCTCTTCCTGTTTTTTTTCCTATATTCCTTCCCCTCCCCCTTTCCTTCCGCTCTTCACATTTGTCTTTTCCGTATCCGCCTTCAGCCCTCTTCCATTTCCTGGCCAACCCCCAATTCCACGGAGATGGTTACCATGGGAATCATCTCCTGGAAGTGACATCACACATCTCCTAGGCAACCGTTTCCAGGGCAGTGACATCATCTGATCACCATGGCAACCTCAAGAACACTTCTACCATGAAATGGGCAGACAGAATTTTTATGTTTTTCTGGAAGTGGAGGGCAATGCAGGGAGAATATTAACAACAACAACAACAAAAATTCAGGAGTAAGAAGAAAAAGCTTTGAACTTTGTGCTTGTTGGGGGCAAGTGGGAAACCAGTGCGGAACTGGGAAAGAGCAGAAGCTCAGGGTGAACCCCTTTTCCTTTCCAATACGCTGATCATATGTCCAAACTGGGACATTTGAGAGTGAACAGCGCACCATTATGATTAGGTGGGAAAGACAAAGTGAACATGGCCTCCCAAGCAAACCAGGGCATGTGGCCCCCTGCCCATAATCAGGGCAGGTGCCTGAACTTCTTCCCTTGGCTATGGCTCATTCAACAAGCTTTGATTCAGCTCTTTCTGTGTATGGACTACTGGGGATACCACAGCGAGCAAAACAGCCCAGATCCCTGTCCTAATGGAGCTCACGGTCATGTGTGTGTGGTGGGGTGAGGGTGATCCTATAGTCACCCAAATGCACACCATGGTATGGGCTGGGTGTGGTGCTCAAAAGGGAAGGCACTCGAGGGACATTTTTTTTTTTTTTTTTGATGGAGTCTCTCTCTGTCACCCAGGCTGTAGTGCAGTGGTGTGTTATTGGCTCACTGCAACCTCACCTCCTGGGTTCAAGTGATTCTCCTGCTTCAGCCTCCCAAGTAGCTGGGATTACAGTCATAAGCCACCATGCCGAGCTAATTTTTGTATTTTTAGTAGAGACAGGGTTTTGCCATGTTGGCCAGGCTGGTCTCGAACCCTTGACCTCAAGTGATTCACCTGCCTTGGCCTCCCAAAGTGCTGGGATTACAGGCATGAGCCACCATGCCCAGCTGCTTGAGGAACATGTTTAACAAAAGGTACCTAAAGCTGCTTGGGCAGGAGGGTCCAGAAGTCCTCTGTGTGGAGGGGAGTTCATGAAGGGGTAGGATAGAGTGGGGGAGAAGACCACTTTGGCAGAGGGAACAGCATGTGCAAAGGGAGCTTGGAAAGTATCAGGAGTGGAAAGGAGGCGGAAGCCCAGTGGAAAGCAGGCTGGAGAGGATTTCGAGATGAAGGTGGTATGGGCAGGGTGGCAGGGACCTTGAAGGCCTCCATCTTCTGAGCGCTGGGAAGTCCTGTAGATGTGTTTTGAGCCATGGGAGACACAATTCTGTTCGCATTTAAAAAGTCTCAGCTGGGCATGGTGGCTCATACCTGTAATCCTAGCACTTTCGGAGGCTGAGGAGGGTGGATCACCTGAGGTCAGGAGTTCAAGACCAGCCTGACCAACATGATGAAAACCCATCTCTTCTAAAAATACAAAAATTAGCCGACTGTGGTGGTGCATGCCTGTAATCCCAGCTACCCGGGAGGCTGAGGCAGAATTTCTGGAACCTGGGAGGCAGAGGCTGTAGTGAGCTGAGATGGTGCCACTGCACCCCATTTTGAGACTTCATCTCAAAAAAATAAAAATAAATAAATATATCTTACCTGGTTGTTGTGTGGGACAGGTGGGAAAGCAGTTTGCTCCAGAGAGAGCTTGAGTGGCAGGGACCTATGTGGTGGCTGTGAGATTGAGGGACACAGTGGATATATATTTGGGAGGTAGAGTTGACAGGATTTGCCGAAGGACTGAGTCTGAGGGTGAGTGCAAGGAAGGACTCAGGCCACTACACAGGTTTCTGTGGTGAGCAGCATTGGGTCGGGGAGGGATGCTGCTTTTCTTTCATATGAGGCAGAGGTGCAGGTTTGGGCCTAAGGTTAGCAAGAGAGGTGCCTAGGGCACAACATATTTTTTTTTAATTTTAAATTTTTATTTATTTTTCTTTTCTTCTTTCTTTCTTTCTTTCTTTCTTTCTTTCTTTCTTTCTTTCTTTCTTTCTTTCTTTCTTTTTTTAAGAGACAGGGTTTCTCCATGTTGGTCAGGCTGGTCTCAAACTCCTGACCTCAGGTGATCCGCCCACCTCAGCCTCCCAAAGTGCTGGGATTACAGGTATGAGCACCACTCCCGGGCAATTGTTCTCTGTTACCCAGTTTGCAGTGCAGTGGCATGATCATAACTCACTGCAGCCTGGAATGATCCTCTGACCTCAGCCCCCCAAGTGGCTAGAACTACAAGTGCACACCACCACAACCAGCTAATTTTTGTATTTTTGTAGAGGTGGGGTCTTGCTATGTTGCCCAGGGTGGTCTCAAACTCCTGGGCTCAAGCAACCCTCCAACCTAGGCCTCCCAAAGTGCCAGGATTACAGGTGTGAGCCACAGTGCCAGGCTTAGGGAACAACATTTAAAGAGGCACACACTCTCAGGGGTGGTCTTAAAAAGGCCTGCCTTTTTAAATGCTGCACATTGGGAGAAGCAGGTTTTTGGGATTTTTTTTTTTTTTTAGAGGGATTGGGGGTCATGTCTATTCAGCAGTAATAATAACACTCCTATGTTAATAATATGAGGGCTTTCACTTTTACCAACCCCCTAATAAAGGTGGAGAGAGCATTGTGTGCCAGCTGTGTTACTGTCCCCACAGGAGCTCTGTGAGGGGGCTCCCCACTGGCCCATCTTACAGATGAGGAAACGGAGGCTCTGATAGGTTCCAGAACTTCCTAAAGGCCCCATGGCTTGCAAGTGGTGGTACCAGGCCTCAAACTCAGGCTTGCAGACTCATGAGCCTATTCTTTTCCCACCACATGATGTTTTACCAGCCTCCCCAGTTTCCTGGTGAAAGGAAGATAACCCAAGAGCCCGTAAAGGCCCAGGTGCTTTCAGGTTGACCACCTTGTTGCTCACCACCATCGAGTGTGCAGAGGAGCAAACCAAGGGTCTAGGAAGTGACGAGAGCCCTCAGCTCAGCAGAGCTTCAACATGAGAGCCACTTGCTGTCTTCTACAGGTGCTCTCCACCTGCCTTTAAGGTTCTGCCCACAGCAGGTCTCCCCAGAAGCAGGAACAGGTGGAAGGCTAAGAGCATGGCTCTGTGCCTCAGCTTCCTCCTTTGTAAAAAGGGGATGTCAGTAATAATTCCTGCCCCATGGGTTTGTGGTGCAGCTATGTGAGATGAGTAAAGGGCTTGATTCAGTGCTTCAACGTAGAATGCAGTTAATGAATGTGACGCACTGTTAGAATTAAGGCGGGGGGCAAGAGGTATAGGTTTGTGCATGACACATGAGCCTGTGGGATAGAGGCAGGAGAGGCGGGGTACAGGGACATATCGACCAGCTGGTTGCTGAGGGAGAAGCCTCCTCCTCACCAGCTGGTTCCCAGGGACAGCATGCTTTGTAGCTCTCATTTCCAGGCCTACACACCCGAGGCAGGGAGAAGAGGGGGATTAGCAGGCACATCCCTGAAGCTGAGGTCTTGGCGGGGCAGGACTGGTGGAAGGGGCCCTCTGCCCCTAGCTACATCATAGCCCAGCCCTACCAATAAATAACCATGGTTTTGCTAGTGCCTCCAAGTACTGGACCTCAAAAGTCACAAACTACTCAGAGCTTAAAAAGGAGTGAATAGGCTGGGCACAGTGACTCACACCTGTAATCCCCACATGTTGGGAGACCGAGGCTGGTGGATTGCTTGAGTTCAGGAGTTCAAAACTGGGTAACATGGCAAAACCCCGTCTCCATAAAAGATACAAAAATTAGCCAGGCCTGGTAATTCCAGCTACTTGGGAGGCTGAGGTGGGAGGACCACTTGAGACCAGGAGGTTAAGGCTGCAGTGTGCCAAGATTGTGTCACTGCAATTCAGCATGGGCAACAGAGTAAGACTGTCTCGAAAGAAAAAAAAGGAGTGAATAAACATGAAGATTAGGTCCTGTGACCCCCTAACACCTCCCCCACCCCCCACACCCCTTCTTTTCTTTTTTTCGAGCATGTTGCCCAGGCTGGAGTGTAGTGGTGCAATCTCACCTCACTGCAACCTCTACCTCCTGGGTTCAAGCAATTGATTCTTGTGCCTCAGTCTCCCAAGTAGCTGGAATTACAGGCACGTACCACCACACCTAATTTTTGTATTTTTAGTAGAGACGGAGTTTCACCATGTTGGCCAGGCTGGTCTCAAACTCCTGAACTCAAGTGATCCACCCGCCTCAGCCTCCCAAAGTGCTGGGATTGCTGCACCCGGCCACACTGCTTCCTTAATGTATTAGTCAGGGTTCAATCACAGAAACTGTACCAGTAAGGGGATATATATTAAGAGATTTGTTAAGGCCGGGTGCGGTGGCTCATGCCTGTAATCCCAGCACTTTGGGAGGCCGAGGTGGGTGTATCATGAGGTCAAGAGATCAAGACCATCCTGGTCAACATGGTGAAACCCCGTCTCTACTAAAAATACAAAAAATTAGCTGGGCATGGTGGCGCGTGCCTGTAATCCCAGCTACTCAGGAGGCTGAGGCAGGAGAATTGCCTGAACCCAGGAGGCGGAGGTTGCGGTGAGCCGAGATCACGCCATTGCACTCCAGCCTGGGTAACAAGAGCGAAACTCCGTCTCAAAAAAAAGAGATTTGTTGCAAGGAGGTGATTTGTGTGATTGTGGGGCTGGGCTAGGCAAGACTGAAATCATAAGTGCAGACTGGAACTCTTGTCAAGAGCTGAAGCTGCTATCCACAGGCAGAATTTCTTCTTCAGGAAAACCTCAAGTCTGATTTTAAGGCCTTTCAACTGATTCTATCAAGCCGACCTAGATGAACTAGATTATCTAGGATATCCTCTCTTTATGTAAAGTCAACGGATAATGGATGTTGTTTGCATCTACAAAATAACTTCACCAAAATATCCAGTTTAGTGTTGGAATAACTGGGGTGTGTAGTCTAGCCAAGTTGACACAGTAAAAAAGATATCACACTTGGCCGGGCGTCGTGGCTCACTCCTGTAATCCAAGCACTTTGGAGTCCAAGGCGGGTGGATCACCTGAGGTCGGGAGTTCAAGACCAGCCTGACCAACATGGTGAAATCCCGTCTTTGGAAAAAAAAAAAAAAGATATCACACTCAGCTGGGCATGGTGGCTCACTCCTGTAATCCTAGCACTTTAGGAGGCTGAGGTGGGAGGATTGCTTGAGGCCAGGAGTTCAAGATCAGCCTGGGCAATGTAGCAAGACCCCATCTCTGCAAAACATAAAAAAAGATAAATTAGCTGGGCTTGATAGCTATGCCTATAGTCCCAGCTACTCAGGAGGCTGAGGTGGGAGAATCACTTGTGCCCAGTGGTTTGAGGCTGCAGTGAGCTATGATCATGCCACTGTACTCCAGCCTAAGTAACAGAGTGAGACCCTGTCTCAAAAACAAACAAACAGGTCAGGTGGGTCTCTATTAATTAGCCAGGCATGGTGGCACACACCTGAAATCCCAGCTACTCAGGAGGCTGAGGCTGGAGAATTGCTCGAACCTGGGAGGCAGAGGTTGCAGTGAGCCAAGATCGCGTCGCAGCACTCCAGCCTGGTGACAGAGTGAGAGTCCGTCTCAAAAAACAAAACCCAAAACCAAACCAAACCAAACAAACCAACAGTGGAACTGTTTTACCTATATTACAGCACTTACTACACGCCCTGTGGCAAGCGATTTCCATGCAGCATCTCAGTTAATTTCAAAACATCCTGTGACACTGATATCCTGCTTGTCCCTAATTTTACAAGTAAGGAAACGGCCTCAGAGAGGTGAGAAGCCCACAGTCGCGTGGTGTGGTGCACCTGTGTTCTGAACGACATGTCACTTGCTATGGCTTCTCCCTGTGAGCCTCTTTTTTTTTTTTAATTGCATTTTGGGTTTTGGGGTACATATGAAGAACATGCAAGATTGTTGCATAGGTGCACACGTGGCAGTGTGATTTGCTGCCTCCCTCCCCTTCACCTATATGTGGCATTTCTCCCCATGCTATCCCTCCCCAACCTCCCACCCCCCGCTGTCCCTCCCCTATTTCCCCCCAACAGACCCCAGTGTATAGTGCTCCCCTCCCTGTGTCCATGTGTTCTCATTGTTCAACACCCGCCTATGAGTGAGAACATGTGGTGTTTGATTTTGTGTTCTTGTGTCAGTTTGCTGAGAATGACGGTTTCCAGGTTCATCCATGTCCCTACAAAGGACGCGAACTCATCGTTCTTGATGGCTGCATAATACTCCATGGTGTTTATGTGCCACATTTTCCCTGTCCAGTCTATCATCGATGGGCATTTGGGTTGGTTCCAGGTCACAGTTTACAATAGTGAGCCTCTTTACTCTGCCTTGTCTCCTTGTCCTGGGGACAGAAGTTAGGGTTAAAGACCCTTCGGGACTTGAGGATGTTTCTGCCACTCCGGACCTTAGTTTTTTTTCCCTAAGTGGCTCTGAGTTTGGAAGGGAGGCAGCATTCTCGTACGACTTTCTCAGGCCTGTGCTGCCACCTAGGGGGCTCGAAGGTGCTCGCCACGCTCCAGACTGGCCACCCGGCAGGCAGTTGAGTTTGCAGGTGTGAAGAGTAGCGGGATGCGGGGTATGCGGGGGAGGGAGCAAGTGAGGCTGAGGGCTATTTCTGGGCCTAGTTACAAATAATGCAAATAGCATAGGCTCTTCACCTGCTCACTCAGGCCTCCCAGAATCCTTTAGCATTTCTGGGGATTAAGAGGGTGGTGGGGTTTTCACGCCTATCACGTCTGCTGCCGGCCTGGTGCCTAAAGGTCTAGCCGTCAGCCGCACCAGCGGGTCCCTGGAACCGTCGGGATGTCCAGACTGCCATGGGGTCTAAGGGGAAACTGGGAGTTTCTTTCACCCCCTCCCTCAGTCCACCGGATAGGTCTGCAGCGCGACTCGGCTCTCGCTGGGACTCGCCCACTCGGACCCGAGAGGAGGAGGAGGCTTAGAGGGCGAGCCAACGAGACGGAAAAGAGGAGCTGCGTCCCAGGAAAGGGGATGCGGGAGCTCCAGCCGACGCTGCACCCGTAGCTCCGCCCCCTCCCCTCCCTTCCAGACGCAGCCTCGAGGCGGCGCCGTGGAGCCGCGCAAGGGCTCGGACGATTTCTGCGGTAGACTCGGCAGCCAGGCCAAGCGTTTGGTTGAGGGGGCGGTGAGTTGGCTTAAGGCAGGCGGCAGGTGGAAACCGAGGTTGAGAGGCACGCCGTTACCGCCATCCCGCAGCAACCCCGTGCAGCCGCTCATCCTGTCAGCCCGGCTCACACGCCTCCTCCATCAGTCCCTCAGATAGTCCTAGCGTTTTCTTCGCTCTCTCTCTCTCTCTCCCTCTCTCCCCCCCCTCCTCTCCCTCTCTCCCCTCCCTCCGCTCCCTCTCTCCCCTCCCTCCTCCTCCCCCTCTCTCCCCTCCCTCCTCCCCCTCTCTCCCCTCCCTCCTCCCCCTCTCTCCCCTCCCTCCTCCCCCTCTCTCCCCTCCCTCCCCTTTCTTCTCCTTCCCTTTCCCCCTCCCCCCTTCCTCCTCTCCCTCTCTCCCCTCCCTCCCCCCTCCTTCCCCCCAACCGCCTCCCTCCCCTCTCCCTCCCCCTTCCCTCCCCTCTCCCTCCCCCTTCCCTCCCCTCTCCCTCCTCCTCTCCCTTCCCCTCTCTCTCCCCCCCTCTCTTTCCCCCCTCCCCTCTCTCTCTTTCTCCCCTCCCCTCTCTCTCTTTCTCCCTCTCCTCGCCTTCTCTCTCTCTCTCTTTCCTTTTCCTTTTTTTTTTTTTGAGACGGAGTTTCACTCTTGTTACCCAGGCTGGAGTGCAGTGGCGCGATCTCGGCTCACCGCAACCTCCGCCTTCTGGGTTCAGGCAATTCCGCCTCAGCCTCGTGAGTAGCTGGGACTACAGGCACGCGCCACCATGCCCAGCTAATTTTTTGTATTTTTAGTAGAGACGGGGTTTCGCCATGTTGACCAGGATGGTCTCGATCTCTTGACCTCGTGATCCACCCGCCTCAGCCTCCCAAAGTGCTGAGATTACAGGCGTGAGTCACCGCGCCCGGCTTTCCTTTTCTTTTTTTTTGTGAGGGGTCTCCTCGCTCTGTTGCTCTGTCACCCAGGCTCGAGTGCAGTGATGTGATCTGGGCTCTCTGGGATCACTCAGCTTCGACATCCTGGGCTCAAGGCTCAGGAGATCTTCCAGCCTCGGCCTCCCAAAGAGCGGGGTTCACAGGCGGAGCCACCGCGCCCGCCCCCACCGTTGAGGTCCCTGCCAGGTGATCAGCTGGCCATTACAGTGCCCTTGTGTCCCTGCAAGCAGGGTACATGGGGCTTGGGGAGGGGAGGGACTATGCGAAACCTAGGCCTTGCTTTTTCTGTTTTTTATTATTTTTATTATTTTATTTTATTTTATTTTATTTTGAGAGGGAGTTTTGCTCTGTCGACCATGCTGGACTGCAGTGGCGCGATCTCGGCTCACTGCAACCTCCTCCTCACTACTTCAAGTTCTTCTGCCTCAGCCTCCCGAGTAGCTGGGACTACGGGCGCCTGCCACAACGCCGGGCTAGTTTTTTTGTATTTTTAGTAGAGATGGGGTTTCACCATTTTAGCCAGGATGATCTCCATCTCCTGACCTCGTGATCCTCT
The DNA here is from genome assembly GCF_030222135.1 of Aotus nancymaae. Lineage (NCBI taxonomy): Eukaryota > Metazoa > Chordata > Mammalia > Primates > Aotidae > Aotus > Aotus nancymaae. The sequence continues at coordinate 6,921,094 of NW_026988491.1, forward strand.
TGCCTCGGCATCCCAAAGTGCTGGGATTACAGGTGTCAGCCACTGCGCCAGCCTTTTCTTTTTTGGAGTCTTGTTCTTTTGTCCAGGCTGGAGTGCAGTTGTACATTCTTGGCTCACTGCAACCTCCACCTCCTGAGTAGCTGGGATTACAGGCACTCACCACCATGCCCGGCTAATTTTTGTGTTTTTAGTAGAAATGGAGTTTCAGTATGTTGGCCAGGCTGGTCTTGAACTCCTGGCCTCAAGAGTCTGCCCGCCTCGGCTTCCCAAAGTGCTGAGATAACAGGTGTGAGCCACCATGACTGGTCACTTTTTCTGTTTTTGGTCAGAGTTACTTGCCAAAGGGCCTTGGTTTTTCCCCTTAGGATCTCCCAGGCCCTTAGAGGGCAGAGAGGACAAGATGCTGACCTGCTCCTGAGGTGACGCTCAGCCTGCACAGCTGTTCCTGGAGCAGACGAGCAGCAGTGGAGGGGCCAGAGCCCTGGCTCTCAGTGGCTGTGCTGTGAACTGCTTTATGTTCAGCCCTTCCCTGCCTGAATAGGACCGGAACGACTGTGGGGTGGGCCTGATCCACTGACTGCCTTCTATGTCAGAGCTGGCAGCATGGGGGCCCAGATCCGGGACCTTCCAGGAGGTGCCAGGGCAGTGGGATCTGGCCCTGAGCTGGAGAGAGCATTCCTGGGCTGGTCGTGGCAGTGCTTCTGCCTCACTATGTGTGCTTGTGCAGGTTACTTCACCCAGCCCTCGGTGTCACTATGCCCAGCTCTCAGAAAGGGGAGACAGCCTGGGCATGGTGGCTCACACCCATAACTTCAGCATTTTGGGAGGTCAAGGTGGGAGCATCACTTGAGACCAGGGGTTCAAGACCAGCCTGGGCAACTCAGTAAGACCCCATCTCTTAAAAAAAGAAAAATTAGCTGGGCATGGGAGGCTGAGGTGAGATGAGGCTTGAGCCCAGGAAGTGATCAAGCAGTGATTCTTGACTGCACTCACAGTGGTGCATTTGATTGCACTTCTGCAGTCCAGCCTGGTGACAGAGTGAGGAGACCTCTCTCAAACAAACAAACAAAATCCCCCCAAAACCAAAACCTGCCACCTCCTTCCCTGCCCTGCCCATACTGTGGGGTTGGAAATATAACTGTGGAAGTGAAAGCACAGGTGTGAAGAAGTTACAACCTGACCTCTGTGGTTTTCCTGATGCAGGGGAGGAAGAATGGAAGAAAGAAATGAGAAAAATCAGGGGTGGCCTGAACTCCTGGGCTCCAGGGGACACTGTGTCTGTTTCCTTCACCCACAGGAGCCTGGGGTTCTGGCCTTGGCTGTGTGACCCTGGACCTGTCCCTGCTCCTCTCTGGGCTTTCACAGCAGTGAAGAGCTTGGATTCTTTGATCTCTAAGGCTTGAGACTTGAGTGGAAGGGGTTTCTTTTTTTTTTTTTTTTGGAGATGAAGTCTTGCTCTGTCGCTCAGGCTGGAGTGCAGTGGCATGATCTCAGCTCACTGCAACCTCTGCTTTCTGGGTTCGAGTGATTCTCCTGCTTCAGCCTCCTGAGTAACTGGGGTTACAGGCGAGCACCACCACGCCCAGCTGATTTTTATATTTTTAGTGGAGATGGGATTTCACCATGTTGGCCAGGCTGGTCTTGAACTCCTGACCTTGTGATCTGCCCACCTAGGCCTCCCAAAGTCCTGGAATTACAGGTGTGAGCCACTGTACCCAGCCATGAGTGGAAGGGTTTCTAACAGAAAGTTTGGGGCCATCCTGTTCAGGGTGCAAGAGCTAAGCTGTCTAGTACAATAGCTATAAACCACGTGTTGCTGTTGAGCACTTCACATGTGACTTGTCTAATTTCAGGAGTGCCCAAGGACATTGTAGAACTCTGCCTAGCCACAGTGCGGGGATGGGTAACAGACTTCGTTGTTTTTTGGCTTGGTAAGTGGGAACGCTGAAGTCCCTGGCTGTGTGCTCAGCACAGTGGGGTTGGGATAAGTACTGGGGAGGGTGGGAGCTAGGCCAGAAACCTTCCCTCAGCCCAACCTGGGTGGACTCCTTGGTGGGAGGAGGGGTCATCAGAGAGGGGAGAGAGGGAGGAGAATTGGCGACACTCAGGTGTATACTCTGTGGACAACTATCCTCTCTCTTTCTGCCTCAGTTCTGCCCCTTTCTTTGAACCTGGGGTCCCCACCTCACATCATGCCCAGGCAGCCTCAGTGTTACAGTGAGGTGGGAGCTATAGCTCCTGGAAGTCAGGGGTGACCAGGGAAAGGCAGGGTTTTTGTAGAGACCTGGTAGGATACTCCCAGGGGATTTTTCTGGGCAGGGCTGGGAGGTCCCAGGAAGGGTTGGTTATTCATTCACAACCAGTATTTGTCGGACACCCACCACATGCCAGGCTTTGTGCTAGGCAATGAGTGACAGGAGTGAACTGTACAGACATTGACCCTGTTTATGGAATACAGAGTCTAGAAGTGGTGATAAGGGCAGTTGGAGAAGACAAGTAAATGAATTGGTTAAAATCACAATTGTGCTGTGTGCTATGAGGGTAGCAAGGAGGGTGCTAAGATAGAGAACAAAGCAGGGCATTCTGGGAGGGCTCTCTGAGCAGGTGACCCTTAGCCTACCTGAAAGAGGAGGAGCCAGCCATGAGATGGAGAGAGTGTTCCAGATAAAGGGAATAGCGTTCATCTACTCGCTCACTCAGGCGTGTGTTACTCTGTGCTGCATTCTGTTCTATTTGCTACAAAAACAGAGGTGAACCAGGCACGGTGGCTCACGCCTGTAATACCAGCACTTTGGGAGGCCGAGGCGGGTGGATCATGAGCTCAGGAGTTTGAGACCAGCCTGACCAACATGGTGAAACCGCCTCTCTACTAAAAATGCAAAAATTAGCTGGGCGTGGTGGTGCACATCTATAATCCCAGCGACTTGGGAGGCTGAGGCAGGAGAATTGCTTGAACCCAGGAGGCAGAGGTTGCAGTGAGAGAGATTGTGCCACTGCACTCAAGCCTGGGTGACAGAGCGAGTTTCTGTCTCAAAGAACAAACAAAACAAACAAAAATACAAAACAGAGATGAACAATACAGGATAAATGCTTTCTGTCATGGACCTCATGTTCTACTAGAAGAAGACAGAAAGCAAATAACCAATTAGATAAATAATATCAGGAAGTGATGATTGCTATGGAGAAAATAAAAAGATGATGGGCTAGCAAATGACTAAGGACGAAGGGACTATTGCCGGTAAGGTGGAGAGGGAAGCCTATTCAGAGACCTGAATGATAAGAATGACCCAGCCATGCTATGGTCTGGAAGAAGGGCATTCCTGAGAGAGGGACCAGGGAGTGGAAACAAGTTCAGCAGATTTGAGGCATATGGCTGGTGGGAGAGTGATGGGCAGTGAAGTGCAGGGAGCAAGTTGTGGAGGGTGTGGCAAAGCTAGGCGTGGAGTTTGGATTTTATTAGAAGGCATCAGGAAGCTGGTGGAGGGATGCGGGTAGGGGAGTGGCACAGTCCCTCTGGCTGCTCTGTGTAGATGTGGAGAGAGCAGGTGGGAAGGTAGGATTGAAACTAGTTAGGAATCATTTCGTAGTCCAGATGATGGTGACCTGAACTAGGGCAATAGCAGTGGAGATGGACACAGGTGAGCAGATATATCTATGGGCGGAATTGACAGGACTTTATGACCGTTTGAATGAAGGAAAAATGTGACTCCTTGGATTTTACTTCCAGCGGATGGATTGTGGTGCCATTGACTGAGTTGGAGTGGGTTTTGGGAGATAAGTTTTGGGGAAGAAAATACAAATGTGGTTTCGATGACCTTACAGAGATTTCTATAAGATAGGAAAGTGGAGATGACAAGCAGGAAGCTGACTCTCTGAGCCTGGAGCACAGGGAAGAGGATTGGTCTAGAGATAAATTTGGTTCAGGGCATGGGCAGCTCTGGTTAGGCCCACAGAGACAGTACTGTTCAAGGTACAAACACTAAGCTGTTGGCACAAATGCTAGGTTCTCCAGCACAGTAGCCACTAACCACATGTGGCCGTTGGGCGCTTGACGAGTGGCTTGTCTGATTTCAGGTGTGCTGCAAGTACAAAGTGCACACTAGATTTTGAAGAGTTAGTATGGAAGAAAGAATGTAGAATATCTCACTAACAATTTTTATATTGGGCCAGGCACGGTGGCTCACGCCTGTAATCCCAGCACTTAGGGAGGCTGAGGGGGGCGGATCACGAGGTCAGGAGATCAAGACCACCCTGGCCAACATGGTGAAACCCTGCCTCTACTAAAAAATACAAAAAAGTTAGCCGGGGGTGGTGGAACGCACCTGTAATCCCAGCTACTCGGGAGCGTGAGACAGGAGAATTGCTTGAACCTGGAAAGTGGGGGTTGCAGTGAGCCAAGATTGTGCCACTGCTCTCCAGCCTGGCAATAGAGCAAGACTCTGTCTCAAAAAAAAATTTTTTTTATACTGATTATACATTGAACTGCTATTAGTTTGTATATACTGGGCTACATTGAATACATTAATAATAATAATAATTATTATTATTATTTTGTAGAGATGGGGCCTTACTATGTTGCCTAGGCTAGTTTCAAACTCTTGAGCTCAAGTGATCCTCCTGACTCGGCCTCCTAAAGTACTGAGATTACAGTTGTGGGCTACTGTGCCTGCTCATAAAATAAATGTATTATTAAAATTAATTTCACCTGTTCATTTTTACCTTTTCAAATGTGGCTACTAGAAAATTAAAATCACGGCCGGGTGCGGTGGCTCATGCCTATAATCCCAGCACTTTGGGAGGCCGAGACGGGTGGATCATGAGGTCAAGAGATCAAGACCATCCTGGTCAACATGATGAAACCCCATCTCTACTAAAAATACCAAAAAAAATTAGCTGGGCATGGTGGTGCACACCTGTAGTCCCAGCTACTCAGGAGGCTGAGACAGGAGAATTGCTTGAACCCAGGAGACTGAGGTTGCGGTGAGCCGAGATTGCACCATTGCACTCCAGCCTGGGTAACAAGAGTGAAACTCCGTCTCAAAAAAAAAAGAAAAAGAAAATTAAAATCACATTTTTTTGTTTTTGTTTTTGTTTTCTGACACAGTGTCTCACTCTTGCTCAGGCTGGAGTGCAGTGGTGCGATGTTGGCTCGCTGCAGCTTCTACCTCCCCAGTGCAAGCAATTCCTGTGCCACAACCTCTGAGTAGCTGAGATTACAGGTGCATGCCATCACACCCGGCTAATTTTTGTATTTTTAGTAGAGACCGGAGTTTCACTATGCTGGCCAGGCTGGTCTTGAACTCCTGGCCTCAAGTGATCCGCCTGCCTTGGCCTCCCAAAGTTCTAGGATGTATTTCTAATGTTCTATAGGGTAGGGATGGTGGGGTGTCATCGGGTGTGGCAGATCAGGGCACCAGGGGGCAGCAGTGGTTAGGAAATCGAGAGACATTTTGATGAAGACAACCTACGGGAAACCCAGAGTAGAGGTTGGCCTGCTCTCTCTGGCTTCCTTTCCTGACACCTTGTCAGAGCACAACCATGGCACATCCCCTTGGACTTCCCAACCCTGTGGCTATCTCAGTGTGAATTGAGGAACAGATAGGAGGGGTCCCCATGAGATGGTAGTGTGAACCAATCGAGAATTTGCTGGTACTTCAAGTCCTGATCTTGTTCTCTTCCTTTAACCCCAGCTGACATCACTGTGCTAGGGGAACATTTCCACCCCTTGGGCTGAGCAAGGTATGCCAACCAACAGCTGGGTAGTCAAGGCAACCAAGGCAATAAAGCTCACAGAGGTTAATTTATATGAAATAAATGTGGCTGTAACTGGTTTTCATCCATTATAATTCTAAACATCATGTTCAAATTGCCTGTAGTATTTCTAGTTGGCAGGAAAACTGCCATTAAGGAAAAAGGAGCAGTGGCATGATTGGGGGTGAGACTGAATCCACTTCAGTGGGTTTGGTGTGACTTTTGTGAGTGCCACTTTGTGCCAGATGCTGTGCTGGGTATGTTGGGTTGTTAACTGTGCAGTCCTCAAGGAATATATGTCTATGTGCTTTAATACAGGGAGAAATGTGTAGAGGGATAAATAGAGGCCTGTGACAGCTCCAAGGAAGTGCAATTAATACTTGTGCATGGGTATATAAAACATTGAACTCAGAGGGGGTGCCAGGTATCATCAGAGCAAAGAGAAAGGATTTAGCCATGTAGTGGAGGGGTGAAGAATGGGTTTTACAGGCACCAGGACAGCAGGAAAGGACATGACTCAAGGAGGGACAGGGAGATTTGTTTGGCCGTGTGAAACAGGGTCCTAGGAAAACAAAGATGGTGCCAGATTTTGAGAGGCCTTGGTTTCCAGGTTAAAGAGATCGGCCGCCTTTATTATTTCATTTTATTTTCTCTCTTTCTGTAACTCAGAGAAAAAGATTGGACTTTGGATTGTGGGTACTTAAGAGCTTTTGAGGAGGGACTGAGCTGGATAACACTGTGCTTAGAAAGAGGAAACCATACAGTGCTTCAGTTTGCATGGAAATAAAACAAAATATATATAAAAAAAGAAACCCTTTGCCTGGAGCTTTTTGGTGCTCAGAGGGCAGGGTAGGAGAGGAAAATGAGCTTGTGTGTTGAAAGCGGTGAGGTAAAGAGCCCCTCTGGGTATAGTGAGTTTGCAAATAAGTCAGAGTGGTAGAGCAGTTAAAGGTATTTATTTTGGGAATGGAAATACCTAGATTTGAACACTAATCTTATAGTTAATTTAATTTAATTTAATTTTTTGAAATGGAATCTCGCTCTGTCCCCAGGCTGGAGTGCAGTGGTGCGATCTTGGCTCACTGCAACCTCTGCCTCCTGGGTTCAAGTGATTCTCCTGTCTCAGCCTCCTGAGTAGCTGGAGCTACAGGCACCCACCACCACACCCCTCTAGTTTTTATATTTTTAGTAGAGATGGGGTTTCACCATGTTGGCCAGGATAGTCTTGATCTCTTGACCTCGTGATCCTCCCGCCTTGGCCTCCCAAAGTGCTGGGATTACAGGTGTGAGCCACAGAGCCTGGTCTAATTTTTTTCTGTTAATAGCTTTCTTGAGATATAATTCACATGCCGTACAATTCATCCTTTGAAGTGTACAATTCAATTGTGTTTAGTGTGTTTATAATTATACAACCATTACTACAATAATTTTACTTTTTAAAAATAGAGATACTCACATACCATAAATAGAGATACAATAAAACACACCATTTGAAAGTGTTCAATTCAGTGGTTTTTGGTATATTCATAGGGTTGTGCAACCATCACCACAATCTAATTCCAGACTATTTTCATCACCACAGAAAGAAATCTTTACCCATTGGCAGTTGCTCCCCATTCCGCTTCCTCCCAGTTCCTGAACACCACTGATTTACTTTCTGTCTCAATGGATTTGCCTATTCTGGGCATTTTCTACAGATAGACTCATATAATATGTAGCTTTTTGTGTCTGGCTTCTTCCACTAAGTATAGTGTTTTCAAAGTACATCCATTGTGTAGCATGTATCATTACTTCATTTCTTTTTATGGCTGAATAATATTCCATTCTATGGACAGACCACATTTTGTTTATCCATCAGTTGATGGACATTTGGCTTGTTTCCACTTTTTGGCTATTAGGCTATTATGAATAATGCTGCTGTGAACATTCTGTACAGGTTTTTGTGTGGACATATGTTAAACATTTTTTTAAAAATTATATGTTTCATGGAGCTTTTATTCCTTGGACGGACAAAAAAAATATGTATTTCAAGAGACAGGGTCTCACTTTGTTGCTCAGGCTGGAGTGCAGTGGCATAATCATAGCTCACTGCAACCTCGAACTCCCAGGCTCACAGGTTCCTCCTGCCTCAGCCTCCGGTGTAGCTGGGGCCACAGGCACGCACTACCATGCCCCACTAATTAATTAGTAGGGCATGGTAGTGCGTGCCTTTTTTTTGACAGTCACGCTCTGTCACCCATGCTGGAGTGTAGTGGCATGATCTCAGCTCACTGCAACCTCCACCTCCCAGATTCAAGCGATTCTCCTGCCTCAGCCTCCCAAGTACCTGGGACTACAGGCACATGCCACCATGCCCAGCTAATTTTTGTATTTTTAGTAGAGATGGGGTTTCACCATGTTGGCCAGGCTGGTCTCAATCTTCTGACCTCGTGATCTGCCCACCTTGGCCTTCCAAAGTGCTGGGATTACAGGGGTGAGCCACAGTGCCCGGCCAAAAAAGTATTTTTGAGACAGGTCTTGCTCTCTCACCTGGGGTGTGTTACACTGATGTAACCATGGCTCACTGGAGCCTCCTGGGCCCAAGTGATCCTCCCATCTCAGCCTCTCAATGCATCATCATACCGGACTAAATTTTGTATTTTTTGTAGAGATGTGTTTCATCATTTTGCTCAGGCTGGTCTTGAACTCCTGAGCTCAAGTAATCCACCTGCCTTGGCCTCCCAATGTGCTTGGATTACAGGTGTGAACCACTATACCTGGCTCCTTAAATTTTTTTTTTTTTTTTTTTTAAGAGATGGGGTCTTGCTCTGTTTCTCAGACTTGCTTTAAATTCCTGGCCTCAAGTGATCTCTTGCCTTGGCCTCCCAAAGTGCTGAGATTATATGCATAAGCCACCATGCCCAGCTCCCATTTTTATGTTGAAATTTTTTTTTTGTCTTTTTATATTTGAATTGTGGGAGTTCCCCCCACTGCCGAGATCGAATTTCACTCTGTCGCCCAGGCTGGAGTGCAGTGGTACAATCTTGGCTCACTGCAACCTCCACCTCCTGGGTTTAAGTGATTCTTCTGCCCCAGCCTCCAGAGTAGCTGGGATTACGGGCACACACCACCATGCCCAGCTAATTTTTGTATTTTTGGTAGAGGCAGGGTTTCAACATATTGGTCAGGCTGGTCTTGAACTCCTGACCTCGTGATCTGCCCACTTTTGCTTCCCAAAGTGCTGAGATTACAGGCGTGAGCCACTGTGCCGGGCCGAATTGTGGGAGTTCTTAATGTATTCTATATACTAGACCCTTACCAGGGATGTGATTTGCAGATATTTTTGTTATTCTGTGGGTTGTCTTTTCACTTTTTTCATAGTGTCCTCTGAAGCATAAAACTGAAAAAAATTTGTCGAAGTCCAATTCATCTATTTTTTCTTTAGTTACTTGTACTTGAGGTGTCATAGCTAAGAATCCATGAAGGTTTACATCTATGTTTTCTTCTAAGAGCTTAATGGTTTTAGCTCTTACATTTAGATTTTTGATACATTTTTAGTTAATTTTTGTATATGGTATGGGTAAGGGTCTACTTTATTCTTTTATATGTGGATATTCAGCTGTACCAGTACCATTTGTAGAAAACGCTATTCTTTCTCCATTGAATTTTCTTGGCACCCTTTTCTAAGATCAGTTGCCCACAAATGTATCCCTGCCACTTTTTTTTTCAATCCTGCTCCTTCTATAACCTACCACCTTTTAGCTCTGTAATTTAAGCCTCAGTTTTCTCATCTGTGAAATAACAATAATATCCAGGACTGACTTACCCATCAGGCACAAGAGGCTCAATATTCTAGGTCCCATGATACTTTTAGGGGTCCATAAAAATATTTTAGTTATTTTTTGGCCAGGCGTGGTGGCTCATGCCCATAATCCCAGCACTTTGGGAGGCCAAGGGAGGCGGGTCACCTGAGGTCAGGAGTTCAAGAGCAGCCTGGCCAGCATAGTGAAAGTCTGTCTCTACTAAAATACAAAATTAGCTGACGTGGTGGCACGTGCCTGTACTCCCAGCTACTTGGGAGGCTGAAGCAGGAGAATTGCTTGAACCCAGGGGCAGAGGTTGCAGTAAGCCAAGATTGAGCCACCCAGGCTAGAGAGCAATCTTAATATATAATAATATTATATACTATTAAGACATTATTAAATACACTTATATCAATGCAGCTGTAAAATAGAATTTTTAGTGTGTGTGTGTGTGTGTGTGTGTGTGTGTGTGTATGTATGTATCTATCTATCTATGTATTTTTTTTTAATATGGAAGGAGCCCACAAAGGCAACTGTGTCTCAGACCCACAAAAATCCTACTGTGACTCTGATACTGTCTGTCTCACAGGGTTATCATGAGGATGCAATGTGATAATCATGGCAAATTCCGTGTGCTGTACTGGCCCATAGTAGGCCAGCAGTATGTGGTCAGTATTTATGGAGTAGCTGAGAGAATCTCCCTCAGCAGCCTAGGCTCCTTTAGCAGGAGAGCAGTGGGGGGCTTTTCTGTCTCACTAGCACCTTGGCAGGCTGGTGAATTATTGACTGTGCAAACCCATGAAGGAACCACTTAGTGAGCTCAAGGGAAGGTCAGTGCTAAGAAGCTGGCCCTCTGCCCCAGTTTCCTGCTCTGACACCTCTAAGGGTTCAGGGGCACCTGTGGCCTCACCAGGCAGAGAGAGAGTTGCCAAGGTGGAGAGGAGAGAGTCAATGGAGGGTTGCTGTGCCTCGGCGCCTGGTGGGGTTGGTAAAGCTCCCTAGCTGCAACTCCCTGCCTTTGTTAGGCAGAGACCTGGTGTCCTCCTGGGTGGAGAAGATGAGTAACTTAAATGGCTCTGATAGCCAATGTTCTTTTTTTTTTTTGAGGCAGGGTCTCACTCTGTCACCCAGGCTGCAGTGCAGTAGCACAATCTTGGCTCACTGCAACCAATATTCTATCTATCTATCTATGTATCTATCTATTTATTTATTTAGAGATGGGGTTTCACCATATTGGTCAGGCTGGTCTCAAACTCCTGACCTCAAGTGATCCACCTGCCTTGGCTTCCCAAAGTGCTGGGATTACAAGCATGAGCCACCATGCCCAGTCCTTTTCATTTTTAAAAAAGTAAATTAAGATGAAATTCACACAACATAAAATTAACCATTTTATTTAATTATTATTAATTTAAAAAAATTATTTATTTATTTATTTTGAGATGGAGTCTTGCTCTGTTGCCAGGCTGGAGTGCAGTGGCATGATCTCGGCTCCCTGGTTCAAGCAGTTCTCCTGCCTCAGCCTCCCAAGTAGCTGGGACTATAGGTGTGTGCCACCATGTCCAGCTAATTTTTGTATTTTTAGTAGAGACAGGGTTTCACCATGTTAGTCAGAATGATCTCGATCTCTTGACCTTGTGATCCACCTGCCTTGGCTCCCAAAGTGCTGGGATTACAGGCGTGAGCCACTGTGCCTTTCCCATTTTATTTATTTAGTAGAGACAGGATCTTGCTATGTTGTCCAGGCTAGAGTATGGTGGCTATTTACAGGTGTGATACCTCTACTGATTAGCACAGGATTTTTGACCTGTTCAGTTTCTGACTTGGGCCTGTTCACTCCTCCTTAGGCCACTGGTGGTCCCTTGCTCCTGGGAGGTCACCATATTGATGTCAAACTCAGTGTGGATACCCGATTGGCAGTGTGTGCTACAGCCCAGAACTCATGGACTCAAGCCAGACTCCCAAGTCCCTGTGACTATAGGTATGCACCAAAATTAACCATTTTAAAGTGTATGATTAAATGGCATTTGGTACATTTATGATATTATACAACCATTACCTCTATGTAATTCCAAAATATGTTTATCATCCCAAAAAGAAACCTTATACTCCTTAAATAGTCACTTACCATTCCTCCCTTGCCTCAGGTTCTGACAACCACTCATCTGCTTTCTGTCTCTATGAATTTGCCATAGGTCTTGGATCTTTCCTGCTGGCCATAGCTTTCCCAAGGGGTAACAAATATGTTTTTGGGAGCTCTTCTCTTTTGCCCTGACAAATTCCTTATTGTTTGTTTACCTGGAGCTTGCCCACTGTAGTTTCTGCCCACAGAAACTTCTCTCTACCTCCTACTCATTCCTGGTTATCTCAAATTCCTTTGCCTCTAACGTTTTCTAGACTCTGCCTCTTGGTCCTGGTCGACTCTCCCTAGTGGACTCGTTTGGCAAACTTTCCAGCATGGGGGCCCCTGCTGTTCTGGAACAGTTAGAGAGAAAGGCAGGAGGCTGGCTTCTCTGAGGGTGTTGGGGTGGCAGATGAGTCATACTTCACTTCTCACCAGGAGTGGTGGGGAGGTCTTTGGAGGATCCTGGCTCTGGAGAAGGAGGGGGTTGCCATGCCAACCCTTGTGACAGGAGCATAACAGTGATAAAAACCGGAATGTCATTTGTGAGGTACAAAGTCCTGGTCTAGTTTGGGCTCAGGGGTTTTTCCTTTCTGCAAGATGGTTCTCTTTTTATTCCATCTCTTGCTCACTCTCTGACTAACTGACAATGTACATTTACTGAGTGCTGACTCTGCAAAGCCCTGTCCTGGGCACTGAGACTAGAAGGCTCAGCATTTGAGCCTCTCTTGGTCTGCAGAGCTGGACAGATAAACACATAAATGCAATATGATGTGATATGTGTGATAGTTGGGGTTTGTATGAAGGCAGTGGGAACCCAGCTGAAGTACGAATCATTTTTCCTTGAGAGAAAAAAATTGGTAGCTTGAGCTGCAAGGAAAAGGTGACATTTGAGCTGGGTCTTGTTGAGAGACTGACATAGGGAGAAAGGCATTCTAGGTAAAGGACTCAGGTTCTTTGAATGGACTTGGCTCAAGAGTGATTTAGGGGGAAACTCAGAAGCCACTGCATTTCCTTTCATGTGTCTTTCTCCTCAACTACACTGGGAACACCTTGAAGTTGAAATACCCAGTCTAAGACCAGGTGTGGTAGCTTGCGCCTATAATCCCAGCACTTTAGGAGGCCAAATTGGATGAATCACTTGAACCCGGGAGTTTGAGACCAGTCTGGGCAAAATGGTAAAACACCATCTCTACAGAAAAAAAAGTAGCCAGGTGTGGTGGTGCACACCTGTAGTCCCAGCTACTCAGGAGGCTCAGCTGAGAGGATCACATGAACCCTAGAGGTTGAGGCCGCAGTGAGCCAAGATCATGCCACTGCACTCCAGCCTGGGTGGCTGAGTGAGTGAGACCCTGTTTTCTCTGGCCCAGACCCGAGACTTCTCTTGTCTTCTGTGTAAGTTCATCTCTCCTGTGTTTCCAGATGCAAATGACTGATGTGATAAACTCACTCATGTTTTGCGTTCTTGGGAATGAATGGGTTATTTATTTTTATTTTTATTATTTATTTTTTTGAGATGGAGTTTCGCTCTTGTTGCCCAGGCTGGAGCACAATGGCATGATCTACACTCACCTCAACCTCCACCTCTTGGGTTCAAGTGATTCTTCTGCCTCAGCCTCCCAGTAGCTGGAATTATAGGCATGCACCACCATGTGTGGCTAATTTTGTATTTTTAGTAGTAGAGATGGGGTTTCTCCATGTTGGTCAGGCTGGTCTCGAACTCCCGACCTCAGGTGATCCGCCCACCTTGACCTCCCAAAGTGCTGGGATTACAGGCGTGAGCCACCATACCCAGCCTATTTTTTTGTTTTTTGTTTTTAAAATGGAGTCTTGCTCTGTTGCCCAGGCTGAAGTGCAGTGGTGTGATCTCGGCTCACTGCAACCTCTGCCTCCTGGATTCAAGTGATTTGCTTCCCTTAGCCTCCTGAGTAGCTGGGACTACAGATACATACCTCTACACCTGGCTAATTTTTGTATTTTGAGTAGAGATGGGGTTTTGCCATATTGGCCAGGCTGGTGTAGAACAACTGAGCTCAGTTGATATGCCCAGCTTGGCCTCCTAAAGTGCTGGGATTACAGGTGTCAGGCACCATGCCCCGCCTGGGTTAATTAATTTAATAAATAATTCATTCACCTAGCATTAATTTAGGCTTAGTATGTGCAAGACATAGAAAAGATTATAGTGTGTTGCTTAAAGGAACAGGCTTAAAATCAGAATGACTGGATTTGAATTCTACTAATTAGCTGGGAGGTCTCATTCAAGATACTTAACCCCTCACTTTTCTCCTCTATAAAATAGGAATAAAAATGCTCTATAGTGTTGTGGAGATTAAGAGAGTACATGTGTGAACTCAGCATGGTGCCCAGTATGGTATATACTAATTAATGATGGTATATACAGTATAGTATATACATTTGTATGTATATACACACTTGCACACACATATAGTATAAATAAACAATACATAAGATACACGTGTACTATTTACATATAAAGTATAAATACATATCATATACATGTACATATATATGTAATATACACATATACATATACATACATATACACACATATACATATACATACATACATATACATACATATATTACATATATGTGTGTGTATATATATGTGTATATATATATCTATTCCTATTCTTAGGGAGTTTAAAGACTTCAAATGGGAAAGAAAACCACTCAAATAACCAAAAAATAATAATAAATTTTTCTCAAATGGGAAAGAAAACCATTCAAATAACCAAAAAATAATAATAAATTTTTCTCAGGTGATGTGTTAATTTGAAATAGGGACCTTCTGGAGACATTAGTCAAAGGACAGTTATTCTTAGGAAGATTCTTATTTTTTTTTTTTTGAGAGAGAGAAATTAGGATTGATGAATGGAAGGAGGTAGACTTTTGTCTCAGTATAAAGGAGACTTTTTTTTTTTTTGAGATGGAATTTTGCTGTTGTTACCCAGGCTGGAGTGCAATGGCGTGATCTTGGCTCACGGCAACCTATGCCTCCCGGGTTTAAGCGATTCTCCTGCCTCAGCCTCCTGAGTAGCTTGGATTACAGACATGTGCCACCATGTCCAGCTAATTTTGTATTTTTAGTAGCGATGGGGTTTCTCCATGTTGGTCAGGCTGGTCTTGAACTCCCGACCTCAGGCAATCGCCCACCTCGGTCTCCCAAAGTGCTGGGATTACATAAGCCACTGTGGCTGGCCTAAAGGAGACATTCTTAAGAGAGCATCTTGCTGGATGTGGTGGCTCATGCCTGTAATCCCAGCACTTTGGGAGTGTGAGGTGGGTGGATTACCTGAGGTCAGGAGTTTGAGACCAGCCTGGCCAACATGGTGAAACCCTGTCTCTACTAAAAATACAAAAATTAGCCAGGCATAGTGGTGGGCCCCTGTAATCCCAGCTACTTGGGAGGCTGAGGCAGGAGAATTGCTTGAACCTGGGAAGCAGAAGTTGCAGTGAGCTGAGATAGCACCATTGCAACTCCTTCTCAAAAAAAAAAAAAAAAAAAAAAAAAATTGCATCTTGGAGGTAATGAACTCCTCATGTCTTGGAAGGTGACCAAGCACAGGCTGGTTGACTATTGGTAGAGAGTCTTTCTGGATTCCTTAGGAGGTTGCATAGAGGATGCTAAGCTCCTGGGGAGCATTTTGCAAAGGACTCTCTTTCTCAGCCATGTTCCTGAAGCCTTTTCTCTTTCTCTCTTTGGATAACTCCCTCCTTTGGCAGGACCTGGAACTCTGCACGTACGTTTAATTGTGCCTGAGGCAGCTACCAGGGCAGGTGCCTCCTGCAGGTGACCTGGCACCTTATCTCCCCTGCACCTATCTCTCTCCTGCCTTTTCTAGCTTAAGTCTTAGAGCAGAAATAACCCAAGGCCAAACATTAACTGTGAAACCATAAAACCATGTGAAGGTCAGGTGGCTTCCAGTGACCTGGACTCTTGGTGCCCTGTTATTGCTGCCACCTCTCAATGGGTAGGGAGGGTGGAGTGGCTGGGATGATGATGAAGGACCCAGAACTTTAGCCTTCTATCCAAGTGGAGTGGTGGGCAGAGGATGCCTCTGTTGCCTGAGGCTTCCACGGGGATTGTTGGAATCTGATTCTTGGGGTTTGGGGAGAGACCACTACAGCATCTTTTAGCATCAACAGATGCTAAAGATGCAATCAGGAACTCTCTTAGCTTGATGTGGGCTCTGGTGTACACATACATATGTGCAAAGGTGAAATAGGCACCTACATAGTACTGGAATACACATCTACCACTCATGTACCCTGGTATATACTCATCTGTATACTGTGTCTTACTCATCTTCAGAACTTGGCACAGTGCCTGCAACACCAGTACATCTTTGTTGAACTGATGAGTGAATAGTGAATGAACAAATATTTGTGCCCACCCACACACTCGTCCACATATGTACATATTTGCAGGAGGGTACCTGTGATACACATGCATGTTCACATTATACCTACACAACACACATCCACATTCAGACCAAACACAATAGCATAAATGTACCTGTCTGTACATACATGAATATGTATGTAAATTTACAGATTCCTGAATGATCCTATAGCATGGCAGAGGTGGTGGCTATCGATACGGCTCTGATAACTAGAGAAACCCACCAGGGTCTTTGGTCTTGTACCAATGTAGATGTGTGACATGGACACACATGGAATAGTTTTAAGGGGCGAAAAGTTTAATAGGCAAGAAAGAAAGAAGAAAACAGCTCCCCTATACAGAGAGAGTGGGAGGGGGTCTCGGAACAAAGAGGAACTCCATGTGCGGCAGAAAAGTGGTTGCTTATATTGGGATGCATAGGGCCCAGGGGACTGGTTTGACCAGGTGTGTCATTTATGTAGCCAAGAAAAACCTGGCCCTCCCACCTTAGCCCTTTAATATGCAAATGTGGGCCGCCATGATGTTCAGAACATCATTTTTTGCCTGGAAAGACCACCTCTCAGTTGTGTACTGGGATGCTTGCACACACTCTGCTATGAACTTAATCGTGTCCACTGCTAAAATTTATGTGTTGAAGTTCTAACCCTTAATACCTCAGAATGTGACTATATTTTGAGAGAGGTCTTTTAAAGAGATAAAGTTGAATGAGATTATACAGGTGGGCCCTGATCCAATCTGACTAACATTCTTATAAGAGAATATTTGGGCCTGGTGTGGTGGCTCACGCCTGTAATCCCAGCACTTTGGGAGGCTGAGGCAGGCAGATCACATGAGGTCGGAAGTTTGAGAACAGCCTGGCTAACATGGTGAAACCCTCTTTCTACTAAAAATACAAGAAATTAGCTGGGCTAATTAGGTGGCATATGCCTGTAATCCCGGCTACTTGGGAGGCTGTGGCAGGAGAATCGCTTGAACCTAGGAGGTGGAGGTTGCAGTGAGCTGATACTGCATCATTGCACTCCAGACTGGGCAACGAGAGCAAAACTCTGTCTCAAAAAAAAAAAAAAAAAAAAAAAAGCCAGCTTAGCCAGGAGAGGTGGTTGGTGCATGCTTCTACAATCATGCAACATTCCCAGCTATTTGGGAGGCTGAGACGGGAGAATCACCAGAGCCCAGAAGTTGGAGGTTACAGTGTGCCATGATCACACCACTGCACTCCAGCCTGGGAGACACAGTGAGACTCTGTCTAAAAAACAAAAAAAAAGTTAAGAACCATGATAATAGATGGAAGAAAACAGTCTTAGATTCTAAAGGGGTGAATCCCCAAGCAGGCTGGAGCCAGTGTGAAGATATTTATGAAGTGTTTTTGTGTTCACATGTTGGTATGCAAGCAGCCCCAGCCTGCAGTTTCTTAAAAAGAGGGTTACTCGGCTGGGTGCGGTGGCTCACGCCTGTAATCCCAGCACTTTGGGAGGCTGAGGCAGGCGGATCATCAGGTAAAGGGATCAAGACCAGCCTGGCCAACATGGTGAAACCCCCTCTCTACTAAAAATACAAAAATTAGCTGGGTGTAGTGGCACATGCCTGTAGTACCAGCTACTTGGGAGGCTGAGGCAGGAGGATTGCTTGAACCCAGGAGGTGGAGGTTGCAGTGAGCCAAGATTGCGCCACTGCACTGAAGCCTGGCAATAGAGCAAGACTCCTCAAAAAAAAAAAGAGGTGCACATTTTAAAGTCCAGGACTAGGAGGCAAGAACTCTGGCTTGAGTTTTGGGTTCTACCACCAACCTGCTGCATGGATTTAAGCAAATTACTTCACTTTCATGGGCTCTGGATTCTCATTTTCATGGTTGCTTGTTTCATGGTGTTCCTGTAAAGGATCCAAGGAGCTAAGAGAGCTACAGGTGCTTTGAAGAGTTAAGAACATTAAGAATTTTTCCTAGCAGTCAGGACTTACTTTTCAGTTGGATGAAGAGCATTTCAAATAGTCCGGCATCCTCAAAAATGAACATGTGCTGAGCCCTGTGAAGTTCATATAATAAAAGGCTAAACACAGCATACTCTGTACACTCAAGGGTTAGGCCAAGCAAGAATACCCACAGAAGCTGGTCACTATGACCCCAAGCAGTCAGCCATATACTGGGATATAGTATAGTATAGAGAGGTGCTAAGGATGCTATGGTCTTAGGGCTTTGGGAAGTCAGAGAAGGTTTCACGGAGGTAGTGAGGATTGGCTGAATTTGGTTGAGCAGAGGGGGCTTTGGGGGTAATGGAATATTCTGAGTGGAAGAGTCAGGATGGCCCTTGGTCCATGGAGGCAGGAGAGGAATGATGCCACCTCAGATTTACAGGTAAAGATTAAAAGGGAAAATAAGAGTGATGAGGTTAATTTTTGAGTCCTTCCTGGAACTGACCTAGCCCAATGGTTAATCTTTTTGGCCCCTTGGACCCTGTCCCAGGCATACATACACACAACCTGCGGATCCAGAGCAGCCCAGGGCAGAACTGAGGAGGAACTTGGAGGTCACCCTGCTCAGGCCTGATCCCATTCCAGAAGCAAAACAGAACACAGACAGAGGGACTGAGGTTTCACAGGGAGTTAGTTGTCAAAGCGGAGATTTGAGCTCAGGTCTCCAGAGACAGAGTCTAGTA
The DNA here is from genome assembly GCF_030222135.1 of Aotus nancymaae. Taxonomy (NCBI): domain Eukaryota; kingdom Metazoa; phylum Chordata; class Mammalia; order Primates; family Aotidae; genus Aotus; species Aotus nancymaae. The sequence goes on from NW_026988491.1 coordinate 6,939,823, forward strand.
CCTTTTCTAGGTCATCACCTGGGTCTTAAAAGTGGACTGGATTTCAGAGGCTTTTACCTAATGTTGGGGAGGGTTTAGAGTTTGGATCCTACCTTGTAAGTGTAGCTATTATTTGTTGATGGTTTCTGGTGCAGAGCCTAGGATTGCACACTGGATAGGCTCCTGCAGGTAACTGAGGTAGGCAGTATCTGTGCCTTGGGGACTTCAGGGTTGACCAGAAGGCCCTCTGTGTTCCCACCTGACTAACTGGTATCTACTATTTCATTAGAAGGGCTTCATGCCCACAGCTCCAGGCTTTGATCTTTTTCAGAATGCTAATTTGCTCTAGGAGGGACATTTATAGCAAACTTTGAAATCAGTTGATGATATAACTCAGTGTAAAGTGGGGGTGGGGTGGGGTGGGGGAAACAGATCCTTTCCTGAGAGCTAATTTTGATGGGGAAGGAAAACATGAAGGTATTTAGTGCAATGAAAAGACAAAGGCAGCCAGAGAGGCCCAGTTTTTAGGATCTAGTCTGGAGGTTCAGAGCTTGGTTTCAGAATTAGGCAGAGTTTTCTTTTCTTTTAGGTGATAAAAAAGTAGTATCACCTAATTAGAGATTAATCAGAAAACACGAAGAGCAATAATAGCAGAAGAAATAATCCCTGCAGTCCCATTCTCCCCTTCTCCCTTAGATGGCCATTATTAGTACCTAAGTATAGTCCCTCTAGTCCCTTCTCTATACGTATTTTATGTATGCATGTGTGTGTACATATATAATATACATGTGTGAGTTTCACACTTCTAGCCTCCGAAACTGTGAGACAATAAATTTCTATTGTTTAAGCCACCAGTTTATGGGACTTTGTTATGGTAGCCCTAGCAAATGAATGCAAGTGCCCTAGAGCCGTGGTTCTCAAAGTGTGGTTCTTGGACCAACAGCATCAGCATTACCTGGGTTTTGTTAGGCAACGTGTATATATACATTGATTCTATTTATCTATTTATTTTTATTTGAGACTGAGTCTTGCTCTGTCTCCCAGGCTGGAGTGCAATGGCACAATCTCGGCTCACTGCAACCTCCACCTCCCATGTTCAAGCAATTCTCCTGCCTTAGCCTCCAGAGTAGCTGGGATTACAGGCACTCACCACCACGCCCAACTAATTTTTGTATTTTTTAGTAGAGACAGGGTTTCACCGTGTCGGCCAGGCTGGTCTCAAACTCCGTACCTCATGTGATCCGCCTACCTTGGCCTCCCAAAGTGCTGGGATTACAGGGGTGAGCCACCGCGCCTGGCCTACATGGATATTATTTACATGTCTCCTATATGTATGTGTGTGTATATATAGTATATAACCTCCTTGCTTTTACTCTGATCTGGAAAGTTTGCTGAGCTGTGGATTGGGCAGCACATGCCTGTGGACATCTCAAAGCAGGTCCCTCTTGTGCCAATTTGTTTCAATATTCTCTCCTTGTCTCTCTTCATTACCCTTTAGAGCAAGAGTTGGCAACCTTTTACTGTAATAGGCCAGCTAGTAAATATCTTGTTTTGTGGGCCATATGGTCTCTGTTACAATGACTTGACTGCCATTGTAGCACAAAAGCAGTCATAGATAATATGTAAAATGATCATGAATGTGTTCCAGTAACACTTCATTTATAGACAGTGAAATGTGAATTTCATGTGATTTTCATATGTCATGAAGTAGTCGTCTTCTTATAATTTTTCAACCATTAAAAAATGTAAAAATTGGCCAGGTGTGGTGGCAGGTACCTGTAATCCCAGCACTGTGGGAGGCTGACTGAGGAGGGCAGAGCTCTTGAGCCCAGGAATTCAAGACCAGCCTGGGCAACATAGTGAAACTCCATCTCTCCAAAAAAAAAAATACAAAAATTAGCTGGACATGGTGGTGACTGCTTGTAGTCTCAGCTACTGGGGAGGCTGAGGTGAGAGGATTGCTTGAGCCCAGGAGGCAGAAGCTGCAGTGAGCAGAGAGTGTGCCATTGCACTCCAGCCTGGGCGACAGAGTGAAATCCTGTCTCAAAAAAAAAAAAAAAGAAAAGAAAAGAAAATCAAGCCAGGTGTATGATGGTGTGTGTTTGTAGTCCCAGCTACTCAGGAGGCTGAGGCAAGAGGATTGCTTGAGCCCAGGAGTTGGAAGCTGTAGAGAGCTATGATAGTGCCATGGCACTCCGGTCTCGGTGACAGAGCGAGACCCCATCTCTTAAAAAAAAAAAAGTAAAACCCATCATTAGTTTATAGACCACACAAAAAACCATGGTGGGCTAAGTTTAGTCCATGGGCCATACCTAGTTGACCCCTGCTCTGTAGTACTGATGTCCAATATAACTTTCTGTTCTGGTGGAAATATTCTATATTTGTGCTGTCAAATACAGTAGCCATGAGCCCTATGTGGCTATTAAGCACTTGAAATGTGGTCAGTGTAACTGAGGAACTTAATTTTCAGTTTCATTTCATTTTAATGAATTTCAATTTGAATAGCCATTTGTGCCTGTGACTCCTGTATTCAATTATTATTTTCTGAGGGCTGCTGTAACAAATTACCACAAATTGGCTGGCTTAAAACAATGGAAATTATAGTTCCAGAGGCTATGAGCAAATAAACAAGGTGTTAGCAGAGCCATACTGCTTCTGAAGGCTCTAGGGAAGAATCCTTCCTTGCCTCTCTTCCAGCTTCTGGTGGCTTCTGGCGCCCTTGGTGTTCTTTGGCTTGTAGATACATCACTCAAGTCTCTGCCTCCATTGTCACATGGCATTCTCCGTGTGTGTGTGTGTGAATGTGTGTGTGTGTGTGTGTGTGTGTGTCTCTCCAAATGTCGCTATCCTTAAAAGCACACCAGCCATTGGATTTATGGCCCATCCTAATCCAATATGACCTCATCTTTACTAATTACAATTGCAAAAACCCTATTTCCAAATGAGGTTACATTCTGAGGTTCTTGGTGGACGTGAATTTTGGGAAGACACCAATCAACCCAGGATAGATAGAGTAGCTCTAAAGCAGTGGTTCTTAAATTTAGTGTGCATCAGAGTCACCTGGACTTGCTGAGCCTCATCCCCAGACCTTCTGATTGGTAGGTCTTATTTGTCTAACAAATCCCATATACTTTGATGATGTTGGTTCAGGGACCATATTTTGGGAACTGCTGCTACAGGACTCTTGCATTCATTTGCTAGGGCTACCATAACAAAGTCCCACAAACCTGGTGGCTTAATAGAATGTTATTGTCTCACAGTTCTGGAGGCTAGAAGTCTGAAGTCAAGGTGTTGGCGGGGTTGGTTTTTTCTGAGGGCCTTGAGGGAAGATCTATGCCAGGCCTCTCTCCTTGGCTTATAGATGGCAGTCTTCCTATTCATATGGCATTTTCACGGTATTTGTGTCTCTGTGTCCAAGTTTCCCCTTTTTATTAGGATACCAGTCATATTGGATTGGGGCCCACCCTAATGACCTTATTTTAATTTGATTACCTCTCTAAACACCCAATCTCCAAATAAGATCTCATTTTGAGCTACTGGGAGTTAGGAGTTCAACGTGAATTTTTTTGAGGGATGAAATAAAATTCAACCCATAACAGAGCTTGACTATGCTTTTGGCACCTTGAGCTAAGGGGTACCTTCTTGGAGCTCCTGTGTACAAGATAACCGTGCTTCTCTTGTCTTTGAACTCTGGACAGCTGGTCTGGATGAAAGTTTCTAGAACTAGGAGGCAGGAGTCTTGGCTTCCAATTCTGCTCTGCTGACACCTGACTGGGGACTTGGATAAGGTCTTAGTGTTTCCTTGGTCTTTGGTGAGCTCTGACAATCTGTGATTCCCAGGTGACAAGACAAGGTTAGTTTTTGGTTTGTTCTTGGCCTCCATTCTGTCTTGTAAACCCTCAACTTGTGCTAATGAGACCCAGGCTAGGAATTTGATCCTTTTGGGCTCATTGATTTTTTTCTCTTTATCAATATTTTACTCATTCATTCAACAAACACTTATTGAGCATCTCCTACGTGATAGGTATCGTGCTCAATAGGACTGAGCTCTTCTTAGCTCAGTCTGGTGGTGAGAGACATATAACCAGATAAACTGAAATATCTTCTTTTTTTTTTTAAGAGACAGGATCTCCCTGTGTTGCCCAGGCTGGTCTTGAACTCCTTCCTGGGCTTAAGTGATCCACCCTTGTTGGCCTCCCAGAGTACTGAGATTACAGGCATGAACCACTGTACGCAGCCTGAGAAATACATTTGATGAGTGTTATAGCCACTGTTAAACTTTTTTTTTTTTTTGAAACAGGGTCTTACTCTGTCACTCAGGTTGGAGTGCAGTGATGCAATCATGGTTCACTGCAGTCTTGACCTCCTAGGGTCAAGTGATCCTCTCACCTCAGCTCTTCCCAGTAGCTGGGACTATAGGTACATGCCACCACATCTGGCTAATTTTTGTATTTTTTAAAGAGATGGACTTTTTCCATGTTTCCCAGGCTTGCTTTGAACTCCTGAGCTCAATCTATCTGCCCACCTTGGCCTCCCAAAGTGCTGGGATTACAGGTATGAGTCACTGCACCTGGCCAACATTTTTTTTGTCTTTTGTTTTTTGAGACAGAGTCTTGCACTGTCACCCAGGCTGGAGTTCAATGGTGCGATCTTGGCTCACTGCAACCTCTGCCTCCTAGGTTCAAGCAATTCTCCTACCTCAGCCTCCCAAGTAGCTGGGATTACATGCACCCACCACCACACCTGGCTAATTTTTTGTATTTTTGGTACAGACAGGATTTCACCATGTTGGCCAGCTGGCCGACATTTTTAATTGGGAAGCCATTAGGCCTAGATGGCTCCAGCACGTTAGTTAGGTCCCAGTGTAAACACTAAAACAGAATTAGAGATTTCATCTATCAGAAACCTCTAACTTCTAACTAGGGACTTTTTGCTTTAACCAATCAAGAAAGTTTCTCACCCCCATTCCCCAGTGTAGTGCTAAACTGCTTGTGGTCTAGTGCTGCCTGATTCATGAATCACTGTCTCTTTAACATTTTAATGTGTCTAAGTTTATCTTTTAACATTACGTAATAAATATCATGTGCTATGGAAACCGGGATGGTAGAGTGGGTGGTTCTGCCTGGGGGTGTCAGAAAAGGCTTTAATAAAGAGATAAGCTATATCTTTTTTTTTTTTTTTTTTTTTTTTTTTGAGACAGAGGCTTGCTCTGTCACCCAGGCTGGAGTGCAATGGCGCAGTCTCGGCTCACTGCAACCTCTGCCTCCTGGGTTTAAGCAATTCTCCTGCCTCAGCCTCCAGAATATCTGGGACTAGAGGCTTCCGCCACCACACCTGGCTAACTTTTGTATTTGAAGAGACAGACTTTCACCATATTGGCTAGACTGGTCTTGAACTCCTGACCTTGTGCTCTGCCCGCCTTGGCCTTACAAAGTGATGGGCGTGATCTTGGCTCACTGCAACCTCCACCTCTTAGGTTTAAGTGATTCTCCTGCCTCAGCCTACCAAGTAGCTGGGATTACAGGCATGTGCCACCACACCCAGCTAATTTTGTATTTTTAGTAGAGATGGGGTTTTACCATGTTGATCAGGCTGGTCTCGAACTCCTGATCCCAGGTGATCCACCCGCCTCGGCCTCCCAAAGTGCTGAACCACTGAGCCCGGCTTTCTATTTTTATTTTTTTTTTTAGAGATGGAGTCTCACTCTGTCACCCAGGCTGGGTGCAGTGGTGTGATCATAGCTCACTGCAGCCTCAAACTCCTGGGCTCAAGTGATCCTCCTGCCTCAGCCTCCCAAGTAGCTGGGATTACAGGTGTAATCCACTGTGTGGATTAATTAATGTGCCACTATGCCCAGCTAATTCTAAAATATTTTTTGTAGAGACAGGCTCTTGCTTTGTTGCCCAGGCTGGAATGCATCTTAAAGGTTGAATAGTAGTTCTGTGGGGACAGAGGGCCAAGAGAGGCATTCTAAGAAGAAGGAACAGCTTGTGCTGTTGTTCCTGGCAGGTATGAAGAGTAATTGTGTATGGTTGATGCTCCAAGATATGTGGATGACTAGAGGGAGATGAGGCTGAAAATATGGCTTCAGAACAAGGAAGGATGTTATATGCCAGGCCAAGGAGGTTAAACTTCATCTTGAGCCAAAAAGGAATTGTGAGGGTTTTTATATCAGGGGAGTTATGTGTTCACATGTTTGTTTTGAGAAGCTCTGTCTGGCCTGAGGGAGGTGTTGGAGCTGAAGAGTCTAGAGGCAGGGAGGGGGTCAGTCCTATGGCTCAAGTGACTGATGATGAGGTCTGAACCAAGGCAGGGGTCATGGCAGTAGAGAGGAGAGGACAAATTCAAGATATTTAAGGTATTTAGCTTGGGCAACTGTGTGTTTGGTTGTGCAGTGGCTGGTCAGGGAAGAGGAGGAAGAAGGTTTGGGTGGAGAGAATAATGTCTTCTGTTTCGGACATATGACATTCAAGGGGTCTGGGCACCACCCAGGGAGGTGTCTTCAGTCAGCTTGTGTACTGTAAGTCTGCAGCTCCAGAGAGGGACAAGGCTCATCTCATGCTATCTCCTGCTTATTGCTCCAGCCACACTGCCCTTCTGTCCCTTCTTAGATTATGCTAGCCAAGTTTATTCCCACCTTTGGGCCTCTGATATTACTCTTCTTCTGGAGTCTCGCTCTGTCACCCAGGCTGGAGTGCAGTGGCACCATCTCAACTCACTTCAGCCTCCGGCTCCCAGGTTCAAGCAAGTCTCCTACCTCGGACTCCCAAGTAGCTGGGATTATAGGCACCTGCCACCACATCCAGCTAATTTTTGTTTGTTTATTTATTTATTTGAGACAGAGTCTTGCTCTGTTACCCAGACTGGAGTGCAGTGGTATAATCTCGGCTCACTGCAACCTCCACCTCCTGGGTTTAAGCAGTTCTCCTGCCTCAGCCTCCCCAGTAGCTGAGATTACGGGCACACTCCACCATGCCTGGCTAATTTTTGTATTTTTATTAGAGACAGGGTTTCATCATGTTGGCCAGGGTGGTCTCAAACTCCTGACCTCGTGATCAGTCCACCTCAGCCTCCCAAAATGCTGAGATTACAGGCATGAGCCACTGTGCCCGGCCAATTTTTGTAGAGAGAGGTTTAATCATGTTGGCCAGACTGGTCTTGAACTCCTGACCTTAGGTGATCCACCCACCTTGGCCTCTCAAAGTGCTGGGATTACAGGCATGTGCCACCATGCCCGGCAACTTCGTTTTATTTGGTGCTCTATCCTCAGGGCCACTGAGCATCTACTATGTGCCAGGAGCATTCAGTGCATGTCTGTTGAATGAATAAATGAATGGTGGCTAAAGCCTGGGAGTGAAGCAGCGGGAGAGGATGCATATTAATATTAAAGGGATCTGGCCAGGTATGGTGGCTCATGCCTGTAATCCTAGCACTTTGCGAGGCTGAGGCTGAAGGACCACTTGAGACCAGAGGTTTGAGTCCAGCCTGGGCAACACAGCAAGACCCCCTCTCTCCTTATTAAGTAAGAAAATTAGCCAGAGATGGTAGCATTCACCTATAGTCCCAGCTACTTGGGAGGCTGAGGCAGGGGGATCACTTGAGCCCAGAAGTTTGAGGCTTCAGTGAGCTATGATCACTTTAGCCTGATGTAAGAGTCAGAGTGCCTGGACTCAAATTCCCCTCTTACTAGCTGTGTTAACTGGGACCAGTGCCTCAGTTTCTTCATCTGTAAAATGTGGATAATAATGGTATCCACCACTCTGGGTTGTTATAAGGACTAAATGAGACTCCTCATGGCATGTTCAATAAGTATTAGCCATTATTATTAATTAAATACTACCTTATGCCAGATAATATGCAAGGTACTTTCAATGCAAATTTTTGATTAATTCTCACAATAAGCTGTTGAGATAGGAATTTAAAAAATCCATGTTTTATAGCTGAAGAAATAAAGGCTAAGAAAGAGGAAGTCACGGAATCATACATTTACCAGTTGAGAGGTAAAGGCACTGGAAGTTAAGCCCAGGTTTTTCTGACTTTAATGCCTATGCTCCTAACCATTACACCACACTGCACTCCTTGGCAGATGTGACCTTGAAGTCCTGGTGTGGTAAAGTGAATTGGCTACAGAGGCCTGTCAGAACTCAGAGGTCCTGCTTCCTAGAGCCTTAGCTTCCCTAATCTGGTAGAGATCCTCCCCAGAAAGGCAGCACAAAGGGTATCCCAAGATAAGGTACACCTTGAGATCAGTCTTCCTACCTCTGACTGGGAAGACTGGGCAGTGGACCCGGGAGACCTTGTGAAATGTACAGCTTGGTGATCCACACCAACCTATAGACCAGAATTTTTATGACCAGTCATCACATTTCTTTCCAATTTCCAGAACCTTTGGGTAGGACAAGAGACTTCAACTAAAACGCAATCTTCCCCTTTGACCAATTACTCTTATCTTCCTACTCATTAACCTCTGCTGATACCATGATAAGTAAGAAAAAATGACTTTCAAATTAGTTCATTGGTGACAAAGTCTTCTAAGGAAACAATGTTTTATATATATCCATAGATAACTTGTACACACCTATTCAGCTGCCCATGTGCAAACACGTGTCTGCCATGGAATGTGTATCTGCATAGGTCTACATATTCCATAGAACACAAATAACCTTGCAAAGAACTTGCCACATGTGCCAGGGCTCTTATCTACCTAGTTTTGCATACATAGCAAAAACAAATAAAAACACCTAATACAACCACACACCCACAAAACAAAACCAAAATCCAAAACCAAACTCCAAACCCACCAAATTCTAAGATGACTCTTAAGTTTGGAAGGACAGAGACTAAGCAAAAAATTAAGAATATTGCTTTCTATTCATTAAGTGCTCACTAAATACTCAACACTGTGTTAAGCACTTTACATATACTGTCTCCCCTAGTCTTCATAACAACCCCATGAATCAGATATTATCACTCCAGTAGTTTCTCACAGGAAGACTGAGGGTATGGTAAAGTCCCAGTACTCCAAGGCATTATATACACATAAGTCTTTTCTTTTTTTTCTTGTTTTTTTTTTTTTTTTGAGATGGAGTTTTGCTCTTGTTGCCCATGCTGGAGTGCAATAGCACAATCTCGGCTCACTGCAACCTCCGCCTCCCAGGTTCAAGTGATTCTCCTGCCTCAGCCTCCCAAGTAGCTGGGATTACAGGCATGCACCACCACGCCTCGCTAATTTCGTATTTTTAGTAGAGATGAGGTTTCTCCATTTTGGTCAGGCTGGTCTCAAACTCCTGACCTCTGGTGATCTGCCCGTCTCGGCCTCTCAAAGTGCTGGGATTACAGGCGTGAGCCACTGCCCCGGCCCAGTCTTTTTTTTTTTTAATTTTACTTTAAGTTCTGGGATACATGTGCTGAACATACAGGTTTGTTACATAGGTATACATGTGACATGGTGGTTTGCTGCACCTTTCAACCCGTAATCTAGGTTTTAAGTCCAACATGCATTAGGTATTTGTCCCTCCCGTTTCTCCCCTCCTCCTGACACATCGGTCTTTTTGATATAGCTTGCCAGGGTCGCATACCTAGCAATTCACAGAAGCAAACTTTGAGTGCAGCTGTGTTCTGACTACAAAACCTTTGTTCTTAACCACTAGGATTTTAACCATTTGTATTTTGTTTTATTTCATTTTATTTTTTTTGAGACAGAGTCTCACTCTGTCACCAGGCTGGAGTGCAATAGTGCAATTATGGCTCACTGCTAACTCTACCTTCCTGGTTCAAGCGATTCTCCTGCCTCAGCCTCCCAAGTAGCTGGGACTACAGGCGCGTACCATCACGCCCAGCTAATTTTTGTATTTTTAGTAGAGACGGGGTCTCACCATGTTGGGCAGGATGGTCTTGATCTCCTGACCTCATGATCGGCCTGCCTCAGCCTCCCAAAGTGCTGGGACTACAGGTGTGAGCCACTGTGCCTGGCCACCATTTGTATTTTGTTAAGAAAAAGATATCAATTACTTTTAGGCCTTTTGGCTAAGATCAAGTATAGAAAAAATATCCAGTGACACTGGTTAAAACACTGTAATAAAGACTTTTTTCAAGACCATCATGATAGGTATAGGAACAATGGGATATTATAGTGGAAGAGAGAGCGATTGGGTTTGATTCTGAATATAGCATGGGTAAATGGGAATTAGTAGCCAAGGAGCAGGGTGGGGGGCCAGTGAATGGAAAATTAGGAGGTATCATGGAAGAGGGATTCTGGCTAAACCTACCTAACAGAATTCCTGCTGAAGATAGGCTAGGGTAACCAGTCATTACCTGATGATGGTAGAGGATAAGGAACCTGATCAGATATTGAGGGTGATTGGATATCAAGGGTGGGGGTGTCCTTGCAAAACTGACTTGTAGGGTTCTTTGCTAAAACTGTATATATATATATTTTTGGGACAGAGTTTTGCTTTTGTTGCCCAAGCTGGAGTGCAATGGCACGATCTCAGCTCACCACAATCTCTGCCTCCCAGGTTCAAGTGATTCTTCTGCCTCAGCTTCCCGAGTAGCTGGTATTATAGGCATGTGCCACCATGCCTGGCTAATTTTGTATTTTTAGTAGAGATGGGGTTTCTCCATGTTGGTGAGGCTGGTCTTGAACTCCTGACCTCAGGCGATCTGCCCACCTCAGCCTCCCAAAGTGCTGGGATTACAGGTGTGAGCCATTGCACCTGGCTAAAACTGTATTTTATGAGGAAGTACACAAATATAGGCCTAGCAGAAGGTTCAGGAGCCTGATTAAAGTTTGGTCAAGCAAACAATCTTTGCCAATTTCTATGTCAGGGATAGCGAGAAGAAACAGGAATTTATTTTTATTTTTATTGTTGTTTTTTGAGTCAGAGTTACAGTTGCCCAGGCTGGAGTGCAGTGGTGCAATTTCAGCTCACTGCAAACTCTGCCTCCTGAGTTCAAGAGATTCTTGAGCCTCAGCCTCTTGAGTAGCTGGGATTACAGGCATGCATCACCACACCCAGCTAATTTTTTTGTATTTTTAGTAGAGACGAGGTTTCACCATATTGGCCAGGCTGGTCTTGAACTCCTGACCTCAAGTGATCCACCTGCCTCCGCCTCCTGAAGTGCTAGGATTACAGGTGTGAGCCACTGCACCCAGTATGAATTTAATTTTTACTGAACAGCAGCATGAGACATCTCCTATCACCATCATCTTCAATTTAGAAGGAGCAGCTAGCTACTTAAAAAAAATGTAGCAAAATACACACAATATAAAATTTACTTATTAAACCATTTTTATGTAAACAACTTAGTGGCTAAGTACTTTCTTTTTAAAAATTATTTTCATCGATACATAATAATTATACATATTAAAGGGCTTATGTGATATTTTGATACATGCATACAATGTGTAATCAATTTGGGGTAATTAGGATATTCATCACCTCAACCTGTTTTTTTTTCTGAGATAGAGTCTCCCTCTTGTTCCCCAGGCTGGAGTACAATGGCGCGTCCTTGGCTCACCACAACCTCCGCCTCCTGGGTTCAAGTGATACTCCTGCCTCAGCCTCCCAAGTAACTGGGATTACAGGCATGCGCCATCACACCCAGCTAATTTTGTATTTTTAGCAGAGACTGGGTTTCTCCATGTTGGTCAGGCTGGTCTCAAACTCCCAACCTCAGGTGATCTGCCTGCCTCAGCCTCCCAAAGTGCTGGGATTATAGGCATGAGCCACTGCACCTGACCTTTTTTTTTTGTTTTTTGAGAAAGAGTCTCACTCTGTCGACAGGCGCCAGCTGGAGTGCAGTGGCATAATCTCAGCTCATTGCAACCTCTGCTACCCGGATTCAGGCAATTCTCCTGCCTCAGCCTCCTGAGTAGCTGGGACTACAGGTGCACGCCACCACGCCCAGCTAACTTTTGTATTTTTTAGGAGAGACGGGGTTTCACCATGTTGGCCAGGATGGTCTCGATCTCTTGATCTCGTGATCCACCCGCCTTGGCCTCCCAAAGTGCTGGGATTACAGGCTTGAGACACCGCGCCCGACCTTTTTTTTTTTTTTTAAGACAGAGTCTTACTCCAACACCCAGGCTGGAATGCAGTGGCATGATCACAGCTCATTGCAGCCTTAACCTCCCAGGCTCAGGTGATTCTCCCACCTCAGCCTCCTGAGTTGCTGGAAGTGCAGATGCTCACCACCACGCCCAGCTAATTTTTTTTTCTTCTTTTTTTTTGAGATGGAGTCTCTGTCTGTTTCCCAGGCTGGAGTGCAGTGGCATGATCTTGGCTCACTGTAACCTCTGCCTCCTGGGTTCAAGCGATTTCTAACTAATTTTTGTGTTTTTACTAGAGATGGGGTTTCACCATGTTGGCCAGGCTGGTCTTGAACTCCTGACCTCAAGTGATTTACCCGCCTCCCAAAGTGCTATGATTCCAGGCATGAGCCACCAAGCCCAGCTGCAGCTGATTTTTTGTATGGTTTTTTTGTAGGGATGGGGTTTTGCCATGTTGCCCAGTCTGGTCTTGAACTTCTGGGCTCAAGCAATCTGCCTGCCTTGGCCTCCCAAAATGCTGGAATTATAGTTGTAAGCCACTGTGCCCAGCCTCACTTCAAACATTTATTGTTTCTTTGTGTTAGGAACATTTCAAATCTTCTAGCTATTTTGCAAAATACAGTAAGTTATTGTTAAGTTTATTCACCCTATTGTGCTATTGAACACTAGAAATTATTCCTTCCATCTAATAGTCTGTACCCATTAATCAACCTCTCTTCATTCCCCTGCCACCCTTCCCATCCTCTGATAGCTATCATTCTAGTCTCCAATTCCATGAGATGCAGTTTTTGTTTTTTTTTTTGGGAGATGGAATTTCACTCTTACTGCCCAAGCTGGAGTGCAATGGCATGATCTCGGCTCACTGCACCCTCTGCCTCCCGAGTTCAAGCGATTCTCCTGCCTCAGCCTACTGAGTAGCTGGGATTACAGGCATGCACCATCAGGTCTAGCTAATTTTGTATTTTTAGTAGATATGGGGTTTCTCCATGTTAGTCAGGTTGGTCTCAAACTCCTGACCTCAGGTGATCCACCCACCTCAGCCTCCCAGCGTGCTGGGATTACAGGCATGAGCCACCATGCCAGGCCAGAGATACACTTTTTTAGCTCCTGCATATGGGGGATAACATATAATATTTGTCTTATGTGCCTGGCCTTTTTCTTTCTTTTTTTTTTTTTTGAGACGGAGTTTCGCCCTTGTTACCCAGGCTGGAGTGCAATGGCGTGATCTCGGCTCACTGCAACCTCCGCCTCCTGGGTTCAGGCAATTCTCCTGCCTCAGCCTCCTGAGTAGCTGGGATTACAGGCATGCGCCACCATGCCCAGCTAATTTTTTGTATTTTTAGTAGAGATGGGGTTTCACCATGTTGACCAGGATGGTCTCGATCTCTTGACCTCATGATCCACCCGCCTTGGCCTCCCAAAGTGCTGGGATTACAGGCGTTAGCCACCGCGCCCCGCCTGGCTTTTTTCATTTAACATAGTAGCCTCCTGTTCCATCCATGTTGCTGCAAATGACAGGATTTTGTTCTTTTTTTTGTGGCTGAATAGTATTTCATTGTGTATATATACTTTTCTCATTTATCAGTTGATGGGCACTTAGGTTGATTCCATATCTTACTTTTTGTGAATACTGCTGCAATAAACATGGGTGTGCAGATATCTCTTTAATATACCAATTTCCTTTCTTTTGGGTATATGATTACTGGATCATATAGTAGATCTATTTTTAGTTTTTTGAGGAACCTCCACAGTTTTCCATGGTGGCCATACTAAGTTCCATTCCCACTAGCTTTCCCCTTTCTTTGCATCCTCACCAGCATCTGTTATTTTTTTGTCTTTTTGATAATAGCCATTTTAACTGGGGTGAGATGATATCTCATTGTGGTTTTAATTTGCATTTTCCTGGTAATTAGTAATGTTGAGTGTTGAGCATTATTTTTTTTACATCTGTTGATCATTTGTATGTCTTCTTTTTTCCTTTTTTTTTTTTTAAAGACAAGGTCTTGCTATGTTGCCCAGGCTGGAGTTGAACTCCTGGGCTCAAATCATCCTCTCACTTCAGCCTCCTGAATATGTATGTCTTCTTTTGAGAAATGTCTATTCAGATCCTTTGAGTGGTATTAAGTACTTTCATGATGTTGTACAACCATCATTACTGTTTCCAGAATTTTTTTTTTTTTTTTGACATGGAATCTCACTTTGTCACCAAGGCTGGAGTGCAGTGGTGTGATCTGGGCTCACTGCAACCTCTGCCTCCCGGGTTCAAGCTATTCTCCTGCCTCAGCCTCCTAAGTACCTGGGATTACAGACATATGCCACCATGCCCAGCTAATTATTGTATTTTTGATAGAGACAGGGTTTCACCATGTTGGCCAGGCTGGTCTTGAACTCCTGACCACGTGATCCACCTGCCTCAGCCTCCCAAAGTGCTGGGAGTAAAGGCATGAGCCACTGTGTCCGGCTATTTCCAGAACTTTTAAATTGTCCCAAACAGAAACTCTGTATCCATTAAACAATTCAACTTCCCATTACTTCCCCTTCCCCCAGCTCCTGGTAACCACTATCCTATTTTCTGTCTTTCTGAATTTGCCTGTTCTAGGTGCCTCATATAATGTTGAATATTTTCAAGATTCATCTATGTAGTAGCATGTAATGAGGTGTAATATGATTGGGTCTTGCAATGAGGTGATGCTGGGAGACATTATCTGACTGGATCTTGCTCTGGGATAATACCAGAGCTCCATCTGATTGGATCCCGGATCCTGCTATGCAGGGCCCACTTTTATTTATTTATATTTTTTTAGAGACAGGGTTTCACTCTGTCACTCACCCTGGAGTGCAATAATGTGATCATAGTTCATTGTAACCTTGAACTCCTAGGCTCAAGCAATCCTCCTACCTCAGTTTCCCAAGTAGCTAGGACTACAGGTGCATGCTACCACACCCAGCAAATTAAAACAAAAACAACAACAAAAAATTGTATAGAGGAGTGTCTCGCTATGTTGTCCAGGATGGTCTCAAACTCTTAGGCTCAAGTGATCCTCTTGCCTGGACCTCCCAAAGTTCAGGCATGACCCGCTGTGCCCAGCCAGTGTCTGCTTCTCAATTCAGTCCCTGCTCCTGAGTCTGAGCAGTTAGATTCCCCCTATGGTTACACACTTGGTTCATCTGGACACGCTCAGGCTATGTGACCTGAGGGTCCATGGCAACTGAAAAACAACTCACAACTTTGTTACAAAAAAGTTGAACCAGATTAGGGAAAAAAAAAAAAAAAAAGAAAGAAAAACAAAGTTGAACCAGATTGGTCTAGTGTGGCTATATCTCAATAAATACATGTTGAATCATAGAAAGAACTAAACCAGACTTGAAAAATTATAAAGTCAAGTCAAATTTACTTCTTTTTTTTTTTTAATGCCTTTCCCCACCTCTGTGATGCCCTCTTTTCTTTTCCTCCTCTGTTACTCCAAGAAAACATTCTTAGGACAAGACCTAATGAGAAACAGTGTGGAGCAGTAGAAAGAACCCTGGACTGGAATCAGGATACCAGGGTTTCACCTTGGCTTTGTCACTGGATAATCATAAATTCTTTCTCTCTGGGATTATACTCCCCATGAGTAACAGAAGAGAGCTTGCTTGGCTAATCTTTAGGTTTCCTTCCAATTCTGGTTTCCCAGATTTCAGGCTACACTCAGACTAAGATGACAGGGTATTTTGCATTGAAACACAGGACAAGAGGAAGAAAGGGAGAATGGTGAAATTCTAGGCATCATCATGTGACTGGGAGAGGTATTTTCCCATCATGATGCACCCTATGAAAACAGAGGTAAGGCAGATCCTTTTCCCAGTCCCTGAAACCTGCCAGCTGGCAAATTCAGCACTGACTCACACTGAAGCAAGTAGCAGAGGACACTGTGGAGCAATCCCTGGGAGCAGGGCCTCTTGCCTGATTGGTCTGAATCCCTGTGGGCAGCTGGTATGAATGGGTCCAGATTCCTGGACACTCCCTGGGACTTCATTAGGAAATAGTAGGCCTTTTTGGTAAGTTGGTGATTGGAGAGGCGGGAGAATTGGGGTTTACTCCTGAGTCTGTCACTTGCTAGTTGTGTGGCTTGAACAAGTCTTTTCTCTCTGGGTGTCGGTTTCTCTATGTATCACATAAAGGAGTTGAAGGCTATGGCCTTCCTCCACACTTTGGCTACCTCAGCCTTCCAGTTTCTCAGATACATCATGATCTTTTCATGTCCTGGGCATTTGTTCACCTGCAACACTTCCTCAACTCCATCTCCTACTGAACTCACCTTCATGGTGAGTTTCCTTGATTCACTCCTTCATGGCATGTCCTTTAGGGGCCAGGCTACCTCCATGTGAGAGAGTATTGAGTGGAATACAATGTGGAATGGTGAGGACTGTGGAAAACTGGAGACTGTATATTCGACTGAAGCTATTAAAGTACTTAAAAAAATATTTTTGACATTTAAGCCATTCCAGGTTATATATATATTTCTACTGTAGTAAAAATACATAATATACAATGTAGTATTTTTTTTTCTTGTGAGACAGTATCTCACTCTGTTGCCCAGGCTGGAGTGCATGGCATGATCATGATCATTGCTAACTGCAACCTTGAACTCCTAGGCTCAAACGATCCTCTCACCTCAGCCTCCTGAGTAGTTGGGACTACAGGCATATGCTATTATGCCTCCTTTTTTTTTTTTTTTTTTTTTAAAGACGGGGTCTTGCTATGTTGCTCAGGCTGGTCTTGAACTCCTAGCTTTAATGATCCTCCCACCTTGGACTCCCAAAGCGTTGGGATTACATATACATACATGAGCCACTGCACCCAGCCATCACACTTATATATTCCTAAACATTTTAAAATTCTTCAAGTCTGTAGTCTTCTTATTGTAAGGTAGACCTAGAAGGCATAATTACACTCCCTTTATAACTGAGGAAAGCAGAGACACAAAGTTAGAGCTACACAGAGTTCTATAGCAATATAACCTTCTCTAGGATATATTGTTACTCCTCCCTTTTAAACCTGAGAATGATGTTGTAGTCGTTAATGGCCTTTCCACTAATCCCATACTCTGCCCCAGAATCCTACTTAACACAATGTTCTAGTTAGCTACTACCAATTAGGTGAAGTTGACACTTGAGATGAAAATTAGTTACCATTCATCTGGGATTGGTGTTCTTTGCTTTTGCTATTAGGTAGTTTTAAATATTTTCTTTTCTCTTTTTTTATTCTTTAGTTTTTGGGATGGAGTCTTGCTCTGTCTCCCAGGCTGGAGTGCAGTGGTGTGATCTTGGCGCACTGCAACCTCCCTCTCCTGGATTCAAGTGATTCTCCTGTCTTAGCTTCCTGAATAGCTGGAATTATAGGTGCACATCCCCATGCCCAGCTAATATTTGTATTTTTTAATTGTATTTTAGGTTTTGGGGTACATGTGAAGAACATGCGAAATTGTTGCATAGGTACACATGTGGCAGTGTGATTTGCTGCCTTCCTCCCGTTCACCTATATGTGGCATTTCTCCCCATGCTATCTCTCCCCACCTTCCCACCCCCCACTGTCCCTCCCCTATTTCCCCCCAGCAGACCCCAATGTGTAGTGCTCCCCTCCCTGTGTCCATGTGTTCTCATTGTTCAACACCCGCCTATGAGTGAGAACATGCGATGTTTGATTTTCTGTTCTTGTGTCAGTTTGCTGAGAATGATGGTTTCCAGGTTCATCCATGTCCCTACAAAGGACACGAACTCATCGTTTTTGATGGCTGCATAATATTCCATGGTGTACATGTGCCACATTTTCTCTGTCCAGTCTATTATCGATGGGCATTTGGGTTGGTTCCAGGTCTTTGCTATTGTAAACTGTGCTGCAATGAACATTTGTGTGCATGTGTCCTTATAGTAGAACGATTTATAATCCTTTGGATATATACCCAGTAATGGGATTGCTGGGTCAAATGGAATTTCTATTTCTAGGTCCTTGAAGAATCGCCACACTGTCTTCCACAGTGGTTGAACTAATTTACACTCCCACCAACAGTGTAAAAGTGTTCCTATTTCTCCACATCCTCTCCAGCATCTGTTGTCTCGAGATTTTTTAATGATCGCCATTCTAACTGGTGTGAGATGGTATCAATGTAGTTTTGATTTGCATTTCTCTAATGACTAGTGATGATGAGCATTTTTTCATATGTTTGTTGGCCTCATGTATGTCTTCTTTTGTAAAGTGTCTATTCATATCCTTTGCCCACTTTTGAATGGGCTTGTTTGTTTTTTTCTTGTAAATCTGTTTTAGTTCTTTGTAAATTCTGGATATCAGCCCTTTGTCAGATGGGTAAGCTGCAAAAATTTTTTCCCATTCTGTTGGTTGCTGATTCACTCTAATGACTGTTTCTTTTGCTGTGCAGAAGCTGTGGAGTTTGATTAGGTCCCATTTGTCTATTTTGGCTTTTGTTGCCAATGCTTTTGGTGTTTTGGAATTTTTGTATTTTTACTAGAGACAGGGTTTCACCATATTGGTCAGGCTGGTCTTGAACACCTGACCTTAGGTGATCCACTCGCCTTGGTCTCCCAAAGTGCTGGGATTACAGATATGAGTCACCATGCCTGGCCAGCTTTAAATTAAAAAACAAAAAGGTTAATATATTTTTTCCTCCCTTCCTCCCTCCCTCCTCTCTGTCTCTTTCTCTCCTCTCTTTTCTTTCTTTTGTTTTCTTTCTTTCTTTTTTTCTTTCTTTCTTTCTCTCACTCTCTCTCCCCCTTTCTTTCTCTTTCTCTTTCTTTCTTCTTTTTTTCTTTCTCTTCTTTCTTACCTTTTTCTTTCTGCATCAGGGTCTTGCTCTGTCACCCAGGGTGGAGTGCACTGGTGTGGTTATGGCTTATTGCAACCTTGACATCCTGAGCTCAGGTGAGCCTCCCACTTCAGCCTCCTGAGTAGCTGGGACTACAGGTATGAACCACCACACTTGGCTATTTTTTTTAGAATTATTTTTTTGTGGTGATGGGGTCTTCCTATGTTGCCCAGGCTGGTTAATGTATTTTTCAAGAAGGTCTGGGGCTCACAGATAATAAATTCCACTTTATTTCTGCTACTTGGACACATTTGTATACTACTCTTCCTGTTTTCCCCAATTAACTTGCCCTTTAGTCTTTCTGATCTTTTTTCTTCTTCTTTTTTTGGAGACAGAGTCTTACCCTGTTGCCCAGGCTGGAGTGCAATGGCACGATATTGGCTCACTGCAACCTCCACCTCCCAGGTTCAAGTGATTTTCCTGCCTCAGCCTCCTGAGTAGCTGGGATCACAGGCGCCTGCCACTATGCCTGGCTAATTTTTGCATTTTTAGTAGTGATGGGGTTTCACCATGTTGGTCAGGCTGGTCTTAAACTCCTGACCTCAAGTGATCCATCTGCCTCAGCCTCCCAAAGTTCTGGGATTACAGGCAAGAGCCACTGTGCTTGATCAGGCTTTCTGATCTTGACTGTCCTGATCTTACCTGAAGTATGTTAGAAAGAAGGGAGGCCTCCAGTGTTTCAAGGGAGCCCCAGAACAAGGCCTCCTGACTCCCGGTCATGTCTGTTCTTTAGTGCTTAGCTTAGCTTCTTCTTTTTTCCCCATTAAACTTTGTAGTAAATGGAGTTCATGAAGAAATAGAAAATCTGAATGGACCAATAATGAATAAGAAAAGTGAATCAGTAATAAAAAGTCTTCCATCAAAGAAAAGCCCAGGATCTGATAGCTTCACTGCTAAATTCTATCGATTATTTAATGAAGAATTAATACCAATTCTTCTCAAACTGTCCTAGAAAATTAAAGAAGATGGAATATTTCTGAACTCTTTTTATGAGGTTAAAATTACCTGATACCGAAGCAGTAGAAAGACACTGCAAGAAAACAAAATTATAACACCAAATCCCTGATGAACATAGGTATAAAAATCCCAAAAATATTAGCAAACCAAATTCAACAGCACATTCAAAAGATCATTCACCATGATGAAGTGGAATTTCTCCTTTTGATACAAGGATGGTTCAGCATATGCAAATCAATAAATGTGATACATCGCATTAACAGAATGAAGGGCAAAATATGTATAATCATCTCAATAGATGCAGAAAAGGCATTTGACAAACTTCAACATTCATGATTTTGTTTGTTTGTTTGTTTTTAAGTGAGACAGAGTCCCCAGGCTGGAATGCAGTGGTGCAATCTCAGCTCACTGCAACCTTTGTCTCCTGGGTTCAAGCGATTCTTCTGCCTCATTCTCCTGAGTAGCTGGGATTACAGGCATTCGCTATCACACCCAGCTAATTTTCTGTTATTTTAGTAGAGACAGGGTTTCATCATGTTGGCCAGGCTGGTCTCGAACTCCTGACCTCGTGATTCATCTGCCTTGGCCTCCCAAAGTGCTGGGATTACAGGCGTGAGCCACTGCACCTGGCCAACATTCATCATAAAAAAACAAAACAAAACAAAAAAACCTCCCAACAAATTAAGTGTCAAAAAAAGTACCTCAACACAATAAATGCCATCTATGACAAGCCACAGCTAACACCATACTTAATGGTATTTTTATAAAATTAAGAACAATAGAAGGATGCTTACTCTCACCACTTCTATTCAATATAATACTGGAAGTCCTATGAAAGTCCTGGTAAGAGCAATTGGGCAAGAAAAAGAAATAAAAACTATCCAATTCAGAAAAGTAGGAATTAAATTCTGTTTGCAGATAACATGATCTTATATATATAAAATCCTAATGACTCCACCAAAAAACTGTTAGATCTAATAAACAAATTTAGTAAAGCTGCAGATGCAAAATCTACATCTAAAACTTAGTAGCATTTCTATACACTAACAATGAACTACCTGAAAAATTAATTGAAAAAACTATCCCATTTACAATTGCTACAAAAAAAGTAATAAATTTAACCAAGGAGGTGAAATATCTGTACACTAAAAACTATAACATTTAAGTGTTCTCACCACACACACACACTATATATATATATATACACACACAAATATATATATATATATATATATGGTAATGGATATGTTGACTAACTTGATTTAGTCATTCCACAATGTATATACATATATATTTCAAACAACATGTTATATACCATAATTATATACAATTTCTATTATCAATTAAATAGATAAAATGAATAAATAATCATAAAGACCAGAAGATATTGGAATAAGATTTTTTTTTTTTGAGATAGAGTCTCCCTCTGTCTCCCAAGCTGGAGTGCAGTGGCGCTATCTAAGCTCACTGCAACCTCCGCCTCCTGGTTTCAAGTGGTTCTCCTGCCTCAGCCTCCAGAGTAGCTGGGATTACAGGCACACACCACTAGTAGAGATGGGGTTTCACCATGTTGGCCAGGCTGGTCTCAAACTCCTGGCCTTAAGTGATCTTCCCATCTTGGCCTCCCAAAGTGCTGGGATTACAGGCATGCGCCACCACACCCAGCTGGAATAACATTTTAAATGGATGAAAAAAAGGAACCATCAACTCAGAATTTTTAAAAATAAAGATAGGATCTCACTATGTTGCCTAGCCTGGTCTCAAACTCCTGATCTCAAGCGATCCTCCTGCCTCAGCTTTCCAAAGTGCTGAGATTACAGGCATGAGCCACCATGCCTAGCCAACCCAGAATTTTATCTCCAGTAAAAATATTATTCAGGAAGAACGTGAAATAAATATATTTTCAAGCTAAGGAAAAGTTACAGAATTTGTCAGTAGACAGATGCTTGGCTCACTGCAACCTCCGCCTCATGGGTTCAAGTGATTCTAGTGTTTCAGACTCTGAGTAGCTGGGATTACAGACATGCACTACCTTGCTCAGCTAATTTTTTATATTTTTAGTAGAGACAGGGTTTTGCCCTGTTGCTGGGATTACAGGTGTGACACCTGGGCAACAGAGCAAGACTTCATCTAAAAAATATAAAAAAATAAAAAATATATATGTATATATGACTTTTGAAAGCAAAAATTATGAATTGTCTAGGGAGTTGCAATGCATATATATTTAATATAGATTACACCTATAACATAAAGGAAAGAGAGTAAATGAATCTATATGGTGATAAGTTTTGTATCCTTTACTAAAATAAAACAGACTGTGAAAAGTATGGTATATATATTATAATACTTAGAGCAACCAATAAAAAAGCACCAAGAGATAGAACTAAACAGCCAGTAGATGAATTAAAATCTGTGTTCATAAATTGGAAAATTCAACATAATAAAGATGTCATTTCTCCCAAATTCAGCATCTATAGGTTTAATGCACTTCCTTCAATGTTTTATATAGACAAAAATAACCTCATTCAAAAGTTTATAGACACAGACCCTAGAATAGCTAAAAACAAAACAAAAGCAAAACAAAACCAAAACCAAAAAAAAACCCAGTCTTTTTTTTTTTAGATGGAGTTTCGCTCTCGTTGCCCAAGCTGGAGTGCAATGGCACGATCTCGGCTCACCACAACTTCCACCTCCCAGGTTCAAGGGATTCTCCTATCTCAGCCTCCCAAGTAGCTCGGATTACAGGTATGCACCACCATGCCCAGCTAATTTTGTATTTTTAGTAAAGACAGTGTTTCTCCATGTTGGTCAGGCTGATCTTGAACTCCCAACCTCAGGTGATCCACCTGCCTCAGCCTCCCAAAGTGCTGGGATTACAGGCGTGAGCCACTGTCCCTGGCCCAGTCTTAAAAGAGAAGTACAAAGTGGGAAGAAATACTCTATCTGATATGAAGGCCTAACTACATAGCTAAGTAATCAAGGGAATGTGGTACTGAGGGAGGTATAGTGTACAGATTAATGGAACATAACAGACAACCTGAAGATAGACTCACATAAATATGCCCAGTTGATTTTTGACAATGGTGCAAAAGGAGGAAAGACAGCCTTTTATGCCTCTTCGACAAATAGTGCTAGAGGAAATAATAAGCTATTACAACAAGGTTACAGAATATAAGGTTAGTATACAAAAGTCAATCACTTTCTTATATACAAGAAAACAAGTAAAATTTAAAATTAAACACAATACCAATTTATGTTGGCACCCCAAAATGAAATACTTAGGTATAAATGTAACAAATTGGGAACTTCCACCAAGACCGCCAAATAGGAACAGCTCCAGAGTGCAGTTCCCAGCGAGAGTGATGCAGAAAACAAGTGATCTCCACATTTCCAACTGAGGTACCAGGTTCATTTCAGTGGGACTGGTTGGACAGTGGTTGTAGCCCAGGGAGGGCAAACTGAGGTGGGGGGGGGTTCTGCCTCACCTGGAAAGTGCAATGGCTGAAGGACCTCCGCCCTTCTACCCAACAGAGGCCATCAGGGACTTTTCTAGCCACTCTGGCGCTCCAGTTCGGATGCTGCACTTCTTCCTGGGTCTTTGCAGCCCACAGACCAGGAGATTCCCACCAGCCAACAGGCGCTGCAGGTTTCCAGCACAAATCTGGGTGGCTGTTCAGCTGGCACTGCGGATTTCCAGCACAAATCTGAGCAGCTGTTTTGGCTGGCACCTGGAGCACCTGTGAGACAGAGCTGCACATACCCCTGAGAGAAAGGGGGCTGAAGGCGGGGAGCCAGGTTATCTGGTTTGGCAGGTCCCACCCCCATGGAGAACAGCAAACTGAATTCCGCTGGCTTGGGATTTTTGCAGCCAGCACAGCAGTTTCAGCTGGACCCTGGACAGTTGAATTCAGGTGCGGGGAAGGGCATCCACCATTACCAAGGCAGTCTGCCATTACAGAGGCAGTCTGCCACTACTGAGGCAGCCCATCATTACTGAGGCAGTCCACCATTATCGAGGCAGTTCTAACCTTACCTGTGTAAACAAAAGCACAAGCAGGTTTACATGATAGCTGGGCGGAGCCTGCGGCAGCTCAGCAACACCTCCACAGACTGACTGTGACTAGACTCCCTTCTTGCTGGGCAGGGCATCTGAAAAAAGGTAGCAGCCTGTCAGGGACTTATAAAGCCCCACCTTCCTGGGACAGAGCACCTGGGAAAAGGGGTGGTTTTAAGTTCCGCTGGAGCAGACTTAAATGTCCCTGCCCAGCAGCTCTGAAGGGAGCAATGGAGCTCCCAGAACAGCACTTGAGCTCTGATAAGGGACAAACTGCCTCCTCAAGTAGTTCCCTGACCCTGGTATATCCAAAGAGACATCTTAAACAGGAGAGCTCTGGCTGACATCTGGCGGGTACCCTTCTGGGACAAAGCTACCAGAGGAAGGAACAGGCAGCAATCCTTGCTGTCCTGCAGCCCCTGCGGGTGATTCCCAGGCAAGCAGGGTCTGGAGTGGACCTCCAGCAGTCCTGCAGCAGAGGGGGCTGTTAGAAGGAAAACTACAAAACAGAAAGAAGTTGCTTCAACATCAACAGAAAGGACTTCCACTCAGAGAACCCATCCGAAAGTCACCGACTTCAAAGACCAAAGGTAGATAAATCCACAAAGATAGGAAGAAATCAGCACAAAAAGGATGAAATCACCAAAAACCAGAACACCTCTCCTCCTCCAAGGGATCACAACTCCTCACCAGCAAGGGAACAAAACTGGATGGAGAATGAGTTTGACAAATTGACAGAAGCAGGCTTCGGAAGGTGGGTAATAACAAACTTCTCTGAGCTAAAGGAATATGTTCTAACCCAATTCAAAGAAACTAAGAACCTTGAAAAAAGGTTAGATGAAATGCTAACTAGAATAACCAGCTTAGAGAAGAACATAAACGACTTGATGGAGCTGAAAAACACAGCACGAGAACTTTGCGAAGCATACACAAGTTTCAATAGCTGAATCGATCAAGCAGAAGAAAGGATATCAGAGATTGAAGATCAAGTCAATGAAATAAAACCAGAAGGCAAGATTAGAGAAAAAAGAGTGAAAAAAAATGAACAAAGCCTCTAAGAAACATAGGATTATGTGAAAAGACCTAATCTACATTTGATCAGTGTACCTGAATGTGATGAGGAGAATGAATCCAAGCTGGAAAACGCTCTTCAGGATATTATCCAGGAGAACTTCCCCAACCTATCAAGGCAGGCCAGCATTCAAATCCAGGAAATACAGAGAACACCACAAAGATATTCCCCAAGAAGAGCAACCCCAAGGCACATAATTGTCAGATTCACCAGGGTTGAAATGAAGGAAAAAATGCTAAGGGCAGCCAGAGAGAAAGGTCGGGTTACCCACAAAGGGAAGCCCATCAGACTCCCAGTGGATCTCTCAGCAGAAACCCTATAAGCCAGAAGAGATTGGGGGCCAATATTCAGCATCCTTCAAGAAAAGAACTTTCAACCCAGAATTTCATATCCAGCCAGACTAAGCTTCACAAGTGAAGGAGAAATAAAATCCTTTATGGACAAGCAATTGCTGAGAGATTTCATCACTACCAGGCCTGCCTTACAAGAGCTCCTGAAGGAAGCACTAAAGATGGAAAGGAACAACCAGTACCAGCCACTGCAAAAATGTACCAAATGGTAAAGACCATCGACACAATGAAGAAACTGCATCAACTAACAGACAAAACAACCAGCTAATATCAAAATGGCAGAATCAAATTCACACATAACAATATTAACCTTAAATGTAAATGGGCTAAATGTCCCAATCAAAAGACACAGACTGGCAAATTGGATAAAAAGTCAAGACCTATAAAAAGTCAAGACCATCAGTGTGCTGTATTCAGGACACCCATCGCATGTGCAGAGACACACTTAGGCTCAAAATAAAGCGATGGAGGAAGATGTACCAAGAAAATGGAGAGGAAAAAAAAAAGCAGGAGTTGCAATCCTAGTCTCTGATAAAACAGACTTTAAGCCAACAAAGATCAAAAGGGACAAAGAAGGGCATTACATAATGGTAAAGGGATCACCATAACAAGAAGAGCTAACTATCCTAAATGTATATTCACCCAATACAGGAGCACCCAGATACATAAAGCAAGTTCTTAACAATCTGCAAAGAGACTTAGACTCCCACACAATAATAGTGGGAGACATTAACACTCCACTGTCAATATTAGATCAACGAGACAGAAAATCAACAAGGATATCCAGGACTTGAACTCAGATCTGGACCAAGCGGACCTAATAGACATCTACAGAACTGTCCACCCAAAATCCACAGAATATACATTCTTCTCAGCACCACATCGCACCTACTCTAAATTTGACCACATAATTGGAAGTAAATCACTCCTCAGCAAATGCAACAGAACACAAATCATAACAACCAGTCTCTAAGACCAAAGTGCAATCAAATTAGAACTCAGGATTAAGAAACTCACTCAGAACCACACAACTACATGGAAACTGAACAACCTTCTCCTAAATGAGAAGGATAAATAATGAAATGAAGGCAGAAATAAAGATGTTCTTTGAAACCAATGAGAATGAAGATACAATGTACCAGAATCTCTGGGACACATATAAACCAATGTCTAGAGGGAAATTTATAGCACTAAGTGCCCACATGAGAAGCGAGGAAAGATCTAAAACACCCTATCATCACAGTTAAAAGAACTAGAGGAGCAAGATCAAACACATTCAAAAACTAGCAGAAGACAAGAAATAACTAAGATCAGAGCAGAACTGAAGGAGATAGAGACACACACACAAAAAAAGCTTCAAAAAAATCAATAAATCCAGGAGCTGGTTTTTTGAAAAGATCAACAAAATAGATAGACTGCTAGCCAGATTAATAAAAAAGAAAAGAGAGAAGAATCAAATAGATGGAATAAAAAATAATAAAGAGGATATCACCATTGATTCCACAGAGATACAAACTACCATCAGAGATTATTACAAACAACTCTATGCACATAAACCAATAAATCTAGAAGAAATGGATAAATTCCTGGACACTTACACCCTCCCAAGACTAAACCAGGAAGAAGCTGAATCCCTGAATAGACCAATAATAAGGTCTGAAGTTGAGGCAGCAATTAATAGCCTACCAACCAAAAAAAGTCCAGGCCCAGACAGGTTCACAGCCGAATTCCATCAGATGTACAAAGAGGAGCTGGTACCATTCTTCTGAAACTATTCCAAACAACACAAAAAGAGGGAATCCTCCCTAACTCATTTTATGAGACCAACATCATCCTGTTACCAAAATCTGGTACAGACACAACTGAAAAATAAAATTTCAGGCCAATATCCATGATGAACATCAATGGAAAAATCTTCAGTAAAATACTGGCAAACCAAATGCAACAGCACATCAAAAAGCTTATCCATCACGATCAAGTAGGCTTCATTCCAGGGATGCAAGGCTGGTTCAACATGAAAATCTATAAACATAATCCATTACATAAACAGAACCAAAGACAAAAACAACGTGATTATATCAACAGATGCAGAGAAGGCCTTCGACAAAATTCAACAGCTCTTTATGCTAAAAACTCTTAATAAACTAGGTATCAATGGAACGTATCTCAAAATAATAAAAGCTATCTATGACAAACCCACAGCCAATATCATACTGAATGGGCAAAAACTGGAAGCATTCCCTTTGAAACCTGGCACTAGACAAGGATGCCGTCTCTCACCATTCCTAATCAACATAATATTGGAATTTCTAGCCAGAGCAATCAGGCAAGAAAAAGAAATAAAGCGTATTCAATTAGGAAAAGAGGAAGTCAAATTGTCTCTATTTGCAGACAACATGATTGTATATTTAGAAGACCCCATCGTCTCAGCCAAAAATCTCCTTAAGATGATAAGCAACTTTAGCAAAGTCTCAGGATACAAAATCAATGTGCAAAAATCACAGCATTCCTATACACCAATAACAGACAAACAGCCAAATCATGAGTGAACCCCTATTCACAATTGCTACAAAGAGAATAAAATACTTAGGAATACAACTAACAAAGGACATGAAGGACCTCTTCAAGGAAAACTACAAACCATTGATCAAGGAAATAAGAGAGGACACAAACAGATGGAAAAACATTCCACGTCATGGTTAGGAAGAATCAGTGTTGTGAAAATGGCCATACTGCCCAAAGTAATTTATAGATTCAATGCTATCCCCATCAAGCTACCATTGACCTTCTTCGTAGAACTGGAAAAAACCACCTTAAACTTCACATGGAACCAAAAAAGAGCCCGCATAGCCAAGACAATCCCAAGCAAAAGGAACAGAGCTGGAGGCATCATGCTACCTGACTTCAAACTGTGCTACAAGACCACAGTAATCAAAACAGCATGGTACTGGTACCAAAACAGAGATATAGACCACTGGAACAGAACAGAGGCCTCAGAAATAATGCCACACATCTACAACCATCTGATTTTTGACAGACTGGACAAAAACAAGCAATGGGGAAAGGATTCCCTGTTTAATAAATGGTGTTGGGAAAACTGGCTAGCCATGTGCAGAAAGCTGAAACTGGACCCCTTCCTTAGACCTTATACAAAAATTAGCTCCAGGTGGCTTAAAGATTTAAATATAAGACCTAACACCATGAAAACCCTAGAAGAAAACCTTGGCAGTACCATTCAGGACATAGGCATAGGCAAGGACTTCATGACTAAAACACCAAAAGCAATGGCAACAAAAGCCAAAATAGACAAATGGGATCTAATTAAACTTAAGAGCTTCTGCACAGCAAATGAAACAATCATTAGAGTGAACCAGAAACCAACAGAATGGGAAAAAATTTTTGCAAGCTACCCATCTGACAAAGAGCTAATATCTAGAATCTAAAAAGAACTAAAACAAATAGACAAGAAAAAAACAAACAACCCCATCAAAAAGTGGGCAAAAGATATGAGCAGACATTTTTCAAAAGAAGATATTTATGTGGCCAACAAACATATGAAAAAATGCTCATCATCACTGATTATTAGAGAAATGCAAATCAAAACCACATTGAGATACCACCTCATGCCAGTTAGAAGGGTGATCATTAAAAAAATCTGGAGATGACAGATGCTGGAGAGGATATGGAGAAATAGGAATGCTTTCACACTGTTGGTGGGAATGTAAATTAGGTCAACCACTGTGGAAGACAGTGTTGGTGATTCCTCAAGGATCTAGAAATAGAAATACCATTTGACCCAGCAATCCCATTACTGGGTATATACCCAAAGGATTATAAATTGACCTATTATAAAGACACATGCGCACGTATGTTCATTGTGGCACTGTTTACAATAGCAAAGACTTGGAACCAACCCAAATGCCCATCAGTGATAGACTGGATAAAGAAAATGTGGCACATATACACCATGGAATAGTATGCAGCCAAAAAAAAAGGATGAGTTCATGTCCTTTGCAGGGACAGGGATGAATCTGGAAACCAACATTCTCAGCAAACTGACACAAGAACAGAAAACCAAACACCGCATGTTCTCACTCATAAGTGGGTGTTGAACAATGAGAACACGTGGGCACAGGGAGGGGAACATTGCACACTGGGGTCTGTTGGGGGATAGGGGACTAGGGGAGGGATAGCAGGGGGTGGGGAGATTGGGGAGGGATAACATTAGGAGAAATACATAATGTAGGTGACAGGATGATGGAGGCAGCAAAGCACCATGGCATGTGTATACCTATGTAACAATCCTGCAAGATCTGCACATGTACCCCAGAACTTAAAATATAATAATCAAACAAACAAACAAACAAAACCAAATTATGTACCAAGAACTGTATGAAGAAAAGGAAAACTCTGAAGAAAAAAGAACTAAATAAATAGAAAGACTCAATATTGTCAAGATGTCCATTCTTCTAAGCTTGATTTATAGATTCAGTGCAATCCCAATCAAAATCCCAGCAAGTTATTTTGTGACTATCAACAAATTGATTTTAAATTTTATATGTAGACAAAAAACCTAGAATAGCCAACATAATATTGAAGATGTAATCCCAAAGTGCTGGAATTACAGGTGTGTGCCACAATGTCTAGCCCATTGCTCTTTTCTTTTTTTTTTTTTTTTTTTCTTTTGAGACGGAGTTTCGCTCTTGTTACCCAGGCTGGAGTGCACTGGCGCGATCTCGGCTCACCGCAACCTCCATCTCCTGGGTTCAAGCAATTCTCCTGCATCAGCTTCCCGAGTAGCTGGGACTACAGGCGTGCGCCACCACGCCCAGCTAATTTTTTGTATTTTTAGTAGAGATGGGGTTTCACCATGTTGACTAGGATGGTCTCCATCTCTTGACCTCGTGATCCACCCGCCTCGGCCTCCCAAAGTGCTGGGATTACAGGCGTGAGCCACCGCGCCCGGCCTGCTCTTTTCTATTGTTTTTCTAGTTTCTAGTTCATTTATTTATGCTCTGATCTTTATTGTTCTCTCCCTTCTACTAACTTTGGGCTTAGTTATTTCTTCTTCTTCTTCTTCTTCTTTTGAGACAGTCTTGCTCTGTCACCAAGCTGGAGTGCAGTGGTGTGATCTTGGCTCACTGCAACCTCTGCCTCTCTGGTTCAAGCAATTCCCCTGCCTCAGCCTCTCAAGTAGCTGGGACTACAGGCGTGCACCACCACACCCAGCTAATTTTTATATTTTTAGTAGAGATGGGGTTTCACCATGTTGTCCAGGATGGTCTTGATCTCCTGACCTTGTGGTCCACCCACCTGGGCCTTTCAAAGAGCTGGGATTATGGGCATGAGCCACTGAGCCTGGCCTTTTTTTTTTTTTTTTTCTTTTTTTTTTTTTTTTTGAGATGGAGTCTAGCTCTGTCACTCAGGCTTGGTTATTTCTTTTTTGGGCTTAGTTATTTCTCCTCCTCCTCCTCCTTCCTCCTTCCTTTTTCTCCTTCTTCCTTCTCCTTCTTCTTCTTCTTCTTCTTTTTTTTTTTTTGAGACGGAGTTTCGCTCTTGTTACCCAGGCTGGAGTGCAGTGGTGCGATCTCAGCTCACCGCAACCTCCATCTCCTGGGTTCAAGTAATTCTCCTGCATCAGCTTCCTGAGTAGCTGGGACTACAGGCATGCGCCACCATGCCCAGCTAATTTTTGTATTTTTAGTAGAGACGAGGTTTCACCATGTTGACCAGGATGATTTCGATTTCTTGACCTTGTGATCCAACCGTCTCGGCCTCCCGAAGTGCTGGGATTATAGGCGTGAGCCACCGCGCCCGGCCCTTCTTCTTTTTTTTGAGATGGAGTCTTGCTCTGTTGCCAGGCTGGAGTGCAGTGGCACAATCTTTGTTCACTGCAACCTCCGCCTCTCAGATTCAAGTAATTCTCCTGCCTCAGCCTCCTGAGTAGCTGGGATTACAGGCACCTGCCACCACGCCCATCTAATTTTTGTATTTTTAGTAGAGATGGAGTTTCACCATGTTAGCCAGGATGGTCTTGAACTCTCGACCTCAGGTGATCTGCCACCTTGGCTTCCCAAAGTGCTGGGATTACAAGCATGAGCCACTGAGCCCAGTTTTCTTCTTGTTTTTAGGGTCTTGAAGTGTAACCTTAGTTTATTTATTTCTTCTTTTATGATAGGCATTTATGCTATAAATTATCCTCTTAGAACTGCTTTTGTTGTATCCTATAAATTTTGGTATGTTGTGTTTCCATTTGCATTTGCCTCAAGATATTTTAAATTTTCCCCATTTTTTGAGCCATTGGTTGTTCAGATATATTGTTTAATTTCCATGTATTTGGGAATTTTCTGAAATTCTGTGATTGATCTCTACTTTCATACCCCTCTGGCTAGAAAAGACACATACTTGATAGGATTTCAATCTTAAATTTGTTAAGACTTTTCTTATGACCTAGCATTTGCTCTATCCTGGAGAATGTTCTATGTACATTTGAGAAGAATGCATATTCTATTGTGGTTGGGTGGAATGTTGTGTACATCTCGATTAGGTACATTAGATATATAGTATTCAAGTCTAGTCTTTCCTTATTGATTTTCTGTCTGGGTGACCTATCCATTATTGAAAGTGAAGTATTGAAATCTCCTACTATTGTTGCATTGCTGTCTGTTTTCCCTTTGGATCCCTTAATGTTTCCTTTATACATTTAGGTACTGTGATGTTGGGTGAACATGTATTTATAATTGCTATGTCTTCTTATTGAGTTGATCCTGTTGTAATTGTATAATGACCTACTTTGTCACTTGTGGCAGTTTTTTTTTTTTTTTGAGATGGAGTCTTGCACTGTCACCCAGGGTTAGAGTGCAATTGAGCCATCTTGGCTCACTGCTACCTCCACTTCCCAGGTTCATGCGATTCTCCTGCCTCAGCCTTCCCAGTAGCTAGGATTACAGATGCACACCACCACACCTGGATAACTTTTTATATTTTTAGTAGAGATGGGGTTTCACTGTGTTGGCCAGACTGGTCTTGAATTCCTGACCTCGTGATCCACCTGCCTTGGCCTCCAAAAGTGCTGAGATTACAGGTGTGAGCCACCATGCCCAGCCAGTTTTTTTTTTTTTTTTAAGATGGAGTCTCACTCTGTCACCCAGGCTGGAGTGCAGTGGTGTGATCTCGGCTTGCTGCGACCTCTGCCTAATGAGTTCAAGCGATTCTCCTGCCTCAGCCTCCCAAGTAGCTGGGATTATAGGTGCCTGCCACCATGCCTGGCCAAATATTGTATTATTAGTAGAGATGGGGTTTCACCATCTTGCCAGGCTGGTCACGAGCTCCTGACTCAGGCTATCCGCCTACCTCAGCCACCCAAAATGCTGGGATTACAGCATTTTGGGATTACACTTGTAACAGTTTTTGACTTAAAGTCTATTAAAGTCTATTGTGTCTAATAGTTCCCACAGTTGCTCTCTTTTGGCTACCATTTACATGGGTCTTTTTCCATCCCCTCAATTTTAGCCTGTGTGCTCTTGTATCTAAAATGAAACTCCTGTAGATAGCATATAGTTGAATCTTGTTTTGTTTTTTTAAATCCATTCAGCCACTATATGTCTTTTTTCTTTTTCAACCCCTGTAGACTAAGTATCATCTGACTATATATGTCTTTTGATTGGTGAGTTTAATTCATTTACATTTAAAGTAATTATTGATAGGTAAGGACTTACTGTTGTCATGTTTTAAATTTCTGTTTTATAGATTATTTGTTTCTTCTCTCTTTGTGATTTGATGGTTTTTTTTTTTTTTTTTTTTTTGGCAGTGATATGGTTTGATTATTTTCTCTCAATATTTTGTGTCTCTACTATAGGTTTTTTGTGTTTACCCTGAAGCTTGCATAAACTATAGTTATAACAGTTTATTTTAAAGCTGACAAAGTTATTATTACCTCTTTCTTTTAATTTTTATACTAGGGTTAGAAATAATTTATACATCACCATTACTTTATTATGTTTTTATGTTTTGGCCCATATATTTACCTTTACTAGCAAGTTTTGTACTTTATATGCTTTCATGTTGCTGTTATAGCATCTTTTCATTTCAACTTGAAAAACTTCCTTTAGCACTTCCTATAAGGCAAGTCTAGTGGTGATTAATTCCCTCAATCTTTCTTTGTCTGAGAAGTCCTTGTCTTTCCTTCATTTTTATAGGACAGTTTTCTGGGCATGGTATTCTTGATTGGTAGGTTTTTTTTTTTTCCCCCTTTCAGTATCTTTTATTTTTCTTGTTGTTTTGAGACAGGGTCTTGCTTTTTTGCCTAGGCTGCAGTGCGTTTGCATGATCATGGCTCCCTGAAGCCTTGACTTCCTCAGCTCAGGTGATTCTCCCACCTCAGCCTCCTCAATAGCTGAGACTATCAGCATGCACCATCATACCCAGCTAATTTTTGTATGTAGATATGGGGTCTCACTATGTTTCCCAGGCTGATTTTGAACTCCTAGGTTTAAGTGATCCTCCTGTCTTGGCCTCCTAAAGTGCTGGAACTAAAGATGTGAGCCACTGCACCCGGCCAGCACTTTGAATATATCATCTCACTCTATTCTGGCCTGTAAGGTTTATGCTGAGACATACTCTGACAGTCTTATGGGGATTTCTTTTTATGTAAAGAGTCACATTTATCTTGCTGTTTTCAAAATTACCTCTTTGTCTTTGTGTTTTGACAATTCAATTATAATGTGTCTTGATGTAGAACTCTTTAGGTTTAACCTATTTGGAGAATTTGGGCCTCATAAATCTGTATGTAAATTTTCCCCAGATTTGGGATTTTTTTCAGTAATCATTTCTTTACATAAGCTTTTATGCTTATTTCTGTTCTCTTTTTGGAGGTGCTGTAATGCACACATTGGTTCCCTTGATGTTGTCCCACAAGTCTCACAGGCTTTCTTTATTCTTTTTCATTTCTTTTTTTTGTTCCTTTGGATGATTTCAAATGACCTGTCTCCAAGTTTGCTGATTCTTTCTTTTGTTTGATTGAGTCCGCTGTTGCTGCTCTCTATTGGATTTTTCAGTTCATTCATTGTATTCCTGTTTTGAGACAAGAGTCTCACTCTGTTGACCAGGCTGGGAATACAGTGGTGTGATCACTCCAGCCTCAACCTGCTGGCTCAGGTGATCCTCCCATCTCAACCTCCCAAGTAGCTGGAACTACAGGTGTGTGCCACCACATTCAGCTAATTAAAAAAATTTTTGTGTGTGTGTAGATAAGGTCTCACTATGTTGCCCAGGCTGATCTCAAACTCCTGAGCTCAAGCAATCCTTCTGCCTTAGTCTCCTGCAGTGCTGGGATTACAGGCATGAGCCACTGCACTTGGCCCATTTTTAAATAAAATTTGATAACAAGGAAAATCTTCATTAAAAAGTTCCAAGTAACAAAAACAGGCTACAAAACTATATGTACATAGTTTGGTCCCCAAATATCTATACTTGGTGTGTGTGTATACAAACAGTAATATATATAAAACCTGAAAGGAAAATTATTAGTAGTGTTTGCCTGGATGCTAGATGACTTAAAAATACTTTTCAATAGTATTCATACTCCACACTATATGGTACACTCAGGATAGTTTGAAAGAAGTCAATATAAGAAAACAGAGACTAGGCTGGGTGTGGTGGCTCATCTCAGCCCTTTGGGAGGCCGAGATGAGCGGATCACCTGAGGCTGGGAGTTCGAAACCAGGCCGGCTAACATGGTGAAACCTGTCTCTACTAAAAATACGAAATTAGCTGGACATGGTGGCGTGCACTTGTATTCCTAGCTACTCGAGAGGCTGGGACAGGAGAATTGCTTGAACCTGGGAGACGGAGGTTGCAGTGAGCCGAGATCCCGCCATTGGACTCCAGCCTGGGTGACAGAGTGAGACTCCATCTCTCCATCTCCAAAAAAAAAAAAAAGAAGAAAAAGCAGAGATGAGATACAAAGTTAGAACAAGGGAATTTTGATATTTTGGGTTTCTGGGTCCAGTCACATGTAAATTTACCCCCATCACCCTTTTGCACAATTTTTTTGAATATACAAATGTTACCCACACTTGGCTTTTTGTTTTGTTTATATTTTTGTCGGTTTAAACAGTTTCTATCACTTGAATCAAATTTGTGTCATTTTGAGTCATCAAGTTTGGGGTAATTTTTTATGGCAGCATAGAAAACTAATACACCTGCCTACCCTCTAACTTCCCTCCACTTTCTTCTTGGAGCAGCTGGATGTTCAAGATGCTGGTTTTGCATTTGTGAATCACAATGTGGACTGTGATTGAGATCTGGTCTATTGCCTACTCTCTAGGAAACTAGAACAATTAAAAAATGGAAAAAATGAACCAGATCTTTTGGTTACATAATTTTGGATTGCATGATGCAAATAATTCAGGTGAATTTTTTCAAGTGGAATGAGTTTTTTTTTTTTTCTAAAACAAAGCAGCTAAATAAATACTGAATTGATAAATGACTATTTTTTATACAATTCAATATTTTTACTTTCAACATGATTATTTCTAAATGTAATTTATTTGTTTTTCATCAGATGAATCACATTTACACTCACTTAAAAAATTTATCCTCACTGAAATTGCTTATTTTTACCCTGAATTTAGTGATTGCTCCTGTTGCATGCCAGGTGTTCTTTGGATGGAATCTGAGGCCAGATAGCTCCCTAGAGTCTCTGAGTTCTCTATTACAACTGTGAAAAGGAAAATAAGTCTCTAGATTTTCCAGGAAGAAGGTGTGACAATACTTGTAAAGTGATTAGTGTTTCTTGCTTCAGAGACAGGTGTGACCTCTTCAAAAGGTGGTGCCAGCCCCTGTAGGCCAAACTCCTTCTGAATTGAGCAGGTAAAAATATGCTCCTGCCTACTGAGTTGGAGGAATGAAGGAATATAAAAGGCCCAGTGTTATTTCCCATATCTTGGAATTATGGAACTGGGGCAGATGAGTGCATCATCTGGAGACACTGAGCCCAGGACAGAGGTGAGGCTTACTCAAGGTCACAGGTCATGACAGTGGCACAGACTTCCATGGGCTCTGCTTTATACCACAGGTTCTGTTTCATTTGGCAAATAACCTACCAAGTACCAGCTGTTTTCAGGGTGCAATGGTGCTCCAACTTGCCTTTGTGCTCCTTGTCTTGTGCTGTGCCTTCTGTCTGCCTCTTCCAGTTTGCCCCTTCCCCCGGTTTATTGTCACTGGTCTTTCTAAATGCTGCTCACATTACTCTGCTGGGGAGCTTTCTCTGACCTCCAGTCTCCTAGGGCACAGTCCATTTGGTGTGTTTTCTGGAAACTCAGAGCAGTATGTGGATTTCTTTGTCTTAGTACTTATCATCCTGCATGCATATGGAAGTCAGCTGTTTCCTTGTCTGTCTTCCCAGTAATCTCTGAGTCTTCAAAGGTGTGAGCCTGGTTTTATCCATATCTGTATCCTAAGCATTCTTCACAATTCCAGGTGCATGGAAGGAGCATTATTATTTAATAGTAATATTGCCTTATTAATTGGATTATTATATTACCCAATTAATAAGCCAACATTTAATAGTTAATACTATTACTTACCAATGAGATAATTAATTATTATCCAATTAATAAGCCAATATTAATAGTTAATACTATTAATACTATTACCTACTAATGAGATAACCTATGGTATATGCTTAGCACAATGCATGTATTATCTCATTAGTCATTACAATAAGTTTGTGAAATAGACATTATAACCTCTGTTTTACAGAGGAGAAAACTGTGTCTTAGAATGGTTAATTTGTTCAAGGTTATACTACTAGCAAGTGATAGAGCCTAGACTCCACTTAGGTCTATTGGACTCCAAACCTCTCTTAAATAGATTATTATTTTTATTTTTTAGAGACAGGTTCTTGCTCTGTTGCCCAGGCCAAAGTGCAGTTGCATGATCATATCATAGCTCATTGTAGTCTTGAAGTGCTAGGCTCAAGTGATCCTCCTGCCTCAGCTTCCCAAGTAGCTGAGACTGCAAGTGTGCACCACTGTGTCTGGCTAATTTTTAAAAGTTTTTGGAGAGATAGGGTCTTGGTATCTTGCTCAGACTGGTCTTAAACTCTTGTCCTTTGGCAGTTTTCTGCCTTGGCCTCCCAAAACTCTGAGATTACAGGTGTGAGCCAACACATCCAGCCTCTGTTCAAGAAATTGTTGATGAAAAGAAGAATGAACAAGTGAGCAAAAGGCACTATGCTGGGCCTATGGGAAGCATACAGACCAGTTGTTTATGTAGTTTGCTAATGCATCCTGCTAGGTGAGGAAACAGGTACATAAATACTAAGGCCTAATATAGACCCATCCATAATAGGGTCACAGAGAAAGTGTTTTGAGGGTCCAGAGAAGTGAGTAATTTCTTCCATTGGGAGTGAAGTGTGAGGAGGTTTCATGGGGTTAGAGGGCATTTGAATCAAACACAGTAGGATGGTAGAATTCGGACAGGTAAAGGTGGCAGATGGGGCAGTGGTCAAGGTAGTCCTGCAAACATACTAGAAGAAACAGCACTGATGAAATGCAGAAGGAGGAGGGAGATCCTTGGAACAGTAACCAGTTTGGTTACTGGGATGGATTTATGATGTGTGAGGAGAGGAGGTGGGGGGGATGGGAAGCCAGAAACAGGTTGGCACCAGGTGGTGGAGGACCTTGAATGTCAGGCTGGGGCCTTTGAGTTTTCTTCAGTGGATGTGGGGAGGCCCTGACAGTTTTGGGTCAGAGAGTGTCCTGGCTCATTATGCAGGATAGAGTGAAGGAAAGGGAGACTTGGGAGACCAGAAGAGACTGTTATAATAATCCAGGGAGGGATGATGTGGCCTGGCCTGGGAAGCTGATGGGGTTAGTGACAAGGAAAGCACTAGAAGAAGCATTCCTTAGGAATAATCCATGGGGTCTAGAAATTGACTAAGGGATGAAATTTGGGCAAGAGTCACAGAAATAGCATGGGTCAGAAGGCCTGAGTTCTGATTCCAGCTGAGTCACATGGCCTCCCTGGGCCTTTCTGTCCCACTTGTGAAAAGTAGGTGATAAGTTATGCCATGTCTAGTGGCTTTTCCAGGGGTTGTGTTTAAAGTACTCCCTAATTTCCTGGTCTTCAAAAGATGCTGAGCAAGATGTAACTGAGCCAAGCAGATTTTGGAGGTGCAGACTAGCTGGCTTCCTTGGGGTGGTGAGCTGATTCTGGACTCCTCTGTGAGGTAGCTGAGAAGCTGCGATTACTGTTACACATAGATAATCAGGAAGCTGCAATCACCATGTTAGGTACTCTGCTCCCCTAAATATTTTTGTCAGTGGAGGTATGTTGGCATGACTTGTTATTGCCTAAATTGTGTACCTCCAGAGAGGGGAGTGTGTGGCTTCTTGACTTCTCAAAGTACCAACCCATTAGTCGATAAGGCTCAAGTTATGGGCCGTGCTAAGAGTTGCAGAGAAAGATCCAAAGTGCCAGAAATTTAGAGAACTTCCCGGAGTTTCCTCTCAGTTCCTCCACCCACAGGCCATTGAGGCTTTAGGCTCCATCTAGAACCTGAGTCTGACACAGCTAGAGATGTGGGAAGAGGATCCAGTAGCATGATGCAGAAACCTCAGAAAGTTTGCAGGCCAATGGGCTGAGGAATTAGAAAGATGGTGGCGGCAGGTTGCTGAGGAGCAGAGAGGGGAAGACACTTGTTAGGGTGACACAGCGAGTCAGGTGAAACAAGAACTGGAAGCCAGAGTTTTGAGTTGCTTCTCAGAGGTTTTTTAATTCTTTCCTTCCCCCAGGACACCCTCTCTGGGCATATATATACATATATGTGTATATGTATGTGTATATGTTTATGTATGTATCTGTACAGAGTGAGGCCCTGTCTCAAAAAAATATGTAAATATATATGTATATACATATATGTATATATGTAAAAAATATACACATGCACATATATGTATACATATGTCTCACTTTGTAGCCTAGGCTGGCCTGCTCACTGCTGCCTCAACCTCCTGTCCTCAAGTGATCCACCCACCTCAGCCTTCCAAAGTGCTGGGATTATAGGCATGAGCCACCATACCTGGCCAACACATGTTTTTAATGTGCATTTATGAGCAATGTGTTCAAAATCTAGTTATGTCCTTCATTAGCTGTGCAACCTTGGGTGAGTTACTTAATCTCTCTAAATCTCAGTTTCCTTATCATCAAACTGAGGATGATAGCAACTGTGTCATAGGGGTATTGTAAGGATTAAAGGAGATAATGTTTGCAAAGCACTTCCTGCAACGCTCTATAAATGCTAGCAAGGAATTGATTAATGATAGCTCTTTTCTTCTTCTTCTTCTTTTTTTTTTTTTTTTTGAGATGGAGTCTCACTCTCTTGCCCAGGCTGGAGTACAATGGCACAATTTCAGTTCACTGCAACTGCCTCTCCCCGGGTTCAAGTGCCTCAGCCTCCCGAGTAGCTGGGATTACAGGTACCCACCACCATGCCCAGCTAATTTTTGTATTTCTAGTAGAGACAGGGTTGCAACAGGTTGGCCAGGCTGGTCTCAAACTCCTGAACTTAGATGATCCACCCGTCTTTGCCTCCTAAAGTGCTGGGATTACAGGCATGAGCCACTGAGCCTGGCCCTTTTATTCTTCTTCTAACAGTGGTCTCTCAGAGAACCACTGCTTTGGTCTAAGGGAGAGAAGGTTTGGTGCAAAGCCCTGAACTTCACCCTCTGTTTTGGACTTACTCCACGTCCCGTATACTTTCTTTCCTTCCCTCACCACTTTGGGCTTGTCCTGGCTCTGACTGTCATTTCACACACACACACACACACACACACACACCCCACACACACACCACACACCACACACACACACAGTCAAATTGAGAGAGCTTCAAGCCACCTTCAGTTCATGTAGGCATTTTTTTTGAAGGAGATTTCCAAAGACAATCCCTCTCATACTGCCAGGTTTCTTCCTTGCCTTGGGAGGGGGCTCAAAAGTGATTTTCAGGGTACCTACCATACCTCTTTTTTCCCTGTTTTAGGACAGCCAACTCCCTTGCTTAATACCTTTGTTGTAGAGTGCTTCCTTCCACACAGTGAGGGCCCCTTGTTCTCCCGTCCCTTCTATGGACACAACAGTCATACTTCTTCCCCTTTGAAGAGAATGGTGTGCATTCTAAACTCATCCACATCTTCCACCTTCCTTTGAGTCTCATGTGAAGATAGATGAGTAAAGATGATTGCTGGCATTTGATGCATGGGGAAACTGAGTCCCAGGGACTTGAAGTGACTTGTCCAAGGACACAAAGCAAGTTAGTAGCAGACTCAGGACTTAATCCAGGAATCTTAATTCCTAGTCCAGTATTCTTGCCTTTATGTAAAATTCCTGGAAGAATTCCTATGGCCAGGTTAATCGGCATCCAAGGATTTTAACCACACAGTTCTAGGTCTGTCTTTCTAATCTTCAGTCTCATTCCCTTCATGCTTCCTCCTTAGGGGCCTTTGTACTTGCTCTTTTATCTGAGAGACCTTTCTCCCAGAAATCCACGTGACTCAATTAATTCCTTTTTCCATTGATACCATTAGGAAAGGCTCTCCTTGGTCACGTTTCTTCTTTCTGGCCCTCATTATCTCCTTATTCTGCTTTATTTTTCTTCTTAACACTTATTATTGCCTGAGATACCATGTTCTTATTTGCTTGCTTTTTAAAACCCATCTTTCACAATTAGGCTCAGAATAGGGACTGTGTTTTCTTCCCTGCTGTACCTCTAGTGCCTAGAGGAGCATGTGTGGCACTTAGAAGATGTCCAATAACTATTTATTGAATTGTATGAATAGATATAGTAAATATCCATCCAAACTGGACCATTCATGTTCCTCTGCCTTTGCCTATGCAATTTATTCTGACATGTCAGAAAGGCTTTATATATTAAATATTAATATATTAAATAAGCATTTTACTGTTGCTTGCTCTGTAAAGCCTTTCTTGGTTCTTCAGAGATAATGCTGGGAGTGGTGTACATACCTGCAATCCCACCTTCTCAGGAGGCTGAGATGGGAGGATTGCTTGAGCAATCTTCAAACAGCTGGTATTACAGGTGAGCTCAAGGCTGTAGTGAGCTATGATCCTGCCACTGCACTCCAGCCTGGGTGACAGAGTGAGACCCCATCTCTCGCTCTTTCTCTAAAAAAAAAAAGATACTGCTAAACATGTTAAACTCAGAATAGAAAATAATCTGCTACTGTCATCTCCTACCTACACCTGTACTGTGGAGGTGTACATCTCTGTATAATGCATTATAAAAATTGCAACTTTGAACTGGTAAGCCAAAATGTCAAGTTACCCTCTTGTTGAATGAAAAAAAAACAAAAAAACAAAAAACCAAAAAACAAAATAAAGAGCAAAAAGAAAAAAAATAAACCAAAGCAAAACTTGCCAGTAGAGTCACCTCTTGTTTCACAGGTTGCCTCTTTGACATCCAGCATTATAAGGAAAGATTAGATGTGAGTTCTGCCCACATTCATTTTTTTTTCTAATTATGCCTGAAATACATTATTTTATTTGAAAAAACCCAAGAAGGCAATATAGATAAGCCAAAGAAAAAGTTTTATTCTTAAAAAAAACTTTATTTTATAGAGATGGGGTCTTCATACGTTGATCAGGCTGGTCTTGAACAACTGGCCTCAAACAATTCTGCCTTGGCCTCCCAAAGTGCTAGAATTACAGGTGTGAGCAACCATACCTGGCTGAAAGTCTTATTCTTAAGACCATATTCTAGAAATTGTCGTTGTTAACATTTGGAATATATATTTGGACTTTAAAATATATTAAATATAATATAGCTATATATTATATATTAATTATATATTTATAAATAAGCATCATATATTTGCCAAATTTGTATTGCACTATGCATTGAATTTTGTAGATCTATAACATATTTTTAAATGACCACAAATTATTCTAGCATATTGATATATTTATATTTATTTAATAAATTATCTATTTTTGAACATTTAGGTCAGCTAGAGGTATTATTGTAGATATTGCTGAGATGAATGTTCCCCTAACACTTGTCTGATTTTTTTCTTATGAGAAATTCCTAGTACAGAATGTTAGTCAAAGAGCTTGATTTTTTTTTTTTTAAGATGGAGTCTAGCTCTGTTGCCCAGGTTGGAGTGCAATGGCGCAATATGGGCTCACTGCAACCTCTGCCTCCTGGCTTCAAGTGATTCTTCTGCCTCAGCCTCCTGAGTAGCTGGGATTATAGGCTCCCACCACCATGCCCAGCTAATTTTTGTATTTTTAGTAGAGATGTGGTTTCACGTGTTGGCCAAGCTGGGCACGAACTCCTGACCTTGTGATCTGGCAGCCTCGGCTTCCCAAAGTGCTGGGATTGCAAGCGTGAGCCACCACACATGGCCAGGTGGCTGAGTCTGCTGCCTCTCTGCCTCAGTTTTCTCTTCTATAAAATGGAAAGTGTCTCCCGCTGTGCCTCAATGACTTCACAGAGCTATTGTAAGGTGGTTGTGAGATGAGAGGCAGAAAAGTGCTCAGAAAAGAGCAATGCAAATGTCAACGGCTTATCTTTTTAAAATGTTTAACTTTAAGGTATAATTTATATACAATAAAATACACATATTTTAAATGTACAGTTTGGTGAGTTTTGACAAATATTTATACCCACAGAACCACCATCTCAGTCAAGATGTAGAACGTTGATAGCACCCTAGAAAGTTCTCTCATACTCCTTTGTAGCCAATTGTCTCTTTCCTGCCTCTGACAACTATTTTGTTTTCTATCACCATGGATTAATTAGTTTTGCCTGTTATAGAGCTGCATATAAATGAATAATACAGTGTATATTCTTATGTTTGACTTCTTTTCTCAATTCAGTATCTATGAGCTTCATCCACGTTGTATGCATCAGTAGATTGTTCTTTTTTTAAATTGGTAAGTAGTATTCCATTGAGTTGATACACTACATTTTGTTTGTCCACTTACCTGCTAATGAACATTTGGATTGTATCTAGTTTCTGGCTACTTTGAAGAAAGCTGCTATGAACATTTGTGTACAAGTCTTTTTGTGGATCTATGTTTTCATTTTTCCCAGGGGAATACTTAGAAATGGAAAGGCTGAGTCATAGGGTAGATGTAGGTTAAGATTTAGAAGAAATTGTAGGAGTTTGTTTTTAACGATGTTTTCTTTTTTTCTTTTTATTTTTTATAAAATAGAGATGAGGTCTCACTGTGTTGCCCAGGCTGGTCTCGAATTCCTGGCCTCAAGTGATCTGCCATCTCGGCCTCCTAAAGTGCTAAGATTATAGGCATGATGAACAATGTTTTTAGAGATGGCAGAGCATTGGATTAGGATCCCAGAGATCAGGCCATAAACGTGGACAAGTCACTCTTACTCCTTGGGTCTCAGTTTCCTCACTGCAGAATGAGGGGATTGATTGAATGCTCTTAACCCTGCTAAGTGTAAAGAGTTTGTTATCCTTGGAGGTTGTGGAAATCCAAAACCTGATGTATGCCTGTTTCAGGTATGAAAGGAACTGGCCCTCAAGGCTCCTCACCAGCAGCTACCTGTGTTCAAGAAGTACAAGCAGTTCTCCCATATCAGGGATATGTGTGGGTAATCACAATGCTAATAATAGTTGTAGTTTAAAAAGGCCTTTGCCCCAAAGAACCCATAGGCTTTTC
Source organism: Aotus nancymaae (assembly GCF_030222135.1). Lineage (NCBI taxonomy): Eukaryota > Metazoa > Chordata > Mammalia > Primates > Aotidae > Aotus > Aotus nancymaae. Next base: position 6,983,855 of record NW_026988491.1, read on the forward strand.
ACATGGAACAATGACTTTGGAGTATACTTTGCACTGAAGGAAGCCATTCCAGACAAGGTGCTTTCTCAAGGACTAGGAGTGAGAAGCAAGCAGTGAGTGACTCAGGATGAGTCAAAATGAGATTAAACTGAGACCCAGGATGACTTCTGCTTGGAGAACAGAGAAAATGGACCTTGCAAGTGGTCTTTCATTAAAAATGAGGCTTGGCTGAGTGCAGTGGCTCATGCCTGTAATCCCAGCATTTTGGGAGCCCAAGGCAGGAGGATGCTTGAGGCCAGGAGTTCAAGACCAGACTGGGCAACATAGTGAGACTATCTTTATAAAACGCAAAAATAAAAAATAAAAAAATTAGGTAGGTATGGTGGCACACACTGGTAGTCCCAGCTACTTGTGGGGCTGAGGTAGGAGGGTCACTTGAACCCAGGAGTTTGAAGCTGCAGTGAGCTATGATTGTGCCACTGCACTCCAGCCTGGGTGACAGAGCCATATCCTATCTCTAAGAGAAACAAAAAACAAAAAACAAAAAAAGGCCCCTGTGGTGGTACTCACAGCCTAAGCCCATATAAAAAAATCTCAAGTTGACTTCTTTGCTCTTTTCAAGCACAACCCTGAACCATCTTCTCTCTACCATCAGCAACTGATATCTCAGCAAGAATCTATTCTTTGTTACCCCTACCCATCCAGCCAAAGCTGGAGTTCAATTGGCAGCCCCTTTTCCAATAATAGAATCACTCCAAAGACAGAGATTTTACGATTTCATGTTTTGGATCATCATGACTTTAGAACTGATGGCTTTTCATCTCAGACTTTTATTCTGTGTTTTGGAATTGATATTTGTGTATGTGTCTAAGTGGGCATATATTGGTGGGAGTGTTTATATATGTGTTTGGGTGTATATGGTTCCATTTTCATGTGTATTATATAATACTTAATTTGACACATTAGGCTACACCCTAGGCTGTTGATTGTTGCTCTTTGTCATTCAAGGTAATGAAAACGGCATTCCTCTTTTCTTGCTTCCTGGTAAGATTTCCAAAACTTGGAAAATCCCTGTTGAGGAGTTTGCCTAAGACCCTTAGAAAATGCCAGGTATCAGGGACAATTGACAGTGGATTATGTTCATTTCCCTACTCCCAAACAAAAGATCATTCCCTGAGTATCTGCCTTCGTGCTTTGTCTTACCATTTTTGGTGTCTCAGCAGGGACAGATGAATCATCTTCAGAGAGATGCGTGCGTGCGTGCGTGCGTGCGTGCGTGCGTGTGTGTGTGTCTGTGTGCATGCGTGCATTAACTGTATGTATGTATGTATTTATTTTTATGGTGAAAAGATATACATGTATTTAGAATTAGCTAGCTGGACTCAGTTTAGATGATCCTAATTTTATTGGCAACATCCAAAGCATTATAATCAGGAGCCAGTTGAACATATGCCTTTTTCTCTCCATCAGGCCGAATCAGGGTGTTGACCTTGGCCACATCAGTATCATAGAGCTTCGTCACAGCCTGTTTGATCTGGTGCTTGTTGGCTTTAACATGCACAATGAACACAAGTATATCATTGCCTTCTATCTTCATTGCAGACTCGGTGGTCATCAGAAACTTGATAATAGCATAGTGGTCAAGCTTGTTTCTTCTGGGGGCGCTCTTCTGAGGATAATTGGGCTGTCTCTGGAGTCGCAGTGTCTTGGGGCACTGGAAGGTGGGTGATGTGCAGATCTTTTTTTTGTGGCTATGCCGTCTTGGCCTTTCAACACTGCCTTCTTGGCCTTTAAAGCCTTTGCTTTGGCTTCCACTGTAGGAGGGGCAAGAGCTTCCTTCTTTGCTTTCAGTGCCATCTTGTGAAAAGGGTCCAACTGTATTTATTTATAATGACTCCTAAATAGTAGTTTCTGCAGGTAGAGGATGAAATAATGTTAATTAGTAATGAGAGGTCTTTCCATTGGCTATCAGTGACTATGACTATTAGAAAACACGTGTAGGAGAGAGGAAAGCCAGTTTTGTGGTTCAGTTATCATGCTCATAAACATTGATTGCATGATCAAGTCCATTTCCTTTGCTGTACTTTAAGCCCAGATTAGGTAATAAAACCAAACAGAGACTGCAGACCTGGGCTTCAGCCCTATCTCTCCTACCAACTCTCTGGTGATCTTGGCCAAGGCCTGTTCTTTCTTTGGGCTTCGGTTTCTTACTGATAAACTGTAAGGTCTTTCTCAATTAGATTGTTTACCCATAGACATTTGCATCTTGCTATCTGCAGCACCTGGAAGTGTCAAGCATATATGAGTCGCTGAAGATATATTGTGGAGTCAGTGAATGTATTATGGAATCCAGCTAGAAGATTGCTAAGGTCCCCTTACTGCTTGGATAGTCAGTGATCCTAGAGTAGTGTTCATTATTCTTCTCTTCCTTTTTATCGTTTTTGTCCTCTGTTCCTCCTACCATCTATTGATGTAGTAAATAATACATTCACATGGTTCATAAGGTACATATGCATATATATAGAGAAAACCTCTCAGTCATCCAAATTTTTTCCCCGAAGGCAATCAATTTTGTCAATTTCTTGTGTATTCAAGAGATTTTTAAATGTACACATAAGCAAATATGTACCTATATTCTTCCTCTACCTCCTCATGTTCTGCACTAATGTTAGCATACTATGTGTTGCTTTGCACATTTAATTTTTTTTTTCTGAGATGGTGTCACTCTGTTGCCCAGGCTGGAGTGCAGTGGCATGATCTCAGCTCACTACAACCTCTGCCTCCCAAGTTCAAGTGATTCTCCTGCCTCAGCCTCCTGAGTAGCTGGGACTACAGGCACGCACCATCATGCCCAGTTAATTTTTGTATTTTTAGTGGAGATGGGGTTTCACTATATTAGTCAGGCTGGTCTCAAACTCCTGACCTCAGGTGAATTGCCTGCCTCGGCCTCCCAAAGTGCTGGGATTGCAGGCATGAGCCACTGTGCCTTGTCACACTTTACTTTTTGAATCCAACAAACTATCTTTAAGATCAATCCATATCAATACACAAAAGCTTTCTTTTTTAAAAATGGCTGCATAGTATTATTCAATTAAATGGGTATATCATAATATATATAACTAGTGCTTTATGGATGGATATTTACATTGTTTCTAATCTTTTTCAATTACAAATAGTGCCGTAATAAATAACTTTGAGTGTAGATAATTTTGCCCTTGCATGAGCCAATCCGTACTGTAGCATAAATTCTTTTTTTTTTTTTTTTTTTTTTTTTTTGTGACGGCGTTACACTCAGCTCACTGCAACCTCCACCTCCCAGGTTCAGGTGATTCTTCTGCCTCAGCCTCCTGAGTAGCTGGGACTATAGGCATGCACCACCACACTGGACTAATTTTTGTATTTTAGTAGAGATGGGGTTTCACCATGTTGGCCAGGATGCTCTCAAACTCCTGACCTCAGGAGATCTGCCCACTTTGGCCTCCCAAAGTGCTGAGATTACAGGTGTGAGCTACATGTCTGACCTTAGCATAAATTCTTAGAAGTAGAATAGTTGGGTCAAAGGATGTGTGAATGTATAATTTTTAAAAAATGAACTTTATTCTTTTAGAGCAGTTTTAGTTTCAGAGCAACATTGAATGGAAAGTATAGACAGTTCCTATATACCCCTGACCACCCCATGCCCTCCCTCTACCACTACCATCCCACAACAGTGTGGTACATTTGTTACAATTGGTAAATCTATGTTTATACTTCATTGTCACCCAAAGTTCATAGTTTAGATTAGGTTTCACTCTTGCTGTTGTACATTTTATGGGTTTTGACAAATGTATAATGATATATATTCACCATTATAGTATACAGAATGTAGCTTTTCTTCCCTAAAAATCCTCTGTGTTCTGTCTATTCACCCCATCCTCCTCCCTTAGACCCTAGCAATTACTGATCTTTTTTACTGTCTCTGTAGTTTCATATTTTCCAGAATGTCATACAGTTGGAACGATGTAGTATGTAGCCTTTTCCAGTTGGCTTTTTTCACCTAGTAATATGCATTTAAGGTTCTTCCATGGATTTTTCATGGCTTGATAGACCATTTGTTTTTAGCACTGAATTATAATCTGTTGTATGGATATACCACAGTATATTTATCTACTCATCTGCTGAAGGACGTTTTGCATTTTGGTTGCTTCCAAGTTTTGGCATTTATGAATAAAGCTGCTATAAATATTTATGTGCAGGTTTTTATATGGACCTAAGTTTTTAACTCATTTACTAAGGAGCATAATTGCTGGATTGAATGTATAGAAAGACTATGTTTAGCTTTGTAAGGAACTGCCACGCTTTTATTCAAAGTAACTGTACCATCTTGCGTTCTCACAGTGAATGAGAGTTCCTGTTGTTCTACATCCTTGCCAGCATTTGGTGTTGTCAAGTTTTAGATTTTGGCCATTCTAATAATTGTGTAGTGGCATCTCTTTTTTGTTTTAATTTTAATTCTCTAATTACATAACATTGGATATCTCCTCATATGTTTATTTGCACCTACATATCTTCTTTGGTGAGGTGTCTAGACGTTCAGATCTTTTGCTCATTTTTAAATCAGATTGTTAATTTTCTTTTTGTTAAGTTTTAAGAGGTTTTTTCCCACACATATTTTGGATAACAGTCATTTGTTAGGGAAATATTTTGCAAATATTTTCTCCCACTTTGTGGGTTATCTTCTCATTCTCTTAATATAATTTTGATAGATGTTCTCAAGTTACTGTTACAAGTGGTTCCAATCGATGCTCCCCTAGTGATGTGTGAGAGTATATGTTTCCTCTCACAACATAATGTGTCATCAATTTCTTTAAGATCTTTTCCAGTCTAGTAAGTAAAAAATAGTATCTCACTGTAGTTTTCATTGCATTTATCTAATTAGAGAGAGATTTGGTATATTTCAATATGTTTGTGTGCCATTGTATTTCCTTTGATATGAGCTTTCTGTTTTCTTTCCTTCTTCTGTTGAGATTGGTTCTTATAGTTGCCATGGATGGTGAGACTATGTTCGAGCAAATCCTGTGGGCCAGTTCAGCACAGAGCTCAATATGCTCAAGATCTTCTCTGAACTCTTCATTTATTACAAGCTTCTTTGGCATTTGTACTCATTCACTGCCAGTATCCTCTGTGGTGTAAGTTTCTGAGTTTTCTTTCTTTCTTTCTTTCCTTCTTTCTTTCTTTCTTTCCTTCCTTCTGTCCTTCCTTCCTTCTCTTTTTAGATGGAGTTTCACTCTTGTTGCCCAGGCTGGAGTGCAATGGCACAATCTCAGCTCATCGCAACCTCTGCCTCCTGGGTTCAAGAGATTCTCCTGCCTCAGCCTCCCGATTAGCTTGGATAGCTTGGATTACAGGCATCTGCCACCATGCCCAGCTAACTTTTTGTATTTTTAGTAGAGACAGGGTTTCTCCATGTTGGTCAGGCTGGTCTCGAACTCCTGACCTCACGTGATCCACCCACCTCACCCTCCCAAAGTGCTGGGATTACAGGTGTGAGCTACCACGCCCAGCAAGTTCCTGAGTTTTCATTGACACAGTTTATGTTCTTTTGACTAATGTTCCAGTTGTTCCATATTTGATACTGAATGTGCTTTTACCCAATTTGAGTCACTCTTTTCTTTCCCAGGGTTATTACTTGGGGAAACCCCGTTCTCCCTAGTCAGCAATACCTTAGGTTCTAGTACACAATCCTTTTATTGACACATGCCAACTGTGATCATGAATTATCACAGAGTTACTCATCTTTATAAATATTTTGAAACTTCTTTTAACTCACTACTACTGCTATTGTTACAATGGGATCACTGTTACCTCACAGTATCTCTGATGTCTCATGTGTCATACATGTGAAAAGTATCACATTCAGGTCAGGAAACAACTCTCCTAATTCTCGGTTCAGAGTGCTTTCATTTATCTGCCCATCCATTGTTCATCTACCCATCCATCTATCCATCTATCCTTCCATCTCTCTACCCATCCATTCATTCATCATCGATCCATCTAACCTTGCATCTATCCATCCACTTGCCCATTTTGTGATTACCTTACTTTCAAAAACGACTAAAAATCCCTATGTACCCACGTTCATAGCAGCATTATTCACAATAGCTAAAGGGTGAAAGCAACTCCATTGTCCATCAACAGGTGAATAGATAAACAAAATGTAGCATATACATACAATAGAATGTTATTCAGCCTTAAAAAGAAAAGAAATTTGGACACATGCTTTAACATGGTCAAACATTGAGGACATTATGCAAAGTGAAATAAACCAGTGACAGAAGAACAAATACCAGGTGTTCCATTTAGATGAGGTACCTAGAGTAGCCAGATTCATAGAGATAGAAAGTAGAATGGTGGCTATGGGGGCAACTGGGGCAGGGTGGGGGTGGGAGATTGGGGAGTTATTTTAATAGTTATTGTTTAAAGGGTACAGAGTTTCATTTTGTGAGATGAAGGGAGTTCTGTGGATGAGTGGTGGAGATGGTAGCACGACAATATGAAGGTATTTAATGCCACCGAAGTGGATACTTAATGATTATGAAGGTAAAATTTATATTATGTGTATTTTACCACAATGAAAAGAATACGTACAATAAAATTTATTGTCAATAAGGATTTATTGAGCTTCTAGAAGTTCCAGGACATGTGTGCTAGGCACTGGAAATAGAGCAGTGAATAAGAAAAAGCCCTAGACCTCACAGAGCTTGTCTTGTAGTGGAGAGGACAGACGATAAACAAGTAAGCAAAGAAATAAACAATACATTTATATTTTGTTATTAGTACTATGAAAGTCAGAGACTGGGGTGTGGGTGGGATTTTCTAGTTAGGATGCCCAAGGAAGGTGGTGGTGGTGTGATCAAATCTCACTGCAGCCTCTACCTCCTGGGCTCAAGTGATTCTCCCACCTCAGCCTCCTGAGTAGTTAGGACTACAGGTGTGTGCCACCACAGCCAGCTCATTTTTGTATTTTTTTGTAGAGATGGGGTTTTACTATGTTGCCCAGGCTGGTCTTGAACTCCTGGGCTCAAACCATCTGCCCACCTCTGCCTCCCGAAGTGCTGGAATTACACATGTGAGCAACTATGCCTGGCTGATGGTCGTTCTTAACCTATTTTGGGGTCACGGATCTTCCTGAGACTCTGACAGAAATCATGGGCCCTCTTTGCAAGAAAACACAAATATGACAATTGTGCATATAGTTTTAGGGGTTGATGGATGTCTGAAACTCCCGCTGAGGGGGTCCATCCATGAGTCTTAGGTTAGAAACTTTTGCTTTTCTGGCTCACTCCTCAGTGTTCGATGGGATGAATTCCAGTATGCTTAGCACGTTGCTCAACCTCCCTGGTGGCTCAGTTTCTACCCACATCTCTGGCCTTATCTCCTGCTGTTCTGCCGAGCCATACAGACCACAAGCACTTCCAGTTCTCTGAATATGTATACCACGTGCTCTGACATCTTCCTACCTTTCCCCAGCTGTGTTGACTCAGGAACTCCTACTTACCCCTTAAGACTCAGTGCAAATATTCTCTCTTAATAATCATCTCTTTTGCCTCTCTCTCTACCTCCCTCAGCAAGACAAAGTTAGACATGTTCTGCCTCACCTTGCCTCACTATCACAGCATTTATCATATTATAATGGTTTATGTTCATTATTTTAATTCATGTATTCATGCAGCTAATATTTATTGAGCATCTATTATGTACTAGCCCTGTGTTAGGCACAGCAATGGCTAAGAGACCCTGGTACTGTCCTCATGAAGCTTATAGTTTAGTGGGAAGCATAGATATTAAAAGTATAGTTATACAAATACATGTACATTGAAAATCAGGAAAAGCGTAGGAAGGATGAGAACAGGAATCGTTGAGATATCTAGGTTAGGGGTGAAGTGCAGGTTAGGAAGCTTCTTGAAAATATTTAAGCTGAGCTTAAAGGATTGCAAGAGTTTACTTAGCAAAGAGTAAGTGGGGAAGCATTTCTGCACAGGGAACAGTGTGTGCATGTCACATGTAAACTTTCCTTGTTCTACTGAGAGGGCCCCTGAGGCAGAGATGGTGGTGTATTCAAGCCTGCAACCCTGGTGCCTGGCAGAGTGGATATTCTGAATAAATGAATGAACGAGTGAATGGGTTTCTCAATGCAGAATTATCAGGCTCAGACATTAGATGGGAGAGTATTCTTTTGATGGTGAAATAAATTCACTTTTTAATCCTTTTTAAATGACATGTGGAACAACGAATGAGCCCCATAAAACTTTTAGGACCAGTCCACAGGTTGAGGAGAAGTTATCTGGATGAAGAATTTAATTTTGGTCATCTCCTGGCCCGGTGCTTTGTGCATGTTTTATTTATTTGTTTATAAAAATGAGATGAGTCCCAGCTTCTCAGGAGGCTGAGGTAGGAGGATCATTTGAGCCTGGGAGGCTGAGGTTGCAGTGAGCCAAGATCATGATACTGCACTCCAGCCTGGGTAACACAGCAAGACTCTGTCTCAAAACAAAACAAAACAAACATAAAAAAGAGGCGAAATGCACATAACATAAAACTAACCATTGTAAAGTGAACAGTGGCACTTGGCACATTCACAGTGTTGTGCAACTACCATCTCTATCTAAAACATTTTCATCATCCTCGAAGGAAAACCCCCATGACCATTAAGTACATGCTTTGGCTTTAAGCTCCTGAAAGGCAGGGACTATGTTTTTTTTTTCTTTTTTTGAGATGGAAGGTGGAGTCTTGCTGTTGTTGATCTGGGCTGGAGTGCAATGGCACGATCTCAGCTCATTGCAACCTTTGCCTCCCGGGTTCCAGCAATTTTCCTGCCTCAGCCTCCCCAGTAGCTGGGATAATAGGCCCCCACCACCATGCCTGGCTAAGTTTTGTATTTTTAGTAGAGTCGGGGTTTCACCATGTTGGCCAGCCTGGTCTCGATTTCCTGACCTCAGGTAATCCACCCACTTCGGCCTCCCAAAGTGCTGTTTTGAGACAGGAGTGAGCCACCTCGCCTAGCCAGCACTGTGTTTTTCTTGTTCATTTTGTACCTCTATTTTTTTTTTTTTTTTTTTTTTTTTTAGACTGGGTCTTTCTCCGTCACCCAGGCTGAGTGCAGTGGCATGATCTTTGCTTATTGCAACCTCCACCTCCTGGGTTAAGGGATCCTCCCACCTTAGCCCCTGGCCCTCCCTCCCCACAACCAGTTAGGGCCATAGAACTTTTGATGCTGGTTTTTGTGTTTCTGTTTTTTGTTTGTTTGTTTGTTTGTTTGCTTATTTGTTTTTAGAGACAAAGTGCTGCCCTATCATCAAGGCTGCAGTATGGTAGTGCCATCATAACTCTGCAGCTGTCAAGCAATCCTTCTGTCTCAGTCCCCCAAAGTGCTGGGATTACAAGTGTGAGCCACTGTGCCTGGCCTGGTTTTTGTGTTCCTGGAATCCCAGCCTCACTGGCAGGTTGATTGAAGGGTGGATAGCTGTCAGTGTTGGGGATAAGCCTCTCAGGTGAATGCCTTGGTGAAGTCCTCAGCAGTTACCTGTAGGCCTGTGGGCCACCTCCTGCCAGGAGCTGCTTCTCTGCCTCATCTTACATTACAGAGGGAGCTGAGGTCTGTGGGTGACAGTCACCCTGAGGCATGGCTCTCAGGGAGCCAACTTCTGCAGGTCCTGAGTGACATCTAATCTTCCCACTCTACCTGCTCTCATCCTGGGCTTTGAGTTTTCAGAAAACCAAGGTGTTTGGCAGATGATGATGCCTACATCGCACTGTTGACTTGCCTGCATTTGTGATAATTAATGACTCATTGAAATGCCTCACACTTTCATACAGCTGGTGCCAAGCATCAAACTGGAGGTGAAGTGGGAGAAAGGCTGGAGGGATGCTGGCTTTGGAGTAGCCTCAGAATCGAGACTAAGGCTTCAGTTCTCCTTGCTGCATCCCCTCCTTTTCCTCCTCTCTGCTTGCAGGCTTTAGTACATGGAGTTGAGTGCCAGCTTGGCCATTTACCAGGTGAGGAATCTTGGACAAGTAACTTATCCCTTTTGAGTCTCAGTGTTCTTGTCCATAAAATGGGGATAGCAATAGGGTCATTGTGAAGATTGAAGCTGTACTACTTGTTACAACACATAGTTCATGTATTCTTTTTTGTGTCTGTCTCCCGCTTTGTGAGGTCAGGGCCCCAGTTTAAGACTCCATCTTTGAGTCTAGATAAGGTGACGATAATAAGAAAGATAAAAGTGAATAATTTTATTGAGCATTAAATATGTGCTTGGCAATGTGCTGAAACATTTTCCATATGCTCTCTCATTTATCTTAGATGTTATTAGCTCCATTTTGCAAATGAGGCCCCCAGAAGTTAGATTATATGTTGTGAGATTACCTAGATAATGAGAGGGTGAGCCAGAATTCCAGCCAAGTATGCCAAACTGTGAAGCCCCTGCTGAGTTTGTTGGGTGATGAGTGTCCAGGGAGAAGCTTGATGCTCTACCAGCAATGGTCGCATTCCTACTTTGTGCTTTTAGAAATGGTGGTGAGCAATAGAAAATGTCATCCCTGGGGCTGGCAGATATAGCAGGGGGTGAAACTTGGGATGAAGCAGGGTTGACATGCAACTATCCAGGGCTTATTGTCCCCAGTGAAACAGATAATAGATGGAGGCCTAGAGAGTTTCAGGAGCCTGGTTAGAGTCAGAATTGGCACCAGGATCCTTCTTAAGAGACCAGCTGGTCAAATTCTGCCAAATTTGACAGGTATGGAGACAGTTTCAGAGAGGGAAGTAACTTGCCTAGGGCCAGAGGAACCGGCTCTTGAACCCAGGCCTCTGACTTCCAGCCAACACATTCTTCCTACTGCCCCAGATTGGACCTTGTTGAGGCAGTGTCCTGTGAAGGGCTCTGGGGAAGGTAGGCTGGGTGTTTTGCAGCTTATCGCCCCTTGGCTCCTCTCTGGTGCCAGACTGAGATTTGAGATCTGGAGGAAATAGCTACAGGAAAGATCTGGAGGATGAGGCAGTTCCAGTAACCTGGGTTCTGGTTCCTATCCAAAGCTGACATGCGTGGCAGGCACTAAGCAAGCCTCTATTAGATCAAATTGGATCTCCACTGTAGAGGTGATACTCAGAGAACATATAGGACTTGCCCAAGGTCACTCAAAATGTCAGGGGCTGAGCTGAGACTCAGACTCACCAGAAATCAACCTCTTATTGACTTCAGCTTTAAAGGAGTGGTCAGGAGCACTTTGTCTCTTTTAGCTCTCCATCTTTTCCTCTTCATTCCCCCATGCTTAGACATCAGCTCCCAAGGGTAGCCTGAGGCCAGCTCAATAGTTTCCTTTTCTTGCTCTTCTCTTTACCTGGTAACCTTTTGGCTGTAACCCCTGGGCCTGGATTCACCCCCTCCAGCAGCTCTTTCCCCCACTTCAAAGCATCTCCAGTTCTGCTTTGCCCGGCAAATCCTTCCCCATTCAGATTTCTTCACCATCACTGATTATAATAGCCTGAATAATAGCCACTCAGCAATATCAGGTCCTAATCCCTGGTACCTGTAAATGCTACTGTATTTTGAAAAAGAATATTTGCAAATGTGATTAAACTAAGAATCTTGAGATGAGGATAGATTATCCTGGATTATCTAGGTGGGCCCTAAATGCCATCAGAACTGGCCTTATAAAGAAAAGGCATAGGGAGACAGACAGACACAGAGAAGACAGTGATGTGAAGATAGAGGCAGATTATGAGTCCGCTCAGATGAGGTACCACTCATATGATGAGGTACCTTGATTCAGAGAGACAGAAAGTAGAATAGTGGTTTCTAGGGGCTGGGAGGAGGGGAAATTGGAGGTAAGTGTTTAATGGGTACAGTGTTTCAGCTCGGGAAATTTTGGAGATGGATGATGGTGCTGGTTGCTCAACATTGTGAGTGTACTTAATGCTACTGAGATGTATACTTAAAAATGCTTATTAAGGTAACCTTTATGTTATGTTTACCTCCCTGCCCCAACACAGGCAAAGATTGGAGTGATATGGCACAAGCCAAGGCATGCCGGCAACCACTAGAAGCTGGAAAGAAGAATTGTCCCCTAGAACCTTAGTAGTGTAGCCCTGATAACACCTTGCTTTCAGCCCAGTGAAACTGATTTCATACTTTTGCCTTCCAGAACTATGAGAGAATAAATTTCTATTCTATGCTGCTGAGTTGATCGTAATGTGTTACAGCAGCCACAGGAAACAAATATAGCTGTGTACTTACCTAACAACATTTCCATCAATGATGGACCATATATACAACAATGATCCCATAAGATTATAATGGAGCTAAAAAATTTCTACTGCCTAGTGACATTGTAGCTGTTGTAGTATGGCAGCACACCACATTTCTCACGTGTTTGTGGTGATGCTGTTGTAAACAAACCTACTGTACTTCCAGTCATATTGCAAAAATATGGAACCAGCCCAAATGTCCATCAATCAACAAGTGGATAAAGAAATTGTGGTGTATATATATATGTGTGTGTGTGTGTGTGTGTGTGTGTGTGTGTGTATATCCATATATATATCCATATATGTGTATATATATGATATATATTCACACCTGTAATCCCAGCACTTTGAGAGGCCGAGGTGGGCAGATCATGAGGTCAGGAGTTCAAGACCAGCCTGGCCAACATGGTGAAACCCCATCTCTACTAAAAATACAAAAATTAACTGGGCTTGGTGGCGCGTGCCTGTAATCCCAGCTACTCTGGAGGCTGAGGCAGGAGAATTGCTTGAACTGGAACTCTAGAGGCAGAGGTTGCAGTGAGCCGAGATCACACTACTGCACTCCAGCCTGGGCTACTGAGTGAGACTCTGTCTCAAAAAAAAAAAAGACTGCAGGCCGGGCGCGGTGGCTCACGCCTGTAATCCCAGCACTTTGGGAGGCCGAGGCGGGTGGATCACAAGGTCAAGAGATCGAGACCATCCTGGTCAACATGGTGAAACCCCGTCTCTACTAAAAATACAAAAAATTAGCTGGGCACGGTGGCACGTGCCTGTAATCCCAGCTACTCAGGAGGCTGAGGCAGGAGAATTGCCTGAACCCAGAAGGCGGAGGTTGCGGTGAGCTGAGATCGCGCCATTGCGCTCCAGCCTGGGTAACAAGAGCGAAACTCCGTCTCAAAAAAAAAAAAAAAAAAAAAAAAAAAGACTGCAAATTGGGTTCAGTGTATACTGCTTGGGTGATGGGTGTACCAAAATCTCACAAATCACCAATAAAGAACTTACTGATGTAATCAAATACCACCTGTTCCCCAAAAACCTATAGAAATAAAAATCAAAAAAGTATATTTGCATATTAAAAATATAACACATACAATTATGTATAGTATATAACATTGATAATGTTAACCAATGACTATGTTACTGATTTATGTATTTACTATGTTTTTATTATTATTTTATAGTATACCCCACTTATAAAAAAATAGTTAACTGTAAAACAGCCTCAGGTAGGTCCATCAGGAGGTATTTCAGAAGAAAGCATTGTTATCACAGGAAATGACAGCTCCTTGTGTGTTATTGCTCCCAAAGACCTTTCAGTGGGGCAAGATGTGGAGGTGATCCTGACCTTGGGTAGACCAAGGGTAATGTTTGTGTTTGTATCTTAGTTTTTAACAAAAAAGTTGAAAACGTAAAAAAAAAATTAATAGAAAAAAGCTTATAGTATAAGAATATAAAGAAAATATTTTTGTACAGCTGTACAATGTGTTTGTGTCTTAAGCTGACTTATTACAAAAGAGTCAAAAAATTTAAAAAAAGGTTTGTACAGTTAAAAGTTATAGTAAGTTAAGTTTAATTTATTATTGAAGAAGGAAAAGTATTTTAAAGATATATTTAGTGAACCTAAGTGTCCAGTATTTGTAAAGTCTACAGTAGTGCACAATAATGTCTTAGACCTTCACATTCACTCACTATTCACTCACTCACTCACCCAGAGCAGCTTCCAGTCCTACAAGCTCCATTCATGGTCAGTGCCCTATACAAGTATATCATTTTTATCTTTTTTTTTTTTTTTTTTTTGATACAGGGTCTTGCTCTGTTGCCCAGGCTGAAGTGAGGTGATGTGATCATGGTTCATGGCAGCCTCAACCTCCCAGGCTCAAGCAATCCTCCCGCCTTAGCCCCTCTAGTAGCTGGGACTACAGGTGCACACCACCATGCCTGATTAGTTCCCTCCCTTCCCTTCCTCCTTCCCTTCCCTTCTTTCTTTCCTTTCCTTCTTTCTCTCTAATTTACTCCCTCCCTCCCCCTTCCCTTCCCTCCCCTTCTCTCCCCTTCCCTTCCTCCCCACCACCCTTTCTTTCTTTTGTAGAGATGGGGTTTCTCTGTGTTACCCAGGTTAGTCTTAAACTCCTGGACTCAAGCAATCCTCCCACCTTGGCCTCCCAAAGTGTTGGGATTACAGGTGTGAGCCACTGATCCTGGCTCAATTTTTTATCTTTTATACTGTCTTTTTACCATACCTTTTCTGTGTTTAGATACACAAACCCTTATCATTGTGTTATAGTTGCCTACAGTACTTACTACAGTAACATACTGTACAGGTTTGTAGCCCAGGAGCAACAGGCTAGACCATACAGCCTAGGTGTATAGGCTATCCCATATAGGTTTGTGTAAAGACACTCTAAGATGTTCCACAGGGGGGAAATTTCCTATGACTCATTTCTCAGAACATATCCTGTTGTTAAGTGACACATGACTGTATGCTAATCAATAGCCTGCTTCCCTGGGCTTTCCACACCTGAACTCACAATGAGAAAAAGGGAAAGGAGAAAAAATTATAGCATCTCTCTTTGTCTCTGATCTTTGCTGGTGTCTCACTGTTAGTGAGGCCCCTTCACTCCCATCATTTGAGAGAGTCACTGCTGTCAGTGCTGTATTACAGATGTTCAAAGGGAGGGTCACAAATGGCAAGTGAGATGTCAGTCATCTACTGCTTGTTGGTAGCTTAGCTGAGAATCAGATAGCCATGTGGGTTCTCTCTTCAGCCCTTACTTCCTCAGACTCAGCCTCTGTAGCTAGGCTGTTGATTTCTTTGTGTGACAAGAGTTTAGGAGCTGGTCATTCTACTGTGGGGTGCTTTGCCAAAAAGCACAGTTTAGCCAGTGAGAGGTAGGCACTGTATCTTTGGGGCCTTCTAGAGAGAAGCTCTCAGGCTGGTAGGAGAGGTGGGACCCCCAAGGGTCCTGGCCAGATGAGAGGAGTGTGGAGCGAGGAAGAAGAGACAGGACAGTTCCCACTTAGTAATGAGTCCTTACCGTCCATAATGTTGGGTTCTCCCTGCCGTCTGTAGACACAAGTGATCTCAGAGTCATTTGAATATTTGTTCTTCTTCTGACAGTCAGGTATGGCTGTGGCTCTGTGGGCTTCTGTCTTTTTAAATGTGGAACCCTCATCTGACCACTGATTGTAAACCTATGTGTACTTGGATAGGGAGGGGGCTGCTTCCTGCCCTCAGGCTTGTCTTTCCTTATCAGCCTCATCTTTCCTATGACCTGAGTGTCTGGCAGGGTTTCTTCTTTCTTTGGAGTTCTGCTCACCATTTCCCTTTTAGTGACCAGATCCTGCTTTTGGTTGGCACCAATGAGGGCAAGAGAGAGTCCAGTAGGATCCTACTAGTGAGCAGTGACCCAGCAGCTCAGGCCAGCGGCATGGGAGTAGGTGGTGCATCACACTGTGTTCTCCTAGAAGCATCCATTCAGGAGAAATCGGGTTTAAAGTATCCCTTTAGAAGAGACCAATGAGGAAGAGAGAAGGCAAGAGGGCCTCAGGCAGCCTGGGGAATGACTATGGTAGGGAGTTTCTTAGAGGTGACATGCTTTTTATATATGTTTATTTGTAGTCACAGCTAGTCCCTCCCTAAATATTTTAACCCCTTCCCTACCCCCCATACTTGTCATCTTCTGGAATGTCCCCACTCTCACCTTACCTGGCCTATTTCTCCTTTTCTTTCAGGTCCCTGCTCAAACCAGAGCTTTCACAGATCTTATTCTAACCTCACCTCATCTGCAAGTCAAATTCCTTGCTAGGCATTTTAGGTATTAGTATTTCTCCTTCAAAGCATGTATCACAATGGTAATTTCACAGGTAGTTGTCTCATCTTTGGTGTTGATCTATCTCTGCCATTGGTCAGGAAGCCCTGTGAGGGCAAGAGCTGTGTGAATCTTTTCATAGCTGTATTCCAGGGTCAGCACACATGACCTGGCACATAGAAGCTGCTCTTTTGTTGCAAGAATGAATGAATGCATGCATTTTTCTGGCCTCTACCTGGGCACCAGCCTTTTCTTTCTTGGCCCTTTTATGTTTGGCTCTCCTAAAAAGATCAAAGAATGGCTCTGTCCCTCCTTCGAAGTCCTTTAGCACTTCCAGTTCTCTCACCTGCTCACTTCACTTTCTATGTCTTGTACTTTTGGAACTTGTCATGGCCTGCACCTGCACCTGGGTTCAGGGCTGGGCTTTTCCTGTGGGTAGATTCACTTCCAGACTAGAACAGAAGCTTCCTAAGGGCAGGGACTCTTCCTGGGATACATCCAGGTGAAAAAACTTTGCTGAATGCAGGAATGAATGAACACAGGCAAAAGGTGAGTTGCTCCAAGCTGCAGCTGAGGAATGACTTTGGTAGGGAGTTTCTTAGAGGTGACATGCTTTTTATATATGTTTATTTGGAGCCACAGCTAGTCCCTCTCTAAATATTGTCACCCCTTCCCTACCCTCTATATTTGTCATCTCCTGGAATTTCCCTCACTCCCACCTTACCTGGCCTATTCCTCCTTTTCTTTCAGGTCCCTGCTCAAACTTTGCTAAATGCAGGAACGAATGAACACAGGCAAAAGGAGAGTTGCTCCAAGCTGCAGCCTGGGGAATGACTGTGGTAGGGAGTTTCTTAGAGGTGACATGCTTTTATATATGTTTATTTTTATATGTTTGTAGCCACAGCTAGTCCCTCCCTGAATATTGTAACCCCTTCCCTACCCCCTATACTTGTCATCTCCTGGAATGTTCCTCACTACCACCTTAGCTGAGCTCTGAGTCTTGGGAAGCATCCACAGCAGAGAACCCCAACTTCCAGATTCCTCAGAAGGATTCCTGCTTCCTCTGGGCAGTCATTATGCTGGGCCCAGGACATAGCCTTATATAGTGTGTAGTCCTGTGGGATGTGTGGGGGAAATGGGGAAGACCTGCGGGGATGCTGACTAAATAGTGATTCTTTGTCTGCAGCTTTAATGGGAAGAATAGGTGCTGATAAGGAAGGAGGGGAAGCAGACCTCTGAGACATTGAGTGCAAGGGAACAGGATACTCACATTTGGGCAGTGGGTGGTTGTCTAGCGCTGGGCAGGGAGGACCTGAGACAGAGCAGAGTCCTGACAGGGTTTCTGTGGTCCTCCGCCTCCCTGCACCTCCCCATCAGAGCAAGATCCCCCTCTTAGGGAACAGCCACTTTTGGATGCTCTATGGCTCCTAGAGCCAGCCCCTGAGAACATCCCACAACCCTCCCTCTGAACCTTGGCATGGGCTGCAGAGCCAGCTCTGCTGCTGGATCACTGTGTGACCTTGGGCAAGTCATGCCTCCTCTCTTGGTCATCACTGTTCTGAGCCCTGGCTTGTGGTTTAGACATATGTTTCCAGATGGGTGAGGTGAGTGCCCAGGAAGGTCAGGGTTTGATGAAGTCCTTGGAAAGGATTCTCTAGTATCTTCCTTTCTGCTGCCTCTGAAGGGCCCGGCATCATTACTGGGAGAGGGACAGGGCAAGGAAATAGCTCCCAGTGAGATCCCTTCTCCCAGTCTCAGTTTCTTCCTCTTTACGGTGGGGGTAACAGTGGTCCTGGGGGCTGCAAGCTGTGGAGGAGGAGTCAGAAATGTGGGTGGGTGGGTGGCTGTCCTTGTGGCCAAGAGATTAGGATTGTGCTGACTTTTTCCAGCAACACCCAGCAACTCTCTGTCCTCCCAAGAATGTTCTCCAAGGAGAACAAGACTTGACTGATTCTTCAGAAGAGTCCTGCACCCATTTTACAGGCAGACAAGCCAAGTCTATAAAGGGCCTGGGACTGGTCCAAGGGCAGGTGGCAGGTGACCCACAGCCTCTAGGCCCCTGGCCCCAAGTGGCCTGTTCCCTCAATGGAGCCATTCCAGCTCTGGCAAGGCCAGGTGTGGTGGCACTGCTGGTGCCTGCAGCAGGAGCACAGTGGGCCTTTGTGCCAGGCAGGCACCACCCCCTGGCCCGCCCCTCCCGGTTCACCGGACAGTTCTTACCTGCTCAGCTGCCGCCCAGCCAACAGCTCAGCTGGCTGCTCCTTTCTGGGCTCCATGCCCGGAGCTGCTTTTCGACGGTACAGCTGCAAGGCATCGCAGGGGCCTGGTGCTACCGCCCTGCTCCCTCAACATCGCGGGTCCCCTCCCCCGGTGCTGATCATTAACCAGGAGGCCGTATAAAGAGCTAGCAGCCTCAGTTAGAGGGAGGTACGCGACGCCACCGCCATGGACAGTAGCACCTGGAGCCCCACCACCGCGACCGCCGTCACCCGGCCTGTTGAGGCCCACGAGCTCATTCGCAATGCAGCCGACATCTCTGTCATTGTCATCTACTTCGTGGTGGTGATGGCCGTCGGGCTGTGGGTATGTAGCGGGTCCTGGGACACGGACTGAAGGGGTGGGCTGGGAGGGGGCGCACGGAGGATCGATGGCCTCTCTGAGCTGCAAGGGGCAGCAGGCTTAAGTGTCAGGGAGTGGAAATGACTTGGAAGGGCTTTAGAAGCACTCAGGGGCATGGTGTGAAGGAAGGAGGGCAAGCAAGGATGAGAAGTGAGAAGGGTGCCCAGGGCAGCCTGTTCTAGGAATGACCAAAGGGGATACCTGGGTCTGTGAGCAGAGAAGGAAGGTGGGGGATGGAAGAGATAGTTGGAAAGTGTAAGGGGCAGGGAAGGGGCTGCTTGGAGTTGAAGGGAGGGCTCTGGGGCTTGGTAGATGAGCCTTTAGCAGGTGACTACTATCCTACCTCTTAGTCATCCAGTTTCAGATGGGAAAGAAACAGTGTTGAGTGGGAAAGCCACAGCCTCTGCCAGCCCCAGAGAAGGGGATGCTGAGGTGGCAGAGAGCAGGATGCTGACCCATACCCCCCTCCTGGGAGAGACTAACCCAGAGGCCTTGTGCATGAGGATCCCAGGGGCTAGAGCCAGTTATAGATGAGAAAGATGGGTGGAAAAGGAGGAGGAGGAGGAAGACCTGGGGATGACCTGGCACTGGGGAGAGGGAAGTGTATGTGTCTCCCTTTGGGACTCTGGGGACACACCAAACCAGAGAAACTTGTTCTCAGTCACCTGAAATGGAAATTTCACTTATGACAGACTCTGGCACACCCAACAACTAGAGAAAGGAGATGTTTTAAAAGTGTACAGGGCCGAGTGTGGTGGCTTACACCTGTAATCCCAGCATTTTGGGAGGCCAAGGTGGGAGGATTGCTTGACTCCAGGAGTTCGAGATCAGCCTAGGCAACATAGTGAGACTCTGTCTCTACGAAAATAAAAAAAATTATAAAAAATTATTTTAAAAAAGTGTGGAGATGTTCCAGCCACTCTCATGGATTGTCGTGTGGGTGGAGGTGACAAGCCCAAGGAGGCTGCTGTGCCAGCAGGTGATTGTGTTGAACTCTTCTGACTTAGAGGAGAGGAAGGTAGGCATTAACCCTTCTGTGGACACAGAATTTTTTCAGGTATAAAAGTAAGTGTTGTTTTTTTTTTTTTTTCCCAAAGGAATTGTAGAAACAAGATGTGGCAGAATGCCTCCTAAGTGTCACATGGGGTCAGTATGGCTACCTCTTCGTCAGTACTCTCAGTTTCTCAGACATAATGGAAACTGACCAACTAGGAGCCAGAATACTCAAGTTTACTACTGACTTTCACATGATTCAAATTGTGCAACACTGGGCAACTTCCCTCAGCCTCAGTTTACTCAATTGTAAAATAGGTACAAGCTTATCTATTATGACTTCCCAGGGTTGTGGTGAGAATATGCAGAGGTGAATCTGAAAGCTGTTTATGGACTCTAGGATTAAACAAAAATACTATTGTCATTTGCCCTCCACTGCATGATCCGGGCTCTGAACAATATTTGTCCTTTTAAGTAAAATGGGCAGCAGTGGTCAAGTGGGTAGTATATTTTCACAAAAGCCACAAGGGGAGGGCCAGAATGCTAATCCCTGTTTTACAGATGAGGAAATTGAAGCTTCATGTGGTTGTGATTTGCCTAAGGTTGCAATAGACAGAATTGTTCCTGTAACTCAGATCTCTTGACTCCTGATTTTTTATGATACCAGGCACTCTGCCACTGTGACTGACTTCCTCCTCCCACCCCACCCCAGCTTTTAAGTGTTGGAGCCAAGGTGTGAGCCCATCATCTGCTGGCTATACAGTACTGCCTGTTTCCCAGACAATCTCTGATAATCTCAGTTCTGTTAATCAATCTCATTTCAACCCTGCCAGTCCTGTAGGTGTTTATGCTTTTTAAATGGTGTTTACATGTTTCAAGTATCTGTGAATCAGTATCACTTGTCCTGCTAAATGCTACTTAATGGCCTGCTTAGTATTTGTCTATGTTTAATCTTCCCCCATTAGACACTGCCTCTGGACCCTGGTCATTTAATGCTTTGGATTTCTTCCAGTTTATCCTCCTCTTTTTGCTACTGAAGTGTCAAGAGTGGTTTGATTCAGGAGTGGGCATTCTGACTCCTGCATGATCTCTGGGATGCACAGATAAAATGGTCCAGGCCCACTGTGTTTCTTCAACTTAGAAAAGACCCACACAGTCAATGTCTCTCTGTCTTACCTTCTCCATCTCTTTCAAAATTATTTGGTTCTGTTTTGTTCTTTTACAACTCTGTCTCCTCCAATCATATTTAGGCTTTGGCTTATTACTTCTTGGGTGTTAATTTCCATTTTCTTTCATCACCTATCAGTTTGTTTCTTAGGGAATTTTATATCCTTTTAAGATGGATCTCTCACTTTATTCTTGCTAGAAGATTTCAACGAGCTATCCTGAAATCCCCTCAAGCCAGGGGTTGTTAAACCATGGCCCATGGGCCAAATCTGTCTCACAGTCTGTTTTCATATGGTCCATAAGCCAAGAATGGTTTTTACACTTCTGAAGGTTGTGAAAAAGAAATAACAAAACAAAATATGAAGAATTTTCAGCATAGACCCTGTGTATCCCACAAAGCCTCAGTATTTACCATCAGGCCCTTTTTCTTTAAAGAATAAAAATTTACTGGCCCCTGTCTTATGCAGTCATTTGAACTGATGGCATCATTGAATGATCAAGTCAGAATGGCCCTTGAGGGAGCCCAATTTTTCTGTTTTACAGATGAGGATCATAGAGGGTGACCAGAAGTCATTCAGATGAATTGGTCCCAGAGCTGGGACAAGAACCAAGGTCTTATGATGCCAAAGCCAATGCCCTTTCCACTATACTACCTTTCCAACTCCCCAAGACACTTGCCTTTCTGGGAATACTCTCTCCATGGTTCTTATTACCATCGCATTGTTGTGACAGTGTCCTGGTGGTGCTGAATTCCTTTGCTCTTTTTTTTTTTTTAATTTGATGCTTTTCTTTAGATCATTTGACAAAATCATCTTGACTAGTTGTGAACAGCCTTCACTTGAATACTTTCAGTAGAAACTCTCCCAAATGGCTTTATTTCCATCTCTGGACAGCTCTGACAGACAGGATATTCCTTTTGGTTCTGGACTCAGACTGGATGTCCTGGAGCTTCTCCCGTTTTGTCTGGTTGTGTCCTATGAGGGCCATACCAAGCATCATGTCTGTCCCACTTTACATTTCAGAAAACAGTAGGTCACTTGAGGCTTCTCTTCTCCAGGCCCAACATCCTCAGTTTCTTAGATTGTTCCTCATCTAAAGAGGCCTAAAGTTCTTTCTTTCTGCCCAGTAATATTTTTCCTCCATGGAGATAGAACCCAGGCAAACCACAAACCAAAACATTGTGGGTCAGTAACTGTCTTTCTTTTGCCCCTGCAGCTTGCAGTTGTGAGTTCATTCTCTTCTAGTTGTAGGCTGAACAGGTGAATGTAACACTGTGGTTTACGAAGTGGTGTCTAAAACTTCAGAGTTTTCCTTTGAGCATCTCGTGCTCACAGAACAGTGATTTTCTATGCACAAAGCATTATATCAAAAGCATTATGGGAAATTAAAAACTTGTAATATGGTAACACAAAGTAAAAAAAAATGGTAATGGCTGTGAACAAGGCATAAGTGAAGTCATCTGAAGAGGTAGAAATTATTTTCATTTGGTAAAGGGAGGAGGCTGTAGGGAAGGAGATTTCCATGGGGGAGTGTAAGGTAGGAGGAAGTGGATTTTGAGGGGCCTTGAAGGATGAATAGGTAGGGTTTGGGCTTGCATAGATGAGGGGATGAAAATTCCAGAGAAGAAAAGATATGGTGCATACATACCTCTCTTCACCTTTTGTTCATCCCCAGCATCTTTCCTGAATTATTTCATCTCCCCACTCTAGTCCCTGCCCTCACATTATTCCTCTAAGCTCTTCATTTCTGAGACCAACTGGGGATGTCAGTCTTCTTCAACTTCACAATGACCTTCAGAGTGGCTTTCCTTGGTCAACTGCTACAGCTCAAGTCCTTGGGATTTGTTTCTTTTTTGGCCTTTAGCTACCTTTTCTGATCCTTAGGCCTCTTGCTATTTCTAGGAATACTGCTGCAGAGGACTTCACAGTATGTCCTGTGGGAGGAGGGACCCTGGCAGGAGTCCAGAAATACCCAAGCCATGCTCTCCTGGGTACTGCCTAGCACGCAGGGGTGCTCAACAAATCTATATTGACTGATGGGACACATTAGTGCCCCTTCCTAAAGGACTAAGTTCAATACATTGTTGCAATCTGAGCCTTTAACAATATGTTATCTGTCTCGGGCATGTTTGATGAATAAATTACAAGTGTCTAAGTGCCTGAAATGTCACCATCAGGGGTTACTTCCTTTGGAATAGTGATGCTTTTTAGCCACAGTGGTCGCCTTTGAAAATGTAGACATTGGTCATGCACAGTGGCTCATGTCTGTAATTCAAGCACTTTGGGAGGCTGAGGCAGGCAGATCACCTGAGATCAGGAGTTCAAGATCAGCCTGGGCAACATGGCAAAACCCTGTCTCTACAAAAAAATACAAAAATTAGCCAGGCATAGTGGCATGTGCCTGTAATTCCAGCTACTTGGGAGGCTGGGGCATGAGAATGTCTTGAACCTGGGAGATGGAGATTGCAGTGAGCTGACATTGTGCCACTGCACTCCAGCCTGGGCAACAGAGTGAGACTCCATCTCGAAAAAAAAATGCAGACATCTCTGACAGGGTTAAGTCACTATCAGCTATTAACATTTTCAGGGAGGTTAGCAAGTGTCTGCTGAGAGGGAAGATGGCCAGGGGCCAGGAACAGAGGCACTGACCCCATTTTCTGCTGGAGGACTGGCCCTGGGCCTGTGCTGGACCAGAAATAATCTGAAGGCTTGGAGGCAACATCCCAAGGGAGTCTGTGGGAGGAGCTGGTCATCGTGTATTGAAGATAGATCTCATTTTTCTCCTCATGAACCCTCAGTGGTTCCCTACTGCCTATGCAATAAAGTTTGCACTTTTTAGCCTGGTGTTTGAGAGTGTGTGTTCTGCCCCACTTCTCACCACTCTCTCCATTCAAATATCTCAGCCAACACTCTTCACCTTTCCCTCCTTCTCCACACTGGGTGAAGTTCTACCTCTAGATCTGCTGTTTCTGAAATCTTACAACATTCCTCCCTCTTTTCTCTGACTAATAAAACTCCATTCTTTCTTCAAGATTTGCTGAAATGCTTCCTGCTCTGTAAGCCTTTTCTGGTACCCTGGTCTGACAGAATCCTCTCCTTCATCTATACTAACACAACAGTCATAATGTATTGGCCGAGTGCAGTGGCTCACTCCTGTAATCCCAGTACTTTGGGAGGCTAAGGTGGGCAGATCACTTGAGGTCAGGAGTTTGAGTCCAGCCAGACCAACATGGTGAAACCCTGTCTCTATTAAAAATAAAAAAATTAGCTGGGTGTGGTGGCACGTGCCTGTAGTCCCAGCTATTTGGGAGGCTAAGGCAGAAGAATCACTTGAACCTGGGAGGCAGAGGTTGCAGTCAGCCAAGATTGCACCACTGCACTCCAGCCTGGATGACAGAATGAGACTCCATTTCATAAATAAATAAATAAAATAAAAATATAAAAATTAGCTGGGCATGGTGGCACATGCCTGTAGTCCCAGCTACTCAGGAGGCTGAGACAGGAGAATGGATTGAACCTGGGAGGTGGAGATTGAAGTGAGCGGAGATTGTGCCACTGCACTCCAACTTGGATGACCGAGTGAAACTCTGTGATTCCAGCAACCTGCTACCTATACCCTCAGAGAGGAAAGACTTGAATTTGTCTGGTCTTTTATGTAGTATTTAGTACAAACGCCTTGCATTCTGAGAGCATTTTTTCACTTTTCTGGTAACAAAGATACAATTCACATCCCATATCGTACTTTTTAAAAGTATGATATTTCTTTTTCTTTTTTTCTTTTGAGATGGGTGTTGCTATGTTGCCCAGGCTGGTCTTGAATTCCTGGACTCAAATGATTCTCCCATCTCAGCCTCCTGAGTAGCTGGGATTATAGGCACATGCCATGATGTACCTGTAATAAAGGCTAAAATAAATATAACATTCATTAGCACCTCAATATGCTTGTAAGAAAGGTATAAAAAGATCAATTTCTCCCCGTTTAACAGACAAGCAAGCAGATCCAGGTGTAGTGACTTGGTGGAAGCCATGCTGGAAGCTAATTTCAAACTAGCCCTAGAGCAAGCTGTATATACCTTCTGAGCCTCAGTTTCCTTGTTTGTCAAATGTAGGTTGCTGGCTTCTTCATCTGAGTCTTTTGAGGCTGCAGGGAAGAAGGAATGTGAAAGTGTTTCAGACAATGGAGTGGGTAGAAGAGGGTGCACATATGGGAAGCTATGTCCTTTTGGCTGGCAAGGCCACTCTTCTAGTTTTCTATTACATTTTTGACCCTTCTGTCCTCAGGCCATGTTTTCTACCAATCGTGGGACTGTTGGAGGCTTCTTCCTTGCAGGCCGAAGTATGGTGTGGTGGCCGGTAAGTTTTCTCTGAAATACTATTTCCATAACTGCTTAACTGATACTCCCTTTAGGAACTCATTTTCTTCTTGGCTTTGGGTAGTGGTGATTCTAGGATTCAAGGATCCAAACCAGATTCTTGACAGTGAGTCTCATGCTCATCAGGTCTCCTGGGAACCCTTAATCTCTTGTAATAAGGGAATCACCTTTAAATAAATTACCCTTAGAGTCCTTCAAGGAATAAATAAAGGAAGAGACTGCGCAAGGTGGGTGGTCGGAGAAAGAGTACACAGACCAAGGTAATCTTGGGCAATTCCAAGTGTCCATTTCTGTATCTATAAAATGGGGATGATAACATTTACCTTCCAGGAATGTTATGAAAAGTGGACACCTCTTATATTTGGGGGAGGGTGGAACTCAATAAATAGTGGCTCTTTTGCTACCTTGTTCCTACTATAAGTCCCATGGAAAAGAGGTTTTATCTGTCCTACCTCAGAGCCTAACCACAATGCCTGATACGTTGAGCTTCTTGATAAATACTCACCGAATGGATGAATGAGGCACCCCCTGCTGTTCCCAATTATAGTTTTCCACTAGATAAGGATTCCTCTCTCGTTGAATTTCGTATTTTGTACATGGGTGAAACTATTCCAATCAAAGAACAAGTGCATGGGTGAAAGAGAAACCAGGAAGTTCCTTCTATCATATCACAGGGCTCTGGCCAGTTTATCAATTCAGCCCCATGACCATTTTGATTCAGAGTTCTCTCACTTAAGTGACTGGTTGAACACATTGGCCAAACTGTGCAATTTCTTGGGCTTAAGATAGAACTAAGACTGGCTGATGAAAGCAAAGGATGATGAAAAATGCATACAATGAGAAGGGAGCGACAATGTAAAGAATGCCACTGTTGCGCCGGGCGCGGTGGTTCATGCCTGTAATCCCAGCACTTTGGGAGGCCGAGGCAGGTGGATCACGAGGTCAAGAGATTGTGACCATCCTGGTCAACATGGTGAAACCCCGTCTCTACTAAAAATACAAAAAATTAGCTGGGCATGATGGCGCATGCCTGTAATCCCAGCTACTCAGGAGGTTGAGGCAGGAGAATTGCCTGAACCCAGGAGGCGGAGGTTGCGGTGAGCCGAGATCACGCCATTGCACTCCAGCCTGGGTACCAAGAGCGAAACTCCGTCTCAAAAAAAAAAAAAAAAAAGATTGCCACTGTCGGATAAGTACAGCCAGAGAGAACTTACAAGGAAATCATGCCACATCCTGCAGTTGGCCTTTGATCAGCTATTTTGGGATGAATTTTTAAATAACTGGCATCTTTCCAGTTGCTCTTAGGTTATCCCTGAAGTTATTTCTATTTTTAAAAAATTTTAATTTTTGACAACTAAAATTTGTATGTATTTACAGTGTACAATGGAATGTTTTGATGTATATATACATTGTGCAATGATTAAATTAAACTAATTAATATATCTATCACCTCATATACTGCACTTACTTTTTATGATGAGAACATTTAAGATCTAATTTCCTTATCTCTTTTTTTTTTTTTTAAAAGGAATTTAGATGGAGTCTTGCTATGTTGCCTAGGCTGATCTCAAACTCCTGCTCAAGTAATCCTCCTGCCTTGGCCTCCCAAAGTGTTGGGGTTACAGGCATGAGCCACCACACTCAGCCTTAAGATCTAATTTCTTAGCAATTTTCAAGTATATAACTTATTAACTATGGTCACGGGGCTGTACAATAGATCTCCAGAACTTAATCAACCCACCTGAAACTTGTACTCTTTAACCAACATCTTCCCATCCCTCTCCTACCTCTTCTGCCCTAGCTTCTGGCAGCCACTATTCTACTCTCTGTTTCTATTGTTTTTTTTTTTTTCTGTTTTGGAGACAGAGTTTCACTCTTGTCATCTAGGCTTGAGTGTGATGGTGTGATCTCCACTCACTGCAACCTCTGCTTCCCAGGTCAAGTGATTCTCCTGCCTCAGCCTCCCTAGTAGCTGGGATTACAGGCACCTGCCACCACACTTGGCTAATTTTTGTTTTTTTAGTAGAAATGGGGTTTCACCATGTTTGCCAGGCTGGTCTCAAACTCCTGTATTGTTTTGGTTTTTAAGGTTCCACATATAGCTAATGTTAAAGAAGTAGCCCTTACGCCAAAGTTCAAGACAAGACTAAATAGTCTTCCTAGAGCTGTGCTGTCCAATATGGTAGGCACCAGCCACATTAGCTATTTAAACTAAAATTAAAATTAGACAAAACAGGCTGGGCACAGTGGCTCATGACTGTAATCCCAGCACTTTGGGAGGCTGAGGCAGGTGGATCACAAGGTCAGGAGTTCAAGACCAGCCTGGCCAACATGGTGAAGCCCCATCTCTACTAAAAATACAAAAATTAGTCAGGCATAGTGGCAGGTGCCTGTAATCCCAGCTACCTGGGAGGCTGAGGCAGGAGAATTGTTTGAACCCGGGAGGTGGAGATTGCAGTGAACCAAGATGGCGCCATTGCACTCCAGCCTGGGCAGTAGGACAAGACTCTGTCTCAAAAAAGAAAAAAAAAATTCGATAAAATGAAGAATTTCTTTCCTCAGTCACATAGCCATATTTCAAGTGCTTAATTGCCACATGTGGATAGTAGCTACCTAAAGTGCAAATCTAGAACATTTTTATCAATATAGAAAGTTTTACTGAACAGTACCAGTCAATGAATTTCAGATCTAAGGTTGGCATAAAATTTCAGTGGACTTTGCTGAATTAGAGAGCTGAAAAGGACCGTAAAGTTTATTTATTTTGAAAACAGTGCACTTCTCACCCCATGTAATGCTTCTGTGGCCCCTATAGCAGGCCTCCTAAATGCTCCTCCAGCCTCAGTTTACACCTAACCCCATTTTCACCTCCCAACTCTACCAGATAGGAAACTCACTACTTTTAAGACAAACCATTCCATTTTCAGACAGGCTGTTTTTCTATCCATTGGCTATAATTAAGATGAAAAATTTTAAGGTTGATATATTCGGGATAAGGCCTCAGCTTCCAATTTCTGGGTCTTGGAGAAGACAATGAGATAAGGAGGCATGGAGCAGAACCACTCCAAGGAGATACGCATTTTGGGCTGGGCCTGAGAACACATCACATCTTAACTAGAGATGATTTCTTTCTTCCTAATAGTGTCCCAGTCTGGATCTGGGTTGAGGGTTTGTTGATGAGAGGGACTGGCCCCACACAAAGCAGGTAGGGTTCAGTGGTTTATGTAAAGTTTCCTGTGGGTGTTTTCCTTATGCATGTATGTCTCAGTATCAGATTTTTCTAACAAACAGAGAAACATTGCATCATTCTTCTTTTGTGCAGAAATCACTGATTCCTTGATGAGGCTGACATTTGACTATTTCCTCCAACCATAGTTTCCATTTAAGGTTTCATGAGATTACATTAATAGCTTCTAAACCTGCCCATGTATCAGAATCACATGACACAATACATGTATAGCACTCAACACTGCCTACTGAATGGTCGATAAATGAGAACATTAAGAAATGGAAGGAAGGCCAGGAGTGCAGAGGCAACTCCCACAGTTGCCATCTGTCTGGTGCACATTACTTAGTAGTGCTCAGTGAATGGAAGCTAGCATTTACCTGAAGCTATTGCTGCTGATTCTCTTAAATTTAACTTTCAAGTTGACTATGTGCATACATTCACATGATTTATCTGTATATTTATACTACTGCAAATAATAAATTATAGCTATACATTGACCACCTTTTATCATCTCTGAAATTGAGTCAATCAGTGGCATTGAGTGGCAGTGTTTTTCTTTCCTTGTGCTGCATGGTATGTCTTACCATAGTTCATGTCTTAGATTAAATAAAGTATGGTTACATTCTAAAGTAATGGTTTTTAAACTATTTTCCCTACAACCCTGGGGCTCTGCAGAAGTGCTTCTAGGACTGTTCTCCTTTCTCTACACCCCAGCAACCCAATTTTTATTTATTTTATACAAGAGGAATCTGCTAAGATTTTCTTTGAAAACATGATTCTGCTGACTTGCAAAGTTTGAAAACTGCTAATTTAAAAGAACAGTAAGCATGGTGATTTCCATTCTAAAATTTAAAATTATTTTAAAATACCGTAGCAATACATACCTGAAAGAAGGAATTAAAGGAAAACACAGCCTGAAAGAATCTAAGCATTTTCCCTCCAAAGTTAAAAAACATTTGAAACCATATCAAAAGTTGCTTCTAGATTTCTATTTGAAATAAAATACAAAGTTTGTTCAAGCCTATCATTGGCCTTAAATCCATAACCAGAATATCAGTTCTCAAATGTGTTGACCCAAGGAACACATCACAGGGGTCAGAGGCTCTCCATTGCTGACATCTCTCTTGGCCTTTGCCCCTCCATCTGCCTTTATCCCAGTAGCTTTGTGCCATAGGAAGAGTGGGCAGCAGAGAAGCTTCTGGAAGAGAGTCCTGGGGATTTTAGGAAGGAACAACTTGTATTGAACTGGGTTGATATACTTGAGGCAGCGAGGGTTTGGGTTGTTACCCACAAGAAAAGTAGGAGAAAATCAGAGCTCATAAAGTCTGAAAACATATTGGACAGAGGAGAGGCTGGTTTTGGGCATTCCTGGGGCTTAGGGGGCTTTGAAAGGAGTGGTTATGACCTGTAACAGGTGAAGATTTGGAAACTCTGGAAATAGACTCTGTTCCTGAAAATTAAATGAGGCCCAGAGAGAAAAATAGTTTGTCTGTTGGCTTGAGGATAGAAGCAAGGGACAATCAGAGGGAAGGAGCAAGAACTCCAGGGTTGAAATTACAAGAGGAGTCAGCTTACATAGAGATCCAGGTGGGGAGGCCCCTGGAAGCCTGAGTCATGCTTGAGGCAAGCCAAGACAACTCATCTGAGTAACACGAAACCAATTACCTTACATAATTGTGGGCTGGTTGGTGGCCCAGGATTCCCTTTTTATGTGGCACCAGGGTTTGGCACCTTTCACTCACAGCTGCCTGTGTGACATGTGATGATTATTTGGGGATGTGGGAGATGTGAGGGTAGAAAGGCTGTGAAGCTCAGGGGCTGAGCTTTAAAGGGGAATTCCCCACTCTTTGGTTATTGGCAGCAGAACTTACACAGAGAAATGAGGCCCCAGATACATGGCCCAGTGAAAGACTCTTGTTTTGGAAGAGTTTGATCACACCTACCAGGACTACTGGCAGAGCCAGTTCCATGGGAGCAGCATGGTACAACAGAGCTGAGCCAACTGTTTGACAGCTAGTCCCTTAGATTCAGAAAGAAGTATTCCAAAGGGCAGGGAGTGGGAACTGCACAAGGAGCCACAGGATTTGGCTTGTCCCAGCTTTGTGATATTGGGCAATTCATTAATGTCTGAGTCTCCTCTCTAATGTGGAGATGGTCAGATCAGGAATCTCAAAGGCTCTTCCAGGATTAAAATTCTAAGTTTCAGCTAGGCATGGTGGCTCACACCTGTAATCCAGGCATTTTGGGAGGCAGAAGTGGGAAGATTGCTTGAGCCCAGGAGTTTAAGACCAGCCTGGGCAACATAGCAAGACCCTGTTTCTACAGAAAAATAAAAAACTAGCTGGGCATGGTGGTGTGCACCTGTAGTCCTAGCTACTTGGAAGACTGAGGTGGGAGGATTGCTTGATCTGGGAAGGTCAAGGCTGCAGTGAGCCATGATTGCACTACTGCCTTCCAGCCTTAGGGACAGAGTGAGACCCTGTCTCAAAAACAAAACAAAACAAAACAAAATAAAAACCTCAAACTCAACAACAGCAAAACAGTTGACAAACTTTTTCTGTAAAGGGCCAGATAGTAAATATTCTTGACTTTGCTGCTATGCAGTCTCTGTCACAACTACTCCACTCTGCAGTTGTAACACAAAAGCATTCATGGAAAATACATAAATGAATGGATGTGGCTGTATTTCAATAAAACTTTATTCACAAAAGCAGATAAAGGGCCAGATTTATTGTTTTGAGGAAACACACACAGTCTCAGAACAAAGCCTGGCACACATTAAACCCTCAGGTTTAGCTCTTGTTCTTCTTTTCAACTGAAACCCATTGAAGGACTGTCATATCACTTATCTGATTGAATCCTCAATGATCTAGTGAGGTAAGTACAGTGAAGATGATGATTAATTCCATGGGTTGCCCAAGTTTACACAAGATAAGGACAGAGCTAAGACTCCCTGTGATCTTCTGGTTATTCAGGTCTCTTTCTCCTTGTCTTTTGAGATGGAAATGTATGAGGCCAATTGGTGTGGCCTAAAGATTGGTTTGAAAACCAAGAAATTCTTTCATTCAGGGCTGACCAGAGACCCTGATGAAAATTTTCCCTGAAGAAAGAGGACAGGTTCTCAAACTTTTCAAGTCCTCTTGAGTAAAATATATCTGATTTTATCTTTATGTTTCTAAAACCTAACGATCAGATAAAGTCCAGCCACTTATAATGCCACCAGAGAGGCCAAAGCGTGTCTTAGAAAAACCTGGTAGTCCCAAGACATGGGTGGGAGCTCATGAATTGGAGAGGAAGAGTGGGAACCAGGCAACTGGACATAGGAGAGGCAAAGATGCACCCCAGAAAGAAGTCAGAAGGAAAGATAAGTATTTGACTTTTCATAAGCCTGGGGGAAGCAATTCCTGCCTCTTCTGGCCCAGGTCCATTTGGCCTCTCTCCTGCTCTATTTGCTTTTTACCTGCATGTGCTCTTATTTATCTCAGAGCCCTGTGATGAGAGTTAAACCTACACTTTTCTTAATTTTTTTTAATGCCTCACAACACCAAGGCCTTACATTGCAAGTAGGCACTTGACAAATAAGGACCGAATTAAAGAGAAAAGAGGGAGGAGGGGGACATGTCCCCAGACCCTCATGCTGGTCCTTGGTGGTGGTGTCACCTGAGACATGAGTCTATATTCTGCCCTCTGGTACAGGGGCCACACAATATAGATAGTGGTAAGAATTCAGGAGGTTAGGAAGCTGGTGGGTCTAAGTCAAAGCCTACTTGCAGCAGTGCTCCAAATTTCTGTTTTTATGCACAGAGAAAAATTGTTGTTGTTTAGGTTCATGGGAGTAAAACCAAAAAATCAAGCCCTGATCAGACTTACCAATTTTAGCCCACATTGGACCTCTTGGTAAAATTCAGTGTGGCTGTGTTTCCTTACTCTCAGGACATTTGTTTTCTCAGTTTGAGTCAAGGTTTTGCAAAACTTGGCAGTTCCCCATTGGTATATTTTGGGTGGGAGCTTTTGGCTTATCATGGCAGTATCTGCTTTGCTCTATTCTTCCTCCTTCTTCTTTTTCCTCCCTTTTCTTCTCTTCCTATTACTCCTTCTCCCTCTTCTATTCCTCCACCTCCTCTTCCTCCTCTATTCTCCTCCTCCTGCTTCTCATTCTTTCTCTCCTTTCTTTTCTTCCTTCTCTTTCCCTTCTCTCCTCTCTGTTCCTCTCCCTCATGCCTTCATCCTCTCTCTCTTTCTTTTTTTAACCATTTCCCTCCTATTCTTCATGGCTTAGTCTCTCCTCTGAGGAACTTCTCTGATTAATACACAGTCACTCACCACTCCATGTATTCTTGGTGTTCCTAGGCATCAATTGATTGATGTGTAACCAAATCCCTGTCATCTAGTTAGTACCTAAGCTCCTGGCTTCTCCTTTCTAACTGGCTGCCTTCCCAGAATTTTCTGACAGATTAGTGCTTCTGTAGACAGAGAAAGAAAAAAGTAAATTGTAAGCCATATTTCTAGTTGGTAGAAGTCAGAAGAGGCAGATAGGTGGTGAAACTATCAGTTAAAATAAACTCTTTGGATTATTCATTAGAACTATATCTGGGATTAAATTAGCACATGTAAATCTCTTAGGACACTATATGGTTAATGCTGTCTGAGGGATGGCTATCATTATTATCATCATTATAGTTGTTTCTCAGCCAGGCATGGTGGCTGCACTTTGGGAGGCCGAGGTGAGCGGATCACCTGAGGCTGAGAGTTTAAGATCAACCTAGCCAACATGGTAAAACCCCTTCTCTACTAAAATTATAAAAATTAGCTGAGTGTGGTGGCAGGTGCCTGTAATCCCAGCTGCTTGGGAGGCTGAGGCAGGAGAATCACTTGAACCTGGGAGACGGAGGTTGCAGTGAGCCAAGATCATGCCATTGCATTCCAGCTTGGGCAACAGAGCAAGAGTCCATCTCAAAAAAAAAATTATTTTTCATCTCCAGCTTCTCCTCCTTAAGCTGTGAATTGAATCATTCATCTATTTATGCAGTGTTATTCTTTCATCCCACAACTGCATGTCAATGCCTACTATGCGCCAGATGCTGTGTAGGTGCTGGTTTATATCTGTGTGTGTGTGCGTGTGTGTGTGTGTCCCTCATATTCTTACAAAATACATGTAAAATTATCGATAATAGTAATGTTAATGTATTTGAGTCAAAGGTGAGGTGGAGTGGGAGAGAGAAGGGTCTTTCTTATTCAACACAGGCTCAGAGAGGGCCTTTCTGTGGATTGAGCATTCAGGTTGAGCCTTGAACAGTCAGAAGGAGCCAGCCATGTGAAGATTGAGAATGAACAACCCAAGTGCAAGAAACAGAATGGCCAAAGGCCCTGATGTAGGAATAAGCTTTGGATATTTGAAAAACTGAAAGGGGGCCACCGTGGGGTAGAGATGGTATATATACTTATTTATTTGAGACAGAGTCTCACTGTCGCCCAGGCTGGAGTGCAGTGGTACAATCTTGGCTGATGGCAACCTCCACCTTTCAGGTTCAAGCCACTCTCCTGCCTCAGCCTCCCCAGTATCTGGGATTACAGGCTTGTGCTACCATTCCTGGCTAACTTTTTTGCATTTTTAGTAGAGATGGAGTTTCACCATGTTGGCCAGGCTGGTCTTGAACTCTTGGCCTCATGTGATCTGTCTTCCTTAGCCTCCCAAATTGCTGGAATTATAGGTGTGAGCCACTGAATCTGGCCAAGGTGGTACATTTAGATCAGGTGCTTTGAGTGAGTGACCCTGAATTGCTGATGATTCCAAAGATGGGCTCATCTTGATGGGAGGGTGGATTGGTCTTCAGCCTCGTTGACCTCTAAATGCCAACAGAAGACCTCACCTGCCTTTTGTGCCAAAAACTGGTGGGAAAATGTCAGTGGTTTCCTGATTTCCTGCCCCTTTGGTTCTTTGGGCAAGGAGAGATGTTCATGAAGGTAATGAGTGAAAGATGACCATTGTCCATGGGAACAGGAGTTGGCTGAGTAAATAGAGACTGTGATGACTCTGGAATAAAGCCTGTGTCTAAATATTTACCAGAGTGTCAGAAATAAAATATTCTGAATATAGGAGCTCCATCTGATTTTCTGTCCCAATCCAGGAAGTGTGATCCCTGAGATGGCAATGGTCCAATGTTAAATCCTTTCAAACTTCCTCTGTGCGAAGAGAGCTTACTAAGAGAGACGCTAATTATGATTAAAGACAAGTTCCTGAGGAGGTAAAGAAGGAATATGAAATAAAACATGATACAGATGAGCACATGCCAATCCTGAGTTTACAGTGGGATGGGTAGGAGGGTCTCACCCCACTGTGCCCCTTCAGGGGCATTCAGAAGGGAATGTCCCAGGAAAAACCAGGAAGTCCGTGTGTGTCACAGCCTCTCCCTATACACCTGGGACTTCCATCACCTTTGGCTATAGGACCTTGGGTAAGTCACTTCAATCTTCTGATTTTTAATCTCATCTGTAAATGAAGATGAGAATAATACCAACCTCACAGAACTGTAGTGGGCATTAAATAAGACAAAGCAAATGAAATACATGGCCCAACCCTTGGCCCAAAGGCAGTGCTGTAAAAATTAGCATTCTTCTCTCCCTTTGTTATTCTCCCAGGATGGGACTTTCAAACTCTGGTACCCAGAGCAGCCACATCAGCAAGACCTGGACTCTTGTTGGAAATGCAAAATTTCCAGCCTCAAACCAGACCTACTGAATCAGAAACTCTAGGACATGGGACCCAGTAATCTGTTTTTTTGTTTGTTTGTTTTTTTGAGACAGGGTCTTGTTCTGTTGACCAGGCTGGAGTGCAGTGGCATGATCATACCTCACTTTAGCCTTGATCTCCTGGGCTCAAGAGATCCTCCCACCTTAGCTTCCCAAGAACCTGGGACTACAGGTGCATGCCACCACACCTGGCTAATTTTTTTGATTTTTAGTAGAGATGAGGTCTTGCGCAGCCTGGTCTCAAACTTCTGAGCTCAAGCAGTCTTCCCCCTTTGGCCTCCCAAAGTGCTGGGACTACAGGTATGTGTCACCATACTTGACCAGTCTGTGTTTTAATAAGCCCTCCAGGTGATTCTGATTAGGGTTGCCAGATTTAGCAAATAAAAATACAGGATGCCCAGTTAAATCTGAATTTCAGACAAACAATACTTCTTTTTTTTTTTAGTAGAAGTATCTCCCATGCAATACTTACACTACAGGGAAATATCTCTCAGGGACATACTTACACTACAAATGTATAAATAATGAATATATTATCTGTAAATTTGCATATTCAAGATATGCAGATTTAACTACATATCTTGTATTCTGATTATGTTAAAGTTTAAGGATCACTATTGGAGGATATCCCAATGGAAGAATCTAGCACAGCCTAGAGGAGGGATGGAGAAGAGGCCCTGGGATCTCCTGATATCCCTTAAAGAGAAGGACAAAAGCAGGGAACAGGAAGCCATCTCCAGAATTCTGGACATTCTGGGTCTTATATGGTTCATTAACAAACAAAAAGGTTTCCTGAAATTAGTTGAGTGCATTTTCCATTTGGGCTATGATGACCTTGTTTCCTCAAAGAGAAAATGATGACTTGATGACTGTTTGTTTTAGGAAATTCAGGGTAATCTATAAAAACATGGCTGTGTGGAAGCATTAATATTTCTTCAGAATAGCATGACTTTGTGGAGCAAAACTTTCTTAAATTTTGTCACCTCATTAAAGCTCAGTAACTTCCTTTGGGGTAGGCCAAAAAAGATTCTTATCCTTGGTTTATAGTGGAGGAAACTGAGGCTGAAAGCAGTAAAGTGACTGCTTCAAGGTCACATAGTTTGCTATAGCAGAGCCAAGATTAGAACCAGGTTGGAAGATTCTCAGTGTGCTTTCAAGGAGGGGAGGAAAGGGATGTCCATGCCATTTAATTGTATTTTCAAGTATGATTATTGATACAGGATCCTTTTTAAAAATCTGCTGGTTGCCTCTGATTGTGAAACCAGTTGTCCATTGCCCTGGGCAATTCTTCTCATTGTTTTTTGAGATATGCTCTCACTCTGTTGCCCTAGCTGGAGTGCAGTGGTATGATTACAGCTCATTGAAGCCTCAACCTCCTGAGCTCAAAGGATCCTCCTACCTCAGCCTCCTGAGTGGCTTGGACTACAGGCAGTGCCACTAGACCCAGTTAATTTTTTATTTTTTTTTTGTAGAGCAGTAAGTTCTCACTATGTTGTCCAGGCAGGTCTCAAATTCCTGGATTCGAGTAATCCTCCTGCCACGACCTCCCAAAGTGCTGGCATTACAGGTGTAAGCATTACAGGTGTAAGCTACTGCACCCAGCCCCCAGGACAATTTTTGATGCCTGGATTTGTGGTCCTAAGTGTGCACATTCTGTCTTACTGTCCTTAGGCTGTGGAAGTAAAGATAAAATTAATGTGTAAACGTGAATCACTTTCTTCCTCTGGGCTATAATTTTACTTTCATTGGAAAATAACAGGGTCAGCTGTAATCATTTCCAAGGTAATTCCAGCTGGAACATCACATGAGCTGGGTTAAGATATTGATTTTCTATTTCCTGGCACACAAACATAATTGTAGTTAGCATTCAAAGACATTTTTCATGTCTTTTTTCCACATCCCCTTAAAAAAACATAATGTACGTGCCTACCTTGCTTTCAGTCCTCAGGCTCTGCTAGTGATCTGAGACAGCTCTGGAATTGTCCCTTATTCTTAAAGATTTTAAAGGTTTGTGTTCTGATTATAAAATTATACATGTCCCTTGTAAAAAAATTGGAAAAGTATTAAAAAAATTACTTTGTCTGCCAAAGATAACCACTGTTAAATTTGGATATATTTATGTATAAACAGGTGCACGCGCACACACACACACACACACACACACACACCTATGCATATATTTAAACATTTGGGGACTCATATGGTATATAGGTTTATATCTTCTCACGTCATAACAAATTCTTCAAAGATATAATTTTAATGGCTGTACAATATGCCATCATATGGCTGGGCACAGTGACTTATGCCTATAATCCTAGCACTTTGGGAAGCCAAACTGAGAGGATAGCTTGTAGTCAGGAGTTTGAGACCAGCCTGGTCAATATAATGAGATCCCATCTCTACAAAAATTTTTGAAAAGTTCCATCATAAATATGAACCTGAATTTATCCAATTGTCTTTCTATTGTTGGGCACTTATGTGGTTTCCAACATTCCTCTGTTGTAAATAACGTAGCAATGAAAATACTGATGAAATCCTTTTATCTACGTTTTGGTCTGCATCTCTGATAATTTGCTTAAAACCGAGTCCTAAAAATAGGGTCATATAAATGGAAGGAGATGAACTTTTAAATGATTTTAATGTGTACCAACCAAAAACTTTCCAGAAAGATGATATCAATTTACATTTCTACCAGAAATATGTGGGAGAGCCTATTTACTTGCCAATACCAAATATTTAAAGTAAAAAAAAAAACGCCTATTTGATGGCCTAACCTATAAAGTCAGTTCCACTTATGGTTTTGTTCTAATAAACACTGAGCTTATGAGTTGCCAGACTGACATTTCACAGAGCCACTTCATAGTCTCCAGTATGCCCTGCTGTTCTTATGGGCCCTGGGTAGGCTTGGCAGGCTAGGTTTAGTGCCTCCTCTTCAGAAGAGTGGTTTTTGGCATGTCTCTGAGAAGACTCCTGACTCCACGCCCCAGTGGGAACAAATGCAACTTTCAGACATTTGGTTGCTATGGCTTCTGTTGTTTCCTCAAGTAGAACACTCAAGGATTTGATATCACTTACTCAGCAGATCTTTACTGAGTCCTTGCCATGTGCAAAGAATGTCCTGTGTTAAGTGGAAGCAGAAATGCTCTTTGAAGGCTAGAAGATATTTGGGGCAGTAGACTTGTGTGGAAGCAGTTACCAAAGCAGTTACTTGGGGACGTGACATGCACCAGGAGAGGGGAACAGACAACATGTGGGGTAAGAGATTGGAGGATGGAGATCAGCTCTGGATGATGTTAGTGGAGAGGTGAGACTGGGCTTTATTTTGAAGATGAGGGAAGTGTTTTTGTAGATAGAGCTTGATGAAGAGGGCATTCCAGGAAGAAGGAAAATGTCATAAACAAAAGCAGGAGGTAGAAAAGCACAGAGCACATCTTTGAAATTGAGCCAGTGTGGTTTTGCCAGAGTGGATGGGACATGGCAGGGCGTTGCAGGGCTGCTGAGATTGGAGAAAGCGGGACTGACTGGATTGCAAAGAGCCTGGAGTGCCTGTGCCTGTAATTCCTCTTCTGAATTTCATGGCATAGCTCAGAGGTAGAAAAGTGCTCTGGCCAACAACCTTAGTTGTCTCTGGTGGTTGAGATCACCTCTAAGAACTCTTACAATCCCATCTCTTGAGGAGTTAAATTGTTTGTGGATTTCCCACCAAGCTTTTGAGTGGCTTCATTGGATTTCCAATTGAGATATCTTTGCTTTCATAACTTTGCTGTGGCCTGAGAGTATCCTGGAAGTCTTGAGTCTACCAAGCTCTCCAGTTCTGAGGTCTCACTGGTGAGATTGGTCAAAGCTTCTTTCAGTCCATCTTCTATATATTGGCATGTAGTTGAAATGAAAATGTCACCCACCGGGCAGCACAGGTTCCATGGTAACAGATATTTAGAACTCTGGCAGTTAAGCAGGGGATTTTGGAGAGAGCCTCTTTCACTTTTTGTCCTCCAGATCTTAGCATTTTTTTTTGAGACAGGGTTTCATTCTGTCCCCCAGATTGCAGTGCAGCAGCATGATCATACTCACCACAGTCTTGAATTCCTGGGCTCGAATGATCCTCCCACCTCAGCCTTCCTACTAGCCAGGACTACAGGTGCATGCCACCATGCCCAGCTAGTTTTTACTTTTTTTGTAGCGATAAGGTCTCGCTGTTACCCAGGCTGGTCTTGGCATCAAGTAATCTTCCCACTTCAGCCTCCCAAAGTGTTGGTATTGCAGGCCTGAGACACCACACCAGGCCACATTTTAGCATTCCAATTGTATAGTTAGAGATGGCATTCCTGCTTCCAAAGAGCAGTGAAAACAAGTTTAAGGAGGAAACAGTGGCTTTCAGTACACTCTAGGGCAGGCTTCTTGAATTTTGTTAGGAATAAGAATCACCTGAAGAGCTTATTACGCTAATTTCAATAGGTCTGGGATTCGAGAGACAGATAAAATCCCTGCCAGCTTCTTACTTCTAACATCAATTGTCAGTAGGGGCTGGGAGAGGTGGCTCACACCTGTAATCCCAGCACTTTGGGAGGCTTAGGCAGGCAGATCACCTGAGGTCAAGGGTTCAAGACCAGCCTGGCTAAGATGGTGAAACCCTGTCTCTACTAAAAATACAAAAATTAGCTGGATATGGTGGTGCACGCCTGTAATCCCAGCTACTCAGGAGGATGAAGGAGGAGAATAGCTGGAACCTGGGAGGCAGAGGTTGCAGTGAGCTGAGATCATGCCACTGCACTCCAGCCTGGGCTAAAGAACAAGACTCCATCTCAAAAAAAAAAAAAAAAAGTCAGTAGGGAGAAATGATTTTGCCTGATGTCTTTGGTTTAGGTAGTTTTCCCTTTAGAGAAGGCACATGGGGAAACATTAAATTTGTGCCAAGCCCAGGAGAGACTGAAGCGAAAAAAAATTAAATGATAGAGTCACTGTCTTATTAAGGCAAACCAAATTTGTCTTTTCAGGAATCTAAATTGCAATAAAAGGAAATCTGTTCTTGCTAAATGTTCCAAATAACAGAGAGGCAGATTCTTTAATAGTGATGGCAATTAGAGGGACTGGCCCAGGTCCTCCGTACTGCCAAGAACCTGTGGCTGAGTGACAGGTTTCAAAGAGGACTAGAAAGTGGGTGATGTTAAAACCTTATGGAAAGTCAAGAAGGGCAGCTTGCTTCATTCTGGATGGCTCATGTCTGGAATAGTCTATTCAGGTCTGAGGTCCATCTTGGGGACAGAGATGGGGCTCAGGGCAGCAGAGAGCAACAAGGGTGATGAGAATCAAGTTCATTGTCAATAAGGAACAGACACATGAGAAGAGGAAGGTTAGTCTGGGGAAAATTTAAGCAGGGAGACCACCCCTGTCCTCAGATATTGGAAGGACTAACTTGTGGAAGAGAGATTTGACTTGTTCTGTTTTACTCTAAAGGGTAGAAGTAGGACTGATGGGTAGATTTCAGCTCAGATAAAGAATGATTTTTTAACAACTAGAGGTGTTCCACCACAGATTCAGCTGCATTGTAAGGTAGCGAGTTCTCTGTCACTAGAAATATGCATTAAAAACTGACCATCACTTGGGAGGTGTTGCAGAGGGGACTTAAGCTGTGACATCCACAGACTCATTCAACTCTGAAAGAGTCAATGATTGTTTAATTTCTTCATACACCTCCCCTCCCACCAACCTTTCAGGATAGGACATCTAGGTAGTAAAATGTGATTATGAATTTCCTAAAGTCAAAAGAAAAAATACCCTTTCTGCTTTTTGTGATGTGACATTATGTTATTTTCCCAATTCCCATGCTCTCAGACCTGTTGGGTTTGGTCAGACTCAGTTCATCTTGCACAATGGCAGCAAAAGTATCTATATACTTGTAATGGCCTTTTGAGTCCCATCAGTGGATGAGGAGGGTTTGGAAAGAAGTTAGTGACAAGTGAGGTCATGTTGGGGAAATTTTAGATAAAGTCTGAAATCCTGAATTCACAGGAATGTGGGAGAAAATTATAGAGAAGGACGTGATGATTCATGGCACTGGGTCACTCCCTGCATGGGGTATGATTCCCAAATGGGCATGAGCATGGGTGAGCAGTGGACGGAGAAAGCGTTTGGGAAATTGGTATAATGAACACATTGTTGGTGAGTTCCAGCAACAGGAGGGGCAGCGTAAAAACCTGGCAGGGGAGTACAGGCCATAAAGCAATGGTGTCTGTCTTAGTTGGCTCAGGTTGCCATAACAAAATACCACAGACTGGGTGGCTTAAACAACAGAATTAATTTTCTTATAGTTCTAGAAGGTAGAAGTCCAAAATCAAGGTGCCTTCAGGGTTGACTTCAGGTGAGGCCTCTCTTCCTGGCTTGTAGACGGCTGCCTTCTTGCTGTGTTCTCATGTATGGCTTCTTTACTATGTATGTATAGGGGGAGAGAGAGAGATTTCTGGTGTCTGTCTTATAAGGACACCAATCCTATCAGATTAGGGCCCCACCCTTATGACCTCATTTAACTTTATTATCTCCCTAAAGCCCGTATCTCCAAATACCATCACACTGGGGGTTGGGCTTTAACATATAAATTTTGCAGAGAGGACACAATTCTGTCTATAACAGTGTCCATTGTAGCTCTTGCTAATTGTCTTTGAGGATGAAGTAATTATCCTCTTGGGAGGAGAAAAGAGGGAAGGGACATTGATTGAGAATCAGCTGTGTCAGTCATGACTGGTTCATAATTTCATTTAACTCCTGCACCAACCCTGCCATGAGAGAGGACAGAGGCTCACAGATGTTCTAATCACCCAGATAGTAAGAGGTCAAGAAAGCATTCAAACTTGAGTTGTATAGCTCATGCTGTCTTACACTTGAGGAAACTTAACCTTGAAACATTGCTGTATTCCTAAGACTGTGTTTTTAAGCCTGGAGCTGTCAGGAAGACCACTTGACAGGCCCTTTAGGGTGTCCAGGAGAGTCTCTGAATAGGTCAGTGTTATGATCAGAGTTGTGCTTTGGGGAGGTAGCTGGCCATGTGGGTGGGTGGGGAGGTGATTGATGGGAGGAAGAGAACAGAGATCCTCTAGCAGCCCGTTACTTGGTCCTGTTGAGAGATAGTGACAGGCAGCACGAGGGACATCTAGAAAGAGCTAGGTGCCCATAATGTTGTGAAGGCAGAGTCAAAGTTTTGGTAAATGATTAGGTGTAGGTCATGGGGTAAACAGAGGGAGTCCAGAATGAGGCCAAGGTGGTCCCCCTAATAGAAATGAATAGAACCTGAGCTCAGGACATTCTGGTACCCTGAGTTCTCCTGGCCTCATTCCATTCTCTTCTCAGATAGTGAGGAGGGACCTCAGGACAGCCTGATACTGCTTAAAGTACAACGTCCCTCTTTGGGAGAGATATTGGAGAGGATTTCTTGAACTTATGACTCATCTAATATAGTTAATCATTTCTGGTAATTATGTACTTTTAATAGTACAGCGTTAGGCTTAATTATTTATCAAGCAAGAGGTGGTAAATGAAAAGATAATGGGTCAGGGCAGGTAGGCCACTTGCAGAAGGAAACTTTTGATTAAAAGTGGACTGTTTGGCTGGGCATGGTGGCTCATGATTGCACACCTGTAATCCCAGCATTTTGGGAGGCTGAGGCAGATGGATCGCTTGAGCCCAGGAGTTCAAGACCAGCCTGGGCAACATGGTGAACCCCCATCTCTACAAAAAATACAAAAATTAGTCAGATGTGGTGGTGTACACCTATAGTCCCAGCTACTTGGGAGGCTGAGGCTGGAGGATCACTTGAGCCTGGGAGGTAGAGGTTGCAGTGACCGAGTTGTGCCAATGCACTCCACCCTGAGTCTCAGAAAAAAAAAGTGGACTGTTATCCCCATCAAGCTTTGAGCAGAAGGTGGTAGATATCTCTAAACAACCTACCTTGCCCTTGCTTCCTCGTCTTAATGAATGGCGCCCACCTAGTTACTCAAGTACCAAATCTAGGAGTTACCTTTGATTATTCTGTCCCACATTTCCTACAGCTAACCTATCAACAGAGCCTGTCAACTTTGTTTCTAAAACGTACCCCCAATCTCTATACTTGCCTTGGTCTCAACTCCTGTCACCTTAGTCCAGGTCACTGTCCTCTCTCACCTAAGCCAGAGATAGCCTCTATTTTCTCCCTTGTTCCACTCTACATACAACTTAGAGCAATTTAAAAAAGGGAATTAAGTCCTGTCCCTCTCCTGCTTAAAATCCTCCAGTGGCATCCCATCTCCCTTAGAATAAAACTCACTTTTTTTTTTGAGTCAGGGTCTCACTCTGTCACTCCAGCTGGAGTGCAGTGGCACAATCATAGGTCACTGAAGCCTCTAAGTCCTGGGCTCAATGGATTCTCCCTCCTCAGCCTCCTGAGTAGCTAGTACTACAGGCATGCACTACCATGCCCAGCTGAGTTTTTAAATTTTTTTTGTAGCGGCAGGGTCTCACTATGCTGCCCAGGCTGGTCTCCAACTCCTGGTCTCAAGCGATCCCCCTACTTCAGCCTCCTAAACTACTAGGATTAGAAGCATGAGCCACTGCACCCGGTGTAAATGACTCTGTTTAAAAACATTAAGATCACAAATCATTATTATAGATTAACCTTATTTTTGCTTCTCAACCATGCATACCTTTCCCACTTGTGGAGTGTCAGCAGCGGGGGCGGGGGTGTCTTT
This sequence comes from Aotus nancymaae, assembly GCF_030222135.1. Lineage (NCBI taxonomy): Eukaryota > Metazoa > Chordata > Mammalia > Primates > Aotidae > Aotus > Aotus nancymaae. Next base: position 7,027,767 of record NW_026988491.1, read on the forward strand.
GCTTAGTTGGAATGCTTTTTCTGTGGTCTCTGAATGATTAACTTTTTTTGTCATTCAGATCTCAGCTTAAAGATCTGAATTATAATAATAATTCTTTAATATTAGAGAAAGTACACAAAGTGATGTTCTCAGACTCTTCAATCTAATCACTCCATCACACCCTCTATTCTCATCATAGCACTTATCACTCTCTGATCATTGTTTTTGTTGTTTATTTATTTATGTTTACTGTGTCTGAACATAAGCTTCTTGAGAGTAGGGATTTTGTCTGTGTATTTCACAGCTGTTATTAGTGCTTGACATGTATAGTAGTTGCTAAGTTTATATTTGTTGAGCAAATGAATGAATGCACCTGCACCAACCACTGTCTCCTCATTGTCATTCTGAGACCTTCTTCTGGCTAGGCCTTCAGAAATCTCTCTCTCCCTTGACTTAATATTTGGCGCTAAGCTGCTTCTACTGGGTATAGGGGCTGGTATAGTTAGAACAGTTTCTCGGCATCTGTCTTTTGGGAAATGAGCATTTTATTCCAGGTTTGGACCATCTTTGGGACATTAGATAAATAACTACAAGCCTCTCCCCCTCTGCTTAGCAAGAATGGGAATAATTTCACTTGTTTGGTTCTTATCAAATGCTGCTGTACCTTCTCCTCTTGGACATGGAAGGACTTTAGAACTTTCTGGAGTTCTTTTTGACCTCAAATGCTATGGAGTTGCTGACACAGTATTGTGATTGGTCAGTACAAGATCCCTCTCTTGTTTTACCTGATAGTTTCTTTTTTTGTCTCCCACTCACAGCCCCATTCTTCTTTCCCCTTCCAGTCCTCCACTATTGGGTATTTGATATAGGTGCTTCCAATCTGTCTTCTAATCTGTGTATTTAGACATGTGCGCATCCTTGAAAAATGCAGTGTTTTGTGCATGTGTCTGTGTGGTCCCTAGAACTTTTGAAAAAATGTCAATACTATATGATTTAGAGAATTATTATTGTTTATATCATGTCTTGTTACTTGGGAATCCATGGAATCACATAATTTAATAGCTAGGAATCACTTGCAAATCATCAGCTCCACGCCCCTCCTTATTTGACCAGGTGACTAAGGTCCAGAGGCTTCCTTTGAAATGATTTCTTTCAAGAAAATTGTCAGTGTTTACTGAGAGCCTGTATTTGGCAAGACCTTAAACCACCAGGCATGCTGGAGGATATGGAGATGAAGGGCTCTTGCCCCTAGGCACACAGCCTTGAAGGAGATTTTTAGGGGGGCCCAGTGGCTGTGTGACTTCTGATATCTTCTTCAGGATTGGACATGGGGCTCACAAAAGACTCACAGATGATCTAGTTTTGGAATACATCCCACTGCTCCGTCCCCAATCCTTTTCTTTTCTTCTTTACCAGTTTCCAAGTTTCCACATCTGGCTTCTGAACCTGCTGTCCCTGATGACTCCAGCACAGTTGTGCTTCCAGCCCGCCTCTGCTCTTTCTTGTCCTTCTCTTGGCTGACATGCCTCTTCTCTCTTTGGCCCACCCTGAGTGTCCTCGTGGAGCACAGAGCCCTCACCTGACTTTCTCTTTGTATTTCCAGATTGGAGCCTCCCTCTTCGCTAGTAACATTGGAAGTGGCCACTTTGTGGGGCTGGCTGGGACAGGAGCAGCTTCAGGCATTGCTATTGGAGGCTTTGAATTTAATGTGAGTAATGCTGCAGTCATGGTGCACTGGGGCTAGAAGGAGCCTTAGCAGTCATCCATTTCAGTCTAGGCTCAGAGGAGCTGAAGGTATTAGGGAACTGTTCAGGGTCACCCCAGGGTGCAGACAGAGGAGGGACATGGCTTCAGTAGCCTCAGGGTCCTGCTCCCCTTCCACCAGAGTGGCAGGAGAAAACCGCTGATATGACAGCAATAGTATTTTTTCTGTTTTCCTGTCATGTTAAAAAGCCAAGGTCCGTCTAGCCATATTTGAGGTTTGAAAATGCTTACCACCAGATTTCCATCATCATCATCATCATCATTATTATTATTTTATTTTTAGAGACAGGGTCTTGCAGCATTGCCCAGGCTGGAATACAGTGGTGCAATCATAGCCTACTGAAGCCTCAAATTCCTGGGCTCAAGTGATGCTCCCACCTCACTTTCCCAAATAACTGGGACTACAGGCATGTGCCACCATGCCTAGCTAATTTTTAAATTTTTTGTAGAAGCAGGGCCTCACTATGTTGTCCAGGCTGGTCTTGAACTCCTGGCCTCTACTAAGAATAGTGGTAGTAATAATAAATGTAATTATTTATTATTACTATTATTATTATTAAAGCTCTCTAAATGGTATTTTATTCTGTGTAAACCAGGGAAGAGGTGAAGGAGAACCCAGTGCTCTAGCTAGGGCCTAGGGCTATGATGCTGATGAACAGCCTTCTGGGCTCCCCTCTGCTGTTTCCCAGCTGCTATTTCCATGGGTCAGTCAGGCAGCAAAGGCTTCCTCCCATCTCTAATGGCTCCTTAGGGGAGAACTTGCTGGGTAATTTTTCTGCAGCAGCTGAGGGGTCCTTCAAGTGGCAGGGATGGGCTAAGTTTCCTCCTAGTTTGAGTCCACCTTGTATTTTTATTTCAGGCGCTGATTATGGTGGTTGTGCTGGGCTGGCTGTTTGTCCCCATCTATATTAAGGCTGGGGTAAGTATCTGCTCTGTTATTTCATTTCCTACTGGGAAATGTATCTGTGAGCTTGGTCTTCCTAGAGGGCAGAGGAGACATTATGGAATAAATGGCAGAAAAATCTGTGGATTGGCTTTTACTCCCAGGCTATAAAATTCCCCACTGTCTGCAGTGGCATTAAACAGATCAGCGGGGCCTGGGTCTGATGATTCTTTCCAGTCCAGGCTTATGACTGTATCCTCTAGAGCAGGGGTTCTCAACCACTAGGCTGTGGATTGGTAGCGGTCCGGTCCGTGGCCTGTTAGGAACAGGGCCTCACAGCAGGAGGTGAGCAACGGAGCAAGAGAGCATTACTGCCTGAGCTCTGCCTCCTGTCAGGTAAACAGCGGCTTTAGATTCTCATAGGAGTGAGAACCCTATGTAAACTGCACATGCGAGGGATTTAGGTTACATGCTCCTTATGATAATATAATGGTAAATATAATGTGCTTGAATCATCCCCAAACCATCCCCTTATCCCAATTTTCCATAGAAAAATTGTCTTCCACAAAATTGGTCAGTCCCTGGTGCCAAAAAGATTGGGGACCACTGCTTTAAATCATCTCTAGATTACTTATAATACCTAATACAACTGTAGTTATATATAACTCCAGTATATATGAATATATATATACACACATATATATATTTCATTATATTTATATATATTATGTGTGTGTGTGTATATATATATATTACTTCGGGACCCTGCCTCTTAAAAAAAAAGATTTTTAAGTGTTTTCACCACAAAAAGTATATATATAGTATATTATATATATAAGCTCCTCCTCCAGAGCAAGGGTCTGGCTCCTTAGCAATGCCCAGTCACAGGTTTATTGGGCTGGTATAACACCTAGCTACTCCTACAGTGGTAGGGCATATGGGATTAAAATGAGCAAATGGCTGGAGGTCAGGGACCATCTGGCCACTTCACAGACTTCTCTGGCCAACAAAGGTTATGAATCCTTGACCACACTTCTGTGGCTCTGACACCAGGATGGACCCCACTGTTCTGTCTGCTCTGGGCCCTCTGGTCACTGTGGCTGGCAGTGACCTCCCTTGCATCCCATGCAGGTGGTGACGATGCCAGAGTACCTGCGGAAGCGGTTTGGAGGCCAGCGGATCCAGATCTACCTTTCCATTCTGTCCCTGCTGCTCTACATTTTTACCAAGATCTCGGTGAGTCCACTGCCTTGGGGGCTGGGCACTGGCTGTCTCAGAAGCTGCCACTCTCATCCCTCATCACATGCTGCCCACCAAGAGGCGACTCGATAAGTTTCTATTAACTTGGCCCCTTAAGCCTTTTTGTGCCTTGGGGTAAAGTCCTATTTCATACATCAAGGAGCCAATAGAGTTCAATGGAAATTTGTCCACTGTGGTGCAGGTTGAAAACAAACAGGTTTAAAAAACAAACAGGGAAAGCAGTTCTTAATAAAAGGTTAAAAGGGAGTTAGGGATAGAACTCTATATGATCCATCAATCTCACTACTGGGTATATATCCAAAGGAATTGAAATTAACATATTGAAGAGGTATCTGCACTCCCATGTTCATTGCAGCACTATTCATAATAGCCAAGATGTGGATCAACTTAAGTGCCCATTAGTGGATGAATGAATAAAGAATATGTGGTATATATACACAATGGAACACCATTTGGCCTTAAAAAACAAGGAAATGGTGTCATTTGTTGTGAACATGCTGTCCATGTTCACAACATGGATGAAGCTGGAGGACATTATTTAAGTGAAATAAGCCAGGCTCAGAAAGACATACACAGTGTGATTTTACTTGTATGTGGAATCTAAAAAAGTTGAACTCAGAAGCAGAGAGAATAGTGGTTACCAGGGTCTAGGGGTGGGGGGTAGAGAGTTGGAGTTGGGGAGATGCTGGTCAAAGAATACAAAATTTCAGTTAGATAGGAGGAATAAGTTCAAGAGATCTGTTGTACAACATGATAACTACAGCTAATAACAATGTGTTTTGAAAATTGCTGAGAAAGATTTCAGCTAGCATGGTAGTGTGTGCCTGTAGTCCTGGATACTCAAGAGGCTGAGATGGGAGCCCCAGGAGTTTGAGGCTACCCTGGGCAATGTAGTGAGACCCTGCCTCTTAAAAAAGTAAGATTTTAAAGTGTTTTCCCTACAAAAAAAGGTAAGTATTTGTTTGAGGTAATGTATATGTTAATTAGCTCAACTGAGCCATTCCATAATGTATACATATTTTTAAATATCATGTAGTACATGATAAATATATACAATTTTTATTTTTCAATTTAAAAAAGGGAGTAGTTAGGGATATCTAAGGGTTGGCCCCAACCTTAGAGGCAGACATGGGCCTTTGTGCCCTGCCAGGGTAAAATCTGACTCTGTGTGACATTTCTGATGCATTTAAACACAAGCAGCCAGTGCCAACTCTGGAAGGCACTGCTGAGATTCTGCCTTCTTTTATGGACAGAGAAATAAAAACCCTGGAGTTGGAATGAACTTTTCCTGAATCGGAAGTAGAACCCAGGTCTCTGATTCTCAGTTCACTGTCCTTTTCCCTGCATGAGGCTCCTGCTTTTTTCTTGGAATCAGCTCTCTGGGCCTTTAATTGTTAACCCCCTGGGGGATTTTTACTCTCTCTGAACCTAACCACTGGGGCTGCCTCTATACCATTTAGCCTGCTGTCCTTGCCAACCTGGAGCTGTAAGCCCTTTTTGCAGAGCTGAGATTTTTCAAGGATTGGCGGGCCACTAGGGTACCTTTAAAAGCTGGGCAAACATTCTCCTTCTCCTCCTCCTCCCCATCCCCCTCATTCTCCTTCTCCTTCCCCTCTCCCTTCTCCTCTTCCCCTCTCCCTTCTCCTCCTCCCCTCTCCCCTTCCTCCCTTCTCTTCCTCCCTCCCCATCCTTCTTTCTTCCTTCTTCTTCTTCTTTCTTCTTCCTTCTTCTTCCTTTTTTTGAGACTGGGTCTTGCTGTATTACCCAGACTACCAGATTGGAGAGCATGGCATGATCATAGCTTAGTGCCACCTCTACCTCCTAGCTTCAAGCGATCCTTCCACCTCAGCCTCTTGAGTAGCTGGGGCTACAGGTGTGTGCCACCATGCCCAGCTAATTAAAAAATTCTTTTGTAGAGACAGGGCCTCACTATGTTGCCCAGGCTGGTCTCGAACTCCTGAACTCAAGCAATGCTTCTGCCTCAGCCACCTGAAGTGTTGGGATCATAGGCATGAGCCACTGCGCCCGGCCTGTGTTCCTTCTTTACTTCACTTTTCTTCCTTGAAAGTGTTCAAGTCAATTCCTCTTGATTGTAAAACAAAACAAAGCAATAACAAAAAAACACAAAACAACCAGGAAACCACTAACATTCTGAGATATCTCCCTGATGGCCCAAAAGATGGTGGGATGAGAAAAATTTGCTTGTAGGTTTTACTATGCATTTTTTTGTTCCCAAGGTGACTGTCAGTCTGATAAAGGTCAAAGCAATGGTATAAAAAGAAAAAGAAAGAAAATGTGAATGATAAGGAATAAAAGAAAGAAAATAGGACTTTGGTAAGAAAACTACCTTGGAGAATAATTGGAGTAGCTGGGCTCCTAGTCTGTTCCCCTGCCCACTAGCAGGTGACCTGGGGCAAATGGCATAGCTCTTTAGAGCTTAGCTACTTTATGAGTAAGATGGGGATAATAATTCCTGCCTTGCCTAGATCATGGGGTGTTGGTGAGCTTTATTTGAAAACACAAAGTGTTCTTGAAATGTAAGAAATAATGATAATGAAGCCGAGTGCAGTGGCTCATGCCTGTAATCCCAGCACTTTGGGAGGCTGAGGCATGAGGATTGCGTGAGGCCAGGAGTTTAAGATCAGCCTGGGCAACATGGTGAGACCCTGTATCTACAAAAAAAAAAAAAAAAAAAATTAACCAGGCATGGTGGTGTGCACCTGTTGTTGCAGTTACTCAGGAGGCTGAGGTGGGAGGATCACTTGATCCCAGGAAATCAAGGTTGTGAGCTATGATTGCACCACTGCACTCCAGCCTGGGTGACATAGTGAGATCCTGTCTCTAAATAAATAAATAAATAAAGATATAATGAAAATGAACATGGTTAATTGAGAGCCTTCAGCACTTTCTGCAAGAAGCTCTCTGGGTTGCAGTAGGGCAGAGAGAGAGGTGGTGTTTTCTGAGATCATATAAGGAGTAACTCCAGCTTTTCCCCTTAGCCAGCAGTTGCAAAGTGCTCATTGCTCTTTCAAAAGGGCTGTCTCATTGCCTATGGTCAGTTCTTATTCCTCTTGTTGTTCTCCCCTAACCAGCACCAAAGGCAAGATTGGCCCAATCTCAGTGTCTTGCAAAAGATCTGCCCTGGCTGAGGTCTGAGTTGGGTAGGATCTGAATTGAGCCATCTATTCTAGCTACGTAAGGTTCTGAAAATACAGTTGCTAGTGTTTCTGTTTTCCTGATTACTTAAAGTTGAAACAACAGCAACATTAAATAACGTTTGTAATTTTTTTTTTATTATGGAAAATTTCAAACATACATAAGCAAAGATAGAATTAAGATAACAAGCACTCATGGACCTAACACTAATCACTTAGTTTTAACAATTATCAACATTTTGCCATTTTTGGTTCATCTATCCTCTTTCAATTTTTTCCCCAGCAGTATTTTATTTTATTTTTTCTTTCCAACTTTTAGGATCAGGAGTACGTGTACAGGTTTGTTATATGGTTAAATTGCATGTCACAAGAGTTTGGTCTACAGATTATTTTGTCACCCAGGTAATAAGCATAGTACCCAATAGGTAGTTTTTTTGTTCCTCACCCTTCTCCCATCCTCCACCCTCAAGTAGGCCCCAATGTCTGTTGTTCCCTTCTTTGTGTCCATGTGTACTCAGTGTTTAGGTTTCACTTATAAGTGAGAACATGCAGTATTTAGTTTTCTATTCCTGCATTAATTCAGTTAGGATAATGACCTCCAGCTCCATCCATGTCGCCAAAGGATGTGATCTCATTCTTTTTTATGGCTGCATAGTATTTCATGGTACATATGTGCCACATTTTCTTTATTCAGTATACTGTTGATGGGCATTTAGGTTGATTTCATGTCTTTACTACTGTGAATAGTGCTCAGCAGCGTTTTAAATCAAATTTCAGATACCATGCGATTTCACTGTAAATTCTTCAGAATGTTTTAAAAAACATAACCATTGTGCCATTATCATATGTAACAAAATCTATGGTAACTTCTTAATTTAGGTCGTTTAATACCTGGCCCATACCAAGATTTTCCTAATAATCTCAAAAATGTTTTCTTACAGTTAGTTTGAATCAGGATCTGAACAAAGTCTAGATCACATTACATTTGGTTCTTTCTTTAAAGGAAATATACATGTATAGGTCTTCAGCCTACTACAGTTATTTTTCCTTTTCATGTTATTACCTTCTTGTCCTGGAAGGTTATATATATATTATATATATATATTTTTTTTAATTGGGTTATATGTCTATTTGTTGTTCAGTTGTAAAAGTTCTTTATATATTCTGGATGCTAGATCCTTATAAGGTATCTGACTTGCAAATATTTTTTTTCCCATCCTGTAGGTTGTTTTTTTACTTTCTTGATAATGTCCTCTGATGCACAAAGGTTTTAAATCTTGGTGAAGTTCAATTATCTATTTTATTTCTTGTTGCTTATGCTTTTGGTGTGATTTCTAAGGATCCATTGCCAAATCCAAGGTCATGAAAATGTACCCCCCTTGTCTTCTCTGTTTTATAGTTTTAGTGCTTGTATTTAGGGCTTTGATCCATTGGGAGTTAATTTTTGTATATAGTGTGAAGTATGGGTCTAACTTCATTCTTTCACATGTGGATATCCAGTTCTTCCAGCAGTATTTTTTGAAGAAATAATTGTTTTCCCACGAATGGTCTTGCACATAAGTTTTTACTCAACTTGGTGAAAACATGTTCTCACTGATAATGCTGTTAAGGTTTTGTCTTGGAGTTGGGCCAACACCTAGGAATATTGCTGCCTCCTTGTGCAGCTTCCTGACTCTCACTGCTTCTGCCCTCGACCTATTCCTTTGTGGTTTCTTCTGTCCACTAATGTCATGATTCAGCCTCCTTTACTTCCCCCTCCTCTCCTTCAGGGTTGGTTTTTAGTTGTAAGATGAAAAGCCTGGGCTTTCCCATTTTATTTGATTAGAGACCAGTGTGCAGAGTCTGGACTGGGAAATGCTGGGAGGGATAGAGAAATCAGCCTTTGGCTTCCTGAGGGAGGGCAGTGCATCTGTCTAAGAAGAGGAAAGGGAATGTGATCAGGAAGGTGAGGAGGTCATACTACAATGAGCAAGAGAATGGTAGCTGTCTACTGTGCATGTAGAGAAGGGTGCTGGGCCTCCTCTTCTCCCAGGCAAGTGTTCTCCAAGTCCACAGTTCAAGCAGGTGAAAGTCTGTGGACTACCGTTGCCGTGGTGAGAGCACTCTTTGTCCTCGGAGCTGGTGCAGGGGTGGCAGGGGTGGTCATATAAATAAATTAGGTGCCCAACCTCTCTCTCTGCCTCTATCACCTCACCTATTTTTCAAGTTACTGATTAAACCTTCTTGGACTTGGGAGCCCCCAAGGAGCTGAGGGACAGCCTCTTTCAGCTCAGATCTGAATGGAGCCCATCCCCCAGGAGCTTGCTTTTTCTAAATTTTACTTTTGAATTGTATCTGCTGTGGGATGCTCCCTCTCTGTGTGATTTTTGGGGTTCCTCACCCTCCTGCTCACATTCCCTTTTCTCTTCTTAGATAGATGCACTGCCCTCCCTCAGGAAGCTGAAGCCCGATTTCTCCAGCCTTCCCAGCATTTCCCAGTCCAGGCTCTGCACACTGGTCTCTAATCAAATAAGACTGAAAAACCCAGGCTTTTCATCTTATAATTAACCATCTAACCCTGAAAGAGTGGAGAAGAAAGTGAAGGAAGCTGAATCATGACATTAGTGGGCACCATGACCAACATTATACTTACTCCATCCATTGCCCAAGACCAGGGATCTCTTGACAAACACATAAGAGGTTTGATAGCTGCCCTCTATTTAGTGCCAGTCTCTTCATTTAGTCTCCAATAGGGGTTTTACTAACACCCTCTCCAGTTCTCAGAAGAGTGCAGCATGGATAGGGATTTCTATAATTTGTTTGTTTATTGAGATAGGGTATTGCTCTGTTGCACAGGCTGGAGTGCAGTGGCATGATCATGGGTCAATGCAACCTTAAACTCATGGGCTCAAGGGGTCATCCTACCTCAGCCTCCTGAGTAGCTGAGACTACATCCATGTGCAACCATGCCCAGCTATTTTTTACTTTTTTTTTTTTTAAGAGATGGGGTCTCACTATGTTACCAAGGCTGGTTTTGAACTCCTCACCTCAAGTGGTCCTCTTGCCTTGACCTCCAAAAGTGCTGGGATTACAGGTGTGAGTCAAGACATCTGGCCAGGATTTTTATTTTTCATTTTATGGGAGAGAAAACTGAGTCTCAGAGAAATCAGGTAATTTCCCCCAAATTACACAGCTAGTATGAGGCAAAGCCAAGACCGGGGCCAGGGTCTCTCCAGTGCCAAAGTCTGTTCTCACAGTTCTGCATTGTGCTTGGATGGGATGAAGACATGCAGTGAGGGATAGGTTAGATCATCTGCTCTTATATCCTGTGCTTTCATTTTAGAGATGGGAAACTGAGGTCCAGAGAGGGAAGGGACTTTGAGGGGTTAAACAGGAGCAGAACTGGGATGAGAAGCAGATTTCCTGACACTGAATCTAAAGCTTTTGACATTATATGACCCCTGCCTTCTGAGTCTTTCCTTCTTCCAGTACAGAGTAGGTTAGAATTCAAGACACTGGGAAAAATGAAGAGAGGCAGTTAAATGAACCTCACAATATAATTAAGTTGCCATGAGTGGAATTTGAGAGGACTGTGAGGAGAGAACATCAGCTGCACACTGGGTGTATGAAGGATCTGAAGGAGGAACATGTGGGCAGAGGGTAGGGTAGGGAAGGATGCAGACAGACAAGGCTTTGTTTTTGTAAAATTGGCTGGTTTTAGGTTCATCGTGGGTCACAGAGCATGAAATTTAAAAAGAATTACACCGATATAAACTGTACCTGCTAGAAGCTCACATCAAGACACATAGGAATGCCAGGTTCATGGACAAAAGAAAATAACTGTTCGTAAACAAAATACGGTGATAAGGCATTTATATTGCACGCAAACCAAGATTCATCAATTGTACGTGTGTGGGGGAGGGCATGGATGGTCTGTGATGAGTGAGAAGAGAGGAGGGATGGCGTGAGATTCCTGTCCAGAGAGCGAACCACCAGGGACCTGCCAGGAAGGCTTAGGGAGAATGTAGGGATCCAGTGGAGGTGTAACTGATGGGGGAGAGGAGAAAATACAGGGCATTGCAGGTACAGGGCACAGATGTGGCCCAGGCCATTGGGCAGCTGTGATGTGGAGCCTTGGCTACAGCTACCATCTTTTAGTCTCATACTTTTGGGCTCCAAGACTCAGAACTGATTGTCCTTCCATGAGCTCCTGAATTTTATTGGCTCCCTAGAGCACCTGCCCTATCATGCTCTGAGGAGCATTCCGTTCTGTAAAATTTCCTGGCATTGTACATCTTACACAAATGTGTACAATTCCTGGAGATAAAGCCTCAGATTTTATGACTTACATGTGATGACTGAATGTTCATTTCCCTGTTTGTGTTTCCTGGGGCTGTTATCACAAATCGCACCTATAATAAATGTTCACAGCAATTCTGCTGTCCATTTTGGATCCTTGGGTGAAAAGAAGAGCTTTTGCTTTTGCTTAAGATTTGAATGCTTAATCCTGGTGCCACTCACTTTCACAAGTGGAAAGAGAAATTTGAGTAATAGGGCTTCTCCCTCCGAAAACTCAAGGCTAGGCAGGATTTATTGAGTGCTCTGATACATCTTGGTTAAGACCAGAATGGGCAGCAAGCACACACATATAAAATCACTGAATCTCAAAATAGGAGAGCCAAGGCAAAGCGACATACCGACAACTCCCAATCAGAGACGCAGTTACTTGCAGATGTTTTCCAACTGGGGTCTGTATTTTTATTCCCCACAAGTCCCATGCACATTGTTCAGCCCAATTTTCAAAGTGATAGGAAACACACCCCTGGGCTAAATCCAACACACGATCTGTTTTTGTAAGTAAAGTTTTACTGGAGCACAGCCAAACTCATTGTGTTATCTGTGGCTGCTTTTATGCTTTAATGGCAGAGCGTGACAGAGACAGTCAGTGCAAAGCATAAAACATTTACTCCTGGGCCCTTTACAGAAAAAGTTTGCCAATCCCTGACCTAGAAGACCATTAATTTTTAATTTCAGTTCAAGTTGGTTTTGCTTAGTAACATTACAGAGATTTTTTCTTTCCCTTCTGCCTCCCTTTCCCTCTCTCTCCCTCCCTTTCTCCCTTTTCCTCTCCCTCCCTCCTTCCCTCCTTCCTTCTCTCCTTCCCTCCTTCTTTCTTTCCTTCCCTGCTTTCCTACTTTCTCTCTCTCCCTGTTC